>NC_140584.1:493598571-498598571 GCF_964204655.1 Triturus cristatus
GATTGTTTTGGAGTAGAGTGGTGCAGGGTAGTGTATAGTGGTGCAGGGTAGAGTGTAGTGGCATAGAGTAGTGTCGTAGGGCGCAGTGGTGTGGATTGGCCCAGCTTTGATTGCAGTGGTGTAGAATGGAGTGGCACAAAGTGGGGTAAAGTGGAGTAAATTGCAGTGACATAGAGTGCAGTGGCATAGAGAATATTGTTTCAGAGTAGAGTGAAGTGGCGTAGAGTGGGGTGGTGCATGGTAGAGTGCAGTGGTATATAGTAATGGTGCAGAGTGCAGTGGTGCCGAGTAGAGAGGCGTAGAGTGCAGTGGTACACAGTAGATTAGAGTGGCTTAGAATGCAGTAGAGTGGCATAGAGTGGTGCCAAGTAGAGTGTAGTGGCATAGAGTAAAGTGCAGAGTAGAGTAGAGTAGAGTTGCATAGAGTTCAGTGGCAGAGAGTGCAGTGCTGCAGAGTAGAGTGCAGTGGCATACAGTGGTGAAGAGTAAAGTGACGTAAAATACAATGTTGTAGAGTGGTACAGAGTTCAGTGGCAATGAGTTCAAGGCTACAGAGTAGAGTGTCGTAGAGTGCATGGGTGTAGAGTACAGAGTAAAGTGACATAGAGTGCAATGGTGTAGAGTGGCGTAGAGTGCAGTGGCATGGAGTAGAGTACAGTGACATACAGTGCAGTGGTACAGAGTAGATTGGCATAGAGGGCAGTGGCGTAGAGTAGATTGGTTTTGAGTAAAGTGGCATAGAGTGCAGTGGTGTAAAGTGCAGTGGCATAGAGTGGAGTGATGCAGAGTGGAATAGAGTGGCATAGATGCTGTGGCGTAGAGTAGATTGTTTCAGAGTAGAGTGAAGTGGTGTGGTGTGAAGTGATATAGAGTAGATTAGAGTGAATTGGCGTCGAGTACCAGTGGCATAGAGTGGCTTAAAGTAGAGTGGCAGAGAGTACAGTGTTGCAGAGTATACAGTCCTAGATTGCAGTGGTGTATAGTAGAGAGGCATGGAGTGCATTTGCTAGAGTGCTGTGGCACAGAGAAGAGTAGCGTGGAGTGCGGTAGCATACATATCTCCTACAGCAGAGACCTTGATTGAACATCTGGCAGTACAGGTAGTAAAGGTGGCTAGAGGGTGTTGGAAGGGGCCTTGACACAGTTAGCTAGTAAGATACAAGAATGGATCTGGAGACTCAAGAAATAGCTGCTATGCGCCGCAAGTGGTGGTGCTGCCACAGCCTCTCAACACACAAAATTGACACGGCAGAGCCACACATAGGCCCCACTCCTGCATGCTTATGTCAGGTAATTTATTTTCCGCTCCTTGCAATGGATTGGAAGCTCTGCTTCCAACATAGCTTTCTTCCGACACCTTCTAAATTTTTCGGACTATGTGCCATGAAAAATGCTTCCCCTGAAAACAGGATTTAAGCCTTGCCATTAATTTAGGAAGCAGATGTCTGTTAAAGATATCCACAATGTATGTCTGTGGTGCCTGGGCTCCAGTTGACTTGAAGTTGTGTGAAAAATGCTCCCTAATGCATCAAAGGCAATCAGGGAGTGAGAAGCGAAGCTGTACGTCACTGAACACAAGAAGAGGTTGCGTACAAAACGGTAGTTCCGCTTCAAGTTGCAGGGTCACTCCAATCCGGGTAATGAGGGCAGTCCCCCAACATTATCCCAGTCCCACTCAAAGTCCTCAAGTATATCAAACTCCAAAATGCATCACAAGCTCAAGAAGGCCAAGCAAGGTTTGAACCACCGCCTCCCCGCAGCGCAAGAAGGCCAAGCAGTATTTGAACTTTCCCCCCCACCCTGTCTAGTTACCACCAAGAAGCTGCACAGTTGGCACCGTAAAGGAGCTGGAAGCACAGTGAGGCAATGAGTGTTATTCTTGCTATGGCCTTGTGCCCAGGAAGGATGGAGGACTCGTACCCATCTTAGACTGTCGACCTCTGAATGCTTTCTTGCAGAAGGGCAACTTTAAAATGCTCTCTCCGGTTCTGGTTGTTTCTTCTCTGGACTCAGGCAGTTGGATGGTGAGCTGGACTTGCAGATATCACCTGCAGTTCACGGTAGGTTTGGTATCCTTCTAATTTTCCGTTGTACATCTTGACCTCAGCTCGACCCCTCAAGTTTTCATGAAAGTGATGACGGTGTTTGCAGCCCATATTTGGAACTCCGAGATCAATGACTAGCTACTCACTGCAGGATTCCTGCAGTCAGTCACAGCCCATCTCATATGGCAATCTCCCTCTTGACATCTCTGGGGTTTCATATCAGTGAATCAAAATCCCGCCTACTGCTTATGCAGAGGGTTGCCTTTATAGGTGCTATCCTGGACACAGTTGTATTTATGGGCTTTCCGCTGCTGCAGTGATTCAAGAAGATTCAGGATATGCTCTCAATGTGTTGCGCTCAATCAAGCGTCTTGATAAAGAGTTATTTAAGGTCTCTTGGCCTCGTGCATTCTCCTTGTCGCGTGTGCCAGATGACACATGCAAGCGCTCAATGGAGCCTGCTGCTTCAGTGGCATCCGCAATGGAAAACTCTGTCCAACTCTGTTCGTATCTCGGAAGAGACAGTCTGGGACCTTGAAAGGTGGCAAGCAGGCTACTCCACCTGCCCCATCCAGAGCTCACAGTAGTGATGGATAAAGTCTCTGGATTGGTGAGGTCACCTGGGGGGATTGGAAATTAGAGGTTCATGGTTTCGAGCAGAGCAACATCTCCACATAAATCTATTTCTGCTTTGGACCAGCCAGCTGTTACTCCGGAGACTGATGCAGGTTCACATGGACAACATGACTAACATACAGTACTTCAACAAACAGGGCGAAGTGGGGTCCTGGGTTCCCTTGCCAATCTTTGGAGGTGGCCAAGCCAGCAGAAATCTTCCTGGATTCACTGGACAAAGGTCCCTGAATCCTAGAGCAGATGAGTTGAACTGACTGGTGGACCAGGAATGGTGTCTCCATCATGCAGTGGCTCAAAGCATCTTCGAACTGTGGGGCATGCCCATGTTCGGTCTTTGTGCCACTGCTGAGAAGGTTCAGTGTTGCGATTACTGTGCAAATGAGGGTCCACAAAGAGTTTCCCTGGGTGATGCCTTCTGCCTTCAGTGGCACACAGTTCTCCTGTATGTGTTCCCACCATTAACTTTCCTGCCTGAAGTTCTGAAGAAAGTTCAGGAGAGAGAGGGCTCGATTCATTTTGATTACCCCTCAGATTGTGTTATACGTCTGCCAGGCTTCCACTTGGGCACACGTGTACACATTCACCAAACACTACTTCTTTGATGGCCAAGTCTGCAGAGAGAGCCTTCTTGCCTGCTCAGTTCTACAGGACTTGTTTGGTTTGAATCCACTCCTAGACCCTCCACCTGTTGGTAGTACTGCTTGGTTATTTTTTTTCTAAAAGTGAGGAATCTGCTGTTCGAAGAATCCCATGAGAAGAAGTTACTTCTCCTTGGTAATACTCTTTCAGGTGGATATGCTTACTTGACCGCAGATTTGTCACAGCCCTCTCTCTCCCTAATCTGTAAAGTATATATATGCACATTCTGAAAAGGTCTGAAGTTACACTTTTGCGCACTGTCACCTGCAATTTGTCTCAACCGATCTGTCTGAGTGTGCACAAGTAGAACAGTGCTGAAACTGAAGCCAGCATATCTCACCATGAGGCAGCGCACTGGAGCTATTGCTTGAAAAATCCTAGATCCAGTCCGGCACCTGGGGAAATACCGAGGTATCTGCGGTTAGATGTAGTATCCATCAGAAAGAGAGGTACCAAAGGTGAATAACTCACTCATCAAGGTTGGCGTTCCTCTTTCCCCATCTCTCAGTTCTTATTTGTCGCTGTCTCTTTGCAGTGACCCATGTTATTTTCAGTGTTTCTGCGTCGGTCTCCTTTAGTCGCAGTATCCACATAGGGTGCTTTGGCTGTAATTCTTGGCAGTTTTGAAGTGCCCACTGTTCTTGTTAGTGTTCCAATGTAACTATCAATACTGTGCCCCTATGTCTTTGTCTCCACAACAGTGTCCTTGTGGCAGTATCACAATTCTAGTGTCCCTAGGTCTGTAACCACTGGTCAGTACCTCAGCGTTGCGCCCCCCAGCCAGTGCACTTCTGTTAATATCCCACTAATATTCCTGTGCTGGTCTCCCGATGTCCGTGTTGGTGCTCCAGGTTCAGTGTTCCAGTGTGTATGCATTCCAGTGGCAGTATCGCTACATCAATGCCCTTGTGGTGCTCTTGCTGTGTGATTGCTGGTGCTGCTGTTTGTGTCCTGGTGTCAATGCTGGTACCCTTGTGTGAGTGTCCTAGTGTCAGTGTTTGTGACCCATCTGAACATTCCAGTGTCACGGTCACCATGTCAGCGTTCCTATGTCAGTGTTGGCGTTCCTGTGTCAGCGTTCTTGTGTTTCATGCCCAGTGGCAGCGTCCCAGTGTTAGCGTCTCCATGGCAGTGCCTTGTGTCAGTGAGGAAGTGTTAACACGAGCTGAGCTTTTATTGTGAAAGCAATCTCTTGACCTTCCAGCTCCGCCTTCTACCGGTTGCGTTTGAGGGGGCTATGCGGAGGGGTGGGGGGGGCTGTAGTATTATTATCTAGGTACCAGTCCCCCACATCCCTGGCTTCCACTCTACCTGGAACTGGGAGTGGCAAATGTAACTTGGGTGGGCAGTTGTCTCTTGGGACTAGAAACAATGCCACCCAAAACTCCACACCTAGACCTTTTTCTAATGCATGGATTATATTCATAACAGTTTGCCCAAGAGGTATTTAAATATTACAATTGGAAAATAATTTCACATAAAACAGTGTCTTATACAATACGTTTTTGAGTGGCCCAGATCGATGACACTGTGTGCAGGTAGTCTCTTAGACCCCTCTAAAAAAATCTTCTAACATACCAATATTTTACTATTTCTAAATCCAAACCAGATTTTGTCAGAAAAATCGTACTTAATACCCCCTTGAATAACTTAAAAAATAAGCTATTTTACAATGTGCTCATTTGCTTTGATGTTGTTCAGTATGCTGCATCACCCCTGGGCTGTTTTGGGTCGACTAGTCTAGGGTCTGCCTCGGAGATGGAGAACACGAGGGTAAAAACAGCAGAATAGGAGATGCTTCCGTGAATATGACAAGCAGGCAGCGGAAGTAAATCAAGCGGAGCCTTTGTGTTTGACTTGCTGGGAGTTCCCCACCTGCCAGACTCTAAACTATCTAAACTTTGTAATAAATCGTGAAAGCCACGTGCCTGGCTTCCGTGATTTTCGACAGTGGCCTAATCGCACTTTCCGGTTCCTAATCGCCGTTCCGTAAATCTGTTGGGGGAAGTGTCCTGATAGTAAAGTACCTGCACTATTACACGTGGGCGGTAATATATGTGTTCAACCGACATTAGGTCTCAGGATGGTGACTGAGACAGCTGCAGCCATGGAGGGTTTGTGGGGAAGCAGACAGGAGGGAGGTCTGACCCCCCACTCATCCCCCTCTGGGGCAGATTGGAAGACTGCCATTTTGAGTTTGGTTGGACTACATCGGCGTTGCCCAAAATAGCCCAAAGGTTATATAGCATATGGGTTTTGGGCTCCCTGCCACCATTTTAGGTTTGGTGACCTGGTGACTGGGTGGCAGGGAGTAGTGGTAGAAAGATTTTGCCCTGCCCTCCCGTCCTTAGAGCATTTTGGTTTGGAGCAGGGAGGTGGGAGAGGGAGTTATGTATTTGGGTACGATTTTAACCTTTTCATTGGCCGTTTTTGTTCGGACAGGTGTGAAGGGGTATGTTTTAAGTTGTCGCATGGAACAGGTGGTTAGCGGGGTTATGCAAAGTTTGCCAGGGGTTGGCAGAAGTTTGATTGGCGTTGAAAGTTAGGAATCATGTGCAGGGAAAGGGTAGGCAGGTAGTTCAAGGTTCAGTTTAGGGTGTTTGGTTATTTACATAATCATACTTGCAGGCATAGGCTGTGGGGTTATTAGAGTTTTTTAATTTTAAATGCAATACACAAATGTGTGGAATGTGTTAATTGGAGGGCGGGGCAGGTTGGGGGAATCGTAGGGGTGGGGCTGGAGTCAGGTGGTGGTCTAACAGTTTTGTAATGAAGTTTTAGTTTTGTAAGGCAGTTGCCAGCTTATTTTGATGTAATGTGCACCTGTTTAAATACAGCGGCCTTTTTCACACATATTAAGTGGTCGGTGTCTTGGCTGCACCCTCTCCCCCAAACGGGTGATTCACTATGGGACCGCACATTGACCCAAGCTGCTCCATCCTTATCCAATTAGATTGCACGTCAACGGTTACCATGTAGTCTAATATGACCAACATTTAAATGGCCTTCTCATGCAGAGGTATCTAGTAAATTATTGTTCGGATTTCTTTCCTTTTTTTTTGGGTTGGATTTTTTGCTTTTATCCGTACTTTTTATTAATGTACTCATGTGTGTAACTTTATTTTAGTACTGAGCGCGGCAATCCTTTGACTGCAGTGCACTTTATAAGTGCATACATATATTTGACAAAAAAACGACAAAATGTATTAAAAAAAATCCATGTGTCTAATATAGAATGTAGCAGAGCACGTTTTTTATAATACCCAGAAGAATCCATTTTCTAAGACCCCAAGAAGTACAATAGGTATTTTTCCACAGCTTTATTCCGTATAGGGCAGTGATGTCCAGGGATAAACCACAGATGAATGCTGCCAAACACGGAGCACAAAGCAAACTCGCCCCGGTTTCCATGGCGCAGGTTTATCCCCTGCAATTATGCGCGCCTACCCTTGAGGACTGGGAATGGTTCCTTTTCGTAGTTGTGTTTTACAGAATGTGCATGGATTAAATACTGTAATTGTATACACGGACTAAGCGTATCATTGCTGGCTGGTGTTCTTTAATGAATACCAAACTCTGGAAGTTTGTTTTTGAGCCGATTATCTGCATTTACAGTTAGGTCATGCTTTGTAGCTGCAAAGAGAAACCAGCATTGGCAAAGCCAATAGGTCGGGGTTTTATGTACTACCACATGAAGAGTTAATACATTAGAATGAGACACATACAAGGAAGGACAGCAGGTGCCAACAGAGAACGTTATGGTGGTAAAGTAGTTCCTCGTGCAGTTCCGAGTAAGCACTTCAGCGAAGGCAAAGGGACGCGCCTAAACAGCCAATACTCCTCTAGCTAAGCCAAGTGGTAATCGACAAAGTTATCAAGGCAATGGCTGAAAGAGACTGGTCAAAGAAAGTTGGGCAGACCTTAAGCCCACTCTGCATATTGTTAGCAGTAGGTCTGTTTAGCAACTGCACAGTCACAACCCAGACATTACAAGCAATGGCAAAGCTGATATGTCAGGATTATTTTATGGAGATATACATACACACACTAGGAAATACAACTCTCTCTCTCACTCACCTAAAACATGCAGTCAAGCAGAAGACAAATGAGTACATGGAAACAGATAGATCTAGGGTGGATGCCTGTATGATCTGATGGCTGCTTGGTTTTGTACATGGTTGGATGGCTGTGAGTTCCTGCATTGGTGGATTAATGGATTGTGGTTGCACAAGTGGATGGATGCAAGTGTGGGTGGTTGGATGAATACTTTGGTGTGGGTGAGCTGCTGAAGGTGGATGTCAAATGATAAATGTACACAGCAGCAGGTCGTCACCGGGGAAGTTATTATAATCAAACAAAAATGTGTCACTGAAAGGCCCAATTGTGACACTGTAATCTAGCCTGTGTTTTTTTTAGCCAGGAACACTCACTGGAAACTATTACTTGGATACTTACCCACATTAGCGACAAACGAAACTAGCCAGTTCAGAGTGCAAAGTGATGCTGGTGAAAAAATCTGGGCTCACTGCAGGAACATGGTAATAATATGTGTTAGTACTGGGATGAGTAGAAGTGGGTGAGCCAACAAATTAACAGGGAGAGCTGAGCCAGAGTCGAGCCAAGGGCCTGTGCGTGATCCGAGCCCTGAAAATGCTTGCTACACATTATAACACTGCACTGAGAAGTACTAGTGATAGATTTTAAACATGAATCTTATAGAGCAACATTACATTTTATTAAATAAAACACAATAGACTTTTGAACAACTGTTATTCTTAACTCACAGATTTGAAAGTCCATTCATAAGCGATATTGGAAAAAAAAAGAGTTTAGGTGAAATAAAATGTTTGCCAAAGATCACACAATTTAAGTGTGAAAGCTGTTTTTCAACTCGAACCTGGGCAGCGCATGTGCCGCTCTGCGAGGCATGTTGTATTAGAGTATGGACTTGAAGCCCTCCCACTCTCCGCCCATATTTTTCATTGGCTTGTGTCATTGCCCATGGTAAATGCTGGCTTCTGATTTGTTGATAGGCTTGTTAGTCCCTCCTTAGTACCTCCTTGTCTCCATTTGAAACCTCCCATGTGGACTGGCCCTTTTACTTCGGTTGCTACACGTACGTCTTATTTAGTGTGTAAGCACTTTAATGAGTTGCTCCTGCTGCAGGCGTGACATACTTTCCTGCAACATTTAGCGCGCCATGCATGCTTTCACTTTCAAAGCGGCCCGGGACAATCGTGGCCGCTTCTGCAATTGCATAGGTCTTGCATTTTCGAGAGTTTGAGCTGTTGGCAATAAATAAACGACATTTGCATTTACAATGCAAATAGCTTAAACTCTTGCAAATGCAAGACCTATTGCATTGCAATGCTTGTTATTCAAGTTTTGTGGTTTCACTTTGTACAATTCAGTCAGTAAATGGGTATCTATTTGCAGTTTCTTATGTTAAGACTTTGTCTTTACCTATTTGTACATTTTTCAAATAGCACAAATGTGACTCAAAGGTATTGGAACTGGTGTAAATGAGCACCATTTACATTACACAAGGTCACATGAATTGTTTTTCGCCACAGAGATTGAGTTTCCCCCAATCACAGGATCTTGCTACCAATGCCGAGACTTGAACCTGGTTCCCCGCTTCCAAAGTTGGCAGCTCCAGCTGTAACGCAGTATCCTGGGTTGAGGAAGCATGGCAGGCAGAAGCCACATGAAAGCTTGCCTCGTTATGAGCTTGAGGTTCCAACAAGACCTTCGAGATGAGCCAGACCCAGGTTTCAGGCTTGAGCTTTCAGTGGCTCGCCCTCCTCTAGAGACGAGGGTTGCCAAGTTGAAATAAATACTAGTCTGTGGATTGGTATTAACTGAAGGTCTGTTAAATGCTCCTCAAAATGTGCTTGTAAGTCCATCTCGATAGGCCTTCACAGCACCACCTACAGCTACTGACACTGTATATTTGCAGGGGCGTATTCACGTATTCACAAAGGCATTTTGTATTGCTGCAGCACTGTTTGAAGCACTCTATTAGAATGGGGGTCTCTAGTTGGCAGTGGCTTGCACCCTGTCGAAGTGGTGACCCTTATTCAAGGCAGGGTAGGGGAATACACACCCAAGAAAACCCCTGCTCTCCCTCTTGTTAGTTTGGTACGACCAGTCAGGCTTATCTCAGAGGAAATGTGTAAAGCATTTGTACACCCAGTAACAAAGTGCAAACATTACAAAAGGACACCACACTAGCTTAGAAAAATAAACAATATTAATGTGTATAAAACAAGACCAAAACGACAAAAATCCAACATATACCAATCAAGAGATGAATTTTCAAAGAATAAAAAAAATATATATACACTAGAAGTCAATAGTGCCAGCCGCGGCTAACGTGGCGTTGTGATCAACAATTCCAACAGTTCTGTCCGACCTTGATGGAGTAGTAGGCTGGCTGTGGCATTGGGACGAACCCTCGAACAGGACTTTGGAGTTCAAGAGGCTTCAAGGACTTTGCAGTAAAGTGCAGCGGTGAGATGTCCAGGGCGTCGGTGCTGCAATTCAGTGCAGAGGTTGGGGAGTCCTTGAAGTCACACGAGTTGCAGTCTGAACTCGGTGAGCTCAAAGTCAGGAGCGCTGTTGGCAGCAGTGCTCGGGCTGCGGTGTAGTCGATGGCAGTGTGTTGTGCACTTCACGATGCGGTGTCCATGGCTTCGGTGCAGGCCAAGGTGTGGTGTCAGTGCAGAGCAGTGGCGTCTGAGAGGATGATGCTGTCGTCGGCAGCCCTAGGCTGCGGTGTCGTTGGGTGTGGTGTGGCAAGGCAGCGACCACGGTTGCAGTGCAGGCAGTGGATTCGGTGATGGCGCTTAGACGTCGGGGAGGTCAACGTTGCAGTCTGGTCAGTGCGATGAGGAGTGTACCCATGGCCACAGGCAGCGGAGTCGATGTCAGCGAGAAGCGTTGTCGGTGAGCCCAGGGTCGCGGTGTCGTCGTGGTTGGTGCTGCACTCACCCAGCGAGCAGTGACCACGGCGTCCGTGCAGGCAGCGGCATATATGATGGCGTCGGAGATGCTTTTCTTGCAGGTTACAGCTCAGCAGACACCTCCTAGGACCCAGAATTGGAATTGGCACCATTTGGCAGTTCAGATCTCCCAGCAGTGGAGTAAAGGTGCTGTAGAGGAAGTATTTGATGGCCCTGAGACTTCTAACAGGAGGCAAGCAAACACAAGCCCTTGGAGAAACCTGGAAAGCAGAAGTTCAGAAAGCAAAGTCTAGTTATTTGACTGCTCATAGTCGGAAGCAGTGACTGCAGGCCAACCCCGCATACCAACACAGCAAAGGGGCAGTACTGCTCTTGACCGTTCTTCTTCTTGGCAGAGTTCTCAGTCCAGAAGTGTTCTAAAAATGTGGGGTCACAGCTCCAGTAGTTGTATAAGTTTCTGCCTTTGAAATAGGCATACTTCAAAGGAAAGTCTTTGTAGTGCACAAGACCCTGCCTTTCCCTGACCTGACTCCAGACACACAACAGGGGGTGGAGACAGTTTTGTGTGAGGACAGGTGCAGCCCTATTCAGGTGTCCATGACCACTCGTCCCACCACTCTAGCTCAGGAAGACCCATCAGCCTGGTGATCGACAATCAGAATATGCAGGGCACACCTAAGCTCCCTTTGTGTGACTGTCTAGAGTGAATGTGCAAACAGCCCAACTGTCACTTTAAACCAGACATGCATTCCACAGGCAGGCAGATGCACAGGATCGTAAAGCAAGAAAATGCCCACTTTCTACGTCGTCGACTAAGTGAAGCCAACCATTGTCAGCCACTATTACTGTATTAGTAGGCTGCGAGCACATATTATGTATTGATTTAATGGTCGCTATTGTACATCTTTGATGAAACCTTGTTTTTATGTCACAAAAAGTCATAACCTTGAAATATAGGTTTCACAATCACTTGGGACACCATGCACTGGATTTAAAATAATGTGCTTACATTATATAAAACCACATATTTTCATACAAAATTCTTGTTATATGCCTTTTCTCTTTCAGATATCTCTTTTCCTTCGATTATTGTGATTGTTCTATTATAACTAAGTATAATTTGTTGATTGTCCACAGGAACCGTTGTTGACTGTAAAACTGTAAAGTACCCTGGTTCCATGTGAGAAGGGTGTCCCTTGTTTTTTCATACACAATTTCTAAAAGTGGCATTTTCAAACGCACAGTTTGAAAATCAACCTCACAGAAAGATGTTTTTTTAAATTCTGTGTTCAGGGAACCCAAACTCCAATTCTCCATCTCTTCCCAATTGAAAGTCACACTTGTAAGGTGTTACAATGCACCTCTAATGATAGCCTATGGGAGAGATAAACCTTGCAATAGTGGAAAACGAAATTGGCAGTATTTCACTATCATGACATGTAAAACACACCAGTAGATGTCCTACATTTCAAATACACTGCACCATGCCCACGGACTACCTTGGGCCTACCTTAGGGGTGCCTTATGTAGTAAAAGTAAAGGTTTGGGCCTGGCAAGTGGGTGCACTTGCCAGGTCGACATGGCTGGTTAAAAACTGCACTTGCAGACACTGCAAAGGCAGGCCTGAGACATGCTTGTAGAGCTGCTCATATGGGTGGCACAATTAGTGCTGCAGGCCCACTAGTAGCATTTGATTTACAGGCCCATGACACACGCAGTGCACTTTACTAGGGACCTACAAGTAAATCAAATATGCCAATCTGGATAACCAATCGTAATCACAATCTACTCAGGGAGAACTTTCTCTTTAGCACTGATCAGCAGTGGTAAAGAGCCCAGATTTCAAAAACAAAGTCCAGCATACAGTCAAAAATACAGAATGTAGAGGCAAAAAGACCGGGGAAACCACACCAAGTATGCCCGGTCTAACACCCTCCGATATGCCTTTGGCCGTGAATCATCTCAAATAGAATAAAATGGAAATGTTCAAGGTATATTTATATACTGTCAGTTCAGTTAGAAACGGCTGCACCATATTTGCACCATTACTAATAAGTAATTGGACGTTTCGGGACGATTCACAAAGCTGTGCAAGAGTACAAAAAAGAGTACAGTAAAAAAACATAAGTGCTAGGGCCCTCTTCAAGATGTCACTGCAGCTTGCACCCCCCATTGCCCCTGCCAGCGCTGCCACTGACAGTACTAACACAACTACTGCCATCACACACCTACAAGTGTGACAACTAAGACTATTCCAGGCCCCCAAAGCTATAAGAATGGATTGGGTGGCAGGTTTCAGTAATTTTTTAATGCATATTGAATTTTTAAACAACTGGTTTGCTAATCTCTAAATTAGACAATCCGTGCCAACATGTGGCAGACTGTCATAAGTGCCGAGCACTAGAAATCAGGTCTCAAATTAAGCACTGAGACATGACAGTGGGGGCAGATAGGTAACCATAAGGAAGAAATACAGGCAAAAGACTCCAACAAATACCCCCACCCGTGCCACTTCAGGTGGCGATGATGAAGCTCTACTACTTCTGGCTAATAGGTAGGGAGAGCAGGACGCAGTGAATTGGTCTAGGAGTAGTGGGTTGGCTCCTGTGAGTGCCAGTTGTGAGCGCACACTACAAGCGTCGGAAATCAGGAAATCATAGAGATGGCACACAGGATGCTTGTTTTTTGTGGGTTCAGGGGTTTGAGATGAATCTTTTGGGGCTGTTAAGGTTGCTGGCAAGGGCAAGTCTGAGGGATTAGTGGGAAAATGCCTGCACTGGAGCGCATAGGTGGCATATAATCACGTGGTTAGGGAATAGATAGAGTGCTGGAGGCGGTCTGCATTGCGGTTAGTGGTAGGCGGGATGAATCATAGACCCACAGTTGCATACATGTGTATGGTATGGCAAAAGTTAAAAGCTGCCAGCATCAGAGGAGAAGAAAGTGAATGCTAGCTGGGGTTATATTGTAGTTAGGACATAATTGCGGTGTGCAAAGGGGAGTACTGTATGCATGAGGACACAGTGAGTCATGGGAGATTACTGTGGATACAGATGAGGTGGCAGGTTGGGGGGATGGATGGGATGACATGGATAGAATCCGGACTCTCCGGCACCTAGACGGCCTTCACAGGCAATCCAGAGTGGTCACTGTGCAGTGATGAGACTAGGCATGGCAAAGCAGTAGTCTCACCAGCAGGCTGAAGAGAGCTGACTCAGCCATCTTACAATGTGTTCAAGCTCCAGCACTCACAGGGCTCTCCTTGGCTCACACCAAGCCAACAATCTCTGACATTATGGTTGAATTTGACCCAGCTCCGAGGTTGAGCATCCAGGAGATCATACACTGAGTGACCTCAAAGTGAGCACCCAATATGACTGAAGCACGGCGAGAAGGGGAATAATGCATATGATCAGTGTGAGAAAGACAACCAGGAGAAAGGGAAGGCTTTGTGGTTACTGTACCTTCCACGTCAAGGTCACGTATGAAATGCTCTGTCCAGTTATGGAGGCCTCATTTAAAGTACTATGTAGAATTCTAGAGACCTCAAATGAGAGTTTTCCCTAGGTCAGGAAAACTCATTTGAATTACAGTGGCCCTTTCTAGATACTACTTCCGGCATGTTCTATCCAAGTCTCTGTGCCATCTCCGGTGTAATGCATCCAGGTTCAAGGGTCACGTCTGGAATGTTATGTCTACTTTTTAAAGTCCCAATTGACCTGGTGTGTGAAAGAGGTTGCTTATTCAGGGGTGAGTTTCCGTGCCCTTGTTGTTTGGTAAGTGGTTGAATGGCTTGGTGAGGTAATATATGGGTGAGTAAATGGATGCACGTGTGAAGATTGGTTAGCGATCAAATGGACGTGCGAGTGGCTGAGTGAGTTTGTCTACGAATGAATGAGTGAATAAATCTCCCCATGTCTTAGTGTCATTGCTGATACCATAGCAACGGGGGTGGGAGAGATCGTATGTACTCCTGGCTTTTCTGTTATATGGGTCGTGTCCCTGTGATTTCATTGCAGTAGGTAAAAGCTTTCTTGCACTTTAGTACCACGGAATGTTGGCCGTTCTAGAACAATACATGAGAGAATGCACTGCGCGGCAGGTAGAGTCTACAGACTGCCAGTGTGTGCAACTTGAACTAAAATGCCATTCCTTCGTCACATGCAGAAGCTGTGGAAATGAGCCAGCACTGACGCCTACTCAATCTCTCCACGGTTGGCACCAACCTCTAAAAGAACCTTAAAGGTTGTACATCCACAAGGCAGTCCAAGTGTAGGCGTCACACTGGCAGCCTTGAGCATGCGCAGAGCAGTCTGTCATTCTGATGAAGTAACATAAAGGCCGCTGCACTCCTTGGGCCTGGCTGATATGAGGACACCAGAAGACGACTAATGTATCTCTCTGGGATATGAAAGGCTGGTGTCAGATCTTGTAAAGCAATTTAGATTCCAATTCGCTGGTACACTCCCCTGTATTGGCACTGTGCTCTGTCTTGAGATACAGGAGAAGGGCGCACAGATGCGAGGCATCATGGTGTGGGAGAGGAAGGGAAGTGGCAGAATTGGGATGCATGAGTTAATGGAGTGTGTCAGGTTTACGAACAGCACACCGAAAGTTAGGAGAAATCCTGACTTGGTGACAAATTGATTTACATGCGCTAACTGCACCAAAACGTAAAAATACAAAGTGCTTCAAAACGTATTGGAACAAATACCTAGACACCCCTTTCCTCCATGATAGACAGTCGTGCTCTTTGTGACAGCCTCGCTGTCTTCTATTTAAGACACCGTTTCCTCCATGACATGCATGACACACACCTGCCTCCCCTGTCTCCTTTGTGGCAGCCTCTACTTCCACTCTGTGACAGGCGTTCTCTAGATAAACAACCCTATAACATGGGTGTTGATTCACCAAAATGCTAGGGGTAGAAGTGACATCATATACCCTTTGACTTTAATGATTTCACAGAAATTGACATCATATTACCTTTGACCTTGAATCTTCCTAATCAGTAGTGTCACATGGCCTAATCCTGATGTCATAACAATAATTAACATTGGTGAAGTTCCATAATAATTGCATGAATATTATAACACAAACAAATTTCTATTTTTGGATATCATCTATGTAAAGGTGTGGCTATATGTCAAGAGAAAGGTTACCTGAAGTGTAGTAAACGAGCAAAGTGAGTCTGATGTATTCAAGTGGGGATTGGAGGGTGGGGGGTAATGTCCCTCCACTGGAACATTTTTTAAACAAAATGGGCTTTAATAGTTCATTTCAAGTCCTTTCATTGTTTGCCAAGCTGCTTAAATCTGACAGTCCCAAAGAGTTGGCCAAATTATTTTTTAAATGTCCAATGTGTGCCCCATATGTCACGGGCCAGCATTTTGCTATGGCTGCTCCTTTTGCCAAAGCACTGCATACAATATTCCAGTGCTAAAGTTTTTCTGATACTGCTGTACATGTACTATGGGGGGACCTTATGTAAAAAGTTATGTCTAGTATGTCGAGGACCACATTTTGTCATGGATGGCCTCCTGACATGAGCCACATTGTGCTGCCATGTGCCAAGAATTTCTTCCAGTCCGGTGGCGTCAACTATTTGCCACAGGTGTCAAATATTCCAAGAACTTTCTCCAGTATGCCAGCACTGATGTTTTTCCATGGGTGCCCCGTACCACAATTGGCCTATAGTGAGGCCAGAGCCAGCATTTTGCCGTGGGTATCCCATATGCAAATATTGCCTTCAGTGTGCCAATGCCAGCATTTTGCCGTGGGTATCCCACATGCAAGTATTGCCTTCAGTATGCCAGTGCCAGCATTTTGCCAATGGTGCTTCTATAGGCCAATAAGCATTCCAGGTCCAACATCAGACTTGCAAGCATAACACATTCTCACTCGTGCTCACTTACATTCACTTACACTCATTCACTCACAGTGTTGCTCACTCATTAGCGGTCGATTGCATGCCTTCATTTTTACTCAGTCTCTTGTACTCACTCTTACCCTGACCTACTCATTTGCACACCCATGATCCCACATCCAAACATTAATGCTCACATATATACACACTCTGACAAATCCATGCTCACCCACATGCACACACACAACATACATTTAAAGCCATTTCATTTTTCTTAAATTAAATGCCAGTAAAGGTCTGTTCCAGATCCTGCTGCTCTACTTTTTCATACACTAATAGTGAGTAATAGACTAATATTCACTATTGGTGTAATAAAACTCAGCAGATAACAAGGTTGGAGTCAGATGCTGTAAATGCGAGATACTTCTGTGATCTTGGCACTGTTTTTGCCACCTTGAGGCCAGGGTTCGCAAAGGCAGTGCCAGGGATCGCAGCTGCGACCCCTGAACGGCGTCCATGCCCTCTAACTTTTCTCAACATAGAAGGATGCTTCTCCTCTATGCCAAGCCCCTTCCACTCTGTGACCCACCTCACTCTTGCCTCTCTGGCAGGCACCCCTCCCTCACCTTCAAGGCAGCCTTCCTCTCCCCAGCATGGCAGGTCCTCCTCACCCCCACAGCAGCTTTCCCTTCAGTTTATGGCAGGCGTCCCACCCTCCATCGCAGCGTCTCCCTCGCCTGCATATCAGGCAGTCACCTCTACCAATTGCGCCCCTGAATTGGAGCCTGCACCTTTACACTTCCTACTCCTTGCAGTGCAGGTATTTTGCAGCCCTTCGCTAGAAGGCCAGGATTCGTCGCCAGCTGGGAAGGATGCAACAGAAAGCAACATGACCACGAAAGCGAAGAGCTCTGTCCACTTAAAGCACATAAAACTAAACCAAGTATGTCCATATCCTCTCTTTGAGCCTGGGTAACGGTCACATAGAGAGGGCTAAAAGAATAGCTCCACGAAGAGAGAAAAAAGAAAGAGCAGTACATCGGAAAGAGACATCCCAGGAATGATATAAACCCCTGTTCTGTAATAAGCCTGTTGGTGGTTTAGCTGTCAAGGGTAAAATATAAATAAATAAAAACATTGTGCTTTTTAGATCTCGGCTCGAAGGCTGCGCTTGCGCAGTCTCGATCCGAGATTTAATGACTTGGAGAAGAGAGGCTTGAACCCGCCCCTCTTCTCTCCTGTTCTCCATTGGCTGGCCTCTTCAATGCTGGCCAGCCATTGGAGAAGAGGTCCCGTCACTCCGATCAGGCCCGTCCTTTTCGGATCGGGGGGCGTGTTTTTTGCAGAAAGTCTAATTATATCCTCCAGCCAATGGCAAGAGGAGATAACAGCAAAACACGCCCCCGAATCCGAAACCGCCGCTGCCTTTCTCCGAGGCATTTCTGCTTCGCCTCGGAGAAAGGCGGCGGTGTCTTCCGGTGCCCTCGGCTTGTTTCATTTTCTTCAGACGTGTCTACCCCCGAACGCACTCCCTGCCATTAAATGTGCTTATTGTATTGTCAACTGTTTTTCCTCGCTGTATACAAGCTTTATCAGAAACATTTTTTTCTGCTCTGTGAGTTACTTGGTGTCCAATTTGAAAAATGTCACCCGGTGCCCGAGGGTCGGTTTAGAAGACCGAAGTCCGAGGCTGCGTGGTCCTGAATCTACTGCATGCCTCTTTAATCCGGGGCTACTGCTTTTCTCTAAATTTGCAGCCTATTGATAACAAGTGCTACATGATTGTAAACCACAGTTTTACCCATGGTTTAGGTGTAGTTCGCTATAAACACTGAAGACGTGGGGACCGCCATGCACTGCCCCCCCCCCCCCCGCCCCCCTGAATTAAAACGGTCTCCTTGCAAGAGGAGGGGGTCCTTGTCCAACTAAGAGCAAGGCGTGGACCCACCCCCATACTCCAGGGGGTCATCTTGCACAGCTACACCCAGCGCCATCACCCCAAACCGCGTTCCTTTTCCCGTGGGATTTCCACAAGATCAATCCTCCCCAAAAGTTCATGTCTAGCTCTCCAAGCACGCTGGAAGGGAGGGGAGGGTGTTGTACACAGTCACCTTCTCAACCGGAACTCGGTTTCCCCACTAAGCTGTAATGAGGGGTGGGGGAGGCACCCATGACCAAATGCAGCTCTGCCACTAGAGGCTTATTATTACTATTATTAAGCATTTATATATCACGTAGTACCCTTGGGCATCCCAACGCTTACGGGTTCCATTGATGGGCCCTGCAGAAGGGGAAACCTGTTTGACAGTATGTTTTGTGTCTGTGTTGGGGAACGGCATATAAAGCACGCAATGACCCTGCCCCGAGAAGTTTGCCGTGAATCGTCTGCCCCTGCTCTCGTGCTGTACCACCCTCTCTCCATCTGCCTCTAAGATGGCGCGGCCGGGATCGGAAGCCGTGGCTCTGTGCGCGATGAAGGAGTTGATTTGCCCGCGGCGGCGGCGGGGAGGAGGAGGAGGGCGAGGCGCCTGGAAAATATTAAGAGCAGCAGCGTGTGACCTCCCGTGTGGCTGGCTGCCATGGCCGGCTCATCCCCGGCAGCAGCTCCTACGAGGGTGGAGGAGGCGGGGGCGCCCACCCCCTTTCACCATACTATGATTAAAGCAGGATGCGCGCATGTTAATCGGTATTTTAAATAGGAATAATCATACATGCGTGTATAGGCTAACGTTCATAAATAGTGATAGCAACCTCGCACTTTTAAGAAATAGGTGAAAATAGATATGTTTACACCGACATGTGCTTGCTTTTTCCCAGAACATTTAAATTATGTATAATTGTAGAAAGCAATACAGTTTGACACATTCTGTTATATATTTTGCCTGTTTTTCGAAATCCTGAAGAATTCATTACTACGTCATTTTGGGGTGAATAGCTTTATGTTAATCGAACGTTCTATTTCTTGGGTTTAATGTGTCCACTTTCATTTTAGAATGGCGTCCGGGCGAGTTAAGCGTCGGCCTAGAGTGTAAATAGGGGATAGTCTTTCCTCTCTTTTCGTTCTTAGTTGGTTCAACAGTCCGTCTCTGTTTACGTGCAGCAACCCACGTACTACACGGGAGTGGGACTGATAACACCCAATGATAAAAGAGAGTGCATGTCATCGAATCAAATGTAACAATAACACCGGCTTTTTTATACACGGAGACATGGCTTTTGCCACGCCACACCAGAGTTAGTCAGTGAACTGGTTCTGTTGTGCCTGAGTTTAAAATGGCCTTGTCCGCGTGCGCAATAAAAACTTGGTTACCCTGCGCGAATGGACGCGGTCGCCATGGTTACCACGGTGTGTGCATATGGTGACCACTTCACTGCGTTTGGGAGTACACGAGATCGTGTGACTATGCCATGCCTTTGGAATGAAGTGATGTTGCAGCGAGAGCTCTTTTCAAGACGTATGCGATTCAGTCTCCTCTGAAATAACCATGCAGGAGCAGGGCCAGTACAAACAACAACCATGGTGAGTTCCCCGACGAATGCCCGCAGAGACCGGTGCACGAATTTTCTGGAGGGTGAACTTTTAAAAAGTCTATAATCATTATGACTACATAGCTTCATCACCTCCTGAACAAAGACTTTTAAATGCTTAATTTTTAGTGATAAATGCAAAGATCTAGAAACAACGGTGCCACTTCTGCTTTGGCTCCCAAGATCAATGTGTATGTGTCTAGATGTATGTGTGTGTGTGTGGTTCTGTATGTGTGTGTGTGGTTCTGTATGTGTGTGTGGTTCTGTATGTGTGTGTGTGTGGCTCTGTGTGCGTGGCTCTGTGTGCGTGGTACTGTGTGTGTGGCTCTGTGTGTGTGGCTCTGTGTGTGTGGCTCTGTGTGTGTGGCTTTGTGTGTGTGGCTTTGTGTGTGTGGCTCTGTGTGTGTGGCTCTGTGTGTGTGGCTCTGTGTGTGTGGCTCTGTGTGTGTGGCTCTGTAAGTGTGGGTGGCTCTGTGTGTGTGTGTGGGAGGCTCTATGTGTGTGTGTGTATATGTGTGTGCCTCTGTGTGTGTGGCTCTGTGTGGGTGGCTTTTTTTGTAGGTGGCTCTATGCGTGGGTGGCTCTGTCTGTGTGTGGGTAACAGTGTGTGTGTAGGTGGCTCTGTGTGGGTGGCTCTATTTGTGTGTGGGTTGCTCTATGTGAATAGCTCTGTGTAGGTGGCTCTGTGTGGGTGGCTCTGTGTGTGTGGGTGGCTTTGTGTGTGTGGCTCTGTGTGGGTCTCTGTGTGGGTGCAAATGCAATCGGTCTCGGCATTGTTAAAGTTAGAGCTATTGGCATTGCTCATGACAATGCCGTTTCTTTAAATGTTTTAAAAACATAAACAAAAATAATGTCATGAGCAATGCCAATAGCTCTAACTTTACCAATGCCGAGACCATTGCATTGTAAATGCTTGTTATATGTTAGGCGTTCTGTTCGGAGAAGTGCGAGATGATCTAGAGAGGGTTGATTTCTCCATTTTCGCTCCGTCATTGTGAAATGTCGCCTCTCGTTAATGTCTGTGTTGAACCATGAACTAGAGGGAGTACTTCTTGATTTTTAGAGTTTTAGAGGAGTGATGGTGTCAAGAAGTTCAGTCATTTGAGTGTTGTAGTGAGAGGGGAGTTCATTGGTGGTTGATAGTTCAGGTAGAAGAATGATTTGAGAGCTAATAAGAGATTCTGGCTCTGCTTGCTAGATTGGGTGCATGTTTCTTGTCCAGTGTTTCCCGCAGGTGGGAATTGGTGAGGAACTTAGGTTGATTGTTGTTAAAGGTTATGGTAGGACCAGTCCATGGGAAGGATGGAGTGGAGGGATATGGCATGGATTTTGGCAATGATAGCATCATGGGTCGCACCTTTGTTGTGCGTTGGCTTTTTAGAGAGTTGGGTGAGACCTTTTGATTCTAGAAGGCAATCTAGTGCTTGTACAGTAGTGTCATTGGTATCATTCATGTGTGAGTTTAGGTCTCTTATGATGATGTCTGTGGAATCTTTCAGGGAGTTTAGAGTTATGGGAGCGTTTTTAGGTCTCGCCTGAGCCAGCGCTTTAGTGCTGCTCTGGCGAGAGTTTTAGTAAACACAGTTTATCCTGAGCACCACTCCATATATATAAATCACAGTCCAATCCGTCCTTTTTCCAACTGCGTTGTTTTTATTCCATCAGTGTTTTTAAACGTCTTCTCCAGATGCACATCTATCCACACCTTCTCCAAATGCACATATAGCCAACACGTGTTTCGTCAGGTAGGATGCGTTTGCATCTCTGACTTCATCAGGGCTATAAATAAACCAATAACATTTGTCTTGGTTATATAGAACTTACTTACTGTATATATCCTGCACCATAACACCCATGTGCTCATTGTACATCTGATATTGCATAGATAGACACAATTCCATCACAGGTGGACACAATCATTATTAATGTGATGTGCTAAATTTTATCATGAATGAATGAATACATCATAAAATTTTACTTTCCTTACTACTTACTTATATATAAAAGTGATCAAACTATACTCTATGATCACACCCAATATAAGATCCACCAACTAACCCGTGCTCAGCAACGTTTAAACTAAAATATCCATTTGTTTTTGATTGTTCAGGAAGAGCGCTCAACTTAACCACGTATTTCCGTTATAAAAGCGCAACACTTGTCGGAGAATAGGCTGCAATCTACCATCTCCCAACTTCTTATCAGCGAATATATATAGATCAAAGAGTCATTTCTCAGACCTGAAAATAAAATAAATTAAATAAATCGAGAATCTCTCTGACCATTATGTATCCTCATAAGTTATAACTGTATCGGAGAGAATTCCACCTACATTATACTGCCAGTAAAAGCCCAAGGAATACATTGCTGAACTATTATTTGCCCAACAACAATATCCTTACTAACTGTTCTTTAAGATAGGCAATCATATACCTAGACCAGTACTATCGATCTCTTACGTCAGTTTCCAAATCCACACAATGCTATTATGATAGACATTACATCAAGAGCAAATGATGTCTCAAGCGCTCCCATTACACGTGGTTTACACGTTTTTACATTGGGCATAAAACCTTGTCCAGATCTGAATTACGCGCACATGAGTTATCTTGATCGCGCTTCCACAACATTGTTATCTCATATCTTCATCTCATACTCCAATTACGACACTATCTAATCTCATCTCTCTGCCAATACGTACATTCGACCTAGATTACACTCCAAATACAGAAATCCGTGTACTTACTATGAAGAGCAGAGAGTACTCCAAACTCGTCAACCGGCGTCTCGCACAAGCGCCATCTTGAGTCTCTCATATTTATACCCGTCCCGATTACCGGGATAATGCCACAGTATTAGTCCTGCTACATCTAAAACTCATTTATTTACAACATACATCATATTAACTTTCCTTATATTTATTATATGGTATACATACTCCTATTATTATTCTGTTCGCTTTATTGAATTTCACCAAACTTCAATGTCTTACATAAGATGGCCGCCACTGACTAGACTATCAAAACCGAGTTCTATTTCACTGTCGTTAATTGAAAAAAATGTTATCCCTATCTCGGACCTGCACAAATTACAAATATTCCAAGCTTATCTCCCCTATCCTGAATCCAGATACAATTTGTAGATATCGCTAATATAAGAATCTTATTTCGTAAATGTAACAATATTCTTAAATCGTATGTAATTACGACAAAATTAGAAGAAATTATGGACAAATTGGAGGACATCAATCTCGTACTCGTAAGCGGGTTTTGGAAGTGCTAACCTAGTGGCTTTTTCAGGCCTCTAGCTTGCGTTCGCGATGTCGTGCACGCGCACAGCTGCTATCCTGGTTTCTCGCATTCCTTTCCTCGCATGGCCGGCTTTCCTCCCCCTCTCTCACCCGCTCCTCCCCCTCCCTTACTGCACGGAAGATCGGTTTCATTCTCTGCCTCTGCTAATTACTTTCACTGTCGCGGCGCCGTCGAGGTCTGTCTCGTGAAGTCTCTGGTGTAACTCGTTCACATCTGTCTCACTTGTTTATTTAATTGCGCACCACACAACTCCCGGCCTGGTCGCGCTTGTTGCTTTACTTGTTATATCTTTTTTTTTATACTTTAGGCTTTGTGCTCTAATACCTTTGAGGTCGGATATTCACATCTGACAAAACACGACAGCTCCGGAAATGTCTGTAGCGATGTTACAACACGCAGTGTGCCGGATCATTTATGCGTAATAGTGCAGTAAAAATGTAAAAATCCTGTCACTGCACCTCACGAGGAAGCTGTCCCTTAACGAATAACTTGTTTTCAGTGACTGGTCACAACTCGCCCAGGGAGCTCCTATCCTATCTCCGTTTGCCAACAGGACTGCCCCCTCCGTCTGTTATTGGCGCTCACCGTCACTGCCCGACGACGCATAGTCGCTGCGTACCTCGCGCTGCCCACCGGCGCTCTTATCTAACCAGCCCTTTCTCGCCCCACAGACGGCCGGGCTCCAGGTTACTCGCTCCATGTTGTGGTCGCGGGATTGCTACCCCTGTATTTATGAGAATGCAAGAAAGATAACGTTATGTAAAGAGCAATTTCATAACCGACACACACATTTTGCGTGTGGGAAATATGTCGTGTGGGCCATGCCGGTGTCAGCAGTGAGTGTAAGTAAAACTTCAGACTCCGTCCCAACAAAATCATCTTCGAGGGACGGAAATACTAATTTGGCATGGGAACACAGGTTGCTGTCCCTTCTTTTATCACCCATGGACATGCAGCCAGCTGCAAAGTGCCCACTGAGAAACCTGGCAGGTCCCTCCCTGCACACAAGCCCAAACATCCACCCAGTAAGCCACACACCATCAAATAAAACAAGCATTGGCATAGCCAATATGCCTCGCCTTTGGGACCTTATAAGTATTTAGTTATGCAGCACAATATCCTTACTGCAACAACATTAACTGTTGAATGGCTAAACACTTATAAGGTCCCAAAGGCGAGACCTATTGGCTATGCCAATGCTTGTTTCTTCTAGGAATTAAAGTTTATCAACTGGGGGGGTGATCTATGATGTGGAGTTTTGGAGGGTTTGGGACTTTAAAGGGAAGGGTAGCTACTAGGTATTCAAAGGTTGATTATTTTGTTTGTGTGGAAGGGTGTAAAGTGGAGGTCATTTTTGTATATGATAGCTAGAACACCACCGGAACGTTCTTTGCGGTTGCAATGTATGATTGAGAAACCTGGTGGAGTGAGGAGATCCAGGATGGCTGATAAATGTGGGCATTTAGCCAGGTTTCCATCCGAAAGAATTAATCGATTTTGTGAAGTAGGATGGTTTCTGCAATTTGAGTGGCGTGCTTCGATGCTAACTGACAGTTTAGAAGCATGCAGTTTAATATGGTTGCTGCATTCTGTTGCGATTGCATGAGTTGAATGGAGGTGAGTTGGGCAGGTGACCTGGGAGGGGGTTTGTGGCTGGTGAAAGGGAGCCTGCTCATACTCGGGTTGACCAAGATTTTGTGGTAGGAGGCTTTTTGTGGTGGCACTGGCAAAGGAGTTGATCAGGGCTTCAATTTTGTTATGAGATATTTCCGGTGTAGCATGTCTAGGTTTGTGATGGTATTGTTTGAGAGGGATGATCCGCCATGGAGTGAGAGGTGCTCAAGGGTGTGATTATGGTAAACAGATCAGGAGTTGGGCTTGGGTTAGACTTGAGGTTCCTACGCAGTGCAGTCATTTCGTTTAGTATGGTTTTCATTTTGAGTTCCAGGCGGGTGATGGAGGTGATCATTTGGGCTGTGGTTGGTTCCGGTTGTGATAGAGGAGTTGACTGGTGGTCGTAGGCTGGGTAGGTGGTTGAGGTTGTGTCTAGTCTGATGTTTTAGAATAATGAAACCTATGTGGTTGGTTATTTAGTTGTTAGTGTAGGGGTTGTGTGTCTTATTGGGGGGGATGTGGATCGTCAGAAGAGATGTGGAGATTGATGGGTGTGTAGCTCTAGGGTGTGGGGGGTGAGTGTTGGGTGAAGATTGGGAGGCATGGCATACGGGGTAGCTGGTTTGACTGATTGAGGAGAGGAGGGGTGGGGTGGGAAAGTTCAGCACAGGTGAGTGGGTCGGTTGGTTTGGGGTTGGGAATAGCGGAGGGTGGGGAAGAGACAGTCAGAAATGTAAAGATTGCATTCTGTGGCTTGGATAAGAATATTTCCTTTTTTGTAGATGGTTATGCACAGTATGCCAGCGAACGTCTGAGATGGGGTTATGGTAAGTTTTAATCCATGTGGGATGTTGGTGGCATTGTTTACATGGAGGTTCTGTAGGAAAGTGGTTCTCCATTCGGCAGGTTTGGAGTAAAAGATGAGGTCTCCATGTGTAGCTCTGTGATAGAAGTCTGTTATTAGTGTTTCTGGGTAATCTTTGAAGAGCTTGTGCTTTTTGCGGCATGTTTGGAGAGTTTTGGTGGAATATTTAATATGGAAGGAGTTCGGACCAGGACTTTCCAAGGAATGGGTGATTGAGGCCATGTTAGGTTGAAGGGAGAGTGATGGGTCTCTGGGAGGCGGTTGGATTAAGGTAGTATTGGGGTTGAGTTGAGTTTGAAGTCTAAGGTCAGTGATTATGAGATCATGGGTAAATCTGTGATATCACGGCGATGTCTGGAGGAGTGGTGGGAAGGGACAATGGTCACTTTTCGGGAAGAGTAGAGTGCCAATGTCAGAGGCGGGAAGAGGGTATGTCAACAAGTGGTCTAGTAAGATCCTTGTGAGTTAAAGGGTGCCTTGATAACCGGTAAATGCTAATGGGTATGCTGATTATCCGGGTCCTTAGGGGTCATGGTATCTAGAAGCTGTGAGTAGTGATGGGATTTGTTGGCTAGTCTGCGCAGAGCCTTTTGTAGTCCAGGGCAGACAAGGGTCTTGCGCAATGGAGGTTCCGGTTGGAGATTGAGAGAGGATTCCGCAGTAGGCTTTGCAGCATCAGGGTTTTAGCGTGCCATACAAAAGGAAAACAGGAAAAAGGTGCCGGTTGAAGTCAATGAATGTCACAAAATCATTTAGCGCTACTTAGTATTAGTGATGTAATAGTGAACGCATCAGACAGGATTACATTAGTTGCCACAACATGCAAGACTGCAAGCAGTGATCAGCTCAGGATATCAAGAAGGATTGCCAGCAGTAATATAAAAAAGGCATGGTCAATTTTAAGTTCCTCTACATGGGAAATAGATAACAGCCATAATGTTGATGCCACTGGCAGCAAGGTAGTAATGCTAGCAACAAGCCTTCCTAACACCACATGATTTGTCACTCCAATATCAGTTAAAATATATTTGGAAAATTCAGCTATTTTTCTCTAAACACTAGGGTATGAGTTCTGAAAATCGACTCGTTTTCATCTCAAAGATTAACTCTCAATTTTGTCATACGTATATTATTTCAAGGAAGCAAATCTAATTTAGCTGGCCGGTTTGACCACAGGAGGTCTAAGTAAGGTATCAAAAGAGCTACTGTAGCTCACGAGCTGCTTGTTGGGCAGTCCTAATTTAGGTCAATCAACATATGGGCGAAGCCAAATCACTCTTTCTGTAGTGCTTTGTGAAGCTCTTTTTTGTTGATCACATAGGGTCTGGAGACAGCTGACAGCCTAAAAAAAAGCTTGTTATGAGGTTGGAGATATTTTTGATGTTTTTGTTATTAAACATCTACTCGTTCTGTTTAATTGTGGTAGTTCCTTCATACATACTCCATAATTTTAGGGCACTGTGACCAGCGAAGGCTCCTAAGGGCTGCAGCACCAATTGTGCCACCCATAGGGGCCCGGTACCTTTTCACAAACACACTGCCTTGCAGGCTGCGTGTCTTGGTGCAGATCAAAAGTGAAGAGTTGACATGGCACACATCCCTGTGTGCCATGCCTACCAACCGCTGCCATGGCCTAGGTCAGTCGCCCCTCTAGCTGGGTGCACTATGCCAGTGGTTTGGGCACAGAGGCATGAGCCCTGTGCCCCTACAGTGTCTGAGTCCATTCTCAGACATTGTAAGTGCAGTGTACCATTAAAGAATATTTGGTGCTGGGAGGTTGTCATTACGAACTCCACAGTACCGTGATGGATACACTGAAGTCTGGGAAGTTTAGTATCAAACGTCTCAGTACATTGTACCTACACTGATGCCAGTGTGGGTTTCAATGTAAAACGCATGACAGAGGGAATTTTAGAAATGCCCTCTGAACTTGACCCACAACCAGTGTCCCGACTTAGTGGCTGCTTAGGCTGCCACCCACCAGACATGTTGCTGGGCCCCTGGGTCGAGAGCCATCCGCTCTCGAGGGCCTGCAACAATGCACTTCCTGGGATGAATTGCTAGGTCCCCTCCCCAGTATGGTCAGGGGAAGCTTCAAAGGCCTGCCGTCGTTTTGAGCTTCTTCAGACCACTTGCTGTACTCAGCAACTGGTCCCCACTGGTTCTACCCCCCACTTTGAGCGGGAGAACCGGCGTGAAAAACAAGTGAGGAAGATAGGTGTGCCCACCTCTGCCAACTCCACCCCTAAGGTGAGGGAGGCGAGGTGAAGCACAACCTCGAGTCCCCGCCATCTTGAGGATGAGGGGACCCAGCCAACCAGAGACAGGCTCCTGCCCCCCTCTCACTGGAGAGTGGCAGAATAGGGGGTGTACCCACCCCAGAGAAGGGACCCATTGGTCCCTGCCCTTTACCTACCTGTAACGCCCCTACATTTAGTATTTAGGGGCACCCTGAACCTTTCTTCCTCAGATCCAGCAACCACAAGATAAGAAGAGAAGAAGAAGGACGAAAAGCCGTGCAAAGCTAACAAGAGGATGACGCCCACTGACTTAGCCCCAGCCCTACAGGCCTGAATCTCCTCGAACCTGCTCCTGCGAAACCCCAGCATGTCCAGCGGACAGCAACCTCAAAAACCTCGGAGGACCTGCCTGCCTACACTTTCCAAGCTGTTTCTCCAGTGAACACTGGACGTGTTTGAACTGCAGCTTCTGGTGCCAGCCAGGAACCGCGAATCCTGCACACTCTGCACCCGCCGAATCCGGCCCGAGCTCGAGTGGACAAATACCATGAGGAGGTCCCCCCGGCGATCCTGACCCGAAATCCAGCGACCCCTGACCTGCCTCAAGCCTCCTGAAGACGCCTGCAGCCTCAATCCAGAGGACCCCCCTACCGCGACCAGAGCGAGTAAGAAAATCTGACATCCCAAGGCACCCCTGCACCCGACGCCCCATGAGCTTATGTGCCCAACCCAGCGGTGCCTAACCAACCCTCAACATCCCAACTTACCCCTCGAAGTGGTGGTCACTCCTGGAGGATCCTCGTCCCCGAGCCTGCAGTGTTTCTTTGTCCCGGAGAATCTCCATTGAAATCAACAGGGCACCCTACCTTAAAACAGAACCCTGCACCCAGCTGCCCTAGTGCCGCTGACGGTGCCTCTTTGGTGCTAACTTGTCCCCAACTTGCCCTGAGCTTAACCCTAGGAGCTTTGCTCCAACAACCCTTTGGCCTGCTTGCCAGAAGCCACCAACCAGAGTCCCCCTACCCTCCATAGGATAACATTGCCCCTCAACACTCTGCACCCGGCCACCCTAGTGCCACTGGGGGTGCAACAACAGTGCATCACTGACCCTGGGAGACCCCTGAGTCTTGCCCCAGAACCCTAACTTCAAAGACTGAATACTTACCTCTAAACCGATAACCTGTTTTTCCTCATAGGATAAAATTGACACTTTTTCTCCCAAAAAGTTTTTAAGTGTCGACTTTTGAAAACTAAGAATATTCTTTAAAAATCACACAAATAACCTAACCACATTTTCTCAACTGTTTGCAGGAAAGGTCCCAGTGCTGAACCCAGGTGTCCAGCACGGAGTAAGAAAAGTAACTAAAAAGTAACTTACCTGTGAATTGAATTTCCTTCCATAGGATAACATTGGGGGTTCTTTGTGAAAAAGTTTTTAAGTGTGGACTTTTGAAATCTGAAAATATTCTTTAAAAATCGTACAAACTACAAATACATAATTACTTACCTGTTATAAGTAAATGTTCCAGTGCTGAACCTAGGAGTCCAGCATTGGATTACAGGAGTATGGCAAAAGTAATTTTACATGCATTTACATTAAAAAGCCATTCATTTTAATGTACTGCTATTACTAAGCATTGCAACCTACTGCATCCCCTGTAAATCAAATCAAGTACAATCTTCATTGCTTTTTAAAACTATTGACAACAAGTAACTTATTACTGAAAAGAATTGAATGCGTACCTGTATCAGGCTTGCTTGGTTCTAATAAAATAACAGTATATTTTTTTATACAACAACAATTGGCCTGGAGTTCAGTTCTTGAGTGTGTGAATTCATTTGCTGACTGAGTGTGTACATCAAATGCTTAACACTGTCCTTTGATACTGCCTTACTGCTTGACCAAGCTACCACTTTAGAGAGTAAGGTTCTATCTAACTTTAACCTCTGCCAAACCTCTGGAGACCCTTGGACTCTATACACACTGTACCTCACTTTGGTGCAGTATATATAGAGCCAGCTTCTTACATTATGTATCACTGAAGTGTGCTTCTTGGCAATTTCTAGCAATGGAAAAATGGGGTTCATTGTTGTTGATTGCTCTCATATGCTCAAGGATGCATTTTTTGGTTTGACCTGATGGATGGTGCTATCCATGTACCTCTTGTTACAAGGGCATGCTAAGACATAGATTACAAATTAAGGACTGATGGAATTGTATGTCTGCTCTACTGCCCTTACCATAGGAACTGGGAGCTCTTTCATGCAGGTGCTTTTACTACATGCCTTGCATCTACCACATGAGAGAAAACCCTTGAGTTAACAGCTTCTCTGATTGTTTCTTAGTAATGTCACTGTGGGCCAATATGTCCATTAGTGATGGATTTTTCATTTACATGATTCTCGGGCTATCAGTGAGAATCTTACCCAATATTTGATCATTTATAAGGGTTTTCCAGTTTCTTTGTAAGATGTTCTTACCTTTACTGCAGCTGCTGGTAAATGTATTGATCAATCTTGTATCCCCCTTTGCAGTATCAGGGTTGGAAACTCTAGTCTTTAATAGAATCCCTATCTACTTTTGGCCTTCAGTCTTTCTATGGCTCTATTAAGGACCTATTGTGGATAACCTCTCTCCCTGGATCTCTGTATCATGCATTTCTGCTCCTCATGTTATGCAGTCTACGTATTGCGGTTTCTTTTGGCTTTCAGCAGTTTTCCCAGAAGGGATGAGTCACTTGAAAGCTTCCGAGGAACTGCTAAGAGCATGCAGTGTATTGTTGCTGGCCATTGGTTTTCTGTATACGCTTATCCTTTAAAGTATCTCCATTGACCTCAAATAGAAAATCCATGAATTGAATCCTTTCTCCACTGTTTGCACATATGAAATCTAAATTCAGATTGCTCTTTCTCAACTTTTCCACAAACCTTAATGCTGATTCACTCATACCCTTCCAGATGATAAACGGGTAATCTATGAATCTATGAATCTAAGCCACATCACCACTTTACCATTCTCCTCTGCAGTTTCCAGTGTGATGGACATTCCCCTCCCTACTATCCCATAAAGAGATTGGCATAGTTTTGGGCAAAGCAGGTACCCATCTCAGTACCCTTTCGTTGTCTATATATGGCTCTATCAAACAGGAAAACCTTGTTCTCAAGACAGTACCTCATCATTTCCAAGATCATATTTGTGTGTGTAAGAAATGTTGAAATGCCCATATGCCATCCTCCTGTTCTCTGTTAGTGTAGAGTGAGCACACATCAAGTGTCATTGACAAAAAAACATCTTCCTAAATAATTCCCTCAATTCTGCTTAGGAAATCTTTTGCATCCTTGATGTAAGAAGGGAGTGACATCACACATGTTCTTAGGAAATAGTCCACATATCTCGAGGGTTTTTCTAGCATGCTCCCTCTAGATGACACAATTGGTCTACTCGGTGGGTTATTTTTGTCTTTATGTATCTTGGGCAATAGATACAGCACAAGCAAACATGAGTGATTATTTTTTGAGATATGCTTATTCTTCCTGTACTAATAGACCTTTGTCCTGCCACCATTCCAGTTTCTCCAGTCTCAACTATGATTCTAATGTATGTTGTTCTGTCATTAGAACTGTCACAACATCTGTCTGATAGTTGACTCTATGCTTCTCCAATATACATTTCCTTGGCTAACACCACTATGTCCACCTTTATCCACAGGACGGATAAAATACTTGTATCATTGGACAAAATCTCAGTTGCCTTGTTGTGGTACCATGATAGATTCCAATTCTGTTGTTATTCTCTTTTCACAGTTTCCTGATGTTCCATAATGCTACTCTCATGAAAGATGTATATGATGATCTTGGTGCTGTGCTGCTTGAAATGAGGATAAAGCATTTGAAAACAACCAAGTTGTCAACCCCTTCTTAAAGGAACTGAAGTCTGAGCAGGAGTGGGGACTAAAAGGAAATTTGTTCCAATGATAAGGGGCTGTATAGGAGACAGATCTTCCCCCATGTCTTGAGGTGTATATGCGTGGGATCACCAAAAGCGTCTTATCCGAAGACCTTAGACATCTGGGAGGCAGGTACAGTTTTAGTCAAGTAGACAAATATGCTGGGCAGGACTTGTGGAGTGCCTTGTGTCAGCGTAGTTTTAAAATGTCTCTCTTTCCAATCGGCAGCTAGTGAAGCTTCCTGAGAATCGGGGAAGATTGCGAGCGAGAGGGAAGTGCAGCATTGTTATGGACGACCTGCAGCTTGGACAGCAAGGTGTTGTTTACTGATGTCAACAGAGATTTCCTATAGCCAGGCGGCTTGCGATGAGAGCCTGGACAAGAGTCTTTCTGGCGGTGTCTAGAAGCCAAGGGAGGGCATTTTTGGGGATCCTCGTGGTGCCAAAGCAGGGGCCACAAGTGGCGTTAACTTGGTCTTTCATGGAAAGTGATAGGTCTAACTTCACTCCAAGATTTTTCACTAACTGCTTAAGTGAAGGGGCAGGGCCAAGTTCTGAAGGCCACCAGTCAGCTGACCATAACTCTGTTGCTTTGCCAAATAGCATGATCTCTGTCTTGTAGCTGTTTAATTGTAGACAGTTGTTACTCAGCCAAACAGTGTCTTACCTCGTGTGATTTGCTTTTCACCATTTCTGGGTTGGGGCCAAAGAAAATAAGGAGTTGAGTATTGTCTGCATACGTCACAATCTTCACACCGCAGGCTCGAGCTCCACACACCGCAGGCTTTCACGAGTTTTTGGTCAAGCGGCACTGCATAGACGTTAAACAGAGTTGGACTCAGGTACGAGTCCTGGGGCAATCCCTTGGTCATTTGCATCAGTTGTGACTTGAAAAGATCCAAGTAGACTTGTTGCATTCGATTATCAAGGAAGCCCCTGAGACAATGTAGCGTCCTACCATGTAGCCCAGCCCTTTGAAGCCTACGGCTTAGAATAGAATGGGAGACTGTGTCAAATGCTGCCAACAAATCCAACAACACCAACATGACTGGGGAACCCACATCTAGGGAGAGCCTGATGTTGTTGGCCACACACAGAACAGTTCCAATGCTGTGGAGCTCTCTAAAACCTTCCTTTGCCTCCTCCTCCTCCTTGTTCTCTTGTTCCTTTTCCTCTTCTTCTCTGCTGTGTTTTTTTGTTGCCCACTCCTTAGTAGGCGGAACACATCTAAAAAAGTAGTGGGTCTACTCATGCTATCACCCTCTCTACATGTGTCCTCTCCCCATTTAAATGTATCACTATTGGTTGCTGTTTCGGAGCCCCGGTCCTATATTTGTTGTGTTATATTGTACCTGTTTGCATACCTCTCTATTGACTTAATCCAACCCATAAAACTTCTTACTGAAAGTCTCATAGTCTTCCCAGTCCTTCTAATATTTCCTCTGTTTGCCTATTTTAAATTAATTCTCCAGCTTGTCCAATCTTGTCTCGATCTCCTTCTTGAAGTTATTGATTATATCTTTTTCTGGTCTTTAAGTACTTCCGAAGTTGCCTCAGTTTCCCTTAGCACCTTTTCTCGATCTGACCATGCATACTTTACAAGTATTTCCAGCTCATCTTCAGACATCTGGCAGTATTTTCAGCCCTCTCCTCCAACATTTTGGGATCAAATGAGTCATAGAAGTGACTTATGTAATTGTGCAGCTCCCTTGGTATTTTGCCAGTGTCCAAGTAATTCTTTAAAAAAATCTCCTCCCACCGTTTGGTGACTTATGTTTTGGGCAATCTTTCCAATTTATTTAGTTGTTCTCCCAGACTTTGCTCTTACAATGATGTTTTATTCACTAGGGGCCCTCCTTTGCCAATGTCCATAAATATGTCTTTGGCTTACCTTGTCTTCCATGCATCTCTATCATCTGCCATCAGAACAGTTGTATTTTTGCTAACTTGCTTAGTGCGGTGTAGGTCTCAAATGCCCACCTATATATTATGGTTACAGGTTCCCCCTGCCTCTTGCAATTGCAAATGGGAAGATACCCGCCATCCAAAGTACCTTTAGCAAAGATCTGGGTAGTACTGAGAGTAAGGTGCAGAAACCCCAAAAACGCAGACTTAACAGAGATCAACTCGCCTCTGTGGCAAAGCTTCACGCTCCCATTCAACCCACCTCAGCCCCGTGCCGGAGCAGGACTGTACCCCATACTACTCATTGTTTGCAATTAGTTTTACACCTGCTTCCTTGATCTTTGTGCCAACCTGCAGTAGCCTCGCCATGTACAATGCAGCTGCTCTGTTCTTCGAGTAGCATTCTTTTCTAAACAGCTCTTCTCACTGCTCACCACTATCCGAGTGCCCATGTGCCAGGTGGGGTCCGCTCAGTTACCAACTGCAACCGAGTCTAATCTGTTCAATGAGGCGATTCCAGGACATAACTCTGTACAATCTCTCAAACTCCCATTGCTCCTTGGACCACATGAGGTGCAGCACCCAGCTGGAGGAGCACGCCAGTCATTAACTAAAGTTTGGAAAGCTTGAAAGAATGGACGATACTGCTATGTGTTTATTCAAAGCAAACAACCCATGCTGTGTTTCGGCTGCGAATGGGCTTGATCACACAAAAAAATGGACACATCCATCGCATTGCATGCCATCTTTGCAAAGTACAAACTACAATATACATAGCATTTTGTACAATGACCCCAGTAATGAAATGCACAAGTTCTGGCATACATAATAAATCCCACATATTTTGGCGTAAAAGAGATCGTATTTTTTGATCATGAAGAGGGAACTATTAAATATTGTGAAACTAATCCCTTACAGTAAACCAAATATATACAGATTTAATGCTTTGTATTAGTACAAAGCATCCTATTGCAATATCAGTAAAGAAGACTGCCCGGTCAAAGTGGTGTGACCTATGCCGATACCATCCCCTGGATAGTACCCAGATGGCCAAATAAGTATTCTGGTTTCGACCGATTTCAAGACCTTCTTTCAAGACCGATTTCAAGACCTTCACCCTAATGAGCAAAATCCTGCTTCTGGTATTGAACTCCTCATCATATTACATGACAATAAAGTAAATGTCAAACCTCTTAATATGTGACATGTGCAGACACCCTCCTCTGTATAAGTCAAATTGGGCAAATTTATCTTCCGGTTTGCTCTCATACTAGACCTTACGTATTCCACCATAGTGGGCATGATCCTAGTAGTGTCAATGGCTCTCTGCTCCCCCACCCAATGTGCAACCAACCACCCAAACCCCAAGAAGGCACAGTTTTATCTGTGATAATCGTCCTGGTTCTTAGTGCCTGGAGTTCTAGGATGAAAAGTGTATGGGCTCTGACCAAATGACTTCACCACATCTTTATCAACGATCCACATCGCTGACATGAGTCAATTTCTTCTCCTCCTGCGAATAGATGAAAAACCTAAAACAAGTTAAAATATGTAACAAATGATCTGAAGTTTGACGACTGAACAGACCTGGGTATTGATAACGTGCCATTCTCCTAAGTGTATATTAAGCTCTTCATCAGCATTCCAACCGTTAGGACCTTTGGTTTTAAGATCTATAGTTTATTTTGACACTCTGAGTGTCACAGGTCTGTCACTCCCCCGTCTACCCCTGAAATCTGGGGAGCTTCTTCAATGTTATAAAATGGGAGTTTACTTCTACCAACGAAGTGCGCTTCTTTGAAATGTCTAGCCATGGGACAATGGGCGTCATTGTTATCCATTGCTCATATATTCTACTGGATACTGTTGGACTTGACCCTCCCTGCAGGGCCACCCCAAACGTTTTGACTTCAACCCTCCAGGTTTCTGATCCTGTTTTTGTTGGTGTTTAGAACTCTGTGCACTTTACCACTGCTAACGAATGTTAAAGTGCTTGTGCTCAACCCTTAAGAACCCAGAACTGCCAGATTGACCCCAAGGTTCGGTTGGCTGACCTCCTGTTCTGAGCTACAGTGATACAATAAGCTCTAGAGGCCTCCTTCAACTGCCTAGATGCCTGGACCCGCAACTCGCCCTGCCTAGACCTGCAACTGGACCTGACCTGGACCTGGCTTAGCCCTTCTGGCCTCTGCTAGAGGGAGTTCCTTATTCCCAAGAAGTGGCTCCACAGGTCCTGGACCCTTGACTTGCATCAGATGAGCTTCTCCTGTGAAATCTTGAAGTTTTGAAATCTGCGCACCAGACTTTAGGAAGGTCTCTTTTTCAGCAGGGCTAACCTGGTCCCTGTATCTAACCCGCAGTTCATCGTGGTCAGCCTGAACTTGTGACTTTGTCCCAGTCTAGCACGACCAGATGCCCACAGGTAATGCTTTCTGCTTCTTGGCTCTAGTTTTACTTAAACCTTTAAAATTGCAAATCTCAGGTTTTACTGATTGGATTTTTGGTATTTTGGTTTCATTTTATTTATTACATTTGACTCCATTTTTCTAAATTGGTTTTGGATTTTTCTTCTGTTGAATTTTCACTTTACTGTTTGTGTGCTGCATACATTTTACGCAGTGCCAGTAAGTTAAAAGCCTGACTGTTTTTGTGCCAAGCTACTCGAGGGTTCAGCACAGGTTAATTTGGTGACTTTTTTGTGGTTCTCCCTGACAAGGATTGTGGTTGCTGCTTGAGAGGGGGTTTCACCTCCTCAATCACAAACTGAATCTCCTGCAGATATATTTTTGATCAATGTATTGCAGAAAATAGGTCTTCAACAGTAGACCGCTAAGGCTGTCTGTGTTCGATACCTAATAAGGGAGACACTTTTAAAATAAATGTAGAAGATTCGCTATTGGGCTACACAGAGCTGGATGTATCCTTCAATCGATACATTCATACCATTAATGCTCACCTTACATTTTGCTTTACGACTAACACACATTGTGATGCAACAGTGCTACAGGATCAAAGAGCCTCTTATTGGCAAACTGATATAAAAGATAAAGGTTTGTTAGCGCTCTGCTTTTCAACAAACACCAGTATCTAAACAACCTGATACCAGGAGGGGAAAAAGACATGGGTAGTAAGACAGAAAAATAGACGAACATCATTTTCATCATCATATACATCATTATTGCAAGTTTCACAGCCCCATGAAACTGTCTAGCCGAGTTAAGCTGATAGTCGTACCTATGTTGATGCCACCAACTTAGCTACTTGCATTTACAAGAATTCTACTGTGCCCAAGCTGATGTGGAGCACACTGAACTCTCTTCTTCGTTCACATGCACCGTGTGCACATTTCCAAGTCCCTACCACCTTCTCTTACACACTTGCACTTACAGACAGCCTGCTATCTGGCCACACCTCTTCTCCATATCTTTATCACCTTATCTGGGGCATTTTGGACTGCTGGTCAGATGCTGCCAGGAGCTGTGACTATATTTTTATTAGTGAATAGTCATGGTATGTGTTCTGTTCCTTCCCCTACACATGCACCTTCTGCTTTTTATGTAGGCATATATTGCTATATACGAAAATAGCAACAAGGCAACTGTACACTGTACGAGATGAGCAGATGATCTGAGATGGTATACCCACGCGGGGAGCCACGGTGAGTGGAAGAAGCTGATAAGCTACTATTGAAGATCCATGAGGTGTTCTATGACACGATGTGACTTCAGTTCTTTCCCAAACTAATGAAGTGATAATGTGTGGCTGTTTTGAGTTGGTATGTTGTTTCATGTTATAGGTACTAGAGAAGACTGGTCTCTTTATTTTAGGGGCGGCTCCTTTGCAACGGCGGGGGAGCGTCGCGCCACAGCTCTCGGAGCAGTGGGAAACGGAAAATTCAAATAATAACATTAATTATCATTTTCTTTTTCGTAGCTACAGGGCTAGGTTAGGGTGGGGCGAGGCTTGTGTCACAGGGAGGAGTGGTTCGTGCACAATAGGTGCACCTGACGGCTTGGGCGGCTGTCTTGGGCCGGCCAAATAGTCATACGCACTTAGCGAAGGCCACCATGAAGAGGTGTTTTTTCTATATTTTGTTTTTTTAAAATGCCTCGCTACCCCCGTTCCCTACCAGCCCCACTGCCTTTTATTTTCTTTATTGGACTTCATTTCTAAACTGACATTGTCCTGTCTTCTTGTTTTGAGTTCGCTCCTTTTGCTGTTAATATATGAGGCTTCCCTGTTTATAACTATTTGGTATGTGAATAATCTTTGTGTTTGATGTTTAACATCTTAAAGGTGATGCTCGTATGGAGGTGTAGACAATGTGTGTTTATTTTTAGGCTTACTATGTATGGCACTTGCACTATTCACGTCAAATATTTTGTATTCTATACTTTTTTTTTGTAACGTATTTTTATTGACATTTTCAGATTTTATATACTGTACATTATACAGATCTATCAAGTAATTATGCCATATAGCACAGTATGTGGTATCACATAACATCTGCATAGATTGATGGAGAGTTGGCGATAAAAAGAAACAATCAAATACAAAACGATGTGTATACCCTATGGGCTCTGATAAAGAATATGTCACTTGAACTGGGGTGTAACACAGGTACAAACTAGGGGATGGACATGGAAGCTCACGGCCGGACCTCGCAAACAAATGCTCGAGCTGTCGTGTGGGTGTGGCGCCCCAATGAATCGCGATTGAACCTCTTCTTATGTCCAACCGGCAACTGTGATAGTATGCACTATAATGCTGCTTTGTATGTGATCATGTCCCCGGTATATTAAGGGGCTGGACGGTCAGGGTTTGAGACTGCGCTTGCAGTGTCGGTAGTGTAGGTGTGTCGTCTTTAGGGTCTTCGCCAGGGGTTAACTGCTTGAAGCGATATAATAACATAGCCCATTCCATGGATATAGGGTTCTTGCGGATCCCTCTCACCTCCTCCTCCCGTAATGCCTCCTCCTCCGCCACCGCCCATTTGTGTGTAGCTCCCACCCAAGCCGCCAGTGGGGGACCGGTGGGGGAACGCCAGTGCATAGCGAGGCTTCGTTTGGCCAATAACACCGCGAGGGAAAGAAAGCAAGTCTGTACCTTGTGCTGCTTGTGTGTGCGGAAGATATTGTATTCTATACTTTATGGCGATTTAAGGCAGCCACCTTCAGCCAATTACATCTTTTGTTCCAGATCTTAAACCACTGGTTTGTAACATTGTCAGTCACATCTTAGCTCAGCCCACAGGACTATATCTGTGCCACCACATTTCTTTTGGTTATTTGGATGTGTCCTTCCATTTCTATTGTAATATACGAAGGGCTCCTCCATTGTAACTCATGAGGGACGATTTTACTGTTAGGGAGCTTCCAAGTAACATTGGGAAGCTGGCATCCAAACAAGCATTGGCCAAAGCCAATAGGTCTCAGCAATGCGAGAGCTGTTGGAGTTGTCAATGTGAATGTCTTTTAGTTATGTTGTACATTCGCTATTTAGCATGGCTGAAAGTCACTGAAAAAAGCGCTGTAACGTGGCCAGCGCTGGCCACGCCATAGCGCTTTTTAGTGTGGCAGGAGGGGCGGGACAAGGAACACAAAATAGAAGGCGAAGAGACAGCGCCTGGGCTGTGTAGCCGAGACCTAAAATGAATGCGTCCTTGTCTAATGTAACTGTTGCTCATGTAAAGTGCTCTCATATCTTCGGGTTGAGTTTGTGCCATAGAACACTGCAAAAAAAATGGTATAAGTCCTGCTTTCAGCAGAAGCGGGAAGGCTGGAGGGGTGTCTAGGATCTCATCCCTGCGTTTCACAGTTTAATTGTATCTGGGGTGTAGGGAGAAAGGCAAAGAGAGAGGGGGAGGGGCTGGAGTTAGCTCAAGGGAGGCAAGGCAACTAGTGAGTGTAAAGAGAGGGGCAACCCTTTATATTACAGAGTTTCGGGTCATAACTTGCAACACAAATTGGAGCCAGGTGACTCGGGGAAAGGAGCGATTAAAAATGCGAGCACTCACATATAGTGCTTAAACACAAAAAAAAAGGTAGCCCCAAAAACCGGAGCAGTGGATGGTCACAAGTACTTAGTCCATGCTCCAGGGGAGCGCCAAACACAAGAAGAGGCAGGATACATGCATATTGTGACAAAGAGGAACGATGGATATGAGAGAGACGTTGAAGTTAACGGTAAGCTATGGGCGGGCTGTAAGCAGGCCTTGGCGTAGTTCACCGAGTTTTGCTACGTGGAATTCCGCGAAGTGACAAAAAAACTCTGCAGAGTTCCGCAAGTGGCAGAGTAAAGTGTGAACTGCCATTTGTGCTGGTTTTGCTGCCGCTCGAGTAGAAATTCTACCCAAGTGACAACTCACGCTCGCTAACGTACCATTTGGTAGCGGGGAAAAAACTCTGATTCACTACGCGGAAAGCAGGTTTCTGCACTTCGCGAGCTGCGCGATGTGTAGAAAACTCCACGAGCGGAGTTCACCGCCCAGGCCTAGATCTAAGCCTACTGATCGAGACCGCTCATGCGCCGTCCAACCGAGACCTAAAAATGGGTGCTGCTGAAAAGAAAGCAACCATTTTGATATTGTTTAGTTTTTGCTTGCTACCCAGGACCCAAAGAAGCACTGAAAAATCCGATAGCACACAGTGTAAATGTTACACTTGTTTGCTTTTCCAATGCATGTGCCTTACAGGTTTGCTTGGAAATGTAAGTTGAATGAAACTAAAGTGTATCAGAAGTCACGGACAAGTTATTGCACGCCTAGTTAGTGTACAATACCCTGTTAGCTTAAAACTGTTACTATTCTATATAGAATTTGAGTACACAATATCCTGTACCTCCTGTTTGCTAGTAAAAGAATTCTAAATTTAGCATTTGCTAATTTTTGTTGACAAGCCATCAAATGTGTTTTATCTTTAGGTTTATAGGTACAATTCAGTGTAAACATATTTCACTTGTCTGGTTTCTCGTACAATGATACCTTACTGCCAAAAACCCGTTTGGCATAAATTGCTCAGTCTGTCGTAGGAGCTGGGTTGCATTACACAAATATTCTTTACCACGGGCTAACAAATACACTCACAATGCAGAAGGGCGTGGCTTGAATACCTGTGGGTGAGAACCTGCTTTTTCAGTCTTGAGTAGACTTATTCACATTCTATTCGCGGTGGCAGTGGAAGGGGGAAGCTGTCTGTGCTGTCTCTACTGCGGTTCTCGTCTTCCTTCCCCACTGTGGGCGACCATACACACCTCAAGGCTTTCTACGAAGTGACAGGTGTAAGCCGTGGAGGCCTGGCCACAAGGCCTTTCGGAAGAGCGGGATCATTGCCTAAAGGTGGCACCCTTCTGCCGAGCAGCATTCCCTCTTGGTCTCACAGCTTCCTCTCTCTTTCCTGCTCTTTATTCTTTTCAAAAATGTTTTTATTAGGGTATTCATGTTTGCACAGTAGCAAGTAAACATTTTGTACGCTTTTTCAAAATATGAATAATGTTTAGGAGACACGGCATGAAATACCTAATGTCAGAAGTCATTCTGACGCAAGCTAGGCCCAGTTAGAAGGGGTCTTCTCTGCTTGACTTGAATGTTGCCATCAAGTTCCCCTCCAGTCGTACCTGTGACGCCCCTGGAACAGGATGAGTGAGGTTGTCACGAATGTCTAACAAAATAAGCCTCAATACATGATATTGGCTTGAACCTCCCTCCCCGCCTCTCCCTCGGAAGCCAATAGTTTCCATACCTACAAACACTGTGTTTGTTTAATAACCTGTGTTAATTCCAAACCAGTTCCGCATGGACAGCGTGAAGCCCAGATGGATACAGCACAGATGTGGGGATCCCCACTGCCAAAAACGATTTCCTCAGTTCTAACATTTACCTCCCACAATTCATGAAAACTGGACACGTATCAGAAAAATCAGGATGAAAGTGTCATTCAAAAGAGCCTTCAGATTTCCCAGAGGGGTGTTGCTTGTGTGATCTTGCCCTTCCAGCCTGTGACCTGTGTTGCCGTGTGCCAGAGGTCTGCTACTGTTGCCGTAGGACCATGAATGTTAGTTTTCCTAGGTCCACCATAAAGAGCGCTGAGGTATTCACCGGCTGCATCACCAGCCTGTCCATCCGAAATGTGGGCTCCTCTGGGGGGAGGAAGACCAATTATTGATGGTGGTCAACTGTGCTACCCAGTAGTACTTTTGGATATCGGTTAATGCTATCTCCTCCCACCCCCACCCCCCATCGTACCGCTCCATTGTGAGTTTATGAAGCACTATATGTGCCAGGCCCCCATCCCAGAGTAGTGTCCTGAGCTCACCCTCGAACGCCTTAAAATATGATTTGCGTACTGTATAGTGTGTGTCATGCAGGGTATACAGGAAGTGGGTTAGGGAAATCATTTTAAAAAGAGCGACTCAGGGGCGTGGCCAAGATGGCGACTGGGTAAGACGTGCGATGTTAGTCTCCCCACCCACATCCGCTTGCCGCGACTCAGGCTGATACTGGAAAAGATCATAAAGACCCCAGGAGGGATGTGGACAACGGCATGACCACAAAGGAGTCCTCGGGAGGAGAGATCTTCACCCCGAACATGAGGTTTTGAGGGGTTGAACGGTACACAAGTGGAGAAGCAAGATGGTCGCGAGCTCCCCTAAATGAGAGCGTTTGCCGTAAGCGCAGCTCGGAAGAAGTGGTGAGCGGTGAGGGGAGTTGCTGAAAGACAGAGCGGCGGGGGCAGCAGGCAGAAAGGAGTGAAGAAGTGCGGGATCGTGGAACCAGAAAGCACTATCGGCATCCAAGTTCACCGAGGTAGGGGTTAGAGGGAAAGCACCCGAGCGCGCAAGTGCATGGCGAAAGATTAGAGAGTGAGCGGAGGGATCTGGACCGCCCAGTACACAACGGTGAGCATTGAAAGGAAACAAACAGACGCGCAGGGCCAGAGAAGCGCACTCAGCTAAGGCCACAAGAGCAGAAGGGACGATGGATCCTCCCGGGCTCTCAACCCTCGTGGAAAGAAGACTACGAGAAAGGAAAGCGGAAAACAAGCCTCTGGGGGAGCTGAGCGAAAAGAGTGGCATAGTGAGGCAAAGAATTTACTGGGGACCTTGCTGCAAGTCACAGGCATAAAGAGAACAGGCACCCGCAGAGGAACACTAGAATCTGATGACGAAACAAGGGGGTCTGGGGAGCCTGTCTTGGGACACTCACTACAGCGGGCCGCATCCATATAACAGAGACTGTGAGGCCCACAGAGTCGTGAGGGTAAAGAAAAGGACTGTGGGGGACCCCCTCGTACAGTAGTCAGGTAATGCTTGAACAGCCACTGTGCGCGTTGAAGCCAGAAGCAGTAATAAAGAGGCACCAGAGAGTAAACTTGGCTGCAACAAGCCAAAAGAAGCGACTGCTTGGGGCTTCCCCGGGATCGCGACAGAGAGACAACACGGGCACACACGGAACTCCTTGGTGAAGCCTTGTAAAAGGATAATTGGTATATGTCCCACTGCCAGAGCCCTTAGGTCGGATACAAGAAATAGTAAGCAGCAAAGATCCAGAGCAAATATGTCTACAGTGCGGGGGAAAAAGACAGGAATGTAAAGGACATGTTCTGCAAGATATCTGGGGCAAGTGGAGGAGATGGAAGAACCTCGCCGACCGCACATGGAGGACAAGACATAAAAAATGCTGAAGAGCAGGTCACGCAATCGTTTCTGGAGCAATTGTTTAATACACTTAGGGAGGATTTGCAGTACCTGAGAAGAGATTTCTTAAAGGAGAATAAGGAAGTCAGATAAGAGATAGAAGCAGTAGGGAAAAGAGTGGCTAGTATGGAGGATCATGAGATGGCCTGAGATGAAGAAGTGGAGCAACTCCAGCAAGAGGTCGTACGTCTCCGATCCCAGCAGATCGATATCCAGGCACATGCAGAGGACTTAGAGAATCGATCTCGAAGGAATAATATCCGGGTTAAGGCTGTACCCGCTAAAGAAGCAGGATCTGACATAACGCAATATCTGCAGGGCCTCATCAGAGACATATGACAGGTGCCCCAAGACTCCTCCAGATATTCTGGCATACTTTCCAGACTTATAGCTGAAGGAGAAAATACTACGCAAAGCACGCGAGAAACAACCCCTGATCTACCAAGGGCATACAATTGCTTTATATCAAGACCTGGCTACAATAACACTGCAAAAAAGGCGGGAGTTTAGACCGGTCACGGCACACTTGAGGAATTTGGGAATCACATACTCATGGGGTTACCCCTTCAGAATAATCTTCAGATGGGAAGGCAAGTTGCACCAACTGAGATCATTGCTGGATACTTTTCGTGTCCTGGACATCGAGAATCCCCAGCAGGAATCCGAGAAAGGAGGCAACGCAAAACAACGAGAGCAATGGAGACGAAAGGGTGGCGAAACCAGATCCCGAGACGATTGCACAAGAGAGACAAGCTATTCTAGAGACACTGTCTGTTGAATCCCGTTCTAGAGATGGCAACTGAGAAGCCTGAAGTCAGATAAGTGACTTAATATGTGTCGGGCGGGCGGCTGGTGGAGCGCATGGGAGCGCGGGGGGGCTTAATGTCCATATGATGCACCCTACTATTTGCTTCACCGAGGACAGGCGGACTCGATTTGCGGGTTCTGGGCTATATTGTGTTGTTTTTAACTATGTTTCAGTTGGGGTTAGGGAGAGGGGATACCGGTATACAAAGAATGAGGAACTCGAAAGGGATCGGGGGAATGCAAGGGGACAGAGTAGAAAATTTGAGTGGAGGGAGAGTGAGGAGACAGAGTGTGCTTCAGGGCTCAGTTGGGCTGTAGGATGAATCAGTTGAAATGCCGGACAATGTATTAAAAGTTCTTCCACTCAATGTGAAGGAGCTTAACAACGCTGTTAAAAGGCGAGCCATCCTCTCTTACCTAGAATCATCGGAAGCAGATATCTGCCTGCCGCATGAGATGCATCTCTTGTCTAAAGATTGGCACCGCCTAAGGTCAAAAGCCTTTCCCCACCAGTTTTTTTCCTCTATCACAGAAAAGAAAGCGGGAGTCGCCATTCTGATCGCTAAACACTGTAAGGGTGTGGTAAGAGACAAAGTGGCAGAAATAAAAGGGCGACTGTTAGCATACAAGATCCAATTCGTGGACCAGACATTGGTGATTGGTTCGATATATGCACCAAACACAGTACAGGAAGGCTTCCTGAAATCGGCCCTAGAGGCGACCCTGGGGCGCTAACACGCATGACATTGGTATGGGGGGGACATAAATTTAGTCCTGGAAGCGGCCAAAGATGGATCGAGTAGTTGCTACAATCAGAAGGAAGAGCTATCGCTGGAGGGGAAGGAGTGGCTGCAAGAGATGGATCTGGTTGACCTATGGCAGGCAGTACATCCTCAGACAGTGCCATACTCCTTCTCACACGCACATGGGTCTTATGCTCGACTAGATTTATTTCCTGGGCACGAGAGAAATTAGTAGGGCGACGACAGAGGTAGACATTGAACCGGCAGCACTCTCTGACCACGATGCAGTGACCCTCACCTTACAGTTACCACCACAGCAAAGGAGGGTGGGGTGTTGTAGATTGAAGGAAAATATGCTTCATAAAAAGGCAGTGATACAACAACTCACCAATGCATTCAAGATTACTTAGACATTAACGATTCCCCCGAGGTATCCACCCCCATAGTGTGGGAGGCCCTGAAGGCGGTAGTGAGAGGTGAACTAATAGCTATTACGGCTGCTGAGAATAAGGAACGTAAAGAGAAGCAGGATCAATTATCCACACAGGTTAAGGAACTAGAGAGAGTACATATCCGCACCGGGGCGCCCAGAGTGTGGATACAGTTCAAGGCTGCGAGAGCGCAATTAGCGGGAATAGATTTAGATAGAGCAGAGTATGCTGCTCTGCAATTAAAACACTCCTACTACATTGGGGGAGACAGAACAGGGCTTATGCTGGCAAGCAAACTTAGAGCTCAAAGGGAACAAACAAAAATACAATCCCTCAAGGGGCAAACGGGGGAGGAAATCACAACTGATGAAGACCTAGCACATACCTTTTATGCGGAATTATATAAAAGAGAAACCCCAGCTGAGAATACCATAACATCCGATCTACAGAAAATGTAACCCCCGACCAAACAGATGCTCTTGACGCCCCCATAAGGATGGAAGAGGTGATCACGGCAATTTTGCGGCTGAAACACCTGAAAGCGCCAGGACTGAATGGATTTTTGGTGTTTTTTATAAAAAAAATTCTGCCAAATTCTAGCCCCGATATTGACGAGAGTGTTTAACTCCTTTGGTGGTCCAGGAACGATCCCTTCGAGTATGCTAGCAGCAGCTATAGTGGTGCTACCAAAACCTGGGAAGGACAAACAGCTATGCGGTTCTTATAGGCCTGTGTCCCTACTGAACGTGGACTTGAAATTGTTAACGAGTGTATTAGCCACAAGAGTAAGCCCATTGATGCCCAACATATTAGAGCCAGACCAAGCAGGGTCCTCCATTTAATTGATAAGGCACACCACACAAATATGGATGCACCCTAATTGACGGTTGATGCCGAGAAGGCATTCGACCGAGTAGACTGGAGCTTTTTGGGACACACACTGACCCACTTTGGGGTGGGGATAGATTCCGGGCATGGGTAGGGAGCTGCTACAGTTGTCCTACAAGAGTTAATGGCATTTCCTCACACCCTTTCTTCATTCAATGGGGCACCAGGCAGGGGTGCCCCCTGTTGCCCCTCCTGTTTGTCCTCTACATTGAACCGCTAGTTGAGAAGATTCGAGAGAACACGGAGATTCAGGGGATTCCGTTTGGAGAAGAGACACACCCCATTCGTTTAAACGCGGATGACATTCTGGCAGCATTAGAGAATTCAAAGAGATCGCTCCTGTTTTTGGGGGAAGGGCTAGGGCTTTTTGGGTGGGCTTCGGGGTTCCGAGTAAATGTCAGTTAATCACTGATCCTCAGTCTGAACCACGCAACCTGGGACCCAAAAACGGGAAGGGATTTTGCCCCGGAGATTCGGGCGGTGGAGCTGATTCCTTATTTGGGGATGGAGCTGGCAGCCACTACTCAGCAAACAGTGGCATTGAATTAGGCTAAGTTGGCGAAACGGATCAAGAAGGATTTAGGTAACTGGGGCCGCCAACACTTAACGCTGCTGGGTTGTATTGCTGCGATCAAGATGTCCATACTACCTAAAGCATCATATTTATTTCAGACCTTGCCGGTCTCCCCGCTGGAAGGCTGTATCATCTCACTACAAGCCGACATCCTTCGCTTTATGTGGGCTGGGGCTAGACCTCGAATGCTATGAGAGTTGGGGTATTTGAGAGCAGGGAGTGGGGGACTAGGGATTCCAAATGTATTGGACTACTTCAAAGCGGCTCAGTTGAGATATCTTGTTGAGTGGAATAGGTCTGAGTCTGAAAAAAAATGGTTATTCCAGGATCGGACAGTAGCTGGGCTTCGCCTGGAAGATTCCTCTTTTTAAAGAAACCAGATTGGCCAAAGAGCCTTCAGAGGTCACCAATCATGAATACGGTGATGAGGACATGGGATGGAGTAGCTCACAAAAGAAAGCTCACGTTTCCCTCACCTTTGACACCACTGGTAGGGAAAAGAGAGTTCACCTCAGGAATGGAAGAAAAGGCATTCATAGCATGGCAAGATTCGCAATGCAGATCTGCAGGTCCCCTGTTCGACGTGGAGGGCATCATTCCTTTTTCACAGCTAAGACAGGATTATGGGCTGCTGGAATCAGAACAGATACGATACTTCCAGGTCCGACACTGACTGCTTCATCCTGATCTACAGCCACAGGTGAGCCATAAATTGACGAAATATGAAAGATGGTTGATTACAAAACAGAATGACAAGGGACTGATCTCCGAACTTTATGCTATGCTTCAACAGTCGGCCCCACTGCACCCCACACCTAGCCAGAAAAGATGGGCCAAAGAATTAGGGAGGGACTTATCAAATAAAGAGTGGGGAGACATTTATTATAGGGCTAAGCATACAGTGCGCAACGTGTCCAGCATTGAGACGGCAACCAAAATTGCTGCATATTGGTATCTTACTCCTGTGCGCCTTAACAGAGGAAATCCAGATCGAAGCCCTACATGCTGGAGGGGTTGTAGTGAAGAGGGGACCCTAGTGCACCTATTGTGGGAATGCCGAGCCATGACAGCTTATTGGTCCAGAATTTTGGATGAACTCAATCAGCAGTTTGATACGCAGATCCCAAGATTCCCAACGTATGTGGTGTTGGGCTTACCCACCCCTCTAGCATTTCTACTAAAATCTCGTAGAGGTAGACAGATGGGGTTGGCATTGGGAGCGGCTCTCTGGAATATTTTGACACACTGGGGGCACAAACAGCACCTACAGATTTAGGCTGGCTACATAATTTGTGGTAGATATTTGGAATGCCACTTTGACAAATTCCGAATCTGCATTCAAAAAAGTTTGGAGGCCATTCCTTTTTCTCCTATCGACTAAGTTTAACAAAATTACTTGCCCGAGATACCTTCGCTTGCTGCGTTTAACAGAAACAGATCTGGTATCCCCAATCACCGAGGGAACCTTGAATGGAAGGCACACAGATCCCTAGAGAACTCATTAATGGAAGTGATGAGAATACCGGTAAGGGGTGAGGGGAGGGCAGTTTGAATCAGGTGTAAATTGTTGTTTTGTTTTAAAGAAGCATGATTGGCATCACAGTACATATCGGACACTGTTTAAAAGGGAGGGTATCTCTACGGAAAGCTGGAATTAGATTTGTAATATAACGGAAGGACCCTTTAAGAACTGTAATGTACTTAAAGCTCATGTGGGGTTGATGACTTTACAATGTGTGTTAACAAAATAATAAAAAAGATTTAAACATAAAAAGAGCAACTCCGCCTTGGTGGACCAGAGGTATGAACCCCCAGTGACGTACATCCCTCTTGCATTTGAATAATATGTCAAACTTTTCAAAGAAATTTGATCTTGCTTGGGATAAAGAAATGTGTGCCTTCTTGGAATATCTTAATTGCTACAGTCGCCATTTTGGCCCTCTCAGCTTTCACACCAATCAGGACTAACACAGTTTTTCCTTCTCCAGTGTAGTCATCCCTCAGGCCCTCGAACGGGTTATCATTATCTGGATCCTGAAACAATCCCCAACTGACCAGTCAGTGTTTACAAATATTGGTCCGTTTCTGGTTTACCATATGTGGCTAAGGTGTTCGAAACAGTGGATACCCACCAGCTGCCGTCACTCCTGATTGTAAACACGGTCCGTGGGGTTTGGGACCCCGCCAGGGCACAAAAACCAGCCTACTAAATGTTGGCCAAGAACTTCTCAACTCCTTTGACCAGGCAAACCCTTCGCATTTGATCCTTTTAGACTACTCTGCCACCTTTAAGACCATAGACCACGAATGAAACTGCACAGACAAAGTTTGACTCTTGTTATTAGACAACTGATCCCAAACATCCCCTGCGGCATTCTCCAAGGCTCTACCCTGTCACCATCACTTTTCAATGTTTACAAAGTCCCCTTCACTATAATTCTGGTCTTTTCTAAAGCATGTACATAATACACTATCCCACCTCAGGCTAAACGAGGAGCCCGGCAAACTCCATAACTAACTCACTTCCTCGTTCATGTTCAGTGGTGAGTGTATAACAATTGGCACTCCTCAACCGAGACAAAGTAGAAGTCCTGCTCCTGGGGCTTGTCAACTAGGCCTGGGTGAAATTTAAATTATGCAGCGTAAAAAGTGTCATTTCTGGAGTTTCGCTTTTCGCTTGTTATTCGAAAGTCCCAAAATTATGCCATTACACCACTTTGTGGAAATATGCGCCATTCACAGTAATAAGTTACTACAAACTGAGTTCATTGTAAAAATGGATGTGAATACAAGAAAACAACAGAATGCAATTGTCTGTTCGCAGTGCTTTAGTTTTGGTTTTTGTGCACTGTTTAAATAAGTGAAATGCCTTCTCAGAAACAAAAATGGATGCAAGGACGCATTTTGTGCTAAAATATATTGCTCAGTGATGGATTTGCATTTAGCGTAATTACGCATAATTCTGCCGAAATGTCACGTTATTACATAAAAGCAAACTACACCCCCTTCCCTACTGTTAACCTGTTTCTTATAGTGGTCTGTTGAACGAGGTTCATCTCCACCTGTTGTAACTAAAGCTTGCAGCTTGAGACTACTCTTGGACAGTGACTTGTCACCTTCCCGCCTACAAATAGATGCGGTCTGTAAAACTGCATTCCACCATCTGCACCTGCTGAAAGGGGCCCTCCCCATTGCTCTCAGAACATGCCTCTGATCCGGTCTTGCCATGGTTACTGCAGCGGTTCATACACAGGCTTCCCAGAAGAGCCTGTCTTGCAGCTTCAGAATCTCCAAAAGTATGTCACCCACTTACTATTTAGTTTGAAACAACAAGAAAGTGTCACACCGGCCCTGAAATCCCCTCTATTGGCAATCAGTAAAAGAGCGGGCGACCGTATCTGTGCACAGTAGATAAGGCACTCCACGGCCTATCACCTGAACTACCTCTCAGAACGGTTCATCAGCCGCTTCCTGATCAGTACCCCAAGCCTGCTAACAAAGGGCCTTTTCCCATATGGATGCCCAGGTACAAGAAGTACAGGGGACAATGGTTTCAAGTGCAGGACACTTCTCTTTCGAACTCAGTAACTTGTATCTGAGACTGGAAGTTGACTACATCAAGGAACTTAAACTCATCAATTCTCCTGCATGTAAGTTCATTTACTCTTCTTCAGTCTTTCCTGTCAGCTGATTTTTGAAGCCCAGGCTGGTCAGATGCGTTAAAAAAACAGGACACATTACTTCAGGTTCTCAGGACTTGGTGTCTTTTAGGGCTGTGTCATATTCAGGGACATATATGTTGCGGGCATCCTGTAGCTCATGTCATCTGGTAGTATCTAGCATCTGTTAATGAGCGTAGACGCATGTGTGCCACTTTTATCTATTAAAACCTTTTTTATGTATTGCTAGGTTTTTAATTAACCATTAATAAAAAATGTTCATACTATTAACGTATACAATTAGAAATAAGTAACACAAAAAATTATCTTTTTTCCTGTTAGCAGGGCTACAGTTTGATTTGTCGCTTCTGTAAGCAGTAAGTACACGAAATTGCTCTCTGCCTACAGGGTTTAGGTCAAGTCTATTGTGGGAAACAATATTGTTGCAAATCCAGGGGATGATTTTAGCGAAACAATTTGGTACACTCTACAGCCATCCAAGCCCGCCCAAAGTAGAGCCGCCAGGTGTCATTGGCATGAATCGAGATTATTTAAATGTTTAATCAGGCCTGCCATGATGCCACATCTCGTGTGGCACGCAAGTCTTCCTCCCATCTCATGTGCTGCTTGAGTGCAGAGTACGAGTTTGAAAACTCAAAAAGAATCTTTGTACATAGGAACACAAGGAACCCCAGTGACATCTTGTTCTGGTTTTAGTAGTTTATTCTTGTGACTCCTTTTCATGCATATACCCACCTTCTATGTCTTGTGTTCACCCCACCCCTCACATCAGATGCCCTTTTGTCTTCTCACTCACAGCGCTCCTCAGTTGTCTCTCCCTATTTATCCCCATCCCCATCACCCTAGTGCTTATCCTTCCATCCTTTCCCCGACACCCTTCTTTACCACTTTTGCTCCTGGCTACACCTCCCTACACAGCACCAGGCATCCACCACTCATCAACCAAAGATGGCTCCTTTATGTCACTGATGGAGTGGGAACCACAGCCCCCGGACAGCCTGCCATAGGTGCACAGAGCTGTTGCAGCGGGTGGGCCGCTAGAATAGGGCAGAACTTGGTAAACAGTCATTCTCAAGAGCATCTTATTTGTTTGGTGCCAATCCATGTACACATTATTGAAATTGTGTCTTTTAATTATGTTTTCCAGTTGGCACTCATCCTTGTGGTACCCCTGCGGCAGCAAGGGTCATCTCCTCACTCAAAGCGGCGCCAAATGATGTCAGGGCCCTAACATCTTCTCATTTCCTGTCCAACAGGTTATGGGGCCCTTCGACAAGATTGAGTTCAATAGAATGTGTTGGACGTTGTGTGCCAAGAAGAATCTGACAAAATCTCCCTTGCTCATCAGTGAAAGTGATGCCTTCAAAGTGTGGAGCATTTTCAACTTTTTGTCTGAGGATAAATATCCGTTATTCATTGTGTCGGAGGAGGTAAGAAAACTTTTCAATTGCACGTGTCTCTGTTTCAGAAGATCACTTTAATCCTGCCCCTCATATCCTATGTTTAGAGGAAAATAATGTTATATTGTAATAGGTTTAAGGTGAACATACAGGTCAATTTCCAGTTAATTAACAATCTTAGACTCATTGATGGTTACTAAAATTCATTGGATCACCAATTAAAATGTATGGAGATAAAAAATAACAAACCTTAGTATTGGTCTCTACATTTAAACAAGGGACTATTCTGTGTTTGCAGTGAAAGATGGTATGTGTAGCAAATCTTTATTATATAAGTCTGTGTATGTATGTGTGTATATATATATATGTATATGTGTGTGTGTATATATATATATATATATATATATATCTCACACACAAGGAAAGCATAACGAAGCCCAACTCGATGGCGTCATAGCATTTTATATATATATATATATATATATATATATATATATCAGCTCCCAAACTCGCATCCAAAGAAACGAGATGACCGCACACAATCCAAGGGGTAAACTCGGTTATTCTATTTTACCGAGAAGTGAAAACGGGACAGGACGCATTTCGGCGTAGCGCCTTTTTTGACTGTGAGCGGAGACAGGGTGAAAGTTCATTTAAGTAAGCAAACATAGAAACAAGACAGCCTTAGTTTCCGGTACGCGCTGCATCAGCTACAACATAATTAAAGGACTAACATTCTGTTTAGCCTACCGGCGCTATCATGAAATTAATAAAGATCATGGAGGCAACATTGTGACTTATGTCCATACACAGTCACTGCAACAATGTTATCCAGCTCTGTATGAGCAATTACTCCATAAATGACATGGCTGGAAAAATATATAGCATTATACGTAATTGTAAATATAAACAATACATGATGGAGATAATTGTAAATCAAGATATAAATTAGCAAACATTCTAACGGTGGTAATTAATTTCATCACGGCAACCCTGTTGAATCAATATATAGTACGTACTAATCTCACAAACTGTTTAAAAATCGTCACAGTTTAGATAGTTATTCAGTCGTATTGCTCTGCATTTGTAACGACCAGCCAATAGTCAAGGCTTTATATACAGTGGTTGTGCAGAAAAAATTGGACGGTTCTTATTTTCAGAAACCCGCAGAATTGAGCCCTGGATGGGCGATCAATTAAAATTAAAGATAAAGAGATACATTTGCACTCCTAGTATACAATCTATATAGCATATCCCCATATCGGAAATATACATAATTTAGATGATATTTCATAATCCTTGAAAAAACATACATGATGTTTAAAAAAATTTTACAAAATAGGAGCGCACCTTCATAGACACAGTTACTCATTTTCTAATGAATCATGATCTGACCTATCGCAGCCACATCAATTTCTAACAGCAGAGTATAACTTAACCCAAATGAATCACTAGCTCTTCCTCGATATTTAATCCTAGGGGAGCTTTAGTTTGCAAGTCGACTATGTATCTGGATTCGAGCCTGCGTAGTTTTAATTCTCGGTTGTCTCCCCGTTCATGTGCGAATACGTGATCTATACAGTAGAATCTCAGAACATTTCTATCACTTTGATGATATCTGGCAAAGTGTCTCGCCACGGGGTACATGAAATCTTCTCGATAAGTCTGGCGTGTTCCAAAATTATATACACACGTCCCTAGACTGCACTAAATGTATATAATTTTGATTTATAATAATAAATACCAGTAAACTGCTTCATAAGGTTTGTCAATACTCGCCTCCCAGGTTATGGGCTCCAGCCTTAACACAGGGCCATAAATCAGAAGCTGGCCATTTTCCACTCATTGCGGACTGGTTTATGATTTCCTTAATGCATGGAGAAGAAGCAGAACCACTCACGTTATGGAAACTATGAAAAGGAAATATTAACAAAGAATTCACATTTGAAAATATCCATATGTCACTGCAAAACGAAAGACATATAGCCTATGTATGACTTTAAAATAAAACACACATTGACAAAGCCAATCAGTCTGGTGCTGACTGCCAGACTGTTGAATTTGTCAGTGCTTGGTTTTTTTTGCAGTGATTTTTATAAAAACTGTGTTGCGGTAGCTGTTGGGCCCTGGCCAATATGAGCAAACAGTTGCCTAAAGCAAAAATATTTCTTGATTTCAAAATGCATAGCTTGCCACAATTTTATAACTATGTTGCACCCGGATGCACTCCTTGTGAAGTTAGCCAATGGCTGAAGTCGGCAGACACATTGTTCCATGCTGTATATTGTACTAGGCAGAAAACCGTGTCAATGACACAACAACAGACCAGTGAATGAATAGGACTGGCTGGAAGCCCATATAAGTAAATACATTAAATATATAATTTCCGTACAATCAAAAGGCTTGGCTAACGCCAGGAGTAGAGAACACTATATTTGCGAATATTTAAGAATATTAAATTAATGGAGGATAGCTACGTTAGAAAAAAAGATAGGACCAAGGACAAGTATTGGCAAAACACAAAGCACATAAACGGAAGGGAGGCAAAACACAAAGCACATATACGGAAGGGAGGTAAAACGCAAAGCACATAAACGGAAGGGAGGCAAAACACAAAGCACATAAACGGAAGGGAGGTAAAACACAAAGCACATAAACGGAAGGGAGGTAAAACGGAAAGCACATACACGGAGGGGAGGAGTGAAGTTGCTAAAATCGAAATAAGCAGAGACAAAACCAAGAGGTTTAAAGTTTGAACTGGAGCTGTTTATATAATCCTCATTCTTTCTGTAATTTATTTTGTTATCCTTCTTTCCATGTCTTTTTCTGCTTCTTTCTAATCTTCATTTCTCTCTATCTTGTCTCGTGTCTCTCATGCCGTCATTCTTTCCTTTCTTTGTCTCTTGCTTTCTTGCTCTTCTTTTTTTATCACCTTCGCTGTGTGTCTTTCTCTCTATCTCTCTTTCGAGGACTCGAGCAAAGAGACAAACTTTACCCTTAGAGATCTAAATATAAACCTTCTGACAACCTGCTTTTGTGCCATTAATACTGGATGCTGCCTGTAACAGGACTGAGGTACTATATTGCCGTGTTTAAGTTATTTGACCTCTGTGTATGTTTATCGAATCTCTGTATTAGGCAGTAGCTCATGACGGTTTTCAATGATCAGAAGTAGCTTTCAATAGGAAGGGTTGGAGACCCCTGGAACATCGTATGCTTTCCGTGGAAGGCACATGCACCATCACATGCCAGAGCTAAAAATGATGCACTAACATAACAATCAGAGGAAATATGCATTTTAAAACACAGCGTTTCTCATTAGAATTGCTTCAACTGACGGTTCCTCCATCCAAAACTCTTTACATTTGTTACCTTTTTTTATAAATGTGTTTTTCCTACTTGGACGGTTCTCCTTGTTTTGAACTACCATCAACATTTGAAACGGGAAATGCCATCAGGAGAGGAGAGGAGGTGTAGTTTCTAATTCCATTAAATCTTCTTTAAGATCTCAGGCGCAGTACGCACACTTCTGGTACCACGAAGTGCCCTTCCTGACACATGTGGCGGTGGAGGCAGGTGACACTGACCCGATCCCTTTGGCCAGTATGCTCACACATAAGCGCACCAGGCTACACGACCGAGATATTAACACAGTTAACACGACCATAGAGGCATGGAGACTACTGGGCAGGGAAGCGGGCTGCCTGCCGCTATATGCACCCACACTCCCGCTAGCGCATCACCCAGCCCTCTCGGTAACACACGAGAGGGTGGGCATGGATCTGTTCCGGCGGGCCGGGATAGACACGTTGGGGGACCTGTACACTGATGGCGAATTCCAGACACTTGATAAGCTACAATACATCAGCAACCCAACTCCACTGTTCAGTTTCAACTTCTATAGACTGCAGAGAGCACTACGGGAACACTACCCGACGCATCCGGAAGAACCGCCTACCCTTGAACCCCTACGACTACTCTTGACTACACCCAAAGCAACCCACCTGGTTTCCAAATTGTATGCGAGTATACAAGGGGCGGTAGGGAACAACACACACAAGGCCAGGGACAGATGGAGTGCCGGACTAGCAGAACCCCTGACGGACGTAGAATGGGATTCCGCTTGCATGCTTACGGGTATGCTGACACCCAACGGGAATTTGAAAATTATACATTACAAGTATTTGCATCAGGTGTACCACACACCTCAGAGGCTTTACAAACATGGCTTAAGGGAAGATTCAAAATGCTGCAGGTGTGGTCAGGAGGACGCGGACTTCATGCATCTAGCATGGCACTGTCGTAAAGTGGCGGGGTATTGGGAACAGGTCATACAGGTTTTGAGCGAAATGCTAGGAGTTGGCGTGCTGTGCGAGGCGAAGGTCTGTCTGTTGGGTATTACTCCACACCTGAGGGCTTTGAGGCGTAGATTCTGTGCTGTTGCGCTACTGCTAGCTAAAAGAAGGGTGTCGATTCACTGGAATAGCAAAAGAGCGCCGGAGGTAAAACGCTGGCTTGAAGATATGGTGTATTGTCGCGATACGCTCGTCACATACGAAGAGGAATTGCCGGTCGGCTCTAGGCCCAAAGACTATTGGGGGTACTTACGAGCCTATTTGCTTGAACATGGCACGTCAGACACAGAAACGGAAGTTGAGTAAAATGAAAGACTGCAAGTGACAGCACAGGGCGATCAATTGTACAGTACTGACACTTAGGAGGGAGGATGCCGTGATGCAGAGGGAAGGATGCAGGGGGAGACCTACAAGTTGGGGAATGCAATGTTAAGATAAGTTTCAGTTTAAACCACAAAAATACGCATAAAAAAAAAAAAAAAAAAACTGTAAAAATGTAAGACTACTGATGTATCAGGCAGCGAGCATAGCACCGACACACAACTGGATACTATCTGATAACACGCCGCCGGTCCGCTGGATGTCGGCTGATGGGCTGTGTACAACTAGCACTGTTGCAGAAAACTGTGATTACGTGACGCCGGCCCATTGCGGATGTAGGCGAGTGCAATATAGGTGATTCTCGGCATGTTTTGTATGTGTAAAACAAAGTGCAATAAAATTCTTACACCAAAAAAAAAAAAAAAAAAAATCTTCTTTAAGATTTTATCGAAATTGGACATAAACTGTGTATTTCATGCCACATTGTTCTGTGTGGCAGAGGTCAAAACGTCCTATATCTCTGTCCCTTAAATTGCATGAATGATGTCTTACAGAATTGACCATCAGGCATGATTAGCAATGTTAGAAAGGGAATTCAAAATAAACACCACCAGGTAGGGACTTTGAACTATAGACTTCTGACCATGTTCATAATGCAGACAGAATAACTAATAATGTTTTCAGAAAGTATTAGTAAGGATGACCTGTCAACCTGCTGTGGTGCTGTTGTTCGGGGATGCACCCCAAAGTATTGCGCTCCTCCTAACTTGCTTAAGCCAACCCTCTGTTCCACCCCTTTGACCCTTATGGACACCCCCAATATTAATACCACGGGGTGCTGCTCCCCTGGGGTCTCATGTTGTGCCTGTGCTATGTGAACATCTGCTGGACAGCACGTTTTTGAGGATGGGAAACGTTAGAAACATCTTGTTGATGTAGACTTCTAGTAATTTCATAGACAATATTTCCTGCACTGGGCCTTCATATATAGATGTGTAAGTTAATTAACTAATGGATTTTTGTTCTAGTCTTTTTCTCCTCTCTCGCTTTACATCTGTTGACAGTTCCCTTGTGGCATCACTTCCTCCTTTGGCCGGGTACATCTTCATGCCAAATTACGTTACATTTCTGCTTCTTCTATTGAGAGAGCTCCAGGGACTTTTATGGGGGCATGATTACTTTGCAGAGGAGGTATTTTATCCAAAGAGTTTGATAACTCGATAAATGCTGTTGGCCTTCCACATCATTCTTTCAATGTTTTAGTATTATTTAGAATGGTGATTAAACTTAGAGGGCATGGCAACGTGACTTTGAAATTGACACTGCGCCCTATGGTTATTGGGAACGGCCCCATATAATTTAACGTGGGTATGAAAAATTGTCATTCCAGGGTTTTAAACTTCCAAAGATATTCCATGTTCCTCTTGCTAGTCCTTGAAAAATATTTACTACCCACTTGGTAGCATCACAATGTAGAATATACCTGGTACTGAAAGGTGTCTCTACAAGGCAGTTATCGGGCACTGCAGGATTGAGAGGAGAATATATCATCATAGCAGTGAAGTGAATATCGTTTCTCAAAGCAGGCTGAACTTTTTATGCCTCTTTTCTCAGACTGCATACCACACTCACTGCTAACTCCTCCACATATGCTGAATTGAATTTCACTGGGAATCCGTCGGTTCCTGCTACCCCTAATTTTGCCGTGGCCTTAATTGCTGCCCAAACCTCTCGAAGGGTCACCGGGCCCTCCAACACCTTGGCAGGCTCTCCTTAAATGCTCGGTATTTCTATGGGGTCCAGAAACTTTTTCAGGGCCGTTGGTAATGATGCAAAGGGGGAGGGGACATACAGGGCCGTGTAATAATTCTTGAATCTAAGGTTGATCTGCATTGCCCATATTTTCTGAGTCTACTTCAAGTATCAAGGAGCTCCTGGGCAGTGGGTTGGTCAACGCCGCTAACAAGGCGCCCGCTTCATCCCTCTGTGCATGCACCCGGGTCATGTATTTGCGATAGTGGAAACAACAAAGTTTCTCCATGCCCTGCGCAAGCAGCTCCCTCGCTTCTAGTAGTTGGCGCTGCAGGTCGGGCTGCTTAGGGCACGCCCTGTAAAAGTCCCGCACCCCTCCCTCCGAGGCCATTGTATGGGCATTATCAGCAAAATAGTCGCAAATAGCTTCAACTATTGTCTGCCGGAATACTGGGTCCTCCAAGGTTTCTACTTTGAGACGCCAGTCTGGAATCACAGGTCTCTCTCTGTGCCAGTCCAGAGTAAGTATGATTGGATTATGGTCAGATATCGTGTGACATAGATATTCAGAGTGACTTTTTTTGTGTGTATTTCTTTATTGGCATTTCCAAGCAAAATACTATACTGACATAATCTAAGCGATGGTTATCAGTCTCCGTACATAGGAAACAATAAAGATGTTTATAGCACATCACTATCTGCATCAATGACTGGTACCCTTATAACAACTGGTCAAGGCTTCATCCCCCCACCCTTCCTCCAACCACCAACATATCCCCACAGATACAACAAAAGGATCTTGTAATAGTACTACACAATCTATCAAACGTGCAATTGGCTCAGGCATTCTTCCAGTTCAACAGAAAGGGAGCCGCCTATTACCCTTTACTCAGGGGGATCTGCCTGGTAGTCTGAATTGTGGGCCTGAGTCAAGGACAGCAGCATTGCACTCCAGACTTGCAAGACCTCCTGAGCCTACTCGTCCCATCTAGTCTTCAAGTGGGCCTCCTCCACTCTAATGTATGGCTATGCATCTCTTTGCCACAACTAGTCCAAACACCTCTTGCGTTTACTGATCCTCCTTTTAGGGTCTCGTGGTAAAAGCCCCATGACACACTGCACAGCTTTACGGGGAATTGATTACTCAACCTGCCGCCCTCTGTAAGTGAGCAAGGACCTGATCCCAGAACAATATCAAGGTAGGACAGTACCACAGCATATGTAGAAAATCAGCCCCCTCCGTACCACACTTGGGGCATCCACTTACCCAGGAGGGGTAGATCACATGCAGTCTCCTGGGGACAAGTAAGTCATCTAGCTAATGTATTGCATGTTGCAGTTGAGCTGCAAAATAATAGAGCTCAAGATTAGGGACCTCCACCCCCTCCCTCCGTCCCATTCATGCCTCAGGGTTGATAACCCTACTCTACATCTTTTACCCTGCCACAGGGGCTCCAATAGTAGTTTGTCCAGTTCCAAGAAGACTTTCCTCTGAAGTTCATAGAAGGTGCTTTTCATTATGTAGAGACACCGCATTAGTACCACCATTTTTATCAGAGCTATTCTGCCCATCAGGGAGAGGTGCAGCATACTCCAGAACTTAATAGTTGGCCGGAGATTATCTAAGACCCTACCCATATTCCGAGCATAAAACTGGGACTGATCACCGGTGATCTAAATGCCTAAATATTTCACACCTTCAACTGACCAGGGCAAATCAACGTTTGGTAAGCTAGTCAAATGGCACTCACCCAACAGTCCCAGAGGCAACAAGCCTGATTTGTTAGGGTTGAGTTTCAGTCCCAACATTTCCCAAAACTCGGACATCACCACCAAAAGTATTGTGGCCGATCCATCCAGTTGTCACAGGTAAATCTTAGCGTCGTCCCCAAATAGTGAGACTATGTGTTTTCTGTTGGTCCCACCGGGATGCCCCATTCTTTAAGTGTATATCGGAGTTGGCAAGCCAGAGGCTCCATCGCCATGGCGAAGATCAATGGGGACAGAGGGCATCCCGGTCTTGTGTTCCGCTGTAGAAGGATCTCCATCAAGATGTACTGCCTGGTTTGCACTCTCGCCACTGGGCTTGTATATATGATCGGGACCCATTTAATAAAACGGGGACCTAACCCCATCCGTTCCAGAGCCAGCCTTAGGTGTTCCCTTGACATTGAGTCAAAGGCTTGCTTGATGTCCAAAAAAAGCAAGCGCGCATGGATGGCCTTGTATGGCTGGTGAGTGCAAAACATGTGCCAACAGGCTCAGGTTACACTGGGTGTTTCTGTGGCAAATAAAACTGGATTGAGCTTCATGAAGCAGCTGGGGTAAACACAGAAGCAGTTGGTGTGAAAGAAGGTGACTCAGAAGCTTGAGATCAGCATTTAATATAGAAATGGGCCTATACAACCCCAATTCGAGGGGTCTTTACCCTGCTTTGAAATTACTGCTATCAACGCCTCCCTCATTGAATGCAGAAGGGTTCCCCTATCAAAGGCTTCCACATAAACCTCCAATAGTCTATCCACCATGGGTTGGGGGAAGCTCTTATAAAATTCCACCGATAGGCTGTCACTCCCTGGGGACTGTACTGGCTTCATGGCTCGCGCAGTTCCCCTCAGTTCCTGATTGGAGAACAGAGCCTCCAACTCTTCCCTCACCAATGATTCCAGCGCATGGAGCTGAAGTGCCTCTAGATACTCCGACATTTCTTGTGGCAGTGCTGTCCCATGAGGTGCCATATACATATTCTGGAGGTGATCCTCAAAAGCAGTATTAATAGCCTGCTGTGTGTGGCACATAGTGCCCGACGTATCAACAACAGCTAGGAGAAGATGAGACACGGCCTCTGCACTTATCAAATGTGCCAACATTCTACCTGCGTTCTTCTCCTCCAGATACCACTGTCTCCTTGCCATCTTTCTAGTGTACCTTTCTAATTGGTCCCAGAGCTCACACACCTTCACTTTTTGCTCCCTCCATTCTGTCTGTGCGGAAGGGTTTGTCGGAAGCGCGTCCCCCAGCCCAAGCAGTTCACTCTCCTGTCTTGTAATATCATCTTCTGAGACCCGCTTCACCTCCATGGGCATACACACCCCCTCATCACCACCTTCATGGTGTACCACTCCACCCCCCTACTTCCCGCTGTCCCAAAGATATTGTCAAAATACTGAGTAAGTGCAGTAGAGACCGCATCCCGGAACACCAGCTCTGACAAAACCTCTGCATTCAGCCTCCACAGCGGGACCCTAGTTGGACTTCTGTCTGTGGACTGTGTGAGCAGCAAAGGCACATGGCATGGTCTGAGATATATCTCATCAAAAATTGCACTTCCAGCACTCTATAAGTGGCCGATGATTGGACAAAAAAGTAATCAAGGCTGCTGTATGTGCCAACCGCCGGAGTGTAACAGGAAAACACTGTGTAATGGGATGACATTGACCCAAGATGTCCACCAACTGTAGACTATCCCGTACCTGAAGAGAGCCCCAGGAGCATGGGGCTTGATTCCCCTCACGGGGCGGAGACCTATCCATAGCCCCATCCACCACACAATGGAGATCGCCCGCCAGCATGACCTCGGTGCCCGAGGACACCTGTAGTGCTTTCACCACTGTTCCCTAAAATTCCCCATCATCCCTGTTTGGCACATAAACATTAACAAGACCTATGTTGTGAGCGTTCAGCGTCCCCTCTAGGATAACATAGCACCCCTCTTTAGCCCTAAGGCTGAGTGGGTTTAAATGGGACCCCTGGGGCCACCTATATCAAGACTCCCCTAGCGCAACCTGAGTATGAGGTGGAAAACAACTGTCCCCTCCAGTGCTTTTTCAGCTTGGTGATACTATTCCCCCCATGTGTGTGTTTCCTGAAAAAATGCAATCGCCACCCCATACCTCTTAAGAAATTGCAGTACCCTATTGTGTTTCTGCGGGTTAGTTAGCTCCCTGACATTCCATGTCAGAAATCTGTATTTGGTTACCATGTTGTCTGTCCACCCGCCTCAAAAGGCCGCTCCCCCGCCGATGCACAAGAGCAGTCCCCCTAGCCTGTACAAGGCACCTCGTATCTGTGAAAATGCCTCCCCAACTGAAAACCACACTGCCAGTAATACAGAGATCACATGGCAGAAAAATGAGCTAAAAAACTGCATCCCACATCCACCCGACCCATGAGCAGTAGCCACCTTCCCCTCCTGGCACAACTTATGGTCAGGAGGGTCGTAATCCCTGCCCCAGTGAACCATCCAAGCCCCCCTCCCTTCACCACAAACTAACAAGTGGAAAGTATAGCAGAAGTCCAAGTATTAGTACAACTGACTGAGACCCCCGTACTGCCGTTGATCGCAAGCCCCAGAACTGAGCTCAGCAGTTTCCAGCCATCTGGGCCTCAGACCGGGAAGCTATAAACCCCTGCCTGCAATACACAAATAAAAATGAATACAATCTCATGTCTAGTGTCCCGTGGCAATGCAACCTGGGAGTAAGGAGTAGTTACGAGCCAAACGTGGCATTCTTATTCAAAGAACACACTGCCCCCCACCCTGTACCTGCAGTGTTGATGTGTTGATCATCAATGTGCTGTCTCTGTTCATGTACCAGTTCCAGACCCAGAGGGCAGTCCATCACTTTGGGTTTCCGGGACAGTGTCTAATGGAGAGTAGATGTTCTGAGTCTCGAGGGGTTCTCGGTCAGTTCGAAGTGTACCATCCAGATTAAGTAGGATCTGACCACTGTTGTATCCGGATTAATTTCATTCCTCCATGTTGAAGTCTCTCGGCGGCGTTGGGACCGCCTTTGCCCTCTGTGCCTCTGATCGCTCCATTTGAAGCCAGTATCCTCATGCTGGAGACTAACTAGTCAGGCCACTATTGTGCCTCTCTGGGAGTCTCAAAAAAGAACACCATTCCCTCATATTGAATATTCAGTTGTGCAGGGAAAAACAAATGGTATCTAATTTCCAGAGCCCTCAGTCATCGTTTGAGTGGCAAGTAACTGTAACGCTGGTCCTGAACCTTCCTGGTAATATCAGAATATATTTGGATTCGGGTATCCTCATATGTTGGTGGGCCGTGGACCCCAACAAGCTGTAGAATTGCGTCTCTGTCCCTATAGTTAAAGATCCAAAAAATGGTCGGGTCGTGCACAGACCAGGAAGGTAACGAAGGTTTGGTAAGTTGTCGGGTGCCACTGAGGTATCACTCTCAAACCCTAAGAGTGTGAAAAGACAAGCAAAATCCATGCGTTGGCTGAACTCAGGCAACGTCCCTCTGGGCACACCACAAAAAGCAAAAGCTTAAAGCACGTTAATTCGTCTGTTTCAATGAAGATGCCGTGCGTGCTTGAAATCGTAATATTTAATTGGTGTCTTGACTTTTCTATAGTGTTTAGTAGGCTTGAAAATGCAATAAACGATGATATTATACATGCTCCATATCATCTAGTTGCCAATGCCATCCCAATGCATTTCGGGCCCATTAGGCCCTTCATCAGGGGAGTCTAAACAAAAACATACATAACAAAGAATTACTATTCGCAATGAGAGGTACGTCATGCAACAAAAGACAGTGAGGGACCCTGCCAGCATATAGATACACTCTGCCAGAAAACATGGTAGCCACCTTGTTATGTGCTGCAATGCCTAAATAAACGTAAAGGGAACCAAAGGAGTGTGAACTAAAATTGCATTGATCAAAGAGTACTTAAAGGGAATTGCCAGTGGTAACGAAAACGGTGTGCCAAAGTGCCGCGTTTCATGCTCGGTAAAAGTGACAAAGTGAAAAGAAAACAAAAGTGAATGCTGCTGTTGTGCATCTCAATAAAACGAGAGCGTAAACCGAGTGCCTATAAAAACTCCGTGCAAAGTGAAATAACGTGCACATTACTAAACGCGCAAAGTGTTTCAGTTCGTACGAGTATTTACCTTGTACTGAAAATTTCAAGCTGTAAACAAACAGCGGTGCCGGTTCACGGTCACGAAATGTGGGTGAGTTTGCTCGGCGAACGGCGCGCGTTTTAAATGAAAAGAAACCGGTGTCAACCGGAAGTGACATGCAAGTAGTACGTCCGCTTGGTCATGTGGAACTAGTGGATATCATCGGCGCCATGTTGCAAGTGCCAGTAGATGAACTAAACAGTGACTGAAATGTAAACAAAAGACTAGTTGAGCGTAAAAAATACACACAAATGAACGTGTATAAAAATAGTGTGAGTTGAAACATTGTGGGCATGCACATGCAGCTATACAAAATTTACAGGTAGCAAGCGAATTCCAAGCGGTCATTGAGACCCTTCGGTTTCAGAGAGTCCAGTTTGTAAATCCAGAAGTTTTCGCGTTGTAGCAGAAAGGTGTCATTGTCTCTGCCCTCCATCCTTGATACGGTTTCCAAAACCAGGAATTTCAATTGTGAAATATTGTGTTGTTTCTCTAGGAAATGAGCGGCCACTGCAGATTTTAAATTGCTGGTGCGTATATTGCTTTTGTGCTCCAAAATGCGCGTCTTGATCTTCCTTAATGTTTTCCCAACATAGACCAAGCCGCAGGGGCATTTGAGTAGATAGATGACATTGTTGGTGTCACAAGTAGCATTGACATGCAATTTAATGGGGGTACCCCTCATCGGATGTGTCACATAGTTGCCCCTGATAATGCAATTACAATTGCTACAGTTTAAACAGGGAACTGTCCCGTGGAATGGTGTGGCTGGTGCAATGATCCTGGGACGGATAAGTTCTTGAATGTTTCTACTCCTGGTATATGCAAACATTGGTGGATTGCTGAAGATGCCATGAAAATCAGTTTCGAACGTCAGTATTGGCCAATGTTTTTTGATTGATTGTTTGAACCTATGGCTCATGGTGGAAAACCTAGAAACCATGACCATACGATTCTTTTCTCCACGTGTTGTGGGTTGTAACAGTCTCTCACGTGGCATGTTTCCCACTTTTGTTATGGCGTTGGTGATGACCTCCTGAGGGTAACCACGGGTGGTAAAATTGGGCAATTGTGCCGCACCTACCTACGCGAATTTATTCATGCATGCATTTGAAAATAAATTCATTCTGAGTTTGAACACATGGAAGGAACATGCACGATTATTTTTGCGGTACATTGACGATATTTTCGTCCTTTGGTTCGGTTCATTGGATGCTCTTAAGTTAGCTTTGACAAATCTCAATCAGATCAACGACCGCATTCAATTCACCTTCAGTTTTCATGAGGCAACCGTTACATTCTTGGATGTTCAAGTGACAATACGGGACAATCAACTCACCACCACCCTGTTCAGAAAAAACACCGACCGCAACAACTTGCTGCACTACACCAGTTTTCATCAACCGGCTCTGAAGAATCATCTACCATTTTCACAGTTACTGCGAGTGAAAAGGATTGTGTCTGCTCACTCAGAATCACATGATCAAATTCAAGCCATGGCACATCGTTTTACCACCCGTGGTTACCCTCAGGAGGTCATCACCAACGCCATAACAAAAGTGGGAAACATGCCACGTGAGAGACTGTTACAACCCACAACACGTGGAGAAAAGAATCGTATGGTCATGGTTTCTAGGTTTTCCACCATGAGCCATAGGTTCAAACAATCAATCAAAAAACATTGGCCAATACTGACGTTCGAAACTGATTTTCATGGCATCTTCAGCAATCCACCAATGTTTGCATATACCAGGAGTAGAAACATTCAAGAACTTATCCGTCCCAGGATCATTGCACCAGCCACACCATTCCACGGGACAGTTCCCTGTTTAAACTGTAGCAATTGTAATTGCATTATCAGGGGCAACTATGTGACACATCCGATGAGGGGTACCCCCATTAAATTGCATGTCAATGCTACTTGTGACACCAACAATGTCATCTATCTACTCAAATGCCCCTGCGGCTTGGTCTATGTTGGGAAAACATTAAGGAAGATCAAGACGCGCATTTTGGAGCACAAAAGCAATATACGCACCAGCAATTTAAAATCTGCAGTGGCCGCTCATTTCCTAGAGAAACAACACAATATTTCACAATTGAAATTCCTGGTTTTGGAAACCGTATCAAGGATGGAGGGCAGAGACAATGACACCTTTCTGCTACAACGCGAAAACTTCTGGATTTACAAACTGGACTCTCTGAAACCGAAGGGTCTCAATGACCGCTTGGAATTCGCTTGCTACCTGTAAATTTTGTATAGCTGCATGTGCATGCCCACAATGTTTCAACTCACACTATTTTTATACACGTTCATTTGTGTGTATTTTTTACGCTCAACTAGTCTTTTGTTTACATTTCAGTCACTGTTTAGTTCATCTACTGGCACTTGCAACATGGCGCCGATGATATCCACTAGTTCCACATGACCAAGCGGACGTACTACTTGCATGTCACTTCCGGTTGACACCGGTTTCTTTTCATTTAAAACGCGCGCCGTTCGCCGAGCAAACTCACCCACATTTCGTGACCGTGAACCGGCACCGCTGTTTGTTTACAGCTTGAAATTTTCAGTACAAGGTAAATACTCGTACGAACTGAAACACTTTGCGCGTTTAGTAATGTGCACGTTATTTCACTTTGCACGGAGTTTTTATAGGCACTCGGTTTACGCTCTCGTTTTATTGAGATGCACAACAGCAGCATTCACTTTTGTTTTCTTTTCACTTTGTCACTTTTACCGAGCATGAAACGCGGCACTTTGGCACACCGTTTTCGTTACCACTGGCAATTCCCTTTAAGTACTCTTTGATCAATGCAATTTTAGTTCACACTCCTTTGGTTCCCTTTACGTTTATTTAGGCATTGCAGCACATAACAAGGTGGCTACCATGTTTTCTGGCAGAGTGTATCTATATGCTGGCAGGGTCCCTCACTGTCTTTTGTTGCATGACGTACCTCTCATTGCGAATAGTAATTCTTTGTTATGTATGTTTTTGTTTAGACTCCCCTGATGAAGGGCCTAATGGGCCCGAAATGCATTGGGATGGCATTGGCAACTAGATGATATGGAGCATGTATAATATCATCGTTTATTGCATTTTCAAGCCTACTAAACACTATAGAAAAGTCAAGACACCAATTAAATATTACGATTTCAAGCACGCACGGCATCTTCATTGAAACAGACGAATTAACGTGCTTTAAGCTTTTGCTTTTTGTGGTGTGCCCAGAGGGACGTTGCCTGAGTTCAGCCAACGCATGGATTTTGCTTGTCTTTTCACACTCTTAGGGTTTGAGAGTGATACCTCAGTGGCACCCGACAACTTACCAAACCTTCGTTACCTTCCTGGTCTGTGCACGACCCGACCATTTTTTGGATCTTCAAATTGTTTCTAACCCACAGGCTCGTAGCACGACCCTCACAACATTTTATCAAAATGGCTTATGATGACATTACACGCCTGACAGATTTACGGGCAGACACATTTGCTTTTGCAGATGACGACGCCTCTAAAATTTATGCACTTATCAATGAGGAGAGTACGCCATTTGTTAACAAAAGAAACAAAGAAAACAGCCTACGTCAACTTTTGTATCTCAGCAAGCGTGAGATTAATCAGCGACTTCATGCAAGCACCTTGATTAGGTACCATCGTGCCCAGCGAATTCCGAGAGGCCTGCGAGTGCCATTAAAACCTTTACTCTGTCGAAACAGCCCAAAATTCGTGGAACGCTGGTATGCCATCTTGAACAAGTGTTCATTAGACTTGATCCTACTGATCGTTGAAGAGTTATCTAGAGTCCTGGAAGAACTCAACAAGGACATAGCTCAGACCAAAACAGAACTCCAAGAGCTTATCGCCTCTGAAGACTGGGGCAAAACGTTGGAAGACATTAACACACAACTCAATAGACACACCGAGGAAATTAGCGAACGCAAGATTCGCAAGTATAAACGTGACACCCTGGATTATAAATTGGGGGAGGTCTACTCTTGGGCAGAGGTTTACGCAAGAAGACGACAGAGCAAACCTTTCAACCCCAACACTGAGACAGACACATCATCTTCGGACAGTGAGAGACGCCCGATGAGTCAACCTTCAACATCCACACGCACAGTGGATAGTACTCCGATTCAACCTGACACCAATGTTCCTTTTTTAGAGGTAGGCCAAAAAGATCAACTAGACCCAGGAGGGGCAAAAGACGTCCCATCAACCATGCCCAGCCCGAAGTCTCAACCAGCGCCAGGTCGAAGGAACAAAGGGAAGAAATCATGAATCCCGAACAGTTACTTATCAACATCTCTGAACATCAACTCACAGATATCGAAATCAAAACTCTACAAAAAGGCACGTCTTTTGTACCAACATATCACACCAACAAATTGGAATTAGATATCTGTTTGTTCAAATTCATGCGTAACCTTCGTTTGCGACATTTTTTTGAAAATGTCATTCAATCTGAGCACAAGCCTGAATCTCAATTACTAAAACATCTACGCCCGAAGAGTACTTTTCAAGCACCAATCTCCCACAAGACGTTGGACCTTTTTGAGAACTTGGTGAAAAATGACATTCTTTCTTTCAACTTTAAGAAACGTTCCAAACTTCAGAATCTTACCAACAAGGAGCGAGCAATCTTGGATAAGCTGGCTAACAATCGGAATATTATCTGTCAAAAAGCAGACAAGGGCGGCGCCCTTGTTATAATGGACTCCACTTTCTATCAAACTCAAGTGGACCTACATGTGAATGACGATAACACGTATATGATCTTACCTCAGGATCCAACAGTCAGTTTTGCCAATCTTCTACAATCCATCATTGACAAGGCCGTGGAAAACGGAACCATTGATGAAAAAACCAAGAGATTTCTAATGACCAAACATCCCAGAACACCCACTTTACATATGCTACCCAAAATTCACAAGGACCTTATGAATCCCCCACTACGGCCAATAGTGTCCACGAGGGGCAGCATACATGAACCCATTGGTAAGTTTTTGGACGTACACTTACAACCTTTTGTTTCGCGTATGAACACATACGTTAAGGACACCACTGATTTTTTAATCAAGATCAATCAGGTAGCATTGCCTGATGACAAAGAAGTGTGGTTGTGCACCATCGACGTCAAGTCACTTTATACCACCATTCCTCATGACTTAGGAATTGAAGCGATTGAAGAAGTACTACTGCAGTCTGACCTGAATCTTGATTTACAAGTGTTCCTGATGGAACTCCTCACCTTTACACTGTATCAAAGCTATTTCAGATGGAATAACGACTTCTTTCTACAGCTCACCGGTACATCGATGGGCAATTGTGCCGCACCTACCTACGCGAATTTATTCATGCATGCATTTGAAAATAAATTCATTCTGAGTTTGAACACATGGAAGGAACATGCACGATTATTTTTGCGGTACATTGACGATATTTTCGTCCTTTGGTTCGGTTCATTGGATGCTCTTAAGTTAGCTTTGACAAATCTCAATCAGATCAACGACCGCATTCAATTCACCTTCAGTTTTCATGAGGCAACCGTTACATTCTTGGATGTTCAAGTGACAATACGGGACAATCAACTCACCACCACCCTGTTCAGAAAAAACACCGACCGCAACAACTTGCTGCACTACACCAGTTTTCATCAACCGGCTCTGAAGAATCATCTACCATTTTCACAGTTACTGCGAGTGAAAAGGATTGTGTCTGCTCACTCAGAATCACATGATCAAATTCAAGCCATGGCACATCGTTTTACCACCCGTGGTTACCCTCAGGAGGTCATCACCAACGCCATAACAAAAGTGGGAAACATGCCACGTGAGAGACTGTTACAACCCACAACACGTGGAGAAAAGAATCGTATGGTCATGGTTTCTAGGTTTTCCACCATGAGCCATAGGTTCAAACAATCAATCAAAAAACATTGGCCAATACTGACGTTCGAAACTGATTTTCATGGCATCTTCAGCAATCCACCAATGTTTGCATATACCAGGAGTAGAAACATTCAAGAACTTATCCGTCCCAGGATCATTGCACCAGCCACACCATTCCACGGGACAGTTCCCTGTTTAAACTGTAGCAATTGTAATTGCATTATCAGGGGCAACTATGTGACACATCCGATGAGGGGTACCCCCATTAAATTGCATGTCAATGCTACTTGTGACACCAACAATGTCATCTATCTACTCAAATGCCCCTGCGGCTTGGTCTATGTTGGGAAAACATTAAGGAAGATCAAGACGCGCATTTTGGAGCACAAAAGCAATATACGCACCAGCAATTTAAAATCTGCAGTGGCCGCTCATTTCCTAGAGAAACAACACAATATTTCACAATTGAAATTCCTGGTTTTGGAAACCGTATCAAGGATGGAGGGCAGAGACAATGACACCTTTCTGCTACAACGCGAAAACTTCTGGATTTACAAACTGGACTCTCTGAAACCGAAGGGTCTCAATGACCGCTTGGAATTCGCTTGCTACCTGTAAATTTTGTATAGCTGCATGTGCATGCCCACAATGTTTCAACTCACACTATTTTTATACACGTTCATTTGTGTGTATTTTTTACGCTCAACTAGTCTTTTGTTTACATTTCAGTCACTGTTTAGTTCATCTACTGGCACTTGCAACATGGCGCCGATGATATCCACTAGTTCCACATGACCAAGCGGACGTACTACTTGCATGTCACTTCCGGTTGACACCGGTTTCTTTTCATTTAAAACGCGCGCCGTTCGCCGAGCAAACTCACCCACATTTCGTGACCGTGAACCGGCACCGCTGTTTGTTTACAGCTTGAAATTTTCAGTACAAGGTAAATACTCGTACGAACTGAAACACTTTGCGCGTTTAGTAATGTGCACGTTATTTCACTTTGCACGGAGTTTTTATAGGCACTCGGTTTACGCTCTCGTTTTATTGAGATGCACAACAGCAGCATTCACTTTTGTTTTCTTTTCACTTTGTCACTTTTACCGAGCATGAAACGCGGCACTTTGGCACACCGTTTTCGTTACCACTGGCAATTCCCTTTAAGTACTCTTTGATCAATGCAATTTTAGTTCACACTCCTTTGGTTCCCTTTACGTTTATTTAGGCATTGCAGCACATAACAAGGTGGCTACCATGTTTTCTGGCAGAGTGTATCTATATGCTGGCAGGGTCCCTCACTGTCTTTTGTTGCATGACGTACCTCTCATTGCGAATAGTAATTCTTTGTTATGTATGTTTTTGTTTAGACTCCCCTGATGAAGGGCCTAATGGGCCCGAAATGCATTGGGATGGCATTGGCAACTAGATGATATGGAGCATGTATAATATCATCGTTTATTGCATTTTCAAGCCTACTAAACACTATAGAAAAGTCAAGACACCAATTAAATATTACGATTTCAAGCACGCACGGCATCTTCATTGAAACAGACGAATTAACGTGCTTTAAGCTTTTGCTTTTTGTGGTGTGCCCAGAGGGACGTTGCCTGAGTTCAGCCAACGCATGGATTTTGCCTATAGTTAAAGAGACAGGTCATAATTTCCCAAGGGGGCACTCAGATGCATGTCGGCTGGCCCAACGCCCTGTGGATCCTTTCAATCGTGAAGAATTTGGACAGCCGTATCGGGCCAAGCGCGATGGTGAACCATTCCTCCAAGAAAAGATCTGCTGAGGGTTCCTCAGCCCATTCCGGGAATCCTAGGAAGCACAAGTTATTGCATCAGGACCTCCCATCGGCATCCTCCTGTCTATGGTCTAACTGCATTGTGCTGCATTTGAGCCCAGCCACTGTTGTTTGCCAATCACCCACTTTTGTCTTCAGAGTTACCACATCTGCATCTGTGGATGCGACCCTATCCACCACTTTGCAATGGTCTGTGCGCAGCAAATTAATGTTGATCACCATTGCATCCATTTTTTATTCCAGCGCAGCTCTTGGCACCTGAATAACCTCCAATATTGCAGCCGTTCCATGTGTGTTTTCATTGCTCTCCACTTTAGGAGACTCCCCCTGCTCAACCACAAGCGGGCTCGCCCCCGGCACCGTGCACTGTACTATCTTGTTGGATTGCCCAGCCCTTGCAGCTTTATCCTTCACCATGCCAGGGATGGGTCAAGGTAAAAAATGGAGTCGCCACGTAGGGGGGAAACTGGGAGCCTTCCCCCACAATTTGCTGGGTCCCCCACATGCGCTGCACATGCAAGCCTCCTCTGGGTCACAGCGCTCCTGATATCTCACTTCCCCTGCAACTGCTTTTCCAGTCCTCTTCTGGTTTCGGCACTACCGGGGGCAGGGGGGCGGAGACCATATGGGATGCAGGCAATCCCTTCAGCAGAAGTCCAGGCAGTCCCCTGGACACCATTGGTCAAAATTAAGGGCAAAGTCTCTCAAGGTGGATCTCCTCCCATGGGGCATAGACTCTGATGATCCCCTGGGGTCCCGAGCAGCCTATACCAATGGAAATATCAGAGGTTGCACCCGGGCTTCAGAGGGTGCACCGGGGTGCGATTAAACAGTATGTGGCCCAACTGCTCTACACTGACATACAGGGGCAGGTCAGGGTTAACCGCTATACTTCCCGGGCGTTCACGCTAAGAAGGGACACTAGACAGGGATGTCCACTATCCCCACTGCTGTTTTCCCTTATGCTGGAGCCCCTGGCGGCTTGGATCCGTTGAGATGTTATGGTACGGGGCTTCCGATGGACATTGGAATGCGAGGACAGAATATCCTTATATACCGACGACATATTGCTGTACCTTGCTTCCCCGTACAAGTCCATACATACTGTCCTCGATATTTTTATAAACTTTGGGAAGTACTCGGGGTAAGCCATTAACTGGGGTAAGTCGGTGCTGTTTGTGTGACATGGGCAGTCTCCCCGTCTCCCCAAAGACTGTGCGTTAGTAGTCGCAGTGGACTGATTTAAATATCTGGGAATCTTTGTCACATTGGACCCGGCACTTTTTTACAGCCACAATTTGGCGACCCCGCTGGCCAGACTGCGGGCAGACGTTAAACACTGGAGATCGCTCCCTCTGTCTTTGGCGGTCCGTGCTGCCCTCTTGAAAATGTTGGCACTCACGCGAGTTTTATATATCCTTCAGAACTGCCCGCACAGTATTCCAGATGCGTACTTCGCAGCGGTTGAAGGGGAAGTACGCACACTGTTGTGGGATGGTAGGGCCCCTAGAATCGCTCTTCAGAAATTAACAACAGGATGGTACGACGGGGGGGATAGCTTTGCCCGACCTCAGGTTGTACTACTGGGCCTCTCAGTTGGTGGCCGTTAATTATTTTAATGTACGCCCCTTGACGGACCTGGCCTACGCCCTGGACAGATACCAGATGGACCGCTCGGGCTATCTGGGTGCCCTGTTTTCCCGCACCAAGAGACAAAAGTATGTTGGTCCGACACTGCACACGATACAAATTCGGCGTCTGGCAAACTCACGGCTGGGATAGGCTAATGTTCTCACCAAGGCAACGCCTTTATGGTACACTCAGAAACTAGGCACGCTGTTCTATCAACCAGGGTTTGACGGGTGGGATGATGGGCATCTCGACAGTGAAAGACATGATTAAAAAGGGGGCAATACTCAAATTTGAAGATCTCCGGAGGATCTACCAGATGGCTCCAGGAGAGGTGTTTAGGTACCTGCAAATAAGCCATGCCCTACGGGCAGCCTTCCCGAGCTGCGATGACATACCGGACTCGTCGCCTCTGGAGGATCGCTTGCTTGATGGGCCACTACAGTCTAAAGCAATCTCTTTGACGTACAAAAAAATCAGTAACAATTTACCAGATAACTTTGGCAAGCTCAAGGAGCAGTGGGAGAGAGACCTGGGGTTGATTGAAGAGGACGATTGGCGATTGGCTCTTATGTCACCTAGGGAGGCGGCCATCACGCTTCGATTTAGACTGATACAACTTAGGATTCTGCATCTGTCGTATATGATGGGGACAACTCTTGCTAAAATTGGGGCGAGGCAAGATGACCTATGTCTGAAGGGTTGCAAGCAGCAGGCTACCTTCTATCACACGCTGGTGCGCAGTCTCTGGGAGAGGGCCACGAATCATATGCAGTCTGCACTGGGAAAAACGGTGGACCTGACATCACGCCTTGGCCTCTTAAACCTATGGGCAGATTCGGACCTGACTGAGATTGAACAGCAACTGGTGACGTTGGGGTACACGTTGGTGAAAAAAGAGTTGGCTAGGGGATGGGGTGGAGTGGCACCACCTGCTGTATCGGTATGGTTGAAAGAACTGGACAGGTGCATGATTGTGGAGAAAGAGGTATTTATAACCAGGGGGTGCCCGAAGAAATGGGATGAAAAAAGGTCAAAATGGAACACCTACAGGGGAGAGATTTGTGTATCACCCGTGGTGGAATTGGAAATGCGTAGGAATGTGGACAGAGACGTGACTTCTTAAAATTTCTGTTTCTTAACCCCTGTAACGTATATGATGATGAGTGCAACTTGCCAATAGCATATGTCAATAATTTATGATTGTCTGTCACAAACTTTTCTCAATAAAAACGAATTAAAAAAAAAAACAGTATGTGGCCCGCTGTGTCCTCCCTCCTATCCCAGCAGGGTCCCTCAAGGAGGTCGAGTGGACCCGCTGGCTCTCCCCACCAAGTCTGGTGGCAGGCGCTCTCCATCCCACCTTAACTGTTGTTTCTGCCAAGGAAATCTAGAAGTCTCCCCCTTCAGTAGCGGCCCCGACTCACCATCTCCGGGCCAGGTCTTTCTGCCTCCGCCCCACCTCAAGAGAAAAATACGCTGCTTCAGTCGCTCAAGCTCTCCCTGCCTGCTCGACCACCAATATTCCTCCGGGTAGGCACCTGCCTTAGCTGCTGGCTCACTCAGGTTGGAGATGCCACGTCCGGATCACCGTCTCACTCTACTGAGCCAGCCGGAACGACAACACTGCTGAAACGGCGTCTCTTGGTCGGCTCTCCGGCCAGTCTCTCACCTCAGCCCGGCTCCACTCCTCTTACTGCAACGCAGGCTCACCATCCTTATCACTAGGCTCCGCCCTTCCCACAGTCCTCGCATGCCTTATCCAGCGGGAGCCCCTTTCAGCTAAGTTCTCAGCTCCACAGCACCTCCGCATATGCAGCTAAGCCGCGATATCCACTCACGGGACTCCTCCCACTGTCTGGGATTACAGTGCATACAGCCAGGGGAGGATTGGTAAGGATTTATACACCTGGGCCAGGAGCTTCACGGAACCCCGACTATATGGCTATCTTGGCAAGCCATGCCCCTGATTTTCTGAGTGACCTACTTGTCCCTGTAGGGGAGCAAAGGAAGGTCTCTAGCCAGACATGAAGATTGTGTATCCTGAGAACAAAGAGTAATCCCTGTCCCCCAGTTTCATGTGATGCAAGGAATCAGTGAGGCCACTGCGCTATTTCCAGTCAAAGAAGGCATGAGGCATTGTCATCACTGGGGATTCAGCCAATGGTAGATGAGAGCAATCCACCATAGGGTCAGCTTCACAGTTGAAATCCCCACCCAGTATGATAGGCTTAATGAGGTGTGGTTCCATCTTCCTGGAAATGTCTGCATGGAATCATCCCTGCTCCGAGCTAGGCGCATAGAGGCCTACCATAACCGAGTCGCGCCCCGCCAGCCTGCCTGATACCAGGAAATGCCTCCCATTGGGGTCTATGAGTGCTACTGTTTTTTAAAACAGGACCCCCGAGCAGACCCAGACTAGCTTACCAAACACCTCTGGCAAATGCAGAATACGTAGTGGCCAGAAATTGCCCCCTCCACCTCTTGTGCAACGCATATCTCTCAGGGCCAGTGAGATGTGTTTCTTGGAGGAGGGCAACATGCATTCCTCGCAGTTTAAGGTAAGCATGTATTTTATATCTTTTGGACATATTATTCAGACCTCTGATGTTCCAGCTAATGAACGTGTATGTTAAGGGGGATGCCGTAGCAGTACATAAAATGAGTGTTGCAGGCCAGGCACCTGCTGGTGGTCACCAGACAGTAGTTATCCACCATCGCCTTGGAGATGCGCATCAGAGGCAGGCAAAGCACAATAAGACAGCTCCAAAAACGTAACAGTAACAACGCAACTCCCAAGCCCCAGGACAAGAAGTGAAGCCCATCCATGCTAGCCAACAAATCGGCAACATTTGTACAGATCACATTCTCACAATTCAGAGAAAAGTGGGAGAATGCCTTCAATCTGACGCCTCCTGGCTGCGCTCTATGCTATCCAAATATGACATCACAAGATTTTGCAACAAGCCTATCCCACCCTCCAAATGGCAGCTGTCAATGCAGGGCTCTCACCCCAGGCATGGCAACAAAGTTTCCTCCATGGAGTAGGCACACCTCACCAAGGTCTTTGCCTTCAAATCAGTTCATGTGTAGTTCATTGTGTGACGTGTGGGAGCAAGGTGTTGGTCGTGTGGGAAGAGAGCAAGCCATTGTCTGAACTGAGTCCCCATGGCCCCCCTCGTCCTGTTCCGATGGACGGCTCGATCCCAATCCTCTCATGACTACCACTGCTTCGATTGCTTTTTTGCTCTCCTGCAATACCTTGACCTGGGACGGTACAGCTGCCGTGCTGTGTTCCAGTTTCTTCCTCGGCGGTCTACAATGTCTAGATGCTTTCTCCGTATTGATATTAGTGCTCTGCTGGGGCAGTTGATCAGGCCAACTCCAGACCTGAGCCAAAGCTGTAAAAAAAAGTGTGTTGTGCCCTCATAAGCGACTGAGTCAAGCTGGAACAGCATTGCGTAGCTAGTGCCCATCTTCCAGAGCCGCTTCTTGGTCTCGGTGAAGGGCACCCACCTTCGCTTAACCCCCCTCGTGAAGCCAGAAAATATCATCACTTTCTTTATTCTCCACACGGATGTCCCCCTAGAGGTGTGCCTGGGTCAAGATATGGTCCCGGTCCTTGAAATGGAGTACTTTAGCTACATCTGGACGAGGGCCAGCGCCCAGCTGTGGAGGATAGGAGGGCACCCAGTGGGCCCTTTCCAGCGAAAATAATAGTGAGAGAACCTCAGTGGTTAGCTCTATGCAGAGCCATATTTCCAGGTAGGACATCGTATCTGTGCTTGGTCGTTCAATGTGCTCTGGGCACCCAATTATTCTTAGATTGCTCCGCCAAGCTCAGTTTTCGGCCTCTTCGGCTCGCATTTCTAATGTCTTCACTCTGCGTGCCATAGTGGTCATTTGCTCTTTTTTTGTAATAAGGTCCGGTACCACAGCCTCCAATGTGCATTCGGAGGTCGTGATGTGCCCTGCCAACATTCTATGGTCATTTCTCAGCATCTCTAATTTGTGGAATCTGAGTTTGAGTGCTTCACAGGATGTGGCGATAGCTTGCAAGATAGTGTCCAACGTTGCATCCTGTGTGTTCAGCTTGTAAACAGTGTCCTGGTATAGTATCTGCAGTGGACGCAGGAGGGTGGACTTCTGGAATAGGAACGGCTCACTAGTATCTTTCTTTCTAAAGTTTTTGTCCATTGTTGCTGAGATGGGAGACCAGCACTCAGGTGATCAAGCCTACATTGAGGCCCTCAGCGCCTATGGCCCTCAGGAAGGGAAGACATCAAGAGTTTGGTTGTGCTGGCATTCACCTCTCCTGGCGCTGTGGAGCGATGAATATCCTAGGCTACTCTGTACAACGGTGTGTGCCTGGCTTTGACACTGGTTTAGGAATCCCCGGCGGGGGAGGAGGAAACACAGGGGAGAGGGTTCTTCCAACCTTAGGTAGTCTACTTTTCATTGGTCTGGTGGGTGGACGGCCGGGCGTTTCTCCCTGGGGTGCCCTTTAAAAGGCGGCGGAGCCTTTTAAAAGGGCACCGCAATGGGAATACCTCACAAGGTTCATGCACGGCAGGTAATCGAAAGTTCATTGTGTCCAGGAACCTAAGTGCATGCACACAGGGGAGCACATGTTCTGGCCTCATGTGTGCATCCACATATGTCTGAGGCACCTTTGTTTCCTCCCTGCCAGGCTTTTCATGGCAGTGGAACCACCATGAAAAGCCTGGCTGAGAGGAAACTCGTAATATGCTTAAAGGGACCGTGGCGGTCCCGCCAAGCATATTGCAGTCTCTAACTGCCACTCCTACTCCAGAGAACAGCGGTTTCCTGGCAGAGCCGGTGTTCCTAGTGCGGTCCGACTTCCCGAGTCGTAATTGGGTGGTTGTACCGCTGGTACGATGGTGGCTGGATCAGCCACAGTCGCACCACCACGAGTCTGGTGGTCTGAGGACCGTCAGCCTCATAATCTGGTCCTAAGTGTTTCATTTTTACTCACAAGAGGATTAATAGGATTATTTGTGTTACTAAAATGTGGGTAGTTTTTAAAAGAAGGTTGAATGTTAACTTGAGGTGGGACAGCTGTTGAGGCTGATATATATGTAATATGGATTGGTCCAATGCTAATTAGTCATTTGGAACAGTGTCTGCAGAGATTGTTTATATCCAAACAAAATAATAACTTTTAACGCGCTAACGGAAAATGTCGATTACCTTGTTTGCCCTTTCAAACCCATGTGGCATATTTTTGTAGCATACATTTCTTGAAACTAGTTTAGAGATTTACACCACACCTAGCAAAGTCGCCTCCAGAGTAAAATTCTACTTTTATGCTAAGTGTGATGTAAATTTATTCAGCTGTATTTTTTTCTGAAGAGTACAGTAAAGAATCCTGTTGGGGATAAAATGAGAAATGTAAGAAGCTCATTTCACTCAAAATTCTGATCTAACCATACAGCTTTAGGAATAATTGGTCATCATACTCATGGCGTTAAATGCCTGCTTAAAAAAGCGCTTCTTTTTAAAGCGCTTGCTCTGTTGCAAGAAATTGCAAGTTTGCCAGGCTTGCGTCACTAACCGTGAATCCAAACTGCCAAATCAAGCCACGGGGCTAATCGCACAATAACAGCCCGGTCATGTGACTAGTGGGAAGTGAGATTAAATTAGTTTCTGCCGAGTTGTGCATTAAGTGGATGCGTCAGTCGCCTGCAGCTGCAAACCTCTGCATCAAAAGCATTGGCCAGACTGGGCAGCAAAGGGTTATTCCTTCCTGGCATCGCCCCAGGCAGGCCTCGTATGCTTTGTCAGTGTTTAAAGGTAAATGTGCCTTCTATTGTTTGACCAACTTCTCTTGCGAAACTCTTCCTTCTGCTTCCCCTCAAGTGACGTGTTCTTAACCTCGTCTCGCTGAATCACTCGGCCTCCAGTGTTCAGCCGTGCATGAGTCATGCACTGACCGGCCTTGCAGTGCGGGTGGGACGAGGACGCGCGCGCCTAGGCCTTAAGAATGCTTGTCTGCGTTAACCTCGGAATCGCTACATCCTTATCAAGAGGATTTATTTTCTGCTAAGCACAAAAACAGTTCCAGGAAGAAAAAAAACTCCATCAAACTCTTCCTTCCCCCTGTTGATCATGCAATGCTCGTGATGTGGTTTTCTCGCTTGCAGTGACGTGTGTGCATGGGGTTCAGGTCGGAGGGGGGGTGGGGGTTCCTGGTGTGTGTGTGTGTGTGTGGGCGGGGTGGGGGGGAGGGGAAGAGGGGGTGGGAGGGGGTACAAGTGCAAGCCCATGTCTGAAGCCCTAGACACATTCTTTTGTTAAAAAGAAAACGTAGAAGTATAATATCAGGCTGATTAGTATTGAAAAATTGCAAAAACTGGCAAAAATATGAAACATTTATCAAGTTGGATTTCAGTGTATATTCACTTAGTAGCCATAAATCCGACACTGCTTACAAGGTGACATCACAGGATGAGAAAGGACACCATTTTGATCGGTATGGACTATTTGTAATATACGGCTAACTTGTATAATAAAGAAGAATTAAAAAATAAACAAGCATAGAAAATGCAATAGGTCTCGCCCTCGTTTAAGTTAAAGCAATTCGGTTTGTAAATAGGTGGCTTTTTAGCTTTGCTTTTATTAGTGGTTTTCAAACTTTCATGTACACAACATGCATATTTATGCATGCATTTATATTTGTATTTATATAGATATGCAGATGTGTATATATATGTTTATATATGTATGTATATATATATATATACATACATATATATATAAATGCATATAAATGCATATATGAGTAGTAGAGAGTGAGTAGAGACTAGAGAGTAGTAGCGAGTGAGTAGAGAGTAGTAGAAAGTGAGTAGCGGTGAGTGAGTAGTAGAAAGTGAGTAGCGGAGAGTGAGTAGTAGAGAGTAGTAGAGTGTGAGTAGTAGAGAGTAGTAAAGAGTGAGTAGTAGAGAGTAGTAAAGAGTGAGTAGTAGAGAGTAGAGTAGTAGAGAGTGAGTTGAGAGTAGTAGAGAGTAATAAAGAGTAGTAGAGAGTGAGTAGTAGAGAGTAGAGTAGTAGAGAGTAGTAGAGAGTAGAGTAGTAGAGAGTGAGTAGTAGTGAGCAGTAGAGGGTCAGTAGTAGAGGGTGAGTAGTAGAGTGAGTAGTAGAGAGTAATAGAGTGAGTAGTAGAGAGTGAGTAGTAGAGAGTATTAGTAGAGAGTGATTAGTAGAGAGTGAGTAGCAGATATTGAGTAGTAGAGAGTAGGAGAGTGAGTTGTAGAGAGTAGTAGAGAGTGAGTAGTAGAGAGTAAAGTAGAGTAGTAGAGAGTTAGTAGAGAGTGAGTGAAAAATAAGGCTGCCGCATGTTGCCATGCAATGGCGAGCATACCGCAAGGGTTATCTGGTCACCTTCCATTTGATGATTGTTGTATTTAGTTATTACACTGATACTAGTGAGGTGAAAACTACCCAGAAAGAGGTAACGCATGTACAAATGTCAAAATAGTCCATTAATACTGCCCCAAAAAAGTTTCACAGTATGCACTGCTTCAGATCCTGCCTGGTTACCCCCTACTGATGCACTTTGGGCACCCTTTTATTCCTAAACCTTACTACCTACCTTTGTCTTCATAGCACTTAGATGCTGAGGACAAGCGCCCACTCGCATCCAGTGTTTCTGATGCCTCCTGTGCACCTACACTATAGATGTACCAAATCTACACATTACACAGTTTTGCCACCCAGCTGCATCACTCATCTATCACCAGCTTCCAGGCCCTGATCGCCAAGCACTTGGAAACCCCGTCTTTAAGCGCTACGCAAATACCTCGAACACAGAGCTGCTTGTATACCAGCAGAACTGGATAGCGGGGGGGGGGGGGGGGTACGTTTTCTGCCCTTAAACTCTAATAAAAAAAATAAGTACATGCGCTGAGAAATAAACTCAACATTTAAAAACGAATAAATGAACTCAGCACTGTTCTAGTAAAACGGCAGATTGGTCAAGATGAGGCACCTGGATGCAGCCCAACCGGTGCCCACACGGATCAGTGCATGTTCTTTGTGTGTTTTATGGTTACGTTGGAAACGAATAGACACAAAACGACAATCTAAGGGCGTCTTTCTGTGGAGTCAGGTCTGGCTTGGTCACTACTCCATTCACACTGTAGGCCCGCCGCCACCACCCTCTGTGGACGTCTTATAAAAAGACGGCTCCAGACGTGGAATGACGCCGCTGGGATCACACACTCACCTGCGCCGCTTGGCTCCAAGCAGCGTTCGGCCACGCCCTGAGCAGGTACACAGCAGTCAGTGCGAGCCAGGTGCAGTGAGAAGGTGCAGCCGCCCAGGAGGCGTCACAACGGGGAGTGGAAAGCCAGCCAGTCGAGCAGCTTGGTGCGTTAATGCACCGACCGCGGGGATCTGCATCAGACCTGAAGGCCACCTGTCCCAGCCAACAGGATGGGGTTACCTCTGGGACTGGGCAAATGTGACCGTATAAGAGCCCACAGCCTTAAGTGGGGGTGAGGCAGGTGGCGGTCTGCTCTTTGGGCGAACCACAACCAGTTGTGTTGTGTGCTGGAACAGAGGCTAGGCACGTCAGCCGCTGCCTGGATAATTCACAGGGACATAGTTATCCGTGTAGCAGGTGTAGTGACGCCGGGGCAGACTGTTGAAAGGGCCACAGTCACCGTAAAAAGGAACCTGTTGCAGGAAGTGGAGTGATGCACTGCTTCTAACTTACGGCCACACATTTCTCTGGCCCCTGTATGCCCGCTCCCCACCCAGGAGCACCCAAAGGCCGTGCAGGGAGGGCACGTAGGGGTGTTATGGTGCCTCTTGAAAGGTTGTTTTTCTGTTTTATATCCTACAAATATGCCTTTATTCTTTTTTACATAACAGCATTATTGTAAATATAATCATCACACTGATCAGAGGAGCTCTGGCATCAAAGCTCCCCAGATCCGCCCCCAAAAAGAACCATTTCTGGAATATATAGATTCCCGTGATGCCTTCACATGTGGTATTCTCCTTTGAATCGCTAAACGCGACCCTTTAACGTATAAAAAATAAGTATAAGAAATAAGGAAGCACAAACCTCTAGCACAGCAATGGGGGAGTGCAGATTGACATGGTGTTCATCTAACAACATGTCCACTATATGTCCAGGTAATGTGCACTACACGAGTTAAATGAATACTCAACGGGCGCAGAAAAAGTCTACATTCTTTGAAACCCAAGAAGCCAGCACCTGGCTCTGAGCCAAGAAAAAATGGAAAACAAACAGCTTTAAAGACAAGCATTTACAATGCAATGGTCTCGGCATTGTTAAAGTTAAAGCTATTGGCATTGCTCATGACATTATTTTTGTTTATGTTTTTGTTTTTAAAACATTTAAAGAAACGGCATTGTTATTTACAATGTCAATAGCTTAATCACTCTCAAATGCGAGACCTAGTGCATTTGCACCCACACACAGAGCCACACACCCAAAGCCACACACCCAAAGCCACCCACACACACAGAGCCACCCACAGAGCCACTCACATAGAGCAACCCACACACAAATAGAGCCACCCATAGAGCCACCCACAGAGCCACCTACACACACACACAGAGTTACCCATACACAGACAGACCCACCACGCATAGAGCCACCTACAAAAAAAGCCACCCACACACACAGAGCCACACACACAGAGCCACCCACATAGAGCCACCCACATAGAGCCACCCACACAGAGTCACCCACACACAGTCACCCACACACACACAGACCCTCCCCCACACACACAGAGCCACCCACACACACAGAGCCACCGACCCACAGAGCCACCCACACACAGAGCCACCCACACACAGAGCCACCCACCCACACACACACACACACACACACACAGAGCCACCCCCACACAGAGCTACATGGTGTGAGGTGAGGGTGGGAGGGGGGCTGGGGGATCGGTGGGTCGGGGGAGGGGGGCCGTTTAGCAGGGTGGCATAAAGGTGCGGACAGCTGCAGGGCCACGGTGGTGCATAAGAGCCGGGAGGGCGAGGGTGAAGCGCTCTCTGGGGAGGGATGAGGGTCGCGGTACAGGGAGCAATGCTGGAGAGGGCGGGGGATGGTTGCACTTGGTGATAGCTGAGCTGCAGATTGCTGCTGCACCCCGGCTTCGCCCGTTGCATAGGGGACCCATGCGGCCTTTAGCGGGGGGTCGGTCGCGGTGGTGCTCAGGAGCTATAGGGGGAAGACCTGGGGGTAGGCAGGAGTTGCGTGGTATTTATCCCGAAGCCTTTCGTCCTTCAGAGGCCGGTTGGCTGGGTCACAGTTTCAGCGGGGCGCCCGGGAGCCATTGGGCAGGGGGGGGTAGGTGATGGCCGGGAGGGTAATGGAGGAGCCGGGAAAGGCCGAAGGAGACCAGTGCAAGTGGCGCCGATCAGACTGTCACCCAATGCCAGCCAAATGGTGAATGATTTAGCATTTTGTGGATGTAAAATGCATCACTTTGGAGAGCTATTGAGTGTCGCCGAAATGCACAGTCAAAACAAATGTAAAGAGATGTTGGGTTTACTACTCGGTCTTCTTCCATGTGCACCTACATTAGTTTTGTACCGCACGGTTTCTCACGAAAAGAATGAACATAAAGAGATGTAATATGACCGAAGTTGGGGATAGCCTGATCAGCCCCAAAGCCCTTGATGACGTGTACCTAGCGCCTAACACAACTCCATCGGTGAGCGCACTGTGTAAGGACTCCACACATAAAATTACGTGCACATCAGCCACCTCGTTTCTGATCACCACAAGCCTCAAGAGTGTGAAGCCTCTACAGTCACTGCATCCTAAACCCTCCACCCATGCATTACCTAGACCAACATACTTCCTCTCCCATCCATCTGCCTGTGTGCTCTACCACAGTCACCAAGTATCCCGGGAAACTGTCTCACGGCCACTAAGTCCCTTTGTAACATCAAAACAAGCCCCCCCTTGCTCCAGACCACTGTTTGCTGACGTGTCGTTTTAAGCCATGCTAGCATCGCTCCCAACTCCTTTGCTTACTCCGTCCATGACAAGAGTGATGTGCTCCTACTCTCTTAAGCACGGTGCTCTGAAATCAGACAAGGCACTTACTGCTTCAATACTACGGTGTCTCACCTTAACGACGTCTGGCACTGTCCACAACATGAACAGGAGGAAAGAACGAGTGTGCGTGAGTGAATAGCCCTGCCTGGAGGACGTCCCGCCCACGGAAACACAAAAGAAAGAGAAGACTGGTGGATCGCTCACTAATCTGTAGTTCGCTAGGTTGCGAACTGATATGGCTGCCATCTTGAAACTACAACTTTTTCATAACTCCGAAAGAAACCTTACTATAAAATTAAGATTTGTAAGGGTATTTGAATCTGAGAACCTTACAACCAGCCAGTCTGACTTTTTTTCTCTCAGAGTAAATTAGCACTTCTTTATTAACTATCCGGTGAAAATACAAGACAGACTGAAAAGATAGTGCCATCTACAACAGAAATAGTAAATAAAATCAATATTCAATTTTAATAAGTTGAGTTGCAAAGCCAGGGGCAAAAAATCTTAAATCAGCCTTTCATTTAAAACAGTGGAATTCCCATCAAAGAAAAATAAACCACAATTAAGTGAAGCGGGCCACAATGGTAACTTTAAACCTGGATTAGCGTGAAAATTTATTTTCACTAGAAACTTCAGTCAAAACGAAGAATATAAAATTCCAAGATAGAGCTAGAGCTTCATTTGCCGGATATGACAAATTGCTTATTTAATACTGTCGTGGCTCTCCACGACCAGCTAAAGACAGCGGTGGAAAAGAAGCTGGCGCCCTCACACCCAGCAGCTACACTGCGCAGTAAAAGACGGCCGTCTCCAGTGTCATTCAAGATTTAATAGTGCGTCTGCTGAGCGCGGGGTCAGCGAGAGCTGAGAATCAATACAGCTGGGCACGCTGCAAACACCGAAGACGATTCTGCAACATGGCAGCCGCTCACTGTCTTCCCTTCGCAAAGACATCATATTACCCGATAAAAGGGCACAAAGGATTCCATTTCCTCATCGTTAAGTCCTTGAGACCTAAAGGTGTGCCGAAGTCACCAGTTTCAAAATAATGAAGTGCTAATAAGGATGTTTAGCGGACAAAATTACCCCCAAAAACTTGTGCTGTGCTTTTAGAACACATTCGAACAAGCACACATCTGCCTTTCTCCGAGGTCAAGCAGAAATGCCTCGGAGAAACGCAGTGGCGTTTTCGGATTTGGGGGCGTGTTTCTTTTTCTCTCCTCTTGCCATTGGCTGGAGGAGAGTAAAACACGCCCAGCGAAAAATAACGAAAAAACACGCCCCCAAATCCGAAAAGGACGGGGCTTGTTTTGCGAGACAAGCTTCTTCTCCAATGGCTGGCCGGCATTTAAGAGGCCAGCCAATGGAGAAGAGGAGAGAAGAGGGGCGGGTTCAAGCCCCTCTTCTCCAAGTCATTAAATCTCGCGAGCGAGACTGCGCAAGCGCAGCCTTCGCTAGCCGAGACCTAAAAAACAAGCGAACGCTCTGGCTGCCTCCGGCGAGTGGTGCGCGCGCGCCACAGCAAGCGATCTGTTTTCAATTATCGTGCCCGTGTCTGGGCACGATAATTGAAAACAGATGTCGGCGTGCGGGTAACAGACACCAATAGGCCATGGGCGGAGCAACGCAACTGCCTTTGGCCTATTGCGTGCTGTCTGTCTAAAAAAGACGACCGCAAACTCCAATACCGTGGACCAAAAGGAAGCGCACAAGCGCGTGCGATTCCAGGGGTCCGTTTTGGAACCCTCCACAAAAGGGCTCTCGCCTGCGCGAGCAGTGCTTCGCACTGCATCGCTAGGGGGGAACCCTAAAAAGAGTCTGTTATGAATTAAAACAGATCTTCAACAACAAGCTTTATTTTTTACTCTACCCATTCTCTGATCACGAATCCTGTTAATTACCAGCTGCCACAATTGTGGTAAGGAAGTAAGTAGCATACCAAAATTACAAAAATAAGGAGCAGGTTGAAAAAACACAGCTGGTTCAAAGTTGCATTTAAGTGGACCCTTTGAGATCGTAATGACCTCATAGGGCTGGCTCTTTGCAGGGCCTAAAATCACCAAATTTCAAGTAAACCTACGGTTTGAATAAAGCTATAGTCACTAGACCCCCAAGTCTTCGCTTAAACTTGTATTCTATAAGGAGTAGAAAATCGATTTTAATTACAGGTTTTTCAGTCTGTTAACATTATTTCATTAAGCCAAGCATAGTGGCCAAGCTGGTTAGTGCATTAACTGGAGGGAGATTAATTTGACACCAAGCAAATTTCACTGGCTCTCAAAGTTGAAAGGCCTGTAGAATTTCTACAACCTTATAGTTCCAAATTAATGACTTCACCATGTGAGTTAAGTAAAGAGGTCAAAGCATTTGACCCGAATAATTATTTGTTGCCTTTGCTGGTAGGTGAGGACATATTTTAAGGCCTACCTTGTTCCACTTTTAGGCCCATTAAAGCCTTCAATCTGGTCCTGAGGTCCTAAGGGAGGGACATGGGTTAAAACTACAGAAAGTAAATAGGGCTATGAGAGCCAGGATTTCTTTCTGTTCCTGACACTGCCTTCCTGACCTCTGAACTCAGGGGAGCAAGCACTGTGGAAGAGGTTCTGAGGTGCAAGGCTGTGTCATCAGCTGCTACTCCTAGCTTGGGATACAGATGATATCACATGATCAGAAATCAGACCATTTTGTTGGATGTCTGTAATATATCATGAAACTGTTGAATAAAAAATGTAAACAGTAGAAAACTAAAAGTAAGAAAATGTTTCTTATTCTTGGATCTGTCTTGAGACAACTAATTTGTTTCTTAGAATACAGTCTGTCACTACCTGTAAAATCCCCAGTTTATGCAAAACATGCTGTGTGAGGGTGTTACCCGCCTCAAGACGCCAAAATGCAGGCAAGACTGCATAAAGAACCCTTGAAGAGGTCAAATGTCATTAGGAGCTAGGATTGCCCACAGATCAGGGGAATAAGGGTTTTGCCACCCTGTTGTGACAAACGGGAGTATCTGGACTTGGTGCAGGGATACTTCCCACCCCGCGTACAACGTGACGTTTTCAAAGTTGTGTTGGAATCACAGTGGACTCAACTCCCACACTCAACACTGCCGGGTCCTCTATTAGGATGATTGATAAAAATGGCATTAGCAGCAGCCCGTACCGATCCATAGGTGACCTGCATATAATATAACAAGTAACGGAGCAATCAGCAGTGGCAGCACCCTGCCATCTCACACTGCACCACATACAGAATGACTCTTGGGCTCCACCATCTCGACTTCACGACCTGTCCTTAACAAACCATTGACGTGTTTCAGCCTGTGCCTAGGAGTGGAGAACCGTAGGGCAGTAAGCTGAACCATGAGGGGAAGATACATGCACTATCGCCGTGGAACGGAACCAACTATATTTAAAAAAACAACAGGATGAGCTTCCACATTAAGAACATCTGAAGTGTTAGGAGTAAGGGAGCAATGGCTTCTCACAGGTTGCCAGTGAATATCTTAAAAGGCCTCCTGAATATGGCTACACCAGTAGTTATTGCCTGTAGTTGAGACACTCTGCTTCGCTCCTGGTTCCACATGTGCCATTGCAGGTTTAATTTATTGCCCACCTTACCCTACTGATAAGCCTTTTCATCCTCTTCTCTGGTTCATAAGTTGAGTGATATTCAGCAAGTAACATTATTGATTGGGGCTTTAGTCAATAATGCAATAGTGATTTTCTCCCTTGATTTTGAGGGAAACTGGGACAACCTTGATGTTGGCACCAAGAAGCCTTTCCATTGTCAGACCACCTTAACAATCCCATCCCATCCTGCCCAACCCCATCCCATTATGTTGCATCCTCTAATTTTGTAGCATGAAATATTTAATTGCGAAAAGTGGTACGAAAGAGCTCAATGTCGTGAAGCCTGTGACCAGACCGACGACCTGGTCTAGAAAAATGTTCAAAGATTGCTAAAGGAGCACGAGTTAGTGCCTGGGAAAATATTTGAGTTGTCTGATATTTCACATTAGATATTGCTTTAAACACGTATAAATGTGCATGCTTTTTCCAGTGGAAGTATTTTAGGTCAGTTTCTATTTTTAGGTCTCGGCTAGCGATGGCTGCGCTTGCGCAGTCTCGCTCGCGAGACATAATGACTTGGGTGAAGAGGGGCTTGAACCCGCCCCTCTTCTTCCCTGTTCTCCATTGGCTGGCCTAGTAAATGCTGGCCAGCCATTGGAGAAGAGGTCCCGTCACTCCGATCCTGCCCCGTCCTTTTCGGATCGGGGGGCGTGTTTTTTGCGAGAAGTCTCAGGGAGGAGACAACAGCAAAACACGCCCCCCAATCCGAAAAGGACACTCCCTTTCTCCGAGGCATTTTCTGCTGTGCCTCGGAGAAAGGCGGTGGTGTCCTGGCGTTGCTCCCTCACCTGATCTCCTACTGTACGGCAGGAGCTCTGTGCTTGGCCGCTGAGGTGACGGACCCGCGTCATGGGCAGCGTCTCTGTATGTTTCGAAAAAGTTCTACAGAAAGATTTTTATGTTTTCGTTCGCACCGGAATCTTATGGTTCCGCAAGATGGCTGCCCAGAGTCCGGAGGATGCTGTCTGAGCGCATGTGCAAGCCTCAACCCGAGTGTGATTGCCTGACCCCGGCCACCGTGACCGCACCGCTCCAGGCGCTTACCGTATCCCGAGTCTGCCCCTGACGCTGCCGTCATGAGAACCGGCTTCCCGTGGCACAGCTGAGCGTGCTGTGCTTACAGTCACGAGCACGCCTTTGTGTGCTGACTTGCCCCTAACTTTGTGTTGGTGCAGCATTTCCTGCGAAGACCGCTTTTTGCGCATTGGCAGCTGGTCTTCACGCGCTGAACCTAAAGCCTTACCATGGCACTGACTATGTTTGGTAAGTCTGACGCACAATTCATATTTATCGTATCTGAAGTGGCTAATGCCTTTGTGACTGTTTCAGAGACGGTGACAGTCTGTGTGATACAGTGCTTGTGTCTGCCGCCTGAGACAGTATAACTGTCTGAGGAGAGCTCCTTCCCATTGTTTCCTCGGGCAGAGCCCATGGGCGTGTACTCCTGCTAATTTTAGCTCTGCTACGGCTAGTCCACTGAATCTTGATAAAGATTTAGCTGGAGGAGGAGTGCACGATTTTCAGCCGTTGGCGATTTCATTATGCACAGCTGTTTAACTGTACGAGAATTTACCTGTATTTCACATTCCCAATGCATGCGCGTTTTATACAAGAAAGTCGGTCAGTGGTTAAATCGATCCTTTTAGCCTCCAGCTGTTTTTTCATACACGTGAAAGTCACGTGTCTTAAGTTATTACCCTCTGCCCTTCCACAATCGCAGGCACACCATCTGAAACAATTTTAGTAACCCATGCACTTCAGCTTTCCTCATGTATTTTAACACGTGACGCTGGCCCCTCTGCTCTCTTTTGTCATGCAAGAACATAACATTGTACCTTCTGCCGTCACTGGTCCTCTTATCAATTGACGCATTACTTCCAATTAATCCCACTGTACTCTGTCATTAGACTTTTTTTTATTACGTGGCAAACTATCCATGCCCACATGCATGCTGATAAACGCAGCGACTGTTCACCCTCTTTTTATCTACCATACCAGTAGCCCCCTTCATTTACTGTCCTCCATATTTTTTCTATTTTTGAATCTATGTGTAAGCATCTTGTATTCAAGATCTTTTGCCTATATTACTACAGCATTATTTTTATGTAGCACTTTATATCTTTGTTTTTGCGGAACTCCATTTATCAACCACAGAAGGATGAAAGACTGACGCAGCTCTGTTATGATGTGATATTGACCTACAGGCGATACAAGATGCCAGCAGTTGGAACTTTACACACTTGGTCACGTTGCCAACTCAGCTTACTATGTGCAGGAGGTGTTCCTAACGTAATTCAAATCTGTATTGAATTCATAGAGGTAACAAAATTGTGACAACAAAAGCGTGTACTGGGTTTTTCACTTTCAGGGGTCCGCAGCTTTTAGACACACCTAAAAAAAAATTATGTCTTCAGTTAGACCCTGGTTTAACTTTTCTCCAAACGAGAATTGATCACCATTATTCAGATCATGAAACCCTCTGGCCAGGTGTTGCATGGGTTCAGCTGGCACTCTTCCTGCATATTCTCTTTCTGCTGAAGATCTACGTTTTGTTTCTAGAACACTTCTTTCAGACCAGGTTATGTTCTTTATAGATGGTTGTAACTAACAACTATCCCCTTAGAACACCTCCCGCAATGAAAAAGGGTCCAGTGCCTGTACCCCTTTTTAGGTCTCGGCTAGCGATGGCTGCGCTTGCGCAGTCTCGCTCGCGAGACATAATGACTTGGGAGAAGAGGGGCTTGAACCCGCCCCTCTTCTTCCCTGTTCTCCATTGGCTGGCCTAGTAAATGCTGGCCAGCCATTGGAGAAGAGGTCCCGTCACTCCGATCCTGCCCCGTCCTTTTCGGATCGGGGGGCGTGTTTTTTGCGAGAAGTCTCAGGGAGGAGACAACAGCAAAACACGTCCCCCAATCCGAAAAGGACACTCCCTTTCTCCGAGGCATTTTCTGCTGTGCCTCGGAGAAAGGCGGTGGTGTCCCGGCGTTGCTCCCTCACCTGATCTCCTACTGTACGGCAGGAGCTCTGTGCTTGGCCGCTGAGGTGACGGACCCGCGTCATGGGCAGCGTCCGTGCTCATTCCGTAACCCGGAGTCTCCGCTCCGCTCTAAAACAGCAGGGCGTTAACAGGGAATTAAAGCAGGCGCGCTCCGTTCCCGATATACCCGCAGCACAAAGACATTCGCAGAAAAGCATTCCGACATACCTCCGGCGCATCTCTCATTCCGAGGTATTTCATGGACTTATCAGTTATCTCCATGTTTTGCGCTGGTATAAAATTGGATGCAATAATTTCCAGGGTTTTGACCAATTTTGCTTTATTTCTTAGTATTCAGGTTGTAAATATAGTGCAAATTAAGGTGGTATTCGCACCAAACTGATAGTCATTAGAAAGTATAGAATTCGAGGATGTACCGGGGTTTGCCCAAGCTACTGTCTGTACCCATGTTCCCCCAGGAGCGGGTACCTTCACCCCTTCCTTGCCCTTCCCCTCACACCTCCCCCTCGAAAATGGTTCCTGCTCCAGTGCCCCGTCATTGTGTCACACGCAGATGCGCCACGCCCCTTGCTGCCTCATGGCCTCCCACTTCCACCACCACACCCCCTCCCGCAGTCGACAGGAGATAAAGTCAAGATGAGTAGGGGAAAGCCATGGGAGGCGAGGAGAAGCGCTGCGGGGGGCCCCGGCCCGGGAGCCGGAGCAGCGGGCCTCTCCCCTGTGATGTTTGTTTATCCTCACACCTCTCCAGGCGGGATAGAGGGGACAGGGAGGTATGTGCAGTGAGAACTAGCACTATTTCTGGATGTGGATAGATCAGCGGGATATACCATGTTTCCTGGCTGCGGGTGAGTTAAGCCTCAGATCTGCCACCCCGCACCAGTTCAAAGATAGCCTGTAGAACTGTAGGCGCGAAAGGACGGACTCTTTATTTTCTAGCCTCCATTTCTAGGAGGTTTATCTCTGTCTGTAACCAACCCTATGTTCTTTTAACGGCCGTGACACGGGTCATATGCGGTCTCAATGGGCGCTTTTAATAATGTAGGCTAACTCCCTGTCAGAGACTCCCTGACATTGTTGTGGGATTTAGCTTCATATCCATTTCAGAACTCTTACAATTCTGGCTTCTAATACTAGAGCTGTCCGACCCATCAGACTGGATCACCGATGTAATCCCTTGAAAGAGAGGAGGAAATAACTATTGAAACTGCAACCCGAGTTCACGATCAGCTGGTGCTATAGTTCCGCGGGTTAGGCGCCTGCTTCCGTTTTCTGTGTCTAATCTGCTGTAACTCTCGCGCTCCAAACTCGGACTGAGCCTGCCGATGAGATCAGCCTATCACATGCACACCACGTGTTTCAGTACTTCCAGCAGGGTGTTGTAGGTGCCTACTGTACAGATCTCCGTCTTCTATGCTGCTGAACGCCATAGGCTACTCAGTAAGGCAGATCAGTGGGTCGTGTGCCTGCTGCGGAAATCCATGAGACGCTCGCATATTACACATTGCACTACGTGTAGGATAGCTCAGTGTGTTAGACCCCTTCAGGGAGTTTGTGTACAGTCTAAAAACAAGCATTTACAATGCAACGGTCTCGGCATTGTTAAAGTTAGAGCTATTGGCATTGCTCATGACAATGCCGTTTCTTTAAATGTTTTAAAAACAAAAAACATAAACAAAAATAATGTCATGAGCAATGCCAATAGCTCTAACTTTACCAATGCCGAGACCATTGCATTGTAAATGCTTGTTTATCTTTAACTGTAAGATCAGACCGGTGGCACACGGTGTTGTTGCTCAAGTTGTTGCTGTAAATAAGGTTTGCTGTCATAAGAACGTGACCCCAGCCGAGGTATCAAATCTTGGTGTTCCGGATACAATTCTTGTGCTAACACGGACGTGAATATTCTTTCTGCACTAACTATACGTTCAGTGTCTCTTGTTCAATTATTCTCACCTTGGCGCAAGTTGTAATCCCGTTTTAAATGTTATGTGGGGAGATATAGAAAGTTTGCATGATTAAAGTTTGATATATTTCTTAATTGTTTCACAGATGGTACAACTTTTCTTGGTGTGAGATTACGTTCACATGTTATTTAGTGTACTATCGCAAATTCTAATATTTTCAAAAAACATAAACAACGTTAAAATCCATCTCTCGCTGCATTACACAGAATTTCCGTACACAAGGTCGAAAAAGATACTTAACTGAGATGGATAACTAATTTCTCCGTAGCCCCTTATCTCTGTACACATCATGCACAGTGAATGTGAAAATCAGTGACGATTATTCGCTCATCCTTTTATCGCCATTAAACACACTGCATTTTTCATGTGCGTTCAAGGATCGAAGGGACACTTCACCACTGCCACCAAGAGCCAGGCCAGTGTGGACTCCTTGGCGGGAGCCTCCTCAGGAAATCAGTAGCTGACTCTAAGGGCGCATATGTCGTCTGCAACCTCATTCAATGAAAACATATGAAGTACTATTGTTCTATCTTGGGATGCCGGTGAAACATACTTAGAAACCGGAAGTGAGCTGCTTCCGGGAGCGCCCATGACCTTTAAGAACAAATGTGTCTCCTGCTGAGAAAGCAGGGCATCCGCAAATCACATGCTTGTGTGCCGAAAGCGGCGCCTGCCAGATTCACTCCGCAGTCCATGAATGTTTAGCAAACGGATTTTTCACTGATAAACTCACTGTCCATAGTATTCTTATAAATAACCTGGCGTGCTTAGCAGAGATTCTGAGTGCAGTACTCATGCTAACACTTCATGCACCCTTGTGGTTGGGCCGTCTACCAACCTCATACCGGAAGACGCGGCCTGACCGGGTGTTTTTTCAAGTCTAGCTTAGTCCTTGCACTATTTTGTTTTGTCTCTATGATTATTACAAGCATGCAATGAACAATACTGCAAAAGTTTCTCATAATGAACATTGGCAAAACCAATAGTTGTGGCTTGCATTTTGAGTCCTGACTAAAATATTTTTTAAAAACCTGCAGCAGAGAAAAAAATCAAAACCAATTGCTCTCTGTATAGAATAGGACTATGAGATACAGAGTTTAATGTGTGATGATTCAGTATACTTTAGATAAGTAAAATATTCCTTCATGCTTGACAATACAAGCAATCCATAGGAGGTGTGATTATACACCAAACAGCCAATAGCTTGTGGGGAGAGAGAGTGCTACTCCTCTGAGTGGATACAAAGCCATCTGTATCTATATTTTTTAAGCTATATAGTGTCACATGTGCGCCCCTAAAAGTTCAGCCTCAGCCAGCTGGATATATACAATGATCACGCCTGCACTGGAAGGCAAGCAATTTTTGTGGAAGCACACAAAGTTTACCCAATCAAAATATGTACTCCTGGCTCCCAACATGTGGCCGGAGCCAAAGCCCCTTTCTAGTGATGCTCACATAGTTGTCGTGGCGACAGCCACACTGTCAACTAGATCATAAACACCAGTGTCTAACATTGAGTTCTTATTTGTTTGCAAAGAATGCCATATCGACATCTCACTCTTGGCTTCTCACCTTGCAAACATTTCAGATGCACATTAAAAGTTGTGGTGTTATAGTGGCGATTGTGGGTCATAGTTTACTGTCATTCTTATAAATTTACCTTTTTGTAGTAAACCCCCTTCTCGTTCTCTTTCCTGGCAGGCCAAGGGATTCCTGAAGTGAGCATAAGTGCAGTAATGCTTTATTGGTCAGTTAATTAAAACCTACAATATTAACAAAATAAAGTCACAAGTTAAAACCAATAAATACCATAATTACGTATAAAACGTACTGTCTTCATTCATTTATAATACAAGATTTTGGCTCTCTTAAACAACCAACCTGATAACTGGGTATGAGCGGAGAGGTGTTAACCCGTCATGAATCTCGTATTAATATTTCTCAAAGTATTGTAAAATATTATACGTTTTAAATCTCACACAATTGTATTGCAAAGATGCATGCCTTAAGAGGTCAAGCTGTACCATAGCCTAATTTCATAGAGTACTCTCAATAAAGTGCCTAGTGCTTAGCTTAATTACAGATCTCGAAAATACCAATTATGTAATATACTAGTTTTACCTGATGCTTTTTACATTCAAGATTTTGCAATGAATGAGAAATATAATTCATGTAGGATATATCACAGATACAGTTTCACGAGAAAACAATGCAACACAAGCATTAAAAATGCAACAGGTCTCGTCTTTGTCCAAGTTAGAGCATTTTTTTTTAGCAAATGGTGTTTCTTTTTAGAAGTGATTTTATTATTGTGTTAGCAGTTTTCAATGTACATAATATGCATATTTATGCATGCATTTAGAGGTTTCGTTATTTAGATATGCAGATGTATTGTATGTGTATATATGTGCATATACGTGTTGGTCTATATATGTATATAGGTATATAATAGCATAGTGTGCATACATATACAGATCTATACATGTATAAAAGCATATTTTAGTGATATTGGGATGGATATATGTATATATAGTGATATCTTTAATAAAATTGCTTCAACTTTCACAAATGCGAGACCTGTTGCATTTGGAATGTTTGTTATTTAGTGTATACATATATGTATATATGTGCATATGTGTGGAAAGATATATGCATATATATATTGACATATGTATACATATATATCTATAAATATATGCATATATACGTATGCGCATATATATGTGGAAAGATATATGCATATATATTTTGACATATGTATACATATATAGCTTTATATATATGCATGTATATAGGTAAGTGTGTAGGCCTCCTTTTGTTCGAGTCTCTTGGTTGGGAGCAGTCAGGAGCCTCACACCTGATGAAAATGCAGCAGGGAAAACAAAGGCTCACACTTTGTTAGCACTTCACACATACTTAAGAAAGGCAGCTTGTGGACAATGACACAAGCCAATGAAAAATATGGGCAGAGAGTGGGCGGAGCTTCAAGTCATACCTGAATACAGCATGCCTCGCAGAGCAGCGCATGTACTGCCCAGGCTCGACCTAAAAACAGCATTTGATGCCCAAATGCCTCAGCTAAGAAGCTTATAGGAGCAATTGGCTCTCCACTTGCTTACAATTGACAGTACAGATTATAAACTTTAAAGATGGGTTTATCTTGCACAGAGTCACCACATAAGAAATGACCCTTCACTAATCTCCTCAACAAGCAACATTACTGGCATCCCACCAAAACCAACTTGAAAAGGAGAAGCCAACAAGAGGAGATCACTTCACTTCCCATCATTCATCTGCACAGGAAGTGACATCACTTCCTGCCTTCTCCTTACTTCAGTCAACTCCCCTGGGCACCCCAGCAAAGCGCGGACTCAGACAAAAGCACTGACTGTTTGTGCCAGAAACCCCTGTGCGTCACCCAGCCCCACATACCATCAGCCCACACACCGAGATTCAGACAAGCCAGACACTCACATAGCATTGGCGCTACACATACACAACCTTGTACACGCCCCACTAACTACTGCACACACCTCTTTAACTACAGAGCACACATTCCAACTCATGCTCATTAACTCTCACTCAGCATACTCCATGCACCAGACGTCGCAGATCGCATCAGCTATGACAAGCTTGACACCCTCCTCATCACAAAAACATGGCGCACACCCACATCATCACACATCCTAGGAACCATCTCCACACAGGCTACAGCAGCCGTCGTGTGGACTGTGCACAAAAGAAGGGAGGAGGCTTCGCTATCATCCATAAATCATCCTGGTCCTGCACCTTATGCAAGTAACACTCAACGCCAAAGCCTCCTTGGGCGTAAAAGATCATAATTGATGAATTCTCGGGTGGTCTCACCACCTCATCTTTCAGACACACCCACACCACTCTCTTGGGTAACTTCACCTTCCCAGAAAACCAAAGCTCAAAAACACAAGACACCCTCACCTACCTCATCGACACAGTCAACACGATACAACATATCGCTCAACCAACACGCTTCAACGCCACAACTATGACCTTGTCTTCTCAACAGCACCAGCAATCTAACTCAAACCACACATGCTCCGGACCAGACCACCTCACTATCTCCCTTCTCAGCATCAACAACAGACTGCCTGGTCTGCAGTGGTTTCTACATCCTGGTGCAAGAGAGCGCCTCGTGGCAGCAGATTTCAGTCGCTCAGGCACCTGGGGAGGATGTGGCCTAACACCCAGAACGGACGACTTCGGAGCGGAGGATCGGGTAGGTTTGAGTCTCGACAATGACTCTAAAGATCCTGTGATTCTGGCCAAATCACCTATTCCTCCCCTGCCGAGCAAAGATGAATGTGTCCTCGTATAACACAACTGGTGCTCATGTAAAGTGCTCCGATACCCTCGGGTCGAGGTTGCGTTATAGAAAACTGCAAATTTAGCGCCAAGAAGCAGGAGCAGACAGCGCTTGTCCTGCCAGCCTCATAGACGTGCGTTCTGTCCAGTTTGTAACGTGCCCCAGCAGGAGGCGCTCTGCAGCCCTGACCTCTGCCCTCCATCACCAGGGACCGTCACCAGGGGGGTGGGGGGCACTCTCTCTATTCTTCAAGGCTGGGCAGTGGCAGGGGCGCCGGACAGTGCTCTCATGCCCACAGCCCCTGTTCTTGCCCTCATCGCTTGGTTAATGCCTGGTCTGCAGTGGTTTCTACATCCTGGTGCAAGAGAGCGCCTCGTGGCAGCAGAGTTCAGCTGCACAGGCACCGGGGGAGGATGTGGGCTAACACCCAGAGCGGACGACTTCGGAGCGGAGGATCGGGTAGGTTCGAGTCTCGGCAATGACTCTAAACATCCTGTGATTCTGGCCAAATCACCTATTCCCCCTTGCCGAGCAAAGATGAATGTGTCCTCGTGTAACACAACTGGTGCTCATGTAAAGCGCTCCGATACCCACAGGTCGAGGTCGAGCTATAGAAAACTGCAAATGTAGCGCCAAGAAGCAGGAGCAGACAGCGCTTGTCCTGCCAGCCTCATAGACGTGCACTCTGTCCAGTGTGAGGGGGCACACAGCTCATGTGCCCCCTACAGCTCTCACTCAGTTGTGCGCCCTTAAAATCACAAACATATCAAGCATTGACAAACTCAACAATCGAGGCTTTCGTTGCTTCTCTTTGTGTAATGCAAGCAGATACCACAAAATTAAATCAAATCAAATGCAGGTGTCTAAACTTGGCTGCCACACGTTTGCAATAAACATGTTTACATTATAAAACATCAACTGAGGTGGCTGCTTTACTAGTGGGGTTTTTAAATAGCAAGCAATTCGGTTGCACAGGATATTGTACGATTATTTGAAAAGGAGTTGAGAATAAATCAACACCAAACCCTCCGATCACTATCGCTCTGATCACAGGCACCTCTGACGCATCACTCACGGGACTTACTACAACAGCTTTAAAACAATCGCTCGCCATGAGGTAGACTTTTGGCTTTTTAGCCCGTCCCACTTGGACTTCCTCGCCTGCTTTTCTTCTGAAGTAAAAGGTTTCTTATCTTTATGGGGCCATGTGTTTGGCCCCATAAAGATGAGAAGGAAAACGTCACAACAAGCTCTTTTCCAATGGCTGGCCACCGTTTAGCATAACCGGTGACGCCAGCCAATGGAAAAGAGGGGCGGGGTTTAAAGCCCCTTACAGAATATACCTAAAAACGTTAAATCTCGCCAGCGAGACTGCGCATGTGCGCAGCCCACTCTAGCCGAGACCTAAAAAACAGCGATTTTACCATAAAGTGACTAATTAGTGCACAATACACGGAAAAAACTGCTTTATGCTTACATAGAAAAAAGTGCTATGTGCTTATCATAGATTTCGAAACTTCATGCTTTTACAATTCTTTAAACTACCAAACAACAGAATATAAAACATGCTAGCTTTGCGTGGACTAGCTTACTATGTAGTTGTGCTTTGTACGTTCAAATTTAAATGGAGTCAACAATGTAAACTATACTTAGTTTGGTCACCAGGACAAATCCTTTCAAAAACTAAAACAAAAGGGATAACATTCTTATGATCTTGGTTCAAATATCATCACTCTGATTTGACTAGAGACACCCCTTTATTAAAAAAACACAAAAAACTAGTTGAGGCAAAATACTAAATGCTTGTCCTAGATTTGAACTCTACGTACTAAAACCACTACAGTATGGAGAGTAAAACTGCAAGAATAGTCATGTCTGTAATCCTAATACATTTGGTATAGATAATAATGCGTCGAAGTTTAACTTTAGTTCTCCCATAAAATGAACCATAGTAGATGAGTATTCATGAAGCATCTCCAACGCAATAAACAAGTGCCACAGGTAGAACATCCTTTATAACTCGAACTTTGCTAGCTTTGACTCTGCACATAAACCTAAAGAATTTCCCACAGAGCACCGCATCACATCTTTCCCTTGAAGGCAGGCTATAACTGCTTGCTGACACATCAGTGGCGGCCGGCATGGATCTGGGGTGTTGAGGCGGGGGGTGGCGATCGGGTTGATGGGGAGAGGTAAGAGGATATTTTCAAAAAAGGGGGAAAAAACGTACCTTACTGTGGTGTCTCTCAGTCATCTCGTCTCACGTTGGGAATGAAATAGGAAGCAGGCTGCCAGGCTCCCTGACTAATCCTAACGCTGCAATGCAGCGTTGTGATAGGTAAGCTCCCAGGCTCCCCACAATGCATTGGTCTGAACCCAGGGACTGGGAGCCTGGGCATGTTCTCCATGCAGGTTGTAATGCAGCCTGCATGGAGAACAGGGAAAGTGCGCATGACTGTTTGGCAGGCCAGAGAGGGCTGGCCAAACAGTTATTGTGCATTTAGGAGGGTGCTACCACTCCTCGCCTGCTCTGTTGCCCGCCCCATCACGCAAAACTGCCGCAGCAGGAGGACAAAATAAAATGATAACATTTCGTTATCATTTTATTTTTTCCTTTCTTTTACTACTTCAAGGCAGTGGGGTGACGCTCCTCCGCCTTAGCCGAGGAGCCGCCATTGTGACACATATGTACAGTGTTTCTAATGAAGTACTGTCTCAACAACCCTTTCCGTTCCGCTCTTAGTACTGGGCACGTACAGACAATATGGCAAACGCCTTCCTTTGGATAATGACAAAGCCGACATGAAGCCCCAACAGTTGATCTTCTCCAGAGAGGGGAATGAAAACGTGTTTGAAAGACGCCCAATGGAATATGCAGCAGCTTGAACTTTAGACCATACAAACCCCCTAAGTATGTTTGACATTTGAAGGGTCAAATGAACCTGTTACCATCCATGCATGAGATCTTTTGGACAGCATATCTTTATCCAGTAGGGATGAGATCTTTTTCCCCAGATGCATTTATGACTCTGTTAAAGGCAGGTTGCGAGAGGGTTAAAGCCCAGAGCTCTTCAGCCTTATATGTTGTTAAGGCCAGGTTAAAATAATCATGTGCCATGATGTTTCTTGAATCACTTATGGCTTTCCGCACAATAGAACTTAGGATGCGTCGTGGGTCATTTCTTAATTTAGAACAGGATTTCAATTAAAAACCCAGGCTGCTTCTGCTCTGCCTCCTAAGGCCGAACTCTAGACGAATTTGGGCAGGGGGGCCTAGCGAGGAAGATTGAGTGGGAAACGATATGTCCCTACAATAGCATTATCAATTATATAATCTGCTTTTCCTCTCAAAGCCTCTATACCATACGTAAGAGAGGGATCATGTTTAGCAGTCATTACTTTCAGGAGTGGCTGTAATGGCAGGCCTTTTAAAGAATTCCGTAGTGAATAAAAAGCAGTGGGGAGGGTGTTGTTTCTTCTGTGTATTGCACTACACTAATTCATAAATGCACCTCTGAAGTAGAAAATCACCCCAAATACTTGAACTCCGTACCGGTTTCCAAAGCTGACCCATCTATATAGAATATAGGCGGTGCAGATTTTCATCTAGTCACTAACATAGTTTTTGTTTTATTAAGGTTGACACAACCCATGTTTCACTGCGTACCGAGCAGTTGTATTGATTAAACGATGGAGGCAGAGTCTGTATGACTAATCAATACAACCTTGTTGGCATACAACATGTGTGAAGTATTAAAGCCAGCCACCATGGACGAGTGAGAGTAGACACTATTTAAGGCCAATGTCATCTCTGCAAGATCCAAATCAAATAAAAAACAGAGCCAATACACAACCTTGCTTTAGGCTATTTCTTGTTGGGATTTATATTTAAACCCTCATACCTTTTCCCAGACTTACTCTTGTTCAAGTGTCTGTGTACAGCAATTGAGTAGCCTTTAAGAGGAGAGGAGCAATTCCCCAGCTTTGTAATTTGGACCACAAGATGTTTCACTTTACTGCATCTAAAGCTGAAAGTTCACGTAACATAGATGTAGATTTAAAGAATGGCACTTTGCCTGTTCGATTAGTATGGCCAGCATCTGGGTTTTGTTGTATGTGCCAATTCCCTTAATAAACCCAGTCTGATTCATCTGCACTAACAATTAACTGCGTCTGCCCAGTCTGACAATTCGGCAAGAAGCCATATTGCAAAGTATTTTGCCTCTCCATCCATTAATGCAATCAACCTGTAATTGGATGATAGTGTAGTTTTTCCTGGTTTATAGATCGGGGCTAGGATGGACCCCACTAGCAATCTGGGATTGGTTAATAGGGACGTATTTGTATAAGATGACCAGATATTTGGCCCAGTAGTGTGGATTTTCTTTGTTGGGTCCAAGGACACCATCACAACGACTCGTGATGATTATTTTCTCCACTTCTCCTATTGAGACAGCACTTAGTGAACCTACCTCCTCCAGTTTTGAAGTCTCTATTTTTTGAGCTCACTGTGATGATTTTGCACCACCATACATTTCCTGTAGAAACTCTGTCCAGGAGGCTTCCGAAATGTTTGAGGTCAAAGAAGACCTGCACAGGCCTGTGGCATGATTCACCAACCGCCCGAACTCTCTGGCATCCTTTAGTCTGGTGGCTGGGAGAATTTTGCACCAATACAAATCAACGTCTGATTTGGCTGACTCCCACAAGGCTTTTTTATATAATAATCTCAACTTTGGGAGGGTCTCACTCCGTGTGTTCAAATTTGGATTATTTCTGAGTAGCCGTAAAGCATGGTTCAACTTTAATTTAGCTAGTTTGAGTTGGGCCGAGACCCTTCTAGGCCGAGTTCTAACCAGGGCCGAGGGATTTGAAGCCCTTTGAACACAATCCTGGTTCTTCAGAAGTAGCTTAATGAATTGGACCCACTTGGCCAATGGGTTGGGGGATGTTTCCCATTGGAGTCTGGGTTCGTGTTCAAATTTCTCAATGGAGTCTGTTGTCCACTGCAACCTTCTGCAATTGATCGTAGACACTGTGCTAATATCCGGCTGAGCTAGATCTTGCAAGGAAACATGCAGATTTAACTGCATCTTCTGAGGTTGATGATATCTTTCCAGCCGGCTTCCCAGGGCATAGTAGCTACCATATGGAATAAAGGAATAGACTCTAAAGTGTAGACAGTGGTTGAATTGGGGGTTGCTGAGTGATGGGATGGATGCGCCGGAATATCAGGTTTGATGCGACCATTCAAGACTCTCAGACCTAGATGCTCCACCTCATTTATAAATTGTCGCCCACTAACATCCTTCCTCTGCATATAAGGTTGAAACCAGGGAATGTGCCAGATCTGGTTGAATGTATCCACAGTTTGATCCCTAGTTGTCGCCTGCAGCAGATTCATGTTAAATTGCTGGCCATTAAGATAAGAGGCTCTGATTTTGTTGTATGAATGGACAGTTAAAAAATCCAGTAAAATATCGATTGTTTTTTTTATACCGGCAAGGGATGTATGTAACCATTTTTTTTTCTTCAATTTTTCATAATAACAATACAAAGCATGCATGCACGTACTCAAAGACAGGGCAGTGTATATAGCCTTACATTGATAGTTCCAGTTGAAGCGGCATAGTATTATACATTCAAGAGCGTAGTTCAATATAGTTTTGGGATGTTGTTCACAATCCCTTCACACTTCATATCACTGTATATAGCATTTACAATAATTTCATAACAGAGACTGAAAAGAGATAGTTTAGCTACTAAGTGGAGCATCAGTGACTAGCCATATCTTAGGGCTAGGAATGGAGCGATTGGTAACATGGTAGGCATTTGGCGGAAGTAGAAGCTCTAGACATAATATCCACTGCACAACCCAACAATGATACTTATGTCTTTCGTGGGACAGAGTTTAGGATTCATTTGGTTAAATAGTGTCAGCCGGGTTCGTCCTCGGGTGTGTAAGCAGGTAACTCGTGAGGGGGCCCCATATATCTCTAGGTTGTGATGTGCTAGAAAGTAGCTCAGCATAGTGGGACTGGCAATACAATAGATCAGACACCCAATCTTAGAACCCAACGACATGCAACTAGTCTTTTGGCCATCAACAGGCCCAGGGAGACGTATTTATGTAGTGATTTAGGAATGTGTTTGGTGTACCCCAGTAAGGCAAGGAGAGAGGTTTTCTCAATAGTCAGTGCTGTCATCTGTTCTATGGCTTCCAGGACTTTCCCCCAGTAGTCATGTACACTAGGGCAGTCCTAGGCCAGATGCAGGAAATCTGCACTCGGGTTTCCGCACCTGTCACAACAGTCCGAATCCCTGAGTTTAAATCTGCACATCTTGCCAGGGGTGTAATACAGGCAGCGGAGGAATTTGAAGTGCGTGATGCGTAGCATACTGCTAGCCGAGATCTGCTCCGTCTGCAGGCAGCAGTAGGACCATTGATCGTCCGACAATGCATAGTCGAGTTCTGAATCCCAGTGCACGCGTGCGGGGCATGGGGTCCTCGTCCGTTTATTGTGTGTTGTGTGATATATCTTGGAGACCAGTCGCTTTGGGGAGGTCGCGCTCAGCATCAAATGGAGGGAGGTAAGGCAAGGAGGTTCCTGTGGGAACTCTGGGGTGTTAGAGGGTATACCCTGTCGAAGACACACATAAAGAAAAATATCTAGAGGGGTTGGCTGATGCTCTCGGAAGAAGAGGTCAGAGGTACGAAATCTGCCCGTCTGATACAGATCTCCCCATGTAATGACGTGAATACGTTCTTTGAGTTGTCTAAAAGCTATCTCTTGTAGGAGTGACATATTAGGGTGGTACACAAGGGGGAGCGAAGGGGAATTCAGCATGGAGCTGTGCATAATAGTATTTATGCGATTCCAGGCTGTTATCGTGCACGTGAGTGTAGTGGAGTCTTTGTCCCGCGTGTTTACAGCAGTGTGAAGTGCACCTTCAATGTATGTAACCATTTATAATCCGCAGGGGAGGTGCACTAGTTGGAGAATATTCCAAGAATTTTACTGCTTGCAGATTAGGATGGTGGACGCTGATCTGTTCTGACATTAAGTTCAGCCGCTTCATAGATAGCAAAACCACCTTCTGGGTGACCCAGTGTGTGAGTTCGAACCACCGGTTTACTGAAGCTCAAGAATGCTAGGAGGTCTATAGCTTCTTCAACCCAGGTTTCTTGTAAAATCACCACATGAAAAGTTTTTATATGAGCTAGAAAGGCCTCGTCCTCAATATTACCCAGTAGTCCCTCTATATTCCAGGTACAAATCTAACGACTCTCCATTGGGTGAGCAATCAGCTAAGTGGCTACTCTAACAGTCATTCAGATTCCTCTGTGACCCAGGTCGTAGGGCACCCGAAAGCCAAGACCAGTCCATTGTTACATGTTGTGGTTGTTTCTCAGGCAGTACAACTTTGCCATGGCCATTTGTGTTGAAATCTTGACCCCGTCAGTGTGACTGAATGGCTCTGGCCCCTCTAAGTATAGATGCTGGCTGAGTCTGTACATTGTCACCAAGTCTTTTGTTCAGTTGTTGTAAACCCCGTTTTCCTGCATAACCTTGATGGGAGTGACATTTCCCGGGGCTGCGAGGCAAGAGAAATTGGGGATAAGCTATGTCAATCTCTTGGGAGATTTCAATTCCCTATTTTTCAAATGCCTGCTTCTCTGCCCACACTAGTTCTGCGAGCCAGTCTGTTGCTCAGGCAATGACTGTTGAATGTTCCCCAGCAGGATTTAAGGCTCTTAAAAAAAAAAGTTGACTTAGTGGATGTGAGATGATTTAATGTGTCTTAAAGGATGGAATTATTGCGCCATGTGAACCATAGTGCCTGTACTGATTTTATCAAAATGCCTCCTCAATTTATATTTAGGTGTAAAAATTAGATTTTATTGGGCGGGCAGAGAGTATTTGTCATTGATTATATAGAGGGAGGTAAATTAAGTACCAAAGACGGTTGCTCATCATTGTTTGTCATTGAAGAAGCTGTATATACAGGCTGCTTGGTCTGTGCCTGAATTTCTCTGCAGCTAGTTCGATAGCGATTTGTGCTCCTTGTTACCACCAGTGTGAGAGGTTGTTGAGCGTGGTGGTTGACTTTTGTACCTACCATTTTGGCTACAGTTGTGGTTTGATTATTAATTGACTAATTCTCCCTTTTGTGCTCAAGTTGCATGCTGCTGAATCCAGCAATTATTGATTACCGAATAAAGCAGTACATAGCTCATGCTTCAGAGTTGATTTGGGGATTATTGAGTTAAAAACAGATTGCTACCGTAGTGGTTTGGAGATATTTGAAATAACAGTTTCTTTAACTGTATCATTAACAGTATCTTTAGCAATATTCATTCTCCAAGCTGGGCTTCTTCTTCCCTCTTGTCACCAGCTACCTCTTGTGGCTTAACAGGCGATCTAAAGATGGAGTAGACTTGACTAATCTGTTCAGCCGGCACCTTTGCCGAGCCTCTAGTTGGATTTTTTAGGCCGAGCCTAGCGCAGCTCGTATGCGCTGCTCTAGGAGAGACCTCTTGAAATTGGTCTGCACCTTTCGGAAACTCGTGCGTGTGGCTTTTTTTTTGTTGCAGTAATTGTATTGGCCTTTGCGTTTGTCTTTCAGAAAAGAAACCACGCAATTGGCCAAGAGCTGGTACATGTCCCACCTTTTTCTCAAAATGTTGACTCCCACGTCATCCACCTTGCGGGAGCGAGCAGCGGCGCACAGGGGCCATCTGTTTCTAATTAAGTGGCCGCGCTTGTTTACATTTGCCTGTCTCGCGGTCGCTTTCACTTTTGTGCCGTGCTGGTTTCTTTCAGTCGCTCCACTTCGAGCTCCGTTGCGGTATGTTATTTGTCTTTGTGTGTTGTACAAACCTTTACCAAGCCTCAGCAAAGCTTTTCTTTAACGCCGAGCTCTAAAGGAGGTAGGTTACACTGGTGCGGTGGCACATCATTCGGCTGCCACTTTTATTATACTCAAAAGAGTGAATTTGGATGACAAAGGACAAAATAAAATTCAAGCCAGCGCAGTCCAAAGTCCTGTCTACACCCATCAATGAAATATCATCCGGACATCTTTGCCTGCTGTGCGTGCATTCTTTGTGTCGGCTCCGCAGCAGCCCTTTCTCATTTTGCAGAAGAATAGCAAATCTTTTTCAATTGACCACACGCTGCTAAAATCAGACGAGTTCTGCGTAGACTGCTAAGCACCGTGTGTTGTGCACTGCAATCACTCAGCGTCAGGTATGCGATTCCTGAGGTGCGCCTCCAGTGAATCTTTGTGCGCGTAATGCGATTCTCCACATGAGTGTAGTAATGTGAGGCTTCCTTGATTAAATTATGTTTTCAGCAATCATGTATTCACAGGCCCTGAAAGGGATCCTGAGCGATGAAAAGTTGAATGATTGTCAAGATCAAGTTCGTCCTTCAGAATGTTATTTTTGTGTCTTTTGCCTCTGCTGATTATTACTAATTCTTGCAAATTCTAGAATTCTCTATTGAAGCACTCTCCAGTTTTTCTTTCCCTCTCTTTCAATGGCCTGTCCCTTCCTCTTTTTCCCTCTTCCTCATTCAGAAAGCAAGTTCAGAATCTGGTGGGCCATCTCCACCTTTCATCTTTCTCAGGTTAATAAATTGTGTACTGTTAAACAGGGTAATAATCACACTTGTTTTTATATATATTTGAATGGTGCAGCAGGTGCAATGGCAGCGGGCCAAAAAGTTGTCAGAACTCCTCTAAACACATAATATTGCTATATTTTACTACTAAACGGGCAGTCAAATTGCAGTTACCTTGCAGTTGAAAGAGGCTTTACTTAGATGGTGCAGCAGGTGTAGTGACACTGAGGCCCAAAGCTCTAGGAGCCCCTCTAACCACCAACTATTGCAATATGTTACTACTAAACAGGCAGTCACTAGTGCTCTACAACATAGCTTAATCAAATTAACAAAGCCAATAGCTGTGGCAAAACACTTATAAGTTCCCAAAGGCGAGACCTATTGGCTATGCCAATGCTGTTTATTATGGGTTTTCCTAAGCCTCTTGCACTGTATTTTCAAAGGCTGTGCAATTACTTCAGTTAAGACTGTGTCGGGAACGGGGCTTATATCACGCTGGTTAGACACCGGGCTAGTATTTGTAAATGCTTGTTGCTTGTTCCCCTCATCACAACCGAGCTCCACAAGGGTTTTACTAGTGGAGGACCGTATGGCTGAATTACTCTGTTGATCTAAGTTCCCACCACTCGGTTGGTCAGCGTTTCTTAAATCCTCTATTGGTGGTAGATTATCAACGGATCTTGCCGTGATTGGTTGAGAAATTTCAGAGCACTGTAGGCTGGTAATCCTATGTTGCCCAGCGTTGACAAGGGAACTTTCCTGCTGCTGCACCTTTGAAGTGCATTTAGCAGGCTTTATTGTTGTAGAGATTTCAGCTGCTTGAGAGTCGGATTTCAATTGCAATTTGATATCTGTTAACACCGAGTCTAGAGTCCCAGAGGCAGCATTCCAGTTTATCCAGTACCAGGCTGCATGCTCAGGGTGAAACTAATTGTGCTTCTGCTTGAGCTCGCTGTATCAATAAGTTTAATTCACCTATTTTTGAGTCAATAACAGCTAGCCATTGCGTTAAGAATATCCTCCTGTAGATCTAACATGCTTGACAGATATGGTAAGGCATTTCTAACTGCCTGGAATGAGCGGAGCAAGACATCCCATGTATAATTTATCTCACCTTCCTGCCGAGATATTTTTATTTAAAGGTGTTTGTGTGAAGGGAGCGATCAGGACTCACTGAGCAATGTCAGCCTACTGACAGTCTGCTTGCATCCAGCGGTGCCGCGGTCTCAGCCTGAGAAGATGGAAAAGCCTCATCTAATAGCTCCATAGAATGAGTTATACTTCTTGGCCGACCTAGAATGCTGCACCTGTGAACAATGACTGAGCTGTAACCAATGGTGTTTCCACTTTATCGGGCTCCTCGTTTTCGTGCATCCTGTGGAAAGAGTCCGGATGTTACTGTATAAAGGATGATGAACCTCAGCTACGGCCTTCACTTGTGTCTAAGATATCTTTAGAGGACTCTGGACCAGTAATACTATGGGTGTCATCCTCCAATTCATTTAGCACTAATGTTAAATGGTAGCGGCAGTTTCAGTCGATAACCTTTCAAGTATTTGCCCGGCGGTAATCGCCTCTCATACCACTCGATGATTTACCAATAAAGAGGCAGGCGCCGGAGACTGGAAGGCAGGAAACAAAGTTTTATTCCGTCGGAGCAGAACACATCAGATCAGACAGCAAGGTATCGTCACGAGGTGCTCTAACCGCATCTCTGAGACCTGGTCTCTTATACACCGGTTTATTGCTTTATTACATATAGTACATTCTTGAGATTCTCTTGATACCTGAAAGAACATCCCCTGAAGCCCCGGCTCAGATCCGATCCCACACATGGTTACTGTAGAGGTTCCCACCCTACCCGCAGTGGGAGATGGCTATCATGCAGCAGGGAATTCCGCTAATTCCCGGGGGTGTGTGCAACCGGCCGGGTCTCAGGGGGTAGGGGCTTTGATCTACTGTAATCCCTTTGATGCGGGGTGTTTCCCTTACAGTAGGGGCAATAAACTGCATCCGCAGGGCTAGGTGATGGCCTGGGACCAGTTCGGACAATGGGGCGCAGAGGAAGGGGGTTATCAAAGGAGAGGCATGACCATGTATGGGATGTCGGTCGGATGTGGCTCCGTAGCAGGGTCGCGCAGAAGGAGAGGGTTTATGGCCTGTATGAGAGAGCGGGGGTGGCCGGCGCGCGGGGGATGCTCGCAGCGCCGGGGGAAAGCGCTGGCGATCGAGAGTGAGCGGGGAGAGAGAGTGGGGTGCCTAAAATGGCGGCCGTGCATTTGCTATGCGTGGCGCTGGGGAGAGGCAAGATGGCGCAGATAATGTTCAGTTTGCACGCTAAATTTCCACAGTCCTCCCTTTTAACATGTCTCGCCAGCTTGCCTAGTTTGGATCTATCCCCATAATACCCCGTACCTCCACCTCATTCAGAGCTTTCATCCGCTCAGTTTCAAAGTCCAAAGTCTTAGGGCAGATGCAGTTCATAAAAAGCGAACATAAAGGTGGCAGACACTGAATCCCCAAGCAACATCCACATAGTATCATGATTGGTATGAGGATAAATGAAAACAGCCTCCATCCCCAACCTTTAATAGTGTCCCAAAACCAACTCCCCAGTGACCATTCTTCTTGCTCTTGATGGACCTCTGTGGACAGTCTGTGGAGGTGTTCAATTGCTTTGTAGACTGAGGGTGAGTTATCCGGTACGTAGGTACAACAGCTGGACCCAATGATGCGGCATGCTCCTCCGCGATCAGCCAGAACCACATCTAGAACAAGGCGGTTCTGGAGAGCCACCAGGCGGACGGCCTGAAGCTCAGCGGTGTTGTTGGCGAGGGCGCCAGCTGTAATGTTCATTGCTGTTTCGACTGCCTGGGTTAAGTGGCGGATGGCACGGCTGTTTGCCATCGGACCCCAGAGCGGAACAAGACCCTTTACTGCGTCCATGAACTGTGCTCCGGTGGAGTCGGTTTGTACAATGTCTTTGGCGCGTTTCTGTCGGTGATGGTTTGCTGGAGCCACATACGTCGGAGGAAGGACAAAGGCGATGTAGCAGGTGCCTCCCCAACCTTTCGGGAGCCAGGTGTAGGCCTTAGTACCACAGACGAAGTACATATTCGGGGAGGCAACAAAGGAGGGTGGGTCAACTGAGTCCAATGTTCGGGTGATGAGGCAGGAGCTGTGGCCCACCAGCTGTGCCCCCAGGCCTTCGAGGCATACAGATCCAGTGATGTTGATGACGGACAGGGCCACTGTTAGGTTGGCGGCTGTCCGTTTTCGGAGGTAAGAGAAGGTGGGTCTGGCTGGATTGTTGAACACTTGCATTTCAATTCGTTCTTTGGCGGGGATGTCCATGTGAAAGGAAGTGTTCGATCTCAGAGGGCAGAAGAGGGCGGAGGTTCTACCAGTTTTGTTCAGCCAGAACCCATGGTAGAAGTGTGACATGGTTCTGCCGGAAGTGGCATTGTCCTTGTAGCTCTCCTGCAGGAGGATCAGCCAGGCGAGGCAGGAACCATGGACAGAAAAAGGTGAAGGGATGAAGGGGATTGAGTGCCCAGTGGCATGGGGCAGCAATCCACAGATCCAGCAGTTAGTGGCGTTGGTGGCAAGATTGTGTTGGTGGAGCAACTGCACAAAAGAGTTATTCCAGAACTCCTTACGCCTTTCTCGGAGTTGGGGTGAAAGCGAGATCAGATGGTGTTCTTTCGTGGTGGTAGGTTGAACGGTAGTCAGCAATGTCTTATGAGCGGGTGTGCTCTCCTCCATGATCCAGAAGGTGATCACGAGGAGAAGGCAAAAGAGAAGGGTAATGAAAAGTGCAATAGTCTTTGAGCTGTGCATTCTGTCAGTCTTTGGGTTTTTGTAGTGGATCTTCGGACGTCCGGTTGCTTCCATCATCTTCATGTCGGGCGCTTCCATCACCTTCAAGAGACTCGGTAGCGGGCAGAACCACAGACTTTGTTTTAGTTTCTCTCCTGGTGGCCTTTGAGGTGACTAGGCTACCGTTCTGAGATTTCCACTCAGCCTGTGGTCTGCTTAGCCGAAGTTCTCTCCTTTCGTCGCAAGTTATACCCTTCTTTGGATGGCACAGTGGGATCTGGATATTCAATCAATTCAAGTGTCTCTGTATCCGGGCAGCGGCTCAGGGATGGTCGGTCTTTGTCCAGAAGTTCCTTTTGGGCGGTGACGTTGTCCGTGGTTGTCAGGGTCGGTGATACCTTCTTGCAGTGGTGTGCATGCAGCCAATTGCGTTTCCCCTCCACTCGAAGAGCTGTTCGGGTGGTGATCAGGACTTGCAGGGGGCCCGTCCACCGGGGCTCCAGACACTTGGTGCGCTGGAAGTTACGCACTAAGACGAAGTCACCGGGTTGGATGTCGTGTCCCGGGCCCCTGGAAACATCGGGAATGGCGTGCAGCACCTGCTGATGGATAACAGACAACGTCTTAGTTAGGTTATACAAATAGTCAGACATGAGGACGTCCGGGACGTCGTGGATGGATGTTGGTTTTGGTGCAGTCCAAAGGTTCATGGGCCGCCCAAAGACGACCTCGTAGGGGGTTAAGTGGTGTTTGGTGGGGGTGGAACGCATTGATAGCAATGCTAGTGGGAGAGCGTCTGGCCATCTTAGTCCTGTGGTGGCGACTATTTTTGCTATCTTAAGCTTCAATGTGGCAATGTGTCGCTCAACCAGGCCTGCAGATTGGGGATGGAAGACCGCATGGAACTTCTGTTTTACACCCAACCCTTTTAGGATGAGTTGGATAACTTCGGCTACGAAGTGGGGGCCATTGTCGCTCCACAAAATTCGACAAAGGCCGTATCGGGGGAAGAATTCCTTCAGCAGTACTTTTGCGGTAGTCATAGCGGTGTTGTCATGGGTTGGGTAGGCTTCCACCCACTTGCTGAAGGCACACACAACGACAAGTACATACTTTAAACCTTGGCACCTTTCTAGCTGGACATAGTCCATTTGTAGGACTTCAAAGGGGTGATTGGGGACCCCAAACCCTCCCCGCGGTACAGCAGTTCCTTTCCCAGGGTTGTGTTGGAGGCATACTAGGCATTGTTGGACCAGACGTTTGGCTGAGTCTGGTATTCTGTCGTTGTGCCAGACTTTGGAGATGAGTTCGATCATGGGGGCAGACCCTATGTGTGCGGGGGAGTGTGCCATGGTCAGCATGGGGATCAAGTAGGAATCTGGTAACAACCATTTGTTCAAGTCTTTGGTTCGCCAGCAACCGTCATCGTCCTTCAATCCCACCCGGGCCCATTCAGTTAACTCGTGTGGTGTGCTGGCTAGTTGGATATCCCTAATTGTTTCCCTAGTATCCTTCCATTTCTCAGTTTGTGACCTGGTCACGTACATACGGGTCGTGGACCTATTTTCGGCTGTGGTTCGGGCAGTAATGTCAGCCAGTGCATTTCCCTGTCCTATAATGTCTGTCACCTTCTTGTGTGCCTGGCATTTGATCACAGCTAACCGTGTGGGGAGGAGGACTGCTTCGGTCAGGGCAGAGACTAGATCTCCATGCAGGATGGGTGTGCCATGAGAAGTCAAGAATCCCCTCTCTTTCCATAAGAGCCCGAAGTGGTGAACTACCCCAAAGGCATACTGACTGTCTGTGTAAATGTTTGCGGTTGTCCCTGCTGCCAGGGTGCAGGCTCGTGTGAGGGCAATTAGTTCAGCCGCCTGTGCGGATCGCTGTGTGATGCGGGCTGTCTCAACAACTGTTCGAGCTGTGGTGACTGCATAGGCAGCTGAGGTGGTGCCATCAGGGAGCTTGATGCATGAGCCATCCACCCATAGTTCTCCGTCAGGGTCCGGGAAGGCAGTATCCCGGAGGTCAACCCTACTCTTGGTTTGTTCGTCAGTGAGGGTCACGCAATCATGTATAGGGTATGCATTGGGGTCAGCGTCAGGGAGAGGTAGTAGAGTAGCTGGATTCAGAGTGGTGCATCGTTTCAATGTGATATGGGGTGCAAGCAGAGTCAGTTCATACCCAGTCAGTCGTGCGCTAGTCAGGTGTTGAGTCTTGGTTTGGTTCAGGAGGGTATCAACAGCATGGGGTACCAATACTGTGAGGGGGTTCGAGAGCACGATCCCCTCACTTTGTCGGATAGAGACAGCAGCGGCGGCTACTGCTCGAAGGCAGGCGGGCAAAGCTCTGGCTACGGGGTCAAGAGTGGCAGAGAAGTAGGCACAAGGGCGTTGCTTAGGGCCTATGGACTGGGTTAGGACAGACAACGCACATCCCTCCCTTTCGTGGGTGTAGAGGGAGAAAGGTTTAGTGTAGTCTGGGGTTCCTAGGACTGGGGCCGAGCAGAGGGCGTCTCGTAATTCTTTGAAGGAGGATTGGCATTCGGGTGTCCAGGGGAGGGGGAAGGGGGTATCTTTAGCCAGCAGGGAAAGCAGAGGTTTTACGATAAGACTGAAATTTGGCAACCACTGTCGACAAAAGGAGGTGAGGCCCACTAGGGACCGCACTTGCTTCTGAGTTTTGGGAACAGGGGTTTCTAGAATGGTTTGAATTCGGTCAGGGGTAAGTTTCCTCCCGTCTTTGGATAGTAGGTGGCCTAGATACGTTACTTGGGGCTGGCAGAATTGCAATTTCTTTCTGGAGACCTTGTGACCGTTCTCCGCAAGGAAGTGGAGGAGGTGAATGGTGGCTGTGATGGCAAGTGGAGCGGTGTCGGCCGCCAAAAGAATGTCATCGACGTACTGTATCAACACCACTCCATCGGGTAGTTGGACTGCATCCAGTTGCCTCTTGAGGGCTTGGCTGTAAATACTGGGACTCTCAGTGTAGCCCTGGGGTGCCCTGCAGAATCTGTATGAACGGGCTTTTAAAGTGAATCCGAACAGGTAGCGGCTGTCTGGGTGGATGGGGATGGAAAAGAATGCGTTCTTGAGATCAATAACAGTAAAGATGGTGGCAGTGGATGGGATCAAGGTGAGGATGGTGGTGATGTCTGAGACCACGGGGTACTGGGGTATGACTACTTTGTTAACCTCTCGCAAGTCAACAATGGAACGGGAGGCTTTCTCATCCCCCTCGCCTTGCTTCTTTACAATGGGTAGGATAGGGCTGTTGCAAACATTACTCACTACTTCTTCTACCACTCCTGCCTCGACTAGGGACTCGATGATTTCCACCAATGCCTTCTCGCCTTCGGGTGATATCCGATACTGTGGAAGCTTTGGGAGCACTGCGTCCGGTCGGACGGTTATGTGTACCGGGTCGATCACCATGCGCCCTACATCTGAGTCGGTTTTAGCCCATAGATGTGAAGGTAATGTGTCGAGTAGGGACATGTCAGCATCGGTTATAGAGAGCATACGCCGTGTGTGACAGGGTCTGGACAGATCTGGGTTATTGTGTAGGATGACTCGAACTCCGTCTGGGGAGCATCTGATGGTAGCTAGAAAATGTTTTAGCAAATCAAGTCCCATAATAGCATCGGGGGTGTTGGAGGAGAGCAGAAAGGTCGTGTCAGTGGTGTTATCGTCTAAGTCAAAGGAGATTGGTGCTGATAAGGGGTTAGTGGAGGGCGTTCCATCGAAGCCTATTGAGGTTACATGTGAGCCAGACAAGGGTGCCCTAGGGATCAGTCGTTTGGATAACGCACTACGTGTCGCCCCAGTGTCTACCAGGAATAGGGATTTTGTGCCCAAGACCTTAGCAGTGACGTAAGGGCCTTGCTGGTCAACACGGAGTTCGACTGGATCCCTCCCTTGCCCCTGGCGGTCCTATGCCAAGTCATGGGTGCTTTCATAGTCGGACTGCTGACACTGGGTTTGTCGGGGGCGATCAAAGGTGTTTGGTCTGCCTGGCCTGTCGTTGATGGTGTTGTTCGTGTGCCCTCGTCCCTGTCCTCTATTTCTGGGGTCATATGCTGTGTCTCTGGGGTCCCTATTCTTGTTCATTTCCAGAAGGACCGGGCACTGGGATTTCCAGTGTCCGAACCCTCTACAGAACGCGCATTGATTCCCATCTAAGTCCCTCCGTCCGTTGTAGGGTGTAGGTGTATGGTCTCTAGGGGGTAGCTTTCTAGGGGCGGTTGGTTGGTAATTCTCTTTTGGAGGTTCTCTTCCTATGGTCACCCCTTGCAACTGTGCTATTATTACCCTCTCCTTTAGTTCCTTTTTCTTCTTCTCTGACGCCCTATCGTTCTCGTTCTTCTGGTTTTCGTAGTATTGGGCCATCTGGAGAATTGCTGCGGGTTTGGAGGCTGCCCAACTACTCTCGCTGGTCTGTAGCTTCTGGGAAACTTCTTGTGACAGACCCTTTACATAATTCTGGACAAAGAGGTGGTGTCCGGTTGCGGTGGTCATGTCTTGGCCACTGTAATCGGAAAACAAAGTCTCGAATCGGGAGAAGTATTCAGACACATCTTCCTGGGGTTTCTGACGGCAAGCCGTCACTATCGACCAGTCTACCTTTCTTTCTGGGATTAGAGTCTTCAGCTTTTGTACAATCTTGTCTGGGAGCTCTAAGATGGCTTTCGGGGGTTTCTGTCCTGGCTCTCGCTGTTTATCTATGGTATCGAGTTGTACCCAGGTATATCCGAACGGCTCAGCGTGGTCAACTTTCCGGATTTGTTTCCACACATCAGCCGGCAGACATAGCCCAAAGAACAAGTCGATATCTGCTAACGTCATTATCGTTGAGCCTAAGGCTGTACCCAATTCCGTGTAGAAGGCAGTCGGGTTCTTTCTTAAGTCGGGTAGAGTCTTTCTAAAAGTCAAAATATCTTGTCGGTCCCACGGCTGATAGACCCAGTTATATACAACCCTTCCCTTCGCATCTGGGTTGTTGATGTCGTCGTGTGTTCCCTGACCCCGTGGGGGGACCCAGTAGGGGGCAGCTTCTTTAATGGGCATCATGGCATCGGCCCTTCCTCCCTGGGGATTAGTTGCTATGGGGGTTTCTGTTTTGGTGGTCTGTCCATGTTCTTTAAGGTGTCGGTAGACCTCGAGTGTACGAGTGAAGAGGTTCGTTACATCGCCCTCTCTTTCTTCCCCAATGTCTACCTTCCTATATAGGGCCGCTAAGCCTTCGGGACCTTTATCGTGGTACCTATCCTCATATGCATTCAGGGCGTGATAACAGAGCCGTACGACGAAGTGTCGTCTGCGGCTGTCGGCATACGAGTTATACACGTCTGTTATATACTCCTCACTTTCTTTTCGTTCCACCAGCGTCCCTACTATCTTGTCAATTCCTGCTCGTTCATCCTTAGTTAATCGATTCATTCTGGTGGACTCTTTCTTTCCTATCTCATGGTCGTCTGGCGTTGTAGTCGACGTTGGGTTCGGCACAAGAGGCTCAGCCGGCGCGGAGGCCGTGAGGGCCGAGGCCCCTGTACTGCTTTCGCTCGTGTTCGGGGGGTGTGGGTGTTGCACTATTGATTGGGAGGGTGCATACGGAGGGGGCATGTAAATGATCGGGGGACCTAACAGTAACTCGTCATTCGTTCGCTGCTTGGAGGACAACTCCGGGTAGAGCAAAGAAGGGGTCCTAACAGCGTACTGGCCAGAGGTTTCGGGCTCCTGTCTCAGTTTAGTTTCCCTTCTCTCCTTTATGTCTTCTTCTAACTTTCTAGCGGCAAGGTGAGCTGCCTTTCGTAATTCCTTTTCTGCTTTTACTTCTTCCCTCTTTTTCCGTTGCGTCGCTTCTTTGCGCCACATGCCGATACTGTCAAGCATAGTAGGCGTCGTCTTATTGCTACGCAGAGCTATTTCTAGCGCCTCTATCTTATGGTCGTCGAAGGATCCCATCAGTGGCCACTGACTCTCGGGGTCCTTCTTTGTATATTTATGCCATAGCTTGGTATAAGCTACGGCGACTAGTCCATATTTAGTGAACATGTCCTTATTAGGGGTGCCCTCCAGTGGAGCCGGATGGTTCACCTCTAATAAGCGGTCCGGGCAGAACCAACTACCAATCAGTGGGGAGAAGATAGGCATGACGGGTTTCAACGGGGACAAAAGTCAGCACTACCTATCTTTTCACTGCTTGCAAAGACTAGACAGAATATCTCTATTCTTCGTTATTTGCAAGCAGAGAATACCTCCAAAGAACTAATATCGAACAACTAGTGTTCGGACAATCAATCAATCAATCAATCAATGGGAGATAAAGATAGGCATGACGGGTTTCAACGGGGACAAAAGTCAGCATTACCTACCCTTCACTATTTGCAAAGACTAGACAGAATATTCCTATTCTACGTTATTTGCAAACAGAGAATATCTCAAAAAGCACTATTCTCCAAAACAATCAATGTTCGGACAATCAATCAATGGGGAGATAAAGATAGGCACGACGGGTTTCAACGGGAACAAAAGTCAGCATTACCTACCCTTCACTATCTGCAAAGGGAGAGAGAGAGAGTATTTCTACTCCTCCCCGTTTGTAGGCAGCGAATATCTCAAAGAGAACAATCAATGAGCACAATCAATGAGCAATACTAGTATTTCCAAAGCATCAAACAATCAATCAATTATTTCTCAATTTGTCGTGTATCACGACCTTACCCGGACCGCGTGGACAGTTTCTCGTCTTCCGCCTCCAGCGCCCGATCGTCCTCTACTCTCCGTATTTGCCGCGGCACTCCTGATGGTTCCCAGTCAGGACCGTAGATCACTCGAGAGAGGTCTGCTCGGAACCAGTGAAGTTCGGATGATCGGCTGCCAGACGAGGGTCTATTGGGCAGGAGCTCTCCCGATCGTTGCAGTCGTTCACTCTGTCGTCGGGACCTCTCCCACTGGATCCACGTGTCGCTGATGGGCCCCACGTTTGGGACGCCAATTGTTAAATGGTAGCGGCAGTTTCAGTCGATAACCTTTCAAGTATTTGCCCGGCGGTAATCGCCTCTCATACCACTCGATGATTTACCAATAAAGAGGCAGGCGCCGGAGACTGGAAGGCAGGAAACAAAGTTTTATTCCGTCGGAGCAGAACACATCAGATCAGACAGCAAGGTATCGTCACGAGGTGCTCTAACCGCATCTCTGAGACCTGGTCTCTTATACACCGGTTTATTGCTTTATTACATATAGTACATTCTTGAGATTCTCTTGATACCTGAAAGAACATCCCCTGAAGCCCCGGCTCAGATCCGATCCCACACATGGTTACAGTAGAGGTTCCCACCCTACCCGCAGTGGGAGATGGCTATCACGCAGCAGGGAATTCCGCTAATTCCCGGGGGTGTGTGCAACCGGCCGGGTCTCAGGGGGTAGGGGCTTTGATCTACTGTAATCCCTTTGATGCGGGGTGTTTCCCTTACAGTAGGGGCAATAAACTGCATCCGCAGGGCTAGGTGATGGCCTGGGACCAGTTCGGACAATGGGGCGCAGAGGAAGGGGGTTATCAAAGGAGAGGCATGACCATGTATGGGATGTCGGTCGGATGTGGCTCCGTAGCAGGGTCGCGCAGAAGGAGAGGGTTTATGGCCTGTATGAGAGAGCGGGGGTGGCCGGCGCGCGGGGGATGCTCGCAGCGCCGGGGGAAAGCGCTGGCGATCGAGAGTGAGCGGGGAGAGAGAGTGGGGTGCCTAAAATGGCGGCCGTGCATTTGCTATGCGTGGCGCTGGGGAGAGGCAAGATGGCGCAGATAATGTTCAGTTTGCACGCTAAATTTCCACACTAAGGGCTGCAAATTCTCGGATCCGTTGCTTCCAGTGGGTATACCTGTTGATGAGATCGCCTCTTTTCCCTTGCTTCAATGCTCTTTTTTTTTTTTGCCCAGTCCTCCATTGAAAGGCAGACTTTTTCTCTTTGAGCCCCAAAGCTGGCCTGTATTCCCCTTGGCAATGTCTCAAATACACTGGGCGATGGATGTTGATAGGGAGTTTGTAGGCCAAAAGGCAAATTTAGTCCAAGATTTTGCCAGTGAGTTATGGCTGGAATCAGGCGGCGCTGGCGGGGAAAGATGGAGCCCCGCATCTTGCTCTGCAATGCTTATTATAGGTGATGCTGGTTCATTATTGCTTTGTTTTTTGTTGGTGCACTAGAACGCTTATGCTTACGCCTGGCAACTGTAGGGCCTCCCCATGTATTACCAGAATGTATGTTCGCCTTAGTCTTGACTGTTACTAGTTGTTATTGCCGATGGTAAGTTGGGCACAACTTTTTGGCATTTGAGAAGCGGAGGAGCACACAGCATAGAGCAAGTTGCGCCACAGACCTGGCCGAGCCGCTTCTGCTCTCAGCCGGCTCTACCCTGAGGAGACGCACTACACATCTCCAACACTCTTGGCAAAAGAAACTAAGTAAGGTAACAGACAGCGAGTCACAGAAGGTGAACAAAGGCAAAGTGATGGCTTCAAAAATTCCAAAGCTGTTTTATTTGTATCTGGAATATATGAAAATCTGGATTGGTTGTTATACCATTTGACCTTTTTCAGTTCTAGTTTGAGCACAACAGAACAAGGGATCCACCACCAGCAAAGACTTGTATTGGTGAGGCCAGACAGCGGACCCTCCAGAGGAGCAAGCCACACCGACCTCACGTCAGCTGCTTCTGCACCTTACGGAGAAGACCGCGGCCCTATGGCCTTAGCTTACTTGCACACTTGGTCTGTCGCCGCTATCGCCTTTGCAGCAAGTGCACTATGCCACATTGTGCCCTGTCAGCCTCGAAACATCCCACTGCACCGCACTCCACCACAGTTCCTGCATAGCCACAGTATTCAGGTTCCAGCTCCAGACCCAACTCTGTCTCCAAGGCCCGGCCTCAGGGCCCCTGGGCCCAGAGCCCGGAAAAGTCCACCAAGCGCCCTCCAAGAGCCTCGAAAGGCAGGGCATTACTACAAGCAAAGCCCAGGGTCGGGCCGCTGTGGGCCACCGAGGCTCAGGTTTGGGGCAAGTACTAGATCCAGCGGGGGCCAAGTGAGCTGCTGCCTCAGCTACCACCTCGCTGACTTGCTCGCAGCATGTGACATCAGCGCGCCCATCAGCATCCAGAAGTGAAGAATACCTGTACTTGATACGTTCAACATTGCTATTAAGCTCCTCTCTTGGGAAAAATTAATGTCATTATTTTGACAATTTGGGATTGTATCTGGCCCTAAATCTGTTAGATTCTCTTAAGCTGTAAAATACTTCTCCATACGATCTAATGCATCTCTTAAGTAGGGAATGTCCCCTGTATGCTCTGTTACCTCTCAGGACGCCCAAAGTGTGCCCTCATAGCAGGCATAGGATACAGTGTTTACTTTGGGTACGTCACACAAAGTGGTGGTGGCAGTGTACCAAGTTATTATGAATCTTTGGTTAGGACTGGGCCTTTTTTCCTGTGTCAGATAAGAGTGCAGTTTACTGACTCCACTTGTGTAAAAGTTCTGCTTTGTATGCGAACTCCAGATCTTGCTCCGAAAGTGCATATACATGTGGTAGTTAGTATGACTATTTGTAGGGAGAGTTTGAGTACTGTGACCAGAGGGACCATATTGGATGACCCCTGATTTAGCATAGTGCAAAATGAATGATTCATACATCTTTCTCAGACAGTGGACGTGCATTGTCTATATTTCTGTAGCTGAAGGGTGGAGATGCAGACATCAAAGTGGAGGAGGATGGAGACAGGGCTAACCAGTCTAATTAGTTCTTCATGAGTACTGCCATTGGTAAATGGAAGGAGTGAGGCATGTGGACTGCAGATTCTGTGGTTTCAGTGAGGTAGTTTCTAGGGAGGACCTACCTTTTTGTCTGCCTGGACTACTACTTTAAGGAGGTGCAGATATCTCACACTCCATTGTGCCATTGTTTGAGATACTCTCTCTTGGAGCCAGTGTCATTGCTACCTGCTGTTTGAGTCATCACCTTGCAGAAAGGCAGCGTCTGGGGAGCTCCCAGAAAATGACATTTGCTAGAGAACATACCTATACCAGTTCTGAAACCTTATAAAGTAAGAGCAATTTTAGATACTGGTGCATGTGCACACTTTCCTTTTTACCTGCTATCCTTCCATCCATTTCCGCCACGTTTCTGCCTGCTTCCCTTAGGACAATCTGTTTTCTTCAGATGAGAATATCAGACAGGATTCTAATATACTATGCGGTACTTCACTCATGTTTTTAGAGCTCTCGGCTACAGATAGGGTTAGCTCTCCTAGAGATCTAGCACTTCATCACATGGAAAGAAAAGGTAAGCGACCCTCGTTTCTCACATTGCCTCAGCAGTGACGAACTGTTCTTCTTGGAAAGATAGTGCTGACTGGTGAAGATCTTGCTTTGTAATAGACCTGGTCCTATAACTGCTCTACTTGCGTGGCCATATGGTGCTGGTTTGACCTACATGTAGGGATCAGTATGAGTAGGCTAGTTCTCCTAAATAAGCCCTGGCCATTTTCAAACACTGTAGTCACTGAACCATGCCAGTTATAACTTCTTGTTATCACTGTCTCTTCAGATCAGTCTTTACGGGGTATGAAGCGTATGTGTTTTACAGTCACTGATGCCATCCATGTCTACCTGCTCTTTTTTCAGATATGGTTTACCACAACTCCCATCAGATGAACGCCATTCACCAGTGATAAGTATCTCCCCTCACCCTCCTGAGCCGGTCAGATTGGTCTTCTTAATCATCCAGATTTGAAGGGGTGCAAGTCTAGATAGAATTGGTAACCAGTTCACCATACAGAAATTGAGTTTCTTATACTGCTTCCTCAGAATAGACAAAAGGACAGGTGGCCTGTATGCCTCAGTTTCTTCAGCCTATACTTCTGAAGTAATTATTCAATATGTTTGTATTGAAGATTCCACACTGAGTTTTGAGTCAAGCTTCTCAGGCATGCTTATTTCCCCTTCAGCCTTCTTTCAGCACCTTTAAAATGTACCTGTTATATCATAAGTACTGTAATCTCCTTAGGTTGCAGAGGTTTGAAAAAATGCCCTCAGAATGCCAGGGAATCGAGAAAATGACGTTCCTGCTGTTCAGTGTTTGGCTTCCTACAAACCCAAGGTCATGCTAGTTCCCACTCATTGCATATTATTCATCAAGGCTGTGTGGGATGTAGGGTAGATGTCACATGTCTAGGTGATGGTCAGTATTACTGAGATTATTAACATTATATTTACAGGAAAGTACAGTGTCATAAGGCCATTCTCATACCAAAGTGATGAACCACATCTGTACCTCTGGGCTTTGGACTGTGATTTTCAATACTAGTTTAAAAGTCTACTCCTTATTTTGGCCATTGTTAAGAGTACCTTGTATTCCTTATAACCTATCTAGATAGATGTGGGGGTTTTGGGCATTCTCCTGTTGTTGATTCCTTCTGCAGTTCTATTCCGGTTTTATTGGTAGAATGGTGGCCTTCATCAGAACCTTACTGCTTTGCACCACTACTTGGTTTCGTTGGAACACGTTTTGCCCATCTGCTGTAGGGACCTGGGGCCACACCCTTACTTCACACTACTTTAGAAAGCTTGACTGTTTGCTTCTTGTAGTCCCAACTTCTTTTTTGTGATACGTATTAATGCTGTGAGTGCTGCCATGCAGTAGTTTCTGAGATGGTTTGGCAACCAGGATAATTCTCTAGTAAGGGATGGATGGAATCAGTGGATCTTGTAGTTTTCAGTGGATGCAAAAATAGAGGTGAAGTTCGATTCATCCTATTAAGTTTTGTCTAGTTGGACACTGCCTGTTCCTTGCACCAAAAAGTACCATCAGCTTGAAACAGCGTTCTGTGAGAACTACTGCCCAATAACGATCATCCATTCTCGTGAGAAAGGATGACCTGGTACCTTGGGCTTTTATCATTTATCTCAGAGCACCTCCTGTAGCGTTTTGGCTGGTCTGACACAGCAGTTATGTCTAGCTAAACACAGACAACTTCATTGTTTTTTATAGCTTTCTCATTTCAGCAGAAGGTAATGGTGTGTAGACAGGTTCAGGTGCAGCCTTTCCAACATTCTCCTCTCATTTGAATCCCTTGACCTTCACTCAGTGTTCTGTCAATTCATTTGCTTCACTATGACCTTTTTGCCATTAGCCAGTATTCGGAATTTCATCTTTTGAGCTCAGAGATCATTGGGTCTATGTCTCATTATTGTTTTGTCTACGCCTATCCACAGTGGCCTTTCCACATGGGTTTTAAGATGTTGCGTTTTACCTTGTGTGGTACACTCCAAAATGACCTTGCAGTCCTCTGGTTTTGTTCCCCAGAGTGTTTTCTGTTTCCATTGTTCCAGGTTAGGAGACAGAAGCTTCTCGGTCCTGGGCCCATCTCTCTGGAACTGACTTCCGATGACTTTGGGTCTCATTCCAGCTCTTTACAATTTTCGCCATCTTGAAAAGTCAGTTGATTGAGCTAGTGGTGCTTTCTTTGTGCGCATGGTGAGGCTATTTGTTCCTTCTCCCTGTGACACTTTGAATGTCTTTAGACGTCCATGAACTTTATAAAAAGTTTGTAACATGGCATCTGGGTATACCTGAAATCTGCAGCACTATTCATACTCTTGTCTTTGAGGCAATTGGTTTTGTGTTTTTGCGATGCTCCTAAAAGAAATATACCATAGCACTGTTCCTGCGTCCCTCTAGGTGTAAGGGCTGAATTGTTTCCTTCTTTGACATGGCTGCTATGGGAATATGTGGTATAGTGAGTTCTTAGATATAATGTTAGCCTTTTTATTGTTAGATAATCTGCCATGACCTGACAAGGGTCAGGAGGTAGTACGAAAAATAAGACGAGCCAAGAAATAGGAACAACATGGATGCACAAGAAAATATTGAGATCATGGACACCAAGACTGTGAAAGATTGGACAGTGGAGGCTGACAAACCCGGAGCTGGGTCTTCCAGATCAACCAGAGAAGAAAGACCTATAAGAATGATGGAAAGACTGCTTCAAGGACAATTTAAGTAGCAGTGTAGAGCGGACAAGTTGCCTCACAACTACGTGGTTTTGTAGTTACCATACACTCGGTTCTCTTACCATCTTTGATTTCCATGCAACTTTGTGTTTCCCTGCCTTCCCTTGGTGTTTCTTTCTGCTTACTTGCATTGCCTATGAAGAAAGCTTCTCTGTCACTTTTGTGCCATCTACACCTGAACTTAATCTGGAGTCGCTGTCACGGACAGTGCTTGCTGGTGCTCTTGAGCTTGGGGAAAGTGTTGGGTATTTACTGGGATCATTATTGGAGCTAAATATCGGGGCGTAAGGTGTGCCATATAGGGTTTGCAGCTTGCTCAGTAATTGTATATATGTGCACTTCATACTCCGTGTGTTTGCTTATAATTATATCCAAGCTCTGTCCATCTGCTGAGTGTTTTAACATGGCTCTATACCCAGAGAGGAAGATGAGTGCAGTGCTGAACTCTGGAGACAAACCTCCAAACTCCATGTGTTTCTCTCCTGCTCCCTATCCCCTTTCCCCCTCATTAGAGCCTGTGGGTTTGAGCTCATTCAGATCTCAGCCAAGTACTCGTATGTGATGGAAACCAGATGAACATTAGGGCCACACATAGGGTCCTCGGGGATCATAACAATATTCCTCATGCCTTTTTACACCACTTACTGCTTCCTTTGGAATTTGAACTTTTGCTCCCAGTTTCATTGAATTCTGCAGCATATTAATGGTGCTGCTAAAAGACTATCAATTTGTTGGTACATGTTGAGTTTGGACTATGGCTAGGAAGAAGAATGAGATAATGAGTCATGTATTATTTGTAATATTAATTTTATCTCTTTATTACTAAAGCTTTTTGATTCTTGTGCATGCACCCACTTAGCAGTCTCCTCATCCAGTTGTGCTGGTGCTATGCTAAGCCGCAGTGGAATGTCTGATGAAGGGCTTGATCTTCTACATGTATGTCGTATGGGATTCCCTGCCTCATAGATGTGGCCTTAATCTTAATGAGCAGTTACAATGACAAACATGTGTGCTGCAGATGACTAGTACATAGTTATTTGGCAAGCATATTTACTTTCAGTGCTCTGAAGCTCACATTCTAGTTGATTCCTCATTATTCAGTTCCCCTATCAGTGATTATTTTTCTTTCGGAGTTATGTGTGAGAATCTCAAATTAATATTAAAATACCAGCTACACTTTAGTGTCTATATAATATGGGTGGAGGGGTGGACACAGGGCTTTTTTGAAGGTTCTTTTATTATTCATTTGTTTCTGTAATGTTGCCTATCTATAGTAAGCAAGGCTTAGTTTTCAGTACACAAATACGCAATATAAACGTGCACTTAGCACCTGTATTTTGTGTGTCCTAACAATATTAATGTAAAGTGCTGCACTTGACATCACTATTGAAGTGCATTCACTGTAGAATTAGAGAATCCATATATACTGTGTGCCTTAATTCATTAAATGACATTTACTGTTTGCTGTGTGTGCTCTTTTTCAGTGGACACACACAACCTGTACCTGATCAAAATCTGTACTGGGTGTAACCAACATGTGCTACTTGAATTTCTTTTTCTGTTGATCACATAAGGTATGGGGACAGCTCTGCTGTCAAACAAGGCCTATACATTGCATTGAACCTAAAGGTGCCCTATTCTGTGCGGATGTTGCCGACATTGTCTGCACAGAAATTTCCTCACACACAAAAGCTGTTGAACTCTTTCAACTTTTGCTGTAAGAGGAATGACCTTTTGATGCAACAGAGAAAGCAATGATAACGGTATTTGAAAGTGACCAGAATATTTCAACATGTCAAACTCTTCTTGAATTTCTTGTGTGGGCTCAGAGCATATCTTCCCTTGGCCCCGCATGTGAAGAACAAGCATTGGCATAGCCAATAGGTCTCGCCTTTGGGACCTTATAAGTGGTTAGTCATGCAGCACATTATCCTGGGTGCTGTCCCACCATGTATTGAAGCATTACCAGGCTTATCTGCACCACTTTTGCATCTTGTGCAATAGCTTATTGGTGATTTTTTGCAATCCGACTTTGCTGCATGCCATTAGGGCAAAATGGAGAAAGTAATGCAATAAACATATGACATAGCTGCTTAAAAAACAACTCTGGTGTGTAATATCATTTTAGCACAGACAAATTCTGATCCATGCATAACTTGTGAAAAAGGGAATGAAACAGATTTGCCAACATGTATGCTGCTTGTTTAATAAGGAATGGAACAAACATTTGCGAGATTATGAGGTGCAAATTAAAAAGGTCAAAAAACAAAATCCATGTACCGCCTAGTGATCCAGCGTCACATGTGTGACACCTTCAGCTTGTCATGGCATTTTAACCATCGGCAGTTTGCAGGCCAGGATTTGCATGCCTAAACTGTGAACTGCAAGTCCCAGAATGAAATCTGCAGTGCAAGGAGTTTTCATTAATTGGAACTGCTCCTTGATAACTTGGAAACCTTTGTTTTGTTTAACTTGGAACAAGAAGACTGCCCCAGCCATTCCCAACTGAATTAATTGATGCCATGTGTGTCCCCTTCGGCCAGTCCTATGTTTTTGTTCCATTCTGTACGTATAGTATGTAAGGGCTTCAGAATAAAAAGTACTATCTATTGTCTAGGAACTAAAAGCCATGGCCGGCTGAATGTGTCACATGACATCTGTGCACATTTGATCTGGATGTTACACAGTATTGCGCAGTGCCTTAGGCTAGCCACATAAAATCAATGCCAAGCAGAATAGATTTGCATTATTTTTATAACGCATTAAACCAACATTATGAGACTCAAAGACGCATGGCCAAGACACATACACATACATATGTTTTGTCAGTAAAGTGTGATAGATAGATAGATATATAGATAGATAGATGGTATCAGGCTGTGGTAGGGACTGTATCAGTCCCGGAGGAGTGAGAGTCTTGAGGGATGGACAGAAGCAGAGCATTGAGAGGGGCCATAAAAGGAAAAGGTATAGAGAGAGAGTGAGGGGGTAGGGGGAAGGCCTGAGAGGTGGGAGAGAGAGAGGTATGGGGAAGGCAAGGGAGAGCCCGCAGTGACAGTGAAGACGCAAAGGAAAAGAGAGATGTCGCCATAGCAACCGTCATCCTGTGCCGCCACACACTCCTATCTAAAACTGCACAGCATTACTTAGGAACCTGCAGTAATAACGTCTATGTCTATAATACTTGCACATACATTGAGAGCGATTCCTACGAGGCATGATGTTTCAAAGCACAGTGATAATTTATAAATAAAATAAGTATTGTAAAATAACAGATGCTGCTTTAACCACTCACTTTACCAACTTCAGAAGGATGGAAGGCTCGGTTGGCTTTCAAGCCGGAATTTCAACTGCCGACTATCAGATCACTAAATTTGTCAGCAGAGAGTAAACTCACTGTGCTATCTTGCAGCCAGCATGCCAATAAAGCTATCCCCAAGCCCAGTGTAAAAATCAGATTTTCAGCTTTCTATGAAAAGTTACTTCCCGTCAGTCACCACACAATCCATAATTCTGTTGATTAATTTACAGCTTTTTAACAAAAAGAATATTTCTAGCTCAAAAGAATCAAAAGTTATTAAAAGTGCTGCACATAGACACTTATAAACGTTAACCAGTCACCTTCAGTTATTTATTGCTGTAGTCAGGCACATGAAGAGTTGACAGTTCGCCAAGATGTATAAACATCCCCGTTTGGAAGGATTTTTGTCTTGAGCAGGAAACAAATAACGTAGGGCTTGATGTACATACTAGTTTTGCCGTCGTAAAATCTGTAATTTGGATAATGGCAGGCTTTATAGCTACTCAACCCTAAATCGCAGTGTACTTAAGGTTCACTACAAGACGCAAATGTCTTTGTGACTCACAATGCGTTGTTTCAGACATATTATGAATTGTTAGGAAAAGGTGGCATAAAATGGGCGTCCCACTCCCTAGTGATTCGAAAATCTTTGATTGGGTTTGGGTCCCTCAACTAAAACTGGGGGTGTCCATTCACAAAGTGTAGGCTGTCCACGAGGGCCACTTCCACTTTTAAATGTGGGGGTGTGGGAACTGGGGGAAGCATGCAGCGGACCCCCCCAGTGCTCTTCACTTCACTCTCAGGGGCTGAAATCTATATATTAAAACAGCATTGCGCCTGTGAATGCAGGGACGGAGGTCCGCTGTCCCTCGCAAGCCTCCGTACCGCCCCAGCCCTTTTAGTAGGGTTCAAACTAAATCTGCTGGTATCAGTGCTTCAGTTCCAGTTTGCAAACCTGTTGCCAGCTGTGCAAAACCTTGTTGCATGTCTTCTTAGACGGGGCCCCGCTCGTTGGATTTTAAACTACCTCCGAGTGAGACACATGAAATGTGATTTGCTTTTTTACACTGTTTTTAAACTGAAAGAGGTGCCACAAAATTGCAGCATAATTTGCCTTTCTTTGCTGCATAAATAAGTCAAACCTGCCACACAATGTGGTCGTTGCATAATTCCAGTGGCTTTAGCAAAAAACAAATCACTAAAGCAGCATTGAATAGAATAGAGAAAGCGATGGAAAGATAAAATAAGACATAAAGCCATCGATGGGCACTGGGGGGGCAAGAAATAGGCGGAGGCTTTGTAACCTGACCCACGAGGAATGCAGCTGCAGCCCTACGCGCCAAATAACGGTTGCTCAGTGAGATGAATGCTCGCTGCTTCGACATACACAATCTAAGGATCACGAGTTCGAACGCTGCCAAGGTCACCTCACCTTTCGGAGGTGGGAACAGTGCGTCCTTGCTTCTAGGTCTGTGTTGCGTGTGCCACATTATGCATCACAGGACGCCTGCCCGGGGCCTGATCTCCATACAGGATTACTATTCAAACTATCCAGTCTTGGGGCATCTTTCACGGCATGACTTGCGTGCGGCGCATAACTGAAGAGGAGGCTGAGGAGCCCCCTGGCAATTGTCACTTCTGACAGTACACCATGCACTTTAGCAGCAGATACAAAACACCATCTCCCAGCTAGAAAGATCCCGGCGGGTAACGGGTTACTCAGCTCTACTCATGCAGAACTGCAGTTGTGCCTTTTCGCAGCGTACGGCTGACAATAAACTAATATGCAGTGTGTATGTTATAAAACACACGTTCTTCATGTGACCCTACTCAAGGCAGAGCAGATAACAGATCTACTGACTGCATGATCGGTTTGTGTATGGTTACTCCTCCTAGAATAGTAACCTGACCCACAGGAATGCAGCTGCCAACCTGCGCTCCCCTGCTAGCTCCCGTGAGCAAAAGGCCATGGGGGTGAACATCAAAAAAGAAGGTAGGACATGCACCCGCCTTTGGCCATTTGCGTGCTTTCATTATGGAAAGCCACACGCAAAAGCGAATCCTATGTGTGGGAGGAGTCAGACCCACACAAAGTAGTTTAGAGGCCTCACAAGAAGCCTCGCAGAGCAGCGCATGCGCGCTGGCTCAGGCTCGACCTAATAATGACATTGATGAAATAGTATAGTTCAGTGTCATTTTTGCAGTCACTTGTACTAGGTCAGTGTAGTGAAAGAGGCCCTCTTGTGCTTTCGCACCCTGTGATGACCTTCAACTACCACCATTTTAACTGACTTTAGTGTGTTATTTTACCCTAGCCTTAATGTAGGACGGTCCTGCTTATGCCTACTTCTCTTCCGTCTTGTAATCTTGCTGTCTTTTAGTGGGAGCTGTCACGGAGTAGAACAGTATAGTTGGCTTTGTCATAGCCTCATGTCATCTTGTTTTCTGACTTTGACTATTGGCTTTGTCATGGCCTCCTGTCATCTTGTTTTCTGACTTTGACTATTGGCTTTGACATGGCCTCATGTCTGACTTTGCCTTATTCCTGCGTGCACAGCAGTGCTTGCAAGTTGTTTGGGTTATGAGAATTATGAGCTCTTACTGTTGGCTTTGACATGGCCTCAGGTCTGGCTTTGCCTTGCTGCTCGCACGTAGCTGCAAAGTGGGGAGGGCAGGTTTCTTCTCTTCACTTGTTTTTCGCTCCTCACTGACCAAAGTGAACTGGATATTATTTGTGGAATGTGCAACTCTGCCTCGAAGTCAAAATACGGGAGCTTGGCCAGCCTCCGTCTTGGCCTTGACACAGACTGGTACAGCCAGCTCGGTTCTTTCTCATGAGAAGGGGGCGAGGTTTTCTAGAAGCTTCGCCTCACATCGTGTAATAGTATTACAGCTGTGAACCTGCGGGGGCCAGGTGGAATTTCACCACAGAATAGATGCATTACTGTGGAGGTGACGGAACTTGAGTCCTGACTGAACTCCTTCCTGGGCTATTGAAGGGCTTCCCTAGATTGAGTTGGCAAGGATTATGCTAATTCAGTCGGTGAGGTGTTCCTAACCATTTTATATATATATATTTTCTACTCTTTGCTATTTGTATATATACTGCATTTTATTCTAATTGTTTATTGTAGTTAATTGGCACTTGGAAATCTGCATTTAGTGATATATTTGGCCTACCATTTTAAACACTGCATTAATAAACTTGTATTAAATTCCCCTGAATTTGTTTTCTTGCCTCGCCTAAAGGGAGTAATGCATCCTTTCCTCATCTTTAGGGAGTGTTGCTCAAAGTGTATTATTTAAAGGTGCAGTGATATATTTGCCTCCATAGTGGGAGTGCAGGGTTTGGGTGTGTCCTTCTAGCGAAAAGCACATTCATTACAGCCAGATATAGAACTCATAAAAATGTGACTGATTTGATGATGCAGAGGTTGCTCTGCTAAGTGCGCATAACTGTTCGCAGTTAGCCGTCGCATGTGGTCTTTGGATGTGCACTAGTATTGACTGTCACCTGGGTGATGGGCTCGGGGCTCGAGGCTCAGACAAGGTCCCACGAGGAGGGTAAGGAATGTTCCCTAGCATTATTGTCTCAATTCAAGGTCAGTAATGCCTCCTCGTGCCACCAGCCCCATTCTCTCGCCTCTCTAAAAAGCCATGGGCCCTTTGTGAGTGCTGCGGTTCTTTGCAAGTAGTTGTGGATTGCATGCTGAGTTATCCCACTAGCAGCATTTCACTGAATGTTTTTTAATTCTGGTGGGTTCTCGTCGCCTTTCATCTTTTGCAGGTCGGTAACGCGAGCAGAGTAGAGCTGGTTTACAATGAACATCTGTTATTAGCTCCTAGAAACTGCTTCAGCATGGGAACAGGCAGTGTATGAAATCGAAAGGGAATTTATGATTAACATTTTTGAAGAGCATACCTGATAGCTGTAGGCCTAGTGCTCTCTTCCACAATTCTCAAGAGGTTAAAAAACCAAAAAAGCAATAGCCATCTGAACTAAATGTATCCTACATAGTCCAGAATCTGGCACAAGGCATGTGCTTCTCAAATTGAATCTTTTCTCTACATCTATACAGAGGCAGAGTGACGTGAGATGAGCGAATGTGCAGAGCTAGGACTGTTTTCGAGATACTCTTGCTTTTCAAGAACAGAGGAGGAGTTTAACTTAGCGCTACATTTGGAAAAGGACTATTATGGTTCTCACAGATAAGATTTACACCAGACATTTGTCATGGGAAAAACAAGATCTCAAATGAAATAAGCAGCTTACTGTTTTCTATATTGTAATAAATATATTAACTTAAAGGGCATATTGTCGTGCCGCTGCTGTCACCATTGTTTGTTATTGATGGAGCATACCTTAATGTTATTGGTAAAGGCCTCTTCTTGGCCACTAGGCATTGACTCAAGATACAACATGGCTGACAGTATCACGTCATTGACTAACAGTCAGGGATACATAACCACGTGACATTGCCTGGCCTACAATGGGGCATACCCGAATATTACACTCCATGCCAAATAATGGACCACACCTTGACACATCATGGCATTTACTGTCATGTTTGTGGGGCCTGAATGCATAGTTGGAATGTTTTCCATATGTCGATCTATGTTGATGGTGCCTGGGAACAGAATGTAGATGACTGGTATGTATTTAAAGGGAAAGAAATATATTTGAAGTTCCAATTTGTGCATTCTCTGAAATGAGAAGCTGATATTTGTGGAAAAACAGTGGCGGCTGATGTAATGTCACATCAAAAAACTAGAACTGGGGTACATAAAGAGACCATCTATGTGCCAAAACCACAGGGGCAGTAACTACTAGGGGAGGGACATAGGAGGTAATGGGGACCAGTAGTGCGGATAGTAGGAGTATGTATTCAACATGACCTATGTTAGGAAAGAGGGGCAGTGGTGTGCCAGGGTTAGTCCTCTGGTAGGACGAGTAAATTCATCCGTCAGGGTGTGGAGGTGAGTAAGATGTTAGCAAGAGTCCTTCTGCCAGGACGGTCGAGTAGGTGTGTATAAAATTTGCATAGCAAGCTTTTGTGTAATCAAGCTAAAACTTTGAAAAATTACGCAGAATTACACGTAATTACCTGAAATTTAAATCCAGCTTTTAGTGTTATAATATAGCGCAGATGCTTCACTATATCCACGCATTGCCTTTTTTAAGCACTCCACATCTAAAAGATTGAAAAATCTGCGCACTATTGAAACCTCAGTTAGCTTTCTCCATCACCGTTTGACAAGGAGTGAAACAATCCCTGTACTTCTAGAACACTATTCAAGATGCTAAAGTAAGCAATTAGGGACCCAGTTATAAAACAAGATGTATCCAAACCATCACTCATTTCCTTGCAACATCAATAGAGAAGATCTCCACCCAAATGAAGCTTCATCCTCACCAGCAGTCTTCTTGACACTCATCAATCTGTTTTCTATCTGGTACGCAATATGGAAGTACACTCTCTTGCAGTCTGAGATGAGTTATTTGCTGTTGGGGCCACTGTTATGTTCCCTTTAAACATACTAGTGCCATTTTACACCATAAGACATGCCGTCCTAGCTCCCTTAGACATGAAGTGGAACACAGTAATACAGTCTTCCACTGAATCGGATCATTTCTGACTAATCTCACTCATAGGCTTTATTCTTCTCAACTCTTATTGTGAAACACATACATACCTCCTTTAGGAGAATTCATGTATAAATGCCACCTTCATGTCTCGCAGAATGCAGAGGACTCTGAACTTATCCGGAAAAAGTGAGTACTCGTGAAACTCAATCCATCAATCAATCAGGGATTTGTGAAGCGTGCTACTCACCCTTTAGGGTCTCGGCAGGAGGGGTCGGGGGGGGGGGGGGTGTGGGAATCATGCAGCTACGTCTCACCCAAAGAGCCAGGTCCTGAGGCTCTCCCTCAAGGCATGCAGAGTGGGGGAACGTCTGATGCTGAGTGGGGGAACGTCTGTTGCTGAGCGGGAGTTCGTTCCAGGTCTTTGCCGTGATGTTGGAGTAGGCTCTTCCACCCGTTCTGGCTCTGCTGATGCGAGGGGTTTCGGCAAGGGCGAGGTCGGTGGAGCGGAGGCTTCTCGAGTGTGTAGGAGACTCTTTCATTGAGGTATTGGGGTCTGGTGTTGTGGAGGGATTTGTAGGCGTGAGTGAGTAGCTTGGAGGCCGCTCTCTTCTCGATCGGGAGCCAGTGGAGGTCTTGTAGGTGCTGGGTGATGTGGTCTTGTCGTGGGATACTGAGGACGAGTCTGGCAGTGGTGTTCTGGATCGCTTGGAGTTTTCGGAGCAAGGATTTGTTGATGGCGTAGAGTGTGTATCCGTAGTCCAATCTGCTGGTTATGATTGCATGGGTGATGGTCTTTCTGGATTTGGGGGGGATCTATTTGAAGGTCTTTCGGAGGATGCGGAGGGTTTTGAAGCACTTGGAGGAGACGGCGTTGATCTGTCGGGTCATGGTGAGGGAGGAGTCGACTATGATGCTGAGGTTGCGGGCGTGGTCCGTGGGTGTGGGTGTGGGGGGGTTGCCGAGGGTGGTGGGCCACCAGGTGTTGTCCCATGTGGAGGGTGTGGGTCCGAGGACGAGGACTACTGTCTTCTCCTAGTTGAGCTTTAGGCAGCTGCTGCTCATCCAGGATGCAACATCATTCCTTCCTTCCTGGAAGCTGAGTCTGGTGGTGTCTGATTCCTTTGTGAGGGAGAGGATGAGCTGGGTGTCGTCGGCATTGGATACTAACTGTATCTTACCAAGTGCCTGCTATCAGAACAAAGAATAGGAGTCCTTCAGCTGTCTCTATATTAATGACTCAAGTGTGATGTTCTTGACAACTGTTTTACAAACACGCCATTTCTCCATACAAACCTATATTGGAACAGTCTCGTAAATTGTATATGCCCCTAAAATTAGTCCAAACTTTATCTTGACTACTCATGATTTACTTAACAGTACAAAAATGAGCGGTTGGGTTCAGCCTGCTAAGACTCCTTCACAATCTTAGTGCCCCATCTCCAGGAACTTGCCCCATCCTCCACTGCCACCACAGAAGTCATCCTCTTTTATAGGTATAAACAAATGTGGTATCAGATTCTGCTAGCTAGTGCAAATGTGGTGTCAGCTTCTGCTAACTAGTGCAAATGTGGTGTCCGCTTCTGCTAGCTAGTGCAAATGTGGTGTTGGCTTCTGATAGCTAGTGCAAATGTGTTGTCAGCTTCTGCTAACTAGTGCAAATGTGGTGTCAGCTTCGGCTAGCTAGTGCAAATGTGGTGTTGGCTTCTGATAGCTATTGCAAATCTGGTGTCAGATTCTGCTAGCTAGTGCAAGGTGCATTGGCTTCACTTATACCTGGATCATAGAAGCTGAAGGCTATTTCACCAACCATAACTTACATCCACTGGCTGTCCATGAGTGTCTGATCCATGTTTAAGCATCCGCGTATCATCCATTAATCAATCCACCCCAGGCACTCTACTTAACTGACACTCTCATTGGTTGCGTTCCACTTGCTTTGTCCCAATGAACTTCACAACCCTCAAACCTCCACCAAAGAGCTCAGATGGCCAATCTGTCTTTTGCAAAGCGGACACTATTTCCGCAAAATCTGACGGAGGGGAAGCCTTCCAGAATTTAGAAAGATATACAAGACCTACTTAGAAAAACTGGAAAAATTTAACCAGGAAATGCTTCCAATTTTTATCAATGGGAGTGGTGTTGTGCATGATAGGATATTTAAATAAATGACTATGAAGTAAACAGTATGTGTTAAGGTTGAGCAAGTGCGCATGCAGAGTAATGAGTCCGCGCACAGGAATTTAGCTGCCTAAGCTTATTGTTTTTGTTTTGACGAGAACAAAATCATGTTAACTTACGAAGAAGGAAGCTGTGCTTGTCATTGGGTTTTCTTCGGCAGTAAGTGGTTACCTCATTCAGTGAGAGCTTTAAGAATATGCAGTCTTTTGTTGTGGCTTGGAGGCGGCTAAGTGAGCAAAGTGTGCCCTGAATACCAATTCTACAGGCGCTTTGTAACCTTGCTTCTGCCGAAAAACACCATTCATGAAGGTTGCTTGTGTATTCATCCACACACATGCACAGAAACAGGTACATGCATATTATTACACCTACCTACAGGCCAGGGCCTCCACACTCGCCCCTCAAACACACTAATGCAAATAGTGAAGCAGACACAAACATGCAGAGCTGTACACCCACAACAGTCCAGCCACACTCGAGCAAAATACCTTCTGCAACATGCCTCTCTTTGCTAGGAGGCCTTTGAAGTCCGGCTTTCTTACAAATCAAGGCTGCAATGAACAAAGCCGACCTATGGGAATATATATTTTTCAATCTTTTTGAAGCCAAATATTTCCTCCAGTTAACAACTGTGTTTTCTCTCTGTGCAGATTGAATACCTCCTGAAAAAACTGACCGAAGCCATGGGAGCTGGCTGGCAGCAGGCCTATTTCGAGGATTACAAGGTCGGCCTCGATTCCAAACAAAATGGCCTCTCCGCGTGGGGGCTGATCGAGCTAATTGGAAGTGGGCACTTCAGCAAAGGCATGGACCGGCAGACCATATCCATGGCCATCAATGAGGTGTTTATTGAGCTTATACTGGACGTGCTGAAGCAGGTAAGAACTCAGAGGAAAGACAGAAATGGGTAGAAATAACATCATTTTGTGTGGCAATTCCTTCATTGGGTATAAAATGTTATCTTGCATCTGGCAATTAACAAGGAGGAAGGGAAAAAAGAATGTTTAAACATCTAAGATTAATAATTAAGTTTGTCTTTTTTATTTTTACATGTGCTGTTTTGCAATTGTTATTTTTGTTAATTTCTGAGACAAGACGGGTTTCTGGTCAAATCGGGATTATAAGAGCTAAAACCCCATAGTTCGTGAGTATTTCACCTGGAGACGTGGCCAAATCCTCCATGTATTCCCCAAAGCTCGTAATAGGGAGGGATTCCTTCCCTCCACCCCACAAACCCCTGGAGTTACCAGTGCGGGCATTATCATTCCATAGTACAGGCAGAAATAACTCCCTGTTTTCCGGCCAACTTGTAATGGTTGCCAAGTGTGTGAACATTAATTAAATGTTCCAAATTGGCTCAAGGCATGTTAATGTGTTTAACTAGGTGATGAACTGACTTTCTGAAGTTAATCAGTGTAATAGACAACGGTCATGTGCTCATTTATCAAAGGGAGCAAAATGAGTATCGCTGATTTCTATGAATGCTTCAAGGAAACCTACAAACATGAGGAGGTGGAATTCAGTCTGTTGCTTCATCTGAAAATGAGGAAAAAGATGGAGACAAGAAGAGTGTTTTGTCTGAAAGTTAATTGAAGATTAAACTTGAGTTAAACTAAAGGAATGGCGGTAGAGGCCAAGGCCTGGGGTTCAGGTTTCCATCGTATGATTGATCTTTTCCATCAGACTTTGAATCTACTGCTTCTCTGTTATCTGTTCTGTACCAATGTCTGCCTTATTTAGGCAGTGGATTTCTGGAGCCAAAAGCCTTTCTCTAGCTCCATATTGGCTGTGGTACTAGGCATAACATTTATAAAACACAGACTTTCCACAGATTTCTTGGCAGTGGTCATCTATAGCTCACCTAGAATAGGTTTGGGGGGGGGGGGGGGGGGTGTCTGAAGGTTTTCAAATGTGCATTACGGTTGAGATTGGAGAGCAACTTGTTCCACAAGACCTGACCCTGAGGAGAAGATGCTCTGCAACCCCTGCTTTTAAGTATGACATTTAATGCGACTGCAAGGCGTTGGTCTGAGCTCCTAAACTTCCTGCTGGGGTAGCAAAGGTTTATTTTCCTCTCCAAGTATTCAGATGCCATTTTATTTTTTGGCTTTAACCATAATGCATTAAAACCCATAGAGGGGAGAGGGAGGTGGAATGGGGATCAACATATACGGTTCAGTGGTGCATCCTCCCAGAAACACTCTGAAAATCCTGTAGGGTTAGTAAAACACTGCCCTCTGCGTCCCCCCAGAAAAGTCTTTTGTGAACAAGATGGACATTTAACATTAATGTAGCATGTTTTTGTATTCAAGGTTTTTTATAAAAAGTTTGCAAATCCTTCATCCACATTAGCTGGTGCTTCATCATAGGGTTTTGCTTTTTACCAGCAACAAAAGTCCAAAGTGGGCTCTCCATGAGAGCTTTTGCTTGGCTCTGTTTGCTGGAGAGGGAATGATGAATTTTGTGACTTGTGTCCGAAGATAATCATTTGTACCTTTTGGGGTTTCACCATGTAGTTAAAATTGTATAGTTGTAGGCTAGGAAATCCTTCATTTGTTGCCTTCCTAACGCAAGGTTAAAAAAAGAGGACTTGGCTATTAGGACCTTGCAGGCATATTGTCTCGGTCATGTGCGTCACCATTCTTCTGCTCTATAAATGCTCACGGGGTTCGTCATTCATCATGACTTTGCGACCTTCACACACTTCTTACCTCTCTCTCTGTCCGATCTAATGTTTTTTACTGTTAAAGGACCTGAGATTTGGAGGCAAAAGGGGATTGGGTGGTCTGACTGGCCCAACATTAAAAGGACCGATTGGCTGATTCTCCTGCAGATACATAGGTATGGAAAAAGAGAGATGTATATATGCCCCTGTTGACTGACCGACATATATTGTGATTTCAAATTCTGTTATATTGCAAACTCTATGCACACCTCCAAAAATCACGGCGGGGGTCAGGGGGGTGGGAAGAAACTAGCAATCGTTCCACTCAGCTTCCCAAATGATACCAATACACATCACAGGAGGCATCAAATCAAAGATCTCCAACAGAAATTGTTGTCGGACCCCCAATAGTGATGTTCTGTCAGTGGTATGTTTCCCGCTGACATACTGATGACTGATAGTGACATCATCTGGTCTTTCCTCCACCAGGAGGAGATGTGTCAAATCTGGATCCATGATATAAAACAATGTGCTTAAAATTGCCTCCTACTTCTAAAATCTTAAGACTTTATTATTTTTTTTTTTTAATGGTGACCATTGGTAGATTTTTGGGGTCTTCGTGGTCCAGGCTGGGAGGGGCACCTATCAGAACTTTTCATGAAGATGTAAACATATATTTATACTTTTCTCATGGGTGAAGGCATCAAGGATTTTTTGAAACTGTTTATTAGTCCTATTTGCATGCCTTGTTCGTAAGGTGTTTATGTTGACTCCTTGTAGTACAGTTTGGCGTGGCACTGCAGGGAAGGCAGAGATTGAACATTAAGGTAAGACAGAACAGGGCAGGCTAGGGAAGTAGTAGAATGAAGACTTCGTGTGCTACTTTACTTCATTTCACAGATCGTGTCGCTCCAGGAAATACCGCTTTTGTGCCTTACATTTGTGTCAGCTATATTTGTGTCGCCCACATAAAGATATTTTCGAACACACATAGATAATCACACCGGGTGTACAGGAAGGACATTGGTTTTTATGGCTTTTACTTGCGAAAGTAGCCATGCAGAGAAGAGGTCCGGCATGACAACTCGGAGGGTGTCTCCAGTGCAAGTATTAGTTTGAAAAGTACATGTCTTAAACACTTACATTTCCCACTGGTTAGGTTGCAAAGTGTCCAGCGCAGGACATAAGGAGTGATGCATTATTGCTTAGAAAACCTTTTTAATAGTTCGTCTATTGTTCATTGACAATATCTTAGATTGATGAATGGACCCACATGTGCCTTGTTCATGGGACACAGCCCTCATCTGAAGGATAGGTACACATGTGGCTTATTTCAATAAGTGGGTGATTCCTTTGGAAGTTATGTCTGTCATAGCTTCTCTTTTCTTCAAACAGGGTTACATGTGGAAAAAGGGGCACAAAAGGAAAAACTGGACAGAGCGATGGTTCGTGCTCAAGCCCTTCATCGTGTCGTATTACGGAAGCGAGGACCTAAAGGACAAAAAGGGAGAGATCCTATTGGATGAAAACTGTTTTGTTGAGGTAAATACTAAGTTGAAGTAAAAGATAGTAAAATATAAGACGATCGTTAATTTATAAGTAAAATATGTCACCAAACTATAGCAATATGTGCGTGAAACATATTTTGAGCTAATTTGTAGTTGGAAAATAACTGTATGAAAACTGCTGTTTTTTATAAAAATGTTGAATTTTCAATCAGATGAACTTGCCACACGGGCATCAAGCCCACACCGTGAATTCACTTGAGGGAAATGAGTTTGAAAAAAGGTGAAATTTAAGAACGGGCATCCACCAGTTGGCAAGATATCAGTCTTGTGACGTAGCGGAGGCCGTAGTAAAAAACAATTAGAACATATGAATGTGGAGAAATCCGCTGAAGATAGAGGAGCTGCTCAAGGCCGACAATGGCTGGTACAGACCTTCTGGTCCAACCTTTCAATGTTTGTCTCTGGAGTTGTACCCTTTTAATTTAGAACATTCTACCACAGTGGACAGAATGTTCTAAAAACATTACACCCCTTCTGCCTTGTGCTTTACCGTTTGTTAAAGGCCTTTACCCTTGTTAAAGGCCGCTCCCTGCGGCTTGGGCGTGTAACTAAGGTTGGGGGACTTTCGAACTGTTCTAGCCCTCGGAAGCAGGAGTAAAAGCTTGAATCTGAGGTGCCATCCAGACATTTGCTATATAGGCATTCAGCAAGATCCAAATCTCCATGTGGGGACTAATTTACTTGAAGACGCATACAGTCACATTAATAGTGCCTCTTGTGAAAGCCCTCATCCAGGCCCTCCTAAGCAGTGCCGCACCTTGGAGTGCAGTATACCAAAGATGGGTCGAGGTAAAGTGCTCGTTTTAAATGAAGTACCTCCGAGGTGTTTGAGAGACAATTCCAAGGATTTAATGTCAATGACTTTATTGAGGGACATCCTTCTGTGTTCACTTCAGACTTCAGTTGTGATAAAATTCACTCAATGGATTGTAGAACTGAGATACTGATGGTCCGTGAACACCATCATAAATGGTATCAAAAGTGGCACAGATAGACGCCTCTGAATTATAGCTCTATGTAAGGCGTATAAGGAAAGGTATTATTATTGTATGTTTTAAATTCGGCATAGTTCCTTGTCCCTTATTTCCACATCAGGGTCATAAAGTTCGCCAGTTCTTGTTGCGCCATTCAGACAGTGGAGCCATTTCTCAGTTTGCATTAAATGGAAATTTCTCTTCTCAACTCCTGAAGAAACGAGAAAAAGCAACATATTTTATCTCGATCCAAATGAGGCAAATTAACTACATAATCCTAAACCAAAAACTTTTTCTAAAATTCGGCCAACCCGAATTTGTGTGTAAGAATCAGTAGGACAGAGGTATTGGGCCAGAATGCAAAGTGGCAATCTCTTGGGAACATCAGTACAAAGCCATGATGTATTAGACGTACACAGTCACTGAGGGCCAGAAATGCCCCTGTAAATCGAGGTGGAACAGATCCCCTTTGTGGAATGTGCAGCAGAGGTTTCTACAAGAACCAATAAGAACGATTTGTCCAGATAAAGCTTGCAATATGTGTCCCTGTTTCCTAAAATAAATTAGCCCCAGATGTACAGGCAGAAACAGCAGCTTTGACAATACAAACATTTTAATATTGTTTTCTCGTCCTTTTAAGGACAGTAATAAATACTTTTTTTCTGGAAATGTTTAAAAACACCTCTTCAAATGTACACTGTGACGTGATGCTTATTGAATTGAATAACTGTGTAATGCAATATTGTTTAATTGAAAAACTTAATAAAAAATATTTGAAAGTAAATACTATTTTGTAGCAGACTTTAATCTCGTCCCTGGTCTTAATAAGGTAAAACTAGCACAACCCCTCCAGATTGTTTGGCATCTTAATTCCCAAATATCATGTCTTTGTGCCACAACTGTGTGTCCAGCATTTACAGGGCCTGCGCTCGAAGGCAGTGCCTCTGTCTTCCAGAGTTGGCCTACTGATGCAGAATGTACCAAATATCACTAGATCGTAATGAAAGTGAAAATGGTCTCTTATGTAGGTGTTAATACCTAAAGGTCATGCGCATAAAGCTTACATTTATGCTTCACTTCTCCATGCATTAAAGGTAAAATAGAACTGATGTCCCTGAGTTTCTTTTGTGTTTATTCTTAACTGTAGCAGAAAGTTTTCACGTTACAAGAACATTTCCAATATTACTCTGCAATAAAAAGCAGAACTTCCAGTTTCACAGTTAAACAAGCTACTACCATCATGTACACGATCAGTTTTTTGTATTTCATTGCCAGCATAACCTGAGCATCTCATATTTACACACAGCAAACTGACCAGCGGGTCCAACTCTATCGCCAGACCTATGATTGTTTTGATAATTCTCAAGACTTCCTTCAAGAATATTCTAACCTTTTTACAAGTCTATCAAAATATATCACTACGTTAATTTCAGTTTCTCCAACATGGGTTGGTGAATCCAGACAAAAATGATTTAGATATAAGCAGGTTCGATACCATTGCTAGAAGACTTTTGTAAATATTCTCTTTATTCTGGGTTTAATCAGATGCAGTTGTTGCCATCTGCCAGATTATTTCCAAGACCTCTGTGGTGAATAATTATTGTATTTTATTCTCCTATTTACTCGTGTACTTTAAATTGCTGTAGAGACTGTGATTTCCAACAACTTAAGCAAGAATGAGATAAACTGTTACTCAGGCTGGTGAGTAATCAAAGTCCATAGTTCACTTACGGCATTTTCACATTCTCAGTAGTGACTATGAAATCAAAGATGTTGCTGCTATGCCAAATTCTGTAACTTTGTACTGCAGCTCACATTCCTCAAGATCTTTTTGGGTCTTTATTCCTATAGCTGACTGAATGTTAAGAGGCCTCTCTTGTTTAGTGTGTCAAAGTCCTTTTTTCAGGAACCTGATTGAAGGCCTGGCTTACCTGTCATAGGTGTGATTGGAATGAGGTGAACTTATATTTCCTCACTCTTAAATTCCTGTTTTAGATAATGCGAAAGACTAAGGTGCCATATTTATTCTTTGTTTAGGAGCTGGCCTATTGGTATTATGTTCTACAGCGCAGCATACTTTGCTCATCCTTAAAGACTCATTCAATGCAGCTAAAGTTAGGGCTGTATGTATGTCCCTGTCTGGCACTTAATGCACTTAGGGGCAGATGTATGACCGTTTCTTGCGGTCGCAAACGGGCTGATAGGTCTGCCCCATCTACAAAGCCTTTTTTGCGAGTCTGTAACTTATTACTGTGGACGATTTCTCTCACGGTGTGGGGTGTCATTAAATAGTTACCACTGCCCTTATCACCAGGTTTTATCTGTCAGTGAGGGAAATGGAAAACTAGACATTTGACCACCCACTCTGAATCATGTGTGCGGCCAAATGGCCAAGTCTTTGACGTCCCTTATGTATGTCAAGGCTGAGACAGAGTAGTCTCTGCCGTTAACATAATAAAGTTCTGCCTGACTCTAAATGAGGGGAGCAGAACTTTGGCGGAGAGGGTACTCTGTACCCTTTGCGATGGAGTATTCTCTGAGCTGAACTCTAAATTCGGCTCATAGATGTGAAGGATCATACAAAGTCTTTATTTATTCTTTTTTTAATTCTTTTTACTAATCCCAATTGCTGCCATTATCATACATGCACAGAGGCCTAGTGTGTGTATGTGAACAAGGATACTGGCAGTCAGTGGCCAATGTCATACCACCTTCAGCAGCAGCAGCAAACCAAACTATGGAGCACACACAAACTAGAAAGACTGATGAAATAACTCCAGGCCTTTTGGGGACTGAGAGGGGTAGGCATTTTTTGTTCTATCTGCCGATGTATGTTTTCTCTTGGATATGTTTTATATAATAGTTTAGCGTTCAGGGTTTTAGCTGCTGTACCCAAGTTTGCTGTTTGTTTCAGTCAGTTTTACAACAAAGACCAGTTTGTCAGTGAGTTTAAAACCCCATTTAGAACACACCCTTCACGCGGTAGTGGAGAATGTTATTTGATAAATGTCAAAGGAGGGACAGGTGAGTGAAGAATTTAGAAGAGATGGAGGAGGGAAGAATCTCTAGAAATAGATTAGGGGGATCAGATTAGTAATGAGTCAAAGGAGCGATAGGTGAGGGAAGAATTTAGAAGAGTTGTTTGTGAGATCATAATATTAAAATGAGGTTTGGGGTGATCCAAAATGGGATAGAGGAGGGAAGAGTCAAGAAAGGGTTATTTTGATGATCATAGTGATAAGCCTGGGTTCCACTACAGAAATTTAACAAGGAACCCCAGGTCGATGTCTCTTTTTACCTGCTGAGAAGTGTAAAGGGGAGAAACGGCACATCACCACAATTAACTTTACAGTACTAACCAAGACTCAAAGACCACAGGCTCCCACTTCAGTTTAGGGAGTTTATTACAAAGCCAAAAACAACTGAATATAGAAGCACCTCAAGACGAGGTTGTAGAAATACATGGGAACTAATACAAAACCGAACCTACGGATTGGTCTGCTCCGGTGGATCATGAAAAGAATATACAACTCTAGAAATAAAACACAAGCAAGGACTGCTCCAACATTTAAGTCAGACTTCATCTGTGGCTGGAAAGTGAAAAACATTAGACTATCCCTACACTATCTCTAAGGTGACATCCCTACTTAGCATTTCCCAGGCAAAGTCAATAAAAGGTGTCAGCTTGTGAAGACTTCCTAAGAAGCACATTCACAGTGAAAATATGATGACTAAAGCCAAAGAGTTCATTTTAAGATACTCTTCCCAGATCAACCTTATAACCCCGTCTCCTTCTAACGCTCTTCTCTCGGGGCACTTTCCCTAATACAAAATGCAAAAATGTAGAACACGCCCACAGATCACCTCATGCTAACAGACACCTCTCCGAGGTAGTTTTCCACCGTTTTCTCCATGTGTATTCCGTTGACCTTGGTTCCCAGGCCTCCTCAGCGAGAAGGAATAATGGCTTCCAATTATCGATTCTCTGTTTAAATCTTTTCACTTCTCTTCCATGCCTAACTCCTAAAACAAAAGACGTTAGTTCTAACTAACAAAGGCAGCTTCTTCCACCTGCAACTGAAACGTGAGAACAGAACATCCTTGCATACACATTAAATTCTCTGTCTACTTCTAAATGCAAGAGCTTACCAGGGGAATTACATGTCCGGGCCTACGCAATTTGACCAACGTAAGAATAAACAAATAGGGCTTTCATATTACAACGTGAACATTTCATTTAGGCCTTTACAAATCAAATTATACACTTGAGTTAATAAGGCTTTGCACTACAGCATCTACAAATATTACACATCAAGCATCTCTCATTATTTCTTTGTGCTTTCTTCATCTTGGTTGCACATTTAAACCAAAATGCATTTCATTACACAGAAACGTTTCACTAAGCAATTGCAGCATACTAAGGTTTCAAATATAAACATTGTTTCATTTCTCTTCTGTATGGAACAAAATAGCTTTATATCATTTCACTTGCATGTTTTATTATAACAGCACAATTCTAATGATTACACATTAATACAACACAAGAATATATGCGGGTGCATATATGGTGCACCCCTACAATTTTAGAGCACCATCATGCTCTATCAGTTCCCCCCTCTGATGACTAGTGTCATCATATCAAATCACACTCCCTGGAGAAAGAACCAACCTAAACAGAGCTTGTAGCCATCCTTCCCTGTTGGAACTTCTCTAGGCTCTTAATATTTTCGTAGTGACTGTCCTGCAGTCTTTCCATCCTTCGCTCTTGCTCTCTAAGAGATCTTTCAACTCTGTTCGCCCTATGCCACTTATAAATCCTCACCAATCCCCACAACAAAATCACACAAACCACCACTATAAAGATAGGTTTCAAGATGTAGCCAAGAATTTCCTTTCCTAGGAACGCAAACCAATTCCCTACTTTACCAAATCCTTTTCCCACCTTGTCCCTAATTCCTTCTGTGGCTACGTCACGCACTTCATGATGTATCTCAGTAATGTTACTTATATACCTCTTCAGATCTTTACTGTTGTCAGGTATATAAGTGCAGCACTGTTGGACCTTCATTATTTTACAGACTCTACCCTCTTTTGCCAGTAAAACAACTAAAGCAAGACGGTTCTGTATTACCATAGCCCTTATCAACACCATCTCTCCATCTACAAGCAGCAACAACTGAGCTGTATTTGCTGACAACTTGTCCACAATGGTCGAAAACTTTCTAAGCTTGACGTCATTCAACACCACTCCCAAACCTGGTATCAATGCCCCAAAAACATCTCCTACAATTTCTCCTGCACTCGCACCTCGCTTCCTTCTAGGATGTAATCCACCTTCCAAATGGTCCAAATCCTTCACATGATAGATCTTGGGAAATACTACTGCCACATAACACATACCATACTAATTCAGTGGCAGTCGCGCATAGGCATTTTTACCCCACACAAAATACACATTTGGCACAACTTGTTTTTCATCTTGCAAAAACTTCTTTGCTGAGGCCTCAATGGTGAAGGTATGATCACATATACTCTCTCCCACAAAGACCTTATCATAGTAGGTCTGAACTTGTCGCACACATAGCTTCCCTCTCTGCTCAAAATCTAATGCATTTGGACCACTACTCCCTTTTTGCCTTATGAGCTAACTCTTCCTTGGTCCACTCAACTTTACCTCTCTTACTGTAACAATTTCCTATTAGTTGTCTATGTCTATCTTCTACTTGATCAATAAATTTATTTTCTACATCTGTTAGTGAACATGTTAAGTTGTGTCGGTGTGCATAAGCTGTATCTAGGGTTACGGTTTAAAATACTTCCCTATTCCATCTTCCTGTTTATAATAATCATACTTATTCAGATGCTTATAAGCTGGGACTTCTGAAAGCACTACATCATAGTTAGAAAAGTAATATTCATAGACGCAGTTAACTACATACACACATAACAGTCTTTCACATCCATCGTATTCACATACTCATATAGCAGCTTTGCATGCATTAAGCGTGTAATCCCCTCTTGACAAATCTACATATAACATACAACTAGTTTCATCTAGCATAGCTTTTTCAGCTCCTACGATACCCTCTTTTGTGCTAGAAGTGATAGGTGTGGACATCCCTTGTACCCCCACTTCCCCAACTTCTGCATCGTGTGAAATAATTACAGATACAACTATTATTGCTACTATTACTCCTACAATAAATATACCTATCACACACTTAGACCTATGGTTCGAACTTCCAGACTCCATCTTCAACTTGTCGGTTCAGTTCAATTAGAGGATGCACAAAAGTCTCTTCTTTCCACCTCAGATTGCTGCTCAAACAGTTCAAACACAGTTCATTGAAGTTCTGCAAATTTGTTCACAGTTCAGTTCCTCTGATTTTATTTACACAGTCCAAAGAGATTTCCCTAGCCCCTCTTTCTTCTTCTACAGGAATAACCCTAAATGTATTCTTCTTCCACTCGGACCTAGGTTATCTTCTTTGAGACATTTATTTACAGTTCACAGTTCATTCACAGTCTCTTATAAGCTCAGAACCAATTTCGATTAGCACACACTGCAGTATTTCATGATGAACAGCTGCGATCTCCTGAGCTGGTGGCTGATATCCAAAAGTCGGAAAAGACAGTTCCTGAAGGATCAGAATCCACACTTTGCTCAATATTGGAGGTCTCGGAACGGTTATTGTCAACAATCCCTCGATTACAGTCCAGGAACTATCAATCCCACCTCGATTTTCGGTTTGGGCGTTCTGCTGATCACTAGTGAAGACCTCCGTTTTCTGGTCCCCACCACTCCCGGCATCTGTTACCATATAAGTCCACTCCGGGGCGGCGTATTTTTGACAAGGCACTCTTACTCTCTTCGACCTTCTTGGACACTCCTGAGCTTGCTCTACTTCACTCAGTTCAGATTCTGAAGTCTCTTACACAGGAGCAAGATCTCTCTCAGGAGCTAGTCTCAGATTCAGCCTTCCTTGTCTCCCAGCCCACGATTCTTCTATGGCGTCAGCCTTTTTCTGCCCCCGACCAGTTCCCACACCAGTTACTTCAACTGAGTCTGACTCTATACCATTCGCAACATTACCTTCTCCCTCAGAGTCAATACCTGTAGCGTAACCCTCCTCAGCTTGGTCTGGTGGACCAGCTTCGTCAGCAACCCCCACAGCTTGGCTTGCCCTCTCAAGTGGCCTTGCTGCCACAGCTGGATTTCCTTCTATGGGAGGGGCTGTTTCTTCCAAGGGTTCTGAAACTCTGCGTGCATGGGAGGCGTGGATCCAGTTCGGCAAGCCTCTGCACTTCACCACTGTATTTGTCGCCAGAATTACGTGGTAAGGACCTCTCCAACGGGCATCAAGGCAACTTTTCCTCACGTGCTTACGAACTAGCACCCAATCACCCAGACACAGGTCATGGCAGAGATCCCTCGAGGTCGGGGCAGTTGCAGCTTCCACCTGCTGAGAGACAGAAAGGACCACATCAGCCAGTCATGATAGTCAAGGATCAAGTCATCTGTGATGTTTATCAAGGCTGTCGATGGCACTGCTGGTAACCGCATAGCCATCCCCATCAGGATCTCGTGGGGTGAAAGACCTGTCCTCCTATCAGGTGTACTGCGAACACTCATCAACACCAGTGGCAATGCATCCGGCCATTTCTGAGACGTAGACAAACACACTTTGCCATCCTCATTTTCAAAGTCCCATTAATCTGCTCCACGATACCAGAAGCCTCTGGTCGATAGCTACAATGCAGTCTCTGGTCAACATTTAAGGCAGCACAAAGTAACTTCATGATTTCACTGTGGAAATGTTTTCCTCTATCCGACTCCAATGAAGTTGGAAAACCGAACCTCTGTATCAACTCCCTAAGCAACAACTTTGCTACTGTAAGGCTATCACACCTTCTTGTTGGATAAGCTTCCACCCATGGTGAGAAAACACACACCACAACCAAAACATACCTCAAACCATTGCACCTAGGCATCTCAATAAAATTCAGCTATATTCCGTTGAAAGGCCCCCTAGACCTCCCAATATGACTTAAAGCAACCCCCGTCATCTTCCCAGCATTCATCTGCTGACACGTGACACACCTATGACACACTGCTTCAGCAAATGCACAGAACCGTGGATTATACCACGTCTGTCTAAACACTTGCACCATAGCTTCCCTTCCCCGGTGCACTGCTCCATGAATCTGTCTTGCCATAGGACTCAACAAGTCATCTGGCAACACTGCTCGACCATCATTTTAAACCAAAATCCCTTCATCTCCTTTCTCACATCCTGCTCTGATCCTCACAGGTTTTTCCTCTTCTGAAGCCTCTCCCTGCAGACGCTTGAGCTCATCCCAGGTGTCTGCCATGACTAACATCATGCTGAGCTTGGTTCTCTCTGGGCTCTCACCTGTATAATCTCCCATAAAAATGCACCCTTGTTCAGTGCAAAAACGTGTAACTTCATCAGCATACCTATTCCCAAGAGAGACAAAGTCATTTCCCCTCCCATGGGCTGTACATTTTACCACAGCAATTTCTCGTGGACGCTGTAAAGCTTCTAACAATTGTCTTACATATTCCCCGTTACTAATAGGAGATCCTGATGATGTTAGGAAACCTCTCCATGACCATAGCTGCCCGATGTAAACAGTGACTCGGATTTGATCAGCAGCCAAACATGCACGAGTCAGAGCAATGATTTCTGCTACCTGTGCGTATACTCCCTGTAAACAAGCAGCTTCCACAACTCCAGAAATGGTACACGCAGTAAATGCTCTCAAGTGACCTACTTTGTCTCTTAAGCATGAACCATCTATGAAAAAGATTTCATCAGACTCAGGTAGAGGTTCATCCACAATGTCAGGCCTCGGCTTGGTGCAACATTCAGTCACATCGAGACAGTCATGGTACTCACAATCTTCATCATCAACATTTAGCAAAGGCACTAAGGTAGCTGGATTCAGGATAGAATAATGTTTCAAAGTCACATTCTCTGAAGCAAGTATAACCTGCTCATAGCGTGTGAGTCTATTGTTCGTCATATGCTGTGTCTTAGTTCTCGTCATCAGGAGCTCAACTTTATGTGGAACAAAAACAGTAGGTGGATGAACCATAACAATACTCTAACATCTTTCAATGCTGACACCTGTTGCAGCAACGGATTTGAGACATCCGGGCAATGCTGAAGATACTGGAACTAAGGTAGCTGAGACGTAGGCATCTGGTCTATGGACTCCTCCATGACTTTGAGTTAGGACTGACAAAGCGCAACCTTCTTGCTCATAACAGAACAGTGAAAAGGACTTTGTTATAATCTGGAATTCCCAGAACTGGCGCACGACATAGATCCTCTCTCTACTCCAAAAATGCTACCAGACAGTCATGATCCCACGGTACTGGATCGCTCACATCCTTGTGCGTCAGCCTCTGTAAAGGCTTCGCCTTCAAGGAAAAATTCGGGATCCACTGGCGACAGTACCAAACCATTCCCAAGAACATCTGGACTTCCTTCTGTGTGGTGGGCACCATTATTTTCGTAATCGCCTCAATCTGATCTGGTGATACTTTCCTTTTGCCTTTTCTATTTGGTGACCCAAATACTGAACCTCAGTCAAACAGTACTGTAACTTGTTCGGGGACACCTTGTGTCCATTCTCCGCTAGGTGGTTCAGTAAAGCAACAGTGTCGATCCTGCAAGCATCCTCCGTCTCAGTCACTATCAAAAGATCGTCAATGTACTGTACGAGAACTGAATTCTGTGGCAGTAAGAGACTCTCAAGATTCTTCTTCAATAGCTGATTAAAGATCGATGGACTCTCTGTATAACCTTGAGAGATACAACACCATGTTAACGCCCAATCTTCCAGCTGGAAGGCAAATAAAAATTGGCTCTCCTCATGCAATGGTATCGAAAAGAATGCTTAACACAGATCTGTCAAGGTGAACCATTCAGCTTCACATGGGATCTGAAACAGTATCACTGATGGATTCGGTACCACAGGACAACATGGGACCACGATCGTGTTAACCTTTCGCAGGTCTTGCACAATCCTATACCTCCTACTCGGTTTCTGCAATCCCATGATTGGTGAGTTACATGGACTTCCCATGATCTCCTTCAGAATTCCCAGTTCAATCATAGCCTCGATCACAGGCTTGATACCTGCAATCGTCTCCGGTGACAGATAATACTGAGGTGTTCTCGGAAACTCAGCATTAAGTTTGACTTGGATCTTAACTGCCTTAACTCCCTTGATCAGTCTTATCTCTTCCCCCGTGAAATCCCATACGTCCAAAGAGAGAGAGTCCCTCAGGTCAAGTGGGAGTTCCTCAACTGTCAACATAGGAAATTGCTCTGTACACAGATTCTGGTTTACCACCTTAAATGTAGCATCATCACCACTAGTCTGTAGCTCTACTTCTTAGGGCATGCAGTAGATGGCGCAGTTCAATTTACACAAAAGATCATGACCTAACAGACAGATTGGACTTGAGTCGCATACCACAAATTGGTGTCGATCATGGAAGGTCCCTATTCTCACAGGTATCGGTTCAGTCAATGGATTAGTCATTTTCTTATTCGCCACTCCTACAACTTGAATCGATTGTCCCGAGAGGGGTAAGTTGGGAACTACTGCAGATCTCACAATAGAGCGAGTAGCACCTGTATCAACTAAAAAGGTAGTTGGGTGACCACCAACATCCGCCTCTACATACGGTCCTCTCTGATCTACCTCCAAGACTGCTCCAAGGGTACAGTTTTCCTCCCCCCTCAGACACCGTCATTTCAATGGGTCTGAATCGAGCTCATCAAAGGTCTCAATAAAGGGCATCTGCTGGTAAGTTCGGTTTCCCTGCGGGATTCTTGGTGGCTGGGGCACTTGTACCTGCGGACATATTGTTCCCCCTTGTACCGATCTGGGTCTCGTCACTGTATTGACAACCTCAGATGTCTGCACCACTTTCTCCTGCTGGATTCGATCTACACTCGCGCTTCCAATGCCCGATCTTGTGACAGTTCTGACATGCCGTGGTCTTAGGGTAGCAGCATCTATTCCTGTCTTAGGATCTATGGGTTTCCCTTTTCCCTGAACAGATGTGTTCTGAGTCCCTCCTTGATTATTTCCCTGCCTTCTTCCTAACGTTCCTCCGTTGGTCTGGGTCTGATCTTCCTTCTCTGCATTCTGTATCTGGACCAGCATCAGCTTATCCTTAAGCTTTTTATGCTTCGAGTCCACTTTGTCACTACAGTATCTGGCGTATCTCAGAATCTCATCCACCTATTTGTTCTGCCAGCAAATCAAATGCTGCTGGATCATAAGGCTAACTTCTTGTCTCAATCCTAACACAAATTTCGAGACAAACTGTCCCATATCCTTTGGGTCAAGGGTATCCAACCCACTATACTGCTTGAAGGCTTGCAGGAGCCTCTCATAGTAGGCATGTACAGTCTCCTTTGGCTCCTGAACAGTCCTGTCTCTCTTAACCCAATCAATGTCTTGTGGCGAAATCTTAGATTGCAGCCATGTGATTACCTGTTCATACTTTTTAATAACCACAGGTGAAGGACCATGTGTAAAAGAATCTCTCTCCGGCTCCGAAGACGGCCTATCAACAGCAATTTTACAAGCTGACCACAAATCACTCGGTACCACAATATCAAACAATGTATTCAAATCAATCCACAGTACTTTTGAAATTTTGACAAACAAATCAACTTGTTTGTACCTCTCGACAGGTTTTTCCCTCAGCCGAGGAAAATCATTCGGAAACTCTGCTAAGTCACCTCTACTCCAAGGCACATGCACATACCCTCCACTCAGTACCTCTCGCAACGGAAAAGCCTCTACTCTCACTGTTCTACCCCCCAGAGGTGGCGCTTCTCCGATGCTCTTCCTGGCACTCTTCTTCTTTGACCATCTTTCCTCCCACTTGTCAAGCATACTCCATGCACGTATTCCTATGATCAATTCTCGAATGTGTGTTTTCAAACCTATGGCTCTTTTCTCCTCTAGTTCCTGATCACTGTATTTAACCTATGGCTTCCCTGTAACATTTTTGTTTTAGACAAATCCGCATCATACCTCTGTGCCAACTCTGTCAGTTTCGTATGTGCTCTCCTTGCGTTGCGAGTTACATCCTTTGCCACCACCAACAAATCATCTGGCTCATAGAGTTCGATCCTTTCCAAAGGCAAGTTCCCACTAATTATCTCCTCCACTTCTGCCTTTAATCTCACCACATCCAGGACCTTGGCCCTCAGATCAGCTTTAATTGTCCCTCGACTCAACACACTACTCGATTCTCCACCCTCACTACCCTGATCTTCCCACTGATTCCCTTCCATTGCTTTCCGTGAGACAAATTGACTCCCTGACTATTACTACCTCCAATTATCCTTCCACTAGGGCCTCTCACTCGGGGTTCCCACAGTTTCGGGCCAACACAATTTGGCCAACGTAAGAATAAACGAATAGGCCTTTCATATAACAACGTGAACATTTCATTTAGGCCTTTACACATCAAATTATATACTCAAGTTAATAAGGCTTTGCACTACAGCATCTACGATTATTACACGTCAAGCATCTCTCATTATTTCTTCGTGCAATCTTCAGCTTGGTGCACATTTATACCAAAATGCATTTCATTACACAGAAACTTTTCGTTAAGCAATTGCATCATACTGAAGATTACAGTTTCAAATATAAACATTGTTTCATTTCTCTTCTGTATGGCACGAAATAGCTTTCTATCATTTCACTTGCACGTTTTATTATTACAGCACAATTCTAATGATTACACGTTAATACAGCACAAGAATATATGCAGGTGCGGACTATCCATGATTATGATGCATCCCTAAAATTTTAGAGCACCATCACGCTCTATCAATAGTAGTAGAATGAGGTTTGGGATGAGTCAGAGAATGGAGATAAAGGATATATTAAGACAGGTATAGGGTGAAATATAGAATAGTGCATTGGAGTTTTGGATTCCGGTGTAGAGTGCTACTCACCGAAAAGCGCTTTGACGCCTCGTCAGGGGTAGTAAGCACTTTAGAAATACAATTAACAATACAATACAATATTCGATATTTATTAAGCGCCGTATATACTCGAGGGCTTCTTGGCGCTATATAGTATTTCTCTTCCCTCTCTACTAACAAAGAGGGTGGCACCTATTTTCATTTGTTTACCAGACTGCGAATGAGACTATCCCGGTATTTTGTATCAAACTCGTTTTGTTTCTCTTTGGATATTATAGAGACGTGTTCAGAAAATGAAGACTGGATTATTCTCTCTTCTCGACTACAAGTGAAGCGAGCAAACTGGATTAGTTAGAAATTTAATTGCACATGGAATAATTATATTAGTGTAATTTATTATCACATGAAAGAATAACAGTAGTTCCTAAATATCCCAGTCTCTGGTAGCTCTCACAGAGCAGTCCTTTGTCTGCCTGTGCTTTGTTCTTTTGAACCGAATACACAACATGCTTTCAACTTGACCAGGAAGTGACTACAGTATAAATGGGGAAATTCCGTCTTGAAATTAATTATCTCCTGCTACAGGCCAACTACAGCACTTTAGATTAATGCATGACTGAATAAATTCCCTCACAGTAATGAGTAGGGAAAACCCCAGGCTTTCTGACTTTGCACTTGCTGCTTGTCGATAGATACTGAAACTGCACAGTGGGAGAATTGTCCTGCGTGCTGTCCAGAATCAATAGGCTACCAGAGGCCGCGTGCTTCATCCTAACTGTCTCATTATCCCTCAGTCTTGCTGACTGTTCATCAGTGAAGCACACTGGAAGAGCTACGGTTGCTCTGGGCACTGGTGTGTTTTGAATCTGGGGAGGCAGTGCCAGTCAAAGCAAACACTGCCCACATCTGGTCTTTTAAAATACTCAGACCGCCATGTTTTCTTTCCAGTGCGTTGTGGCTTTTTATTCCACTACCCTGCGCTTCCCAACTCTACATGTCAGTCTTGCAGGATTTCTTTTTATTGTTGCTTTTCCCCCTTTGGCATTGCCTTTCACCTCCTTCTCACCTGTTTTCTGCCTTTCTCTCTCATGCTATGGATCAAAGTATGAAGATGAAAAATAAGTCCTCGTCCGCCAAAGTATAGTGCAGCTGACACCACCTGCACAAATTAAGCCCTGAGTGGAACCCCTGCTCTTATTTGCCAGTAATAGATTTTTAACATTATTTGTCAATGGTTTCAGCATCTAACCCCTTTGCACCGTCTCACTCTTGTCCCCGCCATGCAGTCTGCACGACATTATTGTTCACTTCAGAGAACATGAACCTGTTTTTCTTGAATTCTTCAAAGATCACCAGATAAAATGTGTGCAAATGGTCCAGAATCTCAAATCGGGAATATTTGATTGCAGGGTTCCACTCTGGCTCTCACTGTTAGAGCTCTTTTTTTAGTATTTACCGCCACCTGCTCCCCCACAGTCATACAAAGGCGCTTGATCTGTCCCCACAAGTATTCAGACACATTAAATTACTCACAAAACTTGATTGAAAGGAACTCATTGTACAATTATGGGAGTTCGCTTAGGACATTGCCAGGCATGGATGAAAGGAAACAGCACATCACTTTACTGCTTGAAAATAGTTATCTGCCCTACTGACATACAGGGCAGTCCTTTCATCTAAGAGGCTGCCCATACGTATCCAGAGGCCGGTCAAGTTCCAGAGTCACAAACCTCATCATTGCCTTCATATTTTATCAATCTGTCTTTCTACTAGTGGATCTATCAAGTATATATTGTCGAAAATATATGAGCAAAACAATGTTTCTACCATTTTAACAAAGCAAGGCCCTTCCCAGGGACGTCGCCACATCGAGGCTCGGCTAACGATCCATGTGGTAGATCTATATCTCTAACAATACATCTACAGAGACTTGAGATCACAACTTGGCAAGTGAACTGACTTCTAGATCCTGTGCATGTGAGACACAGTGAATTTTGGAAAATTCAAAGTTTTGAACAACGACAGTACTGTACGCTGCAAAAGATGTGCAAGCAAAGGGTTTTGAGTTAGTGGCATTCATTACTTCACGTGACCAGCTAAACCGCAGCATGTCCCTATTGAGTTGCTAAATATGTTAGTTCTATTTTACTGCATTGCTTTGTTTATAAGGAATACAAGGAATACCCTGTGCAAGTGTAGAATTTAGAAATTCTAGACCTCAGCCACGCCTATTCCACATCTGTTGAAATATATCCCAAGGAATTTGACTCCATCTCGCATACCAGATTGTGTCCCTATCATGCATTAAGTGCTCTTTGCTAAATTTACGGTGAGCAGTTTTTCATGACCAATGTCATCTACGACTCTGTTAGGAATCATGACCTGCATTGCATTTTCTTATAGAACCATGGCGTGCCCCAGGGCAGATTCTTTTATAGAAATATATTTTCCCCTTACTTTATTTAACAATTCTTCATAAGGATATAATAAACCAGCAGTAGGATTGGGCTTCTTTTTTGTTTTGTGGCACCATTTACAAATTACCACCACACACCCATAGTCACCGGATAGTGAACTAGATTGCCTTTTTTTTAAAAGCTGATGATCTCTGCTAAAATGACTTTCGAAATACTTATGTTCTATGGGCACCTCAGCTCTAGTTCAACATTACCCGACAAAAGTTATCTGATCTTAGCACAGAATTATCTTTGGTGTCTGCCTATTCCCTTGTATTCAGTTGACTCTCCATTTGGACTGGGTAAACTCCACCCTGATTGTCAAAATTCATACCTTTGCTAATCTTCTCCACCATTGTTTAGCATTCTTCTAATACATATGATCAGAATATTCATTTGATGTTTGTAAACGCCTTTTTTGTAGGACGAATTAACATCTTGTTTATAATGAGCGATGGATAAGCAGAAGGCATGCCAGTGCCTAGAAATGGTTTTATTATTGTGTTCTGTCACTCAGGTTTATTCTGCAATACATGTCGATTATGTAAACCATCTTAAGGATTTTATTTAAGTGGGTGAGAGCAGGCACTTTTAGATGTTGCTAGCAGGTGTCTTTATTCTTTCTTTATATATCTATTCCTAAACATGGACTGCTAGAGGGATAGGTGGCAGCCCATGGGTATCTACAAACACCACATGCCCTAAGGTAAAGTGCGTGAGGTTCACCACTTTCTACTTAGGCTCGGCAGGCTTCATACTCGTTGACTCAGTAATGGAATTAATAACAAACGGCAGTACTGTCCATGCAGAGCCTGGTAAATGCTCCATATGTATTCAGCGTATGAACTTTGAAGCAGTGGATGTCCTCCAGCGTTAAGCGATCATATGATGAACAGCCACTGCTGCAGCGGTTGAAACTTTAAGGATCATATAGAGGCTGGCGTACAGTTGTTTCTGTGTTGAGGCCTTTGCCTCCAACTACCCAATGAAGGATTTCCTACCATGATAACAGATCCCTGACATTTTAGAGAAAGTTCTCCCACTGGCAAGATGGAAGTTGTTTAATTAAACAGTAATGCCAGCTGGTAACTATGTCATGACATCTGGGAGGCATTTTTGTGTTTCGCAGAAACAACCCCCCAAAGTGCAAAACAAAGTATGAATGGCCGTAACTTGCATGCACAGCGGTATGAATTATTTCTACTGCCCAGGACCTCATGCCTCTTATTCTGGTTCTAGGTGGGAGCAATGTGTGTTGGTAAGTCCTTTCTTATTAGGGTGGGACTTTCAGCATCCAGTGGTAGAAGAGCATGCCAGGTCATAGGATGAGGTGGGGGAAACAGTGGCTTTTGTAAAGTTTCTGCTCAACTGTTACATGGCAGTGCTCCTGTTCCACCAAACCCTCAACGACCCCTTTTGCCCCTGAACTCATCCATGTATCTGGAGCACGTACACAAGAACTCTGGTTTGTTCATGAATAGAAACCTATGTGATTAATATTTTTATTATCTGGCTGATGCTTCAGGTCTCCACCTACTAAGGTTGTTTTAGGTGTACCTTTGTTTTGGAATTGTGTCCCTATAACTGAAGACGTGTTTTATTTTCTGCCGGGAGATCTTGTTATCCTGTGTCCCGCAGAATCAATCTTTATTTTACAGAAATCATGTATCAGGTCAGGTTCTCAGTACCTGACAGTAAATGTCTTCTCTGTGCATCCATCCTGCATAAATGAAGAGGCAAATGTTTGTAATGTTTGCATATTTGTTACAGCGGCTGCTATTCTAATGTTTGCCGGTAGCTCTAATCTGGTAACAGGAGCGCTGGCAAATCTCCTCTTGATGAGCACAAATTTAACTTTTCAACTTGTCAATTTTTGCAGCATTTGTTTTGGTGGTACATGCATCTGTCAGGAAAGTCAATGCAACGCATGCCTTTTATTACGAATTTCTTTTCACCACCTCCCACAATTGCAAAGTAGTATCCAGAAAAACTCTCAACCACACATGTAATGTGGTTTCTGAATTTACTTTAAATCAATTAGTCAGTTTTTGAAAATAAATCAGAGCGTTCTGGAGCACATTTGTAATAGTGGGTCAAATGTATTTAGGCAAGCTGCCACTGCGGGATCTCTAGCCAAAGGACTGTACATTCTCTTCAGTTAACTCACAAGGCGGTTAAAGACTGTATGCTCCAATGGTCAGGGTGTATTGCACTAGAGCAAAGCAGTTATTGCTGCTTTTCTCAGAAAAATATCACAGTTTGTGCTTTGCACGGTTGTCACATGAGCATCTGTGCGTAAAGCACTCTTGTGTGGGTCTTCTTGAGGCCATACTTGGCAAGACTAGTCTTGGGTTACGCTGCACTGCAAATGCTCACATTCTGTTGGTAGCTTGCTTGCAAGGCAAGTGCAAAAATATAGTGATCTATTTATATAGGGAGAGGAGTTGGCCTGTCGGCTAGGGTGATCGACCTTGAATCTGTTGAACTGGGTTCGAGTCTGGGCAATAACGCTGAACATCCTGTGATTCTGGGCAAATCACTTAATCTCCCCTGCCTAACAAAAGTGAATGTGTCCTCATGTAATGCAACTGGTGCTATGTAAAGCGCTCTGATACCCGATTCGGGTCAAATTTGTACTATATAAATCTCTGTAAAAATAAATAAAATACCATGATGTTAAGAGGATGAACAAGTTGCTTACTACTCACTAGAGCCCGGGCTCACTTCCTCGCTCGTCCTTACTCCGATTCCGTTGGACTTCATGCTGGCATTGTAGACATATTTTAGTTAGAATGAAGGTAATAAAATGTTGGGAAAGATGGCTAGAATGGAATTGAACTTTCCATGTATGCTCCTGTATGCTTACTCTCGGACTGTCATCAGTACTAGAAAGATGGACACTTAAATGGTCTTAGCACTTTTAATAGTTTGATTCAGAGTGATCAGATATGAACACTCCAGGATTTGAAGATCAATAGTTAAGTTGAGTGACTTGGGAAATAATTTTTTGACTGGAAACAGTTGCCAGCCTTCTGCTTTTCCACTCTTTTAGCTTCACTTTCATGGCTGAGTGTAAGACATGTACATGCATGTTGTTGTTGTTAGTGACCAGCTGATACAGCAGCAAACGCAAAGTATGGGTCTGCTGAATGGAATATACAATTACATACTGTAGACAGGAATATAAGGGTACAGGCAGTAGAGGGACTGGAACCTAATGGGGACAAGTAGACACTGGATTACGTGGCAGCCGATAAATTTTGGAAACATATTGAAAACATGTTGGATATATGGAGGTAAGAACAGCATACAAGGTTAACTGACTATTCTGCGACACTTGGAGAAGTAGGGAATGCTGGTACATTGTGAGGACAGTCAAAATGATGTATAGAAAATCTAGTGGCAAAGGATTCAGTCTGTGGTTAGGTATGGAGAACTTGTTATTTCACACTGAGCAACCAGTTTTTCACATCAGTTTTTCAGATAGTCCAGCGCAAGCAAGACACTCGTAGGCTATAAGTGCTTGCTAGATGTCTGGAGTCACTTGGTGGCAGGATGAGGCAGTGAAGGACAGGATGCTCCTGGATGCTTCTGGGTCAGGGATGTTTATTGAGGCATGCTTCCAAACTTGTCCCTCTATGATCCAAGATCGTCCTGCACCAGTAAATTCAAGTTCATTCCTGCTCTCCTAAGTGTGTTCAGGGTTACAGATACCTGCTAGTAAGGCCATAAGACGCTCCATCACCTGGTACTTTTTCAGAATGTCCCAGTGATCTTGGTCCACCATCACCACATTCTGTCACTTGCTTCTCTGCTTGCCTTGTTGCCATTATTGGTCTGCCCATCCTTGGTGTAGTTCACTTCCTGAAACACCCTTTTCTCTTTTGTTCTGATTGTACCAACAATGGTGTCTGTAAAGGAGGAATGTGGCAATGCTCCTTATAGCACAGACTTAAGCGCTATGCACATTCCAGCATGTAATCATGTGCACAAATCTCAGTTGAGTGGGAAACAGGCTCAAAAGTTACAACTACTACTTTTGCGTCCACTCTGTAAATCTCACGGAGAGTTAAAGAGAGATTCTCACAAAGGCCTGATGAACAGATGGTGACTTAACTCTTGTTGTTTGCCTGTCTTACTGGGTTCTAGGAATAATCCGGGAGAACTCCTGGTTTACACCTTAAATTCAAGAGTGCACCATGAGCACATTGCTGTAGAATATCTCTGAATCACACCCAATGTTGTCATCAATGTGATTTATTCTCTTAGTCAACCATGTTTGCCTCCTTTTCGGGAGCACTTTGGGATTGGTAATAGATCTTATCTTTTCAATGATTTAATTGTGTTCTGGAGGGATACGCGGTGTTGTCACATATATTCATTTTGTGTTTTAGTCTTTACCGGACAAAGATGGGAAAAAGTGCCTTTTCCTCATAAAATGCTTAGATAAAAGCTATGAAATCAGTGCTTCTGACAAAAAGAAAAAGCAAGAGTGGATACAAGGTAAGCTACAAATGTCTACTTTTCGTGTGAATGTGTGCGCATGCATGTCCGATCCTGAGCTTCCAAATAATGCAAACATATTACCAGGGAATTGCTTCCTTTACTGTTCACTACCTTTCTCATCAGAGGAAGTCTGTTTTTCTTCCAGTACTAATTCACCATGTATGCACTTTTTCTTGGTTTTGAGAATTGGATGTGTCCAAGATCATCTAGAGATGAAGCAATGGGAGCCATACCTGTGACACTTAATCATCTTTCAGGGAAAGCGCTTGGGCTGGGGTTTGTGGCATATGTGGTTTTAGTACAGAGGAGTGTGCTGGAAAATTGAATGCACAAGTAGTGACTGGGCAGTAGGGATACCCATAGTCTAGTGAGTAACAGCACCATCTTTTGCCACCTTCGCTTCTAGACCTACCTTGCCTGATTAGAAAATCACTCACCAGATCTAAAGTTGCCCCACATTAATGAACTTATCCTATTGACAGTAGCATCACACTTTGGGAGTTCATGAATGCATATTGTAGGAGGTTCACTGTCTGCTACCTGTCCACCCAGGTAGCAGCCCACTGATGCCTACTTAGACTGTGGTGGTTTGCTAGATAATACCTGACATGAATCCAAGAGACTTGAGCCCCTAAAACAGGAAGAAGAAAATACTGCTGCCGTTGCCAAACCGTGTGTTTCCACAAACAACCAGTGAGAAACTCTTACAATCTTTAATTATCCTGTGCATCAATTCCTGGTTTAGGGCTTCATAAATATAGCAGTTGAAAGGAGTTTCCTAGCCATCTGAAGACATAAATATCCCTACAGTCAGAAGTATGAAGAATGGAAAGATGGGTGTGAATCTGCGGCCTTTTTGGATTATTGGGTTTCTAGCAATAACAACTGCAATCAGTGCCCTCAAATGACATGCCCAATACCCTCTAGTTTTAACCATGAGTGTAAGCGCTATTTCAAACACTGTAACTAGATTAAAAGGGGTGATTAATGTACTGGAAGCATGGTGATGATGTACTTGACACTTTGCTGAGTAAATAAAGGAGCTTTTTGAGAAAACGACCAACTTGGGTAAATATAACTACAGGCAATATGTTATGAAACAACACAAGGAAGGGGATAAGGTGGGATGCCTACTCTTCGGCTTGCGAACATGAAGATAGGGATGAAAGTTATTTAGGTGATTAAAGATAAAAATATCTTATGACTGTTCATCAAAATAGTTTTAATCAGTGATTTGTTGAATACTGTCTGAAGTTGCATGGACAACAAGAGTGGAGTGAATAAAATATCCTTTAGATGAAGCAAGTCTCCCAGACTCCCAGAGGAACGCTGAGATGATTTTAACTTCTCAGTCGACATAGAAGGCATTAGATGGGCAATAAATAATCCAGGAACTAGTAAAACCCTACTATTACCCATCAAGCTTCATAAACCGATGTCGCTCTTCTGACATGTACTTCAGTGGCTGTAGAAGGAGGCCTTGAGGGGCGGAGCGGGACTGACTCCAGGATGGCCATCTTCTTCTTGGGTTTCTGAGGAGGCGCCTGCTTTCTGGACTGCCTGACCACACTAGGACTGTGTCTTTGCTGCAATTGGTGCATAGGTGTGTGAACATTTAGCACAGGCTGGGAGTGTGGTAACAGATGGTAAGGGTGGCGACTGTGGTGGACCTTGATTTACATTGTTCCCTCTGCCTTTCGCCTCTGCATGGGCGCAGAACCTTAAAGACCAATTACTAGTGCTCCAGTTAGGACCGGCTCTTTGGGTGGATGTGAGCAGGGAGTGGCCTGAGAGGCATTAGCACACTGCGAATGGGGGCAGCACATTTCACAATATGAGAACATGTGGCTACCCAGGGTGACATCTGAGGGTGACAGAGGATAGAATGTGGGCTGGATGGTGAGCTGGAAAAGCAAGCAGCTTCCTTGCGTGCTGGTCATTCGGTAGCCTGCATTTCATCTGGGCTGCACGCTTGGCCAATTAGTTCATGAAGTATATGCTCTCCACTAGCAGCCCCCTGTGGGTTGAGACTACAGGCAGTAGTCCTCCTTCGCATTGTTTGCTTTACATTTGGCATTGTGGTGTGCTTCCTGTGTTTACCATTCATCTTGCACCCTGATGAAGCCATCCGTTGGAGAAGTAATGAGTAAGGAGGGCCTCTTCACCCTATGAGCCCCAGCATCAATGAGTGCCATAGAGTACATGTCCTCACAGCCAGCAGCAGAAAAGCATGGTGACAAAAGTCATCCTATTGTTGTCCATCAACACATTGCACGATGATCTCGAAGAATAGACCGGTATCATCATATCAGAGCTGAGAGATATGGAGACAATCGGTGGGTTATCCAGCTACACTGAAGGTTGAATATTAGGCAAAGAGGTTTTTGTTCGATCAGGTGGATTTTTGAAGAACTCCCTGGGGTCAGGTTCTGGATGTCAGCCACTGAGATATGAAGTCCTATAATTGCTTTGGAGTGCGCCCTCCGAAGGCGATGATTATTTCCTTCTTTTAGCTTCAGGGATTGTCCTTTTTTTGTTTTTTCTTCACTGTTCCTTTCCCTTCTATAGGTCACTAGGATTTTTAGAATTATTACTGTGCAATTCAACTACAGCACATGGTGCCCTGGTTGGTGCATAATGATCCAGATCAGGTTAACGTAGAACTATTTAATGTAAATGCCGTTAATCATATTATACCCACTCCAATTCCTAGACTTCGGGACAAATGCACATGCATATCTCAGATGCGATAATGGGACACTGCATAACACCTAAATTTAGAAACACTCATTTGCATAATGTACAGACAGGGAAGGATTGCCAGGATTTAATGATTTATGCAACAATTGTAAAAGTATGATTTCCCATTTTAAATCCACCGGCATGTTTGAGGTTCTCTACAACTAAACTACTCCACAGAATAACACCAAAAGTATAACAACTATACCTTGAACAGGCTCTTCTCGCGGCTGTCCAATCTTTTTTAACTTGCTTACTGATCTCGAGCTTCAAGTGGCCTTCATTTGTTTTAAAAGCAGTGTTTCTAGTAGCTGTTTTATATTGTCCTGCAGACCATTTTGTTTCTGTTAATTGCCTTTTGCACAGTGCACAAGCTTCTATTGGTTTGTCATCGCAGCACCCGTTGGAGGTTGATAGTGACAGCCTTTTACTGCTTGTTGTCTCCTTATTACATAAGGTCTAAGTTGAGGAATTGTGGCATTCAGGTAATCCTCCAGTTACTTGCCTGCAATCTTCATTATTTATATGCCTAGCCTACGTTGTCCCAGTCCTTACATATCCCCTCCCTACACTGTTGAGCTTATCATCGCCTTCGCCCTGAGGTGGATTTATATCTCTGATAGCCAGGCGAAACCTGGATTGCTAAGCGGGAGCAGTGTGGTTAAGTGCTTCCATCTGGGAAGACCCCCAAAAACCATTCTTGTTGCTTTTGCACACATAAAGGTGTACAAGAAGAAACAAAGGATTTGACAGTCCCCTTGCTCCCCATTACATAAAGACTAGCATAAGGATGAGAAGGGTCACAAGTGACAAAAATGACCAGTTGGCAAGCTCCGCGTACAGAAGTTGGAGAAGATATGACAGCCTTCCAGGGCTATTTCCTGCTCCTTGTTAGAGATGCTCCAACTGTTTTCATCTTCATCCTGGTGTTAAATGGTAGTGGCAGTTGCAGTCGATAACCTTTCAAGTATTGCCCGGCGGTAATCGCCTTTTATACCATTCGAAAATTAACCAACAAAGAGGCAGGTGCCGGAGACTGGAAGGCAGGAAACAAAGTTTTATTCTCTCCGGAGGAGAACACATCAGATCAGACCCACAGGGAATCTTCTCGAGATGCTCTACCCACATCTCTGAGGCCTGGCCTCTTATACACAGGTTTATTGCTTTATTACAGGTTTATCATACATGGCACATTCTTGAGATCGCTTTGATACATGAAAAAACATCCTCAGAATCCCCGGCTCAGATCCGCTCCCACACATAGCTACAGTAGAAGTCCCCACCCCACCCACAGTAGGAGATGGCTATCACACAGCTGGACATTCCGCCAATTCCCGGGGGTGTGTGCGACTGGTCGGGTCTCAGGGGGTGGGGGGCCTTGATCTACTGTAATCCCTTTGATGTGGGGTGTTTCCCTTACAGTAGGGGCAATAAACTGCATCCGCAGGGCTAGGTGATGGCCTGGGATCGGTTCGAACATTCGGGCGCAGAGGAAGGGGGTTATCAAAGGGATGTATGACCATGTATGGGATGAAAGAAGGTGTCGGTCAGGCGTGGGATGTGGTTCCATGGCAGGGTCGTGCAGAAGGAGAGGGTTTATGGCCCATGTATGAGAGAGCGGGGGTGGCCGGCGCGCGGGGGGGGATGTTCGCAGCGCCAGAGGGACGCGCTGGTGATAGGCAATGAGGTCATGGTGCCTAAAATGGCCGTCGCGCGTTTTCAGCGTGCGGGCCTGAGAGGGGACAAGATGGCGTCGATTATGTTGACATTGCAAACCAGATTTTAACACTGGCATGAACCCACAAAGTATACACCTCTTGGTATGGCAAGTTGAAGTGTACACTGTTTTACCAGTATTACATTTCATTGTGTACTTTTGCGTCTGTGGTACTGTAATCTATGGTTTTAAATACACCATCAGATGAGCCTCATTTCAAATCTGTGGGTATAACAGATGATGGGCTAACATGTTTAGAGTTATGTATTTAGCTCTACTGCATAGTGCAAAATGCATCATCTCATCCATTTTGGATCCAAGGGTGCATGTCGCACTAAGGAAATAGTCCTAAATGCTGGAAGTAAATTGGGGGGAAAATCCTAGCCCAAGAGCACATTTAGTGAGCGTGAGCGGCTGCTCGATATTGGCATTTAGCGCAAAATTAATTCCTGCACCTATTTTGGATTCGATATGGCGTTTTTGTGTTGAGAAATAGTGCTAAACACAGTTACTCATAATTATAGGTAATCTCAGAGTTACGCCTACCCCTATTATGAATCAACATCAAGAGTACAATGAGTTCTTTTTTAAGCTTAAGTTTTCCATGTTTATTTATTTTTAATTTATGTTAAATTCTCAACAGCCATTCAGTCTACTTTGAATTTAAGGCGGTTAGGCTCTGCCCCACCCCACAAGGAGGCGCGTCTGAAGAGGAGAGAGACGCGCCGGAGACTGCAAGCTGAGCAAGAGGAACTAGATCGACGAATGCTGGAACTCCAGATAGAAAATGAGAAGAAGCAGCGGGAGCTGGAATCCATGCGAGAGGTACTGATGGTTTTACCTACCCTCCTCAGGAGTCCATGTATACAATGGGTTCAATTTTTACTTGCCTGACTTGTAATGTGTACTATTCCCACGCATTCACATTTAACGTAGCATGATGCGCTTATCGCTATTCGTATTTTCTCAGTCTTTCGACTGTGAAAAATGCAGACAACCTGAAATGTATCAGTAAATTCATTCATGGTGTTGTGACATACCAGCAGGCCTACACAGAGGCCTAGCCTGCTAACCTATCCTTTAGTTAGTCAATGAAAGGACATACCCTTTTCCAGTCTTTGCAAGACATGTAAGTACAACAGAGTTGAGCTGCCCTGTTACTCTCTGATTAGTTTAAAAAGCATAAAATAAACTTTACTTACATTTGTAAACTTATTGAGACTGATTCACAAAATATTGAGTAGTGGAAGTGATACTAGAAGAGTTCTATTTTATACACTTTTACATGTCTCTTTGAATCGGCCTCAAAATGGTCAATCTCCTTATTAGTAAAAGTGCAAAGAAGATACAGTCCTTTCTGTTTGTGCTAATTGTATATGAAAATTACCATAACATACCTATTTTATTCCCGTTTTAGATGTTTTAGGGCAATTTATAGTGGCATGTAAGAATATGGGAAAGATTGCTACAGGAGTAGTATTGACCAGCAGGATTATGAATTGGCCTTAGTGTTTATAAACTGCAGAAGAAATCTAAGTCGTAGCCACAGTGTTTTATATTACATGCAATGGACGGACTTGTTCTCATCCTTATTGAGCAAAAATTGGCAAAGACAGTAGAGTGGACCGTGGCAAGTTGGTTTGATGCCTAATTAATAATAAATAATAATAATAATAAAAGGCATTTGTAGAGCGCACAGCTACCCCGAATGGTGTAATTAATGTTTCAATTCTTTTATTTCTAGCATATTATTATTATTATTATTATTATTATTATTAATAAATTTTATAGAGCGCGTAGTCACCCGTGAGTATCCCAGCGCTAGGAAACAGTAAACCTGAGGGGAGTGAAGGCAGTGAGGGGGTGTGGAAGGGAATTATGGAAATAGAAGGGTTTTCAGACGCTTTCTGAAATGTAGATAGTTGGGTTCTGATCTTGTCTCGCGGGGTAAGGCGTTCCAGAGACGTGCTGTATGAACCGAGAAGCGTCTTCCACCCGTGCGGGCCTTCTTAAATCTGGGGATGGTGATGAGATGTTCCTGATCGGAACGGAGGGATCTTGGGGCTTTGTAAGGTTTAATGAATTTGGCTAGGATCGGAGGTCCTTTATTTTGCAGCGATTTGTGGGCCAGGCAAAGGGCTTTGAACTGCACTCGCTCCCTGACCGGGAGCCAGTGGAGGAGCCTCAGAGCCGGTTTGGCTGAGGCTCTGGCAGGAGTGTTGGTGACGATCCGGGCAGCCGCATTTTGGATCCTCTGTAGCCAGTTCAGGGTGGCCTCAGGAGCGCCCAAATAGATGGAATTACTGTGGTCGATCCTGGAGAGTATTAGGCCTTGAATCAGTAATTTTTTTGCGGTAGGAGGGAGTAGGGGCAGGATCTTTCAAACTGATTTGAGGAGCCCAAAGCATGTCCCGGCTACTTTTTTTGCCTGTGTTGCAAACGATAGGTCTTTATCGAGCCAGACGCCTAAGCTCTTAACCTCGGGTTAGGGTCTGGGGGCGGGCCTAAACAGGGTGGCCAGATGTTCTGTGACCAGATGTTCTGTGACAGGGCAGAGCTAGCTATATCAGTGTCTGTTTTAATTTGAGACGGGTCTTTTAGTCAAAAAATCCTAAAATGCATTAAGGCAGTATTAGTAAAAAATTAGGTTTTTGCGTAATTTCTCTTCTGTTGCTGTAAGAAACAGCTTGTTCCTGCAGTCGTTTGAAGAAGTGCCATTTTGTGAGGTGAAACAGAATACAGACCATGTTATGAAACAGAGTTGAGTGACAGTTTATGGGCAAAACTCCTTTCACAACTTTTATTTTCGACTTTAGACTCCGATGTACTGACTCTTCTTCCTCCAAAATAACATGATTTCTGAATTATAGTTTTCTGAGGGAACCTGTTTTTGTTCTATAGAAACATATACCCTAATAGAAAATATCCAGCGCTTCGCCCTGAAAACCGGACACCCCAGCGAACACTACTGCCACGCATGGGAGTCTTCGGTAGGACAGTTTTCCTGCACCAGATGCATCTTCTCCTACACCAGCATGCCCACCGTCACGACACAAAGCTCTACGCCTACCTTGTGCCACGCAACACCGGATACTGCTCACTGCTTCCTCCTCAAAACATGCTCGCTATGCAAGCATTCCATCGAGTTGTGGGACCTCATCATCACCCTCGCACCCAACATCATCTTCCTCACCGAGACCTGGCTCAACCCGTCATCTGCCCCTGACATCGCCACAGCTACTCCCGTCGGTCACAAATTCACTAACCAGGACCGCGTCGGCAAGCCACGAGGAGGAATAGCCCTCATCTACAAAGAGACCATCCAGTGCACCACCACCCCCAATGAACACCTCAATTTCAAGCTCCACACGGACGGCAAGTCAACCATCAGAGGCACCCTTGCATACCAACCCCCGGGCCCACGCTGCAGCTTTTGCAACACCATTACAGACTGTCACTGCCCTCACCCTGGACTCCAATGACTACATCTTCCTTGGCGACCTTAACTTTCACCTTGACGACTTCACCGACAACACTACCCACCTCCTCAACAGTATGAGAAGGATTTGGCTCACCCAAGTTGTCCGCACCCCAAGTACACCCGCAGGACACATGCTGGACCCCATCTTCTTCTCTAGCAACTGCATCAAGTACAGCCAGATCACAGAACTCACATGGACTGACCACTTCATCGTGCACTTCAGCATCTCCAGCCAACATACCGCCACCCCCAAGAGGTCCTGCACCACCACCACCTCATCTTTAGTAAAATTTCAGACACCCGCTGAATGGGCGCCCTTGAACACCTCCAACCCAGCTGCTGCCACCAACCTGGACTAAGGAATTAAGAACTTCAACACCTGGATCTCCAACTGCAGTGACATCATTGCCCCATCAAGAACAACAGACACAGAAGAGGCCAGCTGGTACACCCATGAACTCAGAACAGCAAACAACTTGAGAAGAGATGGCATACCTGCAAGGCCACCTCCAACAGGTTGGCCTTCAAGACCTCCCTCAAACTCTTACCACCACCTACTGAGGGGAACAAGAAGGATTGCCATAGCTGCACGCATCGAAATCTGGACCAACAACAGCAAACAAGTATTCAATATCCTCAAAGACAATATCCTCAAAGAGTTCTCTAACCCTGCAGCCAGCAAAAACATCACCCCTCACAAGAGGTCTGCGACAACCTCGCTGACAACTTCTATGACATCTTCGCAACCATATGCATAAACTTCAAACCAACACCCACGGACTTAGCCAAATGACACACCCTCACCACAATATACACCAACCGTGCACTGACCGCCTGAACCCAGCTCTTTACCCAGGACACCACCTCCATCATTAAATCCATCCACTCAAACTCCCACAGACCCATGCCCGCACCACATCTTCAGCCTCAGAAGCCAAATTACCGTCCAGGAACTTACCAGCCTGCTCAACACCTCAATCACCACTCCACATTTCCGGACCTCTGAAAATATGCCAAAGTCCAACCACTACTTAAAAAGCCCATCTCCTCTCTCCTGTTCCCGGCTGAGATTGTGGAAAAGACAATATACCGGCAACTTGCGAAATACATTGAGCAGAACCAGCAACTCGGCACATCACTCACAGGTTTCCACAGCAACCACAGCAGGTAGACTGCCCTGATTGCAGCCACCAATAACATCTGAACCCTCCTCGACTGGGGAGAAACGGCGGCTCAGATCCTCCTCAGCCTCCTGGCAGCCTTTGATACCATATCCCACCATACGATGAGAGAAAGACCCCACCACATCACCATCCAAGGGGACGCACTCAGATGGATAACCTCCTTCCTCACTGGAAGGACACAGAGGGGTCGCCTACCACCCTTCACCCCCGAACCCAAGGATATCATCTGCGGTGTCCCCCAGGGCTCACCCCTCAGCCATACTCTCTTCAACGCTTACATGATCCCACTGGCCAACATCATCAGAGCTCACTGTCTCAGCATCATATCCCATGCAGACTACACCCAACTCATCGATGACCCGACCACCACCAGGACTAACTTACACAGATGCATAACAAGCATCGCCAATTGGATGAAGAACAATTGGCTGAAGCTGGATACAAACAAGAAGGATGTACTGATCTTCAGCAACAATAGCAACCTCTGGAATGACTCCTGGTGGCCCCCAGGCTTAAGACCTGCCCCCGCCCCATGCCAGAAATCTCAGAATCATCCTTCATAACAGGCTCACCATGAATTCACAGATCAATGCCGTCTCCCCCGTCTGCTTCCTCATGCTGCACGTACTACAGAGTATCCTCATTGGCTACCCCTGCACATGAGACGCACCATGACACAGGCCTTGATCACCAGCCGACTGGACTCTGGCAACACTCTCTACAAATGGATCGCTGAACATCTCCTACAAAGACTTCAAATCATACAGAACACTGCAGCCAGACTCATCCTCAACTTCCCTCAATAAACCCACATCACTCTGCAACTTAGGCAACACCACTGGCTCCCAATACAGAAGATATGCCAATTCAAGCTGCTGACACATGCTCACAAAACCCTACACAACCAAGCACCCACCTACATAAACCACCGTCTCATCTTCTACCAACCTTTGAGAAGATAACGCTCTGCTTCCCTATCACTCACCCACACACCCGCATCCACCAAAGCAGAAGCGGAGAGCGCTCCTTCTCTTACATTACAGCAAAGACCTGGAACAGCCACCCCCCTTGCAGGTCCGGACCATCACCTCACTTCCGTAGTTCCAAAGAACCCTCAAGACCTGGCTGTTCGAATAAGACCCTCGAGACCTGCAAGCGCCTGGATACCCTACCGGGTGATAAGCAGTGCTATAGAAATCCTTGATTGATTGATTGATTGATTGAAAAAGTAGTTTCCATATAGTACATGCTGATATTATTTCCATAGCAATAATGGCCAGTCTGTTACAAAAAGTATTTTTTGTGGCCATTAACTGTTAGTGTTTACCTTCTAGCAGGTGAAGAATAAGTTTCTCTATTTTTTGGCTTGTATTTCTTCAGGTTTTATCAGAGACCATATAAAACAGAAATCTCAATGTACAATGACATGCACAAAGTTTACATATGAAGCGCAGGCTACATTTTTCACATAATCATGTATAAAATCACTATTATTTAGAAAGCAAACCACCTTGATGACATGCAAGCTACGGTTAAACTAAGAGCATTAAAGTTTGGTGCTATGACATTGCAGAGACTTAAAACATAGTTTGAGGTGTGCAATGGAAATGTCCTGCAAAGTTCCTTGGGTCGTGATACAATAGCGTGTGTATGGCCTGCGTCTTTAACTCTGATTTTGACTGCTTTGTGAGTATGTATGCTAGTGTAGTCATTGGGCCGGGGCATCCTTTATTTGATTTAGGTCACAGGGGCGTATCCAGCTTCTTTTGTATTTCCAGTGTGATCTTTCAACGTAAGCTTCAATGCTTCTGGAGTATTCAGGTATTGTGGTTCCTACCAGTACTGGTATGCCCACAATGCACTAGCCTTGGGTGCAAATGTCACTGTTCATGTCGAGGGAGGCATCAACAGAGATGATGCAACCTAACAAATATTGTGTTGCTCCTGGTAATTTATTTTGCTGACTTTAATTTAAGTGAGTTTGAAACTAAAAGTGAATTTATGCACTAGTGATACTTTTTAACATCAGCCTGAACATGGCATAACTTTCAAGCCACACTAGGTCTGGCTTGATAGAACAGCTCTGCCCTTATGTTAGATACCTTGAGTACAGCATTCCATTGAAGAGAGCCTGTGTGCTTCTTCCAAAGCAATGTTGGTTTTGCACTTTTATTGATTGTTGGAGGATATCCCCATACCTACCCCTCAGATCTCCCCATACCTATCCATACCCAAGAGGAAATCGTCTATGATACTGTGATCCTGTTCTCTTAGATGGTTGCTTGTTTACCAAGCTCTGTCAGCTAGCAGCTGTATGGCCAGCACAAAAGTGGCATTCTTTCTCCTAGAAAATGCCCATTATTTTTAAAGTCTGCTCTGCCTTGATTTTCACTTTTACAACAGCAGGAGCCATCTACCACGTGAGCCTGCCCTGAAGTAATGTAACAGGGGGCAATTCAAGAACTGCACTGTACAGGCCAGTGCTAGGGATGATGCCTCAGGGAGCCCAGCTGGCGGGGACAAAGAAGGAGTGGAAGGCGAGATAGGTCCCAACTCCGTGCGAGAAGCGAGGGCTGCAGCGGTGTGTGCACTGAACCTCTTCCTGCTGGCAGGGACGCAGTGCCAGAGCAGGCATGTAGGTGGTGCTGCACTTGCTTGGACCCTTTTATGTTTAGTGCTTGCTCCCTGGTTGTGGTGCGTCTGTGTGCCGAGATTAGGTAAAGAGCTGGCTGAAAGAAGTGTGTGATGTCCTAGAATAGTTACCAGTAATCTTCAATACTCTTACTACTGAGGTCTTTGTACCAGTCATTACATATAAGGTAATCCAGTTCAATGACAGGCAAATACAAAGAGGAAATGCTGCTAATGAAGTCCTGCCTGTTCAGCAGTGGGTGCCATAAACGACAAAGCAAACTCAGCATCGTCCTGTCATACCCGAACACTAGCGAGGAAGAGTGAGGTATTGCTAGGTTGTAATGATTAGTCTCAGGTCTTCAGGCCTAAGGGAAATTAATATTAACAGGAAATAATGTCTGACAATACCTCTGTGTCCTCTGTCCTCATCCCACTCATTACATATGAGGAATACTCAAGCTATCCACTTGGGTTTCATTTGACATACAAAGGTTCACATACCGAGATCATGATACACTTCAGTGATTTAATTCAAAGCTGTATTAGTAGGCTTTCCTGTTTTCAGTTCTATTTTGGTAAATTCCAGTGGTTTTTTTCCCAGTGTTTTGAAGTGATTTCAATACCTTTAAAAAACAGTGCTTATCAGTGGTTACCCATGTTTGCGCCATTAAAAACAACAGAAACCGTGTATTTCTGGTGTGTATGGAATGTTTTGCTTTTATTATTGTTTTCTTTCTGCAGTGATAGTGCATGGTATATAAACAGTGTGCGTACAGTGTATATGAGGTACAAATACATTTTTACAAATAAAGCTTATTGTAGTACACCATACAATACTTCTTCAATGAGTCTTTGGTCATGTGCATATCCTCTTTCCTTCCCAAGTAAACATTTATCTGTGAAAAGGCCCTCTGCACATTGGCACTTGAGACCGGCAGCGCCAAATCAGCCAGTACACAATTTTCTAGATCCGGGCACTGACATAACTTTCCATGCCAATACTGGTGCACCTGAGGTTGCGATTCTCTTGGACAGGTTCTGCAACAAATGCTTTGAACTGGGCGCATCTGCCCTCAGAGTTATAGAAGCTGTCAAAAATGAAGCAATATCTAAGATCTACCAGTCTCTGGTGACTCACATCTCCCCCACGCTGTGGAAGTTTAGAGGGGCCTGGGAGGGCGATGTTGGTCCGCTAGATGAGGAAGACTGGACGGAAGCCCTGGCTTCCCCGCGGGGGGCAGCTATAGCGACACGTCTATGCCTGGTCCAGTTTAAATATCTTCATCGGGTCTCCTTCACGTGGGTCTGGTTATGGAGGGCTGGACTGGTGGCCTCCCCTGTATGTCTTAGATGCGAGCGGGAGGATGAGACCCTGATACACACGATATGGCACAGTCTTTCCTTGTCACGGTTCTGGAGAGGGGTTGTGACCTGCCTCTCGGAGGTGTTAGGCTGGGACCTGCCCCATTTGCCGAAATTGGTGCTTTTGCATGTCATGGATGGGATTCGGGGTTACATTTATAAACGCCATCTTATGTTGCTAGGGTTTACTCTGGCGAAGAGGGACATTGCTAGAGCATGGAAGGTTCTGGCACCATCCTCGGTGTCGGCTTGGAAGAAGGGTTTGGACTTCTGTATAGGCTTGAAACTTCCTATTTTCACTGCAAGAGGGTGCCCGCAGAAACATTATAAAGTTTGGAAGTGGTGGGCAGACTATCGGGGCTCGCTGCTGGAGCCCGTTGAAGCAGCAGGGCCCCTCCATCTGGTGTAATATCACCTTGCTGGTGCAAGTAGTAGTTTCTTGCATTTGTTTATTGTCGCGAGCGATTGTGGTGCCGAATGCATAGCTAGGCTGTTATTGGGAAGCCGTTAGTGTGACCGGGGGGGGCAGGGGGGAGGGATGTTGGATGGGGGTTTGCATATGGTTTATTTCATCTGTATTGCTTTCCATTTTTCCTTGATCTTCTTATTGAAAAGTCAAAGTCATGCAGCTTTACACTTATTGTGCAGATGTGTCTGGGTTACAGAGCACTGCTTTATGTGTCATTTGATGAATACAATCTGTTTAAAAAAAAAATGAAGCAGCACTTTTGAATTGAAAGTCCGGAGAAAATTCCCCTTTATGGAAGGGATCTAGAACTTGGGCACAGTATCACAGTGAGGCTTCATTGTCTTCAAATGCCATGGTTGGTGAAGGGACATTTCTATGCATCATTGCAAGCCATTTCTCATATATTGTAAAATAAAATGTCCTGAATTTCACCTCAACATTTTTTTGTTTACCAAGTGGCAAGCACTCTAAACTATTCTTAGGCAGGTGACACCTTTTCCCTTCCTGTGGAGGGTTTTGCTTTCAGTGACTTACATATGGAACCACTATCATATTGTCCAGTCTCACTAGGACATTCCTGTCTCAAAAAGATTCTCTGAATGTTTCGAGAGCCCTGAAAATGGCAGTCATATCACTCCAGCTGGAGGAGTGCAGGTTCTCTGAGAGAGACCACTGCCCTTGAGTTGGTTCTTTTTCCAACTTGGCCCCCATTTAAAACAAATTGCATCTGTTCCTACTAAGCAAGTGTCTACTATATAAAGAGCAGTACCTTTTGACAAATTGTTAATCTCCAGCCCCCAAACTATGGATTGTATAAATTGGTCTGGCACTTTGAACTCCTGTGATAATGCAGAACAATACTTGAGAAGATGAAGTATTAAAGGGTACATATGCAGGCGTTCCAATAGAACAATGGAAATGCACTGCCATATGACCCTGCAACCTCAACATCATCTTGCCAGGGCCTTGAGAAAGCTACATCATATTCCAATTCACAGTTTGGATTCTGTATTCTGAGAGGAAGACCTAATCCAAGCGTTGCTTGAGTTTGGCTCCTATAAACAAAGCTTGTTTAAAAATTCCAATAGTCCTAGACTAGCACGTGCTAAAGAAAACTCACCATTGTAACGGATTCAATCTCAAAGGCTATGCAAGAGCAGAGGACTGCATTACTGCTTCTCTGCTGGACATATATATATATATATATATATATATATATATCAGGAACACTCCACCCGCCAAAGGCGCTTCAGTCTGCTTAGAAGAAAATGGAGCATGGACCGCCAAATAGGTGCTAAATTATTTTCTTTATTCCGCCAAAACCTTCACAGCCATTACGCGTTTCAGCCCCGAAGGGCCTTGATCACATGACACGCATCACCAGTTACCACGTGATTTTATCTCATCTCTGCAATTGAACCTCATCATGCTTGTGAGTATTGAATAAAGCTATGGATTATACCTCATGCAGGTACACCAGAATCGATTTACCCATACTTTGGTGAATAAGTCTAAATTAATTGTTAAATTGGTTTTTGATGTTTCTTCACCTTCCTCTCTTCGATTCATTCAAAAAAAGTTTCAGCGAAGTGTATAAGCAAATTCTTTTAGGAGTATTTTGTTTATATTGCAATAAAATTAAGCCATCACCTTCCTTTGCTTAAAGCCCAGCAGTAGGCAAACTAGTTTAGAAGAAGTTCATTGTTGAAGGCTCAAGCTGGCAAAAGCCTCCACTTCTGACATTCTTCTACCTGTCGGAGGAATTAAGCAGGAGGATGCTGGGTAAGCCAAGTCCTTTGTGGTGCCCAGCGGGAAATATGTGTGACTTGGTTACCAGCACTATCCGATTTCTTTTTGCTGTGTTGAGGAAAAAACACAGGAAAAAGAAAACATGAATGGGAGGAGATTGTAGGATGTAGGGCAAGTGGACGGGTAAGAGATGGCGCCAGAGTCACCGCTGCTTGCACCTGGTATTGCTGGAGATGGTTTTCGTCGTCTTTGTAATTTGAATAATGTCCTCAGTTTAGACCCTCTCTCCGCTACAACCTTTGGTGGACTGTTGGCAGGTATGACTAGGATGGAAGGCGAGGAGAGGGGTGTTGCGGAGAGGGTAGGTTTACACACTCTTAACAAGTCATCTATATTGATACACTCTCAGTCATTGATTGTGATCACACATCTACCTGCATTATACACAAAAACATTCCTCTTAAAATTTTGTAACGTACAGTAAAATATCTAAAATGTAAAGTAGCATTGAGAATGAACAATTATTCTGAGTGGTGGTAAATAGATGTGGACATTCTCTGTTACCGTCTTCTTAAAATCATGTTTCTAGACATGTGCTGTCTAGTTTGTAGCTTCCAGTTTGTGGTTTTCCAGTCATTTGTAGAGTTTTCACATTCTGGGTTTGTGCTGTGTTTTCTCTTTCTAGATTTTTGTAAAATGGAACTGCTCAGTTAGAAGCTCTGTGCGGAGGTAAAAATGCAATGCTATTAAAACCAGTTTTTAGGTCTCCGCTAAAGACAGCATGCGCTGTCTCTTCGAGACATGTTGTTTACAGTTAGCGGGCGACAGCATGCCCCTAGCTTACAATTTGTTCACTTCCACATCTCCCTCATATCCTTCGTCCCCATTTGTCATGGAATGCATGCGTCATGCCTCTCCTTGTGTTCGGCCCTCCCCTAGAGCATGGACCAAGTACTTGTGTCCATCCACTGCTCCCGTTTTTTGTGCTACTTTTTTATTAGTGTTTAAGCACTCCATAGAAGTGCTTGTGTTTTCACTCACTCCTTTCCCTTGTCACCTGCCCATCATTTGTGTTGCTTCTTTTCCCCTCCCACCCCATCTGCTTCTTTTCTGTCTCATCCCCCTGCCCTATCTGTTTTTTCTTTTCCTCCTCCCGCCGCCCTTTAATTGTGTTTAAGCACTGCATACGTGCTTGCTACTTGGAATTGTGTTCCTATTACAATAACAAGCAAATGCCACAGACTCAATATTCCATGTTCCGTCCCATCGCCCTTTAATTATATTTATGCACTGCATAGATGTTTTCTGCTTAGTTCTTTTCCTATTTTTTTTTACCATAAAAAGCAGATGCCACAGACTTTGTATTCCATGTCTCTTCCCTCAAACCCCCACACCCTCCTTCTTAATCGTTGTTGGTGTATCCCCTTCACAATTAGAGAGCAGCAAGCGGGAGAAGCTGTAATGTTTTCCAGGCAGGACGTGAACTACTGCAGACGTCAAACAGAACAGTATATAAAGCCCTAATCCGAAAAGATTTTACAGTGAGAGAGATTTTGAAAACTAGTGCCCACTACTCATGCACTCCGCGTTGTATACTGGCAGCTTTCAAACATATCACTGGTGGGGCTAAAAGACAATTAAAATGTATGAAGCAGCTTAAACCGGCAATTGGAGCCCATGGCATTGCATGCAAATGAACTCTGGAACTGCTCTCTCGACATTGCAGTAGTAAGAAAATAAGCTGATATGCAGTGAAACAGAAATTTTCAATTTTGCAGTAGTCTTTTTTTTCACTTTCTAATACAAATTGGCTTCACAATAGAGAAGAAGTGCACTTCATCGCAATAATGCTCCCACTACTTCATGGCACTGTTGCCCCTCCCTCTTCATTACACTACTGCTCCTCCGTCTTTATGGCACTGCTTCTCCCCCTCCCTCCACGTGCCTCTTTATTGCATCGCACTTTAGCCAACTCCAATCTACCCTACTCCACCCCATTTCAACCTGCCCCAATATACTACCACCCACCCTACTCCAATATATCCCCTTCTAACCGACTCCAACCTGTCCCAATCTACCCCCCTCAGTCCATCCAATCTACCCCCCTCCAATTTCTCCCATTCTACCCCAGTCCAATCTACCTCACACTAACCTAACCCACCCAATCTGCCCCACTACAGTCTACCCCACCCAATCTACCCACCTAGGTCTACCCCCATCTATCCCACCCAAATATCAAATCTACCCCAATCCAACTACTACATTCGATCCAAACTACCCCGCGCCAATCTACCTCAACTGCCATACTAAAATCTAACACAATCCAATCTACCTCAATCTAAGACACTCCAATCTACCCCACCAATACCTACCCCACCAATACCTCCCCCACTCAACCTACTCCACTCCAATCCACCCCACTCCAGTCTACCCCAATTTGTCCCAGTCTACCCCAATGTAATGTACCCGACTCCACTCTACCCCAACGATCCTACCCCAATCTACCCAACCCCAATCTACCCAACCTCAATCTACCCAACATCAATGTACCTCACCCCAATGTGCCCCAATCTACACCACCCCAATCTACCCACCCCAAATTACCTCAATCTGCCCACCCCAATCTACCACTCCCTAATCAGCCCACCCCAGTCTACCCCAACCTACCCCACTCCAGTTTACCCCAATTTTCCCCTCCCCACCCCCAGTCGTCCCCACCCCAGTCGTCCCCACCCCAGTCGTCCCCACCCCAATCATCCCCACCCCAATCTACCCCACCCCAATCTACCCCACTCCAAACTACCCCACACCAATCTACCCACTCAATCTGATCTACTTGGCTACCCCATTAACCCAATCCAACCACTCCAATGTACCCCAATCTACCCAATTTAAATCTACCCCACCCAAATATCAAATCTACCCCAACCCAACTGCTACTTTCTATCCAAACTACCCCACTCCAATCTACCCCAATCTGCCATGCTGAAATCTACCCCAATCCAATCCACCGCAATCTAAACCACTCCAATCTACCCCACCAATACCTACCCCACCTAATCTACCCCAATATACCCAACCCCAACCTACTCCACACCAATCTGCCACAATCTACCTCACCCTTCTCCAGTCTACCCCATCTACCCACTCCAATCTCTCCCTCTCCAATTTACCCTACACTACCCCAATCTACCCCACCACAATCTGCCCCAATCTACACCACTCCAATCTACCCACCCCAATTTACCTCAATCTGCCAACCCCAATTTACCACTCCCTAATCTGCCCACACCAATCTACCCCACTCCAGTCTACCCCAACCAGTCTTCCCCAACCCAATCTACCACACCCCAATATACCTCACTCCAATCTACCCCACCCAACCTAGCTCAGTCTACCCCACTCCAGTCTACCCCATCTCTCCCACTCAATATACCACATACCAATTTACCCCAAACTACCACACTACAATCTACCAAATCTAGACCCACTTTACCCCACTACAACCTACAGCAATCTACCCCACTTCAATTTACCCCAATCTACCCCTCCAACCTTCTCCAGTCTACCCCACTCCAATCTACTCCAACCTAGCCTACTTGCACTACTCCAGTCTACCCAATCTACCCCAGTCCAATCTACCTCAACCTACTCCACTCCAATCTACCCTAGTCAAATCCACTCCACTCCAATGCACCCCACTCAAATGGTCCGTAATCTTCCCCACTCCGATCTGACCCAACCTACCTCGCCCCAGTCTACCACACCCCAATCTACCCCACCCCAGTTACCCCACTCCAGTCTACCCCATATACCCTACTCCAATTTAACCCAGACTACCCCACTCTAATTACCCCACTCAACCTACCCCACCCATTCTACCCCAATCTACCCAACCCCAACGTACCCCACACCAATCTGCCACAGTCTACCTCACCCTGCCCCAGTCTACCCACTCCAATCTCTTTCACTCCAATGTACCCCACACTACCCCACTCCAGTCTACCCCAATCTACCCCACCCAACCTACCCCAATATACCCAACCGAAATGTATCCCACCCCAATCAACCACGATTTGGCCCAATCTAGACCACCCCAATATACCTCAGTCTTCCCACCCCTGTCTACCACACCCCAATCTGCCCACCCCAATCTACCCCACTCCAATCTACCCGTCTACCTCACCCAATCCTACTCACATCAATCGACTACACCTCAGTCTACCCCACCCCAGTCTACCTCAACCTGCCCCACTCCAATCTACCCCACCCCAATCTTCCTTGCCCCAATCTACCTGACCCCAATTTACTCCACCCAACCTACCCCACTCCAGTCTACAACACTGCAATCTACCCCATTCTAATGTACCCCAATCAATTCCACTTCAATATCTCACTCCAGTCTTCCCCCACTCCACTCTACCCCACTACAACCTACACCAATCTACCCAACTCACCCCACAATCTACCCCTCCAATCTTCCCCAGTCTAACCCACTCCAATCTACTCCAACCTATCCCACTCCAACTACCTCTACCTAATCTACCCCACTACACTCTACACCACCCCAGTCTACCTCAACCTACCCCACACCCTTGTCTCCCCAATTTACCCCACCACAGTCTACCTCACCACACATATCCCAATCTACCACACCCAGTCTACCTCACTGCAACATACCCCACTACAATTTACACCAACCTACCCCATTCCAATCTACCACACTCTACCACACTCCAATGTACTCCACAATTATCTAGCCCACTCCAATCTACCCCAGTCTACGCCACCCCAATTTACCCCAATCTACCCCACTCCAACAAGTCCTATTTACCCAATCTACCCCACTCCAATCTACCAAAACCTACCCCACTCCACTCTACCCCACCCCAACTTATCCTACCTCACTCTACCACACTCTAATCTGCCCACCCCAATTTGCCTCACCCCATTGTACCCCGCCCCAATCTACCCCAGCTTTCCCCAATCTATCCCACCCCAATCTACCCCAATCGATTCTTCCCCAATCTGCTCTCCCCAATCCACCCCACCCAGTCTTCCCCAACCCAGTCTACCCCAACCCAACCCACCCCATCCTATCCACTCTCCACTACAACCTACCCCAATCTACCCCCCCATTCTACCACACTCCAATATATCCCACCCCAATCTATCCCAATATACCCCACACCACTTACTTGTGTACAACATGGCTAAAACACATTGCAAATGTCAAAAGCACTTGCATAGGTGAGACCTATTGGCTTTGCCATTTTTTATTTTATTTATTATTTACTCTGCCGAACTGGGACTCTGTGTGAGTTTAGGGTGAATGGGGTGTCTGTGAAGGCAGGGTGAGGGGAGTGTCTGTGTGAGTGCAAGAAGAGTGATGTGGCTTTATGAGTGCAAGGTGAATGAAGTGCTTTTCTGGGTGCGTACAGGTTAAGTGGTCTGCCTGTTTGTGTGCAGAATGCAGAATGTGTTTTGGCGTGTGCAGGATGAGCGATGTTTATTGTGGGCACTGGACAAGTGGTGTGCCTGTGTGGATACAAGGTAAGTGGTGTGACTGAGTTTGAAGGAGGGTTGCATCTATATTGGTGTACAGTGAGATTTGTGCCTGCATTGGTGTAGTGTGGGAAATACACTGGTATGAGTGCACTATGAGCAGTGTGCCTGTTTCAATGCAGAGTGAAGGGAGTGTATTTGTAGTTGTATGATGATGTGTGTGTCTGTATGGTGAGGCAGTACCTTTGTGAGTTTACAGTGAGCGATATTCATGTATGAATGCAGGGCGAGTGATGTTTATTGTGATTGCAAGGTGGGGGAGCATCTAAGTGATTGTAGGGTCAGTGGTTTGCCTGTGTGAGTATAGAGTGTCTGTGTGAGTGAAGGGTGAATGGTGCATATTGTGAGTGCAGGGCTAGAAAAGTGCAGGGTGAGGGGAGTGTCTGTGAAAGTGCAGGGTGAGCTGTATGCTTGTGTGAATGTAGGGCGAAAGGGGTTCTAGTATGACTGCATGGTGAAAGGAATGCTTGTATTTGTCGTGTGTATGTTGAGTGCAGGGTGAGAAGGTTTACCCATGAGTGGAGGTAGTGGTTAATTTGTAAAAAAACAAGTGCCGGGGCTCTCGACAGGAGGCAGCTTGCACCAGCCCATTTCTCCTGTTAGAGCCTCCTAAAACAGAACTAACTAGTAACCATGAAAGTGGGGAGAGAATGTGGGGTAATGGCCAGAGCTGCCTATTTCGGAGCTGGGGAACCAGGTTAATGTCTCGGCATTTGCTCAACATTCTGTGATTCTGTACAAATCACTTAATCTCCCTGTGCCTACCATAAATGAATGTGTTCTTAACTGGTGCTCATGAAAAGTGCTGGTGTTGATGATTGAGTGCCGGTACTGAGCACCAGAATCTACTGGCTCAAATTAAGCACTGCATGGAGGGTGAAGGGTGGTTGCAGGTTGAGGTGGTCGCCTGAGTGAGTCCAGTGTATATTGTAACCACAATGTGAGCAGTGTGCCTGTTTATGAGACTGCAGAGTGAATATAGGGTGCATAGTGTTTCTGTATAAGTACAGGGTGAGTTGTGTATATTGTGAGTGTGGTGTGTATTGGAAGGGAAGTGTCCGGATGAGTGCAGGATAAAGTCAGTGTCTGTATGGATGCAGGGTGAGCAGTGTCCGTGGGAGTGCAGTGTGAGGGGTGTGCATCGGGAGGGAACTGAGTATGAGTGCAGGATAAAGTGTCTGTATGAGAGCAGAGTGCGCAGTGTGCCTGTGAGTGTAGGATGAGAGGGTGTGTATGAGCCATAGTCTTACTTCCCAACACCACATTGCAATCTGAAGCAACCACGAAGTTTCCCTTCCCCAGATCAAAGAAAAGAAAAACTACATGGCAAAGGCAAAAGTGCACAGGCAACAAATGAGTAACATGCAATCACAGTCGTCGAAAATATGAATCACTGATACAACACACATTGCACCCACGCCTCCGCAGGACTCTTATGACACCTTGACTCCTAAACTAGGTTTCACGGAAGAGCTGCCGGCCTCCATGACACAAGAGCCCACAGATAACATGACGTACAGAGGCATGACGGAGAACATACACAGTAAGTGCAAGAGGCAGCCAACAAGGCAGCTCTGAAACAGACCATTGCAAACGTAAAACCAAAGATAAGTGGAAATCCCTGAACCCTCTCTTGCTCGTAGACCAGTAAACCCCCACCCTTGAGACCTATTAAAAACATGTATGCACAAATGCAAATATAGATCAAAGAAGCAGCAGAGTTCACAGAGTTCCTTTTATTGCAGCAAGATTATTGCAAACCTGAAGTGTTACAATTTGAATTTCAGGCCTGGGTTGCAACTGAGTTACAGACTCTTGAATTTTATTGGGTGAAAGGTTACAATTTGAATTTCAGGCCTGGGTTGCAACTGAGTTACAGACTCTTGAATTTTATTGGGTTAAAGGTTACAATTTGAATTTCAGGCCTGGGTTGCAAGTGAGTTACAGACTCTTGAATTTTATTGGGTAAAAGGAAGTAGGGAGAAGTTATTGAGAAGGTATTTGAAAGGGCAATATTTGTTTTCACCATACACATTCTTTTTATGCTGCTCAGTTTATGCGTTTACCTTACATTACTCACAGTTATGTTTTTGAGAAATACAGTGCCCACAGTCACATGGGTTTTGATCCAGTGCCGAAACTGGGATTAGAATCATTCACTTTGGATTGTGTGGGCATCAACCCATCCACTGGGCCACATGTCATTGCATTGAAGGGAAAGAGAACCTACCAATGCTCCATGACCCTCTCGCTTAAAAGCATCTCCTACTATACAAGCACATATGGCACATTGTAACATGCTTTCTGATATACCAAAATCCTACGGCAATTCTCTAGGTCCTAAAGGCAAAGCCTGCCTCCCTTGAGCAGAAGCGCTGTTTGCTCTTGACGACCACGGAAAACACTTGGATAGAGAAACAAAACGTCCCAGTGCACCCAGAGACACGATTTGGGATAACAAGCCCTTACAAGCGGACGGTTGTGACGTGGTTCTTAAATACATATTTGATGGAAGGAGGAGTTAAACCCATGCAACTGTTGGGACATAAATCCTGCCCAAATGTCTGAAAACATAAACTAAACATTAGACTTGCTTCAAGGGAATGAATAACCACATTTTCTTGCCACTCACAGGTGATGCAGGACAGTCAATCCCACCACCTGCCCCGGTATGGTCCCTAAAACAGTTAATCTCTCAACCTTAGGTAGGACTGCGATGGGTAGCGTCATCCAGTGTAGTAACCTCGTTCAAGTCAACCAAAGCAACTTAAATGCCCTTTAAATTCTCCAACATCACAACTTGAGACTGTCTTTTAGAAAACTGCTGACCAGCTACATTCATTGATTCATTGAGATGGCTGACACCAACTTACTCGGAAGTATTCCTATAAATGCACATTTATTCAACTCACTCTTTCAAACTTTTCAATAAATTATTATTATTTTTTTTCGAAGGCAGCTTTACCACCCAACTTGAACGTCAGTTATCCCCCCATAGGAGCCACGCTAGGGGATTATTAACCTTTTTGACACCCCAATTAAGAATCGAGCTGCAGTTCAGCATCATGATTCTCTGACCCCGCCTTGGGTCATGCATGGTTCATATGGCCAGGATGCCCCATCCCAGGGGGGTTGTTCTACCGTGGCTACGGCTGATCATTTCTGCGCACATTTTCTATAGACACCACATACTAGAAAGCATAGGTCTTTTCCTGGACTTATCATGACCTTTGCTATTCCACAGATTAACATATCCACAGAGTGAATACAACTCTACGGACTGGATAATACTGGACCACAGTGAGATAGACCCACGCCATTCCCTGGGACTCCCCAGGCCACGCTCACTATTGTCGGCCACGCCCCCCCCCCCGCCAAAAGCTACTTAAACGCGCTGAATACAAGCGCGAGCCTGAGACAGTAATCTCCTGAGGCGGAAGCCGGGAGAACGATCGCTTGCAGCTCTTAACATTTGTGTGAGAAATTGTGCTTTTAACTTACAGAATCTTCTCCCTGGGCACTCATTTGTTTTTCACTCATTGGGCATCCCCCGCACAGCGGATTTATCGCTGCCACGGGTTACAACATAATTATCTTGCCGCCATTACCTGGGACTCCCCAGGCCACGCCCACTATTGTCGGCCACGCCGCCCCCCAACGTCTCCATTCGTCTATAAATCATGTGTACTTACCGGACGCGCAGCGGACGAGCGCAGCGGGCGCGCCGTCTGCACGCCGAAGGCGCGCCAAAGGCGCGCCTAAGGCAAGCCCGTCTGCGCCCGTCCACGCCGGGACTGGGCCCAGGGCCACCCTCCCTGGCCCATTCGTCCCTCAGACCACCATAGCCCCTACCTTGATCAAATATACCTCCTCTCAACTTCTAGAACTTAACCCTTCGGCCAACCTACCGCACTCTATACCACAATTTTTATATACGAACCCTCTGATAGGTCCTTAAAAATGCCCTGCTTGTATTAACCACACTCCTCCTGCTAATACCCCTAAACAGGTTCTAGCAGCACTCATTAATGTGCACTCCCTCCCAAAACACAAACTCGATATCCTCGAGTTCATTGTGTCACACAATGTCGATTTATTGTTCATCACCGAGACTTGGGGTGACAACTCCTCTGGCCCTGACTTCAAAGCAGCCCTCCCTGAAAGTTACTGTGTTCACAGATTGGATAGAACCAAAAAAAAGGGTGGCGGTATAGCCATCATCTATAGAAACCACTATAAAATCAAAACCACTGCACTTAATTACAGAGACTGTGAAGCTTTTTCTTTCTCTATCAGCCTCTCCAGCAATCAGTCATTCGCTGGCACTTTGCTCTACCACCCTCCTGGCCCTAGATCTAACTTCCTTAATAGCCTTAACAACTTAATCGAAGTCACAGCTGGAGCTCCTCAATATACCATATTAGGAGACTTCAATTTTCATTTAGAATCCCCAAGCGACAAGGATACTATTGGCCTTATTAGTGATCTTTCAGCAGTAGAACTTCATCAAATTGTCACCCAGCCTACCCATAAAGCAGGTCACACCCTTGATGGGATATTCACCAATAACCTTGACATTCTGATCTCCCCTCCTATTCCCCTTATTTGGACAGATCATTCAGCAGTCTGTTTTTCTATTAAAACCAAGTCCCCTTCATCTCAAAACGGACCAACTTCCCCAATCTCAACACGAGACTGGAAAAACATTGATATCTCTCATCTTGCTTCTATACTGACCGATGGCATCAATACAATAGAACCGGATCCGTCACTAGCTTCTAGTAACTATCTCAACATCCTGGACACGGCATGCTCCAAATTGGCACCTCCCAAAACCTCTCATCGCTATAGAAAATCTCCTTCTGCCCCATGGTTCTCTGAATCCCTACGTCTACAAAGACAACATTGTAGAAATTTGGAAAGACACTGGCGCAGGCACTACAACCCCTATTGACAAAATTTCATATAAAAGCGCCCTATCCAAATACAAAGACCTCATCGCCTCCGAAAAACCTATCTACTATACTTCCCAAATTAATCAGGCTCAAAACTCTGCAAGAAAATTGTTTCAAGTGGTTAATCATCTCTCAACCCCCCCCTGTTCCCCCTTCTGATACGTCTCAATCCCTCTGCAACTCCCTCGCAGATTTCTTTATGGACAAAGTCACTTCTATCTTTTCAGCTTTTTTTTTCACGAACCTTCTTCAACCAGCATAGTTAAACAATCTCCAGCCATCAACGTTCCCTCCTTCTGTAACTTCAAATCAGTCTCTGAGGAACAAGTCTCTCGTCTAATCTCCAACACCAAATCAGGATCACCCCTGGACCCATGTCCACCTTTCATCCTCAACCTCATCTCTGATGCCATCTCCCCCGCCTTGACCAACATTTGTAATACTATGTTCACTACTGGCTCATATCCCACAGTATGGAAAATAGCCATCATCAAGCCTCTCTTGAAAAAACCCACCCTTGATCCCGCTTCCCTATCCAGCTACAGACCCATTGCATGTCTTCCTTTCCCTGCAAAAAAATTTGAAAAAGTAATGAACATACAGCTTTCCAAATTCATTGATGAAAATAACTTACTGGACGACACTCAATTTGGATTTAGGCAGGGACACGGAACCGAGACAGCCTTAATAAAAGCAGCTGACGAAATAAGAATGACATTAGACAAAGGCGGCGCAGCAGTATTAATACTGCTTGATCTATCTGCGGCTTTCGACACGGTCGATCATGGCACTCTGATCGACCGTGTCTCAGCAATCGGCATCCAGAACAATGCCAAAGAACTTCTCGCCTCCTTTCTGGCTAATCGTTCACAGGCTGTAAAACTGGGCCCTTTCTTCTCCCACACGTTCTCCCTTCCATACGGAGTACCACAGGGCTCCTCGCTAAGTCCGACCCTGTTTAATATCTACGTTTCGGACTTAGCGAGGGTGATTAAGTCTTACGGCATTAGTCTCACAACCTATGCCGATGACACCCAGCTGGTTCTATCTGTACATAATGATGGACTTACAGTTGCAGAAAACTTTCAAGAGGGAATGCTCGCCATCAGCTCCTGGATGTCTTCAAACTGTCTAAAATTGAACTCTGAAAAGACAGAGGTTATGACATTCGGGAAATTGGAACCTGCCTGGTCCCCCCTATGGTGGCCCAATGAGATGGGATCTCCACCAGAACCTGTCACTAAGGTCCGCAATCTCGGAGTCATATTCGATGACAGGCTGCTCTTTCACCACCACATCAACTCGGTAGTCTCCACCTCCTTCTTCACTCTGAAGAAAATCAAGAAGCTTCTTCCCTACCCCCCCACTTCAGCTGGTAAAACTCTGATCAGCACCCTCGTTTTTGCCAGAACGGACTATTGTAATGCCCTCCTTCTCAATGCACAGGAAAAATTTCTTAATAGGCTTCAGTTGGTGCAGAATGCCTCAGCCAGAATCTTATTGGGCATTCTCAAGTTCACCTCCATCACTCCTCTCATCCGACAGCTTCATTGGCTTCCTGTCAGGAGCCGTACACAATTTAAGGCACTGTGTATTGCCTACAAAGCCATCAACAACTCAGGCCCGCAGTTTCTTAAAGATGCCCTTCGTCCTCTCGAAAACCCCAGAACTCTTCGCTCATCCTCAGCTCATCTGCTCAATGTCCAACGCACAAGGAAAGCCTACTGGGGTGACAGATGCTTTGTGATTTCCACAGCTAGACTATGGAATTCACTCCCTTTTTCCATCAAAACTGCCCCCACTCTCCTTAGTTTTAGGAAGAAATTAAAAACCTGGCTTTTCTCACATTAAGATCTGCTATAGCCATCATCTGATCAGTTAAGCGCCGAGACACCCCTGGGTATTTGCGCGCTATAAAAATTGCATAAACATAAACATTAGAGTTTGAGGTACGTTTACTTACTGACGCCTCTTGATCTACAACTGACAACCTGTGACTGCCACCGCCTTTACTGACACAGTTTGTTTCCATACTAGGCTTCTTTACTGCCGTCCTCATGTACCTACTACGCCTACTTTTTCCTGTGATGCCCGCCACTCTGGCCAAACATACATGGCATCATTAATCGGTAAGCTGGCCAACTATGAGACGCTCTACAAACCGTCTCAGTCACTGACACCTGGGTGTTTGTGAAATTCTCTTAGTATCATTTGTCTAAAAACCCTTTCGGGTTCTGTTGCCTTCCTTTCCTCTTACACTGACCCTCACTGATATTTTCGCTCTCTCCTCTCACTGCGCACTTACCGTCCGGGCATATCTTCCCTATTCAGCCGTTACTCAGGATCACGTATGTCCCAGTCGCACTTTCATTCCTCCCTCTCTTCCTCCCTTTCTGCTCTCTCTTTTACTCTCCTTTCTAACGCCTCTTCAACTCACACACTAAACACTATAGTCTTTGATCTACGTTTTTTTAAAACACTTTTATATTGTATGCCATTACAGCCCTGAAGAAGCCATTGTTTGGGCGAAACGCGTTGGCTGTTTCCAAAGAATGCAAACCAAGCGTGTCTGAAATAAAGCTACACAAAGATTTTCACCAACAACTTTTTGTATTCTTTGTCAACTTTTATACATTGCATCTCTTTACCTGTTACTCGTTCGTATTGCCCCTCATCCACCCTCTATACATGTTTCTTTTTATGATCAAGGGGCAGCTGATCATTTGAGATGGGCAATAACAGCATACCACGTGACAGATCCAGGTAGTGCAGTCTCCTACAACCTGGCTGCTTTCCTTTTTTGTAAACATTTTATATTGTTGTAGAAGTTATAGTCTATGGGTGACTCGCAGACGGTTTAAGTCACAGTATGGTTGTCAGCATTGTTAAAATGGTGTATGCAGTTCTGATGATTTCAGGAATATGTGAAGGATATTTTGCATACTACTGAGGGTTGTCCATAGGGCCTGGTTGTGCATCTCTTATCACTGGCAAATGTATATATGTGAAGCCGTTCACTTAGTATTGTGTCATATGAGGTACTTAACGGACACATCACATTAAGGAGAACAATAACCAAACACTGTTTTTAAACTCTATTCAAAGTTTAATAAGTTGCTCAACTCATTAATGTCTACAGAGTCATTGAGTTTCTTACAGACCTCAATACCAGTAAAGAGTAGCATAATATCTACTTAATGTAGGCGATTTCACACACGTTTCATATTCTGTTCTGCTCATTGAGAAAAGTTACACCCATTAATACTACAGAGGTTATGGAAAATTGGGTCTACTTGTTCTTTACTGAAAAACTTTCTGTATGAAAACCTTATTGCAAACTGTCATGTCCATTGGATGATGAGATCTGTGAGGTCATCATTGATATCCATCAATGATTGTGACAGTGTGCTGTAGGCTTTGTGGACTGGAAGTAATTCAACAAGCTACTGCTGTACCCAATTTTCTATTGCCAATCAAGTGATAATGGAAGTAAACGTTTGCAACATGCATTACATCTAGCATAGCTCTAAAATTACCCACATTTGGTGCATGTTTCCCTGTTTTTACTGGTATTCAGCCACCTAACAAACAAAATACATCCATGCACTTTAATGGGGTCACCCACTTTTTAAATCTTGAACAGCCTACTTAATAGTGCTAGTTCTCTGTTCCCCTTAGTGGGATCACACTTTTAAACACCTCATATGATCTGCAATTTACAGTCAAGAGCTTGACTGATAAGCATTACATGCTGATAAGGCACCTTTAGCCAGGCCATATAGACAACCCTCTGTTGTTTGGTAATGTACACTACATTTACTGCTTTGAAAAGCAGAAATTAGTACAATCTTAGATCCATTGTTACACTCACACTGTGCGTTCCACCATCTCTAATTGGATCAATGCTACATTGTACATTATTTAACAACGCCTTTAAATCATCAGATAAGTTCTGCAAATAAATGCTTACACATTATGTATCTTTAGTGTAGATACAATTAGCCTATAGCAGTGTAGGACCCATATTTAACATGGGCATTTGCCCAAACATCTACAAGTAAGTAATCATTTGTGAACAAAACTTTCGCTTTTCTCCAAAGATTTTTGTGTTCAATTCACAACCTACTTTAAAACCTGGCTTTGCAACCCACATCATGTGAGCTCATAGATTACCTTGTTTAAGATGAAGTACTCATTGCACCAGTAAAAAAAAATGTTTTAAACTCTTTTTATTGGTACTTATAAGATGATGAAATCAACATGGAGTAAGCATCTTTGTGCCTCATTCCGTTTACATTTCTGCATTCTTATTCACAATACATTACACTTTAATCTGGAAGACCACAATTTCTGTTGCATCACAGTTTCAATATTACAGTCCTCGGAAACCCTGCCAAGTCCCCCAAATTTTCTCCCCATTTTTGGGACACCCTCTGCTACACCAGTAACTTTATTGGTAGGTAAGCCAGGCACTATATAACTTCACCCATGGAGTAGTAGACTTTGCTCTAGATCTTAATTTATTTCAATCTTATATATACAGTAATTTTATGGCTTTCTTTACTACTAGCGTAATTTCTTTTTTTAAATTATGTAAAAGACTATTGAGTAATGAAAAAGCAGTGATATTGATGATGTCACCAGTGATGCCATCAATTATGTTATTTAACATTTCATGAGTGGTGTAATATGTGGCTTTAAAAATAGTGCATCACAGGAGCACAAGTTATAGTTAATTGACTAAACTATAACTGGTGAAATTCAGTGGTTTTTAAATATCAGTTGTTTTCTCACTCCTTCACCTAACTATAACGTCACTTTAACTTTTTTAAAAAGGATTTTAACATAACTCATAGTCTTGTTACCACACCTAACCGTAATATCACTATAACCTTTTATTTATTTGGGTAATTTCCGTTTTTTCATCATATTCTAAATGTACCATGTCTAACAGCTTCTTCAGGTGCGCAACCCCTGTGTGCATGGTGTGCGACCATGTGCAATAGAGTTTGGACACAAGGCCTCCCTCTGATACCCTACCCAACCCTCTGCAAGTATCTAACCTGACCCCCACTGCACAGAACCTCTAGTTGTGTGAAATGAGATTTGATGCAGATGTTTAAACGGGTCTGGCAAACTGGTGCATTGGTTATTTATTTATTTTGTGGTCTGCAAATGCCACAAAAATAAAAAGAAGGAAAAAAGAAAAAAAACACTGCCTGAATGTGCCAGCCGTATTACTGCAGTGAATATATTACATTGAAAAAAAATAATCATTGCCTATAAATATAAAAGAGCAATATGGGTGCTTTCTAGCAGCATGTTTTACACCATAGAGCATGAACAAAAGGAGAAAAAAGACGTGATGATGAGCCCTATGGCGGGTGCTCCATTTTGTATGCACTTACATATTGATATGAGTGCCCTATGTTTAGTTACCAATCTGAAACAGATGATAAAATATTTTAATAAAGTAGTACTCAAATTAGCTTTTTTTTTTTTAAAGTATCCAAAATTTTAAAAAAGCAACAGAAAGGCGAAGAGGGGAACAGAAGCACACAAGGAAGAGCAGCCTGGGGTCCATGGAGAAATACACAAGCGAGGGAGAACAACACAGAGCATGGGGGAGGAAGAGAAGCACATGGGCTGAAGAGAATAACAGGGAGCGTGGGAGAAGTCCACAGATGAGAGAGAACAATGTGGAGAAGGTGGGGGACGATATTAATAAAGCATATTGTTACGCTAAGTATCCTAGATAGTGTATGAAATAAGTGGATTCAACTAAGTTGATAGAAGCATTAGCTAAGTGGGGCACAAGCCCTCAACCACCCAAGGGTTGCATGCTTCATCATTGGGCAGTGTTTCTCGTTAGGCTGGCGTGCAATGCCCAATGAGCCCTCAAGGGGGCTCTTTGCTGGAGATGTTCTCATCTCCAATCGGGTTTTAAGCTTGCTTCTTGAAAGCCTCCAGTGCTGAAATAAACTGGACTATCCAGAGGATTGGTGAGAAGTGAATAAAAGTAACGATAGACCACTAATATTCCCATTTATTGGTTCCTGGGGTTTATTATAAAGTTAAAAACAAATCAGAGAATACGTGGGCAAATGATGTTCTTGTATTCCTCCTAGGTGATTATTAGCTGGTAGTTAGTCCAAAGACTTTTGGCAAGGTGGAGGATGAGCAGAGAAGCACACAAGAGAGACAGCTGGAAAAAGCATAAACTCGCATGGACTCCTTAAGCAAAAAGGAAAAAAGTAGTTCCCTAAATGTGAGCAGTGGAGGGGCACAAGTAAAGAGGCTATGCTCCAGGGGAGGGACAAACCTATAATGGGAAAGGCAAGCTTGAATGTCAATTCACCAAAATGCCACGGGTAGCAGAAGTGACATCACACGCCATGTATCCGTTACTTTCACTCACACATGCATGCTTACACATTTATACATACACACACTCTCCCTTACATAAACACACTCTCACCTGTAAGCGCACACACAGCATATATTTAAATACCTTTTTACTCCCCTCAGGTGCCAAGGAAGGTCATATTCCAGCTAACTGTACTCCATATTTTATTACACTAGTAGTGAATAATAAAATATTATTCACTGTTAGTGTAATTAAAACAATTGACAGAAAACAAGGAAAATGGCGCACCTTATGGATGACCAGCCGTTATTTTCCTGGCACTGATTTTACCCCTCCGAGACCAGGGGTCGCAGCTGTGACCTATGACGTTCAGGAAGGCAAGCCATCGAATCCAGTAAATGAGTGACAATAAAGTTCTTGGGTATCTGAAAATAGAATGCTTTCAAACAGACAGTTGCGCAAAGTGGTAGACTCGAGCTAGCAACATCACTAACTTTTTCCTTTTTGTAAAACGTAAATGGGTGTCCTAGCGGCAAAGCCCTGTATCCTTATACCTGAATTACGACTTAACTGTGCCAATTTAATTCTGAAAAATTCTAACCATCATTGTCTTTGCTTCTTGAGTGTCGACCTCAGGTTTGTCGGGAAGGGAACATTAGTTTTGGAAGTTAAAGTCTGGAGAAAACAGGGCCCCCACTGCTGCGTTCCATGCAATGTATGTTAGAAACTCTGTGTCTCTGCTATTTAATATTAAGTAATGTGCGGGGGAAAAGTCAATGTCTTAACGCCAACTTGAATTCTGAACAAGTTTATGGAAGCAAAAATACATAAAAACAAGTACTCAATGAGACTGCTGTTTCACTCCTGGGATAATGTGCAATGTAATGTGAATTCCTTCCCCAATTTGCCAACCTTTATACATAGCAATGGGAAAGACACACATGACAGAAACCAAACCTCCAAACAGTGGGAGTTTAGCAGGTGGCGGCTGCCCTCACGAAAAGAAAGGAGAAGACTTGGAAAAGATACAGATGATCTACAATTCTCAGACGCTGAGTAGTCATGTGTAGTCAGAAGTGCAAGTACAATCCATTCTTCTTGTAACCTGCGCAAAGAGATGATGGACGGAATGCTGAACAGATCAAACACTCATCCCCTGTCAAGAGATTTGGGTTAAATCCATTGTGCTTTTGCTCACCATGCCCCCCAGGTTGGACCCGGCCTTATGTAAACCAGTCTTGACCCTGCTCCTCATGTGCCAAGCAAGGTCTTCCCTGCAGCGCAAACAGTCATCCTGAGACCGGTTTCAGGGTATCACCCTCCATCAGCCAGGCCAGCTTGAATCCAGTGGCACAGTGAGCCGGAGCCACGTCTGGGCTTACCCTTCCCACATAGGGCGAAAAATACTTCACACACAGATGATGGATGGGATGCAGAGTAATCCGGGCATTATAATGGTTAAGCAACAATGTGTTTTCATTAAATGCAAAGTGAATCCGCCTCAATCATAAAATGAAACCAGTTCATAACAGTAACCTCCACGCCCCAAAAGAGCCTATTGAACCAGCAGTTAGTAGGATGTCAGTATCAGAGAGGTAGGCAGCAGTCTGTGACAGGACACTGAGAGATGTCTTTTCCTGCATTCAGCACCAGTGTTCAGCTGTCTATTGCAAAATAAGGGAAGGCTTTCCTAGGAGTTAGGGTGAAGAGAGAAAGAAGTAGTACTGTGAAGAGGAAGGCCAAGGATGCATGTTTTGTAAATGTACAGGATGAGCCACAAGGCATCAGCACCGGACTGCAGAAGTAGTCCATCTTAACTCATAGCATGGGTATGACATCCAGTTCTTGTGTTGAGACCTTTCATCTTAAATAATAAGCCTCTCACCAATAACATATCCTGTATCACAGTCAGTATAAGATTGGTTTGTTTTATTGAAAATTATCAATCTTGGACCTAGACTAACTATTACTGCATCGATATTTCTTGTTGCTGTTACAAATGATTCAGTCTGTAGTAGTGTAGATTACATTATTGAGAATGTTTCACCTTTCCGCTATCTACCTCAATGTGATTATAGGTGTTCATTTCCTCTACAAGGGGTGTTGGTCTGGTAACAGTTTTGAGACCAATATCTGCAGTACGCATTGAGATCATTGAGATAATCTTAATGCAATTGCTTTTTTGTTTATGTGACTGCGAAGGAACAAATGATTGCTTCAGCCCGTGCCGCAGAAGAGGAGCGGAGGCGTATTCAGACCCAACAGGAACTGCAAGAGAGGTTCAACCAGGAGCTGGAAAGACAGCAGCAGGTAAATAACACCGCAGCACACAAATGTTGGTTGTCAAGATAATCACTTTCAATTCACATTTATCTCAATGAAGTGAATAAAAACTTGAGCCAAACAAATGTTACCTGGGGCAGGTCATATGAGTACCAAATCTATTCTTTTGTTTTGCTAACCCAAACCATATTGTTCATTGCCTGTGCCTCACATTTGTTTTCCTCTAGCCTCTCAACAACATTCTATTTAGAGAGAAAGATCAGAGAGGGGCAAGGTGAGGGGGCTTTTCAGTGCTTCAACATGTCAGATCATGTCGGCAGTCCACAGCACCCAAGAGGCACAGTATCATGCATGGCTTACACCTGCCCGCTAGAGAGCAGGATACCTTCACGGGTAGAGCCCGTCACCCTTCAGCGTACGTGTATCCGGACTCTGGTCTCCTCAGTCAGAAGGCACTAATGGCAAAAGTGACTAGACTGGAGCTTGTGGAGGTTGCTACTGCTGGAGTGGGAAAGGTAACAGTGCATGGCATAGGGAGGGTTCACTGGTAATCTGATGAGAATATTGAGAGGCAGCACTGTGCAAGGCTGACTCATCCAGTGGATAGGGCAGCTGAACCGGATATTGGTGCAATTGCTATGCACGGTAACTCTGCATTGGGCAGTAGAGCCTTTACCACTGCACGAGTAGGCTGTACTATAGTATCAGGGGCTTTCTGTATGCATTGATATGGTTGCTCACTAGTAATTCAAGGCTTTACCATTTGACACAGTATAATGCATGTGAGGCTTATGGGCATTTGAGGATAAAACCCTGTGCACTTCACAGGGTGTTTGAGACCAAACATGAACACATTATGCCTATACATCTGCATGTGTTTGTTGTGGATGGACATCGAATGGGAGTTTATGCCAGGGCATTTGTGGCTGTTGTGGGGCATGTGGTGCTATTTTTGGGAATTTGAGGCTGTAAAAGCATAAATGATGTTGCATTCCGTCATACAATACCTTCCTTATGATCAAATCAAACAGGATTTGTAAAGCGCGGCTAATCCCCCGGGAGGGTGTCCAGGCGCTGAGGTCCTTGCTGCTTTGGGTGGCTTCAGTTGTACAGCCAGGTCTTGAATCCCTTTCTGAATTCCAGGAGAGATGATGAGGTCCAGAGGTGAAGGGTAAGGCCGTTCCAGGACTTGGCGGCAAGGTAGGAGCAGGAGCGTCCGCCACTGTTACTTCAGCGGATTCAGGGATGTGAGTGAGGGAAGGGAGGCAGTGCACAAGTGTCTGGAGGGCTGGTGGAAGGTCACTGGTTAATGTATGCTGGTCCTTGATCGTGAAGGGCTTTGTAGGTGTGGATCAGCATCTTCGTTGTACATGTGTATGCGAGGGCTGATTGCTGAATCCCATATTTATCAGGTATTGCATAATATTCACTGTTCCCATTACAATCTATTCTTCATTCATTTGTTCCCATTCTATTTGGAGCTGAGAATTCTGATTATATCACATCTTAGTTAACTCTGCTGCATATGATGCCTGTTTTGCAATGATTTCAATTTCATTATCTGTGATGTGTTTATTAATGTGTTAAGAAATTTGCTCTGCTCTGCTTTATTGACTTTCTCCATCTTTTCAACCTGCTAGAAATAGACACTCAGTTGTCGCTTCTGATGCTGTTTGCAGAATTTGGACTTTTATTTTGATTGATCAGATATTGTGGAATGATGCTGTGTCATCCATTCGTGTCACGTGATCATTGGTTGCATTTAAAAAAGTTTGCAAGATAATATACTTAACTTAGTTTATCCTCATGTATTGCTTAATTATTGTTTACATTTGGTGTTTTCTGTTGCCTTGATCGTGTTTCATGATTTGCAAATTCTCCTGCATTTCTGTACTGATTTTTATTTGCAACAATTCCTTTTTATACTAGCACTGTATACGCTAAAAACTATAACTGGATATCACAGAAGAGTCCTATTTAATGTATTGGTGGTAACCACCTTAAATTAGTTGTAGTTACTTTATTTTTTTTTTTATTTACTAACTGTAGGTATTTAGTTACCTATTACATAGGTATAGGTATTTAATTATCTCTCCTGGCCTCATCTCAGTAGGCTGAATACAGATGTAAACGCTAAACAAAGGGGAGGATTTTTGTATTGTTTGAACTGTTTTAAAACTGTGTTTGATTTAAAAACAAAACTCACCACATGTCGCATTTTGCACTGGCTGTGTTGAGCGCCAGGTTTGGGGGTGAAGATGAGTATTTGCTATTACAGTTCGTGTTCTATTTGTTTTTCCTGGCTCATTACTTAACAAGCCCGATGAGGGCCTGTCCATGTGTGGATGAGGCCAGAACCCCTGCCCATCCACCATGCACCCTGCTAGTTTATTTGAGGGAAGAATTATATTGGTTACAACAACTCCAAAGTTAACAACTACAGACACAACCTAAATCCCAAAGGTGCTTCGTCTATAGTTAACCACACTTGTAATCTGTAATAAACACTTAAGAAGTTCAGAGAAGTTCAGAGAAATTAACACAAAAGGTCAAAGCAGCACAAGATAAGGAAGAAACCCCAAAGTAAAGTGTTTACTTAATCAATTATAGGTCTCTCCCCAGACATAACGGAATGTTTTACTTTTCTTAAGGCAACCCAGTCAGACCTGTTATTTCTAAGGAAACCTGGCTGAAAGAGGATTCAACACTAGATATTACGGATACCCTCCCACAGGACTATACAATAGTACATGCTGACTGACAAAACAAAGTAGGAGGTGAGGTGGCCATTATTTTAAGAAAGATTTGAATGGTAAATTCTCCTCCATTCTCATCTCTGGGTGTGAAAATCTCACATTTGCAATCGAACTCTCTAATATATTCACTCTTTCTGAGATGTTAATATATCGCCCCCTATGAAGTCCCTCCCAATTACTACAGGCACTGCCCGATATAGTGGCACTTCGAAAATACGAAGATCACCAATGTAAACAATTTAATTCAGTAACTCAAGACTATTCAGCTTACCGAAAGAGTGATGTTGCCTACACACAAAAAAATCACATCTACTCGACCACATTTTCTCAAATATACCTGACTTAAGACCAGCATCTCCCCTTCCCCTGTGCTGGATGGACCACTATTTGATCCATTTCCATCTCAATAAAGAAGGAATTAAACCATCGCACACTCAGCAGCCCAGACCTCGTCGAAGCTGAGCAAAATTAGATACCGATATTTGGGAATCTATCCTGACGAGTTTGGTCCCTATCATAACAGAAGGGATAGCCGAAACGCACTCCACATTTGAAAAATCGATAACTCGCTAGAACAGCTATTCACTAAGAGAGTACAGAAAAACAGCCTACTCAAGCGAGTGCCCCATGGTTCTCAGAAGAACTTTTAAGCCGGAAAAAGGAATGGAAGAATATAGAAAGAAGCTGGGTAAACATTAAGACAGTGCTAATAAAAAGATTTACAAGATCATGGTAAAAAATATTATGCCATAAGAAAGGCTAGCGTCTCCTTCATAAGTGCGCAGATTGAAAATGCAGGTAATTCAACAAAAGAGCTCTTTAAAGTTGTCTACACATTTATGAAGTTGCCCAAGTCTCAAGCAAGACGATAGCCTCCGACGACAGATGTTATTTGAAAGCAACTTACTTTAAAGAAAAAGTCAATACATTCTGTGCTTCTCTGCCTAAGTCGGGCCCGTAATCAGATGAGGGAGAATCTTTCAACTTTTACCAAAATCAAAACAGAAGATATAAACATTCTTACCATAATCAAATTAGGATCTCCTTTGGATGCAACATGTCCTAATATTCTTCTTAAAATCATGAACTCAATTTTTCCTGTTATGACCAAAATACTCACTCGCTCACTAGAGACCGACAAAGTGCCACCGGCATGGAAACATGCCATGCTAAAACCACTCTTGAAAAAGCCATCCCTACTCACTACCTGAAAGTTACAGACCTATCTTCCTTCTTCCATGTATTAATAAAGTTGTTGAGAAATTTGTGAATAAAAATCTCTCCACATTCCTAGAGGATCAGGGATTTCTACATCCTTCGCAAACAGGCTTTCGAGCAGGAAACAGCCTTGTTATCCGTGACCAAAGAGCTTAAAGGTAATCTTAGATCCCAGTGGCACAGCTGTCATTTTCTTAGACCGAAGTACCGCGTTTGACTCGGTATCCCACCCAATTCCCATTAAAAGTCTTGAGGAAGCAGGAATTAATGGTACAGCTGTATTGTATTGTATTGTATTTCAGACTTATAAAGCGCACTGTGACCCTACGGGCATCCTGGCGCTGCGGTACATATACTCTATCACCATGCTTCCGGGCTAGCAGGTTGCTAGGCTAAGCCTGTACTCTAGGGAAAAGCCAAGTTTTATTTTTCCCCTGATCTTCAGCAAATCCTGCATCTGTCTTAGCTCAACTGGCAGTCAGTCATAAGCTTTTATTCGATATGCAAGATATCTTGTAAGCACATAAGAAATACAATTATTACAATAAGCACATAAAAACACAAGCTACAAGAAGCCAGTAGGAAATTCATAAAAAGATAAAAGGACATGAATTGCTTGTTAATAAATTAACTAAAAAAAGAATTAAACAGCTACTGACAATCTCTTACAACGAATAAGCCAAGACCACTTTAAAAATTTTGCAATTCCACACACTAAGGGGGGGGAAGTGTCCGTAGTTAGGATACGTAGGGCTTCAAGGTAGCTGCGTGTGCCCATATTGCGGCAAAGGGGTTTCAACCAGACACTCCTAGGTCTTGCATAATCAGGGCAAACAAACAAGACATGTACAATGGTCTCGGCCTTGCTTCGGCAACACGCACAATTGGGAGAAATACGGGTCACAGGTGACCAACTTGATACCAGTGCGCCTAGGGGGAGGCATCCAACTCTAAATTTAAAGTAAAGGGCTCGATCAAAAGGGAGAGTTATCAAGTCTAGGTAGGGTTCAAAAGCCACAGTGTCTTTAATTTGCAAAAAGGCGACAGTCGACTTGCAGTGATTAGAGTTAGTAATTAAACGCTCCGCACACCAGTTCCAATAAAGCGCCTTGACAACTTCTTTTGGATGGGCTGAACGTGATGACCAACAGCTTCCTAGACCGATATTCTCCAAAAGCTTTTTAGTATCTCTTAGCCACTTTATCTTAGCCCAACCCCCCAAGCTCATTATTTCCCCCAGGGCATCAGCATAAGATTTTAGTTCTTCACCCCTCCAGATTCGTGTCCATAGCAAAAGGGGGCGAAGCTGGGCCTGGTCTTTAATATTTTCGCAGCCCATGTCCAGCCGAACAGGTACGGATGGAGTGCTCAGGGGCACGGAGATAAGGGATTTCAATAGCTTGCTCTCCGCTGACTCTAGGGCATTCAAGCAACAGTGGCCCCACAATTCTGCCCCATACAAGGCTGATGACACTACTTTAGCCTTGTAGATATCAACTACTGGGGTGAGTGATCTCCTTGGAGAGGCCCTGAACTCCCTCATTAGAGCACCTCCCACTCTCCTGTGGCTGAGGACCATTTTATCAATATGACTAGCCCAAGACATCCTATCCGTAATCCGAATACCGAGGTATTCGAATTCGGCAACTTTCTCTAGGGGGATCGAGTTAAGTGTCGGTGGGCGGCCCAGTTTCTTAGGAGGATTTAGGACTAGATATTTTGTTTTATCCACATTTATTGTTAATCCTCTTGCACCACAGAACTCCTGAAATCGCGTTAATAATTTCTGGAGACCTTGAGGGGTCTTCGAAATCAGGAGCGTGTCGTCAGCAAAAAGCAGGGTGGGGATACGGACTCCTCCGAGACAAGGGGCGTCGGCTGGTTCTTGTTGAAGATGTTTTACCACCCCATTCACATAAAGTGAAAATAGGGTGGGTGCCAAGACACAGCCCTGTCTTACGCCCCTAGAGACTGGAATCTTCTCAGTAAGTTCACCGTTTTTACCCCAACGGACCTGAGCAAAGGTATGGGCGTGAAGGCTGATGAGAAGTGACAAGATGTAAGGGGGTAAACCCAGCTCATAAAGTACCCTCCAAAGGTCTTCCAGGGGGACTAGGTCAAAGGCAGTCTTCAGGTCTATAAAGGCCAAATAAAGACTGCCCTTGCCCAGTTCCACCACCTTCCACCCCAATAATACCAACCTAAACACCTGCTCTATTGTCCCCATTCCAACCCGAAAACCTGCCTGAAAGTCTGAGAGAATTTTGTTCTCCTCCACCCAATGGAGAATCCTTCCAAGGATAGCTTTACCAGCTATCTTTTGGGTGGAGTCGATCAGACTTATGGGTCGGTAGTTCCCCGGTGTTTCCCTGCACCCTTTTTTATATATCGGGACCACCACCGCCCCTTTCCAGGATTCTGGTACTGCCCCTCCCATCATGATATCATTAAGTAGTGCTGATATAACCCGCGCCCATTCCGCTGGAAAAGCCCTCATAAGGTCCCCCGGGAGGCCGTCGGGGCCCGCAGCCTTGCGTGGGCCTATCCACCCTATGACCCCCTCAATCTCTAGCGGAGCAAAGAGATCATAGGCATGAGGTTCAGTAATTCGAATGAGGTCCATCCCCGCATTACAATCCCCATCTGGAGGGAGGTATAGGGACCCGAAATGCTTTACCCAGCTTTGAGGCGGGATGTTACAGGGTCTCACAAGTGCATCGGGGTTTTTCCGTGCACTTATAAGATGCCAAAATGCCCTTGAGTCCCTAATTTTACTGGCCAGGAGCAGGTCATCCCAATATTTGTCTTCCCACTCCCTCCTGGCTAGTTTAAGGGACTTGTTATAGGCCTTCCTTGCTTCCTGTATCACAGGACGGGACTTAGCTTTAATCGCCTCAACTAGCTTAACCTTATAAACCCTACATGATTGGGTATACCAGCCATCGGCGGGTTTTTTTAGAGTGTTTATTACCCAATTTGTTATGGTGTAAAGTAAAGACATTAGTTAAGGCTTCTGTCAGGGAAACAAAGAGCCCGCTCACTCTGCCCACACCTTCCGTGGATATTCCAAGGTTTAATACCGTGTGGTTTAGGTGAGATTGTATTTCTTCAAGCTTCCCCTCTGATAAAACCAATTTGGCCCATTTAATTCGCCTACCACAAGGGGAGACTTCCGAGACCTCCGGTGGTGCTGCTACCCGATTTATAGTATCCTTGCTTGAGTGTCGCCACCACTGGGCCATACTTAAAGAAAGCAGGTTGTGATCGCTTTCAGACGAGGGGACCACCTTCATGTCCATTACATGGGGCCACAGACATACGTCTACTAAAAAATAATCTAGCCTAGAGGTATGTCCTGGCCTATTGTACGTGTGGACGCCCAACCTATCCGAGGGTGTCCTCCCATTGGCAGCCCTTAGATTGAATTCAAGGCTCAGGGAATATAACTGAAGCGCCACTTCTGACCACCTTCTAATCGGTGGGATTTCCAGAGCCGGGATCCCCCACCTGGTATCCTCCTCTTCTTGGTCGAGGGAAACGTCCGAGCCCAAGGGCTCGAACGTACAGTTCATGTCACCGGCAACCAATATACGAGACTTATGTAAGGTATTGCTTAACAAAGTCTCGAGGAGAGATATTACAGGAGACTTTCTCCCCCCCACGGTTCCCCGGGCATAAACATTATAAACATTTAAGACAACTCTCCCCCTTTGGTCTATTAGGGTGATGTTTTGTATGTCAGGAGAACCTGTGGGGAATTCCATAATTCTACAATCTAGAGATGCCGCGACCCAAATAAGGAGGCCACCCGCTGGGCGCCCCCTCCCTGAAGACGAAACCTGCGCAGGGGAAAAATAGGACGAAAAACCCACCCTGTGGACCGGCACACAACTCCATGTCTCTTGGAAGAGGCACAGAGAGTGCTCGTCGACCGGAGCAATAAAGTCAGGCAGAGCCAATTTTCCTGCGATCCCTGCGACATTCCAGCTGAAAACCTTAAAAACAGGGTCCGCCACAGCTGGGGTGTCGCAGGGCGCCGGAATGCCCCCACCTGTAGAGCTCCTCGAGGAAACATGAGGGGAGCGAAGGTCATACAAGGTGAGCATAGGGTCACCTATCCCCCTTGTAGGATTTCTGTTACTAAATGATAATGCTTCCACTGAGTCTGCACTATGCCCAACTTCCAGTCAAATAGGTCCTGCTGGCCACAAATGTTTCTCCCTAGTAACCCCTGAAGCCTCGTCCCGATTCAGGGCAAGGGCAGGGGGACTTAAGCTTCCGCAGGTAAAATCAGCGATTTGCCTAGGGTAAAAGAAGGAAAGATCTACCACTTTAACCCCCGGAGCCCCCATGTTGGAAATAGGGGTGCAAATCGATGGTACCACTCTTGGATCTTGGAAATTTATAATTATACAGTCCCCCTCCTGCGTTTTTTTCCCCTGTCCAACCCAGTCCACTCTACGGACACTTAGTATAATGCCATCGACACCTAGCGGGATTGGCTTATTTGCCTTTAGCCAGTGGATACACTTATTCTTAAGTGATTGATGATTTTCCAACTGGCCGTCCTTTAAGGGGGGCACATTAACCATGACTGCCGCAAAGGGTTGACAGTCTGGTGGAAGGTTTACTGGAGGGATCCGTCGTACTTGCTTACTAGAGGCCAGTGAGGAGGTAGATGTAATAGTAGGATGGGGGACGGGCCTAGGGGCTTTCTCGAGAGCTAACCTGTTAAAATTGGTACATACCCCTAGTTTTTTGGGAACTTCCATTATGCCACTAGCTTCCTGTGGCTGCTTTTGTTGGAAAGATTTAAGCTTATTTTTATCGGGCTCTATGTGGATTAGGGAACCCTTTTGCTGGGGTCCTGCTTTTGGACTTGGGGGAGATGTGGAAGCTGAAGTTGATGAACTAATGGACACTCCCTTATCAATACATATTGTGTGCTTAGGGACTCGCTGAGATAAAGGCACGTTCCCATTTGCAACCAAGTCCTTAGCTTCGGTCACTCTACTTAATTGTTTAACTACTGCTTTAAGTGAATGAAAGCCGTCAAGGGTTGATTGCTCGAGTTTGTCTATCCTTTCCCCAAGGCCTTTAACTTGAGTTAGCAACGGGTTCAAGAGGCTATAAACCTTCTCAAAAATATTTTCTGCCGTTGCTAAGTCAGGAAGCTTTAGAGGCTTCACACTATTTACACCAGGGTATAACTCCTCGGGAGGGTTCAAAACATCCCCAGCTATGTCCAGTTTATTCACTGTAGCTTTACCCCTTGTAGTTCTCATACCTACTCCAAAAGGCTTTCTTAAGCTTTGGTAAAGAGCGGCCTGTCTAACTGGGCAGCCCTTTTTACGTTTTCGAGCCTTCTTACTTAAGGGCCTAATCTCCTGTCTAATGATTGGAGTTAGGGGGTTTTTGGGGGACCTAACTATCTCCCCTTCTGGTAGAGCCAAGGGCGAAGTGGACGATGTTAAGGGCTCCAGATCACTGATGACTTCACTTGGGGTATTAAAGGATGGTGACGTAGACAATTTACCAAGGCTATCGGCCTCCATGATGACTGTGGGAAAAAGAGCAGCCAAACTTTCTAACCTACCTATATTTTGTTCAATACCAACCAGCTGGGGTGGGTCTATGGAAGTACTAGACACACTAAGCGGAGTAGCGGGCTGAACCTGGGTACTGGCCGTTATGGACAATGATTGAGCGTCGACCCCCAGGGATGAACGTCTTGAGGGGAGGTAAACCTCAGACAGACGCCGCTCAGACATGGCAATCTCCTTTTCAATCACCGCCGCCACCCTGGTAATAAAGCGGTCCATGGTTCCAATGATGGGGCTTGCCGCATTTGGTCCCCCTGCACTTTCAGTCCTTAACAACTTTCCAGAACGGGTAGACATAGTTTACTGGGTACAAAACCGGGATATGTACTCACAGTTCTTGCAGAGGAAAAGGACGTGGCCCAGCCCAGCCTCCTTCAGCCCCTGACGGCCACAGACGGCCCGCCCTTTGCCCGGGCTTCGCACGGCGCGCGCCCGCTCGCGTCCCGCGATGCGGGAGCCGCGCTGTTATTTATGCGCCTCCGGGCGCGACAGGGATCACTCGGGCAGCAAGGCAATGTGGGAGGCGTAGTCCTCTCCCTTCCGTGGGTGATGGCGGCACTGGCGGCAATTCCACAGCGGTTCCCGCGATGCGGGAGCCGCGCTGTTATTTATGCGCCTCCGGGCGCGACAGGGATCACTCGGGCAGCAAGGCAATGTGGGAGGCGTAGTCCTCTCCCTTCCGTGGGTGATGGCGGCACTGGCGGCAATTCCACAGCGGTTCCCGCGATGCGGGAGCCGCGCTGTTATTTATGCGCCTCCGGGCGCGACAGGGATCACTCGGGCAGCAAGGCAATGTGGGAGGCGTAGTCCTCTTCCTTCCGTGGGTGATGGCGGCACTGGCGGCAATTCCACAGCGGTTCCCGCGATGCGGGAGCCGCGCTGTTATTTATGCGCCTCCGGGCGCGACAGGAATCACTCGGGCAGCAAGGCAATGTGGGAGGCGTAGTCCTCTCCCTTCCGTGGGTGATGGCGGCACTGGCGGCAATTCCACAGCGGTTCCCGCGATGCGGGAGCCGCGCTGTTATTTATGCGCCTCCGGGCGCGACAGGGATCACTCGGGCAGCAAGGCAATGTGGGAGGCGTAGTCCTCTCCCTTCCGTGGGTGATGGCGGCACTGGCGGCAATTCCACAGCGGTTCCCTGGCAGTCTATTCCAAAGGCATGCTGCCGCATAGATAAAAGCTCTTCCGCCTGATTTAACTTTCCTAATCTTGGGTATATTCACCAGATTAGTCGAGGAGGACCGAAGGCTACAGGTGGGGTTATACCAGTTGAACTTAGACTGCAGCGGTATCGGTCCCATCCCATGCAGTTCCTTGAAGACAATGCATAGTGATTTAAATTGTATTCTCTGGAGTACCGGGAGCCAATGTAGCTCCGCCAACACCAGGGATGTGGATGACCATCGTGGTCTAGATAGGGCCAGCTTAGCCGCCACCGTCTGAATTCTTTGGAGTCTCCCAATCAGGTACTTGGGGGTTTCCAGCAGTAGCGCATTCCCATAGTCAAGTCGACTCAGAATGACGCTCCTTACTACATGTGCTTGTACCTGATGTGGGAGTAGCGGAAGAATCTTCCGGAGAACCCTAATGAGCGAGAAACTGCTTCCCACAATTTTATTAACTTGAGTTTCGAGGTTCCGCTTGTCATTAAAACTGACCTCGAGATTGCGTACCGTTGTGACGGGTAGCAGGGGTGTCTCTGTGGGGATGGGCCAGAATCCCGGAGGGAGAGAACAGGAGACTTTACCTGATGCACAGCAGAGTATCTCAGTTTTTTCCGCAATTAAATTGTAAGGAGTTGTTTTTCAGCCAGTGCACCGTTTCTTGCATACACGCATGAAACTTTTCCAGCGAGACCGCTTGGTATCCCTCCAATTATAAAATAGGCTGTGTGTCGTCAGCGTAGTTTACCAAGCTGACCCCGTATGACTTAATAATCGCGATCAGGGGGCTCATATAGGTGTTAAATAGTATTGGGCTGATTGCCGAGCCCTGGGGGACCCCATGCCTAATCTCAGCAAAATCCGAGCGATAAGGGGGGAGAGCCACCGTCTGTCGTCTAGTTGCCAAATAGGATCTAAACCAATCCAGTGCTACACCTCCCACCCCTACTGTTTTCAGCCTGGCCATGAGAACTGTATGGTTGACCGTATTGAATGCGGCAGGCAGGTCCAGTAAAATCAATATAGCTGATTGTCCCCTGTCTGCTCGCATTCGAAGATCTTCCAAGACGGTCACCAGAGCTGTACATCCTCCCGCTTGTTGTTACACTCCAAGAACTGGGAGAGTGCCCTCCTAACCAAATGTTCTATGATCTTTACTGGGTAAGGGAGGAGTGAAATGGGTCTATAATTCTTAGGGCATGCTGGATCAAGTGTGGTTTTTTTCAGCAGAGGTGTATTTATTGCATGTTTCCAGCTCACCAGAACCTGTCCACTGCTTAATGATTGATTGCACATCTGTCGAAGTATTGGGAGTAATTCACCTCCCAACTCCTTCCAAATTTTGGGAGGGAGGGGGTCCAGAGGAAAGCCAGAAGAAACTCCTGAGTCTATCTTATTGAACTCCTCCTCAGAGGGAAGCTCAAAATGATCCAGGCGAGCTGTGAAATCGTTAGCCTCATTCTTAGGAATGGACTCTTCCAGGTGAGAGAGTAGTCCTTTTGTTCAGATAACCTATCCCTGGAATATAGGGTACTTGAGGGGTCCTCATTAAGTCCCACTCTGTTTAATGTCTATGTGCAGCCTTTGTTAAACATTATAATCGGGCATGGATTCTCAACAGTATCATATGCTGATGATACTCAAATCATCATTTCCCTAACATCAGATCCAGGAGTACTTTTCACCCAACTTAATCCCTAAGAGACATCATTGACTGGATGTCCAGCAGTAATTTGAAACTCAGTGGAGACAAAACAGAGGTGCTGGTAATCGGTCAAAACTTTAGTGACCCGACTATCTAGGTGAAGTAACTCCTCCTAAAACTGAAATAAGAAGTCTGACCTTCTGGATTGACAGCCATCTCACCATGGAGGACTAAGAAGGTAAACTTGCTGCCTCCTGTTTTGGCCTTCTCTGGACACTACAGAAGATTTTGCTCTGGCCCCCCCACCACTCGAAGAACTGTGGTCCAAGGTCTTGTCCTGTCTCGTCTTGACTACGACAATTCAGTTTATCTAGGAAGCCCTCAATATGTGGTCAAGCGTTTACCAATAGTACTGTTCAGATCCCAAAGTATCACTCGATCTCCTCCTCTCTTGCAACCCTTCATTGGCTACAAGTAAGCAAAAGAATCCCATTTAAATCTTCCCCGTCCCCTGTAATCCAGAGGCTGCTAACCCCCTACAGCCCCAAAAGATCACTGCGCTCTGCAGACTAGAGGCTTTTCTCAGTACCTAGAATTAAGAAAGCCAGAAGCGGAGGGCGTTCTTTTGCCTACCTGGCGTCTACATTTTGGAACTCCTTCCCTCAATGTTCAAGACTGATTATTGAGGAAACTAAATTCAGGAAACTTCTCAAAACATATATTTTTGCGTGAACTACCTCCTGCACCGACTATGCGAAGGACATTACCTTTAGCGCTGGGTGGCCCGTTGTGTAACTGTTCACAATATGAATGCCTGGCAATATCATAGCCATATTTCAGTGATGTCACATCATATGTTGTTAAAGGTCAGGTGATGTGAATTAGAATTATTTTGTTCGGGTCAGTGTTCAGGTGATCTCTCCAGAGGTTAAGAGGTCCACAAGGGTAGCATTTTGGTGATTTAATGTTTGTGTTTGTTAAGACGTGCACCTCTGGTGTCACTGTAAGTGGAAGTTCAAAAACCTGCTTAATCTTTCTAGTTGCACTCATAAAACGATGCATCGCGATAAGCCTGTTTCTTTTTCAATTCCTGCCTTCCTTAGATTAGACTACAGATGGCACAGGAGGTTGCTGAAAAATCTTCTGAGCTACAGCACAATTTGAATCGATTACGAGAACTTGAGGAAATGTATAAAGAACTTCAATCGGCCTTAGATGATGAAAAGCAAGCACGCCAGGATGAGGAGACAGTGAGAAGACTTCAGGCCAGGTATTTCACTAAATTTAAAAGTGGATTGAAGAAGCCTATTCAATTGTTGCCTCCTGAACAGCCATTTTTGCCACAACTTTGTATGTTCGTGTACCCAGCTAATCTGTTGGTCGCTGCTGCCTGAGGCCTTTTATGGTGCATTACACATTTTGAACTTGCTTATTTATTTTATTTAAAATACATTTTTATATCAAACCAAAGTCCTTCAATCATTTTCAAGAGGAGGACTCTTCCCTCAGATTTAGGCGGTTAAAGTCATTACTATGTCTATGTGCCCCTTGTGTCTTGATATTTTCCTTCTTACTTCACTGAAAGTAATCCAGTTCCTCTACAGAGAGTTTAAAATACCCTTGCTCAGTTTACTCACAGCATAGGTAGTTGAGTGTAGGTAACATACATGGGCCAATGGAGTTTAATGGTCCTTCAAGCGATTGGAATTGGGGATACAGGGAGTTCTGTTGTAGGACTTGTGCTTCTGGGAAGCGGTGGATCATTTCTAATTCCTGTTGAATGATGTAGGGCTGTAAAGAAGTCAGTGACAGTATCACTTTCATGTGCCCCCTGTCCACCCTTCAACTAAAACAAGCTAATCCTCATATTTTCTATTCCTAGTGCCCAATTTGCAAACACATGTTTGAAAATTGGAAAACAATGCATCGTTGGTTTCTGTAGACTTCTATAGATCGACAACTTTTGAGATTCAGTTAAGTCTCCAAGGTACCCTTTTCAGCAATTACTTAATTCAAAAATATCACATGCTTCATAAGACATAAATATACTACTAAAGAAGGGCATTTCCAAAGTTATTTTAGGACGCGACAGATTGCTGTATATAGCACATTTAAAATATTGTACTTTTGAGTCTTTATTTATTACTCTGATGTGAGAAAATAGGTTGTTGACTGTGGGGAGGAGAGTAAAACCCCATTCAAGCAGCAACCACAATTCCTATCTGGGTGAAGTATTTATGCAGCACTCACACAGTAACAAAGTGAAAACACAATAACAGAAATAATTCTACACCAATCAAAAAAAAGTAGTAATCGATAATTATTCAAATGAGACCACAATGACAAAAATCAAATCCGTAGAACCAGAGTTGTGTAGTTTAAAATAATTTAGGCAAAATAGTTATTAGAAGCAAATAGCAAAAATTACTGTTGTCTTGTTTCTCTGGACTGGGACAAAGTCACAACCTCAGGTGACTGTGTTGGAGTGCAGACCTGGCACAGGCCGAAGTTTGCCCACTGAGATTGCAACTTGATTCCAAAAGACCCAAGGGACTAAGTCTGCCTTGGCCTGCGCCAATATGCCTCGTGCTGGTTCGGTGCTGTCAATGCTGCAGATCAGGAGCTGTGATGCTGACTATGAGATGCATTATACTGCTTTGGATCGATGAAGCTGCTGGTCCAGTGCTGTTTTGCGGATCCTTGTGTCAAGATGTCTCACACTGGATCAGTGCTGGGGAGCCACCGATTGTGAGCTGCAATGGGAGGTCTGACGAGGTACGGCGTGCTGTGTCTGTTCCGAGGAAGCCACTGGTCTGGAGCTGCTGATGTGAGGACTTGTGTTGGGATGCATCGTACTGCGTTGGTTCCAATGAAGCTGACAGTCAGGAGCCTGTGGTGTCCCTGTAGCGCAGAACAGGCGGGCAGTAGACTGACTTTTGGATATACTCTTTTAGTCCTGGGTTCAAGCAGCAAGGCAGTCAGTCCTCTGGCATCAGGGCAGGCCACATGCATCAGGGCAGTTCTCAGGCGGCAGGGCAGTCCTCCGGGAGCTGGCTAGTCCTCTTTCTTGTAGAGTTCACAAGTCCAGTAGCATTCTGAAGAGTGGGTCTCAGGCTCCAATATTTATACCAGGTACCAGCTTTAATGTGGAAGAAATATATAGACTCTCCCTCCCCCTACATCCTGTTCTGGAATTTCCTTTCTTCTCCTGCCCAGGCCTCAGATTGTTTTGGGTGACCCAAGGCTAGTGTGAAGTTGTTGATGAGTGTAGGAGGCAGCTTCCATTGAAATGAAAGTGTGGTTGGTGATAACTCTACCCCCACCCATCATGTCAGGAGGACCCATCCTGCCATCACCTAGTCCCCCTTTGTGACACACCTAGTCATGTGGCCCAGGAGATGGGCTACAGGCACCGAATGGGGACAAAAAGCCAACTTTCTAAAAGTGGCATTTTCAGAATTGTGACTTCAAATTGGACAGTACCATAAAAAAGGATTTTAAATTACAATTTTTTAAAGACCAAACATCATTTCTACCTGTTCCCAAGTAAAAGTTATCACTTTACTAAATGTAATAAGGTAGCCCAATGTTATCTTATGGCAGATCTTTGCCTTGCAGTAGTGAAACAAATGTAACAAGTTTTACTCTACCAGGACATGTAAAACTTAATAAGGGCATGCCCATTTTTTTTAAAGCATGCACCCTGCCCTAGGGGATGTTTAGGACCTATCCTACAGGTAACTTACATGTAATAAAAAGGAAGGTTTAGTCCTGGTACATATTTTGACAGGTCGAAACGGCAGTTTAAAACTGTACACAGGCTGCAATGGCAGGCCTAAGACTTGTTTTAAAAGCACTACTTAGGTGGGCGGCACAAGCCCTGCTGTAGGTGCACTAGAAGCATTTAATTTTCAGGCACTGGGTACATGTAGACATACTTTACTAAGGACTTATAAGTAGATTAAATGTGCCAATTGGGTGTAATCCAATTTTACCATGTTTAAAGGAATAAGCACAAGCACTTTAACACTGGTTAGCAGTGGTAAAGTGCTAAAGCCAACAAAAACGAATTTCACCAAAACAGAAGGCTAAAAAGCAAAAGGTTTGGAGGATAACCACCTTAAGGTTGTCAGGTCTAACACCTGCCAAGAAGGCACCCTAGCCACAAATTCCCGGGCATCCACGCTTTGCAACCAAGAAAGGTTGCACAATGGTGGTTCTAAACGTATTCACATAACATGGAATTCAAGTTCAAGTAAAATGGCAATGGTATCACTAAGACATTGAGTTTCTTCATTTCTTTTAATTCTTATAGCATTAGTAACTAAAATAAATTGTGTTTAGGCTTTAGAGCAGGTTGGGTGAACATTTCAAGTTACACTAAGCTGCTGGAGGCAATAACAGTCTTTTAGGATGACAGTGTATTTTTTGCTAAGAGAGGAACATGTAGCAATGTTTTAGGGGAGCGTGTTCCATAACAAAGGTACTTGATCTCAGAATCTTATAACACCCAGTGATAAACAATGGGAAGTAGGCTGGATAAGAAGGTGTTTTTCTTGGCAATGCAAAGTCTATGCAGTTATGTAACATACTATTTTATCTACCTGTTACAAGAGTCAACCCCATGTAAACATTTACAAATAAGCTATAGAACCTTAAAACCTTTGCCTGTGGAACTAGGGCTACCTAGGAACGTAAACATCCTTAATTTGAATGTCTCAGCACTGAAGAGCTACTTGCAGATTTAGTTTATAGCCTGGAAGGCCAGTGCACAGTGTATTTCTATAGAATGATTTAGGTATAAATCTGAACATCCATGTTGACATTGCATTTCTCATAGGAAATAGGTTGCAGAATGTGTTTAAGCTCCAATAATGTAAAAAGGAGGGTTTGCTACTGTACTTTACCACTGTACTAATCTGATCATCAAGACTTTTGTCTGTGTCCCACAAGAAATCAATGCCAATATTAACCTACGATGTGCAGTTTATGAGTTAGTTAATAAGTTACAACACCTTAAAAGGAGAGCCTCTGTTTCAAAGCATTACGTTTCAGACCATTGGCTCCAAGGTATTCAGATACCTATCTAAAGTTCCCCAAGACTAAAGTGAAATAATTCTGAATTCTACTGACATGCTAATACACTTATGTGTCAGTTGCATAGGACTGACAAGGCAATGCCATGAATTGGAAAACACTCACATGGATCTGAGAAAGATGTTTGAAAGAAGCAGGGAAAGGCATATTCCTTGGGGGTTACAACAGATAATCTCTTTAGGCATAAAGTCAGAATTACACTTTAACCCTATGCTTAGTATTGTGCCAAAAAAGCAGCACCACTGTATAGCATTTCCAAAGACATATGATTGCATAGGATCTGGATATAGATCATGATCCATGGTATTAAAGGCCTTGATAGGTCCTGAATAATGAACAGAGATAGGCAGGTATTGGCAACGTTTTGAAGTAAATCAACCCCAGATACTTAAAAGGGCGCACTCAGTGTCATGTTTCGGGCACAAACCTGGGTGAGAGTTCTATTGTCTGATACATTGACTGAGTAGGTCAACAACCCTCTTCTCCAGTGCCTTTGCTGACTTTGGTAGTATCTCAGTAGGCCAAAAATCTACATAACCTGTTGTCAAAGACTGGTCCAAGAGAACACAGAACGAAGGAGTGGCATGTGGGCAAACTCCTTTTCAACCAAGGCAATAAGAATGTCTACCTAAGAACAAAGAGAGCACAAAGTTATTAGAAGAGTTATGATCAATGCTGATGGAGTGAAATAAGATAATGGAAATATGTGTATTTTCAAACCTCTTACTTCAAACCAGATATGTTGTGTTATTGGATCCTCGGTGTATGTCTGCAAAGAGCTTTGAAAATGTATGAACTTAGTTCTGAAAAATTAGGTTTCATTTAAGAGTCTTTTCTTGTAGGCTTTTCTATATGATTTAAGAGTTCTTAAGCCATTTTCGAATTATGACTTCATTCCTTTATGTGAGCAGCACACCGTTTTTATTATTTTAAAATCTTATGAGTATCGGAGGAAGGAAAGTTCGATCTCTTTAAAATAGGGCACACCTCCTCAACAGCTCTGCTAATAACCGTAAGCAATCCTGAACATGTGGTGTTGTAAGGCACGGAAATAAGGCACACAGATAGTGTTAGTTTAAATTCAGATGAAAGATTCTTTCTCCAATTAAAAGGTAAGATAAAGTCATTTAAGATTACAGTGGGCCTCGCAATACTGGCAACCAGGTATGGGGATGAGCATGCTGATTTTAAAATCCTCCCTTGGGCCAAAACATGCTCCAAATCCCTAAGCAGTTAGATGGCTCAGGAATAACTTGAAAGACTCATGAATATTAATCCTTCCTGCAAGACTTAGGGCCTGAATACAGTCTTGGGGGGACAGGGTTTCTCCATTGCAAATGGGACCGATATCCGGTCTCCCAAATTACAATTCGATTATATCCTATGAAACTTGTAATACAGCGGACGGGATATCCATCATGTTTGTGACAGAACATCCCATCCGCAAACTCGTAATCACCAGGTAATTGGAGTCCTGATAGTTACAAGTCTCCTAATGAATCAGTCAATCAGTTCCCATTTACTCCATTGAGGTTGACATACACAAACACCAACTTTGTTCTGAGAAGAAGTTGACCTCTCTTTCTCAAAAATGTCTGTCTTTTAAATGTGCATATTATCTACAGAAAAGAGATTCAGGATAGCAAGATATTTGCTTGCTTGCAAGTGCTTGAGTAAGGCACCCAAGTGCTGTGGTCACACGAACTTGTGCCTGTCTGTGTTGCATGAGTGCACAATGACAGATATGAGGCTGAGGATCTCATGAGAATGTTTTGTATAATTGGTCATCTCAGCTGTTCTAGCACTCCATTTTGTGTTGTGGTTCTTCCTCAGATTATTACCTATGGGGATGTCTCGCTGTACTCGCCGTTCATTCCTTTTAGGCGTGCACTGGCATGCCTACTTCTCTTACCTACCCTTTTCAGAGGGATGTTTTCCCCCTGTAGCCTCACCTCACTTGCATTACTTTTCTCTGACAATGTCTATCTGTGAGGAAGATAGTGTTTTTGTATTTCGAACTGGGAATTTCCATTCTCACCACTGGCTGTGCTTGACTAGATGGTTACCAGATGGTCAACGCCCTTGCTCTTTTTTTGGCTGACTACTAGTTCTTTCAAACAATGTTTTGATTTATTTACTTATTTAGTTTTCCTTTCTTTGTTAAATTATTTTTTTAAAGTGCCATTTCATTTCTGCCTTTCATCATGCAAGAACACAAAAATAGGGCGTGGGGACCCAGATATGTATCCTCGGGGTACAGGTACTGTACATGTAGGTTGTGCATATGTTATGGTCCCAGCAGATGCAAAACAGCCACAGCAAAGGAGAGCAATATCAGGAAAAATGTATTTAGACATTTTTAACAACCCTACTTTGGTGATAAATATGTATACTAGAAAAATGTTTGTGTATAATATGTATCAAAACTATATATTTGAAAGAGACCATTAGTTATAGATTCCTTACCTTAGAATTACCCCCAGGTGTCAGACTTGATCCAGAGAATTATTTTCTTAGCAGTACCCCTGCACGTCAGTTGGTGGCGTCGGTCGGCTCCGCGTCCGTCGTCGGCGTCGTGGTCGCTGGGATGATGTTTCCTGTGTCTACTTAGATGCCACACCTGCGTGCTGATGTCAGTTCTTCCTTTTCCGCGCCAGCCAGCACAGATCCAGAAAGAGCGTACCCTTTTTGACGAAATCTTTTTCAACATTCTTCGACATCTTTTTTGAGTCTAGCGACTCCTGATCACGAGGGATGTCCAGCCGTCGTCTCTGTTTCAAGCCCTGTGACTCGTGTCACAAGTTGATGTTGGTAACCGATCCACACCTTGTGTACCTTTGGTGCCTGGAGCAGGACCACGACCCGGAGTTATGCTCCAACTGTCCAGCCTTGAACCCAAAGTCTTTGCGGGAGCGGTCCCGAAAGCTTTTGGAGGCCCAGCAGTCTGCTCCGTGCCGTTCGAGGTCCCAGTCGAGACGAAGGTAGCGGGACCAGTCGCTGAGCCATCACCATTCGTCATCGAAGTCTTCGCACTCATGGGGTAAGTTGAAGCACAAGAAGAAGGCGAAGAAGCATCATAGCTTTTCGAATTCTCCCCGTCCGTTGGCCGACACGGGACCCGGAGCGTGGCCGCATCCCAGCTCTGTCTTTGGAGCCCGCTGGGACGGCTCCACACTTCCCTCTCTTTCCAGGAGCTGGAGCTTCCCTGCCCATCTTTGTGCCATTTACGAAGCCCTCCACTCCATCTTTGGGCAGCCCGTCTCCGCTGGCGCACCTTCGGGTCACGTGGACTCGGCTGGTTGGCTCTAGGCCTTCAATGCTGGCGGCTCCGGCCTCGGCGCCACAGGACCCCCCTGGATCCAGATCGGCGCTGGACGACTTCACGGTACCTTCCCCGGCGCCGATTCCAGTGGCGATGCCGGCTGCGCCCCCAGCTGGCATCGACCCCAGCCTCACCCCCGACTTGGACACGGCACCGGACCGATATCGACTGACTTTTGTACCACTGTTGTTATGTTATGTTACAGTTATTTGCCATAGCGCACGTATCACCCTGGGGCATCTCGGAGCTGTTGCAGATCCTGACCAGAGGAGCAGACCAAATAAATTTAATATAGATAAGCTGTTAGTTGTTTCCTGAATTTACTGTATCTGGGGATCTCTCGGAGTGCTATAGGTAGTTTGTTCCAGTACCATGGGGCAAAATATGAGAAAGCCTTGCCCTCGGTGCGGGTTTGACGGATACAAGGTGCGCACAGAAGGGATTGGGTACTTGATTGAAGACTTCGGCCGGGAGCGTATGTTGCAAGTCTTTTTTTTAAGATAGCTTGGACCTTTGCCTCTCAGGGAGTTATACGTGAGGCAACAGATTTTAAAATGGGAACGCTTCTTCACTGGGAGCCAGTGCAGTTCCCTCAGCACAGGCGCTGAAGGGGTACCTGCAGGGTGGTTCAGAATTAGTCTTGCTGCGGTGTTCAGGACCACCTGTAGCTTCATGAGCAGGGTATCACCCACTTCAGCCAGCAGGGCATTCCCATAGTCCAGTCTACTGGTCACCATAGCCTGGACCAGGGTTCTACGGCATGTTTGTGGGGAGAAGGGGAGAGATTCTGCGCAAGAGACGCATATTGTAATAGCAGGAGCTTGTGGTGGCAGCAATATGGTCTTTCATTGTTAGGGCTTGATCAAATTTTATTCCTAGGTTTTTTACCTTTTGTTTGGGCACGGGGATGGCGCCCAATTGGTGGGTCACCAGTTGTCCGACCAGATGGCTGGGGCATCCCTGGCATTCCCTACCGCCCTGAGTGGCAGCCAGAGGAGGGTGAGGAGGACTGGGAGGGGTCTGGTGACCCTCTTGCAGATCAACTTGAGGAGCCGGACTGGCGAGAGGTTTTGGGTGATGCCAGTGGTCTGGATACCTCCCCAGACCTTGGTATGCTTCCTCCCCCTACCGTGGCCATGGAGGAAGGAGCCTCCTACGCTGTGGTGTTGCGTAGGGCGGCTGAGGCCTTGGGCCTTGAGCTTCCTACGGTGGCAGTCAGGACTAACCTCCTGACTGAGGGCGCTTCAGCGGGCAGCAGCCTCTTCAGAGCCCCTGCTGCCTTTTAATGAGGCCCTCACTGACATCCTTCTGGGTACTTGGTCCAAGCCCAGCACAGGGGCGCAGGTGGATAGGATGATTGCCCGATGCCACAGCCCGGCCCCGGGCGACCCACTTTTCCTCTCCCAAAACCCTAACCCAGAGAGCTTGGTGGTCCAAGCCTCAACCTCCAAAGGCGCGTTCCTTACTGCTCCCTCTGATTGGGAATCCAAGAAGCTGGACCATCTTGGGAAGAAGGTGTTTTCTTCCGCAAGCTTAGGACTGCGGTCGGTGAACACTGCATGTTTCTTCAGCCGTTACACACACACTGTGTGGGACACGGTTGCGCAAGTGCTACCTCAGTGCTCGGAGGAAGGCCGGGCCGTGCTCACCCACACTGTCGCAAAGGGTAGAGACGCAGCAAAGTTCGCCATGCGGTGTGGACTGGATACCGCTGACTCACTGGGTAGAACAATTTCAACGTCAGTAGCCATGAGGTTCTACTCCTGGCTGAGGTCCAGTGGCTTCTCTGGGGATGTCCAATTGACCCTTTTGGACATGCCTTTTGATGGCTGTTGCCTGTTTGGCGACAAGGCGGACAACAGCCTTGAGCATTTCAAGGACTCTAGGGCTACAACCAGATTCTTGGGCCTCGCTGCCACCTCTCGCCCCATGCTGTCTGCCTTTCGCGGCTACGGAAGGGATGCCTCAACACATTCCAGAGCCACAGGCCTACTCAAGCTACCCAGCCTCTGCGCGACTGGGGACATGGGACTCAGCATCGTGGGTCTGGGGGCAGCGGGCGGGCCAGTCCACCAATGCCCCCCTGCATGAGCAACTGCCGACTGGATGAGGAACAGCCGACTGAAGCTGAACTCGGACAAGTCAGAGGTCCTCATCCTCGGCTCCACCCCTCGGCCTGGGACGACTCCTGGTGGCCGACGGCACTCGGAGCACCCCCTACACCCACCAACCACGCACAAAACCTAGGGGTCATCCTCGACTCCACACACTCCATGACAAAGCAAGTCAACGCCGTCTCCTCCTCCTGCTTCAACACCCTCCGCATGCTTCGCAGGATCTTCAAGTGGATCCCCACCGAAACTAGAAGGACGGTCACCCAGGCCATCGTCAGCAGCAGACTGGACTACGGCAATGCACTCTACGCTTGAGCCCCGGCCAAACTCCTGAAACGACTCCAACGCATCCAGAATGCCTCCGCTCGCCTGATCCTGGACATCCCCCGCCGCAGCCACATCACACCCCACCTGAAAGTCCTGCACTGGCTCCCCATCAACAAGAGGATAACCTTCAAGCTCCTCACCCACGCACACAAGGCACTCCATGACACCGGACCAGCGTACCTCAACAGACGACACAGCCTCTACACCCCCGCCCGCCAGCTCCGCTCTGCAGACCATGCCCTCGCCACCATCCCCCGCATCCGAAGAGTGACCGCCGGCGGCAGATCATTCTCCCACCTCGTCGCCAAGACGTGGAACACCCTCCCCATCCACCTAAAGCAGACTGAAGACCTTCTATCCTTCAGGAGACTCCTCAAGACCTGGCTCTTCGAACAGTAGCAGCATCCCCCCCCAGCGCCTTGAGATCCTCACGGGTATATAGTGCGCTTTACAAATGCTATGATTGATTGATTGATTGCAGGAGCCTCCAAACCTTCCTAGTCCGACCTTTCAGGGCCACCAGTTGCCAGTGGGCAGCAGGATTCACCATCACCTCCCCCACTGGTGCCACATCACGTCGAACAGGTGGGTTTTGAACATTTTCTGAAGGGGCTACTCCCTCCCCTTCGAGTCTACCCCTCCTTCCATGCCACCAACACTCCATCACATATCGGAGGATCACTTGGCCCTTCTCCGCCAGGAATTTATGGCTCTCTTGGCCTCTGGAGCTATCAAACGAGTCCCTGTGCCAGAAGTAGGTCGTGGTTGCTACTCCCACTACTTCCTGGTACCCAAGAACGACAAACGACTGCGTCCTATCTTAGACCTCAGGGACGTCAACCGCTTCCACCGGAAGGAGTAGTTCAAAATGTTAACCTTGGCTCAGGTCTGGTGTGCCCTCGAACCTGGAGACTAGATGGTTGCATTGAACTTGCAGGACGCTTATTTTCACATCCCCATCTTGCCTGCCCACCAGCATTACCTGCAGTTCACGGTAGGCCACGAGCATTTTCAGTATACCATGCTTCCCTTTAGCCTTACCAGCGCCCCTCGGGTGTTCCCGAAAGTGATGGCAGTGGTTGCAGCTCATCTGCGCAGATCAGGGGTTCCAGTCTTCCCCTATCTCGATAACTGGCTGTTGAAGGCGGGCTCGCCTCAGGCTGTCGTCTCCCACCTCCAGACTACGGCGGACCTCCTGCATTCGCTGGGGTTCACTATCAACGTGTTGAAGTTGCACCTGATTCCCCCTCAGAAGCTCCTTTTCATCGGAGCAGTTCTGGATACAGCGCAGTTTCAGGCTTATCCTCCCGAGCAGCGAGTCCGGGATATTCAGGCTATGATACCAATGTTTCAGCCTCTAACCCGGATTATGGTGAGAATGACCCTGAGGCTTCTGGGTCTCATGGCCTCCTGCATCCTGCTGGTGGATCATGCCAGGTGGTGTATGCGGGGTCTGCAGTGGGACCTGAAGTAGCATCAGGGGAATCTTTCCCATGTCATCCAGATCTTGGATAGGACTGCAAGTCCGTGGCGGATCACGATCAACGATTGGGTCAACGGCAGATCCCTCTCCCTTCCCCAACCAGACTTCACAGTAGTGACGGATGCGCCACTCATTGGATGGGGCGGCCACATGCGAGAGGCGGAGATCAGAGGCCTCTGGTCTCCAGCGGAGTCCGGGCTCCACTTCAACCTTCTGGAGCTCCAGGCGATTCGTCTTGCACTGAAGGCACTCCTTCCTTCTGTCAAGGGAAGAGTAACACAGGTGTTCACGGACAACACCAGCGCCATGTGGTACTGCAACAAACATGGTGTGGTTGTGGACCCTATGTCAGGAAACTCTTCGCCTTTGGACATGGCTGGAACATCAGGCCATATCTCTGGTGGTTCAACACCTGGCAAGTTCCCTGAATGCCAGGGCAGATGAACTCAGCTGCCGGTGCATGATGTATCACAAATGGCGTCTTCACTCGGAGGTGGTGCAAGGTCTCTTTCGGCAGTGGGGAGAGCCTTGGTTAGATCTATTCGCCACCGAAAAGAAGGTGCAATCTAATCAGTTCTGCACGTTGGAGTATCCAAGGTGGTGCTTGCTCGGCGACGCTGTTTGTCGCGTGTGGAGTTGTGGCCTCCTGTACGCCTTTCCGTTAGTACCACTTCTACTTAGAGTGCTAAAGAAGATCAAACGCGACCAGGCCCAAGTCATTCTTGTGGCTCCGGACTGGGCACAAAGAGTCTGGTACCCAGAGGTCTTGAGCATGGCGATCGATCCTCTGATCAGACGGCCTCTTCAGGAGACTTGCAGAGAGGGCCCGGTTGGGGGGTGGGAAGGGGAGGGGGTAAGGCTGGGTCTTAAATTGGGAACAGGTGCATACTATTTCACTTTACGCAGATGACCTGCTGATCTACCTAGGAGAGGCAGTGATGGTCGCTGCCTTGGCAATGTAGATTTTGGAGTGCTTCGGGCTAATATCCGGCCTCCGTGTTAATAAAACCAAGATGTATTTATTCCTGGTAGCAGGCCCGCTTCCCAGACCGGAGGCCTTGCAACCCAACATTCTTTGGGCCCCCCACACTTTTAAATACCTGGGCATTCATATCTTTCATTCCCTAGAAGATTTGAGGGAGGGGAATCTAGGCAGGGTCTTGAGGTCTCTCCGATCCTGTGTCCAGTTCTGGCGTACCCTGCAACTCCCTATCATGGTTAGGATCCCCCTATCCAAAATGGTTATGCTACCCTGGCTTTTGTATTATTTTGTCAATCTCCCAGTCTTGACTCCAGGTTTTTTGCCCTCTGAATTCCTTACTGTGAGATCTGGTGTGGGGAGATGGATGTCCGATCGTCTCCTTAAAGACGTTTCAGCATCCCATGGCTGAGGGGTTGGGGGGGTTAGGAGTGCCAAATTCTGAGTTCTACATACTGGCGGCCCAACTACAGTGGTTGGCACAGTGGTTGGAGGGGGTGAATGAAGACAGCACATGCTGATCCGGAGCCCGATAGCTGCCCTAGCCTATTGTTGGCTAAACTATTAGTACCGACTACTCCTACACTGTACCATTCGGTGCTGCAATCCACTGCGTTATTGGCCTGGAAGAGATCTCTAACTAAAGCGAAGAGATCCTTGAAATATACCCCCATGCTACCCCTCGTGGGTTTACCACATCGAAACCCGATGTCACTATTTGCTGCGGAGCAATTAGCACCCTGGACGGAGTCAGGATTGGAGAATCTGAGAGACCGCTATTTGGAGAAAACGTTAATCCCCTTTGAAGAACTGATGGACAGTGGTGGTCTCCCGGACAGTTTCTACACTATGAGGCATTAGTCTGTACTTTTAGACATCTATGGGGCGAGGGGAGAGAGGAACCTGAGGCACACCCAATCTTACATGCACTGATAACCTTAGGTACGCTGGGCACCAGGTGAAGTGGTTTTATGCTACTCTTTGCGGCGTCCCTGGACCCCCTATGTGACTTGCGAGGGAAATGGGAAAGGATTGTGGGAGGGGAGCTTACGGATGCTGAATGGGGTAAGGTCATGCAGTCCCCCAAGAAGATTTCCCGTAACACGTGTCTAAAATATATTCAGTTTAACGTCATACATATGACGCCTCACCGCCTTAACATCACATATGGGGGGGGAGGACGTACGGAAGTGTCTGAGATGTGCCTAACTAGACGCAGATTTTATACACATGACTTGGGACTGCCAACAATTACATCCTTTTTGGGAAGCCATCATTTCTAAACTTGGGGAGGTGCTGGGTAGAGAGCTGGCCCCTACGGCACGGGTGTGTTTACTGGGACTCTTCCACCGTCCGCATAAATGAATAGTTAGAAATAGGCTGATTGATCTGGCCCTGGGCCTTGCCAAACGCAGAATAGCGCTAGAATGGAAATCTGCACAGGGACCCACGTTTGACAGTTGGAGCCGAGATGTAATCAACTGGGCGGGTGCAGAAGGTAGGGCACTAAGCTGGGAGGAGGCTAGAGGGATGCGGAAGCGACCCATAACTGACCAATGGAAAGCATTGATGGTGTTATGGGAACAACCGACGCAAACTAGTGAGGAGGAGAGGGGAGAGGAACGTGAAGACTCAAGTGTTGATGACACACAGTAGTCCTGCCTCGTCCCTGTAGGGGTGGTTTTGGGCCATGTTGATGTTCCCGGATTTACACAATGTGGTGGGATGGGAGTGTGCGACTGATGGCGGATGCTCGGGGAGTTGGGAGATCATCTCCCTTTGGGCTCTCGTTCCTCTCTGAACTTGCGGGGCTTGAACCTCCCCAGGATATGCACAGTTAGATCCTAAGCATCAACACTCTTTTGCAAAAGTTTAAGTTTTCTTAAAAAGTAAACGTGTTAATTTTGGATTGTATCACCGTAACCTAATATGTGGTCGTTGGCCGCCCATGTGGAAAATGTGAACAAAATACATAACGAGTAACAGCATGTATAATTGTACACTAGGGACCATACGTTTTTTTTAGATCACTTATTGACATACAATAAGGAGATATGTAGGATAACAATTATTTGCAGTGTACTTGAGGAAATATAGTTGCCGGAATACTGTCATTATATCTGATGAATATGTACAAAGATATGCCTTTAGTTTGTGCCTTGTAATGATATCTACAAAATGCCAATTAAAAATAAGTTTAAAAAAAAAAAAAGACAGCCTCTTCGGGAGGATCTTCTGTCGCAGCAGCAGGGGACGGTCCTCCACCCGAACCTGTCCAGCCTCCACCTCCTGGCGTGGAGATTGAGCGGCGACAGTTGACAGCTTTCAACCTTCCTCCCGAAGTCTGTAAGGTAATCTTGACAGTCAGGCGCCCCTCCACTAAAACGGTATATGCCTGTAGATGGAATGAATTTGTGGCATGGTGCACAGCAAAGGCTGTGGATCCCCTTTCTGCCCCTCTTTCAGAGGTTCTCCTCTTCATTCTTTCTTTGGCCCTGCTCTGGGCACTCTTAAAGGCTATCTTTTGGCCATTTCGGCCTTTCTTCGCCTTCCTGATCAGGCCTCTCTTTTCAAGTACCCTATTGTAAACAGATTTCTAAAGGGCTTTACTCATCTCTTTGCTCCTTCTCCTTTCGTAATGGCCCAGTGGGACTTGAATCTTATCTTTACTTATCTTATGTGTGCTCCCTGTGAACCACAACATAATTGTCCTCTTCGTTTTCTTACTTTAAAGACTGCTTTCCTGCTTGCCATCACCTCTGCTCGCAGGGTGAGTGAGCTTCAGACTCTGTCTTCCAAACCTCCCTTTCTTGCTGTCCATCCGGACAAAGTGATCCTTCGTACTAGGCCCTCTTTTCCGCCCAAAGTGGTGACCTCTTTCCACATAGGTCAGACCATCACATTGCCCACCTTCTTCCCGCCTCCACACCCTTCCGAAGAGGAGAGACTCACCCGTCTGGACCCAAAACGTGCGCTGTCCTTCTACCTTGACCGCACTACAAACTTACGGGTGGACGATGGTTTGTCCTATGCATCAAAGTCTGCTATTCTTAGGCAAAAAAAGAAACTCAAGTAGGACTGGGCGCCCACTCTACCAGGGCGACAGCAGCCACTACTACTTTGGGTAGTGGAGTTCCACTGGTTGGCATCTGCCAGACATCCACTTGGGCATCACTGCACACGTTTACGAAGCATTACTGCCTGGACGGCCAAGTCCGGAGAGATGGCTTTTTCGGCCTTTCTGTTCTCCAGGAGTTCCTGGTGTGAACTTAGTTCGGAGACCCACCTCCAGGGTTGGTTTTGCTGGGATATCTATTCTAAGGTAAGGAATCTATAACCAATGGTCTCTTTCAGATGAACAAGTTACTTACCTTTGGTAATGATGTATCTGTAAGAGGCAAACATTAGTTATATATTCCTTACCGCCTCACCCATCCTGCCCGTTCTGCGAACTGAGTTCTAGCGATAGGGACTCCCTTACAGGGCCCGAGTTTTGTGCACCAGTGGTCAGTGTCTTGAATGGTGCTGCGCTTCTGGCGAGGAATGTCGTGTAAAGAACTGACGACTGCGCACAGGGGCAGCGTCTAAGTAGATACCACGACCTAATTCCGGCAACCACGACGCCGACGACAAACACAGAATCGACCGACGGCACCTACTGAAGTGCAGGGGTACTGCTAAGAAAAAATTTCTCCGGATCCAGTCTGACGCCTGGGGGTAATTCTAAGGTAAGGAATCTAAAACTAATGTAGGTCTCTTACAGATACATCATTACCGAAGGTAAGTAACTTGTTCATTTTTTCAAACAGTAAGATGAATGTACCAGTGGGTTGCAGTGCTCTTTCTTACTGACGACTAGCTAGTAGATCTTGCGGAAAATTTCCAGAATTTTGATAAAATTGCTCATCCAACTTACTGGAACGTGTTTGTGTGAAACCACATACGTGTCCTTTTGGGTCTTCTAAATATTGTGATGTCATACATTCATAGTTGTTTAATACGAATGGGATCCTTGCAGGTGTTATACCACTTGCACTTGTAGGAAATTATTTCAGAGGGATATTTGCAAAAAGTATCGTTGGAGCACCTATCCCTGATGATGGCCACCAACCTCAAGCACGTAGGAAAATATAACAAAGCCTTACATTGTCCATTTCTGCACTTCCAAAGGAATCAATCGATGCGATACCGCAATCATGCTGAATGGCTGGCCTGGGAACTCAGAAGAATCGAAATATTTTACAAAAGTTCAAAATTCAACATATGTTTTCTACCTCCCTTGCGCTGCAGTAAGCCTCTGTGGGAAGGTAAAACCTCATCTTTATTTCTCTGGGTCTGCAGAGTGTAGGATACCGAACATGTTTAGTTATGTACAAGGGTTTTGGCCACCACCTTCCCATCATTGACCACTGCTAGCATTTCTTTGAGTACAGTGCTGGCTCAACCCTCTGTTCTGGGTGTAAACACAAAGTAGACAGTAGGCAGACTTTACCAAAAAGAACATTATTTGATTATGTACACCTTACCTTCATCCCTCTATATGGCTGAACTTGTTGGTGTTGACTAAATATTGAAGAGACCATTCTGAAAATAGAGATCCTTCATTGTTCCATGCAAGTTCCACAATCTTGAAATGTTTCTATTAGGCCTCCTACGTGCAGGGGAACGTTCACAGGGCATGTGGCATCAAATGGGTATTCTTCTGGAACTTCTGATTGTAGTTATAGCTAGCATGCATAAGTGTGCAAATGTTTTTGTTTTACCATTTCTGCACTATTGTATTGGATTAATAATCTAAACTCTTTCCTATTATTACTTTTATATCCAGGTACCTCATCACGTCATGCCGTACCGCAGTGGTACATGGTTACAGCCTGTTTTATGAGTAGCTTTTCTCTTTACTATTGAAAGATGCCTTAGCCCCTATCAAATCCTCGATTTGAATAAACTTGACTTGATACATTTGTATGTATCCAGTAGCTTTTTTCTTTGTATTTATTTCTTCAAATTTAAAAAAAAAAATCTTTTTTATTCCAATCTGTCCTGAAAAAATGACATCCGCTATAGATCCATTAATATGATCATGTGTTCATTTAGAGTACCTTCACTTCTTCGTCGGGATTATGTAGCTCTATTTTTTAGACAAATGGAAATTCAGAAAAAATGCTCAACCCCAATCTAAACAAATTTAGCAGACTATTATTCAAATGTTTCTATAGCATATTATTGTACTGAAAGTTAATTTTAACCAAATCTGGTCTGAGACTACATTCGATCCAGTATCACATTGTACTGATTCTAGCAGACCTGAAATTGATGGAGGAACCAAGGGCCAGATGTGCAGAGAATTGGTTTGCAAAATGTGGTCACAAATTGCGCACTGACATTTTTGCGAATAGATTCTGATTTTGCAAATTGACCTATGTCATTTTAAGTCAGTCGCAAAATTCCATTTGAAGTGGTTTGCCATCTCCTTTGAGGAGTCTGTAATTAATGCCATTGATACATAGCAATCCAAACCGCGCTTTGGAAGGGGCACCATAAACAAGCACGTTCCAAACTGGGATTCTTTTTGCATTTCGAAACCAATTTCGCGATTCGGTATGCACTTTCTGAATTGCAAAATGGGCTTAGCACACACTAAAATGCCATTTAGCAATTGCAAACCCTGTGATTTGCTAAATGGCTTAGAGCATCTGGCCCAAACTCTCGTGGAGCAGAATATTAGGAAAACAACGTTCCCGTCATTGCATTGGTCTCCAAAGGCAAGTGGAGGTTGCTGGTGAACAAGAACATCAAGTTTTAAAGTCTTACATTTCACTTATATTTGTGGTGTGCACCGATCCAATATGTCGCCATGCACAAAAATTCCTGTTTTTTCTCCTTCTAAAGTTTTCTGCATCATAAAGATTTATCTATCTACACATGTTCAGAGAGATCTGAGCTGTAATTAAATTTGATATATCTATGATATCTTCCAGTAAGTACATTTCTGCCGCAGTAGACCATTGAAGATAGTTGTTAATACATTATGCTTATATACTAAAGTCCAGAATAATTGAGACACTCAATCTCTGGTGAGTTTAGGAGAGTCTAAAGAAGAAAGGCAAGGTATTTGTAAGAATGCATCAGAGCACCTTTAATCTTTTTGAAATGTGGGACGTTTAGACCCTTATATATGGCCTGGTTGGGGATGCCATAGTAAACGGACCTATTAAAATCTTGTAACCCAGGAATTGGAGTTGTGATAATTATTGCCTATTACAAACCTATCGCTTTAAAATAGGCCATAACATGCATATTGTTGTGTTTTCTACATCAAGATCTGCAAGTATCATTATTTATATAGAACATTTGCAGGAATTGCAGCTAAACTTGTACTTACGATCCCTTTGTAAACAGCAGTTTGAGCAGGAATCTGAAACGTATGAGATTCTCACAGCAAGGACCCAAGGTGTGCGTCTCAATGGCTTCTTTGTTCTCACATAAGCCAGCAACTTCAGATAGCTCAGTATTTGAGTGCCAGAAACCTACATCACTGTTAATGAGAACTTGTAGAAAGCAGTAGTGTAGAGAGTAGAAGAATCGGTTCAGACCAAGGTGCTGGGGCATACCAGAACCAGAGGCAAATGTTTAGTAACAAACTCAGAGTAGGCGGGGACCTAGGGAAGTCTGCTTGTTTTCTTCTTATTTTTGCTCTTTTTTGTTTTTTTTTTACTATGTCCGAGTCAGTACTATCATCTATAGAGCTAGTCTGATTCATCTGATGAATAAACTTTTCTGTGAAGAGAGCGGCTCTGCTAGAAGGAAAGGTTTACTGTACTCTCACGAGTGCCTTTTTTATCTGAATTAACAGCCTAACAAATATTGTCAAGTCAGTGGTTTTCAGGCATTTCTTGGTTATTTTGAAGGTCACACTTTCTTAGGGGTGTGAAGCCACAACTTTCAATCAGTGTGCTATAAAAGCTCTCTGTAGCGGGTCATCCTGGGATGAGTGTTTCCCCGTTGGCGGGGTCCCTGGAGAAGTTTGATGCCAAATTGTGTACACATTATGCAGAAGAGACCAAACATCTTGTTATTGTCTCCTAGCAAGCACATATGTACGTCTTTTACATATATTGCACAAGTCTAGCTACAAAGCAGCAGTTAGCGGTACAGGAGCAGGGCTTTACAGTAGTCTTCGAGTTTTGCATGGCCTGCCACAGGATTAAAGGAAATAAGCAGAATTTGAATGCTGGAGAGGAAGTGGGTGTGTAATAGGCGGAAAGGAAGTGCTTACATCTGTTGAGTCGATGCACCAGTGGTTTGTAAAGTCCCAGTGGTGGTTACTTTTGCATACCATGACAAATGCTCTGTGTACAGATTTGACTTGTGGGGAACGCTGAATAAGTTGTCTACGCCATTTTGCATACACAGGTGTCTAGATGTAAAGGTTTGTGCGCTAGATTGATATGCACGACTTCACTCAAGCTGTGTGGACTGTGCAAGTGGCACTAGGGCATGTCAGGGTGTGCAGCCATGTGCATTGACACGTAGAAGAACTGCTCATGGGTGTGAAATTGCTGGCATGTCTAAGCTGGTATGACTCATTCCCAATCATCATGTGCTTGCTCCAGAGTACTATAGACCACATACCATTTGCATCAGCCTCTTTTGTTTAGATTTTCCAAGCTGTTAAAACTACAATATATGTCCCAAGTTCAGGACCATCAGAATGGTTTATTAATGATCTGTTTTGTGAATCTACGCCTTGCTGCTGGTCCTGGCATAGCTGTGTTTTGTATTCCACCGCCCAGCAGCCCACAGGGATGTATGTGTAACATAGTCTGCACTGCATGTTAGCACATTATGGCACTTCCTTGGAATTGCCATAAGTACCCTTGATCAAGTCTAAGAGACCTAGACGAAACTCTGGGACCAAGCACAACTGATTAATCATAGCCAGGACTCACAACCTTCTCATATACCCACAACACTAACATCCACTGTGTCAGCATCCTGGAACACAAGTTCAAGATCAGAACTTTTTCTTCATCTCAAGAGATCTTCACAGCAAACTCTTGTTGAGCTGATTCATGGCCGTGAAGCCTCTGCCGGACGCACCTGTAAAGCTGCTCCAGAATGGAGATTTTAGTTCCACATATGTTTTGAAAGCTGAAAATTGTTTTGGGCCAAACGTGCACTGCAAAGTGGATAGGTTCACTACTCACAAAGCCTACCCATTGATCCCTTTCCAGCTCAAAAGATCCATTACGACCCTTGTTCCTAAGCTGTATTTGAGCACTACATGTGAGACTAAACACCCTAGAGTGCAAATCTTGAATTAGGAGGCTGTATTAGCTGTAGGTCTTTGGATGGGCTTAGATTGCTTGTTGCCTATTTAACACTTCCATCTTGTCTACGTGAAGGACATCTGAAAGTTTTTATGCTACTATTAAAGTGAGTTACAAACGCAAACATGTATTTGACACCAACAAAGAGAAAGACAAGGGAGGAACTGAGATGCATTTGAAAACGTTTGGGAATTGAGAAGCGTGAAGAAAACGTGTTGAACTTCCATCTCTTTCATTCTAAAAAAAACACTGATCCTCTCTTTTTGTCAACCTCATATTTAGTAGACCATGGACCTGGCTCTCTGGGGCTGTTGTTGACATGCCTGGTGTCCTGTAATTACCATGACATCTTCTAGTGCCATAGATTTTGTGGCATATGCATGACAATAATATGTACCTTGGACGAGGAAAGGGTCAAAGAGCCTCCATAGGCGACTTTACATTAATGTGTTCAGGGTTATCTCCTCTTTACCTACTTATTGTTGTACTAAATCATATTATGAAACAAGTGCTTTTGTTGACCCTTTGGGCTCAAGAGGAAAACTAACCTCACCTCCTGCAATCATAATGGTGTTATATTTACACATTGCCTTGCTAAGTAAAGTGTTTAGGATGTGAATCTTGTATCCTGAGAGAATGATGCACTACAATTTCTTTACCATAGTAGCTATTCACACTGTTGGACATAAGGCGAAAATACTTGCACGCCTACTGAGGTCTACAGAACTTTGTTCAGGAAAACAAGAAAAGGTGGAATTTTGCCGTGCAAATTGGCAGCCTGCCCCCCTCTATAGCAGTGGGCATCTGTAGCTAACCTTTCCGTATTTGATTGACTTTTTTTATTGGTTTATTCAGAAATTGCTTCCAATTGGAGTACACGTGACAGAAATCGAAACTCGGCTTAGCAGGTGCATGGCTTTTTCATGAGAAGAGTAAAAATAGACCTACCAGATGCTGAACTAGACCTTTATGAATTGTCGCTTAAAAATGGCTAGCATGAGAATGAGCCTGAAACAACATATGGGAGATATCAGAAGAGTGACAGATTAGACAAACTGCACACCTATGTTTTAGATGAGAATTAAGCAAGAAGTACTGACAGTAGTCATAAGTTAATCAAAGGTGCTGCCTTTTTGTGGCCGGTGCAACCCCTACACAGGCCCTAGAAAATGACAAAAAATGTTCAAACAAAAGTTTGAAAAAAGGCGCACTATCCACCTGCCCTATGAGGTGCAACTTGGTAGATCTATAAAAGTAAACAAGTGTATTTAGTACATCACTCTATTAAACAAAGGTAAAACGAAAAGCACCTATGGTGCCTATTTTAATTCAAGTTATAAACAGCATCTTGAGTGAAAAATAAAGTAAACTGAACTATAGGTATGTTATGAAACAAATTTGACAATTGCAATTGAACAAGAAACAGTAATGGTGAAACTTAGAGACAAAACAGTAGTTTGTGAATCTTCATGAATTTCTGAGATTCTTCTTTATTTTCTTAACGTATTCAAAAAGAACGTCAGGTGTCCCAATGCATTTCGGTGTGACACACACCTTCTTCAGGGGAATACTGTAACAATATATACATATAAGTATATAAGTCAATTCGAAATGAAAACAATACTAGTATCAAAACCAACTTATATGTATGTCCAACTGTAACATTAATTTGCATTTTATAACCCTTAGTATCCAGTGCTAACCAGCCATTGTGCAGCATGCAACTGCCGTGAAACTCGTTTTTTAAAAAGAAGCGAGAAAGGGATGTAAAGAGTAAAACTAGAAAGAAAAGAAAAGAAGATTTTAATAAAGTTTATTGAAGATTGACAACCAAAAAAGTAAAGCTAAGAAATACCAGAATGACACCAGTGGGTTTTGAATCGTGATGCCTATCATGAAACGGTTAACTATCTCAAAAAGTGCCCGTCAAAGTGAAAAGTGGATTCTGGTGCATTACGTGCTCAAGTGAAACCGAAGGAACCACCGTAACCAAACCATAATAGCCTGCGGAGGACTCACCTCCCAGCGTTCAAATGAAAAACGACACACAAGAAAGGGTCCAGATCGTCACTCACACGACCTGTATTGCGGAAATAGAAAAGGGCGTTCTAGTGTTACCAAAAAATAGACTCGTGAATTAAACGGAAGGGGAACAGTGTGCCCAAATTTAAAGTGCAGCTTACTTCGCCTCATCCATAATGCATATACATCCAACTTCAAAACGACTTAAGCGTAGCGATGAACCTTGTCCGAAAACGTCTAGGATTAAAAAATAGTGCACAAATGGTACCGTTAGCTAAATGCGTGCCGCGACCAAGATTCAAAGTGATTAAGGTTAACTATGAAAGACCCATAAGTTGTCACCACTACACATACCTTTTAGTACAACGTGCTGTGCGATCTAGAAATGGTCATATCTTCGAATGGCAAAGATTCGATGTGGCTAGAAGCGTGCGAGTGCATATTTAAAAGCTATGAATATCATGTGACCAAAAGGAAACTTGTGAACATCGAAAGAGGACTATTTCGGGCGCCATGTCGGAACGGGTGCCTAATCATAAACACGGTCCCAGTGAAAGATAAAAGTAGACAATAGAGGGTAAAGAGAACGTGAAAGAACAAGAAAGAGAACATGAAAGAAAAAAACGTTTCAAAAGTATCTAAAGAAGTAGATGGCAAGAATGCCATGTAAGAAAAGTTTGCTGGAATATGCACGCCAAGTGCATAGGTGAAATCACATTAACAAGCATGAAACAAATGTTAAACAAATATGAAAAAAATGCAATCTTCAATATTTAACAGTGAAACAGCTGTGAAATGTTGTTATCATGCAACCATACTTAATCACAGAAAATGTATCAGTTCTATTTTGTCATTCAAACCCCCAGGGCTCATGGTCTGTAAAAAACGTATCCAGAATGTTTCTCTTTGAGCCAAGTGCCTATTGGGGTCAGCATGTAAGAGATCGGATATCTGCTCAAGAACAGTGAAACGAAGTTGGGGTATGGTATGCTTGTGTGTGTTCCAATGTATTGCTAAACAAGATTTCTGATTAAAAGTGCGAATAGCACTTTTGTGTTCAGTTACCCGTATTTTTACTTTTCGGGTTGTTCTCCCCACATAAACTTGGCCACAGGGACATTTGATAGCATATACTACCATCGCTGTGTTGCAGTCTGAAGAATGTTTTAGCTTAATCGATTTGCCCGTATGTGGATGTGTAAAGGTATCACCCACCATGACATTCCCACAATGACCGCAATTGTAACATTTACGCATCCCTGAGTGTTTGAGCGTGTGTACATTGGAAGTTCTTTTGGCCAAAATCTCTCTGATGTTCTGAGATCTAGAGAAGGCGAAAATGGGTTTGGCATGAAAGACATTCGTGAAATCATTTTCTTGCTCTATAATCTCCCATCTCCTAAGGATACTCCGTTTAATCGCCATAGCTGATGTGGAAAATTTTAGAACACAAACTTCACGTTTGGACTCAGGTTTTTCAGTTTTTTTCAATAATTGCATTCTGTCCATACTGTACGCCTTATGCTTCGCCGAGTCCAGAACAGGTGCTGGATAACCTCTGTCTAGGTATTGTTGATACATAATATCGGTGTCAATTTTCCCTTGGTCATCATCAGAACTGATTCTGCGCACCCGAATAAACTGAGATAAAGGTAAATGGTTTTTCAGGGATTGTGAGTGAAAACTCCGAAAGTGTAATGCGTTATTCCTATCGGTTGGTTTCTTGAAAATCCTGGTTGTTAATGTAGAATTGCGTTTTTCAATCTGAATATCCAAATAGTTGATGGTGGTGTCATTGATGGAATGTGTGAATTTGATTTGAGGATGACAGTTGTTCAAGCTTGAAATTGCATTCTCCAAAGCTTCTTTGGTACCCCGCCATAAAACCAGAATATCATCAATGTATCTGAGATACAATAGTAGATGTTCTGTCCAAGAACTGTTGTTCAAAACATGCTCGTCCTCAAATTTGGCCATGAAGATGTTGGCATACGTGGGTGCCCCAGTAAAACCCATTGACGTACCAGTCTTTTGCAGATAGAACTGTTGCTTCCAAGAAAAATAGCTGTGGTATAGGCTGAATTGAAGTAACTCAAGCAGAAAAATATTCAAGGTTTCTGCGTAGTCATGTCGAAGCAACATCCATTCAACCGCCTCAATTCCTTCCCCATGGGGGATTGAGGTGTAGAGGGCTGTAACATCTATGGTAGCCAGGAGCACATCTTCTGTGTTGGGTAGCACGACTTTTTGAAGTTTGTTGAGGCAATCCGTGGTGTCTTGTACATAAGTTACCCATTTCTGAACCAACGGTTGTAAAAAATGGTCGATGAATTTACCTAATGGTTCGTGTAGCGAACCGCAACCTGCCACAATGGGGCGAAAGGGGGGGTCTGTCGGGTTCTTATGCATCTTGGGAAGCATGTATATGTGTGGCCTTTTAGGGTAGTTGTTACTTAAGAATCTGAAAGTATTGTCATTAATCCAATTCAAATCTTTGGCTTTTGTCAGTATCGACGACAAAGTTTTCTGAAAGATGTCAGTAGGATCTGTGTCTAGAACCAAGTACGTGTCAGTATCCGAAACATGCTGATCCACTTTGGCCTCATAGAAAGTAGTGTCCATGATTACTAGGGCGCCACCCTTGTCAGCCGGTTGGAAAGTTAGGCTTCTGTTGGAGGCTAAGTTTCTGAGTGTTACCCATTCTTTTTGACTTAAGTTGCTCTTGATTGTTGTAGCTTGATGAGAATGTAGAAGGTCTTTCTTCACAAGAGTTTCAAATAGATCAATGGCCTTGTGACTGGTCGGTGCCATGAATGTACTTTTGGGCCTAAATTTTTTTGATGCGATGTCCTCTGCTAAGATGCTAGATGAATCCTGTACGATGTTATGAAAGAACCACCGTAGTCTGAGTTTTCGGGTGAATTTAAACAGTACAATTTCTGTTTCCAGTGCATGAGTGCGATACGTTGGCACGAAAGACATACCCTTGTTAAGTAAGGTTTTTTCGATGGGTTTCAACTGAACACTAGATATATTCATGATTAATTCCTCCGAGGATTCCGTCGGCCTCCGTTTGCTGTTGTCTTTTTTGGAGCCTTTTCCCCTCCTGATTCGCCTGTAGCGCCTCCCGTTGTTAAGGTGCCCTCTGGGGGATGGTTGGACGTCCGACCCAGGTCTAAAAAAGGAGTTTGTTTGGTCATACCACTCGTAGAAGGAGTGCTCTCAGTAGTAGTAGTAACCAAAGGAGTGCGAGTGGGAAGTGTGTCTTGCTCAGTCGCAATACTTTCTTCAGAAGTCGAGGCCTCAGGTTTACGGAAAGTTCTTCTTTGGGCGTACACCTCTGCCCAGGTGTACACCTCATCGAGCTTATAATCAATAGTGTCCCTTCGAAATTTCCGCAATTTGCGGTCATGCACTTCTTTTGCGTGTTCATCCAATTTATCATTCATGTCTTTTAAAGTTTGTTGTAATTCCTCAGACGATAATCTCTGTGATAGATCATCTTTCAGGTCCTTAATCTCTACTTCTAGTTCTTTTAAGATAGCTGATAGTTCCTCAACTATCAATAAAATCAGATCTAAGGAGCATTTATTCAAAATTGCAAACCATTTGTTCATGAACGGTTTATTAAATTTGAATAACATGGGTCTTAGTGCTATGCGTAACCCTCTCGGGTTTTGAGTAATTTTGTTTGAGTAATTGGCTGGTTGATCCGGATCAACCAGCCAATTACTCAAACAATTACACTACACATTGAGGCGGGAAATCAATCAAAGATTGCATGCAACCACACTTATACAGTATCACAAGGCCAAGCGGATCCCGAGAGGGTTACGCATAGCACTAAGACCCATGTTATTCAAATTTAATAAACCGTTCATGAACAAATGGTTTGCAATTTTGAATAAATGCTCCTTAGATCTGATTTTATTGATAGTTGAGGAACTATCAGCTATCTTAAAAGAACTAGAAGTAGAGATTAAGGACCTGAAAGATGATCTATCACAGAGATTATCGTCTGAGGAATTACAACAAACTTTAAAAGACATGAATGATAAATTGGATGAACACGCAAAAGAAGTGCATGACCGCAAATTGCGGAAATTTCGAAGGGACACTATTGATTATAAGCTCGATGAGGTGTACACCTGGGCAGAGGTGTACGCCCAAAGAAGAACTTTCCGTAAACCTGAGGCCTCGACTTCTGAAGAAAGTATTGCGACTGAGCAAGACACACTTCCCACTCGCACTCCTTTGGTTACTACTACTACTGAGAGCACTCCTTCTACGAGTGGTATGACCAAACAAACTCCTTTTTTAGACCTGGGTCGGACGTCCAACCATCCCCCAGAGGGCACCTTAACAACGGGAGGCGCTACAGGCGAATCAGGAGGGGAAAAGGCTCCAAAAAAGACAACAGCAAACGGAGGCCGACGGAATCCTCGGAGGAATTAATCATGAATATATCTAGTGTTCAGTTGAAACCCATCGAAAAAACCTTACTTAACAAGGGTATGTCTTTCGTGCCAACGTATCGCACTCATGCACTGGAAACAGAAATTGTACTGTTTAAATTCACCCGAAAACTCAGACTACGGTGGTTCTTTCATAACATCGTACAGGATTCATCTAGCATCTTAGCAGAGGACATCGCATCAAAAAAATTTAGGCCCAAAAGTACATTCATGGCACCGACCAGTCACAAGGCCATTGATCTATTTGAAACTCTTGTGAAGAAAGACCTTCTACATTCTCATCAAGCTACAACAATCAAGAGCAACTTAAGTCAAAAAGAATGGGTAACACTCAGAAACTTAGCCTCCAACAGAAGCCTAACTTTCCAACCGGCTGACAAGGGTGGCGCCCTAGTAATCATGGACACTACTTTCTATGAGGCCAAAGTGGATCAGCATGTTTCGGATACTGACACGTACTTGGTTCTAGACACAGATCCTACTGACATCTTTCAGAAAACTTTGTCGTCGATACTGACAAAAGCCAAAGATTTGAATTGGATTAATGACAATACTTTCAGATTCTTAAGTAACAACTACCCTAAAAGGCCACACATATACATGCTTCCCAAGATGCATAAGAACCCGACAGACCCCCCCTTTCGCCCCATTGTGGCAGGTTGCGGTTCGCTACACGAACCATTAGGTAAATTCATCGACCATTTTTTACAACCGTTGGTTCAGAAATGGGTAACTTATGTACAAGACACCACGGATTGCCTCAACAAACTTCAAAAAGTCGTGCTACCCAACACAGAAGATGTGCTCCTGGCTACCATAGATGTTACAGCCCTCTACACCTCAATCCCCCATGGGGAAGGAATTGAGGCGGTTGAATGGATGTTGCTTCGACATGACTACGCAGAAACCTTGAATATTTTTCTGCTTGAGTTACTTCAATTCAGCCTATACCACAGCTATTTTTCTTGGAAGCAACAGTTCTATCTGCAAAAGACTGGTACGTCAATGGGTTTTACTGGGGCACCCACGTATGCCAACATCTTCATGGCCAAATTTGAGGACGAGCATGTTTTGAACAACAGTTCTTGGACAGAACATCTACTATTGTATCTCAGATACATTGATGATATTTTGGTTTTATGGCGGGGTACCAAAGAAGCTTTGGAGAATGCAATTTCAAGCTTGAACAACTGTCATCCTCAAATCAAATTCACACATTCCATCAATGACACCACCATCAACTATTTGGATATTCAGATTGAAAAACGCAATTCTACATTAACAACCAGGATTTTCAAGAAACCAACCGATAGGAATAACGCATTACACTTTCGGAGTTTTCACTCACAATCCCTGAAAAACCATTTACCTTTATCTCAGTTTATTCGGGTGCGCAGAATCAGTTCTGATGATGACCAAGGGAAAATTGACACCGATATTATGTATCAACAATACCTAGACAGAGGTTATCCAGCACCTGTTCTGGACTCGGCGAAGCATAAGGCGTACAGTATGGACAGAATGCAATTATTGAAAAAAACTGAAAAACCTGAGTCCAAACGTGAAGTTTGTGTTCTAAAATTTTCCACATCAGCTATGGCGATTAAACGGAGTATCCTTAGGAGATGGGAGATTATAGAGCAAGAAAATGATTTCACGAATGTCTTTCATGCCAAACCCATTTTCGCCTTCTCTAGATCTCAGAACATCAGAGAGATTTTGGCCAAAAGAACTTCCAATGTACACACGCTCAAACACTCAGGGATGCGTAAATGTTACAATTGCGGTCATTGTGGGAATGTCATGGTGGGTGATACCTTTACACATCCACATACGGGCAAATCGATTAAGCTAAAACATTCTTCAGACTGCAACACAGCGATGGTAGTATATGCTATCAAATGTCCCTGTGGCCAAGTTTATGTGGGGAGAACAACCCGAAAAGTAAAAATACGGGTAACTGAACACAAAAGTGCTATTCGCACTTTTAATCAGAAATCTTGTTTAGCAATACATTGGAACACACACAAGCATACCATACCCCAACTTCGTTTCACTGTTCTTGAGCAGATATCCGATCTCTTACATGCTGACCCCAATAGGCACTTGGCTCAAAGAGAAACATTCTGGATACGTTTTTTACAGACCATGAGCCCTGGGGGTTTGAATGACAAAATAGAACTGATACATTTTCTGTGATTAAGTATGGTTGCATGATAACAACATTTCACAGCTGTTTCACTGTTAAATATTGAAGATTGCATTTTTTTCATATTTGTTTAACATTTGTTTCATGCTTGTTAATGTGATTTCACCTATGCACTTGGCGTGCATATTCCAGCAAACTTTTCTTACATGGCATTCTTGCCATCTACTTCTTTAGATACTTTTGAAACGGTTTTTTCTTTCATGTTCTCTTTCTTGTTCTTTCACGTTCTCTTTACCCTCTATTGTCTACTTTTATCTTTCACTGGGACCGTGTTTATGATTAGGCACCCGTTCCGACATGGCGCCCGAAATAGTCCTCTTTCGATGTTCACAAGTTTCCTTTTGGTCACATGATATTCATAGCTTTTAAATATGCACTCGCACGCTTCTAGCCACATCGAATCTTTGCCATTCGAAGATATGACCATTTCTAGATCGCACAGCACGTTGTACTAAAAGGTATGTGTAGTGGTGACAACTTATGGGTCTTTCATAGTTAACCTTAATCACTTTGAATCTTGGTCGCGGCACGCATTTAGCTAACGGTACCATTTGTGCACTATTTTTTAATCCTAGACGTTTTCGGACAAGGTTCATCGCTACGCTTAAGTCGTTTTGAAGTTGGATGTATATGCATTATGGATGAGGCGAAGTAAGCTGCACTTTAAATTTGGGCACACTGTTCCCCTTCCGTTTAATTCACGAGTCTATTTTTTGGTAACACTAGAACGCCCTTTTCTATTTCCGCAATACAGGTCGTGTGAGTGACGATCTGGACCCTTTCTTGTGTGTCGTTTTTCATTTGAACGCTGGGAGGTGAGTCCTCCGCAGGCTATTATGGTTTGGTTACGGTGGTTCCTTCGGTTTCACTTGAGCACGTAATGCACCAGAATCCACTTTTCACTTTGACGGGCACTTTTTGAGATAGTTAACCGTTTCATGATAGGCATCACGATTCAAAACCCACTGGTGTCATTCTGGTATTTCTTAGCTTTACTTTTTTGGTTGTCAATCTTCAATAAACTTTATTAAAATCTTCTTTTCTTTTCTTTCTAGTTTTACTCTTTACATCCCTTTCTCGCTTCTTTTTAAAAAACGAGTTTCACGGCAGTTGCATGCTGCACAATGGCTGGTTAGCACTGGATACTAAGGGTTATAAAATGCAAATTAATGTTACAGTTGGACATACATATAAGTTGGTTTTGATACTAGTATTGTTTTCATTTCGAATTGACTTATATACTTATATGTATATATTGTTACAGTATTCCCCTGAAGAAGGTGTGTGTCACACCGAAATGCATTGGGACACCTGACGTTCTTTTTGAATACGTTAAGAAAATAAAGAAGAATCTCAGAAATTCATGAAGATTCACAAACTACTGTTTTGTCTCTAAGTTTCACCATTACTGTTTCTTGTTCAATTGCAATTGTCAAATTTGTTTCATAACATACCTATAGTTCAGTTTACTTTATTTTTCACTCAAGATGCTGTTTATAACTTGAATTAAAATAGGCACCATAGGTGCTTTTCGTTTTACCTTTGTTTAATAGAGTGATGTACTAAATACACTTGTTTACTTTTATAGATCTACCAAGTTGCACCTCATAGGGCAGGTGGATAGTGCGCCTTTTTTCAAACTTTTGTTTGAACATTTTTTGTCAGATATCAGAAGAGACCATATAGAACATGGTACAAAAAGGAAAGCAAAATTACTGTAAATTAACCAATAGACTGTAGGCTTTTGCTGTGATTTTAAGTGATTTGTGGAGAATTCCACAACACTCACTATAGAATTGAATAATCTTTGCTACACTTAAGTCAGCTTTTGGAACGGAAGTAGCCGGATTTAAATAGCTGGAAGTCATCCTCCATACTATCGTTTAACAGCATTTAACACTTCCTGGGCCCAAGACATCAATTTGCACAAGGACAAATTGATGATCTAAACCCATCCATCCTTTATTTAAAAAGGTACTTTTCACAAGAGGCGGCTACAAATGTTTTGTTTTAGTAAAGATAAAAATAAAGATAAAATATGTTAGCATTGATTTTTAGAAGGATTTACATAAAGTTTGCTGTACAGTTTTCATATTGGCATGTAGGGAGTCTGGAAGGAACAAACCATAATTGGTTAGATTTTAATGTAGACTTCATAACACCCTGGGCTGCAACATATGTAGGGTATATAGCAACAACCTTATTTCTTTGCTTCTTCCGCATGACTATTGTTTCAAGAAAAAGGTATCTCACAGAGTGCCCCATAAATCTTTTCAGTCTCCCTTCCTTTTGTACATATCTATATGCATACTTTACAGACGTGATTCCTCAGCTCTTAATGTAGCAAGGGAACATTAAAGAACACTAGATGATATATCTACAACTCAATATATTTAAATATGTTTTTGTAATAAGTGTTGATAAGACAGAAAGAGATCCTTTTAACTGGCCTAATAGTTTTGGCCCAGTCCACTTTCTGGTGTCAAATTCAAGCTTTTGCATGTTATCTTTATTCCTTAATCTGACCTTCATCTTCCAAATAAACAAGATGAGTGAGGGCCCTAAATTTCAGTAATCATGATCCCTAATGTCTAACCATTAATTCCGAATCATAATAACCTTCCACCCATTAGACTGTTGTATAATATACTTTACAGGTTTGTCCAAAAGGTTGATTGATTGATGACAGTAGGTGCCTAGAAGGTAAAGAAAATAGCCATACCCTAAAAACACTGCATTGGCTGCTAGTAAAGTACAAGGTCAAGTTCTAAATGCTCTGCACTGTACGCAAGCCATCCATTAGCAAGGGCACAGGATGTGTGCAAAAGGTGGTCTTTATGCACAGACCAAACCCTCCTAACTAGCAACAGTTTGCCAATCTTTCAGTGAACATTCAAGAAAGCAAAACACAGACTACAAGGCCAAAGGGTTTGGAACACCCTTACTGCACAACAGACAGCCAAAAAAAGCCACATACTAGTCCCAAAACTGTTGAAAACCATTTTTTCAATTAGGACTACAAATGTTAAGTTGGGTAAGTTGAGAATGCACAACAAATGAATGTCGTTAGAGACAGTCTGTTTTCTCCTATCTAGACTGCTTTGATCAATGGTATTTTACCTTTGTCTTTACTGCTGACATTTATACACACATTGACACTCACGTATTTGTACTCAGTACATCTATTGACCCAAAAACTATTCTGTGGGGGGCTAGGTAAGAAGGACTCCAGTACCAGTTTGTTTTGAAAGACCCAAGTTTATTGACTAACTCTGTATTTTGGCCTATATTGATTTTTTTCAAAGGCATTTTGAAGTGGCCTAGGACCATGTGTTTGGTGCTATACCAGTTAAACATTTATAGAGAAATACGCTCGAACCCTTTATTGATAATACTAATCTGTAAGAAGCCATCATTTATTAATTGTGATACTTCAAATTGCAAAATTACTAAAACTCCAAATAATTGTAGCTTTCAGTACAATGAAGAGCTCATGTCCCACACACCTTGTAACCACTACATCAACTCCTGCGTCTGCCTCTTGCATTGTTTTGTAATGATGATCTGGGAGCGGCAGGTCGGAGTCCGTTTTATAGCACATATGGTGTCTAAACTGATAAGAGACCTTTGTACGCCCGGGTTTTATTGTTCACTTATCAATCCTGTATCCTATGCATATTGACTACAGCCACTGCTGACTACGTAAGTGCAACAGTAACCATTTCAATGAAAGGTGTCTGCATTCTGCGACACAGAACGCGTGTACAGTTTTAGTAATGTAAATTCCTTCCGAGTCATGTGCCTAGAAGGTTTCCCCGCCTGCAGGTGCCAGAGCATTGTCTAGGTTCTAATAAAAGTGAATAGCGAAGCATATTTGAGTATCCAAGGTGTGAACTTTATTTGCAGCTATCACAATGAAACAACTACCACCAGTGTCACCCTTTCACTACCCATGCACACATTAGGTTTTAAGTCTTTTAAAATGAAGCCACCTCTGCAGCATGCAGCACATGTATGTCATTCATCATCATCATCGTATATAATGACATTTTCTAGGACCTATCAAGGTGCCTTACCTGAGTCAACCAACACTTAGTAATGCTATTATCTATCTTTCTGATTTTCTCTTCCAGGTTGCTGGAAGAAGAGGCAGCTAAGAGAACAGAACTAGAAAAATGGCACCGGCAGCAGGCGCTAGCTATTCAGATGACGGAAGCAGAGAAACAAGAGCTTGAAAACCAGAGGATACTGAAGGACCGCGCTCTGAATGTCGCTATGGTACAGTTGGAACAGCTTAAGAGTGAGCGGCTGGAAGCCCTTCAACAGTATCAGGTGAGGCATCGCACACCGCTTTAAAATATCTGCTGTGAAATTTCATTCCTGGGATAGAATATTTACAGTAAACAAGGAATGTCACTAAAATTGTAATGATTTTCGTAAGGCAGGGATGCAGTTGGATACATGGCAGAGCCTTTTTCGAAAGATTAGGGTAAAATCAAATGAGTGTACATACTTGCATTTGACATTGGCGTAAATTCATATTTCATCACTACAAATACAGCTCTGGACTTTGTGGTGGCGTTTCTTTAAATACCATTCTCAGGAGTGCTACAGGCTAAATAATTTTAATAGCAGACTGGATAAAGCAGTCATTTTCTGTGTCAAGGAGGGTTTGACAGGCTGCTTTTAACAAGATTCAGACTGGGCAAGATTCCCAGACTAGTGACATTCTCAAAAATTAATGATTGGTCACGAACTCTGTTACTATGCCCTTGTGATAAACGATCTGACCAAACTACCATCCATTTAGTCCTTTTTTGTAAATTTTATGTAGAGTTGAGGAAAGTGTGGATAATACCACTTTTAAAACAACAGGGTTTGAGGCAATGTCGCCCAGCTTTAATTCGACTGCAGTCACTGGAGCACGAACATGTAGCATAGAGGTTAGCTATCATTCTGAAGAGGTGCTTCAATTCAGGAAAAGTACGTTAACTGATGAATTATAATTGCTGGAGTACTCCCCCTGTTTTTGTATGTGGTTTTTAACAGAGTCGAGTTAACCTTATTTCTATTTTGTAAATATTATTTGATCATTGTATTTCATCTGTATGCTTTATGTGCTTTTATTACTGTTAAACACAACAGTCGAATAAAGCTTTCCTTGACTTGTATCAAGGAGAAGCAGAGCAAGCAGAAACGAGAAGCATGGAAGCATTGTGCACCATGAAAGCAGAGACATCAGATGCAATAGAAGCTTAGAAAAAGTTTATCCAGTAGAAGCAGAGACAGCAGAAACCTTGAATCCAACAGAAGCATAGAAACTATGTATCTAGAAGGAGTGGAGCAATCAGAAATATTGCATCCAACAGACCGGAAGCCATTGAAACACTGCAGCATACACAAACAGTCTGATTGTGACTATTTCATTCAATGGATTAGGAACAATTAGAAACATTGCACCCAGAGGACGTACATCCACAGAAACACTGTAGCCAAAAGAATCATGAGCCATCGAAACATTGCATATAGTGGTAGCACAGAAGAATTGAGTTCAGCAGAAGCAGAGCCACCAGATGCATTGCATCCAGCAGGTTCAGAGCACTCAAAAATATTGTATGGCACAGAAGCAAAATAATTCGAGCCATTGCATGCAAGACAGGCATAGAAGCATTACATGCAATAGCAGCAATGCAGTCTGAAACTGTGTGTTTGAGGCATATGAGCTGCAGATTACACACTGTGCATAGATTGCCATCTGGTGTTGGGCCCGGATGTTTGCACTTGTTTTTGTCTTGGAAAGTCTTTGGAAGTCACGAGGTATGTGACTCCTCCTTTGGATCATAGTGCGCATGGGCATCGGCTCCATCCTCAAATATTTTTTTGCCAGCAGGGAAATGACGGAGCTTAGTAAGAAACAGGAAAGATGGAACAGATAAAGGTAGCCGGGGAGGCGGGTGGTCGTGTGTAGATCTGCAGCTCTACATGCCAAGAACAGATGCATACCTTTGGATCATAGTGCGCATGGGCATCGGCTCCATCCTCAGATTGTTTTTTTCCGCCATCGGGCTCGGATGTGTTCTCGCGTTCCAGTTCGAAACCGTTAACGGTTTTCTCTTTCGACGCGCAATCCTTCCCTTCTCGATAGTATTGTTTCGATCACGTTTTCCAACCACACGCGACCCTTCAACTTCAAAGTCTTCGATTCCGGTCATCGACAAAGGCCTTCGGGCCTACCTGGGCCTCATGGAAAGGACGCCATTAAAAAAGTGTTCTCAATGTGGGTCGAAGTTTCCCCACACCGACCTACATGAGGTGTGCAACCTCTGCCTCTCACCGGAGCACGAGGCCAGAGACTGTCCAGCTTGTGCCTCCTTCCGCTCCAGAAACACCATCTGGGACCGACAAGCTCGAAGAACAATGGCGCACTCGTCATCTTCGATCCCCAACGACTTCTTTCAAGAGGGAGTCGATTTTCCGGAGCAGTGGCGAGTCGAGGAAGCCATCATCAGCACCTCCAAAGCAGATGATTCCGACGTCGAAGACATCACTCCAGCTCAAAGGGCCATGAGTACAGACGTCGACCCCGACCCGCACCCCCCCTCGACACTGTCAAAAAAGGCTTCGGTACCGCCTCCACCTTCGGGCCCAGGTGCACGCCGAGGCACTACTTCCCATGCCCTGCCTTCGGGCCCGGTAAAGAAGCCTATTAAGCCTTCCGGCACCAAAGAAAAAGGCGTCCTTAACCTTGTCCACGCCGACCGCTGCTCCCACATCGAAGCACTCAGCATCGAAGCCTAGCACCAGTTCCTCGGCACTGACCACACCCTCGGAGCCGACTAAAAAACGCCCACCGAAAGGCCCCGATTCTTCCAAACCAAAGACCTCAGAACCGAATAAACAGTAACCGGTTCCAAGTGATAAAGACACTTCAAAACTACACGGTTCCAAGCCTCGAACCGCTACTGAGACGACGCCCAAAAAACTTACGCCACCTAAGCCCTCGACTCCGAAGGATCTGTCTTCCACAGATTAACTGTTTCGTCCAGATCCTACCCAAAAGACTTTAATGAAGAATCCTAAGACTGGTCATTTAATGCTCAGGATCAAGAAAAGACCACTGGAAATGCCTGCGCACGCACCACCACCAAAGAAGAGATCCTTTGCTACCTCTCCATTAAGGATTCCTTCTCCTCCTCCTCCTCTCCCACCACACCACTCTCCCACACCATCACCAACCCCAATAGATGATGATGATGACAACACCTCAGAGGTTGCAGGGGGAGGTGCGGACGATCAACCCCTTGATGACCCTACCCCCACTGGCTCCCCTGACCCATGGGATGATTACAGTGTCCCAGATGTCCCTTACATCCCACAGGATGACATTTATCCCTCCAGGCCTTCCCCTCAGAGGACAACATCTGATTCAACCAGCTCCTCCACAGAGCTGCCCAGTACCACGTGGTGACCCTGCATACAGACCCAGTAGAGGAGGATTTTCTTATGGACACCTTTGATTCCACACAAAGGTCCACCTCAACATTGCCCATGGGTCATTAAGCACACATCAGAGATCTTTAAAGACCCCGTCAGGGCTCGGGTCATCAACCCACGTATAGAAAAGAAATATAAAGCTGCCCCTACTGACCCAGTGTACATTAAGGGCCCGCACCACTAGATTCCCTAGTTATCTCTAATGCCAGAAACAGAGCAAACTCCCAAATGTCAGGTGACGCACCACCACCACCAGACAAGGAATCTACACTCCTAGACGCCTCTGGCACATGCACAGCGTCACAGGCTGCAAATATTTGGCGCATTGCTAATTCACAAGCGCTCCTAGCCAGGTAAGACAGGGCACATTATGACGAGCTTGAGTCCATAATGCAGCACTTCCCTGACAAATATTAAAGCAGGGCCAATGAACTCATCCAGGAAGGTAAAACCATCACTAACACCTCCATCCGATGTGCCCTAGATGTAGCTGATACCACCTCAAGGGCAATAAACACCAGTGTCCTTTTGCGCAGGCATGCCTGGTTACGTATATCAGGTTTTAAACCCGAAGTACAGAGTTCTATACTCAATCAGCCTTTTGATGAGCAACACCTATTTGGTTCCAATGTAGACGTATCCCTTGAGAAAATGAAGAAGGATACAGACACCGCCAAATCTATGGGAGCCTTGCAATCGCAAGCTCCCAGACGGTCCTTTCGTCACTCATCATTCAGAAGCATCCATCGAGGCTACTCCTCTGAAAGCCCCTCCACCTCTTACAAAGCTCCCACACAATCCACCTTTACCAGAAGTTACCAAAGGGGTGGTTACAGGGGGAATAACAGCAAAGGCAGAGGCAAAAACAACTCCCCCGCTCTGCCTCCACACCTAACCCATGACTTCCCTCCACTTCCCCCCGACCATCCCACTCCAGTCGGGGGGGAAGACTCCACCAATTTCTCCCTGCCTGGATAAACATCACTTCAGACAGGTGGGTCCACCAAATCATTCAATCAGCCTACTGTCTCGAACTAACATCTACCCCCCAACCATACCACCCAAACACCGTCCAATGTCACAAGAACACTTGTTACTGTTAAAGCAGGAGGTAATCTCCCTCCTACAAAAAAGTGCAATAGAACCAGTTCCCCTGCACCAACAAAACAAGGGAGTTTACTCCCTCTATTTTCTCATACCAAAGAAGGACGGGTCTCTAAGGCCTATTTTAGACCTCAGACCCCTAAACCTATACATACACTCAGACCACTTACACATGGTCACACTCCAGCAGGTCCTCGCTCTGCTTTCCCAAGGCGACTTCTTTGCTACTCTAGACCTCAAGGATGCCTATTTCCACATTCCCATTCACAGCGCTCACAGAAAATACCTCAGATTCGTAGTGGACAGTCAGCACTATCAATTCAAAGTACTCCCATTTGGAGTCACCACAGCACCAAGAGTGTTTACCAAGTGCCTAGCAGTGGTGGCAGCACACCTAAGAAGACAACAGATACATGTCTTCCCATATCTAGACGACTGGCTTATAAAAGCCAACTCATACAATCAGTGTGTACAACACACTCACGCCAGCATCCAACAACTTCACGACCTGGGGTTTACAATAAATCACGCCAAGTCCCAGCTGCAACCGTCCCACACCAAACAATACCTAGGTGTCACAACAGACACCTCAAGAGCGCTCGCCTACCCCACTCCCGTCCGGATAGCGAGCATGCAAGCTCTTCTCACCAGATTCCAACCGCAACACTCTCTTCCAGCTCGAGTGTGCATGCAAGTCATAGGGATGATGGCCTCTTGCATATTCATAGTGCCTCATGCAAGACTCCAGATGCGTCCTCTCCAAGAGTGCTAAGCACGCCAATGGAACCAGGCTCAAGGTCAGCTAACAGATCTGGTGTTTGTAGACGGTTGTACCCATCGCTCTCTGCAGTGGTGGAACACCAAAAGCCTTTCCAATAGGCGACCGTTCCTCGAGCCAGTTCCTCAAATAGTCATCACAGCGGACGCATCGCTCTCTGGCTGGGGAGCCCACCTACTACATCACACCATGCAGGGCAGGTAGACACCTCAACAAAAGTTACTCCACATCAACCACCTGGAGTTACTAGCCATATTCCTAGCCTTAAAAGCATTTAAAAAACAAATATCAGGCAAGACTGTCTTAGTCCGCACCGACAACATGACAGCCATGTATTATATCCAAAAACAAGGCGGGACACACTCTCTGCAGCTCTCTCAGCTTGCACAGAGCATATGGAGGCGGGCTATACCTCAGAACATTTTTCTCCTAGCCCAACATGTTCCAGGAGTCCAAAACACAATAGCCGATCTCTTGAGCCGTCAAACAAAACAAATACACGAGTGGGAACTTCATCCACAAGTTATTAAACCGTTTTTTCAGATGTGGGGGCAACCACAGATAGACCTCTTCGCCACCCAACAAAACGCCAAATGCCCAAACTTCGCCGCCAGGTATCCTTACCCATTGTCCAAAGGCAATGCGATATGGATGAACTGGTCAGGCAGATTTGCGTACGCTTTTCCGCCTCGCCCACTCATTCCACTGGTGGTGCGCAAACTACAGCAACACTCCTTAACACTCATTCTAGTAGCTCCAACTTGGGCCAGACAGCCATGGTACACCACACTGCTGGAACTCTCAGTAGTTCCGCACCAAAAACTACACCTCTCTCCATGCCTCTTAACCCAGAACCATGGAGAGATCCAAGACCCAGACCCAGCTCAACCTAGCGATCTGGCTCCTGAAGTCCTAGAATTCGGTTACCTTAACCTTCCTCCTGACTGTATGAACGTCATCAAAGAAGCTAGACGGCCTACCACTAGAGCATGCTATGCAGCCAAGTGGAAAAGATTTGTCATATACTGCCATAGCAACAGCACTAATCCCCTAGATGTGTCTACCCAACACATCATAGGCTAATTACTACACCTCCAAAGATGCAACCTAGCCTATACGTCTATCAGACTGCATCTTGCTGCCATTGCAGCATATCTACAAAATAGACAGCATCTCTCACTTTTCAGAGTACCTGCCATAAAGGCTTTTATGGAAGGACTCAAGAGAATAATTCCCCCCAGAGTACCACCTTCCCCGTGTGGAATTTTAACATCGTTCTCACCAGATTAATGGGGCCTCCATTTGAGCCTCTACATAAATGTGAGCTACAATTTTTAACATGCAAAACTGCCTTCCTCGTAACCATTACTTCTCTACGAAGAGTTAGTGAACTACAAGCACTAACCATTCGAGAACCTTTTCTACAGCTGCATCTGTAGAAGCCTGGCTGAAGACGGCTGAAATGCCAGAAACCGGTCCTAGGAAGCTTGTTTCCGGTCCAGGGAAGGCATGGCTTGGCAGTTCGGGCTGGACTGTTCCCATGAGGCACAGGGTCAGACTGATTTGCATATGGCCATGTCTGAACTGGGGTGGCAGAGTGGGCTAAAGAACGGTGATGGGTCAAACCCAGATCTGTTGACTGGGTGGGAGTGTTTGATTGGTTCTGATGCTCCGTCCATCACCACCCCCTTTTGTACCGCTTTGTTCGCCATAAGTTGGCAGGGTATGCTCAGACGTGAGTCCCTTGCTCACTTTGTCACTGGATTCAAGCAAGACTGGCTGAAGACGGCTGAAATGCCAGAAGCCGGTCCTAGGAAGCTTGTTTCCGGTCCAGGGAAGGCATGGCTTGGCAGTTCGGGCTGGACTGTTCCCATGAGGCACAGGGTCAGACTGATTTGCATATGGCCATGTCTGAACTGGCGATGCAGAGTGGGCTAAAGAAAGGTGATGGATCAAACCCAGATCTGTTGACTGGGTGGGAGTGTTTGATTGGTTCTGATGCTCCGTCCATCACCACCCCCCTTTGTACCGCTTTGTTCGCCATAAGTTGGCATTGTATGCTCAGATGTGAGTGCCTTGCTCACTTTGTCACTGGATTCAAGCAAGCCTGGCTGAAGACGGCTGAAATGCCCGAAACCGGTCCTAGGAAGCTTGTTTCCGGTCCAGGGAAGGCATGGCTTGGCAGTTCGGACTGGACTGTTCCCATGAGGCACAGGGTCAGACTGATTTGCATATGGCCATGTCTGAACTGGGGTGGCAGAGTGGGCTAAAGAACGGTGATGGATCAAACCCAGATCTGTTGACTGGGTGGGAGTGTTTGATTGGTTCTGATGCTCCGTCCATCACCACCCCCTTTTGTACCGCTTTGTTCGCCATAAGTTGGCAGGGTATGCTCAGACGTGAGTCCCTTGCTCACTTTGTCACTGGATTCAACAAGCCTGGCTGAAGACGGCTGAAATGCCAGAAACTGGTCCTAGGTAGCTTGTTTCCGGTCCAGGGAAGGCATGGCTTGGCAGTTCGGGCTGGACTGTTCCTATGAGGCACAGGGTCAGACTGATTTGCATATGGCCATGTCTGAACTGGGGTGGCAGAGTGGGCTAAAGAACGGTGATGGATCAAACCCAGATCTGTTGACTGGGTGGGAGTGTTTGATTGGTTCTGATGCTCCGTCCATCACCACCCCCTTTTGTACCGCTTTGTTCGCCATAAGTTGGCAGGGTATGCTCAGACGTGAGTCCCTTGCTCACTTTGTCACTGGATTCAAGCAAGCCTGGCTGAAATGCCAGAAACTGGTCCTAGGAAGCTTGTTTCAGGTCCAGGGAAGGCATGGCTTGGCAGTTCGGGCTGGACTGTTCCCATGAGGCACAGGGTCAGACTGATTAGCATATGGCCATGTCTGAACTGGGGTGGCACAGTGGGCTAAAGAACGGTGATGGATCAAACCCAGATCTGTTGACTGGGTGGGAGTGTTTGATTCTGATGCTCCGTCCATCACCACCCCCTTTTGTACCGCTGTATTCTTCTCGCAGCCACAAACAGTCGCAGAAAGAGCTCTTCACACCTTAGATGTCAAAAGAGCACTACTATACTACATAGAGAGAACAAAACCTTTTCGTAAGACCAAACAACTATTCGTGTCTTTCCCACCACCACACAAAGGCAACCCCATATCAAAATCTGGGATAGCTAGGTACATTGTCAAATGCATACATATTTGTTACCACAAGGCAAAATGTACATTATCTGTTCCTCCAAAAGCCCACTCTACACGAAAGATAGCATGGCATTTTTAGGGAACATTCCCTTAGATTATATCTGCAGAGCAGCTACATGGTCTACACCGCACACATTCACAAAACACTATTGTGTTGATGTGCAAACTAAACAACAGGCTAGTGTGGGCCAGGCTGTACTCAAAACACTATTTCAAACAACTGCACAAGATACTGGTGGTCGCCGCTAGGACGGGATACTACTTTACAATCTATGCACAGTGTGTAATCTGCAGCTCATATGCCTCGAACGGAATATGCTACTTACCAGTATGCATCTGTTCTTGGCATGTAGAGCTGCAGATCTACACACGACCACCCGCCTCCCCGGCTACCTTTATCTGTTCCATCTTTCCTGTTTCTTACTAAGCTCCATCATTTCCCTGCTGGCAAAAAAATATTTGAGGATGGAGCCGATGCCCATGCGCACTATGATCCAAAGGAGGAGTCACATACCTCGTGACTTCCAAAGACTTTCCAAGACAAAAACAAGTGCAAACATCCGGGCCCAACACCAGATGGCGATCTATGCACAGTGTGTAGATCTGCAGCTCTACATGCCAAGAACAGATGCATACTGGTAAGTAGCATATTCCTTCCTGCAGAAACATCATCCAATAAAAGAATGTGCCCAAGCCAAAACATTCCCCATCTTGAAATTGTGGCTGCAGAAATCTTGTGTCCCTACCACAAGCTCTGCTCCCCAGCAGTTCCCATTTCAAAATGTATCCACCACAAACACATTATCCCCCCAAGTGGTGGCCATACACATTGATGCCTCCAGGGTTGGCCTAGACACCAAAATAAAAGTGCCCCCATTAGTGAATGAAATAGCTAAAAAGTGGCTCATGTTTGCAAATTGGGGCAGTTTTGAACTTGTAAAGACACAGGTATACAAGGGTTTCTCAAGTTATGCAAGCCTGAGTGGATTTGAACTTGCTGCAGGCTATGTTTGTTTAAATATGAGGGAAATCACCATTAAGGTGGCCCACAGACCATAAAACAGGCTCACACACTGACTTGTCAGACCAACCCATGATTGCCCTATAAGCCAGTTTGATCCTGGGTGGCCCAAGTAAGTTATGATTCTCGGACTGTTATTTGAACATTGTGCCTCCTCAGTTTGTCTCACATTACTAGCTACTCATACTAGCTACTCACAATACTATGTCCTTTATCGGTGATGTCCTTTACATGAAAGCACAGGATGTGGATGGGAGTGGTAAAAAATTTGCAGCTGGTGCAGTTGTGAACATACTTGAAGAGAAGCACACACCAGGAAGATTAACCACCAGTGTTCAAGGGAGAGAATAAGAGATGCGACGCTTTAACAGCATTGTAGCACAGGGAGGACATGAGGGGCCAAGTTATGCAGCCATTGCAGGAGGGGAGACCAGAGGTGGCTTGTTTCTTCAGCCATCTTAGTAGGGGGGTGAAGGCATGACTGGCACACCAGTCGTTCTATAAAAGGGAAATTGGATTGTCCAGTCTCTGCAGCACGGGCCTGGAGTCCAAGCCATTTTTGCTACTTTTTGTTTCAGATTTGGCAAATGGAGAAACTGTTTCTAGCAATCAAAGAAGTGCCTTTTTATGAATTGAGTAGTGTAACAAGATTACCCACGCTTTAATATGACATTTGTAGTTCATTTTCTTTGCTAGAGGAAAAAAGGAAGTGTTCACATTTGAGTATCATGTGTTTGTAGAGAATAGTTTTAGAGATGTGAATTATGACATGTTGAAAACACTAAGCAATAAAGGAGGTGTGTCTGCCCTGACTGGAGTTGAATTAGGTGATAGTTAACATTTGGAAGTTAATCTGAAAAAGGGCACAACAGGACACTTTCCTATACTGCACAGCATATTAAAGCATAAGATTGCATCTCAAAGACACTTGATGCCAGTTGCACTTTAAAGGTTTATACCCAGCAACATGGATTGAGTTGTAGAGATGTTGGAATGTTTAGAGTCTACCTGTGTTCTGGGAATGATGCCCTTAGGTCACCAGATTTTCATTAGAGGTATTGAATTCCTCCAAGAATCGACTGGCCCTGACAAACCAACTGATGTGTTTAGAATCCTCATGGAAGCTTCTAAATCCCATGAAATCTGACCCAACCACACTTATTAAACATACCTTTGTAGGTAAACTTGGCCGCAGGGCCTTTTAAGGAAAGAAAATTAGATCAAATTAACTCATTGGTTGAAAACACTGTGGAGGGTAAAGATGTACGAACAATTGGTCTTCACTCTACTAGGACGCTATAGTAAATCATTGTAAAATAGTTCTCTTTCTCTTGCTATACCTATGAACTTGGGCCCATTATAGATACATTCTTGGGGATTCATGTTTTGATGAAATACAGTTTTTCTATGGTGGAGTAAATTAGAATAAATAGGTTTATGGAGCCCTTGATTCTAATATGTACAAGAAGGATACAAATGTGTGAGGATCTTGCGTTTATATGAACAAGGTTTAGGATTTTGAGGCTAATCTTCGAGCCTCTACACCAAGAGAGACACATCACCACAAGTTTAGAGTTTGACTCAGAAACCAGTGCACTCTATTGGGGAAAATAGTGTAAGGGGCAGAGAGAGAGAAACTGGCAGCACCTCACCAGTGTGATTAAAGGATCTCAGGCAGGTCACTCTCAGAAGGCCAAAGTTCACACGCTATCAGTATGACATGGAAACCCTATGAAAACTTTAAACAAGCGTGATTATAATAAGCAACCAAATTTGATCTCTCGTACAAAATGCTCAAGTCCAGGACTTACTAGGTTTCACAAGGAATGCTGGGAATCCATTCTGTAGCTCAGAAAGGCTGGAGACTGCAAGAGATGGCCACCCTCTGTTGGGGGATGCAGAGACAGGAAAATGCCACGTAAATATACCGGTAGTCATTCAGGTAGCAGAGCAGAGTATTCGAATATTTCACCTCAACCAAAGAGCACACGCGCACATCAACAAACTGCTAACTGTAAGAAGGTCAAGGATCAAGGAAGGAAATGGGGGGAAAACTCAAATGCGTGGGGCAGGAAACATGTTGGTCACATTATTGGTCAAGAAGCCACACATCTACGCAGTTGCAAGGAAACGGCCAACCTCCATTGCCGCTTCCTACGATCCCATAAAGCACCCACCTTCCATTTGAGCCCTGCTGTGATTGGTCCAGTGGTTACTCTGGCCTGGAGATATGGCTTATCCCTCTGTTCTCCTGCACTGAGTTGCTCTACAAAGGCTTCCCTTTCTTCATTTCCTACTCTGTTTTTCCTTACTGTCACGGGAAGCCCAGGAGCTCAAGGTGTCTCTTCCTGTTTTCCTCAAGTCAGTGGCTCTTGAAATACTGAAAGGGTTCTGCAGTACCCCCAGATTACCTGAGAGAAGTTCATAATGAGAATGGTAAATACTATGGCTCTTTCTAGTGTTTCTTTTTCAATGCAGCCTTTGCCATTTTTTCAAATCTGAGAGTCAAATGTTAATTTTAATAAAGCACAGTTCAAAGAGTTGTACCTTTTAAAAAACAATTACTGTTTTACTATTTTTCAATGAGAGATTTCACATGTCTCTGCCTGCTAATTGAAGACGATTTGCAATGTGAATTTTGGTCCAGTAAAGGGCGCGAGAGTGTATGTCAAAGGTTTACTAATCCCCAAAGAACCAAATATATATTGCAGGATTCCTTTCAACAGTTTACAAATATTGTAATCTATTTCACCACTATTGGAAGCACAAATTAGATGCAGAGTAGCACAAACTAACATCTAAATATCTAACCTGAATATGCCAGCCTTCAGTATTACGATAAATCCAATATAGATCAAGAAGGCCCCGATGCATGCCTGATATTCACGATAAGCTCACAACTTAAATTATCATTGAATGAATTTAAATGCAAATCATTTGCATGGTCAGTGGTGATCCTGAGATGTCGTTGGACGGCCCTGCTCTAATTGTTTTTAGGTAACAAGAGTAGGTTTGCTGAGATTTATGTTGCACGCTCTGTCCAAAAAAGTTCTCTGTCTCAGCCAATAGCAATCACAAGACTTTATTCATCCTCACAGTGTTCCAAGGCCATATTCTTTGGCCCACATCGCTGTGCACATGTTCCAGTATTTTCAGGAGCATTTCCCAGTGCACATTATTCTTAGGGACATTTTTCCATTTCACAGCACTGTTAAGGTATTACATCTTCTGGGAGCACATTATTTCAGATGGTAGTTTTTCTACTGGCGCTCAATTCCTTAATGTGCTTTTAAATCGTATCACATAATTTCTCCTGGTGTCTTATTCAGTAACGTCATGTGTTTAGTTGTGCTCAATACTTTCTTACCAGGACAACATTTTGAATGTTACCTCAAACCCTTGGTCAGATGTGGACTGGCTCGTTGGTTAAGATATTTTCTCAAATACTCCTTTTCAGTGAAGACTGTAAATGACAGGGCGCTACCATACCAAATTTATAGCCCATTTACTCATATGTGGCAAAATAAACTTCACAAGGCGCCACTGAATGCTATTTTGTAAAAAGAAAAGTTTATGCGAACCTGGCACCCACTGGAGGAATTGACTTGTTCACCATATTCTCTAGTTCAATAACATCAGCATTTTCTAAGACCGTTTTAAAAAATGTCTTTAATGAGCAGGTATCTCTGGGCGGCAACCCCACTCTGAGACGTGCTTCATCAGCACTGCCTCAAGGATCTTATACAAATATTTCTGTCAAAATGTTTTAAATAGTAAACATTGGGACACATATAGGCTCTCAAGATATTCAGTGTTTTTTTGTTCTTGAATGATTGTTAAATTACCATTGTTGATTTTGCAATAGGAAGTGAAAAAGAAATTGGATATGGCAGCAAGTAAGACCAAGAGCTGGAAGGACAAAGTAGCGCATCATGAAGGGTTGCTTCGATTGATACAGCCAGGTACGATCGTTATTCCCGCTCTCTTTCAATTGGTCATTAGTCTGTTTTATCTTTTTGTTCCCTTTCAACCTGTTTTTAATGTTTGCTTATTTTGGTTTTTGATGGGCTTGTGGTAACTGTTGATTTCCTTTTGCCAGAGAAGAGTGGTATTGACATATCACATTCAGATTATCAAAATCAGCTAATTATTACAAAATTACCATTCTTTAATGAAGCTATAAGACTTGTTAAAATGAATAAAGGTTGTACTGCTATGCAAGTGTATGATATGACATCTGAATAGTTTTGGTTTGTTGCTGGATGCTCTCTAGCTTGGTATTTTGCTTTGGATGCATTTTGGAACCTGCAAGATTAATTCATGGTAAATAATTGGCAAGGGTGCGGAACAGATTAATTTTAATCTGCTTGGTGCAGGGTCACCACTCTTGCCACGGGTCCTTATCAAGTAAGGAGGAATCAACAGTGGAACGAAGTACAAACCATAGGTAATTTATTAAGCATTCAGAATGATCTATGACAGTGTGTCCGCTTATTCTGAAAATAGATCCACATAGGTAGACAGTATGGGACCTCATAGCTGAAATTGTACCACATTTAGAGATTTTATGAAGCTTTCTTATATCATACATATCTTAAAACATTTTAGAAAACGGTAGTGTTTTGCTATTCCAAGGTCCACAAATCCTGCCCAGAAGTTTAAGGGATTTTTATGTGTGCCATGCAAGACCAGTTTACCATTCAAATTACTAGCTATGACTAACACAACTGCTGCGAATGTTGTATTGCAGTGAAAAGGGTTTGCCTTAACTTTCATCTCATCTGCCAAATTCCTGTTTTTCTTTCATTATCTTCACAACCTCCTCATCTGTGCAGTCACTTATCACTTAAAACTTATCACAAAAACCTTGAGCAACGTCCGCATTAGATAGAGTCGTGGAACTAGCAACAATCCTCTTTGCTCACTTTTTCCTTTAGAGTCATTGCCTTTCATTTCCATTCTTTGGTATCAAGCTTTGGCCACACCTTTTCTTTGGACCCTATCTATTTTATCATGGGCCTGCAGTTTTCTTTTCTATATTAGCACTTTTCCCTGACTCAAGTGAGTTTGGGTCTCTCTCTCTCGCTCGCTCTCTGCCCCTCCCCCTCTCTCTCCCCTGGCTGAGACTGATATGGATCTCTTAGGGAATGGACTTAGAACAATAAACTCACCAATATGCCCACGGATCCAACAACACCTGAATAAGGCTGGCAAATTGTCCACAACTTTAGAGACTGGTGCCCCAATTTTGCGGTCAATAACGTCACTTACACTGTCTTACACTGTCAGTTCGAGCATCATTTGTCGTAAACTGAGTTTTGTATGCCAACTTTCCTACATTTCTCCCTAGTTGCAATATTACTCACAAAAAGTATGTTGTTCACCTCATTAGCTAATTCACATCAGTACAATATTGGCCGCAGAAAACATTATGTATGCACCCCTGATCGTCTGCTTAACGAAAAAGAGATAACCTACTTCCCCCTGCAAAATAAATATAATTTCCATGGTATAAACATATTTAAATGCAAACCCAGTATGGAGAGCCAAAAAGTACAAAAATGAACAATCAACTTCTGCAAAACCACATCCTCCTCAAATCAAACGCCCACAAGCACTCGGGAGGAAGAGCGAACGGCTGATGGCATAGCGCTGATAGTAAAGAAAGGATGTCTGATGTTAAGAAGAACTGCTAATTTAGAGGAGTCCGGATTATGCGATTGGGCAGCCAGCCCTGCCCTTTATAAATCAACCTATATATTTTGTTACTTTGTGTTTTACCGTTTCTCCTCACTCTGCTTCTCCCTAAAAGTCCACATTTGTTTTGTATGTTTACAAAAGTCTGCCAGAGGATATAAATACGATTTACCCAGCTCCCGTCTGCAGCATTAGTAGGTTCGAGGCATGTGGGCTGCTGAATTCATATCTGTGCATAGATCGCCGCCTAGTGTTGGGTCCGGATGTTTGCACGTTGTTGTCCTGGAAGAGTCTTCGAAGTATCCTTGGATAGGTGACTCCTCCCCTGGACTACAGTGCGCATGGGCATCCTCTCCATCCTCAGATTGTTTTTTTTCCGCCATTGGGTTCGGATGTGCTATCTTAGCTCAAGTTAGGAAAATATTTTTTCGAGGCCAAAAGGCCTTTAGTTTGCGTCGGTACTGTTTATCGATCGCGTTGGAGTCGACAAACGGAAAAAAGGCATCGGCACCGACAAACCTGCTCGGCTACCGGCACCAACGACACCAAGGGCCGTACCGCCTGCTGTGTCTCGCATCGCTCCCTCGACGACACCTAAGCCTCAGGTATCGAAGACTTCGACGGTGATCTCTGCACCTCGACTCGATGAACCGCCGGCGCCGAAAAAATCCACGGCCTCTACCAGCCTGGCCGGTGCCAAGGCCTCGAAGACGCCCCAAGTACGACCTGGTGCGACGCAAGGCAGCAAAATCGCAGCTGTCCTCCAGGACACCTCGGGTTCCGGTTCGATCGGAGCTCCAGCAGCCTCTTCGGTGCCGGCCAACATTACATTCGGCTTGCCTCCGTCGACAATCCCAAAAATGTTCCAACTCAGGACACGGGTCGCCCAACCTACGGTCACACCTGCTGAGACGTCTCCGGCACGTATCATCGACGCCGACACTGGCAGGATGATTCTCCATGACCGAAGGATAACTTCGGAGCCGCCGTTGGACCCTTTTAGGATCCCACTAAAAAGGAAGTTGCCTGCAGAATCGGAACCTCTCCTTTATGAGCCCTTCCATTCATCCTACCAGGATCCACACCGGTTCTCCCCCACGCGCTCCGATACGGATGCATTGGAGGACTACATGGATGACCAAGTCCCCTACCATGTAGACACGGACCCGGATGACCAGCAGGACCCTGATCAAACTTGGGGCGACCCTGCAGACCCCAGTGCACCTCTCGATGCACAGGACCAACAACTCTATGGGGCAAAAACATCTCCTACGGAGGATACTGCGGCGTTCAACGCTCTTATTCAACGTGCTGCAAATAACCATGGGGTACAGCTTCACTCTGATACCATCGAAGATGACTTTCTAATGGACACCTTTGCATCCTCAGAAAGACATGTAAAGACTCTGCCAATGTTGAGGGGGGTCCTCAAACCAGCCAAGGACATTTTCAAAGAACCCACCAGGGCACGAGTGATAAACCCCAGGATTGATAAAAAATACAGATCAGCACCTGGGGATCCTACTTACATCAGAGGACAATTACCACTCGACTCCATCGTCGTAGCGAATGCACGCAAGAGGGCACACTCGCAAACGACAGGTGACGCTCCTCCCCCGGACAAAGAGTCCAAGGTGTTAGAAACGTCTGGCAAGCGAGTTGCCGCCCAAGCTGCCAACATATGGCGCATAGCCAACACTCAAGCGCTCCTTGCTCGCTATGATAGAGCGCACTATGACACACTGGAGCAAATATTCCAACATCTCCCTGACCAGTTCAAGGAAGGCGCAGAAATGCTCATCAGAGAAGGACAGCTACTAACGAACGCTTCCATCAAATGCGCACTAGATGCTGCAGACACGGCTGCCAGAGCCATAAACACAAGCGTCATGCTGCGACGACATGCCTGGCTACGGATCTCAGGATTCAAGCCTGAGGTACAAAGCAATATACTGAACCAGCCTGTCAACCCCGACTATTTATTCGGGCCAGAGGTTGACACCACCCTCGAAAAGATAAAAAAGGACACGGACACTGCAAAGTCCATGGGCGCCCTACAAACTCAGTCCTTTCGGAGCGGCTCCTTTCGTCGCCCCGGAAACAAGGGAGCAGGTAGAGGACAGGGGTCACAACAAACATATAACAAAGGCAATACACAGACCACCTATGATAAAAACACCCGAGGTGGATATCGTGGCTCCAGCACAAAGGGCAGAGGACGCGGCTACGGCAACACCAGGTCCTCCCCCAAGAACAAGCAGTGACGCCCTCTCCCTTCCTCCCGACCACATAACACCTGTCGGGGGAAGGCTACAAAGGTTCCTGTCCACGTGGAATTCCATCACCACGGACAGGTGGGTCAAAGATATTGTAAAATACGGTTACTGTCTGGAGTTAACCTCCACTCCACCCACAATACCACCAAGAAGCCGTCCTATGTCCTCAGAGCACTTAACGCTCTTACAGCAAGAAGTGCAAAGTATGCTCCTAAAAGGCGCTATAGAGGTCGTGCCCATCCACGAGCAGGGTGCGGGAGTGTACTCCCTCTACTTCTTAATTCCAAAAAAGGACGGGTCGCTCAGACCTATATTAGACCTGAGACCCCTGAACCAGTACATTCTTTCAGAGCACTTTCACATGCTCACTCTACAGCAAGTCCTTCCGCTTCTCAAGCAGGGAGACTTCCTAGCCACACTGGACCTCAAGGATGCGTACTTTCACAGCATGTGGAAGTGGGCCATTCAAAGGAACATATTCCTCATGGCGGAACACCTCCCTGGCAAGGACAACCAGATGGCGGACCTGCTCAGCAGACACAGCCACCAGATGCACGAGTGGGAGTTACACCCATCAGTACTCCAACCGTACTTCCAGCAGTGGGGTCATCCGGAGATAGACCTATTCGCGACAAGCGAAAACGCAAAATGCCAAAGCTTCGCCGCCAGATTCCCACATCCGCAGTCGCAGGGCAATGCGATATGGATGAACTGGTCCGGCAGATTTGCGTACGCTTTTCCCCCAGCGCCATTGATACCGCTAGTGGCCCGCAAACTCCGACAACACTCCCTAACACTCGTCCTAGTTGCTCCCACGTGGGCACGCCAGCCGTGGTACACCACCTTCCTCGAACTTTCCGTGGTGCCGCATCAAAGGCTGCGGATCAAACCCGCGCAATTGACGCAGAACCATGGAGAGGTTCAGCACCCAGATCCGCAACAGCTGAACCTGGCGATTTGGCTCCTGAAGTCCTAGAGTTTGGCTATCTCAACCTGCCACCTGACTGTATGGACATCATCAAGGAGGCCAGGAGACCCACTACCAGAGCTTGCTATGCAGCTAAATGGAAAAGGTTCGTTATTTATTGCGGTAATAATGACATCAACCCGCTGGACGCATCCATCCAAAACATCATCTGTTATGTCTTACACCTATATCGATGCAATCTGGCGTACACCTCTATACGTGTCCATTTGACCGCAATCTCAGCCTATCTGCAAACCAGGCAGCACCTCTCTCTATTCAGAGTGCCCGCCATCAAAGCATTCTTGGAAGGACTCAAACGAGTCATTCCACCAAGCCACCCACCGGCTCCAATGTGGAACCTCAACTTGGTCCTCACACGCCTGATGGGTCCACCCTTTGAACCTCTACACTCATGCGAGATTCAATTCCTTACCTGGAAAGTGGCCTTCCTTGTAGCGATCACTTCCCTAAGAAGAGTTAGTGAACTCCAGGCACTAACCGTTCAAGAGCCATTTATACAGGTTCACACCAACAGGGTCGTACTACGTACCAACCCCAAATTCATGCCCAAAGTAGTATCGCAGTTCCACATGAATCAGACTATTGAACTGCCAGTTTTCTTCCAAAACCCACAAACTGTTGCAGAAAGGGCACTGCATACACTAGATGTACGGAGGGCCCTCATGTACTACATCGATAGGACTAAACCCTTCAGGAAGACACAACAACTGTTCGTTGCCTTTGCCCCACACCACAAAGGTAACGCCATCTCCAAAGCAGGGATAGCCAGATGGATAGTTAAGTGTATTCAAATCTGTTATCAAAAAGCAAAACGCACATTAACTATTCCACCACGGGCCCACTCAACACGTAAGTTGGGGGCTTCCATGGCCTTCCTAGGAAATATTCCCCTGCATGATATATGCAGAGCAGCCACATGGTCCACTACACACACATTTACAAAACACTATTGCGTAGATGTGCAGTCAAAACAGCAGGCAGCTGTAGGACAGGCTGTTCTCAAAACACTTTTTCAGACCGCTGCAGCTGGCACGGGTAGCCGCCGCCAATAGAGGGCACTGCTGTGTATTCTATGCACAGATATGAATTCAGCAGCCCATATGCCTCGAACTGAATATGCTACTTACCAGTATGCATCTGTTCTTGGCATGTAGGGCTGCTGACATTCATATCGCCCTCCCTCCTCCCCGGCGCCTGTCGCAGCTGCAGCTCTCAGAATTACTGCAAGCATGGTCATCACTTTCTGTATCTACTCCATCACTGCCACAATGGCGAAAAACAATCTGAGGATGGAGAGGATGCCCATGCGCACTGTAGTCCAGGGGAGGAGTCACCTATCCAAGGATACTTCGAAGACTCTTCCAGGACAACAACGTGGAAACATCCGGACCCAACACTAGGCGGCGATCTATGCACAGATATGAATGTCAGCAGCCCTACATGCCAAGAACAGATGCATACTGGTAAGTAGCATATTCAATCTGTCTTCTGACAGAACACTTAAGACTGCTCTTCCTGAAAGGAAAGCTACTGTGCTGGAAATTGGCTCCTCATTTTGCAGTATTTTTCTAGTCGGTCACAGAGGCTAGACGTCAATCCTAAAGCTGGCTAGTGTGATTTCACTCAGAATGAAGCAAGGAGTTAGTCTTCATAAGCTTGGACGGAAGCATCTTTTGGGTACAAATCTTCTAAATGTATCACAGCAGTTACTCTATAAAGCCCTTCTCCAGTTGTTTGTCTCATGACCTCATTATGAGTGCTCCTGTAATTCTGCCCACATAAGAAATATGAAATCAGCTATAACGCCACAGATCCTGGCGATTACCTTCAGGTACGCCGGCTGCTGAAGGCAGTCAAAATATTTGGGTCAAAAGTCAGGGATAAATTAGGACTTTCCTAGGAAGCTGGGTATATGATATTTGATTCCTTCAATATCCATCATTTCTGTGGGTACCAGTAATGTCATAGTTTCCATAATCCAAGTAAAGTTTATTGCAAGTCAGAACACCAATACAGCTTACGAGGAAACGTCCTGCCTGGGTCTTTTCATTTAAGAAACTACTCTCCAGGTTCCAGTTGAAAGATTCTGGAACCTGAGGAACATACAACTGCTCTGAGCGAGGACAAAACTAATATACAAAAGTAAACATTACACCATACTATACAGTAAACATAACAGTACCCTCCGAGCACACACCGTAATACCTGATAATGCTTCCTACAACTTTGCAGTTACATGTGCGCTTGATATCAGTAACTCTATAGGGTAATACTGGGCCCTATAGAGGGCCACTGGGCATGAGGCACATAGAGGGTTCATAGCAGAATTCTGTATCTAGCTTAACGGCTGCCTCTGTGCCTGGAATCAGACCATACAAAATTTCAAAATACTTTTAAAACTCTCCTCTTCCGGTGAACATGCAGCCTGTTCCCCAGGTGGTTCACTGACAAAATATCGAAACCACAAATATTGTGGAACATAAATATTGTGTAAAAAATCGAGCACAAAAATATCGTTATCCTATTCTTATAAAGTAAATAACAAAAATATCGAGATAAAAATCATTCTACACTAATATCGAACACAAAAATATAGTATTTTACTATAAACTTAGTTAAACGCGATAAACATCATAATAATATAAATTTAAACACTATAAACAAAACTATGAAATTTGTGAGAATAATACATATACTATTTCCACTCCAATGTCTGCAACAGTAGGGAAATTGTTGCCTCAGGAGGGGAAATAATTTACTATTTCCACTCCAGTCTGTGCAACAGTGAGGAAAGCATTGGATAATTTACTATTCCCACTCCGGTCTGTGCAACAGTAGGGAAAGCATTGGATAATTTATAGGACTGGGCTAAATTTCCGTTCCGCTCGCGGAAATTGCGATAATTTGACATTTTCGCGTTCCGCGGAGAGCGCGAAAATGTCAAAATTTCCGCATTACGCAGTTTAGCGATAATTTGGTTCCTGCTCGCGCTGTAAAATAATACATTCTCGCGCGCGCGCGAACGCCTTACCTGGATCCCCGCGTTCGCCGACAAGTTTTCCCGATCCGGTCGTGTTCTCCACAAGATGTTGGATTGTTGGTAGCCATTTGCGCTGTCTCGCGACAGTTCGCGCCCGCAGTAACTTTCATGTGTCGCGCGATCACGTCACTCTTCTCGCGATCATGCACCGCGAGAAGAGTGAAAACAAGATGGCCGCGCCCGCAAGCAACCTCATGGGTAAGTTGGCGAGCCGCGAACACGCAGAAAATACCGCGAACGGGCGGGAAAAAACTTCCGCATCTTCGCGATATTTACGCGTGTTTGCGGAGATTTTAAACATTTTCGCGATAATTTGCGAAAGGCGCTTTCGCAAATTCCGCCCAAACCCTAATAATTTACTATTCCCGCTCCAATCTGTGCAACAGTGGGGAAAGCATTGGACTCAGGAGGGGAAATAATTTACTATTCCAACTGCAGTCTGTGCAACAGTGGGGAAAGCATTGGATAATTTACTATTCCCACTCCAGTCTGTGCAACAGTGGGGAAAGCATTGGACTCAGGAGGGGGAATAATTTACTATTCCCACTCAAGTCTGTGCAACAGTAGAGAGAGAGTAGTTCACTTCAAACAAATACAATATTTTAACAACTACATTAAATAACAAATATAAATATTTAAAATATATATATTCTTTAAATAAAAACAATTGTTTAGTACATTGTTTCATAAGCATTTTAAATTAAAACAAATAATAATATGAAAATACCACATTATATTTTCACAATTATAAAAACTAACAAATATGTTATGTACAATTAAAAAGCATAAAACACATTACATAATAAATAACCAATATTTTGTTTACTGTTCCTTAAATAACTTCTAACCCTATACTGATTAACAATTAATTATTTTAATTAATTACATTCACGCCCTTTACCCCTACAAAAACCATAACATACAGCAAAGATATTGATTAAAAAATTCAATTAATTACACAATCTTCATAATTATCAATTAAATAATTACTATTTAAACATTAATTATTAAATTATAATAAAATTACTTCCCACGTTTACCCCTACAAACCCCACAACCAGCAACTAAAACTTGACATAATTTTAAAAACATTATACACAATAAACATAATTATCAATTAAATAATTAATATTTGTTATTAATGAATTATAATTAATTTACTCCCCACCCTATACCCCTATAAACCCCCCAACCCGCTTTGGCACTAAAAATACAAATAGACTATTAAAATGAAATTGAATTTAAAAACAACTAAATATTAACTGACTATGCAAAAAAAAAATAGCAATAATAATACAAACAATTTATAACATATACAATTAAAATATCAACTAACATGCTTAAAAATATTTTTTAAACTATATTAACATTTTGTAAACGATATTAACAAAATAGATATTTTTAACATCTATATTAACAACAGATATTTTTAACATAAATATTACTTAACTTAAAATCGATATTCTTGTCAATTATATTTTCGCACACAATATTTGGAACTCAGTATTTTTGCTCCTTGATATTTCTTTTTTTATATTTTGTCTGAATACCTCCCCTGATATACCTCCTCATCCTGCTATGGCCATCCACCGTAAAAAAACGGGCTCTTTTTTAGGCTGACTATTTTTGCCGCCTTTCTGTAATCCCCGCCTCCTTCAATGGTGTTCTGGAGCTGACACTTGGCAGCATAATCCCTATGTAAAAAAATATTTTAATTATTGTACTTCCATTGCCTAAGCAGGCTTTTCACAAGCTACCCCTCAGTTTCCACTGGCTAGCAAAAATAACACACCTAGCAATTTGAAACTGCTACCTCTGCTCCACACTCCCAGTCCCGCACACCCGATCACGATGCGACTGCCACCATGGCGGTAGTATCTTGATCATTAACATTGCGCCAGTGCTGCTTAGAGCATCACCTGCCACGATGTCAATATGCCATGTTGAGCATTTCACAGCACTACGTGGCAGGCACCACACGGTGCCTGCCACGTAGTGGTGTGAAATGTAGGGGGTACCACGGGTACCCCCCAAGTGCACCCTCACCTTCCCCAACACAAGGGGGTCCCGCAACGGCTCCCCAAACCCAATCCCCGCCAGCCTTTCCATGGCGGTTCCACCCTAATGGAAAGGCTGGCTACAGCCAACATCGTAATTTGGCGACGGTGCCTGCTAGGCTCCGCCAGCATTGTAATGACGAAGCCCGCTCCGCAAGGCAATCGTAACGATTGCCTGTGGCGGTTCCGTGGCGGACGGTCTTTGCGACCACCACGGTCGCGGTCGGATTCCCCCACCATCCTAATTTGGCGGGGGAAATCGTGGTCGGAGGACGGAAGGACCGCCTCTGCATGGCTTGCAGTGGCGGTCCTTCAGCCATCCTATTGAGCCCTTAAGTACCTTTTGGCTTTGCTGAATGGGCCAGTTTTTCCATCACTGTGTGCAGAGTATTTGTCTTTGGCTCTTCAGTATTTCGACTGCCGGGGCATATTTCCACCATACTGTTGTGTTTCACAATGTTACAGTGATGTAATGTTGCTGGCTCAGTTTACTCCACCTGGACACATGTTCATTGGAAAGAAAAATCCTAAAAAATTGATAGCGCTCTAGATGAACTGGTGACATTTTGGCACCTCTGGAGACTTGGCATAATTTACTTGTTTACAGTCTTGTACCAGATAAGTTTTCAAAGGAATTGGGCAACCTGAATCCATCCGCTCGTGAAACTTATTCACAAGTACTTCCTGTTCTGAAGCCCTTTTTTGTGTGCATTAAAGGGGACTCTCACTTACAAGCACAGCCGTCTGTTGGGTATCTGTTGCTTTCCTTGTACGCTTGTTTTGAAAGCATTTGAGGCCCTTAGGAGGGCCAACCACCACGGAAACCGTCACAAGGAGGCTCGCTCGGGGTCTCCTGCGTATGCAGGAGGTTTATACTGCTTGCCATGATTGAGCCTTCCTAACAGTCGTTCATTCGCAGAGTCGTGGCTTTCAATTTGATGAAAATTTGATGTAAAAGGTCTTACTAGCGTGCACATGCTGTAAGAAACATACACTAAATAAATCTTTAAGCTGTCTGGCGGCTGCACTTGGGGGCGTGGCCTAACACATTTTAAATGGAATCCTTATTAATTCCTGCATAGAAGCAGGCTTTGCAGAGAGAATAAATAAGTTAGCTACATTTAATTTTTAATGTTATTGTTGAAATGCTTTTTTATTGTAGGAGAGCCTCTTGATGGCTGTAATTAATCGTAGTAACATTATAATTATATTGCTTAATTAAGGATTTTGAGATAATTGCAGAGTTTTAGATGGGTAGCGGTCAATAACGACAACAGTGTTAAAAAATGCATCAAATAGACAGCAAGAGCAAACCCCTAGCTAGAGAGCTCAACGTTAATAGCTTTCCATCTACAATTTGATGCTGTGTCTGACCGCACCAAGTTCACTCTTACTGCACAGCTAATCGCTGGGATCAGCTGGACCCAGACCCCTTTTTCCCAGGGGAACTGTTTATGGTGTCAGAGGGCTGTTGTGGGTATCTCTGCTACTTTCTCCAGCTCTTCTTGAGACTTACAGCTCACCCATTGGGTGCTTTAGGAGAGAAAGACAGAGATGAGAGAGGAAGAAGGGAGCGGGACGGTTTGAAGCGGTATACCAGGGCTTTGGGTTCCCAGTCCAGTCCTGCAGTGACCCGTGGCTGACAGGGAAGAGACCGGGACACCATCTGCCCACCACCCTAGGGTCTGTGAGAGCCTCATGGGGTTCTACTAGGCGGGTGAGGCAAGGGGTTCATCATCCCTCATTCCGCTGCATCACAGAGGTCCGGGGCGGTATGGTAAGCGAGCTCTCCCGCGACATCACAGTAGTGAAAACCACTTCAGTGTTTCACTGCTGTTCTTTAAGGGAGCGAACAGTGAATTTTAATCCAGCACTCGCAAAGCACAACACATGCATAGATGTTGTCTCGACCTGCTTATAATGTGGCTTTCTTGTTAGACGCTGCTCTGACTGCACACACTTCTGTTGCTTGAATGCTGCTTGGTGTGTACGCTTCACAGGTGTTTGAAGACAATATTGGGATTGTGCTGACTCCGTTGTATGCTCCAAGCAACGCACATTTTCCCCCTGTATTAGTGGTGCTTCCAAACCTGCCACTTTATATGGATATATAGTCGGCATGTCGCAGCTTTGAATCTTCTTAAGATGATTCCAAAGATGTATGTGCTTGCTGCAGAAAACAGGTTACTCTGTGGAGCACAGGTTTGAATCTTCTCAAGAGAATTCAAAGGGTGTATGTGCTTGCTGCAGAAAACTGAGGTTACTCTGTGGAGCACAGGTTTGAATCTTCTCAAGAGAATTCAAAGGGTGTATGTGCTTGCTGCAGAAAACTGAGGTTACTCTGTGGAGCACAGGTTTGAATCTTCTCAAGAGAATTCAAAGGGTGCATGTGCTTGCTGCAGAAAACTGAGGTTACTCTGTGGAGCACAGGTTTGAATCTTCTCAAGAGAATTCAAAGGGTGTATGTGCTTGCTGCAGAAAACTGAGGTTACTCTGTGGAGCACAGGTTTGAATCTTCTCAAGAGAATTCAAAGGGTGTATGTGCTTGCTGCAGAAAACTGAGGTTACTCTGTGGAGCACAGGTTTGAATCTTCTCAAGAGAATTCAATTGTCGCAGAGCACTGAGGTTAACCTTTGGGTCGCAGGTTTGGATCTTGTTTAGAGCTCAATGGGATTGCGCTTTTGCTCCAGAGATCAGCAATAACCTGCTGGCCACGAGTTCCATTCCAACTAAGATCGCGAAGTAGATTATCTGCCCATTGGAAAGACATGTAAGTAACTGGGGGAGAGAATTTGGCCTAACGGCTAGGGTGGCCAACCTCGAAGCTGGGGAACCGGATTCGAGCTTCGGCAGGGACGCTCAACATTCTGTGATTCTGGGCAATCACTTAATCTCCCCGTGCCTAACAAAAAATATCAATGTGTCCGTCTGTAATGTAACTGGCGCTCATGTAAAGCGCTCTGATACCTTCGGGTCTAGTTTGCGCTAAATAAAACTCCACACAAAAAAACTGTCCGGAGAAACCCTGTACTCACTGCAAGACTAAATCTGTAATTCTTCTTATGTCACTGTTGCATAAAACATCCATTCACCTGAAAGCCGGATGCACCATATCTTTTAGCAGTTTCTCCCATTCTTTATCACTCCTATTTTGGTCATTTTTGCTTTGGAAATCTTTTGCCATGTTAGAGAGAATCAGCCCCTATATTGCTTTTCTCTCTCTGTACATCAGATTGTGAATTGAATGACAATCTGTCTTATTTTCTTTTTACCTCGGACTTTATTTCTCTAGATATCCTTCTGGGTGTGAAGGTAAAGTGGAGGGAGGAGTGACAGCATTCACGTGCACTCCCTATGACCTCTCGCATCTTTCACCAGCTCACACATCCTTAACAACCAAAAATACCAGTATTTCACTGAAGCCTTATTAGAAATGTTAAATTCCAGAAAAAAGCAAAACAAAACCTAAAAACAATGAGCTAGGAAGTCCCAGACATCCATATGTTGCACTGGGCTACTGTATGACTTCTGCCTTTGTCGTACCGTTTCTACTTTCTCAGTAGGAACTATTTGTTTGTTGGACAACATAAACGTCGAGATGGTGCCAGACTGATTCAGTGCACCCTATCAGGTTATGTTTTTGTTTTTTTTCTTTTTTTTTTGAAAAACCTTTATTCTTGAAAACATGGACACAGCTATTTAGCCGACATCCCGGAGGTTCGGCAGCTTTGAGAAAGCAAACAAGGAAACGTCCACAGTGCATAGAGGAGAAGCAAAAAAGGTTCTATTTTAAATAAACACAAACTCACACAAAACCCCAGCAAGGCGAAGGACACTGAATACCACTGGTGATTGCCCCTCAGGGGAGAGCAGACCCCCGTCGTCTAACAGTCACAACACTGTGTTAAGAGGAAAAAGGGGGGAAAAGCAGAGGCCCAAAAAGTCAATTATCAATCAGATACATATACAAATGCTGGAAAGAATGTTAAGGAGAGAGCTGTTCATCGGGGGGATCCAAATCAGGGGCAAGACATATGCCACCCCTATACTGGTTCCACCTCCCCCAAATGGCATGCCACTTCCGGGGGCGCCCTCTAGCACAATATACTGTCTTTTCCCTCAGCATACTCCAGTCCATGTTTTCTTTCCACGCAGTCAATGTGGGGGGACCCGCTGAGCCCCACAGGCGCGCGATGTCTCGCTTAGCCACCATATTACCCAGGGTCACCCACTGGGTCTGTCCCACATCGTGATCGGTAGGCCCCCAAACATTCAGGAGACAGCACCGCGCCTCCGGCTGCATAACAATGCCCGTCACCTCCCCCATCACCGTATGGACTCTCCTCCAGAATTCCATGATAACGCCACATTCCCAAATGATATGCATAAAGGTACCCACCATACCGCATCCCCTCCTACATAAACCCTCCTCCGAGAATCCCATACGAACCAGCCTAGGCCCCGTGACATAGGTTCTGTGGAGTATTTTGAGCTGCACCAGCCTCAGTCGTGATGGGATCGCGACCTCCTTAGGAGAGGAGACCGCAGACTGCCAATCCTCGTCATCCAGTTCGAGCCCGTCCCTAGTCCACTGGTCCCTCAGCCCCAACAGCAGGTCCGCCCGAACATTTATCAATTTCTTATATATGAGAGAAATCGTACTCTCCGGCATATGGCCGTCAAGGATCCGATCTTCCAATGGAGAGGACTCAGGCACCTTCTCTCCGTCTACGAGAACTGATCGCAGGGCATGACGCACTTGAACATAGCGGAAGAACTCGGATTTCCCCAACTCATACTCCTGCTGCAGCTCTTCAAAGGACTTCACCCTCCCCTTAATCAGCAAATCTCCAACCCTGGAGATTCCAATCAAGTCCCATTTATCAAAACCTTTCGTATGCCAGAGCCTCCCCAATTTTTCAGATTCAAACAACGGGGTAGCTAGGGTGAGCCTATCCTTCCAGCCCAACGAGTCAGTCGCCAACCTCCACACGTGCACCGCCACCCCCGTGGGCCCCGTGAGGGACGAGTCCAGCGCCCGAGAGTACAACGCTCTATGATAATTACCGCCGCGCAGCAACCATCGGTCCATGGCATAGCCGGGGCTTAGAGCCGGACCATAGAAACCATGATTAATCGCGCTCAACTGGGTGGCCCAATAATAGCGTCGAATGTCCGGAAGCGCAATACCCCCGTCGTACCACGGAAGCGTCAACTTAGCAATCGCTATGCGCGGCCTACCATCCCACAACAACGATCGTTGGAGGCTTTCAACCTCCCGAAAGTAACTGGCCGGTACCCAATCAAGGGTATTCTGCAAAGCATAGAGGAACCGGGGGAGAGACATCATTTTAAACAAGGCGGCGCGCCCAACGAGGGAGAGCGGCAGCTTCCGCCAGCCCGCAACATCCGGCCGCAAGCGCGCCAGTGGGGGGAGCAGGTTTCTCTCATACCGCAGGGTGGAGTCAGTGGAGATAAAAATCCCCAGGTACACAAAGCCCTGCTGGGCAATCTGGATCGAACACGTTCGCGGGACAGGCGGAACCTCGCCGCTTAGAACATACAAATACGATTTACTCCAATTGATGACGAGACCCGAGTTCCTGCCAAAGGACGTCAGAACGTCACAAACCACTATAAGCGAGTTCTTGGGCGAGGCGAGATATAACAGGATGTCATCGGCATAGAGCGATATACGGTCCTCGTGCTCGGGCGACCACCTAAGTCCACGTATATCCGGATGCCAGCGTATCCACGCCGCCAGCGGCTCGAGGGCAAGGGCGAACAACAAAGGCGACAAGGGGCACCCCTGCCGAGTTCCCCTCCCAAGCTGGAACGGAGTCGACGCCCGCCCGTTTACCACTACACTCGCAAGGGGACCCTCATACAGCAACCTCACCCAGCTCAAAAAAACCAGGGCCAAAACCGAACTTGGCAAGCACTGCCCACAGATATGCCCATTCCACCGTATCAAAAGCCATCGTGGCATCGAGAGATGCCACAATAGCTGGTTCTCGGATCGTGCCCGCCCTGGCAATCACTCCATGGAGGCGCCGAAGGTTCAACGCAGTGTTACGGTGCGGGATAAAGCCGGATTGATCCGGATGGATCAAGTCTCCGAGCACCCTGACCAAGCGGCCTGCCAGAATTTTAGCCAGAATTTTCGGCTCAGCATTAAGGAGTGATATTGGCCGATAGGAGGAACACTTATCTCGGGGTTTACCCTCCTTGTGTATTACAACAATCGTCGCCAGTCTCTGGTCCAACGGAAGGGACCCTCCCCCCCGCGCCTCCACAAACATGGCGCGCAGGTGAGGGGCAACCCTATCCGGAACAGCTTATACAAGTCAATCGGCAAACCATTAGGGCCTGAGGCCTTACCCGAGTTCAGCGCACGGATGGCACCCGCCACCTCATCGACCGTTATGTCTCCATCGAGGTCGTCCCTATCTACGTCAGACAGGCAGGGCAGATCAATGTCCCGCAGGAGGTCAAGCGAGTCCTCGGTCGGCCTATCCGAAACTGAGGCATAAACCATACGGGAATAATCCGAAAAACACTGTACTATCCCCTCAGGGTCAACAACTACCTCTCCCCCCTCTCTCGTCAGTTCCGGCACCACTCTATTAACCCGTTCTTTTTTGTCCAGCCAAGCTAGGAGCTTCCCGGCCTTATCCCCAACATCATACAAGCGGCCCTGCTGTTCCCTACTGAGGGTCTTGGCGGCATTAGTCACCAGGTCCTTATATTCGGCTTGCTTCAGGCTCAGCTCATGCAGTGAGGCCTCTGTAACCTCCTCCTCCAGGGCCACCTCTAAAGCCGCGATCTCCTCAACCTGCATAACCTCGCCATCTCTCCGCCGCTTGGCCGCCACTACCAGGGAGAGGGCCTCTCCCCTCAGCACAGTCTTAAATGCTTCCCACAACGACACGGCCGAGTCAACAGACCCCTGGTTGTCCTTAAAAAAGTGATCAACTGTCTTCAACAGTGCACTGCGCATCTTGGGGTCCCAAAAGTACCAGGGGTTAATAGGAGCATCCCTGCCCCCTCCCTCGCGCCCGACATCCAGCCGGACCCACACTGGCGAATGATCCGATATGCCCCGCGCCATATGCCTGGCCTCAGATACCAATGAGGCATGCGCAGCCAAGGTGAGCAGGTAATCAATCCTAGAGAGGCTACCATGCGCCCCGGAGTGGAAGGTGTATTGGCTCTGTGTGGGGTGCCGGAGCCTCCAGCAGTCTACCAGGCCGAGTGTGTCTAGGAAGTCTGGAAGCCACTTCTGAGCCCCCCCGGTGTCCCTGGGCGGGTACCTATCCAGCAGCCCAGAGCCGACAGCATTGAAATCACCCCCCACCACTAGCATACCCTCCGGGAGGTCCAACAAGGCCCTACCCAGATCTGTAAACGTGGAGGCCTGCAGGGCAGGAGGGACATAGACCGAAACCAAAACCAAAGTTCTTCCTTCCCACCTCCCCGCCACCGCCACAAACCTCCCCCTATCATCAAAAATGGTGGAGTTCACCTCAAACGGTAGTGAAGCTCTAACTAGGATGCCCACACCCCTGGATCCAGAGGAGAATCCCGAGTGAGCTATGAATTTGTAACCTTTCCTATTAAGAGCATGGCAAGTATTACCTATAAGGTGTGTCTCCTGCAGTAGGACGACATCCGGCAAAGACCGTTTCAAGAACTGCAGGACTATCCCCCGCTTAATGCGATCCCCCAAACCATTAACATTCCAGCTAAGAACGTTTAAACCCCTACCCCCCATCCCCACACCACAAGAGACCCACCCCACACCCGAAGAGCCACCATGGAAAAATCCTGACAATGAGTACTGCACCTTGCAAAAACAAACCCCCCAACGACAAACCCAAAATCCCAACTATCCCCCCCACCCTGCACCCCTGCTGCAGCTTACAAAGCCCCCCCAACTTGCAGTGTGCCTGTCGCCCTACCAAAACCCAAATCTACAAAAAGTACCCTGAGGGAGGAAAGAGCTCCCATCGTCCTCCCGCAACCCTCCGTATTGTACTGCAATCAGTTCAAGTCATCATCCGGAACCAAATCAAGTCAGTCCGGCTCCAAAGGCATCAACCCTGCCCATCCCGGCCACTGTCCCCATCTGTGGCGGCATCTTCACCAGTCCGTCGTCGGGGCAAAGCGTCCAGCCATTCACCGGCCATAGCAGGCGACTCAAAGAAGAAAGTTCGGTCTTCATACACCACCCGTAATCTGGCAGGGAAAAGCATGGCATACTTCAGGTCCCTCTCCCGAAGCCGTCTCTTCACCCCCAGGAAGCTCAGCCTTTGCTTTTGCACCAGCTGGGTGAAGTCAGGATAGAAACTCACCGACGCGTTCTGAAAAGGGACCGGGCCCGTCACCCGAGATGCTTGCAGGATAGCGTCCCGATCTCGGAAGTGAAAGAGCCTGGCGACAATCGGTCTCGGTGGAGCTCCCACCTTGGGCCTCCCACCTGGCACTCTGTGGGCTCGCTCAACTGCGAAGAACTTCCCAAGGCCCTTAGGCTTCAGATGGTTAAGCACCAAGTCCTCCACGAGAAGGTCCACCGAAACCTCGTCCGAGGACTCCGGGACCCCGATAATGCGCACGTTGTTGCGCCTGGCCCGGCTCTCAAAGTCCTCGAGCCGACGGGCGGAGAGGTCACTCTCGGCCCGCAGCTTACGAACCTCAGTCTGAAGTTCCGAGACATAGTCAGCGAGGCCCGTGGTCTTGAGATCAAGGGTTTTTACCCGTTCATTAGTTTTGCCCAAGTCCGCGCGGATCAGGTTAACGTCCACCAAGATGGTATCCACTTTGTGCGCCAGGGCATCGAACTGTCTCCCAATCGAGGCCTGCATCCCTTCGAGCGCGCCCATGACGTCCTGCAACGAGAGCTCCGAGGCCGGGGGTGAGGCAGTCTTCTGTCCATCCAGCGACTGGCTCGATCCACCGGGCGACCCCTTCTGCTGGGCATACCGATCCATGTTATTAGCTTGAGTATAGGCTCCCCGCCTGGTAGCCTTGGGTTTCAGACGATCCACCTCTGCTTTACCCGACATGTCTGGCTCCAAGCAGCCCGGTGCCAAAAGACGGCCCTCTCTCAGGTAGAGGGAGCAGGAGAAGTCAGATCTGCAATAGCCCGCCAGGGTAGGGCGCAGAGCGTCCAGAGGATAATAAAGCAGCCGAAAGCACTCCCAGGCCAAGGCAGACAAAGGGCGAGAAAGTGAAAGGACGGGATCTTCCGTCCGACAGTTCACACCTCGCCTGGCCGCTGTTGTTCAATTAGAGGTCGGGCATCCTGCCAACGCCAGCCCCTGGCATCCCTCGAAGACAGGCCTCAATCTTCCGCCGTGCACAACTCCGGTTCCCGGTGGGCGATCCGAACTCGGGCGGCATCAATCGCCTCCATAACGAGTCATCTGCAAGATGCCGTGCATATAATACAGGATTGAAGACAGGATAGTCGACGGAGGGCGCGTGGGTCTCGGGAGCTCAAAGCTCACGCGGCCATCTTGGTCCGGCGCTAGGCTCCTCCCCCCCTATCAGGTTATGTTGGCCTATAGACGAGCTAGCTCACAGTGCCACCTTAAGCACCCCTAACCCTCGTAAGGTAACAAATGGTCTGGACAACCTCACAACATAACAACCCTGACTCCCCAAGGAATCATTCTAACAGATCTAGAACCTTTTTGCTCAGTCACTCGTGCATACTCGGAAAGGTACATAAGAAATACACAAAGGGTTGTTTCAATATTTATTGAACCGTTCTGATTCTTTCATATAGGATATGTGCTGCAATGATTAATAGAAGCGGATAAAAGGGATTAGTGATATAAGAACAGTGAAAAGGATAAGCGATTTCACTATAGTGCTAAAAAGTTTGTATATGTTGGAAAATAAGTACTGTGTGTAGTGTACTCCTGCTATGCGTTCCCTGATCTAGTTGCCTAGAGCGGGTGTTCTGCCAAGAATCGCCTACTGGATCATCTAACTCCCGATTACCTGAAGGTATGTATATGTAGGTCCCCTGGGTCAGACGACATTGTTCTTTATGGCCCCAACTACCTTTGATTTTTGACTTTCAGGTCACAAGACCGAAGCACAAACTAATAAATACTGCAGGGAATAAAATTCCGTCTGCCACCTCTTAGGGGAGGGGGGAATCGTAAGGATGGAAAAGGAGCCAAACAAAGTAGGAAAGAATAATGCAATGAAGATGAAAAACTATAGAAGAAGAAAGATGGAAAGAAAAAAGAGAAAGGTACAAACAAATAATAGAAAACAGGGACGAGGAAAATAAAAAAGGAAAGTAGGAATATAAACAAAACGAATGTAAGAAAAGAATAGAAATATGGATAGGAAAGATGCAAGGAATTCATTGAGAAGGAAGGATGATAAAAGGAAAGAACACAAGCTATGAAAGAGAAATAGAAGGAAAAGAGAATGTACAGAAAAAAAGAACGATGGATATAAGGACTGTTACAATGAAAGAAAGAATAGTATAAAATAGGGAAGAATGTAACGAAAGTTCGGAAGGAATAAATGAAAACCTAAAAAGGAGGATGGAATGAATAAAAGGGGAACAAAGCGCCCATAGAAAGGGTCGGAAACGCTAATTTTGATCGATCACTCACTGTCATTCGGTACAAATTGAGTTTACTGTTTTTTCTCTAGCTAAGCCCCAGCCAGTCTCTGGATAAGCGTAGTCTTCTGCTTCCCACCATACTGTTTCATCTCTCTTAGCTAAAACCAATTAATGCCACCCCGTATATGGAAACGGTCTTGTGTGCGTCATTTAACAATGCGTGGTTGTCCCCGGTCTCTTGTACCAAGTAAATATCCATTCTGTCCACCGACCTTTAAATAGCAGCAATAAAATAATAAGAAAAAAAACCCGTAAATTAACCATCTTAAGCAATGGAGTATCACATTGTTCGTACGTCGTATTTAAAGCAACGCTGCCACCTGCTGGCTGTACTGTAAGATCGCAGCTGTAGACTGTTATCGTGCATCAGTTGTACGTTCTGTGACTCCTCAGAGCGGCACCTTGTAAACCTTTGCCAGATTGGTAAACATCTAATTCAAATAAGTAACATGACATGGCATAGAGCTTACAAAATATTGCGATCATCTCTGTTTTCTGTGTTCTGTTTGCTATTTGTATCAGAAAAAAGCATACTTGAGCCAAGTAATATTTCGAACTTTCTTCAAGGATCTTTTTAGATTCTTGCGAATTCACGGATTCGTTTTCTCACGTCTACCCACAGAGAAGCAAAAAGCCGCATCTTAATTATTTGGTCGCCTGTAAATAATTGTATTTGATTATTTTACATGTGGCTCATCATGCTTCCTCACGACAGCTCTAGGGAGTATTATTTGAAATTAAAAAAAATGACGGTTGTTATTATTGTTAATATTATTATTACAGCTAATATAGCGCGCGGCTACCTCCACTTCCTTTGGAGGTAGCCGCGCACTCTATAAGCTGCAATAATAATAATAACAAGAAATATGTATTTCAAAGTGCAGGAATCCTGCAGCGCGGGGTTCATTCGCCGAGTGACTCGGGTGAGCGGATGGCCTTTTGTTGTAGTTCAGGCGAGTCGATAGCAGGTTTGAAAGCTTCCAAGGTATTGAGACACAATGAGTTATTTTGCCTCAATTCCTAAGTAATACAAATGACGCTTAAGCCGGAGCTTTAGAAAATAAGTTAGGAACGTGCACTACGGTTGAGCAATAGAGTTGTGATCTAAGCATGTGATGAGAACCTAAATGCCACCCTATAAGAACAAGGGGAATGAGGTGTGCATTTAGAGTGACCTCCTGGCATAGAGGCGTGTTCTGGACTGTGACTGTAAACGCATCAGGGCAAAAGGTCAAAGTTCAGGACACAATGTCAAGACCAAAGGTACATTTCAGAAACACATCTGAGGAGGTCTCCCAATCCTAAAATAACAAGTTCGATGTCTCCGCTATTCGTACTTCAGTCCAGGTGAGTTTTATTTGCGAAGGAAATCCTCTTGGTGGTTGTGTTGCTGCCACATTGAGAACTTCACAAAGCAATTTTAAAAACACAGTTTGGCATCTCTGTGCACAAGACTCGTTGTTGCCTGCGACAACTCGCCAAGCAGGAACAGTATGCGTTGAACGGGTGCTAGAGTTCAGCTGACGGGTGAGGGAAACCGCATCCGCTGCTTTGCCGAGTTACAGAAAGGTTCAAGAAGCTTCTACCGGCAGGGCTGGTGCTGCACTAAAGCTAGTGTCCGCAGTTGCCTGACAGCAACACTATAATAGCCTCAATATTTTAACAATAGAATTCTAGAGCACAGTCAGGATCACTGGAATTATGTGGCAGTGGATGACCAAATAATGTGGCAGCGTTTTCTAAATTATGTGGCTAAAAAAGCCAAACTGAGTGGCATAAGACCGCATATTCTGTAGCAATATTCATTATTTTGTCATTTTAACATAAATTAATGGGGCCTGGATAAAGGTCTCAGCTCGATAATACCAGTTCCATACATATATACATCAATCCGCAACAAAAGGGTGACCCGTCAAGCTTGCAAAGGGATTGCCCCTGCGCAGGAACTGATTCCATGGGACTGAACCTTTTGATCCGTTTGAGCTAAGAATTATATTTGTTGCTGAAATCTGAATGTATGCAGCAGATGGTGGATTATGTGGCAAGTGTGGTGAATCCATTAATATGTAAATATGCAATAGCTGCAGAACCACTGAATTTCAGTTCCCCTGTGCATAGGTTGTGCAGAAACACCAACGTGACATTTTTCATCTTCTAATCGTTGTACACGGTGCCTAATTGAGTCACTGGTTGCCTTTGAGGCCCACTAGCATTCACTTTTGGGGACCATCACTTATTTTTCCTCATCAAACATTTACTGAGAGCAAGAGAGGGACAATCACACAGCATTGAAAGGAGGAGGAAGAGAAAGACATAAAACCCATCACAAAGGAAGAAAGCAGGAAGGTGCAAGAGTGAGAAAGAGGCAGGGAGTTTCTGGTGGTGTATCAAAGAGGCATGAGGTGGAAACCAGACCACGCAGCCTTGGTATTTGGTGCATCAATATTTTAAGCATGGCTGCGGGCTCCTGAGCAGAACATTGGGCAGCGTCACTCGTTATTTTACAAATTAAGCACCGCTTGTAGCCTCACTGATAATAATGTCAGAGGAGGGAGTAAAAGTTGCACAGATCTCGAAGACTCACCAACACAATCGAGAGGGTCAGAGATGGATGTAAAAATCGAAATACAGTGGAGCAACAGGCAGACGATAGAGAAAAATAGTTTTTTTCTGTAAGGACTGGCATATATTTCCAGAGAAAGTGGCATTTACAATATTTGCTGATCACTAAACATTTGTGTTATCTAATCCTATTACTCTCCCAGTAAAAAACACAATTTTAGACTCATCTGTTCTATTTGAAAACGATTATCCTTTTATTGGGGGAACCTTGACATTCTTTACAATGGAAGAGACCTTTAAGCAGACACCTAACTATCGCTGCAGAAGGATTTATATCCCGGATGTTCAAACTGCGAGTCTTGGACTGAAGCCGTTATGCCACAGGTGTTTTTCTTTTCAATTCAATTCAATCAAGCTTTATTGCGGTTTGGTTTACCATAAAAGCACATAAAAATAAAACAATCAATACAGTGGGTCAGTCAGTTCAATTCATGCATATAATCACAATTGTTTAGATGGTTATAAACGTATTCTTAAAAGGTTAAAAAATTTAAATACTATCCAGAATTCTAAAATTGTTAAAACAATGATCGTTATAAAAAATAAAGTGCAATCTTTTCTCTCATTATCCAGTAGACTTAGTGCAGATATATAGCAATGTTATTTATCAGGTTCCTTCGAATTGTCCACATAGAGAGCAAATATTTGGCTACTGTAGACACAATCACTGCGTTGGTATCAGTTTTTAGAATCCTAAGAAAAACCAAATATTGCTTTACACCCAGATTTTTGCACAGCTGAATTATCCATTTCCTCCTAATGTTAGCATATGCTGGACAGAAAAGGATAACATGTACAGTAGTTTCTTCCTCAGTTCGACAACCTGGGCAAGGACGTGCCAGACCCCTTTCCACCTATCAATATTAGAGTAAAAAGGCAACGTGCCATATCTAAATTGCAAGTAGAGCTTCTTCGCTAAAGTTGGTTGTATTACATCAGTCTCCGGCTCGAAGCTATAAGAGGACTTAACGTCAAAAAAGATGTCAGTTAAGCTTGAAGTTTTTGTTGAGCGAAAGAGATTCCTTAGATTAAAGTCTTTTACAACACATGTCATGGTTTTCTTAGAAATGGCTGGGCAGGAGACCTCGGGGTTTAGCCAGAGTTCCTCGAGCCCAGTCAATGTAAGTGACTGTCTTACAAATCTTAACCAAGGGATCCTACCAGATCTTAATAAAGCCATGACTACTTTGAGCTCCTCCTTGTAGTTCACCAGCTCTGGGATGCTCCACAGGCGCTTCCAATAAAGTAGGGGCCGAACAGCAATAGCGTCTGCGATTGGGCGAATATTCAAATCCAATCTGAGCGGGGCCAAGGGAGTGCTTTTTGGCAAATCCAATAGTTGCCTTATAAAATTATTTTCAGTTATAGATAGGTCGCTTACTGGTGTATGTCCCCAGAGTTCCGCCCCATAAAGGGATGATGCCCTGGCTTGAGCTCTAAAGATTTCAAGGGCGGGCGCTTATTATTTTGTGGGTACAATTCTTCTGCACTTTTAGGATACCCCCAGCTGCTTGGGTTAGTCTTAAATTGGCCTTGGCCAGTTGGGGACCCCACCCCATTTTGTCATTCAAAGTTAAACCCAAGTAGTCAAAAGTTGGAACCCTTTCGAGGGGTCTGCCTTCCATCATTGGATGGGGGCAGTTAACAGTATTGGCATTAAAAACCATGTACTTAGTCTTATTTATATTGACCACCAGGTTCCTTTTAATACAGAATTTGGAAAACTGGTTCAACACCCGCTGCATCCCCATTGGGGATTTAGAAAGCAGCAGCGTGTCATCCGCAAACATTAGTGCAGGAAATCTTTGGGCAGCCAATTTGGGGGAGTCAATGTCGTTTATGGCAAGGAGATCTTCAATAAGCCCGTTGAGGAAGAGGGAAAACAGGGACGGGGCAAGCACACAGCCCTGTCTAACGCCTTTCTCAATCGGGAATGGTCCAGTTAGCTGACCTTGCCTACCAAAACGAACTCTAGCAAAGGTGCCTTCATGTAAGATCTTAAACTGATGGCATAAATATGGCGGAACCCCCATTGTTAATAAAATGGACCATAACTGGTTCCGTCCACCATATCAAATGCGGACTTTAAGTCGACGAATGTAAGGTATAGACTACCCCCGTCCAAGACCACATGCTTCCAGTAAAGGACTTGCAACCGGAATAGTTGGTCTATTGTTGATGTTTTGGCCCTAAATCCCGCCTGAAGCGGCGTCAGGATGTTATTATCGTTGGACCAAGCCTGTAAACGTTGTAACAGGAGCCTGGCATACATTTTTTGGGTCACATCAATAAGGATAATAGGCCTATAATTAGAGGGTTGAAGCGGAGAACCCTTCTTATGAATTGGAATTATCTCCGCCCCCAGCCAAGTACTTGGGAGTGGTAGCCCCTGCAATATCGCGTTAAATAATGCCTGTAGGTATGGGCCCCAAACTATCGGTTCTTCTCTGTATAAATCGCCTGGGATCCTATCAAGTCCCGGTGCTTTATTTGGCTGAATACTTGAAATGGCCAGCTGGACTTCGGCCAACGTGAATAGTTGTACTGACCACATAGGATTCGGAGCCAATAGGCTCGGAGGGGCTTCACTTATAAGTGTGGAGGAGAGAGAATAAAGATCTTTAAAATAAGAAGACCATGCTTCTTCGGAAACGTTTGGGGCGATTGTAGACCTGCCTTCTGATTTTCCAGTATGGACAAGATTCCAGAATAAAGCAAAATAAACTTCAGAGGGTCCCTGTACTACAATAGCGGGGTAAGTAAGCAGGGATTTAAACAATTCAAAATACAGAAAAAGAACCCCTATAAATAGAATGACGTCTCCATTCCACAGAAGAAAACAGAAAGAATTTTTATATAGCTTTTTCTTGCATTTTTTTATTATAAAAATATAGAATTTAATAAATTTTTAGTTTACACATACATAATTTAAATTATTCTTGGTATTTCAAAATTGATTATTAGGAGCCAGCTATTCGTCAGGCTACAGTGAAAGAGGCAATAAAGTTTACAGAAAAAAACATATAAAATGACAATTGGTACAAAAAATCAAACAAAGTATCATATAATTGTATAAACCATGCAAAAAGTACACAAAAAAGAAGAAAGACAAGCAGACAATTTGGCCTATCAACAGGTACGCCTAAGATTCCAGAATAACCTTGGGTCCTTTGCCACAAGTGCAGATGTAATAGCGGACCAACGATCTGCCTCCCATTCTAATTTTGCGTTTTTTAGCATTTTCTTATATGCTTGTCTAGCTTCTGTAACACAAAATCTATTGCATTGGCTTAGGGCCAACAGTAGTGCAGGTTTCGCGTCCCTACAGCACCTATTAAACCATGGGTTCCCATCATTGCGAGGTTTAGGCTTAGCAAAACCTATCTTATAGAAAGTGTCCTTTAATATTGCGACCATTTCGCTATGGATACCCATGAGTTCACCCATATCAATATCCGAGGAATTGGTAAGGGTAGGACTTGCCCTTTCGAGCAGGGGGATTACATCTCGATATATTTTTGCCATGGATTCACTGGACGATTTCACAGCCGCCCATCGGATTCTTCTCCCACCTTGCACTATTCTTAAATCACTACTTGGGGTGCTCATCGTAGCACTGTCCTCCCTGGTTAGCTGGAAGTCCATCTCAATTATCAGGGGATTATGGTCACTTTCAATGCGAATAGGAACGCTAAGATCTATAATTTTGGGCCACAGAGCCAAACTAGCCAAGAAATAATCTATTACAGATGCATGCCCCATGCCACTGTAAGTATACTGGGCTGGGGTATCACTCTGGAATCGACTGTTACAGGCTCTGATAGAGAACGTATAGGTAAGGGAAGTCAACTGAAGGACTAGAGCTGTCCAATTTTTTACAGGATAGGCATTAGAGGGTGGAACTGACCAGATTTAATCTTCTTCCATTGTGATCGGAGGGACCCCTTGTAGTGGTTCAAAATGGCAATTGAAGTCTCCTCCGATCAACAAGGCAACATCACCCCCAAGCAAGTGCAATAGGATGGTTAGTTTGTCTAGGGTATTAGATGTTCCACCCGATCGCACTGGCCGTGAATATATATTGATGAGGGCCAGTTTTGGTGTTTCTTTGTGAGACATCAGGATGCACGTGAGATCAGGGCTATTTGTTTCTAGCCTTTTCAACGTGAATCCAAGATGGACACCCACCCATATACACAGCCCCCCTGACGGTCTGCTTCTCGGGCCTTTTACTGCACATTCCGCAAAGGTTACATAACCCAGTCTATGGGTGGGACCTACCGCCCACGTTTCTTGGAATAAGCAGATCCCATGAGAATCCACGAATGTACACCAATCCGGGATATCTAAGTTAGATGTGAGGCCCGCTATATTCCAAGATAACATTTTTAAGGTCCCTTTTGTCATTGCCTGCTTATTTCCCGAACTTCCCTCATGGCCAAACCCGGCAAGACCGTGCATCCCAGGACCGGCTGGATGCCGATCCAAGTGCGCGCGGACAGTCTGGTGTTGGGGCACGGGAATAAAATTATCAATCACAGGGGGAGTTGGACCATCCCCTAGCTCCCCTGAGGTTGCATAAAACTTTTCCTTAGGCATCATTCTTGCTTCAGTAGAGGGTAAAGAATTAATTGCGATGTTTGCCACCCCCAAACAATCCCTCCTGATAATCTTCAGACCTTCTTCCCTTTTATTAACATCTGTTCGATGGACCAATGGGGGGCTGGGGGGCATATGAAGTCAATCCACTTGATCCAGCAGACTATATCTGTTGTTTGTTGGAAAGCCCAACACTTCACCCCTGACCTGTCCACCCCTACTTCTATCTACATACTGCCAGGAGTCCTCTTGCTGGAACCATGGGTCGTAGCTCCTATTGTTGAAGGCATGGTGAGCATGATCTGTTTGATAAAAATGGTCTAACCTCAAAGATTTAATTATTGTATTAGGGCTTGTCTGGTGCCTGCTACATACATAATCGACTGCCCTGTAATCCTCAAAGTAAATAATTACACAGTCCCCAACCACATTTTTTGAATTACAACCCACCCACCCCACCCTTCTAAAAAACAGAATTTTACTTTGGATGGATCTAGGCAAGGGTCTATGGGTGTTCAACCAATGCATTGTCTTATTCTTGAGTTCCTCATACGATTCATGTTTAGTGTTCGTCAACTTTGGAACCCCAGTTAGGATAACCACATATGGAGCACAGTCCGTGGGTAAGGTGATGCATAGTAAGTCTCGAGAAGCGTAATTTTCCCCGAGTTGGTTTGGGGACTCCTTTCCTGGAGTTTCGATATTTACAGAGTTTACCAATTGCAAGGGCTGTGCTTTTTTCACAACTGTTGGGTTATTTTTTGGGCCAGTTATACTAGAACTCAGAATTGGCCCCTGTGTAATGGTCGATGTGGGTTGATCATTTACAATAATAGGTGTTGGCTTATATTGGGACTGCGAAACATTCGCTGGTGTAACCAGAGCTTTAACTTGAGCTTGGGTAGCAGAAAGATCTTTTCGAAGACCCATGTTTTCCACGAGCAGTACCTCCATTTTTTCCAGTCTATCATCTAAATATTTCAGTTTTTGCTCCACAGGCTGGATAAGAGAAGATAGAACCATACTTAGTTTTCCCACGAATAAATCTAGGTCGAGGGAGCATGTGGATATGGAGTCTGTGCCATTCTTAACAGGGCTGTTTATAGGAGCCACAGGGGGGCAAAACTCGGGTTGATCTACGATTAGGGGTTCCGGTTGGGTGTTAAATTTAGACTGTTTAGGTTTTCTACCCCGAAGTGAGGCACCAGCTCTCTTCCTTTTCGGGATAGCACCCTCTTTGCATCTTGTCTTGTTCAGAGTATTTATACTCACTTCGGTTTGGGCAGGTATTGTATTTATGGACTATCCACATAATAGTTGGGTTGACCCATCCACCTGGTCTAGTGAATTATTTCCAGTAGGATATAAGTTAGTGGGGAACTCTTCGATAGCTGTATTTAGCTGGGGAGGATTAGGTGAACATGCTTGTGCAACGGGGCCCAGGGAAGATCTCCTTAAGAAGACCGGGTCCTGGGACAAACGACGTTGCATCATTACAATTTCACGTTCCAATACCGATGATGCTCTCGTGATGAATTGGTCTAGAGTTCCGGCTACTAGCCCTATTGGTGTCGGTTTCACACCCCTTCTGGCAGCCATAATGGTCAAGTGTTAGTATTAGGAACTACTTTTATATGGTACTCACAGTTCCCACTAGATGTCAGGGGGCTGACCCAACCCGGCCTCATCCGGCTCCTGACAGCCACAGACGGTCCGCCCTTTGTCCGGGCTTCGTCCGGCACCGCCCGCGCGCGTCCCACGACGCGGAGGAAGCCTCTCCCTTTTCTGCGCCTCCGGGTGCAAGATTAGCGTCAGTTGGCCGCTAAGCAACCTGGGAGCTGTAGTCTCCCCCTGCAGTAGCCGCGCGATGGTTTGAAGCGGCGGCAGGGGAGGCACACAGCGTCAGGACCCCAGGAGTGGCTGCAAAGCAGGTATGCCCGGGAGCAAGCAGCAGGACCCCCGATCCGATAAGGCAGCTCTGGAAAGACACCCGCTCCACCGAGGGAGCCTCTCCCTTTTTGCGCCTCCGGGCGCAAGATTAGCGTCAGTTGGCCGCTAAGCAACCTGGGAGCTGTAGTCTCCCCCTGCAGTAGCCGCGCGATGGTTTGAAGCGGCTGCAGGGGAGGCACACAGCGTCAGGACCCCAGGAGCGGCTGCAAAGCAGGTATGCCCGGGAGCAAGCAGCAGGTCCCCTGATCCGATAAGGCAGCTCTGGAAAGACACCTCTGTTCTATTTGAAAATAATTATCCTTTTATTGGGGGAACCTTGACATTCTTTACAATGGAAGAGACCTTTAAGCAGACACCTAACTATCGCTGCAGAAGGATTTATATCCCGGATGTTCAAACTGCGAGTCTTGGACTGAAGCCGTTAGCCCACAGGTGTTTTTCTTTTCTACTTCTGTAGATTAAAATGCTCAATACAAAAACTGGAGAGAGAAGGTAGTAGTTTTGGTCGTTGGGGACTGGCATGCATTAAAATATTTCCAGATGAAGTGTCAATTAAAATATTTGCTTATCAAAAAAATTACTCTTTACCTGATCCAGTATTCCCTCATTAACAAATACAATTTTTGACACACTGCACTTTAAAAACAATTATCAGATTTTTTACCATTGATCGTCAGACAGAGAGACTTAGGGCCAGATGCTTCATCTCACCGTTTTGCGATTCCCTAATTGCGAATCATTGCAATTTGCAATTAGGAAATCGCAAAACGGCATGCTTGAAAATGTATTAAACACTTTCTGTGTTTCCTATGGGATCACAAATGACCTACCTCATGAATAGTAATGCGGTAGGTTGCAATTTGCGAACCTCTAGGAATCGCAAAAATCGCAGGAATGGTGGCCTACTGGGGTCAGCAGACCACCATGTCTGTGATTGCTTTTAAATAAAGCAATCCTTTTTTTTTTTTTGGAAAGCAACCTGTTTTCCTTAAACGAAAAAGGGATGCTTTACAAAAATAAAAATAAAGTTTTCCTTTCTTTTTTTAAAGAGCAGGCAGTGGCCACTGCCTGTGCTTACAAAATGCTTTTCCAAACATTCACAAAGGGGAAGGGGATCCTTGGGGACCCCTTCCCATTTGCGAATGGGTTACCACCTACTTGAAGTAGGTTGTAAAATGTGAATGTTTTACGACCGCATTTCAGTCGCAAAACATTCATGCATACCAATGCGATTTGGTATTTGGAAGGGACGCTCTAAACACGCCCCTTCCTAATAGCATATCTCAAACCCATTTTGCGATTCGGTAACAGGTTACCGTATCGCAAAATAGGGTTTGCTGCATCTGAAAAGCATTTTTTGCGTTCACAAACGTTTGGGAAGACAAAAATGCTTGGTGCATGTGCCCCTTAGTCCCTAATCATTAGGGCACAACAAGCCTTTTAATTTTGCAGATGAAAACATTTGACACGAAAGTCGATGAGCAAGAGAGAAGAAGTTTTGTTTTTTGGTGCCTGGCATATATAACAAACAGATATTATCAGATAGCGGGTCAATTAAAATATATATCAATAAAAATGAGTTGTTACCTAATCGCACTATTACTCCTGTGACAAACATATTTCTAGACATATCGGTGCAGTTTGAAAATGATGATCTGTTTATTAAACAAACCTGGACAACATTATTTGTGATGGAACAGACCCGTAAGCAGAACATTTTAAACTAGACAGCAGGATTTGAACCCTGAGCCTTTATTTTAACCGTAACCATTAGGCCGTAAACTGCATTTAATTTGTAGAATGCTGGTTGGAATGCAGCAACCTCATTGGCTGTCAGCCATCAACATAGAAATAATGGATAAACACCGACCATTACAGTATTAGTTACTTACAATAGACATCTTATTATTTATTTTTAGAGTTTTCTATAGCGTGAACCAGACCCAGAGTAGGGTATCAGAGCGCTTTAAATACAGAGCAAGGTGAAAACAATTAGTGAAACACATTGTATACCAAAACAAAGCGTAAAAGTAACAGCATATAGTAAAAGGGTTCGGGTGGATAGCAAACAAAATAACAGAGTTACCCTGTAAATAACAAATGAATGGTCACCCCTGTTGCACTTCTTGAACAAAACCGATCACTGGCCTGGCCTACCAATCTAAGGTTCGTCCCTGAGGCATCTGGAAAATTGCAGAAAGATGACCGACCAGCCAAAAGAGGCAGATGCAGTGAAGAATAGAGACAGGGGACGTAGGGCAAAGTAGGCAGTTTTACTTCCTGGCAGAAGAAAGAAAAATCACTGCACTGTGAATGTGCTGTGCTGACAGTGCTCCCTGTGACTATCAAGGCTTTGCGGCACAAGTGAGAGCCTTGTAGCATATACCTGCCATTGTTCCACTCGGTTTTCCAAAACCAGTTATAATTATTACTTTCCTTGGATGTGTCATTTGACTCTGCTTTATTCTGAAGTCATCGTAACTGTAACCTCATCTATTTGAGGACTTTCTTGAAGAATACCTACATTGTCTGAGAGCATTTATTTACAAATGTTATTATCAAATGCTTTTCATAATTCATCTTTGGAAATCAAAATAACTTATTTATTAAAGAAGGAGGGACATTGAAACTAATTGCTTTATAGAGTCAACCCACCTCTATATTTAACTCATTTAATTTTTTTAATCTTTGCTTTTTATTTTTTTAAGGCTCATTCGTGATCAGATCACATAAGCATTTGTTAATTATGGGTCAGGTACATGAGAGTAGGTGTTCATCGGTTTGTACGGACTCTTATTACAAAGTCTGAAAGATGTTGGTGGTGTCTTTGTTAGATGGACTTTTTGTATTTGTACTACATGATCATTGGACTGTCAATCCTCCACAATGCTCACTGCCTATTTACACCCATGGACGTCATTTGGGGATTGACAGGAGTAGGAGCTGCAACCCCTGGCTTGTCTCATGTTACCCCTGGCACTGCCCTTGCAACCTCTGACCTCAGAGATCACAAAGGTAGTGCTAGGAACTTTAGGTTAACCAGGGCTCTCGTGAGCACTAGTCACTTCGTATAGCTCAGGAAAGAAAACCGACACACGTTCTGTCAAAGGGGTTTTGGTTAGGCCAGGCTAGGTGGTGGTCCATCCACGCAGGATAGGCAATGAACATAAAGATGGGCATCTTATTATATGTTTTAATCATGTGTTTTTATATAGTGCCTCATTTCTGTTTCTAAGCGATATAAATAATGTTTGTAGCACATATGCCTTTTAGGGTGTAGTTGTAAATGGTATAACTAGGAGAACAGCGTTAGTTCAAACAAACCTTCCTCAGTGAACACAAGTGTGCAATTTTTGTTAAATTAACTATACCTGCTGGCTAGGGTTCATTCTCGTCCTTTATTCCCAATAATGACACATTTTTAGGAAAATGTTGAAACTAAATGAGATTCATTTTGGTCAACACAATCGTGTGAACTAGGCCAAACTACTTTAAATTCTGACCTGTGTTTCCCTTCGCCTACCTGAAAAAAGCTTGAGAAGTCATTATGGGTACTTGTGTATACACAATTGTGGGCACAGTAGACGCCAGGCTACATGCTTTAGATGGTTGTTTTATGACCTGACTTAGAAGATGACTATTCGCCATTGCGCTCTCCGGGGCGCTGTGTAATTACCAGTTGCAGAGATAAATTCAAGAACTCCACCCATCACCTTTTTGCATTGCCTGGTGTGATTCCCTAAAAACGATGGGTATGCCCAGATGTAGGTCCCATTCTCACATTATCTTCGGAGCCAAGCTGCTTGGCTCAAATAAGACGAAACTTAGCTGGGGTTACTTGTGTCCTGTTTCAGAAGGGGTTACAACTCTTTTAAAAAAAAAATCTTTAAAAATACATACTATATACAAACATAGAGGGGACCCAACCAGTGTGAACGACGCCACACAATCACACATAAAGGTAAGAATTGCATTTGTACCTTTTTTTTCTGAATAATCACATAAAAATAAAGTGTACCACCTTTTTCTTTTATTTCCGGTAGGATTGATAAGAGTTGTTAACCACTAAAGAATAAACAGTTTTTTGACCAAATAATACAGGAAAACCGGGCATCAGTAGTTAATACGTTAAGACGCGCTTCTCCTTTGTGGTCTCATCCATCTGCCTTCCTCTGTCCTCCCCCTCGTAGCTTCCTCTTTCGTCCTTTCATCCTCCTGTTCCCCACTTACAGACTCCACTCAGGGCCTTTCTCACTGGTCACTCCTGGCTGCTGGTATGTCTGTTTTCTGTGTCCATCCGTGGTCCTATCTCCTGCCTTACTCCTCTCCTGCTTGCACCGGTCTGCCGTGTTGGTCCTATTTCTCTATCTGCTCTCTCTACTCCTTTCACTCTTTCACTTTCCTGACCAGCCGTGGCCATCTTCCTTGCTTCATCCCTCGTACTTAGCCCATTCTCAATTTTTTCCTTTCTCCCGCTTGGACTACCTGCTATTTAAATAGTAGACTTCCCTCGCTAAGTACAACACTTCTGGCTTTGAAGGGACGCTTAAGCAGCTTCCCTGATAACCGTAGTTACTTCATTTTTTCCCACCTTCGTAATCCACGGCACTGGGATGGTCAGGGTACAGTTCGAAGCTGCATACTCTGTACACCACGTATCACAATCTTGAGGGCTAATATTGTGTTTAGTTACTTTATCGTATTCCTTCTACCAGTGTTATTTGGGTAGTACACAGTGTCAGCTGTTCCCCCTCTGGACGCTAAGGCCCTGATTATGAGTTTGGCGGATGGGTTACTCCATCAAAAACGTGACGGTTAGGGTGTTCCTCACCGCGACTGATGCTCCTAGTTCTTGGCAGTATCGGGGGGGAGGGGGGATGGGAGGGGGGTGTTTTTTGGGTTCAGAGTTATGTTATATCCAGTTCTTTTACACGCGCAGACACACATCCCATTTTTCATTAGGCGTGCCATTACTATTAGACCCATAATTGACATATGGCCACCCAGGCAGCTGTCTCCCATGTGGGTGACCCGACAGTGGTAACGTGGAATGTCCGAGGGCCGCTTAACAAAATCAAACCGGGAGCTGTCCTTCGGCAAGCTAAACGATATGGAGCGGACATTATTCTCCTACAGGAGACTCATCTATTGGGTAATAAGGCTCCCTGCCTGGCCAGGTTTGGGTATCAGCAGGTATATCATACGGGTTTCACAAGGGGTTCCAGTGGAACAGCTATCTTAATTCATCGCTGTGTTCCCTTCATTCATATTAAACACTGGGTAGATCCCGGGGGTAGATATGTTCTTTTGTCGGGCACAATTTATGGTGAACCACTTAATTTAGGCAGCGTTTACACCCCCGCCTTTGGGGACCACGTTTGTAGATGGCATCACTCGTTTGTGGAGCGAACTCCCAGAGGGTCTGTCTCTCCTGGGAGGAGATTGGAATGATACTATGTCATCACTCGATAGGAGGCAGGGATCAGGGGTAGGCCCCTCCACCGCTGCCTCTAAGTTATCCCTTCTTGCTGGTACACTGGGATGGTCTGACATATGGCGAGAATATCATCCCGCCGAGATAGGCTACGCATACTTGTCCCTGGTTCCATGTCTTGTCTGGATTATATGTTTACACCACAGGGTTATATCAATAGGTTTTCCCAGATCTCCCATCTTCCCAGAGGGTTGTCTGATCATTCCCCGGTCACAGTGACACTCCTCCTGCACTTTTAAAAGTCCCCCTTTAGGTGGCGAATGTCCCAATGGCATCTTCGAGATCCTGATTATCAATGAGGATGATGATTTAAAAAGCTTATTAAGCGCTTGAATGCCGAAGCGTCTTGGCACTGGTGTGTGTAAGCGAAGAGCTGAGACTAGGCTAAGTCTGCTCGGCTGTAAACAGCTGAGTTTTCAAAGCCTTCCTGAAGAGTAATAGATTGGATTGAAGCCTCAGAGCCACTGGCATTTTGTTCCACATCTTTGCTGCACAACTTGGCAAAGTCCTACCACCCCATCTTGCTCTTCGAGGCTTAGAGGCTTAGGGGTGCAAATCAAGCCAAGACTGGCTGATCAGAGATTTCGGGAGGGGGTATAAAGCGTGAACATTTCCTGAATGTCATCTGAGCCCCCTCCATAACATGCCTTGTGCACCAGGCAGAGCCTTAAATTCTACTGTTGTATAGGGAGCCAGTGTAACGCCCTAATACCCTGCGACATAGGATGGCCCTTGGGAAGGTTCAAGAGTAATCGTGCTGCGGCATTCTGTAAAGATTGCAGTTTTTTTATCTGGACTTTTTTGATACCCAAGAACAGCGCGTTACAATTGTCCAGTTTGGACAAGAAGAGGGCAATCATTACCGTCTTCTGTAGTTTTGGAGGAATAAAAAGAAAAATCTTACGCAAGGTCTTTAATAGGAAGAAACTGGCAGACGTTAGACTATTGACCTGCGCTGAAAAGTTAAGCTCGTCATCAAACATGACTCCAAGATTCCTGACCTTCGAGAAAGGGTGAGAACACTTACCCGCCTCTGCCGGCCACCAGGAATTATTCCACAAGGATTTCCCATTGCCAAACTCTATCACTTCGGTTTTTTCTGTGTTGATCGTCAAGAAACTTAGGCTCATCCAATTCATAATATCCGTTAGACAGGTGTAAAAATTAGCAGCTCTGGTCTCCGGCTTGTCCGACATAGATATCACAAATTGTGAATCGTCAGCATAGAATACAAATGTGAAAGCATATTTCCTTACGAGTCTAGCTAGTGGCGTCAAATAGATGTTGAATAACGTCGGGGACAGAGCCGATCCCTGTGGAACTCCACAGGGAAGATAGAAGCTATCAGATTGCAGACTGTCGCAGCTCAATCTGTGTTTCCCGTCCTCTAGAATAGAAGAGAGGAGGGCCAGGGCTGACTCCCCAATTCCTACATCCCGCAGCCGCTGCACCAACACCGTGTGATTCATGGTGTCAAATGCGGCCGACAAATCCAGGAAAACGAGAACGACCCTGCCCTGCCCGTCCACCACCCTCCGGATCCTCTCTGTGGCCACAATCAGAGCAGTCTCAGTAGAGTGTCGTGGTCGAAAACCATGTTGCGTAGGGTCCAGCAACCTGTTAGTATCTAGATAATTGGTCAGTGTCTTATTGACCGATTTTTCAAGGATCTTGGCTGCAAAAGGTAGGCCCGAAATTGGTCGATAGTTTTTACATTCAGTGGGGTCTAACGTTGGCTTCTTCAGGATTGGCCTAATACAGGCTCTCTTCCAGGCCGCAGGATAGATCCCGGATGCCAGAACTTGATTGATCAGGGGGGTAAGCACTTTGCTGATCTTCTCGGCGGCCAGGTGCATGACAACGGGGGCATGGGTCGTTAGGTGACCCAGATTTTATCGATTGAAGGAGGTTTATTACTTCATCTGCCAGGAGTGTTTTAAAACATGTTAGCCTGCTTTGCACTGTCTCCGCCACAGAGGGTGATTGGTTGTTATTGACCATAATGTTTGGCGAGTTGGTAAGGTTGTTGTATATCAATTGCACCTTACTCTGAAAAAAAGCTGCAAGCTGATTACAAAGTGCCTGATCTGGGGTGGGGGGTGGTTTTATGTTCATTTAAGTGGGGGGACTGCCTTGGTTCTGCATGTCTCTTTTGTAATCTTCATAAGATATCTCATGAGGAAAATGTCAAAGCTGGTATGTTGTCTCTTTCTTCTGTTGAAGTCTCTGGGTCACAGAGCTTCGCTGAATGTGTCTTTGGCGAATAAAATTTGTTTACAAAAAAAAAAAATGCCTGATCTGGTTTAAACATATTAGCCTGCTGTGGTTTGGCTAGAAATGTAACTGATTTAAAAAGTTATTTGGCTTATTTTCCAGCCTCTTGAATCTTTGCCGTAAAATATGCCTGTTTTGCTGCAAGAATAGCATCCTTGTAATGTTGCAAAGCCCTGTTGTATGCATGTTTGCTCTCTTTACTCTAATCTGCTCTCCAAAGGCGCTCAAATCTCCTGCAATCCACCTTTAAAAGATTAAGTTCAGGGCCATACCAAGGTGCTGTCAACGGGCGCCTTTTAACCATTCCCGTTTGTTCAGGGGCAACACAGTTGGCTGCCCCCTGAATCCAATCATTAAACTGGGAGGTTGCTACCTCATTGTCACTGTCTAATGTCGGAGAAGAGTGATTGAGAGCCGCTTCTAAGTCCCTACCCTTTACCTTATTCCAGCGTCGGAACGTGACCCTAGATGCTTTGAAAGGGGTACGCTTCTCAAATGCCCTCATCTTGGCCTCAAAGTAAACTGCCTTATGGTCAGTCCAAGGGAGTGACTCAACTCTGGCCAATGTAATATCAGGGTTGTTAGTGAAAAGCCCATCCAGAGTGTGTCCAGCCCGATGTGTAGGCTCAGACACTAGATGGCTAAAGCCATATACCGCCAGATAGTCTAGGAGTCTAGCTGTCTCAGTATTAGTACTGAGCTCCAAATGGTAGTTAAAATCCCCGAGTATTGTGAAAAATTCGGGATCTATACAGGCCTCCAAAAAGGACAGGGGAGCCTGTGTAAAAGCAGCTCTGGGGCCCGGCGGCTGATACACCAGTAGACCCTGAAACTTAAAAGTGTCTTTAAGCCTAACGCAGAAACGCATTGCTTCTGCCGGAAGGGCCGCCACTGCTTCGACTTGGACCTTTAGGTAGTCTTTATACATAATAGCTATGCCCCCACCCTTATTCTCTTGCCTATCTTGGTTCCATAATGCATAGCCAGGTGGTACGGCAATATTATCAAGTGTCTGAGCACGGCAATTCAAGAGTATTTAACCCTAAATACAGACTCAGTTTCATCTAAAGAAAGCCTTTGGGAAGCTCTGAAACCCACAATCCGAGGGGTAGAGATTAGTTACAGGGCAAATGACAACCGTAAGCGCTCCGCTTGGCGGGCAGAGCTGGAGGCCCAGTACACATCCTTAGAGACACGATACACACAGGATCCCAGTCCAGCCCTTCAGAAAAATGTATCCCTCATGCAACAACAGTTACAACAACACCTTATGGAGGAGGCAGATGAAATGTGATTTGCATCTCAACACCGAATATACCAGTGGGGGGACAAATCAAGTAAAATGTTGCACAGACTCTGCCAAACCGAGCGAGCCCCAGTCACTGTCCCAACCATCAGGGGTTGCGATGGTGTCTTACATACATACATACATCCCCTCAGAAGTAGTTACAGAGTTCGCACACTATTTCTCTACACTATACACTTGGAGGGAACAGGTCTCAGAGGACCTCATAGCAGAGTTCCTTCGGGATATTCCCCCCAGAGATGAACAGACCAGATGAGAGACCAATTTAACACCCCCATTACAGTAAACGACTTGACGGCGGCACGGGCCGCGGTGCAACCCCAAGGGTTTCCCATAGAGCTCTTTCGTTCCCATATGTCCACATTGGACCCACACCTATTGGATAAAATACATGATGCCCTAGAAAAGCAACTATTATCCCGAGACTGGCAACAGGCTGAGATTGTCCTCTTTTTTAGAGACCGGCTGCCCACTGGATTTCCCTAATTAACTTTGAATCCAAACTACTGGGAAAAGTTCTTGCAGATTGCCTGTGGACCCGCAATCAAGATTTGATCCATCTAGATCAATCTGGCTTTATGACACACCATGCCACACCGAGCCACCCGTCATAATATTCGCTGGGTACATAATGCCATGGCATTGGCCCCATAGCTGGGTTGCCCTGCAGCCATTCTCCTCGCCGATATTGACAATGCCTTTGACTCCCTGAGCTGGGTGTACCTCTTCCAGCTTTTGGAGGCGATCAATTTTGGTCCACGCTTTTTGGGATACGTGCGCCTACTATATACAGAACCTACGGCTTCAGTGCGTATTGCTAGTCATCCTTCTCCCTTCTTTCTTATTAGCCGCGGCACACAGCAGGGCTGTCCCTTGTCCCCACTCTTATTTGCCTTGGCGGTGGAACCCCTGGCGATATGGGTTCGTCGGGATCCAGTGCTCCGAAGCTTCAACTGGCTGAGATCACAACCAAGACCTCATGGGCGCGATATATTAACCCGCTTCTTGCCGGCCTCCAAGATGAGACTTCCATATATTCATCCTTACCTCTCTCGCTATATGGGCGTTCAGAAATTTTTAAAATGGTCTCTCTCCCCAGAGTGCTTTATAGGCTTCAAAACTTCCCATATCATATGCCGCGATCATGGTTTGCGCAAATAAACGCCATACATAACAAATTCTTATGGGGCGGGGGAGCAGTTAGAGTGGCGCTACAGACCTGTGTGCAGTCTACCTACTGCGGCGGTATTGCTGTGGCAGACATGTACTCGTATTATGTGGCTTCTCACCTTTTGGTCATCAATGATTGGTGGTACAGTACACCTACAGACCCAGCATTTGCTCTAGAGCACACAGCAATGGAAGGCACTCCCCTCCTTCGGTTATTGTATGGTGCGCAGAATCATGATTCTCTCCCCCATGCCAGGTGAACAACGATTCAGCTGTATACGGTCCGGCGAATGGGGTGGCATGGCCGTTTGACTCCGACAACGCCCCTGTAGCATGGTACTTACTTACGGCAGGTGGCAACATTAAAGGGGGACCAGATCAGCATCTCCACACTAGGGGACATCATGCAAGGCACCACCCTAAAATCCTTCCAGCAAATACAGGAGAAGTTCCTTCTTCATAACATCCAGTTCTACAAGTACCTCCAATTACGCCATGCTCTTACCCCATTGCTTCCAAATTTAGATGACCTCCCTGAGTTTCACCCAATAGAGGGTCGCCTCCTTATGGGCGATTTGGGTGCCCACGAAATTCGGAATGTTTATCAAACATTGACATCACATTCCACCACGACTCTTCATAAGACTAGGAAGGCGTGGCAAGACGATGTACCAGAACTGACTGATGATGATTGGACGGAGGCAATATCTAGCCCCCGGGGTGCTGCGGTGTCCTCTAGATACCGTCGTATTCAATTTAAATATGTCCATCAGGTGTATACACGCGTCTCTGGAAGATGGGAGCCATCGTATCCCCTCAGTGCTTACGCTGTGAAAGGGAGGAGGGGAAATTTTTCCACACAGTATGGAGCTGCAGTGCAATACAGCTCTTCTGGCACAGAGTCTCAACCTGTCTAAAAGAGGTGCTGTCCTGGGATCTCCCACACAACCCTAGACTGTTCCTGCTCCATAGCACAGACAACATAGGGGGGAATCGATACAAACAACACTTACTCTTCCTTGCTCTCACAATCGCCAAACGTGATATCTCCCAGTTATGGAAGGGAACTTACCCACCGACAATAGGGAAATGGCGAAAGGAACTAGACAACTGCATGGGTGCGGAGATAGCAGTCTTCCAGGCGCTGGGTTGCCCTAAGAAGCACAGGAAAATTTGGTCTCGATGGGCTACATACCGGGGCATAGACCTTCCTCCTCTTCCTTCGCAAACCCCTTGAAAAGAAGTTTCCATCGGAAGTTATGGGCCATAATGTACGATATATTGTTTTTTCTTCGGGCACATTTTTGTATCAAAACATGCTCGCCAATGTGGGTGGGGTGGGATGGGAAAGTCTGCGCAAAGTTTTGCCTTTCATTTTTGTTATATATGCAAACTGTACCCAATGATAATTCCATGCTTGGTAGCTTGTCATGATCTCGTCTCAAAATGGTTTATGTCCGGCAATTGCCCAAGTGGTACTATAAAAACTCAATAAAATATGTTTTCAAAAAAGAAAAACGTGACGGTTATCCCGTCTGCCGTATTACAAGTTCCATTATATCCAATGGAATATAATGGAACTCGTAATACGGCGGACGGGATAACCGTCACGTTTTTGATGGAGTAACCTGTCCGCCAAACTCATAATCAGGCCCTAAGTAGACAAGCAGAGAAGACTTACTTCTTCCTGCTCCTTCAAGGTCTCTGCTGCAGTGAGTCTTCCCTCTCCTGTACCACATCTGTTCTCGCTTTTCTTCTCTCCCCAATGACTAGGACAATGGCCTTTCCCTGTTGGGGTCTCGGGCCAGAAATGCTGCCCAATTTGATCTCAAGGGGGCTCACACATGAATACATAATGGCAGCTAATATGTGTCCTCCCCCACAAAACACTGCTTTTCCGTTGACAAGACTCTATCCATCTCCATTTCTCCCTTGCCCACCCCATCCCTCCTCTGACACTTCTTGTAATTACCTACTCAAGGGCCTACTCATTATCATGCTCACCTTACCTCTATGATATGTCGCGATCCCCAACAAATATTCATTTCCTATCGCTACCCCTCCTCTCTGTATCCATCCCCATCTTTATACACACTTTTTCACTCCTCAGTTTAATTCCCTCTGCCCCTCACCACTTCCTTGTCATCTAACTATCTTCCCTCCCAGCTCTTCTAAGCCAGCCCTCTCCCACATCATCTCACTGCATCCTTCTAACCTCATGCCACCACTCCTTCCCCACCACATTCTTCCCAAAATCCTCTTCTCCTCCCACCAAAACTGCACCTGAGTGTCCAAACCCTACACTTTGCCCTCTTTTGCTTCCAGGCTCTTCTCTAATAGCAGTAGCCACCCCATCTCTCTCCTTAAGGCCCAAACCAATACTTATTGAATCCATCAAGCATATCAATTCACAACATCCACATAGAAGAAACCATAACCACTCTAACACCATCCCTCATACTAAAGAACCTCTGTCTGTAAGATATTGTGGAATGGGAGGCCAAATCGCCTCCCATTCCACTAGGCCAGCATGAGATGACTCAATGACTAACAGTAGTACAAATGTGTCTCCTTTATACACATTCTCTCTTCATTCCTCCCAAGCACCAAATACTACAACCACTCATCTCATTGAGGCACGCCTACTCTCTCATAAATTGAAGAATGTAGAGCAATGAAACTAGACCCTCATGATCCATCGCCTCCTCTCACTGATGCTCCTTCAACCATTAGCAACTGGACCACTCCACTCTACACCACTTCTACTCTGCAACAATGCACTCTCTTTCACTGAACTCTACGCCACTCTAGACTGTACCACTGCAATCTATGCCACTGCACACTACTCTATGCCACTCTGCTGCACTCTATCCCAATGCAGTGTACGTCACTCCACTCTACTCTGCACCACTCCACTCTACGGCACTTCTACTCTGCAACATGCACTCTCTGCCACTGAACTCTACCCCACTCTAGACTGTACCACTGTAATCTATGCCACTGCACTCTACTCTATGCCACTCTACTGCACTCTACTCTGCACCACTCCACTCTATGCCACTTCTACTCTGCAACAATGCACTCTCTGCCATTGATATCTACGCCACTCAAGACTGTACCACTGCAATCTATGCCACTGCACTCTACTCTATGCCACTGTACTGCACTCTATGCCAATGCAGTGTACGCCACTATACTCTACTCCACTCTACTCTTCGTTGCTCCACTCTGCGCCACTGCATTTTACACCAATCCACTCTAAACCACTCTAATATACTCTGCACCACTGCACTCTACGGCACTCTACTCTATACCACTGCATTTTACGCCATTTCACTCTACTCTGAAGCAGTCTACTCTACGCCACTGCACTCTATGCCACTCTATTCCACTCCGTTGCATTCCACTGTACGGTACTCCACTCTATGCCAGTGCAATCTACCTTGCGCCACTCCACTCTGCACCACTCTACTCTACTACACTCTGTCACTCTATTGTACACCGCTGCACTCTGTCACTGCACTCTGTCAATGCACTCTACATCACTTTACTCAAAACCAATACATTCTATGCCACTGAACTCCGTGCCAATCTATTCTGCACCACTGCACTGTGTGTCACTATACCCTACAACACTCTACTCTATGCCACTGCACCCCACATCACTGAACTCTACGCCGCTCTATTCTACTCTGCACCACTGTACTCTACACGACTGATCTCTATGCAACTTTACTCTACACCACAGCAGTTTACACCAATGCATTCTACACAAATGCACTCCACTCTACTGCCCCCTATGGCACTCTAGTCTGCAACACTGCAGTCTCCACCACTGAACTATATGCCACTCTACTCTGCACCACTGCACTCTGTGCTACTCTACACCACTCTGTCACTACAATCTATGCCAATCCACTATATGCCACTCTAATCTACTGTGCACCACTGCACTCTCACACTGCACTCTACATCACTCCAGTCTAGGCCACTCCACTCTGCACCACGCCGCTCCACTCTCTACCACTCTACTCTGCAACACAGCATTCTATACTAATGCACTCTACTCCACTACTCTATGCCACTCCGCTCTGCACCACTCCACTCAACACCATTTCACTCAACTTTGAAACAATCTACTCTACGCCATTGCACACTATGCCACTCCACTCCACCCCACACCACTGCAATCTATGCTGCGCCACTCTACTGTGCACCATCCTACACCACTGTGCTCTACGCCACTCTAATCTAAACCACTGCACTCTATGCCAGTGCACGCTACACAACTTTACTCAAAACCAATGTACTGTACCCCACTGCACTCTATGCCAACTACTCTGCATCACTGCACTCTACTCCACGGCACTCTACTCCACGGCACTCTGCTCCACTGTACTCTACGCCACTGTACGTTACGCAACTCTACACCTTTGCACTCTGTTATCTGAACTATATGCCACTCTATTTTAATGTGAACCACTTCTCTCAACGCCACTCTACTCTGCACCACTGTACTCTACACCACTGCACTCTGTGTCAAAGCACTATACTCTACACCACTGCACTCTGACACTCTACTCGACTGAACTCCATGCCACTCTACTCTGTGCCACTGCAATCTACTCTGCACCACTCCTCTCTATGCCACTCAAATGCACTCTGCCAAAGCACTCTACGTCACTCTACTCTGCACGACTCCACTCTACTTCACTCTACTCTGAAACAATCTACTTCATACCACTCCACGCCACTGCACTCAAAACTAATTCATTCTACGCCCATATACTCTGAACCACTGTATTTTACGCCAATCCAGGCCACTCTGCTCCAATCTACGACTCTCCACTCCACTCCATTATGCTTTATTCCATTAAACTCTACTCCATTCCTCTCTACAACACTCTACTCCACTTTGCGCCACTCTACGACACTGCGACACACTAGACCACTCCATGCCACTTTACTCCACTCTATTCTACGACACACTACTCCTCTCCACTCACTTCAGTATTCCAATCTACGCCACTCCAGTCTATACCACTCCACGTCACTCCACTCTACGCCACTCCAATCTGCAACACTCCACTCTATGCCATTCCACTCTACTATACTCCTCCACTCTGTCACTCCACTCTACAACAATCTACTCCTGTCTGCACTCTACTCCACTCTACGCAACACTCTGGACGCCACTCCACCCTGTCATACCACTCCACAATACTCTGCCACTCCAATCTATGACACTTTACTCCACTCTGCCCCTTTACGTTACTCTACGCCACACCATTCCATGATCCTCCACTTTGCGCAACGACTCTCTATACCACACTATAACACTCCATAACACATCACTTTACAGCACTTCATGACACTCCTTTACGCTTCTAGCGTTTTGCCATGCTGAACAGCAGCCACGCTGGTGTACTACTTGGCTAAAACATATTAACAAACCAATAGCTCTTGCATAAGCGATACCTATTGGCTCTGCTAATGCTTGTTTTTGTTTGGCACGGGCAGATTGTGATTTGCCCAGAATGTTGAACCGATGCCGAGAATCAAACCTGGTTTCCAGTTCCAAAGTCTGCACCTCTGGTCGTTACGCCACATCATGTCCCTCTCTGTTTTTTCCGTTTTCTCTTTTTCTTTGGTGATTTTTCCGTTTTCTCACTCCCATTGGTGATGTCGGCGGTGATTTAATGAGCGCTGCTGCTCCTGCAGAGAGTTTGTGAGTTATTATAACGAGTCTGGCTACATCCATGCTGTTGGTAACTAGCACCCTCTAGTGGAAAATGAAGAACTTGCGCTTATCAGGTGGCAGCAAACTCAATACAGCAAAGTTTCCACCTACCTGTTCAACACCTACTTTGGAATAATTTTTTAAAAATTGCTTTATATCGCTCGCTATTTTCTTGAAATACAACTACTTTCTGCACTGTATTTGCTTTCATTTCCCAAAAGCTGATCCTTTATAAAAAAGTTTGCGTTGTATGCGGCCACTCTTATAAGGTGCAGTAGCGTTATGTTCTTTAGATCAGCACACTTACTGTACTCTAGTGCTCGCTTTTAGTTTCTCTACCAAAGCTTGCTTTGTACACTATAGTGCTAGCTTTTTACAAATGCTTGCATTGCAGGGTCCACTAGAGCTATTTTCTGCATACAATCTTGTGTGGTGTACTGCAGGGTTTTCTGTGCTTGTTTCTGATATTCTCCTTTAGAAGGGCTTACTTTGTGTGCATTGGTACATGCATTAACTTTTTTTTTGCTTTTCAAATCTTACTTTATATGCTTTAGTGCCTGAGTTGTTATTTTCTTTTTTTAAACTTTAATCCTTGTAGTGTACACTGTTATTTTCTTCTCAAAACCTTTCTTCGCTATGTCCACTGCTGTAAGCTCCCGCAATGTGAATCCTTGTTGTGACCCTGTGTTCCCCCTTGACGGTCTTCTTTCATTATTTGTCACTCGTTCTAATGTTTGTCACTTGTAATGGTGTCTTGCTTTATTTGCTATGGGCACCAGGCAGCCATTGTCTAGGCAAAATGGACTGCCATTTATCTGAACTCATGCACACGCACAGCTAGCCATCTTTTACATTTTTGTGTTATTCTGTATGAAAAACATGTAACGAAACAGGCATTGGCAACCAGAACATCCTGGCAGCTAACAGCATACCTATGGGCTTTGTCGCTGATTGTTAACTTAAATTGATGTCTTTTTTTTACTGTTTGTCATGTAGCTCGAATGACATGTCTTGAAAGTGTCTAAGCAATCTATTGATTGATTGATGGATCCAGTATTTTTCTGTGCTTCCGGGTTTGGATTGGGTTCCTGAACCCAATCCACAGAGATGAGGTTCAGTATCTAGGTTACAATTTTTAAGTAATCTCTAAATTGTGAAAACATGTTTATGGTTTTAAATTTGTTATTAAATGGACCGGCTACTCTTCTTTTCTTGCATGTATTATATTTTTATCTAATGCGTACCGGCCAGCACAGATCTGGGGTGGTGGGGCGGGGGGTAAGGAGGTATATTTGTAAAAAAAAAAAAGAAAAATTCACTTACCTCCTCGCCGCTCTGTCCCACGTTGTCTCTCTTTCACTGAACAGGAAGCAGCTGTGAAGTTGAATAAATAGTCCAAAAGAAGCGTGGAGGTTAACTTCTTTATTCACTGCTTAAGCCCCCAAGACAGCAGGGTAATGCGGATGCTGGCGCCGGCCAACAGCTTCCTCTGTCCAGCTCACTGAAACTCTCGAATCTCTCATTCAACAGAGACATGAGCACACGCACGAGCAATGACACGACAACACTCCAAAGTGGCTCGAGCAAATGCTCGAGCACACCAACACAACACGTCCTCCTCCTTCCAATAGAAAGAAAAAAAATGTAGTCGGAAAGAAGACGACAGTCTCCGGTCCAATACAGTACAGTAGCTACAAATACATTGTATCATTAAGATTTAAATTACAACACCTAAAACACTAACATATACCTTAAGCATCTCGTCGCCATTGTGAAGTTGAATAAATAATCCAGAAGAAGTGTAGAGGTTAACTTCTTTATTCACTGCTTAAGCCCCCAAGACAGCAGGGTAATACGGATGCTGCCGCCGGCCAACAGCTTCCTCTGTCCAGCTCACTGAAACTCTCGAATCTCTCATTCAACAGAGACACGAGCACATGCACGAGCAATGACACAACAACACTCCAAAGTGGCTCGAAAAAACGCTCGAGCACACCAACACAACAGCAGCCAGGCTCCCCTGAGCCAGTCACAAAGCTGCAATGCAGCGCTGTCATTGGTCTGAGAGCTGTGGTTCGGCGTTCAGACTGGGACGAGAGGCCTGGGTATTTTCTTCATGCAGGCTGTAATGCAGCCTGCATGTAGAACGTGCTAAAGTGCGCATGACTGTTTGACCGGCTCGAGAGGCCCGGTCAAAGCATCAAGTGCACTTTAGTGTGTCCACTACTCCTCACCAGCGCTGTCAGCGGAGCAGCTCCGCCCTCATGCTGCAGCAGCAGGGAAGAATAAAATGATAATAACCGCATTATCATTTCATTTTTTCTTTCTTTGACTGCTGCACAGCAGCAGTGGGGCGATGCTCCTGCGTCTTAATGGAGGAGCCGTAGATTTCTTAAAACTTTCCTGACTAACTTTAAGTTGACTGTCCCTTCAAGCATCTAAAAAAAGGAACAGTCTCAACGCACTGCCCTAACCTAGAGTCCGGTTTCGGACCTAGGTGTGCAAAGGGCTTGTTTAACAAGTATAGGTAACAATGAGGCATCCCACCCATATGCACTGTAGGAATTGAGTGACATGTTGAACAAGTGTAATTTCGCCTATTTTATACAGAAAATTGGAATTTTCACTTGCAAAGTGATTTACTCACACCAGTGTGATATGATTTTGCATAGGAGAAAAGCTACTAACTGGGCAGGGAGTGGACGTCCCAAGGTCAGAATTACATGGACATAGATGAATAACCACAAACCTATAAGCCGATACATAAATGAAATTGTCTGGGATCCGGCTGCAGTTACTTGTCCGTAGATGTGCTTTACCAGTAAAGACACCATATTCCAGAAAAAGTTTAATCAATGATGTGCCCATGGGCAGTAGAACCTTGCGTTTTCTCTTGGTTACATCCCCACCCTATTCCATTGTGTCCGTACATTTGAAGCCCCTTCCCAGACCTGCTTTGTCGTTGATGTAAACCACTTCTTAAGCCTATTGAATGAAAGCTGGTTCACTTCATGTGCACGCCCTGCCACGGCTGCACATGCCTTCTCCTGCAAACAACTGGACCACCTGATTGGCCTATTTGCACTGACCAATAGGGACAAGAAGACGTTTCACACTAAACGTTTTGATCCAGAAAAATTGTATTTCAGTAAGGACTTTATTGTTCCCCTGCTCTGCAACCCACCCTCCCTTCATGCTTCATGTGCTATCTGTATCTGACCCTCGCAGGGCACTTGTGAACTCCTTTGGTTGAGTACGCAAGTCATTTTCTTCATGATTCGACCGTACCCATTTTCAGTGGTCCATGACGAGGAAGAATCCATATTGGATGCTTAGCATCATCTTCAACCATAACAAGATTTTCAAAAGCAGTTATGATATTGCCAGGACACAGGTATTCAGTAAGACGATTTCTCTCCTAGCGCGTTGCCCACTGGGCATCCACAGAGTATAGTATATGGTTCCACCAATCACATTTTGTTATTTTAATTTTCCACCCTATGTGCAGCAGGTATGCATGCCAAAGGCTGGGCCTGTGTTTACTATGCCATAAGAACCAAGCTGCACTTCACTGATGAGCTAAAGCAAGGCTGAAACCAGTCTGCTGGTGCTGGTATTCCTGTTATGAGCGATATTCTTCATACTTGGTACATGTTAATCAGTCAAACCATAAGCCACAAATAACTTAGATTGGTGGTCATTATCAAAGTGAAGGAACTGTGGTTCAGAGGTTTGGGGATCTGTACTGCCAGACCCGAGACTGTAACTCTACCCACCTGCTCCCTTTGGCTTAAAAACACAATACTGCTCTAATGGGTTTTCATTTATACACATTCACAAATCGGTGGTATAATAAATATTGCCACAATTTGCAATGTCAACAAAAGGAAAAGACATCATTAAGCTATAGGAACTTGAAAAATATTTGCATTTAGCATGAGTACGCTTAGAAAGTGCTTCCGATCCTAATGTGCTATCCTTTCTGGCTGACCTGGTGGCCTGTCAGCTCGAGCAACGAGTTTCAGGCCCCACACATTTGGCTGGACATCTACTCGATCCTGTTTTTACTAATATATCGTCCCTTGTGGTGCAAGCTCCTGTTCCTATGGATTGGTCCGATCATTACTTAGTCTCTATGTTGATCAATGACATCTCGCCAGTGCGCAAGCTAGTTAGCATCTTGTCTTTTAAGCGCCCTTGGCACAAATTGAGCTGGGAATATCTTCATAGCTAGCTTGTAGCTACCTCCCCGGCTATTTCAGCTGACCCTAACGAGGCTTATTCGGCTTTTTCCGATTGGATCACTCGGCATCTGGATGCTCTTATTCCTGTTAGGTTGTCTAGGAACCGGCGCAATAAACCCAGTCCTTGGTATAATGCGAAACTAGTTGCCCTACGTAAGATCTGTAAGAAGCTGGAGAGAGCCTGGCGGTGAGATTTCGATCCTTCTTCCAAGGCTCTCTATCGCGCTGCTATTAAGCGCTACCATAGGGCTCTTCACGTTGAGCTTGCCACATTTTATGCTGAGCAGATCAGAGGGAGCTCAAATCCGGCTAAGACTATTTTTTTTTTAGTGACGGAGCTTAAAATTCAGAACGATGTCGTAAGTTGAGTAATTACCTCTGATTCGCAGTGTGAAGATCTGGCTAACTTTTTAGTCAAGAAGGTTGAGGACATTTATAAAAGCTTCCCTATGGTTTCCATAGGTCCTCCTGAGACCTCTTGTAACCTCACTGATGGTGTCCTTGAAGCCTTTCCCCCTATAACGCAAGAGGTTCTATTGACACTCTGTTCCAAGGTAAAGTCGGGCTCTCCTGCCGATCTTCTGAAGCCGGACCAATTTAAAAAACTGCTATCTACTATGATTTACCCTTTGGAAATGGTGATTAATGGGTCCTTAAGCGCAGCGGTTGTGCCCAGGGCCTGGAAGCAGGCCAGGGTTCTGGCACTGCTCAAGAAACCATCTTTAGACCCCTATAAACCTGAAAGTTTTCGTCCCATTTCCCTGTTACCTTGGATCGCGAAGATCACCGAGGCCTATATCAATTCCCTTCTGACGGATTTTTTTACTGTTAATCAGAGGTTTGATCCTTCTCAAAATGGTTTTCGGCCTTGCCACAGCACTGAATCAGCGCTTCTGGCTGTGACTGAACATCTGTGAACGGCCATAGACGCAGGGCGAACGTCGACGCTGATCCTTTTGGATCTCAGCGCCGCGTTCGACAATGTGTCTCATGCTATTCTGCTGAATCATTTATCTAAGGCTGGAGTTACTGGCGCCCCCTGCTCTTTAACCTTTATGTTCAGCCTCTAGCGGATGTAGCCAGGAGCAGAGGGCTAACCATGGTTTCCAATGCCAATGACACTCAGTTGGTGGTGGCTCTCTCGAGTGACCCCGAGCAGGACGCCAGGAAATTTCAGGGTGACCTCTTGGCGATCGCCGAGTGGATGTCCGCCAACTGCCTTCAACTGAATACCAACAAGTCTGAGGTGCTGTTGGTGGGAGGGAACCATGACTGCTGGAGTGAACTGTGGTGGCCCAAGAGTTTGGGGGTGGCTCCTACCCCTAAGCCAGTAGTAAAGAACCTGGGGGTCTGGATGGACAACTCACTTAGCTTCCAGATTCAGACAAAAAGGGTGGCAGGAACTTGTTTCGGTCTGTTGCGCAGGCTCAAACCTATTCTGGCCTTCTTCAACCAGGCAGACTATTAGTCAGGCCCTGATTTTTGTCCAGGCTGGATTATGCCTGTTCGCTGTACTTGGGAGCTAATAAATCCGAAGTTCAGAGGCTACAGAGAGTCCAGAATGCGGCCGTAAGATCCCTTTTGGGCCTGCGCAGAACTTGTTCAGTGACCAGTGCAATTCGCCGTCTTCACTGGTTGCCTGTGGCCAAGCGAATTGAGTTTAAGGCATTGTGTATTGCCTTTAAAATTCTGAAATTGGCATCTCCACAAATTCTGTCTGACCTTCTTCTACCTTACACTCCTACACGATCACTTCGATCTATGGGACAATGTTTGGTGGTGGTTCCCCGGGTGAGAAGAGTCAGAGCTGGTGGGCGCTCTTTTCGCAATAGAGCCGCCATTCTGTGGAACTCTTTGCCAGCCCGCATTCGTGGGCTTACTAACTACTTACATTTTAGAAAAGCCATTAAGACATTTTTGTTCCCCTCCCTGTAGGCCTTCAGTGTTATTTGCGTACGGCTCTTTTGTTGCTTAGCGCCGGGACGCCTCTTAGCTGAGGCAGCTGTCGCGCTCTATAAAACCCGCTAACATAACATATATTAATACAAGCAAATAGTGCTTAGTGCCGTAAAAACGAACGCACAATGCAAGAGTGAGAAAAATCGTTCAAAAGTGTTTAACAGAAAAACTGTGATAGACTTCTAAATAGAAATCTGAATGTTTGGGTCAGGGAATGGCCATTCTAGAAGATTCTCTGTAAACAGGTTTTGTTTTGAAGGCACTATATCAGCCACATAAATTGACCGTGTTTTGGCCCACAGTTATTTGTAGGTCGTCATCAGGATAAAAGGGATACAGTGAGAGCACAGATGATTCTGGAAATTAATGAAGATTTATGAATATCGTTGAACAGATATGTCAAATTACAAACGTTTGTGAGGCAATGAGGAGTGTTGGTCTACTTAATGAGAAGTACTAGTCTAAGAATTAAAACGGGAAAATGAAGAACTAAGGGCCACATGTATCAATATTAGGAATAACCATGTCCTAATTGAGATTTTCAGGAATCGCAACTAGGTAATCACTATCCCTATTGTATGAAACTCCATGAATTTCATGTAGCGATTCCTAGGGGTTCGCAAATTGACCACCTCATTTATATTAATGGTCTTAATTTGCGACCCATTTGGAATCGCTAAAATCATGGGGACGGAGGCCTGCTGGGATCAGCAGATCACCATGTCTGTGATTGGTTTTAAACGAAGCAATCATTTTTTTTTTTAAATGCTTGCCTTTTTCCTTCAATGGAAACGGGTTACGTTCCAAAGAAAAAAATGCAAAGTTTTCTTTGCATTTTTTAGGAGCAGGCAGTGGTCCGTGGGACCAGTGCCCGGTCTTAAAAAACGTTTTCTTCACCATTCAAAAAAGGTAAGGGGTCCTTGGGGACTCCTTCCCATTTGCAAATGGGTTGCAATCAGATTGAATCGGATGGTCAACTGCGATTGTTTTGCGACCGGTATTTGGTCGCATAACATTCAGACATACCGCTGGGATTAGGTATTAGGAAGGGACACCCTAAACAAGCCCCTTCCAAATACCGAATTTCAAACCGATTTTGTGATTCAGTAACAGGTTGCCAAATCCCAAAATGGAGGTTGGTACATTGGAAAATACTTTTTTACATTCGCAAACGGGCCGATTCTGCGAATAGGCGTGTTTGCAAATGCAAAATTACTTCATACATGTGGCTTTAATTAATGAAATTGAGAATCCAGCCCAGTGGGGTATACAGTACAGTGCCACTCAGTGTACACAGACCTAGAAATTAATTCAGAGTCAAAAGCTAGTTGTTAAGGCTTCATAGGTTGATTTTGAGGACTGGAAAACGAACAAGCAATCTTGAATATAGTGATTAAATGGAATAGCAGAAACAGGAACCCAAACATATAGGGATGGGCTGATCTTATTAATATGCACACATTGATATGCAGTAACACAAAGAATCAATCCACAATCTGCGAGATGGAGGCAAGTTATTCGAGTTGAAAACCATCTGAAGTATATATAAAAAAACTAAGAATCACCAAGTTCCAAGAAGCTAAACTTACCTCACTGCAAGACTTGATATAAATCCAGGCACAGCGGCCTTGAATGGTGTGGGAGGATGCTGAAGCGTTTGAGGAGGGCTCTTTTCATCGAAGGCCTTCCGTTACGGCAGCGCTTAACATGTTGCAGGCACATGAATGAATTTTTAGTCTTAAAAAGTGCACTGCCCCTCGCAGTTGAGCATCATCAATGCGCTTAGAAATGATTCCCAATGATCCCAGATTAAGGGGGACTAGAAGGAGAATAGAAAGAGATTGGAACAAAAATTAGATTAGGGAGTAACAGTGTGTGTCAAGGGGACATGAAATTCTAGGTCCTCGAGTGCTTTTTGAATAAGGCTTCAGATTGTATAAAAAAAATCTCAAAGAGAATGAATAAGGGAGCTAATTAAAGTAATTTGTTTGCAATATGCAAAGTATTTACAGGGAAGAGTAAATAGAACAGTTCCAAATACAAATTAGAATAAATAAAAATGGTTGAAAGACTGAATAATGGACTTCGGTTGAGAGGGTATCAGGACATTAAGGGGCCGATTCCGATTCCGGTCGGAAGGGCTCCGAACGATGGTCGGAGCCCTTCCGACCGAATCAGAACGTGTCGGCCGGATTCCTTTTGCGACCGAGCCATTCTGATGGGCTCAGTTGGAAAGGAATCCGACTCGGATTTCCGGATTGCGGACGACATGCTCGGAGACCCCCTCCGCCGTCCGGAAATCCCTAAGTACTCCCCCGGCCGCCTCTTTGCGACCGAGGGAGTACGATGGCAGTTTTTCACTGCCTTTTCGTGCCGGTCTTTCCGGCATGAAAAGGCAGTTGGAAACTGTCTTTGGGGGCCCCCCAGTAGGGCCCCCATGGGTGTGAGGCTGCCAAATGGTGGCCTGGGGGCACCTACAGTGCCCCTCTGTGGATCCCTGCACCCGGTGGCAGGCACCTTGGGGTGCCGGCCACAGGGTGCAGGGATGAACTGCACCCCTGCTTTTCACAATGCAGGCATGCATTCCGCTCAGAATGCATGCTTGCATTGTGAAGTATACGAGTGCGACCAAACCCTGTTCGGTTGCATCGTACTTGTAGGGCCGTAACCGACGACAGCAGGTCGGTCGGTTATGGCTCCTGACCGATGTCGGACGGACCTGACATCGGAATCGGCCCCAAAGTGCAGTACTGAAAGAAGTTTTACATTTATATTGCAAGTCAGTCCCCAAAAATATATAAAAAGAGCAGACAAACTTTGAAAAGACCGTACCGAAAATATATAAAAATATATACACATCTGGACTAGCTGTTCTAGTCTGGATGGTATGGGTCCGAGCAATGCCATAGGATTTAGTCATGATTGTATGATTTGCCATGCTTTGTTTGTGATCCATAGTACCTAGTGGTAACCCTTGTCTGTAGTTCTCGTGTTTCCCTTTACCCAGTCTTTAAAGTTCCATAGGTTTTTCCGCCAGGGATGCAGTAAACACCCGTATTCTGGCTAGTGTGTTTTGTATTTTGCCATCCTGTCATTTATTCGGAATTAGGAGCAACAAAAAGTTGAGAACGTGGAATTCTTTATCACTGTGGGTATTCTGCTTTATTTAGAAGTTCAAGTAATTCCCAAGGCACCGAGAACACTTATAATAAATTTGTTATTTAAAAACCCTCGTATTTTTTATACAAGTCTTAAATATCAGCACTAACTTGAAATTAAGGGCCACATGTAAAAACTTAAGAATTGCAATTTCCTAATTACGATTTGTAGCGAATCCCAGTAAGGAAATCGCAATTCGTAATGTAGAAAACGTAAAAGTTTTCAGTAGAAATTCCTAATGGGTCACAAATCGACCTACCTCATAAATATTTATGATTTAGGTACCAATTTGCATCCCAGTAGGAATCGCACCAATCACAGGGATGGTTACCTGCTGGGGTCAGTAGACCACCATGTCTGTCATTGCTTTTAAATAAAGCAATCTTTGTGATTTTAATGCAAACTTTTTTCCTTAAAGGAAAACGGGCTGCGTTTCAAAAAAAGAAATAAAAAGTGTTTTTTTTATTTTTTAACAGTGGACAATGGTCTGTAGGACCACTGTTTTTCAAACCATTCTCAAAGGGGAAGGGGAAATGGCGGTAAAATGTGTATATTTAGCAACTACATTTTGGTCGCAAAACATTCACGCATGCCACTGTGATTCGCTATTAGGAAGGAATGCCCTAAACACGCCTCTTCCTAATAGCGAACCGCAAGTATTGCAAAATGTTTACCTAGTGTTCAAGATAAGGAGGATAGTCTCTTATCGCTCAGGAAATAAGCGCATGATCAGGGTTGAGCTGCTGTATGTATACTATGGGTGCAGAAATGCCACCAGTAGAACCCCCTCCCTCCTGGATCCAACACCCCCCCCACCACTCAATCATAAATCAGGCTGTTGGTGTTTTTGCTTCCCACATCAGTGATACTCAGCCCAGTGACTTCAGAAGGATGGAATTGTAAGTTGACCGCATCAGGATTTTAAACTGTTATGCGGCATCTTACCAATATTGCTTTATTTATTTCACCAGAGTTTTCTGTGCTGAAGGTTCGGAGATAGACAGAGATGGGTCTTGTTCCAAGCATTCTCCAAGCATCACGACTCGAGTACTTCTTTCAGGGGAGGTGCACAGTGTGGGTAGAAGTCCTAGCTCATTACATTTCCTTGAATCCTGACTTTCCCCTAATTCTGTGTTGATGATTAGTTTTCATGAATGAAGAATGAGACCTTGGAGAGAGTCTGAACTTCAGGTAACCAAAGTTACTTTTTGGTGACTGCAAGTTTTTAGATCACCAATTACCAACATTTGGCTTCCTTAGCCTTTTAGTATCAGATAAAATCTTAATAACAGCTTAATAGGAATTAGGTTGGTGTGCAGGTTGTGCATGGTGGTGAGGGATACTCGCTGTACACAGCTTTTAATTAACAGGTTTGTTTCTAAAAGCAGGCTTTGTCACATGGTGGCATACTTCTCTCTTGGGTTTTAGTAGCAGACAGGTTTGTATAGTATTATCTAGAAGTATCTTTGTGCAACAGCAATTGTCAAAGAGTAACATAGCAAAACATTTGGTAAATCCTAGAACAAAAGTACAAGCTTTAGTGTATAATTAATAATTTGGTTTGTTTTACAGGTTCCAAAAATCCTGGCTTAATCACAAACTGGGGACCCGCAGCATTTACACAGATGGAACTTGAACAAAGAGAGAAGACCTGGCAAGAAAAGAAGAATTCTGGAGCAGAGTAGTGTCTAAAATAAAAAATGGGCTGATGTGAGATAGGGATAGTACAATGCAAGAATGGATATACCATGCACTGAACAAGAGCTGCTCGGCACCTGACACCCAAATTTATACTTTGAACTTTGGCTCACATAATTCTATGTAATGGCCCCTTGTATCCATCTGGTGCAGTCCGGCTCAGCCATGACAGATTTTGATGCAGGAGAAGCTGATTGGTTAATTGAGAAATCAGGAGAGTTCCTGAAAAGACATTGGCTCAAAAATGCTCTTACAGATGGTAGGGAGTCAGTCGCAGTTTGTGTAACGTAATGCAGGCCTACTGCATTGATATCGTTCCATTCCTTTGATAACAAGGCATATGTGAAATATCCTGGTTTGCTGTGGGAGATAATATTTGGAAAAAAACAGCTCTGGAAAACTGATTGTTGCCCATGTGGTGGTCCGCCACCATAACATGTCAGTTTATTTCTCCTATGCTTTGATGTTGGTGCGGTCAACTTTGCTGAGTCTGCATATCAAAAACAATAAAAATACAAAGGCCTCACATTTCAGATCTTTTACTTGACAAGGGATTGAAGTAGTAGCAACATTGATCACTGTCAAAGCTATATTAGGAAAACCCTTCAGGCTACTCTTTCATCTAAGTGAATTAGACATATATTTGATTATTCACGGATTGGCTTGTGTGGAATTGGAAACATTTTCAGGACACATATGATCACTTGACTAGCAAATTTGACTGTAAATATCCTACATGAGATCATATTTTAATCTCTACCTAGAATTGTTTTTTTTTTTTTTTACATTTATACACCATCATAATTTCATGCAGATGACATGAATAGACGAGTTCTTTTATGGTATGTCCTTCTGAAAGTATCCTTTGTTTGTTGGGATGAGATGGGCATTTCTTCCTTAATAATGAGGATGGTTATTACCTTTTTTTCCACACTGTGCAAAGACTGTGAATAGGATGTCACTGAATCAGAAGACGGTGACCCCAGTATTATTCGAGTGGCAGACAGAACTTTATTGAACCAGGCACCACAGTTTCACTGGGGAGCCACTAACGTGAAGCCCTGAAATAGTATTGTTAAAAATGCAAGCATAATGTTCACAGGAGAGTGCATGTTTTATGTTGTAATTCTGACTGATCTAGAACAATGTGCCCACTAATTTAACTGGCAAGCATGGCAGAATTTGACGAATACGGTCAAAGGGCTTCTAATGCATCGTATGTACTTGTCATGAAATGTCTTCTTCTGTTCTCCACAATTTTCCTTAAATTATCTCAAAACCGGTGAAAGGATTAAACATGATTGACCCGAAAAAGTACAGCAATTACATGTCTGCATCTGGCTACTCTCGTCTGGTGTAATCACAGTGATTTATATGTTTGGAACTGTTTTTCTTTGTGGTTGTATTGTACCAATTGATTGACTCTTCACTCTCAGTTGGGCATTCTATGGTATCACATGGGTAGGCAGTGAATCCCAGATGTCATATTAGCCATGATTCATCCCTCCTATTATGCAGCAAAACAAAGGCTAAAGACTCTGTGTTTGACGTCCTCCAATTTGGCCTGACAGTTGACATGGCAGAGGCTGTGCCTTCCTGCCTGGTTTCCACAAGTTGCTTTACCTTGCCTTCATCTGTATTGTCCATAATCGACCACAAACGCCAAATCCATGACAGTTTTCCACCATAACAACGGGGTATATACATTTTCCCTATTAAGAGTATTTGCTCGCTAACTTATTCCAATGGATGATGTTAAAATCTGGAATTGGTCTGGCATATGTCAACCAGGTCTAAACAGCAACATCTTTGGTATCCAAATATGCTGTATTGCTACAAAAAGCATCGATTTGTCAATACACTTTTGCCATTTTTCGATTTCAGTTGGGCCAGCTGGTGTGTGTCTGTGTATTTTGTTATCTTATCGTGCTTTGGTATCCAGTCACACTCATTTTTTTAACCCATGTTTCTCCTTCTTTTCTAACTTTCCATAAGGTGTGCCTCCCTATAACTTGTCCACTCTCTTACTAAGACTGCACTAACATTCACATGCAGTTGTACCTGAGAGTTATCCCACAGGGTTCTGTCAAAATGAAGAAGCTCTGCGTACAGTTTCTATTTTGTACTTCAAATGAAGTTAAAAAAAATGAAGCTGAATTTTACCTAATGTTTGCACTAATCACAAGCCATGAGGCAATGAAGGAACCTATTTGTGGGACAGTCTCCATTTGTTAAAGGTCAAGTCCTTTTTAATGGTCTGTGGGAACACATGCTATGTATTCATCCATATAAAAAATTCTGCTCTTTTGTCTATCACACTGGTATGTGTTGACAACAGGCACAAAGATGTCTTTATATTAAAACATATCTATTTCTATAAAATTCAAAATCTTTTTTTTACTTGTCTTTGATGCAAAACATATTCGTGCTTACTGTCAGTGCACATCCATTGGTTGTGATTTATCACAGAGGAAATCTAAAGTTTATCGGTCGTTTATTTATGCAGCAGGAAGTGAATACTGTGTTTTTTAATTTGGTGCCATTTTGTCATGGATAAAATGGAAAGAACTATACTGCCTTTGCACCATGTTTTTGTCTAGATGTGTATATTTACCAATGTCTTGGCAAGTGGCTGGAGCCACTCACCTAAAAATATTCATCTCAATGCCAATCTGCTTTGTTTTTATAAAGAGGTGAAATCTCACTTATCCAGGACCTACCTGACATACTAAATTTGTTCCTTCCCAACATATCTAAGTTCCCCTATTGTTATAGTTTAAACTCAAGTTTCTTGTAAAGCCACTCTTTTGCCCCCGTGGTTAGTTTCATGCAATAGAAATATCACAAATCAAGAAGTAAACAATCAAACCAATATGTGAGGGCAGTGGTGTAGCAAAACAAAATACTGCAGTTTACTAGCAGAAGGTTTATTCTCAATTCAACAAACCTGAGCGCTACAAAAAACCTTTCAGTTACTTCATCTAAACAGCTTCAAGAAAACATCCTAGCACTTGCTTAGAGATATATATGAATAAGAATACCAGTGTCTCAACATGAGGAGAATAAATCTCGGTCATTCAACCTAAATTAACAACCCTCTCTTGGTAGAGATTATGTTCAGTTGCAAGTCAGTTCTTGAACTGTTGTTCAAATGGATTTCTTCATAAAACATTTTGTAGAGTAATGTCCTGCCTTTGTAAAAGATACTACACATCTGTTCGGGTTGATTGAAAACTAGTCCTTTGAGTCCAAAACACAGTTATTCATTGCAGTGTACTTACAATGACTATACTCAAATATCCAGGAGCACTTGGCACAGCACGAAATTACAATAGAGTTGAGTACCGGGCTTTGTCCCTTTACCTTATCCCCAATCATTATAGTGTATTGTGGTAGAATATAGTTCATGCATAATGTCGTTTTTTTATTTTTACAAAATGCCACCATGATGGGTGTAATGTTTTCCCTAAAATCGAATAATTAGCTAGATTTGAAAAAAAAAACAATCTACAATGAGAATAATCTTAATTAACAAGCCATGCATACCTAAGTGGAAAAGATCTACCTACATTGTTTTCCTTATTTGGACGGGGCACTCCATAAACAATTTTCATGAATGATCAGCAACTGAAGTAACATACTGAAATTCACTTTTGGAGGTACACAGCAAAGCAGTGCATTTCTCCTTTTCAAACCAAACTTTATATCATACCCACTGCTAGGAGCACCCTAAATAGAATAACTGTCATCTTAGAGCATAAAGGATAATCTATCATACAAATTCTCTCAGACCTAACTCCAGCATTAAGAGGATTTCTTTACTGTGTCACACACTCTGTATGCCACATTATGTACCATATAGCATTACATGCATCTAGTGTCCCAGTAGCCTAATACACATGGAGGAACAACACAACTGGTGCAGTCGTATTACATAACATTACTCCTACAGTCAGTAAAACATGCCCAGTGAAACACTTTGAACTATTGCTCACATGGGTGCAATACAGACAACAGCGTCCATTGGGGTGTCAGATCAAATTAAGGGAATTATAAGAGGCAGTAACAGTGAGAAATGCCCTACACTTAGAGAAAACACATGGATTTATTATATTGACAGTGCACGCAAGGGACTCAATTAATTGAATGGCAAGCACTAGCTATTCTTCAATATTCATCCTTGCAACATGAGATTAAAAAAAGAAATCCTGCAACCTAGAAAAATGAGCACTTAAAATGCGTTGAAGGTTCCTTGCAAACATGTGATTTCAACTTCATTCTTATATTTCACTGTCACCTATTGAATTTTGTCTTGTAGCCCATTTAAACCACAAGTCTCTGGAAGCTTTTAGAAACATTTTGGGCTCAGACAAATGTATGCTATATTTACGTGCACTTGACCAAACAAGAGAATGGCTGCTTCCTCTTCTGTTAAATTTCTAGAACCTCTATATTTTTACTCGTCTCTATCTTCATGACTTTCAAATAACTGTATTATTTAACTACCCGCATACTAGGACATTTGTTTAGTAAACAGGCATTAAGTTCCCTCACAAAGGGGAATTAATCTTCCATAGTTTGAATCTCCATTTTTCTCTCTTAGACTTTGTTTACACAACAAGTTGAAATAATATTTTATTATAGTTGTCCACTTCTTTACTAGTCTTCTGACATGTACCAGCTTCACCCTAATTGCATTTCATGCAACAGCTAAGTTAATGACAATTTTTAGTACCACAGGTTTGTCGTTTCCATAGATTTTCCAGACATTTTGCATTTACCTTTTATTTTAGCAGACATTAGCATTATATATGCACATTTTAGGATCATTGCTACTATATCTGAGCTTTGTTGAAATGCCTGTGTGTGTCTCTAATAGATTTTCTCTATGCATGATTGAACCACAGAGTAACTACCTTACCTCTTGCAGCTTACTGACCAGATCCATGTCCGACATCTCTTCTGTGTTTATCACAGCCATAGTTATGTAAAGCCATTTCAACATCTATTTCCGGCCATTTTGCATTCACCTCTCTAGATATGTTGGTCTCATGAACATTTCTCTTATTAAGGAAGGGCTTAAACTTATGTAAGACAGATTTGAATTCTTCTATTTCTCTGTGGTTCGAAAATACACAAAGATTTGTATTCTTTCTTCTCCTGGCTGAGAACCTTGGCCCTCTTTATATCTTCAGCTTTACATGAAAAACATTTTAAACCAATGTATTTAATTTATTATGCTTAAATCTGAAGACTCATATAAATACTTGTGTTAATTCTAACACAGACGTTCAATATACAGCTTCTCAACAAATTGATGAAAGTCTTAACCGCAAACCATTTAACCACACACTTGGTTACAAAGGACAATATGTTTTACCAGTATTCATTCTAAATCACTTGCATGCTAGCCACTGACTTCACACAATATGCTGCACCTATGCTGTCCGAGGTATGATCTTTTCAGACTTCTATGATGTACAAGATTGCTGCTTTACAGATAAAATCCTGACATTCATTAATTCATTCCTAACATACCCGTTTCTGTTCAGAACAGGTATGTGTCATAAATCATGTCTTTTAATTGTGTGATTTTAGAAATCTGCGTTCATGGCTATGAATTGTTAAAAATATCAAAAATACTAGATGAAACAGTCTTGTTTTCCCTGGAAATACAATCACATAATTACAAAGTATTTGTCTCTTTACGTGTTCTTTTCTTGGTAAGTGTGTATAAATTATGTCTAGCATGTCTTTCCTTATTTAAACAGTTCAGATATGTGTTGCTTTATTCCATTGTTTAAAATTTGTGATTGATAATATGATTGATAAAATGAACTGCTAGATACTGAAGAAAACATTTAAAAGTATTTAGCTGCTGAAATGCCTTTTATAGTAAATGTCACTTTACTGTATGTGACCTTACAGAAAAGATCTGTATGCACTACTCGATTGTATTTACAAAACCAACAACAATGTAAAAACAGAAAAAAGTTGTAATCCATTATATTTTAAATCATATGTATCATCCATACAAGATAATACATATTGATCCAGCTGTGGAAGGGAATTGCTAAATGATTCATTATTTACTGTTACCACAGTATAAATTAATTACATATGGTGATATGCATCTATTAGATATGTTGCTAGAAATCATACACTGACATTAATCGTAATGTGCCTCATCAGAAAATTGTTGTGCCTGTAATCATTCTTAATCAGTGTTCTGTGTAGGCACATTTCATGGTCCAAATATGACAAAATGGAAGTATCTGTAATACTCTTGTACCCATCAGACTTTAGCTGCTGGGGACATATGGCTGTCATGTTAGTGTACTGGAAGACATCCTGTCACTTAGGTATTTTGCAAGTAATAAGCCTTCATAAGTTTCCAGTGCAAGCAGGCTGCTATGGCCATGCCAAATCACAAACTACCTCCAATATCTAAACTTGTCCAACTGTCAGGAGATGTGCCTTTGTTAATGCACCCTTCAGAAATCGTGACCCTACAGATGGGTGCTATGCTGTAATAGGTATGAGCTTAAGTTGTAGGCCTATTTTTTCATATAACTAGAAACTGTAAAGTACCTTGTGCACTATCTGTGCATGCGAATTTATTCATTTAAATGTACAATCAAGAGTCTTTATAATGATTGCTGAGATGGAAGACTGGATGGCCCGTGCCCACCCCATACTTTTCTATATTTAATTTTTCATCTTTACTTGCTTGTGGGCAGAATTTATGTTTTTAGATCTGGTGTTGACCAAGACTTTTTGATTTTCCTAAAATTGTACGTATAACATACTTCCTTATTGGAGCTTTCAGCCACCCCTCTTAATCCGTTGGTCTGTTATTGTGCCAGTCATATACTTCTTTCAGCATGGGGCAGTGGATCAGCCTACTTCAGCTATTGGCTAGCTTCAATGTGAATGACTGCATTCTGCCCTTTTAGAAGGAGCCCATCCACACACAATGTGGTACCATTCGCAACTGCAATAGCAATGGGTACTTTTTGAGACCAAAAAAAGTTTTCTTTTAGCCCTGACGTTGCCCAGCATCTTTCCAAGCAAAAAAGTTTTGCAAGGCCCAAAAGAAAGCAAGCACTGACAAAGCCAAATGGGGGGCAGCTAACAGTAGTCCTATTAGGTTTGCCTTTGCTTGGTATTGTTGACTTTGTAAACTTCACGAAAGTGATAATATTTTATGTCAAACTTCGTACCCTCCTACTGCAGGTGCACTTATTGCGGCTGCTGCACACTCAGTTCACTGTATCCTTCGTTATGTAGGAGTTAGTGCACATTGTGAAAAATGTGGCAGTGAGCATATTTACTGCACTTGCACTTTCAAAGTAGACTTTTGATATAATATCCACCTACACATGTATAGTTTGCTCAAGGCTGCTTTACGTTTTTGAACATTTAAGTTACAAAAGGATGCAGGTGGCTCCAGTTGTGCCATATGATAGCGTGGACGTTAGAACATATGTATCGTGTGGAAACAACTAGAGAAATGTTACTGGTTAAATACCAACTGAAGACAAATGACACCATTAGACATCTACTGTCAGTTGCGTGATTGAACCTGAATTAATAGCAGTTTCTCCACAGTAGCCTTGGAGGGGTCCAGAATCCTATATTCCACTCACTAGAACTGCAGAAATATATTCTATCAGGTCAACTGGGATTAGCACCGGGTAAGGCAGCACGGCTAAATGTGGAGCCCTGTTCGGACCTTTCTTGCTCCACAAAAATGATTTTCAAATGAACACACAGAACGAGCAGTTAGGATAGTATTCTTGAGCTGTGCGGCAGACAGCGTATGAAGAATAACCAATAGGAGACCATACTCACACGCGTGTGAAGAGGAGAGCTTTTCCATGCCCTTGCGCTAGACCTTCTTATGCTCCATGAAAGTCTCGGACAAGCAACCTGTGATATGCTTTGTTGATGGTAAGCTGCATAGGATTAGGTTTGCATGCCCTACTCTAATGGTCTGGAGCAGCCTAGCTATTGGTTGCCTTGTCAATGACGGGGAGACTTCGCTGTCGGTACACCTGAGCATAGAAAGTGCACATTCAGGTCAAGGAATGCCTGAACAGCAAGAACCCTTAAATGTCCACCCATGCAGTGAAGTGTTTAAGAACATGCTGCACGTCTGTCTATAAGCCTTTCACATATGTTAAATGCACTATGAGTGCTTATACAATGCCTTATGACTGCTAAACATCAATGAAGCATACATTGCCTGGGTGAGATGTATACACCCGCTGTTGCACCATGATTGCTTGCACGAAGTGCCTAATATGAATAAAATGGCACTTTGCTCCAGTGAAATCTATAGACTTTATATATGTTTTTCAATTAAGGAAATCTTTTCATAGCTTCCTCTTGGAATTTCTCTCTTGCTTGCAGGAGTATGAAGAAAAAGAAGTAGTGGAGTTTTCACTTTTAACTTTCATATAATATATTTAGTGCCAGATGAAAATATTTCTTAGATTAACAATAGATAGTGATCATTTGTTGTAACATACCTTATGGTAGTTTTTCACTTGAAGTAGCTTTGTGGAATCGCAAACTTTATGATGCTGGATTTAACATGATGTCTTTGTCCCCTTTTATTTCAGAGTTTAGATGCCTGTGTTAATTATGAGAAAGTCTGAACAGCTCAGTATGGTGTGAGGGCCATCATTTCAATGGTGTCTCCCTTATCAAGATATAACATAAAATAAGCTTGTGTTTCTACTTGTGTGATTGTGTCAATAGTTACGTTTGTTTAAATGAATCTACAAGAAGTAGTAAAATGTCAGCCTTAGTACAACCTCTGTGTACAGGAAACACAGCTGATCTGTTGTTTCTACTTTAGCTTTGTGTCTAATTGGGTAGGCTAACTGTTGTATATGAAACAAGAAGCTTGTGTTGTGTATAAAAATTATGTAGCTACTCAACGTATACATACTACATTGAAAGTAGAACTTGAGTGTAGCATTTTCAATTCAGCATTCATTTTAAGAATTCAGTATATGGGGCTAAATTAGTTTACGTTTTGGAAACTGGATTCATGTACTTGTGATGTTTTAAGGGAAGTCAGGCCAAATACATGTTTGTGTTTATTCATTCTGTAGAATTATATGTTTAATAAAATAGTGTAAAGCATTTTCTGTGCTGGGTTTTACTTTGTTCTCTCTCCAGTCTTTCAGTGTTTCTCAGAGACAATACAACTGCTCCTTATATTCAAAACCCAGATCATAATTACTTGAAAATAGAATTAACAAGCACTAGCAAATCATATAGGTCTGGCTATTATTTACAAGAAATCTTTGGTAGTAGTTGAGAGACTGTGTGTTTGGTACACTCTGCTATCCTAGAAAGAAAATCCTCCTATGAAGTAGCATCTCAGGCTACTACAAAATGGAACCTGGGAGGGCAAGGCCGAACTGACCGCATTGGGCCATTCCCCGGAAGGTTGGGGGACGGTTTTGTTACTGGACAGTATCTGCCCCCCCCCCCCCGCCCCCACAATTCAGCCTTCCAGGAAATTGTGTTTTAAAATTTGTTATGGGTTTAAAAGCAGCCGCTGCATAGTTCTTTGTATATATATCCATCAGTTCACAGTAAAGAATAATAGTGTCAAGATATATGTGGTGATTAATGTCCCTGCTGGTGAGGGATCAGAGTTTTGTTTGGTGGCAGTTTTGACTCCTCTAAAGTAGCACAAGGGTTTAATATGCCTGCTGCAAAGAACATGTACCATGAAGATCAGAGAACTGTATTTTATTTTCATAGCTCAGTGAGTTATTGCTTTTGTCACATAAATCCTTTTGTTACTTGCAGTTCATAAGATACAATCACAATATTGCACAGTGAGCTATGAACTGCCATCAAGGAGCTGCATTCAAACTGCATCGTACAGGTTAGGAAGTTATGTTTTTTCCCAGTCTAATATTACTAAAAAGGGTTTGTTTGGGTAGTAATACATTCTTTATAGTAAAGATAACTCCAACCTCTGTGGTATGCTTTAAATCCTGAGTTTGTGTTTCTCCAGACCAAACACTCTTAAAATATACGGCCTACCAGTATGGATGACACTTGACTCCCACACCTTATAGCTCCCCTTTGTCTTGTATAACATTTTCCGTACACTGATTTACACACGTATGATTTATTGTGTGTGTGTGTGTATTTGTGATGTAAACTGCCCCAACACCCTACACTGGTATGAGAGGCGCTATAAAACAAAAGTAATACATGTGAGGGAGGGGCCATGGAGAGATGAGGGGCACTGTTGGAGGGCGTTAGGGAATTATTAAAGGGCCCTTCCATAGATTGTCGCACTGTCCACCATCATTGCTAAAGCCGGCTCTCATCGAGAAGCCCCATGCCAGCAAATTGTTGAGAGGTGAACTTGTCTTCCAGATCAGACCTCAGAGGCTCTGTGGGTAATAAATGGCCAGTGTGAAGGACTAAAATTCTTTTCAGGCTTTCCTGTTTTAATCACCTAACAATTCGTTAATTGACGAATATATGCATTGCAAATCATGGCAATACAAATTGTGGTGTGATTAGAGAAACTTTGTCTTCCTTGTTAATGCATCGATACAGAAATTGTTTTTCAACATGTCTACAGTGTCTTTTTTTGAACAATGATAGCATGACTCATTGAAAGAGAGTCTTAGTAGTGCTTTGACGTTTTATATGCAAACTTTCTAATTGGACCTATAACCCACCTAATTATAATTGTGCTTAATTATAATTGTTTAAGTGGCTGGGTATCCTGATGCACTGTAAGGTCATCATTTACTATGCTCTAAAAGCTAATACAGTTGAATATATGATGAAAAAAGTGTTGCAGAATGCACCATTTATGACATTTTTTCTTAAATTTTCTTAGGGGGTGGAACCCCCCTTGCCTCCCATGCCCCATACTCCCTTTGTAGTGGTCAGGCTCACTCGCAACACACCATAAAGGGAGTGATTTGACAAAACGTGCCAAGGCTGCTTTGGTTTCCCAGTCCGGCACTGTGGGAGGGACCCTTTGCTGGGCAGACTACATTAGCAGAGGAAATCTGTACCCTCAAAGAAGACTGTTGTGAAAAGAAGTCAGAAGGTGAAATTAACGGGTGGTGAACTTGAAGGAGATAGGCAGCAAAAAAAGTCTAGTAGATACTTTTGTTCGAACTGCTACCCCATTGTAACCCTCACCTGAGATATTGTGAACAAGCAATGGAAGGAATTTTGTTTTACTGATGAAACACTGTGGGCCTCATTACGATGTCGGTCAGAAAGTATTCTGACTGACTCCTTGTTGGAATCATTTCTGACCGACTCGGGTTCTGGGAGTCCGACCAACCGATTATCATGTTTCCAAACACTGTTCGATCAGACTCCCATTGACTTCAATGGGAGCGTATGTTCTGACCGACAACACAGGCTCCGATTGCAAAATGGGGTGGTTGAGGAAAACCTTGCACCCTGTGGCGGGCGCCCCATGGTGCTTGCCACAATGTGCATGTTTGGAAAGAGGGGTCCTGTGGGTACCCCAACGCGCTCCCGCTGGAGGCCTCCGGGTGAAGAGAGGCCTGATCCAGACCCCCAAAGTCAGTTTCTGACAGCCGTGTAGTGTCGGATGGACCGATTTGGAAAGGCTGTCTGAATCCAACATTGTAATACGTCGACCCATAGACCTGTACGATTCAGTACCGACCAGCTCGGAGTCTCCGAATGCCAGCCAAAACCGAGATGGAAAGATCGAACGGTTACCTTTCCATCGTAATCGGTCGGTCGGAAATGTTTACGAGTCGGTCGTAAACATGGGTTCCGACACGGTTTAGGAAAATCTGATTGCCATTCGGAGCCTTTCCGACAGCCATCGTAACCAGCCCCTATATTGTGATGATTTGGTACCCAAAATATCGAATGAAATAAGGTTGTTAGATACAGACGTATTATAGAAGACGACCAATATGTGTGTATAGATTATTTCAGTAAAAGTGGAGTTGCTTTTATTTTGAAATTGATATATATTATGCATGAAGTGCTATAGCTAGGGTTCTAGTTGCAATATGATAATACTTTGTTATGCTGTTTGTGGAAAGACATTGATGTAGAGAATGGCTTAGTAGTATGTTTATAAAAGGTAACTTGTACTACACTGTTCTTCTTTAAAAGCAATAAATCTTTGTTTACTATGTTTATAAGATGTTAGGATTAAGGCAGGTTGATGCTTAATAATTAGTCTTAAAAGTTTTTGTTAGCAAGAGAATATTTTGAGTTTTTTAATAGCAATGGGCAACAGCAGGGGGACACAAAATGCATGTATTTTTCTTTATTTGAATATGTATGTGCGGGCACACCTTTTATTCGTTAATGGAAATAGCAAAGGAATGTACTCAAAAGCCATTATTTGTGTTGCATCTTGAAGAAAGCTTAGCTGTGTGTATATATGTACTTTATAAACAAAATATTGATACATAACTTTAACCACGTTGCCATGGCAGCAAAGTAAAACAAGTGAACAAAGATCGTTGATAAGTGAATAATACTGTCTTTACGACAGGCTGTCATCTAAACAGGGTACATTTCCTAAACAAAACATTCCTATATTTCCAATTGAAATGCTATCAAGCCAGCAACATATATACATCAAAAACACACACAGGCTCAATTTGCATGTCACATCTACAGTCTAACAAAAGGACTTCTTGGTCTCCTTCACCAAAACCGAAATGGGGTAAAGTAACCATTCACAAAATGAAATGCCATTGATGAACTTCCATGCAAGCAATGGAAAATCATGAAAACTCATGAAAGCCAATTGGCAAAACAAAAGGAACTGACTCAAAGCCCTCTCTCTTTCTGTGCTACTACTTCCTATTATGCATTTTGTAAAGAATTGATGACATGGGGGCGTGGCTTGGACGGCAGTGGTAATGACTTCCTGATCCCGTTGCTTGAAGCACGCAGGAGCGATATATGCGTAATTCTGGAGCCATAGAGAGCGGACGAAGAAGCGGACACCAGTTTTCAGCCTGTAAAAGCAATGAGGCTCAAGATATGAGTGGAGAACCCTGTAATTATAACCCAGGGTGGCAATAAATTCAAAGTGAAGATTACGGGTCCCGCCCGACTCGAACTTCACAAAATGGCGGCGTCCGAGACGACCGAGTATTGAAGGAGATTACATGGAAATGAGGCCATGCTGCTAAGTCCTCTCACCTTGAAGTAATCTCTTTCCCTAAAGCTGGGGGACCACAGCTAGCAATGCATATCTGGCTGGCTTGAAAGAACTGGTTCGAGCAGACAAGCCGATCAAATACGCTATGCCTGACCTTGCTATGGCGCTTAAATAACTTGCTCAGCCCGCATTCTTCCATTTATCTGGCACTGCAAACAAGAAACGGACCACTATGAGGCTGCGCCTGCATGAATCTTATGTATGCTGCCGATTATACTCCTGCCGGCGTTAAGGTGCGCAACCCACAAGACACCGAGTAAAGTGATGCCTGCTATTAAAATGGCGGTGAAGCTCACGCTACCAGGAGAGAAGATGAGTGCCCCTGCACGTGACTTCCTAACTTCGCTTTACCATGCTATCTTCCTCACAGAAGAGAGTTTTGGTAGGGAGATTTGGTAGACACGCCAATTAGTTACAAGCTCCGAAGGAACTTTCACTGAGATTCGTGGCTTAGCTCCGTTCGAGGCAGGTGACACACCCAACACGTACTGTCGCCATCACCAGTACTGCCTGTGAAGCCAATGTATTACTAGTGTTGCATCTAGCCATATCAGCCCTGCTAAACTTCTATTACCATTGCACCTTCATTGCCTCTAATTTTATGTGTATCCAGGCTCGCACACACCAGCAAAGGTAGCCTGAACAGCCACTACGCCACTCCGGCACAGGACCGGCACATGATTGGATACACCTGCTAAGACAAACTAGTGGAGCTCTCATTCGGGGTGACATCGGGGGTGAAATTACGAGTGCCTTCATCACTGCTTTTGGTGCGTACGCTGCATGTACTATCTATACAGCGTTCCATGCAAATCTGACCATGCGCTGGGGAAACAGCTGGGTTCCATTTCGATTGCTTTGCTGCTTTTACTCACCTGCATCCTGGGAGTGATCAATTGCATTCCTTCCAATCCCGGTTATTCCATAGATGTCTGGTCCTGGTGCAAGAGCTCTGATCTTGTTCTCGGACCCTGGTGCAAAGTCCTGGTGCAAGATGGCCGACAAAGAATCCAGAGGTTTATTTAAAAAGTCAAAAGCCGAACCGACGATCTCAGACTCTCCGATCAAAGCCAAATCGGACATAAACAGTACAATGGGCATGATCTTAAGGAAACTGGTTGATGTACATGACCTGGCAAAGTCTACTAAACAAAACACTGATTCCATGCAGCTGGAACTCACTGCCATCAGGGCAGACATGAACACAATTAACTCAAAAATCATGGACTCAGAGCAAAGAATAAGTGACGTGGAAGATGTAACAGCCCAGGCCAGCAAAGAAATAAAGTACCTCCGGGACATTACAAGCGAGCTTATAAGACAAGCAGTTGGAAGACTGCAACAGAAGGGGCAATATCCGTATTTTTGGAACTCCGGAAGGATCAGAGGATGCTGCGGAGTCCTGTAGGGCATTTGTGGAATGGCTAGACCTATGATACGCAAGCCACTGCGCTTTCAACATAGGGAGGCCATTCTTAACTTTGCCAGGAAGAATCACCAAATATCCTGGGAAGGACACCGGATAAACTTTACGCAGGACTATTAAAAACCGACGGAGGATACGAGGAAGGGGTTCCTCCTACTGAGGGACAAATTGAGAGAAAAAAAAATCCAATTTTCCTTTGCAGGCCCGGCAAAGTTCAGAATCTTTGAAAATGGCAAGCCACACTTTTTCACAAATCCTAAAGATCTGGCAAGGCATTTAAATGCATCTCCAGTACAAGAAATGGAACTCTCTGCAGGGACCTCAAACAAACGAAAGACATGATATCCTTTGTTCTACAGTAACTGTTTCATTCTATTCATTCATACATTTGTAAATGTAAATGTTTCACAGGTGTTCTTTGCTTATTGAAACAGCTTTACACTGGTTCCACAGACGTAAATACATTTGTTACACAAATGCTTTGACTCTACTGTACTCAGGTGGGTTACAGCTGGTTATGCTTTTGTTAATTCTCCTGCTGGACACAAGTCGTTGAATGCAGGTAGTGAGTCAGTCATCACTCCTTCAAGTGATTCAGCATCATAACTCACTGATTTTAAGTGTCACCTCACATGTTTCGGACGTTGTATTCAGGCACAAATGTTTGGTTTAATAGACCATGTTCTTTTCGAGAATACAGATATTCTAGATTCTGTTATATAGTACTACTACACAGGATCTTAGTTTGTTTTTTCTATCTTTGTTGGCTAATAAGATTTTTATATACTGTTAGTAGTTACGGATGACTACTGTGTACAAGGTGCGATTCTATTGTTACATAGGTAATTGATCTGTGCTATTTCAGTTTGTGTTGTTCCAGATTAGATAAAATCTAGTTTACACCCTCCCGGCTGCCATTTGACGGACCTGCCGTCGCGGCTCCTACATCCGATTCTTTCAGGTAGGGGGGCAGGGAGGGGTTGGGAATGAGGGATGGGGTAAAAATATATGTGGTTTTCTTTTTGTTGTATGTTTCTCTTCTTTCCTTTTTCTTCTTTTGCTTTTTTATTCATGTTGAAATGACAGGTATGCTCTACTCTTGGTAAAAAATCAGAGACCGGGCCTGTGTGGTCCGCAAAGAAAGACGCTCTGACAAATTGACATTTTTTATGACATTAATTATATCATTGTGGAGTTCGCGAGCGGTGTCTCTCACCTACCTTATGAGTATGTCTATTTTCATAGCCAACAATAGTAGAGATGATGGCTCAAGTTAAAAATATAGCAGAGGACCTCAATATAGTTTCCCTAAATGTGAAGGGGCTTAACCACCCAATTAAACGTAGGAAAATATTCGACTACCTAGCCAAAACTAAGGGTGACATTATACTTCTTCAGGAAACGAAACTCTCAGAGGAGGATGTTGGTTTTATCAAACACAACTGGATTTCCCATATTTCCTGCCCACCGCAGATCATAAGAAAAAAGGGGTTATTACCCTGATATCCATAAAAGTAAATATCACCAATGTCTCACACACACATGATGAAGAAGAAAGGGTGCTAGTCACACATTTAAAAAAGGGGGATGATGCAATTCATGTTCTCAATATTTATGGTCCTAACTCCGATGAGCACAACTTTTGGGAAAAGATCTCAGATACTATAGGAAGTTTCCCCCAAGATGATCTCATCATAGTAGGCGGGCACTTCAATTTGCCTCTAGATCCCCTAATTGACAGCCAATCCAAATGTAGATATCAAACCACCTGTTCCCATGAGGTTCTACATAAAATTTGCTCCAAGTTCGATCTTAAGGACTCATGGTGCCTTCAGCATCCAGACACAAGGGATTATACATTTTATTCAGCCCCGCACAATTACTACACTAGGATTGACTATATTTTAATATCGGGCTCCTTTACACATCTTATAGATCAAACGGACATTGCTCCTAAACTAGTGTCAGACCACTCTTGCATTAATACTAAATTAGCAGGTACTCATTCCACTCTTCCTCCTAAAAGGTGGCGATTTAATGATGAGGTAATCTCCGATCCAGCTGACAAAGAAAAAATAGAGAATGCTATCCATGACTACATTAAGTACAATGATCTCCCAGGCACTCACACTTTCACCCTGTGGGACACGCTTAAGGCAACCATCAGGGGGGTAAACATTGAGATTAAAGCAAAAAATAATAAAAAACTAAATTCAGAACTAAGTGCTTTGGAAAAAGTAATTAAATTCCTGGAGACCTCACATGCCAACGCACTGGATAGTAAAGATTTCCTTGACCAACTAGTAAAGAAAAAATACGAATATATTAACATTTTGAGCAAACGGGCCGGGGTGTGGATCAACAAATGTAAGGCCCTCAAACACTGCGAAGGAAACAGAGCGGGCAAATTATTAGCCTCCTATCTCAAGCAGAGACAGTCCACCATCTCTTCGATAAAAAACTCCAATAATACCATCCAAACTAAACAAAAGGAGATCTTGAACACCTTTAAATCCTTCTATATCATTGTCATACCCAAGGAAGGGAAGGACCCCCTATTGCCTAAAACTTAAAGGCCAATATCACTGATTAATGTGGATTGTAAAATCTATGCAAAACTTCTAGCCATAAGATTGAATGGGGTTCTTCCAAAATTAATTAGTAATTCCCAAGTTGGATTCCATAAAAACCGAAAGTCGAACGACAACACTCACTTATTATGTCACATACTTAAGCAAGCAAAGATGAAACCTGATCCAGCTATAGCCATCACCCTGGACGCAGAAAAGGCGTTTGACAGGGTCTCGTGGTCATTCTTGAGACAATGCATGCTGTCTTTTAATCTAGGTAGCTCGTACATCAACATGGTTATGGCTATGTATTCGGCACCTACCGCATGCATTGCAATCAATGGAACCTTATCGGATGCCTTCACACTTGGAACAAGGAACTAGACAGGGCAGCCCTCTTTCCCCTTCCCTCTTCCTCCTAGCCCTGGAGCCATTACTTCAGGACATTAAACGCAATCATGAAATAAAAGGAATAAGTTTCAAAGACTCTCTGGTGAAACTGCCAGCTTACGCAGATGACAATCTCACACTTACGGAGGACCCAAGCTCTTCCGTTAAGGCCCTGATGCGATCTATAGAACTTTATTCGTCCCACTCTGGTCACAAGCTAAACAGAGACAAATCCGAAGTTAAGCCCCTCAACATTCACTGCCCCAGAGAGGTACTGGGTGACTCGAGCCTTGCTTGACAGCCGGGATTTATTAAATATTAAATATCTAGGGATAGAATTTGGCAGTTCTATCCTCGAGTCGCTTCAACAGAATGAATCCATCGTTTTGGGAAAAATTAAAGATCTCCTAGATGCATGGTCTCCAAGATTCATCACGTGGTGGGGTAGAATTGAAACCATCAAGATAATGATCACGCCCTTAGTGAAGTCTCTAATCACCATGCTCCCTCTCACTTTGACGGAGGAGTTCCATCGTAAGTTAGACACCCTTATCTCCATTCTAGTTTCGAGTCACTATGGGACAACCATAAGATTGTATGTAGAGGGAGTACTGTACATAATAGGACCGGGATTGACAAGGGTATTTTCTTCCCACACCAACTGATTGATTCAGCATACCCCATTACCTTCAAAGACTTCCAGTCTAAATTTAATCTACACTCCCTGGAATTTTACAACTTTTTAAAAGTAAAGGCAGCACTAACGAAAGCTAAATTATTACCTTCACCCCCTTCCCTCCCACTATACATAGAGAAGATAAATAAGTTAGGTCACCAAGTTTTCTGGATCTACAAATTACTCCGACCAAAACAATCTACCCTTAATAAGAAGCTTACCCCTAATGGGACTCACACTCCTCTTACTTGATTTCTGATGAGGAATGGTCCAAAACGTGGTACTCTGTTTCTAGGAATAAAATTTCACCTGCCCTTTCACAGACAAAATTCTGGCTCCTACGTAAGGCTTATTGGACACCAGCTCACCTTTACCTACACAAGATCCATGAGGACCCCAATTGTTGGAACTGTAAGGAGAGGACAGGGGATCTTGCACATTTGCTACTATTCTGTAAATGTGTGAAACCATTTTGGGACAGTGTATTCAACTTTTTTTCTAGACTATTCTCATGCTCCCTTGAAAGGGAACTTTCCATGTTGACATTCGGATTCCTAAGGGTAGAATCATTGAACGATAAATATAGGGCCCTATTTTACCTTCTGCTGACAGCAGCAGTTAAGGTTATCTTAAATAACTGGAAAGACACACAAAAAGCGTCTTTTAAATACTGGATAAACTAGGTATCCCACCTTAGAGGCGCTGACAACATTGCTCTCCAAAATTCACCATAGAAACCTCCCCTCAGACATATGTAGGATAGCCTTGACCTATACTTCGAATCACATAAACCCCCATGAACCGTAAGTCTCAGCGGGGTGGGAAGGCCCACCGCCTGTCCATTCCTGGGTATTACTTGTTCGGCTAAACATTCTCCTCAAAAGGGCCGCATCTGAAATCTGTTGCTGTAGTAGATAAGTAGATGCTTACTGTCACTGTATAATTGGTATTAATATATGTTTTTTTTCTTTTTCTAATTTTATATTTTCTGTACTATAATTTAGTATATATTATGTGATTAGCCTTAAGGTGGCTTGTATAGCTCTTCATGTATCCTCCCCACGGGCTTCTTATAGCCTTTGATATGCAATACATACAGACTGTAATGATACCACCTTCAACCCACCCATCAATATTTTATGTCTTATAATTGATTTTATGTTGGTATCGCGTTTGTATTTGATTGCAGCATGTATATTTTTTTTGTATGAAAATAACCAATAAAATCTTTTGAACACCAAAGAATTGATGACATGAGGTTTTAAGAAGTTAAAGCTATCTGTGTCCAGATCTAGAAAGAGAAACCTCTAACCCACCCTCGCTTATGCTACTGTTGATGCAAAATCACTGAAAGGGGAATTCTGGGTGCAGGTTCCTGTGCACCCACTTGCAAAAGAGACCCAACTAGATTAGAAGCAGTATGTTTAACTAGACCGAGCACTGGCTACTTTAGGAAAAATGTTTTCCTTCATTTAAGACGAAGAGGCTTCCTTCTGTGCTATAAATAAAAGATACCAGTCACAAAGTAAAACAATTTTTCAGTCACCATAAAAACATGAACATGTTGTGCCACAAATCAGTCCTGTGTCAGATGCAAACATTTGAAATGTTAAAAAGCAGTGCTTAATTTGCGACAGTGGTGAGCATGAGTACTTGAACGCTGACGACCGTACCAAGGTCAGGAACCCATAGGACTCGGATCACGAGCTGGGAACTGACTTGACCTGATACCCTGACTCTTGGGTGAATTTCCTGCCATTATTATACCTACTATCTAGAATATTGTGAATACACTACTTGATGAATAAAGCCCTGATGAAGTTCCTAATGTGATAGGAACGAAACGCGTTGGCCTATTTTAATTCATTTACAAATAAAGAAGGGTGATAGACTAAACTTGCTATTTCGATTTCATTTCTGGTGCACCTTCCATTTAAAAGTATTTCATCTTCTCTGGATTCCAGTGGCTCTAAATAACGGCAAGTGCTGGAAGTGGATGCACAGGACAATAAACTGAATGCAACAGGGATTGAGGTGCTGAACCTGTGGTCAGCCGTTGGAAGCTTTGTTTATAAGAATAAAGAGAAAGGAAAAATATAGGAAAAAAAGGTGAATAAGAACCTGCAAGAAGAAGATGAGACAAGAACTGTAAAGTGATGGAATAAAGATGTATAGGGTGAAATAAGTCAAGACTAGGCAACATTAGTGCGGTGGAACCATTAGCGGTATATATTCACGCCCAAGTGGACATGGGCATCCCTTTGGGTGACAGCACACATACAATCTCCCTATATGCCGACGACCTCTTACTATACCCAAGAGACCTTCACACTATCCCCCATGCACTAGACTCAGCACTGTCGCAATTCGCCACAATATCAGGGCTTAGGGCTAATGCAGCGAAGTCCACTCTCTTCCCGTTTTTGTTGTCCACTCCAGACCCGGGGTATACCTGGGGGGGTGGGAGGGGTGGTACCAATATGCTGGTGTACAGGTACATTCCGATACTTGGGTATCCACATATACCAAACTAAAACTGACCTCTTCGACTGAAACATCACTAGAGCCACTTCCTGTATTTACTCACAGATTATATTCTGGAAGACGCTCCCGCTGTCTATTTCGGGTAGGGTGGCCCTTGCAAAGATGGTGGTTCTCCCCCGTCTACTTTACTATTTTGCTACCCTACCTCTCTACATTCCTCCCTCCTATTTTAATAAACTAGAGGCAAAGGTTAGGGATTTTCTTTGGGACACATCTAGGCATTAAGCCTCCATCAGGAAGTTATACTTTCCGGCGGGGCAAGGTGGATTGGCAATGCCTAATTTTGAGCACTACTTCTTAGTGGCTCAGCTGCAATGGCTAGCCAGATGGCTAGCATCACAATACCTACCAGATACAGCCACTCTGCAACCTCCCATGGCCCTTCATGACTTGCTTCAAATATTTCACCCGTACGCTAGGCCCAGGAAAGCGGACTCCTTGCTGCTCTCCATAGCATTCTAAAGCAATCGCAGAAGCTTATACATCACTCACGCTACCACACCGTACGCCCCTGCTATCCATCTATTAGGATCACCAAAGGGTGGGTCATACATCAAGGCGGCAGAGTTACGTTGTGAGGAAAAATATATATCTACATGTTTGCATCAGCCAAATAAGTGAATCAATCTCAAATTCTCCCCCACACTATCTCAGACCCACTGACCTAACTATGTCGGTCTCTGACCAAACTGCATGCTCTGTGCTCCTAAAATCACCCCTCCTTTACTTGAATCACCCCTCCTTTACTGGAGTTGTGCTGTGCTGTCAGTCACGTGAGCGGAGCAGAGCGGAGCACAGAGCAGAGCAGCAGCGGAACGGAGGAGAGCTGCCGCGAGCTGGGACTGAACCGCGGTACTGGTTCTGGGCCGTGAGAGCCACGAGAGTGGAGCGGAGCGTGGAGTAGAGCGGTAGCGACAGCGGAGCAGGGGAGAGCTGCCGCGAGCTGGGACTGAGCCGCGGTACTGGGACTGAGCTGTGAGAGCGTGTGTCTTCGCCGACAAACACCGGCAAGTACACCCGGCGCCAGAGCTGAGCTGAGCTGAAATCTGCAGTAACTGCGTGTGCCCCCTATTGCCGGTACCGCAAGTGGTGGCTGGGTGCAGCGGTTGCCGCGGTTGCCGCGGACTGTCGTTTAGCGGCGTGGAGTGGCGGCCGGGTGGTCCTATCCCACAGCTTGTACCCTCCCCCCCCCCCCTGCAGGAAGAGCTTTTGGCAGCGTGAAGACAGCACGTTGGTGTTTCAAATCAGTAAAAACTTTACCACAGAGTCTCACAAAGTCCCTCGTTGCGGCATTCTGGACCTGTTGACCTGGTCCTGTTGACCTGTGGACCTGTTAATGATAATTACCAGCTATTTACCAAGCTATAGTGAGCTGAACCACTGTCTAATGCTTTACGCTGTAGTGGGAAAATAACCACCAATTTGCTGATAACCCCTAAGGCGAGACCGAGCACTCGGGTCTCAACAGAGTGAAACGCAGAATGGCGGCGGCCGCAGCGGCGAATACGGCCTGACCAGCTAAAGGCCTGCCGTCGACCAGCGGAGCAGAGGAGATCAGGGAACAGTCTGAGGCGGACTAGAGTGTGAGCAGAGGACCAGAGACGCCAACGGAGCCCCAGCACCGGAGTGGCTAGAGGCGTCGGTGAGGAGCCCCGGGAACTGGTGGACTCAGAGGAAGGAGGCGGTTAGCTCGAGTGGAGGCCTCCGGCAGTGAGACGGTGAGAGGGGTGCCTGGGTTTCGGGGAAGGGGGTGGTGGTGATTTGAGCGGTCAGCGCTGCCATTCCCCGCCCCAGTGCCCCCCCCAAAACGCCCTGCGCCCTCGAAAGAGAGTCCATCCAACAATTTGTCTTGCGCCAAGAGGGATTTTGACGCCTCCTCACAGCCCGCACTTCACCTCGTAACACGTGGGGAACCCCAAAATAACCACTTCTCGGGAAGGCGGAATAATCTACCGCCCCAGGATAAGGATATGGCTTTTAAGAAACTGAGGTCGCGAACCATTTTTATGAAACGAATGGGAACTGAAGAGGCAATCAGGAAGTCCTCCAATAAAGCGGTGAAAAGTGGACGGATAACAAGGACTCCCGCAATAACTAATTATTTTTCCACACTTACCACCAAAGACCAAACAGAAAGTCAACTGCAAAATAAAGGAACTAAACCCGAATTTAAGGAGGGTGGTAAAGACATATCGGGAGTATTACACGACCAATCAAGTGAACAAAACCTAACAAACCCTGAATTTGACCCAGAACAAAATTCTAGCCCTTCTGTCATAGAGGAATCCCCTCTGGAATCAGACTTATCTGGTCTAATTACTCCGAGTCTATTAAACATCCAACGCAGTACTGATTGTAACAACTTATGCCCAGAAATAATTGTCAAGGAGGACGATAAGAAGCTCGAACCGCAAATAAGGCCAGAGGAGATATTTACTAGTACACTACAAAAATCCCCGGACCGAGTAGTTGAACTCGAATACTCACCAGACCTTTACATGTTTAAATCCTCCAGCATAACTAATCACAACACTCCTGTGTCCAAATCACTCTTTATCTTGCAAGAAATTTTAGAATCAGTCCTCTCACTCTTAGGCCATATCCTGGAGAATTCAGACCAAACCCTTGACGCTCAAATAGGAATACTAAAATTCCTAGTAGAAGAAAAAAGAAAAAAAGATCACTCCGAGTCAACAAAAACACAAGAAAAGCCAGTAAACTCTTAAGAGGCAACAGGTAATAATAATAATATCACCAACATGCTGCAAGTCCAGGGAAAAAGCGACACCGGTACTCAAACGAAAGGTACTCAAACGAAAGGAAGACCAAATAAGGGAACCCAGAATAACCACCAGGAACCAACTATATATTCCCTAAAGAAACTCTTCAGAGAAGATGCAATTGACGCTCACAACCTATATCCTATTTTCACAAACACCAAAAATAAATCATCAACGTCCGGTTCGGTGAACGACCAAGGAAAGAAGGCAAACATCATCCTCGACGGTGAACAAGCGGGAGGCACACAAGAAATCAAGAAGAACCAAGAAGGAGCTAGGAAAAAAAGAGGAAAACCGCAACGTAGAATTAAAAAGAAGAAAGCGCGTAGACTCAAATTCCAGAAAGTAATAACTCCCCCCGCATCCCAGTACGAGCACGAAGAAAGCACAAAAACACCGACTCCCACAAAGGGAATACACCGAAACGCGGCGGAAAAAACAGACAATAAAATTCCTCGACAATATATCACTTTAAATCCAAGAGCCGAAGAATTTCACCTCAATCTAACAACTACAGGGTCAAGGGAGCACTTCAAAGGGCCAGTTGATCACGACAAAAAAGCCCCTTTAGGGGAAGAAACATCGTCAAAACTTTTACAAATAACAGAGCTTTTTCCTACAGACAGCATTCCCCTAAATCGAGGCAGAATAGTCAACCTTCTTCAACGCATAACTCCGTTAAAAACTTTAACAAGAAATGAGATTGACTTAATAATATTCCCAGATAAAGAAAATACCAAAATAGCGGTGATAGCATTTCGGTCACCGGTGTTACCAGGGATCATCCTAAGAGAAGAAGAGACCTTACAAAAATGTGGTTATGATCTGGTCCCTACACAGGAAACCACAGTCAACCACCCGAAATAATCGTCCAAAGGACCCTTATGGGAAAATCCCCAAATTCAATACAAAACTACTTACAGCATTGAAGACTCAGAAACAAACCCAAATTCAGACCAAAATCTAAGGATCTCAGTAAAGTACGGAGAAAGAGAAGTTTGGAGCCATGATGCAGAAGCAAAGGAAGCAGCAAAATCGTTCCAGTCATGGTCATGGATTTCAGAGTCACTTAACGGTAGGAAAAATGCGAAGTACCCGACTCAACCCGTTTAGCAACGGCCTTTCGATAACATCCTGGAATATGGCAGGGAAAACCACAGAAAAAATGACGGAAGTCACAAAAAATCGACCGGACATACTGGCATTACAGGAAACTTGGTCCATAAAAACTTTTTACCTGGACGGATATTCCGTTTATGACACCCCTGCGCAGGAAGCTAAACGGGGACACGCTAAGGGAGGGATAGCTATCCTACTAAGGGAAGAGTATCTCTGGGCTCAAGAGATCGTTGACACCAATTCTAAGCAATTCCAGTGTATAAAAATCAGGTTGGAGATTCACTCCTCAGACCCCCAAAAAGGTTTATTACTCTTCAATGTATATGTCCCTCCCGGACCAAAGAACGATGTCCAATTTGAGGAAACCTTTGAAACCATTCAACAAATAATTGAAGCTCAATCTTACCCGCCATTCCTGATAATGGGTGATCTCAACTGAAAAATATCAAACAACGAAATCTCCAACTGGGCGAACTGGTACAAAGATGAAGCTCTAGAAATAGCGGTGCCGACATTCCCGACTAGAAGCAGGGCTGATAAAAGGGGGAAAATGCTATTAGCGTCACTTCCAATACTAAATGGAATTATTTTGAATGGGAACGTGGAAGGTGACATTCCAGCATCGCATACCAGACGGGGTAATAGTACCCTCTCAATCCTAGATTATATGATCAGCAGTATGGAGTCATTTGAGTTCGCCTCACATCTCCGCATCTACTTCACTGAAGAGAGTGACCACGCAATCCTGCTATTACATACGCAATGGAAGATAAGCACCTGCTCACCTAGTCAAATCATGTATAAACATAGCACTGTGGAGGCAAAAACAAACCAAAGGAGGCTCTACTGGAATTCATCTATGTTAGATAAAATAACTACTCTAATCGATACAAATCATCTTCTAACTATAGAATTCTCCGCTGATGTAATAACAAACTTTGAATCCATTATCGAGAACTTAAAGCAATTTTTTCGAAACAAACTGCAACAAGTCTTACCAGTAACGAATAAAAACTAAAATAAAACCTCAAATTCTGTAACTGCAAAAAGACTAAACAAACTCATCAGAGCGCAATATGTGGACCGCTCAATCACAAGACAGGCAGAAATTAACAAACTGAAAAATCAACTTAAGCGAGAAAAGTGTCGCTTAAAAAGAATAACACAGGACAAAAACTGGGTCGATCTACAAATTGCGGCAAAACAGCGCAACCAACGATCATACTGGTCATTAATCGCAAAGGAAACCGGAACAAAAAAGGCCCTGCACCCCATTCCAGTTCCACCTCAAGAATGGGAAATCTACCTGACAGCTTTGTACACAGCAAACACGAGTAATGAAGAGGCTGTAAATACTGGGAATAACAGAGAAGGTAACAACGTTCTGATCGGAACCGCCTCCCCGTTCTCAATAGAAATGCACATCCGAAAGGTGAGATCCACAGGAGCCTCCAGCCCAGACCAAATCCCAATCAAGGTCCTGCAGGCAGATCCTAAAGGTTGGAGTAAGATGCTCTCTCCCCTCTTTAACTTCATCTTTAAAACAGGATCAGTGCCAAAATCCTGGAAGGGGAGTATCATAATACCGATCTTCAAAAAAGGGTCAAGACATCAGGCTGGCAACTATCGCCAAATAGCATTACTAGATGCCACGGGGAAAATCTTCGCCGCCGACGTGTTGGACCTACTTAAAAATTGGGCATTTTCTCAGGATCTAATCCCCTTATATCAGGCCGGCTTCAGGCCTAACCATTCGGTTATCGATAACATCGCGATACTACAAACAATCCTCGACAAATACGTAGTAGGAAAATCCCAACCGGTATACGCAGCATTCATCGATTTTTCTACCGCATTTGATCGAGTAGACAGACCATCACTCTGGAAAAAACTGAGGAAGTTAAAAATCCCTGAACAATTATTACAAATTATAATTACACTGCATTCACACACGTGGTGTCAAGTGCAAATGGGGAGTGAAAAGGGCCTGACCAATATAATTCCAACAGCAAACGGTCTTAAGCAGGGGTGTCTCCTAGCCCCCTTGTTATTCTCACTATATCTTAGTGATTTGCCTCAGCACTTGCAACAAACGCCAAGTCTGCCTCCAAAGATCGCAGCCCATAATATTCACGCCCTCTTATATGCAGACGATATCGTAATGTTAGATCTTACGCCCTTTGGCCTGCAAAGACTTCTAGACACTCTGAACAAATATAGCCAGGAAAACTTCTTAATCCCGAATCTCACCAAGACAAAAATAGTCTCCTTCTCAGGAAGAAAAAGAAGCACCAAATTCTGTTGGAGACTCGGCGCTGGAACAATAGAAGAGACAGAGGAATACACATACCTGGGTAGGATTTTCACTAAGACATTAAAAAACAATTTACAGGTTAATAACCTGACTAGGAAATCCGAGGTGCATGCCGGAGCCCTTCAAAGACTATACGTGGCTTCAGGTAACAGACATTTTTCATCCCTTCTCAAAGTATATAGTACAAAGATACCTCCAGTTTTATCATTTGCTTTGGAATCTATTCCAATAAAACAGTGGTCATTCCTGGACCAAAAAGAAGGGAAGATACTGAGGAAAATGCTGAAGGTATCACATTCCACCCCGGTGCAAGCTCTTCGCCTCGAATTCTCTATCACGAGCTCTTACTCAAGAGCTATCGCAAACGTCATCAGGTGGGCATATAATCTGCTGCACGCAAAGGCTGGAACTCTTCGTTCACTACTTAAAATCGAGACCTTTGACCGTGACGCTCCGAAACAAGTATTCTTCAGCAACATGTCCACTGTATTTAAACTAGCTGAGATTAATGTTAACCTGTTGCTCACGTGGACTCCGTCACAATTGAAACTCTTTTTAAAATGTTTCACCCCCAGACTCAGTTATGATCTTGATTTTTCACACTGTGCGAAATTGACTCTGTATACAAGTTTCACGGAAACACTCGCACCTAAGCAAATGCAACAATACATATACTTGAATCTCTCGCACGGAGCAAGGAGATCAATTATCCTGTTAAGGCTCGGCATTTTACCAGTGCTAACCACAACATCAAGATGGCACCCAAACGGATCTTCATTATGTAACTTCTGCCACGGAGGGGAGCAGGATGTAGAACATCTTTTATTCATATGCCCTAACCCAAAAGTAGTGGCAGCTAGGACAAAACATCTGTATCCTATATACATTAACTGCTGTATCACCACCGTAAAGGATTTGATCACAGTATGCAAATTTCCTCCTAATGAACTAGTTTGTTATAACTTTTATACATTTTTAAAACCTTTTTTAGCTTTGTATTAATATGAAATTCTAAAAGTATATGTAACTGAATTTTATCATATAAAATTTGTGGTCCTCAGTAGAGTACCAAAACAAATCAAATAAACTGGTAACTGGTAACCCCTCCTTTACAAATCTATTTCAGCCTGACCTTTTATTGCCCTCTCTGACACGTCCTGGGTTAACAGCTGTCAAAAGCCTCCAATTCTTGCAGGTTTCGCTTAAACTTGCTTTCTGTTCCCTTGTGTCCTTATTTTGCTCTATGTCTTGACAATTCGATTTGTATATATACAACCTTATTTGGCCTTGTCCACATCTAAGGATTTTACTGATGACAGCACTTTCTGCCCTATATATGCTCCCCTGAATATCTATGTGGGGCAGAAGAAGCTTGTTCCTAGACGTGACACTGCATCTGCCTTCTGTCTTGGCATGCCAATCAAAGAAGGTACAAATACATTTCCTGTGTTTTGGGGCTGCTGGAGTCTGTTTGCTTTGCGTCGCTCTGAGGAGGTTTGGAAGATTTATTACCCAACAGATTGGCGTCAGATGTGAGATGCATTGAAGGACTGTAATGTCACCAGTTGGTAAGTAGGCTGTAAAACGCTAAATGCCTTGCTGGAGTGACCTTTCAGTGTTTCAAATGCTCAGTTAGAACATAGTATTTTTTGGGGAGAAAAAAGGGGGGTAGTAACTGGCATTTAATCTAAATAGGGGACTGAAGAGAAAGATTAATTGAGAATCTTTCTCTGTATCAATACCTTTTGAGGCCCTCATCCTCCTGGACCTCTCTGCCGCCTTCGACACCGTCTGCCACCGCACACTACGCATGCGCCTCCACGACGCAGGGATCCGAGACAAGGCCCTGGACTGGACCACCTCCTTCCTCTCTGGCAGAACTCAGAGAATCCGCCTCCCCCCGTTCGATCCGATGCCTCCGAGATCATCTGCGGCGTCCCTCATGGATCCTCCCTCAGCCCGACGCTGTTCAACGTCTACATGGCACCACTAGCACGCATCGCCTGACAGCATGACCTCAACATAATCTCATACGCCGACGACACTCAGCTGATCCTTTCCCTCACCAAAGACCCCCTCACCGCCAAATCCAACCTCCATCAGGGAATGAAGGCCGTCGCCGACTGGCTGGAGGACAGCCGCCTCAAACTGAACACAGACAAGATGGAAATCATCATCCTCGGGTCTAACCCCTCTGCATGGAACGACTCTTGGTGGCCCATGTCACTGGGGTCCCCCCCGGCCCCCACCGACCACGCAAGCAACCTGGGAGTCATCCTCGACTCGAAACTCTCCATGACCAAACAAGTCAACGCAGTCTCCTCCACCTGTTTCAACACCCTCCGCATGCTCCGCAAGATCTACAGATGGATCCCGACAAACACGAGGAAAACAGTCACCCAGGCCCTAGTCAGCAGCAGACTCGACTACGGAAACGCCCTCTACGCCAGAGCCTCGTCCAAGCTCATCAGCAGACTACAGAGGATCCAGAATGCCTGTGCACGCCTGATACTCGACGTCTCGCGCCGCGCCGCGACCACTTCACCCCCCACCTCAGGAACCTGCACTGGCTCTCCGTCGACAAAAGAATCTCCTTCAAGCTCCTGACCCACACACACAAAGCTCTCCACAACACCGGCCCAGCCTATCTCAACAGTCGACTCTCCTTTATGTACCCATCAGGAAACTCTGCTCCGCCGACCACGCCCTGGCCACGATCCCTCGCATCCGGAGAAATACTTCCGGAGGCAGATCCTTCTCCCATTGCGCGGCCAAGACCTGGAACACCCTCCCCCTCTACCTGCGACAGACCGAAGACCTGCTGACCTTCAGGAGACAACTCAAGACCTAGATCTTTCGACCAATAGAAGCAGCACCCCCCCCCCCCCCCCCCAGCGCCTTGGAACCCTCTCGGGTATTTAGTGCGCTTTACACATTTTGTGATTTATTGATTGAATTGATATGTGGCAGTGGTCTACGGGACCGCATAATCCACAGCAGATGAGCCTAGCTAGAGAATAATTTATGACCCCAAAGGTAGGGGTAACGAAGAAATAAAAACAACCCTCCCGGAGTGTAGCGTGGGAAGCATGGACTATTGGCTGGCAGCAGGACACAAGGAAATGATTTTCAAATTTGCACTGTTCTGTCATTGATCAATGACTGTATTTAATTATGTTTATGTGTTGTTGTGTTTACATTCTTAGTGTGTTCTTAGTTCTTAATTCTGTATGATGACAGCTTAGTGTTCTTAGTAGAACGTGTTAGGTCATTACGGAATGTATCTTTTGGATTGTGAGACAGTTACAGGACTTGAGGAGGACTGTTTGTATGCTGGTCTGCTCTTCGAGTTATTAAAGGATATTGCTACCTTATCCTGATTCCTGCATCTTCATTACACTGGCGACGAGTTTCGAAGAGCGGATGAACCCACATTAACCTTGGAAGCATAATTAAGAAGATTGTCAAGCTGGGATCCGAAGTTACGAACTTATACTGTTCGGGAGCATCGGAAGATAAAAGGGAACCGGAGCAAGCGGAGCGGACAACGGAGCTGAATCTTCAAAGTAAAACGAAGGAAGTAAGACTGGGAAGTCAAGTAATTGACGTGAGAACCTACCTGAGTCCGTTGAGTCTCGAGCACGTCTTCGCCATTGCGGTGTCTCGAGCGCGCCCTTGCTGCCTGCATTTTGTGCGCGATCATCAAGCCGAGCGTGGAAGCGTCATAGCAACGTGCGTGCGTAACCCTGTGTACGCGTTGCTAGGATACCGTCACTCCGTGGCAGAACAAGGAAACAACGCGCTGAGCAACGTTTCAACACATTTAACACAGCGCAATACGTGATTCAGAGGAATTAGAAGTCAACGCTACGTTTGCACTGAATTTTTCAGCGGAAGGAGTAATCAAAAGCGTGGTGGATCCAGTTTACAGTATTCCTTTTATATATATATATATATATATATATATTTCTTTTTTTTTAGTTGCTTCAAGGATATTCGATTACAATTGCTCCAGCGCAAACAGCGTACGTACTTGCCGGTAATCAAACCGGGTTTCAACGAGGAGTATTATATACAATTTTAAAAGTTTTATCTTGAGACTAAGCAAGTAATAAACTAACACATTATGAGTCAACCCAATTATAATATTACGGCCCCACAAGCATTTTGGGTTTCAGGAACAGAACCTCCCTTGAAATGGTTGGAGTGGAAACCTTACTTTTGCAATTACATTGATGCATTGGATGAAGAAGGGAAAATGTCTCATGCGCAAAAGAAAAGATTACTGTTACATGCATTGGGTCCAGTTGGGTTAAAAATGTATGAAGGAATGTCTAAACCTTGTTTTCCAGGTGATATGAATGTATATGCTTTGACCTTACTACATTTGGATACCTATTTTGCGCCTAAGGTCTGCATTGGCGTTACGAGGTATAAATTCTTTTCTAGGAAGCAAACTAAAGACGAAAGTATTGATCATTACTTAGCGGATTTTAAAAAAATGGTTTTAGATTGCAAATTTGGGGTGTTACAAGAGGATCTAATAAGGGACCAAATAGTAATGCATGCCTTTAACCCCACAATACAAGATAGACTTTGGATAAATGGTGACGCACCTTTGGATGATATTCTGGCAATTGTGCGTAAAGCAGAAATTTCGGGCAGATGTGCTACTGTTCTCAAACAAGATAATAGTATTGCTGATGTAGTAAGTAAGGTTAATGTGAGTGAAAAAAAGAAAAGTAATTCGAATTTTAAACCTGCTTTTACTAAATATGCACCTCCTAATGGATCTAAACCTAAATGCTATAGATGCAACAGTTTGGAACATTTAGCAGATAACAAAATGTGCCCTGCACTTAAATTCAAATGTACTAATTGTGGACTTAAAGGTCATTTTGCTAAAGCCTGTAGAAGACGTAAAAACAGTGTAAGGTTTGTCAACAACTCGGATGAAAGCTATCAAGGTGCTAGTGAGACTGAAGGAAATGGTGATGAGGGGGATTTGGTCATGAATTTACATGATAAATTAGTACTAAATATTGATGAGGGAACCATGGTCAACAAACCAATGTGTTTGATGGATATTGGTGGGGTAGATATCAAAATCTATGCAGACTCAGGCTCACCTTTCACAATCATTAATGAAGAATTATGGAAATCTTCTTTTATACAAAAGGTGGGTGCACAGTTATTGGAACCTGACATTCACCCTGAAGGGTATGGTGGTGAAACCATTGATCTTCTGGGTTATCGTTGGTTTGTTTTTAAATTCAAAGGAAGAGAGTGCAGAGGGAAATTATATATTGCAAAAAAGGGACCACCAGTTCTCGGATGGTTTGACCAAAAACAATTACATATAATTTTGGACCCCAACAGTAGTGAACAAGTGTTGGTTGTTGATGACAGTAAGACAGTGAGTAAGGAAATTTTAAAGGAATTTCCGAACGTTTTTAGTAGTGCTCTAGGTAATCTTAGATAATTTGAGCACAAAATTATTCTAAAACAAGATGCGTCTCCCAAAGTACACAAATGCAGGAATATTCCTATTTTGGTTAGGGAGGAAGTTAGTAAGGAATTGGATAAATTGGTGTCTAATAATATTATCGAACCAATTGAGGCCTCAGATTGGGTTTCTCCGATCGTCGTAGCGAGACGTAGTAACGGAAAAATTCGGCTCTGTGTAGATTTGAGGTACCTGAACAGCAATATTGTTGTGGACAGGTTCCCGTTACCAAAAATTAATGAAATGGTTTCTAATTTAAACAATGCAAAGTGGTTTTCGACCATAGATCTGTCATCAGCGTATCATCAGATCTCCTTGTCCCCAGAATCAATGAAACTTACATCCTTTATCACCCCCTTCGGGTGTTTTCAATATAAACGCATGCCTTTCGGTTTGGCCTCAGCCGCTGCTGTTTTTCAACGGTTGATGTACCATCTTTTCAAGGAGGAACAAGGCGTTATGTTTTTTCAAGATGACATTCTTGTTTCTGGCTGTGATGAGGAAGAGCATATGGCTAGGTTAAAAAAAGTGTTAAGCATTCTGCAAAGTAATGGTCTTACGGTTGAGCATTCGAAGTGTAAATTTGCACAAAAAAGTGTAACCTATTTAGGTCATATTATTGATGAAGAAGGGGTGAAACCTAAACCTTCTTTAGTTTCTGCCATTGCCGAAGCTCCTACACCGTCCAGTAAGGACGATGTTAGATCCTTTTTAGGCATGGCAGAGTTTTGTTCGAAATATGTGTCAAATTTTGCAACAAAAACATACAATATTCATCAACTTTTAAAAAAAAACAGTACCTTTGTGTGGTCACAAGATTGTGACACTGATTTTAAGACCATTAAAGAAGCCATAGCAAAAGCTACTGCTCTTCATAGTTTTGATCCTTCGTTAAATAGTTTAGTTACTACAGATGCTAGTAACCAGGGCCTTGGAGCTGTTTTATCTCAAGATGACAATCAGGGCAAGGACAACATTATAGCTTACGCATCCAGGTCATTGTCACCTTGTGAGGAGAAATATCCAATAATAGAAAGAGAAGCGTTAGCGTGTGCATGGGCGTTAGAGCATTTCAAATCTTTTATTTGGGGGAAACCATGTGTTCTTCGATGTGACCACAAGCCTTTGATTAAGATCTTAACTACAGAAGGTGCTATCACTGCTTCAGCAAGATTAGCTAGGATCTCTATGAGAATGCAACATTTTTTATATAAGGTTTGTTTACGTACCGGGCAAAAGTAATGTGGTTGCAGATTTTCTATCAAGAATGCCCTTAATGTTGGAACAATGTGAAAACAATGAATGGAATGAATTACATATTGCCTTTGTACAAGATCAGGGTTTTTCTGCAATTGATAGAGAAGAGTGGGATAAGCAATATTTGGATGACAACATTCTCCAAGCAGTAATTTCTTTTATCACTAATGGCTGGCCTAAGGATAAAAAATTATTGAATGCAGACTATAGACCGTATTGGGAGGTTAGGTCTGAGTTGTCTATTTCTCATAAGTCTCTTCTGAGGGGGGAGAGGATAATTCCACCAGGGAATTTGCGTGAAGGAATTGTAGATTTATGTCACGAAGGTCATCCAGGAATTGTTAGGACGAAGTCACTGGTTAAAAGATTGTTTTGGTGGCCAAACTTTGATTCTCAAATTGAAAGAGTAGTAAGAGATTGCACCATCTGTGCTTCTTCGGATAAAATTTTGCAAACTTTTCGTCCTCCAATGGCTACTGGTTTTGTACCTAAAAACCCGTGGGAGTGCATTGCAGTTGACATCATGGGACCTATTAGTAATAGAGATGGTTCTCATTGTTATTTGCTTGTCCTTATTGACTTATTTTCTAGGTGGTCAGTTGTTAAAATTGTGGAAAGTGCAGATACAGAGTCTGTTCTACTATTTTTGGATGAGACATTTGTGATTGAGGGTATTCCTTCATATATACTTACTGATAATGGGGTACAGTTTTTATCTTTAAAAGCTACCATGTATTTCAAAAAATTAGGCATTACACATAAAACTACTTCACTCTATAACCCTAGTGGCACTGGAATGGTTGAAAGATTCAACAGGGTTCTTAAAAACACTATTCAACTATCACTGAAGAGTAATCTTGATTGGCCAACTCAAGTGGGGAAAACAGTGTGGAATTATCGAATTACTGTAAATGACTCTACTGGATATTCTCCCTTTATACTTATGAAAGGGAGAAATCCTAGGTCTAAGGCTATTCCCACGTGGTTATTTTCGAATGAGGTGCAACCTTGGTCTAGGGAAGAAGTGAGTGCTCGTATGGAACGTGTGCATGATAGGAACAAAGCTTATTATGACATGAAACATAGTGCTAAAGAAGTTGTCATTGATGTAGGTGATTGGGTACGTATTAAAAAACCATTCAAGGTTCAAAAGGGGGTTTCTCAATTCTCTGAACCCATTAAAGTAATTGAAGTTCTACTTAACTCTGTGAGGGTTAGTGATGGTAGGGTTTGGAATTTAACCAGAGTTGCCAAGTGCAAGAATGACCTTGCTAATTATAATTGGATGCCTGATGATTTAGATGATTGTATTTCTGGAGAAGTTCCTTCCATCTATACTCAGGACAGTTGTTCAAATACTACCATGTCAGATGTTAATGTTAACACTGGGGTTTCTGCACAAGACTCTGTAACCTCGGATTTGACTGTTTCTGACTCCTCTTCTCCTATTGATGGATCGATTTCTCATCGTCGTTCGTCAAGAAAGAGGGTAGTGCCTTCCTCGTTAAAAGATTACATTGTCACCAATAAGTAGGTTTAGTATCGCTTATGTTATTAAATGTTCATATCCATTTGATATTTTGTATGGTGTTAACTATTAGGGAATTTTAGTGTTTTTAAGTTTATATTTATGATTATTATTTTTATGGGTTTTTTTAGCTTTCATTTTTGTTTTGGGAAAAAGGGGGATGTGTTGTGTTTACATTCTTAGTGTGTTCTTAGTTCTTAATTCTGTATGATGACAGCTTAGTGTTCTTAGTAGAACGTGTTAGGTAATTACGGAATGTATCTTTTGGATTGTGAGACAGTTACAGGACTTGAGGAGGACTGTTTGTATGCTGGTCTGCTCTTCGAGTTATTAAAGGATATTGCTACCTTATCCTGATTCCTGCATCTTCATTACATGTGTATCTTTAAAAGTATTGTCCCTCTATGTTTCTTTGAAATGCTTCTTTGAGTGATATCAAAACAAATTGCATCAGCGAAGTCAGATTGTTTTATGTGGTGTCTGAGTGGTCCACAACTGTTGATTTTTATTCTCTCAAGTCTCTCTATCCAAATCTTAACAACATTTTCCTTCCAGGAGACAAATCTGTTTATCTTTCAGAGTTTAAAATTGTGAGCGAAGGGCACAATGGGCACCGGCAATTCTAAAGGAACTATGGAGGTTGTAAGGCCTCGCATGGTGAAAAAGACAAAACAATTGTTTAAACAACTGTCATTAGAGAAGGATTTTAAATTACCAGCAGATAGCCCTGCAGCTCAGGTTGTAAAAGATACAAATTGTTTAGAATATGTAACTCCTTTTTGCGCGCTAGTATGGACGTGGAAAGGGAATGAAGGGCTGTGGCCTAGATTTGGTTCTCTTGAGATAGATGATATTGAACGATTGACAGAAAGTATACACTTAAAGGGTGACACATCATGGGATTCACACGATGTAAAAGATTGTTTACAGCAGTGGCTTTCAATTGCAAAAATAAAGCTCTCCTTTCAAAAAAGAAAGGCCAGGGGAATGCCTCCACTGAATACGGAGACTGTTCTGCAATAGCAATGGTGAATAGTGAGTGCAAAAAGCCTACTAAAAAAGAGCTAGAATTAGCAAAAGATTGGCCCACATCTTATATAGCCAGTGTTTGTTGGAATTAAGTAACTATGTGCAAACAGAACAGCATTTGTTGTTGGCAAAAGTGTGGGTTTTCAACAATTGAAGCAGACCGGGTTAAAGAAATACCAAATGCCACTACTTCTAGAAGGACAGCTGCTCTGCTATGTATTTGGATGCACCGCCAAGTAAATATTGGCATAAATAAGTTAAAGAAACTGTTTATCGCCTCCAAGCCTCAAGGCCTTTTTGTCAAACTGGGGGAGGGAACAGACAATGAGCAAATAACTAGTAGCGCATTGACTGAGGAGGAGATTTTGTTGCTTACTGAGGAAGAAAGGAAAAGACAGAGTAGATGCAAATAGTGAATTTAATTCCTGGGTCTCAGGTAGAGCCAGCAATGAGAACAGCCACCAAAAACATCCAGTCTGCAGGGCCTGTTTCTCCTGCACCTCAATTCTCATCCCCTCCTCCAGCAACTTCAATTTACCCATCACTTTCAGGCCCCTACACTCAGTGTGAAAGACATAACACACCTGAGCAAGCACTGGCTTCACAACCAAGCTTATTACGTGTACCTTGTTTCCACATATCCCTGGAAGGTGATTTAACTAGGGTATCTGACATGCCAACTAGCCCTAGAGAAGGCAGTTTTAGAACACCAGTCCTGAATGGGCACTTATCCTTAGGAGGGGACATACTAAATGCTTTTGAGTCCCCAGCCCAAACTTCCACTTTTGGTCTGAGGGAAGATTTAGGGCTGAGTGCAAAAGAGAGAACAAATGAGGAGAAACATGAGCAGTTGACACACCTGAGGAAGGAGGCTGATGAGTTCCAAGAAGAAGTGAACACTGATAGGGAGGAAATACAACGCCCCATTAATAAACTACAGGATACGCTAGAGAGGAGGGAAAGGCTGATACATACACAGTCACGCACACGGACCCTAAAGGGAAAGGGTGCGAACTCATATACTGATGAAACACTATTGAACACTAAAATAACTGACCCAAAAATAGTGTTGGGGGGACAGCCATGCTCAAGCAATGGACCCCCTTGGAGGCAACCCAAATGACTAAGGACGCGCCTGACCCACTGACTGCCAGTGTAAAATATTATGAGTGGCATCATGAAATATGTATTGCCTATACCCCCCTCCCTCGAGATGGTCTTTAGTAAAAAGTGCGTTCCAGATTCCACAGGAAAGAAATTGGACCATACTGACTAATAATATAGATGTCACAGAAAATAGATTGATTAGCTGGTTAGAGTCTATCAGGGACACAAATAATGGCCTAGCAGTTAAACATGGTGATTTTTCTCAAGTCACTGTCACGTTGCAGAAGCCAGGTGAGTCAGTGGCTGATTACATCTTGAGGTACAATGAAGCATGGGATAAGAGTGCAGGGGTACCGCGCACCACAGAGGCCTATAAGGTATTGGCTACGCAAACCCTTATGAATGAATTGCTAGCTTCTGTGGTCCACAGTTTTAAACTGCAGCACCCTGATTGGTCCACTAAAGGATATAACAAGTTGTGCACGCTTCTCATAACCATGGAAAGAGATGCTATTTTTAGGGTAAGGAAGGACATCACTAAAAATGACAAAGGAATGATGTTGCAGCAAGTACAAAGAGAGGAGGAGCCAGAGGGAATGTACTATCAGGGGGCACAGCATAGACAGAATGATGCACAAGGATACCGGAGAAGAGATAAGAGTAGGGATCGGTTATATTTGCCAGCGGTATGGGCATTGGGGACGCAATTGTAGAAATAGAGGTAGAAGGCACTGGAATGAGAGAAGTGACCAGTATAATAGAAAAAATAGAAACAACAGGAATGAAAGGTTTGACAGAAATGAGATCCAGCCATCTGCACCACCCATGCCCAGGGACCTGAAGCAGACCCAGCATTCCCTGAAGAATCCTTTCCAGGAGCAACATGGATCAGCATAAGACCACCGGAGAGAGAGATTGAACAAACTGCAGCAACCAAAGCCCAGTACTTTATGATGAAGGTATCAGACACACCTGAGGATAATCCCATGTTCCAAATTAAGGTAGGAGGTAAAGAGATCGATTTCCTAATAGACAGTGGTGCAACCCTGTCGGCAGTAAGAAACAAGTTGGGTCCTGGTAGTGGTGAGACTGTCACTACTATAGCAGTAAATGGAATGATGATGCATGAAGAATTGTCAGAACCCTACCAGTTTCTGTTGATGACTTCACAATGACCCATCAGTTTCTCCTGTCACCAGATGCACCCATCAATTTGCTGGGGAGAGACCTCCTCTGTAAATTGCATGCAACATTATATTTTTCACAAAATGGGATTTACTTACAAGTACCTGAGGACAGGTTAGAATTGGCTAATGGAGCACTTACTGCTTGCAAATTAAGTGAGGACTCTGTGTTATGTGCACCCCCGTCTTGTCTATCTCCAACACGTTACCAATGGACTCCATTACATGGAGATTTTTATGAAAACATGTTTCAAGAACTGTTTAAATACAGCCCTGACATTGAGAGTGAATTGGTCTCTCATTTAGTGCAGTTGACATTAGTACCTGGGCCCATACATTGTACTGCAGCATTTTTCACAGGAGCAGTGCCTGAATGGTACGCCTACAGGGCAGACAAACATTTGTACTGGACAATGGAGTTGCTCAAGCACACATTATATGTAGGAAACCAAGGGTGTGCAGTAAGCATTGAACTAGGACCACAGGAAATTAGGTTATTTCAAATGCCAGATTCTGAACCACATGTATCCATAGCTGTAGCACCAGGTTACTACCCTAAGGATTTGGGCCCCATGGTCAAACGCCTTCAGGACTTACCTAGAACTAAGGATTTTACATTTCCTTTAGGAATTGTGTCTGTGTTAGGACATGGAGAAGGGTGGTGTTTGACGTTGTGTATGAACAGAAAGGACAGGACTGCAGTTTTTGACACGCTTGAAGGGAATATGGCTTTACAGCTGACTAAAAACAAGGTAATAGAGCAAGTGAACTCAGAGGTTTGGGCAAAACACAAAAATGAGGCAGGATTATTGAAAACATGCCCTCCCCATAAAGTGACACGTAAAGAAAATGCATAACTACCTTATGTCCGTCAGTACAGCCTATCACCTCAGGCAGAGGAGGGAATAAAACCTGTGATTGAATCTCTCTTGCAACAAGGCATCATTAAAAAGACCTCCAGCCCCTGTAATAGTCCTATCATTCCATTACCCAAGGGCAATACTGGGCAGTATAGGTTCATACAGGACTTACGACAGATAAACAACATTGTGGTTCCCTTAGCACCTGTTGTGCCTAACATATATACTATATTATCTTCTATACCTGTAGAGGCAGAGTACTTTTCAGTCATTGATCGCTCCTCTGTTTATTTCAGTGTTAGAGTCCATCCAGAGAGCGAGTACCTTTTTGCTTTCACAGTGAAAGATACACACTATACTTTCAGAAGACTAGCTCAAGGCTATACTGAGAGTTCCACGGTCTATGCGCAGGCAGTGAAGAGAGACCTGGACAGCCTACACCTGGAAGGAGGTAGCATCATCTTGCAGTATGCTGATGATCTACTCGTGGCATCTCCTTCAATTGAGGCCTGTGAAAAAGACACTGTAGCGCTGCTGAATCACCTCCAGGAGAGAGGACACAAAGATTCATTGTCAAAATTCCAGTGCTGCCAAAAAGAGGTGACTTACCTGGGTTATGTGGTATCCAAAGGTACATGCCGCATATCACCTGACAGGATAAAAATGATTCAGGGCATGCAGCCTCCATCCACCAAGAAAGGAATGCTGTCATTCCTGGGGATGATGAACTACTGTCGCCAGTGGATCCCTGAGTACAGATCCTACGATGCCATCCTGCGACAATGTACACTACAAGATGCTCCCAACAACATTGTATGGACTAATGAACTTGCAGACTGTTTTAAGAAACTGAAAGAGACTTTGTGCACTGCGCCAGCCCTGGGGCTGCCTGATTACAAACTGCCCTTCCATCTCTATGTGTCAGAGCAAAATGGCATTACAAATTGTATGCTGACACAGCTGCATGGCTCAGGAAAAAGACCTTTGGCATACTATGTGACTTTGCCTGCAGCAGTAACTGGGCATCCAGCTTGTTTGAGAGCAGTGGCATCAGCAGCTGTGATGGTAGAGAGGACGGCTCCCATTGTGTTGGACTACCCTTGTATTGTTTATGTGCCACATTTGGTACAGTTGTTGTTGTCATCTGCAGCAACACAACATTTTTCAGCGGCCAGGCAAACAGTTTATGAGGTCACTCTGTTGTCTAACACCAATATCACCATTAAAAGATGCCCACCTGTTAATTTGGCAACATTATTACCTCCACTAGGTGATTCAGATGAGACCCCTGACCATGCCTGTGTTGAAGTTGTAGAGACATGCACCACACCCAGACCAGATTTGCAGCAAACACCATTAGGAAAAACTGACTATGAGTGGTACACTGATGGTTCCTCCAGCAGACTAACAGACACAGATTACAGAGCAGGGTATGCTATAACAACAGTAGACACCATAGATGAAAGTGCAGCCCTCCCCCCTGGCACAGCTGCCCAGCAAGCCGAGCAGTATGCCGTAACACGAGCATGCATCCTAGCTGAGGGGAAAAATGTTAACATTTACACTGATTCACGTTATGCCTTTGGAGTTGTTCATGATTTTGGCCAGCTGTGGCAGTATCGTGGTTTCATAACAGCAACAGGACGCCCCATTCAAAATGGCCCCTTAGTAAAGAATTTGCTACAGGCAATACTACTACCCAACAGAATAGCAGTAATAAAATGTGAAGCACATACAGGAGCTAATACTGAGATAGCTAGAGGTAACGTCATGGCTGACTCAGCAGCAAAAGAGAGCATGTTACAGAACGGTACAGATGGTGCCTTTAATGGAAAAAGTATTCAAAAAATACAGCTGATTCAGAGACAATTGTTGCTAGCTGATGTGAAAGAAGCACAATGGTCTGCACCACCAGAGGAAGAAAGAACGTGGATTGATGCTGGATGTGAGCCAAATGATGAGGGATTGTGGGTCCACCAGGATGGGAGGCCTGTGGCCCCACGCAGTATGTTCCTGCCCCTTACAAGGCTTGCTCATGGACCCACTCACTTGGCTCAAGGAGGGATGAATGCTTTGATTAGACTAGAATGATTTGCACCAGGGATAACAGCTTTCACTGCACAATTCTGCTCCCAATGTCTTGTCTGTGCCCAACATGCTAAAGGTCGGTCCCCCGCTACCCATGATCACTTGCCAGTACCAGAGGGTCCCTTTACCAATATTCAAATAGACTTCACCTATATGCCCCCAGTGAATGGATTCAAACAATTGCTGGTATGTGTCGATCAATTTTCAAAATGGGTGGAGGCGTTTGCCACAAGGAGGAATGATGCAGCAACTGTTGTGCGATGCTTGATGAAAGATTTAATACCCCGGTTTGGGGTTCCCCAGAGCATAAACAGTGACAGAAGGGGTGAATTTGTGGCTGCAGTTGTGGAAAAGATGTGTGACTGTTTGGGAATAGAGTGGAAACTGCATGCCCCTTACCACCCACAATGTTCAGGCCAGGTGGAGAGAGTGAACTCCACAATAAAACATAAATTAGCCAAAACAACAGATGCAACAGGCCTAAAATGGCCAGATGTGCTGCCTTTAGTGCTGCATTCCATAAGAGCAACACCATCTAGAACAACTCTCTTGTCCCCCCATGAGGTATTTATGGGGTGGCCCATGTCTGTGGGGTTGAGGTTGCCTCTCACAGCATCCCAAGCAACACTGCTGTGGACGGATGAGCAGATTTCTGACTATGCTGTACAATTGTCGGTGGTCTTGAGGCATCACCATCTCCAGGTGAAGAAAGCTTTGCCTCATCCTTCCTCAGAACAAACACACCCTTTTAAATCTGGAGACATGGTCATGGTGAAGAAAAATAAAAATTCTCTTACTTCTAGGTGGACTGGACCCCACGTTGTGCTTCTGGTTACCAGAACATCACTAAAGCTGCAGGGACGTCCCGAGTGGCTGCACGGAACACGATGCAGGGCTGCACCAACAACACCTGAGGCACAGGCACCTTTAACAGATGACCACTGGCCACCCGTGGATCAGCCCGAAACACAGGACAAGGGGAGATGGACCAGACCTTTCCTAACAACAACGCTGAGGGTCCATCATCAAGTTTCCCAGGAACGGTGACCCCAACTGATGCTGTTGAGTGAGGCACGCAATGCAGTCTAGAAAAAGGTGATGGTCTACACCTGCCAAAAAAAAAAATAGGCTGAAGAGGACAACGCAGGGCAGGTCCGTGAAACCGCCCCTGAACAAGACGACTACGGACCAGGAGGAGAAGCAGATGACAGCGCACCACAAGAACTTTCATTATTGAAACTTACAGAAAGTACCCTGGAACTGAGACAAAAAGACACTGCCTAACAATATTTTAAATTCTGAAAGTGATACTTACTGTGGTAAATAATTTAATTACCGGGACTTAATTTGATGCGGAAAATCTATAACAATAGCTCAGTAAAATAAGAGGCAGAATCCGTGGTATTAGAGGTTCGGAACGGGCTTTATTCCAGAATCAATTTAAATTGAGGAGCTCCATATTCCATCACCACGAAGGTTCAGGAAGTGAAGACGTTACTTTATTGACAAGTAATCATTTTTATACAATAGGCATTACAGTGAAGCAAATGCAGGAGGCGTAACAATTGATAGTAAAGATAAAACATACATGCGTAGCTAGAGTGGGTGTAACTGGGCGTAACTAAAGAACGTCATCAGGTATGATGTCATAATAGGGTGGTTCCATGAAAGAATTTCGCAATGTCAGCAGAAATACTTGGCAGAAATGCGCGCGCAGCAGCATGACGTGTGATTGACGTGCAACTAGGGGGTGAAGGGGACTTGACATTTAGCTCTACATGTGGCGACAGAAGTCTGGAGAGTCAAGTCAACCTAATCCCAAATCATATCTAACATCCTATGTTTAAAGAACTATGTTATCCAAAAGGGAGGTCTCTTAGAGTAGAATCTTATTCTATACTGACTATGAGTGCGTGTACAAGCGTCTAAGTGTCTACACAATATGCGGGGGCAGAAATCTTCCATAGTAACAGGGCTATGAATTACTTGCATAAAGACAGAGAAGCCGGGCCTTTTGCTCGGTAGCTGGAAGAATGTTTACTTAAACTACTAGACAGGAATGCATTGGGTAGGGAGCGGAGCAGATAATCTCGAAGGTGAAATACAGTTTTTGGCAGGCAACAGGCTGATGTCAGGCACCGTTAGCCGCGCAGAGAGTAGGACAAAGTTCATGGATACAGATGCGAGCTCAGACTGGAGCTTTCAGAGGCAGAAGGCAGGAAAAGCTTGATGGCAGAATCAGGGCCTACTTGCCTGGACTGTAAAATGGCATAAGTGAACCATATAAAGCCGGTGGCCTTTCGTACTCAGGAATGGAATATCCGGCCCATTCATGGCGGATCTGAAAGAGGACATGTTGGCGGTGGACGCACATGTGTTTGCGTCTTCATAACTGGAACTGGAGGGAACATGCATGTACTTGTGATTTATACATGAAACCGTTGGGGTCCAAGATAGGGGACATAACTGACCAGAAAAATCCATATTTCCACATTCCCTCCTTGTCCCCTACTTGCCCGTCAAGAGATATCAATCTTCATTAATCCATCGATCTGTTCATATAGCATCATTTGTTCTTCTTTCTTCTTCCGTGATGAATGAAATCTTGGTGGTGGAATACACGATGTGGCACACAGACCACAGATCGCTGGTCCACATTGTAGACATAGACAGCAACTGAATAATATGAGGAAGCCAATACCTAGGAAGGATAGGACCTTCCATCCAAAGGTAGATAATACACTCCAAAACCAACCGGACCAAGTCCAGGTGCCTGGATTCTGGTGTATCTGGCTTACAATCTTATGAAGGCGAGTTATGGCTTTATATACAGATGGCGAATTTTCTGGTATGAAAATGCAACAACTTGATCCGATGACCCTACAAGCTCCGCCCCTATCGGCCAGGATGACGTCAAGGACAAGACGATTTTGAAGCACAACAATCCGCATAGCAGACTGCTCTTCTGTTAAATTGCCTAAGGCGGAAATAGTTTCGTTCACTACTGCTTCAAGGGTTCTGGTTAATCTACGTATCAGCTTACTATTGGTAACTGTACCTATATAGGGAAAGAGACCTTTATTGAAATCTGTGTATTTTTCCCATGCGGTCTCAGTATAATCGACTATTGGGAGATCTCTCCTTTCTCTATTGTGTACTAAATGAGTATTTCTGTGATAATCAGGAGGAGCTAGGAAAACAGGTGGCAAAAGGAATCCGATGTAGCAGGTACCATCCCAATCTAGTGGCAAACGTATGTATGCCGTCTGACCACATATGAAGTAGGAATGGCGGGAAGCTCTAAATGTAGACTTGCCTTGATCACTAAATTCTATTACAGTGGTGCATCTACTATGGCCCATATGTATGGAACCATTCTTTCTTACACATAATTCACCTTTTACTGGAAATACTGACATGGCGGGCAAAATTGGAGTAGCTTCGGATTCGACATTCAAGATCATGAGATTGAGCGTAAAATTACCTAATCCATATACTTCATTTTCTAGATCAGTTCCTGTTCTTTTGGGAAGTCCCTCCTTGTTGGGGTGGCAGACTTTGAGTAAAACTAAGTTCAGATTTCCCCATACCCAGTTTTTCTGGTAAACTGCAGAATTCGAATCTAGGGAATTAATTAAACTAAACCATGCTCCACAGGAGCCGTTGTGTGTGAACGGGTATGGAAAGAGAGGTAGAATTCCTTTATAGTTCTGATATGGAGGGAGTCGGCCACATATCCAACAATTTGTAGCATTGCTAACCTGATGGGAATGATGTAACATACTAATAAAAGTGTTATTGCGCAGCGCAAATCTATAAGACAATTCATGCGGAGGTAATTCACTAAAAGAATGTTCAGCAGTAACATTATAAACATGTCTAAAAATAGGATAATATATGTGCAACAATATACTTGCAGTAATTATTAAAAGACTTAAGAAAAACAAAATTAATAACGTCACTGTGCAATGACTACGCAGTGATTTACAGTACGCATGTCGTTTCAACTTTATCCTTCTGTTTCTTTCTCTATACAGGTCTAAGGGGTACATGTCAGAGACAAATTCGACCGCTTCACCTTGGAGAGGACTTAAACAATCAAATTGCCTGACTTGTTAGACCTAAGTTTTAGTTTGTATTGTTCATGGTTATTCAGTTCAACCAAAGGAAGTTTTGAGTCACTCGGGGAAGACACGCAAGGTGTGTCGTTTACGTCTGACGGTAGTCCATGAAATTTCTTGATATGACTTGAATGTATCCAGCCTTTTCGTCCTTCGATCTTTACGGCTGTCCTCGTCGTTAGCAATACGAGTTGAGGCGACTTCCACCTAGGATCCAGCTGAGACTTCCGATCAAAGTTCCTCACTAGAACTAAATCCCCTGGAATTACGTCATGGGGTTTCACCTCGGTGTTGTCGGGAAAGGCTGCAGCTACCTGTGAACGACAAGATTGTAGTGCAGACATCAAGGAAGCCAAGTAATCTGTCAGCATATTACAGTCAATATCAGTTATTTTGCGTGGTATAGGCGTCCCCCACATATTTGGTGGTCTACCGAAGATCACTTCATAAGGGGATAGCCCTGTTCGAGAGTGTGCTACCATTCTCATGTAAAAAAGTGCAACGGGTAAGGCTACTACCCAGTCGACACCTTTCTCTCTGCATATTTTGGACAATCTAATTTTCAGGGTCTGGTTATGTCTTTCCACGAGACCTGCTGCCTCGGGGTGTCGGACACAGTGAAATTTCCACTGATAGCCTAACAAAAGTGAAACGTGTTTCATTAATTCGGATGCGAACGGCTGGCCGTTATCTGAGTAGACAACACGTGGTAAACCGTACCGTGGGAAGAATTCTCGAACTAACTGTTTGGCAGTAGTCGGGGCAGTGTAATCTGAAACCGGGTATGCCTCTGTCCAACGGGAAAGAGCACAGACAACTACGAGAACATATTTGAATCCTCGACATCGTTCCATCTGGATATAATCCATCTGGAGGACTTCAAAAGGGTGATCAGGAGGCTGAAATCCACCCTGTTCTATGGGAATGCTTTTACCTGGGTTAAACTGACAACAGATCATACAGGTACGGACTTTTTGTTTAGCTGCTGCTCGTAAATGTTTGTTGAACCAAATGTGTTGGATGCTGTCTAGCATAGCTTTTTCTCCTAGATGTGCTGGACTATGTACAGTGTTAATAACGACTTGGACCATTGAATCAGGAAGGAACCACACAGATTTTTCCTTCGTCATCCATCCTTGATCCGTTTGGATCCCTCCTAATTCAGTCCATTTCTTTATTTCGTCTGGTGTAGCATGTGTCTGTATGTCGATTACGTCAAGAGCGGGATCCTTAACCATCATGCAATGTGTTGGTGTCGGGACTATTGTCTTTGTCATGTCGGATGTTTGAGTTTGAGCAGTCTGTTTAGCTGTTCTGTCAGCTAGATCATTGCCTTGAGAAATGATATCAGTAACTTTCGTATGAGCTTTACATTTCATAATTGATATTGCAGTGGGTAGATGTATTGCATCTAATAAGGCATGAATAAGGGGTCCGTGCTGAATGTGGGCACCGTGAGAAGTTAAATAACCTCTCTCTCGCCACAGCACGCCGAAGTCATGTACAACTCCGAATGCATAACGTGAATCAGTGTATATGTTGACTTTTTTATTTATGGCTTGAATACAGGCTTGTGTCAGAGCGATGAGCTCTGCTGCTTGAGCGGACAAGGTATTTATGCAATTTGTTTCAATGATTTCAGTGTCTGTTGTGACTGCGTAAGCGGCCACTAGCTCTCCTGTACCTGTTCTCATACATGAACCATCTACATACAACGTCAGGTCTGGGTCTGACAATGGGACGTCTGTCAAATCTTGTCTGGGTTTCGTCGTGATAGTGATAACTTCAATACAATCATGTGCTAGTGGGTCTGTTCCATTTACAGGTAACAGTGTGGCAGGATTCAATGTACTACAACGTCTGATTTCTATATGTGGCTGAAACAATGTTAATTCGTAACCAGTGAGTCGTGCTATAGTCAAATGTTGTGTTTGTGTGCGGTTCAAGAGAACCTCTACTGCATGTGGTACTTGTACTGTCAATGGATGTCCTAATACTATGGCATCGCTTTGTCTGATTGCTAAGGCTGTTGCTGCCACTGATTTCAGGCACGCAGGCAAAGCCTGAGCTACGGGATCTAATGTACTAGAAAAATAAGCACATGGTTTGTGTGATCCTGCTTGTTCCTGTGTGAGTACTGACAAGGCAGTACCTTCGCGTTCTGTAACGAAGAGTGTAAACTGTTTATTGTAACATGGTGTTGCTAAAACAGGTGCTTGGCATAAGGCTTTCTTTAGGCTTTCAAAAGCTTGTGTATGTTCCTGAGTCCAAGGGAGAACAGTCGATGTGGCTGCCTCCTGTGTTGTCAATTGAATGAGGGGTTTTGCTAGAAATGCATACTGAGGGATCCACTGCCTACAATATGAAGTGAGGCCTATGAAAGCCCGCACCTCCTTTTGTGTCTTGGGTATTGGCATGTTAGCAATTAGCTGGATGCGATCTGGTGTAAGCTGCCTTCCCTCCTTGGACAGCGAGTGACCGAGGTAAACAACTCGCTGGACACAGAATTGCAGCTTAGAAGGGGACACCTTGTGCCCCTTTTCGGCCAAAAATTGTAATACCGTCAGTGAGGCTTTCTCACATTCAGGTTCGCTTCTAGCGGTGATCAGCAGATCATCGACATATTGAAGCAGGGCAGTGTTGACTGGCATGTGGATACTGTCGAGTTCTCGTTTCAGTGCTTGGCTATATATGCTGGGGCTTTCTGTAAATCCTTGAGGTGCGCGTGTGAATTTAAAGCTTCGTCCATTTAAACTAAATCCGAACAAGTATTGGCTTTGCGGATCTATTGGGACGCTGAAGAAGGCATTCTTGAGATCAATTACAGTAAAGAATGTTGCTTCGGAATCAATGGCTGTCAGTAATGAAGAAATGTCTGGGACTACGGGGTATTGTGGTACTATGCATTTATTTAATTCGCGCAGATCAATAACCAATCGATATACTGGCGGGGCTGTTAGATCTGTTCGTTTAAGAATCGGATTATCGGTGAATTACATACATTGGAGTCAGTTTCCACAACCACTCCTTGGGTAATAAGCTCGTCAATGATTTGTAGTAAAGCCACTACAGCATCTGGGGGTAACTTGTATTGTCGCATTCGTGGAAGTACCACGCCTGCCTTTAATGTGACTCGATATGGTGTAATGTTCATGCAACCAACATCTGTAGGGCCTTGTGCCCATAAATGTGTCGGTAAAGTCTGTAGTCGGTGATCCATGTCTCGGGACACGTAGTGCCCTTTGAAATCACGTAAAAACAATCTTACTCCTTCCGGAGAACAACATATAATAGCTCCTAGAGCTTTCAAAGTTTTTATGCCTAACAAGTTTTCTGGACATGATTTAGTAAGTAATAAATCTGTAGTTCGTGTCAAGGGACCGGTCGTAAGTGGAAGAGGCTGTGTTACTTCGTTAATGATAGGTTTTCCTGAAAAACCAAGGGAAATATTCTGTGTGCCTGAGAGGGGTGCCCCTGGAACTTCACTACGTTTTATTGTTGTTCGGCTTGCTCCTGTATCAAGTAAGAATTTTCTATCTTGACCTAATAGTTCACTGTGTACATAAGGTCCTTCTTGATCTACAGGGACCTCAATAAGGGGTAAGCCAACTTCCCTCTCTAGGCTGTTTCATGAGTATCGTTGATAATCAGGATAGTCATACTGTGCGGTCTGATACATCTGTCGGGTCGTTGTTTGTGTGGCAGCAATAGGCTGCGGTGGTGGAGCTGGCATAGACTGTTGCGGAGCTGGCATGGACTGTGCATGCTGCGGAGTTCCTTGTTGATTCTGATCCTGTCTAAGTGGCCGTGGTCTTTCTTTTGTGTTACCTATGGCGATATTATGTTTTAAAACGGGACAATCGTGTACATAATGACCTGGCTGTTTACAATAGTTGCACGTCCCTTTAACAGGACCTGTTGAAACACTGGACTGTGTTATACCCTTCTTATGACCGTCAACTGGCACTGTCTGGGAAACTAGCATTTTCATTTTCGTGTCTTTCATGCGTCTATGTTCATGTTCTTGTTCTTCTCTAATTCTATTGTGATGGTACTGTAGCATTTGTAACATTTGTGACGGAGTGTTACCTTGCCAGGTACTCTCGAACTTCAATACTCTATTCTTAACTTGGGGCAAGGCATTTTCAACCAATTTTGTCACAAACAGATGTGGATACGACTCGCTACTTGCTTTTATTCCACTATTTATACCAAAACATTTCTCAAATCGGGAATAGAAATCACTAGTGTCTTCATCTGATTTTTGTTTACAGGCTGAGATTGCACCCCAGTCTTCCTTTTTCGTAGTTAATAAACGTGGCAGTACCTGTACTAGTAGACCTGGTAGTGCTTTGATCTTGTACCCGAGCCCTGAACCTGGACCTCGAGCTTTTTCTTCGTTTTCTAATGCCGTCCAATCTATCTTCTGGTCTCCCACCTCCCACTCTTTTTCCTTCAGTTTTTCGTAAATGCCCGCAGGCATTAATACCTTCAATATTGTCATAATGTCGGGGTAGGTATATTCTCCCATGAGTAACATATCTTTAATTTCACGATGGAAACCTGCTGGGTCTTTATCATGACTGGGTACCACTTTCTTCATTTCTAATAGTTCTATTTTAGATATGGGTGTGTATACAAACACACGTTTAAACTCATTGTCATCACCCTTTATCGGGTGCACTTCGCGTAAGGGATTCTGTCTATCCATGTAATGCGTCGTTCTTTCCTTGATGGGCAGTGAGACATGTTCAGGACATACAAAAAGGATGTACTGCTTTCTGGATTCTAGTATTTCTCTAATTAACTTAGTACCGGAACCTCTCCATTTATTCGTGAGTAATTCAGTCAATATATCAGGTAAGGGGCCAGGATCGGAGTGTTGGCTTTTATATAATATAAGGAGTTGTTGAATCATATAGATACCAGCTAAACGCTGTTCATCTGGTGCGAGGTTCAAAAACGTATGTACTAGTGTATCATCACCATATTTTCCAGGACTATCAACCCAGTGAACGGCTGACCTGGCTAATTCTTGTTCGTCCATAGAATCGAGTATATGATAACCCCTTCGTTCTCGGAGTAATTTGTCAGCGGCTTGGAATGAATGTTCGGGGGACCTTATATTTATTATAGGAGTTTGGAATTTTCTGTTATTATCTGGACGTATCGGACATATCGGATCAGTAAAGCATCTAGTATTATTGCAAGATCTTCCTCTACCTACATAGGCCATGGTTTCTAACTGTCCTGTGGGCAGTTCTAATTCTTCCTCGTCCTCGATTTGTTCTGGTTCGTCTACTGCTAATCTTTCCTCGTGTATTCGTTCTATTTCTTTGCGGATCTTTCGGCTCATAGCTACTATGCATGATCGTTTATCATGTCTCCCCTCTGATATATTCTTACCCCATGTGGTAAGAATCTGCATTTCTTCCGGATTTACCCCTGGTTGATCTTGATTTCTGATCACACAGTTTATGAGGAAACGTAACAGTTCCCCCTGTATTTCCACCTTTTGGTACTCCATGGCTCTGTTAATACTCTCAGGATCTCGCCCTGATTGAACAAAATGATATATATTTTCTAAATGTGCAGTCATTCCTGGTAGCTTCCCTAAATATATTGCAGCTCGTCGGATACGTAATGATGCCAGCATCATTTCGTCCCCTTTTCCGGGCACAGGGTCATATCTACAGTCTATTAGAAGTTCCTTGAGCGTGTTGGGAGTTACTAGTTTGGGCGTACGTTGGTGGGCTAATTCTTGAAAGGAAAGTTTGTTTGTTCTGGGTGGCGTAGAAAAAATGCTTGATGTACCTCCGGTAGCACCACCTGGGGTGCTGGATGTGAAAGGATTCGTTGAACGAGATATAGCAACCATAGGTGTGGATGCGGATGTAGAAACAGATGTGCTTGCCGGAACTTGTGTCGGGGTTTGCTGTTGTAGAGGTACAGACGGAGGAGGGTCTTGGCGTTGAACCCCCTCGGCAGACGGTCTATGTGGCGCAGCATTTGCATACTCGGGAGCTGCGTCGTCTAAATAAGAGGAAAGAAAAACATCTTCTGCGGTTCTGGGATGCCCTTTGGGATGTGCTTTTATCGGAAACAATGGGGGTGGCAAGTCTCTTGGTATCTCCGGAGTAACCTTAGGTAGTCCTTCGGCCAGAAGAGGATACATACCATTCACAAGGGCATTTCTTTGTCTGTCCGTTTGTTCTGACTTTACTCGAGTACCTTCTTCAATTAATACACTTTCTCGAACTTTATTTGAATTCTCCTTACTTTTCTCTTCCTGTCTGAGCGCTTTTTCTGTACGTCTATATGATTCTTTACGCCATAATTCAATGGCATCTTTCTGTGACTGTCTAGCTTTCTTTTTCCATAATTCTTCTTCTACTTTCATAATGCAATCTGCATCCCAGGTCCCAGCTGCGGGCCACCTCTGACTTTCTGGTGATTCCTTGGTGTAGTCTACCCATAGATCAAGAAATAATATGGCGTCTAGGCCATGTTTATGATACATGAAGTACCCTGGAGTGTCCCTAGGAGGAATGGGAACAGCTTCTTCGAGTACCCCTTTTCTGGTTTTGATCTGTCTTAATTTCGAAAAGAGCGGCATATTGAGAACTGATCTGATACCTAATTTTGAACACGTTTAATACCATAAAACACAATAATGAACAGTCATTCACACCACAATATACAGAACGTATTTAAAACATTTTAACATTTAACATTTAATGAATAAACAATGATGGTCATTTAGGGAACTAGTCACTAAGCATAATACTCGATACTAACTAGGTAAATCTGAATTATATACTAGACATACTTGATATACTGCTAAACAGTACAGATACACTGCTGAAACAGTGCAGACCGGATTTGTGTACCCAAACCCGTCTTGACCGGCACAACCTATGTGCACGTCAGAACGCCTCCCCGATAATGGTACTCACCGGGTAGCTCGGAACGGAAGGCCTCGGAACTGAACTGAACTTGAACCGGACTGGACTCGACTCGGAACTTCGGAAACTTCGGAAAACTGGTGGGCCTCTGTATACCTCGGATCTTGCTCTCTCAGCTAGGCTCTGGTCGGGATACTTCGCACTTCTCACCGCCTCGTCTGGGTGTTGATCGCAGCCTCAGTTACCCCCGCTCGGCAGGAGGGAGATACAGGAAATCCTGTGGGTACGCGTTGTTGTCCGTCCAGCTGTGACAGGAGACCGGGCCTGCAACGCACCGCCGGCGCGTGAGATGAGAAAGTGTCCCTGTTCGGGCGCCATTTATGTGGTAAATAATTTAATTACCGGGACTTAATTTGATGCGGAAAATCTATAACAATAGCTCAGTAAAATAAGAGGCAGAATCCGTGGTATTAGAGGTTCGGAACGGGCTTTATTCCAGAATCAATTTAAATTGAGGAGCTCCATATTCCATCACCACGAAGGTTCAGGAAGTGAAGACGTTACTTTATTGACAAGTAATCATTTTTATACAATAGGCATTACAGTGAAGCAAATGCAGGAGGCGTAACAATTGATAGTAAAGATAAAACATACATGCGTAGCTAGAGTGGGTGTAACTGGGCGTAACTAAAGAACGTCATCAGGTATGATGTCATAATAGGGTGGTTCCATGAAAGAATTTCGCAATGTCAGCAGAAATACTTGGCAGAAATGCGCGCGCAGCAGCATGACGTGTGATTGACGTGCAACTAGGGGGTGAAGGGGACTTGACATTTAGCTCTACATGTGGCGACAGAAGTCTGGAGAGTCAAGTCAACCTAATCCCAAATCATATCTAACATCCTATGTTTAAAGAACTATGTTATCCAAAAGGGAGGTCTCTTAGAGTAGAATCTTATTCTATACTGACTATGAGTGCGTGTACAAGCGTCTAAGTGTCTACACAATATGCGGGGGCAGAAATCTTCCATAGTAACAGGGCTATGAATTACTTGCATAAAGACAGAGAAGCCGGGCCTTTTGCTCGGTAGCTGGAAGAATGTTTACTTAAACTACTAGACAGGAATGCATTGGGTAGGGAGCGGAGCAGATAATCTCGAAGGTGAAATACAGTTTTTGGCAGGCAACAGGCTGATGTCAGGCACCGTTAGCCGCGCAGAGAGTAGGACAAAGTTCATGGATACAGATGCGAGCTCAGACTGGAGCTTTCAGAGGCAGAAGGCAGGAAAAGCTTGATGGCAGTATCAGGGCCTACTTGCCTGGACTGTAAAATGGCATAAGTGAACCATATAAAGCCGGTGGCCTTTCGTACTCAGGAATGGAATATCCGGCCCATTCATGGCGGATCTGAAAGAGGACATGTTGGCGGTGGACGCACATGTGTTTGCGTCTTCATAACTGGAACTGGAGGGAACATACATGTACTTGTGATTTATACATGAAACCGTTGGGGTCCAAGATAGGGGACATAACTGACCAGAAAAATCCATATTTCCACATTACCACTGTCAAGCAAATGCATTGCATTATGCTAACCCTATTTTTTAGTACCTTAATTATGTGTGTGCTACCTGTATTGCAACAACCTGCTGACCATCCCCTCATTGCAGTACATGAGAAAGTTGCCCAGGCTTTAGGTCTTCAAAATTGCTGGATTTGTAGAGGATTATCCAGACACCCCAGCTACCCAATAGGCCTATATGAAACACCTGTGCCTATACAAAACTATGCGCAAGGAATAGGATGCCTCATATCCAATGTAACCTGGGATTGTGGAGAAGGAAGGATTGGATGGTACCCACGTTGTACCATACTGCCAAATATTCAAGCCCAATACCAAGTGTCACCTACAGTAGAATACAATGACAAGTAAAAAAAAATTCTTGTATGTTTAAAGCATCATGTTTCAGGATGTAACCAAGCTTTCCGATACTTAGGACATTTAAAAAGTAGCCAGTGTCCTAACATATTAGAATTTGATAATGCCACAGGTAATTGGAACATAAGAGACAGACAGTTAGTAAGTAGGAACTGGACAACTAAGGTACGAGGAAAACAAGTAAACTACACCATACATTACTGGAACATCACTGTAGCTAGAGAGACACTATTAATAACACGTGATGGTCTTCTATATGATCCATTAATTGAGCAAAAGAATAAGCATGCTAGGGCACCAAATGTGATTTCTAAAATATTAGAATACCCCTTATGGTCAGCTCGCTGCTCATACATTGCACCTTGGGCAAATGTTACGCTTATAAATTCTTCATGGATTGATTACAAATGGCACGATCAATTCCAAAACACTTTTCCTGAAGGGGTAGGCCTTCCTCTCAATAAATATCACACATTTGACACACAGTTACAGGGTGGAATGTATATTATTTGCGGCACCAAAGCATACAAGGTGCTTCCCCGGCACTGGGAAGGCATGTGTGCTATTTCTAATCCTACACCAAACATTTCAGTCGTGCCACACATTGCAGCCCATGAGCCACTAAATTTGGGTAGTTTTGCTCATAGATATAAAAGAGATATACCTGCACCTATTCTGGAAACTAGACGAGGTCTATTCTTTGAACTAATGCGTATATTTATTCCTGGGTATAGGGTATAAGATTTAGAATTGGCCCTTGTTAATATGTCTGCTGAGCTAGCTGTAGCATTCAATGCCACAAGAGATGCACTTCAACAGTTGCAAATGGAAATTAATTCAGTAGCTGCCTTGACAACTCAACATCGAATTGCACTTGACCTCCTGACACTACAACAAGGACTGTGCGTTTTGTAAAATTCCTCGTGCTGTTATTTTTTAAACAAAAGTGGAAACATAGCAAGGGATGTGGCACAAATTAAGAATGCAGTTCAAATATTCCATGGAGCATGGAAAATTACAGATTCTGATGAATGGTCCTGGCTATGGTCATGGCTACCAACAGGATGGTTAAAGCAGTACTTGGTATCTTTTTAACAATAGTGATATTTTTGTGTTGTCTTCAGCGCTGTTGCTCCATGGGACAGCAATTGTGTAGTAAAATCATCCATTCAATTTCTGCAGTTAAAATTCTACCTCCTACAGAGCAGGAGCTAGCCTGCAGATATCTCCAAATACAACAAGATGTAGAGAAAGCACACAAAGAAACATTTGAATTAATGGCTATAGATATATAATATAAATTCATTGAGTACTAATATATAATTTTATCAATGATGAAAAATGAATACCTCTTAGATGTGTCTACACCAATATATGCACGTTATTTAAACACTGTAATGCCATTTAAAGATATGTACTTTATCGATACTTTATATTTCTACCATATGTATATATATTCATATTTTTCTTACAATGGTATTTGATATTGCTATCAAAAAGGAGGGATATTGTGAGAAACTATATATCTACATGTTTGCATCAGCCAAATAAGGGAATCAATCTCAAATTCTCCCCCACACTATCTCAGACCCACTGACCTAACTATGTCGGTCTCTGACCAAACTGCTTGCTCTGTGCTCCTAAAATCACCCCTCCTTTACAAATCTATTTCAGCCTGACCCAATGACCTTTTATTGCCCTCTCTGACACGTCCTGGGTTAACAGCTGTTAAAAGCCTCCAATTCTTGCAGGTTTCGCTTAAACTTGCTTTCTGTTCCCTTGTGTCCTTATTTTGCTCTATGTCTTGACAATTCTATTTGTATATGCACAACCATATTTGGCCTTGTCCACATCTAAGGATTTTACTGCTGACAGCACTTTCTGCCCTATATATGCTCCCCTGAATATCTATGTGGGGCAGAAGAAGCTTGTTCCTAGACATGACACTGTGTCTGCCTTCTGCCTTGGCATGCCAATGAAAGAAGGTGCAAATACATTCTCTGTGTCTTGGGGCTGCTATAGTCTGTTTGCTTTGCGTTGCTCTGAGGAGGGTTGGAAGATTTATTACCCAACATACGTGGTTGGGAGGCTGCTGACATTCATGACACAGGAGACCTTTTTAGAGACGGCGCCCTAATCCCCTATGCAGACCTTATCTCAGAAGACGGTCTGCCTCCGGGTCAATTCCTAACGCACCATACACTCATAACCTCACTTTCAGCTAGGTGGGGCAATTTTGCAACAGAATCTCCCACACACCACTTGTTGCAATATCTACACGTACTTGGCACAGAGGTACACTTGATACGCTGGTTTGCCTCCTCACTCAACCAGCACACTGCGATATTACAGACCCCCCTGAGGCAACACTGGGAGGAAGACCTAGGCCGTGCCCTATCGGGGAAGGAATGGATGGCTATACTAGACAAGTGTCCCTCGCAACCAGCGCTTCCGGCAGATTCTATATTTTACTCTCCATTGTGCGTACCTCTCCCCTGCCCAGATAAATATGTTCTTCCATCGGGATAACTCTGAATGCCCCAGGTGTCGCCTGCCCAATGTAGACCTCCTACATATGCTCTGCCAATGCTCTGCCCTAGGGGAATACTGGATAGACGTGGCGGCCACCTAGTCCCGCTGCACCAGGCGTGTGGTTACCTTCCACTGGGAGGCGTATATATTACAGCTCTTCCAGAGGAGCAAGAAACACAAGGCTACCGCACTATTTTTAGACTTGGGATTAATCACGGCGGAGCACCTGATCACCAAAAGATGGAAAGCTCCGGCGGCAACTCATACGTTGGCCAGGCACCCCTCTATGCTCAATTGGGCCAATGCAGAGGACATGGCTGTGCAGAGGGAGGATTTACTGGGACTTCGCAAGTTCCCTCTTGCTACAGAATGGGCGGCTATGGTGATTGAATTGCAGAAGTCAGCTACACCCACACCAGATACACAGGAGGAGGCGGAGGTCGCTTCAGCACCAAGAGGGCACTCCACTCCTGCTAATGTGTCACCAGAATGGGGGCAGCCTCACATAATCCTCACACACCCCGTCGAAACATGGTATCTTCCTGCGCTCCACAAGCAGTTAGTTAGCCGTTTCTACACTTCAGGGCCTTGGGTCACGGGCGTTTACCCCTTTCCCTTAGTCAAGTTATTTTGTCATCATTTTGTTGTACCCTCCACCCACCTTTCAATAGTACTCAACATCACGCAGAGTATAGCATCACAATATGCAGCGCTTTGGTTATACATTCGCTTACACTTCTTCTCAAGTGATCTGATGTTGTGGATAACCTTACTAATCCATATCCGACACAGTACACTCCCGCCATCGCTGCTAATACCGCACCATATTTTTTGCTGAAGTATCCTTTCTTGGCATTTGTGGTCATTTGACTATTGTTGTGCTGTACTGTTAAAAATATAAATGCCAATAAAAAAGAGTTAAACAAAAAAAGACTAGGCAACATTAGTATTTGGAAACCTGTCATTTGGCATCAGTGGTGGTGGGCTACTAAAAAAATGTTGGGCCTGTAGACTTCCGTTATTGAATAAGATACAGAGTTGTAATGAAGGTCTTTCAATTTTGTATTATACATCACTACTCCCCGGGCACATTATTTCATGTTACTTAGTCGCTCCAATTTCTATAATGGGCCTTATAGCTTGAGTATTCTGCTCACGATTAAAAGTTAAATTTTCTTCCTCTAGCTTTCCATTTTAATCATTGAGAGCTCAATCATTCCTTTCGCTTTTCTAAGAAGTCACATGTTCAAAAAAGATGAGAAGGCCTGTGAAGCAGAAAGGCAGGGAATCAAGCATCCTTCTCACCTGGCCACATGTCGTCCTTGTGATCTGTCTGTGGGCTTTATACAGCTCTTGAATAGGATAACGCCACCCTTCTTGAAGCAGTACTGAATTGTTACTGGCTATTGGATGTGAGTCTTCTCCTCCACCTATTCAAGCACATGTTCCATTGGTACATCAATGTTCCTCCTTCTTGGAAGCCCCCTCTCTCTCTGCTTCCTTCCTCCCTTATGCATCCTTGATGGACATGGGACCTGCTGCATTCCTCACTGCATTTCTCCAGGGATGCCCATACAATCACACCATGGCTTGCTTCAAGGTTGACTCCCTTAACTCCCTCCCCATATCACCTTACCGAATATAAAAGCAGACACAAAATCACCTGCCCCAACAGATCCTGCAGGCTCCCCATGCTGGGTGTGTCTGCCAGTGATACGGAGTCTACATTTGTTTAGTAATGTGTACTGACATCTTGCATTTCCTCACCCATTCTATTCTTCTCACTCACATCCTCACACATTTCCACCCCCACCCCAGCCCTCAAGTTCTGGCATTTGGCCGGTGGTTAGCCCAGGCACTGTGTCAAGGAATCAGCGTTACTCAATTCTAAACCAGGGATGCATTTTATGGAGAAATTAAAGGGTTGCAGTACCAAGAACCAGCAAGCAGAGTACTTGTTGGCTTGTATCTGAGTGCATAGACCACTAGGATAGTGAGGCATGACCTGTATAGATGGCAAAATGCCTCCCAAGTATGTAGTACCTGGAAAACTCAAGAACCCATTTTAGGGCTGAGCACATTTTCCAACATGATGTAAGCCAGTTTGTGTGGAAGTAGCTTCTGGCTGATTAAAAAGCATCGGATAAAGCCCATCCCTTTATTCCAGAGACAATACTGCCCCTAACCCTACTCCTAATCCCTTAGTTTTAAGCTAAAAGGGCAAATTAAAATCTGGATAATGTAAAACTGGCACGCATGCAAGAACTGCTTTTAAAAGCATGAAAGCTTCCTTGTGGATCATTTCCAGAGGTTCCAGACTGGGTAAGCAATTTTTATTTCTTCAGCAAGGATGTGAGGTGAGCAGCTAGATCAGACTTTCTCACAATGCACAGGAATGCCCAGTCATTATTTTTGATGATGTGTAGGGATATCAAATGTAAGGCTTCTACCTTCTCTATTTGTGGTTGTACCATTCCATTTCCCAGCACATAACCTAAGTATTTGACCTCCTAGGTTGCTATTGTATACCTGGTAGGGCAGACTGTGAGCCTTCCCTCCCTTAACACCTTTAGGACAGCCATCAGATGATGAATGTGTACAGCCCAGGAGACACCCTAGATCACCATATAATCCAAGAAGGCTGACACAGGATTGATGTGGTTTCAAAATAGTGTCCATCATCCTCTGAAAGGTGGTGGAAGCCCCAGGTAGTCAGAAATGTAGCGCCCTGAGCTGATACAGCTCCCAGGGGTAGAAAAAGCTGTTTATGGCAGTTATTGCCCTTAAGGAAACCTACCAGTCTCCATCGGTAGGCCAGGAGTACTGATAAATGTGTATTTTGCTAGTTTCAGCTTATCCACTTGAGACCTGGGTTAAGCCTCAAAAGGGGGTATTTTAACTTATCAGATGTCCATCCTGAAGCAAATGCTCCCATCAGACTAGGGAATTAGCACAGTCACTGTATGATGGCTCTATGATTTTCAGTTTTAACATAGTTTCCACTTCTTGTTCTACTGCCTTCCCCAGGCTTCGGGAATTCTATGAGGTCCTATCTAAACTTTAGCTTACTCTGGTGTTTCAATTTAATGTTATACAGTGGTGGTTTTCTTTGGAAGATGGGAGAAAATCCCCCTACATTTTTGTGAGTACACATAATCTTATTTCTTCCCTGATATAAGGGAAGATTTTCCATAAAGTTGTTGTTCAGCAACTGAAGGTTCTGATTGGGAACATAGCCATAGCCTCCTGGACAGGAAAGGCCTGTTCTACTATCTCCACTAAACCTTTGAAGTCAGGCTCTTCCTATTTTCGCAGGAGATTCATGTGCTATATCTGGGCTGGCAGTTTCCTATCATATTTGATAGGTAACTTCTCAGGAGGCCTCCAAAAAAGTATATAGGCCATGCCAATGTGCCAGCATTTTGTTGTTGCAACTCTGTAGGAGCACCAAGGTTTTTTTCCCCCAGCTGCAATAATCTTATTTGTAGTATTTTTCCTGGGCAATCTGAGCTCTTCTCCACATCTGCTTCTCTTAATGCTTTCTTGTAAAGGGGAGTGTATACTGGAATAAAGTATTACTTTCTTCTCTTTGTCCTCCCATTCCTATTGAACCAGATTCTGTAATGTTTTCGGTTGTCTTCCAAAGAGCTGCTCAAATGGACTGAAACATAGAGAGGCCTTCTGAGTGCTTTTCAGTGTATAAATACACAAGGAGTAACACTTTGACCCAGTCTTTACCACCCACACTGATGATCTTGACTAACATCTGTTTGATAGTCTTATTATACCATTCCACCAAGTCATCTGTTTGTGGATGATACCCAGATGATTTGAGAAGTTTGAAATGTAGCATTTGACAGATATGTTCCATCAAGGTGTACATAAATTTGGTGTCCTGACCGCCAGTCTCTGATGATAACCCCACTCTGGCAAAAAAAAAGTATATCAGAATGTCACATAAGTGGACATCCATTGTTCCTCTTAGGGGAATAGCCTCGAGGTACCTGGTGGCATAGTCTATTATTAGTAGATAATACCTGTGTTTTTTTCCTGATGGTTTATTAGTGCTGACCAAGTCCATCCTTATCCTCAAGCAAGGCACCTTGTTACAGTCATTCTGTGGATCCTGCAGTTGACAAACTAGACATTTTAGACAATATCGGATGGTCTCAACATAGATACTGAGACCAAACAGTCTGCCCACTGGTTAGATTACTGTGGACCAATTGTAAGACTATTGATTAGTATGTTTGAAGTACTAGCAACTGCATCTTAGTGTCTCCATTGGTCCAGGAAACCAATGGAAATAAAGACAGAGTGGGGGAGGGGGTTCTATTGTGGTGTTCTCTTCCCAAGCTCAGGCGACTGCATACTGTAGATTTGCATCCTTCTGTTGCTCCACACAAAAACACTCGTAGTTTTTCATGTTCAAGTTCACAGCTGTAGGTAGTAGGGTTTAACCAAGCAGAATTACATTTTTTCCTCTCCTTCAACCTTAAGCAGTGAGACTTCTTTTCTTTAAGGGACTGTGATTAGCCATTTTTCTCCCCACATAGTGGGCATGTTATTTTAACCATTGAGTGATATTGTCTGGTTTTATAGGAGGGTCCTGAAATTTGGTGCCCAACACAACAGGGGTGGGAAGTTGAGGTAAGACCCCTACTATGATACTGTCATGGAATATGTTTGATTATCTATCTTTACTTCGACTTGTTTGGTAGAATCGTTCTTGGTATCTCCATGGATGCATGTGATTGATAATTTCCCTGAACTGGGTAGCTGAGCTCATAATTTCACTTTAATAGTGGTCACTTCACTGTCAATAGTCTCTGGTTTGGTTTTACGGAGACACAAAATGTGACCCCATTTTCCACATTTGAAGCTTTGTGGGCTAATGGGAGAAATGGTGTCCCTAAATGCTTTGGAGTGAGCTCTGACTGCAGAAGACTCTATCCCTCTGGGTTTGCTCACTTGCATGGCAAAGGGGATTGCTGAAATGATTCCTATTATCACCGCTGAAGCACTGGTGGGCTTTGAGTTGCCAGCCCTCTGATATGCAGAGGTGAGGTCTACTGCTTGAGAGTTTGGATTAGAGTTGCTGCTTCACCCAAAGCTTCATTAGCAGAGTTAAAGTCTTCCGAAACTGTTCCAACACCACCTTATCTCCAATCTTCTCTATTGTAGAAGTTCCCATGTTCAACTATTTATCTGCTATATCTTTTCCCCTACAATATAATTGCGGCAGTGTTTCATTGGAGTCTGGTATTCCTGCAGTGGTTTCAGGAGATTTCCTCATTTTATCCCAACCACTCAAGTGTTGCTTATTAAATTTCTGAATAAGTAATAATGCCATTTGGATTCACGGCCCTACAGACAAGTTGCATGCCTCCGTTCAATAATTACGCTATGTAATGTTCCCGTCGCTCTTCTGATCGGGCTGCACTACTTGCTACCCTTTCGAAGGCTGTAAAGAAAACTCAGGATCATCACCAGGTTTATATTTATGCAGCACTAACAATGGTATGGTAGGGTATACTTGGGCCACTGCAAGCCCCTCAGTAATAAATGAGGGCTCGATGGTGTTTATTAAGGGCTGTTATTTGCAGCGTTCCTTGAGCCTGTATCGCATGTTGGAATGGTTGTCTATCTGTCTGAGTCTGTTGATGCACTAACAATACTTGGGAGATACATCTGGCCCTTTACCAGTTGCAGTATCAAATTCTCTATTGTGTGGTGATAGAGGAAGAGACAGCACGTTATTATCCTGAGCAGAATACTCCTGTCTCCTTACTGATCTTGGGACCTCACACAAAATCACCCTCTGCCAAAAGATCCTACATTCACTGTGTGCATCTGCCAACGATATAGAATCTATGTTTGATGTATATTTTATCCTTATCACTCACTTTTTTGCTGGGCGCCTAAGCTTATGTGTATTTATTTACAAATTGAGCACTGATTAAAAATCTAATCACTACAAAAATGTAATATAAACTGCAGGTAGCAAATATAAACAACACTGGTTAAGGATCAAGTTATGGATTGATGAAGCATGACTTTTGAGAAAAAATCCTGCCTGATCAAATCTGCTCATATTTGTGTTATCAACTAAACAAATTACTAATGGTGTGAAAACTATTACCATGGGTGATTTTTTAAAGGTTTACGTTAAAATGTGCAAGAGAAGCACAACATGTTTAGTAGTAAATGTAGCATTAGACATGCAGAAACCATGGATAATATAAAGTATTTTTTAATATGGACTAAAATATTATGAGAGAGACCTGAATAAAATGTTGCATTATAAAAGCTTTCACATAGAAATATAAAATAGTAATAACAAGAACGCTTATGGAAAATGTTTTCTGAAATGCTTATTTCCTTTCTTTATAACATGAGAGACACATAATTATTATTAATAAGCCTAATTAGATTATGTTTAAGTTTAACTACAAAAATGATTCTTTTGCCATAACGAATTTATTATGTATTTTCTTTATATTTCCTTTATAATGGAGTTTGCTTTATTCCTTAGGAAAATTGACGGTTTGCAGTTTATGGTTTTCCTATGAAGGCCTCAAAACTTTGCTGGAGTGATTTTCTTTCTTAAAATGTAGGCTGCAAAAGAATGTTTTTTGTCCTTCACTAGTTTTGAAATGTTGACTTGTTTAGTTGTGCACAAAGTAATCTTTAGGAATTTCATCTCTGTGCTAAATATTAATCCTTCTATGAATGATTTTGTCGACAAATGTTGCAAGGTAATGTGGAGTGTGCACAAGGACGTGGCTAAAGTTGCAAGATTCTTTTCTTGCTTCTGTGGAAGGATGACATCTTTTGTATTAACAATGGACTGTTTAAAGGAACCTGGATGGGATGACGATCACCTCATTTTGAAAAGCCAATGAGATTGTAAAGAATTTGTGAATGTAACTTTAGGAGGTTGCACATTTGACATTTTGGGTATAATTATTACTGTACGAAAGAAGTTAGTAGTAGCTGTTTCTATGAGAAGAGAGGCTCTTGCTGTCATACTCTCTATGCTACTCTGGCTGGCTACCCTTGCAATTTCTGAACAAGACTGTTCTGAGAACTCTGCACTTCATCGCCTGGTGAGGTTGCATCAGCTATACCCAATCAGCCGAGTGGTTAGCTATTTTCTGATCCTTTGCACACTGTGCATTAGATATTCTTGATCTGGGCTCGTATGAAATCTGAATTGCATATTTATATTGCAATGATTTTTCTCTCTTCTCTCTCCCTCTCTCTCTCCTCTCATTTGTTATTGAACTGATGTATTATGATAATGCATTGCTTCTTTATTGTGAATTACATGTATTAATGTAGTTTGAAATTACTAATCTGCTTGTGTAATTGACCATTCAGACGTTTTGTTATATTAAATAAAGGTATCTTGATAAGTAATTCCGAGTCTGTCATCACTAATGTATGTTAGATATGATGTATGATGACAAAACAGATTAGTTAGACTATTTCTTCTTCGTAGGTCCTCATGAGATAAATAGCATCCGTCTCCTATTGCCTAGTCCCTATCAGTTCTAGTAAAGATCTATTGGAGGACCTAATGTCTATGGTGGCCCAAATCTTGTATTTAGGGAAATAGTAAACTGATCATTTGTAATTAAGAATTACACTGCTTCCGCTGGATCAGATCATTCTACATTCCAAGTGTCTCTATGCTTTGTGGTCAAAAATAAAGAAAATGCTTTTACTGTTCTGGCAGAGATCAGAAGGTTAGCTTGGTTTTGACTTACAGGAGGGGAGAGCGGTGGGCTTGGACAGCTTCACTTCCATATATGAGGAACAAATCACACTCATGCAATGCCCATATCTACACAGTCTAACACCGACATTGCATTCCATTTCCCTGTGTTGAATCAGATTTCACAAGAGGGCAGATAAATTGTTTACTATGATGTAATAAAGCCACTGCCTGCCGTGGACACATCTGTGTGCTTTCCATAAACGTTTAGCATGCTTTCCTCTGCAGACGGTGCTTTAGATCTGCAGCCTGTGTTAATTGAAGCTTTTCCTTAGTCCTAAATGGTTGTTTTTCAGCCGCACTGAAGACGATATGAACATTAGTTATTGATTTGGCCTCTGATAAGCAGCATTCAGGGTGGTTCGATGTCACTGTTGCATAGGGTTGGCCTCCATAAAACATGGGGGTCTACTCTGCTTTGCCATTGCCTATTCTTCCGGCTCCACTTTCCTCTATGGTGTCAGGTCACTGTCACTGGCTGACATTCTTGAATGGTGAAGCCTCTCCAGTCTAACTTGCCCAGTATATCTTTTTTGTTTCTTCCTACTACTTTGTTGACTACTCTGTGAGGTTGTTTTGTAATCTTGTGTATACATTGATAGTCAGATCTACTTGTGTGTTTCGTAAGCAATAGTAGCCAAAGAAAAGAGACTCCCAGAGTGGATCATGGGATTAAAGGTCCTTTTGGGAAGCTGTGGATCTCAACATATTGCTCATGGTTGAGGCAAACAAAGTATTGCGGAGCCAGTCTCAAGGAGAGAAGGCTACACACAAGTAGGGAAGTTAGAGTCCCTTGGTTGTAGCACCTATGTGCCTTACTAAATAAAGCATGGCACCTTCCTAGATTGGGGCATACCAATGATGAGAACCAGGGACATTGTTCACTATCCACAGCTCTCCTTCTGGTGCTCCCCTGAGGTGTTCCATACTGGTCCCTGGCTGTGCTGTGTAGAGCCCAGTTGAGGATATATCACTCACATAAGTATTTGCTAGGGTTGTGTTTGCCAATTACTAACATTTATCATACAGGTTCCTATCTTTCATTTAAGGATATTCTTGGTCTTGCTTGCTCTTGGTCTTATTTTTTGCTCATGATTGATTTGATGAGGGTGACCCTGCCCTTTTCACTTGTGCTCCATTTATTTTTTGTACCATGCAGAGAGGCTAGAGGAACTTGTCCAAACATTTCCTAAATAAAATTATAATTCTAATGACTAATTCTGTTACGTTTTCCAAAGATAATGCTTTAATTCTTTGTGTATGCCTAGCAACATGCTGATGCATGAATATTCACATTTGTGATTCCTTGCATTTGATTATCCCACCAATATTTTCCAGTTACTTTTTGTAAAACACTCCAAGCATGATTAAACTACATAAGTCTTTCCACATTTAGACTTAAAAACTCCACTGTTCCTTTTTCTAGATCTGATCATCTATTTTATATTCATAATATTAGCCAGGAGTTAACCTGGGCTGATAGATGTGGAAGGCCAGTTTCCAAATACAACAATTCTATTGAGGTGCTGGGGAAGGCTTCAATAACTGGTTTAACTTGATTTTAACATCTATACTGTGCATGCATTTATGAAGCTACACATTTCAGTTATCTGTTTGTTCCTGGCATTTACTGTCGCTTTATGTGCCTTTAGTGCTATGTTTGATGATGAGCTCCAATTTTGTTTATGAAACCAAAATAGTGCCCTATTTGTTTGGCTCAAAAAAAGATTTTGTTTTGATGGGAGCCACCATCTCACTTTTCCAAACCATGAAGACCAAAGTTAATAATGTTTCTTTGCCTGTACTCATTATTCTTTTTTTACTTCTTGCTGTTCATTGCACGCATCCCAAAATTGACGATAAGCTGTCATATATTTTGGTAGACTATTCTTGCTTTTTTATCACCAGAGCATCATAGGCAAATAAACCAAAAACAGGGGAGCACTCCTGTCTCTTGATCTTGCAACATCTAAGCTACTGAAACAGAGATTGGAAAACATGGATAAAAATACAGCCTAGACCAAAAGTTTAAAAAAAATAGTCTGTCAGGGTGCATTGTTCTATACTTCATTCTTCACTAATCATTTTGAAATGTCCTTAAAAGCACCTTCACCTCCTTCCAATTACCGATTCTGTTTTTTGCAGGTCGAGAAGACCAATATATAGCAGTAAAACTCAGCAAATTGGACCGGCATGGCATGCTCAATCTCTTTTATGGTCCCAACATCCCTACGACCCAGTCGACCCTGCTCAGTTGGCTCCAGGCCCTGTGGTGGATGACTGGCATGGAATACTAATGGCTGGAGTAGTCTGGGTCCTGGCTCAGTCACACATCCACTCTGGAGGAATTCTGGGTGTGGGATTCCATTGGTATCTCCAAAGTGGGGGATGTCTGGGTGAGCACCTCCATGTGCATGTTTCAACATCTCATAGATATATACACCATGCCCAGGACACAATTCAATTATTTCCTGCAACTATGACATATGCTTGAGGCCTCCCTCGACTCCTCAAAGCCCCTCACCCTAGAGGCACACCTTATGGGTTCACGACTGGAGAGCAAGGGTATCTCCTGCCTATACCGTTAGCTTGTCGATAACACCCCAGACCCCATGACTGCACTGAGGGGGAGATGGGAGGACAATGTGGGCCCCTTTGAGGAGGACGATTGGGTGGACGCCAGAATAGCCCTTAGGACATTGGCAATCTCCATGAAGCTAAGCCTCATTTAACAGAATTACTTGCACCATGTTTACTATAGCCCCACAAGGGTGCACAGGATGAGGGCTGACATACCACTGCAATGCTGGAGGTGCCGGCATCCAGTGGGTACTTGTTTTCACATGATTTGTGACCGCCTGGTAGTCCAGGCCTACCAGCAACAAATTTGCATCACCTTTTCCCAGCTTGTCAGCAGGACGATCTTGCTGGACCCAAAACTGGTTCTATAAGGACTAATGGATGAATGGGGGGGTGAGTGCCATACCAGGTGACTGGTTGATATGGGATTTATTGTTGCTAAAAGGGACACTGCACGGCACTGGTGCTCACGACTGGCTCCACCATTCCATGAATGGACCCGTTGGATGGACTATGCTGCCACAGCTGAAAGATTTGTGTATAAAGCAAGGGGTTGCCCAGATATGCACTACAAGGTTTGGGTAGAATGCATGGCTTATTCAGAAACCCTATGACCGGGGGACTTGCTCCAGCATGGCAATCTCTTGTTGACTTTCCTGGCTGGGTTTGGATCATTGCTGCACAGTTGCCATAACTGTTGTTTCCTTGTGTAGAACATGAAAATTAATTAAAAGAGTTCCTTGGTGAAGGATGAACCACTTTCTGTAGTGGCAGCAAAGGGATGGAGTGGACATGGGATCAGTATCTCACATAACTCAGACACATGTAGTTGCACGTTGAGGTCTGTTCTGGCAATATGTCTATAACTAAGAGACCCCACTGACCTTTTTAATTAGTTTTTTTTGTTACCTGTTGGTTTAGGCTTTCAGTGGGACCCATTTAACCATTTATCAATCATGAATGGTGGTAAGTGCTCATCGGGAGGAAAGCATAAGATGGATTCAGAGCGATGGGGTATTTTATGTCTGTGATGAGCACACAAGGTAGAACATCCTGACAACCTCTCCTACAAATGTCCTCCTTCAAACCAATAGTAGCACTTGGACACCAGGATATCTCAGTAGCCCACACTATGACATCAGCCATATCATCAATCTTCTCAGTTGAGGAGTGAGAGCATGTGTCAGCCCAGTACAATTGAGAATGAGTTCAAAACAATACTTTACATGTTTGAGTGAATCTGGAAATAGGAGTGTTGTCATACAATAACAAGAATGCTGGAGTTACTTCAGCGGTTATTCTAGGGCCTTCCAATAAACTGTTTGCCATGGTATCAGGCGAGCTCCCTTGCACTAGGCAACACTAATACCCAGCAAATTTAATATTCTCCATGCTCTATCTAATATCCCCCTTTTGGTTCCAAAAGAAGACTCTGCAATTCTTTCACTCGGAGAGCTCTTTGATTTGTGTTGAATCGCATAAACACCCTGAGAATGATCCTACAAGGTTGTCCTCATATGTTGCTTTTTCTTCAGTACGATATGCTTCAAGGTTTCTTTTGGATGCTGAATCTTGCCCTTCATTCTGTTATTCAGTCTGGTGTTTCCCCATTTCCATTTCAAAAGCATTCATTTACTTGAAATTAGCACTACAGCAGCATCGCTGGCCAATGAGTGGCATATTCTGTTTAAATTGCTCTAAATATGAACTCCTTACTTGAATGCCTCTACATGAATGCCCGCTTAAGATTGTATGCTCTCTCGACTGCTACACTTGCTATATTTAATCTGTAGTCACTGTGGTATAAAATGTCACGTATTGTATTCATGTTATGTATCAGATTCTGGAACTGTTGAACACAAAAATGCAATAAAAATATTCAACAGAAAAAAAGATTGTATGCTCACTTTGGTCACTCCATCATTAGACATATGCCTGACTGAGCCTCCACAGTTGTTCTCTCTTCCTAATCCCAAATTTAGGACACCTTTGAATTGTCGCAGTAGTCTAGGGATTGAGGGATGGTGGTGTCACAAACCCGTTTGGAGCCATTTGGGAGGATGGAGTTCCGATGCAAGACCATCACTCTCCAACAAATAAGAACAGTAAGAGGAGGCATGAGTAACTCCAAACTACTAGTGTATAGTTGTGGCAAATGAGGATAGGCAAAAGAGAGGAACATCACATTGGAGTAGGTGTTGTGTCTCACAGGCATTTAGATGTTTCACGGCTTGGGCTTGCACTCTCTCCCTCTGAGTCTTGAAGGAATTGCACACACCCCTCGTGCACCAAGTCTGACTATAATGATAAAGGTAGGTAAGTATTAGCAGTGGTACAAGCCTAGAAGCTGCATACTAATCGCTAATCCTTTAGCTCTTACCTAATGCTCTATACACGATTACCGGTAATGAACCCAGGAAGCACCCGGCAACTTTCACTGAGTTCGGCAGCACCAGGAGATGTAGAGAAGTGGTGGTTGTGTCAAATATCACATAGCAGGCTACTTCAGTTTGGATGCTACTGTTCAGAGGCATTCAAAGTCTGAACAAGTAGGAAACATGGAGGGGAAGGAATGAACAAAACAGTGATGCAGGGAAATGTCAAAACAGTGATCGAATTAAGCGAGCGGGAACCGTACAACTGAGAGTTGCAAGGAAACTTGCTATTGCCACCAGGCTGTTTAAATTACCCGGGACACAATCCTACTGTAAATCTGATTGGCTGGCCTTTTCAGTCTGATCTGGATGAAGCGGCTTCTGTCTTGCAGCCCCACCTTCCCATGAACCGGCTTCCACAGTCTCCATGATCTTATTGTTCTTTTTCAGCCTTCCTCCCATGTTGTTCTACTCAGATTATTCAAACCCTGTCATGACAGTAGAGTGACTGGATGAAAGATTAAGTACATATGATTTACTGCAGTGAGAAACATCTTCTTCAAGATGTTCAGCCATCAAGCCACACTTCATTTATGTAGGACTTAAACATTTTCTATGGATACAAAACAAAGGACGGGTTTCTGGGGAAACTGAGGACATCTTTGTAGTGAGACCTCGCAGTGGTGCACATGCAGGAAAACATGGTTGTATAATAAGATAGCACAAAAAAATCAAGTAAAGTTTTACCACAAAAGTATCTTATATCAAAACATTGATTTTTATTTTATTGATTACATCATTTAATAATGTATTCATTTAATGTAAGATCTTATACAGTAATAGAAACATTTTATATAAATGTTAATAAATATAAGGTTAACATTTAAGATATAGATACCATTTGTTGAAATAACCTTTCATAAACATATAAAAAAGAATCTCTCCATCCTCACACACACACAACCATGCACACAAAGTTCAAACATGGGTTTAGGCCAACATTTAGAGCCAGCCAAGTGAACAGTCCAATGATTTCTAATCATGTTGCACTATAGTCAAAGGCCAGTAGCCCCTATAAACCTCTAGACCAGCTTCCTTAGGATCGCAAACCTAACTGACATTAATATAGTGTTGTAATTAAAGAGGTCTTCAACCTCTGAATGCTTGAGCTTAGTTTTATTATGGTCTCAGTTCTCCATGCGTGGTGCACTGCCTTCCAGACAGCGGCAACTGCCCCTCTCTCTGGAACCAAGGAATAGCGCCATGACAACAGAACCATATAATGTCACATTCCACAAATGCAAGCAAATACTTGTCTATGTGTGGAAGAAGCAAGATCACAGCATTTCTCCCTTCCTTCACACTACAAAGTAAGTTCAAAATAATATATAAATGCAAAAAACTATTTACTAAGCATGACATACATTTTTTAGCAACTTACAAGCACAGATGTATAAGAACAAAATGTTTGTTATTCGAAATACCTTGTAAAATTTGAAAGAAAGAATATCCTTGCAGTTAAGCAACAGTAGAACAATGAATCATAATTAACGCACATACTCTTCAATGTAACTATGGGGCTTTCATACTCTTAGAGGTCTTTGAGTTCTGGGTGTTCCCTTCTCCTCTTCAGCTCAATATCAACTCTGCTACTACCCAAATTGTCTCCGGCTCGCCCTGGAGTAAGCTGGTTGTCACCCAATCCTTTAGCCCCCTCTATTTGGCGGTCTTGTGGAAAACATGTATCCACTGCAGGCATCCTCACCATCAATACCTTCTTTCTCCCTTCGTTTACCTTCTTTACTTTCTAAGGAACAATACTTGGCCACTCAACGAAGATTCATCTTTCACCATTGACCAAAACTGCATGCCACTGATGCACTTCCTTCAGCTAAAAAGGTCCTCTGAACGTATTCAAGCCCCTCTTGATGCGTCCTGAATGCACTTTGACCCAATCACCAGAATTTATCCTCCCCTTACTCTTTACAGCCCCAAGAACTTCCCCATTTGCTGCTAAACCTTTCCAATCAATCAATTCCCTTGTTCAAAATAGAAAAAATTTGGTTGTGGGACTCCACCCTCTCATCGCACAAAAGGGAGTCAATTTTGTGGTGGTATTTACCTTGGTTCGGTATTATTATTATTAGATTTTCGTAGGGCGCGTGGCTACTCAGATGAGTGTCCCGGCGCTAAGGCTTGTTAGCCACTAGTCGGAAGAATTATTAGAAAGCAAGATTAAACGGACAAGTGCTAAGTCTCTGTTTGAAGAAACCTTCATCTTTAGTGGTCCTCAGATCAAGGGTAATTGCATTCCAGCCAGAAGCAGCATGAGCCGAGAAAGAGGATCCGCCCCATTTCTCCCTTTTGGTTTTTGACAACAGAGCCTCAGAGGAACACAGCTCTTGCTGGAAGGTAGTGTGTGAGTCAGAAAGCCAGACATATAAAAGGCTCTATGGGCTAGCACAAGTCCCATGAAATGAACCCTCTCACGGATTAGTAACTTGTGCAATTCCTTAAGGTGCAGACGAATGCGGTTTGTTTCCGGAGCCCCAAAAGCAGTCGGGCTGCAGCGTTCTGCACTAACTGGGGTCTCTTAAATTGGAATACTGGTAGTACAGCACATTGGTGTAATCCAACTGCGAGATTATGAGAGCATGAATAACCATCTTCTGGCAATGTGAAGGGAGCAGAAATGGAAAAGAATTTAGGGATCTAAAAAGGCCAAACCACACACCTACCACACTGTTTACCTGGGAGCTGAAGGACAACTTATTGTCAACTTTAGCCCAAGGTTGCGTACAACTGTGGCATGAGTAGGAGAGAAGGAACCGAACTGGGCTAGAATTCCCCTCCCAAGGGAGAAGGAGTGGTGCTGAAAACTAATATTTTGGTCATGGTGTTGCATTGGAGAGTACTCCAGCACATCCACTGGAATACAGCTGACAGACACACTACGAATCTGCTCTGGGCATTGGGAATATTACTGTCCTAGATAAGCATAGGACACCACCTGCACCCCAATAGATTTCCACCAAGATTGCCAGAGGAGTCATGTAGACATTAAGGTGCCGATTACGATCCGGTAAAAACCGGGTACGCACCGTACATACAGGGGTGGGGGTACGACTCGAACGTACACGGGGGGTTCGACTCGAACGTACACGGGGGGTTCGACTCGAACGTACACGGGGTGTTCGACTCGAACGTACACGGGGGGGGTTCGACTCGAACGTACACGGGGGGTTCGACTCGAACGTACACGGGGGGGTTCGACTCGAACGTACACGGGGGGTTCGACACGTACACGGGTGTACATACAGGGGGGTTTGGCGCGTATGTACGGGGGCTGGGGGGGGGTCGGCGTGTATGTACGGGGGCTGGGGGGGGGTCGGCGCGTACATACGGGGGCTGGGGGGGGTCGGCGTGTACGTACGGGGGCTGGGGGGGGGTCGGCGCGTACGTACGGGGGCTGGGGGGGGGTCGGCACGTATGCGGGCACGTCTCCATGGTTGCTATGGGAGTTCGGTGCGGACGGTGTTTTTTCCATCCGGTTGTGACCTCGGACGTACGGGATGGATCGTGATTCCTCGGTCGGACTTGACTTTTCACGTTTGTACGGTAAATCGTCCGAGGACGTGTCGGACACATTTTCCGACCCGAGGACGTGTGGGGAATGATTCCCAATGCGGTTCGTATGGACTTTTTACCATGCGAATCGTGATTGCCAGTTCGTACGGCACTTGTACGATTCGTACGGTAAAAAGACCGGATACGAGTCGCACGGGGACATTTTTTACCGGATCGTAATCGGCACCTTAGTAGCGCTGGGCTCAGGGCAGAGCCCTGAGGAACGCCAAATCTGGCATCCATTCTGACTGATTCTGTCAGATAGAAAAGACTCAAACCCGGCCAAGGTGGCCCCATCTATCCCAATATTTCTCAGCCATTGAAGGGGGATGGGGGGAAACTGTATTGAACGCCGCCCACACTAAGTCATAAACCACTTTCTCAACATCCAAATTATTCACTAAGGCTAATTCTAATGTGCCTTTAACCATTCAATTTACCCTCTCCACTATCCCATTGGCCTGGGGATTATATAGCGCAGTGCGTCAGTGTCTAAAACCACAGGCACCCAAAAAATAATTCATCTCTTGAGAGGTTAAATGGGTTCCATTGTCAGCTATGAGTATAGCAGGAAAACCCTCTTCCATGAAAACATCAAGAAGGACACTTATTGTGATTTTCTTAGAAATATCAGGAATAAATCTCACAATCAACCACTTTAAATAAATGTCTACTAACATGATGGCAAATCTCTTGCCACTGTCAACTCTTGACATGGGGTCAAAAAATGTAAATACACACACTATGCCATACCTGACCTGGATCACAAATGCTGTTTAACTCAGGTTGGGGACCACTTTCAACCTTTTCTCACACTCCTTGCACTCAGCACACCACTACATCCATGACACTACATCCTTGTTCATACCTGGCCAGAAAAAACTCTATCCTCAACAGTTTCTTTGTAACCGTCTGACCTAGATTCCCCTTATGAGCTATTTCAAGCAACCTTTTTTGAACATCATTGGGCAGTACAATCTTATCACCTCGCATAAACACCTTAACGGCCACCACTGACAATTCATCCAAAAGATTTCTGTAGGGCCTCAAATTATTTTGCAAGGTGCTTTCTCTCTTCTCTCCCTTTCTGACAATTTCTTGTACGGCCTTCAAAACCAAATCATTATCCATCGCACTAGACCACTTCAAATTATTGACAGCTCTACGACTCCACTGGATGACATCTTCAACACTGCTCCTTCCCTTGCACACCTGTCCACACCTTCCTCATCCACACTCTTCCAATCCAATGACAACCACGATAAACAATCATCTTGAACATTCCACCAGCCTGGTATATATTCTATTGTGAAATTGTACTCCTGCAACCATGAAGCCAGTCTCGCAAACCTTGCTGATTCTTTCCCTGCTCCTCCCAGAGATATCTTCAACAAACGCTTGTGGTCAGTACGGAGAATAATTTGATGTCCCCACACATATGTTCTAAAATATTCTATTCCCCATGCTGCCCCAAAGGTTTCTTTCGCAATAACAGAGTAATGACACTCAACATCAGTCATGAGGAATGAGGCAAACACAACAGTTCTTTCCATTGAACCAACCTTTTGCCAAAGAACAGCACCAATTCCAGTAGCAGTAGCATCAGCGGTAAGTATTGTGCTCTTTTTGGTGTCAAACGGTACAAAAATACCTGTACTACAAATCTCGTTTTTTCTTTTTGTTTTTTAAACTTCTTTTTATTAAACAGGTGACAGCTTCTTATACATTTGCATAAACACAGATTATAATACACATTTCTCATCAACATTCCCAATTTACGGCTTATACACATACACATATAGGGGCAACCATAACCCCTTTAGCTGCTCCCTGGATGACACTAACCTCCCACTCAAATCTCTTTTTTTTAATGTTATCAACATTTTTTTTTTATCAGTACCCCACAAGAAATCAATCCCCTTTCTCATCAACGCTTTTAAACACACCGTTTTGCTAGCAAAGTTTTAAACAAACCGAGTAATACTCAATTAGCCCTAGAAAAGAACGTATATGGACCTTGTCCTGTGGAATGGGTGCTATTGCTTCAAGTAAATCTTTTTTTGGTTTCAACACTTCAAGTGACCGAGGTGTGTCCCAAATATTTCACTTCAGTTACCAAGAATGTACATTTCTCGTTGAGTAACATTAGACCTGACTCCCCAATTCTACCAAGGTCGCCTTCAAAGCTTTGTTATGGCTTTCTACACTGTCTCCAAAAACCAGTATATCATCCTGAAAATAGATTATATTTTTCAAACCCTAGAATACTTCACTAGCCATACTCTGAAAGATACTCACCAATGACGAGACAGCCCGAACAACATGATAAGAGCCATATATAGTAATGAAAGCAATCAAGGGTTTTGAGGAATCATGGAGGCAAATTTGATGGTATGCCTTTTTCATGTCCAATTTAGAAAAATATTTCACCCCTTGCAACAATAAAATAAGCTTGTTAATGTTTCGTAGTGGAAAGTTGTTTGTGACAATATTCTGATTTAGGCTTCTCAGATGAACACAAATGCAATTTGCATTGAGCAGATGTCTCTCAATAATACCATTATTTACCATTTCATCCAACATTTCTTTTTTACCTGCTCCCTCACAATTTTTGATAGTGTTCTGACTTAGTGTTGTATTGGTATAGCCCCTTTCTTGAGCTTTATTTCATGCACATACCCCTTCAAATGCCCCATCTCTGCTCTTAACACCTTTTTTGCACCTTCTAAAATGCCACCCACAGTTAAATCCTCCCCTACCATCACCTGTACTGGTACATGTGGATTAATTCTTATGTGAAGGTCAGACTGATTGGACCAACCTATTATAGGTGGTCCTGACTCTGCTATGTAAACCTTGCCTTTGATGTGCCTGTTCCTAAACTCGATGTCTGTATGTGTATGCCCTATGATGTCTATCTGCTCACCCTGATAGCCTTCCGGACTGATATCCTTTGGCAACAACCTCACACTATACCACTCCGCGAGGAACATACATTTGGGAATGAGTGTGTACAATGAGCCTGAGTCAACTATTAATTCCAATTTTCTTTTTTCCTTATAGTAAATTCTGAATTGGGTCTATTCTTCCTTCTATACTCACTCCTTTGCGGCCATACCAGCTACACTTCTTTCCAACTGCAAAACTATTTTTTGAGTCAGACGTGCGGTAGCTACTCCCACACTTACTGCACATTCTGTTACCATTTTTATTTCCAACACTTTTATTCTCATTAAACATTTTCCTCCCTTTGAGCTCTACTTGGAGGCTGTTGATACTTCTTTATCCATTTTGAGCGCCAACCAATATGTTTGTCCTGAGTTGGTAAGGAGCCCGCCTTTACATGAAGGCTTCTTTTCAGGAGACATTGTCATGGACTGCAGGGCGGCTATGGGAAAGAACAAGCGAAACGACATGCTCCAAGCCACCTGATTTTTAAAGAAACATTACCTAAGGTGTGTGATTGTTATTTTGGGAGGTGGGGACTAGAAAGTAGAAATACAAGGTCTCACTATAGTAACCTGAGATGTCATGAGTGATGTAATTAATGAGGTCATTTAACATGTCATGAGTGATGTAATATGTGAGGTCATAAGCAGTGCATGAGATGGCACAGTTAGCTCAGTGAACTATAACTGTTGAATTTCAGTGATTTTTTGGTTTTAAACATTAGTTTTTCTGTTATTTCAGCACCTGAGTATAATGTCACTTTATCCTTTGTTTTTTCAGTAAATTTCAAGAGTCTTTTTGACATAAGCTAAAATCTCATTACCATACCTAACTAGAATGTATTTTTTCAGTGGATTTATGGGATATATTAATATTCACAGCTGGAACCCGTGCAGGTAAGAGCAGTGGGGCAGGGTTGTAGGGGGAATTCGACAGATGACCACAAGGGGAAATGAAATAAATAATCAATTTTCCCTCGTCGTTCTCTATGAAAATCCCCCTTCCCCCGCCCCCCCCCTCCCCCGGCCCCACCGCTCTTACCTGCACTGGCCGCGACTGCAAATTCACCCAACAACCTGCTGAGCACAGCTTTTGGTAATGCACAGTAGTGGAATGCCCAGAGGACTTGGCCTTTGGCCAGTACCTGCGGCCAACCCCCTGCAGGCACCCATTCCCCTGCTGTGCATGGCTTTTGGCAATGCGCTGTGTAGGGTTCGCTGCAGGACCTGGCTTCCAGCCATGCCCTGTGTCTAACCCCCTGTGGGCAGGTAATCCCCCACCATGCACAGCCTTTGGATGGTTGTGTGCATTGTGGGTTGGCCATAACAATAAATAAAATTATAGAGCACCTGGTTACTTCGACTGAAGTGTCCCGCGCTTAGATTTCATACTTGGGCAGCTCCTATGAGGCAAGTTCCAGAGATGGCATTAAACCTGTCTGTATAGCCAGGTTTTAAGTTTCTTTCGAAAGATCAATTCAGAGGTTTCTTGTCTAAGTGCCAGAGGCAGGGCATTCCACTGTTTGGAGGCCAGTCAGCTGAAAGAGCAACCTCCCATGCAAGCTCTTGTCACAGTAGGGATGGTGGCTAAAAAGGTCCCTGCAGACCTAGACAAGAGAATGCAGATACCGAGGCCCTTTTCTGTTCAAAATTCTGTGACAATGGCACATAGCTTTAAAGGACATGTCTTGCCCAATGGCAGCCAGGACTGGACCCTTAGGAGTGGGCAGGACCTGTGGCCAACACCCTGCAGGCGCCCAAACTCTCTACCCGCATGCCTCACTTGACGGATCACCTCTAAATTTTCCAGGAAGGAGCTGAGATGGATGAACTTTAAAGAAAACAAGTTTTATGAAGATTCATCAAACAAAGCTAAAGTTATAAGTGAAACAAATCATGCTACGGAACTAACCTAATGATACTTACACTGTGGTGACTGCTAGTGTGTAATATACGTATATGAAATTACTCTTCATGGGGCTCTTCTCAAGTTGCTTAGCGCTCTTCTCTTGGGGGTGCCAGATTGAGGCGGGACAGCTATCCTGTTTCGTATTGAAATTTTTGGTGAAAACACCATACAATCCGCACACCAGTATTTTTGTCTGATCACTTTATTGTGTCAAAACAATAATAATGGTGCCCTCAACCTGATGCTTTTTGACCCGTTATGGCCTTGTTCTTGGGAATACAAATACAAAAAGCTTGCACAGCACTGCAGTACCATGGGGTAGAAGGTTGCATAGCAGGTATCGCAGGAGAACCACGGCACCCGAAAAAACATAATAAACAAGGAAAAGAAAATGTGGGTTAGGCGCATGTGCCCCCTCTCCTGCTGTGCACAGTCAGCAGAGGGGGGCAGGGGCGTATTGGGTGCAAGGCTTGTTCGGATTTGCCTATTTTGTTTCCTTGGACGGAATCGCTCAAAATTTGTGGGTCTACTAACTTAGTCAGCTGAGGTCTGCATGCAAAATTTAATGTAAAACTTAACAGGGGAAAAAAGTTAAGAGGGCGGGGTGAAAAGAGTGATTTTCTCATTTCATCTCCGATAGGAAATCATGCTTATGCTGACAAACTAACCAACTGAACAAATGTATGCCATACTTGTCATGAAAGTAGAAATTTACTCTAGAAGTGTGCTTTCATTGGTTTGGAGTAAATCCATTCTCTGGTTGTTGTAATAGAAACTTGTTTTAAAAGTTCAGAAGCGTGCTTTAAAGTTGTTAACACTTTTGCACATGTTGCGATTTTAACTCACCAGCCATGGCTCATGAATTCTGTCAATTGCGTTTTGTTTTTTCTAAGAAATTTGATTGGCAGGATTAGACCCTGAATTGTTTTTTCCTATCATTATTGAAACTTATGAGTGGGCTCCGGATAGCGAGTCCACAACCATGTGGGGTGGGCCAACCTCTTAGGTGACTGATACCAGAACAGTGATCAGGGGTAAGCAGAGGTGTGAAAAATTCAAGGTTCACAAGAGAAAATGTGCTGTAAACGGCTCATGACTCCCAAGTCATGAGGAGATTGCAAGAAGCCATGTTTGGATGCTGGATTCGACTGCCTTTTTGCTATAATGGCAGGAGTCCAAGCCCACTGCTGATGGCCAAAGGTTGTGTGCAGCACGGGTTGGCTGCCAGGCCTTGCACAGTGGGGAATGGAAAATAAGTGCATCATAATTAGGGCTCCCGGTTTTATGGTATTTATTTTTTTGCCATTTCCGTCTGTATTTATCCATATTTATTTTGTGGGCATTTTATTCTGTATTTATCCACATTTATTTTTGCCACAAGCAAAAGACGACGCTACAGCTAGTATTTTTCCACATTTATTTAAATTGACAATTTTATTTGTTTTCTAGTACAATATAGTCTATATTGTACTAGAAAACACATAAAAAATTGGTTAAAAAAAAGGGCAGGAAGTGTAGGGTGGAGAGAGGAGTGCGAGGTGGAAGCATAACTATAGAGCCTTTGGTGTTTGGTACCCCGGGGGCTTCTAACAAAAAACTCTGTTAATGAATCCTAGCTCTGTAGACCGGCCTCAAGACTGCTGCGCCTCCCCCTAGGCTCCTCCTCCTATGTTTCAGCCCTTTTCTGTTTCATGGAGGCTGCTCAGGCTGGGTGTCAGCTGGTCGCCATGTTGTGTGCTGTTCCCTCAATTTGCCTTTTTTCATCAGTAATCACAGCCAGACCTGGTCTGACTCATGCATTTTCTTTCGACCTCCGCATACAATCGGTATACGCAGTCGTAAGGGCGGTAGTGCCTGATTTTGGTGTGACAGGTGCCGTGCCGCCTCATTGATAGTGTTTCCTCTCTAAGGGGCTGGTTTTGTTTGTAACGGATAGACGGTCACAAAGGATACATCACTTGTGCTTCTCCGGGCTTCGGCAGGTGTTCCTACTAGGTTCCTAGGTCATTATTTCTATTTGAAATGTTTCTAAAAAAGAATCATGCAGCTGTTCTACAAATTGAAATTGTCTTCCATCCACTAGCTGTCACTGAAAAATATGCCCCTTTGAAGAGAGACCGCTTTGTCTCACCTACAGATTTTGTTAAATGTAGAGCGTCCATGTTTGAGTCGAAAAACCCATGTCAGACCTCTGCAGTGGATTGGGGAGTCCTAGACCTGAAATGTACAGTTGCCATTGCAGGAACTCGCAAGTCCTTGTTTGCCGGCGTCACCGCTTGGACAGCCTCTGCTCTGTACCTTGCTGGCTGCACACATACAGCAGACAAGAAATACTGCCCCCCTAGAATTTCACAGAGCCAACTGGAGTACAGGTTCCGTATTTTGTCTTGTGGTGGTTTTTCCTTTTAGCACCTACATTTACTTTTGTAGCATCTTTATAGTGTATTTGGCCTAACACATGTTCCTTAAATCAGAAAATATCAGCGGACACGCATTAATAAAACCTAGGACTGGTTTCTTGGAGTTTTACTGCCCAAATTTTTGTTTTGTTCTGGTGCTTTAAACTTCTTTCCCACTGGAACAGGTGAAAAAGGCCTCTTAAACATTCATACGTGCTAACGTAGGCTTCCATGATGTCATGTGCTCGCCTACAATACAGCATAGTAGATCTGTTTTGTACAGTTTAGGACAAAAAATGATAGATCTTGGATGGCTAGTTAGTGGGCTGTGCTGCTTTGTCGTTCTCGCTCTCCTTCCTGCTTGACTATGTATCCCAGAGCTTTCCAAAGTATGTGTCGCGACACGGTACTGTGTCGCCTGACATTCGTGGGTGTCGCGCGACGGTGCTCTCTAATCAAGCATGTACGTCCGTCTTAAATCTCTAAGACAAACGTACATGCTAGATAGGACCTATGTACATTCTCGTGCGTCATTACGTCTGCGCTGCATACTTTGGAAAGCTCTGGCCGGGTCTCCCTTCTGCGGGTATCTTTGCTGCGGGTCTTGAGCTCTGGTCCCGTGTCCGGCAGGAAGCTGTGGGGGCCGAGGCGCAGGATGGGCTGCACAGTGAGCGCCGAAGATAAAGCCGTGGTAGAGCGGTCGAAGATGATTGACATGAATGATTGATTGATTGATGAATCTGCGGGAGGATGCGGTGCGGGAGGCCAAGCTGCTGTGTAAGGGCCTGGGGGGTGGAGGGGGCAAGCCGGGCCGTTTTAAAAAGACCTACTTTCAGTGCTGCAGGAGTGGTATTACCGGGGGTTGACGAGGGGTCCATGATCAGGATCACGCCCGGTTCTAGCGGGTGGGCCGGGTGGGCCAGGCCCACCCAAACATGAGCCTTGGCCCTCGCAGTGAGGGCTTGAAGGCAGGGGCGCAACAGAATTGGGCTCAAAGAGCTGTCTGTTTGTGTGTGCGCGCGCCCCGGTTGAGACAGCTTCCCACACACACAGACAGCTTTGAGATTATCGCAGCCGCCCCCTTGTACTTCACAGGTCTTTACAAGACCATTTACAAGTTAACGAGGCTTTGTTTATTTTTTCACCCCTTCATCTCCACATGGCGAAAAGGACAAATCCTTTCTTTGGCACCGGTAACCTTTGCCTACTGTCCTCTGTGCTGCGTGGATATTTCTTTTTCTATGCAGTGCAGGAGAAAAGAAGTTTGTTTATTCCTGTCACCTTTCCTGACCCCTGCAGCAGTTTATCACACCAGGCTGTGACACAGTTTGACTAATGGAGTAGGTAAGAGAATTTGTCACTATTTGTTTTTCGGTTAAAAATGTGCACAGGACCAGCAGGACACATACTTTGTGCGTACTTCATTTAAACAGTTTTTATCATTATCATGGCCGATGCAGGATAAAATAAGACAATACAAAATGCCCAGATAACGCTGGTGATTAATGATCCTGCTGGAGGGCAATCGTTTGTCTGTCCGTAGTTTTTAAATGCAGATGAACTGTATTTTCTGTGGAAGCTCAGTGGGTTAAGCCTTTGTCACAGAGATCCTTGTGCTAATTGCAATTCAGAAGTTACAATCCCAACATAGGACAGTGACCAATGAACTGTCATCAAAGAGCTGCATACAAACATGAATGGTGTAGTTAGAACTTCGCTTATTTTTGTTTTGTGAGATAGTTAGAACTTCCTCAGTCTCTCATTATTCTAATGTTGCTAAAATGAGTATGTTTGGGCAGATATACATTTTTATCAGTAAAGCTGACCCCCATGGAATACTCTTTAAATCCTAAAGTTGTGTTTCCACACACCAAACCCTCTTAAAATATATTGCCCACCAGTATGGATGACGTGATTCATACACCTTGTAATCCTCATTGGCTTATGTGACATTCCCTGTAGACTGATTTACATACTTGTATGACTCATTGTCTCTGTATAATGTGTGCGTGGTGTAAAGTACTGACACACACTACACTGACATGAGTAGAGCTGTACAACAAATGAAATGCATATGAGAGAGGGGCTACGTAAAGATGAGGGGCACTGTTGGAGGGTGGCAGTGAGGGAATCTGAGGAGGAGGTAGTGGGAGGGGCTATGGAGCGATGAGGGGCACTGTTGGAGGGCGGCAGTGAGGGAATCCGAGGAAGAGGTCATGGGGTGGAGGCGGGGACAAATCGAACCCGCAGTGGCTCACCCAAATGCACCCTTGGCCCACCGAAATAAAAATTCCTGGAGCCGGGCCTGATCAGGATACTTAAATAAGAGGTCGCAGGCCATGGGGCCGTTTTTACCAGCCCTTTTCTACCTTATTCCATGTCCCTCTCTCACTTACACACACCCAACACTCCAACCCTTTTGGTTAAGACATGTCATTAAACAATCCCTAACGCACGGCTAATGCAACATGTTCACTGCTCTTTAGCAGTCACTGCTGCAAGCTGCTCCAGGCAATACTCTCACCCCTGCACTCTGCTGTATACAAAAAGCTGAACTGAAACCACAGGCTTTTCCCACTGAACGATGAGTTGAACAACTGTATTACTTTTACCAGATAATAACCCGACAAAGCAAAATGACAACTATCAATTATTTAACAAATCCTCTCAATTATCTCACAGCTTTAATGACTGCCGCTGAAAACAAAAACTAAAAATCAATATTAGTCACTGCCAGTAGCACAAGAAACCAAACATGAAAGTTATATGTTTGTTTAGCAGGTCTATCGTAAGTACATTTGAGCTCATTACAATATTTAACAAATTAGATTTTGCTTCGGGGTTGTGCAAAAAAATTATGCAACCCCGATGCAAAATCAGGGCCTTAACATGTATTTATGTTTTTTAAATCCTGCCACAAAGAAACTGGCAACAAGGAGAAATGCGGCAGTAAATCCGTTCTACTCAACTGGTTGCAAAGTCTGTATTTTAAAATATCATGGGGTTAAGGCACCTGTGGCAGAGATCTTTGTGTGCTCAGTAAAGCTCAGGGAATAATAATAATGGTAAAATAACTATTTGCTGGAGAGGTTTGTGTTTTGTCTAGTCCCAGTTTTGGATCAAAGTAGCATTGAGGGTTAATAGGTCTCCTGGAAAGCACATTATGTAACGCGCAGATGACAGATTTTTATTATATGTAAATGGGCAAGTGAGTTAGCGCTTTGAACACAGAGATCCTTTTGTTACTTGCAGTTCATAAATTGTAATTCTTCTAATATAGCACAGTGAGCCAAGAAGGACATGTGGCTCCTACACCTTGTAACTCTCCCCGTCTTATGTAACACTCCCTTGATTTACACACACCATTTATTGTCAATGTATAATGTGTATGTATAAAGCACTCTGACACTCCACAATGGGATTAGTAGCACTATAGCGCTGTAAAAAAAAAAAAAAAAAAATAGTGGCATTTAAATTGTTTGTGTAAATACTGGGACAGACTAACAAATCTGACATTCCTACACACATGCATATCTCTTATATAAAGGGACTGAACAAAGTCAAAAGCATGCCTGCCTCTTGCGTGATGTGATGTGATAAGCTGTGTGCCTTTGTTTCTCCTCCATTTCATTTACGTTTAAAACGTTTTTATTGAGACAAAACAAACCATGGGGGAGGGGGATAGGAGGGCAGGATACATGGAATACAATCAAAGAAAAAGGGTGCAACTCCAGAGGGTTGGCAATAGGTAGCGCGGTGGGTCAGGGGGAAAAACACAGTCTAGAAATACAAGCTTTGAAATCCCCGCACGCTTATCCGACACCCCAAATCTAAGCAATAAAAACCCCCCCATCAACACCTCAATAGAACACAATCCCCCCCCTCCCATCCCCCATCCTCCCAGTAACTAAACAACAACACTCCCCCCCCCCCCCCCGTCCTATGGTCCCGCATCAGAGTAATCCTAACCAGGAAGCCCCGCACCCCCCCCCCCTCCCCGGGGGGTCCCCGTTTCACATGTAAGCTAGTCCGCCGGGGTCACCGGCGGCGTCAGCCTGAGCAGCCTAAGATACCTCGGGCAGGTGAGCTCCCGGAATTCAGTGGACAGCAGCGCTAGAAAGGGTTGCCACAGCTCTTCAAATTGGTCTATCTCCCCCGCAACCGTAAGCGACAGCTTCTCCATCCCCAGCACATGCCAGAGCCTATGCAACCAACTGGTGATGGAGGGGACGGTGGTTGTGCGCCAGTGGATTAGAATGTTCTGAACCGCAGACCCCAGCGCGATTGCGATCTGCCTACCCCTACGGGACTTCAGTGGGTACATTAGGTCATTGGGGAGGCCCAACAGGACATACGCCGGGAGTCGCGGTAGCTCTATCCCAAAGTGCTTATCCACCTCGTCCAAGACTTCCTTCCAGTAGGCGGTCAGCACTGGGCAATCCCAAAGAATGTGTGTAAGGGTACCTTCCTGCCCGCAGCTCCGCCAGCACCCCCTGTCAGTGTGTTTATGCATTTCATACAGTCTCTCCGGGGTGTAGTACCAGTATGTGGATACCTTAGTAAAGGTCTCCGTAAGGCCCGTGTGATATGCAGAGTGCCGCGCCCGATACGCAATTTTGTCCCATTCCTTGTGGCTGAGTGTCCTACCCAATTCCCTGTGCCAACGCTCCCTCCCCGGGTTGTAATAGTGAAACGGCGGGGGTTGTAGGTATTTGTACAGATCGGTGATCAGTTTAGCGTCGGAGGTCCGAGTAGCCAACCACCTCTCATACGGTGTAATTGGACGGGCGGCGGTGGCACGCACCTGGGGCTGGAGGGCCCAATGCCGAACTTGCATGTAGCGCAATCTGTCCAGCTCCGTCAGGCCGAACTCCTGGCGGAGTTGCTGAAAAGGAACCACTCCTTCCGGGCCATAGATCTGGAAGAGTGCCCTGCAGCCCGCCCGCACCCAGTGGGAGAAAACCCCCGGCTCCATCCCTGGGGAGAAGTCCGGGTTGCCCGCAATGGGCGTGAGCGGCGAAGGGAAGGTGGTAAGGCCCCGGGCCTCACAGACCGCGTCCCACACCCGCAGGGGGACCCGCGTAACAAAGGAAGCGTAAAGATTAGGGGGGCGATGCGCGCGGCGCAGGAATGGAACCTCTTGTAAGGTGCGGCCCGCCACTGCCTGGTCTTGGAAGAGCCAATGTTTGTCGGACTCCCACCTGCTCCACTCCACCAGATAGCGGAGCTGTGCCGCCTGAAAGTACTTACGGAGGTCCGGAATGCCGAGACCCCCCGCTTCCGGAGCAAGCGTGGAGAGGACCCTCTTCATGCGTGGCCTGCGGCCCTGCCAGACAAAGCGGGAGATGTCGGCCTGCATTTGTCGTATCCAGCCCGCCGGGGGTTGGAGCGGAAGGGCCCGGAAAAGATATAGTATCTGGGGCAACACCGTCATCTTGACCGCCGCGATTCGCCCCAGCCAGGACAGCAGGCCTTTGTTCCAGCGGCCAAGCTCGTCCTTGATCTTCCTGCTGAGGGAGGCATAATTGGCCGTAACCATCCCCGATAATGTAGGCGCCAGCAGAATCCCCAGATACGGCACCGTGGACGAGGACCACTGCATGGGGAAGAGCCGCTGAAGATCCCTCCTGGTTTCCGCAGCCAGGGACACGTCTAATGCCATCGACTTGCTCATATTCATTTTGAAGCCGGCCACCCCCGCAAAGGCGTCCAGCTCTCGGAGGCAAGCAGGCAGCGACCTCCTAGGGTCGTCCAAAGTCAGCAGGACATCATCCGCGTAGAGACTGACGGTGTGGACGTACTGGCCCATCCGGACCCCGACAGCATCCGGATTATTACGAATCCTCTGAGCAAACGGCTCCATGTAGAGGGCAAACAAGAGCGGCGAAAGAGGGCAGCCCTGCCGCGTGCCGCGCTCGATGGCAAAGCCACCGGAGCTACACCCGACGCTGAAGGATGCTTATAGCAGTTAAAGACCATGGTGCGGAACTTATCGCCGATTCCCAGTTTCTTGAGGACCAGCTCAAGATACGGCCAGTGAACTCTGTCGAAGGCCTTCTCCGCATCAACGGACAGCAACATCCGCTCCCCCGAGATCCTTGAGGCCTTCTCCAGAACATGCGTCACCCTCTTGGTGTTGTCAACCGTCTGTCTGCCGGGCACAAAACCAGCCTGGTCCGCCTCCACCAGGTCGGGGAGGTGTGGACTCAGCCTGGACGCGAGAATCCCCGTGTACAGCTTGAGGTCGACATTCAAAAGCGAGATGGGTCGGTACGAGCCGCAGAGGGCCCGGTCCTTCCCAGGTTTCGGGATTACCGCGACCGTCGCCCTCAGGAGATCCGGAGGGATGGCTCCGGGTTCGGAGAGAGAGTTAAATAGCCGAGTAAGGACAGGGGCCACGGCCGTGCAAAAAGTCTTGTAAAATAGCGACGTGTACCCGTCCGGGCCCGGGGCCTTGCCATGTTTCAGCCGCGCGATAGCGGAAATCACTTCCTCAACATGGATGTCCCGCTCCAGGTGGTCAGCCTGAGCCGGATCCAGTACCGGGAGGGTCACCGACTCCAAATAGCCGTCGGCATCCCGTGGCGAGGAGGGCTCCTCAGCATACAGCGCCTCGTAGAAGCCGCGGAAAGACTCCGCTACCTCCGCGTCCCCGGAGACAACCCCCCCGTCCGCGCCCACCAATTCTTTCACAACGCTGCGCTGTTGCGCGACCCGGAGCCGGTGGGCTAGGAGCTTGCCACATCTGTCCCCCCCAGTGTAGTAGGCATGTTTCAAGCGTAGGGCGGCATACTCCGCCCTGTCAAGATCCAGAGCCGACAGGAGCTTCCTCGCTGCCTTCAACTGCCTCCACACCCTCGGCGCCCCCGTACGGCGGTGGACCTGCTCAAGCTCCCGGACTTGAGCTGTCAGCTCATCCCTCTTCAGTTGCCGCTCCCTATTCTCAGCTGCGGAGATAGAGATGAATTCCCCCCGGAGGACGGCCTTCAATGCCGCCCACTGTGTCGCCCGCGAGGTGTCAGTGTTGCTATTGTGGGTGAGATAGTCCTGTATGACCTCCCCGATGCGTTGCACCACCGACTTCTTGTGTAGAAGTGTATCCCGGAGGCGCCACACCCCCCGAGAGGGGGAGGCCGCCGGCCACTGGAAAACGCCGGTGACTGGGGAGTGGTCAGACAGGGTCAGGACCCCGATGTCCGCCGCCGTGGCAGCGGCACGCATCGGTCCACTCACCAGGAGGTAGTCCAGCCGTGAGTAGGTTCGGTGTGCGTGCGAGAAGTAAGAGTAGTCCCTATCCGTGGGGTGCATGGAGCGCCAGAGGTCGTGCAGATCCATTTCCGCAATCCGGGCCCTCCCAGCCTGGGACAGTTCCCCCGTCTGCGGGAAGCGCTGCGCCGATCTGTCCATCGCAGAGTCAAAGACAATGTTGAGGTCTCCCCCCAAGATAATGTGGCGGTCGGGGGAAGCAGTGACATCCACCAGCGCGGAATCTAGGAAGCGCTCTTGGTGATCGTTTGGGCTATAAACGGAACCGACCGTAAATGCTATGCCTCCCAGGCGCATGCGATACGCAAGGAGCCTCCCCTTCTGTTCAGCACACTTATGCAACACCTCCCCCCGAAAGGAGCTCGCTAGGAGAATGGCTACCCCCGCCGTCTTGGTCGCTGCCGAGGAAAAGAACTGGGTAGGGAACTTAGCAGAGCGCATCCTATGGCAATCTCGGGGCAATAAGTGTGTCTCCTGCAAAAGGCAAATGTCCGCCTGCGTCCCCTCCAGCAACGACAGGATCGCTCTGCGCTTCACCGGGTTGTTCAGACCCTGAACATTAAGGGTCACTACCTTTAGGCCCGGCATTCCTCGCAGGGGTCGGGAGCGCCATGCAATGGGCAGGGAATCAGCGGGTGGGGCGCGCGGGGCCACAGCGCAGGACAAGCCAAAACAAAGCGGGCATACAACATCGGACGGGACCTTCCCAACCCCAAACAACCCCCTCCCCCACCCAAAACCCAACCCTGGCAACTAGCCACCCACAAACTCAAACACCCCATAGTCTCAGTCAAGCCCCAAAACGGGCAAGTCCGTAGAAAAGAGCAAAGTGGACGTCCAGCCACTCACCTCCAACCGTTCCCCCCCAACCCCCCCGCCCCGTACCAAGCATGTAAAGAAGCTAAAGACATCTCCCCCCGGAGTGTGTGTTAGGCCGTCAAGGCCACGCTAGAGGAGCCGGTCGAGTCCCCGGCCGCCACCCTCAGGGCGTCGGCCATGTCCGCTCTGATGGTGGGGGAGTCCGGGCGCCCCACACTGGTCGCTGAGCGCCGCCTCGTTGACCTCCGCCGGTTCCGTCTCTCCGAGGACCTCCACGACGGCGTAGCTCCCTCCTCCTCCGCCGCCGTGAGCCCCAGGACACCACAAATGTCTTGCAAGGAGCGTAGCTGGTGTAGCACTCCGTTCCACCGAAAAATCAGGCGGAAGGGGTGACCCCAAGAGTACGGCGTCTCATGCTCGCGCAAAAAGTCAGTGGCAATCCTAAAGGACCTGCGTTTCTGCAGAGTGATGGCGGAGAGGTCCTGGTAAAGCGCCACCGGCCGATCCCGGAAAGTCAGGGGCTGTTTCCTGCGGGCTTCAGCCATGATGCGTTCCTTTAGTGGAAAGTCGGGCAGGAAGGCCAGAATGTCCGGTGGAGGCGCCGATGACTGGCGCTGCCGGCCAACCCTGTGCGCCCTGTCAATGCTGATGGGAAAGTCCGCAGCTTCCCCCGGGATCTCTCGGAACAGGGCCCGCAGGTAGCTCCCCAGATCGGACCCCTCGTCCGCAGTTGGCACGCCACGCACTCGGATGTTGTTCCTCCGAGATCTGTTCTCAAGGTCCTCGGAGTGGGCCTGGAGCTCCACACACTGTTCCCGGAGGCGAAGAACGTCCTGCTGGAGGTGGACTATCTCCTCCGCTCGCTGTTGGCCCTCCGTCTCCGTCGCTTCCACACGCTCGCCAAGGCCCTCCACCTCCCTGCGCACTTCTCGGACCTCGCTGGCCACCTCCTGCTTCAGTGTCTGGAAGTCCTCCCTGAGGGAGCTGAACAGTTCCTCCATAAAGGCCCTCGTGACGGGTGGCTCCCCTCCAGTCACATCCACCGGAGCCCGGGAGGGCCCCGGTGAGGGCTGCGCCCTGTCCCGCAAGTGCTGGGCCCTGCCAAGCATGTCCGGCAGGGTACGGTCCCCTTTCTTCGGGCCTCCTCTTCCAGACATCGCTAGCTCCGCAGTCGGGCACCGATCCAGGCACTCCAGGGATGCTCAGCCGCCGGCTAGCACTCGACCTGGGTATCCCCCACGAGTGAGGTCGCTGCGTCACAGGTGACAAAATGGCGGCCCAGTCCGGTCACCGTCAGCCGCAAGAGCTTGTGTGAGACAACCAAGGGGGCCGCAGCAGAGTGGTCTCATCAGCACATCCCTCCGGTAATCAGCCCAGCAGCAGCGGGGGTCGCTTGCATCCAGCAGCCAGGACTCCGGCGAAGGCTGCCACCACTGCTCCTTCGGGGACAAAATGGCGGCCGGGCGGAGCAAGCCAAAACGACCAGGCCCGACGACACCACCGGGCCCCCCGAGGCACCCCACAGTAAAATAAGTTCCACCACCGGCCCCCGTCTGTCACGCACAGGGGCCTAGATGGTCCAACCCCATCAGGGAGTCCGCTGTACCTCGGCTAGGGGTTAGGGCCTCCGCAGTGCGGGGTGTCGCCGTCACCAGTCTGAGTGCCGGGGCACCCGTCCCAAGCCTTCCACACCGTCGGGTCCCTTCCCGCAAGGCTCCTTCAGTCACCGTCGAACGGCGGGCCAGATCCCCTCCAGATCGCAACTTTCAGCACCAGGCCCAGCCGAGGCGCCCGGACAGCTCTCCAATGCGCTCCGCCCCTCGGGCTCGCCGTCGTCGTTCCTTGGTCTCGATCGAACTTTTGGAGGGGTTCCCCCGAGGCGATCCGAACCAAAACAGCACCAATGTGCACCCCTGATGCTCCGCCACGCTCCTCTCCCGCGCTGAGCCTCAGCGGGGGGAGAAAAGCATAAGAAAAGGGCTCTAGCTTGGCCGGGCCGGAGGAGCTACGGGAGGAAGCGTCCGCTCACCCCGCCATCTTGGCCACGCCCCCCCTCCATTTCATTTAGATGTGAGGCTCCTGATAGCTCCCAGCCAGGATACTCCAACAAAAGGAATCCTGATGGCCCCTTAACTTCCACCTTTGTTATAGGCCCAGCTGGAATCTGATAAGCCCCTTCCCCGCCTGTACATTGCTGCTTGGAACAAAAGCAAACAATGTGCAGGCACTGTTGAATGTGTCCCGGTGTCTAAAAATTGCACCAAGACAAGTTTACCATATTTCTGTGGGGCCCAATCTCATAGCAGGGTGGACTGCGATCACCCTGTGAAAAGAGTGGATAGATGCAGTCTACCCTCAACTTGTGCCCGGTCCACTACATAGTGCCAAGAGATGCATGTGCGTCTCTTGACGCTGGGAAACAACCTTTACAACGCAACTTTTACAACGCTATGCTATTACAACGCATTTTTTACAACGCAAAAGCTTTTACAACGCATGCATTTACAACGCATGCTGTTATATGGTAAGTACTTTTACAACGCATATACCATTACAACGCATACATTGCAAAAGCCTTTACAACGCATGCATTTACAACGCATGCATTTACAACGCATGCTGTTATATGGTAAGTACTTTTACAACGCATATACTATTACAACGCTTTTTGTTTTTTTTTAAGAATATTGTGTTTTGAAAAAAAATTAATTAATATTGTATTATTTAAAATAAATACTATATTTGATAAATATGAAAGAGTAATTATTGAGTATAATTTATTTTTTAATTTAGAAAAATTAAATGTGAGTAGTTTAACAAAAGATTAATACTTGAGTATTTTTCTAATTTCAAAGAGTATTTTTTAAGTTAAATTAAATAAATATAAATTTAATAATAAATGATTTGTCTTATGAGAAATTAATACTTGAGTATTTTTTATTTTATTTTCATATGTTAATAATTTAAAAATAGAATTATTATAAATTATTAATACTAGAGCATTATAAAAAAATATAAATAAAAATTTCTTTAAAAATTAGTATTATGAAAGATTCATACTTGAGTATTTTTAAAAAATCAAAGAGTATTTTCTAAGTTAAATTAAATAAATATATTTTAAAAATAAATGATTTGTATTATGAGAAATTAATACTTGAGTAATTTTAATTTTAATCTAATATGTTAAAAATCTAAAAATTAGAATTATTATAAATTATTAATACTAGAGCATTTATTAAAAATTAATATCAATAAAAATTTATTTAAAAATTAGTATTATGAAAGATTAATACTTGAGTATTTTTAACCTTCTTATATAAAGTGTAATGATTGTTAAAAAAACATTACAAAAAATACGAGTACTTTTGGAGTATTATAATATAAAATAAGAGAAATGTTAAAAAAAAAACAAAAAAAACCAACTAAAAATATTTTTAATATTAATAGAGTAATTAGAAATGTATTTGAAAAATAATTAAACCAAAAGAAAATAGAGCAAAGAAAATAGAACTTACTTTAAAAAAAAGTTCCCACGCTTTTGCATTGAAGTCTATGAGCTTATTTGTCCTTCATTTATTTTGGCAGCTTCAGAATATACAACCCGCGGAACAAAAAAAGAAGGATCAGAAAGAGAAGAAAGCGCAAGTTTGGAAGGAAAAAGAAAATAGAGTCGAGGTAAGGAACACATTTAGTAAATTTACATTTAAAAAATAACATTTTACATGATTAAATTACAATTTTTAAAAATAATAACAGTAAACAAATAATGTTTATAAAATATTTCTTTATTGGAACAAACTTAAAAAATAAACATAATTTTTATTGATTTTTGGAACATAATGTACATTTTTTAGAAAACATAGAAATAATTTATTTACATTTATAAACATTTATTTACAGGTTAGATAAATAAAGTAGTCCGTTATAAACATTGAAGCGCGCGATGACGTCATGACGTGAGCGTCGACGTAATGCGCCATTTTGAAGAGCATCGGAGGAGGAAGCAGCAGGAAGCTGATCTGCGTCCAGGTAGGAAACATTTTCACTTTTAATTATAGATTAAACCTTTAATAGTGATACATATATAGTAAGAAAAGAATAAGGTGAGGTTGCGGAAAAACTAATTGATGTTGTAAATGTTTTAAATCATGTCCACATTTATGTCATTAATGTATGCCTATGTCGGGTCGCGCAAAGGAATTGGTTCATTACAAAAATGTATGTAACTGTAAAATTATTTTTAGTTACTGTTCACAAAGATTATTTCTTAACTTCGGAACCAAAAATACTGATTTAGATCTTCATTTCTAAGAGAAAAATAATAGCGTATTCGTAAATTTTGGAAGAAAGTGATTGAATATAGATTGGTGTTTATGCAGCAATGTGCATTTTGGATAATGGCTTGACTTGTACAATTTTGAGTAGTTTGATTTTTGGTGAATTTTTAGACCGGTAATTAATAAAGAAGTTTTCTGAAATTAAACTAATGGCGTTTGGTTGTTGAAAAATTGGTCCAATACTATGGAACAGTAGATTTGATCACATTGGTAGTTTTGCTATAAATGAAGATTTGAAAAAAAAAAAAAAAAAAAAAAAAAGACCCGACTTGTAAGTTTGTAAAAATTTTTAGAAAAACATTGTATGCCAATTGTAATTTAAAAATATTTAAATTTGAAGCAAAGCAAGAAAGTAAGTACAAAACTAATTTTAGAAAGAAAGAATGTTAGAAAGATTTTCCAGGTAGTCTATAGCCACACACAACGAAAATTGTTGTACAATAGCCAATAGTCTCTCAGACATTTCCTTAGTTTTGACAGTTACTCGTGGGTTTAGACTACCTGCAAGTGTTTGGGCTATTCTCATTTCTTGAAAACTTTGCTCCTTCTTCAAAGTTTCCAAGAAAGAGTAGAAGTTTGGATGAGGTTTGCCAATTGTGTGGTTGAAGGAGTTATGCCATCCCTCAATGGCATTGTTTGTTTTTGCTTCTCCCTCTAAACAACTCGTGTAGCAGTTCCACCACTCCACGTGGAATCGTGGCTTCCTCTTGCGACCCGATCTGCTTAGGTGCCCAATCCATGTGTCCTCGAAATAATTTAGAATGGGTGCCAATTTTTCTTCGTTACTTGTATAATAAACAGATTCTATAATTGCAGTGTAGTACTCGTCCACACTATCGGGAGCAACAAAACAAAGTGCTGTTCATTTTTTTAGTTCAAATTGTAGTTTGCTATCACGAGAATATTCTGCAACTAGGGATGTTTTCTGTAATTTACGCCAAAATGCCTGGGAAAAATGAAAAAAACATCCCTGAATTTGGGTATCAGTGTACGTTTTATTGATCACATTGATCATGCTCAATTCAAAATCAATAATTATTTTCCTAGGACTTTGAGATGTTTTACTTTTAATAACTGATAAAAGTTCAGTGTATGTTGCAGAAGTCTTATCAGGTAGCAAACTATATACTAAGGGGATTACACTATTGTTAATTTTGGCATGTATAGTGTAAATTTGAGTGAAAGGATGGGGTGTACTTTTAAACGTCCCATCCATCATCCAAATTTCACTACTTTCTAACTTTGCAAGGTTACGTGGGGTACTAAAAATGAGAATTCGTTTCTGAGGGTTTTCGTTATCATGCAGAAGGAAAGGTTCATCAGAAAAAGAAATAGAAAGATCATGTTGAATTCTAATGTCAGAGAAAGAATGTGGTGTAGATAATTGAATGTTACTTGCCTGCTTTTGTCTTTGAATAATTCTTCTCAAATTAGGAATGATAGGCATGTTACTAGCAACATGACTGGGGACATGCTGTGCAACCTCTCTTAAAATGGATCCTGTAGAATCATTGGAGGTGCTTGCAATAGCTTTCATTTCGTTAACTGTTTCTCTTATTTCTACCTCCATTGCAGAGGCAGAGTGGTTATGTTCTGTTGTTTTCACAACTAAATTATCAAGAGTAACCGCTCTGCCACTGCAATGGGTAGTGTAGTATTGCACACACCTCCAATGATTTCTAGGAAAACGTATTCTTTCCTTACTATATATGTATCCTCCATGGTTTAATAAATTTTTTCCCTTCCTGGATTTAATGTACTTCGCAGCTTCAAGACTAGACATTATCTGAAAAGAGAAGAGAAGAAAAACAAATTAGGATGAAAAAGTAAATGCTATACCTCAAATGTTACCCTTACACCTTCCAACACTTTCCCTACTGCTGCAACTTCTTGGAGTTAGAATAGTAAATTGGACCCCTACACCATCCAACACTTTCCCTACTGCTGCACCTTCCTGGAGTTAGAATAGTAAATTATACCCCTACACCATCCAACACTTTCCCTACTGCTGCACCTACCAAGAGTTAGAATAGTAAATTGTACCCCTACACCATCCAACACTTTCCCTACTGCAGCACCTACCAAGAGTTAGAATAGTAAATTGGACCCCTACACCATCCTACACTTTCCCTACTGCAGCACCTTCCTGGAGTTAGGATAGTAAATTGCACCCCTACACCATCCAACACTTTCCCTACTGCTGCACCTACCAAGAGTTAGAATAGTAAATTGGACCCCTACACCATCCTACACTTTCCCTACTGCAGCACCTTCCTGGAGTTAGGATAGTAAATTGCACCCCTACACCATCCAACACTTTCCCTACTGCAGCACCTTCCTGGAGTTAGAATAGTAAATGGTACCCCTACACCATCCAACACTTTCCCTACTGCTGCACCTTCCTGGAGTTAGAATAGTAAATTATACCCCTACACCATCCAACACTTTCCCTACTACTGCACCTACCAAGAGTTAGAATAGTAAATTGCACCCCTACACCATCCAACACTTTCCCTACTGCTGCACCTTCCTGGAGTTAGAATAGTAAATTAAACCCCTACACCATCCAACACTTTCCCTACTGCTGCACCTACCAAGAGTTAGAAAAGTAAATTGTACCCCTACACCATCCAACACATTCCCTACTGCTGCACCTTCCTGGAGTTAGAATAGAAAATTATACCCCTACACCATCCAACACTTTCCCTACTGCAGCACCTTTCTGGAGTTAGAATAGTAAATTGAACCCCTACACCATCCAACACTTTCCCTACTGCTGCACCTTCCTGAAGTTAGAAAAAAAACTTCTTCCAACTGAAACCCTTATGTTATATATTTTGGGATTATATTAACATTAATAAGTAAATGGTTTGTCTAACAAAATGATGGTTTAAATACAATGCTGTTTAAAAATACCTTGTTTTTTTGGAATTGGTTTCCTTGGTGAGGCTTCTGAAGTGGAATTGGCCTGCTGGCTGGAGTTGTCACTTATGTGTTGGACGGAATCGTACAACAAAAACAATTGTCTGGAAAAAAGAGAAAATGAGAAAACTGAACGTTGTTGACAAATGCAAATTTTGAATAACTTTTTGAAAATATGATATTCAATATAACTAATAGTACATGACACTTTCCCTACTGCTGCACCTTCCTGGAGTTAGAATAGAAAATTTGACCCCTACACCATCCAACACTTTCCCTACTGCTGCACCTTCCTGGAGTTAGAATAGTAAATTGGACCCCTACACCATCCAACACTTTCCCTACTGCTGCATCTTCCTGGAGTAAGAATAGTAAATTGCACCCCTACACCATTCAACACTTTCCCTACTGCTGCACCTTCCTGGAGTTGGAATAGTAAATTGCACCCCTACACCATCCAACACTTTCCCTACTGCAGCACCTTCCTGGAGTTAGAATAGTAAATTGGACCCCTACACCATCCAACACTTTCCCTACTGCTGCATCTTCCTGGAGTAACAATAACAAAAGGAATGACTATTCCATTGTGGAATTTATAACACTGAAAATTTAAAATACCTTTTTCTGTTGCTGATTGTTTTCGTGGCTTTTTGGTACTGCTGGCTGCAGGATTAAGTTATTTTTTAAATTGATTTAATCCACAAAGTTGCAACCGATTTACTGTGGAAATGAAAAAAAAAATTAAAAATTAATGTTACTTAGCCAACGTTGCTTAAAACAAAAACAAAAAAAAGATTGTAAATCTGATATTTTATTTCACTCTACATCACATAACATACTTTTCATGGTGCTGCATGACAAATGAGTATGAGTAACAATTGGTAAAGCAAAACATAATACACTTTCAATGCATTATTAAATAAGAGTAATAATGGATACCCCTACACCATCACTCAATTACTCTACTGCTGAACATTCTGGGACTTACAATAGTAATAGTTACCCCAGTAACATGAAACGCTTTTTCAAATGCAGTACCTAACTGAAGTCATATTAGTAATTGTTACCCCTGCACCATCGCATAATTTCGTTTACGATGCAGTGTGAATGTGTAAAAAATTAATATAATCCCCTTTACCATACAACACTTTTGCTAATGCTAAAAATATATTTTTAAAGTAAAATAATTACAATTAAATAACATTTACCTTCACAATAGTAAAGGTGAGTCGATTACGTTGAGGTGATGCAAAATTAGGTACACGAATTCTTGATTTTGGAAAAATAACAAGTTTCTGTTTTTGGAAAAGAAAGTAGTTGTTTTAAGTTGGTATATATTTTTAGTGATAAAAAATTAGAAAAAGTACATTTTATAAGTTAATATAAAAATTTTAAAAACATATTTTGTATGGAAAGCAAACATATTTTACGCTAAAGCAAGGTGTTAAAATATTTTAGTGACTTACTAGTAGTTGCAAACTAACAATGCTTTTCAAAACGAATTCAGTGCTCTCTCAGAGGAGGTCGCAGTGGAGGTGTCAGAGGGTCAGGTTTTGACGTCTGGTCTCTCTGGTAGTTGATAATCAACTGATTGCAAAATGGTGTCTTCCTGGTATTTATAATTTTTTGTCAGTGTCACTATAAATTTTTTTAAAAACTGCGTTCGTTGTGTTTTTTATTATACTTCATTTTACTGTGGAAAATGATAATTTAAAAAAGCATTTAAAAAAGTATTGTTTTCATTCATTTGCTCCGTTTTGGCATCCATTTTGGAACATGTCTTTTGCTATTGTTTTCATAGAAAGTGTTGTAGGACAAGTTTTACAAGTGAGATGGATAAAATGGCGCCTATGTGTATGTGTCTTCTGTTTTACTCTGTTTACTTATTTTCCGATATATTCATGATAAAAATGTGTATGAACTGTTGTTAAATTTTTCGTTCTTTGTGTAAAACTTTGAAATGTGTGAAAAAGTAATTTTTGGGGGGAATTCGAGTATTAATTTTAATACACGAGTATTAATTTTAATACTCGAGTATTAATTTGATAATGCATTTGAGTAGATTTACGTACAGTTTATCTCCACATTTTAATACACTTCCCCACCCTAAAACCCCTAATTTCCCTGCATCCCGTGCCAGATTTTATTGTACTTTTTAGTAAAAAAATATTTTTTTCGCGTTGTAATGGTATGCGTTGTAATGGTTTTCGTTGTAACAGCACTTTTAAGTATTTTAATAGGTTTAGCGTTGTAAAAGTATTCGTTGTAAAGTAAAGCGTTGTAGTAGTGTTTGCGTTGTAAAAAATGCGTTGTAATGGTAGGCGTTGTAATAGCATGCGTTGTAACGTCATACATCCCTTGACGCTATGTAGCAGCTACTGCTCATTTTAGTAATGATGAAGTTCACCTGTGTGCCCTAATACTGAAAAGCGAGGGCAAGAGATCTTTGCAGTGTAAGTTAGTAGATGGGTACATAGCACATTTCCTTTACAACGAACCATGAAGCGGTGTTTAGGAAATTAATAATATGCTAGTTAAAACAGGTGCATTTAGAAAACTGAGGCCCAAGCTCCTAACTAGCAGGAAGGCCATTTATTTTCTTGATCTGTGCGTAAGTGGATGAGCTCAAAGGGGTAAGTACACATCACTTATGTTGCTGGCTCGGTGAGTGAGGTGAATAATAAAGCCGATCTACAAAGAAAACGAATCAACAGGGTTTGGGCGGGCGGGAGGAGATGGAGTGAGTGAAAACACCAGCACTCGTGTGGAGTGCTCAAAGACAAAGAAAATAGTAGCTCCTATAACGGGAGCAGTGGATGGACCCAAGCACTTGGTCCATGTTCAGGGGGAGGGTCAAACACAGGAAGAAGCATGACGCTTTTATGCTATGGACCAATGGGAACGACGGATATGAGAGCGCGATGGAGAAAACAAGTGGTAAGCCTATGGGCGGGCTGAAGCCCACAGATTGAAAACATGCTGTTCGAGACAGCACATGCGCAGCCTAGACGGGACCTAAAAAAAAAGGACAGAATGTGACAAACAAGGCCAGCATGCTTAAAGTTGATTATTATATAATAGCTCACCACCAACTGAATATTTGGCCCAATACAGGAAAAAGGCTTTCTTTTGATAACATGGTGAAACAAAAACTCCACAACCCAACCGACAGTTGATCTAATGTACTGCCTTGCTTTTTTTAACTGGGAATTATTCTAATTTGATTCACATGTTTCTTTTTAGTACTTAAGAAGGAAGAAACGTTTGCCAAAACCAACACTCCATATGCTGTGGGGGTGCCCTTTTTGTGCTGTAAATCACTGGGGCATGTGTCGATATGTGCATGATAATATTCTTGTTTCAGGCACAAACCTAACCTTACTCCCTGTTTTGCCAGTCACTGTCTTTGTTAAGAACAGATTTACAATTGCTTTATTAAACCTTCTTGCTTTCCCCAATTTGATTGAAAATGCACCATTTGCCCACTATTTTTTAAAACCCCCCGTACACTTCTGTGGTGATTCCGGCTCACTCGTTCCGCGCACCCGAGTACTTCACAGGTCTTTAAAAAGACCATTCACATGTTAACGAGGCTTTGTTGCTTATTTCACCCCTTCTTACCAGACTGCGGGCAGTGTCTACCCCCTGTGAGATTTGCCTTTTACACGGGACACGGGTGGGAGCTACGTGCCCATATATATCTTTTTTTATTTAAATGGAATGATTGAATTCGACATACATGAAGTATTTTTCGCGTGTGTTCATTTTGGGTACTATTGAAAAATGATATAACGCTGTGAAGAAATCAGTCTTACACCCTACGGAACCACTGTAGCTTTGAGGCTTATCTCAGAGGCAGTGTGTAAAGCATTTGTGAACACATACATTAACACCGTGAAAACACTACAAATGGACACCACACCAGTTTAGAAAAATAAGTAATCTTTATTTAAACTCAAGACAAAACCAAACGACAAAAATACACAATACAGTATTAAAGATGTCCTTAAAAATATGTTATTCACTTAAATAAAGCTTGTAGCAACAAATAACACCACTTTGAGTTATACGACGTTGTGACAGATAGAAATTTCAAAGTACGGCGCCGACTGCGAGGTACGGGGCGTCAGGCTCACAAAAACCAGTACCTTGGAAAAGCGATGAAAACAAAGACGCTCACGGCGTCAGGGAGGTTATGCTTCGTTGGCGCCACACGGCGTCGGTTCCTTACGACCCCCAGGGGGGGTGAAGCCTCTGTTCCTTGCTGCAGTGCAGGGGAGGCGAGACGACTGTTCCTCACTGCGTCGTGTTGGTGTCGTCACAATGGCGCTGAAGCCTCTGTTCCTTACGGTGGAGCAATGTTGATGGATTTGGGGAGTCACCAACGTTGAGGATCCGCTCGGCGATGATGAAGTCGGCTTCGGAGTCAATGCGGCATGGCAGCAGGCGTCAGGCCTGTGTCGCAAGTCGGAGCAGCGTTCATGGCTTCGGGCAGGTTACGACGTCGCTCGCCGGCGTCGATGTGGCACAGCGGGCGGCGGCGGGTCTACTTCACAAGTCGGAGCAGTGCTCACTGCTTCGGTGCAGATTACAGCATCGCTGGCATCGGTGTTGCAATTTCCTTCTGTAGCAGCTAAAACTGCAGTCCTAAATGCAGACAGACAGAAGGGGTGAAGTCTTTGTGTTCCTGAGACTTCAAAACAGGAGGCATGCTCAGTTTCAAGCCCTTGGAGATCTATTCTTCAAGCAGGTGACAAAGCAAAACAGCAAAGTCCTTCTTCTCCTTTCCTAGGCAGCAAGCAGTCACTGCAGGCCAACCTCAGGAAGCAAACAGGCACAGGGGCAGTATTCCTCCTCAGCTTATCTAACTCTTCTCCTTGTCAAAGGTTTCCTCTTGATTTCCCAGAAGTGATCTAAAGTTCTGGGGTCGGGGCCCCAATATTTATACCACAAAATCCTTTGTTCTCTATAGGCAGAGAGTGTCTGTACCCAGCCAAAACCAGTTCTGCCCTCACTGGTGCAGCTTCCTGGCAGGAGGTGGAGACAGCATCGTTAAAGGCAGACCAGGCCCATTGAGGTGAAAAGGAAATCTCCTCCCCCTACTCCAATTGCAGCCCAGGTCTATTCATCCAAGCCCTGACTCATCAGACTTCTGGAGCCACCGCCCTCTCCAGCCCCCTGTCATCCAAAAGCCAGACATAAAATAGACAAACTTAGCAGAGGCGCACTGGATGGTTAGGCAAGAAAATACCTACTTTCTAAAAGTGGTATTTTCAAAGACAGAATATAAAAATCACCCTCACCAAAAGATGCATCTTAACATTCTGAGTTCAGGCATACTAAATTCTATTTTCCTATCTTGTTTCTAGGGTCAGTTATGTTTACAAGATGTTATAAACTAACTCCCCATTCTGGCCTATGGGAACAGATAGCCTTGCAATAGTGAAAAACGAAATTGGCAGTATTTCACTATCAGGACATGCCACACACATCAGGGCATGTCCTACCTTTCACATACAATGCACCCTGCCCATAGGGTTACCTTGGGCCTACCTTAGTGGTGACTGACATGTAGAAAAGTGAAGGTTTAGGGACTGGCAAGTGTGTGCACTTGCCAAGTCGACATGGCAGCCCCAGACTGCACACAGGCTCTGCAATGGCAGGCCTGAGCCACATTTTACAAGCTGCTTCTGTGGGTGGCACAGTCAGTGCTTCAAGACCACCAGCAGCATTTGATTTACAGGCCCTGGGCAGTGGTGGCTCCTCGAGGGAGTGCGGCGGGGCAGGGCAGGGGAGATGCAGGGTGGGAGGGTTGTAAACTCGAGCATACGGCCCAACAGAGTTAAGAGAACAAATAAAACGAATTACATTGCGTGCATACTTTTTTAGCCAGCAGGACCCGGCCCACTTAAAGCCCTGCTGACACTGACTGTGGTGCTGTGCTGCCTTGTATAGGAACCACTCCTGTTCAAATAATGTCCCCAAAACGCGTCACACCAGGTGGTACTTATCTCCTTTACGTCACTTCAGATTTGGCAGACAAGATTTTTGATCAGCCCCTTATGACAATTCAAGCGGGAGGCATTATATCAAGGCACGTGATGGACAGCTGGAATCCCTGCGTTTTTCGAGGGATAGACACTGTTGAGAAATCAATACGAGGGGTGATGATCAGGTCTAAAAATGAAGACTAAAGGAGTCGAGGTATAATACCAAATTCAAAACAAACGACACTTTCGGACACAACCAGGATGAAGAGTTATTTGTAAACAATAATTTAATATGTGATGCAGTGACTGATTAACAAATATCTCAGAAATGTTGCATTTAATAGTATTTTTTGGGAGAGGAGGAAAAGGGAGAATTATATAAATACATTTTGAAAAAACATTCGACAAATTCCGTTTCACAAGAGCTTGCCTTTTAGCTTTCTTTCTAACGTTTTGGACTCAAACGATTGTCTAACTATTTTGGAGTTGGTTTATATTTAAGACAAACAAGTGTAAACAAATGTGGCCAAATAAACGCCTGTAATAATAAACACACTTTCCACTAATTTACAAAGATCAAATCCCTTGGGATTACCATAGTAACTAACTTGAGAAAATAAATTATATTTTCTCACAGATTCCATTCAAGAATCATTTGACAGGACAAAACAACTGTGGCCATGAACACTAAAATTATTCTGCTTATATGTCACTGCATTGATTTAACCCCTTGAGCTCTGGATAGGAATATATTCCTTTGTTTGTGGAAAAACAGCATGGCTTAAACCAGGCATTCAGATTGACAAGAGTAATATTCTTTTTATTGCCATCACTGAGGGTAATAATGGCAATAAATAGCGTATTCAACTCGAAACACATGCTGGCTGAAGGGAGTTTGAAAATGTAAATATGCTAAATTGTAATACTTGTTGGTGATAAGTATTGATGGGAATCCACCTTTTTCTAGAGCCGGGCTGACTCCAATTACACAAAATCATTACTGAAGCCCACTAAAGCGTTATCATTCATAATCATGTAGAAGTGAGACATGCGACTCCATTTTTGTGATTTTCTAAATATGGACTCGAATAATTTTACTACATTTCTTATTTGAAATAATGTCAAATTAGGTCAATATTTTATGATGTGTCCTTTATACTATTAACAGTTTGTTTTTGTATTATATCACACGGAGAGGTGACGCTGGTGTCAGAGGAGCCAGAAGCAGTGGTGGGCTCTTGACGCGGCGCACCACGGGGGAGTCCTCCAGTCCTAGCCCCAGCCCAGCGGGCAGAGGCCATGCTCCTTATTTACCCGCTGGTACTTGTGTCCTCAGGTAAGTCACGGCAGCAGCAGTCCATAGGAGGTGCGCGGGGTCCCAGAGCTCGCAGGAAGCTTGGGTTCCATCTTTATACTCAAGTTATTGCTAGACCTTGTGTAGTCGAGGTGTTCAGTTGTGTGGCTTGTTCTGACCTGTATTGCTATCTTGTGGCTGACTAGTCCAGCCTTTGTCTAAACTAAGGGTGGAGGAGGGAGTGTCAAGGCAGGAGAAAGCTATAATTAAGGCATAAAAGGTATGCAGGCTGCCCCTCCTAATTACTGGTTAGCCGTCATGGGGCAACCCTTCTAGGGAACAATGGACCAGGAAATGGCAGGAAGAAATTCCCCTGCTTCAAAGGGGACCCTTTTTCTCCTTTCCGAAACACTTTTAGGGCTGACCCACTGTACCCCCTTCTGGAATGCTTGAGAAGAACCCTGCAATTCACATCTGCTCTCTGGGCTCTCCCCAGTCTTCTATCTTGGATACCACTTGTATTTTGCATCACATAAAAAGGACACCTGTGTGACCATGTCCACACACACCACATGCACTCCATGCATGTCTTACATGTGTATACAACACATTCGTCACATGCATCTAACATCTATCCCCTGGATGGAAGGGTGACTTATCCGCTTTCAGGGTGCTAAATCTAAAAACTCAGGAGCTGCCTGTCAGTCTACAGTGCGCTGACTACAATTATTATCGCGGTTACCACTGTCAGTCCACTACACCCCGGGAGGAGACACATTTTGCACTCACAAAATCGGATGCACTTTTGGTGTACCCTTCTAACATCGGAGCCCCACTCTGGATTTCACTTTGAAGAACAAAAAGGCAGTGCACACACATGGTTGCTGTGTTTGCTAGGGTACTACATCTTGCTTTGGTAAATGTAAAGCAGAGGACATGCTCTGCAGAGCCAGGCAGTGGACCATTCTCCATCCGAACAAGGGAATGTTGTGTGCTCCCATTCGTAACCTCTAAATCCTAGTGTTCTAACAAAATTGTCATTGGAGACAATGTATAGCCTAATGTTTGTGTAACAAATGTGTAATCCACACTCCTAGGAATAATCCGAGTTGCACCGTAAGTAGTTTCCAGGAAAATGTAGTCTCGTCATGTACATGCTAACAACTGATACCGGAAACTGACAACTCCAACCCCTACATATACAGCCCCCTGTTTGAATAAACACAGCCCCACAAACAGGGACCCCCCCGTTGAGCAGTACACATACAAAGCATAAAAATAGACACGAGCGTGCATAGCCATGCCAGGCTCGTGTATCAATAATTACAGCATCATTTGAAATAAGCACAAGCGTAACACGTCGCGCTCGTGCACAAAAACCACATGTAACAGTTTGCCTTTGTTTCTGCAGCAGCCATTGCAGATAACTTAAACAATATGCATGAGTAGTCCTATTCTAGTGATATCCAGGGTAATAGCCATAAGTGTTATGATGGTCTCTATTACTTGGCTTTAAGATAGTTTTCAACATTAGGACATCTGATGCCCTCATCATATGTTGGCCGAAACAGAGATTTAAACTATCCTAGGCAATTTATTGTTCCAGGTAAAGTTTATCAGATACTTTTCAGAAGACACCTCTTTATTTTAACATTTTTGGGATCGATTGTTTGGGTTTTGTGACAAGACCGAGCATATCATCAGTCAACAACGCCAGTTTGTGATGTCCACTTCCGTCTATAACCTCTGAATGTTTGGATTGGTTCTGATACTGTGTACAAAAGGTTTCATTGAAGGGGCAAACAGCAAGAGGTATAGCAGACACTCTAGTCGTGTGCCCCTTGTGAGTGTTAACTTTTCTGTTAATTTGCCATTGATTTAAAGTTTGGTGGTTGATCCCAAATAATTATTGAGAATATATGTCCTCATATTAGGGCCTAACTTTGTTTTATGCAAAGCGATTCAGGAAGCTACATTCAATTCTATTGGGTGCCTTCATTTTTTTCTAATGAAATAAGTATATATAGGTTTTGTTACATTCTGCTATACCTATCATATCTGCTGCCGTTCGAATTTTATCCCAAGTTTGACTGTGTTTAATGACGTCAGATTGATAGATCAAGATCATGGTGGATGAACCCCTATTTAGCTGAGTAACTAGTATTTTAGCAGGTATCATCATGCCATCATTCAACATTATTGGTCTGTAGGATCCACAATTTTCAAGCATCTATTTTGTCAATGTAAGAGTGGATTCCATCATAAAACTAGCTATATTCTATGACTGTATGAAATAGGTCAATATTGTCATCTATGGGTGTATCAAAAGGTTTGGTAGCTTTGTAAGAAGTTGCTGTGAGACCATGTGGTGCTGGTGCCTTCTTGCTTGGATATCTACCTATTACAGCTCTAATTTTACCCTCATCAAGTGGTTCCCCTAATTGCATTAGTATGTTAGTGAGGGAGCAGGGTTTTCTATATCCCAATCTTTGGGTGTAACCATTAAATAACCCCAGCCACTGGTCATATGGACCTTTGTTCGTCGACAAGGAGAAATTGAAAGGAGCAAACATCTACATCAATCCACTAACATGATAAATCATTCATGACTTTTAGTGTGGTCAATAAAGAGAGTTTTAGGTGAGATGTCTTCGTTTTTTCAATTAAATCAATACGATTTAGTCTTTTAAGCATCAGCATTAGAAATTAACATAATCCAATCATTGATATTTCAGTATAAGGTAAGTATGTTCCATAAAGGAAATTCGCTTATCTAAATATTAGAATAAAGTGAAAAAGTATGTGTCAGTTCTGATGCTCAATATTGCTGGAAAGTATTCTCAGCTCTTAAATCAGCAGACAATCAATACAAATAGTTAAAGTAACCTCTCATACAGAGAAGCATCAGTAGCTCAAAGATGAGTCTCCTGTAAGCGAGTCGGGAAAGGAATTCGGCCACTACTCTAGAAACACACACTAATATAAATACACATTTCTAAGTTGCAACAATATTCTCTTTTGTCTCCTGTCTTGTCAAATAGGGTTTCAGTAAACTCCTGGGAATTGGCAAATTCCCCATCTTCTCATAAAAACAGGCCTCTGAACGTTTCAGTTAGCATGGCATTAGCAACAGCTCCCGGAACCCCCCCCCCTCCATACCCGAACACTTATACTCTGACTCCGCTGTCTAACACACACGGCATGATCCTGAACGCCCTGGGGATTCCCCCGGTCAAGATTGCGGCAGTACCTGAGCTTGGCATGGCATCTGCTCCGACCTCCACATTCTCTGTGTGTTGTTGCCGCGGCTGAGAGCGGCTCACTGGCTGGGGGCGGCGCTGACCCGTCGGTACTCTCGGCTGCTGCTATGCTGCAGAAATCTGCCAGAGGGAAACCATGGATTTCGACAGATACCGCTGGAACATCGAGGAGTGGCTCAGCACAACAGCAAAGTGGCAAGAGTGGCAGCATCGATGAAACGGTGGGGGATAAATGCTAGGGTACGCTAGGAAAGGGCTGGTGGTAAGCGGAATATACCCTCTTCATTTTCTAGCTGAGAAACATAAAAAGCAACACCACCACTTACAAAATATTCTCCCCAGTAACGATCTGGGTGGGCAGGAGGGAGAGCTTGGCAAACAGCTGAACTTTTCCATGAGCCAGCTACACTCTACACAAGAATTCAATCGAAATGAAGGGAGTTCAGTAATGTTGTGGTTGGAGGGAATAAAGGACACTTTTCTGCACAGTCTGTAATGGCGGGTACCCCTAAGGACCATATAGAGCTCAATAAAACCACTAAAGCAGCCCAGAGCAAATCAGCTACAAGGGAGGCTAAGATAGACAGTCTCCCGAACTTGTATAAATTAGGGGCAAACGACAACTGTGGCAGCCAGACAGCGGTTAAGGATATTGACTATGGGGACAACTTATTTTCCCTTTCAGATCCCTCTGACTCATCAGGAGATGAGATTGAGTCAATTCTCAGGTCCCGCTCTAGGGGAGAGTCACCTGGTTGTGGTCACAGCTACACAAGTAGTGAGCATTCTGAGAACCTAGGTACTGACACCTCGGAAACTGGCCCACGGACTGTGCGCAAGAGGCACAAACCAGGTGAGGACACCATACAAGCTGCTGGTAATGATGCACTGCTATGGGATTATTCATTCTGAGCAGGATTTGGGGCAGACGGGGGGTCAGTAGCTAATCACACAAGGGAGGACACAGTGGAGAAAACCAATTAGATATCATTGGCTGTGATATACCAGAGTATAATGGCGCACAGAGAAGAGACAGGCATGGAGAGCCAGCAGACTCAAGGAGGCTGCTGCAAACTCTAGAACTCAATACGGCGTATTGCATAATCCTATTCAGAGTTTGCAGAAAGGTTTAATGAAGCAGAGGGCCGGATTTCTAGTCTGGAAAATGAGCTGGCAGCTCAGAAGGTGACAACAGAGTCAATGCGTTCACAGAAAGTGGACACATAGTGGAAATTAACGGATCTTGAGAATCGCCTACGGCATAATAACTTGAGAGGTTTGGGGATCCTAGAGGGTGTGGAAAGACAGGATGCTTGAAAGTTCATTGTTGATGTTTTTCTGAGGCCTTTCCTGAACTCTTGCAATGGAACTGGAATCATGAAATACAAAGCATGCATCGATTTCCCTTTACAGAACAAACAAGACTGGGACAAACTCCTCCCAGACCTAGAGCAAATCTGATATCTATTAATAATTTATTTTTGCTCACTAGGCAGTGTACAACCTGGCACGCCCAGACAGAAAGAGGGCTGGAAAGGGATCAGAGTTTTTAATTAGACCAGATTTCTGCCACAAGATGGTGAAAAAGTGATGGCAATTACAGCAGCTTATCCCCTTATTTCAAGGCAAGGGGGTACAAGCCTATCTGCTTAATCCTTCGAAACTGAAGGTCATTTATAATGAGCATGCTTGGTTTTTCCCTTCAGAAGTGCGGGCTAAAGAATTTCTGCAATCTATCTAGATAGAGCTTCAGGCTCTAGGCAGATATCTCAGTCCTATTCACTTTTTTTCAGAATGTGGTGATGGGCTGTGATGTGCTAGATTGACGTGTTTTAGCAGGGAGGGGAGTGATCTGGGTAGTGGGAGCTTTTCATCTCAGGGAAAATCGGTACAAATACCTCGTTGCAGGGTGGGGGAGGCTGTTCGGGGCTTCGGTGGATGCCCCAGGACAAGGGGTTGGTGGGAGGGGGAACTAGGGAGGGTGGGGGAGCCCGCAGAGGTGGGAGAAGGGTTGGGGGTCTGGGGAGGGTAATCAATCAATAACAGGTGGGAGATTGAGGAATACTGGTGTGTGATGTTATTAAGCAGGGTTAGAGGCCGGAAGGGTTGGGCAGTGAACAATGGGGGTACATAGTTCCTCCTTTAATGTCTATGGGCTGAATAATAATGGGGAAAGGCAGCGGGTGGCTGCTGAATTATGAGTAATGTAACCCGATTTGGTTTGTTTATAGGAAACCCACATTCCGTGGGGCAAACAGAAGACTGTAGCCGAATTAGCCTATTTGTGCTTGCATGCACACAACAGTCTACGTCGAATCGTGGGGTGGCTATTTTGGCAAAACTTGAAATTGAGGGCACGGGTAGAAAAGTGGTGGACAAGCAAGGCCACTCGGTAATCACTGAATGTATCGCAGGGGCTGTTAAGTTTGCCTTATGCTCAGTATATGGGTCTAATCTGAATGAGGCATTAGTACTTGAGGGGCTTAATGTAGAACTGGCATCATGGCCCACACCCTTGATTTTATGTGGCGATTTTAACATGCATCTGGGCTGCCAAGATTTACAGTTAGAATGAAGAACTATTAGGGCAGGAAACTCAAAGTTTTTAAGGTGTTACAGCACCTTTTGGCTGATCACGGCTTGACTGGCGTATGGGCTGCATTACGGTATCCAGACCCCGGGTTTACATTTTATTCTTATCCACACAATGAGTTAGTAGGGCTAGGTTATTATTTTTTTGTGCCAATGGCACTACTTACAGGGGCTAAAATTCAGGTTTATGCTAGGATCACTGTGGATCATGGCCCACTGGTGATTGACATCCCGGCTATAAACATATCTTTCTCTTCAAGATCCTTCTCATTCGATAGGAAACTCTTGCTGGATGCCTCCTTTGTCAGCCATATGAAAAACGATATCCGGCAATTTCTTGAAATCAATCGTGACTCAACCTCATGTGCTTTTTTTATGGGATGAGGTGGCAAAGTGAGCTAAAGAACTATGATGTATTCAACCCAGATCTGTGACTTGGGGGTGAGTTTCTAAAACGTTTCAGCGCACCGTCCATCATCTCCTTGTGTTTGCTTTGTTCGCCCTAAGATGGGAGGCTATGCCCAGACGTTGGCCCCTTGCTCACTTTGCCACTGGATTCAAGCTAGCCTGGCTGATGAGGGGTTTTCCTCCGAAACCGGTCCCAGGATGCTTGTTTCCGGTTCAGGGAAGACCTGGCTTGGCAGTTCGGGCTGGACTGTTCCCATGAGGCACAGGTTCAAGACTGATTTGCATATAGCTTGGTCTGAACTGAGGTGGTGAAGTGAGCTAAAGAACGATGATTGATTCAACCCAGATCTGTGACTAGGGGTGAGGGTCTGAAAAGTTTCAACGCTCCGTCCATCATCTCCTAGTGTTGGCTTTAGTATGGGATGCCTTAAAGGCAGGGCTTAAGGGGTAGGTCCTCAGTTTTGGATTGTATAAGCAGAAGCAGCTGAAAATGGTGGTCCATGATCTGTATGTGGAGCTTAGAAAAGCTGAAGAGAATCTCACACAGGGGATTCAGGCAGGTGACAATACTACCCTTTTGCAAACTTAGGTTGCCAGATGTAAGGACAATGTCAATCTACACTGGAGTAAAGAAATCACCTAAAATACTAGATATATAGGGACAAGAGCTATGAGTATGGGGAAGCTACTTGGCGGTGCCTTGCAGAGAGGCTTCATTCTAAGGAAGTGGCACAAAGAATTAATATCATGACAGACTCAACGGGTAAGGCAGTTGAGACACCTCTTGAAATCTTAGGTGTTTTTCATGCCTTCTTATATACACAGAAAATAATTCTGGTGGGCAGGCAGGAGTGGCCTTGTTGGAGAATTCATGCAGTGAACGTTTGGGCCAGAATGAATCAGGGATACTGGACACTGGACACACCTATCACTAAGGAGCATCTTGAGGAAGTTATAAACATGCTAGCTAGTGATAAGACATCTGCTCCAGATAAACTTCCATTGGAAGTTTACAAAACATTCTTTCAAGAATTAAAAGACCATATGTTGGCCACCTTCCAAGTTGCATAATTTGAGGATGCACCGCCGTCTTGGGATGAGGCAAATATTATTGTTTACAAAAAAAAAAGGATAAGCCTCCAGACCTCCTGGGGTCCTATCAACCCATATCCTTGCTAAACTGTAATGGGAATATCTACGCCAAAATGTTGGCTTCACGTTTGACTAAGGTTATCATCCCACTGGTCTCTATTCGATAACATGGGTTTATACCTGCTAGAGGCACAGTCAACCATATCAATAGGGTGGTGACCCTGTTCTATGCGGCAAGCGCACTAAATACCACTATCATCCTGGTATTACTAGACGCCAAAAATGCATTTGAACGTGTCCCCTGGGACTTTTTATCGGCGGTTTTGCGACATTTGGGTCAGGTTTTATCAACTCCATTCAGGTTATGTATCGGACCCCCATCGCTAGAATATGTATAATGGGCCTAGAGTCTGATCCCGTGCGTATATCTAGAGGCACGAAGCAGGGTTGTCCTTACTCCCGCTTATATGTGCTGTATATATGAATCCTTTTTAACTATGCTGGAGCGGAGCCTTATGATTCAATCCATGCTCTGTGGACAAGAACAGTTTTGAATTTTTGCTTACGCTGATGATATAGCTGTTGTAACCTTTGACCCAGCTACAGCCATCCACAAGATAGAGAAGCTCCTGCACACGTTTGGGTCTGTATCTGGCTATAAACTTAACGCATCCAAAACGCAGATTATCTGTACAAACCAAGCCTGTAGTGGTGATCCCAGGGTGACCAATGAGGTTACATACTTGGGTATCAAAATCAGGGTATGTTTAAAAGAACTGGTAGAGGTTAATTGGGGCTCCATTCTCATCAGGATTAAACAACAGCTAGAGAAGTTTGAGTATCTCCACTTGTCACTGGTGGGAAGGTGCAATGTCCTTAAAATGAATATTTTACCTAAAATATTATATTACTTTAGATCAGTACCACTGGAACTTGCACGGGGACAGCTACAGTGGCTACAATCATTATGTGGTAGATTCTTATGGGGACAGGGGAAACCTCGTAGATCAATGCGATTGATGATGCTACCCCGGAAGAAAGGGGGTTGGGCAGTGCCTAACTTTACATTTTATTATTATGCCTGTATGTTGTAAAATATGCGGACTCTGTTAACAGTAGAGGAAGTTGGAAACGCGGCAGATGCCCCATCCATCTATCAGATTCTGTTGGGTGCAGAGGCCAAGAATTCTTCATTTAAGATGCTGGAGCATAGTTACTACAAAAAAAACTGTTTAATTGTGTTATTAACAGCTTTTAAGGTCTGGAAGGCAGTACGGAGATGTTTCCAGATTGAGGAGGTTTGTAATTACACACCTACGGCTGCTTCAACACTATTGCCTGCTATTTTTTGGGATAGGATAGTGGATAGATGGAGATGTAAAGGGATCATACAGATAGGTACATTTTATAACGACGGGGATCTCTTTTCCTATGTAACATTGGCTGATAAACATCTCTTGCCTAAAAAGGAATTTTTAAAGTATTTACAAATCTGTGATTTTTTATGCAGAAGCCAGAGGGTGATAGAACCAAACCCTTTGGTTGAGGCCATCAGACGAAAGGATCGGATCTGTGTTTTATATAACTGCCTGCTGGATGCGCAGAGGGATGATCTGGAGTCTCAAAACCTTAAATGGTATAATCGATTTGCATGTCAAGGCTTTTGTTTGGAGCAATCGATTAATACTGCTGGGAAGATCTTGATTTCCGCTAATTTAAAGGCACAGCATTTTAAAACCAAATGTTACCTCTATCACCCCCCCCCCCCGCTAAAATGCTTAAGTGGGTTAGGTCTAACGATGGGAAATGTTTCTGCAGTGGGGCAGAGCTGGCTGATATCTTGCATATTTTTTATACATGTGGGCAAATAACTCAGCTAGTGGGGCATATCGAGACTTTCCTTTGGGAGATCACTGGGGTTGGAATAAAGATCACGCCGTCAATAATATTGTTAGGTATGGGGGAGTTTTCTTGAGGGACAGGCGACACATAAGTCTCGTTATTTGATTTTTATAGCTACAGTTGTTGCACTGGTATGTATAAGCCTCCATATAGCTGCAGAAGGAATCCCCTACTTTTGAGATGTGGTGAACTAAATGTTATGCTATTTATAATCTTGAATGTAGTCTCTACTCTCCCAAAGGGTCACTCAGACGGAAAATGGGTCTACAGATATGTGGCCCAATGATCGAACAAATGAAAAATTAGAACAAACATTTTTTTGTAAAGAATACTTATGTACTCGCCCCATTTTATGTATTTTACCCTGATTTCAGGTTGTGCATGAATTCTTTTTTTTACCATCTCTGTGTACTTTGATGTGTTTCTCTAATGAATTTATTCTGTATTTATACAAGTTATGGATTGAAATAATACAAAAAATAAAAACCATCAAAATTCATATTTATAATGAATCTTTAGAGTAGACTCTTTTTCCTTGCAAAGTCATCTTTATTTCTCAAAGTTTCAACTTCCTTGAACATCTCATATTTCCTATTCTTTCTTTCTTCCATTCAATTTCTTATCTGATTTGCCTTTTTCTTTATTATTCTTTTTTGTTACATAGCATTTAAATCCATTATATAAGGCATATAAGCATATCAAACAAATGTCAATGATTAATACAGGTTTGAGCATAACCCTAAAAAGTCCTCTTCCCACTGTTGCAAACCAATTGCTGATAACAGAAGCTCCTATGCCTAAAGTCCTGAATACACCAGTGGTTTCTAAAAGTTCTAATTCAGGTTTTAGGTCAGAAATATTGTTTGCAAATTCTTCTATCTTTCTTCTCTTGTCAGGAATGTACGAGCTCTACTTGGCAGCTATGATAACATTTCTCTCGGAGAATGCAGCTGGGTGCTGAGCTCACAGCCTTTAGCTGCTGTTGACAAGTGAACAGCAGCTCTTTGTTGCCACCTGCTGGCCAACTGACAGCCCTGCTGCTAAAGGACAATTCTAATAAAAAAAATCATCACAACAGCCTAGACAGAACTATATAAATTGTACGGGATTAGTCCTAACATCGTTTTGTCAATTCTCCTTGGTTGGCACTCGTTTGAGTTTTTTTCTGTGGATTCTTCTGCCATATCAGGAGTTGGGAGATTTAGAACCTACCTGGCCTCTTCCATTGTTTTGAAGATTGAGGTTTTCTGTTGATTGCAAGCATGAGTTGGAATGTCAATTCACATATTCACAAGACTTTTTCGTTTCTGATGTAGCAGTTTGGCTCCTTCGGCAGCATTCATTTAGCCAGTGTGGTTGCTGAAATGTCCTTAGAATTGTGTTATTTTGTCACCTTCGTAGAGTGTCGCTCCTCAGAATCTTGTAATGTTTGACAAGTTAGTTTCTGTACATGACCTACCAGGCCTGCGTTTCTGATTTCAGTGATTCACTCATATATGGATGTCAATATATAAGCTGCTTTTTTCGCCATCGTCAGTTTTCAAGAGGACTATTTAGTGCTGTTTCAAATCCATCTTGAATTCAAGGGTGTCAGCCTGTGCATGGGTTCATCATGTGAATGTGCCTGTTCGCCTAATCCTGGTTCGATCTGCTTCAGTGCATTTGTACATTTCGGAGTAAGCTGCACTAGTCTTTTGAAAAATCGTAACATATTGCCTTCCTCTCTTCCTTTAAATACTTGCATTTATCCTGTAAGGAGGGGCCTGAAGCTTTGCTGTCATAAGCTGCTGTTCTGTTTTTTGGTCTGCTGTGGATGCATTTCGGATCCTTTTCAGTCAGGTTCCTCTTTTACAATGAAAGCACTTAGACCCACCATTACGAAATATGACGGCTACTTCATCAAGATATGGAAAGACATTTACCATATCTGCCCAGTAGTCAGATGAATGCTGCATTACTGCTGCTTGTAGCTGGCAGCACTTTCGAAAAAAGTATGGAATGACTGCAATAGATTTAAAGTTGTCCTCCAACGAAAGAGGGACTCTATGGTGTGCCAAGTTGTATCCTGACACTCAGAGCAAGCATGATGCAAATTTGAAATCCTGACCATCACCAACATATCTTTCTATGAACATGTGCAGTCATATATGTAGAACAGACGCCGCGAACAGCGCTTCACTAAGTTAAACCCGCCAGCAGTCTGAGTACATCTCGAGGCGCCTGTTACTCCAACCACTATCCACAAAGGATAAACTAGGACTGTGACATCCATCCGTAGAGAGCGAAACACTATGGATCCCTGATGTGAGTAGGCATCTTAGTTTACAGTGAGCTGCTAAAATATCTAGTCTATCGGGAAGTGGTTGGGAGCACCACAACAAGACTTTGAGCTGCCAGAAATCCTTGTGGCTCCATCCCTCTGACCATGAGACCCACAGCGCTGCTCCCCATCAGTGACAAATCACCTTGGTTACCCTCTGCCTTGCACACAACTGCATTCACACGAATGCTGCAAAATAGATCAGCAATAAAATACACCACTGCACCCCTGATCACATATGTTGCTCATCTGATGAAGGCTTCCAAGTCCCATAAATATGTTGCACGTCAAAATAAAGCAGACTCTTTGTAGTCCAAGGCAAGACCACTCTCTGAAGCCAAGTGGCTCAATGCCAGAAAGAAAGCAAATTTTACATTCTGAATCCTTTACTTTGAAACCTAGATTTTACAGACTTGATTGATTCACTAAGACAGGCTTAAAATTAGGTTATGTTTCTTCCATAGTTTGGTAATTACAACCATAACCTTTTCTTTGTCAAAGTTCCCAATAGTTCCCTCGAAGGCAATGAGTTACACGCACACATGTTTCTAAAAGGGTCATAGATATGCTGACTCAACCCAGTGCATTTTGAGATTTTTGGGATCCTATTGGAAGAATTATTCCATCAGTTTGGGTTTGGCTATCTGGTTTGGGATTACTAGAAATGGATTTGTTGTTCAGACTGTTTTGCATTAACAAGACATGGCCAGAGGTTTTGGGGCATCAGAATGGATTTATATCTGTGTATGACACTGATGGGGGTCCCAGGTATTACTAATCAGTTTGCCCACCAGTTCTCCATCCCTTTTAGAATGGCTAGAATTTCAGGTCCTTCTTGTATCTACACCATACCTGAGTTTCTTGCAACAGTGTGACCCCTCATAACATCCATTCAACAAAGCTGTATATCTTCATTTTCTTTGAGTGCTACTGGCTCTTCAGCAGACTGTTTTATTGTGTTGGCCAGTGCCATTCTGTAGAGTAGGAAGGATTACCATCATGGACCTCTGGACCATTTCATAGGTAGGAGGCAACAACCCAGAGGATGCACATAACAATACTGTGGATAAGAATACAACAAGGCAACACAAAATACACCAACAATTCCTACATCTACATTTGACGGAACATCAGAAGAGGGAAGAGAGTACCAAAAGGGAACATATAGACATCCCCCCACCCACCCTGCGCTTTCATTCAGAAAGCATATGATAAAGATAACGCTACAACCACTATGACTATTAGCAATAATCATAATTAAACAGCAACAATCATAAGTTCATATTGTAACTTTCCCTCATGGCTCATGCTGCATTAAACTAAAAGCAAACTGCATACACGGATGGCCTTGTAGACTGATTCTGTCAATGGGGGAGTCTTGGACATTTACTGACTAAAGGATGGAGTGGATTAGGTTTATCCCCAATGAGGGCAGGAGAGTACCCAGCCAGAAGACCCATGTAATTTAAGAACATCATTCATCATCTAAAAATATATATTGAAGTGACATTTGGGATCATAATAGGACGCATAGCGCTGGATGACTCAAACCAAGAAAAGCAGCAAAGTCTGCTGAATTAGATAATAATTTGGTGGCGCCTTTCAAGCAAATATGCCCCATGGCTTGGTCATAAAGTCCTATCGGGGACTATGACATTTGAATCATAATTTGATGTCTTGGAAGTCTTTCTGTGCCTTTTTCGTCTCAATAGCAACTTCAACATGAGCTGAAGAATTCTGCGCTGAAAGCAAGGACAAAAGGTTCATTGGAAGACTTCTTGTTATTGCCCTTTTCATCTCATAAGATCTTTCGGATGAGATGCCTTTGCCCTGTGGGTTAGACTTCAGCGTGGACGAAATGTGATGTTCTCTGTCCACCTAAAAGAGCCTGGAGTATTTCAGTGAATTCAGCTCAGCTGCAGGTGTAGTTATGGGAAAGGAGCTCCATTAAGCTTTAAGAATGATGCTTGCACACTGCTACCTGGCCATTCGGTATTATGAGCTCACACTTTTCCCCAATGATGAAGAGAAATGAAAGGTGTATCCAGGATGGGCCAGCTAAAGTTGACAGTTTCAGAGTCCGCTCCAATTAGGGATCACTGGTCATGGTCAGATCGCCCCATGAGGCAGGACACAGTATGAACCTTCCACACTACAGTGCTGATACCCCTTACACTCCATAACTGTCCATGTCCCCAAACTGACTGTACATGCGTTCACTCCCCTCTTCTAGCACACTTAATATGGTCAATGAGATCCCACTAACCACTGCCTCGGCTATTAAGTGACCTGGGTACCTGCATGGGTAAGATGGTGGGAAAAGGAATGAGGCAAGTGGAATTATCTTAATTCAAAATAAAGGGATAATAATGTGCCAGGGTAGTCAGAGACCTAGTTATGTGACTAGTTCTAGTACATCCTGCTGCTAGACCCCATAGACCCAGGGAGAATGAGTGATGTGTTTGGAGGCCTTGGATTCTTGCAGCTGGAAGAATAATATCACTTTGGATGGCATAGGAAGGCAGAGATGTGTGGAAAGTGCAAATGCAGAAATCGCCTCTCTGGGTCGCCTTAAATGAGCACCAGTTACGCTACACAAGGACACGTTCATTTTTGGTAGGCACAGGGAGATTAAGTGATTTGCCCAGAATCACAGGATGCTGAGCCGACGCCGAGGCTCGAACCTAGTTCCCCAGCTCCAAAGTCGGCAGCTTTGGCCGTGAGGCCACATCTTTTCTATCTGGTACATGTTAATGGTCTTCTGCAGGAGAAGTTCAGATCAAGCTAGTCTGTCAGCATACAATGAACTGCACCCACGGCAGAGCTCCCTCCTCCGCGCCCTCACAGCGGGGGTGCACAGGCTTCATGTGGCCGACCAGCAACTTGTGCACTTGCATCATGTCATGAATGAACAGTGTTTCTGTGGGCGCGCCCTGTAACCACCACTTTTCGATGCCTGGAGCTGTACAATGGGATACCCGCTATTCAGTCAGTGGATAATCACTGAAATGCCTGGGCAGGTTCATTCCATTCATTATGAACTCACAATGACAAAAAGTGATGAGAATGCTGAATGTTGGTCACTTGAACACTGGCCACAGGAACTGGGGGGAGCTCCTACACTGGGCACCACAGTAAAGAACTGGAATGTCTAATTTGAATAACAGTTCTCCACCTACACCCCCCCCCCCCCCCACCCAAATTCAGAAATTTTGCCAGCTATGGCCTCTTGAGAACACTGAGGAAAGTTCACCCGTTTTTCCCTGTAGAACTGTTTGGTCAAGTGACTGGTGAGTGTGAGCTCTCACACTTAACTGCTGCACCTCCATTTATATGGGGTTGCCTAACTCTGCTTTAATAAATCTTCTTCACCTTCCAAATCCGGCAGTAGGACATGTTTGGGACTTTAAGAATGGCTTGGTTGGGTGAGGAATTGTGAGCTGGCTGCTGATAAAACGACAAGGTAAAATGTAAACCGATTATCCATCTGTAGACCAGGCGTCCATGGAGGACCCTCAAAAACGGTAGATAAATACCAAAAACAGCCGAGTATAAATCACCAGGGTCAGACACAGGAAATTAGCAAGTAGGCAGCAAATACTACTTATCAACTTAAAGGGGAGAAAAAGAAGAACACATCCATCAAGAGGGGAAAGGTAGAAAGGAGATACACTCTAACAGTGGGGGAAGAAGGGGAAAACCTATACGTTAGGAAATAAGACGGCCCTCTGTCCCCAGCACCTTCCAGACCAAGTTACAATGACCCATCCCGACAGGATGAAAACCAAAGAACCCCCTTTAACGAAAGCAAGCGACAACAGGGATAGATGTCTGGGGACCCTCAGGAGGAAGGGGCCTGGGAACGGAACATAGGGGTCTGCATGGAATATGAAGCAGGGCAAGGTACACAAAAGACATCTTAAATGTATGGATGTGTTTAGCACTTGAACCTTTAAGAAAAGAGCCCCAAATCTCTTCATATATCTGTAATTTGTCATTTAGCTTATAAATAAGGCGTTCAAAACATGCCATGACATGCATGTTATCCAACCAGGTTTCTAATGTAGGTGTTAGATTTGATTTCCAGAGTCGCAAAATTGCCAATTTAGGGCAGTGGAGAGCCATCTATTAACATGTTGAGTCACAGAATGGAGGCCAGAAGTATCATACAGGGACACTAGCTGGGCAGTCAAAAGCCTGTCTAACCCAAGATCTTTCCTCATATGTTCTCAACCCTGCGACCAAAAGGCTTTCAGCCGGTCATATTCGGATAAAATATGGACTATATCGCAGTCCATTACTCCACATCTCCAACACAGTGAATCCACACTAAGACGGGCATTGAGTAACCTTGCTGGTGACCAGTGTCAACAGTGGAGGATCTTAAAAAAGCGATACCTAAGATGCACTTCTCGTAATCCTTTAATATAGTCCACCAATGGGGTATCCCATTCATCATTCAGGAATTCAGCGTTAAGACAAGATTCCCACCAGCCATGCAGTACTATGGATGTGGAAGAGGAAAATCAAGAGTCCAGCAATATGGCATACAGTCCTGTAATAGTCCCTCCAAAGTTTTCCCAGTGTGTATGTATTGATTAATGGGCGAGCTAGGGAGATCGATATGCGTCTTCCCCAGGACCAATGATAAGGTATGGGACAATTAATTGTTTCTCCATAGTTGGCAGGATGGAATCGCAAATTCCAGGCTCAACTCGGGAAATGATTTGATGGCACTGTTAGAGACAAGATCTTCAATGTGGTGAATACCATGAGTGATCCAAGTGAATCAGTACATTTCCTACCCACCGACCATGATGGCCGCATTGTGCCAAAGTGGGGCTTTAGAGTAAACAGGACTCAGGACTTGCACCAGCCTATGAGCCTTATGCAACGGGTACTGGGAAGTATGAATGATCGGGTTGAGGAGAGGAGTAACCAAAGGCCTTAAACTCGAGTCAATGTCAAGGTGCCCAGACGTCTGCAATATGTGATGCTGCAGCAACACACATAAGGGTATGGACCCGGGAGTTGGCAACCAGTACACGGAGTGGGTCCGCTGTTGCGTTAACCAATATCCTTCCAGGTGCGGGAGACATAAGCCTCCCTTCTCTGATGAGGAGTGGAGCTTGGCCCCCTTTATTCACGGTCTGTCCGAACCCCACATGAAGCGGGAGATGGAGCGGTGGATGCTCCATAGGCAGGTGACCGATATAATGAGGGCCAACATTCCAAAAATGTAGTTAAATTTGGGGAGGACATTCATCTTGATGATCTGAACCCTACCCCACAGGAACAGGTTCAGGGCCGACTGCCTTTTAAAATCGTTCTTCATATGATCGACAATGGGTTGCACATGGCCCCGAACCATGTCTTCCCCAGCCCAATTAATTTACACCCGTGGTATCGTAAATGGGACTGAAGCCACTTGAATGTTAGGCTACCCACGTGGGCTCTAATTGTGGATTGTGTTAAGGGCTAGGGTCTTGCATTTCGACCAGTTCATCTTATAGCCATGAAAGTGGGAAAATGAGTCTAGCTGAGAAATCACAGTGGCTGCTCAGGCCAAGGGTTTTGATAGGGTCAAGAGAATGTCATCCATGTAGTAAAAGTCCTTAACCTCACCCGCTGTTGTATGAATACCCTTAATGTTGTCATTGAACGAATTGCAATCGCCAGAGGCTCCTGAGCCAAGAGGAACAACAACTGAGTCAAGTTGTTGTGGTGGATGTCAAAATACATGGAGGATTTACGGTAGACCGCAACCTCACAGCTGAGACTTGATTCCCTAAGGTACTTACAGGTTTCACATGTGCTCGTTCCCACATCGTCAAACCCTAGTTGCAACTTAAAGGTCAGCCAGTCCAGATAGAAGAAAAAAGGCAGTTCATGTCATAAATCCGACCAAAGCTGGCAATTGCCAGCAGCACATTACAGGTAAAGATTCCACAAAATGTGCATTGACAGCCGCATTTTCCATGCAGAGAGTACAGGTGTAATCCCAGTAAACTACCTGTTTGTAAATTAAAAGCCAGTGCATTTGTGAACTGACAGGTGCAAAGAGAGAGGCATTAATCCAGCTAATTATGGAGCCTTCAAGAATGAGACAGATGGGAGACTTGGGACAGACAAACTCATGAAATCAAGGAATATTCTGCAACTACAGACTCCAAAGTCTGTTAGGAGCCGTGCCGGCTACTGCGGTGACAAACATAAATGCACAAGCGGTGGTATGTCTAGGATAATAGCCTGAGATACACTTTGAAAAAAAGCTAATTCAAAAAATCTTTTTGGAAGGAAACTAGCTGGACAAAGTTTCATTTTCCCATCTGGTTTATCTCACCAATCAAATGGGAATACCACCAGGCCAGAATCGTTGCAAAATATACTTCTTTCTTTGGCGCTGGTTCAATCCAATATGTCTCAGGCAGTGTCCAAGCCAAGATGGAGGCTGTGATATTGTATGGAACAGTAAAAAGTGCAGCATTTGCTAGACACAGCCATTTAGCAGTACTTGAAGAGCCTTATAGAAGAACTAGTGCAGCTACCCAGGCTTTCTTGATATTAGCCAGCAAGAGGGATTGCACCTATCGGAATGTAGAGCGGGAGCCAAACAAGGCAATAACCCTATACTGAAAAACAAAATGCGAGTAGACCTAATTGTTAGTCGAATCCTGCAAGTGGGAAACTCCCACCCCTATTTGCAGATGAAAAGGCATTTCATTGAGCACAAAGTGGCACACCTTGTAACTTTTATGCTCTGCTCTGCTGAGCTATAACAGTAACTATAAGGAAAAATATCTACGTTTCTCAGCTAAAGTGGTGGGCATTTTTGATCCACACAGGATGGGACAGCCATGTCTCACGACATTGGGTCAGGTAAAAAATGTGGCATCTATTTGCACAAGCTAGAGCAGAGCGACTCCCCATGATCGGGAATGGGATCAATCTACCTATGACTTATGTTCGAGGCACTTAGGCACCGCTTAGGATCAACCTCATCTTTGTTACTGCTGCATGCATCAACAAGTGAGAGTAGATCATTTGGAGACCTCTCTATGGACAAATCACACTGACATTGTTCAAGAAAAAAACACATATAGCCAGGTTGACCAGTTCCCTGTATGTATCGCAACAAGATGCCTCTTGTATGTTGAAAATGAGCAGCATCAGGAAGGGTAGCCATATGAATAAAATAGGGTTGTCTATAAGAGTGTATATAAAGGAGCTATATGGGAAAGAGCTAGGGGGCAATTCACGAGTAGCTAAGATAAGGTCAAACAGCAAGTGGTTGGTTAAGCATTACCCTATTTTTGAGCTGTAGGTTAGAGGTGGAGTGGCTTGTGGCTGAAGAAGAGGCGTGACTTCCCTCCTAATGCACACCTCCAAATTCCTCCCAGTGACTTCAAGACAGTGGAAATGTGCTACAAAAATAATCTGGGGAAGGAAGTTGGCGAAAGGGTGAATCAAAAACCTTTCCTTCCCAGTCCCTCAACCCTTCTTCACCCTTCTTTCATAGGCCAGGTTTCCTCTTTGATTAACTGAGGTTTTAGTGTAAATTAACAATTTGTTTTTATTATTATTTTAACATGTTAAGTGTTGCATTCATAGGCCACGAACTGGCTGAATCCTAATCAAATTTGATTTGTAAGTTTAAATGAGATTCAGTTCCAAGTACAAATATTTTTCAATGGTGTATCCCATTCCTGTTTCACTGTTGTATAATAATAACGAAACATGGGCTCTTGTATCTCTTTCGTAATCTGCTTCCGGGTGGTTGGTGACACTGGTTTAGAAATGACTCGGCCTGTCAAGACTCTGTAGTCCTAGAGCCTAGCAATTATGCTGATTGCTGAAGTTCCAAGATCACTTGTCAGTGGGAACTTTACTGACAGCACACCGTGGACATTTCTTGCAGGACCAACAATTTGGGGCGACTTGCGCCCCAAGCCAAAGGCACAGCGTTCAGTCCTTCAATCCTCAATAATTTTGAAAATCACTTAATCCTTATGTTTTACATGTAATCACTTGCTTACACAATCTTTTAAAGATTGTGTAAGCAAGTGATTACATGTAAAACATAAGGATTAAGTGTTTTTCAAAATTATTGAGGATTGAAGGACTGAACGCTGTGTCTTTGGCTTGGGGCGCAAGTCGCCCCAAATTGTTGGTATGTTATTTCAAGTGCCACGGGCAAGGCACTGTTCCAAGGAGCACGCAACAAGGCATCATGAAGATTATTCTTGGATTACAATTTCAATAGGTGTGCATTCCCTATTTTGTCCATGTTGAAACTACATTTCTTGCAGGAGTCATGCTGCATAGCGTAGGAAGGGTTCTCACTCTGGGTACGGAGCTGCAAGATGTTACCTTTAGGACCGAAATCAGGGAAGCCATAGTAGACCACTACAAAACAATAGAGAGCTCTGTTACAGCAACTATCACATATTGGGAGGCTTTCAAATCCTACATAAGAGGGATGCACAGATCTAAGAGTGCTTGTGCCCTTAAATCAATTCACAACCCATTGGATTGCTTATAGTCTGATCTTCATTTGCTAAAAGCTGATTATGCAATGACTGACAATATCGCAATTTTGTCCCGGAATCGGGAGTTTCTAACTGAATTCAGGGAGGAGGCAGAGCAAGACATTCTCTTTATGGGCAGAGAGGCACAGGCCCAGTGCTTTGGTGAGAGGGATAGGCTGGGTAAAATGCTGGCTTGGGTGTCTAAGGTAAATTGAACATCCAATAGGATTACCAGTATTCGTAGTGAGGAAGCGAGATCACAACAGATCACAGCAGCTTCAGGCAGTATTTTGACAGTGTTCCAACACTTTTATGAGCACTGATATGCGCCAAATCTTTATCTGAATAATGCAGACTTGGCTGGATACCTTGACCTGGTGGCTCTGGCATGGCTGGAAGGGGCGGCTAGGGAACTACTTAACTCCTTGATAACACTGGAGGATGTTAAAGAGGCACCCATTCGGGACGGCCTTCCAGATGATTTCTATTAAGAATACATTGACCTGCCTGCGCACCAGCTGCTAGATATGTATAATGCAGCAGTTGACAGAGGTAGCCTGCCCCCCGCCCCACCACGATGGAAGGGGTGTTTATAGTATTATTATATAAACTTGGTAGAGACTCTGCCTTATGCTCTTCCTACAGGCCACTGTTTTTACTAAAGAAAGACAACTAAATCCTGGTGAAAATCCTATTGCAAGGTTCTCAGACACTCTTGCAATTTTTGGTCCTACCGGACTATTCTGAATTTATACCACAAAGATTTACTACTTTCAATCTTAAAATGCTGATGACAGTCATCCATAGAGTCGACCCACAATTGCCATAGTTGAAGGTACTTCTTGATGCTGAAAAAGCATCTGGTACGCTAGAGTGGCCCTATATGATGGTTGTCCTCCACCGATTGGGATTAGGGGGATATTTCCTGTCACTTATGAATCTCTTGCACACTTCTTCCAAAGCCAGAATTAGAGCTAACGACTTACACTCCAGACACTTCTGTATCAGTGAAGGGACCCGGCAGAGCTCCCCTCGTCCTCTTTGATTTTTGCACTTGCACTCGAACCCATGGCATTCTTTGTACGTGAGCTGCACTCCCACCATAGTTTACGCCTTGGGCGTAGATCATTAATCAGCGAAATGTACATTGATGATGTTATACTGCACTTTCAAAGGCCTGAGGAGGAGGATGTATTCTCTATCATATGGGCAATCGTGCGAGTTGTGGGATTACTCCGGGGTACAAATAAATTGATCCAAATCAATGATTTTCCCGTCCTGCCCACTATGGACTATCCCTTACAGTGGAGCCCAGAGGGTATTAAATACTTTGGTGTGTGGGTTACTTGGGATACTGATGGACTTCTTAGGGGAGATGGATCCGTCTCCCCTTCTCAATGATGGGACAGATTTCCCTCATTAAAATGGTGGTTCCTCTGTCTATTTGCCAACATTCCAATTTACATCCCATGGTCTTCTTCAGGCAGATGCAGCAAGTATTAACACAGCTCATCTAGGGCCGAGAAAACCTAGAATCCTTTTGGGAAATGCTCACGAGACTGCTGAGGGATGGCGGGCTTGCAGTACCCGATTTCTATATTTATTTTCTGGTGGTGCAGGCACACTATTTGAAATACTGGGTTGCACCGCAGGCAAATGCGACGCATGCTAGAAGTGAATGCGCTATTGTTTGTACCCAGTCAGTGCTGGGGAATGTGTGTTACCAGCCTTGTCTTGTTAGAGATGATGTTGCCGTTGTAGCGACGACCTGTCTACCTTGGTGTAGAATGGCACTGTTACAGTCTCTTGGTGTGCCATATTCTCCTTTGTTACCCGTCCCAGTTAATCCACTACTCCAACCCACCAAGGTAAAGGTGTGAAGAAAGTGTTGCATAATCTAGGGATGGTCACACTGGGTGACCTATTTCCCCAGGGCTCCTTCCTAACAGGGCAAAACTTTAGAAATCTTGGCAGTGATGAACCAATAATAATGTTAAGCTATCATAGATTGTGCTCAGCTGCCAGGGCGGGGTTCTACATGTCCCCCCACCCACCACCTGAAATGTCCCTTCTTACTGCATATATTCTTAGGGCAGATACAGGACACTCAATCTCCTTCTCACACGCCACACTCCTATGAGGCATGGTAGACACACTCTTGGACACCAAACATAGATGGGAGAGCTCCTTGAAATATCAACTTTCTGACAAAACCTGGGTGAATTGTGCACAAGTAAAAGAGGTGCCATTTAATTATATGCATAAATTAACATATTTTAAGTACTTACACAAATACTACTACACCCCAGGAAGACTGGCTAAATTTAGAGATGTGGGCCATGCTGAATGTAAGCTATGCAGCCTTGCTAATGCCACTTTTTTACACATGTCTTGTAATTGTCCCAGAGTGTTGTCACATTGGCTGGAGGGATATGCTGGAGCTGACTCTTGACCCATCACTGCATATAGCACAAGTAGGGGACACATCAGCTCGACCCACCACAATTTGTTGCTTAGCTTCCATGGTTCCTCCTCTAGCCAAAAGAAGAGTGGCACTGGTATGGATGCAAAGGGCAATACCTACAGGAGCTCAATGGCTAAAAGACATTACCTATTGCCAAGAGAAGATGGAGCAGTATGTGGGACACATACACCCCACTGCCTGACCTAAAGACATTTGGGACCCATTTGACTCTCACGTGCTACGAATTGCTGAATCGGTCTGTTCATCTGGTTACCAACAAACGCTGGCGTGTGCCTCCTGCCAATTCCAGAGTGTTAAACTAGATTGTTGTGATTGAGTAAATGTTGTAGCATGTCGGTCTCTTCATAGGTGTACTATATCACTGCCTGGAAATCTGCGAAGTAATGTGATACTGCGATTTTTGTTTTGTACTATGATAAAATGCAATACAAAAAATAAAAAGACCAGAGGCACTTCTTTTGTGTATCAGATAAACAGGTGTATCGAACTCTCTGTAATGGCCAAAGTAGGAGACAAATTGGCTAACTGCAAGGCTCTGCAGTGGGGTTGCCATATTGTGTTCTACCGTAAGTTGAGAGTGTTGGCATGTACAGCAACAGCAGTTGTGCCACAGTAGGATGTGCGTCAGTGCATTTTTAGCTCTTGTTTGTTGCTATGATGTGTGTAATCATTGGATCCCTCTTGAGAACGTTAATCGATGCCCAGAGAGAGGCTGTGGGTGTGTGGTGTTTGTAAGACCCGGTGCTCTTCTGAGCTGGTACTCACCTACACAGTGCACATCACCTGTGGGTTACCGTGCTTAGAACAACATTGTCTTAGCTCTGGGCACACCATATTTCATTGTTAAACCAGTTGTCCTTTAAGAAATTGATACGATAAGAAAGTGATTTCTCATTTCGATCCACTATGAGACTGATACATTTGGATGGTGTCCAACGTTGGGCCATGAGTACCGGATGAATAACACATTTTTTTTTACATAAGATACATTTACAGCCAGTTAATCTAAACAGGAATGATTTACATAATTAGTAGTTATCTAACTTATTTGGAATGATCTGACCCTACTGAGCTTATGTTAGATACTCAGTTTGACTAGTCCAGACCTGATGTTGTCAGTTTCTTAACAGCTATCATTCTGGCACAAAAGGTGGAGTACATAGCTTGAGGGCTTGGAGTGAGGGGGGACTAAGAACTTGTTAAAAGGTTAAAATGGGTACGCACATTGTGAAAGAAAGTAGAAGGAATATTCTTGATCAACAAAGTATACGAGTGCAATTTGGAAAGAAATCCTGTAGCTTGTGCTCCCAAGGGACACTTCTAGGCATTCTGAAAACAATCTTAAGGGTAGATCGCAAGCAGACCAACCAACGTCCCATATTACCTCCCAAAGTCATCAGCAGTTTGGGGGAGGTGGGTGAAGAAATACCTCTGGATCACAAATTGGTCTCTGTGGATCCTTTCATTCATTCAGACGTGGGGTATTATCTTAGGAATTGGGAATACCGTACACAATTTCTTCACTTTTTTAACCTCTGTATTTTCAACAGGCAGAGTATCCCTGTGACTCCTGGTATTCCTGTGGGACTGGTAATTCTTATAGGCCTGGTAACTCCAGTTACCCGGTGCGACTTGTAATGAGGGCCTGGTCGGCCAAAGCAGCAGTGGTAACTGCGATGAAGTGAAGTTGCCCCTTTACAGTCATTTGCTATTGGTATCAACTTAATGTACTGCATTGGGCTGTATTACATAAATAACGAGTACTATTTACTGGATCTGTTCACAGAAAGGTCTCAGCCAGAGCTGAAATCACATATTTTAAAGATATATTCTTATTATGATCATATTTATGTAAAAGGAGTGTACATTCACTGAAGTCTCTTGGTGCTATTGTAATCAAGGAGAACAGTTACTTGCACAAGTAGCCGCCAGTTATCCTTGTGAATACAGGTATAAAAAGCCAAGTTAGACTATTTTCTGCAGTGCGCGCTCCTCTTAGTGTGCTCAGTGCCTCTCCCCTCCCCCACACCCCACTCCCCCGTTTTCTGAGTCATTTCTTTTTATCATACAAAGAGTGAATCTTTTTTTTCACTCTTGGTATATATAAATGCTGACCGGCAACAGTCTCTGTCTGAAGGCTGGTGCAGGCTCACAAAGGCGCCTGCACCAACCTCTAGAGCAAGATCACCAGGGCTATGTTATGTTAAGCCGCACTTTTTGAGCGCACGGCTACCCCAAAAGGGTGTCCCGGCGCTTTAGCAAAAGAGGCCCAGAGAAACAGAAAACCAAAGGCAAACCTACTACAGTCACAGCGGGCTACTTGGTGAAGAGCAGCGTCTTCAACTCCTTCCTAAAAGCCAGGAGGTTGTTCGCTTTCCGAAGGGAGAGTGGGAGCTCGTTCCACAAGCAGGCCGTCACGTATTGAAAGGAACGACCTCCCATCCGAACACGTTTGACCACAGGCACCTCCATTTTAGCCAGGTCCGCCGACCTCAGCAACCTCCGCGGCACATAGAAAGCAATACGCTTCCTCAGATAGTTAGGGCCAATCGCATAGAGGGCTTTGAATGCCAAAGTGAGGAGCTTAAATCTAATTCTCCCCGAAATTGGGAGCCAGTGCAGCCTGGCCAGGAGCACAGAGGCGCTAGCTCTCCTAGGCAGCCCATAGATGGCTCTGGCCGCCGAATTCTGAACAATCTGTAGTCTAGATAACAGATACTTGGGTAGGCCTGCAAAGAGTGCATTCGCATAGTCCAGGCGGGAGCCCACAAGCGCCTGGACTACATTCCTATGGTACTGCAGTGAGAGCAGAGGAAGAAATTTCCTGAGCATCTTGAGGATGCTAAAACATTTCCCTGCTAATCCCAGGATGTGTGGACGGAAAGATAGATCATCGTCAAACACCACTCCGAGATTTTTTACCTGAGAAGATGGTTTCTCTGGGGGGGACATGTCCTGGGGCCACCATGTCTTCCAGCCCGGATCAGGGGCACAGCCGAAAAAGAGCAGCTCAGATTTGTCTGAGTTGGATTTCAGGCTGTGCCGCTGAAACCACACAAAGACTGCGCTCAGACAGTCCTTGATTCTGCCGCCGTTAAAGGCCTCTCCCTTCCTGCAAGTGAACAAAAGCTGGGTGTCATCAGCGTATGAGATGACCCGGGCCCCAAACGCCTCCGCTACCTCCGCTAGAGGGGCCATGTATATGTTGAAGATGGTGGGGCTCAGGATGGAACCTTGAGGCACCCCCACCTCCAGCGAAAGCATTTCGGCAGAGAACGGTGGAGCCCAGATCACCTGTCGGCGGTCGGCAAGAAAGGATTGAAACCAGTCCAGCACCGTCCCTCGCAAACCAATCTCCCTAAGTCTTGAGAGGAGACCTGCGTGTGGGACGGTGTCGAATGCCGCCGATAGGTCCAACATGACTAACATAGCCTTTCCCCCGTGATCGAGCGTCTCCCTGATGGCGTCGGTAACCTCTACCAGAGCCGTCTCCGTGCTATAATTCGCACGGAAGCCGGACTGGGAGTCATGCAGCAGTTTGTTGTTCTCAATAAAGGTGGTCAAAGTGTGCTGAACATGTTTCTCCAACACCTTCGCCAGAGCAGGGAGGAGGGAGATTGGTCTATAATTGGCACATTGCAGGGGGTCGAGCAGAGGCTTTTTAACCAGCGGCAGAATGAGTGCATGTTTCCATTGTCGTGGAACCACCCCAGAACTCAATGAAAGATTAAGCAGGGGGTTCAGCAAGCTGTTCAACGCAGAGGCCACCTTACCCAAGCATTTCGCCGGACAAACATCCAGAGGCGAGCCGGATTGTAGCCGGGATAGCAGCTCAAGCGAAGTCTCACAGGACAACTGGGGAAAGACAGATAATAAAGGCCCAGATTCAGCCTGTGAGGGAGCTAAATAGGTCGTCTTGTCCCCTAACACAGCGTCAGCCGTTCGGAAATCCACAGTTGGAAAAGTGTCCTGAATCTTTAAGATTTTAGTCACGAAGAAGTCGGCGAGCTGTTTGATCCATTCTTCCGTGTGTGAATGGACCGGGGTCCCTACTACAGGGTTGACAAACTCCTTCACAATCCTAAAGAGTTCCCGGCTCGTATTATCGGCTTTGTCAATTCTCTGCTCCAGATAGTTTTTTTTGGCTGCGGCAATCTGTTTATAATAAATCTTTATCGCATCGCGGTATTTCATTCGCTCCACAAGATCGTACTTGCGCCGCCACTGCCTTTCCAACTTTTTGCAGTCTTGTCGCATTGTACGTAAAGTGGAAGTGAACCAAGGAGCAGAATTAAGATGAGGTGCTGTTCTAGCAGGCTTCAAAGGAGCCAGCTCCTCAAATCTTGCCTGCATCCAGTTCTGGAAACTCCATCCTTGGCAATGGGGCCCTGGCATGCCTCTGTGCCTCCACCATTTGTGACGCGCTAGGCATCATAGCTAAAGGTAGGCATGGGTGCTGCAGGCTTAAGCCCTGCAGTGCCCATGGCTACACACCCATCAGCTTGTCACCTCACCCTTCCTAGTGCTGGAAGCTGAAAGGGACAATCTTCCAAATGAGACCTGTGGCAAGGTAAGTAAATGTGAGATGTGCATGTGGGTAAGCGTGTGTGTAGGGGTGTGTGTGTGTTTTGTAAAAGAGAGAGAATCAGTGGAGGGAATCAGTGAGTGACAATGAGTGATAGAAAGAGAGAGTATGAATGTGAATGAATGATAGTGAGTGTAACTGTGAGGGGGAATGACAGTGAGTGTTACTGTGAGGGAAGATGACAGTGAATATAACTGTGAAGGAGAATGACAATATGACAGTGAGTGCCACTTTGAGGGAGAATGACAGTGAATGTAACTGTGAGGGAGAATGACAGTGAGTGTTACTTCGAGGGAGAATGATAGTGAGCGTGACTGTGAGAGAGAATCACTGAGTGTTACTGTGAGGGAGAATGACTGTGAGTGTAACTGAGGGAGAATACGTGAGATTGAGTGAGTCAGAATGAGTTAGACTAAGGTGCTAGAAGTGAAACTAGGGGAGTAAGAATGACATTGAGTGATAGGTGAGTCAGACTGAGAGTGAGTGGGGCTTCAGGAGAGTAAATGAGATTGAGTGAGACTAAGTGAGTGAGTCAGTGTAAGAATGAGATCATCGGCACGTAAACACGCGGATCGGCGTTTTCATTCACTTCTGTTCGGTGACAATTTATCATATATGTACCGTGGAAAAATGACGAATATATGAAGCCTGGTATTGGCATTTTTGACGAATTGTGTTTTCATGTGAGAGTTTTCTGAGGGGTATACCAGTACCTACTTATGAGTCATTTTACAAAGCTCATCATGTTTCAAATAACCCGGGCTACTACTATTATATGATATGCAGTTTTATATTTAAAGGCCTTGAGAAAGTCTTAGAACACGTGTTGGCTATAATGTGCTGGGAATATTTTATGAAAACAATGAAATATCTTCACGGACAAGAATAAAGAAACACAGATCTTCACTAAAATTGGATCATGTTGAATCAATGTTTTGAATGCCTGTTGTTTTATTCTGTCTAATGGAAAAAGACGAAGGGAAAATTATCCTTTATAGCTTCTATACACTTGATCTTGAATGTTTATAGATCTATTATATTTACAAATGTGTGCCATAAGAACCCTAAATTTGTTATAATAAGAATGAGATCATGTAAGAGTGCGCGAATTAGAGAGTGACTGACTGAGCCCCCCCTTGAAACCATAGAGAAGTCAGGCTTGCTCATTGGAACACAAGCCAAAGATTACATTGCACCACTTTTAATGGTCACCAGCCGCCACTGGTTTTCTATGATGGGTTCGCGGTGCGTGGCTGTGCTTATCTGCTGCCTTTCAAAATGATTTTACTGCTTCTCCAAGTAGCCGGTGCCTGGGCACCCATGTTTTATCAAGATGTCAATCTCAAATTAAGACTGAGTTGCGATTCATGGCCCTTGTTTGTTAATAAGCATGGGGAAGCTATGTACAAGGGGTTTATTGTTGTTTCCTAAACTGGACCCCTCATGAAATTTGTAAGTTAATAAAGCAGGCTAAATTGTGAATGTCTCTTGGACTAAATGGTGTATTGTATGAAATCGTTTCTATGTAGTCACCTCGTATTTTTTGCCTTTTGATGGACCTTATGTTTTTACTGGTGCTACATTTCTGTGGACTTTAACCATGCTAACCAATGGTAAAGGGCATTTGCTCTACTCTTAAACATGGTTAAATTGGCATATTCCCAATTGGTATATTTAACTTGCCTGAATTTGCATTGGCTCCTCCCTTTCTACCAGCCAGTAATGAGCATTTGAATAGGTGTGAAAAGGTGTGAAATGTCTCCTAGGAACAAGCAATAAGCTGACCTGAATGGGCTGGGATGACTCCTCTGAACCTCACTGAATATGCAGACTGGGGGATGTGAGCATCCTTTTTCTGATATTACAAAGCCAGTGCCTGCTTTAGTGTCAAAGCCAGATTGACAGGTCTGCTGAGTTTGCATATTATACTTTTAGGCACATTTTGAAGGCTGAGAATAGGATGCCAAGATAATTCTTGTGTCTGCACCGTCTGGTTGCTGAAGGACCTGCTTTGTCCCACCAGACTTCTGTCTCTAGATTTTACAAATGACACTGGGGGCACACTTGAAACACAGGATGCTAAAACAGTTTTTGTGTATCAATTGTCTGGTTGCTGGAAATCCCTACTTTTATTCTACCAGACTTCTGTCTCTGGGTTCATGGTGGGTACAATGGGTGCCCCAAACTAGATTTTAGTATTAGATGTGGGAGGACAATGGGATTACCATAGTACACTCCCCAAACAGATCCTCAGCACTCAGAGCCTAGGGTTAGCTGGACTGAAGACTTTGACCTTCTTAAAAATGCCCAAAGTGGGTAGGATTGGCCTCTGGAACATTTACCCTATTGGTTAGAGTGTGACCAGGAGACATTCTCACCCACTGGCTTGAGCATGGCATAAATGTGGCTTCTCCAGGCACCCATTTCAGAACACTGCAGAAATCCAGAAGAGAAGTGAACATGCTGGCTGTGACTTGAAAAGAGCCTTGAAGGACTGGACCTGCTCTTTCTTGTACCCAGGACAAAGAGGTGGATGCCAAGGGTCATAAGACTGACCTTATGTTCAAGCTATTGGAATGCAACAAGTTACAAGAGGACTTTCCTGCCAATGCCCAGCTGATCAGAAGCAACTAGACCTGGGTTGGACTCTGCCTTACATCCTGTGAGTAACTAACTGCCTCTCCCGCAGGCCTGGGGGCTGTAGAAGTGTACTCTTGCAATTGGTTGGGCCTCAAAGGACTAAAGTCAGAAGGTAAAATGTTTGACTAGGGTGAAACTGGTTGATATGTCCAACCCGCACTCCATCACGTGCAGCGTCAAATTGCTCCTCGGTCCCGGTATGCCCGAACATCCTCTACCTCTGTAGGATCCCGATACCGATGAGTGGGGCCACAGTAGAAGCCCGCTGGTTTTTTGAAGTGAGACTGGGTTAACGTGGATGTATATACAGGTATTCCAGCCTTGAATCTGGCTTGGATATGATGAATCTTGGCTAGCTCGGCCTTTTTGTCACATCAGTGGTGTCGGTGTGCATGAGCTTTGAATTTACTTTTCTCTTTTTACATTCACGAGTGTGGTGTTTCATCTCCTGAAGTTACGTTAGAAGTGAGGGCGCTTTATGATTAGCATTAGTACTTTTATTTGTATTTTTTGAATAGCGTTGAGACTATATATTTATATATCTTTTTTGAGTGAAATCACACATCTTTGCAGATGTCTCCTCCTTTCTGAACACTGTATGGGCAAATAAGGGACAGAACACAGCACATGAAAAAAATATGTTTTTTAGGAGTTTATTTTAGTTTAATTATGTTGTAGATTATATCCCCGTCCTGAGGAAGCCATAAGGAAAGTGGAGGCTGAAACGGGAACGCGTTGACACATAGAAAAAGGAGGAGTCCACCCATTGTTGGCATTACAAATCAAGATAGACTGCTAATACCCTTGTTTTGCCTATAGGACTACCTTCGAATGTATCACTATTTTCGAGAAGTGTATATTTTTATGAAATATTTTTAGGGGAAAAGGGTTTGGATTAAGTTACTCTATACATGAGTATGTATATATGTATTGTTTCGTATTGTATTTTTGTATTTATGTAACGAATGTGTTTAGTTTTGTGTACCATTCGTTTTGATGTTCACTGCTGGATATTTGTGCCAGTAAAAATAATTATCAAAATTTGCCATAAGAAATAGGCTTTTTGCCAAGGTAATTAATAAACTCTTGTGCAAAAAACTAAAAAATGATCTATCCCTCTATACCATTTGTTTATATATTCTAGATGTTTCTATGCCCAGGTATAGGAGGGTCATTTGGGCATTCCCCTGAGTGTTCTGTTTGACGAACATAAATCAGTGGCACATCATGCTTCTTGGCACTATTCCTGCTTAAAACTTTAAAGATTCATATCTCTGGTTCCCCTTATTGGATTTTTGCCATGTTGGTGTTAATTTGTTTGTCAAAGTTTACCGTTTTAAAGACATTTGTGTTTTATTTTTATGCTGTCCATCATCAGTACAAACAGCACTTGGATTGAGCCAGGAAATTTTACACTATTCTAATTCAGTTATGATTATGTTTTTTTTTTAAATATTCTTTTAATTGAACAGTTGTAACATTACAGCAGGTAAAGAGTCAAGATCGGGTAATAGCAAGACTGTACAATAGGCCAGCAGTTACTAGCTCAAAAAGACACTTTTTGAACATATATTTTCCTCCCAATCATGTTTGTAGTAGATCAATTTCCACCCTTCCTCCTCGCAATTCCTCCACTGGGGAGACACATATATCACCCCTCTATACATTCCATTTGGCCCATTTTTTATCCCATTTCTTTGGGCAACCTCTGTGCTTAAATACCTCTTTCTCCGCAATCATAGCACTATCCATGTTGTTTGCCCTTCCTCGATGTGTTGGCAAGCCCCCTGTACCCCATTTCTGAGCAATATTCCCTTTGGCAAGGATGAGCCCCAGTGAGACTCATAGACGTTCGGTGTGGGTTAGGTCGGTGGCATCCCATATGTTGAGTAGGCAGAGTCGTGGGGAATTGGTGATATCTTTCCCACCTACCTCCTTAAGTGTGGTGACAATCTCCTCCCAGTATGGGCGGATAATTGGACGATCCCAGAATATATGGAAGAATGTGCCTTCCTTAGCACACTTCCTAAGGCACCCAGAGTCAGGTCTCCGTCCCATTATGATCAGTGTGCCCGCAGAGAGGTATGCCCTGTGTAGGGTTTTTAATTGAATTAATCTTAGCCTCATTGGAATGGCTACCTCCCTGAGGAAAGATAGTGCCTCTTGCCAGTCATTCTCCTCTGGACTCTCCACGTCAGTTTCCCAGAGTTGCCGGAGACGTACCAGCGGTCCCGCTTATTGTTTATTAATTTGCGATATGTTAAAGATATTGCTTTACGTGACATGGGTTCCATTAGGAGTTTGTCCTCTAGTGGAGATGCCTCGGGTAAAGCTTCGCCACTTGTTTCATTGGTTTTTATGGCATGCCTTATTTGTAGGTATCGAAGAACGCCTCCGACCCATCCAGTTGGTATTCTGCCTAATTGGGACTATTGCGTTCTGCTTCCAAAGGTCACCTACTGACGAGATACCAATTATGTCCCATTTATCGAACCCCGGGCATTTATTCAGCGTACCCAGTTGCTCGGTCTCCCATAGAGGGGTGGTCAATGTTATTTTCTGTGCCACCCCAGTCTTTTTGCTACTTGGTGCCAAATTGCCACTGTTTGAGCCGTAGGACCTGTAAGGCTCTGGTGCATAGAGTTAGAATAAAGTGCTCTCTGATAGCCGCCTGGGCACATTATCCATTTGTCTGTCTGGTATGCCATTTCAGACAGTGGGGCATAAACCCATTGGTTAATAACTTCCAGCTGGGAGGCCCAATAATACTGTTTGATGTCGGGTAAAGCGATTCCCCGTCATACCACCCTCTTGTCAATTTATGTGTTGCAATATGTGGGTTTTTCCCATCCCATAATAAAGTCCTCACCTCACTCTCTATGCTGTTGAAGTATGCGTCTGGGACCCCGTAGGGGGTATTCTGCAACACATAGAGAAATCGGGGTAAAGCCAACATTTTAAACAGCGCTGCCCTGCCCAGGAGAGTCAAGGGCAGTGTTCTCCAGTGGAGCACGTCATTGTGAAGTCTCGTTGTTGGGGCCTTGAGTTTGATGTCATAGAATCGGGATGGATGCGGGGTTATGTAGATACCTAGATATCGGAAACCCTCAGTTGCTACAATGGTGCTATTGTCTTTAGTTATCTGAGGTGAGGCTCCCTGAAGCATGTAAAATATGGATTTTGTCCAGTTGATAGTATAGCCTGCGTGTTTACTAAAGATTGCAAAGATGTGGAGAATCCTGTGGATCGAGGCAGTTGGGGCCACAACATATAGTAAGCCATCATCTGCATAGAGGGAAATTCTATCCTCATGCTGTTCAGTCCATTTCAATCCTCTGATCATGGGGTCCCCCCTCACCCATGTTGCTAATGGTTCCAATATCAAGGCAAATATAAGGGGTGACAGGGGGCAGCTCTGTCTGGTTTCCCTCCCTAGTAAAAATTGCCGGGATGTGTGTTGGTCGACGACTATTTGTGCTGTTGGTTCTGCATATAGTAATTTTACCCAGTTTACAAATGTGGGGCCGAAACCCATGCGCTTGAGGACAGCAAATAAATATGGCCATTTGAGTGTGTCGAATGCCATTTTTGCATCCAGTGACAGCAGGGCCGCCTCTTCTTGTAGTGACCCTCCCAAGTACCCCATGCAGTCTCCGAAGATTGAGAGCTGTGTTTCGTCCAGGCATAAAGCCTGATTGATCTGGATGTACAAGATTACAGATGATAGGGATCAAACGGTTGGCCAACACCTTGGCTAGGATTTTGGTTTCCGCATTCAACATTGAGATGGGTCGATATGAATCGCACCTCATCGCTGGTTTACCCTGCTTATGTATGACTACTATAGAGGCTAGCCTTAATTCACTTGGAAGGGACCCTTTCTGATAGCTCTCCAGGTACATAGCCAGGAGCGCAGGTGTTATCTTGGAAGTTGTAAGTTTAAACAGCTCTATTGGGAGCCCATTGGGCCCCATGGTTTTTCCCGATTTTATCCCTCTTATAGCAGGTACTAATTCCTCATCTGTGGGGTCACCCTCTAGGGAGTCGCAGTTCTCAGGGGTCAGGGTATTAACAGGGATGGTGGCCAGGAGGTTTCTGGAGTCAGTGAGTGTTGTTGTGGTGGAGGAAGAATATATTTGAGCAAAGTGAGAGGCGAAAGCCACAGCAATTTTTTGCGTGTCTCTCAACAACTCTCCTCTCAATGAGGGGCACCCATCTCTCTGAGCAGTGTCACGCCTCTCCAGCCATGCAAGCAGTTTCCCAGTTTTGTCGCCCAACTCATACATTTCATGCTGGGTGGCCTTTTGTTTAGACCTAGCTGCCTTCACTGCAAGCTGCCGATAGTCTTGTCTTTTATGTTGAGGGTGTGTCTGGCTAGATTATCATCTGTGGTTGCCACCGTACCCTCCAGCCCCAGAATTTCCTGCTCCAAGGACTCCAATCGTGCCCTCAACTCCTTCTTGTGGCCTGCCATTAGTGAAAGCATGCAGCCCTTAATCACTGCTCTGAAGGCTCCCAAAAGGATCTGTTGTGAGTCAACTGTATTTATGTTCTTAACGAAGTAGTGATCCAGCCCTTTTATAAGTTCTGTCTTGACATGGGGGATTTTCAGACACCAAGGATTTATCGTCAGGGTTTTACGCCTATTCTCATGTGGTATTTCTAGCTGGGTGAGGACAGGGGAGTGATCAGAGATGCGGCGTGCCAGGCATCTTGCCTCTATAAAGTTGGAAACATCGCAAACGTGTGTGAGCAGATGGTCTATAAGTGATTGACTACCGTGGGCACCCGAGTGAAATGTGTATTGGAATGTCTGGGGATTGAGGTGCCGCCAGATGTCAACCAGGACAAAGGCTGAGAGGAAGTCTGCCAGTTGTGAGGTGTCATGCAGATCTAGTCGTGGGGGCAGTCGGTCCACTTTCCCATCTACCATCAAATTAAAATCGCCACCCATCACTAAGGTTCCCACAGGGAGGTCCAGCAGGGACTTGCCCAGGTCGGCCAGTGTTGTTTTTTTAATGCTGTGGGGATGTATATCGAAAGTATATTGAGTGGCCTCCCCTCCAACATCCCCGCGACTGCTGCAAATCTACCCTGGGCCTCTACCCATGTGTTATTTATTATGTATGGGCATTGTTTGTGGACGAGGATCCCTGTTCCTCTCGATCTGGAGGTGAAGCCCACATCTGTCTAATGCTTTGCACATGTTGCCCACAAGATGTGTCTCCTGTAGTAAAGCAATGTCGGGGGCACGACGTTTAAGGTATTGAAGTACAACCCCTTTTTTAAATTAGTCTCCCAGCCCGTTAACTTCCAGGTAAGGATACAGAGCGTTCTCTGAATCTTACTGTCTGACATGGTGTATTTAGGTGATGGGGGTCACCTCTCATCCAGGGTGTACGTACAGTTTTCTATAGGTGGTGTGATTGGAGTGTTAACCTAGGCTGTGCCTGCATATGCGTTGTCACATCTCTCACTGCTGTTCCAACAAAATAAGAAAAGAGAAAAAAAAAACAATTACCCCCCCAAATTGTCCCTTCCCTACCCCCCTCCCTGCCTCCCTGCATTCCGGGCTATGAACATCCCGCCACCTCAACTGTGCAGAGTGCCTATTGCCCACCCCTGGTATATGTGGGTACATGATCCAATTACAACCATAAAGTATCCCAACCCGATAGGATACTTTATGGTTGTAATATTTAACTCGGGAGGGTGTATCCATTTCCCTTTAATACCTCTATTACCACTTGGTTTTGGTGGAGTGCTCTCCTCCATAACCTATGGATTTGTATCGCTACGTGATCCAACCCCACTCCCGGAGTCCCTCATTATTAGAGCTTAGTGTAACATCAGGATGGATAAAATAAGTGATTTGCTATATCTGTGCCCTCTGGAGCGTCCATTGGTGTCACTATTTAGCATTGGAGTTCTAGTACGATGCAGTTCGATCGTAGGTTGAGCGTATGCAGGGTGAAGGCATTAGGGGTCTTGAATGTCTTGCTGTGGGTAGATACCGCTTTGCATTCAATCCTCGTGGCCTGCCTCCGGTGAGCCTCGCAATGCTTTGGTTTCCACCGAGGATCCTGCACGGTATTCTGTTCTAACTCTGTTTCCAATGCCACGTCCTTCCTTATGATTCCGCTTTCCAACAGTACGCCATCCATTGAGCCAATCCCATGTTTCCTCTGGACTATTAAAAAAACAGGTCTTGCCCTCTCACTCGACACGCAATTTTGCTGGAAACAACATGGCGTACTTGAGGGCTCATTTCACTTCCAAAACGCTTTTTTTCGAGACTGACCGATGGGGCCACACGTGCTGTAAGAGGTATTATGTCTCTGTCGCGAAAGTTAAATACTCTTGCAAGTATGGGCCTGGGCGGTGCGCCGGGTTTTGGTCTTCCGCCCGGTACCCAATGCGCTCTTTCAATGGAAAAGTGGTTGGACAGGCCTTTGGGTTGAAGATGTTGCACCACCAGTTCCTCAACGAATAAATCTGACGCCTGCTTCCGCCTGTTCCGGTACCCCAAATATACGAACGCTATTGCGCCACATCCTACCTTCATAGTCGTCAAGTTGTTTTTCCATTCTGTCCTGGCTAGCTTGGAGGTCTGTGATTTGGTGTTTGAGGAGGGCATTGTTCGTTGTTAAGGCCTTGGAGGTGGATCTTACCTCCTTGTTTCGATCGTTCATATTGCGCATGTCATCCCTGATTAATGAAACCTCAGAAGCGACGGTATCTATTCTGCTTTCTAAGGATGTGCGCACAGATGTAATAGCTGCCAATATATCTTGCAGGGTAGGGTCCTGCTGTTCCTCTGCCAGTTTCAGCGTTGTGTGTGTGTCATGCGATCCCTTTTGCCACACATGTTTATCTAATTTAATTTGCATCATATTGCGGCCACCACGGCCGCTCGCCATTTTCTGCCCAGTGTGTGTATCAGCAGCCAGTTGAGGGGTCCAGGCCTAGTTGGTTACTCTCTGCCATCTGCTCAAGGGCCGAGGCCCTGTCGGGTTTCACCAGCCAGGCCTCCGCTGAGGTGGAGCCCCGTCCGTCTTATTTCGGGCACCGCAGGAGGGGCGCTTGGGGATGCCCCTCAATACATCCAGTACCCGCCCCAGTCCTCAATGTTGTGGCCGTTACTGGATGCTTATGTGCATCCACACTGCTCCGCTGTGCCTGCTCACCCCTCCGACAACATCCGAATGTCGCCTGTTGTGCCAGCCGAGCTCAGAGTTGGTCTCGCACGGGGAGCTTTGCAAGGCGCGTCGGTCTCATGATTCTCGCGGGGACCAGGCACATGGGAGGGCAGGTCACTGTTGAATTTTCGTGTTCCCGCTTCCCCCCTACGGTGGATGGCCCATTCCGTCGCCCGCGTTCGCAGCTCTGTCGCTGATGATCGACCGGGGCCCGGTGTGACGCATTCAGCGTCTCGCTCCTCGCTCGTGGGGATCAGGGCAAAACTCCGCTCACGCGCTCCCGATCGTCCCGGCACTTGGCTCAATAGTGTCCGAGTTACGAGGACCTTGTGGGGTTAGTTACAGCTCTTTATATTCAGATCATTGTACAGATTGTCTGACTTTCTGGGAGCGGTGCGCCGGAGCCAAGCTAATGCGCGACCATCTTCCACGGCAGTAGGCCACGCCCCCCCCCCCCTATGATTATTGTTTTGAATTCCAACTTTATTACTGTTTTGGTAGTGCATTAATACTTTACACATTGCCCTGAGTTAAGTATGTCTGCTGCTTGCCATGGCTACCAGAGGATTGTGCTCAGATTAATTTAGTGACTTTGAGAGCTAACCCTGACAAGGGTTGCGATTATTGCTCGAAGTGGGTAATCACTCTCTCCCTCACATCCCCCAATTAATAATCCAACTTCTGATATAAACCCTTTGCTATTCTTAAACTAAATTTTCAATTTTGGGCTACATTATTACATCTTGTTTTTTCATTGGTTTCACTAAACAGTAGCGTGCCTCTTTCCTTGAAGGGGAGTATTTTAGTCCCTATATTAAGAATGACAATAGAGGACTGTTTCATTCAAACTATCTGATATGAGTATTGACCTTATCAAAGCAATAGAAGATAAAACATGGTTGAGGGTTTAGATTGGTCCAACGGGCACTGTCACAAAATAAAGATCCCATGTTCATTCTTTACCTCCTAAAGTGGTCAAAAGTTGTAACTTTGTCTTGATTTTTTTTTAAAACCTCATACAATATACAATCCAATGCCGTAAAAGCTCAGTTTATAAAATACATAAAAAATGTACAATTTAGGACTAAAACCAATACTTCTAAAACTGAGCAAAACATATAAAAACATAATAATCAGATGCCCATTAGTTTCAAATTCTTCCCCAATGATAAAGCTTCCCTCCTTCTAAATGCTGGAGACAAGTAATTATGTGACCAACAACTTTTGCTGTGGAGCCCCTGAAGCAAAATAAAATTGCATCCTTGATTGTTGTAACTCCCTCACAGTTAACATTAGGTTTCAAGTACCTCTTACGAGGTCGAGAAGTTCGGTACAAAGGCAGAAAATATACTCCACGGATTCCATTCCCTTATAGCATAGACGGAACAAACAGTCGGTGGTCCGCTGCACATTCCATTGGCCATCAAATTGATAATAGGGTAAATAAAAGGGTCTGAAACGCATGTAAAGTTTTTTTTTTCTTTAGCACCTAGGTTAAAATCAAAGTTAGGTTGTTGGTGCAGAGAATATGATGTCAACGTATACATTGTGTTCCTATATTTATGTGTCTACGCAATATCCTGTATGCAACTGGATAGTTTTATTTTTTCTTTTAACATTGCCTTACGGCCTGCTTTGGACAGTTTGCAGATGCCCGCTAAGTCCAATAGATGGAGGTTGGCCAAGTCAGTCTTGATGGAATGTTCTTCAAGCATTGCGTCAGTGGCGGCCTTGGACAACTCTTAATTTAGATCTTTTGGGTGTCGCCCTCTGCTAAGTGGCAATCTGTAAAATAGTTCATTATAGCCCGTGCAGACAGGGGTACAATAACAGACTCCACCCACAGTTGGCTTTGTGGAGTTTTATTCCGTAGGTTAAAAAATTCACTAATACAGTTCGAGAATATTGTTTCAATCTTTCTGGCTGTGTCTGAATACAGCAGACAGACCTATTGACTTGTGCTGGAACTATTTTAGAATTGGCAACCATGAGTGAGGAGCTCACCGCTCCCCTTCCGTATGTTATAGAAAATCTCTTTATTGCTCCTGTTAGTCCTGCCGCTCTATTGTGCACATGCTTTAAATGGGCCGTCCAATTTAGTTTATTGTCTAGTATCACTCCTAGATCAGTGTATGTTGGGAGCAACTCAATTATGTTAGGAGCAATAGACTAGTTATATTTTGGATTGAAAGTGCCAAGTTCAAGGATCTTCGTCTTGTTGGTATTGATCTGAAGGTCATTGTCCGTAATAAAGGAGAACACCCTAATTAATTCAGTTTGTAGATCTATTTGTGTTTTAGATAGAAACACCAGATCGTCTGAATAGGCCTGATACAAATTTTTGTGCTCGACAGTTTGGGTGAATCACCCGTTTCTTGTACTAAGGCCCCGGTTAAATCGTAGATATATAAACTGAATTATTTCGGGCCAGGACACATCCTTGTTTTAGACCATTAAAGGTGTGGATTTTTGGGGTCATCCATTTCCCAGCAGATAGTTTCATGCTAACCCATGTTTCACACTGCAGTGCAATTAGAATCTTCAGTAAGGCTTGATCAATCCCCCAGGATTTTTATTTTGAACCACAGCTTCAAGCTATTAACTTTGTTGGAGGCAATGGAAAAGTCAATAAAGCATGCAAAAAGTTTTGAAGTCTTGTTTTGATAAGCTTTCTGGGCCAAGAAGGTTAGAGCCACTAAATTATCTAAGGTGGAACATTTCATCCGAAAACCTGTCTGGAGAAAAGAGATTCACTTTGATTCGTCCACCCAGATTGGAAGGTAATACAGAATATGTTTTGCAAATATTTTTCCCTCACTATTTAAAAGGGAAATCAAATGACAGCTTTGAGGAGAATCTCTGGGGGCTCGTTTGTGGATGGGGTATAAAATTGTGCCCTTTCAGGGTGGTAAAACATATCCAGAGTAGATGACCAAATAAAATATTATAGTTAGAGGAGAACACCATCATGATGGATTGCATTTCGTGACCTGTACTGGCAGTCTATTAGGAACCAAGAGTGTGCAAGAAATTTGAAGAGGTAACACGTTTTTCCGTTCATACTTGTGAAATAGCATAATCTTCAATCCCTGCTCCCTCTCTCTAGTCCTTCCAATCGTTTTGGTGCCCACCATACAAGTCGACTTGATACTCTTTCCAAGGGATGAAGTTGTCTCCACCTGATTTATGACAGATCCCGTGCCCACTAATAACCAGAACTTGTATGCACTTTTTGCGGAAATTGAATCTGGAAGCTCTGTCTAAAACTGCTCTCGATGGGTTCTTTTTATTTTACTGATCTTCTTTTATAGATGATTTCTGAGTTTGTTTTACCAGCCTACATTGGTCACGTACAAAGGTTCCCTCTTATGAAGGTGTCTTCTTTTTTGCCTATATAGTTTTTTGTACTGTGGATTTTTGCTGTGACAAGGTTCATAGTTTGGTAGGTTTTGTGTTTTTTCTCAGTTGGTGTAGCGATGAAATTAAAGATGCCCACCAGGAGATTAGTGCAGTTAGGAATGTCCAAGACCTGGTTCCCATCCATGACCTTCGTGTCTTCAATGCTTTTGGTAAGAAAGGATTGTCCCCAGTCCTTCTGTAACTTGGTGGTCAAGTTGGTGTTCCATATTATCCTCTTTCAACTTTTCACTACGATGCGTTCCATATGGAATTTGCTAGATGAGTCATAACTTTCTATTTTTTTATGGATGACAATATGCTGTGGGTTGTGGTCACTCTCTCGTCTTACTGTCATATGGTAATCCTTGATGATGTTGAAGTCCGCCATGTGACTGAAGGTGTAATCAATTATTGATTGATGCCCTCTGGCCCTCTAGGTAACCTGAGCTGATAGACCTTCGGGGTATCTCCTAATCAGGTATGTTAGATCAAGGTCGTGAGACGTTCAGCTGATTAGGCACCCTGACACATTCTTTTTAGTTTTGGTTAACACAGCTTCAGGATCTTCGAAAGTCAAGTTATTTGTGGCATTATCTTTGAAGGTGGGTGCGCATAGAAGAACATTATTAAAATCACCAGTGACTCGTATTGTCTTGCTTTTGGCTAAACTGACTTTAGAGTTAATGTGATTCAGTAACGATAAAAATGTATTTTCTATCCTTTGTCAGTGATGGAGAAATGTAGACCTTAGTAAGGTAGAACTCTAGAGTTGAGTCAATCTTGACCCGAACTGCAAGTAGTTTTGTTTAAACAAAATGCCATAGCTATAAATCCCCATTCCAGAGTTCAGCAATACTGACCGACCACCACTTGGTCTTCCTTTTTGACATTTAGTTGCTGGGGCAGCCACGTTTTTAGAATTTTGAAAAACTATGTCTGCCACTTTCCATGTCTCCTGCAAAGAAATTATTTGATATGAGTGAAGGGATAAGCACAAATGACTATCTTTTTCCTTTAAGTGTCGGTCCAACCCTGCAATGTTACATTACCATACTTTCACCGACACTAAGGTCACATCAGGAAGACCCTTGCCATCATCAAGAACATGTCCTGAAGGTGTTATCCAAAGCCCATAAGAGGTCTACCTCCCTTGCACCATAATGAGGTTTAAGAAACGGTGATGGGAAATGTGTTGACTTCGTTATATAGAGCCAGATCGGGGCCCTTAAAATATCAACAGATACATTAGTGCCGACCCCTTTTTGCGATTGTTTTTTGATTGTTTTTCGAAAAGTGGCAATATTTTGGGGACTCTGCTTGCTTTGTTTATCCCCCACTCTTCCAGCCTGGAGTTGTTGCTTAGGATTTTCATTAGCCCAGCTAGTTCTACTAAATTCCTTCTGTGAATTTATCCATCATAAAGTGAACACTTAGTAAATCTCTGGAGCATACATGCTCCAGGTCATAGCACTGGTGCAAAGTTTTTAATATGCTGTTTTGATTTAGGATGTCAAACGGGTCCTCTGGCATGTACGAGGGGCAGAACTCAATAAGAAAAGTTGTACCAACCCTAATCTCAATTCTTTTTTTATCTGCAGGTGACTGGAACACCCCTATTTATGCTGCTGGGCCTCCCATATTCCTATTCGGCACTTGATAGTGGATGCACAAAGATTTCACAATTTCAGCGATGCTATCAGAAATTTTTATAACTTGATTAATATCTTCCTTAGTGTCCTCCAAACCCTCTTCCCCGGCAATACTGAGGCATCGATTATCCTTTTTTGGCACATTTTGAGTGCCACGGGTAGAAGATCCAGCCTATTAGTTGTTTGAGGTTTGTCGGTGTGGCCTTGGATTGCGGTCCCCTTCTCGGACGTCTGAGGAGTAGGGCTATGACCCTCTTAACTGACAATTAATAGCTTGTGTGCGCCCAGCTTTGGCCGGTGTGGTATCTGGCAGAAGAACATTAACATGCTCCTGATGTTTTTTAAATTTGTTTTTAGACGCTTCGTTTGAATCAAAAATTGCATAGTTCCTCAGCTTGGAGATCTACGCGGATTAAGCTGGCTCTAAACCATGTTTGGGGCATTCTTTATTTAACTTGCACATTTGTTTTTAACGTCTCTTGCTAATACTTGGTTGAAAGTCATTCCGCTGAACCTCTGGTGTTTGCCCTGGGCCCTCAACAGTGTCTATCCTTTCACATATATCCAAACTATGGGGTGTGCTTTGTTCCCATTAATTTCTATAATGCTTCCACAAACATTTTGCTTTGCCAAACAAGCCGGGCTTCTTTGAGTTAGCTCATGGTTGGGACTTGGCGGCTGGTTCGCATCTACCACTGAATGTTGTATCCGAGCAGCATTCTCCAAGGCGCCAGACCTCTTAACTGACCTCGCGCCAAAGTCCACCAGAAGACATTTCATTTTATGAGCTAGTAATTGCAGTAAGTCTATTATATTATTGATGCAAAATTTCAGTTTCAGTTTGGAGGCTGGTGAGTCTGGCAAAGCTTCTTCACTTGTCATTCCAAATTTAGTCTTGTTAACATATCTTACATTTTTTGCCCTGTCTTGTATCAGATTTTTCTGATTATCCATAGCAACCATTTGATAGATCGTAGAGTCTGATATTTTTGCTAGAGTGCTTGTAATTGCATTCCTTGCCATGAGGACTGGATACGTGGGTGGCACGTCTTTATCATGATCTAAACCCGCTTGAATTGAGATATCCTGTTTTGGTGGGATGCAGAGCATTGCTGGTATCGCCTCTCCTGAGGATGGCACTTGTGTTTGTGCTTGATCCTGTTCAATCTGTGGGGATGAAGCATGCTCTCTCGCTGGAGTATCCAGCTCCTTGAACAAGATTGTATCATCCCTGTGTCCACCTGATTGCTCATTAGGCAGGTTTAATTTAGGTACTGGCCAGAGGAATCCTGTCTGCCATATATTGATTTGTTATGGTTGTCTGAGTCCATACCAGGAAGGTCTGGGAGCTGAGTACTTGTAGAAGTGTTTAGTTGCACAGTGACACACCAAATGTTTTGTTTTAAGCATGCTTTACCAGATGATTCGTTTATGGGCGTGGTTGAGCGTCTGCTAAAGCATCTGGTTTCTGCATAGACATGGCTGCAAAGCAAGACATAATGGACTGTCGTTTGCATTTAAGTCCTTTCAGCCACTCACGCTTAGGTGATGTCATTTTAGGAAGCCTTTTGGGTGTCTTGATTGGAGATAACTCATGTATGTCACTAACCATAGCCAAAGTTTTTTTAAGCCATACGGTGAGCTCTCGTTTTGATATTGTCCTTTCTAATACTATTCTCTTGGGACTACCCAGCTCGCTAGACTCTGTAAGTCTTATATGTGTTGCAAAAGTTAGTTCAAAGTTAATATATATTATTGCCCTTGAGGATACAAGCTGGTACAGGCTGGCAGTCAATCCCTTCTTACACCAGATGGCTCAAATCCCATAGTCCAAAGGGGCCAGAATAATGGCGTGCAAGGACGTAAGAGTTGATAACAGAAGTCAGGTAGCCCCTGAGTAACCGGAGAACAGGCCACCAGGACCAAGCTAACCACTCTATGTAGCAGCTGCTGCCTCCACCCACAACCAGTTGGGCAGCCAAGGTTGTCTGTTTAGCAATGGGAGCGCTCTTTCCTTGATCCCGTTGCAATCCCCGTTATACGGCACCTGCTTCCCCTGCCCCCCACCTCCTCAGAGACCTATCTGCACTCCCTTATCCCCCATCTACTCTTGGCTCCCCAAAGGGAGAGGGAGTTCACAGGTGGCTATAGATCGGTGGAAGCTATGTGGTTTTGCCTGGCTGGGACACCGAGTAAACAGGGCAGAAGCCGGGCCCGCCGGGTACCGTAGAATCCCTGGTTGTCAGCGCACGCGCACTGATGGAGCACGGCGGATGACGTAGATAAACTGGTCCTCTGCTGCTGCTGGCTGCGGGTGGGCACGAGCACGGACGGAAGCAGAGAGGTGATGAGACCAGGATCATGTCCTGTTCTATGCATATGCTACCGTGGGCAATATGAACTCACATTTTTTCAAAAGCCAGTTGCCCGATCATATTTGATCAAACCCTAATTGGCCTTCAGTGATTCTTGAGTTAATTCATAAAATTAAATGATTATGCCTCAAATGAATATCTTGAACAATAAGATATCGCTAATAGATGAGGGAAATAGCAAATGCTCCTGATAAGTTCACAGAACTGGGACTGAGAAGATATCAGTTTTTATTTGGGAATTACATTCTCTTCAAATCTATCTTAGAAAGTGCATGTAGAGGGTATAGAGAAATAAATCCCCCTGTTTATATGAGAATCTGATAATTTAATATCGATTATGGAGGTGGTGCACTTGCTCCTGTCTTGTGCTGTGTGGGACACCTGGATTCAAAAGGCGAATTCTGAGCAAACTAGATACATTGGAGTGTAAGCTCATAAGACACCTAGTTTGGGCCTTATTAAGCGTTGGAGCGAGGCAGGAGCCCAGAATTATAGATTTCAAACTGTAACTTTTCCTTGTGCCAAGTCATTTAATCCAGAATGGGGAATAAAATTGGGACCCATTTTTACTAGGTAAAAACCACATGTGGGTACCCCACTGCAGAGGAGGCTGGTGCTGGACAAGGGGAAACCTTCCCTGTGCTCCCTGTACTGTAGGAGAGGTTCGGGTGGGGACCCTGCCCCTGTGCCCACAGCCTCTGCCCGATCTGCATTTTATTTTATCAGCTGGTAAGATTGGGTGCTGTGTTCTCTCACCTGGTCATTTTAGAGGATTGTTATTTGAGAAGAGCAGGATCTCACCAAGAGATGTTACTGCAGACAACTCATAATCAGACCTTTAATGTGAGTCCTAGTACCCCACGGTGTTTGTTAAGGGTAGAATTGCTTAGAACTGCTAGAAAGGCGGTGTTCATAGATTGCTACAAATCACTCTTTAAGAGGGACTATTTGACATGAAGTATTTAAATCTAGAGTCAATTTGAAGCCAATTCTAAGTCTATTTGAATGGTATCAGATTAGTGAATTCTATCCCTAGGCAAGTTTTTGACGCTAGACTTAAAGTTTTAATCAATCAGATTCGCTTCTTACTAGATGTGAGTAGAATTGGTGAGTTATTTTGAATTTGGTGGGCGTGGGCCACCAAAAATTGCAGATTTGCGTCAGCCCTATTCAGAGCATATACACGTTTACTCTCTGAATAGGGCAGAAGTGCCCTGCTTAAAGTTTTAAAAATCAGTAAAACCTCTAGATCGGATGAAGAGGACAGTCACTACTTTTTGCCAGAGGTCCAATAATCCCTTGGATTTTTAAATGTGTTGGCATGTTATTTTAGCCCTGGCACTCTGCAACGGCACTGCCACCTACAGCAAGAACTAGGTCACTCGACCTTCATACTAATCAACTGAAAGTCTTAGTTGTGACCGTAGGTTGGTGCAATTTGATGCCAAGAAAGGCATTGTTGCTGTATCAGGTTCTGCCTCTTACAAGATGCGGTCAATTTGCAGTTGAAGGGTGTTCTGTTTTATAATTTGTGTTATTAGTATGTAATTTCATAAAGTGATAAAAAATAAACATACTACTAACTACTAATAGGGAGTAACCAGAAAAATAAAATACCCCATTTTGACCCCTGGCCCAAATAACTCTGAGTAAGTGGTTGAGGCGAGTGACCCCAGCAGTTGTTATGGAGATTGCTGTCATTGAAGGAATTCTAAAATTCTTACATGTTCTTCCTTTCTTTTCTCCGTCTTTCTTTCAGTATTTTGTTCTTCCTTTTCTCAATCCTTCGTGTAACTTTTCCATCCATCCATCCTTCTTTTGTCTTTCTTTCTTTTTATCCATCCTTCCTTCCTTTTTCATCATCCCTTACTTCTTTCCCTTCATCCATACTACACACCATCGGGAAACATCCATTACAATGCAGGTATTACATTGCAATGCCTTTACAATGCAACTTTTACAACGCAAGTGCCTTTACATCGTATGCCATTACAACGCATGCCATTACAACGGATGCCATCGCAACGCATTATAAGGTGAATAGTGGAGAATTTTAAGTTTTAGGGTGGGTATAGTGTTTTGGGGTAGTTGGGAATAGTAATTTTTACCCTCCGCTGTCCAACACGATCCCTACTGTTGAACTCGCTGGAGTGGGAATAGTAAATTATTGCCCTCCGCTATCGAACACGTTCCCTACTGTTGCACTCACTGGAGGGGGAATAGTAATTTTTACCCCTTAGCTATCCAACACGTTTCCTACTGTTGAACTCGCTGGAGTGGGAATAGTAAATTATTCCCCTCCGCTATCGAACACGTTCCCTACTGTTGCACTCACTGGAGGGGGAATAGTAATTTTTACCCCTTAGCTATTCAACACTTTCCCTACTGTTGAACTCACTGGAGTGGGAATAGTAATTTTTACCCCTACGCTATCCAACGCGTTCCCTACTGTTGCACTTACTGGAGTGGGAATAGTTATTTTTACCCCTCCGCTATCCAACACTTTCCCTACTGTCGCACTCACTGGAGTGGGAATAGTAATTTTAACCCCCACACTATCCAACACTTTCCCTACTGTTGCATTAAAAGTATTATGCGTTGTAATGGTATGAGTTGTAATGGTTTGCGTTGTAATGGAATGCGTTGTAATGGTAGTTTTGAAAAAATGCGTTGTAATGGTATGCGTTGTAAAATAATGCGATGTAATGGTAGTTGCGTTGTTAAAACTGCGATGTAAAAGCATGCGTTTTAATTGTTTGCGTTGTAACATCATATATTCCACTCCATCCTTCCTCTCCATAATCCATCCATCTTACCTTCCTTCTTGACTTCCACCCATCACTTTCTTTTTTCTCCATTCATCCCTCTCTCGGGTCTTACTTATCTCCGCCCTGCATCCTTCTTTCCATCCATTCCTTCATATTCTTCTCCATTTATCTGTGCATCCATCTCTCATCTACACTCTCTCCATCCATTCATCAATCTTCTCTCTGTTCTTCTCACATCTCTCCTTCTCCAAGACACTTCCTGCCTCTCCTCCTTCCTTCCATTGGAGGAGGTCGTATTTATGATTTTCTGACTGACGTCAAAGGTGCAGTAAACAATGACTTACATGTTTCCTATTACACAGAACTGTCCAACTTGAGCTGCTGAAGTGGTAGTTAGTGTCCAGGACTGGACTGGGAACCAAAACCGACCCTAGCAAACTGCTCGGCCGGCCCCCGGGGGGTGGGGGGGATGGTGCTGCTGAGCTGATATTGCCTGCTCCCCGGTAACAATAACGGCCCCCACCCAGGTGGTCTACCAGGGAAACGCCCGGTGCCCACTATGGCCAGTCTGTCCCTGTTAGTGACGCCTCTGTACTACTTGTGTTGTGTTTAACCGGTTTGTCTTATTCGTTTGGAAATTATTGTTCTCTGCACACCTTACATTGACATTACCACTATGCAGCCTGATCTTTAGTGTGCGTATGTTTGTGAATATGCAGGCCAGAGTTTCTGACTTTGGAGCTGGGAAACCAGGTTCGAGTCTCGGCATTGGCTCCAAATCCTGTGATTCTCGGCAAATCACTTACTCTCCCCGCGCCTACCAAAAAATGAATGTGTCCTTGTGTAATGTAATTGGTGCTCATGTAAAGCGCTCCAAAACCTTTGGCTCGAGTTTACCTATATAAAACTGAAAAAAAACCTCTGAATGGTACGAGAGCAACAACCCTTTGAAATAAATGAGCTTGTTTAGAGTGTCCACATTTTGTTTTCTATTGTCTTACTGTAAAAATAGTGTCCATGAATAGAGCTATTCATTGACGTCTGTGTGCACTAATAGGTTCAGGCCTCTAAACCGAACAGTGGTCTCTCTGCATGAGTCCGAAAGGACCACAGTATCACCATGCAACCTCTGGACCAACAGAGTCTTGAGCTGCTGTGTTCCAAACTCACTGATCAATTAGTATCTCTTTTGCAGCCAGTAATGGAAAAGCTAGAAACAGTGATGGTAAGGCTTAATAGTATTGAATCATCATTGGAACGTTCACAAATGCCAGCTGCCCCAATTCCCGTGCAGTCATCTAAGGCTGGGGTAAGCCATGAAGGGATCTCTACTCGCCTCTATGACTTAAGAAATCTATCAGTCAAACCCCATGTTCCCATTGTGCCTAGAGGCCCAACATCTCAGGCCCCGCTTCCATCTAACGAAGAGAACTGTCCATTGCTTGAACATCAGCCAATGGGGCATATGCCTAGACCTGATCCCCAGGCTTCAGCGGCTTCAGATACGCTAATTAAACTACATCTTCCCCCTGAAGCCACTCCTTATACAGTTATTCTTGCAAATGTACCAACACTCTCTGATGGTTGTAAGGAGCACTGGTCTAACCTCAAAAATAAAGCCCTACACTTTCTTGGGAAAAAACTAGGGGTTAGTAAATCATTATTTGAAGAATTTAAAATGGTACGACGGATCACTTGGGTTGGCTACTCTCAAAAGGCAATGGAAGGGGACTGTGTTGTGCTGAGCTTTAGATCTCCTGCACTGGTAAAATACATACTGGAAATGGTCTCCTTTAACGTCCCCATTCAAAATGAGATCAGGATTTTGCCTTTGGGATACTTTTACAGACCAGCTGGGGTCTCATCATACACTCCGTCTTGAGCCCCACCTAATCCACCTCTGTTAGCCAGGCAACCCCTTATGTTACGTAATCGCTTTACTGCTCTATCCACCTGAGAGGACAACGACTGACTGATGAAAGATATTGTTCCCCCTGGGTCTGGGGTGTCCGGGAGTCCCTCGCCCCCCAGTCTGGAGCTATCTGCCCAATTGAATCCACCGTCCCAGGGTAGGATATCTGCAGTTACTTTTAACTCCTCTGAATGTCCCCTCAGTATTAGCCTTCCTCACCAATCCTATTCGGCTAATCAGGGCGCGCTTAACTTATCTCGGCATCCAAACCTAATGATTTCCTCCTGGAATATAGCTGGGTTATACTCCAAATTGGGTGTCCCTGACTGGGTGGCCTTCGTTGATCAGGCTGACATATGGTGTTTTCAGGAAACATGGGCGTTAGAACCAATCTTTCATGTAGGGTATGTGAACTTCTTTAAGCCAGCTACCAAGGGTTCCAGAGGTAGACCGGTGGGGGGCTTGTCCACCTGGGTTCGCCAATGTACTGGCGTTACAGTTGTGGAGGTCCCGGTTGATAACCCGGATATTTTGGTTATTAGGGTCACCTCCACAATGGGCCTTAATCTCCTCATTACCAATATTTACGTGAGGGGTCTCCCAGGAGGTAAATGTTCCCCGCTAGTTATTCTTCTGGAGGATTTGCTTTGTACAGCTTCTAGGGATGGTCACAGGGTGGTGGCAGGTGATTTTAATACATGCTTTGAACCCTTGGGGGATGATGATGGTAAATTGTCAGAGGTTGAGGACTCGGTATGGGGAATACCCCAAATGGAATTAATTCCTATTAGGCAATGGACCCAAGCAGCACTATATATGAAGGGTATGTGCCTTGCAAATGGTATGAGGGCTGTTAACGGTAGAACGATCTCGGACAGGACTGGGAAGTCGACCCTCAGTAATGGTAGAAGCGGGAGTAGAATAGACTATTTCTTGGTCAACTGTGAGTTGTGGCCGTCTGTTATTGATATGGCAGTAACAGATAGGTTAGAAAGTGATCACAATCCTTTGATGCTGTCTCTAATGGATAGCAGTTTTTCAGGCTCTTGCATTGATGATGGTAGTTCTACGCAAGTGCAAGTTATTCTGACCAATGATCTAAGAAGGGTCCATTGGCCAAAAATCGTTTCTAACGCATCGGTTCGGGTTGCTATTAGAAACTTGATTTCCTTATCTTTGGGTAAACTTTCGAGATGCGAGTCCGAAGAAGAGATTGACCATGGTATCTTGAGTATACACTGCGAGTTATTTGAAGGGCTTAAAAGTTTTTTTATTAAAAGTATCCCTTCTAATGGAAAGCCCAATCGTCCTAGGGAAATCTCTTGGTTTGATGCAGACTGTAGAGAGTCTCGAACTGCCCTTATTGCAGCCATCAAATCCAGGATACCGGATACAATAAGGAATTGCAGAGCCCAATATAAATCAGCCCAAAGAAAAGCGAAAGTAAATTGGGACGAAAGACGTTGGGCCGAGCTCTATGAGGCGTGTGAGAGTAGTAACGTGTCAATTTTGGCACCTTTTGAAATGGGGTAGGAACCCGCAGGACATGACTCCAGTTAATTTTGTAGAACCCGATCAGTGGGTTAGCTTCTTTGAAAACCAGTTTAAATCTAGAGAAGGTTCAGATGCTGATTTATGTATACCTCACGGTATGGAAATCCTACAGTTCGCCCCCAGTGAAGTGGTATCAACCTTGAAATCACTTCCGAGTGGGAAAGCCCCAGGTCCCGACTGCATCCCTGCAGACCTCTTCAAGCAAGAGCAGGACATATGGGTCCCGTACCTGACCATTTTAGCAAACGCCCTGGCTAGGGGAGTATCGGTTCCGGATACTTGGCTCGGGGCGGAGATATTGCCAATCTACAAGAAAGGTGATTGCTCCGCCCCGGCAAATTATAGGCCAATTAGTTTGATAGATGCTGTGCGGAAAATCACAGCTCGTTTGTTACTGGGCAGGATAACGAGCTGGATATCCGATAATGACATACTTTCGCCTTTACAGGCGGGTTTTCGGACGCACGTAGGGACCATTGACCAAGCTTTTAGGCTCATGCTTCTGTACTGGAAAGAAGTATATCTTGGGGGTGGCATGCTCTTTGCGGCCTTTGTAGATCTAAGATCTGCTCTCGATTCTGTGCCTAGGTCCAAACAGTGGGAAGTACTTCGGGATATGGCTATGCCACTAGAATTTCTGAAGCTGTTGATCAATCTGCACGCACACACATATGCCCAGGTTCGTTGGGGAAAACCAGGGGAAGTAACACCAAGATTTGAGGTATCCAAGGGTGTTAGACAGGGTTGTGTCCTGGCCCCCACTTTATTCTGCTTGTTTATCAATGGAGTAACCAATTACTTTTCAAACTTTCCAACAGATGCACCCTCTTTGGCTGGCATGAAAGTTCCCCTGCTCATGTTCGCGGATGACACTCTTATATTATCAAAGACACGTCCGGGACTCCAATCAGCACTGTCTCGGTTCGAGTTGTTTTGCCGCGATCATGAGCTGGAGGTAAACGTGGGCAAGACCAAGTTTATGGTCCTTCGAGGTGCTCGACCGGTTAAAGCAAGGGTTAAAATGGGCGGTGCAACCTTAGAACAGACCTCAAGCTTCACTTATTTGGGGGTCACACTTAGTGATAATCTAGGTTGGAAGCCCCAGATTGATATTCTTACCCTCAAGCACTCTCAACTAGGTGGAGCCCTCCTTAAAGAACACAGGCAATCCAAGACTAAGCCCATGTCCCCTCTGATTAAAATATACGGGTCCAAAATACTTCCCGCAGTGATGTACGGAGCTGAATTATGGGGGTTTAGTAATTTGGACCCCTTGAAGGTGGCCCAAAATAAATTCTTAAGGACTGCAGTTGAGCTCCCCCAATCATCCCCCCGTATTCCTCTCCTTTATGATTTAGGCTGTCAGCCTGTCGAGGACATGGTGCGGTACAGGCCACTGGCGTTTTGGCGACGCCTATGGACCACTCCCGAACTGTCCTTATATGCCAAGGCTTTGTTGGAAGTTAGAGCCCTTGGGGGCTCTCACAAAATCAGCTGGCTATCTGAAATCAAATCTATTTTGATTGACTCGGGCATGGGTGATCTTTGGACAAACCCAGAGTCTGCTGTTTTCCCCCTAAAAAGAGCTTCAGGGACACCTATTGGCTTTGGATTAAAGGTAGACGTCATGCTTCCCTGTCAGGCAGTTCCCTAACCAATACATACCTGTCAGTTAAGGATGACTGTATCTTCGAGGTGTATTGGGACGTGATATCACAGCAGCTGGATCGGAAACTATTCCACCAATTTAGAGTAGGTACTCTTCCCCTACGATGTTTTACCAAAGGGTGGAACCTAACTGGTAATGGCACATGTCCCTTTTGTGAGGACCAGTTTGAATCAGTTGACCATTTTTTGTATGTTTGCCCTGAGTACCAGCAACCGCGACGTCTTTGGCTGCGCCCTGTCTGTCGTGAAATGGGTGTTAGGTCCGCACAGGATGCCACAAGAATTTTAAAATCTGATACATCAATTTTTGTGGTTACTGGTGTGGCCAAATTTATTAGATAGGCATGGCTCCTACGGAATAGGCGTGTTAGCCTTAATCCCCCTGGTCCTATATAATGTTAGTGTGATCGGGTGAAGTTTTATTCCCATTCAAGTCGTTATTTATTTGCAAATTTAATACTCTTCTTATCATGTTTTTACTGTGTTATTCTTTAATTGGCTCTTTTGCCTATTATGCTAATTTTTATCCCTTTTTAATTAATTGTAATAATGGATTTGTTTTTATGTCTTTTAAGAAGAAATATTCGAAATAAAGACTTACTTGACTTGACCACAGTATTTTTCATATTTTTTTTGAGGATGGCTACGGAAGATGAATGCACATATAATTCTAGATGGAATTTGTTTACATAGTCACGGGTTATCCTCAAAATCTGGAGTGGATCTGGCCCTGCAAGACCTACCAGGACACTCCTAGAAACTTTGTGCTATTGGTTGTGGATGGTGGGGGCTGGCTGGTGCTCGTTTTTGGGGGCTAGGACTAGTTTTCTTCAGAATTTGACACAGAGCAAGAGGACAGCAGAAAATGGAGTAAGGGGGTGGGGTTAATTGGGGGACAAATATAACGGGAGAAAGCAGGGGTAAAGAAGAACTTGCAAGAGTGACAAAGAGACCCGAAGTGGAGGTGGAGACAGAAAGAGGTGTAAGGTGAAATGAAGATGTAGCAGCCTCGTCATGCTGAAATCCTGCCATTTGGTAGCGACCAGATCTTTAAAAAAAAGCCACTTCACTTATTTTATGATTATTATTTTAACATATTTTGGATGATGGAGTAAAGTTCTCAACTGCTTCAAAAGGCCCTTGGCTCCTTTAACTGTTTGATAGCGTCCTTTTGTATTCATTCAGTGTCATTCTTAACATCGGTATGTCATTTGTCAATAACAACTGCTCCCCTTTTCTTCATGAAATCCTGAGCGGTTCGTGGCCTGGGATTATTTTTTCATTACTATGAATTAAGAGAGTTTACAATAATTTTTAAGGCAGATAAAAATTTCTGGTTTAGAAACACACAATCTTTGGAGCAGGTTTTAACTAGATACACATTTGTCCTTCATGCTTTTTGCACAGTAGTGTTTTACATGTATTTGAATAAATATTTCTGTGAGCGAACTAGAAGGGCTGCCATTCTCTCCATGAGCAGCAGATGGCAGGCTTATCCTTTGGCTTTGCAGTACACCTCTTTATGAGCGAAAATAATGAATGAAAAAGTAAACACAATATGGTTTCCAGCCGCTTCTCAAGTGGACAGCCAAGACATACTTTCGGCCGAAACTATTTCAACTATTCCCATAATACAACTTCAAGCACTCAGAATTTAACAATGCCCACTGGTACAACTGGTACAAGCCTTTTATTCTCCTAATCCTGCACCTAGAGCGCCTCTGCAAATGTGGGTCCCAATGTACTGGAATGCAGCGTAAGGCAATGTAGAGCGGCCCACATGGGCCTTTTAAAAACGTCAGTAAATTGACGCTACCTTCTGCGTTGCGCGAACAACCTAGGAAAGCTATAGTAAATGTGTCTTCATTTGTAGGTAGAAAAACAAGTATTTATTTCAGATTATGCCTTTAAGGATGGGATACTGCAGAATAGACTGTCTTCGGGGCATATTTACAAGGGCTTTATCTCCGCTTTTTTGGCTTACAAAGCCAAAAAGGCAGAGATAAAACCAGCGCCCTATTTACAAGAGGGTGCTAACATGCATATTCGCATGTTAGCACCCTTTTTCCCAACGCCTCCCTTTGCATCTCCAATGAGATGCAAAGTGGGCGTTACTGGGCGTACCCCGGATGGACTACCTTGCAAATATCGCTGATGTTTACATCACGATATTTACAAGACAGCCCACAATATTTTAGCAGACGTTAGATTTTCGTCCGTTTTCGCCAAAATCTAACGTCTGCTAAAATCCTGATTTAGCCATCCCTAACATAGGGGGTGAATTATGCTGAGACGACCCTGTGGGTCGTATCAGCAAGGTTATCGCCGTTTTGCAGGGAACATCGCTGGAAAACCAGCGATGTTCCCTGCAAAAGGGCGATAACCTCGCTATCTCTGGAATTTTTATCGCCGTGGAGAAACGCGTTGTTAATAACGCGCTACCAAGGCGATAAATTCCAGAGATAGCCTGCGATAATATTATTATCGCTCAGCATGGCCAGCGATAATTATCGCTGGTCGTTGATAATATGCCCCCTAGTGTGCTAGCGCACCTGCTGCAGAGCAGGAGGGCACAGATTGAACCCCAATGCGTCTCTCTCAGGCTTTCCTTCCTATTGATAAAAGGAGTACCACTGAGTTGGTTTATGGTAACAATTGCGATGAACGCCAAACGATACTTCAATGTGCAGAGTGTGTGATTGAGGGGCCAAAAGCCAGGCACATGATACCGAACTGCAATGTTTATACAGAGGGGTGGGGGTGTTCAAGGTTGCATGAAGATTAATTCTTTTGTACGAGGAAATCTTGCTCTTTAGCAGGAGTACATGGTGATTGCAAAATGGTCTCATTTAGTGCAAAAAGGGCAAAAATAATTTTATGGGGTTTATTTTTGCACAAGTACTGAATTAGCACTGGGAGCTAATTGTTTTCACTTTCTCTCAGAGTTCTGTTTTAACACCAGCTGTTGTTAAACGCAAGTAATAAACAATGGCAAGAGAGCCGCATGAAGCGCACATCAAACATCCCTAAAGTACTCAGAAAAGAAATCTTGGTACCAACTTTAGAGTTCTATCCCTTTGAGGGTGGCTCCTCCACTAAGGCGGAAGAGCGTCGCCCCACTGCTTTAAAGTAGTGCAAAGGAAAAATAAAATGATAATAACGGAACGTCATTCTCATTTTATTTTTAGGTCTCGAATAGCGTTGCAGTGCACATGCGCTGCTCACTTTGCGAGGCATGAAGTATACAGTATAGCGGGGTAAGCTCCGCCCACATTTGGGCCATTTTTTTCATTGGCTTAAATTCTAAATGCTATATTGTGGTTGGTTTTCAGCTTGATAGTCCCGCCTCCTGACAGCCATGTCGTCATTTTTATCCTTCCATGGCTATCAGACCCTTTACTTTAAAAACAATGTTGTTCCCCTGCCTCCCCCATTCCCTCCCGCAGTCTGTGACTTCTTGTCCCACCACCACCACCCCCTTCACTCCCGTTCGTGCCTTCTTCGATGCCCCCACTTCTGTTTAAAATGCAATAAGTCTTGTGTAAATACGAGTCCTATTGCATTTGTAAATGCTGTTTTGTCATGGGATTGGCTGGATAAATTCGCACTTTATTTTGCCTGACCTGTCCATAACACATGCGCAACAGTTACATCTCACCGCCGTCAATTAGCAGAGAATCACTGCCAGTACTTGTTAGCTGGTGGGTGCACGGAGCACAGACAAACAAGGACGCGTGGGGTCAGCCAGCCTTTAGCCAGCTGAGAGTTGCCTGCAGACCCCATAGGAGCCCCGCCAGAGTACGCTTGTTTTGTTAGTTTACGTCACTGCTCGTCTGTGCATCTTTCCATTCCTACTTCCTTTTGTGCTTTTTAAAAGCCAACGTGATGTTAACTGTAAACATCTTAAAATGTCATTGTGCATTTACTGACGGGCTAAAGCATGTGCGTGCGGCTTCCCCGGGGGAGTTTCACACTTTAATGATGTACTGGAAACTGATCCTCCTTGCCTCTGCTTGCAGTGCTGCGCTCCCTGAGACACATCTCTTCTATTGGGGTTGTAATAACACTGCCACCCTGCAGACTTTACAAACCTCTGACTTTTGGTTGCTGCAGGTGAGCTGCGTTTGACTGTGTGGTCTCTTCTTTACTGAGGTGTCCTAACTGGGATGAAAACTCATTGCATCAAACTACCCCCCGCTCCCACCCTCCACCCATGAAGGAGAAACAATGGCAACTGTGAAGAGTGTAACCTAACTTGCAGCAACATGTGTACACAAGTAGGTGCTAGTTGGATAAAATTCAATGAAAAACTCCTTGTTTTAAATAAGTTACCAGCTGACGTTTAACGCAGATTCCGGTTTAAATCCTTCCCATAATTCAACTATTCGTGCCGGGGAGCCTTATGCATTTGTGGTCTTGTCCCTTCTGTGCTCAATTTGTTTTTGTTTCGCTCGCCGTGCGAGAGCTCTCCATGTATCGCAATTTGTCTAACTGTTCGCCCTCCTCCCTCTCTAACCCACTCCATACACTTAGGCTTAGTGGTCATATCATGCCACCATGTGACTGCTGTAGCAACACATACCTTGTTGCCGTACCCGCTGAAGTGGGTGTGAGGTTCTTTTAGCTTGGCCTGTTACCCTCCACAACCCTGGCACTTTCTCTTGAGCATGTGCTGTTCCCTGGCATCAGCTTCTGGTGGCATAGAGGCATGTTACTCATCACCGCGTGCCACACCGATGTATATGTGTATCGGGTCCGTAACCAGGGCAGTGAGTGACTCTTTACTCAAGGGAGTGTAACAAGAACTCAGTGAGTACAGACCTCTGGAAAAGTACAGAGTGAATAGCCTGGGCAGCTGTAAGAGCATAACCTACTCTGAAATGTCCCTGAAAGAGTTTGCTCTCATGTGCACCCTTCTTTGCCCTCAGCTGGGCGCCATCAGTACTGGGTGGCATGCATGAAAGCAAGACTGTACATGCTGGCACCGCCTGTCAATTGGCACTGCTACTCACACCAAGTACGTTTTTGGTAATTGTGAGAAAGTGCCATCTTTCTTACATGGTATGCCCCCACTTTTTGCTAAATTGCTGAATGTACTTTGATTAAGTGTACCCTGGACTCCTGCCAATCAGGTGCCCAGGGCCTATGTTCCTTCCTTAAAACACACAAACTGCAAATTGGCAAACCCTAGCCACATGTCAGCCCCTGGTAAATGGTACCCTAGGTACCCAGGGCCTTGTGGCCAGGGAAGGCCTCTAGGGGCTGCAGCACTCGTTGTGCCACCCTTAGAGGCCCTGTACCCTTACACACACACACACTGCCTTTGCAGGCAGAGTGTCTGGGTGCAGGACAAAACAAAGAGTCGACATGGCACACATCTCTGTGTGCCATGCCCATCTCCTACACTGCCAAGGCCTATATCAGTCACCCCTCTAGCTGGGTGCCTTACGCCTATGGTGTGGGCACAGGAGCAGGAGCCCTGTGCCCCTACAGTACCCGGGTCCATTCCTGGGCACTGTAAGTGCAGTGCTGCCATTTAAGAGTACATGGTGCTGAGAGCTCGTCAAACACGAGCTCCACAGCACCATAATGGCAACACTGAAGACTGGGCAGTTTGGTATCAAACTTCTCAGCACATTAAACCCACACTGATGCCAGTGTGGGATTTAATGTACTAAGCACCCCAGAGGGCATCTTAGAGATGCCCCCTTACAGCTGACCTACAATCCACGTCTGCTCTGAGGCTGCCCAGGCTGCCACACAGCAGACACGTTGCTGGACCCCTGGGTGGGAGAGCCCCTGCTCTCCCGGGCCTGCAACAATGCACATCCTGGGTGAGGTGAGAAATCTCCTCCCCCAGGATGAGCAAAAGGGAAGCTTCAAAGGCATGCCACCATTTGGAGTTTCCCCAGGCCACTACAACCCCCCACTCTGGCGGGAAGCTTGGCCGGAAACCCCATACAAGGACAGGGGATGTGCCAGCCTGCCCACCCCACCCCTCAGGTGGGGGAGGCGAGGTGAAACACATCTCCGGGCTCTCGCCATCTTGAAGATGGGAGGCCCTACCCTATCAGGATTAGGCTACTGCCCCCCTCCCACAGGAGAGAGGCAGGATAGGGGGTGTACCCATCCCAGGACAAGGACCCATTGGTCCCTGGCCTTCACCTACCTATAACGCCCCTAAATCTAGTATTTAGGGGCACCCTGAACCTTCCTTCCCCAGATTCCAGATTCGAAAAACTACAAGAAGAGCAAGAAGAACAAAGACCTGCCCTGCAGCTGCTAAAAAGGGAAGAAGACACCAACTGCTTTGGCCCCAGCCCTACCGGCCTGTCGACTCCCGGACCTGCACCAGCGCGGCATCTCTCGTGGCCAGCAACCTCACCAACTCCGGAGGACCTGGCTACCTTTTGGCTCTAAGCCCCTGGGACTCCCATGAGTAGAGGCTCTACTCAGAAACCTATTTCTAACCCCTGGCAGCAGCCCGGAACCGCGAACCCAGCACACTCTGCATCAGCCAAGCCTGGCCAGTGCCGGAGTGGACAAAGACCCTGAGGACGACCCCACGGCGACTGTGACCCCGAGTCCGGCACCCAAGGACCCCTCTCGACATTCCGGAAGAAGCCTGCAGCCTCAGAACAGAGTGCCACCCCAACCGCGATCAACAAGAGGGTAAGATTTCCGACATCAAAAGGCACCCCTGCACCCGGCGCCCTGCGGCCCCCTGTGCCCAATCCCGGGGTACCCACCTAACCTACAACTACCCAACTTACCTCTCGAAGTGGTGGTGGCACCTGAAGCATCCTCGTCCCCGAGCTTGCAGCCTTTTTTCCAAACCGGAACATTCCCATTGAATTCCATTGAGCGCCCGACGGCTCAAAAGCACCCTGCACCCAGCCGCCCGAGTGGCCCTGGCAGTGCAATCTCTACACTAGCCTACTTCCCCACTTGCCCTGAGTGAGTGACCAGCAGCCCAGCTCCCACAGCCGCGTGGCCTGCTAGTCAGCAGCCACCAAACCAGGCCCCCCTATTCCTCATAGGCTAACATTGGGCCTAACTCTCTCTGCACCCGGCCGTCCTGAAACCGCTGAGGGTGAACTGACTGTACCTACCTGACACTGGGAGACCCCTGAGTCTATGCCCAGAACTTCAACTCTGCCAGTCGAGAACTTACCCTTAAACCGCGATCTTCATTTTTCTCATAGGGTAACATTGGCTGGCTTTTTCTTGGAAATTCTTCTAAGTGTGAACTTTTCAAAACTCAAAATATTCACTAAAAATCAGCCAAGTACCAAAAACGAATTTACTCACCTGCTCTTAGGTGAGCTCCCAGTGCTGGATCTTGGTGCCCAGCACTGACTCTGAAAAGTACCCACAACTACACTTACCTTTAACTCCTTTTTCTTACATAGGAAACCATTGACTGCTTTTCTGTGAAATTTCTTCTAAGTGTTGATTTCTGCAATCTTGAAATATTCTTCTAAAATCGTACAATTTCTGTAAACGTAATTACTTACCTGTTTCTGATAAAGACCCCAGTGCTGAGTCTAGGTACTCAGACCTGGATTACAAAAGTAACGACAAAGTACTCTACCTGCAACTTGAATTTCTTGCCATAGAGATCCATTGAATGTTTTCTTTGAAATATTTTCTAAGTGTCAACTTTTGAAATAGCTAAATATTATTTAAAAATCAGTACAGTAATTAAGTCGACTTTCACCACTTGATTCTGAATATTGTCCCAGGGCTGGATCTAGGAGCCAGACCTGGAATTCCAAAAGTAATCTGAAAAGTAATTTATTACAAATAACCTGAATTTACCATTGAGCTCAATGCATTGTTATGTTTAGGAAATAGGATTGTTTATTGCAACCAACTGTGACTATTTACAAAAATCCATTGCTTATTGCAAAAGTATTTATATTCAACCTCTCATTCTGAGAAAGTATATATTTATTCCCTTTGTGGTTCTAAAAATAAAACAAGCATATATTTTATATATATAAACCATTGGCCTAGAGTTCAGTTATTGAGTGTGTGAGACCATTTGCTGACTGAGTGTGTACAACAAATGCTTTACAGTGTCCTCTGGTACTGCCTTACTGCTCGACCAAGCTACCACTTTAGAGAGTAAGGTCATACCTAACTTTAACCTCTATCAGCCCCTGGGGGACTGTGGACTCTGTACACCCTGTACCTATTAGGGAACAGTATATACAGAGCCACTTTCTCACATTGGTGGATCAGCTGTGGGATACAAACTTGCATTTGTTGGACTACTTGGTTACCATCTGATCACACGACAGAACTCTTAAAAATTGCCTTTAGAATTCTGATTGGTCTTTCCAAAATTACTAAAAGTCTTGCTAGGGCCTTGCTTAAGTCCCATTAGAATTTAGAACAATAAAAGTCACTATAGTCAGGGTAGAGGGTTAGAACTGTCAGGTTAGAATGTCTCAAACAAACCCAGCTATTAGTGATAATAATAACATGGACCTGGTGGAGGAGCTCGACCTCACACCTTACTTACACTTGTCTTTCAAGGAATTGAGGTCCTTATGTAAACTTAAAAAATTACAAATGGGTCTGCATCCAACCAAACTAGGGCTCCAGGAGCTCTTGGCTGAGTATGCTAAGGACCACCCATCTGAACATGGTGATGGCCAGTCAGATGAGGAAAGGGAAGCAGAAGAGGTTGACAACAACCCCCCTGGGCTATTCCCTAGGGAGGAGAGGGCACCCATACCCTCCTTCTCAAGAATTAGCATCTGGGAACCTAGAGACTACACAGGTGGCTCTGGTCCCAGAGAGAACACTGGGGGACCCCCCAGTGAAGAGGACTGCCTTGTGAGGCTGGCCAAGAGATTAGAGCTAGAGTCCAGGCTCCTGGCTCTAGAAAAAGAAAGGAGAGAGATGGGTTTAGCACCCATCAATGGTGGCAGCAATAACAAAAATAAGGATAGGGAGGAAACTTCTGACCTTAAAATCCCCAAAGGGATTGTCCCTAAATTTGAGGAAGGTGATGATATCACCAAATGGTTCACAGCCTTTGAGAGGGCTTGTGATATCAGAAAAGTGAAGAAACCTCTCTGGGGGGCACTCCTGTGGGAACTGTTCTCTGGTAACTGCAGAGACAGGCTTCTGACCCTTTCTGGGCCAGAGGCAGGATCCTATGACCTCATGAAGAAAGCTCTGATTGAGGGATTTGGATTCACCACTGAGGAGTATAGAATTAGATTCAGGGGGGCTCACAAAACCCAGACCCAGTCCTGGATTGATTTTGTAGATTTCTCAGTGAAGACACTGGATGGTTGGTTAGCTGGACATGGTGTGCAGGATTTTAATGGATTGTACAATTTATTCATGAAGGAACATATTTTGAGTAACTGCACAAATGAAAAGTTGCATCAGCATTTGGTAGACCTAGGTCTAATTTCTCCCCAAGAATTGGGAAAGAAGGCAGACCACTGGGTCAAGACTAGGGTGACCAAGACAACCACTGGGGGTGACCAAAAGAAAGTGGTCACAAAACCTCCCCAGGGGAAAGGTGGTGAGAATCCCCAAGATAAAAAGTCTGAGTCTTCCAAAGGGCCCCAAAAACCTGTCCAGGTGGGTGGGACCCAAACTACTCCCTATGTGCCCCAACCATATAGGGGGAAGAACTTTGATCCCTTAAAGGCCTGGTGTAATACCTGTAAAAAGCAGGGACACCTAACTGTAGCTTGCCCCCAAAACAAAGCCCCTAAGGCACCCAGTACAGCTACTCCTGGGGCAGCAAGCATACAAATGGGATCAGAGATGTACCCTGAGCAAATCTGGGAACACACTGAAGCAAGTTTAGTCTCCTTGGGAGAAGTGGAGTTTGCCACTGTAGCTGTGTGGCCCCCCAACTTAAAGAAATACTTACAGTACCCCTGGGTGAATGGAACTAGGGTAGAAGCTCTGAGGGATACAGGTGCCAGTGTCACTATGGTGAAAGACACACTGGTTTCCCCTGAGCAATACTTGATTGGGAAGTCTTACCCAGTCACCAATGCTGACAGTATCACCACTAGTCACCCCATGGCCATGGTAACATTAGGCTGGGGGGGGTGGTTACTGGCCTGAAACAGGTAGTGGTCTCTCCAAAGTTGCAAGCTGCCTGTCTGCTTGGAAATGATCTGGAAACCTCAGCCTGGGCTGAGGTTGAACTGAAGGCCCATGCAGCCATGCTGGGCATCCCTGAATTGGTGTGTGTGCAAACCAGAGCACAGAGCAAGAGGAAGGGTGAAAAAGTAGGTCTGGAGTCTGGAATAATGGCCCAGCCAACCAAGAGAAAGGGGAAGAAGACTGGGGAACCAGCTTCTACACAGCAAACCATTCAGGACCCCTCTCCCCAGGGAGAGGATTTGGATACCCCTGAGGGAACTGAGTCCATGGAGCTTGACCCTTACCAGGTTGAACTCTTGGGCCCAGGGGGACCCTCTAGGGAAGAGCTGTGCCAGGGTCAGCGAGACTGTCCCACTCTTGAAAGCCTGAGGCAGCAAGCTGTTTCAGAAGCCAGGGGAGATGTCAGTGGTACCCACAGAGCTTATTGGGAAGAGGGATTACTGTATGCTGAGGCAAGAAACCCCACTCCTGGAGCCACCAGGAGGGTGGTAGTGCCACAGAAGTACAGGGAGTTCCTCCTAACTTTGGCTCATGACATCCCCCTAGCTGGACATCTGGGGCAATCCAAAACTTGGGAAAGGCTAGTGAGTCACTTCTACTGGCCCCAGATGCACCAAAAGGTGAAGGAGTTTGTCAGCTCCTGTGTCACCTGTCAGGCCAGTGGCAAGACAGCTGGCCACCCAAAGGCCCCCCTCATTCCACTACCAGTGGTGGGGGTCCCCTTTGAAAGGGTAGGAGTGGACATTGTGGGTCCACTTGAGCCACCCACAGCCTCAGGGAACAAGTTTATTCTAGTGGTAGTGGATCATGCCACTAGATACCCTGAAGCAATTCCCCTTAGGACTACTACAGCTCCTGCAGTAGCCAAGGCCCTCCTGGGTGTCTTCACCAGGGTGGGTTTTCCTAAGGAGGTGGTTTCAGACAGAGGTTCCAACTTCATGTCTGCTTACCTAACACACATGTGGAAGGAGTGTGGGGTGCCGTATAAGTTTACTACCCCCTACCACCCACAAACCAATGGCCTTGTTGAGAGATTCAACAAGACATTGAAAGGTATGATCATGGGGCTCCCTGAAAAACTCAAAAGGAGATGGGATGTCCTATTACCATGCCTGCTTTTCGCTTACAGGGAAGTGCCACAGAAGGGAGTAGGTTTCTCACCCTTTGAACTTCTGTTTGGTCATCCTGTAAGGGGACCACTTTGTCTTGTAAAAGAGGGCTGGGGAGAGGCCTCTTCAAGAACCCAAACAAGACATAGTGGACTATGTGCTTGGCCTAAGGCCCAGAATGGCTGAGTACATGGAAAAGGCATCCAAGAACCTTGAGGCCAGCCAGGAGCTCCAGAAGCACTGGTATGACCAAAAAGCTGCACTGGTTGAATTTCAACCTGGGCAACAGGTGTGGGTTTTGGAGCCAGTGGCACCAAGGGCTCTCCAAGATAAATGGAGTGGCCCTTACCCTATCCTAGAAAGAAAGAGTGAGGTCACCTATCTAGTTGACCTAGGCACTAGCAGGACACCCAAAAGGGTCATCCATGTGAACCGCCTTAAACTCTACAATGATAGGGCTGACATCACCATGCTGATGGTGACTGATGAAGAACAGGAAGCAGAGAGTGAACCACTCCCTGATCTCCTATCCTACAGCCCAAAAGATGGGTCAGTAGAGGGTGTGATTTTCTCAGACACCCTCTCTGCCCAACAGCAGACTGACTGCAAGCAAGTCTTGCAACAATATGCTAGCCTCTTTTCCCTGACCCCTGGTCTGACAAACTGGTGTACCCATGATGTGGACACTGGTGACAGTGCACCTGTCAAAAACAAAATCTATCGACAGTCAGATCAAGTCAAGGAAAGCATCAAAGCTGAGGTCAGCAAGATGCTGGAGTTAGGGGTCATTGAGCCTTCTGAGAGCCCCTGGGCTAGCCCAGTGGTTCTGGTCCCCAAACCTCATCAACAGGGTGAAAAGAGAGAGATGAGGTTCTGTGTGGATTATAGAGGGCTCAACTTTGTCACCAAGACAGATGCTCACCCTATCCCAAGAGCAGATGAACTGATAGATAAATTGGGGGCTGCCAAATTCCTCAGTACCTTTGACTTAACTGTAGGGTACTGGCAGATTGGCATGGCCCCAGGAGCAAAAGAAAAGACAGCATTCTCCACCCCTGATGGGCATTATCAGTTTACTGTGATGCCCTTTGGGTTAAAGAATGCCCCTGCCACCTTCCAGAGGTTGGTGAACCATGTCCTAGCTGGGTTGGAGTCCTTTAGTGCAGCTTATCTTGATGATATTGCTGTCTTTAGCTCCACCTGGCAGGATCACCTGATCCACCTTGGGAAGGTTTTAGAGGCTCTGCAGAATGCAGGTCTCACTATCAAGGCATCCAAATGCCAGATAGGGCAGGGCACTGTGGTGTACTTGGGCCACCTTGTAGGTGGAGGCCAGGTACAGCCCTTACAGCCCAAGATCCAGGCCATCATGGACTGGATAGCTCCAACAACCCAGACCCAAGTCAGGGCATTCCTTGGCTTGACTGGGTACTACAGGAGGTTTGTGAAGGGGTATGGGTCCATTGTGACCCCCCTCACAGAACTCACCTCCAAGAAAATGCCCAAGAAAGTTAACTGGACAGTTAGTTGTCAAAAGGCTTTTGACACCCTAAAAGAAGCAATGTGCTCAGCACCAATTCTAAAAGCTCCAGATTATGCCAAGCAGTTCATAGTGCAGACTGATGCCTCTGAGCTAGGGATAGGAGCGGTCCTATCCCAGACCAATGATGAAGGCCAAGACCAACCTGTTGCTTTTATAAGCAGGAGGCTACTCCCCAGAGAGCAGCGTTGGAGTGCCATTGAGAGGGAGGCCTTTGCTGTGGTTTGGTCCCTGAAGAAGCTGAGGCCATACTTGTTTGGCACCCACTTCCTAGTTCAAACTGACCACAGACCTCTCAGATGGCTAATGCAGATGAAAGGGGAAAATCCAAAACTACTAAGGTGGTCCATCTCCCTACAGGGAATGGACTTTGAAGTGGAACACAGACCAGAGACTGCCCATGCCAATGCAGATGGACTTTCCAGGTTCTTCCACTTAGACAATGAAGACTCCATAGGACAAGGTTAGACTCATCACCTTTCGTTTGGGGGGGGGGGGGGGTTGTGTGAGAAAGTGCCATCTTTCTTACATGGTATGCCCCCACTTTTTGCTAAATTGCTGAATGTACTTTGATTAAGTGTACCCTGGACTCCTGCCAATCAGGTGCCCAGGGCCTATGTTCCTTCCTTAAAACACACAAACTCCAAATTGGCAAACCCTAGCCACATGTCAGCCCCTGGTAAATGGTACCCTAGGTACCCAGGGCCTTGTGGCCAGGGAAGGCCTCTAGGGGCTGCAGCACTCGTTGTGCCACCCTTAGAGGTCATGTACCCTTACACACACACACTGCCTTTGCAGGCTGAGTGTCTGGGTGCAGGACAAAACAAAGAGTCGACATGGCACACATCTCTGTGTGCCATGCCCATCACCTACACTGCCAAGGCCTATATCAGTCACCCCTCTAGCTGGGTGCCTTACGCCTATGGTGTGGGCACAGGAGCAGGAGCCCTGTGCCCCTACAGTACCCGGGTCCATTCCTGGGCACTGTAAGTGCAGTGCTGCCATTTAAGAGTACATGGTGCTGAGAGCTCGTCAAACACGAGCTCCACAGCACCATAATGGCAACACTGAAGACTGGGCAGTTTGGTATCAAACTTCTCAGCACATTAAACCCACACTGATGCCAGTGTGGAATTTAATGTACTAAGCACCCCAGAGGGCATCTTAGAGATGCCCCCTTACAGCTGACCTACAATCCACGTCTGCTCTGAGGCTGCCCAGGCTGCCACACAGCAGACACGTTGCTGGACCCCTGGGTGGGAGAGCCCCTGCTCTCCCGGGCCTGCAACAATGCACATCCTGGGTGAGGTGAGAAATCTCCTCCCCCAGGATGAGCAAAAGGGAAGCTTCAAAGGCATGCCGCCATTTGGAGTTTCCCCAGGCCACTACAACCCCCCACTCTGGCGGGAAGCTTGGCCGGAAACCCCATACAAGGACAGGGGATGTGCCAGCCTGCCCACCCCACCCCTCAGGTGGGGGAGGCGAGGTGAAACACATCTCCGGGCTCTCGCCATCTTGAAGATGGGAGGCCCTACCCTATCAGGATTAGGCTACTGCCCCCCTCCCACAGGAGAGAGGCAGGATAGGGGGTGTACCCACCCCAGGACAAGGACCCATTGGTCCCTGGCCTTCACCTACCTATAACGCCCCTAAATCTAGTATTTAGGGGCACCCTGAACCTTCCTTCCCCAGATTCCAGATTCGAAAAACTACAAGAAGAGCAAGAAGAACAAAGACCTGCCCTGCAGCTGCTAAAAAGGGAAGAAGACACCAACTGCTTTGGCCCCAGCCCTACCGGCCTGTCGACTCCCGGACCTGCACCAGCGCGGCATCTCTCGTGGCCAGCAACCTCACCAAACCCCGGAGGACCTGGCTACCTTTTGGCTCTAAGCCCCTGGGACTCCCATGAGTAGAGGCTCTACTCAGAAACCTATTTCTAAGCCCTGGCAGCAGCCCGGAACCGCGAACCCAGCACACTCTGCACCAGCCAAGCCTGGCCAGTGCCGGAGTGGACAAAGACCCTGAGGATGACCCCACGGCGACTGTGACCCCGAGTCCGGCACCCAAGGACCCCCCTCGACATTCCGGAAGAAGCCTGCAGCCTCAGAACAGAGTGCCACCCCAACCGCGATCAACAAGAGGGTAAGATTTCTGACATCAAAAGGCACCCCTGCACCCGGCGCCCTGCGGCCCCCTGTGCCCAATCCTGGGGTACCCACCTAACCTACAACTACCCAACTTACCTCTCGAAGTGGTGGTGGCACCTGAAGCATCCTCGTCCCCGAGCTTGCAGCCTTTTTTCCAAACCGGAACATTCCCATTGAATTCCATTGAGCGCCCGACGGCTCAAAAGCACCCTGCACCCAGCCGCCCGAGTGGCCCTGGCAGTGCAATCTCTACACTAGCCTACTTCCCCACTTGCCCTGAGTGAGTGACCAGGAGCCCAGCTCCCACAGCCGCGTGGCCTGCTAGTCAGCAGCCACCAAACCAGGCCCCCCTATTCCTCATAGGCTAACATTGGGCCTAACTCTCTCTGCACCCAGCCGTCCTGAAACCGCTGAGGGTGAACTGACTGTACCTACCTGACACTGGGAGACCCCTGAGTCCATGCCCAGAACTTCAACTCTGCCAGTCGAGAACTTACCCTTAAACCGCGATCTTCATTTTTCTCATAGGGTAACATTGGCTGGCATTTTCTTGGAAATTCTTCTAAGTGTGAACTTTTCAAAACTCAAAATATTCACCAAAAATCAGCCAAGTACCAAAAACGAATTTACTCACCTGCTCTTAGGTGAGCTCCCAGTGCTGGATCTTGGTGCCCAGCACTGACTCTGAAAAGTACCCACAACTACACTTACCTTTAACTCCTTTTTCTTCCATAGGAAACCATTGACTGCTTTTCTGTGAAATTTCTTCTAAGTGTTGATTTCTGCAATCTTGAAATATTCTTTTAAAATCGTACAATTTCTGTAAACGTAATTACTTACCTGTTTCTGATAAAGACCCCAGTGCTGAGTCTAGGTACTCAGACCTGGATTACAAAAGTAACGACAAAGTACTCTACCTGCAACTTGAATTTCTTGCAATAGAGATCCATTGAATGTTTTCTTTGAAATATTTTCTAAGTGTCAACTTTTGAAATAGCTAAATATTATTTAAAAATCAGTACAGTAATTAAGTCGACTTTCACCACTTGATTCTGAATATTGTCCCAGGGCTGGATCTAGGAGCCAGACCTGGAATTCCAAAAGTAATCTGAAAAGTAATTTATTACAAATAACCTGAATTTACCATTGAGCTCAATGCATTGTTATGTTTAGGAAATAGGATTGTTTATTGCAACCAACTGTGACTATTTACAAAAATCCATTGCTTATTGCAAAAGTATTTATATTCAACCTCTCATTCTGAGAAAGTATATATTTATTCCCTGTGTGGTTCTAAAAATAAAACAAGCATATCTTTTATATATATAAACCATTGGCCTAGAGTTCAGTTATTGAGTGTGTGAGACCATTTGCTGACTGAGTGTGTACAACAAATGCTTTACACTGTCCTCTGGTACTGCCTTACTGCTCGACCAAGCTACCACTTTAGAGAGTAAGGTCATACCTAACTTTAACCTCTATCAGCCCCTGGGGGACTGTGGACTCTGTACACCCTGTACCTATTAGGGAACAGTATATACAGAGCCACTTTCTCACAGTAATGTAGCCCAAACTCAAACTGAAAGAAGTAGAGCGCTTTACATGTGCACCAGTTACATTACACAAGGACACACTCGTTTTTGGTAGGTACGGGAGCTTAAGGAATTTTCCCAGAATCACAGCACACCTGTTTGCATATATGCATAGTGGAGAAAACAGTGGAGGTGTGAAAGTAATGGAGAATAGGTGACTAACCTGCATTGTCTTCTTTGGCTTGAGGATATCGGCCAGAGGACTCCTGACACCGGACCTGGGAAAAGAATAAAAAGACACCCTTTGGTTACAAAGAATGTTTCTCAGTTGTAGTTGAGCCTTAAAACAATAATCAATCAATCAATCAGGGAATTGTGAAGCACGCTACTCACCCGTGAGGGTCTCAAGACGAGGGGGGATGCAGCTCCGGGTCAGTCGAAGAGCCGGGTCTTGAGGCTCTTCCTGAAGGTGTGCAGAGTGGGGGCGCATCTGATGTTGATAGGGAGCTCGTTCAAGGTCTTTGCCGTGATGTAGGAGAAGGCTCTTCCACCTGTTCTTGCTCTGTGGATGCACGGGGTTTCGACGAGGTCGGCGGATCGGAGGTTTCTCTTGGGTACGTGGAAGGAGATTCTTTCATTGAGATATTGGAGTCCGGTGTTGTGGAGGCATTTACAGGTGTGGGTGAGTATCTTGAAGGTTAGTCTCTTCTCGACGGAGAGGTGTTGCAGGTGTTGCAGGTGTTGGGTAATGTGTTCATGCCGAGGACGAGTCTGGCAGCGATGTTCTTTATGGTCTGGAGCTTGCGGATCAGGGATTTGTTGATTCTGGCATAGAGGGCGTTTCCATAGTCCATTCTGCTGGTTATGAGTGCATGAGTGACGGTCTTTCTTGATTCAGGGGTGATCCATTTGTAGGTCTTGCGAAGGATGAGGAGGGTGTTGAAACAGGTGGAGGCGACGGCGTTGATCAGTCGGTTCATAGTGAGGAAAGACTCGAGTATGATGCCGAGGTTCCAGGTGTGGTCCGTGGGGGTGGTGGGGCTGCCAATGGCAATGGGCCACCAGGTGTTGTCCCATGCAGAGGGAAAAGGTACGAGGACTTCTGCCTTCTCAGAGTTGAGCTGCAGGCAGCTGCTGCTGATCCAGGATGCCACGTACTTCATTCCTGCCTGGAAGCTGAGTCTGGTGGTGTGGGGGGGTCCTTGGTGAGGGAGAGGATGAGCTGGGTGTCATCGGCGTAGGATACTATGCTGAGTCCATGCAGTCTGATGATGCCAGCAAGGGGGGCCATTTAGATGTTGAAGAGCGTGGGGTGGTGCGACGATCCCTGGGGACTCCTTAGTTGATCTCTGTGGGTTCGGAGAGGAAGGGCGTGAGTCTGATTCTTTGGGTTCTGCCGGTGAGGATGGAGCAGAGCCAGTCAAGGGCAGCTCCCTGTATGCCGGCGTCGTGGAGTCTGGTGGTGAGAGTGCAGTGGGAGATTGTGTCGAAGGCTGCAGAGAGGTTAGGCACGATCAGGGCAGCGGTGTGGCCTTGGTCGAGGAGGGTGGGGATGTCAACGGTGGCGGTGAGTAGGGTGGTCTCAGTGCTGTAGTTGCTGCGGAATACGGATTGGGAGGGGTCGAGGATGGAGTTCTCTTCAAAGAAGTTCGTTGACAATCTTCTCAGTGTCTTTGGTCATTAAAGGGAGAAGGGAGATGGGTCAGTAGTTCTTGAGGTTCGGTGGATCTGCTGAGGGCTTCTTGAGGAGGGGCCTGACTTCTGCGCATTTCCAGTCATTGGAGAATGTGCCTGCTTCAAAGGTGGTGTTGATGGTGCATCGTAGCTCAGGTGCTATGGTGGCGGCGGCTCTTTGGAAGATGTGTGGAGGGCAGGAGTCCGTGGGGGCTCCTGAGTGAATGCCTTTCATGGTTGATGCGTTGTCTTCGGTGGTAACTGGGGTCCAGGAGGAGATGGTAGACTGGCTGTCGTTGCGGGGGGGAGGAAGGGGTTCGGTGTACAGAGTCTGTAAGTTGAAGTTGTCATAGAGGGATCTTATCTTCAGGTGGAAGTATGAGAAGAGCTTGTTGCAGAGGTCCTGGGACGATGTGACGTCCGTGGCTTCGCTGGGGAGCTTGGTGAATTCCTGAATGATGCTCAAGAGTTCCTTGGAGTTGCTGGAGTTGGTGTGGATTTTGTTTTGGATGAAGGTGCTTTTGATGGATCTGATGAGTTGGTCGTATTCCGTTTAGGCATTCTTGTAGGTGGTGCTGTCTTCTGAGGTTTTGCTGTTTCTCAATAGCTTCCCGAGACGTCTGCAGGTGTGTCTGGATTCTTGGAGGTTGGCGGTGAACCAAGTGGCCTTACTGGGGTGCTGTCTGTCGGGGTTGCGGAGGGGGGGCAAGTTTGTCTGCGCAGTTGGTAATCCATCTGTGAAGTTCTTTGGCGCTGAGTTGGCGTTGGTCGAGGTGGGTGGGGGATCGTGGATGAGGGTGAAGTTGAGGTGCTCCTCGGTGACCTTTCTCCAGTTCCTTCACAGAGGGCGCGGTGTAGGATTGGGGGAAGTGGCTTTGTCGAAAGAGAAGTGGACACAGTGGTGTTCCGTCCAGCTGGGTTGCGTGGTGTGGCTGAAGTGAATGTTGTTACCTCCTGCGAAGAATAAACCGAGTCTCTTGCACAGCTCGTCCTGTCTTGCCCTGAATACATTTTTGAGTTGGTTCATGGACAGACAAATGACAAGTGGTGGAGAATGCTTGCTTAAGGCCATCTGAGACAAGATGGAAAATATCATACTCGAACTCAAAGAGGGCCAAAGCAAGGTGGAATGGGTCCTCTGGAAACACGAGTCAATCAGAAATCAATGACACACTGTTCAAAACACCATTTGCTTCCAAGGTGAGAACATGAGTGGGATGTCAGAGACCCGGGCACAGATGGTCGGTGGCTAGGTTAAGGAAAGGGACCAGCCTTGCCAGGTGCTATGATCACTTTATAGAAGTACGGCTCGGGTGAGGATCCGGTGGCATTCATTCTCAACTTTGAACGTGCTGCCAAGGCCAGTACATGGTAGGAAGACCGTTGGCCATTCTACCTCCACGTTTGTTGACTAGGGAGGCCTAGGTGGCATATCAAATCGCCAATAGGGATGGTACTACGACGTATGGTAAAGTAAAAAGTTTATTAAGAACTGACTGGGAGTGGATGAGGACACTCATAGACTCAAATTTCCCCAAGAAAAGGGAGCCCCAGGTGATCCACAAAAACCCTATTTCATAAATTAAAAGATGCTGCTGATAGCTGGTTAAAGCCCCTTGAATCTACTAGAGAAGAGATTATGGACAAAATGTCTCTGGAACAATACCTTTCAATACCCAAAAGTGGTTCAGGCAACACGCCAGACTAACGTTGAAACAAGCAGTAGAGATGGCCACTACTTTTGCTCGGGTTCAATCCCACAGAGCCTCTTCAGATTTTAATAGCCTAACACACCTCTACCACCCACCGGACATACGTTTGAGAGAAAGCCCTATAAAACAACCCAAGAACCACCAAGGATCAAGACCCTCAGACCGGACCCTATAGTAAACCCTGGCCCTCAGTGTTACGACTGTGGGGAGAGGGGACATATCACCTGATTCTGTAATTAGAGGAAGGAAAAGGGAGAAGAAGAACCTATGGACATCAGCTATGCCCCTCGATCCCTCCTTTATGCCCAGGAGACTATATATTACGTGAGCTTATGGCTTAATGGTAAACATGTTGCTGCCCTACTAGACCCCAGTTGCTGACAGTCGGTGGTTGAAAGTAGTTTGGTCTATCCCTTGCAAATTGTACCGAATAAGTATGTGGGGATACGGTGTGAGCATGGGTATATCTGAACATACTCCGTAGCTAGTTTGTTCCTAACTAATGTGAAAGGACAGTAGTGTACAGTTGAAGTTGGGGTGCTTTCCTCCCTTCCAGAAGAATTATTCTCAGTACAGACAACCTCTGTTTCCTCGACTTACTGATGAAGAACCTCACAAACATGACCAATTCATACTGTGAAAGGCTTAGCATAGAGACCTCAAGGGTGGTTGGAGCACTTGCCCAAGATGCTCTTATTACTCCCAAACCCTGGGTGTTAGACAAATGATTTAGGGTGGCCCAACTGAACGATAAAACATTACAGAACTCATGGCAAAGCCCACAGACAGAAGATTCTCCTACACCCGTTCACCCATGATTCATTATTCAAAAGAGTGAACGTTCAGTTGCGGCCAATGCAGGTAAGCGTGGTGGGTCAGGGTGGGGGGAAAGTGACAGATGTAATAGGGAAAATAAAATAAATAAAACCACTTACCTTGCACTCGCCGCATCGCCAATGTGGCAAGCGCAAGGTAAGTGGTTTTATTAATTAATTAATTTTATTTTTTATATTCCGTTGTCTGTCCCTTCCCCCGCCCTACCACGCTTACCTGCACTGGCCACCACTCTTTGCTTTATTTTATCGGTAAAGCAGATTAAAAGGTGTCTCTGGAATTCAGAGACCAAATATTATTCTTTTCACACTCCCACATGATGGCTTGCCATTCTAGGTATGGAAAAGACCACACAAGCCAATGTACAACATTTTGTTTGTCCAGGCATAAATGCTCAAACTGAGCAACATTGCCAGGAGTGCGCCATATGCCAGAAGAAGAACCCAACCCAGATTACCACTACCGCCCCTGTCTATCAAAGGGAAGCCCTTTTATAGAATAGGGATGTATCTCATAGGACCCTTGCTATGCTCTACAAAAGGTTTACAGAATGTGTTAATCTTAGTTGACTATGCTATGCAGTATCCTGAGGACACACCTATATGGGTTATCTCTACCAAAGACATTGCCCAACACCTTATACAGGTGTCTTCACACATGGGGTTTCCTAGGGATATTATTACGGACCAGGGTACGCCCTTTGTTTCAAAGCCAATGAAACAAGTGTGTAAGGAACTTGATATTTAAGACTTGAACACCTCTGTATACCATTCCCAGTCTGATGGTCTCATTGAGAGATATAACAGAAGCTGTAAATTGACTCTCAAAAAAACTTTATCTAGGGATGGCAAGACCTGGAAGCAGTTGTTACCCTCGCACTATTTGTCTATACAAATTCAAGTACAAAGTAGTCTAGGGGTCTCACCCTTTGAATTTCTCTTCCGCAGGTGACTCCGTATGCTCCTTGAAATCATGAAGGAAGCCTGGGAGAAGGATGCCGAGGATGTGGCAGATTCCTTCTTAGAGCATACCAGCCAACTCAAGTCTGCATCGGCAAGTTGAGGGCTTTGCCTCATGAAAACTTAGAGAAAAGCCAACAAAAGCAAAGGTATTTCTATGACAAAGGGAAAAAAAGGAGGGAGTATGAAGTGGGAGATTGGGTCCTAGTTTTCTTCCAACACTAAAATGACAGCAGAGTGGTAGGGCCCTTCCGAGATCACCGAAAATATAGGGCAGTTCACCTATCAGTTACGTCATTCCTTTAAAAAGGAGCAGATTTACCATATCAATCTCTTAAAGAAATGGTTAGGACCACCCTCTAAAGTGGTACAAAGTCATACCCCTATTACCCTCAGGGAATACAATATGAGATACTTACACCAGCACTGCTCTTACTTGTAAGGAAAGGTCGTCTTCGTGAGCTCTTAACATCTTTTCCGTACGTTTTGTTCTGATGAAACAGGCAGAACCAACTTTCTGACTATTTGTTACAAGTGCATTGTTTTACTCAGCATTATTTTGGAACTTTTCACTTAATTCCTTTCATTCAGTCTGGTGTGGTTTTAATACACAATGCTGACTTAGGTGAAAAGTAGAGTAAGGACAAGAAAAGCTTTGGGCTTCTTACCGTCACAGTGATTGCTTCTGCTTCACGACTGCTGCGGATAGAAGTCAGGGGCGAGAGGATATTACTTGAGTAAGTGCTAGGCACTCCATGAGTAAACAAGTAAGGGGAGTGAACACGCCTGGCAATTTAGCATTGATGATGCCTGGGAGGTAAGTTTGACCCTCATGTTCACATAGGCCCTAGAGCGCCAGTTCTGGGACCACAATTGTTAAGAAAATGAAATAATGTTTGCAGATTAATACATTGTATGTTGACAATGCAGTTGGTGTCCTTAGCTCTATTTGTGGGAGACGAGTAAGTACAGCAAACAGAATCTAGGAGGATCGACTGATGTCCTAATTTGAAGCACTGTTTTACGCAAACAAAAAGAGAGCATGGATAAGGAGAAAAAAAGAGATACGTTTGAGTTCAGAATAATGCTTATTTTTTTAGAAAAGCTAACACATTTAGACATTTTTAACCTTCCGAATAAAATTAAAATTCTAAATTTGTATATTTTTTGTTTATGTAAGAAATATAATATTCTGTCATTCGTGTATTTGTTTGATGCATACTTTTTGCTATAAAATCTGCACTTGTGAAGTTGACATCATATGCATTGTTTAGAATGAGATCACCGCTTCCAGTAGTGATTCAGAGGGGGTCCACAGAAGTTAAAAGATGAAGAAACGCTGCCCAAGGAATTTAGGGCTTATTTTCTTTCCTTTGTCATGTAGTGTGTTGTCAAGTAAATTCATAGGTATCTGCAAGGCAGTTGGATTAAAGTTCGAAGTAGCAGCTAAGAGAAACCATACAATTAAATTAATCTGGATGGTACACTTTCATTAATGAGGCCGACCCAAACCTACATCAAAGTCAGCCATATTTGCATCCCATAGATGGCAAACTGCAAATTTGCTTTACAGCAAGATTGTCAACCAAAGGTTTTATGTTCTCCTTCTCATCACACTATTCTTCTGTAACTAACACTTCCAAGGATTCATCGATGAACTCACAAGTTTCCTTAAGTGTGTTTCATGGATGGCTTTATTTGCACTGGACCCCCTGCCAGGCTTTTAGTTATATCTGTTTTGCGAACGGCTTTGTCTCGATCCCAGTAATCAAAATTCTGTAGATTTAGGCAAATCTTTTGGCCAAAGATTCATACTTTTATCCGCTGCCGTCGAAAGGAAAGAATGTGTGTTGAACCACTGGGGCATTTAAGAATGATGTGACAGTCTTTGCAGTGGAGTTCTGTTATGTTATATTGATTTGTATAGCGCACTAATCACCCCAGAGGGTATCCAGCAGTAGTTACAGACTAGTGACAGTCCCTTGCTCACCCTTGCAAAATCCTTGATCACAGGTATAATACAATCCCCTGCAAACACTCTGGTGCCGATTACGATCCGGTAAAAACCGGGTACGAACCGTCGGTCGGAGAGTTTTCTCCGTCCGACTCGTACCCGGTCGGAAAACTTTACAAACATGGAATTACGATTCGCACGGAAACACCATTTCCGTACGAATCGTAAAAAACACCGACCGACGAAAATATACGTACAAATGGGATCCGGGGAAAGAGCCGACGTGACGTCGGGACGCTTTAAGGCAGCGTTTCACGACCCAGGAAGTACGATTCGAACCGACAGCAGTCCGGACGGCAATATTTTTACGGCACCCAAAAAGTGCCGGAAAAGCGAAGTACGGCGCGAAACGACCAGAGTAGGTGGCCCGGTAAGCGCCGTACCCCCCCCCAGCCCCCGCATGTACGCACCGTCCCCCCCCCCCAGCCCCCGCATGTACGCGCCATACCCCCCCCAGCCCCCGCATGTACGCGCCGTACCCCCCCAGCCCCCGCATGTACACGCCGTACCCCCCCCAGCCCCCGCATGTACGCGCCGTACCCCCCCAGCCCCCACGTTAACGCGCCGTATCCCCCCCCAGCCCCCGCATGTACGCGCCGTACCCCCCCCAGCCCCCGCATGTACGCGCCGTACCCCCCCAGCCCCCGCATGTACGCGCCATACCCCCGTGTATGTACACCCGAGTACGTGTCGAACCCCCCGTGTATGTACACCCGTGTACGTTCGAGTCGTACCCCCACCCGTGTATGCTACGCGCTGGGGGTACGCACCGTACATACACGGGTGGGGGTACGACTCGAACGTACATGGGTGTACATACACGGGGGGGTTCGACACGTACTCGGGTGTACATACACGGGGGGGTTCGACACGTACTCGGGTGTACATACACGGGGGGGTTCGACACGTACACGGGTGTACATACACGGGGGGGTTCGACACGTACACGGGTGTACATACACGGGGGGGGTTCGACACGTACATGGGTGTACATACACAGGGGGGTTCGACACGTACACGGGTGTACATACACGGGGGGGTTCGACACGTACACGCGGGGGCTGGGGGGGTACGGCGCGTACATGCGTGGGCTGGGGGGGTAGGGCGCGTACATGCGGGGGCTGGGGGGGGTACGGCGCGTACATGCAGGGGCTGGGGGGGGTCCGGCGCGTACATGCGGGGGCTGGGGGGGGTACGGCGCGTACATGCGGGGGCTGGGGGGGGGACGGCGCGTACCGGGCATCTGTTTGGACGTCTCCATGGTTGCTATTGGAGTTCGGTGCGGAAGGTCTTTTAACCATACGGTTGTACATTCAGACGCCCGGGACGGTTCGTGATTCCCCGGTCGGACTTCGCTTTTCACGTTTGTACGGTAAATCGTCCGAGGACGTGTCGGACACTTTTTCCGACCCGAGGACGTGTGGGAAATTATTCCCAATGCGACTCGTATGGGCTTTTTACCATGCGAATCGTGATTGCCAGTTTGTACGGCACTTGTACGATTCGTACGGTAAAAAGACCGGATACGAGTCGTACGGGAATTTTTTTTACCGGATCGTAATTGCCACTTCTGTGTTACTCATAGATCTGCAGTGAGTGCTACATGTGCGATAAGTGAACCCTATATTCAAGACGTTTTCAGTGTATGATACTAAATATTCTTTTCTTGTGAAAGTAAGGTTACTTTTGAGTCGCTATAAAGAGAAAAAGCCCTGCCATAAAAAACGTCTGTTTTCTTTTTATTTCTTCATGGAAACGTTCTGTTCAGTATAAATTACATTAATTTAAATACACGGCACTGAACAAATTTGAACCTTGATGGTAGGGCCTTGTCTCTTAATACATGTTCAATCATATTTCCTGATCGATTGAAACAATCTTGTAACCGCATCCTTGTTCAACTCAGTGGTGCTGGAGCAGCTTTCAGAGTGGGGGATGCTGCCATCAATGTTATATTACTGAAGTCACTGGGATGGAAAAACATCCAAGCATCATCCAAAGAACAAGTGTAGCAAATGAGCAACACAAAATCAGTAGGAGAGTGGTAAACTATGGTATGCAATCAGTGATGCATTTTGGCGCACACTGTTGTAGTGTAGTTCCTATATCCCTGATAGGCTCTGCGCATTGGAATAACATACACTATAGATTTGACATTGGACTAAGCTCAGTATGTCTTTATTGAGTATATTAAACTTAATTACTTGTGTGTGCCAGCTAACTCAGAGGTCACTAGAAACTTCTCGAATATACAAGAAGGGATTACTCTCTGACAACCGCATAAACATGACAACTTTGTTTCCCTTTAGAATCGGAACAGTCTCAGAATTGTGGAAACAATAGATAACAGTTTCACTCAGTCAATCGTGCATGCTTTGTTTCTACAGAGTTGCACAGAAATAGAGAGATGGGCGTTTCAATAAAAGGGTTTATTGAACAGTCTTATTTCTCATGCAAGAGATATGAATTGCTACAATTGTAAGACAGACTGCGAAGTACAATATTTACGAGGTTAGTAGTAAGATAAAATAATACTGCAATAGCATGGTTTGTAGCTATGACATATATTAATCAAAATACATACATAAATAACATAATGCTAAAATGTGATACTCATCTGATGTTTCTAAATTGTTCTACCCTAGTGTACCTAACCTAAGTGCAGTATGAGGTTTGAAGTAAGTGCTGTTTCTACGATTACTACGATTTAATCTTTATTCTCGATCATTTAGATCATCAAAGATATCAATACATAACAGTTGTTTAAAATTTAAAAATTTACAGTACTTTGAACATTTTCATTTGCAAATGGAATTCAAAAAGAAAATACCCATAGGTCAAACATTAAGAATCATAAAAGGATAAACCAATATCTTATAGCTTCACACATTGCCCCCCTCCTTTAGAATACGAGATCGAACGTGCCACATGGCCGTTAGATACTTTGCCACAGCAAAAACAATCGGAGGTGACAAGTCAGTTTTAAGGATTCTAAATGCAGGGAGGAATTTCCTAAAGCCCATGTTTTTGAGGATAGGTAAGAGCCAATACCTCCTTGCTCTTTGGTAGGCTTTGCAGAAGAGAGCCACATGTAGATCACTCTCCTGGGGATATGTACAGGCTGGGCACTGCTCTATTGATGGAGGGCGGGACCAAGAACTGGTAAAGGCCCTCAAAGGTAGAGAGCCATACCTCCACTGTAGGTAGAGTTTTCTTGTCAAGACAGGACCCATACCATCTAATACGGTTTCCAATTGATAGGAATCTTTCAGTTGGATAAATGTGTGTGTCAAAGATCCCGCACGTGTATTACCTAGATCCATAGTCAACTTTGACTGATAGTAGAGTTGTGTAAGTGCCTTTCTGGAGATCCTCCTACTTGAATTAGCAGGGTCGGTCCATAATTCCAGGAGACCTAAACTTTCACATGTGCTCCTTATGTATTTTAGCCAGGGGATGTTATTAGTATTTGGCAAAGCCAGGAACTCCTGGAGCTCGCTTCTGTAATCACTGAGATCCTGGCTACTCCATATTCGTCGCCAAAAGGCTAGGGGCTTTATACCTAGCTCCTCGGCAATTGGCCTTAAACCTAAATCCAGTCTCAAGGGGAGCAATGGCGTGCTGGAGGGGAGGGTCACTAGTTGTCTGAGGAATTTATTCTCTGTAGTTGTTAGGTTTTTTACAGGAACATGGCCCCAAAGTTCCGCCCCATATACAACTGAACCCCGGGCTTGAGATTTATAAATCTGTATCATAGGGCCCAGTGGGCGATATATAGATTTGCCCATCATTCTCAAAATGCCCCCCGCCTTCTGCAATAATTTCAAATTTGCCTTAGTCGTATGTGTCCCCCATGTCATCTTCTCATTCAGGGTTACCCCCAGATATTCAAATGTGGAAACCCTCTCCAATCGCACCACACCCAACAAAGGGTTTGGACGTTTTGAGGGGGTAGGGTTTAAGATCATAAATTTTGTCTTGGAGGCATTGATTTCTAAGCCCCTCTCAGTACAAAATTTCAAGAACCCGTCCACTATCCGTTGGATTCCCATGGGGGATTTGGACAGCAGCAGGGTGTCATCTGCAAACATTATGGCAGGCACCCTGCTGCCATTCAATTTGGGAGCATCAATGTCTTTCAGCCTGGACAGATGGGCGATTACCCCGTTGACAAAGAGGCAGAACAGGGTGGGTGCAAGCACACATCCCTGTCTCACCCCCCTGTCAACGGGGAATCTTTCGGTTAAGCCCCCCATCATGCCACACCTGACCCGCGCAAAGTTATCCTGATGTAATTTAATCAAAATAGCCAGGATATCTGGCGGGACTCCCAGCTCACCCAGGACACTCCAGAGCTTGGATCTAGGGACCAGGTCGAAGGCGGCCCGCAAGTCCACAAATACCGTGTACAAGCTGCCGCCCTCGACAAGTGCCGTCCTCCAGTAAGTGAGGTTGAGGCGAAAAATTTGGTCCATAGTGGAAACCCCTTTCCTGAACCTGGCCTGGTAAGGGCTCATAATGGCTGCCTCCTCTATCCAATTCTGCAAGCGGTCCAAGATAAGCCTCCCGAAGAGTTTTTGGGACACATCTATCAGGCTGATGGGCCTGTAGTTGGATGGGAGCAGGGGCGAGCCTTTCTTAAAGATCGGGACCACCTCTGCTCCCAGCCAAGTACAGGGCACCTCCATGCCCCCTAGAATCGCGTTAAATAGCATCAAAAAATAAGGGGCCTATATGTCCGGCTCTTGTTTGTAAAGATCGCCCGGAAGGCCATCCAAGCCAGGCGCCTTTCCAGTTGACAAGCCAGTTATGGCAACCCGGACCTCTCTAAGTGAAAATGGGTCCCCTTCCACGAAATTAAAGAGCGACGAAATAGTGGTGCAACCCCCATGGCCAGGTTCCTCTGTATACAGAGACTGAAAGTGCTCCTGCCAGGACTTAGAGGAAATATTTGGCTCTATTGCCGGGGCGAGTTCCCCAGAACCTGAGTTGACGATTCGCCAGAACTTCCGTGAATCCATAGACGCTAGGGAGCTAGCAAGTTCTTCCCATTTGTTCTGCTCCCAGTCAATCTTTGCATTGACAATCAGCTCTTTATATTCGCGTCTCCTAGCATGAATTTCCGGCCTACTTTTGCGATTCTTAATACTCAACAAAAGATCTCTCCTTGCTCTGCGGCAGACCGCATTGTACCAAGTACGCTGGTTCCTTCCACCCCCCCTCTTTGGACCATTATTAAATAGATCTACGGACAGAGTCTTTATGACTTCTTCGTGGTTCAGCCAGATTTGTTTGTTAATATCCCCTGTGTTTGGTTCATCACTTAGAAACGCCATATTCTCTAAAATAGGAATAACATTTTTATAAAACTGTGGGAGCTTGGTTGTACTTGCTGCGATTTTTTCCCACTTGATTCTTCTCCTATTGCTTTCAAGGACTAAATCAGGGTTTATCTTGGGTACTTCTACTTCCCCAGGGTCCCGTCCGGGAAGGAGTAAGTCCAATTCCAGGGCATTATGGTTGCTGTCTTCTCTATCAGTGACCCTAAAATCAATGACGTGCGACCACGAGGATAGTTGGACTAAGATGTAGTCTAATCTTGATTCACTACCTTTCCGATTAAATGTGGGTTTACTCGGGGTATCAGATTTAGCTCGCCCATTACAAGCCCTAACCCCATGTCTTAGAGTTAAAGCAGTAATCTGCACTGCCAATGGGCTCCAAGCTTTGGGCGGAATAGATACTAGCGATGGTACTCGCCATCTTATCTCTTCCTCTAGAAGGTCCCCATCTAGGAGACCTGGCAGGGGCTCATATTGTGAGTTCAAATCCCCGCCCACTATGAAAGGGAAGCCCTTGGGAAGTTTTGTCAAAAGATCCGCTAGCTCATCGATGGTAGGTGACTCCTGGGAAATGGTTACCGGTCTCGAATATACATTTACCACCGCTAGTCTACAGCGATGAGACCATTCCAATAGAACCACAAGTATGTCTTCTGATGCCACTGGAAAGCGCGTGGCTTTGCATCCCAGGTGCACTGCTACCCAGGTTTCAAGTCCACCCGATGGGCGCCCCCTTCCTCCCCATTTCGCAGGAATGGAGAATACTGCAAATCCCTGCCTTGCATGTTCCTCTCTCTCCCAAGTTTCCTGGAACATGCATAAGTCTTTGGAGTCGATGTATTCTATCCATTCCTGATAGTCAGACTTGTTACCCAGGCCTGCCACATTCCATGATAGTATTTTTAGTATGGGGAGCCTATCATTCAAAGAAGTGGTATATGTGTAGTCAATCCCTTTACTGCTGGTCGTGATCTCTAGTGGTATTAGGGGAGTGGTTGATTCTTCCCCCACACCATGACCTGCCCTGCTAATGGAATTGCCCAAGGCCCCTTGACATTCTGGGGTATTGGGCGGCTCCGATCCAAAACTGGTTCGATCCCCAGCCTCCCCTGTTGTATTACGGTCTAAATTGCCAATGGAATTACTCAGAGCCCTATGATGTTTAAAGATATTGGGCGGCTCTATTTCTAAACTAGTTTCTTCCACAGCCTCCCATACTACAGAGTTAGACTTCCTGTCCATGTATGTAGGCAGTCAATCTACCATGTCTAGTTGGCTGTACCTATTGTAGGTTGGAAGGTAAAATTGCTGGCATTGCTGGAGGGGTCTCCGGGGATAGTGATTTTGCCCGCCTGCACCCCAATTACCGCCCTTCCTATGGCAAATTTCCCATCCCTCATCATCCATGTTGGAGGTATAGTGGGCTAGCTCCTGTCTTCGAGAGTTGGGTGGTTCTCTCCATCCTCTTAACAGCCCTCCACCCGGCCTCTCGGAATGTGTGTAATGTGCATGGATTTCAGGGTGCCCTTGGTATTGGGTTCTGGGGTGATGGTAAACTTCCCTTCTTTTGAGATCTCCCCACCCGGTTGATCTTTGTTTCCAACCCACCCAAGTCTCGTCCTCTCTATCATGTGCTGGAGGGGGATCGAAAAAAGAGAGGGGTAATGATTGAACAGTAGTCCCTTCTTCCTCTGGGGTCCATCCACATATATGCAGAACGGTCCTATGGTCTTTAAAGTTGACTATAACACAGTCACCATTTATAGATTTGGTTGAACTGCCCAACCATGGGACCCTTCGTACCATGAGAACAGGGCTCAGTATACCTTCAGGGAGCGGTCTATGTGTACGAAGCCAGTCTATCACCTTATTTTTGAGGGAAATAGTGGATTCTTTGGAGGCAGGATTCAATTCTGGTACCCCCGCCAGAACAACAGTATATGGGGCTGCCTCTGGTGGAAGGTGTATTGGCCCCGGGTCTAGCCTCTTGCTCACACCCCCCGTTAGTAGCTCCCCATTGTTCGGTGCTTTGTCGGGAGCGCAATCACTTAGCCCCGCTTGGTTTACCCTATTTTGAGAGGAAGAGGGATGATTCAGCTGAACCACATGATTTTTTGGAACATTTGCCTTCGGGTGAGTGTTAATACTTAGGGACGGAGCAGGTGATGCCGGGTGCACTATGTGTGTAGCGTTTTTGGTCTCATTTGTAGGCTGAGGGGGTCCCCTTTTGGTTGCCCTATCTGGAGCCTTAGTCCTACCAATATTCATTGTTTTCAGACTATCAGCTAGTTGCACTGTAGATTTTTCTATAACCACAAGCCTAGCTTCTATTTTTATTAGTCTTTCTTCCAATGGGCTTAGAAGGTTTCTCATGAGGGCGCCTATATCTGCCAGGGTGACATCCTCCTCAATAGTCTCAAGCGAGTTTAATTCAACTTGATTGCTTGTCTCCTCCAATGGCTTAAGGCGCGAGGTCTCAACTCTATCTTTTTGCATTTTTTCCCTAGTATTTAGGCTGAGGCTTTTTGACAGCGGGTTCATGGAGGGTTTTGGGATGTTTGGCTTTCGCACATTCTTATTCTTACTTCCTCCTCCTCTGTTTTTCGGGATAGCTCCTTCTCTGATTCCCTTCCGCTTTGTCATTTTTGGGCATGTGGAGTTGACATTGTCAGAATCTGGCGCGGGGTTTGTAATAGATATGGGGTGGGGTTGAGCAGGAGGGAGGGTTAACATACTGAAATCAACAAGATCATTGGGATCCTTTCTGCTTAACTGGGAGGTACAATTTGATATGTCCAATGTCCCAGAAAGATTAAATGTGCCATCCACCCCTGTGTCCAACGTAAGGAGCTCTGTGCTTACCACAGGTGATTTTGCCAGAGCCAAAGGACCCATGGACGATCTCCGCACCCAGTCCAGTTCTTGAGATATTCGTCTCTCCAGGAGTGTTATATCCTCAATTAGCAAGGACCCAGCTTGCACAGTTTCAAGTAGTTGTCCAATGTTCCCTTTGGTGTGGGTTCAAGAGCCTTGGCACTTTTACTCCTTGTTTCTCTTGTTGCCATTTCAGGACGTGGGCACAAATGCTAAGGGTCGCGTAACTAGATAATAGCCCTCACACTCCGCCACGGTTTCCGGGGGGTCCAGGGGGGGATTACTCTCTGACAACCACATAAACATGACAACTTTGTTTCCCTTTAGAATCGGAACAGTCTCAGAATCGTGGAAACAATAGATAACAGTTTCACTCAGTCAATCGTGCATGCTTTGCTTCTACAAAGTTGCACAGAAATAGAGAGATGGGCGTTTCAATAAAAGGGTTTATTGAACAGTCTTATTTCTCATGCAAGAGATATGAATTGCTACAATTGTAAGACAGACTGCGAAGTACAATATTTACGAGGTTAGTAGTAAGATAAAATAATACTGCAATAGCATGGTTTGTAGCTATGACATATATTAATCAAAATACATACATAAATAACATAATGCTAAAATGTGATACTCATCTGATGTTTCTAAATTGTTCTACCCCAGTGTACCTAACCTAAGTGCAGTATGAGGTTTGAAGTAAGTGCTGTTTCTAAAATATAGCTAGCTATATGTTAGTTTAGCCAAGAGTTGCCAAAGTTTCTCTAAGTTCTAGTCAGCTCCATACCTGAGAATGAGAGAGGTTGGAATCTCTTTTCTGGACTCGATAGTCTAACCCCCGCAAGGGAAGTCAGAGAGCACTGGAGCTGGATTCTCTGCAAGAAGGATGGCAGCGTCAGGTCAGTGCATCAGGCTGGAACTCGATCTCCTTCCGAACTTGCCGTGGCGAACTGCGTAGTCTGGGTTGGATCGAATCCTCCGGGAACCACAATTTGCCAGGGTAAGTGCTGGTATATTTATACCTTGAAGGTGTCTAGGCATGCCAGTATTGATGTAAAAGTCGGGCAGAGGAACGTCATGAATGAACCCCTAAGGAATAGATGTTCATGCATACTTAATGAATTCTTGGAGAAATCAATATTCAAGCTGAGGGAAATTCCTAAAGGCTTAAGGGTCTGGTTTTCCAAGAATTCGTTGTGACGTGGTTGGACGGATGTAGGATGGCCATGCCTGAATTTGGTTTGTACGGACAATGTCTAAATATGGGCCGAATTTCTATGTCCAAATAAGGGCAATGTGAATTGGGAAACCTATATACGGAATCTAAATCTGCACACAACACTGTCACAAATGTATTACTAAAGCATGGTCTGGTAGTGCACTGTAATTCACAGACAGCACATTTTCCATTCATGTGGCCACTACATTTTCAATCAGTTTTAATCATAGAACTATCTATGGCACAACCAATAGATAATGTGTGCGTTTCCGGCAACGTTTATCATATGCGCATCACCAAATAAAGTGTGTCTTATTTTAAAATCTTTGTTTCCATCATACTTTGGAATTAGAAATAAATGTGCTTTATCCAGGTTTTCAAACTGGTGATTCATATTTTAAAATATTTGTGCAGTTCATTTACAGATATTTACCTTTTATTTTATATTTAAAAAAAAGAGACTTTTTACAGCTTTTCCTTTCGTACTCCCTGTATGCCGGATAGTTCACAAAGTTTATTTTATAAAATCCTCAGTTTGCAGTCAGAGAAATACAAGTAAACACCACTCTCCATGTTAAAAGAATAAGTAGCAATTTCTCAGAAGAGATAGTCTGACATTTGACCTCTGACTTTGAACCACAGCAAATGTGGCAAGATAAACACAAAAAGGAAATGCATCTTTATTGCTCGTTCATCTTCTGAACTCCAGCATGATTATTTTGGGAGTGGTGCAACAACCCCGCATACCTACTTCGAGCATCTATGTTTCAGGTGTGTTCTGAGGAACTTCCCAGTTCACAATGAACCGGTTTAAAATGTACCCTTTTCTTTTCTTCCTGATCTTCTGCTTACATATTTCCCTCTGTGGCTAACCAAGAACTTCAACCCTTTCTCTCTGAACAGAGCCATCTGAAGTTTGATGTGTTTTTTTCTTATTGATAGTAATATTCGATCCCCTGTCCAACAGCAGCAGCCGGTGCAGGTAAGTTCGGTGGGGCAGGGAATTGCAGCAAGGAGGTGGGTGTTGACAGACGACGTAATAGGGAAAATGAAATAAATAAACCTTATTCTGTTGTCTGTCGACTTCCCTCCGCCCTTCCCTACCCCACCCCACCCCACCGTGCTTACCTGCACCAGCCGCTGCTGCTGGCCAAACTGACGCATGACAGAAAGAAACTTCACATAGTAAAACATAGGAGTACATTTTCTACCAACACTCTCTATATAGTACTCTAAATATGCTCACTGAATTCTTGTTCCCCCCACTCTGTTTTCCTCTATTTATTTAACAGTATTTATATAGCCTGGGCCTAGCCAGTAGGGCAGTGGAGCACTTTAAATACACACAGGAAAAATACATATAGCTTTCATTGATGAGCTGGACAGAAAGGAGTAAATGGGAATAATGTTATGGGCAGCTACATTGAGACGATGCAGTTTTTTCTCCCCTTAGGGAAAGAAGGGAAATTAGCATTTAGTCTAGTGTGATCAGGGGTAGAGGTCCATAGCCTAGGAGATAGGCTGGAGAAAGCCTGTTTAGATGTTTTGGGTCTTTAAAATACTGGTATTGTCATCCAGGTGTGTTGGTTGGAAGGTATATAACACCTTATAGGTTATACACGACCTGTCAGGCCAGCCATTCTGGCTCTGTCAGATTGCCCTATTGGCCAGTCCAACCTGGGACTATGGCAGGATGCGAAGATACTCCACAGCTTAGATGAGCTTTATTATAACCTGGCATTGAATGACAAAGGTCACTGTCATTAAAATATTTGGGTGTTCTACAATGGTTAGATGTCTGAGTGAGTGATGATGCTGCAGAAGCCTGTTTATTCACTCTCCCAAAGTGTGCTTACAAAGTAGATGGTGTGTAGCTGTAATAATAATAATAATAATAATAAAGCGTTTTATAAAGCGCATGGCTGCACAACTGTGTATCCCCGCGCTAATTGCTGACAAAAACTCCTTACAGCTCACCGAGACAGAGAGACACGGAAATGTTAATAAGGGAAGAGATGAGTTTTTAGTTTAGCTCTAAAGAGAATTTCTGATGGTTCCATTCTCAGATGAACTGGCAGGGCATTCCAATGCTTTGCTCCAAGAAAACTAAAGGAGCGACCGCCTAGTCTTGCTCTATTGATCCGGGGAAGTTTGAATTGTGACATACCCGAGGATCTGAGGTTTCTGGTAGGGCGGTGGATAGTTAGAAGATTTCTCAAATAAGTGGGTCCTTTGTTGTGTGCAATTCTGTGGGCATAGCAGAGAGCCTTAAATCTGATTCTTTCTCTAACTGGAAGCCAGTGAAGCTTGGACAAGGTTGCTGTAGCGGATGTTCTTTTTGGTAAACCTAGTACCATGCGGGCGGCCGCATTTTGAATACATTGAAGCTGGTGCAGTTGTTTTTGGTTCGCACCTAAAAGGAGAACGTTTCCATAATCCAGGTGGGGCGTTATCAGTGCATGCACTAACGTTTTCCTTGCTTCAATGGGAACAAGATCAATAGTCTTACGTAAGATTTTTAACGTGCCCATACATTTGCCAATTGTTTTATTGACTTGTGTTCTTCCCGACAAATCCGAGTCAATCATTATTCCTAGGTTTTTGACCCTTTCGACTGGGTGGGGGCAATCGCCCAGAGTAGTAGGCCACCAAGCCTGGGACCATATGGAGGTTTTATTCCCTACCACTAGCACCTCCGTTTTGTCGCCATTCAGACGGAGGCAGTTATTATCCATCCAGGTGGCGACCGCTGCCATGCAGCTAGAAAAATTGGTGGCAAATTTTTCGCTGTCTGGGGTGAGTTTGAACATGAGCTGGGTGTCGTCAGCATAACTGACAATGCCCACCCCAAAATTCTCTACGACTCAAGCTAGGGGTTCCATATAGATGTTGAACAGGGTAGGGCTCAAACTAGAGCCCTGAGGGACCCCATAGCTGATGTCGCGAGAAGATGATTTGAAGGGTGGGCAATGTATATGGAAAGATCTTTTGGAGAGAAAAGATTTAAACCAGGCAAGGGCATGATCCCTTACTCCAATGTCTGATAGTCGGGACAACAGGGTGTCATGAAGCACAGTGTCGAAAGCTGCACTTAAGTCAAGCATGACAAGTGCAGCTGTCTCCCCCTCATCTACCATCTTGCGAATGCACTCCGTGGAGTAAAGAACCGCCGACTCCGTGGAGTATCCAGGTCTAAAACCAGATTGTGTCGGATGAAGTATGTTTCCTTCTTCTAGAAAAGTCATCAGTTGTTTATTGACTATTTTTTCTATAATCTTAGCGCATTGTGGCAAGAGGGAGATGGGTCTAAGATTTTGATATTGAGTAACCGGAATGTTTGGTTTTTTTTTGAGAGGGATGACTTGTGCTGTCTTCCATGCTTCTGGGACGTAGCATTCTTGAAAGGACAAAGTGATCAAGTGTCTGATTTGATCAATGAGACCGTTGTTCATGATGTCTTTAATTTTACCTAAAGGGCACACATCATTAGGGGATCCTGAATGGATACTAGTGATAATGCTGATCAACTTTTCTTTGTCAGGAGTGATAAAGCGTGTGAGCGTGGTTTTTTGGGTAAGGAGTGGTTCTTTCCCTTCTATAACATGGTTTGAAAAAGTGGCATGTATTTTCTCGACTTTATTGACAAAGAAGTCAGCTATCTGATCGCATATGTCATCAGAATATGTATAGTACTGGGTAGATGGCGTCAGCCAGAGAGATGCTGTGCTGCTGAAAAGGCCTTGAAATGAACCGTCTTTCTTCATGAACCTGAAGAGCAATGTTTTAATTTGGACAGTGGCATAAAAGGCAAATGGTTGAAAACTATGGACTGTTGTTTTTTTTTTTATCTTCACCTTTCTATGGATTCGTGCACAAGTTTCAAGATTATTACATTGTAGAGTGCTCTGCCTGTTTTCACAAACAACCCGTGCGTAACATTCTCCTTTATTGCACCCAAGACATGGAACGACCTCCCTTAACACATCAGAGCCCCTCCTCACTTCTCGAGTTCATTAAGAAGCTGACGACCTGGCTTTTCGTATAAGTACCTTGGGGACCACAAACCTGCACACCTCCCCAAGTGCCTGGATACTTTCTCGGGCGATTAGTGCACTATACAAATCAATATAACCTAACATGACCGGGAGCTGTGGATTTCTGCCGGCTGAGTGTTGTCTGTCACTTACATAAAAATAAGTCCACACGCGCTGTGTAAGGGAAACTCATGAGCTTCCATGATAAGCAGAGGAGAGAAATGAAATGATTGTTGATATTCAAGATTCGGCATTTGTGCTGGTCGATGTTTCTGAAGTCCATTTTGTGATATATAAATAGAGACACAGAAGATGAAAAGCCCAGTCTTAAAAATATCTGTCACTGGAAAAAACTGATTTTACCCGAATATCTTCAATGAAAGCTAGGAGATTTGCATTAACTCAGCAGAGATGCTCAATGATTAGTCGAGAATGCCCGGTGGAAAGAGGAGCATACAATACATCCTGTACAAAGCAACCCTACCAGGTGTGGGTTAATAGGCGGGATCAGAAATGAGAAGTAAATACACCACAGGAGTAGGACAACTGTGGTATCAGGGGCGTAACACAGGCCCCCGCATCCCCCGCAGTGCGGGGAGGTCCTCCAGCTGCAGGGGGCCCCCTCAGCACAGTACTCAGGTATGAGCGCTCTGGATAAAATCCGGAGCGGGGGCCCCTCCTTTTACATTGCAGGGGGCCCCTTAAACTTTGGTTACGCCACTGTGTGGTATCTGAGGAAATTTGAGAAAAGAGGTACTTAAGAGACCATCAAATAGGTTTTAAAGGTGAGAGGTCATACAGGATATGAGGGTTAGTTAGGTCACACTATGGCAAGGTGACCTGATACTGCCCAGGAAAATGGAGGCAGTGTTACTGAGAGGAGGACCCAAGGGGTGAGTACCGAGTTTGGCAAAAGGCCTCATAACATCTTATGGTGCTGTTCTAACCATCTCCTCCCACGGCACAGGGGACCTTTTTCCCTCAGGGTCAGCATGACTTGTATCACTTCAAGGAGGCTTATGACCACAACAGTAATGTTAAAACAATATCCACCTTAAGTTAAACCAAGTGGAAAAATCCACAGATTGATGGACCTACTTAGCACATTGCCCATCACACTCAAGAGAACACTGCTCTGTTTACAGTTCATAGAAGGATTGCAAAATCACATGTTCATTAGCGAAAAGAAAGTACAGAACAAAACTTACCCCCAAAAATAGAACACTCTGTTTCTGTATTTAGCAGTTTAATCATAGAGCGCGCAGGCAGCCAATGACTGTTCCACTGGTGTGTTTGCTGTAATTATGGCTCTTTATGCATACCATCCACTGCACTGTGATTTCAAAGCAGTATGTTGTGAGTGTATTTTTAGACTGGTTGCCTTCCCCATGTTTAAAGATAAGCAGCCCTGTTGGCTTTAGTCTGTGTTGCTTTCTTTAGTATATGCCAGGTACTTATCATTAGGCAGTAGATGGATGCGGGTTGTTTTTAAGTATGCTTAGGTTATACTTTTTATGTTATCTTGAAATTCATCATTTGCCAACTAGGGTTAACCTCCAGTTTCACGTTTATGGACATTGCATTTTTTACTTAAACATGTTGTGTGTATCATCATGATACTCGTGGCCAACCCAATTGCTCAGCCATGATGAATTCGGACACATATGCAGACACAAGTAATTTGTGGTTACTGGCTGTCAGTGCATAGTCCACATTCATGACTAACCAATGGGATGGATTCCTTTTATACACAGGGGACTATGCAATGGCATACAGTTGGGAAATCCAGACGCTTAGTGAGAACATCCCATTCCGATTACAGCACGGAAACCAATTGTTTTAGGCAGGAGAACAGGATTCACAGTGGACTGAATTTACAAATAGCCCTCAGCCCATCACCTCAAGTGCCCTTCCGCACCCTCCGCTTTGTCTCTGATATCTCCTTCTACTCCCAGCCACCAGTGTAAGGCAGCAGTCAAAGTGCATTAAAAAAGTATGGTAAATTTGATACTGTGTGCAATGGGGGCGGGTAAGTTAGCGTGGGGGTGGGGTCAAAGGTGTGGCTAAAAATATTCTGTAACTTTTTTTAGCCTTTCACCTTCAAGTGACTACCTAAAAAATAATACACAACTTAAATGAAAAATACAAGCAAGTTAAGTTAATCAGTGGGAAATGCACTGTTTCACATTATGAAACCTCTATTCGTTAATGCACTGCAGAGGTCTGTGTCTGTAATCAGAGGGCCACAGAATTCAATACTGGCTGGTGCAGTGGAGAATAGTGACTTGTGTATGTGTAGTGCTACGAGGTCCCAGTCTGTGACAGAAAGCACTGCGACTAGTTAAGTCAATATTTCAAACTTGCATTACACACAATATAAGATAGGCTGCTACAAAATACACTAAAATGTTGAAGATTAAAGACTGCTTCCAAAATATAGATTTTAGTAATACCCAGACAGTATTTAGTGACAGGATTTATAGCTGTCCCTTAAAAGCACACACTTCACAGCTCAACCTCGCAATTCCAATCAAAATAAATAAATCTGTCATCAGGAAGCTCCAAGGGATTCCATCAATTACAGCCTGCTTCCAAGCAACCTTTACATTTGCAACCAGTTGGGCACATTTACATTTCTTTCAGGCAAGCAGGTACCCTGGCAAGAAGGGTTGTTTAGCTATCTGCCCCTCCCTCGGTTTTACAGCACAGGAGACTCCCTGCCTTACACTTCTGCCGAACCACTTACACTCTCCGAATTAACCGTCCCTGGGTGGTTGTCTTTTCACAAAAAACTGGGCAACTGTTTTTCATAAATTAAAAATATATGGGCACGTCATGCCCCTCAGTTCCCGCCCACTTTGACTACTGGTGGAAGGCCACTACAACCAAAGAAAAACAACTTCTTGACCCAGTTGACAAACTCCCTTACAGGCACATGGGCACTTGGTTATCTGGCAACATTCACAGATATTTATTGACAATGATGGGCTAATCTGTCCTGCGTTTGCAGTCGAGAGTAGAGGATGTGGCGTCACTCGGTTGCAGTGAATATAGCACTTAGTGGGAAATTAAATATTGGAGGCGCTCCCCCACCGCTCTTCCTCTTTTGTTTGGATGAGGGAGGGGTCAGCAGGCCCGTTGGCCTTCTTAACCTTTGGCCTCTTAGATACCATCTTTGACTGTCTCTCTTTCTGCCGGATTGGAGGAACAGGGACTGTAGACAAAGATTCCAACGCACAAGTGTTAGACGTCATCAAACCTTCATGTAGCTACGATCACATTATGTGTAGTGGCTTTTTGATGGTATAGATTCCAATTTTCCTCCATTAATGTTTTGAACAAATTATGCAAAATGTGCCAAAAAAGGAAATGATGTATGTTTTAAGTATGATTTTATGAACTCGCTTATTAAAGAGCAAAAGGTTAAATCTGCTGAAGATGTCACTTCTTTCATAAAAAGTCCTCTCTAACCACTGATTGTTGTCATCGTTGTATGACGTCTTCAGCGAGGTTAGTCACTTGAAATTCATATCCAAATGGTTTTAAAAACCATACGCTAAAAATGGACTGGGGGCTTGGCATTAGGTAAAAATTTGACCTAAAGGTCACAGGTCAAAAAATAGATTCTAAAAGGAACTGGAGTAGCCGATACTCATTTTCTGGGTTAAAAAAAAGCATCATAAAAAGTACATTTATGCTAGGCGGAGTTTCTGAAAAAGAACAAGAGTGGCTAATAGGAGTAACTTATTTATGTGTAGAGGGAGCCCAGAACCCCTATGCATACCTATACATGTCGCTTATCCAAACACTTTTACGACCTAGTGACATAAACGCCTGTCCCTAAAATCTTCTTGTTGGTGGGAAGATTACAAAGCTTTCAGTTCATTGGAAGTCAGAGCCAAAACCCAGGAAACCGTTTCAGGGTGCGCTCCCTTCTAGCCAATCATGAGCAGAAGTGTCAGGGCATCTTTGGTGCCTTTTATAGTAGGCTGGAAATAATGTATCCCTCTGAGCTCCCCCCTAGAATTGTTATCCGAAGAAACCGACAGGTTGGGAATAGACACACTCTATCCAATAGAACATTAGGAAGAGGCATTAATCCAGGACCACAAACCCCAGCTATGCTGTTTGGTATCCTTACACTAAGAGGGCTCAGAGGTACCTCTGTAAAGGGGAATCTACCTCAGGGCCTGTTCATGCGCTATGAGGGCAGAAAGCAAATTCGACTTTATGCATCATCTGTGTGACGTTTCGTAAATGATGACATTCCTCATGCCAAGACACATGAACATCTTGGCTGGTGACAGTGGCCTTCAGCTATTTATTTACCTGGGCCCACCAGTGTAGAGCTATGCACAGGTGTGCATAGAGGTTCTGGCATCGGCTGCACATGCATAACGAACCTCCTAATGATATTGTCCTTACTGTGTCAGACTCCCCCCTTTGTTATTTAAAGAATTGCAGAATTGTCAGCAAAGAATCACAGAATACCCACCTACATCATGGTTATCAAAGTGTGTGTGGGTGTGTGTACATGCATTTGGAACTATTTGTGTCTGTTTTAACATACTTTCATCAGGTGTGATCATCAGATATTTAGAAGTGCATAAGCTAATCAGTTCGGTTATGACCCATAAAGACTTTTGGTGGGAATGTTGGAAACAGTTTATGCACACATTTTGAAATATGTAATGTGCGGCATCTATATTGATGTGTATTAATGTGTATGTACCAATTTCTTGGAAGAAACGTATTTGTATCCCCGGTACTTGGTTACCTTTTGGTGCATAGATTGGTTCTTGGGCGTTGTATGTGTGAAGGATCTGTGAGTGTGGAGTGGTTATTTTGTTGTTCCTACACATGCTTCTCTCACATCATTACTTGTATTCCACTTTCCTTCTTGTCTTCTCATCTTATGCTTGCATTTGCCTTTGATTCCCCATCTTCCATTTTCCTCTGGTTTCCTTTCCCCTCAAACCTTTATAACCCTCCTTTACTTTGCTTTTGACCTCCTCTCCTCCATGCCTGATCTATATTTCCTTGGTGCCCTTTCATTGTGCACCTGATTTCTCTCTCACATGTGGTTTTGATCTCCACCCGACCACTGACTTTCTCCTCTCTCATTCTCATACCTCCCTCTCCACGGCCACCCCTCTACCGCCTCTTTCTCCACCTCCGGGTGACAAATCCATTCCATTTGCCAGATGTCCCTTGTGTGGACTGTCCGTTTTTATGACACCCAGAAAGCAAAACATTGCCAGTTTCTAAGGCGCATATAGTACTGTCTGTCCCAGGTTAGCATTATGCCGGGAGCATCGCTGACAACCGAACACATGTCTTTGCTACTTTCCAGTTAGCACATATCATTGCTAGTTCACCGCCAGCATACATCCTTTCAGGTCTTAGTGAGTACCCATTATTGTAAGTTCTCGATACTGCTATTTTACAGAAACGGCACATCATTGCCAAATCCTATTAAATACACACATCATTGCCTTTTCCAACGCACCATTGCATGTTCCTAGTTAGCACAGGTCTTTGCCAGTTTTTAGTATCTACATGATATTACCGGGTCCCTTTTAACACTTCCCATTACCAGTTTTCAATGCACACATCTTAAGTAGTGACCATTAAGCTTCTATCACTGCAGGTTCTCACTAAGCACTCTCATAACTGCCAGCTTCCAGTAAGTACACGTCATTGGCAGTCCCCAGTAAACCCTCTTGTCTAGGGGCTAGAAGTGGCATGTTGTTCTCTTGGGCACCTTGCTACTTTTTAAGCCAGGGCAGAATGTTTATTCTTGGGCAGCTGATGCAATGTGTCTTACTTTACTGGTACATATAAGCAGAATTGGGAGTTTTGAGTGACCTGAACGTTGACCACTCATTGTGAGCTCGTACCGTGACAGCACGGCAGTGTTCCCCACGCCGCAAGTAAGTGTGTCACACTGACTACCTTCTAAGTAGCAAGCAGTCGGTTGTTTCAGGCAATAGGTGCTTGTATTACGGTCTCACTCGACTCGCCGCGTGGCATTGAAAGATACCGGCTCCTCTTCATGGGGTGCGCGCGGCTCACAAATATCACTGGGGTACTGTGGTACTTAGCGATTGTTTCACTAATTGACATTCTTACTGTATGTCCTACTTCTTTTGTTAATGTTTGAATTCTAGCATTGTAACTGTTTATAATCATCCTAAAAAATTACATAAATGGGTGCGTTATATAAAAATACACATAAATAAATAAAACATGTATTCCCTCCTTCTTCCCCCATCGTCCATCCCTAAGCCTCCATTTCTGTGACGTCAGCCCATCTTCTGTATTAGAGGCACTATCTCTGCTGGAGGGCGGCTAGAGTACCGCAGGGGAAGCCTGAAACCTTTCACCATCTCAGTCGTGTTCTGAGGGGGATTTTCGTACATTTACACCCGAGTATTGGCACAGGCAGACAGGGCCCATAGGAACTGCTGGAGCTAAGTAAGGGCACAGGCAGCGAGGGCTCCCAGGCAGGCGCACTGTTAGAACTGAGTTTGGGTACAAGACTGAGAGCAAATAAACAGAAAAAGCTAAGAGAACCAACTACAGGCAGGGCTGTATCTGCATACATTACATTTTTAAAATAACTCCAACATTTTTATCCAGATCTGTAGTGTTACTTTATTTTTATTTTTTTAAATCTTTCCCTTCCCCCCACCCCCCTCCCTGCCTCCCTGCATCGCGGACTCAGAACTACCCGCCTCCCCAACTCAGCAGAGTGCTCAATCCCCATAACTTTGTACTTGCGTAAGGGGGGGAGTCGACACTCCCAGACCTCAGTCCACTCCCCGGTGATTTCAAAGTTCGGTGCAAACAATCTATATTGTAAGATATTTCAGCCCAATGTCCAAATATTATAGCAGCTGTTCCCGCTATGTTGTCGATTTGAATCCGTGCAAGCGCCCGGCCCCAAGGTCAGCGAATCAGGCCCGATTCCCCGACTCTGTCTGTTGTGAGTCCTCCGTCGCAACATGTTAGAATGTTTCAATAGTTCCACAGGTCTTTTGTACAAAAAAAATTCAAGAGCTTTTTCTCGGTTTCCCTATTTTTAAAAAAAACTTTTGAGTTCGGTGGAGGTTCTAATATAATTTAAGGTTTGAGGCTAATGGTAATGAGTTTTATAATCATCCATTACAGCCCTGAAGAAGTCTTATTGGAATATTGTATCTATAGACGAAACACGTGTTGGCTGTGTTCTTTTGACTCAAGAATGGAACTTGTGATTTAACAAAGTCCTCCGTGAACATCTACGAAAATTGAGAAATAAAGACCATGAATGGATATTGGACACTTCTACTCTCTATTGTACTTCTATTTTTAATACTGTTGTGAAACCGATTTTGTTTCACTATTGCTCAGGGAATGTACCTTTGTCTTGATTATTCGAGGGGGGCACACCAGGGGAGAGAGAGGGCTGGCACTTGCCGCCGCCTGCAACGAGGCAATTCCCCCGTCCGGCCTGTCGGTTTTACCGGCCCCTGTGGCGTATCCCCCCTCTGTCCGAAGTTATTCAGTTAGCGGGAGTGTTTGGTTCTCGGAGCTCCGTATCTGGGGCAATCGCCCGTCACCACTGTCCACGTGCCATTAGCCCTGGGGGCCACCCGCTCCTCAGGTCTCTCAACATCTGCTAGTACACTGTCCCGTGCATGAGCACCGGGGCGATGCCTTCCCAACGTCTTGCCCCCGCCGCTCAGACACACCAGCCACACCTGTTACTTCTCACCATGGCCCCCAGCGCATGGGACCGGGTCCGAGTCGTCCTCACACTCCCCACCGGTGTCTTCACCCCATGCGGACCGCAATACAATGCAATGCGGGGAACCGGTGACTGCCACGTTGCACCACCGCTGCCAGGCCCGGCCCCGTTTCCTCCAGGGGGCCTCTCGCCAATAATCTGCCTTCGAGCCCGGAGCGGTGCAATTCAAACCAGGGCGGGTGTCGCTGTGCCTGCTGTTTACCTCCCGCGGTCCGGTCCTCTATTGGAGGCGCCCGTTGTCCACGCTCCGGCAGACGGGGGAGGCGCGCTCCCTCTACGTTCGACGTTCCGGCCACTCGAAGCCCCGGCTGCACTCGTCACCAGAGGCCTCTGACGTCGCTGTTCTTTCCGCACTTCCCCCGCTTCCGCCACCGGGTCCCGCTCACCGCGGTTCGATGCGCCGGTCTCCTTGGGCTTGTGCGGGTGGTTGCACCGCTGTTTGCACCAGGATTCTTTTCAGGATCGACGTGGGAAGGAGCCGAGCTCATGGAGCTGTTCTAGGCTGCCGCCATCTTCGTTGGCTGCCGGCCACGCCCCCCCTAGTGTTACTTTTTAAATAAAAAGATTATGTTTTATTTGATTATTGTATTTAACATCGCTTCTCTGTTTATAACATTCTAGTTATTAATCGCCATATATGACTAAGCAAAACGTTTGCATTGTTGCTCCTGTGCATGTAGATTACTCTGAAGTTCTATGTCTGTGAAGGGGGATTATTCTAAGCATATGCTATTTTAATAGCACAAACCAAGACAAGTGGAGTGATGTACAGGGTCAAAGGCACGAGTACAGTCCGCGAGTGATGCGAGAGGTACCTGGGTTCTGTGAGGAGACGTAACATTACTGCATTGTGATGTCCTGCTCTTTAAAAAGGTGCGCCTACAGCTCTTTCCTCAGTTGGAGCAGTGTTGAGGCAGCCCTGATGGATACAGGGATGTTTTTCCAGATCCTTCATGCATAGATGGAGAGAGTCAATTGCCTGATTTATAACTCTTCAGAGTTTTTGGTCACCACCTTTTTAGCTTAACTATGTGTGTTTGAACACATGATCCCAAAGCCGATCTCATTGCTCAAATAGATGTAATTTCTGATATTTATATGTTTCGCTCATCTTCATTGCTTGATTTTGCGCGCGAGGAAGTGTCTCATAGTCGGTGAAATGTCACTCATAATTACAGTGAAATTATGAAAATGTCACACATAGCAATCTGAAACCTTGGCCGCTATGCAAAGAGTCTGTGTAAGGCACCATGCCTCGCGGTGTAATGGGTGGCGGGAGGAGGAGAAGGCAATCTTTTCTAAGGAACATTACTCTGGGTAATCTAAAAATCTATCAGCTGCACATGTGGCATCAACATGCAGTGACATTTTTGCTCTGCTATTCTTAGCCTCCATTTACCACTGTTAAATATCCGATGTAGTAAATGTGCACTTTTCGTTTGGAGCGCTGCAGGAACTGGACTGCATTAGATCGCGTGTTTACATACTTTACCACAGCAACGGCCCGAAGGCTTTAAAAAAAAAAAATGGCCTCCCACAAAGCTTTAAAAATGTCTGACTAGTGATGCCCCTTTTAACCCTTCCCTACAAATTACCCCGCCTCACCTCTCCTTGGTCTAGCCGCAATCTCTGTGGATCGATGCTCCGAGGAGAACTCCACCGTTGCTAGGGGCTGCAAGAGTAAACATTGAGAGTGTTCCAAAACAACAAATGACGGTTGGATCAGGTATTTGTAAAGAATGTATTTTGCCGAAAGTGGTGTTCAGGGCTAAACCAGACAGCTCGCCCTGTAGCAGCTGAGCGCGTTTGAGTCCGCCCAGTAGGTTGGAGAAGTGCTCCAACTTGTCCAAATGAAGGTGCCTGAAAGTTCGTGTACATTTCATTCCTACGGTCCTTTGACAAATCAGCCTAGCTCTTCATCAGTAGCAGATGCTGCGTCACTATTGAAGCTAAATCAGCACACTCAGGGGCCTGTCCAAGGACATGGGCACTGATGCAAGGAAGGAAAATGGAATCCTAGCCCCTAGGTTGTTAGTAAAATAGACCCATAAGTGATCTACGTTGCCCCCCTAAAAGCCACTGCACCAGCTTCACTATTAACAGCTAGAATCCTACAGCACCCCAACTACCATAATAGCCGCCCATCTCTTAAATTATGGAAGTGGAAGCTGGGCAGAAGAGAAGGGGCTTCAAATTTACTAGATATTCTGATACCTGAGACCAGAGAAGGAGATTACAAGCCTGGAGAAAGCCTTGTGGAGAGCTTGAATAATATGAAGAGGTAGGTAGACAGGTCGGAGAAGCCATCAGGCCTGTGAAGACAATCCTTGAAACTAGGCCCGGGTGAAAGTTTCATTACACCTGCATAATCTTGCATAATTTCCAGCGTTTTGGGTTATGCTTTTATACCAAACTCCCCAAGAGGCCCCGTTAAGCCTGGTCACCTAATTAAAGATAATTTGGGTAAAAATCCTATTGTGAGAGCCTTGGAGCAATGCAAATAAATGACCAAAACACGACCGGCTGTTGTTTGCGGCACTTGTGGTTTTATTGCTTTTTCTTTGCGTGGAATGTGTCCTCGCATCCCAAATGTTTGCAAGGGCGTATCTCTCTCTAAAAATTGCACTAAATGCTGGATTTCTAATTCGCATGGTTATGATAAAAGCAATTACATGAATTTTGCACAACGCAAAAACCCTGCATGTTGGAGAGGCCATCAGAAGAAACAAGTGGACTGGGAGATCATCTGCAGTGGCTCGTAGGCCGACAAAGGTGCCAAAAAGGGCTGCAGACTGGAGAAGCTATCTAAAGCAGTCGGTTGTTCCTTTCGATGAACGAAAGAGTCGAAAGAATTGTAGAGACCACCCAAAGAGATCTTGAGGCTACAGAGATAGCCAAACTGAGTTAAGTGAGCCTGAAGAAAAAATTAAAGTTGCCCATAGACTGGTAAACAGGTTGTTGGTCAAAAGAGGGAACAGAAGAATGGGTGGGTCAGATTGAGGACTATAGCAGCCCCACTGAATCAAGGAGCTGGGAAAGGGACACAAGGATGCTAAGTGGACGTTGGGAGATGCTGGTTCGAGATCCTGGTTTGCTGAAGACGCTGTCATCATCATCTACAGCTCTAAGGCATACGGACATGGTTTGGATGATTGCTGTACTAACTGTGCCTAGGCTAAATTGAAATTACGCTGGCAATATCTGCATATTTTGAAAAGTTTGTATTATGCTTGTTACACTAAATTCCCCAAACTATGCCACATCACATAGTTACACTGCGTTCATGGCAAAATTATAGCGCAGGAGCATGGAAACAATGAAAATTATCATAACACTAGACTGTGTTTGTGGTATTTCTTCCAAAACCTAAGCACCAAGTGCCAGATTTAACTTTCACATCATTAGGCATAAATGTGTGTAATTTCCATGAACCTTTGTGTGGAATATTGCAAAAGCAAATCAAGCGAATTTCCCATTCCACTAGTACATTTTTTTTTAACGGGGTATCAGAGCGCTTTACACGAGCACCAGTTGCGTTACATGAGGACACATTCATTTTTGTTACGCAGGGGGAGATTAGGTGATTTGCCCAGAATCACAGGATGTTGCACGCCCTTGCTGAGACTCGAACCCGGTTCCCCAGATTTGAGGTTGACCGCCCTAGCCGTTAGGCCAGCTCCTCTCCTTAATACTAACACTGCACCAGCATGCAAACCAGGTGTGAACATGATCATAGGAGCCTGACTGTAGGATACACATTTTACCATAAAAGTATTTATTCTTTTATGAAAAATTCTTCAAATAAAAGAGGCAAAATCTAGTATCCACTCCATCCTAAACAAAAATAGGAATTCTAGTTAGCCACAAACCAGGAACAAATATACATCCATCCTTTGAATCAAGCAAGAACAGAAATAGGTTTAAATATTGTCTAGGTATTTGGTAGCTCAAATAAGATATGGACTGGGGCCTGGTAGCCTGCCTTGATGGGAAACCTCCTGGTCCCGGTCATTGAAGCTAGGACGCTTGGCTTCATTCCACTTAGGCTGTAACCACAGATCAACAGACTATCCTTTTCCTGCTTCACTGTTCTAGGGAACCTTCAGAAAGAGCCTACCTTTTCTTTCTACAGCTTGTAGGAAAACTACAGTACAGACTACCATTACTCCACATTTAGATTGTTGGAAAACTCTAAGGTGGCCCTTTCAAGATACTTAACTCGAAAATTGCAGGTGATAAAGGATGCATCCACTAGACCTTTTTGTGTCTTAAATGCCATGAATCAGTACCACCGCGTTTCTCAAATCTTCATTGGTTACCTGAGGCAAATCAGGTCTGGGTTGAATGTTTTTTTGTTTGCCACAAATTAGTTCATATTGTCAGACCCTGTTTGCGGGCCACAGGGCAGACAGGGGCTACGGACCACCAACTGTGCGTTGGGGTCCACCTTGCTATGGCTCTGCAAACTTTGCCAAGTATAACTCCTTTGGCGCTGGACTCCTAGGGTCATGAAGGTAAGCTGTCGCAGTCTTCTCAGGAAGGACGGAGTGATGGATGCTTGAGCTCAACAATCAACCCACTGAAACTATAACGTCACTGTTAAGGCCAGTGCTTGTTTTTTTACGAAAAAACAAAGGGGCATATTATCAAGACAGGCGATAAAATTATCGCCGCTTTAGCGGCAGACAACTGCAGCTAAAACGGCGATAATGTGCTTGATAATATGCTCTATGGAATTCCAATTGAAGCCCATGTTCGATGTAAAGCTTCAATTGGAATTCTATAACGCAGTTTTCTGCCGCTAAAGCGGCGATAATTTTATCGCCTGTCTTGATAATATGCCCCAAAGTACTTTTAATCACACAGCAGTACTAAATACTACACAATCCTACTTCGTCTACATGGTAGTAACCGTGGGTAGGATCTCCTCATGGGGCACTACACCTGCTGAGTGCCCTTCCTCGTACCACCCAGGTGACCAGCCGTACGTTGCCCCCTCCTCCCAGTAGACAGGTGATAGCATGAATCAGGCTCAGCTCAGCTACAGTCTTAGGTTTCACCCACAAGTCAGATGCATACTGAGTTCACGGTTTTCTCAGTTCTTATCCCCCAATGGTGTATTCAATAGTCTTCCTTTCTCCTTCAGAGCGAATTGAGGAGCCCCTCCACACTGCCGTAAACCGCAGCCATAATGACTGAAGATAGCCCAAGGTTGGCAGATAGGTAAGGTGGGGACAGCAAATCAATATATATGCCTGATTGGCCTGGTCCTGTGGTGCTGCTGCCCCGGTGTAGGTTGATTTCCCGGCTGCTGCAGCTTCACTCTGAGTGGATAGGTTGCTGATATCCCCCCTTCCAGGTTGACCTCGGTAGTTCCAGACCCGATTGGGAGAATTCAAGGGTGAAGGCAATGATCATGCCAAATACATCCCTGCCTGGGCCAATGGCATAATTACTTGAAGCAGGGTCCGTCCGTGCTGAGCGGGTTACTCCAAGTTCTCTCTCAGATATTCAGGCCTGTCCGAATACCCCTCAGTTCCTCAGATACAGTAGCCTCTCTCCACTTGGACAGCAAGTCCTCCTGCACAGTAAAGCAGAGTCCTTCTCTCTCTCTATAGGCTGGCAGGTGTCTAGGCACGTCAGACATATCCTGAGCTCCTCCAGAAGAAAGTGCACACTTCAGGTGATGCCTCCTCACAGCTGGGAGATTGACTGTCAGGCAGACATCAGCCCGGGCTGCTCTCAAGGCACATCATTTGCGTAGTATGATGCTTCTCGCTGCAAGTAGCACTTCGGCGGTCTCCAAACTGGAGCCCTCGCACCAGAAGCACAATGATGTGTGATATTTCTGCATATTGCTTTTATCAGTCTAACTGAGCAATAATCAGGAGCGAAAAATAAAAGGGCAGGCCTGACCTAGAACTTCCTTGCCTTGCACAACAGAACTTGCAGTCCCAGCCCTCATCGCTAACATCAATGAAATTGCACTGCACATGAGGAGTACCCTGCTGACAATAAGGCCTCAGGGTATCACTGTCTCTACCTCAGTTTCTGGAACACCTCCCTCCAACCACAGGAATGCAAGGAATTTACTTCCACTCTCAGGGAAAACAATCTTCACTCTCGTACGTGTACTATGCCAGGCCAGGTACACCCACACACACAGGCTACTACTATACACGTGCCACATGCACTAAACACGTGTATGTACTCGATATACACATGAGATTCCAGCGCAAGGTTCTGGGCATACATATAAAAGTGGAAATTTAAAGGAGTGGGGGTGGTAGTCCTCACTCACAGTGACCCTTTTAACTCTGTCTGGTCACATTATCGACCCTTCAAAAACCTGTAATGTTGCCACTAATGCTTTAAGTAGAAATAAATAAATCATTTGCCCACAATGAGGGCACACTTGGTGCACCTCTCCAGGTCAATGACAGGTCCAGGATTTCATATAGCCAGGGACAGGCTACGGTCTCTGTGCACACACTTTATTAGCATGATGCTAGGACCAAAATAAAAGTCAGGATGCCAATTACACAGGCAGTTGGGCACTCAGGGCACGGCCCATTCCTATCCTAGCAATCATATAGGACCCATATTTCTACAAACGAAATTTGTGAGATGTGCTTCTTCAAGGACCCTCAGATAATTTAACATTAACCTATCAAAAGCATCCAGGTTTAAGTATACGGGAAATAGGGGAAGGGTTTTCTCAGTCGGAACATCCCCCAAGGCCTGAAATCTCTACCAAACTCTGATAAATCAGAAACCGGTCACTTAACGTTCAGAAAACACTAAAAAAAACTTGCTATTTGATAATCAGTTGTCTATTTAGTCTCTTCTTTATCCCTTCTGGCTCTAGGCTTTTTCTTCATTTTTTTGTTAAAATCTGCACTGCGATGCTCCTTGAGACCACTACATAATTTACAAATTTGCTAACTAAATCAATACAAAAATCAAGCACATATTGTAATAGTGTGACCCACAGAAGTAAATACCCTTTTTTCTTTCCAAAATTAGCACAACAACTCAGGGGAGTAATGCAGGCCCCGGCAGCCCCTGTGGTTTTGGGGGGTGGAGGGGGCATCCCAACCCTTCAACGGGCCCCATTCAGCCCCAGGCCAATAAATATTTGTGAGATATGGTACACTCAGGGGTCCTTCATCACGTTCTGTAAAGGTGAATTATCATTTTGCATCACGCCAATGTAACCACGGGGAATAAGAGGAAAACAATGCTATTTTTAGGAAAACACCCTATACAACGAAGGCTTAGCAACGGGCTGCCTTTACAATGAAGGCTCTACAATGAAAAAGCATTTACCACGAACGTCTTTTACAACAAATGTTTTTGCAACAAATTTGCCTTTACCTCAGAGCCTTTTACCTTGAAAATCATGGTAAATGTAAGCATTTTACAGGTAAGTAGAAAACATATAAATATATATGTATATGTGTATATATATGTCGAATTTTTAGGGTTTAGGGTGTGTATGGGTTTTTTGGTTGTAAGAAAATTTTCATGAAATTGGGTGAGTATTGGTTTTGGGTAAAAGGGGAATTTTTGGGGTTTAGGGTGGGTATGGGTTTTTGGGTGGCATGGAAATTTTTAGGGTTTAGTATGGGTATGGGTTTTGGGGCGGTAAGGGAATTCTTAGGGTTTTAGGTAGGTAAGGGTTTTTGGGTGGCAAGTGAATTTTTAGGGTTTAGGGTGGGCCTGAGTTTTTGGTTGGCATGGGAATTTTTAAGGTTTAGGGTGGGTATGGGTTTTTGGGTGCAAGAGAATTTTGAGATTTTTGAGTGGGTATGGGTTTTTAGGTGGTAAGGGAATTTATAGGGTGGAAAGGGATTTCTTAGGGTTCGGGGGTTGTAGGTTAACAGCGTAATATATATGTATTTATATGTATGAAACAAATATATATTTATAACTTGATCAAGGCAATTCTGGCCGAAACGCATTGTTTTTGCTCAATAAATTACCCGTGGTTCGAATTGATTTGCCGCCTCCTTTCCGACTGGAATTTGGACTCTAATAGATATCCTGTGGCTTCTGCCCCTACGGCTGGCACCGATGATTAATCGGCAGGCGTACGGCATAACAGGCAGACTCCAAACAAAACTCCTCCAAGCAGAAGAAGCAGAGGCCACACAGGGGAATCCTTGAGAAGCTCTTTATTGGACCATCAGGGCATAATGCTTTTCGGCGAGGGGTGTGCCTTCATCAGACGCCCTTCTCATTGGAAGATCACCGACACCCTCGTTTTGAACTACTGCGATCCTCCCTCTGTGTGGGGAAGTCAGCTGGCTCCTCCATACAGATTGCTCACAGCTGCAGTCCGATGTCTGAAGACTGCAGCCCCCAGAATGCATCTTGGTGGTAAGTACCAGTGGCGGAGTCCGTGCTCAATGAGCGCTGAAATATCAGGCAAAAGGGAGGTTTTTAAGTTGTTGAAGGTGAGTCCAGGGTCCAACAGCTTCCTCGGGTCCCCATAACGCTCCAACCTCACCATCCAAATGTCAACAGGGCAGAGGCAATGGTAACAAAGTACCAAAGTCCTTCGTGCAGTCACGAACTGCAAGGCAGCCGCCCTTGTGTAGTTTGGCTTTAGAGGCGGGCCTGAACCAATCTGATACCTCGAAAAAGAAATAACAGCTACAGGAGCAGGTCCAGTGATGTTCAGGCCAACTTGCAGAGCGGGGCCTCTGTATCGCGTCTCTGGCTGATGCGCAAAATATCCAAACGAAACTCCTCCATGCAGAAGAAGCAGAGGCCACAGGGGAAGCTCTTTTTTGGACCATCAGGGCATAATGCATTTCGGCGTGGGGTGTGCCTTCATCAGATGCCCTTCTCATTGGAAGCTCACCGACACCCTCGTTTTGAACTACTGCGATCCTCCCCCTGGGTGGGGAAGTCAGCTGACTCCTCCTTACAGATTGCTCACAGCTGCAGTCCGATGTCTGAAGACTGCAGCCCCCAGAATGCATCTTGGTGGTAAGTACCAGTGTCGGTGTCCGTGCTCAATGAGCGCTGAAATATTAGGCAAAAGGGAGGTTTTTAAGTTGTTGAAGGTGAGTCCAGGGTCCAACGGCTTCCTCGGGTCCCCATAACACTCCAACCTCACCATCCAAATGTCAACAGGGCAGGGGCAATGGTAACAATGTGCCAAAGTCCTTTGTGCCGTCATGAACTGCAAGGCAGCCACCCTTGTGTAGTTTGGCTTTAGAGGCGGGCCTGAACCAATCTGATACCTCGAAAAAGAAAAAACAGCTACAGGAGCAGGTCCAGTGATGTTTAGGCCAACTTGCAGAGCGGGGCCTCTGTATCGCGTCTCTGGCTGATGCGCAAAATATCCAAACGAAACTCCTCCAAGCAAAAGAAGCAGAGGCCACACAGGGGAATCCTTGAGAAGCTCTTTATTGGACCATCAGGGCATAATGCATTTCGGCGTGGGGTCTGCCTTCATCAGATGCCTTTCTCATTGGAAGATCACCGACACCCTCGTTTTGAACTACTGCTATCCTCCCCTTGGGTGGGGAAGTCAGCTGGCTCCTCCTTACAGATTGCCCACAGCTGCAGTCCTATGTCCGAAGACTGCAGCCCCCAGAATGCATCTTGGTGGTAAGTACCAGTGGCGGAGTCCGTGCTCAATGAGCGCTGAAATATCAGGCAAAAGGGAGGTTTTTAAGTTGTGGAAGGTGAGTCCAGGGTCCAACGGCTTCCTCGGGTCCCCATAATGCTCCAACCTCACCATCCAAATGTCAATTGAAACTGCCATCAGAGCCTGCTTATACCCTGTGAATAAAAGGTTTGTCACCTCTTAACTGTGTGTGTGTGCTGTTCAACTGTGGGCAACTTGGAGCATTGATTTGGGGCGGCTGCCCAGCTGCCGAACGTGCGCCACCCCGGAACCATGGGGGCGCGCAGCTTGGAATGTGCTGGGCCGTTATGTGGAACACGGTTATGGGATTTAAAGCGGACATTGCTGGCGGTGGCCCATCCAGGGCTTTTAATTTGGGACAGATATTAGTGCCACCATCTAAGATATACATTACCTGGACCATGTTTCCCATAGTGCAGTGCTGTCATTGGACAGGCCCATCAGGGGGCGTGATAACAGCGCTATGAAAAGAGACCAGGTGCACGCATTCACTTAGCGTTTGCCTTTGAGGAAATACATTTTCCGAAACGCATCAGGCTCTCGCACCAGTGACTGTCTGATTGAAACTGCCATCAGAGCCTGCTTATACCCTGTGAATAAAAGGTTTGCCACCTCTTAACCGTGTTCATGTGCTGTTCAACTGTGGGTAACTTGGAGCGTTGATATATGTATATATATATATATATCCTTTTTGGTCCAGATTTGTACCGACAGCTAAGAGGAACAGCTATGGGCACCTGCTTCACCCCCAGTTATGCTAATTTGCATATGGGCTGGTGGGAGGAGCAGGTGCTGGCATATGACTTTGCCCAGATAATGAGGGATAATGTAATTTTATGGTCACGCTACATTGATGATCTTTTTATTATACGGCGTGATACTATAGAATCTGCAGAAGGTTTTGTAAAGAAGCTGAATGTGAACCAACTTAATTTACACTTCTTCCCATATTAGCACGAAAGAAGTGCATTTTTTTTACCTAAAAGTGTATGTTTTGGAGGAGAAGTTGCACACTAAGACGTATCGAAAGATCACAGTGGGAAACACGGTGTTGCATGCACGTAGCTTTCACCCCAGTCGTTTGAAGTATAGCATTGCTTATGCAGAGAATATGCGTACGCGCAGGAACTGTAGTAGTGAAGATCAACTTCAGATTGTACAAAAGAAACCCAATGATAGGTTTGCTACTCAAGGATATAGTCAGTCAGTCTTAGAAGGAGCTCAGCGATACAAACCAACTATCACACCTTCCCTGCGGAACCCATACCATTACAAACACTCCACATCCTGCTTACTAGTCCAACGCGACGCAATCTTCTCACTAAGCTATATTGCGCTGCTAGAGAGGAGAGGCCGCAGCCCCACAACCGAAGGTTAAAGACATGGAATGCTCGTCTGGACCCGCCTTTGACACTACAATACTGGGAATACTGTTGCCAGCTCACGGGGGCCCTAACCTCGTAAGGTAATCTCCGCATAATACATTTCAAATATCTACATCAAGTGTACTATACTGAATAATCAGATATTCGTGAATCCAAATAGTCCTGTCACCTGTGCCTAGAGAGAATCACTACCCTAATGGGTTGAGAGTCCTTTTCTTTAGAACCCGGATTAGGTTATTTCCTTACAGTGTGTAGAAAGGTTAGCGAATGGGACCATTACTACCTGTTGGCATCTTCTCTTGTTGAGGTCTCACAGCCCTAGGCTCGCCTTCGCTCCAGTCCTGGACTTTAATTTGACACCACGTTGCCTTTTGTGAGGTGTATCTTTTAGCCCTGGTTCAGAATAATTAGCCAATTAGACCACTATAACTAAAAAAACACAATGAATTGTAAAGGCTGTGTCCCAGTGACATGGGTTTATCTGGTAACTCAACACAGATTGTTGCTGAGCATCAAAGCTCAGGAAGTTATTGTTTCTTAATGGCATGAAGGCGGCCCTATTTTTACTTTGTCAAGAAAATGCTGATTCGTCTAGATTCATGTAGGATAATGAGTGGAAGTAATGATATCATTAAAACAATTAGGTCTATTATTAGGCATCCCTTTTTAGCTTTAATTCCGAATGACCGCAGAACCAAAATGTTTTTCCTATGAACCCATGTGAAAAACATAACAGAAAGTAAACTCACTGTATATTAACAATAAGCAGGCAGGAAAATTTCAGCTGTGATATTAGCTGTAATAAATGATGCTGTAAGAAAACGACCACCAGAATATAAAGCGAGCAGGATTGCATGTCTCTCAAACAATGTGGTATGATAATTTGTCACAGAGCAGAAGGACCGGGTATAAGTCCCAGGCCTGAACCAGCTGTTTGACACATATTGCCTTGAAGAGAGGGTTGTCAGACTGATAAACTGCAGGCAGAATTCCCCCCAAGTGGACAAAGGTTTCCGTACTACAAGAATGTGGGAGAATGTGAGTAAAAGCAACAGATGTCACATCAGCCCTCACACTAATACTCTTGAGTCATGAAACAAACATTAGACATGGGCTCATGAAGCTTCCTAAATGGGATGATGAACTGTTGTGACCCTGCTCACAGTAGGCATGCTGTCTATCCTAGTCTCACAACAAACAACACACAATTGTCACTGCAGCAGAAATGCTGTATAATGTATACAAACAGATGGATACATGGAAAAAAGACACAGGCCGTGGGATAAAGCACTTCCTAAAATACTCAGTGCATAAACACCAGAAACACATGAATTACAACAGCATGGGGCTTAGAGACAAATATCACACAGAGAGAACTTCATCATTTGGTTCCTCCAAGCGAAAACTTGGCATGTCTCAGAGAACAGGAAGTGCTCGCCGTGGCCGAGCACAAAACTGGGTACACTTAAACCCAGCTAGCAGCTGATTGAGGTCTGTATTGACATGCATCATGTGAGGCCAAAGGGGAGATGTGGAAGGCTATCTCAGGAGAAACATTTAGGTATCTGAAGCATTTGGCATCATCTCTGAATCAAAGATGACTCAAGGAACCTGGAGATCTTAACAATTCAGATGCACAAGGAGGTCAAACGAAGCTCATGGATGTGCCCCCATACCTGTGACCACCATTAGCTCATCCAGCTGTGGGTGATCGCCTTGTAAAAAGACATTGTGCTTGTGACCTGACATATCTTGGCATGACGTAACATAATATTACATTCACCATTCTGTGGGAAGGGTGGGGGCAGATGGCTGGCCAGGGAGGGGGAACATTTCTTTCTCATCTTCAAGAATACCATTGAAGGCTGTTTTTCCGCAAACACTAATGCAATATTTCTGTGATCTCAATAAAAGTCTGTGCAACTCCTGGTTTACCCTCAGTCACTAAATATGTCACAACTATGATGCTAAAAATTACACCAAACTTATTTTATGCAAAGCCCACTCCTCTCTTCCCAATCTAGCATATGATTATGAAGCACATTGGCGGACCCTTACTCAGAAAATATACATACACACTCGCAGACACCCCCTCCCCCACCCAGCATTCTGGAACAAGGTCCCCAGGTATCTGCTCTCTCTAAACAATCAAAAAGAAGGGATATTATTGGCTAAGTACATCGTTTCTGCATTCTTGTGCTGACCTTGTCGAAGCTGCCTTCCAATGAGCTGCCTTTTTACATAGTTCTCGAATTGAAACAGCTGGTGCCCTCCAGATTTTCAGATCATAGTTTGACGATTTGGTTTCTGTTACCGCACCCCTTACCCCCACGTGCATTCCCATTAGCAACATGCTGGCCCTCAGAAAGGCCCAGTCATGCTCCAGAAATGTATTATGTATTCAAAACTAGTGCTATTCTCCCGGCTGCTCCCAGGGCCCTGTTGTGATAAACATCACGGATGACTGTCTAGATAGCATGTGGACCCAAGTCAATGTCAAAACTCCAGTTACGAAATGAGAAATGGTTTTCCTGTTCCGTACATCAGATCAGATTGGATGTAGCAAGTCATGATTCACGTCCGGGCCTGCGGAATGTTTGAAGCGATCGACATGCTCCAAATATAGAAGCTGCGGGCGGAAGTCGAGCAACAGGCTGCTTTCTGAGTCATTACATCAGAGGATCCCAGACGCCAAGGCAGGGAACCCAACTGAACTAAATTGTTGCTAGGATACTCTTCCCAGCTGTGCAGAGGAGATTCTCAGGACAGGATGTTCTATTTACCGCTTTATAAACGAATTGTCTAATTCAAAGTGATGCCCTGTTTTCCGAATGTATGAAAGAGGGAGGGACTGGGAACTTAAAACAGCCCTGGCAAACATGATAAATTCATCCCCCATGTGCAGACGTGCTAATGTGCGCTGGCACCAGACGCACTCTTTCAAGTTGCTGCCGGATCGCGTAACGTGTGCCACCACTCCTAGAGGTGGAAACTGGCCTCCAAGTGTCAAAACCGGCCTCATGGGACTCCAGGCAACCTGGGGATTGCCCACTTGCCGGGCTGGCCAGTCCGGCCATGGTTGGAAGAAGAGACGGACAGCCACTGCTTTCATGTAGGACAATCCATTGAATTGTCTCTGGACCATTACCTGTTCTTCACAAATCCGCACAACAGGATCCCAAAGGGAAGCTGTTCCACAGAGATTGCTATCCCTTTGCAAATCAGTTACCACCCAGTCTTGTGGATCGGTCTCTGACTAATGGTGTGTGACCCCAATGGGGGTTACTAGGCATTGGTTCATACCTGTGCAACTCGTAAAATGGTAGTGGGGGCACTTTCAGGTTTCCCTTATATGCGATTTGGAACGTGTCACACAACCCATTTTATGAGCCAGGAATACTTTTCCTAGTCATAAATGTGCTTTTGTTCATTGTAAATAAAAATCATTTTGCGGTGGCAAACCGTGTGATTTAAAAAAAAAATAATAAACAAATGTTATTGATCTTGATAATAATACACAGCTGCATCCACATAGAAGTACAAGCTTGAAGTAACATCCCACCAGATCAGATCGCAGGGCACCGACAGTCTCCCAACCACAACATACATTTACAAAGGCAGTCCATAATGAGCACACCACTTTCCTCATATATCTTTGCATGGTTTTGAGGTCAACCACGAACCTCGTAACCCTGTGATTTTTATGAATCGCAGGGTTTGCGACTGCCAAAGAATGTTGTGAGTTAGGCCTCAGGAAGTGTAGGCTGGTGGAAAGAAGAGACATGATGTGGAATCAAGACGAGCTAGCCTTAGTCCTTGGTAACCCTAGCAATCGGCAGTGCTGGATGTGTGCTTATAAGAAAAACCTATATTTTGACTGATTAAGCGCTGGAAGGAGTGGAGCTGTTTCATAAAAATTATGGGGGAAGGAGTAGTGATGGAAACCTTTGCCTTTTTGCTAAGTGACATCACAAACAGTGAATTCACATCCCATTGTACCTAGATGACAAGCCTCTGAGAGCTTTCCTAAATGTTCCTGCTGAAAAGTGACAAGCCAATGAAAAAAGTTGAGCTGCAAAAATTAGCAAAACTAAAGGCATTCACATCTTTAATAGATGAAAAGTAAGATTGGTTAAATAACAAGGAACACTACGTGGTGAGCACACGCCACAGCAAAAGGAACTATCCCTTTTCTGTCTGTAGTTGACTTTATGTTTTGCAGGTGCTAAGAATTTGTGTTTGACTCACTGTTCTCAACCTCCGATATCCTGCCCTCCACCTCGGTTACCCCGTGCGTGGTGTTGCGCAGGTCTTCTCTAATTAGCACCAAGTCTATCTTACATTCCCCCATCTTGCCTTCCAAGGTGACCTTGAGATCCTGGATAGCATTGAGGTTAGGTGAGGACTGTGGGTCTTCAGCCGGCGCGCTAGCACCCCACTCTGCTCCCTTTCCCCCTGGAGGGGGTCTGTTGCGTGGTGTATTGGTCCATTTTTTTCCTGGGAAGTCACAGCGGTTGGCTTGTCTTGTACCCTGTTTGTGGGGGAAATGCTGTGGGGGGAGATGTGACAGGAGAATAACCGCAACAAGATGGGATCCCCACAAGGAACAGACCCGCCCCAATCCTATGGCACGATTCAGTGTAAGGTGCCCCGTACAGGTGGCTCTGTCCCCCCACAACTGTGGGAGGTGAGGACAGGGGAGCCCAAGAGAACACACTGCCCCAGTATGCTACCCATACCAATCAGAGTCCAGTAGGGCCCACTTCAAAGCTCTAGTCACTGCATGGAAGGGCATATCACCCCAAAAACGCCTTGGCACAGTGTCTCAGGCCCCAGTTGGGTAGCAAGGGAGCCAGCGAGGAAGGGAAGGCAAATCCAACACCAACCGGGCCATGACCAACGACCCCAGGCCAGCACCCCACCTCACCGGTGAACAAGCGAAGCAACAGCGCAGGGCAGTCAGCGCAAGTCCTGTCCCCCCAGACTGCACCAAAACAGTCCAAACAGGCCGCACCTCAGAGATGCCAACAGGCCAGATGCGATCTGAATGGGGTCTCCCACTCCTCACCCAGGTCCAACTGACCCTTCTCAATGCACTAAAGGCAGGCTCCTAGCAGTAGCCAGTGTCCACGTAGAGAGGCTCAGACACCCCTCCCCTGTCTCCCAAGTCAAAGGGTGGCCCCCAGCAATGTTCACCACGCCTGCAGTTCAATGGGAGGCCCTCCACCACTCACCAGAGCACTGAAGGCAGAGAGCCCTCCTGGCTCGATCCACCCTATGTTGTGTGGCTGACTTCATCCCCAGGAGCTCGGTGTGAGAAGTTGGCCTGGTATATGCTGACCACTAATTAAAGTGGGCACCTTGTACCAGTCCAAACAACCCTTATTGATGATTAGGTTAACGACAACCTTTATTGAAAGCTATCCTAGTTGTAGCTATGGAGAGCAGCCTTCAGGCTAAGTCTAGAAGGAATGTAAAGCAGCTTGGTTTACCAGATTATAACCTCCTGAATGACCAAATGAAAGGAGAACCACACCAGGAATATATAAAATGTATGTATTTATTACTAAACACTCTCTACTAACCTCTTTATGAGATTAGAGAACAAAGCACACACTATTAAATCACTAGAACGACAGTAAATAGCACAATACACAGTGGGATCCAGGGGGAGACCAAACCATATACTAAGAAAGTGGCATAACAACCACAACTTGACTAGACACAGTTCCTAGAGCACGTAGAATCGCTGGGACCCCAACGAACCACCCAAGGTAGTGACACAGGGGACCCATGGAGGACGGGTGGAGTGTGAGAACACAGACGCGAGTTCTGTACATCTCTATGGGAAAGTCGCGGTTGGAATTTTAAAGATTAAGGACACTTAGGAGAGGACTTCAAGTAAACCCTTTGGAACATAGAGGGTTCTAGGGCCAGCACCCTTGTGAGTACTGAGGTACCAGTGTTACCTATCTCAGGGGAGCCGTGTGTATAGGGGTCAAGTGGTGTCGAAAACGCTTGTTGATTTCAATAGCGAGATGCGAAGAAGTGCTGCTGCCGGGAAGATGAAAAGTGTCCGGTGTGATCCAAGCCTGGATCGGAGCTGAGAAGAACCTGAAAGCAGAGGGGACAGAGTCTGGGTCACTTCAGGGTGACCAGGGGCTCGGTAGACGAATGCCCACCAATGTCGGGTGCTTCAGGTGAGAAGAGGTGAAGCTTGACTCTGCAGCCACGGGGAACAGGAGATGTCGATGACAACCAAAGTCTGGAGGTGAGCTGTCCCACAAAGGATGTCGAGTGCTGGGGGGTCAGTGTCCAGATTGAACACCAACATGCCTTGGCAACTGCAACCCACATGGTCAGAGTAAATCAGCTTCGCTGAGGACCAGCAAGGTCCTTCGGGCTCTCCAAGCTATGGAGAGTCAGGGCACATCTGGATCAACCAGGAAAGCCCATGGAAAGTTAAAGTTACCTTCAGAGGGACCCACAGACCAACGGACCAGGGATCGCGAAGGGACCTCGAGAGGAATCACAAAATACCAGCCAACGGAACACTCGTGGAGTGTAGACCAGAAATCTTCAGTGGAAACACTGCTCGGGGTCAGGGCTACAAGTAGTCCAAAGCACAGCCTAAGGGGTCGCCAAAAAGCATATGCTGCTGCAAATGTACAAGGTTCACAGGGGTTCGGGTTGCACGGTCCCCACAAGGGATACCGGCCTCAGAATAGCTGAGAGCGCAGATCAACCTCAGAGAGCATAGGAACCCACCTCTTGTGTTGTAGAAATCTTCGGAGTCCTCAGGAGCTTTGTAGATGCAAACCAGTCAGATGCGTTTAGTTGCCTGCTTAGCAGGGGAGTAACTCCTTTACTCCAAGGGAGATTCTTCAGTCATCCAGCGTCGTGCAGATTGTCGAAGTACTTGGTTTCTGTAGCAGAGTTTAGACCAGGTAAAATCTAAAGTCCTGTAGTCAGGGGTTCCTACTTTATACCCAAGGAAGGGGTGGGACAAACTCTGGGGACCCACCTATGGGAGGGTCAGGACAGAGGGGTGGCTACACCCATGTTCTTTGTCCAGTTTCGCACCACAGCAGGAGCAAATGGCTCCTGCAACTGTTTTGAGCTGGACTATGCACAGGGACACCAAATGTGCCCCCAGTGCAGACATCAAAGCACTCTCAGAGTGCACCCACCCAGCCCCAATACACTAAAGCCTGTCTGGGAGGTGGTCACACCTCCCTGTGACAGGAAACCTATTGTCAAGACTTCCCCCCGTTTACCGCAAGGTTATAATGCACTGAAGAGTATATGGTTGACTGCATCACAAACAACCCCGGAATAGAGGTTCCGAAGGCTGCAGAGGGGCTCTGCTCATGCAGGTGCACCCTCTCACATCAAAACCAGCACCTTGCCTTCAGGATTGATAAGGCCTGCCATAGGGGTGACTGATAGGTTTATATGTGCAGTGATATAAGGTAGATATAGTGAACCTATATCTCAGTATGGGGTGCATGCACCACCTTACACAGGCTGATGTAGCAGACCTGTGGTGTCATTTTGAATGGTCTCTCAGGGGTGGCATAATACATGCTGCAGCCCCTGGGAGTCATCTGGGGTACCTATACCCTGGGTACATAGTATACCATATACTAGGGACTTATAAGGGTACCCCAGAATCCCATCTGGAGTGTACCTAAAGTACATGCAATCAATTTAGAGGAGAAAACAGTTAGGCTGGGGTCCTGGATAGCAGGATCCCAGCCAGACTAAGTTGAAGAAGTGAAACATCAGCAAAAAGTGGGGGTAACTATAAGAAGCAGATCCTACTCTCCTACACTCTACACGCCAATGCCTCCGTCACTGTCGGGCTCCCAAGCTTCTCTGTCCTGACAGACTCCACACCCAGGGCAGGCTGCCTGTGTACCCCGTCCATCGCTTGGCCCCTGCAGGCTGAATCAACAGGCCTCCAATGCTGGTTCCAGCCCTCTGCACTGCCACCCTCCCAGGCCGATCTTCCCGGGGCAATCAACGATGACCACGGGCTGCACAGCGATATTGGCACCTTAGGGGTCAGAAAACCGCAGGCAGACTTGGCATTGCTAGTGCTGTGGATTCCCACCGCTTACCACACAACCCAGTATCATAAAAAACAATGGGTTTCTGTGGACATTCAATAAATGATACTTAATATATAATTGCACAATTACAATACAAAGAGATGTCTGAAAGAGAAAATGCATATAACACAAATTTTGTACGGAAATACGTTGTTTATATAATGTAATCACATTATTTTAAATCCAGTGCAAGGTGTCCCAAGTGATTGTGAAACCTATATTTCAAGGTTTTGACTCTTTGTTGTGACATAAAAACAAGGTTTCATCAAAATGTACACAGACAACCATTAAATCAATACATGATATGTGCTTGCATCATACTAATACAATAATAGTAGCTGAAAATGGTTCATTTTAAATAGTCAACAACGTTTCCACCCACTTATCAATGTGGGGTCTCATCAGGACCTAGCAATGAAAGGGTACCTGGAGATGACTGCCAGATTGTGTGGTGTGCACCGTGTGGGAGTGAAAAGGAAGAAGGGTACTCACATAGGGCCCACCTATAATGGGGAGGGGTACTGGCAGTCAGGAAGCCTTAGCAGTTTAGAAGGGGCGAGAAGCTGTTAACAGGATAATTTCCGTGTTAAAATGGCTGGACTCTAAGGGGCAGATTTACAAGCTCCGTATGCCACTTTTGCGCCGCCATTGCATCACTTTTGTGAAGCAGCAGCGGCGCAAAGCCAGCGCCATGCTGCAGGGTATTTACAACGTGACGCATCTAGGGAGATGCGTCACGTTGTAAAGCTCTGCGCCACATGAAACCTGCGTCAGGTTTCATGTGGGCTTCCCGGCTCAGGGGAGGGCGTTCCGGCGCAGGAACGCCCCGAAAAGTGGCGAGAGGTGTCTGCCGTGACGCAAAATAACTGGCGCATCCCTGCTGATATGCAAGGATGCGCCAGTTATTGTAAATCTGCCCCTAAATTGGCCTCAAGTTAAAATGTAATGACGACAATCCGTCTATGGGTCAGTTACCCAGTGTGGAAAGGATAATGAAATGATTTGGGCTGCCAAGGTCAGCTGCCGAAATCAATCATGCTCGTCTCGTGTTATATGCCTTTTTACTTTCAGACATCTCTTCGCCTTGAATTATACCACACAACCCAGGGCAGGTGACCTGGGGGAGCTTCGGTGAAAGACGGATGTTGGTGCTCGTAAAGTGGAGCTCTTCACAGAACAACCCCATGCTTGCTGACTCAAGCCACGTCCCTCAAATTGCAGATTTTTTTACTTTACTTGTCTTGGCTTGGGTTTATTGGTGAAGTTCTTGTTACTTGGTCAGTGAGCAGACAGGACCAGGTAGACTTGTGGATGTTGTAGAGGAGTCCTCCTGTATTCTGTGTGTAGCCTAGGTGTTGTATGAGGAGTATTCAGGGAAGAGGATATCAAGGATGTGTGTGGGTGGGTGAGGTTATGAACCATGTTTTTTTTTAAATAAGAAGTGCCTTTAAGTTGTGTTGTTTGATGTTTGCTTGTCAGGGGCATATGTGACTGCTCAGTGAGTATTGATTGGTACTGATGGGTAGGAGGGTTTGTGCTGTTGATGGTGGGTTGGTGTTAATGAGTAGTATATAGATGAGGCTGATGTATGCTGTTCGGGTGTGGCATAGTTGATTGTGTGGTCTGGGCAGGAGTGGGAGCATGGAGAGTGGAGTAGTGTGTGTGAGGCACAAGGGGAAAACTTTTCTGGCGATGCTGTGGTTCTGCCACTAGACCCTTCTTGTCCCAACCATCCCCAAAGAGGATGTCTGTTTACTCTCAGTAGAGATGCCTGGGCCTTGGATACCTTGGGATAAGGCAAAAATAGTAAATACCAGGATTGACAGTACATTAAACCTGCACTACATGTAACCACTGTTTGGGTGCAATATCTTCTGGGGTGTCTTTTCGCCTGAGCATAAGCTGATTGGATGGGTTTTGAAGTGCCTTGGTAACTGGAAATAGGGTAGTTGTCTGGATTGGCTGGGCTCTTAAATGATAGGTCATGTGACCTCCATTCAGTCACAATGTCTTCTTGGACTCTGTCTGGCCTGGTGAATTGTTCATTGACTGGGGTATTGGAAGGGTCTTGGTGGTGGGAATGATGGGGAGCAGAGGCAGCAAGCCCGGATCTGCAAATGCAGCACATCCGATGACCTCTGTTCAACCATGGTGCATTGAGGCCTTAGCGGCTTCAGATCTTAGCTGGCTTGTGGTTGTCAGTCCATCAGACCCTATTCGAGCAATACATATACATTTAAAGCACTTGTCTCTGCGAGATAAGGTAATTGTTTTCTCGCCTTACTTTGGTTTTTATTGTGCATGTAGAAATTGCGTAATATGTCTTACTTACAGTGCCATTGAAGAGGATGGTTCCCAATAGACTAGTGCAGGCTCTGTAAGACAGTGTATTGCTTGTTAATTTTCCTACTTCCGTCTGTGGGGTGTTCCTGCATCCTTTTGGTGTTTTAGCCCTGGCAGTTTCATTCTCTAAAGTCTTGGTCAAAGTCTGATGATGAAAATTAAATCTGGGACCCCAAAAATGAGTGTCGGTACCCACCACCTTCAGCCACCTGCACAAATTAAGGGATGGCTCCAGGCTCTGGAACAAAGAATGTACGACTGCCTGGCTAGTTCTAGCTCCTTTGACTAGTGGAAGTGAGTACATTGCCACCCTCACTCACTAAGCTGTGCCTACCTTGTCTTCCTGTTTTGCTGACTGGTCCAATGAGATCTCTTCTGTAGGGGCCAGGTACAGTCAGTCAGTGTGGTGCTGACTGACAGAGGAGCGATATCTTATTATGCATCATGTCTCTATAATTATAACTGTGCTAATCGGTTTAGAATTGTCTTTAAACCAACCTGCATAGTTATAAATGGTTGTTATTATAATAAACGTAGAAATCCAGCATTCGCCACAAATGTCCCCAAAGGTGCTTGACAGAGATTACACAACCCCATGTATGACTGCATTTATATGCTATTCAGTTTTCATAGATATTATTGTCCAGATGTGCTTTCAAAACGCCATTTGACACATATTTTCTGACAAAATTTCCAATGTTCCTTTGTCAGTGTGCTTTTAGTAGCGCAATTTTCCTCCTACTTCTCACAAATAGCTGTCAAGGTAGAATATTTGTAAAAATACTGCCAAATCCATCGCGTTTTATATTGTAGTGCGTCTTTTGTTTCTAAGATATTGCAGGGGAGTCACATTCTTCTACAGCGCGAAGCCCCTTTCTGCTGTAGTTGTCCTTTGGAGCAAATTACATCGGATGTGTAACATTCAAACGCCTAATGTCTGTGGCTAGTTCAGTACTTATCACCGGCTCAGTGTATATCGCCAGATGTGGAAGACAGACAGACCAGCTACTTTGACTTTCAAGCCACTGCATTCAGATCGACAGTGTCTGAGGGGGCGAGTTCAGATCCTTAAATGACAAAATACAGCAGCTTTAATAGCTGCGAGTTACTTGTTTAAGACCCATATAGCGTTGGGTATGAAAGGGTCTCGAGAGGCCTGTCGCTTCTATGGAACTAACCCCGCCTTGCATCATAAGTGGAAAGAGGCCGAAACTTCACCTGGCCACAAACCGAGAGTTCACAAAGCCATGAGCGTGCCTGGGCTGCGTTCAATTAATCATTTGGCACGCTTCCACAATGCAGGCATTTTACATAATTAGGTTGCGTGCTAAACACGCCCATTTTTTAAAAACCCTATATGTGTATGCCTCTGGCAGGAGCCAACCATCAAAACTAAAAGCGATTTTTACTTAGAGATGCACAGAACCAACGCAGATGAAATACATAACAACATTGTAGTGTTTATCCTTTAGATGAACCTTTGGGTGGGTTGGTCTGTGTCTGTACATCCAAACATGTAATGCAAAGGGAATGTGCCTAGAAGTGTTCGAGTGAGCAGTGAATGATTGACAGCTGCCTCTAAGTGCGTTTATCTTCAAAGGCTGCTGCTCTGATTACTGGTCCTGGTTATGGTAGCGCAGATCTTTTCTGCAGCATTGTTCTGGCCGGTGACTTCCACAGAGGCCAATCACCTGCCTCGGATCCTCCTACAGAACAAAACATGCTCAAGTTACAGGTGCTGAGAGGAATCCAGGTCTGTGACTAGCCGCTCCAGTTCAGGTGTTTGCTATGCCTTCTGGGACTTGTAGGCGTGTTCATCCATTATAAAACTAGCAGTAGTCATAGAATGCAATGCAACAACTCGGACTGAACCACCCCCACCCCCCTGGCCCGGGGAGACTTGACAGCTGTGGGAATCGCCCAACTCCCTTTATCAGCCCTCCTAGAGAGGTGGTGACAGTACAAACCCCAGCGCTGTGAAAATAATGACGGAACAGCGCCTAACATTTCTCAAAGTCAATAAAAATGTCTTTAAATGATTTCTAATGAGCAGCGTTTAGGGTACATCCGTCCTCGGTGTATTTAGTGCAGCCCAAGGCACACGAGAGTGCTCCAGCGTACTTATATTTGGCTATTTTCCATTACAGGGCGGAGGTTAAAGTGGGTCCTTTCCTTTAGGTGATGAGTCTTACCATGCGTCAAATTAAAATAGGATTAATTTGTTTTTGGGTTGAAGTCATTGCCTTGAGGTTTAACACTTAAACGCTATAAAGGAGTTCCCGCCGTTATTTAACGACGTAGGGAAGGCATGTCCAAATATGCATTCTTGACCTAGTTTCAAATACAGACACAAACACGCATGCGCACGTGCACACGCACAATTGCACGCAGAGACTCAAACAGGTCCACACTAACAGAACCATGCACAGCAAACATACATACACACAAAATGCTTTTAAACATCAAACATGAATACACATACATACACGCATAACACTATAAACTTGCTCTGAATTACCAAATAAGCTAAATCCACTCTCCACACCTCACACTCAAAGGGAAACGCATTTAAACTTTCTTAAAAGGCAAATTGTGCCTCACGTGTAGTGAAAATCCTAAAGGTAAGGCGCACAATGTTCTAAATTAGAATCCATGATGGCAAGTGGGCCATGTCACGTGTACCACCTAAAGGCAGGACATTTTAAAAATATCTTTGTTTTCATCATGTACTTGTTTTTTCAAAGTTTTTCCAGTATTTCAGAGTAAATCAACACCAAAACAAAACCAGCAACTCTTAAATGAAGTGGCGAGTCATGTCATATGCTCAATTTTTCTTGTACACAGCTTTGTTTACACATGTTCGGATCATCAGTCAAAGTGACTTAAAAAAAACTATGGGAACTGTCATCCTGAGTGCAATGGGGGCAGGGAATGCGTGGTGGGGTCAAAGACATGGCTAAAAATAATACAATATTCTTTACCTATCTTGTTGGTTTTCTACTTTCAGGTAACTTTTTTTAAAACTTGACCTGAAGGTATTGGAGCACTTTACACAAGATCACATCTTTTTTTTCTTTTAGGCACGGGAACATTAAGGGGCCGATTCCGATCCTGGTCGGAAAGCACTCCGACCGAGCCGGATCCGGAGTGTTTTCCGACCGAGAAGGAGTCCTGCAGTCCGACCGAGCGAGTACGATGCGGCCGTATGCTGTCGGACTCGGTTCGGTCGACTCCCATAGAAGTCAATGGGAGCCGGTCGCACGACACGTACATGGGCTCCCATTGACTGAATGGGTACGTCACGGACAAGTGCGCCTCCTACAGTGAGTACGCGTCGGTGTCATCCGCATCGTACATGCCTGTGTTGGAGAGACCCATGGCCCTATGTCCGTGTCGTAGGGCTGCGGGTGACACGGGGTCCGACGCGGACCCCCAAAGGCAACCGCTTTGCGAGCCGGACACTCCGGCTCGCACAGGCTGTCCGACGCGTGCATCGTACTGGCTCGGTCGTGAATCGCATCCATTGCACGCCACGGTTAGCTTACGACCGAGACGTACGGAGCGGTTCGGACCCGGAAACGAGTCGGTCGGTGAATTTCATGTAGCTCGTATCGTACTTGCTCACTCGTACAGCTGTACGAGTCGGGCAGAAAACAAGCGTACGGCGCATAGTTTTTCCGGCGGGATCGCGTTCGGTGCCCTTCCGACCCGGATTGGAATCGGTCCCAGGATCTTGAACCAGCGCCAGTACTGGCCGACCTGGTCTTGTAAAAAATCGGCAGCCACACCTACTCCCAACCATAAATGAAAAATAAATGGAAATTAAACTAATCAGTGGGGAATGCGCTACTACACGAAGGATAAGATAGGATGCCACAATATGTGGCAAACGATTTAGGTTTAAGATAGAAAAGGTGCTTCCAAAATACATATTTTAGTAATATGCAGACTGCACCTAGTACAAACGTTTTATAACTATCCATTAAAAGTAAGCACTCCACAGCTCGGCTGGTAACACCTTACACTACCTCTCAAACAAACATAAAACTTTGTCATCAGGAAGTTTCAAGTGACTCCATCAATCAAAGCCCATATCAGCTTCCAAGCAGCCTTTACATTTGCAGATTAACTAATCACACTCATTTACCTTTATTTCAGGCAGCAGACAACCTGGCAAACAAGCATTTGCAATGCAATAGGTCTCACTTTTACAAGACTTTGAGCTATTGGCACTGTAAATGTCAATAGCTTAAATTCTCGCATATGCGAGACCTATTGTATTGCAAATATTGTTTGTTTCCAAGCGCCCCATGCCGCACTTGCACTTAATAGAGGCCACGCCCCTTTCTTTAGATGAGCCGCGTCTAAAGAAACGGGTGTGGCCTCTATTAAGTGCAAGCCGTGCATGGGGTGCTTGGAAACAACCCACAAACAAATATTTGTAAAGCAATAGGTGTCACATGTGTGGGAGTTTAAGCTATTGTCATTTACAATGCCAATAGCTCAAACTCTCCTAAATACAAGACCTATGGCATTCCAAAGAAGCAGCTGCCATTGTCCCGGCTGCTTAGAAAGTGAAAGTGCACTTGACGTGCTGAATGTTGCTGCAAAGCATGTCGTGCCAGCAGTAAGATAAAACTCACTAAAGAAATAGTGCTTACAGACTAAATAGCACAGCCAGTGTAACAATAGAAGTAAAAGGGCCAGTCCTCATGGGAGGTTACAAATGAAGACAAGGCGATACTAAGGAGTGACTAACAAGCCGATTACCGAATTAGAAGCCAGCATTTACAAAGGACAAAGACACAAGCCAATGAAAAATATGGGCGGAGCTTCAAGTGCGTACTCTAATACAGCATGCCTTGCAGAGCAGCGAATGGGCTGACCAGGCTCATCCTAAAAAGGGTTGCTTCCTCTCTAGATGTCTGTCCTTCCCTTGACTTCACATCACATCACAGGAGACTACTCCCTTCCACCCCAGTACTTTAGCAGGGACATTTCAACTCTCTGAACTAACAGTCCAGGGACCATTGTAATGTTACCCAAAAGTTGGGGCACTGTTTTAGCAAAGTTAAAAAAAAGTATGTGCACATTGTGCCCCACACATTCCATTCCCTTCGACTTCTGATTCCAATCAGTCAAGTTATATATTTTTGTCTGTGACACAAAAATACAACTCCAATCAAGGAGCAAGGCCTCATAGGGGATTGGGCTTGGCTTCTAACAATCCTCACAACAGGAAACCCAGAGGAAGACAACTGATGGTTGATTGCCCCAGCCAAGTCCCAATTACCTATTAGTCTCTGTTCCTGGAATGCATACGGGCTTTCTAGATTGCTGGAGGATCTGGATACAACAACGTTTCTACAGAAATTTGATATACTGAAGTTCCAGAAAACTGTGAATGAAGCTAATACTGTGATCTTAGGATATCAGGAATTTTCCATCCTAGCTACGCATTCATCAACCTTCCGCCATGCAAAAAGAGGGGCCTCAGTTTACATTACTTTGGAATTAAACACAAAGGCACAATATATTGATCTGCAACTACCCTGGCTTCAATGTGTGAAATTACACCTCCATAGCCCAGTCATTCTACTGAATATCTAAATGAGTACTAAGAGAAAAATTAAAATAGCCCAGTTTGCTACACTTTGAGAAATCATTCACACTCTTTCTTAGCAACATCCGGATGCAAGATTAATTATCTCGGGTGACTTTAATACCGACTTCACCAAGAGAAAAGGAAAGAGTAGTCTACGAAAAGATATAATTCAGTCTTATTTAAACTACATGGATAATTTAGGTCTGACATTGCTGAGCAATAGTTCATTGAATAATATAATCCCATTGCCAACCTTCAAAAATTCCAAACGCCACTCCGTATTTGATCATACTATCATCTCAGGTTTTGGTAACCAGTATCCTTCGGTACCACATTGAAGCACGAGTTGAAAGCAACCACAATCCTCAAGCAATACCTTTGGTGCTTGCTACCCAGGGCCAGCCGAGGCCCAATATCTTCCATCAAATGACAACATCGTACAATTCGAAAAAATTGATCTGGCAGGCATCAAACAATCGGAAATAATGAGTTTTGCTGAAATTCAAATAAGATCTGCTCTCAAAAGGCAATGTCCGTGGTGGAGACTTGGCATTGACTACGCTCATCATTAATAGAAATCTTCCTGGCCAGATTTATTAAAAGGGGTCTCCCCTTGGTATCATTTTACAACAATTGGTATTCCCATAATCTTCATCAAATAAAGAAGTCTATAAATAAAGCTACAACAGCAGCCCACCGTTAAACGTATCAAGCCACAACCAACAAACAAAAGTACACACAAAAAACTTTGAGATCAGAATATAAACAAGAAATTTGGAGGGCAGAAAGGGCACACCATGAGTTGATATGGGCTAAGCTACACTATGCCAGTAGGGCCAACAACATAAAGGGTTTTGAGTAACTATCAATGAACCGGATAATGGTGGTAGGGCCAACAGTGCTAATATTACGGAATATGGTTGGGAAACTTTTATTTCTGGTATGTACAGAGAGGGGAACAACCTTTACAACGCAACTTTTACAACGCACTACCATTACAACGCATTTTTTACAACGCATAATCCATTACAACGCATGACATTACAACGCATGACACTACAACGCATTTTTAAAAACTACCTTTACAACGCATTCCATTACAACGCATACTACCATTACAACGCATACCATTACAACGCATAATATTACACTACACTATCCAACACTTACCCTACTGTTGCACCCCCTGGAGTTAGAATAGTAATTTTTACCCCTACACTATCCAACACTTACCCTACTGTTGCACCCCCTGGAGTTAGAATAGTAATTTTTACCCCTACACTATCCAACACTTACCCTACTGTTGCACCCCCTGGAGTTAGAATAGTAATTTTTACCCCTATACTATCCAACACTTACCCTACTGTTGCACCCCCTGGAGTTAGAATAGTAATTTTTACCCCTATACTATCCAACACTTACCCTACTGATGCACCCCCTGGAGTTAGAATAGTAATTTTTACCCCTATACTATCCAACACTTACCCTACTGATGCACCCCCTGGAGTTAGAATAGTAATTTTTACCCCTATACTATCCAACACTTACCCTACTGTTGCACCCCCTGGAGTTAGAATAGTAATTTTTACCCCTATACTATCCAACACTTACCCTACTGATGCACCCCCTGGAGTTAGAATAGTAATTTTTACCCCTATACTATCCAACACTTACCCTACTGATGCACCCCCTGGAGTTAGAATAGTAATTTTTACCCCTATACTATCCAACACTTACCCTACTGATGCACCCCCTGGAGTTAGAATAGTAATTTTTACCCCTATACTATCCAACACTTACCCTAATGATGCACCCCCTGGAGTTAGAATAGTAATTTTTACCCCTACACTATCCAACACTTACCCTACTGTTGCACCCCCTGGAGTTAGAATAGTAATTTTTACCCCTATACTATCTAATACTTACCTTAAATGTAATTTAATATTATGCGTTGTAATGGTATGCGTTGTAAAGGTAGTATGCGTTGTAATGGTAATGCGTTGTAAAGGTATTTTTTAAAAATGCGTTGTAGTGTCCTGCGTTGTAATGTCATGCGCTGTAATGGATTATGCGTTGTAAAAAATGCGTTGTAAGTGCATGCGTTGTAAAAGTGTGCGTTGTAACGTCATACATCCGTACAGAGAGTGCCCTGAACCCAAAATAGAAGATGACATCCAGAGGGCAATACCAACTTTAATTGCGCAAAGTGCCCCAATTCAATCTTTCGAGATGATCGGGTGTCTGTGCACAGACATGTCCTCGTCAATCAAACAAATATCTGAGGAATCAATTGTCGTCTCCTTACTCAGTATGAGATCAAACGGAGTGCCATGTCCCACTGGCCTTTCAAACGCTGTTTTTAAAGCAAAACCTGAACAGTGGGCACTAATACTGATTCTATTATATAATAAGATCTTATCTACAAGACTTATCCTGGAATCACGGCAAGGGAGTATTTTTCAACCCATTTATAAGCATGGCTCTCCCGAAAATCCTGCAAATTTCCAACTACTTCCCCTAACCAATGTTGAGACAAACGTTTCTGCATTATATTTACTGAAGGAGCTAGAAGCATGGTCTTCATTGACCAATATAATTCCAATCAATCGGGTTTCCGAAAAGGCCAGTCAACTTCTCCAAATTTACTGTCTCTTACTTCAATGGCGGAGAAAGCAGTTTATGAAGGACGAAAATTATTCATCTGCTTTGTTGACTTGAAAGCCGCCTTTGATACCATTCCACACAAGTTGCTATGATCGAACCTGGCAGCCTGTGGTGTGCCACGCAACCTCCTTGTTATAATTATTCTCTTATATACCAACGCATGGGTCCAGGTGAAGATGGGAGATGGCAATAGCGTGACTCTGCGATTTGACACCTTTGGCGCCCTGAAGTAAGGCTGTGTGCTTTCATCATGTCTCTTCAATCTCTTCATGGCCGATCTACCACTCAATTTGCATAAAGTAAATGCTCATTCGCCTAGTCTAGCAGGATGTCATATAAAATGTTTACAATAGCAGATGACACCATACTACTCTGTCACACTCCAACAGGCCTACAATGTTTAATTGAGTCCTTTGATAAATATATAATATCAAGCCTGCTAAAGATGAATATAAAGAAAACAAAAATAATGATACTAGGGTGCACTACACCGAGTCCAGAATATGGAGAGTAGGTGGAATGGAAATTGACACAGTAAGGACATACAAATACTTAGGAATCACATTTGATGACAGAGTATTGTTCAAATGCCATTTTAACATATTGAAAGCCAAAACTGCATCCTAAATGTATGCCTTTAGTACCCTGCGTTACAAGTTTTCATGCCCCTGCCACAATCATTTGGTAAAAATCATAAAAACAAAGCTGGTCCCTGCTTTAGCTTATGGATCAGTCATTTTTCGCGGTACTGATTCCAATTTACTGGACCCACTACAAATTACAGTCTTCAAAATCCGTCTTCAGGATCCCAAAGAGGTGCGGCCACACTGAAATTCGGTTGGAATTTGGTCCCCAAAGCCAAAAATTAGTAGGACAGTCTGCCTTTTTAAAAAGCCTACATATTCTGTTCCTATCTGATCCCGGTTCCTTACTCAAGCAGTGTTGGCAAGAACTTAAAAATCTTGACTTTGCAAGTGTCTGGCGATCTTATTTATCTGAGTGCCTTAACACTTTTAATTGCCAATCACTTGGACTCAAGATAATAAACAAGGAGATGTTTAAGATCATTCTAAATCGAACGACCAATGTTTTATCTTTTGCAAAAGACAAAGAGGCTCTAAGGCAGAGAGGCATGCCTGGACCATTATCAATTCATTTGAGAAACTTGAGCTCCAGCCTTATCTACGATCGCATATACCATCAGGCACAAGGGACATGTTTCTTAAGCTAACACTTGGTAGGTACCCAACCAAGGATGGCATGCCGAGGTGGGTGCAGCAATGGCAAACAAACTGTTGCAGGCTATGTGGATATTCAAAGGAATCTTTTATGCACATAGTTTGCGTCTGCCCTCGTCTACTACAAGCGCAACGTACTTTGTTGAAACCATTGCTCATTGTCCTTGATCTGAGAACATGCCGCCAAGCCTTTATTTTCTGTCTATCTGGAAAATCAGTTCCTCTGGTATGCTGCCTTAACAAGTTTTTATTTTTGGCAGAAAATATGTTGAAATTGTCCTTTGCAACCTCTCTGAGTTGAACTGGCATGGCCAATTCAATGTTCACAGTTTTTTTGCCGTAGGAGTGATGTGATCATTGATGCACTTTGCCAATACTTTGCGCTACTTGAAAAAGGACTTTTTTAACAGGGACGATGTTATTGATGCACTTTAGCAACACCTCTTGAAGTTTGAACAATATGAAACATCTATGCTTTTATGGACCTTAAATGTTCGTTGTTTTAGTAGCAATATGATTGTCGATGCACGTTAGCGATATATTATACTACTGGTTCGATGACTGTTTTAAATAGGGAGGTTTCAATTGATGTATTTTAGTGATATTTCATACAATGTTAGATATCAATGCTTTTATGAATTTTGAATGACTGGAAATAATTTAGTTATTTTTACACCCATTTATGTCCAATGTTTGGTCTTGCTCCTGGATATGATACTCCATTTGAACTTTATAGAATGTTTTATGTACATTGTAATGATTTTTATTAACCAGACATTTGATAAACTCATTTAAGCACTTACAACCCCGATCAATCATCTCTCCCACCATTTTCTCATGCCACCCCCAGTCTAGCTCCACCCTCCATTCTACTGCAGAGCTCCATTTTGGTCTAAGTAGAGGTTATGTATGTCTCCCCTTCTCAGGTGGCATGGTATCTGATATCATTGTGGGTTTTGCTACTCTTTTTCTCATATAAACTTTGGTTCTCATTGTCTATATATTAAGCAGGCATATGGGTGGGGTAATTACTGTCTGCTGCCCGGTGATTGTTATATCTCTCCACCACCCTCTACCCATATCCAATTGCCTCAGACCTTCTTAGGCACTACAGAATGCTGCAGGATTTATCATGAATTCTGTTTATAAAATCTGTGAATGTACATTAGTCACATCTGATTGTAATGGGGAGGGCGCAATGGAAAGGTCCATGATGAATGCACTGAGGCCCAGCGCCATCATTGCTTTCATGGTCTCTGTCAGCCAATCACATAGCCACAAAAGTCAATTGTGATGCTAGGTAGCACAGTTCTGTGTTTGGTATCCGGAGCCCTCCTTCCTCATTATTCAAGGGCACTCATCTCGTCACTATGACGTTCAACCATCAAAGTACTTCTTAGGATAGGTGAACAGAGAGCACTGAAGTAAATATAGGGAGCTAGGTAAGAGGGCAGCGCCACTCTGCCAGCCAGTGATAGCGGAAGTTTCATCCAGAAATCTACCTAGACCCTAAGACTTCTCTCTAAGCACTTGGGACTCACTCATTCTTCTTGTCGTGTGGAACCTGTCTCCTCAAATATCTAAATGTATATGTTGTCCAAGCAGTGTCCAGTCTCCAATGAACCATGTCTATAAGATCAGTTAGAGAGCCTAGTGTTCTCTGCGGACTGGAATATATCAAAGTGTGTACGATGTAGTGAAACAAAACAAAAGCTGATCACGCTAGAGAGAGGAGAAGTTTCCTTTTCTGAAAAATGATCATTATCCGGTGTAGCTTAACCCTGTGTGTTTGCGCTCTCACATGAGACGTGTTTCTCTCATTGAGAAAGCCAGCAAATTCTAATGTGGTTACATTCATCCCCATGATGGTTCTAGTCCCTGAGAATTACCCCATTCTGAAGATTGCCACCCATTACCACCATTCCCTATCTGCAATTTTCCTATCGCAGTCGGGATGATTGCCAAATGCTGCCTCCCATTAGTGGCCCTCTAACACTATTTGTGTGAGTCCCATTGCTTGTCTGATAAGGCCACTCCGCTCATCCCCAAACACCTGTCTGACAAATTCAGCTTCTTTCTACTTCTTGTCTTCTCTGCCATGCTGCTTGGTGGCCTATTCTACTAGGATATGCAAGCGTACTTTGCTAATGGTCCTATGCAGATGCTCAACTACTTTTGCTTTACTTTCTCTGGGTGAATCTCCTCATCTTTTGCTGGGAATTTCCTTCACAGCCTTTAATTTACATTCTACCCACTCCTCGACTAATGGTATGCAGCACTCCTGGAACTTGAGTGTGTGTCCAATCAGGGGCATCTCACCTTCCTTTTTCTGACTCCTCACTCTCCTCACAGCTCATCAGGTACATCTGGGAGCTGGGTTTCCTTTGACGTAGAGCAGAGTCTTGATATCAAAGTTGGACTCACCCGATAATAGGGGAGCCCTCAAGGCAGTGGTTATGATCTGTAGTTGAGGTTGTCTAGCCATTGGGATTCCTTCCAGCTACAATGTAATCAAACAGGAAACAATTCATAAACATGGAGGTGGAGAGGCTATCATTTACTGCTCCACCCTCAAATGTTCCTTTATTTCAGCAGAGGGCAATGACTCGATGGAGTACTTTACTTTCAACCTTAGCTCTCCCAATTCCACGGTCTTGGTGTATTGTGCACCCAAACCTAGAAATAGCTTCAGTTCTAGCTTTATGGGACTCATGTCACCTCTGGCTCTGACTTTTCAACCATTCATGGTCCTTAGGGACCTTAACTTTCTTCTGAAAGATGCTTCTGACCCGACTCCATCACCCCCTTAGATGACCTAAAAGTGCTAGGCCTCTCCAAGCACATTGAAGGATTCTCCTATCTTGCGGGCCACTTACTTGACCCTTTCTTTCCAACTTTTCTCATTTTAGGGTAGAGAGGCCCCTACCCTTTACATGGACAGATCATTTCTTAATGGCAGTGGAACAGAATCCCCATGGATAGCTCAAAAATACAGCTTAACAAATCCCCTCTGTTTCCTTCCACCAAATTGTCTACTGTCGTCACTAGCTTCAACTTGGCTTACAAATACAGCTATTACCCTTGCCCCATTAAAGATGCACTCAACATCATGGCACACCCATACTAGTTGGTATACAGAGGATTTCGGGAAGCTTTAATGCCGTTGCAAACAGCTTGAGCATGCTGGTGTAGCTTATATAATAATAATGGAAAGTTCACCTTTAAGTCAGCACTCTTTATTTATCACCGGTATCCAAGGCAGACCGGTACACAACACAGAGAAGGCACCTCTTCCTGACTTCACAATCCAGAAAGCCTCAATTCCATTAAGGAGATTTTCAAGATTGTAAAGGAATAAAAACACTTCCTCTGCCTCTTTTCCTCCATCACACCATCCCAGCACCTCTGATCTAGCCTTTCTAGTTACTTCTATAATAAGATCAAACAGATTTATCCTAATTTTTCCCTCACAACCCGCTCTTGACTCTGAACGTAATTAGTATGCCCTCCTCTGCATCTTTAAGTTCAGCCATGCCCAGCCTGACTCTGCTTTTGACGGAAGAGTCCACAATGACCGAGTATTCAGTTAAATCTGGCACACTCATTAACACCTGCCTGCACCACATGCTTTCTCTCGGTCATGAATTCATTGGCCAGCACTCAAGACCCCACGCTATCGACTGCCACTTATCCCATTAAATGGAAATATACCATGGTCTTGTCCTTGCTTAAAAAGCCTTTTGCTGATCCTATGACCATGTCCAACGACAGACCTATCTCCCTTCATCCTAACCCAGCCAGCAGCTCACCAGAAACCGTGAGATTCATCTTCCCCTCGATCTCTGACAGTCTGAGTTTAGAGCCAATCATAGTACAGAAACCGCCCTCATTGCCGCCACAAATGGCATCGGACTTATAACCAATAAGGGTGCCACTGTGACTGTTATCCTTTTAGATCTTTCAGCAGCATTTGACACACTATCACAAGCCATTCTACTCAGGTGCCTTTTTGAAGCAGGTATCTGCATTTCTGCTCATAACTGATTTAGTTCTTTCCTCTCTCAATGGACCTGAGCGGTATGTCTCCTACTGTTTTAATCTGATGCCTCCAATCTTTTGTGCTGGGTGCTCCAGGGACCTTTCCTGAGCCCCCGATTGTTCAATGTTTATATGACACTGCTGGCATCTGTTGTTAGGTCTTTCCATTTCAATGACATCTCAAACGCCGATGACACTCCGCTGATCCTCTCTCTCTCTGAAGACAGCAATTACCCAGACTAATTGCACGCGCTGTATGTCTGTGGTTACTGACGGGAGGAGCTGTAGTTGCCAAAAGCTAAGCAGTGAGAAAACCAAGCTTGTCCTGTTTGTTATAGACACCTCAAACTGGCCCTCCCACTCAGCTCTTGCAAGCTGCCAGAAACCTGGGCATCAATGTTGATTATCAGTTTTCTATGTCAAACCAAGTCACTGCAGGGTCTGCCTGTTTCTTTAACACTCTCAAAATGCTCATAAAAATATTTAAATGGCTGCCCCCTGAAAATGGAAAATGGTGACATGAGCACTCATTGCCAGTAGACTGGACTATGGAAATGGCCTCTATATTGGCATTTTGGCATGCCTTATCAAGAGACTTCAAGTGGTCCAAAGCACAGCCGCTGGGCTTGTTTTCCACCTGCCTCCTTGTATCGCCATCACTGCCCACTTAAATAATCTTCATTGGTTGCCTGCCCATAAGTGTTTCCTCCACACACTTTTTACTAATAAGTACAAAGTGCTTCACAACCTTGGCTCTTCCTACCCTAGCAGTTGCATACACTTCTATGTTCCTTCCAGACAATTTCACTCTGCAGATCGCCCTCTCTCTCTCTAGCTCGCATCCAGCATGCTAGAACAGGAAGGAACTCCTTTTATTCTACTTTTCTCTTGGTTCTTGGAATACGTTTCCCCTCTATGTTCATTTTGCAGGTTCTCTATAAGAATATAGGAAGAAACTTACAAACAGATTGTTCTAACCATCTTAGTTTTCAACCTTTTGGCAGAAATGTTTAGTTCCGCGCCACCATACCCTTACTGGTGAGATGTAGGTGTTAAAAGTGCAAACAGAATAACACAACATAGAATACCCTTCCATTTTCAAGAGGGCCTAATGTGAAAGCAGCCCATTAGTGGCCCCTAGGGTTGATGAAAAAGCAATTAGATATTGAATTAAGAGTTGTGACTTCAAATGCAGAAGTGCATGGTTGTTAGGCCATTTTTAACATGATATTGACTTTGGCAAGATGGCCTACATCATGACATGCTTATCCTGAACCCTGCAGGTAGCCATGCCACACATAACTTTAAATGCTCACATTATACACTCACAATCGGCACCTGGATACCCACATGGGTGAAAAGCTGCACCATACAAATCTACATAACATAACATTACAGATCATAGTACCGATCACAAACAACTTTGTCCAATAAGCATGTCTGTATGTGGTATTTGCATAGTGCAAGCAGCATATTACCTTATAGGGTCAAAGGCAAAGAAACAGTCGATGTGTGATTGCGTGGACAGCTGGCTTCTCACAGTGAGTGGACGGTTGCTGCTGAGAGCCATCAGATGGGGTGCCTTTGTCTGTCATATAGGCAGGTGTGCTAGTCGTCATGGCTCTGTAGATGATGCAGATGGTTTTGAAGGTGTTGTGGGCTAGCGGGGGGCATCACTGGGATTCCACCAGCATGCGGGTAATGTAGCCGGATTTCTTCAGGCTCCTGATGAGTTGACCTGCTGCATTTAGGATGCCACAAAGGGTGCCAGTGTGGAGTCTGGGAAGCCGAGGAGCATGGCATTGCCACCTTTCCTATGCGAGAGTACAAGAGCATGCCTGGCAGTTCTGAAGTCGCTTCCTGGAGGAATGGTTTCACTTTCTTTACCAGAGAGAGCTGCTACCAGTCCATCTTGGCTCTATTAAATAGGTAAGATATACATGTAAGTCTCTGGAAAAGGGACCTAATTTTTCTGCCAGACTTTGGATTCTATCCTCTGTTCTTGACGACGTTCTATATAACACAACAAAGCATAGCGCATAGAGTTAAGGCACACGACACCAGGTAATGCAATGCAACTGAATGCTGCCCTAAAGCAGCGTGCAGTTTCCCCCACCAGCTTATAATTGACAGAGTGTTATTCCCAATGCACATGGGACCTATCCCTTTGCGTCCCACTCATATTGAGGCCCTAAATGCTGTAGATCTGCAGGTAATCAGTTCCCTGACTCCAGAATGAGTTCCTCTACGCCACACTGAGTTTTACGCCCTCATCGCTACTATGTTTTAACCTCAAGTCAGAGGCCAAATACATTCTCCGAAAAGGAAAACTGTTCACTTGGAGCTGTGTTCTAATAAAGTTTTTGTTCAAATTCCTAATGAAGTTTACCTGTGTGCTGCAGGGGTGACCGGTTTATAAACAGAAGTGTTCTTGCCTTCTTCAAGCTATGCTCATCTGAAACGTGTTTTCCTCTGCACACTGAAGCTGTTTAAACATGGAGGGCCTCAAACCCCTCTGACATTATGAAAACAGCGCGCGTGCCTACGTGCCCCTGGATGGTTCTTTTTCCACTGCTGGCGAGGTCTGTCTGTTGGATAAGTCTGGAAAGTGTTAGCGTCATAAGGAGCAGATGACAGCAATTTGGGATGGATTCATAGAGCGCAGGAGTGGAATGTTAAGATGATTGGTAAAAATAAAAATATCCCAGTTAAACAGATGAACATGTAACAATGGGTGTTTGCGGTGTGTGCAGAATGAGGCTTATACCGGTTCAACATTTCTGGCGTTCATATAATCTTACGGTTCTAATCAGCCTCTGGAAACAGGCAATACAGGCATTTCCCCTTTTTTCTCATCAATTCTCCCAAAAGCAAAGTTAGAAAATGTTCTCCTTCGTGGTATTCACGCAATTTTGTCTCACAATCAGTTATTGCTTCTTACATAACATATTATTACGTCTGTGCGGGGGATGGGGTGGTGGGTGAGGGGGGGGGGGTGTTATGCAGCGTATAAGGACCTCCCCAGGGGGCACCGTGGTCAGTCGCGGCTGTTGACCTTTCAACGCATGGTCGGGGCATAAAGGCGTGGCCCGGAAATGCTCTACGGTCTGATGATGTCTCAAGGCTGGCTGATGGACTCGGGCATAGAGATTTATTTATGCGTTTTTATATAGCGCGAACTAGGGTGACCAACTGGCATTGGTGCGAATTCAGGACGGTGAGTGTAAAAATTCAGGACAAAGGGTCAAAACTCAGGACACAAATTCAGGACAGGAGGTCAAAATTCAGGACAATAGGTACGTTTTACAGACACATCAGAGGAGGTCGCGCAATAGTATATACGTAAGCCCAGCCATATCCAAACATATTCAACCATTTGCAAACCTATCCATCATGTATCCTTCCATCTATCATTTAAACTCATCCATCCCTTCATCCATCCCTTCATCCATCCTTTCACTCATCCATCCATTATCCATCCATCCACCCTTTCACCATATCCATCTCTACACTCATGCATCCACTCTTCTACCCATCCATTCACTCATCCATCCAGCCATTTACCCTTTCACCCATCCAGCCATCCTTTCACTTACTCATCCATCCACTCAGTCACTCATCCTTCCACCCATCCACCCTTTCAGTCATCCATCCATCCTCCCTTTCTCTCCCCAACAACCCTTTCACTTAGCCATCCTTCCTCCCATCCATCCACCCACCCATCCATCTACTCATCCACTCATGAATCCATCCATTGACCCTATCACTCATCCATCCTTTCGCTCATCCATCTATCCTTTCACTCCTTCACTTATCTATCCATCCTTTTGTCCATCTACCCTACCTTTCACTCACTCATCCATCCTCACATCCACCCATTCCTCATCCCTCCATCCATTCACCCTTGCACTTATCAATTCATCAATCCATCCATCATTTCACTCATCCATCCACCCACTCACTCATCATCCACCTTTTCACTCATCCATACTTTCCCTCATCCATCCACCCTTTTACCTATCCAGCTACCCTTCCACCCATACATCCAGCTATTTACCTTTTCTCTCATCCATCCTTCCACTCACTCATCAATCCATCCATCCTCTCTCATTATCCATCTATTCAATCTATCATTCATCCATTCGCCCTTTCACTTATTCATCCAGCTATCCACCCATCCCTTCACTTACTCACTCGCCCCCCTTTTTTCATTTTAATTTTAAGCTGAGCCTTTTTGAGAAGAGGCCCATCAAGAACTTAACCCTCGCTGCAGGAGCCATTCCAGGACTGGGACAGGATCCACCACGGGGGGGGGGGGGTCAGGAGCCATCACAGGGGTGGGCGGCAGGAGCCATCACAGGTGGGGGGACAGGAGCCACCACATGGGGGGGGCAAGAGCCATCACCGGGGGGGGGGGCAGGAGCCATCACAGCAGGGGGAACAGGATCCACCAGGGAGGGCATGCAGTATTCTAGTATCATCTTGGTCTCTTCCAGGGTGGGGTAGGGCTCCTCACCCCCTCCTGGACAGGACAATGAGAAGACAGGCTCTCTTTCCAAAATGTTAGTTTTGCCATCCCCCACTGTGATGTACAGTAAGCCTGGGCAAAGCACTATGCTATGCTCGCGTAGTTTGCGAAGTTCGTGCTACTTCGCACTATGCGAATTGCACGTAGCACAGTGCAAACACGCGTAGCGCAGCGTAGCGTAGTGCAGCGGTCATTTTTTGCTGGCTCGCGGTCCTCAACGCCAAGTTGGCGACCGCGAGCAAGCAAAATGACATCCTGGCGAGACTTTTTCCTCGTTCGCGATCAGCAACCTCAAGTTGCCGATCGCGAGCGTGAAAAATAAACCACCCGACGAGATTTGAGGGTTGCCATCCCGCTGTGCCTCTCCAATGCTGCTGGGTATCTGAGCTTTGGTACTGCATCGGAGTCTGTTACACCCGACCTCAACGGCATCGGAGTCAGGCCCGGCTCCAGGAATTTTTATTTGGGTGCGCCACTGCGGGCTCGATTTGTCGCATATATGTCTGGGCAGGCCTGCTTCAGGGCCCTCCTTTATCTCTTCTTAGTCTTACAAGGCCCAGTAAATCGCACTCTTTTCCAAATCTCTTTCTAAATATTATCACTCTCAAAAACTGTTTTTTCTATGGAATTTTCCTTTGATGGGAAGAGGAGGTTTCTGAGGTGGTAGTATCAGGCAAGTGACACTACTTGGGCTCCCTCTGTTCGAGCCTTCATGGAGGATCCCTCTTCATTACTACCTCCACCTGGCCCCAGACTCCGCAACGCACTGCCTTGCAGGCTTGATTATCCACTACTCCTCTCCAGTGCACCTTATCTCACAGCTGACCTTGGGCCCCAGCCCCATATCAGGCATCATCGGGCTCCACTTTCATTTTTCCCGGTAAAAACAGTAAAATCACCTTCAAACTTAAAACATTGAATATAGCAGTAAATATAATTAGCATGCCCTTTAAAGTATGTTCCACAGTAGCCCTTATGACCCGACTGCTAATTAAATAAACAAAAACAGAAAGGCCATGACAGGGCCGGCTTTAGCGCTGATGCGAAAGTCTTTTTTGGCGCCACACCAATAATCACTGCCATACACCACAAGTGCCCCTCAGCTCCCCATAGCCCCTCCCCTCATGACCTCCTCCTCAGATTCCCTCACTGCCACCCTCTACCAATGCCCCTCATTTCTCTGTAGCCCCTTCCCCTCATGACCTTCTCCTCAGAATCCCTCACTACCATCCTCCAGCAGTGCCCCTCATCTCTCCCTATCTCTCCCTCCTCCCCCTCCACCCATGACCTCTTCCTCGGATTCCCTCACTGCCACCCTCCAACAGTGCCCCTCATCGCTCCATAGCCACTCCCACCACCTCCTCCTAGGATTCCCTCACTGCCACCCTCCAACAGTGCCCCTCATCGCTTCATAGCCCCTCCCACTACCTCCTCCTTGGATTCCCTCACTGCCACCCTCCAACAGTGCCCCTCAGCTTTACGTAGCCACTCTCTCATATGCATTTCATTTGTTGTGTAGCGCTACTCATATCAGTGTAGTGTGTGTCAGTACTTTACACCACGCACACATTATACAGAGACAACGAATCATACAAGTATGTAAATCAGCCTACAGGGAATGTCACATAAACCAATTAGGATTACATGGTGTACGAATCACGTCATCCATACTGGTGGGCAGTTATTTTAAGAGGGTTTGGTCTGGAGAAGCACAAACTCAGGATTTAAAGAGTACTCCAGTGGTTAGGGGTTGGCTTTACTGATAAAAATGTATATCTGACCAAACATACTCATTTTAGCAACATTAGAATAATGAAACACTGGGGAAGTTCTAACTATACCATTCAGGTTTGCATGCAGCTCTTTGATGACAGTTCATTGGTCACTGTCCTATGTTAGGATTGTAACTACTGAACTGCAAGTAACACAAGGATCTCTGTCACAATGACAGTAACCCACTGAGATTCCGCATAAAATACAGTTCATCTGCATTTAAAACTATTAACAGAGAAATGATTGCTCTCCAGCAGGATCATTAATAGCCAGCGTTATCTGGGCATTTTTTTTATTGTCCTATTGTTGTCCTGCATCAGCCATGATAACGATAAAAACTGATTACATGAAGCACACACGAAGTACAGATCCTGCTGGGCCTGTGCAGATTTTAAAAAGAAAAATAAATAGTGACACATTCTCCTACCTACTCCATTAGTCAAACTTAGTGTCGCAGCCTGATGTGATAAGCAGTTGCAGGGGTTGGGAAAGGTGAATACAAATAAACAAACTTCTTTTCTCCTGCATGGCATAGAAAAAGAATATCCAGGCAGCAGGACAGTGGGCAAAGGTTACCGCAGCCAAAGAAGGATTTGTCGCCCCTGGTGGAGCTGAAGGGTTGAAAAATAAACAAAGCCTCGTTAACATGTCAATGGTCTTTTAAAGACCTGTGAAGTACTCGGGTACAACTGCGATAATCTCAAAAACTGTCTGTGTGCGCGCGCATGGGGGCACACACACGAAGGGGGAGGTGGGGGGGGGCTTTGAAGTACTTGAGCCCCATGGCGTTGCGCGCCTCCCTTCAAGCACTCACTGCAAGGGCCAAGGCTCCAGTTTACAAGACACATACATTTAGGGTGGTGCGACCGGTGCCTGGTTAAAATTACGGACAAATAGCGTCCGTTAAAGAATCGTTCACGGACAACGGACAGACGGCCGAAATTACGGACTGTCCGTGAAATTTACGGACGGTTGGTCACCCTAGCGCGAACTTTACCCGAAGGTTTCGGAGCGCTTTACAATAGAACCAGTTACATTACATAAGGACTTCGGAGTACACGAATTACATAAAAGATACAAAAAAAGATAAACTATACACTCCCAAAGAATGGTAGTAAGTACATATGTCTACTACAGATACTAGCGGTTAGAGTTACATATATAAATGATGCAAATTCACTCACATTTGAAGAAAAGTTGAAGCGATTAAGGTTGGAAAAAAATATATTACATATTTACAGAGCAAGATCGTCTTGCTGGGGTTTTTGCGGTGCTCGTTTAGCCAGGCCTTCGGTGATCTTGGGCCTGGAGGGACACCCGAGCTGGTGATGGCCAGATGTCCTCCACGCTTGTTGTCCCGGTTGCCTCAGCATCTCCAAGGACGCAGAAGAGAACCCCAGGGGCCTGTCGGGTGTTGATGGGGGTGCGGTAGTTCATTTCTGTGTTGCTCAACCCAGCACACGGACTGGGGGTCGAGATGGGGGTGGCTGAGTGGGACGATCTGCTGGGATGTCCAAGTCAGAGGGGGCCGAGGGCTCACCTATATCCTTGCTGCGCTGCTCTTGGCTCCTTGTATATTGAAGTATTTTCATTAAAACCACGTGTTCGGTGCACAAGGCAGCCTATCAGCGCTGGACTGGCCATAGTGGGTACTGGGCATTTACCCGGTGGGCCGGAGGGATGGGGGCCGGTTTTGTGCCCGTGGGGGGCGGTTTTGTTGCAGGGGGCCGGCTTTGCAATATCGGCCCCCTGTAACAAAAGCGGGAGCGGTGCGTTGCGCTAGCATGCCCTCCCTTCACTCCCAGATCTGGTCGGGCAGCAATCACCAGGGCTGGTTGATGTTCCCAGCCTATGCCAGGCGTGATTCAAAGGGGTACTCTCTAAGTAGCACCATAGGATCTAAAAAGACGTTTTTCTTAGCTATCCCAAAGTTCCTTCTGAAGAGTATGGGGGACAGAGCGTTGACAGTAGCTGCAGCTTTAAAGTGAAATCTTTACCTGTTTCATTGCCACAAGAATCTGACTTGCATAGATTTAGACGACATGGTTGTTTGCTGCTCAAGTCTTAGGGGCATATTAACAATGCAGCGATAGAAAATTATCGCCGCTTTTGCGGCTGTTTTCGGCCAAAAAGCGGTGATAATTTTATTGCCTTATCAGCAAAGACACGCTATCGCATATTTTGATGATTTTGCCCCCGTTTCCAGCACGCATAACTTCGCATTGCTAATGAGATGCAAAGTAGGCGTGTCTGTGGAAACAACATGGGTAAATATTGCGAAGGCAGCTTCGTGATATTTACAATGCGGGGAAGCGATTATTTTAATCGAGCTAAGTATGCCTTAACGCAGGAATTTAACGTCTGTTAAATTCCTGAGTAAGGCATACCTAACAAGGGGGGTGGATTCATGTGATACGACCACAGGGTCGTATCATCAAGCATATCGCCGTTTTATATGGAAAACCAGCGATGTTCCATGGAAAAGGGCCCTATTGCTGGAATATACATCTCGATGGCGCTAAGCGTTGTTAATACAGCGCTAGCCTGGCGAAATATTTCAGCGATAGAAAAAAATGCGGTATACAAGGTCAGCGATAATTATCACTGCCTGTTGCAAATATGCCCCTTAGTTCTCTCTAAGGTCATCTTGGTATATCCATAGCATTATTCAGTTTTTGGCAGTATTTTCCCAACACTATGGTACTAAGGGGCATATTATCAAGCACGGCGTTAAAATTATCGCCGCTTTAGCGGCAGAAAACTGCAGCTAAAACGGCGATAATGGGCTTGATAATATGCCGCAGAGAATTCCAAATGAAGCCCATGTTGACACCAGAACATGGGCTTCTATTGGAATTCTCTGCGGCATATTATCAAGCCCATTATCGCCGCTTTAGCAGCAGTTTTCTGCCGCTAAAGCGGCGATAATTTTAACACTGTTTCTTGATAATATGCCCCCTAGTTGGGTGTAAGTGCACTTTATAAATTCCCAAACTAAACAGGGCTACACCCCATCAAGCTATTGATGCTGGGTTTCACTGATGAGAGATATTACAAGCTGGTGCGGGTCAGACACACTTGCTCGCTCTCCGTTATACACAAACATGACATGCACACTTAAAGGCATGCACTGGCTCACATACTCACAGGCATGCATGAACGTAGATGTGCATGCACTCACTAACGCATGCTCAGACTAAGGAGCAAAATGTTACTATTAAACACTAAGAAACATATTGAACCAATTACTCCTGTTGAACTGGTTGTATTGCGATATATGTGCAGGGGGCATGGTGGGGTCACTAAGCATTGATGTGTAACACTGAACCGCACAATTGTCATATGCTTGTGTTATGCTACCGTAAAACTCTATAAAGATGCCAAAAAAATACCACCAAGAAATAATGTAGTTAGTGGCAGGCAGCCGGTGCCATATGACTGGTCAATACAAAGCATGTTGTCATTCCCTCTGAATGACATAACATCCTGTTCCCACCTCTCTCTACCCCTGCCGTTAATCTCATTCCTTTTACATCGATTCCTCTCCACCTCCTTTCCTTCTGTCCAGCTTCTCTCCATTGCTTCTTCCTTCACCACTTCTGCTCTGTGTCTCCACAAAGTAATTATTTCATCCCTCCTGTCCCCATCAGGATTTTTGTGATTTAAAAGGAAATGCAAGAACAACAACATGAGGTGGCAATGAAGGCAGCAGAAACTGAATCTACTGAAAGCGTACAAACCTTTTATTTGCATTCTTTAAGGTTGGGGATTGCCCCGGACCGGACTTCAAAGAGATCCAAAAGAGATCAGTGGCTTATTCAAGTTCAGCGTATTGAACTGTAAATATTAGAAACTGTACGATATTTCTGTGCCAAATGCATCCAACATTTAATTCCTATTTTTCTTCATTGTAGAGCATAATATACAGCACCTAGTCGACGAAGTGCATTAACAAAAGTATGGGAAATGTGATGCTGCGTGCAAATGGGGGCGGGGTAAGTGGGGCTGAGGCCAAAGGCGTGGCTCAAAAAACCAAAATATTCTGTAACTTTTATTTATATAGAATGCACAGCTTAAATGGAAAAAAATATAAGTTAATCAGTGGGAAGTTCACTATCGTGCATTATGAAATCTCTATTCATTCGTGCACTGCTGAGGTCTGTGTCTGTAACCAGAGAGTTACAGAACTGAACCTTGGTTAGTGCAGCGGAAAATAGTTACTTGTGTATGTTTAGTGCTACAAGTTCAAACAAACACAAAAATGGGTGTGATACCCTCAGAGAAATACTATTTGCTTAATCAGCAAGTCAGTAGGTTAGTACTAGAAACCCAATGAGTTCTCTGTGTCCTGCTAGTTGTTTGTTACCTAAATTTAAGGCAATTCCAAGAATTAGACGAGGATGGCTCACTCACCTAATGTGACATGCTTCATCATTTACCACCTCATCCCACCCTGGTAAGATGTTACAATCAGGGCGGACTCTACCTCAGAATGGGGCATTTCTGAGGAAGTTCTTAGATATTTCTTTTCTCAGGACAATGATTTAGGTCCAGTTTATGACTTTAAAAAACCATGGAATATTCAAAGTATCCTTTAATTTGATGGTATCCCTGGTTGATTAAAAGATTACCAAGGGGTAAATACAGGGGGCATGCTTTGGTGTAATGACCTGTATGCATCACTGTACAAATAATTATATCAAAATGTTTCTTCCTGTAATCAGTCGTGGGTCTAAGGCATTTGCCAGGGCTGTGTCTATGCCCCCTACACTGCAATTAGTAAGTGCTGGGTGGGCTACGACAACTTCAACGAACAGACGCCAGATACCACCTCCCCTCCCTTCGCCGCCAATAAGCCATCCATCATGACCTGGAATCCCACCACCATAGAACTCATCACCGCGACCATGAAGAAAACCCACTCAGGAGCCCCAATAAACCCCTGCACACTGCCCATATTCCACAGGTCCGCCGCTGCCATCGCACCCGTACTAGGACGAACCATCAACGCTTCCTTCAGGTGCGGCATCTTCCCAGATGACTGGAAGCAGGCGGAGATTACACCCCTCCTCAAGAATCCAACTACTGACCCAACAGACCTAAAAATCTACCGGCCCATCTCTCTCCTCCCCTTCGCTGCCAAAGTCACAGAGAAACTCGTAAACGCCCAACTGACCGCCTTCTTCGAAGAGAACTCCATCCTCGACGCCTCCCAGTCCGGATTCCGCAGCAACCACAGCACCGAGACCGCCCTCCTCGCCGCCACTGACGACATCCGCATGCTACTCGACCAGGGTCAAACTGCAGCTCTCATCCTTCTGGACCTCTCAGCAGCCTACGACACAGTTTCACATCGCACACTCGCAACCATACTTCATGACGCGGGGATACAAGAAACCGCCCTCGCCTGGATACAAGCCTTCCTCTCCGGCCGAACCCAGAGGATCAGTCTCCCTCCCTTCCTCTCCGAACCCACCAATATCAACTGTGGAGTACCCTAAGGATCATCGCTCCGCCCCACGCTCTTCAACATTTACATGGCCCCCCCTCGCCGCCATCGTCAGACAGCATGGGCTCAGCATTATATCCTACGCTGATGACACCCAGCTCATCCGCTCACTCACAAAGACGCCCGAAAACACAAGTCTCTGTTTCCAGGAAGGAATGAAGAATGTGGCAGCCTGGATGAAAGACAGCTGTTTGATGTTCAACTCTGAGAAGACCGAGGTCCTCATCCTCGGACACTGCATCTCCGCCTGGGACAACACCTGGTGGCCCGCTGCCCTCGGGAGCCCGCCCACCCCCACAGACCACGCTAAAAACTTCAGCAACATCCTCAAATTCTCCCTCTCCTTGAACCGCCAGATCAACGCCGTTGCCTCCACCAGTTTCAACTGCCTCTGCATCCTTTGCAAGATTTTCAAATGGATCCCCCCGACTGCAGGAGAACCATCACTCACGCACTCATAACAAGCAGAATGAACTACGGCAACGCCCTATACGCTAGGATTAACAGAACCCTTCTACACAAACTCCAAACCATCCAGAACGCCGCAGCCAGACTCATCCTCGGGACACCACGTCACAAACACATGACCCAACACCTACGAGACCTCCACTGGTTCCCTGTCGAGAAGAGGGTCACCTTCAAACTCCTCCCCCCGACTACAAATCACTCAACAACATCGGACCCAAATACCTCAACAAGAGATTATCTTTCCACGAACCCAAGAGGAACCTCCGATCTGCTGACCTCGCCCTGGCAGAGGTCCCCCGCATCCACAGAAACAGAACAGGTGGGAGAGTCTTCTCCCACATCGCAGCGAAGACCTGGAACGAGCTCCTGGTGAACATCAGATGCTCCCTGACCCTGCACACGTTCAGGAAGGACCTCAAGACCAGGCTCTTCAACTGATCCGGAGCTGCCACCGCCCCTCCAGCACCTTGAGACCCTCACGGGTGAGTAGCACGCTATATAAAACCCTGATTGATTAATTGATTGATTGATTGATTGATTGATTGATTGACCAGTGTGCCGGTGGTGGTACAGGGCTGCATAGATACAGAGTTCTTCAGTGTCCCAGTTCCATGCGTAATTCACCCATTCAGTCCAGCTTGAATTCTGCGACCTGTAGTCCTGGTTTTATAATGCATTAAATAGGACTGTAAATCTCAGCATGCAACTCAGAAAAAAAAATCTGGGATGGATAAGTGAATCAGGCATGGAAATTGAGAGCTCTGATGGGTATGTATTGTAGTCTTTCCCTTGAGGGTTGACGGGAGGGAGAAGGTATATTGGAGAATATGTTGGAAGGAGAGGAAGGCCTGTTTGATTCTGAAACATAAATAAGTGGCATTGTCCAGTAGAAGTGCAGAGGGGCCTGTCCTGAGTTATGTGCAGGATGTGGGTCGCACACATACTACACACATGAGGCAGGGGCCTGCATCCCCCTTCTATTAAGATTGATGCTTTTATTTCTTAGCAATCCGCCTCAAACTTGCATCATATGGTGTGCTGGGCGTCATGATGCTCCAGCTCCTCCGAAGGCCCACTAACTTCCCGGACAGAGTCACACTGCATTAACATTCTCAGAGTGATTGACGACACTCAGCCTCCAGGCCCCTCCTGCCCGGCACTGTTAATCACAATGAACGTGTGAGTGTGGAGCGAGCCTGGATGCACAGTGGAGGAATGGCTTAAAGAAAAACACCTTTCACAGGTAGGAATGAGCCCAGCGGGGGCTTGTACAGCAGGTGTAGTGCGCTGTGGGAGCAGAGTAGCAGGTTAGAGGGGCAGGTGCCCTCCTGTCTCCCTACTGGTTCTGCACCTCCATGTGTGTTTGTAAATCACACGTTTACCATGGAGTTTCTTGGAGCTTTTTAGGTCAAGTCTGGGCAGCGCATGCGCTGCTCTGCGAGGCATGCTGTATTTGAGTATGTACTTGAAGTCCCACACACTTTCCGCCAATATTTTTCATTGGCTTGTGTCAGTGTCCTTCATAAATGCTGTCTTCTGATTCATTAATAGGCTTGTTAGGCCCTCCTTAGTACTACCTTGTCTTCATTTGTAACCTCTAATGAGGACTGGCCCTTATACTTCTGTTGTTACACGGTATGTTTATTTAGTCTGTAAACACTATTTTCTTTAATGAGTTTCTAGTACTACAGGCACGACGTGCTTTCCTGCAACATTTAGCACGCTATGCACGCTTTCACTTTCAAAGCAGCCCGGTACATTTGTGGCCACTTCTTTGCAATGAAATAGGTCTTACATTTATGAGACTGTAAGCTATTGGCATTATAAATTACAATAGCTTAAACTCTCGCATATGCAAGACCTATTGCATTACAAATATTTTTTTGTAAAATTGCTCCATACAGCACTTTCACTTAATGCCGGCCATGCCCCTATCTTTAGACGAGTTGCATATAAAAAAAGGTGTGAAGCCGACATTAAAGTGAAAGCGTCAAATGGGGCGCTTTCTATAAATTGCCTTTGCAATGCAATTGGTTTCACTTTTGCGAGAGTTTAAGCTATTGGCATTGTCATTTACAATGCCAATAGCTCAAACTCTCGTAAATTCGAGACCTATTGCATTGCAAATGCTTGTTATTGTTAGTTTTTGCTAAGCCCTATTGTACAAAGTCGTACAACCTCGCTGGAGTAGTTCATGATGTAGTAGTTACACAAAAGACAGGCTCTATTGTACTTTAATTGCACCGTCTTCCTAGCCTGCACATTAGTTCATATAATTATATATTGAGGAGCATTGTAAACCCTCCTTTTCACCTTAAGGGCACTTTGGATAGCTAGGGTTTACAGTGTGACGTATAGCAGCTTTGCTTGAGGTATATAGAATCCAATTGGCCGTGAGGTGTGGTCCATTTTCCTGTGTGCCTTTTTTAGCTGCTATCCTCTCCTGATCGAAATAGATCCATTTTTGAGTCTCTTATAGTGCAAGCGCCAGAGTCTGGCTTCAGGGCACACCTGAGTCAGGCGGTCTGCAGTTCCAGGGACTGGCCCCAATGTTTTAGTTGGAGGAGGTGCTTTGAGCTGGCTGGCAGTAGATTCCTGGACAGGATGCAGTTGGTGGACTGTCTGGCAGCACTGCAGATCTTTACTCCAGTACATATCGTAGAGAATGTGTTTTGGGGCGAATTGACATGCATTCCACTTGATTAGATTTACAAAGTAACCATCAACAACTGTTTTGGTTCAACATATATGATGCTTATTCTGTTACCTTTTGTCGCAGGTGAAATATTTTACTTATCGTCTTAAAAGAGTGCCGCAGGGGAAACTGAGCTGGTAACGTGGTTTAGAGGAAGCAGTAGCGACTTCGTCTCTATTTAAAGAAAGCATTTGCAATGCAATATGTCTCACATTTGCGAAAGTTTAAGCTATTGGCATTGTAAATGACAATGCCTTTTATTTATCTGTTTTGATACATAACACATAAATAAAAGACATTGTTAATTACAATGCCAATAGCTCAAACTCTTGTAAATGCGAGACCTATTGCATTTCAAATAAGTGTCCGCCATTGTCCTGGGCTACTTGGAAAGTGAAAGTGCGCATGGCGCTCTGAATCTTGCAGGAAAACATGTCCTGCCTGCAGTAGGAGAAACTCATTAAAGAAAATAGTGCTTACAAACTAAATACGACATACCATGTAACAGCAGAAGTAAAAGAGCCAGTTGTCATGGGAGGTTACAAATGAAGACGAGGCAATACTAAGGAGGGACTAACAGGCTTATTAACGAATCAAAAGCCAGCATTTACAAAAGAAAAATACACAAGCCAATGAAAAATATGGGCGGAAAATGGGCGAAGCTTCAGGCTCGACCTAAAAAGGATGTAGCCACTTAAGGTGAGAGGTCGATGTCACCTGTGTCGACAAACGTAAATATTTCAGTCTTCCATTCACTAGTAAGTTGCTAGCCAAATATTGTCAGTGACTGTCGCGATAATACGTGGCAATAAAAATGGACTCGGTGGTAAACCCCAGAGAGCTCTATTGCTAAAGAAAAAGTTGCACATTTCTCTTGAAGTCTATGCCTATGCGGAAAGTGAATTTCTGACTTTTTAGAAATTCACTGAGAATTTCAGCAGTAGTCATGGGAAGCTGTATCAGTCACAGGTTCCCAGCAGGCTTCTAGTACTTGAAATTAATTTTTTTGCGCTTAAGTGTAAAAGGTGCATATTTACATGTTTAGACACTTTTTAACTGCTCAATGACACTTTGAAACTTTTCCGACCGCACTCAGGGCGGCAATGTGCTTAGTAAACTTTGTGAATACTCACTGTAGTTTCCAAGTCCTCTTCTATATTGCCCAGAGAGCATATTTACTTAAACATAATACTGCAGCACTGTTGTGTGGTATTGCACATGAATAAAATAATTAGTGGGGTGTTGACATAATCTTTGTATTATCTGCTTATGTACTACCATTGCATTTTATATATTCATGTATCAGTACACATTTTTCATATATAAACATTTAGGGGTCTATTACGATGGCGGGCACCGTAACGGAATGCGGGACCGTCCGAAAGGGGGGCGGGGGTCCTGCACCTGGAATTAGGATGCCACCGCCACTGTGGCGTTGGCATCCCCTATTCCCAGCATTGTGGCAGGCGGTGCCTGCCACTTTGTCCGTGCCAATGCAGGGAGATACCATAGGTACCCCCCATGTGCACCTCTCACCCCCCCAACTACCTGGGGGCCTGCTACAGGCCCCCAAAGGCAAAGACCGCATGCCATTCCATGGCGGCAACGCCGCCATGGTAAGGCACATCTCCGCCTGCATGCTAATATGGATGGCGGTGTACCATGTTAGACCCCTTTACAGCCCAGTCGACTCGTCGACGGGCGGAAATGCGGCAGACTGTCTTCCCGTCTGCCGCTGACCCCCCAGCCATCATAATATAGCGGGGGGTCATTCATGCGTGGATGGTGGGTGGATCGCCGGCCCGGCGGCGTCGATCCGTCCGCCATTTTAATAGGCCCCTTAGTATTGATTTCACATGTATAACACAACATTTCCTTTGCTGTAGTCTAATAGCATATCGATTATTCATATATACGGTAAATATGAATTATAAAATGTGATAGAATTTAATGAAAGTACCATAGAATTAATATGCTAATTCTTTCATTATGTATAATCTGAACGGAATCAGTTTGACACTGACATTTCTAGACACCAATTTCCAGCAACTTCTGCCATTCCTAGTGATTTTCTAAACAAACTTGACAGTCATAATTGCACCATTTTTTATCAAGCTCCTTCCGGGGTTTATTATGCAAGACCTTTCCATACAATTTACTGATTCTATCCAGGAGGCAGAAAAGACAGTAATTTCTTTCACGCTTCCTATCAACTTTAAAACAATGTCAGTATATAATTGCCCTGAAGCCTTGATTGAGGAACAATTTCAGATAGATCTGATTCGACAGGTATGTCACTGTATTGAACAAAATAGAGAGGTTATATAGGACCATCTCAGGCACTAGGCCTGTCCTTTTCAAACCAATCAGAATAGAGTATTTATGTTTGGTACAGACAAGTATTAGACAGAGAGGGGTCTTCAGCTTTACTTCCTGGGAGATTATTTCACTAGGATCCCTGTTTTAAGTTGGTAATTTGGTTTTTAGCTTGTGAGTTTCGCCACAGGTTCTAGGTGACCTAGAACTGAGCTACCTTTTGCAGAAGTTCCAAAAGATGTATCAGTGTGTTCAGTTTTTGAGAGGAAGTGAATTTGAATTTATAAAGCAAGCTTTTTGTTCACCTGTATTGTGAAAATGGCTTTGTGAATAGGAACCCATTGCCAACAATGTCTAACGTTGGTGTTTCTGTGAGAAGCCCCTACAATGAACTTGGGATCTTATTTAGAGTTTGGCAGGTAGGGTAACCCATCCCAAATGTGGTGAATATTCCGCCCCCGTATTGCAAGTGTTCTATTACGAATGCTATAAGCTGTCAAGCATTTGTAATATAGAGGACAGGATATCCATCAATAGAATAGAAATAGATAAAACATGATTGCTCAGCAGTTCCTGACTTCTCCAACACAATAATTTTAGGTATGTGTTGTAATCCAAAGGAAGTCCAGACATATTATAAGTTATAAGTAGAAGGTTTATTAAGCTTAGGTACAGGTTAAGATGGTAAATAGGAGATCGGATGTTCAGCCCAAACAGGAGCAGCATCACTGCTGCTCAGCCCACACGCTCTCTGTCAACTACACCAGGCACTCCAGCATTCCACTACCTCATCAAGCATTCCACACAATTCACATTCATACTGGCTGGGCAGCAAGGAACAGAACACCAAGGGAAAGGATGCAAAGGAACAATACAGGTCACAACACATCTCCTTCCCTTAGAGAAAACAGTTAAAAATATTACAACAAAGTACAATAGAAATACACACCAATTGTTATCATAAGCACAAAAGAAACATATACAACTTAAAACTAACTAGTTGTAAATTGAAAGGACTCGGCATAGGCGAATAGCAAAGCAGTCCTAAGATATCAAATACATTAAAATTACACCATTATAATATTATGCAGGACTGGGAGAATCAATGACACCTCAGTGGTGTAACACCCTGACTCACCCCCTTCTGCACACTACAAGAAAATGAGAGTTCCATATCTGCACCGACTAGAGCACACAACCTTACAACTCTACCTTAGGATACACAACCCTATAACATATACACTATATCGTATGCCTGAGTGGACCTATTGTCTCAAGCAAAGCACACTCTCTATTGTACGTCTGACATGACCTCCCATCTCAGGCAATGCATACACCCTGGTGTACGCCTGACAGGACCTATCGTCTCAAGCAAAGTTCACTCTACTGTACACCTGACATGACCTCCCTTCTCAGGCAACACACACACACCCTACAGTATGCCTGACAGGACCTATCTTCTCAGGCAAAGCACAGCACAGGGTACACAACCCCTCAACACACACAACTCGCACACTGACAGGACCGAAAGTGTCGGGTAAAATACCAGCACAGGGTACACTCAATAAGATTTCGCATAACAGTGCCACACACTAGATCCCCACACACACATGGAAATATACACATGGGTAAGAAATTAATGATAGCATACTAAAACAGCATAGCATAAATAACAACACACTGAAAAAGAGAAAAAAGTGTATACCTGCAGAAAATCCGAATTGCATTAAAGAAACACACCGAGGCTGTGATCACGTTTGGCATAAGACCAAACCGTGGCAACACACCCAGCATGAAAAGTAACTCTGTATACCCTCTCCACCTTGCATCTAATAGCTATATGAGGAGTAAGCATACACAACATAGCCTCAATATGTACAAGGGATTTCTACTACACCCCCCTTCTGTTTAAGGGGCAATTATTCCACATAAAGTACACCCATAAGCATACTCTAAATAAAGTACTATCATAAGCAGAGGACAACAACAACACAAAAAAGGTGCAATGTAATCTAAAAGGTTCTACTGCACCCCAACTTGTGTTGTATTCCTTGTCTTGTGACCATCAGCCAGAGAACGTTATCATTGATGATAGAATTTGTAGTAGTCCTCAGAAGATCAACTGCATCATCAGCTTTCATGTTCGTGTCCTCTGGTTCGTTGAGCTGCTGTCCCCAGAAGAGTTGCAGCGGCTGAGGGTGGTGGCGGTTCACGTCACCACCCTCCCCTACCCGTGCTGCACATGTTGCACTGGGACAGGCCAGCTGACAAGAAAGTGGCCTGGGCGGTGTAGCCTGAAGCGCAACCTCTGGCTTGCCTGCTGGCAAAACAAAGATGGCGGCACGCAGAAGTGCATGGCGTTAGATGGTTCAATGCGTGTGTGTCATCCCAAAACATCCTGGGACAGCTCGAGTTCCTGGACACCAGCTAAAACATCGCCGATATCTACGTAGGAGCATCACGCACATCACGCAACCCCATGGACACGGTAAGGAGCGCACATACCGCTGATAACGCCAGTCTCGCGGCCCACTCAAATGCCACATCTCATAACGGCAAACAGCCACATGCCTAAAACCCGACAATTTCCCCCAGGGCAACTCACCAATCTGAAATGATGGACTCATAGTTCAATACATTGCTCATCCCCCAGCCGGTTATTGATATTAGTAATAAAGTTAATGCCGCGGCAGGTCTCTTCCGCCATTAACTGCATGCTGCCAGCATCTTCCACATAAAGGCAATGTAGATCTCTGCAGGCATCAATACCTTGTTAACTTCTTCTTAATTTTACAGCAGTTCTCTTGAAGCTTTTTCTTGTTGTCATTGTTTCTCAGTTCAAAGAAGGTTAAATGCCCCAGACTGCAGGCTGTCCAGATGTAAAAAAAGACACTGGTGGGACTGACCAGGGTGTTTCTTACCTTCAAACCTCAGGTTTCTAAACTTCAGGTTTCGTCAGAAGGTTCAAATACAGTTCATCTTCCACAACACATAGTTTTTTTTCTCCAAATCATTGTTGCAATCCAAAGGAATTCCAGAGGTAGCCATATTGTAAGTTATAAGTAGAAGATTTATTAAGCTTAGTTACAAGTTAAGATGGTAAATAGTAGATAGGAAGTTCAGCCCCACCAGGAGCAGCATCCCTGCTGCTCAGCCCACACACTCCAACTGTCTCTCTGTTAACCACACCAGGCACTCTAGCATTCCACTTCCTCATCAAGCATTCCAACATTCCACACACATCATATTCATACTGGCTGAGCAGCAAGGAACAGGTACCCAAGGGAAATGATGCAAAGTAACAATACAGGTCACAACAGTGTGCTAAAGATTTTCAATAGTTTACAACAGCATATCTTTTTAGAAACTGTTAATGTATTTTTTGTGGAAACCATGCAAATATAGATCATGATCAATTTGAAATATTCCTCATATTAAAATAAATATCATAAAAATACTTGTAATACTTCTACAATATTGTTATGCACTTGCATCATATAGATCTCAAAGTAACTTTCTTAGTCTTAGTTATCTTTGGAAAGCTAACAAACTCAAGTAAAAACATGTTGTTAATGGTAACAGGAATATCTTACTATAAGACCTGCCAACTTGAAAATAAAAGTTCCTTGTGAAAAGAGGGTGTGGCTTGGATGGGGCAGGGATTTATGCCAAGAACTGCTTGAGAAGATAATATGCCATGTCCCCTGCCCCAATCAACCTCCTTCCCCCTCCCAAAATAACAAAATGTTGCTGAGGTGGCTTCCGATGTCCTTGGGTGTTTTCATACCACTTAATGGACATCAGCTCCTTGCATCCTCAAAACAGAGCTAGACATCCACTCAATGCCATGGTTTACAGCTTGCCGTGCCTGCAACTTGTGATGTTTGGCTCCTCACGGGTGGACTCTGTGAAGGGAACCAATATCATGTGACACACTGTGGCACCATGTGAGTGGGCAGATCTGCACTGTTATCCGGAATATATGTGCAACATTGACTTTTCATAGCATGACAGGCAGCTCCTTCTTTAGCTAAAAGCAAATGTTAGAACCGGCCGTCTCTAGTTCAGGGGTCCTTCTCTTATACCCCTTTTTCCCTTTGTTCCCTTTGTCCAAGCAGGGCGATTCCCACCATCTCAGGTTTGTTGTGGGTGTTGCCAGGCAGAGGCACCTGGCCTATTCACTGAGCAGGGCAGAGTCCTCAGCCGCCCAGCAGGAGGCGGAGCCAGTATTGTCACTGGCAGGAGCAGGGCTATCAGTCGCCCAGCAGGAGGCGGAGCCAGTATTGTGTCAGGCAGGGCAGGCTACTCTTCCCTCACTCTATGTGTAAACGCCCCATTCACCCCACACTGACTCACTCAGACCTCTGGAGCCACCCAGCCCCTGACACACACACCAAACCAGCAGAGACCGGTAGATAGTTGGACAAGAAAATAGCCACTTTCTAAAAGTGCTATTTTCAAACATAGAATTCAAAAACCATCCATCCTAAAGGGTGTGTTATTAAATTCTGAGTTCAGGGATACTAAACTCGACTTGCTACCATGCTCCCTGAGTCAGATAGATTATAATGGAGTTAATAATCAGTCTGCCCAGTCTGGCCTATTGGAGGCAGGTAGCCCTTCAATAGTGAAAAACGAAAATGGCTGTAATTCACTATTAGGTCATGCCACACACATCAGGGCATGACCTACCTTTTACCAACAATGCACCCTGCCCTAGGGCCTACCATAGAGGTGTCTGAAATGTGGCAAAGTGAAGGTTTAGAGACTGGTAAGTAGGTTTCCTTACCAAGTCGACATGGCAGTCAGGGACTGCACGCAGGCGCTGCGGTGGCAGGCCTGAGACACATTTTACACGCTGCTTCTGTGGGTGGCACAACCAGTGCTGCAAGCCCACCAGCAGCAGTTAACTTATACGCCCTTGGCACACGCAGTGCACTAGACTAGGGTCTGAACAGTAAATCAACCAAGCCAATCATGGTAACACCAATCAATGTAACAATTTAACATAGGGAGCACTTGCACTGTGGCACTGATCAGCAGTGGCACAGTGCCCAAAGCAATAAACCAGCAAAAACATCGTGAACAGAGGAGGCAAACAGAAAAAAATGGAGGAGAGACTCATGCCAATGATGCCAGGTCTAACACGTGTCCCCTCCAGCTGAAATGTGGGGAGAACTACCCTTCACCCAGGGAGTCCTCATCACTAAGGCGGAAAAATCTGGACAGACCATCGCACTCCACCTTTGTTCCCTGGGAAGTAACCTCCGGCTGATGAAGGCTACAGGTAAGTCTCGGCCCTCCTCATTCATCTGTGCTAGAACAGCCCCCACACCATGCTCTGAAGCGTCTGTCTGGACAATGAATTCTTTTGAAAAGTCGGGTGCCTGGAGGACCGGTGCTGTACACATTGCAGTTTTCAGGGTGTCAAAGGCGTTCTGACAGGCGTCAGTCCAGATCACAAGTCTCGGCTGCTTCCTGGAAGTCAGCGAGGTCAAGGGGTGCACAATGTTGCCATACCCCTTGACAAACCTCCTGTAGTAACCCGTGAGACCCAAGAAGGCTCTCACCTGAGTCTGGGTTTTGGGCGGTTCCCAAGCCAGGATGGTATCTATCTTGGGTTGCAGGGGGGCCACCTTGCCGCTCCCTACTTGGTGCCCCAAGTACACCACGGAACCCTGCCCAATCTGGCACTTACTAGCCTTGATTGTGAGGCCTGCTCTGCGCAGGGCCAACAACACTTCCTGGAGGTGGCGCAAGTGTTCCTCCCAGCTGGCGCTGAACACTGCTATATCGTCCAGGTAGGCGGCGCTGAAATCTTCCAGCCCGGCCAATACCTGGTTAACCAACCTCTGGAATGTGGCAGGGGCATTCTTCATCCCAAAGGGCATCACACGGAACTGGTAGTGCCCATCTGGTGTGGAGAATGCAGACCTCTCTTTTGCCCCATCAGTCAAGGCGATCTGCCAGTACCCAGACGTTAGATCAAACGTACTAAGGTACCGGGCAGCCCCCAACCGATCGATGAGCTCATCAGCTCTGGGGATGGGGTGCGCGTCAGTCTTGGTGACCGAATTGAGTCCTCGGTAATCCACCCAGAACCGAAGTTCTGGTGAAGCACCAGGCGCCGCAGCCTTTGGGACCAAGACCACTGGGCTGGCCCAAGGACTGCTAGAGGACTCAACCACCCCTAAGGCAAACATCTTGGAGACCTCCTCCTTGATATATGCTCTGACCTTTTCAGTCACCCTGTAGGCCTTGTGCCTCACAGGAGTGCTGTCCCCAGTGTCCACATCATGGACACACCACTGAGTGACACCAGGGATTAAGGAGAACAGATCAGGGAATTGTACCAACAGATGGCGACAATCTTGCTGCTGCTCAGGGGTCAGTGTGTCAGAGAGGACAACACCATCCACTGACCCATCTTTTTCTTTTGCACACAGGAGGTCAGGAAGAGGCTCACTCTCCTCCTCCATCCCAGCATCAGTGGCAAGGAGCATGCCCACTTCGGACCTTTCTAAGTGGGGCTTTAACCGGTTGACATGCAGGACCCTTAAGGGGTTCCTGGGAGATTTCAAGTCCACCAAGTAGGTGACATCGCTCTTCTTCTCCACAACCTCAAATGGTCCAGTCCACCTGTCCTTGAGCGCACAAGGTTCCACAGGGGCCATGACCCAAACTTTCTGACCAGGTTGAAGCTCAACCAGAGTGGCATTCTGATCGTACCACCGCTTCATCTCTTCCTGGCTGGCCTCCAGATTTGCCTGAGCAAGATCTCTGAAGCGCCGAGTCTGGTTCCCAAAGGCCAGCATGTAACTATATACATCCTGGGGAGGTTTCCTGGGAGATTGCTCCCAGCCTTCTTTGACCAGACTCAAAGGTCCTCTTACCGGGTGACCATACAAAAGCTCAAAGGGGCTGAACCCTAGAGACTTCTGTGGCACCTCACGGTAAGCAAACAGCAGGCATGGCAAGAGGACGTCCCATTTACGCCTTATTGGTTCTTCAAGACCCATGATCATGCCTTTTAGGGTCCGGTTGAATCTCTCAACCAGCCCATTACCTTGAGGGTGGTAAGGAGTGGTAAACTTGTAGGTTACCCCACACTCCTTCCACAGAGACTTCATATAATTCGAAACGAAGTTGGTGCCCCGGTCTGACACCACCTCTCTGGGGAACCCCATGCGGGAGAAAACACCCATCAGTGCCCGTCCCACCACGGGGGCCGTCACTGTACGGAGAGGGATGGCTTCCGGGTACCGGGTGGCATGGTCCACCAAGACCAGGATAAACCTGTTGCCCATGGCTGTCTTGGGGTCCAGTGGCCCCACAATGTCAATTCCCACTCGCTCAAAGGGGGTACTGACGACGGGAAAAGGTTGGAGGGGAGCCTTCTGCTTCCGCCCACTTTTCCCACTGGCCTGGCAAGTTTGACAGGTCCTACAATGGATATCTGAATCCCTTCTCATCTGGGGCCAATAAAAATGGGTGACAAGCCTGTCATAGGTCTTGTCCTGCCCCAGATGTCCAGCTAACGGAACGTCATGAGCCAACCCCAGTAGGAAGGCTCTGAAGCGCTGGGGTACCACCAGCACACGGGCTTACTCAGGTTCAGCAGCCTTAGGCTCGCTATACAGGAGGTCGTTCTCCCAGTAGACCCAATGTGATCCTGACTGATCACCTGTCGTTTGGGCTGAGGCCTGCTGCCTCATACCCACAAGAGAAGGGCACACTTTCTGTTCAGCACAAAATTCCTCCCTGGAGGGACCACCATCCTGCTGCCAATGGGTCAGCTCGGGCAGGTCTCCCAGTTCGGCCACTTGTTCTCCTGTCGGTTCCAGGGCATCCCCCTCAGGGTCTGCTCCCTCCTGGACCGCGGGAACGATGGGGGACGGTTTCCCGCGCCCCCTGCCTCTTCTCTTCACGGTTGGGACCTGGGCCATACTTTCAGGCTCCGGGCCCCCATCAACACCCTTACTAACTGACATGGACCGGGTGGTCGCACACACCCACTCAGGCAGACCCAACATTTCCAGATGCGCTTTTCTCTCCACCTTAGCTCAAGGGGAGTCCTCCAAATCATTGCCCAGGAGACAATCAACAGGCATGGCGGGCCTCACAGCAACCTGAAGAGTACCTGAGACCCCCCCCCCACTCAAAGGGAACTTGAGCTACCTCACACTGACTCTGTGAGTTGTCAGCAGCTACAACGGGGTAGAATGCATGAGGGACCACCTGCTCTCTGGACACCAAGTGACACTTGACAGCTGTCACACTCGCTCCGGTGTCTCTGAGAGCTTCCACCCTATGGCCATTAATGGTCACCCACTGCCTATATTTCTTAGTGTTACTAGGCAGAGGGGTTGGAGGGACCATTTCCACGTCTCCTAAAGAGACCAGGGACATTTCTGCGGGACCCCACCCACCGGGGGCACCCATCTCATCCCCTCCCAGGGCTACACTCGCCACCTGACGAGGGGGTGCACGCGGCGGTGCATTCGAATCCTTCATGGGACACTGGGGATCATAATAACGGTGTCCCACCTGCTTACAGGCATAGCAGGTCATGGGGCCCCTGTGAACAGGTTTACCTGTCGGGGCCTCTGGCTTCTTTACAGGGGGAGGCTGGGAACCCTTCCCTTGGTTCCCTTGGGGACTACTTTGGGGCCCTTTTTGAAACTCCCTCTGTTTACCCCTGTCCCCCCCACTCTTCTGCTGGGGACCCTGCCCACCTTTGGCTGAGTCTCCCACTGGACCCTTGTGGACCCTTGTACTGACCCAGCGGTCCGCCTCCTCAGCAAGTTTTCTAGGGTTAGATATCTTGCTATCAACAAGGTGCTGGCGTAGCTCTGGAAAACAGTTATTAGACAAGTGCTCCCAAGCAAACAAATCATAAAGAGCATCATAACTATCAACCTTGCTACCCTTTATCCAACCATCCATGGTTCTGCAGAAAAAAGACACATATTCAACCCACGTAGTACCAGGCAACTTCTTACATTCTCTAAAGGTTTGTCTGTACTTTTCTGGAGTTAAGCCATATCTCAGCATTAAAGCATCTTTCATATGAGTATAAGACATCCTATCCTCAGCAGGAAGGCTCAACAAGGTATCTCTCCCCTCGTTTGTAAAGCGGCTCCACAACCCCGTTCCCCAATCCTTCTCAGGGACCCGGTGGGCCAACAATGCTAACTCATACGCTTTAAACCATTGGCTAATATCTTCATTCTTACTGTAATCCTTGATCACATCTTTAGGAAAATAAAACCTACTTTCTGCAGGCACAGATGGAGTGCTGCCACCAGAGGGATTCAACTCTAAACTCTTAGTTTTAAGCTCCATCTCCCTCACCATCTTCTCACGTTCAAATGCTAACTTCTCTCTCTCAAAATCTAATCTTTTGCTCTCCATTTTAGCTTCTCTCTTGCTTCTTGCATTCTCTAATTCCAACTGCCCTCCTAATTTAAGTTTTGCCATTTCTAACTTGTACCCCCTCTCCTTCTCCCTGTCTTCTAATTCTTCGGGGGAAAGGCTCCTAGAGGACGCACTACTGCCTGGAGATGACACTGGCCCACCTGTGGGCTCTTCCTCTTCCTCTTCTTCTTCCTCTTCCGGTACCACCACCGGATCAGAGGGATTTCTGGCCTCTAACCAGGCCTTCAGCGCTTTGAGGAAGCCCTCTTTCTTTGAGACACCTGTGGTAGGAACTTTAAACTGCTTGCAAAATCCTTTTAGATCTTTTAGCGTGTAGGAATCTATCTTCTCCTTATCAAATTCCCCCACAACAATCTCCACAGGTGTAGTGACTCCGGCATTCTCCATGGTCAAAACTGGCAGTGTTTAAAGAAAATAAGCTCCAGGAAAGCGGAGAACAAAAATAGAATATCCTACCAAACAGACTGTGGCTGCGTTATGGTCTGCTTTCACTATGTAGCGTACACTAATCACTGCACATGAGTCATAAATGCAAAGTTCAATCCTCACCGCTGACCACCAATGTTAGAACCGGCCGTCTCTAGTTGGCAGAGGTATGCACTTCTGACAAATAGGGACCAACCAACTCTAGTCAGGGAAAGGGGATTACACACTCAGATAACCCCTGCTACCCCCTTGGTAGCTTGGCAGAGCAGACAGGCTTATCTCAGAGGCAGTGTGTTAAGCATTTATGACCACATACAGTAATAAAGTGAATACACTACAGATGGACACGACACAGAAGTTATTATAAAAATAGTATTTTTATATAAGGCTTAGCACAAGACCAAATAACGACAAAAATATACCACAGTCTTAATAAATACTCTTTGGAAGGAAAAATAATAGTTCAAGTAAGGTTTCTTCTTGGCAAATAGTTCTTTAGCAAAGTATTCTTCTGAGCACAGTTCCTTGGCAACAATGTAACCCCCACAGGAGTCACACGACGTCGAGTCTACAAGATTCCCAAGGTTCGGCGTCGACCGCGAGGAGCGCTACGTCGAGCCTGGAGTCGCAACAGACCCCCCAAGTACAGTACCTTGAGAAACGAAGAAAACGATGATCCACGGCGTCGAGATGTCGGCGTCGAGGTCGGCGTCGATCGTGCCTCGGAGTCGGGTCAATCCGCAGCGGCGTCGAGGGATGTCGGGCCGGAGCAGCGCTCACGGCGTCGAGAAGGGCGTCGAGTCGATGCGATCAGCAGCGGCGTCGGGACGGGGTCGCTTGGAGGTAGAGCCGATACTCACTCCTCACTGGCGTCGATACCGGCGTCGAGACGGGGTCACTTGGAGCCGGGGCCGATACCCACTGCTCACTGGCGTTGCTGCTGGCGTCGAGACTGCAGATTTTCCCTTGTGTACTGGAAACAACACTTTCCAGCAATTCAGCAATTCAGTAGATGGTGAAGTCCTTTGGCCCTGTGACTTCAACAGGAGACTGGCACTCTTCCAGTCCTTGGAGATTTCCTAGCAAGTGTTCAGAGAGTACACACCAAGTTCCTCTCTCCTTGTTCCTTGGCAAAAATAAAGAAGCAGCCTTCAGGTTCCTCCACAGCAAAACAGCACTCTGGCAGAAAGGGGAGGCAAGTCCTTAGATCAGCAGGCTTCTTGTCCTTGGTACAGGTTTCCTTGTCAGAAGTGATCTGAGTTCTTGGTTCAGGGGTCCTTCTCTTATACCCCTTTTTAGGTCGAGGACTACCGGTCTGCCGAAGGCAGAACCGGAAGTCGAGATTTAATGTTTCCTAGAGTGGCTCCTTAGCCCGCCTCTCTTTTTGCCTCTCATCCATTGGCTGGCTTCCTAAACGGAGGCCAGGCATTGGAGGAGAGAGCCGTCCCTCCAAATAGGCTCCGTCTTTTTCAGATTCGGGGGCGTGTTCTTGCTGTTCTTTCTACTTTTTAGCCACGCCCTTTCTCAGGCGTGTTTTTCTCTCCTCCAGCCAATGGCAAGAGGAGAGAAAAAGAAACACGCCCCCGAATCTGAAACGGCCGCTGCCTTTCTCCGAGGCATTTCTTCTTCGCTCGAGAAAGGCGGTGGTGTTCATGGCGTCCTCTCCCCCTAGCTAGGACAGTAGCACCTGCGTTTTACCGGTTTATTAAGTCCTCTCATGTTGAGCGTACAAAACTTTAAGTGGCTTGACCTGCTTTAGGAGTAACCAGGTAGGTGTTTGTTATGTGATGCAGCCTCATGTCGAGCCTGAAGTTATCGCTAAATTGTATGGAGCTCTCCTACAAATCCCTGCCTGTTTTCCGTTGTGTGGCAGGCGACATCTGCCTCCAGCGCGAGGCGCTTCAGCTTACAGCGAGCGAGTGATAAGGCGTAACATAACGTCAAGTCGGGCCCGCCTTGAAAAACGGGGGCTGTGATACGACACAGCACCACCATCCGAGTGTAGGTTGCCCAGCGTGGTTACATGCAGTTTGCACACTAAAATAAACTGTGCGCAGTGTCGAAATGGGATGCCTGTCAAATGAAAGGTCTTTGGGTCCGTGTATGAAAGTAGGTTCTCCAAAGAGTGCATGAACTTTCGGCCAGCGCCTCCCTTTCCGAGAGATTGTCCTGCGTACCCCGCCGCAGACCGCAGTGCGATGTTATTATCTGGGAACAGACCCGCCGGGCAGAGAACTGCGCCGTCCACGAACTCCGGCTTTGCTTGTGTCTGTGCTGTTCTTGGCTCGTCGTGTGTTTTCCTTCATGTTTCGGTGCTGCTGCTTTCACCGTTTCAGAAGTGATAGCTACGAACTCCAGTCCCCCTATAGAGTAATGTACCTAGCTGCAAGCGAGAGCAGGGGTGATGAGCAATAAAACAATGCTCGGACAATCGATATATATTCAGCGAAGGCTGCTGCAGAAATTCGGTAGTCATGAGAGCTATGCGTTATTTCTTTTTACAAACTCCCTCCTCAGAGAAATTAGCAGCAGGGAAAAGTTGGATAGTACATTTTATTTCTTCTGGCTTACTTTAGTCACAGGCAGGCTCTGTTTTACACTAGGTTACGGGGTAAGGCACCAGTTGCAACGATCGGTGCGTATCCAGGACTTGTTGGGTGGAAGACGGTGACTGTGGTGTTAAATGCATTTGCAGGAGTGACCTGCGTGGGCTTTCATCTCATGTTTAGCTCTTACAATAACACAGCAGGTTAATGTTCCTGCTTCACAGCATCGCCTATAAATGTCGGTTACAGATGTGTTTTATGTAAGACAGCTGAGCTCAGTGGGTTAATGTCTTTGTTGCATAGATTCGTATGGTACGTGCAGGCAGTGCAGGAAGTGAGGGGGTCAAGCTAGATCAGGGAACCAGCAGCTGTTATGGAGCCTGCCCTGGTTCTGCTGGCCTGATGGAGTATGCTGAATTTGCCAACACCGGGATGCATTCTAGATGTGCTTGTAGCATGGTATGCTTTCCGTAGAGAGCAGCAGCCTGCCGGTGACGAGGCGTCTCTCCCACTTTCACTTACAACTGGGTCCAAACGCACAGGCCTCACTTAAAGAGCCACCAGTCTCACTTGTGTTCCAGTATCGTCCTGGCTGGAAGCGATCTTGATCGTAGCATCTAAATGCCAATGCAATGGAGGGAAACAAAGGCTCTTAGGTTATCACTTCATAAATTCTTAAAAGAAACTGTGATTTGGAGACATGTTTTTGACTTTGTGTGTAAGAGATATGCATTCACTGTAAGAATATCAGATATATCTGTCTGTATGAATACCAAAACAAATAACAAGTTAAATGCACTAATTTATGTTTAATTTAATTCTTTAATACCTCTCTCATCCCAATATGGGGCATCTGAGCACTTTAGAGCATACGCATACATTAGAAAGAGACAATAAATCATACAAGTGTGCAAATCAATGTTTTGTTAAAGCCCTGTTTTGCTCCAGACTGAAACACACGCCATGCCACCATCTGTGCGGCATTAGCTTTGCTGCTTCGCCCGCTGCCAGGGTGACTGGCTGCGCGCGCTGCCACGTAAATCTCCACAGAAGTGGGGCTGCCCCGCCCGTAATCCACAGCTGAAAGGACGCGAACGAGGCTCTGTGAAAAGGCCGTGCAACGAGTCTCTGTCAATCAGCCCGGGTCTATTTTCTGTCCCTGCCTGAATCTGACCCTGCAACATCGACGCCCTAATTGTTCGCACCTCGGCAGGTTTGAGGCGCTATGTAAACGCACTTACAAAAGCCATGCAGCCCACCACCACCTTAGGCACGCCCCCGCCCACACGGGAGCACCCCCACTGTATCCCTAGCGACCCCTACCAATTTACCTCACAGTGAGCTGCTAATGACCGCCCACTGTCCCTACTGGGAAGTAATCGGCGCCATCTGGATATAAACAAAGCCCGGACCCCCTGGAAAAGGGGCTTTGACATTCAAGAGATGCCCCATCCCGGAAGGGCATCTTCGCACATTCCAACACAATGCCCTGGTCTTGCTGAGTCCTCGCCGGGGTTATTCTGAAAACCGAGGCGTGTGTTGAATGAGTCTGTGCCAGTCTACCCAAAGTACTACAGAATGGGCACATTTTGCCAATACAACAAACATGCAAATCCTAGCGCTTCATTATGAACATGGGGCGTCTTTAAAATCGGTACTTGTGTACCACGAGTCCCACCGCGTGGGTAAAGTTAACAATATACCACTCTCATCACATTACACCGGAGCAGCGAGGTGCATGTATGCAGCCCACGTAAATACCACAAGTGCACACTTTCAAACAAAATGACAAATAAATACTCCATATGGCATTCAAATGGAAAATTAAGATTTGCGAAAGTAACTGTTACAGTTTACAAGAAATATTCATTATATCACAAAAACGACATTTTGACTAAAAATTGAGCTGTGGTCAGTTTGCGTCAGTCATACTAACAAGTGATGCGCCGTCGACACAGTTTATATCAGTGTTTAACAAGACTGAGCACTGAGGGTGTAGTGTCCCCGTGACCATTACAGAGGGGCTTTCCCTAATGGTTACAGTTTCCATAAACTCCTCTAGCGCGTGAAACCTAAGAACTGACGTGCACGTTGTGCAGTTATCAGAGTAGTTTAAGTGCGGACGAGCGGCGCGTCTATGTCCAGTGTGTGTGAACCAGCAGTCAATGCCCGCTTGAGTCGGTTTCAGGCAATACCTAATTTCTGATGTTGAATATGAATTTTGAGCTGAGTTCAGGCCCCGCATGCGTTACAGACAGTACTGAGAAAGCTACTAATCTCGTCGCCACAATGTCCCCCTGAGGACTGAGCTCTGTTGACACAACTGTCTATCTCCCTCCTCAAAGGGGCACGGAGTGCGCAGTTTCCTCAGTCGGACCGCGCCTTCGTGCCGGATGCGGATATCGAGGCTTGCCCCCTGACTGAGCGGGGTTCACAGTGTTGTTATTGTAGTCAGTGTGTCATGGGTCCTAGTGCAAGGAAGGACATGCCTCCCCGGCTGCTGTTTGAAGTGTGAAATACAATAATATTCAAGGCTCAGTGTGTCCCTGGTGCCACTGCACCTGCTGCACCAATGGAAGCTTCACCCCTGGGGGTCCTTTGCAGGGACGCCTGAGTGAAGTCTGTGAGGTTACAGTAAATGGCGGCAGATAGGACTTGCTTGCTCGCACGAAGATCACGGCTTGGGAGGGAACTCTGCCTTCTTTGGCCTGCAAGGCAGACAGCCCTGGGCAAGTTTTTGGGGCACAAGCTCTTCTTGTCAGTGGTTATTGGTCAATGCTTCTTGTGAAATACAGGACTCGATTATTTGCAGTCAGCCTCGCATAATGCACGGGGGTAGCTTCTTCAGGAAGATTGGGGGGGAGGGGTATATACGTCAGATTTCCCAACAATCACGCAGGTTAAAATACATTATATGCACTCTCTCTCTATCTCACTACCTCACTCTCTATCACTACATCACTATCTATTTCTATCTCACTCTCACTACCTCACTATATCACAACACACTCTCTCAAAACTTCACTACATCACTCTCTCACTACCTCGCAACTTCACTCTCTCTTTCTAACTCACTAATTCACTCTCTCTATCTCACTACCTCACTCTCTCTCTCAAATACACTAAGTCACTTACACTCACTCTTTCACTACCTCACTACATCACTATCTGTTTCTATCTTAATACCTCACAACATCCCTCACTACCTCACTCTCTCTTTCCTTACCTCAATCTTTCTCACAACATCACTCACTGTTTTTATCTCACTACATCAGAAAATACCTCACTCACTAACTCACTCTTTCACTACCTCACTCTCTACCTCACTCTCTCTCACTACCTCACTCTCTATTTCAATACCTCACTCTCTATCTGCCTACCTCACTCTCTCTCTGCTAATGCAATAGGTATCACATATACAAAAAAAAAAACTAATGCCAATAGAAATGACAATGCCATTTATTTAGGGATACAAAAATGATAAAAAAATAATGAGCAATACCAATAGCTCTACCTATAATATTGCCGAGACCATTGCATTGTAAATGCTTGTTCCCTTTGTTCCCTTTGTCCAAGCAGGGCGATTCCCACCATCTCAGGTTTGTTGTGGGTGTTGCCAGGCAGAGGCACCTGGCCTATTCACTGAGCAGGGCAGAGTCCTCAGCCGCCCAGCAGGAGGCGGAGCCAGTATTGTCACTGGCAGGAGCAGGGCTATCAGTCGCCCAGCAGGAGGCGGAGCCAGTATTGTGTCAGGCAGGGCAGGCTACTCTTCCCTCACTCTATGTGTAAACGCCCCATTCACCCCACACTGACTCACTCAGACCTCTGGAGCCACCCAGCCCCTGACACACACACCAAACCAGCAGAGACCGGTAGATAGTTGGACAAGAAAATAGCCACTTTCTAAAAGTGCTATTTTCAAACATAGAATTCAAAAACCATCCATCCTAAAGGGTGTGTTATTAAATTCTGAGTTCAGGGATACTAAACTCGACTTGCTACCATGCTCCCTGAGTCAGATAGATTATAATGGAGTTAATAATCAGTCTGCCCAGTCTGGCCTATTGGAGGCAGGTAGCCCTTCAATAGTGAAAAACGAAAATGGCTGTAATTCACTATTAGGTCATGCCACACACATCAGGGCATGACCTACCTTTTACCAACAATGCACCCTGCCCTAGGGCCTACCATAGAGGTGTCTGAAATGTGGCAAAGTGAAGGTTTAGAGACTGGTAAGTAGGTTTCCTTACCAAGTCGACATGGCAGTCAGGGACTGCACGCAGGCGCTGCGGTGGCAGGCCTGAGACACATTTTACACGCTGCTTCTGTGGGTGGCACAACCAGTGCTGCAAGCCCACCAGCAGCAGTTAACTTACACGCCCTTGGCACACGCAGTGCACTAGACTAGGGTCTGAACAGTAAGTCAACCAAGCCAATCATGGTAACACCAATCAATGTAACAATTTAACATAGGGAGCACTTGCACTGTGGCACTGATCAGCAGTGGCACAGTGCCCAAAGCAATAAACCAGCAAAAACATCGTGAACAGAGGAGGCAAACAGAAAAAAATGGAGGAGAGACTCATGCCAATGATGCCAGGTCTAACACGTGTCCCCTCCAGCTGAAATGTGGGGAGAACTACCCTTCACCCAGGGAGTCCTCATCACTAAGGCGGAAAAATCTGGACAGACCATCAGCATTGGCGTGATCTGTACCAGGGCGGTGTTCCACCGTAAAGTCCATCCCCTGTAGGGAAATGGACCACCTCAACAGCTTTGGGTTCTCACCCCTCATCTGCATTAACCATCTGAGGGGCCTGTGGTCTGTCTGAACCCGGAAGTGAGTCCCAAACAGGTAGGGTCTTAGCTTCTTCAGCGCCCAGACCACAGCAAATGCCTCACGCTCTATCGCACTCCACCTTTGTTCCCTGGGAAGTAACCTCCGGCTGATGAAGGCTACAGGTAAGTCTCGGCCCTCCTCATTCATCTGTGCTAGAACAGCCCCCACACCATGCTCTGAAGCGTCTGTCTGGACAATGAATTCTTTTGAAAAGTCGGGTGCCTGGAGGACCGGTGCTGTACACATTGCAGTTTTCAGGGTGTCAAAGGCGTTCTGACAGGCGTCAGTCCAGATCACAAGTCTCGGCTGCTTCCTGGAAGTCAGCGAGGTCAAGGGGTGCACAATGTTGCCATACCCCTTGACAAACCTCCTGTAGTAACCCGTGAGACCCAAGAAGGCTCTCACCTGAGTCTGGGTTTTGGGCGGTTCCCAAGCCAGGATGGTATCTATCTTGGGTTGCAGGGGGGCCACCTTGCCGCTCCCTACTTGGTGCCCCAAGTACACCACGGAACCCTGCCCAATCTGGCACTTACTAGCCTTGATTGTGAGGCCTGCTCTGCGCAGGGCCAACAGCACTTCCTGGAGGTGGCGCAAGTGTTCCTCCCAGCTGGCGCTGAACACTGCTATATCGTCCAGGTAGGCGGCGCTGAAATCTTCCAGCCCGGCCAATACCTGGTTAACCAACCTCTGCAATGTGGCAGGGGCATTCTTCATCCCAAAGGGCATCACACAGAACTGGTAGTGCCCATCTGGTGTGGAGAATGCAGACCTCTCTTTTGCCCCATCAGTCAAGGCGATCTGCCAGTACCCAGACGTTAGATCAAACGTACTAAGGTACCGGGCAGCCCCCAACCGATCGATGAGCTCATCAGCTCTGGGGATGGGGTGCGCGTCAGTCTTGGTGACCGAATTGAGTCCTCGGTAATCCACCCAGAACCGAAGTTCTGGTGAAGCACCAGGCGCCGCAGCCTTTGGGACCAAGACCACTGGGCTGGCCCAAGGACTGCTAGAGGACTCAACCACCCCTAAGGCAAACATCTTGGAGACCTCCTCCTTGATATATGCTCTGACCTTTTCAGTCACCCTGTAGGCCTTGTGCCTCACAGGAGTGCTGTCCCCAGTGTCCACATCATGGACACACCACTGAGTGACACCAGGGATTAAGGAGAACAGATCAGGGAATTGTACCAACAGATGGCGACAATCTTGCTGCTGCTCAGGGGTCAGTGTGTCAGAGAGGACAACACCATCCACTGACCCATCTTTTTCTTTTGCACACAGGAGGTCAGGAAGAGGCTCACTCTCCTCCTCCATCCCAGCATCAGTGGCAAGGAGCATGCCCACTTCAGACCTTTCTAAGTGGGGCTTTAACCGGTTGACATGCAGGACCCTTAAGGGGTTCCTGGGAGATTTCAAGTCCACCAAGTAGGTGACATCGCTCTTCTTCTCCACAACCTCAAATGGTCCAGTCCACCTGTCCTTGAGCGCACAAGGTTCCACAGGGGCCATGACCCAAACTTTCTGACCAGGTTGAAGCTCAACCAGAGTGGCATTCTGATCGTACCACCGCTTCATCTCTTCCTGGCTGGCCTCCAGATTTGCCTGAGCAAGATCTCTGAAGCGCCGAGTCTGGTTCCTAAAGGCCAGCATGTAACTATATACATCCTGGGGAGGTTTCCTGGGAGATTGCTCCCAGCTTTCTTTGACCAGACTCAAAGGTCCTCTTACCGGGTGACCATACAAAAGCTCAAAGGGGCTGAACCCTAGAGACTTCTGTGGCACCTCACGGTAAGCAAACAGCAGGCATGGCAAGAGGACGTCCCATTTACGCCTCATTGGTTCTTCAAGACCCATGATCATGCCTTTTAGGGTCCGGTTGAATCTCTCAACCAGCCCATTACCTTGAGGGTGGTAAGGAGTGGTAAACTTGTAGGTTACCCCACACTCCTTCCACAGAGACTTCATATAATTCGAAACGAAGTTGGTGCCCCGGTCTGACACCACCTCTCTGGGGAACCCCATGCGGGAGAAAACACCCATCAGTGCCCGTCCCACCACGGGGGCCGTCACTGTACGGAGAGGGATGGCTTCCGGGTACCGGGTGGCATGGTCCACCAAGACCAGGATAAACCTGTTGCCCATGGCTGTCTTGGGGTCCAGTGGCCCCACAATGTCAATTCCCACTCGCTCAAAGGGGGTACTGACGACGGGAAAAGGTTGGAGGGGAGCCTTCTGCTTCCGCCCACTTTTCTCACTGGCCTGGCAAGTTTGACAGGTCCTACAATGGATATCTGAATCCCTTCTCATCTGGGGCCAATAAAAATGGGTGACAAGCCTGTCATAGGTCTTGTCCTGCCCCAGATGTCCAGCTAACGGAACGTCATGAGCCAACCCCAGTAGGAAGGCTCTGAAGCGCTGGGGTACCACCAGCACACGGGCTGACCCAGGTTCAGCAGCCTTAGGCTCGCTATACAGGAGGTCGTTCTCCCAGTAGACCCAATGTGATCCTGACTGATCACCTGTCGTTTGGGCTGAGGCCTGCTGCCTCATACCCACAAGAGAAGGGCACACTTTCTGTTCAGCACAAAATTCCTCCCTGGAGGGACCACCATCCTGCTGCCAATGGGTCAGCTCGGGCAGGTCTCCCAGTTCGGCCACTTGTTCTCCTGTCGGTTCCAGGGCATCCCCCTCAGGGTCTGCTCCCTCCTGGACCGCGGGAACGATGGGGGACGGTTTCCCGCGCCCCCTGCCTCTTCTCTTCACGGTTGGGACCTGGGCCATACTTTCAGGCTCCGGGCCCCCATCAACACCCTTACTAACTGACATGGACCGGGTGGTCGCACACACCCACTCAGGCAGACCCAACATTTCCAGATGCGCTTTTCTCTCCACCTTAGCTCAAGGGGAGTCCTCCAAATCATTGCCCAGGAGACAATCAACAGGCATGGCGGGCCTCACAGCAACCTGAAGAGTACCTGAGACCCCCCCCCACTCAAAGGGAACTTGAGCTACCTCACACTGACTCTGTGAGTTGTCAGCAGCTACAACGGGGTAGAATGCATGAGGGACCACCTGCTCTCTGGACACCAAGTGACACTTGACAGCTGTCACACTCGCTCCGGTGTCTCTGAGAGCTTCCACCCTATGGCCATTAATGGTCACCCACTGCCTATATTTCTTAGTGTTACTAGGCAGAGGGGTTGGAGGGACCATTTCCACGTCTCCTAAAGAGACCAGGGACATTTCTGCGGGACCCCACCCACCGGGGGCACCCATCTCATCCCCTCCCAGGGCTACACTCGCTACCTGACGAGGGGGTGCACGCGGCGGTGCATTCGAATCCTTCATGGGACACTGGGGATCATAATAACGGTGTCCCACCTGCTTACAGGCATAGCAGGTCATGGGGCCCCTGTGAACAGGTTTACCTGTCGGGGCCTCTGGCTTCTTTACAGGGGGAGGCTGGGAACCCTTCCCTTGGTTCCCTTGGGGACTACTTTGGGGCCCTTTTTGAAACTCCCTCTGTTTACCCCTGTCCCCCCCACTCTTCTGCTGGGGACCCTGCCCACCTTTGGCTGAGTCTCCCACTGGACCCTTGTGGACCCTGGTACTGACCCAGCGGTCCGCCTCCTCAGCAAGTTTTCTAGGGTTAGATATCTTGCTATCAACAAGGTGCTGGCGTAGCTCTGGAAAACAGTTATTAGACAAGTGCTCCCAAGCAAACAAATCATAAAGAGCATCATAACTATCAACCTTGCTACCCTTTATCCAACCATCCATGGTTCTGCAGAAAAAAGACACATATTCAACCCACGTAGTACCAGGCAACTTCTTACATTCTCTAAAGGTTTGTCTGTACTTTTCTGGAGTTAAGCCATATCTCAGCATTAAAGCATCTTTCATATGAGTATAAGACATCCTATCCTCAGCAGGAAGGCTCAACAAGGTATCTCTCCCCTCGTTTGTAAAGCGGCTCCACAACCCCGTTCCCCAATCCTTCTCAGGGACCCGGTGGGCCAACAATGCTAACTCATACGCTTTAAACCATTGGCTAATATCTTCATTCTTACTGTAATCCTTGATCACATCTTTAGGAAAATAAAACCTACTTTCTGCAGGCACAGATGGAGTGCTGCCACCAGAGGGATTCAACTCTAAACTCTTAGTTTTAAGCTCCATCTCCCTCACCATCTTCTCACGTTCAAATGCTAACTTCTCTCTCTCAAAATCTAATCTTTTGCTCTCCATTTTAGCTTCTCTCTTGCTTCTTGCATTCTCTAATTCCAACTGCCCTCCTAATTTATGTTTTGCCATTTCTAACTTGTACCCCCTCTCCTTCTCCCTGTCTTCTAATTCTTCGGGGGAAAGGCTCCTAGAGGACGCACTACTGCCTGGAGATGACACTGGCCCACCTGTGGGCTCTTCCTCTTCCTCTTCTTCTTCCTCTTCCGGTACCACCACCGGATCAGAGGGATTTCTGGCCTCTAACCAGGCCTTCAGCGCTTTGAGGAAGCCCTCTTTCTTTGAGACACCTGTGGTAGGAACTTTAAACTGCTTGCAAAATCCTTTTAGATCTTTTAGCGTGTAGGAATCTATCTTCTCCTTATCAAATTCCCCCACAACAATCTCCACAGGTGTAGTGACTCCGGCATTCTCCATGGTCAAAACTGGCAGTGTTTAAAGAAAATAAGCTCCAGGAAAGCGGAGAACAAAAATAGAATATCCTACCAAACAGACTGTGGCTGCGTTATGGTCTGCTTTCACTATGTAGCGTACACTAATCACTGCACATGAGTCATAAATGCAAAGTTCAATCCTCACCGCTGACCACCAATGTTAGAACCGGCCGTCTCTAGTTGGCAGAGGTATGCACTTCTGACAAATAGGGACCAACCAACTCTAGTCAGGGAAAGGGGATTACACACTCAGATAACCCCTGCTACCCCCTTGGTAGCTTGGCAGAGCAGACAGGCTTATCTCAGAGGCAGTGTGTTAAGCATTTATGACCACATACAGTAATAAAGTGAATACACTACAGATGGACACGACACAGAAGTTATTATAAAAATAGTATTTTTATATAAGGCTTAGCACAAGACCAAATAACGACAAAAATATACCACAGTCTTAATAAATACTCTTTGGAAGGAAAAATAATAGTTCAAGTAAGGTTTCTTCTTGGCAAATAGTTCTTTAGCAAAGTATTCTTCTGAGCACAGTTCCTTGGCAACAATGTAACCCCCACAGGAGTCACACGACGTCGAGTCTACAAGATTCCCAAGGTTCGGCGTCGACCGCGAGGAGCGCTACGTCGAGCCTGGAGTCGCAACAGACCCCCCAAGTACAGTACCTTGAGAAACGAAGAAAACGATGATCCACGGCGTCGAGATGTCGGCGTCGAGGTCGGCGTCGATCGTGCCTCGGAGTCGGGTCAATCCGCAGCGGCGTCGAGGGATGTCGGGCCGGAGCAGCGCTCACGGCGTCGAGAAGGGCGTCGAGTCGATGCGATCAGCAGCGGCGTCGGGACGGGGTCGCTTGGAGGTAGAGCCGATACTCACTCCTCACTGGCGTCGATACCGGCGTCGAGACGGGGTCACTTGGAGCCGGGGCCGATACCCACTACTCACTGGCGTTGCTGCTGGCGTCGAGACTGCAGATTTTCCCTTGTGTACTGGAAACAACACTTTCCAGCAATTCAGCAATTCAGTAGATGGTGAAGTCCTTTGGCCCTGTGACTTCAACAGGAGACTGGCACTCTTCCAGTCCTTGGAGATTTCCTAGCAAGTGTTCAGAGAGTACACACCAAGTTCCTCTCTCCTTGTTCCTTGGCAAAAATAAAGAAGCAGCCTTCAGGTTCCTCCACAGCAAAACAGCACTCTGGCAGAAAGGGGAGGCAAGTCCTTAGATCAGCAGGCTTCTTGTCCTTGGTACAGGTTTCCTTGTCAGAAGTGATCTGAGTTCTTGGTTCAGGGGTCCTTCTCTTATACCCCTTTTTCCCTTTGTTCCCTTTGTCCAAGCAGGGCGATTCCCACCATCTCAGGTTTGTTGTGGGTGTTGCCAGGCAGAGGCACCTGGCCTATTCACTGAGCAGGGCAGAGTCCTCAGCCGCCCAGCAGGAGGCGGAGCCAGTATTGTCACTGGCAGGAGCAGGGCTATCAGTCGCCCAGCAGGAGGCGGAGCCAGTATTGTGTCAGGCAGGGCAGGCTAATCTTCCCTCACTCTATGTGTAAACGCCCCATTCACCCCACACTGACTCACTCAGACCTCTGGAGCCACCCAGCCCCTGACACACACACCAAACCAGCAGAGACCGGTAGATAGTTGGACAAGAAAATAGCCACTTTCTAAAAGTGCTATTTTCAAACATAGAATTCAAAAACCATCCATCCTAAAGGGTGTGTTATTAAATTCTGAGTTCAGGGATACTAAACTCGACTTGCTACCATGCTCCCTGAGTCAGATAGATTATAATGGAGTTAATAATCAGTCTGCCCAGTCTGGCCTATTGGAGGCAGGTAGCCCTTCAATAGTGAAAAACGAAAATGGCTGTAATTCACTATTAGGTCATGCCACACACATCAGGGCATGACCTACCTTTTACCAACAATGCACCCTGCCCTAGGGCCTACCATAGAGGTGTCTGAAATGTGGCAAAGTGAAGGTTTAGAGACTGGTAAGTAGGTTTCCTTACCAAGTCGACATGGCAGTCAGGGACTGCACGCAGGCGCTGCGGTGGCAGGCCTGAGACACATTTTACACGCTGCTTCTGTGGGTGGCACAACCAGTGCTGCAAGCCCACCAGCAGCAGTTAACTTACACGCCCTTGGCACACGCAGTGCACTAGACTAGGGTCTGAACAGTAAGTCAACCAAGCCAATCATGGTAACACCAATCAATGTAACAATTTAACATAGGGAGCACTTGCACTGTGGCACTGATCAGCAGTGGCACAGTGCCCAAAGCAATAAACCAGCAAAAACATCGTGAACAGAGGAGGCAAACAGAAAAAAATGGAGGAGAGACTCATGCCAATGATGCCAGGTCTAACACATATCTTAAGCCATTCTGTTCTGAATCACCATCAATCTAATCACAAACATCTCCTCATTAATCTTAGTTAAAGCTCAGCAGGTGCTTGGTAAATCTTAGTTGTAACAAATTTTAAGTTCTAAATTACAACGCTTAGTAAATATTTAGAAACATTAAGCCATTAGTAGTGTTTGGGAGATACCCATCAGGAAGACACGTATACACCAATACATCAATAAAAACATCCAAAATAAAAACTATAAAAACTAATTGGAAAGCAGTGCAGCTAGTGAGTTTTTTTTAAAGTCGAGAGGAGTAAACCCAGTTCCCATTTTGCAAAGGGCAAGTAAACCTAAAATGTCGAAGTGGTTTATGATGGTTCTCCCCCAAGAAAGTTTTGAAAAGAATATATATAAATTGTTCATCTCCTTGAGCAGCTTAGGCAAGATTATCTGCAGTGACCTGGTGCTGATGCATTGCCATTGAAGTTGTCAACATATAAAAAATAAAGATTTTTGCTGCCGCAAAGCAGTACTGACCAATGCAAAAGCAAATGGAACAAACAATAACACTGTTATAATATTCAAAATATGGTGCTAAATAGCAAATTACCGCAGTGTAACAGCATCTGCAGAGTTTAGGTAGCTTGGGCTGTAAAAAAATTAGGTTTTGATTGAGGGGGTGAAACCCTACTCACGCAGCAACCACAATCCTTGTCAGGGTGAAGTCACAAGATAACCCCAAATAAACCTGTGCTCATCCTTCTGGTAACTTGGCACAGAGCAGGCAGGCTTAACTAGTACTCAATGTGTAACATATCTATGCAGCACCTCAAACAGAAATAAAGTGAAAATACAACACAAGAAAAATCCCACACCAATTTAGAAAGAGAGTATATAATTTAATAAATAATTTGACACCAGCACGACAAAACCAATCAGTAGAACCGAAGTCATGAATTTTTTATATATTTAAGTCAAATAGCACCAAAAAACCCAAAGCTCCGCTCATAGTTATCTGGTCGTGTGAGGCCAGGAGAAAGTCACACGTTTATGCTGACCATGATGAAGCAAGGGATCAGATTAGTCCAGGTGAAAAGTTACCTTCTCAGTCCAGTGCAAAGAATTCCAGTCGTGGTGGAGGGCGCCGCGAGGTGCAGGGAAGAGTTGTGGATGTTCGTTGTTGCATCGTGAATAGCAGACTGGGCATTGAGGACCATTATAGCTGTAGCGCGAAGATTCTGCTGTTGTCGTGGGTGGTTGGGCCCGAGCTTTGCAATGGTGCTCCCCTCGAGGGGGGTTGATGCTGAAGCGAGAAGAGTCAGGTTGACAGAACTTTGCATTAGTGGGCAGTGCTGGCAACAAGGCTTTGATGCCAACAGGCTTGCTTGCACTCGCGAAGAGACCAAGAACTTTAATTAAGCTCTACTGAGGCCACACAAAGGGTCCAGGACCTGAGGGCACCACTTGGAGGTAAGGTGCTTGTTCCAACTGGATATGTGTGCTGGTTCAGGTGGTTGGGAGCCTTCTGTGTCCCAGTATCTCCGCACAAGAAGCCAGCCAAGAAGTCCGTGGAGTCACTCTGGGGTTCTAGCTTCAACAGCTGCAGGTCCAGCCCTTCTCAGCCAGGCAAGAAGACAACAAGCATCAGGTAAGCACAGCAGGGCAGCAGTCCTTCAGAGCAGCAGTCCAGCAGAGTGGCAGTCCTTTCAGCAGCACAGCAGGCCTTCTTCTTGGTAGAGTCCATAAGTCCAGCAGCATACTTAAAAGTTGGCGTCTGAGGTCCAATATTTATACCTGGTGCCTACTTTGAAGTGGGAGAAGCTTCTAGATGTTTCCCCTTGAAGTACGCAGTTTTGCTGCCTCCCCTGGCTCCAGGCTAACCACAGGGGGTATGCAGTCCTTCGTGTGAAGGCAGGACACAGCCTATTCAGGTGTAGTTGAGGCTGTGCGTAATTCCCCCTCCCATCTTGTAAGTGATAGCCCATCCAGGCACACCTAAGTTCTCTTTTGTGTGGGGATGTCTAGGAGGAATGCCTAAAGTACAACTGCCAACTACACCCAGTCATGTGACCCAGATTAGTTGCAGGCACTAAATGGCTAAGGCAGGAAAATGCCAACTTTCTAAAAGTGTCATTTTCACAATTGAAATAAAAAATCCAACTTCACCATGAAAGATGATATTTCATTGCAATTCCAAAGGACACCAAGCATGAATTGTTTAATTTTCCCCTTTGGAAGTTTCAGCTTGTTGAATTTAATAACGTAACTCCAAGATTATTTTACAGGAAAGGTAGGACTTGCAATAGTGAAAAACGATTTTAAGAGTTTAAGAGTTATTAACCATCAGGGCAAGTAAAACTTAAAAGTGGATGTCCTACATTTCAAATACATTGCACCCTGTCCTTGTGGGCCTACCTAAGGGGTGACAGATATATATTAAATAGAAAGGTTTGGGCCTAGCAAAAGGTTGATTTTGCCAGGTTGAAATGGCAGTTTATAACTGCATACACGGGCTGCAATGGCCGGCCTGAGACATGTTTAAAAGGCTGTTTAATTAGGTAGATTGCACAATAGGTGCTACAGTTAATTTTCAGCATTTAATTTTCAGACTCTGGGTTCACGTAGTACCACTTTTCTAGGGACTTATAAGTAAATTAATTATGCCCATTTGAGATAAAACAGAGTCCTAAGGCCAACAAAATGAATTCAGCAAAAAGTGGAGGGTAAAGGCAAAAGGTTTGAGAGTGAGTCTGCAGTGAGGGCCAAGTCAAACATGGGCCCTGATAATCTATCTCCTTTGAATATGGATCAACTATGTATCTGTCATGAGGTCATGGTCACTGTGCAGAAAGACACACACCCCCTACAGATAGAGAACCTGCATGATAAGATGTCTCCCTTGCAATATGAGTCATGTAAAATTCAGGCTGACTCTTGGATTCAGTCCTCACTGCCAGTGTACAAAACAGACTGGATTATTGGCATTTGATCCTTAGAGCATGTCTGTTGTGGAAGTGTTACAGATGCTAACAATGACAATATGTTTCTGCCAGAATAGTTTAAAACTGAGTGAAGCAAAATATGGCATTTCTAAACAAATGTATACATTATGTAGCCAATTACTATTTCATCTTGCTTGTCTATATTTTATTCTGTGGAGTTCAAAGAAAACTAAATGCAACCCTGGGTTACCTAAATTGATTTTTCAGAGAATATAAGCTTGGTTTTAACTTAATTACTGTAAATCTGTTACGTGTACATTTCATGAAACTGGCAAAGTTGTTGTCAATTTTAAGATAAATAGCCTAAGATTGTCTGTGGACCACTTCCAAAAATTAAAGATTGGTATTCATATTTTAAATACTTTCAAACTAAAGATCGTCTCATGCTACTGAGATTGTATTAAGACGGTATTTCTGTGTGACAGGCCCTGTTTATTCTGATAACTTTCATTTTTAGATGTACTCATTCAGCCCAGAAGATTTTCTTGTGAAGGATGTCAGCTCCCTGAATGAGGTGAGGAGATGGGCAAAAAATCCTATAATGGTCAGAAACGTTGAGTGTAAGGAGCATACGCAGCTCTATAGCATTTGTTTTATTTTATGAATACTTACAAATAATGGAAGTTGCCTGGTAGCAAGCATGTTACAGTTAAAACTGGAGATTGCCTTTGTCAAAGTCTTTAAGACTGTCTTTGACAGATAATTGCTGTACCTGAAAAGTGCCTTTAAACAAGGCGTTTCCTGCCCTCTTTTATTTTTATTACCATTTTTGCAATTGTGGTGAGACTCCGACATCTTTTCTCCTCCTTGCACTTCCGGGAAATACATAATTGATATGGATGCAAATCCTACAAACAGATAAAGGCTGAGCTCCTTCAGGTCAGGACTGTACTGACTGAGATAAACAAGTCTGAGACTAGCAGGCTGCAAGAGACTAGTGTATTAGGCGACGTGTCAGCATAAAGTGCACAGAGAGGACGCACAATGACTGCGGCCCTGCAATCTCACAACCACAAAGAGATAGAAATGAAATTCGAGTGCACGAAATTTTTCTTTCAAAATAGATATTCTTTAATGACACTGGACAAACAAACTAAGGAGCATATCATCAAGCCGGCGCAATAAAATTATCGCCGCTTTAGCATCCGTTTTCGGGCGAAAAGCGGCGATAATTTTATCGTAGCATCAGCAAGGTCACGCTTTCGCCTGAATCCTTGCCTTAGCGCCCTTTTTCCCAATGCCCAGCTATGCATCTCTAATGAGATGCAAAGTAGGCGTTCCTTCCCAAAATAACTGGAGAAATGTCGCTAACCGACATTTCTCCAATTAACAAGGGAATCGCTAACCTGCTTAGCGATTGGAAAAGAAGCACTAACCACGCTTAACGCAGGTTGTTCCTGTACGCCTGCTTTTAAGCTGATTTAGCCATGTAATCCAATGGGAGGTGGATTACATGGCTAAGTCCACCCTGCCCTATGAGCAAGGTAACGCCTGTCACAGTGCGATTATCGCTGTATTTCCAGCGATAATCGCACTGTTTTGTAGCTAACGCATGGATTTCTATCACTTTGGAGATAAGCGTTGCTGATAGCACGCTATCTCCACGATAGAATCCAGCGATAGCCGGCGATAATTATCCTAGCGCTAAGTGGGCTCATCTATAATTATCAGAATTTCCAAATATCGATATCTGCAAATTTCGATATTTCTCCAAAACTACTGAACGGATTTACACCAAATAAACAAAAGCGTGCTTTCTAGTCCAAGACCCTTCTCCCTGCCAAATTTGGGGTAATACCGTTCACCCGTTCGACCTGTAGCCTTGTCTAAAGTTTCCTATGGAAATTGCATGGAGAATACACGTTTTGGGACCCCCTTTTTTCTCAGCCCCCCTCTTGACGAATCACCCCCTAACTTTCGACATAGGAGCTGATATAAACAAAGAATTAGTTTGGAAAATTTCATGAAGATTCATCAAACGATGCCAAAGTTATAAGCAAAACAAAAAATGCTCTTCCTATGGAAACTTGGTCCTAACTATAGCTACCTACTGGTGACAGCCAGTAGGTTATATATATCTTTCAAAAGGGCCTGACTGCCTGATTCTTGCACAGAGTGATGACCAGTGTGAGCAGGCTTTGTTGCTATTGAGGCAAGAAATATAGGGAGGGCAGCGCTCTAACCGTCCACATTAATGAGCTGCTACTGTTGAAAAGTCATGCAAATTCTTTAATTTCTTGAAGGCATTTTCTTCAGCCTTTTGTAAAATAGCCTTTCAAAATAAATTTGACCCTCACAGCAAAGCTGCGAAAAATGAAAAAATTGTCTGTTTTTCTCAAAAATCAACCTTCCAAAAACAAATATTCTAAAGAAGAAATGTGTGTTTTTTTCAAATTTAGAGCAAAGGATTACTTTTTTATTAGGAAATGTGTTTCGCATTGATCAGCTCATATTTCATTTGTCATTTCGCTTTGGCGGCTCTTGGGAATCTCCCCCAAAAAATCGAAGACCTTTCAAGTCAACTCTTTCATTTATTTCAATCTTCCTCATATACAGACATTCAGAGACTATGTACTTCCTGTTCGGCACTCACTCTTCTGTTGTTCTTCTTGTTGCACCACCTGTTACAACTTTCATTTATGATGATTCTCAAGTGCTCAGCTCAGATTATTTATCAGGACTTTCTTTTGCTGCTTTAACTGATATTGTATCACTTTGCTCAGGTCTGCTTAGTGTCGCTTTGCTTCTCTGTCACACTTCCAGGCAGATCAGCTCGAATCAAGCTTCCATCTTCTTAATTTCTTTGATTAACCCGAGTTTCCATTGCTTGATTTGCCCAGGTGTTGTATTTTTTTAATTTGCTTGACCATGACTTTGTTCCCCCTCTGGATATACGTATCAAACTTGAGTTAGACTTTGCGAGTCAACAGTTTGTCTCACTGTTTCTTTGGCAGCAGCACATACTCTCCTGGAGTGAGATGCATGTATCGAATACCAAAAAACTCCATGCTTCACAGACATATTTGTTACCAAAATCACCTGATTGGGTCAGTTCCATCTTGACTCAATTCAGGATTTTCTCACATGCGTTTTTATGAGGACCAATTCGCCTGGCTGCAGATCACAATACAATGCTGTACTTGCAGAAGGCGTAGCAAGTTGCACCTACCTGGCGAGAGATAGAGCATACTGTATCAGCTGGGAGATTGCAGTAATCCAAGATCAAATCATCAGTCATACTCACAAGAGCTGCAGACAGTATTCCAGGAATCATCATGGCCTGTCCCTTTAACATTTCATGCGCAGTCAATTACCTGAAGGCATATCTATAAATTCAACCTGTTGTCTTGTGAAGGGACATGCTGCTTTTGCTACATAGCTGATTGTTATACAAGTTTTCTTTCCCACACTGTTTTGTTGAAAGGCTATGCATCTCTCACACAAATCATGTGCAATATTTCTGAAATGAGAACTTAACCAGTATGTTTTGAATATCTTCACCATCCCATCACGTCCCACATGTCTAGGCCCATGCATAACCCTTGCCATCTGCAGTAGCAGTGAATCTGGCAAGACAAACCTCCCAACAGTCTAGCTCCATAAATCATCTGACTTTTCCCACTTTTTCGTCTTCCCGTCTGACATCTCATTGTGTCCATCTCGTCAAATATTTGCACTGATACACCAGTAAAGGCATTTGCATTTTCTACAGATTCTAAATTTTTATTTGTTTCTATTGAAGGTGTAGTACTCATTGTAGCACAATATTTAGAAACCTCCTCAGCGAATTTGTTATCAATTTTGATCATGTCACCACCGTGTCCACGAGCAGCACATTATACAACTGCAATCTTTGATGGCAATTTCAAAGCATACATCAAATCAAGAATGCGTGGTCCATTGCAATTTGGTGTTCCAGCTGACGTTATAAAATCACGCTGTTTCCACAAGTCACCAAAACCATGCACCACTCAAAAACAATACTGACTATCAGTGTATATTCTAACACTTAGGGCCCGATTCATAAAGGTACATGTGCGGAGTCTCCACACTTGGGGAGGAATCCCTGCACTGTAGTTCTCAGTGTGGAGATTCCACCCAGAGTGCGGAGACTCCACAGTGGTAACTTTACTGCACGTAAATATCTTTGTAAATCAGGCCCTCAATGTTTTCACTGGGCAGCCAGTTATGTTAATTGTAATTAGATCTGAAACTTGTGCTGAAGTTGCATTGCAGAAGCATGATGCTTCATTAATATGTTTCAGAGTGCAAACTGCTTATTATGCTCGTAAACGTCCATGGACGGCTCTCAAACATAAGCCATCTGAAAATAAAACCAATTCAGCCAAATCAAATGGTACACCTTAAACATCAAGTCTTGCCCAGGTGCATTATTATGTTACATCAGTTCATCACCTTCATCTTTCGGCAATAGTAAAGTATTTCACATCCTTTGATTAATGCATTTTGAGCTGCCAGTATTAATTGCTCATATTTAGTAAATCGGCTGTTTGAACTGGATCTAGGGTTTCAGAAAAATAAGCAGTAGTTCTTTTTTTCAGTGCCATGTTGTTGTGTGAGGACAGAAAGTGAGCATCCCTCGTTTTCATGACAGAATAAATAACACTCTTTTTTCTAATCAAGCATTGAGTCGATCCCTGTAATGGTTTTGCAATCAAGGCAAAGTAGGGAACCCACTGATGACAGTAGCCAACCATCCCTCCAAAAACTCTCACTTCTCTCTCTGTTGTTGGTGGATTCTTTCTCAGATTCACAAAGTTGTGATTCTTGGGCACCTTCTTAGCTGCTTTTTGACTTTGATGACCTAGGTAGGTAACGTTTGTCTGACAATACTGTAACTTTGTGAGATGAACCTTATGCCCATTATCAGCCAAATAATTCAATAATGCAGTGATGTCCAACATCCAAAACTCTTTTATTTTTGCAGTAAGCATCAACTCATCAATATATTGCACCAAACTAATTCACAACGTAACTTTAAGGGTTCCAAATCCTTTTTAAGTATTTGGTAGAAAATTGAAGGAGATTTTGCATATATTGACTATCCCCATGAAGAGGGATTTAGAAAAATGTGAAACAGAAATCAGTCATCTGCTGGAATCTCAAACAAAATCACTGCTGGATTCGGTACGATGGAGCAGCAGGGGACTACTGTCTCATTAATGTTTGCAGATCTCAAACTATCATCAATTTGCTCTTTAGCTTTTGAAGACCCATTATCAGCGAATTACATTGGGCCCACAAAACTCCTTGTAGAATGCATTGGTGTACCATCTTTTCAGTTTCAGGTGCAAACATTTTCGCGTCAGGGTAAAGTATATATTGAAGAATATGTTGATTCACTGCATGTGGCTTCACAGCAATCTGGACTGGCTTGGCACTTGCAATAAGCCCAGTGTCTTTTCCATTAAAATCCCGAACTTCTCTCTTTACTGTCTGTCTAAAATCTGGAGGCAAGTCTTACCAGGAATATAACATTTCTCACTTCTTGTGATTATACCTAAAAGTCAAAATCAGGCACTTTTGTTTGATTGTAGACACCATCCAGTGTCCAATAAATTATACGATTTAATTCACATCATAGATCACAACCCAACAGATTTACTGGACTGGTTTCTCTAATAGTTCATTCATGTTCATTTATGGCTCAACTTATTTTTACCAGAACATTTGCTGACAGCATGTTAACCACTTGTTATTATTTTAAATGCTTAATATTTGGACTTTTTTTCCTGGGAGGGATACACCAGAAACTTCCACCAGTATCAATCAAAAATAATACGCATGAACATTCTTCAACCAGTGGGCCATTCTGTTCTACCTCTAAGACTACACCAAGCACACAGCCATCTTTCAGATATAGTCAGTGTACCCTACTTGGTTCTTGCAGAACCCCAAAGTTAGCTGCAAATTGTGGAAATGATTGTCTCACTTGGGGTTGAACTACATTTTGTTGAAATTGGAAATTCTGTGGAAAATCTATTGTATTATTCTGCATCTGTTTTAGAAGAGGCTGAGCCAAATGCATAGTTCTGTAAAACTGCCTTGCAGTCTGTAAATTTTGTACTGAAGCCTGTGGGGTTGAGGTCAGTGATTGCATGGCCCCATTCTGTGCAACTGAAATCATATGCTGTTGCATAGGGTTCATTTGAGGCACCGTTTCTGTCCCATTAGCTTGTGACTTTACATTAAATCTACAATTTGGCTTCCAATGCCCTTCTTTACCACAAATGTGACAAGTTCCAGATCTAACCATACCATAGTTAGCATTATTATGGAAACCTCTACTTCTGCCTGAAAACTACCACTACTTCTTGCAGGACCTGAATCTGCATACCACCTCCTTGAGGTACCAATGCTTGGCTTCTTGCTGAAAGAATTCCATCTGTGCCATCATCAATTTCTCCTTCAACAATTTATTTTTCGACTCGCAATAATCACTACAGTATTTTGCAGAGGATAAAATCTTATCAGGTGACTATGCTTGCCAACATGTCCTACTCTGCTGAATCGGCCTAACTCAACAGTTGAAACAAAATCTGATGCACCTTCCTTCGCTGGATCTTCCATACTACTATATTGTATATAAAAATGAATCAATTTCTCATAACTATACATGCACTGATTCATATGCCCTTTGATTCGCTCTCACAATTTTGAACCATTAACCTGTTTAGCTGTAACCCTTCAATTGTTCACTAACCTCGGCATACTTATCCATAGCCACGTGTTGAGGCTTATAACTAGGTTGACTCCTGGCGGTTCTTCATCTGGCCACTTCAAAAGCTCCTTATATTCAACCCACAAATATTTTCGTAATATGGTTGAAAACAATACATCCAAGTCTTCTCACAACAACTGCGACACAGTTAAAATTCTTTCCACTTCAGTCTTCCAATCCCATGTTCTTCTCTAAGCTTAGGAAAATGTTTTAAAAGTCCATAAATCCTGTCTGCTCCATAGTACTTCAATATAAGCTCCTCCCGACACTTCTCTCGAGGAAATTCCTCTTCCATAGTATCACACTCATAGTCACTTGTAACTGTCCTTCCTTCATTTTTCACTGGTTTTAAAATTGATTCATGCTAGTGTATTTTTACATTCTTGCAATCTCAAATAATTTCCACAATTCACCTTAAATTTGTACCTAATGGTATGTCTCCTTTCACATCTTATTTTCTGTTTGTTCAATTATTCTTGTCTTATGAATTCTTCTTATTTAAAATCAACATCCACCTCATGTGTCAATCTTTCAGGTTCTTCATGTTCAGGTTAAGCACGCTTTCCTGCTTTCAAATTTGAATACATCAATTCATCAAAAGTTAATTTCAGAATCCTATTTTGATCCATTTTCGAATCAACAATTTATTGTAAATTCAATTTAACTGTTGAAGTACGATCCTGAGCAATTGCTGTCACACTCTTAGGTGAAAATTCTAATACTGAACTTCCAATCTCGGGACCCAGCGCCATTTCACCAACCTCCTTATAAGGTAGAGGAGTTGTCACAGTCAACAATTCATACTGTTCATCTGAATCATTCTTTTTCCCATTTTTATTTTTATTGGATTTTGATTCTTTCTTTACTGGATCATTGGCAATCTCAGAAAATGCTTCCACTGTCTACAACACTTCAGTATGCCATGCCTTTTTAAGCAAACATAGTCTAGTTAGTCTCCATCCAGTTATGCACAATCCTAGCAACCCGACCTTTCAATATTTTCTGGGGCATGTTCGTAGAGGCTATAATATACCATTACTTTAATGCTTCAAACTGCACAGATATCATTGCAGTTTCATGTCAAACAATCTATGTCTTAAATAAGTATGTTACTTCCATGTAGAAGTACCATTTTCAAGCAATTGTCATTTTTTGTCATTTGAAGTAGCGTTGTGCCGCTCTTTAAGCCATAAGTAAGTTTGCATGCCAGAATATACAAGCATCTTATGAGACAGCCTTCCAACTAGTGGAGGAGTTTGTGCTTCTGACTTACACCCATTTTAATTTCAAACAAACTTCATACTGAGCACAAAATCAATCCCCAACATCACCACAAAACATTATAGTTTACCCTTGTGCATAGAATAAACCACCACCGTTCCACTCTTCATTATTTCTCACTCACACAGAGTATTAAGGAATTTATAAACTTACACTTCTATCCAAACCTGGCACCACAGCTTTTAACTTCTATAGACACATTTATATAACTCAAGTTCTCCAAAACACATCCAATATCTTCGCATAAAACACACAGGGGCTCATTTATGAGCCCCTGCGTCACTTTGGCGCCACCGGTGCGTCACTTTTTGTGACGCACCAGTGGCGTAAAACATGCGCCATGTTGCGCCATATTTACGAAGTGACGCATCTAGGTAGATGCGTCACTTCGTAAACCCCTGCACTACATTACACCTGCACCAGGTATAATGTATGCAGGGTGGGCGTACCCCCGCAAGAAAGGGTCGTAGGAGTGGCGCAGCGAAATCTGTGAGATTTCGCTGCGTCACTTCTAGGACGGGAATGCTTCAAAACCTTATGCCTGCCTCATGGCAGGCGCAAGGGTGACGCAGGCCCTTTTCACATGGGGCTTGCCCCATGTGAAAGGAACCTTGCTGGAGTTGCGTCAGGCTTCCGACACAACTCCAGCAATGTGCCATTTTTTGCGCCGACAGATACGTCAGTTATACTGACGTATCTCTCCTTCCTTGCGACATGATGAGTCATATTATAAATATGACGCAACATTAGTGTCACAAGGAGGGCGCACTGAGAAGTGACGCATCGCTGCTTTCACGCAGCGATGCGTCACTTCTCATAAATGAGGCCCACAGTGTCTAGTCAAATTAATAGTTAACAATATTAGTAATGCACCTTTATCAACAGAGCACAATATGTCATATACTGGGCATAGGGCAATACCTAACCCAATACGGACGCAATCACCAAAGTACACAAACAGCAATCAGAAATTACATACCGCAAAACATGCTACCCTATTAATACTCTCCAATCTTCTGAAATGCACTGCTAGGTCACTTTCGTCAGACTCCCAGGGCCCGATTCACAGAACTAACTTAAGACAAAATCCTAAACTTACTACCATTTTGGTATTCACAGAAGGCACTTACTCATTTTGGTATTCACAGAAGGCACTTACTCATTTCGGTATTCACAGAAGTTAGGTGTCCTAACTTTAGGACTCCTAAATGCCTTCTGTGAATACCGAATGTCTTAAAATTAGGATTTTTCTCAGTTTAGTAGTAGTATAGTTAGGACTCCTAACTTTAGGACTCCTAAATGCCTTCTGTGAATACCGAAAGTCTTAAAATTAGGATTTTTCTCAATTTAGTAGTCCTAAATTTAGGACTCCTAACTTTAGGACTCCTAAATGCCTTCTGTGAATACCGAAAGTCTTAAAATTAGGATTTTTCTCAGTTTAGTAGTAGTATAGTTAGGACTCCTAACTTTAGGACTCCTAAATGCCTTCTGTGAATACCGAAAGTCTTAAAATTAGGATTTTTCTCAATTTAGTAGTCCTAAGTTTAGATTTAGGACTACTAAATTGAGAACAATCCTAATTTTAAGACTTTCGGTATTCACAGAAGGCATTTAGGAGTCCTAAAGTTAGGAGTCCTAACTATTCTACTACTAAACTGAGAAAAATCCTAATTTTAAGACTTTCGGTATTCACAGAAGGCATTTAGGAGTCCTAAAGTTAGGACTCCTAACTTCTGTGAATACCGAAATGAGTAAGTGCCTTCTGTGAATACCAAAATGGTAGTAAGTTTAGGATTTTGTCTTAAATTAGTTCTGTGAATCGGGCCCCCAGTGTCTAAACCACTGCTTCACTTCACAATATTATAAACTGTCCACAAAATTATTTTCCAACTTGACGTTCGAATTATCAACTTAATTAGATAATTATACTAATTAGCCAATGCTCATGTTCCTCCTCCAAAAACTGTTGATGATCCACCCTAAATTAATTATGGAGGGTAAATGGACAGGAAAGGGATAATCCTGAACTTTAATGCTCAGTCAAGACTATTAAGAAAACTTGCACAATAAGGTTTTTCCAATTCTCAATCTTTGTAGATCTATTCAAATAGTACTATCATTGCAGAAAGCAAAAGTCAATAGAGTTAAGGGAATTAGCATAAAAGAAAATCATAATGCAAAGGGCCATGTTTCTTTAAGAAATGAAGTAGCCACAGCATATTTTGTAATTAATCAAATGAATTGTAAATCGGGCTAAACACAGAAAGGACATTGGACACCAAGTGCTCTCTAAACAACTGGAAGGGAAGTCTGAAATGCTAAGAAGATATAGTCACTCGTGCCCAAACTGTACATCTTTTACAATGTTCTGAACAAAGAAAACACACAAATTAATAGCATGATTTTACGTAAATAGGCATCACTAAAAATGTTACTTCCCCAGCACCAATCACACTATTAATTTCAAAACAACTCGTACTTGCATATTATTTTCATTGGCTGTTAAATACTTGATTTGTTGCACAAAACAAATAATATTATGTTTTGTTAATGCAAAAACATGAGAAAACAAAGAATTACTTCTGTACACAGTTATAATATCATTATGTTTAGCTTATATCCTTGTGATGTTGCAACACAAGTACATCCCTCCAAAGAAAGATAAGGATAAGTTACATTTGCATGCAGAGAGCGCATGGTTTGCAGCTGAATTTCGATGATTGTCTGAAAACAAATAAAAGATATGAACAAGTACAGCTCATGCACCACCAAAAAAGCATGCACTTTTCTGCAATGTGATAAGCACTCTTGTTAATGTGGCTTAAATATGCTAACTGAACCAAACCCTTGTTAAGCGATATTTTCTTATAAAATATGTTACTTTCACAGTAGCGCACCAATGCTATATCTCTCAACCGATCCACTTTTGATGGCTGAAACGCAGGGGTGGCTCCTACTCAAGAGTGGAGGAATGTCGCCCCGCCTGGTGAGTTTGGGGCCTACGCGCCTCACCGCATTTTTTTTAAATTAGTAGCCGCCTCTGGTGACACTCCCCACCTGCCAGCCCCCTTCTTCACCCATCATGCTGTTGGGTGCATAAGGCTCCGGGCTGCGGTGTTACATAACGAACAGCAACAGCTGTTAACAATCTGCCTATAATAACGTTTATGCAACGCTCGACTTAATTCGGATGACTGAAGACAGTGGGGTTTTCTGGGATTAGAACTCCTGACCTCCCAATAAGCACTTTCTACAAGTCACAAACTAATTGGTCCATTCATTCCTCCAGGATGCTGATCAGACTTTCATAGCTGGGAAAAGAAGGAAGCACGGCAGAGCCCATTTTCAAAATTAAACTAATTTGTTAAATATGGGATGCACTTAAGTCATGGTTTAACCTGTATGTTTCAAACATATGGATTCGAATATATGGCTGACACGTGATATGTTAGATATTGGTTAAAGAAAATATAAGAAGTCTCCTTCTAAAATTGAGAGTTTTCTCCTTCAAGCTGCGGCAAACGTTTACACCCACAACCGTTCAATTCACCTTTCCTTTTCTGTCATATGTGGGTGTTTTTTTTGTTATTCCTTCAAGTGTTTTGTTTTAAAGGTATCTTTCTTATTTATTCTGGTATGCCTCACAGATTGTAGGTGCACACTGTCCTTTAATGTAATAATGCACTCAAAGATAAGATCCTTTTTAGATTAATAGAGGAGGCCACATGACTTGACACATGTTTGGGTTTGCGCTTCGTGATAAGTGGTGGAATCACAACAATTGTGATGTTAGGAGGACATTGCGGATACCTTGATTACATGTTATTCCAGTACAGTAAAATCCATTCAGATTCAGGTAGAGGAAATGTAAGATTTGAAGGCATTATGCTGCTGGGGACTTATGCACAGTTTCTGTCACTATGCGTGCATTATTGCTGTAGGCAGGCAAGGACCAAATATAAATACCAATCATCAATTTCTGTATGTCCAATTTCCATTGAGTAAGCTGAGGGCCACCCGTTGGTTCAGCTGCAGTTGCTTTGTAAGCTGTGCCCTGGACCATCAATTACACACAATTGACTAGTGAACTCTCGTGTTAAGATTCCATTTTCAATATATTATTTATTACAATAAATACTGTGATAGTACTTTATTTCGGAAACATTTCCTTAAAAACACAGCACAAGATAATACAAATCATTCATCTTCGAAAGATAGTATAAAACAAATTATTTGTGTTGTATAGATACACAACTTCAGATCACAATTCTTGGGAATTTTCCTAAAAACGCGATTCAAAATAATACAAATCATTCATCATAAAAAGGTATTAAAATAAGACATTCATCTTACATAGTTGTACAGACTCGGTATAATCCTTAGGAAAACTGATTCATAGCACTTAAAGACTATGGGCCTCATTTATGAGAAGTGACGCATCGCTGCGTGAAAGCAGCGATGCGTCACTTCTCAGTGCGCCCTCCATGCGACACCAATGATGGGTCATATTTATAATATGACGCATCATGTCGCAAGGAAGGACAGATACGTCAGTATAACTGACGTATCTGTCAGCGCAAAAAGTGACGCATTGCTGGAGTTGTGTCGGAAGCCTGACGCAACTCCAGCAATGTTCCTTTCACATGGGACAAGCCCCATGTGAAAGGGCCTGCGTCACCCTTACGCCTGCCATGAGGCAGGCGTAAGGTTTTGATGCATCGGCGTCCTAGAAGTGGCGCAGCGAAATCTCATAGATTTCGCTGCGCCACTCCTACGACCCTTTCTTGCGGGGGTACGCCCACCCTGCATACATTATACCTGGCGCAGGTATAATGTAGCGCAGGTTTTTACGAAGTGACGCATCTACCTAGATGCGTCACTTCGTAAATATGGCGCAACATGGCGCATGTTTTACGCCACTGGTGCGTCACAAAAAGTGACGCACCGGCGGCGCAAAAGTGACGCAGGGGCTCATAAATGAGCCCCTATATCTTTGATTAATAATAAACAGTCAATATATACCAACATAATTCATAGGTTTGCCTGTGCATTCACTAAGACCATGACCCTAATTTATTGGAAAATAAGCATAATATTTAATGCAGCGAGACGCTTTAAAATCATCTTCTTCCCAAGGGGCCGTCTGGATGAGATAAACATTGGATCCAACCCCCTCTATCAGAATCTAAATAAAATAAAAGCTGGTCACCCCGTATTTTACAGGTTGGTAGGGACTCTTCTAACGACCCCCTATGAATCATATCAACACTGGCAAAACTGCCAATTCAATTTTGCGGTAACCACACCATCAATAGAGCAAGATGTCATAGGTTCAGGTGCCTCTTCCTCCACAAAAGCCCTACTGCAAACAAATAGCTGCTTAAGCTAGACACCACTAGAGATGAGGTGTCACTCGTCAAAAGTCTTAGGGCTTCCTGGTGTTTCCTCATGCCTAGGAGAAAGGCATAAAGGGCGTATCCAGTTCTTTCTATGCCTCAAATAAGCAAGACAGCAATAAAGTACATGTGCTGCATTTTCTTTAGCTTTCAGATGACACATGATGAAATGACAATTTCCACGTTTGCCATTGCTATTTTTACATTTCATCCTGTGAGCTCCACTATCTAGAATGCCATAGCTACATTTTATATAAAGTGTCGTAGCCAACTGTACTAGGTTTAATATCCAGAAATTGGGCTGATGGTCTCCCCGACCCTGTATTTAGATGTAGAGTAGTCAAGACGTAATCCCAAGAGGTGAACTTTAAATGCTTTTTGGATCACCTAGGCAAAGAATGGGCGATGCACCAGAAGGATCTTAAACCTAACTTGGTCAGCCATGCCCCGATGTACTGGAACTACAGGAAAGTAAGGTTGGTGTCGATCCTCACAAGTCCCTCATTCCCTCCAGGGCCATACTGAGAAACCAAAGCAGCCTTGGCAAATGTTGTCAGACCAGCCTAGTGAGTGTAGCGAACAAGCCTGACCACTACAAGGGGGGTTTGGGGTTTTCTCCCTCCAAGAAAATGTGGGCAAAAATAGTGCATTCTGCAACACATTTTTCGTTATATATTCAATTGCATTAGCTTATAAAGCATACTAAATTATGAACTTACAGTGCACCAGAATTCAACAATCTTTGCTGGGACACTTCAATTATTCCATCGCTATCACCATTCAACAGTGCCTCTCATCTCTCTATAGCCCCCTCACCTGTATTCCATTTATTTTATAGTGCCTTTCATACCAATGTAAGGTGTTGAAGCACTTTACATCACACACAAATACAGACACAATTAATCATATATATGTAAATCTGTATATTGAAAATGTTACATAAAACAAAGGGGACTACATGGTGTAAGATTCATGTCATCCATACTGGTTGGCATTTTTTAAGAACGTTTGGTCTGGAGAAGCACAAACTCAGGATTCAGAATGTAACATTGATTAGGGTTGGCTTTGCTAGTAAGAATTTATTTCTACCCAAACAAAACCTTTTTAGCAACATTAGGGTAATGAAAAGTCTCAGAACAAAAAATGAGATTCTAACCCATACCGTGCAGTTTGCATTCAGCTCTTTGATGACACTCCATAGAACACTCTGCTAGATTATGATTGTAACTTATGAACTGCACAGTGACAGAAGGATCTCTGTGACAAAAGCAGTAACTCATTGTGCTATGCACAGAAAATCCTGAAACAAAAACAGGACAGGTAGTATTGGAAATCTGCGCAGGGGAGTGATAAAAGTAGCTCCAATAGGTATCCAAATTAATGCTAGTGCTCAAGGGTCAACAGCAAAACACACAAGATGATGGACGGAATGTTGCACATTGGCAAAACATTCACCCCCAGTCACAGATCTGGGTTTAATCCATTGTTATTTTGCTCACCACGCCACCCCAGTTCAGACATGGCCATATGCAAATCAGTCTTGTCCCTGTGCCTCATGGGAACAGTCCAGCCCGAACTGCCAAGCCATGTCTTCCCTGGACTGGAATCAAGCATCCTAGGACCGGTTTCGGGGTTTCACCCCTCTTCAGCCCGGATTGCTTGACTCCAGTGGCGTAGTGAGCACGGGACCCACGTCTGGGCATACCCTTCCCACATAGGGCGAACAGCAAAACACACAAGATGATGGACGGAATGTTGCACATTGGCAAAACATTCACCCCCAGTCACAGATATGGGTTTAATCCATCGTTATTTTGCTCACCACGCCACCCCAGTTCAGGCATGGTGAGCAAAAACACGATGGATTTAGGCCCAGATCTCTGTACTGGGGTGAATGTATGACATTGTTCTGCATTCTGTCCATCAACTGTTGTTTTTGCATTTGTCACCCTGAGTGGGAAGGGTATGCCCAGAAGTGGGTCCCATGCTCTCCATGCCACTGGAATCAAGCTATCCTGGCTGAAGAGGGGTGAAACCCCGAAACCGGTCCTAGGATGCTTGTTTCCAGTCCAGGGAGGACCTGGCTTGGCAGTTCGGGCTGGACTGTTCCCATGAGGCACAGGGTCAAGACTGATTTGCATATGGTTGGGTTCAAACTGGAACAGCATGGTGAGCAAAAACACGATGGATTTAGGCCCAGATCACTGTACTGGGGTGAATGTATGACATTGTTCTGCATTCTGTCAATCAACAGTTGTTTTTGCATTGGTCACCCCGAGTGGGAAGGGTATGTCCAGACGTGGGTCCCATGCTCTCCATGCCACTGGAATCATGCTATACTGGCTGAAGAGGGGTGAAACCTCAAAACCGGTCCTAGGATGCTTGTTTCCAGTCCAGGGAGGACCTGGCTTGGCAGTTCGGGCTGGACTGTTCCCATGAGGCACAGGGTCAAGACTGATTTGCATATGGCTGGGTTCAAACTGGAACGGCATGGTGAGCAAAAAAACGATGGATGTAGGCCCAGATCTCTGTACTGGGGTGAATGTATGACATTGTTATGCATTCTGTCCATCAACTGTTGTTTTTGCATTGCTCAAGGGTCACCATACAACGACCACCTCACGTCGTAAACTGTTGGCAGAAGCCCACATAAATACAAATTAAACAATTGGTAGCCCGAGCAAATAGCATGTAATTAGAAGCAACAAATAAAGTAAAAATTTAATATTCAAAGCATATCCATTTGTCTGGTAAAACCCATATCTTCCAAGCTTCACTATTACAGTTTAAAAGTCATCGCAATCAGCCACATATCCTGAGACTGACTTCATAGCCATCCGCAGAGAGATCCTCGTGCATGCATCTCGGCGAATGGATATGCTTTGAATATGAAATTTTAGGAATTCAGAGGAACCGTCTTGCCGTTTGCTTCTATTTTCGATTCTCATGAATATTTGTTCTTTTGCCCTGATGAAGTCCATGGCGAATAGCCGCGTGGACGAAACACGTGTTGGCAAGGTCTGTGGCTTGAAGTCATTTTGTTAAGAAGATGGATATTATCGAAAGATACCTTGGAAATTTGGAATAGAAGAAGAAGAATACATCCAGGACTGATAGTTGGACTTTATTTGTTGCTTCTACTTACATGCTATTTGCTCGGGCTAACAATTGTTTAATTTGCACAGAAAATACTGTTCTGTGATCTGCATGGTACACAACCTTTGCAGCAGGCATATTAACCCACTGTGCTACTTTAGATGAGTCAGAAGTGGCACTAGACAAAACTCCCTCTCTCTAGAAGGTCCATTAATCACCAGAGTTATTTGGACACTTTTATTGTTGCCTGAAAATACTGGATAAACAAGGTGCTTTTAAAACTGCAGCACTGCTACAAAAACGCCCCCCCCTTAACAAAACCAGCCCCCTACCATTCAAGCCTCATTGGCAAATGCCTGATGCCCGGTGCGGCCAGTCTGGCTTTGATTCCCTCTTTGTAATGTGGTAGCTCTGGTACTGTCCAGATAATCTCCCAATAAAGGAGAGGGCCGAGAGCAGCAAAATGCTCCACTCTTCTAAGAACTACATCACGAAACAGTGCTACAAGAAATGCACGTTTGGGGAGATGTAATAGTGAACTTATGAAGTTGTTTTCACCCAATTTCAACTTTTTCAACATTATCTGTTCCCAGAGCTCTGAGCTTTATAAGGTTAAAGCCTGTGCTTTAAACTTGTACACCTCAGTGGCCGACGGAATGGCTCTGGATAACGTTGTGTGCTGCTTTTTAAGTATAGTCATTGTGCTATGTTGAAGAACAACTCTATGTTTTTGAATATGTGGAGTTTAGGATACTTTACTATCAAGCATTATATCTAGGTACTCAAATTTTGTAACCCGTTCAAGGCTCTTCTGCTGCAGACATAGATTCCCCCTAAAAGATGTATGTGGTCTAATTACCATGTACTTAGTCTTTTTTGCGTTGATTTCTAAGTCCATAGTATCGCAGTATCCATTAAATTTATCAAGGAGGGACTGCGGGCCCTTCGAGGGTTGAGATATCAAGAGGGCATCGTCTGCCAATAAAAGAGCAGGTACAGGGTCCCCATTTAACTTGGGGAATCATTAATACACTCTGAGAGAACTTCTATGACATTGTTCACATATAGTGAAAAGAGTGTGGGCACAAGCATTCAGCCTTGTCTAACACCTCTTCTTATTCGAATGCGATCAGTTAGTTTACCCTTGGGTCCCCAGAGTACTTGAGCATAATTATCAAGATGGAGTCTTAGTACTTGGAATGAGAGATCTGGCGGAAGACCTTGGTTCCTGAGGGAGTCGTATAACAACCCCCTAGGGACTAGGTTGAAGGCATGCTTAGGTCGACAAAAACAATTTATAGATGGCCATCTCTCAACTTTATATATTTCCAGATTATGAGGATACGTCTAAACTCCTGATCTACTGCTCTTACTCTTGCCCTAAAACCTGCTCGATAGGGTGACATGATCGGATTGTCAACTTTCCATTCTAAGAGCTTGTTAAGAATATGCCTAGCATAGACCTTTTGGAGTGTATCCAAAAGACAAATTGGTCTATAGTTTGCGGGATTATGTCTATCGCCTTTTTTATAGTTAGGGATGACCTCTGCTCCCTTTCAGCAGTCAGGTACCGGGGCACCTACAGCTATAGACTTACTAAGCAATTTCACATATGGAGCCCATCTTGATAGATCATGCTTTGAAAGATCCACCAGGATCTTGTCAGTACCCGGGGCTGTGCCCAAGTTAAGGGCCAATAAGACAATGAGACATTGTCTTATCCATAGTGAATGGGGCAGGTCTTGGCTTGACCCTTATCTGGGCATTGTTCTGTAATATATATGGGAGTGTGAAAGAAGGATCTCCAACATCAGTCCCAAATGAATAAAGTTTTGCGACATGATCAACCCAATCGTTGGGATATGGTAAACATTCTTGCTCTGCATCATATTCCTTGCTCCCATGGGCTAGTATTTTACAGAATGTTATGTTGTCCCCGCACTTAACAGCCACCATCAAGTCCAGCCAGTTGATGTCTTCCCAAATGCGTTTGACTAAAGTTTATGCCCTCTTATAATGTGCCTGTGCTGCATGAACCCCTGAGGGGGATTTTTTTTATTTTATGGCCATAACCAAGAACTTTCTGGTACGTGGTACTTTCCCCAGGAATCTAGTAAGTGCTCTAGTTAAGCACAGTCTTATAATCTCGACTAGACTTTTATGAATATCGACTACAAAGATAACAGATATGTGAAGGACAAAAGAAGGAACCAGAGCATCGGAGTAATTGTTATAAACTTTCATCAGTATATCTATATTATCAAATATCTTAGAGCACTTGATAGACCTATGATCATTGTCCACCATTGGAGGTACGCGCAGTGGTCCAACATAAGGGCCCGAGTCATCGACCAAAGTTCCTGACATTGTTAGATGTAAAGGATAATGATCACTCTCCTCCCTTGGATCTATCTTAAAATCTATTATTTTATGCCCTAGACTTACCTATGCCCTACACAGGCTATTACGATTAACTGCATTTTCTTTTGAGAACCACCTGAACCTAAATGACTGTTCACTTCCTCACATTAAGAAAAATCATAAAAGACACACTTGGGCTGACAAGTGTTCCGGCTAAAGATATGGCAACTCGGCTTGTGCAAATCCGTGCACTCCAGCAGTTAATGGAGTGGGCAGGGTCACACAGGCATCCAGCCCGTTCGCACCTTCCTTCCAGGTGACATCAAACACTGATCTGTTCTTACATAATCCATGCAGACAATGCCCACAGACATTCTGCTCAAGAAGCCCATACAGACCTCACTGCAATTACAGTCGTGTGCATTGACACATATTGCCTGCCCTCTGCTTGGTTGGGCAAATTAAAAAATAAAATAAAAATCTGGGTCCGGAAAATTAAAAAATACACCAGTACGGTAACAGTCAAACTACTTTATTGTAGCCATACTAACTTCATCTTGTCCTTTAGGCCTTCCTGGTCCAGTTCTTTTGTTGGCTACATAGTGATAAGTGACATGGCCAGTGATGGGGGTGGATGTGGTACCAGGTGGGGGTGTTCTGTTGGTGTTCATATGTGGGAGTTAAAGCAAAGAAACGGTGTAACAAGAAAATGACATATTCAGGTGGGTGTTCGTAGCTCTTCCCGCAATAGATAAAAGCTAGGCCTGTTGGAGTGCTACATTAACGCTGAAGGGCCACGTGCCGGTCACCCCGAGACTGTTGTGAATGTTGCTGTCCAGGAGGAAGCACGCGCAGCAGGTCCGTGTTGACCCCGCATACATGGGGATGACGAGAACCCTCCGGTCCCAATGCCCTCTGCAAACAAATATGCGTGTTTACAAGAAAACGAACAGAACGTCCTGCAAGAGATGAATCATTTCCCCGCAACAACAAAAAAATATAAACTGAATGATTTCCAAGTCTGAAGTCCTGAATTAATTGTACCTTGTTGTATATAATACTGAGAAAGAAAGAGCAGCGCTGTGCGCGTGCAGACAACCACATGGCCTTCGCAAAAGAGCACAAGAACGGAGAAGCACGAGTTTGGGGCCGGAATTTGGGAGAGGGTGGCGCCCTTATCTCTCAGAGGTCTCTTACAGGCCGGCTGGCGAAAGGGACTCGGGAAAGATAATTAAGACAGATCGCTTCGCTTGCTGTCTGCAGCCTGTCTTCGAAGGATGCCTCCACAGAACCAGAGAGCTTTCAGTCTCATAGAATAATATGCTGCACGCAGTGGTCGAAGTGGGGGGAAAAAGGAGGGGAACTGTGGGTGGATGATCAGAGGGCGGGAATAACCCGAGGATTGGATCAGTGGGCGAAGCTAGAGGTGTGACCAGAATGCTCAAACATCCCAATTTTTAGTGTCTGTTTGGCATTTCACTGCCAATTGATACGCATGATTATTTAAGGTTATAATGAGTTATTGACATTAAAATACATTCACAAAGTGGGATATGCTTCTAATCACAGACTGTCCCAAATACGATAAAATGTGGAAGCCCAAGCCATTTGTCGCCGAGCCATGGAGTTTGTCATCAGCACTTTTCCCTTTTTTCACAGCAGAAGTTCAAACAGGAATAGCAAAATATCCTAGTTTGCAAATGTTTTCTATATAATTGTGGCTCTGCCACATTTTCCTCATAATGCAAGATCTGCTGCATGATCTGACCATTTAAACTAATAAATTGTTTGTAGCTCAAACGTATCAAAAGTTAATTAAAAAAATGTGACTTGTATTGCTGCGGAGTGGATGGCCTATTGCAAAGGTTGACTGGTCACCTTTCTAACTGCTGCATTTACACTGGTACTAATAAGGCAAACTCTTTCCAGAGACTGTTAGTATGTGTACACATGTCAAAATAATAAAATATCAGAAAATATACTGCATTATGCTGCAGCCTTTTTTTCATGCATAATTTAGTCAACACTGCGGCATAATTTTGTCCTCCTTTGCTGCATAATTAATTCCAGTGGCCCCACAGCAGGCAGCACATGTTAAAAGTGCTTGTGAATGAAGCAGAGGGACTGTGAAGTTTGCGGCCTTAGCACTGGTGGTGCCCTGTGCATTAATGTTTGTTAGTGCCCCCGAATGACCACCTCTGCCATGGATTCCCTCACTACCACCCTTTAACAGTGCCCTTCAAGTCTCCATAACAACACTCTCTCTCAGATGCATTTAATTTGATTTACAGCGCCACGCATACCATTGTAGGGTGTCAGAGCACTTTACATCACACATTACACAGAGACAATCAATATGTGTGTAAATCACTGTATAGAAAATGTTACATAAGACTAAGGACTACAAGGTGTAGGAATCACATGACACCCATACTAGTAGGCCCTATAGTTTAAATGTGATTGGTCTGGAGAAACACAAACTTAGAATTTAAAACGTAATACCATGGTTGGGGGTTCTCTTTAAAAATCAGTTTTGATTTCTGTCCAAAAGAACACTTTTTGCAACATTAGGATAATCAAACACTGGGGGAAAAAACATAACGCACTAATTTATACCTTGCAGTTTGTATACATCTCTTAGATGACAGTTAATAGCTCATTGTTCTATGTTAGGATTTTAACTTATAAACTGCAAGTAACAAAAGGATCTCTCTGACAAAAGCAGTAGCCCACTGACCTATTTACATTATGTGCACTTTGTGATCTGCAAGGTATATGTTCTTTGCAGCAGGCACGTTAACCCTCTGAGCTACCTTTCCATGAATCAAAACTCCCACTAGACAAAATTCCGATATTTCTCTAGGAAGAACTTTAATCACCAGTGTCATCATGAAATTTTTATTGTTGCTGAAAATTGCTGGAGGCCAGGACCGTTTGCACCGCCCTAGAGCTGGCCCTTCTCAAGGGTCCTGTGACCTCAGTGACAGAGTCACTGTCGCTCTAGGGTGTGCTGCTTCATAGGCCGGCCCGCAAAACTGGAGGTGAACTTCAGTATGGATTGTGGTGGACAAGCCTTGAAGGTTAACCTACACTGGCCATGCTAGGGTCCACCTGCTGGTGCTAAGACACCAGGGCTTCTAAGGTCTTGCGAAGCTTTCTAAGGTCTAGCATGGGATTGTGCTCTCAGGAGAGTGGTCTGGTGGACTGGTCATTAAGGCCGAAGCTCAGCTGGTTCCCCAGTTTCAAATTAAGCAGCTCTGGCCAAAGTGCCATATCCGCTCCCCCACTGAACACCATACTGCCCCACTGAGAAAAACTCACACTGCCTTCAACTACAAACCAATTGTTGCCAGCTATAAACACCTGGATGCGGCTCAATTTCAATTACGCACTAGACAAGATCAATTTGCGGCCTACAAAAAAAAGTAACAACATCCTGGAGAAAGCAAACACTTGTAGGGAATGCAAAATTTAGCAAACCATGTAAAATGTAAGCTGGAACAACATATTTACCTTAACGCTTTTACACTCACTATTCAGAAGTCAGTGACTGATTTTGCCTGAAAAGTTAAGGACATGACTACAGGGCCCTGAATAAACCCATTTCAATGTCCATTACTTATATCCTTACAAAACGTAAGCAGTATGGTAAAAAGACCACATCCCTGGACGAGAGCCGCAGTACACATTTTGTTTTCCAATCCACACATTGCAGTACCTCCAGGATTGGTGCACTAGTTGCAAGCCCAGGGAAAACAAAGACAAGAAAACAAAAATAGCGCTTCACTGGCAAACTCTGTAAAAGTGGCGCTAATGTGTTTGTGTGTGAATAAAATCAATCTGGGCAGTTTGCTACCAGTCTGTCCTACTTTATTTAGTTATTTTTCATATTTTTTTTTTCTTTTTTTTTTTTTTAAAACCTTTATTCGCATAAATCAGATACACAGCTATTCAGCCGACATCCCGGAGGTTCGGCAGCTAAACAATCAACACGTGAAGTCCTCCATGGCTCTAATGCAGGAGAATGACAAAGGTCTCATTTTTGAAAACTACCTACAATAAACACAACAAGCAAGGCAGTATACACCACAAAGTCGTGCCAGTTTCCAGCGGGGGCGCGGCCCCATTTCCAACATCAAATCAAACCACCGATCTGGAGGATGAGGGAGAGCAGAGGCACTAACATTCTAACGGAGGTGCATCAGAAAAACCCAAGTCGGAAGTGAGGCTAGGGGGAAAGTTGCTCCTCTGGCGGTTCAATGGCAGGAGGCAGACATATGTCTCCCCTATATTGGTTCCAACTTCCCCATACCTTATGCCATTTCTTAGGCCTCCCCCGTGCACTATAAACCGTTTTCTCCCGAAACATGCTCCAGTCCATGTTGTCCTTCCATGCATCCAGGGTGGGCGGGCTATGGGATCCCCACAGTCGTGCTATATCTCGCTTAGCCACCATATTGCCTAGGGTCACCCATTGAGTCTGCGCTGCGTCATAATCCGTAGGACCCCACACATTCAAAAGACAGCGCCGCGCCTCTGGGTGCAGTACTATACCCGTGACCTCCTGCATCACCACGTGAATCCGCTTCCAAAAGTCCGCAATCACACCACACTCCCATATGATATGTAAAAAGGTGCCCACCATCCCGCAGCCCCTCTTGCATAACCCATCCTCGGAATAGCCCATATGAACCAGCCGGGGCCCAGTGACGTAGACTCTGTGCAGTATCTTAAGCTGGACCAGCCGTAGTCTGGCGGGGATCGCGACCTCCTTAGGAGAGGAGACGGCGTATTGCCAGTCTTCATCGTCCAGCTCAAGGCCGTCCCTTATCCACTGATCCCGAACCCCCATGAGGAGGTCGGTCCGGACATTCACGAGCTTTTTGTAAATTAGGGAGATTGTGCTCTCCGGCATATGGCCGTCCAGGATCCGGTCCTCCAAGGGAGAGGACTCAGGCACCCTCTCCCCCTCAACGAGCACCGACCGCAGCGCATGGCGCACCTGCGCATACCGGAAATATTCCGTGCCCTCCAGCGCATATTCCGTCCGTAGTTCGTCAAACGACTTAATCCGCCCCTTGGCCAGCAGGTCGCCCACCCTGGAGATGCCAATCAGATCCCATTTCTCGAATCCCTTAGAGTGCCAAAGTTTCCCCAGCATATCTGAGTCATACAACGGAGTGGCGAGGGTGAGCCTATCTTTCCAGCCCAACGAGTTCGTGACTGTCTTCCACACATTCACCGCCACCCCGGTCGGCCCCGTGAGGGACCCAGCCGGGGGCCTCGAGTAAAGTGCTCTATAGTAGCCACCCCCACGCAGCAACCACCGGTCCATAGCAAAGCCGGGGCTAAGCGCCGGGCCGTAGACTCCATGGTTGATCGCACTCAGCTGGGAGGCCCAATAGTATCTTCTGATGTCGGGAAGCGCAATACCCCCATCGTACCAAGGAAGAGTTAGTTTTGCTATCGCTATACGCGGACGGCCGTCCCACAGCAGCGAGCGCTGGAGACTCTCGACCTCCCGAAAGTAGCTGGCCGGGACCAGCTCCTGGGTGTTCTGCAGGACATAGAGAAAACGGGGAAGAGACATCATTTTGAATAGCACAGCTCGGCCAAGGAGGGAAAGCGGCAGGTGCCGCCAGCTCGCTACATCACGCCGCAAGCGCACCAGCGGAGGGACCAGGTTCCTCTCATACCGTACCGTTGGGTCGGTGGAGATATAAATCCCAAGATACATGAAACCCTCCCGGGCGATCTGGATCGGGCAATTCCGCGGGGGAACCGGGACGTCTCCACACAAGGCATACAGATATGACTTCCCCCAGTTAATGGTTAGTCCCGAATTCCTCCCGAAGGAAGTCAAAATGTCGCAGATAACTATGAGGGACTTCCGGGGTGAAGCGAGATAAAGCAGGATATCATCGGCATAGAGGGAGATGCGGTCCTCGTGGTCAGGTGACCAGCGAAGCCCCCTCACCTCCGGGTGCCATCGTATCCAGGCCGCCAGCGGCTCGAGAGCAAGAGCAAACAACAGCGGCGACAGAGGACAGCCCTGCCTGGTACCTCTCCCCAGCCCGAAAGGGCGGGACGCCCTACCGTTGACCGCGACTTGAGCGAGAGGCTCTTCATATAATAGTCTCACCCAGCCCATAAATCCGGGTCCAAAGCCGAATTTCGCAAGCGCAGCCCACAGGTATTCCCACTCTACCGTATCGAAAGCCATCGTTGCGTCGAGCGCTGCCACAATGGCCGGCTCCCGCATCATCCCCACCCTTGCGATCACTCCGTGGATGCGCCTAAGGTTCAACGCGGTGTTACGATGCGGGATGAATCCGGATTGGTCAGGGTGGATCAGATCACCGATCACCCTGACCAAACGGTTAGCGAGGATTTTAGCGAGGATCTTCGGCTCGGCATTAAGGAGCGAGATCGGCCTATATGAGCTGCACCTGTTCCTGGGCTTACCATCTTTATGTATGACCACGATTGTTGCCAGGCGCTGGTCGCGTGGGAGGCAACCCGTCTCCCGCGTCTCCACGAACATAGCTCGCAAATGCGGAGCGATCTTATCTGGCCGGAGTTTGTAGAGCTCAATTGGCAGGCCATTCGGGCCCGAGGCCTTGCCCGAACGTAACGAACGGATAGCCCCCGCGATTTCGTCGACTGTGATATCGCCATCAAGATCGTCCCTGTCTATGTCGGAAAGGCAAGGCAAAGCAAGATCACGCAGGAGTTCACACGAATCCCCCACTGGCCTGTCCGACACGGAGGTATAGACCGTGTGGAAGTAATCCACAAAGCACTGGACTATGCCATCCGGCTCCGCGACAACGACGCCATCCTCCGTCACGAGGTCCGGCACAACACGATTGACCCGCTCCTTTTTATCCAGCCACGCAATTAATTTCCCGGCCTTGTCCCCGACGTCGTACAGACGGCCCCGCTGTTCCCTACTCAAGGCTTTGGCCGCGTCCGTCACAAGGGCCTTGTACTCCGACTGCTTAAGGGTCAAATTGTGCAGCGCCGCCGCCGTAACCTCCCCTTCCAATGACAGCTCCAATTCCGCGATCTCCGCCTCAATCTGGGCGACCTCCGCGTCTCGCCGACGCTTGGCCGCTACTATCAAGGAGAGGGCCTCTCCCCTAAGCACTGTTTTGAACGCTTCCCACAAAGACACAGCCGACGTGACCGAGCCGAGATTCTCCTGGAAGTAACGATCGACCGCCTTCAGCACCGCACTACGAGTCATAGGGTCCCTGAGATACCACGGGTTAATTGGGGCCACCCTACCCCCCATTCCTCTACCAACATCCATACAGATCCACACCGGCGAATGGTCAGAAATACCCCGTGCCATGTGCCTGGCCTCAGAGACAAAGGAGGCGTGTGCAGCTAGGGTAAGCACATAATCAATTCTGGAGAGACTGCCATGCGCCCCGGAATGGAAAGTGTATTGCCGCTGTGTGGGATGCAGTAGTCTCCAACAATCAACCAGCCCAAGGGTATCTACAAAGTCCGGAAGCCATTTCTGAGCCCCCCCCGAGCTCCTTGGCGGGTGTCTGTCAAGCAATCCGGAGCCTACCGCATTAAAGTCGCCACCCACCACCAACATTCCCTCTGGGAGATCCAACAAAGTCCTCTCTAAGTCCGCAAGTGTGGAAGGTTGCAGTGCAGGAGGGACATAAACCGACACCAGGACCAGCGTCCTGCCCTCCCACCTCCCCGCTACAGCCGCAAAGCGTCCCCTATCGTCAACAATAGTGGAGTCAACCTCGAAGGGCAGGGAGGACCCGACGAGTATTCCAGCCCCTCTAGACCCCGAGGAAAACCCGGAGTGTGCAACAAACTTGTAGCCTTTCCTATTGAGTGCATAGCACATGTTACCAATCAAGTGCGTCTCTTGCAATAAGACAATATCAGGGGTACATCGCTTCAGGAATTGCAGGACAATCCCACGCTTAATACGATCCCCCAAGCCATTTACATTCCAACTGAGTATTTTTAAGCCCCTCCCCCCCATCCCAACATGTAAGGAGACCACCCCCCCCCGCGTGGAACCGCACTAGAGTCACAGAAGCTTGCATCCTTACGCCTTGCATGACCAAAAACAACAACAACCCCAACAACAACCCCAATCCACCCCCCACCCTGCACCCCTGCGTAAGCTCTAAAATGCCCCCCAACTTGCAGTGTGCCTGTCGCCCCATACAAAGACTAATCTACAAAAAGAACCCCAGAGGAGGAAGAAGCTCCCATACTGCCCCCGCTACCCCCCGGACTGTCACCCTCCCGGGGGAACCGGAGATCTGGTACTTAAGTCCAGGCTCATTGTTCATCGCCGCCACCGTCTGCTCCACCGGAGCGTTCCACGTTAGTCCGTCCTTGGGGCAATGTGCCCAGCCAATCTCCGACCATGTCTGGTGATTCAAAAAAGAAAGTCCGCTCTTCGAACACCACACGCAACCTGGCCGGGAAGAGCATGGCATATTTCAGTCCCATCTCTCGTAGCCTTCTCTTGACCGCCAGGAAACCTTGTCGTTGCTTCTGTACCATCTGGGTAAAGTCCGGATAGAAACTTACAGTGGTGTTCTGGAATAGCGTCGGGCCGGACACCCGTGATGCTTGCAAAATGGCATCACGGTCCCTGAAGTTAAAGATCCTGGCGACAATTGGCCTCGGAGGGGCCCCCACCTTGGGCCTCCCGCCAGGAACTCTGTGGGCCCTTTCAACAGTAAAAAACTTACTAAGGCCTTTGGGCGCCAGATGGTTCACAACCAGGTCCTCCACAAACAGGTCCACTGACTGTTCCTCCGAATTTTCCGGGACCCCAATAATGCGCACGTTATTGCGCCTTGCGCGGCCCTCGAACTCTTCCAACCGTCGGGCAAAGTGATCATTTGCAGTCCGCAAGGTACGGACTTCCAGCTGAAGGCCGGAGACGTCGCCCAGGAGGCCTGCAGTCTTGAGGTCCAAGGACTGAACCCGCTCATTAGTTTTCCCCAGGTCTGCCCGAATCAGATTGACGTCGATCGATATGGCATCCACTTTATGCGCCAGGGTCTCAAATTGTTGTCCGATAGAGGACTTCATCCCCTCGATGGCCCCCATGATATCTTGCAGGGTTGGTTCCGCGGAGGGGGGCGACACGTCCTTCGAGGCCTCCAGTGTCTGTCCCGATCCGCCCGGTGACCCCTTCTGGTGGGCATAGCGGTCCATGTTGTTAGTCTGGGTGTAGCCTCCCCGCCTGGTACTTTTGGGCTTCTGTTTTTCGGCGTCCGATTTACTCGACATCGCTATCTGCCGCGGGGACAATCTCTTTGCCCATACAGAGTAGACAACCATGCAGCCAGTGACTGGCGCTACCCACGTCCAGGCCGGGCGCGGTGGAGACAGGAAAGCGAAAGCGAAAGTGAAAGTGAGGACACCTTCCTTCCGACGACTCGCCCCTCGCGTGGCCGCTGTTGTTCAATTAGTGCACGGGCACTGTGCCAACGCAAGTCCCGGGCACCTTCCGGGGAGTAGGCCACAAACTTCCAGGCAGGACAACTTCGGTCTCCGGTGGGCGATTTCGATCCGGACAACGGCTTTCGCCTCAGCAACGGCTCCCCTCCAATATTCCGGGCATCAAAAGCAGGATACTAGACAGGATATCTGCCGGAGGGAGCGAGGGTCTCGGGAGCTCTAGGCTCACGCGGCCATCTTGATCACGCGCTAAGCTCCTCCATTTTTCATATTTTTAATCTTTTATTACCGATGCTGCACTTTGAAATTAAAATGTCAGAAAAATACGACATTTCCTGCAAAAGAGTTTTTCTTTTTTGGATCCATTTCACAAGGGAGCAAATAAAAAGAAAGTAGAGGAAAGAGTGAGATCTCCATCTTGAAGTCACGGTTTTCAGTAAGAGAAGAACTGCTAGACAGACAGAGAGGTAAGAAGGGAAGAAGGAAAGAGTGGGGGCAGCTAAAACGGCAGAGCAGAAGTGGACACTGTCTTTGTCTTCTCTGGGCAAGAAGGAAAAGACAGAGCGTGTTACTTCTCTGCCGCCCCTCACGAACGCCAGGAACGCCGAGCTTTATTTATAGGCGATTTTGATTTATTGCGTCCTGGGACGCATTTTCAAAATAAAAAAGTAGGAGAACGGAATCCTTGGAATTAAAGAAGTAGGGGCACGCCGATCCCACCCACTTCGACCACTAGCTGCACGGGGCAGTGATCTTTGTCACAAGTGTAGCACTCATTTTTTTAACCAGATGTATCTCCAGGAACTCTTCTAGGACGTTGCGTGTCGAGTTAAACAGCGCCCTGGGGCTACTTGCTCCCTGCTCCAAGGACACTTGCAGACCAGGCCGTGGCGGAGCGTGTTGCTTTCGGATAAGAATATAATCCATTTTATTAAGTGACGTAACGCAAAATAATGCCCCCTCCACCTGCAGACTGCGAGGAGGTGCCCCTGAGTCTCCCATATCTCACAGATCTTCATTGGCTCTGGTGTGGATGGGGGTCCCTGAAGGGACGCAGGCCTATGTCACGGCTCTCTTTTTATCACTTACAATATTCGGGTTAGAGCTGACTGAGAACCTGCAAATCTGGAATCCTGTTTTGCAGATTTTCCTGCATAAAAACTACCCCCAAACTGAATCGACCCAGAAGAAGAAAAATATGCATCGGCTCAATCAGCAGGGTTCTTTTTTTTAAATTTACATTCTTTTTATTAAACCGGCTCATAAACATCATTAGATAGATAATGATTACACACACATCATTGAGTTAAGTTTGACAAGATTACACACATTTGAAACAACCTAGTATTCTCTTTTGCTGCTCTTTCATGGATATGAAGTGGGCTGTCTCTACATTTTTGTCTTAAAGGCGTATGTGGTTTTGTGTTAGGAGGCTCACATCTCCCTAAATTTTCGCCGTGGAGACCATATCTTTTCCCATCTCTTCGAGCATCCCCTGTTGGCATCAGTCCCAGTCAGACTCCCATTCTGTCACTGATGGGGGAAGGGACGCTCCCTATCGTCTCGCTATAATACGTTTTGCCATCCCTGCTGAAAGTGCCAACCAGAGCCCAGTATGTCTAGGCCAGTCCCCCTCTCCTTTATTCATCAATAGCAACCACCTGGCATTCAACAATATCTCCATCCCCAACACCCTCAACATTACCGCTGTTACTTCCCTCCAGAATGAGTACATTACTGGGCGGTCCCATAGTATATGGAAGAAGGAGCCTTCTTGTTGACAGCCTCTTGCACATAGTGCCGTCTGTGCCTTCCCCCATCTGTGTAATAATGTGCGGGGGCAGTATGTGTGATGTAATATTTTAAGCTCCACCAGCCTAAAGTGTGCTCGGATCGCTATATCTCTGGGTCTCTGCAGGGCCTCTGAGCATTCTTCATCATCAATGTTACCCAGGTCATCTATCCATGCTCTCTTGAGGGAGGTTAGCTGGTCCGGGGCATTGTTCATTAGTTTCTGGTATATTGTAGACATCGCCTTGTCTGAAATAGGGTCCACTACTAGCCTATCTTCTAGGATGAATGATCGGGGATAGTCATGCCTCGTATGTGGATTTGAAGAGCATGTACGAATCTTATACATGAAAATCTTTGGGAGGAGGTCAGGGCATATTCTTGCTGGAGGTTGTCAAAGTAGAGAGGCCCCCATCTCACAACACATCTCCCAGATGCTCAATGCCTAGGGTCTGCCATCCCCTGAACCCTTCATGCGTGGCCACCTCTCTGTCGGTCACCCCACCACAGGGGCGTCAGGCCAGTCATTCGGCCCTGCCTGTGTCAGGTACCTATGGGCCTCATTCCAGCATTTGATTACTACTGCTGTGTGTGCTGCCCAATCTCAACCTGTCTTTCGCGCGTATCGGAGAGGTTCCTAGTTCCCGTGATCGCGTCTCTATCTACTCTATATGCCGGTTCCTCTCTAGCTGCATAGACCCACTCGTTTATTACCATGAGTTGCGAGGCCCAGTAGTAGAGTTTAATGTCCAGGACCGCCAGACCTGCCTAGTAGACCCTTCTTTGCAATTTATGTAGGGCTATTCTAGGCGTGCCTCCTTGCCACAGTAGTGTGCGTATTTCTTGGGCTATCTGTTTGAAAAGGGCTGGTGGAATCGTGTAAGGGGCATTTTGCAGAGTGTATAAGAGGCATGGCACGGTCATCATCTTATACAATGCCGATCTGCCCATTAAAGTCAGCAGCAGGGAGGGCCAATGTATTATGCCGGTGTGAATCTGATTCAGATGGGGGAGAAGATGTCTTTGCTTGAATATTTTTTGGTTGCACATAACATAGATGCCTAGATATTTGAAGCCTTCTATAACTATCGGGTGGCACAGCTCGCTGGGAGTGTCAGGGAGGGACACGACAAGGGGAATATCACTGACTTGGACCAGTTTATGGTGTAGCCCAAGTAGCTCCCAAAGAGCTCAATAATTTGAAGGACTCTTGCTATGGAGAAGTAAGGTCTCGATAAATATAGGATTATATCATCAGCATACAGGGAGATACACTCCTCCCATCCCCTGGTGCCACAATGCCCCAAATCATCGGGTCTACTCTGATCCAGTGCCCCAATGGCTCCAACGCCAGAGCAAATAGCAGAGGCAACAAGGGGCAGCCCTGTCTAGTGCCTCTGTGCAGCCTGAAACTGCTTGATAGCGCTCTGTTGACCCTTACTCTGGCTAACGGATCTCGGTAAAATCCTACCTAGCTACAGAATTACAGGTCAAAGCCCAATCTGGAAAGCACGGCGAATAAATAAGGCCACTCTATACTATCAAAGGCCATTGAGGCATCTAAAGACATCAGTACCGTCTGTTGGGACGGGAGGGCCACTGTCAAGTGGAAGACTCCGTATAGCCGCTGCAGATTATGGCGGTGCTTCTATGTGGCACAAAGCCAAACTGGTCTACATGAATAATTGTGGCCAGGACCGTCATTAATCTATTTGCTAGGGCCTTGGCCAGCACCTTTGTTTCCACATTCAGCAGTGAGATTGGTCTATATGAGCTGCAGCTCTCTGGGGCCCTACCTGCCTTATGTAGTACCACTATTGTGGCTGTACGCTGATCACCAGGCAGTGAGCCTCTCTCTCTCGTCTTTTCAAACATTCTAAGCATAGGTTGTGTAACTTTTTAAGCTAAGCCCTTAAAGAACTCGACCGGAAGTCCATTTGCACCTACCATTTTCCTGGACCTCAAGGCTCCCAGGGTACAGGAGAGTTCCTCCTCTGTAATATCAGCCTCCAAGGCATCGCATTCTTCTGCACTGGGTGTTGGAAGCGAGAAGTTCCGCCAGGAACTCCTCGCAGTCCCTGATAGTTCTTGTGCTAACTGGGGCATAGAGACCCTCATAAAAAGAGGCAAAAGACTCCACAATTCCCACATTTGTTGTCTGGAGGATACCCATTTTGTCTCTGACTCCCACCACCCATGATCTCTCCCTATCTCTTCTGTCAAGCCAGGCCAATAGTCTAGAGGTCTCATAACCTACGTCATAGAGTCAGCGCTGCGTAGCGAGTACACACGTCCGCGCTGCATTTGTCACTTGGGCATGCAGTTCTTGCTGGCGTATGACTAGTGTATGCCGTAACTCTGTATTTCCGCCAGCAATCGCCTCTCTCTTTAATGTCTGTATTTCTTGTTCAACGGTTTGATGTTACGTCTTCCTCCTCCCCCCCACTATCAACGCCTGGTCCTTCCCCCGCGTTACAACAAACAAATGATGGACGGAATGCTGACAATGCAGACATTCTCCCCCAGTCAAGAGATCTGGGGTTAAATCCATCGTTCTTTTGCCCACTACGCCACCCCAGTTCAGACATGGCCATATGCAAATCAGTCTTGACCCTGTGCCTCATGGGAACAGTCCAGCCCGAACTGCCAAGCCATGTCTTCCCTGGACCGGAATCAAGCATCCTAGGACCGGTTTCTGGCTATCAGCCGTCATCAGCCAGGATAGCTTGACTCCAGTGGCGTAGTGAGCACGGGTCCCACGTCTGGGAATACCCATCCCACTTAGGGCGAAAAGCGTTACAACAAACAAATGATGGACGGAATGCTGACAATGCAGACATTCTCCCCCAGTCAAAAGATCTGGGGTTAAATCCATTGTTCTTTTGCCCACTACGCCACCCCAGTTCAGACATGGCCATATGCAAATCAGTCTTGACCCTGTGCCTCATGGGAACAGTCCAGCCCGAACTGCCAAGCCATGTCTTCCCTGGACCGGAATCAAGCATCCTAGGACCGGTTTCTGGCTATCAGCCGTCATCAGCCAGGATAGCTTGACTCCAGTGGCGTAGTGAGCACGGGTCCCACGTCTGGGAATACCCATCCCACTTAGGGCGAAAAGCGTTACAACAAACAAATGATGGACGGAATGCTGACAATGCAGACATTCTCCCCCAGTCAAGAGATCTGGGGTTAAATCCATCGTTCTTTTGCCCACTACGCCACCCCAGTTCAGACATGGCCATATGCAAATCAGTCTTGACCCTGTGCCTCATGGGAACAGTCCAGCCCGAACTGCTCTCCATGCCACTGGAATCAGGCTATCCTGGCTGATGAGGGCTGAAAGCCCGAAACCGGTCATAGGATGCTTGTTTCCAGTCCAGGGAGGACCTGGCTTGGCAGTTCGGGCTGGACTGTTCCCATGGGGCACAGGGTCAAGACTGATTTGCATATGGCTGGGTTCAAACTGGAATGGCATGGTGAGCAAAAAAACGATGGATTTAGGCCCAGATCTGTGTACTGGGGTGAATGTATGACATTGTTCTGCATTCTGTCCATCAATTGTTATTTTTGCATTTGTCACCCCGAGTGGGAAGGGTGTGCTCAGACGTGAGTCCCTTGCTCTCCATGCCACTGGAATCAGGCTATCCTGGCTGATGAGAGCTGAAAGCCCGAAACCGGTCCTAGGATGCTTGTTTCCAGTCCAGGGAGGACCTGGCTTGGCAGTTCGGGCTGGACTGTTCCCATGGGGCACAGGGTCAAGACTGATTTGCATATGGCTGGGTTCAAACTGGAATGGCATGGTGAGCAAAAAAACGATGGATTTAGGCCCAGATCTCTGTACTGGGGTGAATGTATGACATTGTTCTGCATTCTGTCCATCAATTGTTATTTTTGCATTTGTCACCCCGAGTGGGAAGGGTGTGCTCAGACGTGAGTCCCTTGCTCTCCATGCCACTGGAATCAGGCTATCCTGGCTGATGAGGGCTGAAAGCCCGAAACCGGTCCTAGGATGCTTGTTTCCAGTCCAGAGAGGACCTGGCTTGGCAGTTCGGGCTGGACTGTTCCCATGGGGCACAGGGTCAAGACTGATTTGCATATGGCTGGGTTCAAACTGGAATGGCATGGTGAGCAAAAAAACGATGGATTTAGGCCCAGATCTCTGTACTGGGGTGAATGTATGACATTGTTCTGCATTCTGTCCATCAATTGTTATTTTTGCATTTGTCACCCCGAGTGGGAAGGGTGTGTTCAGACGTGAGTCCCTTGCTCTCCATGCCACTGGAATCAGGCTATCCTGGCTGATGAGGGCTGAAAGCCCGAAACCGGTCCTAGGATGCTTGTTTCCAGTCCAGGGAGGACCTGGCTTGGCAGTTCGGGCTGGACTGTTCCCATGGGGCACAGGGTCAAGACTGATTTGCATATGGCTGGGTTCAAGCTGGAATGGCATGGTGAGCATAAAAACGATGGATTTAGGCCCAGATCTCTGTACTGGGGTGAATGTATGACATTGTTCTGCATTCTGTCCATCAATTGTTATTTTTGCATTGGTCCTTCCCCCACAGCACTGTTTTAAAGGCCTCCGAAAGGATTTGTTGGGATTGGAAACAGCAATTACAACACTGCCATTACATCGCGTTCGTTTTACAACGCGTCGTTACATTGCTAGAACGCGATCCCTTTACATCGCAAGTCATTAGATCGACTTTCTGTAGGGGGAGCTCTAACCTAAGGAATAGTGTAATTTACTATTCCAACACCTTCCCTACTGTTGTGCACGCTAGAGTTAGAATAGTAAATTATATTATTCCCAAGTCGAGCGCGCCCCCTACAGCAAGTCGATCTAATGACTTGCGATGTAAAGGTATCGCGTTCTAACAACGCGGTCATTGTAACGACCGCGTTGTAATAGAACGCGATGTAATAGCATGCGTAGAAACATGCCATATTCGTTGGGACTCTACCGATCCCTCATTTTCTTTGAAATATTGATCAACTCTTTCATGGAGACGTCCTTTAAGTATGGTTCTCTCAGATACCAGGGGTCTATTTTAGGGAATTCAGCTTTGCTAGTATTTGATCCCTTAAGGGCTATGCTTAGTGGGGAGTGGTCTGGGATGCCCCTTGCCATGTGTATCGGCCATCCAAAGCACCCAACCTGGCTGTGACGCGCAAGTAAGTAATCTATACTTGAGAATGATCCCTGCCGTGCCGAGTAGTATGCGTATTGCCTGCCACAAGGGTTATGGGCCCTCCAGAGATCCACCAAGCCCTTTGCTGTCAGAAAACCTGGCAAAATTTGATCCCTCACCCGCCCCCCAGCTACGCTGGACCGGTCAAGGTCCGGGTCTATCACTGCCCGTTAACAGTGCACTCATTTTCGGGAGAATATTTGCGTGCATTCTAGGGGGAATATAAATCAAGCAGAATGTTAGGGTGCGCCCCTCCCACCGGCTTGCCACTTCCGCGCAGAACCCCTCATTATCCCGCAATATCCTGTCAATTGTGAGGGGCAGGGAGCTTCGCACCAATATACCCACCCCATTGGCACTCGTCGAGTATCCAGAGTGGGCAACTAGTCTGTAGCCAAAGCTGTCTAAGGCCTTGTAGCATTTTCCCTTCAGGTGTATCTCCTGGAACAATACCACATCAGGGGAGTGGCATTTAACATATTGCAGGACAAGTGTCAGTTTAATCTTGTTACCTATGCCATTAACGTTCCAGGTCCATACCCATAATTTAGCAGTCTCCCTTTCCATCTTGGGTGTGCCAGGCTTTAACTGTTGCCCGCATCCTTCTTACGCTAGGCCCAATGAGTATGTGTGCTATACAAAGATGCATGACAACTGTGTCTTTGTCAATGTGGTTCACTTGCCCTAGGCCTGCGCCCTTGGTGCGAACCATTGTGTCGGAGTTCCCCTTGTCACAGGGTGGCTTCGCAAAGTCTTTGGGATCAATGCTCCCACCACACCTCTGCAGATTTTTCCCGGTGCCCTAAGCAGCATACCTGCTTCTTCTCTTCCGCAGCACCCGTGTCAATATCTACAGGTGGGATTCAACTTTCTGGTTATCAGGATTCTCAGCCTTTAAGGTGCGATGCATAGCCTCCATGGGAAAGAAATGTAGCCAGAACCCCACGAAAATACAACTCACAGGCTGCGTGCGGGTAGGACGTGAATTTAATCAAATATGTTTTAGAATCCATGCTGCACAGCATCTTATTTAAGTAACTACTTAGCTGAAATAGCTGGGTTTGGAACCTTATTTTGTTCCTATACATTTGTTTCTGGGATTGATTCTTGGATTCTCTCAAGAACTGAAATCCGCAGTGAGATTATTGCTATTTTTGATTCAAGGATTGTCAGTCGGGATGAAGAAAAGTAGCAGACTCCCTGAAGTATGGCATTCAAGGAAAGGCGAAGCCTGTTCGTGGGGATCTACGTTGATTCAGCAAGTAGCCTGGTGTAGGCAGTGTGACTTGTAACATGTCATTTGTTTACTTATTTTGTTTTACAGCAGATATTCTTGTGACACGTGTCTTTCACATCGTTTATTTTAACCTGATGTATTTGTTATTTTAAAAGGGGCATTCTTGGGACCCCGTTGTCCCGCCCATCAAGTTGTCATGCATATCCCCACTTTCCGTTTCCTGTGAGGTCTCCTTTCTTCCACTCAACTGCCTCAGAAGACGGTGTCATCCTAACATGTATCTTCCTACCTCTTGCTTTTGCCTTTTCATTTTGCACACCCTGTCTTTGCATCAATCTCCAAATTATATTGAATTGGATTTTATTCTTTATATGTAATATGCAAACAAATGCTAGGGGTCAATACTCTGTATATCATTTCGCTCTATCTACACTGCTTCTCCACACCATCTTTTCTGCCTCATCGCTGTGCTACATCTGCCATCTCATAGTGATGCAGTGGTCAGGTTCTATCATATCCATGTCAAAATGGCATAGTCACTGGATGTCAGCAACATTAACAACAGTACCTTGACCACTGCTGTATCTCCTCTAAGACAACTCTGGCAATGAAGGGAACATGTCTCAGGATTACTTGAAACCAGATTGTGATAGTATGGGTGCTGATCAGGATGTGTCAACTAGGAGAGGTTGCTTGATCCCAAGAAGAGGGTGGGCAGTTTATTTAGAAGCAAGCAGCAGTGGAGTATTGCAGGCATGCCTCCTGCAAAGACCAGCCACTGGCTTTTGGAGTTTGATCCACCTCTCCTGTTCAGTGTTGGGAATGTGGTAAGAATTCCACTGGTGGATTGCAGGCACTGTGGGTGCAGGGAAAACTGAAGGAACCCTATCATACAAATGCACAACACCATTCTCTGGGGAGACACGGTACATCGGCAATGCATATAAACCCTGAAGTTCAGCAGCAGGCAGAGCCTTCTCCTTTGACACCAAGAGAAAAGATGAATCCAAAGCAGCGGGGATGAGGAGTTTAGTTTAGTGTACCCAAAAACGGCCAAAATAGCAAGGACCACAGGAATGGTTTTGCCTTATAATTCTGAGTCTGACTACTGGCTCAGCTATGATCACCACTACAGCTAGGGACTCATCAGCCAGAGGCAAAAGCTATTTCCAAGGCCCTCATTGCAAGCTAGCCAGGATATAGAAGTTTTAAGGAGACCCTGAACCCTGGTGTGATGGCACTGTGCATGGAGTGCCCAGCAGTCGTCACTTCACAGGGATACTGGCCCGGGCAGTGAAATGCTAATTGAAATGTCACAACTTCTACCCTAAACCAAGATTGTACAGACACTGGGGGCCTATTTACAAGCCCCTTGCACCGCCGGTGCGTTAATCTTCATGTGATAAAATGTGGTGCCCCGGTGGCGCAAGGGGCTTGTAAATAAGCCCCTGGGTATGGGGCTAAAACTCATACCATCAACAAAAGAGCGACACAAAGAAGAAGAGGAAGACAAAGATGTCAGGAAAGAGTATAGACTTATTAAAGGCACTTTTGAAGCACTCTTCCAGTAAATTATGGACAGCAAAGAGGAGCATCGTAGACAGTTAGAACATACGTAATGTGTCAACAGCATGTCCTCTTTTACTATCCAAAAAACATCTGGTATCAACTTTCAATAGCCAAATAAAACCAAGGCAACCACTATAACATCCAGCCTCCAATGGCTCAAGACTACAAGGGAAGTGCCTGGTGATAAAAACAAGCTGCCCTGGCCTCACCTCGCAGACCTTTAAATGTTGTTCTTATCTTGTCACATTTGCTGTGTAATCAAGGACAGAGGTCAGAGGTCAAATGTCAAGCTCTGTCTTCCACGGAAGCTTGGTGTTTACTTTTCTTTTGCTGACTTCAAAGTGAGAGGATTTATGTGACAATCTTACTGGATACTGGGGGTGTGAAAGGAACCTTTTATTTCTAATACACAACCAAATTTTAATGTCTGTAAATTACCTGTGCAAATATTCCAAAATATATTAGAATTAGGAAACCACAAATGAAGCACACTTTTTGCAATTCTGAAGATTTTGATGCGATGAAAACAAATCAATACAATAGGTGATGCCATTTCCACACATTATCGTTTGTGTGCTGTACAGTTACATCAGTAAAACTGTATGTGCAAATTTAATGGTTGTTTCAATTGAAAATGTGTTGTCTGTAATGGCAGTGCACTACCACACCATGCATACTCTTGTTTATGGCACTCCATTACACTCTTCTCCACTCTACGCCACTTCACTCTTTGCCACTCTATCCCACTCCACTCTATGATACTCCGCTTTGTGCCACTCTATGCCACTCCACTATACGCCACTCTGACACTTCATTCTAGGCCCCTCTACTACACTCTATGACACTCCAAGACACTTTACTTTATGCCATTTCACTCTACAATACTCGTTGCCACTTTACTCCACTCTACGCCACTCCACTCTACACCACTCTGACACTTTATTCCACTCTATGCGATGCCACTCCACTCTACAACACTTTCCTTCACTCTACGCCCCTCCACTCTACGACACTCAACTCTACAACAATCTATGCACTTCTCTCTAGGCCACTCTATGCCTCTTCACTCTATTCCCCTGCACTCTACTCCATTCTACGCCACTCCAGGACACCCCAATCTACGTCACTCCACGCCACATCAACTCTATGAAACTTTCTTCCACTCCATGCCACTTCATTCTATGACACGCAACTCCACTGTATGCGACTCGTCCCCACTCTACACCACTCCTTTCTACAACACTTATTCCACCTTACGCCCATCCACCCTATGCCCCTCCATCCTTTGTCCCGCCACCATATGCCCCTCTACCTTCCACCCCTCCATCCTATGCTCCTCCATGCTACTCCCCTCCAACCCATGCCCCTCCACCCTACATCCCTAAACTCTGCCACTCTCTCCTCCACTCCACTTGATGACACTTCACAACACTCTAATACTCTCAACTCTACAACACTCTTCTCCACTCTACGCCATTTCACTCTAAGACACTTTATTCCAGTCTACACTAGTCCCTCTATGTCACTCCATGCCACTTTACTCCACTCTTCACCACTCCACTCTACAACACTCTGTCTGACTCTGCACTCTACGACACTCCACTCTACAACATTACTCCACTCTCTGCCACTCCACACTATGGCACTCAGTGCTACTTCAATCTAGGCCACTCTACACCACTCCACAACACTCTTTTACACTTCACTCTAGGCCACACTACACCACTACCCAACACTCTGTGCCAGTTCACTCTAGGCCACTCTAAACCTCTCAACTCTATGCCACTCCACTCTGCAGCACTCCATTACCCTATACAACACTTTACTTCACTCTGCCACACTCCACTGTACTCCACACCACTCCACCCTATTTCACTCCACTTCTACAACACTTTACTCCACTGTACACCCTTCCACTGTACACCCCTCCCCTGTATACCCCTCCTCTCCACATCTCTTCACGTCCTTCCACTCAACGACCCTCCTCACCACTCTACAACACTCCGCTCCATGACAGTCCACTCTATGACACTCCAGAACACTCTATGACCATCCACTCTGTGACACTCTACACCACTCTACTCTACTCTACGCCACTGCACTCTACTTCACTCGACGCAATTCCCTGTACACCACTTTACTGCACTTTATGCCACTCCACTCTACTCCACCCTATGACACTCCACTCTGGTACCCCACTCTACAGCGCTCCTCTCTATGACACTCTGCAATACTCCTTGCCACTTCACTCTAGGCCACTATATGCAACTCTCGACCATTCCACTCTTCAACACTCCACTCTACAACACTGTACTCTACACCACTCCACCGTATGTTGTTCTACTCTATGCCCCTCCACTCTAGGACACTCTTCCACTCTCCAGCACTCCACTCTACAGCCCTCCACTCTACACCTATCTACTCTACACCTATCCACTCTATGCCACTTCACTCTATGAAACTCTATACCACTCCACTCTACACCCCTTCATTCTATGCCCCTTCACTCTACACCCCACCACAACACTTTACTCTGCTCTGTCATGCCACTCCTCTTTATGCCACTCCACTCTGACACTTAACTCCAGGCCATTTCACTGTACCCCACTTCACTCTACAACACTTCACACTATGACACTTTACTCCGCAGCACTTCACTCTGCGATGCACAACTCTACCACACTCCACTCTACAATACTCTACTCCACTCTATACCACTCTACTTTACGACACTCTGCTTCACGCTACACCACTCCACTCTGCACAATTCCCTCTACGCCATTTCACTCCACGCCACTCTGCCACTCCACTTTGCGACACACTACTCCACTCTCTGCCACTTCACTCTGCCACTCTATGCCACTCAACTATACACCCTTTAATGTACTCTGTGTTCCTCAACAGCACAACAATCCACTTTACCACGCAACACTACTCTACACGACATTACACTGCACAACACTCTACTTCACAATACTCTACTCCGCTCTTCGACACTCCACCTCATTCTCCTCTACGTACGCCACTCACTTATAGCCATGCTGAACAGCAGCCACACTGGTGTACAACATGGCTAAAAACATTGGAAAAGCCAATAGCTGTTGCATAGGCAAGACCTATTGGCTTTGCAAATGCTTATTGTAATTATAAGTTAACTCCTCTCTTCCTCTCTTACTTATGTTGAAAGTCGGTGTGTTGTATTTCAAATGCCCAAGAGTGAAAACTGGCTGCACAATGCCGTTTAGAAAACTGAAGCTGCTGGCCTTATAACTGTAGCAACTGACAGTGCATCTCTACTTGTCCCCAGATTATCCCTATTATCTTGCAAGCAAGGATTTGTAATCAATAATTTGGTCTCTGCTGGAAAAGAACTCAGATGCTTTGGAGCACTTTCTTGACCAGTGTATTTATACAATGCTGCAAGAGCTGAACAAACCCTCTACTAAGAGCATAACTAAATCTGATTAAATCTCAAGGAATGTTAATATTGAATTTTGGAGCACACAAGCATTTGTTCATCCTCTATGCGGTTTTAGGTCTCGTCTACACAGTGCATGTGCTGTGCTGCAAGACATATTGTTTATTATTCAGTGGGTTTAAAGCCCGCCCATGGCCAGGGTCAGACTGGGAGAGACTATAGGCCAGGGCACCAAACTAAACAAGGCCACTGTTAGCATATCAGATAGCTAGAAATGTGGCCAACATTTGCAAACAGGGCAGTTTTAAACTTGTAAAGGCACATTGTATCGGTGTTTCGCAAGGTGTGCACGCATTTTGGGCTTACTACAAGCAATGTTTGTGATAATATCAGGGAAATCAACAGTAAAAACTGTCCCCCCAGACGATAAAACAGGCCCACAAAACTGCTGATCTTCAATGGAGAATTTCTTAGGACATATGATTGCGGGACTGCCTGCTGATGGCTTCCAGACTGTTTTGTTGCCAAGTACCATTGAGAGCAATACAAACATAGCTACTTCTTTCTACCTTCTTCACTGTATGCTTTGTTTTGTCTCTTGTAGAAGTTGCAAAGCCTTGCTCAAATGTTTAGCCAAGTAATATTCCCTCTTGGCACAATTCCTTATATACGGGGAACAGCCATTACAACGCGGGTTTTACCACGCGTTGCTATTACATTGCATGCGTTACAACGCATGCGATGTTACAACGCGTGGTAAAACCACGCATACCATTACATCGGATGCGCTTTTTCAACGCATGCGATGTAATGTGGCGGCGGCTATCCAGGTCGTTGTGAAACTCAGGCGGTTTCCTCACAACGACGTGAAGCAAGCAGGAAGGAGGAAGCAGGATCCGATGGTGACGCTGGAGAGGAGAGAGGTAAGGGGGTTTGCGGTTGGGGCTGGGGGTTACTTTTTGGGGTTTAGGGTAGTGTAAAAGTAGTGTTCTGTGTGTGTTTGTTTTTAAGGTTTTTGTGTGTTTTTTTGTAGTGTAGTGTAGTGTATTAGGGTTTAGGGTAGTGTTGTAGTGCTTTAGGGTTTAGGGTAGTGTAGTAGTGATTTAGGGTTTAGGGTAGTGTTGTAGAGTTTGTGTAGTGTAGTGATTTAGTGTTTTAGGGCCCGATTCACAAAACTAACTTAAGACAAAATCCTAAACTTACTACCATTTTGGTATTCACAGAAGGCACTTACTCATTTTGGTATGCACAGAAGGCACTTACTCATTTCAGTATTCACAGAAGTTAGGAGTCCTAACTTTAGGACTCCTAAATGCCTTCTGTGAATACCGAAAGTCTTAAAGTTAGGATTTTTCTCGGTTTAGGAGTCCTAAAGTTAGGAGTCCTAACTTTACTACTCCTAAACTGAGAAAAATCCTAACTTTAAGACTTTCGGTATTCACAGAAGGCATTTAGGAGTCCTAAAGTTAGGTCTCCTAACTTCTGTGAATACCGAAATGAGTAAATGCCTTCTGTGAATACCAAAATGAGTAAGTGCCTTCTGTGAATACCAAATTGGTAGTAAGTTTAGGATTTTGCCATAAGTTAGTTCTGTGAATCGGGCCCTTAGGGTTTAGGGTAGTGTATTAGTGTTTGTGTAGTGTAGTGTTTTAGGGTTTAGGAAAGTGTCGTTTTTTAGGGATTAGGGTAGAGTAGTAGTGTTTGCATAGTGTAGTGTTTTAGGGTTTAGGGTAGTGTCGTGTTTGTGTAGTGTAGTTTTGTAGGGTTTAGGGTAGTGTAGTGTTTTAGGGTTTAGGGTAGTGTAGTAGTGTTTGTGTAGTGTAGTCTTTTAGGGGTAAAGGATAGTGTAGTTTTTTAGGGTATAGGGTACAGTAGTAGTGTTTGTGTAGTATTTTACGGTTTAGGGTAGTGTTGTAGTGTTTGTGTAGTGTAGTGTTTTAGGGTTTAGGCTAGTGTAGTTTTTTAGGGGGTTAGGGTAGAGTAGTAGTGTTTGCGTAGTGTAGTGTTTTAGGGTTTAGGGTAGTGTTGTAGTGTTTGTGTAGTGTAGGGTTTAGGGTAATGTAGTGTTTTAGGGTTTAGGGTAGTGTAGTAGTGTAGTAGTGTTTGTGTAGTGTAGTATTTTAAGAGTAAAGGATAGTGTCGTTTTTTAGGGTTTAGGGTACAGTAGTAGTGTTTGTGTAGTGTTTTATGGTTTAGGGTAGTGTTGCAGTGTAATGTTTTAGGGTTTAGGGTAGTGTAGTGTTTTAGGGTTTAGGGTAGTGTAGTGTTTTAGGGTTTAGGGTAGTGTAGTAGTGTTTACGTAGTGTAGTGTTTTAGGGTTTAGGGTAGTGTAGTAGTGTTTTAGGGTTTAGGGTACTGTTGTAGAGTTTGTGTAGTTTAGTGGTTTAGGGTACTGTAGTAGAGTTTGAGTAGTGAAGTGCGTTAAGGATTAGGGTAGTGTTGTAGTGTGCGTGTGTAGTGTTGTGTTTTAGGGTAGTGTCGGGGTTTGTGTAGGGTAGTGTAATGTAATTGTAGGGAGAGGACTGGGGGCGGGAGAGGGTTGTGTAGGGGTAGGGTAGTCATTTACCTTGCAAACTAACCACGAATATAGCTTTACTACGCATGCCTTTGCGTTGTAATGGCATGCGTGGTAAAGGCACGCTGCGACCACTGCGCCTTCATCGGCCTGGTCGCCCCCACGCTCCTCGTCCCTCCTGCTCCTGTGCCTCACCTGCTGCCTGTGCCTGCCTGATCGCCGAACGCCGTCTTCTCCCTCCCCCAGCGCCCCAGCCGCCGCAGGGCCGCCCGCCAAACCCGCACTCGATTTTCCCGCCGCTGCCTGCCTGCAGCCCCGCCCCCCCGCCAGCCGATAGGCTAACACGCTCCCGCCTCCCAGCGGACCCTCCCCTCCCGGCTCCCTTCTTACGCCCCAGCGGGAGCACCGATTGAGCGCCGAAGGTGCGCCAAAGGTAAGCCCGTCTGCGCCCGTCCGCGCCCAGTGCCAGGACCCCTGGCCCCGCAGACACCAGCCCACCCGCCGGACCTACGACGCCACCGAACTCTACGCACTCAACGCCGGCAGAATCCCGGGCTGCTATCGAGCCACCCTGAGACGCACCCACGGACCCTTCTGCTGCCATTCCTGCAAGTTCACCTGCATTCGGACCTGCACCACACCAGCACCGACCAAGCCGAACTCCAGCAGCAACCACCTCAAGTGCATCCTGCTCAACACCCGCTCTGTCCACAGACACGCCGTCGAGCTCTGGAACCTGCTCGACACCACAGCCCCAGACGTCGCCTTCCTCACGGAAACCTGGATGAACGCCTCCTCAGCGCCCGACATCGCCATCGCCATCCCGGACGGCTACAAGATCATCCGGAGGGACCGCGTCAACCAGACAGGAGGAGGCATCGCCATCATCCACAGGAACTCCATCCGCATCACGACCAACACCGACGACACCCTCTCACCCGTGGAACACCTGCACTTCCAGATCCACATCAACCCCAAGACCACCCTCAGAGGCACCCTCATCTACAGACCCCCGGGACCACGCACACAATTCAGCGAAGACATCGCCGATTTCATCAGCCCGCACGCCCTCCCCTCCGCTGACTACTTCCTCCTCGGGGACCTCAACTTCCACCTGGAGAACAACAACAACCGCAACACCACCACCCTACTGGACAACCTCGCCAACCTCGGTCTCAAGCAACTGGTGACCACCCCCACTCACTACGCCGGACACACACTCGACCCCGTCTTCTCATCCAGCAAGGACACCGCCTTCAGCCACGCCACCGGACTCCACTGGACGGACCACAGCTGCGTCCACTTCAGCTTCAGAAGGACCACGATCCACCACCCCCAGCAACAGGTTGCATGCAGAAGCTGGAACAAGATCACAGCCGACCAGCTCGCGACTTCCCTGAGCACGAACCCTCCCACCAGCGCAACGAACCCAAGCCAGGCGGCCACCAACCTCGCGAAGTGGATCAGCAACTGCGCAGACGACCTCGCCCCTCTGAAGACCCCGCCTAGCAGACCCGGCAGCAAGAAAGCCCCATGGTACACCGAAGAACTCAAGAGCTCCAAGAAGAACTGCCGAGCCCTCGAGAAAGCCTGGCGCAGAGACCCAACACCGAACAACATGACTGCCCTCAAGCTCGCCACCCGATAACACCACCAACTGATCCACGCCACCAAGAAAACTGCATTCAAGGAACGACTGGACAACAACGCCCACAACAGCAAGGAACTCTTCAACATCGTTAAAGAGCTCTCCAACCCCAACGCCGGAAACAACGACATCACCCCTTCGCAAGACCTCTGCAACTCCCTCGCCTCCTACTTCCACAACAAGATCGCGGACATACACAACAGCTTCAGCTCTCAACCGACGCACGCCACGACTGAACCACCGCCCCCTACCACCACCCTCCGCGCCTGGACCCCGATCAGCACCGAAGACACCATCTGCACGATGAACTCCATCCACTCCGGATCTCCGACCGACCCCTGCCCTCACCACGTCTTCAACAAGGCCGACGCTGTCATCGCACCCCACCTGCAGGACATCATCAACACCTCCTTCGTCACCGCTACCTTCCCGGAGAGCTGGAAGCACGCCGAACTCAGCGCCCTACTAAAGAAGCCATCAGCCGACCCCACCGACCTCAAGAACTACCGCCCCATCTCGCTGCACCCGTATCCAGCAAAAGTCATCGAGAAGACCGTCAACAAGCACCTGGCCGCCTTCCTCGAGATGAACGGATCCCTCGACCTCTTGCAGTCTGGCTTCTGGGCCAACCACAGCACCGAGACCGCCCTGATCGCAGCTACCGATGACATCCGAGCCCTGCTCGACAATGGAGAAACAGCGGCCCTCATCCTCCTAGACCTCTCCGCGGCCTTCGACACTGTTTGCCACCGTACCCTAGTGCAGCGCCTCAGCAACGTTGGAATCCAGGAGAAGGCACTGGAATGGATCATCTCGTTCCTCGCCGGAAGGACACAGAGAGTCCGCCTCACCCCGTTCAGATCAGAAGCCACCGAAGTCATCTGCGGCGTTCCTCAAGGCTCCTCGCTCAGCCCAACCCTCTTCAACGTCTACATGAGCCCCCTCGCAGCAATCGCACGCCAACACAACCTCAACATCATCTCCTACGCCGACGACACCCAGCTGATCCTCTCCCTCACCAACGACCCCGCCACCGCCAGAGCCAACCTACACGAAGGGATGACAGACGTAGCCAAGTGAATGATGAACAGCCGCCTGAAACTGAACTCGGACAAGACGGAAGTCCTCATCCTGGGTCCTTCACCCTCCGCCTGGGACGACTCCTGGTGGCCCCCCGCCCTGGGCAGCGCACCCAAACCAACAGACCACGCACGCAACCTGGGCTTCATCCTGGACTCCTCCCTCTCCATGACCAGACAAGTCAGCGCCGTCTCCTCGTCATGCTTCAACATCCTGCGCATGCTACGTAAGATCTTCCGGTGGATCCTCACCGAGACCAGGAAGACGGTCACCCAGGCCCTCGTCACCAGCCGTCTGGACTACGGCAACTCCCTCTACGCCGGAACCACCGCCATACTCCAGAAGAGACTCCAGCGAATCCAGAACGCCTCAGCACGACTCATCCTGGACATCCCCCGTCGCAGCCACATCTCCGGACACCTGAGAGATCTGCACTGGCTCCCGGTCAACAAGAGAATCACCTTCCGTCTCCTCACCCACGCACACAAGGCCCTACACAACCAAGGCCCAGGATACCTCAACAGCCGCCTCAACTTCTACGCTCCCACACGCCAACTTCGATCGACCGGCCACGCCCTCGCCGCCGTCCCCCGGATCCGAAGAGCCACCACAGGAGGAAGGTCCTTCTCCTACCTGGCCGCCAAGACTTGGAACTCCCTCCCGACCCACCTCCGCCTGACCCAGGACCACCTCGCCTTCAGGAAGCAGCTCAAGACCTGGCTGTTCGAGCAGTAGCGGACCCCCCCTCCCCTAGCGCCTTGAGACCCCCCGGGTGAGTAGTGCGCTATATAAATGCTGTGATTGATTGATTGATTGAGGCATATTCGTGGTAATAGTTTGCGATGTAATGGCATGCGATGTCATTGACATCGCATAGTAATACCCGCGTTGTAATGGCATGCGTGGTATTACTATGCGATGTAATGACATACATCCCTTATATACGGTTTTCAATACTGGTGTGATAATTTGTGAACGTACAGCTTTGCACCGCTGTTGATCACTGTGGTTGGTGGCATTTGAAAGTGGTGGGGCGTAAAAGTTGGGTATGACTTTTATGTAGCGAACGATGCGAGCAAACTTAATGGACAAACATGGGGTCAAGGGTGGGTCCTCCTTCGGAGGAAATTTTTTTAAAAATTGGCAAATGGTGCCAGGTTTATAAAGCAGTGGGAGCGTATAGTCTTGATATATTACACACATTAAAAACTGCTCAATATCTTGTTGCATTAATATGTTCAACAGTTACAGTAATGTCCAAATTGCACAGCGCAACAACTTCAACCCTTCAAAGTGTGTGCTTGCCCAGTGTCTTCCACTGCATGCAGCATCAACTTTTGAAGAAAATGCTCTAACCAGGCTTCAGGAAGCACCCACAGCTGCTGGCTGCAATCAGTCACATAAAATATGTGCAGGTAGGTCTTCAAGTGGGATGAAAAAAGTGGGGGCTCTCTAAAAGGAAACATGTAAAATACATTGCTGTTATTACCATAGTGTGCCACTCGCCCAGTATTTTGGTTTCTCTGTGAGATGTAATTGCATCCAGATGTATAGCGCAACAACTGACATACACCTAAAACCTAGCAGTACAATTTGCTTTGTCAATGGTTGTTAGTTGTTTAAGATAAATGAGTAACAACAATGATTTGTTATAAATAATTGACATTGGAAATGTTTCAGTTCTAAAATTGTGAGTCTGTGAATTAAATCGTATTTAGGTATGGTGAAGGATTTTTGGCCTTCAGTTATGTGTGCTTTATGTTAGATATGTATGCCCCTTTTCTCTGCACATCTCGCCCATCTGCACATCTTCTACTAGCTGGCTTTCCTCTTCAGCACCCTCTGTTCAGTCTTCACCTAATGCACTTCTATCTCTCCCTCACTTCACCACCTCCAAACATACACTGCACTCAATCACATTTAAGCAATTAATGTCCTTTTGCCTTGTAAATGTTGTGCCATTTGTGCCCCCTTCACACACATTTCCACAGAATTTCAATTGCAACTGGAATACATGACCATTGTTCTGTGTGCCCTGCAGAGAGGCCAACCCACTGACAGGCACATTGCTTTGGATTCAGCCTCAGCGCTCTCAATCAAAGCCCCTCATAAACACCTGGCAGGACTCAAAGTATGCACTATGCAAGAGTAATAAGATGCTCAGAAAAAAATTCAAGAACACAAAATGATAAAATAGCTAACACTCTTGGGGATTGCAAGATTAAGTAAAACGTGTAATAAGAGAGGAACTAAATCACTGGCATGCATTGCCTTAACGTTTTTAACATTCATCGTTCGAACAGCAATCCGTGTTTTGAGCATTAATGTTAAGGGCCTCAAGATAGGGACAATTTTATTGCCATACAGCCGATAACTGACTTTACTATAAGCACATATTTCTTCCTTTGCGCCTGAGTTGGGTATTAGAATCAACTTCGCAAGGAAACAAAAACCCTGCTCGTCTTTTGAATCAATTTTGCAGGGGAACAAATACAGCAGCTCCACTTCTAACGGGGCCAGTGACGGGTCTGGGGTGTTACAGTGGGGGAGGTTATCGTGACCAGGGGTCTTAGGACAAAGTACATAACACAAGATTACCATTAAAACACCATTACTGAGGACAAGGCACCAAATCACACTTGCTTGCATCCACTCGTACGCGTGATGAATGGGAAAGGGTGGGATCTGTTCCAGTGAATGGCGGACGGCTGCCCTCACGGTGGGACAGAGACTCCAACGCCCAAAAGCATGATGCTGAAAACATCACTGGCCTATCGTGGATACTGCCATAGACTGCAATGGCAAAGAAGGGCTTTAGAACGATAAGCTCTGTGTCATGCGTCACGGTTCAGGAAGTTGATTTACTGCCTGGCTTCTGTCTCCTGCTCCAGCGCATACATCGATTTGTTTAGAGATAATAAATCGATCTATTCAATGTTTGTCCAGGAATTTGTAGGAATTTCAGTGGGGCGCAGTCCCAGAGCCCCAATGGAGAAACCACCTATGCTGTTGAAATGTTGTACAGATGACAGCAGGAGTTGGTTCACTAAAAAACGACTATTAAGTTTTATTGGGCCAATAGCTACGCTCCTGTGATTGATTAATGCGATTGAGTTTGTCCAATTATAAGGTTAAGCGCCGCAATGTGTCGTCATACTTCCAGTATCCTGCAAGACTCAAGGTACTGACCACTAACTAAGGTCCCTATGTCTATTGAGCAGCTGAGGCAGGAGCATGGGTTTGACCCTGATGAAATGTCCATGATCACACACCGGATGCAGCTAATCTGATTCAGATTGTAACACAGCAGAAGGAACCATGGTCTGCGGTTGCTCCTAATGCCGAGAAGGCCTTTGGCCAGGTACAGTGCAAGCATTTATGGGTGGTAATGCAGAAATTTACATTTGCCAATAAAGTACATAAATGCGTCCAGGAATTACATAGCTCTCCAAAGCTGGATCTAAAAATGAATGAATATTGAAGCGAGCAATTTCCTACTCAGCGGGGAACTACACGGAGGGTACCCTCAGAGCCCAGGACTGTGCAAGATATGTGTTGAAAACTAGTCTCTAAAATTCACCCAAGTTTGAACTTCAATCACACTTTAAAGAGCCGCAACCTAGTCTAGAATTCTATGCAGATGCTTTGCTGGTCGGGTTGTACTGAACCATTCAAAACATTCCTAGCAGTTATTGCTATTAAAAAGAAAATGGGCACTTATCATGCTTTGTTGCAAACCCAGACAAGGAATTACTTCCAGAAACCAGAGGACAGTAATATGTGGAAATTGGTTAAGGGAAGAAGCGCAGTACTGTGGAGCAGTGATGACGAAAACCCTTGGAGTCAGGTATGCTATAAGTGTTGAGCTTAAGCAGGAAGGAGATATTAAAGCAATGGGTATGCATTATTCGTTTAGTAGCCCAAATCTTTTAAAAACAAGCAATTAAGACGATGTAAGTTATTTATATGACTGTATGGAGGATTGTGACGAAAAACTTTGAGAAAGGTAAATTATGTGGCAATCCACGCTTGTAATGATCAGTTTAAACGCATCTGTAAAGTCTCAGTTTGGTAATCATGACCTGCATATATTGTCTGTGTTCATTTCAGAAGCTGCAGCGGCCTGTTGCATTAGATTTGATTTACTGCGAAGTGCGGGATCGATCGGTTGCTAAGTTGAATTAGTTGTAAAACAGCGAAGAATAACAGTTATGCCTCACTTATGCGGTGATGATAGAGAACCTACAAGAGCACAACAGGAGGGAGAACACAATGCAGAGCCTGGTTAGGGCAGGAGGTTCTGCCCGGCGTTTGGAGTGAGCCCATTAGTAACATACACACGAATGTACTTCTCTCCACTGCAGTGTAGTCACTAGTTGTTCTGGTGGTGGGGTTCATGCACTTTCAAATGACATTTGTGTGTGCAAAACTAAATTTAGTCGCACAATAAGTTTACAAATATCTTAATAATCAGTAAATATGAGGCAAAAGTAATATGTGAACATCTGAAAGAATTTTGACGTTTTATTTCTGCTCTCTGCTAAAAATTAGATGCTTGTTATTGATGGAAATATATTTTCTTGTCACAAGTGTCTCAGTTTCCAAAATAAACTACTTAACCACTGTCCAGGTCGTGTGCATGGCAGGGTGACGCGTGTGCATGGCAGGGTGACGCACCGCAGATTGTTGTAGAACGTCTCTAATAATAATGTTGTTACAACTTAAATAAATAGTCGATAAGATGCACAAGACAATGCTCTATATGGTCTGCGTTGCTAAAAGTTATATTGGAGGAAACCTAACCCTTCTTAAAGCTAAAAGTAACTCCCCGATTCCAATAATGACTGGTTCGCATTATTACACATTATTTGAAAAAATGAGAACTGATCCTGAGGGGAACATTATTTCTAGACGGGAGTAGGATTGTAAAATAGTTAATATCTTCCCCTCTAGGAAATATAACGACCCTTTGGCACGGGAAATTACAAAGCCCTTAGACTATTCAATACTTTGTGAAAAAATCCATACTGTCATGTGTGTGAATTTGAACAAAAAGCATGACCGTGCTCCGGTGTGTCGCAACGGCGATCCATGTGCACATTCCAGCGTGAATCCCGCACTGTTCCTCCCGAGGCTGGCTGCCTCCGAAGGGTCCGCATCAGGAAAGAACCAGTTCCAACCAGCCGGCTCGCGCCCACCGTCCCCGCGAATTCTTCAGGGCTTGACACGTTATTTTTTGTGCAGACAGGGTTGGGATGAGGAGAGCTCTCGCCTCCCCATCTGGGCTGACAGGGAGCCAAGTTTTTGTCTGTCTGAAAAAAAACCTCCCTCTGTGACCCGTGGGTATAGGTCATTCCATTCTTTTTTTAATTAAACGCGTTTCTTAAATTCCATTCTCTGCGCGTGTTTTGTGGGTTATTCGGTCCGATTACGCTCAAAAGATAGTTAGTTGTAGGGGACGCAGAATGGGGAGTGATTGTCAGATTCCGAGAACTCGCTGATTAATGCACATTTTGAGGAATTTACAGATAAAATCCCTTATAGACTAATCCGATACACGTGCCCACAGAAGCACCCACAATATCTCACAGGACACCGCAACAGGAACTGAAATATTTTGCAAGCAGGAGGCCCAAGTAACATAACGTGTATTTGTAAAGTGCACGTTCACCCAAGGACATCTTGACACTGAATAGCAGATATTTATTGTTACCCAACGGTCCTCATTTTATCAGCCTCAGAAGGATGAAAGACTGAGTGGGCCTGTCCGGATTTGAACCTGTGACCATGAGAGCGACCACAGGCCCCCACAGTGGACACATTAGTCCACTAAGGCACCAGACCCAACAAGTACGATTGAAAAAGCACCCCTCTTACCGAAGTTTACACGCACATTCCAAGCACTGTTAAAATGCGTGAAAAATGGGGCGGCGTGAGGGCCCAGAGTGAGTCAATGGTGGTCGGAAGTTAGAGAGACATTAGCTGTAAGGTTTCAGGGTGGTGTTCTGGTAGGATTGAAGTGCAGTGCCTCTGACTGTGTATTGCGTTGCTTGCATGTGTAAGGGTTCCACAAAAGGCTGGTCGTATGGTCCTAGCAGTGTTGGCGTTGCTGGTGCGTGGTACTGTGGTGCCGGAGGTTTATAGTAGGATATTAGGAGTGCAGTATAGTTGGCTCGTCATGAAGTCATGTGAGGGCAGGAGGATGGGGTGTGATGGCAATATTGTAGTGGTGAGGTGATTAGGGTCGTTGTCAGGCTGGGTCCTGTCGTTGCTCGTTAAAGTTCCTTTGCAGTCTCTTCATTTCAGAACGGAAGCATTTTCAATATTATATAGAACGAAGCCATAGCTATTGCCTATTTATCGTATGCAACTAACAACCATTGGCAAAGCCAATGGTGCTGGCTTGTTGTAGGTGTAATGTTACTTGTTGTATTATATGTCTGGAGGCAATGATACTATGCTAAGCATTGATTTTTAGCTTAGGTGTTTTTAAGCCACACCCTTATTACATTGGCCACGCCCCTTTGAGAGACCCCCAGTTTTTGCATCCCACTGAAAGCCCTAGTGTTTGTGTGGTGATACTGGGAAGTAATAGTGGAGTTATGTTCAGTTGTGGTGCAGTGGTGGGAGGTGGTAGGGCATTGGCGGGATTGTAATGCAGTCCTGTGGTATGCTGGTGCAATGCTGTGGAATTGTAGTCAGAAGTGAGCGGTAGCATTACACTGGTGTGTGATTTTGGGAGTAAATCAGAACTGTGGTGTTAGGTGTTCAGACTTGCATTGCAGTGCTGAAGGCTATTGTGTCGGTTTGGGGATGAAAGTAGGGTGATATGGGGGTGTTAGTTTGGCAGTGTGGGGTTATAGCACGGTATTGCGACCAGAGCTGCATTTTTACATCTGGGAGTGATATGCCGGGGCTGGTAGTTTACTTCTGGCATGGTTGCCCAGTGCTTTGAGATGGTCAGGCAGCGCTGGAAGGTGTCAGAGGGAGGTGGTGCAGAGCTGGGTTGGACATGTAGCGTTAGTTCAGCGCTGTGGTGAAAGGACAGTGACTGTGGTAGAAGTGGCAGCACCATTTCGGGGTGCATATCCAGTGCTGTGAGCTGATAGCCTTGTGGTAGAATGTTTATTTCTCTGATGGAGTTGGTAATCTGGTGCTCTGGGAGTAGCATCAAGGAGATGTTTAGAACGGCCCACAATCCTCCACGGTAAACCAATGCATTGAAATGTTTTACTTAGGTGCCCGAGTGTTGTAATTTGAATCATTACAGATGCAGAGTATCAAGAGAATAGCCTCAGATCTGGAAGAAATGGCACAGGAATAAATTAAGGTAAAAGATACATTCAAAAGGAAGAGGTACCCACATGGACGTAACAACATCCAAAAGAAGGATGCAATGCGAAACCAGTGGAGCGGTCGCTAACAATGAAGATACTGAAAAATGAGCATTTACTTTAAGGTATTTGACACAAAGAATGTAAAGAAGAACGATTATAAAGACTCTTTTGTAAACTAATGAAGATGGATAAAGAATAAAACATCAGACTTAAATGTTTTGCATATCAGCGAAGAAGTAACTTATAGGATCAAGACATAACAGTGAAATGTCCTGCAGGACAAATGTAGGTTTTAACCAAAAACAACCAAAACAAGCATTGGCATGGCCAATAGGTCTCGCCTTTGGGACCTTATAAGTGTTTAGACACAGGTTAAATCTGGTAGCCTGTCTCAGTTACCACTTTTATGGCAGAAGTGGCACAGCTATCAATAGTGCATCTGGTGCAGTCAAGGCCGGACTGGCTGTACCAGGCATCAGGCGTTTCCTCCTGGAAGGGGGGACCCACTTTTGTTACTGAGGCCAATTTTGTCGCAGTTCAGCTGTTTTAAAAGCACTGCAAAGTTCCTTGTATAACCAACAGTTTTCAGACAACAATGTAAGTACCAAGATAAGTCTGATGATTAATGTACCTACTGGAGAGAGATCGGAGTTTTGTCAATTGGCAGTTTTGACTCATCTACGGTGGCGCACAGTGTTAATATGCCTGCTGCAAAGAGCATGTACTATGCAGATCACAGAACAGTATTGTATGTGCATAGTTCCGTTGGTTACTGTTCTTGTCACAGAGTTCCTTTTGCTTTTGTGCAGTTCATAAGTTCCACTCCTAATCTAGGTAAGAAAGTTATGTTTTTTTGTCCCAGTCTTTCGTTATCCTAATTTTGCTAGAAAGGGTTTGTTTGAGTAGAAATAAATCCTTTTTAGTAAAGTCAACCCTGACCACTGTGTTACATTCTGAATCCTGAGTTTGTGCTTCCCCAGACCAAGCACTCTTACAAAATAATGCCTATCAGTATAGATGACATGTGAATCTTACACCTTATAGTGCCCCTTGTCTTATGTTACATTATTAAAACACTGATTTACACATGTATGATTAATTGTCTCTGCATGTGCTTGTGATGTAAAATGTTACGACATTCTACACTTTTATGAGAGGCGCTATAAAATGAATGAAATACATGTGAGCGAGCAGCTATGCAGAGAAGAGAGGCACTGTTGGAGGGTGCTAGTGAGGGATTCATTGAAGAGCCCCAATAAAGATTGGCATATCCTGGTGCACTTTAAGGTCATCATTTACGATGCTTTAAAAATGAATACAGTCTAATATATAATGAAAAATGTGTTTTTGGCCATTTCCCCCCAAATTTTCTTGGGGGAGAACACCCCAAATACCCCCATCATAGTGATCAGGCTCGCTCACTAAGCACCGTATGGGGGTTGGTCTGCCAAAATTTGCCAGGTCTGCTTCGGGTTCCTATTCCGGCCTTAGTTGCAGTGGAACCAGGCTCGGAGGTGTTAGCGGCCCAATGCACCCAAATGATGGCTGTACTTCACTGCCCCGTAAGTGGGCAGGGGCGTGGGGGCATTTACCTTCTTTGTACCGGAGCTCAGCTACACCTCAACTGTGCAACAAAATGGAAGAGAGACACTCAGGGCCAAAATGAAGAGAAACATCTTGCTGCACGTAAATGTTACACACAAAGCTGCACAGTGGTCACTAAATAGTAATACCTAAGCAGAAAGGGCGACATCTATGTAATGAGGTTAGGGTGACCAGACGTCCTGGATTTCCCTGGACTGGTCAGGGTGTCCGGCAATTCTCTTAGTTTTAAATACATGTCCCAGTTTTTAGGACAAGGGTCAGGTCATTCTGCAAAACAGAATAGAAAGGTATGCTCTTCTTCCACAGGGGCCTCTGCAGTCTCAAATAATTAAAGTTATGCATCTGTTTCTGTCAGGTAGCACACAGGAAGGTCCTCTGGATACTACCGGCAGAGGAGAGACAGACTGGGAGGAGATCAGGGGTGCACAGAGTGGAGGTCCAGTCTTGCCTTATGTTATGATATATATATCTATATCTTAAAGCCTTTAGTCCTACTTTTATGTCTGCCATGTCCTGGTTTTTGCATCTCAAAATCTCATCACCCTGAATGAGATACAATTTCCGTGCACTAGGGTGCCTGTTGGCATGTTAAAATAGGCCACAACCAGCCGCTGGCAGATAATTTGAGGAAAGAAAAGGTCAAATTGCGATTTATTTTGGTGCAGAGCTTGGCTGTGCTTCTTTCACAGAATTAGCAATGCACTCAATCAATCAGTCGACTTCTAGAGCGCTGCTTGTTATCCGTGAGGGTATCCAGGCGCTGATGCAGGAATGATTATGTTAAAAAAAACTTTGTACTTTCAAATTCCTTGTTAAAACAGGGCAGAGCAGTCAGTGGGCGAACTCTGGTGAGAGCAGGAGGGTGATAGCTCTGGGTAGATTAATCATCGCTTTCGTTAAGCAACGTTTTATGAAAGAAGAAAAGTTCTATTTTGGTAAATTTCGGATCCAATGTAAAATAATTTTGGAATTGCTTACATTGCTATTCGTGTCTGTGACAGCAGATGCGGGCAACAGTCTGAAATGAGTGGGACAGAGGTATTCATTGAGTTTGCCTTGCCGGTCCGGTACATTTTTGCTGTTCGTTTGCCTCTGTGGAAGTATTTGTGCTGCTTGCGTCACAGGCCCTTTGTTGCAGTGCCCCCCCCCCCCCCCCCACCCCCTCCTCCACATTTCAGTCTGACTGGCCTCGTCACGGTCATTAGCGATTCATTCACTGACGTTTTGGCACCTAATTAATCAAGTTCCAACTGCCCTAATGGCCGAGTGTTTTCGGCAGCCCCTTTAAAGTACCAGCACCTTTGTGTCACGTGATACCTAAGAACGTGTATGTAAGGTCATGAAGCACGACGTTTGAAGAGACATATCTCGCAGCTGGCACCTTCCGAGCGCCTAGAATCATTATTTTTCCTTTACATAGTGCGTGTCGACGAGGTTTTTCGGTTTTAGGGTGCCAGAAACATCCGGCGTTACTATATAGTAATACAGAGCATCCGTGGGGGTGGGGGGGAGGGGAGAGAGAGCTTGTAAGCATACAGCAGGTGCATTGGTCCACTAGGCTAAGAGGGGAGAGGAACAAGAAACCCTGACTCGGGCCAGGTGATGTGCTGACTGCGGTGAAAGGTCACTTCCTCGGGTGTAAACACTTAGGGAAAAAATCTGGACTGCAAAAAATCTCCCAAAGACTCTGTGCAGGGTAAATGTCAGTGTAATAGCTGGCGCACGATTTAGCGTTAGGATAAAGTCCAGGGTTGAAGCCCTTAACCCTGTACTTTACCCTAACGCTAAATCTTAACCTTAACTTAAGAGAAGGAAGGGAGAAGGTTGGGTATGAGGTAAGTGTCGGGGGAGTACTGGTGTTAGGGTCACTTTCAGTGTTAAGGTCGGGTTGGTATAACCCAAGGTATGGGTCTGATTAAGGTTTAGAGTTGGGGGTAATGACGACATGGTTGGGGGACCGGCAACAGCTAGGGGTGAGTCTTAGGTTTAAGGTTAAGTTGGAAGTCGGTTAGGGGTGGGTTTAGGGAAGCAACAGTGTGCCCCCTCTTATTTAATGAAAATAAATAGAAAACAAAAATTAAACTTTCTGATAACTAGGTCTGAGATTCGTGAAATAATACGAAAAATAAAGTGATCCTCGTATTTTAGTCCCGAAGTTAACCTCATAGTGTCATGTGGAGTTATGATGACCACCTCGCTCCAGCTCAGAACGGATACCAGTAAGTAACTTCTGTGTGATAGCCGAATGCATTCTGGTAGTTGTAGTCTGATTGTGCACTTACTGAACTAATCAGACTAACAAAGGCAATCAATGACTTGTAGGTCAGGACTGGGAAGAGCCCTTGATGACCTGGGGGGAGGGAGAGGGAAGGGGGATGTCACCCAAATGGGGCACGGTTTCCATTCTTGGTAACCATTAGCCAATCCATTACTTTTAAGAGAACGTGAGGACTCTTGAGTTGCGTCACACGCCGCTACAGAGGACTAAATCCGAGTACAACGTAAAGTGAGTTATGTTGGATTAATACTTTCACTTTCACCCTTGAAAGCATGTAAAGTGCTGTTGACTAAAAAGGCAGGACTGGTCTGCAGAGGGCTTGGAGCTATATGGTAACTAGTTGTGCTTATTAGGTGTTATAATTAATTTGTAACCATTAAAGCACACAGAAACGGTAACTCACAGAATGCATTGACGTTTGTAAAGAAACAACGTAGGAAACAATGATAAATGACAATGTAAGCATTAGCATGAAACCTCCGTCTACCTCCCTCTGGTAAACATGCACTCCCCCGTTCCCTGCCTCAAGCAATTTGCTACATATTTCAACTCCAAAATAATTGGATTATACCTCGGCAGAGAGGCCAAAGAATAACAGGGTGGTACAGTCGAGTAATATAACAAGTACTTTGCTGAGGAGCGGGTGGGAGGGGGGAATAGGCATCAAAGTTAAAAGAAAAAAGAAACGTGCGGCCGCAAAAGTGAACGCCATCTGTTTCAAATTAACACGAACGTGAGACAGACAAATGTAAACAAGCGCGGGCGCGATAATTGGAAACAGATGGCGCCGCTGCTCGCTCCCGAGACACATAGGCTATGTGAGGGGACATTTAAAGATAAGGCGGGACATACCCGAGCCTTTGGCCATTTGCATGCTTTCTTTTGTGGAAGCCTTACGCAATGGCCAATCAAACGCGTGGCAGTAAAAAATAAAAACACGAGGAAAAGCTTAAGGAGTTGGAAGTCCTTACAATAAGCCTCGCAGAGCAACGCATGCGCGCTGGCTCAGGCGAGACCTAAAAAGGGCAGGCAACTTTCTGTACCTTAGTTGTAACCACTGTGCGAATATAATTAAAGAAACATTTTACAACATGCAAAAACAGAAAAAGAACATCAGACTAAGTGGTTTCAATACTTGTGATGCAATATTTTGTATTTATCTGATAATATGCCCATGTAACATGTACACAAAGACAAAAACGAACCAAAAAGCAAAAATGAACTGGTTTGAACAGAACTCCAGTTTTTAATTACACAATCCGAAATCACCAGTATTTGTTAATTTTGGAAAAGACAGGCAGGCAAACACCGGAGTAAAAACTTTAAAAAGATTACAACACTGTGTATTCTTTTAGAATACACTGTGAAAGTCTTAAGATGAGTCATATTAGAACAATTGGAAAACATACCTAAGAAAGTAGAAATAATTATCTTTGAAAGGGAACAACGTTGAACCAACCGTCTGCAGACACATACATAGGCAATGAATGGTGATATACCATAGTTGGCACTTAACAAATATCTTCTTTACATGTTAGTAACCTACAGTGTTTATTCCCAATTCCAGAAGGAAATGATATGGATTGTTTTATGTGCCCCTACCATGATGTCTCAGTTGTTGGTTTTGGTACCTATATTTGTGACCCCTGGGAGGCTAAAACCTTATCTTGCTTTGTCCTGCTTCTAGTGTGTGACCACAGTGTCCGCCCGCATCTCAGTTCCCTAGGACACGTAGAATGCCCTCATAGGTATGACTGTCTCTCACTTCGCACACTAATAGTGAAACTTGATCTGTATGAGTGCTAATTACACCAATATCTTATGTCACTATACATGTAAACATAGGATAGCCTTAATGGCTGACAAACAATAACACCTTGCTTATTGTCCATCGTGCTTGTGTTGTTTACTCATATATCACGTGATCCCTCTTTCAGTAGAGTTTGCAGTGCTTATTATTGGTGAGATGATCATTATTTTCTGGACAATGTTACCTGGGATTAGGAATGTCTCTTCTATGTTTTTCTCCGTTACCGCGGGTATCAATAGGGCCGGTGAACCCCAAGGGTGTTTTTTCTCCACATTGATTGTTCGTTACATTAGGAAGAAGAGAGAACCCACTCTGAGTACTTCTACCTTCTCTGGTCATATTCCACTTAATTTCAAGGTTGAAGGGAACGGTCACAAAAGGTCTGTGTGCACTGTCAATCCAGACATAAAGATTACTTTATTACTAAACATGAATCTCAATGGTATGATTAACAGGATAGAAATCAAATAGTGCTTGTGATTTTGAGATAGATATACCTGAGTCCACAGCAAAAGGCAGACCATACTTTAGATGATGTGACTTTGATCAAGAGCTTGGTTTACAGGAGGGAGAAACAGTGGTGGCTGTCTGTAGCGCTGCACACGCTGTTAGTGTTCAAGAGAAGGACTGGAATCTAATCTATTTTTGTGATAAAAAGATCGTGTTGGCACACTTAATAATCTTACATTATTGTTCAGAAATTTAGGGAATCTGATTTATTACTTCTGAAGATGTACACAGCACCCGAAGTGCTTCGAGTTATACATCCATTTAACCGTCGGAAACTATGAGTTAAGTGAGCAAAATATTTTGAGAATTTCAATCGATGAATTATGCAAATTGATATTTTATAAAAAATAAACATAAGTGCAGAAAAACGTGTCAGGGAGTATACAAGCCTCTTATTAACCCTGGTCTGTAGGAGTAGTACCATGTAAGAGGGATGCTGTGCTTTTTAGTAGTTTGTGGTGGGGTGAAGGTGCAGTGTTTGCAGCTACTGCAGCACTGAGGGTGGTAGCGCATTGTTGAGAAGGTGTACATTACACCTGTTTCAACTACCACACTCTAGTCTATGCCATTCCCCTCTATGCCAAGTCACTGTACGCCACTCCATGCTACACTATTACACTCTATGCCAATGTACTCTACGTCACTCCACTATACTCCACTCCACTCTGCGTAATCCACTGTACGACACTCCAGTCTATGCCGTGCTACACCACTGTACGCTATTACACTATACTCTACTACATTCTATGACACTCCAGTCTATCCCACCACACTGTGAGCCCCTCCACTTTACGCTACTCCACGGTATGCTATTCCACTGTACTCAACTCCCCTCTATGACACTACAGTCTACACTATTGTACTGTGTGCCATTCCACTGTATGCCACTTCAGTGTACACCATTCCACTATACACTAATCCAGTGTATGTCACACCATGCCATTTCGCTCTACACCACTCCATTATATGACAATCCAGTCTACACCACTCCACTGTATGCCCCTCCACTCTCTCCTACTCCACTGTATGCTGGTCCACTCTCCACTATTCCACTGTACACAACTCTCCTCTATGACACTACAGTCTATGCTATTGTACTGTATGCCACTCCACTGTAGGTCCCTTCAGTGAAAACTACTGTGCTATACGCGATTCCAGTGTATGCCACTCTGCTGTACGCAACTTCAGCATTCGCCACTCAACTCTATGCCAGTAAACTGGACACCATTACACTGTCCACTACTCCACTCTACATCACTACATCCTAATCTACTACAATCTCGACCATTCCAATGTACAACACTGCACTCTACTCCACTATATGCTACTCCACTCTTCTTCACTACACTTTATGCCTGTAAACTCAACATTATTCCACTCTACACCACTCCACTGTATGCCACTCCACTTTATGCTATTCCACTATACACCACTCCACTCTACAACACTCTACACTATTACACTGTACCCCGCTACATTCTACCCCACTACACTCTACCCTTCTCCACTCTATAACACTTCACTCTGCAGTACTCCACTGTGCAACACTCAACTCTACACCACTCCACTTTACGCCACTCCAGTCAATGCTATTCCACTGTATGCCAATACACTGTATCTCATTCCACTCTAAACCACTACACTCTACTCCAGTGTACGTCACTCCACTCTATGGTATTCCACTCTACACCACTCCACTCTGTCATGTCACTCAACCCCACTCCAATATACGCTATTCCACTGTTTGCCACTCCAGTGTATGCTACTCAACTCTATGCCACTGTGCTCTACGCTATTCCACTGTATGCCACTACACTGTATCTCCCTCCACTTTACGCCAGACCACTCTACACCACTACACTCTACACAACTACACTCTATGCCACAACACTCTACGCCACTTTACTCTCCTCCTCTCCACTGTATGACACTCCAGTCTATGCCACTACATTGTACACCACCACACTGTACGTAAATCCACTTTATACTATTCCACTGTATGCAACTCCACTGTACACCTCTCCAATCTAGGCTATCTGACTCTATGCCAATCCACTCTATGGCACTCCAATATACGCTATTCCTTTGTGCACCACTCCACTGTATGCCACCCCACTGTATGCCACTCTACCCAGCGCCACTCCACTCCACTCTATGCCACTACACTGTTTGCCACTCCAGTCTATGCCACTTCAGTCTACACCACTCTACTGTACGCTACTCCACTCAATGCTATCCCATTCTGCGCCACTCCACTCTACACTGTATGTCACTCCATATATGCTATTCCAGGCTATGCCACTAGACTCTGACACACGACTCAACACTTTTCTACTGTATGCCACTATAATGTACCTCACTCCATGTACACCACTCCATTCAACACCACTGCACTCTGCACTACTCCCCTGTGTGATATTACTCTCTACCAACCTCCATTCTATGCCACTCAACTCTTTACTGCTCTGCTGTACTCTGTTCCACTTTATGCCACTCACTCCTACGCCACTGCACTCTACAAAACTCCAGAGTATGCTATTCCATTGTACACCAACCCACTCTACGCCATTCCAGTATACATTATTCCACTGTACACACCTACACTCTACACCACTCAGCTCTACACTATTCAACTTTATGCAACTCCGCTCTACCCCACTCCACTGTATGCTATTCCACTTATGGCTCTCCACTGTACCCCAGTCTACTGTACTCCCCATCACTGTATGACACTGCACTTTATGGCAGTCCATTGTACTCTATTCCAATCTATGTCACTCCGGTGTACGCCACTACAGTGTTCACGAGTCCTCTGTATGCCACTCTAGTCTAAGCCACTCCACTCTAAGCCACTCCTGTGTTTGCAACTCCACTATATGCCATTCCACTCTATGCCAGCCACTCTACGCTATTCTACTATATGCCAATCCACTGAATCTCACTCCACTGTATACTGCTCCACTCTATGCCGCTGCACTCTATGCTACTTCACTGTATGCTTTTACTCTGCCACACTCAATTCTACACCACTGTATGCCACTTCACTATATGATATTCCACTCTAAGCAGCCACTCTAAGCTATTCTGCCATATGCCACTCCACTGAATCTCACTCCACTGTATGCTGCTCCACTCTATGCCGCTGTACTCTATGCTACTTTACTGTATGCTATTACACTCTGCCACACTCAATTCTACACCACTCCACACTTCGTCACTCTATTGTATGCTATTCTGGTGTACGACCCTCCACTCTACATCTCTTCACTCTACAGCACTCCACTGTATGCTATTTCACTCTACTCCACTCCCCTGTACACTACTTCACTGGATGCTATTTCACTGTAAGCTACTCCACTCTATTTCACTCCAGTCTACGGTACTCCACTGTACATTACTCTTTGCCAATCTATTCTACGCTATTCTATTATATACAACTCCAATCTACGTTGCTCCACTCTATGCTATTTCACTCTACCCTACTCTACTGTACGTCACACCACTGTATGACACTACAATGTATGCCACCCGACTGTACGCTTTTGCACTCTATAGAAATGTACTGGACCCAACTCCAAATTACCCTATTCCACTGTATGCCAGTCCACTCCGCGTCACTCCGCTATTCCACTTTGACTCTCCACTGTATGCTAGTCCGCTGTAACCCATTCCATTGTATATTATTCCACTCAACCACACTCCACTATATACCAGTCCAGTCAATGGCACATACACAACTACACTACTTCACTGTACGACATTCCAGTGTATGCCTCTCCACTGTCCACTATTCCAATGAACGCCACTCCACTCTGACGCTCCACTAAAAAAAATTTGATTGCCAACTTGACAAACAAATGCTTTTTTTTTGTAAAATTGTCCCATACCGTGCTTTCACTTTAGTGGTGGCGACGCACCTTTTTTTAGATAAGCTGAATCTAAAGAAAGGGCCTCGGCCGCCATTAAAGTGAATGCGCGGCATGGGGCTGTTCGAATAAGCTTCTGGGGCCTGCAAGCTCCTGGATACTCTATCAAGTGATTAGCCATGCTTTATAAATCCTGATTAATTGATTTCGATTGTCCTGCTTTTAGATTGATCCCTTTCTCCACAAACAAATCCACCTATGGTTTTATGTTTATAGAATCTGAGGGCAGACGTTCTGATCCTTAACAATAATTTGTGTTAAATACTCTATTTCTTTTTGCAATGTTCTAACACTGACTGTTTGCTTTGACTACCATAACATTGGGCAATAGCAATACCTTCCATTTTCAGTGCTTAGAAAAAAGGGTTAGTAAGCACTATATAATTGCTAAAATACAACACAATAAACCGCTATATAAAGAAAATAGCATGCTTTTAGTATTAATTGTTTAGGAATAGGTTAGAAAGGACTGATGAAAGCAATTTACTAGGTGGTGGGAAGGGAAAAATCGGCACAAAAAGGTTTGAAGATCTCGGACATAGATGTGCTGTAATTTGCAGTGCTAATGCACCCAGGGGCAGGAAGATCGCTTGTGATTTGGTGAAGCAGAGAGCGACAACATGATCTGGGACTAAGCCACCAAGGTTTGCTGTAATTTTACAGCAAGGCAGAAAGTTACGATGATAAAGCACCAGGGCGCATAAGGTTACTGTTACTCGTCAGGGAAGAGACAGAAAGATATATTTAGGGCCTGATTCCGATGTCGGACGGACCGGTATCTGTCTGACATTGGTCAGGAACTGTAACCGAAGGATCTCCTGATGTTTTTTACAGACCTGCAAGTAGGATGTGACTGAACCCTCTCCCTATACCTTTCAATGAGAGCATGCATTCCAAACGGAAGGCATGCTCTCATTGAAAGAGCAGGGGTGCAGTATATCCCTGCACCCCGTGGCAGGCACCTCAATGAGCCTGCCACTGGGTGCAGGGATCAACAGGAAGCACCGCAGGGGCGGCCTTGCACCCATGGGGGCCCTGCTTGGGGCCCCCAAAGACAGTTTCCCATTGCTTTTTTTGTGCCGGAAAGACTCCCATGGCCGGAAAGAGAGTACTGAAGGGTTTCTGGATGGCGGACAGGCTCGCCTAGCCCGTCGTAAGCCATCCGAAAAACTGAGTCGGATTCCTTTCCGACCAAGCCCATCAGAACGGTCGGAGCCCTTCCTGCCCACATCGGAATCGGCCCTCTAGAAGGGAGTGACATACCTATGCAGGGAGTTGTCAATGGTCTGGCAGGGAGTGAGGGATACCCATTGACTAAGTGATCTGTCAATGAAGCCCCGAAAAAATATGGAAATTTATCAGTTCGTGCATTACATTGCAAAACAATGACTTTTTTGCCCTCACGCATCTTTGGAAAAATTCTTCAGAAAAACAAATTGTAGTGAAAATTCTCCCACAATTATCAATTTTCATTTTATTGTATGCAAAATAAGTGAAACCTCCACCTAAAGATCCCACAACTGCTTTACAAATTTCATGAAATTGCATAAAGTTGAAGATGTTTCCACGATGTAGATGTAGAGATGTTTTATGAAGTATGTGTAACTCAATTTCTACTTGTTTGCACACCTTAAGCAAGCACTGCTTTGGCAGGGAGGCAGAGGCATACCATGATTTGGCAGTGAGACTGTGATTTTTGCAATGATGCATTCAGCTCAGATATATCCAGTGATTTGGCATTGAGACGTATAGAGGTATTGCAGCATAGCTGGGCTGCACGTATGTATCTGGATGTTTTTATTAAACTAAAACTAGTATATTCAAAACCTATATGCACAAACAGCAATTATGTTATGATGGTTAATTCGTTTTCTGTAATTTGTGAATATGACATAATTTCTGTGAACAATGGATTTTTATTAAGTGGCGGCCTAATCTCGGTTTTCATTCCAAGTTCTTGGGTAAATTGCAGTTTGAAAACTTTCTTCAATTATGAAGAGGCCCAACTTCTCCACTCCCCTCAGAATGTTCTCAAATCTGCTGATATTTATTTACTCTGTAAAACAATCCACCAATTTAGATGCGGAAAACACTAAAATATGGATCTTCTTCGCCTAGCAAGATGACATCTTGTAATAGGTGCTATTTATTGAACCTGTACAAATTCTAAATCCAGCATATCGAAATGTACAGGTTTAATAAATAGCTCGTTAAGAGATTGGTGTTTATAACAGGCTGTGATTGAGAGCTCTGGAGTTGATGCCCAAAGCAATGTGAGTTTTTATCAGGGCCTGTCAGTGGGTCAAAAAGATAATAATAAAATAATATACTTACCCACGCTCTCTCCCATATTTTCTTCTTTCATCTTGAATGCCGTCAGCACGACAGCACCTCATGGAGCCTCAGCCAACTACCTTCTCCAAATTCTGATGCTGCTCTCATGCTGCAGAAGAGCGGCATGAGAGCAGCATCAGGATTGGCTGGAGCGGGGAGCCTCGACGCTCCAGCAGGCACTGGGGGCCTGTGCCTGCTCTCCACCCAGCTGTCTAGCACAGCTGGGTGGAGAGGTTTATAGTGCGCATGTCAGGCTGGCCATCACATAACAGCCAGCCAAGGAGAAATGCATACTTTAAACTAAATTGAGCACCACTACCCTGCTGCCAGTCAGCAGCAATGGCCCCACAGTCAAACAGCTCAGCCTGGGAGCAGTGAAAAATAAAATGGTTATTCATCCGCCCGAACAGGAGGGGGACGAGCACAGCTGAGTGATTTCCTGTGGTCCCCACTGGCAACCACCGGCTCAAATTCAGCGCTGTCTGTATTATTATCGATTTCTTTGCCGAAAGCTGTATGACTCTGCATCCCAGGGAGAATATTTAGTACAATAAATAAGGTAGAGCATGCATTTAGGTAATAAAAGCCTCTAATCACTCTGCTTTCCTTTACGCATTGCTCTCAGTTAAAAAACGCCTCTTCAAGAAAAATTCACAATTATGATTTCTAATTGCAATCAAGGCCCATTGTTAGTTGCACCAAACAGCAGTTTTTTTACTACCCACTCACTTACACAGACATAGCAAAACATGTCTTTATTAAAACCCTGCCTCCTGAACAACATAATTAAACATTAGGGCCAATTCACGAGTACATAAAGTATTGCTACCATAGTACTTACTACTTCACATGCTCTTAATGCTTTTATGAATTGGCCCTAAAAAATCAAAATTGGGATTTTCAGGAATATTCATGTACAGATAATACATTGGAAGGGAATGGGCCTTCTTGGCACATTTAGTATTAAAGAGTTGTGCATTTCAAAGCCAATTCATAAAGCCATTTAGGAGTACATGAATTAGAACTCCTCGAGTACTACTTTACATTCTCATAAATACCTCTGTGAATGAACACATTGTCTTTTCTTTTCACTGTAGACAGCAGTGTATTTTTTTTTAAAATAATTGATTAAAAAAATATTTTCCAGCATCTAAAACTAACATTTTCATGAAAACCACCTCAAAATTGAAAAGCAGTTAAAATGGTTAACACGTTTCCTGTAGTCCATTAAATCCATCTTGTGGTTCATGATTTGTCAATAAAACTGCTTGAATGCATTATTGAATCATAATACACATTTCATCAGTTTTCTCACGCAGATATTTCACCAGGTTTCACCTTGTAAAAAGTCCATGGGAGGAGTTGTGGTACTCCCTCTTCTTCTATGTTTCCAGATTTTTAGGTCAAGGGAGAAACTGCAGAGCCCTAGAAATGAGTCATTATGTCCACTCTATCCCTCACTCACTCTCTCTTATCCCTGCCTCATTCTCTCCGTTAAGTGATGTTCTAATGATCATTACGAGTTCCACTTATTTAGGTGCGAGGATATCTGATGGGCTGGCAGCTCTGATTCTTGCAAGTACCCCTTCACTTAAATCAACAGATGACAAGTTAATTACCTCCCTGTCCGTCTTCTTCTCACAGTCCTTACATGCAAGTTTATCTTCAGTCAAACAGAACCTAATTGCAAACTTGACTTTTCCTTCCCAATCCAAGAAGGCCCCCATACCAAAGGGAATACATTCATCACTTCCTAGGAAGGTCTTCCTGTTTCTTTATTCTGCAGCCAATTGCCATCTTGGCTTCAGGTATGTTTTTTTTCTCCCTCAGACATGCTTTAGCGGTTTTTGTCATTTTTTGGAGATCATGCTTGAGTGCTGGGCATGCGGAAACACTTGGGGTGTCGGTGGTGTGCTGGGCAACCTTTTCCTTGCCTCGGAGGAAGTCAGTGAGCATTATTTACATTTTTTACTTTCTTTTGTTTGCATCACCGTGTTTATGTGTTTCCTCTATGCCCCGATGTTTCCAGGGTGTGGGGCACTCATGCTGCATCTATTTGGACGAATTTGGTTGTTAACGCTGGAATTGGACGGTGCTTGGTGCCCAATAGATTCCAAAATGGCACCACCAGCATTCTGTTCCGGATGTCCCGTCACTTCTGGCTGGCCCTCATTGTAGGCGGGGGCAGCGTTGCTTTGGTTACTGGAACCATAGCTCCTGCCTGGTTTCCATATGACACCCCCGCTCTATCCAGGCAGCATGTCCTTGCTTTTCCGCTTGTCTTTTGCCCTCCCACTTTTACAGTTGTGCGGGGTGAGCGCTCGTGGTCAGCGTTCCCTGACTTCCAGCTGACTTTTCGAGTGGTTTCTGGGCTTTGCACTTCCTCGCTGACTTGCAGTCACTTGACCTTGGGGTTGTGGACGCTGTGGCCTTTCGGTCGGGGTTTTGGCCTCTTCCTCTGTGGGTTGGGGTTTCCTTCTTGTTGTTTTATTGTGTGCACACAGTAACATGTCTATGAGACTGTTTTTCTTTGAGACCCGTTCAACTTCCCTCATTTCTGGTGTTGCTTCTGCAGGGCCTTCCGTTGAGGTGACTGTGGCCCCTGATATTCGGGTTTTATGGCTTCTGGCGAGGCGCCTCTTCCAGGAGTTTCTTGGGTGATTCCCTCCGGTGGGCGTAGGGTGTGATATGGTCCTTGAAGGCCGTTTGTGCAGGGTACAGATATGCCCATGTTTGAATGTTTATTGTGTTTCATTCATTGGTGTCCCTCCACTGGCCGGTTAGGGTCCAGCTCTGTTGGATGGTTGGTTGCGCTTGGCATATTCCCAGTTCTGGTGGTCCCACTCCTCTTCTGAGGGTGGGAGCAGGGTTTTTGGCCCACATTGCCTATGTTGTGGGAGGTCACTTTGGTTCTCCCGTGCACGGAGTCTGGTTGCCGCTGACTTTTTTTCTTTCCTGTTTGGTAGTTCGACACAGGTGAGCGGGTCCTCCTCTCTGTTGCAGGGTGACAGAGTGTGGCAGGACTGCCTGTTTCTTCATCTGCGTGTTTTTCTGCCTGCTACTCGGTGATGCCTGCTTGGTGTGGTGGGTTTTTTCCTCTCTGTGCCTCGGGGGGAGCAGCAGTGGGGGGTGGTTCCTCACATGTGCTGGAGCTTTTGCATGTCATGTTTGCCACTGCAGTGGATTCTGCTTTGCAGCTGGCATTGGGGCTCCAGCCTCCATAGTTCCTGTGGCTTCATGTTCTGAGGTTTCTCGATTCCCATTGGTGGGTCTCGGTTCTTTTTGGGGCTCATCTTTGTATATTCTCCTGGCCCACGTTTGGGTCACTTGGTCTTTTCCGGGATTTGTTTCCTGGCCTGGGGACTGTGGTGTGTGCCTAGCTCTCTGCCCGTACATATGGCCTTGGTGGTCTCTGGTTTCGGTCAATGGTGTCCACAGATTGATTTTGAAGGAGACTTTCTCTCTGTGGTGGGAATTGCCTAGTTTATGATGGGACTTGCTTCTGGTGGTTTCATTTAGCTTTCCCTGGTACTCTGTCACAGCTTTTCCTGGTCCATTGTTCATCGGGTGCATTCTACCCTATTCTGGCCCTCAGGAGGTCCTTCTGTTCTCTCTCTTTTGTTATTCCAGTTGGTGTCTCCAGCTGTTTTGTGCCGCTTAAGGAATGGCGGTGTTCTGCCCTTTGTAAGTCTGGTGGTTAACTACTTCCAGGTCTCCGTTCTTCCGTCTCATCTTCAGTCCCTCTGTTTCAATGTCCGGAGCATCCTCTTCCTGTTGCGGGTCCTGCTCTTTTGAACTGGAATCCGCCCCCTGGATGTTCTTCATGCCAAGGCTCCTTCGGTTTTTTCTTTACATTCTGGGGGTCCATCTTTTCCCTTCTTTGGATGGCTGGCTGGTTTACTCTTTTCCGAGCCCGGTTGGTGATTCTCAAGGTGCCCCCGCTGTTGCCGCTTGTGGCCTCTTGCCCTACTAGGTGTGACTCCGTGCCTGTTTCTTTACGTCATCGAGGCCCGCTTCGGGTTGAACTTTGGGGTGGTCTTTGGGTCAGTGGCCTGTTGTGTTCATCACCGCTCCCTTTGGCCTTTGCTCCTTCTTTGGCCCTCAGCTTCTGCAGGGCCCTGGCTCCCCTGTCTGGGTGTGATGTCCTCTATGTTGGCCCTTCTCACTGGGGGTAAGGGGACTGGGGAGAATGAACCTGTCTTCCCTTGTTCACCATCTCTTATGGCTTTGTTCACAGTTCCTCTCCTGTGGTGGTGGGCCCTGCTCCTTTGTCTGGGTTTTCTGCTTTGGTTCCTCTTCTTGGGCCCATTGCCAATGGGATGGTTTGGGGTGCCACTCTGGGGATGTCTGCTGCTCCAGGGCAGTGGTGCCCGGTGGATACGCTATCTTTTTTTCCACTTGGTTTAAGCTGGCGGTAGTCCCTTGAACACCTCAGTGTGTGGCTGCCAGATGAGCAGCTTGTTAGCTCCTTTGGTGGGATGGTTGTGCCCCTCTCCAGCTTCTCTTTTCCTGGTGGCTTTGCCTATGGGCCGATTCCCCTCTCCTGACTCTTGGCAGTCTGTTTTCTGGAGTGGGTGTATTGGCCTTCCGTTTCCCTGTGGCAGGGATTTCCTTCCTCTGTGGAGGTGTCTTGCCCTGGTGGTCTGTCTGTCCTTTCTTTGTTTCGGACTCCCATGCCTGGATCGGTTCGCCACTGAGAGAATGCCCTTCTTCACCTCTTTTTGTGGTCTGGTTCCCTCCTCAAGTGCTTCGCTGTGGTCCCTTTGGCTGTTCCCTGGCCAGGGGGCCTCCTTTATTTTTTTTCACCCTTCCTTATTTTCCCTCAGATGGTTCTGTGGGAGTTCGGGATCAAGCGGTGGTTCTGTTGCTTTCCCTGAATGGGTTGAGTTGCCCTTGGCTCCCTTGTCCTCTCCGTCTGTCAGTCGGTCCCTGTTGGGGTTTGCCTTTCCATCCATTGCCATTGTGGCTGCCGCTTCTTCCACTGGACTCGCTTTGCTGGTTGCGGCTTGCAGCTTGACTCTTGGGAGGCAGTCCATCTTGGAACATGGATGTTCTGTGGCCATTGCTGCGCTGCTCCAGCAATTGCAGCAGTCGCCTACCCTTACGGCTTGGTGCCTTCATTGGCAGTCTTTTTCCATCTGGTGTGAGGATAGGGGGTATCCTCTACCTCTTGTGTTCCTACAGCTGTGTTGGTCGTCCTTCGGGACGGTTTTCATCTGGGTTTGGCTGTCTCAGCCCTCCATAGTCGGTGGACGGCGATTCCCGCTTTTCATGGGACTGGTGTTTTGTCTGTTGCCCCTGTGGCGACTGACTTGCTGCAAGCTTGAGTTCTTCTGCATCCTGCTGTTCTTTTCCTAGAGCCACTTTGGGGCTTGCTTCTGGTTCTGCTGGTCTCTGTTTGAGCCTTTTGGGATCAGCTGCCTTCTGGTTTCTTTTTGCCACGATTGTTCTGGTGGCCTTTTCTTCTGGGAGATGGGTTGGGAAGATTGGGGCATTGTTTGTCAACCTGCCATTCCTTTGCCTTTTTCCAGAAATTGTGGTACTTTGTCCTAGTCCGGCCTTTCTCCCTGACGGTGGTGTCCTCTTTGCTGTTGGACTCGAGTGTTGTTTTGCCTACCTTTTGTCCGTTTCCTGTGTCTGCTCCATGGCGGTGAGTTTGCTGGATGATCTTCGTACTCTTTCTATTTGCAACATGCTACTGTGTTATGCGATTCAGAGGCCTTGTTGGTCTCCCTGGGTCTGGCGATGGGGGGTTACATATCTTCTCTCCCTTCCTTGTCCTGTTGGTTGCATTAGCCTTCTCCCATTCCTCCTCCTTAGCTGGCCTACATGTCCCGGTGTCTTTCTCTGGGTGGTCTCCAGCGGTGTTGCTGTCTCCTGGGCAGCATTTGACAAGACTTCATTCTGCAGCGTTTGCATTGCTGCCACTTGGGCGCTGCCCCTCTTGTTCATGTCCTATTTCCGTTTGCATCTGGGTGGTGATATGTCCTCTGATTTTGGTGCTGCTGTTTTGAGCTCTGTGGATCCTACGGCAGTGTCATCTTCTTTGAGTCGTTTAATGTTCCTCGTTTTGCTTTTCATGGTGTATTTGGTGGAAATCAGTTTCTTGGCTTGGGTATGTACACATACGTTAGTACTGGTAGAGGAAGACGGACAAGAAAGTAATGCCTAGTTACGTACCGGTTATATTCATTACTCCGAGTCCATATCGTCTGCCTCTCCCTCTTGTTCAACTGATTTCTTTCTGTGCTTTGTTAGTTCAGGAAGTCCTTCCCAGGAAATAATGTATTTATACCCTTTGGGATGGGGGCCATCTTGGAATCGGAAGGAAAAGTCAAATTTTGTGATTAGGGTCTACATGAATGGAGATAAACAGACGTAAACACTGTGACGAGGAAGACATGAACTCGAAGTAATGAACATTACTGGTAAGTAACCGGGCATTTCCCCAGACTGTAAAACAACACACAGCCCACCTTCTTGAGGAAATAATGGACCCAAATCTGCACACATTTACCACACACTAGGAGCAGCTGGTAATTGTGTGCTCAGGTTGCTGGGAGGGGGCTGATCAGGTGGGGGGAGGATTCATTGCTCTACTCATACTGCCTTTAAAGAGCAAGTGGGGGCTCGGTGTGGAAGCTGGCCCAAGCCCTGGAATTCTGCTCATAGGGTCTAGTGTCTTTGGGCCTGAATGATCATGTCCAGAGTTTGCAGACACAGTAATTCCAGACCCAGACAGTGCTTAATTTGAGCTGGTGGTTTCCGGTGCTCGGCACCGGCACTTAGTTGTCAACCCCACACTTATATGGCGCTGTTCATCTTATTTAGAGATGAGCAGAACAGCGGTTGTTTATGAATCCAATATACATTAAAAATAATTAATACCTGCCACCTCAGCCATTCCTTTAGCTTTAGGTCCTGAAATAATCTGAACTGTCGCACTTGCAGGCAAGGGAGATGGTTAGTAGTTGGTTTGGTACCATCATTGGCAGTGCTGGCAGATCAATGGGTGGTGCAAGCTGCAGGGCCTCCTGGTCAGGACCCTGGCACTTATTGTTGTCCAAATTAAGCACTTAGCCCAAAGATAATGGATAAAATAGATTGACTCGAAGCACGATCCCTTATGGCCATACCCTTTCTAGCCATTCAAAATGAGGGCTTCAGAGGGGATGTGAATTTCTTGCAAAAGGCTTGTGTCGAGGACGGGCAGCAATGGAAAATGTGCACACACAATATTTTGTGCCAAAGAATGGAACACTTAAGAAGATGTGTTTAAAATAACTACAATGGTATGTAAAAAACCCATGCACAATAAATCTGTAAAACGTCCCATAAGCATTCCAGGACTTCATGGAGCACACTCTCAAAAGACAAAGTAACGTGAGGTCACGGATCCTTGGGTGACTTCTTGCCGCCTGTAATAAATTACACAAAAGGAGGTTATACAATGGAGTTAATACATCGAAAAGAAATGTGGTAATGTGCATGCCTTCTACCCAAATTACCCTCTCCCATCAGCTGATCCGCCTCCCCTTCTCACAATTCTCATTGCCCCTCACTGTCACACCAATGTGTAATTTTCTCATGAGTCATTTAATCTCTGCCTTTTAATAAAGATGTACTCGGTCTGGTTTAAAATAGATCAGTCTATCTAAGCCTTATGCAGACTAAATATTTGACTGTGCATTGCCCAAAAAACACATGCCAGGCTGTTTTTTGCACAGAAACTATGCATCAATGGAGTTGCAAAGGGCAATAAGGTTATCTGCACCACGTGCACTCCCACTCCATTGCCTTCCCCATAGTAACCTTCTGACGTCACTGGGTGAATGTTTCCCCAGAACTGCTTGAAGTCCTTTGCCCACTCCTAATTTAACTCCATTACCTATCCATTCTCTACACTATAAAAAGCACCCTGCAGTCCCCATGGCCCCCAACTATGCATGCTCTCTCTTTGACCCCAAAGTTTTAACATTACTATGATGGGTAACCATTTCCACCACCTGGCCTGCTTTCTGCCTCACCCCTCCTCATGAGGCTATCACCTTTAATGTCAGGTTAAAAAAAAACATGATGCTTCCACCCCCCAGTCGGCCTTCAGTCCTGCTCTCATATTCCTTCAGACAGCTAACCAATATAGAATGGAAAAGTCCGCCTGTATAGCTCTGGATAGTGTGTGTCCCTGCATAGAGTTCCCCATAGCAAGTTCAGTATCTTTTTGACAAACATGCATGTGTGCTGAGGATTCCCCAGGCCATGAAATGCTACCCAGAGCAGGGGGATCTGTGGTCTGGAAGGGCACCCTCCACTTTGGTTCAATGGTGGGCTCCGGGGGAAGCAAAGTCGCAGACTAGTCTTCCCCAGGGGTCTTTCGCGTAAGAAGGGCCAGGCGGGGGTCAAGGGGTGGGGTTTGGGGGGCAGGTATAAGAATGCAGGGGAGGAAGGTGACTTCCTCCTCCTGCATTCTGGCATCATCGGGTGGGGTCAAGTTAGCGAAGGGGGAGTAAAGAGCAGGGCCTAGTTAGCTTCAGGGCAAGAATTTCAGCGGTGTCGGCGACAGTGCCCTCTGGTCGGTGGTGCCTGGAGGCATCGTGTGAGCGTCGGTGCAGGCAGTGATCGGGATGTCCGATGTCACGCAGGAACTGGTGAGGGAGGCGCTCAGGGTGCTGGGGCGCTGGCCGGGAGGATATCCTCCGGCCCGGCGTTCTGGCAGAGGCGTGGGTGGGGCTCTCCCGGGCCCCACGGGAGGCCTCGGCGGGCGTTACTGCGGCAGTGGTGGTGTGTATGGAGGAGCCACCACCGCCCAGGAGAGGTGCGTCAGGAGTGGGAGGGGTTTGGACAAGTGCGAGGCGGCACGCGGAGGCCGGCGCAAGAGCCTGCCTTCGCTTTTAGAGGTGTGTGAGCGGGAGGCGGGAGGGCCCCTGGACACGGAGGCGGCACGGAGCATTTCCAGGGACCGGCATGCCAGGACTGGGATCCCGACGGCAGTGGAGGGGGAGGGAGCGGGGCCCTCGAGGAGCGGGGAGGCCGAGAACGCGGTGCATAAGCAGGCAGATGGGAGGGGGGTGGGGGGGCGGACATGGTGTGCCATGGTGGCCTTGCAGAGGCTGCGGATGTGGCGGCAAGTGGAGTGGTTGAGGCGATGCAGGATCTCCAGGATGACGCCCCTTTAGATCTGTCCCAGGGTTCTCGGGCAAGTACCCCCGCTTTGGTGGGGGGCGCTGTTGAATTGCCCAGGGCGTTTGGAGGGGTTGGAGGGAGGGGGGACCCCTGCCATTTGGGTGGGGTGGTCCCTTGGGTTCCCATGCAGGGGGTGGGACCACTGGGGTATTGCCCTCCCTTATTGCCCAGGTGGGAGGCCATACAGGTGGAGGACAGGATCAGGGAGCAGAGACAGAGGCATGTTGGGCGGAGCTGGAGGCTCTCAGGGGAGGGGCGGTTTGGGACGAGGAGGCAGAAGGGCCCTCCACGCCCACCTCGGAGGAGGAAAGGTGGGCAGAGCAGGAGGAGAGGGAGAGAGCGGCCAAGCGCAGGGGGGGCGAGTAGGCAGTAAGGTGGGGTCACAGCCCAAGTCAGGGACCGCCAGGACGGCATTGAGGCCTGATGGTGCCGGAGCCCGCCCAGGTTGGAGCGATCTGGGGGGTAGGGGGGATCCCAGCTGGCGGAGGTCGGCAGAGGGGTGGGTGGCACGGCGGGGCCCAAGATTGCCTCAGGATGCCGGCTTGAAGCAGGAGGGGGGTCCGCGGCGGCCTTCCCTCCAGCGCGGGAGTGGGCAATGGCGTCTTGTGTGGGAAGAGGGAGCGGTGAGGGTGTGAAGGCGAGTAAGGGTGTGAAAAGAGCGGCGCGTGAGGCAGTGTGGAATCCTGTGGAAGATGAGCCTGTGCTGGAGTTGGACTATGGTACGGAGAGTGATGAGCTGGAGGACGGGGAGGTGAGAGATGACGATGACAGGCCAGGGGGGTGAGGAGCAACAGCGGAGTTGGTGTTTTGCAGGGTTCCAAGACCAAGAAGGACAAGGCGAAGGCGGACACTACCCAAGTCAGCAGTTCCAAAGGACGGTCAGGGGAGGCACCGGCGGCATTGTCAGGTGAGGGGGCTTGGTGGCCGGCATGGGATGAGGGGCCTAGAGGGGGAAGGAAGAAGGCCTGCAGGTCGGTGGGTGTGGGTGATGGGTCGGTGAGGGATGAGGGAGTACGACCTCAAGGTGGTTCCAGTGGGGGTACTAAACCCGAAGGGGCAGGTAAGACCATGTCGACGGCAGGGGTTCAGACTGACAAGGCAGACGGGAAGTGGGACAAGGGTGAGAAGGGTGAGGACAAACACCAGAAAAAATTGCCTTATATGGGGTTGGCTATGCCACACGGCTCCCATCTATCTGAAAAGATTAAAAGCAGAATATGGAAAAATGAATATGTGGACATGTTTAAGTTGTTACATAGGGAGGTACAGGCGAAAGAGGGATCTAAAGAAAAGGAATGGGAACTGACGAGGAGGCCCAGGGTTCCGTCAACATGGAAAACTGGACATTGGCGTTTCTCATTTATGCTAGTATTTACTGCAAGATACACCTGGACAGGGCCATAGTTCTCTTGAAGTATATGGATATCATAAGGAATGCCCAGTTGCAATTTGGGGGGTTTGCCTGGCTGAGTTATGATGAGGAGTTCCATGCCCGGATTAGTGTGAACCCTGACAAGTCATGGGGGGAGATCGATCAGGAGTTGTGGATGCAGTGGATGGCGTCGACACACTCATCGGCGTCTACGCACACGGCCAGCGGTTTGCCGGGCACTTACCAGTCCTTTCCGCCGCAGCCCGCTCAGGGTGGGGCGGGAGGGTCTACTGCCACTACGGGGAGCGCAGGTCAGCCGGCTAAGCCAGGTACCGACAGGAGCATGTTGGAGTTATAACTGGGGATATTGCTCCCGGTATCCATGTAAGTTCAAGCATGAGTGCTCCAAGTGTGGGGTGCTTTACCTTAGTCACGCCAGCAGAGCAGTGGCGAAACACGAAAGGACGGGGTCAGACTGAACAGAAGGGCGCCTACGCCAGTTAAGGTGGAGGCCATGGCCCCGTGGCTCTCGTGTTACCCGGACGGGGAGGCGGCTTTGAAGATTCAGTGGGGTTTCACGGAGGGTTTTCAGGTGGGCTATCAGGGACCAAGGGAGTGGAGATGGGCGGACAATCTGAAATTAGCCAAGGTGGCGGCCAAGTTGCAGAAAGAGGTGGAAGAAGGTAGGATAGCGGGCCCCTTTGTCGACTGGCTTGTTGACGATTTGATCATCTCCCCATTGGGAGTGGTGCCCAAGACGGAGAAGGGTGAGTTTTGCATGATTCATCACCTCTCGTGGCCGGGAGGGCAGTCTGTGAATGATTTCATCGCTGAAGCAGACTCGAGGGTGCTCTATGCATCGGTGGATGATGCGATCCGACTGGTGCGGGTGTGTGGGCCGGGGGCTGAATTGACAAAGTGTGATGTGAAGTCTGCTTTCCGCCTCCTGCCCATACACCCCGAGGATTTCGCTCTACTGGGTATGCAGTTTGCAGGGGCCATCTATGTGGCCATCTATGTGGTTCGAGATGTTTAGCACATTCCTGCAGTGGGCTTTTACACAGATCAGCAGACATCGGGACGTTACTCACTATCTGGATGACTTCCTCTTTTTTGGGGAAGGCCCATTCTGGGGATTGTGGCAGGGCCCTGTCGCACTTCCAGGAGATGTCACAGCGGTTTGGCATCCCTTTGGTGCCCGAGAAAACAGCTGGTCCAAGCTGTAGTCTGACATTGCTGGGTATTGATCTGGACTCCATTCAATGGATAGCTCGACTCCCTGACGCGAAGGTGGCGGAAAAACAGGCGTGCCTCTTGTGGGCGATTGAGGAAAAGAGGATCGCATTAAGGGCGGTGCAACAACTGCCGGGTTTTCCTGAACTTCGCATGCAGGGTGGTGAGGGCTGGACGGACGTTTTGCAGACGGCTCGGCATGGTCATGTTGGGGGCAGTATTACCACACCACAGGGTCCGAATTTCCATGGGGTTCCGGGCTGACTTGAGGATATGGCTAACTTTCTTGACTGATTTCAATGGGGTGTCACTGGATTTTGAGGATGAACGGATGGTTTGGCAAATGCAAATTTACTCTGATGCAGCTGGGGCAGCAGGTTTTGGGATTTTCTGGGATGGCAGAGGGTGCGCTGAGGACTGGCCGGCTCATTGGGTGTCGCAGGGGAGGAGCATTGCGTTTCTGGAATGTTTTCCTTTGTTGGTGGTACTGGAGGTGTGGGGGGTCCGAATTTCAGAACAGGTCAGTGCTGTTCCATGTGGACAACATGACCGTGGTTGAGTTGGTCAACCGACTGAGGGCACGAGATCTGAGAGTGCTGTGCTTGTTGCGGAGTTTCATGCTGAAATGTCTGAGATTGAATGTGGTTTTCCGAGCCAAGCATGTCCCTGGGGCGAATAATGGCATTGCGGATGCTTTGTTTCGTTCGCAGTGGCAGCAGTTCCGGCGGTTGGCACCAGGAGCGGATCAGTTCAAGACCGAGCTGCCGGACGGCATCTGGGCCTTGGGGGAGTGAGGGTGATAGGCCTGGTGGAGAACTCTATAGCCGATACCACAAGACGGACCTACAGACTGGCATGGGTGGAGTTTGGATCCTTTATGGGATGGCATGGGGATTCTGCGTTTGGAGACCGCTCAACTGTGGAACAAGGAGTGTTGCAGTTTGTATTACATTGCATTGACAAGGGGCTGTCTTCCGCGACGATTGAGGGGAAATTGGCGGGAGTGTCCTTTTATTGTTGTTTATTTTTTGGCTTTGATCCCACGAAAGATGTGATTCTGGGTAGGGTACTCAGGGGTTGGGGTAGGGAGAGGAGGGGGAGGGGTGTTGAGGGATGCATATTACTTTTGACTTGCTGGTAAGATTGGTCGAGGTTTTGCCGCTGTGTTGTTATGATGGGTTTGAGGTTCGGGTTTTCCATTTATGCATGGTATGAATCTTTTTTGGGGCCTTTTGGGTCTCTGAGTTGTTGAGGACGAGGACGGTGTGTGGCAGGAGATTTGAGGAGATCAGGTTGGATGAGGGTCGCCTGGGAATTTGGCTGGGGCAGTCTAAGACGGATCAGTTGGGGAGAGGGAAGTGGGTGTGGTTGTGTGAGGCTGGTTGCGGGGGGGTGTGCCCAGTGGCTGAATGTGGAACTTTCTATTGACTGCAAGGGCCACGAGTGGCGAGATCTTTTGTCATGCGTCTGGGGCAAGGGTGATGGCGGCACAGTTGTTGGCGGTTCTGCGCATGGCATTGAAGAGGTTGGGTCTGAACCCGGCGGGTTTTGGGACACATTCTTTCCGTATTGGGGCGGCAACGGCGGTGGCACGGCTGGGTTGGTCTTGGGATAGGATTCGACGGATTGGGAGGTGGAAAACTAAGTGCTGTGAGCGGTATGTCCATAAATAAAGGTGCTTGGCCTGGCGCGTTGTTTGCCCGTGGGCGGGGGGGGATTTGGGTGAAGCGTTTCAGGATGTGTTACTAATGCCTTTTTCTCACCGTAGGTTGCGTGGGTGGCCCGGGGGCCAAGACGGTCACATGGATCGTGGGGCATTCGTTCGTGCACTGGGCCTCCAAGAATGCAGAGCAACAGGTGTACGGCCGTAACTTGGGACTCAAAGGACAACATCATGAGGTGCTTTGGTGGGGAAAAGGGGGGATGCGATGGGGGGCACTATTGCCCTGGCTCAAGAAGATGGTCCCCCAGAGAGGATGCCCTGATCTGTTGATAATCCATTTGGGTGAGAACGATTTAATTCAGCTGTCGGTTTGGTGCTCTTACAGCTGATGCAAAGAGACTTGGAGGTGTTGAAACACAGACTCGCTGGTACTTGCATTGCATGGATGGAATTTGTTCCTTGGAGAGTTTGGAAGGGTGCAATCAAACATGGGGCTGTCGAAAAGGCACGAAGAAAGCTAAACAGGGCAATGAGGCTTTTTTCTGGGGAAAAGGACATCAAAGTGATTGCTCATCCTGGACTGCGACTGGAGGAACCTCTACTGTTTAGGGATGACGGTGTGCATCTTTCGAGATTGGGGAATGCATATTACATGATGGAGATGAGAGATGTGGACAGCAAGTTGTGGAGCGAGGCTATTTGGTGTCACAGGATTGCATGAGTGGTTGGGGGCAAAAGATGCACAGTTTTGACCCCGGGGGGGGCAGGTAACCGCCCTAATACCGGGGAGGATGCTAGGAGTGATCTGAAGAAATGGATGAAGAACGGAATGGGTCATGGACTGGAATGAGAGGTGAGTTTGGAGTGGGGAAGGGAGTGTATGGATGAAGAGATGATGTTGGGTTTGTTATTGGTTAATTGTTATTTGGTTATTGATTATGTTGTGCAGCCTGGTCCTAATAAATAGCCTTTTACACTTAAAGACATCAGCGTGGCCTTGTTTACAATTGGCTTTGTGGTTTGTAACTCACATTTGCTTGCTTATTTTGAGTTTGTCTCTTCCCTTACCAAAACTTAGGGGCTAATCAGCAAGGGCCGGCGATAATTATCGCTAAGCGCACTTAGCGCTAGAATAATTATCACCGGCTATCGCTGCTTTCTATCGCGGGGATAGCGTGCTATGAGCAACGCTTATCTCCAAAGCGATAGTAATGCAAGCGTTAGCTGGAAAACAGTGTGATTATCGCTGGAAATCCAGCGATAATCGCACAGTGACCGGCGATACCTTGCTGATAGGGCAGGGTGGTCTTAGCCATGTAATCCACCTCCCATTGGATTACATGGCTAAATCAGAATTAAAGCAGGCGTAAGGAAAGTAGCGATAACCATGGTTAGCGCTACTTTTCTTATCGCTATGCTTCTTAGCAATTCCCTTGATAATTGGAGAAATGTCGGTTAGCGACATTTCTTCAGTTATTTCGGGAAGGAACGCCCACTTTGCATCTCATTAGAGATGCAAAGCTGGGCATTCAGTAAACAGACGCTAAGGCATGGATTGATGCGTTAGCGTGTCCATGCTGATTGGGCGGTAAAATTATCCCCTCTTTTCGTCCGAAAACGGACGCTAAAGTGGCGATAATTTTATCGCCTCGCCTTGCTGATATGCCCCTTATTAACTATATTCTTCCACCAGAACTGAATTTCTGTAAGCAGGCCTTTACATCGTGTTCTTATCTTGTCAGATTTGCTGTGCATTCAGAGACAGAGGCCAACTGTCAGGCTCTGTCTTCCAGGGATCTTGGTGTTCACATTTCTTTCTCTTAATTTAAAGTGAGAGGATTTATGTGACAATCATGCTGGCTGCTTGGGGTGTTCTGTAGAATGTTATTTTCTTTTCTAGCAGAAAACAAAATGTAAACGCTTGTAAATGAACTGTGAAGATATTTCAGAATATGGAAAGCACAAATGAAGCATATTTTTGGAAAATTCTGAAGTACAGTGGAAACAAATATTTTAACATGAGCAAAACAAATCAATACACTAGTGATGACATTTCCACACATTATCGTTTGAGCTCTTTATACGTTTATCAGTAAAACTGTATATGAGTACAAATGTAAAGGTCATTTTGATTGAAGATGTGTTGTCTGTAATGGCAGCACACTACCACATCATGCATACTCCACTTTACCCCACTCCACTCTACTGTGCACAGTGCCACTGCACTCTACTCTGCACCACTTCATACTATGCCACTCCACAGTGCGTCACTGTACTCTACTTTGCACCACTCCATTCTGCACCATTTCACTCAAAGCTTCTTTACTCTACACCACTCTACTCTGTCAATGCATCCTATTCCACACTACTCTACTATGCACCACTGCACTCTTCACCTTTGCAGTCTGCACCAATCCAATCTAAGCCACTCTAATCTACTCTGCACCACTGCACTGTACAACACTCCACTTTACAATACTCTATTATATTCCACTGCACTCTACAACACTTCACTGTACTCTAAAACAATCTACTTATCGCAATTCCACTGTATGCCACTGCAATCTATGCCACTTTATTCTACGCTGCAGCATTCTACATCACTTTACTCAAAACCAATACACTCTACGCCACTGCTCCCTACGCCAGTCTACTCAGCACCCCTGCACCGTACGCCACTGTAGTATACTCTGCAACACTCTACCTCTACTCCACTGCACTCTATGGCACTCTATACCATTGCCCTCTGTCAATTTACTCTGCACCACTCCACACTAATATACTCTACACCAGTAGCGGTCCATGGAGGGTGTTCCGTGGGGCGGTGAGGCAGGGCGGGGGAGGGGCAGGGTGGTGAAATGTAAACACCGGAATATGGATGAACGGAGGTAAGTACACATTTAAATAAATAAAACGAATTCCGTTGCACGCGCTGCATCGCAAAATGCGATGCAGCACGTGCAACGATTTCCGTTTTATTTATTTAAATGTGTACTTACCTCCGTTCATCCATATTCCAGCGTTTACATTTCCCCACCCTGCCCCTCCCCCGCCCCGCCTCACTGCCCCACGGAACTCCCTCCACGGACCGCTACTGCTCTACACCACTCTACTCTACACCACTGCACTCCACTCTGCAACACTGTATTCTCTGCCCATAAACTCTACGCCATTCTACTCTGCACCACTGCGGTCTACTCTGCACCACTCTACTCTATGCCACTCTCCTGCACTCTACGCCAATGCACTTGGTGCCACTACACTCTACACCAATCCACTATATGCTACTATAATGTACTGTGCACCATTGCACTCTCACACTAACACTGTACACCACTTCACTCTCGCCTCTCTATTCTACTCTACACCACTCTACTCTATGCCAGTGCGCTCTACCCTATTCTACTATGCACCATTCCATCACTATACTCTGCGCCATAGCACTCTGCACCACTGCACTCTGTGCTACTGCACTCCACGACACTCTACTCTGCAAGATTGCAATCTTTCCCACTGAACTCAACACCACTGATCTCAAAGCCAATTAACTCAACGCCACTGAACGCTATTCTGCTGCACTCTACCCCACTGCACTCTATGCCAATGCACACTATGGCACTCTATACCATTGCACTCTGTCACTTTACTCTGCACCACTCCACACTGATATACTCCATGCCACTCTACTCTACACCACTGCACTCTACTCTGCAACACTGTATTCTCAGCCAATGAACTCTACGCAATTCTACTCTGCACCACTGTGGTCTACTCTGCACCACTCTACTCTATGCCACTCTCCTGCACTCTACGCCAATGCACTCGCTGCCACTACACTCTACACCAATCCACTGTACGCTACTCGAATGCACTGTGCACCATTGCACTCTAACACTAACACTGTACGCCACTTCACTCTCGCCTCTCTACTCTACTCTACACCACTCTACTGTATGCCAGTGCTCTCTACCCCATTCTACTATGCACCACTCCATCAGTGCACTCTGCCGCTACTGCACTCCATGACACTCTACTCTGCAAGACTGCAATCTTCCCCATTGAACTCCATGCCACTGATCTCAATGCCAATGAACTCAACGCCACTGAACGCTATTTCGCTGCACTCTGTGCCACAGCACTCTACGCCACTCAACTTTATGCCACACTACTGCACTCTATACCAATGCACTCTATGCCACTAAACTCTGTGCCACTCTACTCAACATCACTCCACTTAAATCTATTCTGCATCACTGCACTCCACTGCACTTTACCCGGGGGCGACTTCTTCATGAGAGCAGAGGAGCGTGGCCCCACTTCAATGCCCCCATACCCCAAATTGAAAAATATGATGGTAATTCATTACCATTTAATTTTACATCATCTTGTCCTCAACCTAGTGTCAGGACAGAGCAGGGCCTGCTGAGTGGCAGCAGTGAGGAGTGCTGGGCAGAGGGCTGCCTGTGCACTGTTTAAAGCATACATGTCTTTTTGGCTGGTCATTCTGCGATGGCCAGCCAGACATGCACACTTTAAACCTCTCAACCCAGCTGTCTTAATGCCGCTGGGTTGACAGCAAGTGCAAGTCTCCAGTGAACTGGGGAGCTCTGAGAGAGGCCACTCCCTCCAATCAGGGCATTCCTTTCATGCTGGTTAATAGCATATGAGCAGCACCAGGATTGGTCAAGGGCGTTTAGCTGTGGCACGCTCTGCAGTAGATGGAAGAAGAGGTCCGAGGTCCGGAGCGAGGAGGATGCGTAAGGTAAATGTTTTTTATTTTCCATTTGCCCGCCCTCCCTACCCTGTAGATGCCAGCTGCTACTGCACTTTACATCAATCTATTCTATGCCACTGCATTCCAAGCCACTGTCAAGTACCTGTCCCAAAAGGCTAGACTTCCGCAGGAACCGATGACTATTCCGCAATTCCCAACTTAGTTGCCCAAGCACAGCACACACATAATGTATATATGTATACTCAGGCAACCCAAGGGGGAAAGGGGAGTTGGAAGAAAAGAGATACGCCACGTCTTGCTTCTCCAGACAGGACTGCTTGTACTCGGTAGGATCCTTCCTGCAAGATAGATCTATATTAATATTGCACATATAGTCTTACCAAGATTCTTGTCTAAACTAAGCCCCACTGCAATTACCTGTCTCAACTAAGTGGCTGTCTATTCTCTTGAAGGTTGCCTCCTAACGGCCTCTGATACTCAATGACTCTGTTAAGGTAAGACACTAATTAGTCAAACATGCTATTATATGTGTTATCTCTAATACTCTTTTCCATTACTAGTTGTCATACAATGCGTTTACCTTGCAACCTGATGTGGGTAACAATGTATTTCAGTCTTTGTTCCTTATTTACAGTGGAAGTTCCAGTACAGGCATATATATATATATATATATATATATATATTACCTACTGGCGGTCGCCAGTAGGTAGTTATAGTTAGGACCACGTTTCCATAGGAAATCCGCAACATTCTATTTTGAATAACTTTGGCGCCGGTCGACGAATCCTCGCGAATTTTTCAAAATAGGTGGGGCGCTACGCTCCGCTCCTACCCTGAAAGTCTCGGGGGGATTCGTCAAGCGGGGGCTGAGATAAAAGGGGGGTCCCAAAACGCGTTTTTCCCATGCATTTTTCCATAGGACCTTTAGACACAGCTACAGCCCGAACGGCTGAACAGAATTACTAGAAATTTGGCAGAGAGGTAGTCCTCAGGTCAAGGAAGCGCCTTTTGTAGGTTTGGTGTAAATCTGTTCAGTAGATTCTGAGAAAATAGCCTTTAAATCAATATATATATCTGAGCCAGCTTACGGTGCGCTTACGGTACGCTTACCGTACGCGTACGGTGGCGTGCGCGAGCGCGATTCTGATTGGCTCTTAGATCTTAGTAAACATTCGAATCGGCCGAAACCAGGAAGCGGCGGCCGCCATTTTCTCTCTCGCACTGAGAGTGTGGATTAAAATACAAAGCACAAAAACATGTAAAGGGGCTATTTGGACAGCTCCAAAACACCTAGCCATGTTGAGGGAGTCCCCAAAGATCCCCCAAGGCCAAAAATGGAATTTTTATTTTTTCGCTAATTTTGCCGATTACGCTTACCGTACGCGTACGGTAAAAAAATATTAAAAAAAAAAAATTATCCACACTCTCCCCACCCCGTGTGCAAATGGTGCCCGAAGGGCACCATTTGTGCATGGCTTATATCACAGGTGTGAAAAATTAAAATATTACCTTTCAAAACGAAGTGCATCATATGTCCTCCATGTGCGCACGGTGCGCGAAGCGCATCGTGCGTACATGGCCCATCTAGCGTAACGTGGGCACGCGGTGCGCGTAGCGCACCGCGTGCCCACCGTGCGTGTACGGCACTAACTGCGTAAAGTGGGCGCGCGGTGCGCAAAGCGCACCGTGCGCGCACGGAACGAACTGCGTTAAGTGGGCGCGCACGCCACGAATGGCGTAAAGTAACTTAGCATTTAAAAAACCGTACAAATTCACTGAAAAAACCATAGGTTTCACACACGTTATAGTTAGGAATTAGCATTTAAAAAACCTTGCAAATTCACTGAAAAAACCATAGGTTTCACACATGTTATAGTTAGCGGAAATTTTACTGATAAAAAACCAATGAAATTCCCCCGTTATAGTTAGTGCAGGCAACTATAACTCACGCGACCGCAATCTTCTGCTGATGACATATGTGTCTTTATGAAAAAAAAATATTTGTAATATATGTATAGCTAAAAATTTATGGAAGAAGACATGGGCAAATAAGTGTCTAAATACAGTATTAGCATCAGCAGAGGATTGCGGTCGCGTGAGTTATAGTTGCCTGCACTAACTATAACGGGGGAATTTCATTGGTTTTTTATCAGTAAAATTTCCGCTAACTATAACATGTGTGAAACCTATGGTTTTTTCAGTGAATATATATATATATATATATATATATATATATATATATATATATATATATATATATATATAACAACACCTACTTGTAGATGTTTGTTGGACTAAACTACATTCTTTATTTCTCACAGTCTCTTTAGGTAATGTTCTCTCCAATCCTTTTGGATATGCCAACACTGGAAAGATGCAGTTCTTACTATAAACCAATTAGCCTGAAGCGCTACAAAGTAAGTAGACGGAGTTTCAAACTCTAGCGCTTACTAAAAGAATGCAGACACAATGTTTCCAGTTCGAAGTCAGACTCTGTTGCTTCTCTCAAAGAAATTCACTAGTTCCAAGAATTCGAAGGATATAACTGTCTTACCTTCCGCAGCCGCGGAAGACGAATGTTCAGGAAAAGCTTCAATACTCACAAACCCAAACCTTGCCAAACTCAAAATACGCTGCTGAAAATACTGCGACCGAATTCCTCAGAAAGGCAGTTGAAGTGTGCAGTTTGCCGCGCTGGCAGTCGCGAGCATGAATGAATGAAATCCAATTTGTAATGCGCTACTAAGCCCAATGGGCGTCAAGGCGCCTAACCAAAGAATGCTAGTTAGATCAAATAAACTTGCTTACTGGTAGGCCTTGATGAAACACCACGTTTTGAGCGCTTTTTTAAAGAGGGCTAGTGAAGGTTGGGCCTTAATCTCCGAGGGGAGGGCATTCCATAATCGAAGGGCCACGTTAGAGATGGCCCTGCTGCCCCATCTGACTTTCTTGGAACGGGGAACTACAAGAAGATTCATCTCGGATGAGCGAAGACACCTGCTTGGGATATAGCAGGTTAGCAGAGAACCTAAGGCATCAGAGGATCCGGCCAATAGGGCTCCATACGCCAAGCACAGAAGTTTTAACGAGATCCTATGCTGGATTGGAAGCCAGTGCAAACTCTTCCTGGCTGATGTAGCCGAAGAAGCATTAGGTACAGCCAGAACAAATCTTGCTGCAGCGTTCTGCACAGCCTGAAGGCGTTGAATGAGACCCTTGTTGATATCTGCATATAGTGCGTTGCAATAGTCCAACCTTGAACCCACTAGCGCAACCACAATCTGCTTACGAGCCTGGAGGGAAAGATAGTGAACGATTCTCCTAAGAATCTTGATAACCCCCCAGCAGGTGGCCAGCGTTCTATTGACCTGGAGAGTCATAGTCAGCAAGGTGTCAAATATAACTCCAAGGTTCCTGGCAGAGTGGGATGGAATAGGGCAGGTTCCCAAAGATGGGGGCCACCACTCACTGGACCAAATATCTTGATTCTTACCAAAGATCAGGACCTCGGTTTTATCGCCGTTTAACTTTAGGGAGTTTTGGATCATCCATTCGGAGACTGCTTGCATGCAGTTCCTAAAGTTGAATGCGGATGTACTAACCGAGTGAGCCAGGGACACCATGATCTGGGTGTCATCGGCGTATGACACCACCTCCATCCCCTGCGATATCACAAGCCTCGCAAGTGGGGCCACGTAAATGTTAAACAGGGTCGGGCTCAAGGCCGACCCCTGTGGAACCCCACATTGCAAGGATTTGGCAGGGGAGAGGAACTCTCCAAGCTTGACCCTCTGCTCTCTTAGGTCTAAAAAAGAGGACAAAAGGCTCAGGGCCGGACCCGCCACTCCTACCTCCCTCAGACGTGATGTTAAAGTTGAGGGAGACAGGGTATCAAATGCTGCCGTTAGGTCAAGTATGACCAAAAGAGTGGTCTGACCTTGATCTACCTTCGTTCGAATATTATTCACCACCATAGTGAGTGCAGATTCCGTACTATGGAATTTCCTGAATCCATGCTGGGAGTTGTCCAGAAACCCAGAGGAATCCAGGAAAGCAGACAGATGAAAATTAAGGTGGGATTCGAGCATTTTGGCTGGGGCAGGCAGCAGAGATATGGGTCTGAAGTTTTTAAGCATTTCTGGGTCCAGGGTGGGCTTTTTAAGCAGGGGCTTCACTATCGCCTTTTTCCAGGCTGCCGGGAAAGTACCCTGTGCCATAGCACCATTCATCACCTCCATCAGAGGCGGTAGTAGGGTGTCCCTACATGCTTTCAGCACTTTCAGGGGCCAAGGGTCCGAAGGAGAGGCCAACTTTGTCCTGTCCAACAGAAGATCAAGCTCCTCCAGGGAAAGCGACGGGAAATGGGTGAGGGTCTTAGTGGGATCTCTGGTCCAGGACTCCAATTTTGCGAGGGCCAAGGGAGAGTGAGCCCCCAGGGTACTCCTCTGTGTTTCCAGAGCAAGATAGATATCCTCAATTTTATTATGGAAAAACTCTGAGATTTTATTACACAACTCCTGTGAGCCCACAACTGGATCAGGCACTTGTAGGGAACATAGGGAGTCCACAATCTTAAAAAGTTCCCTAGATGATGTAAGGGATGTGGTAAGGTTGGAGAAAAACTCCTGCTTTTCCTTTATCACCCTGACCTTGTATTCTCGCAGCAGACGTTTGTGCGCCTCTCTTTCAGTGGGGTCCCAGGATTTTTGACATCTTCTCTCCTGTCTCCTGCAGCTCTGCCTCAGGAGCCTTAACGGCTCAGTGAACCAGGGAGCTGAAGGTTTACGCCTTGCTGAGTACCGAAGGGATGCAGGGGCTAGCACATCTACAGCTCTAGTGATAGAATTAGCGAGCTCTTGTGCAGCCTCACTAGCTTCCCTGGTAGATGAATACAAGATACACCCTATAAACGGAGCAAGGGATTCGTTGGTAATATTCCTATAGCTCCTTTTGGGTTCTCTGTTGATGGAACTCAGCTTAGGCGCACCTGCAGGCGAAGATGCTAATTCTAGAGGCACTGCCAAATGGTCTGACCAGACCAGAGGCAGGGGGGGACCAACCGAGAGTCTCGGGTCGTTAGTAAACACCCCGTCTAGTATATGGCCAGCCCGATGGGTTGGGCTGTTCACCAATTGAGTAAAGCCACACGCGTCCAGCGAGTCCACCAAGGAAAGCGTATCTTTAGACCCCAGGTCATCCAGATGAATATTTAAGTCCCGTAGTATGGTAAGATGGGGTTTACCAAAATAGGGTTCCAGAATTCTAAAGAGCTCACAGCTGAAGTTGGATCTGGGTCCAGGAGGTCTATAAATAAGGATGCCTGTAAAGGAAACCGAAGGGGAACAGGAAATGGAAAAGTATATAGCCTCAAAGGAGTCCGAGGGCTCAGACAGGGCTTTTATACTACAGGCAAAGGAAGCTTTATAAAGAATTGCCAGCCCGCCCCCCCTACGCCCCGTTCTGTCAAGTCTATGCAACGCATAGCCTTCAGGAATCGCCATCAATAAATCATGACCAGACGAATCCGAGGCCCAAGTTTCTGTCACAAACACCCAGGAGGGTTTCCTGGAAGTCACAAAATCATGAAAAGCAACATTGTTTTTAATGAGTGACCTAGCATTGACTAGAATGCCCTTTCTAAATTGAGTATGGTTCGGTGAAACAGAAGAGGTTTGTGTTATCCCGTTAAGGGAGCAAGAGGACAATGGAACACTGTTGCATGTGTGGCATAAAGAAGAACGTAGAATGCCCTCAGGCGAAAAGCTGTGGTGACAGGCTAATAGAGACGGCTTTAAAGCAATCATCTCCTGGAAGGAGTACAAACATGTTACCTGAGAAGAAGAATGCAAATCCTCTGTGCCCAGCTCGTCCCGCAGCCCGTCCTCAGCGCGGACGGGCGCAGACGGGCTGAACTCAGGCGTAACTCCGGCGGAAATCCGGCGTCCCCGCTGCGCGTATCCGCTGCGCGTCAGCATGGCCCCCTTATGTAGACGTCTAGCGTCCTTGTGACGACTAGAACGTCCGACCTCCAAGATGGCACCGGCAGGCGTCCCTGTGTACACCTAGTATGGCCGCCAAGGTTTCAGAAGCACCGGGAAAAGGGCCCGCCCAACAGCGGTGGTTTTCAGTATATTATGGTGCAAGTAAGTGGGCTCGAGATTAAAAGCGGGGGATAATACAAAATTAAATATATCCAAGATAAAAAAACGGGATGTTTTAAAAATGCCAGAAGTAGGTGGCAAGGACAAACAGCAAATTACGCAGCGTGCTCTGGACGCTCTGTGTCAGCTAGCAGGGCTCTCCGCCTAATTTACCCCCCTTATGTAGACGTCTAGCGTCCTTGTGACGACTAGAACGTCCGACCTCCAAGATGGCGCTGGCAGGCGTCCCTGTGTACACCTAGTATGGCCGCCAAGGTTTCAGAAGCACCGGGAAAAGGGCTCGCCCAACAGCGGTGGTTTTCGGTATATTATGGTGCAAGTAAGTGGGCTCGGGATTAAAAACGGGGGATAATACAAAATTAAATATATCCAAGATGAAAAAACGGGATGTTTTAAAAATGCCAGAAGTAGGCGGCAAGAACAAACAACAAATTACGCAGCGCGCTCTGGACGCTCTGTGTCAGCTAGCAGGTGCGTGAGGAGGAGGAAGAATCACTAGACTGCCAAACTCGATCGGTTATCACCGGCGGCCATCTTGAGATTCCGCGAGATACCAATCAGTAGTTTCGCCAAGGAATAAAGAGGATCTTTAGGAGATGAGTCTTTACATGATCGAAATTGGCGCACCTTATGGATTTTGCCAAAACTGGGAAGTGTCCTTGCATGTTTAGCGGACTGAAACGAGCCAGTCCTGACAGTACCCCCCACCAAAACTCCTCCCTCATCTCCCTTGGGCTTCTTTGGGTACTTCCTGTGAAATTCTCTGATCAATCGTTGAGCCTGCAAATTGTTCTTAGGTTCCCAACTACTTTCTTCGGGACCGAAACCCTTCCAGTCCACCAGGTAGAACAATTTTCCTCTCCTAACTCTAGAGTCTAGTATTCGCTTAACTTCAAACTCCTCTCCAGACTGGACTTGAAGAGGCTTGGGAGGACCCTTCCTTCTCAAATTCAGTGGGCTCTTCCTAAGTAGGGAGACATGAAAAACTGAATGAATTTTGAGTCTTGTAGGAAGCCGAACCTTGACACTAACTGGGTTCAACATCCTTTCTACTTGAAAAGGACCAATGTACCTAGGCTGAAACGTTTGATTCCCTTTTAATCGTAAATTTCGTGTAGATACCCAGCCCTTCTCCCCTGACTCAAATATTGGACTGGGACGCCTCTTCTTATCTGCTTGTCTTTTGTAAGAGGCCTAGCCTTGATCAAATTATCTGTAGCTCGTTGATAAGCTTTACGGAGATTCTGAATTACTTCCTCCACTGCAGGAACCTCACTCTCTTGTCGCCCTACAAAAGTGTTTGGATGTCTACCAGAGTTTAAATAGAAAGGAGAGTAACCTGTAGAGGAATGTTCAGCATTATTATAAGCAAACTCAGCTGCCCAAATTATCTCTGGCCATTCCCCTTCGTGATCCATTAGGAATAGACGCAAATATTGCTCCAACTCCTGATTAACCCTTTCCGTTTGACCGTCAGTCTCGGGATGGAAACTGGAAGACAAACGAGAGTCAATGTTTAATCTCTTCAAAAATGACCTCCAGAAATGAGAGATAAACTGAGGATCCCGGTCAGAAATTACCACCCTTGGAATCCCATGAGTTTTAACTACATGTTGGGTGAACAAGGAGGCTAGCTGAGAAGCATTGGGAATTGACTTTAGTGGGACAAAATGACTCATTTTAGTGAAATGATCCACCACTACCCAAATGACTGAAAAGCCCTGGCTAGAAGGTAATTCTATGATTAAGTCCATGGAAACGGTGTGCCATGGATAACGAGCCGGGGGCACCGGTAGAAGTAAACCTTGTGGAGCCATTCTAACTGACTTTCCCTTCAAACACTGCTCACAAGAGGCAACATGTTGTCCCACCTGAGTTTCCATGGACGGCCACCAAAATTCACGCTGAACCAGTTCCAGAGTCGTCTTCACTCCTTTGTGGCCAGCCAACAAATCATCATGAAAATGTTGGACTATCTTACTTTGTAGTTCTTCATTGGGAACAAAAAGTTTTCCTTTGAAATAGGGTCTACCATTTCTTATCTCTCGATTTCCATCTTCCTTGACCCAATCAGCAAGATTTAAGGTAGCGAGAACTTGATTTAATTGTTCTTCAAATTCCGGAAATAAAATCACCCCAATTATCTTCTCTGGTGGGATTATCAGCTCTTTTCCCAAGGTCGGAACGTCTTCTCCGGCATCCAGACGTGATAAAGCATCAGCCTTTCCATTTGCGGAGCCAGGTTTGTAAGTTAATACAAAATTATAGTCTGCAAAAAATAAGGACCAACGCAACTGTCTGGGAGTCAAAGTTCGAGCAGACTTTAAAAACTGAAGGTTCCGATGGTCCGTGAACACAGTAACTTCATGTCGAGTACCCAACAAATAATGCCTCCATTCCTGGAAGGCATCCTTGACTGCCAACGACTCCTTATCGGCAATGGAGTAATTCAACTCAGCGGGGGTTAACCTTCTGGACCGGTATGCTACCTGATGAAGCTGACCGGTGGTCTTGTCCCTCTGAGATAAAATTCCACCTACCGCCAAATTAGAAGCATCAGCCTCAACAAAGAACGGCTCCTCAGGATTGGGATGCCGAAGCACCGGAGCTGTCGTAAAAATTTTCTTTAATCTACTGAAGGCTTCCTCTGTTTCATCGGTCCAATCAAATCTCACTCCTTTCCTGAGCAGACGGGTTAGCGGAGAAACCTTCTCAGAAAAATTTTCAATGAACCGTCGGTAAAAATTGGCAAAACCAATGAAACTCTGCACTTGTTTCACATTTCGAGGTGATGGCCACTCATTTATGGTCTTTACTTTAGCTTCATCCATAGATACACCCTTTGAGGAGAGTACAAAACCCAAAAATTCCACCTGACTAGCGTTGAACACACATTTCTCCAATTTCACAAAAAGTTGATGTTCCAGTAGAGTCTTCAAAATGATTCGCACATGCTGAACGTGTTCACTCATATTTTCAGAAAAAATGAGTATGTCATCGATATAGACGACAGCAAAACAATCTAAATATTCTCTCAAAACATCATTTACGAAATGCTGGAAGGCCGCCGGAGCATTGCATAAACCAATGGCATGACCTGATATTCAAAGAGTCCCAATCTAGTCCAAAAAGCGGTCTTCCACTCATTGCCTTCCGCCATTCGGACCAAATGATAAGCCCCCTCAAGTCAAGCTTGGTATACACACGTGCTCCCTTGACCTGATCCAGCAATTCAGAAATTAATGGTAGAGGATATCTATTCTTCCTAGTTACTGAATTTAAAGCTCGATAGTCAATGCACGTTCTCAGATTTCCATCCTTCTTGGGAATAAAAAAAAGCGGGGAAGAGACAGGGGACTGAGAAGGGCGAATGAATCCATTTGCTAAATACAATTCTAGATACTCCTTTAGATGTTGATTCTCCCTTTCTGAAAGAGCGTAAATGCGACTGCAGGGCAAAGAGGCTCCCGGTTCAAGCTCTATTCTGCAGTCGTATTCTCGATGCGGAGGCAATTTGCTGGCTTCCTTTTCATCAAACACTGCGGCCAAATCCAAATATTCGTCGGGAATTTCTTGTGTCTCCATAACACAAATCATTTTAGCTTGGCTAACCAGATTTCGAGAAGGGAACTCTTCAGTAGATTCAACACTCCAATTGTGACAATGACCCTTGCAGTATTCGGAATCCATTTCAATTGTTCTTTTGGCCCAATCTATCCTTGGATTATGTTCCGTAAACCACGGAAGCCTCAAAATGAGATGGAACTGGGGAGCGTCAATGAGACTAAATCTCAACATGCTCACATGGTTTCCAGGCCCCGTTAATCTAATCACCTCCGTATCATGTACGATGGGGCCAGATGACAAATTGGTACCATCTACTGCACGCACTGCTTCTGGTCTTTCTTTCTTTACAAAGGCAATTCTCATCCTCTTCGCGAAGCCGATGTCACAGAAATTGCCCGTGGCTCCTGAGTCAATCATTACTGAAATATCCTTCAACCTGGCTCCTCCAAATTCTATGGTGCTTGCCACTATTAAATGTGGTGCCGAAGACTGTAACGTATTTGCTACCAACTGAGAATCAGGAGTTGACTTTTCTTCAGCTCCCACCAGGGCAACCCCTCTTACTGGTGGAGCCTGTCTTTTACCAAGGCATTGTTTTTTGGCTTCTTTGAGCATTCTTTTACAAAATGCCCAGAATCTCCACAGTACATGCATAGCTTGCCCAACCGTTTTCTTTCTCTTTCCTCTTTAGATAAAGGCCCTCGCACAGAGCTAATTTGCATGGGTTCTTCTTCCGAAGAAACTTCCTTGGTCTTTGTGCCTTCAAATTTGACGCGGTCAAATCGAAGAGGAAAATACTTGACATCCTTCCTACGCTCACTCTTTCTCTCACATTGTCGTTGGTCAATTTGCAATACTAAGTCAATTAGTTCAGATACATTGGTGGGGCGCTTAGGAATTTGCGCCAGACCATCCTTAATCTCATCCTTGAGGCCCCGATAGAAAATTGAAGCTCTCTTGGTTTCGGACCAGTTAGTCTCTACTATTAACTTATTAAATTGCGCCAAATATGCCACTAAATCTCGATTCCCTTGTTTTAAATCCAAAAGTTTGTTGTCTGTAGTTTGTGAAACTGCTCTTCTATCGAATATCCGCAAAAATTCTCGTTTGAACTCATCAAAATTATACAGAATTGGGTCATTGTTATTCACCAATGGCATCGACCAAGCAGCTGCGTCACCACTCAGGTAGGACAACATGAACGCCACCTTTGACTGGTCCTCCTTAAAAATGATGGGTCTACAGAGGTAATGTAAAGAGCACTGTGTAAGGAATATTTGCCGAAGCACCGGAGCTGTCGTAAAAATTTTCTTTAATCTACTGAAGGCTTCCTCTGTTTCATCGGTCCAATCAAATCTCACTCCTTTCCTGAGCAGACGGGTCAGCAGAGAAACCTTCTCAGAAAAATTTTCAATGAACCGTCGGTAAAAATTGGCAAAACCAATGAAACTCTGCACTTGTTTCACATTTCGAAGTGATGGCCACTCATTTATGGTCTTTACTTTAGCTTCATCCATAGATACACCCTTTGAGGAGAGTACAAAACCCAAAAATTCCACCTGACTAGCGTTGAACACACATTTCTCCAATTTCACAAAAAGTTGATGCCAGTAGAGTCTTCAAAATGATTCGCACATGCTGAACGTGTTCACTCATATTTTCAGAAAAAATGAGTATGTCATCGATATAGACGACAGCAAAACGATCTAAATATTCTCTCAAAACGTCATTTACTAAATGCTGGAAGGCCGTCGGAGCATTGCATAAACCAAATGGCACGACCTGATATTCAAAGAGTCCCAATCTAGTCCGAAAAGCGGTCTTCCACTCATTGCCTTCCGCCATTCGGACCAAATGATAAGCCCCCCTCAAGTCAAGCTTGGTATACACACGTGCTCCCTTGACCTGATCCAGCAATTCAGAAATTAATGGTAGAGGATATCTATTCTTCCTAGTTACTGAATTTAAAGCTCGATAGTCAATGCACGTTCTGAGATTTCCATCCTTCTTGGGAATAAAAAAAAGCGGGGAAGAGACAGGGGACTGAGAAGGGCGAATGAATCCATTTGCTAAATACAATTCTAGATACTCCTTTAGATGTTGATTCTCCCTTTCTGAAAGAGCGTAAATGCGACTGCAGGGCAAAGAGGCTCCCGGTTCCAGCTCTATTCTGCAGTCGTATACTCGATGCGGAGGCAATTTGTTGGCTTCCTTTTCATCAAACACTGCGGCCAAATCCAAATATTCGTCGGGAATTTCTTGTGTCCCCATAACACAAATCATTTTAGCTTGGCTAACCAGATTTCGAGAAGGGAACTCTTCAGTAGATTCAACACTCCAATTGTGACAATGACCCTTGCAGTATTCGGAATCCATTTCAATTGTTCTTTTGGCCCAATCTATCCTTGGATTATGTTCCGTAAGCCACGGAAGCCCAAAAATGAGCTGGAACTGGGGAGCGTCAATGAGACTAAATCTCAACATGCTCACATGGTTTCCAGGCCCCGTTAATCTAATCACCTCCGTATCATGTACGATGGGGCCAGATGACAAATTGGTACCATCTACTTCACTCACTGCTTCTGGTCTTTCTTTCTTTACAAAGGCAATTCTCATCCTCTTCGCGAAGCCGATGTCACAGAAATAGCCCGTGGCTCCTGAGTCAATCATCACTGAAATATCCTTCAACCTGACTCCTCCAAATTCTATGGTGCTTGCCACTATTAAATGTGGTGTCGAAGACTGTAACGTATTTGCTACCAACTGAGAATCAGGAGTTGACTTTTCTTCAGCTCCCACCAGGGCAACCCCTCTTACTGGTGGAGCCTGTCTTTTACCAAGGCATTGTTTTTTGGCTTCTTTGAGCATTCTTTTACAAAATGCCCTGAATCTCCACAGTACATGCATAGCTTGCCCAACCGTCTTCTTTCTCTTTCCTCTTTAGATAAAGGCCCTCGCACGGAGCTAATTTGCATGGGTTCTTCTTCCGAAGAAACTTCCTTGGTCTTTGTGCCTTCAAATTTGACACGGTCAAATCGAGGAGGAAAATACTTGACATCATTCCTACGCTCACTCTTTCTCTCACATTGTCCTAGGTCAATTTGCAATACTAAGTCAATTAGTTCAGATACATCGGTGGGTCGCTTAGGAATTTGCGCCAGACCATCCTTAATCTCATCCTTGAGGCCCCGATAGAAAATTGAAGCTCTCTTGGTTTCGGGCCAGTTAGTCTCTACTATTAACTTATTAAATTGCGCCAAATATGCCACTAAATCTCGATTCCCTTGTTTTAAATCCAAAAGTTTGTTGTCTGTAGTTTGTGAAACTGATCTTCTATCGAATATCCGCAAAAATTCTCGTTTGAACTCATCAAAATTACACAGAATTGGGTCACTGCTATTCACCAATGGCATCGACCAAGCAGCTGCGTCACCACTCAGGTAGGACAACATGAACGCCACCTTTGACTGGTCCTCCTTAAAAATGATGGGTCTACAGAGGTAATGTAAAGAGCACTGTGTAAGGAATATTTGCGCCTTATGTGGATCCCCACTAAATCTTTCAGGAGCTGCTAGGGGAATGGTGGGTGATATGGCATGTATAACCTGTGTATTGAGTTCTGCCGCCGAGGGAGCAGGAGCAAAAGACTGAGATTTATTTTCCTTAGATTCAGATACTGCACTAACTGATAAATCTTCCACCCTTTGACGTAAAAATAGAGTTTCCTGACTGGACTTTCTAACTTCCTCTCTCAAGGATTTATTCTCCAACATTGCCTCACTAAGTTGTACTTGAATACCCTCTAACACTGTAGCTAGGGCCTTGACATCGAATCCCTCAGCCATCCTGCCCAGGCGGAAGTATTTTGAAAAGGGCACTTCAATCTGTCAAGTACCTGTCCCAAAAGGCTAGACTTCCGCAGGAGCCGATGACTATTCCGCAATTCCCAACTTAGTTGCCCAAGCACAGCACACACATAATGTATATATGTATACTCAGGCAACCCAAGGGGGAAAGGGGAGTTGGAAGAAAAGAGATACGCCACGTCTTGCTTCTCCAGACACGACTGCTTGTACTCGGTAGGATCCTTCCTGCAAGACAGATCTATATTAATATTTCACAAATAGTCTTACCAAGATTCTTGTCTAAACTAAACCCCACTGCAATTACCTGTCTCAACTAAGTGGCTGTCTATTCTCTTGAAGGTTGCCTCCTAACGGCCTCTGATACTCAATGACTCTGTTAAGGTAAGACACTAATTAGTCAAACATGCTATTACATGTGTTATCTCTAATACTCTTTTCCATTACTAGTTGTCATACAATGCGTTTACCTTGCAACCTTATGTGGGTAACAATGTATTTCAGTCTTTGTTCCATATTTACAGTTGAAGTTCCAGTACAGGCAGCTTCAGGAGTTTTCCAGAAGATGAAGAGGATTTCGTAATGTTGGTAAGTACTTTTATATATATATATATATATATATATATATATATATATATATATATATATATATATATATATATATATATATATATATATATATATTCCAAAACTCCTCGTACTTCCTTTCACGGCGAACAGAGAAGGATGGACCCAAACAGGTAAGGCAGTAGATGTAGTTTATTGACTCCCTCTGCGACGCGTTTCGAGCACCCTGTGCCCTTGATCACACAAGAAAGCAAATGTCTGCCAGCTTTTTCAAATGCTACGTGTCCACCCATTGGTCAGTTACAATTTCATAGACATGGAAAAAACATTATAAACAACAACTGGTATTATGTTCTCGTTTGTTGTGGACATTATAAATATGTATTGCTTTTCTCATGAATCATATGTAAATATAAACATCGTTTTTGATCTGCATAATGCTTGGAACATAGAATAGAGACATTAAAAGGAAAAATACCCATATAAATATGTAAAAAATATTTAAAAAATATGTATTTATATATTTTTTCTCCAAAGTGATCAGCTAAAACATTTATGATAAAAATATATATAAAACCATAAAAATGACTTTAAAATAGTTGTGCAAAAAACAATCACTTCCTGTGCAAATGTGCAAAAAAATGATATATAATTTTTTGATGATCACTTTTATCTTAAAAATTGTCATTTTGTTTTAGCTGTAGCAAAGTTAAATTCACTGCATCAATGCAATTTGCTGTTGTCACTATGTCTCTAAATGTTCATCCATAATTAAACCACAATCCAAATGTCCTAATTGTTTTTACGATGTTCTAATTGTTTTTACGATGTTCTAATCATACCCAAGATAATAATTTAAATAATGTTTTTTTCTATTTTGTTAATCCTAACTTGTATAAAGTATACAATATCTATAAAGTGCATTAGTGCTTACGAAAAGAGAGTTTTTTTAGTGTGTGTACCTAGAAAATCCTAAATATATCCTATGACCTATGGAAATAAAGAAGCCTCATGCAATTGGCCTCTTAAAAAGTAGCGATAAACAAGAAATAATCTAATATTAAAAACACCCTAAAAAAGTGCTTTAATTAAAAATTTATGTGTGTAAAAAGGATACCCAACATTGCATGAAAGTTTTTTTAACTAGAATAAGTCCCTTTAATGAGTCATCTCTCAATAAATATCCGAATAAGTCCCTTTAATGAGTCATCTCTCAATAAATATCCGATATAAAACACCAGATAAAATCTGATAAAAAATATCCGATAAAAAAGTGTATATGTATAAATATATACAAACACATACAAGTATATAAATATATAAATAAACATATACGGTGGTTATTTCATTTTGACATGATACACTGCAAACTAGGCATTCCACAATACCTATGACATATAACTGTAAAATTTAAGAAAAAACTGATTCTAATTTACAAGAAATTATGCATGTCTTCTGTGGTGTTAAGACCATGGGGTGCCTTACTGTCTAAATCTAGAATTATGCGTGTTTCCAGTCTTCTTAGTAATTTTTCCCTATTGCCCCCTCTTCTTAGTGGTGCAATAGCATTGATTACATAGTACGTAAGGCAATTTAAATCATTGTTGTGTATGGCCTTGAAATGTCTGGCAACTGGGTATGTGCTGTCATTATTGACAATTGCCCTGAGATGCTGTAGAATCCTGACGTGCACCTGTAGCTTAGTGCTTCCCACATAACGTAAGCCACAGGTGCACGTCAAAACATACACCGCATATTCTGTTCTACATCCATAGCTGCCATTGATGGCTACTTTGGTCTCAGAAAAAGGGACTGCATAATGTGTCGTATTGATGCCAAATTTGCACGCACGACATGAGGAGCATTTATGGAAACCCTGCCTTGGTTTCAGCCATGTACCTGATGTGCCTAGTTCTGGGCTCATTTTGACTAGTGCACTTCTCATAGATTTAGACTTTCTATAAGTTATAACGGGTACTTCAGGTAGCCTGTTTCCTAATACTCCATCGGTGCAAATAATAGGCCAGTTTTTCTTAATGATAGATTTGATCTTTCTTTCTTGTTTGTTATATGTCATTATTAGGCGGGGATTTTCATCCTCCTTGTTTTCATCATTTGATGTATCTTTGGATGAAAGCAATGTTTCCCTTGGTCTTTCTTGTGCTTTTTTTAGTGCACTAGTTAGTACTTTTTCACTATAGCCTCTGATACGCATTCTATTCAGTGCATCCTGTGTGCATTTTTCCAGTTCATAAGGTGTGCTACAAATGCGTTTTAATCTTAGTAGCTCACCGTAAGGTATGCTGTCAATCAGGTGTTTTGGGTGTCCACTGCTTGCATGTAATGTGCTGTTACCCGCTGTTGATTTCCTGAAAAGTGATGTCTCTAGCTTATTGTTAATCACCATGAGTTGCACATCTAAAAAATCAATCGTTGTATTACTTATTTTGGAGGTGAAAATGAGGTTACTAGAATTGGCATTTAGAGCTGTTATAAATTCTTGGGCTTCTTTCTCATCACCATCCCAAACAATAAAAACATCATCTATAAAACGTAACCATTGTCGCACATGATGCACATTATGGACCTTTTGTAGAACCTGTTCCTCCCACCAGCCTACATGTAAACAGGCATAGCTGGGGGAGAAACAGGAACCCATCGCTACACCTCTGACCTGTTTTAGGGTTTCTTTTCCAAACAAGAAATAATTATTATTTAAGCACCATGAAATCAAATCTAAAATCATTTTGTTGTGTCCATAATATTCAATGGGTCTTTTGTCTAGGAAAGATTTGACAGCATTGAGTCCGTTCACATGGTTGATACTCGTATATAATGACTCAATGTCCAAAGTTATTAAAATCAAACCTTCTTCCCATTGTATGCCACTGATCTTGTTCAGAAAATCTCCCGTGTCCTTGACATAACTTGGTAAATGTTTTACAAAATCCTGTAGATAAAAATCTACAAATTGTGAGATATGCTCACTTACACTGTTTATGGCAGAGATGATTGGTCTACCTGGTGTCGGCGAAACCATTTTATGCACTTTGGGGATTAGATACATCACGGGAATAACCGGACTTTCAACATGCAGGAAATTGAATTCGGTTGATGACACCAACCCTTCACGTTTATACTGTAGTAATTGCTTTTTGAGTTCCTCTTTGGCCTTCTTGTATTCTTTTATGTTGGTCCGCATGTAACATTTATCATCATTCAATTGTCTCATTGCTTCCGTGATGTACTCTTTTTTGGGCCATAAGACGATATTTCCGCCTTTGTCTGATTTGTTTATGATTATTTCTTGGTTGTCCCCCAATTTTTTCATTAATCTGGCATACTGTGTTGCTCTGTGGTTGTTTTTGAAGTGATTTTTCTTTTTTGTTGCATGACACAATCGCTTCAAGTCCTCTACCACACATTCATGGAAAATATCGATTGCGTCTTTTGGCATCATCGGTATAAAAGTACTCTTTAGTTTGAATGGGCTTTCCCCTGCACCTTTTTGTGTGATATCAATTGTCTGTAATCTTGATTGAGTGTTTATATCAGTCGTCTCATTTGGTCGCTGAATAGGGTCACTATCAGTGCTGAGGTCTTGAAGAGTGAGAAGAGTAGACGCATCTGACGTCAATAGTGGTTGCACAATGTCTTTGCTGGTGTTTACAGTTGTTGTTGTGGCTTGTACTCCAGCTTTAATAGTAAAGAATTTTTTCAATTTCAGTTTCCTTATGAAGCAGAATATGTCAATACGTGTATTTGCATAATTGAATGTACTTTCAGGACAATAGTTAAGTCCTAATGTTAGAAGTTGTTTCTCCGCTTCATTCAGAGTAATGTCCGATAGGTTAATGATGGTTTGATCTGTTAGCGCTGTTTCTTGAACCAATGTTGCTTTTTGTTTAGTTGTTTGTTTTTGTTTTTGTTTTTTGCGCCTGGCTCTTCTCCTTGCGTTTCTCTTTTTTCTTTTGGTTGTGTGTTCCGATTCCTCGGACGAAGAGTCTGGCGTCGTTCCTCCACTAAAAAATCTATTTCTTCACCCAGACTCAATACAGCGGTAGTGCTCTGGCCTCCCATACCGCTGTACTCCGAGCCTGATGTACTCACAAGTGACTCTGTGTCTCCTTCTGACGTTTCCTCTACATGGCTTTGTTGTGGTGGAACTACATGCTTTTTGTTGGTGCGCTTCTCATCATATTTTAATTTCTTTGCATGATCGAATTTTCTTGAAAAGGTATAGATCCGCCCCTGTTCGTAATCGTCTTGATCTCTTGCAAATTTATGTGCTTTGCGTACCTTAATTCTATCTTCATGCTTGCGTAGCCTTTCGGTCATTTCTTCACGGGATTTTGTTATCAAATCTTTTGATTCTGATTTGTTTAACTCCTCGTTTATTTGTCCTATTTCAATTAGTAATTTTTGACGGTCTATTGCTGCATATTTGATTAAAATCCTTACTAAATTCATGGAGGCTACCAAATTACTCTCTCCCCATTCTTTAAGCATTTCGGGGTTAGGTTCCTCGAAGCTTGGAGCCAACATAATCCTAAGACCCCGAGGCACTCTCCCCACTTCTTCATACTTAGTAAGCGAACGATGTTCCCACCATTTGGTGATCTCATTCTTGGACTTTTTTTCTAGAATTTTCATTAATTGTTTGACATCCTGATTTGCAATGTTTTGAGTTCCTTGCGAGCCTACTACGCTCGAAATAATTCTAGGCGGGTTGTTGAACATTTCATCCGCCGCTGCTTCTCGTTCTTCCACTGTGTCTGCAGACATTTTTTTCTCTCTTGGAGCGAGTAAAGTTTTTACGGAAAACCGGCGTCCGCCGACTTCCTGACTCTGCGCATACACTGTCTCCTCCCCACCTACACCGCAAGCCGTATTACTCACCGCCGAGTATCGCCTTCAACGGGTCCTCCGACCCTGCTGCTGTCGATCTCCGACTGGTTTCTGAATATCAGGCTTTTGTAGGGGGCAAACCGCAAAATACTCCTCTTCGGAATTCACTTGGATGTGTGGCTGCATGCGGTTGCCGCTCGTGGAAAGGGGGTCCCGTCACCGGAAAGCAACCAAGTTCCGTGTAATATATTCCAAAACTCCTCGTACTTCCTTTCACGGCGAACAGAGAAGGACGGACCCAAACAGGTAAGGCAGTAGATGTAGTTTATTGACTCCCTCTGCGACGCGTTTCGAGCACCCTGTGCCCTTGATCACACAAGAAAGCAAATGTCTGCCAGCTTTTTCAAATGCTACGTGTCCACCCATTGGTCAGTTACAATTTCATAGACATGGAAAAAACATTATAAACAACAACTGGTATTATGTTCTCGTTTGTTGTGGACATTATAAATATGTATTGCTTTTCTCATGAATCATATGTAAATATAAACATCGTTTTTGATCTGCATAATGCTTGGAACATAGAATAGAGACATTAAAAGGAAAAATACCCATACCCATATAAATATGTAAAAAATATTTAAAAAATATGTATTTATATATTTTTTCTCCAAAGTGATCAGCTAAAACATTTATGATAAAAATATATATAAAACCATAAAAATGACTTTAAAATAGTTGTGCAAAAAACAATCACTTCCTGTGCAAATGTGCAAAAAAATGATATATAATTTTTTGATGATCACTTTTATCTTAAAAATTGTCATTTTGTTTTAGCTGTAGCAAAGTTAAATTCACTGCATATATATATATATATAACAACACCTACTTGTAGATGTTCGTTGGACTAAACTACATTCTTTATTTCTCACAGTCTCTTTAGGTAATGTTCTCTCTAATCCTTTTGGATATGCCAACACTGGAAAGATGCAGTTCTTACTATAAACCAATTAGCCTGAAGCGCTACAAAGTAAGTAGACGGAGTTTCAAACTCTAGCGCTTACTAAAAGAATGCAGACACAATGTTTCCAGTTCGAAGTCAGACTCTGTTGCTTCTCTCAAAGAAATTCACTAGTTCCAAGAATTCGAAGGATATAACTGTCTTACCTTCCGCAGCCGCGGAAGCCGAATGTTCAGGAAAAGCTTCAATACTCACAAACCCAAACCTTGCCAAACTGAAAATACGCCGCTGAAAATACTGCGACCGAATTCTTCAGAAAGGCAGTTGAAGTGCGCAGTTTTCCGCGCTGGCAGTCGCGAGCACAGCTGCGTGAGGAGGAGGAAGAATCACTAGACTGCCAAACTCGATCGGTTATCACCGTCGGCCATCTAGAGATTCCGCGAGATACCAATCAGTAGTTTTGCCAAGGAATAAAGAGGATCTTTAGGAGATAAGTCTTTACATGATCGAAATTGGCGCACCTTATGGATTTTGCCAAGACTAGGAAGTGTCCTTGCATGTTTAGCGGACTGAAACGAGCCAGTCCTGACAGCCACTGTACTTTACGCCTCAGCACTTTACCCTGCACCACTTCACTCTACTCTCAAACAGTCCACTCTATGCCACTCCACTCTATGCCATTGCACTCTACGCCATTGCAACATACTCTGTACCACTCTACTCTATGTCACTGCACTCTACACCATTGCACTCTAAACCACTTTACTTAAAACCGGTGCTCTGTATGCTAATCTACTTTGGACCACTGTACTTATGCCACTTCTCTGTAGTCCTGTCTACGACACTCCACTCCATGATACTCCACTCTATGACGCACTACTTCATTAAACTCTACTACACTCTATGACACTCCATGCCACTCTACTGTACGGCTCTCTACTCAACTCCCTCTACACCACTCCATGCCACTTCACTACACTCTATTCTACGACACACTACTCAACTGTACTCCACTCCATCCCTCTCCACTCCACTTTCTGCCACTCCACTCTGATGCTCTATTCTAGGCCACTCCACTCTACAATACCCTACGCCATTTCACCCTACAACACTCTATGCCATTCCACTTTTGTATGCCACTAAACTCTATGCCACACCACTGCATGACAATCTACTCTACTCTACAACACTCGACTTGCAACACCCTCTATGCTCTCCCGTCTGCTCTACACAACTCCACGACACTCTATGCCACTCCACTCTACAACACTCTACTCCACTCTCATTCTCTACTCCACTCTGTGCCACTCAATTCTGTTCCACCCTACGTCCTTCAACTCTACGATACTCTACTCTATCCATAACACTCTACACCACTCCACTCTATGGCACTCCATGACACTCCATTTCACTTCACTCAACTCTACTCTATAGCCTATAGGCCACTCAATGCCACTTCCCTCCACTCTACCATACCCCACTAACTTTTAGCCATGCTGAACAGTTGCCCCGTTGGTGTGCAACACAGCTAAAACATATTGGCAAAGCCGATAGTTATTGCATAGGCAAGACCTGTTGGCTTTACAAATGATTGTTCCAAGTGGTACTCCCGCCAGCTCATAAGTCTGTTGATGACTGACATTGGTGGCAGCAACAGATTATAGTTGCAGGACAAGGATTCTTACCTGTCAACTGCAAGGGAGAATCATCTACTGGCCTCTACTCTAGTTTTAACTTGGTCTACCTGTCCCCAGCAACAGGGTCTTGGATGTCACATGCATGCGTGTAACTCATGTGAGTGCTGAAAGCTGTACATGGATTGTGTCTTTAACATAAGGCTGTGGCTACACAGAAATCCATGTTGATTTCCTGACCCAAAGTGGTTCATAAGATGGTGGCTGCAGAGAGCCAGACAATGTGAATTACAGGCTTATCAAAAGCATTCCTAAGGTCCTTTGTAGTGGACCAGACTCTATGGCATGGAGGCTAGGAAACAGAGGATCCTTTTGAAGTGTAGGAACATTCTCCTGCCCTCTCCTGCTTCATTGTTCCAGAGAAATACTATGCCCACAGGCTAATAGGTGGTTAAGTAGAACAGCCTCTACCTCCATTTTGCACTTGGTTTGGTTTGACTCTCAGCTCCACCCCACCATCCTTTTAACACTTGAAGACAAAATATATGGATGGACAAGTCTGTGAAGATGAGAAAAAGGTGCTAACGAACCGTACTATGCCCCAGAGCTGGACCATTGGCAGTGCTTAATTAGAGCCGGTGGGTTCCGGTGCTTCTCACCCGCACTTTATTGCCAACACCGGCACTTATGACATCCTGCCAATTTTGCTAGGAGTACCACAACAGTTGTTTAATAATTCAATATTCATTAAAGAGACTAATACCTGCCACCCAAAGTTATAAGAATGGCTTGGGCGGCAGGTATTGGTCATTTTGTATGTATATTTAAAGTCTGAATTGTCACACTTGCAGGAGTGTGATGGTTTGTTGTGTTGGTTCTGTCGTTAGCAGCGCTGGCGGGGACAAAGGTTGGTGCAAGCTACAGTGGCCTCCTGGCATGGGGCCGGGTACTTATTTTTTGTACAAATTAAGCACTGGCATTGGTATACACAAACTCTGTCTGCAAACGTAGTGTGGGTATGGTTCACACACTTCTAGGCAGGTTTCCAAGATTTCTCCACCAGAATTCAGGGGTCCTACACCTGTGGAGACTGAGAAACAATTTTGTGTTCCAGGGTTGGGGCCATTAGTTGTCAACTCCCCTTCACCAGGCTTGGGACTGGAAACAGAGCTGCCTTGAGGAAAAGAGCCGACTGACTGCTGAGAAGGTGTGCTGGAGGTGCCCTTGCACAAAGAAGATACTGCTTGGAAAAGGTGGACAGCTGGGAGTTGAGGCAGTAGGTGCTGAGCATAGGCTGCTGCAATGCGGAGAAGAATCTGTATTGCCCTGTTGGGCTTAGAGTAAGAAGCCCTGAAGTTGGAGTGCCTGTGATGACTTGGCCTTCATGGACGTCGCACCACATGGGTCTCTTTTTTCCCTCATCAGGAGTAGGCAGTGTGACCATGCTTACAGTAGCCTAAAGTATGTGGAGGAGGTGGGCTCTGTCATGTGATCACATTCCCCTGACCTGCACTGGTTCTTCGCCACAATCCAGGATGGGTTCTTTGTTTGGCTGGTAGGGTTTGCGTTTGGCCCGAGGATGACTCCTCTCTGGTGCACTATCCAAAATCAAGTAACCAGGTGGAGCAGAGCCTGTGCTCACATCATCCCTCCTCTTTAATTGGAGCGTGAACTTGTTCATCAGCATCAGGCCAGAGCCCTGGGTGTTATTAGCAGTGCCAGGATGAGTCAGCGCAATTGTCCCTGGTGGGTCATGCAAGCCCCCACTCTCAGCCAGCAACAACAAGATCCATTCGACTCAATCAAAGAGTCACAGTACAAGCATGCCAGCATGGGGAGAACTGTGGGAAATATGTGTTATGTGCTACCCAGTTAAGATCCAAAGGTGACTGTGGGGGAAGGGATAGGTGGGAACCTGGAAGAGCACTGTGAGAACTAGATCACACATAGTTTTCCTCCCTGAGGGTTATAGGGTCGTTTGGCACTGACTTATTTCTACCATGATAATATACTTTAGCAGGGGAATAGCAGTACATGATTCCTAGCCCCCCCCCAAAGTGATTTATATCCAGTATCTATATATTAGTATTCTGCCCTCTGAATTGTACATGCATAGTATTTAGTTGTGTATTAGAAATAAAGTACTTTCTTTATAAATCAAAGTGGGGACTAGTCGTTGATTTATTGATTGTTATTACTAGGCTCAGGTGTAATTTAAATTACGCTTGGGCAATTTGAATTTTAGTGTTATTCCCAAAATTATGCCACATCGTGTTATTAAGCCGCAGCTCAGAGTGAAGAATACATTTTCCCTATGCTTTACCAAACTTTCCTCCATTGACTGCTGAGATCCGGTAAACTATAGGGAACTTATCCCTGTACTATACCATACGGAGATCTCCACCCCAACTGCAGAGCCTCCATATGAGAAATGTAGGGAAAAGTAAAAAAGTTTATTAAACTAGGAAAATAATTGTTTAATTATATTTTGTTAAATATTAATGTTAATTTTTATAGATCTATTTGTAGAATTAAATAACAAGACATGCTACAGGACTATTAATCTAATTTTGAATTAAAAGGGTAAATATTTTAAGTTACAATTATTTTTCTTAAATTTAAATTAAAAAATCGATTCCTTGCTAAAGTAAGAAAAAATATTGTCTATTAGACAGTGGTAAAAGTGATGTATAGAATAAATTAAACAATTATATTTAAAAAAATGTATTGTTACATTTTATTAATTTAAGTCCCTACCTCATTTGATTTCTGTTGCAGGGTGTTGCCATGCCAGTGGATTGCTGCTTTCAACTATGAGCTGCAGGAATTTACTACCATTTTGTGCCCCTTTTTGGTTGTAGTAACTTTAAAAGAGCAATTTGTGAATAGCAAAGGGCTACCTCTTTTGGGGGTGGGTACACATCCGTCAATAAACTCATCCCTAACCCTCCGTTAACACCTCCTGACTCCTCCCTAAACTTCTCTCCTTTAGTAGTACGTATTCCCCATTTTTCCAGTCACTCCCATGTGCCCTCCTACATTTACTACTAAAACGCATATTTTCACGAGCAGAGACGTCGCAGTCGAGGCGGAAACCTCTACACAGAAAAACATTGGCGAGGCGGAGGTGGAAACTGCACGTAAGTTTGTCAAAAGCATTTGTAGAACGTTTGTAGTATTATTGTAGTTCTACAAAATGTACAAATAAATGCAATCTTTGAATAGACTCCTATGTATTTGTATCACTATCCTAGGCTTGGGCAATATAAAGTGGTATGCGGTCTAGTTGAATATAAAGCCCATGCTTTTTACTGTCACCACAGGCGCTCTTCAGATCAAGGACAACTAACCATATATAACCTTCAAACTGACTGCAGTATAGGGAAGTGTCTACAGGCACTTTGCTTCCACAGCTATAATAACATACCGTTGACCTGCTGGTTAAACCTGTGATCACTTGTGATGGGTCGACAATGGGATCTGATTGGAAAGTCAAATGGTGTTATACACATACAAGTTTGTGATATCCCATGAACTAACACACAAGTCAGAATTCCAGCATAGACCATTACTTACAAGTTATTGCCTCCTTCTGAGGGTTTTAAAAACATGGATTCCTGTCTGCTTCATGCCACAGCTTCAGACTTGCACTGTAGCCACTGCCAGTCTTCTAAGCACTCTGTTGGAGATAGTCTTAGCAGGGATGCTGCAAATAATTATGACGTAACGGTTCTGTCCAAGGTTTAATATAGAATGTCATCCTTATCAAGAAAACAACTCCGTTTTTAATCCAATGATGACGCTGGTAAAGGAATAAGGCTGCGCAGGTGTTAGGCATTAATTCAATTGCAAAATGCGCAAAAAAAGTGAGTCAGAATTAAACTTTAATCCAATTTTTTCTGACGCTTCTACATTTGATATGTTAGCCTTCGGTGAAAATATAGAAATTTGTAAATATCATTTCCAGTCTCATTATATTCCGGATCTGACCTTGGAAATTAAGGCCTAAGCACTGAACACCATTCACATAGATCTAAAAACAACTTGGAAGAGGTAAGAATGAAACTCTGCGCGAGCTGAAGATATGTGCGTCAGAAAGAAACTAAGCATGCATGTTTTAGCTCCAGGACCTATTGAGCAGTAATGCTACAGGCAGTGGCTTTGGAGTTCATTTGAGGATGGGCGGAGAAGATTTAGCGGGAGGGGGGGCGTGTCTGGACAGTAAGACATATAGAGAGGTGTGCGCTAATACTGCAGCCAGAGGGCGCCCTAATAGCTCCTTGTTAGCCCCATTTTACAAAAAATAAAAAAGAGACGATAGCTTGCTAACTTTGATGGAAAATGTGTGAAACTGGGGGTAACTGACCGTGCCTGGATTTCTCCCTACAGTATTGATATGGATGTTTTTTGCACCTTATATGATTCTTGAACAGAAGCATCTCCTTTGAAGGCCTCTCTATTAGGAATTAGCTAATTACCAGCACAGTGGTTCTTAACCTGTGAGTTGGGGACCCCTGGGGTCCACCCTGCTTTGTCAGGGGGGCTGCGACTGCTTAGAATAAGAAATAATGTTAACGGATTACTACAGTCGGTATAACTAAAGAAAGAATAGATGAAAATTTGAAAAGATTCTGTAAATTTAAAGGAATTTGAAATTGGAGTCTAAACATTAGGTCGATATCCTCAAATTGTTTCGTGGAAGCACTGCAAGTGCATCAAACAGAATATAATATTGAAGATGGGAGGCATGAATTGAATTTAGAAAAGCTCTAACCTTCTCATTAAAATTACAAATTGGTTGTTCATATGCGTTTGTGAATTTAATAAAATATTTCATCATTTATGTATTTGTTTGATGAATATTTGTGTGTATTTTTGTGGAGTGTTTTGCATTTCAAATCATCGATATTTGGCCGGGGTCTCTGGTTTCAGTAATGACTTACTGGGGTACCGGTTCTCCAATGGGTGTCCGTAGATTGGAGTAAGGATTAAATTGGGGTCAACAAAAGGGTAAAACCACTGTTCTAGCAAATATAAACTTGCGTTTTCAAATGCGCAGAAGTCCTCGCTCTGCAAATTTGTGAACATTTTATTTCGAAATTGTTGTACCTTTCACAAACTATGTCATAACCACAACCTACATTCTTCTTCCTTGTACCCAAACTACAACTCTTTCTCCAGTCCTAACCTCATCCTAATCAGAGGCGCAACTAGAGCCAAATTTCGGGGGGGGGCTAAGAAAAATTTCGGGGGGGGGGGGCTGAATCTTTTAAGCCATAGGCAGAGTGGAGCTGCAGGGGCTCTTAGAAGGGGTGAAACAACAGCGAGGCCTCATTAACATGCAAATGGTCTTTTAAAGACCTGTGAAGTGCTCGGATGCGGCTGTGTGTGCGCCCGGGAAGCTGTGTCATCCCGGGCTGCCACACACGATGGGGGGGGGGGGGGGCTAAAGCCCTGTGAGTCCAATGGGTGTTGCGCGCCTGATCCTAATCATAGTGATAACTATAACCATGAAGCCAACTCTAAGTCCTCAATCACAAGTTTGATTTAATTACTTGATTATTTATCACACCATATTAATCACAATACCGTGGGGTTCGCTACTTATTGGATGGCATAACAATCGACAACTACATGTTTTGCCCTGACATTGGCACAAAACACACAAGTTTGGTGCTTGCCACATAAAAATCTGCATGTCCCAGTATTTATGAGGCATTTTCTTACTCAGTAAATTTCAGCAGGTTTGACATGCCAAAATTTATCAAGTGGAAAGTCAAATGTTATACAAAATCCGACATACTCCTAAATTTAACTCCGGTGCAATCGGTGATTTGCAGAAATGTTGGAATTTTAGGATGGAGTCATAATCGATGCCTAACTCATAATAACCCTAGCCACAACCTCATGGTAAGCTACAATGCTAAATTTATTAAGAACAACATACGTTTTCAAGGTTAATTGATCATTTTCACAATTAGTATTCATTTAGAACCAATGCCACATTTTAAAGCATCATTTCAAGATAAATCAGTTTAAAAACATAGCTTTTCTAGGCAGTTCTAAAGAGGAATTCATGTAATATTAAAATAATATAGTGTTTGCCAGGCTCCAAGTTTGCCAAAGAAACACACCCCTCGGAGGATGACATGTTATGATCGCTTCGCTAGCAGATTTAAAATATTTTGAAATGCGCTTACTTAGGCCCAAATTATCTGATAGTCATTTTCAGTGAATACATTCGTTTTGTACCAAAATAATCAGCTTTTCAATTCTTGGATAACAACTATTATTTGCCCCAAACATCTGCTTGCGATTTTCCAAACATATTTTCTTTATTCCTCAAAACACCAGTTTTTTTATTTCGGTAAATACATTAGTTTTGTCTCTGCATGTCAGCTGAGAATGCTTTAAAAATATAAAACATATCAGCTAAATTTAATCCTCATTTTATCAGCATGCCCATTTAAAACATATTTTGTTTCCAAATATCAAAATTTCATTTATTGAAAGTACACTCAGTGTGCCTCCAAAGTCTTTTCATTTACTCCTGTTATTTACTGTTCCCCCAAACGGACATATTCAGCCTCCCATGTCCATATAGCCTCATATATGCGCGTGTTTGCCATCATACAAGTGTAACACTATTACATGCTCGGGTTGATATATGGTGCACTGCCTTATATATGCTCCTCTTCAATAATAATATGTTCATGTAGCATCTAATGCTTATGTACTACCATCACAGGCCATCATATGCAATACCTTCATATGCTCAGATCCAGGCTCATATGCTCCTGAAGAGCCACATATTGTTTGTTAGTTTATCATTGGTACAGCAAACACAATGGGGCATACACCAGCTTCAATGTGCTTGTAAGCAACTGTACTAACCAAGGAAATATACAAACAATCCCCAGAAGCAATACAATATTAACATAACAAATACAATCAAATAGCATCACATTGCAAGGATATCAAGCTCCTATAATATATACAACCTATAAATGGGGTTATAGTTTTTTTTTTCTTTCAGAGTTTTATATAGCGCGAACTTGACCCAAAGGTATCTGGTATCAGAGCGCTTTACACATGCAGCAGTTGCGTTAGGACGTATTCATTTTTGGGTTAGGCACAGGGAGATTATGTGATTTGCCCAGAATGACAGGATGTTGATGGTCGTTGCTGACTCTCAAACCCAGTTTCCCAGATTTGAGGCGTACGGCCCTAGCCGTTAGGCCACATCCTCCCCCCAATAGTTAATAAATTTATCGAATAACAACAAAAGCAGCACATTAAATTGAATCAATATAAACACTAAACCTCTCAAGTACCTAAAGATATTGTCACATCGGCTAACCCAAGTAAAGTTAGATTGACCAGAGTATCGTCCCATTTCAGGTATACCCTGAGTAAACAGGTGTATACAGTGGGTTGAGCAATTGATAATTTTTAAACTTAAAAATAAACTTTTTGATATAGCTATATGGCACTTGTGGTTTTGATTATTAAAGTAGCAGCTTTTAAAAGCTTCCTTTTGGGGATATCACATTTTAGGTCAGTCATTGTCCCACTGAAGTAGCTAAACTGAATCACCAAGTGATATATGTTGACACTTTTTATAGTTGAACTCTCTTCTCTTTATCCTAAAGTAATGCATAACAGGTAATTTCTACATAAGAAGACAGCATGCACAAATTTCAGACAGTGTTTGCAGGGGTAGGATATTAACCCATTGTGATCCGTCAGCTCATAGAAAGAGGTTGACAAACTTATATATGTATATATATATATTCACTGAAAAAACCATAGGTTTCACACACGTTATAGTTAGGATTTAGCATTTAAAAAACCTTGCAAATTCAGTGAAAAAACCATAGGTTTCACACACGTTATAGTTAGCGGACATTTTACTCATAAAAAACCATTGAAATTCCCCCGTTATAGTTAGTTAAGCTAACTATAACTCGCGCACCCGCAATCCACTGCTGATGACGTAACATATTACATCACTCATGACATGGTCAGTGACATCACTCATGACATCACTGATGACATCTCAAATGACATCACTGATGACATCATCCAGTGAATGTGTGTTTTTATAAAAATTAAATATGTTTATATATGTATATCTCAAGGTCGATGGAAGAATAAATGGGTATATAAATGTCTAAAAGGATGATTTGTTTTTGAAAAATTGATTGTGTAACTGACTGATTAAGTGTATCTTAGTGAATACATGGCTTACTGAGTAATGTTTAAATATGTAATTATCTGTATCAGTCTCTCACTTTGTGTATAAGTGTCTGCATGGGTTGGTGAGTAGCTACATGGGTGTTTATATAGGATATTAGGTTGTTTTTTGAGTATCAGTGTGAGTGTCTGCATTGTTTGGTGGGGGGTACTACGTAGTGCATAGGTGCATGAATGATTGACTCTCTGGTTGTATGTTTTGAAGACAGCATGTGTGCATGTCTGTATGGGTGGATGACTGTGTGTATGGGTGTGTTAGTGAGTGAATGACTGTCTCAATTGTGTCTTTATGAATTTATAAATATGTTTTAAAGAAGTATATTTGTTTATTGGTGTATATAAGTGTGTATATGTGTGAGAGTGAGAGATTGAAATAGTTCCTGTATGAATAAGTATGTGTTTTTATAAGTGATTATTTAAAAGAGTAAGTATGTGTAAGTTTCCGTAGAAGTAAGTGTGGTGGTGTGTGTATAACTGTATATACAAATTAATGTATGTTTGATTCTTTATTAGCATGAGTGACTATGTGTGTGAGTAACTCTATGGATGAGAGGCATTGTGTTACAGGATGTATAGGTGTATGAGTACATATGATGTGTGAGTACACGTATGAGTGACTGTACAGGACTGTTGGTGAATGAGTGGATGTGTATGTGGATCTTAGAATTATTGAAGAGGTTGTTGTAATTGGTAGTGGTATGTCCATTTTTTTGAAAATTTCAGTCTCTATTTTTGAATGTTTGTATCAAAGGTTATATTAGGGTGAGAGGAGGTCTACCACTCTGTCACAAGGATGATATCATCAGTGATGTCATTTGAGATGTCATCAGTGATGTCATGAGTGATGTCACTGACCATGTCATGAGTGATGTAATATGTTACGTCATCAGCAGTGGATTGCGGGTGCGCGAGTTATAGTTAGCTTAACTAACTATAACGGGGGAATTTCAATGGTTTTTTATGAGTAAAATGTCCGCTAACTATAACGTGTGTGAAACCTATGGTTTTTTCACTGAATTTGCAAGGTTTTTTAAATGCTAAATCCTAACTATAACGTGTGTGAAACCTATGGTTTTTTCAGTGAATTTGCAAGGTTTTTTAAATGCTAATTCCTAACTATAACATGTGTGAAACCTATGGTTTTTTCAGTGAATTTGCAAGGTTTTTTAAATGCTAATTTCTAACTATAACGTGTGTGAAACCCATGGTTTTTTCAGTGAATTTGTATGGTTTTTTAAATGCTAATTCTTACCTATAACATATGTGATTCCCATAGTTTTTTTATTGATTTTGTATGATTTTTTTATTATAAATTCTTATATTATATGTGTTTTTTTTTTTTAAAAAGCAAGTTTTTTTAAAAAAAACTTTTTATTCTCTTAAAACACTATGTTTTTTTATAAAAAAAATCTGCAATATATCAATTTTTCTCTCTTTTTTTTTTTACCAAACAGGTAAGATATATTAGTATAACATAGAAAATCTTTTTTTTTTTTTTTTTTCAGTGCGCGTACGGTAAGCGTACGGTAAGCGTACGGTTTACGCAATGTTCGTAATTTATCTACTCTTTTTGCGTACAGTTACGCAATTTGCGTAGCCGTGCGTACTGCGTGCGGGGCGCGTAAGCGTTTACGCTACATGCGCACGTTTCGCGGAAGTGTTGTGGAGTGACTGTTATGCGCATGCGCGCGAGCGCGTGTCTTTTTTACGCGCATGCGTACTTTTACCGTAAGCGCACCGTAAGCGCACCGTAAGCGTAACGTAAGCGTAACGTACGCGCACGGTGGGTCATGTGATCATGAAACACAACTTTTGATTGGTTGAAAATACTTTCAGTTCTAGAACTCTCCTACACCACACCCATTCCCCTCATTTCTGCTTGTGATCCCTTAGGAGAAAGAGCTGACTTGTCTTTGTGATACGATGGCAGACCAGCACTCTTCTACTGAGAGTGAGGCTAGCAGCACCACCATCAGGCAGAGAAGGAGGAAAAAGAAGAGCTCTTTTATATGGGAGTATTTCAGTTTTCCAGAGGGTGAGAAAAAAGTCAATGCTGCCTTGGTGACTTGCAAGCTGTGCCAGCGTGTACTTTCGCGAAGTAATCCCAACAAGAAGTATTCCTTCGGGAATCACACTATGTTGAGACACCTTCACGATGTACACCCTAGGACTCATGCTAGACATACTAGAGGCAACCCTTCAGTAAGTCAACCAAGCACATCCACAGCAGCTCAGCCGAGTTCTTTTTCGGAAACTCAGCAGAGCCCTTCATCTGTGGGGGCAGATTCACCTTTTTCTGATCCTGTGGAAACGAACCCTCGGTTTGCGAGGGTTACTATGCGGTGTTCATTTTGCCATGGCCTAATTGTTCATAGGGAGACCAGTCTTCCCCTCATTAACAACAAAATAGACCAGCACATATGTCCTACCAGCTAATGTTCCCATTCTTCCTTTCCTCTGTCCCTGCATGAACACAACGGCTCTTTTAAGAGCCAACCTTACCTAGCAACTTTTTTTTATTTTTTCTTTAAAAATTTTTTTTTTTTTTTTACCGTAAGCGTATTTTTTTTTTTTTTTTTTTTTAAACACTAAAAATCAATTACCACATCTCAAGATCCTTGAGGAATTAATAACTGAATACTAAAAATCTTTTTGAGATAAAGTGGAAGAAAGGGACCATCTAATTTCTGACTTACCTGACCCACCCAACAATTTAATTTTTAATTAAAATGTAATTGAAATTACTTGAAAAAATGGTTGGTTTTTTTTGAAAATTTTCTTTCACAATCTGAAAAAAAAGAAAAAAGTATTAATATTTAATAAATCAATATATAACACAGTTCATGTATTTACAAAATTTTTGCCTTTTTTTTGCTGTTTTCAGAATATATTGCATTTCACTATAAATTGTGAAAGCAATTGCATTCATCATTTAACAGCGGGCAAAAAAAAAAAACAATCTCAAAGATTGTTTTAAAAAAGCCCACAATCTCTTTTAACTTAAACATAACATTATAGAAATGCATAATATTCTAAAACAATATCATCTAATAACAATAATTATTTCTTAAAAATACCGTCTGACACTTTTGTTTCAGAAGTATAATCACAAAAATATTATATCTCAAATAACTCCACAATACATCTGGTTCCATTTCCTTTAGGCCAAATAGTAATTTTAAAATTCTTTTTTGATTAAATTTCCAATGGTAATCCAATAAAATGCCAAAATTTAAATTGTACAGACCTTACCGATTCTCTCTAACATTTTGGTTTCCGAAAGATTAATTAATAATTAAATAAGTCCACAATACAATTGTTTACCTTTCCTTATGGCCAAATAGTAATTTTAAAAATCTTTTTTGAATAAATTTCCAATGGCAATCCAATAACATTCCAAAATTTAAATTGTGCAGATGTTACCGATTTTCTCTAAATTTTTGGTTTTCGAAAGTTTCATTAAAAATTAAAAAAGTCCACATTACAATTGGTTACCTTTCCATTAGGCCAAGTGATAATTTGAAAAATCTTTTTTTTTGAAAATTCCAATGGTAATCCAATGAAATGGTAAAATTGTTTTGTACAGATCTTGCCAAGTCTCTCTAAAATTTTGGTTTCAGGAAGATTAGATAGGAATTTGCTAAATCAAAAGGCAAACGTTGCTTGAAAATCAATTTTGAATCATTACACAGTGTCCAGCCTTTTTCACATTTAAGATAAACTGTGTAATGTCCAGAAGTAACAGTAGGTCCTTCATGGAAAATTATTGCAACTGTTACAAAAGTTTTTCCTGAAATTGATAATTGCTGTCCTGTAAACTTCTTTATTAAAGTATCCAATTTTGAACCATCAGCTTTACATCGTTGCATCATTAAAATTACATACTGTCCGTATTCCTTTAAAATTAACGTTGAAAACATTTCAGATTTACACTCACCGCATTCCATGCTATGATTAGCATCTTTAACTAATTTAGCAAAAGTGACTGTTTTACTTTCTGGCAATGTTAAATAAATAAACCTTTCAGAATCAACATTAGAGCCACATGTATTGTAACAGTTTTCACAACTATGTTCCCATTTATAAGAGACACCAAACATATTTTCAATGGGAACCCCTTCTTCTTCCAGTACCTGAAGAAAAAACATCAAGAATTCCTGTGCGTCTTGCTGTACATTTTGAGAAAACTGTGTTCGTCCTGAACATACATCTAAAAGTTTTCTAATTTCTGTAGCACTTTCTATTTGAGTTTTATCATTACTCAGCTTTTGAAAAAGGAGACTCAACTCAGAACAGAATCTTTTTCTCTGATTTACTATTATCTGCTCTTGCAAACTTTCCAGATAAAATGCAACATTTAGCACTACATTAGCGTAGCAGTTGACACCAGAGCTATTTTCAAAATGACATCCTACAACCTCTTCTTCATTTTCCTTTTTCTTTTTGCTTGCAATTACATCACTCCTCTTTTTTTTCCTCCTCTCTACATCCTCATTACAGATATTCTCATTTCTCCTTTTACGAGAAACTACACGTTTCTCTAACACAGGATACTGACCTAAATGAGGAGCATAGGTTCTTCTTAATCTATTATACTCCTTTACACAATTTGTATCAGCACTAACTTTTGAGTCATCAAAGTCTATCATGAATAAACCAGATAATGTTTTCACTCGTGACAAAGCTACATAAGCCATACCTTCTTTGAACACAGTTGAACCAATGTTTACAAATGCACAATCTACAGTCAATCCTTGAGACTTGTGAATAGTTACAGCATATGCTAGAGAAAACGGAAACTGTTTCCTTTGTACATATAAGTCTTTCACAAGCATAAAACGAACTGTACAACGACAAATGTCTATAACTTCTTCTATCTGATCAAATTTTATTTTTAAACATTCAATTCCATCTTTTTTCTGATAATTAATAAAACCCACAACTCTTCCCATAGCTCCATTAACTAAACCTTTTTCAACATCCAAATTTCTCCTTAAAAATACTCTACAGTTCATGCAAACATATAGATTTTTTTCTAATCCAGCAGTTTTGGAAATGTTCTTCTCTAGTGAATCCAATTTATTTTTCAGTGTGCCTGTTAATGTGATAGTAATTCTTCCATCTTGAATTTTGTCCACTGCTTCCAATTTCCTGATATCTTCCTTTTCCAATTTCAAAAGCTCCTCATTGAATATTGAGCATTCACGTAGAGTTGGCATTAAGCAGATGACACTTTTCTTTTCTGCAATGTTCTTGTATATCTTCTCTGCAACTATTTCTTCCTTTGGAAATAAATTATGTAGCAACCGACTCTGTAATGCTTTTTTGCCAACTTCTGTGAGTAGTCCAATTCTGATATCTTTCAGAATACTTCCATATTCTTCATCGTTTGCTTGCCTCATATTAGTAGTAAGTTCCTTGTACTCAAAGAAGGACCAAATATTTGCATTACCAATGCTTCCCAATGACTTCTTTGTGTCTTCATGTGTCACAGTATTAAACACTGGTTGTCCTTTAACTGGAGTAAGCTGTAGAAGATCCCCAAAAACTATGACATGTTTTCCACCAAATAACACGTCATAGTCTGTCCTTAGAGTTTGCTGCATTCTTAAATGCACAAAGGCAAGCATTAAGTTTGATACCATGCTCACCTCATCAATAATGAGAACTTGCATCTTCTTCAATACTCTTGAAACTTCCAAGCATGCTTCTCCAGTTAGCTTGTGGTATTGTATTTTGTTCTCATGCTCCACTGGTAACATTAGCAAACGATGTAAGGTGATTCCTTTTATGTTATATGCTGCTAACCCAGTTGGAGCAGTAACCACACAAGACAAAGTAGAATCCGTTTTTTGCTGCAGGTAGCTTCTGATGACTTTTATTAAGAAACTTTTTCCAGTTCCAGCTTGTCCGCTTACATACATCCTGATTGGATGAAATGATGTGCATGAGCACTCTTTTTTTTCATGTAGTAATCCGTGATCAATTTTGTTTCTGATCTCTTCATAAATTTGTTGCTGCTCTTCATTCAGTTGTCTTTCCAAATTTGGTAAGTCTATAAATTCTTCTTGAGCTTGATTCGTAGCCGTTTCCACTTCATTCATAGCTATTGCAGCTTCATTTTCAACGATTGGTTGTCCTAGGGGATCTTGACTGAGTGTTCCTGAACTTTGGCTGTCTTGAGAACTGTCTCTAGCTACTTCAGCTGCAATTGTAGTTTCCTGTTCAATTTCTTCATTTAACATTTGCACATAAGTTGTGAATGTACTGCATTGTATGCTGTCTTTGCAAGCATTAAATGAATCTTCATAGCTTTGAAATTCTACCAGTAGTTCATCCTCTGTACGCCATGGTTTAAACAGCTGTAAAAGAGCCAAGTAGTAAAATTCCTTTTTGTCAGTAGTGTCGCAACTCAGCTTCCTGTGATTTATCAAACTTCCTTTTGTTTGCTTCACCAAACATCCTTCCTCACCAATGACTTTATATTTTCCATTGTTGATGTCTTCTGCGGCTTTCCGTGAATAAATGTAGTTCTGCAGCACTTCATAGAGACACATGTTCTCCAGATGATGACTTCTCTTGGGATAATATGTGTCCAACATGTTTGATTTCAAAATATCTGTACTTTCTGGGTCATTCTCGGCCAAATATTCAATTTCTCCAACAGATTTCAGTACCCGATTTCTCATTGCTGCAAGGCCTAAACTTGCCCAAATTATTCTTCTTGATTTCGAGTAGAGACTTGCAGAAGATAACCTATCTGAACATTCGTAGGATCCAATTTCTCGATGCGATAACATCTTTAAACTGAAACTGTACAGCTTCTTACTGACAGTCTTCTCGTGAGAAATCTCTTCCCACATTTCTTTCAATTCAGTTTTTTCAGATTTAGTAATGTAAGACGTTACATATCGAGCAACAGCAATGGAATTGTCAGCTACATACTGTATATCCATGTTAGCATTCCACATGGATAAAATGACTGGGTTGTAGTCATTTATATTTTTTGATTCTTCTTTTCTTTTAAGGTTGTAGGTATTCTTAGGAGATTTTCTTGTAATAGTATGTCTCACAGATGACATAAAACTGTTTACTCTTCCATTTGAAAGAACAGGTCTAGGAAATCCAAATCGACATTTAGTGTAGTATTTATCTTTGCTCTTGTATTTCTGTCGACAGTATTTTCCACACCGATGACTTTGGAAACGTAAAACTTGCTCCTTTAACTTTTTCTCTTCTGTGCTTTTTGGTATAGCACATGTTGCATATTCTTCAATGTAAGATAACACTGCTTCATCAGCATCTGTTCCAAACTTTGGGGCATCCTTGATCCACAAAGCATATGAATATGAGGAGCACCTCTTGCCTGGTACTCTTTTCTCCAAAAGAAATCCTCTACTTCTCCAAGAGGTGGATTTTTTTTATTGCAGATGAAGGACATCATAGCCTCAAATCTATGATTGAAATATCTGCAAACATTAACCGGATCCAATGAGCACAGTTCTCCTGCTGTCTTGTATTCGATGTTTTTAATGTTTGAATTTGCCTCTCGTAGAAAATCCAGTAAATCATCCCAAGCGTACTCAGCACAGCTTAGGGTAAGGAACCATGTTGGTGTTCCTAAATTTCGTAACATGCATTTTAATTCACCATGGCGTCGGTACCAATATTCATTTGTCCCACGCTGACAAGCCATCAGATTGATCAGTTGTGTTTCCAAATGATCATCTCGGTGCTGCACTTTTTCCATAAAATCCTTAGCAGACACATTTTGTAAATGTACTCCCACTTTTTAAAATGTGATTTACTGCATATGATAATGCAGACAAGTCGCTTTCAAATAAAAGATGGAACAAATAAGGAATACTTTGTCGAAATCTGGGATCTTCTGCATATAGTCTTGTAGTTCGATACTCAGAAGCTGGAATCTGTTCTGGACGTTCATGGTATCGTCCTCGTTTTCCTGTAGGAAACAGCTGGGGAAAACATCGAGCTTCCAAGCTCTCCTCCCATACACTCACGGGAGTTCCTTTTGCTTTCTTCATCTGAAACAGATCAATATTGTCTCCCATAACTTCTTTTGAATGAAGAGGATGTATGCTAAAATGTTCATAAATTTCTTCTTCCTTTGACTTGTCCACTTTTTCAATTTGTCCAGTTGGTGTTTCTGTGTCTTCTTGTAAATCTTCTTCTTCTTCTTCTATATAAATTGATTCATACCATTTGTTATTCCTTTTCAAATACAAATTTGCTCTTTGTACTTTCCGTACATCTACCAGCTCCTGCCAAATCTTCTTATTCTTTGTAGGTACACCATTAACCAGAATAACTAATGGTTCAGTTTCCAAAGTATCTGCATCAATAGTTTCCATATTTTTTTTCAAATCCAAGGGCAAATACACCACTCTTCCTTTTAAACCTCTCAGTAAATCTGAAGGAGGTAATTTACCAGTTTTGGGCTCCATACGTACTATGGTCTGGAACGGATGAACACATTGAATAAGTATAGACTCATATGTATTTAATTCAGAAAGTTCGGCAGGAATAACATCCAATTCTAAATTATTATGTACAGCTCTGGTCGGCATTCTATTTTCCTCTAACTTGTTGTAACAGTATTTACAAATACGCTGATCTTCACCCAATTCAAAACAATTTTCAAGAAATATATATGTGGCAAAATCCTTCCACTTATAATTATCTTCATTATCACTTTTTCTGTAGAGATCAACATTCCTAGTTTGTTTTCTATAATGAGTTCTGCGGCAACAAATACAAGTTATATTTGGTCTTTCAGTAGAGATTATTGCAAATTTTGTTATGTGATCATTAAATGTCTTACTTACAGAGGGTTCTACATTCTCTTCCACTTCTTCCTCATTTACTGTGTCCTTTTCTGCACTGTCTTGTTCAGGACCAAAGTAACAAAACTGAATTTCATCAATAACCTTCTCTACATCTGTTACCGATCCACGGAACAGAGCCCTATTCAATTCATCTAACTTTATTGCTGGACTTTTAGCAAAATACAACCGTCTCACAAACTTTCTCATTTCAGTATGATGAACAGCCAGCATCCTAAAATGATGAAAAACACTTTTACACACTTTTCTAGATAGACAAGCCAGAGAATGACCCTGCAAACCAGTATTCTCTCTCACTCTGCATGGATCTAGACTTTGAAGCACCTTAATCTTCTGTTTTACACTTTTTTTACTATATTCTCTTAGAAACTCACGAAATTTATCAATAGATTCCTGACGCACAGTGCAAATACTACTACAAATCCAAGTGTACACTGGGGCTTTAGGACGTCTCCCCATAGCCTCATCCGCCATCACTTGTACCTCATCTCTTGGAACCATTATCTCCTTCTCCATTATACAACCATTTTTCACTTCATAAGCACGACCTCTGGTGTCAACTGCATGCAGCAAACTATTACTTTGAAAATAACTCTCTTCATTAAAAAAAGGTTCACTACTTGAACTATGCATCCATTCTCCTAAAAACACTTTACAAAAGTTTGTTCTTTTCACTACTCTTTTCCTTTTGCTTTGTGATTTCAGTACATTAACCATTTTATCTAATGTACGCATTCTATTCAAAATTAAAATGAATAGTTTCCTTTTTAATTCTAATGCCTTTGCTGCAATGGCTTCAATTTCTTTTTTTCTCTTATAAAATTTAGCCTTTTGCTTATATTTCTTCACATCCTTTATCAAATTGGACATAACTCTTCTCTGAAACATTTTTCTACGTATCTCTTTAAACGCTGTTTTTCTGTTTAAGTTAATCTTTATTGTTTCTGAAGGTATATTTGCATTAACTAAATGCTCAATTTTTTCCTGTTCTTTTCTATTGAAAACATTCTTTCCAGTACAGACATTTTGTACATTTTTTTGAAGATGTTCTTTAAAAAATCTTTTGTCTGCTTACCAGAAGACTTTCTGTTTTTCCCAACATGAGCATCTCCAACTAACTTAGGTCCTCCAGTTGTCTTCAAATATAGTTTTTTTTTGTGGTTTTTCCTTAGTCTGGATTTTGTAGGCATCTTAAATTTTGTTCACTGCTCTTCAGCAATACCTGAAAAAAACAAAAAAAAAATTCCTTTTTTTTATTTAAATATATTACTACATTTTTTATGATCTTTTCAAATCTTAAAATACTAAGTACCCCTTTCCTACAAGTGAAAATCACAATAACACCTTCACAAATTAAATATCTAAAAACAATTCCTGTGTGCACACAGAGTCATGGTTTGAAATTAGGCAGAAAACGAAATTTCTTTGCCAATTGGAAAGCACACTTCCTACTGCTTTTTTGGCAAGTGATAAGTACTTTTACAGTCTGACACATTTTGAATCCACTTTTCAGATTCTGAAAAAAGCACATGTCCAAACTGCTTTTTGAGACCAGCAACATGTGTAACCTGGGTGACTGACTACACTCCAGCAAGGGCAACCAGCCTTAGTGATGCTGAATGTATTTGCATTACTAAGTGCAACCTCAAACCCCACTCGGTTGTGAATACTGTGCATGATTCCACAGGATAAGCAGCTGGGTGTGTGCTAAGAGTCTGCTTCTGCATAAAAAAATAGCTCCCCCTTTCCATCTAATGCAAATGTAAAATCACCAGAGCAATACCAAACAGCTTTTTGAGATCAGCAACATGTGTAACCTGGGTGACTGACTACACTCCAGCAAGGGCAACCAGCCTTAGTGATGCTGAATGTATTTGCATTACTGACTGCAACCTCAAACCCTAAAAGTATTCCTCATTTATACCAGTACACCTTAATTTATGGTGAAAACATAGTCCATATTATTTTACATGTTTGTATTTGCATTACTAAGTGCAACCTCAAACCCCACTCGGTTGTGAATACTGTGCATGATTCCACAGGATAAGCAGCTGGGTGTGTGCTAAGAGTCTGCTTCTGCATAAAAAAATAGCTCCCCCTTTCCTACTAATGCAACTGTAAAATTACCAGAGCAATACGCAATAAATCTCTGCCTGTAATTTCTCTTTGCACACAGAGTCATGTTTTCATATTAGTCTGAAAACGAAATTTCTTTGCCAATTTGAAACCACACTTACTACTCTTTTTTTTAGCAAGTGATAAGTACTTTTACAGTCTGACACATTTTAAATCCACTTTTCAGATTCTTAAAAAAGCACATGTCCAAACAGCTTTTTGAGACCAGCAACATGTATAACCTGGGTGACTGACTACACTCCACCAAGGGCAACCAGCCTTAGTGATGCTGAATGTATTTGCATTACTGACTGCAACCTCAAACCTCACTCGGTTGTGAATACTGTGCATGATACCACAGGATAAGCAGCTGGCTGTGTGCTAAGAGTCTGCTTCTGCATAAAAAAATAGCTCCCCCTTTCCTACTAATGCAACTGTAAAATTACCAGAGCAATACGCAATAAATCTCTGTCTATAATTCCTCTTTGCACACAGAGTCATGTTTTCATATTAGTAAGAAAACGAAATTTCTTTGCCAATTTGAAAGCACACTTACTACTCTTTTTTTTTGCAAGTGATAAGTACTTTTACAGTCTGACATATTATGAATTCACTTTTCAGATTCTTAAAAAAGCACATGTCCAAACAGCTTTTTCAGACCAGCAACATGTGTAACCTGGGTGACTGACTACACTCTAGCAAGGGCAACCAGCCTTAGTGATGCTGAATGTATTTGCATTACTGACTGCAACCTCAAACCCCACTCGGTTGTGAATACTGTGCATGATTCCACAGGATAAGCAGCTGGCTGTGTGCTAAGAGTCTGCTTCTGCACAAAAAAATAGCTCCCCCTTTCCATCTAATGCAAATGTAAAATCACCAGAGCAATACGCAATAAATCTCTGCCTGTAATTCCTCTTTGCACACAGAGTCATGTTTTCATATTAGTCAGAAAACGAAATTTCTTTGCCAATTTGAAAGCACACTTACTACTCTTTTTTTTTGGCAAGTGATAAGTACTTTTACAGTCTGACACATTTTGAATCCACTTTTCAGATTCTTAAAAAAGCACATGTCCAAACAACATTTTCAGACCAGCAACATGTGTAACCTGGGTGACTGACTACACTCCACCAAGGGCAACCAGCCTTAGTGATGCTGAATGTATTTGCATTACTGACTGCAACCTCAAACCCCACTCGGTTGTGAATACTGTGCATGATTCCACAGGATAAGCAGCTGGCTGTGTGCTAAGAGTCTGCTTCTGCACAAAACAATAGCTCCCCCTTTCCTACTAATGCAACTGTAAAATCACCAGAGCAATACCAAACAGCTTTCTGAGACCAGCAACATGTGTAACCTGGGTGACTGACTACACTCCAGCAAGGGCAACCAGCCTTAGTGATGCTGAATGTATTTGCATTACTGACTGCAACCTCAAACCCTAAAAGTATTCCTCATTTATACCAGTACACCTTAATTTATGGTGAAAACATAGTCCATATAATTTTACATGTTCCTCACATTTAAATTTCTCCCAAAACACAAAATGATAAACACAACTGCAACAAAAGGAATTCCAATTCTATTATTCATTTCTTAATTTACCATATACATCCCCTCTCAAACTCTTGACTCACCTTTAAAATTAGTTAGTTGTGAAAGAAATGTGGCACTCAAACAGCAGATTATCAGAGCCAGGATCTCTGTTCTGTACACCTCTCTCCTCTCAGCAGAACCAGATAATGGCAATGTTTCCCTCTCTTTTTCCACACATATACATGTTAGTTTCAAATCTCAGTGCTTCCCCCTTTTTTTCAAATGTAATCACACATTTCTATTGGTTGAAAACCAACCCTTTTCCAACAGTACCCTTCCCCCAACTTGACTTCAGCCTAGTACCCTTCCCCCAACTTGACTTCTGCCTGCTACCATAGCAACTGCTCTTGAAACACTGCTGTGTAGAGTTAGGTCAGAAGTTCACCACACAATGTTTCATTTCCAAAGAGCAAGAGTGCTTGACTTTTCAAACCTAACAGCAAATCCATAGTAATGTTCTTTGGTAACACATTTTTCTGTACCAATACAAAACATGCTTCTATAAATTTACACATACAGCCTAGTTTTTAGTGTAGAATGGTATGAAACAGCCAATCAGTTCTTTTAAAAAAAATATATATATGTATGCCTCCATTTCCAAACTGTCTTTCATTTCTTTTTACCATTCTACTGAATTACACCTCCTGAGTGCACCCCGATCTCCTTGGAAGATGTTCACAGTGTGGATTGTAGGACACAGCTATGTCTTCTGGAGTGAAAAGTATGCAGAGAAAACAGGTATGGTGAGAGACCTTGCTTTGCCAAATGTAGACATTAAATGGATTGGTCAGAGAGGGTTAAAGTGGCACCAATTGATGCCATTGGTGAAATCCTTCATGCAAATCCAACACCCTGACCTCATAATAGTGCACTGTGGTGGCAATGACCTAGGCACTTTGACTGGGGTAGGTCTGGAAATGCTTATGAAGGACACCTTTGCACAACTGTTTTCACTTTTCCCTAAAACTGCCTTTGTGTATTCTAACATATGCCAAAGGCAAAAATGGAACTGGTCCAATCATTTTTGTCCGCAGATTGACAAAGCAAGAAAGCACGTCAACAAATCTGTTTCTGCTTTCCTCCGAGACTATGGTATGGGTTCCATTTACCACAACAACTTGCGTTACGACATGCATGACATTTATAGAGGAGATGGTGTACAGTTCAATGATGAAGGGAACAGAGTCTTCCTCTTGAACCTTAGACTCTGCATCGGTACTTACTTGTAGGTACCACTAAAAAATCAAATCACTTCATAAACACAACGGCTCTTTTTAGAGCCCCCTAATATCTAAACACTTAAATCTGAATTTTTTTTTTTTTTTTTTTTTCTTTCTACCGTAAGCGTACGGTAAGCTTACGGTAAGCTTACCGTACGCGTACCCCGCAATTTTTTTTTAAAATTAATAACATTTTTTTTTGTACGTTTCTGTCCTTCTTTGACCCCCTTTCAAATGTAAGGGGGTCTGTAACTCTCTTCCTTGCCCCCTTTTCAAGATATCACGCTTTTTTTTTTGAGTGAAACACACAAAATGGTGGCCGCCGATTCCTGGTTTAGACCGATTCGAATGTTTACTAAGATCTAACAGCCAATCAGAATCGCGCTCGCGCACGTCACCGTACGCATACGGTAAGCTTACCGTAAGCGCACGGTAAGCGCACCGTAAGCTGGCTCAGATATATATATTGATTTAAATGCTATTTTCTCAGGAACTACTGAACAGATTTACACCAGACCTACAAAAGGCACTTCCTTGACCTGAGGACTACCTCTCTGCCAAATTTCAAGTAACTCTGTTCAGCCGTTCGGGCTGTAGCTGTGTCTAAAGGTCCTATGGAAAAATGCATGGGAAAAACGCGTTTTGGGACCCCCCTTTTTTCTCAGCCCCTGCTTGACGAATCCCCCCGAGACTTTCAGGGTAGGAGCGGAGCGTAGCGCCCCACCTATTTTGAAAATTTCGCGAGAATTCATCGACCGGCGCCAAAGTTATTCCAAATAGAATGTTGCGGATTTCCTATGGAAACAGGGTCCTAACTATAACTACCTACTGGCGACCGCCAGTAGGTAATATATATATATATATATATATATATATATATATATATATATATATATATATATATATATATATATATATATATATATATGTATATGTATATGTATATGTATATATATATATTGCATTGAAGTTCTCCCCAATATCCTAGGAAGAAAGACGAGCCACTCCGTAGTCTGCAGAAGGTGTAAAGTTTATTCACACCAGACGACGCGTTTCGGCTGACAAGCAGCCTTGGTCACATGACCTCGCTCCTGAACCAGGAAGTACATATCAGAATTGGTTCCGAGCACGTCGCAGCGTGCACAAACAAAAGTGAAAACAGACTTGATCTCAAAGGTATTCAATCTTTCTTATAACACAATAACATTCATAGTTGAAAACAAATTTCATTCGATATATTTGATGCTTACACTTATGTATCCCATATCAAATGACCAAGTTGCAAATCTTGTAAACATTATTACATTCTGATTGATTCTTATGTCGTTCGTGACAGTCAATATTCAGTTTTCACATATTTTAGTTGTTGATACATAGAATTAAATCGAAAATCCTGCAGCTGGGTGATATAGTCTAGTAAGATCAGTGGCAGGTAGAAAAAGTTGAAAAGGTTGCGGTCACATATATCTATGTCCAAAAATCAATATAAAGCTACTGGTAAAGTACCCGGGAGTGCTTAAACCTAATATTTATGGAGAAGACCACAACTGGAAATAAGTGCATACAACTGTAGGTATAGTACCCCAAATCTATACATGGGTCCCATTAAGTGAACAATGTGCGCATACCAAAGACTTAGCCAGTATATTCTATCGGTGACTATTGGTGATGAATTCATCTATTCATAGGCCCCAAGCTGCAGAAACGAAAAAAAGAAAGGATAGTAAATCGTTAGTGTATGTTCACGTTTAAGACAAACTGTCACCAAACAACCCATGTTTGTATCAGGTCATGGGGTACAAACAGAAAGCGTAATATTTCAATTGAGATCAAAAAACAGAATCAATAACCAAAAAAAGTAAAGAGTCATTCAGATTCAGATTTTAAAACTGGTTACAATTGCAGCGAGGGAAACAGAAGAAAAAAAGGGGGGGGGAGAGGGGGAGGGAGGGGGGGATGAAACTTTCCCTCAGGCCTCTTTCAGCAAACAGCAATATAATAATATTTACAAATGTGAATACATTTCCTCATCATTATTAAGACCAATTGGAAAAAGACTGCCTGTTTGTAAAATAAAACGAGATTCGAGTCGCCTCAGTGATTGTACTCTATTACCACCTCTAGGGTGTTTTGCACAACTGTTTTCACTTTTCCCTAAAACTGCCTTTGTGTATTCTAACATATGCCAAAGGCAAAAATGGAACTGGTCCAATCATTTTTGTCCGCAGATTGACAAAGCAAGAAAGCACGTCAACAAATCTGTTTCTGCTTTCCTACGAGACTATGGTATGGGTTCCATTTACCACAACAACTTGCGTTACGACATGCAAGACATTTATAGAGGAGATGGTGTACACTTCAATGATGAAGGGAACAGAGTCTTCCTCTTGAACCTTAGACTCTGCATCGGTACTTACTTGTAGGTACCACTAAAAAAATCAAATCACTTCATAAACACAACGGCTCTTTTTAGAGCCCCCTAATATCTAAACACTTAAATCTGAATTTTATTTCTTTTTTTATGTTTTTTTTCTACCGTAAGCGTACGGTAAGCTTACGGTAAGCTTACCGTACGCGTACCCCGTGATTTTTTTAAAATTAATAAAACATTTTTTTGTACTTTTCTGTCCTTCTTTGACCCCCTTTCAAATGTAAGGGGGTCTGTAACTCTCTTCCTTGCCCCCTTTTCAAGATATCACGCTTTTTTTTTGAGTGAAACACACAAAATGGTGGCCGCCGCTTCCTGGTTTCGACCGATTCGAATGTTTACTAAGATCTAACAGCCAATCAGAATCGCGCTCGCGCACGTCACCGTACGCGTACGGTAAGCTTACCGTAAGCGCACGGTAAGCGCACCGTAAGCTGGCTCAGATATATATATTGATTTAAATGCTATTTTCTCAGGAACTACTGAACAGATTTACACCAGACCTACAAAAGGCATTTCCTTGACCTGACGACTACCTCTCTGCCAAATTTCAAGTAACTCTGTTCAGCCGTTCAGGCTGTAGCTGTGTCTAAAGGTCCTATGGAAAAATGCATGGGAAAAATGCGTTTTGGGACCCCCCTTTTTTCTCAGCCCCCGCTTGACGAATCCCCCCGAGACTTTCAGGGTAGGAGCGGAGCGGAGCGCCCCACCTATTTTGAAAAGTTCGCGAGAATTCATCGACCGGCGCCAAAGTTATTCCAAATAGAATGTTGCGGATTTCCTATGGAAACAGGGTCCTAACTATAACTACCTACTGGCGACCGCCAGTAGGTAATATATATATATATATATATATATGTATATATATATATATATATATATTTCACTGAAAAAACCATAGGTTTCACACATGTTATAGTTAGCTGTACATTTCACTCGTAAAAAACCAATGAAATTCCCCCGTTATAGTTAGTGCAGGCAACTATAACTCACGCAACTGCAATCCTCTGCTGATGCTAATACTGTATTTAGACACTTATTTGCCCATGTCTTCTTCCATTAAATTTTAGCTATACATATATTACAAATATTTTTTTTTCATAAAGACACATATGTCATCAGCAGAAGATTGCGGTCGCGTGAGTTATAGTTGCCTGCACTAACTATAACGGGGGAATTTCATTGGTTTTTTACGAGTGAAATGTACAGCTAACTATAACATGTGTGAAACCTATGGTTTTTTCAGTGAATTTGCAAGGTTTTTTAAATGCTAATTCCTAACTATAACGTGTGTGAAACCTATGGTTTTTTCAGTGAATTTGTACGGTTTTTTAAATGCTAAGTTACTTTACGCCATTCGTGGCGTGCGCGCCCAGTTAAGGCAGTTCGTTCCGTGCGCGCACGGTGCGCTTCGCGCACCGTGCGCGCACAGTGAGCACGCGGTGCGCTTCGCGCACCGCGCGCCCACTTTACGCAGTTAGTGCCGTGCACGCACGGTGGTCACGCGGTGCGCTGCGCGCACCGCGTGCCCACGTTATGCGGGATGGGCCATGTACGCACGATGCGCTTCGCGCACCGTGCGCACATGGGGGACATATTATGCGCATCGTTGTGAAATGTATTCTTTATTATTTTCATAACTTTGATATGCCAAAAACAAATGGTGCCCTTCGGGCACCATTTGCACACGGGGTGAGGAGAGTGTGGATAATTTTTTTTTTTTTTTAATTTTTTACCGTACGCGTACGGTAAGCGTAATCGGCGATTTTTCGAAAAAAAATAACAATTTTTTTTTTGGCCTTGGGGGTTGTTTGGGGACCCGTATATCACTGCTGGGTGGTTATGATCTCAATATACTGCCCCTTTAGACATTTTTGGGCTTCATTTTTGCTGCCCCACTCAGAGTGCGAGAGAGAAAATGGCGGCCGCCGCTTCCTGGTGTCGGCCGATTCGAATGTTTACTAAGATCTAAGAGCCAATCAGAATCGCGCTCGCGCACGTCACCGTACGCGTACGGTAAGCGCACCGTAAGCGCACCGTAAGCTGGCTCAGATATATATATTGATTTAAAGGCTATTTTCTCAGAATCTACTGAACAGATTTACACCAAACCTACAAAAGGCACTTCCTTGACCTGAGGACTACCTCTCTGCCAAATTTCATTTAATTCTGTTCAGCCGTTCGGGCTGTAGCTCTGTCTAAAGGTCCTATGGAAAAATGCATGGGAAAAACACGTTTTGGGACCCCCCTTTTATCTCAGCCCCCGCTTGACGAATCCCCCCGAGACTTTCAGGGTAGGAGCGGAGCCCAACGCCCCACCTATTTTGAAAATTTCGCGAGGATTCGTCGCGTGAGTTATAGTTGCCTGCACTAACTATAACGGGGGAATTTCATTGGTTTTTTATCAGTAAAATTTCCGCTAACTATAACATGTGTGAAACCTATGGTTTTTTCAGTGAATTTGCAAGGTTTTTAAAATGCTAATTACTAACTATAACGTGTGTGAAACCTATGGTTTTTTCAGTGAATTTGTACGGTTTTTTAAATGCTAAGTTACTTTACGCCATTCGTGGCGTGCGCGCCCACTTAACGCAGTTCGTTCCGTGCGCGCACGGTGCGCTTCGCGCACCGTGCGTGCACAGTGAGCACGCGGTGCGCTTCGCGCACCGCGCGCCCACTTTACGCAGTTAGTGCCGTGCACGCGCCCACTTTACGCAGTTAGTGCCGTGCACGCACGGTGGGCACGCGGTGCGCTACGCGCACCGCGTGCCCACGTTACGCTAGATGGGCCATGTACGCACGATGCGCTTCGCGCACCGTGCGCACATGGAGGACATATGATGCACTTCGTTTTGAAAGGTAATATTTTAATTTTTCGTATATGTTATAAGCCATGCACTTCCAACTTATGCATTTGAAAACTAACACAATGCACTGTGGGATTGGTAGTATGGTGATTTCAGTCACGTGATGCAATTATTCAAAAACACACCTGAGCGCACCTGACGCTTGTAAATTCCAGTCTTTGATCAAGGCAAATATGCCGAAACGTTAGACGAGTGGAATCAGGCACTGCTGAACTTTGGAATAAAACCTTTTCTACAGTAGTGGGCCTCACTATGTCTGCTTAACTTGTGTTTGATGGGCTGCTCCGTGCCCATTGCGTGAGGCCGCCCTGAAGGGTCTGTGGCTCCGGAACGGGGAAATGCTGGTTTGAAGTTTATGGAGGAGCCTGACTCACTCGCGCCTAAAACCTACGAAGGATTCCTACGAAGGATTGCCATTAGAAGCAAAAATGACTGGCGCTTGGAAGGGATTCAAGCGGGACGATATCCCGCGATGATCGTGCTGTGAAAGGTTGTATCTCTGAAGTTAAAAACAATATGAGAACACTTTGCGGTAATGTACCAACTCACCTGACTGTACTTTAAGAATATTCCACACAGTGACAGTGCTTGTGTTACAGAAATAATCACCATTAAGGTCTTAATATCTATGGACTTCCAACTTATGCATTTGAAAACTAACACAATGCACTGTGGGATTGGTAGTATGGTGATTTCAGTCACGTGATGCAATTATTCAAAAACACACCTGAGCGCACCTGGCGCTTGTAAATTCCAGTCTGTGATCAAGGCAAATATGCCGAAACGTTAGACGAGTGGAATCAGGCGCTGCTGAACTTTGGAATAAAACCTTTTCTACAGTAGTGGGCCTCACTATGTCTGCTTAACTTGTGTTTGATGGGCTGCTCCGTGCCCATTGCGTGAGGCCGCCCTGAAGGGTCTGTGGCTCCGGAACGGGGAAATGATGTTTATGGAGGAGCCTGACTCACTCGCGCCTAAAACCTACGAAGGATTCCTACGAAGGATTGCCATTAGAAGCAAAAATGACTGGCGCTTGGAAGGGATTCAAGCGGGACGATATCCCGCGATGATCGTGCTGTGAAAGGTTGTATCTCTGAAGCTAAAAACAATATGAGAACACTGCGGTAATGTACCAACTCACCTGACTGTACTTTAAGAATATTCCACACAGTGACAGTGCTTGTGTTACAGAAATAATCACCATTAAGGTCTTAATATCTATGGACTTCCAACTTATGCATTTGAAAACTAACACAATGCACTGTGGGATTGGTAGTATGGTGATTTCAGTCACGTGATGCAATTATTCAAAAACACACCTGAGCGCACCTGGCGCTTGTAAATTCCAGTCTGTGATCAAGGCAAATATGCCGAAACGTTAGACGAGTGGAATCAGGCGCTGCTGAACTTTGGAATAAAACCTTTTCTACAGTAGTGGGCCTCACTATGTCTGCTTAACATATATATATATATGTGATCAAGGCTGCCGTGGGGCAGTCGAAACGCGTCAGGCTGGGCACTTGCTTTGAATAGCTACGCTTTTTATCTGCAAAAAATAAAGGAAAAACTTGTTCTCCTCGATTGTGGTCCGTACCTGTTTCTTGCGCCCGCGACTGGGGTAGCTCAGGATTGTGGATTCTATATATATATATATATATATATTTATTTATTTTTCACTGAAAAAACCATAGGTTTCAGGGGCGTTATAGTTAGCTGGACATTTCCCTCGTACAAAACCATTGAAATTCCCCCGTTATAGTTAGTTCAGCTAACTATAACTCGCGCCCCCGCAATGCACTGCTGATGATGTCACATATTACATCACCCATGACATGGTCAGTGACATCACTGATGACATCTCAAATGACATCACTGATGACTTTATCCAGGTGATAATTTGATGCATCTACTCACAACCTAATATAACCTTTGATACACCCACTCTAAATTACATACTGCCATTCTCAAAACCATAGACACTCCAACACCAATAAGTACATACCCACTCACTGATTCTTACGAGGGAAATGTACATCTAACTATAACACCCCTGAAACCTATGGTTTTTTCAGTGAATTTCTAAGGTTTTTTAAATGCTAATTCCTAACTATAACGTGCCTGAAACCTATGTTTTTTTCAGTGAATTTCAAAGGTTTTTTAAATAATTCCTAACTATAACATACCTGTAACCTACGTTTTTTTAAAGTGAATTTCAAAGGTTTTTAAATGCTAATTCCTATCTATAACTTATCTCTAACCTATGATTTTTAATGAATTTCATAGGATTTCTAAATCTTTATTTTTCAGTGTATCAATTCCTTTATTTATATTTTTTATACTGTTTTTCACCATTTTTGAAAGTTTTTTTACATATTTTTTAAAAAATTAATAAATATTCCATGTTTTTAATAACATTTTTTTTAAACTATTTGTAAAAAAAATGTAACTCTATTTTTTTTTTTAAATATTTGTTAAACTATATTTGTAATACTTTGTTATTACTTATAAGTACCAAAAACTCTCAATGAACACAACAACTCTTTTAAGAGCCAGTCTCGAACAAAATAAATAAGCTTGATGTTTATCTCAAAACAATTTCATTTTTTTTTGCTCGGAGTCACGCACCCAACGCGCTAGGAATCGCGCACCCTACGCGAGAGAAATCGTGCACCCAACGCGATAGGATGCGCGACTCCTAATTTTACCATAAAAAAAAAATTGCATCTATCACTAATTTTTATTATCCCCAGGGACCCCATCCCCCGGGGCTTATAAAAAACGTTGGGGACTGTGGGGTAGCCCCAATGCCCCCACGGTCCCAGCCGACTCTCAGCGTCCTTCGGGAGCCGGCATTGCTTTTCCACATGGGGAGCTGCTGACATGCAGCTCCCTGTGTGGAAAAGCAATATGGTTTGGATTTTGAAAGAGAGAGCAGGTTTCCCTGCTCTCTCTTTCAAAATCCAAACTAAGTTTGCTATGGGAGGGCGGGAGACTCCCGCCCTCTCATAGCAAACAACAGTGTCCTGGGGGTGGGCACCCCAGGACACTGCAGGAACTGGCCCTGGGGGGTGGCGGTCCCCATGACCCTCAAGGTCTCCAGGAGGGGGCCACACAGCCCCCCTCCCTCAATAAATAAATACCCGGGGGGTGGTGGTCCCCAGGGCTTGGGGGGCCGTTCAGCCCCCCCACCCATTTATTTTGTAGCCCCAGGGGGTAGCGGTCCCTGGGGCTGCAGGGCCCCCTGTGCCCCCCATTACATTTTATGGTTTTTGCCCCCCCCCCGGGGGCTAATTATGAAAGAAGCGCGGAAGCCCGCACTTCGTTTTATGTTTTTTTACGGCCGGATCAGCGCACGCAGCACGCATTTTGCCGTTTTTTCAACAACAAAAAAAGGGGTCTTGGGAGTCCATCTGGGACCCCCCAAGCAGGTCTAGAGGGTCAGAGTATTTCTACCCTGCCCCCTTTATATGTTTTACACACTTATTCCCCTTACTTCTTCAGCCTTGCTTCTACCGAGGCACAAAATGGCTGCCAACAGTTCCTGGTTTCGAATGTTGAAAACCACTTGACAGCCAATTAGCATTCAGCGCATGATCGGGAGGGAGCACGCACAGTGCGCAAAGGGTGCGCTCAGGGTGCGCGGATCCTCCGAGGCCATAGATATATATGTACTTTTAACTGTAATTTTCTCAGGAACTACTCAACTGATTAACACCATTTAAGCAAAAGGCACGAGTCTGAACTGAGGATTACCTCTTTGCCAAATTTGGTGTAATTCCGTTCAGCAGTTCGGGCTGTAGCTGCGGCTAAAGGTCCTATGAGAAAATGCATGGGGAAAACGTGTTTTGGGTCCCCCCTTTTTTCTCAGCCCCTGCTTGACGAATCACCCCGAGACTTTCAGGATACGACCGGACCGGAGCTGGTAAATAGTTTGGAAAAATTTGCGAAGATTTTTCAACCGGCGCCAGACTTATTGGGAATAGATTGTTGCGGATTTCCTAGGGAAAATAGGTTCTAACTATAACTACCTACTGACGACCGCCAGTAGGTAATATATATAAAATCTCTAACCAACTGCTCTCCCCAATCATCGAGTCATCCACACCAACGCGATTGAGTCCCCATGAACAACACAGGCACAGCGGATGCTTCCGTTTTCTTGAATGTGACTTTGCACCAAAGAGCAGGACGCCAACGTGTTTCGGCTTGCGCCTTTAACTGGACAATACCAATTACCTCACTCAGATGATTTAAAAACAGTACTTCTTTCATGGCACTGCCCCCACATTTGACAACCAAAACGCTTCTGTGATAACAGATCTTTTTCTTGACCCATAGCAGCTGCCATGACAGACACAGCGCTTTAAGGTATATATATATAAAACATGATTCATACTGACCCCCTTATAGTTGTTTCCAATTGCGTATTACGACTAGATGTCATAGTAAACAACAGACCGATAAATATATAAATAGATACACAATCATTTGAATGTCAAGATATAAATAGATATAAATGTAAATGTGAATCTGCACCTGTACATACATAGCTGAAAAACATATTTTATAATTCCAAACTCCTGCCTTCAATGGCCTTCTTGTAATGCTACAGTGTTGGCACAAATCCTAAATGTGGATATCGTCATCTGTAAAATGTTCAATTGGTAAAATATCTTAAAACCATATTCAATCAGAACATATAAATCAATTATAAACAAAGAAAAAACGCTTATGGTGCAAACTACTAATTAGGGGTCTATTTCATAATTGGTCAGTTAATTTTCTGAAAGTGCAAAAATCTTTTGATAAATAGTTGTACAAAGACGCTGGAGGGCAATCAAATGGATATGAATCTATGTGACAGTGTGATCAGTAAAAGAACCTAAGCAAACACTCACACTGTTAATGATCAAAAGTGCAAAAACACTAACCGTGCAAACATGCAGATTGAGTTTCTATTATACATGGTGTTCAATCAATATCATAGTTCAACCAATATGTTTGCGTGGCTATCTGTCAAGTGATTTAGTCGGTCTCATGGCTTAAACGAGGGACTCCCCGGATGAACCAGGAGGGGCAAAAGCAATCAGTTAGGAGCAGTTGAAAGACAAGTTGTAAATGTGCAATTCCAATGTAAAAAAAATGTGTGAATATAAATAAAAAATAAAAAATTAGCACTAACCTATCACCACAGAGAGACTTTAGAGTTAACTACAACAATTTGGCTGGAGGTTGTCAATAAAACATCGAATTCTAACTTATCATATGCCAAACCTAATGGCTGCATGTGCATTTAAACAAATCAAGTCCTTATGCTTATATAAGATAAGATCAGCCCAGGCTACCAATTGGTATTGCCTCTCCTAAATGTACACATATAGTTCGGCATCTAGACTATGTCCCCAGGGCTTGTCAGTTCCCAGAAAGATGATCATTTTGGATTCACATCTGTGGAGTTCCAGTTCTCTATTTACCTCTACGTGGCTCGACTTTGATGTGTTTGATGTCGCAGTAACACAGGCTGCCGAGAGTCCCTTGATGTACTTCCCAGAAATGTTTGGCCATAGGGTAATTTTTATCTTGATTTTTTATAGCCCTGAGGTGTAAGATGCAAATTTTCAATTTGTTGACTGTACTTTCCACATATTGCATCTGGCACAGGGTCTGACACGGTCCCACTAAGTTGCTAAACTGAATCACCAAGTGATATATGTTGACTCTTTGTATAGAAAGCTTTCTAAAGAAAGTATAAGATCATTTAGCCGCTTGTCAAGAGTTAGCCACCACAGTTAAACTCTTTTTTCATTATCCTAAAGTAATCAAAATGGCTCAATTTTGCACTCCTTATAATATCAATAACAGGTGAATTCTATATAATAAGACAGCATGCACAAATTTCAGTCAGTGTTCACAGGGGTAGGATATTAACACTTTGTGGTCCGTCAGCTCATGATAAGAGGTTGACAATATGTATATATATATATATATTTCCAAGATCCCGCTCCTTCTAATCGTCTGGGACCCAAGAGAGGTGGCGCATATGCCGGCGGAGCCTGCCGGCTGAAATATCCCAAAATATGTAGCCAGTAAATGCGCTCTCAGTAATGCGGAGCCTTGGTCACGTACCAAGGCTCTGCAAGGAGCTGAAACGCGTCGTATTAAACACCTCTTTTGAGACTGGCTGTTGAGTTCTGCATTACTGAGAGCGCATTTACTGGCTACATATTTTGGGATATATATATATATATATATATATATATATATATATATACATATATACATATATATATATTTATATATATATATCCCAAATACACCACTCCATTCAAAAGAGGTAGAGGCCACACAGGGGACACGCTGGAAGACCTTTAATGAAACAGCTCGGGCATAATGCATTTCGGCCTTGCGGCCTTCATCAGATGCCACTGAAAGCAAGGTACTGCTCCACCACGCCCTTTAAAATGCCCTGGCTCACTCCCATTGGTGGTAGTCTGCTTGACCTTTGATCACATGGTCCCAACTTCACTATGGCATTCAGCAAAAAACACAATTCCCAGAGTGCAGTAATATCTGGTAAGTATTGCCTGGGGAGAGGTCCGTTAGTTATATGCTCCTGTGGGCGTCTGCTGTTGGGCAAAAGGTACGTGGTGTCCGAATTTCAAAGTCCTTGACATATAGTATTGTATTGTAATTGCATTTATATAGCGCTTACTACCCCATACGAGGCGTTGAAGCGCTTTTTCGGCGAGTAGCACAGTTCTCCGGAACCCAGGAAGGATTAGTGTTTAATTAGTATAGTGAAATCAGATATCCACTCATAGGATGTTGTACTTCTTTCAAGCTCCAGGAACAGATTCATATAAGTTGTATATGTCCATATACAGCCTTTTCTACAGAAGTACTGTGCAACACGTTCAAGTGCCATCTTCATATGCCAAAAAAGCTTTACATGCCCAAGGTCTGCTTCACCTGTCCGTGTAAAATTTGATTTGTGGTTGCACTTCCTTTAAAATGCAGAGAACAGAATCATAGGTCGAGGCCCATCTGCAGGTACTCACTTCCAGCCTCATACTCCAATGAACGGCTGCAATTCCTAAGTACCAACATATGTCTGTAATACGACTGTGTCTTGCCTCACGTGCCATGTAGCACCATTATATTCCAGGGTTCAGATTCACACATCTATGCATAGTCTCATACATACGATGATTCTAACATTCTGGTTTTTCAATTGGATGGCATCTCTTGCCCTGCTGATTCCCCTCTGTGGCCATACTGCGACCTTCTAGGTTTCTGGCACAAGCATACCTCAGGTGACCCTTACCTTATTAACTGGCGATCCAACGAGATTCTTTTGGTCGCTTTTCCCTTGGGTTAGCACCAGACTCATGGAAATCATTCTTCAACCACTTTCAGCACCGCATACTTTTTGTAAGGACCTTGGCTTATTCAGTTTTAGCACGATTTCTCTTTTTGTGGATCCTTGAGTCCTAACTCTTTATCCTTCCCCAACAGATGGACTAGTGCCTCCAGTCTGCTCCGTGTGAGTTTGTCCTACACCTACACTCCCAGTGAACCGTCTCAGGCATGACCACTCTTGCTCTTTCTTTTACTTCTCTGATTTATGAACTACAACAGAGGTACCCTGAATATATCAATGTGTGAGGAAGAAATCAGGGAAGAAACTATACATGAAACAGAACTTCCTACACTATTCTAATTTAAACAAAAGCCAATATGTCCATATGATAAGACAAGACCCACAGTCAACGGTGTACAAAACTAAATTAGTTCATTTATTTACTCATTATTTCATTTTTTTCATTTTTTTCAGAAAGCATGTGTATTTGAAACTGTATATTCATACATAAAGTGCATATTGCATCACAATAATAAAACACAATTATAACTTGTCTTCAACAATCCACAACAAAGTGACATGAGTGAAAAACATAAATACATAATACAGTACAGAAGATTAAGACAATAGACCTCAAAATAAACAAAGGAAAAAATTAGTGATTATTAAAAATCATAGATTATGAAGTTTGTACATAAGACCAGCGCCGACGCGCGTTTCGGAGCTCCTATATAGCTTTTACAGGCTCCTTCTTCAGGGCATATTTGAGTGGTCTAACAAAGACTTCAAGGCCTAACTTGATGTCCAATTTCATGACGTAAAGGTACAAAATTCAATATTGACAGCCGTTTGTCTGTGGGTATAAAAAGCCACGATCAATACATATAATCATAATTTTATTTTCAGTATTGAGAGGGCGGGAGCTATTAAGAAAATAAAGGACTCGTATTAACCCGTGATTAAACAACACCCAGGAAAAGTAAATGTGTGTATAGAGAAAAAACCAAAGTACCAATCACCTAAATAGAATAAAATAAATTAAATAAATGTGCACATACTTATCAGAAGAATTTTGAAAGAAAACTCCAGATAAGCGGCAGCTTCAATCGTTGTCTTAGTTATCTTAAAAAAAACTAAAATAGAATGAAAAAGAAACAGATGACCCTTGCAAAATCAAAGGACATAATAGTCTACAGAATCTGTCTTTTGTGGTTAAAATTAAGGATAAAGAAACTCACAATTCTGTACAATGGTGCCGGAAAAGGAAGGAAGGGAGCGCACTATTGAAGATTAAACAGATTATACAGAGAGATGGCGACCTTAACTTAAAATGTTACTCAGGTAGTAAACGAACCATGCATCCAAAGTTATGGTAACGGAAACCACCAGACGAATTTGACCATAGGGCTCAGCCCGGAGCATGAGTAAAAAATGGTAAGATCAACAATTATCTATGGAGAGTCGTCCAGCCAAAACAGTTTGCCATTGTTACCAGTGAACTAATTTGGGACAAACGTACCTTCACATTCAAAGATATGACCAATTGCCGTTCTCGACATGTGGTCTATCTTATCCTTTGTCCTTGTGGCAAAGGGTATGTAGGTGAAACTAGTAGAGAATTTCGTGTTCGCTTCAGCGAACACAAGTCAGCTATCTTAAATAAACGAGAAGGGGCTCCACTGGTTTCACATTGGGTCGAGAAGCAACATTCTGTTTCTGATCTCCAGTGGTTAATTCTGGAACATGTGTATTCACCTAACAATTCCAATGTGGATGCTCTAAGACGTAAAAGGGAGGTTTACTGGATATATGTCCTTCGGACACAAGAAAAAGGTCTGAATGAACATCTTCCTTGGGAAAATGCGATTAATTAGTTGTAGCCATCTTAATATCCTAGGTATTCTCTCTGATAGCATGTTAACTTACTTTACATTTCGGTTGCTGAATAATACATGAGATTACTGTCGTTGCTCTATGGGGTTTAAAGCAACCATCTGGGCTGTACGCCGCGTTTGATTCACTCCTTCTCAAATACCTACTCATTGGGATGTATATATATACATTCCCAATGGCAGAGTTTACACACTGAACTTGTGACCTATTGCTGGGTCTTTTTGAGATATCTTGGTCTCCCTGTATCTGTTCGTGACCATCCCTTGAGCTCACTGGCTGGTTGCTTCAATCATCTTTCTTCGACGGACCGTTCGTCTCCATGGAGATCTTTTCCAAACATAGTGGGACCATGTAACTTTAGTCCGTTTTTTACCTCTAGTACGTATTCCATCGGACTATTGTTGTCCTTTTTTAATGTCTATGATTGGTTGACACTACTTCCTGGTTATTCCATAAAAAGGAAGACGCCAGACTCCATATCGTTCAACGCTGTGAGCGGTATGTTGCGGACCCGGGAGGCTAATCTTTTGGATTTCTTGGTAAGAGTTACGCCGGTTCTAGTATCCGGTCTGTTACCCTGTAAACATAACTGACGCTGTAGTTTCTCGCGTCTAATATTCAATATTTTGTGCCCCTGTATATAGTTTGAATGATGTCCCAACCCTCTACCTTGACTGCACGACTTATATGTAAAGACCCCAGCCTGTGAACCGCCTGAACATTAATTCACCCAGGCATAGAGCGTGTTGCCTGTTAGTAACATTAGGTAATGGATCTGTATTTGTATCTATATCTTTCTAGTATAGTGTGACTTCTTATTATGATACAGCCTTCTTTTTATATATATCTTTAGGCAATCCTAACAGTGTGACTACTGATACCTTTATCCAGTAATACTACTACGGGTCCGCACAGTTCAACTTAGATACATTCCTGACCGGCATTAATTTCAGGCTTGGATATCGATCCTACGTTCTGTGACACCTTAGTTGGGTACGTTTTTGGGCCTAAATCTTAGAACTATAGGTTTTTCGATTATAAAAAATTACCGTTCACACTCTCGGCTGGCTGGACGGCTCTCCATAGATAATTGTTGATCTTACCATTTTTTACTCATGCTCCGGGCTGAGCCCTATGGTCAAATTCGTCTGGTGGTTTCCGTTACCATAACTTTGGATGCATGGTTCGTTTACTACCTGAGTAACATTTTAAGTTAAGGTCGCCATCTCTCTGTATAATCTGTTTAATCTTCAATAGTGCGCTCCCTTCCTTCCTTTTCCGGCACCATTGTACAGAATTGTGAGTTTCTTTATCCTTAATTTTAACCACAAAAGACAGATTCTGTAGACTATTATGTCCCTTGATTTTGCAAGGGTCATCTGTTTCTTTTTCATTCTATTTTAGGTTTTTTTAAGATAACTAAGACAACGATTGAAGCTGCCGCTTATCTGGTGTTTTCTTTCAAAATTCTTCTGACAAGTATGTGCACATTTATTTAATTTATTTTATTCTATTTAGGTGATTGGTACTTTGGTTTTTTCTCTATACACACACTTCCTTTTCCTGGGTGTTGTTTAATCACAGGTTAATACGAGTCCTTTATTTTCTTAATAGCTCCCGCCCTCTCAATACTGAAAATAAAATTATGATTATATGTATTGATCGTGGCTTTTTATACCCACAGACAAACGGCTGTCAATATTGAATTTTGTACCTTTACGGCATGACATTGGACATCAAGTTAGGCCTTGAAGTCTTTGTTCATTGAGAGACCACTCAAATACGCCCTGAAGAAGGAGCCTGTAAAAGCTATATAGGAGCTCCGAAACGCGCGTCGGCGCTGGTCTTATGTACAAACTTCATAATCCATGATTTTTAATAATCACTAATTTTTTCCTTTGTTTATTTTGAGGTCTATTGTCCTAATCTTCTGTACTGTATTATGTATTTATGTTTTTCACTCATGTCACTTTGTTGTGGATTGTTGAAGACAAGTTATAATTGTGTTTTATTATTGTGATGCAATATGCACTTTATGTATGAATATACAGTTTCAAATACACATGTATATGCTTTCTGAAAAAAATGAAATAATGAGTAAATAAATGAACTAATGTAGTTTTGTACACCGTTGACTGTGGGTCTTGTCTTATCATATGGACATATTGCCTTTTGTTTAAATTAGAATAGTGTAGGAAGTTCTGTTTCATGTATAACTTCTCTGATTTATTCCTTAGATTGTTTCCCTGTTTTTTAGGTACTCAACAGTGTATCGAATTGTAGGTATTCTCTACTAAAATGACCCTATTATTTTGATATATCAAAGGTAATTATGTAGTAGTACTCTGGTTCTGAATTTACTTCATTATTTTATTTGTACACATCTAGTGACATTGGTTGATTCCTGTGCTCACCAAATTGTTTTCGGTCCTCATGGTGCCTGTTTATTCGCATAGGTTCGAAATGTCGACCTCTCTGCAGCAGTAAAAATATATTTTTTAATATTTCTTTGTATAGCAACATTTCTATGAACTCTATTTACTATGATCGCTCTTCAAATTGAACTCTTTATAGTTTATCAGCGTTTATTTTTCTAGTGATGGCTCTTTGATGGGCCACTTTTAACACTAGCACCATATCTCCACTTTGTTCACTGAGTATGTTTGATTAATTAATTTTCTGTAAATGCCCAACCATTTATTAGGTCGAGCCTCGCGTTGCAGCGCATGCACTGCTCGCTCTGCGAGGCATGCTGTAGTAGGTTATGTTGTGGAACTGGAGTGGAAGCCCCGCCCATATTTTTCATTGGCTGATGGCATTGTCTTTGGTAAACGCTGGCTTCTGATAGATAATGAGGCTTCTTAGTTCCTCCTTGTTACCACCCTGTCTCCTTTTGTGACCGCCCGTAAGGACTGGATCTTTTACTTGCGGCTTTACACTATCTCCTTCATTAGTCGGTAAGCACTCTTTTTTGTTCATTCAGCTTTGGCAAGAGCGCCTGCGGGTGCCTGCTTCACGGGCCGCCATATACATAACTTAAGTATGCACGGGAGCCGCGCTATAGCACAGCGCTTGCTTTTTTTAATTGTCTACTGCTTGTTTTTCTATTTATTTACTTTTTTTTCACTTTGGCGGCAGACGCGCTTTACCTTTAGCCATGTTAAGCTAAAGCGTGGGTGCCGCAATTGTTGAAAAAGTAAAGAAATATATATTTTTTCTATTTCTTTACTTTTGCAGCAATCGCGGCACCCGCACTTTACTTTAACGTGGTTAAAGGTAAAGAGCGGGTGCCACCATTATAGCAACAGTATACAAATAGAAAAAAAGAGTTGCCCGCCGTTATTTTCTATTTGTTAACTCTTGTTTACAATGCCATAGGTTACAAACTCGCAATTGCGACACCTATAGCTTTGTAAATGCTTGTTGTGGAACTACTTGTCAAGCCATGTCCATAGAAAGCGCAAGCTTCGAGAAACACATAAAATGGCTACTGTCTCCTCTCGCGCAATAACAACAGGTTTGTTTTGATTTGTGTTAGCTGAATATCTTGTCTGTGCATTAGGCCAGGTTCGCTCGAGACATTCAACGAAACTATGGGTCTCTGTTAACTTGAGGCTTCCTTTAGGCTCTGTGTTGTCATACCCCAAACCCTTTATGAATGGGAGCAACATCTCACTTTCCAAAGAATGCTTCAAAAGAGATACCTTGAAAGAATGAAGGATGTGTGCAGCAGGGCAACACTTTGCACAGTAAATCAATCTCTTTAGGGCCGTAATTCAAAGTTCTTTGCGCTTGATGGATCCACAAAGGCTGATTTGAGGGAAAGAAGTCACAGTGGGAGCCTGTCAGGGAACGAAATACAGACGGAGAGAAAGCGCGGCTGCTGATCACTTCTTTAACTATATTCTAATTTTTAACTAAGTGTTTTATTATCAGACATTGTTTAGAAATTGGTCAAAGTTGAGCGCGATGTATTTTAAATGTTTAGCTGCTGCCTTAGTATTGACACATGAAACACAGGGTACTATTTAACTAACTTGTTTTAGTAAGCAGATGGAAAGATGTTTTGCTTTAGAGTTTGAACATAATATGCAAAACATTCCGCAGTTTATCTTCCCATCTACGTATTTCACTTCAAGGGAATTGTCACATTCTTTCGTGGGACGCCATGTTTCACATGAACCCGTTTTGTTTCACAATCAGTGTGCAGTGCTCATGTTTTTAGTTTCCCACTATTTCGTTAAATTGTCAAAGCGTAACTCCCCATTTGCTCATCCCAAAATTTTACAAGGTTTATTAGGGTAGTTATTCAGGAATGTGCTCACATTTCAGGACTTTTCGGGGAAGGAAGATGAGGCCATTATTTGCTTTAGACAAGTTGATGAATGCAAGGTCAGGCATGTCTCCGTGGGTGTATCAAACCCCCGATTCAGTGCCAGCTTTGACTGAGCTTGTCCTGGGAGGTGGTGTGTCATTGAACGTAACACACCTTGTAAGAACTTTGAATGGTTTGCTCTATTTTTAGGCTGAGTCTACCAGATCATGCAAGCTGTCTGGTTGCAAAAGATCTATTTGTGGGCTTACCATGAATTTACAGAGGATTACATGCCACCCACTGCTTACCATTGGTTGGCTTCATTGTCGCTCATCTGTTTGGTTCTAATTTTATGTCTTTCTTTGTCCATCTTATGCTTGTCCGTCCCCTAGAATATAGCCTCTTTAAGACTCTCTTAACTAGCTGATATGTGTCCTTCCACTGATCATTGTGTGATGTACTTTTTTTAGGTCGAGACTGGGCAGCGCTTGCACTGCTCTACAATGCATGCTGTATTGAGGTACGCATAGAAGCTTTGCCAATTTCTCGCCCATCTTTTCAATAGGCTCCTGTTATTGTCCTTACAAAATCACTTCTTTTCATTTGTGGATAGGCTTAGAAGTCCCTCCTTGGTACCGCCTTGTCTGCAGTTGTAACCTCCCATAACCACTGGACTTTTTAATTGTGTTGTTACACGGTCTGCTTTATAAGTCGGTGAGCACTATTTTCTTTAATCACCCACAACGTGGTTTCCTACAAGGCAGCACACCACCCGCTTTTATATTTCCATTAATAGTAATGGCTGCGGGTCTGCTTTAACTATAGAGGCCGCACTTATTTATGTATTTAATTTGCAGCGCGGTCCGCTTTAAGTATAATGGATGCGCTTTTTTATTTATTAAATTTTCCCACACAGTCTGCTTTAACTTTAGCGGCCGACTACAGAAACTTTGTTTATTTTTGAGTGAAAGCGCCCCATACCACGCTTTCACTTTAATGTTGGCCGCGCCCCTTTCTTTAGACCTTTCTACAAAAAGGGGCACAGCCACCATTAAAGTGGTCTTGCATTTGTGAGAATTTGTGAGAATTTGAGCCATTGGCAATATAAATAACATTGCCTTTCATATGTGTGTTGGTTTTCAAAACTCATAAATAAAAGGCATTGTCATTTACAATGCCAATAGCTTAAACTCTCGCCAATGCGAGACCTATTGCATTGAAAAAGCTTGTTATACTATGTCCTACATTTATTATGTATATAATCTGGTTCTTTAGAATGGTCAATTTATTTTCCTTTTTGTAGATGTTGTGCTCCCTACATTTATTGTCTCACAGATACATTTTGCATATCTGGCAAAAGTTTCAAATTATGTATTGAAAGAGAAACCTCTTTGTACACTGTTGTCTTTAACCTCAATAAGAATTGCAGCAGCCTCCACAGAACGTAAACATGATGAAAGCCCAGCTGCTACTGGGTCCAGCCTGGAGGAATAATAGGCTATGGGTCTTTTCTGATCCCCATGGTTCTATACTGTCTGTTACAGTAAAACTGTACACTTTCCCCAGTTAAATTCTGGTAGTTTAGACCAGCAGAAATGTAAGTAAAAGTGAGATATTTAACTCACCTGGAAATGTTTGCAGTAAATACCACCCAACTTTTAATTCCGTCTCCTGTGCCAGCAGAGGTCAGAAAACACTAGCACACTCTTAATCAAGGCCGTAGCCTGCAGCCTGATGGTGTCCTGGCTGTAGGTGTGTCGAGAAGTACCGGAGATGGTGAACTTGTGCTGGTTGTGATTGCTTTGCAAATGATGCAGCTGGTTTTGAAGATGGTTTAGTCTGGCAAGGGGAACCAAAAGAATTTAGTCAAGATAACCTAGATGAGTTGTGCTGGAAAGTGAAGGATGTCATTAAAGGGGGCCAATATGAAGTCTACGAAGCCATGCAGTAGGGCGTTACCACTATCCAGATGCAAGAGTATGAGGGCTTGAACAGAAGTTATAAAGTTGCTTTTTGGAAGAAATTGATTCACTTTCTTTAGAACAAACAGTTGGAACTTGGCCGTCTTTGTATTTTTTTTGGCAATGTTTTTCTTGAGGGTGAGGTTTGTATCCAAGGTGAGTCAGAGTGACTTGATATATGGTTACATTTAGGGGTTGGAGCCATCAAGGTTTTTACTATTTCTTACTTGTTCTTGGAAAATAACAGGAACTCCATCTTGGTAGCACTTGCACCTCAGGTAGGCTCTGGACCTCTAGGGCTGGACGAAGTACATGCAGTATTCACAGTCCAGGATGTCCTGTCTTCCTTGGCTGAACACCTGACTGTTAATTGTGCAGGAAACTGTGCCATTCACATGCTTGTAGGGTTGTCTAGTCAATTTGCTTACCTTGTTATTACTTAGGTGTGAGACTTTCAGCATTTCTCTGCAGTTGGCCAGCCACATTAGGTTTGCATTGGATAATTTTAAATAGGAATACGATGATGGGCTTGGAGGCTGTAACGTTAGGACTTGGATACAATGACTAGGTATTTGATGTTAAGAGCTATTATTAACAAGCGCTCCATGGCACATTACTTAATAAAGTTCAACAAGCATATTGGATGATTTGATCTTATGTGCTAATTTGAAAACGTTTTATTTGTCTCAGGGCTTTAGTAGAGACATGATTGACTGATGGTTGTATATAAATAATCTGTGCTATTGCACTGCACATAGGCAATATTTTAAAATCTCCGGATTATAAAGTTACAGAAAGATATTCAATTTATCTCCTGGTCGATATGTTTATGTTATAATATTCCTCTCTAATTAATTTTACATTTGACCAATTCCTCATTGATTTAAATTGCCACCATTGGTGCACAAGATTCCCTCCAATTCTCTTTACATCAACAATCAATAGCTACAAGGAGCCATAACAACAAATGCATTCCTTTATATGAACAGCTGAAATCTCATTTTATCTGAATGTCTGCTCACAATGGTCCTGTTGTAATGCCTAAACAATTTGTTCATTAAAAAAATCCCTGCTTTTTAAAGCAGACACCAAAATCATCTAACACACTGACAACCAAAGGAGTTGAAAATCACGAAAGTCGAAGGAATTATGGACAAAATATTGAATCTCATTCTCATTGGGTAAAACATGTAATAGAAAGCCATATTTGTCTGGGAGGATAACATAACATGGGCACAAGATAATGTGGTTCTGTGAGATCCAGACTTTTGAGAATGAGAACATACAGTGAAATCTAAATCTGATGTCAGGATTCAACAAAGAAAGACTGAGAAGTGGAAGAAACAGCATGAAAAGATAAGGCTCCGGCAGAAACAACTGAGTAGCTGGAAGTTTTGGAAAGTGTGGAATACTGGTCAATGGAGGCTGGGGCTGAGTAGAAGCAGGACCTTCAGGTGTAGAAGGGGAATCAGGCCAATTAGACTAGCAAAATCACAAGGGCAACACTTCCAGAGCAACATAAGAAGTGCCAGTACCTGAACCATGTTGCTTTGCAACTTTCTTGGTTGAAGGATTTTTACTGGTGTTAGTTCATTCACCCTTCGATTCCCTCACATTTGTTGTTTTCCCCCTTCCTGCTCTTTTGCATTTTCCTTCTCCTTACCTCGTCTGACGCTGTATCCTCAGTATTGTTACTTGTGTTTGCCTAACAGATCTTACCAAACTTTATCAATTCCAGACTCCTAGCAGTTTCTTGACTTTGGCGTCGAGGTGCTCCCGACCCTGGCTGGTTTTTCCAGTATCTTCTGGGATTGTTATGGGCTGTCATCATCGAAGCATTTGAGAAGACTTTACTCATTGAAAGAGGATTAAATCCAGTGCCTAATTTGAGCTTGTGGTTTCTGGTGCTCAGCACCGGCACTTAATCATCAACACCTTCACTTTTCATGATCACCAGTTAAAGACACATTTATTTACGGAGAGATTAAGTGATTTGCCCAGAATCACAGAATGTAGAGCCAACACCGAGACTCAAGCCTGGTTCCCCATGTCCGAAGTCGGCAGCTCTGGCCATTACATCACATCCTCTCCCCGCTTTCATGGTTAGTAGTTGGTTCTGTTTTAGGCGGCGCTAACAGGCGAAATGGGCTGGTGCAAGCTGCCTCCTGCCAAGAGCCCCGGCACTTATTATTTTTACAAATTAACCATTGATCAAATCATATATGATCAATGTCTATATTCACAGAAATATCCATTGTCTATTCCTCCCAGAAAAACCACCATTCAAGTCTATATTATTTAAGGACATATTTTACATCCCAAGGACAAGACCTGTGAGAGATAAGCTGATATTTCTGTTTGTCGTTCTTTCCCTGCACCCCATTCCCTGTTTTCCCCTGGAGAGATTGTTACCGGGGTGGTTCAAACTCCCCCCCCCCCCCCTGTTTCTAGCCTCTTCTGTGTGGAGGAATATCATCAGAGTTTCTATCAACTTGAACCCAAACCCATTTCAGAATTGTAACATCTATCCAACAGGATTCTTCTTCAATGATGCCTAACCCATGTCTGATGGTGTTAAATTCAAAGTAAAATGTAGTCTGACTGTACTCTTTCTTATGTCAACTGTACTGCTTTTTATTTGACGGCACTGAGTAAAGGCAATAGAACATACTTTATAGTTCTTAACAATTAAGCAAGAGAATGCCAATAATTCGAAGATGCCAAATACCTTGCAACTAGGGAATTTTAAAAAACTGTCAAGACTGAGGCAATTTGAAAAAGGTTCATGTTTTAATGTATTAGCTTGGTTACTCAGACGGATAGCAAAAGTAACAGAGGCGCTGGTAGACCATGATCTTCAGGTATTTTAGTCCAGTTTGTTTGCAGATTAAGCAGTAGCAGGGGTGTGGTGCGACAACATGCTGAGGGCAACAGGTCAGGAAGAAAACTCGCTTGGCTGTTTGAATCAAAAGTGGATAGGAAACCAATTGGCGCTACTAGTGCTGCAAGCAAAGTGATAGTCAAATCACAGGCTGAAATAATATTCGGTTTTTGCACAGTATTTTCAGGGCCTCTATGGGGCATGCTTGGAGCAAGACATTATGCAGCTAGGTGCATATCTAGATGGTATAGTTGTCCCGGATCTTAACCCACTGCAACATCACGACCTGGAGGAACCCCTAACCGCTGAGGAAATTTGGGAGGCAATGGACCAGATGGCAAAGAATAAAATCCCTGCCTCTGATGGCTTACCTGCCGAATTCTATACTACATCTTGAACCACAGTGGCTCGGGACCTCCTCAGTTTATAAGAAGTGTCCAAACAGCTGGGTCTCTCGACGAGCTCAATGCATGAGACATTCATAGTAGGTCCTCCCTAAATGAGGGAGAGACCCGCTCTATGTGCGGTCCTTTCGGCCCCTGACTGTGCTGAATCTAGAGTGCAAGGCCTTAGGGAAGCTACTGGCAAACAGGTTGCAGACTTTTCTGTATTACACCTGGACCAAAGTGGCTTTGTAGCAGGCTGGTAAACTTTCCTCAACCTGCATCGGCTGTTCAGTAGAGAATACTAAGGAATTGGCTGCATGGCAGGTGGCATTATCTCTTGATATAGAAAAGGCCTTTGATATCCTCAGGTGGCCATACCTTAAGTGGGTCCTGAAGAAAGTAGGACTAGGTCCATATGTCCATAAACTAACCCAGTGGCCCAGGAACAGACAGAATGTATGATGTTGTAAGAGTTTTCGATACAAAGGGGTACAAGACAGGGCTGCCCACTGTTACCTCTGTCATCTTTACCAACGCTATGGAATTGTGCCTCCTGCGTGGCAGGGGAGCAAATTAGGGCATATGCATGGTAGATAGATGGCATATAATCTCACTTTATGCAAATGATGCCCTGATCCGTGTAAGAAATGGAGTGCAGACCTTGCCAGAGATTATGGGTAATCTGATGATTTTGGCAACCATTCTTGACTGCAAATTATCTGGAGCAAGTCCCGCCTGTTACCACTCCACTTGTTGTCAGAGATGGTTTGTGGCACCATCCCTAAGAGATGACTGGGGAAGATTCAACTCTCGTAACTACCTAGATGAGATAGTGTAAGGAAACGGGTTCTGCCCATCAATTCGGCCTGGATTGTTTGCTTTTTTACCCCCTGCTATGTTACTTTATTACTGTGGGTGAGCCCCACAAGAGGTGACACATCCACAGAAAACTCATGGTTAATGGACTGCGCTTGTTTACCACCAGTGTCCGTCTTTTAGGATAAGGCTGCTGCAGCGCATAAGGGATAAGGGGCACTTGGCTGGTTACACATTAACATGTGTGCATACGTGTAAAGGCTGCGCGTCGGAGACTCCTGTCATATGCAACTCGGTAACTGCACACAGGTAGCCTGGTGCAGAGGGGACTCTGCAGGAATGAGTATTGACCTGGGGTAGGCCTCATAATATTAGTGTACACTCATAGGAAAAGTCAGTGTGGTTTACTGTTTTGTCTGCAGTGACAGTCCATTATACACGTATGGGGAAAACTTTTCCCTTTGGCCTACCGAGACCAGTGACATATCGAACTGGGGCGTAACCTGTATGGGAAAATCAATTCTGCAAGTTACAAAAAGATATGTTTACAACATATGGGTCATCCAGGTATGGTATATTTCTCTGGCTCAGCTCAGAATCAGAGCCAAGTCCTTTTGTCACCCTAAGTTTATTACATTTCTCTCCAGCGGTAGGAACAAAGGCCTCCCTACACACAGGGAGCAATTAACTGTACTTGACTCAGCTCCTGAGGAAGAAAGAGTTGGGGATTATGGATCTGCTATAATCAATCAGAATGTCCATTGAACAACGGATGGAGCCCAGACCTCTTGAGCCAACCCAGGAGGGGGCTCTCGTTGAATGTTTGGTGGGAAAGGCCGTGGCAGTGATGTCAGCAAGGAGTGGAGCTGAGTTGCCCAGAGCAGATGTGGCAAGTGACTCCTGGGTGGCGCCATTTTGAAATGTCCCAGCAGACTGTGCAGGATGGTTGGGACAGAGGTGATGTGGCACCCCAGGATAGGTCAAAGATGCCTCACTTCTAGAACCTACTGCCCCCACTTAAAAGGTTTTGCGCAAGGGGGAGAGCTCTCTCTTAGTTGTGTTTTTCTGCTGGACACCGGGACTGGAGGCAGCAGCCATGGATAATTGGAAGGAAGAACCCCTGATGCCATCTGGACTAAGGACTCTCTAACCTCATTTGACCCCTGGACCAGAAGGGCTCTCCCCAGGACCAGGGAAGCTGGTCTCCTTATACCCTCCAAGGACTAGTTGGGGAAAAGACTGGGTTTCTATGCCAAGGAGGAGAGAGGCTCAGAGGAAGCCAAGGACAAATGCTGGCATAGGATGCCAGTGGAACCAGCCCTCTGCAAAGTTCATCAGCTTAGAGGCCAGGAAGCCTAAGTACAGTGCTCTAGGTGGCTTGGGCTCGCCAACGGAGCAAAATGAGCTTGTAATCAAGCAAAACAGCCCAATGGTGCAAGGGATATGAGCTGGGAAAGAATTTGAACTTTGCCCCTTCCTCCCAGCGAGGCCCGGAGCGCATGGAGCTGAGCTGCCCAAGCATTTCCAAACCTCCCGTGTTATGCCAGGGCCTGGGGTTCACAACAGGAGAATCAATCATTTTTATATGCCAGGAGGGGGCGTGCATGGGGCCCTCTCTCCAGCCTCCTAAGGGAATGGAGATCCCAACCCCAGGCCGTTTTTATTTTTTGTGGGGCCATGGACCTGCAAATCCAGGTCTCCTGGCCCAAAGAAGAAGGAAGGTGGAAGCGCTCTCGTAAGCACCAAGGTGGGTCCCGAGATCCCAATTCCGGACCCAACATTCCTCAGACGGGGAGTGCCTGTCCCCCTCCTCATGCCCATGTTTGGGGTAGCAACCACATCACCTGGCGCCTGCCCGCAGGAGTGGGCAGGCAGAGGACAGCGCTGCTGGCTCCCGTGGGCATCAAAGGAAATGCTGCAAGTGCGGGGAGCAGGTGGGAGCAGCCAGGGGTGGAATCCCTGGGCTGACTCCGATCCTTGGCAGCACGTAAGGTACCTGAGTGGGACTGGGCACCCCCAAATGAAAAGAAAAAAGAAAGAACAGGCTGCTCAGCGCGAAGCCCTGTGGCAAAAGAAAACAAAATACAGCAGGAGAGATGCTCATTCAATATTCATTACTCCGGAGGAGAGCCCCATAATGCCCTGTGGGACTTGAAACAGACTTAGCTATTTCTGCTGCTTGTGGTGGCCCTAGGATGGTGGGGTCACCACTAAGAATTTTTTTTTTTTAAGTTTAGGCGCTGCAGGAGTTTCAAGCGCCAGGATACTCTCTTGGGTGATTAGTCGCACTCTATAAATCCACTGATTGACTGATTAATTGACCCCTTCCCCCCAAAGGCTCAAAGTATTTTCAAAAAAAGTTACTGACCCTTAGTCCGCAGGGACTAGAAAAAGATGACTACCCCAGACTTTACCAGCATTTTTAAGTGCTCAGTACGCTGGAGCATGTGCTCTTCAAGTCTATGGCTGCAGTTACTATTGCCTAAAGGTGTATAAAAGAGTGTATATTTTGTGCAACGCCCATAAGTGGTGAAGTTTATGGTTACATGTTTGTGATCGAAATGCAGTGCCCTCTAGGGGCTAAGTATGGTCATCATCAGTGTGGCCTGAAGGTGTCTAAAATAATGTACAGGTTGAACAACATCCACTAGGGGTGAAGTTTATGGTGTTATATATTTGTAATAAAAAATAGGATGCCCTATAGGGGTTGTTTTAATAATTGTGTTTGCAAAGGTTGAAAGTATTTAAAAGCACACTGACACATGTGAAGTTCATTCTTTTAAATGCTTTATTGACATGCTTTATTAAGACGAGAACGCTGACAGTAACTACTGATCATAATGTATATGCTTGATTATTAATAAGTGCATTCATTCATTGTTGTTCTTAAATATTGGATTTTCTCCAAAAATGATAATATTTTGACATGTGGTTTGTTGAACTTGAACCTTTGACCATAGCCACAGGAATTATGCGGCAAGGGAGGGCCCAATGAAGCACATTTTTTGATAGTGTTACTTCAATATTTTGGCTTTTTTACACTTGTTACCATCTTCTGGCATTGGTTGCACCTCATTCATACCAGTTTATTACCCAAATATAGCAATAAACAACAGAAAGATGACCAGTCAAGCCTTGTAAGGAGCCCACCACTGTGCTGCAAAATGTGACGCTGTGTTTTTAGTAACTTTTGAATCGTATGAGCTAGAAACAAATTCTTTTTTTGTCAAAATCTGCAGATTACGTAACAGATGATGGAATATTTGGCGAATGCAGCAAATCTTTAATTTTGTGAAAATTGTCACAACCGCACAATCATATAATTCCAGTGCCCTGCCTTTGACCAAGTCAGGGTACTTACCTGATGTGGTTGCATTACCCCTGTAGGGGGTCAGGAGTGATCACTCAATGTTATCAAAAGGTATTACCATCAGCCTTATGTATATTTGTAAGTTACTGCGTAGTATTGAGTAGTGTGTGTGTAATAAATGTTCTTTTCCTTTTTCAAAAGACAAAGCACAGACTGGACAATCATTTATTGAGTATTATTATTGCATTCCAGTGAATGGTGATTACTAGCCCATGCCACCTTCAGGCCTTGGACTGCTCTGCTTCGCTACCCTGAGAGAGCGCCTGTCCATTAGGTTCTGGATGTCACTGCCATTATCCACAATGGGCAGGATAGGAGGCCAATGTGAAGTCTAGGAGGGCAGGATAGTGATATCCAAGATGTTGGTTTTGCCCAGGCTCCTATACTTTTCCTCGCCACTACTGGTGTGCCTTTCCAGGAGGTTCCTCAAGGACCTAAATATGTTTCTTTTTGATCTTGTTTGGGGTACTGACAGGCAAAGGGTGGGTTGCACAAACAGCAAAATCTAATTTTGAGCCGTATTATGCTGTAGCGCATCTGCATTGGGTGATGCGATGGCTGGGTAACAACTGGGGGCCTGAATGAAAGAAGGTGTTTGGCCTTGACTCAGGGGACGAGGTCTTGGACAAGCTCATGACCTCAGTGAGAGGACGTCCGAGACTACATAAGCTGGGAGAAGTGGCGAGATACTGATGTACTGATGACAGTGCTACATCCAACCAAAGAGCCACTCATGCCCTATGCTCCAAATGTTTCTCTGTGGGCTGTTCCATAGCTTGGGGCCTCCACTGTTGTACTTGATATGCGACCCTGGATTGAGGCCAAGATAGGAGTGCTGGGGGTAAATTTTCATACATGGGACCCTACGTGCTTTGCAGAGGAGCAACTAGAGCCAAATTTCGGAGGGGGCTAAGAAAAAATTTCGGGGGGGGGCTGAATCTTTAAGCAAGAGGCAGAGTGGAGCCGCAGGGGCTCTTAGAAGGGGTGAAACAACATCAAGGCCTCATTAACATGCAGATGGTCTTTTAAAGACCTGTGAGTGCTCGGGTGGGGCTGTGTGTGTGCCCGGGAAGCTGTCTCATCCCGGGCTGCCACATACGACGGGGGGGATGGGGCTGAAGTCCTTTGAGTCCAATGGGTGTTGCGCGCCTGGTGCTTTGTAGGAACTGTAGGAGGAATATGGCATGGGACCAGGCAAATTCTTCACGTTCAACATGCTGTCAAGTATGGGTACATGACCAGAAAGATCCAGCTTTTTTGAGCATGCTACAGCTCTTACTTACACATGTGCGGGGGAGGAGGGCAGTGGCTTCCCTGCATACTTCACGTCTACTGCAAGGTGTTAATCTCCAGTTGTCCATGCAAACCAAATGGTTTCAGGACCTGGTACATGACAAATCAGATAATGACTGGACGTTTAATATTGACTCTGTATAGAAGGTATTCCAAAACCCCAGAGTGAAATATACCCAAGTTAACTATGGTCACCATGCATGCCTCATTCCTAAAGGGACAGCACTTATGTTTGGGGAGACTGACACTGACTCTCGCCGCTGCCACCATTTTGAAGCATATTTCTTCCAGTGCGGCAGTGCGCTGTTATAATGCAGTTTTGGGTGGATGTGTTGGAAGTGGTGACAGAAATAACGGGTAAACACTTGACTTTGGAACCAAGACTGTGTCTGCTGGGCCTCATAACTAGTTCAAAGAGGGCAAACTGGCCAATAGATTCAAAGACTGGTCCTGGTCTTAGCAAAACGTTCCATTGCAATGGTCTGCAAATCACTTAGGGCTCTGCCAGGATTTAAGGAAACAGCCCACTGCTGATGACATGGAGCACCAGGGAAGCAGGAGTGCCCATAGGCATGGCATGGGAGGTACTTTTGCTGCCAGTGTAGATTAAATCTGATAAATGTTCACCTGAAATAGTAAATTGAAGACCTGGTCAAAAGGGGAACTTAGCAGTTTGGGATGTGGATGACTGTGGGGGTTTCCTCTGCTGTTAAAATCTGTGGCACAGTCCTTATAGTCAAGTCATGCCAAGTGAACATGCTCAGACTTTTGAGCGGGATGACAATACACACAACACAAACAAGATTACTTGAGGGTTTTTAGGCCATCACAGCGACTCTAGCTTTCCAACGCCTGATATTTAATTTGGAGATAAAAACTGGAAGAGACTGACTGGGAATTCCTTCTGGAACTATTGTTCTGCACAATGGCCTGGATGCAAAAGTAATACATACCCTGAAATATTAAACATAAAAACCGAATAAGGAGCAATTAAACACATAGGTGAGAGTAGGTGAGGGTGATCCATTATGCCTCAAAAATCTATTTTCTTTCCTCTACAAATAAATCATATTCACATTGCCCAGAATCCTAGCCATACGTGTTATCCTGGATACATTTGTGTCACTTTACACAGTTATGTTTATTTCAAGGACTTAAACCCGAATCTTGCACAAAGGATAACAAATGTCCCTAAAGACTGTAAGAACTGCTGCCTTCTTTCTTTTAACTTGCTGTTCTAGGTGAAAATTGTGCCTAAATAAGTGGAAGCTCCCCCGACCCCTCCTTAATGGGGGCCGCTGTGCGGCAAGAAGAGCAGGACCTCTGACCTTCCTGGTCAGTGCCACTGCTCTCCCCCGTGCAGCTCCACCGTTAAAGCTCTGCCCTCGAGCCTGAGCTCCTTCCAGGTAGGTGTTCGAAGCCCTCCTCCACCCGCAGGGTCCTGCCTGCGCCTCATCCCTGGTGGTCTAGTGGAAGAACACCCTACTCTTCTGCTATTCCGCTCTGTGTCCTCTGTTCTTTTTTGCCTCTTTCTTGTGCCTCTTTTCTTTTGCCCTCTCTTCTGCCTCTTTACTCTCTATGTTGCCTCTTGTCTCTTGATTTGCCTCTTTTCTCTTCTCTATCTCTTTTTTGACTCTTTTCTTTGCCCTGGTCTTGCCTCTTTTCCCATCTTTTTGCTGCTTTTTCCCTCTCCTCACCCCCTTCAAATGCTCCATGTCTCTGCTTCCCCCACGACCCCTTCCCCCAGCGTGTTACTCCCGCCTTCTGCCTCCCAGATGATCGCACTCCCCCTACTTAATGGGCACCACTGCGTGGCCTCACTAAAGGCACGTCAAAGGCAAGCCCGTCTGCACCCGTCCGCAACCCGACCAGCGTCAGGGACCTTCAGGTACCTGGACCCCGCCGGTACGACCCCAGCTCTCTCCACGCACCCAACCCCTGATGCAACAACAACTGCCAGCTCTCGACGCTGAGCAACACCCAAGGCCCGATCTCCTGCCGACACTGCTGCCGCCCATTCACCCACATCGTGACCCAGGCAACTACCCTCAACCTGCCAGACGCCACTGAACACACGCCACTGAGCTGCATCCTCCTCAACATATGCTCCCTGCACAGACACGCCCTAGAAATCTGGGACCCCCTCAACACTCACACACCCAATGTCGCCTTCCTCACAGAGACCTGAACCAACCCCAAGTCTGAACCCGACATCGCAACCGCCATACCAGATGGATACAAGATCCTGAGAAAAGACCATCCCAACCGCCCAGGAGGAGGCCTCGCCATCATCCACAAAAGCGCTCTTCGACTCACAACCACCAACTCGGACGACGCCTCGTCCCCCCCACGGAACACATCCAATTCCAGATCCAGACCAACCCCAGAACGGCGCTCCGCGGAACACTCGCCTACAGACCTCCTGGACCCCACGCCCCCTTCATCAATATTATCGCCGACCACATCGCACCCCACGCTCTCGCCGCTAAGGACTACATACTACTCGAAGACCTGAAATTCCACCTGGAAAACCACAGCGATCCCAACACCGCTGCCCTCCTGGAGAACCTCACCAACATAGGACTGAAGTAACTTGTCTCCACCTCCACTCACACAGCAGGACACACACTCGACCCCATCTTCGCCGGAGGATACAACATTCGCTTTAGCCACACAATGGAACTGCTCTGGACAGACCACCACTGCGTACATTTCTCCTTTATGAAACCCACCGCATGAAGCACACACACCGCCTCCCACGCAGAAGTTGGAACAAAGTCTTTGAAGAACACCTCACCCCTGCCCTAACCTGCACCCCTTCCCCAACTACAATGCCAACACAGCGGCAAGCAACCTCCACCAATGGATTGCCAACTGCGCCAACACTCTCGCCCCACTCCAGAACACTATGAGATGAGAATCCAAGCGCTCCTGCTGACAACTGGAGAAGACGTGGAGAAACAGCAAAACCCCGGAAGAACACTCCGCCTACAAAACAGCACACCACCAACTCATCAAATCAACAAAGAAAAACTTAATCCAAGACAGAATCCTCACCAACGCCCACAACTCCAAGGAACTCTTCGCCATAATTCAGGAATTAGCCAAACCCAACAGAGAAACAACCAACGTCCCTCCCGCCCAAGACCTCTGCAACAAACTCAGCTCCTTCTTTCACCTCAAGATCAAGATGCTCTACGAAAACTTTGCCGACTGATACCACGGCACCGCCTTAACTCCCACTTCCAATGACGAAATCCAATAGACCCTTCTCAGATGGTCCCCTCTGACCACAGAAGACACCTTAAAAACAATCAAGAGCATCCACTCCGGAGCACCTTCTGAACCCAGCCCGCCGCACATCTTCCACAGGGCCACCACATCCATAGCATCCAAGCTACGCTGAAATATCAACTGCTCCCTCGAGACCGCCACATTCCCAGACAACTGGAAGCATGTCAAAGACAACCCCCTCCTAAAGAAGCCCTCCGCAGACCCGACGGACCTCACAAACTACAGGCTTATATCATTGCTTCCTTTTCCTCCCAAAGTAATCGAAAAGGCCGTCGACACCCAGCTAGCCCACTTCATAGAAACCAACAGCATCCTAGACACCTCTCAATCTTGATTCTGCAGCAACCACAGCACTGAGATGCCCTCCTCGCCGCCACCGACAACATCTGCACCCTTCTCGACCAAGGCAACACGGCAGCCCTCATACTCCTGGACCTATCTACAGCCTTTGACACCGTCTCCCACCGCACACAAGCCACCAGACTCCATGATGCGGGCATCCAAAGAAAAGCCTTAGACTGGATACGATCTTTCATCTCAGGCAGAACACAGAGAATAAAACTCCTGCCCTTCCTCTCAGAACCGACAGAGATCAGATGCGTAGTACCCCAAGGATCCCCCCTCAGCCCCACAAACTTCAATGTTTCCCAGGCCCCCCTCGCAAGCATTGTCAGAAACCACAGGCTCAACATTGTCTCCTACGCCGATGGCACCCAGCTCATCCTCTCCCTCACCAAGGAACCCAACATCACCAGGCGCAACTTTCAAGAAGGGATGAAAGCCGTTGCGACCTGGATGAGCAACAGCTGCCTGAAACTCAACTCGGAGAAAAGGGAAGTCCTCATCCTCAGCTCCTGGTGGCCCCCCACCATCGGAAACCCACCCACCCCAATGGACCATGCACACAACCTCGGCATCATACTCAACTCTTCACTCACCATGAATCGCCAGATCAACGCCGCATCCTCCGCAGGCTTCAACACCCTCCACATACTTCACAAGAGGTTCAAGTGGATCCGGACCCCTATAATTCAACGACTGAATCTCCTTCCACGCCCCCCAGAGAAACCTCCACTCAGCCGACCTCACCCTAGCCACCGTCCCTCATTTCTACAGTACCAGAGCAGGTGGAAGATCCTTCTCCTAACTCGCAGCTAAGACCCGGACTGAACTCCCCCTTCACCTCCGACAAAGTCTGACACTGCACCAATTCAGAAAGGACCTCAAGACCTGGCTCTTCGAATTAAGCTTGTGGATTTTTACTGTTGGCTATAGTTTTCACACTTTTGGGCTGAAGCACAAGACTTGTAATTCTAGGCTATCTATGAACATTACAAAGTTCTCAATTGAGCACTGCAGTCCAATTTCCATCAAAGATAAAAGGACATCATCATCTGCAAACAGCAATTTAGGGATCCCCCTAGACGTGTCTTGTGCTTCTTCTATCAGCACTGCTTACAAGTTCATGATTTAAAATGGAAAGGAACGGGGCCAGGACAGGACATAACCTGCCTCACATCCACAAGTGAACCTAAGGACATTGTGCAGTCAACTCCTGACGCTCAGCTAATTTGGGCCCATACATTCCGGTGCATATAGGGCTAACTCAACATTAGTACAACCTCCATTTGTTCAAATATATTCCAAGCTTGGCATGTTGATGCAGTCAAAGGTTGTCAGATGTTATGAGCTGTTACGGGCCTTCAGATGTTTACCTACAAAAAGATAGAAGTTCCATCATCCCTAGGTTTAGTTTTAACCCATATTGCACTTCAAACTAATTCCTACATTCAGATGTGCATGAAGAAAGACATGGAATGAAAATCCTTCCTAATACCTCTACAGTGGAATCTAATAAGGAGACAGGTGAGTAGCAGCTTGCACCTCCTCGTTGTCCTTTATGAAACAATTGACTAATAATTGGATTGCCTTATGACACAGCTGATTTCCTCTTGATTGACTTCCTCTTTGGAGCATTATGACATGCTTTTAGAATGATTACCCATAAGCCAGTATTAAAGTTGATGACGTCCATAAGGACCCTCTACGTTTGTGGTAAATTATTGGATTGGGCCAGTTTCCTTGCTTAATTCCAAGTTTGATATTCATCTTGCAACTGTTTAACCCATAGGTTATTTTGGGGCTTACTCTTCAAAGCAGCATGTAAAGGTGTACTGGCTTTGCTGCCGGACTTATCAAACCATTTGCCAAAGATATGTTTGACTACCGACGGTCACGTCGCACCCCTCTCTGACACTCTCTTCCTCCTCGACATTCTTCCGCGATCTTCTTTCTAACCCAATTAAGTTAAGATAATAGGTTCTGCATTCGGTTCTTCATCAGCATCTTACAGCATCTCTCCCAGCATCACCCGCTACACCGACTGCATCCCGAGCTCTGCAGCATTCAGCAAATCTCCTCTCTCTAACTAACTAAAAACTACCTCAATTATACCTTTTCGTTCTTCATGTACCACCCTCTAAAGTTTCAATATAGTAAAAATACTAATTCTGATTGGTCAGACATGGGTGGGAAGATCATCACACCATGCTTACATATCACTCTTTTCAGTTAGCCCATTGTTAACAAACCCATCCCCTTAATTTTTTTTCATGTTTAATTTTCCCACCCGCATTCACATTTCATCTGCAACAAATGTTTTAATTTGAACATCTAGACCTATTCATTTAGATTTTTACTGCCGGTTCTCAGGCTTCAGGCAAACTGTGACCTTGTCCTCTTCACGACCCGCATGTCATTCTTACGGGCTGACTTTCATTTGTCATGCGCGATTGTCACATGGTTCAGTTCACTTCAGCCATACACGAGAGGCCCAAATGCGCACTAATGATAAAGTCAGAAAGACAGATGTTACTTTAAAAAATAAATGGTTTCACTGTTTACAACCCGTCTCTACTCTAATCCCCTTTACTTATTAATACTTTCCCTGCATTAGCATTAGTAAAATAGCTCATATTTGCTTTAGCTAAGCGGGTACCATGCACGTGAGTCTTTAAGACTCCATTTTAGTGCCTTCTGCTCATGCGCAAGAATTTCCCTCCAAGCGTTACCACGTCACATTGCGTAGATGCAGTTGAAGCATGCTCAATAAAGCGATTTCATTAGTTTGTTCGAATGGTTATCGTTAGTAAACACATATGCAAGCTTCTCCAACCCTTATGTTTATGTGGTGCGCATTAGTTTTACACAATACTTAATTAATAACATGTTAGGGAGTTAAATGAGAGGATTGCTTCCGAGTAAGTCTCTTTTCTACGAGTCCTTGCTCCATCAATCCCCTCTCTGATGGCATTTTGAGTCATCACAAAATTACCCACCCCAAACCAGAAGCCAACTTTCAGTATCTTTCAATTTCATTTTCTTCCTTTTCTCTCTCAGTCTCATCTTTGTCTTCTAAATCTTTCATCTTTTTATAGATTCTCCCTTTCATTTCCTCCAATTGGATTTCTTCATATTTTCTTTTCTTTTCTTTCCCTTTCCATTCACTTCATATTTTCTTCCCTTCCCTTTGTTTCTACAGCACTTACAACAAATTATTATTATTAAAACTATCATTGGTTATTCCAACTACTGGAAGAATTATTTGACCTAAAACACTTTCCCCTAAATCAGTAAAACAAGTCCCTATTGAAGAAATACTCTTTGTTAGTCTCTCCCATACACTGTCAACCTACAGTGGTTTCAATTTTTCATGAAGTTTTGTAATATTCTTAATATATCCCTTGATTTCCTTACTCTTGTCAGAAATGCAAGTGCAACAATGTTGAACTTTCAGCATTTTACAGACTCTACCCTCTTTTGCCAATAAGATATCAAGCGCAAGTCGGTTTTGTAAAACCATAGACCTAATCGCAACCATCTCTGTATTAATCATCAAGAATCCCCCAGCAGTATCAGTTGGGAGACGATCAACTACTGTTGACAATTGACATATTCTATGTGAATTTAGAATGACTTCCACTGAAGGTATCAATGCACCAAATATGTCACCTATTATTTCTGAAAAACAAGCTCTTTTCTTGGTGTTAGTTCATTAGTGTTTTCATTGCTTCCAGTGATTCTTTTTACATGATATATTTTTGGAAATACTATCCCAAAGTAGCAGCTACCGTACCACCGTGCAGGTAGCTTATAGTAAGCATTATTCCCACACACATGGTAAACCCCAGGAAATACTGGATCAGTTCCCCCTTTTAGTCCCCAACCTCCCAAAATCAGTAAGTTATGTTCACATTCATTAGAACCAATAATTACGTTATTATAATCTGTCTTTAATCTATGGAGGCACGTTTTCCCTTTCTTCACAAAGTCTAGGGACATCGCAGCATGAGCTTTGCTAGCTGTATAAATTCCCTGTCTCCTTTCTTCAACTAAATTCAAATACACTTTCTCTTCTTCACGTAATGTACATGTTAAGTTATTCTTGTGTGCTGTGTGCCTTTACTATATCTATTGACTTCATTGTTAGGAAAAATTCACCCATAAACTGTGCATCAGGACTACTAAGCACTGGATTCATATTCTTTCTAATAGGAATTTCGGAAAATACTACATCTAAGTTTGATTAATAATACTGAAGTTTTCCTGTTCTATAAAATAGACTTGTTAGTACACTACATGAAATACAATATGTTAAAGGTAAATAATGGTATGTAACTCCTTCTGACACTGAAGCTGGTAATTTCATACAAACATAACAATCACTAATATCCATTGTATCTACATACTGAAACAACAATTTTGTGAAAACGTTTAAAGATGTATCATTGTCTAATTAATACTGTATGATGTAAATGTATCTCATCTGCTGCTTCTAATTCTACTCCATCTCCCTTTCATGGTGGCTGTTTTCTCATTAGTGTCTGTGTCGTTCTTCTTGTCTGTTATCATAAGATAAGGAACTGCTACTGTTAGAAATAGCCATACTGAGACCACTAATAAAATGCTACATATTCAAGCTCTACAGCATCTTCATTTAAAGCTTCATTTTGGTTGCTCAGTAACTTCGTTTTTAGCCATTTTAGTCTAAGATTTCTCTTCTTTGTCTTTGTCCGCTTATACGTTCCAATTTTGTTTTTCAAGGTTGTCTCACTTTCCCTTCATAAAACTGTGCAGCACCTACCTCTTCTGTCTCTTCACTCAAATCAAAATTTTCAAATTCTTCAAAAATGACATAGGTCCACTCAGGGCCCTTGAATTTATTGTTCAGAATTCTCAGTCTTGGGCTTCTTTGAGTGTTTTTCACAATCGACTGCTTAGACTAAGTTTGACTAGTGACCTCATTCACTTGCTCAGGTCTTTAATTTGTTTTTCTCAGATAATATCTTAATCTTTTGACTCCACCTGGCCAGTTGTCACCCTTTCTGGCTCTTTTAATTTGAACTGCTCTTTCACCCTCTCGGTCTTTATCCAAAATTATTTTATTTTCAGGGTGTCTTGTCACAATCCGTTCTTCTTCCTCTTTTGAATCACTCTCTACCTGTTCCTGTTCAGGTCTTTTTATTATTGCTTCATCCGCCTGAACTTGTTCTTCTTCCTCTATCTGTTCCTGTCCAGGTCTTATTTCAGATTAACCCCTTCAGTGCCCATGACGAGCTGGACTTGTCATGGGCCGCGGTTGCGCTGTGCCCATGACGAGTCCAGCTCGTCATAGACCCCGCCCGCTAATGCAACGGCCGGCACAGGGCGGGGAAAGGGGCGGGCACTGAAGGGGTTAATCTTCTTCTGCCCAAACTTGTTCTTCTTCTCCTAACTGGTCCTGTTCAGGTCTTACTGCAATTGATTCTTCTGCTGCCTGAACGATTTCTTCTATTCCTGTCTGTCCCTGCTCAGGTCTTCTGGTAGGTCTTTTTGCCTGAGTATGTTCTTCTTTCCCTGTCTGGTCCTGCTCAAGGTCTCGAGTAGCTTTGTTCACCTTTTCCTAAGCGTGTTCTTCTACACCTATCTGGTCCTCACTATTTTCCTGTCTTTCTAATCTGATTCTGCTTCTTGTTTGAATAACAACCTCACATATGTCAATCACCGGTATCCAACCCTCCTGACTTGTGCTCGGTTGTTCCTCGTATATTGCTTCAGAATCTATTACTCCAGATTCTTCGACTTCACAACCTTCAGCTGTTTCAACTGGTTCTCTCAGTTGTTGTTCTTCTTCAGTAGGGTGTGGTACCTTTTTAGTATGGCTCGCATGAATCCAATTGGGTAAATCTGCACACTTCATTGCTATTCTAGTGATCAGAATGACTTGCCATGGTTTATCCCACCTGGGTGCTAGGCACGACTTTTTGGCATGTTTCTTCACTACCACCCAATCTCCAGGATTCAAATCATGTGCCTGTGCTGGCTGCCTGGCAACTGTGTCTTCTCCAACCTGGTGAGAGACAGAACGCTCCAAGTCAGCCAACCCTTTGCAATAGTCCAATAGCAGATCATCAGGTATATTCATCAATTTATGTCCAGGAATAAATACTTGTCTTTTTGCCCTTCCCATGATTATCTCATGTGGACTCAATCCTGTTTTTCTGTCAGGAGTACTTCGGAGTCCCATCAACACAAGAGGCAATGCATCTGGCCATTTCAGTGATGTGGATGCACACACTTTACTAAGCCTTGATTTGGTTGTGCCATTTAATTGCTCAACCACACTAGAAGCCTCTGGGCGGTATGCACAGTGCAGTTTTTGTTCAATTTTGAATGCTTCACAGATTAATCTAATTATTTCATTATTAAAATGAGGTCCTCTATCTGATTCCAAAGTGACTGGGAAACCAAAACAAGGAATCAACTCCCTCCACAGTAACTTAGCAACTGTAAGACTGTCGTTTCTCCTAGTGGGGGATGCCTCCAGCCATTGTGAAAACAAAAATACTGTGACAAGGATGTACTTCATTCTGTTGCTTGGAGGCAACTCTATGAAATCAAGCTGTAGTCTTGTGAATGGTCCTTCTGCCTTTCCAATTTTACCCCAACTGATCACTGTCTTCCAAACTGGGTTCTGCTGCTGACAAATTAAGCATCTCTGGCAAAGACTCTCTGCGACTACCCTAAACTTTGGATTGTACCAATTTTGTCTGAATAGTCTGATCATGGCATCCCTACCAACATGTGTGTCCCCATGATACATTCTTGCCATTTGAGAAAGCAGGCAGTCTGGCACTGTCACCTTCACTGGATCTACATTTGACATTAGCCCTATTTCTTTTCCTGCTCTTCTTGTAAATCATTTATTGTCATCAAAGAATACATTTCATCTACTTCCGTACCTTGTATAGCAAGCATTATTTTATATAGAAGATCTTCATCAGGGGTTTGAAAAGCAACACCATCCGGTGTGCAGTATATTGTACAATTAATTTTGCACAACAGATCCCTTCCTAATATATTTACTGGACTAGAATCACAAACTATAAATCTGTGCATGTCTTTAAAATTTCCAATGTGCACTTCCATTGGTTCTGTGATTAGGGTTCTAATTTGTTGATTTGAAACTCCAACAACTTGGATGGAATCTCCCGAGAGGGGTAGGTTTGTGATGTCTGCTGTTCTCACAGTAGAACGGGTAGCACCAGCATCCAATAGAAAAGTGATATCATTACCTTCCACTTTCCCATCAACAAATGGACCTGACTTACGTACGCACTCCTCTTCCTCCCTCCTCAGGCACCGTCATTGCAAATAGTTAAATTCCTCATCATTATTCTGTAAGTGATATTGTGAAACCACAAACTTTTTCTTGCCACTTCTTCCGTGAAAACCGGCGTCCGCACGGTGTTTTGGTGGGTTCACAAAATTTGGCATAGGAGCTGGTGGCACCTGACACTGTGGATTAACTACCTGCTGTGGCTGATTCATAAGCACTTCATTCTGCGTCTGTGGATTTAAATTTTGGTTTGCCCCATTATTATTCTGAATACTCTTACACTCGTTCTTCCAATGTCCAAGCTTTCCGCACGCATGACAAGGAAACTTCTTCTTTACATCCTCTCTATTCATTCGTCTTCTTAATTTACCACCATTCGCCACATGATCATTCTGATTCTGCTCTTTCATCTGACTATCAGTTTGACTATTCAACTTAATTTCCTGCTGTTCTGCCAATTTCACTTGTGCTCACATCAATTTCTCTTTTAGCTTTTTTATGCCTTGCCTCATTATCATCCCCACAGTATTTTGCGTATTTCAAAATATCATCTATCGGCTTGCCCTGCCAGCACAACATGTGCTGCTGAATCATTTGACTAATCTCTGGTTTCAGACCATACACAAACTGAATACGCAAAACATCCCATATCCTTATTTCCAATGTTCTCAAAGCCACTATACTGCTTAAACACCTGTAGCAGTTGCTCATAATACGCATGTACAGACTCATTCGGTTCTTGAGTTGTTCTATCTATCTTTACCCAATCTGTTTCTTTGGGAGGGATTTTCCCTTTCAGAAAAGTAATTACTTGATGATATTTTTTCATAACCTCATCTGAGGGTGCTCCTGTTTTCGAGTCTCTCGGATACTCCTCGCTTGGCCAATCAACTGTAATTTTACACTCCGTCCATAAATCAGTAGGTACCACTATGTCAAACAACCCATCCAGATCCTTTAATAGAACCTTCGAAACTTTCACAAATCTTTCAACTTGTTTGTACCATTCAACTGGTTTCTCTCTTAATCTAGGGAAATCATTCGTAAATGACAAAATATCCTGTTGGCTCCATGGAATACGAACATATCCACCACTGGGTACTTCTTTCATGGGACACAACCTTTCTGCCTTTTCTGATTCCTTTAACAAGTATGCAGATGACGCTTCCTTTGCCTGTGCTTCCTCCTTCTTTCTTGTCCACCTAGTTCTCCACTTGTCAATGTCTCCCCGTTTTTGCAAAATATTCATTAACTCCTTTACCTGTAGTTTCTTACCAGACACATTCATATTCTCCAAATCCTTATCTGTAAACTCCACTCAATATGGCTTCTGTAACAATTTGGATCTCCCTATATGTATTCCAATCTCTGAAGCAAGCTCTGTTAATTACTCATGAAACAATTAATTTCTGGTTATACTCCCACATATAAACAACAACTCTTCCTCATTGTAATGGTTCAATCTTTCTATTCCCACATTTCCAGCCCTCATCTCTTCCAATTCTACTTTCAACTTGCAAATATCTAAAATCTTTGGGGGTGAGCTTTTCTTTTCTATTCCCTGTGCCCATCTTTCCAAATCTTCTGGAGTTACCGTTGTCGAGCTTCTAGTTCCTGAGGATGTCACTGACCTTCCTTCTTTCGAACTACTGGGTGTAACTCTTTTCGGGGTTTCATTTACAGGTTCTCTTGTCGGTAGATCCATTAATGAATTATCTGAATCACACTCACTGGCTTGATCATCAGATATTATTACTTCCTTTCTAGGATTACTCAAAGGAGTTGTTACAGCTTGGGTTTTTGGGCCACTTATTTTATCTCCATATAATGGAATTACAAGACCTATAGTCACTGCTACTGTCAATGCTTCAGGGTTTAAATTCAATTGGCCTAGTTTCTGTATTAATTCCTCTCTGTTTCTACTTAATGCATCCCTTTCTTTGTCTTGAAGCACCCTATTGACTGATGTATCATGTAATATTTGTGGAATTAAGAGTGTTCCCATTATTGGTGCACTTGGGGTGACTCTACCGGGTCCTTCTTGGTACGGTAGAGGGTTTTTAGTTAAAATTGTCCTCCAACAATTCATCATCTGATTCACCATATCCTGTCACATTCATATGTTTTGTTTTCTCTTTACACTTGCTCCCTGACTGCTCCTCAGCCATTAACACTGGATATAAACCTTCTGATACCATTGCTCTTCTCCATTGCTTCATCTGACCTTCATGTGACTACCATCACACCTCCCGTCCATAGTTGACCATAGATGTTTTCGTAGGGAACTAAAAATGTGGATATTCCCCCAGTAAGCGTGCATTTCACAGTTTCCTGTCGCTGCCCTTTTTCGCTGTTATTGTTGCTCAGCGCCATGAGACCTCTCTGGTGATATGTTGCGCTTAACAAGAGCTTTTGACATTGACATTGACATGTGACTCATGCAAATACCGGGGAAAAAATCCTTTATATCTCCCACCGCTATTTTTCTCTCGTTCACATGACTCAGTCTCCCATTCTTCTAAAATCTCATACTGAGTTAACCTAGGTCTTGGTTCCAAATCATTCATCCTCATCCTCAAATTCTGAAGGATTCTCCCATTAAACGTACCATTTTCAGGGAAAGCTAGAACACCATCACCTTTCGTATATTCTACCCAATTTTCCAACCATACACAAGTATGATATCCTCTTTCCATCATCATAAATGAAGCAGGCGTCTTTGGTGGTGGAATAGGAATTCCCTCTCTAGTCAACACAGGCTTATCTTTCTTAAAGAAATTCTTAATTCTCTTTATTAATGACATTTTCCTCTTTTCTCCATACATTCTAGATGCTTGATGTAGGAAACAATAATCTGCAAATCCTCGAGATTTTCTGTCCAGGCGACTCGCACTAATAGTCAAATCAGAGTTCAACATACAAAGTTCCGTTGACTAATCCTAAAGCAGCTTCTATTCAATCACCCAATCAGACTCAGGCTCACACTCGTGGTCTGACCAATGCCAGCACGGCCTTTTCAATGTCGTCAGTTCTGCTCCTTAATACTGACCCCTCCTTTACAATCTGCTTCTGTCACATGCCCGCTGTTTCAACCTATCCAAGTGCGGCTCTCTGTGACGTAAGTGCAACTCCGGCAACTGACCCTCCCTTCAGAAGGTAATACGAAAAACTTACTTCTTAAAACTTTTTATTAAATTCTTTGTTAATAACAACATAAAAACATTTGCTACTCTGCCTGTTCCACTAAACAAAGGATAGATTTTCTGACTTATTCTGGAATCTCAGAATTGCTCCTCTTTTATGCGAGTAAAAACCTCTACCCTTCATTCAAGCTCAAGAGAACCTGCTACTTCTTCAGTGTTACCCATACTAGGTGATATAAGATCAAAGTTTCAACAGTGAACCTTTTGCTATCAGTCACACTCGACTTTAATACGAATTAGACCCTAATTTAACACTGCCAGCCCTGCGTAGCTTCTCAGTGGTATTCCAACAGATGAGTAACCTCACTGCAGTATGGCTTCTAGCACCACCCGCTATTCATTTCCCGGGAATTCTGGACAACATGAAACGAAGACGCTAACTCTTTTTGTTAAACATAAATCAATAATCAATAATTAATACTCATCACCAAACTAGTCAATAATAACCATAGCTCTACTACCAGAAAATTTATCCAGCGGTGTACCAACAACAGATACTCCACTACCATATACTCACCGGGGCCCATAAACACAAAATCGAGTAAACCGCTGGAGTCAAAGTTTATTGTGGGTGATCTCAATATCAAGATTAGTTATTCATCATTCCTTCACTGATCAAAAAGTTCTTTCCTCTGGTCGATGGACCATTAATGGATGGTGATAATGAACATAATTCTAAAACTTCTCTATACCTTGAAGTAAATTAATTGCATGTGAAACACTTCAAAAATAGAGTACAGTCACCGTCACTCATTGAAGAGAAAATTCAATGAATCAATCATCAAACACATACTTCAAACTTTGCAATGACTTATGCTCAGAAAGGAGAGGACAGAGAGAAAAGGACATCTGCAAATGCACAAAATTATATTTACCTAGGATGGTGTGAAGACCAACCCCCTGGCCAAAGGGCTGGTAAGGGTCCCCCAGGACAGTTCAGGAGACAAAGACTTCAGGACAGGATTCAGGACAGGATAGATGACCTCTCTAATACCGACGGTCGCGTCGCACCCCTCTCTGACACTCTCTTCCTCCTCGAGATTCTTCCACGATCTTTCTAACCCAATTAAGTTAAGATAATAGGTTCTGCATTCGGTTCTTCATCAGCATCTTACAGCATCTCTCCCAGCATCACCCACTACACCGACAGCATCCCGAGCTCTGCAGCATTCAGCAAATCTCCTCTCTCTAACTAACTAAAAACTACCTCAATTATACCTTTTCGTTCTTTATGTACCACCCACTAAAGTTTCAATATCGAGAAAATACAAATTCTGATTGGTCAGGCAAGGGGGGGAAGATCATCACACCATGCTTACATATCACTCTTTTCAGTTAGCCCTTTGTTAACAAACCCATCCCCTTAATTTTTATTCATGTTTTATTTTCCCACCTGCATTCACATTTCATCTGCAACAAATGTTTTAATTTAAACATGTAGACTTATTCATTTAGATTTTCACTGCCGGTTCTCAGGCTTCAGGCATACTGTGACCTTGTCCTCTTCCCGACCCGCATGTCAATCTTCCTGGCTGACTTCCATTTTCATGCGCGATTTTCATATGGTTCAGTTCACTTCAGCCATACACGAGAGGTCCAAATGCGCACTAGTGATAAAGTCAGAAAGACAGATGTTAATTTAAAAAATAAATGGTTCCACTGTTTACCATCCGTCTCTACTCTAACCCCCTTTACTTATTACTACGTTCCCTGCATTAGCATTAGTAAAATAGCTCGTCTTTGCTTTAGCTAAGCAGGTGTCATGCACATGATTCTTTAAGACTCCATTTTAGGGCCTTCTGCTCATGCGCAAGAATTTCCCTCCAAGCGTTACCACGTCACATTGCGTAGATGCAGTTGACGCATGCGCAATAAAGATTTCCCTGTTAAAGCGATTTTATTCGTGCCTTCGAATGGTTATCGTTAGTAAACACATATGCAAGCTTCTCTAACCCTTATTTTTATATGGTGCGCATTAGTTTTACACAATACGTAATTAATAACATGTTAGGGAGTTAAATGAGAGGATTGCTTCCGAGCAAGTCTCTTTTCTACTAGCCCTTGCTCCATCACAGTTCTCCGGCATTCATTTTTATTATTGGAACATTTGATTGTTGGGAGCTCCATTGAAAACAATAGACTGCTTCAGGCTTCTAATGGCCTGTAGAAGCCTGTAGAAGCCCGGTGTTCCAACATTCCAATGTTTGACTTTGCTGTGAACAAAGGCCTCTTGTAGCCCAATGGGATTTAAACCCCCTTGGAGTAAGAGAAGTGTTTGTTTTTACTAATTAGAACATTCTGCCCTCAAGGGTTGTAATGTTCCAATAGCCTTAGAGTCCTACATAGTGGGCTCTACCAGCCATTAAAGGCCCCTTTCCTAGTTAAAGTTAATGCTGGATCAGGCCTTTAATGCCCGGTAGAGCCCGCTACAGCGGACTGTAAGGCTATAGTATACAACCCAAGGAGAGTGCCTAACCATAATAGCATTTTTCCACCTCATATTGGCCTTTCACCGGTGTAGAGACTTGGGGTTTTAGTAACAGATTGGCAGAAGGCATTCTCCATCCCAAACGTGGTGGATGTCCCGCCCGCCATATTACCAGTACATTGTAGTCCATGAGGTTTGTAGTATGGCTGATAGGATATCTGCCACATTTGTGACAGAGCCTAAATCAGGCCCTTATTTTTAAGGCTGGATATTCCTCTTGCTGACTCTTTAAGAGCTGGAACATTCATCAGAAGTATTGCACCTGGGCTACTTTAAAATTGTCAACAATTAAATTGCAAACACTTTTCCTTTGGTCCACCTTAATCTTCATTTTTGAAAATGTTATGTCCTGAGCAAGACACCATGACCATCCATTCCATAAAGATATTTTTGCCTTTCTTCTCAGAATCAAGCGAAGTTGCAGCATTAGCTAGACAGCAAGGTTCCACAATTATCCTGCATCATTTTAAATAATCGATGCTGTTTCGATAGTCTATCCCCACCAGTATCAACTCTTACTTTGTCTTGTGCACCAATGGGAGACTCTTGTGCCTGGGCCATTTCTGTGTTTAAAGTACTGTATCCAATTTACCAAAGAAGTCCCCAGTAATCCAGAAGAGAATGTTTTGTAGAACATATGGCAAGTAGAGAGGGCAATAATCTAATATATTGCAGCTTGTCACAGTAGTTTGTTTTTTCTTTCTTTGTCTAGTTGACGGGGAACACACAGCTTTACATTTGCCTATATTCTGTGGCTGAAGTATTGAAACAAGTAGAAGCCCAGAGAGGTGGCACAGTCTGGTGTCTTCTGGCACTTGACAAGCCGAGGCAGACATTGATAAGTACAGACATGCATGTACTTTGCCTAGAGGTTGCCTGGGCAACAGCTTTTAATCGTGGTGGGCTGATCAGTGGCGTAAAGAAAGCTCAGTGGGCCCCCCTGAGAGGTACATGGAGAGGCCTCCACTCCGGATTTAATCTGGAGCTCTAAGGCCTTAGTACAGGGCTGATGGGGCCCCCTGCAGCTCAGGGCCCACCCGCACCGCGGGGATGCGGGGGCCTGTATTGTGCCCCTGGGGCTGATGAATCGACTCCCCCCATCCAGCCCTCCTTTCTTAGAAGCTCATTCGCTACTCAAACATATATTGGTTAGTTCTGATTTATTCCAATTGTTGAATGATTTCTACTGAGGCTTCACTCTAAAGATTCTCATGGATGAATGTTAGCTAGTTTATTTTAGAGTGTTTCAAGGATGTGGAATTGATATGTTTAAAATTCTATGCTTACTCATTATTATAAATTCTCCAATATGCCCGTACTCTATGCTGGGAAGGTGCAATAAGAGCAATGATTGGGCACAACAAAATCAAATCAAGGGCCTCGTTTAGAGTTTGGAGTATATAGTAATGTCCATCAGGGCGATGGAGTAAATCACTCCATTGCCCAAACGGACATCCCATCCCCCAAATTTAGAACTAGCTGCCGAACCCTTGGACATCTCTTAGCATTTCTAGGATCCCCCCCCCCCCCCCCCCCGTCACAGCAGTTCCTGTCAATTTGTAAAGGTTTGGCTGACAGCTCCATCAAACATGATTGCTGGGCATCAATCTTTTGAAAAGTTGTACTTTTTACGAAAACAAACTCCAAAAGCGAATGTTTATTTTTGAAAAAGTAAATCTTATGACACCCCCCCATACCAAGTGAAAGTTTTCCCATAGTGTGGGGGTCACTATTTTTTTAAAATGTTACTGTCTCTCGCCACCAGGTTTTACCTGGCAGAGACAGGCAGTAAAAAAAGCCAGCGACTGCCCACTGTAAATTGGGTAGAGAGTCTGATGGATAACCTCCGACGGCCCAGGCCCTGTCAGGCCGTCAGAGGAGTATCTCAGTGACTGAGCCGAATAAGCTCAGTTGGTGACATACTGTCGGTCCGTCCACCTCTATATCGGCAGACAGACTATCAATTTGGCTGAAGGATACTCCATCATCATTCCTCATTCAGTCTTTTTTGAGGGGCTTGCAAGAGTTGGTTCATGACAAGGTATGAGTGACCCAAATCAACTTTTGGCGAGGAGATGAAATGATTATTGACTCAATCTCTTGAGTATTTGACAGAGCACGAAATAGAGGCATTGAGGTGTTATCTTGGATTCAAGGCGGCCTCTAGTCTATCTGTTGCAATTCCATGTAAATTGTCACCCTTCATCTTGGCTGCCAAGTGTCTAGACAGTTTTGAATTCACTTTAATAGATGGGACCTTCTTGGAGAACATAACGTATAAAGCACAGTTGTATTTACTCCCCTGATTTCCTTCCTTATGATCTGTGACTTTGTGGCCTGTAGAATGGCTGCATAGTCATTGGCAATGTGAGCAGTGTAGTTATCATGCAACTGAAGACCTAAATCCTGCAATTTCTGGGAACAACAGAGAACCACTTTCCACTGATACTAGCCTGCAATCAATGTGAATGTCTCTTCTCAGTATTTGCACAATAAGTTTAAGACTGACGGTCCTGAAACTTTCTGCTGGCTGGGCCGCTGTTGGAAACATGCCAGGGTTCACTATGAAATATGAACAATATGCACATGCCTTGTTCATCTCTCCACGATTACATAACTGAAATCCTCCTAACCTCGGTGCTACCAAGGTGCTAGCAGTAATGTGTTCCAGACGAACCCAAGGGCTTGGAAAAAACTACTTTTTCTTTTTCTAATGATATTCACCACACGAACAATGTGCCTGCAATTTGGGATTTGACCTGTCCTGTTTGAATTCTTTCGCAAAACTTCAAAGAAAGACTGGAAAAATTCCAGTTTCTGCTGCTATTTGGGCAAGAAAATGGAAGCAGATGGATAAATACGGAAAGTTGACTTCAGTTAGGGAGACAAGCTCAAAATAGCAAGCGGAACAATGGTAAAGCAACTTATGTTTGTACTTTTATTTAAAGATAAACCATACCGGAAAATAAAAGAGCCTTGAGTCTATTTGAGGCATGTGTTGTGCTTTTGACTCAACAGATGTAACGTAAATAAGGGTAATGGTTCCTAGAAGGTGTCTTGGAGAACTAGATAGACATGTAATTTTAGATGCCTAATTGGATTTACGTAGCAGGAAAGAGCAATGACTTCTGGTTAAAATGTTAGTTTATATTTGGTTGCTATGTGCATTGGTAGACGTTCTCCATTTCTGAAAGATAACTGGTATAGAACACAAAATGCATATTAAATGTGACCTATTAAAGTATAACTGTCAAAAAGGAGGTATTCTTGTGAAGTATGGTTAAGGTGAAGTAAATGTTCGACATGCTGACAAATTGCATTGATATTGGAAATTTAAAAACAGTAAGCCTGATTCACAAACTGCATTTTGTAGTATGTAAAGTAGTACTACAGCGGTGCTACTTATTCACCACAAAATGCAGTTTACGAACCTATGAGTGTAAATTTCTATCTCCACCTCTCCTATTTTTTCTATGGTGAGATCATCACACATTTAAGTTTATTACTTGGTAGTAAATGTGGGAGGGACCGGGGGGTATGGCAGGAAAAGGAGGATTCTACTAAATGGGAGGGGTTTGGCGAGGAGTAAGGAGGGTCTAGGGGCGGTTAGTGAGGGTTTTTAGGGACGGACGTGCACCCACCCACAAAAGAGTCAATCCATTCCTATTCACAAACTGCACTTCTAAAGCTAGCACAGCTAAAAATGGGCCAAAATAGAAGTAAATGTATTCCAGCTCACATCTGGAGTAAGTCCAGCACCATGCATGCCCAACTACGGCACAGTGTAGAAAATAATGAAGGTGCAGGCTTAAAATAGAACCCCATAGGAAATAATGTTAAATTAAATTATATAACCTAGTTAAAATGTAAATACATTTGATTGATTGATTTATTGTTGAAAATCTAAAAAACATATTTATAATTTTATTTTTAAATAGTTTAATACCCTTTTTGAATTTAAAAATGAATGTAATAATAATTTTCATTAAAATATAATTGTGAATATTTTATTCTGTTCATCACTTTTAATATTAATGAATACATAATAAACAAAATCTATATTTAATTTTTTTTGTCGTTTTGTTTTAATTTAGACTTAGGAAAAATAATTATAACTTAATTTGATATATTCAAAATAGCTACATTTTACATTTAAATTAAGTTAATAGTGATGCAGAATTATGTTTTATTTTGTCCTACATTTTAAAATAAATATATATAATTTCTGTACATTCATAAATAACCTTAAAAAAATGTTTCACTAATTTTTTTAAAGTTGAATAAACTTTGCTACTTTTCCCTATGCTTTCTCAGCGGGAGCTGGAGTGAAGATCTTCCTATGTTAAAATATAGGGAGAATTAAAAAGTATATTAAATTTAAATGTTAACATATTTTTATTGTAAATATTTATGCAAATAAATTCTATATATTTATTTTAAGTGTAGAACAAAAAAAGAAGATACTGCAGCCCTATCAACTAGTAACTATAGAAGGCTGAAATTAAAATGAGCATACCATCCATCACAATGTTGTTTAAGTGTTGGCTTTAGGCCAGGGGTACTCATAGTACGGCCCGCGGGCCGCCAGCGGCCCGGCAAGCCTTTCTTGGCGGCCCGCGGACCTTCCAGACATCGTACCCAGACATGCCAAGCCTACCGATTCAGGCGGGAGACTACCAATTTCAAGGCTAGTCTCCCGCCTCCCGATTCCTGCTAGCAAAAACCCGAGTACTTCACGGGTCTTTAAAAAACCATTCGCTTGTTGTTGAGGCTTTGAATTGCTTTTTCACCCTTTCTAGAGCCACTGCATCGCCACTCTGATTATTGCTGGAAGAATTAGCACTCTACAGCGTAGAGTGCTAATTCTTCCAGCAATAATCAGAGTGGCGATGCAGGGGCTCTAGAAAGGGTGAAAAAGCAAATCTAAGCCTCATCAACAAGCGAATGGTCTTTTAAAGACCCTTGAAGTACTCGGGGGCGGCTGTGTGTGTACCTGGAAGCTGTTTCAGCCCGCCGGGCTGCGGGGGGGGGGGAGGGGTTGTATGCACTGCCAGCAACCTGCCAGGCCAGTGCACAACACTTGCATCACCCTCTCTCTGCCACTGCGCTCAATGCTTCTGAAAGGTAAGGAAGAAAAAAAACGTGCATTTTGCGTTTCAAATCCTGCAGCAGCACACTTCCAATTCCTATACATGACAATAACCCAATTCAAGGCCCCATTCTCCCGATTTTTTTTTTTTGATTTTTTTTTTTTGATTTTTTTTTTAAATCTCCCACTTTGCTCTTCTGAAATGTTGGCATGTATGATCGTACCGGTGTTTTTTTTTAACAGTGAACAGTGTCAGCAAACACAGACTCTGCTCTGTGGGGGCCCGGGATTCAAGGGATAGTCCGTTTGGAGCTGCTGGGGCGCTAAAAGGTGAAATACAACAAAGCCTCGTTATCATGCAAATGGTCTCTTAAAGACCTGTGAAGTACTCGGGTGGGGCTGTGTGTGTGCCCTGGAAGGGAAGCTGCCTCTGCTGCCACACAAGCGGAGGGGTGGGCGAGGTGACAAAGAATTACAAGAGAAAAGCAGGGTGTGAGAGTCCGGTAAGGGGACAGAGGGCAGTAGGGAGAGACAGAGACAGACAGATGTAGAGACTAACAGACACAGGGACAGACAGAGACAGATAGACAGAGACAGGGACAGACAGATAGAGGCAGAGACAGACAGAGGCAAAGAGACAGACGGAGAGGGAGACGGAGAGGGAGGGAGACGCAGAGAGAGGGAGACAGGGAGGGAGAGGGAGACGGAGGACAGAGGGAGACGGAGGACAGAGGGAGATGGAGGACGGAGGGAGACGGAGAGGAAAGGAGAGGGAGGGAGAGGGAGAGAGGGGGAGGGGGACAGAGAGGGAGGGAGACAGAGAGAGAGGGAGACAGAGAGAGAGGGAGACAGATGTTTTGAAAGGTTTTTTTTTACTCTAGCTCCGCCCCCCACTGATCCCGCCCCCACTGACTCCACCCCTACCAGTGCGGCCCTCGGCCACTAACCACACTGTAATTTTGCCCCCCGACAGAAAGTTTGTGAGTACCCCTACTTTAGGCATTGTGAGTAATACCTCTTGGAACCACGGATGAAGAAGACATGGGGGATGAGGTTTGACCCAGAGGTTGTCATTGCTCATCAGATTAAGGATGTAACTAAACTATCATCCATGATGCTTAAAAAGGGTGGCTCACTACCTCAGATGAAACACTATTAGAATTTACTAAGGCTTTGATTCTATCTTGAATGGAATATTGCAACTATATCAACACTGAGACACTGAAAAAACATGACTACTCCAGGAATTAGAAAACCAGGCAGCCAGATTTTTTCTGAACATCAATAAATTGGACCACAATGTCTTGGAGTTGAAGACGTCCACTGGCTCCCAGGAGCAAAGAATCAAAATGCTTGGGCTCAGATTATGAGTTCAGCGGTCTTACCACCATACCACTCCGGCAGCAGTCCCAGGAAGAACACTGCGGCAGCGCACTCCTGCCCGTCGTATTACGATGTTCCCGATGGGCCAGCAGCGGTCTTTCTGACAGCGGTGAATGTTTTTCCATATATGCCGGTGCATGTGTGTATATTTTGGCTGTACAAATGTCAAATGTACAGATATGCATGACACATGTGAAAAAATACCTACTACCCATTGCCCGAGTCTGGACCATATATGCCCAGTCCAGTCAATGGGTAAAGACTGCAAAATGGATTTACCTAGATTTTGGCACCAACAGGGTAGTTTTCTTTGGGGGTCAAGATGCTGCTGTGAAGGGGGACCTGGAAAATGGGGTCCTCGACGGAAACTGAAGGGAAGAAAAGGAAATAGGTAAGTATGCACCCCAAATCCTTCGATTACGATTACTCGAAGCATGCATCCCACTGCCATGATCAGCTTCCAACGGCAGTGAAACGTCTCTGTAGCACCCTATGACGTGTGCTTTCCCCCTACCGACACTGCCACGGTCTGCGAATGGCTGCCGGTGTCAGCCATGTTCCGGCAGTCTTTCAAACAGCAATCAGGCAACATCATAATACGGCAGGCAGACGCCTAGTCAGCAGTGGTGAATCTGATGCGACAGCGACGGTGGGACCAGCGAACTCATAATCAGGCCCTTAGACCTATAGTGCCTTCAGTGAAAAAAGGATCTGAACGCAAACAGAAGCTTGGAGTCTGACTCCAGGATTGACCCCTGACTGCTACCATAGCTCATGTTACATAAAGCAATCTTCCAAACAGGTTTAATCCAAGCAAGTGCAGGGATTAGAACCATGAGATTAATGGGCCATCAGCTCTGGAACGCATTGAGCTCAGTCCTGAGGGAGAAACCAAGCCTGATACCATTTGGGAAAGCCCAGATGACTATCCTTTCCTAAAAGGATTTGTTAAGTACCAAGATTACCTCTCAGTAGGGAGGGAATAAAGCCCTCCACCAATTCCTCACAGATTCAGAGGGGGCAACACAGCAGACTGCTCATATCCGCCTCCGTAGACAGGCGGTCTCAGAGCCCTACGGTTAAAGTGCATTAAGGCAACGAGCTGGCAATTACACATGCAATACTTAAATTAATAAATAATAAAATATAGGCTTGTCTGTGTAGCACTATTTTTCCAAACCTCTCCTGGAACCCCTTTCTTTTGACCTCTTTTGTTACTGAATACTTTTCCCTTAGTAAAGCAGGGTTAATAAGAACATTGTTTTGGGCACCTGTAGTTAAACAGATAACCCAGGCATTAAGAAGACTAATAACATCTTTCATTCCTTTTCTTAGAAGTAAAACATGGTTACTGCATGATCTGTAGACAGGATTACATGTTTTGAACAGCACAATTTACACCAGATATATTTTTCACACTTTATTGATTAGTACCGTTTCATATTTAACCTTTAAAGTATTGAAATAGCATTGTAATTGTATTGTTTAATTCTAAACTTCCAAGGGTTATTACAATGAAACTTCCCTAACATGAAACTGCGCAGATATTGGGCAGCAGTACCACCATGCAGCATTGGCTCATTAGAGACAGACGCACAGAAGGAAGCTGCATTAATTAACAGAAAGAACTGTAGTTATAAAGCAGCGCCTCATGCAGTTCAATCACTTGAGTTCAGGGGGAAATGTACACTCAAACAGCCAATAACTTTATGTGACAGGTGAGTACTCCATTGGACTGAGTCAAGCTGTGATTGACATAGTCTTACCCAATGGCGGAGAGGAACAAATTGATGATAAAAAATGGTCGAAAGGGTCAATCCAAAGCCCACTTTATGTATATGTTAGCAATAGGTCTATTTGTCAACTGTACTGTCAAAACCAAGACCTACAAAGACTCCGGAATAATATAATATTCTTAAAAGGTTGATGTAGCAAGAAGTCCAGGCGAAATTGCAAGCTCTTCTCCCCATGTGCTCAGACTTGCACACACATATTGCCCTACCCTCTAATTTGGTAAAGAAGTTAATGCAGGTATCCTGGTATTTTCTATTAACAGTGCTCAAAAATAAAAAGTATGAGGACCCAAAGATTTCCTCAACAGCCCACCGCCAGTGCTGTTGAATGTAGAGGTGGCCGAAAACCAAGACTTCCTGGTCTCGAGTCCATCTCATGCCTCTTTGTTCCACCATCATACAATTCCTGATTCTTTACCTCCCTCTTGCACATTATTTTTATGTTTGAAAGCTTTATTAAAGAGTTGATGACAAAAGAGAGATATCAGCATACATTGCAATAATACAGAAACCATTGAGAAACTTAACATTGCTAATATCACTATTAGAAACCACAAAGCATTTTAAGAGAATTTTTAACATTGAAGGAGGCAAAGGGAGGGATAGGGTAAGGGAGGAAAGAGGGGGAAAGGGAAAGGAAGATAGAAAGATAATAATATAAACCATACAATATCTAAAAATTACGACACATTTTCAAATTGTAAAGGTCGTAAAAAACATAAAGAAATCAGCGATGCGAAATTACCATCATAAAACAAGCAATAATATTAAACAAAACTTATACTGAATAGCAAAAGGAGAGAGTTCCAGACGTTCAAGGAGGTTTAAAATTTTCTGCATTGAGACATATAGGTTTCTTTAGGGCCAAACAGTCCAAATACGTGGTGAGAGGCAACCAGAAAAAATCAACATTACGAACAGGTTTACAAGTGGAGGCAAAGGAGACGTCCAATCTGTGAAAGTGGCATAATGAGTTCCACCAACCTTGCAAGGAGATAGAAGCTAGAGATTTCCAGTTGGAAGAAATATGTTGGAAGGCAAGCGCAAGCGTCAGGTCAAAAAGACCGTGTAGATGAGCAGGGAGATTCAAGGAGTCAGAAAGGCTACCCAGAAAGAGAAATGAGTGTGTAAAGGAGGAAGGAAGAGGGAAGATACGAGAGAGGCATGACCACACTTTCCCCCAAAAGGTAGAGACAACAGGGCACAGAAAAAACATGTGGAAAAGGTCAGCATCAGAAGAAGAACAAGTCCAGCATTTAGAGTCAGAGGAGGGAGAAAAGCGGGATAAAGAAAGCGGAGAAAGGTAGAGCCTGTGATACAGATAAAATAAGGATTGAGTAAGAGAAGCAGAGCGGGAGATTTTTAGAGATCTGGACCACAGCTTATCCCAAAGAGAAGTTGACCAAGTACAACAAAAATCCGTTTCCCAAGAAAGCTCCACTTTAGATTTGACACGATTGGGATTAGGAGATAGAAGAGATTTATAGATGAGAGATGCTTTAGGGAGTGTAGCAAGAATATTAAGAAGAGAAGGAGGAGGCGACGATGATGATGAAGAGGGAAGAGAGTAGAAACGGTCAAGGATAATTGCCATGAGGGTTGTGAATTTCCGCAAAAAGGAGCGAGGGCACCGACATAAAAGTTGAAATTGGGGAAAAGAGCAAGGAGATACACCATCAAAAAGTTGGTTGACCCACATTACGCCCTTTACCCTCCATGCTTTCCAAAAAATGGGTCTATTTTTTAAAAGGATAAGAGAGTTATACCAAATAGGAGAATTTAAGAAGGATGTACGTGTGACCTCGGAGGGAAGAACCAAAGGACTTAAAAGAGAAGAGGTATGTTTGAATAGGGGGCAAAGAGAAAAAGGATTCCTGGAAGAGAATCGCATCACCTCGGCAAAGGAAAAGGGTGATAGTAAAGATTGCTCAATAAGAAGCCAGAGGGGCGTGAAAGGAGAGAGAGTTGATGAGATCCATCTCGAAGCCTGACGTAAAGAAAAGGATCTATGATAAAGACGGAAATCAGGGAAATTAACCCCACCATTAGATTTAGGCTTACGGAGAGTGGCAATGGAAATTCTGGATTTCTTACCTTTCCAGAGAAAACGAGAAAGAAGGGAATCAATTTTTTTAAAGTAAAATGTAGGGATGTGAACCGGTAGCATAGAGAAGGTATAAATTAAAATAGGGGCAATCATCATTTTAATTGAATCCAAACGACCCCACCAGGAGAGAAAGAGGGGATTCCAGGCTGAGAGCGACTGATCAATCCTGGAAATAACTGCCGACAAATTCAATTTAACCGAGGATGAGATGGAATTGGAAAACAGAATGCCAAGGTACTTAATCTTGGAGCTACTCCAGGCAAAACCAGTAGCAGAGAAAAGATGGGGGAGACAGGATGAGGTGAGAGGGAGAATTTCGGTTTTGTCCGAGTTGATCTTATAACCGGAAACCAAAGAAAAGGAGTGAAACTCGGATAATAAAGGCGGAACGGAGGACTCAGGGTCAGAAATAAATAGTAAGATGTCATCCGCATAGGCAGAAAGTTTCAATTGATTAGAGCCATATGGGAAACCAGAAATGGAAGTGTTATTGCGAATGGAGGATAAGAAGGGTTCGAGAGATAAGTCAAAAAGAAGTGGGGAAAGAGGACAACCTTGGCGAACACCCCTCTGAAGATTAAAAGATGGAGAGAGTTGTCCATTCACAAGTACCGAGGCCTTGGGGGCAGAATATAGGAGAGAGACAAGGGAAATAAATTTGGGACCAAAGCCATGCCACCGCAATGAAGCGAACAAAAAAGACCAGTCAACCCTGTCAAAGGCCTTCTCTGCGTCAACAGAGATAGCAGCAAGAGGGGTTAAAAGTGAGGGAGCTTTATTTAGGACGTTAAGAAGAAGGCGAGAGTTGTCCGAGGTAAGCCTGCCCTTAACGAAGCCGCATTGCTCTTTGCCAATGAGGTGAGGCATAAGGGGGTCTAGGCGCATTGCAAGTAATTTGGCAAAGATTTTGTAGTCTACATTGACTAACGAAATCGGTCGGTAGTTTTTACAAAACTGGTGGTTGCGACCCTCTTTGGGGATCAGACAGATGGAAGCATCTTGAAAAGTGCCTTCAGCCTTGCCAGATGAAGAAAATGATTGAAAGAGGGTTAAAAGTTTAGGTAATAAAATATCTGAAAAATGTAAATAAAATTCCACAGGAAAGCCGTCAGGGCCAGGGGTCTTCCCCTTAGTAAGGGCTGACAAGGCTACAGAGAGTTCATGGAGAGAGAGATCGAGGTCAAGGTCCGGAAAATTCAGGTGAGAATTAGACGGTGTAGGGAGCTTCTCAAAATAACTCTGAATAAGGGAAGGAGTGGGAGGACACTCTGGGGTATAGAGATTCTGATAAAACAATTGAAACTGTTCAAGGATTTCTTTGTCTTTGTGGAGAAGAGTGCCAGCAGAAGAATATATAGAGTCTATAAGAGTGCGTTCCTTACGGGACTTGAGATAATTGGCCAAGAGCTTACCAGATTTATTGCGACCTCCGTAATACCGTGCACTACTGCGAAGGAGAATCGAAGAAGCATTATCTGTAGTTAATTTGTTGAATTCTAACTTAGCTCGCAGGAGATCCGGTGACATGAATTTATCAGAAGAAGTGTAGAACTGGTGCTCCAGAGTTTTTATATGAGCCAGGGAGGATTTCCGCTTTTGAGTAAACTGTTTCTTCTTCCGAGAGACAAAGTCAATGATGAAACCCCTCGCGGAAGCTTTAAAGGAGTCCCACAGAGTGTGAGGGGAAATACTAGGGTCTGAATTAAGAGAGAAAAATTCCTCAACGAAAGAGCGAAAAGAAGAAGAAAAATTGGGATCAGTGAGGAGTGCACTGTTGAAGCGCCACCGGGAGGGTTTAGGCTGTGGCGGGAGTAGGTCAAAATCTGTCACGATGGGAGCGTGGTCCGAGATGACAATAGGTTCAATGGAAGAAGACAGAACGTTCTGAGATAAAGAATTAGAGAGGAAAATATAGTCAAGACGAGAGAAGGATGAGTGAGGAGGAGAGAAAAAGGAATAGTCCAACGTGTCAGGGTGTGAAAGACGCCAAGAGTCAATAAGATGTGATTGTGAGATAGTACTAAGAAATTGTTTGTGGGGTTTATGTGGTGTGAAACGGACTGTGGATTTGCGGTCGAGGAACGGATCAACAATCTGGTTGCAGTCACCACCAAAAACAAATGATACATCCTTATATTGAACACATTTCTCTGTAATCAAAGGCCAAAAAGAACAGTCTGCTTGTACAGGCCCATAGACATTAAAAACAGTCAAAGGAATCGAGTTTATCAATAATTTAGCCAGTACCCAACGACCTTCAGAGTCCGTCTCCTGGGACAAAACCGTACATTTAAGCCTCTTGTGACAAAGGATAGCAACTCCATTCTTTTTGTTGTCAGAGGGTGAAAATAAGACTGTACCCACCCAACTTCTTTTTAACTTCAGAGATTCAACATCATTAAGGTGAGTTTCTTGCAAGAGAGCAATATCTGGATTGTAGGAGGCCAAATGGGACAAAACTCTCTGCCGCTTAATGGGGTTAATAAAACCTTTTACATTCCATGTAATAACTTTGAATTAACAAATAACATAGAATCAAATAGGACAGAAGAAGTAAAGAAGAAAAGGCATACGCAAAAGACAAATCGAAAAGGAGAAAACTTTGAGAGATATCGATGAAATAGGTTGAGAAGAGAGGAAAAAGGGTGAATAGAAACAAAGGAGAATCGGAATTGATCAACCAGTACAGGGAAGAGAAAAGAATAAAGGAAACGGAAAAGGAAAGTAAGTACAAGGAGAGACAGCACATATCCCAAAGGGACGACTGAGGAGAACATACCTGAGGGGAGTACGAAATAGGACAACGGGGAAATGGCGACACTCAACGAGACAGATCCCCCGAGACGGGAGACCAGGTCGGATCGCACCGGAACAAAGAACATAACCGAAGAGCCAGGTTGAGAGGAAGTCGGTCCATCTAGATAAATGAATAAAAAATGAATAACATTTGAGAACATGAAGACATACTATGACGAACCAAGGATGAAAATACAAATGTTGAAGGACAAAAACTGGACACAATTCTTCGACAAAGGTATGAGGGAATTTGAAGTTAGAAACATGTGAGTAAGAAAAACATATTATAATCTAATACGTAGAAAATTAATAAACGGAAACAGAGACAGGGACAGAAATGGATGACCTGTAAGGGAAGCAAAAGTTAGACATTTCAAGTAATCTGAAAGTGTAAAACAATTAAACAATCAGCCACAAGAAGAGGAGGAGGTCTCCATAGCAGAATTAGAACGGATATGAATGAACTTTTTGAGTTCAGCAGGATCCTGGAAGGTCCAAGTCTGATTCTGTAACGTAACTTTGAAAGTGCATGGGTGAAATAAACCAAATCTAGCACCAAGGGACCTCAATGGAGCTCGCAGGGACAAAAATTCCTTCCGACGAGAGGCAGTAGCATTTGAAACATCTTGGGAAAGATATACTCTCTGACCCAACCAGGAGATCTGACGCTTGGCTCTGGACGCTGAAAGGACAGAGAGAAGATCTGTGAATTTCAAAAAAAGGATAATGACTCCTCTTGGCCTGGTTGACGTGGGTGAGCGAGGACCAAGTCTATGCGCTCTCTGAATATTGAGGGAGGTAGTGGATGGCATATCCAAAAGCTTCGGGAGAAAGGAGGAGAAAAAGAGCACAGGGTCGTCCCCTTCTAAAGATTCCGGCAAACCATAAATACGGAGGTTGTTCCTCCTGTTCCTGTTTTCCAATTCCTCCGTGTGTTGCTGTAGCGCCAGAACAGATTTTTCTAAGGAGGAAACCCTCTGGGAAGTAGAATGAAGGTCCGAAACCTGTTGCTCCACAACTGTAACTCTGTTGTCTATAGATGACCATTTCTCCTCAAGAAACTGCATCTTACTATTGGTCTCCTCAACAAAAGGCCGAAGGGCACGAATTTCCTCAAAAAGCATCTCCATGGAAATAGGGGATGATGGCTTCTCCGACGAAGACGCATCTTGTTTGAGGCGCTTGGAAGATGAAGCTGACGGAGGTGAGGATTTGTTTGAAGGAGGCTGTGTTGAGGAGGAGCGAGGGAGGGTTACTCCCGCCATTGGTGCTACCTTGGGAGAAGAGTCCGTCGCTGTATGAGGTGAAGAGGTTACCACAGGAGAGTTCCCCGAAGGGGTAAAGACGAACTTCGGATTACGTAGCTTGCCCATAGAAGCCAATCAGAAATGACAAGCAGCAAACAAGAGGACGACTGTGAGGTAAGGCCAAAAAAGTGAAGGCATTCAGTCGCATAGAGGTGGAGCAGTAACTATAGGAGAGCTTGTAGAGTGAATAAAGAAATGTTCCAGAGTAAGCAGAGACAAGCCAGTGCCAAACTAAGCAAAAATGAAGAGCGCAAGGCCAGTAACCAACCAGGTCATGGACGTCCCTCGTCAGAGGCAGTGATGAGCGCAATCAAAAAGGAGGCAGGAACATAGCAAGAAAGTCATTTATCAGAAATTACCTCATTCCATCCACGTAGGGCAGCACAAGCTAGAAGATATCCATGTGGCATGGCAGCGCCCAGAAAGGATGAAACAGCATTCAGGAGGCGTAGAACCCCCCAAAAAAAGGGCAATGTAGAGCAAATGCAGCCAAGGCAGCAGAAAAACGAGCATCGCGCCTCAAACAAAATGGCGGCCGCTCTCTGAGGAGAGAACGAATGTGGCGAAAAAAGGGGCACCCAGGCCCTAAAAAAGCATCAAAAGGCGCTCACCAGAAGCGCGCTGCATTCCGACATGAGGATCCAATGTCTGTGGTGGTGAAATGTTCCTCGGAGAAGAACCGGGACAAAGGAGAAGCTCCGGTGCGTCGGAGGTCCCGCGTCAGGCGGCCATCTTGGTCGGCGTCGTGGCCACGCCCCCCCCTTGCACATTATTTTTAATCCATGCTCATTTCCTTCTTTCTCCTTTCTCCCTTTACTGCCTTTTCCTCTTTTGCTCTTCCAAGCCTGGTAATGCAACATAAGTTCTGGTCTCCAATAACAAGTCCAGGTTCCCACTACTGGCACCCACCTGCAGAAATTAAGCTTTTACATGAAATTCTCTGACACAAGGCACTTGTAGACATTAAACACACTTGAATTTGACAGGCAGTTTTCAAAATGGTGAGACCAAATGTAAACCTGCCCTGTACTGGAAATCATAACCTGACTGGGTCCGGAGAGGTTGCTTTCTATCTATCCTTTACTTCTGAGGTGCTGTTGTTGTCTCAAACGTGTCTTTTTGTCTCCCGTTGTTTGATCTTTATTTGGCTTTCTGTGGGACGGCAGGGATAGTGATTGCCGTGGTATTGGAAAGGCTCGTTTATTGTGGGGGCGGGGTGTTCTTCCCTTCGTGCTTATTGGCATTAGCTAGACTTTGTGCAGTGGTGGGATGGTCGGGAGAGTAGCTTCCATTAATGCAAAAGGTGCAGTGGCACCGGGACCAAGAGGCCTGAGGAGTCACTAAACTCTGATTATTGCTGTATTTCACAGTTCAAACAGTAGCCGAGGGCACCAGTGGCGGCTGGCAAATGGGTAGTGGGTGGATGAGTATATAAAATAAATATTTTTTTTTTATAAAGTGTTTGCTGCATCCTCCTTGCTCCGGTCCTCTTCTTCCGTTGTGACATCCAGGGCCCCAGCCTACTCCCCTAACCAATGTTGGCAGCTCTCATGCTGTTAACCTGTGTGAGAGCAGGCCCAGGATTGGAGGGAGCAGCCTCTATCAGCTCTCACATGGGCACTGGAGGCTTTTGCTTTTTCTAACCAAACTGTCTCAGGACAGCTGGGTTACAGAGGTTTAAAGTGTGCATGTATAGATGGCTGTCGCAAGACAGCCGGCCAAAGAGACATGCGGACTTAAAACAACTTTTAACGAGTGCAAAGGCACACCACCTTCCTCCCTGTTGCTGCTGCCATTCAGCAGGCTTGCCCCTACTGACACTCCGTCCTGAACGGGGTGACAAAAAATGAATACCATTTTATTTTTCAATCTGGGGCATTTCAGTGGGGCAATGCTCCTCCGCTATAATTGGAGGAGCCACCCCTGGTGGACACATTCCTTTCTTTCCATTAGGGCCAATGACACACTGGTTATGCCACAGGGAATAGCCCTACAGGATGGCCCCTATGTGGGGTAAAGGCCTCCACAACCTCCTCTTCCCAAATGGATGATTCAGTTTTGGTTTGGATGTAGCTCTGGTATGCCTTCAGTGGGACGGATTTGGTCCTATTTCAGATTGCTTGGTTGAGGTTCCTGAAGTTGAAAATTCGGCTCCACAATTCTACAGGGGTTTTGTTAGTTTAATCTTTATTGTTGGTCTCTGGTTGATTGATGGGTCTGACTGTTCTTTTGGTCATTGTCAGGTATTGTTTGCCCATTTGGTGCTAATTACATTTGAGGTTCCTGCCTCTGGTGTTGCTTTATGGTAGTGACGTCAGCTAGGTGACTGTGGAAACAGGATGCATTGACCTGCTCCTTTGTTTAATGGGTTTTCCCTCTGTGGCTGGCAACAGAGCTCGATCCTTCCTTTGTTCACTGATTTGGTGGCATCTTTCACTTGGTGCAGGAGCTTGTTTAGTGGGTTTGTTGCAGCCACTCCTCCTGTGCTCACATGGACGAGCTTAGTCGGGACAGCAGCTGTTTTCACCCTTGTGAACCCTTGTGCATTGGAAGGTAATTCCTTCTGCTCATGTGCCTCCACAGGGTCCTTCTGGGTGAGATCCTGGGGGAATGGGAGCAGAGGCGTTTCAGGGACATTTCCAACTTGGTGGAAACCGCAGCAGGTTCTTTGCTGGTATTTTGTGGGGCTGCTCTGTGGATTGTTCCCTCCATCAGTACTTAATTTGTTACAATATAAGCCAGGAAGCCACTGCAGCTTGCCCACCCAATGCCTTTGCCAGCAACAATACAAACACAACTATTAACCTTCACACTCCTATAAGTGTGACAGTCCAGGCTGTTACAGGCCCCCAAAGCTATTGGAAAGACTTGGGTTGCAGGTATTATTAATATGTAATGTATTTTGAATTATTAGATAACTATTGTGCTCATCTCCACATTAGACAACCAGCGCCACCATGTGGCAGACTATCATAAGTGCCGGGTGGTGTCGACAATTAAGTGCGCGGGAGAAACCACAGGCTCAAATTAAGCACTGCCCTCCACATTGTCAATCCTTTTTCAGTCATCACTTTGAGGTGTACTCTGTGTCTTGCTGTTGCCTTAGACCACCATCACTGCTTGGTGTAAGTGCTGATCAGTTTCAACTGGGCTTTAGATGCCATGGTGGCCCATCCCCGCTAATGGCCTTGTTATTCCAAGTGCAGAATGTATTTAAAAAAATTGTGCCTAGGCCCAAGGCTTTGTACAGAAGCTTCCAGCCGGTGATATCGAAAGACTGTTTAATCATGATTTCACCTCATGCCTCTGTAATCCCCCACCAGACACTCCTTGCCCCTTTATCTCACTTTTGCAGGTTTTTCATTCCTTGCTTTCTCCCTTTGTCATTGTTTTTCCGCCATTATCTTCCTTCTTTCCTAATTTTGTGTTTTTCTCTGTCTTGCTCTGGATCAAAGTATGCTGAGGAAAATAAGCACCGGTCCACAAAAATGGGGGCCGCCTTCTACCAGCTCAAATTAAGCACTGTTCCGCATATTACAATGACTAGAACAAGAAACTAGAGGTAATAGGCAATATTTCACTTCCATTTCTCTGAGTCCACTCTTCCTCGTTGCAGTTATTGTTTCCTGACCTCCCCCTTGGACAGTTGCTGATTTGGGCTGACCGGGCGAGGCAATGAAACAGGAAGTCTTCTGAGTCGGTGGTTGTTGTAGATAGACCTCTACACGAAGCTGAGAACGGAGCTGATTCTCTTGATAGGGATAGGGCAATAGAGTGTCTGTCAGGGGAAGGGACTCGCCTCACATTGTAATAACTGGAACAAGGGCAAAGGGACTTGTCATATTCGAATAACCGATAAGAGATTGCAACATTTTTTTGATTTTCATATATATTTTTTTACTTTCCACAACAAAATGTGGAGTGGTTTTGGGCGAATAGAACAGATAAAATAGAAACTGCAGATAATAAGGATAAAGGAATTAACATCTCGCTCATTTATTTTGCCTATGAGATAGTTTGCTCCATTAAAGAAAAATATATTTACCATACATAGCATGAATGCGGTTGGTATAGCTGTGCAGTTTTGTTTACATGGTTGCACCAGCATGGTGTGTGCAAGAGCCACAAACCTTTTGCTTATTATCTGTTCGTAACTCAACTAATCACGCTTAGTATTTACAAGTCTTCCGTGATTCACATGTTTGAGATTTTATGACTAGGACCAGTATACACAATCTCGCATAACTCATACACAAATGTAACCATTTTTTTAGTTTATATGTATACTGGTTGAAGAGCCAGGAAATATATATTATTTTCTTTACTAGAATTGTGTTTGGTTTTATATTATAGTGGTTTTTACTAAGCTAACAAGAAAATGTTTTAATTAAATTGTACTGAACAACAATTTTAATAGTGTGACGTTAATACAGCCCTGACACCAGGACAGTCCTACAAAGCATAGTCACCATGGAAGCTCATCTACGTCTCATTCGCAAGCCAAATTGGGAAATAAATAAAATTAAAATAAAGCAAACAAAATATACAATTTTCTCAGTTTGCACATTTCTCCCTCACGCTGGACATGTTTTCAATAGACAATATGGAAGCATCTGGACAGGGAGGGAGCAGTTAGGATGAGTGTAATGAGGCTTAGGGCCTTATTAGGAGTTTGGTGATCTTCCTGTAGGACCATGGCGGTCCTAGGAAGCCTGCCAAACCTGTGGTGAAACCGTCTGCCGATTTATGAGTTGAATCCAGTGTGGGTGGGCGGGCGGTGCGGTGTCATGGCGGCGGGTATGTAGCGTAAACAGCCTTGGCAGTGCCTACAGCACGTTCGTGTCCTGTGTGGCATGCACCATGCCACACAGTGCATGCACAAAAGTGCAATTCTTGGAGGGCACAACATGTGCACTCCCATGTGCAGATTCGCCCTGGGTCCCTATAAGGGCCCCCTTACCTGCCTATCCTCCACATTTTTCATGGCGGGGTCCTCTCAATGAAGTGGGCAGTGGAAATTCAGGTCGTTATCTGCTCGGCATTGCCAGAATCTGCATTGTCACCATTTTCTGCCCCTTTCCACACTTTCACCGCCATGGGTTCCTGAGTTCCAGCGGAGACGGCGGTCTTGTGGCTGATCCACTTCCACCATAGTAATACGGTGGTTGGACTGCCGGTGTGCTGGCGGTCGGACCGCTACCGTGAGTAAGGTGGTCCCAGGACCGCCGTACTCGTAATAAGGCCCTTAGTCATTTTATAATGAATTATCAATTGGAGACTGATATTTGTGTGCTGAATTGACATGGATTCAATTCAAAGCTATGACTTGTTGCAGTATCCACACTGCCAAGGTTGTGGGTCCCCTCACTGGTGTTATATCATTCAGGGGTGTCTGCCCACTCGCTATTTTGCATTGAAGATGCTAATGCTTTCTCTGAATATGTCATACACTACCTAATCCTCTGTAAAATAAATGGTAGCCTGCCAGAAAGCAAAGACAAAATAGCGGTTTAAGGTGTACTTTCAAGCTGTTTTTCCAACAATAAAACAGCCACTGCCGAATGTTTAAGGATTGCAGACGCGACCAGTTTTTCTTTCCAGGCAAATCGTATGCTGGCTTGAAGAAATTTCAAAATGTTTGGCTGTTTGTTCTGCCACAATTGACAATTTTGAGGGACGCACTCCTTTTGGTGGCCTTCTTTTGCATAATTTTCCCTTTCAAATTGGTCTTTGGAACCCGCATTGACCCTTGGAGTTTCCTCCATGGAAAGCTCCCTACTCTGGTTACAACCAACTGTAGATTGGTTTATTCCGGTCCGCATTGTCCTGAGAAGGGCCAGTTTGGTGGCCAAAACGTGTCGACTTTCATCATTTAGGACCAACATCATTCATCTTAAAAAAAGAAAAGAACCCATCGGGGATTAGACCATATAACTAATTATGGACTCAATTCGTTTGAGAGGCTATAGGCAGTGGCTTAACAAAGGCCCCCGCAGCCCCAGCTGTGCAGGGGGCCACTGAGCTGCAGGCCCCCTCAGCGCAGCACCCCTTCCTGAGACCTGCTGATTGAGTCCAGAGGGGGGGGGGCTCCATGTAGGTTGCGGGGGTCCCCATCAAGTTTTGTTACGCTGGTGGTTTTAGGTGGTCTGTAATGAATTAGTATTTCTTCTTTTAGACGGTTTTCATATTGTTTCCCAAGAAAGGGCTCATCATCCATCATTTGCAGACACCCCATTCACCTAATTGTTTGTTAATACTTCAGTAACAACAATTTTGTATTGTGACTCATTATTTATTTGTTTAGAAATATTAATTGATTAAGTAAAAGTTTTGAACAAAAAGTTGTCTCCTAGTCAGTGTTTTCCATTAATTTGCACAGCAGTACTTTCTTAATTTTCATTGATATATTTAATATGTCTCAGAAAAAAAGAATGACATACTAGGCGAGCAATTCCGCCAGAGGACAAAAATGATTAAGTTGGCTTTTCCTGAAGTTTGTTGTTTATCTATCCTGGTGGAGCCATTGTTTCCCCCCTTTTGACTAATGTGCACTTTCAAGCTGTTTTTTTCAACAATAAACACTCTACGCCAAATATATATTTAGAAATATTTTAGTATACTGATGCAATTCGAGGGGGAGTTTTATATAGCGCGAACTAGACCCGAAGGTATCAGAGCACTTTACATAAGCACCAGTTGCGTTACAGATGGACACATTCATTGGGGCAGATTTATGATAACTGGCGCATCCCTGCATATCAGCTGGGATGCGCCAGTTATTATGCGCCACAGCTGCGCCACCATGGATGCGCCGCATTTATAATGCGGCGCGCCATGGGGCAAAAACGGCACAGATGCGTGACGCATCTGTGCCGTAAAAGTGGCGCATTGCTGGAGTTGCGTCGCAAGCGCGACGCAGCTCCATCAATGTTCTGGGGGTGCCCTATCTGTACAATGCTGCGTCAATCCTTACGCCTGCTTCAAGCAAGCGCAGGGTTTTGACGCAGCATGGCCTTAAAAGTGACCGAGTGAAATCTTGTAGATTTCACTCAGCCACTTTTAGGAGGCGTTACTGCGCCGGAACGCCCCCACCTGCCCTGGAACGCCTACATGTGGCGGAGGGCTTTACAACGTGACGCATTTCCCAGATGCGTCACTTTGTAAATACCCCGCACCATGGCGCAGGATTTGCGCCGCTGCTGCGTCACAAAAGTGACGCAACGGCGGCGCAAAAGTGGCGCAAGTGCAACATAAATCTGCCCCATTGTTTTTTGTTAGGCACAGGGAAATTAAGTTATTTGCCCAGAATCACAGGATATTGAGTATCCCTGCTGAGACTCGAACCCGGTTCCCGAGGTTCGAGGTGGATCACCCTGGCCGTTAGCCCACATCTACTACCCATGGAGGATATGACCTAACAGGATCCGTGTTCGAGGCTCGTCAGGGACGCTCAACATCCTGTGATTCTGGGCAAATCACGTAATCCCCCGTGCCTAACAAAAATGAATGTGTCCGTCTGTAATCTAACTGGTGATCATGTAAAGCGCTCTGAAACCTGATACCTTCAGGTCGAGTTCGGGCTATATAAAACTCCCCCCCCCACCCCCCCCTCTCTAAAAAAATTGCACATACATAAAATTGGATAATTTACAGGTCAGCATGTGTGGCACGGAATACATGATTACCATCTTTTCTTATTTTCACTTTGGGTCTTCCCCCACAGGTAAGTAATCAGTGGCCGACAAAGATAATAATTTACATGTAACATGGTGTTTTTTGCATCACACAGACGATCTTCTAAGTGTCTGTGCTCCACTGTGGGTGTGATGCTGCTTGGCATGTTGCTGTGTCGCTTGGAGGGTTTGCTCGCATTTACACCAGTTGAGACCAGTGGTAGTGCAGTGCAGGGAAGTGTCATCTCCCCGGCAGGCGGTCCTGTGGACAGATTTGTTTCTATTCCTTTTTTAAATAATTTATTTTATTAAAATAAATTTAATAAAGGCCACTACGGAAACTAGTGGGTCAGTCATGAAAAAAAACTGGTTGGTTTCTTCTATAGGTTAGGGCCAAGAAAGACTAAATAAAAGCTGGGGTGATTCTCTACTGGTAAAAGTATGCACGTAGTAACGAGTGGTTTCAAAACGACTCTTATTACAAAGCAAATATAAAGGTAGTTATATATAGCAATTGGTAGGTCCGTTCAATCACAATTCAAACTGAACAAAGAGTACCGCATACCACGTCCGCTGGCTGATGAGAGCAGAGGGGGAGACAGAGCTAAAGGAGGGGGGAGGGAATAGGGACAGAGAGGAGGGTACGGCTATACTGAGCGGGAGTGAGCTGGGTCTAAGATAGATTTTGGCTTCAAAGGGGGAGTTACAAATCTTTTGCCATGTTGTTTCGATAATGTGTGAACTGTCCATTAATTGGGTTTTGATTTCCGGTTTTTTGTTAACTAATCTCAGAGCCTGCCCATTGTGTGTGTCAAGAGGCTTATGAATGTGGGAAGTAGTATGAGATCTTCTTTTAAGGGTGCCTAACAGAGCAGGGGGGTCTGGTTTGTGAGGGGTTTTCAGTTTGCTTAATAACCTTTTCATTCGTAGGAATATAAAGAAGTCAATATAAGGTAGGTTGAAGTCTTTTTGTAGGGTGGCAAAGGGGACTGGATTAGCCCGCGATCCTAGACTATATATGGTATTTATACCTTTTTACGCCATGTATCCAAAAATATTTTTTCCCATCCAGTTTAATCGAATGGTCATACCACCGTGAGGCTAGGGTCGAGCTTTGTGGTTGATGTTCTAGACGTTTGTCAAGTAGGAAAAGTGAAATTACAGTGTCCATTAAAAATTGCCTGGAGTATTCCAGTGGGAGCTTTGAGATGTTCTGAGATTTGAGGATGGAGCAAAGAGGTAGCGATGCGGTGAGGCTGACATTAATGCTAAGCCATGGGAGGATTAGGTCCTCAGCCACCATGTTCCCTGGGCGATCAGGTAAGCTCTTTGGTAACGTGAGTAGCCTGGGATATTTATTCCCCCCGAGGATTTGCTCCTCTTCAAGACTTTCATGGATATTCTTGTCTTTTTCCCCTTCCATATGAATTCAGAGATGGCGATATCCACTGATTTGAATAAGGCTGGAGATAAGAGCACTGGGAGAATGCAAGATGAGAAGTTAATCAACATCATCATCTTCATCGTTTCCACTCATCCCTACCAGGTGATGTTTTTTTGGCGACCATGTGGTAAGTAGTTCTTTGATTTTGGTCTGCGTCTTTTGTTCATTAAGTGCAATGGAGTGTTTAAAGTCTAAGGAGAAAATCCGCAACAAAGGAACCAACTTTTAGTTCCATCAAGCTGCACTGCCCCATCGTCGCCTGAATCTAATGAATTAAGTTCATCCATTTTAAACAACTTTTCACTTTTTCCTTTTACTCCATCGTTTTCATCCTGTCTTTTGATTGTTTCAATTCATTTTACTCAATGCATGTTAACCATCGCTGTTCAACATAAACTCAGAAGCATGAGGTGGGTTCCATGTCATGATTTATTTGCCAAGCCCAATGCATTTCGGGAAATAAAATTCCCTTTGTCAGGGACATCATGACATACGATCAAATCTTTAAGTTTCCAACATCATTACCGTGGAATTGATGTTGGAAACTTAAAGATTTGATCGTATGTCATGATGTCCCTGACAAAGGGAATTTTATTTCCCGAAATGCATTGGGCTTGGCAAATAAATCATGACATGGAACCCACCTCATGCTTCTGAGTTTATGTTGAACAGCGATGGTTAACATGCATTGAGTAAAATGAATTGAAACAATCAAAAGACAGGATGAAAACGATGGAGTAAAAGGAAAAAGTGAAAAGTTGTTTAAAATGGATGAACTTAATTCATTAGATTCAGGCGACGATGGGACAGTGCAGCTTGATGGAACTAAAAGTTGGTTCCTTTGTTGCGGATTTTCACAGTATTTGCAGCGCAATGGGACGATGCGCGAAGCAATATTTGCACGCCGATAAAGTTTGAAAGAGAACACTGGTTTAAATATGGACTACCCGGAGTGCATCTCACCCCTCACTTCATTTCATAGTATAAAGTCTAAGGAGAACCACACATCCAAGTATTTGATGGCTGTTGGTTGCCACTTTAGGCCAAGCTCACCAATTACAGCAGATGTACAGTGTACATTTAAGGGGTATACCTCCATTTTTTCTTTATTCAAGGAGTGGCCTGCAGCTTGTGAGTATCTGTCTATTTCTTCCATGATGATTGGTATGGCTTGTGGGGCATTTTAGTTGAACAGTAGTACGTCATCTGCATAGGTGGCTACTACTTGTCTGCCGAAGTGAAGTTGATACCTGTGATCCCTGGGTTATTCCTAAAGGCGGTGATAAGGGGCTCAATGACTAGTAGGAAAAGCAGAAGGGAGAGGGGGCGCACTTTGCGAGTACCTTGAGAGAGAGAGTGAAGGTTTGGGATAGGTGGCTGTTAACTCTTTCCCTTGCCGTTGGACCTGAATAAAGGGCCATTGTCTTGTGTATAAATTCCTCGCCAAGGTAGTATTTGCGTACAATGGCATGTAGGAAAGGCCATGAGACTTTATTGAAGGCCTTTTCTGCATCACTGTCTAGGGTCACTGTAGGTGAGAGGGATAACTTAGCTCTTTCTATGACATGGCAGAATGTCCTAATGTTTTCCGCCGCAAGTCTGCATTTAAGAAAACCCCGTTAGAGAGCAGTTGCTGAATAACTGACTCCAGTCTGTGGGCCGCAATTTTAGCGTAGATCTTGCAATTGATGTTAATGAGGGAGTTCGGTCTATGATTTTTTGACATTTAGGTGGGCTTTCCCTTCCTGGGGTATCACTAAGATGGTAGCTTCAGCGGCCGACCCGGTGATGCAGCCCATTGAGGCATATTAGCAGAAAACTGCATGTAGGGGGCCTGCCACTGTTGCTAAATGTTTTATAAAATTTTGCTGAATAAAGATTCGGGCCAGGGGCATTCCTAGTTTTGAGGGAACATATAGCCAAGTTGATTTCCTCATCTGTGATTGGTTTATAAATCACTATTTGATCTTGCTGTGATATTTTGGCGAGGTTAAATGACTCGAGATATTCAGTGATTTTGTGAGGGAAGTGGGGGAATTAGAACTGTGGAGTTCCACATAAAACCAAGAGTCAAGTATGCCTGATGTGGACGTAGTGACCACCCAGCCTGGGTTTTTTATGGCTGATACAAGAGACCATTTATTTGTATATTTTAGATAATTTGCAAGTGATTTTCTCAATTTGTTATTATTACATAGCCTACCCGCCTTGATTACATCAATCCATTTTTGGGCTCGCTGACTCAGGATTTTATTGTATTCATACTGTTCTGCACGCAGTTTGGACAGGAGGGCAGAACCTTTGGATTGTCTAAGTTGAGTACTTAGGATTTGGATAGATAGGTCTAGTTCCTTGAGGCGGTTTGAGATGACCTTATTCTTAACAGACGTGATATAAATCAGTGTCCCCCTCAACGTGGCCTTGAGGGCATCCCGCGGGTTGTGGGGGACGATTCATTGAGGCAGTTTTCTTTGAGGAAGTTTGCAATTGTGGTCTCTATCTCTTCTTTATTGTTAAGGTCACCTAGGAGATCGACGTTGAAGCGCCATTGGCGAGGTGTTGGGGTGGGTCCATTAAATGTTTTTTGAATTGAGACACATGCGTGATCAGGTTCAATTTTCAGGGACTGGGAGAGGTGGGGCAGTGAGTTGCTTACCATGATGTAGTCTATTTGTCAGAATGAGTGGTAGGGCCGGGAGTAAAAGCTGCAGTCACTCCTGGTGAGGTTTTGAAGAAGGCAGATGTCTACTAGACTAATATTTTTAGAAGCAGATTTTCATTTGTTTGTGTGCTTTATTGCCTATAAATTTGTGAGTCAATATTCTTTTGACATTGTCGGCCATAGGCAGATTAAAGTCCCTGCCCAAAATAACACTCGGGTTGTCCGGGAGGTCCGAGAGCTGTTTGTCTAGGCTCCTACAGAAATTTGAGGAATTCTCATTTAGTGCATAAATGTTGACAATGAAGAACTCCAGATTTATATTTTTCATTTGGATATGAGCCACCTGCCCGCTTCGTTGTGGGTATATGATATGACTGATAAATCTGATTATCTCGTGATTAGAGTTCCTACCCCATTCTTTTTACGTGGGGCCAGGGAAATGCCAATATTTGCAATCCATGGGTTGGAGAATCTTACATCATGAATAGATTTTAAGTGGGTCTCTTGCAAGACGATGCTATCCCCCTCCAGTTTGTTACAGTAATCCGCCACTATTCTTCGTTTAACTGACTGGTTAAGCCCTCATGTGTTTAATGAGAGTATGTTCAAAGCCTGGGCCATGAGATGTTGTGGTCTCTCAGATCAGCAGATGACCGTATAGGGGACCGGAGCCTGCAAGGGGGAACGAGTACAAAGCATATTGCTTAGATTGTTGCAATCGTCCATCGGTAATGGGCCTAGGCCACAGGTGTCATTGGTGTCCTGGATTCTGCAGGCCATTGCGGGGGAGTAGTGTGAGGAAGCACTGGCCAGGTAGCCTAGAAAATGGTCACGGATGCCGGGAAGATAGGAGAAGAGGTAGAAAAAGGAGAAAAGAAGAGTCGGAGGAATAAAATCTACAATTGACATTGTAACAAAATAAAAAAATACAAATCCCACCACTCATCCCCCACCCATAGAATGCAATTAGGATGCACTTCCCCACCCATGTTTCATGTGGGGTACTTTGGGCCACAAACTGGCCAGTCCCAGAACGGCTGAGTAGCTACCTTTCCCTGCAGACATGCTGGCAGATGCAAGTCTAGGAGAGAGGTTCAATTAGACGGGGGCTCCAGGGGATAAGGGAACTGGCTTCTGGTTCTGTGTGTGAGGAGTCGTTGTGAGATTCCATTCAAGTGACCGTAGTTGGAGATCTGGGAGTTGTCATCTTTAGGAGACAGCACTTGAGTGATAGGAGGGGGCTAGCTGTCACAAGTATACATTTTGGGTGAATTGATTAAATATGATGCCCTAAGGCCGGTTTGAATGCTCGTAGTGCTGAAATCCCATAAGGCCGTTATGAATTTGGAGACATCTGGGGCTGTAAGGCGTTAGAGTGGAACTATTCCTTAGGTTGAACTAGGTATGTTGAGAGGTCTGTTGTTGGGTTACAAGTCAGCGGTTCGATAGCGCTTCACAAGTGAAACTGAGGTAGTAGGGGCTATATGGATACACTATGGTTCTGGCATTCTTCCAAGTAGGTGTGTTCGGGTGCTAGATAATAGTTCATGTAAACACGGAATTGCCATCTAACTAGCCATAATCTTATACCACAATCCGTAACAGATTGTGTGGAAAGCAAAAAATATGGTACTTTTTTCAACCGTTACAGTCTTACCAAAGTGTATAGTGTGAAAATAACATAGTATCAACACAACATGCATGTAACCAAACATAATCTTAACCAGATTGGACAGAGCAGAGTATCATCGCAGTACAGCATCTCAGTATTGTAATAGAAGTGCGGTATCTCAGCATCGTGGAACATCATACAGACTTATTCATATATCATGTGACCGTATATTATACACTACTTTGTAATTATGCTGAGTAGTCTGTAGTGCCCATATTACTAGTACAGTGTCAAGAAGTCTTTCTTTGAACGGGAAAGGTAGAATACGAGTATCACATAGCAATTTATCCAAAAGACATATTACCTTCACTGGTAACATCAAAACAAACCATAAACTGGAGGAATAGCAGACATGCAAATATCATATATGTTGGTCTTGTGTATCTTACATGTCTGGTGCGTCGGGACAGGATGCATGGTCATAACCATAGGACCAACCCGGGGGAACTGGTATGAGCCACATTTGTCAGGGCATAAAAGTTGTGTTTGATGATAAATACTCAAACCAGGGTAGTGATAGGGGTGAGAGCCAGGCATTACCCTGCAGGATAGTTCAGAGTTCAGTGATCAGTGTAGGTGAACAGTAGCCCGGGGTGTCGGCAATCACCTCAACATTGTAGGAGCTGTCGAAGAGACGCTCTATTCACCTCGGTTAGTACTTGTTAGCTCTGCAGCAGGGTAGACATAGAGGTAATGAGGCAAAAGGACAAGCCAACGTGGGTGGGCATTCGGTGGACATTAAGTGCTCATTGAGTTCATGAATTTCTATTGTACAATCGGGACCATATACAGCAGGGTTTTTCCATGGATGATGATCTGAAACTTTGAGTGCCCCGCAAATCCGTATGGGATGTTTTGAGCCTTCAGAGACTGATGGAGGGCCAGAAAGTCTTTTCGAGTTGTAACTGTGCCTGTTGAGTAGTCTTGCATAATATTGATTTTGGAGCCTTTCCAGAGCACCTGTTGAATTTTTCACATTTGTACAAGTATGATTTCTGCGTGGCAATATCTTAGTGGTTTAAATATCATTGCTCTAGGGTGCATATTAGGAGGGTTGAAGTGTGGATTGCCCATTGGTACTCAAAGAACTGATTCTATTTCGAAGTCTCGGTCAAATTTGATTCCCAGGGTGCGTGGTAACAAGACCTCCAGAAACTCCACTCATGAGTTTGCATCATCCTCCACTTTTTCTGCTAGTCCAAAGATTTGCAGGTTACCCCTGCGGTTCAGATCTTCCAACTCAGAGATATCTTTCATAAGTGCCTTGATCTTATTGGCGGCAGCGTCCACTCTACTCTTTTCATTTGAAGGAGAATCCTCTAAAGTACTAATCCTTGTTTCTGCTTCAGTGAGTCTGCTTAACATGTTTTGGAAGTCATTCCTTAAGGCTTGGAGGTTGTGATGCATTGCATCAGTGTTTACCTTTGCTGCTTGGTACATGTCTTATAATGCGCTGAGGCACTGGAGGATGATTTCAAGGCACGCACCTGAGTCTTGTTTGGCTTTGATTGGGGAGTCTGGGAGAGGAGGGTTCACCTTGGTTCACTTTAGCGAGGATTTATTTTCCTCATTGTTCTTGGAGTCTTTACCCCGGGCGACGCCATTATGGAATTTGTAGAAAGCAACACATATTGGTGTATGAGTGGTCTATAAAGTGTCTTTGCGCCTGCTGGTCACCTAGTGTCTTTCAAAACAGATTCAGTCAGTGTAGGAGGAGCAAATTTCCAGTGACAAGAAGAGCCAGGTATTAGTTTCTTGTGTTGGTGTTATTAATTTGTTCAGCCACTATCAGGCAATGAGGAGGGCCTAGTGTGGTGAGCAGACTGCGCTTGTTCTCAGTAGACAGTAAGCAGTGATCTACCTCTCAATAGATTACTGTTATGTGGTCGTAGAGCTGAGGGTAGCCACACAGGGTGAGATAACACACTGTGGTATTTGACCCCGCATTTGGGCTAGTCAGGAGATTGTCTAGGAGGACTCCGAAGCTTCAGGGTGGGTGCACTGCTATTTTGTTTTACCTTAAATAGAGGTTGAAAATGTTGATTACCACACGCAGGATTGCGCTGAGAGGGGCCTGGCAGTAGGAGGCAAACCTGGGTTTGAGGTCAATGTAGGAGGGTATTTTGCTAGTATTCTTTGTGCCCCCTTTTAGCGCTCCTTCTATGTAACTAGTGCATACAGAAGACTTGTGGATTACAAATCGCTGGTACGGGTGCATCCGCCATTTTGTTTTGCTTTAATGGAGGGCAAGAGACTTTGTTTATAAATTACTGGTTCGTGCAGAGCATTACTTGATGGTGGTGCTTGGTGTTGAGACCCCGGCTGGGATTGCCGTGGTCGGGTACTTTGTGGTTAGACAGTACTCCTTTTGTCTAATGTGTTCATAGATAATGGACAGCCACAATAGCGGGTTGAACACGCATGAGTGGAGGATAAATAATGGAACCCTCTTTACATCTGGACTGATTCGAGCAGGGTAAACCAGACATGTTAGCAGGGAGCCGAGCCTCTATCACTCAGTTACTGTTACGGGTGCATCAGCGGGTGGGCACAGGTGCAATACGGATGGGAAGCACTCACGTCGCCATATGTTGGGTGGCGGTCCCTTAGGGACTGGATAATGAGCAGATATATGGGCAGGGGTGCACGTAGTGAGAAAAAGCCATACCGATGTTTGTGCAGAATGTCCAATGGTGTTTGAGGAGTTGTCGAGTATTCAGTAGTGTGCGAAGCCGCATGGGGACGAAGGTCTACGTGGAGGGGTAGTCAATCCGGATCAATCCGTCGAGCTAGTGTCGTCTTTTCAGATCATTGATGTCTCCCGAGGTCAGAGAATCCCTTTTGGGTAATCTCAGGTGTTTTGGAGTGATGGTTATGCACCAGGACTCTGAACCTGCAGGGCAGGGAGCGGTGGGATTAAGCCACCTTCTTGCTCGGGCTCAAGCCATGCCCCCATCAAAATGCATATTCTGATGTCAGTGGTGAAACATTGTTACTTTATTAAATACAAAGAAGTAAATACACAGTCCTGGCATAAGCCTCGGTCCAGAGACAAGCCTCTCTCAAATATGCCAGAGAACTAACAGAGATTTTCTAGTAATATATAAATACCGAGATACTGGATCAGCGGGGTTCTGAATCAAAATGATTTGGGAGCAGACCGTGTTGTGAGCTTTCATAGAGTACAGTGTGTGTGGCGTAGTCTGGTTAGTTAGTCGACCACACAATAATAAGATTCCTGAATGCAAGTGTAAAACAGTTCAGCAAATCTGTATATATAAGGGGAGTGGTCAGTTACAAAAGTTGAAAGTGATAAAGTCTCTCTGGGGAAGAAGGTTCATCCTGCATCCTTGGATAAGAAGAAGTGCACTCATATTTTGTCAAAGATGTGAGCATGGTCATTGAGGTGATAAATCAGTCTCCAGTGCATTGCCATGGTCATCATATCTTTTAGACATTTATCATCTAGTGGTATGGTGGGAGATGTCAATTTCCTTAAGATGCATACCCTTGTGAATGCCATTGAGGCTGAAAACCATCTACTCCAATGGTTTGTCAGAACTTGGATATGATACATATCACGGAGAAGAGCCATGGTGCCTGATGCCTTGAACTCACAACTATGTGCTTCCTTCAAAGCATTTTAGATCTGTGTCCAGTATTGGGAGAGATATGGGCAACCCACAGGATTTTCACAATGTCACAGTCTTCAGTATCACAACAGCAGTGCTTTGAGATCAGGCTGAGGCAAGATAGATGCAGCCTGTTCAGGGCCAGTGGCAGCCATGTAGAATTTAAAAGTAACTGAATTTTAAGAGTGATTCAGACATTTGTCATAGAGGTCACTGAAGACATTCTGGTCTTTTTTCTCAATTCCCAATACCAAATTACCTTTCCATTTCAGCTTCAATGCTCTACTGGTGGGCTTTGAGAAACAAATCAGTTATAATAGACCCACACGTTCAAGTAAGATCAAATGTGAGAAGAGGGAACTCTAGCGGAGTATAAAAAGACAACAGCATCAGCTCCAGAATGAACATCAACAAGAAGACAAAACGTTTTTCTTCTTAAGTCCATCTGGAACACCCAGAAGCCTAACGTTGTCCCGTTGCCTTCTGTTTTCTATTGTCTGTCGGCTATTTTTGGAGTGTTCACACTCCTGCCCCTAGTAAGGTGATCTATTGATATGGTCTATCCGCTCTTTCACAGTACCCAGCCTTCTATCCGTAACATTGAGCAAGGCATGGAAACAGGCGAGGGCAAAGTTGACAGATTTTACTTCAGTGGCAGTCTAAGATAAATTGGATTTTACTGAGATCATGGCCTTGTCTTTTTAATAAATCTTTTTATCTGTGTGTTACTCATAAGAACACAACATACAGAACTCTCTTTCAAAAAGTGGCTATCCATGAGAAACATCACAGTGCAATCCCAATCATAATATTTTCCAATCCAGCCATGTTGTAGGGACACCACCTCATTTGTACAAAGGAGTGAAGACTAAGGACCTGGTTCACAAAGGGGAAATGTACACTTTTGTGTATGTTTATTATTAAAGCTCTAGGGGCAAAATATGTTTATGAGATTAGAGGCGCTTATCAATATGATAGTGTTGACTTTACCCAGGGCAAAATATGTAAATCATGACTATTACTCTCTACTAAATAGAGGGTATTATGAGGGGTGGATTGACTATATGTGCTCCTACCACTGCTCCCAAATCTTCTGGTAACAACTCAGTGGCTTGTACACAGGTATTAAAAGGAACATGCATTTTTCCATGCCACTGAGCCAACAGCCAAATAGGAGGAGTTGTGGCTCACCAGTGCTGGACAATTTTCCTTTGGGGCTTGCACCAAGCCTAGGTTTATTAGAGCTTTACTATATCAGTTGGTTTTAATATCCTTAAGTATAGGTAAAAGGGCTAACTTAAGTGATGGCAGGTTGTCCATCCAAGAACAATTGAACAGAATGCAAAAATCTGTATGTTCATGTATGCTCTTTCGAATAAAGATGGTGGAATGTGCAAATGGTAATTTTGTAGTGTATAGAGTAGTGTTGCAGCGTAAAGCATGGTAAAAAGGTTTATTGTGCGCTTACTTTCATTTACTCCTCTAACCGTACTTGACCCTTTATTATTAGACAAACTGCAGCATTTTCATCTACCACAGAGGCAATGATCCTCTGATAAATCTTTCTCACCCGATAAGAGGGGTAGAAATTAGGATGACCAAACTACATGTTAGCTGTCCAATGAGGACCATTAATTGACAGCCAACTCTCAAACTAGAGATCAAATTTAGGTACACCACTCTTAAGACTATACTGTAGAAATAAAGGATAGCAACAGAAAGATCCAACCTCCTAAAAAAGGTAAGTTGAGTGAGGATAATGCAGACCAAAAGCTACTGCAAGTGCAATGCAAAATAAAAGAAGTAACACCTGATGTTCTGTTAGAGCTCGGTGATTCACCCTACAATACATTACATTAAGTCAAAGAGCACAGTTTGAATGGAAAAATCATTGACACAAGTAATTTCTTCAGAAGCTCAGTTAAGGATATCACAGCTTGCATAGCAATGCCAAACATTTAAGCAGGCTTCTCGAATTAGAAACAGCTACAGAGTTACAGAGTCCTACCACAATTAAGGCTGATGGATAGTATGTTGTCAAACAGCTCATATCAATTAAGAGTAAGTCCATTAGCATGAACAAGAAAATAAGGAAAAATAGAAATGGTTCGGCAAAGAAGGCTCAGTCCATCAGCTACCGATTGTACCACCAAGCAATCAGTTCAAGAGAAAGAGAAAAGTTCATCAAAAAACGGTCAGCACAGCATTCAGGTCGCAAGCAGGAAAAATCAGAATGACATCTGTAGCCCCTCCTTTGGGGTTTCTTCTTTCAGAAGGTTTTTATGATCATCCCAGTGAGGTGGCATAACACACCCATCGAAAGACTATCACATGTCCATATTCGCATAGTGCCACTTAGGACACTTGCAACATCGAGATGGTTTCCCATGCTAATCAAGAGAAATCAAAGATCGAGAGTCCACATAAGTCTGGTATAAAAAAAAGATACAAACTAGTTTGTCGATACCAATAGATGTAATTCTATTCCCACAGGAATTTCTTACAGTGCACATTGAAGAAACATTAAGGAATGGCAAGGTATAGACATGTGTGGGACATGTCTACACTTCAACATTTAAGCAACATTTCACTTGTAGAAAATTACCCATTGTATTAAAACACGGGAAAGGTTGACACTAGAGAAAGGCATTTCAAGAAGGCCTTTAAGTTAGCATTGCACATTTAAATGAAATGAGCTCTAAACCAACATCAAATATAGCAAAATTAAATCAATTGAAGAATGTATAAAACTTTCACAGATCATTATTACTTGAAAATAGCTAATGTTAGAAATACCGTACTACCACAAATTTTCACAATCATATGAGTGCATATTTTTCTAAAGTAATTTCTCGAATATTGTTTTCATAATTTCATAAACTATAGAAGCTTTAGTAATCACAAAGGAAATCCCTCCACCTGTATGCTAATACGTAAGGTGCCACACAGTCACTGATAAATAAAGACAACCCGAAAGTCCTGGCCTTCCAAATTATCGTATGGACAACATATTATGCTGAAAAGTCACATTTATTTATTTACTTTGTTTTATCAAAATGGTAGAAAACGCGATGAGATAAATATCAATATATATGTACAATGATTACAAAAACCCTCCCGCAGAATGCGGGGACACAGAAATTCAGAGGTATAATCAGATAGAATCCATAACAGCATCAAAAGATCCCATGATCAGTTGGTCATACAGTTCGTCATCCAATTTCTTCTCATAAAGATAGGTGAGAACAGGGAGACTAAAATCGTTGTCTAACCCGGCTGTGGGTCACACCTTCTTCAGGGCGCATGGGTCATGTGCGAGACGCAAAAAGTGATGCGCCTAGGAGGAAACAACAATGATAAGAAGATACACATATTCAGTGTTAAATACTTAGGTAATTCAGGGTGTCAGAATACACAGCATCCCTGTATCAGAATTAAGGGTGAATAACTATATAATTACTGAACAAGGGAGCGTGCACACTATGAAAGACAAAGAGATAGTATAGGACGCCAGTGAGGTTACTGGCTGAAAAAGCCGCAGATCACCATAGAGACCTCTGTGATACACACGTGTCCGAAAGGAGAAATGTGTCGAAGATGTGAAAATCAGACTCAGATTGGTCTTAAAGGCAGTGGCCAGAATACCGAGAATACACAGCAGTGCAATGACATTAACATATTTCTCCTTAGACAGAAATACCTGGAAACAGGTGGAAAACAAATTACCACCGGGTCAAACTAAGCAAGAAGATACGGAAGATAGAGCTCCACACTTGTACCTAAAGATAAAAATAAAAATAATAAAAAAATAAAAAATACTTCAATGAAAATGCACAAAGGACCAAAGTCTCAAAAAGGCAGGAGAGCCAGAGGATATCTGTATAGCTGTTGTATAAAACAGCTTACCCAAAGATAGGGGCCTGCTGGGTTCTCAGATCAGTTCAAAGGTCTCAACAGAGGGATTCCAGACTTGCTAAAATGAGAGCCCAGAAGTACAAAAAAGTCCAAATAATACGGACTATGAAGTTCTTGCTGGTTGGAGGCCCGGGGCAGGCACTATGCTGTAGGTAAGAAGAGTGAGACAGGTTGGATACACCTAGACAAACCAAAAATAAATAACCAGTGAACGGAAGGCAGGTAAGTATGCAGGAGGCTCAAACAGGACGATCTGAGGAGCACAGGGTGTGTTCTGTTGCACAATGATAGAGAACGCCACGCCCTAAGAACACACCCTTTGCACAGACTGGTAGGCCAAAAAGCAGAGTTACTGCACAGGGTGGCCTAAAAAGACAGAATCCAGTGCTCGAATTACGGTCTAATAAGCATAGAGTAATCATAGAAGCTTTAGTATCACTGTACGAAATTTCAAGCTTGCACTGAATTTCAACACAATTTTGCACCAATTTTGCACCAACTTTTCTAACTGGAACACACTGACAGAAAGCGTGTTTATATGTTTTAATATTACATAATGTGTGTGTTTTCTTCATCTCGCATTTTAAAGCATGCTTTTACGGTGCTTCTACTACACTTGTCTAAACTTCTTGCGTCACTGTGTCTAACATGTGCGACATGTACTTTCAACTTTTCGTATCTTTTGCGAATAAACATGTTGTGTATTATGATTATTAAAATCATGCTGTCTCAGTAGCTTGGACAGGACATCCATGATAGTGATGACCACTGACTTGAAAGAGTGGAGCTGAATGTGCCAGCTCTCTCTAGAAGGCATCTAGGAGTGGGGGAATATTGAAATGCCAGGTTTAGAATTCGATATGGTCACATGTACTCCTAACTATCCAAACATCTTCTGGAGCCACTGTCACTTCGGGGCACCTAGCAGCTGTTGTTTTAGGGTAGAGGATTTATTTTGACTGGTTAAGTTTTAGACCAGATATCTGCCTGAAGCAATTTATAATTCTCATTACCCGTGGGTCAGAGCTGTGAGGATGGTCTAGATACATCAAAAGGTCATCAGAATAAAGAGAAACTGGTCTCCAAAGAGAAATCCCTGTGTACTCTGGTCTGCCTTCAGCAACCCTACCCAGGATTTAATGGCAGGATGAATAACAATAGAGAGAGAAAACACCCTTGACAGGTCCCCCACTCAACTGGGAAAAGGTATAACAGGACACTATTTAATAGAATCCCTAACCACTGTGCTGGTGCACAACAGGTAGTTATAGAATAGGAATCATCAGCCAAAACCCTTGTTGGCAAGGATGGAAAAGAAGTACTTCTATCCAATGAAGTTGAATGTTTTTCAAAATCTACCAGGAGGGGGTACAATTGCCCTTATGACATAGAATGGGAGCAATGGCATTTTGGAGACATCAAATGTTGTGACCGGTGAAACATCACAGCATAAAGCCATATTAGTTTGCGTGGATAAAGGAATGATGTGAGGTAGAAGATGGTTGGCAAGCACCTTTGCCAGAGGTTTGGTTTCAATGAAGCCTCTTAACAAGAAACACGTCCAGGCCTACTCCACGGATCTCATCTTTGAGGGCAGTGCAAACATTTTGGATTGCCTTCAAGATATCCCTGGTAGATGACGTAGGGTTCTTCTGTTCAATGGATGAAGCAGCATGTTTGGTGTCTGTTGCATGTGCCGACGGAGTTGAAGGCTTGCTTTTCACAAATGCGATGGGGAATGTGGTTCACCTTCTCTTTAGCCATATTTTCCTGGGTGGTAATGGGTTAGCACAGATCATCTGTAAGGATTTGTTCACCACCAAGAGCTGTGGAGAGTGTACCTCAGTGAGAGGCATATTGCCTCAAGTTGTAGGCAATGATTCCACATCATGCCCTTCCCACCCAGCAGAAAGGAGGTATCAGTTACCTACACTGCATGGAAGGGTTCTCACCCTCCCCGGGGTCCATGACCACCCAGTACAGCAGGGAAAAACAAACGTAGGACTGCATGGCTGTTGGATGGCATGTGCCCCTAGCCTTTGTAGTTAGTTAGTGTTGGCTTGTCCCATCTTCAGGGGAACTCTGATGGTGCAGCGGATGAGTCAAGCAAGGCTTATATGGTAGACTCAGATCTGTACTGATGTGTGACCTTTGATGGGAGAAGAGCCCATTCATTCTTTGAATGATCTGTGAGTATATCAGCCGCTCCTGGGCCAGTTGAGCGTCTGTGGGAGACCAAAGGTGCTATCTACATCAAAAGGAGTGCAGGGAAGTATTGAGTCAATAGCCCATGGTTTGTGTCCCAGAGTTGCACCTTTCCAATAAATGTGTGATGAGAAAAGGGGAGGCGCGACTCACGATGGGCCGTTTTACCATCCCTCTTCTTAGGACACCACTTTACTGGTCGCCCTTGTATGCTTCAACAGTCGGTAAAGACAAAGGAGAGGGTGACCTCACTCCCTTTCCTGTTTTCATGCATCGGAGACGCGAGTCCACCTCCTGCCACTGGCTGATCGATATTCAGTGCTTGGGCAAGGGGCACAATCAGCACTATTCTACTGGCCTGTCGGGCACTCTGTCACTCCCAGATAAGCTACCTCGAAATGGCCACTGTGTATGTCTGTGTTTGTTGGTCCCATGGGCTGTCATGGGATTAAAAATTCGGCCCACACACTGGCCCTTTAGTTTCAAGCCAGCTCATCAGGCAGTAACAGAGATCCCAAAAGGCCAGTCTAACAGTGAGGAGCAGCCATTTTCCAGCCCAGTCGACAAAGACATGTCATGCAGGGGCCCACACCACCATCTTGACTCCAGCACCATCTTGACACCTCCTACAGTGTTAGGATCCAGTCAGTGTGCACCCAGCCAAGGTGGACTAATGTTGAGACCCACGCCGGCCCAGACTCCCCGCCACAAGCCCGCATGGGAGAAAGAGGAAGATTAAACGCTTCTGGTGCAATGCACCCAATAGAATATCCAGTGGTCGGGTCCTTCCTCCCAGGCAGCCATCTCCAATCTCATCCATTATAATTCCACGGCTGCACTGGCATCTAGGCGCTAGACTATATTGGAGGCAGGGCTGGGCTTGACCCACACCGCGGCACAGCCTCCTCTGCTCCATCTCCTCCAGCGGTTTGAGGTCTCTTCCACTGATGCCTGTCGGCCTACCCCTGGCCTCACTGGGGCTGTCTCTTATGGCGGGAGACATGAGTAGAGTGGGCTGCCCACAACTGCAGCAGCGATAGGTGAGTGGCAGTGTATTGCAACTTGTTATTAACTGAGCCTGGTGATGCCCTTGAAAGCAGGACAGCTGAGGAGCTTTTTGGTGCATAGACAGAGCCCCCTTGGACATGCTCCATCATCTTGGCCAGTCAAGTCACACCTCCCTAAAAGCTCAGCTTTTCAAGAGTTGTGACTTTACCTCCTCTTGTAAGTTAACGTTTTCAAATAATTTACCCTGTTAATCCAATGACAGAGCAGAGCGAGGTAGGTTTATGAAGCGCCGACTAAACAGCGGTTCATTCGTTCACTTACTTTTAGCATTGCCAACGTGCCTTTGAACTAATGTGGCTTGTTTATTTTGTGTGGTGAGTGTATAAATATCCATTCATTCATTCATTGGTACACATATGCATTGTTTGTAGTTTAGTTCCATTTGCTCCGGATAGTAAACAAACTGGACTTTGACCTGCTTGCTCTTTGGGTAATGTGTATGTCATTATTGGACGCACTCGAGCATACCTTTGTAGTGTCTCGGAGGAGAACTGCATTTGTCCTGTTTTTCTAATCAAAGAATCTGACGTTGCTCGCTCCGCCCTCTTTTTTGAAATTGGATCTTGAAAACGGTTCTATCAATATTAGCCATTTTTGAGTGCTGTCTGTGGCTTTGGTGGGCTGTCTGTTGTCTACACAAGTCAAGTTTGGTGAGAGTTGATGACCCTGGTTTGAGCAAAGGTGTTCTATAATAACATACACACAAAAAGGTGGTCAAATACTGAATTTCAAATAGCCTTTAAAAAATGTAAACTGAATACGCACTTGATGTCAGCGCAGACACAGAAATGTGTTTTGGTGGTAATAACAGCAGGTGCAGTTAACTGCCTTAAGCTCAATTTTTACTTAGAGTGTTAACAATCTTTGAGCAAGGAATGCACTGTGTCATATCTGGACACTGTTAGCACACTCCAGAATACCCCGGGCTGCCATTCCTTTCATAGAAACTCATGTCACATTCACTCAGTGCACGGATGCACTTTGAAAGATCGCATGTTATTGGATTAGAAACACTTAGTTTTGCAATATACTCCATTCCAATACATCATCTGAAAAAGATTTGACTTTCATTTCCTGATTTTATAGTTACTTATCTCTTGTTTTTCTGGCACTCGAGGACTTCTGTGTCTCATCATGCAGACACGTTTCATCTGATTCAGGGAAAACACAAGTGATAAAGTGTTTGTAGCTTCTTACTCAGAGCGTGTACAGCACATTGTTCAATACCCCTCTTTACTGCACAAGAATTTCTTAATTTAACATTTGAGAATCCTCCAAAACGCCATCATGCTTTCTCTGTAAACGAAAACAGAGTTCGCCTTCCTGCGTGACTATCTGGGTTGAGAGGATCTGTGGCTGAAATACAAGTGCTTCCATATTGTGGTTTAGGCGTCCTGTGTGTTATAAAGCGTGTTCACCCCAGGTTGGATGAGATTTGTTAGTGAGTTGGTCTTTATAATGAATCACAACCAGAGAGGAATAAGAGGTAATTCCATCTGTGGTGTGACACTCCTGCATCCATGTTTTCTCCTGCGGTACTGAGGGCTGCTGGAAATCCAGTGATCAGGGTTACCGCATGGTCTCAAGTAACCCTGTAAGCCTCTCTAATGGATGGGAATGGCACGCACAATTTGGAGTTACCTCACCAATTTTTACATGTCATTCATTTCTCCTGGGGCAGATCCTACCAGTTTTAACCTGGAGCATTGGTTCCCAGAAACCCTTGCAGCATTATCGCACAGTGTGGGCTCCTCAAAATGATTTCTGTGAAAAATTCTATTTCCGCCCAAATCGGTATTAGGAGCCACTCATGATGAGAACCTTAGATGTCACCTGTGGTGTTGGTGAAGCCTGTACTGAGTTAATAATACTAAAAATCACAAGCTACACTGTGAGTTGAACGTCTTGGCTCATGCAAAAAATTCTACTAACATACTACCCACGTTGCATAACCTTCATATTCAGGATTGACAATTTATGTGTCCATCTCATGTGTGTTTTTTAGGCCAGTGAGTCTCTGAAGTGGCTTCTTTTTGTTTGGCGGATCAAAAGTAAAATTGCTGTGGCAAGGCCAACTCCTTGGATATCAGGGCCGCAGACTTGGCGTTCCTCAAGGTGGCAAGCTGCTCACTTGCATTATGCAATACCATAGAACCCTCAAACCCATCAGCCATCTTTTCCCCATCTGTTAGTTTTCTTTATTGGGTTCCAAAACGTCTGTTCGCTAAAGCACATACTCTGCATCTTGAGGAACACCGCAGTCAAGGGAGGGATACTACTGAGAATAGCTCTTAAAATCATAGAGTGGCTAAACTCAGTCTTCTGCCTCTCATTAGTCAACGGAGACTGTTCACAATGGAAAGGAATATAAGCAGGGGGGTAGCTTGGTCAGTAAGACTGTGATCTGGGTATCCTTCAGATTTAGCGACAATCATGCTAGCATATCATGTGAATCACTCACTATAGGAGAAGCAGCACATGAGGGTGGTTAGGGATCCAGCAGAAAGGGGAAGGAGTTCATATTGGGTGGGGGTTCTTAAAACAGAGTATTTTGTAAACTATAACCATGTTTTAACAGGGTGTTGTATCTTCCCATACATAGGATACCTCGCTCTACTCTAATTATTATTTAATAATGTGTATTCATATATGACCTTTTAGGCCTGCACTTGTACTAATACTATAACACTCAATTGTTGGGCCAGTCAATTGTAGTTCATTCAAGCTGCACTGCATAATAATTGCTCTGTGCTGCTTGACCCTCTTATACTCGCATAAGACAGGTCATGACCATCACCCAATATTGTACCAATCTACAGCAATAAACCACTCATCATCAACTCAACAAGCAAGGAATAACAGAAGAGATATACTATATCCGACTGGCCAATGGAGGACTCTATTTTAGTCCATCACTGCGGTCCCCAACTATATACTGTGGCAGCTTTCTCACAATCTTACAATGACCATCAGATATGGGATGATAGTAACAAAGGTCATCCCAGCAGATATCACCCCTATTTCTGTCTCCAATCTATGCCCGCTAAGAACCCTAAACTATAAAAAAAATATCTCTGACTGGACAACCCAGTGGAATAACCAGATGACTGGGCTATGGCCATAAGCAATTCAATAAAAGGCCTGCAGAGCTGTTCAAAACTGCCATCTAACAGAGAACCATAAATTGCATGTTTATTCGCACTTCTTCATCCATCACAGTGCTGATTGCCTTGACCATAACACAATAACCTTACATCAGTGGTCAACACAAACGACATAGAAACATTTCCCACATAAGGCCAAAAACAAAGACCGCACCCTTACAACCACAAACCATACACAGTGTAGCATGCTGTCCGTGTAGGCAAGTGCTTCAGCACCCCGCATAGGGGTAAAAAGTCATATATCGATATTGTAATACTATACATATATTCATTCTAACGAAGACATCCTCAAAATGCCCTCCAGCCTGTAACACATGTACATAACCTTCCCCTAACCTGCTCCCTACACTTTTCATTTGCCCACCTCTAGTAATAGTGTCAACTGGGACCGTTTTGGCAGTTTATTACTAAACATTGTTTATCAGAGCATCCACATCCAAACCGCTGTGCTCCATAAATAATAATCGGTTTGTTTACTATATTTTGAACTCCCTCTGATCACACGTTTCCACTGCTTGTGTTAGCACTTGAATGTGTGAGGTTTCATGAAGTCCCACTTTGACTGGTAGAATTCAAAAAATTATTAAGTGTCTATACATAATCACATTTACCTGCCTTTAAATTCATTGATACTTTAGCCCGTTTGCATGTGATTTTCCCTACTTTGACATGCATAGCTCAATTACATTTTTAAGTGATGCTATAGGCACATTTTATTTCATTTTCCAACATAAGAAGAAGATCGTTGTAGTATCTATAGCCTTTAATTGATGTGTGTTTCCAAAATGCTTACAGGCTCATATAGAAACCTGGAAGACAATCTGGTCTACCATTTGCATGTGTCCATAAAATTACCCCACAGTATTATCAGACAATTTAGACTTAAAATGCAAAAAAGACCAGGAACAACACACTGATAATATATACCACATGATTTATTACATTTTCTTTCCACTGTGTTAACAGTCTTTTCGTGCTGGTAACATATTGTGGGATTTCCACTAATTCGCTGGAAACTCAAAATTGGCTGGTGTGACAAAAAAGTGTGTCACTACTAGGGGTGGGCGGAATTTGCGATATTCACTTTCACAAATTATCGCAAAAATGTTAAAAATCTCCGCAAACACGCAGAAATATCGCGAAGATGCAGAAGTTTTTTTCCCGCCCGTTCGCGGTATTTTCTGCGTGGTCGCGGCTCGCCAACTTACCCATGCGGTTGCTCGCGGGCGCGGCCATCTTGTTTTCACTTGTCTCGCGGTGCATGATCGCGAGAAGAAAGAAGTGATCGCGCGACGAATGACGTTACTGCGGGCATGAACTGTCGCGAGACAGCACAAATGGCTACCAACAATCCAACATCTCGTGGAGAACGTGACCGGATCGGGAAAACTTGTCGGCGAACGCGGGGATTCAGGTAAGGCGATCGCGCGTACGCGAGAATGTATTATTTTACAGCGCGAGCAAGCAAAACATTTCCGGTAAAATGCGGATTGTGGAAATTTTGACATTTTCGAACTCTCCACGGAACGCGAAAATGTCAAATTATCGCAATTTCCGCTGGCAGAACGGAATTTTAGCCCAGGCCTAGTCACTACAATTATCGCACAATTCTGTAATTGTCTGTGCCGCTAAGAGCAGCTGCTTGTGATAATACATTTTCGATCAAAAGCATAAGTTTCTTTGTGCATGTGTTATATATTACCTACTGACGGTCACCCGCAGGTAGTTATAGTTAGGATGTAGTTTCCATAGGAAGAGCATTTTGTCATTTGGCAATAACTTTGGTATCGTTTAACAAATCCTTGCAAATAAATCAAAACTAGTATGACGCTCACTCCAGCTTCTGTCTTAAGAGTTTCGTGGTGATCCGTTCAAAGGGAGGGCCGAGAAAAGGGGGGGTACCAAAACGCGTTTTCCCCATGTTAATTCCCGTAGAGATCTTAGATACGAATACAGCCTGAACAGGTTAACAGAATTTCACCAAATTTGACATTAAGGTAGCTGTTGGTCAAGAAAACAACATTTGTGTGAATTGGCGTAACTCCGTTCAGTAGTTTTTGTGAAATTAAGAGAAAAACCTAACTGTATATAAAGGGACTTGGATCCTCTGAGCATCCAACAGTCCTCGTGCTGAAATCTAATTGGCTGCCAACACTTCAAACCAGGAAGTTTTGGCAGCCATCTTGGGACTCAACCGACTCCCAACAAAATTTTTAAAAAAGAGAAGGGAGCAGGGTAGTAATACTCCAACCCTTAGGCCTCTTGGGATGGTCCCAGAGGGCACCCTGCCAGGGCAAAATAATGTTTTTCTTAAAAAGAATTTTGGCGGGACTCGCGGCTCCTGCCAAACATTTGTTTTAATAGAAGCGCAGGCTCCCGCTTTTATTTAGTAATATGCCTTCGGGTGGGCTTGGTTCCAGGGGCATGTGGCAGTTCAAGGAGGGGGGCCCACGGGGTCCTCCTCCTGGGTCTAATAAATGCCCCATGGACCACCACCTCCCCGGAGCTTATGAGTTTTTAAAGAGGTGGGCCTCTCAGACCCCCCCAGGCTCCAGGAAACACCCCCTCCCCAGGGTCAAATTCTTTTTTTATTAAATGGGAGGATGGGCCGCACGTCCCCCCTTCTGGGCCGTTCTTGGCCCCAGGGACTGCCACCTCCCAGGGGCAGGCCATACAACAAAGGAGGGGAGCTGGAGCCATGGATGACCATGGGGACTGCCATCTCCCAGTGCCGGCACCTGTTACGTCCTAGGGTCCCCACTCCTGTGACATAGCTGTTTCCTGTGGCTTGGCGGGAGCTGTACTGCTCCCGCCAAGTCACAGCAAATGCTCCACTTCCAGCAAGTGAGAGCTGACAAATTGCTTTCGCTTGCTGGAAGAGGAGCATTCATTTGTTTCACTGACCACTAGCAAGCAAGCAGGGACGCAGATGAATTGCTTTCAGACAAGGGAGCTGCATATTTAGCAGCACCCTGTATCTGAAAGCAATGCCGGATCCTGCAGGAGGAGGGGTGCTGGCAGGGACCTTGGGGGCCTTGAGGCTCCCCTCACATTCACAATGCAAACAGGGTGCTCTGCGGGCGCCCAGTACTAATGGCCAGGCCTCAGGGTATGGGGACCCCAGGGCCGAAATCCACCTAGGGAGGAGGGCAATGTGGCCTGCATCCCCTATTACAAATAGGCCAGGCCCTGGGGATGGGGTCCCTGGGGACAAAATCAGCATGGGGAGGGGGCCGCAAGGCCACCCACCCCTTTTACATAACATAAATAAAAAGGCCAGACCCTAAGGGATGGGTTCTCTCAAGCAGAAATGGTCTCAAGGAGTTCGGCTATGCAGCCCACCTCCCCCATTGCAAAAAGGCCTAGCCCCAGAGGATGGCATCCCCGGGGCCAAAATCGACTGGGGAAAGGTGGGTCATGCCCCTTTCTCCTAATAAAAGAAAAAATGTAAAGAAAGACCGGTCTGGGGAAAGTCACCGGAGGCCTCACCCCCTTTCTCTACCACTCTGAAAAGGGGCCTCCTGGTGCACAACTTGAAGGGAGATGAATTCCCCTTGGCTGGTGAGGTTCTTTGGGGGCCAACAACCCCTCCTGTTCTATCCAGTAAGTCCCACACAGCCGGATTGCTGAGAGTTTGTCAGAGGCCACACCCTCTTTCTTCACTACTGTGCAAATGCACCTCCTGGTGCACTACTGGTTAGGGATGAAGTACCTTTGGATGCTAAGGGTCCTTGGGGCGAGGAACCTCTCCTGTTGCCTCCAGTAAGTCCCATACAGCGGGATTACTGAGAGGTCGCTGGAGGCCTCACCTCCATTGTCCACTACTCTACAAATGTGCCTCCTGGTGCACTACTGGTTGGGGGATAAAGTCCCCTTGGATTCTGAGGGTCCTTGGGGGCCAAGAACCCCATCCTGTTACCTCCAGTAAGTATCACACAACGGGATTGCAGCAATATGGTCAAAGGCCCCGCCCTCTTTCTCCCCCACTATGCAAACTTGCCTCCTGATGCACTACTGTTTGGGGGATGAAGTCTCCTTAGATACTGAGGGTCTTTGGGGGCCAAGACCCCTCCTGTTACCTCCAGTGGGTCCCACACAGTGGGATTGCTGAGACCTTGTTGGAGGCCCCACCCCCTTTTTCCACCACTCCGCAAACACGCCTCCTGGCACACTACTTGTTGGGCAATGAAGTCCTCTTCAAAGCTGAGGGTCCTTGTGGGGCCAAGACCCCTCCTGTTACCTCCAGTAAGTCCCACACTGCAGGATTGCTGACAGCTGGTTGGAGGCCCGCCCCCTTTCTCCGCAACCCTGCAAAGACAACTACAGGTTAAAAAAAAAAAGAAATCAACTTAAAAAACAATGGTTACAGGGATGTTATAGGTCGGAAATAGAATTTATAAAACCTTAGCAATTCATTAAAAAAACAAAGGTTACAGGGATGTTATAGTTAGGAAATAACATTTTAAAAAACCTTCGAAATTTACTGAAAAAAACAAAGGTTACAGGGATGTTATAGTTAGGCTTAGATTTCACTCATACAAAACCATAGAATTTCAGCAGTTATAGTCAATTCGCAAAAGATAGAACTAAACAGTTCGTAGATGACAAGGGTCATACATATGATATTCTATCCAACATTAATTGTACTACTAAATTTGTGGTGTACATTATTATATGCAAATGCCAAAGAATTTATGTAGGTAGTACAATTAGGGCACTAAAAGAACGTGTCAGTGAGCATTTCAGAGCTGTGAAATGTAATGACTGCAGATATCCGATTGCCGAACATATAAATAATTGCTCAGCACAGGGTCCATCTAAGTCTTTTCAATTTATTGGTATTGAGCATGTCAAATTAGACCCACGAGGTGGGAATAGGGAGCTCCAACTGCGGAGACAAGAGGCAAGGTGGATCATGCGCTTGAGGGCGATTGAGGTGGGTCTTAATTATGACCATGAGTTACAGTATTTTCTGGGTGATTAGGCATTGTTAGGGATGTGAATCAATCTTCCATTTGTGGTTACTAATAATGAATCATTTGTAGGTAGTAGCTGGTAACTCTGAGACGATGGAGGCTTTAGTATGACTTATGAACGTAGCATATGCAAAGGGGCGATTTTCTAGCGGAGGGACACCTCTTACTTAGCATAGAAATTGAACTTAGATCTTGGGCGCTTCTAAATAGAAGGTTCTTTTAGCTTTTTATTTTTGACTTTGCTCATGTAATATATAGCATCAGGATTATTGATAGCCCGTTTAGGTTTATCTCATACTCTGAGAAGAATTCCTATAATGGCATTATCCATAGACATTGTGAGTGTCATATCCTTTTTTTATGTTATTCTTTACACATTGTTTCTGATGTTCATATTTATCTATATTGTCGGCGCTTATGTAAAGAAGGGAAGTTTTTATATATTTTTTACTTTTTGTTTATATATTTTTGGTTTGCACATATATCCATTCTTTTTCTTACCTCATAATCAAGTAGCGGGACTACTGAGAGCGCGCTTTGGTGGTTCATTGATAATGATGTGAATACCATCTTAGTAATGGCGCCCGTAGTAGTTAGTTAGGGGTTAGTCACCTCCTTAATGTTTCTAGTCTTAATGTAAACACCATTTAGTAATGGCGTCCGTAATCAGATTTAGGGGTTAGTCACCTCCTTTATGTTTTTGGCCTTTAAAGCATGACGATGCCGTCACGTGATTGCCTACGTGAACCTGTATTCGGGAAGTAGTGTCAACGAAAAGGTGAGCGAATGCGTATGGATCTCTAAACTTTTTATAAATAAATAGTAGGAGTAGTTAACTCTTATGACGAGTTTTTTTGATTTATTTGCAGGTCCCAGTATTCTAGGGTACCTATTGATTTAATAGAGAATACTTTGGAATCTAATTTACTGGGGAGACAATAGCTTGGACGGTGAGCAAGTTCGTAATTGTGGCGTTCTGTGTACATTGTTAGCACGGTTGTTTTACTAGATAGTTTATTTCGAGTATTTTATGAGCTGGGCCTATCTTTAACTTGTAGGTCCTGGAACTTTAAGGTACCTTCAAAGATTTATACCCTTAACCCTAGCGGTTTGGCTCGTATCAGGAATCGGAAGCAGATACTATGGCTTCTTGCTAGAGGTGAGACTTATTTGAAAGCATTAGTGCAATTTACGTTGATTTACAGTAGGGCGTATTTGGATTTGTCTACACATGAGAATATACAGCAGACTGTTATGGTTATTCCTTTCAGGGATTATGGTGCCGCATTTGAAGCGGGATGTAAACATTAATAATCTGGAGTGTTATTTGACTTATTGTGGAAAATTAATGAGGTAAGCAATCGTTATATAAACAAAATTTGGCGGGAGAACCGACTTGCGAGTGATTTTCTTATGCCTCTTGTGTCTCGCAGTTACTAACTGTGAAATTTATTCAATATGAATTACTTAGGAATACATTGGAATAAGAAAATTGAAGGTATGAATAAATACTTAATATTGGTACAGCATGCCTCTCACTATTTTGGGGTGATCTGCACTATTTTGGTTCTTTTGTAACATGACATTTAGTTTGAGATCGATTTTAGACCGTGGTATGGTAGGGCACTGGGTCCATACACATTAGGATTGATGTATAATTTCACTGTATGTAAGTGAGGTAATCCTATATGATATTAAGCTATAATAACCATCATGCACAATATTTAGATGATGGTTTGTTTCTTTATTTTGCATCATCTTGCTGTCCTCTACACAAGTTTTGGATTGTATCCAACTTATAAATTATACTTAATATGGGAAATTCGATTTATTGTAATATAATTTCATTACTTCCAGCCCTGAGGAAGTCGTTTGGGTTAATGCGACGAAACGCGTTGGGAGTGGAAGAAATCATTCAAGAATAAAGAAGAACAAAAGTTCCAATAATCGCTGTTGTTTATTGAATTTTTATATAAATGTTTAAAATATTGCGAGTGCATCAACAGCTTTTGTTAGTTTAATCAATCTCTGATTGAGTTTTTTAGGGAATTGGGTGGTATTCCCTAGTGTGGTAGCACCGCGTGTACTTTGAATGAATCAGTTAATATTACTGTGGATTCCTGTTGGAGCGCTAGGTTCCTTTTCCCTTACACCCATCAAGCTTACAATCACTCATGACATGGTCAGTGACATCACTGATGACATCACTGATAACATCTCAAATAACATAGTGACAGCCACAACAATGAAGAAACAAAGTAAACAGGTGTTCCATAAAGAAACGTCCCTTCTCTCTTCTAAACATAGATCACCTACAAGACCATCTTCCAGTATTTCTATTTAGGGAGCATAAAAGGGGTCAGCATGAGATAGACTTCTGTAGAAGTCTTGGAAAAGGAAATAAGTGTTTAGCCTATAGCTTCATGCCTGCAAGAATGTAGGTAATCATAGAGATCTATCCCTCTCCAAGTATGAAGGGAATCTTCCTCCTGACTGTGAGAACACCAATTAAATTACAGGTGTTTCAGAAACTTTCTTATCTCCCATCACACCACCAGGAACCAACCAAATCGCTACTCAAAAGGAGCACCTGCAACATACCTTAAGTTTCGCATCACATCGAAACTTGGACTGTAATCTACAACCTTGAACATCCCGCTGTCCTAGTACATAATGAACATAAGGCCTTTTCTGACCATTAATTCTCCACATTCACTGTCCAGTTCTTCCCTTCAGGCCTCACTATCAACAGTCTAATACAAACAATAAGCCTTTCCCTAACTAACGAGAATCATGATAATGCACCAGCAAAGAAAGACAGAATACAATAGCAAAGCTTAATGCATTTGAATGTAGGCCTGTAGTCAGGCTGTTAGCTCAGCATTTTTTATTCCCCGGAGCTTTATATAGCACAAACTTGAACTGAAGGTATCAGAGCACTTTACATGAGCACCAGTTGCGTTACAGACGGACACAGTCATTTTTGTTAGGCACGGGGAGATTTAAGTGATTTGCCCAAAATCACAAGATGTTGAGCTTCCCTGCCAAGACTCGAACCCGGTTCCACAGCTTCGAGGTTGACCGCTCTAGCTGTAAGGCCACATCCTCTTCCCAGCAGTTAATATGAACTTGGAATACATGGTTATAGATTCCCAAAAATAATTTTTAGAGTAAATGTAAAACGTGAATAAAAGTACATGATTAAGTTTCAACTGAACATTAGTACACTCTTATATAAACCCCATGATGATTCCATTATATTAATGCATTTAAATGCTTCACACATGTTAATGAAGTTAGGGCACACAATGGAATTGCATAATCGTGACATATAAAGTGTGGAGCCTAAATTACGCTGCTCCAATCCCTTTTGTGATGGTGATGTTAGCCATGACAACAAAACATGAATCATATCTCCCTTCTCGATAAGCTCAAAACCTTGATATTTTCAACATTTTACGTCTGGAGTTATCCAGAAGTTTCATGTCATCAGCAAATCTACACTGACTCTCCTCTAGTTCCACAACCTTTCCCTTTCTTCATATTCCCCTTACATGGTGCTCTTTTCTCTTTGCTTTGATACACTTGTACCCCTTAAAGAGTGCAAACAAACGAATGGCACAAATAACAATGATTACTAGGGGTCTCAAAATAGAGCCCAATATCCCACTTCTAAGTTTTTGCAAACCACTTGCCTACTCTAGCAAATCTATTTCCAATCGCCTCCCAGGCACCTGTAGCTTCCAACTCCTCTAAATCTCCCTTTAAATCTGTTATGTTCTTAATATATTTCTTCACCTCCTCGATGTTATCAAGGATTGCTGAACTTTCAACATCTTACAGATTCCGCCCTCCTTTGCGAGAAGGATGTCCAACGCAAGGTGGTTCTGCATCACTATAGACCTTATAGCTATCATTTCAGTGTCCATGGCCAACAATGAATTTGCAGTACTGGTAGCTAACTTGTCAACTATAGTGGACAGCTTTCTAATTTTAATATAATTTAAAACCACTCCAACAGAAGGAATCATTGCACCAAAAATATCTCCAACTATTTCAGAAGCACAGCATTCCATTTGGTTCTAACTTGTGGTCCCCACACTGGACCATCCAGATGTTCTACATGATAAATCTTCGGGAGTACTATAGCAAAATAGCATGTGCTTTACCACCCTCAGTGCAAGGTAAAATATGTGTGCTCCCTGCAATAATAGTAGGTAAGGAATAACAGGATCCTGACCTCCAATGAATTATGGCCAATTGTCTCCATATTCAAAATTGTGATCACAGTCACTCCTTCCCATCAGTTTAGTGTGAACTACAAATTGGCCTCTATTCATGCATAATTGTCCTTTATGTTTCCAGTCTAAAGATAGTCAGGAATAATTCCTGAGTCTTGATGTTCCAATTCTTTAGCCCACATATTCTTATACTGTTGATCTTTACCTGTTTTCCATCATGGACCCATTGCTCTTCTCCTATCCTCCTCTCAATCTCAAAATTTCTTTTCAATATGTGTTAAGGAATAAGTCAAATTTTGCCTATGAACATAAGCGGTATCTAACTTTGCAATGGGTTAAAAGAAATAATCAGCTATATCCATTTCTTTAGCATTGGAGTGGTGATTCAAATACTTAAACATAGGGACTTCAGAAAAGATAATATCATAATTTAAAAAATAATACTGAAAATGACCCTGTCCATATAAAAGACTCAATAAAAGGCTATGGAGGGATATGGTGAAGCAGGTAACTGGGTGCACACATAACAATCCTTGCTATCCACGGTATCAATATTCATAAAGCAACTTAAAATAAGCGCTAGAGTAGAAATCTCCTCACGATGAATCTACATGTAGTGTCTTTAAAGTTAAATGCATGCACACTACTGTCAGTGGGAATCGGAGCTCTAGGAGTAGTTTTAGGTTTAAGTTCAGTGGATTTGGGAAGTGTAGCTGAATATAATCCTAAATGCAAAACAATTAGACCTATAACAGCTGCTAGTACACCAGCTAATTTAAACCTACATCTATTATGATTACTAGTTTCCATGACCTCACTAGAATCAGACCGTTAAGTAGAAAACAGCAGCAAACAGATTTTTTCATATGTTTCTACTTGTGCAAATGGGAAAACCAAGTCCATGAATGGTATGACAAATGTATTTACAAAGTCTTTGTGAGTCTTCCCTAGCCCTACTCTGTCTCCTTTAAATTGCACACTTACGGGGAGCGCTAGGTGGCGCCGGACCGTCATGGACGCCTTTCACTGAGGCTCCCGGCATCGGTCCCCGCAAATCCTGCTGACTCCTCTCCTGCACTGCCCTGGCCGGCTCGCTCGGAGTGCGGGGGTCCGTGAAGCTGCCCTGCTGCTCCACACCGAATCCTGGGGAGCTGCGGGCACTGGGAGCCTCCCTAGCCGTCGTGGAACCGGACCGACGGCGGGACGTGGCGGCCGTGGAGCCGCGGCTCGGGCGAGCTGAGAACTTTAGCCCGCGGCGCCCACGAGGGGCGCAGGCCTGATCCTGCTGGAGCGGAAGACGCGGTGGCCGCGGGGTTGCCGCGGGTGCTGCTGGCGCTGCCCGGATGCTGTCAGGAGCCCTGGGAATACTGGAACGGACCCCCCCAAGCGGCACGGAGCGACAAATCAGGCGGTGAGTGCAGCTGGCTGCGACCGCTTCAACGGGGCTACTGTGGGGCTGGCTGTGCAGGGGAGTCCCCCCCATCGGGCCGTGTATCGGCGGCCGGGGGGCCCGGGCCCCCAGCCCCCCCCCTTTTCTCCCTCCCGGCTCCATCGGCCCCAGACTGACCGCGGACTCCGGGTGCGGGGGGGCCCTCCCTGATTCGGGCCGCATACCGGCGGCCGGGGGGTGTGTCTGCTGTCCCCCCCTCTCCCCCCCCCTCCATCACTTGGGCTCCCGGCTGAGGACCCCGTCGAGTGGCACCGTGCGGGGAGACTGGCCTGGCGAACTGTCCCCTTGGAGAAGTGGGCCGCGACGGAGGTTGCGGCCTCGCGACTACCGGCTGGGGGGCCCCCCGAGTGGCGGACCAGTGGCCTGGAACTTGAAAATACATTGCTGGACCTCGCTTTGCTGAGGGGAGCCTGCGGGCGCCCCTGCGACCAGGGGTTGGACGAGCGGTCCCACTGAGATGCCCGGCGGGGCTTGACCGTTGAGGCTGGTGCCACCCAACCGCTTCCAGCCGCGGGACCTCCCGGACGGGCCTCCGCTGGCCCGACTGCCCGTTGCAGTCCCACAGGTGTATCGCCAGCCCGTTGCCCTCCTCCGCTGACGGCCGCTCCAGAAATGGGTAAGGACAGGGCCGCCAAGCCGGCGTCCGGGGCCACCCAAACCAAGATAGACAAATTTACGACCTCCGACAAGGGGCCCGGCCCCACGGGCGAACAGGTCCCGGCCCCCGCTGCAGACCTGGCTGCCATCCTGCAGGCCATCAACTCATCCCGCGCCTCACTCGAGGGCATGGTGGGAGAGGTCAAAGTGGACGTCGCTCTTCTCCGGCAGGATTTGAGGAATGCCACCGCCCGCATTTCGGAAGCCGAGTCCCGGATCTCCACGGCCGAGGACGACATCCGCCATCTACAAGATCAGGTTCGGGAGCTGACCACCCACTCTAAGGAGTTGCACCGCCGGGTCGAGGATGCAGAAAACCGCGCTCGGCGCAGCAACCTGCGCTTAGTGGGATTCCCGGAGGGGGTTGAATCGGGCCGGGCGGACGACTTCATGGAGCGTTGGTTCCGATCCTGGATGCCGGCGGACACCCTGTCGGCTTCGTTCGTGGTGGAGAGAGCGCACCGCTCCCTGGCCCCCAGGCCCCCAGGGGCACCACCCCGGCCGTTCATCCTCAAGCTCTTAAACTTCCGTGACCGCGATGCCATTCTCCGCGAAGCCCGGCGCACTGGTGCCCTCCACTATCAGAACCACAAAATCATGGTATTCCCGGACTACACCCGCGAAGTCCAAGAGCTGCGTCGCTCCTACACTGAAGTGAAACAAAAGCTACGCTCCCTGGGACTCCAATACCAGCTACAGTTCCCGGCCCGCCTCCGGGTCGTCTTCCAGCAAAAGACTCTCTTCTTCGATACACCGCGGGCGGCCTGGACCTGGTTGACGGAGGAGCATCCCCTGCAGCGCTCTGGGCACGGATCGCCTCTGGGTGCACGGGGGAGGCGGGGAAGACCCCGGACATCGAGGACCCGTCGGCGGCATCGCACATTACCCCGGGAGCGCACAACGGGGGAGGCGACCACAACGCGCTCTGGGGGCCGGCCACGCCAGGGATCGAGACCCTCCTCTGCCTCTTCGGCTGCACACGCCAGTCCCGTGGCGGATGGGCGGCGGGCCGCGTCACCTCTGCTCACGGGCCCTGCAACCCACCCGGTCGAGTTGGTGGACACTTCGGACCTCTCTCGCAGCCCTACCATTTGACTTTCTCTGCCTTTTTTTTTTTTTTGGGGGGGGATGGGAGGTGCCTGGGCGGGGGTGGAATGCTCCGCTGTCAGTGTAGCTCTGGGCCAGGGCAGGTAAATCAGGCTTGACTTTTGTTGTAGTAGGGGTCCCCTAGCGCTCAAGCCCAAGCGTTTTAGTTTGGTGGTTCTTCCATTTGGTTCGGGCGACAGATGCTTCCGTTTTCGAAGTATAGGGTGGGGGGTGGGGGGTTGGGGTTGGTTTGGGGTTGTTTCTTCCTCGTTGGGGGGATTCTGTTGGTGGGGGATGACTCCCTCTTATCTGTTGTGCTAAGGTATCATGTACTGTTTGTCCTGCTCTCTCACCCGATGCTCCGCTGTCCTTCCTCTCTAGGAGCCTGCTCAGACGCGCCTCCACTGGCCCCCTCTTCTGCCCTCGACTATGGCTGACCCACCTGTCCCTAGGGCCGCCATGCGCATACTTTCCTGGAACGTCAATGGTCTTCTGGACCGTTTTAAACGCATGGCGGTCCTCAAATATGCACAACGTGCAGAGATCGATGTGCTCCTCCTCCAGGAGACTCACCTGTTGGGTAACAACTGCCCCTTCCTTGGCCGTTACGGTTATGACAGGGTATGGCATTCAGGTTTTGCTCGGGGATCCCGGGGGGTGGCCATATTGCTTCGCAAGTCCTTCCCCTTTGTCCTGACCCGGGTGCTTTTAGACCCCCAGGGTATGGTAGTGGTGGTAGGTGGCACTCTGGAGGGGCGACCCCTTACCCTGATGTCCCTCTACGCGGCGCCGTCCCTCCTGTCGTCGGCCCTCTCCCACGCAGCGACTATCCTCCCGACATTCCCTGCGGGTGCCCTCATTCTCGGCGGGGACTTCAACGCTGTCTACTCGCCCCACCTGGACTCGACGGGTCCGGTCTCCTTGACCCGCGTCGCCCGTGCAAAACAGCTCTCATCTTGGGCGGAATCACAGGGCCTCTGCGATGTCTGGAGGATCTGGCACCCGCAGACGCGCCAATACACCCACACGTCGGCGGCCCATCACTCCCATGCCCGGATCGACCTCATCTTTGTGCCCTCCACCGAGTCCGCGGGGGTGCGGGACGTACGCATTCTCCCGAGGGGCCTCTCGGACCACTCGCCAGTGCTCCTCGCTCTCGGTCCCCCCCCCCTCTCCGCCCGTCCGATATGGCGTATGAACGCCTGGTTCCTCCACGACAAGGCTTTTCGGAAGGCGGTCGGAGGCGAGATAGCCGACTACTACTCTCATAATGAGGGCTCTGTCATCTCCCCCGCCGTCCTATGGGAGGCCGGCAAGGCGACTGTTCGGGGCGCCGCTAAAGGGCATCTGCAACGCCAACGGCGGGCTCAATCCCAGAAGCTCGCGGAATGTGAGGCCCAAGCCTTAGAACTGGAGCGTAGTCTGGGGGACTTAGATGATGCCGCACGGTCTCGTCGCTTGGCCTTCCTGCGGGAAGAGATTCGCCTACACTCCCTGGAGGCGGCGAAGATCCTATGGCGCTCCTCGGTGGCCCGGGTGTACGGCTGGGGAGACAAAAACGGCACTCTTCTCCACCGCCTGGCGACCTATCCCCGGGCGGGCAGGATCATTCCAGCCATCGCGGACCCTGCGGGTGGCGTCCGCACGGTCTCGGTGGCGATAGCCCAGGCATTCGCTGACTATTATTCCCAGCTGTACCGTCTCCGTCCGTCCACGCTCTCCCTGGAGGAGTTGCTGGGGACGGGCGGGGCGACGCTTGCGCGGTTGCCGCCCGAGGTCTCTGAGACCCTTGACTCACCGATCGAGCTGCAGGAGATTGAAGAGGCGATCGGCCGTCTGGCACCTGGGAAGACCCCGGGGCCCGACGGGTTTCCCCAGGAGTACTACGCTCACTATCGGGAGACTCTGGCCCCGAGGCTTCGGGACCTCTTTGCGGCCGTGGTGGAGACGGGTTCGTTCCGGCCCGAAACGGATACAGCAACCATAGTTGCCCTCCCCAAGACACAGCCTCCCTCGCGGTCCTGCTCCGACTACCGGCCGATATCCCTTATTAACACCGAACTCAAAATCTATGCCACGGTCCTGGCACAGCGGTTACGCCCATCGCTCGCCTCCCTGGTCCACCCGGATCAATGTGGCTTTATGCCGGAGCGGGGGACCAGACACTGCCTGCGGCGCCTCCACCTCGCGATGGCGCACCGCGGCCGCCTTTCCCCCTATCTGGCCCTCCTCTTGGTCTATTTTGAAAAGGCCTTCGATTCCGTGGGATGGGCGTACTTAGGTGATGTCCTGGAGCGTATGGGCTTCGGTCCCCGGTTCCGGGCCATGGTAATGGTCCTCTACGCGCACCCGCGGGCCCGTGTGTTGGTCAATGGGGCACTATCTCGCCCGTTTCCCATAGGTCGGGGGACGCGCCAGGGTTGTCCGCTCTCGCCCCTCCTTTTCGCTCTGGCGATGGAACCCCTGGCGGTGCTGATTCGCGCGGACCCCGTTCTTCGCGGATGGGAATGGCCAGATGTGGCCCCCGACAAGATCGCCCTGTACGCGGACGATGTCCTCCTTTATCTCTCGGACCCAGCGACCTCAGGACCCCGGGTCCGCCGGATCCTCCATCGGTTTGGTCAAGCGTCGGGTCTTCATCTGAACCCCAAAAAATCCGTTCTAGTCCCGCTACACCCGTCGCGGGAATGTTTCGACTGGCAGTCGGACATTCCCCTCCGGAGACTCTCCTTTAAGTACCTGGGGATCTGGGTCACCCTCCTTCCGGAACTCTGCTGGGCCCTCAATGTGGCTCCAGTAGTTAACAAAACCAGGTCAGATATGCTCCGGTGGCAGTCCCTCCCATTGAATCCGCTGGGGAGAGTCGCTCTATACAAGATGATGATCCTCCCCAAGTTTCTCTACATGCTACAAAATACTCCATGCCCCTTTCCGCGCCCGTGGTTCCGAGACCTGGATAAAATGGTGACCAAATTCCTCTGGGGCGGCGGTAGGCCTCGGCTGGCCTTGGACCGCTGCAGGGTCCCCTCCTATGACGGCGGCCTGAGCATGACCAACCTTTATCTTTATTATCTGGCCACCCAATTACTGGTGATCCATGACTGGTTCTCGGGAGGCTGGGGCGACCCGGCTTATCGACTCGAGGTGCACTGCCTCGGGTTCTCCTCCATCCAAAACATGCTCTATGGCACAACGGTACCCCTATCACTCCCCGACGTCGTGCGGGCTCCCTTTCTCGCGTGGCGCGCGGCCCTGCGGCACACTAGATGGTCTGGGACATCCACGCAACTCACTCCGCTTTGGCACGGGACGTGGCTGCGGGAGGTGGTGGGACTAGCGGGCTTTCGGCAGTGGGATCTTCTTGGTATCTCCTGTCTGGGCGATCTATGGCGCGGGAGCCGCATGTGTTCCTTCCAGGAGCTTCAGACCCGCTTCTCGCTGCAGCCCTCCCAATTCTACCGCTACCTTCAATTGCGCCACGCGGTCCGGGCTCACGTCCCTCTAGACTCCAGACTGCCTTCCCATAGCCCACCTGAGGCTCAGGTGATGTTAGGGTATCTGGGGAAGGGGGGTATATCCCGCATTTATAAATCCCTGATTAACAATACCCCAGTGGACTGGAGCGGGCTCAAACAGCGATGGGAGGCCTGGGTGGGACCCCTGGATGAGGCGGACTGGAGGGACGCCCTTATGGGCCCTCGGTCGCTTACCACCTCCGCTAGGCTGCGGCTCATCCAAATCTACTACCTCCACACCGCCTATCTGACTCCGGACCGCCTGTATCGGGCGGGCCTCCGTATGGACGCCTCCTGCTCTCGTTGTGGGGTGGCTCCGGCGGATTTTTTCCACATGGTGTGGTCTTGTTCCCGTCTAGAAGACTACTGGGCAGCGATCGAAGCCGAGCTAGCGGAGGTCCTGGGATGGGAGGTTCCCCACGAGCCTAGAATGGCCCTGCTGGGCATCATGGACGGGATGGACGGGTCCCGTAACGAGAAGTACTTCCTCACCACTGCTCTTATGGTGGCTAAGAGAGATATAGCGGCAGTATGGTCACAACCGGACCCGCCCAGAGTGGCTACCTGGAGTAGAGGGGTGGATTGGTGTGCGGCCCAAGAGCGGTCGTTGTATGCTGCACGGGGCTGCCCCAACAAATTCCGCAAGATATGGGGGAAATGGCTGGGGGGCCTGGTTTGAAGGGTGGGGGCGCAGAGGGTGGGGACGGAGGATGGGGAAGGGTGGGAGGGTCTTTGCAACTGTTTATTGATGCTTCCCCGATTGACGTTACTGATGCCTTGTTCAATGCACTGCTGTATATCATTCTTGATACTGTTCTCTATGCCGCAAAACACAATAAAAATTTGTTTATCAAAAAAAAATTGCACACTTACGCTCATTCTGGAACCTCAGGCCTAGGGAATCTTTGTAATTCTTTTAAACAAAGTTCGTTCAACTGTCTCTAATGGAAATAAAGACCAAAGTTCCGTTAAAAACACCATGCCAGTTGCAGCCCGGGTTAGTTCATTCAATGGTAGAAGCAGATTCAAAACAACGTTCAGTGACAAACTCCGATTTATGGAGGTTCAGCTGGGATCTCACTACTATCCTCCAAATCACAAAATCCCCTTTCGCTGTCATTTGCTACAAAGTATGTGCATTTCGGTGTGCAGTATCTCCAACAATGTACTCTGGCTCTTTTTGATCTCCTGAGCGTAGATTGTTCATTTCAACTGTGAGTCAGACCAGAATTCTCTATATCCTCTGTGAAAGTATGCAGGACACAGTCTGTAGTCCGACTTAGGGGCGTATTTACAAGGGGATTGCGCCACCGAATTTCACTTTTTACGACGTTCCGGTTGCGCAATGCCCAGCACCATATTTACAAAGTGCTGCTAAGCCACTTTGTGTGGCTTAACTCCGCTTTGTAAATGTGGTACCCTTTCAAGCAGTTTTCTGCATGAAAGGGGCATGCATTGGGTGTTGCTGTGGGCATTTCATTGCACCACCCATTGCTTTTTGACGCTGCCTCAGATTTACAAGGATCTATCAATCTGAGGCAGAGCCAAAAACTAAGGCCATGCAAAAGCAGGCATTAGATTGGCGTAACGAGGAGAACTACTTTTATTTTTCCTCCTTTTTGCTTTTTCTATGTGTGCTGCATTCTTTAATGATTGTTTGTGTTGCAGGAAGATGTCCCTTCCTGCACATAAACAATAATTAAATAACGGCGATTTGCTACTTCTTTGTGTGTTGCAAAATGAAGCACACATATGAAAAGCAAATCGCCATAATTGATTATTTATGTGCAGGAATGTACACCTTCCTGCACATAAACAATCATTCCCTGCAACGCTGGCACCCTTGCACTATGGCGCAAATCTGTCTGTGTTGGCGCTAGGCAGCTATTTTTAGTGCCAGCGCGATGCTGCAAAATTTGCCGCAGCGCTGTGCTGAGCTATTGCCTTGTAGATATGCCCCTTAGTTTCTCTCCCTTTTGGCTTCTTGACCAGTCAGGTCCAGCTTCCACTCGGCTTGACACAGCAGTAGGCCTTTCGTCAAGGTCTCAATCTGGCTCACTAAGCACCGCAGGCCAAGACTTTCCTTCTGTCTCAACCCCAGGCACGGACACATCAAGACCCCCCTCAGACAAAGGATGTGCTGTTTCAGGTTCTCAGATCACCACCAAGCTCTGAGGTTCACTTTGAGTTTCCGTAGCTCGTTTAACCTCTTGCCGATGCCTCTCAGTTGCGGTCTGCACTTCTGGGAGAAGTGCTGTCACATCATGAAAGGGACACTCCACTCTACGGCTCTGGGCAGCATTAATCCAGTTGGGGAGACGCCCCACGTTTAACAGCAGTATTTGTTACAAGGATCACCTGGAAGAGACCCTTCTATCGAGGTTCCAGACACGTCTTCCAAACGTGTTTCTTCACCAAGACCCAGTCACTAGGTCTGAACTTATGGCACTGATCCTGATGTGGTGGGGCAGTAGCAGCTTCAACCTGGTAGGACCCAGAATGCACCACATCAGCTAGTCCCTTGCAGTAATCAAGAATTATGTCTTCTGCAATGTTTGCAAATGCATTTGCAGGCACTTCAACCAATCTCATTGCTTAACCCACGGTGATTTCATGTGGCGGCAGTCCTGTCCTCCGATCACGATTGCTGCGAAGACTCATTAACATTAGGGGCAAAGCATCAGGCCCCTTCGGAGATGTTGATGCACACTCCTTGGGCAACCTGGATTTCAACGTGCCATTCACCTGTCAATGACTGAAGCCTCTGGCAGATAACTGCAATGTAATATGTGCTCCACTTGCAATGCAGCACACAACATTTTCAGAATCTCATTATTGATATGAGCTCCTTGCTCCAGCGAAGTTGGGAAACTGAACCTGGGAATAAGTTCCCTCAACAAAAACAACTACCATGAGGCTCTCATTTATCCTAGTTGAGTATGTTTCAACCCAACGTGAGAAATGACACCCAATCAGCACAACATATCTCAGTCCATTGCACGCAGGCATTTTGATGATGTCTAGCTCAATTCTGTTGAATGGCAGTCCTGATTTCTCTATATGGCTTTGTGTCACTGTGGTCCTTTTACCTACATTTATTTATTGACACACAACACATCTGTAACACAATTCTTCAGACATCAGTCTGAATCAGGGGTTGAACCAATTCTATCAAAACAACCTCACATTGGCATCCCTCCCAACATGTGCGAGACCATAAAAATGTCTAGCCATTGGGGAAAGCAAGCTATCCGGCAACAAAGGTCTTCATCTGCTGAAATCCAGATGCCACCCTCTCTGTTAACACAACCTTCTCTAATCCAATCCTGCTGTTATGCCTCGGCTAGTTCCTCCTGCCACCTTTTCACTTCTTCCCAAAAGTCAGTTGTTGCTAACAAAAAGGTTGTAATTGGTCTCATCATCAGATTAATTTACATATTCTCCATTAAATGTTTGAGACCCACAAGCACAATATTGTGCAACCTCATCAGCATATTGATTGCCGACCATCATATAATCATTTCTGCTTCTGTGAGCCGAACAGTTTACAACTGCAATTTTGGTAGGTACCTACACAGCCTCCAGCAATCTCATGACTTGCTCTCCATTATGGATGGAGGATCTGGATGACATTATGAATCCCCTCTGCGACCTTAAATGTCCGAAGTCATGAACCACACCAAAGCCATACTGGCTGTCGGTAAAAATAGTCACTCTCAGCTGTTCAGAAACACAGCAAGCTCTGGTAAGAACGATTAGTTTAGCCAATTGTGCAGAAGACACCCCTCAGAGCCAGGAGGCTTCCACTACCCGGTTACTGTGCAAACTGCATATTCAGCCCTTAGGGTTCCCCATCGTCTCTCAGGCAAGACCCATCCACAAACAGTATGTAATCGGACTCTGCCTGTGGCTCATCTTGTATATTTGATCTTGGCTTGGTGCATAGTTCTGTGGCATCGAGACATTCATGCTCTGCTTCCTCATCATCATTTTCATTCTCAGGCAATGGTAACAAAGTAGCAGGGTTCCAAGAAGCACATTGCTTAGAAGTGATGTTCTCTGCAGCGAGTATAATCTGCTCATATTTAGTCAGTCGGCTGTTAGTCAAGTACTGTGTGTGCGTACTCGTAAGCAAGATCTCCACTGAGTGGGGTACCATTAGGGTATGAGCGTGTTCCATGACAATACCCTCACATCGTTCAATGCTGACACCCACTGTTGCTACATCTGTAAGGCATCCAGGCAGTGCTACGGCTACAGGATCAAGAGAAGCATAAAAAAAACATAGGTCTCTGTGCATTCCCATGCATCTGTGTAAGTACTGACAGAGCTCAGCCTTCTCTCTCACCACAGAAAAGCATAAAAGCATTTTTATAATCAGGCATTCCCAGTGCTGGGGCACAACAGAGACTTTCTCTCAGCTCCGAGAAGGCAATTAGATAATCGTTATCCCATGGTACGGGTCTGACACCTCCTTATGTGTCAGCCTCTGTAAGGGCTAGGCCACTAGGGAAAAGTTGGGTATCCACTGCTGACAGTAGCCTATCATTCCCAGAATCATCCTGACTTCTCTTTGGGCAGTTGGTGGATTCATTTTTTAGAATCGTTTAGATTATTTCTTGTGACACCTTCCTCGCTTCCTTCTCAATGTCATGTCCAAGATATAAAACTTCTCTTTGGCAATGCTGCAACTTACTTGGGGACCTTTTATGTGCATTCTCAGCCAAGTGATTTAACTGTGGAATGGTGTCCTGTTTATAAGCTTCCTGGTTATCTGATGCTACTAGAAGGTCATCAGTGTACTGAACTAAGACAGAGTGACAGGCATTACCAGGGACTTAAAGTTCTTCTTAAGGATTTGGTTAAAGCCCAGGGGAATCTCTGTATACCCTTGTGTGACTCGGCACCATGCAAAAACACGGTTATGGAACTAGAAGGTGAAAATGTACTAATTATCCTCATGCAGGCGTAGAGAAGAAAACCTGGCATAAATCTTTCACAGTAAACCACTTAGCCTCACAAGGAATCTGAAAGAAAATCACAGCTGTATTCAGCACGGTAGGACAACAGGGAACAACAATGGTATTAATCCAATGCCCTAGTTTGTTACAATAATGACATAGATTCGATTTCTTTACTATTGCCACTTAGATCCCAGTACTTGGGCAAATCAGGAAACCACAACCTCTACCCTGTGGGTAACCATTTCCACCCTGCATCACAGGAACTCCCTGTTGATGCACACCACCTTGCATAGCACCAATATTCCCTACATATGATGCCTTCTGACTTCCCCTCTGTGCTGCTTTCATCTGGGCGAGCATGAACTTTTCCTTCAACCGCTCCTGTTTCATGTCCAATTCATCACTACAATATTTTGCATACTTCAAGATCTCATCAATTGATATATCTTGCCAACAAATTAAATGTTGTTGACTCATCAAGCTAATCCCAGGCCGCAATCACAAATCGAGACCCAAAACTTCCTATATCTATGGGCTTGGGATTTTCCATCCCACTATGCTGTTTAAACACTTGCAACAATCTCTCACAAAAAGCATGCACTTGCAACAATCTCTCATAAAAAGCAGGCACAGTATCTTTAGGCTCTTGAGTCGTTCTGTCAATCTTAACCGAATCAATGCTCCTGATCTGGAAACTGTGTAACCACTTTACACTTGGCCCCTGTGAGTGCAGTTGATCGTGTAATAGATAGTTATCTCTGCGAAGCCAGCTGATTCTGTTTCCTTTTGTTCCTTCCTTTTTTTTCACTTATTCTCTTTTACTATTGAGTAAAACTTCTAAGGCATGAATTGTAATGTCATGATGATCCTGTTATTGGATTGAAACGTCATCACTCTCGCACACTGACCCTATTAGAAGTATAAAGTAAGGAACATAGGGGCAGAAGTGCCTCTGTAGATTTATTTGTGACTAACCAATTTTTTTTTCTGTCACACATTATTGCCTAAGTCCTTTTGTTTATTTAATATTGTGTATTTTGTGTCTCCGCCCACTGATTTGATTTATTTGTTAAATAAATGTAATGTTTGTTTGTCTAATGGACATTGCGTCTGGGCATAATTATTTATCCCAGTAAAAATGTTTATGTGTTTGGTTTAGGAACCCTTGTACCTCTAAAGCACTATCTAAATCTACATCATACACCCAAGCCAATTCAGACAGCTTCTCATGAGATTGTCCTGCATGCCTAGTAACATCCTTGCACATGTATGTAAATTAATTTGCTTGATAGGTATCTAAGCGGGAAAGATCTAGATTTCCTAATATCATCTTATCCAGCTCTAGTCTTATTAAACTACATCCACTGCAGCCTCCCTACCCGGAGACTGGAATTCCCTGCTCAATTTCGAACCCTCACATTCTTTCAGGGACCCATTGAAAAACATAACCAAATCATCCAACTCCCGTGAATCTACACCATTTTGGACTCAAGAGGTATTGGACATTATCCTTTCCCGGTGACTACTGCTTAATATACACTGAGGTGAATTACAAATAGACAGTTGAGAACTTTGTGGCTTCGAAGTGAGTTCCTTTACAAGGGGTGAGTCCTGTTGTATTCATTGCTGATGGTACAGGAGCAACATATGGTGGAGTCACCTAATTCGGGTCCAAAGGAGTTCTTCCCACTCCCCCCTATCCAGGAGGCACATGAACAGTAGTTGACATATTTACTCCATCAGGGACCATCAAGGAATGCTTTGTGATCCTGGACGACTCAGGTTTATACAGGGGAACTGCAGGAGCAATAGTAACCGGAAGAGTTATTGCATCTGGGGCATTAGAAACAGAAGAGTTAATAGTGGCACAAATCCCTGAATTTTCTCCCATAGAGTTCTGACTTATATTCACTGGGGCAGTGGTACTCTCAGAGTCTTCACCGGTAACACCACCACTCATTTCTTCATATTGGGTTGACAGTACCACATCCAGAAAGTCTTCACTAGAATGGCTATCACTATCTTTGCCTGAGCCCTCTGTATGTTCTACTTTATCCTCTTTCTTCTTCTTCTTCTCTTTCTCCTTCTGAGGTTTCTCACTCATCAAGGCAAGGTATAAGCTAGTTCCCTCAATTACTTCAGCTCACAATTTTTGTTGTACCGCATCCCATCTAGCTTCAGCACAGCTGCGTGCTGCCTTCTTGACTCTACCCTGATATCTCTCTCTCTCCTTCACTTGAGCTGCATGATCCCAGGCATTAAGTGCCTCATATTATGGTGGTCTAGGAGATGGCTTCAACTCAGGGAATTCCCTTCTCAGATTTTCAATAATTTTCAGAATGGATGAGCCATAGTGAGGAAACATCAAAGTGCCATCTTTTTCAGTTATCTTATACCATTGACTCAGCCAAATGCACCCACATTTATGGCCATATAATGAATGACCTGTTGTGCTTTCTGGCGGCGCCTTTTCTCGTTCTCGAACAGGAACTCTCACATCACCCATAATTAAAATTCAGATAGCCCTAAAACATTTCATTTTTCAACAATAATACATCAATCACAAACAGACTTTTTGTTTCAAACTGAAAATAATCTCTTTTAGCCACAACCCTCATTTGGCGCTAACAACCAATTTCAGCATGGCACTCTGCAACGTAGCCAACCAATAACAGCATGGCACTAACGTCAACCATCCAATCCCAGCATGGTACCCTATGATGTGCTTCTCACTCATCTCAGTGGTTCACCCTCCTTTACAATTTTTACAAGCACACCCTTTTCTCCACACTAAACAAGCATAATACACAAACACTAAGCGATTTCAACAAATAACTTTTTGTCTGCTCCACTAAAGATTACACAGTATTCAATCACATAGGAAATGGTCCGGAGTGACTCTTTCTGGCCTACCCATACACAAACTCTAGTAAAGCCTCAACCAGTGGGGAATCACCCCGATTAATGCAATTTCTCCTTTGCACAACAGGATCCACCGCAGAAATCACTATTCTCTCACACCAACTTATATGTCCCTACCTCAATTGTTCAGCCAATGGTACCTCACGACTGACACAAGAAAACCTAGCGGAAAAATTACAACACAATGTATTTTCACTTATCCCAGGATCTTGACCTCTGATCAGCCCGAATACAACTTCAACTGCTCAACATGAAGCATATACAGATCTACACAACATTTTAAATATAATCGCATTATACAGCACAATCTTAACAAAATACCGCAGGCTTGACATACACAATTGCGATGTGTGACCCTGTTAATACTCACTGCTCCACCGTTACAACTCTTTTCCAAACTGCCGGAACTCCACTGATCCTTCGAACCGAAACATGGGTTTGGGCAAGTCTACAGTTTCTACAGGGGTACTTCAGTAACCAACCATCTGATGCGCTACCATCTGACAGTGTGCTGGTACTTAAACCACAATCTTTTAGTAAAGTTGTTAAAAGATTGTTCCCCATTAGTTGTTTGGACCATTTTTGGTTGACTTGAAGTGCTGTATGGGAGCAGACAACTATACATTCCGGGCTTGTGTAGGCAATGTGACTCCATACCCAGGACTAGGAATCGCCAAATATTGTTAAATGGATTATATTTTAGGCTTTTAATCAATCCAGTAAATAAGCAGAACAAAAATAAGTTCAAGAGACAATGTAGCAGGTAAGTTGAAATATCTCGCTAGATTGAGTCATAATAAAATGAGGTATAGAATAGTGACAGCCACAACCATAAAGAAACAAACTAAAGTAAACAGGTGTTCCATAAAGAAACGGCCTTCTCTCCTCTAAACATAGATCAACTACAAGACCATCTATTCTTTGTTCTACTTAGGGAGCATAGAAGGTGTCAACATGATATAGACTTCTGCAGAAGTCTTAGAAAAGGAAATAAGTGGCTAGCCTATAGCTTCACGCTTGCAAAAATATAGGTAAGCAGAGAGGTCTGTCCCTCTCCAAGTCTGAAGGGAATCTGCCTTCTAACTTAGAGAACACCAATTAAATAACAGAAGTTTCAGAAATGTTCTTATCTCCCTCCACACCACCAGGAACCAACCAAATCATTAATCAAGAGGAGCATCTGCAGCATACCTTAAGTTTCCCATCACATTAAAATGTGGACTGTAATCCACAACCTTGAACATTCTGCTGTCGTGGTACATGATGAACAGAAGACCTCTTCTGACCATTAATTCCCCACATTCACTGCTAACTTCTTCCCTTCAGGCCTCATTATTAGCAGTCTAATACAAACAATAAGCCTTTCCCTAACAAATGAGAATCGTCACAATGCACCTGCAAAGAGAGAACGAATATGCTGGCAAAGTTAAATGCATTTCAATTTAGGCCTGTTGGCAGGCTAAGTTAACTCAGCAGTTAATATGAACTTCGAATGCATAGTTGTAGATTCACAAATATAATTTTAAGAGTAAGTGTAAAACATGAATAAAAGTACATGATTACCTGTTTCAACTGGACATTAGTAAACTTGTATATAAGCCTCTGTTCCCTATGATGATTAAATTTCATTAATGCACTAATTGTTTCACACATGTTAACCCCTTCAGTGCCCATGACGAGCTGGACTCGTCATGGGCCGCGGTGGCGCTGTGCCCATGACGAGTCCAGCTCGTCATAGACCCCGCCCGCTAATGCAACGGCCGGCACTGGGCGGGGAAAGGGGCGGGCACTGAAGGGGTTAATGAAGCTAAGGCACACATGAATGTAATGTCAGTTATGAGTATAATTGCATAATCATGACATATAAAGCATGGAGTCTAAATTACTCTGATCCAAATGCAACCATTTAGATGTCTGGAAATATTAAAATAGGCATACATTTAGTGCACCTAGAATTCAAACCAGACACCTGCAGTACGTTTACAACTCCACAGCTTCTGGACACTTTCATGCTCGGAAGCTAGTGCTGGAATGGAGCTGATACAGTTCTTAGTTATTTCACTGAAACTGCTGATCAGTTCACATGCCACAACTGCTTTTCTTCAATCTTTACACAAAACAAGTTATATCTATCATGCTTGTGAAATAGCCATGAGACATTACATGCCCGGTCTCCTTGGGTGATGTTTTAAAGTACTGTGTCTTGTAGTCTGCTGATAAGATAAAAAGGGCAGGCACTTCTCTTTTTTATTTCAGTTGCAAGAATTCATCTAGACAGAAGCCACCTCTTTCTATAAGTGATCTCTAGGAAGCATTAATACAGTGCCTTGGCCAACTGGTTCAATTCAAATGGTTGTTGGTTATGCACACCATATAGGCTGGGCTTCATAAGGTTAGGTTGGGTGGTATTACTTCCAGAAGAATCGTGGCTGTTGTTGCATCTGCTGACCCCCTCTCAAAATCAGTACATTGTTCTGGGACTTATGTCTTTGGATCATCTGCACTGTGTGTCCGTGTTTCAATTTCAACAGAGTATGAGTTTTCACTAAGATCTTCACCAGTTTTTTCAATGGTATTTTGTGATCCTAGATCTAATGCAAAACAAACACTAATTAACATTGCATAGCATCATAAAGTCTAGCAAGATGTAATTACCATACACATCACACAGTCAATGCTTAGCTTAATGCTGTCAAGTCAACGGCATCTTCCAAACTACTCCTGCCCATAAGTGAGAGCACATACATCAGAATCTGAGATGATTGTAATTTTTTTATGAGAACCAATTTGTGGTTCCTCTGTGGTGCTGCTGCACAAATAACTCTCTATCTGTGTCTTGCTTTTAGAGACCATACCCTTTTCCAATCCTCTTTGTCCTCAATTTAGTTTTTAATGACATAAAGGTGCATTAGACGTGGATTCCACAAGGTTGTGAATAAACAATTTTCCACAAGATACTTTAGCTCACACCAAGACAGCATAAGAAACAATTTTCTCCACAAGATATTTTAGCTCATATGGAGACAACATACCATTGAACAATGCAAGTATCAGTTTGCTTCAGATAGAAATCAAATAAGACTATATTTTAAGGAGCAGGCAACCAGACCCACCGAAGGAAGGTAAGTGATTCAGTGGCAGCCTGTATCTCCCACATAATTATGAACTTGCTACACATGACGCACAATCCACCATGCTGCATAATTTGCGATATCAACAAAGATGTCTGCAGCTCAAATAGATCAAAAAGTGTCAAAACTGTGGTATGTTGAAAGTAATACATCGCCTACACAGAACTGGTCACCATACTAGTTGCTTGCTGCCTGCAACAAGAAAACAACCTGCAGGACAATATTGTAACACAGCACATATTATACAAGATTTTTACTGAACACCACTTTAAGGTTTTAATGTTTCAAAAGGTTAGAATGTTGCCAACATGTAGTTAATATTCTCAAGTGGACTGAGAAGAGCTGTTGTCTACAGCAGAAAATAACAATCTTACATATTTGAATATAATTCGAAGAATATAAAAATAGCGATTCATTCTTTCGCATGAAAATGTTTTTCTTTACTTCTCAAAAAAGTCTTGTTGAATTGTATTGTACTCATCATTGGTTATTTGAAGAGGGCCCTCTCTGGTGTGAAGGAACCTGAAATATTCCAAACTGTTTTTAAGGTCTGATGTTTCGAACCTTGAAGTGTCTTACAGTGAAAATCGTGTAAGTAAGTGCAGAGTTACAATTTTGCCCTGCAAGGTGGTTTCTTGTTGGAGAGAAGGGCTTCCAGTTCCCTGCCCCGCCCCCTGGAGTGAACAAGGAACAAAGGCCTCATATGAGCTCCAGAAGAAAGGGTCTCAAATATAGCTGGGTGCTAAGAATAAACGAGGCACGCCTTTCATTACAAATTATGTGAACCCGTTGCCTTGTGTTGTGCAGCGATATGTTATATGTCTTACACAAACCTTTTTACTCTGAGAGGTCGAAAGGACACCATAGGAATATGGCCTCCCTGACCTTCCATTCAAGACAAAGGGCCGGATATAGATCTTGGCGGACAGGTTACTCCGTCACAATGGTGATGGATATTCCGTCCTTCGAAATATAAATCCCATAGGATAAGGGATATCTGTCACCGTTGTGATGGAGTAACCCGTCGGCCAAGATCTAAACAGGCCCCAAAATCATTAAACGCACTTAAATGACATTACAAGAGCATTTGCTAAACAAGAAGAATTTTCTTTCTCAAGAGCACGCTTTGGTTTCCACTTGGTGGATCCTTTTTGTAACAATGAATGTGATTGTTGCATAATCTGCTATTCCTTGTGACATCATTTAACCATCGCTACCAAATCAGTTGGTTCTCCATTATCGCATAAAGCCCTGAAAGCATGCAATACTCGCCAAGGTATCCTAATTGTTGGCATCAAAAGGTTTACTCCCAATTCAAGAATAACTGAATTATGCAAAACATATTTCTGTCAAACTCCATCATTCGTCAAGTTGTGAACTTTGGTCTTCTAAGTAGTTATGGTACAGAGACGACATTTTATCCTAAATGCTGGACACCGGTCGTTTCTCCAAAAATGGGACTTCCTTCCAGTTCAGAATGTGTGTCAGATAGTATACGTCATTGTTTAATTGGAAGTCAGAGGTAATGTAAGCATATCTGAAGCTCTGAAACATGCATTGCTATTTATTTCTTCCGTTGAATGAGTATTTTGTTGTTTTTAAGCTTCAATAGAGAAGCCAAATCTAATACAGCTGTGGAGCCGCGCCACTAAAGAATGGCTCAGCTGCATTTGCTCCAGAATCAAGCAGATGCCACAAAAATTAGAAAATGGCAACTTTATTAACCTAATACACTAAAATAGTTTACTTCTTTTGTTTCCCACGGCCTTGTCAGCAACATGTGTTAAGTAAATTTTTTCCTGTTTTGATTTCTTTTCTGGCAGATATCAAGTAATCCTATTTACGGGTGTTCCCATTGTTATGACTCTTCTTAGTTTAACACATAATCCTGCTCAACCTTTCAACATTGGTGTCAAAGTGTGAAAAGAAAATTACAGGAAATAGAAAAGGGATTGGAATAAAGGATCAAGAAAGAGAGCCCAATTGAGACATGAAAAACATGTTCCATTGAGGAAAACAAAAAAGTACACAGTTCCTGAGCACGGGACCCACATCTGTGCATATCTGTTGCACTTAGGGCGTCACAGTGAGGAAAACAAAAAAGTGATGGGTGAAATGCTTGAATTAATCTCAGCCACAGGTAATTAATTACGCTCTGCTGCAGTCCAATCCAGCAATGAAATCTCATACAGGAACCACCCACATAAAAATCAACGTTGGTACTTCTCCACTAGGAACAGTCTAGCCCACACAGCCAGGCCAGGTGCCCTCTGAACAGGAACACAAGCAACCCCAGACAAGGTTCAGCCTGGTTAGTCCTTCTAAGTAGGTATAGCGTGCCCCCTGTAAAACAGTGTGCACTGGAATCACGCATGAGCTTATACAGCGGCATGCCAGGAGGGGACCTGGCCTGGCAATGTAGACTAGGGTGTTCCTATAGGAGTAGGAACAAGGCTGATTTTTTTATATGTGTGGTTCCTGTCTAAGGTGTCATAGTTGGGCAAGAAAAGGTGGATAGGAAAGCGGCCAGAGTAATTGCCAGTGGCTGAGATTAATGCTACAACAAACTAAATAAAAAAGTTCTATTGAGTCAACATCAGTAGCTTGACTATTATGCATACACCTGTCTTAACCGTAACCTTATCTTGTTTTCAACCTTTACCCATTTCAATGTGACGTTTCCAAAATGAAATATAAAGACAATTAACTTAATTGCAATCTTAATTATGTTTCTGCCATTATTTAGCCACCAGAAGAGTTTTGAGAAAAGAAAACATTTTTCAAACCTTACGCCTGTCTCAAGGAGGTGTACATTGTTGATGCAAATTCCTGTCTGCCAATGTCAGTAGATAAGGATTTGAACCAAAATTCATGCATGGGTGTTTGCATGGGAGCATCTACCCAATGGCTAATGGCAGCCAAATGTACTCCAGTGCTGAGGGAGAGAGAAAAAAACTGCACCTTATGTTTGTAGATGTGGAACTGTTTTTGTCTTTTCCTTTAACGCCATACAGCAGAGTAACTTTGGTTGCTTCACTGCTTTGTGCCAAAAAATAAGTAAATCTGCCTCCTAGTTCATCACCAGGTGCTTCTGAAGTGAATAGATGCATTAATGGCCAAATGAGGCACAGTACTCATCCTTCAATTATAAAGGAAAACAAGGTAGTTATTCAATAATGTTTCTAGTTCTCAAGCTAGATGGAAGATTTTGCCCTATTTTCGACCTGAAGGGCGTGGAGAAGTTTGTGAAATGCATACCATTCCAAATAGTTACTCTTAAGTCGATCAACCCTTTAGTTGCTCCTGGCAACTTTAGACCTGAAAGAAGCCTACTTTCATGTGTATGTTCAAACCAGAAAAGCTAATATTTCTGTGATTTGTTGTGGAAAATCATCTTTATGAAATCAGAGCTGTTCCATTTGGTGTATTTACAGCACCACCAATATTTCCAAAAGCTGCCATTCTGTGACTCACATAGGCTTTTCTTCCCACAGCTAATAGGAAATCAACCATGATAAAAATGGACATTCGGGTGGCAAATGCATATATCAATAAAAAGAGGAGGAACCAAGATCCCCTAGCTTTGTAATAACAGCAGATTTGACCTTGGGCTGATATTCACCTGTTATTCCTCAGAGCAGATTATATTCTGGGTAAAGAAAATCAGAAAACCGATCTAAGTAGAGTAGTTCAGTCCTCTGTGAATTACCGTCTGGCAAAAGAGGCCCTTGAGACCATTGTAGTTCTGTTTGAGTCACCGTGGCTAGATCTGTTTACATCAACAGAAGCAACACTTCTTCCTACGTTTTCTAGGAGGCGTAGCCTCAAGGTCTAAGGTGGTGGACGTCCTTTCCCAGTCCTGGAGAGTTAGGTCTCTTCTATGCCTCTCTACCTATTCCCCTCTTGTCCAAGGGGCTAAGGAAGATCCAGAAGATATCGGTATCGGTGATACTGGTGACCCCTATCTGGCCTAACCAACCTTGTTCCCCTCACTTCTCAATTTGGCTGTAGACCTTCATCTTCACCTACCTCTCAACCCCTACCCAATACAGTTTCCTGCTCTATCCATTCAAACTCTTGCCCACCATCACCTCATGTCATGGAGGGTGAGAGAGTAGGACTTTAACTCCAAAGCTTCTCGAGTAAGGTTGCCTTAGACATTCAGCAAGCTCGCCATACATACACTTTATCCTGTTACTGTAATGGTTGGTTTCCGGTGAGAAAGATGTTGATTAAATTGCACATTGTGTGATCCTTTTGTTTGTATTAGACTTAGAGCTGGATTCTCTAAGAGTGTTGCTCTCTCTAGCTTGGAAGCTCAGTCGAAAGTTATTCAAAGTTTTAGGGAGGCTTCGTGATCCTTGGAAAAAAATATTTTTTTGTCAAAAATATTTAAATTGTTTTTCAAAGGTAAGACTCTACACCCAAAAAAACCAGACAGCAGAAAGAGACAACAATGCTTCATATATGCCAAGAGCTACAGAAAGCTAAAGCATAGTATACAGTTTGTGAACTAAGACTCTGCAAGGCAAGCCCTTAAAAAAAACTCAGCATGACCCTCCTGGGACTCCCACTGACCCCTCACATTGAATAAGACTACAGAGTCTCAGGAAAGGTCAACAAAGTTAATGGCAGTCGTTCCTCCCTTCCCCCCTCTTCCACCCCCCTAACTCCCAAACAATAATCACAAAAAATACAAACTATGGTATCACCGTCAAGCAGAGATCACATGGGGTTGCAGGTGAGGGCTGGATTATGGAAGAGGGAGGGCCTCTCGACCATCAAGTACCACTCCAGCAGTTCAGGGGAGCCTACGGCCATTCTAGATGTGAAAGAGATGGAGAGCTCACAGCCGTGGCCCACATGCAAACAGAGGTAGTCCCTCTGATAGGTATTGAGTTTGAGTTTGAGTTTGAAAGTACTTTTAGAGCGCACGTATACCAGCGGTTTCTTGGCGCTATAGCTAACGGGGACTGAGGTTAAAGCAGGGAGAGTAGAGGGAGCATTTATTCAAAGGACTTTGTGAATAAGTGGGTTTTTAGGCATTTGCGGAATTGTGAGTAGAGGGTGATGGAGCGAAGTTCAAGGGGAAGGGAATTCCAGAGGGTGGGGGCAAGGATGGCAAATTTGGATCCCCCCAGCTTCTTTCTCCGGAAGCGTGGGATGGTAAGGAGGAACTGGGAGGAGGAACGTAGAGCCCTAGTGGGGACGTATGAAACAATCTCAGAGGAGATGAAGGCTGGCGCCAAACCCGATCGGGCCAGAAAAGTGATGGATGCGAGCTTGAATTGAATTCTAGCTCGCACAGGGAGCCAATGGAGTGATTTCAGAAGTGGGGTAGAATGGTGAAATTTAGGGAGATTGAAAACCAGGCGAGCCGCCTGGTTTTGTATCTGTTGTAGGCGACGCAGACTGTATGCAGGGATACCGGCATACAGGGCGTTCCCATAGTCCAGGCGGGACACCACCATGGCCAAAATGATAAGTTTGAGGGCAGAGAAAGTGAAGAAGCGGGACACCCTGCGTATAGTACGCAGTGAGAGGAAGGAGGAAGATACCACAGAGCTAACCTGGGAGTGAAGGGTGAGTTGAGAATTAAGTTTTATGCCTAAAGTTTTAACTGAGGAAGAGGGAACAGGAGAAGAACCAAGAGAGGGGGGCCAAAAAAGAGGGGACCAGGGACTGGATGAACCACCCGTCAACACCAGCTCGGTTTTATCAGGGTTGAGTTTAAGGTGGTTGTGGTTCATCCAGTCCCTGATATGAAGCATGACAGTTTGGAAATTAAGAACAGCAGAGGGAGAAGAAAGATTGAAGACCAGCTGGAGGTCATCCGCATAATTAAATACGGCGACCTCCATCTGTTGAAGAGAAAAAATCAGAGGGGCAATGTACAGATTAAACAAGAGGAGAGAGAGAGAGGAACCTTGGGGGACCCCGCACTGAACTTTCCGGGTGTCCGCTGTAAAGTCACCCAGGCGGACAGCCTGGGTGCGGTTGCTCAGGAAGGAGGATAACCAGACCAGGGCAGTCCCCTCGATCCCCGCCGCCCTGACACGGGAAAGTAAGATGTTATAATCCACCGTATCGAAGGCGGCTGAGAGATCGAGGAGCACAAGGGCCTGGTGCTGATTGGTGTCCATGCCCTCCCTGAGGGTGTCTAGAACCGACATGACAACGGACTCCGTAGAGTGTGCGGGGCGGAAGCCAGCTTGGCGGGGGGCAAGGGCTCCGTACTTCTCCACAAAGGAACTCAGAGCGCAGGTGACATGGCGCTCGAGCACCTTAGCCAGAAATGGCAGAAGGGAGATGGGGCGGAAATTGGCTGGGACAGAAGGATCTGCCCTAGGTTTTTTCAGAATGGGCACAATTACAGCGGATTTCAGGGAGCTGGGAACTATGCCTTGAGAAAGGGAGCTGTTGAGGAGGTGAAGGGGAGGGTCTGGGCAAGAAACAAAGATGTGACGGAGGATGTGGGCAGGACAGGGGTCGAGCGGGGAGCCAGATTTGATCAAAGGCACCAGGGAGGTCAGACTTTCCCGAGTAATAGGAGGAAAGGTGGTCAGTGCGCCTTTTGGGGGGAGGACATTGGGGATCAACAAAAGATGGGGAAGGAAGAGGGATGTTGGCCTTGATGGTGGCAATTTTGTGAATGAAATAATTATTGAGAGAGAGGCAGAGATCTTCGGACGGGGCTGGTTTTAGAGTAGTTCTGTCCGAGAACGCCAGGTTATGGACGATGGTAAATATCTCCTTGGACTGGTTCTCTGCTGCTAAAATCTTGGAGGAGAAATAAGATGTTTTAGCCTCCAAGATGCCTTTTTTGTACTGGCTCAGGATGTTGGTGTATTCCAGTTTCAAAGTGGGGCAATAGTTTCTCCTCCAAGCCCGCTCCGCGCGGCGAACTGTTAGTTTGGTGGTTTTAAGCTCTTTATTAAACCACCGATTGGCGTCTTTGTCGCGTTTGGAGGTAATGCGCTTGAGCGGGGCAACGGAGTCGCGGCTATGGGAGAGCCACTGATCTATGGCATCAACCTGGGAGGCGGTGGTAAGGCCCTGAAGAGAGGGAAGAGAGCAGGTGAGGAGGGAGGAGAGATTCTCAAGGTTGACACGGCACCATGGTCAGACCCAGGTGTTTTTGGGCCGAGGGGGCTTAGCTGGAGGGAGAATAGGAAGGAGAAAGGAAATCAGGTGATGGTCAGACCAAGGGCAAGGGGAAATAGAAAGTGATTCCACAGGGCAGTTCAGGGACCAGATCTGGTCAAGCCGATGACCTTTAATATGAGTAGGGGAGTGAACATGAGATATAAAGTTGAGGGAGTGAAGGGTTTCGGAAAATTCCTTTGATGACGGACATTCGGCGGAATCAGAGGGCCAGAAATTAAAATCGCCAAGGAGCAAGATGGAGGAATTGTTGACTGTAATGGTGGCCAAGACCTCCAAAAAGTCAGGGAGAAACTGTAGGGGGGACTGGGGGGGACGGTAGGTGAGAAAGCAGGTTAGGGGGGGAGAGGTGGAGACTGTGCGGATCACCAGAAATTCGGTGGTGGCAATAGTAGGTAGGGATAGAATTTGAAAGGGGAGATCGGTACGTGCGATGACCGCCACGCCGCCCCCGGCTCTGCCTGAAGAACGATCCGCCCTAAGGGCATAGTGGGAGGCCGGTAAGGTGGATAGGAGGGCAGGGAGGGAGTCGTCGCAGAACCAGGTCTCGGTTAAGAAGAGGAGATCAGGAGCATGAAGGTCCAGCAGGACCGAAAGTTCGTGCGCGTGGGCAACAGCAGACCGGGTATTGAGGTAGAGGGCAGTGAAGTTTTTAGGGATTGGTGAAGGAACTGATTCACAAATCGTGGGAGAAGTATCGACTGTGGGAAAACGGCGAGAAAGGGGGGTGGGGGGAGTTATGCCAAGAGCCGAAATGCGGGAGATTGTTGTGGCCGAGATGGGCCAGGGGCCCTGGTAGCTACGAAGTAGATCCGGGGTGTAGGTGATGGGTAGGGCAGAGTGAGGCGCCCCTAGTCCCGGCCAGTCGCAGACGGGCGCAGACGGGCTTGCCTTAGGCGCGCCTTCGGCGCGCAATCGACGCGCCCGCTGCGCTCGTCCGCTGCGCTTCCTACCGAGACACATGATTTATGGCAGCAGGACAAGAAGTTGGAGGGGCGTGGCCAACCGAGGGGGCGTGTCTGGTTAACGCGCCGCGCCCTCGAGAATGGCTGCCAAAGAAGGGAGTCGTTGCAGTGTGTAGCGCTGTTCAAGATGCCAGAAGGTGCAGGTAGGAGGGGGGGGGGTAATCAAAACACGGTATCACAAACAAATTTTAAAAGTTTTTAAGAATCAGCGTTTTCCTTGCTCCCGGCTTTCCGCCTCAGGAGTCCTATCGTTAGTGCGACGTCTGCCGTCGGCGCGCACTATTTATGTGATCTGGCGAGGGGGCGTGGCCAACCGAGGGGGCGTGTCTGGTTAACGCGCCGCGCCCTCGAGAATGGCTGCCAAAGAAGGGAGTCGTTGCAGCGTGTAGCGCTGTTCAAGATGCCAGAAGGTGCAGGTAGGAGGGGGGGTTAATCAAAACACGGTATCACAAACAAATTTTAAAAGTTTTTAAGAATCAGCGTTTTCCTTGCTCCCGGCTTTCCGCCTCAGGAGTCCTATCCTTAGTGCGACGTCTGCCGTCGGCGCGCACTATTTATGTGATCTGGCGAGGGGGCGTGGCCAACCGAGGGGGCGTGTCTGGTTAACGCGCCGTGCCCTCGAGAATGGCTGCCAAAGAAGGGAGTCGTTGCAGCGTGTAGCGCTGTTCAAGATGCCAGAAGGTGCAGGTAGGAGGAGGGGGGTAATCAAAACACGGTATCACAAACAAATTTTAAAAGTTTTTAAGAATCAGCGTTTTCCTTGCTCCCGGCTTTCCGCCTCAGGAGTCCTATCGTTAGTGCGACGTCTGCCGTCGGCGCGCACTATTTATGTGATCTGGCGAGGGGGCGTGGCCAACCGAGGGGGCGTGTCTGGTTAACGCGCCGCGCCCTCGAGAATGGCTGCCAAAGAAGGGAGTCGTTGCAGCGTGTAGCGCTGTTCAAGATGCCAGAAGGTGCAGGTAGGAGGGGGGGGTAATCAAAACACGGTATCACAAACAAATTTTAAAAGTTTAAAAGTATTCCACCAAGGGAGCCCACACATAATCAAACCCCTTCCGAGAGTCCTCCACAATGTCCGCCATTCTTTCCATTGCCAGTGCACGCCACAATCTGGCATGCCGCTGGGTGAGAAAGGGGGCCTCCACATTCTTCCATCCAGCTGCCAAGCCATCTTAGCAGCCCCTAGGCACAGCCACATCACAGAGCGATTGCCCTGTGTCTGGCGTTTCAAGTTGGGATCCCTAATTCCCAGGAGAGTCTGTCCTATTGTGTCTGGAATCGATTATCCTAGGAATGTTTTGATTTGGGAAAGAACCTCCTTTCAGAAAGGCCTGATGCTCTGACAATCCCGCCAGATATGTCTGAAGTCTCCCAGAAGACCACATCCCCTCCAGCACCTGTCAGAGGAACTCGGGAAGATAGTGTGCAGCCTCTGAGGGTGTAGATACCAGTCGTACATAATTTCATAATGGGCCACCCTTAAAAACATGAAGCGGTTATATTTGGGAATGGCCCTATAAAGGGAGGTCCATTGTTTCCTCTCCAGAGGGTTGGCTAAAATGTAATCCCAAAACCTTTGGTGTATAGGGGTGTGGTGTGGACCCACAGATCGTAAGAGTGAATAAAGGAAAGAGATGGTCCCCCTCGAAGAGGCTCCTGATCAAGCAAATTTTTCGATCGGGAGGAGATCCCTAGTGGCGGACTGACGTATCTGCGGTTGGAGAACCCAATGTTTAAGTTGCATGTAGTGATACCCTTCCAAGGGCTGAATGTGAAAGGCTTTAACACATGCCGCAAAGGTCAACAATTTCCCTTTTTCAAACAGATGAGAGAGCATGAGACAACCCACATCCGCCAAGCCTCAAATGACCCTTCCCGCAGCGCCGGAGGAAATTCCGGGTTGAAGTGACTGGGCGTGTATGGAGAAGGGAAGGTGGTGGTAGGCGAGGATCTAGCTAGTTCATCCCAGACCCTTAAGGTGGTAGCGGTAGGGGTGCTAATGTAAGCATTATGTGGTCGATTGTGTTTCTGCTTCCATAGGAGGTCCCAGATCATCCTACCCACTATTTGTCGGTCCATGTGAAGCCACAGTTTATCTGATTCTTGGAGGGACCATTCCGTAATCACTCCAAGTTGGGCCACTCTATAATACCCCAGGAAATCCGGCAGAGCCAACCCCCCCCTCCGCTCTCGACCGAGTTAGCACTCCATTAGAGAGTCGCGCCCTCTGACCTTGCCAAATAAACTTGGTCATCATGGTCTTCAACTCAGAGAAAAGCGCCCGATACACTGGGATAGGAAGGCCTTGAAAGAGATACAGCAGGCATGGGAGGATGTTCATTTTGACGGCATTGACTCGCCCAATCCATGTGAGATAGGCAGTCCTCCATCTAGCCAAATCAGCTTTAAGCTTGCACAGTAAGGGCGGATAATTAGCACCGTAGAGATGTTTTAGCTTAGGGGTGAGTTTGATGCCAAGATATGTAATGGGCTGGAAGGGAGACGCACTGTCGACAACCCGCATGGACTCCATAAATACAATTAGATTGAGAAGGAAAGATTTAGAGAGGTTCACCTTAAAAGAGGCGAGGGTTAAAGCTCTGCCAAAGAAACCTAACCTGGATCCTACTGACTCAGGCAACTATCCCCCTATATCTCTTCTCCCTGCCATTAGTAAAACCACTGAAAAACTCGTTAATGGCGCTGTGTCAGGTTTTCTTGAGGAACATGGTCTTCTTCATCCCTCCCAGACTGGCTTCCGCCCACGCCAAGGTACTGAGACGGCGCTACTGGCAGTGATGGAAGAACACAAAAAGATCTTGGATTCTGGAGGGTCAGCTGCCATTATTCTCCTTGACCTGAGCGCCGCCTTTGATACGGTGAACCACCTTACTTTGATCCGGCGGCTAAGGAACATTGGCATCAGGGGCACTACACTTCATTGGCTATCTTCCTTTTTAGAGGATAGAACCTTTCAAGTTTTCAATGATAATGCGGTTTCTAAGTCCATACATCTGCCCAACTCAGGGCTCCTCTCTGAACCAGACGTTATTTAACGTATATATGTCTCCCCTGGCAGCTAAGATAGAACTTTATGGCATCCGCATTATTACCTAGGCCGATGACACCCAGCTAGTGGTCGGACTAACTCAAACTAATCAAAATTTCCACAACGTTCATTCCTGCTTGAAAGACATCTCAAGCTGGATGGACGATTCACAACTCAGGCTCAACGGTGACAAAACCGAGATTATGGTTTTGGGTAACTCCCTTCACTACACTCCCACCAAGCTATGGCCACTCTGCATGGGTCCTGCCCCCACTCCAAAATCAGAAATCAAGAGTTTGGGGGTATGGCTGGATCAGGACCTAAGCCTTAAAACACAAGCTAGGAAAACAGCAGCTCTCTGCTACGGCCTACTCAAAATGGCCCGAAAAGTTTTACCTCTGCTCCCTTCTTTGGCTAAGAAAGTAATGATTCAGTCATTAATTCTTTCTAGGCTGGATTATGGGAACGCCCTGTACTTGGGCTCCCCCCTCTCAGCAATCAAGAAATTACAATCGGTACAAAACAGTGCAGCAAGACTCTTACTAAGAGTCCCCAATAGACTGTCAGCAGAACCGGCTCTTCGAGCCCTTCATTGGCTTCCGGTGCAGGAACGAATCAAGTTCAAATCCCTATGCTTAGTGCACAAAACTATGCAGGGACTTGGTCCTCCATCTATCTCTAACATGATTCTCCCTTACAAAGCCAATTGTAGACTCATATCAGATGATTTGCACCTGATTGAGGTCCCCAGGATCAAGAAAGCCAGGAGTGGCAGTAGACTTTTCTCCTACAATGCTTCCAAACTCTGGAATGGCTTGCCTCTTCATCTGCGTACCACCCCTGATCACATGTCCTTCCGGAAACAAATAAAAACTCACCTCTTTCCGTAGCTCTGACTTCCTCCCTCTATTGTCGGTACTAGCGCTGGGATGCTTCCGGGTAGCCATGCACTTTATAAATGTTTTTCCATTCCATTCCATTCCAAATCCCGAGGCCTTTTTGTATGAGGTCAGCTCAGACTGAATTGCTGGCAGAGAGGACTGCGGCTTCCTGACTGGGAGTAGCACAGCATCCGCAACGAGGGAGATCTTATGCTCATCCGTGCCAAATGGTACTCCCCCTAGGTCTGGATTGGAGCAAATGCGTTCTGCAAAAAGTTGAAGGCTGAGAGCAAATAGTAAGGGGGATAACGGGCAACCCTTCTGGGTTCCCCGGGAAAGGTGGAAAGGTTCCCATTCACTAAGACCTGGGATCTCGGAGTGGATTAATACGCCCGGATCACTAAAACCAAATCGACGTAATGTACGGGTCAGAAAGTCCCAGTCAACTCAGTCAAAGGCCTTCACCACGTCTATCGAGGGAAGGACGGTAGGTATGGCCTTCCACTGGGCTTCTTCAATAGGATGGACCACCCTCCAAAGGTTATCGTGAGTTTGTCTCCCCTTGCTGAAGCCCGCCTGGTCTGACTGTACGAGCGCCAGAATAACATGTTCCAGGCGCGAGACCAGTATTTTAGAGTATAACTTGGCGTCTAAATTTAGAAGCGCTATAGGCTGGTAAGAGGCGCAACTAGTGGGGTCCTTTCCCAGTTTGGGGATATCAGAGCCTCTCCCATAGAAGAGGTAACCTCTTACCTGTTGGCTATATCATTGAAGAGTAGCATGAGGCGGGGAACTAATTCAGGCGCAAATGTACGATAGAAGTTGGCATTGAGGCCATCAGGGCCAGGTGCTTTTTGGAGCTTGAGGGAGTCGATCGCTTTTTGAAGCTCATCTGCGGATATGGGTTCACTTAAGTCCTCGTTAGTAGAGGGCGGGACCTGGGGTAGGTCCAGAGCCCCTAGGTATTGGTCCTGAACCCGTGGATCCAACGAGTCTGCAGTATACAAAGAGCGGTAAAAGTTCCCGAAGGCTTTGGATTTCCATGTTTCGCTCAGGTGAGAGATCCCCTTCCCATCTATTATGTGTTTAAGATAGTCCTTTTCCTGCCTCACTCATAGCTGGCATGCTAAAAGGGACCCCACCTTGTTCCCTCCCTTGTAGCTGTGAGCTTACAAGCGTAGAAGGGTCTTCTCAGCCCCGTTAGTGTAAATAGCCTGGAGCTTCCCCTTAACCTGGGCAACCTTATGAAGTATTTGGACCGAGGGATTAGATTTGTGGTCCGATTCAGCCTTTCGGAGCTCCCCCTCGAGGAGAAGACATTCCCCCTTGCGTTGTGCTTTGAGGGCGGTGTCTAATTCAATGCACTTCCCCCGAATAACTGCCTTGAAGGTGTCCCAGTTGTTAGCTAAGGAGGTTTGCGCTGGGTCATTAAGATAAAAAAAACTCTATAATTGCCTTTCACAACTTGTTTCTAAGAAGCCGGTCCCTATAAAGAAAATTGGGAAAATACCATTGGGCGAGCCGAGAACACGGGGCGGGCCAATCAAGTACAAGCTGTAGGTGAGCGTGGTCCAAAAGGCAAATCGAGTGAAACTGGGATCCAGTTATCGTGTGAAGAAGGGACTGACTAATGAATATGTGATCAATTCTGGAGCATGTCCTATGGGATTGAAAGAAAAAGGAACAATCCCGGGTCGTCGGATGGGTATCCCTCCATACATCCACCATCCCCATTCCCTGGAATGTTGCCTTAAGTGATTTGCTAAATACACCTCCCCCCGCTTTATCTATTGGAGTGTATAGAGTCCAGGGCCTGATCCCATATCAGATTGAAGTCCCCTAGCAATAAGATGTCGCCTCTGGCGAATCCCTCCAGTAAAGCTAAAAAGGAGCTCAAGAAATCATGTTGCCCTGCGTTGGGAGCATAAATCGTGCCAATAGTGCACAACCTTCCCCGTATGTCACCCCTAACCATCAGGAACCTCCTCTCCTTGTCCATTTTCGTGTCGTGCTGAAGAAACGGGATGGAAGTGTGAAAAAGAAGTGCCACCCCATTATGTTTAGGGTGTGCGGAAGAGCGGAAGATCTTGGGGTAGGCCCTATGTTTTAGTCGTTGTTCCTCTTTGCACGTGAGGTGGGTCTCTTGCAGGGCAGCTATTTTAATCTAGTGGTCATTTAAACATTTACAGAGCGGTTGCCTCTTGTTAGGGGAGTTGAGACCCTTTACATTCCACGTCAAACAGTTAACCCCATCAGTCAACATAACAGGAGTTGTCCGCATGTTCCCCCAGCCCGCTCCCGGGGTCAGTCCCACCACTGACCCTTCCCCACCCCTCCCACCCCACCCAAGCAACGTAACAAAAATGCAAAAAAGACTGTGACACCAAAACAAAATGAACAGTAACAAAGAAGGATCTAAACTTGAAGCTCGGAGGATCTCAAACACAGAAGAGAACCTCATTTCGAACAGAACCTAGGGCGGACCAAATTCCTCCACCAAGGCCCATAGCGCATCTTCATAGGCACTGAAAAAAGAGATAAGAGCTAACAATAACTTTGTGTGCTGTGGACGGCGTGATTACTTTCCCCCCCTCCGACTCTGTTTGAAAGTCAGAGTGTCCGAGGAGAGCCCAGCAAACTCCCCCGGCGGCCGCCAAGGGCTGCGGACCGCTAGTCATACTTGAAACCTCAAGTGAAATAAAGTCTCTGAACGACAAGAAGCCTAGACCTCATCATCTCGCAGTGCTCTTGTTTGTTCTCTGCTGTTGAAGCCAGGGCCCCCACCCTGCTTCTTCGGGCTGGTCGACGCCTCCACACCGCTTGATTCCGCTACCTGCGACAAGGCTAGCAACTCAAGCCCCAGAATAGCCAACGACTCCTTGAGTTCCGTGCAGTGATAGTTCTTGTTGTCAAGCATGAAAGCTAAGCCAAAGGGGTAAGTCCAGTGGTATTTCACCTTGAGATCTCTTAAGGCTGCAGTGACGGGTCGGAACTGCTGGCGTCGAGCAAGTGTTGCCTGTGCAACATCCTGGTAGAGCGAACACGTGGCTTTCTGGAATGACACTCTGTCGAGGGCACACGCATTCTGAAGGACCAACTCCTTGATTTTAAAAGAGCTAAATTTTGTTAACACGTCCCGGGGTTTTCTGGAATCTCCCGGAGCCTGTGGCCCCTCCCTATGGACACGCTTCAGCCGAACTTCTGGATCAGAGTCTCCCAGCACAGTGGAAAACAGCCCCACCATAAAGGCCTCCAGATCTGGGCCTTCGCATCCTTCTTCCAGGCCTCTCACCGGAATGTTGTCTCGGCGGGGGTGATTCTCCAGATCCTCGCATCTGAGCATCGCGGTTTTCAACTGAGCACACAGGCCACCAGAATGGGCCTCCAAGGGCCGCACCCTGTCTTCCAACTCCTGTTATTTTGCCTCAAGTTTGAGAGCGCGGGCCCCAATGGAGTCAACATCAGATTGTAGGGCCACCAACCTGCCCCTCATTTCGGCTTTGAACGCATCGAAGGAGGCCACTGTATCGGCCTTAATGTCATCTCTGAGTTCTTGCTTGAATTCTCGGAGCGAGGCCATCAGGTTGTCTCTTGTGAGTGCCATATTGCTGCCAGTCCCCGCCGTCTCTTCACTGATTGCCCCCTTGGCAGAGTGGGAGAAGAAGCGGGAGACTTTCGTGGGCTGTGCCTTTTTGGGTCGCACGGGGACTCGCACCCACCGCTTGTTCGGGGCTACTCCTCAGTAGAACATTTCCAGGGGTATTGGAGACTGCTGTGGCACCCCAACTCTGCCCACTTGGATTAACCTTTCTGTGTCGTATGACCCGGGCTCAGAGACGCTGAAGCAATGCACTGCAGGGTCCAGAAATCTCCAGATTGCCAGAGCGAGGGTTCAGGTTGGATAGCCTGCACTCATTGGGACCCTCAACTAGAGGTCCCCTCCAGGATGGTGGGGCTAGGTCCGAGATGTTCTATCTTGGATGCAGACCTCACAGGGCCCGGGGACCGCAGCAAATCCCCCATGGGTGCTGTGTTACTCGTCTGACTCTCTGGACAGTACTATAATGAGACAGGCACTCGTGGTCACACTTGTCAAGATCGCGCTGCCTCCCTGGGCCTCATGGGAGCCCTTTGGCCGGCTCCGCAGCCCCTCCTGATGAAGAGGCTAGAGCAACTCCTCAAAGAGCAACGGCTAGGAGGGCTAGGAGTAGATGCAGGGTTCCTCCAGGGGCAATGACAGGTCTCCAAGAAGGAGGACACCCATCAGACATAGGGAGTCACCAGCCGAGGCCTCCTCACTTAGCCATGGAAAGGTGCTTGACCTCTGCCATCTTAGGGTCAGGCACTGCTCAGTGGGGAGTAATTGTGGCTGTGTGCTGTGTTGTAGGGGGGATCCCCGCTCCTTGCTATCAGTGGTGCAGGCTCCCCAGAGCACAGCAGGGGAGCACGTACCTCGACGCGGGTGCCAGTAGCTTCAGGCACTGTCAGATCGTGGCTGGAGGCGGCCCCTGGGCCAAGCAAGCGGGACTGCTGGGGCTTCCAACTAGGCAGCAGGTAGCACGAACCTCCACAAGTACCGGTGCAGCAGTGGGCGCCTCAATTGAACAGTGCGGCGGGAGCCGCCATCTTCCATCTCTCCCCGGGCCTCGCAGTCAGGGATGGTCTCACCCTGCAATATTCATCAGGGGGACCAAGGCACCCCAGGTGAGCCTACGGCCCAAGATCACAGATCCCAGTGCAGCGGTTAGCACTTCAGCAGGAGAGCTCGGCAGGAGCCGACATCTTCTCCCGCACCGCAGCCACTGAAGGTAGGAATGCTCTCATCTCGCAATCTACCTCAGGGGGAGTCAAAGTCCGCCCGCCCGCTACTGTCCGACCCTCCGGAGCACCTCAGATGAATAGGCGGCCCTGATCTGCATACCCCGGTGTAGCGGCGGGTGCCTCATCAGCAAAGCGCAGCGGGAGACACCATCTTACTGCGTGCCGCAGAGGTCTGACGGTGGAGAAAGTTTCATCCCGCAGTCCTCATCAGCGGGGTCCAAGTGTGCCAGCTGTAAGCCACAACACTCCTGGGCGCCTCAGACGAGCCGGCGACCCAACTTACAGGTGCCTCGCAAGGTACAGAGACATTAGGGCCTGGTGCGGAGCCGATCCGAGTTACATCCGGTCGGCCATGAAGGTTGGCCACTCCCCTACGGAAAAAATATTTTTGGGCTTCTAGAACCCTAAGAAGTTTTCAAAATCAAAAATCCCTCTTTGGGATCTTCCTGCAGTGCTAAAGGGTTTATATGGTTCTCAGTTTGAACAGTTATCTACTGCCAATTTCTCTTGGTCATAAGCAAAGTGGCTTTTCTAAAAGCCATTTACTAGATGTTTCCAGAATTCTTTCAATTTATTTGGAAAGAATTACAACTTTTTGTTCCTCTGATGCTTTGTTAATTTCATATGAGGGCCCTTCAAAATGGAAAACAATTCTCCACAACAACTATTGGCAGATGGGTGAGACTGGGTGTCTCCCAGGCTTATTCAGTTTTAGTTCAAGAGATACCTACAGGAGGTGTAGGAGCTTCATGGGCTGGTGCTAATGGCATTCCTCTTCAGGAAATATGGTAGGCTGCCCTTAGGCAGAACTAAGGGGCATATTACATGTGAAGGACATCTAACATGGGCTTCAATTGGAATTCCATAGAGCATATTATCAAGCCCATTATCGCCGTTTTAGCGGCAGTTTTCTGCCGCTAAAGCGGCGATAATTTTATCGCCTGGCTTGATAATATGCCCCTCTATACCTTTGCTTCTCAATATCGTTTTAATGTTTTGAATTCAAATTTGTCTAATTTTGCCAATGATGTTCTAACATTAGCTTGACTTACATTTTTTGCTTTGCTTGATAACGTTGTTGTGATGTATACCGAAATGGTTTTATTATTGCGGTTTCTTGAATACTTTAATCCTGGCTACATCCTCAATTATGTAGGGACTGGGAGAAGAAAAACAAAGAGCTAATGAAATCATTACTTACTAGCAATCTTTATTACTTAGCGGCCAGTTTTCCTCTTCTCAGTCGTATATCCATCCATATTCCCCTACTTCTCATTTGGACACTATCGATAGAGGAAGGTGTGCAGCCATGAGCAAATGTAGTAGAAGGTAGAGGTGTTGTGACTTGTATGGCTATGTATGTAAGTCACTTAGTAAAATACTGTAACCTTTACTACCTGCTCCAAACAAGTATTAAATGTATGCAAATTTGGGCCCAGGAAGGTGGTAAAGATGCTGACATGGGCCCAGTATTGCCAAGTACCCATTCAGGGAGAAATACTCTAAAATCCTCCTTATCATACGGGGAGATACCGGCTGATACTGATGACTCTGACCCCGGGAAATAACAGCGAACTGTAATGAGGTGAGATCTAGGGCCTATCAAGCTCAGCGTTTGACACACAGGTTTCCTCATCCCAGGGGTCTACGCCTCATCCAGATCTGCCTTGGTGCCAGCCTGCATACGCATATCCCAAGGACAAACAAACACCTACAGCAGCAGACATCAATCTTCCTTCGAAGCCAGAGTGGCATTAGGGCACTATAGCCAGGTGTAACTCTCTGCCACATTGAAGCAAGGACTATGTACCATGCTCTGACAAAGGGCGGCAGGTCCCAGTAGGGGTAGTCATTAAGTGTCAGGCTCTCTGTAAGGAATTATCAATTAACTTGGGATTTGGTGCTATTTGATAATTCGGGCTGGTTATACAGCAAACAAGATATGATCTTAAAACATAAGGGAATATTGACCAGGAAGCATTTGGTATGGCAGTCGGAGCAACAGTAGAAAGCGAAGAGAGAATATAAGGCAAAATAGAAACTAAGGATCAGGAGCTCGAAGCACAAAGAGACTGGTGCTACCAGATCACCAGGTGTGGTGTGAGGCAAGGTGACTATGGTGAATCCCGCAACTGCGTAGCCACAGGTGACCGCTGCTGCCCCGCCCTACTGTAATGGAGTCTGTAATGGGGAATGCTGGGCATGGTGAATTGGCGTGAGAAGCTCGTTGCCGTGGTGCTGCCGATGCTGGGACACGGTGCAGCCAGGATTCCTCCGGTGGAACTGCCGAGATGTTGAACATTTGCTGATTGGGCACACAGGTGGCGTGAGGGGCTCGCTCGCTCATGAAGGGCTTCTGCGGCCGTGGTCCGCTTCATGTACGCCTTTTATTTCTTGTCTGCTGGTGGAGGGTCTACCAGGTATACTGCCCCTCACTGACCGGCCGGACTTCTCCAGCTACTGTGGGACGGTGGTTGTAGCACTCACCGCACTTGTCTCTTTCCCTCTCCGTGTGCTGGCCTCCACCGCAGGCTGGAGGCTGGAGTGGTGCCACACAGGAAGCGAGATTGATACGCTGAACCACTGGGGGCAGTTGGAGACGCTAAAGGCATCACAAAGGAGATCAGGAGGAGGAAACAGCAACTAAGAGACAGTAAGTAAGCAGGAATATCCATAGTTTCCTTTTTTATTATTATTTTTGTAAGCTTTTGGAGTGGACTTGTAGATGAATGTCTCTTTTATGAAACGTTTTTTTTTTTATGTGTTGTAGGCTGGATCAGTGGAATTTGTATGGATCTTGCTGAATAAAAGGCCTCCTTTGGAGGAAGCTAGAAAACTATTGACCAGGTGCTAGATTGCACTAGGTTCTGTTCTGCAGAAGTGTGGAAGTATCACGGCTCAGAGGGGCGCATACTCCTACCTCCTCGACTTCATAAGCATGTTTCTTAAGCATTTGCTTTCAGGATCCGCTGCTAGGATGGGGAAGCACTTAAAAATTGCCAATGTAATGGCTCATGTTGATTCAAATGTGGCTCATAAATCCAAAACTCAAACAACCCAGCTGAAGACTGTTTCCGCAAGTGTTAGGGCTGAGCGCTCGCAGAAGCCTCGTTGTGGGTCAGTTCCAATTGCTAGTCCTACGAGCTCTGATTATGGGGTCCTGGAACATGGAGCGGGGAGTCAGGAGGACCCCAATCAGGAGAGGGATGTAAATCCCAGCCAGAGAGAAACAACTATGAATCTATTGTCCGGTTCAGTAATAGTAGGGGCGAGTTCGGTGGTCAGCCCAATAGCTGTGATTCAAGCTGCAATTGTGAACCATGAGATCACTCAGGAAAATCTCACCAGTACATCCCAAAGTAAGGCTAAGGAATACCCGTTATTTATGGAATCCAAACTGCCTCCACCACTTTCATCAAATCTAACCTCAGAACAAGATTTCTGTGAACGTATCCAACCGGGTGCTCCCTTAGCCGTCCAGGGTCCTCCCCCACTTCATAGACCACTGGGGAGCCCTCCGTTATCGTCTGTGGCGGAAAAAAATGTGGTAATAGGACAACAAGCACTGTTACGGCCGGAAGATCCGTTTGGAGACCAGCTATCAGAGGCTGGGACTAGCTTTAAATTTAATATCAAAGCCATGTTAAATTTGATCCTCGATGACATAAGGGAGATGAAAGTAACGCAAGCAAATGAGATAGCATCTCAACATTCACCTTTATCTAAAATCGAAGAAGCAGTCGGGTCTTATCCGGCAAGACTCCGTGAGGTTGAATCAAGGATTTCTCTCCTTGAAGATAAGATGACTTTGATACAGCATCAGGCCTTATTAGAGAAAAAACTGAAAAATCTGCTGGAAACAAAGCTAGAAGAGCTGGAAAAGCATTCTCGACGCTCAAACTTGCAGCTAGTCGGGGTCCCAGAGGCTGTGAGGGATCGCAAATGCTCCAGTGGGTGAGTCTTTTATCAAGGAGAATGTGCTGCCCGAGTTTTCCAGTGACCTTACTAAAAGGCGAGCACATAGAGTCCCAGCACAGCCATTCCCGAACTCAAAGTTGCCTAGAACTATCTTAGTTAACTTTGCAGACTACCGAGTGAAGGAACTGATATTGACCAGGGCTATTCAAAAGAAGCAATTCCCCACTCGGGAAGTTCCTAGTTGCTTCATCTTCTCTGATATGAGTGCAGCAGTTGCTCGGCGGCGGAAATAATTTGTTAAGCTTCTCTATCTGTTCAAGTCACAGGGGGCGCAGGCGGCCATCGCTCAACAATCAAAGCTGCGGGTCTTGGTTCAAGGTAAGTTCCACATGTTTGCAAATCTTGATGAAGCTCAGGAACTTTTGCAGAAAACTACTACAGAAAAGCAAATGTTTGAACTATCTGGAACGACTGCCTGGAATTTTTTGTCTTTTCCTCCTTTTTTCTCTCTTTTTTCTCTCTTTTTTTGGGTTTATTACCTCACCGGGCAGGGCAGGGCAGTAGGTCACACTAGGGTGCAATAACATGGCACCTGGCTTAGGGGAAATTCAGGGAGGGGAGGCAGGGGATATGGTGGGCTTTTCCCCATCTGCCAGTGGTGGGAATCAGTGGGTGGAGGTGTGGGTTACGGAAGGGGTAAGCAATGGAAGAAATGGGCAAGAGAAAAGCGAATTATATTGGATACGTGCACAAGTTTATAAGATTCTGCAGAGAGTGGTTAGGATGGGAGTTGTTGGTCAAAGAAGGGTTAAGTTTGCTGAGAGAAATTTCAGATTGGGCAAAGCTGGGACATTTAGGATGGATAAAATGTCGCAAGATATAAAAGTGAATATATTGAATGTCAATGGATTACTGAACCCGCGTAAAAGATCTGCTTTTTTAAACTGGTTGGCATCCCTTTCTCTTGAAATCATATTCCTACAAGAAAAGCATTTTAGGACGGAAACTCCCAAGATAGCGCTACCTAAAAATATTAATTGGTGTATTTTTCATCTGCTACCTTAGCGGTGCGAGGGGTGGGGATCCTTCTATCAAATACATTAGATTGGCAGGTTGAGGCGGTCCAACGAGATGGAAAAGGTAGATGGCTACGGATGAAGGTAAAACTGGATGGGATAGTATTAAATTTAGTCAATTACTACGGTCCCATAGAAGAAGATACTGTAGCGCTTGAGCAAATTTATCAACTGGTAGCAAATACGGGAGGTATCCTGATCCTAGGGGGTGATTTTAATTATATACAGAATCTGGCACTAGACACCTCAAATAAAACAAAACTACAGCTAAAGCCTAAAACTGCAAAGCTAATAAAATGTTTGCTAACAGACTTTGCATTAACGGACCCCTGGAGGCAGGGACACCCCGGTTCATCTCAATTTACAAGTTACTCCTCAAGATATAGAATGGCATCTCGTTTGGACTTTTTTCTTGTGGATGAGTTAGTGGCCAATGGTAAATCAGAGATATTGGCCAATTCCTTTTCTGATCACTCTGTAGTTTCTTTCACGTTAAGGTTGAGGATCAAGCCGAAAGAGACAGCAAGATGGCAGTTGATAGATCCCTACTGGAAGATAATACTTGGGTGACCGAAACTAAAATCTTTATCAGGGAATTTTTCCACTTTAATGCAAATACTGCCCCAATGTTTGTGGTTTGGGAGGCATTTAAGGCCACCTTTAGAGGACAGATGATAGCCTAAAAGCTCAGGTTAAACAAACAACACAAGCAAGAAATCTCTGAGTTACAGTACGCAGTAGAGGAATCTAGACAAAACCTAGATTCAACAGCAATAGCAGAACATACCTTTAAAGCACTACAGCAAGATTTATCAAAAGCCAGAGATCAGTTGAAGGATTTCTTTCTGCTAGAGGAGATTACTGGATGCAAGGCATATCAACAAAAGGTTTATGAGGAAAGCCAACATATTGGCAGATTCCTGGCCTGGACTACGAAAAGTAAGAAAGCGGCGCAAATAATCAGTCATGTCAGAAATCCTTCTACTGGCTTGCTAGAAGAAGATAAACAGGCAATATCGGAGTTGTTCCCTTATCATTTTAAACAAATCTATGCAGATACATTAGCAGTAGAGGAGTCAGAATTTCGGTCCTATCTTGAATTATTGGAGTTACCGCAGATATCTCAGCAGCATACTGAGACGCTCAAGAGTACAATAGAAATGTCAGAAGTCTGTGCAGTACTAAAAAGTATGTCCAACGCTAAGGCCAGTGGGTTGGATGGGATGCCGGTCAAAGTATATAAGATATTTCAAGAAGAACTACTTCCTTCTTTAACTAAATTGTTTAATCAAATAAAAGATAGGATAGATATCCCTAATAGTTTTAAGGAGTCAGTACTCGTAGTCTTCCTTAAAAATAATAAAGATCCTTGCAATGCAAATCCCTACCATCCTATCCATTTGTTAAATACAGACTACAAACTGTTAATGAAGATCTGGGCTAGAAGGATCGCTCATTGCGCCCAACAAGTAGTTCATACTGATCAAAATGGTTTCCTTCCGGGACGGCTAATGGCCACCAATACATACATTCTCACGCAAGCAGTCCATTATTTATCGGTTAATAAAATAAAGTGGCCATTTTGAAGATGGACGCTGAAAAGGCTTTCGATTTGGTAGATTGGCGTGCCTTATTTGCTATTTTGGTTAAGTTTGGTTTTCCCGTTCAGTTGATATATATGCTAACAAATATTATATAGGCAGGTGGAAGCAAAAATTGTCATCAATGGTGCAGAAGCTGGGAGGGTGATTATCAAACGAGGCATGCTTCAGGGCTGTCCGTTACCCCCCCTTTTGTATTCTCTGTTTATTGAACCTCTCGCTGTCAAAATTCGTAATAATTTATTGATCGTGCCCCCCATTGAAAGTATGCCCAAAATCAAGCTGTATGCAGATGATATAATCTTATATCTTAAAGCTGAATGGTCTAGCATACAGAATGCGATGAATGAAATACAGAAATTCACGAAGGTAGGGCGATATAAAATTAACCAAGCAAAAACAGAAATCTTACATTTAATTCGGTTCCTTATGATTTCCCGGCTTCCTTACATCCTGGACTGCCACATCCAATCAGATATCTAGGCATTTATGTTACAAATGATTACGACCAATTTCTTTCCTCTGAATTACACTACTATGCTAGGGAAAGTGGAAAAATTATTAGAAAATTGGACTTTGCTTAATTTATCATTGATAGTTTGGGTGTCTATGGTTAAAATGTCAGTGCTGCCGTTGTTTTAGTTTCACTTTAGTAATCTTCCCTTGAAAATCCCAAGTGCCTATTTTAAGGAATTGGACAAATGATTTGGAAGTTTGTGTGGAATAATAAACACCCCAGGGTTAAGCTAGCCACACTACAATTGGATGTAGCAAAAGGGAGGGGTTAGCGCTCCCACATTTTCCAACTTATTATCAGGCCTCTCTGCTCAATTTGCTATCGCAACTAGGAGAGGAAAATTCAGTTTTTGATATAAAGTTTTTAATACAAATGCCGAAGGAAAGCGCCATAAAACTTCCCATCATTTTACAGTCAGCAAAACACCCCAAAAAGACCAGGTATACGGTCATTTTGGCATTGGCAGCTAGGAGTCTGCTTTTTTATAAATCACAAGATATTCCAGCATATCCTGCCTATACCCGTATCCAAGATTGCATAGTTGGAGGTTTATTGCTGCTAAGAGGGCTTTACCAAGTATGGCAAGAATTAGGTTTTGGTCAGCTTGGGGATTTTTATAATCATCAAACGTTAATTACTTGGGAAACGATAAGGCAGCAATTCGGCAATTTAAATACTGCTTTTTCTTTGAGCTATCTTCAGCTTGTGAATTTTCTTAAGAATAATTATACCATGCTGAGTGAAGCTGCACGTCAAATTACTAAGCAAATGTTGCATAAAATAATGGTAGTGGGATTTTGGTATCGGCAGTTACACCAGAAGGCTCATACTGAAGAGACTATTGCAAAAGAGCTCCAGAAAATCTACTCAGAGACATGTTGCAAGTTCAATACAAAAGAATGGCGACAACTCAGTGAATTTCCGAATAAAGCATTGCGGGGTGCTAATTTTGAAAGAATTAATTTTTTTATCCAGATGGCTAGCATATTACATTCCTATAAGATTGCATAAGATGTTTCCTACTAGTCTGAACCAATGTTTTAGATGTAATAAACATGATGAAGGAGGATGGGTACACACATTTTATGAATGTAGCAAATTGCAGCAATTTTGGAAAGATGTTTTATCATGATTTCTCAATTTCTGTCGTTAACCATTGACCCATCATCTAGGCTGGTATTATTTAGTGCATCGCTGAAGGTACAATGTTTTACGAAATATCAACATTATTTTGTAATAATATCTATAGCGGTGTCTAGGTCACTTGTTCTGCAAAATTGGAAAACTATTAAACAACCTAGGATTGACCAATGGGTTACTAAAATGTGCAGGACTTACAGATTTGAGGAGGTCTATGCAAAACGTGCAGGAGCTACGGTAAGATTCAGAGCTATCTGGCAAAAATGTAGTATATCTGAGTAAGAGTAGATTCTAAGACCCTTCTGTAGTAGGGAATTGATTTTTGCACTTTATTAAAACAGACACTGGTAGCCGCACTTGCACTTTAAAGATCTCTTGGATATTTGTATTGATGTTGCTACTGGCATAGGTTTAAGTCACTTTCTGCAAATTCTTTTTTTTATTCTTTTTTTTACAAATGTGCTCCTAGTTGCACATGCACTCTAAATTGTTGCTGATAGTGTTGTGCTATTTGTTGGTTTTTACTGTTTAGATTGGAGTGGGCCAACTATGCAGTAACAGTTATTAAGGATTATAAACTACTGTAGAATATATTTTTTATGCACCTTCCCTTATTTCTTAAACCCTTGATGCTAATCCAGAGTCCTTCTGTTTGTTTCTTATGCATTATTATGTAACGTATACTGTGAATTCTCTGCTTTTATTCCTGCTCTAATAAAGAAAAACATTTTTTTAAAGGTGTGGTGTGAGGCATTGCCAAATCCTTTGTAGTGCAAAGGGAATGTTCACAGCGAGGCACAGATGGCCACTCCTAAATTTTAATACGTTATAGATCAGCTTACGGCTGATTGTGAAGAGTTTTGAGTCCTAGGACATAGTTCTGCATGGACCAGCAGACTTCCATCCCAGCATCTCAATTATGCCCGCATAGAAACTCTTGACCATCCACAGGGGAAACGGCATCAACCACAAGGGCTAAGCCACGCGTGCCATTTCCACGCAAGTGGAGCACCACTTGCCTTAACCACGCAAATCCCTTAACTAGACATATGCGTGGCTAAGGCACTCAGCGGTCTAGTTGCAGAGACTGTATGGGCAGGGAAAGGAACTGGAAGGGTCGGACTTGGGAGGAGAATGTGGATTGGTAAATAGGGCTTGGGGGGCATAGTTTTCAGGGGGGATGGGGTAGTTTTTGGGCTCAGGGCAGGGGGTAAGGGGCAGTTTTCAGGCCTGGGGCTGTTTTAGGGCTCAGGGCAGGGGGCTGGGGTAGTTTTTTGGGTTGGGGCTTTTTTTATGGCTCAGGGCAAGGGGCTTGGATCGGGGTCGTTTTTTTTGGTCTGGGGTCCGGTTTTTAGGGATCTGGGCGAGGGGCATGGGCAGTGTTTAGGGCTAGGGCAGGGGGATTGCAGCGCTGGGGTTGGTTTTTAGGGCTCATGGCAGAGAGACTTGGCTGTGAACTTAACTACGCATATAACTTTACCCAGCATGCCTTTACAACGAAATGCGTGGTTAAGATGCATTCGTAGTTGCGACAGCGTTGTTGCAGCACGCATGGCCTAGCCATGCGTGCTTCTAGCATGCAACACATCTGCGGGGTCACCATCTGACTTTTCCCCTTCTCAGGCTTTACTATCTGCTTATTAGATATTATGACATCACATGTTTGGGGTTATTGTCGCATTAAAGATTTGTAGTCACACCTTTAAAACTGTACTTACATTAAAGCACTCTGAGGCTACCACCATGGATTGCAATGCTTTACAAAAATACCAAATAAATGATAAAATATAGGAGTGCCTGAGGTCATAATGACGCCCAAAATGGCTCATAGTCAATGTGACGTAGGGAAGAGTGTGCAGTGGTTCGTGGGACTGATGGTCTCAGTCTGCACAAGCTCAGTGTATGATGCCAGATGGTGGCAGCTAACCCTGGCGAACGGTTACCAATGCTCTTGGCAAGCACTACCCATGCCATGCTTTGTGACTGAAAAACATGGCTGCCAGGCATTTGTGCATCCCTTTACGGGCTACAAATGGACTGGGGTGCCCCTTGGCTCGACCCTTTTCCCTGCAGGTGGCAAGGGTTTGCAATGTTTGCAGTGCCATTTGTAATAAGCATTACGAATCGCAGTGCACGTTTGGCACCTGGACATTGTGTGCTGTGCTTTCACAAAGTAAATAGCGCTGGTTTACAAGCCCCGTGGGTCACTTTTAATATGGGAAAAAAGTGGTGTACCAGCAATGCAAATGGCTTGTAAATAAGCCCCTATGTAGTGTCTGTGTGTGTGGCCTCCGGCCCCGGGATCTTGGAGAGTTTGTCCATCCAATACTCGATTAAAGATAAACTTAGCGACAGCGATGCATGCCATGAAACTGTAAATTAAGGAAATTAGAACTACACAGAACTGTCATCGGCGTAAAAATGTGCATGGAAGCTAAACTGAAAGGGCATTAAGTAGAGCCCTCCGGTTTCTTTGTTCAAAAGGCAGCTCATCCAAATCAGGGTTTTCTTTGCATCCTGGGATTTGTGGTCCTGTTGATCCCATTATAAAATCAGGACAAGTCCCAGGGTGCAAAGAAAAGCTTGCACTGGCTAAGCCGCTCGCGCATGGGGCTATGAAACCGCAGAGTTCTCTCTGTTCCTCCCAATCTTCTCGTGGTTTGGCTGAGGGACTGATTTATTTCCATTTCATTCCACAGCAAAACACAGGAAAATATTTTAAACATCTACCAGTAGGTGGGGCTGCTCCCTTCCGATTTTATCTGTGAACTGACGAGCTACGGTTCTATGGCAGCAAAAGGAAAGTAAAACAGCAGTACTGCCCAGGCTAGCCAAGGCTGGCATTTTTTTCTAAGAGAAATCACTTAACTGCGGCGTATTTCCCAAGCTGCTTTACTTTTACTGATAAAAATGGGCAATGAAAACTTTTAAATGTGGGGCCAGTCAGTGATTATTACGTGGGTCCAATATATAAAAGCACTTTATTTATTGTGTGCTTAAAACCTTCCAATAAATGACCGTTGCATCTTTTACGTATACACATACGCACCTGCGGAGTGACCGTAGACTCAATCTGGAGTCACCCAAGGGTCCAGGCGGCAGGCTGCAAGTTTAGGGCTGTCTCTCTGTAGATGTCACTGTAGAAGTCACCATTCCCCCTTTTTCGAATCTGCTAGACGCTGCATTTGCATGACCTGTTCTGTTCCGTAAATAGTGTACACATGCTGACTCGAGGGTGGTCCACCATGCAGATTCTGTGGGTCTGCCCTGCATTTGTGGAGTCAGTCCAGTGTTTAATTAGTAAAAAAAAAAAAAAATACCGGGGCTCTCTTGAGGAGGCCACTGCAGCTTGCACCACAGAATACCCCTGCCATGCTGCCGATTATAGTAACAACACAACTCCTAACCATCACACTCCTACATGTGTGACAATTCCGACTATTTCAGGCCTCCAAAGCTATGAGAATGGCTGGGCAGCAGGTAATAGTTATTTTTAATCTATATTAAATTAATAATTTCCTGTTGTTGTGGTCATCTCTAAATTAGCCACACAGCGCCACCTTGTGGCAGACTGTCAAAAGCACCTGTGTTGACAATTAAGTGCTGGTACCGAGCACCGGAGACCACCCGCTCAAATTAAACACTGTCAGTCCCTCTTTGAACAAGTGCTGCATGTCCTGCGTTTTGCTAATCATCGCAGAGGACGATGTAGGCGGAGGGATTTTAAAGTCTAGCAAACTGAGACTAATCGGCTCACAGCAGGTATCAGTCAGGCAGATGTGAAACAAACTTGGCTCGGAAGCCTGGAGAGGCCCTACAGGATGTCCCCATCCTGGCACTACTGTGCAACAGAGCTTGTGGGAGGCTAGTATTACCCCCTTTTCATGAGTCCTCATGCCGTGAGCTTTATCTCTGTACATGTACAGAATTCCTTATCTTATTTTCAAAAATAAACCCATCTAGGCAGACACAAGGTTGAAAATCACCTTATTAACTTCTCCCCTTGCGTTTAACATAAAGGATTGGTTTGTCCTCGCCTCTTCCTGTTTAATTCTGCCTCAGTGCATGATTCAAAAAAGTCACATGTTTTATTGCTATGTATGCATAATAAATTATATATTTTGAAAGTATCTCAGGGCCTTGCCTCGTAAAGTTCTAAAACGCCCAGTGGTGTATATCCCTGTCCCATCTTGAGATCTTCCTCTTCTGCTTAATCGTCTCTTTTTTGCTCTTTATCTCACACAGAGAAGGACACACACGCCGCGCTTATCACAGCCGTTATATGCGATTTGTAAACACCATGGTATTTACTTGTATGTCAGCGTCAATGTTGGGGGCTGAATTTCACTCGCCAACAGCTCGGACATGCAGTTTTTGTAACCATATGAGGAAAAACATAATGAGCCAGGGCCTTTCGAAGTATATTTGTAACAATACTATGCCATCCTTATCTTTTCAAGTTTATCATATGGACAGGTTACTTTGTTTACATAGACCACGGTACACTTTTAATTGCAGTATTTTCTTTTGAAAGTTGACTCTTTACCAGATAATACCAGCCTTGAAAAAGTCAAAGTGATGAAACACGTGTCAGCTGCCTTTTCTTTTCATTTGTACTATAAAGGATTGCTGAATTTCAGAAGAATTTTTAAAAAAAAAGAAGTGCTAAATGCTTCAACATCTTAAAACGTATCCATGGACTTACAGACCATCCGGACTTTTTTTTAAATGTGTGCTTCGGTATTATTGTTTACATAGACTGGGAACAATTGGGCTTTACTCTTTCAAACTCCTTTCATTATGTTTTATTTATAAGGTGGTGCTCAGATATGACCCTTCTTTCTTCCCAAGGACTTTTCGACTTTTCCTCTCTCCAAGGATCTGATCAGTGTTTTTTCTCCTTCATCTTCAGAGGATGAAGTCTGATGGCATACCTTACATCTCTAGAGGACTTTATCTTTTTGTTCAAAACTTCTTCTTCCACCAGGAGGATTCCCTTTTATAAAATTTCATTTAGTCAACAAAGATCTCTGATGATCAGCAGTGACTCTAACTTGTTGGATCACAGTGCCGGCATTAGCGCTGGTGGCACCCGGTGCGACAATCGCTTTTGGTGCCCCCACACTCTATGACCGTCTCCTCGGATTCTCTCACTACCATTAGGTAAAAGTGCCCTCATCCCTCCAGTCATAAGTTATTGCTAAAAACAGCGCCCCACCCATGATGTCAGCTCCCCCTCCACAGGTCAGCACCCAGTGCGACCGCACCAGTCGCACTGGCCAAAGCCTGCCCTGTTGGATCATGTGGACCATTTATCTTACTTATTAAAGGGCAGATTGAATCTTCCATCTCACATCCACTGGCGATAAATCGGAAGTGTGCCTTCTTCCTGAGCTGCTTTTAGCGATGCTTCTATTTGGGATATTTGTACAGCCTTACACATGTTTCCCCATTATAGACTACACATGGGAGATGTAGTCTCTATTTCCTTCAGTTCCACCGTATTGAGTCCTGTGCAATAAAAAAAACGAAAGAACAGAAAATAGTAGGGATGTTTTCAGTAAATATATCACTGGTGTTGCATTTTTGTGTGTCCGTGTACACTTTTTGTGATGATTGTCATCAGTGGTCAATTTATTCTAGCTTAGGGATGTTCTCCTGATGAAAGGATTTGGACAGTGAAGACGGACAAGGGCCTAATGCTTAGATTACTAACTGGAAGTCTTTATTCCTCTGAGTCCACATCTTCCTCGTCACAGCCCTACTTTCCCTCTCTTCCCGCCCTAAGGGAGAATTTGAAAAAACTGACTTCAGGAAGAGGTGAACTCAAAACCATCCTTTATATTTAGAGAAAGGAAATGAGTTCGCAAGGGCTACTTCCACCCTATGGCTGTCTAGAGGGTTTTAATATTAAAGGTAAGGTAGGGGTATTCTGTACATGTAAAGAGATGCAGCTGATGAAGTACGGACTGTGAAAAGGAAGTCCAGGGCTCGCGGTAACGTAGATTAACAGCACTTAATCCGCACATTTTCTATATGGTAACATGTTGAGACCAGCTGCAGGTGCCCTGAAGAAGGAACACTTCAGCAAAACCTTTACCTTCAGATGTGCTAATGCACAGGAATGTGAGCACCTGCAGTCAGGTGAGGCTGAACCAGCTGGGAAACGGCTATAAACCAGAGGGCGACCACACGCCGCTATACATTAACCAGACTGAGTTAATGGACAGCCTGCCTCTGGAGACAGAATATCTCGAATCCCCCTGATGAGCAGAGAAATGCATTGAAGCAATTTACTGTCTATAATGAGAGATGCATACAAGCATTTGATCTATTTTCCATTTCTGGGTCCGGTGGGAGGTTGATATATAATACATTTCTTCTTTGTAACTATGTCATGAGGGCAAATGCGGCGCTTGAGACTAAACAATGTGTCAAATCACTTTTACCCGTAAACCGTCCTCTAATCAGCCCCAAGAATATGATATAATCATGTATGAATGAAAACTGCACTGGGAAAAACTGCTTGCTGCTGGATTACTGTAATGAGTCAGTTTTGACATAATGGTAGATGAAGGACAAATGCATTGGAAGAACAGGATTTGTCAAAAATCAGACAACTGAATTAGCACATCGACTGCTAGGGACTGCTGGTGGATTTCTACAGAGTTTGCTAGAAACTGTTTTTGATACACAATTCTACAGCAAGGATCACTCTAGTCTTAGGGCTGTTTGGATTATTTTCATTAAGGCTTTGAGTGTATCATGCATTTCATATAAACCACCTTGCCAAGTTACCAAACTATGAATCGAATCCTCAAGGATATGTTCTATTGGTAGGATTGTAATTCATCGCAGCAGTTTTGATCACTTTTAAACTTCCCCATGAAATGTTTGCACAGTGCTTAATTTGAGACAGTGGGACCCACCAGCGCTCATTTTTGGGAACCGGCACTTATTTTTCCTTCTCAGATATGGACCATGAGCAAGAGTGAGAAAACCACACAAACGGGAAAGAAGGAGAAAGACGGTAACAGGCACAAAGGAAGAAGGCAGGGAGCGGCAGGCGCGAGATGAAGTGGCTTCAGGATCTGGTTGTGGATTGCAGAGACCTGAGGTGACTTCCGCAATACTGAGCCCTGGTACATACAGTCTTACATGATTTATCAGTGGTCAGCTTGTGGGTACTTGCTATCACTGTAAGACCTATATTGGTTCAAGCATAAGATAAAATGCTTAGGAGCACAATGCAAACACAATGATGCCGATTACGATCCTGGAAAAAACGGGTACGAACCATCGGTCGGAGCGTTTTCTCCGTCCGACTCGTACCCGGTTGTAAAACTTTACAAACATGGAAGTACGATTCGCACGGAAACACCATTTCCGTACGAATCGTATAAAACACCGTCCGACGAAAATATACATACGAATGTGATCCAGGAATGCTCCGACGTGACGTCGGGACGCTGTCAGGCAGCATTTCACGACCCAGGAAGTACGATTCGAACCGACAGCAGTCCGGACAGCAATATTTTCACGGCACCGAAAAAAAGTGCCGGAAAAGCGAAGTACGCCGCAAAACGACCAGAATAGGGGGCCCGGTACACGCCGTACACCCCCCCCACCCCCGTGAGTACGCGCCGAACCCCCCGTGTATGTACACCCGTGTACGTGTCAAACCCCCCCGTGTATGTACACCCGTGTACGTGTCGAACCCCCCCGGTGTATGTACACCCGTGGACGTTCGAGTCGTACCCCCACCCGTGTATGTACACCCGTGTACGTGTCGAACCCCCGTGTATGTACACCCGTGTATGTGTCGAACCCCCCCGTGTATGTACACCCGTGTACGTTCGAGTTGTACCCCACCCGTGTATGTACGGTGCGTACCCCCAGCGCTACGTGCTGGGGGTACGCACCGTACATACACGGGTGGGGGTATGACTCGAACGTACGGGTGTACATACACGGGGGGGTTCGACACGTACACGGGTGTACATACACGGGGGGTTCGACACGTACACGGGTGTACATACACGGGGGGGTTCGACACGTACACGGGTGTACATACACAGGGGTTCGACACGTACACGGGTGTACATACACGGGGGGTTCGACACGTACTCACGGGGGCTGGGGGGGTGGTTCGGCGCGTATGTGGGCACATGTCTCCATGGTTGCAATGGGAGTTCGGTGCGGACAGTGTTTTTTCCATACGGTTGTGACATCGGACGCATGGGATGGATCGTACTTGCGCGGTCGGACTTCACTTTTCACGTTTGTACGGTAAATCATCCGGGGAAGTGTCGGACACATTTTCCGACCCGAGGACGTGTGGGGAATTATTCCCAATGTGACTCCTATGGACTTTTTCCCATGCGAATCGTACTTGGCAGTTTGTACGGCACTTGTACGATTCGTACGGTAAAAAGACCGGATACGAGTCGTACGGGGAATTTTTTTACAGGATCGTAATCGGCACCTACATGTCTGTGAGAGATGTGACTTAGAAAAGTCATTCTGTACTCTGCGGTCTCTCATGAATAAAATGTCAATTGGACTGAAAGCGCATATCAGTTAACTGTAAAAAAGAAAAAAGGGTCTGTCTATAGAATGACATGTAAAGTCTCTCCCCAAAAGTGTACACATGATCCCTGCTAGGGTGCAATAGACATTTGTGACTAAGGCCTATGAATGAAATATACTTTATGACAACAGTGACAATGAATGGAGGAGAGCGGTAGCTCTATAGACATACATTTCAACGGGGATACATTCTACAGAAAATTTTCTGACACTGCAGAAAACAACCCTCCTGTCCACTCTAAAGAGAAATGCCAGGAATTATTTGTCATATCACAGAGAAAAGGCACTCAATCAGGCTCAACTTCAGTTTAACTGTCTTTCCTCCAGACATCCCTCCTAGATATCCACAGACTTGGGGTTCCTTTATCCTTATCACTTCAACATATCTATCTGGCACCATAAAGAATCTACAACCTACCAACGACTTCTACCACCCCACTCCAGCCAGAGAAATCAAGGACAATGACTGCCTATTTAGAGGTACTTGGTGCGAGTTATTAAACTCGCCCTCCTTAATGGCATCTTCCAATTACCTCTAAAGATTGGGCAGACCGCATCCATCTTAAAAAAAAAAAAGCTAGGAGGTATTCAGAGCATGAATAGATCCCAGATGTCCAGAACAAATGTATACAGAGTCATGAGCAGTCAGCCAGTAAAGATGAAAACATTTGGAGCACAAGGATGATCCGAGTCGTGAGGCGTCACCAATAACGAATAGAGGATTACATCTGGTGTTTAAGTGAAGACCCTGGAATGAGCTTGTATGGGCTGAAATCCCATTTAAATGGCATGGCAACAAGGCTCCACAGCCATCATGATGGCTATCTAGGAGCCCATCTACTGTTGTCAGCTTATTGCACTCATTCCTGCTCCTCTGAACTGTCATTCATTTTATACAACCCCCGGCGGGTAACTCCACTCCGCTAGCGGAGTTTCCGGAGTGTTGCCTACAAACTCCGACCCTGTGGCGGAGCGGCGTTAGCCGGCCCCTCCAGCCTCCCAAAGTAATTATAAGGATTAAAGAAGGCACTTACCTGCCGTGGCTGCCTCCTCCTCGCCATGCCTGCTCTTCTTCCTCGTCCTCGCCCTCGCCCTCCTTCTTCCTAGATAAACCCTACGTTGTACGTCTCACGTGTGCAAGAGGAAACCTTTAATGATTTTATCATTTTGACCTCCGCGCCCAATTCCAGATATTGTAGGTGATGCATCATTTGACATTCTCTGTATTTCCAACGGTCTATGGTCTGGTCAAACACTGGGCCTGATTTAGAGTTTGGCAGACAGGTGCTCCATCATAAATGTGATGATATACTGTCCGCCTTGTTACAAGAGCCATTGGCTGCAATGCATTTGTAATAAGCAGGACAGGATATCCATCAAGTTTGTGATTGAGTAACCCGTCTGCCATACTCTAAATAAGGCCCTCTGTGCCTTTCTGCAGATGAACCACAATCAAAAGCTTTCCAATAAATGCCAGGATATTTGGAGCTATTATGCGTTTCTTGCAACAGGCATTTCTCTCCAGTGTTATATTAACACGTTCAGAGGTTTGAATTATTCATAATGGGCATGGCTCATAAGCTGCAATATGAGAAGTATTGTATCGTTCACGGAACATAGAGCGTTCACTTCTGCACCTACTTTGATACACCAATACCATATGTGTTTCTTTAAGGAAGATTATCAAAGTCTGTGCAGAGATGGGGATCTATTTTTTTTTTAAAGTGCAAATATATGAGTTCACAATCCACAATGGAAGACTCCTGAAAATAGAGTTCAAATAGAATTTTAAGTCCTTAAATACATGTTTTGTCCAAGAATACTTCTCTGAATCCAGCTAATTTTTTGTCGATGTCTGAAGTAATAACATTCGTCAAAGTTTCCTAAACTCTGCCAGAAAGGTCCTGGCTGTAGTAACAATGTATCTCAATTGCCTAGCAAAGATGCTTTGAACCATCAGAAAGATTTCAACTGAGCTGCCATCACTGTAAGTCTAGTGAGAGTCCTGTGGGTTTATGGGACATGTAGTCTTCTTTCACTTGTGTGTCTTGCCTAGAAGGTCGATCTGGGATGCAAAGCGTCTTACTAGGCCGTGTGACTCCCTGTGCACATTGCCAGCCTCTTCTGCAAGCATTTACATTCCAGAAAGTTTGGAGTACCTCACCTCCGTGCAGCACCAGCACAACGAGGTAAGCACAGGTTGCAGAACATGACTGTGGCAAGCTCAGGGTTCATTATTGAATATGGGTTAACGTAGCACAAGGGATCAACATGTCTCACCGTGAGAAAAGAGGTGATTGCTGACAAGCTTTGGGCCTGGGAACCACCACAAATCACAGAGGAGTGGGGAACGTGGGGACCTCTATTATTACAAATTGTTGTCTCCCAGAGACAAAGAAACCAAACTTGCTTTAGTGCGATGTGGCTATCGCTCATTTGAGTGCACCAGGTGATCTGTGGTGCTGGATACTTACTTGAGACTGTCTGGGGTGAGAAAAGGAGCAGGTTCGCCCTGTCTAAGACTTGGAGGAAATCATTGATGATGGGAGTCTCTGCTGTCTCTATGCTGCTCTGGATCTCTCAGGGGTGGGTCTGGAACAAGTTATACTGGGCCCTACTACAGTGCGGCATAGTCGTTAATTTACAAAAAGGAATGTGTTAGCAGAAGTGGCATCACACACTCTTGGACTCCTGAGGATATATCAGATAGAAACTTTTAATCTTAGCCCTTCAAAAGCCTCACATGTGTGGCTGAGGGTTTGGGAGAATTGCAAGCAATGGAAACCATGCTCAGTACATTTCTGTTCATGCTGCTCCCTTCATGGCCAGTTAGGCTGGTTGTGGGATGGGCAGTGCCAGGGGCGAGCACGGGGAAGCAACAGGTACTCCTGGCAACCTCTAGTTCAATTACCAATGTGGGATAGGACAGGAATTGTATAGGGCATCTGCGCTGAGCTGAGGCCTCTTCGTGGGGTTGTGAGGGGATGTTTGCAGTTTGTTTTCTAGTCAACACATGAAGGTCCCTGTGGTGTGTGCTGAGTTGTCTCTGTCCAGAATGAGATTGGTTGCTTTGGGGATATGCATCCAATGATGGCAGGGGGAAGATATCTTTGTCAGTGGTCCTGAGAAGGTCATTTGGGGTTTCAAAAAGGATGGCAAGCAAAGTTATATAAAAAGTAATGCTCAATTATGGGAATTATATTTGTATAAAGAGTAAAGATAAAAGTTAATATTTCAGATTTGCATAAACATATTTAGCCTACCATTATCCTTGCAGTACAACATTTTGAGTGACAGGCCCACACGTGCCATTACTTGATAGGATATTTAGGGGTAGATTTACTACAAACTCATGCAACCCATACATTGCTGCCCTGCATTGCATGAGAGGGAGATATGTTCTGTCCTGCTCTTTCCCTAGGGCTGGAATGCAATCACACTGCTTAGCGCCCCACACAGAGCTGTGCACCAAAGTGCAAGAGTGGCTGTGTCTGTCTGCCCATCTAAAATACCATGCCTGGACAAACTTTAAAACTTTTCCCACTTCCGATGTGTGCAACACACATGCAAAGTCAAAAAAATGTTGAGAAATACAAACGTCTTTCTATTAGGCCTGCCTCCAACAGGTGTTATTTTGTGGTGCAAAGTCCTGTCTACCATTGTAACTAGTGTGGCTCTGCATCAAAAACCATGAGTGGTTGCATGGGAAGGCCCGTGTCCCACACATGGAACACCCCCTTGACGCAATGGAAAGCAGTGCAGTACTTTTCGGGTGTCTTTCCAGTGCAAAACAAGTTTTGTGCTGGAAAGTGAACCCCAAATAACCATTTTGCACTGTGCATCACTTGTGATGCAAACCAGTGCAACATGTTAGCAAATCTGCCCAGTGCTCATTTATTACCTCATGCACGATGCATTTTTAGGTCTCGCCTGAGCTAGCACATGCGCTGCTCTGGCGAGACTTTTAGTAAGTGGGCTTCAAAAATCTCACCACACGCTTTTTGTGTGGCCTAAAGCGTGCGGTTACGCGCATGGTTACGCACACAGGCGCCATCTGGCTTTCCTCTCTCGTCATGGCTCATTAAGCGCATCGCTCGCGGGCACCCTTACAGCGCGTGCACATCACACACCACTCGCCAGGCGTGCCTCCTTGTTTTACATGTGAATAACAGGCAATGGCGGCTGCACAACATTATTTGCTCATCTCAGTTTCAATTAGTGGCAGCCCTGCGAGGCGGTGACTGCCACCGATGCTTCCTGCTCTCCCCAGGGACTGCAGAGGTGGTGGCTGTAGCGTGCACTTCTCTGCCTCTAGGGCGCTGAAGTTCACTAACTCCTGATGCCTGCTAGGGGTGGAGGAGGATCTGGGGGCTTTGCTCATTCCCGGCGGTTCATTGTGGTAGTTTCCAAAAGAACACCGTGCCTCCTGCTCCCTACCTCATCTCCCTCTCTCTCCTCCTCCACACATCCCTCTCTCTCCTCGCCCACTCGCTCCGCCCTCTCCGTCTCCTTTTTGAAGACAGCTTGTTTGTATTTGTCTTCGTACATTTGTTTAGGTTTTATTAAGGTGAGGTCTCAAGTTTACTTCCTTATTGATCTGCTGCCTGCCTTCCTCAACTCTTTGTGAAGCCAAGGCCTCAATGCCACCCCTTCTTAATTTAAGGGTTACCTCTGCCTTTGGCCCCTAAGCATATCGCCCTGAAACTATTAGATCTCCCTCTAACCAGAACTGATGCCCGTCTCCCTGTTACCGTTGACACAAGCTCTCCTTTACATGGCCTACTCTATCCATCTCATCACTAAAATCACTGCCCTCTCCGTTAAGGCCCACGTCTCCATCTCACCATTAATGCTCCTCAGAGGCGTGATGCAAACGGTACACTCCCCCTCATGTGATATGAACCCACTCACCGAGTCTCCCATGTCTCCAAATACATTCAGTGGCCTTGGGCAGAAAGCCCCCCGCACACCCCGAAAGCGTAGCAGGGGCCTGCGTTATGCCCCTCATCTTCCTTTCTCTATTAACACCCGTCTCCCTCTTACAGCACACCCTCTCTCCACTGACTTCCTGTTGTCTTCCTACCATTGACTCTCATGTCTCCCTCCTATTGTTAACACCTTCCCCACTCACTAGTCAGGCCCTGCCTGCTTCTCACTCCCCATTAACGCCCCTGCTGCCTCTCTCTCACCATTAACGGCACTGCTGCCTCCTTCTCACCACTAGCGGTCCGTCTCCCTCTTCTCTCCCTCTCTAGTGGACGAGTACATCATGATAGCGAAGGAGAAACACGGCTACAACATCGAGCAGGTGGGTGCTGCGCACAGCTCGGCATTTTCACTGCCAAGTCCGCGCGCTGCAACCAGGAAGCGCCTATTTGTAACGACGAGGGAACGGGAACTGGGGTGTGGGGCAGTCTCCTGTCATCCACTGGGGGCTGGCCTCCACAGACAGCTTCTGTAAACAAGGAGCTTTAAAATAATCGTGTGTGGGAGGCTTATGGTGGGCCCGCAGATTGGAGCGACAGCAAGAAGTGTCGGAGGACTATACAGCGACTTGGAAATTTAACTATTGACCGGCTGTTCTGGTGAGTTACGAGAGGAACATCAGGCGCCCCACAGACGAATTAAGTGCATCCAGAGTAACGATACCGATGAATGGGGCCATAATTGATTCCAAGTTGTTCTGAAGATTGATTAGTTTGGACTACCTACAGATAGAGTGTAACCCCTGTCCTGAGGTAGCCAATAAGAAATTGGAGACTGAAACGTGACCGCGTCGACATACAGACTAAGGAGGAGTCCACCGATTCTTTTGATTAAATATTAGTTATTTGGCGCACGCAATAAATTAAGATAGAGGAATGATACCTCTGACGCCAAGAGGACTACCTCTGAATGTACCACTGTGATGGAGAGGTGTACATATTTATAAAGTACTTAGGGGAATGTATAGGATCTATATGTTGTATATATGAGTTTGTATATATGGGTTGTCTTGTAATGAAATTTGTTGTGATCTTTTTGTCCAGTTTTGTGTAATCTTCATTCTGATGTTCACTGAGAGATATCTGCACCTGATAAATAATTGTTGAATTTGATAGAAGAAATAATGTATTGCCAAGATAATTGATAGTATCTTGAGCAAAAATAAACAAGAGATTGATCCCTCTGCACCGATTGTTTATATATTATATATGGTGGGGCCTCAGGCGGTGACGAGATCAACATGTTTTGGGCTAGGTGCTGCGTGGGAAGCATGGTTCTGGTACGGGTTGGGGACCAGCTGAGGTCATGGGATGAGGCTGGTTGTGTAGTGGGGCTGCCGTTGCTGGCCTGTAACTTAGGCCCTTTCATAATATTGGATCGTCCAGCTTTGCCCTACCTACAAGGTTCAAAACATCACTACTACACATCACACATAAAACCTGCACTCAAAATCTTTGAAAACCCTAGGCCTTCTTTTTAACCCTGATCGATGCAAGTCTGGAGAAGAAAAACAAGCACTGGCATAGGTCTCGCCTTTGGAACCTTATAAGTGTTTAGCCATGCAACCGTTATTGTTGTAAATACTTAGAAGGTCCCAAAGGCGAGACCTATTGGCTATGCCAATGCTTGTTAATTGTATGTAATTCGACCGAATACTTGCCGTCGCTTTGCAGCACACGAGCTCCTGCAAAAAATGTACGTAAATACCCCACAAAATGTCAGTGAAAATGTAGTCATTTTTGTAGGGCTGGTGATGACTAGCTCTGAAATCATTGGCAGGTAGGGAGGTGCCTCTAGTGGCTGCAGATCGCCACTGTTGCCCTTGTCACAGATGTCTGAGCTAAGGCGTTCAGTTTGGGCTTGCTGAGCAGCCCTGCACTTTGGCTTTGTTGTGAGCGGTGAATGAACTATAAAACCTTCTGCACCTTTAGTGCTTCCTCAATGACTTCAATCCTGTGTGAGGATTCCCTCTCTAAACTCTACGTAATTGCAGCTGTGGCCATGGTGCTGCTAGACACGTACTCCTGCTGGTCTTCCCAGAAAAGCATTTAAGTGTCACATAAAAATCTGAAAAGGACATTGCCTACCAGAACACAAGTTCATCCATAATTCTGCACACCCTGGGCATTATGTTTCTATGCACAACACCACCTGGTAGAGTGATAAAACACTCTCTGACAGCGCGCATCAGCTTTCTAGTCTATTAGCAATTGATTTAGACCTCTACTGAGATCAATAATACAGTGATAAATGACAACCAGTTTTAAAATGTACTAGAACATCTACCCAACATGTGTATTTACAGTTAAAATATTTTCAGAAAACTTAAAAAAAATAAAAAATAAACTGAAGCACATTCTGTCATTCGGAGGTGACAAAATAAAATTTATAAATTTGTTAAATGTATCTATATTAAAAATATAATATTAATACGTTTAAATACCATCTCCTTGGTACAGTGAGTGCTGGGCATTTATACAGTACATGAGTCACGTCTTGTTTTCCTCCTTGACAGTGGTAGCAAATAGGAGGATTATATATTTGATCATAGATTTATTCTACCCATTTCCCTGTTAATGCCTTAAGAGGCAGATTGCCGAGTGTTATTGTTAGCATCGGTCTTGCAACAGTTCAAGAACAAAATGAAAGATATGGCTGAGCCTGGTTAAACAATACTTTTTGGGAATAAATATATTTTTCCAAGATTTACACAATGCTCAACATCAAACGCATGGCTTAATAGGCGGATAAATTGATTTGAAAAATAATCGTAACTGCCTGGAGACCAGAATTAAAGTAATTCATTATACAGCCAAATTTATCTAGTGCATATTGAAAATAAAATGAAAAGGTGCCTTTGTTTTTACTATCAGAAAGCCTTTCTTGATTTAAGAATTCTCTCAAAGTTACCTCTTGGATATGAATTATGCAATAGCCCCTTATGCTTACTTTTGCCTATGTCTGAATAGAAATATTGGAGACTAAGGGGCATGTCAGCAAGGAACGGCGATGAATAACGCAAAGCGCGCTTAGCGCTTTGTTATTCATCGCCATCTATCTCTGGAATTTATCGCCCTGGTAGCGCGTTATCAACAACGCGTTGCTCCAGGGTGATAAAAATTCCAGAGATAGCGGGGTAAATCGCTGTTTTGCAGGGAACATCGCTGGTTTTCCAGCGATGTTCCCTGCAAAAGGGCGATAACCTTGCTGATACGACCCTGTGGTCGTAGCAGCATAATCCACCCCTTATGTTAGGGATGGGTAAATCAGGTTTTTAGCAGACGTTAGTTTTTGGAGAAAACAGCGGTTTTCTCCAAAAACTAACGTCTGCTAAAATGCTGGGGCAGCCTTGTAAATATGTGATGTGCACATCAGCGATATTTGCAAGGCTGTACTGCCCAGTGATGCCCACTTTGCATCTCATTAGAGATGCAAAGGGAGGCGTCGGGAAAAAGGGTGCTAACATGCGATTATGCATGTTAGCACCCTCTTGTAAATAGGGCAATAGTTTTATCTCCGCTTTTTTGGCTTTTAATGCCAAAAAAGCGGGGATAAAGCCCTTGTTAATATGCCCCCAAGTTCTTAATGCAGGGCCTTTATGGGAACTGTAGTACCTAATGGACAACATCTTTGGAAAGCATTTCCCTCCTAAGGATTTCAAACTAACCTGTTAGTCACAGGAGTATATTCTAGGGCATCACTTAAGGTGGGAGGTATTTTCGTGTGAGCAACTTCAAGTAGATAATACATGTCTCCTCCCCAAGGACTCGTACAAGTTGCTTAAAGCACCAACATGGGACAAAGCATTACTTCCTGGTCGGCTTTAGCGAGGTTTAGTGCGCAAGTCACAAGATTCTACCAAGATGTAGATATGTCTTTATCATCTCGAGTCTTTTGTGATCTAGATCATAAAAAACTCGAGATGATAAGTGCTTCCTGCTCATAAGGCTACTTACTATCTTTGTCTTAGAAACATCAGTCTTTAGTCAGTGTTTTATAGCATACTCGTTTAACGACCCAAGGCTATGTTGCAGACCAGTCTGGGTTAGATTAAAATAACCATGTCTGCATACATTAATAAACGTAACTTGTAAACACCTGATTTTGGAGGAAAGTTGTTCTCATTTATAAATGGAATTAGCACATAATGTAAATACAAGGAAGCCAAAACAGAGACTAATCTGCAATCCTGTTTTAAGCCAATCACCATTTTTATCATTGATATCAAGTCTTTGTTTCCTCCCAAAAGTGCCTTATACCAGGTTGACGTTTACAATGCAATTATGAGTCTCAATAAATTATACTGAATGGCTAAGGCTAAAGCGCACAGTTTTCTTAATAATATTGGTCTATCCATGTGGTCAAGTGCTAGGGAGAAATCTATAAAAGGACCATAGAGAATCTGCCTTCTGGTAACTTCATATTTATTAATAATAGGTCTTACAACAGCAATATAATCAGTTACTGAGCAGTAGGGTGTAAAACTCAATTGTACGCAAGGAATAATGTATTTTTCAAAAGCCCAGGCCTACAGATGTTCCAGAAAACTCCTTGCGAAGATTTTATAGCTTGGATATATATTCTATCCAAGCCCGGTGGGATAGAAGTCACAGAGGTATTTACCTTTGTCCCACAATTTAAAGCAACAATTCTCCAGCAGTGTCTTGTATTTTTTCTAGAGTAGCTGATGAGGATCCTGCCAATTCTGGTTAACCCGCCCTCTTCTTTGAGTGATTTGGTGTCTATTTATTTTTTCCTAATAGTTTGTATTTCTGTCAAACGACTTGCAGAATACCATTTGTAGTGTCTTGCGAGTTAGAAATGATGGAACCCTTTTGGCTTCTGAAAGACTCCGTAGAACTGTGATGTAAGTGTTAGAGCAGAATGAATTGAAGACTGGTTGAGAATGTTGATTCGCAATTACAGGCAGACAAATAAAGATGTGTAATACTAAGCTCCGTGGGTAGCGTAGTAATTGGCGGGTACCCTGGGTGGGGACGACACTATAACTGGCGACGAATTAGGGGATAAATAATCCAAAGATCAACAGTGCTCTCCCAGAGAGTTTGATATGGTCCAAGCAAACTGCTTGTGCAGGACACGTGTGTCGCAGTCACAGTACGGAATCAATGCTTGACGCATGTGGAGTCAAAGCTCAACTGCAGCTGCTGTGAAGAAGTTGAAAACAACAAAAACATTGCAAAGAAATCTACATATCGGTGACTAAGAACCTGCTGCTCAGACCGCACATAAAGGTACTGAGCTGCTATGCAAGATACAGTCATACATAACCCAGATCGTTAATGCTAAAGGCAGATACACAAGTCAACCTCCAGCACACGCTCAAAAGTATGTCATCAAATGACATCAATTTAAATAGGCAGTCATCTTCTTCTTTTTGTTCTTTATTGACCCTTTATCCAGTGAGTTGTATCACTCTCTAGTCAACATGTGTTTCGTAGCCTTATTGGTAAGATATCCCGCGACTTCCTCAGGCCTAATCTCGGTTGTCATCTGCAATTAATCGTTCCCAAACCTGTGTTGTGCAATTTGCATCTGGATTGTTTTCCGCAGTGGGGTGCTCCAAAAACGGAGCCTGCTTGTCCCCGTACCTGATCTGGTATGTCCAGGGTTCTTCGTTAAGCTCTGTTCACGAGTACAATAGAGTAATCGCAACCTGAGGTTAACGAACATTCTTTCCAGAAGTCATCAAGGATGATCCAGAGGCCAGCACATCTCAAGGCCTTAAAAATGGCTCATGCAAACAGGTTCAAGATGAACAGCCGAGGGAGCTGGAGAGAGCTCCACCCTTAAAGTCAGCCACTCCCAAAAATCGCTACCACGCTTCTGCTTTTCTGAAACCACCACCACCATTCAATACTGCCAAAAAGGAAAATGTTGGCAATAGATGGACTGCTTGAATAGAGACATTTGATGATTTTGTTGATGCACTTGAAGAGACTGATAACAAAAATATTATTGAGTATCTCAAAAACCTTACTGGTGATGGCATAAAAGGAGTCATAACGAAAATGCCGCGCACTAACCAAGACGGACTTACAGCAAATCACATAATGCAGAATCTGCAGACCAAGATCTACTTTCCTGCCAATTTTGGTGCAATTCTGTTTAGCAGTTTTTGCTGTAGCCCAGCCTAAAGAAGTCTATGGAAACTATGGGATTTTGGGACTCCCTTTTTTCACTGCTTCCACTGGACAGATCACCCAAAAACATTCCATGAAAAGCTGAGGTGGATGAATTCTTTTCAAACAGGGCCAAAGTTATTAGCAAACCAAAAAATGCTGTTTCTATGGAAATGGAAAAGTAGAACTAACTATCCCCACCTAGTGGCGAGTGCCACTAGAATAATATATATAGAGGGAACTTTAGACACGGCTACAGCCCAAACTGCTGAACGGAATTACACCAAATTTGGCAAAAGGCAGTCCTTGGTTCAGAAAGCGCCCTTTTTTTTAAATGGTGTAAATCCGTTCAGTAGTTCCTGAGAAATTAAAAATAGAGGTAAAAAAAATCAATTTCCCATAGGAAAGTTTAGACATGGTTACAGCCAAAACTGCTGAACTGAATTACACCAAATTTGGCAAAAAGGTAGTGCTTGGTTCAGAAAGTGCCCTTTTTTTAAATGGTGTAAATCTGTTCAGTAGTTGCTGAGAAAATCAAAAAATAAAGATTGTGATATCTATGGCCGCAGTGGATCTGCGCACCCTCCCGATCACGAGCTTCATGCTAATTGGCTGTCAACACTCCTAACCAGGAAGTGTTGGCAGCCATCTTGTGCCTTGGTAACCGAGGCACAAGAAAACAGAAAAACTAAGGCGCAAAATAAGAAAAGGGGGCAGGGTCGAAAACCCTGACCCCCTAGGCCTGCTCAGGGGGTCCCACAAGGACCCACAGGGTCTAAAAAAGCATAAAAAAAAACAATCTTCCGAATTCGCGCTGGGAGCGCAAATCCGTCTGCAAAAAAAAATAAACGAAGTGCGGGGCTTTGTTTGTTATGTGTTGGGGGCCTCCAAGCCCCGAGGACCGCCACCCCCCAGGGCTTTGATTAATAATTTTGCGGGGGGCACATGGCCCCCCCGCTGACCCGGGGACCGCCACCCCTCGGGGCTCTTATTTGTTTAAAAATACCTGTGTGGGAGGGCTCGAGCCCCCCACACACCCCGGGGACCGCCACCTACCCGGGGCACTAATTATTCAAATTTGGGGGTCTGTAACGGACCCCCGAGCCCCGGGGACCACCACCCCGGGGCGTTGTCAATGTTTGGAGTGGGGTCACGCGGCCCCCCCCCTCCTAGTGATGGCCCTGGGGACCGCCAACCCCCAGGGCCGGCTCCTGCAGTGTCCCGGGGTGCCCACCCCCGGGACACTGTTGTTTGCAATGACAGGGCGGGAGCCTCGCGGCTCCCGCCCTGTCATTGCAAACTGCTTTTCTTCATTGAAGCGAGAGCAGGGAAACCTGCTCTCGCTTCAATGAAGCAAAGCAGATTGCTTTTCCACAAGGGAAGATGCATGTTAGCAGCTCCCCATGTGGAAAAGCAATGCCGGCTCCGGCAGGAGGCGGGGAGCCGGCAGGGACCGTGGGGGCATCGGGGCTCCCCCCACGGTCCCCAAAGAAGAGGGCCAGCCCCGGGGGATGGGGTCCCCGGGGCTAGAAGTGGCCCGGGAGGGGGGCCATGCGCCCCCCCCCCTCCCCAGTATCTTTTTTTTTTTAAAGGAGAGGCCAGGCCCCAGGGTATGGGGTCCCCGGGGCCATATTTGGCCACGTGGCCCTCCTCACAAAAAACAATACAAAAAGGATGGCCAGGTCCCGGGGGATGGGGTCCCCGTGGCCAGAAGTGGCCAGGGAGTGGGGCCACATGGCCCCCTCCACCAACAAAAATAATAAATAAAGGCAGGCCCCGGGGGATGCAGCCCCCCTTCCTATAAAACAAGATGTTTGGCCATGCCCCAGGGTATGGGGTCCCAGGGGCTGGAATTGGCCACAGGAGGGGGGCACACGCGGCCTCCCTACCATTTACATTTTTTTTTCCAAAAGGGGGCCAGGCCCTGGGGGATAGGGTCCCCAGGGCCCACAAAATAGAAAAGTAAGTGGGGGCCACACAGCCCCCCTCTTAAAAGAAAAAAAAAACACCGGCATGGCCGAGGCCCCGCCCCCTCCCAGCAACACTCTGCAAACACACCCTGTGGTGCGTTTTAAGGTGGGGAATTAATTCCTCTTCAATCTTGAGGGTCCCTGGGGGCCAACTAGCCCACCAGGTACCTCCAGTAAGCGCCACAGGGCTGCGTTGCAGAGAGGTGGTCCAGGCCACGCCCCTTTTTACACCTCTCCGCAATGCAGCTCTGTGGTACTTACTGGAGGTACCTGGTGGGTTAGTTGGACCCCAGGGGCCCTCAGGATTCAAGGGGACTTAATCCCTCAACTTAAAACGGCCACAGGGCGTGTTTGCACACATATCACCCCCCTCCCTTCACCACTGTGCAAACGCGCCTGTAGGGCGTTTTAAGAGGTAGTTTTAATCCCCATGTACTAGGGCCTTGCAGAGGAGGTCATGCTAATCACAGCATAGTGTTCCCTAGTGTATGTAGGTGTTTTCACTGTATTCTAAGTGACTTTTAGCATAGCTCTGGCTCTAGGCCTGGTTAGTCAGAGTCAGTTGCCACCAGTACAACAGTGAGAGAGAGAAACAGTGTGAGAGAGAGGAAGAGAGAGAGAGAAGGAGTGAGTGAGAGGAAGAGAGAGAAATAAAGAATGAGGGAGACAGAAAGAGACAGAGAAAGAGAGGAAGTGTGAGAGAGAGAAAGGAAGAGATAGAGAATAAGAGAGAGAAAGAGTGTGAGTGACAGAATGGAAGGGATGGAGAGGGAGAGTGAGTGTTGACACTGTGGAGAAAATCTTCACAGCTCACCTTTCTGCCACCGGTGTGTCTCCAACCACGTGCCGGGATATAATGCAGCCCTCAAGATTAGTCATCTGAAACATAGTATAGAAACAGTAATGGCAGAGTACATACAACTGCACACTCGTAGGTGTCTGTCCGGCCTGCGCACTCAGGCTGCTGCACACCATTGACTCCTGCCGCCCAGAGTTGTCTGCCCGTGTCTGCGCACCTAGGTTGATGTTGCCCATCCAAACCCACTGCCCAGACGTGTCTGCCCGCTGCTGTGCACCCAAGCTGCTGCACCCCATCCACTCTCAGTGCCCGGAGGTGACTGCCCGTTCCTGCACATCCAGGCTGCTGCACCCCATCCACTCCCAGTGCCCGAAGGTGTCTGTCCGCTCTTGTGCACCCAGCCTGCTGCACACTATCCACTCCCACCACCCAGAAGTGACTGCCCGCTGCTGCAGAAACAAGTCTCTCTGCTCACCTACCACCACCCGCGTGTGTGTAAGAGGGTGCACCACGTGCCGAAGCAACCTTCTCAGGCGTGCGGACACGCGGTAAAGCAGAGCTCAAAATTCATGCTGTTTTTGGAAGGCCCGCTGTCCTGTTGTGCGCTGCCTCGGTGGTAGTAGGGGGGGTGGTCCGTGGGGAGGTCCTGAGGGTGGTGGCAGTGGGTTTTGTGGCCTTCTTGGATGTCGGAGGTGCATGAACAGTAGCTCTATGACATGTGTTGGTCTTCAGATGTGATTCTGGGCTGGGCTCCCTTTCACACTGTAGGTAGTCGTCCTACTTTACACCAGTAGCTTATCGCCTGTTTTTGGAACGCACCGCAGATTTGGCTGCTCGTTGAAAATATCGGAAAGTGGTGTTTTCGTGTTATTTTTATACAGGAACGCCTACTATGCATATTATTTGCGTTAGTTGTTGCGCTCATTTGTGGCAATTTTTTTGAGCGGGAGCTATTGCTGGAAAACTGGCGATATTGGCTGTTTTAACCAGTTTGAGAATGGAATAATAATTTAAAACCACTGAAAAATCTATAGGTTTAATGAACATTATAATTAGAAATTAACATTTAAAAAACCTTTGAAATTCACTGAAAAAACCATAGGTTTTACAGACGTTATAGTTAGAAATTAGCATTTACAAAACCTTTGAAAGTCACTGAAAAAAGCATAGGTTTCAGGGACGTTATAGTTAGAAATTAGCATTTAAAAACCTTTCAAATTCACAAAAAAAACATAGGTTTCAGGGACATTATAGTTAGTTGGTCATTTCACTCGTACAAAAACAGAGAAATTCGAACGTTATAGTTGGTAGAGCTAACTATAACTCGCGCCCCCGCAATGCACTGCTGATGACATCACATATTACATCACTCATGACATGGTCAGTGACATCACTCATGACATCACTGATGACATCTCAAATTACATCACTGATGACATCGCTGATGACACCATCCATGTGATCATCTGATGTTCCTCTTCACACCCTAATATAACCTTTGGTACACACAGTCTTAAAATACTGACTACCCTTTTCTAAACCATAGACAAATCAATAGCAGTTACTGTATACCCACTGACTGCTTCCTAGTTATACACACACATTCATTCATTCACCCATACAGTAACTCATACATGCAGTCACTCATCAATACAGCACTATTATATGAACTCACAACCAAAATGAGATACGGACTGCCTGTGAGACCTTGGAGAGGAAGGTCGATCTGTTAAATTCAAGGACTGAATCCCTAGAGAGCTCTGTCGAGGATCTTAAGATGAATTTGGGGTCGGCAGAGATAAAAATACAAAGTCTACAGAGGGATGAAGCCGCTTTGCGGGATAGGGTGGAGTCACTTGAAAACAACTCTCGCAGAAACAACCTACCGGTCATGAATGTTCCTGAAGGCAAGGAAGGGACAGACATTAAGACCTTTGTCATTGCGTTGCTTAAGGCGACCCTATCACTCAAGGAATCAACAGAGCTCCTGGAAAGGGATGTCCAAAGAATTCATAGGGACCCATTTCATCACAACCCTAACAGAGCAAAACCAAGGAAGATCCTTATTAACTTTTTCATTTATTCTATTAAGGAGAACATTTTGAATCTGGCCCTGAATGCAAAGACGTTAAGAAATAAAGACTTCTCTTTCGAGGTGTGTTCAGATCTTTCTAGAGCCACACTTGAACGACAGTGGGAATTGGGTCAAAGAATGGAAAACTTCAAGAAAGTCGGTGCAGCAGTACAACTTAAATTCCCGGCTTTCCTGAAAGTAATGTTCAACAATAAGATGTATAACATCAGATCAACCCACGAGGCAGATGAGTTGTTAGAGTCTATTAGCAAGGAGGTCCCAAAAAAAGGGTGAAAAGGGCTAGAGGTTTCCTTGACCCTTTCCTTTTTATCGGAGGTCAGATTACATTTGAGTAGAGGCTCTTCTCCAACACTTGGTATAGGAATGAAAGACAAAAAAAAAAGAGAGAAATTGAAAAACAAATGGAAACATAAAGAAATATAAGAAATAGGGATATGGGAGGAAAAGAAAAAAAAACATATATATATATATATATACATACAAAAGGAAAAAAAAGGGAAAGAAGGGACAGTAGGTTATTTTTTCACTTTTCACTATGGGTTCTTTCTAGGGATCTTTTGGATTTCACTAACACACGGACACATAGACATTATATGAATAGAGGGGAGGGGAGGGGGAGGCTATGGACGCAAAGCTGGTCATACACCAGACCAGAGTAATGAGGGAAGGGTTTCCCGGGGGGGGTGGGTGGAGGGAAGAGATTAGGGGTGGACGGAATTTGCGAAAGCGACTTTCGCAAATTATCGCGAAAATGTTTAAAATGTTTAAAATCTCCGCAAACACGCGGAAATATCGCGAAGATGCAGAAGTTTTTTTCCCGCCCGTTCGCGGTATTTTGTGCGTGTTCGCGGCTCGCCAACTTACCCATGCGGTTGCTTGCGGGCGCGGCCATCTTGTTTTCACTCTTCTCACGGTGCATGATCGCGAGAAGAAAGACGTGATCGTGCGACGCATGATGGTACTGCGGGCGCGAACTGTCGCGAGACAGCGCAAATGGCTACCAACAATAATCCAACATCTCGTGGAGAACGCGACCGGATCGGGAAAACTTGTCGCCGAACGCGGGGATTCAGGTAAGGCGATCGCGCGCGCGCGAGAATGTATTATTTTATAGCACGAGCAAGAACCAAATTATCGCTAAGCTGCGGAATGCGGAAATTTTTACATTTTCGCGCTCTCCGCGGAACGTGAAAATGTCAAATTATCGCAATTTCCGCGAGCGGAACAGAAATTTAGCCCAGGCCTAGAAGAGATGCAACTCATTCATCAAAACCTCATTAGAATCACTTATCTTGCAGAGCAGGAACAATGTGAAGGCTGGAGGGCTATTGGATGTATGTTGCTGGTTACGGCTATGGTTATGTCTTTGTGCTAGTAGAGTTAAGGTAGTATATGTCAAGGGCAATCCTGAAATAACATGACAACTCTTCACTTTTTGTCCTGGAATGTCAATGGCCTGCGCATGAGGGGAAGAAGAGCTAGAATTCTACAATATTTGAGAGATTCCCCGGCGCAGGTCATTGTCATCCAGGAAACTCATCTTCTTAAGACAGAGACAAAAGGAATGCTAAAAAGTCAGAAGTGGGTGGACGTTTTCATCTGCACTGACCAGACGGCAAATATTAGAGGAGTACTGTTCCTTTTTAAAAAACAAGCCAGAGCCCAAATTTTACAATACAGGAAAGATCTTAGAGGTAGATGGCTGATACTGAAGATCACTTTAAGGGGCATTCTATTTTTACTTTGGTGGGATATTATGGACCCAATCAAGATGATGCTTCACATCTTAATGCTATCCGTTCCCATCTCCTCGACTTTCCGGAACCAGTGATACGGGCAGGAGATTTTAACATCGTATTAAACCCCAAACTGGATAAGTCTCCAAACTGTAGAGCAGCAGTTCCCTCCAGATCTAGGAACTCGCTTTTGACAACGATGGCCCAATTAGGGTTATGTGATATATGGAGGGAAAGGTCGGGAGAGCAACTAGGAATATCTTTCAGAAACCTGAAATACAGACATGAGTCAAGAATTGACTACTTTTTGCTTAGTTATAGTTTAAAAGATCGAGTCAAGGAGATCGAATACCTTATGTCAAATCTTTCAGATCATTCAGGAATCCTTTTAAGTATTGATTGCATATAGCCACAGCATATTAGAACTTGGTCATTTGATCGAACAATATTGCTTGAGGAGGATGAAATTACTTTTCTTCTCACTGAAACTAAGTATTTCCTAGAGAATAACTTGGGTACAGTCAACATCACAATAGTTTGGGACACCTTGAAAGCCGTCTGGAGAGGCTGTATTACTAACAGAGCAAGTTATAGAAAGAGGAAATATGGGGAAGTGACCTCGGCTTTAGAAGCAGAAATTAGCAGAGTAAAATGAATAATCAAACCGGTATTGGCCTGAAAGAGGATCTGGAAAAGCAGGATTACTAGAAAAAAGAGCTGGAGTGTATCCTTCAAGAGAGACTTTTGCGCAGGTGGGGAGCAAGTAAGATCTCCCACTTTGAATATGGTGAAGAGGCAGGTAAATTACTCGCCTGGAAAGTTAAAACAGATCAGTTGCGAAACCATATAAAAGAAATAAAACTAGATGATGAGCTATCTAGCCGCTCCTCAGACAAAGATATTGGTATGGCTTTCCGGAACTATTTTCAGGATACAGATAAGGAGACCTCCACAGAGGATAGCGCTAAAATAAAGCTTTGGTTAGGGGGGATCACTCTACCATCCATTACTCCTAACCAACAAATAGACCTGGAACGGGATATCACAGAAGAGGAGGTGAGGAAGGTCATAGCAGAGGGGAAAAGAGGTAAAGCGGCCGGGCCTGACGGGCTACCAGGCGAGTTATATCGATTCATACAAGAGATTATAATTCCAGTCCTTACCCAACTGTACAATAAGATACTATTGGAGGGAGCAAATCCCCCTTGTTCGTGGAACGACGCAACAGTGGTATTAATCTTGAAACCCGGCAAAAATCCAACTAGCTGTGGGTCATATCGACCAATATCACTGTTAAACACAGATTATAAACTCTTTTCTTCAATTTTGACAAATAGGTTGGGGGTGGTGGCTAATAGTATTCTCCACCCAGACCAACAAGGGTTTGTTAAAGGACGTCAACTAGCAGACCTCACATACGATCTGGTCGGCGCAATTGATATTGCCTCCACCTTTTCTCTTCCTCTGGCAGTCCTAACCCTAGACGCAACCAAGGCTTTTGATAGGGTGAATTGGGGCTACCTATCGGAAGTCATGGCAAAATTTAATTTGGGGGACAAATTTTGTCGTACCATCCAGCTTCTATACCAAGCCCCGACAGCTAGATTATTGGTCAATGGAATATTGACTGATGCATTTAAGATCACCAGGGGAAAGCGACAGGGTTGCCCTCTCTCCCCCCTGCTCTTCAACATGTATCTAGAGCCTTTTGCACAGAGACTTAGGGAAGATCCCAACATCACCTCTTTTAACCCCTTCACCGCGGCACGAATTCCGCCGCGGCGCTGGGGGGGTTTGGGGTCAGCGCGGCGCCGCCACGCTCATGACGGAACCACGCCGTCATGAGTCACGGGCGAGCTGTGCTCATGACGGCGTGGTTCCGTCATGACTCCACCCACTTGCATTGATCGCCCGCACAGGCGGGGAATCAGTGCCGCATGGGCGGAGCGGCCACCAACGGCCGCAGCATGACGGAACCACTCCGTCATGAGCACACGGCGCCCGTGGCTCATGACGGAGTGGTTCCGTCATGAGCAGGGAATGGGTTAAATATGGAGAGTGGGAGAAGAGGGTGGCCCTGTATGCGGATGACATCCTGATACTGACGGCAGATATGGACACAGCTTTCCCGACAGATATAAAACTGGCAGAGGATTTCGGACAAGTTTCGGGATATAAAATCAACCCCAGTATGACTGAAATAATGGCGTGGAATATCAGAGGTACACAATTCCAGGTCGGTTCCACCATGCGGTATTTGGGGGTTAGAATTGTACAGGATGTAGGGAAAATTGCAGAATTCAATCTAGATTGAGTCTTCAGAGAATGTCAGAAACAGATGTAATCGTGGGCTCACCTCTCATTATCCATCTTGGGGAGGGTTAATTTGGCTAAAATGACAATCTTGCCTAAGCTCACGTTTCTTTTTAATACAATCCCTCTGTTTATCGATAAATCTCTGATAGACAAATTCCAACAAGAGGTAAACTCCTTTATCTGGAAGTACAGATCGACTAGGTTAGCCTGGAAGAAGCTCAGACAAAAGAGAGAGAAAGGGGGACTGGCGCTGCCTGATCTGCAATATTATGCCTGGGCCTTCCAGCTTTCACATTCACAAATGTTGTTGAAAATGCCTGTGAGTACAGGGGGAGGAGATATGTTCTGGGCCATGTTAAGAGGTGCTGGTTTACCAGAACAAGGATTTATGTTTAAGTTTGGGGACCAAAAATTCTTTAAAAAGGTCAAACTTAAGGTCCTCCAGTCGATAGCAAGAAACTGGGCTAGAATAAGAAAAAAGGTGGGGCTTAATTACTTCTCAAATCTGGCGCCACTCTGGGATTCTCCAGGCTTGCCTGAGTGCCTCCAGGATAGTTTGACGACACCATTGAGAGACGCTGGGATTACAGTGTGGGGAGATCTGATCAAGGAAGATACTTTCGTCTCCTGGGAAGATCTAAGAGAGAAAGTAGGGACAGGTCTCTCTAGATTTAAGTATATCCAGCTAAAAAGCTGGATACAAGCCCAGCTTAGTCGGAACATATCATTTGGTAAGGGCAGCTACCTGGAAAAACAGCTAGTTGTGAGGCCTGTGGGGAAAAGAGAGGTCTCAGTGTGGTATTGGGCAATTGAAGAGGCAGTGGATGGAGTATTTAAGCTTGCAGATGAGCTACGGGGGGAGCAGATGGACATACAGTGTGATCTTTTATGGCAGGACTCATTTAAAAGCCTTTTTAGATTAGTTAAACCTGCCTGGCTGAAACGGAACCATCTGTTCACTGCTCATAGACCGTATCTATCCCCTCTCAGACTATCAACATTTTTGAAAGGAAAAGTTTGCAATAAATGTGGGATGGCAGAAGCATCAGACATACATATGTTTAAAGACTGCCCCTCCATTTCTTCCTTTTGGGAAAATGTGCGGAAGACTCTTGAGAGCATCTTGAAAGTACCAATCCATATAGACCTGCCCCTGATACTCTTTGGCCTCAATAGCAACATCGTAGGCCCTGCTAGATCTCTGTTATTTTATGCAATTTTAATGGCTAGGAGGCAAATCTGCAAGCATTGGATAGATCCAGTTCCACCTAACCACTCAGATTGGCTAATCTCACTGTATGAAGTATCCAAGATGGACATGACTAGATTATGCAGTGAAAAAAAAATCGCATACTGGTACCTGTTGATTCAATGGAAGTAGAGTGCTTTTCCTTTTTTTTTTTTGGGTCCTATGATTATGCCTTTTGGATACCCCTTGGACTACTCTAAGCTCCCAGGCTATCGATAAAGTCCATCAGGTTTGTTTAAGACCTAGCTGGAGTAAACCCAACGCCCTCCCCCCTTGAATGGCAGGGAAAGTATCCTTCCGACCTAAAAAACGTACCCTTACAGGCTGAGGTACCAATTATACATAAGAAGCCGAAGACTTTTAAGGTCAATCAGTAAGGTTACGAACAGGCAGTTGCCTCTATCAAGGTGGTTGAAGGCGAATGAGGACAATAAAAATAATAACTCATACACCGTCACTCATCCATAGAGTTATTGACACACCTAGCTAGTCATGTAAAGAATCCATAACACTGCCGCATACTCACCTATACAGTTCTACATTCACTATCTAAGCTATTCATACAGATACTAACATGTACTTACTCTCTTTTACAATCACTGACACTCGCACACACTCATTTATACAGTTACTCTCACATTTACTCACTATCACATATAGTCATTTATATACTCCAACACTCACATATGTAGTTACTCACTCATATACCAGTGAGATATACATTCACTCACCAACATACTGATACACACACTCACTCACCGAAACAGCTATTTCCACATGCACTATTGAACCCATACACCCAGTAAATTAGCCACTCACACATGTTGGCAGAAAGTCACACACCGCCCACCCACCTACACAAACAAACACTGAGTAACCCATACAAATACTTATGATACCAATAAGTAACCCATATAGACAGTCATGTACCTAATCATCAACCCATGCAGCAGCTTATACAACAACTGAGAGACTGATACATACATTCACACAGTTTAGTCACTAACCCATGCATTCAGTAAGAGACATTTAATCACTAACTTATACAGTCAGTAACACACCTATTAAATCCTCCACCCAGATATATATATATAGCCGGAGGTCTACAACACGAGACTCGGCATCAATTACAAGCCAAAATATGTCAGCGGATGAGGTCCGGGAGCGGGAGGCAGCCGCGGATGAACTGTTTAAAAACTTACCTAGTATCTCAACATCGGGGGAAAGCACACAGCTCAATACCGAGAATGCCGGTAACAATTCCAACGCCAGGGAGCTTCTTAAAAAATTGGAGGAATGCAAAAGATCAGAAGTCACAAAATAGTGGGAAAATTAATCCCTCATTAAATATGAGGAAGTGGGACGAGTGCCAAGAGGACTGCGCATTTTTCTGGCGCCCAGTTTTGAAAAACCTAATCCTGCCATGTTAAAAGAATGGGGACAAAGCAATCTGGATGCATCTATGAACTTGGTACGCATTTTAATTAAATATGCTGAAATAGATCGAATAGAACTCGTAAAGGAGATCGATAAAATCAATGAAGAATTAAGCTCATTAGAACCAAATGAATTCATAGCCAAAACCAAACAAGAGATCCTTGCACGCCTCAAAAAACAAGAAGACAAAATAAAAACACGCAAAGCATATAAATTCGCTCGAGACCTAGCAGATTATGAACATGGCAGAATCTACACGTTTGCCAGAAAATTTGCCAATGCTAAAAAAGTCAAAACTAACATAGCCTCAAGCAAAGACAACACGATTACTCGACCACAAATTGCGGGTGCATCTAAAGATTCGCTCACACCATCTGACGGCAATTCCTTAAGCAGTGATATAGGTTCAGAACACAGCGACAGCACTGCAATGAATATAGAAATAAGAAGATTAAGTTTGGGGGAAGAAGTGGATTTTTTAGCGGTAGACCGACGCAACACACTAAGACCACGGAAGCAAGAATTAGCCACAGAAAAAAATGTAACATCAATAGAAGAGAGCGGTGCAAAAAAACAAAAAGTAAAATCAAAAAGAAATTATTGGCGCAAGTATCAAATTTGGAAGACAAAACTATTGTTAATCTATCAACGACAGTTTTAACAACAGCAGAAAAAAAAGTGCTCAATTTGGGTTTGTCATACTGTCCACCGAATGATTTCAGCTACGTACAAACCAGGATAGATTTATTTGGCATATTCGGAAACTCAAGCTTAAGAAGTTTTATATGGTAAAAAATGGCTTGCAAGAACCACAACAACATAATCCTAAAAAAGGATCAGGATTGCAAGTTAGAAACATTCCATTGTTTCGTACTGTGCATGATCTCAAAGTTGGAATATCATCTCAAATAGAGAGCACCTCATCACAAGTGTCCACACAGCAACAGCTAGCAACTATGGATGTTCAACAGCAAGGAGCTGGGAGCAGCCCCTTCAAACCCAAATCAACATTCATTCCTAATATGCCTAAAGATGCGATAGACATTTTCCATGAAACTGTGACAGAAGAGATGAAAAAACTCAATCTCCAAGTAAATAGGAGCAAACACATTAAGAAGCATAACGAGGTGAAATATCAAGAATTAATCAACAAACTGCGGAAAAACCATGAAGTGGTAATCACAAAAAGCGACAAAGGTGGCAATATCATCATTTGGCCAAAGATTCAATACATAGATGAAGCGAAACTACAACTACAAGATGAAAAAAGCAATGCAAAAACAAACTGGGAAGAGTACAATCAAGCAAAGGACTCTTTAAACAAAATGCTACACCAGTTTAAAAGAGAAGGGATGATTTCACTGGAGGAATTCAACTTTTTGCAAGCATTACATCCAGTGATTCCGATAATCTATTTCATTCCCAAAATACATAAAAAGACTGTACCAATCCCAGGGCGACCTATCATATCGGCCATTAACAGCATGAGTGAACACGTATCTCAATACATTGATTTCTTTTTACAAGAACTAGTTAAGAATTGACCTACCTACGTGAGAGATACGGGAGATTTCCTGAACAAAATCAAGAACATCAAATGGGAAAAAGATATGATTCTGATGACATTAGATATTGAATCCCTATATACGTGCATACAACATGAGATAGGACTTCAAGCCATCAAATATTTTTTAGACTTAAGACCGATTGAATCCTACAGACATAACAACATGCTATTACAATGTATTGATTGGTGCCTCAACAATAATTTTTTTCTATTTGGTACCGATGTGTACAAACAGCTGCGCGGTGTGGCTATGGGATCCTGCTTCTCCCCCAGCTATGCCTGTTTGATGGTAGGCTGGTGGGAGGAGCGGGTCCTCAGAGGGACCCACGCGACAATGTACAATCAACATGTGAAGTATTGGTACAGATACATTGATGATGTTTTTATGGTATGGCAAGGTAATGTAAATAGTGCACAAATATTTGTTAATACCATCAATGACAACATGGTCAATCTTAAATTTACATCTAGCATTGATACAGAAAAAATTGAATTCCTAGATGTTGAAGTCATCATTAAAAATGAGCAGATGACCACGACATTACACAGAAAATCAACAGCAGGTAATTCTACTTTACATGCCTCTAGCAAGCACCCGAAACATCTCATAAAAAGTATTCCGTTTGGAGAGTTACTTCGCATCAAAAGAATATGTAGTCAGGAACAAGATTTAGAAAAATGCACTAATGAAGCTATTGTAAGATTTAGAGAAAGAGGCTATGATGAAATTGTCCTCAAAGAAGCACAGACTAAAGTAAAATTAAGAAACAGAGAAGGACTTCTTGAGCCTTCATATGATAATGTCCAAACAATACAAAATGATGACTCTGAGCCCAGACTGATTATTACCTATAATCAGCAAGAGAGAAAAATAAGATCGATTCTCAATCAATCAATCAATCAATCAACAAATCTTTATTCGATTGTTACATCATGAAAGATACACTACAATAAAAAATATAAAAATATACAGCAAACAAATACAAAGACCTCCATCCAGGACCAGCCCAAGGGGTCATGCTAAAACTATATAAAAAGTAGAAATCTTTCATATTATATTAAAAGTTTAAGAAGAGAAACAAAGTAAAACTAGGTGCATCAGGACATCAGTGTACTTAAAGTTCTAAAACTGGAGGCGCTAAAGAGTCATTCCTGTTCGTCTGAGCCCTGCGTATTGCCCAAGACCAGCTAAGAAATTTAGCTGTAGCAACAACTATGTCCTCTCGGGTATTAGTTCTCAAAAGGCGCATAGCTACGTTATGTGACCTGGTGCCTAGATTGGTACAGATCGGCTTTAGCCATATTTTCCTGGGGAGAGCAAACGCTGGGCACACAAACAAAACGTGGGCAATGGACTCTTCCTGTGTTTTGCAAATGGGACAATATCTATCAATACCGCCTTTCCACTTGTAGCTGAAAGAATTGAGCGGAAGTGATCCCACTCTAAACTGGTGATATAGTTTACGATCCCCTACTCTAGAGATAAAATTCCAGTAGAAGCTACTTAGAAGTTTGTGATCCAGGAAGAGGCCAAATAATGAGCTACTATTCGTCTCAGACCACAATTTCCGTAACCTGGATTCCCAATATAAGGTTTTAAACTCAAGCTTGCTGGGGAACTGATTAACTCTGGAATCCGCCCACAAATATCCCAGCCCCATGTCAATCAAGCCCTTTTTAATGTATTGAAGCCAGGCAATTCTCCTTTGCGTGTCAAGATTCTTGATGTACCAGATTGCATTGGCATACGATAGGAGCTCGGGGGTGGTCCACAATCTTCTCCAATAAGAAAGGGGTCTAAACCCAGCATCATCGTTAAATGCCCTACACCCCAAATCTAATAAGAGGGGCTGGATGGGGGTAGATTGTGGGAGAGGTCAACGATCAAAGAAACTTGTTTTGAGCTTTGACTAGGGGCAATAAATTATCAAAGCCCCAGATCTCTGCCCCATATATGACCGATGCTCTGACTTTCCCCTTATATAGAGCAATTGCAGGTCCCACTGGTTTAGTGTAGGAATGTTGGAAAACCACTCCCACACTAGAAAGGGTGGTGGTGGTCTTCCGGACACACTGTGGTAGCTTGGCTCGAGTGGTCAGGAATCAGGCTCCGTGCTAAGCATACAACATACCCAAACAATAACCATGCGTGCATCCGTTCCAAAAACGACTCTACACCGTAAAAATTATGAAAATAACTCTCTTTATCTGCTTTTTCTCTTAGTTGCTGATTGGATAAAATAAATAACAATCACAATATACAAACTTTTTAGAAAGTGCAGGTCACATAAATACTGGCTTAATGATTCAATAAATAGGGGTGATCATAAATACTGAAGGCATAAATAAAAGTGCAATACAGACAGGCAATTAAATATTCCGAGGCAATAAATACTGTAACCAATAAATATTGTGCATCAATAAATACTGTGGACCAATAAATACAGTGGAACAATAAATAGGTTAAATACAATAAATACAATGCCCCTAATAAATACTTAACAGCTGACAGTGACACTCATGGAATCAGATCACTTTTGAATTCCTAAGGGCTGATTTGGCCCAGGCACAGCTTGTGGGGATGTGGAAGGCTTGAGGGTGTCTACTCCCTGGCTGGGACAAGGCTGAGGCCTAAACTGAGGTAGATAAAGGGGGAAAATACCAGAGACCTGGCTCTCTCTCCACACAACTTCTCTAGATTAGTCCCAGTTCACCCCTGGCACAGTCAGGTTGGTTCCAGCACCTCCCTAGCCCCTTAGAACAGTCTCTCAGGTCTCCACAGGGCCTTAGGCGCCCTCTACTCCACTTACTGCCCTTTTTCTGATGCTCCGACGCCGCTGGAGTCGTGTCGACGCCGTGAGGCGGTTCCAGTTCGATGTCGGCGGCCTCGGCACAATGTCAGTTCTTTGACGGCGCCGGTAGGCGGCTCCGGTCTCGATGTCGGCGGCCTCGGTTCGATCTCGACCTCCGATTCGATGGCGTCGGGCAGTCTTACTCGATGTCGACTTCGGGCGGCTCCGGTCCGATGGCGACCTCGGATTCGATGACGTCGGCCGGCCTTGCCTCGATGTCGACTTCCGGCGGCTCCGAAGTGCGATCCTCACTCCCGACCTCCGGTGTCCCTCTCCTTAGGTTTCCGGCGACTCCGGAGTGCGACCTCCACTCCTGACCTCCGGCCCGATCCTCACAGGTTCCGGTGACTCCGGAGTGCGATCTCCACTCCCGACCTCCGGCCCGATCCTCACAGGTTCCGGTGACTCCGGAGTGCGATCCTCACTCCCGACCTCCGTTGCCCTTCACCTCGGTCTCCGACGACTCCGGAGGGCGGACTTCACTCCTCCGATGACGCCGCTCACTCGACCTCGGGTGACTTCCTCCTCGACCTCTGGTATTCCTCACGACCTCTGACGGCGCCCTCTCTCGACCTCTGGCGGCTCCGGGTACGACGTCTGCTTTTCCAGTCAGCGCCGCTTCTCCACCTCGGGCTCCAGGTCTTAGGCTACTCGACGTCGGACTTCAGGGAAACCAGCTTCCAGGTCAGGATCTTGCTGTTCTCTTGTTTCTAAGGCCTGTTCCTGCTGTCCAGGTCCTCAGGATGGTTTTTCTGACTTCTTCCCACACAGGGCTCTAGGCTGGGCTCCGTCAGTAGGGACTAGTATCAAGGGTGGGTTTATGGACCCCACTCCAGGCACAAGTTTCCACCCCTGCTGCTTCACTCCTTCCTCCTTCACGTTTGTGCTGCTCACTCTTCACCAGTCAGGTGCCAACTGCCAGCTCCAACTGCCAACTCTCTCTCTTAGCTTCCCAACATTCTAAACCGCCTCCAACTGTCACAGGGTTCTGGAATGTTCTGGAAGGTGCTGGTAGGTTCCAGTGGATGCTGGTGATGTCACAGGTGGCCACCATTTTGTGCTCCAGGCCCTCAGACAGAAGTTTCAGGGGTAGCTAAAATGGCTCCCCGAATCTGCAGCAACACGAAAAAGTCTGGTGGTTCCCAAAAAGGAAAAATTCAAACAGGGTTTGAGGCAAAAGTGGGACAAAATAAATAATGATGAGGAGGGACCACCCAAAGGGCTGACAGGTCTAACAAGGAAGTTCTAAATTCCTTCAAAATTGCTCCAGCAAGCTGGTTATGTTTGAGAACAAATAGATCTATTTGTGGCATCCAGGATAGCTTTCTACTCATTGTGATGCCCAAATAAGAGTGTCAGTCTGTACTAAGGAGATACTGTTCAATGACACTTGACTCTTAACTATTTTATGTTTGTGCATCACCATGAACTTGGTCTTATCGACATTAATTACCAGGTCATGGTCATTACAAAACACCATAAAACGGTCCAGGGCCCGTTGCAGACCAGATTGGGTTTTTGATAAAATGAGCGTGTCATCTGCAAACATAAGAAGTGGAACCCTGGAACCGTCTAATGTAGGGGCGTCAGTTGGATAGTTGGTAAAGTAGGATATAACTCTATTGATGTAAAGGGAAAACAGGGTTGGGGCTAAAACGCATCCCTGCCGGACGCCTCTATTTACAGGGAATTTGTCAGTTGTATCACCCTGTTGGCCCCATCGAACTTGTGCAAAGTTCGAAGTGTGGAGCCTGATTATAAAGAATAAAAGAGGGGTCGGCATGCCAGCTTCCATAAGAGAATCCCACAATTTGTTACGGGGGACTAGATCGAAGGCAGATTTTAGATCGATAAATGTTGCGTACAAAGTCCCCTCCGATAGAATGACCGTACGCCAATAGATCATAATGAATCTAAATACCTGATCGACTGTGCTTACGTGTGACCTAAAACCAGCTTGATAATCAGATAATATCCTAGATTCAGCTATCCATTCATGGACCCTAGCTAAGATAGTCCTGGCCACTATTTTTTTAAGAGAATCAATTAAGCTAATGGGTCTATAATTACAAGGACAGGAACGATCCCCCTTTTTAAAAATTGGGACAATTTCTGCGCCAAGCCAGGAAACAGGCAGAGGGGCGCCCCGAGCTAAGGCATTAATCAAAATCAGAATGTACCTGGCCCAATTGTTTTTGTCACATTTAAAAAGGTCTGAGGGGATGCAATCCAGACCGGGTGCCCTGCCTACTGGGGCCGAGTCTATAGAAGCCTCAATTTCCGCCAAACTGAAGGTTAATACCTCTAAAGTTATTAAGTTTCTCAAACGTAACTGGCCTATAATCCTCACAGATGCAGTATTGGCACCTTGTTTGTCAGATAATCCTACAATCACATTTAGGAAAGGCATATCTATGCGAACACAGCTAGTTAAAAACAGCCCAGAGATTTGCCATAATAAAATGTGGCTGCAACCACAACAAGGTTTTTTCAAATGTTCGAGTTGCAGAGCCTGCAAGTTTGGGATAAACACAACCAGTTATGTTACCCCATTCAATGCCAGGCCCAAGCGAATCATAGGCAACCACAATTGTAAAACCGAATTTGCGATATATGTCCTGACATGCACCTGTGGATTAAGATATGTGGGCGGCACGAAACTACAGGTGCATGTCAGGATCCTGCAACATATTAGAGCAATTGTCAATAATGACGATGCCTACCCAGTAGCCAGACATTTTAGACAAGTCCACAATAACAATCTTAGTTGCCTTAGCTATTTTGTTATCAGTTCAATAGCAAAGCCGCGTAGGGGTGGCAACAGAGAACGGTCGTTACGACAATCTGAGTCACGGTTTATTATCGAATTAGACAGCAAACATCCAAACGGTCTAAACAACACAGAAGACCTCCATAATTTCTTATAACTTCTTGTAATCTGAGAATTTGATTTTACATTAAGTTTTTATATTAAGCTTAAACCATGACATTTTAATCGCCGAAGGTTTGATTACCACGCAATATAGCTAGCTTCCCCCATGAAGAGATGTAATGTGTACATTACAAGATTGAATATATTTTTTTAATAACAAACATGATTTTACAATGTTTTTTACAGTTCATTATCAAGCTGCTATTCCCCTTATTTTCTCTTGTTTTCTTTTTTCTTTTTCATTTTTGATATTTTAGCACCTGAACTCTATGCACTTTAGCACTAGCACTAGCACTTTTAATTAATTAAGGCAGCACCAAGCACTTTAATAAAATATGCTATCATACCAATAGAGTTTTGACAGTCAGAAAAGATAAGCACTGATTCTTTAATGCCTCTCAATTTTAATACAAAAGTAGTAACCAGCTGCATAACAAACAAAATCACAGGATTTCTGTGCACTTAGCTATAAGTTTTTAAGCATTTATGCAATAAGATATAGGCACATGTTATAATATGTGTTTTAACCAATACAAACAAATTATGTATTGTTAAATCTGTTTACATATTTATTTATATATATTTATATGTATTTATATTTATTTATTATTTTGGTTTTAAATTATAACCAGGATTTTAATAAACAGTAGCATAATATGCTAATGAGAAAACTACTGCACTTATGCAAATTAGAGATATTTTGAGTAGCATAACAACTGTGGCAGCAAATCACGTTTCGTGTATGTATATTCAACTATGGTTACCTTGATTGACAACAAGGGGAATAAGAATCACTACAAGGATATTAATGGCGCAAAGTCTATATTGTCAACTCAAAGAGCATTGTCAATGATAGTATTTTGTTTATATCTATCACGGGTGTAGTTCAAGTAAAGATATAAAAACAGAAAGCGGACTGCATTTCCGCATGTGATCAAGGGCACTTTGTATGCCCGAAACGCGTCATAAGGCTTATTGAATAAAAGAATTTCAGCCACCAAGCTTGGGTCCGTGACTCCTTGTGCGTGCAAACAGACAACATGCAGGAGTCGTCCTGCGCATATATATATATATATATTCTGCGTGTGATGGACTTTTAGAAAATTTGTCAAGATACATAGATTTCTTTTTGCAGGACTTTGTGAAAAGTTTGAAATCATTTGTACAGGACACAAGTGACTTCCTAAGGAAAGTGCAACATATTAGATGGAAACCATCGTATTTAATGATTGCACTAGATGTGTCTTCACTTTATACCTGCATTAGAAATAATGATGGTATCAGAGCCATAGAATTTTTCTTGATGAACAGACCAATTGAATTCTTTCTGCACAACAAGATGTTGGTTAAAATGCTTCTTTTTTGCCTTGAAAACAATCTGTTTTTATTCAATGGTGTTATGTACCAACAGATACAGGGAGTGGCCATGGGGGCCAGCTTCTCTCCCAGTTATGCCTGTCTATTTATGGGCTGGTGGGAGGAGCTGGTCCTCATGCAGCAACATGAACAAGTATTTAATGAAAAAGTAATCTCCTGGCTCCGCTATATTGATGACCTTTTTATAGTGTGGGAGGGTGATGTTGACAGCGCCACTGACTTCATTGCATTGTTGAATGACAATACACTCAACTTAAAATTCACTTCACACATCAGCAAGGTAAAGGTCACATTTCTTGACGTGGAAATCAAGATAATCAACAATAAGATCTCTACTACCCTCTATAGGAAACCCACAGCGGGTAATACATTATTACACGCTTCGAGTGCCCATCCTCCACATCTAATTAAGAGCATCCCCTATGGGGAGATGCTCAGGATCAGACGTATATGTAGTGAGGATAAAGAATGTACAATCAAACAAGGCGAAAGCCGGGCGAGATTCCTTAATAGAGGCTACAATACTGAGATTATAGAGTCTGCCATTATTAAATCTAGATCATGGGCAAGACAGGATCTGCTAAAAAAGAAAGAGACTGTATTAGACTCGAAAAAAGAGCAGGAACCCATTCGTTTGATTTTAGGATTTTCACGACAGGAGAAACAGATCAGGAATATTGTAAGAAAAAATTGGCCTATTGTGAAAGATGACCCTATAATGGGAGAATTGCTATCAAGTAGTCCCTCAGTTGCCTTTAGAAAGACTAATAGCATGGGCATGGCTTTAGTCAGAAGTAATTTGGAAATAGGCAACAAGGGCTCCTGGTTGACAATGAGAAAGGGATTCTTTAAATGTGCATCTTGTAAAGCATGTAAATATGCCATTAATACCAAGAACTACGTTCCAGCATTTGGTTTTAAATCGTGTGACATTCAACATTATCTCACATGCAAGACCGAATTCGCTGTCTATGTGCTCACCTGCAGATGTAATTTGAGATATGTAGGAAGCACGAAATTACCGGTCCATAAAAGAATCCTGCAACATCTAAGAGCGATTAATAACAATGATGAGAGTTACCCGGTCGCAAGGCATTTTAAAAGTACTCACAATAGTGATCCAAAATTCTTGCAGTATTATGTTATTGACACGGTCACCCCACAAAAAAGAGGAGGGGATAGGGAATCCAGGCTAAGGAAATTAGAAACATCATACATTTTACGCTTGGATTCTAAACACCCGATGGGACTTAACAATAGTGAAGACCTGTACACGTTTTTGTGAATTTTGAAAAATTGTTTACGATATGATGTGTGTTGACATTGAGTATGTATAATGGAAGGATAATGTCTATTTTAGTCTCACGCTGTATATTTCAGTCCATAGGGACGAATTAACTATATGCTGGAGGCTGTGCCTCTTTGTTTTACCTCGGTCTCCTTGGAGGGTTAGACGGAAGTCTCCATCACCATAGTTTGTTTTTGGACATGAATATTTTAGGTGAAATTTTAGGATGTTGTACATGGTTATTTATTGAATATAAAATGAGGTTTTAGGAATGTTTTTAATCAAATAGAAAGCATATTATATGCGTCTATTAAATAATTGACGATTCCTGTTGGATCTCCTAGAAATAGCTCAATTTAATTATTGGTACATATCATCTACAACCTTAATGCACTTTATATTTGTTTATGTAATTTTGCTTTCTGTTCAGATCTGGCTTTGGTTTAATATTGTGCCAGACTTGGGTCAGAATGGAAAATGGTAACCTTCCAAGGTCATCATCTAGTTTTCCTTGTATGAATTTAGTCGTTTATTTATGGATGAATTTGCACTTAAATGTTGAGGTGATGGCACTGTCACAATTTTGTAAAATAATTATTTTTAATGGACATAATGTGAAGCACATATCATGCATTTATGCAATTATCAAGTGTCATATGATGTGAAAATCAGCATTAGGATAACACAATGGCATTATGTGGTTATCGTGTTCGCCGGGATTTACACACAGAATGTTGATAGAAATGTATGTTTTCTATGTCCATTGTTTGATGCACTAGCACTTGCACTTTAAAAAGAGCGGTCATCAGCCAAAGTGTTGTCATGTGATCAAGGGCGGGATCGCCCGAAACGCGTAATGGCGGTGAATGGCTAAATAAATAACGAATTGCACGAATAATACTAGGTCTACGCTCGTTTGTTTCCAGCGAGGGAAGAGTGAGGCGAGTGGAAGTGATATATATATATATATATATATAATCTACTGGCGGTCGCCAGTAGATAGTTATAGTTAGGACCGTGTTTCCATAGGAAATCTCAAAATTCTATTTTGAATAACTTTGGCGCCGGTTGACGAATCCTCGCGAAATTTTTAAAACTAATGGGGTGCTCCGTTCAGCTCCTACCCTGAAAGTCTCGGGGTGATTCATCAAGCGGGAGCCGAGAAAAAAGGGGGGTCCCAAAACACGTTTTCCCCATGCTTTTTTCCACAGGACCTTTAGACGCAGCTACAGCCCGAACGGCTGAACAGAATTACTTGAAATTTGGCAGAGAGGTAGCCATAAGGTCAAGGAAGTGCCTTTTGCAGGTCTGGTGTAAATCTGTTCAGTATTTCCTGAGAAAATAGCATTTAAAAGCATATCAATATCTATACGCGCGCAGGGTGCGCGCACCGTGCGTGCACCGTGCGAGCACCGTGCGAGCACCCTAACGTGCGCAAGCGTAATTCTGATTGGTGGTTACATGTTAGTCAACGTTCGAATCGGTCGAAATCAGGAAGTGTCGGCCGCCATTTTGTTTGTTTTCAGTGCGAGAGTGAAAAAGGAAGGTGGCGAACGTGAAAAGGGGGCAGGGTAGAAAGTTCCTGACCCCCTAGCCTTTGTCAGGGGGTCCCTAAAGGACCCCGAAGGCAGAAAATTATTATTATTTTTTTTTAAATCGCGGGAGTGCGCGCACCGTGCGCGCACGGTGAAAACCCAAAAACAAAAAACAAAAATTTTTTATATGTCATTTATTGTAAATGTAAAATAAATATATACAAAAAATAATAATACATAAATGAATTAGCATTTAAAAAACCGTACAAATTCACTGAAAAAAACCATAGGTTTCACACACGTTATAGTTAGGAATTAGCATTTAAAAAACCTTGCAAATTCACTTAACAAACCATAGGTTTCACACATGTTATAGTTAGGTGGATATTTCACTCGTAAAAAACCAATGAAATTCCCCCGTTATAGTTAGTTCAGATAACTATAACTCGCGCGACCGCCACTCTATCACAAGGATGATGACATCAGTGATGTCATGAGTGATGCCACTGACCATGTCATGAGTGATGTAATATGTGACGTCATCAGCAGTGGATTGCGGGCGCACGAGTTATAGTTATCTGAACTAACTATAACGGGGGAATTTCATTGGTTTTTTACGAGTGAAATATCCACCTAACTATAACATGTGTGAAACCTATGGTTTTTTAAGTGAATATATATATATGTATATACACAAAGTCAGTTGCTCCTTCCGGAATTGCAGGAACCCAAGAGAGGTGGCGCACACGCCGGCGGAGCGCGCCGGTGACAACATGTTTACCCACATGTTACACAGATGTATATACACATTCTTTTTCCATTGTGGTTGACATTACCTTTGGTTACTAACCGTTCCAAGATGGCCGCTACTCTTACAGCCATGTAACCCTTGCTGTGAGTCCTTTGTTGATTGTGATCACCTTCAACATCAACCGTGAATGCTTTATTTAATGGCTGCCTTTACATGCACTTTCACACGTGAACAAGGCTTCTGCCAAAACGCGTAGTATGAATTAAAACTCTTGGAATTTGTTACCTGGCTGCCTGCCTGTTTCTTACTGAGAGCGCACGATACATTTTTGCTCGTTGTTTTGGATATATATATATAGTATGAACAGTGTAGCCACAACTCAGACTAAACAAGAGAGGAAGGACAAAAATTCACCTGATGCCTTTAGAATCATCATGGGTTACAGTAAACAACAAACTGAATTACGCAAAATTATAAACAGGAATTGGCCCATTGTGCGTAGTGATCCAATCATTGGCCCTTTGTAGGGCCCCCACTATGAGAGAAGCCTTGGTCAATACCAATCCTGAAACTATTGACAAAACTTCCTGGCTGCAACTCAACAGTGGGTTCTATAAGTGCAAGACCTGCAAAGCGTGTACCCATGGTATCAACACAAAGGTTTTTACTGATCCTTTTAGAAACAGACAATTCAAGATCAACAAGCTGTTAACGTGTAAAACAGAATATGCGATCTATGTTCTCACCTGCCCATGCAATCTTAGCTATGTGGGTAGCACTAAGTTAGCAGTCCACAAGCGGGTGCTGCAACACTTACGTGCTATTTCCAACCAAGACAATACCTACCCCGTTGCCAGGCATTTTAGAGAAACCCATAAAAGTGACATCAAGGGACTCAGTTATTATGTCATTGATTCTATTGAGCCTAGCAGGAGGGAAGGGGACCGTGAGTGTAACTTGCGCAGATTGGAAACACGCTATATTCTGCAATTGAACACTAAGGCACCATCGGGTTTAAATATGACGGAAGACCTGCATACATGTTTGGGCTAAGTTGGCCCGTGTATACTTGTACATGTTGTCCATTCTTCAGCCTTATTGTCTACAAGCAATGACTCTATCTGGTGATGACTGTATATTTATTTATGTCTTATTGGATTTTACCCTGATGCATATATACTTTTATATGGATAGTGGAATCAGATGTTTAAACAGCAATTTGTAGATTTTTAGTCATTTGTCTTAATATATTTAATTGTTTTAATTACACAGTTATTTATTTAGTATTTTACTATTTATTATTGACAAATTGCACTGCTTTTATAAAATTTTTGCGTATTTGCACATCTGTATTTATCCACCGTTCCATTGAACTTATTATTGGGGTTAAATTTTAAGCCCTCCAGTCAGATGAGACGTCCAAAACCATTTCCCTTTGTTCTCACCTTTGACTTACCAGGATGCCCCTCCGAGTTTCAACCTTTTACTTCCATTTTTTTGCATTATTAATAGCAATGACAATGTCCTTTTTGTTAGTATCTGACCCCATATAATATACTGGTGTGTGTGACCATTTTCGAATATTAATGTTTAAGAGTTATTTTTTTAGCTTTTGATTAACACAGGGATTAATACACTATTTTATTTACTTACATTTCAAAAAAATGTTTTCCGTCACATTGATTATAGGGGAGAAATACATTTATTTTTACCAGCATTTGGAAGCGACTAAAATCACTGAATTTGACTATGGCATCAAATTGAATTTTTAATATCAGGATGTTTTAATTTGTGTACCATTGATGAGGTGGCATGTATATGTAAAAAGATATATCTCTATATTATTTACAGGATGTTCGGGCATTTATGCCGCATTATTGAAGTATGTTTTATTTTATACTCCATGCTTCCCCAACCCTTATGTGCAATCTTTGGCCACGCCTAATATTGTTCCTATAATGTAATGATTCAGTTGATAATTCTGCGCTTTCATTTCTTCTATGTCTATGGTGATCCCCCCATGTGACTTCCCCATGTGACGTTGAAAGTAATTAGCACTAGCACTTTAAATATGTGGCACTATGAGCTTAACGCTGTCATGTGAACAAGGCTCCAGGGGAGCCGAAACGTTATGGCCGTCGCTCTGGGCAAATAAACAAATGAAAATTGCACCTTTATTTGGTTCGTGTACTCACTTCGCAAGCAATAGAAGGACTTTCGAAGCTGGTGGAAGTGGTTACCTGGATATATATATATATATATATATATATATATATATATATATATATATATATATATATATATATATATATATATATATATATATATATATATATATATATATATATATAGATATATTTCATGAGGCTAATATTTTAAATAACATTTGCGACATGGACTAAAATTCACCTGCCTGCTTCAAAAACGATTCCATGTAAATACCAGTGCTTGTGCAATAGTTATTACCACCGAGGGATTAAAACATCGTTGGATTGCCAGTTCACAATTTGAGTAAGAAGCACAAATGCACTTCGGGAACGGTAGTACTGGCAAATGCAGTCACGTGATATACTTCATAAAAGACACCTGTGCGCACCTGGGCGCTTGTGTTCCTGTCCGTGATCAAGGCAACATGCTGAAACGTTGGGCAAAAGCGAATCAGGCGCTGCAAAAAGACTCTTGAAATAAAGCAAAATTCAAGGTATTGGGCCTCACATCGTTTTTCTTGCTAAAATGGTGATTGTGGGTTGCTCCGTGCCCATGCAGTGAGGCCACCCTGAAGGGCCGGGGGCTCCAGAAACGGGGGAACGCTGACGCTTCTTCAAGATGTTAACTGAGGAGCATGGCTCACTCGTGCCTTCCAACCCACAAAGGGATGACTACTTAGTAAATGGAATGGCGCGTGAAAGGGATTTGAAGAGGGATTATTCCCTGCTTTAATCGTGCCTGAAAGATGCCGCTTTTCATGAGGCTAATATTTTAAATAACATTTGCGACATGGACTAAAATTCCCCTGCCTGCTTCAAAAACGATTCCATGTAAATACCAATGCTTGTGCAATAGTCATTACCACCGAGGGATTAAAACATCGTTGGATTGCCAGTTCACAATTTGAGTAAGAAGCACAAATGCACTTTGGGAACGGTAGTACTGGCAAATGCAGTCACGTGATATACTTCATAAAAGACACCTGTGCGCACCTGGGCGCTTGTGTTCCTGTCCGTGATCAAGGAAACATGCTGTAACGTTGGGCAAAAGGGAATCAGGCGCTGCAAAAAGACTCTTGAAATAAAGCAAAATTCAAGGTATTGGGCCTCACATCATTTTTCTTGCTAAGATGGTGATTGTGGGTTGCTCCGTGCCCATGCAGTGAGGCCACCCTGAAGGGCCGGGGGCTCCGGAAACGGGGGAACGCTGACGCTTCTTCAAGATGTTAACTGAGGAGCATGGCTCACTCGCGCATTCCAACCCACGAAGGGATGACTACTTAGTAAATGAAATGGTGTGTGAAAGGGATTTGAAGAGGGATTATTCCCTGCTTTAATCGTGCCTGAAAGATGCCGCTTTTCATGAGGCTATGAAGCAGCAGATCAACGCCAACTCCTCTGCCTGCTTTTACTACCTCCACATGCTCCGCAAGATCTTTTGATGGATCCCCGTCTCGACCAGGAAGACATTCACTCAAGCCCTTGTCTCCAGCTGACTCGACTACTGCAACACACTCTATGTCGGAAACACCAAATAACTCCTGAGCCGCCTCCAGACCATTCAGAACCCAGCAACTAGACTCATCCTCGACCTCCCCAGAAAAAACAGCTCCTCACCTCACCTCAGGGCCCTCCACCGGCTCCCTGATCAGTAAAGAAGCCTCCTCAACTCCTCACTCATGCCTACAACACCCTCCACAACTCTGGGCCTGCCTCCATCAACAACCGCCTGACATTCCACCAGCCGACCCGGGAGCTCTGCTCCACCGCCCTTGCCCTGGCCCACATCCACCGCATCCTCTGCAGAGGTTGTTCCTTCCCCTACCTCACCGCCAAGTCATGGACCAACCTCTCCCTCCACCTACACACCTCTCTTTAACTGGAGGACTTCAGGAAGAAGCTCAAGACCTGGCTCTTCGGCCACAACAGCCACCCGACCGAGGCTCACAGAACCCCAGCGCCTGGAGACGCCCCGAGTGACAACTCACACTTTGTAAGACCTTATGACTGATTGATTGACCTTCAGTCATGCTAAACAGCAGATGTGCTTCTAGACAACATGGCTAAAGGATATTCACATTGACAAGGCCAATTGCTCAGGCATTTCCGAGATCTATTGACTTTGTCAATGCTTGTTTAGTGTTGACGGGGTCTTGTGAACAAATGTGGAAGTGATAGTGAGAAACAGTTAAGGAGCTTTGAAGTGAAGCAAGGATGTGGCGCAACGGCCTGAGCTGCCGACAGGGAAACTGGGAAACCAAGTTCGGATCTCAGTGTTGTCTGAACAATTTGTATTTCTGGGCAAATCACTTACAATTCCCTCTGCCTACGACAATGAATGTGTCATTGTGTTATGTTTCTAGACGCACTGAATGCGCTCCAATACCATCGGCTGGTGTTAGCTCTGTGGCAAGATAGCAGACAGAACAAGTGCTCCAATACCATCATCAGATTGTGCATTAAAAAAGAGAAAAGCAGCTGTGATGAGGGAGGTAGTGGGGGGACGGGTAAAGCTGAGAAGCAGGTGGAGATGAAGAGATGATTTTGTAGCACCAATGAGAAAAAGAACTTAATTGAAGCATGGTCAGCAACAAAAATGAATGTGTCATTGTGTAATGTAACTGGTGAGCACTTAAAGCACTTCAATATCATTGGCTTGTGTTCGCACTATGGCAAGGCTTACGATGGATTGAGCACTCCAATACCATTGAATCGTACCAAACAAAAAAAAACAAGTACTGTTCGTGTTTTAACAACTTTTTATAAATTGCGGTCTTTTATGTACATTTTAGTGGTATGCATGTCTGTGTACAAGGGAGGCGGCCTAAAAACACAAGTACTCCTATGGAGCGCTTACAAACAAAGAAAAAAATTGATCCTCAATCAGGAACTAGTGTAAGGAGACATGTACTTGGTGCATGCGCTATGGGCGGTCCAAACACAAGAAGAGGGCATGACGCCTGTGATGGAGCAGGTAGAACAAAATTTTGTATACCGCCTCTATTTTGCATGAAAAGACTAACTATATAACCTACTAATTATAATATTACTAACAGATTGCTGTGTGATACTAATTCAACCTTTTACAAACACCAATTACACGTGGGAAATTGCTATTTGCACGGCAAAATAACTCAAATAACTAAAATACGTACGCATATTAATAGTTGTACATTTGGTAATTAGATATCGCATGATTTATGTTGCTTATGTGATGTTTGCGTTCCTGATTGGATCCTAAAGGTGAATATTATCGCTTTGAATGCTGCTGTATGCTAGGAAAATACTAATCCATAAAGGGATTAGTGAGGTTATAACATTAGAATCATCATTTCTTTGTATTAATTATTCTTTTATGTTTGTTTCGCTTAAGTTGACATTTGGGTCTACCCTAAAATGGCGTCAGAAATCGAGTTCAGAAGTGGCCACCGTCTCGTGAGGGCGATGCCTACTGTGCAGACTTGGATGGCTCCGTGAACTTCCTGAAGACCTGAGCACCCAATGTCCTCGATCAAGGATAGGATCTTGGTGGACTGCCAAACTTCAGTCAGTAAAAACTGGTCTAAATGAACAATTGGTGCATACAAGTAAACCTAAAACATTGTTGCATAAGGACAAACATATGCTACGGAAGTGAACCAGCAAAATCCATGAGAACCTAACTGAATAAAAATCGGATGTTTTCGATCAACCAATCACAGACTTTCTCCGCCTAAAAATGTTTCATGTTATCCCGAAATTTATTATAAAAAGAAAAAAGAGTAGTAGAATAGGGAGGGGTCTGGCTTGTTCCATTTTTTCCAATTTCCTGACGTCTATGCTGGCGATGACAGATGCTTGCACGATTTCTGGTCCTTTGGAGATCTTTGGGACTGTAACGTGCTGAGCAAAGAACTTCCGGATTTTGAATCCAGATAGCAAGAATAGGTAAATATAATGTCCTGCGATTTGAATTAATCTAGAAATTCTAAAACTTTTGATGAAACAAATGCTAATATTAATTGCAAACAAAATTTAGATAAACAAATATTTGATTAACAGAAATTAGGCAGTTTGTGGTTTTTCGATGAAGAGAATAAAGGATTCTGAGTCTTAAAATGTGTTTTAGCTGGTTCTAAATCACCATCAACCAATCCAACTAATTGGTCCGTCGACCAAGTGGGTGGAGTGCCTTGATGATTGGGATTAGGAATCTATAGGTGGCGAATATTAATGTATATTCTGTAAATTGACTTTTTCTTCCCTATAGGTTATAAGGTACCCCCCCACATGTACAGCACTTGAATCATTCATCCCTCCTGTGTGTAGACTCGAGAGTGGAGACGTATGAGTGTTGGTGTTATGGGCCCCACCAATGACTGCGTGTGTGAATGAACTAGTGTGACGTCGGGTCTGCAATGCAGGAAGGATAGTTGTGTATATTGATATATTTCTCCTCCACCCCCTCTTTTCCCCCTTTTTGTTCTTCCCCTCTGGGTCTCGCGCTGGATCAGTTTTTCTGGTGGCAGAGTTATGGTTTTATTGCATTGGTTTGGTAATTATTGGTTATAGATTTGATTATTGCTTATTGATTTTCCTATTTTAGAATATTGATTGTGGATTTTCTGATGAGTATTGGTTTATGTATTAACACTCTATGTTGAGTTGCGTGGAGTTCTATGTTGTTCTTGAAGACTTCTGGGATGTAGGAATTCGGAAGTTTGTAATGATTCCGTAGTAGGGCAGAGGTAAGCGCTGCTCTCGGGAAAGACGGAATTATTGTGCCCTGTAGGTACACAGGGAAAACGTGTGACCATTGAAGTTGCACAATGCATTGTCTGGGTTCGATTTGGTAACATTGTCGTGTGTTATCGTTAGGGACATTTCTTTGTGAAAAGAGGTGTATGGGTAGCGAAGGCCACCTGTGAAAATGTTGGTCTTAAGTACCAGGAGTCCATATGAACTCTGATTACGCTTATCGCTGGAAAGGTAATAGGTGTTCCCTAAGCTTGATAGAAGGGTAAAGTAGATGCTGCTTTATTAACAAGTGTAATTATTCTGTAGTAGGGCAGATTGTTGCGCTGCTCTCGGGAAAGACAGGATTCTGTGTGAAAGAACTACATTTTCCGTATAAAAGTGTGTGAATGAAACGGCATTCGACTTAATTGTATAACTCTGGTTTTATTTCTCAGGAGCAGTGTGTCTCCAACAGGTGTCTTATTACCGGAGAAACGGTTAGTAGATGCTTGCTAGAAGGGTAAGGTAGAGGGAAGGGCTACTTTATCGACGGATGAAATGATTCCGTAGTAGGGCAGATTGTCGCGCTGCTCTCGGGAAAGACGGAATTCTTGTGAAATAGGTCAAGACTATCCTTTTGTTAGCGAAACAGATAATGGTGGCGTATTTATGTTGTTACTAACAGAATTCAGTAAAAGTGAATGTAAGAAAGTTTGCCGATAAATTTTGTAAAGGAGGGGTCACAGAAGCAGGAGTACCGAGAAAGGCTGACGTTAGAAAAGACCGTGCTGGGATTGGCCGGTCAGTAAGAAACATAGACGCTCCTGATTAGTGCGTTGGTGTGCGCCGCGCTAGGAGTGGAGAATTACAGGGTGACGTAGATGCTCTGGATTGGTGCATTAGTGAAAGTCGCGCTGGGATTGGAGAATTGCAAAAGTGACGTAGACTCTCCGGATGGGTGCGTTAGTGTAAGTCGCGCTACGATTGGATAAAACAACAGAATAGTCGTAGAAGAAATCTAGCAATACTGAGAAAAGAGAAAATGATGTATTACGATCCACCAGAGAAAGAGAAAAAGTCCTAGTTCGGAAAGATCAAGAACTTATTTAAAAGGGACAAACCGATTGTGACTAGAGAGCGACAGTTGCTTCGTCCAGCGAAATCACCTGCATTCTTTATGGTTGCGAAATATGGCTATCATACATGTATTTGGTTAGACAATTGGGCAAAGTATACAAAAGGTGATGGAGTTTTAGCATTTCCGGAACATGGTTCATTCAATTTCACGATATTGAGGAATTTGAGAGAAAGAATGATGAAATTAGAACCAAGACCTAGACCTACACAGTTTGAAGCATTGACAGAATGGGAAGATGAGATGTATGACAGAGAATGACAGCGGTGTGGCAGAAGGTATAAATATATGTTTGGTAGATCGTATGGACAAGAGAATCATGAGGATAGAATGAAGAGATGGCGAAGTGCAAATATGACTGATGGGTTGTTCCCTATGAGAAATGTTGAAGAGACTACTAGCAGAAAATGTACAGAAAAGAGAAATAATATAGGATCGGAAGGTTATAAGTATGGTGTGCATGAGTCGGAGGATGATGTTCTTGAGGACATGTTTTATAAAAATCCACACCCGTATCAACCAAATTCCACATTATTGACACCAAGTGCCCCAGTAAAAGAATCACCACAAAATATAAAGTTTGAATCAGTACCACATGAGGCAGGAAAAGATAATCCCTTCAGAGAAACAGAAAATACTCAACCTAGTAAAATGGCAAATGAAAATTCAGCTGAATTAGCCAGAACTACTTTAAAGTTGACTGAAAAGATTAGGGAATTAACTAAAAATATGGAAGCTGTAACTGTTCCTGTAACAATAGGACCTGTAATGCTAATTTTTGATAAACAAAAGGATAGTGAGCATTGTCTGACGATTCCTTATAACAGTAACAGAGAAAATGAAATACAAAGAAGAGATACAAGAGAGAATTCATGGGGACAAGCGGTAGGAATTTCTGAACAAAGTTCTCCTAAAAATTTGACAGTAAATCAGAGTCTAGCAAATAGAGCAATAATGACGACAGAATCAGTACCAGGATCACCAAAAGGCTTAGAACAGACACAAAATGAGATGATTCCTGTAGGTCCTACTTCTGATGAATTAAGTGAATGGCTAAGGAGTTTACAGCAAAAAGATGCTGAGCCTAGACTGTGTCCAAATTAAAAATAGTGTTAGAAGAATTAATAGTAGGGACTATTCCTACGGAAAAATTAAAAACCTATCAGGATGAAGCATTATTGTTTCTATGCAAAAGTATAAGGTGGAGAGCGAGAAATGTACATGAAAGATTAGAAGAAGTAGCAAGTGAAATGGGTATTGACTTTGAAAAGGTAAAGTCATTACAAAAACCATACAGAGTAGATTTTTCTGAAAAAGACATTGAAAATTTGAATACTACAGGACGAACAACTCAGATTAAAGACTTAATTATTTTACTGAGAAAATGGGGCAATGTAGACAAATGGAAAAGTAGATGGTTTCGAAAACGAGATGATGCAACAGATAAAACGTTTGCAGCTTACCCAGTAAGAGAAAAAGAAAAGGTAGTAACTGAATGTCCCATGCAAGAGATTCCAGGCGGAGGCTATGTACAGACAAGATATTTTGTCATTTACCAATGATTTTCCACGATTGCCCGAGAAGCCAGTAGAGTGGTATAGGCAGGTAGACAGGTTTGTAAAATTATCAAAAGTATTATGGATTGATTGAATAGTCTATTTGACATAATTGTACCAGCAGATCGATGGGCAGAATGTAAAATTACAATAAATTGGCCTACTCAAGAATACCCTAGAGATCCAAAAACAGGTGCCCCTGATCCAGAAGTAATGAGAAAATATGAACAAGTAATTACCTTTCTGAAAAATAAAGTACCTCCTAAAGAAACTGATTGGGTAAAGATTGATAGAACTAATCAAGAAGCGAAGGAATCCGTACCGATTTGTGTATGGGTTACGACCTGAAGTAAGTGAAATGATTAAACAGCATACAGTAGATTGGCAAAATAAAAAGATAGATGACGTACTGAGACATGCAAAATATTTAAGTGATGAGATTGGAGCAAAGCAGCGTAAATTAAAAGAAAAAGCCATGTGGGCTCAAGTAAAAGTGGCAGAGAGACAGGAAGCTCAAATGATTGAACAGGCAAATGGTGCGGGCATGAGACAAACACCTAGCATTGGAAAAGGGAAAGGACAAATTAGTTTAGATGAAGCCAAAAAGAAATGGCCATGTCATAATTGTGGAAGAATAGGGCATTGGAGAACCGAGTGTAAATTTCCCCCAAGTGCTAATGGTGATAATGCATCATTGAATTCACAGGTGCAGAATGAGGTGATTTGTCAACCACAACGACAGCAGCAGGTTGTTGCCCAACAGAATCAGGCGCCAAAACCGCCTTTTCCACAGAGCGTAAATCCTCAGAAATACAGTAATGAGACAGGATTCTACAACGAAGAACAGGTAACTAAGCTGCCGCGCGCTAGTGCTGTTTCGCGGTATTGGCTACAACGCGATGAAAGTGAGTCAGAAGAAAGTTATTGACGGTGCCGAGGGGAGGAAGAAGAGTGCGTACTTGGCGGAACTCTAGAAGTAGACCAGACAGGCCCTTGTGTGGATGGAAAGGTAAATGACGAAAACATTACTTTCCTAGTAGATACTGGTGCTACTCGTTCAACTGTTAGGTCAGTTGATGTTAAAAATCTTCCTCTCTCGGATGAAACGATCCAAGTAGTTGGAGTATCCAACTGACAGATAAAAACGTATCTCACTGAACCAGTTAAAGTTAACATAGGGAAATTTTCTGAAATGCACCGTTTTGTCGTGTGCGATTCAAGCCCTGTAAATTTGTTAGAGTGAGATTTGCTGTGCAAAATGAATTGCACAATATTTTGTACTCCAGATGATATAGCATTAGAGACCCCTGATGAGGATGTACTGTATAAAATGACTATGGCTAATATGGAACCTGAGATTACCGAGGCATTTGCTGTATTTGACCCCGAGGAATTGCCTCAAGAATTGAAAAACACAGTAAAAACGGTGGTATGGGATTTCACAGGAGAAGATGTGGGATTAATGAAAAATGTAGATCCTATAAAAGTTGCTGTAAAAGAAGGAGTAAGTTACCCAAATATTCCACAGTACAAATTGACACCCGAGATAATTGCAGGAGTCACTCCTATAATAGACAGAATGATTGAACAGGTATTTTGAAGGAAATAATGAGCAGTCCATGTAATTCACCAATTATGGGTCTGAAAAAGCCTAACGGAACATTTAGAATAGTACAAGACCTGAGAAAAATAAATAAAATCATTGTATCATGCTGTCCCATTGTACCGAATCCATCAGTGATTTTGTATCAGATTCCTCCCGATGCAGAATGGTACACAGTAATTGATTTGTGTCATGCTTTCTTTTCCATCCCATTGCACCCTGTCAGCCAACAGATTTTTGCGTTCCGGTTTGGCGAACGTATTTTGGCATGGTGTCGAATCCCACAGGGGTATGCAGAGAGTCCCTCAATATTCAATCAGATATTGAAAAAGTCCTTAGAAGGTTTTAAAATGCCTGAAAGTTCGGTTTTGGTCCAGTATATCGATTACCTACTTGTGGCATCGAGGACTCGAGAAGCTTGTGTAGTGGATACCATTGCATTGTTGGATCATTTGGCAGATGGAGGACTTAAAGTATCCCCATCGAAATTGCAATTCTGTCAGAAAGAAGTACAATATTTAGGGCACAAAATTGAAAAAGGACTGAGAAAAGTAACTACAGATAGAATCAAGATAATAAAAGGAATGAGACCACCAATGACTCAAAGAGAAGTGAGAATGTTTTTTGGAATGGTTGGATATTGTCGTCAGTGGATAAGTAACTTTTCCCTGATTGCAAAACCTTATGTACGTTTGATAAGGAGTGATGTAAAAGATCACATTGAATTAAATAAAGAAGAGTTGAAGGCTTTTAAACAATTGAGAGATAGTTTGTGTGAAGCACCAGCTCTTGGCATGCCTGACTATGAAAAAGAATTTGAGCTCTATTGCAGCGAAAGAAATGGATGTGCACTTTCTGTGTTAATACAAAAACATAGAAAACTGAGGAGACCAATTGCATATTTTTCAGCTATATTAGACCTTGTAGCTGTAGCATTGCATAGTTGTTTGAAAGCTGTAGCAGCTACCTGTAAGAGTCTGGAACAGAGTGAAGGAATTGTGATGGGATATCCTGTGCGAGTATTTGTACCTCATAATGTGGCAATCCTTTTAACAAAGCGACGTACTCAGTTCATGACGCATAGTCGTCTGACTAAATATGAGAAAGTCATCTTAGGTGCAATGAATGTGAGCCTTGTGAGATGTCTGAATGTGAATCCTTCAACGTTGCTGCCTGATGCTGAGAATGTGGAAGTCAGAGATGATGTGGATCATGACAGTTTGGAAGTGCTTGATTTCTGTACCAAACCACATCCTGATATACTCTTTGACAGAAAGTGACTATGTGATGTTCGTGGATGGATCACGCTTGAGAACGGATGAGGGAATTCTGAGTGCAGCGTATACAGTATGTACGGTAGCAGCTGTACTGGAAGCATCTTGCCTGAAAGGAGTCAAATCAGCCCAGGTTGCTGAACTTTTTGCATTAATGAGAGCATGTAAGTTGAGAAAGAATGTGAGAGTGACTGTAATAACCGATAGTCAAAACGGCTTCAGTGTAGTGCATGACTTTGGGCAAATCTGGTCCCAAAGTGGGTTTTTGACTTCAAGTGGAACTCCTATAAGGAATGCTGAAGTGGTTGGAAAATTGCTTGAGGCAATACAGCTGCCTAAGCAGTTAGCTGTCGTATAATGTGCTGCCCATTCTAAAACAAATTACTTTATTTCAGCTGGCGACCAATTTGCCAATGATATGGCTCAATATTGCGCACGTAATCAGAGCTTAGTTAATCGGGGAAGAGAAAAGAAGATGAATTCATGTCCCTTGTTGTTTACTAACACTGTGAATACATGGGAAGAAGTGAGGCAGTTGCAGGAAGAAGCAGGAGATGAGGAAATGAGACAGTGGGTAAAAGCAGGATGTGCACCACGGGAAACAGATCATGTGTGGGTTTATCAGGATGGAAGACCAGTCATGCCTGATAGCACGGTTTCTGCCATGGCATGGATGTATCATGGACAAGCACATGTAGGAAGAGATGCTATGATCAGACTTTTCAAACAGACATGGTATAATGCAAAATTTAGACTTGTAGCTCAAAGCCTTTGTCAAAGATGCCTTATATGTCAGCAATTCAATCCTGGAAGAAACACAGTGGTAAGTCTGGGAACGATACGACGAGAAGGAGGGCCTTTCACCAGAATGTAGATTGACTTCATTGAAATGCCCCCCTGCAACAGGTTGAGGTATGTTCTAGTGATGGTTTGTCTGTTCTCTCGATGGGTGGAAGCATACCCAACAAGAAGAAGTGATGGAATTACAGTAGCCAAGCTATTATTGAGAGAGTTCATTCCTAGGTTTGGTTTTCCAGTTACGATTGAGTCAGATAGAGGAAAACATTCCCATAATGAAATCATGAAATTAATTTGTGAAGCATTGAATGTACTACAGAAAATACATTGTGCCTATCGCTCAGAGGCTTCTGGTGTGGCGGAACAAGTAAATGGCACCATTAAAAACAGACTGGGAAAAATGTGTTTAGCCACAGGTTTGAAATGGCCTGATGTCTTGACTCTGGTACTCATGACTATTAGATCTATTCCAGATAGGAATACAGGCTTGATTCCACACGAAATTGTGATGGGGAGAGCAATGCGACATGTTTTCATACCCGTCAACAAGCTATTGCCTATGTCTGATGACTTGGTGTTGGATTATTGCAAGGGGTTGGCTGATTCCGTTCATTCTGTGTTCCATCAGGTTGGATCGGATGCCACCACTCTTGAAAAGAAGCCAGCTCATGATCTGAGCCCAGGTGACTGGGTGAGAATAAAAGTGCACAGAAGAAGAAATTGTTTGGTCCCACGTTGGGGAAAACCACGTCAGGTGATTCTGACCACGACAACAGCTGTAAAATGTGCAGGAGTGAAGAACTGGATTCATGCTAGTCACACCTTGCGAATTCCAAATCCAGTGGATAACAAAGAAGAATACTTTGAAGAATCAGATACAAGTTCTGAATCAGATACTGAAGAAATAAGAACAGGACAAACTCCTGAAAGGGGGGAGTCAGAACCAAGTCCAGTTCTAGCACCAGAGAATCTACGATTAAGAAGAAAATTGCAAATTTCTGACACCAGCTCAGAATCAGACACTGAACCAGTACAAACACATAAGAGAAAAGATAAAAACAGTGAAGAGACTGTCAAAGAAATTCTTGATAGAGAAGTTCCGTATGAAAAGTCAAGAGAAATTCCACCTGAAATAACAGAAGTAGATGGTAAGGTACCAGATACTTGTCACGGAAGACCCCCGAGGAGATGTAGGGAAACCATACATCCAGGCAGAAGAAGGGACAGTTAGTCAGCAGGAAGATTGTGTGGAAGAACCATGAGGAGGGACAGAAGTAAGTAAGGGAAAAGAAGTGGTGGAAAGAAAGACTACTGAAAGTAAAGGTCAAGTTGGAACTGAATCGGAGGACAGTGATGAAGAAGTACCAGAAGGTCGAGTTCTGAGGAAAAGAGCATGGAGAACTGAGAGAAATGAAAAGGGAAGTAAGCTAAAAAGGCCAGCAAGGGATGAAATTTGGCCAAACAAGATAAAGAGATTGAGATACAGATTGACACGAGTAAATTCATCTAGAGCTGAACAAGTGAATGAGGTGTCTAGCCAAGAAAAATCAAAAGACATTGAACAAACACCATTAGAGGAGAGCAAAAGGACTAGAAAACCCAACCAGAAGTATAAGTCACCAGAATTGTCATATGTGGCACTTCCTGAAGTACATGAAGAGGCAGACAGCCAAGGAGATCTCGAGGTGACTGTACCAAAAGTGGTTGAGGAAGACGAAGAATCGGAAATCCTGAGAGTTATCTTGTCCAACATCGGAGAAGAGATGGATGTTCAGGAAATTCTGAATCAAGACTGTGAAAGAAAAGTGAAAGACAATCAAATGCCAAACTAAAGAGACAAAAAAGTGATTTAAAGGGAGAAACAAAATTTACCGGAAAAAAGATAAACTGAAAGAACCAAGTAGGTGCTTAGAGCCTTGGGTTAGACAAAACTAGTTGTGAAGTAGAAGAGGCTAAGTCAAAAGACACTGATCATTTTTCAAAATGGCAAACACAGAAAGTAGAAAATCTAAATGTGTGTTCCTTAGAAGATGGTTAAAAATGTGTTGCTGTTGTACAGGATTACTAATGCTTCTGTGGAGTGCGTTGGCTTTAATGGTTTCATTTAAAGTTACATTAGAAACAATAGAAGGACATAGCGAAAATAAGACTAATGTAGAAAAGATTCAAAAGATTTATCCGACTAAAATAGATAGAAATTATTTACATAAAGATAGGTCCATAACTGACTTTTCTAACAATGTTTTTTCAAAATTATTATACGAATATGTGAAGACGATGGATGTGAGGGATTGCTACTTCTGCATGCAGTTGCCTGCATCTGAATCTGAGGGAGTGACATACCATCACCTCCCAGCAAGTTTGTTTTACAAAATAGGGAGACTAGAATAATATTTTTCAGATGTAGATAACATATTTTCACAATTACCTGTAGTCAACAAGCTGAAAAAAGTAAAACCTGCTAAAGCGTTAGGTGAATTTTTTTTAGAAACTAAAGATTTAATCAATATTTAGAAATAATCTAACTTGTAGCCTAAAAAGAGAGGAGAAGACTTTCTTAGATATGGTAGAAGAAAGGAGATTAAAAATGCAAAAGAAGGTACCTGAGGGAAAAGAAGAAAAGACAGTCTAGGATGTTGAAAGAGAAAAACATTTGAAAGGAGAAGCTAGTCCAACAATGGCTCTAGATTGACCTCAGAAAGGGAAGTTGTGTATTAGAAGGAATCAAATTGCATATGATAATTACTTTGTAGGCACAAGTGATACTTGTAGAATCGTGGGTGGATGGGGATTTAAAGGAGGAAATGATCCGGTTTTTCCTGGATTATATTTTATCTGCGGGAACAAAGCTTATTATCGATTACCTGATCACTGGTATGGCACATGTTATCTAGGCCTGGTTTTCCCAAAGATATTTCATGTGGGAAGAGGAAAAGATGGTGCACATGAGATAGGTAGACAACTAACACGTAGGAGAAGAGAATCTTGGTCAGAAATGGTAGGAGACATTTTTGGAGCGTTGATACCAGCAGTGGGAATATCCCTGAATGCACATAAAATTTGAAAATTATCAACAGTAGTGGATCGCTTGTCAACAAGCACTGCTGGAGGATTTTTATTGGTAAATACTGAAATGGTTGCCAAGCGAGCCATGGTAATGCAAAATCGACTTGCTCTTGATATAATTTTGGCAAAAGAGGGTGGAGTTTGTGGAATGCTGAAAGTTCAACATTGTTGACTTACATTCCTGACGAAAGTCAAGATTTGAAGACGTACATTAAGAATATAACTGATTTGCATGAGGAGATTGTTCCACTAAAGGCTGATGGTATTTGGGAAAAGATTGGGAAAAGGTTTTCTATTATTAAGGACTTTTTACTAAAACTAGGTAGTACCTTTATTGGTAAGATATTATTTCTAGTAACATGTGTGATTATTTTTGTATTAATTCTGAGATTAGGATGTCTATATAGCAAAAGAAGAAAATTACGAAATAACATAAAAAGAGAAACTGTAAAGAAAAGAGAGAATGAAAAGAAAGAATGAGAATTCGAAGAAGTGGAATTAAAAGAGTGGAAAGAGGATATGTATAGAAAAACAAGAGAAGAAGAGACAGGGGAAACAGTAATGTGTTCTAACAAAATATTAGGAGAACTGAATTAATTTCTATTTACAATTTTTTAAGTTCAAGAAAAGGTTTATTGAAAAGATTATTATGATCATAAAAACAATACTTCATATATGCAGTTATTTGTTAATACATAAATACATGAAGGTGTAATAAAGAACAATAATGATATCTAATATCCATTAAAATAGTAAAAGGATAATATAGAAGATGATATGAATACAAGCAAAGGTTCACAGAAATCGTAAATAACAGTACATGTCAAAAATACACAATTAAAATAAAAAATATATAGATATATATTATAGAAAATGATAAATTAAACATAATTATAAACAAATAATAGGAGGTCAAGGAGGCTTGGTCACTTCTTGTTGTGAGGGAGCAGGTAAAGGAGTTTAGAGGAATCTTTCCAGTTTTTTAATATTTGCTGAAAAGCTACAGCTATTAACAAATCAATAAGTGGTAACTGGGATTGACTTGTTTTCCAGTCCGGTGTTAACCTACCTAGGAAAGTGTTTGTAGGGGAGAGTGGAATTGTGGTGTGAAATATAGTGTTGATTTGGTGCCAGACCTGTTTCCAGAATATAAAAACATGTGGACATGTGAAAAGCATATGATGGAGATCAGCGTGAACCTGGTAACATGTCCAGCAAGTGTTGAGATTTGTGTTGTGTATTTTATGTAGGTATGTGGGGGTAAGAAACAATCTGTTGTAAATAAAGAAGAGTGTTTGTGTTGTGCTGGCCGCTCTGGATAATTTCCTAAGTTTCGTCCAAATTCTGTTCCAAAAAGAGATAGGCCAATTTGTTCCCAGATTGGATTCCCACGAGAGTTCCACTTTGGTTTTGTTTCGGATCTCAGGAGGTACCATTCAACGGGAATAAATGGTGGACGCTTTGGGGTTTATGTGCAAAAGGTTAGGCCATGGGAAAAGTGGGTGGGAGGGTGAGGAAGGTGAAGATTTGAGTTTAGCATAAGTATTAAGTATTGCCTTCTGCAAGGTCAAAAATTTAGGTTTAAAGGAAGAAGGCAAATGATAAAGAGTTTGTAATTGCGTAAATTGAATGGGTGTGCCCTGATCTAAAAATTGATGAACCCAGAGTAGACCTTTATTTCTCCAAGCCTTCCAAAATATAGGTTTCCTATTGAGAAGGATTTGCTTATTGTGCCAAATTGTGGAATTGAGAAAAGTGTCTAAATTATGTACTACTAAGTGGTGTGCAGTGGATAGTAGTTTACAAAAAACACAATTTTTAAGGCAATGTGGTGATGTTAAAAATCACCAAAGGGGGGATGGATGGAGCAGGTCGAACAACATTTTGCATACCTCCTCTATTTTGCATGAAAAGACTAACTATATGACCTACTGATTATAATATTACTAACAGATTGCTGTGTGATACTAATTCAACCTTTTGCATACACCAATTACACGTGGGAAATTGCTATTTACATGGTAAAATAACTCAAATAACTAAAATGCGTACGCATATTAAAAGTAGTACATGTGGTAATTAGATATCGCATGATTTATGTTGCTTATGTGATGTTTGCGTTCCTGATTGGATCCTAAAGGTGAATATTATCGCTTTAAATGTTGCTATATGCTAGGAAAATACTAATACATAAAGGGATTAGTGAGGGTATATCATTAGAATCATCATTTCTTTGTATTAATTATTCTTTTATGATTGTTCTGCTTAAGTTGACATTTGGGCCTACCCTAAAATGGCATCAGAAATCGAGTTCAGAAGTGGCCACCGTCTCGTGAGCGTGATGCCTACTGCGCAGACTCGGATGGCTCCGTGACCTTCCTGAAGACCTGAGCACCCAATGTCCTCGGTCAAGGATAGGATCTTGGTGGACTGCCAAACTTCAGTCAGTAAAAACTGGTCTAAATGAACAATTGGATCATACAATTAAACCTAAAACATTGTTGCATAAGGACAAACATACGCTACGGAAGTGAACCAGCAAAATCCATGAGAACCTAACTGAATAAAAATCGGACGTTTTCGATCAACCAATCACAGACTTTCTTCGCCTAAAAATGTTTCATGTTATCCCGAAATTTATTATAAAAAGAGTAGTAGAATAGGGAGGGGTCTGGCTTGTTCTATATTTCCAATTTCCTGACGTCTATGTTGGCGATGACAGATTCTTGCACGATTTCTGGTCCTTCGGAGATCTTTGGGACTGTAACGTGCTGAGCAAAGAACTTCCAGACTTTGATCTTTGGCCTGCTTTATTTGGACAATTTAACGGCTAATTCGGATATGCAGAGCCAAATGAATTAGAGAAAATCCAGATAGCAAGAATAGGTAAATTTAATGTCCTACGATTTGAATTAATCTAGAAATTCTAAAACTTTTGTTGAAACAAATGCTAATATTATTGCAAACAAAATTTAGATAAACAAATATTTGATTAACAGAAATTACGAGTTTGTGGTTTTTCGATGAAGAGAATAAAGGATTCTGAGTCTTAAAATGTGTTTTAGCTGGTTCTAAATCACCATCAACCAATCCAACTAATTGGTCCATTGACCAAGTGGGTGGAGTGCCTTGATGTTTGGGATTAGGAATCTATAGGTGGCGAATGTTAATGTATATACTGTAAATTGACTTTTTCTTCCCTATAGGTTATAAGGTACCCCCCACATGTCCAGGGATTGAATCATTCATCCCTCCTGTGTGTAGACTCGAGAGTGGAGATGTGTGAGTGTTGGTGTTATGGGCCCCACCAATGACTGCGTGTGTGAATGAACTAGTGTGACGTCGGGTCTGCGATGCAGGAAGGATAGTTGTGTGTATTGATATATTTCTCCTCCACCCCCTCTTTTCCCCTTTTTTTCTCATCCCCTCTGGGTCTCTCGCGCTGCATCACCTGCATACCATAAGGAATGGCATCAAAGAAAATGAGAGCGACACTGAAGTTTACTAATGGTAGGAGATGGGCGGCCTGTAAGCCCACAGACAGAACACAACACATCTCTTCGTGACAACGCATGTGCTGTCTAGCTGAGGCCTAAAAAGGAAAGAGAGGATGGGAAAAGAGGACAGGAAGACAAAGGAGTAAAAATTGGAAGAGAGCTTTTTCTTCATTTGTTTTCAACTGTTATACTATTTTTTTCATACCAAATGGCCTGCTGCAGAATTTAAGTGTGGTGTGCAGTAAAGCTACAAAAGAGTGAGCAACATGCATTGGAAAATCCATTAACATTGACTGCCAGACATTTGGCTTTGTCAATGCGTGTTGGGTGATGGTTTTTGTAAAATTAAATTTGCAGCAAATATATTTTTTGGTCTCAAAAAGCCCACACTGGCATAGTAATCCCTCATACAGAAAGGGAACTTCTTTGCGTGTGAGTGTGCTCCTTGCGAAAGGGCTAATGTGATCATTCAAAGGCATTGAAGTTAGCCAATGGCTGAAGTGAGCTGACCCACTGCCCCATGCCATATACCGTAGTGGGTAGAAATACAACGTAATGGCACAATACCAGGCCAATGGATGAAGAGGGCTGGATGAAAGCCCGTATAAGTGAGCTTATTATACATATAGGTTTTTTTAAATCAAACGGTCTTTGGTAATGCCAGACCTAAAAAGGTGCGCCACTAGGGCATCTTGCCATCGGCTGCAGGCTAGGTTTATGTAGGTTAAATTTACTTGAAGTATTTTATATAGTCATGTTGCACAGTTCCTGTCGTATGGACGTTAATAACGACCAGAACAATTCTCCTATTGCAGCACAGAGAGCTGGGATATTGCTACGTGTATGCTGCTGGCAAGGGCCACGTATTTCATTGTTATGCGCAATTACATCAAACACACGGACGCATTTGTAACAACAAATCAACAACCGAATAACGTCCTGAAGGCATGAAGTAATGTAGGAAAAATCCAGCAATGACAATAAGACACAGCCAAAAAAAATGTATTCTTTACAAGCGTTTGAATTGGCTCTCATTTCAAGTTTCGGTTGAAGGAGCTCTGGCATAGAATAAACATCACACAGTCACATCATGCCGTATCACATCACGCACAATAGCCCACAACTCAGGCCTGACAACCAGTACCTTCAAAAGCAGAAGAATGCTTCAATAAAAGTTACGAGAATCTACAGCATTACACTTGCCAGAGCATAATAAAAAGAGAACCAAACGTTCATGTAAATTGCTCTGTGTAACCTGCCTCCAAGAAACGCCAAAACAAACTTAGAATCTAAGAGCACAAAATATCCACGGAAGAGCCAAGGAGGTCAGAAAAGTCTCGAATAAAAGACAAATAACACGGTAATGAAAATCCCCCAAGACAAGATGTTACAGGCTCCAGCAACAGAAGGCAAGGGCTGCAAGCGGTGACAGCCCTTCTGAGAAGTCCCGAGCTTCAGAACGCGATGAAAAACAACTAGAACGCGTCAATGATGCCTAATAAAAATACATTTACCCGTCGCCAAGCTCCAAGTGCAAATATCAACGGAGCAGTCAAAACAGCCATTTCCAGGAGCCCATGGCGTCAGACGTCACTTGATTTTTTTCTCAAATGGAATATCCTTGCAATGTTATCGAGCAGAAAGGTTTGATTTTAAATCAAGCTCCCAAAATCTTGTCAAATTCTGGTGAGGAGAGTGAAGGGCCACGAGCAGTCTCTTCAGTCAGAAAAGTTAATGAAGTTCTATAATCTTAAAAAAACATAATCCCTATGGCAAGAATCATTGTTTTGTTTCTTGTTTTTGCTTCTTTCAAAAGAATAATCCTCTTCAGGTGGGAGTCAGTGAGGGATCAGATTCCGACCCACTTTGAAATTCTAATATTGGAAGGCGTGGACTTCAGGTGTGTAAGACGCAGGGATCCGGTGATGAATGAGAAGACCCGGCTCATAAAGCGAGCATCAGGGGGCCGAAACAATAACCCAGTGAAGGCGCAGGATCAGAAGTGCACAAAGGTGCACAAAACGGCCCTGAAGCCCAATGAGCCCAAAAAGAAGATCTAATAGCGATTAGATCCTCTTTTGGGGCTCATTGGGCTCAAGGAGCACCAGAAGTGGGGAGGTAGTGTGGAGAAGCAGTTCATAGCACTGATGTGGAAGTTACCTCTCGAAGCAGACCAAGCTGGCCTGGAGGCCGGTACACAGGGACAAACTGTTGCTTAAGCGTAGGATCTTAAGAGGGTTAACCAAAAGGTAATAAATGGAAAAGATGCTCACAGCAAGTGGTCAGATCAGAAGGCGGTCATTATTGTTCTTAAATGTTGCAACATCATAATATTTTTCCTTACCATGATCAAAATAAATAATCCATCTTCTGCAAGCAGTCACCTGACTTGTTTGCTCTAATAAATCTGCAGCCATTCAACTCCACAACTTGCCTTAGCGACTGTAGTGGTTAGTGTAATAGGGTTCATGGCCGAGAGTGACATGAATGTTCGGGTTATGTGTCTACGGATAAGGAAAATTAACCTTGGTACTGATCTCTTCCTGATTCTGTACCAGGCATGCAGAACATTAGGTAAAGCCGAGGAGCGCTTTCGGTAGGTACTCCTCCAAGTGCCTCATAAACATGTAGTTTTCTGTAGGCGTTCAACGCCAGAAGCAAGCCAGTCAGATGCACCACAATCAGACTGGATTGTATTCTTTGACTTTCATGTTGTAGTATTGACATAAGCAAGGCCCTCTTTTGGGTGGGCATCTATAATTCAGGAAGTGTGGGCGGCCTCAAATGATGCTGTTCAGATTCAGTCAGTCATGCAGGGAATCACTCAGATGCTCCACGGGGGATGACTTGCAGATACAGCGCTACACAGATAGATAATTAAATTGTCTTCTGCATGAAAGGTAAATTGGAATCTAAAATGGTGCTCTTGTTATCTTGATCCAGGGGTGGCTCCTCCGTTGGAGAGTTGGAGCGTCGCCCCACCTAAATGACCCCCAAAGATGAAAAATAAAATGGTAATTCATTATCATTTTATTTTTCATCCTCCTGTCCTGAACGGAGTGGCAGGACGGGGTCGGGCCACTGCTGAATGACAGCATCAGGGTGGAGGGTGGGCTTATTGTGCACTTTTAAAAGTGCGCATGTCTCTTTGGCCGGCCGTCTTGGGACCGCCAGCCACACATGCATACTTTGAAACCTCTGGGTTAGAGTAAGTGCAGGGCTCCAGTGTCCTCGGGAGCGGCGAGTGAAGCTGCTCCCTCCAATCAGAACGCTGCTTTCACAGCATGAGAGCAGTGCCAGAATTGGTGCCTACACTCCATCCTGTTCCTGAGAAGAGTTCCAGATCCGAGGATGGAGAATGTTGGTTCAGATAAGCGCTGCTCTCTCCTCCCCGTAGATGCCAGCCGCCACTGTGATGATCGAATTTAAATAATCAAAAAGGATTTTTTTTAAATACTCCTCTCAGTTGGATGTAAAGATACTTTGTACTGAGTGCTAAACCCAACACCATGTGCAAGGGAATTGTTCTCTGGCTCAAGCCTGATTTGCTGCATCATCTCACATTTATAAAGTGTCACTCAAGGTTTGTATTAGACAGGTCTGGCAGTTCTCGTTCTAAGCAAATTCTCCCCAAACACCCTCTTACTTGGGCATATGGCCAAGTATCCTAAATGTGTGCTCTCAAATGAACTCCATCGCACACTTGCACGCTCCCAATGTTTCCTTACAGCCATCTTGAGCAGCAGACAATGCAGTTATTGGACTGCATTATACCACAAGTGTGCATCCTGGCACAGCAGGAGGTTGTAAGAGATAGCAGAATAGTAATGCCACCCAAAGCTGCATGCATGATTTAAAATGTATTGCAATGTGGGGTTAAGAGTGAAGATGTGAGATAGATGTCAGCCCTAACCTTGAACTTTAGCATGGCCCAGGGTTATCAGATGGAAGATTGTAGTTTAGCCGAAACACGCTATAATGAAAAGTGAAAAAATAATATCAAACTTCAAAATAAACTCAAAGTTGCACAAGATAAATGGTACACATTTTGTTCATATGTACCAACAATCTTTAATTACAGGAAACAGAAAGGTATGACAGTATATATTTAAATGTGCCGGGAAGAGTGACAAAATGGATAGGGCAGTAGAAGCAAGTTGTCTGGTGTGACAAAGAAAAGCATGGATCATTTGTGAAAAAAGCGGGGGGGGGGGGGCGCGAGAGAGAGAGAGAGAGAGTGCCAAAACACACTTTTTTTTTAATTTCGTGGGTTCCTACAATCATTTCAGCGTTATTCAAAAGAGACTTTGAACGCAGTTCATATTTATGAAAAAAGGTTAAACAATATCAATTTTCAAAAGTAGCTTGTAATGGTTAACATAGAAGGAAACGTAAATAACTTAATGGTTTAGCTTTTGTAGAGCCCCGCTACGGGAGGCAACCAATCTAAAATGTTTTAAGATAGATAATATGAGGTGCAAACAATAGGACTAATGGGTTCAAAATAACTCAAAATATATTTAGCTAAAACAAAATCAATCCACCTAAAAGCTGATGAATCACAGTCTCATGTGGTGTGACCATAGACCTAAAAGTGGTTGAGATATCAATATGATTCAATTGCAGTGTTGAATAAACAAGTGCTGAAAAGCATAAGTAGTATGCATTGTCATAGCCAATAGGTCTGGCATTAGCTGCCAGTCTTTTACCTTTGTCAATGCTTATTTTATTTTGTCATTGTTTTAACAAAACCTTGTTACTAGGGAACCTTCTTGACCCTTGCCAAATAATTTAATATTTAAAAAATATATGAAAATATAATGCATTTTGTATTTAATTTGACCTATTTTAGTATTTTTTAATTAAAAATGATTGTACATTCATTTTAAAAAAAATTAAAGAACTTATTTTTAAGAAATTCAATACATCATCTTTACACATTTTTAATACATAATAACTATATATATATTTTATACTTTATGTTTTTTTAAATTTCTTCTGAAACATAATGTTGATTTGATTTAACATATTTCAAATAATTAAATATTTTATGCAAAATTAAGTTAATACTGGTGTAGCTTTTTTAAATTTTGTTCTAAATTTAAAATATATAATTTTAGTTTACAATATTATTTAACATAAAAATATATTTACAATTATTCCAAAGTGTAATAAACGTTTTACATTTTCCCTTTACTTTACCATAGGTACATCTTTGCCCCACAGATTATGTAGTAAAAACATTATTAAAAGTGATGTATAGAATTAATTACAAGTAATTTAATTATCTTTTATTTAAAATTCATGTTACATAAATTTGTTAATGCACAAAATGTTATTAAAATATAATAATAACAAATACGTTTTATTTTTAGATATTTTTCAACCTTTAATTAAATTACAATTCAAGATGAAGGAGAGTCTTTTCCTGTGATGTCAGTTCGTGTTTAAACAAGGGAGGTTTTCACAAGAGGAAGACGCATCACAACCCTTTCATTCCCATATTTTCATTGCGCACTTCACCTCCTTGCGAATACTTTTGTCTCGTTTTTGTTTTTAACAGCTTGATCTTCTTCTGGATTCTGATGGAATTTCTTGCTTGGCTCCTTTTTTTCCATCATAATGTCAGCAGGAGCTTAGTGCCTTGCTAATGTCTTCAGCATTGCCCATTCCAAAATGAGGGCTCCTTGGGGTGGCAATCGCAGATTGTCCACCCCCGGGCAGCTTCGGGCAATTGGTATGCCCTGGACAGGTGGCGCGCTTCCTAATTGGCTAACGCCAGCAGCACGAGCTCTAGGGGCGCGGAATAACCTTACACACCGTTTCCTGAGGGCGTGAGGTAGGGGGGTTGTGATTTTGGAGGTTTTTGCATTGTTTATTAATAGTATTCGTTGAGAGGTGAAAATTATGGAAGCAGCTGCTTCTGTCCGTGAAGCGCTGCATGTTCTGTGCGAGGCCGGGAGGGAAGACCTTATTGTGCCTGGTGTATTAGCGCTGGTTTGGGTGGGTTTTGAGCGTAAGTCGCGCAGGGCTGCAGGCGGAGTATCGGCGGCGGTGGCGGCTTGCTTATCGAGTGAAGACTCCCCAGCGCCTTCGCTCGGTGCGGGTGATTTGCGGACTGACGCCTCACCTGTAAGTGGTGCGCGTTTGCCTCAGGCCTCGAAGTCAGCTCCCGTACCCATGAAAAGAGGGAGGGGCAGGCCGCGCACGTGTGCAGCTCCTGTTCTTCCTCCGGTACAGGAGAGCAATACAAACAAGGACAAGGTGTTTCCCTAAGTCACACGGGGAGTTGCAGTAAAAGAAAATATGCCACCTGGTGGCATTTCAGAAGAAGTACATGGCTCTGCAATTGAAAAACAAGCATCTATGAAACACAAACAAAATATCTTTATTTTTAACAAGCAGCAGTTTGATGATGCACTTGTGTCTGCAGAGTTATCGAAGGAGAGGTGTTTGTCACCTATTATTTCTAGTGCAGGGGGTGATATTATGGCGCAGCCAACGAATACATCATGTGTTTTAGACACCCGAATCTCTTTTACACAGCGGAATGAAGATGATGAACAGTTCACATGGAAGCCGACTGATACAGGACTTGGCGAGGATTGTTTTATTAACCCCATATACAAGACAGTTGGCGGTCAGGCGCCCAGCGCAGGGGCGATAGAGTCAGAGTGGCAGTGGGTTTGGATGCCGAAAGAGATTATGAATGAGGCTAGATTATCTAAGCTTGAGGATCGCAGACCGCAGGTAGCTGCAAGTTTAAGCAGCTTGGAGCCCTCCGAGGGCGAGACACTGCCATGCACAAAAAAGGGCAGTGGGATCATCTCCGCCAGGCCTCTTGCGTCCTGCAGCATCCGAAGTACTGAGGATGGGGATTTCCAAGCGAAATTCCACACGCCGTTGGATGCCAAGAGAGCGTCTCGTTTTGCACGAGCTATTAACTGGAATGTCTACGACGGAGGTATTGGGGACGGGGAGCTTCCTAGTAGCAGTAGTAGGGGTGGTAGAGTAGGTGAGGTTGGGGTGTTAAGAAACATTTCAGAGGAAGAAGATAATGCCTGTTTAGAAGAGGGGGAACCTGAAGATGAGGATGCCCTGGTGCAAAATGTTCCCATTTCTTTTCGGGACAAGGGGGTGGTTTACTAAAGATATCTCCAGAAATTATATTTTTCGCAAGATAAGTCCAGTGAAGGCCCGAGAGGGATCAATACCAAACCTAACACCAAGGGGACGAAGAGAAGAATTTTGTCTGAAGAAAGCACGACCAAAAAACCAAGTGAGGTGCACACTCAATCTCATCGCAAACGTTTCTGTGTTGATAATGGCGTAGACACAGAGTGCGGATATTCCAAAGTCACATTGAAGGAGGCAGCTAGTCAGGCGGTTTCAGACGCGGAAGGTTCAGTAAGCAAGTCTGATGTGGCGGTAAGTCCAAATAAGGGTGCAAAAGTAGAAAGTGATACATTACAGACATCAGGTTTGAAACGTTTACCTTACATGGGTTTATCGATGCCATTGGGTGCTCATCTGTCTAAAATTACGAAGAGAAAATATGGAGGGGTGATTTTGTAGATGTGTTTAAGCTCCTTCATAGGGAAATTCAGGCAAAAGAAGGTTCCAGGGAAGAAGCGTGGGAGTTGGCAAGGAGACCCCGGGTACCAACTAATATAGACACCTGGACATCAGCTTTTCTCATTTTTGCGAGTGTATACTGCGATAAGTTTCCCGATAGGTCAGTGGCAATTTTAAATTATGTGGACACTATCAGGAAAGCGGCTACTGAGTTTGGCGGGTATGCCTGGTTGCACTATGATGAGGAGTTTCGGGCCCTATTAGTTCTCATCCCCGATAAACCATGGGGTGAAGTGGATAATGAACTCTGGGTGCAATGGATGTACCCGCAAAAGCCTCCTCCATCCATGCATACCGCGAGTGGCCTAGCAGTGCCCAGTCGGCCCTTTCAGAATAAGCCCACCCTGGGGTGGGTGGGTATTTGGAGCAGACCGCAAATCTTCATCTCCGGCGCATGCTGGAATTTTAATAAGGGATTCTGCGCAAAAAGCCCCTGTAAATATAAGCACGAGTGCTCCCGATGCGGAGGGAAGCATGCCATCACACAATGCTTTGGGGAACAATTTCATTGGGGGGGCGGTTTACCAGTAGAAGGAAGGGGTGGTGTCTTTCAATCTGGTAACAAGGGCTTCTACGCCAATTAACATAGGCAAATTACAGGCAAAAAATAAATACTATCCTGACACATATGAAGCATCACTGCTTGAATGGGGTTTCAGAGAAGGGTTCAGGTTAGGATATCAGGGACCTAGATTTCGCCGATTTGCAAAGAATTTCAGATCTGCAGATGATTTCCAACATATTGTAAGGAAGAAATTGTTGACAGAGGTGAAGGAAGGCAGGATGGCAGGCCCCTTTGACACATGGCCTTTGGACAATCTCATGGTGTCACCGCTAGGCGTAGTCCCTAAGAAAGCTGAAGGGTAATTTAGGATGATACAACATCTCTCCTGGCCTCATGGTGCATCTATCAACGATTTTATTGCTAGGGAGGATTCCATGGTAAAGTTTCCTTCTGTAGATACGGCTTTGGGGATGATAAGACTTACAGGGGAAGATTCTGAGCTAGCGAAATGCGACATTAAGTCGGCTTTCCGGCTATTACCTGTTCACCCCTCTGATTTCTCACTGCTGGGCATTTACTTTGAAGGCACATTTTTTGTGGATAAGGCTCTCCCAATGGGTTGTGCGATATCCTGCAGGCTTTTTGAATCCTTTAGCTCATTTTTTGCAGTGGTGTTTCTCTTCTATAACAGGCCACAATGGCGTAACGCACTATTTGGATGATTTTTTATTTATGGGAGCTGCAGGTTCTCAGCAATGTGGAAAGGGGTTAAGAGATATTGAGGTATTTGCGGAGATGGGTGTTCCCTTAGCACCAGACAAAACAGAAGGGCCTAGCTGCTGTCTAACATACCTCAACATTGAAATCGATACGCATAAGATGGAAGCCAGACTTCCGGGGAAAAAAGTACTCGAAATGACCAGGCTATTGGACTATGCTATAAAAGCGGACAAATTGACGTTGGTGGAAGTGTCATTTAAATTTCGCTTGCAGGGTTATACGTGCAGGCAGAGCATTTTGCAGACGTCTGGGTTTCTCCATGTCAGGCATTCAGCTTCCGCACCATAGGATCAGAGTAACTGCCAACATGAGGGCCGATTTCGAGGTATGGTTACGCTTTCTAAAAGATTTAAATGGGGTCACGATCTGGCCGTTAGGCGAGGATTTTATATGGCAAATACAGTTATTTTCTGATGCTTCTGGTGCTAATGGTTTTGGCTTATTTTGGGAGGGAAAGTGGTGTGCTGAGCATTGGCCGCACACGTGGATTACTGAAAGGAGAAGCATAGCTTTTCTTGAATTGTTCCCACTTATAGTTGCATTGGCTATCTGGGGTCCAAAGTTGGCTAACAGAACGGTGGTGTTTAACGTGGATAATAAAACTGTAGGGGAACTAGTAAACGGCCAAAAAGTCAGACATAAAATTTCGCTAAAGCTGTTACAAAACTTTATGCTAGGATGCTTACAATTTAACATCATTTTCAAAGCTAAACATATTGCGGAAGTGACAAATAACATCGCAGATGCCCTATCTCATTTTCAGTGGGCGAGATTCCGTGGTTTGGCGCCGGGTGCAGATTTTCAGAAGACTCCTGTTCCCCAACAGGTTTGGGATTTGGCGTTTTGACTACTCACCGTCTCATCGAGAGTTCGTTAGCTAACAGCACCAAATTGGCCTACAGAAGAGCTTGGCTGGAATTTTTAGATTCAGGTGCTAAGTATAGAATTCCCACTGGGGCAGGTTTACGTCAGCGTAGAGACGACATAATTAACTTCATTATGGGCAACATACAGAGGAGTATATCATCCATGACAATAGCCGGAAAACTAGCTGGGGTGTCATTTTATGGGAAGTTTTTCTGGGGATATGAGCCCTCAGCCGGTGAGATGGGCAGGAGAATACTGCAGGACTGGGTGAAAACGAAAAAGAGGGGTCAGTACAAAAGAGAACCCATATCTTTAAAATTATTGTATAATGTTACACGCGTTTTATGTAAGGTTTGTTTTTCCCAATTTGAATGTTGTTTGTTTAAGCTGTGTATGATTTGGCTCTTTTTTGGATTTAGGATTTCAGAATTGCTGGGCACAGCTCACAATGAGGACCTCAAAGTTCGGAATGTTTCTCTGTTTAACTCATCTATTTGTATTTTCTTGGAACGGTCAAAAACGGATCAAACAGGTAAAGGATCGAGGGTGATTTTGCAAACCATAAATGGTCCTTTGTGCCCTAAGCAAGCATGGTTAGATTTTTTGTTGGTGGGTGGTGCAACTTCAGATTTTGTTTTTAGGCATCAGGACGGGTCCCGGCTCCAAGCTTCCCAAATTCTGGCCATTCTGCGAAAATCTTTGAAGAAGATGGGGGTAAACCCTCTCAATTTTGGTACGCATTCTTTCTGCATAGGCACGGCTTCAGAAGCCGCCAGGTGGGGATTTTCCCTCAGTGACGTTAAGAAGCTAGGACGCTGGACCTCCGATTGTTGTTTACGTTATATTAGAGATTTGGATTGCGATGATCCTACGTTATGATACTAATTGTTTTTTCTTTTCAGGTTTGTTGGCAAGTGGGATAGTGTCTCAACGACAAGTTTGGATTCTTGGACATTCTTTCATTAAGTGGTCTGCTAAACAAGCGGAGAAAAGACATTTTGGGAGGAATTTGGGTTTTCATTCAGAGGATGTCCTATTTTCATGGTTTGGGAAAAGCGGCATGAAGTGGGGTCAGCTCCTGCCTCCAATGAGCGAGCTCTCTTGTAAAAGTAAACCGGCAGTGCTACTGATTCACCTTGGTGAAAATTACTTAGTGCAATTGTCACGTCTTGGGTTAATTATTGAAATGAAAACAGATCTTGAAATTTTGTTAAAGACATGGCCCGACACACAGCTTGTTTTAACGGCATTAATGCCACGAAGAATTTGGAGAGGTGCAGAAAGATTTACAGCAGTCGAGAGAGCATGAAGGAAAGTGAATAGAGCTCTACATTGTTTTTGTCACAGTGCTGGAATATATTGGTTGATTCACAAGTCCATTACAAAAGATGAGTATCAATTTTTTAGACACGACGGTGTTCACTTATCTTTTATTGGCAATGAAATTTATATTTTAAATATAAAAGAGATGGTTTCTAAAATTCTTCAGATTCATACATGGTGCTAGGTATATGCTGTTTTGCGACAGCTTCACTGTTATGTCAACAAGTATACGAAGTTTGTTTTCAAATTTTCAGCAAAAGGCAACAATACTCTCCCCTCCTCCCTCTCCCCCCCTCCCCCTTTTTTCTTCTCTTTTTCCTTTTAAGCTGTGAAGTGGTAGGATCTTTGAATTTATTTGTCTGGGGAGTTTCTTTTCAAATGTTGTGACACAAGTGGGGGTTTTTCATGTGCAGGCATACGGCACAATTTTATGGAATGAATAAAGTTTCACCTGTTTGGCGACTTTGGTGGTATGTTCTTCGCTTAACTGATGACGAGCGTCCAGTTAGAAAGGTTGGTCGTTTTTTCCAATGGGGGGAAAGGAAAAACTCCTGTGTTAGGGTTTTTCCTGGTGGCAGAGTTGGAGGAGAGCAAGACAGGCAGGAAGGGTTGGGGGCATTAGGAATAGCTTCGGACAGAGGGAAGCAAGGGAGCGAGGTTGGAGGCAAGGGGTAGGCAGGAGAGGTAGATAGGGGTTTTGGGAGGAGGATTAGGCCAAACAATCGTTGGGGAAGTTGGTTGTTGGGAAAATTTATTAGGGGCGGGGGTGATAGTTCGTAATATGTATTTGTGCCAATGATGTATTATTTTGCCCACCTGTCCAATAAAGCAGCCTTTTACCCCATTATTTGGCTTGAGGTCATTCTTATTGCCCGATGAGGGCTCCTGGGGGTGGCAATCGCAGATTGTCCACCCCCGGGCACCTTCGGGCAATTGGTATGCCCTGGACAGGTGGCGCACTTCCTAATTGGCTAACGCCAGCAGCGCAAGCTCTAGGGGCGCGGAATAACCGTCGCTCACCGTTTCCTGAGGGCGTGAGGTAGGGGGGTTGTGATTTTGGCCCACCCTTTATATGAGACTTACATTGTTATTATTATGTATATGTATTTTTGGTGGTTGTCACTTGGACAGGTGGCAGAGTTGGAGGAGAGCAAGACAGGCAGGAAGGGTTGGGGGCATTAGGAATAGCTTCGGACAGAGGGAAGCAAGGGAGCGAGGTTGGAGGCAAGGAGTAGGCAGGAGAGGTAGATAGGGGTTTGGGGAGGAGGATTAGGCCAAACAATTGTTGGGGAAGTTGGTTGTTGGGAAAATTTATTAGGGGCGGGGGGTGATAGTTCGGAATATGTATTTGTGCCAACGATGTAATATTTTGCCCACCTGTCCAATAAAGCGGCCTTTTACCCCATTATTTGGCTTGAGGTCATTCTTATTGCCCGATGTTAATAGTGATGTGAATACCTCCTTTTCGAATACATTAAATTAATTACACGTAGTGATGTCCATTTGAGTCACCCTAGCTTAGCAGTGCGTGCCAAGAAGTGTGACTCACACCCCACACCTTGCGCAACAGAGCCCATCACCCATATCATGATGCGGGAAAACACAGATTTGTACATCTACTGTTTGTGTTGTAGAACACTGATATATTCTATTTATCACGCAACAATACAATTTCTATCACAAATGTTTTTTAATGAAATGCTGAAGGTACATTGAGCAGTGAAAGTGGGGAGATTAACATAAAGTTAAAAAATCAATCGCTAGAGGCGTGGCTTGGCAACCAAGCATGGCGGACGCTCTTGGTAGAGCTCCGTCTGCCTGAGCCCATAACTGCCACCATCCGTTTTTTATCCTGACCCCAGTGGCTCTTCGGACTGAGCGGCGACACGCGGAGAAACCGCCACCCACATTGAAACCGAATTTTGCTGTGGCGTTGTTGCTGGCCTCAGCTGGGCGCTGATGCAACGGCGGCCTGGGAGGAGGCGTCACAGAGCACGAGGCAGGCCGGAGCCGTATACGCCTATTGAGACGGCACCGAACGGAGGCAGCGGGGACCAACCGTCGCGCTGTTGGGGCGCCCGCGTGTTGGATGCGGGCATGCGACTCCCGGCTGGGGAGCCAACTCAAGTCCAGCGCCGCCGGAGCTCGCCCTCCACCTGAGAGCCAAGACAACGGTAAGACCTCGGGGCCAGGCGGGGCTTCCTGGAGGCCGTGACAGAGGATTCCCTGGCTTGGTTTTGCCTGAGGTGCCCTATAGGTGGACATCACTCTCCTCTCTTCCGGACCCTCCTGGGCAACATTGTGGCTAAAGCCCCCTAGATCCTGGAGAGTGGGCCTTGGATCGGCCTGAGACCCCTATCGGCGCAGAGGCGAGTTGGCAGTGAGCCCGGCCACAGGGTAGGTTCTTTGTTTGGCATGGCGCCCCCTCTCCTATGCGTGAGGCTACACACAGTTGCACTGGAGGTTCGTTGGTGCTCCTGAGGGGTGCGCTGAAATGGCATAGTGACTGTCCTAGATGCCCCCATTAACGGCGCTGCGCCGGCACCCTAGACATGTTGGCGATGGCCTGATTCGGGGTGTAGTAGAGGCGAAGCCCGTCCTCAGCGATCCTGAGTGCATGCAGTCGGGGTGGGCTACTAGGCCAGGGGTCCGGCGAGTCTGATCCCATTAGGGGGTCTACTTGGCTGGCCTCCCCAGGCAGTGGAAGCGGCCGGGCTAGGCCTGGTGCGGCTTGCTGTCAGGGAGGCCAGAATCCGTGAGGCCGGACCAGGAGTCCTCCCCCAGCTCGGTTTGGGGAGCCATCTGCAGCGTGGTGGGCCTCATATGGAAGATCCTTCCCCGTGATACACAAGCTAGCAGCGCCGCGGAGGTGGTTTCTGGCCTATCTCCCCTCGGCACATTCTCTCTGTCTCCTATATCCGCCTGTCTCAGCCTCTAACAATGGGCCAGGATAAACAGGGAGAGGCTGCTTCCAAGCAAGGCACTTTGGACCACTATACCACTAAAGGTTCGGGGAAGGAGGGGGCCAAGGTTCGTTCCCAGATAACACTGCCCTGCTCGCGGCAATCCATGACTCGCTGACAGCGCTGGAAGCCCAGATCAGGGCAGTCGGCTCCGAGGTATCATTCCTCCGCCAAGATCTCTGCAAGTTTTGGACAGGATTACAGAGGCAGAAACCAGGGTCTCCACGGTGGAGGACACAGTGATAACTCTTCAGATGAAAGTTAACAAACTTACAGTTGACAAAGAGCTGGCCTCGTGGGTCAAAGACGCTGAAGGCAGGGCGCGACGCAACAACATACGCCTGGTTGGTTTTCCAGAGGGATGTGAGGGTGCGTCCATGGACGACTTTCTAACTGGTTGGCTTAAATCCCTGCTGCTGTCCTATGCTAGGTCCCCATGCTTCGTGATCAAGAGGGCCCACCGCGCCCTGACCAAAAAGCCACCTCCCGGAGAATTATTATTATTATTATTATTATTTATAGAACTTATAATGCGCAACAGCTACCCGCAGTGGGTTTCCCGGCGCCAGGGATAGACTAAAGAAGAAAGAGAGAACACAGTTACCATGTCAGCACCAATTCAAACGGCAAGAAGGCAATTAAAAAAGCAAGGTCTTTATTTTTTTTCGGAAATCCAATAAGTTGGCTTCCAACTTAAGGGCAGTAGGCAATGTGTTCCAGAGTTTAGGTCCTAGATAAGAAAAGGACCGCCCACCCATTCTGACAAGTTTGAATCTTGGAACAACAAAATCGCCATTTGCCGAAGATCTTAACATGCGGGTTGGTTTGTAGGCTTGAACAAGACATTTTAAGTATTTAGGAGCCACGCCATTTTTGATCTTAAAAAGATAACACAGGGCTTTGAATTTTATACGACTAGGGATTCTCAGCCAATGCAGGTCACGGAGGGCCTGTGTCGCCGAGGATCTCCGTGGCAGATTACTTAGGAGTCGGGCCGCCGAGTTTTGCACCACCTGGAGTTTATTTAAGGTAGAAACATCGGCGCCAAAATAGAGAACATTGCCGTAGTCAAGGCGAGATATAACTAACGCTTGTACGACAGTTCTCCGAGTGGAGTGGGGAAGCATCCACAGAATTTTCTGCAGCCATCTTAAGATGGCAAAGCAAGTGGAGGCAACCTTGGTGACTTGCTGTCTCATAGATAACTTGTCATCAATAAGAAAACCAAGATTGCGGACCACAGAGACCGGTTGTGGAAGGGGTCCCATATTACTTGGCCAATGCTGAGGGCCCCATAACTCTTTGTTCTTACCCAAAATGACGACCTCCGTCTTGTCGCCATTCAGCTTAAGGAGATGCATTTGCATCCATTCGGCGACTCGCGATAGTCCATTTTTTAGGAGTCACGGTTGCCTTCACTACTGGAAAGGGAGAAGACAATCTGTGTGTCATCGGCATATGAGAAGATTGTCAGCCCAGCGTCCTCAGCGATGGTAGCCAGGGGTCTAACATAGATGTTAAATAGTAGAGGACTACGTATAGACCCCTGGGGGACGCCATATGCCGATGAACGAATAGCTGAGGAGGCTTTCGTCGAAAAGACCTGAAAAGTGCGCCCACTCAAAAAGGAGGCAATCCAGGCGAGTGCAGGGCCATCCACTCCAAGGGACCGGAGGGAATTTAAAAGAATAGAGTGGGACACGGTATCAAAGGCCGCACTCAAATCCAATAGGATGAGTGCAGATGTTTCCCCTCGATCAATACCGTGCCGCAGCCTCTCCGTAACCCCTAGGAGAGCAGTCTCAGTGGAATAGTGTGCTCGAAAGCCGGATTGAGAAGGGTGTAAAAATTCCGAGCTTTCCACTAATTGATTTAACTGAGAATTAATATGTCTTTCCAGTACCTTTGAGAGAAAAGGCAACAAGGATATGGGTCTGAAGTTGGACAAGTTCAAAGTATCCGCACCGGCCTTCTTTAGAAGGGGAACAACCATTGCATGCTTCCATTCAGGTAGCACATAAGACTCAGACAGGGACGCATTAAGAAGACTCATTAGGACCCGACGGGGTTCAAGATCCAGTGACTTTAAAACTCTTACTGGAATTAGGTCACAAGGGGATCCTGATCTAACACTGTTCAAGCAGGTAAGAAAGGAACTATCATCAAACGGCTGCCAGTTAGTAACCTTCAGCAGAGGGGAAGATAATTCAGGCGCGTTCGATTGTATCTGGTGAGAGTCCGTTACAGTCAAGGGAGAACTCATAGAGTCATATATGCGCTCAACCTTGGTCACGAAAAACTCAGCAATGGCTATACATTGATCTTCCTCCAAGGCTGGAGGGATCGGGGCAGCGTCTGCTCCTGTTAGCTTTTTTACTACAGAGAAAAGAGTACGTGGGCAATTCTGAGCTTGCGTCACTGTACTCACAGTGTAGGAAGCCCTAGCTTTTTTACATTGGGAATGGTACCCTTTAAGGGCTTCTTTATATTCCGCCTTAGAAGAAGCAGAGTAGAAATGCCTCCATTTCCTTTCAAGCACCTTGCACTTGGCTCTTAGGATCTTCAGATCTTCCGAGAACCAAGGTGCAGGAGGATGATGTAGTCTAGTGCGCTTAGGTGTTAAAGGCAATAAAGTAGTTGTAGCACTCGTGAGCCAGTGAGATATTGCCGTATTAAGCTCCGAAACAGAAGCATCCATGTCAGGACAAGTTTTGGAGAGATATTGATTGAATTCTACTATATCGAGCCTTCCCCACTTTCGAATCAGTTCATTCCCGCCACGGCTACCCTTGACTGGACTCTTGAGAAGAGACAGGGAAAAATGAACCGCGAAGTGGTCAGACCACTCTAACGGACGAGCACTCCATGAACAATCAAGATGTAAGTTTGAGAGGATAGGGTCCAACAAGTGACCAGCAGAATGAGTGGGTCCAGAGTTCCGAAGTGATAAATTCAGGGCTTCAAGATCATTTAAGAAGTGTGTACTAAGAGTACAGTGGGGATCTTCAAGGTGTAAATTAAGATCACCTAAAATTGTAAAGTTTGCCGCTTTAAGAAGCAAAGGAGCTATGGATTCGGCAAAAGACGACGTCCAAGTACTCGCGTTGCCAGGGGGGCGGTAAACCAAAAGACCTGAAAAAGTAAATTGAGAATTGATTGCCAGTTGAAATAAGGCGGCTTCGCAACCAGGTAAGGGAAAGGTTTCAAGCTTGCACGCATAACGAGATTTACAAATTATAGCGATACCTCCTCCCATTTCGGAGAGTCGATCTTGTCTTACAATAATATAGTTACTCGGAACAGCAATGGCAACATCCGGACCAGAACTGTCCTGAAACCATGTTTCCGTACAGAATATTGCATCCGGCCTCTCATCCATAATAAAATCATACATATGGTGTTTATGTTTAGAGAGGGACCTACAATTGATACTCCAGAAATGGAGCGGGGGACAAGCAGGTAGCTTTTTAGCAGCACGTCGGTTTCCACGGGTGCGAGTGCGAGTCAGCGCTTTGCAACGAGTCATTTTACCTGTATTGAAATTGCAACCGGAACATTTAAAATTATGGATCGGTAATATGTAGGGGATACAATTAGCATAAGAAGGGGGGCGCAGAATATTTAGTGCCTCACCTGTATATGAACAGAATCCTGCAGATGGATGGCTAACTGTCATATTTGAAGGAGAATGAATGGCCCCTGGAACCGTACTGTCGCGGATGGGCGCAGACGGGCTAAACTCTGGCGTAAACTCCGGCGGAAGTCCGGCGTCCCGCAGCGCGTCCCGCAGCGCGTATCCGCTGCGCGTTAGCGTGGCTGCTTTTTATAGTGGTCTCGTGTCCTTGTGACCCTGCACCACTACAACCCCACAACGAGCACTGAGCGCGATTCCCTGATCCAAGATGGCCGCCAATCACGAGTCGGGGCTAAGGACCCGCCAAACGCGGTGGTTAAACAATTTTATGATGCGGGTAAGCTGGGGTGAGTGCGAGTCTGCGGGCAGCACTAAAAACAAGGGAAAACAAAATAAATCAAATAAGATATTAAACACGGTAATTTAAAAGGATTATCTCGGATAATCCGAGCGCATTTAAAAGAAATATCGCAGGTAATTGAGCATGGAAGCGTTCTCTGATGGCAAGACAGAGTACACTATTTGCCTGCTTTTTATAGTGGTCGCGTGTCCTTGTGACCCTGCACCACTACAACCCCACAACGAGCACTGAGCGCGATTCCCAAGGCACGTGATTGCCCGGCTGCTCAATTATGCTGACTGAGACGCCCTTCTTTGATTTGCTCAGGCACGTAAAGCCAAAATGGTCTTTAACTCCCACCCAATTATGGTTTTTCCCGACTATACCAGATTGGTGCAGCAACAGCTCCAATCCTTTGTGGCCACAAAACGCAGACTTCTGGAACTAAATCTGCCCTATATGCTGATGTTCCCCACCAGAAAGAAGGTAATTTTTAATTCCAGATGCTCTTTTTTGACTCTCCCGAGGAGGTATTCACTTGGACGGACGAGAGGACACATCTCAAACCACATACGCCGCCACCGTCGGATTCCGACTCCTCACAAGGATACCACAGGAGTTGACAAAACAGAGGCACGTCGAGACAGCGGCCCCCAGCTCTCAGCGCAATCGTTTACATGTCCAACAGCAAATTCACTGGCTCCTGACCGACGAGGACAAGGAAGCGTGGCTGACGACTCAGCACAGGATCTACCAATGGGGCGATAAGTCCAGCCAAATGCTTCACTGGCTATGCCAAACTAGGTCAACCCCTATACAGGTACCCCTTCTGAAGACCCCGGATGGAACATTATGCACCTCCCCCGAAACGGTGGTCCAAGCATTAGCATCCATTTACTCCAATCTCTACCGAGAACGGGAGTTGATAGCGGAGCCCCTCATCGATGAATTTCTTTCAGATATTCCTCCCATAGGCTTTCCGATCAAGTTCGAGACTTGTTGGATAGCCCCATAACGATAGATGACCTACAGGCGGCGCTAGCAAACATCCATCCTGGTAAGGCCCGGGGCCCAAATGGTTTTCCCAGCGACATTATGCACCCACATATGGCGACCTTGGGCCCCCACTTGCTTGAGTCTCTGCACGAAGCTCTCAAGCAGCGCATTCTGCCCACGGATTGGCGACATGCCGAGATCGTGGTGTTCCTTAAGCCTGACCGTCCCCCTGATGAACGAGCTTCGTATCGTCCTATCTCATTGCTCAATTTCGAGCCCAAGCTCCTGGGGAAAGTCTTGGCGGACCACCTCCGCTCATGCATCCAAGATCTCATACACCCCAACCAGTCTGGCTTTATGCCGCAGCCTTCCACCAGACACAATATCAGGCGAGTACATAATGCCATTGCGGGAGCACACAGACTGGGTCGCCCGGCGGCCATCTTACTAGCCGACATAGACAAGGCATTCGATTCCCTGAGCTGGACCTACCTCTTCAAGCTCCTGGATGCCAATAAACTGGGTCCTCAGTTCATAGCTTATACCCGGCTGTTGACTACGGATCCCTCCGCTTCTGTTCGCGTGGCGGTTTATCGGTCGGCCCCCTTTCCCATCCATCAAGGTACGAGGCAGGGATGCCTCTTATCTCCCCTCTTGTTCACCTTAGCTATAGAACCCCTGGCAACGTGGGTGTGCCGAGACCCACTGATTCGGGGAATGGACTGGACACAGGAATACTCCGATAGAATTGCGCTCTACGCTGATGATGCTCTTTTCTTTATGTCAGAACCGTGGTTCTCGGGTCCCGCATCCTCCAAATCCTTCGAATCCTCGGCGAAACCACAGGGTTGAGCACCAATCCTTCCAAATCCACACTTTTCCCGATTTACGGGGAGCAGAGGAGTCAGGCCTGGGCCTCTAAATTATACATTGCTAATACAGGTTTTAAGTACTTGGGGGTCTTTATATCGCCGTGCCCTACAGTCTTTTGGACTCATAATATCGGCCACTGCTCCCGGCTGTCCTTAATGAGATGACGGTTTGGGATGGTGTCCTTTCCGCGCCTACTATATCGGCTTCAAAGTTTTCTATACCCTATCCCTCCAACGTGATTTACTCAACTCACTGCAATCCTAAATAGATTCCTGTGGCAGGGGGGTGCGACTCGGGTTGCACTTCCTACGTGTACGCAATCCACATAGTGCTGCGGCATTGCGGTGGCGGATCGCATGCATATTATTCCACCTCACACCTTCTGGTGATTAACGAATCGTTGTATGGGTCCCAGTCAGACCCGGCTTATGCAGCCGAGTGGGTGGCCATGGCTGGCACCCCCTTGCTACACATCCTATATAGCAACGCATCTCTAGACACTCTTCCTCCAGCATGCCAGACAGTCGTACAGATCTGGAGGCGTACAGTTCGGTCTATGGGATGGTGGGGCAGATTAACCGGCTCTACTTCCCTCTGGCAGGGCACATTTCTACGGTCTGTTTCTGCTCTCTGCAGGTTCCGTAAATGGGACCTTATTGGGATCTCTACGCTTGGGGACATCATGCAGGGCACTACCCTTAAGTCCTTTCAGTGGCTGCAAGCCGACTATAACTTACACAAATCTCAGTTCCATTGTTATCTGCAGCTTCGACATGCATTAGACCCGCAGATTCGTCAATTGGAGGCCCTGCCTAAATTCCACCCGCTAGAAGGTTGTTGTAAATTGGCAGCGATTGGATTAGCATTAGCGGAATCCATCTGGTATTTAGAGGCTATCTTGTCCATGTTGTAAAATCCATTTTGTATTTCTGGCAGCCATTTTGTTTGCCATGTGCTCACCATGTGTTTTGTCCTCCCTTAGTGTTGACTGCTCTTGTAATCTGCCTAGCAACAAACTATATTTAGTATCTCCTACTTCCGCACATGCCCAGTTGAGTTTGCAGCTGCTAGTAGCATGTAACTGTCAGGATATGTTTACCAGTGTTAGCAAACTGTCAACTCCTCCCACTTGTCGACTCTGCAGTTTCTGTATGACCATATATGTGCATAACTCCTCTCAAGTATACTTGTACTGTCTTCTTTTAGCCCCTGTGTGGGTATAAAAAGGACCATGGCCCTGCTGTTCAGTGTGCTACTTCATTCAATACCGAAGGGTGCTGTTTGAATGTAGTTCCACCTCATGAGGTTTATTAAACTCTGTATTTTCTATTTCAGTTTCTGTGCCAACTTCTTTCCAATAGTCTGAGGACTCTGTGCAGAGAAGGGCGAACCCCTTGCACTGGTAGGCCTAGCTGAGGCCTATTTTCTACAAATTGGCGCCCAACTCGTGGGGCTCATTGAGCACTCGGATGCCCGAAGGATTGGTCGCGACGAAGGATTGGAATCTCGCTCTGGACGTGATCACTGCCCGATAAGACCCGAGTCTTGGCATCCGCGGCGGCTTTTCCTTTCTTTCTGATCTGACCATCCAGGTGGCGCCGGTCCTCGACTGAGATCTCTTCTGTTGATTCGCCGTGCAGTGACCATTTGGTCGATTTTAGAACTTGGCAGGATGAATCTGGACACCAAGTGATTGGTAAGTGTCCTTCTGCGGCGCTTGCTGTTGGTTTTGATGCCTGTGATTGGTAAGGTAGTTTAGTAACGCTTACTGTGGCTTTGAGATTGTATATTTGTGTTGGCCAACTTGGTTTGTTTTGACATATGTGACTTGCAATTCACATAGGCAGGTAATGAGGAGAATTTTCTCTAACTGAATTGATTTTAACGGCACATCGTACTAAAGGTACCTTAAGTGCTACTTTGATTATAATACTGCATATTCTGCACTATTTTTGGCATGCCTGTCTTTAGCACACTTCGTAGGATGTGTTGCTTTTGTAATGGTACCACTTTGAGTCTTAATGAAGCACAACCAGCCCCCCGGAGGGGACGCCTAATAGGGATATGTACATTAAGTATGGTCTTTCTTCTATAATGTACAGCACATTATGGAATAAATACACGCGTAAGGATCCTGAGTTGTGTTGGCCTATGTATGGGTTATTTGATTTTCGAAAGATTGAGTATGTGGAGCAATGTATGTTTAAACGAAAGACTAGGCACGATATGTTTGATTGTGTACGAATGTGGGAGAAAGAAGTGCGTGAATGGATAAAACGTGAGCAAGCTTTGATTGAAAAAGAACAGCGGAAAAACGTTTATGTGAAAGCATTAGAGTTAAAGAACAAAGAAATGAAAGAGTTGAAGGAGAGAGAAGATAGGGAGCGCGCTTTACAGGTAACTGGCCAATACCCTGTTCGGAGGCCCCTTTATCCTATACTTAATAAACCACAAGATGATTCCTTATTATTAGATCGTCCTCCACCTCCGTATACTGTTCCTTCTGCCCCCCATGAGTTAGATGAGGACTCTAGTTTGGAGGAAGATAAGACGCGAGAAACTCGTTCTATGTTAACTGCTGCACGCTCGTCTCAGCTCCGATCTGCTGCTCGTAAAGCAGCTCATGGAACTGCCACCGCCCCTGAAATTCTTGATAGTATGAGAGGGTGGTATGAAAGGGAGCATCTGTATTTTACTGAGGTGTTTGCCGGAGAGGTCCTTGAGTTGTTTAGGAAATATTCTGAGGAGTTAGAGCCTAAGGATATAACAGATGATTATAAGCAAATGCGTGATGGTCTTTTTGTTTTCTCCCAGGTGGCTGATACAATCAGGCGTTCGGTTAAACTTCGTGTTGATGCAGTCCGCTTGCGAGAGGAGAAAAGACTGCAGACGGGGCTGTGCAGACCTCTCAGACCGGCATGGCACAAGCTTCTACCTCCGGAACAGATAAGATTATGATAGCCCATGCGAAACCTATGCGGGAGGCCGCGCCCTTGTATGTTCCTCCTAAAGGACAGGGTACAAGCGATGATAAGGCCTCTCTTGATGCAAAGGGTTATTTTATTTATAATTGGGTTTACACTCCTTGGAATAGGACGGATGTTATGGCACTTAAAACTGCATTGCCTGATCCGCGGAAAAATCCAGCCGCTTTTTATGAGGAAGTTGAAGGTGCTATTAGTTCTTGCACTATGACTTTGCCTGATATTGATTTATTTTTCGGATTGATATTACCACCTGATATGTGGAGAACTGTTCGTAAAATTGATGATCAGGCAGCTTTTGGGGCATTATGGAAAGACTTAGAACGAATGGATGCCGAAAGGGAACCCGCACAGAAGCCATGTCAGTTAATTTTAGATCTCCCTGCAGCTATACTAGTTAAGTTGAAAACGATTATTCCCCCTAAAAAGATAGATTGGACTGTTTTAGCGTCTTGTAAGCAAAAGGCAGATGAATCGTTCTCTGATTTCTTTACACGCTTTGAAGAAGCATTCCACGATTTTAGTGGCCAGTCTTTGACAGATGACACAGGCAGACATCTGTTTGTCGATAAATATGTCGCAAACCTGTTGCCAGGCATAGCTAGTCGCCTAAAGGCCAGTGAGAGTTCATGGACCACGTCTTCCCCGGTCTCCCTTTTGACTATGGCCCAGTATTATGAGCGCCAGGAATTAGAGGCAAAGGGTAATGAGGACAAAATGACTAAAGAATTGAAAAGGAAAATTATGTTGGCTCAGGCTTATGGTCCGTCTTTCAGAGGTAGCGATAGAGGTGGACGTGGGTCTTATGGTTCATCTCTCACTTCTTATACTCGTTCGAATTTGTCTGCTGACCAGTGTGCATACTGTAAGAAATTTGGCCACTGGGCTTCGGATTGCCCAGCACTACGTGCTCCGCAGTATACACGTGGTCGGGGACAAATGAGAACTCGACCAGGATATTCAGGGCCTAGAGGAAACTCAGGTGATCGTGCTAGGTTTGATACTAATATGCGTGGGCAGGATGGGTTTAACACTTTTGATAGAAGGAACCAATATGAAATGTGTGATTATGTGCCATCTGATTCTCAAGATTCTGCTCATGCATAGGATTGCCTAAGATGGGGTAAGGAATCAGTTGAAGTTCCAGTAGATCAGAGGGGTCCCTATGTTACCGCAAATGTTCTGGGCTCCACTGATCAGTTTCTGGTTGATACAGGAGCTACTCGTAGTGCCTTGTCTAAACAATTGGTTCCAAGGGCTCCCCTGTCTGGCTTAACCATTACATCGATAGGTTTCGATGGAACCCCTTCCCTTAGCCCATTGTCGCAACCACTTGCATTCCATGTGGATAAATTTACTGCTCCATGTCCATTTTTGCTTTCCCCGAATACACCAGACAATATTGTGGGTCTTGATATGCTTAAGTATTTCAGGGCTACGATACGCTGTTCTCCAGAAGGTGTCCGTGTTATCTTGAATGACAACCATCCTGTGGCGGAGAGAGCTTGTCTTGTTACAGAGGATATTGCATTAGCTTCACTCCCTAGTACTTTGCGGGCTACTTCAGATACTGATGTAGGGCAAATGGTTATTCCACCAGTACATATTAGTGTCAAGGAGGGCGCTGTGTTGCCACGTTTGCCTCAATACAAAATTTCACAGAAAGGTGAAGAAGCACTCACATGTATTGTCCGTGATCTTATTGCAGTGGGGGTTGTTGAGGAAGTTCCCTACAATATTTGTAACAGTCCGATTCTTCCTATTCTGAAAAAAGATACTACAGATTCATTATTGATTTGCGAGAAGTTAACAAGATTGTAGTACCACAATACCCCGTGGTTTCTGACATAACAACACTTCTTACTTTGGTCCCCCCAACTGCGACTACATTTTCTGTGATAGATTTGAAGAATGCTTTCTTTTCGATCCCTATTCATCCTGATAGCCGATATTTGTTCGGTTTCACTTTGAATAATCGATCGTATAGATTCTGTAGAGTTCCTCAAGGCTATACTGAGAGTCCTAGTATTTACAGTCAAGCATTAAAAAGACAACTTGATTCTTTCGTTTTGCCTGAAGGAGTGGCTCTCATACAATATGTCGATGACATTTTGCTGGCAGCTGACACCCCTGAACAGTGTGAAAAATGTACTTTGTCCTTGCTGTCCTTTCTTGCTTCCCATCATCACAAAGTATCACGAAAGAAATTGCAATATTGTAGACCGAAGGTAACCTACTTAGGTCACCTTCTGTCTAAGGAGGGACGTGCACTTACACCAGATCGCATTCAAGCCATTTTAGACACACCAGTGCCTCGTACTCAGAAAGATGTCCGTGCATTCATTGGCCTTACTTCTTTTTGTAGGCAATGGATATTAGGATTTTCACATATTGTTAAACCCTTGTTGGCACTTTTAACCAAAGACACCCCAATGCCCCTTCCATGGACAGATGAGTGTGAGACTGCTTTCCGACAGTTACAACAAGCTCTTTGTTCAGCACCAGTGTTAGGAACTCCAGATTATACTAAGTCTTTTTCATTATATGTACACGAGAAAGATGGATGCGCATTGTCAGTTTTAGTGCAGACACACGGCGACAAACAGCGTCCCTGTGCATATTTTTCAGCAGTTCTTGCTCCTGTTGCTCGTGCGTTACCTGGGTGCTTCCGTTCAGTTGCAGCAACAGCTGTGTCAATACGTCAGAGTGAAGGGATAGTTTTGTCACATAAGCTGTTGGTGCTAGTACCCCATGCGGTTGATGCCCTTTTAAATCAGACGAAGACGCAACATTTAACTAGCGCTCGTCTGACAGGATATGAATTGACATTGATGGCCCCTCACATTACATTAAAGAGATGTGCGACATTAAACCCAGCCACTTTGTTGCCATACCCGGTGACTCAGTCTCAGTCACAGGAGTCTCATGATTGTATATTCCTTACTGAGGAACAGACAAAGGATCGTGTTGATTTACAAGACACGCCCCTTTTAAGTGTCGATGGGGAGCTATGGGTTGATGGGTCCTGTTTGAAGTTACCAGATGGTACAACGTCAGCTGCATATGCAATGACAACACTTCAGACGGTAGTTGAGACAAGCTCGTATCCCACAGAAGTCAGCTCAGGCAGCTGAGCTAATAGCATTGACACGAGCGTGTGAACTCAGTACTGACATATCTGTGAACATTTATACAGACAGTCGCTATGCCTTCGGAGTGGCTCATGATTTTGGGCTACTCTGGAAGGAGAGGGGTTTTCTTACATCCCATGGGGTGCAGATAATGCATGGAGAATTAGTGCATAATCTCTTGACTGCTTTAACATACCCGAAGAGAATAGCGATTGTTAAATGTAGCGCACATAAGAAAATAGTTGATAAGATAGGGCAAGGCAATGCTTTTGCAGACCAAACAGCCCGTGAAACTGCCATGCAGCGAAGCACCACGTCCATGTATGTAGTAAAGTCACAAGCTGAACGCTGGCATGATACCAGGCAGGAAGTGCTAGATATGCAGAGATCTGCTTCTGCAGAAGAAATTGAGCAATGGTCCAAGGAAGGAACATTGGATGATGAGGGCTGTTGGAGAAATAAAGAGATGAGTAAGTGGAGATTGCCGACAGCTTATTTACAACCTATGATTCATATGGCACATGGGCCGGCACATGTTGGAGCCTCCTCGATAACGAAATTGCTTGCGCAAGTTTGGGAGCATCCAGAAATTGCCGGCACAGCTAAAAAGATGGTACAGTCCTGTCTTATTTGTCTTCAGCATAACCCTGGAAAAGGGACATAAACTCCAACAGGAGGGTTTGCTACGCCAACTGCACCTTTTGAAGTCTTGCAAATGGATTACATCCAGCTCGAGCGCTGTAATAACTTAAAGTATGTCCTAGTAGTGGTATGCGCCTTCAGTAAGTGGATTGAGGCATACCCTACGAAGGACAATACAGCTCTCACCACTGCAAGGGTGCTTTTGAAGGAATTTTTTCCTAGATTTGGTGTTTGTAAATTTTTATGGAGTGATAACGGTCCCCATTTCATTGGGCAAGTTGTCGAATATGTCTTGAAGGGGTTAGGAATAAAACAAAAGTTCCACGCCGCCTTTCATCCACAATCAGCAGGGTTAGTGGAGAGGTATAACGCCACACTTAAATTAAAATTGGCGAAAATACTAGCCTCCACATCCCTGAAATGGCCAGACGCGTTACCTTTGGCACTGTTGTCCATTAGATCAGTGCCACATTCGCGGTCTGGCCTTACTCCCTATGAGGTGGTGTTCGGCAGGCCTATGAACATTTGGGGAATTCCTAAGCCACGTCCCCTACACGACGTACCGTGTGTATTGATGAGTGACTATTTAGCACAATTGACTGACAGTTTGGTCTCTATTCATCAACAGGTTCGAGAAGCTCTTCCGGACAGGTCTGCAGGTGAAGGCCATGGACTCCGACCTGGAGATCAGGTGATGATCAAATCGTTCCAGAGGTCGAGCAGCTTGGAACTGAGGTGGCGCGGCCCGGAGCAGGTGCTCCTATCGACGAGAACTGCGGTTCGAGTGACGAATAGGAGGAATTGGGTGCACTCCACCCACTGCAAGAAAGTGCCGTCTACCTTGGTGGATCCTGTTGCTTTGATCGACCATCGGGACATCTTGGATACAGAGAAAGGCCAGGCCATATCACCTGACGAACCTGAGGAAGTCTTCCCGGACCACACGATTCCTGGAGTATCCCGATACCAACTGAGACCACGGAAAGAGCCTGCATCGTCGGAAAAGACTGGTTGAGCAACCTCCCTGGGTTAGTGAAACGGAATGCCGATGTGGCAAGGGGGGGGATCAGTTCTGTGTAGTGTAGCGACACCCGTCTTGACCCTCGGTGAAGAAATCAACGGCTGCCCAGGGATAAGAGCTCCAACGGTTGTTTTGACAAATAAGCTGATCATGTCCACAATGAGATCCACTGTTTCTAAGAGGAAGATCATTTGTACTATGGGGTTTGTTGTTGCTATGGTGGCTGTAGCAGTAATAACCTGGTTCGTTGAGAAGGTGGCTCCTGCCCGAGAACTTTTGATTGCCACTACTCCGGTACCAGTTGAACACCACTACTTCACGCTTCCCTATCATGAACGGAAGCATCGACAATCCTACTTGAATAATACCTTCATTCAGATGTTGCATCATACTCACAATGCCACGAATACTACCAACTGTTGGGTGTGTGGGATGATACCTGCACATCAGAAGAAAGGAGGAACACCTTTTATTCCTCTTCTCTTTTCTCATAATGGTTCTTGTCAAGCTTGGTATGCGCTTTTGTTTGCATCCGGGAAACGTACAGTAGGCGGGCTTCTTTTTCGCCTCAATAAAGTATGCTACCAAGACAAAGATGGCTATCCTCAAGCCAACGGGATTAAATGGGAATGGGAAGAGTATCAACCGGACAATATTTCAACACCATATATTTTCACAAATATGAGAACTTTTCCTAGTAATAAACAATTTGTGATTTCTGTTACTAGAGCTAAAGCAGATTTATGTGTAAGCAGTGTTGGAAGAATTCCAGTGGGGAAAAGTGAATGTACTGTGATTCTGCCTATTGAGGGTACAAATAATAGCACTTTCATAGCCTCACCCAATACTTACTTTATCTGTGGTAGCCACGGATATTATCACCTACCTGATGGTCAGGCGTATGCTATGTATCTTTTCTATTGCCCCCTGTGTTTCTGGCACCTGCATCCTACCACCGAGACTTTAAGTTATTTACTGATATCTCTAAAAACAGATATAAAAGGACAATAAGTGTTGACGAAGTAGACCAAACAGATACCACTCTACAACAGTATGTTGATTTTAATCTGGGTTTGTTCTTCTTTGTGGGAGCTGCATTAAACAGTAGGAAAATTAGACGATTGACTAGAGTTGTGGAAGCTGTTACCAATCAGACAGCCTTGGCGCTTGGAAATATTACAGAGGAGCTGCAAATTGCAAGGATTGTAGCTCTCCAGAATCGAATGGTTCTAGATGTTGTTCTGGCTGATCGAGGTGGTGCATGTCGCATCATCGGTAGCAGCTGTTGTGTATTCATACCGGATCACTCACCTTCAGTGTATGACGCAATTTCAAAACTGCATAAGATCGCTGCAGAAATTCATCCAGAGACTGGCACCTGGACTCTAGCTGGATGGTTCTGGACTCTCGTTTCTGCTTGGGGCTGGAAGCTATTAACTATCTTGTGTATAATTATTACTGTTTTATTTACATGCTGCGTATGTATTCAATGTGGTCCAATGCTTTGCTCCAGTTGCATTTCTGCTTGTATACCTGTTAAAAGGAATATTGAAGAGATCAAGGCCCAACAAATGTTGAATAAAGAAGTGGCCGAAATAATGTTAATAGATGTAAGAGATGCATATTTAGATTACCCTAGAGGAACAGATGTCTTCAGCTAATGCTAAAAGGGTCATCTGTTGTAAATTGGCAGCGATTGGATTAGCATTAGCGGAATCCATCTGGTATTTAGAGGCTATCTTGTCCATGTTGTAGAATCCATTTTGTATTTCTGGCAGCCATTTTGTTTGCCATGTTCTCACCATGTGCTTTGTCCTCCCTTAGTGTTGACTGCTCTTGTAATCTGCCTAGCAACAAACTATATTTAGTATCTCCTACTTCCGCACATGCCCAGTTGAGTTTGCAGCTGCTAGTAGCATGTAACTGTCAGGATATGTTTACCAGTGTTAGCAAACTGTCAACTCCTCCCACTTGTCTACTCTGCAGTTTCTGTATGACCATATATGTGCATAACTCCTCTCAAGTATACTTGTACTGTCTTCTTTTAGCCCCTGTGTGGGTATAAAAAGGACCATGGCCCTGCTGTTCAGTGTGCTACTTCATTCAATACCGAAGGGTGCTGTTTGAATGTAGTTCCACCTCATGAGGTTTATTAAACTCTGTATTTTCTATTTCAGTTTCTGTGCCAACTTCTTTCCAATAGTCTGAGGACTCTGTGCAGAGAAGGGCGAACCCCTTGCACTGGTAGGCCTAGCTGAGGCCTATTTTCTACAAGGTCACTTACTGATGGGGGACATCAGGAATCACAAAATCAGGCAAATATATCAAACACTTAATACACACACTAAGACCACCATTCACAAAACTAGAGCAGCATGGGAAGATGATCTGCCGGCCCTCACAGACGATGCTGGACAGAGGCCTTGGCTAGCCCCCGGTATGCAGCGGTGGCCTCCAGATACCAACTCATCCAGTTTAAGTACCTCCACCAGGTGTATTACACTTGTCACAGGCTGTGGAAAATGGGCGCAATCCAGTATCCTCTGTGCCTCCGCTGCCATGCCAACGCTACTGTGTGGAGTTGTACGGCGGTCCAGCCATTCTGGATCAGCGTGACGTCCTGCCTGGGCCAGGTTCTGGCGTGGACTGTCCCGCTCGACCCCATATTGGTGCTTCTACATAGCACGGACGACATTGGGGGGAATCATTACAAGCAGCATCTTTTATTTCTGGGTCTCACTTTAGCTAAGAGGGATATAGCACAGCATTGGAAGGCTTCGTGCCCGCCCAGCCTGACCAGATGGAAAAAGGCATTGGATAGATGTATGACTGCCGAAACTGTGGTTTTTCAGGCGAGAGGGTGCCCACAGAAGCACAGGAAGATATGGTCCTGTTGGGCCACCTATAGAGGCATCGATCTGCACCCAATGTCGCAGTTGGCCTCTCATGATCCCATCGAACAATTGGTGGTTAGCAATTCACCTGTTTAGCACATTGACTTTGACTATTTGTGGCTGGGAATTTATGTATAATGTGCATGTAACGATCTCTAGGTGTGTTCGGTGTTGTTGGAGGTATGTTTGGTCTGTTGTTCTGCAGACTATATGGGTTTTGTACGATGTACCTACGGATTATATGTCATTCACAGTATTTGTATTATCTTTGCTGAGCTTCGCCCATTTGGTACCTTGGAAAAGCAATTAAAATTTGTGGTTTAAAAAAGCAATTGCTAAGGAACTAGTTAGTTTTGACTGTTGTGGAATTATCATTGGTCTCTGCAATACTTCCATTTTGAATTCAATAAAGCATATAGTTGTGAAACATACATGCATGCATCAGTATGAGGAAAGGAGACTACTCAATTGTGTCTTTCGAGTTGCTACATATCCATATTTCCATCAGTCAGAGAAGGGAGCAGTATTATTATAATAATAGAACTATTAATATTATAATTTTTAATACATCCTTCATGTTGCAGCAGATAGCCTTTGAAGGCCGTTTTGAACATCTGATGGGGAACGGTGTTGGGAGGTTGAATGTCTGATTATAGGGTGTCCCAGAAAAGAGGGCCGAGTCAGTAGAATGGTCGGTACATTGAGGTGACTGACACAAGGTGGTTTGGATGTGCCAAGAAAGCTATGGTGAGTGGATCGGTGATTCCCTGTGGGTGGGTAGTGAAATAGGGTGTTGGAGGGGTAGCCAAACACCATACAACTTAGTGCCATGAATACAAGTGTCTAGAACAAGTACATGGCCCTTTTCTGGCAGACAGGCATCCATGTTGGTGGTGGCATAGTGAGACAGGAATATGCATAGATAGATTGCACAAAGTTCTAGTAGCAAAGTTTATGACCTTATCAGTTGGTGCAAAGTATCATTTCGCACCAGTATATTATGCCGTAGTCGATTCTTCTGAGCACTAGTGAGGTAATGAGTCTTTTTGTCTGTGTTGAACTGGATGAGAGGATGGGTTTTGTGTATGTTCGATAACTAGTATATGTGGTATGAATACTTCCATTTCCACTGATGGTCTGATAAGACCCCTGAGGATTCTCACCAAGATGCCAATTTATGAGAGTCAAAGGGAAGAGTAGACTGGATCAGGGAGAGGGTGGATGCTGATGATACAGGAAAGTAACGGACCCCTGTTTTTGAATCATAGAGCTATCCAATGTCTAATGGTAGTCAGAGAGTATAAGTAGGTGAGAGAAGGTGGTATGAAAAAGTAGAAGATAGGAAGATGAAGGTGCCCTCTGCATAAAGGTAATTTGAGAAGCTCTGTAATGAGACAATAGTGCCAGGGGTGTTTGGTCTATAGTGAGAAGAGTTGAGGGCCTGGAACAGAGCCATGGGCTTCGGTCACTGAAAGCATATGATGAATGTCGTCCATTCATCAGGCAGATGATCATTAGAAAAGCGTCTCATCCGTGAAGAGAGTTGCAAATATGTTTCTTTTTATCCTCAACTCAATCCAGTCAGACGTAAGGTATGTAATGTAGCTTGGTTAACTAAGATTCCACGCAGAGTGCCAGCTGAGTAGTTCTTAATTACAATGTTCATAGAATGAGTACCACTCATGCGGGTACTAAATTATCCATTTTCTGGTACCTGGAGACAATCCTGTTTGGAGTGTGTGCTCTATAATAACATTTTTCTTTGTTATTATTTTCAAAGTGCATCCATGAACACAACCAGGAAGTGAGAGGCTCCAAAAATGTACTATGGCCTCATAAATCGTAGTCTGAGGAGCACTGCAAATATTGAAATCTACGCACCTGACCTTAATATGTAATTTTGGGTGACAAATTATTTTTGAATACCAATGATTTTTATAATGAATATAGTTGTAACCAGTGAATTATTAATATTTCACTTTAAACAATTTTTATTAGATGGTTAAAAGTATGTTTACTAATGTAGTTTAGTTGTGCCACTTTTTTTCCGAGACACTATTTTATTATTATGGATGCTCTTTTGGTGTTCTCTTCATTTTGCTCCTGCTCATTACCCATCCCAATCAACGTCCTACTGAGCGTCTTCTCTGCCCACAGTCTTCGCAGAGCATAGGATACTGTGATGCAACCAGTTCTTTTCCTTAAAGAGACTATGTATTGTGAATGAGACATTCTTTGTGTACTGACTGTATCAATCACAAGGACACTTCCTCTGGAAGTTCTGATGTAGGCCTGCTAAAAAAACACTGGTTTATGGGTTATTGCTTGGAAAATGTTTCATAGTGTGTTGTACATCTCGGGACAGCGCTGTTGCTGCAGAAGCTGCAGGAGTGGTCCTTTCCTTAAAAATAGGTTAGTGTTATATGTTTGTATGTGACACTCTAATTTTTGATTTGTTCAATATGTGTGATGAGTAGTCAAACCAATGCTGAATTTGCAGTTTCTGCTTATTACCTATTCACAAAATGTGTATAAAAATTCAATTTTGGGGTGAGTGATCGCATTTCCTTTTTCCCTAGAGATTCTGTTGGTGTTCATAGTGAATATGACAGTTATAATTTTGAGAGTTTTCATTTTCTTCACAGGATTCTCTCTGGCTGTTAGGGATTCCGTCAATTAAATAAGACTACTTTCTTTTACTTATAGGGATGCTGTCTGTTCCACTTATGATTTTTGTTGCTTTTTGGTACTTTTGCATTTCTCTGTATTGCTTAATTTTGCAATTTTGGAATAAAACTGTCAGAACCACTTTCAGAGGGCCACGGGGCACACAGGGGCTACTGGGCCCAACGGTGGTGGTTGAGGCCTTTTACTGCTGATATCCTGGGGCTAAACCTACTATGAATCTTGAGCAACTGAGCCAAGTACCCCATCTGCATTTGACTCTCAGTGGGAGCTGTGGTCAAGCAGTCAAGGCTCCCTTGGGGGAGATTTAGATACAGGTCAGTGAACACGACTCATACCTTTGTGTGCAAACAGTGCAAACAATAAATCAATGTCCAGTCAAACATTTGCTTTTATAAGAAAAATGTGTATTTTATTGCTAATCCTACACATGCAAAGGAATACGCCATTCAGAAGCAACATCACAATTCCCTTGAGGTCGGGGCTCTTCTGGTTGTCAGGCAAATCCCTGTCACACCCTCCTTCTTGTAACGTGTTCGGGATTATTCCCCATTCACTGGTTACCACATCCAGCGAATGCTCACTATAAGGCCATACTTAAGTGTTTCCCTTTGGCTTTACAGGGTTTAGTTAAAAGTATCTATGGTGCCACAGCACCGTTAGCACTAAGTCCCCATAGCCAAACCAGCCCAGTTCACGTCTTACCCACTCTTATAGCATGGAAGAGTTCAGTAGTGCAGCGGGTGCCCTCAGACCGAGCACCCACAAGTCCTTCTCTGCTCGGAGAAGTCAAACTGCTCTCGGCCCATCCAGCAGCACCTGGTGGCATAGCCTCTCTCTCCTGAGCAGCACTGCCAGAATTCTCTCAGTTGTCAGAGCAGCTCCCAGCTAACCAAGATGCTGTAAGTTGCCTTTACTCCATGTGGCAGGGTATCCTTTCTTCGGCTTCTGAATGGAGCCAGTGACGGTGTCCTCAGCCGAATTCAGGCAGGTTCATCGCAGTGCGGGTCCAACCTGCCAAATGTAGCCTCAATATCTCTTTCCAGCAGCAGCCCAAATACTTCAGCAACATTGGTACTGGCAGTCCCTCCTTGCAAATGGGATTGCCACGGTACTGGAAAATATGGGTGCAGGATCCTCTGGCACAAGGATCCCTGCCAAGAGGATTACAAATCTCAGTATTTCTCACAGTAGGAACTTATCGGTGGCAGGCTCTGGCGCATGGAGTCACCACACATGACAGTATGGGCTTAGCAAAACCCGCAGAGCGCTAAACACATGACTCAGTCCATTGTGACCCTCTCTTGGCATACAGGGGTCCCTAGGCGGATACAGCATACAACTACGTCCCAATCGGTGCACAGCCGAATCGTCAGACCTCGCACAGGTAGGGCTTCCCACTGGACCTAACTCCCTCAAACACTCTGCTGTTCCTCACAGGGCACACTGGTCTTGGCAAGCAGGCAGGTGCTGGTGCTCCAGGCTGGATGGTTTTGTTTTTTCTGGGTGATGTCTCCTCACCCAGCAAGGAGTCTAGCAGGCCTTTGCCCCCCCCCCCCGTCCTGGTCACAGGCAGAAGTCTAACACAGCCCATCTAGCTGCTGGGCAGAGGACAGTAATTGAGGTCTCAACCTCCCTTTCTTATAGTCTATTTCCAGACACCAAAATGTAATTTAATGTCTGAGTCTTTGAAGTTTTATTTTGGGGTTCTGGTTCTTTTGAAGTGGTCACCTCTCTTTTTCTTCTTTCCTCATGAAAGGATGTCTGTCACAGCAGGCGAGACTCCTAAGCTGATTGTCCAACAACACAATTCATGGGAGTGACCAGGGTTCACACTTGAATATCAGCCACAATGATATATGCCTCAAAAGGTTAATCCCAGACTCTCAGGCCTACTCTTTATGATTCCCTTATCAGTCCCATCTCCTTTCCTAAGATGTGTCCAGGCCCCTTCCCTGTGATCTATCACTGAATCAAAGAGTAGTATATTGAAGTGTAAGGGGAGTCTCTTACTCCTTTCCTTCAGTTTGTGCCCACCCAGCTTACAGAAATGCAGCAATAAACAAATCTGCCTGGGGGGATTTATATCCTCCTGATGTCTTCACCAGGCAGGCCGGGACTTCACAAAATGCAACCTAGGGACCTCCCTATAATGTACAATTGCAGGCACATTTTCTCAGCGTACATTCATGCAACACTTACTGTCCAGCACTGTTACCTCCATGTATTGTTCCATTAGAAGTACACATGCATTCAGCACACACACTCAGTCTGCATGCCCTGTTCAGCACTGAAGCTTTTCTATCCTGTATCAGGGTGTGCTGTTTGTAAGCCCACACCCTGCCTGCACAAACACTCACCATGTGCGCGCTGCGCAACACTTCGTCCTTCATGCATTGCATTAAACACGCAAGCACATATACACCCAGCACATGCTTTTATTGCGCACACACTGCACAGCATTATGGGCCATATGTAGGAAGCCTAATACCGGTCGGTAACGGCCGATTTTTGGTAAATATCCCGTTACCGACCGGTATTTAGGCTTATTGGTATGTAGGGGGCACATTTCAGGATTCGGTAATTTACCGAATCGGTAAAATTACCGAATCGGTAATTTTACCGATTCCTGAAATGAGATGTAGGGGGAGTGTGTGGATGGTGTGGTGATTCGTTATTTACCACCAACTAAAAGTTGGTGGTAAATGACGAATAGCTGTGTAAAAGCATTTTTGTGCACTTTGAAGTGTGCAATGTGGCAGACATACATGCCCTTAGGGCATGTATGTGCGCCACATGTGCACACATGCAGGAATCAGGGGTGCAACAGGGTGTCACTGTGACACCCTGCCACCCTTGATTGTGCTCCCCCCATTACCGAATCGGTATTTACCGATTCGGTAATGGTAACTGGCTTCCCATTGATTCCTATGGGCCTCCTGGCCCATAGGAATCAATGGGAAGCCAGTTACCATTACCGAATCGGTAAATACCGATTCTAAAATACCGACCCATTCCGAATCGGTAAATATTACCGATAGATTACCTACATATCATTTACCGCTTCATAAATACCGAATCGGTAAAATTCGGTATTTATGAAGCGGTAAATGTTAGGCTACCTACATATGGCCCCAAATCTCTTATGTAATGTATTCCTCACAGGCATACATGCACCCAGTACATGCACTAACCATACATGCACTGCACAGTACTGTACCCTTCCCAGGTACACATACATAAAGCGCAGAGTCACTAATCCTGCACTGCGCAGCACTCCACATCTACTGATGTAGGCCAAGGGTGAGTTAAGCACACAGCAGAGGAAAGTTTAGAAAGGTGAGTGAGCCTATAGGCCTCAGTCCAGTGACACAGGGTAAAAGGTCCTGTTGATTACTATTGATCACTACACGATATGCTGCCATCACTGCATTTGTGCTGCTTAACTGCTGGCAAAGGCAGTAGCCTTCCACCACTATTAAGGTAGCACTTTGGGCGCTCCTCCCGGTCCAACAAGACCACAATCAGGGACAAAGCTCTATGTCACAGTGCACATGCATGATCTGTGTTTACCTATGACAAACAAAATATCAGCATTAGGGATCCAGACAACAGTACGGTCGGGCAGGGGTACACGTATCTTACCATGCAGTGGACTATTATGTCCCAACAGAAAACTCTTTAACTTTTCACTGATCATGAACTCAGGTATTGAGTGGTGCCAGTTGTATTACTCTGCTAATTTTGTTGGGCCTGATGCTGAGGAGATTGGTGACTCTTGTCGCAAGATTAAGGGTGCCCCTGCAGAACTGCCTGAGGTACACTTTACAGTGATTTACATTTTGTGAAGCAAAAGAGTATTGGGGTTCTTGTATAGGGGTTAGGTAGGAAGCACATCTGCCTGTGCATCACCCTCAAAGGTCACCCCGTGAAGGCATTCCCTGAGCTAAAGAGCATTTATTTCATACTGTATGTGCAGTCTCCTTGGTTAAGGATTCAGGTGATAATTAGATGTGTGTTCAGACAAGGACCAAGAGGTCTCTGAGTCAAATACACTAAAGAATGAGTGGACAGGATCTCCAGACCAACTATTAGGTGAAACATGTTCTGTATTAAGTGTTCATTTTGACTTGCAAGGGTCTATCAGAACCCTAAATTCTGTCTGTTATTTCAGAGAGAAGACCTTTACCAGTACAGGATACATGTCAGCTTCTGAAAGAATAAGTACGTTCTGCCATGACAAATTGTCAAAAGAAGATAAGGGAGGTTGCCTGTCGAGTGAGGCGACCATATCAGCAGCCAACATTCTGTTTTCAGTAGAATTGTCAATTTTCTTGTTGTAAATCTGATACAGTTCATGTGTTTCCCATAAACTACTACAGTTAAAAAAATGTCAAGAAAATAAGTTAATCTTCTTGCTATTAAGGCCTCCCTGGACGCTCCAGTTGGCACTGAACTTCAAAAAATGTCTGCAGTTCAGCAGAAGCAACCATTAAAGCACTTAGTAAACGAGGGCTCCAGGAGGAGTGATATGGAGGACATATGTAATAGAGATAATCTGCATCATCTGAAGGAGGCATGTTTTGGTGGGCGTACCCAGCCTTATCTGCGGAGCATAAAAAGTGGTTATATAGCGAGGCGGACCTTGAACGTCAGGCTGGGGCAGGTTCCAGCCTTCATAAGGTGGAAGTTGGCTACACAGGTATGGGTTGAAAAAGAAAAGTGTCCCTTTTGCCAAAATGCCTCATTGACCTTTTTGCACTTACTCTTATTTTGCACATGCTTTGACCAAACTTGAAGAAAACTCCTGTTACCGGTTTTTAGAATATTACAGGTTTGCCGTAAGTGATCTATTGATAGTAATTTGAAAGTGTGAAAATGTACCATTGTGGTGTGCGGCTAGGAAATTTTTAGCCGTTGTTGCCAAACGGTTCAGAGATCGGTGTGGCCCATTGTTTTAGAGTTATATTATGGGCTCATTGAGGCTTTTATATTGGAGCATGATAGAGCGTTATTGTGAAATAGGTTTTAAGGACTAGTGTTCTAGCTTGAACTACAAGTCGAATGGTCTCCCATTATTTTCACTTGTAATTCAGTAGAATTGGGCCTACGCCATAATGAGAAGTGATTTCTGGTTCTCCTCTAGTCATAAATGCATCTTGCACAAATACAATTGTATTTTACACAATTATTATCTTGCACAAACTGAACTGTATGTATTTTATACAACGACAATGTTTATCTTGTTTAATTGTATGACTAATTGAATATCTATGTGGAACCGGGTTTAAGGGATAACGTGTCCCAGTTTGAATTTGGAGTTAGGTGGACCCTCGAATTACAGTTTCATTTTGCACAAATATAATTATATTTTGTACATTAATTACTGCTGTGGTTCTATCTTGCACAAAATGAATTGTTTCTCTTTGCACAATGACAGAGTGTATATTGTTTAAATGTATGATTAATTCAGGTTTTGGGATTTCAGAATATCTTTTTATGATAGGGGTGGTTTTTGGACGTAGTTGTTTCTTAGTGGACAATTTTCTATATATATAGAGGATGATTGGAGTTCTTTTTAAAGAGTATGTTGTATTTTAATCTTATGATTTGTATGCATATGTAATGTTTGTATTGTCTTATTGGCATGACATCAAACAGCTAATTCAATCAACCAGAAAGTGGCATGTTTTGATGTATATTTCATTGAAACAAATGGCACTCATAGCGTCTCTTCGGCTCGGCATCGAATGACCCATGCTAGTAATTATTACAAGTACTTAGTACTGATGATCAGTTTTTGTAGTTTAGCAGTGACTCATAAGTAACCAAAGGTTACTCCGAGGTGACTTGCAAAATATTTTTAATATACGCAAGAGGGTATTTTATTCCGAATGATGCATGTCACGCTTTTTACAGAGTGCTTAAACCATGGTGTATTGCTCTTTCATATGAAAAAGACAGTATGGTTGCAGACATGTATATTAAAGGCAGAATTATTAGTGTGAAATTAAACACTTAGTTTTTTTTTTGCAAAAAAAGATAATAGTATCAGTTTATTTTGTCAGATTAAAGAATGCTGTAGCTCAGAATTTGAAGAAGCATGCAGAAAGATTATATGACCCTTTCTGTTGATCATTGTACATTTAAAAAACAGGTCAGAAGAACTGAAAAGCCAGTTCTCTTAATTTAATTGTCTAAACTGCAGGAGTAATTATGCTCAGTGACCCGCTGTTTAGGTCTCGCCTGGCGTAGGCAGCATGCATGCGCAGTCTCGCTGGCGAGATTTAGTGTTAACAGGGTATTTTCTGTAAGGGGCTTTAAGCCCCGTCCCTCTGTTCCATTGGCCGGCGTCACCGTTTATGCTAAACGGTGGCCAGTCATTGGAACAGAGGTGTCCATGACGTTTTTTCTTGGCTTTTCGAGCCGTCCCATTTGGACGGACTTGCTTGCTTTGCGTTGGTCGCAAAAGGTTTCTTATCTTTATGGGGCTAAACACAAGTCCCCATAAAGACAAGAAACCTTTTGGCAGGCGAGGCCGTCCAAGTGGCTCGGCAGAAAAAGCCGAGCAAATACGTCATGGCGTGAGCTTGTTTACTGTTGATTTCCCTGGTATTACACAAGCATTGCCTGTGGCAAGCACACAAGCGTACTGTCTCCCATAGCTTCCAAGACGCCGTGTGTTCTCTCTACAAGTTCAGTAATCTTGATATGCAATCGTGGACCACTGATTTAGCTATCAATTGTCTGATTTTGTTTTGGGTGGGGGTGTGGTGAAGGGGTCAATGGGGGTGCTTTCTTTTTTGGTTGGCCCAGACCTATTTTCTACCCCAGTCCGACTCTTCAAGCAAGCAAGGGATATGTTTTACAAGAAAGGGTGAAAAAGAGAAGGAAGCGGAAACAGCAATCTTATTTCGGCAGGGGACTAAAAAGACAAAAAAAAAACACTGAAAGTCTGCGAACTGTGTCAGTCATTAAATGCAACCAGGCAGCGGTCATCAGTTAACCACTGGTAATGCACTAAGCTTTAGCAATGTTTTTTTCCCACTCAGCAGAACTATAATTTTGTTGGGAACTCATCATGGTCCCTTCCGAGATGATACTTCGTCTGAGGCACAACAGATGGACCCAAAACATGTTTGAAGATCGCAGCGGAACTCCGTGCTTCAGCCCTCTCCATCAGAGTACTGTGCTGCCAACTGCCGGGCATTGTGAACAGGCTACTTGGTACAGAAAGAATTGCGTGAGAACGACTTGTTTTTATTGTAGCCATACACAGCTAGTAGTGGTTACCCACAACAAGCACTGAGATTTGGGGCACTGCACCACGTGTGCTTCCAGCATGTGGTTAAAGACATTGCTTAGCTTACCTTGAGGTAGGGTTTGGATTTTTCTTAAATGTCTTGAAAGGATAATCTCTCATTATTATTACGTTGGTGCATGTGTTTGGGTGTTCGTTCAGCATTCCAGGATTTGTATGTTTTTGTTTAATGCTTGTTTTCACTGCTCACCTGCTTGTCTTTTTGTTTTGGGATTAGCCCGGCCTGTCATGCATTGAAATGTCACACTTTTGAAGCCTCTGCTGAACAGAGGGAGTGCAGGAAGGTGGTAATGTTGTCTGTAAGACTGAGAGAAGCCGTGTCTGGGCGGAGTTTAGTTAAACTGATGCAAATCCCTTTAACCTGAATCCGTTTTAAATGTGAAATGTGACAAGGGCAGTTTGGGGAAATATAGTTGTAAAGCAGTTCAGGATCCTGTTTTTTTTTTTAAAACAACAAGCTGTCTTGTACGTTTGTTGTCATTATTAAGCCAACGTATATTTTGGTTGTTTTCTTTCCCAGGTTTGTTAGGCTCAAAAGTCGTCAGGATAGACCTGTTCAACGTTTCGTACCTAAAGACTGATTTAAGAGCCAAATAAATGAATTGATGTAAGAAGCATTGGTAAAGCCTTTAGGTCACAGTTTACGTATAAACCTCGTTTTTTTTCTAACGTATTCACATTTAATTTCTTCTGAATTTTACAATGCATTAGATCTCATATTTGCAAAAGTTTAACCTATTGGCATAGTAAATGACAATGTCTTTTATGTTTTAAAAACCAACACGTAAATAAAAGGTATTGCCATTTACAATATCAATAGCTCAAAATCGGGTGAATGAAAGACCTATTGCATTGCAAATGCTTGTTTATCTTGGCTTTTGTCTCAGGCAGTAGGCATTATGATGCCAAAAGTCAAATGTATTAATTTATTTATTACCAGTGTTGAGCCTGATGATGAGAAAGTGAAGGATCAAGGGGCATATTAACAACGGCCAGCGATAATCATCGCCGGCCCTGCTTAGCGATAATTTTATTATCGCAGGCTATCTCTGGAATTGATCGCCCTGGTAGCGCGTTATTAACAACGCGTTACTCCAGGGCGATAAAAATTCCAGAGATAGCGAGGTTATCGCCGTTTTGCAGGCAACATCGCTGGTTTTCCAGCGATGTTCCCTGCAAAAGGGCGATAACCTTACTGATACGACCCGCAGGGTCGTATCAGCATTATCCATCCCCTATGTTAGGGATGGCTAAGTCAGGATTTTGGCAGAAGTTAGATTTTGGTGAAAACTGCAGTTTTCGGCAAAATCTAATGTGTGCTAAAATCATGTGGGTTGCCTTGTAAATATCGCAATGTAAACATCAGCAATATTTACAAGGTAGTCCATCTGGGGTATGCCCAGTGACGCCCACTTTGCACCTCATTAGAGATGCAAAGGGAGGCGTTGGGAAAAAGGGTGCTAACATGCGATTATGCATATTAGCACCCTCTTATAAATAGGGCGCTCGTTTTATCTCCGCTTTTTTGGCTTTTTTAAAAAGCAGAGATAAAGCCCTTGTAAATATGCCCCCAAGCAAGCCGATATGCCCTTTCCCTCTCTCAACAATGGTGTTAAATAGAATTCTATACTCTGCTCTTCCACATATGTGGGTTTTCCAAGGCATTTTTTCATGAGTATTTTTTACAACGAATATATGTAACCAAATCTAAAAATGAAAGGGGTTACATTTGTGCAGCAATATAACATCACACTTTGACTACTTGCTGTCTGTGAGGCAGTAAAAAGTGTTTGATCAAGTTAATGCTGCTGAACAGTGGTGATAAATTCTGATATGACCTTTGTGATATTGTAATAAATGTGAGAATGCATGTTTGTTACTATAATTGCTCCAAATTGCTCTAAATAACTTATTAGGCCATATTTAATATTTAATGTTTTTCTTTCAATTCATTCTTTAGCTAATAGACCTGGTGATGGAACACAAATGGGGTAGGACAGGATTATAAGTGTAGAGGCAAGGGTCCCAATTGGCCCATGGTGGGTGTATCTTTCCAGCCTGTACTGAAAAGCAGGAGGGACAAGTATACAACTATAGCCCCATTTGCCCACTCCAACTGGCTCCTTCCTGTGTATTTTGCACTGATGTACTGATGCTGCATCAGGGGCATAGCTTCACGGGTGTGTTTGCGGTGTGACACCCCCCCAAATAAATGCATTCTTGGCTTAGTATTAGGGTCTGGGGGCCCTAAATCGTGTCTGCTATGCATGTGCCAGTTATCTTGTCCTGCACCAATAATAAAAGAATAAATATTGATCGTTGATGTAAAGCAGAGAGTGAGAGAGACAGGGAGATATACATCTAGTGGCGGAATTTCAAAATGTGAAACCATACAACCTGGGTCAATACTGGTTTACCCGATTGGTCAAATTGTGTGATCCTATTAAAACATTTTATTTCACAGACCCTCCCTTTTCTTTAATATCTCACATGAAAGCAGTTTTAAATAATTGTGTTTACATGACTACTGACAAGCAGCAGCTGTTTTCAAACATTTGTGCTTGTGGTGTCATCCACCTTGCGGGAGCGAGCAGCGGCACACGTGCTAATTGGCCGCTGCTCGCTCCCGCAAGGCGGATGCCACCACAAACACAAGTGTTTGAAAACAGCTGCTGCTTGTTTGAGTGTCAGCATTAGTCATTCACAGTCATTAAACACAGCGTGGTCCGCGTTTTTGTTTTTTCATTCCCCCCTCACTCACTCTCTCTTTCGCTCGCACTGTCTCTCACTCTCTCTCTATTTCTTGTCGCAGGTCGCAGGAGACAGCAATTTGTCTTACAATTCTCTTTGTAACGACAATTAACAATAGCCTCAATATAAGGCAGACACTACTGAGCCCTAAAATATCACATTATAAGTTTGCCCTCATGCACGGCTCTCTCTCCAAAGTGGCCCATCACATTCATTGCATTATGTTTGCATGTTAGTTTCCTACTACCAGCTGCGGGGCATAAAGTGCATTGAATAACTCAAGCAGTGTCAGTACTTTATCTGGCGCAATCTTCCTCATTCCCCCCTCACTCACGCTTGCACTCGCACCACCATCACATCCAACATCACCACCACCACGTCCACCACCATGTCCACCACCTCGTCCACCACCACATCCACCACCACGACCACCACATCCACCACCACCACGTCCACCGCCACCACCCCATCCACCACCACGTCCACCCCATACACCACCACGTCCACCACCACCACCGCATCCACCATCATTTCCACCACGTCCACCACCACCACGTCCACCACCACATCCACCACCACGTACACCACCACCACGTCCACCACCATGTCCACCCACCACCACGTCCACCACCACAACGTCCACCACCACCACCACGTCCACCACCACCACGTCCACCACCACTGTGTTCACCACCACCACGTCCACCGCCAACACCACCACCGCCAACACCAACAACATGTCCACCACCACCATGGCCACCACAACCACGTCCACCACAACCATGACCACCACAACCACATCCACCACCACTACATGAACCACCAGGTCCACCACCACCACATCCACCACGTCCACCACCACCATGTCCACCACCACGTCCACCACTACCATCATGTCCACCACCACCATGTTGACCACCACCACCACCATGTCCACCACCACACGTCCACCACCACTACATTCACCACCACGTCCACCACCACCACGTCCATTACCACCTCCACTACCACCACTACATGCACCACCACCATGTCCACCACCACCACCACGTCCACCACCAGTACCACCACCATGTACACCACCAAGTCTACCACCACCACGTCCACCGCCACCACGCCCACCACCACCACCACACTGTCCACCACTACCACACCCACCACCATGTCCACCACCACCATGTCCACCACCACATCCACCACCACTATGTCCACCACCACCACATCCACCACCACATCCACCCCTACCACGTCACCACCACCACATCTACCACCACGTCCACCACCACCCTGTCCACCACCATGTCCACCACTACCCTGTCCACCACCACGTCCACCACCAACACCATGTACAGCACCACATCCACCACTACCATGTCACCACCACCACCACATCCACCACCATGTCCACCACCACCACCAAGTCCACCACCACGTCCACCACCACGTCCACCACCACATCCACCACCTCCATCACCATGTCCACCACCACCACTCCCCCATCCACCACCACCACGTCCACCACCAACACCACGTCCACCACCACATCCACCACATCCACCGCAAACACCATCACTGCCAACACCACCACCAAGTCCACCACAAACATGTCCACCACAACCACATCCACCACCACTACATCCACCACCTCATCCATCATCACCATGTCAACCACCACCATGTCCACCACCACCATGTCCACCACCACATCCACCACCACGTCCAACACCACCATGTCCACCACCACCCCGTCCACCACCACCATGTCCCCCACCACCACATCTTCCACCACGTCCACCACATCCACCACCACCTCCACAACCACCACAACATCCACCACCACCACATCCACCACCACCACGTCCACCACCACCACGTCCACCACCACCATGTCCACCACCACCACGTCCACCACCACGTTCACCACCACCACATCCACCACCACCACCCCCATGTCCATCACCACCATGTCCACCACCACCACATCCACCACCACCATGTCCACCACCACCACATTCACCACCACGTCCACCACCACCACATCCACCAACACAAGCAGCACCACCACCATGTCCACCACCACCACATCCACCACCACGTCCACCACTACCACGTCCACCACCAACTCCACCACCACCAGCAGCACCACCACCACATCCACCACCACGTCCACCACCACATCCACCACCACGTCCACCTCCACCACATCCACCACCACCAGGTCTACAACCACCACATCCACCACCACCATGTCCACCACATCCACCACCATGTCCACCACCACCACATCCACCACCACTATGTCCCCCACCACCACCTGCACCCCCACCTCCACCATTACCAGCAGCACCACCACCATCAGATCTACCACCACCACATCCACCACGTCCACCACATCCACCACCACATCCACCACCACAACATCCACCACCACCACATCCACCACCACGTCCACCACCACCAGCAGCACCACCACCATGTCCACCACCATGTCCACCACCGCCACATCCACCACCACGTCCACCACCACATCATCCACCACGTCCACCACCATGTCCACCACCACCATGTCCACCACCACCACGTCCACCACCACCACATCCACCACCATGTCCACCACCACCACATCCACCACCACCTCCACCAGCAGCACCACCACCACGTCCACCACAACCATGACCACCACAACCACATCCACCACCACTACATGAACCACCAGGTCCACCCCCACCACGTCCACCACCACCATGTCCACCACCACTTCCACGTCCACCAACACCACGTCCACCACCACCACCACATCCACCACCATGTCCACCACCACGTCCACCACCACGTCCACCTCCACCACATCCACCACCACCAGGTCTACAACCACCACATCCACCACCACCATGTCCACCACATCCACCACCACGTCCACCACCACCACATCTACCACCACCACATCCCCCACCACCACCTCCACCACCACCTCCAACATTACCAGCAGCACCACCACCACCAGGTCTACCACCACCACATCCACCACGTCCACCACATCCACCACCACATCCACCACCACCACATCCACCACCACGTCCACCACCACCAGCAGCACCACCACCATGTCCACCACCATGTCCACCACCACCACGTCCACCACCACATCCACCACCACATCATCCACCACCACCACGTCCACCACCATGTCCACCACCACCACGTCCACCACCACCACATCCACGACCATATCCACCACCACCACATCCACCACCACTTCCACCAGCAGCACCACCACCACGTCCACCACAACCATGACCACCACCACCATGTCCACCACCACTTCCACGTCCACCAACACCACATCCACCACCACCACCACATCCACCACCACATCCACCACCACGTCCACCACCACCATGTCCACCACCACCATGTCCACCACCAGGTCCACCACCACATCCACCATCATGTCCACCACAAACATGTCCTCCACCACCACCATGTCCACCTCCACCATGTCCACCACCATTTCCACCACCACCATGTCCACCACCACCACGTCCACCACATCCACCACCACTTCCACCACCACATCTACCACGACCTCCACCACCACCATGTCCACCACTACCACATCCACCACCACATCCACCACCATGTCCACCACCATGTCCACCACCACTTCCACCACCACCACGTCCACCACCATATCCACCACCATGTCCACCACGTCCACGACCACATCATCCACCACCATGTCCACCACCACATCCACCACCATGTCCACCACCACGTCCACCACCATGTCCACCACCACCACCACCACCACCACATCCATCACCACATCCACCACCACATCTACCAGCACCACCACCATGTCCACCACCACCATGTCCAACACCACTGCCGCCCCCACCACATCCACCACCACCACATTCACCAACATGTCCAGCACCAAATCCACCACCACGTCCACCACCATATCCACCACCACCATGTCCATCACCACCACGTCCACCACCACCAATTCCACCACCACATCCACCACCACACCCACCACCTCCATGTCCACCACCACTTCCATGTCCACCACCATGTCCACCACCACCACATCCACCACTAACATGTCCACCACCACATCCACCACTACGTCCACCACCATGTCCACCACCACGTCCACCACCATGTCCACCACCACATACTCCACCACCACCACCATGTCCACCACCACATCCACCACCGCATCCACCACCACCACCACATCCACCACTACCATGTCCACACCACATCCACCTCCACCATCACCATGTCCACCACCACCACCATGTCCACCACCACCACCATGTCCACCACCACCATGTCCATCACCACCATGTCCACCACCACCACGTCCTCCACCATGTCCACCACCATGTCCTCCACTACCATCACATCTACCACCACCACGTCCACCATATCAACCGCCACGTCCACCACCACGTCCACTACCACCACATCCACCACGTCCACCACCACCATTTCCACCACCACCACGTCCACCCCCACCACATCCAGCACCATGTCCACCACTACCACGTCCACCACTACCACATCCACCACCACCACGTCCACCACCACCACATCCACCACAACACGTCCACCACCACCACGTCCACCACCACCATGTCCACCACCACCACATCCACCACCACATCCACCACCACCATGTCCACCACCACCCCCACATCCACCACCACCACATCCACCACCACGTCCACCACATCCACCACCACCATGTCCACCACCCGTGACAAGTAAAGTGTCACTGGAGGGAAGGGGTAATAGGAGTGTACATGGGACATTTAAGGATGCATTGTGTGTGAGAAGACGGGAATAGGGGCTAGAAGAATTACACCAGACCCAAGATACTTTTTGAAGAGGCACAGTGTCACAGGGGCTTATGTAAAAGCACCCGCAGCATCTCTACCTCACAGTGGCTTACCTGCACAAGCAACTCACTCAAAACAAGCATTGGCATAGCCAATAGGTCTCGCCTTTGGGACCTTATAAGTGTTTAGCCATGCAACACTTGATGTTGTTGCACCAAGGATATTGTGCTGGATAACTAAACACTTATAAGGTCCCAAAGGTGAGACCTATTGGCTATGCCAATGCTTGTTATTTGTTATTGACGTTTTCAATGCAATCAACAGTGCAGCACAGTGGAAAAGGGAGACACAGGAGTACATCAGAATGGATCTCTGGTGATTCAGTAAAACAGTGCAAATCATCAATAGGATCATTCCATTTCTCTCTTATATCCTGTAAAGTTAACTGCTCACCCCTGTGTAGTCGCCAAACCACATTGAATGTTCTATCACATAGAAGGTATATCCTCCACCCTGTCAATCAATCACTCTCCATGTCACAATCACTCCCAATTTCATCAACTTCTACATCAGCCTCCAGATCCAAGAACCCAGCACACAAAGCACTCCACACAGTGATATCATCTTCTGCCTTTTTATCCTCCTACTGAGTCTCATATGGGCTTCCTCTGCGACCGCTCACTCCATAACATACCTGAGCCAACCAGCAAGATCAGGAGCCTTCTGACCCAATTAGGTAATGGACACACATCTTCAGGCTAGGACCAGGGCCAACTGTAAAAATCTATAGGACATTTTCTTTCCCTTCGGCGTTACAATATTACCCAAGAGTCAGCAGGCGGGAATGAAATCACAGGCAATACATACTGCTCTTTGGATTTCCAACACCACCGGCGCCCAATAACTCTGGTCCCTCCCCCCCACTCCCAAGCTAAATGAATAAAACCTGTACCCATGGTGTAATGTAGGACCCATGCAAAAAAATGTAATGCATTAATTTAAAACGCGCATTGCAGGACACTGTATGTATAAGATCATTGAGTCCATCCCAATCCCTGTCCATGAGGGTTACAACCAGGTCTACTTCCCAAGATAAACGTGCTTTGGGTGTGGGCCCTTTTGTGTCTTCACACATAGCCCTATACAGAAGTGTGATCAAATGCCGGTCCCCTCCACTTGTCAACATTATGCTCAGTGTTTGAGTAAGTGCAGGAGCGGCAGGGCCAGGTTATTTTAGCATTGTCAGCTAATCCGGTTTACTGGAAGAAATGACCAGGAACAAGCTGAAAAGTGTTTTGCGCCCCTTCAAAAGAAATCATGTGTTTATCTAGTTATATATCCCCAAGCTGCTCACAAACAGAATGCCACCGAGGCTTGCAGTCCTTCCAAGGCCCTACCAATATTTTGTTGAAGTTGAAGTTCCCATGAATTTGCTACATTAATCCCTAAGTATCTGCAGTAGTATGTCTCCCAGCATATGCCCAGATCAGGCAAACTATCCGCTGGAGTCTGGGCAGAACTAGCAGGTTGGCTTGCCTCTTAGTTCACTAATGCCATTGTCGTCGGGGAGGGTGAGGGAGAGCCATTAATGTTTGTAAGTTTATGTTTAAAGAGGATCATTTTTAATAAATTTCTGTCTATGCAGTTATATAAAAACCAAGTGAAACCCTGGGGTCTAATCTAAAGTTTAGAAAATGTAAGAAACTACTATATCATTGATGGATCAAAAGATCCCAAATAAACAAGTGAAACAACGCCTAGAAACAACAGTGGGCATATCCCTTAAAAGGACGAAATCCCTCACTCACCAGAGGTGACATGCTTCATCATTGGGATTCTCCATCCCAGAGGAAACCCCTAGTTCCTCTGGGATAAGCGGTGTTTCACACACAAAAACGAAATTAAATCAATTCATTAATGACAGGAGCCTGTCAAAAATGGGACTTACCCGTGAATACTGGGTAAGTCAGCCAACCTCTCACTGGCAACTGCTGTCATTAATGAATTGATTTAATTTCGTTTTTGTGTGTGAAACACCGCTTATTATCATACTGGTGGTTTTTGTTTTTTCAGGTGGTCTTTACCTATGATGCACTTGACTTAAGAAATTGGACCCAGAGTATCCTTTTTCTGTTTTTTTTTGTACGCAGCAGCTGTTTCGAGTCCTGACGAAAGCCGTGCCATACTTGTAGGCTTTAAGGCTGAAACATGTTGACAATTATCACTACCACCACGGTCTAAAAAAATTGTTGACTGCTGGTGCACTATCATTTTAATTCTAGCCAAGGACGCATTATGAACAAAGCGGTGCTCTGACGCTCTTGAGCTATTTTTACTCCCACTTGCACTTAATATCACATAATTATAAATAACAAAAATATTTTCTTTCTGCGCTGCGCCCTCACTTATACCATTAGCTCGCCATTGTGGATTTAGCACATCCCACTTATTTGAACAACAAAACATCCTTGAGCTCCTCCCTCATAGAGAGGGAGTTGTAGCCCCCAGAGGAACTAGGGGTTTCCTCTGGGATGGAGAATCCCAATGATGAAGCATGTCACCTCTGGTGAGTGAGGGATTTCGTCCTTTTAAGGGATATGCCCACTGTTGTTTCTAGGCGTTGTTTCACTTGTTTATTTGGGATCTTTTGATCCATCAATGATATAGTAGTTTCTTAAATTTTCTAAACTTTAGATTAGACCCCAGGGTTTCACTTGGTTTTTGATTCAGTGTTTCTTGGGGGAACAAACCCTGTGTGGTCTTCATAAATATTTCCCCTCAGACCCTCTGGTTGTCAAACCATTATTTGTATTTTATGCAGTTATATAATCTGATGTGCTAAGGTAAAATGCTTCCTCGTGTGAAGGAAATACACTTTTTTTTTTACTTAAAAGATGCTGTATCATATTTTACATTATGTTTATTGCACAATTTACATGCCAAATGTTTTCATGGTTTGGCTCATGCATGGACTCTTAAAGCCAAGGCAGACCCATGGCCCGACTCTGGTGCTGGCTCGCCCACCTCTATTTGCAACTTGGGCTGAGTACAAGGTGTCGGTCGTCAGTCACTTGATAAAACAATCTGTGAAAGTTGAAGACTGGGAACATGGAGCCCTACCTACATGCACTGATTTGATAACTCTAGTCTCGAGACTTCTCCTAGAAGAGATGAGTAAGAGTGACTGCAGTCAAAATATCTTTAAAATAAGTGATCCCGGGCAGTAACTCCATGCGCTGTGTTCACTGCCGTAGCTAGACCTGCGGCCGCCCGTGGCAGCCCCTGAACTTGCCGCCCCGCGACAGCCTTCTGAAGAACAGGGGGGTAAGGCTGCCGATTTTTGCGACTACCGCAAGTAAGAGCAGGGAGGGGCGGCTGCTGCCCTTAAAACTCATGCCACCCGAGGCGGACCGCCCCCCGCTACCCTCTTGCTATGCCACTGGCTGTGTTGTACGTTACTGTAGCTACGAGTTCACAGGGACAATTACCATGCCCAGGTAGGACAGGCTTGTGCTTAGCTTCAGGGGCTCAGGCGGTGTTTGGAGTGTAACACCCCCAAATGTATGGCTTGGTAGTACAGTCTGGGGAATCCTGAGTTAGGTTAACTATGTCTATGTCAGTTTTCTCGTCGTTATCATTTTGCTAAGAACTTAGTTTTAAGTTGCTAATTTTTTTGGAGCGGAAACTTAAATGTATATAGTGACAGGCTTACCAAAAAAAACCTTCAACCATGAAAATACTCCTTGAATGGGTGCACATTTACCCCTTTTTGGTATTCGCAAACAGTGACAGTAGCAGGCCTGGAAAGCCCAAAACGTGATGTGATGAGCGCTCACCAATAGTTTAACCAGTGGCAATCTCTTGGGGTAGCATTCCAACTCATTCTTTTTTTTGCTTCCTGTGCCCTTCTAGACAAACAGAGGCCCAACTACTGCAAATCAGTACTGACCCTGTTCCTCCTGAACCTTGGTAATGATACCTCTCAACCCTGCAGCACACTGCTTTTGCAGTTGGGAGATTTTCGATACATACGCCAAGAATTTCACTGACTAAGCTCCGCCCCTGTGCTGCATGCTTTAGCCCAGACCTGTTGGCTATGACAATGTTTTTTTCTCTTCTTGTTGTGTTGTTGCAACTTGCATACAGGGGGGCAGAGTTACGAGAAAGTGACACATCTGTACAGATGCGTCACTTTCCCTGCACCACCCTTAGAAACACCATAGATGGGCCGTATTTACAATACGGCGCACTATGGCGCAAGGATTGACAGATGCGTCAGAAATTCTGACGCATCTGTTGGCGGAAAAGTCACGCATTTGCTGGAATCGTGTCGTAAGCATGACGCAACTCCAGCAATGCGTGTTGAGGCCTATACCCACTACACTGCGTCACTACTTAGGCCTGCTTGAAGCAGGCGTAAGGTTTTGACGCAGTGGCGTCCTAAAAGTGGCGCAGTGAATTCTTGTAGATTCCACTGAGTCACTTTAACGAGGCCTTCCTGCGTGGGAACTCCCACCCTGCATACATTATACCTGACGCAGGTATAATGTGACCTACGGCTTTACAACGTGAGGTATCTCCCTAGATGCGCCACGTTGTAAATAGGCCGCATTGTTTGTGCCGCTGTTGCGTCAAATAAGTGACGCAACTGCAGCGCAAAAGTCACACAAGGGGCTTGTAAATCTGCCCCACAGTTGTTACCTATATTTACAGGGATGTGTTACACTCAGAGTAGATATAAATGCATAGTTGTCGCGCTACTGTGGTGGCATCCAGTTACATCGCATTTAATGGCGCATGCTGCGTCCTGCGCTCTCGGTGTGAGCGGGGTTAACATTCCTAGCGGATAAACATTCTAATGTGCTATTCATGTTTGCATGCCTTGAGAAGTGGAGCAGCCAGGTCTGGTGTGCTTATATATAAATCACGTCTATAAAAAAGACCCCCTCGCGGCATGCTTGACCTCATGGTCCCACCTTAAAGCCAATAAAATGATCAGTTAAGTCCATTGTAGTACGGTATCCACCGCTGAGCTGGAAACTAACACATCGTACGCATGACCCGCGCACTCCAAAAACCTGCAAAATACTCGCCAAGCATAGTTCTCTTTAACAGTCCACGATTACATTTCACGTCAATTTATAGGTATCCCGTGTTTAGAAATACCAACCCTAGCACTGTCCCATTGGTGTACCCGGGTGATTACAATGTAGCAAAGAGCGCGCGCCCCTTGCATTTCAGAGCTGGACCCTGGGGCCGGCGATTACAACACCGCATTCCTGGCATAGCCGCTGTCTTCGGTCATAACGTGTCAGCAGCGCAGAGGGTGAGTGAAAGGGATGGCGATGCACTCCGTGTCCCTTCTCTGGACCTAGGTTCCATAAAAGGCCTCTCCAAGGAGAGACCGGGCTGTAATAACAAGAAAGAGGGTCGGGTTTCTGAAAACACGTCGGCGCTGAGGTCGCCGGAGCAGCTGGCCGAGACGTGAGTTCGGTGACCGGCCTCTGACCCGCCAGGGCTTGTTTCCTGTTCAACTCCGTTCCCCAGAGGATACTCGAGGAGTTGTTGAGCTCCTTCCTAAACAGTATGAGATGTGCATTCCAGCGATGGCTGGAATTCCGCGCTGCTTATCTTGAAGGGGTCACTTCCTGTGATTGTCTGGAGCCAGACGCACCAGCGGGGCCTGTTACGGCGACACGTGCCTAGCCCCTGCCCTTGCACCCGCCGCTTCCCTGGAGAGAAAGCGTTCCCCCATGCAGTAGAACTGCAACTGCCATGGTGTGAAATCGATAGGTGCCTGGTACATGCTCAATTAAATGAAACCAGGCTTCCGTGTCACGAGTCAACACTAAAGACGTGCGATATGGCGTAACGGCCAGAGCTGCCGAGTTGGGAAACCAGGTTCGAGTCTCGGCGTGGGCTCAACATCCTGTGATTCTGGGCAACTCACTTAATCTCCCGTGCCTACGAAAAATGAATCTGCCCTTGTGTAATGCGACTGGTGCTCAGGTAAAGCGCTCCAATACCTTCGGGTCGAGTTCGCGCTATATAAAAAAAAAACTGCAAAAAAAGTGAACCTCCCGATGGTGCAAGGAGATATATCTCTTCCAGGAGTTCTGATGAATCTAGCTATTCTCATTTTCTGGCCGCTGGGGTAATATTGTTCGTATTGCTTTCACTCAGGCAAGTGTAATGTTTCTGGAATGGTAATGCTTTACAGTACATATAGGCTTGCAAAGTGTGCCGCAGTCTAGCATTATCTGTCCTTGAATAATCCCGCCAATCAAAGGCAGTCACTCAGAGTTGCTGGCTCTCAGAGTCGATCAATCAGAATTCAGTACACTTTCGGAGCGCTGTACTTTGGTTAGTCAGCAGTGGAGTGAGAGCCAAACAATTTAGAGCAGGCCACTCTCACCATCCCTGGTTTTACAGAGTCCCTGGTGCTGCTGAAGTAGGGATGCCACCTGGTCGGATTTTATACTAGCATCACCAGCATTTTAATGTCCTGGCTGTTGCAGAATGTAGGTGATTTTCCTAATTTTTGTATTTTTTCCCCTTATCAGTGCACACCTTAAACAGTAAATGTGATGGTCAAAGCGCATTAAAATGTGTTCTAGAGCTGCCTTAATGTTCCTTCACTGATAATTAAACAAAAATAGAAAGGACACATGAAAAATGAATGCAGATAATTTTGTATATGGTTGTGTCATGACCTGGGCCATAGAAAAATCTTGAAACATGAACAAATGCACAATATTTGTCTCTATGACCTGTAGCAACCATAGCACAGTGGCTCACAGTGGTAATCGTCTTCTCCTGACAATAGTGATATCTGTGCGCTCCAGCCCTTTGGTTTGGTGATGGTAGTACCACGCCGCGCTCCAGCCCTTGGGTTTGGTGATGGTAGTACCACGCCGCGCTCCAGCCCTTGGGTTTGGTGATGGTAAGACAACGCCGCGCTCCAGCCCTTGGGTTTGGTGATCGAAAGACAACGCCGCGCTCCAGCCCTTGGGTTTGGTGATGGTAGGACCACGCTTCGGATCATTTAAACCTCAGTAGTTTGCAACTGCCAGTGTTATGGGCAGTAAAATGTTCTCTAGCTCTTCAGTGCCTATTAATATAGACAAATCAAAGTAAGAGTGCAGGGCCTACTAATATAGGCAAATCACAGCAAGAGTGCATGGACATTTGGGACCAAGCACAGTTAAATGGGTTCCTGCTATGTTTTAGACAGTTGTGTCTTGAATGAGGAAGCAATGGTCGCTCCTCGAACTTGGTGGCCTTGGATTTGAAGGTTGTGCAACCTTTTTCAGTAGCCACTTTGCCTGCCAGTGAGTATTTAACATGAGGCTGGAAAGTTTCCTACTAAAAGATATCACCAAACTGGTGGAAAAAACACAGTAGCATAAGAAATCCTCCACAAACAGTTTTGCAGATGGTAATAGCTCACAGGGCGAAATTGAAGTGTGAAGAGAATCCACACCAAATGATTGCCAATGACAACACCCAGGCTAAAAAAAAGAATGAGTTCCAGAAGTCACTCCAATAAAGGCTGCAAGGACCTAGAGTATGTACACAAAAAGGAGCAAAAATCACAATGGCAAAAAGAGAAGACAAGAGGCCGATGACCATGCCAGAAAAAAACATATCTAGAAGCATTGTGATGCACAGTAGTGTTGGGAGCAGTTTTTAGGTCGAGCCTAGGCAGTGCATGCGCCATCTCTGCGAGCTATGCTGTACTGGAGTATGTACTTGAAGCCCCACCCACTTCCCGCCCATATTTGTCATTGGCTTGTGTCATTGTCCTATGTACATGCTGGCTTCTGATTCGTTATTAGGCTTCTTAGTCAAACCTTAGTACCGCCTTGTGTTCATTTGTAACCTCCCATGAGGACTGGCTCTTTTACTTCGGTTGTTACACGGTACGTCTTCTTTAGTCTGTAAGCACTAATTTCTTTAATGAGTTTCTCTTACTGCAGGAGGGTCTCTCGTGCACAGTTGTGACCACAGTCTTGTTTATTTAACTCATAGCAAACGGGGAGCTCTTCAGGGGCCATGGGAGACAGAAGGGGTCAACTCAGCGATGTCTTCAAGCAATTGGAATGCAATAGGTCTCGCATTTGCGAGAGTTTAAGCTATTGGCATTGTAAATGACAATGCCTTTTATTTATGTTTTAAAAATCAAAACATAAATAACAGGCATTGTCATTTACGATGACAATAGCGCAAACTTCCGTAAATGCGAGACCTATTGCATTGCAGATGCTTGTTTACATATGTAACATGGTACAGGAAATTAATCCATGTTCCCTAGGACAGGATGAGCCCATGACAACGAGCTTAATTCCCACAGATCAGCATATGAAGACAGCCATGAAGGATCTGGACCTGCAAACAGGAAATCCTGTCTTTAACAAGGTGCCTTTCAAATGCACCGTCAAGTATGGTGTTTCCACATGCCTGCTACTACTGCTGTCCACTGACCTGCTAGGGCAATTACCCTCTGACCGAACACTGTTACGCACAGCAGAGGGACGCTACCCACCTGCTGATGAGAAATGGCATCCACCAGCAGTCTGCGTGGAGGCCATATCCACTCTCTTGCGGGCAGGATTTAGGCATACACTCAACTGGAAGCCTAGTCCTCTGCAAGCACCACAGATTAGAGGTTCCCCTACAGACTAGGGATATGAAGGACAGCCAGCAGTGTGGACTAGCCAAACCGTGGCATGGTTAGGCCACTACGGCTTTTGCAGCTTATATTCCCCGTCTGTAAAGTTGAATAAAATGTTATAGTCATAGGCATTTTTTTTAGCCTTCTGGTCCATACTGGGTGCTTATGATCAGGACAGTGCAACTAAGTGATGAAAATGCTGAAAGCTGAAGCAATTTGAACTCTGAGGTGCGCGTTATGAGTGCCCTAGATTTTCAGGACATAGTTCTACACTCCCAGAGTAATAGATACAGAGGTGAAGTATTATTGGGGTTTAGAGGTAGAGCCTTGAACTTTCCCTGAGAAATGATGAAATATTTTCATAAAACAAGGAGCAAACAAGAAAAGTGAAGGAGAGGGAAGCGGCCTTGTAAAGAACTGAGTGAGGAGCAAATAACCCACTCACCCTCAATGTTACCAGGACCCTGGATATTGTGCCTTGTAACAGCGTTATACAGTTCCACCAGCTATTCCTGGAAGCAGTCCCCTCTAGTATATCCTGCTGTACCGCCACCGCCTTGGATTGGGAGCTTATGAATGTCCACAGAAGTAGCCAATGTCATCTTGGGTTGGCCTATATGCTCTGCGGCCATAGCCTTATGTAGGTCTCCACAGGCACCATACTTGACCAGACTTCCACAAACTCCACAAGGGGATCCCCTAGTGATAGTAGACACATTACATCCTTGATCCCCACTGATTCCCTATTCCAAGGGCAACCTATGGTTGAGCCTACATACCTGGCCTGAATTATCATCAGCTGCCTGCCCAGTTAGTGGCGATACAGAGAAACCTAGCTTTTGTTTAAGGGGAATATGTCTTATTAGCTACAAAATTCTTAAAATAAAATAAGAGAACAAAGAACACTCAACTATTTATAAACAATAAAAGGGAAAGATCATCTAAATGGACTATTGTAGGGTGGAGGTGATCGAAGGGTGGCTCTTAAACCTCTAAACACTGTATGTACCAGTCTAGATACAGAAGTACCATCTTCTTCCCCACCCATTGAGTGTGTTTGCTGAGGCTGCTATGCCTGCCATCCCCGGTATCCCCCTGCTTTTAACATTCCGCACGCCTGTTAACCCCTTCGCCCAGCTTTTGACTAGCTTGTCTATTCAGACAACTTTTGTCTTGATCAGCAATGTATCTTTTGAGACAGGGGAGAACCCCAATAGACTTCTCTATAATTCACCTCCCACCACATCTACCTCTGCTTTAGGAGCCCTGACGACCTGCCGCCTCATCTTCCTCTTCTTGGTTTGCTCTTTTATGTACTTTCTTTCCTATGTCTGTGCCAATTCCCCTTACCCTTTGGTACGCTAACGCCCTTCACTGCCTCGATTTTTCCTGTGAAAACCCATGCCTACATTCCTCACCATCCCCTATAAGCCTCTCATCTTGCAACATGAGAAAGGCCACCCATAGCTTTGCCTCCATATTGTGCATCCCTAGTGACAGCCCATCCTGCACGAGGAAAACACAAATAAACTAGCAGGCGAGGAATCAAACATGGTGGGCAACCAGTTAATAAGAGAGCCAAACTGTATGGGCCAACTCGATCCACGATGAAACTAATTGGCTAGGAGGTGTTGAAATGGAGATGCTGTTAGCCATGTGATTCACTTAACCAATTGACCCTAGTGGCAATTCCCTTTGCCTGACTGGCAGTTTCCCATCCTTTTCCTGGCTGTGAAATAAAGCCTTCCAATGAAAGCAAGCCCCAAGACATGGACAGGGGCACTTAAGGGAGGGAGCCAGCAGGACAGAGAGGGTTGTAAAGTAGTCCCTCCTTCAGTTCAGTGCAAGATTCGAGCGGAGGCAGAAGGATACACCCAAGCAACCAATAGCATTACATGAGAGATGAATACTCCACTGGGCTGAGCCAAGACATGATTGACAAAGTCACAAGCCAGTGGCTGCAAAAGGCTCAACAAAGAGAGACAGTGTTCGTGAGGGGTGGACCGAAAGCCCAGTCTATCTGTATTTATCACAAAAGGTGTGTTTGACAGCACTGTTGTCATAACCCAGCCCTAAAAAGGAACAAAGCAACAGAAATACGAAATTGAAATCAGAAGCAGACTGGGTAGAGAAACTGGTTCGCTGACCAGTAGCATCTGTGGAAGCTTTACAAGATTAGAATGGAGAGAAAGCCTGTTACATGTGCAGATTCAGTAGCACCCTCCAGTGCTGTGATAGGAAAGTAAATACTGACAACCAGAACAAACTGTATGAATGAGGCTTGCAAATGACGCCCGGGGAGCTGCAAACAATTCTTTAAGGAGGAAACCTAATAAGACCATTGTCCCGGATGACAGAACTTTCAGTGCTCATTCAAGAATAACAGAGATCTAATATCAAGAACACAAGCTGCACAGTGCTCTGCTCTCAGCAAAGGGGGCAGCTCACTAAAATAGGTTTCAGACACATGAACACAGGGCCAACAGGAACACTCACAAGGACAAATGATACATTATAAAGGGAAGCTGACTTATCATACTATCACAAGATCACAGCAGGTGCAGAAAGGATGCAACATCCTAGCTCAAGATTTAATGCACAGGAACTAAACAAAACAATGTTTAGTGGAGTCACGCTGGCCTGCATTACAAGTTGGGCCTGATACTGAATTTCCCATTCACGAAGTGCAGTCTCGCTTCCACACTGTTTCCGTACAGGAATTATTGCTGCTGGAAGCATAAGGAATTGTGTGTGGAAATGTGACAGGACTCAAGACTGCATGGCACTCATCACTTCGCCATGTTTGTGGTGGAGTATCCTGTCTGCTAAATATTAAATAACCCCTTTTGCCAGCCGGGAATGACTTATTTAGATGGTGGGCAATGAAATCCAAAAGACACACAATTGATGGACGGAATGCAGAACAAATCAAAACATTCACTCCAGTCAAGAGGTCTGGGTTAAATCCATCATTCTTTTGCTCACCGTGCCACCCCAGTTCAGACCTGGCCATATGCAAATTAGTCTTGACCCTGTGCCTCATGTGAACAGTCTGCCCGAACTGCCAAGCCAGGTCCTCCCTGGACCGGAAACAAGCATCCTAGGACCGGTTTCAGGGATTCGCCCCTCATCAGCCAGGATAGCTTGAATCCAGTGGCACAGTGAGCCCGGGACGCACGTCTGGGCATACCCGGTGCACTTAGGGCGAGAAAGCAAAAGACACGCAGCAAAATCCACCATTTGATAACCTGGAGGTGATGCCTTTTGGTGTCAAATTCCACCAAATTACAGCATAGAGATCAAGTTTAAATCATTAAAACATAGGGAGAAGGCTTTCGATTGGCCAGAAGTCTGAACACCATGTTGCAAGAAGTTCTAAAACACTACTCAGTGTAAATGTCACAGTGTAGGATTGCTTCATTTTCTGTGATTACAGCTCTGCCCATTGGCTTCCTCTTGGTGAGTTTCAAGCAGGTCGGACTGGCCTATAGGGCAATCAGGCAGTGCTAGAAGGGCAGGTCCCACAGGTCAGTGTGTAGGTTAGATTTCTGGAGGTTTGTGGGCCTGTTTTATAGTCTGGGGGCCAGTTGTTACTGTTGATTTCCCTGATATTGCCACAAGTATTGTCTGTAACGAACACAAATGCATGCAGCCTCCCACAGCTTGCATAACACCTATACAATGTGTCTTTACTAGTTCAAAACTGCCCTATTTGCAGATGTGGGCCACTTTTTTTGGCTCTCTGATTCACTAATGGGGGCCACTTTTATTTTGATGCCCAGTCCTATTTCTGTCCCAGTCTAACCCTGCTTTCAAGGTGTGAAAATTAACTCTGTTGAAACCCATTGACCTTTAAAGCTGTTTTTTCCTTCCGGGCTTTGTCTTTCTCTACTAACCTGTTAAATACTGCACACAGACTGATTTGTATGGGGAACATCAAGATTCACCCAAGTACTGATGAAGAGGCAAGGCACAGAGCAGGGTAGATATCTGTGGGCACGTGGCAAGAGGTAGCATATCACATAGGTAATTGCTGAGAAGAGTCACATGCTGGTGCAGTCAAGGGGCCTGCCACTGGGTCACACATTACCTTGCTTTTTAAAGGCTGCCTTTCCACTTGCATTCCTTCAGTATCAGAATCTATTCTGCACCAATTGTCTCTTTCTTCTATGAGGAGCAAGAATACCCTGCAATAATGAAGTCCAGACAAGTGCCTGCCTGTGGGATCTGGAGTCCCCCACAATACTATGACGAGGAGGACTCTTCTTCTGGACCTTGAAATCACCCTGGTGTTTTACCTATTAAAGTTTCTAGGCGCCCCTATCTTTAGGTGCAAAAACAACAGTTGATGGACAGAATGTAGAACAATGTCATACATGCACCCCAGTACAGAGATCTGGGCCTAAATCCATCGTTTTTTTGCTCACCATGCCATTCCAGTTTGAACCCAGCCATATGCAAATCAGTCTTGACCCTGTGCCTCATGGGAACAGTCAAGCCCGAACTGCCAAGCCAGGTCCTCCCTGGACTGGAAACAAGCATCATAGGACCAGTTTCAGGGTTTCACCCCTCTTCAGCCAGGATAGCTTGATTCCAGTGGCATGGAGAGCACGGGACCCACGTCTGGGCATACCCGTCCCACTCGGGGTGACAAATGTAAAAACAACAGTTTATCTTTGGGTGGCTGGAGTGGGTGCATATTATTGTTGTGGCGAGCCAGTTGTAATCGTGCTTCTTTATCTTAATGTGTTGCTTTTAACATTATTTTTGCTATTACGTGGTCCTGTGACTTCCTTACTATAACTAGGACAAATGGCACATTAAGTTAAAACAAGCACCAGGCAGCCTAAAAGAAAAGTGAGATGTCTTGTAGAGAATGTACCTTTGTTGAATAATTTCTTGGCACTATATCACACAGCCTCTGATCTGACCTGGATGATAACTAAGGAAGTAATAACTCCTTAAAGAAGAGGTCACATTGCAAAACTACTCTTACTTAACGAACACCACAGGACTTTCAAACTAGTTATATTAAACTTGGGCTTTAACAAGACCTTTAAATGGCAGGCTCACGCCACCCCTGCTAGGCTCCCCTATTTCTTGTGTATAATAGACTTTATCATCACTGTGAATAATTCTACAATGTTCTTCAATTTACTTTACATATTTATGTACAGGCTATGTATAGTACTGACATATACAGTTAACATTTGTGCCATTTTATACCTCCATGACCTGTTTTAGTCCACTGTAACAGTACTGTACATGCCTCCTGTACTTATACGCTTTGATGAATTCCTGTATAACTAGAAATTGGCAATGTCTTTTTACTATCCTATTTCTACGTGAAGTATTTACTGCATCAAGTTCTTGCTCATAACTATTTGGCAAAGTACTGTGAGAACATCCCCCTTCCTGCATGGTCACCCCCATTGTTTGCTGGATATTAGTGGTGGTTTTTAGACTTTGCACCACGGTACACTGCTGTCCAGTGCCCAGTGTATGTGCTCTGACCCCAAACACATGCAAAAATTGACTAATCCCAGATTGGCAGTTTAACTCTCTAATAGGTCCATGGTATATAATGTAGAAAATACACCCATGGCATGGAAAGTTAAATACGAACATGTGTACTACAGCACTTATTATACCACCCACTAATGCGACAAAGAAAACCATGGCTTCTGGCCAACCATAGTAGCCTGACTGCTGCAGTTTAACCCTGCATCCCGACCTATCAAAATAACTCTTTTAACTGGGGAAAAACATTATTTTAAATATTAATAAAACACCCCTAGGTGGGCCGTGTATCCCACGAGGTAGGGAGCATGACATTTAAAAGTGAGGCATATAGAAATGTAATACTACCACGTCCCTACAGTGACAAGGCCTCAAAAGCTATTTTCACTGTGGAAGGCCCAGGCTGTCATACATGGAAAATTAGTGTACAGGTTAAAACAGTAATTGTACTATCTCAGAATTGCGACCAGCCAGAAAATAGTTAAACCACCATTTTAATATCTATTAAAAATCCAATCCAATGGTGAAGTGGGAGTTTTATTAAATATTTAGGAAACGTAACTTTTAGAAAGTTACCTTTTCTCTGCTTTGCTTTAAAGCTCCTGGGTGCTATTGCATGAGACAGACAGCAGTAGCCAACCAGTGTGTGACCTAAATGAGGTGGGAAAACTGCTCTCAGTGTAGACACAATGTGAGCGTGAAGAGATGTTTGACTTCCCCTTGCAGGAAGATTAGTTAGGGTGAACCCAGGCATTCATTAACATGTAAGAAATGTGCCCTGTCACAAGTAAATGTAAGTTGAGACCTGGAGAAGGCAAACCTTTGTTCACCCGGCCAGGCTGGCTCCAAACCCAGTGGAAAGGAGCAACCTTCCAGATACAGTTTTGAGTTACCACAAATGAGAGGGCTACCCATTTCTCTGGGTATTCCTCTGAGCGGGTACAAAGGCTTTGCACAAGGGAGAAAGGGTTTCCCCATCTTGAGTTTTAGGAGAAAGATGCACTGTGGGATTGTTTGCAGTAATGAAAATAATCTTTATTCGGATGTGATCACAACCATAAAAATATACATAAAAAAAGGCAAGCAATAACAACACATCATCATAACAAGTAAAATGAATTCAGGTAATGTGTAAAAAACATAAAAGCCACTTAGCCATCAAACACATCTAGAATTTCTAGATCTGAGTGCTGCTCTTAGAAAATTTGTGACTGCAAAGAGCGTTTAGTCATTAGGCAAAAGCTGCAGATACATTAAGGCGACACAGGCTTGTCAAAATGTCAACACTTTTAAAAGGGGCTTAAAATACAGTCTCCTGGTTTGAGTAAAGTGTTTAAATAGGAGGACAAAATGTACGGTATCCTGTGGAGACCTAATGTCGCAACCACCGGGACCTCTCACCTGGTCTTGTAAAACAAACCCAGCCGGGGAAGCGATAAGGTAATAGAGCTGATTAAATCTAAAACGGGTTATTAAAATTCTATCAAAAGCACTTGTTAGAATGGAAAGATATTTCTCCATACCCTGTACTGATTTTAGAAGAACATGCCCTCTCACCGCTGGTTTGAAAAGCTCAATATTTTCACGGGAAGCCTTAGCATGTTGAAAAAATAACTCCTTAACTATAATCGGATCCCGAGGCTTCACTGAGTCATGTTTAAGAAAGATATCCACCCTGCCTAGATCCGTAAAAGACTCTTTGACATATCGTAACCAAGAGATTTTCAGTGCATGGTCTAATGATAGACAATCTAAAATGATCAAACGATTGAGTTCTAACTCATTATTAGACCAGATCTTTACCCAGCACATCAAAGACTTTACTACCACAAGGTCAGCGATATAGTTAACTCCTAATTCTTCATGTACGGAGAATGAGGGGGTGCCCTGGGGAACCTTCAGGATTCATTTCATGAACTTATTTTGGGCAATCTGTAGTTTATTAATCGCAGTATAACACCAGACCTCGCTTCCGTACAAGACCTTAAAAATCAAAAAGACTGATAAAGCTTTAAAATCACACCCGGAGACCAAGTGCCTAATCTATGGGCATAATTAGAAATGGCTCCCATGGATTTGCTCATGTCACCTATTATTCCCTCCCAAAAATATTTCCAGTTCAGTTTTGCATCAAACAAAATTCTCAAATAAGGAAAGGCAGGGACCTTGGCTAAAGTGTGCGCACCTGCCTTAAATGTCTTAGAATGGGTCGCCCGAGGGTCAACTTCCAAAATGTACAACTTTGTGAAGTTGGCTGATAAGTCCAACTTGTTCACAAAGGAAACACATCCATTAATCAGGGCTTGTAGGTCCATCGGTGTGCGTGCCATCAGCACCGTGTCGTCGGAATATAAAAGAACTGGAATTGCTTTCCTGCCCACTCGAGGCAGTTGATCTTTAAAGATGTCAGGGCAGCCTCTAAGCCATTAATATATAACATGAATAAAAAAGGGGCTAAAATACATCCTTAACGGACCCCCCTAGTACAATTAAAATATTCAGTAAGCCCCGCCCGTGTGAGTGTCTAACTGCAGCTGTAGCGTGAAAAGTCATAAATAGGTTTACAATGTCGGGCTCAACCCCCAAAGAATCAAGCAGGGCAGACAATTTCTTACAGTTCACCCGATTTAATGCAGCAGTGAAGCCCATAAAACCCAAAAAGAGGGCACCAGGTTAGGCAACCGTGTATTTAGAAACTAAAAGATAGAGGTTTAGGCACTGTGCTGTGGTTGATTTTCCCGATCGGAAACCATACTGCACCTTAGAAATAATTTTATTCGAATTTGCCCAATCCAAGAGCCTATTTAATTAGACCCGTCCCCAAACTTTAACTGTAGAATCAATGAGGGATATGGGGCAGTAACAATGGGGATTATCCTTATCCCCCTTCTTGAAAATCGGAGCAATTGTGGTAGTTGACTATGAGGGTGGCGTCCCACTCTTTGCCACTGCGTTTAACACCCAAACCGGGACCCATATATCAATGTTGTCACAGAAGAGGTGCAGGGGGACCCCGTTGGGTCCTTGGGCCTTATTCTGGAACAATCCCTCAATGCCCAGCCGTACTTCATCCAAAGAAAAAAATGACAGAAGTATCAGAGTGGCAAGGAACTCTCTCATTAGTGGGTCCCCCACTTTGTCCAAAGTTATAAACGCCTTCAAAGTGGTTGCTCCATTCTTCCGGGTGATATGATAACAGAGAGCAGGTCTTAATGGCTCTGAGAAACAGAGTCTATTTATGACTTGCCAAAAAAGAGTACTATCCTGCTGCGCACTTGCTTGGACTAACTCACCCCATGCCTGCCTTTGTAGCATTCACTTCTGTTCCTTAAGGGCCCCCTTATAGTTACAACAACATTTGAACACCCAAACTCTATCTTGCGGGGTTTGTTTCAAAGCCCTCTTCAGTAGGCGGAGGGCCCGAGAGCACTTAAGATCGAACCATTTGGGGTGATCACAGGTGGAGTGAACTACAGGGACTGTTAGCAAACTAGCAGTTGACTGGGCGATGGAAATAAATGACTTAATAATCTCCTCACCGGATACTAATAGATCTAGACAGGTTTGGATCTCCTGTTGTCGATTTTTAAAGAGAGAATAGTTAAAAGCCTTAGGATCTAGCAGCGACCAGCGTAAGTGTCTCCTCTGATCGGTTAAGGATAGTAGGCCCGCCGGTGCACTAAAATGCCCAGGCTGAATACCCACCCCTTCAAGCACTAACGTCAAGGGGTTGTGATCACTATATGGGCTATGTAGGATATTAAAAGAGAGTGGGGACCCTCCTAGCATGATCGTGCAAATTTGTAAGCTATGCTGGTGTTGTAGTGAGTCAGAGCAAAGATGGCAATTAAAATCCCCAGCTACGAATAAATCATCTTGAGAGAGGCCATCTCCCTGTAATGAGGCAGGTAAACTTGAAGTCCCCTGGTTTCCCTTTTTAGCATTATAAAAAAAGCATTATAAAAATTAACTAAAGTAAATCGAAGCAATTTTCCTACAACCAATTTGAAGCCCTGGAGCACTCTGGAGTCCCACTTCAATGGCTTCATGGACCCACAATAGTCAAGGGCTACAAAGATAATTAGACCTCCACTCGCTCTGCCTGCTCTAGATCCCACCGCCGGGAGAAAAAAGTCTTAAAACCCTTGAGGAAAAATGTATTCCCGACTTCCCAAATTTCCGGAAGGCAAATAATATTACAATTCCTAATGAACAAGATCCACCTTGCGTCTGCATACTTTGCAGATAGCCCAGCCACGTTCCATGAAACAAGGCTTAGGTCTTTTCCACTACCCTGATTATGGCTAAAAAGAGGGGCTCTAGAACCTGCAGACTGGTTTATGGCCGCTTGGGTGGAAAGCCTACTGATGAAGTGATCTGCATTTGAAGAACCACATTATCCGCTGTAACCTGTAAGGAGGACCCGGTGGGGGGGGGGGTCTATCTCTAAGCATCCCATGTCATCATCTGTACGTCAATCCAAATCATTAAGGTCTGCCAAGGGGGTATAACGGTTAGAAAACCCATAAAAACCACCCTGGGCACAATCTTACCCACCACAATGAAAAAGATGATCCCTGGTTGCGATGTTATGAGGGGGTCTATAAAAGAAGCCCAGCGGTAATGGTTTAATGCCAGATTGAGGGAGATAGGACTGGGAAGAGTGTCTCAAGATGCTATGTACCAGTTCTGGATATCTAAAAGTAATGATCACACAATCTCCCTCTAGGCACTTTCTGGAGGACCCCATCCAGGAAATCTTCCTCGCCATCAGGATGTGCCTGTGATTTGTCTCATTCGATCTGGTATGACTGCCTAGTCAATGGGAAGCTTTGTTGATTAGTTGACCCGTGGTTTCCTGATTCAGGGATTCAAGCCCTGGTACCCCTGCTAATACCAAGGTGTAGGGACAGCGATCATAAGGAAGATTAATGACAGGTAAAAAAAGGGGTATTAACAGAGGCTTGTAAATCCCTTGCCACTGTGGAAGTACATGGTGAGGGGAGCTGGATAGTAAAAGCTTGCTGCTTAGGGCCAGCCTTGGGCGTGGACCGGGTGGTGATATACAGACTGGTCACTCCCGCTACCCTGGGGTTATCAATATGAGACTGAACTCTACTCGAGTGCTCTGGGAGGGGCGTCTCGGTGCATATGGCTTGGCCCTGTGGGGTCAGGGGATTGGAGACTCTATTAGTAGTGGGCAAGACATTCTCAACTTTGTTAAGTATTTCTCTAGAATCTGTCATAAGTTTCGCAATTTTATCACGAGTGGTGCCATTAAGTCAGTCAATGTGTCTATGATTTTTTGTGTTAAAAGGTCCCCGAACTCCTCAAAGTCCTAAAGGGTTTAACTTTTGTGTTCAGTCCCAGGCCCCTTCCGGGTAATTTATGTTTCTTCACACCTTTGGTCTTGCGTTTCCACTTAGGGGGTGGGGGCCTCGCCAAGTCCTTGCCCGCAAGAGAAGCTAGAATAACCAAACTGTTATTGGTACCAGAAAGGGAAATATTGGAACTGAGGCCATCTGGGACTATCAAAGCATCCCCTGTATTGGGCTCTTGCACGGTCTGGCCAGCCAGGTATAGTGCTTCCCTGGACAATAATAGGGCTGAGTCTCCAGATTCCACTGGTCCTACAGAGAGCCTCCTCTCTGCCCAATCTATTTCTTTAGAGATGGCCCCACCGCTTTCGTGAAGAAGGAATTAATAGTAGATCTCTTTAGTCCGGTGGGTGTCAAAGCAGCCACATCTTTCCTCTTCCTCATTTTGCCAATTTTCTAATAACACATGGGAGTACAAAGGCACACAACCTGGGAATGTGGCACTTTTGTGGCGCTATATAAGTGCTTACTCACTGCAGGATCTTCTTCTGAGTCCAGTTGCCGGCTTAGCGACTTATATCAGTCCATCCCCTCAGATTTGAAGGAACAATAACTTGCCAGAAGAGCCAAGGGGCATATTATCAAGAAACGGCGATAAAATTATCGCCGCTTTAGCAGCAGAAAACTGCTGTTAAAGCGGCGATAATGGGCTTGATAATATGCCCTTGAGAATTCCTATAGAAGCCCATGTTCTGGTGTCAACATGGGCTTCTATTCTACAGGTGCGACCGCCTTGAAAAGTGTGGCAGTGAGGAAACAAAGGGGGCCCTACATGGCTGTTGCTTCTCTCCTGGGTGCATGCATCCCTAGTTCCTGCAGTACATGGACGTAGCAGTCCATGCACTGCAGGAACCGGCTTTGACGCTCCCATTGTGGTGCCTTTTCCAAAGTCATCGCTGTGGGACCGCCAAAGAACCACCCGCCAGAGTAGAAATAAATCGTACCTTGGTGAGCGGTCTTTAATGGCTTTGGCAATCTCGGAGCGTGGTGGTCCTGCTCTGAGACCACCAAAGTCATAATAAGGCCCTCAGTTAAAATATTGGATGTGCTATTAAATGAATTCAAAGGGGAATCACCTTTTGCACAATATTCAATGCTCAGGTGTCCTGCTCAGTGCTTTTTCCCTACTTCTGCCTACTTGATTTTTATTTGCTGGTTTTTCACAGTAGACATGTGAGTGGAAATTCCCCATTCATAACAGGCCCCAGGCGTTCCAATGCCTTCATTGTTTGCTACTAGTAGTTTTTGTTTCAGAAAAAAAAAGAAACATGTCATTGGAGAAAGAGGCTTCAAAGATTGCTGATTACAAATAAAAACAACAGCGAAGCTAAAGAAAACATTTAGGAAACAATATTAGAAATATTTATATTCAATGTGAACACAGCAACCGCCATTATAAAATACACATGCTTGTTCTGGTATTTGTTTTGCTCATAACCCTGATTCACTTCACAGAACTCCCAGTTGGTCTGTTGAATCCATCCGGCATCCGAGGCAAAGTTTTTGTAGCAGGTGTAAAAACTGAACAAATTGAAGCATCAACAAAATGCTTCTTCCGGAACGCCCTGCCAAATCTGCCGTCTGCTCCTGCAGTCATCTGGCCAGGGCCGCTTCTCTATTTTTATAGCTTTCTAATCCCAGACTCCTGCCAACAGGAAACACTTGCAGCTTGCATCTTTGAAAGGCTCTGAGTGTTCAATTTGCAGTAGGTCTGTAATCTGTACATTTTAGTACACTGAGAGGTCTCCTGTCTACCAAGGCCTACCTTGCATGGCTCATTCACTGCCTCCTTATATGTCACTAGACACATTCATGGGCGACCGCTTGTGTTTCTGTTCATAGGAAAACAATGGGTATAACTAGGCTTAACTGTGGGTAACCAGGAGCTACCCATTTCTGAATTCCCAAAGAAATAAGGACGTTGCCACCAGCACCACCCACTGGTGACTTTGCCCACAGAATCCATCTCTGCTTCTCCATCTTTCTGTCCCTCTTCCAGAGGACAGGCTTGTAGTAACACGCAACACAAATGGAAGATAAATAAACTCCTTTATTATGCAACCAAGCACTACGCATCTTCCAAGCAATTGATTTCTCCAACTGTCATTTCCCACATTCTGACTTTAACATCCCACATTCTACTGATGTCATTATTTCTATTGTATCACCTCAGCACATATCCCCTTTTAAAGACAAATAAAAAACTTTATATACATCAGATTGAAAAAGTACAATCATGACATTGATACATTTGAAGTAGTTAAATTCATGACATAGCCTATGGGTAAAAAAATCAGGTATGTAATCTATCTTAATTGATTCATCACAAAGATAATTACCTAAGTTCACGGGGCGCTTAATTATTCTCTTTGGTCTTTTAGTCAAATTCATCAGTGAAAGTCATAAAAATGGAATTTAAATCAATTCCACTATCTTCTTGTCCCAGGTTTTCTTCACCACCCCTTGGATGTTTTTCCACTTGTCTACCCCTGTGTGTTATTTTGTTGTTCACAACACTCCCGATATTTTCTTCCAGATTGTGTGTCTTACCATTTTGTTTCTCTGGCATGTCTACTCTGCATTGCTCAGATCACACAGCAACTCTCTTTAAATTCCACACCTTACCATCTACTAATCTGACTGCATTAATTAATACATTGTTTAATATGTTTAGGTTCAAAGTAAGAACTAATTCCCTTGGGTAATATGCCTAGTTTCATAATTCTAAACCACTGCCCAACGTTTGACTTGCTGTGTTGAACCCCATGTTTCCTGTCGTAGTATTTTTTGTATTCTTCTTGTTTGTTTATAATTTTTTCTCTCACCTTTCCCAAAGACTGGGTAACACTCGTAGGAGTGGGTAACCATCTTCGGTTAAACATTAATCAAGGGTTCTTTCATCTTACTAATTCAAATGGGAAAGCCCTGTGCATGCCACTTCTGTTGATCTATGACCAAAGAGGTGTATACACTTGCATTACCCAACAAGAAAAGTGTTTACATTATACCTGAATGGCTGCTTGAGAACTCTATTTAAGTGTTTTACCATTCCATTACCACTTGGATTGTAAAGGTATGTTAAACTGTGGCTAACCCCACATTAAATGAAAATATTCATTAGCTTTCTCAGAGACAAATTGCACACCATTGTCACTCAGTAAAATGCTGGGTATCCCTTCATTCTGGAAAAACGCGCCTATGAACCCTAGTACTGTATCCAAATATATTTTGTAACCAATTTTGATGAAAGGCCCCTGGAAAAATACATCCATCAATATTACAATATATTTTTGAGTATTCCCAATAGGCCCCATAATTTCTATTGCCAGTTTTCCCCAGGGAGCTTTCGGGCACTCAAATGTATTGCTCATAGGAGGTCTCAATGTCTTCAAGGATTTATCAGCATACATGACATTCTCTGACTTCCCTTTCTACCTCATTATCAATACCTGACCACCAATATAAACGTTTAATTGCCAATTTAGGGGCAGATTTACAAGCCCCCTGCGCCACTTTTGCGTCATTTTTCCCATGTAAAAAATGACGCAAAAGTGTTGCAAGGGGCTTGTAAATCTGCAACTTAGTTTTTATTATACCTCGTGGCACACAGAAATGATTATTTTCCTCAAAGAAGAATGACAAATTCTCTTTTCCCCTCAAACAAAGAATCCTTTCACAATTACCAATTCACTGCACACTTCCCAGAATGCTCAAAGTTCTCCCATGTCACATTTATTGGGCCATCCCTCCTTCACGAAGTCAATACTTTAAAAAAGTTAGTCGTTCTTACTCTCTGCTTGCCATTCCTCCAGATTTAATGAGTGTTCTCCTGTTTCAACCACCCATTAAATTTTTTTGCTATCCAATAAATCCGTATGATTTTATAATAATGTTTTGGGCATCCTAGATAAAACAATCTGCTACTGCTATTTTCTAAATAATACTCAACTTTGTACACGAAGTCTAACAAACGCATGGATACCCGGGCTAACCTAGATGATACTTTTGACATTCCCATGGTGGTCAAAAGTTTCCCTAACAGTTTATGACCACATCTAAAATCACTGCTTTTCCCCATACAACTGAGCAAAAATGTTGCAAAGCTCAGGCTAGTGCTTCTCTCTCTATCACTGCATAGTTCTCTTCTGAAGTGGATAATGCTTGTGTAGCAAACGCTATATAATGACTTCAACTCCTGCACTATTTCTTTGAGACAAAACTGCCTCCAGACCTTTGCTACTTGCACTTGCAGCCACTATGCTAAAACACTAGGGATCAAACCCTTGTAGAGCAGGTGCAGAACCTCTTTGTTATTGGCAAATTCATGCTTACATGCATCTGACCACAGAAACTTTACATTTGGTTTTCGCAACTTCCTTACTTGTAAAGTTTCATGGAATAATTCCTTACAAATTTCACACATAATTTCACTAACTCCAAAAATGACCTTAAGTCCTCTTTATTCTGTGGATACTGAGGCTCTTTAATAGGTAGTAACAAGCAGTCCTTAGGTTTGTCTCCACATCCGCTAATCTCAAATTGCATGTCTCTTACCAAATTTACATTTGGCATATTCATCTGTAATACCTTGAATTTCTAGAACTTCCAATACTTTTTCTAATTGCTTGTCATGGTCCTCTTTGTCTCTTCCCTTAACTAGTATGTCGTCTTGGAAAAATAAAATTCATTTAATTTTTACAAACAGATTAACCATAAGGCGTTGGAACACTGCTGCAGCTGACAATAAGCAGACTGACATTCTTTTAGACTGGAAGCACCCTACTTGAGTAACAAATGCCGTGTATTTCTTGCTTTCTTAATGAACAGGTAGACGGCAGATAGAGCAATGGTGGAAAATACTAGGGCATGACCACGCCAGCAATCAAAATGACTGCACGGCAGTGAAGCTGGGGCACCTGAGTCCCCTAATAAATGTCAGAATGGGACCTGTGCCACATCTGAGGCCATTTCGTGGTGGCAGAGTGCTGGGGACCAACAAGCACTGCGGAGTACATGCCGCTGCTGACTGCAGAGCGATGGGGGTGACGCCAGAGTCTAATTTCTGTTAGGTAGCTGGCCCTGCCTCGGCAGCCCCACAGTGACAGGGCCCACAGCAAGCCAGGGACATGGGCTATTGAGCCCCTGCCGGGCTGCCTGTACTCACATCATACCTGCCTGCTACTGCTTGAGCAGCATTACCCACCTGGTGCTGGCGCCCTAGCTGGCCCCCGCAGGTCATTGCCTGATGGCGATGTCGGTGCAGCCTTGGGCGCCAGGCCTGCTGGTGGTGTCACTATCGCAGCAGCAAGAAGCATACCTGTAGCCGGGGCGCTCTTTCCGCCTAAGTGCCTGGTAAGCTGCTTTGTGGCATTTCATGTATTCCCTTGATGCATGCTTTGCCTGCCTTCCCTGCTATGGATGCACAGACCTCATCTGACCGGCTCTGCCCTACGTAACACTGCCTGAGCAGCGTGGCTGCCCTAGTGAGCTGAAGCTCCCATCGACCTCCATTTGGCCGCCATTCCCCATAGTGCAAGGCAAGGCTACAGCACTGGAATACTATTTGGCTGGTCTATTGTGCTGCTTTGCTAGGCCCTATTTGTGCCCAACACTACCTAGCTGATAAATGACTGCTCCTGAAATCTGTGACATTCATCAGCTCCTGGTTGGCCCTTCCCATAGGCCGCATCCTTGCTTTTATTGGACCACACAAGGTGAGCTGTGCAGAGGTGCCGTAGCCTGCCTTTGCACTGCATGGGGGATATACATTGCAGTGGTCGTTCTTGGAAACAACCACCTTCTTGGTGTGCCGAGTGATCTGGTCAACTTGTGGGTCTCTGGGGCTTCTTCTGCTAGACCTTGGACCCTCGTGGAGTGCCTTGCTAGGTGCAGGGTACTATTGACATCTGTGCCTCCACCCTGGTTGCAGTTAATATCGCTGGTGCCCCAGTTAATGGTTTGTACACAGTCATAGCGGAGTTCCTCATGGGTTTTCGTGCCATTGATGCCCGGTTCAACACCCTCACGTCCTGCTTTGACTGTATGGGAGAACGAATGGATCGCCTGAGTGTCCGCTTGGATGGTGCAGAAGAATGCATTTTGACCCTGGGCGACGACTCAACATCCATTAAGAAATGACTGGAGAAGATCAAGAAGATCCTCAAGACGGTGTCCATAAAGAAGGAGGATCTCGAAGTCTGGCCAGCTGCAACAATCTACGTATCCTAAGGGTTGTGGAATCCAATGATACTGGGCGTATGAACCTCTTTGTCAAGCACCTTTTGTCTGATCTATTTGGGCACCCAAATTTCACATCCACATTTGTGGTGGAGAGTGCTCATTGTTCAAGTAGACCTTCAAACCTGCAATTTAGTTATATTTTTCTCAATTTCATGATGTATTCATCTATAGTTTCTTCATGTTGTTGTTTCCTGTGAAATAATTTGTATCTGGTGATTCCTATACACACCTTGGGAGAACAATACTTACCCAATTGTGTTATGGCTTCAACAAACACATTACCATCCCCCACCACCATTTCCCTACGAACGTATCCATTCATTGTTAATCCATTGTGACCCAATGAATGTAGTAATGAACTTTCTTTTCTTTCATATGGCAATTTGTCATTTAAATCAAAAGTTGCTATGTAGTTTGAAAAATAATCCTTCCATTGTAGCCATGGTATAGGAGGTTTACCTGGACTGCACAAACATTCTTTAAGAGGGTTTACCTTAATATTAGCCATGTTAGAAGTGGAATGTGGCTTTGACTTCCTTCACTACTTCTCTTAAGATACTCATGGGAGGAGAATACACTCCTCACACTCCTCTAGTATAGAATTAATACAATTCTAGCTTACTCAATTCCTTTCAATTGTACCGTTTAGCATGACTTATAATGTGTGACCATATCAGCTTGTCACTGGTGACTTGTACTTACATACTTTTACAAAATGTTAACATTAAAAATTAACGTTAATACCTCAAAAATGTTAACCATAAGTTGAGCGAATCACCACAATCACTGCGTATTCTCCACATTGAATGCTTGAGATATTTAGTTATTCATTAAGGTGTGCAAATCACTGATGTTCTCTGCATATCATTCTTAAAATGATTAGTTTTGCTTTAAGGTGTGCGAATCACTGAGTGTTTTCTGCACCGAATACTCAAGGTGAGCGGATAACCGCTTGGTACACTTTTACTCACTGTGCCCCTGTTGCTCCCGCTACTTCCAATATAGCGGTTGATGCCTTTCAAAGCACTGCATATGCGCCCGCCACTTCCAATATGGTGGTCGATGCCTTTCAAAGCACAGCGGGTGCGCGCACCACTGTTCCCTACCTCAGGACAAGACACTACAGCCCCATGTGAGGAAAATCGCATGCCGAATAAATACATCCTGTTACAGCACCAAAACTTCTCCAAATCTCCTTGCTACTCCCTGCTCCCAAACACCCCAATACATTGGCTGCCTGAGATGCAAGCACCTTCCAATAATTCCAGGCCACAGTTTCTGGAGTGGGCACACAGAATACATGCACACAATGCTCCGTCAAGCACACTAGCCTCGCAGTTCCCCCGCAGCTCCCCTGCCGATCACAGGAAGGTTGTACCTCTACAAAGGGTCTTCCCAACAAGACACCGGCCTTCACAATCTCTTCTGCTGCACATTAGAAGGACGCTTTTTCAGTGTTTCTCGTCAATATCAAAGAGGTTTGCCGGTAAACACCAGCTGGGCATAGGTTGGTTCGTGGATAAGGCTTGGACGCAGCTCGTCGCCATTTTTGTGTATTAACACGCTACACAAATGGTTAAAGTTTAATAATGTCCTTTATTATGCGACCAAATGCTCTGCATCTTTCCAAGCAGCTGATTTCTCCAATTGTCATTTCTCACATTCTAACCTCAACATTCCATGTTCTACTACCACTACATAAATAGGTTATTTTTAAAGTGTATTTACCAATACTTTGACCCCGAACCTACAGCAATCCTGTCACTACATTAAAGTTAATGTAATAACATTACATTAAGTTTAATTAAACAATGTTATTAACCTTAATGCAAACCTAGTAGTGACCATAGATATAAATCCAAATAGCTAAAAAGTTAGTATGTAATGTTATTTTATGTGAATCTGAAAAGTGCACTATCACCCGCGAGGGTATCCGCAATCTAATGTTAAGTATTAGGTGAAAGGTGGAGTGAGCTAATGTAACCAAAGCAGCAATCTCTCTTTGATTCAAAATGAGAACCTTTGAGTTGGGTAACAATAGGAATGTGCTGTCGGTCAATAATTTCAAGAAACCATTTAAGGTGAATGTGCAATCTACAAATACACCTATTAAGTCACACTAAGCCTAACACAATTCCTAAATTATTTATATATCAAATAAATTACATAAAACGAACCATAATCTTATCTTAATGCCAACCCTAACACTAACCCTTGATTCATTTAAGATAAACTAAACTAGGCTTAAGACTGTAAATTGAAATTAAATGCAGCACAGTCGAGCTTACTGTATTCATTGTGCTGGCATTCTCCCTTTTGGTTATGACAAAGTAGTGGCACTTTGATGTAATACATCCGAATTAGTTAATATGCACTTGTAGCAATTACCATCACACCTTATTGCTATGCATAGTACTCCATTCATACTCAAGTAGATCTTCACAGCACAGCAGAAAGAGAAACTCACAAAGCTGACATTTCTTTCAAATGAGCATCATTTGAAGGTGTGATTGTGAGTACCTAAATGTATGTTGTGAGTAGCTTGTCCAGCGCTGTTTAGGTCTCGCCGAGGCAGCGCTTGCGCTGTCTCTTCGAGACATGCTATATTCAGGATATGTGGATAAAGCTCCACTTACTTCCCACCCATCTTTTTAAATAGCTCCTGTCCCTGTCCTTTGTAAATGGTGGCTTTTTTTTGGACATTAGGCTTTGTAGTCCCTCCTTAGCACTGCCTTGTCTCTTCTTGTAACCTTTCCATGGGAACAACTCCTGTTACATGTGTTGTTACTCACTAGGTTTTAATTACAGCCTTAAAGCACTACTTTCTTAAAGACTTCCAGACAGGACACTCACTTCGTCCTAAACTATATAGGCAGTGATTACTTTGCTTGCTAGCACATCTCCCATTTATATTAGACCTTCTATAAATTTCCCTTCATCAGCTCCACATAGAGTACAACTTAATCTGGAATGAATATAATAATTATTTTGTCACATTTCAAAGCTACTAATTGTACACATGGATATAGCTATTTGAATGTACTCATGGTACTGTCTTGCATGCAATGCAATATGGGTAGGGTAGATTTACCATATCTTCAAAGTTTATGATGCACACTAGGGACCTCTAGGCACAGCTTCTGCTACTTCACCTAGACAAGCAGTGCTGGTGCCTTGCTCACTAGGGACATCTAGGCGCAGCTTGCTGTACTGCACCTACCATATCTCATTTATATTACACCTTCTATAAATTTCCCTTTATCAGCTCCACATAGAGTACAACCTAATCTGGAAGTAATATAATCATTATTTTGGCACATTTCAAAGCGACTAATTGTATTTGTTCTTTGTGCTTATAGTCGTTGCTTATGAGAAGCAAGGCTGGCAGTAACTGCGCCTCTTTTACTGCTAGCCTTGCAGGTCATAAGCAAGGACTATAAGCACAAAGTGCGTGTTTAGGCACCACTTGCAGGTTTTCAAAACACAGAAATAAAAGACATTGTCATTTACAATGGCAATAGCTCAAATTCTCGAAATGCGAGACCTATTGCATTGCAAATGCTTGTTTTCATTTGTATTCCGGTATTTGAGGTTCAACAGTTGCAAAAGAAAATAAACTACAAGTATCAGAATTTCAAGCAAAAAGCTAAATTGAACAGGTTTCTTGACTGTATGAGCCAACATGCGACCCCCTATTAATTTTTCAGGTGTTCTAATTGAATAAATCTTGCCACGCAAATGCCAGGTGAGCAGTGGCCCTACATTGCTCAGTGGTTCAGTAGGAGGCGCAAAGGAAATGTAGCAAACCACTAAGCAGTCAAGCTAGTGGCCCTCCCTGCTAGTGGGTGTGACAGGGCTTGGCAAAGGATTTTTGTGCTAGTGGCACTCAGTGTCATTCTTGAAATAAAAATGCGTATCTGTCTTTCCTAATTAAGCTCAGTGCTGCAGTAGAAGCAGTGGTTCCTTAATGCAGAATGTACGATGATCTGATCACTCATAGCAAGGACAATCACATGTTTAAGCATCTCAGTTGTGACTTTGTGCTGTACAAGGAATTTAGGTGCTGAACCCAGAGCATCTGCTCAAATTGAGCACTGGGTTTACCACGGCATTCTAGAACGGTTTACCACTGCAAACCTGTGGAAGCTTGCCTTTTGATTCTCTTCATAATTGCCACTTTCTGCAAGTGTTTTTGCATGGCTAATTTGCTTAGCCTGCTTACATATTTGTTTGTTTTGTCCTAATACGCTTCTGTTTTTTTCGTTTTGCGTTGCCCTTTTTTGTGACGAGCATTTTGATGTTTTTCTGCTTAAGCATTAAATATATTTTCTCTTACATTAATTATATTGCTTTTGTGTATGCTCATCCATTTCCATTTTTCAATGTATCCCACAATCTGTTTTACATGGGTGTTATTCGTCAGTTACCTGTGGACTTTTCCTGCGGCTGCCTAAGTAACTTATTTGAGCACTTTAAAAAGTGATATGTTGCACACACCTGAATATTGCGCTCCTTAAAAAGCCGGCCTTTCTGACCCTAAGTAGTTTATCAATGAGCCCAGGAAGATGCCCACTGTACATGAAGTTCCAAAAGTACCCAGCAAGCTATAGGAGTTACCTGGACTTCACACCATACACTACAATGCAATGTTGCCAAACATATAAGGGCTACCCAATATTCCTCATAATCAACATGGCTGGATATGATTGTTTGAGTTTTTTGCAAACACTATTTCTGTGAGGACATGTGCAGCCTTTCGGACAACATCAAGGACATGTTAAATGTGTTTGCTTCATTTAAGAGGGACGCATAAGCGCTGGACGCACTTTAGTAACCTTAAGAGTTGAGCGAAATGGCTTGTTAGCCCACACCACTGGAACTATCTGGCCACCAGTGGTTATCCTGCTATGGTATTAGTACTCTGATAATGAGAGTAGAAGGTGCGGACTGTGGTAGCACTGACTTCTGTGGTTAAGGGGAAACAAGAATGGAAGATGTTAATGAGGAAGGTAAGAATGACACACTATTCACCAAACCACACATGCATGTCACAATGCATCCATGAAATCTCATCCTATAGGGAATTTGCAGCAGAATTATAGAGCCTACTGGGACCACCAGAGTGATAGGGGGACATCAACCAGAGGCAAAGGCACTGCTCTACTATTGATAGCTTGTGGAGAGGAACGAAACTGCTGGCAACTACCAATCAGCCAGCCACAACACAGTCATCCAGCAGCCAGACTTTTTAGGTCTTGCATGCGCTGTCTCTTCGAGATGTTTTGTTTACAGTTTAGTGGGCTACAGCCTGCTCATTGCTTACCATTGGTTAGCTGCAGCATTTCTCTCGTTTTTTTTTTTAGACTTATTTTGATTGCCATTTTCATATTGCATACATTGTACATCATAAAAAACTTTCAAATCGTCATGTCAGATTGCACATCCAGTAGTGGTACATAGCAACTTTATATACTGGGGATTCGTCAACAGGGAGCATAGACAATGTACAGATGTATCGTGACGGGTATACCTTGCTGTCTCGGGTTCCAGATATGGCACAGGAACTGGGGGTAATGCGGGCAGAAACTAGGGGACGGGCATGGAAGAACTTATCCAGGTACGCTAGCGAGGGTATGAAACGTCGTATGGGTAAGGCACCTCTGTGACTCATGATTGCCTATCCTATGTGGTTCGACCTAAAACTGCGATAATATACCTGATGCTGGGGTTTGTTATGAGCTCATGTGGTCAGGATTCCGAGAGATTAGTTAGGCAGGGTCTGTGACTGCGTGTGCAGGACTGACGATGTGGGTGGGCCATCCGTTGGGTCTGCTCCCGGGGATAGCTGCTTGAACTGATATAATAGCATGGCCCATTCCATTGATATAGGGTGTTTGCGGATCCCTCTCACCTCCTCCTCCCGCAATGTCTCCTCCTCCGCTGCCGCCCACTTGTGTGTAGCTCCCACCCAAGCCGCCAACGGCGGACCGGTGGGGGAACGCCAATGCATGGCGATGTTGCGTTTGGCTAAGAGCACTGCTAGGGAAAGGAAGCGAGTCTGCACCCTGTGCTGCTTACCTGCGCGAAAGATGCCTATGGCGCTGGCCTCCCATGTGTTCATGCAGGTTAGCCCTGTGAGGGTACCCAAAGCAGTGTGAATGTGGTGCCAGAAAATTTTAATGATGGAGCAATTCCAAAACATATGTCGGAAATCTGCATTCCGCTCATGGCATCTGGGGCATAGGAACTGAGTGTCAGGGTAGAATCGTTGGAGGCGTGCAGGTGTTAAATAGGCCCTGTGCAGGATGTAATATTGAATGTTTTTAAAGCGTGCGTTTCTAGAGACCTTCTTAGGGTACTTTAGAGCTCTCTAGCACTCCCCCTCATGGAGCACCCGCCCGATTTCAGCCTCCCAGGTGGCTCGCAGGGTCTCCAGTGGCTTATTAGTCAGTTCCCGTATGGCTTTATAAAGCCATGTAGTTAGATGGCGCCCTGCTCCCATGTGTAGAATCGTGTGGATAACTGGATGTGTGTGTGGCTCCCCTTTGATTAGGTCCTGATACGGTCGGTAGCTATCTAGATGTTGGCGGTGAAGCAGGAATTGTCCCGGGGGAAGATCGTACTCCTCCACAAGGCTATGGAACGGTCGTAGTTGCCCGTCCTCGAAAAGGGACTCCACCTCCATTAAGCCACACGATGTCCACGTGCGAAGCGTGCTATGTGTGTAGTAGTGTTCCTGTTTGGGCCATCCCACCAGAGTGAGTAGAGGGGAGTACAACGGAGTCCCCGGGGACATGCGGTGTATCCGCAGCATGCACCTATGTGCCACTGACACCTGTAGAGGATATGTGCGTTTTGGTTTAGTGCCAGGGAGGAGTAGGCGACGGATCTCCAGAACCGATATCCGTCCTGCGATGGTGTGAGTTTCCACAGTATACCTGTCTGCCGTCCAGTGAGACAGCCATTGCAGCTGTACTTCCAAGAAGTAGGCCTCGAATGATGGGGCTCCCAAGCCGCCCTGTGTGGTGGGCAGCTGCAATTATGACAGGGCTATTCTGTGTCTGGCGGACCCCCAAATGAGCGCACTGAGGAGGGAGTCTAGATCCCGAAAAAAGGCTCTGGGTGGGATTACTGGCAGATTGGTAAAGAAATACAACAAGCTTGGAACCATGATCATTTTGGCCAATGCCACTCTCCCAATTGGAGCCAATGGAAGGCTCTTCCAAAATCCGACCGTGGCCCTAAGACTCGCCAATGTCCTGCCATGGTTACCCTCAAACATATCTGCGGAGGAGTGGTAGAGACGGATCCCGAGGTATCGGGGGGCCTCCGCGTTCCAGGGCACCCGCTGAGCACCCAGGCGAACCTCCCGTGGGGGCAGATCCGGATGCAGCGGATAAATCGTGGACTTATCCCAATTCACCCGTAGTCCCGAGGCCACGGTAAATTCCATCAAAGTTTCCCAGAGGGGAGTCAGGTCGTCCGTGATGTCCCGCACATAAATCAACAAGTCATCAGCGTATAAGGAAACACTATGCACTGTGCCTGCTATCAGGATGCCCCAGCTCTCCCCTTCCCGCCGAAGTCATATGGCAAGAGGCTCCACCGCCAGAGCAAAAAGTAGAGGGGACAACGGGCAGCCCTGTCGCGTGCCTCTCTGAACCGCAAACTCCGTCGATATGTACCGGCCTAGGCGTATCCGCGAAGTCAGCCCGGTGTACATTAGGCGCGTATAAGCTAGGAGGGTGGGCCCAATGCCCACTCGCTGTAGCACAGAAAACAAAAACTGCCATGTGAGGGAATCGAAGGCCTTCTCAAGATCTAGGATGAGACAGGCCGCTCGAGGATATATCCCCCTTACCTGATCCTGGATGTGGAAAACCCGACGTATGTTCTGGGACGTGCGTCTGCCGGGTATAAATCCGCACTGATCCGGGTGGACCAGGGAGCGTATGATTTGTACGTATCTATCTGCCAGTGTCTTCCCGAGGAGTTTGCAATCGGCGGACAACAGCGATATGGGGCGATAGGAGGCCATTTGCTGCGGGTCCCTATGTGGTTTCAGGAACGTCACAATTACGGATTCTCGCATGGATTTCGGTAGTTCTTGCAGCATTTCTCTCATTTGCTTCTTTTCAGTGTGTCACAGCATGCATGAGTCATGCGTCCTTCACAGATGTATGTCAAAATCACAGAACACATTTTGCCGACTACCTGAACCAGGAAGTGATAACAATGACTGAACAAATTCTCCACACGTCGGAATCATGAAATACGTTTTCGATAAGGTGAACAACAATGTCTTTACAACAACAGAGCTAGTTCCCTGCGTTCATATTCAATTACCGAAACTTTTTTTCCATGAACTCCATAACAACAAAATAGGCCTGCAATTGCTTACAATTGAACAATGCGTTAGAAATGAACATTAAATATACTACGTCAATCGTTTCAAATTCTTGTAGCTTAAGGGGAGCTTGGGGGGCAGCCGAACGTAGTGAGGTCTGCCCCCGGGCAGTTTGGGAGGGGTCTGGGCTGTCCGGATCGGCCATTTTGTGGTTTTGGACTTTTTCGGGCTGTAGCCCAATTATAGCCCAAGTACCCCAAGTAGCCTATGTTTATATAATCCTATGAGGGGATTTGCCAGACACCATTTTAGGTTTTGGTGACCTGGTGGCTGGCAGCAGGGTAGCTAGTAATAGTTTTCTTGGCTGTTTAGTTAGCTGTTTTCTTGGCTGTTTAATAAGCTGTGTTTAGCGAGTTAGGCATAGTTATGCAGGATTTAAAGGTCTTGGAGGTGGTGCACCTGCTGAGCGAGGCAGGCCACCTTTGATGTATTAATCCCTTCAGCTGTGGAGCTCTCGTGCCCTCCTGGGCGTGCTTCTGCAGGGGTAGCGCCCGCCGTCTCGCACTATACGTCCCCATGGCGGGCGAGAAGAAAAGCGGTGAGTTTTAGGGGCCGCTCATAGGTCTGAAGAGCGGCCCCTTTCTCCCCAGATGACCCGGAGCCTCGTGTGCATTCCGAGGCTCCGGCGAGAGTGTGCAAGGGAGGTTTTGGGGTTTGGGAGGTGGAGGGGGTATACCCGGTTGGGTTAGGCAGGGTGAGGGCCTGAGGGATTTAAAAGGGGAACTTGGGTTTGGGGAGTGGAGAGGGGAGGACTGTAGAGGGAGTTTGTGCAAGGCCAGGTCTCAAATGGATGCTGGGGGGAAGAGGAGGGGATCTCAAGGGGCTGGGAGACGGCTGGGGGGTAGCAATGCCTTGGAAGGGCTTGATATTTTCACCTCATGGAATGAGTAGGTGAGGGCCATTAGTAGAGTGGGTCAAGTGGATGCTTATCTTGCACAGGGAGGGTCAGCTGATTTGGAGGGCAAAGGTTTAAATTTGAGAAGAGGGGGCAAGCGGGGCAAAGGCGGGGGCAGCAGAAAGCTTGGTAGGGGTGCTCAGGGGACAGGTGTTGACCAGGACCCGCCAGGGTTAGACATGGCTGGGCTGGAATGGAGTGAGGGGAGGAGGGGGGGTTGAGTGACAGGGAAGTAGGTGATTTGTTTAAGGTAGGGCGTCAGTGGGCAGAGAAGACTTTAGGATTAAATGGGGAAAGGAGAAGGAAGACACGCGATGAGCATCAGAGGCCCGGCACACCAGACCAACCATTTATATTGCAGGGCGAGGACTCACGTCAGAGTGCGGACTTGGCAGAGCTGGGTGCGGCTTACTGGCGCCAAGGAGAAGGGAGGGTGGAGCCTCGCGCGGCGTACCCATTACCTTCGGGAGATCCCGGTGCAGCCAGCACATGTAGACCCCGAGCGGTCTCGCTGGCCCCAACAACTGACGGACCTCAGCGGTCTGCAGGATGGAAAACCAACAGGAGAACGCAGTTAAAGGACTCAGCGGTGTACCGAAGGGTGCGGTCGGTGCCCCCTGAGGCGTGGAGTTATGGGCCCATGAGGGGTCGCATGGAGGCGCGGAAATATATTTTGATGAGGAGAGCCTTGAGGAAGGTGAGCTTAGAGATGATTTAGATGGGGTGGGATGTATTAGAGTAATGGCTCTCAGAGTGTTGTTCAGGTTTCCAGAAGAGAGTCAGAGCCTACAGCAAGGCCAACCAAGTCGGGATCGACCACGGGGCCACTGGCAAGGCGGACTGCAGAAACACGGGCACCCTCCTTAGAGCCAGGTAAAACATTTGGAAAGAGGGAGGGGCTGGTAATGGTCTCCGTGGGGACTGGAGGAGAGGAGGAGTTTCGGGGGGGGAGGGGAGAGGGTAGGTTGCGCAAGGGCAAGTATGTTTTAGACATTGGGGTGGGTACCGAGGAGGAAGGTAAGAAGGATCCGGCCAAGCCAGTGATTGGCAAAGGCACAGAGAAATCTGAGATAAGAGAAGAAACCAGCAGAGATAATAAAGATAAGCTTGAAAGTATAGAGTTGTAGATTATGAGACTCCCTTATATGGGAGTGACTCTGCCATTGGGGGTACATTTGATGCTGGCAACTAAAGAGCGCATATGGAAAAGTGAATACGTTGAAATGCTGAAATAATTGCACAGGGAAGTGCGCGCAAAAGAAGGGTCTAAATAAGAGGAATGCGAGCTGGCTAAGCGGCCAAGGGTTCCCCTGATCATAGAGAACTGGACAGAAGTTTTCTTGATTTATGTTAATGTTTATTGGGAGAAATTCCAGGAACGCTGCATAGCACTATTCAAGTATGTGAAGGTCATTCGCAAAGCGCAGATCACAGGGGGGGGGTTATGCATGGGCACAATACAATGAGGAATTTAGGGCCCGTATAGCCTGGGATACTGAGGCAAAAATGGGGGTACTTGACAAGGATTATGGCAGCACATGATTGGGGCTTCTAGGGGCATGGGAGGGCCTGCTGGGATTTCAATAAAGGGCTGTGCATGCACACATTTTGCAGATTTCGCCATGAGTGCTCAAAATGCGGGGGGAAACATCCCTTGGTCAACTGTTTTGGGGGGAGGAGGGGTTTTCAGCAAGGGGGCAGCAGTAGGAGCGGGGGGCAACGCAGGGGCACAGCAGTAGCAGCATTTTTCGGGGTCAAGGGGAGCTAAGGGTTTTCTGGGACAAAAGGCTCATACACCAGTTAAGGCAGACAAATTGGAGGCAGCCTTACAGAGTTATGACGACCAGAAGGCTGCAGAAGTACTAAGGAAAGGGTTCAAAGTGGGGATTTCGTTTGGGGTATGCAGCGCCTAGACACAGGCTTTGGTCAGAAAATTTTAAGTCAGCAAAGTACATTCACAGGTTGGGCAAGAGAAATTAGACAAAGAGGTGAGGAAAGAGAGAATGGCGGGCCCTTTCCCAGTTTGGCCTCTGGACAACTTGAATGTATCACCAATTGGGGTGGTGCCCAAGAAAGAACCCGGACAATTCAGGCTTATTCAGCATTTATCATGGCCAGAAGGGTGCTTAGTGAATGATTTTATCGATGAAGCTACTGTTTTTTACTCGTCAGTTGACGTGGCCATGTCACTGGTAGTGACGGCGGGCGCAACGGCGGAAACGGCAAAATGCAACATAAAATCGGATTTCCGTTTGCTTCCAGTCCATCCAGATGATTGGGACCTTCTGTGTATCCATTTCAATGGTAAATGGTACATGGACAAGGCATTACCGATGGGCTGTTCTATGTTATGCGCATTGTTTGAGTGTTTGAGCACCTTTCTGCAGTGGTTGTTTTAAAAAAGGACGGGGCACATGTTAGTGACCCATTACTTGGATGATTTTTCTTTGTTGGAACCTCTTGCTCCACAGAGTGCCAGGAGGCCCTGGAAAACTTCAAAGAGCTGACGGAGGATTTGGGAGTGCCATTGGCACCCGAAAAGACTATGGGCCCCAGCACGGCTCTGTCTTCTCTTGGAATTGAGATTGAATCCAGAAAAATGAAAGCCCGTTTGCCGGATGATAAAAGGGATAAAATGTTGGAATTGCTTAACACAAAGGATGGGGCACATGTTAGTGACCCATTACTTGGATGTTTTTTCGTTTTTGGAACCTCTTGCTCCACGGAGTGCCAGGAGGCCCTGGAAAACTTCATAGAGCTGACAGAGGATTTGGGAGTGCCATTGGCACCGGAAAAAACGATGGGCCCCAGCACGGCAGTGTCTTTTCTTGAAATTGAGATTGACTCCAGAAAAATGCAAGCCCGTTTGCCGGATGATAAAAGGGATAAAATGCTGGAATTGCTGAACGCAAAAGACAGGGCACATGTTAGTGACCCATTGCCTGGATGATTTTTCTTTGTTTGGAACCTCTTGCTCAACGGAGTGCCAGGAGGCCCCGGAAAACTTCAAAGAGCTGACAGAGGATCTGGGAGTGCCATTGGCACCCGAAAAGACAGCACTGTCTTTTCTTGGAATTTAGATTGACTCTAGAAACTGTACCTAAACAAGCAGTGCTGGTGCCTTGCTCACTAGGGACATCTAGGCGCAGTTTGCTGTACTGCACCTACAACACATCTCATTTATATTAGAACTTCTACAAATTTCCCTTCATCAGCTCCACATAGAGTACAACCTAATCTGGAATTAATATAATAATTATTTTGTCACATTTCACAGCTACTAATTGTATACATGGACATAGCTATTTGAATGTACTCGTGGTACTGTCTTGCATGCAATGCATTATGGGTAGGGTGGATTTACCATATCTTCAAAGTTTATAATGCTCACTAGGGACGTCTAGGCACAGCTTGTGCAACTGCACCAAGACAAGGAGGGCTGGTGCCTTGCTCACTAGGGACATCTAGGCGCAGCTTGCTGTACTGCACCTACCACATCTCATTTATATTACACCTTCTATAAATTTCCCTTCACCAGCTCCACATAGAGTACAAACTAATCTGAAATTAATATAATAATTATTTTTTCACATTTCAAAGCGACTAATTGTATTTGTACCTTGTACTTATAGTCGTTGCTTATGAGAAGCAAGGCTGGCAGTAACTGCGCCTCTTTTACTGCTAGCCTTGCAGGTCATAAGCAAGGACTATAAGCACAAAGTGCGTGTTTAGGCACCGTTTGCATGTTTTCAAAACATAGAAATAAAAGACATTGTCATTTACAATGGCAATAGCTCAAATTCTCGAAATGCGAGACCTATTGTATTGCAAATGCTTGTTTTCATTTGTATTCCTGTATTTCAGGTTCAACAGTTGCAACAGAAAATAAACTACAAGTATCAGAATTTCAAGCAAAAAGCTAAATTGAACAAGTTTCTTGACTGTATGAGCCAACATGCAACCCCCTATTAATTTTTCAGGTGTTCTAATTGAGTAAATCTCGCCACGCAAATGCCAGGTGAGCAGTGGCCCTACATTGCTCAGTGGTTCAGTAGGAGGCGCAAAGGAAATGTAGCAAACCACTAAGCAGTCAAGCTAGTAGCCCTCCCTGCTAGTGGGTGTGACAGGGCTTGGCAAAGGATTTTTGTGCTAGTGGGGCCACTCAGTGTCATTCTTGAAATAGAAATGCGTGTCTGTCTTTCCCAATTAAGCACAGTGCTGCAGTAGAAGCTGTGGTTCCTTAATGCAGAATGTACCACGATCTGATCACTCATAGCAAGGACAATCACGTGTTTAAGCATCTCAGTTGTGACTCTGTGCTGTACAAGGAGTTTAGGTGCTGAACCAGGAACATCTGCTCAAATTAAGCTCTTGGTTTACCACGGCATTCTAAAAAGGTTTACCATTGCAAACCTGTGAAAGCTTGCCTTTTGATTCTCTTCATATTTGCCACTTTCTGCAAGTGCTTTTGCATGGCTAATTTGTAATCCTGGGAGTAGGACTATGCTACGCTCGCGTAGTTTGCGCAACTACGCGAATTGCACGTAGCACAGTGCAAAAACGCGTAGCGTAGCGGTCATTTTTTGCTTGCTCGCGGCCCTCAACGTCAAGTTGGTGACCGCAAGCGAGCAAAATAACATCCCGGCGAGACTTTTTCCTCGTTCGCGATCAGCAACATCAAGTTGCCGATCGCGAGCGTGGGAAATAAACCTCCTGGCGAGATTCTCAACGCGGGGAGGTCAGGTTTCTCATTGCGAGTGGTCGCGTATGCTCGCAACCGCTCGCGATGAGAAACTACCAGTCCACGTTGAGAAAGCGCAGAAAACGACCGCTTGCACTGTGCAAGATGCCGTTTGCAATGATTGCACAGTGCGGACAAGCATCGGGCACTGTGCAATCAGTGCGAACAGCATTTTGCACAGTGCACTACGCAGTTCGCGTAGCTACGCGTAGCTTGCGTAGTGCGAAGTGCACTTTGCGTAGCTACGCGTAGGGCTACTACCGGAACTACGCCCAGGGTACTAATATGCTTAGCCTGCTTACATATTTGTTTGTTTTGTCCTAATACGCTTCCTTTTTTTTCCTTTCTCGTTGCGCTTTTTTTGTGACGAGCATTTTGACGTTTTTATGCTTAAGCATTAAACATATTTTCTCTTTCATTAATTATATTGCTTTTGTGTATGCTCATCCATTTCCATTTTTCAATGTATCCCACAATCTGTTTTACATGGGTGTTATTCGTCAGTTACCTGTGGACTTTTCCTGCGGCTGCCTAAGTAACTTATTTGAGCACTTTAAAAAGTGATATGTTGCACACACCTGAATATTGCGCTCCTTAAAAAGCCGGCCTTTCTGACCCTAAGTATTTTATCAATGAACCCAGGAAGATGCCCATTGTACAGGAAATTCCAAGAGTACCCAGCAAGCTATAGGAGTTGCCTGGAATTCACACCATGCACTACAATGCAATGTTGCCAAACAGATAAGGGCTACCCAACATTCCTCATAATCAACATGGCTGGATATGATTGTTTGAGTTTTTTTCAAACACTATTTCTGTGAGGACATGTGCAGCCTTTCGGACACCATCAAGGACATGTTAAATGTGTTTGCTTCATTTAAGAGGGACGCGTAAGCACTGGACACACTTTAGTAACCTTAAGAGTTGAGCGAAATGGCTTGTTAGCCCACACCACTGGAACTATCTGGCCACCAGTGGTTATCCTGCTATGGTATTAGTACTCTGATAATGAGAGTAGAAGGTGCAGACTGTGGTAGCACTGACTTCTGTGGTTAAGGGGAAACAAGAATGGAAGATGTTAATGAGGAAGGTAAGAATGACACACTATTCACCAAACCACACATGCATGTCACAATGCATCCATGAAATCCCTTCCTATAGGGAATTTGCAGCAGAATTATAGAGCCTACTGGGACCACCAGAGTGATAGGGGGACATCAACCAGAGGCAAAGGCACTGCTCTACTATTGATAGCTTGTGGAGAGGAACGAAACTGCTGGCAACTACCAATCAGCCAGCCACAACACAGTCATCCAGCAGCCAGCCTTTTTAGGTCTTGCATGCGCTGTCTCTTCGAGACGTTTTGTTTACATTTTAGTGGGCTACAGCCTGCCCATTGCTTACCATTGGTTAGCTGCAGCATTTCTCTCATTTGCCTCTTTTCAATGTGTCACAGCATGCACGAGTCATGCTGTTTTCTAGAGTTTTGTCCTTCACAGATGTATGTAAGAACCACAGAACACATTTTGCCGACTACCTGAACCACAAAGTGATAACAATGACTGAACTAATTCTCCGCATGTCGGAATCATGAAACACGTTTTTGATAAGGTGAACAACGTCTTTACAACAACAGAGCTAGTTCTCTGCGTTCGTATTCAATTACCGAATTTTTTTTCCATAATCTCCATTACAACGAAATATGCTTGCAATTGCTTGCAATTGAACAATGCGTTAGAAATTAACATTAAACATACAACGTCAATCGTTTCAAGTTCTTGTAGCTTAATGCTGAATCAGCGACATCTGCATCTTAATGTCTGATCCGGACGCGTTGAGACTGTGAGGGAAGAGTCTGATAGTCCTACATTTCTGTCTAAAAGTGAAAGGAGACTTCCCAATCTAAAATAGCACGGTTTCAATACCAGTAGAGTGTTTGGATAAATAAATATGTAAAAAAAACACAACTTTCTGTCAGGTGTAATTTTTTTTTTTTAAAAAGCAATCTGAAACATATTTTAGCTTAAAAACTGCAAGCAACAATGGATCTCTCTGACAAAAGCGATAACCTATTGATCTATTACAGTATACGCACTTTATTATCTGAATGCGACGCGTTCATTGCAGAAGGCATATTAACCCTCTCCTCTACAATCACTCAAAGCTTCCACTACCAGTCAAAGCTCCAATCTCTCTCCGAGAAGAATATTAATCACCAGAGTTATCTTGACATTTTTATTGATGCTTTTAAATTGCCGAAAAAGGGAAAATTGCCTTAGATGCTTTAAACATGGCATTCGGCTCAATTTGTTGTAACACCTGTCGTTGTGATGTCTGGTGTTGCAATGACGTAGTAAGTTGTAATATCTGGGTTGGATATGCAATCGTCATAATCACTGGCATTAGAAATAACGTTGTTGTAATGGTGTCTCTCTCGTTGGAAAGGCTTATCATTAACAAGTCTACGTCAAAAGTGACATTTCCGGTCCTTCACCAGGAGCAAGGACCAAGTACTTGTGTCCTTCCACCGCTCCTGTTTTTTGGAGCTACTTTATTCTTAGTTTTCAAGCACACCATACGACTGCTTGGGTTTTTAGGTCTGTCTGTTACTTCTCATACCCCCACCCCACCAAACTCCATCGTCCCTATTTCATCTCAAACCCATCCCCCGTCCCTGTTTCATTTTCCACCCGCCCCATCCCTGTTTCATCTGCCACCGAGCACTCCTATCCCCCATCCTGGTTTCAACTCCCACGCCCCCCTGTTTTATCTCTCTCCACCTTACAATAAGCTCCTTCTAAAAGTTTTAAGTGTTTTAAGACACACTTTCTTGGTATGCGGCCAAAGCGTCTAAGTACATACAGTTAACAATGAAATAGATAAGATACTAACCTGGTCAGAGCAGCTAGCTGCTTCCAGACTCTTATCTTAGCATCACTAGCCTGGTTAGCATTTTGAACAAGAGCAATTCTAGGTTCCGGCTACAACATTCTGATAGTAAAATGAATTCATAGTGATTGGTATAAGTGCTACAATAAACCAGTTAATATATTGAGATGGGCATCACGCATAATGCATTAAACCCAATGGAAGCGCAGTAAAAGTGAAGTTGAAAGTTATCCCCACTGTTTTTATCCAATATAAGTCAAATAAAAACAAGATATAGCAATGCCATCAGTACTCTATTATAAACATTACACATATACGTGTAGTACAAGTTGATCTACTAATTTGTTGTGTTCCACAAATTTAACGGACCACACTTTGAAATAGAACATTTTCGAATTATATTACTTATCGAATTAATCTGTGTTACATACAGGCTGCATAGAATTACTATATTTTTACTATATAATTACTCATCTACCTTTTTATGTCTGCGAACTGTAAATAGTCCACATTAGAAACATCTTGTTAGTTAGAAACATGCCAGATGTGAGGACCTTCTCTAATTACTGTTTTCAACGCTGATTTCTATTGCAGAGAGATTGAACGCCTACTATTCTCCAATGGCGGTCTCTTTCACAAGCTTCAGCCATGGTCTTTTCCCATTAATATTGTCAACCCAAAAGCTCCGCCCTTTATAAGCCAGATGGTGCTTGAAATAAAGGAGGTACATGGGGCTCGCTCTCTTTTGCTCAGGGCACGTGCCCACAAACACGTCTGTCCCTGCTGTAAGTTACTTCCACAAATCTTGCGCCACTGAGTTCAGGGCACAGGACATTGGTGTTTTCAAAATAAATCAGTTATTTGTTATTTATGAACAGTTATTATCCTTGATCACTGTGCCGATCGAAGAGCTGAACCAGCATCATCCTCAGAACAACACTTTATGAACTTCTGTTTAGTCATGCTGCACAGCAACACGCTGCCTCACAACATGGCTAAAAGACATTGGCAAAAGCCAAAAGCTCTTGAATAAGCGAGGCCTATTGGCTTTGCCAATGCTTGTTTTTCATTATAACCAATGCCCAGGCGTCCAGTTCAAACCTTTACTTCTAGTTCACTCCACAGGATTTTTGCTGGGTTTTTCGGGTTGAGACATAATTGGAATTTCCCCACTCTAAATAGGACCCAGGTGTTCCATTGCTTTCTTCCTGCCATATGGTTAGTTTAGTTTCAGTGAAGACAGGTAACATGTTGTTTGAGCAAGAGACTTTGAAGGCTGTCGGTTGCAAATAAAGATAAGATTAAAATAAAACAAAGAATTTAGGCAGAAATGACAGGGTATTTTTCATCCAATTCAGGATGAGAAAAAAGGCAATCTGTGAAATGCAATGAGCCAAAGATAGATTGTGCTGATTCGAACTGGTGGCACATTATTGCCGGACAAGCCGGAGCTTCAGCAGCATTGGTGTTCCACTGAAGAACCTGTTGATTGGCTGGATGTTATCCTCGTTTAGTGACCATATGGCCGTCTATGTGTGATGAGACTCATTTTCAATGCATTGAGTCTAGAGGGGGTTTAAGGTAGGATATTCTTACTGACCTTCTCCTGTCTCATTCCTGATCCTTCTGTTCATCCAGTTGGTGCTGACTGAGATTTAGGAGCACATCAGAGAATTACAGGCGTTTCCTCAAGGCCCAAGAAGTTTGCTGCACCCAGCATCAGCGAGAGCACCCCTTATAGTGTTAAGGGTTCATTTACTTTCTACTTTCAGTCTGTAGTAATTTTGTGAGATAAAAGCAGTGGTATTTTCATATTATCTAAAATCAAATGTTCATCAGTTCAATTAATATCCCCGTTATGCTCTGCAGTAGTGTGTTAATGCTGCTTGCTCATCAGGCAGTTTTGAGGCTCGCTGTACATCTGTAAGTTCAGTTTTTTTGCTTTATAACTGGAGCTCCGCGTTCTTCTGGTTACAGTATATGCCTGGCTGCTTGCTTGTCTCTTTTCTCTCTTCTCTTGGATAGGTGGTGCTTTCCAGTTTGATCCTGTGCCATCAGTGATGGGCCAGTATGGACTATGCTTTAGGGTGAATCTGCTGACTGTGTAGGTTTACTTGTGGCATGTTTTTTTGTTTTGTTTGATATGTCTTTACTAGTGTATGAAATATCACAATGAACGAACTTTGTAGGCATGCAGATAAATAACAGCACTGTAATTCTTACAACAATCATGGATCTCGTAATGCACATACAGTTCAGTGTGTCTGAGAGACAGATGAAAACACAGCTCCGGCTGCCCAGTGGTGTGGTGGAACAATCCGCCATCATTAACTTATTGCATGTGTGTATCGACAAAGGCATATCACCATCAGAGCAACAATAAAACATTACCAAGACAACAAAGAACTAGTTCCGTTGTCAGGGTGGCAGCTGTGTGTAAGGATTAAATGTTTACAAAGAACACTAAATAGTGGGGGTTGGACAGTGCAAGTGTGGGGCAAAAGAGAAGAAACCCTACATTGGATGATAAACGGGGGGCGTCCAGACATGGGCAGAGTGGTAGCCGCGACACGCTCCTTGGCTGGGTACGAACCCCCTCAGGAGTGGTCCGTCTTACTCTCCAGTAGTGGTCAGTGGCCTGCAGGGTCATCTATTTTGTCAACCAATTTGAGCACATATGTGTCCCAGAGTTGGCGACTCCATCTCCACCCCTTCATCTAGTGTCGCAGGCATGGTGTCTGCTCCTTCCACTGTCCACTTTTGCACCACTTGGAGCGAGTATGACACAGAGAGAGGCGGTGCTGCCTTTCATACCATTGCTATCTAATTTAAAGAGGACCACAGTCAAGCCAGGACCACAGTCAAGCCAGGACCACAGTCAAGCCAGGACCACAGTCAAGCCTACTAATTTTAGAACAAATGATCCGAGGCAATTGAACATTTATCACTATCAAGATGTGTTCCAACACTTGAGACCACACCTGTGCCAGAACCAGGCAGTCCCAGACCATATGTAGGAAAGTTGTGTCCACATGTCTGCAGCGCAGGCACATTGGGGTCACCCTAGGGAAAATCCTATGTAATCGGTGGGGCATGAGGTATGATTAATGGAAGTAATTAAACTGTGTGAATTTCAGGCGGGCGTTATGGGAGACCCACTTGACATGTTTGAGAGCCATCCCACATTGCCTGTCCATCAAGACCACCCTAAGGCATGCAGCCCACCTGGGCTTACTACACAAGATATGACTTCTGTCTGATGCCTGGAGGGCAGCATCAGCATCCTGACTGCCCGACTGCCCAGGCCATGAGTTAGGGCACACTGTAAATTATGCTGCAGCTGTGGCTCCTCCTGACCTACTCCCTAGGCATTACACACCTCTAGCACAAGCACAGCGTGTGCCAAAAAGAGGCGCGCACCCAAGTCATATGCCTTTTGAAGGTCATGAAACGACTGCAGCGCACCATCCGTATACAGGTTTCCCACCTGTGCCACCCCTGCATCTCGCCACTGCGTAGGGTCATAGGTGTCTAGTCGTGACCTTACCCTCTGCATATTCCACAGTAGTAGCTGTGGCATGTATGGCAACCATCTGTGCCCAGGCTGGAAGTGTCTGTTCCAGCACATCTTAGCAACTTGTGCTAGCCTGCTAAGTTTCCTAGCAGGGACGCCGCACTAAGGCAGCTAGTCCAACACCCCAGTGCCCCGGAGTTCATTTCAAATCTATCTGCTTTTTGCTAGTTGACCACCGGCCAGTCACCTCATGGGCCACTGTAGCTGTGCCCCAGCGAAGTGCAGCTCTAGGTCTGGCACTCCCAGGCCCCCCTCCAACAACGGTCGCTGTAGCATGGCCAAGGTTCCTCTCCTTCTGCTCTCTCCCCATTACAGGTTAGAAATTACTCCCCCCAGGTCCACGAAGAAGGACCTCAGAGGTATCACTGGAAGAGCCATAATAAAAGTATGAGATGCGGTAGGACCAACATCTTGGCTATGGAGGGTCTACCCATGTGCGACAAAGGAAGACACTCCCAGAAACTCAGGGAGTGACATATCGTCATCAGGGCCCTGCAATGGTTCCCATCTATTAAGTTTCTGTCCGTGTGGTGGTATACTTGGATACCAGGTTATTGAAATGACTCAAGGCAACACGGAAGTCTCTGGGGCTCCACCTTCACATCTCCTCCTGCTGCACACTGCAAAAGGGGAACAAGCATGATTTCCCCCAACTAATCCTAAAACCAGTCCTTTCTTTAAAAAACTGCAGCAGTTCGTAAAGTGCCAGCAGCACCCAGCTATGATCTTGTATATACATTAGGGTGTCATTGGTGTATACTTGTATATACATCAGGGTGTCATTGGCGTATAAGGAGACAATGTGGCAATCAGTCTTCACCGCCAGCCCCGAGTCAGTCCTGTGGATCTCAATAGGCCAGTGAGGGGCTCCATGGACAGGGCAAAGATAATGGGTGAGAGGAAGCTGCCCTGCCGAGTGCCCCTACCAGTCTCAAATTGCTGTGATACTTGTTGCCCCATCTTCACCCTGGCCCATGGGGCTGCGTAGAGTAATCTACCCAGCCTAGAAACTTGGGCCCATGCTGAGGGCCTCTAAAACTAGCAGCAGGTAAGACCATCCCAGGATGTTAAGTGACAGCGCCACTGGGAGGTCAGGTGCGTCTTCCAGCCCTCCCATGATATGGCATAGCCTGTGGGTGTCATAGAAGGTGACCCTATGCAGTATAAATCCTCACTGGTCGGGATGCACCAGTGACTGAAGCATTGGCACCAGTCTATTCGCCAAAACCTTTTTTTTAAACTCAATGTTTAGCATTAACAATTGGCGATAGGAGCTGACCTCCAATGGATCCCTGAAATACAACAAGACCTACCCTATGAACAAGTTTATAAAAATTCTAAAGTAGTGTGCAGGTGCTCAATCTATGTAGTGCCTGCCTAACTCTCAGTCACTGGTGTGCTCACCATATGTATCATAAGAACATTGTGTCCAAAGATGCTAAAAAACCTTACTAGTGATTAATTTGTGTTCAAGAAAAGTAGAGAAAGTAAAAAAGGTGTGATAGGACGACAGCGCCTCACGGAAGCAGCCCCAACGAGGTATGTGTAGACTGGTACTCGTCTACTACCTCCTGATGTCATCATCGGTCGCTGCCGCCCAAACAGAAATAGTAAAGGTGGAACAGAAATGTGTACTATACTGCACTCGAACTCTACGTGATAGTCCTAATGACTCCTATCCTATCTAGCAACCTGTGTGTTGCAGTAGTGTGTGCTAATCTACAAAAACAGGAAGTGTCGACCCAAATTTGGTGAGTTGAGCCTGATCAGGACTCAAGTCACTCAGAAGTAAAACCGAGCAGCATAACACTAGCTATGTGGTGCTTTATTCTCAGCTGTGTCGCTTGCTCATTTAAAAACCGACATGTTTCGTTGCCGTATTACTTTACCGGCAACTTCATCAGGGCTTGGGTCGACTGGTCTCTCTGCAAACGCTAATGTGTACCAGCGATATCTTTAAATCAGCACCTGGAGAGGACACAACAATAAAAACAATCAAACACACACATGTACTCTGTCTCTCCTCTACCAGGTCGTACCTGGTCTTGCCGAGCAGCTGCTCCTCATCCACAGCAATAGATTCATGCTATTGTTAAGATATTTACCCTCGAGGTGCTGTGTAGCAGCATACCTGCACCTCCGTCATATAAGTGTCTTGGGTATTTGTGTACCGGCCCCTTTGGCTGTTAAAATCAGAACTGCGGAACTTTGTTTCTAAAAAAGGCACATCAAAGGAATCTGTGTATCAAAATCACTAGCATCACATACTTTTGGACCAATGATAATACTCATCTATTTGGATGTAGAGTGTTTGATTTTGTCCCGCCATTGGTCGAGAATCGTCATGGTGACTAGTGTACGATTCACCGTTGAATGCCTTCATGCTGAAGTATGTGTAATGAGTGGTTGCGTGTGGGTATCACTTTACGCTATGTTGATTTCTTGTGGACCTACTGCTGTGGTAGCATAGCACTTTGTAATAGTCAGACCTGTATGGACATCCAGCTATACCCCCTCCTCATGTAGAGCTTCATACCCCCTACTTAGCCCGTGAAACGGGTCTTACCTCATCAGTCTGAGCCTCGGGTCGTGACTCGCCTGGGGCTGCTTCCGTGAGGCGCTGTCGTCCTATCACACCTTTTTTACTTTCTCTACTTTTCTTGAACACGAATTAATCACTAGTAAGGTTTTTTAGCATCTTTGGACACAATGTTCTTATGATACATATGGTGAGCACACCAGTGACTGAGAGTTAGGCAGGCACTACATAGATTGAGCACCTGCACACTACTTTAGAATTTTTATAAACTTGTTCATAGGGTAGGTCTTGTTGTATTTCAGGATTGTGAGTGGGGGGCCACCTACCCTTTAAACCCCCTAGGCTCCCTTGTTGTGTAACTCCAATGGATCCCTGCCAGCTTTGGGCAACACGACAATGCAGGCTTTACAAAGAGAGGCAGGCAGTATCTGTTGACGGTGTGCCTCTACATATACCTCAAGCAGTTTAGGGGCGAGGGTCACTCTGTACATGGCATAAAATTCAACATAAAACCCATCCGTGCCTGGGACCTTGTTTTAAGCCATCTGGCGATTTGCAGTTTGTATCTCTTTTAGTTGGAGTGGCTGCTCTAGTTCCTAACGGAGCAGCGGCGTCAGGCGGGCGAGGGCAGCGGACCGGAAAAAGCACTGAATACTGTCTGGGGAGGGTCCCATGGGTGGGGAGTATAACATCTCGCAGTAGTCCAGGAACACTGCATTTATGTTTCAGATTGCTCCTATAATGGTTCAGGGGATGGCCGTTTTCAGGAGCCATACCAGCATGCAACCTGGTTTGTCACTGCTGGAGCAGAGTTTTCTTTTAGAAAATTCATGGGCTTTTGAAGCTCTGGCATGTCTATGCGTTTTATTAATTTATTAATAATTAACAATTAATTATTTGTCTTGTGCAAGTGTGATTTTATTAATCAATTTGTTTGTTCTAACATAAGAGAAAGTTATACGAGGGTTAGCTTATTTGTGCTGTTTCTGTTTAATAATAACGTGCAAGTTTTCATGTTTAAACGTTGCTGTGTGCTATTTATTTTAAGCACAAAAACGCTGTCTGAATTAATGCTTTTCATGTCGCAAAGCTAGATAAATACATACACATAAGGGATTAGTGGGGTTAACACTGTTTAATAATTATGCTGTAGTAACGTTTATTTTGTCTCTTTAATTAAGATGGTCTATTGTGGCCTATGAAGGCCTTAACCGAGCTGACAGTATTTCGAAGCCTGGCTGTGGCATATTCTGTGATGTGGCAAGGGAGACCCCTGCTGGAAAAAGGTCGAAGACAACTGACCATGGTCCTTATTGTAAATTTCCATGAGGACATCAGCAGTTTGGAGGATCTCCAAAGAAATGGAACGTCCTTGGCAAACAAAGGAGCTTCAGAAATGAACAATGAACTGTGGCCCGGCTGCCGAGGGAAGTTGAACAAATTGGATACTTTGATAGTTTCTTGGTTCCTGTTCCGTAGTTCACGTCTTGTGACTTTTCCTGAGCGAAGATTTTCAGATGTAGCAATGTTACATCCCTTCCTTCTCGCTCTGCTCAGTGATACAGTTTATTCTGCCAACTTTATGTGTGTTTCCATTGTAATTTTCATTATAAGAATTGTTAGCTTAGGGAGGGCTTTGCCACTTGCCATTTTACCTTTGCTGCGTGAACTTGCGTTGCTGAGGATCGATGCTGAGGGACTTCGTCCTGAGAGACTTTACCGAGAGACTTGTCCTGACCCGTTCTGACACTTAGTTAGAATAGGTAACTATGAGAAATGATTTATTCTGATTGATTTACTTTGACTAATTTTAGATAAAGCAATATAACTTTTAAACATGATGTTGAATTTCCTTTCTTGTCAATTATTGTGTACATTTTGATCATTATTGAATAGTTTGTATAGAGTATGTTTAAGGACAACCAATATAATCAGGTCCTATCGTCCTAGATATAGATGCAGGGTGTTTAGGTGTTTTCTTTCCACAGGTTTATTGCTGGTAGAGTATTTGAGCGTATGTTAGTGAAATGGGCCCTAGCGTATGATGAATGTATGTGCGTGTAACTGTGTGATTACTCTATCCGTGGTAGTGGGCATATTTTAGATACCCTGATCTCTATCAATTTCTCTGGTAGCAGAGGATGGTTCTAGATGGTTGTCTTGATCTGATAAGATAAGATTGCTTGTATATTAGCTTATTGATTATTGATTTATTTTTGATGATATTGGTATATGTACTAATACTATATGTTGGAGTCGTCATGTTGAGTTATATGTAGTGCTTCTGGAATTTGGAAGCTGGTAGCAGTTCCGTAGTAGGGCAGAGGAAGGTGTATATGCTGCTCTCGGGAAAGATGGGATTGTAAGGAATAACGTGTGACAATTGAAGTTGCGCGTTCACATTGTCTGGGTTCGGAATCAGTGACATTATTGTATGTTACTATTAGAAAACATTTCTGGTATATAAGGAGTGTGTATCGTAGTGAAGGTTATCTGTGAAACTCTGGTCTTGAGTCCCAGGGATCCGTAAGGATTGCCGTTAAAGCTTATTGCGGGAGGAGTAATAGGTATTCTCTGAGCTTGTTTGAGGAACTGGGCAGAGGTAAGCTGCTTAGTTGTTGTGAGTTATAATTCTGTAGTGGGACAGATTGTGCGCTGTTCTCGGGAAGCAGGATTCTGTGTGCATGTACTATATTTTTCTTGTATGAATGTGCGTGAATGTATATACATTTATTGATTGTAAGACTCTTTGGATAAGTCCTAGAGGAAACAGTTATGAGATGTATGAAAGTTTGTTGACTCTTGAAAAATAGACTCTTTTTACTATCCTGTGGTTAGCGAAGCAGACAATGGAGATGTTTTTATGTTGTAACTAATAGATTTTGTAGAAATTTTGACACGAAGTCTACTGAGAGTTTTTGTAAAGGAGGGCTAGACGGGTGACAGAGACAGGAGACAGAGACTGCAGCGGCTGTTGATGTCAGAAGGTCCGCGTTCTGATTGGATAGTGGATCAGAATAGGGTTCGCGCTAGGATTGGTGCGTTAGTGTGAGTCGCGCAGGGATTGGAAGAGCTGTTTAGTGACGTAGACACTCCAGGATTGGTGCGTTAGTGTGAGTCGCGCTGCTATTGGTTGAGAAACTCGTATTGTATATTTATAATACGGAAAGAGTAGAGAGTTTTAGTAAGCACTAAAATGTATTATCAAGAGGAGAAAAAGAAAAAGACGTTCTTTGGGAAAGTTAAAAAGTGGTTTACCAAGGATAAAGAGGTTAAAACGAGAGAGGGTGAGTTGCTACCTCCAGCAAAAACACCTGCATCCTTCATGGTTGCGAAATATGGATTACATATCTGTATATGGTTGCAGAATTGGGTTAGGTATACTAAAGAAGATGGTGTTTTAGCATTTCCAGAACATGGTTCATTTAATTTGGCCGTGTTGAGAAATTTACGGGAAAAGATGGCATGTCTGGACCCGAAGCCGAGACCTACACAGTTCGAGGCTTTAGTGGAATGGGAAGAGGAAGTTCATGAGCGAGAAAAGCAAAGATCTGGAGGGTATTACAGGAACATGTTTGGGAGGAGACATGATCGTGAAACACATCATGATCGGATGAAAAGATGGCGAGATGTTAATATGACGGAGGGATTATATCCAATGAGAACAGTTGAAGTTTCTGCTCCTTCTGTAGAAAGGGTTCCTGAGTCAGATATGAGAAGATATGGAGAGTATGAGGATGAGGTCTTAAATGACATGATTTACAAGAGACCACCTCCATATAGACCAGAACCAGATGAGAGTACACCAGTTGTTTCTCCGATAAGAGATACAGTCTGTATTATTGAAAAAGAAAAAATGACACCTGAATCAAGAAGTAATAGTTCTTTCAGGGAGAGAGAAAATCGAAGTAGTGAGGAAAATGCCAGAAAATTAGCAAAAACGACAACAGAACTGACTGAGAAAATTAGGGAGTTAACGAAGAATCTGGAAGCTGTTACGGTGCCTGTAACAATAGGTCCGATTATGCCTGTGTTTGACAAACAGAGAGCAGGTGAGAATGGACTAGTGATTCCATATGTTGGGAATAACCTGACAAATTCAGTTGGTCCTTCAGGAGATTCAGATAAAAGAGCAGAAAGAAGTGACCTGAGACAAACAAGACATGACACATGTAGTGAACTACTGGATGCTAGTGAACCTAGTTGTTCAGGGATGCCAATTCTAGAACCGCAGAAAAAAGTGGTTCCAGTGAGAAAAACTGCTGAAATAACAGTTGATGATTTGAATGATTGGATGAAGGTTCTTCAGAAAAAGGATAAGGATTCACAAGTTATTGATGTGGTTAAGTTACGTATAGAATTAGAAGAGCTTGTGACAGGAACAGTTCCAACAGAAATCCTGAAGAGTCATCATGATGGTGAATTAATGTTTATGTGTAAAAGCATAACATGGAGAGCAAGAAATACTCATGATAGACTAAGAGCGATAGCAAATGAGCAAGGAGTTGACATTGATAAAGTAAAGGTTTTGCAGAAAACTTACAGGATGGATTTCACAGAGAAAGACATAGAAAATTTGAATACTTCTGGTAGAACAGGACAGATTAAAGAAATGGTGGCATTATTGCGAAGATGGGGTGATGTAGAAAAGTGGAAGGATAGGTGGTATAAGAAAAGAGAGGAATCTGAAGACAGAACAACTTATTCAGCATTTCCAGTGAGAGAAAAGGAGAAACCAGTGGAGCATTATCCTATGAGAGAAATACCTGGAGGAGGATATGTACATGTTCCATGGACCAGACAGGATATTTTATCATTTACGAATGATTTCCCTCGATTGAGAGAAAAGCCCGTCGAGTGGTATAGGCAGGTAGATAGGTTTGTGAAATTGTCAAAAGTGCTGTGGGTTGACCTGAATAGTCTGTTTGATATAATTGTTCCAGCAGACTTGTGGACTGAGTGTAAAATAGTTGTGAGTTGGCCTACTGAGGAATATCCAAGAGATCCAAGAACAGGGGCACCAGATCCAGAAGTGATGAGGAAGTATGATCAGGTGATGGTATACCTGAAGAGTAAAGTTCCTCCAAAAGAGACAGACTGGGTTAAGATAGACCGAACACAACAGGAAGCAAAAGAATCAGTTCATGCTTTTTACGAAAGGTTGATACTGGCTTTTAAACAATTCAGTGGAGATGAACACCTGGGTGACAAGGATTTGAGTCATTTTGTATACAGATTTGTATATGGTTTAAGACCTGAAATTGGTGAGAGAATTCGTGAGCACACGGTGGATTGGCAGAGTAAGAAAGTAGATGAGATTCTGAGACATGCAAAATACTTCAGTGATGAAATTGAAGCAAAACAAAGAAAGCTGAAAGAGAAAGCAATGTGGGCACAAGTGAAAGTTGCAGAAAGACAGGAAGCACAGTTGGTGGAACAGGCGAATAATCCAGGAAATAATGCAGGAAATAGACCCAGATATGTAGGAAAGGGGAAAGGAAGTCTTGAGGAAGCAAAGAAAAAGTTCCCTTGTCACAACTGTGGCCAGCTGGGACATTGGAGATCTGAATGTCCTAATCCACCATTAGTGAATAATGAGGGTAAATCCTTAAATCAACAGGTGCAGAATGAAGGGAATAACCAGCAGCAACAGCAACAGAAAGTTGTGAGACAGCAGAGTCAGGAGCCAAAACCGCCCTTGCCGCAGAATAGAGGGGTACAAAAGTACAATCAGGACTCGGGATTCTTCAATGATGAGCAGGTAAACAAACCAAGACGTTCTAACAAAGTACAACAGTACTTGTTAAAGAGTGAAGGGAGTGAGTCTGAGGGTGATTATTGACGGTGCCGAAGAGAGGAGGAAGAGTGCATACTTGGTGCAACTCTAGAAATAGACCAGGCAGGACCATTTGTGGATGGGAAAATAAATGAGGAAAGTGTTACTTTTTTGGTAGACACAGGTGCGACAAGATCAACTGTCAGGTCAACAGATGTTAGAAATCTTCCTCTCTCGGATGAAGCAATCCAAGTAGTTGGTGTAGCCAATACACAAATCAGAACACGTCTTACTGAACCAGTAAGAGTACAGATAGGGAAATTTTCAGACATGCACAGATTTATTGTCTGTGACACGAGTCCAGTGAACTTGTTAGGTAGGGACCTATTGTGTAAAATGAATTGCACAATTTTTTGTACACCAGATGGAATAGCTTTTGAGACACCAGATGATGATGTTTTCTACCGAATGACTCTAGAAAATAAAGAAAGTGAGTTAATTGGTGCATTTGCTGTGTTTAATCCGGAGGATTTGCCTCAAGAGCTGAGAGACACAGTGAAAAGAGCAGTTTGGGATTTTACAGGAGAGGATGTGGGATTGACGAATAATGTAGATCCAGTGAAAATTGCAGTAAAAGAGGGAATTACATATCCTAACATTCCTCAGTTCAAAATGACACCAGAAATAATTGAAGGGATAACTCCTATAATTGAGAAAATGATTCAGCAAGGAGTTCTGAGAGAACTATTGAGTAGTCCGTGTAATTCACCGATAATGGGACTGAAAAAGCCCAATAGCAAATTTAGGATCGTACAGGATCTGAGAAAAGTTAATCAAATTGTGGTGGCATGTTGTCCTATTGTGCCAAATCCATCAGTGATTCTGTATCAAATTCCACATGATGCTGAGTGGTATACAGTGATTGATTTGTGTCATGCGTTCTTTTCAATTCCATTGCATCATGACAGCCAGCCGATTTTTGCATTTAGGTTTGGCCAGCGTATCTTAGCATGGTGTCGAATCCCACAGGGGTATACAGAGAGTCCTTCGATATTCAATCAGTTATTGAAGAAATCGTTGGAGAGTTTGATTATGCCCGAAAACTCAGTGTTAGTGCAGTACATTGATGACCTACTTGTGGCATCAAAGACACGTGAGGCTTGTGAAGTGGATACCATAGCTTTACTGAATCATCTGTCAGATGGAGGGTTAAAGGTATCTCCAGCCAAATTGCAGTTTTGCAAGAAAGAGGTTCATTATCTTGGACACAATATTGAAAAAGGTCTGAGAAAAGTGACTACTGACAGGATCAGAATAATCAGAGAAATGAAAGCTCCAAAAACCCAGAGAGAAGTGAGAATGTTCCTGGGTATGGTGGGATATTGTCGTCAGTGGATAATTAATTTTTCCCTGATAGCAAAGCCATTGATTAAATTGACAAAAGGTGAAATGACAGATCCATTGAATCTGGATGAAGAACAATTGGCAGCATTTGAAGAGCTCAAAAGTAAAATGTGTGAGGCTCCAGCTTTGGGTATGCCTGACTACGAAAAAGAGTTCGAATTGTACTGCAGTGAGAGAAATGGATGTGCACTTTCAGTGTTAATCCAGAAACATGGACAATTGAGAAGGCCTATTGCATACTTCTCATCGACACTTGACCCTGTAGCTGTGGGTTTACCAGGTTGTCTAAAATCTGTGGCTGCAACATGCAGAAGCCTGGAACAGAGTGAGGGGATCATAATGGGATATCCTGTAAGGGTATTCGTACCTCACAATGTGGCAATTCTTTTGACGAGAAGCAGAACTCAGCATATGTCACATAGTCGGCTGACTAAGTACGAAAAAGTGATTCTGGGAGCATCAAATGTGACTCTTGAGAGATGTGTGAATGTGAATCCAGCGACACTCTTGCCGGATATTGAAAATGTGGGTATAAAGATGGAAGATGATCATGATTGTTTGGATGTGCTTGAGTATTGTACAAAACCGAGACCAGACATAAGGGATATTCCCTTACCTGAGAATGACCATGTGCTGTTTGTGGATGGATCATGCCTGAGGAATGATGATGGTGTGCTATGTGCAGCATATGCAGTGTGCAAAGTTTCAGAGGTCATGGAAGCATCACCATTGAAAAGAGTGAAATCTGCGCAAGTTGCTGAATTAGTGGCATTGACAAAAGCTTGTGAGATTGGGAAAGATTTGAGAACAACCGTGTTGACTGATAGTCAGTATGGATTTGGAGTGGTGCATGATTTTGGCCAACTGTGGCTGCAAAGAGGTTTCTTGACATCGGGTGGAACTCCAATAAAGAATGCTGAATTGATTGGAAAATTGCTTGAGGCGATACAGCTGCCTAAGGAGTTAGCAGTTGTAAAATGTGCTGCCCATGGTCCAGGGGATGATTTTATCACGGTTGGAAACCGTTACGCCAACGATGTGGCGCAGTATTGTGCTAAGACAAATCAGTCAATTAATCGGGACAGAATGGAGGAAATGTCTTTTCTTTCTGTGATGTTTACTAATGTCCTAGAAACATGGGATGAAGTAAAGCAGTTACAAGATGAAGCAGGAGAAGAAGAGAAACAAGATTGGGTTAAGGCAGGATGTGCTCCAAGAGAAACAGACCATGTTTGGGTCTATAGAGATGGCAGACCAGTAATGCCAAACTCAATCTTGTCGTCAATGGCAAGGATGTATCATGGCCAGGGACATCTGGGGAGGGATGCGATGGTGAGGTCGTTCAAGCAGACCTGGTACAATGCAAAGTTCAGGACAATTGCAGAGAGCATCTGTCAAAGGTGTTTAATTTGTCAGCAATTTAACACTGGGAAAAAGACAGTGGTGAGTCTGGGAACAATAGGCAGAGAAGGAGGTCCTTTTACAAGAATGCAGATTGATTTAATTGAAATGCCCCAAGTGAACAGACTGAGGTATGTTCTAGTGGTAGTTTGTTTGTTTTCAAGGTGGGTGGAAGCTTACCCGACTAGAAGAAATGATGGATTAACAGTGGCAAAATTACTGTTGAGAGAGTTGATTCCTAGGTACGGGTTTCCAGTTACAGTTGAGTCCGACAGAGGTAGACACTTTCAAAATGAACTCATAGGTTTAATTTGTGAAGCATTGAAAATACAGCAGAAGCTACATTGTGCATACCGACCAGAGGCTTCTGGTGTGGTTGAGCAGATCAATGGCACAATCAAGAATAGGATTGGAAAGATGTGTTTAGCCACTGGCATGAAATGGCCAGATGTGTTACCTCTAGTTCTGATGACTATGAGATCTACTCCAGATAGAACTACTGGTTTGAGCCCGCATGAAATAATCATGGGACGTGCTATGCGCCATGCATTCGTGCCTGTCAATAAGTTGGTGTCAATAACTGATGACATGATTTTGGATTACTGTAAAGGCCTGGCTGACGCAGTTCATTCTGTGTTTCACCAGGTTGGAGAAGAAGCTACCACACTTGAGAAGAAGCAAGCCCATGATCTAAGTCCAGGAGACTGGGTGAGGATAAAAGTTCACAGGAGAAGAAATTGCTTGATTCCAAGGTGGGGAAGGCCGAGACAAGTTATTCTGACTACGACGACTGCAGTAAAGTGTGCTGGAGTGAAGCACTGGGTACATGCAAGTCATACTCTGAGAGTTCCAAACCCAAAAGAAGGAACTGGTAAAGAGTATTTTGAAGAGTCAGATTCCAGTGATGGTGAAGATCCTGAAGATACGGAATCAGTGAGAAAAGAAGCAGAGAGAGCTTCAAGAGAATCACTGCGAGTATCAGAGAGAAGATCAGATTCTGCTAAAGAGCCTGAAGTTTCAAGTAGCAGTGGAGGGAAAAGAAAAGAAAAAAGAAATCACACAGAGATTACTCCTGAATCAGAAGAGGAGGAGATTGAAGAACCACTTGAGATTATTCTTGAAGAAACAGGGTCAGAAGAAGAAAGAGAGGGACAGATTGCGGAAGACCCCCGAGGAGGTGTAGGGAACATTGATGAGGAGCTAGGTGAAGGGACAAGTAGACAGCAAGAAGATTGCGTGTCGGAGACCCGAGGAGGGACAGAAGTAGGGAAGTCTCAAATAGTGGTGAAAGAATCTGTGGAAGAAAAGAAAACTGCTAAGAAACGAAAGCAAAAGGCAATTGAAACAGAATCGGATGATGAAAATGAACAAACAGAGGGTCGAGTTCTGAGAAAGAGAACCTCGATTGGAGAAAATAGTGTTAAAGAATTAAGGCCGAAAAAGGTTGTGAAAGGAGATCGTTGGCCTAACAACCGAGTTAAAAGGGTGAGATACAGAGTAATAAGAGCAAATTAATCGAAAGCTGAACAAGTAAATGAAATATCAAGTCAAACTTCAAAGGCTGAAGGAGAAGAATCAAGGAGATCAAAAGAACCAGTAGAAATAAAAAGAGTTAAAAAACCCAACCAAAAGTACAGATCACCGGAATGGTCTTATGTGACACTGTCTGAAGAAGGAAAAGAAGAAACAGTGACTCGAGATAATCCGGAAGTGGTCTTGAGAGAAGTGGTTGAGGAAGATACTGGTGAAATTCTGAAAGTACTCTTGACTGACATTGGAGAAGAGTCGAGTACTGAGGATTCTGATGTTGGAGATCTGATACAATTTGATGTTGAAGAAATTGAAGTGAAGAATGACAAGTATCCAAACTGAGTAAAAGAAGGATTCACTTGGATCAAGTGAATGAGGAGATCGTTTGGATAAACTGAAAGCTGAAGAATTGTTGAAGAATTGAAGAAGTTCAAACAGTAGTGGAGTAGTAGAGGCTAAACTAAAATGGCTAACATAGAGGATAATAGAAATAGATGTGCCTTCTTTAAGAGGTGGTGTAGAATGTGCTGCTGTTGTACTGGATTATTAATGCTTCTATGGGGTGTTTTAGTTTTATTAGTAACTTTTAAGGTTGAATTTGGGATAAACACAGAAAATGTGACTAATGTAGAGAAGAATTCACAAAAAGTAGTTCCAATTAGAAGTAGTAGTTACATACACAAAGATAGGTCAATTAATAATTTCTCTAGTAATGTTTTTTCTAAACTGTTATATGAATATGTGAAGACAATGGAAGTAAGGGATTGCTACGTCTGTATGCAATTACCTGCATCTGTTTCAGAGGGTTTTACTTATCACCATTTACCAGCTACATATGGTATTTCTTGTAGTATTTTAAGTAGTGTTTTTTATTTGTTAGGGAAAATAGATTATAAGATGTCTAACAGAGATAGTATTTTTGGGCACTTGCCAATGAATGAAGAGCTGAATCCAGCTAAAGAAGCTAACACTTTTGGTGAGATTTTTATTGAAGAAAAAGGATTAACATTAGATTACATTTTTAAGAATAATTTAACTTGCAGTTTGAAAGAAGAAGAGAGAGCTTTCCTGGATATGGTAGAAGAAAGGAGAGTGAACATGCATGAGAAAGAGGGAAAATATGAAGTGAGTGAGACAATTTGGGACATTGAGATGGGAAAAGAGTTGAAAAATGGGGCTAGTCCAACTTTAGCTCTAGATGCACCGCAGAAGGGTAAACTTTGCATTACCAGAAGGAAATCCCAATATGATACATATTTTGTGGGAACTAGTGAGTGCCATGATACATACTTCATTGCGACAGGTTGGGGTTTCAGAGGTGGAGAAGATACGATTTTTCCAGGAGTGTACTATGTTTGTGGGAACAAGGCTTATTACAAGTTGCCTGACCATTGGTATGGCACGTGTTATGTGGGCCTGGTTTTTCCTAAGATTTTTCATACAGATAAAATAAGAGATGTAGAAGATATTAACTTATTAACGCGCTTTAAGAGAGAAACTTGGTCTGAAATTGTGGGTGATATTTTTGGGGTTTTGATTCCAGCAGTGGGAATTTCTTTAAATGCTTATGGAATTTGGAAACTGTCCACAGTGGTTGATCGCTTATCGACAAATACCGCAGGGGGGTTTCTTTTGGTGAATACGGAATTAAGTGCCGTACGTGCCATGTCTATGCAAAATCGACTTGCCCTTGATATTTTATTGGCCAAGGAGGGTGGAGTTTGTGGAATATTGAAAGTTCAACATTGTTGTACTTACATTCCTGACGAAAGTAAAGACCTGAAGGTCTATATCAAAAATATTACTGATTTGCATGAAGAATTAGTACCACTTGAAGCTGGGAGTTTGTGGACTAAAATAGCTAATAAAATGATAGCTGTTAAGGATTTTATTGCAAAAATAGGTAGTACAATTATAGGTAGAATATTGTTTCCCTTGTCTTGTATAATTGTGGCTTTGTTAATAATAAGATTGGTGTGTGTGTGTTGTAAAAACAGGGGAGGGAAGAAGAAATTGAATAAGGAAAAGAAAAATAAGAAGTTGAAAAGAGAACCTCAAGAAATTGAACTAGAAGAATTGAGGGAGAGTGTTTACTTGGAGACAAAGAGAGATGATGAAAGAGTGACTAGTGTTTAATGTTGTGTAAGGGGAAAAGACATTTCTGATTTTTCCTAAAATGGGACTAAATTTTCACTAATTTTTTTTTGGGTTTATTTGGTGATAAAATCACCAAAGGGGGGATTGCTGGAGCAGAGTTTTCTTTTAGAAAATTCATGGGCTTTTGAAGCTCTGGCATGTCTATGCGTTTTATTAATTTATTAATAATTAACAATTAATTATTTGTCTTGTGCAAGTGTGATTTTATTAATCAATTTGTTTATTCTAACTTAAGAGAAAGTTATACGAGGGTTAGCTTATTTGTGCTGTTTCTGTTTAATAATAACGTGCAAGTTTTCATGTTTAAACGTTGCTGTGTGCTATTTATTTTAAGCACAAAAACGCTGTCTGAATTAATGCTTTTCATGTCGCAAAGCTAGATAAATACATACACATAAGGGTATTAGTGGGGTTAACACTGTTTAATCATTATGCTGTAGTAACGTTTATTTTGTCTCTTTAATTAAGATGGTCTATTGTGGCCTATGAAGGCCTTAACCGAGCTGACAGTATTTCGAAGCCTGGCTGTGGCATATTCTGTGATGTGGCAAGGGAGACCCCTGCTGGAAAAAGGTCGAAGACAACTGACCATGGTCCTTATTGTAAATTTCCATGAGGACATCAGCAGTTTGGAGGATCTCCAAAGAAATGGAACGTCCTTGGCAAACAAAGGAGCTTCAGAAACGAACAATGTACTGTGGCCCGGCTGCCGAGGGAAGTTGAACAAATTGGATACTTTGATAGTTTCTTGGTTCCTGTTCCGTAGTTCACGTCTTGTGACTTTTCCTGAGCGAAGATTTTCAGATGTAGCAATGTTACATCCCTTCCTTCTCGCTCTGCTCAGTGATACAGTTTATTCTGCCAACTTTATGTGTGTTTCCATTGTAATTTTCATTATAAGAATTGTTAGCTTAGGGAGGGCTTTGCCACTTGCCATTTTACCTTTGCTGCGTGAACTTGCGTTGCTGAGGATCGATGCTGAGGGACTTCGTCCTGAGAGACTTTACCGAGAGACTTGTCCTGACCCGTTCTGACACTTAGTTAGAATAGGTAACTATGAGAAATGATTTATTCTGATTGATTTACTTTGACTAATTTTAGATAAAGCAATATAACTTTTAAACATGATGTTGAATTTCCTTTCTTGTCAATTATTGTGTACATTTTGATCATTATTGAATAGTTTGTATAGAGTATGTTTAAGGACAACCACTATAATCAGGTCCTATCGTCCTAGATATAGATGCAGGGTGTTTAGGTGTTTTCTTTCCACAGGTTTATTGCTGGTAGAGTATTTGAGCGTATGTTAGTGAAATGGGCCCTAGCGTATGATGAATGTATGTGCGTGTAACTGTGTGATTACTCTATCCGTGGTAGTGGGCATATTTTAGATACCCTGATCTCTATCATCACCATCTGCATGTTGTCAGGCTATGTCGGCCTTATAGTCAATGTTACTAAGTTGTCACGCTTTGTCTCTATGCCTAGCATGTAATGCCTTCTGTGAAGCAGAGAAGCCCTCTCCCCCAGGTGGTCTTGAGATGCAGTGACCACGCACAACCACTTTCATCGCATTCCACTCTAGTTTCCGTGTCCCCACCGATCCCCTCAAAATATTAGAGCAGGTGTGTGGTAATTGCATCCTTGAAGACCGCATCAAGGAGAGACTTTGAGCGCAGTCTCCATGTTGGTATGGGAGAACACAATCTCCCCCATCTGAATGTGACTTTATTTGCGGCATGTTACAACAGCACCTTGACCCCACACATTCCTGTCTCCTGTGCATTGTACTCTACATGTCACGCTTGAAGGTGGGTGAGGTGGTTGGATGGGTCTTCAGGGTGTGTTTCTAAAGGTTCGTACGTTTGCTCACACCATCACCACACCACCCTACTAGCATGTTGTGCTGGAAGTATGGTCATGTTGGATGAGTGTGGCTCCTGAAAATAGTTTCCGGGAGGGTAGATGACCTCCATCAGTGTCATGGCGCACCATCATGTGTCATGCTAGTGAAAGGATGAGGTGGCTTGACGTGTACGGGTCCAAACCATGCTGGTGGGTGGGTGAACAGGTAGAAAACACCACAAAACTTTAGCACACAATCTGATGTGCGTGGGTAAGCTGTCCTTGGTTTATCCCTGGAACATGGCATGCTGGAAAGTAGATCAACTATGAGGACCTGTTTGCTTTCATCAGCTACCGCCAGCAGAATCTCCTTCTGTTTACAGTCAATGATGTTCCTTCTCTTCCAATCAGACACTCCTCTCCACATTCACTTGCAGTATATTAGTGGTCCCTCCATCTAAATCAGATCTTATTTTCAACATTGACTCTTCTGAATGATATTCAAACAAAACATAAACACAAAAATTAGAAAAGGCTTAGTTTCATCCAAATTGCCTGCACTGATTCAAATCTGTTTTGCCCGCAACAACCTCTATTTCCCTTCTCTGGCAGATATTCCCTGTCATTAAAACTGGGCAATATCCTGCTTGGCAGCCTCCACCCTGCATGCTGCTTCCCACCTCATCGCCGCACCACACCACACCACCTTAAAACAATTTTGTTACCCTACTTCGGAAGCTCCGCTCATTCCGATCCTTCTGAGTCACCTACTGGGCCCTCCAGAAAAAAGAGTAAGGTATATAACAGACAAGCTTCATAGCTAAGGCAGCCTCCTCACTACCTATGCTCAATACCCAGAATATTCAAACGGACTTGTACACTTACGGCCTTAGATTGAGGTACCTCTGCATCTTAAAAATCACATCTCTTCAGAGCTTTAGGGTAGAACCGAACTTTAGAGAGCTTAGTTCTTATATCTCTTTAATGTTTGACCTGGCAACTGGACATCTACAGCCACACTTCTGGACTCTGCTGGACTCCAGTACAATTATTTACAAAAGGAAAAGGAATTTAATCTAAAAGCGTCATCGTACATGACCGCATTATAAACGATAGGTGGAGAAATTAAAGGTCTCTGTTTGAGGCTTAGACTAAAGTATAATCATAAGTAAACCCCTTAATATTATTATGGTGTGTATGCACATGCAACCTATATATTTATGACGATTATCCCTAAGGGACTGTGGTGTCACTCTATTTTCTTATGTGCACATGGTTTGTGTATTTCTACATGCCCCGTTCCATATTTCTTTCGTAGTTTATGCACCCTTCCTGCAAGTCATTTCTGGCTCTTTATTCTTTCAATCCTCCAGTCACTCAAAGGGATGACACTATTTCACAACTGACCACTCTCCTTCCAGTTCATCCCATTTACAATTCAATAGAGGATCATCCTCAGCTCTCCTTAAGGAAGTTTGATTTCATCTCAGGTTCCATAAACCTGGTGTCTCCTTCAAAAGTAGTCTGGAAGAGGCAAAGGGTAACTTCTAAACTATATATCACTCGAGGGCTAAACTCTATTAAGCATTATACCCAGGTTATTAGTAATCCTGGCCTTTTCCCCTTACTGGGCTAAATTAAAATGTCTTATCTCTTCGTGCACCCATCTGCCAAAATCCCCACAATCAAACAAGCACTTACTTCTTACCTCACCAGCAACATTCCACTGATGAGAGTGTGGGAATTTTTTTAGGAGCCCCAGGGGAACAGTTGGTTACTGAGATTTGATTGAGAGGTGATTTCTCTACTAATCTCCTGGGCATTACCTTATTATTGGACACAAAAGTGAGCACCAAGTATGGCCCTTTTTGTGTACTTGCATAGCGAAGTTGAGTTGTCCAAGGCTTACCCAGGGAGGTGGTGTGGGGTAGAGACTCAGACCTCAATGAGAAATATAGCAGTCAATAATTAATTGTCCAGTCAGTGTTTTAATTTAGAAGAAATTGTACTTTATTTCTAGCCCACAAAACAATACTGTACATACATTTTAGAGGGGATTAATATGGCATACAATCATTACAGTAAGTGGAGCACTGTCAGAACTTGCATAAACTAATCCCGGTGTATGATACCGATCTACTTAATGCAAGTATAGACACATTGCCTTCGGGGGAAGAGTGTGGGTGATGTTCTGGTTACCCTTTTTTAGTCCCCCATCTGTCCCTTTCAAGGGGCAGTGGTTAGACAGAGGCATAATGTATCCAGCTTTAAAATTCTCTCCACACTCTGTTTCCCTTTTACTGTGCCTTTTTAGGTCTCGCCTAGGCAGCGCATGCGCTGTCTCGTCGAGAAATGCTGCATACAGTATAGCGGGGTAGATCCGCCCACTTTTTGGCCATAAATTTGATTGGCTGCAATGATAAATTCTGCATTTTCATTGTTTTTTGCCTTCTTAGTCCTGCCTCCTGACTGCCATGCCGTCAGTTTTGCTCTTCCGAGGCTATCAGCCCCTTTACTTGTAAAAAAATGTTGTTTCCCTGTCTCTCCCTATTCCCTTCTGCAGTTCGTAACTTTTTGTACCATAACCACCCCCCACCCATTCCCGTACGTGCCTTCTTTCATGCCGGCACTTGCATTTAAAATGCAATAGGTCTCGGGTAAATCTGAGTCCTATTGCATTTTCAATGCTTGTTTGTCATGTGATTGGTGGATGAAGTCGCACTCTTTGTCTCACATGCGTGCGATGCCTTACATCATACGCATGCGCGACAAAACAGTGCCGTTTTCCCAATTCGCCACTTGGTTTCCTTGGCTCTAACAGATGGTGGTTCAATGATGTCAGGTCTCAATCAAGCACACACGGGGGCAATTGCTGAACTTTGCATACAGTGACAAACAACCTACAATAATGTCAGTGTCTGTGGGGAGCTAGCTTGCTTGCTTTCTCGGGTCTGTGGTGAGCATCCCCAGCAGCTAAGCTGCTCAGAGGCCTCAGCAGACATGGTCCTGCACTGTCTATAAGGACAGCCTCGCGGTTAAGATTTCGCCGAGGCATCCCGCATCCGTGCCCTGTCGTGAGGAGGCAACTCTGTCTCCCGAGCCCATGAGGAGGAGGTTTACGCTCTCTGGACCGTGGTGAAACAAACAACCCAACTGTCTTCTCTGGGCAGAGGCAACCTCTACTTCGGCCGTGCCTGTAAGCAGGCAGATGCTCCATTACTCTGTCTGCAAAGGCAACGGGTCTGTGCAGAGGCAGCCCTCCCGCCCCCATCCCCTCTCTACCGGGTCTGTGTTGAGGCATCTTCCTTCGCTGTCGGGTGTGTGCAGAGGCTATGGCCTCCATTACTGTTGCGGTACACACGCAGCCTCTTCCATGGCTGGGGGGAGGTGGGGGAAACCCCCGCTGCAATGACGGTGCAGAGGTAGCTTAGCACCCACCCCGCCGGGTCTGTGTAAAAGCAGCAACCGCTGCCAGGACTGTGCAAAAGCTGCCTGCCTCAGCTGTCAGGACTGCTGCTGCAAAACATCCATGTTGCAAGCGCACACTGCTTCACTCCAGCAAGTTTTTTGTGTTAGCTCACGTGGCTGGTGACGAACGGCTGTGTATGTCCCTTCCTTTGAAGCGCAAAATAACAGCATGGCGTTTCTTTCCTCTGTGTCTGCTATACACTGTAAGCATTTATTCGTTTTTCTTTGATTTGTTATTTTTGTTACACCCCTTTTCCTATACATTTAATTTCCCCTTCAGTCCCATCCCTTCTTTTTTCTCTTAAACACCCTCATCAATGCAATTGCGCTTAAATGCTTCATGGCAATGAGACTCACATCTGAGGTCTGTCGTTCAGTCTCAAGTGCCGCATCGCAGTACCAGTGAAAGCAAAGAGGAGGGCATACAAAATAAGACACAATGTGGATATGTGATCTGTGACATCTCAGTGCGCAGGGGGGTCGCATATACTCTTGATACACACGGGTCTACCGCCACAGGAGTTGTTTGCTGTTACAATGATCGGGCCACCTTCACAAGTTTCACAACTAGTCGCTATTCACTACAGAAATTTGCTGAATGCATTTTGCGTTGGTAAATCATCATATGTATTTTTGTTGCTAACCTGTGTAATTCCACCTACCTGCCTCCTCCATGTCCTTCTGCCCACACAGAGATTCGTCCATAGATATTGTCTTCCACGCGCACTCGTAAATAATATTTTTTTTAAATCTTGTATTGTGAGTGATATGACCATGAAGGCCCTGATTCTATATTAAAAACACAGCTTTGGAATATACCATTTCCCGCTAAAAGGCAATATTCTCTCCATGTGGTCCCATACCTGGAGTGCCACACAGTTTGGTGCTCACTTTCCTTCCATATTAAAGGAAAGTAGATTTTTAAGCACCCAGGCTAATATGCTGCATTGCTAAATACATATAAGGTCCCAAAGACGAGACCGATTGCATTGCAAATGCTTGTTATCTTTCTAGTATGTAGGTAGGGCCTGCTGTTTCAAGCTGATGGTGGAGGTCATGCCACGCTTGGTGGAGGGTAAGCTACACAACCCAAGGAACAGGAATGTGCTGGGAATGCCATGGATTCTGATGCACATGCTTCAATCAATCAATCAATCAAACATTTGTAGAGCGTGTTACGCACCTGTGAGGGTCTCAAGGCGTTAAAAGGGGTGGAGGGGTGCTACTACTGCTCGAACAGCCAGGTCTTGAGAAGTCTCCTGAGGGTCAGCAGGCCATGGGTCTGTTGCAAGTGGACGGGGTGGGTGTTCCATGTCTTGGTGGCGAGGTGGGAGAATGATCTGCCGCCGATAGTCGTTCGGTGGAAGCGTGGGACGGTGGTGAGGGCGAGGTCAGCGGAGCGGAGCTGGCGGTTCGGGGTGTAGAAGGTGAGTCGTTTGTTGAGGTATGTTGGTCCGGCGTTGTGGAGTGCTTTGTGAGCGTGGGTAAGGAGCTTGAAGGTGATCCTCTTGTTGACGGCAGGGGATATCGAGGATAAGCCGTGCGGAGGCGTTCTGTATGCGTTGAAGTCTTTTCTGGAGTTTGGCCGTGGTTCCCGTGTAGAGGGGGCATTGCCGTAGTCCAACCTGCTGCTGACGAGGGCCTGGGTGACCGTCCTTCTGGTTCTGGTGGGGATCCATCTGTAGATCTTGCGAAGCATGCGGAGGGTGTTGAAGCAGGAGGAGCGGACGGCATTGACTTGCTGGGTCATAGATAGTGATGAGTCTAGAATGAACCCCAGGTTGCGTGCGTGGTTGGTGGGTTTCGGTGCCGCTCCCAGCATTGCCGGCCACCAGGAGTCGTCCCAGGCGGAGGGGGTGGAACCAAGGATGAGGACCTCAGTCTTGTCAGAGTTCAGTTTCAGGCGACTGTTCTTCATCCATGCGGCGACGGCCTTCATTCCTTCGTGGAGGTTAGATTTGGCGGTGGCGGGGTCCTTGGTGAGGGAGAGGATCAGCTGGATGTCGTCGGCGTATGAGACGATGTTGAGGTTGTGCGATCGGACGATGTTGGCGAGCGGTGCCATGTAGACGTTAAAAAGGGTCGGGCTGAGGGATGATCCTTGGGGTACGCCACAGGTGATCTTGGTGGCTTCAGATTGGAATGGAGGGAGGCGGACTCTCTGGGTTCTGCCAGTGAGGTAGGAGGTGATCCAGTCCAGGGCTTTGTCGCGGATCCCTGAGTAATGGAGGCGTGTGCGTAGGGTGTGGTGGCAGACGGTGTCAAAGACGGCCGAGAGGTCCAGGAGGATGAGGGCCACGGTTTCGCCATTGTCCAGCAGGGTCCTGATGTCGTCGGTGGCGGCAATGAGGGCGGTTTCTGTGCTGTGGTTGCTGCAGAATCCGGATTGCGATGAGTCCAGGATGTTGTTCTCCTCGCTAGGAACGGGAGCAGGGAGATAGGCCGAAAGTTCTTGAGGTCCTTTGGGTCCGTCTTGGGTTTTTTGTGTAGGGCGTTGATCTCCGCTTGTTTCCAGCTCTCCGGGAAGGTGGCGGTCTCAAAGGAGCTGTTGACGATCTTCCGGAGCTGGGGTGCGATGATGGAGCTTGCTTTGTTGAAGATGTAGTGAGGGCAACGATCGGATGGTGAGCCGGAGTGGATGGTCTTCATGATTTTGGTGGTGTCGTTGTCGTTGAAGTGGCTCCAGGAGAGCAGGAGGCCGGTGTGGCTGGGGGGCTGTGAGTGTGGGGTGTCAGCGGCTGTCGGGGGGGTCTGGGTGTTGAAGCTGTCGTGGATGTCTGCCATCTTGCGGTGGAAGAAGGTGGCTAGGGAGTCGCAGAGGTCTTGTGATGGCGGGATGTCGTTAGAGCTCGAGCTGAGGTTGGCGAGTTCCTTCATGATGTTGAAGAGCTCTTTGCTGTTGTGTGCGTTGTTGTCGATGCGTTCCTTGACGGAGGTCCTTTTGGCGGTTCGAATGAGTAGGTGGTGCTTGCGGATGGCGTTCTTGAGGGCTGCGTGGTTGTCCGGTGTCTGTTTGTGGTGCCACTTCTTCTCGAGTCTTCGACAAGTCTGCTTGGATGCCTGGAGGTCAGTGGTGAACCAGATGGCCCTTCTGTCAGCGCGTCTGTTTGAGACTTTCTTGAACGGGGCGAGAGTGTTGGTGCAGTCGTCGATCCAGTGTCCGAGGTTGCGGTCGGCTGTGTCGGTGTTGGTGGGGTTGGTTGGTGGATCTCGGGCAAGGGTGCTGATTAGCTGGTCTTCGGTGATCTTGTTCCAGCTGCGGGATTCATTGCATGTGGTTGTGTATGGTGTGTTTTTCAAAGGAAAAGTGGGTGCAGCGGTGGTCGGTCCAGTGGAGTTTGGTGGTGTGGCTCAAGGTGACGTGGTTGCTGGCGGAAAATATGGGGTTGAGCGTGTGTCCGGCGGAGTGGGTGGGTGTCGTGACGAGCTGTTTGAGTCCGAGGTTTGGGAGGTTGTCGAGCAGGGTGGTGGAATTGCTGTCATAGGCGTTCTCGAGGTGGAAGTTCAGGTCCCCGAGGAGGATGTAGTCTGTGGATACAAGGGCGTGCGTGCTGACGACGTCGGTGATGGCGTTGCTGAATTGTGCCTGGGGTCCGGGGGGTCTGTAGATGAGGGTTCCTCTGAGGGTGGTTTTGGGATCGATGTGTATCTGGAAGTGCAGGTGTTCGGCAGCGCTGAGGGTGTCTTGGGTGCTGGTTGAGATTCTGAGGGTATTCCTGCGGACGAAGGCGATTCCTCCTCCTGGTCTGTTGGTGCGGTCCCTGCGGGTGATCTTGTAGCTGTCCGGAATGGCTATGGCAATGTTGGGTGCCGAGGAGGGGTTCATCCAGGTCTCCGTCAGGAAGGTGACGTCTGGGGAGGATGAGTCGAGTAGGTCCCAGAGTTCGATGGCGTGCTTGTGTACGGAGCAGGTGTTGAGTAGTATGCATCTGAGTTGGTTGCGACCTGCTCTGGTGGGAGGGTCAGCACGTGCATGTGTTCGATGGCTGGTGAAGCTGCAGTTTCGGCACGAGAAGGGTCCGTGGGTGAGCTTTGGGGTGGCCTGGAAGCAGGTGGATGATCGGCCGGTGTTGAGTTAGTGGAGGGTGTTCGCATCATAGCGGCGCCTGGCATCGTTGCGTTCCTGGGGGCCTTAGGGTCTGGTGCTGGGCACGGTCCAGACACGGACGGGCGCAGACGGGCTTGCCTTAGGCGCGCCTTTGGCACGCCAGTGGCATGACTGCGCAGCGGTCGCCATGATGTAGGGGAGGGGGGAGGGATGAAGAGCTGGGAGGCCAGAGCAGGGCGGTAGGGGGAAGGGTCAGTGGCAGCGGGAAAAAGGAGGGGAGATGAGGGGGAACAACAGCCCCCAGCAAGGGCTGAAGGGGAACAGAAAACGAAAATCAAACAATATTAACAATACCAAAATACAGACGAAATTACACCATTAAAAAACACAATCACCATGCGCCTGATGGAAAAGCTGGACCAGGGTAGATTTGAACCCTGCCAAGGAGAGGGTCTGGCTCTTAGGCGAAGCAGAGCGCCGCGGAGCTGCAGGGGAGAGTGCGTGCCTTGGGCCGAGGACTCACACCAGCATCAGAAGATGGAAGGAGGTGTGGCTAAGCGGGCACGGATGCAGGAGGACATATGTCAGTGCTTGCTCCGATTGAGCTCAGGTTCATCTGTATTAGGGGATCTTCCTCAGTTCCCAACAAAAACCTGTCTCCTAAACAAATAAAGAGCCCACCCCTGATCACAGGGGTTGAGCAAAGTGGAGTTCATAGCAATTGCCTATTGATCCCGGTGTAGTGATAACTCTTCCAAGGAGCTTTGTTTTCTTCTGGTGAAACCACTGAATGCAGGTGCAACTTTCTTAGCAACAACCCATCAATGGTGCCACATCCTCTCTGAGGAAAAACCATGGAATGTGTTACAGATCTCCTGAGCTCCCAGTTGTCGCAGGTGCCTCTCCTTCATGCAAGAGTACCAACAACAACCGTCAGGAGTTAGCACCTTCCTCCAAGGAAGATTTATGGCAGCTCTTCTCCTGCCATGGTTCAAAACTTCCAGGTTTGTATTCCTAAACTTGGCAATATATCATTTACGTCTTGTATTCTTCTTCCTTCTTTTTCCAAACATTCTTTAACACAGCTTCCTCTTTGTTTGCCTTATGAAATATGTGAACTCTTCTTTCTTCTAATGTTAACAAAAATGTCTTCTCAAATGGTCTCATTAAAAAGGTAAAATTATTTTTGTGTACTTTTATCTGTTTCTATAACTGTAGAGAATCTAAAGAAATACCAGGCAACCTCCATATCCTTTGCTTGTGGAAGAGGGTTCATTCTTTTCTGAAGGGGAACTTTGGAAAGAATCATAATATAATTGCAAAAAGAATATTTAAAACGTTACTGTTCATAAAATAAAGGAAAATACTCCATATAATCACATATGAAAGTGGGCTGTGATGATACGTTACATTTTCTGCAGCTGGAGAAGGTACATATACACAGGCATAACAATTCTTAGTGTGTAAAGCTTGAGTAAATTCCTGAACTAATCTAGAAAAAACATTAGTCAAGAAATCTTCCTTTGTGTCATCTATAAATGAAGCACTTAGTTTCACCACATCTATTGTGTGTGCAGGTGTTCTAGGTGCAGGTGTAGAATAAAGTGTTTCTATCTCATTCCGACTAAACGGACTATAAATGCTAGGAAAATAACTATTAGTGTGATAATAATCACGATTTCACACTTAGCCTTGGTAAGCACACATGTTTGTCTACAGTCAGACCTCTAGTAGAATGTAGCACCAGCCAGATTCAATATTCTGCGTTAACTTCTACTTATGCAAATGAGCAACACTTTTGATGATTGACTTGCAGTTATTTCATGCAGGTAATTAACATAAATCTCCATGAGACATCCCTGGCCCTACCCATCTTCTTCTAAATATGTTATCCCTACTCTTTAACTGCAACTCTGCCCCTAGAGAATTCTTCTTAATTCGTTTTATTTATCTTTGTTAATTATTAGCCGTCACATTAATTTATTACAGCCTTATTTTTTTTCTACTTTAAAATCAGTTCATCATGTAGTGTATCAGTTCTTTCAGCTTTGAATTCACTAAATAGTGCTTATCAAGTTATTGGTTGTAATATTTGTTTCGGAAATCTTACTTAAATCAATGCTGTTTTACTGTGGCATATCATGCAGGTTCAAATGAGTTGATTCAGGACTTTAGGTCTTTGATCTGATGCATTAGGCATGTTCTCTGAGTAATTACTCAATTCAGGTGCATAATATCTGCAACATGGAACTCTCACTCTCTTGGATCTCCTGGGTGCCTGTTTATCTTCTTCTTTTCTGCTTATACCACTAGATTCTGTTTCTTTAATGATGGTTTGTGGTATACGTTCAACTGATACAGTAGATCTCAATTGCCTCCAACCATTTGGCCATCCTTATCTCCATATGGTTCTTTTTCTTCTCACAGTTGTTCCTCCATCTGGATCACTTTATTGTTCTTGTGGTGAGTCAGCAGTTCCTTTATTTACAATTCCCAATTCTTTATTTTCAGTTTGTACTTCCATGCCACTTTGCGAGATTTCTGGAACTTGTACAGGTAAGAGAAATTTTATACTGCACCCCCCCCCCCCCCCCCCTGTAGTCCTTCTGGACATACTGACACAGAAGGTCTCAGATTTGGCTCAAAGAACACTACTTTGTCATATGGGCACCTCATTCTCTCGGTGTGCGAAACATGCACCCAATTAGTTATCCCAGCACACTTGACAGTAGTGTTGGTAATCAATATTACTTGGTTGGGGCATTTCCACTTCAGCTCCAGGCAGGATTTTCACACGTATTTTTGACCAAAGCCCAGTCACCATCGTTAAGGTCGTGTCACTGCTCCTGGTGTGGACTGGCAGCAGAATCTCCAATCTGCTGGGAAGCAGAATGCACCCCATCAGCTAATCCTTTGCAGTAATCGAGTATCGTGTCATCTGTGATGTTTACATGTGCATTTGCAGGCACATCAGGCAGTCACATAGCACGGTCCTTGAGAATCTTGTGTGGGGATAATCCACTTCTCCTGTCAGGGGTGCTTCGAAGACTCATCAACACAAATGGTAAAGCATCTGACCATTTTAGAGGAGAAGATGCGCAGCCTTTGGTTAATCAAGATTTCAGCATGCCATTCAACTGTTCACCTATTCCCGATGACTCGGGTCGATAGCTACAAGGCAATCTCTGTTCCACATGAAGGGGCACACACAGCATTCTAAGGACCTCATTATTAAACCCAGACTGTGGAATGAGTTTGTGTAACAGCAGTTTGACTCCAGTGAGACTCACATTTCTCCGTGTTGGGGAGGTTTCCACCCATTGGGAGAAAATTAACACTATAACCAGGACATACCTCAGCCCATTACAAACATGTATTTCGATAAAGTCCAACTGCATCCTAATAAAGGGTCTTCCTGATCTCCCTATATGGCTTAATGTTACAGGGGTTCTCCTTCCTACATTCATTTGCTGGCAAGTCACACACCTATGATATAGTTCTGAATCGGGTGTTAAACCAATTCTGCCTAAACAACCTAACCATTGCATCCCTTCCAATGTGTGCAGGACCATGGAAATGTTGTGTCATATGAAAAAACAGGCTATCTGGTAGCACTGGTCTTTCATCTGCTGAAACCCAAATGTTATTTGCATTTTTCTTTTTATAAAGTATTTTTATTTATTTTTCAAAAATGCAAGATACATGTGTAAACAAAATAAACACAACCAAATGCAGACAAGCATCAACGACCTCTGTGCATAAAACATTAGAAGGATTTACATCACAATTCCAGAAACCCTAAATGATAGAGCCAAATGGCCAATATTTTACAATGCTTGCGTAGGCAGCCACGCGCATCATATGCTGGCTCTTCCATCTTTGAATACTAGTCCGGCTCTCTGCCACACATGTAAATAGGGGACAGTCTTAGAATCCCAATTCTAAGCTATCTCACATTTCCCTAACAATGTCTCCAGGCCCATCTGATACCTCTCAGACCTTCTATCTCCCAACTCCTCCAGCAGCCCCAGCACCACAATCCGTCTACCCAGCACATCATACAAGACCCTCAGAATGTGAGACCGATATCCTTGTATTATAGGGAATAGCCAAACCATATGTTAGAAATCTACTGTGGCAGCACAGCAGTGATGGCATGATTGCATGCAGGCTTCAGAAGCTTACCCGCCCTCCCCATCCACTCTGGCATCAGGTAAGTACAATGAAAAATGTTACCTTGGCTCATGCTGAGCCGAAAGTAGATGGCCAGCTCCTGTGGTGGCAAAAGTGAAACCCTCCAGTTCTGTAGTAGGGGATCTCTGTGTATAATAATAACAACAGAACAATTACTCATAGACCGCCCCGGGGTACCGACGGAGAGAGCGGGGCCCCCTTCCCTGAGTAGAAACCAGGTTGAGGTGAGGGTATTACCCAGAATTCTGGGGTATCCGGTTTTGACATCCGTAGAGTTCAACCGGTGGTAGGAATGTCTGTTATATTTTTATACTTTCACGCTTTTTACATAGTAGCAGCAAATTAGGTCCTGATGAATGCCCTTGATACTATCCAGATCGTAGCAGGCAGAAACATGTCGACCAGATACTATGGACAATGAGCATAATGACAATGTATTTATGCTAAGTTGCCATTTTGCTTTTTAATTTTGGCAGAGGTACTCTACCAATTAAAGCACTTTTGAGTTCCCCTAGCCATTTTTATTCACTCTTTATGATTTAGTGCTGCACTTTTAGAACCCCAATGTGGAAATGTGGATTTTCCTGGTCAGTTATGTCCCCTATCTTGGACCCCAACGGTTCTATGTGCATGTCACAAGTACATGTATGTTCCCTCCAGTTCCAGTTATGAAGACGCAAATACATGTGCGTCCACCGTCAACATGTCCTCTGTCAGATCCGCCAAGAATAGGCCGGATATTCCATTCCTAAATATGAAAGGCCACCGGCTTTATATGGTTCACTTATGCCATTTTACAGTCCAGGCAAGTAGGCCCTGATTCTGTCATCAAAACTCCTCTTTACTGGGACAGGTACAGACTAATTTGCATGTAGCCAGGTTCTGAGCTGGGATGGTGCAGTGAGCTAAAAAACGGTGATGGACTAAAACCATGATCTCTTGACTTGGTAAGAGTATTCTGCATCATTCAGAAACTCTGTCCATCACCACCCCCTTTTTCCCAAATCGTTTTTATCCACACTCAGTGTGGGAGGGTATGCTCAGACGTGAGTCCCTTGCTCATTGCACCATCAGGATTCAGGCAAGCCGGGCCGACGAAGGCTGTGATGCCAGAAACCGGTCCCCGGAAGCTTGTTTCCTTCCCAGTATAAGAATTGGCTTGGTAGTTTGGTTTGCCCTGTTCCCATCATGTACTGGGACAGGTACAGACTAATTTGCATGTAGCCAGGTTCTGAGCTGGGATGGTGCAGTGAGCTAAAAAACGGTGATGGACTAAAACCATGATCTCTTGACTTGGTAAGAGTATTCTGCATCATTCAGAAACTCTGTCCATCACCACCCCCTTTTTCCCAAATCGTTTTTATCCACACTCAGTGTGGGAGGGTATGCTCAGACGTGAGTCCCTTGCTCATTGCACCATCAGGATTCAGGCAAGCCGGGCCGACGAAGGCTGTGATGCCAGAAACCGGTCCCCGGAAGCTTGTTTCCTTCCCAGTATAAGAATTGGCTTGGTAGTTTGGTTTGCCCTGTTCCCATCATGTACTGGGACAGGTACAGACTAATTTGCATGTAGCCAGGTTCTGAGCTGGGATGGTGCAGTGAGCTAAAAAACGGTGATGGACTAAAACCATGATCTCTTGACTTGGTAAGAGTATTCTGCATCATTCAGAAACTCTGTCCATCACCACCCCCTTTTTCCCAAATCGTTTTTATCCACACTCAGTGTGGGAGGGTATGCTCAGACGTGAGTCCCTTGCTCATTGCACCATCAGGATTCAGGCAAGCCGGGCCGACGAAGGCTGTGATGCCAGAAACCGGTCCCCGGAAGCTTGTTTCCTTCCCAGTATAAGAATTGGCTTGGTAGTTTGGTTTGCCCTGTTCCCATCATGTACTGGGACAGGTACAGACTAATTTGCATGTAGCCAGGTTCTGAGCTGGGATGGTGCAGTGAGCTAAAAAACGGTGATGGACTAAAACCATGATCTCTTGACTTGGTAAGAGTATTCTGCATCATTCAGAAACTCTGTCCATCACCACCCCCTTTTTCCCAAATCGTTTTTATCCACACTCAGTGTGGGAGGGTATGCTCAGACGTGAGTCCCTTGCTCATTGCACCATCAGGATTCAGGCAAGCCGGGCCGACGAAGGCTGTGATGCCAGAAACCGGTCCCCGGAAGCTTGTTTCCTTCCCAGTATAAGAATTGGCTTGGTAGTTTGGTTTGCCCTGTTCCCATCACGTACTGGGACAGGTACAGACTAATTTGCATGTAGCCAGGTTCTGAGCTGGGATGGTGCAGTGAGCTAAAAAACGGTGATGGACTAAAACCATGATCTCTTGACTTGGTAAGAGTATTCTGCATCATTCAGAAACTCTGTCCATCACCACCCCCTTTTTCCCAAATCAAAACTCCTCTTGCCTTCTGCCTCTGAAAGCTCCAGTCTGAGCCTGCATCTGTGACCATGAACTTTGTCTCATTCTCTGCGCGGCTCACGAAGCCTGACATCAGCCTATTCTCTGCCAAGAACTGTATTTCACCTTCGAATTATCTGCTTCCCCCTCAGCCGATGCATTCCTGCCTAGTAGTTTAAGTAAACATTCTTCCAGTTACCAAGCAAAAGGCCCGGCTTCTCTGTCCTCATGCAAGTAATTCATAGCCCTGTTACTAGGGAATATTCCTACCCCCTCGCATTCAGTGTAGACACTTAGACGCTTGTACACGCACGCACAGTCAGTATAGAATAGATTCTGTCCGAGAGTCCTTCTTTTGTGGATAACATAGTTCTTTAAACATAGGATGTTAGATATGATTTGGGATTAGGTTGACTTGACCCCCCAGACTTTTCGTCTCCACATGTAGAGCTAATGTCAAGTCCCCTTCACCCCCTAGTTACACGTCAATTACACGTCATGCTGCTGCGCGCGCATCTATGCCAAGTATTATCTTATAGATCCACCTATGTATGACATCATAACCAATCATGTTCCTTTTTACTCCTTATTACACCCATTTTCGGTTACGCAGGTACAACGTCAATTTCCTTATCAATTGTTACGCCTACTGCATTTCGCTTCATTGTAACGTATGTACTATAAAAGTTACTTCTTGTCAATAAAGTATGTACTTCACTTCCTGAACCCCCGTGGTGATGGAACTTGGAGCATCCGATTATAATCGATCATTGGAATAAAGCCCATTCCGAAACTCTAATATCACGGATTCTGCCTCTCATTTTACTGAGCTATTTTATTATGATTCTGTATCAAATTCAGTCCCGGTAAAGGAATTTTATTTACCACAAGATGGCGCCCGAACAGGGACACTTTCTCATCTCACGCGCCGGCGGTGAGTTGTAGGCCCGGTCTCCTGCCACAGCTGGACGGACCATTACGCGTACCAGCAGGATTTCCTGTATCTCCCTCCGGTCAAGCGGGGGTGACTGAGACTGCGATCAACACCCAGACGAGGCGGTGAGAAGTGCGAAGTATCCCGACCAGAGCCTAGCTGAGAGAGCAAGATCCGAGGTATACAGAGACCCACCAGTTCGAAGCCAAGCCCAGTTTCCGACGAGTCGAGTCGAGTCCAGTCCGGTTCAAGTTCAAGTTACCGAGGCCTTCCGTTTCCGAAGCTACCCGGTGAGTACCATTACTGGGGAGGCATTTCTGACGTGCACATAGGTTGTGCCGGTCAAGACGGGTTTGGGTACACAAATCCGGTCTGCACTGTTTTAGCAGTGTATCTGTACTGTTTAGCAGTATATCAAGTATTCCGAAGTATCTAGTTATTGTCAAGAATTATGCTTAGTGATTAGTTATGCAGACGATCATCATTGTTGTTTATTTTAAAGGTTAAAAATGTTTAATGTTTAATGTTTAATGTGTTAAACGTCCTGCATATTGTGGTATGAATGGTTGTTCATTAGTGTGCTTTTTGTATTAAGTGTGTTCAAGATTAAGTATCGGATCAGTTGTCAATATGCCGCTCTTTTCGAAATTAAGACAGATCACTACTAGAAAAGGGGTACTCGAAGAAGCCGTCCCTATTCCTCCTAGGGATACTCCAGGGCACTTCATGTATCACAAACATGGCTTAGACGCTATATTATTTCTTGATTTATGGGTAGACTACACCAAGGGATTACCAGAAAGTCAGAGGTGGCCCGCAGCGGGGACCTGGGATGCAGAATGCATCATGAAAGTCGAGGAAGAGTTATGGAAAAGGAAAGTCAGACAGTCACAGAAAGACGGCGTAAAGAATCTCATAGACGTACAGAAAAAGCACGTAGGCAGGAAGAGAAGAGTAAAGAAAGTTCAAATAAAGTTCGAGAAAATCTATTAATTGAGGAAGGTATCCGAGTGAAATCAGAACAAGTAGATAGACAGAGAAATGCCCTCATGAATGGTATGTATCCCCTTCTAGCCGAAGGATTACCTAAGGCTACTCCAGAGATACCGAAAGACTTGCCACCCCCATTATTCCCAATTAAGGTACATCCTAAGGGGCATCCTAGAACCGCAGAAGATGTTTTTCTTTCCTCATATTTAGATGACGTAGCTCCCGAGTATGCTAATTCCGCCCCACATAGACCGCATACCAGGGAGGTCCAACGCCAAGATCCAGCACCCGTATCCCTACAGCAACAAATCGAGTCCCAAGTTCCGGCAAGCACATCCGTTTCCGCAACTGCTCCTACAGCTACTTCTATAGCTGTGTCCACACCTATAGTTGCTGTGTCACGTTCGACGAATCCTTTCACACCCGACGCCCCAGATGGGGCCACGGGAGGTGCTACCAATACTTTTTCTACGCCACCTAGAATAAATAAACTTATTTTTCAAGAGTCAGCGCATTCACGTACACCCAAATTCGTAAGTGACCGTGCGCTTAAGGAACTTCTTATAGATTGTAGATATGACCCGGTGACCGGTAAAGAGGACGAAATGATCCTGGCATCATTACGTATCAGACGAGCCGCAGTGTATTTAGCGAAGTTACCAGGAATGACTGCGCATCTAGACAAAATATACCATTTTGTCCAAACAGGGCGAGATCCAGAATGTATTAACAGAGCTATGGAATACCAGAAAGTAGAGATACAGGGGGAACTGTTACGTTTCCTCATAAACTGTGTGATCAGAAATCAAGACCGACCGGGGGTAGACCCGGATGCAATGCAAATTCTTACAAGATGGAGCCAGAATATATCAGAAGGGAGACACGATAAGCAAAATTGTATAATAGCCATGTGCCGAAAGATCCGTAAAGAAATAGAACGCCTACACGAAGAGAGATTAGAGGCAGACGAGTTCGAACAAAGCGAGGAAGAAGGGTCAGGACCGTCCGCGGGACAGTCGGACACCATAGCCTATGTAGGTAGAGGAAGATCTTGTAATAGAAATCAGACTAGATGTCATACTGACTCAATACGTCCGATATGTCCAGACAATAACAAGAATTTCCAAATACCTATAATTAATATAAGGTCTAACGAGCATTCGTTCCAAACCGCCGACAAACTACTCCGAGAACGAAGGGGTTATCATTTTCTCGATTCTATGGATGAACAAGATTTAGCCAGGGCAGCTGTCCATTGGGTGGACAGTCCCGGAAAATATAGTGATGCTACAGTAGTACGCACATTTTTGAATCTGGGATTTATATGATTCAACAACTCATTATACTATATCAGAGTCAGCATTCGGACCCTGGTCCCTTACCTGACATATTGACTGAATTGCTTATGAATAAATGGAGAGGTCCAGGTACTGAATTAATTAAAGAAATTCTAGTATCAAGAAAGCAGTATATTCTTTTTGTATGCTCAGAGCATGCCTCATTGCCCGTCAAGGAAAGAACAACGTATCACATGGATAGACAGAATCCCTTACGAGAAGTGCACCCAATAAAAGGCGAGGACAACGAGTTTAGGCGCGTATTTGTATATACGCCCATATCAAAAATAGAACTGTTACAAATGAAGAAAGTGGTACCCAGTCATGACAAAGATCCAGCGGGTTTTCACCGAGAAATTAAAGACATCTTACTCATGGGAGAGTATACCTATCCCGACATTATGACAATATTAAAGGTGTTGATGCCTGCTGGCATTTATGAGAAACTCAAGGAACAAGAGTGGGAGGTAGGAGACCAAAAGATAGAATGGTCAGCACTAGAAGCAGAAGAAAGGGCCCGAGGTCCAGGTTCGGGGCTTGGGGACAAAACTAAAGCACTACCAGGTTTACTAGTACAGGTACTGCCACGGTTATTAACTACGAAAAAGGAAGATTGGGGTACAATTTCAGCCTGTAAACAGAAACAAGATGAAGACACTAGTGATTACTATGCCCGATTCGAGAAATGTTTTGGTATAAATAGTGGCATAAAAGCAAGTAGCGAATCATACCCGCATCTGTTTGTAACAAAATTAGTAGAAAATGCCCTGCCCCCAGTAAAGAATAGAGTATTAAAATTCGAGAGTACCTGGCAAGGTAACACTCCATCACAAATGTTACAAATGTTACAGTACCATCACAATAGAATTAGAGAGGAACAAGAACATGAACACAGACGCATGAAAGACACAAAAATGAAAATGCTAGTTTCCCAGACAGTTCCAGCTGAAGGACATAAAAAGGGTATGATACATTCCGATTCAGCAGGACCTGTAAAAGGGACATGCAATTATTGTAAAAAGCCAGGTCATTACGTACACGATTGTCCAGTTCTAAAACATAATATCTCTATAGGTAAAACACAAGAAAGATCACGGCCACTAAGACAAGATCAGAATGAACAAGGAGCTATGCAGCATGCCCAGGCCATGCCAGCCGCACAACAGCCAATACAGTTTGTGCCAGCTGCACCACCGTTGCCTGCTGCTGCCACACAGACCACAACACGACAGATGTATCAGACTGCACAGTATGAATATCCTGAGTATCAGCGTTACGCATGAAGTAGCCTAGAGAGGGAAGTTGACTTACCCCTTATCGAGATTCCTGTAGATCAAGAAGGACCTTATGTACATAGTGAATTATTAGGTCAAGATAGAAAATTTTTACTCGATACAGGGGCAAGTCGAACAACTATAAAACGTAGTGAAGTTCCAGGGGCACCCCTCTCAGGCTCTCAGAATATTTCCCTTGGTTTTTCAGGAAAACCTATTGTTAATGAAGTATCACAGCCTCTTCCACTTACGATAGGACCTCTGACCCGAACTACAGATTTATTGCTTACTAAATCATGCCCAGAAAATCTGTTAGGAATTAAAACTCTGAAAGCCCTAGGAGCCATAATATGTTGTTCCCCGGAAGGAGTAAGGTTGTTTTTACGTGATTTTAAAGGTCACTATGTGTCTAGAGACATGGATCCCCGACTGCAGACTTTACCTACACATCTATGGGCACAAGGCCCTACTGATGTTGGTTGCATGAATATTACACCATATCGAGTCACACTAAAGGCAGGAGTGGTGCTACCACGAATGCGACAATACAAGTTACCACCAGATGCTGTAGTGGCTTTACTACAAATCATTGACGAGCTAATTGCCCAAGGAGTAGTTGTAGAAACAGACTCCAATGTATGTAATTCACCGATAATTCCGGTTCTTAAACGAACAGATCCTACAGCCCCGCCAGTATATCGATTGGTTATTGATCTGCGCGAGTTAAACAAATGCATTGTGCCACAATTTCCTGTGGTCCCAGATATCTCGTCATTATTGACAGCTATTGATTCCGAAGCAACATTCTTTACTATAATTGATCTCAAGAATGCCTTTTTCAGCGTCCCAATAGATCCGGAAAGTCAATATTTGTTCGGATTTAGTTTAAATGGGCGCAGCTTTAAATTCTCACGCGCACCTCAAGGATTTACAGAAAGCCCCAGCATCTATAGCCAAGCACTGAAACGAGAACTTGACAGTATCCACATGCCAGTTAACACTGCTCTGCTTCAATACGTCGATGATCTGCTGATCACCGCGAGAAGCGAACCGGAATGTGAAACAGCATCACTGACAGTTTTACAATTTCTAGCCGAAAAGGGGCACAAGGTGTCCCCTTCTAAGCTGCAATTCTGTGTCCAGCGAGTTGTTTATCTTGGACACTCGCTGTCCAAGGAGGGAAGGCAGCTTACACCCGACCGCATTCAGTTAATAGCTAACATGCCAATACCCAAGACACAAAAGGAAGTACGAGCTTTCATAGGCCTCACGTCATATTGCAGACAGTGGATCCCTCAGTACGCATTTCTAGCAAAACCACTCATTCAGTTGACCACACAGGAGGCAGCCACACCGACTGTTCTCCCTTGGACTCAGGAACACACACAAGCTTTTGAAAGCCTAAAGAAAGTTTTATGTCAAGCACCCGTTTTAGCAACGCCATGTTACAGAAAACAGTTTACACTCTTTGTTACAGAACGCGAAGGTACTGCCTTGTCAGTACTCACACAGGAACAAGCAGGAGCACACAAACCATGTGCTTATTTTTCTAGTACATTAGATCCCGTAGCTCAGGCTCTGCCTGCGTGCCTGAAATCAGTAGCAGCGACAGCTTTAGCAATCAGACAAAGCGATGCCATAGTGTTAGGACATCCATTGACAGTTCAAGTACCACATGCAGTAGAGGTTCTTGTAAATAGAACGCAAACACAACACTTGACTATAGCGCGACTTACAGGATATGAACTTACATTGTTTCAGCCGCATATAGAAATCAGACGCTGTAACACATTGAATCCTGCCACACTTTTGCCAGTAATCGGAACAGATCCACTAGCCCATGACTGTATTGAAGTTATTACGATAACGACAAAACCCAGACAAGACTTAACCGATGTCCCATTGTCAGATCCAGACCTGACATTGTATGTAGATGGTTCATGCATGAGAACAAGTACAGGAGAGTTAGTGGCCGCTTACGCAGTCACAACAGATACTGAAGTCATTGAAACTAATCGTATAAATACCTTGTCAGCTCAAGCCGCAGAGCTCATCGCTCTGACACAAGCCTGTATTCAAGCCACGAATAAAAAAGTCAACATATACACTGACTCACGTTATGCATTCGGAGTTGTACATGACTTCGGCGTGCTGTGGCGAGAGAGAGGTTATTTAACTTCCCACGGTGCCCACATTCAGCACGGACCCCTCATTCATGCCTTATTAGATGCAATACATCTACCCACTGCAATATCAATTATGAAATGTAAGGCTCATACGAAGGTTACTGATATCATTTCCCAAGGCAATGATCTAGCCGACAGAACAGCTAAACAGACTGCTCAAACTCAAACCCCCGACATGACAAAGACAATAGTCCCGACACCGACACAGTGTATGACAGTTAAAGATCCTACTCTTGACGTAATTGACATACAGACACATGCTACACCAGACGAAATAAAGAAATGGACTGAATTAGGAGGGATCCAAACGGACCAAGGATGGATGATGAAGGAAAAGTCTGTATGGTTCCTTCCTGATTCAATGGTCCAAGTTATAATTAACACTATACATAGTCCAGCACATCTAGGAGAAAAAGCTATGCTAGACAGCATTCAACACATTTGGTTCAATAAACATTTACGAGCAGCAGCAAAACAAAAGGTCCGTACCTGTATGATCTGTTGTCAGTTTAACCCAGGAAAAAGCGTTCCCGTAGAACAGGGTGGATTTCATCCTCCTCATCATCCTTTTGAAGTACTCCAGATGGACTATATCCAGATGGAACGATGTCGAGGATTCAAATATGTTCTTGTAGTTGTCTGCGCTCTGTCCCGTTGGACAGAGGCATACCCGGTTTCAGATTACACTGCCCCGACTACTGCCAAACAGTTGGTTCGAGAATTTTTCCCACGTTACGGTTTACCACGTGCTGTTCACTCAGATAACGGCCAGCCGTTCTCATCCGAATTAATGAAACACGTTTCACTTCTGTTAGGATATCAGTGGAAATTCCACTGTGTCCGACACCCCGAGGCAGCAGGTCTCGTAGAAAGACATAACCAGATACTGAAAATCAGAATGTCCAAAATATGCAGAGAGAAAGGTGTCGACTGGGTAGTAGCGTTACCCGTTGCACTCTTTTACATGAGAATGGTAGCACACTCTCGAACAGGGCTATCCCCGTATGAGGTGATCTTCGGCAGACCACCGAATATGTGGGGGACGCCTATACCACGCAAAATAACTGATATTGACTGTAATATGCTGACAGATTACCTGGCTTCCTTGATGTCTGCACTACAATCTTGTCGTTCACAGGTTGCTGCAGCCTTTCCCGACAACACTGAGGTGAAACCCCATGACGTGGTTCCGGGTGATCTTGTCTTTGTGAGGAATTTCGACCGAAAGACTCAGCTGGAGCCCAGGTGGAAATCACCCAAGTTGGTCCTGCTGACGACAAGGACAGCCGTGAAGGTCGAGGGCCGCAAGGGCTGGATTCATTCAAGTCATATCAAGAAATTTCATGGACTATCCTCGGATATAGACATTGTGCCATGCACTCCCTCACAGACTGATTCAAAACTTCCTTTGGTTGAAAAGACTGAAACCGAACTCTATAAAGAGAAATTGAGGCCTAGAACGTCAGACAATTTGATTGTTTAAGTCCTCTCCAAGGTGAAGCGGTTGAATTTGTCCCTGACATGTATCCTCTAGACCTGAATCATGGACAGTCGCGGAAAATGTTGAAACGACAGGCGTATTGTAAATCACTGCGTAGCCACTGTATAGGGACATTATTAATTTTGTTTTTATTGAGTCTTTTAATAATTATTACAAGTATGTTGTTGCACATATATTACCCTATTTCTAGACATGTTTATAATGTTACTGCTGAACATTCTTTTAGTGACTTACCTCCGCATGAATTGTCTTATAGACTTGCGCTGCGCAATAACACTTTCATTAGTATGTTACATCATTCCCATCAGACTAGTAATGCCACCAATTGTTGGGTGTGTGGCCGACTCCCTCCCTATCAGAATTATGAAGGAGTCCTGCCTTTCTTTCCACATCCATTCACACATAATGGCTCCTGTGGAGCATGGTTTAGTTTAATCAATTCCATAGACTCAGACACAGCAGTTTACCAAGATCATTGGGTATGGGGAAACCTGAACCTAGTTTTACTCAAGGTCTGCTACCTTGACAAGGAGGGTCGCCCCAAAAGAACAGGAACTGATCTAGAAAATGAAGTATATGGATTAGGTAATTTTACACCTAATCTCATGATTCTAAATGTCGTATCCGAAGTTGAACTAGTCTTACCCACCATGTCAGTATTCCCAGCGAAGGGTGAATTGTGTGTAAGAAAGGTTGGTTCCATACATATGGGCCATAGTAAATGCACTACTATAGTAGAATTCAGTGATCAAGGCAAATCTTCACTTAGAGCTTCTCGCCACTCCTACTTTATATGTGGTCAGACTGCATATATGCGTCTACCTCCAGATTGGGATGGTACCTGCTACATTGCATTCCTTTTGCCACCTGTTTTTCTAGCTCCTCCTGATTATTACAGAAATATTCATTTAGTACACAACAGAAAGCGGAGAGATCTCCCCATTGTCGATTACACTGAGACGGCATGGGACAAGTATGTAGATTTTAATAAAGGAATCTTTCCCTATATAGGTACTGTTACTAATAGTAAGCTGATACGTAGATTAACTAGAACCCTTGAAGCAGTAGTGAATGAGACTATTTCCGCCTTAGGCAATTTAACAGAAGAGCAGTCTGCTATGCGGATTGTTGTGCTTCAAAATCGTCTTGTCCTTGACGTCATCCTGGCTGATAGGGGCGGAGCTTGTAGGGTCATCGGATCAAGCTGCTGCGTATTCATACCAGAAAATTCGCCATCTGTATATAAAGCCATCACTCGCCTTCATAAAATTGTAAACCAGATACACCAGAACCCAGGCACTTGGACTTGGTCCAGTTGGTTTTGGAGTGTGATATCAGCCTGGGGATGGAGAGTTTTATCCTTCCTAGGTATTGGCCTTCTCATACTATTCAGTTGCTGTCTATGTCTACAATGTGGACCAGCGATTTGTGGTCTGTGTGCCACATCGTGTATTCCACCACCAAGATTTCATTCAAGATCACGGAAGAAGAAAGAAGAACAAATGATGCTATATGAACAGATCAATGGATTGATGAAGATTGATATCTCTTGAAGGGCAAGTAGGGGACAAGGAGGGAATGTGGAAATGTGGATTTTCCTGGTCAGTTATGTCCCCTATCTTGGACCCCAACGGTTCTATGTGCATGTCACAAGTACATGTATGTTCCCTCCAGTTCCAGTTATGAAGACGCAAATACATGTGCGTCCACCGTCAACATGTCCTCTGTCAGATCCGCCATGAATAGGCCGGATATTCCATTCCTAAATATGAAAGGCCACCGGCTTTATATGGTTCACTTATGCCATTTTACAGTCCAGGCAAGTAGGCCCTGATTCTGTCATCAAAACTCCTCTTGCCTTCTGCCTCTGAAAGCTCCAGTCTGAGCCTGCATCTGTGACCATGAACTTTGTCTCATTCTCTGCGCGGCTCACGAAGCCTGACATCAGCCTATTCTCTGCCAAGAACTGTATTTCACCTTCGAATTATCTGCTTCCCCCTCAGCCGATGCATTCCTGCCTAGTAGTTTAAGTAAACATTCTTCCAGTTACCAAGCAAAAGGCCCGGCTTCTCTGTCCTCATGCAAGTAATTCATAGCCCTGTTACTAGGGAATATTCCTACCCCCTCGCATTCAGTGTAGACACTTAGACGCTTGTACACGCACGCACAGTCAGTATAGAATAGATTCTGTCCGAGAGTCCTTCTTTTGTGGATAACATAGTTCTTTAAACATAGGATGTTAGATATGATTTGGGATTAGGTTGACTTGACCCCCCAGACTTTTCGTCTCCACATGTAGAGCTAATGTCAAGTCCCCTTCACCCCCTAGTTACACGTCAATTACACGTCATGCTGCTGCGCGCGCATCTATGCCAAGTATTATCTTATAGATCCACCTATGTATGACATCATAACCAATCATGTTCCTTTTTACTCCTTATTACACCCATTTTCGGTTACGCAGGTACAACGTCAATTTCCTTATCAATTGTTACGCCTACTGCATTTCGCTTCATTGTAACGTATGTACTATAAAAGTTACTTCTTGTCAATAAAGTATGTACTTCACTTCCTGAACCCCCGTGGTGATGGAACTTGGAGCATCCGATTATAATCGATCATTGGAATAAAGCCCATTCCGAAACTCTAATATCACGGATTCTGCCTCTCATTTTACTGAGCTATTTTATTATGATTCTGTATCAAATTCAGTCCCGGTAAAGGAATTTTATTTACCACACCTCTCACGTGAGCGAGAGTTCACTTTTTGGTTTTTGTCATCTCTAGTGGGGATCTGACTGCAACCCTTGTATGCCATTTCTCTTTACTCGCAAACAGGTCGTTCCACCTAGACTTGTTGCGGTGTATCAAGAGAGACAGACCCAGATGATGACAACACACTGACTCCTCGGTGATTGATGGGTTCTGTTCCCAGTAGGGTTCTTTTCTAACTAGAGATGTCGGAACCAGTAGATATGCTTTTTGTCTATCTCTGTTGACTCAGCACCAGACCCGGGTTGTTTAGTGTTATATAGATCTCTGTGTATAGTCATAATCTAGTGAATAGTCCCGCCCATGTGCGTGGACCCCGGAGCAATAAAAAATAATCTCTAAAAGGTGACAAATCATGCAGACCTGCATACACCTTTAAGAGAGAATTTAATTTAAAGACAGATAATGCAGCCTATACCCACAGGCTACACTGTCCAGTACTTCAACTAGAATTCCACCAACATCCACAAACAGCACTGCCTGTCTAGTTTTTCTCCCCATAGGAGAAAACCCTGCCTCTACCAACAAAAGCCTCTGGAGGCAGTGTCTGCGGCTGTGGAGGCGGTCTGTGCCTCGACGGCGACCTGTGCCTCGATGGCGACCTGTGCCTCGACGGCGACCTGTGCCTCGACGGCGATCTCCTCGACCTCGAGCGTCTCGACGTCGATCTCCTCTTTGGCGGCGACGTCAACCGTCTCCTCTTCATCGACGGCGAACGGCGATCTCCCCTCGACGGCGAGCGCCGACGCCGGGTCCGATCTCGACGCCGACTGCTGGACGGCGCCGAAGACGGCGGCGTCGCCGACGATGCCGATGTAGTCGACGGCGGCCTATTCAGGTCCCTCGACGTCGATCGTCGACGCCGCTTCTCCCCAGAGCCCTGGGGAGACGGCGAACAGACGGTGGTCATCCTCCTCGACGTCGCCGTCGACGCCCTCGACGTCGACGGGGAGTGGGAGCGCTTACTGGTCTTCCTGCCGCTGGGGAGCCCCCCAGAGGCCTCAGTATGGGCCAAAACAGCCCCTCCAGACCCACCTGGTGCCTTCAGTCTTCTCTCCTCCAGAACTTGAAGCCTGATTTTCATTCTGTCCCTCAGGGTCCTGGCTGAGAACGAGTGGCAGATGGTACAGTCTTCAGGCACGTGGGACTGGGGAAGGCAACCTATACACACCTCGTGTGGATCAGTTTAAGCCTTCTTTCTACCACATTCCGGGCACTTGTCGAACAAGCCAGGCATGTTGACAGTACCAGCTACTAAGCACTTGAAAAAGTGACAAAAATTGACAAAATCTCCAAAAAACCCTTGAAAAGGGGAGAGCTCAATGCTCCAGGGTCCTGCTAGCAGGAGCCGGAAAAAAGAACTGAAAGTAAATGGGACCTGCTGGGCATTCTGGGATACTGGGGAAAGTTCTGGAAACCTGGAAAGTTTTCTTAAAGGCACAGTATCCTGTTTTAAGCCACATAATGGCAGCCTATGGGGCTTGTCTGTCCACTCCTTCCTCTCTATCATTCCAGAGGCTTTTGTTGGTAGAGGCAGGGTTTTTTCCTATGGGGAGAAAAACTAGACAGGCAGTGCTGTTTGTGGATGTTGGTGGAATTCTAGTTGAAGTACTGGACAGTGTAGCCTGTGGGTATAGGCTGCATTATCTGTCTTTAAATTAAATTCTCTCTTAAAGGTGTATGCAGGTCTGCATGATTTGTCACCTTTTAGAGATTATTTTTTATTGCTCCGGGGTCCACGCAAATGGGCGGGACTATTCACTAGATTATGACTATAACAGAGATACCCCTACTACAGAACTGGAGTTACAGAAAATAAACTACTCCTTCCCATCCTCCAAGCCCCCAGCCAGGCTTCCCAACAAGTGCGAAGGGATAGGAACAAAGCCGGGGAGGTAATGACCAAGGACCAATAGAGCTGCAAAACGGGGACCTAAGGACCTTAACCTCCATGTGGCTATACCCAGGGACTTCCATCAAAGCAGGCTGATGATAAGATAAGGCATGCAGAATCAGCAAGAAATGAAAAAACTGAGGGCCATAATCACAAGACCTGATGCATCGGCATAGAAGCGTCAGATTTATAGTGCTTGTGGCAAATGCCCTAACAACACCATATATGCGCTGTATTTACTATACAGTGCTTCATGACGCAAGGATTCACAAATGTGTCAGATTCTGATGCATCTTGTGGTTCTAAAGTGACGCATTGATGGAGTTGGTCGTATGACTGACACAACTCCAGCAATGCATTAGAACACAGAGACGAGTTCCATTTTAAAAGCCCTATGTCAATTTTCACACCTGGTTTGAGAAGGCATCTGAATTTTCGTAGAGTGACTCAGTAAAGTGATGTAATTTTCTCCAGTATTGAATCTTTCATAGATTCACATGCTTGTATCTTCCCCGTCGTCATGGTGGGAGTCTTGCGGTAGTTAGAAAAGTAGTAGTATAAGAGTACATTATAAACCACCAAAGGGAAAGGAAAAACTTTAACATTTGCCAGAATTATGTAGGTCCAAACTTTGACCAATCAGAGACGAGCCCTAGACCTCAACTACCCAGCAGAGCCACCAGACCTCAGATTTCTAACCGCACGTCGTGTGTAAGGGAGTATCCCTGAGCTCTGTTCAGTTTGTCAGTGAGTGAACTTTTGACCCTGCTAGAATTCACCTCAAGGTACTGTTTTTCTACCTTCTCTGCTTCTAAAATGTCAGCGGGATCTAAGAAAAGGCTTTTTAGACCTTGCAGATCTTTTTGGAAGGCAAGACTTTTCTCTGAAAACACCCACAAGGACTGTCTTTATTGCCTTTATCCCAAACATACAGCCAAGGACTGTAAATACTGCAGAACCTTTTCAGCCAAGACTCTAAAGGATAGAGAAGCCAGATTGATATTATGGCTCCAGAAGAAACAATCAAAATTGGATTCTGGATCTGATGTTAAGGAGAGTCCTGGGCCATCCTCAGCTGAGAGGAAGCATAAAAATGAGGGCTCTACCTCATTAAAGGCTGATCTAGGAGATTGAAGGCAGAAAAATCATCCTCTGCCAATAAAACAGCCCTTGAGCAAAAAGACTCTGGCCTGAAGAAGTCTTCTGCTGCTTCTCTGCCTGTCACACCTCTAAAACAGGCTTAATCGTCGAAAAAAGCTCTGTCGATGGACTTGTCGTCGAGAACTTCAGGCAAGTCCCCATCAACGTCTATGGTGACGACCGCATCGACGACGGCTGTGGTGACAGCCTCGTCGACAAATACAGTGATGACGATTTCCTCATTGATGGCATCGTCGACGGCACCGACGACAACCACTATGTCGGCGATTACGTCTACGGCACGTCGACGGGAGAACTGTGGTCAATGACGTCTATGGCCCTGTCGACAGGCACTCTGTCGACGACAGTGTGTAAATCCCCCTCTAGACTGCCAATATCGACAACGATCACTTTCAGACATCTTCCGTCTTCGATGCTGTCGTCGACGGATCAAAAACAGGACATTAAAAGCCTCCAGTTTATCCAAAAGTCTCCAGGTTTGACATCTCTATACAAGATATCACCTTTGTCTCCTTCTCACCTTCTTGATAAGCTCCGTACAATTCTATGGGAAAGTCGCGATTGGAATTTTAAAGTTTAGGGACACTTAGGATAGGACTTTGAGCAAACCTTTTAGACTTAGAGGGTTCTAGGGCCAGCACCCACGGGAGCACCGGAGTACTTGTGTTACCTCACCCAGGGAAGCCGGGTCCATAGGTGTCAAATGTTGTCGGGAATCATCATCATTTTCAATGGCGATGTGCTGCAAAGTGCTGCTGCCGTGGAAAGGAGAAGTGTCCGGTGTGATCCAAGCCTGGTTTGAAGATGTGAAGAACCTGAAAGCAGAGGGGACAGAGTCTGGGTCACTTGCCAGTGACCAGGGGCACGACTGACGAATGCTCACCGATGTCGGGTGTTTCAGGTGCGAAGAGGTGAAGCTTGACTCCACTGCCACGGGGACCAGGAGGCGTCAACTATAACCACAGTCCACAGGCAAGCTGTCCCACAAAGGATGTTGAGTGCTGGGGGGTCGTTGTCCGGATTGGAGACCAAAAAGCCTTGGCAACGGCAACCCACGCGGTGAGAGTAAAAAGGCGTTGGTGTGGACCAGCAAGGTCCTGTGGACTCCCCAAGCAAGAGTCAGGGCACATCTGGAGCAACCAGGAAAGCCCACTGAAAGTTGAAGTACCTTTCTCAGGGACCCACAAGTCGACAGACAAGGGATCGTGAAGGGACCTCGAGAGGAATCACTCAATTTCAGCCCACGGGTCACTCGAGGAGTGCAGGCCAGTAATCTTCAGTGGAATCACTGCTCGGGGTCTGCAATACAAGTAGCCCAAAGCACAGCCTCAGGGATTGCCAAAAACCATATGCTGCTGCAAATGGTCACGGTGTCCAGGGGTTCGGGTTGCACGGTCCCCACGAGGGCTTTGGATCTCAGGTTTGCTGAGGGCACAGATTGGCCTCGGGGAAGCTTGGAAACCCACCTCCTGTGTTGCAAAATCTTCGGAGTCCTTCAGGAGCTGCATAGGTGCAAACCGGACAATTGCGTCTTTGGTGCCTGCCTCGAAGGGGAGTAACTCCTTTACTCCAAGGGAGATTCTTCGGTCATCCAACGATGTGTAGATAGTAGAAGTTCTGGGATTCTGTAGCAGAGTTTTGTCCAGGTAAATCTAAAGTCCTTTAGTCGGGGGTTCCTACTTTATACCCAAGGAAGGGGTGGGACAAACTCTGGGGACCCACCTATGGGAGGGTCAGGACAGAGGGGTGGCTACACCCATATCCTTTGTCAGGTTTCACACCAGAGATGGGGCTGGCAGCCCCTGCAACCGTTTTGAGCTGGACTATGCACAGGGACACCAAATGTGCCCCCAGTGCAGACTTCAAAGCACTCTTGGAGTGCACCCACCTAGCCCCAATACACTAAAGCCTGTCTGGGAGGTGGTCACACCTCCCTGTGACAGGAAACCTATTGCCCAGCCGTCCCCTGCCGGAGTTTCGGCCAGCAGCAGGAGGGCAGACTCGTGTCTGTGGCTGGCAGCATCCTTTTGTGATGCCAGGGCTTGCAAAGCTGGTACCGGGTGTACCGGTGCTGTCATATTTCTCCCTCTAGTAGGGTGGAATCATACCTCCCACACCAGTCACTGGTGTGGAGGTATGATTCCTAGGTGCTTGACACCAAACACAACATGTTTCCATGCAGCCATTACAAAGTTAGCATTTACCGCAAGGTTATAATGCACTTAAGAGTATATGGTTTGGCTGCATCACAAACAACCCCGGAATAAAGGTTCTGAAGGTTGCAGAGGGCGCTCTGCTCATGCATGGGCACCCTCTCACATAAAACCCAGCACCCTGTCTTCAGGATTGATAAGGCCTGCCATAGAGGTGACATATAGGTTTATATGTGCAGTGATATGGAGAGATATAGGGAACCTATATCTCAGTAAGGGGTGCATACACCATCTTACACAGGCTGCTGTAGCAGACCTGATGTGTCATTTGAAATGGCTTCCCACGGGTGTGGCATAATACATGCTGCAGCCCCTGGTAGGCTCTGGGGTACCTATGCCCTGGATACATAGTATACTATATACTAGGGACTCATAAGGGTACCCCAGAATCCAATCTGGAGTGTACCTAAAGTACATGCAATCAATTTAGAGAGGAATCAGCTAGGCTGGGTTCTGGATAGCAGGGTCCCAGCCAGACTAAAGTCGAAAAACAGTGAAACATCAGCAAAACGTGGGGGTAACTATAAGAAGCAGATCCTACTCTCCTACACAAGCCTTCAACGCGAGGAAAATCGCAAGACTCCTCTAGACAGCAGTGACGTTTTTCATCCGGCAGCCACCTAATCTCGACTTCAGCCCCTGCAGTCTCATCATCTTTTTCCTTTTCTTGGCCAATGGCAGGCCATTACAAAGGACAAATGGGTTCTTGACATCATCCATGGGGGCCACCCCCTAGAATTTGTCCACAAGCCTCCTCGATATCCACCCTCAAGAAGACTACATCGTCATCTTCTCTTGTTATAGCAAGAAATCTCGACCTTGCTGAAAAAGGGGGCAATAGAAAGAGTTCCTCTCAGTCAACGAGGAAAGGGCTTCTATTCCAATTTCTTTCTGGTAAAGAAATAATGTGGGAAATGGAGACAGGTCATGGACCTTAGACAGCTGAACAAATACATCAAGAAACAATCATTCAGAATGTTATCCCTGCAAGAGATTCTCTTATTGGTGAACAAGGGATATTTCTTAGCGTCCCTCGATCTCTTGGACGCATACTTCTACATTCCTATTTGTGCGAAGCATCGCCAATTCCTGAGGTTCGAGGTGGCTGGGGATCACTACCAGTTCAAGGTTCTGCCCTTCAGCCTTCACTCAGCCCCCAGAGTTTTCACGAAATGTATGGCTGTGGTGGCGGCATTTCTAAGAAGACAGGGCCACCAGGTTTATCCCTACCTGGACGATTGGTTGCTGAAGGGGCCTTTGTTCCACTCTCCCCAAAAATTCTACACAGGCTTGTCAGCGGCTGCTCAAGTCTCTAGGCTTGCAGCTCAACGTAGAGAAGTCATGCCCTGTTCCAAGTCAGAAACATATTTTTTCTCGGAGCGATTCTGGACACCAGGCTGATGAAGGCGTTTCCCACTTCAGAACAAAAACACAAAATAATACACTTAGCAACCCTTCTGCGCGGTGAGCAGCCAAAATATCGAAACTAAAATATCTACCTACACTAATATCGAATTTTGAATATCGAAGGGACAGAATATCGATGTCAATAATATCTATGGACGGAATATCGATCCTAAGGTAAGTATTTTAATATCGATGTTAGTAATATCGAAGTTAGTAATATCGACATCAAATATATCGATTTTACTAATATTGATGTTACTAATATCGATATTTATATTATTGTTATGTATTTTATTATGTATTTAATATGTATGTGTTATATGTTTTTAGTTAAGTGTTCTACTGGTTTTAACATATATGTATACAATTTTTATATGTTAACAATGGGTTTTTAAGTCAATTTTGTGTTTTAGTACCGTAGCGGGTTGTGGGTTTATAGGGGAATAGGGTGGGAAATAATTTAATTATATGGAATTAATTATACATTTTTAGGAATTATAAATTAATTTTAATTAATTTTTGCGTTTAAGTTCTGTAGCGGGTTGTGGGTTTATAGGGGAATAGGGTGGGAAGTAATTTAATTATATGGAATTAATTATACATTTTTAGGAATTATAAATTGATTTTAATAAATGTTTGCGTTTAAGTTCTGTAGCGGGTTGTGGGTTTATAGTGGAATAAGGTGGGAAGTAATTTAATTGTAATTAATTAATCATTTATTTTAATTTATTGGTATTGATAATTATATTATTGTTAATTAAGTATTAATTGGTAATTAATTTTTATTAATTGGCAATTAGTTTTAATTAGTTGATTAATTGATAATTATGTTAAGTGTATTTTTTTATTAGTGGAGTGTGTCGTGCGTTTATAGGGGAATAGTGTTGGAAGTAATTGAAATCTAATTAAGTAATTATTGAATTAGTTGTTGGGTATTGATAATTAATTAATTGGACGATAATTATTAATTGGTAAATATTTTAAATTATAATATTTTGGTTATGAAAAATAATTAATTGTTGATTAATCATTAATTGTGAATTAAATATAATTAAATATTATGCATCGATATTTATAATTAATATATTAATAAGTAATTATTAATTGGTAATTAATGTGTAATATTTATGATTTTGATGTATCAAAAATATTTAATAGTTCAATATTTTTTAATTGGTAATTAATGTTTCATAATTATTATTTTGCGGTATATATTTTTTTAAATGGTTAAATATATTTTAATTGGTATTTAAATTTTAATAATTCATATGTTTTTGGTTATGAAAAATATTTTATCGTTTACTATTTATTATTTGGTAATTAATATTTATTAATTATTATTTATTGGTATGTATTATTAATGTATTGTTAATTAATTATTCTTTGGTAGTTATGTTTGTAATAATTATTTATTGGTATTTGTAAATAATTTTGAGTTATTTAATAATTAAATCACTAATTATTTTAAATAATTATTTTAGTTATAACTATGTTATTTTTAACTTCTACGCTATCCAACACTTTCCCTACTGTTGCACCCTCTGGAGTTGGAATAGTATATTTTATCCCTACGCTATCCAACACTTTCCGTACTGTTGCATTCTCTGGAGTTGGAATAGTAATTTTTACCCCTACGCTATCCAACACTTTCCCTACTGTTGCACTCTCTGGAGTGGGAATAGTAATTTTTACCCCTACGCTATCCAACACTTTCCCTTCTGTTGCACTCTTTGGAGTTGGAATAGCAATTTTTATCCCTTCGCTATCCAACACTTTCCCTACTGTTGCACTCTGTGGAGTTGGAATAGTAATTTTTACCCCTACACTATCCAACACTTTCCCTACTGTTGCACTCTCTGGAGTGGGAATAGTAATTTTTACCCCTACGCTATCCAACACTTTCCCTACTGTTGCACTCTCTGGAGTGGGAATAGTAATTTTTACCCCTACGCTATCCAACACTTTCCCTACTGTTGCACTCTCTGGAGTTGGAATAGTAATTTGTACCCCTACGCTATCCAACACTTTCCCTACTGTTGCACTCTCTGGAGTTGGAATAGTAATTTGTACCCCTACGCTATCCAACACTTTCCCTACTGTTGCACTCTCTGGAGTGGGAATAGTAATTTTTTCCCCTTCACTATCCAACATTTTCCCTACTGTTGCACTCTCTGGAGTTGGAATAGTAATTTTTACCCCTACACTATCCAACACTTTCCCTACTGTTGCACTCTCTGGAGTGGGAATAGTAATTTTTACCCCTACGCTATCCAACACTTTCCCTACTGTTGCACTCTGTGGAGTTGGAATAGTAATTTTTACCCCTACGCTATCCAACACTTTCCCTACTGTTTCACTCTCTGGAGTGGGAATAGTAATTTTTACCCCTACGCTATCCAACACTTTCCCTACTGTTGCACTCTCTGGAGTGGGAATAGTAATTTTTACCCTTACGCTATCCAACACTTTCCCTACTGTTGCACTCTGTGGAGTTGGAATAGTATTTTTTACCCCTACGCTATCCAACACTTTCCCTACTGTTGCACTCTCTGGAGTGGGAATAGTAATTTTTACCCCTACGCTATCCAACACTTTCCCTATTGTTACACTCCCTGGAGTGTAAATAGTAATTTTTAGCTCTACGCTATCCAACATTTTCTTTACTGTTTATTTTTGGAGCTGGAGTAGTAGTTTTATTGTCGGTGCTATTTAATATTTTTGTATTATTTTAGCTAATGTAATATATAATTAATTTTAAAAATATTCAAATTAAATGTAATTTTTTAAATGTGTTATATATAATTATTTAATTTGTATTCATGTTATTGTTTTATGTGTATGATGTATTTGTAATTTATAATAATTTTTAACAAGTTATAAGTTATTAAAACAATTAAAATGTATTATTAAGTAAGTATATATATTATATATTATATGTATATGTTTAATTAATGTTTTATTACATTATATATATTAATTATTAATTTTAAACATTATAACATATATTTAATTATGTTTATTTTATTTATAAGTATTATTTGGTTTATTTTACTTTTTTTTAAACTAAAAAATACTTTATATTTTTAATAACGATATTTTTGACATTCTATATTTTATTTTCGATATTTTTGTACTTACCATGTTGTAGATAGGATCTCGATATTCTTGTCATCGATAATTTTGTGTCGATATTTTTGTAGGTCGATTTTCTGTCCGTCGATATTCTGTCAGACATTCTTCTGCGCACAAGAGAGTCCACTTCTGTAAGAGTGTTCAAACCTTTACTGAGGATGCTGTCATCATGCATCCTGTTTGATTTGATTTGATATTGATATTTATAAAGCGCAACAATCACGCGAGGGCATCAAGGCGCTAGAGATAGACCGCAGATAACACATTGTCCAGAAAAAGAATAGAGGAAATTCAGCTCACTGTTTGACTGAGAACAGCCAGGTCTTAAGGGCTTTTCTGAACGGGAGCAGAAGAGGAATAGATCTGAGTGCCAAGGGGAGGGAATTCCAGAGCTTACAAGCTGCCACTGAGAAAGCCCTATCCCCCCACTTCTTCTTCTTGGTTCTTGGTACCAGAAGTTGCATTTGATGAGAGGAGCAAAGTAGTCGGCCTGGGGAGTACCATTTGAACATGGTCTTCAGTCTCAGAGGATAGGAGGCATGCAGTGACTTATGGACCATACACAGTGCTTTTAAACTGATGCGTTGTTCAACGGGAAGCCAGTGAAGGTGTTCTAGTCCCTTTTTGGCTGATTGTCTTTTGGGAATGTCCAGAATGAGTCTTGCCAGTGCATTCTGCAATACCTGGAGTTTATGTTGTAAGCACTAACTGGCAGCCAGGTACAGGGCATTGCAGTTGTCTAATCCGGCCATTACCAGAGCCAGAGCTACCTGGATCCTGACTGAATGCTGGATGAAAGGGAAGATTTTTTTAAACATCCTTATAAGCAAGGAACATGTGGAGATGGTACGATTTAAAGGGCCATAAACCTAAGTTCCGTATCCATCAAGACTCCCAAATTCTTGGCTTTTTCTCTCTGGACAGGACAGCATCCTAAAGATTGAGGCCAGCAGTTACTGTTCCATTTGGCTGCCCCGATCCGAATACCATCATCTCCGTTTTCCCCCCATTAAGTTTAAGGAAGTTAGCCGATATCCAGTTTGCTACTCCGGACATGCAGCCGCGGACGTTCTCTGACCATGAGCTCAGCTCCTTAGGGATGGTAACCATAATTTGTGTATCATCTGCATATGACACCATCTCCAATCCAAAAGAATGGATTACTGTAGCGAGGGGTGCCACATACAGATTAAAAAGGGTGGGACTCAAGGAAGACCCCTGCGGGACTCCACAAGGTAATGAGTAGGAGTCAGAGTGAAAAGATTTTAGATTCACCCTTTGGGATCTCCCTGTCAGGAATGAGGACAGAAGGGCAAGGGCTTGATGGGAGATACCAAGACTCCAGTGTCTGTCCAGCAGCAACATAGGAGAAATGGTGCTGCGTCGAGTGTTCAAACTGTGGGGTTCTCTAAATCTGGATCTCTTCGCAACTGCAAGCAACAGAAAGTGCGAAAGGTTCGCCAGCAGGTTTCCTCAGGCCAACTCTTGGGTAAACGCTCTGCAGATGCAGTGGACGGGGATGTTCGCCTAGGCTTTCCTGCCATTTCCGCTCATCCGAAGGGTGCCTGAGCAAAACGAAGAAAGAACCATATCATCTCATTCTCGTAGCTTCGGCATGGCCGAGGCAGTTTTGGTTCCCAGAGTTTCTCCTGTGCTCGATATCTCCGCACATTCTCTTTCAACCATTTCCAAACTTACTGTTCATGGACAATGGCCAGATTATTCATCCGCAGATAAAATCTCTGAGTTTATCATCTTGGAACCTCACAACCATGAATTTACAGATCTAGACATCGCTCCAGATTGCAAGTCCATCCTTCAGCAGGCTAGAGCTTCTTCCACTAATAGGGCATACGCTGCAAAATGGAAGAGATTTTGCCACTGGTGCATAGAAAAGGGCATACATCCTTTACTCTCGACCCCGGAGCAAGTATTGCCTTACCTACTTCATTTAGCACAGTCAAAGTTGGCTCATTCATCAAAGTACAAATGGCTGAAATTTCCAGGTTTCGCAGAAAACCGGAGAAACTTCGCTGTGGTCGACGAGAATTGTTAAAGAGTTTATGAAGGGCCTCTTCAGAGCTGTCCCACCCTTAAAGTGCCTGTCAGTTCCTTGGGAGTTAAACACAGTCCTAGCCTAATTGATGAAATCACCCTTTGAGCCGATCAACAAATCTGACTTAAAATACGTGGTGGAAGATGTCTCTTCTATTAGCCCTCACATCGGCTAGAATTAGTGAGATTCAGGCTTTCACTGTGGCTGAACCCTTTCTTCAGTTCAAGCAGGACAAAGTCATTTTGAGAACAAACCCTCACTTTATACCAAAGGTTTCAACTTCTTTCCACTTGAATGAGCCAGTAATGCTCACAACGTACTTTGGAAATCCTTCAACCCCTGCTGAAAGAGCGTTGCATTCTTTAGACGTAAAGAGATGCATCAAATTCTACATCCATAGAACAAAGACTTTCGGGAAATCATATCAGATCTTTGTATCTTTTACTTCTCCGAGGAAAGGGCAGGGCCTTTCAAGGAGCAGCATTGCACATTGGATCTCTTCTGCAATTGTTTTTTGCCATAACAAAGCTGGAAAGCCTCTGTCTGCAAAGGTGTCTGCGCACTCCACAAGGAAGATGGTGGCCTCTACAACCCTTTTTGCTGGGGTATCACTTCCACACATTTGTAGAGCGGCAACATGGTCCAACGTGCATACGTTCACCAAGCACTACTGCCTGGATTCGGCATGGAAAACCGATGCGGCAGTGGGTCAAGAAGTCCTGAAGCATCTGTTCACTTGAGGTACAGTCTATTTATATATTTATGTATATATATTACCTCTGTTGTACTTTGACTATTTGGTTTCACAGATTTATGTTTATAGCCATTGACTTGGTTTTAGTGATGCATATAACTCTATATGTTTACGTATGTTTTTAAATGGTACGTTCATTCTCAGTGCGTACGAAGGTCTTCGCCTAGATGCAACGATTTAAAGAATGGCACTGCTGTCTACTCTGACACAAGCATGTAAATCTATGAAAGATTCAATACTGGATAAAAAACAAGTTACTTACCTGTACACTGTGGTTCTCCAGTATTGATATCTCTCATAGATCCACATGCGGCCCTCCCTCCTCCCCGTCTAGGCTTGCCACTTTTTACCTCATGCAACTCTTAGCCTTAGCACACTTGTGGTGGTTCTGCTGGGAAGTTGAGGTCTAGGGCTCGTCTCTGATTAGTCAAAGTTTGGACCTACATGAAGATGCTGACGAATGTTAAAGTTTTTCCTTTCCCTTTGGTGGTTTATAATGTACTACTTTTCTAACTACCGTGAGACTCCCACCATGACGACGGGGAAGATACAAGCATGTGAATCTATGAAAGATATCAATACTGGAGAACCACAGTGTACAGGTAAGTAACTAGTTTTTTCACAGTGTCAGTTCAACATGGCTTTTAACGTGGAAATGCCTACCCTGGATACATTATACCTGGCACAGGCATAGTGTGAAGTAGGCCTCCTCAAACTGGCGCACTGGGCCCAGTGCGTCAGTTTGTAAATATGGAGCAGTGTGGAAAAAATGACGCTGAGGCAGTGCTAGCTCCTTGTAAAAATGCCCCTGAGTATGGTGCAGGTTAAATTCAGCTTGTAAGTTGGAGAGTGGGCACATAGTGGAACCCTGCCATACATCACCCAGCTGAGAGATGCTGATAAGGTCCTAACATCCAAACCCAGTTAGACCCTCTACATGATGGAGCTGAGTGTCTCTCCAGAGGGGAGTCTGTAACATAAGCTTCCCCCCAACCAGTCCATCTCATGGCAGCTCGCCAGGTTCAGAACACTACCCCAGTAAGGTGCGGTAAAGCGCGGGGAATCGGTAAGCCATGTAGATGGTCTGTAATCTTCTCCCACAACATGAGGGAGAGTTCCGTGCAGTATGCTGGATCCTCACATCCCACATGAAGCCAATCATTCAAGACCACCAGGTGGGAGGCCTAATAACAAAGCTGCAAGCAAGCCGTCGCCAGACCCCAATCAAAGGTGGAATGCAATACGTGGGATCCGGTGGTTCCCCAGAAAGAGGCAAATAAGGGTCTTGATGTCATCTGCATTTTAACACATCTTGCTTTGATCCATCCTTGATGTTCTTCCTCTGAAACTTTTCCTGCAATCTTTTGATTTCTTCTCACGTATCAGCTACTGACAACAGCATTGAAAAAGTAGTTTCCTCATTAGAATTATTTGTATATTCTCTGTTAAATGTGCATGCCACAGCTGCACAACATTGTACAACTTCATCTGCATATCTATTTCCAACTGTGCGTAATCACTGCCACTTCTGTGGGTTACACATTTAACCACAGCAATTTTTTGTAGCAACTGCAAAGCTTCTAACAATTTCATCACACATTCGCCATTTCTCATGAAGGACCCAGAAAAGGTCATGGATCCCATTTGTGACCACAACTGCCCAAAATCATGGACCATACCGAAGCCTTAGTGGCTATCTGTAAATATAGTTACTCTCAATTGAGCTGGAAAATTACATACTCTTGTAAGGGCAATCAATTATGCCCCTTGTGCAGAAGTACACCTCAAAGCCAGGAATCTTCTACCACTTCCTAAATTGTGTAAACAGCATAAACTGCTCGTAATGTGCCCTCATTGTCTCTCAAGCACGAGCCATCCACTAAAATTATATAGTTGGGCTCATCGAGAGGTTCATTTGTAATGTCTGGTCTAGGCTTGGTGCACAAATACATTACGTCCAGCAGTCATGTTCAACCTCCTCGCCACCAATTCTCCTTCAGGCAATGGTAACAATGTTGCTGGATTGAGTGCTTGACAACTCTTGAGAACGACATAGTCTGCAGCAAGGATTTGTTGTTCATATTTTGTAAATCTGCTGTTTGTCAAATACTGTGTTTTAGTACATGTGGGCAAAATGTCTACTGTAATAGGGTGTCCCATAACTATGCTCTCACATCTCTCAATACTGACACCAACTGCTGCAACATCCTTAAGGCAGCCGGACAGCCCTGCGGCAACATGATCAAGAGTAGTTGAAAAGTGTACCACAGATCTTGGAGAGTCTTCATGTAATTGATTAAGCACTGAGAGAGCACAGCCCTCCCTCTCACTGCAAAACAATGTGACCATTTTACTGTAATCAGGAATTCCCAGTACCAGGACATGGCAGAGACCTTCTCTCACCTCTAGGAATGCTTTCAAGCAATCGTTGTCCCATGAAAGTGGATCAGGCACATCTTTGTGCATCAGCCTCAGTAAAGGTTTGGCCACTGGGGAAACGTTGTGCATCCACTGCCTACAGTAGACAACCATACCCAGGAACATCCTGACCTCTCTGGGTTCTGGGTGGGTTAATCTTCAGAGTGGTCTTGATTCTCTCCTATGACACCTTTTTCATTCCCTTCTCAATGAGATGTCCCGAATATAGGACTGATTTTTGACAATATTGTATTTTGCTTGGGTACGCCTTGTTACGTTCATAGCCAAATGATTTAAAAGAGCAATAGTATCCTGTTTGAAAGCTTCTCGTGTACTTGATACCATATTAGGGCACCAATGTAGTGCACACAAACTAAATTGCAAAACATCTGTAAAGTCTCAAGATTATTTTTCCAGATCTGATTAAAGATCAAAGGATTCTCTGTATACCCTTGTGGAACTCGGCACCGTGCCAAAACTCTATTTCTAAATACAAATGAGAACACAAATTGACTGTTCCCTTGCAATGGAATAGAGAAAAAGGCATCGCAGAGAGACACAACAGTAAACCACTCAGCAATGCAGGTGAGCTGAAATAATATTGTTGCTGGATTTGGTACCACTAGTCAACATGGAATCATAATGCTATTCATTTTTTAAAATCATGTACAATTCAATACTTGCTGTTTGGCTTCTGTACACCCATGATCGATTAATTGCAACGAATTCCAACAATTTCTTTTAATATCCATTGTTTTAGCATGCTTTCAATCACTGGAGTAATTCCTGCCACTGTCTTAGGAGTTAGGTTATATGGTGGTGTTCTAGGGGAAACTGCATTTGGCTTTATTGTGATTCAGACTTCTCCTACACCTTTGATTAGCCTGATGTCTTTCCTTGAAAAATCGTATACCTCTGATTTTACAGTATCTCATATGTTGGGAGGTAGACCCTCCACCGTTCTTACAGGATACAGTCCCAAAGCTGCTTCTTATTGGGCCATTTTAAATTCAAAATCTTCGGCATGCATTTGGAATTCAACACCATATGGTGTGCAGTAAATGGCACAATTTAACTTGCACAAAAGATACCTTTCTAACAGATTTACAAGACTTAAATCACATACCACAAATTGATGATCTTCCTCAAATGAACCCATTTTCACAGGCACTGTCGTTGAAACTAGATTTGTTATTTGTTTATTTGTGACACCCACAACTTGGATACTCTTTCCCGCTGTTTTAACAGTGGCACGGGTAGCATCTGTGTCAATAAGAAATGTCACCTGGAGGCCCTTTACCTCTCCTTCTACAAATGGTCCACTCTGATCTATCTCTAAGACTGTGCCAAGTCTGCAATCCTTCTCCCCCTCAGGCACCATCAATTGAATTGTTAAAATCAAAGCTCTCATTCTCCAACCTGGGGATCTGTTGGAATGGGTTCTGATTTTGGAATGGATTTGAATCTGCTGTTGCTAATTGATTCATATTAAATCTGGAATTACCCATATTCGGTGGGGCCATCAGAGTTTGTAGGGCCTGGATTATAGGAACTTGTGACTGTGTTGACATCTGCATTCATTGGACTGGAACCTGATTAGAACATTTTGCATTTGCACTTGATTTACCCCTTACGTTAGTCCATCGCCATTCACTCGATGTGGATTCTGTCTACACTCTCTCTTCCAATGCCAGAGCCTTTTACAATAGTGTCAAGGAGCTGATTTCTTCAGCGTTGCAATGTCTGCTCCTGAATTTGGTTCAATAGGAACACCTCAACTTTTACCCTGTGGATCACCAACCCCACCCTGTGCAATTTGACCTCCAAACTAAAAACCAACACCTTACATTCCACCAACATTCCATAGACGTGATTGATTCTGGCATCACATTTGAGCCAGCTTAGTCTGAGCTAAAATACATTTCTCTTTAAGTCTCTTAACTCCACTACAGTAATTTGCATACCTCAGGATCTCATCTAAAGGCTTTGTCTGCCAACAAATCACATTCTGTTGTATATACATGTTGATTTCTGGTCACAACCCAAGAACGAACTACAACAAAAAACTCCCCATATCCCCCTTTTGGGGATTTTCTCATCTGCTATACTGTTTAAACACCTGCAGCAGTGCTCATATTAAGTATGCACAGATTCTTTAGCTTCTTGAGTAGTTCTATTGATCTTCAACCAATCAATATCCCTCGCTGGAACCTTTCCTTTCAAAAAAGTAATCACCTAATCATACACGCATCTCTTGGTGACTCAATCCATGGATCATTCAGTACTGCAATATTAAAAAAAGTATTCAAGTATGTCAATTTTTTACAAATCTATTGACTTCTGTATACCACTGGGAAGGAGTTTCTCTTAATTTCAGAAAGTTGTTCATGAATGTCGCAAGTTCACCTCTACTCCATGGTCCATAAACATACCCTCCACAATGTATCTCCCTCACAGGGAAAGTTAGAACATCATCTTCATCTAGGGGTGCTGGTGGTTTCCTATTACGTGCTGTAGCATCTAATTGTTTCTTTGTCTTTCCTTGTTCTTTTTCCACTTGCTCTCTGATCTGTCAAAATAGCTCCATTTGCGGATGCACGAACTTCGCAATGTGTAGTCTAATTCCTGAAGACCACTTTGTAATAATAGCTTCATCATCTAACTGTACCGTGAAACTTTTCTGTAAAGGAATACTTATAGAGAGATCCACCTCATATTTTCCTGCCAGCTCTGTTAATTTTTTCATGAGTGGCAGCTGCTTGTCTTGTGTTAAATATTTTAATTTATTTCCTGATATTGATTCAAAGGTGATATGTCTAGACATCCCCTAATAATTACTTCCAATTCCACCTTTAGTTTTGGCACATCTAGAGACCTTACCCTTTCCTAGCTAGTAGATGTTTCTCACATCCTTTTATTTTCTGGGGTTTCCTCGAACCACGAGGGAAAAATCACATATCAAATGGTCCTGTCTCTCCCAGTGCAATGGGTGTTGTAATGCAATGACTGAACATTTTGTGGTGGGGTCCATGCAATAATTTGTGAGTTTTGCAACGTTGGAATAAACTCTGCTGCAGCTACTCCTCCTACGGCACCTGGAACAGTCAGATTCAGTACAATATTTATTGGTGCAGATACAACAGGATCTACTAATGTATGTGCTGATACAACCTGTGACACTGGTGCAGGAACAGTCGCAATAAAAGCACTAACACCTGGAGTAATCACCGTAGGGGCTTCTTCTACAGGTGCAGTTGTAAACGGAAGTACTGGAAGTGGTCTCTCGATCTGAGATATGTTCTGATCAACACGGGCTGTAGCCATTGTAACACTAGTGGTTGCCACACCATCTGTACTTGCTGTGGGAGCCACATATGGTGGTGGGTGTGAGGACAACAAGGCATCTAATATATCATCCCCTGAATCTGATTCTTTTTAGACCTTTTGGTAGATATCGCTGGGTACATTCTAGCTCCCTAGACTATGCATTTCCTCCACCTTTGCTGTCCTTCATCCCATTGAGCATCTGCATAGTTTTGTGCTGCTCCCTTCACACTATACTGATAACTTTCTTTCTCTTTGGCATGAACTGCTCATTCCCAAGCATGTAATACTTCCTACTGTGTAGGTCTATGGGGTAACTTAATTTCATATAATTTTTCCCTTAGATGTTCAATAATCTTTCAATCAAAAGTACCATATTGAGCAAATCTGAATGGTCCTTCATTTTCAGTGATCTTGCACCATTGACAACGCCACAACCATGTATGAAGCCCTACATTTGTCATCCTATAACGACCTGGTGTACCTTGTGGTGGAACCTCTTCGCCCTCCCAAACTGGTACTCATACATCAACTCCATCAAATCTCAAGGAGCTTTAAAACATTTCATGATTGAAAATATTCAACAATAAATGGATGATGAAAAATCAAATTTTTAAATGATTTCACATAATTTTCTGTTCCGTATACATCAATATTTCCCTCCAATCATAACACATTTTTCTTTTCACAAGCCTATCACAGCTTAACACTTGATGACTCGAAAACAATCTCGATGCATCACTTCACACCAACTGACCTATCCCATCACGGGACACTCTAACGTAGTGATTAAGCAGAAAAAGGGGAAAAAAAAACAAGTTTACAGATCCTCCCTGCGTCACAGTTCCATTACCACACTTTTCCATTCACACAAGCATTCATTGGTGGGGCCCATAACACCAACATTCACAGTCACATTCGTATCTGCACACAGGAGGATGATGAATCTGCTGGACATGTGGGGGTGCACCTTATAACCTATAGGGAAGAAAACGTTATTTTACAGAATATACATTAACATTCGTCACCTATAGATTCTTAATTCCAAACATCAAGGCACTCCACTCACTTGGTCGACGGACCAATTAGTTGGATTGGTAGATGGTGATTTTAGAACCAGCTAAAACACATTTTAAGATTCAGAATCCTTTATTCTCTTCAACGAAAAACCACAAACTCGTAATTTCTGTTAATCAATATTTGTTTATCTAAATTAATATTAGCATTTGTTTCATCAAAAGGTTTAGATTTTCTAGATCAATTTATTCAAATCACAGGTCATAATATTTACCTATTCTTGATATCTGGATTTTTTCTAATTCATTTGGCTCTGCATAACCAAATTAGCCGTTAAATTGTCCAAATAAAGCAGGCCAAAGCTTAAAGTCCGAAAGTTCTTTGCTCAGCACGTTATAGTCCCAAAGATCTCCAAAGGACCAGAAATCGTGCAAGCATCTGTCGTCGCCTGTGGGGTCAAAGAGGGTGTGCAGTCATAGTAACCGCCGAATGCCAGCATGCCATCAGGAAAATGAAAAATGGAGATAGAGCTGCCCCTCCCTATTCTACTACTCTTTTTATAATAAATTTCGGGATAACATGAAAAATTTTTAGGCGGAGAAAGTCTGTGATTGGTTGATCGAAAACATCCGATTTTATTCAGTTAGGTTTCCCATGGATTTTGCAGGTTCACTTCCGTAGCGTTTATTTGTCCTTATGTTACAATGTTTTAGGTTAGCTTGTATGATCCAATTGTTCATTTAAACCCGTTTTTACTGACTGTAGTTTGGCAGTCCACCAAGATCCTATCCTTGACCGAGGACATTGGGTGCTTAGGTCGTTAGGAAGTTCACGGAGCCATCCGAGTCTGCGCAGTAGGTATCGCGCTCACAAGACGGTGGCCACTTCTGAACTCGATTTTTGACTCCATTTTAGGGTAGGCCCAAATGTCAACTTAAGCGAAACAAACATAAAAGAATAATTAATACAAAGAAATGATGATTCTAATGTTATACCCTCACTAATCCCTTTCTGTATTAGTATTTTCCTAGCATATAGCGACATTTAAAGCGATAATATTTACCTTTAGGATACAATCAGGAATGCAAACATCACATAAGCAATATAAATCATGCGATAACTAATTACCACATATACTACTATTAATATGCGTACGTATTTTAGTTATTTGAGTTATTCTGCCATGCAAATAGCAGTTTCCCACGTGTAATTGGTGTATGCAAAGAGTTGAATTAATATCACACCGCAAACCATTAGTAATATTATAATCAGTAGGTTATATGGTTAGTCTTTTCATGCAAAATAGAGGAGGTACACAACATTTTGTTCTACCTGCTCCATCAATCCCCCTTTGTTGATTTTTAACATCACCACACTACCTTTAAATTTGAAAAATTTAGTAAATAGAAATGAATTCACCTGTTTCTTCTTCTCTTGTTTTTCTATACATGTTCTCTTTCCACTCTTCTAATTCTACTTCTTCAAATTCTCTGTCTTTCCTTTCTTTCCCTCTTTTTTTTATAATTTCTCTTTTTATGTTATTTCGTAATTGTCTTCTTCTGCTACATAAACATCCCAATCTTAGAATTAATACTAAAATAATCGCACATGTTACTGGTAATAATATCTTACCAATAAAGGTACTACCTAGTTTTAGTAAAAAGTCCTTAATGATAGAAAACCGTTTCCCAATCTTTTCCCAAATACCTTCAGCCTCTAATGGAACAATCTCCTCATGCAAATCAGTCATATTCTTAATGTACGTTTTCAAATCTTGACTTTCGTCAGGAATGAAAGTACAACAATGTTGAACTTTCAGCATTCCACAGACTCCACCCTCTTTTGCCAAAATTATATCAAGGCCAAGTCGATTTTGCATTACCATTGTTCGCATGGCAACCATTTCAGTATTTACCAATAAAAATCCTCCAGCAGTGCTTGTTGACAAGCGGTCCACTACTGTTGATAATTTTCTAATTTTATGTGTATTCAGAGATTTTCCTACTGCTGGTATCAACGCTCCAAAAATGTCTCCTACAATTTCTGACCAAGATTCTCTTCTCCTACGTGTTAGTCGTCTACCTATCTCATGTGCACCATCTTTTCCTCTTCCCACATGAAATATCTTTGGGAAAACCAGGCCTAGATAACATGTGCCATACCAGTGATCTGGTAATCGATGATAAGCTTTGTTCCCGCAGATAAAATATAATCCAGGAAAAAACGGATCATTTCCTCCTTTAAATCCCCATCAACCCATGATTCTATAAGTATCATGGCAATCACTTGTGCCTACAAATTAATTATCATATGCAGTTTGATTCCTTCTAATACACAACTTCCCTTTCTGAGGCCAATCTAAAGCCATTGTTGGACTAGCTTCTCCTTTCAAATGTTTTTCTCTTTCAACATCCCAGACTGTCTTTTCTTCTTTACCCTCAAGTACCTTCCTTTGCATTTTTAATCTCCTTTCTTCCACCATGTCTAAGAAAGTCTTCTCTTCTCTTTTCAGACTACAAGTTAAATTATTTCTAAAAATTGACTCTAATGTTAATTCTTTAGTTTCTAAGAAGAATTCACCTAATACTTTAGCAGGTTTTACTTTATTCAGTTTATTGACTACAGGTACTTGTGAAAATATGTTATCTACATCTGAAAAATAGAATTCTAATTTCCCTATTTTGTAAAACAAACTTGCTAATACACTACATGTTATTCCATATGTTACTGGGAGGTGATGGTATGTCACTCCCTCAGATACAGATGCAGGCAACTGCATGCAGACATAGCAATCCCTCACCTCCATCGTCTTCACATATTAGTATAATAATTTTGAAAAAACATTGTTAGAAAAATCAGTTATGGACCTATCTTTGTGTCAATAATTTCTATCTATTTTAGTCGGATAAATCGCTTGAATCTTTTCTACATTAGACTTATTTTCACTATATCCTTCTATTGTTTCTAATGTAACCTTAAATGAAACCATTAAAGCTAATGCACTCCACAAAAGCATTAGTAATCCTGTACGACAACACATTTTGCACCATCTTCTAAGGAACACACATTTAGATTTTCTACTTTCTGTGTTTGCCATTTCGAAAAAAGATCAGTGTCTTTTGACTTAGCCTCTTCTACTTTACAACTAGTTTTGTCTAACCCAAGGCTCTAAGCACCTACTTGGTTCTTTCAATTTATGTCTTTTCCGGTAACATTTTTGTTTCTTCTTTTAGAGCACTTTTGTCTCTTCAGTTTGGCATTTGATCGTCTTTTTAATTTTCTTTCACAATCATGATTCAGAATTTCCTGAACATCAGTCTCTTCTCCGATGTCGGACAAAATAACTCTCAGGATTTTCGATTCTTCGTCTTCCTCAACCACTTCTGGTACAGTCACCTTTAGATCCCCTTGGCTGTCTAATTCTTCTCGTACTTCAGGAAGTACCACATATGACCATTCAGGTGACTTATACTTCTGGTTAGGTTTTCTCGTTCTCTTACTATCTTCTGATGGTGTTTGTTCAACGTCTTTTGATTTCTCTTGGCTAGACACTTCATTCACCTGTTCTGCTCTAGATGAATTTACTCGTGTCAATCTGTATCTCAATCTTTTTATCTTGTTTGGCCAAATTTCATCCTTTGCTGGCCTTTTTAACTTACTTCCTTTTTCATTTCTCTAAGTTATCCATGCTCTCTTTCTCAGGACTCGACCTTCTGGTACTTCTTCATCACTGTCCTCCGATTCAGTTCCAACTTGACCTTTACTTTCATTAGTCTTTCTTTCCACCACTTCCTTTTTCTTACCTACTTCTGTCCGTCCTAGTGGTTCTTCCACACAATCTTCCTGCTGAATAGCTGTCCCTTCTTCTACCTGGATTTATGGTTTCCCTACAACTCCTCGGGGGTCTTCTGCAAAAACCTTTCCCTCACTCTCTGTATCTGGTACCTTACCATCTATTCCTGTGGTTTCAGGTGGAATTTCTCTCGAATTTTCATTCGGGACTTCTTTATCAAGAATTTCTTTGACAGTCTCTTCACTGTTTTTATTTTTACTCTTAGGTGCCTGTACTGGTTCAGTGTCTGATTCTGAGCTGGTGTCAGAAATTTGCAATTTTCTTCTTAATGCTAGATTCTCTGGTGCAACAGCCAGACTTGGTTCTGTCTCCCCCCTTTCAGAGGTTTGTCTTGTTCTTATTTCTTTAGCATCTGATTCAGAACTTGTATCTGATTCTTCAAAGTATTCTCCTTGATTGTTATCCACTGGATTTGGAATTTGCAAGGTGTGACTAGTATGAATCCAGTTCTTTACTACTGCACATTTTACAGCTGTCGTCGTGGTCAGGATCACCTGACGTGGTTTTCCCCAACGTGGGACCAAACAATTTCTTCTTCTGTGCACTTTTATTTTCACCTAGTCACCTGGGCTTAGATCATGAGCTGGCTTCTTTTCAAGAGTGGTGGCATCCGATCCAACCTGATGAAACACAAAATGAACGGAATCAGCCAACCCCTTGCAATAATCCAACACCAAGTCATCAGATATAGGCAATAGCTTGTTGACTGGTATGAAAACATGTCGCATTGCTCTTCCCATGACAATTTCATGAGGACTCAAACCTTTATTCCTGTCTGGAATAGATCTAATAGTCATGAGTACCAGAGGCAATACATCAGGCCATTTCAAACCTGTGGCTAAACACATTTTTCCCAGTCTGTTTTTAATGGTGCCATTTACTTGTTCCACCACACCAGAAGCCTCTGGGCGATAGGCACAATGTAGTTTCTGTTGTACATTTTATGTTTCACAAATTAATTTCATGATTTCATTATGGAAATGTTTTCCTCTATCTGACTCAATCTTAACTGGAAAACCAAACCTAGGAATGAACGCTCTTAATAACAGCTTGGCTACTGTAATTCCATCACTCCTTCTTGTTGGGTAGGCTTCCACCCATCGAGAGAACAGACAAACCATTACTAGAACATACCACAACCTGTTACAGGGGGGCATTTCAATGAAGTCAATTTGCATTCTGGTGAAAGGCCCTCCTTCTCTTCCTATAGTTCCCAGACTTACCACTGTTTTTCTTCCAGGATTGAATTGCTGACATATAAGGCATCTTTGACAAAGGCTTTCAGCTACAAGTCTAAATTTTGCATTATACCATGTCTGTTTGAAAAGTCTGATCATAGCATCTCTTCCTACATGTGCTTGTCCATGATACATCCGTGCCATGGTAGAAACCATGCTATCAGGCATGACTGGTCTTCCATCCCGATAAACCCACACATGATCTGTTTCCCTTGATGCACATCCTGCTTTTACCCACTGTCTCATTTCCTCATCTCATGCTTCTTCCTGCAACTGCCTCATTTCTTCCCATGTATTCACAGTGTTAGTAAACAACAAGGGACATGAATTCATTTCTCTTTCTCTTCCCCGATTAACTGAGTTCTGATTACGTGCGCAATATTGAGCCATATCGTTGGCAAATCGGTTGCCAGCTGAAATATAGTCATTTGACTTAGAATGGGCAGCACATTTTACCACAGCTAACTGCTTAGGCAGCTGTATCGCCTCAAGCAATTTTCCAACCACTTCAGCATTCCTTATAGGAGTTCCACTCGATGTCAAAAATCCTCTTTGGGACCAGATTTGCCCAAAGTCATGCACTACACCGAAACCGTATTGACTATCGGTTATCACAGTCACTCTCACATTCTTTCCCAACTTACATGCTCTTGTTAATGCAAAAAGTTCAGCAACCTGGGCTGATTTTACTCCTTTCAGCAAGATGCTTCCAGTACAGCTGCTACTGTACATACTGCATACGCTGCACTCAGAATTCCCTCATCCCTTCTCAAGCATGATCCATCCACAAACATCATACAGTCACTTTCTGTCAAAGGTACATCTTTTATATCTGGACGTGGTTTGGTACAGAAATCAAGCACTTCCAAACAGTCATGATCCACATCATCTCTGACTTCCACATTCTCAGCATCAGGCAGCAACGTTGAGGGATTCACATTCAGACATCTCACAAGGCTCACATTCGTTGCACATAGGATGACTTTCTCATATTTAGTCAGACGACTATGCGTCATGAACTGAGTGTGGCTCCTTGTTAAAAGGATTGCCACATCATGAGGTACAAACACTCTCACAGGGTATCCCATCACAATTCCTTCACTCTGTTCCAGACTCTTACAAGTGGCTGCTACAGCTTTCAAACAACCAGGCAATGCTACAGCTACAGGGTCTAATATTGCTGAAAAATATGCAACTGGTCTCCTCAGTTTTCCATGTTTTTGTATTAACACAGAAAGTGCACATCCATTTCTTTCGCTGCAATAGAGTTCAAATTCTTTCCCATAGTCAGGCATGCCAAGTGCTGGTGCTTCACACAAACTATCTCTCAATTGTTTAAAAGCCGTCAACTTCTTTATTTAATTCAATGGGATCTTTTACATCACTTCTTGTCAAGCGTACCAAAGGTTTTGCAATCAGGGAAAAGTTACTAATCCACTGACGACAATATCCAACCATTCCAAGAAGCATTCTCACTTCTCTTTGCGTCATTGGGGCTCTCATTCCCTTTATTATTTTGATTCTATCTGCAGTTACTTTCCTCAGTCCTTTTTCAATTTTGTGGCCTAAATATTGTACTTCTTTCTGACAAAATTGCAATTTCGATGGGGATACTTTAAGTCCTCCATCTGCCAAATGACTCAACAATGCAATGGTATCCACTACACACGCTTCTCGAGTTCTTGATGCCACAAGCAGGTCGTCTATATATTGGACCAGAACTGAACTTTTGGCCATTTTTAAATCTTCTAGGGACTTTTTCAATATCTGATTGAATATTGAGGGACTCTCTGTATACCCCTGTGGGATTCGGCACCATGCCAAAATACGTTTGCCAAACTGGAATGCAAACATTTGTTGGCTGTCAGGGTGCAATGGAATGGAAAAGAAAGCATGACAAAAATCAATCATCGTATACCATTCTGCATCATGAGGAATCTGATACAAAATCACAGATGGATTTGGTACAATGGGACAACATGAAACAACGATTTTATGTATTTTTCTCGGGTCTTGTACTATTCTAAATGTTCCGTTAGGCTTTTTTAAGACCCATAATTGGTGAATTACATGGACTGCTCATTATTTCTTTCAAAATACCTTGTTCAATCATTCTGTCTATTATAGGAGTGACTCCGGCAATTATCTCGGGTGTCAATTTGTACTGTGGAATATTTGGGTAACTTACTCCTTCCTTTAGAGCAACTTTTACGGGATCTACATTTTTCATTAATGCCACCTCTCCTGTGAAATCCCATACCTCCGTTTTTACTGTGTTTTTCAATTCTTGAGGCAATTCCTCAGGGTCAAATGCAGCAAATGCCTCTGTAATTTCAGGTTCCATATTAGCCATAGTCATTTTATACAGTACATCCTCATCAGGAGTCTCAAATGCTATACTATCTGGAGTACAAAATATTGTGAAATTCATTTTGCACAGCAAATCTCTCCCTAACAAATTTACAGGGCTTGAATCGCACACGACAAAACGGTGCATTTTAGAAAATTTCCCTATGTTAACTTTAACTGGTTCAGTGAGATATGTTTTTATCTGTCTGTTGGATACTCCAACTACTTGGATTGTTTCATCCGAGAGAGGAAGATTTTTAACATCAGCTGATGTAACAGTTGAACGAGTAGCACCAGTATCTACTAGGAAAGTAATGTTTTCGTCATTTACCTTTCCATCCACAAATGGGCCTGTCTGGTCTACTTCTAGAGTTGCGCCAATTACGCACTCCTCTTCCTCCCTTCGGCACCATCAATAACTTTCTTCTGACTCACTCTCATCGCGTTGTAGCCAATACTGCGAAACAGCACTAGCGCGCGGCAGTTTAGTTACCTGTTCTTTGTTGTAGAATCCGGTCTCATTACTGTATTTCTGAGGATTTACGCTCTGTGGAAAAGGCGGTTTTGGCGCCTGATTCTGTTGGGCAACAACCTGCTGCTGTCGCTGCGGTTGACAACTCACCTCATTCTGCACCTGTGAATTCAATGATGCATTATCACCATTAGCACTTGGGGAAAATTTACACTCGGTTATCCAATGCCCTATTCTTCGGCAAATATGACATGGCCATTTCTTTTTGGCCTCATCTAGACTAATTTGTCCTTTCCCTTTTCCAATACTAGGTTTTTGTCTCATGCCCGTGCCAATTGCCTGTTCAATCAATTGAGCTTTCTGTCTCTCTGCCACTTTTACTTGAGCCCACATGGCCTTTTCTTTTAATTTACGCTGTTTTGCTTCAATTTCATCACTAAAATACTTTGCATGTCTCTGTACTTCATCAATCTTTTTATTTTGCCAATCTACTGTATGCTGTTTAATCATTTCACTTACTTCAGGTCGTAACCCATACACAAATCGATATACAAAATGACTCAAATCCTTTTCACTCAAATTTTCATCGCCACTATACTGCTTAAAGGCAAGTATCAACCTTTCTTAATATGCATGTACGGATTCCTTCGCTTCTTGATGAGTTCTATCAATCTTTACCCAATCAGTTTCTTTAGGAGGTACTTTATTTTTCAGAAAGGTAATTACTTGTTCATATTTTCTCATTACTTCTGGATCAGGGGCACCTGTTTTTGGGTCTCTAGGGTATTCTTGGGTAGGCCAACTTATTGTAATGTTACATTCTGTCCATAGATCTGCTGGTACAATTATGTCAAATAAACTATTCAAATCAATCCATAGTACTTTTGATAATTTTACAAACCTGTCTACCTGCCTACCTGCCTATGCCACTCCACTGGCTTCTCGCGCAGTCGTGGAAAATCATTGGTAAATGACAAAATATCTTGTCTGGTCCAGGGGACATGTACATAGCCTCCACCTGGAATCTCTCTCATGGGCATACAGTTACTACCTTTTCTTTTTCTCTTACTGGGTATGCTGCAAACGTTTTATCTGTTGTATCATCCAGTTTTCTAAACCATCTACTTTTCCATTTGTCTACATCGCCCCATTTTCTTAGTAAAATAATTAAGTCTTTAATCTGAGTTGTTCATCCAGTAGTATTTACATTTTCAATGTCTTTTTCAGAAAAATCTACTCTATATGGTTTTTGTAATGACTTTACCTTTTCAAAGTCGATTTCTCACTCTCCATGTTATACTTTTGCATAGAAACATTAATTTCTCATCCTGATAGTTTTTTAATTTTTCCGTAGGAATAGTTCCTACTATTAATTCTTCCAACACTATTTTCAATTAGGGACACATCTAAAGCATCTTTTTGCTGTAAACTCCTTAGCCATTCACTTAATTCATCAGAAGTAGGACCTATCAGAATCATCTCATTTCGTGTCTGTTCTAAACCTTTTGGTGATCCTGGTACTGATTCTGTCGTCATTATTGTTCTATATGCTAGGCTCTGATTTACTGGCAAATTTTTAGGAGTACTTTGTTCAGAAATTCCTACCGCTTGTCCCCATGAATTCTCTCTTGTATCTCTTCTTTGTATTTCAGTTTCTCTGTTACTGTTATAAGGAATCGTCAGACAATGCTCACTATCCTTTTGTTTATTAAAAATTGGCATTACAGGTCCTATTGTTAAAGGAACAGTTGCAGCTTCCATATTTTTAGTTAATTCCCTAATGTTTTCAGTTAATTCTAAAGTAGTTCTGGCTAGTTCAGCTGAGTTTTCATTTGCCATTTTACTAGGTTGAATATTTTCTGTTTCTCTGAAGGGATTATTTCTTCCTACCTCATGTGGTACTGATTTGAACTTTATTTTTTGTGGTGATTCTTTTACTGGGGCACTTGGTGTCAATAATGTGGAATTTGGTTGATACGTGGCGGATTTTTATTTATAAAACATGTCCTCAAGAACACCATCCTCCGATTCACGCACACCATACTTATAACCTTCTTATCCTGTATTATTTCTCTTTACTGTACAGTTTATACTAGTAGTCTCTTCAACATTTCTCATAGGGAACAACCCATCAGTCATATTTGCACTTCGCCATCTCCTCATTCTATCATCATGGTTCTCTTGTCCACACGGTCTACCAAATATATATCTGTACCTTCCGCCACTCCGTTGCCGTTCTCTGTCATATATCTCATCTTCCTATTCTGTCAATGCTTCAAACTGTGTAGGTCTAGGTCTTGGTTCTAGTTTCATCATTCTTTCTCTCAAATTTCTCAATACCGCTAAATTGAATGAACCATGTTCCGGAAATGCTAAAACTCCATCATCTTTTGTATACTTTGCCCAATTGTCTAACCCAATACATGTATGATAGCCATATTTCTCAACCATAAAAGATGCAGGTGATTTCGCTGGAGGAAGCAACTGTCCCTCTCTAGTCGCAATCGGTTTGTCCTTTTTAAATAAGTTCTTGATCTTTCCGAACCAGGACTTTCTCTCTTTCTCTGGTGGATCGTAATACATCATTTTCTCTTTTCTGTATCGCTAGATTTCTTCTATGACTATTTTGTTTGTTTTATTCAATCGTAGCGCGACTTACACTAACGCACCAATCCGGAGCGTCTATGTCACTTTTACAATTCTCCAATCCCAGCGCGACTCTCACTAACGCACCAATCCGGGGCGTCTATGATGGAGCGGGTAGTACAAAATTTTGTATACCCCCCATTTCTGCATGTTCATACTAATTAGAATAATCTATTAATTGTAATAATATTAATTTGTTTGAGTGATACCTAATCAATCTTACTAATATATGATTTACACGTGGGATTTGCATTTTGCATGGCTAAAATAATTTGTAAACTAATATACGTACGCAAACTAATACTAGAAAATAGAATATTGCATGATATATGTTGCTTTTGTGACGTAATTGTAAGTTGCACCAGATGACATCATTGGGTGAATATAAATGCTTTAAATGTCTACTATGCTAGATAATTACATACACATAGGGGAATTAGTGAGGGTTAAACATTTTATTCGTTATTTCCATGTTTAATTACTTTTTGTGTTTGTTTTGCTTAAGTTGACCAATTGGGCCTACGATAAAATGGCCGACCAAAGTACACGACGAGACAGCTACCATTCCACGAGGTTTTAGACCAAGTGCACATGTCCAGGCTCCTGAACAAGTGGCCTCAAGATGACCTACACAGCCTGTACCCAAGCAAGGTCGCGACTGGACTTTTGCCAAGAGCTTTAACAATGGACAATTTTGACAAACCGGATGGATCATGTCTGACAGTGTGACATCATGGACTTTGGGAAACCGAAACTGACGATCTTAACCAACCAATCAAAAGTGCCTAAAACTGACTTTCGTTACATTTTGACATTAATTTCATTATAAAAAGGGTAGAATAGTGAGTTGTAGGGATATTTGAGATTGCGATTGCGGACCTTTCTTTTCCTGATGTTATGCTGATGGAGAGGACGGTGACACTTCTGGACAGCTGCTTCCCTGAATCTTTGACAGACTGAATTGCTGCCCAATTTCCTGATGAACTGATGGGCATTAATTGATACGTACACGATTATGGTCCAGACCCAATCTTTGGGACTGTAGCGTGCTGCAAGACGACTTGATCGACTTAGAAGACGATTAATAGCAAGATTAGGTAAATACGATGTTCTGCGGTTTGATTAACGGTTTATTAAAATTTGCAATTAATTAGATAAACAAAACTATTGATAACAAACAAATGCGTTGGGTTATTTATTGAAAGGGAATAGATTAAGATCGAGTATAAATTAAAAGGATTAAGTCACCTTTATCCAACTCAACTAAAATGATCTATCGACTAGATGAAAGGAATATCTCGAAGTTCAGGGTTTATTAAGGGTATTCAATGTGTGTTTACGTAAATATGTTCTTTTAGGTTGAAAGGTATTTCTTTCATGTCAGCGTTTGGAACACTCATCTCTCCAGTAAGAGCAGATCAATGAAGTGTGAGTGTTGGTGTTATGGGCCCCACCAATGAATGCATTGAATGAATGTGTTAGTGTGATATTTGGTCTGTGACAAAGGGAGGATTTGAAATTTCCACGCTGCAACAGTTTTTCTGGTAGCAGAGTTATGGTTTTTATTGTTTTGGTTTAGGTGATTATTGCTTGTACATTGCTAATTGATATTGATTATTGATTGATATTGGTTTATGTATTAACACTCTATGTTGAGTTGCGTCGAGTTTTATGTTGTCTGCACGGCTTCTGGGATGTAGGAAGTCGGAAGTTTGTAACAGTTCCATAGTAGGGCAGAGGTAAGCACTGCTCTCGGGAAAGACGGAATTGTTGTTGCCCTGTAGGTACACAGGGGAAACGTGTAACGAGTGAAGTTGCACGACGCATTGTCTGGGTTCGATTCGGTAGCATCGTCATGTGTTGCCACTAGAGACATTTTTCTGTATGAGAGAAGTGTGTATGATGGCGAAGGTTACCTGTGAAATTTTGGTCTTAGGTACTAGGAGGCCAGAAGGTACTCTGATAACGCTTATCACTGGAAAGGTAACAGGTGTTCTCTAAGCTTGTTAGAAGGACAGAGTGGAGGGAAGTGCTACTTTGTTAACGTATGTTATAATTCTGTAGTAGGACAGACTGTTCGCTGTCCTCGGGAAAGACAGAATTCTGTGTGAATGTACTTCATTTTTCCTGTGTGAAAGTGCGTAAATGGAAAGGCATTCCGGTTAATTGGGAAACTCTGGTTTTATTTGTCAGGAGCATTGGGTCTCCAACTAAGTGTCTTAATTCAAGAGAAACGGTTAGCTGATGCTTGTTGGTAGGGTGAAGTAGAGGGCTGTGCTACTTTATCAACGGAAGTAACGATGATTCCGAAGTAGGGCAGAGCTAAGCGCTGCTCTCGGGAAAGACGGAATTCTTGTGAGAAAGGTCATTGACTATGCTTTGGTTAGCGAAGCGGATAATGGTGGAGTTTTTGTGTTGTTACTAACAGATTTGTAAATTTGAAAAACGTAAAAAGCTTATCGAGAGAATTTTGTAAAGGAGGGGTCAACAGGAGCAGGAGTAAGAGCAGCGGCTGCTGACATCAGAAAGACCGCACTGGGATTGGACAGTCAGTTAGAAATGTAAAACGCTCCTGATTGGTGCGTTAGTGTACGCCGCGATAGGAGTGGAGAATCACAGGGTGACGTAGACGCTCCTGATTGGTGCGTTAGTGTGAGTCGCGCTGGGATTGGAGAATTGCTAAGGTGACATAGACGCTCCGGATTGGTGCGTTAGTGTGAGTCGCGCTACGATTGGTCAGAATAACAGTACAATCGTAAGGAGAGACTAGCGATATACGAAAAGACAGAGAATATGTATTACGATCCACCAGAAAAGGAGAAAAAGTCCTGGTTTGGATGAATAAAGAAGTGGTTTAAAAAGGACAAACCGATTGTGACTAGGGAAGGACAATTACTTCCTCCACCGAAAACCCCTGCATCCTTTATGGTTGCGAAATATGGATATCATACTTGTATTTGGTTAGACAATTGGGTAAAATATACTAAAAATGACGGAGTCTTGGCTTTTCCAGAGCATGGTTCATTTAATTTAGCAGTTTTGAGAAATTTGAGAGAGAAAATGATGAATCTAGAACCAAGACCTAGACCAACACAATTTGAAGCATTGACTGAATGGGAAGATGAGATGCATGATCGAGAGAGACAGAGGAGTGGTGGAAGATATAGGTACATGTTTGGTAGATCATATAGACACGAAATTCATGATGACAGAATGAGAAGGTGGCGGAATGCGAGTATGACTGAAGGTTTATTTCCCATAAGAACTGCAGAAGAAATTGGAGGTAGAAAATGCACAGAAAAAATATTGAATCAAGAGGGTATGGAGTGAATGAATCGGAGGATGATGTTCTTGATGAAATGTTTTATAAAAATCCACCTCCGTATCAGCCAGAGCAAGAAATATTAACGCCAAGTGCCCCAATGAGAGAGACTTTACGAATCATCAAATCAGAACCAATGTCCCAAGATTTAGAGAAAAATACTTCCACTAGAGAGGTAGAGAGAAAGTCAGATAGTAAGGTAAATGGTGAAAAGTCGGCAGAATTAGCTAAAACAACCTTAGAATTAACTGAGAAGATAAGAGAATTGACTAAAAATCTAGAAGCTGTAACAGTTCCAGTGACAATAGGTCCTGTGATGCCTAGTTTTGATAAACAGAAAGATAGCGAACATTGTTTAACAGTTCCTTATAATAGCAATAAACAGGCTGAGAAGCCAAAACAGAGCCAAAATGAAAATCCATGGAGACAGAAGATGAGTATGATCGAACCAAATGTTTCGAGTAATCCTTTTTTAGGCCAAAATTTAGCAGAAAGACATACAATGACAGTGGAGTCAATATTAGAAACACGAAAGGATTCAGAACAAGGTAATGTAGAGAAACAAGTAGTTCCATCTACAGAAGAATTAAGTGAATGGTTGAGAAGCTTGCAAAGAAAAGACAAAGAATCCCAATCAATAGATGTGGCCAAATTACGAATGGTACTGGAAGAGTTAATAGTAGGAACTATCCCCACAGAGAAATTAAAGACTTATCAAGATGAGGAATTACTATTTTTGTGCAAAAGTGTAACACGGAGAGCGAAAAATCTGCACGAAAGACTAGAAGAAGTAGCAAATTAAATGGGTATAGATATTGAAAAGGTAAAGGCTTTACAAAAACCATATCGAACAGATTTCACTGAAAAAGATATTGAAAACGTGAACACCACAGGATGGATAAGTCAGATTAAGGAGATAATTATCTTGTTGAGAAAATGGAGAGATGTGGATAAATGGAGAAGCAGGTGGTACCGAAAACGAGATGATGCTTCAGATAAAACGTTTGCAGCCTTCTCTGTAAGAGAAAAAGAAAAGGTAGTAACAGAATGCCCCATGAGAGAAATTCCAGGTGGAGGATATGTGCATGTCCCATGGACAAGACAGGATATTTTGTCCTTTACAAATGATTTCCCACGACTACGCGAAAAGCCTGTCGAGTTGTATAGGCAAGTGGACAGATTTGTGAAGTTGTCTAAAGTATTATGGATTGATCTGAATAGCTTATTTGACATAATTGTACCAGCAGATTTATGGACAGAGTGCAAACTGATGATAAACTGGCCAACACAAGAATATCCTAGGGATCCAAAACCAGAGGCTCCAGACCCCGAGGTAATGAAAAAATATGAACAGGTCATTGCCTTTCTGAAAAACAAAGTACCTCCTAAAGAGACAGATTGGGTGAAAATTGACAGAACACATCAGGAAAGCAAAGAGTCAGTACATGCATATTACGAAAGGCTGATTTTAGCCTTTAGACAGTTCAGTGGTGATGAAAATTTGAGTGAAAAGGATTTAAGTCATTTTGTATGCAGATTTGCATATGGTCTACGTCCAGAGATTAGTGAAATGATAAAACAACATACTGGGGACTGGCAAAATAAGAAAATAGACAAAGTATTGAGACATGCAAAATATTTCAGTGATGAGATTGAAGCAAAAGAGTGAAAATTAAAAGAAAAGGCTATGTGGGCACAAGTAAAAGTAGCATAGAGACAGGAAGCTCAATTAGTGGAATAAGCAAATAATACAGGACCGAGACAAAAATTAATTCCTGGGAAAGGTAAGGGAAATTTTAATAGAGAGGAAGCTAAAAAGAAGTTCCCATGTCATAATTGCAGTAGAATAGGGCATTGGAAATCCGAGTGTAAATTTCCCCCAAGTACTAACAATGAAAATGCATCATTGAATCCACAGGTGCAGAATGAGGTGAGTGGTCAACCGCAGCGACAGCAGCAGGTTGTAACCCAACAGAATCAGGTGCCAAAACCACATTTACCACAGAGCAAAAACTACCAGAAATATAGTCATGAAACGGGATTCTACAACGAAGAACAGGTAAATAAGCTGCCACGCGCTAGTGCTGTTTCGCAGTATTGGCTACAATGCGATGAGAGTGATTCAGAAGAGGGTTATTGACGGTGCCGAAGGGAGGAAGAAGAGTGTGTACTTGGCGCAACTCTAGATAAAGAGCAGACAGGCCCATTTGTAGATGGGAAAATAAATAATGAAAGTATTACTTTTCTAGTTGATACTGGTGCTACTCGATCAACTGTCAGATCAGCTGATGTTAAGAACCTTCCTCTCTCGGATGAAACGATCCAAGTAGTTGGTGTATCCAACAGGCAGATTAAAACTTACCTTACAGAGCCAGTGAAAGATAGCATAGGGAAATTTTCTGACTGGTATCGCACCGCTTTGTCGTGTGCGATACCAGTCCTGTGAATTTATTAGATAGGGATTTACTGTGTAAGATGAACTACACTATATTTTGTACCCCGGATGGGATAGCATTTGAGACCCCGGATGAAGATATGCTGTATAAAATGACAATGGCAAACAGGGAAAATGAGGTTACTGAAACTTATGCTGTATTTAACCCTGATGAATTACCTAAAGAATTGAAACAGTCTGTAAAAGCAGAAGTTTGGGATTTCACAGGAGAAGATGTGGGATTAATTAGAAATGTAGATCCAGTAAAAATAACAGTGAAGGAAGGAGTAAGTTATCCAAATGTCCCTCAATATAAATTGACACCTGAAATAATTGAAGGAGTTACTCCTGTGATTGAGAAAATGATAAAACAAGGCATTCTGAGAGAAATAATGAGTAGTCCATGTAATTCACCAATAATGGGACTGAAAAAGCCTAATGGGAAGTTCAGGATAGTACAAGATCTGAGAAAGATAAACAAAATTGTTGTGTCTTGCTGTCCTATTGTACCATATCCCTCCGTGATTTTGTACCAGATTCCCCATGATGCAGAATGGTATACAGTGATTTATCTATGCCATGCTTTCTTTTCCATCCCATTGCACAATGACAGCCAGCAAATTTTGGCGTTTCATTTTGGCGAGCGTATTTTGGCTTGGTGCCGAATTCCACAGGGGTATACAGAAAGCCCCTCAATATTTAATCAGCTATTGAAAAAGTCTTTGGAAAGCCTAGAAATGCCTGAAAATTCAGTGCTAGTCCAGTACATCGACGACCTTCTTGTGGCATCGAAAACTCATGAAGCTTGTGAGCTAGACACTATAGCCTTGCTGAATCATCTGGCAGATGGAGGACTTAAAGTGTCACCATCTAAATTACAATTTTGCAAGAAAGAAGTACAATATTTAGGTCACAATATTGAAAAAGGACTGAGAAAGATAACCATTGACAGAATCAGGATCATAAAAGGAATGAGAACACCCATGACCCAAAGAGAGGTGAGAATGTTTCTTGGAATGGTTGGATACTGTCGTCAGTGGATCAGCAACTTTTCCTTGATTGCAAAACCTTTGGTTTGACTGACAAGAAGTGATGTGAGAGATCCCATTGATTTGAACAAGGAAGAATTGGTGGCTTTTAAACGATTGAGAGATGGGTTGTGTGAAGCACCTGCATTAGGTATGCCCGATTATGAGAAAGAATTTGAGTTGTACTGCAGTGAGAGGAATGGGTGTGCACTCTCTGTTCTAATACAGAAGCATGGAAAACTGAGGAGACCAATTGCATATTTCTCATCAATGCTGGACGCAGTAGCTGTAGCGCTACCTGGGTGTTTGAAAGCAGTGGCTGCTACCTGTTGGAGTTTGGAACAGAGTGAAGGAATTGTAATGGGATATCCTGTGAAAGTGTTTGTATCTCATGATGTGGCAATCTTTTTAACAAGGAGTCGCACTCAGTATATGACACATAGTCGGCTGACTAAGTATGAGAAAGTCATTTTAGGTGCAACAAATGTAAGTCTTGTGAGATGTTTGAATGTGAATCCTTCAACATTACTGCCTGATGCTGAGAATGTAGAAGTCAGAGATGAAGCGATCATGACTGCCTGGATGTACTTCATTTCTGTACAAAACCACGACCTGACATAAAAGATGTACCTTTACCAGAAAGTGATTTTGTCATGTTTGTAGATGGGTCTTGTTTGAGAACAGATGATGGAGTGTTGAGTGCGGCATATGCAGTATGTACAGTTGCAGCAGTGATGGAAGCATCCTATCTGAAAGGAGTAAAGTCGGCCCAAGTGGCTGAAGTTGTTGCTTTGACTAGAGCATGCAAGATTGGGAAAAGTGTGAGAATGACTGTGATAACTGACAGCCAGTATGGCTTCGGAGTCGTACACGACTTCGGTCAGATATGGCTGCAGAGAGGATTTTTGACATCAAGTGGAACTCCCATTAAGAATGTTGAGGTGGTTGGAAAATTGCTTGAGGCGATACAGCTGCCTAGGCAATTGGCTGTTGTGAAGTGTGCTGCCCATAGTCAAAGTGGTGATTACATCGCCACTGGCAATAAATATACCAATGATATGGCTCAATACAGTGCACGTAATCAGAATTCCATTAACAGGGCTAAGGGGAAAGAGGTGATTTCTTGCTATTTGATGTTTACTAAAATTGTGGGTACATGGGAAGAAGTAAGACAACTGCAAGAAGAAGCAGGAGATGAGGAAATGAAGCAGTGGGTAAAAGCAGGATGTGCACCCAGAGAGAAGGATCATGTGTGGGTCTAATGGGATGGAAGACCAGTTATGCCTGATGTCTGCCATGGCACGAATGTATCAGGGTCAGGGACACATAGGGAGAGATGCCATGATCAGGTCATTTAAACAGACCTGGTACAATGCAAAATTTAGACTTGTAGCAGAAAGTCTTTGTCAGAGTAGCCTAATATGTCAGCAATACAATCCTGGAAGAAAGACAATAGTGAGCCTAAGAACAATAGGTCGAGAAGGAGGGCTTTTTACCAGAATGCAAGTGGATTTCATTGAGATGCCTCCCTGTAACAGGTTGAGGTATGTTCTAGTTATGGTTTGCCTGTTTTCTAGATGGGTAGAAGCATTCCCAACAAGAAGAAATGATGGAATGACAGTGGCAAAATTACTTTTGAGGGAATTTATACCTAGATTTGAATTCCCAGTAACAATTGAATCAGACCGAGGAGGACATTTCCATAATGAGATCATAAAATTGATTTGTGAAGCATTGAATGTACAGCTAAAACTACATTGTGCCTACCATCCAGAGGCTTCTGGTGTGGTGGAACAGATGAATGGTACAATCAAAAACAGAATAGGTAAAATGTGTTTAGCCACAGGTATGAAATGGCCTGATGTCTTGCCTCTAGTACTCATGACTATTAGATCAATTCCAGACAGAACTACAGGGTTGAGCCCCCATGAAATATCATGGGATGGGCGATGCGACATGTGTTCATACCAGTCAACAAGCTGTTGCCTATAACTGATGACATGGTGTTAGAATACTGTAAAAGCCTGGCTGACGCAGTTCATTCTGTGTTTCATCAGGTTGAAGCGGATGCCACCACCCTTGAAAAGAAGCAAGCTCATGATCTGAGCCCAGGGGACTGGGTGAGGATAAAAGTACACCGAAGAAGAAACTGTTTGGTTCCAAGGTGGGGAAAACCACGACAAGTCATCTTGACCACAACAACAGCTGTGAAGTGTGCTGGATTGCAAGTCATACAGTGAGAATTCCAAATCCAGTGGATAGCACAGAGAAGGAGTATTTTGATGAATCAGACTCCAGTACTGAATCGGATGACGGAGAGACAAAAACAAAAGAAAACCCTGAAAGGGGGAAATCAGAACAAAGTCTTACATTTGTCCCCAGAAGTATTTCCTTGAGAAGAATGTTACAGATTTCCGATACCAGTTCAGACACAGAGACTGAACAAGGAACTCAATGTTCTAGAAAAAAACAAGGAAAAGACAAAGAAAAAGACAGTGAAGAGACAATAAAAGAAATTACTGAAAGAGAAGTTCCAGATGAAAGATTGAGAGAAATTCCACCTGAAATAACACATTTAGATGAACAGGTGCCAGATACAGAGAGAGAGGGAAAGATTACTGCGGAAGACCCCCGAGGAGGCGTAGGGCACTCCAACATCCAGTTAGAAGTAGGGACAAGTAGGGACAAGTAGTCAGCAGGAAGATTGCGTGTCGGAGATACGAGGAGGGACAGAAGTAGGGAAAACAAAAGAAGTGGTGGAAAAAGAAGCTGTTGAGAGTAAAAAGCAGAGTCAGAGGAAAGCGAAGATGAAGTACCTGAAGGTCGAGTTCTAAGAAAGAGAGCTTGGAGAACTGAAAAGAATGATAAAGGAAGTGAATTGAAAAGAGCAGCAAAAGACGACGTTTAGCCAAATAAAACAAGAAGATTGAGATATCGATTGACACGAGTAAATTCACCAAGAGCTGAACAGGTGAATGAAGTGACTAGTCAGGAGAAATCAAAAGACGAGGAAATCATTGTAATTAAAGAAAACAAAAGAACAAGGAAGCCTAATCAGAAGTATAAGTCACCAGAATGGACGTATGTGGCCCTGCCTGAAGTAAAAGAAGAGGCGGATAGCCAAGGAAATCCAGAGGTGGTTGTACCAGAAGTGGTTGAGGAGGACGAAGAATCAGAAATCCTGAGAGTTATCTTGTCCGATATTGGAGAAGAAGCGGATGTTCAGGACATTCTGTATTCTGATCACGAAGGAAAAGTGAAAGATGATGAGATGCCAAACTGAATGAGACAAGAAAGCTACAAATGGAAAGACAATAAAATACGGAAAAAGACAAAAACTGGTAGAACCAAGTAGGTGCTTAGAGCCTTGGGTTAGAAAAACTAGTTGTGAAGTAGAAGAGGCTAAGTCAAAAGACACTGTCCATTTTAACAAAAATGGCAAACACAGATAGTAGAAAAGGTAGATGTATATTCTTGAGAAGATGGTGTAAAATGTGTTGTTGTTGTACAGGATTACTAATGCTTCTGTGGAGCATACTTGCTCTCCTGATCTCATTTAAGGTTACTATAGATACAATAGAAGGACATACTGAAAACAAACTAATATAGAAAAGGTTCAAAAGGTAGTTCCGACTAGAATAGATAAAAATTATTTACATAAAGATAGGTCTATAACAGATTTTTCTAATAATGTGTTTTCGAAATTGTTGTATGAATATGTAAAGACAATGGACGTAAGGGACTGCTACGTTTGTATGCAGTTACCTGCCTCTGTATCGGAGGGAGTGACTTATCACCACCTTCCAGTAACTTATGGAATAACATGTAGTTTAATAGCTAGTTTATTTTATCAAACAGGGAAATTAGAGTATTATTTTTCAGATGTAGATAACATATTTTCACAAGTACCATCAATTAACAAGCTAAACAAGGTAAAACCTGCAAAAGTATTGGGGGAATTTTTCTTAGAGACTAAAGAACTAACATTAGAATATATATTTAAAAACAATTTGACTTGCAGTTTAAACAAAGAGGAAAATACATTTTTAGATATGGTTGAAGAAAGGAGACTGAAAATGCAAAGAAAGGCATCTGCAGGAAAGGTGGAAAAGACAGTTTGGGATGTAGAAATGGAAAAACACTTGAAAGGTGAAGCTAGTCCAACTATGGCTTTAGATTGGCTTCAGAAAGGGAAATTGTGTATTAGAAGGAATCAAACTGCATATGATAATTATTTCGTAGGTAATATTGAGTGCCATACTTCCGGTCGAGGCGTCAAGATGGCGCTCGCACTCTAAGAGTGCTCCCAACCCCTCCGTCATCCGCCCCGAATCAGGGAACCCTCGGCACGCATCGGCATCACCTACCTGCAACCAGCGGTATTTCCCTCCGGGGGGGCCCCTTTCCTGACATCCCGGTCGCAGCCCACGGCGCCTGAGGTCTTCTAGGGCTGACGGCCTGTCGCGACCTCTGCGGGGAGCGGAGTGGCCTGGAGAGGCGGGGCCGGGCCTCGCGTGATGCCTGCTGCTGCGAAGGGTCAGACGTAGGCTCGTGTGGGGTCGGCTCGGCAGCGGCGGCCCTGACAGGCGGGGCCGCGCGCATCAGGTCATTGCCCGCAGTACTTCGCGGCCCCCTTCCTGAATCGGCCGGTGCATCGGCCGGCGCGGGGGCAGAGTGGCAGGCCTCTGATCCCGGTGAGGTGATTTTGGAGGGAAGAGTCTACAGAGGGTTGGGCGGCGGCCCGCGCAGAAGCGGCTCGGCAGCGGCGGCCCGGACTGGCGGTGCCGCGCATGTCAAGACTTTGTCCGCAGTGTTCCGCGGCCCCACCCTAGATCGGCCGGCGCGGGGGCAGTAGCGGCAGAGTATCAGGCCTTTGATCTGGGTGAGGCGCCTGTGGAGGGAAGGGGCTGCGGAGGGTCGGGTGGCAGCCCACGCGGAGGCAGCTCAGCAGCGGCGGCCCTGAGTGACGGGGCTGCACACACCAGGACATTGCTCGCAGTGCTTCGTGCCCCCAGCCGAGATCGGCCGGCGCATCGGCCGGCGCGGCGGCAGAGGCGACAGAGTGGTGGGCTTCCGGCCAGGGTGAGGCACTTTTGGCGGGACAGGCGAGCCGGGAACTGGCTGGCAGCAAGGACGGTGGTGGCGGGGTGAGTTGCGGGCCCCCGCCCCCTGGTGTTCTCCTGACTCCTGGATGTTCTGGCCGGCCAAGACCTCGCAGCCCCCCATCTATGTGACCAGGCGGTGGTGACTGGGGCTCCGGGGAGGAGTGGCGTTCGACCAACGGCGGCCCCGGGGAGTGGCGGCCAGGTGGCCGGTGGGGCCCTCGGTGGGAACTCGGCCGGACTGTCGGCCGGCGCTGCCCCTGCGGCCTGTGGCGAGCGGTGGTCTGCGCCAAGCTGAGGTGTATGGCGGAGGAGTCAGTTGGCGGTCTAGTGTGGTGAGTGGGGGGATCGGCTGCCGGTCCGGGCAGCGGCGCGAGGGTTGATGCGTGCCCCCCCACCCCATAGTTAATCCCTGTGTCGGGCAGGGATGGCCATCTTCTCGCCCCCCCCTCCTTTGGTCTGACGGCGGAGAGGAGGGGTCGGCTGCCTTATCGGGCAGTGCATGGCCGCGGCATAGACCCCCTCATTGCTGGCATTGTGGGTTTGGTGTCGGTGATTGGAGCTGTGGTGGCGGCTGGACATATCCCGGACTGGGCGCCACCGGCCATCTTATCGGGTGGCGGCACATACTCCCTAGCAAACGGCCTTGACGGGGTGGGCCCCTAGCCCCGATCGTAGGACGTCGTTGAGCCCCTGCTCACCGGTGCTCCCAAGTGGTGGTCGACGGTCCTGGGCTGTGGTGAGGGATCGATCAGCCTGTCCAGCTGGGGTTCAGGCCCCGGGAGGAGGGATTCCTCAGCTATCATACCGGGTGGCATTGAATATCCCGTTATCCGTTGGCTATCAGAAGAGTGGGCGATGTCCGGTCCAGCTGGCTACCCGAGGGTCTCCAGGAACGGCTGTGGCGGTACCGGGGCCCAGACGGGGGTCTGCGGTTGCACTGTTGGGCTTCACCATGCCACAGGCCCTCTAGGGTTCCGAGATCCACATTGTTGTTACCGCGCCCCCACCTTTGGTGGTATCCACGGACTACTCTCCTCTGGGTGGCTCCCGTGTGGTTCGAGGACAATCCAAATGCCTGCAGGTCTCTGGTTCCCCCCCTCACTGATCCCCCGTCCCACCTGGGTCTCTTGAGGCCGTAGTGGCTTTGGGTCCCGTCCACGGTCATGGGAAGGGACAAGGGCCCCAGGCCGGCGCCGGTGACCACGCAAACCAAGATGGACCGATTTACTACTTCGGAGTCGGATCCCCCTGGGGGGGCAGCGGGAGGATCTCCCCCCCTCCTGATAAGGACCTGGCCACTATCCTTCAGGCCATCAGTGCTTCTCAAGCATCTGTGGAAGGGAAGATAGGGGAAATCAAGGTGGACGTGTCCCTCCTTCGACACAACCTTCGCAACACCACCGCCCGATTGTTCGAGGCCGAATCCCACATTTCTATGACGGAGGACGACATCGTCCAACTGAAAGAGCAGGTGGCCCAACTTAAAGCACGTACCGGGAGCTCCACAGGCGTGCCGATGACGCTGAGAACTGTGCGCGCCGCAACAACCTTCGCCTTGTGGGGTTTCCCGAAGGGGTGGAAGCGGGGCAAACGGCCACCTTCGCTGAACAATGGTTCCGGTCCAGGATGCCCGGGGAGGCTCTGTCAACTTGGATTGTGGTAGAAAGGGCCCACAGGTCCTTGGCGCCAAGGCCTCCACCCGGTGCCCCGCCCCATCATCCTTAAAATTCACAACTTCAAGGACCGGGATGCCATCTTACGAGCGCCAGGGTGAAGGGTCCCCTCAAGTTTCAGAATCACGTTATTATGATATTCCCAGACTACACTAAGGAAGTTCAAGATCTCCGGCGCTCCTATATGAAGGTCAAGATGAAGCTCCGCACTCTGGGCCTGCAATACCAGCTCCAATTTCCGGCACGCCTCTGAGTTATTTTTCAGGGCAAAACATACTTTTTTGGCTCTCCACAGGTGGCGTGGCCATGGCTGATAGAGGAGCGTCCCCTTCGCCCTCGGCAAGAGGACTCTACAGCACATACGGGGCCACTACCTGCGGGCCGAGATTGCCGGGACGGCGACATCGCACGAGGTCCCGTCGGGGGTGCCAATTACACGCTTCAACAGCCCGATCCTCTGGGGGGGGGGTCCCCGGCCATCGTGACTCCTCAAGTCAATCAGGCTCTCCACCACAAAGCAGGCGCCGTTCCAGGGAGGACTTAGCGGGCTCATCCCCACTACGGGCCCAGGTGGACTCAGACCTTTCTCGCACTCCCACCCTTTAGCCGCCTTGCACTCAGGTCTGGACGATGGATCACTACTGGGGTGCGGCGCTTCACCCAGGGAGGGATATCTGACTTTGCTGGACTTGTATGTTCTTTCTACTGCTTTATGAGGAGGCTCAACTTAATCCGTGTTTCTGGAGGGGTCATCCAAGCTATCGATCCGAGCGTATTAGTTTGGTTTAGTTGATTACGGGGTCGACAGATGCTTCCGTTCATGAAGTATAGGGTGGGGGTTGGGGGATGGTTGGGGTGTGGGTTCTTCCTTGGTTGTTGTTCTTTTATCTGTCTTACTGTTTCAGCTTTTACGGACGGAACCATGCCCTCTCGGTAGTGATAACACCAACTCATAGTGCGCGCGATCTCCCGCATATGCATCGGCCCCAGCTTGCGCGCACATTGCTCCAGGCCTCCAGGCACTGGCGTGGCTTAATCCTAGATTCCGTCCGCCGTGACTGGCGTCACCGTGATCGGGGTCTCCCTCCAGGTCCTGTCCTGGAATGTTAACGGTCTCCTGGACAGGTTGAAGCGCACCACGGTCCTGCGCTATGCACAACGCCTCCACATTGATATCCTTCTCCTCCAGGAGACACATTTATTGAGTAACTGCTGCCACTTTCTTGCCTGGAACGGGTATGACAGAGTGTGGCACTCCGGTTTTACCAGGGGTTCCCGGGGGGTGGCTATCCTCATGAGACGCAGTTTACCCTTCGTTCTCTCCCAGGTGACTTACGATCCTCACAGCACATATGTGATGGTGTGCGGCTCTCTGGCCGGCTCCCCGCTCCACCTTATGTCCCTATACTCGCCCCCCTCGTTGCTTACCTCTTCACTGGCACAGACCTCCGCCCTCCTAGCCTCGCTTCCCCTGGGCGTCACGGTTGTGGGGGGAGATTTCAATGCGGTCTCCAATCCGGCCATAGACTCATCGGGCCCTCCTTCCGCTTTCCGCATTGCTCAAGCTAAACAACTGAGGTCTTGGTCGGAGTCCCTGGGCCTTTGTGACGTATGTCGTATGTGGCACCCGCGTGTGACCCACTTTACTCACACCTCTGCAGCCCACCACACGCAGGCACGCATAGACATGATTTTTCTCCCTGCTACTGACTGCGTGACAGTTGTAAACACTCGTATCCTACCCAGGGGAATTTCGGACCACTCGCTGATACTCCTCAGTACTGGAACCCCTCCTCCATCGGCTCGCCAAACGTGGAGGATGAATGCATGGTTCCTCCAAGATAAGGACTTTCAGAAAGCGGTAGGAAAGGAGCTCGAGCATTACTTCCTCACCAATGAGGGCTCCGTACCTTCCCCCGGGATCCTATGGGAGGCTGGGAAAGCCACAATTCGGGGATTCGCGAAAGGGCAACTTAAAAAGCAGAGGCAGGAGCGGCATCGGGAGATCACCGCTAAGGAAGCGCAGGCCCTTCGGTTGGAACAGTCCCTTTCCCAGCTCAATGACGAGCTCCAAAGCCGACAACTAACCCTTCTTTGGGCTGAGATTAGGCAGCTATCTTTGGACGAAGCCAAACTACTCTGGAGGTCCTCAGTGGCACGAGTCCACGGTTGTAGGGAAAAAAACGGCGCGATTTTACATCGGCTGGCTACCTTCCCCAGTGCAAGCCGAATAATTCCAGAAGTGGTCGACGATCAGGGCTCGGTACTCAATGCCCCATCAGCGATGGCGAGCACGTTTGCCAGCTACTATCGGCGGTTGTATGCCGCCCAAACACCCAAATCGTCGCTCCGTGATCTCCTTGGGCTAAGCCACGTCAGTCTCCCACGGTTAGAGATTGAAGCTCGGGAGGATCTTGATCGCCCCTTCTCTAAGATAGAAATCGAGGAAGCCATTTCTCTCACGTCCCTGGGCAAGAATCCGGGACCCGATGGTCTTCCCCAAGAATACTATGCGGCCTATCGGGACACACTGGTGCCCCATTTGGCTGGCCTTTTTCGGGAATCCGCCGAGCGAGGTTCCTTCCCGCCAGAGACGGACATGGCCACAATCGTGGTCCTTCCTAAATCCCAGCCTCCCTCCCGTCGGTGTGCGAATTATCGCCCCATATCCCTCCTCAACACTGAAATCAAACTCTACGCCACCATCTTAGCCCAACGGCTCAAGCCATACCTGCCCAATCTGGTACATCAGGACCAATGTGGCTTCATGCCCACCCGCGCGACCAGGCACTGCATTCGGAGGGTGCAGCTGGTTTTGGCTCACCGACACCTCCTTACTCCCTACTTGACCCTCCTTATTGATTTCGAAAAATCCTTTGACTCTGTGGATCGGGTGTACCTCCAGGATGTGTTGGCTGAGATGGGATTCGGGTCCCGGTTCCGCGAACTGGTATGCGTGCTGTACGCGTGGCCGCAAGCTCGGGTGCTGGTGAATGGCGTTCTGTCCGAGGCCTTTCCCATAGCGAGGGGTACGCGGCAGGGTGGCCCCCTTTTCCCCTGTTGTTCGCTCTGGCCATGGAACCCTTGGAGGTCCTGGTGCGGGCGGACACCCGGGTCAAGGGTTGGGAGTGGCCCAGCACTGAAACGGACAAGATCGGGCTTTATGCGGACGATGTCCTTCTCTTTCTGGCGGAGCCCGCCTCCTCTGGGCCACGTTGCCTCCAGTTGTTGCGAGCGTTTGGGCAGGCGTCGGGCCTTCGGCTGAACCCTGGGAAATCGGTACTGGTCCCACGTCCCATTGCTACGATTGGCAATCCAGTATCCCGATCCGACGCAACTCCTTTAAGTACCTGGGAATATGGGTTACCATGCTCCCGGAGCTGGGCTGGACCCTTAATGTAGTCTCTCTGGTCAAAAAGGCTAAAGCAGACCTCCAGAAATGGAGGACGCTGCCCCTGAACCCTTTGGGCCGGGTGGCCTTGTTTAAAATGTTGATTCTCCCCAGGTTCCTCTACGTCCTCCAGAACACCCCGTTTTGCTTTCCCAGACCCTGGTTTAAGGAGTTGGACGGGCTCATTACAAATTTTTTATGGGGCGGCGGAAGGTCGCGTTTGGCTCTTTCCACATGTCGGATCCCTTCCTTTGACGGAGGCATGGCCATGACTCATCTGTACCTCTACTTTGTAGCCACGCGTTTGTTGGTGGTCCACGATTGGTTCAACGGGGAATGGTCCGACCCGGCCTACCGGCTGGAGCTGTGCGAACTGGGGCTTTCTAAAGTAGAGGCCATGTTGTATGGGGGACCTGTCCCGCTTCAGCTGCCTGAGGCGACACGCTCGGTATTCCTGGCTTGGCGGGCTTTGCTGCGCCACACCGGCTGGACCGGCAAATTGACCCAATGCACCCCTCTCTGGCAGGGGGCTTGGCTACGGGAGGTGAGTGGCTTGCGGGGGCTCAAAGCCTGGGACCTCATAGGAAAATCGCAGCTTGGGGATGTATGGGTGAGGGGCCACATACTTTCATTCCAAGATATGCGCCATCGTTATTACCGGCATCCCTCCCAGTTTTACAAGTATTTGCAACTAAAACACGCCCTTCACGTACACATTGTAGACGATACTCGGCTCCTCGAATACAGCCTCACCGATGCCCAGACGCTATTGGGGGACTTGGGTAAGGGGGGTATCGCCCGGATATACCGTACTCTGATCAACAACACTCCCACCTCGTTGGACAGACTGAAAGACTAATGGGTAGAGTGGGTGGGGCCATTGGATGAGGTGGATTGGCGTGACACGCTCATGTCGCCTAAAACAATCACAACCTCCGCCAAACTTAGACTTATCCAATTATACTTCCTGCACATCGCTTACCTCACTCCTGTACGCCTTCATCGTGCGGGCCTTCGCTCCGATGCGTCCTGCGCTAGGTGTGGCCGGGCCCCAGCAGATTTTTTTCATGTGGTTTGGACCTGTCCCCGGTTGGCAGCTTTCTGGAAAGCCATTGAGGGGGAACTTACGGAGGTTCTGGGGTGGGCAGTGCCTCATGACCCACGGCACTCCTTACTGGGGATTACAGACGGGCTGGATGGGTCCCGGAGTGACAAGATCCTTTTTAACACAGCAATGGTAGTTGCCAAGCGCCATATAGCGGCAGCATGGATTTGTCCCGATCCACCAGCTCTGGGGAAGTGGCATAAAGGAGTGGACTGGTGCGCGACACAAGAGAGGGCTTTATACCTGGCACGTGGGTGCCCCAAGAAGTACCGAAGGGTGTGGGGCAAATGGTTGGGCGCAGTTGGAGGGAATTAACGATGTTTCTAGTTTCCTGTGGTAGTATTCCCTGCAGGGGTCCGCGCTGGGGCTGCGGGGGGATGGGGGGGTTCTTCCTCTTGATGATGTACATAATTACCCGCTATCCGTGATTATGCTGAACTGTTTGTAAGTGTTTTAAAATCAATAAAAATTTGGTTATCAAAAAAAAAATAGTGAGTGCCATGATACATACCGCATCATGGGTGGATGGGGATTTAAAGGTGGAAAAGATCCAGTTTTTCCTGGGTTATATTTCATTTGCGGGAACAGGGCATATTATCGTTTGCCAGATCATTGGTATGGCACATGTTATGTAGGCCTGGTTTTCCCGAAGATTTTTCATATGGATAGAGGAGAAGATGGTGTACACAGTTTAGGCAGTTATTTAGCAAGTGGTAAGAGAGAATCTTGTTCAGAAATCTTTGGAGCATTGATACCAGCAGTGGCAATATCTCTGGTTGGAAACAAAATCAGAAGGCTTTCAACAGTAGTGGATCGCTTGTCAACAAGCACCGCTGGAGGATTTTTATTGGTAAACACTGAAATGGTTGCCATGTGTGCCATGGTAATGCAAAATCGACTTGCCCTTGATATATTATTGGCAAAAGAGGGTGGAGTCTGTGGAATGCTGAAAGTTCAACATTGTTGTACTTACATTCCAGACAAAAGTAAAGATTTGAAAATGTATATTAAAAATATAACTGAACTGCATGACGAAATTACACCACTGGAGGTTGAAGGTGTTTGGGAAAAGATTGGAAAGAAAATATTAGCTATTAAAGATTTCTTAGTGAACTTAGGTAGTACATATGTAAGTAAAATCTTATTTCCATTAACCTGTGTGATTTTCATAGCATTAATAATAAGATTAGGATGTATCTGTCGTAAAAAGAATAAAAGTCAGAAAAGATTATAAAGAGAAAATTTAAGGAGAAAAGATAAGAAACAAGAGAGAGAATTTGAAGAGATAGAATTAGAAGAAGTTAAGGAGAATATGTATGTCAGCGAAAAGAGAAGAGGTAGGGGAAACTGAGTTATGAATAAAAGCAAGAAATCACTTTGAAACTCCATAGAAGAAATACAAAATTTTGATGGTGTGGTGATATAATCACCAAAGGGGGGATTGATGGAGCGGGTAGTACAAAATTTTGTATACTCCCCCATTTCTGCATGTTCATACTAATTAGAATAATCTATTAATTGTAATAATATTAATTTGTTTAAGTGATACCTAATCAATCTTACTAATGTATGATTTACACGTGGGATTTGCACTTTGCATGGCTAAAATTAATTGTAAACTAATATACGTACGCATACTAATACTAGTAAATAGAATATTGCATGATATATGTTGCTTTTGTGACTTAATTTTAAGTTGCACCAGATGACATCCTTGGGTGAATATAAACGCTTTAAACGTCTACTATGCTAGATAATTACATACACATAGGGGAATTAGTGAGGGTTAAACATTTTATTCGGTATTTCCATGTGTAATTACTTTTTGTGTTTTTTTGCTTAAGTTGACAAATTGGGCCTACGACAAAATGACCGACCAAAGTACATGATGAGACAGCTACCATTCCACGAGGTTTCAGACCAAGTGCACATGTCCAGGCTCCTGTACATGTGGCCTCTAGATGACCTACACAACCTGTACCCAAGCAAGGTCGCGACTGGACTTTTGTCAAGAGCTTTAAAAATGGACAATTTTGACAAACCGGATGGATCATGTCTGACAGTGTGACATCATGGACTTTGGGAAACCGAAACGGACGATCTTAACCAACCAATCAAAAGTGCCTAAAACTGACTTTCGTTACATTTTGACATTAATTTCATTATAAAAAGGGTAGAATAGTGAGTTGTAGGGATATTTGCGATTGCGGACCTTTCTTTTCCTGAAGTTATGCTGATGGAGAGGACGGTGACACTGCTGGACAGCTGTTTCCCTGAATCTTTGACAGACTGAATTGCTGCCCAATTTCCTGATGAACTGATGACTTTCGAACTGATGGGCATTAATTGATACGTACACGATTATGGTCCAGACCCAATCTTTGGGACTGTAGCATGCTGCATGACGACTTGATCGACATGGAGGACGACTAATAGCCAGATTAGGTAAATATGATGTTCTGCTGTTTGATTAACGATTTATTAAAATTTGCAATTAATTAGATAAACAAAACTATTGATTAACAAACAAATGTGTTGGGTTATTTATTGAAAGGGAATAGATTAAGATCGAATATAAATTAAAAGGATTAAGTCACCTTTATCCAACTCAACTAAATTGATCTATCGACTAGATGGAAGGAATATCTCGAAGTTCAGGGTTTATTAAGGGTATTCAATGTATGTTTATGTAAATATGTTCTTTTAGGTTGAAAGGTATTCCTTTCATGTCAGCGTTTGGAACACTCATCTCTCCCGTAAGAGCAGATCAATGAAGTGTGAGTGTTGGTGTTATGGGCCCCACCAATGAATGCATTGGATGAATGTGTTAGTGTGATATTTGGTCTGTGACAAAGGGAGGATTTGAAATTTCCACGCTGCAACATCTACGTCACCCTGTAATTCTCCACTCCTAGCGCGGGGCTCACTAACGCACCAATCCGGGGCGTCTACGTCAGCCTGTAATTCTCCACTCCTAGCGCGGTGCACACTAACGCACCAATCGGGAGCGTCTTCGTCCCTTACTGGCTAACTAATCCCAGCACGGTCTTTCTGACGTCAGCTTTTCTCGCTACTCCTGCTTCTGCTGACTCCTTCTTTACAAAATTTATCGGCAAACTTTTACATTCACTTTTTACCAAAAATCTGTTAGTAACGACATAAAAACGCCACCATGATCTGTTTCGCTAACAAAAGGATAGTCTTGACCTTTTTCAAAAGAATTCCGTCTTTCCCAAGAGCAGCGCTTACCTGTGCCCTACTACGGAATTATTACATTCGCCGATAAAGTAGCACTTCCCTCTACCTTACCCTTCTAGCAAGCATTAGCTAACCGTTTCTCTAGAAATAAAACACCTGTTGGAGATCCAATGATCCTGAGAATTAAAACCAGAGTTTCCCAATTAACCTGAATGCTATTTCATTTACACACATTCATACGGAAAATGTAGTTCATTTACACAGAATCCTGTCTTTCCCGAGAGCAGCGCAGCAATCTGCCCTACTACAGAATTATTACACTTGTTGGTAAAGTAGCACTTCCCTCTACTTTATCCTTCTAGCAAGCTTAGGAAACACCTATTACCTTCCCAGCGATAAGCGTAATCAGAGTTCCTTTTGGACTCCTTAAGACCAAAATTTCACAGGTAGCCTTCGCTACCCATACACTTCTTTCATACAGAAAATATCCCTAACGGCAACGCACGACGATGTTACCAAATCGAACCCAGACAATGGGTCGTGCAACTCCAATCGTCACACGTTTTCCCTGTGTACCTACAGGGCACAATAATTCCGTCTTTCCCGAGAGCAGCGCACAATTTGCCCTACTACGGAATCATTACAAACTTCCGACTTCCTACATCCCAGAAGTCGTCAAACAACATAGAACGCAACGCGACTCAACATAAAGTGTTAATACATGAACTAATACTTATCCGAACATCCACAATCAATAATCAATTTAAAAAAATCGAAAATCAATAAGCAATAATCAAATCAATAAGCAATAATCACCAAACCAATGCAATAAAACCATAACCCTGCTACCAGAAAAACTGATCCAGCGGAAAAAGGGGGAAAAAAAAAAAGTTTACAGATCCTCCCTGCGTCACAGATCCACTACCACACTTTTCCATTCACACAAGCATTCATTGGTGGGGCCCACAACACCAACATTCACACTAACACATTCGTATCTGCACACAGGAGGATGATGAATCCGCTGGACATGTGGGGAGGTACCTTATAACCTATAGGGAAGAAAAAGTTATTTTACAGAATATACATTAACATTCGTCACCCATAGATTCCTAATCCCAAACATCAAGGCACTCCACCCACTTGGTCGATGGACCAATTAGTTGGATTAGTAGATGGTGATTTTAGAACCAACTAAAACACATTTTAAGATTCAGAATCCTTTATTCTCTTTAAAATAAAACCACAAACTCGTAATTTCTGTTAATCAATCAATATTTGTTTATCTAAATTAATATTAGCATTTGTTTCATCAAAAGTTTTAGATTTTCTAGATCAATTAATTCAAATCACAGGTCATAATATTTACCTATTCTTGCTATCTGGATTTTCTCTAATTCATTTGGCTCTGCATAACCGAATTAGTCATTAAATTGTCCAAATAAAGCAGGACAAGGCTTAAAGTCCGAAAGTTCTTTGCTCAGCACGTTACAGTCCCAAAGATCTCCAAAGGACCAGAAATCGTGCAAGCATCTGTCGTCGCCTGTGGGGTCAAAGAGGGTGTGCAGTCATAGTAACCGCCGAATGCCAGCATGCCATCGGGAGAATGAAAAATGGAGATAGAGCTGCCCCTCCCTATTCTACTACTCTTTTTATAATAAATGTCGGGATAACATGAAACACTTTTAGGCGGAGAAAGTCTGTGATTGGTTGATCGAAAACATCCGATTTTATTCAGTTAGGTTTCCCATGGATTTTGCTGGTTCACTTCCATAGCGTTCATTTGTCCTTAAAGTTACAATATTTTAGGTTAGCTTGTATGATCCAATTGTTCATTTAAATCAGTTTTTACTGACTGTAGTTTGGCAGTCCACCAAGATCCTATCCTTGACCGAGGACATTGGTGCTTAGGTCGTTAGGAAGTTCACGGAGCCATCTGAATCTGCGCTGTAGGTATCGCGCGCACAAGACGGTGGCCACTTCTGAACTCGATTTTCGACTCCAGTTTAGGGTAGGCCCAAATGTCAACTTAAGCGAAACAAACATAAAAGAATAATTAATACAGAAAAATGATGACTCTAATGTTATACCCTCACTAATCCCTTTATGTATTAGTATTTTCCTAGCATATAGCGACATTTAAAGCGATAATATTTACCTTTAGGATCCAATCAGGAATGCAAACATCACATAAGCAATATAAATCATGCGATAACTAATTACCACATATACTACTATTAATATGCGTACGTATTTTAGTTATTTGAGTTATTCTGCCATGCAAATAGCAATTTCCCACGTGTAATTGGTGTATGCAAAGAGTTGAATTAATATCACACTGCAAACCATTAGTAATATTATAATCAGTAGGTTATATAGTTAATCTTTTCATGCAAAATAGAGGAGGTACACAAAATGTTGTCCTACCTGCTCCATCAGTAGTTCTCACTCCTTGCAGCAGTTCACTCTCCTTTACAACTTTCTCATAAACAAATTCTACAACTTTAAGCAAGCACAATAAACAAATAACTCTTGTCTGCTCCACCAAAGAATTGAAAATAGTTAATTTATACAAGAAACAAATCAGTAATAAGGTTTGAACACCCTATGACTTCCTTACAGACACGCAAATGAAATCTCGACCAGCGGAAATCACCCTGACGGATAGGTGCCCATTTGCCAATCAATATTAGTACAATCTCAGCAAATCGTTATAGTCCCTATTTCAATTATGCATTCAATGGTACCCCCCGAATTTGCACCATAAAAATCTTATCAGGAAAAAAACCCCACTATTTATCCTTAACTATCCCGGGATCTTGGACTACTCCGAGTCCAATAACAATTTCAACTGATGAACATCAAGCACTGAGACACAGCAAATTTATCAGCCTCTACCAAAATACCAAACACATAACTTCAACACTATGACAAAACTCTTAATCAAAAGAATTCCGACGCATAACCCTATTGATTCTCACACCTCCACCACTGCAACCACTGTTTGAAACTGCAGACTCCTTCAGTCTTCAAGTTTGGGCTTTGGACTTAAGGGACATGGGTAATTCTAAACTTGAACAAATTATTTCAGCGCCTTTTCTCTTGTGACATAAACTGTCCTCTCGCTACCACTTGACGGAACTGGGTTTTTTACATCTCAGTCTTCGGATATAATCATTAAATAACCCCTACCACTGGTCATATGGAACTTTGTTCGTTGACAAGAAGAAATGAAAAGGAACAAATATCTTCATCAATCTAATGACATGATGAATCATTGATGACTTTTAATAAGACAATAAAGAGAATTTGTGTGAATTAAAGGGTTTTATTTCTAGGTTTTTAGTATTTCATTGTGTATTCAATAAGTATAAATCTTTTAAGTATTAGCATTAAAAGTCAATATATTCCAATAATCGATATTTCCATATAATTTAAGATACAATATTGGTCAAAATTACAGTTAATATAGTAATAATACAACAAGCATGTTCCACAATGGAAGTTCCCTAATCTAAATTAAATTACAATAAGTAGAATGTGTCAGTTCAGATACTCAATAACGAGGTCTGATAAGAGAAACAATGCATAAGCATAAAGCCTTTGTATGTCAAGCTAGAAAGTATTCTCAGCTATAAATCAGCAGACATCAAAGAAATAGGTTAATAAACTTCTCTCATAGAGAGATATAAAAACAAGTGGAGTAGATGAGTCCCCAGCCAGTGGAAGTGAGGGCGCTCAAAGGAAAAAGCCCTCCCAAGAGAAAAGCTCATAGGAAAGTCTTGCTCTGCTCTAGGAAAATGCACTTATAGAAACACAGAATATTATAGGCGACAACATGTTTTCTTTCATCTACTGCATCCTCCAGTACTTTTTCAGTAAACTCCTGGGAATAGGTGAACTCCCCATCTTCACAAGACTGTACAATGGTCTATAGTAGTTAGGCCTTCAAAAGATACAGCATCCACATCCTGTGGTCCAGACCGTTCTTCCCATGAATCATCCTTCCTGTTGCCTCCTCTCCTCCGAGTGAGAACCTCTGTATCAGTTGTCTAATGCAAAACAAATTCCTATCCACTAACTAATGGATGGCTTCTGACAGAGCAAGAGGCCCTAGATACCATACTAGTTTCGGCGGATGTGACGCGGGCCCTGCGTGCCCTGGCCCGAAATAAAGCTCCGGGGCTGGATGGGTTCCCCCTAGAATATTACACAACGTTTTCAGTGCACCTAGTCCCTCGGTTAGTGGAGGTGTTTGCGGCGGCGTTGAAGAAAGGAGAACTACCGAAATCCATGCGAGAATCCGTAATCGTGACATTCCTGAAACCGCATAGGGACCCACAACGAATGGCCTCCTACCGTCCGATATCGCTATTGTCTGCCGATTGTAAACTCTTCGGGAAGACCTTGGCGGATAGATATGTCCAAATTATACGCTCTCTGGTTCACCCGGATCAGTGCGGATTTATACCCGGCAGATGTACGTCCCAGAACATACGTCGAGTCTTCCACATTCAGGATCCAGTACAGGGGATATACCCTCGAGCGGCTTGTCTCATCTTAGATCTCGAGAAGGCCTTCGATTCCCTCACATGGCAGTTTCTGTTCTCGGTGCTGCAGCGAGTAGGCATAGGGCCCACCCTCCTCGCCTATACGCGCTTACTATACACCGGACTGACCTCGCGGGTGCGCCTAGGCCGATACATATCGACGGAGTTTGCGGTTCAGAGAGGCACGCGACAGGGCTGCCCGCTATCCCCTCTGCTTTTTGCCCTGGCGGTGGAGCCTCTAGCCATACGACTCCGGCGGGAGGGAGAGGGCTGGGGCATCCCGATAGCAGGCACGGTGCATAGTGTTTCCTTATACGCGGATGACCTGCTGATCTATGTGCGGGACATTGCGGACGATCTGACACCCCTCTGGGAAACTTTGCAGGAATTTACCGTGGCCACAGGACTACGAGTAAATTGGGATAAATCCACAATTTATCCGCTGCATCCGGGACTACCTCCACAGGAGGTTCACATAGGAACCCAGCGAGTGCCTTGGAGCGCGGAGGCCCCCCGGTACCTTGGTATTCGTCTCTACCACTCCTCCACAGATATGTTCGAGGGTAACCATTGCAAGGCACTGGCGAGCATTAGGGCTTCGATCGGATTTTGGAAGAGCCTCCCATTGGCTCCAATTGGGAGAGTAGCATTGGCCAAAATTATCATGGTTCCGAGATTGCTGTATTTTTTTACCAACCTGCCCGTAATCCCGCCCAGGACCTTTTTCCGGGACCTAGACTCCCTTCTTAGTGCGCTCATCTGGGGGTCCAACAGACACAGAATAGCCCTGACAAAACTACAACTGCCCACCACGCAGGGTGGCTTGGGAGCCCCATCATTCGAAGCCTACTTCTTAGCAGCACAACTGCAATGGCTGTCTCATTGGACAGCAGACAGGTACACTGTGGAAACTCATACCATCGCAGGACGGGTATCGGTTCCGGAGATCCGTCGCTTGCTCCTCCCTGGCACACACCCAAAGCCCACGTACCCCTTACAGGTGTTGGTCGCACGTAAGTGCATGCTGCAGATACACCGCATGTCCCCGGGGACCCCGTTGTACTCCCCTTTACTCACTCTGGTAGGATGGCCCAATCGGGAACACTACTACACGAATAGCGCGCTTCGCACATGGACGGGGTGTGACTTAACGGAGGCAGCGTCCCTTTTCGAGGACGGGCAACTAAGACCGTTCCTTAGTTTGGTGGAGGAATACGGGCTTCCCCCAGGGCAGTTCCTGCTTCACCGCCAACTCCTAGATAGCTACCGACCGCATCAGGACCTAAGTAGCGGGGAACCACACCCACACCCAGTGCTACACACGATCCTACATATGGGAGCAGGACGCCATCTAACTACATGGCTTTACAAAGCCATACGGGAATTGACTAATAAACCATTGGCGACCCTCCGGGCCACCTGGGAGGCAGAAATCGGGCGGGTGCTCCATGAAGGGGAGTGGGAGAAGGCTTTGAGATACCCTAAGCAAGTCTCCAGAAACGCACGATTTAAAAACATCCAATATTATATCCTACACAGGGCCTATCTCACACCTGCACGTCTCCAACGATTCTACCCTGACACTCAGTTCCTATGCCCCAGATGTCACGAACAAAATGCAGACTTTCGGCATATGTTTTGGAGCTGCTCCGTCATTCAAATCTTCTGGCACCACATTCACACCGCTTTGGGTACCCTCACTGGGCTAACTTGCATGAACACTTGGGAGGCCAGCGCCATAGGCATCTTTCGCGTCAGTAAGCAGCACAAGGTGCAGACTCGCTTCCTCTCCTTAGCGGTGCTCTTGGCCAAACGCAGCATAGCCATGCATTGGCGTTCCCCCACCGGCCCTCCGGTGGCAGCGTGGGTGGGAGCTACACTCAAATGGGCGGCGGCGGAGGAGGAGACATTACGGGAGGAGGAGGTGAAAGGGACTCGCAAGCACCCTATATCAATGGAATGGGCCATGTTATTATACCAGTTTAGGCAGCTCTCCCCGGGGGCGGACCCACCAGATGACGCATCTACACAACTAATCCGGAGTACACAGTCACAGGCTCTGCCCACCTGAATCCGTAGGCTCCCAGCCGCGCGAGGTCTTGACAAACCCTAGCTCCAGGCACACTATTACGATTTTCGGTCGTAACGACCAGGATAGGCAAACATGAGTATCAGAGGTGCCTCACCATCACGACGCTGCATTCCCCCCCTAGTGCAATTGGATATATTCTTCCATATTCATTCCCTAGTTTATACCTCTGTTAAACCCCAGTTCCTTTGCCATATATGGAACCCGAGATCGTAGGATGTGAACGTCACGATAACTGTATACACTGTTTATGCCTCTTGGTAACGAATCATCAATCAATACAATTGTTAAGTATCCTTACAGGATGTATGATCGAACACGACCACTTGAAGAATATGAATGATGTACAATGTATGAAATGTGAAAATGGCAATAAAAATAAGTTTTAAAAAAAAAAACTAATGGATGGCTTCTGGAAACTTACATCTGGAGGAAAAGAGAAAATATCTTAAGGAAAACATCAGTTTAACGTGAAAAACAGGCCTTTGAATGTTAATGTATTATTTTCAGTTAACATGGCATCAACAGTTAGGCTAATTTAAATGAGCACTTACAGGCTTATAACTTTTAAGTATGATTACCCTCTACAAATTTTGCATTTAGTATGTGAGCTATTTAAACATAGGCTTTTACATATTTTTAATAAAAAGCGTTTTTCTTTGCCAACGAAAGTCGCTTCAGCAATACTTACACCAAGTTTGCAGAGAGAGTATGTGCATTGTTTCAGGTCGTTCCTGTCTTTTTGTATTCTCCCACACCAGACCAGCCATAATTTTTGTCTCACACTGTCAGGAGGAAGGTGGGGTAGAATTAAGAGCCTTTTGACAAGGGGGCCCAAGAGAAGAGCACAGAAAAATGAGAGGTTTCCCAACATATCCATCTCTCTACCTGTTGAGAGTAACAAGCCTTGCAGGGGAGAAGGGAAGGGAATGGCAGGGGTATTCTCTACACCTCAAAGGGGCCTTCTGTCTCTCATCCACCACATACACTACAAAGGATCTCAGGGATGCTTGGGAGCAGCATTGCATTTTCACATTGCTGTCTGGACTCTTTCCAACCGCCATCTAATGTCCCACACCAATGTGGGAAATCAAAATGGATTCCAATGTGACGACAGGCACATAAGACACACCCATGCACATTGCAGTGGGGAACTCAGGGCAGGAGTGCATGTTCTCCAAAGTAACACATGGCTCCTGTTCTATCCCAACAGACATCCGAAAAGATGAGGATTGGCTTCCTCTAGCACAAAAGAAATCATACAGAGATGTGTCACACAACAGACAAACAATAAAAAATACAGAAAGCTCCTTAGAGAGATAATCCTCTGTAACAAACAGAATCGCTCTATGTAAAGGCTACAAACCCGACACATGGAGAAACAGCATTACTCACGACTTGAATGTCTGTGACCAATAAAATCTTACCTTTCACATGGGTTACAGCAACAGCACATTTTCTGTAAGGACATATAGTTCTCTCCAGAGATCCAACACTGCTCTGAGCCTGAAACGAAGTAGATTCCATGTGTTGTTATTCTTTAACTTAGAATCTGCCACGTTGAAAACTCCCAGCGCAACATTGTGTTGAATGGATGTCAGGGGAAGACCCCCAGTAACATTTCTTTCCAGCCCTACCTGGCAGGTCACTGCCCTCTCGCTCCGTCATCCCCCCGCCCCAGCTATTTTCTTTGGTCAAGCCTGGCCCTCCCCGTCCCATGCATTAATTCTCATCCGATGTCCCATTCATTTTCTGTGCACCTCACACAGCCCCCATTTCTATGTACTGCTCTTGGCCTTCCTCTGTGCCTACTCACTGAGCCCCTTTTCCTCCCCTTCTGCTCCCTTCTAGTTTCCATGTCTCCCAATGCCCACGCTGCATCCCAGTGAATCCACTGCCCCAACCCATTCCCTGACAAGTTGCTTGGTTTTCCCTTTTACTCCCCCCGAGCCGCCCTTCCTACTCAGCCTCATGGAGGTTCCCCTGCGTTGCCTTCAAACCCTCTCCTTTGCACCCTAAAAGCCCATGTCAGTCGGGGGTATAAGTGATAGTGTTGTAGCATGACAGTAGAAGTAATTTAGAGACAGAAAGCATGGTACATTTAATGCAGCTACGTCACAAAGGCTGTAAACTTCCAGGCCTCAGCGGATACCCTCATGTGTCCACTCCTATTGACCTCTTGACACGGCCATGGATGTCCATCAAATGACTTGCAGAACCCTTACACACACCTCTCCGCCCATGCCTATGTGTTCGTATGTTTAAATAAGCCATACGCATCCTGTTGCAAACTTTTGTTACCTCAGTCGAATCAAGTAGCACACTCCATCCAATTGCAGGTAATCAGCCAGGTCACACTTATGTTTCCTCTATTTTATTTTAGGCTCGTGAATTCACTCACCCACCTTGCCAAAAATCTTAAATACATGGATGAGGGATAATAAACACAACCCAATAACAAACGAAATCAAGTTGGAAAGTTTGATAAACAAAGTTTTCTTAAAATAGGTCTGAAGTCAGAAAGCTTGGCCAAACCGAGTTCATAACATTCTTCGATGCGTCGTCAACTGCTGTCATCGGGGCATCATTCTACGTGAAGGGGAGGTGTGAGTAATGTGTATAATTGCCTTCTAGAACATTTGGATGTTTCTTGTTTATGCTTCATAAAGTTGTATTTCAACACTGAGGCTCCTTGGGGTCTGCTCAAAAAAGCTTATCTATGATATGCAACCTTAAAAGAACGCAGCTGCGTGTTCTTGAGATAATTCATGGAGCAAGTGATCACGAGGAAAGGCACTGAGAAAGTGGGGCGAGTGGATCCAATTGGGTAATTTATTTGAACTGAGCCACCAGTTGCCATGTGGCCAATGTATATCACTTGGTATCCAAGAATAACTTTCAGCCATAATACATCAATGTGCGACTGAGAACAGTAGAAATGGAAATGATCAATATGTTCGCATATTCTGCAAAAGATTTTGAAACTACTGAAAAAAAGTCCCCAACACAGCCAACAATTTAACGTCATTCATTGTTAGATGCAATTATATTGGTAAAATTAATCTCCACAACCAGGTGACCCTCTTGAGTCCTGTGTCATCATTGAGTCCCTCCTGTCCATCTCACATACTTCACCCCCATGCTCGAATGCTGCCTTTCGTAGTGGCCCATATGCCATACCTACCTCTCAGAGTACTTTGTAGGAACACCCACCAATGCTTTTAAAGAACCCAACAACGATTAGTCACAACATCCAGAAGGCTGGCCAAATGTATTCTGGGATTGTCACTTTCCTTGGCAGCCTCTGCAAGTTGGGAGTGAAATGTGGGAGACAGTCCTCTTTGACTGCTGAATCCCACCTCCGCTAATTAGCTGCCCTTTAGAGGTTAGCAAATACCACTACTTTTATTACACTTCTGAAAGTTAACAGAATGTCAAGTGTGCTTTGTACTAGTCCAAAGAGAACATACAATACCCTGAATAGAAAAAATCTGTATTTTGTTCCTGTACTTCTGTGGCCGCCGGTATAGATTAGAGTGAGTGGGTGTCTACACATGAAGTGTTATATTGCATTCAGGCCTAGTGTACCACACATCATGCAACAATGCGCCATGGACCCCGAGGTTACAGAGCCTCAATAGGTCCATGCTCAAGACCCTTGCGGTCCCCCTTGTAGGGCAGAGCATGAGGCGTGTGAGCCCACTGGTCTGAATGCCCCCATCTGAAATTGCCTACTTTCTAATAACACCCTGCATTTCTAATAGGACCAGATCTTCTAAGAATATTGTTATAAATGGCCTCCTGGGTTGATGACCTGTAATCCATTATTAGATGTGAGAGCAGTGATATCACCCCGCCAACAATGGTTCCCTATGATTGTATGCCCTTACATCCCTTTTCCCACCCTGCCGTCCCATTCTTTGCTCTTTCATTGGACCCTGGTTTCTGCTCCCCCTTTTCAAGTGTCTCCTCTCTCCTGCTGGTTGCTGCATGTGTCCTCTGAGCCTGGTCTGCAAAGTATCGCTCTATGTGCTTGACCCTGTAAGGCCACTGCACACACAGGTGTCTGCATCCTGTGGCTCCTTAACAAAACCCTGCCACCAGCTGCTGTAGTGCCACTGCTGGCAGATGCGGCACTGTGCCTGGACCTGTCCCCTTAAGCCACCCGGGACCCCTTTTTTATTTCTATAAGACAATATGTCACCTGAGCCAAAGTTCCAGCTCGCGTGATCCATTCTCTGTTGTACCCCCATGTAAGTAAGCTGCGGCTCCCTCTAAGTCACTTCTACCCATCGGGCAAGCAGTGATGGCTCACAACCCTTGGGGACCAGAGTCAAAGAGTGCCTGCCTCCACTCCTTCCTTCCCTGTGCCCAGGTAAATAATAATGCCCAGCAGGAGAATTCCATTGGCTGTGTGACAGCAGATGTCTTCTGATAACAAGTCACTATAAAAACGGGTACCCAAATGACTAGGCCCGGGTTATGAATATAAATATGTGAAGTTAAAGCAATGCTAGGGCGATGTACGGATTTTGCTGATAAACAGACATGGCGCACTAAAGGATGTTGATATGGTGACATATATCATGGGCACTGAAGAGAGCAGAGTGTTAAGTGATTCTAACCATTATCAAAAACGTATTATCAAGAGTAGAGCTCAGAGTAACTTTCAGTTTATTAAGCATATGGTTCTAAGTGAGTATGTATTATTAGAGCTTTAAAGGACTCAGTGTAGTATCAATATCAGATGACTGAATGAATTTGGGTATTTAAATTCATCTAACTCTGAAATAATTAATTTGGGAGCGAGTTCTACATTATCACCAAGTCAGTTGGCATGGGTGCTACATAGACTATCGGGTATATTCACAAAGAAATGTTGCAGCGTGGTGCTGCAAGCAATTTAGCAGCGCTGCACTGCGTCATTTAAAAAACGCAGGGTTTCGTCGTATTCAGAAGAATAGGGTGCACCCCTGTGTTTTCCTTGCACTTGCGTTTAAAAAGCTGCCTAGCGCCAACGCAGACTCCCTTGCACCATGGTGCAAGGGTGCATGTGTTGCACAGATGATTGTTTATGTGCAGGAAGGGCCACCTCCCTGCACATAAACAATCATTAAAGGTGATTTGCTCCTTCTATGTGTGCTGCAGAATACACACAAAGAGTAAAAAACGAGGAGAAATAAAAGTACTTCTCCTGTTTGCGCCACTCTAACGCCTGCTTTTCAGTGACGTTACATTTTGGGGCTGCCTCAGATTTACAGATCCTTGTAAATCTGGGGAAGCGTCAAAAAGCAATGGATGTTGTGGTGGAACGCCCTCAGCAACACCCATTGCATGCTTCTTTCCCGCAGATACTTGAGCGAAAGGGTAGGATATTTACAAAGCGGCGTAATGTGGCTTAGCACCGCTTTGTAAATATGGACAAGGGCATTGCGCTACCGTCGCGTTGGTAAAGGAGACACTCCAGTGGCGCAATGCCCTTGTGAATACGCCCCTGTATCTCTATACGCATCTGTAAATTATCAGAAGGCTAATACAGTGCATCTGAGTATTATCAAAGGCACTGATAAGAGTGAGTGTGGGAATGATTAGAAGAAGATTTTGTTAGCAATCCTGTGAATTACTGTAGGATCTTACATCAGACTAAAAGTATTTAAAACAGAACTTTGAGTGAGTCTTCGTATAATGAAAATAATATCTCTAAGCTACTCTCTGCTTTTCTCTGCTCCACACAGCTGTCAAGGTTCAGTGTTCTGCAAAGACAAACCAGCTTATCTGAAACTATTACAACAATACAAAGAAGCAGAATATCTACAATATCTTGTTTGAGCATACTCTGAGACTATACCAGTAGCATAACTAAGATGATTACTTTATTCTAATGCATAAAATATGAAGACCAAATATTGTTCCCCAGAAATGTATACGCATGGTTTGGGAGAAATGTTTGTCGAGAGCATCATCCTATGATGCAGCACACAGAAGGTAACTTTTAGTGCACCATCCAACTATGGGTGAGGTGGGAGGTTATTTCTGATTGCAGCATTTCCCATTACAATAGTACATAGTGATTCCAAAGGTGTTTTCTTCAATGGCACAGTTTTTCTAATGGTTATTAGTTCAGCGGTTAAAGTATTCATGGTAGATTTTACTTCACCTCTGGTATAACATTTATATGGCAATATCATTTTTTGGGGTGTTACAGAAGACTAATATACCAAGGAAAAATTTGAGTAATCTAAGTGTAGGATGAGACCATTGTGATATATTTATTTTCAAGTGTTGTGTGTGAAATTCTGTGTGTACACTGATGAGATGTGTGATTGGTGTGATTATGAGAACTAGGAACTGTTAGACACACCAAAATGGAATTATTTAAATATTTTCAAGTTTTTGATGGTATTGGCAAGTTAATTCCACCTATTTCCCTACCTGCAAACAGATTCACAAGGGATACTGATTCACCACTCTCAGGGGCATATTCACAAGCACTTATATCTGATTTATCTCCACCTTAACGCATCAAAAGTGGAGATAGAACTAACACCCCATTCACAAGCTGGTGCAAACTGCAGACATCGCCAGTAGTCCCACGATAACTGTCCCAAAATGTATCTCCACGGTGAACACCACCAACTAACCCTAATGAGATGCAGAGTAGGCGTTCCCGTGCAAAAACACACGAAAAAACCAAAACACCACTTTCACAACGAACTGCCAGATCTGTGAAGTGAACCAAAAACAGGTGATAAGCTGTGGTAGCCTCAGGTGTTTAACACCTGCCTCAAGCAGGTGCAAAGACGGACGACTACCTGCAGTAGGCAACGGAGCCCCACACACAGCCCCACCCGAAGAACAAATGATGCCATGGAGCTACTCATCATGCAGCTCGGAGCTCCAACAGGGCCACAACACCCACCGCCACCACCCCCAGGACCGCCACCACCCCCAGGAAGCCCCAGGAAGTCATTGCCCACTACAGGCTCACTAGGACAACCATCCTCCACATCATGACCCACATTGCCCACAGGCTGACGGTCCCAACACAGCGGAGAACCAACATTCCTCCGCAGACAAAGCTGCTGGCTGTGCTACACCTGTTGGGCTTTGGTACCTTCCAACCAACAACTGACAGAGTCAGAGGGGTCTCACAGCCAGCCCTATCAAAGTTCATCACACCTGTCCTGGATGCCATCCTCAGCTTCAAACCCCAGTACCTTCACTTCCCCAACACTGCGCAGGAACAGCTGGAGACAAAGCAAGGCTTCTACGCCATAGCCGTATTCCCAGCCGTGTTGGGGGCAATCAACTGCACACATGTCCCACTTGTGCCCCCTGCGGATACCACACACCACTACCGCAAAATAAAGCATCAGCATTCCATCAATGTGCAGGCAATAGTGGACCACCGGGGACTCTTCACCAATGTCGTCGCCAACTACCCAGGCAGTGTGCATGATTCCTTCATCTTCCGACAGGTCCATCATCAACCAGTGCTTCCAGGATGGCACATATGGAACTGGACTGCTCGTAGGTAAGTGCCAAATCAACACATCACACACCCCAAAGCCACCAACACACAATGCACAACTGTGGGAATGCACACATGACCAAACCACATACAACATGTTAAACTACACGACCACCTACCAGACACGACAACACCACTCCATGGTCATCCTGGGCTACCCCTGGACCCAATACAGACATATCATGGCACCACAGCCACACAACAGCTGAACGTGTGGAGATGCGGAGTGCAGCCATGTGTGAAAGATGCAAGTGACCCGTGAATGGGAATGTACACAACGAGAAGTGAGGCGTGGATGTGCAGGACAGACATGGGTATGCAAACCACAGACATGTCCATACAGACCACAACTGCTGGTGACTGGAGAGTAGTGAGCAGTGGACGCACCATGTCACCCCACGCCGTGGGTCAGATAGCGGAAGTGTTGCACGCTGTGTCCCCCCGTGTGCGTGAGTGTAGTGGGTTGGCCCTGAGTATGCCAGGGCTGTGCAGAGGTGTGGTCAAAAACCCCGTTGCGCAGAGCATGGTTGACTCTCGGGAAGGCCAACGTCACTGACAGTGCGGCGCCGCGCAGCCTGCCACGAGGCCGATGACATGAGCAGCTGGGCCTGCGACCCTGTGCGCCTGCTGCACCCCAGTGGAACTGTGTCCTGAGTCTTGAATGGCAGTGACCCCAAGTCCATGGCAGCGGCCACAGCACCTGACTCCCTTCGATCAGTGAGGCATAATTCCATATCGCAGGCCGGCGACACGTGGTGCCACTAACCCTGTGCCATGAGTGACCGTCATCCTCTGGCGGAACATCGTTGGTGTCTGAGCCTGTGGCCTGGGGGTTGTCATCAGCAACGGGCAGGTACGGACTTGGTGTCTGGCAGGGGTCTGTGGCATTCATATCCACCATGTTGCTGGACACAGCTGGCATGTGCCCTCTGCATCATGCCCTGGGGGTAGACCTCCCATTCTCCCCCGTGACACTCCGCAGAAGGCACCTATGACACATGCGGGGCCCTGATCTGCCCTCATGACCCTAACCCAGTCTCCCGCAGGTCAGCGTCCCGTGGCCCGTGTCGGCCTCTGTGCATCCGGGGCCACTAGTTCTGTGCGACTCGAGTCATTCCCCCTTGTTGTTCTAACATTGCATTTCTGAGTGCCTGATGACTGCTGGAGTTGTTCCCAGCACCAGCTACTCCCTGAGGGCTGGCTTACACTCACCCCACACACAGCCAGCACAGGCATCACTGGATTAGTGGGCCTGCCATCACATCCTGCCGAACCAAGTATTGACTCTTTTCTCCCTGCACTGTCACAGGTGATCAAGGATATGCACTCTGCCCTTGGATGATGACACCCCTCGGAGACACACCCGCCCAGAGGCAGTACAATGCAGCCCACATATGCACCAGGGGCAACGTTGAACGCACATTTGGCGTGTTGAATTCACGAATCAGGTGCCTGGACCGCACAGGTGGAAAGCTCTTGTACAGCCCGGACATCGTGTGCAAGATGATCGTTGCATGTTGTGTGTTCCACAACATCTGTGTTCGCACCAATGCCCCATGGATCCCAGTTCCAGAGGTACTGGACGGTGATGGTGATGATAGGGCAGGTGGCCCACATCCCACTGCAGCTGCGGCAGGAATGACCCGTATGAACACCATCATTGACACTTACTTCTCATGAGCACGTCACATTGTGGCCATCCATGGCATTCATGGGACAATACAAAATGTCCAATTGCACAGCATGTGTGATTAAACATATTTGCATTTTACAGGTTGTACTTGTACATTGCCATGTTACATTTTCCAGCGGTTTCAGACGTGATTTGCCATGTTGTGCACATTTGCGGGACCAGTTGTGTCCTGTGTTCTGTTGTGGAGGTGTTGGTGTTTGTACCGGGATGTTATCAATGTCGAGGTGCCCTTATGCTTATGTGCGTATGCTGCACGGTGGGCGAGTCACTCCTGCGACTCTGATTTGTCTGCCACTGGTCTCTTTCAGGCGGTGTGCCTGTCGGTTCTGTTCTTCCATGGTGCTTGGATGTTGTGGGGTACATGTTGTCCTCTGCAGTCGGTTAGGGTGCATCCGTGGTGCTCCGCAGTTGATGTATTTTTTTCGGTGGCATTTTCCGTATGCTGTTCTTGTGCTTTTTCCCGCATTACGTGTGAGTATTGCTGCCCTCGCGCTGGTTGGCACTGTTTTCTTATCGCGCTTTGGCCCATCGCAGGTTTTTTTGTGTTGTGGTTTGTGTTTTTATCTCCATCAAGATGGTTGTATTGCGGACATTGTCCGCGGTGTCGGCAAACTATCGCATGGTACCGCCTTTTGTGAATTCCACGTTGACACGGGGTTGTTTTCCCGCGATAGGCTGCCATGTGTAAAGTTGTGTAAACATATTTTGGTGCTGTTTATCACATGACTGCAGTCTACCTCCCCCCAGAGGTCGCCAACCCCACATTGTACACGGTCTTTGGTCGTACATGGCGTGAGATTGGCCATAGCGTCTAGCTTGCAGCCTGACCCTGTGTCCAACTCCCGGCAGACAGCTAACCCAGCGCTGCGCACAGCTCTCACCCGTGCACGACTTGGAGTTGACATCAGGGCCTGGACACTACATCCAACCCATTAGTGCAGCCTTCGTCCCCAAGCCACTTTGGGCCCCAGGGACCCCTTCCCTCAAAGTTTTATTTTTTCCACCCCCCCCTTCATCGAGCTACTTCACGTCCTAGGGTTGCTATCCCCTGGGGCCTAGAGCTATTGGTAAAAGGTAAGGGGACATGCGCCTCTTCTCCCCAAGCAACAAAGGGCCCCAGGGACCCCAATCCCCAGGGCCTTTAAGCAGGGCCTGCAAGCAGGGAAACAGAAATATGCTTCTATCCAGCAGGAGCATGTTTAAATCTTCTGCCGGCTAGGAGCAGCTTGTAAACTTTGCCAGCAGTCCTGCAGAGATTTAAAAATTCTCCAGCCAGGTGGGAGCAAACAAAGGCTTCCCTGCCGGCACTGATGCAGGCAGGGAAAATACTGTGTGCCTGGGGTGGAATCCCTGGGACACAGTAACTCATCTCCCCACCCCTTTTAATTCCCCCCTGAGGGATGGGATCCCTGGGCTTAATAAGGCTCCGGGAAGGGGCTGTGCGCCCCCTACCTTCATTTGATGCCTCAGCCCAGGGGACAGGGTTCCAGGGGCCCCACAGAGGCATGTGTCCCCCCAGTTATAACAGCTTGTGATGCCGCCCTGGAACCTGGCTCACCCCGTTTTTTTTTTTTTTTAAAGTGTCATACCACACACTTTTTTTTTTATATTTTTGCTGCGGATTCACATAGTTTCTGCAAATTTGCAAAAATTTTCATTATTTTTTGTAAATGTTTTTGGCCCCAGGAGGGGTTCCCAACTCCAGGCCTAGGGGGTCAGAGTAGCCATAGCCTGTCCCCTCATGTCTTTTTTTAAAAACGTATTTCTTAGGGCTTGGGTCTGAGTCCTGAGTACTAAGATGGCTGTCACCATATCATTCTTGATGTGGTGGCAGCCAATCATATCTCTGCACAAGATTTGTCAGCCACTCGGATCCTCCGTGGCATGAAATATGCAATGTTTTTGAGCATCAATTGCTCAAAAACTGCTAACAGTTTACACCAAATCACAAAAAAGCACTCTTTCTCGACCAAGAGCTAGCTTTCTGCCAAATTTGGTGTAAATCCGTACAGTGGTTTGGGCTGTAGCTGTGTCTAAATTCCTACGGAAAAATGAATGGGGGAAAGGTATTTTGGGATATCCTCTGCTTTTTCTCAGCCCCCACTTGACAGATCTCCCCATGCACAAACAAGTCAAAAAGTAGCACTTTCTTGGAAAGTTTAGTGGAGATTTTTCAAACAGCGTCAAAGATAACTTTTTAGTGGCGACCATTACTGTGTAATTAAATACATACATATTTACCACTACAATGTTGCTATTCTGGGTCACACTATTTTTGTACTTTTCATTACCAATACATAACATTGGTATTTTTGTGGTCAATATTTTTACCACAATATTTTGCCTCACAGTATTTTTGTGGTTGATCACACACTGACACTTTCATTATTGCCTAGCCTCCCCTATCAGATACAGCCTACTGCAGTACCCAAATGTGATAAGATAGTATTTTGTGTATTATAAAATGTACTAATATCCATACAGGGGTAGAGGAACCTGTGCACCTAGAGATTAAAGGTTTGTAATAAAAAGTTAATTTGTTTTAAGACACCAATATACCACATTTCTGCTGTCATAACAGAACATCAAAAGAAATCACCTCTCAGCCTAATAAAAATGAAAAAGCATTGCAGCATATTTCAGACGATTTAGGTGCATAGGAACACCAGTTTGATAGAGAACATATTCTCTGTATATGTCCATACAATATCAAAAGGAACAAAATGGGGAGTAGAGAGGTTCCACTCAAAGGAGTGGTGGAGGTGGATACATCCTCCCGGTCATAAGTCAATAAACATAGTGATCCACCCACATGTCCATACAATTTCAGACCATGTTTTATCCGCATTTTGTGAATCTCCATCCTCTGGCAGAAAATGTCTGACTCCTTTGCAAGATTTACAGCAGAATTTGTCACAGTCCCTATGATTTTGGTGAGGTGAAATCATTGACCAGCATGTCTACTCTATGAGCAAACAAGCACTGGTAAAGCCAATATGCCTGTACTAAATAGATCTGCTGTTGACAAGTTGGTGATGGTTACTTGCTTAAAAATATTATTGTAAACATATGCCACAAAATGAAAAGAAAATTCATGTCAGTGCCTAAATGTCTCTGTCACATGCTTGAAATAAAAATAAAAAATAAAAATAACTATCACATGTAATTTTTAACAGAATGATTGCTACCTAGTAAGAGAACATGTAATGAAAACATTGTTACTTTTAGTGGACATCACAGGAACTTATGATTTTCATTGGTGTAAACTAAAGTTACAAATGGTTTTGAATTGCTGGAACTTGAAAACAAATAAAGGATAACAAGCATTGAAACTGCAATAGGCCTCGCCTTTGATTAAGTTAAAGCCATTTGCTTTGCTAATGGTATTGAGTAGCAAAGCAAATGGCTTTAACTTAATAAAAGACGAGACCTATTGCATTTTTAATGCTTGTTCTTCCTATGAGTTCTGGTACTTGTACTGCTTAGTGTTGAGCACTGTGTGAGATACCGTTTTCAATGATTGCACAGTGCGGACAAGCATCCGGCACTGTGCAATCATCCCCTGAACAGGCTACTACACAGTTCGCGTAGTGCTACACGTAGCTCGCGTAGTGCGAAGTGCACTTCGCGTTACTACACGTAGCGCTACTTCGCAAACTACGCCCAGGGTTAGCAACACAGCCTCTTGATACGAGTCTAGCTCAAAGCACACATTGTTCTGAATCATTAAATGATGAAGCAGGGAAGGCGAGGGGGGGGCGGGGGCACGGGAGGGAGGAGAGGGGAATGGAGGAGGAAGAGAGATGGAGGGAGAAAAAACAAGAAGTGTGGGGGGCTGGAGGACGAAGGGAACATCGAAGACTGGGGGGAGGGGGTAGAGAGGGTAGAACAGCGGGAGGAGGGGAAGGAAAAACTACAGAGGAGTGGGGAAACAGAGCAGGTTGAGGGGGGGCAACCACAAAGGGAGAGATGTAGGAATAACAGAGTTGAGGAGTACGTACGTATGTCCGTGCGATGGACGGGAGGGGGGGCACCTAAATTATAGGGGAGAGAGGGGGCGCCACATGAGGGGAGAGTTGCGGAGAGTGAGGGCGAGTGTCAGAGAGTTTGACGGGAGTGTAAGAGAGATCCGCGAAGTGTGAGGAAGAGGGAGCTAAAGATGTAGAGGTGGGGGAGAAGGGTGAGGGGTGCACGAGGGGTCCGCCGAGTGAGTGGGAGTGGAAGAGAGAGAGTGAAGAGGAGCCCGAGAGTGGCAGGGTGTGAGAGGGAAGACAGAAGAGTGAGATGGACTCAGAGGGATCGAGGGTGCGAGAAAGATGGACCGGGCGTCACAACATAAGAGGGAGGGAGGGAAAGGGAGAAGTGATGAAACAGAGGAGGTAAACAAGCGTGATATAGAGAGAGGGGAGAGTTGCGTGTGTGTGTGGGGGGGTGATGGAGGGTCGAGCTTGGCCAGAGGTGGAGGAGGCGAGTACCCCAGTCTCAGGAGTGAGCCAGGCTTCGGCTTAGAGGCCCTGCCGATAATGGACCGATGGAGTGAATGTGGGATGGAGGCCCCTGGAGCTTAGAGAAGGGGACACGGTGACAAGGCCATGCAGGCCAGAGGGCGGGAGGAGAAGCCGCTGGCACGTGGAGGTGTCAGTGGGTGTTGTGATGTTCTACCCCTTGACCTCTGTCTGTGAAGGGTAGGGCCCTGGGTCAGCACCCTCGTGGTCTGGGGAGCCCAGGGGAGGCCTAGCGTGCGAGCCGTGCAATAATCACACCACACACACTGTTACTATGTTGGGTGCGAACTGCCTGGCTCGCCCGCCCGTTTATTTATTCGCGCGCTCACGTCCCCGACGTGAGCACAACCTACGTGCGTTCTGCAGCGCTCTAGCGGAAACGCTAGAGCGCTACCTGTAACATCTGTGAGCAGGCGCAGGAGGAAGCCGAGGGGCCGTGGGCCGAGGAACAAAAGGCCATGCAAGGTGAGCGCGGGGCCAGGCCACGGGAGTAAACAGTCCTGCTGTAAACCAGCCCCGCCTGGCAGAAGCAGCAGGAGCTGCGCCAGAGGGCACACATGGTGTCCACACACACACACAGGCAGGCGGCGCACACACCTTACCGCTTGTGCACACACTCACGTGCTCGCCCGGACACTTGCACAAGACAGCATTTCATTCTCACACACATCCACCTTCACACAGCCCCCCGTCCCAGGAGAAGGATAGTATTCGGGAAATTACAACTCCTACTATAGAAGCGTCAACCTGTGGGCGCTACAGGGATTCCCTTGGGCACGAAGGAGCTATGCTTCCGCAGCCAATCAATTTCCCACATAACGACCCGGACACATTAGCTGGCCCATCATAAGGTCCCAGTCGTGAAAGGTAGCGCTAAACTCTGTAAAATGGCGGGAGCTGCTCGCCTCCTTACACCGCACCTCCGCCACTGACCTCAAAACCAGAGCGGAGTAAAATTCGAATTTAGAATCCGTATTTGTAAATCCGATATTAGTAAAGCGCTAACTACTCACCCTTGTGGGTCTCAAGGCGCTTGGGGCCGGCGTTGAAATTAAGTGGGCTATTGCTGAGCTGCCACCAGAGCCGGGGATCAAACCGTGAACTCTGTGCTACAAAGTCAGCTGCCCTGGCCGCTGCACCACACCTCTCCAAGGTTTAGCGTAGAGCGCAGACATCGTGATTACAATAGGGTATGTAGATTTCGCCTTTGCAAAGCGTTGCTTCTATGCACAATTTCCAGGGGGAAATGTCCCGTCTGATATTTTTCCTGCTATTTCTACACACACACAAATTACTGTATGAATCCAATGGTGTGTGGGATTTTCCTTCAGCTATTTTTTTTTCTTTTTTGTTTATAAAACGTTGCCACTTGTCAGTTCTGTGGGCGCAATATTGCTTATTTAAGCACACATATAAAGTGCTTAATTTGAAAGGTATTTAGGCAAACTATGAAGTTGGCAAAGGTGTCAAAATCTCATAAATGTGGTAAATAGTGCGCCCCACTTCTCCACGTGCTGGTCCTCAGGCATGCATTGCTACTGCCCCTGACTCGCACAGCTGCAGTCTGACCTTGTAAGACAAGATGGTGAACCCACCCCACACAGTCACTCTCTACCAAGAATCTTTGGGTTTCACTGAGTGAGGGTCGTGTGCAAGGATGTAGCTACCTACCATTGGTGCATCATGTGTAGTGGCACCGGGGCCCAGACCCCTGAGGGGGGTATTGAACTCTGAATATTGCTGTATTTTACCTGGTAAGTGCCATCAGCAAGAACGCAGGTACCACCGGTGCAGCAGGTGCAGTGGCACCAGGGCCCGGATCCCTGAGGGACCCATTGAACCCTGAATATTACTCTATTATATCTGGTACAGGCCAGCCATCAGGCGAGGGAGACGTGCATGCTTTTCACCTGCCCACTACCTACACATTTTTTTCGACCCTATAGATAGCTTCCTTTAAAATGATCCTACCGTGAATTCTGCTCGCTATCACAAGGAAGCAGGCGGTTCAGATTTTAGTCTGAATATCTCAACAGAATGAGTCCATAAAAATGCGTCCATCGAATTGTGTGCTTCCTATTTTAAGGGGTAAATAATTCTAGTTTTCATATTTGTGCACCTCCCATAAAGCTCAGATCCTCTACCCGCTGTAAAGCGCTTTGATGTACAGCTGACGTGTCCGCGCTGAAATTTCCATTTGTTGTCCATATTTGGCAAGATCTCAAAAATCGTATTTTGTTTGGCAATTGTAACACACTCAAACATCCAACCGTTATGGTCCGCATAATATAAAACCGAAAATCAATTAATTCATCAATCTTTGGCAGTTAATTAAACGAGAGCTCCCAAGTTTCCCAGTTCGCTTCGTGAGTAGCTTATCATGGCCAGGTTTTTGTTTTGCTGGACCGGTAGTTCTGATTTTATAATGAAACACAAAGAACTACTATTCCCAGAATGCAAGGAAAAGAAACCTGGACTGAAAGAGCTACTTGGGGATGAATGTGGGAAACCCGAGAGCTCTGTTAAACGTCCTCCCCTCCCGCCACCAGGCCCCTCCACGGGTCAGTGAGTTAACTATAATAAGTGCACGCTCACCCCTCCCCTCTTAATGCCGACCCGCCGCCCAGCTCAGCCCTACCCTAGCCTGCCAAGGCAGGGGAAACCGCGACTTAATTAGCCTAAAGAGTTGGCGTCCCTCCCCACTACTTTTCGGGCCTTAATGAAGAGCTAATTAGGTCTGTCTAGACATGAAGAGAAAGCCACACAAAGAACAAGTTAAAACAAGGAAAAACGCACGCCAGTCAGCCACTGTTTATTTTTGCATCGCGTTGTCACTTTAAGCGCGATGCAAAAATAAACATGCGGCCTTCTTTCCTTCGGACATGAAAGGTTTTCTTGTCTTTATGGGGCCATAAGTTTGAAACTCATGGCCCCATAAAGATAAGAAAAGCTTTTACCACAGACGTAAAGGAACTGAGCCAGTCCAACTGCGATGGCTCTAAAAGAGAAAAGTGTACGTCACTAGATGCTCTTTTCCAATGGCTGGCCACTGTTTAGCATAAACGGTGACGCCAGCCAATGGAAAAGAGGGGCGGGGCTTAAAGCCCACTAGAGAAATCTCCTCCAACTCATTAAATCTCGCCAGCAAGACTGCGCATGTCTGCGCAGTCTACGCCAGGCGAGACCTAAAAATCGAATGGAAGGAAAATTAATGGCAAAGTAAACTATCTGCCAACCAGCGGTACCACTGTAGTGCATTTATTTTAGGTGGGTGTGCACATGTGGTCGGGCAAAATATCATCACTCACGATGCTAGAAAGTGAATGGTTCAAGTTGGCTGACCAATTGCCCCATGCTGTATGCTGTATTGGGCAGAAGCAAATGTGAATAACAAACCAGTGGATGAAGAGACTGACCAGAATCACCTCTCTCTATGTGTATAATATGGGTGTTCTATTTAAGACGTTTTTAAATTACACGAGGCTAATAAAGTTAAACGCTGCCTATAGGCCAGACCAAACTATAACAACAATATTTATTCATAAGGTAAGCATCTGCCCATCAGGAAATAAACTCAGATCTCAAAACCTTTTCACAAGAGCTTTCAACATATGCCTTCAAAGGCCATGTTATATTAATCGCCCCGTGGGTGCTGTAAGTATGCGCATCAGTTTCTCGAACACCAGAGAATTTTAGGGCCAGATTTACAGTAACTGGCGCATCCTTGCATATTAGCAGGGATGCGCCAGTTATTTTGCGTGACTCAGAAAGCCCCTTGCGCCACCATGGATGCGCCGCATTTACAATGCAGCGCACCGTGGCGCAAGGATAGACAGATGCGTGACCATCTGTCACCGTATGGGTGACGCAGTTTTGGAGTTGTGTCGCAAGTGCGACGCAACTCCAGCACTGCTCAGTGGTGCCCTATGCCTTATATGCTGCATCACTCCTTATGCCTGCTTCAAGCAGGCGTTAGGATTTGTCGCAGCTGGGACATAAAAGTGACTCAGTGAAATCTTGTAGATTTCACTGTGTCACTTTTACGGGGCTTCCTTGCGACGGAACGGCCACCCTGCATACATTATACCTGACGAAGGTATAATGTAACACAGGGCTTTACAACGTGACGCATCTTACTAGATGCGTCACGTTGTAAATATGTCGCATAGTGGCGCATTGTTGACGCCGCCGCTGCGCCACAAAAGTGACGCGACTGCGGCGTACAAGTGTCGCACGGGGCTTGTAAATCTGCCCCTCAGTGTTTTAGAATGGGCGACAGATGTTTGTGCAGCTTCTTCTATGAGATGGATCATGCTGGCGCATTTGGTGGCAGTGCGAGCACAAGGGGCTGATCTATCAGTGACTATGGCCCAATGCAAATAAGATAGCAGTTGCCTTCGTTCCATATTACAGATGTGGGCGCAGTGGCAAAGAGACCGTTAGCCAAAGGGCACCCCTTGAAAGGAGAGAAAGGCAATCACTTCACCTGCCTGTAGCAGGATTTCTGACCCCCTTTGAATTATAGGCCATGTTGCCGTCTGCACAGTGGAATGTGCAAATGTTGATGTGGTGAACCCAAGATACGTCTATAAAAAATGCCTGAGTCAGTAAAATAAAATCCTACTCACTGTTTTGTGGATACATATGTTCACATGGGATCAAATAATTTAGAGTAACTTAGGGATGAGGTGCCATCATTGTTAAACTGAGAGAAGCACCTCATCTTCCACCTCGCCCTGGGCCGAATTTGGGAAAATTTCACTTTTGGTGTTGTTTCAATTAAGAGGATTATATAAATACTCAACCTTTTCAGATGAATATTAGATTGGAACGGAAGCTGCCATAATATCACAAAGAACCAGTGATCATTCATCTGAGGAGCACTAGGTGTGAAGGTAGCTGTGCTCCAGCTACTACTTTTCTCTACCCATAATGTGGTACAATTGAGCAAAGCTCAACTGGTGCTATGTAAAGCGCTCTGATACCTGATTGGATTCGGGTCAAGTTCGCGCTATATAAAACTCTGCAAAAAAAAAAAAAAAAAGCTGCTTGAGTGATACCTCTCTTTTTGGTATAGGACTGCAAAGAATGAATTATTAAAATACATTTCAACTTGCAGACCATATTAGAATTGCACTTTAGAATGTGTTTGAACATGAAATGCTATCGGCATGGTTCGTCGTGGTACGCACTAACAATGCCCTCATGTCCAGACCACCACCTGGAGCCCCACATAGGCCGATCATAGCCAAAACCCTCAACTTCAGACAGGGATGCCAGTGTGCAGGAAGCCCGCGTTCATCTCACCCTGTCCTGTCAAGGCAATAAAGTAATGATTTTCCTGGACTACAGAAGAGAAGTGCATGTGCAAAGGAGATCATATTACGCTGTTAAGCAGAAACTACTGGTCCTCAATCTCCAATATAGGCTCCTGTTTCCAGCCCGCCTTAGAGCGATCTTCAAGAACAAGACTAATTTATTTGAATCTCCTAAGGCAGAATTGTCCTGGGTGACCAAGGAGCGCCCGCTTCACGGGGGCAAGATGGCGTCTGCGCGAGTCTTCGCGCCGGCTGTGTGAGCTGATTCTCCTCTGTCCCACAGCTCTGCTCTGCTGTGCCTCGCTCGCGATGAGATGAGAACGGGTGTGCGTTGCTGAAGAGAACGCTTCTCACAGAAAAGCCGTTTTATTTTTCCTCCGAGCCCGGACTTACAGAAATATTAAAAGCTTGCTAAAAAAATGCTGGTATCGTCTGAGGCGTGGATGCTGGAGGCAGTCACCGCTGTTGCCGCGCTGGGGAGCCTGCGAAGAGCGTGGTTGGCGGCGACCAGCACAGGTGTACCGGCTTGGCTTCGTGGCGAGTACTTCGCTTGCAAGGAGACGGTTTTGTCGAAGACGGGAGAAATGGCTCCAAAACAGGTTCGCAAGGGTCGCGGACAGGACTTAAAGACTTCTATTCCCGCAACTAAAAAAGGTGAGAGAGACTCCGGCGTTCACCCAGGGAAAGTTAAGCACACAATTATGACTTTGTTCTCTAACACTAATATTGAGCAAAACCGCTCAGCGATGCCGACTAATGAATCTTCATTGCTTAACAACTGTTCTATACCACAGCTTGATGTTCCTGCTACAAATGAAGTTTTGAACGACGGGGGAGATAGCAACATAGTAACAGCTGCGAGCAATAATGTAACTGCAGAGAAAGAATCTAACTGTTTAATTCCTCTCGAAGTCGTATCTGTAACGGATAATTTAACCCTTGAAGAGCCTGTTAGACCTATGCCAATAGAGGCTGAATCCGGAGATTTCTACTCTGTCTCAGAGAATTCAGCGTCATCGTGTGAGGATTTGGTAATACAAGGTATGAGTCAGATGTCTTTTGAAGGGGAACGTGAGTCTTTTGAAGACGAGGTGAATGCCAGTGGCGAGCCTGGGGAAGAAGACACCCCTATTACAGTAAGAGGCCGTGATACACCTTTAGTGGCTGGTATTCTCGGTGTAGCCGATTTTCAAGCAGCCCAAACGGCTGATATCACTCTTACTACAATTTATCAAACAATTTTGAGCCACATGGACAAGACTGCATTAGATAGCCAGAAGATACAAAATTCATGTCGGAAACTACAAGGCTCAATCAGGCGGCTCGTGAAGGCTCAATCTGACTTTGGTGAACGATTCACTGAAGTTGAAACACGTATATCTAATATAGAAGATGAAATGTCCAAACAAAAAAAAACTACCGAGCTCCTGGGTAGCAACAGAGACGATGTCCTTTGGCGAATGGCCGATATGGAAAACCGATCACGACGGAATAACCTAAGGATAATGCAGATTGCGGAAGGTGATGAAGGGCAAGATCCACGGAAGTTTGTGGTGGATTTGTTTCAGAAGGCTTTCCCTGGTCTAAATAAATGGGATTGGGATAGAGAAATTGAAAGGGCCCACCGATTCCCTTTTAATGTTCAGTCTCGACCCGGGCAAAGCACAAGATCCAGACCGAGGCCGATCCTTGTTGCCTTCAACAGCTTTCGAGCAAGAGAAGATATTTACTTACAAACTCGACTGAATAGTAAATCTATGGCAGACGGGTATACTTTTTTTGCGGTACCTGACTATTCGAAGTACACCATGGATATTCGTTGGCAACTGCGACAATTGGTGGATTCATTCCAAAAGGAGGGTGCGCAGGCTTACATTATGAATCCCGCAAAACTTAAAGTGACTTATAAAGAGAGATCAAGATTTTTCACCAATGTCGCTTTAGCAAAAGAATATTTACATTCTTTGAAGAACCCTTAAAATATACAGTTATATTCTGATTATAATTGGTGAATGTATGGGGTTTACCAGATCTATTGTGGTGTGTTTGATGTATTAGATAACTATATTTTGTGATGTTTAGTATGTTTAGCAATGTCTCGGGTGGTTAAGTACTTGCCAAGAAAGGCGGGCAAGACTAGATTAGACAAGATTGCGGGGGGGCATAGAAGGTAGGGGGTTGTTTCCCCTGAGTTGATTTTCTTTCTTTTTCACAATAGAGCAGGTAGAGCTGTGGGGGCCAACAGAGGGGCTGACACTCACTCCCATCCTTAGGACTGGGTCCTTTAGCCACGATTAAGGGAGAGGGGCAGGGGTCACCGGGGTTGGGGAGGAGCAGAGGGTGGGGGGGGGGTAGGGGATGGTGGTGGGGGTGGTTGGGGAATAAGGGGAAAAAAGTCCTTGGCGGTTTCAAACGATAGCTTAGTAGCGGATAGTCTGGAAAGATTTACATGTATTAAGAGCTTATGTTTGTTTAATCCCCAGTTTGAGCGGAATGATACTGTATTGTGGATATTAAGAAGAATCCTTAATGTCTCGTAGTATAAAAATCTGCTCGTTTAATGTATCTGGGCTTAACTCCAGCAATAAAAGACGCCAAATAGCTGCAGAAGTTCGATTTATTCAACCTGATATTCTTTGCCTGCAGGAAACACATCTTTCCTGGGATAATAGGCTTTTGATAGCTGATCTTGGTTATACGCTGAATGTAGCCTCCCAACAAGCTAATAATACTAGAGGGGTTATGATTCTATCGAGACCAGGATATTGTACAGTTGGGCGTAAATTAGCTGACAAATGGGGTAGATGGGTGATTGCAGAGTTCATAGTGCGGGGTAAGATTTTTACTATATGCTCCATATATGGCTCTAATATGGATGAGGCTGAAGTCCTTGAGTTTTTAAATATAGAGTTAGCTAATTGGGGAGCACCGCTAATCCTATGCGGAGATTTGAATATAAACTTAAGTACCACGGAACTAATGAGAGGCTTAGTTCATTATCAGGGACGCAAACCACGAGTTTTTAAAGCTTTATACAACTTAGTTAAGGATCATGGCCTAGTGGATATCTGGAGCAAAAAATACCCCTCTCTTCCTGAATACTCGTATTACTCCGCACCTCACAAGAAATTAGTCAGACTAGACTATTTTTTTATATCCTCTAGTATTCACACATTGACAAAGATACAGATTTATCCCAGAGTTACTTCAGATCATTCTCCCCTTATGATTGATTGCTCAATTTTGGCTGAGATGAATACTGTAAAAAACTTCTCATTTGATAGGAAGCTTTGTCTTGATAGACAATTTAGAAATCACATAAATGAATGGATGACAGAATTTTTCAGGATTAATCTAGGATCGGCGAATATCCCGATAGTCTGGGATACATTTAAAGCCTGCTTTAGAGGAGAAACGACGAAATTTGGATTATACAATCAAAATAAAATACGAGTGCAAATGAGAGGGTTTTATCAGCAATTAGAGGCAGCGGAAGTGGGTTTGGCTACAGCTTTGACAAAAAAAGATAATTTAAATCAGATATTGCTTATGGAAGAGACAATTGCACAATGTAAGGCTACTATCACAGGAGTATGGGCCGAAGAGATAGCGCGCAAATATTTAACAAATAGAAGACATATCTATGAATATGGGGAAGCTATCGGCCGCTCTCTAGCTTTGAGATTAAAAATGAAGTCCACCTCTCGGGTGATTTCAAGAGTTCAGGATCAAGCCGGGGTGGTTCGTGAAGCCCCCTCGGAGATCCTACAAGTATTTCATCAATTTTATTCGGAACTGTATACTCAGCAATCAAACTCCACCACGGCTCAGATCCCTGATTGTGCAGTGTTAAAACAACTAAATAACATTGAAGCTGATATTTTAGATAGCCCCTTTACTATGGAGGAATTAGAGGAGGCTGTTAGTCAAATAACTAATGGGAAGGCTGCCGGCCCTGACTTTATTCCGGGGGAGGTCTATAAATGTTTTTTTGAACCATTGAAGAATGTATTGTTAGCAACATTTAGGATGGCACAAAAGGGAATAGCACCCGTTACTTGGAACGACGCCTCTATAATCATTTTTAGTAAAAAAGGGAAACCTCCGGAATTACCTGGATCATATCGTCCAATATCTTTACTTAATTGTGACAGCAAATTATACTCTAAAATGTTAGCTAATCGTATATCTAAGGTTATATCATCATTAGTCACTATAAATCAGCATGGCTTTATACCTAAAAGAGGAACGGTCTCTCATATCAATAAAGTTATTACTCTATTTGACTATGCTGACGTGAAAAAAAAGGACTTAGCTCTGATACTTCTTGATGCTGAGAAAGCTTTTGATCGCGTGGAATGGGTTTATTTGTGGGAGGTGATGAAACGGATGGGTTTTGGAAGTGCTTTTTTAAAGGCAATTCAGGTATTATATAGTGCACCAATTGCCAGAATCTCAGCTATGGGCTTAAAGTCAGAGGAAATTAAAATTACTAGAGGAACAAGGCAAGGGTGCCCTTGCTCCCCTCTATTGTTTGCCTTATATATCCATCCTTTCATCATAAGCCTACAGAATTCTTTATGCATCAAACCCTTTCCAGTTGCTGATATTTTATTTACAGTATTTGCATATGCGGATGATATAGCCATAGTAACTACTGATCCCAGGGAGGCAATAGTGGAGATCGAATCATTGGCCAAAGATTTTGGAAGTATGTCAGGATACAAATTAAACGCGGAAAAAACCCAAATTCTTTGTACAAAGAATATACAATTTAATGATTGTCAGGTTACTAATGAAGTAACCTATTTGGGTATTCAAATTAAAACTCAAATGCAAGAAATTGTCGAGAGTAATTGGGAAGTGAGCATAGCCCAGATTAAACAGTCATTAGATAAATGGAGCAGACTTCAATTATCCATAATCGGAAGGGGGAATATAATCAAGATGAATATTTTAGCCAAAATATTATATCTATTTCGCAGTATACCCTTGGAATTTCCACTTAAACATATACAGTATTTACAAAATATATGTGGGAAATTTGTTTGGGCCCCCGGTAAACCGCGTAGATCCATGAAATGGCTTACATTGCCAGAAGAAAGAGGAGGACGTGGTATACCTGATTTTCTTTTTTATTATTATATTTGTTTTTTACAAAAAATGGGATATATATTGACAGGGGAATCTTCAAAGAATGAGGCGGATAGCCCATCTATTTTCTTTTTACTTTTAGGAGCACAAGCAAAAGGTTGTTTATTAAAAGAACTAGAGGGCAATTATTACAAACATACACGATTTAAGACACTTGCCTCAGCATTTAAAGTGTGGAGAAATGTTAAGAGAGTAATTAAACTTGGTAAAATTACATATTACACTCCTTTTGAAGCCTATAAATTACTCCCCTCGGTGTTTTGGGATGATATCGCTAAGATATGGCTTAAAAAAGGGATTTCAAGAATTGGGGATTTATATCATAATAATGCTATATTTGCAACATATGCAGAATTATCAGACAAATTTCGGCTCTCACCTGCGTTCTTTTTTAAATATCTGCAAGTCCGTGATTTTTGTTTAAAAAATCACATTGAGGCACTTCCTAATGACTTAATTGAGGGAATCCGGCTTCAGAAAAGGATTGGTCCATTATATGCGATTTTAAACGAATACAAAAATGATGACATGCAAAAATACAACCAGTACTGGACTATACAATTGGAAGACCCTCAAATTGATATAGGGGAATCGCTATGTCTTGCTAAGAAATCTGTTTGGCAGCTAATTTAAAAGCCCAAGTCTATAAAACTATTTTTAGGTTATACTATACTCCTAAACGCATGGCGACTTGGGGCGAAAAATATGATGGTAAATGCTTTCGGTGTGGAGAACAAGAAGCAGACATGGTGCATATCTTCTATAATTGTACAAAACTGATGCATTTTACTGCTGAGGTTGAAAGATTTATTTCATTGGTACTAGGTTGTCCGTTAAAGATTTCTCCATCACTGATGATATTGGGAAGATGTCAAAGTATATACAGCCATCAGGTTTTAAAAGAACATTCTTATTTTCTTTTTCTTGCAATGACTGTTGCCCGGTTATGTATTGCAACAGAGTGGTTATCACCTGAGGCTCCGACGTTTGAATTTTGGAGAGCTAAGTTGTATCGTATGTATGAAATTGAAATGCATTTATATGCCCTAAAAGGAATCAGGAAGAAACGTTTAGGTATTCTAATTTGGGGAACCCTTATGAATTTTTTGTCCGACGATATGGGTACATTGTAGTATGTGTGATTTGTTTTTTCTTTCCTTGCTCTTTTTCTTTATTTTTATGCCGCACTCTGCTACATCAATTCATGTATGTTTATATTTGTGAATCCGTCTTGGAAACAAAAAAAAAAAAAAAAGGAGTGCCCGCTTCACCCACAAGCAGCTGCCCCTCTCTCTGCTCCTCCATCACAGCCAGTCAAGACTGCAGACACTGGGTCGCACCTGCAGCGCACCCGCTCCCGCAGAGGGCGTACCGCCCTTAGGGTGCCTCCGCCTCACCCCCTGGCGTCCCCCAGAGGTCGAGTGTCTCGCCTGTGCCGCAGGAGCCACTGGATCTCCTGGGCGCCTGAATGGGGTGGGTGGGGCAACCGGAGAAACACCCCCGCGTCTCCAGCAGCAAGATCAGAAGACCCAGGCCTCTTATGCAGCCCCAAAATCTAACTGAGAATGTAATGACAACAAAGCTCTACTCCAGAGACATGCACATCCTGTCACGCGGAGGGGTCCATTATGCTACTCCTACATCAAGCTTCAGTTTAATCTTGTTTTGAACTTCTTTTACTTGGGCGACAGATGCTTTCCCAAAATAAGTATAGGGTGTGGGTTGGTTGGGGGCTTGGGACCGTTGTCCCTATTTATTTTTTAGGTTTTCTTCTCAGTTACAGCATTCAGCATGATACTCCTGATACACATGGGCACCACTCTGAAGGCAGGGGACAGCGCCCCCAAATATTTCAATGCCCTAGACACTCAAGCTCAATAGATAACCCAGGCAGCCAGCCCATGCAGCCACACTTAAGCGACATGATCACACCCCATTATGAGGGGAAAACCCTACAGGTTCTCTCCTGGAAAGTCAACTGCGCACAGCAGTATGAAAATATTTGCACAGATTCACCTCGGACGTTCTCTTGATACAGCAGACACACCTCATGGGAAACCACTGCTCCTACCTAGCACATCAAGGTTTTCACAGAGTTTGCCACTCGGGGTTCGTGCGAGGTTCCCAAGGGGTGGCGATTCTCCTGCGATGCTCTCTTCCCTTCACTGCTGCCTGTGAAATCAGAGATACTCAAAGCTGGTTTATGGCACCTACCGGGACCCTGGGGGACACTACCATTAACACGTGTCACTCTACATGCCTCCTGCGACCCTCGGACCCACTCTTTGTGCCACTGTAGATGTCATAGCCTCCCTTCCCCCGGGTCTGACAGTGATTGGGGGGATTTCAATGCAATCTTAGAGCCTACCAAAGATGCTACTGAGACACCCTCCTCCCACAGGAAACAATGCGCCAAATGACTAACAGAGTGGACATCCAGACTAGGCGTATGCGTTATGTGGCGGACATGGGATCCCAGAACACTTCAATACACCCACACCTCTGCTGCATACTACACCCACTCCCGCTTCGACCTTCTGTTCAAGCCGGCCCCTGAATGCCGTGCGGTAACTAACATCCGAATCTTACCTCGCTACATATCCGATCACTCTCCCCTCCTTCTCCATATGGGAGGCCCCGCAGGGGCCTCACATCCAGTTTGGAGACTTAACGCCTGGTTCCTCCAGGACCATGACTACAGGTGGGCTCTTGGAGAAGAAGTCAAACAATACTTCCAGTTAAATAGGGGCACAGTCCACACCCATGGTACGCTGTGGGCAGCAGGCAAAGCCACGATCAGGGGCTATTCCAAGGGGTATCTCAAACGTAAACGCTTGACACAGGAGAGTCGCCTCTCCCAGTTAGAGGCCCAGGCCCTTTGCCTGAAACAAGATATAGCTACGATAATGGGAGGCTGAGCACCGACAGCTAGAATGGATACGTGAAGAAATATGTCACATATCGCTTGAGTCGACCAAACTGATATGGAGGTCCTCTACTACCCACGTCTATTGCTGACTGGCAAATTGTTCCATTGGCTGGCCTCACAGCCCCTTGCGAGCCAGATAATTCTGGGGATCCTGGACAAAGCTGGATGCGCATAACATACACCTGCTGCAGTCGCACAGGCCTTCGCTGATTATTATACTTCACGCTACTCCGCAGATCAGTCTAAGATGCAAGCACCCAACTCCCATTTCCTAGATAGTATCAGCCTCTCTAGACTGTCGTCCCCAGAGATAAACCACCTGGACCAACTCATCACGAGTGAGGCGATAGAGGAGGCAATCTCTTTGGTTGCATCAGGGAAGACGCCCTGCCCAGGCGGATTCCCGGTGGAGTATTATGTGGGTCCTCAGTAGCCTCATCCATCCTGACCAATGCGGCTTCATGTCGCTCTGCAGTACGAGATATTGCCTGTGATGCTTGCATCTAGCACTGGCTCACCACCACCTTCTCACCCCATATCTAGCTCTCCTACTGATCGACCTCGAAAAAGCATTTGACACGGTTGATTGGCTGTATTTGGAGGATGTGCTAATGACCACATATCCAAAAACTGGTGCAAGTGTTATACTCTAACCCCTCCTCTAGGCTCCTTATAAACGGGCTCTCTCAGATGTTTTCCCTATCAGAAGAGGAACAAGACTGGGTTGCCCTCTGTCTCCCCTCCTCTTTGCTCTAGCAATAGAGCTGCTCGCTCGACTTATCCATGCCGAAGCGCAAATCCAGGGATGGCAATGCCAGGGAGGCCACGAAGACCGCATCGCCTTATACACCGCCGATGTTCTACTCATCCTTGCAGACCTCGCTCAATCAGGCCCATGATACCTCCATATCCTTTGTTTATTCGGAGCGGCATCAGGCCTGCACCTGAATCCAACCAAATTAACTCTGGTGCCTCTTCAGGTGTCGCTGGAATTTGTGGATTGGCAAACAAACATCTCCATATGACGCCTCACCTTTAACTATCTTGGCATCTGCGCTACTCCCCGAGCTTTCCTGATCGGTCAATGTTAATCCCCCCACTAAAAGAACAAAAGAAGACCTCCACAGATGGCACTCCCTTCCCCTCAACCCCCTCGGCAAGATCACCCTGTTCAAGATGATGGGGCTCGGTGATTATACATAATCCAGAACTTACCACTTCATTTCCACCATAAAGGCTTCTGGGAGTTAGATAGCATGACGATGACATTTCTTTGGGGTAACTCGAGGCCGCATATGGCCCTTGCCCACTATCAGCGGCCCCCTATATCGGGGGCATGGGTATGCCTAACCTTTTCCTATATTATATCGACACCCACTTCCTGGTGATACATGACTGGTTCACTGGGGGATGGTCTGACCGGGCCTACCGGTTGGAGCAGGAGAGCCTCGGGTTGTCCCAGTTCCAGGACACCGATGCAACTTCCGTGACCTGCAGAATGCTTACTCACTACATTCCACTCAATTCTATAAATACCTACAGCTCCGACATGCCCCAACGCCCTACGCACCAGCAGCACCACATTCCCAGAATTCAGCCTACTGGAGGCCGAAATCCTTATGGGGAACCTGCGGAGGGAAGGAATATCTCAGATCTATCGCTCATTAGTTAACAACCCCCCATCCACTTTAAACTCCTCAGGAACCGCTGAGAACAATGGCTGAGCCCTTTCGAAGAAGACTGGAGGGATGCCCTGATGGCCCCTCAGTGTGATTCCCATCTCAGCCAGGCTCCGGCTAGTCCAGATATATTATCTCCATTGTGCGTACCTCACCCCTGTCTGCCTGCATCGAGCTGGTTTTCTTCCTGCCCCGCTTCCCCGAGATGTGCGATAGAGCCCGCAGACCTCTGCCATATGGTCTAGTCCTGCACCACCCTCACCCAGTAATGGTCAGCCATAGCATCTGAGTTGAGCACCACACTAGGCTGGGAGGTCCCACTCAGCCCCCTAACCCTACTCCTGGGAGTCTTTCAGACAGAATTACGGCAGGCCCTCTCGGACTATTTTGAGCACAATGTGGACACAGTGGATAATGCTAGAACACTGTGGGAAGCCTTTAAAGTCACAATCAGGGGATACTGCATAAGTAAGCAGGCGGGTATATTGAAGGATATCCAGCAACAGCTCTCCAAGGTTGAAGCAGGAATTAAACAGTTAGAAATAGATTATGCACAGACTCGGAGGCCCGCTAAATTAGCAGAAATTAGAAATAAATTGAACATATATCACGAATTCGCGGATAGCGAGATAAAATATATATCACGTAGATACACAGCGCGAAACTACGGCGAGGCCGTAGACCAGACCGCACGCTATCCAGCAAAATACACCCAGCACACCTTGCATCCCACATAATGCAAATATTAGATACACAAAATAGGGTGAATTACGACACTCCATCCATTATTAGCTGCTTCTCGGATTACTACACAAAATTATACTCCGCCGGGGTGACTGTGCCCACTGCAGAGATGGACAAATATCTAGATGACATTGCCCTGGCCTGGCTCTCTGACGATCACAGAGAATATTTTAGTCACCCTATAACTGAAGACGAGCTAAGAGAGGCAATAAGCACACTCCCAAACAATAAAGCCCCTGGAACTGACGGACTCCCTGGGGAATTCTATAAAGAATATAAGGATCTAATATTGCCTCACTTAACAGCGATGTATTCTGAAGCCAATGAAGTAGGTCTATTGCCTCCTTCGCCGCGGGAAGCGTTGCTTATTACATTTCTTAAACCCGATAAAGATCCCACTAGCTGTGACTCCTATCGTCCATTATCATTAATAAACATAGATGCTAAAATCCTAGCCAAAGTTATAGCATTGAGGATCCAATCCCTACTGTACAAGCTGGTCTTACCAGACCAATCAGGCTTCATCCCCACAAGATCAACGACACACAACTTACGGACCATCTGCGTAATGTTTCATCACCTAGACCCAGAACTGCAGGCAGTGGCAGCCCTATTAGACGCAGCGAAAGCCTTTGATTCCGTGGAATGGCCATTAATGCTCTCTGTGCTGAGCAGAATGGGGTTCCTTGTCCCTTTCCTGCGCTGGATAAAGCTACTATACACAGAACTGTGCGCATGCCTGAGGGTGAATGGCAACATCTCTGACCCTAATGACATACATCGCGGCATGAGACAAGGATGCCCGCTATCACCACTACTCTTCACCTTAGCACTGGAACCATTAGCATGCAAAATCTGGCAAAAACATGCTGATACAGCTTTGCAGTTTAAACTCCGACCGGTGAGCATATCCCTGTATGCATACGATATGGTTATATACACAAGACACCCAGCAGACAATCTAAACAAACTACTCAGATAATATATTCGCTTTGAAAACTACTCAGGCCTCAGTATAAACTGAACTAAATCTGTGGTGATTCCACTAACACCTGCTACAATACAACCTCAGCTAGATTATCCCCTGCAGTGGCATACAGCCCCGGTGAAGTATTTGGGAATATGGGTTCACCGAGACCCGGAGTTAGTAATACACGAAAATTAAGGTAGAGCCCTTACGAAATTAGAAGGCCAAATAGACAGGTAGATTAGACTCCCCCTATCGCTGGCTGATAGGATAGCAATACAAAAAAATGGTGGTGCTCCCACGGTTTCTCTATTTATTTACTAACATACTAGTGCGGCTAACACACCAGTTCTTTACACAACTATGCACATATATGACCAAGCTTACATGGGCAGGAACACAGACGCGAGTAGGATGGAAGGAACTGACCAGGCCCTATGTGCAGGGAGGGTTCAGAGCACCGGACCTACAACTCTATTATTACTGCGCGCAGGCACAGCATGCACATTATTGGATACACCTGCAGGCCCATATACCTCACATAGCAGTCGAATATGAAAGTTGCACCCGACCTTTCTAGTTGCGTATATACTAGAGCCATGACAAAATACCCCTAGTGCAGAAATTAACCCCGTCTGCTGCACATCAATGGCATGGCATATGCTGGCGAAGCGCGCACACAAACTACCCACATATACACCAGTGCTGCCTCTACGGCACCACCCACGTATAACGGAAACGCAAAAAAAAAAAAGCTAAATCTGCTGGAAGCTATGAGCATACACACTATGAGAAATATATTCCCTGGGCGTCAGTTTATATCACAAATGATACCTCGCTAGTAATACACCGCGCACCTTTAAAGATATTTGCATATCTTAGACTGCGTGCGACAGTGAAAGATTTCTACCCTATGTTCCCCAGTGAGCCACCCACACACACTGCACTCCAAATACTTTTAATGGCACCCAAACGACAACGACTAGTGACAAACCTATATAACGCAGCTCAGCGAGAACAATATCGAGAGCACGCACAAGCTCTAAAGCGTTGGGAAGATACACTGGGTATCGCGATTTCCACGGAGGACTTGGGTTATGGTTGTGCCCTCACACTAATGTTCACGTCCAATTGCAATTCGCAAATTATACATTTTAAATTCCTACAACAAGTATATTATACACTGACTCAACTCTATAAATATGGCCTTTGGGACAACGATTCATGCACAAGATGCAACACACCACAAGCTGATTTTTTGCATATGGCCTGGACATGCCCTCAGCTTCACTCTTACTGGCAATCGGTTACTAATACTCTCACAACAATGTTAGCAGAGCAAATTCCTAATCTACCACAGGTCTGCTTATTGGGAACCTATAAAATTAGACAAGTCCAAAGATGCAAATTTCTAGCGGTGGCACTACTTCTAGCTAAGAGAATAGCTATGAAATGGGGGAGCAAACAGGCACCACAAAGCAAGCATTGGGTCACAGACATGACTTATTGTAAGGAAAGCTTGGAAACCTATGCAGAGGAAATCCCAGAGGCCTCCCAGCCAAAAGATTTTTGGGACCCACTAATGCAATACCCAATGGCTATGCAAACTAATGAATAAAACATTATATTGGTCTCCTCCTGGACACTAAGTTGATAATACAGTACTCTATCGATTGTAAATGTAAATCCAAATACGAAACTGTTAATTTATATTTGTTCTGTGCCTACTACGACTGCGAATGTTATGACCATGTAAAGAAATTGCAACTTGTGACCTACATATATGCTGTGGACCCCTAAATCTACTGCATGTTAGCAACTGTATGTGTAAAATGGAAACTGTATGTTATACCCAACCAGTTTAAATAAAAAATAAATAAATAAAAAGAATCCTACTCCTGGAAGTCATGGACGGACTGGATGGCTCCAGAATGGACAAAATCTCTTTAGGGATGGCCACCATGGAAGGACCCTGCCCCCGACCATCTCTAAAGGACACAGGCGAGTGGACTGGTGCACGATACAGGAAAAAACAGTATATGAGGCAAGAGGTTGTCCTGCCAAACATGGTCGCATATTGGGCAAGTGGCTGGGACTGGTACAGCAAAGCATATTAATCAGGAGGGGCTAAACCTCAGGGCTAGAGTTGAGTGTAACCAGCTAGGTTAACATGGGGCAAGACCAAAGGGAATCTGTGAACGCATTGTATGTTACGGTGTAAGGAAATATGCTGTTGTTTTCTAAAACCCAATAAAATGTGATTATAGAAACAAATACAAATGTAAACTGTATGACGCATTAGGCCATACAAGAAAGCTCCAATCAGGAATAAAGCTTGGGAGTTTTATTACACACTCAAGCTTAAAATCATATAGACTGTCCACGATGCCAAATTATAAAAATACATAATCACCAGGGTTTATACAAATTGACAGAATACATTCAGACAGACTAGGATTAACAAAAAAAACATGCAAGGAGAAAAATGCTGAGATACAGAAAACAAACTCTGCTCAGGATTAGCAATTATCAGTCAATTAAAACTAAGCAGAGTCATAATTTAGGCTGGGCACTAGAAAACCCTACAACTAATCAAATTAGGGTGATACATGTGGAGGGCAAAACACATGCGGGCAACATATAAAAAAGCACAAAAATGTAAAAATTATTTGAAAGAAAGACAATCTCAGGCTGTAAACTACTTACTACGGTGGAAAAAGAATAGATAAAAAGGAGAGAGTCTGCATATCAGAAGCTAGATCAAGAGTCTTCTGAAGGGGATTAAGTAAATAATTTTAAGTTACAAAAGGGCATCTCAAGGGCAAAAGCAGAGAGGAAAATGACTCTCGAGAGGGTGCAGCAGTCAGGGACTCTTAATCAGCAAAGTGTCAGTGTCAGGAATGTAAGCAGCGTCTGTCTTAAGTCCAAGTCAGCAGTGTCATATCAAAACCATAAAACATTCTGATTTGCCAAAAGTATCAGTCCGTGTCACGTTGAAGGGGCATCATCCAATTAAATAAATCACACAACTCTGAGTTAAAACATACTCCCCCTTTCCCAAGCTTTCCATTAGAACTTTTCCATATGTGAGAGTCCAGGCAGGGTTGAAATAACCGTGTTACATTCAAGGCAATCACTTTCATGTGACTGCGAATACAGGCCTCACTTATACTAACGCAAGAGAATTATAGCAACACATTTAATTAATACATTTTAATAAAGCACAAATAATATGCAAATTTATGAATTCAGCAGTGAAATATTTCATTCATATGAGTAATACATTTGGCGTATTCTAGTGGTTTAGGGCCAGATGTATGTAGCTAGCATTTTGCTATTGCTAATTGCGAATCACAAGGATTCACAATTAAGAAATAGCAAAATGCAATGTATGAAGGTGTATAGAACACCTTTTACGATTCCGAAGGGGTCGCAAATGACATACCTCATGAATATTAATGAGGTAGGTCGCAATTTGCGACCGCCCGACGAATTGCAAAAATCACGGGGATGGTGGCTTGCTGAGATCAGCAGACCACCATCTCCGTGATTGCTTTTCAATAAAGCAATCTTTTTTTTGTAAAGCAGCCCGTTTTCCTTAAAGGAAAACGAGATGCTTTACAAAATGAAAAATTAAAAGTTTTCTTTTCATTTTTTGAGAGCAGGCAGTGGTCCGTGGGACCACTGCCTGCTCTTAAAAATAGTTTTACAAGCATTCACAAAGGGAAGGGGAAGGGGTCCCTTGGGGACCCCTTCCCATTTGCGAATGAGTTACCACCTACTTGAAGTAGGTGGTAAAATGCGAATGTTTTGCGACCGCAATTACGGGCACAAAACATTCCTACATACCGATGCAATTCGGTATTAGGAAGGGACGCCCTAAACACGCCCCTTCCTAATACCACATCGCAAACCCATTTTGCGATTCGGTAACAGGTTACCGAATCGCAAAATTAGGTTTGCTGCATCAGACAAGCAATTTTTGCATTCGCACAGAATCTGCCCTTTTGCGAACTCAAAAATGCTTGATACATCTGCCCCAAAGATTCTTAAGCATTTCTATGACATTCTTAACAATTGTATAGATAACTTGCCTCACTTATGGAGCTATGCCATCACCATGCAAGAATGCAGGCCTTCTTGATGCTTCTTTTTATAGCTTTCTCCATTCACCCTAGTTTTCTAATATATTTAAATAGCATGTTTAATTACCCCTGGAAAGGCCAGGTGTTTTGGAGCACTTTACATTAAAAAAAAACATGTTGGCATCAATTGGTGACGATATTTATTGGTACATAAAGTAGTACTCTTGTAGTACTTATTCTCAAATGCCTTTGTCAATTGACCCCAAAGAATCTAAACAATTTTTGTTAAACCAGGCAAAAGAGTGCCACACGGTAAAAAAAAAAAAAACCTTGACTAATAAAAAAAAAACAGCAATCAAACCCATTTCATTTGCAAATCAAGAAAGGCGGCAAAGGAGTACGTTTTGAACTTTTTCTTGGTAATAGGTTTCTGGGTGGTACTGTGAAAGACGAGAGAGAACATTTTAAAATCAAGGTACCACAAAAGAGAAGGGAAGCATTTGTTGATTTCTTTCCGATATGGAAATCAATACTACTACTTTACACTAGAAGTGATTGAGTTTGAGAATATCAAGCTTCCTCAGATACCTTCAGTTTATTGTCCGTTTATTGCAGAGTTTTTAGGAACAATGCTTTCTAAACTAAAAGGCTGAGCGTGTGGTCAAATTTGCCAGTCCCAACACAAATGGTAGGTTATTGGCTCCAATTGCTACAGCCAGGGGTGTAGCTTGGTCAATAAGACTAGGGGGTATAAGCTCAGATTTCCCAACAATCATGCTGGCATATCTTGTTAAACTAGGTCATGAGAAGCAGGACACAAGTGGAGCTTAAGAGGCAGTAGAAAGAGAGAGGAGTGTGGATTGATAGGTGTACTTAAACCACAATAGTTTTCAAACTAACCAAGTTTCAAGGCAGAGGCGAGAGAGTGTGTACGTGTGTTTGTGTAAAAATTCTGAGTGAAATCCGACAGACACCTCGCCATACCCCACTGAAAACACTTGTACCCAACTATTTTCATATTTTAGGGGGTGTAACACCCTAAGCACTCCCCCCCCCACCATCCCTGAAGCTGCACCCCTGGCCACAGCAACTTCTGTTTCCTCCTGTGGCAGTGAGCTGCAGGTTCAAATCACTTTCCAATTCCTGAATATTATTATCTTTGTTTAAATTTGTTTATTGATTTTTTTCGTTATTGCAATTCACATCAGGTTATACAGTTGTATCACAGTTCAATTTTGACTCGTTAATTTTCCCCGAGCAGGTTTGCAATGCAACGTGTCTCAATTAAACATTAGAATCTTACTCAACATTGCGATAAGGCTATGTTGACTTAGTGAATATATGATAAGGCAATTTACAACATAACATTGGTATAACCAGGGAAATAAGACATTGACTCCAATTCTCAAAGTTGAGACATTAAAACAGTGCAACACGGTGTACATCATATCACCCTTCTATGGGACCTATCTATTTGCCTACGTGCAGCGCTTGGTTGTATGTTGACCAAATTGTATGCCACCCTCTAGGCTCCTATTCCTCAATTAGTGCCTGCTGCTTGCTGTGCTGGTTGGCTTGGACAAACGTCAGTAAGGAACGTTACACCCGTCGCCCTATGCATGTTGCTGAGCGCGCCATGAATGCTCCAGCTTAACCCTTGTGTTCTAGCTAACCTGTTAGGGTCTGGTCTGTACTTCACTCAGGTGTGTTGTCTGGTTCCTTGGCCTGGTTCCGCAAGATTGTGTGTAAATCGGTCTGTATCGCATCTCAGTCCACCGCAAGTGGCTGCTTATGAATTCCTACCGCATCCTCTCGACACAGCGCTATACTCTATGCCTGCACCCCGCAGAGCAGCGACTGGAACCAGGCCTTCACTGCAGGAGGCTCAGGAGATTTCCAGCATCTCGTGATCAGGCGTTTGGCCACTATTAGCCCCAGATCTATGTACCGGGACCTTCCTTTGTATTTTCTAGACCTCTGGTACAATCCCAGCACACACACTGGTGTCAGGTAAGCCCTGTGCGCTATGTAATACTGGATGAGCCAGAATCGTACATTACGGGGGCACGAGTGGTGCCCTCAAGAATGGCTCCCATTTACACTCAGTGCTGGGCCGCTGTAGATCTGTATCCCAATGAGCACAGTGGGAATTCAACTGCAGCGCCGTGTGGACCCTCAATGATTCCGCAAACCATTTGACGAGGTGGGGGACCTGTCCTTAGCTCATGCAAGTATTGTACGGTCAAATGTGTGGCTGGTTCCTGCACTATGTTACCCCATGCCGTCTGAAACGTGTGGGTTACCGCTACATGCAGCAGGAACTGGCCCTGTGGCAGGCCCGAATCGTCAGCAAGCACATCGAAAGGCAGGAGCTGCCTGTCACTGTACAGGTCCCCTAGTGTTAGGATACCTGCCCCCTCCCACTGCGATAGCTCCGCACTAGCGATAGCTCAGTGCCTTCTGTGTCTGCTCACTATGGGGAAGGACCGCATATATGGGAATACTCAGCGTGTGATTCACAGGCTGTGGTGGAAGCAGTAATGAGCTACCTCCATCAACAGCTGGGCTGGCAGCCTGCCCCTCCTGCTGGGGTTGAATATCTCCATAACCAGTCCCGGTGCCTGAGTGCCTGAGTCGTCAAGTCTTCTAGATGGCGCGCACTCAGCCATCTTGCAACCCACTGGAGATGGGCTGCGAGGTAGTATTGCTCCATATTCAGCAGTGAAAGGCCTCCATTGGCTGTCGAGGGGTACATCTTGCGCAAGGCCACTCTACTGCGCGACCCATTCCAAATTAATTTCCTTGTGTCCAGTTCCAGGCCTTTAAACAACGCTGGCTTAAGAAACGACGGTAAATTCACGAAATGGTATAAGAGGCACGGAAGTACCACTATCTTCAGTAGTGCAATCCATCCCATGTCCGTCAGTGGTAATGTGCCCCAGAAGGACATCTGCGCCCGCACCACAGTGATGGCTTGCACCACGTTACCCTCAAGCAGGTCCACTGGATCTCTATATATAAGTATCCAGAGATACCAGAACGTGGACAATTGTCAGTGCACTGATTTGCCATTGATAGACAGGTGGCGGTCTGGAGTGGACCCTGAGAAGGGGTACAGGCATGACTTATCCCAGTACAAGCGGAGCCCTGAAACAGCCGTAAACTCTAGCAATGTTCTTTCTACTGTCGCACAGGGTAGCCTAACATCTTTGAGATATATAAGCAGATCGTCTGCGTATAATGAAACCCCGTGTAGACCATCGCCCAAGGGGATTCCCCACTCGTCCTGCTTTTTACGCAATGATTCGGCCACAGGCTCGATAGCTAGCGCAAACAGGAGCAGGGAGAGTGGGCAGCCTTGTCGTTCCATAGGGATCTGGTCAGACAGATATAGGCCAGTTTTGACCCTGGCTACTTTTCTACTTTTTTAATATAAAGCAGCCGGACAAAACTTAAAGATCTGTCACCTAAGTCGAATCTATGCAGTGCGGCAAATAAGAAACCCCACTCCAGGGTGTCAAATGCTTTTTCTAAGTCTAATACTAGTCACCCCGAGTGTTCCCAGACAACCCTGGAATAGTGTGCCACCCTGAAGAAGCGGCTAATGACATGCTGCGAGTGGGTACAAACCCATTTTGGTCTGGATGGATGAGCTTTGAAACCAATGGGGCCAATCTTGGTTGTTTCCCCGGTAAACGGCGGGTATGGTGTTTCAGAATATAAGAGTCAATCGTAACGCGACACTGAGTAATCTTTGTTGAAGTTATACTCACACACTTTGTGGTTTACAGCTCTACATTTTCATGCCCTGATGAAGTTCCATCCTCTGGAACGAAACGCGTTGGCTGTTGTCATGTGTACATCTATTGTCTTATGAAGATGATTAAGGAATAAAGGATTTTCATGAAATAAGATGCCTTTTTTGAATATGTAACTTCATTCCTGGTGCCGACTCCATTTTTCTTCTCAATAATTTTTCTCTGAATTTTCCAGTAAGACCTTTCCACAGCAGGTCTTGGAGACGTCTGGCACAGGACTTTCTTTGATTTATGGGACTATAATATTGATGTGCTCAACAATAGTCGGCTGTGGGATCTTCCTTTTGTAAAGGCAATGGGGCCAATCTGCATGCCAATATTTTTGCTAGCACTTTATAATCTGTATTTAGGAGTGCCAGTGGGCGATATGAGCCGAGCAGCTCCGCATTCCTGTTTGGTTTCAGTAATGACACCAGTACCGACTCCCGCAGTGTGCCAGGTAGTATCCCCGACTCCTGCACGCTTCGATACATAGTAAGGAGCTGCAGTGCCAGAGCCTGTTGGTAGGCTTTACAGTATTCAGTTGGAAATCCATTGAGCCCCCGTGCTTTGCCCGTAGCTATCGATCGTATAGCTTCGTGTATCTCCAGCAGTGTAATTGGCTCATTCAATTCATCTCGCTGTTTGGCAGTAACTTGTGACAGAGTTAGGGGGAAGAGGAAGGAGGTCGGTTCAGTTATTCCCTCACGTTACGCGGTTCCGTACACTTTGGTGGAATGTGCTATGAATTCAGTATGTATGTCATGGTGTTTGGTAAGCATTTGCCCGGTGGTGGATTAAGTCGTAATATGGGTGACTGCGCCTGTTCTTGCCTGATCATGCGCGCAAGTAGTCTGCTGGCCCTGTCCGCTGCTGCATCGGTGCGCACCGCATGTGAGGCATAGTTTAGGCAACACAGTCTCTCCAAGACCGCCGCATGTCTTTGCTTTTGCGCATCTATTGCGTGTTGTGCGTCTCTACCATGCGCCAGGTCAGCCTCTAATATACTTAGGGTATTCTCAATAAGCGTTACTTCACTGTCAAGTTGTCTTCAAACACACCAGCTCAAGCCAAGGCACTGCCCCCGGACCACTGCCTTGACTGCATCCCATAGCAGCCCCACGTCAGTCACAGAGCCAGTGTTTTCTGCAATGAACGCATCCATCGCCGTGCCTACCGTCTCTTTAAATGGGGAGTCTTCTAGTGGTAGGGGCTGTAGTCTCCATAGATGTGTGGTTAGTCCCTCTTCGTCCCCTCGCAGCTGCATTACATGGGGGTTGTGGTCTGAGTGTGTTTTACCCAGGTAGTCTGCGCTTGTGCACTGCGTTAACATCTGTTGGCTCACAACAAAGGGGTAAATGCGGACATGCAGGCCATGTGGGTGAAAGTAATATGAGTATAAGCGTGCCTGTGGGTTAAGGGCCCTCCACACATCTGATAATCCCCAGCGGTGCATCCACTTCCTCAGTCCACATGTATTAGATGTTGCTGCCGCCTGTAACAGCTGTGGGAAGGATCTGTCTAAGGCAGTGTCAAGTATGGCATTGAAGTCCCCTCCCAGGAGCCAGGGAATGCCGCACCAGCGTCAGAGTTGGCCACATAGTGCTTGCCAGAACCCGTTCTGGTTTGTGTTTGGGGCATATATGGAGCCCAGTACCAGGAGTTTCCCGTTTAAGCGACCCTTGGATAGGACATATCTACCATAAAGGTCAACTTCGGTCTCTTACAGTGTGAATAGTGACCCTGGCCAGATCCAAATCAGGGTCCCCCTGGCAAATGATGAGTAGCCCGTGGCTAGTATCTGCCCATTACACCTTTGCCGGAGTTTGCGAATCTTTGGTTGCACTATGTGCATCTCTTGCAAGAGTGCTACTTTGGATTTGTGTTGCTTGAGATATGCGTAAATGTCATATCTGCGGGCTGGCGTGTGTAGTCCTCCGACATTCCAAGTGATTACGTTGGTGTGTGGCATGTGGTAAGGAGATGTGATAGCGCTGCGTGCATATAGCGTGATGCGCTAGGGTTGGGCGTCCGTGTGACGTACTACCAGTGGATGTAAATTACACCCATGGTTTCTTAAAGCTCGTGTGCATGTCATTTCGTGGCGTTGCTGAGTAGGGGATCCATGTGTGACTTAACTGGGGTAGAGCAGAGGGACAATGGGTATCTGCCCAAACAAGAAACAATGCCATGTGGCAACGGACGGCAGCGTGCGCCGATTTGAACATACCAATTCCTGAATATTTTAAAGAGAATACAAAATAGATTTTATTTTGCTTCTCTCAGGACAGGTCTTTGTTTGTGGGATCTTTGCAGGGTAGCCCTTTCTGCTTTAAAATGACAGTCGCAATTCCGTAAACATTGCGGACGAAATATACCCTGTTTGACGGTAGAATAAAGCTGCAAGGAGGCACTCTGCTCCAGAATGGAGAGCATCTGGCGTTTAGTGCGTCCATGTTCAGATTTGGACAGGGTTCTCCATTTTTTGCACGTGGTGTTAAGTGCTTTAAGCCCTTGGCTGTTAGAATATTATAAACATGCCACTTAAACTTTATTGAGACATGAGAAATAAAAGCATCACTGCACAAGTACAATTCACTGGCTCCAATAAAAGACATCGTGATCCTCCGTAATGAAGAAAAATACCACAACAGGAATTGTACGATCAACCAGAACTGCCTCATTAAATTGAATAAACACAAGACTGCCATCACAACAACACTGGTGTAGTGGATAAGGGTTTTAAACCAGATACGCCTGCTTTTGTGAAAAAATAGTGGTTTGCTTAGACACAGTTCTTTCCTAAATTTGAGGTACGTTTTATGGAAGATATTCGCAGAGACATCTTTTTCAAAGCCAGTCTTAAAATCTTCCTTCGTCCCATGCCGTCCACGTACACCTGGATTACCAGGTCGCCAACTACCCTGGATATATATGAACAATGTTGATTCCTATTGCCATAATATGTCACACTTCATACTCAGTTTGTTCACTTTACGGTTGATACCATTTAAAAGCCAATACTCTCTCCTAAGGACATTAACAGTTGTTAATTGTCCATCTGCAGCAATGTGCATGAGCTGAATGCCACAGCACGTGAGGGGAGAGGGCAAGTTAACAACTGCTAATGCCAAGCAGCATATTCATTAACACTCACCCCACCCTACGTTATACCTGTAGGGAGATATACATGCCAAAAGTCCATGTTTGCTTCACACTTTCATAGAGCCTAATAAATTTAGGCAAATAAAAGTAATTAATGCACGTATTATAAGCCAACACATTGACTGGGCCAAACTCGGCATTCTCTAGAACAGTGGCACAATAAAATAATATAGCTTTTGCATATGAGACCCAACTGGTCAGTTCAAGCATCTACCTTGACCAGGCAAATAACTACTGGATGGTATAGCTCAGAGCAAATAATAGGTAGTACTGTAAGGAGGAACTTGAGTTCAACTCCCTTTTAGTCGAACTCCATTATAAAATGGTCAATAAAGAAAGCTTCCATTCCAAAACGGGCACTAACATAGGCGAACATGAAAATATATATATAAATCTCTGTGAAGCACGACTGGTGTCTGTTTGCTTTCCTCCTCGCCTGCTTGGAAGTGGATGAATGCGCCAGGAACCTGCATTATTCTGTTGGTAGTGGGACTGCTACCTTTTACGGACCCCCTCGACGCCAGTTGGCCGCCACTTTCAGCCTTCTCCAGTATTTTCTTTCATGTACGGAATTCTGTGACGGCCCCCCGTGTGAACTACTAATCCCAGAAAACCCTTGATGGAGTGTTGCCGGATGTTGCCTCTTGCATTTCCCGACAACCAGTTCAAGGCAAGCTGAATTTCAGACATACACGGGTGCCGAGGCAGTGCTTCTTCATCTTTACAATCCCAGCATGGCCCGGATTGTAAATGAGCAAGAATAGAAAGCTATCGACAACACCGCGCAAGCATGTCCAGCAACGCCCAACGAGAACGCGAGGCGGAGGCTGAAGAGCTATTCAGGAATTTGGACAATACGACAACAAAACGAACGGATGGGGGTAAGAACACAACTATAGACCCCAACCCTGATTTGAAAACCTTGTTAAAATCACTCGAAAAATATCAGAAGAGCGAAATGATGAAGTGGTGGGAAGAAATCTCGCTAACTAAATATGAAGAAGCAGGTCGGGTCCCACGAGGGCTAAGAATCATGCTAGCACCCTAATTTTGATAATATTCACCCGGAAATGCTCGTAGAATGGGCGAATAATAATCTTAGTGCCTCGATGAACGCGGTCAGGATTTTAATCAAATACGCTCGCATTGATCGGGATACACTCCTCAAACAGATTGAAGGAATTAACGATCAGCTCAGCCAACGACCTGAAACAGAGGAAATTTCGAAGCAAAGAAAGGAAATCGATGAAAGAATTAAAAAACAACAGGAAAGAATCAAAGTAAGAAAGGTACGCAAATTTACCAGAGACAAAGAGGACTATGAATTGGGGCAGATTTTCACATTTGCGCGCCGGTATGACAACGCCAGAAAAAAACGTTCTGATATATTAACTACAACTACATCAAGTGCTCCAACTACCAGTGGGCACTCGACGACGGTAAGATCAGACACATCAGACTCCGTTTCCTTGACCAGCGGAAGCGAGGGCGAGGAAATGGATCGTATGAGCTCCAACGCGATGGCAAACATACTGCAACCTGGAGAGGAGTTGAATTTTTTGGCCGAGGACCGTCGTCAGACCCTGAGACCACGGAATCCGCAAATATCTGCAGGGCCAGGCGCAACAAGAAACGCAGCGCCAGAAGAAAAGCCTGCAACACAAAGAGGCAAAAAAGCTCAATGGCGGCGACGACGTTAAAGAACCAAAGAGACAATAACACCATAGTCAATCTTTCGAATGTCGCCCTTACGGTCGCTGAAGAAAATATTCTGTCCTTGGGTCTTTCATACTGTGCCAGCAACAATTTCAATTATTGCAACACCAGGATTGACATGTTCTGCTTTTCGAGGAAACTCAAACTAAAAATTTTTTTCACCATTAAGGGCGGAAACAAATCACATGCTCCTACAGGGACCATACCCAATGCCACGGAATACAATCTGGAAGCAGCGGATGCCCAGCTGCTCCTCACTATGGCCGATATGAACAATGCTGATGCTAACCCCTTAAATGAACCGAACGATACTCGATCCCCACAGGACAGGCTGTCTACTCTTATCAACATAGACCCCTGTGCTGGTCTCAGCCCATTTAAAGGAAAATCCAACTTTACTCCCATGATGCCAAAAGACGCCGTGGACATCTTCCAGGAGATGGTTACTAATGATTTGAAAAATCTCTATAGGACGATCAGTAACAAAAAAGCCAAGACAAACCAACAAGAGGCACAATACAAAAATCTAATGGCCAAACTTAATAACAAATCGGGTGTGACTGTTTGCACATCCGATAAAGGAGGAAATGTAGTCAAATGGCCCAACAAAGAATATGAAGCTGAAGCAAGGAGGCAGCTTTCTGACAGCAATAGTTACGAAAGAATAAATGCAAAAAGCTACAATACTGCCAAGGAGTCTTTGAAGAAAATGTTATACTCTTATAAAAGACAGGGTTTGATTTCAAACAACGAATTCATGTTTCTACACAAAGAATTTCCAACTATCCCCACGCTTCGTCTCATACCGAAAATCCATAAAGGAGTAAAGCCGGTACCAGGCAGACCCATCATCTCGGCCGTCGACAGTATCAGCGAGAACACCAGTAGGTATGTGGATTATTTTTTACAGCCATTAGTCCAGAACTTATCTACCTACATCAAAGATACAGGTGATTTCATCAGGAAATTAAGCAACATACAATGGCAACAGGGGTTTCTGCTGGTGACTCTTGATATCGAGTCACTATATACGAGCATTGAACATGTTACCGGCATGGCCGCCACTAAACATTATTTGGATTGTAGACCAATTAAATTCCACAACCACAATGTAATGTTATTGGAACTAATTGAGTGGGCTCTATGCAACAATCATTTTATGTTTGGCAATGATCTATATTCCCAAAAGAGAGGAGTCGCCATGGGAGCCTGCTTTTCCCCCAGCTATGCCTGTCTCCATGTTGGCTGGTGGGAGGAGCAGGTTCTTATGGGGACTCATGCCAGTGTATTTAACTCTCACATTGTCACGTGGCTCAGACTTATCGATGATGTTTTTATGGTCTGGAACGGCGATTTTATGAGTGTGATGAATTTTATTGAGATTTTAAACAACAATACTTTTAATCTTAAATTCACGTCGCACATTGACAATAGCTCGGTAGAATTTCTTGATACCAAAGTGATGATCATCAATAACAAAATTGAAACTACCCTCTATAGAAAACCCACTGCTGGCAATTCCATCTTGCATGCCAACAGTGCCCACCCCCAGCATCTTATAAAAAGTATTCCCTACGGGGAACTCCTCCGTATTAAACGAATTTGTAGTACATCGGAGGAAAGGATAAGATGCTCGGAGGAAGCCATTTTCAGAATGAAAGAAAGAGGATATAGTGAGAGGATTTTGAGGGAGGCTTATAAAAAAGTGCAAACTCTACCTAGAGATACACTATTGATTGACAAATCCAGCACCCCTCATCCCAAAGCATCTGATCTTGGGACATATGATCCACTTTCAGATGCACCACGTCTGATCACCACCTACAACAAACAACACCATAAAATCAGAGCCATTATTACCAAAAATTGGCCCATCTTGCTCACTGACGGTGTATTGGCCCCTATATTACCTCCAAAACCTGTCATCACCTTCAGAAGGGCCAAAACAATGGGGGTTGATCTCATGAGAACCAGCAAGGACACAACCCCCAAAAGCACTTGGCTCAAACCCAAAAATGGATTTTTTAAATGTACCAGTTGTAGGGCTTGCAAGTTTGGGCTAAACACTACTGATTACATTGTTCCCTTTAGCCCTAATATTAGACAAATCAAGGGTCATTTTACTTGCAGATCAGAAAATGTGGTGTATGTCCTCAACTGCACGTGCGGATTAAATTACATAGGTAGTACGAAACTTCAAGCCCATGTAAGAATCCTTCAGCACTTAAGAGCTATTGTCAACAACGATTCCAGCTATCCTGTAGCGCGACATTTTAAAAGTTGCCATAACAATGATCTAAATTGCCTTAAATACTATGTTATTGATCATGTTCCTGCACTTCGCAGAGGGGGCAACAGAGAAAAGTCTTTAAGACAGCTCGAAACAAGGTATATCCTTGAGTTCGATAGCAAGGCCCCCTCAGGACTCAACAACACTGAAGATCTTCATAATTGTATCTTCTAACTGACATTCTATTTTTAGGTGACATTTATTAGCGCCCGTTCCAGATCTTGAGATGATAATAATAAACATCTATTAACATCTGTTCTATTTGACCATTCGCTCCCCAGTTTTAGTCTTCTTATCTTTCAGCACAAAATCTAGTAGGACACTGTTCAATGTTACTCATTTCATGATTACTTGAGTATGATTAACACTGATCCATGACTGACGAATCAATTTGCTTTTATATCCTTCTTTCTTTCTCTTTTCTCTTCTTTGTCCGTTTTTCATTTCTCCCTTCTTCTTTCTTCCCTCTCTCGTCTTCTCGTTTTTCCTCTTTTCACCAGTATTGTCACAGTGCTTTTCATGTTCTTTCCCTTTTTTTCAGCATCCTGATTATTTTACATATCCCTTATGGTGCGGATGTCTTCGGTGCTTTCATTTGATGTTCCATATAATCTGGTTTTTATGGCACCATCAAACAATCATGTATTTTGGAACTATCGCCACTGAAGACCCTCAAATGACACATTTATTTCTGTGCATATGTTTATTGAACTAGCCTTTGGATTCGGATTTATATAAATGTTCATTATTACATTCAATATTCTCCACTTCCAATTCCAAGCTTATTCTTCTTTCGCTTCTCCTTGTCTCTCTATCCTCTTATTTGTTCACATTTTGCACTTTGACTTCTTTGGTGGACCAATATTCACATGATCGACATCTTTGATTGTCAGTGTTTTTAGCTAAACACCAGAAACATGTTTTATATTTTCATTCATGAATATTTATAAATCAGTTTAATATTGTTGCCCTGTACATTAGCTTTGGCATTATTGTGCATTTTGAACAAGGATAATTGAGAAGTATTAATTGCTCTTTATCTAACCATTTTAAGGATTTTATCAAATGTATTTTGCACTTTCCAATGGTTACCTTGTGTCCATATATCTTTTTGCAATTGTCTGTATTTTGCACTTCAATTGCGTATTTTGCACATCTATACTACTGCTATTTGCACTTCAACTTGCGTATTTTGCACAACAAATAACTGCACTTTAAATAAACTGTATGTTCATGTATTTCGCATATCTTTTACGAATATTGCAATCTTGACAAATTAAAAGATGCATTCTAATTTAAACATAAGAAATTTCCCAATATAGAGTGGCTATCACCATCTATATTTCTTTTATGTCGATCATTGCTTAGTATCACATGTTCACTTAGTGTTGTGTATATAAGGATATTCAGTTTGACTGTTAATCTATGTGATCAAGGCCACCTGTTGGCCGAAACGCGTAATGACGTGCTATGCCGCTGTTGTCTAAATAAATCTCTGTGAAGCACGACTGGTGTCTGTTTGCTTTCCTCCTCGCCTGCTTGGAAGTGGATGAATGCGCCAGGAACCTGCATATATATATATATATATATATATATATATATATATATATATAATCTACTGGCGGTCGCCAGTAGATAGTTATAGTTAGGACCTATTTTCCATAGGAAATCCGCAACATTCTATTTGGAATAACGTTGGCGCCGGTTGACGAATCCTCGCAAAATTTTCCAAACTTTTGGCCAGCTCCGCTCCGCTCCGCTCTTACCCTGAGAGTTTTGCAGTGATCCGTCAAGCGGGGGCCGAGAAAAAAGGGGGGTCCCAAAACACGTTTTCCCCATGCAATTTCCCATAGGATCTGTTGTCGCAGCTACAGCCCAAACTGCTGAACGAAATGACACCAAATTTGGCAAAGAGGTAGTCCTCAGTTCGGACTCGTGCCTTTTGCATATATGGTGTGAGTCTGTTCAGTAGTTCCTGAGAAAATTAGGGTAAAAAAGGTAGTGATATCTATGGCCGCAGAGGATCTGCGGACCGTACACGCACCGTAAGCGCACCCTCCTCGAACCGAGCGCGCACCCGCCCGATCGCGCGCTGAATGCTAATTGGCTGTCGAGTGTCTCTCTACATTTGAAACCAGGAACTGATGGCGGCCATTTTCTGCCTCGGTAGAAGCGAGGCTGAAGAAGCAAGGGGAATAAGTGTGTAAAACATATAAAGGGGGCAGAGTGGAAATACTAGAGGTGCATAGGGGGTCCCAGAAGGACCCTCTGGGGTCCCCCTTTTTAAAAAAAAAAACACGGCGAAATGCACGCACTGTGCGCGCACCCTATCGCGTTGGATGCACGGATCGTCCGCGGTGGGTTCGCGGATCCAAGGGAAAAAAAATGAAATTGTTGGGAGATAAAGATTAAGCTTAAGTGTTTTGTTCTTGAGTGGCTCTAAAAAGAGCCGTTGTGTTCATTGAGAGTTTTTGGTACTTATAAGTAAGTACCTATACAGAGTCCTATACATATCTTGCATATGAAAGCGCAGATTCTTATTGTAAATGGACCCCATTCTGTAGTCTCGGAGAAAAGCAGAAACAGATTTATTCACATGTTTTCTAGCTTTCTCAATCTGTGGACAAAAATGATCTGACCAGTTCCATTTCTGCCTTTGGCATATGTTAGAGTACACAAAGGCAGTTTTAGGGAAAAGTGAAATCAGTTCTGCAAAGGTGTCCTTCATAAGCATTTCCAGACCTACCCCAGTCAAAGTGCCTAGGTCATTGCCACCACAGTGCACTATTATGAGGTCAGGGTGTTGGATTTGCATGAAGGATTTCACCAATGGCATCAATTGGTGCCACTTTAACCCTCTCTGTCCAATCCATTTAATGTCTACATTTGGCAAACCTAGGTCTTTGTGAATGCCTTTGTTTTCTGCATACCTTTGGCTCCAGAAAATGTAGCTGTGTCCCACAATCCACACTGTAAGCATCTTGTAAGGAGGTCTGGATGCACTCAGATGGTCTCTGTAAATGAAATGGCAGTTTGGAAAGTAAGATGTTTCTAAAATGGTGGGTAAGATGCAATTTTGAAAAAAGACAAGAAATCATTGGTTGTTTGACAACCTTCTACACTGAAAGGTAGGGTGCATTTTTCTGTTTTTTAAACGCATGATTCTTATTGGTTAACAAAAACTGATAGTAAGGGACATTATATATGATAAGCTGATATGTTGAGAAGTCAAGCACACTTGCTGTTTTGATTAGCAACATTGTGTGTGCCTAACTTGTGACCTGTGTGCTCAGTTCAGTGTTCCATGGCCTGTTTCTATGGTAACGGGCAGAAGGCAGATTGGGGGAAGGGTTGAAGTTTATGACATTTGGAAAGGGTTGAAATGTTTAACCAATAGAAATGTTTGTTTGCTTTTGAATTTATGTGGGAAGGAATGTGATTTGATGTTTACATGTATATGTGTGGAAAATGAGAGGGAAACTTTGCCATTCTTTGGTTCTGTTGACAGGTGCACAGTGCAGAGATTCTGTATAAGAAAATCTGGTGTGTGTGACTGATATACTTCTTAATCTACAAAACATCTTCAAAGGTGAGTTATTTAATTGTGAGGGGATGTTTGTAGACTATTTTTATTTTAATCAGACTAATGTATTTCTTCTGCTAGAGTGTAGGGAGTACTTTTTTTCTCTACAATGTTATTGACAGTGTGTGTGCATGTAGAAACCATTTTGTGATAAGAATTTGTTTTTTTCATGTGTTTGTAGACAGATAACTATGCAGTTTTTATATTTTGGTAGAATTAGAAATCAGTCATTGTTTATGAATTTGTGAAATGAGTTATGTTTCTGCAGTAAAATGTAGTACTCCTTGTAGATGAAGAAATGTGTTTTGGTATAGTGCAAGGGATAGTGTTGTTTGTCTAGAATCACTCAGAGAGCCTGTGTGCATTTGGGAACCACTGTGAGAGAAGCATTTAGTAATATGTTGTATTTGCTGACAGATAACTCTTTTAAAACCTGTCATGTTGTCAAGTTTTAGTAGCATGAGAAGCCAGTGTTTGCTTATGCGTTGATTAAATGAGTCAGGCAATGATAGAAAAGTGCACTTTTGAAATATGCACATTGTGTGCAGTTCTCTTACCACTTCCATAGTAGTAAATAAGGTTTGGTAAACTCGTAGGGATAGTGGTTGTTGTCTAGAATCACACTGTGAGTCTGTGTTCATTTGGGAACCACTGTGAGAGAAGTATTTGGTAACATCGTGTATTTGCTGATAGATAACTGTTTTAAAACATGTCATGTTGTGAAGTTTTAGTAGCATTAGAAGCCAGTCATTGCTTATGCATTCATTAAATGAGTTAGGTATTGACAGTAAAGTGTAGTCGTGAAATATGTAGATTGTGTGCAGTTCCCTTATCACTTCCAGTGTAGTGAATGAGTTTTGGTAAACTCCTAGGGATAGTGGTGCTTCTCTAGAATCACACTGTGAGTCTGTGTGTATTTGGGAACCACTGTGAGTGAAGCGTTTGGTAACATTGTGAATTTGCTGACAGATAACTGTTTTAAAACATGTCATGTTGTCAAGTTTTAGTAGCATTAGAAGTCAGTGTTTGCTTTTGCGTTGATTAAATTAGTCAGGCATTGACATTAAAGTGCAGTCGTGAAATATGTAGATTGTGTGTAGTTCGTTTACCCCTTCCAATGTAGTGAATGAGTTTTGGTAAAGTCCTAGGGATAGTGGTGCTTGTCTAGAATCACACTGTGAGTCTGTGTGCATTTGGGAACCACTGTGAGAGAAGTGTTTGGTAACATCGTGTATTTGCTGACAGATAACTGTTTTAAAACCTGTCATGTTGTCAAGTTTTAGTAGCATTAGAAGCCAGTCTTTGCTTATGTGTTGATTAAATGAGTCAGGCATTGACACTAAAGTGCAGTCGTGAAATATATAGATTGTGTGCAGTTCTCTTACCTCTTCCACTGTAGTGGATGAGTTTTGGTAAACTCTTAGGGATAGTGGTGCTTGTCTAGAATCACACTGTGAGTCTGTGTACATTTGGGAACCACTGTGAGAGAAGCGTTTGGTAACATCGTGTATTTGCTGACAGATAACTGTTTTAAAACTTGTCACGTTCTCAAGTTTTAGTAGCATTAGAAGACAGTTATGGGTTATGCTTTCATTAAATGAGTTAGGTATTGACAGTAAAGTGTAGTCGTGAAATATGTAGATTGTGTGCAGTTCCCTTACCACTTCCAGTGTAGTGAATGAGTTTTGGTAAACTCCTAGGGATAATGGTGCTTGTCTAGAATCACACTGTGAGTCTGTGTGCATTTGGGAACCAATGTGAGAGAAGCATATGGTAACATTGTTTATTTGCTGACAGATAACTATTTTAAATCCTGTCATGTTCTCAAGTTTTAGTAGTATTAGCAGCCAGTCATGCGTTGATTAAATGAGTCAGGCATTGACACTAAAGTGCAGTCGTGAAATATGTAGATTTTGTGCAGTTCCCTTACCACTTGCACTGTAGTGAATGAGTTTTGGTAAACTCCTAGGGATAGTGGTGCTTGTCTAGAATCACACTGTGAGTCTGTGTACATTTGGAAACAACTGTGAGAGAAGTGTTTGGTAACATCGTGTATTTGCTGATAGATAACTGTTTTAAAACATGTCATGTTGTGAAGTTTTAGTAGCATTAGAAGCCAGTCATTGCTTATGCATTCATTAAATGAGTTAGGTATTGACAGTAAAGTGTAGTCGTGAAATATGTAGATTGTGTGCAGTTCCCTTATCACTTCCAGTGTAGTGAATGAGTTTTGGTAAACTCCTGGGGATAGTGGTGCTTGTCTAGAATCACACTGTGAGTCTGTGTGCATTTGGGAACCACTGTGAGTGAAGCGTTTGGTAACATTGTGAATTTGCTGACAGATAACTGTTTTAAAACATGTCATGTTGTCAAGTTTTAGTAGCATTAGAAGTCAGTGTTTGCTTATGCGTTGATTAAATTAGTCAGGCATTGACATTAAAGTGCAGTCGTGAAATATGTAGATTGTGTGTAGTTCGTTTACCACTTCCAATGTAGTGAATGAGTTTTGGTAAAGTCCTAGGGATAGTGGTGCTTGTCTAGAATCACACTGTGAGTCTGTGTGCATTTGGGAACCACTGTGAGAGAAGCGTTTGGTAACATCGTGTATTTGCTGACAGATAACTGTTTTAAAACATGTCATGTTGTCAAGTTTTAGTAGCATTAGAAGACAGTTATGGCTTATGCTTCCATTAAATGAGTTAGGTATTGACAGTAAAGTGTAGTCGTGAAATATGTAGATTGTGTGCAGTTCGCTTACCACTTCCAGTGTAGTGAATGAGTTTTGGTAAACTCCTAGGGATAGTGGTGCTTGTCTAGAATCACACTGTGAGTCTGTGTGCATTTGGGAACCACTGTGAGAGAAGCGTTCGGGAAGATTGTGTGTTTGCTGACAGATAACTGTTTTAAAACATGTCATGTTCTCAAGTTTTAGTAGCATTAGAAGCCAGTCTTTACTTATGTGTTGATTAAATGAGTCAGGCATTGACACTAAAGTGCAGTCGTGAAATATGTAGATTGTGTGCAGTTCCCTTATCTCTTCCACTGTAGTGAATGAGTTTTGGTAAACTCCTAGGGATAGTGGTGCTTGTCTAGAATCACACTGTGAGTCTGTGTACATTTGGGAACCACTGTGAGAGAAGCGTTTGGTAACATTGTGTATTTGCTGACAGATAACTGTTTTAAAACATGTCATGTTGTGAAGTTTTAGTAGCATTAGAAGACAGTTATGGCTTATGCATTCATTAAATGAGTTAGGTATTGACAGTAAAGTGTAGTCATGAAATATGTAGATTGTGTGCAGTTCCCTTATCACTTCCAGTGTAGTGAATGAGTTTTGGTAAACTCCTAGGGATAGTGGTGCTTGTCTAGAATCACACTGTGAGTCTGTGTGCATTTGGGAACCACTGTGAGAGTAGCGTTTGGTAACATTGTGTATTTGCTGATAGATAACTGTTTTAAAACATGTCATGTTGTGAAGTTTTAGTAGCATTAGAAGCCAGTCATTGCTTATGCATTCATAAAATGAGTTAGGTATTGACAGTAAAGTGTAGTCGTGAAATATGTAGATTGTGTGCAGTTCCCTTATCACTTCCAGTGTAGTGAATGAGTTTTGGTAAACTCCTAGGGATAGTGGTGCTTGTCTAGAATCACACTGTGAGTCTGTGTGCATTTGGGAACCACTGTGAGAGAAGCGTTTGGTAACATTGTGAATTTGCTGACAGATAACTGTTTTAAAACATGTCATGTTGTCAAGTTTTAGTAGCATTAGAAGTCAGTGTTTGCTTATGCGTTGATTAAATTAGTCAGGCATTGACTTTAAAGTGCAGTCGTGAAATATGTAGATTGTGTGTAGTTCGTTTACCACTTCCACTGTAGTGAATGAGTTTTGGTAAAGTCCTAGGGATAGTGGTGCTTGTCTAGAATCACACTGTGAGTCTGTGTGCATTTGGGAACCACTGTGAGAGAAGTGTTTGGTAACATCGTGTATTTGCTGACAGATAACTGTTTTAAAACCTGTCATGTTGTCAAGTTTTAGTAGCATTAGAAGCCAGTCTTTGCTTATGTGTTGATTAAATGAGTCAGGCATTGACACTAAAGTGCAGTCGTAAAATATGTAGATTGTGTGCAGTTCTCTTACCTCTTCCACTGTAGTGAATGAGTTTTGGTAAACTCTTAGGGATAGTGGTGCTTGTCTAGAATCACACTGTGAGTCTGTGTACATTTGGGAACCACTGTGAGAGAAGCGTTTGGTAACATCGTGTATTTGCTGACAGATAACTGTTTTAAAACATGTCATGTTCTCAAGTTTTAGTAGCATTAGAAGACAGTTATGGGTTATGCTTTCATTAAATGAGTTAGGTATTGACAGTAAAGTGTAGTCGTGAAATATATAGATTGTGTGCAGTTCCCTTACCACTTCCAGTGTAGTGAATGAGTTTTGGTAAACTCCTAGGGATAATGGTGCTTGTCTAGAATCACACTGTGAGTCTGTGTACATTTGGGAACCACTGTGAGAGAAGCGTTCGGTAACATCGTGTATTTGCTGATAGATAACTGTTTTAAAACATGTCATGTTCTCAAGTTTTAGTAGCATTAGAAGCCAGTCTTTGCTTATGCGTTGATTATATGAGTCAGGCATTGACACTAAAGTGCAGTCATGAAATTTGTAGATTGTGTGCAGTTCCCTTATCTCTTCAACTGTAGTGAATGAGTTTTGGTAAACTCTTAGGGATAGTGGTGCTTGTCTAGAATCACACTGTGAGTCTGTGTGCATTTGGGAACCACTGTGAGAGAAGCGTTTGGTAACATCGTGTATTTGCTGACAGATAACTGTTTTAAAACATGTCATGTTGTCAAGTTTTAGTAGCATTAGAAGACAGTTATGGCTCAAAACCTCTTGATCCATATGTTCATATGTTCTCTATATCCCTCATCTTTTAATACTGCTCTCTCGAATGTCCACTGTGAGATTTTTCTTTGTGACTGCCCTAGATTCACTGCTAAAATCAGGGGATTATGATCTGAAATGATCCTAGGTTGCTTTTCCATCAATAAGCCTGCAGTGAGAGAACTAGAAATTAAAAAATAGTCAAGCCTAACCAAAACTTTGTGCGGTGCAGAGAAGAAGGTACTACCTTCCCTATGAGGGTGCAGCTTAACCCATGGATCAATCAGAGAGTTGTGGTGTACCATTGCAGCCAAGGCCCTGTGCATTTTCTTCTTTCTACCGGTATATTTCCCCCCTTCTTGCGCAAAGGAGCTACGTGGATCATGTATATTAAAGTCACCAAAGCATATTATGGGTTCTGGCCAGTGAGCCAACTCAGTGTCTAGAAATTGAAAGACCTCCGGATCATCCTCGGTAGGGCCATATAGTGTAACCACAGTGCACTTCTCTCCCTTATATATTATTTCCACCAGTGCCCATCTTCCCCATTGATCCTCTTTTTTTCTATTTACAACAACCTCCCTACTCTTGGCTAGGATTGCAACTGCCCTTCTCCTTGTCCCTTGCTTCGAATAAGCCATCAGATGAAAACCCAGTTGCTCCAGAAGATATCCCTTACCTCCCTCAATATGCGTTTCTTGGAGACACAGAATATCTATCCGAAGTGTTTTAAATAGTGCAGCAGCTCTCAATCTTTTGTTGATGTCATTTAGCCCACATATATTAATTGATGCAATTCTGCATGACATTAAAACACATTAAATGTACACCCACTTGGAGAAACCAATACCTTAAGTAACTAAAGTGAACATCAAAAAACATTAACGAATGTGCAGTACGATACATGCTGTGAAAAATGCAAAACTTACAAATACAACCGCCCCCCCTTTCCCCCCTCTCCCCCCTTGACGAATGGATGAGATCAAACCATCTTCAGCTAAATGGGGCCAAATCAGAGATCGTGCTTTTTGGAAAAGCCAGCAATTATTGGTCACAGGACTGGTGGCCTTCTGAGCTCTGAAACTGTCCTGTTCCGAAGAAAACAGTCCGAAATCTTGGCTTTCAGATAGATGACTGCCTATCTATGCGCAGCCATGTTAAGCATATTATAGGAACTTGCTTCGGCGTCATGCGCAGTCTCAGAAAGGTTTTTAGATGGCTCCCCATTGAGGCGCGTAAACCCCTGACTCAGGGACTGATCACAAATAGATTAGACTATGGCAATGCCCTATTGTTATCCATAAATGAAGACCTCACCGACAAACTCCAGGTTCTACAGAACACTGCTGCAAGACTGGTCCTGGACCGTCCATACAGATCACCTTCGGCAGCCTGTTTGAATACTCTCCATTGGCTCCCGATTAAAAAACGAATTCACTTTAAGGTATTATGTCTTACACATAAGTCTATTTATAGAATTGGTCCAAAATACTGGCGTAAAAAATTACAATGGTATCAGCCGGCTAGAAGGCTGCGTTCTAGTGATGCGGCATTACTAACTCCGCTAAGAATCAACACCGTCAGACAAGGAGGTCGTTCATTTTCTTTTCTTGCACCGACTCTTTGGAATAAACTGCCTTTCCATCTACGTACCATAAAAGAACATGGTAGTTTTCGTAAACAGCTGAAAACCTGGCTATATGTTAATTAGTCTGGTCTTTGCCCTCTTGAGCAGTCTGCAGCGCCATGAGACTCTTGCTGAGTGATATGTTGCGCTATATAAATTTTCCTTTGATTTGATTTGATTAATCCCCCCTTCCCTACTCGAGCTACTCGAGCACCCGCCCCCCCTCCCCCACCCCCATCTACAGGCAAATAGGTCAGCCGTGACCTATGGGTGGCAGCTTTTGAAAGCATCAGTCGCGTCCCGCCCCCCCCCCCTTCATTGAATATTAACCTACCTACTCCCTCCCACTCCACCACTAATGAAACAAAACAGTTTTCAACCTTAATGTGAAAACAAACATCGTTGAGTAGAGAGGTCCTGGTTAAAGAAGTTAACAACCCTAGAATTCCTAACTAAGACTACCGTGTCTACAAATCGCCTATCCCACCTTCTGTCCCTTGAGCTCGTCGATGTACAGATGTGCTTTTATCTCGGAGGTAAACATCTTAACGTTTCCTTTGGCAATAATCTTGAGTCTTGCTGGGTAGAGTAAGAATGCTTCATAACCTAAATTCTGTACCGGAGCTATCAATTGCCTAAGGTGCCACCTCCTCTCCACCGTAGCATGGCAAAAATCTGGTCTTGCAAAAAATGTGGCCCCCTCAAAGCTGCGCCTAGCCTCTGGTCTTGCCTTATTCATTATATCTTGCCTGGCTAAGAAATTCCCGATATATATAAGGATAGCTCTAGGTTTCGCAGATTGCGACTCCCCATATGACTTTCTTTGCACCAATGGAAACCGGTGGACCCTCTGCACCTCGTTCTGTGAATGAGTTTTGGTAAACTCCTAGGGATAGTGGTGCTTGTCTAGAATCACACTGTGAGTCTGTGTGCATTTGGGAACCACTGTGAGAGAAGCGTTCGGTAACATTGTGTGTTTGCTGACAGATAACTGTTTTAAAACATGTCATGTTCTCACGTTTTAGTAGCATTAGAAGCCAATCTTTACTTATGTGTTGATTAAATGAGTCAGGCATTGACACTAAAGTGCAGTCGTGAAATATGTAGATTGTGTGCAGTTCCCTTAGCTCTTCCACTGTAGTAAATGAGTTTTGGTAAACTCCTAGGGATAGTGGTGCTTGTCTAGAATCACACTGTGAGTCTGTGTACATTTGGGAACCACTGTGAGAGAAGCCTTTGGTAACATTGTGTATTTGCTGACAGATAACTGTTTTAAAACATGTCATGTTGTGAAGTTTTAGTAGCATTAGAAGACAGTTATGGCTTATGCTTTCATTAAATGAGTCAGGTATTGACAGTAAAGTGTAGTCGTGAAATATGTAGATTGTGTGCAGCTCCCTTACCACTTCCAGTGTAGTGAATGAGTTTTGGTAAACTCCTAGGGATAGTGTTGCTTGTCTAGAATCACATTGTGAGTCTGTGTACATTTGGGAACCACTGTGAGAGAAGCGTTTGGTTAGATCCTGTATTTGCTGACAGATAACTGTTATAAAACCTGTCATGTTGTCAACTTTTAGTAGCATTAGAAGCCAGTCTTTGCTTGTGTTGATAAAATGAGTCATGATTTGACACTAAAGTGCAGTACCATATAGTATTGTCTTCACTGCACCAGAGCTGAAAATTTAAATTTTTTACCCAGGCTCTGTCCTAGAAGTAGTCTGATGATTTAGTCATCATCATCATCATAGTCTTTATTCGAATTAAAAATGATTCATACAAGACACAAACATGTACGTAAAACAGAATTATAAGGAATACCATTCGCTAAAAAATGTATAAAATCTTTCTATAAATAACTAAAATTTAAATTTAAGAAAAGAATTAAACATTTCAGCAGACTTAGGATGAAGTACAATACAGATAAATAATAAAACAGTATATAAAGCAAAACATTTTTGGCAAATAACAACCAAGGATGGAGCCCTACGAGGGTGCCTCCTCAGTACCCCGGAGGGCGTTGCGTCTTAAAGACCATGCCCAGCCCAAGTATTTGGCTAAGGCAATTGAGTGGACTGGGAAAGTGCTTGTGCTTAAAACTCTAATAGCTGTAGCGGAGCTCCTTGTGCCCAGTGATTTACATAAAGGAGCAAGCCAGAATCGTCTGGGGTTAGCGTATACAGGGCAGGCAAACAAGAAATGGGCGATAGATTCTTCTTTGGCACCACAGACAGGACAGGTACCTAAACTTACACCAGACCACCCGCTAGTTAAGGCCCTGAGTGGAAGGGAGCCTGCTCTAAGTTGGAAATAGAGTTTCCTGTCTCTTGGTATGGTAATCATATCCCAATAAGGTTCGAAGAGTGGGGTTGCCTTTGCCTCTAAGAATCGGCTGGTCATCGTAGGAGAGATAGAGTCGCTCCACACCCTATGATTTACCCGCTCCCAGTAGAGCGTTTTCAGAAGCTTCTTAGCGGGAAACCCAGCAGCAACTGGGTCGCTCCATAGGCCTTCCAGTCCCAGGTCTAGCAAGGTTTCTCGGAAGGTTCCTAAGCCACCCAATCTTGTGAAACTTGTCGGCCTGCATTACACCCATGATGCCCATTGCGTAAGGCCGAAGCTCTGGTGTGATCCATAGTCTCCTCCAGTATAAGACCGGGCGGAGTTTGGCCAGATCCTTAATGGCCTTTCTACCTAGGTCATAACGTAGTGGGACCAGAGGCGTGCTTTGTGGAAGACCGGTTATACAACGAAAAAATTTATTTTCGACGACTGTTAAGGATGATAATGCGTCGAAACCCCAAAGCTCGGCCCCATACAGCACTGAGCTAAGGGCCTTTGCCTCATATACTTGAAGCACAGGTTTGACCGGCTTAGTGAGGGATTTTTTGTGCTCGTTGACCAATGTTCCCGTGATCTGGGTAAGTTTCAGCGTAGACAGTTCCAAGTGTCTGTTCCACTTATTGTTTTGAGTCACATGTATGCCCAGATAGACAACATTTTTTACCTCCTCAAGAATTTGGCCATTCATTATAAGCTTGCCTGTTCTGTAACTTGGGTGCGGATTGAATGTCATGAGTTTAGTCTTGGTCACATTGATCTCCAAGCCGTGTTTTTTACAAAAATCTTCAGAGACTATCAGGGCCCTTTGCATGCCACTCGGAGTTTTAGATACTATAAGAGTATCGTCGGCAAACATCAATATTGGAGTAGAAACACCGGCCAACTTGGGGGCATCAGTGTTGACTTGAAGCATGTAGTCGACCACTCCATTGATGTACAGGGAGAAAAGCGTGGGTGCCATAGCACAGCCTTGACGCACACCTCGCTCAACCGGAAACTCGGGGGTTGTGTCCCCCGGGCCTCCCCACTGTATTTTTGCAAAGTTAGGCTCATGGAGCCTCCTAATTAAGGTCAAGAGTTCCAAGGGAAGCCCAAGCTTTTCGAGAACCCTCCAGAGTTGCTCTCGGGGGACAAGGTCAAAGGCAGCTCTTAGGTCCACGAAAGTGACATAGAGACTACCTTTGCCTAACGTAACAACCTTCCAGAGCAATTGTTTGAAGCGAAACACCTGATCCACAGTGCTGGTGAATTTACGAAAACCAGCTTGGAGGCTAGAGAGAATCTGATTGTCCTCGATCCAAGCCAGTACCTCATTCAATACTATCCTCCCAATGACTTTTTGAATTGTATCAATTAGGCTGATGGGCCTATAATTTCCTGGGAGGGTTTTATCACCCTTTTTAAATATTGGGATTATAATGGCGCCCCCCCAAGATTTAGGCACTGGGGCTCCTTCGGCCACAGCGCTGGCCACTAGGGCGATATACTTGCTCCAGGAGGACTTATTGTTGAGAAAAAGGTCGGATGGAACACCGTCCAAGCCTGGTGCCCGCCCTACAGCTACACAGGCCAAAGCAGCTAGGACGTCCTTGGGGCTAAAAGGACCAGACGAGTAGAAGACATATGGGGTTAGCCCCAAGCTTCTGTAAAGGGGGTCACATGCATATTGGGGTTTAAAGTACCCCAACCAATCTTCTTGGGTAACGTGGTTTGAAGGATTTTCAGGCAAGCCACCTCTGTTCCACTTGATCACATTCCAGAACAGTCTAGTGTCCCGGGCATGGCAAGCCTCCTTCAGGTCAAGCCAGTACAATTCGTCCCATCTTTTTTTTGCTTGGGCGAGGCACTTCTTATAAGAGGATCTGGCTAGTTGGATATATGGCTTGTTCCCACTAGAGAGAGCTTGTGTCAAAATTCCTCTAGCACGTTTACATTCTTTGTCGTACCACCTCAATCGCTTGCACGGTGGCTTGTTACCCTTACTCAGTTGTTTGAGAAAAAAGCCACGTAGACCCTCAAAGAGAAGGACTCGTGTAATCTAGTTGCTTGGTCATTATTTTCTTTGACCCTCAGAACATCCTCCAGTCTCGCAGTAATTACGGAGAGCTCGGTGTCGATGCTAGCAATAGCTGTGGCATTGGTCTTTACCTGGGACCACTTTAACCTCCGCATATCGTTGGTTGGGACGCAGCCAGTGGGAGCCAATATTGGTTCCTCGCTCACCAAGCGGGGATTCCCCCACCAGCTGTGGGAGACGCAGATAGGGTTATGGTCGCTCTCTATTCTTGGCTCGACCACCATATCGATAGATTGGCGCCACAGCCTCGAGCAGCAAAGGACATAATCGATCCTGCTTGTTGAGCGGCCATTATCGAAGGTGAGTGCTCCCAGCCTATCCCCTAAGGTTCTACCATTCAAGGCCCTTAAGCCTCTCTCGAGGCAAAGTGCATTTACCTGCACTGCTACCGTAGACCACCTTTTGATGGGGGGGAGTGAAAGGGCTGGTATACCCCAAAGCCGGTCCTCTTCGGGGTCTGGACCCCATTCTGAGTCCGGGTCTAAAAGGGGTTCAAAAGTGACGTTGAAGTCACCAGCAACGATCAGGTCCCTATTGCACGATTTAGTTTCTATAAGGCTGGTCAGGATGTCCAGTTCCCTTGACTTTTTCACTTTTGTGCCACGGAGATATAAGTTATAGATATCCAATGAACCCCAATGGTCAAGAGTTAATCTCACTAGTTGAATATCCAGGGAACCCGTGTCAATCATGACAGCACTCGGAAATAAGTCCTGGCGAGCCCAAATAATTAGTCCACCCATTGGACGGCCTATCGGGCCTTGGGTTGCTGGGACGTGGAAGTTCAAGTATCCCGGCAGGAACCGAGCCTCACAGGTCCATGTTTCCTGTAATAGGCAAACGTCGTATTTATTAACAAAGCTAATCCATTCAGGTGAATCTAATTTAGTCTTGATACCAGCTAAGTTCCAAGACAAGAGAGTGCCTAGTTGGTTACTAGGCAATGTAATGTGATGCGCAGCAATCTGGCTAGGTACATTTGCCCTCACTCCCAACCTAGGCTGAGTCGGCGGTAAGGCCCTGAGTGATGCGGGCGGCCCTGTCAAAGCCAGGGAGGCGACATCGTGACCAGCCGTAAATGTACTTTCATTTACCCTCAATGACTTAGGAGGTGAGGCGATTATCATGCTATGGGATTGTCAATAACGAATACCTGAGTTGTAGAAGAAGTTTAAATTATGGGCCTCTATCCCTGATCTAGGCCCATAGGGTGTATATTCAGTGATGAACCTTGGGAGGCGTGGATCTTCAAAATTGACAATAATGCAATCTCCCTGAATGTTTTTGGGTTGAGAGCCTACCCATTGTACTCTTCTAACAAATAGAATCCGCCCATTCAAGTAATTAGGGATTGGTCTATGCATGTTAAGCCAGTGACTCGCTTTGTTTTTTAGTTGCTGAAAGGATTCGGTTTTATTAGTGGGAAGTTCGGGAACACCGGTTAAAACCACAACGTAGGGGAGGGATTCAGGTGGTAAGTGTATTTGGGTTGAGGGTAGCCTAGGTGCGTTGCCTGAGGGGGCTGTATCATTATCCGTTCTCATACCCACAGATTTCTTGGTGTTAGTGCCCAAGGGTGCGTTACTTGGCCGTCCCTCCCGCCCCAGTGACTGGTGGGTACTTAACACTCCCTCCCGCCCTGGTGACTGATACGTATTTGGCGCTGGTATAGTTAAATCAATACCTGGGCCGATGCCTGTATTGGTTGAGGCAGGGGGTTTGTCAATTAGGGGCGGTGCAAAGGTCGTAAGGTTTGTGCCGTGAGGGCAGTTGATTTTACCAATATCCCTAATAGACAGCTTAACGACATTCTTAAACGAGCAAAAATTGTCCAGAATAGTTTACTCCAGCTTATCAACTTTTTCTACAACCGTTTTAATCCTTTCCAGTAGTGGTAAGATTAAGGAACGGACGGTGTGTTCTAACTGGGAGATCATGTCGTGATTATTTAGCGAGGAGGGAGTGTGTGTACTGGCATCGACCATAGATGGACAGGCTGTGGGGCTTGAAGTGTCGGAGAGTACCATATTTTTAGATGACTTGGGTATTTTTGCCTGCCTAACACCATCCGTAGCCCCACCCCTTTTCCTTTTCTGGTTAACTGGTCTAGAGGGTTTAGCCCCTGCCCTGGTCTGAGGGCGAGTGGCTTTAGACTTAGGTGTGGCCACAGATTCCGCTTCTGGTACGACGTCCGTCATGACAGGGGATTCTGATAACCTCCCGGTGGATGATGACAAATTGTACAGTATTTCGGGCTCTATAAGCGAAGGTGCATCCCCCCGTGTATGCTCTCTAAATTTATTTGGTGATTTAACAAAAGCTAGCGGGCCCAATGATGAGCGTCTAGCAAGCGTGGGATCTATAGAGAGGCGTCTTTCGGTGATAGCAATTTCGTGTTCAAGAACCGAGACGGCTCGAGTGATAAATTGGTCCATGGTACCAGACACTGTTGTAGAGGCCGTGGCACGCTTCCCCTTCCCAGTCATTTGACACCGTACAAGTGGGCACCCAATATATATAGATAGTGGCTGGGTAACGCAAATGTCAATGGTCGTAAGACAAATCCTCCGGCGACTTACTGCTTGTACTCGAAGGAAAGGGGGATTTGCCCAGCCCGGCCTGGTCGGCCCCGGACGGCCACAGATGGTCCCGCCCTTATCCCGGACTTCTCCCGGCGCCGACCCGCGCGCGGACCCGCGATGCGGTGGCACGGGTGTAATTTAAGCGCCTCCAGGCGCGAAAGAACGTCTGGCGGCTTCCGGGTCCGCCGCTAAGGCTGTAGAGAATTGTAGTCCAATGCTACTCCGCTCGGCGGGCTCGCCAAGACCACAGCGGCGAAGAGAGGCAGGCTGCCAGGGACCACACCGCACACCAGCAGGAAAACACCACCACAGGTAACGGGGGCCAAACAATAAGGGTCAGCAAAGGTTCACCCGCTCTGTCAGCGGCACGGGTGTAATTTAAGCGCCTCCAGGCGCGAAAGAACGTCCGGCGGCTTCCGGGTCCGCCGCTAAGGCTGTAGGGAATTGTAGTCCAATGCTACTCCGCTCGGCGGGCTCGCCAAGACCACAGCGGCGAAGAGAGGCAGGCTGCCAGGGACCACACCGCACACCAGCAGGAAAACACCAACACAGGTAACGGGGGCCAAACAATAAGGGTCAGCAAAGGTTCCATTTGATTTAGTCAGTTTCTAAGTACTTATGTTGTGAACCAACCATTACCAAATAGACTGCTTCAAATGTCTATGCAGTATGCACGTAGTTCTCTAACCACCTATACAGTTGTTTTCACACCTTCAATTCCCTAGTCAGTATCCATACACTTCTAGGAAACACCCTGTCAGTCCCTTTGCAGTCTTCTAGTGACCCATTCAGCACCATGTAGTAATCCATTCACTGTGCCAAAACGCAAACATTTATAAATTCACTAAGACACTCTGTTTGCAGTACTGTAATGATTCAGTCACTGTCTAAGTATTCATGCACTGAGCCAGGCCTTAGCACATGGACTGCTTCAAACCCCTATGCACTATGCATGTAGTTTTCTAACCACCTACAGACTTGTCTTTTACACTTTCAATTCCCTAGTCAGTATCCATATAGTCCAGCAAACATCCTGTCACTCCCTTTGCACTCTTCTAGTGACCTATTCAGTACCAAGTACTAATCCATTCCCTGTGCGAAAACCCAACCACTTATAAATTCATCCAGGCAGTCTCCTTGCTGTAGTGTAATCATTCAGTCAGTCCTGAAGTACTCATGCAGTGAGCCGGGCCTTAGCACATGGAGTGCTTTAAATGCGTATGCAGTATGCATTCAGTTCTCTAATCAGCTACACAGTTGTCTTTTGCACCTTCAATTCCCCAGTTAGTATTCATATACTTCTAGAAAACACCCTGGTACTCACCCAGTGTGTTTCCTTTTAGTAGTGTAATCATTCAGTCACTTAGCATGTAGTCTTTTAGTGAGGTAGGCTTTAGGGCATGAACTGCTTCAAAGTAGTATGCACTATGTATGTAGTGTTTTAATCATCGTCACACTTGTGGTTCAGGGCTATAGTTTCTTAGTCTGTTTTTATATAAAATGTGTTTGTACAGTAATGGAATACTGTAAATTTGAAAGTTATTAATATACATTTATTTGTGATTCTTTTTTGCAGATACTGTTTTTTAACGTTAAAATTGAGAAATTATGCCAGAAAAAAAAGAAAAAGAAAAGAACAGAGACAGGAGGATTATTTGAAGAAACATCAGCCACAAGTATTGAATGAACAAGATAATGTGGCTAAAAGGAAAAAAAATTCTGGTAAGATCACGAAGCAATTTATTAAAAATGTTTGTAGGAGCAAACAGAATGTAGAGAATGCTGCAACTTCAGAACATTTTTTAAGTAAGAAAAAAAATCAAAATAAGAGGAAAAGTAGAAAAGCAAATGTTCAGTCAAAGGAGATAAAGTATGGTAAAAGAAGACAAAATCAGTATAAGGAATTACGCAAAAAAATATTTTACAAGAGAGTAGTGCATAATTTGCTGAAAGATGTGAAGAAATATAAAAAGAGAGCTTTATTTTATAAAAAGAAGAAGCATATTGAAAGCATTGTGGAAAAGGCTTTTGAAGTAAAAAGGAAACTGTTTATTTTACTGTTAAACAGAATTCGACCACTAGATAAACCAATATTTGTAATGAAGGCCAAAACTAGGAGGAAAAGAGTTATTAAAAAAAAAAATGTTGTGATGTTTTTTTGGGAGAATGGAAACACAGTTCTAGTTCAGAGCCTTTTTTAATGAAGAGAGTTATTCACTAAGTGAAAAGTGAAAAATTATTGTATGCAGTTGACACCAGTGGTAGAGGTTATGAGGTTAGTGATGGTTGTCCAATGGAGAAAGAGAAAATGATTGAAAGAAATGCAGAAGAAGTGACAGCTGATGAAGTTTTTAGGGAGACGTTCTAAAAACCCTGTGTACACTTGGGATTGCAGTAGTGTTTGTAGTGTACGACAGGAATCTATTGAAAAATTATGCAGTTTTTTACAAGTCTATACTAAAAAAAGTGTAAAACAAAAGATTAAGCTGTTGCAAGGACTAGAACCTTGCAGAGTGAGAAAACATACTGGTTTGCAAGGTCATTCTCTGGCTTGTCGTTCTAGGAAAGTTTTTGAAAGTGTTTTTCACCATTTCAGAATGCTGGCAGTTCATCATACTTAAATGCGGAAGTTAGTGAGAAGGTTGCATTATGCAAAAAGTCCAGCACTAAAGTTAAGTGAGTTGAACAGTGCTCTTTTACGTGGGTCAGTTTCAGATGTGAAACAGGTCTGTGAGGATATTTAGTTTTGTTACTTTGGGCCTCAGCAAGAGAGTGAAGAAACTGACACATTAGTAGAACAAAATGTTGAAGACATGTAGAACCTGTAATTACAGAAAAATTTGAGGATGAAATCACAAAGTTTAAGGTAATTTCAGGTGAAAAAACAAATGTTTCTTGTATTTGTTGTCGGTGAAGTCACTATAAAAATCAGACTAGGGGTGTCAATCTGTATTTTAAAAGTGAAATAGAAGATAATGATAAGTGGATGGAATTTGCAACTTATTTGTTGGTAGAGGATTGTTTTGATTTGGGATGTGAACAGCGTATTTGCAAATATTGTTATAATAAATTAGATGAGAATAAAATGCCTGCTAGAGCTGTTCATAATAATCTAGAGTTGGTTGCTATTCCTCCAGAGCTGATTGATTTAAATACGTATGAGTCTATTCTGATACAATGTGTTCACCCGTTTCAGGCTATTGTTCGTATGGAGCCCAAAACAAGTAAATTACCTCCATCAGAGTTGCAAAGAGGATTAAAAGGAAGAGTTGTGTATTTACCATTAGATTTAAGGAAAAATGTTGAAACTATTGGTGTAGATCATGCAGAAAATGAGCCACTAGTCATTCTAGTTAATGGTGTTCCTACTAAGAATAAGAAAATCTGGCAAGAGTTAGTGGATGTTAGAAAAGTGCAAAAGGCATCATTGAATCTGATAAAAAAATAATGAGTACTATAGAAATGTGTTTGTTGGAGAAGAAGAAATAGATTTAGCAGAAGATAGTGAAACATTAAGCGGACAAATTGAAAAAGTGGACATGTCCAGATGTGAAGAGATCTATGAACATTACAGTGTACATCCACTTCATTCCAAAGAGGGGATGGGGAATACAATTGAGTTGTTTCAAATGAAAAAAAGCAACAGGAAGTCCCATGAGTGTATGGGAAGAGAGCTTGGAAGCTCGTTGTTTCCAACAGGAAAAGGTGGACGATATGATGAACGTCCTGTGCAGATTCCTGCATCTGAATATCGGACAACAAGATTATATGCAGAAGATCCAAGATTTCGACAATGTATCCCTTATATGTTTCATCTTTTGTTTGAAAGTGACTTGTCTGGACTTTCATATGCAGTAAATCACATTTTAAAAACTGGAATGCATCTGCAAAATGTAACTGCAAAGGATTTTATGGATAAAGTTCATCAGAGAGATGATAATTTAGAATCTCAGTTGATTAATTTGATGGCATGTCAGCGTGGGACTAATGAATATTGGTACCGTCGACATGGAGAACTGAAATGTATGCTACGGAACTTGGAAACTCCTACGTGGTTTCTTACCCTAAGCTGTGCTGAGTACGCTTGGGATGATTTACTTGAATTTCTTCGAGAGGCAAATTCCAATATAAAAAATATTGAATACAAGACACCTGGAGAATTGTGCTCCTTGGATCCTGTCAATGTATGTAGATATTTCAATCATAGATTTGAAGCTATGATGTCTTTCCTCTGCAATAAAAAGAATCCTCCTCTTGGAGAAGTTGTGGATTTCTTTTGGAGAAAGGAGTATCAAGCAAGAGGTGCTCCTCACATACATATGTTGTTATGGGTCAAGGACGCCCCCAAATTTGGAACAGATTCAGATGAAACTGTTTTGTCTTTCATTGAAGATTATGCTACATGTGCTCTTCCAAATAGCAGAAAAGAGAAAAACTTAAAACAACAAGTCTTACGATTTCAAAGCCACAGGTGTGGAAAATACTGTCGACGAAAGTACAAGTCAAAGGATAAGTTCTATACCAAATGTCGTTTTGGATTTCCACGTCCTGTATTAGTCAAAGGAAGAGTGAACAGTTTTATGTCAGCAGTACGACATACCATCACAAGAAAGTCTCCTAAAAACACCTAAAACTTAAGCAGAAGCGAAGAATCGAAATACATAAATGACTACAATCCAGTTATTTTATCCATGTGGAATGCTAACATGGATATTCAGTATGTTGCGGACAATTCCATTGCTGTTGCTCGATATGTAACGTCTTACATTACTAAATCAGAAAAGACTGAATTGAAAGAAATGTGGGAAGAGATTTCTCACGAGAAGAGTCTAAGTAAGAAATTATACAGTTTCAGTTTGAAGATGTTATCGCATCGTGAAATTGGAGCATATGAATGTTCAGATCGGTTATCATCTGCAAGTCTATATTCCAAACGTAGAAGAATCATTTGGGTAAATCTAGGTCTTGCAGGAATGCGAAATCGGGTACTGAAATCTGTTCAAGAAATTTAATATTTAGCAGAAAATGACCCTGAAAGTACAGATATTTTGAAAACCAATATGTTGGACACATACTATCCAAATAGAAGTCATCATCTTGAGAACATGTGTCTCTATGAAGTGCTGCAAAACTACACTTTTAAACGGAATATTACAGAGAACATCAACGATGGAAAATATGGAGTGATTGGTTCTGAAGGATGTCTGGTGAAACAAAGGAAAAGAAATTTAATTAATCACAGAAAACTGAGTTGCGACACTGCTGACAAAAGGGAATTTTACTATTTAGCCCTTTTGCAAATGTTCAAACCATGGCGTTCTGAACTGGAATTACTTGGAGATTTTCCCAGCTATGAAGATTCATTTAATGCTTGTAAAGATAGCATACAATGCAGTGCTTTTGCAAATTATGGTAAAATGTTGAATTATGAAATTGATCAAGAAGCTACAATTGCAGCTGAGATTGCTAGAGACAGTTCTCAAGACAGTCAAAGTTCTGCTGCACTGAGTCAAGATCCACTAGGACAACCAATTGTTGCAAATGAAGCAGCGATTGCAATGAATGAGGTGGAAACAAGCAATGTATCAAGCACAAGAAGATGCAATACAGTTAGGAAACTTGGAAGAGCAACTAAATGTTGAACAGAAACAAATATATCAGCAAGTGAAAGAGCAGATTGACCATGGATTACTTCATGAAAAGAGAGTGTGCTCATGTACATCATTTCAACCTATCCGAATGTATGTGAGTGGTCAAGCTGGAACAGGAAAGAGTTTCTTAATTAAAGTAATTACAAGTTATCTGCAAAAAACAACTGAGTCGCATTTGTCTTGTGTTGTCACTGCTCCAACTGGGTTGGCAGCACATAACATTAAAGGAATTACTTTACATCGTTTACTAATGCTGCCAGTAGAGCATGAGAAAAAATTGGAATACCACAAGCTATCTGGAGAAGCTTGTTGTGAAGTTTCAAGAGTGCTGAAGAAAATGAAACTTCTCATTATTGATGAGGTGAGCATGGTTTCAAATTTGATGCTTGCCTTTGTGCATTTAAGAATGCAGCAAATTCTTAAAACAGAGTATGACGTGTTATTTGGAGGAAAACACGTCATAGTTTTTAGAGATCTACTGCAACTGACACCGGTAAAAGGACAACCGGTATTTAAAACACTTGCCCATGAAGATACCAGAAAGTCTCTTGGCAGTGTTGGTAATGTGAACATTTGGAGTAATTTTGAATACAAAGAACTGACAACAAATATGCGACAGGCAAATGATGCTGAATATGGAAGTATTCTTCAAGATATAAGAATTGGAATTCTTTCAAAAAAAGGGAAAGAAGCTTTGGAGAGTCGATTACTTTGCAATGTCTTTCCAAATGAAAATGCAGTTGCTGCAAAAGTGTACGTGGAAATTGCTAAAAATAAGTCAGTGATTTGCTTAATGCCGACACTGCGTGAGTGTTCAATATTTAACGAAGAATTATTAAAATTGGAAAATGAAGAAATTGTTGAAATGGAAGCCATCGATAAAATACTACATGAAGGAATCACTATTATTTTGATGGGTAAGTTGAGATCAAAACTAGATTGTTTAGAAAAAAAAATATCTAAAACTGCTGGTATAGAAAAGACACTGTATGTGTGTGTAAACTGTCGGGTAATTTTAAGGCGTATTTTGGATGTAGAGAAAGGTTTAGTTAATGGTGCAATGGGAAAAGTGGTGGATTTTGTGAATTATCAGAAAAAAGAAGGAATTTAATTTTTAAAAATTAAATTTGATCAGATTGATGAAGTTAAAGAAATTGGTCGTTGTTCAGTTCGTTTTTTGCTTGTTAAAGATTTATATGTCCGTAGGAAACAATTTCCATTTTCTCTAGCATATGCAGTGACTATTCATAAATCTCAAGGATTAAGTGTAGACAGTGCATTGGTGAACATTGGATCTACTGTATTTAAAAAGGGTATGGCATATGTTGCTTTGTCGCGAGTTAGAACATTATCTGGTTTGTTTTTGATTGATTTTGATGAGACAAAGGTTACTGCAGATGCAAACGGTGTAAAAGAGTATAATAGGTTAAGAAGGGTGTATGCTCCAAATTTAGGTCAATATCCTGTATTTGAAAAGCATGTGGTTTGTCGAAAAAGAAGGTTAGAGAATATCTGTTCTGAAGGTGTCAAGAAGGGAAAAGAACAAGATAATGTTGCGATTGCAGGTAAAAAGAAAATAGTTCTGGTGTCAACTGCTATGCTAATGTAGTGGTCAATGTTGTTTTTTATCTTGAAGGTTTGCAAGAACAAATTATGCAGAATTGGGAAAAAAGATTTTGTTCTCTGTTGCATTCTGTTTATGAAAAATTGACAACAGATAGAAGTAAAATACAATCTGTTTCAGATGTTCGTAATCTTTTGGATGTGTGTTCTGGTTCTACACAATTTACACAAAATATCCAACAAGATGCTCAGGAATTTTTAATGTATATGCTTACCATTTTTGAAAATGAAGGCGTAGAAATAGAAAATATTTTTGGCCTTTCTTACAAATGGGAACATTATTGTGAAAATTGCATGTATACATGTAGCACCAATGTAGACACTGAGAGATTTCTGTATTTAACATTACCAGACTGTAAATCAGTGTCTTTCAATAAATTAGTGAAAGGTGCAATTCAAAACATGGAGTGTAGCCAATGTAAATCAGAAATGTTATCCACATTATTCTTAACAAAATATGGAAAATACATAATTTTAATGATGCAATGTTGTACAGCTGATGGAAGAAAATTGGATACTTTAATAAAGCAGTTTGTAGCAACACAGGTATCAATATCAGGAAGGACTTTTGTAGCAATTGCAATAATTTTCCATGATGGTCCTTCCACCACATCTGGACATTATACTGCCTATCTAAAATGTGACAAAGGCTGGACACTTTGTAATGATGCCCAGTTGGTTTTCAAACAACGTTTGCCTAGGGAATTGCAAAATTCCTACCTAATATTTTTAAAGCCAAAGTTTTAGGAAGATAATTCAGTCTCTGAGGAATTTATTATTATAATTTAATAGGACTACCATTGGACAATTTACATAAAGAAGAAGTGCAAAAATACCATTTGGCCTCAAGGAAAGGTATATTTTTGAATTATGGACTTTTTGGTGGTCATTTATTCGGGGATTATTTTAATGCGGCAACATTTACAGTTTTTATAAGTTAAAGTTATAAAATGTTATAATCTGTAAGCATTTCATATATGTATGATTTGTATTTTCTGGTATTTTACTGAGAATAGTATGTTGGTTTTTTTTAACAATCTTTCTGATTGTTTTTTTTTTGCCATCTGTTAAGTGATGAGTACCATTGAAATATATTCTGAGAACAGCAAAAAAGGCAAACAAATTACTTTGTGGAAATTATGTTGTGTTGTAAAAAATGTATTATTATATGCTATAATTTTTTTTTTCTTTCACTGATCCAAAGTTTAAAATAAGCAATTTTTAACAATTTTTATTTGAATGAAAACCAGCAAAAATGAATACCATTTTTTAATCATATTACTGTGTAGGTAAGTTTAACTAAGTCTCAATATGCAGAATGAAGAGGCCTGCAAGAAGCTACAAAGTTGAAACACGTTTCTAAAAACACTCTGTTTATGTAGTTTTGAAATCTGACCATAATCAGATATCATGTGACCTGCAAAAAACGAGATTTGAGGGGTTCATAATATTTCACGTTTTTAGCTGTTGAAGGACCGCAATCATTTCAATCATTCTTCTTTGAACATCTTTGCAGACAAAACTCTGTGCTTACTTTTATCATTCGCAAGGAAATTTTAAAGCGGAAATATGTCACTTTTTGGAACATAGTTATTGTGCAAGACACTCTTTTATATTTACAAAGAGAGGAAAAAGCACTCTGGGCACTTTTTATACTCCATGTAAATACAACCTCATCATTTAGACCACTTTGTGTTGAAAGGGTGTTCTATAAGTGTTGTTGTGCATGATTGCACTTAATACTCATAGAACAAGACACATATCTAGATTTATCATAAATCATAAATCTCGATATGTGTGTGAATGGTGCACCATTCTACAATTGGTGTAGGAAAGCACAACAAAGAGAATTGTTTTAATTTCTCCACATTTTTATATCTTCAATGCATGCTGAAATCTTCAGCATACATTGAAGGAGAAAAATGCATTTTCTCATTGTTTTTGTACAGGAAGGTGTGTCTTCCTGTAGAAAAAAAATACAGCACATGACACAGATATCCTTGCACTATTGTGCAAGGGTGCCTGTGTCACCACATGGCTGCAGTTTAAGCAGCCGTGCAGACAGAAGCATAGATTTGCAACATATTTATGTACATATGTTGCATGCCTGTGCTTCGGAAGTACTACAGCACACTGCAGATAAAGAAGTTACTGTGTGATGCTGCAGCACTTCCTCATAGTTCTGCACTTATACATTCACCATACGCTACTAATGCATTCATTCAGTCAATTACGTACTACACATACACTCATGTAAACTTTCACACACTAACAAAGAAATTTAGCTCTTTTTTAAACCAGGAAAGTTAGTTCTTACAAGAACTTTTTTGTTCTTCTTTCTTCTTTTACATTTTTTTGGGGGGTTTCTAAACAATTTTGTGATTTTTTTGATTTTTCTGAAAAAAAACAAAAAAAAACCAGGAGAAACCAAAGAATGAACTTCAGGGAACAATAACAAAAAAAAAAAAACCTAGCAACTATGACTTTCTTGGCGGCGGCAGATCAGATCGATCGACTGCTCGCCATAGCACAAAGTCTTATTGCACTTAGTGCAGAGCACTTTTAAAAATTGAAATTGAGGACGGATGTCCAAGGTTTGGTCTGATGGATGCACTCTTGATGTGCTCGGCTGCGATGAGGTGGATGGCGCAGGAGCAGGAGTGTTTCTCATCCGTCGGCACTCTTCTTTTGCAAGATTGTTTGGATGAAGGGTCCTCATGTGCTTCATCATACTTGCCGTGCCGCAAGAGTATTTCTTGTTAGGATCCCCTCTCGATAGGACTCTTTTGCAAATCTTGCATGTGACCAAGGTGGCATTGGTTTTATTCTGCCCCTCGGGAAAAGTAAAAAATGTCCATACCACTGAAGAGAAACGTTCTTTGAGTGGGAACTCCGGCAAAAATTCATCCTCAGAGGTTTGAGGTGATGCAGGTGATGCCTGCTGCCCTGAAGCCATTTATGGTTAGATTGTAAACTTAGTCTAAAAAATGTTCTTCTCTCCAAAGAGGTGGTTCTCCAAAGAAGCTCAAAGAAGAATGATTGAAATGGGTGGGGTCTTTCAGTAGTTAAAACAGGAAGTGTAATGAACCAATCAAATCTCTTTTTTTGCAGGTCACATGGGATCCGCGCACCCTTCGCTTACGCAGCACGCACCCAGCGCGCATCCGCGAAATTGTATTAAAAAGAAATATAGGATTAGATGTCAAAATATATTAGTTTTAAGACTAGTTTAGAGTTTGTCTTCAATTAATATTCCCATGCAATACATAAATATGTTTTTTTAAATGTTAAATAATTCGCGGGATCCGCGCACCTACCGTGTCATAGACGCAGATGACGCATCGCGGAAGCGCGTAAACGTCGCATTACGTACATCGAACGTGTCGCGTATAGGCTGGGAGTCGCATACCGGTCGCATTGCAATCGCGCACTAAACACGTACCCAACGCGTACCATGCGTGGATGCTATCGCGTAGGGATCGAGAACGGTGCGCTTAGGGTGCGCGGATCCAAAAACATTGAAAAAATATATAAAATAAAGTTTTGCACATATAGTTAAAAAAATATTTTGAAAAATATAAAAAAATATTTTGAAAAACCCATTAAGTTCAACTAATATTTTTTAATTTTTAAAAGAATTAATTGAAAAAATACATTTAAAAATGGTGATAAAAAAGTATTTTAACAAAAATGTAATTAATGAAATGACACTGAATTTGAAAAATAAAGAAATCCAATCAAAATCATTAAACATGATATCTTCAGAGATAAGTTATAGATAGCAATTAGCATTTAAAAAACCTTTGAAATTCACTGAAAAAAAACATAGGTTTCAGGCTTGATATAGCTAGGAATTAGCATTTAAAAAACCTTTGAAATTCACTGAAAAACTATAGGTTTCATGCATGTTATAGTTAGGAATTGGCATTTAAAAAACCTTTGAAATTCACTGAAAAAACCAATGGTTTCAGGGGCGTTATAGTTAGGAATTGGCATTTAAAAAACCTTAGAAATTCGCAAAAAAACCCCATAGGTTTCAGGGGCGTTATAGTTGGCTGGACATTTCCCTCGTACAAAACCATTGAAATTCCCCTGTTATAGTTACTTCAGCTAACTATAACTCGCCCCCCCGCAATGCACTGCTGATGAAGTCACATATTACATCACTCATGACATGGTCAGTGACATCACTGATGACATCACTGATGACATCTCAAATGACATCACTGATGACGTCATCGGCAGTGCAACAGGGGAATTTCAATGGTTTTGTACGAGGGAAATGTCCAGCTAACTATAACGCCCCAGAAACCTATGTTTTTTTGTGTGAATATATATATATATATATATATATATATATATATATATATATATATATATATGTGATCGAGTCACGTCATGGCTGCTGAGGTCTGATGGGGGCAGTAAATAAACAACAACGGAACAAAATTTGGTGGTCCGTGCTCTTTCTTTCGAGCAGAGAAGTCGAAATAAGAAGGAGTGTTCTTGGATATATATATATACATGCATATACATATAAATATACACACACAAATATGTACTGTAAAAAACAACGTAACATTATAGTTAGGTGTGATAAAAATGTCTTTTTTTTTTAAACCTTAGAAATTCACTGAACAGGACAAAGGTTAAAGTAATTTTATAGTATTTTATTAATATATTTATTTTGTTATTGCTTTTATTAAGTTCCAACATTAATTAATACAGCACATCATAAGCCTTACAATTCCGTAGGGACGATTGGCAAGTACATTTAATCCACTGAAGGTGTAAGGTGGTGTTTAGTTCTGTAATCCTAAAAATATTTGCAAGATCTAAACCTGTGTCCCATTACCTTGCACGTTAGCATGCTCCCCTCATCTGAGCTGGGGGAAGCGACAGAAAAACCAAGAGATAAAAGAAATTAGGAGGGGGAGGAAAAGAGGGGGAGGAGGGTCTCTCTAGCCTCCAGATATGATATGCAGGCAGGCAAAATAGTCTGTGCGATCTGTTCGCCCAGAGGGTGCCGTTTCCTACTCGATTGCTGTGGTGGTCTATTTTGGTCCAGTGAGTGAGGGTGAAGGTAGCTCTGTAGTGGTACCCAGATGTCCCTGGGCCACGCCTGTGCAGGCATCAGCTCCCAGTATTCAGACAGCTGGTCGTGGCAGAACGCTGCATCTTTAAGCCAGTCAGTGAGGCGCATACTCCTACGATGGCCCCAGCACATCGCTATTCTCCTCTTGACCAGCATGAAAAGCAATGCCGCTAATTTCCTGCATGTCACTGGAACCTTGCATACATCCCCCAGCATCGCCGTCAGGGTAGTGCTCAAAGGTGTGTTCCAACATCACCCCCAGCACTTCAAATGTAGTGTCCCAGTATCTCTCAATATCCGGGCAGGCACAGGCCAGGTGTAAGAATGTTGAATCTCACACATCTTGCATCCTCAGTTAGTCCAATGTTATGCAGCCATTCAGGTGTCCTATAAAGACTATGTAAAAACTTAAAGTGGATCAGCCTCGGTCTGTAGTTGGGAGACAAGTCCCTGGCCTGGTGCAGCAGAAAGCCCATTTATCCTCTTCTATGGGGATCCCTAATAGGTCCTCACACCACTCCGAAGAGACACTGACTGGTGCCGTGTGGTGCATGCCTGAATATAACCTGGTAATGAGTTTACACAGTGACACGTTACTCTTCCAGAACCTGAACGTTGTGGGTGCTACCAGGACCGAGGCGAAGTGACCCCGCATCGCCGCTCAGAGCTGGTAGTATGTCATTCTATCAAGCAGGCCCGAATTCTCCCCAGACAGCGCGCTGTCCAGCGAAATGAAGGACCCATCGGGAAAGACGTTACCCATTGTGTGAAGTTGGAGCTTCTTCAGTCTCTGGCACACTCCCATGTCTTCCGAGAAGGTCAGCAGAGACACCGAAGGGGCAAACATTGTCTCCAGTTGTGCCCTGCGTCCCAGCTCGCGCCATGCCCAAACAGTGCATCCCACCGTGTTTATCTCCTAGTGCAGACTAGTCTGTGGCCTGTAAAGTATCATGTGTAACGGTGTTGGAGCGGCTTGGTCGTGGTCAGGTGCCGTGTGTGCCATGAATTGGGTCAGGAAGATCCAGTAAAACCCAAACTAGGCCTATGCACAGTTATAATACATCTCCATGTCTCGGGCCCCCAGGCCTCCCTAATCAAAAGGCAGCGTCAGAGTTTCCAATGAGACCCTAATTGTTTACCTGCCCAGGAAAGGGCAATCATGTTTGATCGCAATTTGGATCTAAAATGGGCGCTAAGCGGTAAAGGGAGGTTGACAAATACAACCAGAAATGTATGGAGTACTACCATCTTTGCGATGGCTAGTCAACTCGCGGGGGACATAGGGAGGGCTGACCAGAGGCCTAAGCGGCTCTCAAACTAATACATAAGCTTCCCATAATTGTATCGCCAGAGCTCTTTAATATTGTGGCTGAGCCAGATTCCCAGATATTTCACCGGGGCCTCCGCCCAATCGAGAGGGTATGCCCACTGGAACTGGTCTGTGGCCGCGGTCAACTGGAAAATAACTGACTTCCCCCAGTTAATGGAGATATCAGACCGCCGAATCTTATAATTTCCCTGAGCAGGGGGTCGAGATTCACAGCCGAGCACTTGACCTATAAAGTCACGTCATCCGCATAGAGCAGCACCAAGATCACCCTGGGGACGAGGCTAGGCTGTGATGCGCGTGATGCAGTCTCAGGTGAGCAGCGAGAGGCTCCATGTCCATAGCAAAAAGGAAGGGAAACAACAGGCAGCCTTGTCTCGTGCCACGGGCCACCGGGATGAGGGAAGAGATTATACCATTGATCCGTAGTCTCGCCATTGGAGAGGAGTATAGCAGGGCGACTAATTTTATAAGTTTACAGCTGATACCGAAGCGGGAAAGTAGCACAAAGAGATATGGCCATTCCAAGGTATCAAAGGCCTTGGTAGCATCCAGAAAAATTGCGGCGGCTGGGATGGAGGGAGCAATTTCTTGCATGGTCGCGAAAAAGGTGCGTAAATTGTGGGACTTACCTCTGTAGGGGACAAACCCACACCGATCAGGCCATAACACCATGGGCAGCAGCGGGAGGAGCCGTGTCGCAATTAATTTAGCAAGGATTTTATTGTACAGATTAAACATTGATAATGGTCTGTAGAAGTCACAGGGCAACGGATCATTGTCCGGTTTGAGGATAGTGATAATCAGCACCTACCGGAAAACTGGAGGGAGCTCTCCCCACTCCAGCGACTCCTCATACATTCCGCACCCTGGAATCGCGAGCTGATCCCTTACCCGAGACCGCTCTTCTACCGATCCTGCTATTTTAGCGTTATCCGTGTGATCCCTGTTCCCGCCGTTTCCTCAGCGGGTCCTTCTCCGCGTGTGACTTCGTACTGAGGTCTATATTGACACATACAATAACTTCCGTACAGCCCTGATGAGTCACAACAGCTACACGTTGTGACGAAACACGTGTCGGCTGATTAATTTCTTTTGTATATTGAATTGAAACTTTTCATTAAAAGAAATCTTGCACGCAACACGCCTGATGTCGACCGGTGTTTATCCATTAATAAGAATTTTTCTGACTCCTTCTGGCTCATGTTGAATACTTACAGAACCTGATAATTATCCATACGTGTGCACAGGATCTCATGTTCCGACTCCTCATACATATCACAGAAATGTGGTGCCAGAAACGGAGCAAACTCTTTATAGAAAGCGGTAGTAAGGCCATCCAGCCCTTGGACCTTCTCTCCGGGCAAGGCACAAATCACTCCTATCACCTCCTCCTCTGAAAAAGGTTCGTCCAGGTATCTGCAGTGTCCGTCTTCCAGCCCCAGCATCTGGATAGAGTCAAAAAAGGGGGTCAAATCCGGGTGGACGTCAGATTGCCTCGCTGCATAAAGTGTAGAGTACAAGGATAGCATTTCAGCCTGAAACGCTTCCTGCCCAATCACCGTCCCGTTGTCTGAAGTACGCAGCTCGCAAATGTAATCCTTGGCCCATGGTTTCCTGAGAAGAACAGCCAGGGTTTTCCCAGTGCGGTCCCCCTCACCAAACCCGCTAGTTCGAGCCTCTCTCCCCAAGTAATGTGTCTGCCTTTGGGCTGCCTCTTCAAACTTGGCGATTTCCTTTTTTATGTTCCCCAGGACCGCCATCTGATTAGTGGTGAAATATTCCCCTTTGAGCACTCGTATCTCTCCTTCAAGACACTTGTAATCTCCATGGAGTGAACGCGACACTCCCGCTTGTTTGGCTATACATTCACTGTGGATCACAGATTTGAAAGCTTCCCACAGTGTGGAGGGAGAGTCCATTGTGCCCACATTCAGTTCAAAGTATTCCACTTTGGCGGAGCGAATCGTGTCTCAAAACACTTGATCTCGCAGAGCTTCCGAAGGGAATCTTCTGTTAAAGGCTCTACCCAGCCCACCCAGTAATGAGAACACCAGCAACACCGGAGCATGGTCAGAAAATGTTTGAGCGAGGTGGGATACTCCGTAGACCCATGTGGCCACATCCTTCAAGGCCAGACAGAAATCTATTCTGGACCAATTAGGGCCCGCTGAAGACACACAGGTGCCTTCTTTTTTATGCATATTACGGAGGCGCCTGATATCCACCAGACTGTAAACCGACATAATAGTCTGCAGCTGCTCTGCCGCTCGCGGGTGGAGACGGCGAGAATCACTGGATCTGTCCTAATCGGGGTCCAAAATTACATTGAAATCTCCTCCCCACAGATCTTCAACCAGTCGCCTCACCTCTACGAAAAAATCTGGGTCGTCTACATTGGGTCCATACACCTATACAAGCCGAACCGGGTGGCCCCCAGGCACTCCCGCTACTATTACATATCTCCCTTGCGGGTCACATAGCAGCGCGCATGTGCCAGGGTAGCCCTTTTCTAAGTATGATAGCGGTTCCTTTAGTGTAATTGGAGTATCTAGAGACACATTTCTCACCCATCCAACCCGCCCGCAGGTGTGCACAATTAGGCCCCATGAAACTTAATTCTCGCAGGAGACATATGTCCCCCATGTGCTGGTGAAGATAGGCCGCAACCAATCGTACTTTCCTGTAATCATTCAGGCCACAAACATTCCATTTCACAGCTTTCAAAGCAGTTACTGTGTCAGCGTGCTCGCCCATACAACCATCCTCTGGGTATCGTGCATGTTTAGAGTCCAGTACCCACCAGTGTGAGGCAGAGCGAGTCCAGAGAGGGGAAAGGAGAAGCAAAAGGGGGGGAAGAAAAGTACAACAGAGCAAACATAGAATACCCAATTCCCCAGAACCCCATCCACCTCCCACCACAGCCTCCCAACATGGCTGAAAAGCAGAACCCCTACCCCACTGAGGTCAACAGTGGCCAACAAACAAGAACAAAGCAGGACTCATCCCATAGGGGAAGCCATGAAGACCCTGGCGTATTCCAGCTGAGGTTTAACTGGTTGGCTGGATGAGAGGAGGGCACTGAGGAAACCATTGTTACCCACTTGGCAGACAGAGCAAGACAATGGAGAGTCATCTTGAGAGGCTGAAAGCACCATAACAAAAGGATGAGTGAGGGTGCCCACCCACCTCCCCGGCCAAAACAGTGATCATTATAGCAGTTCAGTTCAAGCAGGTGTCTAGTCATTCTCGCTGAGGTTTTCACCATCTTCTGCCTGACGCTCTGCACGTGCAGACTGCTTGGAAGGTCGGAGATTACCAGCAAATTTGGCAGCTAGTTTGGGGTCAGTAAAGTACGTGGTTTTGCCGGAATGGAAAATGTGAAGTTTCGTGGGGTAGAGCAGGGAATATTTTATATCCTGTTTCTGGAGCATTCTTTCGCCGGCACAAACTTTCTTCTGGCAGCCTGTACAAACAAGGTGAAGTCCAGATAAAACGATACAGCGTTGCCATGGTACGTTGTTGCTTGCTGGTCCCTAGCTCACCGTAGAACAGTGTTCCGGTCTCTATAATTCAGTAGATGGGCTATTATTGGCCTTGCGGGGGCCCCCGGGGGGCTATCGGGCCGAGAGTTCTGTGTTCTCTTTTGACTAAGCAGACCACCGACAGTGAGTATCCGAACAAGGAGCGCAGCATCTCCTCCACGTCGTCGACTACACAGTTCATGGCAGTCGACTCCGGGATACAGAGGGTGCCGGGGATGTTGCGTCTAGATCTAGCTTCTAGGTCTTCGTTCTTACTCATGATCACTTCAAGGACTTTCTCCATGCTGAGTAGTTTTTCCTTCGTATTGGCCCCTGCATCTTCAAGCACTGATGTGCGTTGCTCGATTTCCGCGATCCTTTCATCATGACCGGCGACCTTGTCCTTCAGTCAGTCTAGTCTGTCCAACATGGACTAGATTTTTAGGTCGATAGTCATGAGGGAATCGCGGATGTCTGGTTCGTGTGTGGACGAGGCACCCAGAGGCACTTCCATCTGTTCTTCCTGCGAGGGGGGCCACCGCAGGGGGGTTTGCGCTGCTCAAAGTACAACTTAGATTGACATGCATCCATTTTTCACATGATGGCTTGTAGCACCCAATTGCCCTAAGAGGGGCACCACGCTAGGGCGGCTATAAATGTTTGCGGTGCGTTGCCCCGCTAAGTGGCTGGGCTGATGTGGCACCTCAAACTGCAACTGTGTCCAGCGAGGTCTCCCTTCCCCACAAGGTACTCTCCACACGTTGCCCTACAGGTCAAGGGCTGCATCGACGGTGGTGCCATGGAGATCTTGCAGCCTGCTCAAGACTGTACTGTGCTTGCCAGAATCCCCCCAAACACAGGTGTTTTTGTTTGTTATTCCGACCTGTTTATCCTCCAATGGGCCTACCCGTGGGGACCGGCCAGGGGTGATCTGCCGGGCAGCCCTTCCAGCTTTACGTCGGTCACTGTGCCAATGCACAAGGGGCCTCTCTCAATATTTCAGCACAGGGCACACCGGGGGCTCCTCTGCATTCGGCCTCTCCATGGCAGGCCACGCGGTGATGCCAAAACTCTGCGGGAGGGGGCCTTCTGGGTCGATTAAGGCCAATCAGGGATATTACAGAGACACCTCTCCTCGGTGCCTGCGTTCGCCCCGGCCGAGTGTCAGAAGCGGCCCGCTCCCGATGCAGCACTGGCCCTGTGGCTTCCAATGGGCCTACCCGTCAATGTGGCAAGGCGCAGGAGGGTTCCTCACAGTATTTGCAGGGAGGGGGCCAAGCGCCTCAAACTGCCGGCTTCCCCCCACTGCGCTTCTCACCTTCTGGGCCATTCAGGGCCCCTCAGTAATCCCTCTGGGACACCTCACCCCCGTGCCCATGTCTGCGGCCTCTAGGCAGGAGCCAGTAGTCTGAGCCACACTGGACCTCGTCGATTTCTGGGCTATGCAGCGGCAAAGGGGTTTCCTCACTCTGGCAGTTTTCCAGCGACCACTGTCGCTGCAGCGAGTTCTCCCACACCACTGTGGTTCAGGTCTGGCTGTTTCCGGGCTGACACGCTCTTGGGCTTCAGCTCATGGACACGGGCCCCGACCGGACCACCCAACCGACCAGACTCTGGCAGTCCAGTCCAGGGAGGCAGTCACAGTCTCTGCAGGCCCATACGTCACTTGGCACTCCTCCCTGTGTCCCTGGAGCACTCCCGTTGCGGCTCCTGCTGCTGCGTTCATTTTTGCCCCTCGGTTGCCGAGCGTGGACCGGGGGAGTCTGGGGCACAGCATGGACACACGAAAGGGGCACGCGGTCTCATCCAGCTCTATCACAGCAGTGTCCCAGCAGAGTGGCACAGGCTGCCATTTTGCACTCCTCCCCCAGCTCTGCTCTGCGTCCTGCTGTTTTCCAGATCCTGGTGTGCTCTGGGTTGGAACAGCCTGCTCCTCAACAACTGTGCTTACATCATCCTCATTTTTAGAGCTTTGATGCCTGCCTGATTTAGCAGATTTATGCCGGATAGTCCATCCAGCCTGCAGGGCCTCACAGAGTGGCGACCATCTTGCAGTCGGGCTCTCTAACGCCCCCCAAGTAATTTTATGGTTAGGTGAATTTCTCAGTGACCACATCAATATTTTGAACTAAAGGAAGCACTAACTATAAATTCTACCCCGCCATACACTGCTTATGACCTCACATATGACTTTACTCATGACATTTTCTATTACATCATTTATGACATCACTGATGACATCTCAAATGACATCATCAAAAACTACTCAACAGATTCACACCAAATCACGAAAAGCACAATCTGCGGACCAAGATCTAGCTTTCTGCCAAATTTGGTGCAGTTCCGTTCAGCAGTTTTTGCTGTAGCATTGTCTAAAGAAGTGTATGGAAAATGCATGGAGAGTTTGCATTTTGGGAGCACCATTTTTCTCGGCCCCCGCTGGACGGATCACCCTAAAACGTTACAGAGTTGAGGTGGATGGACTTTCGTGAAGATTCATCATATGGGGACAAAGTAATTAGCAAACCAAATTAATTAAATGGGGCCAAAGTTATTAGCAAACTTAAAGAAACAATAAGTCTATGGAAAAGCTGACCTAACTATAACTATCTAGTGGTGCCCGCCGCACCACTAGATAATATATATATATATATATATATAAAAATATATATATATATATTCACTGAAAAAACCGTAGGTTTCATGCACGTTATAGTTAGGAATTGGCATTTAAAAAAACCTTAGAAATTCACAAAAAAAACATAGGTTTCAGGGGCGTTATAGTTAGCTGGACATTTCCCTCGTACAAAACCCTAGAAATTCCCCTGTTATAGTTAGTTCAGCTAACTATAACTCGCGCCCCCGCAATGCACTGCTGATGACGTCACATATTACATCACTCATGACATGGTCAGTGACATCTATGGTATTTTTGCACTCCTTTTTATGTAAATTGTCCAATGGTAGTCCTATTAAATTAAAATAATAAATTCCTCAGAGAGTGAATTATCTTCCTAAAACTTTGACTTTAAAAATATTAGGTAGCAATTTGGTAATTCCCTAGGCAAACGTTGTTTGAAAACCAACTGGGAATCATTACAAAGTGTCCAGCCTTTGTCACATTTTAGATGGGCAGTGTAATGTCCAGATCTGGTGGAAGGACCATCATGCCGATTCTGCATAATTTGTTCTTGCAAACCTTCAAGATAAAAAACAACAGAGACCACTACATTAGCATAGCAGTTGACACCTGAACTATTTTCAAACTGATAACCAACAATCTCTTTAACAGTGTCCGATTTCTTTTTACTTGCAATAACAACACTATCTTGTTCTTTTCCCTTCTCGACACCTTCAGAACAGATATTCTCAAACCTTCTTTTTAGACCAACCACACGCTTTTCAAATACAGGATATTGACCTAAATTTGGAGCATACACCCTTCTTAACCTATTATACTGTTTTACACAGTTTGCATCTGCAGGAACCTTTGTCTCATCAAAATCAATCAAAAACAAACCAGATAATGTTCTGACTCGCGACAAAGCAACATATGCCATACCCTCTTTAAATACAGTAGATCCAATGTTCACCAATGCACTGTCTACACTTAATCCTTGAGATTTATGAATAGTCACTGCATATGCCAGAGAAAATGGAAATTGTTTCCTACGGACATATAAATCTTTAACAAGCAAAAAACAAACTGAACAACGACCAACTTCTTTAACTTCTTCAATCTGATCAAATTAAATTTTTAAAAATTCAATTCCTTCTTTTTTCTGATAATTAACAAAATCTACCACTTTACCCATTGCGCCATTAACTAAACCTTTTTCTACATCCAAATTACGCCTTAAAATTACCCGACAGTTTACACACGCATATAGTGTCTTTTCTAAACCAGCTGTTTTAGATATTTGATTTTTCTAAAGAATCCAGTTTTGTTTTCAACTTTCCCATCAAAATAATAGTGATTCCTTCATGCTCTATTTTATCGATGGCTTCCATTTTTATAATTTCTTCATTTTCCAGTTTCAATAGTTCTTCGTTGAATATGGAATACTCGCGCAGTGTTGGCATTAAGCAGATCACTGATTTATTATCAGCAATTTTCATTTACACTTTTGCAGGAACTACATTTTCATTTGGAAACACATTGCAAAGTAATCGACTCTCCAAAGCTTGTTTGACATGTTTTGTAAGAATTCCAATTCTTATATCTTGAAGAATACTTCCATATTCAGCATCATTTGCCTGTCACATATTTGTTGTCAGTTCTTTGTATTCAAAATTAGTCCAAATGTTCACATTACCAACACTACTAAGAGACTTTCTGGTATCTTCATGGGCAAGTGTTTTAAATACCGGTTGTCCTTTTACCGGAGTCAGTTGCAGTAGATCTCCAAAAACTATGACGTGTTTTCCTCCAAATAACACGTCATACTCTGTTTTAAGAATTTGCTGCATTCTTAAATGCACAAAGGCAAGCATCAAGTTTGAGACCATGCTCACCTCATCAATAATGAGAAGTTTCATTTTCTTCAGGACTCTTGAAACTTCACAACAAGCTTCACCAGATAGCTTGTGGTATTCCAATTTGTTCTCATGCTCTACTGGTAGCAATAGTAAACGATGTAAAGTAATTCCTTTAATGTTATGTGCTGCCAACCCAGTTGGAGCAGTGACAACACAAGACAAATGCAACTCAGTTGTTTTCTGCAGATAACTTGTAATTACTTTAATTAAGGACATTTTCCTGTTCCAGCTTGACCACTCACATACATTCGGATAGGTTGAAATGATGTACATGAGCACCCTTTCTTTTCATGAAGTAATCCATGGTCAATCTGCTCTTTCACTTGTTGATATATTTGTTTCTGTTCAACATTTAGTTGTTATTCCAAGTTTCCTAACTGTATTACATCTTCTTGAGCTTGATACATTGCTGTTTCCACCTCATTCATGGCAGTTGCTGCTTCATTTTCAACAATTGGTTGTCCAAGTGGATCTTGACTCAGTGCAGCAGAACTTTGACTGTCTTGAGAACTGCCTCTAGCAATCTCAGCTGCAATTGTAGCTTCTTGATCAAGTTCATCATTCAACATTTTCACATAATTTGCAAAAGCACTGCATTGTATGCTATCTTTACAAGCATTAAATGAATCTTCATAGTTCTGAAAATCTCCAAGTGATTCCAGTTCTGAACGCCATGGTTTGAACATTTGCAAAAGGGCTAAATAGTAAAATTCCCTTTTATCAGCAGTGTCGCACCTCAGTTTCCTGTGATTAATTAAATTTACTTTCCTTTGTTTCACCAGACATCCTTCGGAACCAATCACTGCATATTTTCCATCATTGATGTTCTCTGTAGTATTCCGTTTAAAAGTGTGGTTTTGCAGCACTTCATAGAGACACATGTTCTCAAGATGATGACTTCTATTTGGGTAATATGTGTCCAACATATTCGTTTTCAAAATATCTGTACTTTCTGGTTCTTTTTCTGCTAAATATTCAATTTCTTAAACAGATTTCAGTACCCAATTTCGCATTCCTGCAAGACCTAGACTCACCCAAATGATTCTTCTACTTTTGAAATATAGACTTGCAGATGATAACCGATCTGAACATTCCTATGCTCCAATTTCACGATGCGATAACATCTTCAAACTGAAACTGTATAATTTCTTACTTAGAGTCTCCTCGTGAGAAATCTCTTCCCACATTTCTTTCAATTCAGTCTTTTCTGATTTAGTAATGTAGGACGTTACATATCGAGCAACAGCAATGGAATTGTCCGCAACATACTGAATATCCATGTTAGCATTCCACATGGATAAAATAACTGGATTGTAGTCATTTATGTATTTCGATTCTTTGCTTCTTCTTAAGTTGTAGGTATTTTTCTGAGACTTTCTTGTGATGGTATGTCGCATAGCTGACATAAAACTGTTCACTCTTCCTTTGGATAATACAGGACGTGGAAATCCAAAACGACATTTTGTATAGAACTTATCCTTTGGCTTGTACTTTCGTCGACAGTATTTTCCACACCTATGGCTTTGGAATCATAAGACTTGTTGTTTTAAGTTTTTATCTTCTCTGCTATTGGGTACAGCACATGTGGCATAATCTTCAATGAAAGACAAAACAGTTTCATCTGAATCTGTTCCAAATTTGGGGGCCTCCTTGATCCATAACAACATATGTATATGAGGAGCACCTCTTGCTTGATACACCTTTCTCCAAAAGAAATCCACAACTTCTCCAAGAGGAGGATTCTTTTTATTGCAGATGAAAGATATCATAGCTTCAAATCTATGATTGAAATATCTGCATACATTAACAGGATCCAAAGAGCACAATTCTCCAGGTGTCTTGTATTCAATATTTTTTATATTGGAATTTGCCTCTCGAAGAAATTCAAGTAAATCATCCCAAGCATACTCAGCACAGCTTAGTGTAACAAACCATGTAGGAGTTCCCAAGTTCCGAAACATACATTTCAGTTCTCCATGACGACAGTACCAATATTCATTAGTCCCACGCTAACATGCCATCAGATTAATCAACTGAGATTCTAAATGATCATCTCTCGCTGTATCCATAAAATCCTTTGCAGTTACATTTTGCAGATGCATTCCAGTTGTGAATTACTGCATATGAAAGTCCAGACAAGTCACTTTCAAACAGAAGATGAAACATATAAGGGATACATTGTCGAAATCTTGGATCTTCTGCATATAATCTTGTTGTCCGATATTCAGATGCAGGAATCTGCACAGGACGTTCATCATATCGTCCACCTTTTCCTGTGGAAACAACTGCGGGAAACAACGAGCTTCCAAGCTCTCTTCCCATACACTCATGGGAATTCCTGTTGCTTTTTTCATTTGAAACAACTCAATCGTATTCTCCATCACCTCTTTGGAATGAAGTGGATGTACACTGTAATGTTCATAGATTTCTTCACATCTTGACATGTCCACTTTTTCTATTTGTCCACTTAATGTTTCAGTATCTCCTGCTAAATCTATTTCTTCTTCTCCTACAAACACATTTCTATAGTACTCATTATTTTTTAACAGATACAATAATGCCTTTTGCACTTTTCTAACATCCACTAACTCTTGCCAGATTTTCTTATTCTTAGTAGGAACACCATTAACTAGAATGACTAGTGGCTCATTTTCTGCATGGTCTACACCAATAGTTTCAATATTTTTCCTTAAATCTAGCGGTAAATACACAACTCTTCCTTTCAATCCTCTTTGCAACTCTGATGGAGGTAATTTACCTGTTTTAGGCTCCATACGAACAATAGCCTGAAACAGGTGAACACATTGAATGAGAATAGACTCATATGTATTTAAATCTATCAGCTCTGGAGGAATAGCAACCAACTCTAGATTATTATGAACAGCTCTAGCAGGCATTTTATTCTCATCTAATTTGTTATAACAATATTTGCAAATACGCTGCTCAGATCCCAAATCAAAACAATCCTCTACCAACAAATAAGTTGCAAAGTCCATCCACTTATCATTTTCTTCTATTTCACTTTTTAAATACAGATTGACACCCCTAGTCTGATTTTTATAGTGACTTCGCCGACAACAAATACAAGAAACATTTGGTCTTTCACCTGAAATTACCTTAAACTTTGTGATTTCATCCTCAAAATATTTTGTAATTACGGGTTCTACATTGTCTTCAACATTTTGTTCTACTAATGTGTCAGTTTCTGCACTCTCTTGCTGAGGACCAAAGTAACAAAACTCAATATCATCACAAACCTTCTTCACATCTGATACTGACCCACGCAAAAGAGCACTGTTCAACTCATTTAACTTTAGTGCTGGACTTTTTGCATAATACAATCTTCTCACTAACTTCCGCATTTGAGTATGATATACTGCCAGCATCCTGAAATGGTGAAAAACACTTTGACAAACTTTCCTAGAAAGACAAGCCAGAGAATGACCTTGCACACCAGTATTTTTTCTCACTCTGCAAGGGTCTAGTCCTTGCAACAGCTTAATCTTTTGTTTAACACTTTTTTTACTATATGCTCGTAAAAAACTACATAATTTATCAATAGATTCCTGTCGTACACTACAAATACTACTGCAATCCCAAGTGTACACAGGGTGTTTAGGACGTCACCCTAGAACTTCATCAGCTATCACTTCTTTTGCATTTCTTTCAACCATTTTCTCTTTGCCAATTGGACAACCATCTCTAACCTCATAACCTCTACCACTGGTGTCAACTGAATACAATACTTTTTTGCTCTGTAAATAACTTTCTTCATTAACCCCTTCAGTGCCCCGCCCTTTCCCCGCCCTGTGCCGGCCCTTTCATTAGCGGGCGGGGTTCATGACGAGATAGTCTCGTCATGGGCACAGCGCAACTGCGCTCCATGACGAGACCATCTCGTCATGGGCACTGAAGGAGTTAAAGAAAGGCTCTGAACTGGAACTGTGTTTCCATTCTCCCAAAAAAACATCACACATTTTTTTTCTATTAATTACTCTTTTCCTCCTACTTTTGGCCTTCATTAAATGGATTGGTTTATCTAGTGATTGAATTCTGTTTAATACTAAAATGAATAGTTTCCTTTTTACTTCAAAAGCCTTTTCAACAATGTTTTCAATATGCTTCTTCTTTTTAATAAATAGAGCGCTCTTTTTATATTTCTTCACATCTTTCAGCAAATTATGTACTACTCTCTTGTAAAATATTTTTTTTGCGTAATTCCTTATACTGATTTTGCCTTCTTTTACCATACTTTGTCTCCTTTGACTGACCATTTGCATTTTTGCTTTTCCTCTTATTTTGAATTTTTTTTTTAGTTGAAGTATTCTCAGTGGTTTCAGCATTCTGTACATTTTGTTTGGTCCTACAAACATTTTTAATAAATTGCTTTGTGATCTTACCGGAAGATTTTTTCTTTTTAGCCACATTATCTTGTACATTCAATACTTGTGGTTGATGTTTCTTCAAGTAATTCTCCTGTCTCTGTTCTTTTCTTTTTCTGGCATGATTTCTCTATTTTAACGTTGAAAACCAGTATCTATAAAAAAGAATCACAAATAAATGTATATTAATAACTTTCAAATTTATACTATTCTATTACTGTAGAAACACATTTTATATAAAAACTGACTAAGAAACTATAGCCCTGAAGCACAAGTGTGACGATGGTTAAAACACTAGATGCATAGTGCATATTACTTTGAAGCAGTTCATGCCCTAAAGCCTACCTCACTAAAAGACTACATGCTAACTGACTGAATGATTACAGTACTATAAGGAGACACACTGGGTGAGTGACAGGGTGTTTGCTAGAAGTGTATGAATACTGACATGGATATTGATGGTGTGAAAGACAAGTGTGTAGGTGATTAGAGACCTACATGCATAGTGGACACGTGTTTGAATCCATCCATATGTTAGGGTCTGTCTCAGTCCAATAGTACTTGGATACTGACTGAATGTTTTGTGTATTGCAAGGAGAGTGCCAGGATGAATTTATAAGTATTTGTATTTTGGTGCAGTAAATACATTAGTACATGGTGCTGAATAAGTCACTGGAGAAGTATAAGGGGAGTGACAGAGTGTTTGCGGGAACTGTATGAATACTATCTGGGACATTGAAGGTGTGAAAGACAAGTGTGTAGGTGGCTAGAGACCTACATGCATACTGGATAGACGTTTGAAACAGTCCATAGAGTAACACTTGGATCACTGCAAAACTACCTGGAAGTGTATGAATACTGACTGGGGAATTGAAGGTGTGAAAGACAAGTGTGTAGGTGGTTAGAGGACTGCATGCATAGTGGATAGGTGTTTGAAGCAGTCCATGTGGTAAGGCCTGGCTCACTGCATGAGTACTTGGGTACAGACCGAATGATTAGAGTACTGCAAGGAGAGCGCCTGGGTGAATTTATAAGTGTTTGGGTTTTGGCACAGTAAATGGATTAGTCCATGGTGCTGAATGGGTCACTAGAGGACTGCAAGGGGAGTGACAGGGTGTTTGCTGGAAGTGTATGAATACTGACTGGGGAATTGAAGGTGTGAAAGACAAGTGTGTAGGTGGTTAGAGGACTGCATGCATACTGGATAGGCGTTTGAAGAAATTCATGTGCTAAGGCCTGGCTCACTGCACGAGTACTTGGGTACTGACTGAATGATTAGAGTACTGCAAGGAGAGTGCCTGGGTGAATTTATAAGTGGTTGGCTTTTGGCGCAGTGAATGGATTAGTACATGGTGCTGAATGGGTCACTGGAGAAGTATACGGAGAGTGACAGAGTGTTTGCGGGAACTGTATGAATACTGTCTGGGATATTGAAGGTGTGAAAGACAAGTATGTAGGTGGCTAGAGACCTACATGCATAGTGGATAGACGTTTGAAACAGTCCATAGAGTAACACTTGGATCACTGCAAAACTACCTGAGTACTGACTGAATCATTAGAGTACTACAAAAAGAGTGACTGGGTGAATCTTTTTAAGATTTTGGATTCTAGTGCAGTGAATAGATTAGTACTTACTGCCAAATGAGTCAGTGGAGGTGTGCAATTAAAGTGACAGAGTGTTTATTGGAGTTTATAGATACTGACAGAGAAATTGAAGGTCTGAAAGGCAATTGTGTTGGTAGTTAGAGGCCTCCATACAGAGTGGAAACACGTTTGAATCAATCCATGTGCTAAGGCCTTCCTCACTCCATTAGTACTTAGGTACTGACTGAATGATTAGAATATTGCAAGGAGCGTACCTGGGTGAATTTATAAGTGTTTCAGTTTTGGCGCAGTGAATGCATTACTACATGGTGCTGAATAAGTCACTGGAACAGTGCAAGGGGAGTGACAGAATGTTTGCTGGAGGTACATGGATACTGACTGGGGAATTGAAGCTGTTAAAAACAAGTGTATAGTATGTTAGAAGACTGCATGCATACTGCATAGACATTTGAAGCAATCTATGTGGTAATGCATGGTTCACTACATGAGTACCTAGAAACTGTCTGAATCATTAGACTACTGCTAGGAGAGTGCCTGGGTAAAACTTTTACGTTTTTCAGTTTTGGCGCAGTGAAGAGATTAGTACATGGTACTGGATCAGTCACTGGATGAGTGCAAGATGAGTGACAGGATGTTTATTGAAGTATATAGATACTGACTAGTTAATTAAAGAAGTGAAAGACAAGTGTGTAGGTGACTAGAAGCCTGTATGCATACTGTACAGGGGTTTGAAGCAGTCCATGTTGTAAGGCCTGGCTCGCTGCATGAGTACTTGGATAATGACTGAATGATTAGAGTACTGCAAAGAGAGTGCCTGGGTGAATTTATAAGTGTTTGGGTTTTGGCGCAGTGAATGGATTAGTACATGGTGCTGAATGGGTCACTAGAGGAGTACATGGGGAGTGACAGGGTGTTTGCTTGAAGTGAATGGATACTGACTGTGGAATTAAAGGTGTGAAAGAGAACTGTGTAGATGGTTAGAGAACTGCATGCATAGTGGATAAGCATTTGAATCAATGCATGTGCTAAGGCCTGCCTCACTCCGTTACTACCTGAATATTAACTGAATGTTTACAGTATTGCAAGGACAGTTCCTGGGTGAATACATAAGCAATGACTGCCTTTTAATTCTACCAAAACTTGAGAACAGGAAAGTTTTTAAGCAGTTATGCGTATTCAAAGATATGAAGTACCCACAGTCTTCTCTCACAGTGGTTCCCAAATGCACACAGACTCACAGTGTGATTCTAGACAAGCAACACTATCCCTAGGAGTTTACCAAAACTCATTCACTACTGTGGAAGGGGTAAGGGGACTGCACACAATCTACATATTTCAGTACTGCACTTTACTGTCACTGCCTGACTCATTTTATCAATGCATAAGCAATGACTGGCTACTAATGCTACTAAAACTTGACAACATGACAGGTTTTAAAATAGTTATCTGTCAGCAAATACATGATGTTACCAAATGCTTCTCTCACAGTGGTTCCCAAATGCACACAGACTCACAGTGTGATTCTAGACAAGCAACACTATCCCTCTGAGTTTACCAAAGCCCATTCACTACTGTGGAAGGGGTTAGGGGACTGCCCACAATCTACATATTTCAGTACTGCACTTTAGTGTCAAAGCCTGACTCATTTTATCAATGAATAAGAAAAGACTGGCTTCTAATGCTACTAAAACATGACAACATGACCGGCTTTAAAACAGTTATCTGTCAGCAAATACATGATCTTACCAAATGCTTCTCTCACAGTGGTTCCCAAATGCACACAGACTCACAGTGTGATTCTAGACAAGCAACACTATCACTAGGAGTTTACCAAAACTAATTCACTACTGTGGAAGGGGTAAGGGTACTGCACACAATCTACATATTTAAGTACTGCACTTTAGTGTCAAAGCCTGACTCATTTTATCAATACATAAGCAAAGACTGGCATCTAATGCTACTAAAACTTGACAACATGACAGGTTTTAAAACAGTTATCTGTCAGCAAATACATAATGTTACCAAATGCTTCTCTCACAGTGGTTCCCAAATGCACACAGACTCACAGTGTGATTCTAGACAAGCAACACTATCCCTTGGAGTTTACCAAAACTCATTCACTACTGTGGAAGGGGTAAGGGGACTGCACACAATCTACATATTTCAGGACTGCACTTTAGTGTCAAAGCCTGACTCATTTAATCAAAGCATAAGCAAAGACTGGCTTCTAATGCTACTAAAACTTGACAACAAGACAGGTTTTAAAACAGTTATCTGTCAGCAAATACACGATGTTACCAAATGCTTCTCTCACAATCCTTACCCAAATGCACACAGACTCACAGTGTGATTTTAGACAAGCAACACTATCCTAGGAGGTTACCAAAACTCATTCACTAGTCTTGAAGGGGTAAGGGTACTGCACACAATCTACATATTTAAGTACTGCACTTTAGTGTCAAAGCCTGACTCATTGTATCAATGCATAAGCAAAGACTGGCTACTAATGCTACTAAAACTTAACAACATGACAGGTTTTAAAAGAGTTATCTGTCAGCAAATACATGATGTTACCAAATGCTTCTCTCACAGTGGTTCCCAAATGCACACAGACTCAGTGTGATTCTAGACAAGCAACACTATCACTAGGAGTTTACCAAAACTCATTCACTTCTGTGGAAGGGGTTTGGGGACTGCACACAATCCACATATTTCAGTACTGCACTTTACTGTCAATGCCTGACTCATTTTATCAATGCATAAGCAATGACTGGCTTCTAATGCTACTAAAACTTGACAACATGACAGGTTTTAAAAGAGTTATCTGTCAGCAAATACATGATGTTACCAAATGCTTCTCTCAGAGTGGTTCCCAAATGCACACAGACTCACAGTGTGATTCTAGACAAGCAACACTATCACTAGGAGTTTACCAAAACTCATTCACTTCTGTGGAAGGGGTATGGGGACTGCACACAATCCACATATTTCAGTACTGCACTTTACTGTCAATGCCTGACTCATTTCATCAATGCATAAGCAATGACTGGCTTCTAATGCTACTAAAACTTGACAACATGACAGGTTTTAAAATAGATATCTGTCAGCAAATACATGATGTTACAAAATGCTTCTCTCACAGTGGTTCCCAAATGCACACAGACTCACAGTGTGATTCTAGACAAGCAACACTATCCCTAGGAGTTTACCAAAACTCATTCACTACTGTGGAAAGGGTAAGGGGGCTCCACACAATCTACATATTTCAGGACTGCACTTTAGTGTCAAAGCCTGACTCATTTTATCAATGAACAAGAAAAGACTGGCTTCTAATGCTACTAACGCTTGACAACATGACCGGTTTTAAAACAGTTATCTGTCAGCAAATACATGATGTTACCAAATGCTTCTCTCACAGTGGTTCCCAAATGCACACAGACTCACAGTGTGATTCTAGACAAGCAACACTATCACTAGGAGTTTACCAAAACTCATTCACTACTGTGGAAGGGGTAAGGGGACTGCACATAATCTACATATTTAAGTACTGCGCTTTAGTGTCCATGCCTAACTCATTTTATCAATGCATAAGCAACGACTGTCTTTTAATGCTACTAAAACTTGACAGCATGACAGGTTTTAAAACAGTTGTCTGTCAAGCCGTTGGCTCATGTTGCGGCCAACGGGCATATGTCCGGCGATTTCCCCTTGTCGCGTGGCACGCGCCAAGGTTGCCCCCTGTCGCCCTTATTGTTTGCCCTGGTGTTGGAGCCGCTGGCGGCGTGGATACGCTGGGAACCCTCGATAAGGGGACTCCGATGGTCAGATGGCTGGGAGGACAGGGTTTCTCTCTACGCAGATGACATCCTGTTGTACCTGGCCTCCCCACGGCGCTCCATCCTCACGCTGCTCAATATATGCAGGGTCTTCGGCAAGGCGTCGGGGTACACGATAAATTGGTCTAAATCCGTCATGTACGTGCTGTGTGGCCCTCCGCCGCAACTACCGGCGGATTGCCCCCTCAGGGTGGCGGAGGGGTCGTTCAAGTATCTGGGTGTCCACATCACTGTGGACCCAGTGGTATTCCATCAGAAGAATCTTCAGCCCCCGCTGGACCGTCTTCGTCGGGATGTCCGTCACTGGGGGGCGCTGCCACTGACCCTACTGGGGAGGGCGGCGCTCTTTAAGATGATGTCCCTGCCTCGCTTCCTATACGTGCTCGAAAACACACCATATCCAGTGCCCCCGGTGTACTTCCGCTCAATCGCGGCGCAGGTGTCTAGTCTTCTGTGGCACAACCGACCGGCTCGTATTGCACAGTCCAAACTTACCCGCGGCTGGTACGACGGGGGGATAGCACTGCCCGACATCCAACTTTATTACTGGGCGACGCAACTCAAGGTCATCAATTATTGGCTCCATGCCCCGCAATCGGATCCGGCATTTAAAGCGGATAGAGCCATATTGGGCACGAGAGGTATGTTGTCGCCCCTGTATGATGGGAGGCTCGGCCCGGAACTTATTGGCCCCTTGCGACAAACAGTGGCCGTGTGGCACGCGGCCCAGGCCCGGCTGGGATGGAGAGGAGTTTTGACCCAGCTCACCCCCTTGTGGGATGCAAAACGGCTCGGGAGACTTCGACATAGCAGGGGCTTCGACAAATGGGATGACATCGGGATCTCCACGGTGGGCGACATGTGGCACAAGGGTGCAGTGATCACCTTCGCGCGCCTCCAACAACAATACGAGCTGGCGCCCACGGAATGGTTCCGGTACACCCAAATTAAACATGCGCTGCTCGCCGCTTTGGGGCCTGGAGCCACGGTTCCGGAAGCGTCACCACTGGAGGATAGGTTGCTCACAGATTATATGCCCCAGCGGGCGACATCATTCACGTACCGTAAGCTAATAAATAATCTCCCGGACCCTATGGGCACCCTGCGGGAGAGGTGGTCCACTGATGTCGGGGACTTTGACGACCCGGACTGGAGGGAGGCGCTGGCGTCCCCTCGGGAGGCAGGGATACCTTCCAGGCTTCGGTTGGTACAGCTCCGGATTCTGCATAGGTCCTACTACACCAGGCACACACTCCACAAAATAGGAAGAGCACCCCATCCATTCTGCCTGCGCGGCTGCGGGGAGGAGGGCACCTTCTACCACACCATCTGGGAGTGCCATAAAATCCAAGAATACTGGAGGCGAGTGATGCGTACGCTGTCCCAGGCGGGGGGTGTGTCACTTGCACCGGAACCCAGGCGCTGCCTGCTAAATGTATGGGAGCCCAACGACCTGGGCAGGCAGGCTCAGTGTTGGGCCACAGTAGGCATCGTGCTAGCTAAGCGGAACATAGCGCAGAAATGGGGGGTGGGAGAGGTGCCGCTTCTGTCTGTATGGGGGCGTGACATGGATAGGGCTATGATAGCCGAACGCTCAGTATACATAGGGAGGGGTTGTCCCCAAAAATGGTCTAAAATATGGGGGGCATGGAACACATATCGTGGAGATATATGCGAGCCACCACCAACGCTTGAAGATGAGACCCTTGATGCGGACTGAGGTGCAGGCCTCTATGGTAAACAATGGGGGTGTGACTGTTTGGGGTGGGCACCTGTGTGGGGGGATTGCCGGGAGGTGGGGGGCTGCACTGCTTCGGACTTTGTTACATGCTGAACACCGATTAAATAATCGTCATTTGCTGTACTGTACTGTGTTAAAGAAAATAATAAAAATTGTATTAAAAAAAAAAAAAAAAAAAAAGAAAAAAAAACAAAAAAAAAAAAAACAGTTGTCTGTCAGCAAATACACGATGTTACCAAATGCTTCTCTCACAATCCGTACCCAAATGCACACAGACGCACAGTGTGATTTTAGACAAGCAACACTATCCTAGGAGTTTACCAAAACTCATTCACTAGTCTGGAAGGGGTAAGGGTACTGCACACAATCTACATATTTAAGTACTGCACTTTAGTGTCAAAGCCTGACTCATTTTATCAATGCATAAGCAAAGACTGGCATCTAATGCTACTAAAACTTGACAACATGACAGGTTTTCAAACAGTTATCTGTCAGCAAATACATGATGTTACCAATTGCTTCTCTCACAGTGGTTCCCAAATGCACACACACTCACAGTGTGATTCTAGACAAGCAACACTATCCCTAGGAGTTTAACAAAACTCATTCACTACTGTGGAAGGGGTAAGGGGACTGCACACTCTACATATTTCAGGACTGCACTTTAGTGTCAAAGCCTGACTCATTTAATCAAAGCACAAGCAAAGACTGGCTTCTAATGCTACTAAAACTTGACAACAAGACAGGTTTTAAAACAGTTATCTGTCAGCAAATACACGTTGTTACCAAATGCTTCTCTCACAATCCTTACCCGAATGCACACAGACTCACAGTGTGATTTTAGACAAATAACACTATCCTAGGAGTTTACCAAAACTCATTCACTAGTCTGGAAGGGGTAAGGGTACTGCACACAGTCCACATATTTAAGTACTGCACTTTAGTGTCAAAGCCTGACTCCTTTTATCAATGCATAAGCAAAGACTGGCTTCTAATGCTACTAAAACTTGACAACATGACAGGTTTTAAAACAGTTATCTGTCAACAAATACATGTTACCAAATGCTTCTCTCACAGTGGTTCCCAAATGCACACAGACTCACAGTGTGATTTTAGACAAGCAACGCTATCACTAGGAGTTTACCAAAACTCATTCACTTCTGTGGAAGGGGTAAGGGGACTGCACACAATCTACATATTTCAGTACTGCACTTTACTGTCAATGCCTGACTCATTTTATCAATGCATAAGCAATGACTGGCTTCTAATGCTACTAAAACTTGACAACATGACAGGTTTTAAAATAGTTATCTGTCAGCAAATACATGATGTTACCAAATGCTTCTCTCACAGTGGTTCCCAAATGCACACAGACTCACAGTGTGATTCTAGACAAGCAACACTATCCCTAGGAGAGTACCAAAACTCGTTCACTACTGTGGAAGGGGTAAGGGGACTGCACACAATCTACATATTTCAGTAAAGCACTTTAGTGTCAAAGCCTGACTCATTTTAACAATGAATAAGAAAAGAATGGCTTCTAATGCTACTAAAGCTTGACAACATGACCGGTTTTAAAACAGTTATCTGTCAGCAAATACATGATGTTACCAAATGCTTCTCTCACAGTGGTTCCCAAATGCACACAGACTCACAGTGTGATTCTAGACAAGCAACACTATCACTAGGAGTTTACCAAAACTAATTCACTACTGTGGAAGGGGTAAGGGGACTGCACACAATCTACATATTTAAGTACTGCGCTTTAGTGTCCATGCCTAACTCATTTTATCAATGCATAAGCAAAGACTGGCTTTTAATGCTACTAAAACTTGACAACATGACAGGGTTTCAAACAGTTGTCTGTCAGCAAATACACGATGTTACCAAATGCTTCTCTCACAATCCGTACCCAAATGCACACAGACTCACAGTGTGATTTTAGGCAAGCAACACTATCCTAGGAGTTTACCACTCATTCACTAGTCTGGAAGGGGTAAGGGTACTGCACACAATCTACATATTTAAGTACTGCACTTTAGTGTCAAAGCCTGACTCATTTTATCAATGCATAAGCAAAGACTGGCATCTAATGCTACTAAAACTTGACAACATGACAGGTTTTAAAACAGTTATCTGTCAGCAAATACATGATGTTACCAAATGCTTCTCTCACAGTGGTTCCCAAATGCACACAGATTCACAGTGTGATTCTAGACAAGCAACACTATGCCTTGGAGTTTACCAAAACTCATTCACTACTGTGGAAGGGGTAAGGGGACTGCACACAATCTACATATTTCAGGACTGCGCTTTAGTGTCAAATCCTGACTCATTTAATCAAAGCATAAGCAAAGACTGGCTTCTAATGCTACTAAAACTTGACAACAAGACAGGTTTTAAAATAGTTATCTGTCAGCAAATACACGATGTTACCAAATGCTTCTCTCACAATCCTTACCCAAATGCACACAGACTCACAGTGTGATTTTAGACAAGCAACACTATCCTAGGAGTTTACCAAAACCCATTCACTAGTCTGGAAGGGGTAAGGGTACTGCACACAATCTACATATTTAAGTACTGCACTTTAGTGTCAAAGCCTGACTCATTTTATCAATGCATAAGCAAAGACTGGTTACTAATGCTACTAAAACTTGACAACATGACAGGTTTTAAAACAGTTATCTGTCAGCAAATACATGATGTTACCAAATGCTTCTCTCACAGTGGTTCCCAAATGCACACAGACTCACAGTGTGATTCTAGACAAGCAACACTATCCCTAGGAATTTTCCAAAACTCATTCACTACTGTGGAAGGTGTAAGGGGACTGCACACAATCTACATATTTCAGGACTGCACTTTAGTGTCAAAGCCTGACTCATTTAATCAAAGCATAAGCAAAGACTGGCTTCTAATGCTACTAAAACATGACAACAAGACAGGTTTTAAAACAGTTATCTGTCAGCAAATACACAATGTTAACAAATGCTTCTCTCACAATCCTTACCCAAATGCACACAGACTCACAGTGTGATTTTAGATAAGCAACACTATCCTTGGAGCTTACCAAAACTCATTCACTAGTCTGTAAGGGGTAAGGGTACTGCGCACAATCTACATATTTAAGTACTGCACTTTAGTGTCAAAGCCTGACTCATTTTATCAATGCATAAGCAAAGACTGGCTTCTAATGCTACTAAAACTTGACAACATGACAGGTTTTAAAAGAGTTATCTGTCAGCAAATACATGATGTTACCAAATGCTTCTCTCACAGTGGTTCCCAAATGCACACAGACTCACAGTGTGATTCTAGACAAGCAACACTATCACTCGGAGTTTACCAAAACTCTTTCACTTCTGTGGAAGGGGTAAGGGGACTGCACACAATCTACATATTTAAGTACTGCACTTTACTGTCAAAGCCTGAAAACATGGCGCCCGCGTGCTGAGCGGTAGCGCGCGTCCTCAGTGAAGCTCTCCTCTCCCTCTCCTCTCCCTCGCTCGTTATTGTTTTTGATGCACGGTGTGTTGCGGTGCCTTTGAGCCTTTGAGTAGGAAAATATTGCCTCTCCTAATCTGACCAGCGGATGTGTTTGGGAGTTTTGGACCGGGTCCCCGCCCCCACCCCCGTTCCTGTTCTCAGGCTCGAGGTCTCCTTCGGGGGAGTGCAGTGCAGGCAGGCAGCAGTTGTAAAGATCGTGGTAAGGTGATGGAGGGTAAAGGGATTGGTGCTTTTTTCCCCAGGTGACCTCCTTGTCGGAGCCTTCTGCCCCTGCTTTGGAGCCCCCAAAAACTACGGCGATTTGCGAAGGTGAACTGGCTATTGCTGGTGCGGGAAACGGACAAAGTGTTTACAGGGGTGGCTCAGGTGGGGCTGAGTTTGTAAGTCCTGAGAGTCCTAACTCCTGCAAAAAGAAGAAAGGTGCCAAGTGTAAATCACGAAAAGGCAGGGGCAGGGGTAGGTGAAGGGGGTCAAGGGATAGGCACGGTACCCAGGCACCTTTGTCTGATTGTGGTTGTGAGAGTGAATTGCAGGAGGGGAATGCTGCTGAACTGAGAGGGCTCCAGAGAGGGCTCGAGAGAGCTGCTGCTAAAGGGAGACAAGGAGAGCTTAAACCCTCTCGCATTACCCCCTCCTTGCGCTCATTCTTTAGTGTTTTGCCCCAAGTCTTGACCATTCCGAAACCCCACCTACCTGAGCAAGATTGCTATTCTGTCCGTGTAGGCTTCCAAGAGAAAATGGCCTCTCATGTGGCAGGCTTTCTTCCAGCAGACACAATCTTACCGGTGGATTGGTCAGGCAGCGATGACCAGACGGCAGAAGAAGTCAGGAGAGTGGCGACAATGGAGGCTAACGGGCTTGTTAGTTCACAACTTGTCCAAGACACTCAAGATGGTCTACTGCTAAATAAATTAGTATCCTCTGAAGTAGCCACGAAACAGACACTGATTTCCGACCAACCCCCTGTGCCATTAGAAAGGGGAGAGTTTGGTGGTGGTGGTGTGGATACAGCCTGTTCCTCGATAGAGTCTCTGCTAAACTCTTTAAAAGCAGACATAAAACAGGGATTCGCGATCTCTGCTGAGAATCAAACAGAGATTAGGGCTGCTTGTGACGTTTTGGAGCGAAAAGTAGATCCGCTGAATGAGAGGACAAAAACCCTTGAAGGCTCAGTAGAAGAACTTAAAGCCAACCTAGGTTCTGCCCAAGCTAAAATCCATAACATGCAAAGAGAGGGGGATGCGATTCGTGAGAGGGTTGAGTCTTTTGAGAACTTTTCAAGAAGAAATAATCTCCGCCTTCTGAAGATTCCTGAGGGGAGAGAGGGGAGCGACATAAAAACCTTTGTCGTAAACCTGTTTAAAGTCTCACTCAACTTAGAAGAGTCATTAGACATCTTGGAGAGAGATATCCAAAGGATCCATAGGGACCCCTTCCGTCTGAAACCTGGCAGAGAAAAGCCTAGGAGAATTTTGGTCAATTTTCTTACTTATTCGATTAAAGAAAAAATCCTAAATTTGGCCTTAAAAAACAAGACTTTAAATGGTCCTGACTTTCCTTTTGAGAATCGTTCTGACCTGTCAAAGACCACTCTAGATCGGCAGTGGGAACTAGGTCAGAGGATGGAAAAATTTCGTGCCCTAGGTGCAACAGTGCAGATGAGATTCCCTGCTTTTTTGCGTTTTATGTTTAATAAAAAAATGCACAATATAAGATCTCCTCTTGAGGCGGACGAAATGCTGGAGTCATTAAGGGATCTTTCCCGGGGAGGAGCAGGAATCTCTTAAAGGAAGAAAAAAGAAAAAAGAGAGGGAAGTAAAAGGGAAAGGAAAAAAAAAGAAAAAAGGGGAAGAGGAGGATAGTGGAAGGAAAAAAAAAAAAAAGGGCTTCCCCTTGTCATACTTGGGTCACATAGTAGAAGAGATAGTAAACCCCCAGCCATCTAAGTAATGTAATTAGAAATACATAAAACATAAAGGGGGCAAAGGAAACAACTCGCTCAAGAATAAGATAAAATAAAAAAAAAAAGGGAAGGAGAAGGAGGGAAGAGGAAAGAAAAAAAAAAGAAAAAAAAAAAAAGAGGCTGGAGGTTTTGAAAATGAGGTTTGTTTTAGAGTCACTGGGAGGTTCCTTTCTTTTTCGAAAAGGAAGTACCCGTGCACTACTTACTACGCAGCTTGGGTGTGGAGGGAGGGGGAGGGGAAGAGGAGGGTGGAGGAGGTAGAGGGTGCAAAACTGGCAATACATCTGTCCAGTGTAGGTCGGGTAGGGTTTTCCGGGGGGGAGGGTGCTGCACAGGGTGGCAAGGATGAAAATAAAAAAAATCCTCAAATGTCTGAGCCCAAAAGATACTTTATTGTAAACAGCCTAGCCTATCGATTAACTTTTTTGGTCTCATGCCCCAAAGAAAGTAGAGAAAGATATGACAATAAGGTTGTAGGGAATTTGGAAGAGGTAGGGGAAGGTGATGACTGTTTGAGGAAATAACTCAGCTAAACTTTTTATCATGGAATGTCAATGGCCTGCGCACTAGGAGTAGGAGAGCAAAGATTTTTCAATACTTGAAAGACTCCCCGGCACAGGTCATAGTCATTCAGGAGTCACACCTCCTCAAGGGTGAAACAGCACAGATTTTAAAAAAGGAGAAATGGGTAGACAACTTTACTTGCACAGACCAATCAGCAAACATTAGGGGGGCGCTTTTTATTTTCCAAAAACAAGCAAAAGCACAAATTGTGGAGTATAGGGAGGATAGGAGTGGCAGGTGGCTCATTGTAAGGGTTATGCTAGATGGCTTTCCTTTCACCTTGGTCGGGTATTATGGTCCAAACCAGGATGATCCCTCCCATCTAAACATTATACGAGATAACCTATTGGCTTTTCATGACCCAGTTATCTGGATGAGTGATTTTAACATTGTTCTAGATCCAAAATTAGATAAGTCTGCCAAATCTAGAGCCTGTGTCCTGTCCAGATCTAGACAGGATCTCCTAACATCAATGTCACAACTGGGTCTTGCAGATGTTTGGAGGGAATGGGCAGGGGTTACGTTGGGGGTTTCGTTTCGAAACTTCAAATACAAACATGTGTCTAGGATAGACTATGCTTTTTTTAGTTATAGTTTGAAAGATCTATTGAAAGATATTTCCTACCTTCCCTCACATCTCTCCGATCATTCGGCCATCTCATTTATATTGAAACCAGGACACAAACATAGTCATACTTCTTGGTCATTTGATCGTACTATTCTTCTAGAAAATGAGGAGGTCAACTTTCTACGATCAGAGACCCAGTATTTCTTGGAGGCAAATATAGATTCTACGGAACTCCACATTATGTGGGATGCTTTAAAAGTCTTCTGAAGGGGGAGAATTACGAGCAGAGCTTCTTATAGAAGGAAGAAATATAGGGAAAGTATTGAAAACCTGGAGGGGGAAATGAAGACCATTGGAAACATCTTGGATGCCCAAACTAGATCAGGTGCAGACTCCGAAAGATATGGGGAGTTAAAGTCACAACTAGAAAATATACTAGAAGCTAGGGTCTCTAGAAGGTGGGAGGCGAGCAGAATCTCTCATTTTGAGTTTGGCGAGGCGGCAGGAAAAATTCTTGCTTGGAAAACTAAATCCGACCAAGCTCGAAATTATATCAGGGAGATTAGGGTGGAGGGAGAATTTGCTCCCCGGATCACAAAGGACGAAATAGGAGGTGCTTTCCGGGATATCTTTCAGGATATCTATAAGGAAGATACCCGGGAGGATAAGGCAGGGAGGGAGGCCTGGTTAGACCAAATTTCCATTCCAAAGCTATCATCAGGGCAAAGCAGGACGTTGGAGAAAGAGATCTCTGTTGAAGAAATCAGGAAGGTCTTGGGGCAAGTAAATCGGGGGAAGGCAGCAGGCCCTGACGGGTTACCAGGGGAATTTTACAGGGCCCTCAAAGAGGAGATCACCCCGGCTATGGCTTCCGTTTTCAATAACATCCTTTTGGAGGGTAGGGACCCTCCAAAGTCTTGGAACAATGCCACGGTGGTCCTAATACCTAAACCAGGGAAACATCTGAAAGAATGTGGGTCATACCGCCCGATTTCGCTCCTCAACAGCGATTATAAAATTTTTGTTGCTAATATGGCAACTAGGTTGGGGAAGGTGACAAGCTCTATAATTCACGTAGACCAAAAGGGCTTTATAAAGGGTAGACATTTAGCTGACCTCACGCGAGATCTGGTAGGGGTGATTGATATCGCTACCACCTTTTCTCTGCCTCTGGCTGCCTTTACGCTGGACGCGACTAAGGCCTTTGATAGGGTCAATTAGTCCTATTTGGCTGCTGTCATGAGGAAATTCAATTTGCCCGAAAACTTTTGCCGTCTGATTTCACTCATATATAAGGCCCCGACGGCAAGGCTTTATGTAAATAACTCCCTAACAGAGCCTTTTGAAATTTCAAGAGGCACAAGGCAGGTCTGCCCGCTTTCCCCCCTCCTTTTCAACCTCTATATTGAACCTTTTGCACAGATTCTTAGAGAGGAGGCTACTATACCATCATTTAGCTTTGGAGGGTGGGATAAGCGGGTTGCCCTATATGCCGATGATATCCTCATTATGACATCAAACTTAGATCTGGCTCTTCCCTCAGTGATCAGGAGGGCTGAGGAGTTCGGCAAAATCTCTGGATATAACATAAATTCCGAAAAAACGGAAATTATGGCCTGGAATATCCCTAACACTCAGGTGGAGGTAGTGTCCTCTATGCGGTATCTTGGCATTAGAATAACCCAAGACATAAGTAAAATCGCCACTCACAATCTCGAGCGAGTACATAAGGAATGTCAGAAACAACTAAAGGCATGGAACCATCTCCCACTATCTATCTTTGGGAGGACAAACCTTCTAAAAATGTCTTTCCTGCCTAAATATACTTTTTTGTTTAACTCTATCCCTATGGCCTTTGATGTCAAACAAATATCCAAATGTCAACAAGAAATTAACTCTTTTATTTGGAGGAATGGAGCTACGAGATTGGCTTGGAAAAAGCTGAGGAGAAGGAGGGAAAAAGGAGGGCTAACGTCACCAGACATCCAATATTACGATTGGGCGTTCCAATTATCCTATTCGAGAATGCTCCTAAAAACACCAGTGGATAACCCTAGGGGGAGGATGTTTCGAGCTCTGTTGGAGGGGTCTGATCTTCCATCTGACCGCTTTCTTTTCAAGTTTGGGGACCAGAAATTTAAAAAAAAAAAAAATTAAAAACTCTTCAATCGTTGGCCAGTAGTTGGTCCACAATTAGAAAACGAACAGGGATGAGCTATTTTTCCAACTTAGCACCCATGTGGGACTCGCCAGGCACTCCTTTGTGTCTTAAAGACAGACTGGCATGTCCAATAAAGGAAGCCGGAATTATGAATTGGGGAGAGCTGATAGCAGGTGGCTCAATGATACTTTGGGAGGCTTTGCGGGAGAAAGTCGGGCCAGGCTTGTCTAGTTTCAAATATATGCAGTTGACTAGTTGGGCTCAGGCATTGACAAGAAAGGGAGTCCCCCTGGGAAACTATAGTAATTTAGAAAATCTATTGGTGACAAGGCCAGGGGGGTAAGGAGGTCGCATGTTGGTACTGGGCGATCCTGGAGGAGATAGATGATGACACTAATCTCCCTGAGGTGCTAAGGGGTAGTAATGTGAGTGAACAGTGCCAGCAGTTGTGGCTGAACTCTTTTAGCCTACTGTATAAAATTGTGAAGCCAGCTTGGTTGAGGCGGAACCACCTATATACTATACATCGAGCATATCTGTCTCCACAAAAGCTAGCCAAATTCCAGCAAGGGAAAAAATGTAACAAATGTGATCATTGTAGAAGCCTCAGACGTACATATGTTTAAAGAGTGCCCAGTCATTAGCCGTTTTTGGGAAGAGGTGATGGATGCACTATCCTCTATTCTAAACACCACACTGAGCAGTACTCTCCCTTTGATCATCTTTGGGATGGATGAAAACATCTTAGGACATGCCAGATCCTTCCTGTTTTTTGCGATTCTAATGGCAAGGAGACAGATCTGCAGGTTTTGGGTGGATACAGCCCCTCCAACATATATGGGATGGTTATCGTCCCTATATGAAGTTTCGAAAGTAGACTTGGCCAGACCCTGCAGCAAAAAAAAAGTAGCTTTTTGGGAGTATTTGATACAGTGGAAGTAGGTTTCCTGGGTTTTTCTTTTTTTTTTTTCCCCACGGGTCCTATGATTATGCCAGCTTCCCTGCTCCATGGATCTATAGCAAGGGTCTTTTCCGAATTTCTGGTTCAACAGGCTGAAATATGCCTAGATGGAGTTTTTGAAGGTCGCCCTCTCTGTGTGTGGCTCTCTCCTTCCGCCAACTTGTCATTTGTCTCTTGTGCAAATGTCCGAAGCACACTAATGGTTCTGGTGGGCAGGACAAGGTAGCACAAAGTGGTGGTTGGCGGTTTCCTTTTTCCATACACAAGGGTTCGGCAAATGAGGACAAAAAAAAAAAAAAAAAAGCCTGACTCATTTAATCAAAGCATAAGCAAAGACTGGCTTCTAATGCTTCTAAAACTTGACAACAAGACAGGTTTTAAAACAGTTATCTGTCAGCAAATACGCTGTTCTGCTCGATTTTCCTGGCCTTCTTGTGTTAACAAGTGATTGAATGTGACTTCAGTCTCTAACCATTCAAGCCTAAGGGTTAGAGTAGTGAATGGAGCCTATTTACTAGGCACTTCGACATGATTCTGTGCTCTTCCCCATAGATCAGGGCTTGCACACATAGCCTAGGGGATAGATTCGTTAGTATTAGGGATAACCTGTCCTGTAGTGAGGGTATTTCATGGAGCCGTGCTGAATTCAGGCCTGGTAGGCCTCAAACGGGAGTGACTCCATCTTTCTTTCTGCTCCGGCAGCTTGGGATTCTTCTAGGTCAAGAGTAATGTTTTAGTTATGAGGTGTTATTCGCTTGGAGAGAACCGGTTCAGGCCGGCCCTTATCGAAGGATTGTATTTTTCTTCATGCCGAAGACACTACATCAGGCCGGCCGGCTGGGAACGTGTCCTTGGTACGGGGAGGTACAAGAATTTGGTGGGCGGCAGGTTACGGGACGGAATTTTCCATGAGGAAATGCACCTCTATATTAGTGAAAGTCGGAGACAGTTACACGTTCAGTCCGTAGGCGGCATCTAGCCGTTAGCAGTAAAGCTACTACTTATTCCAGGGAAGACAGACGCCATCTTGAAGGCGGAGAAGAACTGAGAGACAGATGCTTTCCTAACAGAATAGCCAGAGAGGAGAGAGTAGCCGATAAGGAAGAGGTCCCAGTGACTCGGAGAAGGGTGATTCCAGGCGAGCCGAGGCACAGACGAGAAGGGAGCCTAGATGACCACTGAGTGCAGGCTACATACTACCAAGGTGATGTCGACCCTTTCTTATTAGAGTGTACAACTTGATCTTTCACTTTTCTTTGCAGGTTATGTGTCATATCGTAATGTTATGTGATTGTGTATGCAATGAGTAATAAAGTATCCAGTTTGTAGTGAACCAACATGTGCTGCGTGTTCTTGTATAAGAGGGTAGCCTATTCTTCTAGTCAGCTGCGGCTACATGAACAGATGTTAACCCTGATCAGGTAAGTGGTAACTGAATAAGGGAAAGAGGAGCCCCTCACACCTGAGAACAGGCTATGCCCGAACTGGCAATCCTTGTGTGATCTGATGAATAGTGAGACTGATTCCCTCTTTGTATGTTATGGTGATCATAGGATGAACTGTCGTATGAGACTGCCGTCTAGGTAGAGAGGTCTGGATTCGTAGGGGATCGCGAGGCCGCCGATTGTGCTGATACTGTCGTATGGGCAGAGAGGTCTGGGTTCGTATGGGACCGCGAGGCCGCCACTTGTGATACTGTCGTATGGGCAGAGAGGTCTGGATTCGTAGGGGATCGCGAGGCCGCCGATTGTGCTGATACTGTCGTATGGGCAGAGAGGTCTGGGTTCGTATGGGACCGCGAGGCCGCCACTTGTGATACTGTCGTATGGGCAGAGAGGTCTGGATTCGTAGGGGATCGCGAGGCCGCCGATTGTGCTGATACTGTCGTATGGGCAGAGAGGTCTGGGTTCGTATGGGACCGCGAGGCCGCCACTTGTGATACTGTCGTATGGGCAGAGAGGTCTGGATCCGTATGGGATCGCGAGGCCGCCGATTGTGAGATCTTGGTATGCATAGTAGGAATCCCCTGTCCTTAGGCGATAGATATATGTGGTTGTAGGATTGTAAATAGGTTCTAGGGAGGGGGTAACGTTCTGGCTGGGTTAGTGAGGCTCTGATGAGCGAGTTCTATCTGATCCGAAAACCCAAGCAGAACATTTGGCGTCACGAACCGTTTACGAAACCTGTGTGCGTTGTGGTTGTATTGTGTTTGCCTTCGGCGCGTGCGTGGTTTTGTTTGTATATTATTTGTATCTACCTGCGTGTAATTTTCTTTTCTCTTTCTTCTTTTTCTTTTTCTCTTTTTCTTTCTTTTCAAAAATGTTTTCTAGAAAGTCGAAATCTACTTTTAAGTTGCCCGTTGATATTCCCGGCTGGGATTCAACGCCTTATGAAGCCTTAGCCCGTGAGTGGGCTGATTCTACTGGTTTGAGTGAGAATTGGAATTCTTTTTTGGAGCTGGCGGAGCCGGCTAATGTGATTACTTGCTTACAGAAGGCGCCGGTATCTAAGGGTGATGAGCTTCCCGTTTTAGGGCGCAGAGGTTGGATTGTTCTGTCTGCGTACAGGATTCTCCATGAGAGGTTGTTGAAGTTGCAGAACTTGCATAAGGATTTGGAAGCGAACTTTGTTGAGATTCAGAATGCTCATACTTTGTTGCGGTGTCAAAATAAGTTGCTTGCTGATAAACTTGAGACGTACCAAACTATTGCCGAGAGGGCGGCTGTGCGAATTGCTCGTTATAAATACAAGAATCGGCGTGGTCGAGTTTCGACGCGGAAGGTGCGTCTGGTCGTGGCGAAAGCCGGACTAGATTGGAATCCTGATGAATGGGATGGTAATATCTGGAACTCGAGTGATTCTCCTTCCTCGGGTGAGGAGTCTGCCAAGCGCGAGTCCTCTCGCTCCGGCCGTGCTTGTAAATCTGCTTCTTGCGCCTCTGATGGTGCACCCCGTGATTGCGCTCGTCCTTCGAGCGGGGTCGATGCTTCTTCCACTGATTGTTCCTCTACGTGTACTGGTCGAGCTCCTTGTGATGCTCATCCTGCGGTCTCGGCGCATCCAGTTTTTCGACGGAAGGTGCAGCAGGCTCCCGGTGCTCCGAATGGTATTGCTTTAGACTCTTTGGAGGATTTTACTCAACAAGAAATTAGTGATATTTTGCAGCGATTTCGGCAGCGAGTTGGTGAGCCCTTGCTCACATGGATGGTGCGCCTTTATGAACTGGGCGCTGCTGGCATTATGTTGGATGCTGGCGATTGTTTGAAGTTTTGTTCCTTGAGTTCGGATTCTACTGTACAGGATCATTTTCGTAACTTTAATGGTGGTGGTCAAATTTCTTTGCTTCAATTGGCGACTGAGGGTTGTAATCAAAAATATCCTACTGAGTCTGACTGGCCTGTGAATGACAAACCGTGGTATACTTTGCGCGATGCTGCGCAACGTCTCAAAGAGGAGGTGATGAAAACGGCAATTTTTCTGAATACTGCTGACAGGTTGCTTGATGCTTTCTTGACATCTTCTGTGCGGAATCGTATTATTCGTTCTTCCCCTGTTGCTTATAAGCAAGTCATGATGACTTTATTGATTAATCAGACTGGTAACATGTTATCTGTGGTGCTGGAATCGGTACGCCAACTCGGTGAGTGGTTTAAACCTGAACGGCAGTCCCGGCCTGACACTCGTACTCCTGGTGAAAATAAATTTACTAGACGTGATATGTTTTTTGCTCTTATGGCCGATGGTGTGAGGAAGGAAGACATTGATGGTGAGACTACTTCTCGTTTGTGGGAAATGTTTCGCAAACGTGGCTTGGATCGAAAGGAGGGTGCCCGGCGTGTTCGGACAACTGAGTGTGATCGTGGTTTTTCTGACGGTAGCGGTGATGACGACCGCCGTGGGCGCTCTGATCGTCGTGATGATCGACGTTATGTGCGTGATTTGTCCCCCCGTCGTGAGAGAGACAGGGAGAGAGAGGGGGAAAGAGAGAGGGGGAGAGATGATTATGTTAACAGCAGACGTAGAGATGATAGGGATCAATCCCCTGAGTTGAGAAGGAGAGAGGATCGACACATATTGGCCGATCGAAACTCGCAGTACAATGCAGGGAACAGTAATCCATTTCGTAATGGAGATGGATATGAACAGGAGGTATCGATACCTAGGAACCGTGAGAGTCTTTATCCTGATTTATCCTGGTACACAGAACACAATAAAAAGGACTAGGAAATAGGTCAAGCTCCAGTACACAGATGGGCTCACAGAGATAATAGACCCTATGTAGATATTGATATTTATTGGAGACATCGTAATATCCAAAGGGCCCGAGCATTGGTAGATACAGGAGCGGAGGCCACTCTTATTCATGGAAAATCAAAGAAGTTTAAAGGTCAGCCTTTTACAATTACCGGATTAGGTGGAAAGGAAACTCCCGCAGTTCAAACCTTACTTGAAATGAGAATAGGTAGAATTCCTAGAAAAGAATACTCTGTATTAGTGGTGCCACTCTTAGAATTCATAATTGGAATTGATATTTTGAAAGGAATGACTTTGCACTTAGATGATGGATGTTACCAATTTGGAACTAAACATTATATATCGTCCAGGCCTGTACGGGTTGGTCGTTTAAGAATGCCCCCCATAAAAGTTCCCCAGGCGACAAAAGTGGTTCGTCAGAAGCAGTATCGTATTCCAGGTGGTCATGAAGAGATTAGTACCACTATTCAGGAGTTGGTGGATGCAGGAGTTATAACCCCAGTTACTTCTGCTTGGAATAATCCTGTTTGGCCTGTACGTAAGAGTGATAATTCTTGGCGCATGACTGTTGATTATCGAGAATTGAATAGACACACACCCTCTTTGACTGTTGCAGTACCGGATGTTATTACCCTAATTGAAAGAATCCAGAAACATCCAGGTACATGGTATGCGTCCATTGATATTGCTAATGCTTTCTTTTTGATTCCGATTGCCCCTGAGTGTCAGGAACAATTCAGTTTTACGTGGAACGGGCGTCAGATGACGTTTAGAAGTCTTCCTCAGGGCTATGTGCATAGTCCTACGATATGTCACCGGCTGGTGGCAGAGCATCTGGCTGAGGTACCAGTTCATCCACAAATTCAGATATGTCACTATATTGATGATATTTTGATCCAAGGCGAATCACAAGAGGAAGTTCAGACCCAATTGGATAGAGTCATTGAGTGCTTGCGTGAGAAAGGTTGGGAAATCAACCCGGATAAATTACAAGGTCCGTCCCAGGCTGTGAAATTTTTGGGTATTAATTGGCATGAAGGGCACCGAGAAGTGATCCCTCAGGTTAAACAGAAAATTCTTGATTTTGCAGTTCCGAGAAATAGGAAAGAAGCCCAAAGCTTCATTGGTTTGTTTGGATTTTGGCGCCAGCATATTCCTCATTTGAGTCAAATATTGGCCCCTTTGTACCAGGTCACTCGTAAAAAGAATGCATTTGAATGGGGTAAACCACAGCAAGATGCATTCAGTCTGGCAAAAGAAGCAATTCAGCATGCTCTGGATTTATGGCCTGTATGTGATGGTGATGTGGATTTGAATGTGTCTGTACAAGGCCTTTATGCGAATTGGAGTTTGTGGCAGAAACAAGGCAAGAGTAGAGTACCGTTAGGTTTCTGGACCAAGAAGTTACCTGATGCTGGTGAGCGTTATACACCTTTTGAGAAACAGTTACTTGCATGTTATTGGGCTCTGGTGGATACCGAGCAATTGACTTTGGGGCATGATATAGTTTTGCGACCTGAAATTCCTATCATGCAGTGGGTTATGAGTTCGCCGAAAACTCACCGGATTGGACACGCTCAAGAGGCGAGTGTGATTAAATGGAAATGGTATATACAAGACAGGGCACGTGTGGGACAAAAAGGAGTTGCATCTTTGCATGAGCAGGTGGCACGGGCGCCATCAACTGAAACTGAGAGTGAATGTTCCGTACCTTTAGTACAGGAGTCTCCTGTTAAGTGGGGTAAACCTTTTGATGATTTGTCCGCAGAGGACAGAAACCATGTCTGGTTTACGGATGGTTCAGCAAGGTTCATAGGGACGAAACGGCATTGGAAGGCAGTGTCCTATAATCCGATCACACAAAAATTGCTGAGTACAACTGGTGAGGGTAAGAGCAGTCAATTTGCTGAACTCTATGCTGTTTATCAAGTTCTGAAACAAGAGTTACCTGGCACATGTCATATTTTTACCGATTCTTGGTCTACTGCCAATGGACTGGCAGTTTGGTTACCGACTTGGCATTCCCATAATTGGAAAATCCATTCTAAAGAATTGTGGGGAAAAGAATTATGGCAGGAGATTTGGGAAATGCTCCCACAGAGTACTGTTACAATCTTCCATGTGGATGCTCATACCCCGATAGACTCTCTTGACAAATTCTTTCATAACATTGCAGATGAGAAATCCAAAATTGCTGAGGCAGTGGTGGACACGCAAGATTCTGATATTGCGGGATTGGCGAAATGGGCCCACCAGAAAGCAGGACACTTTGGAGAAAAAGCCACTAGCAGGTGGGCTGCTGATCGAGGAATTTATATTCCCTTAGATTTAATTAAAAATGTTATTCTACATTGTCCCATTTGTCAGCATATCAGGCAGCGCAAAGTGCCCCAAATTGTTAAAGGTCATTTACATCGCGGGAAATTGCCCGCTCAAATTTGGCAGATTGATTACATTGGTCCACTTCCTATGAGTAGGAATTGTCAATATGTTTGCACCATTGTTGATACATACAGTGGCCTATTGGTGGCCCTTCCCTGTAAGCAAGCTACCCAATTGAATACTATTAAAACATTGGAATTGATTATGATGTATTATGGTGTGCCATTCCAAATTCAATCTGATAATGCATCCCATTTTCGTGGAAGATTGGTACAGGAATTCTGTGTGGAAAACAATATTGAATGGGTGTTTCATATACCATATTATCCACAGGCCTCGGGTCTTGTGGAGAGGTTGAATGGTCTGCTAAAAGACCAACTGCGCAAATTAACAGATGACAAGTATAAGAATTGGCGAGATTTTTTGCCTCAAGCGCTATTGATTTTGAATAACCGTCCTTTTCTAAATGCTGAATCCCCACTTATGCGTTTGTTTCCTCCGAATGTTGATGCAAAGCCTAATGAGATCAGAGAGACTGTGATGTACTGGGAGATTACTCCCGGAGCTTTAGCTCCATGCAGAGCGACCCCAGGGTCGGCAGGTTTAGACTTGCATGCCATGGATGACACCATTATAAAAAGTAAAGATCGAGTCATCATTGAAACAGGTGTTGGTGTTCAGATACCACCTGGAAATTTTGGATTAATTGCCCCTAGATCGGGGCTGGCTGTAAAAGGTATTCAGGTGCTTGGAAGAATCATTGATAGTGATTATCAGGGAGAGATTAAGGTGCTCCTGCTGAATAGCAGTGAGGTTGACTTACTGATACATAAAACTGACCGAGTGGCTCAATTGCTAATAATGCCTGTCTTCAGTGGTGAGATGGTAAAAGGCACTGCCCCAACGTTGCTAACTGTACGAGGCCAGAAAGGTTTTGGCTCCACAGATAATCCTGGGGCCAGAGTTTGGGTGCAGTCGCCTAAGAATCCCCCTGAACAAGCAGAGGTCATTGCAACCGGTCAAGATAATACCATTTTAGTTATGAGACCAGGGAAAGATAGCTGGGAAGCAGTCCCGGCTGACAAATGTTACTTACGAGAATGAATAATGCCTGTATTTGATTCTCTTTCAGATCATTCTTTGGACTGTTGCTGCAGGATGTGTCGGCGTTGGACTGTTTTTGGGCTGCTACGACGAGAGAGGAGGGATCCCATCAACCCGGGATGAGTTGAGAACCCGAGTGTCGCGTTCCTTCGCTGCGTGGGATTCGTCGTCGAACTTTTGGACTTCACTAGCGAAACGGGTGACTAGCGCCCCTCATTTCTGCTTGACACCGATGAGATCAGTGAATGACATTTTGGCAACTTGTTTGGTTGCTGTCCCTGCTTCGTTGGAGACTCTGACTCATATTTTCAATATATCAACCGCTCGCCCCAATATTCTTCTGGGCGATTTCGCTACCCATCAGTATTGCCCCTTGTGTACTGAATTGTCAGACCCGATACCCCCCATCCAGTCCCAAATAGTTACCTATAATATCACACAAGGTGATTTGTGTTTTTTCCTTACGTGTAATCCTAGTGCAATTTCGGAATGTATGCGTTTAAAATTGAAAGGTGCCACCTCATTCACCACTCATGAACGAACGTTGTGCCTTCAAAGGACACCGAAAATATGTACTTCTGTTCAGAATAACATGACTTGCAAGAGTATGGTAGTTGCCCCCAGTCATTATCGCACGATGTTACTACCTGCCGGATGGCTTTTCTCATGTGGTAATACTTCCTGGCCATATGTCCCCGCAAATATTTCTGGAGGCCCTTGTGCCATTACTAGACTAAGCTTGCTCATGTTTTCATCACATCCGAATGCCAACTCTCGTGTGATTCGAGATACAGTGAGGTTACAGGAGGATTGTGACTCATCTTTGCATTTATATTCGAAGTCCGAATACCTTAGCCTGGCTATTTCAATTATTGGTGTTCCTGCTTTGGCAGTTTATAATGCAAAATCTATTGAGAAAATGGCCTGCTGGATGGTGAAATCCATTAATAATACTTCTACAGTCCTGTGGGACATGCTATTAGACGCCCAGGGTGAACGAAGGGCTATCTTGCAAAATCGAGCGGCCATTGATTATCTTTTGCTTAAACATGGACACGATTGTTCTGATTTTGAGGGTCTTTGTTGTTTTAACTTGTCTGATCATACACAATCCATTCGAGCTCACATTAATAAGCTACATGACTTAACAGAAGAAGTTAGAAAACACATTGACCAGGGCTGGTTTGACTGGCTCTTTAATTGGTTACCTGATTTACATATGTTACGTCAAATATTAGGAGGTATTCTGATTACTATCGGCATTTTGATTTCCATCTGTTGCTTTATTCAGTGTATTCCTTCACTACTTCAATTCTGCACACCTGGTAATAGACATAGATCAGTTAGTTTTGTTTCATATTATTCTTCCACAGATGTTAGTTCTGTTTAATGAATGTATAATAGACTGAAGTCAAGGGTGAAATGTTCTGCTCGATTTTCCTGGCCTTCTTGTGTTAACAAGTGATTGAATGTGACTTCAGTCTCTTACCATTCAAGCCTAAGGGTTAGAGTAGTGAATGGAGCCTATTTACTAGGCACTTCGACATGATTCTGTGCTCTTCCCCATAGATCAGGGCTTGCACACATAGCCTAGGGGATAGATTCGTTAGTATTAGGGATAACCTGTCCTGTAGTGAGGGTATTTCATGGAGCCGTGCTGAATTCAGGCCTGGTAGGCCTCAAACGGGAGAGACTCCATCTTTCTTTCTGCTCCGGCAGCTTGGGATTCTTCTAGGTCAAGAGTAATGTTTTAGTTATGAGGTGTTATTCGCTTGGAGAGAACCGGTTCAGGCCGGCCCTTATCGAAGGATTGTATTTTTCTTCATGCCGAAGACACTACATCAGGCCAGCCGGCTGGGAACGTGTCCTTGGTACGGGGAGGTACAAGAATTTGGTGGGCGGCAGGTTACGGGCCGGAATTTTCCATGAGGAAATGCACCTCTATATTAGTGAAAGTCGGAGACAGTTACACGTTCAGTCCGTAGGCGGCATCTAGCCGTTAGCAGTAAAGCTACTACTTATTCCAGGGAAGACAGACGCCATCTTGAAGGCGGAGAAGAACTGAGAGACAGATGCTTTCCTAACAGAATAGCCAGAGAGGAGAGAGTAGCCGATAAGGAAGAGGTCCCAGTGACTCGGAGAAGGGTGATTCCAGGCGAGCCGAGGCACAGACGAGAAGGGAGCCTAGATGACCACTGAGTGCAGGCTACATACTACCAAGGTGATGTCGACCCTTTCTTATTAGAGTGTACAACTTGATCTTTCACTTTTCTTTGCAGGTTATGTGTCATATCGTAATGTTATGTGATTGTGTATGCAATGAGTAATAAAGTATCCAGTTTGTAGTGAACCAACATGTGCTGCGTGTTCTTGTATAAGAGGGTAGCCTATTCTTCTAGTCAGCTGCGGCTACATGAACAGATGTTAACCCTGATCAGGTAAGTGGTAACTGAATAAGGGAAAGAGGAGCCCCTCACACCTGAGAACAGGCTATGCCCGAACTGGCAATCCTTGTGTGATCTGATGAATAGTGAGACTGATTCCCTCTTTGTATGTTATGGTGATCATAGGATGAACTGTCGTATGAGACTGCCGTCTAGGTAGAGAGGTCTGGATTCGTAGGGGATCGCGAGGCCGCCGATTGTGCTGATACTGTCGTATGGGCAGAGAGGTCTGGGTTCGTATGGGACCGCGAGGCCGCCACTTGTGATACTGTCGTATGGGCAGAGAGGTCTGGATTCGTAGGGGATCGCGAGGCCGCCGATTGTGCTGATACTGTCGTATGGGCAGAGAGGTCTGGGTTCGTATGGGACCGCGAGGCCGCCACTTGTGATACTGTCGTATGGGCAGAGAGGTCTGGATTCGTAGGGGATCGCGAGGCCGCCGACTGTGCTGATACTGTCGTATGGGCAGAGAGGTCTGGGTTCGTATGGGACCGCGAGGCCGCCACTTGTGATACTGTCGTATGGGCAGAGAGGTCTGGATTCGTAGGGGATCGCGAGGCCGCCGATTGTGCTGATACTGTCGTATGGGCAGAGAGGTCTGGGTTCGTATGGGACCGCGAGGCCGCCACTTGTGATACTGTCGTATGGGCAGAGAGGTCTGGATCCGTATGGGATCGCGAGGCCGCCGATTGTGAGATCTTGGTATGCATAGTAGGAATCCCCTGTCCTTAGGCGATAGATATATGTGGTTGTAGGATTGTAAATAGGTTCTAGGGAGGGGGTAACGTTCTGGCTGGGTTAGTGAGGCTCTGATGAGCGAGTTCTATCTGATCCGAAAACCCAAGCAGAACATACGCGATGTTACCAAATGCTTCTCTCACGATCCTTACCCAAATGCACACAGACTCACAGTGTGATTTTAGGCAAGCAACACTATTCTAGGAGTTTAACAAAACTCATTCACTAGGCTGGAAGGGGTAAGGGTACTACACACAATCTACATATTTAAGTACTGCACTTTAGTGTCAAAGCCTGACTCATTTTATCAATGCATAAGCAAAGATTGGCATCTAATGCTACTAAAACTTGACAACATGACAGGTTTTAAAACAATTATCTGTCAGCAAATACATGATGTTACCAAATGCTTCTCTCACAGTGGTTCCCAAATGCACACAGACTCACAGTGTGATTCTAGACAAGCAACACTATCCCTAGGAGTTTAACAAAACTCATTCACTACTGTGGAAGGGGTAAGGGGACTGCACACTCTACATATTTCAGGACTGCACTTTAGTGTCAAAGCCTGACTCATTTAATCAAAGCATAAGCAAAGACTGGCTTCTAATGCTACTAAAACTTGACAACAAGACAGGTTTTAAAACAGTTATCTGTCAGCAAATACACGATGTTACCAAATGCTTCTCTCACAATCCGTACCCAAATGCACACAGACTCACAGTGTGATTTTAGGCAAGCAACACTATCCTGGGAGTTTACCAAAACTCATTCACTAGTCTGGAAGGGTTAAGGGTACTGCACACAATCTACATATTTAAGTACTGCACTTTAGTGTCAAAGCCTGACTCATGTTATCAATGCATAAGCAAAGACTGGCATCTAATGCTACTAAAACTTGACAACATGACAGGTTTTAAAAGAGTTATCTGTCAGCAAATACATGTTACCAGATGCTTCTCTCACAGTGGTTCCCAAATGCACACAGACTCACAGTGTGATTCTAGACAAGCAACACTATCACTAGGAGTTTACCAAAACTCATTCACTTCTGTGGAAGGTGTAAGGGGACTGCACACAATCTACATATTTCAGTACTGCACTTTACTGTCAATGCCTGACTCATTTTATCAATGCATAAGCAATGACTGGCTTCTAATACTACTAAAACTTGACAACATGAAAGGTTTTAAATTAGCTATCTGTCAGCAAATACATGATGTTACCAAATGCTTCTCTCACAGTGGTTCCCAAATGCACACAGACTCACAGTGTGATTCTAGACAAGCTACACTATCCCTAGGAGTTTACCAAAACTCGTTCACTACTGTGGAAGGGGTAAGGGGACTGCACACAATCTACATATTTCAGTACTGCACTTTAGTGTCAAAGCCTGACTCATTTTATCAATGAATAAGAAAAGACTGGCTTCAAATGCTACTAAATCTTGACAACATGACCGGTTTTAAAACAGTTATCTGTCAGCAAATACATGATGTTTCCAAATGCTTCTCTCACAATGGTTCCCAAATGCACACAGACACACAGTGTGATTTTAGGCAAGCAATACTATCCTAGGAGTTTACCAAAACTCATTCACTAGTCTGAAAGGGGTATGGGTACTGCACACAATTTACATATTTAAATATTGCACTTTAGTGTCAAAGCCTGACTCATTTAATCAAAGCATAAGCAAAGACTGGCTTCTAATGCTACTAAAACTTGACAACAAGACAGGTTTTATAACAGTTATCTGTGAGCAAATACATTATGTTACCAAATGCTTCTCTCACAATCCTTACCCAAATGCACACAGACTCACAGTGTGATTTTAGACAAGCAACACTATCCTAGGAGTTTACCAAAACTCATTCACTAGTCTGGAAGGGGTAAGGGTACTGCACACAATCTACATATTTAAGTACTGCACTTTAGTGTCAAAGCCTGACTCATTTTATCAATGCATAAGCAAAGACTGGCTTCTAATGCTACTAAAACTTGACAACATGACAGGTTTTAAAAGAGTTATCTGTCAGCAAATACATGTTACCAAATGCTTCTCTCACAGTGGTTCCCAAATGCACACAGACCCACAGTGTGATTCTAGACAAGCAACACTATCACTAGGAGTTTACCAAAACTCATTCACTTCTGTGGAAGAAGTAAGGGGACTGCACACAATCAACATATTTCAGTACTGCACTTTACTGTCAATGCCTGACTCATTTTATCAATGCATAAGCAATGACTGGCTTAAAATGCTACTAAAAATTGACAACATGACAGGTTTTAAAATAGTTATCTGTCAGAAAATACATGATGTTTCCAAATGCTTCTCTCACAGTGGTTCCCAAATGCACACAGACTCACAGTGTGATTCTAGACAAGCAACACTATCCTTAGGAGTTTACCAAAACTCGTTCACTACTGTGGAAGGGGTAAGGGGACTGCACACAATCTACATATTTCAGTACTGCACTTTAGTGTCAAAGCCTGACTCATTTTTATCAATGAATAAGAAAAGACTGGCTTCTAATGCTACTAAAGCTTGACAACATGACCGGTTTTAAAACAGTTATCTGTCAGCAAATACATGATGTTACCAAATGCTTCTCTCAAAATGCTTGACCCAAATACACACAGACTCACACTGTGATTGTAGACAGACAACTATCCCTTGTACAAAATACATTCACTAGTCTACAAGATCTAAGGTGGCTGCACACATGGCAGAAAATCTACTACAACAGATTAGTACCAAAATGTTTTTCTCAAAATGATTCCTAAATGCACACAGACTCACTTTGTGATCCTAGACAAACAACACTATCCCTTGCACTATACCAAAACACATTTCTTAATCTACGAATACTACATTTTAGTGTAGAAACATGACTCATTTTGCAAATTCATAAACAATGACTGATTTCTAATTGTACCAAAATATAAAAACAGCACAGTTATCTGTCTGCAAACACATGAAAAACACAAATGCTTATCACAGAATGATTTCTACATGCACACACTGTCAATAAGATTGTAGACAAGAAAAGTACTCCCTGCACTTTAGCAGGAGAAATACATTAGTCTGAATAAAATCAAAAAAGACCACATACATCCCCTCACAATTAAATAGCTCACCTTTCAAGTTGTTTTGTAGATTAAGAAGTATATCAGTCACACACCAGATTTTCTTATACAGAATCTCTGCCCTGTGCACCTGTCAGCAAAACCATGAATGGCAAACATTCCCTCTCATTTTCCACACATATACATGTAAACATCAAATCACATTCCTTCCCACATTAATTCAAAAGCAAACACACATTTCTATTGGTTAAACATTTCAACCCTTTCCAAATTACATGAATTTGAACCCTACCCCCAATCTGCCTTTTGCCTGTTACCATAGAAACAGGTCATGGAACACTGAACTGAGCACACAGGTCACAAGTTCAGCACACAATGTTGCTAATCAAAACAGCAAGTGTGCTTGACTTTTGAACATATCAGCTTATCATATATAATGTTCCTTTCAATCAGTTTTTGTTAACCAATAAGAATCATGCGTTTAGAAAACAGAAACATGCACCCTACCTTTCAGTGTAGAAGGTTGTCAACAACCAATGATTTCTTGTCTGTTTTCAAAACTGCATCTTAGCCACCATTTTAGAAAAATCCAGACCTCCCTTCAAGATGCTTAGAGTGTGGATTGTGGGACACAGCTATATTTTCTGGAGCCAAAGGTATTCAGAAAACAAAGGCATTCACAAAGACCTAGATTTGCCAAATGTAGACATTAAATGGATTGGACAGAGAGGGTTAAAGTGGCACCAATTGATGCCATTGGTAAAATCCTTTATGCATATCCAACACCCTGCCCTCATAATAGTGCACTGTGGTGGCAATGACCTAGGCACTTTGACTGGGGTAGGTCTGGAAATGCTTATGAAGGACACCTTTGGAGAATTAATTTCACTTTTTCCCAAAACTGCCTTTGTGTATTCTAACAGAAATGGAACTGGTCCAATCATTTTTGTCCACAAATTGAGAAAGCTAGGAAACATTTGAATAAATCTGTTTCTGCTTTTCTCTGAGACTATAGAATGGGGTCCATTTACAATAACAATCTGCACTTTCATATGCAAGAGATGTATAGGAGAGATGGAGTACACTTTACTGATGAAGGAAACAGAGTTTTCCTCAACAACTTTAGACTCTGTATAGGTACTTACTTATAAGTACCAAAAACTCTCAATGAACACAACGGCTCTTTTTAGAGCCACTCAAGAACAATAAACTTAAGCTTGATGTTTATCTCCCAAAAATGTCAGTTTTTTTCATTGGATCCGCGCACCCAACGCGTTAGGAACCGCGAACCCAACGCGAGAGAAACCGTGCACCCAACGCGTTTGGATGCGCGACTTCTAATTTTAACATAAAAAAAAAAATAGCCCCATCACTAATTTTTATTATCCCCGGGGACCCCATCCCCCGGGGCTTATAAAAAAATGTTGGAGACTGTGCGGAGAGCCCCAACGCCCCCACGGTCCCAGCCCGCTCCCCGCGTCCTTCGGGAGCCGGCATTGCTTTTGCAGTGGAATTATGCCTGAGAAAATTAAGCGGCAGCACGTCATGCAACCTATGAACTCTTTCCCTACTGATGACGGAGAAATCCAGAAACACGTGTCTAGGGATACGCTAAGTAAATTATGGAATTGAGCCAAGTGAAATTTTGAACTTTGTCCTGTGCTAAGAAGAAAGAACTACACTGACCAAGATGCTTAGAGGTAATGACGCGGAGACGTGAAGTCAGCGTGCTCCCACCACTTTCCCACATTGCTTTTCCACATGGGGAGCTGCTGACATGCAGCTCCCAGTGTAGAAAAGCAATATTGTTTGGATTTTGAAAGAGAGAGCAGGTTTCCCTGCTCTCTCTTTCAAAATCCTAACAAAGTTTGCTATGGGAGGGCGGGAGACTCCCACCCTCTCATAGCAAACAGTGTCCTGGGGGTGGGCACCACAGGACACTGTTGGAGCTGGCCCTGGGGGGTGGCGGTCCCCAGGGCCCCCGAGGGCTCCAGGAGGGGGGCCATGCAGCCCCCCTCCCCTATTAAGTTATAAACATTTTGCCCCTGGGATTTGGGCCACCCGGGGGCTCATTATTAACGAAGCGCGGAAGTCCGCGCTTCAGGGGGTTTTTTTTCCGGCCGGATCCGCGCACCCTGCGAGCATTTCGCCGTTTTAAGAAGAAAAAAAAAAGGGAGCCCCAGGGGGTCCTTCTGGGACACCCTAAGCAACACTAGAGGGTCAGAGTATTTCAACCCTGCCCGCTTTACATCTTTCACACACTTATTTCCCTTACTTAATCAGCCTCGCTTCTACCGAGGCACAAAATGGCTGCCAACAGTTCCTGGTTTCGAATGTAGACAGACACACGACAGCCAATTAGCATTCAGCGCGTGATCGGGAGGGTGCGCGCTAAGTTCGCAGAGGGTGCGCTTAGGGTGTGCATAGGGTGTGCGGCTCCTCCGAGGCCATAGATATATATATCTTTTTTACTCTAATTTTCTCAGGAACTACTGAACGGATCTACACCATTTATGCAAAAGGCACAAGTCTGAACTGAGGACTACCTCTTTGCCAAATTTGGTGTAATTCCGTTCAGCAGTTCGGGCTGTAGTTGCGTCAACAGGTCCTATGGGAAATTGCATGGGGAAAACGTGTTTTAGGACCCCCCTTTTTTCTCAGCCCCCGCTTGACGAATCACCACGAAACTTTCAGGATAGGAGCGGACCGGAGCTGGCCAAAAGTTTGGAAAATTTTGCGAAGATTCGTCAACCGGCACCAGACTTATTGGGAATAGAATGTTGCAGATTTCCTATGGAAGATAGGTCCTAACTATAACTACCTACTGGTGACTGGCAGTAGGTAATTAATATATATATATATATATATATATATATATATATATATATATATAATCTACTGGCGGTCGCCAGTAGATAGTTATAGTTAGGACCGAGTTTCCATAGGAAATCTCAAAATTCTATTTTGAATAACTTTGGCGCCGATTGACGAATCCTCGCGAAATTGTTAAAACTAATGGGGCGCTCCGCTCCGCTCCTACCCTCAAAGTCTCGGGGTGATTCGTCAAGCGGGGGCCGAGAAAAAGGGGGGGTCCCAAAACGCGTTTTCCCCATGGATTTTTCCATAGGGACTTTAGTCGCAGCTACAGCCCGAATGGCTGAACAGAATTACGTGAAATTTGGCAGAGAGGTAGCCATAAGGTCCATGAAGTGCCTTTTGCAGGTTTGGTGTAAATCTGTTCAGTATTTCCAGAGAAAATAGCATTTAAATCAATATATATATCTGTACGCGCACAGCGTGCGCGCTGGGTGCGCGCACCTTGCCGTGCGCGAGTGCAATTCTGATTGGTTGTTAGATCTTAGTAAACATTCGAATCGGTCAAAACCAGGAAGTGTCGGCCGCCATTTTGTCTCTCGCACTCTGAGGGGGTGAAAAACAAATGTGGAGAACGTGAAAAGGGGGACAGGGTGGACAGTTCCTGACCCCCTAGCCGTGCTCAGGGGGTCCCAGAAGGACCCCGAAGCGCCCAAATTTTTTTTATTTTTTTTTCGAAAAATCGCCGAGTGCGCGCACCCTGCGCGCACCACCCAAACGGAAAAAAATCTGCTAAGTTTGCGCAGCGTGCGCGCACTCAGCGATTTTTTGGAAAAAAAAAATGTATTTGGCCCTTGGGGGCGAAGCGCTCCGTGCGCGCACGGCACGAACTGCGTAAAGTGGGCGCGCGGTGCGCGAAGAGCACCGAGTGCCCACCTTGCGCGCACGGTGCGCGAAGCGCTCCGTGCTCGCACGGCACGAACTGCGTAAAGTGGGCGCGCGATGCGCACTGTGCGTGTGCCGTGAAAAAGTTTTGTTTAAAAAAATATATTAATAAATACATAACTTAGCATTTAAAAAACCGTACAAATTCACTGAAAAAACCATAGGTTTCACACACGTTATAGTTAGGAATTAGCATTTAAAAAACCTTGCAAATTCACTTAAAAAACCATAGGTTTCACACATGTTATAGTTAGCTGGGAATTTCCCTCGTAAAAAACCAATGAAATTCCCCCGTTATAGTTAGTGCAGGCAACTATAACTCACGCGACCGCAATCCGCTGCTGATGACGTCAGATATTACACAAGGTAACGCTACGCGTTTCAGCACAAAAGTGCCTTGATCACACGTTAACCACAAACCAATCAGGAACATCTTATGTACAAACACCAATGATCACCATGTGTAATGTGAGAAACCTGAAATTCATCTTATATTGAGTATATCAGAATAACGTATTGTTACGCACCCAGATTATAATTACAAAGGAACAAATTTGTAATTATAATCTGGGTGCGTAACAATACGTTATTCTGATATACTCAATATGAGATGAATTTCAGGTTTCTCACATGTATCAATTGAACTCACTGTTCTAATTCTCTATGATGCAATAGAGATTTAATGCAATAGAACTAGTCAAAAATGGCCGACGCATTTCCTTAAATGTCAGTGTCCTTCTACTATGTTGATTACACATGGTGATCATTGGTGTTTGTACATAAGATGTTCCTGATTGGTTTGTGGTTAACGTGTGATCAAGGCACTTTTGTGCTGAAACGCGTAGCGTTACCTTGTGAATAAACTCCCACTAGCTGTACCTTTCTGAGTGCGTGGTTTGCTTATCGTAGCAGAAACCCTATTGACTCTTAACTCGGCGGTGGGATTGGCCGAGTTTAACACGCCACCTGACAATGGGATATGGATCCCGGAAACGAATCCTCTGGTGAAGTGACTGAATATTACGGAGGGATCCAAACCGGCCGAATTGAAACACGACGTCGTTTTGAAAACCGAAGAACCAGGAAAACCGCCATCCGCCCTTAAGGTAAGAGCTATTCTCGTCTTTTTACCCTTCTTTGCAAAGTACCGGCGCTTCTGCGACGGGGCTCTGTTTGGGCGGGGCGATTAGCGTGAGGAAGTTCGAACCCAGGGCCAGCGGCAACGTGAGACGTATAAGTCCCAGAAGTTACTTGAACTTACTGTGCAATACGGAACTGTCATCAAATTTATTATACGTCTGCTACTGTTTCTTCGGCTTAACCAGCAATCAGACGGCATCAGGAACTGCTGATTTCAGCAGGGAAAGGTTACAGCGTAGAGACACTTAAACGGGAACATACACCGATATTTTACAAGGTTTAACCTACGAGTGCATCCCATGTTATATCCGCATAGAACACTCATAGAATAAATACCAACATGGAGGAAGATGATGAACGAAGGAGGGAGGCTGCCACATTGTTTGCACGCGGACCAGGGCAAGCAGGAACCGGCCCCGTGACACTCAAAAAAACAGAAAGCAGCCAATTGATATTACAATTAAGGAAATATGAGAAACTAAGGAAGCAAGAAACATCAAAATGGTGGGAGGCTACATCCCTTCAAGATTATGTGGACAAGTGCATGATACCCCGGGGACTGAGAATTTACATCACCCCATCGCATGAATCACCAAATGCGCAAATGTTAGAAGAATGGTCGCAAAACTCAGCCGCCAGCAGTAAGAACATGTTGTGCATTCTTATAAAATATGCATGGGAGGATCGTGAAAACATAATCAAACAATTGAAAGAACTTGAGGATGAATTTAGCAAACATCCCAACCAAGATACGATCAACAAATTTAAGGATGAGCTCAAAGGGCGTTTGAAAAAGAATGAGGAGGACATAAAATATCGTAAACAGCGCAAACTACATAGGGATTGTGGAGATTACGACAGTGGACGGATACTTACCTACAGCCCAAAATATGATTACTTGTACAAACAAGAAAATATCCCAATTGAGACACCTGAATTACAAGAAACCGAGGAAGCATGCTCTTCAAATGCCATGATCAGTGAGCCGGATTCAGATGTATCGAGACATTCCACCAGTACTGCCTCTGAGACTGAAAGAGTTGCTAAGAAACTGGCGACTTTTTTAGAAGAGTTCAGGGTTCTAAGGACCAGACGGAAAAAAGAAGCGGAAACACAACAGCAGCAACAGTCCTTCCAGAAAACACCAACTCGTGGGAGGCCAAGAGGACAAGCAAGAGGAAGAGCAGATCACAGAAGAGAAGACTCAAGTTCCAGCAGAGAAAACGAAAAGAGTACAAAGCCGGTGGGATCCAAAAGAGGCGGCTACAGACGAAGACGTTAACCATGGATGATGATATGGTAAACAAAACAATTATAAACTTATCGTCTAGAACATTGACTCTTAAGGAAAAACGTACTCTCTGCTTGGGATTGACTTTTTGCCCCAGTGAACTTTTTAGTTACTCTGATACCCGAATAGATATGTACAAATTCGGCAGGAAACTAAAACTTCAGAAATGGCATTCACTAAGATCTATAAAAGACACTCCTCAATCCACTGCAGTAGCAGATATACCTGAACTCAATATCTATGATGAAGATCTACTATTAGACATGTATGTACTGGGTGGCATATCATCTGATAGCCAACATGATGATTCTATTGTAGGTGTGAGGGAAACTAATATGAATAGGGCTGCATGTACCAGTTTTAGACCCAAATCTGTTTTTTACCCCATCATGCCACATGACCCTATAGATACATTCCAAGAAGTAGTCAGCAAAGAACTTGCCAAGCTCAAACACAAACAGTACAATAGAGATAACAGGAATAGAAATTTGTCCAAACAAGAACGTGACTTCATCCTGTCTTTGGCAGATGACAATTCTGTTATACTAAGACCCTCCGATAAGGGAGGAAACATTGTTCTGTGGGGCAGGGATCTCTATGTTAAAGAAGCCCTTAGACAACTTGAAGGCGATATCTTCTATACCAAATCCAACTCTAATGAATACAACAATAGTATAGAGGAAACATGGAACAGACTTCACGACTGGCAAATTGAGGGGCTCCTCTCTTGGCACAAATTCTGCTTCCTCAAACGTGACTATCCTAAACTGCCAATTTTCTATCTACTGCCTAAGGTTCATAAAAAATTTTTGGAACCCCCAGGCAGACCCATCATATCCTCCATAGGAAGTGTTAACGAAAATTTGTCAGTTTACGTAGATCACTTCCTGAAAGAATATGTCATCCAACTCCCTTCCTTCATTAAGGACACAACTGACTTTCTTAAAAAAATAGATACCATCACATTGACAGAAGGCTCCATATTAACCCTTTCCATGCCCATGACGGAACGGTTCCGTCATGAGCATCGGTTGCGCTGTGCTCATGACGGAACCGTTCCGTCATGGCCCCGCCCACGCTCGAACCCTTCAGCACCGCGGGGGAATTCCCGCCGCGCTGAAGGGGTTAATAACTATGGATGTAAGCGCACTTTATACTATCATTGACCACACTCAGGGTATGGAGGCTTGTTACTATTTCTTAAAAAATCGTGAAATAGGATTCAGAAACCACACTGCTATGCTAATAGAGATGATGAAACTCTGTCTACGCAATAACATATTTATGTTTGATGGTACCTTTTTCAAACAAATCCGCGGCGCGCCCATGGGTTCTGCTTTTTCTCCCAACTTCGCCAATTTGTTTTTGGGGAAGTGGGAAGAAGAAATTAGGACCAGCATTGATCTCAAGGAGCATTTCACCAAGGTACATGTATGGTCCAGATACATTGACGACCTTTTTGTCATCTGGCGGGGCACAAAGGAAGAGGCTGTTACCTTCATTGCAAAGCTAAATCAAAACAGCTACAATATACATCTGACATATAATATTAGCAGACATCAGGTGGATTTCCTAGATACCAGTATCACGATCCAAGATGGTAAACTTATTTCCAAACTCCACAGAAAGGACACCGCAGGAAACAGCCTTCTACATGCCCTCAGCTCCCACCCTGAACCACTCAAATGGAGCATCCCTTATGGGGAGCTCTTGAGAGCCAAAAGAAATTGCACTCAAGAAGCGGATTTTATACTCGAGAGTAGCAACATACTCCAACGGTTCCGTGATAGGGGATATCCCGAGTGGGTCCTGACTAAAGCCCTTTCCAAAGCCTCGACTATCAAGAGATCAGAGACCCTGAATCCTACACCCAAACTTACTGTCTCCCCACAACTTCCCAGAATAATAACTACTTATAACCAAAAGTCCAAACAAGTACAAAAAATAGTGGCTGATAATTGGAAAATTTTAAAATCTGATTCCATTATAGGCCCCAAATTGACCAACAGACCACTCATAACGTACAGAAGAGGCCGCAACCTAAGGGATATGTTGGTGAAAAGTGACATCTCTGATAAAAAGGGCCAACACATCCAGGGACTTAGTGGATTTTACCCCTGTGGGCATTGCAGGGCCTGCCGGTCTAGTGTGATGGTTAAAGACTTTTCAATACCAGGGACCGATACCAAAAAACAAATCAAACAATTTTTGACGTGTAGTTCCACCTATGTGATCTATATTTTGGAATGTCCATGTCATAAAAAATATGTGGGCAGCACGTCGTGCATGGCTAAGAAAAGAATCCAGGAACATTTGAGGGCTATTAACAACAAAGACCCCAAATATCCCATTGCTAGACATTTCCAAACCGCACACCAATCAAACAATGACCTTTTGAGATACTATGCGATTGAACAGGTCAATGTAGGAAAGCGGGGTGGGAATCGTGAACTTGCCCTCAGAACTAGAGAATCCAAATGGATATTAGAATTGGAGACCAAATTTCCTGGGGGGCATAATTTGGACGAGGAACTTGCAACCCATTTGCACACGGAGTAATTATACATAGCTGCCTTCTGAATTGGTCCATTATATTCTTATTGTGTCCTGATGTTCAACATGTAATCTGAGTGTTCTTGCAAACTGTTTGATGACGATGTTTTTTAATCTATTTTAACCAATTGTTCTTGTTACCTCTTTCTAGGAGTCAGCCGGGGGCACGTCACTCCTTAGAAAACCTGAGCACTGCACTGAGCTTCACATGTCTGAATTGAATAGAAGACTGTCACCTCACCACGATAAGCTAAGATACACACCTTCACTTTTGTTATTTTTTAATAACCCCCCCTCTTGATTTTTCTTGATCCTTGGATCTAGATGCACTCTGTTTACCTTGTTGGAAGATCTCTAGTAGAACCTAATTTGATCACCCCATTGGAGGATGGATACTTTAGATACCATGACAATTAGCCTGATCACTCATCTAATGTAAAATTGACTCCCTTCGGGCACTAGACCGAGTGCAATTTGTTCCTTTGTAATTATAATCTGGGTGCGTAACAATACGTTATTCTGATATACTCAATATGAGATGAATTTCAGGTTTCTCACATGTATCATTTGAACTCACTGTTCTAATTCTCTATGATGCAATAGAGATTTAATGCAATAGAACTAGTCAAAAATGGCCGACGCATTTCCTTAAATGTCAGTGTCCTTCTACTATGTTGATTACACATGGTGATCATTGGTGTTTGTACATAAGATGTTCCTGATTGGTTTGTGGTTAACGTGTGATCAAGGTACTTTTGTGCTGAAACGCGTAGCGTTACCTTGTGAATAAACTCCCACTAGCTGTACCTTTCTGAGTGCGTGGTTTGCTTATCGTAGCAGAAACCCTATTGACTCTTAACTCGGCGGTGGGATTGGCCGAGTTTAACAAGCCACCTGACAATGGGATATGGATCCTGGAAACGAATCCTCTGGTGAAGTGACTGAATATATATATATATATATATATATATATATATATATATATATATATATTCACTGAAAAAACCATGGGTTTCACACACGTTATAGTTAGGAATTAGCATTTAAAAAACCTTAGAAATTCAATGAAAAAACCAAAGGTTTCACACATGTTATAGTTAGCTGGACATTTCACTCGTAAAAAACCATTGAAATTCCCCCGTTATAGTTAGTTCAGCTAACTATAACTCGCGCGCCCGCAATGCACTGCTGATGACGTCACATATTACATCACTCATGACATGGTCAGTGACATCACTCATGACATCACTGATGACATCACTGATGACATCTCAAATGACATCACTGATGACATCATCCTTGTGATAGAGTGGCAGACCTCCTCTCATCCTAATATAACCTTTGATACACACATTCAAAAATAGAAATTAAAATTTTAAAAACAATGGACATACCAATACCAGTTACAACAACCTATACAGTAATTCTAAGATCCAAATACACATCCACTCATTCACCAACAGTCCTATACAGTCACTCATACATGTACTCACTCATCATATGTACTCATACACCTATACATCCTGTTACACAACGCCACTCATCCATAGAGTTACTCACACACATAGTCACTCATGCTAATAAAGAAACAAACATACATTTATTTGCATATACAGTTATACACACACCACCACACTTACTTCTACGGAAACTTACACATATTTAGTCTTTTAAACAATCACTTATAGAAACACATACTTATTCATACAGGAACTCTTTCAATCTCTCACTCTCACATATACTCGCTTATATACACCAATAGTCACATATACTAGTTTAAAACATATGTAGTTACTCATAAAGACACTATTGAGACAGTCATTCACTCACTAACACACCCATACACTCACTCATCCACCCATAGAGTCCTGCACACATGCTGTCTTCAACACATACAAAGAGTGAGTCATTCATTCATGCACCTATGCACTACGTAATACTCCCACCGAACCATGCAGACACTCAGACTGATACTCATAAAACCAACTAATAACCTATATAGACACCCATGTAGCTACTCACCAACCCATGCAGCCACTTATACACAAAGTGAGAGACTGATACAGATATTTACATATTTAAACATTACTCACTAAGCCATGTATTCACTATGATACACTTAATCAGTCAGTTACACAATCAATTTTTATTAAACAAATCATCCATTTAGACACTTATATACCCATTTATTCTTCCATCGACCTTGAGATATACATATATAAAACATATTTAATTTTCAGAAACACACACATTCACTGGATGATGTCATCAGTGATGTCATCAGTGATGTCATTTGAGATGTCATCAGTGATGTCATGAGTGATGTCACTGACCATGTCATGAGTGATGTAATATGTGACGTCATCAGCAGTGCATTGCGGGCGCGCGAGTTATAGTTAGCTGAACTAACTATAAAGGGGGAATTTCAATGGTTTTTTACGAGTGAAATGTCCAGCTAACTATAACATGTGTGAAACCTTTGGTTTTTTCATTGAATTTCTAAGGTTTTTTAAATGCTAATTCCTAACTATAACGTGTGTGAAACCCATGGTTTTTTCTGTGAATTGGCAAGGTTTTTAAAATGCTAATTCCTAACTATAACGTGTGTGAAACCCATGGTTTTTTCAGTGAATTGGCAAGGTTTTTTAAATGCTAATTCCTAACTATAACGTATGTGAAACCCATGGTTTTTTCAGTGAATTTGCAAGGTTTTTTAAATGCTAATTTTGTTTTTTTTCTTCTATTTTTTTAAACATATTTTTATTTTAATTTTCTATCCTTTTTTTATTGTCTATGGTTAAATTTTTAAAATTCTCTAATATGTTTTTTTAATATATTTTATAAAATAAACATGTAAAATTTATTTGCAATACATTTTTTCCTTTGTTTTATTTTTTTTAGTACGCGTACCGTAAGCTTACGGTAAGCGTACGGTTTACGCAACGTCCGTAATTTATCTACGCTGTTTGCGCATATTTACGCAATTTGCGTAGCTGCGCGTACACTGCGTGGGCGTGTACGCGTGTACGCTACACGCGCACGTTACGCGGAAGTGTCGGGGAGTGACTGTTAAGCGCATGCGCGCAAGCGCGTGTCTTTTTTACGCGCATGCGTACTTTTTCCGTAAGCGTACCGTAAGCGTACCGTAAGCGTACGGTAGGTCATGTGATCATGAAACACAACTTTTGATTGGTTGAAACTACTTTCAGTTCTAGAACTCTCCTACACCACACCCATTCCCCTCATTTCTGCTTGTGATCCCTTAGGAGAAGGAGCTGGGTTGTCTTTGTGATACGATGGCAGAACAGCAGAGCCCTTCTGAGAGTGAGGCTAGCACTAGCAGCACTACCTTGAGGCAGAGAGCGAGGAAAAAAAAGACCTCTTATGTATGGGATTCTTTTACTTTTCCTGAAGGCCAGCAAAAGGTAAATGCACCCTTAGTAACTTGTAAGCTGTGTAAGCGTGTACTTTCAAGAGGTAATCCTGACAGGAAGTATTCCTTTGGGAATCATACCATGATGAGACACCTCAAGGATGTACACAAAAGGACACATGCTCGACTTACTGGAGGTAACCCTTCAGTAAGTCAACCAAGCACATCCACAGCAGCTCAGCCTGGACCATCATCTGCAGTGCCAAGCCCTTCTTCTGCAGGTCAGGTGAGCCCTTCATCTGTGGGGGGTGCATCTCCTTTTGCTGGCCCTCAGGAAATTAACCCTCGATTTCTGAGGGTTGATATTCGATGCGCCTCTTGTCATGATCTAATTTGTCATAGGGAGACCAGTGTTTCCCTAGTGAACAACAAAATAGATCAGCACACTTGTCGCAGAGACTAATTTTCCCAATCTTTCTTTCCTCTGTCCCTGCATGAACACAACGGCTCTTTTAAGAGCCAACCTTATCTTTCATCTTTTTTTTATATATGTTTTTAAAAACTTTTTTTTTTTTTTTTTTTTACCGTACGCGTACGGTGCGCGTAATTTTTTTTTTTTTTTTAAAAAACACTAAAAATCAATTATCACATTACAAGGTCCTTGAGAGACTACAATTAAAAATTGAAAATGTGATTGTAGAGAAGTGGAAAAAAGGGACCATGAAATTTTTGACTTGCCATACCCACTCAAAAAAATATTTATTAATTTAAATTTAATTTTAATTGCTTTAAAAATGGTTCTAGTTTTCGAATTTTTTTTATCTCAATCTAAAAAAAAAGAAAAAAGTATTAATATTTAATAAAACATTTTATAATACAGTACACATATTGACATATTTTTCTAAAAAATTTTTAAAGAGTCATGGTTTGATATTAGGCAGAAAACGAAATTTCTTTGCCAATTTGAAAGCACACTTATTACTCTTTTTTTTGGCAAGTGATAATCACTTTTACAGACTGACACATTATGAATCCACTTTTCAGATTTTTTAAAAAGCCCATGTCCAGACTGCTTTTTCAGACCACCACCATGTGTATCCTGGGTGACTGCCTCCACTCCAGCAAGGGCAACCAGCCTTAGTGATGCTGAATGTATTTGCATTACAGACTGAAACCTCAAACCCCACTCGCTTGTAAATACTGTGCATGATTATACATGGAAAGCAGCTGGGTGTGTGCTAAGAGTCTGCTTCTGCACCAAAAAATCGCTCCCCCTTTTTCCTACTAATGCAACTGTGAAATCACCAGAGCAAAACGCAATAAATCTCTGTCTGTAATTCCTATTTGCACACAGAGTCATGTTTTCACATTAGTCACAAAACGAAATTTCTTTGCTAATGTGAAAGCACACTTACTGCTCTTTTTTTTTGGCAAGTGATAATCACTTTTACAGACTGACACATTATGAATCCACTTTTCAGATTTTTTAAAAAGCCCATGTCCAGACTGCTTTTTCAGACCACCACCATGTGTATCCTGGGTGACTGCCTACACTCCAGCAAGGGCAACCAGCCTTAGTGATGCTGAATGTATTTGCATTACAGACTGAAACCTCAAACCCCACTCGCTTGTAAATACTGTGCATGATTATACATGGAAAGGAGCTGGGTGTGTGCTAAGAGTCTGCTTCTGCACCAAAAAATCGCTCCCCCTTTTTCCTACTAATGCAACTGTGAAATCACCAGAGCAAAACGCAATAAATCTCTGCCTGTAATTCCTATTTGCACACAGAGTCATGTTTTCACATTAGTCACAAAACGAAATTTCTTTGCCAATTTGAAAGCAAAATTACTGCTCTTTTTTTTTGGCAAGTGATAATCACTTTTACAGACTGACACATTATGAATCCACTTTTCAGATTTTTTAAAAAGCCCATGTCCAGACTGCTTTTTCAGACCACCACCATGTGTATTCTGGGTGACTGCCTACACTCCAGCAAGGGCAACCAGCCTTAGTGATGCTGAATGTATTTGCATTACAGACTGAAACCTCAAACCCCACTCGCTTGTAAATACTGTGCATGATTATACATGGAAAGGAGCTGGGTGTGTGCTAAGAGTCTGCTTCTGCACCAAAAAATCGCTCCCCCTTTTTCCTACTAATGCAACTGTGAAATCACCAGAGCAAAACGCAATAAATCTCTGCCATTAATTCCTATTTGCACACAGAGTCATGTTTTCACATTAGTCACAAAACTAAATTTCTTTGCCAATTTGAAAGCACACTTACTGCTCTTTTTTTTTGGCAAGTGATAATCACTTTTACAGACTGACACATTATGAATCCACTTTTCAGATTTTTTAAAAAGCCCATGTCCAGACTGCTTTTTCAGACCACCACCATGTGTATCCTGGGTGACTGCCTACACTCCAGCAAGGGCAACCAGCCTTAGTGATGCTGAATGTATTTGCATTACAGACTGAAACCTCAAACCCCACTCGCTTGTAAATACTGTGCATGATTATACATGGAAAGGAGCTGGGTGTGTGCTAAGAGTCTGCTTCTGCACCAAAAAATCGCTCCCCCTTTTTCCTACTAATGCAACTGTGAAATCACCAGAGCAAAACGCAATAAATCTCTGCCTGTAATTCCTATTTGCACACAGAGTCATGTTTTCACATTAGTCACAAAACGAAATTTCTTTGCCAATTTGAAAGCACACTTACTGCTCTTTTTTTTTGGCAAGTGATAATCACTTTTACAGACTGACACATTATGAATCCACTTTTCAGATTTTTTAAAAAGCCCATGTCCAGACTGCTTTTTCAGACCACCACCATGTGTATCCTGGGTGACTGCCTACACTCCAGCAAGGGCAACCAGCCTTAGTGATGCTGAATGTATTTGCATTACAGACTGAAACCTCAAACCCCACTCGCTTGTAAATACTGTGCATGATTATACATGGAAAGGAGCTGGGTGTGTGCTAAGAGTCTGCTTCTGCACCAAAAAATCGCTCCCCCTTTTTCCTACTAATGCAACTGTGAAATCACCAGAGCAAAACGCAATAAATCTCTGCCTGTAATTCCTATTTGCACACAGAGTCATGTTTTCACATTAGTCACAAAACAAAATTTCTTTGCCAATTTGAAAGCACACTTACTGCTCTTTTTTTTTGGCAAGTGATAATCACTTTTACAGACTGACACATTATGAATCCACTTTTCAGATTTTTTAAAAAGCCCATGTCCAGACTGCTTTTTCAGACCACCACCATGTGTATCCTGGGTGACTGCCTACACTCCAGCAAGGGCAACCAGCCTTAGTGATGCTGCATGTATTTGCATTACTGAGTCCAACCGCAAACCCTTAAACTATTCTTTTTTATACCAATACACCTTAATTTATCGTGAAAACATAGTCCATATTATTTTACATGTTCCTCACATTTAAATTTCTCCCAAAACAGAAAATAATAAACACAACTTCAACAAAAAGAATTACATTTCTATTATTCATTTCTTAATTTACCATATACATCTCCTCTCAAACTCTAAACTCACCTTTAAAATTAGTTAGTTGTGAAAGAAATGTGGCACTCAAACAGCAGATTATCAGAGCCAGGATCTCTGTTCTCTACACCTCTCTCCTCTCAGCAGAACCAGATAATGGCAAAGTTTCCCACTATTTTTCCACACATATACATGTAAGTTTCAAATCTCAGTGCTTCCCCCTTTTTTTCAAATGTAATCACACATTTCTATTGGTTGAAAACCAACCCTTTTCCAAAAGTACCCTTCCCCCAACTTGACTTCTGCCCAGTACCCTTCCCCCAACTTGACTTCTGCCTGCTACCATAGCAACAGCTCATGGAACACTGCTGTGTGGAGTCAGGTCAGAAGTTCGCCAAACAATGTTTCAATTCCACAGAGCAAGAGTGCTTGACTTTTCAAACCTAACAGCAAATCCATAGTACTGTTCTTTGGTAACACATTTTTCTGTACCAATACAAAACATGCTTCTATTAATTTACACATACAGCCTAGTTTTTATTCTAGAATGGTATGAAACAGCCAATCAGTTCTTTTTTTTTGAAAAAAAATATGTATGCCTCCATTTCCAAACTGTCTTTCTTTTCATATTGCCATTCTACTGAAAGACACCTCCTGAGTGCATCCAGTTCTCCTTTGAAGATGTTCACAGTGTGGATTGTAGGGCACAGCTATGTCTTCTGGAGTGAAAAGTTTGCAGAGAAAACAGGTATGGTGAGAGACCTTGCTTTGCCAAATGTAGACATTAAATGGATTGGTCAGAGAGGGTTAAAGTGGCACCAATTGATGCCATTGGTGAAATCCTTCATGCAAATCCAACACCCTGACCTCATAATAGTGCACTGTGGTGGCAATGACCTAGGCACTTTGACTGGGGTAGGTCTGGAAATGCTTATGAAGGACACCTTTGCACAACTGTTTTCACTTTTCCCTAAAACTGCCTTTGTGTTTTCTAACATATGCCAAAGGCAAAAATGGAACTGGTCCAATCATTTCTGTCCGCAGATTGACAAAGCAAGAAAGCACGTCAACAAATCTGTTTCTGCTTTCCTCCGTGACTATGGTATGGGTTCCATTTACCACAACAACTTGCGTTACGACATGCAAGACATTTATAGAGGAGATGGTGTGCACTTCAATGATGAAGGGAACAGAGTCTTCCTCTTGAACCTTAGACTCTGCATCAGTACTTACTTGTAGGTACCACTAAAAAATCACTTAATAAACACAACGGCTCTTTTTAGAGCCCCCTAATATCTAAACACTTAAATCTGAATTTCATTTCTTTTTTTTTTTTTTTTTTACCGTACGCTTACCGTAAGCTTACCGTACGCGTACCCCGCGTTTTTTTTTTAAAATCAATAAATGTTTTCTTTGTACTTTTCTGTCCTTCTTTGACCCCCTTACAAATGTTAGGGGGTCTGTAACTCTCTCCCTTGCCCCCTTTTCAAGATATCACTCTTTTTTACCGGAGTGAAATACACAAAATGGCGGCCGCCGCTTCCTGGTTTCGGCCGATTCGAATGTTTACTAAGATCTAACAGCCAATCAGAATCGCGCACGCCACCGTACGCGTACGGTAAGCTTACGGTAAGCGTACCGTAAGCTGGCTCAGATATATATATTGATTTAAAGGCTATTTTCTCAGAATCTACTGAACAGATTTACACCAAACCTACAAAAGGCACTTCCTTGACCTGAGGACTACCTCTCTGCCAAATTTCTAGTAATTCTGTTCAGCCGTTCGGGCTGTAGCCCTGTCTAAAGGTCCTATGGAAAAATGCATGGGAAAAACGCGTTTTGGGACCCCCCTTTTATCTCAGCCCCCGCTTGACGAATCCCCCCAAGACTTTCAGGGTAGGAGCGGAGCGTAGCGCCCCACCTATTTTAAGAAATTCGCGAGGATTCGTCGACCGGCGCCAAAGTTATTCAAAATAGAATGTTGCAGATTTCCTATGGAAACAGGGTCCTAACTATAACTACCTACTGGCGACCGCCAGTAGGTAATATATATATATATATATATATATATATATATATATATATATATATATATATATATAAATGTATATAAATATATATATGCCTTTGAGTCTTCCGTTAATGAAGTGCCTCCACCTAATCGAGAGTTGCTTCGTTGCAAGGAACCGCACGGAAGCCGGTTTCTGTCAATCAAACCAATTTTTCTCCTCTGGATACGGAAGAAAAACGAAGCCGTGTGTGGTCGAAAATTGCTTTTATTCCTCAGTCAGCCATCCGTCAAACGCGTTTCGAGTGCGCAGCACCCTTGTTCACTGACGCTGAGTAAAGTTTTTACAGCCATTTTAAACTTTGTGTTTTCCACGTGACCAAACAACTACAATGCAAGTGTATTGGAAGACAGACTCGTAGTTTTCAATATGAATTACATACTATTACACGTGAATAGAAAATCAGCAAGATTTGGTACTGAAAAACAAATAAATACTCTGTCATCCGTAATAATAATGAATAAATAATAGTACATTTGACAATGTGTGAATTGCCCAAGTGGGCTTTTTGAGTAGTTGTTACATATATTTGTCACGAAGCCGATCATTTCATCACAATATAATTTCATTGTGGAATTTCTCAAAATGTCGTGCGACAGGATATAATCTGTCGTCATTTTTGATTGCTCTTAGGTGTTGTAACACTCTCTTGTGTACTTCCAGAATAGTGCTGCCAACGTACCTCAAGCCACAAGGGCATTGGAGCACGTAGACAGCATACTCGGTTTTGCATGAGAATTTTCCTCTTATTGTTTGCATTTGTTTGTTTAAGCCTGGTGCATACTTTTCAGTGTTCACACCGTGCTTACATGCTTTGCACTTTGAACATTTTATAAATCCCTGCTTTTTTGTTAACCAAGTCGTTTTCGGTTTGGGTTTTCTTAAGGTACTTCTAACCAGGGTCTGTTTAAACGATTTCGCTCTGCGAAATGTAATCTGTGGTCTGTTTGGGAGAACTTTTCCTAGGATTGGGTCATTCTTAATTACATGCCAGTGTTTGCAAAAAATGCCTCTTAGTTTGGTATGCTGTGTGTTATATGTTGTAATGAATCTACCTGGTGTGGTTAAAGACAGTTTCTTACTCTTCCCCTGTTCCTCCTCTTTTTTATCAAATAGGATATTTTCTCTTTTCCTTTTCTGCACTTTGTGGATTGCACTTTCTGACGACAGATTATATCCTGTCGCACGACATTTTGAGAAATTCCACAATAAGCGACCAGATGGTCTCACATATTTTGTGATAGACGCAGTAGAGAAGAATCCCAGGGGAGGTAACAGGGAAAAACAGTTAAGGAGGTTGGAGTCACGATATATTATCAAATTGAATTCGAAGCAGCCAGATGGTTTGAATGTCGAAGAGGATTTGTACACTCATCTAGGTTAATGAAATTTGAACTAATGTTCCTAGCCAAAAACTTCGGTTATATAAAGTTTTCCACGTGGAGTATTAACGAAAGCTGTATCAAGGCATCACACAGGCATAATGGCTCGTTTGAGAGAAAGCCTTAAAATTTTATCCAATATGGATATGGTCATAGGCCCACTTGGGCACTAGTGACGTAGTGCAATTGATTTGATTCATTTGACTCATTGGTTTGGTTGACGGACTAATGTAATGGATTTTGGAGAAGATATCATCACTGTTGATACTATTTTAGTTTACAATGAAATTATATTGTGATGAAATGATCGGCTTCGTGACAAATATATGTAACAACTACTCAAAAAGCCCACTTGGGCAATTCACACATTGTCAAATGTACTATTATTTATTCATTATTATTACGGATGACAGAGTATTTATTTGTTTTTCAGTACCAAATCTTGCTGATTTTCTATTCACGTGTAATAGTATGTAATTCATATTGAAAACTACGAGTCTGTCTTCCAATACACTTGCATTGTAGTTGTTTGGTCACGTGGAAAACACAAAGTTTAAAATGGCTGTAAAAACTTTACTCAGCGTCAGTGAACAAGGGTGCTGCGCACTCGAAACGCGTTTGACGGATGGCTGACTGAGGAATAAAAGCAATTTTCGACCACACACGGCTTCGTTTTTCTTCCGTATCCAGAGGAGAAAAATTGGTTTGATAAATATATATATATATACATATATCCACTTACACAAAGGTGTTCCCTCAAGGAAGATCACACACTGGAGGGTAAGTAATGAGCGCTTTATTCAGGAAGCAGCAGCTTAAAAAGCAGGAATCTGCCAACAGTCTCGTTCCCAGCCCGACGCGTTTCGTGCCTCACAGGCACTTAATCATGGGCTCATCTCAAACACTCGCTTCTCCGTCACAGCACTACAATATCCAAAGGACCCGCCCCAGTGGGCGTCGACAGTTGCCACTGCCTGCTGGTACTCGTAGTGATGGTAGTTACCTCAAGTGAGTGGTATCTGCAGTGTCAACATCAAAGACATCAAAAAACCACAGTGGGTAGTGAACAGTTCAGATTTCTCGAAGCTGCTCCGTAGAACTTTCATGACGCCCCTCCAGTCCTTTAACTGCTAAACACCATTGCAGCATCAGCAGAGGTCCGCCACTACGCGGTGGGGCTTCACTCACAGCAGGACTGGCCGTCTCTTAATCCAATTACACAAGGGTGTCCCCTCAAGGAAGCTCACACACCGGAGGGTAAGTAATGAGCACTTTATTCAGGAAGCAGCAGCTTAAAAAGCAGGAATCTGCCAACAGTCTCGTTCCCAGCCCGACGCGTTTCGTGCCTCGCAGGCACTTAATCATGGGCTCATCTCAAACACTCGCTTCTCCGTCAAGGCACTAATATATCCAAAGAACCCGCCCCAGTGGGCGTCGACAGTTCCCACTGCCTGCTGGTACTCGTAGTGCTGGTAGTTACCTCAAGTGAGTGATATATATATATATATATATACTGAAATAAACAAAGGTTACAGGGCCATTATAGGTAGGCTCAGAGTTCACTCGTACATATACCATTGAAATTCAGCAGTTATATTTACCTGAGCTAGCTATAACTTACGCCCCCGCAATGCCCTGCTTATGACCTCACATATTACATCACTCATAACTCAGTCAGTGACATCAGTGATGACATCTCAAATGGCATCACTGATTACATCATCCACAGAACCACTCACATGCCCACTCATACTCCATACAACCTCTTACACACACTCACACACCCACACAACAACTGACATGCCTTTTTGGTAAGCTATGCATCATCCTGCCAAAAGGCGTGAAAACCATTGCATACGACTAAGGAGGACAGGACGGGGCACTCTGCATCTCACTCTGGTGTCACTGTAGCTGCTGCAATGTGTCAACGTACCTGAATTTATTGGTGCTGTTGCTTGATGTCTACAGGATTTACTGATTTATTTGTTTTAAACAAATTGAAAGTCGTGATTTCGTCACAAACATTTGTGATACGTATTTTCCGTTACCCCAGGACATTCGCAAGACTAGCATGATTTTTAAAAACACTTAAAATGACATATAGACATTATAACATTTATATTTGAGGTAAGTGATTTACTAATGTTATATATAAATATATTTACTGATAAATGATTTTATGTTACATGCGTGTTTTAATACATATTTCATTATTCGAAGCGATGTCGCAACCTCATTGGGACGTTACCGCAAAACCCATGTGACACATGAATAAAGGAATGTGATTGGTTAAAACAGTTTTCATGCCTGCCTAAAGGAAATGCCCTCCTACCTTTCTTTACTTCTGGGTGTAGCTGTGTTGTTTGACGCCTCTGACTGCAACTGTATATTGCTTTTTCTTAGGGTGGCCTTTTTACAATTTCAAAATGGCATGCTCAACCTCTATTCAGGCCCTAGACCCAGAAGACCACTCTTCCTCAAGGGAGGAGGAACAGCTGCCTAAAAGGAAGGAGAGCATTGTAAGGTAATTTTTTTATACCCCTTCATGTGCAGTGTAACTGTTGTAGCAAAATTTTATTGAGAGGCACCGCCAAAAAAAATAGTCATGATGCCACCTCCGTGCTTTAACATCTTCAAATTATTCACCCTAGACATCTGTTTATAGCTGAAAAACAGAAAGAAGCAGCATTGACATCTGCTGCAAGGGAGATAGCTGCTGGTGATACTCTACCAGTGCCAGGAACCCAAGTCATACTAGCAGTAATACCTGAGTTGGCTGACATGGGAATTTTTTGCAGGAAATGAAACAAAGTTGTATCTGTCGGTGAACAGTCTTTTTCTGCTATTATTGAACGAAAAAGTGCCACAAGTGTTTTTTTTCTTTTCTTTTGAACTTGTTGCACAAACTTTGTGCGTATTGTTTTTAAGTTTAGTTTTTACAGTTGCTGTTTTAAAAACGAACAATTATTGTGCTTGCTTGTTCGCCCTAAGTTGGTAGGGTATGCCCAGACGCGGGTCCCTTGCTCACTTTGCCACTGGATTCAAGCTAACCTGGCTGATGAGGGGGTATTACCCAGTTTCCGGTCCCAGGATGCTTGTTTCTGGTTCAGGGAAGACCTGGATTAACAGTTCGGGCTAGACTGTTCCCATGAGGAAAAGAGTCTAGACCATGGGTACTCGCAAACATTTGTCCAGGGGCCGCAAAGTATGGCCTGTGGTGTGGCCAAGGGCACGCACCTATGCCAGGTGGGTGGTGACAGGGGGTCTGGGTGGGTCAGGGAGTGTGTAAAGAGGTGTAACGGAATGTTAAATTAACTGGCAAGTATTTATTTGCAGGATAAAAAATGCTTGCATGTTTATTTAATTTTTTTTTATGTTAGCACTCAGCAACTAAACAGCACCTCATGCTGCTGTTCATCAGGGGAGCCGCATGTAAAGGTCAAGAGGGCTGCAAGCGGCCCCCAGGCCATACTTTGAGTATCACAGGTCTAGACTGATTTGCATATGGCTGGGTCTGAACTGGAGTGGCGAAGTGAGCAAAAGAACGCTGATGGATTCAACCCAGATCTAATAGTGACTGGGGGTGAGTGCCTGAAAAGTTTCAGGACTCCATCCATCAACTTAATGTAATTGCTTAAAAATAAAAACACCAAACAAAAAGCAAGTTAAAAAGGTGTTTTTAGACCCACCTTATCCGGTTTAAAAAAAGAATAACTGTATGTATTTTGTTTGTATGTGAATGTAAACACCTGTCGGTATATGTATATGTATATGTTAGTTTAAATGGCTGTTTGAGTCATTGTATATGGGTGAGTGAGAGAGTGTGGGAGTGGTTGTATGGGTGTATGAATGAGTGTGTGAGTGGCTGTGTAGGTGAGTGAGTGGGTGAGTGAGCAGGCGAGTGACTGGATGAGTGAGTTGCTGTGTGGGTGAGTAAGTGGATATGTCAGTATCTGTATGGGTGGACAAGTGTGTATATGAGTGGCTGTATCAGTGACTGAGTGGCTGTGTGAATGACTCTATGGATGGGAGAGTTGGTGTGTGAGTGGTTGTATGGATGAGTATGTGGATGTGTCAGTGGCTTTATGGGTGAGTAAGTGTTTGTGAGCTGTATGAAAGAGTGAGTGAGTGTTTGAGTGGCTGTATGAGTGAGTGAGTGGCTGAATGGGTGAGTGAGTGGGTGTGTAAATGTCTCTATGTGTAAGTGAGAGGGTGCATGAGTGGCTGTATAAGTGGGTGAGTGGATGTGTGAGTGTCTGTATGATTGAGTTTGATGGTATGTGAGTGGCTCTATAAGTGTGTAAATGGATATGTGAGTTACTGTATCGGTGAGTGAATCTCAGTGTGAGTGTCTGTATGGGTGAATGAGTGGGTTTGTGATGGTTTGCATAGGAGAGTGAGTAGGTGTGTAAGTGTCTGTATGAGTGAGTGAAAGTGTGTTTACGCGGCTGTATAAGTGAGTGAATATGTGTGTGAGTTGTATGGGTGAGTGGATATATGAGTGGCTGTATGGGTTGACTGATTGGGTGTGTGAGGTGCTGTATGAGTGGTTGTATGGGTGAGTGAGTAGGTGCGTGAGTGGCTGTATGGGTGAAAGAGTGCATGTGGAGAAGTGTGGCTCAATGATTAGAGCGGCAGACCCTGATGCAGAGGTCTAGCCCGGGACCAGGGTTCAATTCCCCGTGTCGGCGGGTCTTGGGCTCAAAAATTCCACGGACCTGATAATTCTCGCCTCTGTGCCTATTCCAATCATGGAGTCCCACTCTGCAACTCTGGGCAATAGCTTGCTTAATCTCCACAACGGCCCCCACAACGCTAAGGATGCCTGGCCTCCACCTTGGGGGTGCCCAGGAGTGGACGCCTCACAGGGAAAGCCAGGATGAGTTCCACAGCGGTATTCGTACAAGCGCCTTGAGACCCTTGCGGGTGAGTAGTGCGCTATACAAGTATCAAATTTACATTTACATTTTATACAAGTATCAAATTTACATGTGTGAGTGGCTGTATGGGTGAGTGAGTAGATTTGTGAGTAGCTTGATGGATATGTGAGTGGATATGTATGTGGCTGTATTAGTGAGTGAGTGACTGTATGGGTTAGTGAGTGGGTATATAAATGTCTCTATGAGTAAGTGAGAGGATGTGTGCATGGCTGTATAAGTGAGTGGGTGAGTGAGTAGCTGTATGGGTGAGTGAGTACATATGTGAGTAGCTGTATGGGTGAGTGAGTGTGTGTGTGAGCGGCTATATGAGTGAATGAGTGGCTGTGTGCATGGCTGTATGTGTGAGTGACTTAGTACATGAGTGCCTGTGTAGGTGAGTGACTGGGTGTGTGAGCAGCTGTATAGGTAAATGAGTAGGTATGTTAGTGGCTGGATCAATGTGTGTCTGTATAAGTGAGTGATTGTATTTGTGTGTAGCTGAGGGTGTGAGTGGCTATACTGGTATGTGCCTGGGTGTGTCAGTAGTAGCTGCATGAATGTGTGCTGGGTATGTACCATAACAATGGGAAGTAATTAATTAGTATTTCAATTTATAGAATTATAAAAGTAACTTACATTTTGAAAAATGCATAAGAACATAATTGCAAGAAATCACTAAACATTTGGCATGCTGTAAACGTATGTTATAATATACACAAGCATTTTGTTTTCCCTTTTTTTACTGTTCTCAGTTTCTTTACTTATACACTGTAAAAAAGAATCATCATTGAACAGTAGGAAAAATAACAGTCACATAGATTGTGGAAAATAACCCAAAATTACACACTATCTCATTGCAGTTAAGCAACACGGTGCATTGCACCCACTATAATTTTCTTAAATGATTGTTTTACCAATACTTGCACTACTAATTTGTGAAATCTTAAGATGAAAAAGAAACCGTCATTATCAGAAGTACTAACAGAGATATAAGACATTCTAGAATATGGCAAGCCTTATAAAGACATCAACCTGCTGGCAGAATGATGTCATAAACACTGACAATGGCTCTAGAACTTATCAACTAAACCACTTCTTTAACTGTAATCCTTGTTAGACCTTTGGTTGAAGAAACGAAAGAAAATAGTTTGGAAGCTTAAAAGGCAGATTTTGTTTGTATTTAAGGTTGCTATCATTACATTCCAGCCATCCAGTTTCATTTTTTAAATAGACAGTGTAGTGTCCAGATGTAACAAGTCATTGTCCTGCTTTGAAGTTTGCAATCTCTGTTTCCAATTTGCTTCCATCTGCTCTGCATCGCTGTACCATATAGTATACTTTCCACTTCTGAGTACACGGTAGTGCCTGCATTGGTTCAAGATGGTGGCAGCCTCGCACTGCAGAGCTTTGAAGATGTGACGAGCACACTAATGATACCCTCCGGAGGCCTGCCCGAATAGAGTACCTGACTGTGATAAAATCTGTGCCCGCAGATCCCCGACCTGGTGAATCTCATGCTGGCCTTGTGGTGGGCGACCTGAACCAATATAACAGTGACCTGCTGATGGAAGTGTAAGAGTGGAATGACGGCGTGAGGCGCCGAGCCTTTAAGACTGGGAAAGCAGTCTGAGGGGGTGGGCCCCGGTGCCGAGGTGAGCGAGTGTGGTGATTACCTGTACCCGTGCCTGGAGGATGCGGGAGCAGAGATCCATTTTACTGACCTGGTGGGCACTGTGGCCCTCACTTCGGCTGGGGTGGGAGCTGTGGTGCGGCAGTGCAGCCTGATGCTTCTTGGCTAGAGGCGACTCTCCTGAATGGGACGGAGACAGAAATCCTGTCTGCTATCGGAGCAGAAAAAATACAGCAATGAAATCAGGGATAAAGAAGAAGAGCTACTTTAAAAAATCTAAAAAGTATCCACTTACCTTAAGACTCTGTTGTAGAAGTGCACATCCAGATTTTCTGCAACCAGTGGCTCCTTGCAATCAAAACAAGCAGAACGTGTACTTTCTAGGAGGAATATATTGTGCATTTTTCTGCAAAAGGGGATCCTGAAACCGCCCCAGTGGACCGTGCAAATTGGCGGAAGGGGAGCAGCTACACTTCCCAGCTCACCCGTGAGTGCCCAGAGGCCCAACACCATTTTCTTTCTGCTGGAGCAGCACAAAGAGCGCTGAGCAGTCCCCCGGGCTGGGCCCATTCTCTTGGCTTCATCTTCAAACACAAGGTACTGTTCCCGCAACGTTTCTAAACTAAGTGACAATATCTCTTGAGATAATTCAAGAGAGAGGTGACATTCACGTAACTAAATTAACTCTGTAAATCCCTGACACTGCTTGTGGAATATTGTTCTCAGCTTGCCTGTTTTGGTTAGGTCTTTTAGAGTACACATCCAAATTGGGAAACGTAAGGCAGTAGAGCAAGCTCAGGGAACATCAAAGCCTAAAAAGAATGTTGGAGATAAGGAAAAAAATACCCTGGAGTAAATTAACAACTTGACTGAGGAAGTGGAATCATTAATACGCCCTGATCAAACCCAACAAAAGATGACCACTAAGGAAAGGATCCACAACCATGAGCATACAATAGACAAAGGGTCAAAGGTGAAAACAACAGGGGAAGGCGTAACTGGGAAACAAATGACAGAGGGCAAAGGGCACACTTCTATAAAAAGTTATTTGACATTATACCGCCCACAAGGGGATAGGCCCAGGGAAAATCAAAACTTCGGCAATCAATCCAATCCCATAGAACGATCCTCCCTCCCCTTGAATGGTTACCTGTTTAGCTCTCAAACGGTCATGCAAAAAGAACTATATCCTAGTAGGCTGGCCTTAAGCACTAGGGGTATATATAGCAAACTATATGACCTCCTCAACAGGTAACACGAGAGGGCCCTATCTATCTCCACAAGGGCATAGAACAGCCTATAGCAACTCATGACCACAAAAGAGAAATCCCCCGCAGAATGAGGCAACAGCCACCCAAACTCCCCAATATGCATAGTTGCTACCCAAGTCTAACACATCAACAGAGCAGACAGTTTCAGAGGGCACAACCCCCCCCCCCCCCCAAGATTACCCACAGGGGCCAGAGCCCAAACGTCGTATATTCCTAACTAATGTCCCTAAATCAACACCTAGCCTGATTAAAGAGAATGAAAGCTCATTAATAAACAAATGTGCCCAATAGATCAGCCATGTCAGAGGATATAGATCAATCCTCAGGGAAGATATAATCTCTGCCAAAAGGTTTGCAAAGCTGGTACTGATCGGGAGTACATAGGCCTAATATTAGCTAGTACTGATTTGGTGGAAAACCTGGTTGCATTTGACTTCCGGACCTCACATTTAATTGCTACAAAAATTAGAATGACATGCAGTCTTCCTGAACTCTCAAAGAAAAATGTTGCCCAAAAACCCGCTCTAAATTGCATAGAAGGGTTACCTTTAGGTGAGATAGATTGATGGTCATGGAGACCTCTCCATCAGCTACACCAGGGCTCAGTAATTGAGTCCAATGGAGAGGGTACTGACCTGCAGTCAATTTCATGTACTTTAAGAAAACCTGAGCATACAACCACTTTCTTGAATATAGGCAATAATAACAGCAGCCCACGAGAAATGAATGGGCACAAAGGGCCTCCCAGTCCCTGGAGATACCCCAGACCTTATACCTCTCATGGAACATTGCGGGCCTGGGGGTCAAAAATAGCCTATCTCGATTGGTCTGTTTTAATTGATACCCAGGACATCTGTTTATTTCAATAAACATGGTCGATTGAACAAATATTTCGCTTAGGATTTTTAAATTTTTATAAACTGGCTGTTGAGGATCAGCGGGGCAGACCATCGGGGGGCTTGAAAATTTGGAATAAGCAGGATATAGGCTATAGGATCCAGGAACTTCACATTGACAGGCCAGACATTATGGCCATTCGTATGCAGATCAGCCCCCAGACTCATATAACAATCTTTAATGTTTATGCTAGAGAAATAAAAGGTGGAATAATCTCACATAAGTCTCATTATTAGATGACTATCTGGATAGTAAGTCAGAAATTGTAAATTTAGTTTTAGCAGGGGACTTCAATACAATTTTTGAGCCCCTTGTTTATGAAGACAGTAAACTAACTAAAGAGGAAGATGCACCTTAGAACTGGCACCCATCAAAAGATGGACAAATACAGCCATACAACTAAAAGCATTGAGCATGGAAAGGGTTATCCGGCCGGTAAATGGAAGAACCACATCCGACAGACTAGGGTTAAATACATTCAATAATGGCCACAGTGTGAGCCGTATTGACTATATATTAATCAACTTGGAGCAGTGCCCAGCCCTTGTTGATATGGAGGTACTAGAAAGAGCTGAAAGCGATCATAATACCCTGATACTTACAATGAAATCACTAAACTCCAGTACGGCCCTCCTCAATCAATGCAGAGTATGACCAGAAACGCTCTTCTCTGTGATGACATGAGATGGGTCAAATCGGATATGGTCATCGAAAATTCACAAATAGTCACAGCCATAACAGCAGATGCCACTGAAAGAGCTGCAAATAGCCCATAACCAGGAAAATCTAAATAAAAAAATTTAATGGGTCTCATGATAAACTATTTGCTTAAAAAAAGATTTACTTTCTAAAGCTGTCTAGACAGTCTCGCACACCTCTAGCAATCCAGGAAAACTGGTAAAATAAGGACTGTAGGCAAGAATACAAGTTCCTTGCTGCAGCAATCAAATCAAAAAATTGGCTAGCATCAAACAAACTAGTAAACTGTACAAATCCACACAGTTAAAAGCAAAAAGAGATTGGGACGAACAAAGATGGCACGATCTCTGTCGGGCCAGCATAAGGAAAAATCTAAAACTCTTCTGGAAATTGATAAAATGGGGTAGAGGAGGGCAAGCATAATCCCCGCAAAATCATGTAGCTCCAGAAACTTGGGATGCACACTTCTCGAAAAACAGTTTACAGTAGAAGAGGAAGAAGATGATGAGCCTTTTCAAATTCCACCTCATACATCGACTTTGTTCTTTGATATTTCTGATGTAGGAGTAGCGCTGGGGACAGTTACGGGAGGTGGAGCCAAGGGTTTAGATAGCATCCCGATGGATCTATTTTTGCACAACAAGGATATCTGGCAAATATATATACAGATCTTAGCCAATGCAGTAGCCAGTGGAGCTCCCATCCCCGAATCCAGGCGTGGTGCACAGATCATACCAGTGTTTAAAAAAGGTGACTGTTCGATATAGGCAATTATAGGCTCATAAGCCTAATTGTCTCAATATATAAGGTGGTGGCAAGATTAGTGCTGGCAAAAATGCAGGATTGGATCACAACAAATGACATACTAACACCTCTACAGGCAGGTTTTCATGCCCATGTTCGCACCATTGACCAGGTGTTCCCATTTATATTGCTACAATGGCGCACTGTAGTGATTTTCCAAAGGCATTATTTATGCTGCCTTCGTGGACCTTAAATCTGCGTTCGACCTGGTCTCAAGAAAAAAACTCTGGATGATCCGTATGGACCTTGGAATCCCATCATACCATTTATTCATAATTGTCAGACTACATGAGGACATCTGCGCACAGGTGCAATGTGTTTTCACAGGGTAACATTACAGACCGATTTCCCGTATCTAAGGGGGTTCGCCAAGGGTGCGTCATAGCCCCAACTTTATTTTCTTTATTCTTAAATGGGGTAGCACATTTCTTTTCTACCCATCCAACAGATGCTCCAGTTCTTGCAGGTATCAAAATACCAATACTCATGTTCGCAGACAACACGCTCATCATTTCTAAAGCACAGAACGGCCTGCTGCGAGCACTTTTACGTTTTGAACATTTCTGTAAGGTGCAAGGCCTAGTGATAAATGTGAGTGAAACCAAATTTATGGTGTTACACAAGCATCAGGCAATCAAGGGCAATGTATGTCTAAATAACGAGCCCCTCAAACAGACCGATGTTTTTAATTATCTAAGGTGTTACCTTAGCTAAAAAACTTACTAGGAAATCCCAGATTGAAATATGACCTTAAAACATCATCAATTAGCAGGAGTATTGGTGAAAGAACACAAAGCATCATTTACAAAGCCAATTAGCACTTAAAGATTTATAATAACAAAGTTATGGCCTCAATATTTTATGGTTCGGAACTTATAGGGCTTCAAAAACTTGACGCCATTAGTCTCAGCCCAAAATAAGTTTTCTAAGAGGTATCACAGGTCTTCCACAAAATACCCCTTTTAAAGCCTTTGTACTATGATCTAGGATGTAAATCACTGGATGAGGTAACGAGATTCCGCCCAATAGCATTCTGGTGTAGACTATGGACTACCCCTGAGCTAGCACATTATGCTGTAGCACTTAAGAATATCCGGGAAGCTGACAACACACAAAAGATTAGCTGGCTGCAAAAAGTTAAATGCACACTGGTAACAATGGGTTTGAGACACCTATGGGAGGATTCCATCGGCCAATGGTTTCCCTCAAAAAGCAAAATGAAAGAGCTATACCAGATATCTACAAGGTCTTGAATGTCTGAAGCACAAGGTGTTACAGTCCTATCACTAAGTAAATGTTGCAACAAATCACACAGTGCAGAACACAATCTCTTCTGTGGTATCTACTCAATTGCATGTACAAGAGGAGGTAATTGAAAGAGTACATTAAGAACAACATTTGCATAGCAGTTGACACCAGAAGGGTTTGACAACTAGTAACCTAGAAGATTGCCCTCATTCTCAATTTTGTTCTTCGTAACAGCTTTGTTATTCTCTTTCTTTTCCTTCTTTTGAACTACATCAGTACAATCCTTTGTAAGCTTTCACTTTGGACAGATTATGCGTTTTCCATAAATGGGCTACTGTCATAAACGAGGAGCATAAACACTTCTTAACCCATAGTATTCTTTAACACAACTTGGATCAACACTTACTTTCTTGGCATCAAATACAAGCAAATACAAACCAGACAATGTTCTAACTCGAGATAACGCTACATTTTACATACCTTCCTTAAACGCCAGTACTGACAATATTAACAAATGCTGTATCTATACTTGTACCTTGAGATTAATGAATAGTCACTGTGTATGCTATAGAAAACGGAAATTGCTTCCGCTGATCATACAAGTCTTTTACAAGCAAAACACACACTATACACATTACAATCTGCTTTATTCCCTCAACCAAATCAAATTTTATTGCTAAGTATTTAACCGTATCCCTATTTGGAAAGTTAATTAAATCAATCACTTTACCCATAGCAACATTTACGAATCCTTCCTCAACATTTAAATTTCTATGCAAAATTACTCTACAGTTCTTACAAACAGTTAAACATTTCTCTAATTCCGCAGATTTTTCCAATGAATCCAGTTTTGCTTGTATTTTTTCAGTTACTAGTACTGTCGCACCCAGGTCTTCCATTTTGTCTATTGCTGTAGGATGCAAAATATCTTCTTTTTCCAATTTGAGCAATTGTTTGTTGAAACAGGCACACTCCTGAAGTGTAGGCATTAGACACACAATGAATTTTCCTTCTTGAGTAAAAATGAACATTAGCTCTGCTGCTGTCCTATTTGTTGGAAACCGCCTCTTAACAAATCGACTTTCTAACTGATTTATCCCTTCTTTTGAGAGAATACCTCCTCTAATGTCCTTGAGAATATTTGCATATTGAATATCAGATGCTTGTTGCATATTCTTAAGTAGACTTTGTATTGAAAGTTTAACAAAATGTTTATGTTTCCAACACTTCCCAAAGAATTTTGAGTTTCTTCATGTAGGAGTGTTTTGAACACAGGCTGTTATTTGACAGGTGTAAATTGTAGTAGATCATGAAACACAATCAAATGTTTTCCTCCAAATAGCTCATCATAGTCTGTCCTTAGAATCTGTTGCATTATTAAGTGTACAAAGCCAAGCATTAAGTTTGAGACCATGCTCATTTCATTAAGTTTTAACTTCTTCAGTACTCTTGAGACTTCATGACTAGCTTCACAGGCAGCATCAGAAGTTGATGTAAAGTAACTCTTTTAATGTTGTGTGCAGCTAATCCAGTGGGGGCTGCTACTGCACACGACAATTTACACTTTGTCGGCTTCTGTAGGAAAGCACTGAAAACTTGTATTAAAAATTATTGGCTTAAATATTGTGCATGTACTCTGTTTCTTCTCATGAAGGAATACATGCTCAACTTTGGGGAATGGATGTAGCCTAACGGCTAGGCTGGTCAACCTCAAATCTGGGGAATTGGGTTTGAGTCTCAGCAATGATGCTCAACATGCTGTGATTCTGGGCAAATCACTAGGGTCTTATGTATCAACATCACCATTTGCGATTCTCAAATAGCGATTTTTAAAGAATCGCTATTTGAGAATTGCAAAACGGGATGTATTAAAAAAATTGCTAACTTTTTGCGATTTCTTAAAATTCCTAAATTGCGATTAGCAAATTACGAAATCGCAAGTAAGGAATACCTGCCCATTCATTTCTATGGGCCAGGAGACCCATAGGAATGAATGGGAAGTAATTCTCAAATAGCGATTCGCAATTTGCTAATCGCTATTTGAGAATAATTTCAAAGGTGCAAGGGTGTCATGATGACACCCTAATGCACCCCTGAAATGAGCATGTGTGTGCATATGGCGCACATACATGCCCTAAGGGCGTGTATGAGCGTCACGTGGCACTTTGCAAAATTCAAATAAGTGCATTTTGAAAGGAAATTGCAAATTACCACCAACTGGAAGTTGGTGGTAATTTGCGATTTCTTAAGGATAATTCGCACAACTTGGGTGCTTTTTACATATCATTTAAGAAATCGCAATTTGTGATTTCTTAAATGCTTACGCAAAATTAAGAAATCGCTAAATTAGCAATTCCTTAATTTTGCGATGGGATTTGGCTCATACATCCCTATTACCGATTTTTTAATCGCAAACGCTGTTATTTTGCGAATCGCAGCGTTTGCGATTAAAAAATCGTTTGATACATATGCCCCTTAATCTCCCCATGCCTAACAAAAATGAATGTGTCCTCGTGTAATGCAACTGGTGTCATGTAAAGTGCTCTGATACCCGATTTCGGGTCAGGTTTGCGCTATATAAAACTTCGGGGAAATAAAATCCCTGTCTTTCACCTCCATATATATTTCTTTGTGCTCATCATTTAGCGCTGGGACGCCCCATCACTGGGGCAGCTATGCGCTGTTAAATCTTTTAATAATAATAATAATAATTTAGCTGTGTAACTAACTCTTCCAAATGAACACTTTTGTGTCTTGTTTGTTGCTTTGAAGTCTCAACTCAATTCATTGCAATGGCTGCTTTATTTTCAATAATTGGCTGTCCAAGGGGATCTTGGCTTAGAAGGTCTGAACTTTGACTGCTTTGTAAATTGTCCTTAGCTAGCTCAGCAGCGATTAGCTCTTCCTGTTCAAGCTCATCATTTAACATTTTCAAATAGTTAGGAAATACCGAACACTTAATGGTATCCTTTGCAGCATTGAAAGAATCTTCGTAGCAGTCAAAGTTACCAAGTAATTCTGATTCAGAACGCCAAGGCTTAAACAGTTGTAGAAGTACCAAATAGAACAACTCTCTTTTTTCAGAAATTTGACAACTCAGTTTGCTATGATTAATTAAACTGCCTTTAATATGTCGTACGAAAGAACCATTACAGCCAACTACTGCAAATTTACCTTCATCTACATTTTCTGTCACATTGTTTCTATATCTGTAGTTTTGAAGTATTTCATAAAGACATACATTTCCAAGATGTGGACTTATTTTTTGATAGTAGGTGTGTAGCATGTTTGTTTTGACAATATCTGTACTTTCTGAGTGAAATTCTGCAAGGTACTGAATTTCAGGAAAATACTTCAATACTATATTTCACGTGCATTCTAGGCCTAGACTCACGCAAACAATTCCTCTCGACTTAGAGTATAAACTAGTTGAACTTAAACTATCACAGCATTAATATGATGCAATTTGCCTATGTGAAAGCCTCTCCAAACTGAAACTATACAGTTTCTTGATTAAAGACTTTTCAGCCCATATCTCTTCTCATATGTCCTTCATCTCCATCTTTTCAGATTTCATTAGGTATGAAGTAACATAACAAGCAACAGCTAAGGAATTGTCTGCCACAAACAGAATACCCATATTAGCATTCCTCATTTTGAAAATCACAGGAATGTAGTCGTTGATATATTTTGAAGCTTCTGTTCTCCTCAGGTTATTGGTATTTTGGGGTGATTTTCGAGTAATTGTATGCCTGACTTCAGACAAAAAAAACTGTTCACTCTTACTTTCAAAATACCACGCCTTGGAAATACAACACATTTAGTGTAAATGTTCCCTTTGCTTTATACTTCTGCCATCAGTGCCGCCCCCATCTATGTGTTTGAAAATGCTGAATTTGCTGTTTTAGGCCTTTTTCGTCATTGTCTTTTGGGATGGTACATGTAACATACTGATCTGTGAAAGAAAATATTGACTCATCTGTGTCTGTTCCAAATTTTGGTGCATCTTTAATCCTCAACAACATAACAATATGAGAAGCACCTCTTGCTTGGTACTCTTTACGCCAAGAGAAATCAGTGACTTCTCCAAGAGGTAGATTCTTTTTGTTGAGGATGAATCAAAGCATGGCTTGAAATCGGTGGTTAACATACCTACAAACGGGGACTGTGTCGGCTGCCTGCAGGGGTGCTGGCCCAGCCGTGCGACGCCACGTAGGGCTGAATTTGGTGAAGAGTGCGGGCTGTCCGTCTGAGATGTGAATGCCTGGCCCGAAGGTGGAGGCCTACATGGTAATGCTGCACCACTCTCCTGAACTAAAATAACAAGATGTGAGACCAGAGAATGAGGCCAGAGTGAGTGGGATCAGGAAGTTGGGATTCTCTTGCGAGTGGGCTGAGCTTTCCCTGGCTGTGTACCTGGGCCCTGCGGTGAACAGAGGCATATTGTGGACTACCCACAAGTTGCTGACACTGTTAGATACTATAGGTACAGAAATATGTAGCGCTGAGAGCCTGACAAGCGCTAATCTGAGAAATTGCTAACATACCCCTGCCTGATTCCAGTATATGTTGGTTTGGGAGACCTGCCCCTATTGGGAGACAATGCTGGCGAAAGGCATTTGAGAGACTGAGTGCCACCTGGGGCTGGTATCTCACAGGGAACTGAACTACTGTGGCGAAGTGTATAAAGGGCTTAGGACTAAAACACCCATTAAGCCTCTGAAGAAAAGACACACTGCCCATACAGGTTCTGCGCCTGACCATCTTAATATTGTAATGATCCTCAGCGCTTACTGGTCAAGCAGTGTGTCATTGACAAGTGGTCTGGAGCGCCCATTGTCCTACCACGCACATTTTAAGAATTGTCTGAAGCCTAGGTTGGTGGGGTGTGCCGCCGGGGCTTGTCAGGCCCAATCACAGCTACTCACTAGTTGGGAGGGAGGCCTTGGATGACCAGAGGTAAAATGGTGAAAGACAAGGCAATGCGACAACCTCAGACCAACAACATTATTTAATTATACCCAGGCAGCGACGGGAACAGAAAATACAGGGGAGACTCTGACAGGCAACAAACAGGACTGTACTCTAACACAAGTATCACAAGGTCCATCCTTAACAGATGTTATGGAAGCTATCAAAGGAATCTGTTCTGAGCACATAACCAAGATTGACTCGATTGCCATTAATGTAAGCCTCCTGCGGACAGACCTTCATAAGGTGGCAGAAAGGGTGACAACATCTAAGGACAATCTCGGAGGCCTAGAAAGAGATGTGGCCACCCTGAAGTAGACAGTGTCCTCTTTACAGAAACTGTCCGTGAGACTAGAAGAGCGGATGGAAGACTCTGAGGGATGATTAAGGAGGAATAATTTGCGTTTTGTTGGGTTTCCCAAGAGGGAAGAGAGACAGCCTGCAGAAACCTTTTTAGAAGAACGGCTGATGTCTGTCATGCCTATAAGGGGCTCTCCAACTTTTTTACAATTGAAAGTGAAATCCAGGTCCTGGCTCCTTCGCCGCAACCTGGGGTACCACCATGCGCAGTCTTTGCTTGCCTATTCAATTATAAGGAGCAGGACACTACCCTGCAGCATGTTAGGCTAAATGGGCAGCCACAATTTGGAGAAAAAACAATCTAAATTTTTCTTGACTATACACAAAATGTCCATAACCAGCTATAAACCTACTTGAATGTCAAACGGTGTGTTCTCAGTGAAATTAAGAGTGGTGCACGAGGGCAAAGTACATTACTTCTTCAGTGCTAACGAGGTGAGTGATTAGGTAGACACGCTGGAGGGGACTTCTCATCAGGGGTCCGCGCGCAAACACCCGGTGGCCTCTGGTGGGTCGAGACAGTCGACTAGGTCCAGGAAGATGGACAGATGGGAGAAAGACCAGAGAGCATCTGGAATGTCTGATCATATTGTGGTAGGACCAGACAGAACCCTCATGGAAGCTGCAGCGATGATGGACCACAGTCCCTCCTTTTGGGAGCGATGGAGCCACCCGTGTTTGGGCAGGGACAGTAGAGATGAGGGAACGACCTGAAGAAGGTGTGAGAATCCTGGTCCAGGCCAGGTACTTGCAACTGGCATACCTAATTGCATTGAAGTAATAATGAGCAGTAGCTGTGGGAATAATTTCTAGCCTCCATGACTCCTGAAACAATGCCATGTTTGAAATGAAGGGGACAGATATTTTTGTGAAGTATGGGTTATTTAATGTCTAGGTGGGGAGGCTATTGTTGAAGCACTTTTACAGACTATAATACTGTTAATTTCTACATGCTGGCAGAAGTAGAAGGGGCCAGGGGGGTGTTGTGGAAGCTGATTGAGTACTCAGGCCTCGTAGCACTTATGATATTCTGGCCTCCAGAGAAGAGTTGAGAATCTGTAAGTTCACAGTGTTGTTTTAGGGTATTGGAATACTTACAGGATGGGAATGGGGTGAGTTATGCATGTTCACACCCAGCTTTACCACAGACTGGGCGGGAGGATTCTACTTCCCAAGGGGAGGGGGACTTTGGGATGTTGCTATGCTCCTCAAATATGAGGATAATGTGGTGCCTGCAACAGTGGAACTACGCATGTTGGATGTGTGCTGGTTCGGTGAAGAGGGCTGTTGGGGGTTGACCTTTAAATGCAGGCAACCAGGAATAGAGAAGGTATTCAAATGCTGACATGGAATGTGAGGGACCTAGCCAAATGTAAGAAGTGCCACAGAGCACATGCTTATCAAGGCGATATCTTACAGGAGACACATATGAGGGGACTGTATGTCTCATCTCAGGAAGAGGTAGCGAGGGCAAATTTATGCAACATCATACTCAGGGTATGCCTTGGGTGCACTAATTTGGGTGGCGCCCAGTGTCCCTTTCCAGCATAGCGGCCATATTATGAGTTAATAAAGGAAAAGAATAGGTCTATCCATGCTTAAGCAGATCTAAAAATGTGGTGGGATTGAGATCTAAAATGTGGAACTTTACTACACGGCAGCTCACCTTCAGCACGCAATCCATTGGCTAGATTATGATGACAATTGGGAAAAGGTCTCTAAAAGGCACCCATGGGGTTCAGACATTGCTAGCCTTACTGAGTGGGGCACGGATACAGGAAAAAGTATCATGCATCATTCGTCAGGTGTGGGAACGTGCAGTTACCCATGTCCTACAGCATGCCCCGACATGCCAATTTGGGAACTGAAACCTTTTGAGCAGATTGCAAAAGTCATGTCTGTACAAAAATGGAGGGCTGGGGGCTGTGACTTTCTGGGAGACCTTTATCTTGGGGACGTATTCATTACGCAGCATGATGCAATAGACTCATTTGGGTTGCAGCAATGGCACATGAGCTGTGGCCATGTTTCTCAAAGGGACCCCCATTTCCGATACACTGACTATGCTTCTAACTATGACAGGGGGCCGCAGACATATTTCCCATATATACAGGGGCTCAGAGAGGATCTCCCAAGACTAATCCCTAAAACAGAGGAGAAATGGGAAATAGCACTGGGTGACACCTGGACTGCATGTGAGTAGGAGAGAGTACATCTTGTGGCAAAGGAGGTGAGCTCCAATGCACATTTAAATTAGTACACTATAATTATACACATCAGGTGTACCTAATGTACCTAACTTCCAAGATGCTACACCATATTTACAATAGCCAATCAGATCTTTGTTCCAAGTGTGGTGCTTTGGCACCTGGCTTTTTTCACAAGGTGTTGCGATGTCCAACATTAACACGCTTCTGGGGAGACATAGTAAAGGAGCTCAATAGGGCAATGGGGTGGGAGACGCCATGTACGCCCCAGGACCTATTGCTGGAACTAATCCTATCACCAGAAAAGAAGAACCTTAGTTGTAAATGTGGTTGCTAGTGCTACTACTTGCAAAAAGATGCATAGCTATTAAATGGTTGAGTCCTGGGCCATCTAAATATAAAGAATCGCTTAGAGATATGGTAGAGTGGGCGGTGGCCGAAGAAGTGAGAATGAAACATGTAAGGAAAGATGAGACGTTAGCAGATGACTTGGCTGCATGGGCGCAGATGGTACGGGAGTTGAGCAAACTACCCAATGAGCCGCTAAAAACTGGGGATGTGAGTGAAGTGGAAGTGACTACCCCTTTTGCGTACCTCCTAGAGCAAGAAGCAGCGGTTGACTAACCATCCTCGGGGGCTGGCTTGTCAAACTGAAACATAATACAGATAGGGAGAATTTCAAGGGAGCCTGGTTTGGACTGTGGTTGACAGATGAGCTGGGTGGGTAAAAGACCCTCGACAACTGGAATATGGACCCATTATTAGTGGATATATAATGCATGCACCCAGATTGTAGATGACAGCAGCTTACGAGTAGAATTGGGGGTGGGAGGATTGTTTATGAGGGGGGGGCAAAGTTGCACCATTCGTGCTGGATAAGCAATGTTATACTACCACTGTTCTGTGTCTATAATGGAAAATAACAATTGTGAGAAGTTGGCCTGGTATATGCTGTCCATTAGTTATAGTGGGCACCTTGCACCAGTCCAAACAACCCTTATTGATGATTAGGTTAAAGACAACCTTTATTGAAAGCTATCCTAGTGGTAGCTATGGAGAGCAGCCTTCAGGTTAAGTCTCGAAGGAATGTAAAGCAGCTTGGTTTACCAGATTATCACCTCCTGAATGACCAAATGAAAGGAGAACCACACACGGTATATATATAAAATATATGTATTTATTACTAAACACTCTCTACTAACCTCTTTATGAGATTGGAGAGCAAGGCACACAATATTACAGTTCTAAAACGACAGTAAATAGCACAATATACAATGGGCCCCAGGGGGAGACCAAACCATATATAAAGAAAGTGGTATAAGAACCACGACTTGACTAGACACAGTGCCTAGAGCACATAGAATCACTGGGACCCCAAGGAACCACCCAAGGTAGCGACACAGGGGACCCACGGGGGACGCGTGCAGTGTGAGAACACAGCGCGAGCTCCGTACAATCCTATGGGAAAGTCGTGGTTGGAATTTTAAAGATTAAGGACAATTAGCAGAGGACTTGGAGCAAACCCTTTTAGACTTAGAAGGTTATACGACTAGCACCCATCTGAGCACCGGAGTACTCGTGTTACCTAACCCAGGGAAGCCAGGTGCATAGGTGTCAAATGGTGTCGGGAATCTTCGCTGTTTTCAATGGCGAGTTGCTGCAAAGTGCTGCTGCTGTGGAAAGGAAAAGTGTCCGGTGTGATCCAAGCCTGGATCGAAGATGAGAAGAACCTGAAAGCAGAGGGGACAGAGTCTGGGTCACTTGCCAGTGATCAGGGGCACGATAGACGAATGCTCACCGATGTTGGGTGTTTCAGGTGCGATGAGGTGAAGCTTGACTCCACTGCCACGGGGACCAGGAGACGTCGACGATGACCACAGTCCGCAGGCGAGCTGTCCCATGAAGGATGTCGAGTGCTGGGGAGTCGGTGTCCGGATTGGAGACCAACAAGCCTTGGCATCGGCAACCCATGCGGTGAGAGTAAAAAGGCTTCGGTGTGGACCAGCAAGGTCCTGTGGACTCACCAAACGATGGAGAGTCAGGGCACATCTGGAGCAACCAGGTAGCCCACTGAAAGTTAAAAGTACCCATCTCAAGGACCCACAAGTCGACAGACAAGGGATCACAAAGGGACCTCAAGAGGAATCACTCAATACCAGCCCACGGGACACTCATGGAGTGTAGGCCAGTAATATTTAGTGGAATCACTGCTTGGGGTCTGGACTCCAAGTAGCCCAAAGCACAGCCTCAGGGATTGCCAAAAAGCATATGCTGCTGCAAATGTTCACGGTGTCCAGGGGTTCGGGTTGCACGGTCCCCACGAGGGCTTTGGATCTCAGGTTTGCTGAGAGCACGGATCAGTCTCGGGGAAGCTTGGAAACCCACCTCCTGTGTTGCAAAATCTTCGGAGTCCTTCAGGAGCTGCCTTGCAGGGGAGTAACTCCTTTACTCCAAGGGAGATTCTTTGGTCATCCAACGTCGTGTAGATAGGTGAAGTTCTGGGATTCTGTAGCAGAGTTTCATCCAGGTAAATCTAAAGTCCTGTAGCTAGGGGTTCCTACTTTATACCCAAGGAAGGGGTGGGACAAACTCTGGGGACCCACCTATGGGGGGGTCAGGACAGAGGGGTGACTACACCCATGTCCTTTGTCCAGGTTCGTGCCAGAGCAGGGGCTTGTAGCCCCTGCAACCGGTTTGAGCTGGACTATGCACAGGGAGACCAAATGTGCCCCCAGTGCAGACTTCAAAGAACTCTCAGAGTGCACCTACCCAGCCCCAATACATTAAAGCCTGTCTGGGAGGTGGTCACACCTCCCTGTGACAGGAAACCTATTGTCCAGCCGTCCCCTGCCAGAGTTTCGGCCAGCAGCAGGAGGGCAGACTCGTGTCTGTGGCTGGCATCATCCATTTTGTGATGCCAGGGCTTGCAAAGCTGGTACAGGGTGTACCGGTGCTGTCATATTTCTCCCTCTAGTAGGGTGGAATCATACCTCCCACACCAGCTACTGGTGTGGAGGTATGATTCCAAGGTGTTTGACACCAAACACAACATGTTTCCATGCAGCCGTTTCAAAGTTATCATTTACCGCGAGGTTATAATACACTTAAGTATATATGGTATGGCTGCATCACAAACAACCCCGGAATAGAGGTTCTGAAGGCTGCAGAGGGGCTCTGTTCATGCATGGGCACCCTCTCACATAAAACCCAGCACCCTGCCTTCGGGAATGATAAGGCCTGCCATTGGGGTGACTGATAGGTTTATATGTGCAGTGATATGGATAGATATAGTGAACCTATATCAAAGTAAGTGGTGCGTGCGCCACCTTACACAGGCTGCTGCAGCAGACTTGTGGTGTCATTTTGAATGGTCTCCCAGCGGTGGCATAATACATGCTGCAGCCCCTGAGAGGCTTCCAGGGTACCTATGCCCTGGGTATATAGTATACCATATACTAGGAACTTATAAGGGTACCCCAGAATCCAATCTGGAGTGTACCTAAGGTACCGGTAATCAATTTAGAGAGAAAGCAGATAGACTGTGGTCCTGATTAGCAGGATCCCAGTCAGACTAAGTCGAAAAACAGTGAAAAATCAGCAAAAAGTGGGGGTAACTATTAGAAGCAGGTCCTACTCTCCTACAACAGTAAAAAAAGAAATACCTACAAACATTTGCAGGATCCAAAGCAGAAAGTTCTCCTGGTGTTTTCAGACTGATCTTAATATTATAATTTACTTCTCTCCAAAAGTCATGTATGTCACCCCATGCGTACTCCGCACAACTGAGGGTCACAAACCAAGTTGGTACACCTAAATTTCTCAACATAGATTTCAGTTCATCATAACAACTATACCAATACTAATTAATGCCACATTGAAAGGCCATAAAATGTATCAAATTGTATTCCAGCTTCTCATCCTCATCTTTTCCATAAACTTTAGTGACAAAGGTTCTCATTTACAACTAAATGATGTAGTGTGGTGTTGCAAGCCATTATGCTGCGCCTAGGGGCATCATTTGCAAAGCACAGGGATGCATCAATTTACAACAGTATGCCGCATCCCTGTGCTTTCCCCTGCACTGGTGCACAATTGACTGCCATGCGTCAACACAGGCACTTTCGCGCCATGGAGCAAGGGTGCCTATGTTGTGGGGTATTTCTCTTTGCTGAGCCTCCTTCCGCCTACCCTGTGGAGGAGCAGGATTCTGATGCATTCCCAGGTTTGCAAATTGGTGTAAATCGGGGAATGAAGCAGGATCTATGTGTGTTGTGTGGGAACACCCACAGTAACACCCATGGCACGCCCTTTTCACAGAAATTGATGCATGAAAATGGGCCATATTTAAAATGACATGAAAAGCCATGCAGGGTGACTTTGCATGTCTCTGTAAATATGGGCCACACACTGCGCTGCCGGTGCATCCAAAAAAGTGACGGACTGGTGGTGCTGATCCGTAAATAACGTAAAGTCTTGTAAATAATCCCCAAAGCCTCTTGCAGACATACTTTGTAGATTAACTCCTGTTTTAAGAATATGGTAACAGCGTACGATAGTCCAGACAAATCACTTTCAACTAGAAGATGGAATATGTTTGGACTACTTTGATTAAAACTAGGGTCCTCAGAATATAATCTGGTTTACATATGCTCAGCTTCTGGTATTTGCACTGAGTGGACATCATAGCGTCTACCTACTCCAGTTAGTAATAGTTGTGGAAAACAGTGAGCTTCTAAACTTTTCTCCCAGACACTCATTGGAGCTCCTTTTGTTTGTTTCATCTGGTATAGTTCAATGGGATCCCCCATAAATTCTTTTGAATGTAGTGGATGGGTGTTGTAGTGCTTAAATATTTCTTCAGTTTTAGTTCTATCCACTTTTTCAAACTGTCCAGTTGAAAGTAACGTTTCTTCCTCCATACAACTTCCATTTGTGAGAACATCGACATCTTTGTAATAGACATTATTTTCTTTCAGGTATAATTTAGAATTCATCGCCTTATTCACATCCACTAGTTCTTGCCAGGTTTTTTTGTTCTTTGTGAGCACAATAATAAGTGGTTCATTTATATCTCTCTCTACACCCACAGTTTCACTAATATTTTTAAAATCTAAATGTAAGTACAAAACTTTCTGTAGTCCAGTCAGTGACAGTTTTCCTTTTTTTTGTTCCATTCGCAAAGTTGCTTGAAATGGGTGTCTAGATTGTATTAGTATTGTCTCATAAACATTTAGATGGCAAAGTTCCTATGGAATTTGAACCAATTCTAACTTAATATGTATTGCTCTAGCCGGAATTTTGTTGTTCTCTAATTTGTCATAGCAATATTTACTGATAATCTGCTGTGTTAACAAATCAAACCGTTACTTCACCAATAAATATACAGTCAATTCTAGCCACTTATCTCTATTTTCTTGCTCAACTTTTGTGTACACATCTACATTTCGAATTTGGCATTTGTAGTGAGTGCGTCAACAGCATATGCAAAAACAAGCATTTGCAATGCAATAGGTCTCGCAGCTGTTAAGAGTTTGAGCTATTGGCACTGTAAATGGCAATGCCTTTTATTTATGTGTGGGTTTTTAAAACATAAATAAAAGGCATTGTCATTTACAATGCCAATAGCTCAAACTCGTATAAATGCGAGACCTATTGCATTGCAAATGCTTGTTTTTTCTGTTATTTCTGTTGCAGTGATTTTTTTGTTGTTGTTAGTTTTGTGCATGAGGATGTTGTTTTTGAAGCAATGGTGTTGGTACAATTTCTTGGGAGGAGGAGAAGGGACGATGTTTGTTTCCCTGACAGGGGGTCCTTTACCCGACCAAGGAAGTCATCTTAGAATATGTAATGAGATTTAAACAGTAATCCGTTGGTGGGGTCCTGCGGGGATGGGATGGGGGTGTGAGGTAGGGGCTCTGTGGAGGGGAGGCGCACAGATGCTTTCAGAGGGCTTATTTGAAACTCAAAAAACAATTATTGTAGAATTGTGGACAGGAGTAACTTTATTTTCGGTAAAGCGGATGTTGGAGGCTGATGTTGAAAAATACCAATTATAGCGACACGTAAATTTGCATGTAATCTGCCGGGAGCCATACAGCCACCAGGGAGAATAGCAAGAAACGCTATTTATTTAGACAGTCGAAAGACAAGCTAATCTGCATGTGAAAGAGACCGCGCCGCTATTCACAGCCTGTTATTCACGCCTGTGTGCAAAAACTCCAGGAGGATGTGAAAACCACGTGACTGCCATCAAGCCTGGGCGAAACGCAAATATGGCATTTGTGTTAATTCTGTTAGCGAAATCTTCACTGATGTCTTTTAAACTATTTCGTTTTGTTTTCTTGTTATAATTCGCACTTTTTTTAAGGCACCGTGGTTCGCCACTAGCTGGTTGCAGATCTGTTAAGTGCATTTTATTAACTTGTTTTAAGAAGAACTTTAAGAATATTCTGTTTGTCCTGTGGCGCCTCCGCCCATGTTAAAAACAGATCAATGAAACTTTACAAAAACTTTTAAAACCAAGCAATCAGGGCAGTTGTCTCACGAGGTAATGTATATCCTTAAAACAAAGGGGCTGTTGTCGATTTTTCAAAATGTGCTCACTATCGCCAGGTAGTTCTCCACTTAGTAAAATGTTTTCGCAAAAGTTGACGAGGAGGGAGTGGGAGGGGGAGTGGGGGCGGAAAGACAAGCGCGCACTGAAGTTGACGAGGAGGGAGTGGGAGGGGGAGTGGGGGCGGGCACAGTGGTGCGGGACATCAAAGGGGCCCCGAAAGTGAAAGAAAACGAGTGCTTTCAGGCTGCCAAATGGTGCGCGCGCCCGGGGCACATGCACTGTAGTTGGAGGCCTGAAAGCACTCGTTTGCACTTCCAAAACGCGCTTACTATAAGTCTCGCCAGAGCAGCGCTAAAGCGCTGTCTCAGGCGAGACCTAAAAAGTGTAGTTTCTCTGCAGAAACTGTATTAAACTTTTTTTTTTTTAAAAAACCTTTATTACAATTTCGAAAAGATACAAGTATGGGCCTACAACCAACAGGCCGGCCGCTAAACGCAGTGTAAACATAGGCACGACTTAACATGCACATCAATGAAGCAGCAAAAGAGTTACTAAAGTGCTAATCATCGCAGTCAGCCACAGCCGCAGTCCCTAAACAAACAGGAAAGGTTTCATATTTTTGAAAAACAGAAAACATCAAACTCACAAGGCAGAGGAGGTTAATGGCAGAAACATGTGCTCCTCGTATCGAGGGAGTAAACCAACCCGGGTAGACAGAGGGGGGGGGGAGGGGGGCAAGGCAGAAGCAACAAAGCCGCATGTCGCAGGTGCATACAGGAATGCGGGGGCTAGGGAGACAGAGCGGCGTCCATCTCACGCGTCTGGGGCGGGGCGCAAATACCTCCACGATAGGAGTTCCAGGGACCCCACACCTTAATCCACTTCCCAGGCTTGCCTCTCGCCACATACACCGTTTTCTCTCTAAACATACACCAGTCCATGTGTTCCTTCCACTCGGAGACCGTTGGCGGCCTCTGGGAGCCCCACAGTTGTGCGATGTCATGCTTCGCTATCATATAGCCTAGAGTCACCCATTACGTCTGCGTCGCATTGTAATCAGTCGGCTCCCAGACATTCAGCAAGCATCTACGTGCCTCCGTCAACAAGGCAACATGCGTGACTTCTTCTAACACCGCATGCACTCTGCACCAAAACCGAGTCACCTCCGGACACTCCCACAAGATATGGAGAAACGTCCCCAGTAGCCCACAGCCTCGCTTACACAAACCATCCACCGAATACCCCATACGCATCAGGCCAGGCCCCGTGACGTACACTCTATGCAGTATCTTAAGCTGGACGAACCGCAATCGGGCCGGGATAGCCACCTCTTTCGGGGAGGCCACCGCTGACACCCAATCCTCGTCGTCCAGTTCTATACCGTCTGAAAATCCATGTCTCCCGCAATGAGGCCAGCAAACCCATTCGATCATTGATAAGCTTTTTATAGATCAACGAAATGGTGCTGTCCGGCACATAACCGTCCAATACTCTGTCTTCCAACGGGGAATGCTCCGGAATAGCCGCCACGTCTGAAAACACGGAACACAAGGCATGATGAACTTGAACATACCGATAGTATTCCCTATCATTCAACTGGTATTCCGTTTTCAGCATGTCGAACGTCTTAAATTTCCCTTTCGTCCAGAGATCCCCTACCGTGCTGATACCAATCGTATCCCACTTCTCGAAGCCTTTCGTAGTATACAGACAATCCAAACGCTGGGACGCGTACAATGGCGTAGCCCGAGTCAAGCGATCCCTCCACCCCATCGCCGCATTTGCTGCATGCCACACCTGCACCGCGACCCGCGTCGGGCCCGTCAACCGCGCATCAAGGGACCCCGAGTATAGTGCCCGATTATAGTCTCCGCCTGGCAGTAGCAATTTGTCCATCTCAAAAGCCGGGTTCAAAGCAGGGCCATACATCCCGTGATTGACGGCAGCCAACTGGGAGGCCCAGTAATATCGCTTAATGTCAGGGAGGGCGACCCCCCCGTCATACCACGGTACGGTCAGTTTAGCAAGAGCAATCCGCGGCCGCCCATCCCAAAACAATCGATGCTGGAGACACTCCACCTCCCGAAAATAACGGGCCGGCACTACGTCCATAGTATTCTGCAGGGCGTACAAAAAACATGGTAGCGACATCATTTTGAACAATGCTGCCCGGCCGAGCGGCGAGAGCGGCAGCCGCCGCCAACCCGCCACATCCGCCCTTAGGCGCTGAAGGGAGGGGAGAAGATTCCGTTCATACCGGGCCACCGGATCCAGGGTTATAAAGATACCCAAATACGTGAATCCCGACTCCGCAATCTGGATAGGGCACCCCCGCGGATGGGGGGGGCCTCCCCGGAGAGAACGTATACACAAGACTTAGCCCAGTTAATTGCCAATCCGGAGTTGCGACCAAAGGAGCTCAACACATCCACCAATACAATGAGCGATTTACGCGGAGATGCAAGATACAAGAGGATATCGTCCGCATATAGGGAAACACGATCCTCGTATTCCGGCGTCCATCTAAGGCCACGTATCGAGGGGTGCCACCGCAGCCATTCCGCAAGGGGCTCCAAGCAAAGCGCAAAGAGAAGAGGCGACAGTGGACATCCCTGTCGGGTGCCCCTACCCAAAACAAAGGGAGCCGACACCCGTCCGTTGACCACTACCTGTGCCAGTGGGTTGTCATAAAGCAATTTCACCCAACCGATAAACCCCGGGCCAAACCCAAACTTCGCCAACGCCGCCCAAATGTATGGCCATTCCAAGGTGTCGAACGCCATGGTAGCGTCCAAGAACGCCAAGATGGCCGGCTCACGAATGAATGGGGCGCGAGCAAGGACGCCATGCAGTCGCCGCAGGTTCAAAGCGGTATTGCGATGGGGTATAAAACCGGATTGTTCCTGATGAATCAGGTCGCCCACAACCCGGATCAGACGATTGGCCAGTACCTTGGCGAGGATTTTGGGCTCCGCGTTTAACAAAGAGATAGGCCTGTAAGAAGTACACCGATCCCGCGGCTTCCCTTCCTTATGGATAACAACAATAGTAGCAAGACGTTGGTCAGAAGGGAGGGAGCCCGCCGCCTGAGCCTCAAGGAACATGTCCCGGAGATACGGGGCAATCGCATCTGGGCGCAGCTTATACAATTCGATGGGAAGTCCATTAGGACCCATGGCCTTACCCGAGGCAATGGAGCAAATGTCCAAAGCAATCTCATCCGGCGATAGGGCCGCATCCATCAATACTTTATCCTCATCAGATAGGGAAGGCAGAGTAATATTTCGAAGCAGCAGTCGAGAGTCTTCCTCCGATCGCTCTGAGACCGGAGAGTAGACCCCGTGAAAATACTCCGCAAAGCAATCAACAATGTCACCGGGGTCCGTCACACGCACACCATCCACCCTCTCAATCTCCGGCACCACTCGACTCGCTCTCTCCTTCTTATCCAACCAGGCAATCAACTTCCCTGCCTTATCACCCATATCACACAATCGCCCCTGTTGCTCCCTGCCCATACTCCTAGCAGATTCAGTAACCAGCGCCTTATAGTCGGCCTGCTTAAGCTCCAGCACATGCAATCTGTCATCCGTAACACCTTGCTCCAAATCACTCTCCAACTCGGTGATCTCATTTTCTAGCCGAACAACCTCCTGCGCCTCGCATTTTTTGGTGTGGGAAATAAGAGATAGGGCCTGGCCCCGGAGCACCGTCTTAAAGGCCTCCCAAAGGGAGACGGCGGAAGACACCGACCCCACATTATCATTAAAATAGTGTTCCAAAGACTTAACCAGGTCTGCACGGATCGTGGGGTTTCGTAGGTACCAGGGGTTGATCGGCGCCACCCTCCCCTCCGCCCCCAAGGCGATATCTAGGTGTAGCAAAAGAGGGGAGTGATCAGATATACCGCGTGCCAAGTGTCGCACTTCCCCGATCATCCCAGCTTGGGCCGCAGGCACTAGCATAGAGTCAAGCCTCGAAAGACTACCGTGGGCCCCAGAGTGGAAGGTATATTGCGCCTGTCCAGGGTGTTTCAACCGCCAGCAGTCTATCAGTCCCAGGGTATCCAGAAAGCCCCCCAGCCAGTTCTGGGCCCGAGGGAGGTCCCTAGGGGGGTGTTGATCTTCAACTCCGGAAACCACTGCGTTAAAATCCCCCCCCAAGACCAAAACCCCCCCCGGAAGCCCAAGTAGCAGGCGCCCCAAATCAGCAAAGGTGGCCGTCTGCAGGCCCGGCGGCACGTAGACCGCGACCAGCGAAATCAATCTACCCTCCCACCTCCCCACCAGCGCAGTGTAGCGCCCTCTGTCGTCGTGGAGCACCTCATCCACCACCAGCGGGAGAGAGGTCCTGACTAAGATGCCCACTCCCCTCGAGCCAGAGGTGAAACCAGAATGGGCCAGGAGGCGATATCCTCGTCTGTTCATGGCATGAAAAGAGTTCTCTATGAGGTGCGTTTCCTGCAAGAACACAATGTCAGGCGAAATACGTTTCAAGAACTGCAGGACTACCCCCCGCTTTATCCTGTCCCCCAGCCCATTCACATTCCAGGAAAGAAGTCTCAGTCCCCTACCCCCCATCCCTCCCAGCACAAAATATCCCCCTCCCGGGGAGCACAATCATAATAGCACAGCAAAAAAATATTACCCCGCCTTGTGAAACAAACAAACAAACCCCAACCCCCCCCCCCCATCAACCCCAACAAAACTCCCCCCTCCCTGCACCCCTGCGTGAGCCCGAACAGCCCCCCCAACATGCAGTGTGCCTGTCGCCCCAATATGAAGAAAGGACAAGAAAAAACCCCAGAAGGAGGAAAGGGCTCCAGCAAGCCCCCCGCAACCTCCAAATACCACGGGGCAAATCGTTACAAACTGGAGTCCAGTGCAGCCACAGGTGCAAAACGTTACCAATACAGTCCATAACCAGGATCACAGTTCCATTCCTACTCCGTCAAACCCTCTCCGCTCTCCGCCATCCGACCCTCCCGATCCCGACTCCTGGGCAGGGCATCCAGCCACTCTCCCACCGCCTCCGGCCGGTCGAAGAAGTGGGAGCGACCATCCAACTCGACCCGCAGCCTAGCCGGGAACAGCATCGCATACTTGAACTCCATGTCTCTCAAGCGCCGTTTGATGGCCGAGAATCCCATCCGTTGCTTTTGAACCGCTTGTGTAAAGTCTGGGTAAAAGCTAACATTAGAGTTCTCAAATCGTAATGGCCCAGCCACCCTCGACGCCTGCAGGATAGCGTCTCTATCCCGAAAATTAAAAAGTCGGGCAATGATAGGCCGCGGGGGGGCACCCACCTTGGGCGCACCCCCCGGGATCCTGTGGGCCCGTTCCACAGCGAAGAACTTGCTCAGCCCTTTGGGTGCTAGATGAGTCACCACTAGATCCTCCACAAAAAGATCCACAGCAGACTCCTCCGACCGTTCGGGCACGCCGATAATGCGGACGTTGTTCCGTCTGGCCCTGCCTTCGGAGTCCTCACGGCGACGCTCGGTCAGGTCACTGGCGAGCTGCAACCTCCGCACCGTCGTCTGCCAGGCGGCCACATCTACCGTTAGGCTCGACGCTGCTTGGGTCAATGAGTCGACCCGGTCATTGGTTTTCGACAGGTCCGCTCTGACCAAGGTGACATCAATCAGCACCGAGTCCAATTTGTTAGCCAGAGTATCCAATTGCTGGTTCACAGTCACCTTCATCTCCTCAATGGCCCCCATGACATCCAACAGGGTCAATTCGGATGATGTGCCCGAGGCCTCCTTGGGCGGCTCAGGCGATTTACGCGATCCACTAGGGGATCCCTTTGGCTGTGCATAGCGGTCCATATTGTTGGCCTGGGAATAAGCTCCCCTCCGGGTAGATTTAGGTTTCAGTTTGTCGCCGTCTGCTCTCGTCGTCATCGTCAGCAATCAGCAAGGTCAGCACCCTCCAGCACCCGGAGGAAGGCCAGGAGATCCGGGCCGCCAACTGAAAGAGGCCTGTTTACAGTTCAAGACTAGGCCTTGCACTCCGTACTACGCGCAGCTCTCCCAATGTCCCACGCATCAGTCTCGGTAGCTGAACTCGAAACCGAAAGTGAAAGCACGGGGTCCGGGGCAGGCCCAGCCTGGCATGCCGCTGTTGTTCAATTCGCAGCCGGGCACCTCACCAACCCGAGTTCGGCACCAAGGCCGGAGAAGGCCGCAAACTTCAGATCGCCAAAGAACACGTTCCCGGAGTCCAATTTCGATTTGGAAAACGAGTGGCACCTTAGCGCAAGATCATAAACAAAAGCCCATCGAAAAAATCAGGATTATGACAGGATAGACGTGGGAGGTTGCGGAGGCCCCCGGGAGCCACAAGCCTACGCGGCCATCTTGGTTGCGCGCTAGGCTCCTCCCTCTGTATTAAACTTTTTTATTTCGTCTGCAAAATTATTAGTACTAACATATGTGTTCTGTTCATCTACAGCTGGCCACACTAACTCTTCATTTTCTCCAAACTCTACTTCAGGACCAATGAAACGGAATTGAATATTATCACAAACGTTTTCAACCTCTGACATTGTACCATAGAAAAGAGCTTTGTTTAATTGCCCTAAACACAATGCATGAGTTTTTACATAATAAAGTCTTCTAACTAAATGTCATATTTTTGAATGTTGAACAGCCAGCGTTCGAAAATGGTGAAAGGTGCTTCTGCATACTTTCTTGGATAGACATGCCAATGAGTGTCCTTGACATTTAGTCAATTTTCTCACTTAACATGAATCGAAACCTTTGCAAGATTGCAATTTTCTGTTTCATACTCTTACTTGGAAATTGTCTTAGAAAAAAACCTCTTAATATATCGATTTATTCCTGGCTAATACTACTGCAGTCCCATTTATACACAGGAGCACGCCTATGCCTTCCTTGTACTTCTTGAGTTATCTCCTCCTCTACATTTCTACGAACATCTCTTTTCTGACAATGGGAGTACCACCTTTGACCTCATAACATTGACCAGTTGTTTCAACTGCATGCACTAATGTTTTTCTTGGAAGTACTTTTCTTCATTAGAGAAAGGCTCAGTTTCCATTCTCCTCTGAAGATTTATCAAAAATGTGTTTTATTCAATAGTCTTTTTTCTAGCCTTTTCTCTTCAGAGACAAAACTGTTTTATCCTTTGTTCTCATTATGTTTAGTATTAAATTAAATACTTTATGCTTCAAGGCAAATGATTTATCTACATTTTCAGTGTGTTCTTTTTGTTTCAATGCTGCTGTCTTCTCTTATACTGCTTTATGTTTTTTACTAAATTCTATATTACCCTACTTCTAAACATTTCTTATCTGTTGGAATTGTTTCTGCCTTGCTGTCAGATGAGCGTTTCTTTTTAGAACATTTTTCACTTTGAACATGACTTACTGTTTTTTGTTTCTGAGTTTTGGGCATAATGTTCCACATTTTCCATTGTTCTTAATACTGTTTTGAGAAACTCCTTAGTTCTCTTATCAGCAGTTGTTCACTACATTCTGTCCATTATCTGTTTTTTCATGTCCGTTTTTTGCAGGTAGTACTGTTTTTTCTGTTTTTTACTCCTCTCTTTCTTTCGTCATCATAAATTCTTCTCTTACAACACAAGTAGATATCTGAAAACAAAATACAGTATACATTTTACTTCACATTATCTATTATTACATTATATACCTCAAGCAATTAAATGCCTCCCTAATTATCTATATCACTGTTTTATTCCATTCCAGAAGTATTAAATGTAAAAGCGCCCCTCCCTCTCAAACAACATATCTGATTTCTAAGCACGTACCACCCTGCCTTTTAGTCTACCAATGACTTGTCTAAGGGGACACTTATATCTAGAACACAGAGATTTTAAGTTTGGCAAGTTGTTTTAAATTCCTAGTTGACATGGCAGTAAAATGACACATGCAGACTCTGCAGTAGCAGGCCCAAGACATGTTTAAAGGGCTACTTGTCTGAATGGGTGGCTAGGTACCTCAGTACATCTCTGAGTGACTCGATCAGATTATCTGTGGGTGTCTCAGTGCATGTGTAAGTAACTACGTCACTTTATCATTGGTTCTCTTAGTAACTCTATGGGTTTTAAATGTATTTGTGAATGGCTGTATGGATTGCTTACTGGCTGTGTTAGTGACTGTTGGGAATGTAACTGTGTGTGCAAGTGGCGCTGCTACTGCTGAAAACATAAGTGCTTTGTGGTTGTGTTAGTGTTAATGTTTAAGTGCCTCAGTCTCTGTCTGACTGGGTGTGTTAGTGGCTCCATCCTTTTGTACATAGGTATGTGAGTTGCAGTATGGGTGGGAGACTTGATACATAACTCTGCATATGCGTCAGTAAGTATGCAGTAAGTATGCAGTAAGTATGCATGTAACTCACTGAAACCTCAAATCAGGGGCCAGATGTAGGAGCATGTACAAACCCTATTTTGCAAGTCGGTAACCACAAAATTGCCCGTCTGTATTAGGAAGGGGCAGGCCTAGGGCATTCCTGTCTATTAGCGAGTCTCAGGGGGATGTACGATTGCTTTGCGACCGCAAATGCAGTCGCAAAACAATCACAGTGACCACCAATTTTAAATTGGTGCTAAGCCGGTTGCAAACAGAAAAGAGTCCACAGAGGAACCCTTTCCCTTTGTTTTTGGCAATGAAAATGTTTTCCCATGTACCACTCCCTGCCCTTAAACATTTTAAAGATAACTTTTTTTTTCTTTTAAACCTATAAGGAAAAAGGGCATGCATTTGGAGGAAAAACATTGCTTTATTTAAAAAGCAAACAAGACACTATCCCTGTGATTGTAGCCCATTACTAGTAGGTTGCAAATTATGACCTACCTCATGAATATTGATGATGCAGGTCATTTGCGACCTCTTTGGGAATCACTAAATGTGTCTGAGACACATTAGTACATTCCATTTTGCGATTCGCAAATTGCAAGTTCCAAAAATCACAATTTGCAACCTGCAAAACGGAATGGTCGTACATCTGGCCCTACATGTCTTATCTTTTAAGCACATAGCTCCCTGTGCTATAGCCTACCTACAGCCTATCTTAGGGGTGACTTGTATGTAGAAGTAAGTATGTAGCTATATGACTGGCTCACTCAGAAGCTGTATAGCTCTCTAAATGTGTATGTAAGTGACTGTCAGAATTGGTTACTGGCTGTGTAGTGACTGTTAGGGTACGTAACTGTGTGAAAATAGGTCAGTTACAATTGAATACATATGTACTGTGTGTGAGAGTGAATTTGTAAGTGTCTCTGTCTGATTGGGTGTGTTAGTGGCTCCATCTTTTTGTACATAGTTATGTGCGTTGCAGTATGGGTGGGAGACTGGATTTATAACTCAGTATATGCTTCTGTAAGTACGTATGTAACTCACTGAAACTTACAAACTACATTAAATTTCTTTTAAGCACATTGCTCCCTACGCTATAGTCTACCTACAGCCTACCTTAGGGATGACTTATATGTAGTAGAAGGGGAGTTGAAGGCTTGGCAAGGGGTTTTAAAGGCAAGACAGTCTAGTAGTAAAACTGCACACACAGGCTCTGCAGTAGCAGGCCCGACACATGTTTAAAGGGTGACTTGCCTGGATAGCTCAATTGGTCGTGTCAACAATTGAGTACATATCTGAGAGAATGTACCATTTCCTCTGTACGGGTGTCACTGGATATGTAAGTAAGTAATTCACTATATGATTGGCTATCTTAGAACCTCTATAGGTCACTAAATGTGTATGTAAGTGGCTGTATGGTTTGGTTACTGGCTGTGTTAGTGACTGTTGGGGTATGTAACTGTGTGTGCAACTGGCTCAATTACTGCTGGATACATAAGTGCTGTGTGGGTGTGTGAGTGCGAATGTGTAAGTGCCCCTGTCTGTGTATGACTGGGTGTGTATATGTGTCTGTCAGTACATATGTAACTCACTGAAACTTCAAACAACATCTCTTATATTTTAAGCACATAGCTCCCTGCACTCTAGCCTACCTTAGGGGTAGTAGTAGAAGGGGTGTTTAAGACTTGGCAAGGGGTTTTAAGTGGCAAGTTGGCCTAGCAGCTAAACTGCACACATAGGCTCTGCAGTAGCAGGCCTGACGCATGTTTAAAGGGTGACATGTCTTAATGGCCCACTTGGTTGAGTCAGTGCTTGAGTACACATCTGAGTGAGTGTACCATTTCCTCTGTGCATGTGTCACTGGATATGTAAGTATGTAGTTATGTGACTGGCTCTCTTAGAAGCTGTATGGGTCTCTAAATGTGTATGTAAGTTGCTTTATGGATTTGTTACTGGCTGTGTTAGTGACTGCTGGGGTATGTGACTGCTGGGGTATGTAACTGTGTGTGCAACTAGGTCAGTTACTGTTGGATACGTAAGTGCTGTGTGGATGTGTGAGTGTGAATGTGTAAGCTCCTTTGTGTCTGTGTGATAGGGTGTGTTAGTGCCTCCATCCTATTGCCCATAGGTATGTCACTTGCAGTATGGATTAGAGACCGGTTGTATAACTGAACATATAGGTTTCTAAATACACATGTAAGTTAATGAAACTTCAAAGTACATGTCTTACCTCTTAGGTACATAGCTTCCTGCCCTATAGCCTATGTACAGCCTTGTACAGCCTACTTTAGTGGTGACTTATATGTAGTTGAAGGGAAGTTTAAGGTTTGGCAAGGCTTGGCAAGGGGTTTTAAGTTGCAAACCAGCCTAGAACTAAAACTGCACACACAGGCTCTTCATTAGCCTGGGCCATTTTTAAAAGGCAACTTGTCTGAATGGCTGACTTGGTTCTGTCGGTACTTGAGTACATATCTTAGTGAGTGTACCATTTCCCCTGAGCATGTCTCACTGAATATGTAGGTAAGTAGGTTGCTATTTGACTGGCTCTCTTAGTAACTCTATGGGTTTCTAAATGTGTATGTAAGTGGCTGTATGGATTGCTTACTGGCTGTGTTAGTGAGTATTGGAGTATGTAACTGTGTGTGCAACTGGCTCTGTTACTGCTAGATACATAAGTGCTGTGTGAGTGTCTGAGTGAATGTATAAGTACCTCTGTCACTGTCTAACTGGGTATTTGAGTGGCTCTTTGCTTTTGTAAATAAGTATGTGATTCGATGTATGAGTGGAAGGCTAGATGTGTAACTGGGTGTATGGGTCTGTAAGTGCATGTGTAAGTCACTGAAACTTTTAAAGTGTATGTGGTATCTTTTACGCACATAACACGCTAACCTATGTCCTACCCATGTACTACCTTAGGGTTGACTTATATGTAGTAGAAGAGAAGTTTAAGGCTTGGCAAGGAGTTATCAATATCAAGTCGATCTGGCATTAAAACTACACAGACAGGGTCTGCATTAGCGGGCATAAAACATGGTAAAAGGTCTACTTGTCTGGATGGGTAACTAGGAGTAGCAGTATTTGTGTACACATCTAAATAAGTGTATCAGTCCCTCTAGTTGTATAAGTAACTATCTTATAATATAACTGGTTGTCTTAGTATCTCTATGGGTCTGTATATATGTATGTAAGCGACTTATGGGTTGCTTACCGGCTGTATCAGTGAGTGGAAGGGTATGTAACTGTGTGTGCAACTGGCTCTGTTACTGCTGAACATGTGAGTCGCAGTATAGGTGGGACACTGGATGTATAACTGGGCATATAGGTCTGTAAGTGCATGTGTAGGTCACTGAAACTTCAAAGTGCACGTATTACCTTTTAGGTACATAGCACTCTGCCCTATTGGCTACCTTCGATGCACCTTAGGACTAACTTATATGTAGTAGAAAGGGAGTTTAAGGCTTTGCAACAGGTGTTTAATGTTAAATTGACCTGGCAGTAACACTGTCAACACAGGCTCCGCAGCAGTAGTTGTAGTCATGTTTAAAGGGCTACTTTGCTGGATGGATAACTAGGAGTCTCACTACTTGAATACATATCTGAATCAGTGTATCCAGTCCCTCTGTTGATGTGTCAATGGGTATCTAAGTAAGAATGTCAGCATAAGACTGCCTCTCTTACTAACTCTATGTGTCTATAATGTGTATGTAAGTGGTTGTATGGATTGCATGCTGGCTGTGTTAGTTAATGTTGGGGTATGTAACTGCGGGTGGAACTGGCTCTGTAACTGCTCTATACATAAGTGCTCTGTGGGCGTGTGTCTGAATGTGTAAGTGTGTCTTTGCCTGTCTGTTCCTCTAAATAGGTATCTCAGTGGGTGCATAGATAGCTGACTGGATGTATAACTGGGTATGTTGGTCTACAAGCATGTTTCTGGCTCACTGAACTTCAGACTACATGTTTTACCTTTTAAGCCCATACCACCCTGCCCAATTGGCTACCTACAACTTACCTTAGGGGTCCTTTATATGTAATAAAAGGAAAACGTAGGACTGGTCAATTCAACATAGCAGTGTAAACTGCACATACAGGTTCAGTAGGAGGAATGCTAACATGTTTGAAGGCCTACTTCTCTGGGTAGCACAATCAGAGCTACAGTACCTCTAGTACTATGTAATTTACAGACCCTGGGCGCAGCTAGAGGACTAAACTATGGGATTACAAATAAAATAAATATACCGATTGTGGATAAGTCAATGAAACCATATTTAGGGACCAACAACCTGCACTTTATCACTTTCTACCACAAGTAAACTTTTCAGTCTCCTAATACCAACTAATCTCGGTATGTTACTGAAAAAGTGAAAAAAATCTTTATTGTTGATTAATAAAAATCGTTACAATCAAAGAGTATAAAAAAATGAATTCATTTGTACATAAGATTATATAAAAATGGGGACGTGGCCAGCACCATGACTGAGTAGCTATGTTTCTTAGCGGCTCTGGCAGCCCGATATAAACCCGCGGAGGAGCGGAAGACTAGCCAGATTACATCCGGGAGTGCTTCTCCCCATTTTTCTGCCCGACAGAGAAATCAGAGGAGGGAGGGTAGTCAGGACCGGCCTGGAGAAACAACTTAGCCACCATCCACATCGGGGTCATTAGCAAGGGCCGGGAGGCTAGTGCCCCTCTGCGGGTCGGTGTGTCACGCCGGAGCACTGAGGTGTTACATTCCACAGCTGCGACAGAGATGGGGATGTGGTGAGTGGAGGTGGAGAGGCCTGAGGGAGAGAACAACGAAGATGAAGGGCCCGTACTGCCGAAACAGAACACTGTTCCCCTCCCTGAGACGACCGAGATTTAAGGGCACCAGAGCTTTGCCATACCTTTCCTGTCAGGCTTTCCTTCCACACCTGTGAAAAGGGACATGCATACGAAAGGAGGGAGACACGCCTGGGGAGAAAAAGGGGCTGCCAGCAACAGGCACCGCCACACTGGTGACACAGCAGGAAAGGCGGCTCCCCCCACAAACTCAGCGCACATACAGATTGCAGGCAATACCACCCAACAGACCAGGGGATATGCATGACCAGTGAGCCATATAAGGGTCTGGCTCTGATGCCTGAGGGCAACAAGGTCAAGACAATTGGCTGAGGGATCCAGAGCCGCACTACTATACCTGAAGCTGTGCGGGAGCTACATACTCTTCCCTGCCCGTATAGATAGCTGTGAATGGTGCCCCTATCTGAGAAAGTTGGCATAGCGGACAAGGGCCGCAGAAACACCCAGAAGGTACATGAGTAAGGTCGGACAGGGCTAGAGAAGTAACCGGGGAGAGGCCTGAAGGAGCTGTCACGAATAACTTAGGGTGGTATCTTTCTACACCACCCAAGGGAGGCCGTCGTGTAGGGCAAGGGGTTTTCCACACCTCATCGGTCAGGGAACAGAAATCCGAACCTTGCCAACTGCACTCAACCACTCTTGCTATAGAGGCAGCCATGACACGTAACAAAGACCTGAAACCCACAAGGTAAGGCAAGCTGGATAGATATACCAAAGTGATACAGCAGCCAAGGGGAGCAGAGGGCGAGTCACAGTCGCGCTGGACAGTGCGGCCATACCACAGGCCATACATGCCTCAAGAGAAGCTTTGGAGGGGAAAATGGCAGAGGTAAGTACAGAGGTGTCCCTGCTGCGTTAGGACCTGCGTAAAGTCTCTGAAAGAGTAACTCAGGTTGAAACGCACATATCGGAAGTGGAAGATATATCCCAATCCATGAGAAAAGAAGTCACGGGAATGGCAGACTAATTGAAAGAAGTGGCCTGGATAGTTGATGACACAGAAAACAGGGCCCGAAGAAATAAACTACGATTTGTCGGATTCTCTGAGGGATCGGAAGCAAAGGATACAGGACGTTTTCTCATGACATGGCTCAAAGACTCTCTCCCAAACACACAGTTCTCAACCTGCTTCATAATTGAGAGAGCACACAGGATGCCGAACTTCCATCCACCCCCGGAAGCCCCACCGAGACCCCTCATAGCATGTTTCCTTAACTTTCAGCATCAAGAACTTATCCTCTGAGAAATGCGACAAAAAGGAGGTGTTAAGTTTGCAAATACATGAATAATGGTGTTCCCAGATTACTCCCGGGAGGTACAGAAGCAGTGAAGAACCTTGGACTTGGTTAAGGCCAAACTGGGAAGTCTTAAGATCCAATATATGCTACTTTTCCTGGTGAAACTCAAGGTGCTGTTCCAGGGCGCCTCACACTTCTTTCAAATGCCAAAGGAGGCCTGGACCTGGGTGGAAGAATGACCACCCGTGATGCGTAGGCCAGAACCGACAGAAACACTGATTTCTGGTCTATCAAGAAGCACGGGCTCAGGGACACGGAGGGATAAGAGACTGTGCAGGCTGACTGCCTCACTTAGAACATATCCTAAAACACTATTCCGAACAAGAGGACGTATACACAAAAAGACCTAGATATCTGACTCAGATGGCGAGAAGACTCGAGATAAGGAGAACAGACAGCGGGACAAGTCCAGAGACCAGACCACCTCAGATCCTTCCAATCGGGACTATACTTTGGATCCAGACAGTGAACACCCAATCCTACAGTGAATACAAAGAAAGGGTCTCTACATATAATTTTCAAAACGTACAATGTATCGTTTTTAAATAAATCAACACTAGGACTAAGACTAAAGGAAAGAGCAAGTAATTAAATCAAAACATGATCAAAAAACAAATTTATAGGTGTAATAATTTTTTTATTTTTTAAATTAGATCAATTTCAAACAAATGAATTCAGTGCATAGACTGATGAATAATTAATACAAAAGAATTTTCAGAATAACAATAAAGATACTAAGCAAGGTCCCAGGCGTACTCAAATACTCAACAACTTACACATTCGTACCGAAATCAATCCACAACATCAGCACTCAAAAACACACATTCGCATATATAAAAAGAATACTCAATTAATGAACAGGGCTCAATATGTACACAAAATCATATGAACATTCAAAATCGTATTAGGCGACATATGTTAAAATTTGAGGAATTAGAACTTGGGTGGGCCACATGCCGACGCGCGTTTCGGTGAAAGCACCGAAATGTTGGTGCCACCTTCCTCAGGGCGGACAGAACCAAGGTCTTAATATAAGTATGTGCTGGGACCTATCAAAAAGTAATAATAGTATTATGTTAGGTACTTTAATAACATTGCTTATCTAAGTCAAAAAACATATATTAACCAAGGTCATTAGTCATAGGTGTTGACAGGACAACTGGCGATAATTAGAAATGTTGATCCCTACGCAGAGGGATGATTAATAAAAAGCGGGTACACTAGATAAACCACAACACATAATCAAAAGAAAATGTTCTTTTTCCAGAGAAAGAAAAGGCGGGGAGGGAAAACTGAAAAGAGGGGGGATAAAAAAGGAGGAGGGGAAAGAAAAGGAGAGAGAGAGGGGAAGAGGAAGAAAGAGGGGCATCAGGGGTCATTTGCGCTCACCTGTGAAATCACATACAAGATAAATGCAGGGTATCTCAGGTAGGGGTCAATCAATGCGTTAGCTGGAATGCTTCTGCCAAAAGAGACATACAAAAAGAGAACAAAATCATGAAAGAAAACAACAAAATTGGGCGCACAGGCCTTAGGGGATTCAAGCTGTCAGAGCGGGTCATTATGGTGAAGATTCAAAGGGTCTACAGTCTTTAGGTACGGTGCAATAGATATGTAAATAAACAATGCGATTTTATATGTCTGAAAAAACTGCATCTAGGCTTCAGGGAGCGAAGCAAAATTGAAAGGTGTAACGAAACCTGAAATATAAAGACACTGGCAGGATACAAAAAACTGATGGAAGCGCATGGGTAAAAGCGAGAGTGTAGAAGGTTTACCTAATAGTAGAATATGCGCTCTCGGAATCAAGTGCAGGTTCCTAATTAAAGGAGTTCCGGGTGCGAGAAAAAAGGTCTGCCGATCCTGCAAGGATTAAATGACAATAAGAATAAAAGAAACGCGGGTACATTGCAGCCGAAAGGTGAAAGAATAGGAAAACAACATAATATAGTCAAGCAGTCTCTACCTGAATAAACTGGGCTTAGAGAGCCTTGAAAAGATGGAATAGCGTCTTCTTCGTGGAATCCACGGGAAAGCTCCTCGTAGTGAGATTGGAACAAGGCTGTAAGAATATAAGTGAAAGTATGAACAACAGATAAAGAAAGAGAAGAAACGAACATTGCAGGCATGCTAGTGAAGAGGAAGAAGAATCGCGTCTATTGAGCGTACCTGGTGCAGCGGGAGTAAGACCGGAGAGTTGTCGATCCAGAGGGCTCCGAGCAGTAGCAAAAGGCTCAGGTGGAAATCATCAGTTCGGAGAGATAACGCGCAAAGCAGGCGGTGTTTAAATAGGCCAATAGGCTAACGCGTCACGAGAGGGGCGCGTTATGCGAGATCCAGAGGGCTCCGAGCAGTAACAAAAAGCTCAGGTGGGAATCATCAGTCCGGAGAGCAACCGCGCAAAGTAGGCGCTGCTTTTTCCCCTGAATCTCCACCTCCATTCACGTTACAGGGGTTCCCCTCGTTGTATTGGTTCACCCAATCCTACAGACCATTCACCACCTTGAAAACCATGACCAGCAGACCGCGACCACAGAGAATCAACTGCAGCAATTATCAAAAAGCGGTGAAGAAGGCTGCGATACTAGCACTGAACAGTCGCAGAGAGACAGTAAGGTACTAAAGTACACGTAGACACGGTATGTTACGCCCAAGAGGCAATAGACTCTAGTTTGAACTTTCCTAGGGTTGAGATAGGGATTCGGGGAGGGGGAGGAGACAGACCTCTCAAGCTTCGCCTGAGCTATAGTTGTCATGTTGACCAGTTGGGGAATGGCATGGGTGGAGGGAGAGTGTAGGGAGGGAGCAGGGAAAGAACAACCACAGAGAAATCAATGGTTAGAGGTGGGGTTTGTTTTCTTACGTTTTATGACATGCATAGACATATATAGATTAGAGGTGTAGTTTACAGAAGGCATGGAATTAGAAAGAATTCAGGTCTCAGAAGAGACACAACATAAAATCTGGGGACAGTATAGACGCAAGCAAAGGGCGAGGGAAACTATTCGATAATGAAGTGGAAAGTCAATGGACTAGGCAATAAAATTAAAAGAGGGCTGGTCAGTAAATATGACTCAAACCAAATATTGTTTTCCTACAAGAGATGCACCTAATGGGCTCCCACTGCGCCTTCCTGGGGAGGGGTATGTACACTACATTGATACATGTGGGTTTCTTATCGGGATCAAGGGGAGTAGCGATACTAATTAAAAAGACACCCCCCTTCCATACATCCAAAACATGGACAGACCCAAGTGGAACGTTCGTGGCAGTGCAGAAAACTTGGGGCCAGAGAGAACTTACTTTGATCAATGTGTATGCCACCCCCAGACTACAGCAGCATACATTAGACAATGTAGCACAGAAACGTATAGATTCGGGCCCCTCCACAGATATCATAGGTGGTGATTTCAACAACATGATAAATACACAACTAGAAAGTATGCAGAGGAGAAGTGGAACATACCTCCCCATACACCTCAAACAGTTTCAACACACAATGGGGCATCTGGAGACACCAACATCCAGCAGACCGTACATATTTATATTTCTTGGGCGCTCCCAGTGTCTTCTCCAGACTAGACTACTCATTTGCCCCAGCGAGAAAAGTGAAGGTAATAGGGCATATCAGACCACTCACCTCTATGGTTGACAGTGGGGGGGGAAGGGTAGGAAGAAAGGGGAAGTGGCAACTGCAAGCATGGACTCTGCAAGACAAGAAAGTTACCCACGAGATCCAGACAGATTCGGGACTGTATTTCCGAGAAAATGATGGTACGGTGTCCTCTATGATTTTATGGGAGACCTATAAAACGGTGATAAGAGATAGAGCCCAAAATATCATAGCTCATAAAAAAAAGAAGCAGACCCAGAGGATAGAGAACCTGAAGAACAGACTCCTAGAACTAGAGAAACATTTAGCTGCACGTACCAACCACCACACACAGCGACAGCTAGAGATAACCCGAAGGGAATACAAAAGCCTAATCACCCAGGAAGTGAAAACTCAACTCTTGGCCACACAACACAGGCTATATGAGACAGGAGATAGGACGGGAAAGGTATTGGCTTGGTTGAGCAAGAGGGAGCGGGAGGCGAGGTGGGTTGCCGCCATACAAGAACAGGGCAAGATATACACTACGTCCCAGACATAGTAAACACCTTTGCCTGCTACTATACAGAGCTATACAGAGCCAGACCACTTTCAGGAGCTGCTCAAATAGACTCCTACCTGCAAACAGTAGAGACCCCCACCCTCTCCTGGGAGGATAGAGAGTTTTTAGAGGGAGATTTGTCCCTAGAAGAAGTACAGGCTGCAAACAAAAGTCAGGGAAGGTCCCAGGCCCGAACAGGCTTCCGACAGAATTCTTTAAAAACAACGCCAGCCTATTGGCCCCACACCTACTGAACATGTTCCAGGCATCCTTGGGCGAAAAGACACTCCCGCCATATCTGCAAAGGGCCACGGTGGTGGTGCTCCATAAACCAGGAAAACCCCCAATGCAATGTAGGTCCTATCGGCACATATCTTTACTGAATGTTGAAACAAAAATACTGGCCACTGTGTTAGCGACACGCCTCCTGACAGTAATATCATCCCTTATCCACTGGGACCAGTCTGGCTTTATGCCTCGGCGTGCTACAAGAATTAATCTCCGCCCACTAGCTAATTGGCTGGACACCGTTAAAAAACAGATCCACGACACACGTGTTTCTCTCCCTAGACGCAGCGAAGGCCTTCAATACGGTACACTGCCCATTCATGAGGCAAACTCTGGTGAGGTTTGGATTCGGCCCAGCCTTCACAGCCTGGGTGGAGCTACTCTACACCAATCCTGTGGCAAGGGCCCGAGTAAATGGAATAACCTCGGAGACCTTCCAAGTCCAGGGAGGCACCCGGCAGGGCTGTCCCCTGACCCCACTACTATTTGCACTGGTTTTGGAACCGTAGACCTGCATAATTAGGAAACACCCAGAAATCACTGGTTTCAAAGATAGTCAGGACGCCCTTTCAGATGAGCTCATATCGCTCTATGCCGACGACATCCTGTTATACATCACGAACCCTGACAGGACACTCCTGATAGTGTTAAACATCTTTCAGGAATATGGTCAACACGCGGGATACAGCCTCAATTAGGATAATTCCAGTCTATACTCGGTAGGAGAACCACCTATAAGTGGGAGCAGGTCCCGGAATGCTTTCAGGTGGCTCAAGAGGGATTTAAATACCTGGGTTTGTAAATTACCACCAATGATAGGACTAATCTTAATCAGAATATTAGGAAGAACTTACGGAATTCCACAGAGACGTTGAGCGGTGAAGGTGACTCTCTCTAACGATAATGGAAAGAGCTGCATTATATAAAATTATTACACATCCGAAATTATTATTCGCATTCCAAAACACGTACTGCAAAATACCCGAAGACATATTTAGCACGATAAATGCAGACTTGCGCATGTTACTGTGGGACGGAAGACACCCGAGGGTTGCATTGCAGACACTGCAACAAAACCAATATAGCGGGGGGCTTGCTTTGCCGCACATAAGAGCATACTATAGGGCCGCTCACCTAGAAGTGATCAACGACTGGGGACATGCAGCGGGAGTCCACCCCACATACGCCCTAAAATGGTTACAATTTAGAAACCATATGCATCTCCACTACATATACAGAGGCAGGGGAGTTTGCCGACTACTGCCGGCCACCCAAAGTGCAATTGAGGTCTGCAAAGGAGCGGAAAGTCAGATGGGATGGGACAAATGGATTACAAGAGAGACCCCCCCCCCCTCTGGGAGGGAACAAAGCTGCCAGAGATTGGTAAACTCCAAGAGCTCAGAAAGTGGGACTTAATTAGGATTACTAAAATAGGCTACGTCATAGAAGGAGGTACTCTAGCTTCCTTTGACAAGCTTAAAAATATCTATCAACTGTGCGACACCCAGAGATATTCATACTTCAGGCTGCAACACGCGTAGAAAGCAGAGGGGATAGATGCTGCAGACATCCCAGAGTTCACCCCCTTGGTGGGTAGACTGCTGAAGGACGAGCTTTTTCTTAAAGCCATCTCCTGGACCTATAAAACGCTAATGAATAATAACCCGGATAAACTGGGGCCACTCAGGGCCAAATGGGAATTACCACCGGACCTCTGGAGGATATTGACTTGGAAGAAGCCTTGATGCACCCGAGGGAAGTAGCGATCAAACAGCAACTACGCCTGATACAATTTTAGATCCTGCATAGAGTTTACTTTGATAGGGTACATCTTCACAGCATAGGTAGAGCACAGACACCTCTGTGCCTGCGGTGCAAACTAGAACAGAGTACATACATACACACGCTCTGGGAGTATAAGAGAATTCAAAGGTACTGGAGCCAGATAGTAGGGGAGCTAAATAAAGTGCTGGGGACACAATTAGAACTAGAGCCGAAATAAGCCCTGTTAGGCATTCCCACCGAAATAGATTTGCCACGCCACAAACTCCTTTTATGCAACCTGGGACACATAGTAGCCAAGAGAAATATTGCTTGTCGATGGGGAGACCCAAACCCACCCATACTTATTGAATGGAGGACCCATGTGGACCTCTACATGGTAGCCGAAAAAGGGACCTAACAGGCGAGAGGTTGTACCCAAATGTTTTGCAAGATATGGACCCCATGGATCAAATTCTACGGGCTAAATGTAGAAGGGGAGGAAGATAAGCACATCGTAATGAGACAAAGCCCGAGAAATGAAGAAGAGATAGGGGACCTACCCCTTCCCCCTTCCTTCCCCCATCCTCCTAGTCCATGGGCGTCTCTGCTTCCTCGGCACTCTTCCCAGACCTGAGTTTTTTTTTTTTAAACTAGCTGTAAATACAGGTAACCCAGAGAAGACTAACCTCATTGCAGCCCTACAGGTGTTAACACTACATAGAACCATGTTATCATCACTACTGCAAAGTATATTATATGTCTACGTACTGCTGATTTTTGAATGTCCATGTATTGCATATAAAAATATTAATATAAACAGTTTAAAAAGCAACCGCATTATTCCGGAGATTGTTGACCAGGACGGTCTGGCACACCGAACCCCGTAGGCAATGGCCCGAGCCTTTGCCTCCTACTACCGTAAACTTTACTCTGAGCATAATCCCAAAACTTCCCTCTCTGCTCTGCTCGGCACAGGCGGTGTTCACCTCCCCCGCCTCAGCGCTGTTGAGTCAGCTGAACTAGACCTACCCATCACTCATGAGGAGATTAATGAAGCAATAGCACATACCTTGTCCGGAAAGACTCCAGGTCCGGATGGGCTCCCGCAGAAGTTTTACGCCGCATTCCGAAACACTCTCATCCCGCACCTCGCAGATCTCTTTGAGGAGGCTCTAGAGAAAGGCTCCTTCCCGCCGGAGACGGACTTGGCCACTATTGTAGTTCTCCCAAAAAACACAACCCACATCACCCCGGTGTGCGCACTACTGCCCAATTTCTCTTATAAATACTGAGGGTAAACTACTCGCTGCTAATCTTGCTCAACGGATAAAGCCCTACCTCACTAAACTGGACCACTCTGACCAGTGTGGGTTTATGCCCTTGCGGGGGACTGGACACTGCATCCGCCGTCTCCATCTGGCCCTGGCACATCGCCATCTACTCACCCCCAATTTGGCCCTTCTTCTCTTTGACTTCGAGAAGGCCTTTGATTCGGTGGACTGGCAATACCTGGCGGATGTGTTGGTGGAGTTGGGATTCGGCCCACACTTCCGCAAACTGGTGAAAATTCTCTATGTACAGCCTCAAGCTTGGGTACTAGTCAACGGGGTACTATCAGAGGCATTCCCTATTCGTAGAGGAACGAGGCAGGAATGCCCCCTCTCACCCATCCTCTTCGCCTTGGCGATGGAGCCCCTGGCGAGTCTGATTTGGTCGGAAGACCGCGTCCAGGGATGGAGGTGGCCCAACTCAGAAGTGGACAAAATTGCCCTCTATGCAGATGACGTCTTAATTTACCTTGCGGAACCGGCCCTATCAGGCCCTCACTGTCTCCGGATACTATACTCCTTTGGGCAGGCCTCCGGCCACCGACTGAACCCCAGTAAGTCAGTCTTGGTCCCCCTACATTTAGCGAGGGATTGCTTTGATTGGCATTCCACAATACCCCTCAGGCGACAATCATTCAAATACTTGGGGATCTGGGTCGCCCTGCTCCCTGACCTCACCTGGTCCCTCAACATAACTCCACTAGTGAAAAAAGCAAAGGCAGACCTCTGCAAATGGCAAATCCCCTGGGGAGGGTCGCCCTATTAAAATGATGATTCTCCCCAGATTCCTATACGTCCTTCAAAACATCCCCTTCTGTTTCCTGCGGGCTTGGTTTTCGGAGCTGGACAGCATGGCCACCAAATTCCTCTGGGGGGGGTGGAGGTCCTGCATAGCTCTAGCTCACTGCCGGATTCCGCACTTGATGTGGGCATGGGGATGACCAATTTATATTTATATTACTTGGCGACCCGCCTCCTCACACTGCATGATTGGTTCAATGGGGGATGGTCTGATCCGGCCTATAGGCTTGAACTAAGTGAGTTGGACCTCCCTCGTATTCAATACATGATGTATGGAAGATCCATACCTCACACTCTACCAGAGGTGACACGCACTGTGCTCCTGTCTTGGTGGGCATCACTGCACCACACCCAATGGACACAGAGGTTAACCCAACACACGCCTCTCTGGCATGGTTCTTGGCTCAAAGAGGTTAGTGGGCTGAAGGGATTTCGCTCTTGGGACCTTATAGGGATCTCTCAGCTCAGAGATGTGTGGACTAGAGGCCACATACGCTCATTCCAAGACTTACAAGCCAGATATTCCTTACACCCGTCACAGTTCTACAAATACCTGCAGCTGGGTCATGCTCTCCACTCGCACATTTCAGACGGCATAATGTTGCCATAATATAACCCACCAGAGGCGCAGATTATGCTGGGGAACTTGAGGAAGGAAGGAAGGCATCTCCTGTATTTACCGTACACCAACCAACAACACCCCAACCACACTAGACCGGCTCAGATGCCAATGGGAAGAATGGGTGAGCCCACTGGAGGAGGAAGATTGGAGGGATGCACTAATGGCCCCTAAATTAGTGTCCGCTTCGGCCAGACTCCGCCTGATTCAGCTGTACTACCTGCATGCCACCTATTTAACCCCTGTACATCTTCATAGAGCAGGTTTATACCCAACCGCCTCCTGCACGTGCTGCGGCCAAGACCGGGCGGATTTCTTGCACATGGTCTGGACATGCCCCCAACTAACGAGATTCTGGAGGGGCATTGAAGAGGAACTCGCGGAGGTCGTGGGTTGGGAGGTTCCCCGCGACTCACACTCCTGGGGATTATGGAGGGGCTGGATGGAACCAGAAACGAAAAGTTGTTTTTCAGCACTGCTATGGTTGTAGCAAAGCGAGACATAGTGGCCAGCTGGAAATGTCCCACATCGCCTAGCCTCAAGAAATGGCAGGAGGGGGTGGACTGGTGTGCTATACAAGAACAAGCATTGGCATAGCCAATAGGTCTCGCCTTTGGGACCTTATAAGTGTTTAGCCATGCAACAGTTGATGTTGTTGCACCAAGGATATTGTGCTGCATAAATAAATACTTATAAGGTTCCAAAGGCGAGACCTATTGGCTATGCCAATGCTTGTTTGTGACTGGCACTTATCTTTCCTCAACTAACTGATGCAGGGAAAGAGAGAAAAACACAAAAGGGGAAACAGAGAAAAAGAAAGCTAGAACACCAGTGATAAAGAATGAAAGCCAGAATGAAAAAAAACATACTACAGTGACAAAGACAGGAAGTGTCTGGTGGTGAATTAGAGACATAGGTTACAATAAACACTACATAGTCTTGGTATTTGGCACCCCAAGCTTTCATAAAACCAGCTGCGATCTTAGGAACAAAAGCTTTGGGCCCAGATTTTTATAAACAAAAAAAGCACTGACATGTTAGGCATTTTTACACATTGCATTAAATATTACACATTTACAAGTACAGTCGCAAGGATATTCTATAAATTACACCGAATCACACAATATACACACAAAAGCAGGAGCATAGATTAGAATACACTTTGGAAGTAGACAGCTTAGCCACTGCACCACTTTCGTTAGTTTTATACCCATCAGTAGTTTTGCAAACTTAACTGCCTCAGCTGCAATGGAACAAGCCGTTCAAAAATGAGCAGACAGAAAAAACTGCATATTAAGTTATTCTATTAACTTATTGATTGCTGACACAAACTACATTTTTAATACTTGATTTGTTTGTGAAAAAAAATCTGTCACGAAACACATTTAGTTTAAAAAAAACACCAGTAGTGAAACTCTTTAAAAAAAGCTTAATTAGCAAGAATATCTCATGGGCATATCACCTCGTTTTTCCTAGTATAAAACATTACTAATATTACTAAATTCTGATTTCAAAACAAGCATGTAGTCAGCACTAAAAAAAGTAACTGAGCAATATTATAAAAAATATATATATAAAAGAAACCTTTATATCGACCATAAACTCACCAGTGCTCGGGCTTTAATTCACAACCCTTTCTATGATTCGAGGCGACTGTGAAAGACTCCAAATGTGCCTAATTCGTTTTGCAAGCAGCAATAAGTGTTTTGCATTGACACTTCTGTATTTAATTTAGTTAATCCTGTCAGACTTCCAAAGCTAAGCCTACTAGTAGGGTGACTAAAAACAGATCGTTAATTCTCACAGACTTTAAGCAACTCAGGTCTGCATTGCAGCGCTTCAATAAACACAGATTTGGTGAACTGAAATACCTCACCCAGGCCTGTTTTCAAACACAATAATACCCGTTCTGCATTCTCAGAATCCTTGAATATAAATGGACATCAATTCTTCACAAAGGTAAATGCCATTGTGTGTTGCACTAGGGCGCACGCTAGGCTGGCCTTGTAATTGGCAGTAATGAAGGCCATATGCACATCCTTGAGCTGTCCTGCTCCCTGCATCGCTGGTCCTAATAACCCAACGAAAGAAGCGACAATGAACCCGAAGCACCCACGAAAAGGATTTATGCTGCCAACCTGCACATTCTAATTAATAAAAACGAAACCCAAACATAACGTGCTTTGTTTCCTTTGTTTAATGAGGACCTTGTAACAGCACACACGGTTTACGTCGATGTGGCCTAAATGCCAGAGTTGCCGACTTTGGAGCTGGGGAACCTGGTTCGAGTCTCGGCGTGGGCTCAACATCCCGTGATTCGGGGCAAATCCCTTAATGTCCCCGTGCCTACTAAAAACGAATGCGTCCTTGAGTAATGTAACTAGTGCTCATCTAAAGCGCTCCGATACCTTCGGGTCGATTTTGGGCTATATAAAACTGCAAAAACAACGAAAATACATTGACTGTAATGGTGGAGATTTACACGGGCACTCTGGGCAGCATTTCCACTACCGTAACCCGGCCCCGCTTACAATGCAGTGTCAAACGATACAAATCACGCGTGTGCATATGCGCAGGCTCAATGACAAAGAGAACGTAAAGCACACAAACACAAATGCACGCAAACACGCACAATAAACCAGAATAATCGTGAATATGGGCTAAGAGGCTCTACATGACTGACAGATTACTCGGGGTCCATAACAATGTCATTGGTGCCAGCAACACAGCACAGCATTACACAACGTGGGAACGGATGTGGCCGTCATCATGAGTGCTGCGGAGTCCTATTGAGGGAGGGAGTCGGAGAAGGGAGGGTGTAGGGGAGAGGATTAAAAAAAATGACATCGCGGAGCAATGATTGCGGAGAGGTAGAGTGAGTTTTCAAAGTGTTGCTGGCGGCCAGCTGCGCGCATGCACGCTTGCGTGAACACAAGCGCTAGGCCAGCCAGCAGCACTTTGAAAACTCACATAGAAAATGTCTCTCCGAGCAGCGCATGCGCGCTGACTCAGCGAGACCTAAAAACCTAGGTATGACGCGCAGACGTACCCAAAGAAATACCGACGAGTGTGGGGCAAATGGTTGGGTACTGTGGCCTATATAACTCATTGAATGCTGGTATCGTGTAAGACTTTCCGGCGTCAAACGAGACAAGGTCAATCATTCAGTCAAGTGGGGACTGTTGATATTATTGTATTGTGCTATCTGGCTAGGTTTTTTCTTTTTGTCGTTTTGTTTCCGTTACCATATCTTAAAATCAATAAAATTGATTATCAAAAAAAAATAGTAAAAAAAAAAAATATGATATACATATTAAAGCAATTTTGATTTCTTCCAATGAAAAAGCATGACAATACATTGCTAATTTTATGACGGTTTTGGAGATAGCATTATTTTTCAATTAATTTGTCACTCCTTTATACCTTTTTTCCAAAAGTTCCAAACTTAGTTTAATTGACGTTCTATATCAATAATTACAAATTCAAGTGTTTCACACGGGTCAACATAAGACAGAGCTTCTTTGTATATAATAATAAAATCTCCCATAAAACAACCAACACTACATTACTATATTTTTGTATTCATTAATTAAAGTGCCATAGTTAAAGTGCCATAGTTAAAGCGCCATAATACAATTCCTTCAGAAAGTGCCTTTCTTGCTTCAAACAACATTCTATATAATATTATTTAAAAGTACATGTGTATATGTTAAGTCCACAATGTTATCATTTCCAATGCATTGGGATTTTTGTTGGAAATGATAACATTGTGTACTTAACATATACACATGTACATATAATCGGGGCATAACACCTATAATTGCCCACTAATAATCACTTCAACTTTTGATTTTGGCTCTTTGAAAATTCTTTCGTAATAATGCATAATTGGGTTTCAATTCAACAATTCTGAACCATTGACTGTGAAATGTAAATATCAATGCATCATATTGGTTAACATATAACAGATAGTATCTGACACAAGGTGATCTGTATCGAATTATATTGAAACTACCAGAAGTGCCAGAAGTCATAGGGATAGTGTAATAACAGGAAATGCAGTAAAGCAGATGCAAAAAGTAGTGCCACCTACCGTGAGAAAGGCCGTCAGGCCGAAACGCGTCGGTGTGACAGACTGGGCTCTGTGCAAAAAAATACAAAAAGACAAGTTCCAGAGTGCGGCGTCCTTTGTTATAAAATTGACAAAACCACATTGAGGAAAATAAAAAATAAAATATATATATATATATATATTCACTGAAAAAACCATAGGTTTCATGCACGTTATAGTTAGGAATTGGCATTTAAAAAACTTTTGCAATTCACTGAAAAAACCAAAGGTTTCAGGGGCATTATAGTTAGGAATTGGCATTTAAAAAACCTTAGAAATTCACTGAAAAAACCATAGGTTTCAGGGGCGTTATAGTTAGCTGGACATTTCCCTCGTACAAAACCCTAGAAATTCCCCTGTTATAGTTAGTTCAGCTAACTATAACTCGCGCCCCCGCAATGCACTGCTGATGACGTCACATATTACATCACTCATGACATGGTCAGTGACATCACTGATGACGTCATCCATGTGATAAATTAGTGCATCTTCTCACACCCTAATATAACCTTTGATACACCGGCTCAAAATTTCAGACGGCCATTTTGAAAACCATAGATACTCCAATACCAATAACTACATACCCACTCATTGACTCTTAGGTCTACATACATCTCCACTCACTCACTTGTACAGTCACTTATACTTACAGTCACTCCGTACAGAATTATTATATGCATTTATACTCCTATATAGACACTCACACACCGCCAATCATCCATTGAGGTACTGACACACCTAGTCAGTCATGCAAATAATTAATCACAGTCCAATTTACTCACCTATACAATTAAACACACTCAAGTTCACTTACTCATTAAAATACTAACAAATTCTGACGCTCCTACACAATTACTGATACAAGCACACACTCATCCATAAAGCCACTCCCGCAATCACACTCTCACATATAGATAGTTATATACTCTTACACACATATACACTGTGTTTCACATATGTAGTTACTGACACATGTACAACTGAGATATACATTCAATCACTAACACACCCATACATACACTCACCCAACCATACAGTCCATCACAGTTGCACTTTTAAAACCATGCACCCATAGAATCACCTACTCACAAATCTATGCACAGAGTCACACACACCCTACCCACACAAACACTCAGGCACCCATACAGCTACTCAGACAACCAATCAATAACCCATATAGACACTCATATAGCTATTCACAAAACCATGCAGCCACTTATACACCAACACACAGACACATACAGACATTCACACAGTTTAGTCACTAGTCTGCAGTAAGATACATTTAATAACTCACTTATAGAGTCAGTTACGCACCTGGAAAATCATCCATTCACACACTTGTACACCCACTCATTCTTCAACAGGCCTTTCCCTATATATATTAAACATATTAAAACTGTACAGAAACACATACTCACTGAATGATGTCATCAGTGATGTCATTTGAGATGTCATCAGTGATGTCATCAGTGATGTCACTGACCATGTCATGAGTGATGTAATATGTGACGTCATCAGCAGTGCATTGCGGGGGCGCGACTTATAGTTAGATGAACTAACTATAACAGGGTAATTTCTAGGGTTTTGTACGAGGGAAATGTCCAGCTAACTATAACGCCCCTGAAACCTATGGTTTTTTCAGTGAATTTCTAAGGTTTTTTAAATGCCAATTCCTAACTATAATGCCCCTGAAACCTTTGGTTTTTTCAGTGAATTTCAAAGGTTTTTTAAATGCCAATTCCTAAATATAACGTGCATGAAACCTATGGTTTTTTCAGTGATTTCAAAGGTTTTTTAAATGCTAATTCCTATCTATAACTTATCTCTAAAGATATCATGTTTAATGATTTTCATTGGATTGCTATATTTTTCAAATTCAGTGTGTCAATTTCATTAATTATGTTTTTTTGAAATTCTTTTTTATCACCATTTTTTAAACTTATTTTTTCAATTAATTCTTTTAAAAATTAAAAAATATTATTTGTTTTTATTGGGTTGTTCAAACATATTTTTAAAAATATTTTTTTAACTATATGTTCAAAACTTTATTTTATATATTTTTTTCCATGTTCTTGGATCCGCGCACCCTATGCGCACCGTTCTCGATCCCTACGCGTTAGCATCCGCGCATGGTATGCGTTGGGTACGTGTTTAGTGCGCGATCGCAATGCGACCGGTACACGACTCCCAGCCTATACGCGACACGTTCGATGTACGTAACGCGACGTTTACGCGCTTCCGCGATGCGTCATATGCGTCTATGACGCGGTAGGTGTGCGGATCCCGCGAAATATTTAACATTTAAAAAAACATATATATGTATTTCATGTGAATATTAATTGAAGACAAACTCTAAACTAGTCTTAAAAGTAATATATTTTTACATGTAATCCTATATTTTTTTTTTATTCAATTTAGCGGATGCGCGCTCGGTGCGTGATGCGTAAGCAAAGGGTGCGCGGATCCCATGTGACCTGCAAAAAAAGAGATTTGATTGGTTCATTACACTTCCTGTTCTAACTATTGAAAGACCCCACCCTCAATTCAATCATTCTTCTTTCACCTTCTTTGGAGGAGCATCTCTTTGCAGAGAAGAAGATTTTTTAGACTAAGTTTACACTTAGCTCTAACTTTTTTCAACTAAAAATGGCTTCAGGGCAGCAGGCATCACCTGCATCTCAAAAACCAAAGGAAATGATGGACGGAGTGTTGAACATTGCAAGCACTCACCCCCAGTCAACTGATCTGGGTTTAATCCATCACCGTTCTTTAGCCCACTCTGCCACCCCAGTTCAGACATGGCCATATGCAAATCAGTCTGACCCCGTGCCTCATGGGAACAGTCCAGCCCGAACTGCCAAGCCATGTCTTCCCTGGACCGGAAACAAGCTTCCTAGGACCGGTTTCTGGCATTTCAGCCGTCTTCAGCCAGGCTTGCTTGAATCCAGTGGCAAAGTGAGCAAGGGACTCACGTCTGAGCATACCCTGCCAACTTATGGCGAACAAAGCAAAAACCAAAGGAAATGATGGACGGAGTGCTGAACATTGCAAGCACTCACCCCAGTCAACTGATCTGGGTTTAATCCATCACCGTTCTTTAGCCCACTCTGCCACCCCAGTTCAGACATGGCCATATGCAAATCAGTCTGACCCCGTGCCTCATGGGAACAGTCCAGCCTGAACTGCCAAGCCATGTCTTCCCTGGACCGGAAACAAGCTTCCTAGGACCAGTTTCTGGCATTTCAGCCGTCTTCAGCCAGGCTTGTTTGAATCCAGTGGCAAAGTCAGCAAGGGACTCACGTCTGAGCATACCCTGCCAACTTATGGCGAACAAAGCAAAAACCAAAGGAAATGATAGACGGAGTGTTGAACATTGCAAGCACTCACCCCCAGTCAACTGATCTGGGTTTAATCCATCACCGTTCTTTAGCCCACTCTGCCACCCCAGTTCAGACATGGCCATATGCAAATCAGTCTGACCCCGTGCCTCATGGGAACAGTCCAGCCCGAACTGCCAAGCCATGTCTTCCCTGGACCGGAAACAAGCTTCCTAGGACTGGTTTCTGGCATTTCAGCCGTCTTCAGCCAGGCTTGCTTGAATCCAGTGGCAAAGTGAGCAAGGGACTTACGTCTGAGCATACCCTGCCAACTTATGGCGAACAAAGCAAAAACCAAAGGAAATGATGGACGGAGTGTTGAACATTGCAAGCACTCACCCCCCGTCAACTGATCTGGGTTTAATTCATCACCGTTCTTTAGCCCACTCTGCCACCCCAGTTCAGACATGGCCATATGCAAATCAGTCTGACCCCGTGCCTCATGGGAACAGTCCAGCCCGAACTGCCAAGCCATGTCTTCCCTGGTCCGGAAACAAGCTTCCTAGGACCCGTTTCTGGCATTTCAGCCGTCTTCAGCCAGGCTTGCTTGAATCCAGTGGCAAAGTGAGCAAGGGACTCACGTCTGAGCATACCTCATTCATCTGAGGATGAATTTTTGGAGGAGGCACCACGCCCACAACGTTTTTCTTCAGTGGTGTGGAAATTTGTAACTTTTCCCGAGGAGCAAACGAAGACCAATGCCACCTTGGTCACGTGCAAGATTTGCAAAAGAGTGCTGTCGCGAGGGGATGCTAACAAGAAATACTCGTGCGGCACGGCAAGTATGATGAAGCACCTAAGGACCCTTCATCCGAACACTCTTGCACGAGAAGAGTGCAAACGGATGAGAAACACTCCTGCTCCTGCGCCTTCCACCTCATCGCAGCCGAGCACTTCAAGAGTGCATCCATCAGCCCAAAACTTGGACATCTGTCCTCAATTTAAATTTTTAAAAGTGCTCTGCACTAAGTGCAATGCGACTTTGTGCTACGGTGAGCAGTCGATCGATCTGATCTGCCGCCGGCAAGAAAGTCACAATTGCTATTTTTTTTTTTTGTTCCCTGAAGTTCATTGTTTGGTTCCTCCTGTTTTGTTTTTTGTTTTGTTTTTTTCCAGAAAAACCCAAAAAATCACAAAATTGTTAGAAAAACCAAAAAAAATATATAAAAGAAGAAAGAAGAAAAAAAAAAGTTCTTCTAAGAACTAACTTTCCTGGTTTAAAAAAAGAGCTAAATTTCTTTGTTAGTGTGTGAAAGTTTAGATGAATGTATCTGTAGTACGTAATTGACTGAATGAATGCATTAGTAGCGTATGGTGAATGTATAAGTGCAGAGCTATGAGGAAGTGCTGCAGCATCACACAGTAACCTCTTTAACTGCAGTGTGCTGTAGTACTTCCGAAGCACAGGGATGCAACATATGTACATAAATATGTTGCAAATCTATGCTTCTCTCTGCACGGCTGCTTAAACTGCAGCCATGTGGTGACAAAGGCACCCTTGCACCATAGTGCAAGGATATCTGTGTCATATGCTGTTTGTTTTTCTGCAGGAAGACACACATTCCTGCACAAAAACAATGAGAAAATGCATTTTTCTCCTTTAATGTATGCTGAACATTTCAGCATTCATTGAAGATATAAAAATGTGGAGAAATGAAAACAATTCTCCTTGTTGTGCTTTCCTACACCAATGTTAGAATGGTGCAGCATTCACACACATATCGAGATTTATGATTTATGATAAATCTAGACATGTGTCTTGTTCTATTTGTATTTAGTGCAATCATGCACAACAACACTTATAGAACACCCTTTCACCGCAAAGTGGTGTGTATAATGAGGTTGTATTTACATGGAGTAGAAAAAGTACACAGAGTGCCTTTTCCTCTCTTTGTAAATATGAAAGAGTGTCTTGCGCAATAACTATGTTACAAAAAGTGCCATATTTCTGTTTTTAAAATTGCTTGCAAATGATAGAAGGTAAGCACAGAGTTTTCTCTGCAAAGATGTTCAAAGAAGAATGATTGAAATGATTGCGGTCCTTCAATAGGTACAATGGGAAATATTATGAACCCCTTAAATATCTTTTTTTGCAGGTCACATGATATCTGATTATGGTCAGATTTCAAAACTACATAGGTATAAACAGAGTGTTTTTAGAAACGTGTTTCACCTTTGTAGCTTCTTGCAGACCTCCTCATTCTGCATATTGAGACTTAGTTAAACTTACCTTCACAATAATAGGAATAAAAAATGGTATACATTTTTTTCAGATTTTCATTGCAATCTAAATTCATATAAATTGCTTATTTAAAAATTTGGATCTGTGAAAGAAAAGAAAAAAAAATTATAAAATGTAATAATAAATTTTTTACAACACAGCATAATTTCCAAAAAGTAATTTGTTTGCCTTTTTTGCTGCTCTCAGAATATGTTGAATTTCACTAGAAATAGTGATTTCAATCATACTCATCACTTAACAGCGGGCAAAAAAAAAACAATCAGAAAGATTGTTAAAAAAAAAACCAACATGCTATTCTCAGTAAAATACCACAAGATACAAATCACACATATATAAAATGCTTATGGCTAACAACATTTTATAAGTTCAACTTACAAAAACTGTAAATGTTGTCGCTTTAAAATATTCACCGAATCTAAGGATGAATTTTTGGAGGAGGCACCACGAACACAACGTTTTTCTTCAGTCGTGTTGAAATTTTTTACTTTTCCCGAGTGGCAAACAAAGACCAATGCCCCCTTGGTCACGTGCAAGATTTGCAAAAGAGTGCTGTCGCGAGGGGATCCTAACAAGAAATACTCGCGCGGCACGGCAAGTATGATGAAGCACCTAAGGACCCTTCATCCAAACAATCTTGCACGAGAAGAGTGCAAACAGATGAGAAACACTCCTGCTCCTGCGCCTTTCTGAGTTTCTTCTCTTTTTTTTCTGGCATGATTTCTCTATTTTAACGTTGAAAAACAGTATCTGTAAAAAAGAATCACAAATAAATGTACATTAATAACTTTCAAATTTATACTATTCCATTACTGTACAAACACATTTTATATAAAAACTGACTAAGAAACTATAGCCCTGAACCACAAGTGTGACAATGGTTAAAACAATACATGCATAGAGCATACTACTTTGAAGCAGTTCATGCCCTAAAGCCTACCTCACTAAAAGACTACATGCTAACTGACTGAATGATTACAGTACTATAAGATGACATACTGGGTGAATAACAGGGAGTTTGCTAGAAGTGTATGGATACTGACTGGGGAATTGAAGGTGTGAAAGACAACTGTGTAGGTGGTTAAGAGGACTGCATACATAGTGGATAGGTGTTTGAAGCAGTCCATGTGCTAAGGCCTGGCTCACTGCATGAGTACTTGGGTACTGACTGAATGATTAGAGTACAGCAAGGAGAGTGCCTGGGTGAATTTATAAGTGGTTGGCTTTTGGCACAGCGAATGGATTAGTACTTGGTACTGAATGAGTCACTAGAGGAGTGCAAAGGGAGTGACAGGATGTTTGCTGGACTGTATGGATACTGACTAGGGAATTGAAGGTGTGAAAGACAAGTGTATAGTATGTTAGAAGACTGCATGCATACTGCATAGACATTTGAAGCAGTCTATGTGGTAATGTATGGTTCACAACATGAGTACTTGGAAACTGACTAAATCATCAGACTACTGCTAGGACAGTGCCTGGGTAAAACTTTTAAATTTTCAGTTCTGGCGCAGTGAAAAGAATAGTACATGGTACTGCACTTTAGTGTCAAACCCTGACTCATTTTATCAATGCATAAGCAAAGACTAGCTTCAAATGCTGCTAAAACTTGACAACATGACCGGTTTTAAAACAGTTATCTGTCAGCAAATACTAGGCCTGGGCTAAAAATCCGTTCCGCTCACGGAAATTGCGATAATTTGACATTTTCGCGTTTCGCGGAGAGCGCGAAAATGTCAAAATTTTCGCAATCCGCATTTTACGTAAATTTTTTGCTTGTTCGCGCTGTAAAATAATACATTCTCGCGTGCGCGCGATCGCGTTACCTGAATCCCCGCGTTCGCCGACAAGTTTTCCCGATTCGGTCGCGTTCTCCACGAGATGTTGGATTGTTGGTAGCCATTTGGGCTGTCTCGCGACAGTTCGCGCCCGCAGTAACGTCATTTGTCGCGCGATCACGTCTTTCTTCTCGCGATCATGCACCGCGAGACACGTGAAAACAAGATGGCCGCGCCCACGAGCAACCGCATGGGTAAGTTGGCGAGCCGCGACCACGCAGAAAATACCGCGAACGGGCGGGAAAAAAACTTCTGCATCTTCGCAATATTTCCGCGTGTTTGCGGAGATTTTTAACATTTTCGCGATAATTTGCGAAAGTGAATTTCGCAAATTCCGCCCACCCCTAGCAAATACACAATGTTACCAAATGCTTCTCTCACAATCCTTACCCAAATGCACACAGACTCACAGTGTGATTTTAGACAAGCAACACTATCCTAGGAGTTTACCAAAACTCATTCACTAGTCTAGAAGAGGTAAGGGTACTGCACACAATCTACATATTTAAGTACTGCACTTTAGTGTCAAAGCCTGACTCATTTTATCAATGCATAAGCAAAGACTGGCATCTAATGCTACTAAAACTTGACAACATGACAGGTTTTAAAACAGTTATCTGTCAGCAAATACATAATGTTACCAAATGCTTCTCTCACAGTGGTTCCCAAATGCACACAGACTCACAGTGTGATTCTAGACAAGCAACACTATCCCTTGGAGTTTACCAAAACTCATTCACTACTGTGGAAGGGGTAAGGGGACTGCACACAATCTACATATTTCAGGACTGCACTTTAGTGTCAAAGCCTGACTCATTTAATCAAAGCATAAGCAAAGACTGGCTTCTAATGCTACTAAAACTTGACAACAAGACAGGTTTTAAAACAGTTATCTGTCAGCAAATACACGATGTTACCAAATGCTTCTCTCACAATCCTTACCCAAATGCACACAGACTCACAGTGTGATTCTAGACAAGCACCACTATCCCTAGGAGTTTACCAAAACTCATTCACTAAAGTGGAAGTGGTAAGGGAACTGCACACAATCTACATATTTCAGGACTGCACTTTTGTGTCAAAGCCTGACTCATTTAATCAAAGCATAAGCAAAAATTGCCTTCTAATGCTGCTAAAACTTGACAACAAGATAGGTTTTAAAACAGTTATCTGTCAGCAAATACACGATGTTACCAAATGCTTCTCTCACAGTGGTTCCCAAATGCACACAGACTCACTGTGTGACTCTAGACAAACAACACTATCCCTTGCACTATACCAAAACACATTTCTTCATCTAGAAGGAGTACTACATTTTAGTGTAGAAACATAACTCATTTCACAAATTCATAAACAATGACTGGTTTCTAATTCTACCAAAATATAAAAACAGCACAGTTATCTTTCTGCAAACACATGAAAAACACAAATGCTTATCGCAGAATGGTTTCTACATGCACACACACTGTCAACAAGATTGTAGAGAAAAAAGTACTCCCTACACTTTAGCAGAAGAAATACATTAGTCTGATTAAAATCAAAATAGTCTACATACATCCCCTCACAATTAAATAACTCACATTTCAAGTTGTTTTGTAGATTAAGAAGTATATCAGTCACACACCAGATATCAGTCACACACCAGATTTTCTTATACAGAATCTCTGCACTGTGCACCTGTCAGCAGAACCAAAGAATGGCAAAGTTTCCCTCTCATTTCCCACACATATACATGTGAACATCAAATCACATTCCTTCCCACATAAATTCAAAAGCAAACACACATTTCTATTGGTTAAACATTTCAACCCTTTCCAAATGACATCAATTTGAACCCTTCCCCCAATCTGCCTTCTGCCCGTTACCATAGAAACAGGTCATGGAACACTGTACTGAGCACACAGGTCACAAGTTCAGCACACAATGTTGCTAATCAAAACAGCAAGTGTGCTTGACTTTTCAACATATCAGCTTATCATATATAATATTCCTTTCAATCACTTTTTGTTAACCAATAAGAATCATGCGTTTAAAAAACAGAAACATGCACCCTAGTTTTCAGTGTAGAAGGTTGTCAAACAACCAATGATTTCTTGTCTTTTTTCAAAACTCCATCTTAGCCACCATTTTAGAAACATCTTACTTTCCAAACTGCCATTTCATTAACAGAGACCATCTGAGTGCATCCAGACCTCCTTTCAAGATGCTTAGAGTGTGGATTGTGGGACACAGCTATATTTTCTGGAGCCAAAGGTATGCAGAAAACAAAGGCATTCACAAAGACCTAGGTTTGTCAAATATAGATATTAAATGGATTGGACAGAGAGGGTTAAAGTGGCACCAATTGATGCCATTGGTGAAATCCTTCATGCATATCCAACACACTGACCTCATAATAGTGCACTGTGGTGGCAATGACCTAGGCACTTTGACTGGGGTAGGTCTGGAAATCCTTATCAAGGACACCTTTGCAGAACTGATTTCACTTTTCCCAAAAACTGCCTTTGTGTATTCTAACATATGTCAAAGGCAGAAATGGAACTGGTCCGATCATTTTTGTCCACAAATTGAGAAAGCTAGGAAACATGTGAATAAATCTGTTTCTGCTTTTCTCTGAGACTAGAGAATGGGGTCCATTTACAATAACAATCTGCGCTTTCATATGCAAGAGATGTATTGGAGAGATGGAGTACACTTTACTGATGAAGGAAACAGAGTCTTCCTCGACAACTTTAGACTCTGTATAGGTACTTACTTATAAGTACCAAAAACTCTCAATTAACACAACGGCTCTTTTTAGAGCCACTCAAGAACAAAACACTTAAGCTTGATCTTTATCTCCCAAAAATTTCAATTTTTTTTACCTTGGATCCGCGCACCCAACGCAAGAGAATCCGTGCACCCAACGCGTTAAAAAGGGGGCCCCAGGGGGTCCGTCTGGGACCCCCTAAGCACCTCTAGAGGATCAGAGTATTTCCACTCTGCCCCCTTTATATGTTTTACACACTTATTCCCCTTGCTTCCTCTGCCTCGCTTATACCGAGGCAGAAAATGGCCGCCAACAGTTCCTGGTTTCGAATGTAGACAGACACTCGACAGCCAATTTGCATTCAGCGTGCGATCGGGAGGGTGCGCGCTCGGTTCGGGGAGGGTGCGCTTACGGTGCGGGTAGGGTGCGCGGATCCTCCCCGGCCATAGATATCACTAACTTTTTTACCCTAAATTTCTCAGGAATTACTGAACAGATTCACACCATTTATGCAAAAGTCACGAGTCTGAACTGAGGACTACCTCTTTGTCAAATTTGGTGTCATTCAGTTCAGCGGTTCAGGCTGTAGCTGCGACAACAGATCCTATGGGAAATTGCATGGGGAAAACGTGTTTAGGGACCCCCGTTTTTTCTCGGCCCCCGCTTGACGGATCACCGCGAAACTTTTAGGGTAGGAGCGGAGCGGAGCTGGCCAAAAGTTTAGAAAATTTCGCGAAGATTCGTCAACCGGCGCCAGACGTATTGGGAATAGAATGTTGCGGATTTCCTATGGAAAATAGGTCCTAACTATAACTATCTACTGGCGACCGCCAGTAGATAATATATATATATATATATATATATATATATATATATATATATATATATATATATATATATATATATATATATATATATATATATATATATATATATATAGAGAGAGAGAGAGATATATATATATATATATATATATATATATATATATATCTTAATGGAGTTCATTTCACAGAGAAAGGCAACAGGGTGTTCCTTAACAACTTAAAAGACTGCATCCTGTTTTATGTGTAAATATCATCTGCACACAATAAATACATAGGTTCTTCTGAGAACCACACCTTTTCTCAAACACTAATTCATTTTCTTTTTAAATCCTTTTTTAATTTCCTATTTGAATTCATGAATCCATTAGGGATCCACAAAACAAAAGCACACATTCAATACAAAGCAACAAATATAGGGGTACCAACTGTGTGACCGACTTTGTGTATCTGACTGGGTTTGTGAGTGTCTACATAAATGTATGTTATAACTGATATTTTCACCTAACTACAATGTCACTTTCATATTTGGCCTTTTCATTGAATATCTACTCTTTTTTTGACATAAAGTAAGATTTCATTACTTTTTTAACTATCCCAACCCACAAAACATTTGGCTGTGCGCAGGGTGGGGCTAGGCTCTGTGCCCAGCCCCCTGCCGGTGGCCAACCCTCTGCAGTCCAACACCAAATGGCGCCCACACCCCTACTGTGCACAGTCCTATATTTATTTTCTAGATCCCACAGGACTCTGGTGACACCAGTGTGTCCAATTGTTCTCTTGTGAGACTCTCTAAGGGGCACAGGGAGCCACGCCGGCTCCAGAGAGACTCCCACAGGATCTCAATGTTCTAAAAAAACATTTGATCCAAATTTGATCCCCAGAGGGTCCCTAGTGGACTTCCCCCACAAGGGCTAAAGGGTTAGAGTATCCCTACCCTGAATTATTTTTAATTTTCATGGCACTGGGACCATGTCCCTAAATCCTAAAATGGTGGCCTCAACATTTCTGTCTGTGTTGTGGCAAGCCAATAACAGCAAGTGTTCTCACAGGAGAATTGTGCTCCTGTGAGACCGAGGTGGCCAACTGGAAAAAAGGCCCTCCGGCTTATCAGATTGGTCTATTATTTGTAGTAGATTGCATACCCAACCATCCAGATATTAATGAATTTAGTTTTATAATACCGAACAGAGTACACCAAATCACAAAGAGCAAGCATTTAAGGTAAAGATCTAGCTTCCTGCTAATGTTGGGGTTATTTTTTTTAGCCATTTTGCCTGTAGCTCTGTGTAAAATTTCTAATAGAAATGTAATCGGGAAATTGCATTTTGAGAACCTTGTTTTTCCTGGCCCCCTTCTTGATGGATCACCCCAAAATCTTCCACAAAGGAGATAAGGTAGATGAACATTTCTCCTGGAAAATTGTGAAGATTCGTCTAACTGTGCCAACGTTATTAGCAAAACAAGTTGCTGCCTGTCAATCAAATCACTAGACATTGACCATATATTTGTACATTTTTAACCTTAATTTCTCAAACACTATCGAACGATATGCAACAAAGATTTACACCACATCACAAAAAGCTTGCTTTCTGGGTATAGATCTATCTTTCTGCCAAATCTGGTGTAATTCTGGTCAGCCATTTTGGTTGTAACTGTGTCTAAAGTTCCTTTGGAAAATTACAAGGGGAAAATGCGTTTCGGGACTCCTAACATTTTCTCGGTCCCCACTTGACTCAGATCACTCTGAAACTTTCCAGGAAGATGCTGAGGTAGTTGACCCTTTCTTTTGGAAAGTTTTGTGACGATTCATTAGATGGCGTCAAAATTATCAGCAAACCAAAATAATAAATTTTCTATGGAAACGTGGTCCTAACTATAACTACCCAGTGACAACTGCCACTGGGTAATATGATATGTGTAGCATGGGGGCACTCCAGTTGGAGTAACCAGGCGCTTTATAACACAAAAAAGGTTAAAGAAATGTTATAGTGACATCATCCATGATGTCATTTGAAATACTGTTAGTGATGCATAAATTATATCATACGACATATCATGAGTAATGTAATATGTGAGGTCATAAGCAGTGCATGGCAGGGTCGCAAGGTATATAACTGGTAAATTTCTGTGTTTTTGTTTAGTTCAAAACATTAATGGCATACTCACCTAACTATAACGCCACTTTACTTTTTGTCATACCTAACTATAACATTATTTTAAACTTTTATTTTTTCTGTCAATTTCCAGTTTTGTTAACGTAAAGCAATATCTTATTACCATATGTAAAGCCAAACCCCGGAAGTGCATGGCCTTTATGTGGGCATGGAGGAGGTTAGCCGCAGGGCCTGACCTGTGACCAGGCCCTGTGGCAAACCCACCTCAGGCAGCCAACCCCACGCTGTGCATGGCCTATGGCCATGCACAGCAGATAGGTGGCCAACCTACTTGGAGGTAGCTAAGCCCCCCAGAGGCAGCTAACCCCACACTGGGGGGCCTGGCTTACAGCCAAGCCCTGCGTCTGACTCCCCGCAAGCAGTCCTCTGAAAGCAGTCAACCCCATGCTGCGCACAAAGTTTGGTCGTGCATGGGGTGGGGCTAGCTGCAGGGCCTGTCTTGCAGCCGGACCCTGATTCCAGCTCCCCGCAAACACCCAACCCAATGCTGCGCACAGCCTTAGGGCATGTATGGGGTGTCTGGCCACAGGGCTTGGCCTGCCACCAGACCTTATAGCTAATCCGGCAGCAGGCTGCCAACCCTACACCTTTCACAGCCTGTGGCATGCGCAGCATAGGGTTGGCATCCCCTTGGGGCCAAAACATTAAGGAGATGTGTGCATGCAGCTCCCTCCCTGCCCCTTCATTGGCTCCAGGGACCTCATCCCTGGGGTTAGTTCCTATAAAAAAGGCCAAGCTTTAAAAGGTCTTGGGACCCCATCTCCATGGACAAATTCTAAGGGAGGGAGGTGTCCAGCCCTCTTCCCTGAGCCTTAATAGGTCCAGGGGACCCCATCTCCTGGAGCCAAATATAGGAAAGGGGAGGGGAGTGCACAGCCCACCTCCCTGAACCTTAATACGCTCCAGGTACCCCTTTCACCGAGGCCCAATGCACTTAAAAAGGCAAGGAGGCAGTGTGGCCCACCTTCTCATGCCTTAATAGGCACTGGGGGCCTCATCCCCCAGGGCTGCATTTCTTTTAAAAAGGGAGACAGATCGTGCAGTCCTCCTCCCCGAGCCTTCTGAGGCCCCAGAAACCACATCCCCCAGAGCCAAAACAAACAAAACAGCTGAGGGGAACCCAGTAGCCCCTCCCCAAGCCTTATTATGCTGCATGGAACCCATCCCCGGGGACAAATATAATGTAAAAGGGGAGTGGCCCATTGCACTTAAAAATGAGAGGGGGCAGCATAACCATCCTCCCTGAGCCTTCTCAGGCCCCTGGCACCCCATCCCCCGGACGTGTGTTTATTTAAAGGTGAGGGAGCTGCATGCCCACCTCGCTTAGCTTTTCAGGCCCTGGGGACACCACCCCCAGTGCCAAACCTAATAAAAAAGGGTAATGAGGCCACGTGGCCCCCTTCCCCGAGCTTTATTATGCCCCGGGACTCCGTACCTGGGGCAAAATATAATACAAAAGGGGAGAGACCCCCGAGATCCCATCCCATGGGGCCCAATGCACTTACAAAGTGTTTGTTTAAGGGGTAGGGGGGCCCCATCCCCCAGGCGTTTTTTTTAATGGGTAGGTGATCTGCGTGACCTCCCTCCCCAAGCCTTATTAGGCTCTGGGACCCCATCCCCAGGGCTGTATTTTTTTAAAGGGAAAGGTGCCCTGGTGCTCCCGTGCGGCCTCCAATGTATGTATGGTGGGTGCTCTGGATGGGCACCAGCGCACCCACCTATTTAAAAAAGAAACCAGGGATGGGATAACCGAGGCCAAAGGAGAGGAGCCTTGCAGCCCCCTCTTCCCTTTTAAAATAGCTATGGCCCTGGGGATGGGGTCCCACAGGGCCTAATGAGGCTCAGGGAGGGGGGCCACGTGGCCCAAATGAAACAAAGCTCCCAGGGACAATTTTAAATTGCCGCTCCCTCGAGCCTCTCACATACCAACCATCCAGATAATCAAGCTCTAGCTTCCTGCCAAATTTGGTGCAATTCTGTTCAGCAGTTTTTGTAGTAGTGCTTCTTAAAGTTGCCTATGGAAAATGCTTGGGGATTTTGCTTTTTCGCCCCCCCTTTTATCTTGGCCCCCAGTTAACGGATCACCCCAAAACCGTTCATGTACAATTTAGTTCAAAAGTAGCACCTTTTTGTAAAGTTTCATGGAGATTCGTCAAACAGGACAAAAGTTATTTGCAACACAACAAACACATTTTCTATGGAAATTAAATATTACTTTTCGTTAAAAAAAACTAGAAATTCACTGAAAAAATAAAAGGTTACAGGGGCTATTTATTGTTCGGAAATAGCATTTAAAAGAAACCTTAGCACTTGACTAAAAACCAAAGGTTACAGGGACGTAATAGTTAGATTCAAATTTTACACACACAAAATCATAGAAATTCAGCAGTTATAGTTATCTCAGATAACTATGACGGGTGCCCTTAGGTTACTATAACTCGCTCACCATGCACAGTGTTCTCATAAATAATTTCACTGCAAATGTTGCATTGAAAATATCAATGATGTAATAGAAGAAGTCATCACTGATGTAATATGTAGGGTAAATAGCAGCGAATGGTCGAGGGGGCAAGTTATAGTTACCTTAGGGCAGACGTTATAGTTACTTGAACTAACTATAACTGCTGAGTTTCTATGGTTTTATGTGTGTAAAATCTGAGCCTAATTATAACGTCCTTGTAACCTTTGGTTTTGAGTGAATTTCAAAGGCTTTTTAAATGCTATTTCCCAACTACAAAGTCCCTGTAACCTTTGCTTTGTTAGTGAATTTCTAGTTTTTATTTTTTAAAGTAAAGTAATATTTAACAACATACGTTACTCCAATCACCGCCGTGCCAGGCCTGCACCCAGGCCCTGTGGCCAAACTCACGGACATGGACCCTATCCCCCGGGGCCCGGTGCATTTTTAGGGGGTGGGGGGCACCTAGCACCCCTCTTCAGGCTGCTTTTGTTACAGAGAAGCCCATTTCCTGGGGCCTGGTGCATTTTCTATAGGAGGGGTCCACTTGGCCCTGCTCCCCAGGCCGATTTTGGCCTGAGGGACTTGATAAAATATCATATGGGATTTTTTCAAAGTTGAATGGCGTGAAGGCAAATTCCCACAAATATTTAAGTAAATAGTTTAAAAAAGACTTACCGAAAAAAGTTTAAAACACTTATAACAAATAACAAAAAAAAATGAAAAATCCTGAAAATAAAAATTAGCTGACTGCCCGCAGTGGGTTGTTCGCAGGACCTGACCTGTCCCTGTAGGCAACACCTACTGCATGAAGGCTGTACGTTGCGGGAAATTTACTGTTTGATTCTTATTTAGAACAGAACTTGACCCCAGAATTGGGCCTGTGGGTAACCTCACTATGTGTGGCCAGAAATCGTGTGCATCTGGCCAGGAAAGATAATTTATCTCGGGCTCCTAAATTGTTTTGGGCCAGTCCATCAGGATGGTACTCACCGATGCTGATGCAGGGAGGCACCAATGATGAAGCATGCTGTCAAAATAATGGGTGAGTTGCCTCCTCTATTCTCTTTTAGAGACTCTTGTAGGAAAGTAGGCAAGCCCTAGGATAGGTACGGAATGACTTGTGTGCCATTGCACTCTTTGTGGTGTCGATGATATTGATAGGCAGCATGTGTAATGGCAAAATAAGGAAAACTCTCATTTTCTCTGGGTGTGAAAGAGTTTGGCTTAACCAAGACCAGCCCTGTAGCCAAACCAGGAAGCACACAGTCTAAAGCTATGCTTCTTCAGGATTTGGATGCCCACAAGGGTTAGCTGACTATGGAGTTGCAAGTTGAATTGAGTATATGATCAAAATCCAGAAATTCACTTAAAAACACAGTTAAAGTAAGTGTAAGGTTGCAGATTCAAATGGAAAATAATAGTTTTTTATGTTAATTTGCAACAATAGCTGTACTTTAACCTTGGTTGAAGAGTTATGCTTTGAAATGATTTTCAATATTCTTGGATGGCACAACTTCATGAAAATGTGCACTCACTGATAAATAACATTCGCTAATCCTGTACATCAATTGATAGTTGTGTGTATAATTCAGAGGAATGCAGCTACAGCGGTGCGCTTAAAGTGAACAAAGTATGACACAGTCCCATATAGTTCATGGCATGGCCCAAGGACTCTTCAAATGTGCTTGAGTGGACACCTGTTTGAATGCGGAATCACATTCTGTGTATCTAAGATATTCTGAATGCCTGATTCACTCGAAAGGAAATCTTTGTAAATCTGGTCCTCTGTTTAAATTTCCCAAACTAGGATTGGCTCAGGACTCAGGAGTCCACTACTGAGGCATACAGTGCAGTACTTAATTTGTGCAGGCGGTAGCAGATGATGAGTCCCAGAAATGATTTCACACCTGTTTCAGCAAAAGAGATAGAAATTCAGAAAAGGAAGGAAAAAAAGGATAACACTAAAAAAGGGAGAAAGCAGTGATGCAAAAAAAAAAGTAAAAGTGAGATCAAGAGACAGGAAGAGTATGATGGTGAAAGAAAGAGGCATGAGATGGAATCAAAACTAGAAAGATTTAGCATTCAACAATTCCTGCATTTGGCAATTATGGCTCTAGGAGGCTCCTAATTATTTTTTGAACCCCTGCACTTTATTTATTTGTTGTTTTAAGAATGTATTTGTGTACATATTTATTTATCTGTTTATTTAACATTGATTGAGTGAAAATTGAGGGAGTAGGCAAATGGTTGTAGGTTTAAACATACATTTGAAAATCACGCAAATCTTTTGCTCCTGTATATTCATCTTCTTATAGATCTCAGAAAGAAATAAATGAAAACATTTTGACAAAATATGATAGATAAAAATTAACAAGTATTTGCGGCTGGGACTCCTCTTCCTGTCATAATTTTCAGCAACGCCACACACAGAGTATATCTGGCACTTTAATGGTGCTGCATCGGGGCACCTCTCTGTGTCACTTCAACTTGGTGCGGGTTTCTCTGAGGAAGCACCCTTGGGTGGGAGTACCTAACTCCCTCGGTCCACCAATATGATTTTGGGGGATCATTCAAGTGACAGGTAGAAGAATGAGTTGGTCATTACACTTTACTGCATTGAGAAGACAGAGTGCGATTTAGGTTTGTAATCTCACGCCACCTTACTTTAGCACTCAGTGATTACATTTATCACTCAAGCCAATGCATAATTAGGGGTCAATGTGTCCGCAGAGTGATGCCTAATTAAAATATGTGTGAAATGCTTGCTGACTATTTCGTGCAAGGTCATTGAATCACCCACATCTGGGAGATGCAGTAATCCATAAGCGGTGTATTTTATCATCTACAAAGTGAATTATGGCTATTTCACTTTACTATCTAATCCTTTCACCAACAGACAAGCCAGAGAATTGATTTTCAAAAACTCCTGGGTATCCGGCAGCACTACCCTTTGGGTAGATGTCCAAAGGTGTGTTGTCAATTAACTTGTATCTAGCACAGATGTCAAAGAGATGGAGCACATTTAAATTAACATGAACTAATTATAAAGATATTCAACAACAACTTTTCTGGTTTCTTAGCTTTTTGTTTTACCAAATACAACTGAAAAAAGTTAGGTTGTCGGCCCCTTTATTAACTATCGTGCTCAGAGCTGCTGTTACACACATGTTGCCAAGTGCAAGGACAAAATCAATCATAGTCCCTATTTTCAAGAAGGGAGCCAGGAGCAATCCCGGTTGCTGTAGACCGGGTTCTCTCCTGGATCCCTCAGTTAAAATCTTAGGGAGAGTAATGTTAGAACATTTAGAATCCTGAGTGGAACAGAAGCCTATACTATCTGAGGTTCAGTATGGTTGTCCTGATGTAAGAGACACCTGTGGGTGGGCGATACCCCAATGCATGCAGTGGCCGAATTTGATTACCTGGGCATAAGACTCACTCCAAACTTGAGTTGGGTACCACAGTTAGAAAAGGCAAAGTTGTCTCTACTTCAGCACACGGCTAGCATTGCAAAGATACATAGGAAAACTATTTCCAGAAGGGTGGCCCCTGCCCTTCAGATCTACATCAAGGCGATGGGCTCGGTCATGTACGGGGTTGGGATCTAGGGCTGTACGAATAATCAGAGCCTTACCCTAGAGGAGCACAGGTTCCTAAGATCCTTATTAAACCTTTTCAGAAGCACCCCATTGACACCTCTTTTTCTATTCTTGGCCCCAAGAAGGATTTTGAAAACAATTGAGTGCAAAGTACTTACTTTTTGGCACTCTGGGCTTCCCCAGCTCTAGGTTCCTACCAGGTGGGGCTCATAGACCTTATGGCTTTCCAGGGTGTTGAGAAAATCCCCTTGTTCCTCAATGTTAATAACCTTCTCCAGAAATCCAGCCTGGACCAATTCTGGCTTTCTCCGGATAGGTATTTACAATGTCCAGAGCCAGTATAAAGGCAAACTACTGGAAGTGTGCTGCTTTTGAAAACGGGCTGAACTGCTAAGGGTCCCTATCCTGAACCTTCATTGATTTTAAACCCAGTGCATAGTATGAGCACACAATTGACTGAATTGTCCCCACCGTGGCAAGGAAGCTGTACCTGCCATTAAGGTACAGATCTTTACCCATTAAGGCCTAAAGTAATATATGGAATGAAAAGGGTGTAACAAATGACCTTTGTCCTGGAGGTTTGGAATCACATACCAATGTACTTTTCTTTTGTCCATCCTATTGCCAGCTGCGGAAGAAGTGGATTGTGCCACTATGTAAAACAAAAATCTGGGCACCAGAAAGTACTTGAAAGCATTTAGACTACTGAAAACCGATACTGGCAGTGTAGTGGTGCTCTGCACAGCCAAATATCTATCTGCCCCCTGGGTAAGCCGTAAAAAGTATATAAATGGAAACCACTGCTCTGCCAGCATGCAAGGGAGCACTAGAATTTAGTTCTTCATTCAGGCTCAGTATTGCCTGTGTTTTTAAACTGATAATAATACTTCAGTACTGTACTATCTGTGGTCGACATGGTTTTCTCCATACTGCAAATTGCTATTCTGATACTTCAATGTACCTGGGAACTGGTCACTTTATTACTCCTACGTTGATGCACCTTGTTGTAGGATGTTTACTCATTGCTATGGCTCTTTCTGTCCATACTCAGCTACCAATTTTCCTCTTTTCTTTGGAACCCATCAATTCATTGCTGCTATTATGATGTATTTGCAACTAGCTCTCATTTTTGTTTTTTTAATGGTCTTAGGCTGTTTTGTGTAACTATCACTTTTAACTTTGCCTTGCTGATATTGAACTTTGATGTTTTTTGTGATTTTTTCAAAGTAACATTCATTTGTCTATGATTTTAAATGTCTTATGTGATGTATTGTGATGTATTTTTATGATCCTAGTGATCGATAATAAAGTCTTTGATGATGATGCTTATTATTACTTTATGGCTGATTTAGTCAAATAAAGAACTTTTAAACTGAAATTAGGATGTTAACTAAAACCTGGCTTAGCAAACTCCATGTAAGAGCTCCCAACTAAGAACAAGGCTTAACAAGCAATCTGGCTTTAATAACAAAAGCTACCAACCAGTATGGCTTTCAAAACAAGATCCGACAAGCAAAATGAATTTCACAGTAAGAGTTATGCGCCAATTTGGCATTCAGGGCAAGAGTTACCAACCAATCTGGCTTTCAAAACAAGAACTAACAAGATTGCTGACTAATATGCATCACTGACTTTAGCACTAAATGGGCAATAAATACTGCTGGCGTCCTGCTTATGCAAGGCGAGCTGCAGCAGTCGGTACAATATGGCCAAACTTTACTAGGAAACCTGAAATACACTCTAGACACTAACTAAATACATTAAATAAACACTAGTACAACAGGAGGAGAGTCCTGAAGAGATCAAGACAAAGTGTAAGATATGTTTGGATTACAGTGGGTAAAGGCAAGATCAACTGGTTGAGAAATGGCATGGGAGCCATGGAGAAAGTGTTGACAAGCTGAGTGGACTAGAATCTATACCAGTACTTCCCAAACTTTTTTGTACAAGAAACTTTTGTAACCCACCTAGCTTTAATGGACATGAGCCGGGCGATTTTTAAATGTAACTATACCATCATATGGCAGCGCACTGTCATTTACAGACAGCACATTTTCCATTGAAATGACCACTAAATTTGCACAGACATAGGGCCATATTCTCAAGGAGCACTTTAGCGCAGCCAAACTCTTGATAAATGTATCACCCCATTCACAATCTGGTGCTAACAGCCCATAGCACCAGTTTACCTGCGATAGCAGCAGCAAAATACATCGCCACAGATGACCCCGGCAACTATCGCTAATGAGTTGCAGAGTAGGCGTTCCCATGCAAAAAGCCGCGACAACACCACTCCGCAAGATTCTCAACGACCAGCTACATCGGCGAAAAGACCATGAAACATGCGATCAGGCGTGTTAGCAGCAGAAAATTAACACCTGCTCTGACCTGGTGCAAAGCCGGATGCCAGCCTGCAACAGAAAAGGGAGCCCAGCCCAGAGCCACATCTGAAGAACAACAGATGCCATGGAGCCACTGAACATGTGTGCCAGACAGCCAAGAGGGCCACAACACCCACCACCACCACCCCCAGGATCTCCACTCCCCGGCACACCTCCTCCCTCCTGGCTAAAGACATGCCACATCAACTACAAGTAATCATGTACCAAATAATCAGCCTGATGTCGCACAATCACATCTGGTGACATGCATGTGTCATCACAAAAATGAGCACAACACATTCACCTTCGAAGCAACAAATGAAAATGTATTAAAATAAACACAGAACAGAAATGAAGACACATGGCGGCTCCACTTGGGACATTCCATAGGTCACAGCCTGCAAGACAAAAATCATGATGAGAAGGTGTGTCCTGCACACATCAAGGGACAGAGAGAGAGCGAAGGAGAGAGGGAGAAAGAGAGGGAGGGAGAGTTAGACGGACAGAGAGGGGGAGAGAGAGATAGACGGACAGAGAGAGAGGGAGATAGAGAGACAGAGAGGGGGAGAGAGAGATAGAGAAAAGAAGAGAGGGACAGGGAGAGAGAGTGCCGCCACTGCGCACCCAGGCCACACTGCTCACCTGCTGCCACCAGTGTGTCTCCAACCACGTGCCGGTATGTAGTGCAGTTCACCAGTTCCCACATCTGAGACAGACCCGTCATCTGTAACAGAGTCCAGATACATGAATGGCACAGTACATACAAGTGCACACAACATCATCGCCAGTCCGCCCCTGTGCACCGAGGCAGCTGCACCCCAGCCCCTCCCGCCGGCCAGCGGAGCATGCCCGCCCCTGCGCACCCAGGCAGCTGCACCCCAGCCCCTCCCGCCACCCAACGGTGCATGCCCGCCCCTGCGCACCCAGACCTCAATGCTCACCTTCCACCCTTGGCGTTTAGCAATGAGGACCCACCACGTGCCGGTGCAAGCCCCAAGTCCGTGGCCCGCGGACATGGCACCCTCCACATCAGCACAGCCCCGCTCTGCAGGCCACCAGGTCTCACTTTTGGTGCTGGATCTTGATTTCGCCATGGCAGAGGACATACCAGTGCACACGGCATCATCGCAGGCTGCACACCTGCTCAGCCCCTGAGGTGCCACTAACTCTGTGACCCGTGATGTCACGTGGCGGTAGGCCCCCGCTGTCTGCTGGCTCAGGCCAACACTGCGGTCCAACAGGGCACACAAAACCTGAGCAGTCCAGACCCCCGGGACGGGGGATCATCGCAGACTGCACTCCCGCTCAGCACTTAAGGTGCCCCTACCTCAGTGCACCGAAAGTCACCGACCCATGGCGGTGTGCCTGTGCCGGTCACAATGTATTCTGTGCCACCAAGTCTGTGCCCCGCAAGTAATGGACCCTCTATGATTGGGTCACGTGGTGCGGACGCCATCATGTCACCTCCGGGCCTGCGGAATGTGATGTTGCTGGCCCCTGGGCCCCCATGCCTAAATGCACACCACACGGATACACCCCGAGAGAGGTTGGAAATGGCGTCAAGCACGTGCGCCCGTCCTTTATTTTATTGGCAGGGTCACATGTCCAGTGACGCCTGTGCTGGATGGGTGTGGTGTGGGTGTAAACCAGCCGTGAGGGAGTGGCTGTGGCATGCTGACAACTAGACCTGTGACCAGCAGATCTCTACAGGGAATACCTGGAACATGTAGCGTTGTCACCACCCTCTGTGAGCATAGGTGGAGTGGGCTGACCTGGCGGATGACAGTCCAGCATAAGGGTTTGAACAACGACCCTGGGGCTCTGGGCGTTGTTCCCTACGGGGCTGGACAAGGAAGTAACAAATGCGTGTGTCACTGTGGTTGCATCGGCACCACCCGGACAACATTTGGCAATGTGTCACCCGGTGACCCAAGTCCAACAACATGAGCCACATGGACGTAAGAGGAATTCACTGACCCTACATTCATCCATACTACCACACTTGAAAGACCATAGACACGACATATCTGTGTGATTCGGAATGTTTAATGCACATTCAATGGAAGGTTGCCCCTGCTGCTTTGTTTTGCTGCCCTTTATCCCTTTCACTTTGACTTTTGTGCTTGTACAGTGCTAACATGTAGCATACTTGGGTACATTGTTCTCTTGGTGGGAGTTGGGGTCTGGGGCATAGTTTGTCCGTAGATGTGCTCAGCTCAATTGTGCATGTGTGCCGTTGTGCCCATCTCTCCCCGTACCCCCAGTCCCTGGTCGTTCCTCACCCTGGTGCTGTTGTGTCCGGTCCTGTTGAGCAGTGTCCGGTCCCCCGACTCCTGCCACCGTCTCCCCACTGATGACTGTGGACACCATTACCTCCATGTCGTCCAGCTCCTCCTGTGGCGCAGGACTCCCACCTCCAGTCTGAATTGCTGCCTTCCGGTTGTTGGCGAGTTTCAGCCTTGTTTTGCGTTTGACGTAATTCCAGCACCTCTTGACCTCTTCCATTGTCCTCTTCAGCACTCCGACTGCATTCACCTTGTCCAAGATAGACTGCCATAGTCCATTTTTTGTTGCCAAGGACACAGTGGAGGTGACGAACAGTAGTTGATGGTGTTCGACCACCTCCGTTATCAGGATCCTGTTTTCCTGCGGACTGAAGCGCTTCTTCCTACTCTTCTTCTCCTTGCCCTTCCCTGACCCCGAGGTCCCAGGGAGGTCCTCCGGGGCGCTTGTGGGGTTCTGGTTTTTCTCCGTACTTGCTCCAGCAATATTCATTGTGCTTGGCTGTTGTCTGGCATTTGTTTGTCATTTTATTTTCTACTTTTATGGTGATTGTTCCCGCCTGACGCGTGTGTATTGCAGGCCTGTAGCTGGTTTTCGCAGATTTTTATATCGCAATTGGCCTCATCGCAGCTTTTTTTGCGTTCGCGTTCCGCCTTTTTGCGGCGTGGCACTGATATGGTCTCAGTCAGTTGACGCGTAATCTGGGGAATATCGCATGGTACCGCCGTGTGTAAATACCTGGTTAACACGGCGTAAATTTCCTGCGATGGACTGCGATGTTGAGGGTTGCGTTAAGTAACTTTTGCGATGGTTATCACACGTTCTTGAGAATATACCCCATAGTTTTACAGATAAAACTATACAGAGGAAAAATTATGTGTGCAAATCGGGTTTCAATAAATATTTATAATTTGTGCATCATCAAGTAAAATGTCTTGATTTGTTTTGATCCTTTTAAAATCTTTGTTTCCATCGCACTTCAAAACTACAAACAAGTGTGCTTCATTTTTGCTTTGCTAACTGCTGAATGAGTAGAGTTTGTTTACAGGTATTTATATTACCTTGTGAGTTACAAAAAAAATACATCCTCCAACCTTTCCTTTCCCACTTTCTGTACCCCAGCACGATTCTCACATAATTCACATTACTTTCCCTGACTGTAAAGTGAAGAGAGTGTGTAAACACCAATCACCATGTTAAAAGAATAAGCAGTAATTTGTCAGAAGACATAGCCTGACATTTAACCCCTGGCTTTGAAGTGCTGCAGATGTGACAAGACAAATATAGAATGTAAAGGCGTCTTTTTGTATTGCTTGGACTTTCATGACCCACCAAAAATAAACTTGCAAATGACCCACAGTTTGGTAAACACTGATCTATATCAATTCAGATCAGTAATTAGAAGTAAATTAAAATTGATACATTAATGCTGCATACGGAAAACGTATATGAGCCCATGATGGGGCGGGTGTAAATTCTGAGAAAGTGCTGCTCCCGCAACATCCAGGCAAAGGAGACGGATATCAGGAGCCATATTCAGGAAACAAAACGAGAAGAGGTTAGGCAGGAAAGAGAAACTACCAGAGACAAAAAAGGAAAGAGAAGAAAAACCTGGGAAATGTAAAAATAGGAAATACTATAAAAAAGACACTAGGTGGTGTGGCGGAATAGGAGTTCCAGAGAGAGGAGGCAGAGGTGTGAGATGACACCACAACAGCAGAGAAGAACCATTGAGGGCGACAGCATTGTTTGAATTGAAATCATACTAGAAGCCGCAGAACTGCCGGTTGCACCATGAGCAAATCCGGAGAAAAAAAGACCAGCAGAGGACCTGTGTAACCTAGATGATGCAGAGAGGAGATGGCAAGCCTGGATTCAAGTTTAAAGTTTGAGTTTAAAAGCACTTTTAAAGCGCACGTATACCGGCGGTTTCTTGGCGCTGTAGCTAGTGGGGACTGAGGGTTAAGAGCAGGGAGAGAGGAATGGGCATTTATTCAAAGGATTTTGTGAATAGGTAGGTTTTAAGATTTTTGCGGAATTGGGGATAGAGGGTGATGGCACGAAGATGAAGGGGAAGGGAATTCCAAAGGGTTGGTGCTAGAATGGCAAATTTGGAGCCGCCCCACTTCTTTCTCCGGAAGCGAGGGATGGTGAGGAGGGACTGAGAAGAAGAACGTAGGTCCCTAGAGGGGACATAGGGAACAATCTCAGAGGAGATGAAGGCAGGTGCCAGGTCCAATCGGGCCAGGAAAGTGATGGATGCGAGTTTGAATTGAATTCTAGCCCGCACTGGGAGCCAGTGGAGAGATTTCAGAAGTGGGGTGGAGTGGTGGAATTTGGGAAGGTTGAAGGCTAGGCGGGCCGCCTGGTTTTGGATCTGTTGTAGGCGGCGCAAACTGTATGCAGGAATACCGGCATACAGAGCGTTCCCGTAGTCCAGGCGGGACACCACCATGGCCAGAATAATAAGTTTGAGAGCGGAAAAAGTAAAGAAGCGGGACACCTTGCGAATAGTACGCAGTGAGAGGAAAGAAGAAGATACCACAGAGCTAACCTGGGAGTGGAGGGTGAGTTGGGAATTGAGCTTAATGCCTAGTGTTTTAACAGAGGAGGAGGGGGCAGGAGGAGAGCCAAGAGAGGGAGGCCAGCAAAGGGGGGACCAGGGGCTGGATGAACTGCCCGTCAATACCAACTCGGTTTTGTCCGGGTTAAGTTTGAGGTGATTGTGGCTCATCCAGTCCCTGATGTGAAACATGACAGTTTGAAAATTGAGGACAGCAGAAGGAGAGGAAAGATCGAAGACCAGCTGGAGGTCATCCGCATAGTTAAATACGGCGACCTCCATCTGTTGGAGAGAAAAGATAAGAGGGGCGATATATAGATTAAACAAAAGAGGGGAGAGAGATGAACCTTGAGGAACCCCGCACTGGACTTTCCGGAAGTCCGCTGTGAAGTCACCCAGGCGAACAGCCTGGGTGCGGTCGCTCAGGAAGGAGGACAACCAGACCAGGGCAGTCCCCTCGATCCCCGCCGCCCTGACACGGGAAAGTAAGAGGTTGTGGTCCACCGTATCAAAGGCGGCTGAGAGGTCGAGGAGCACCAGGGCCTGGTGATGATTAGTGTCCATACCCTCCCTGAGGGTGTCGAGGACCGACATGACCACGGACTCCGTGGAGTGTGCGGGGCGGAAACCAGCTTGGCGGGGGGCAAGGGCTCCATGTTTCTCCACAAAGGAGCTCAGAGCGCAGGTGACGTGGAGGATCCCACCCTTCCACTCATAATGCCGAATTGACCCCAAATGCTCAAGGGAGGATTGTGGCTTCCACAGGAGCACTGAAGGGACCAGAAAAGGGAGTATTGTTATGATTGTGGCTACCATTTTCGATTCCTGATTTCGTTTGAAACGTTCTGGCCAAGGAAGTGTCCAAATGACAAAGTTACAGAGGAACTATCAAAAGTTTAGACAAGTGGAAAAAACAGTGGAGGAAAAGTTAAACAGGAAAAAGAAAGGGGGTAACTGGAAAGCAGGAAGAGAGAGAGGAGAAAACTACGGACTAAACAAGAAGTGTAGAGATTTCCAAAGTATTAAGAGAGACAGAAGTTGGTTCAATTTAGTATGGAAAAGTAAAAAGGTGACACTGAGACGTTATTCTGGTTTTGTCAGTAGTTTATTTGTACTTTTTCTCATACTTACCTGCTTCCATTTCGAGGGGCATCACAGGCGGATTGGCCCATGGGAAGGCCCCAGGAGAGAGGAAGTCCGGATCGACTGTGACCTCTGATCCCTTACACCTAGAAGAAATTAGGAGTACAGGGTTGAGGGAGACTGTTCCCTTTGATTCCGATACAAGAAATTACACCATTCCTTTCTCAGTCCTCTGGCTATTTCTTGATCAATGCAATTCCTTTTATTTATGTGTTGTTTTTAAAACAGATAAATGAAAAAGGCATTCTCATTTACAATGCCATTAGCTTAAACTCTCGCAAATGCAGGACCTATTGCATTGCAAATGCGTTCATGCTATACATTTTTTTTAAAGTATCAGGTGAGAGCGTGTCCTGTCTGCAACAGCAGACAGGACAAAGCTCTTTGAGAAAATAGTGCTCGGAGGCTGAAATTAAAACCTACTGAGTAACAACTCTCGCAAAGGGGTGTCACCATGGGAGGTTACAAAATGAGACATGTCGATACTAAGGAGGGACTACTAAGTCTTTTGACCAATGAACAGCCACAGTTTACAGTGGACAATGACGCAAGCCAATGAAAAATATGGGCGGAGAGTGGGTGGAGCTTCAGGTCCCTACCTGAACACAGCATGCCTCGCAGAGCAGCGCATGCACTGCCCCGGCTCGACCTAAAAATTACTGCACATGCAAACACTAAATCATCACGCAGTTAATTGTGTGTCCCCTTCATCAATTGTGCCTCTGTCAGGAGGAGAGATATTGGCAATAAAAGAAAGTGCTCTATGAGAGAGACACAAGTCTTGACACTTTTTGTTATTTTATATTGATTTGTATAGCGCACTAATCACTCAAGTGGGTATCTAGGCACTTACTAAACTAAACAGACATGGTGTGCCTTGGTCTAGTGGCTTCCTTGCTTACCTTTTATCCAGAAGAGCTTGCATTACTGTAACCACTTTATCACTTCACCCCTTGAAGCATAAGCGCTACACAAGGAACACACAACAAAATCTGGATCGCTGACTGAGAAACTCTCTTACTGGCCATACCAGTCTGTGAAGTGATCAGGTTGTAAAGGTACCCAAACCCCGACTGCACTCCAGGGCTATAATGTCAGTGCAGCGCTATACTGATATCTTTAACATGGCATAGCCCCTCCATGGGAAGCACCACCCAATTGATACGGGAAATCGACAAAAAAGACTTTCTACCAGAATACAGTGGGTAGAAAATTGTAATGCAAAAATATTGTGGCCTACACATTGAGTACAAAAACATTATGAACGCAAATATGTATTGGTAACTACATTTAATTTTTTTGTTCAAGAAATACATACAGACCTTCCTCTTCTCCGTACATCTATCACTCCCCCTTCCCTCCCTCTCCTACCAACCAATCTAGCAACCAAACTTTTGTGTACGAAGTGCTTGGGGCACCCGAGCTAAAGTCCCCCTACATGTTTGTGTAAAATTATTTGAAAAAGCGTCACGCAGAGGGTCAAAAGGTACTGAACTAGCTGTGCATTCCACCCTCGCACACACCTCTAAACGTGCATGAACCACCTGAGCTGTTACTCCACGCCCAGCCCAACACATGTGAAACATAGCGCCTTGCAGGTCTTATCTGAGGAAGGTGAGGTGTTCGCCGGTCTCCTTGTTCCATGTCGAGGGGCAACTCATGGTCAATGGTTCCCCATCTCCTGCCCCCGAACCTACAGGTCCCCTGCTCTAGAACCCACACTTCGACTTTCCGCTCTGGAGTAGGCACTCTGTGTCCAAGTGCTGGAACCCAGCCTCCGTGTCTCTGCCCTGCAGCATGCACCCTGTATCTAGGCGCTGAAACCCACACTCCGCATTTCCGCCCTGCAGCACGCACCCAGTATCTAGGTGCTAGAGATGCCTGTGGGGAGGAGGACATGCTTGCAGTGGTGTGAGGGGGCCCCAGCGTTTACTTCCCTGAAAAAGTGCGAGAGGCGTCGAGGGTAGGAATGAAACCGATCCAAAGGGGGCGGCTCGAGGAGCCAGGTGCGTTGTCTTACAGGAAGATTCAGTTCCGAACATGGCTGCATCACCCTGCGTGCACTGCAGTGTGAGGGGGTAGCTCCCCTCACACTGCGTCGCCTGCCGGAAGCTCCTAGGGCGCCCGGCACAATGAGGCTACAGTAGCGCCTGCACCCGCTCTCATCACTGTCCTGGATTCCCTCCATGACCCTTTTAGTTTCACTTTCTGAACGGCTCGCAATGCATCTATTCTCCTCCCTCATCCTCGCACTGAGGCAGCCCTGGCTGTGACCTGCCCTTGGCCCCGCACCCCACGCTTCACTGCCAAGGCGCATCCCGTGACCCCTGAGCTGCCCCCTCGGCAGGCGGAGATCGTGGTCCCCTGGACTCTGCATCTCATCTACGCGGGGTGCAAAGGAGAGCCAGGGTTGTAAGGCAGAGGCGGGCTGAAATTTCACCCCCACCCCCACTAGTGCACGCAGAGCTGGGGAAGGCTGCTGGAACAAACGGGCTGCAAGCCTCAGATCAACAGCCCTACAACTCCTGAAAACGGCACGTACACCTCCTGGGTGTGCATCATTTACTCACCTTATTCAGACACCCCCCTGCCCTCCAGGGGCGGGGTCGCCACTCCATGCATTGAGCCCAGTTCTCCGCTGAGCTCGGCCGCCGCTCTCTCCCTCCGCGCCGGGGATCCGGCAGATGAGGGCGGAGGGGCTGCCAGGGTGCGGAAGTGACGACATGCGACACCGCCACGTCTGTGAGGGGCGAGCAGGACCCGCTAGTCTGTCTTCCATGCTGACGGCCCCAGGTCCCGTTATCTGCCAGTGTTTCTTCCTTGTCTATGGAGCAGGAGTTTTTGAGGCAGGCAGGCAGCCCGTCACCCGCCCTCCTGTAAGGTACAGATCAGCTCCAAGGGACTCGATGCACGTGTATTTACACTGAGCCTGCGCCATGACGTAGTTGCTCGGCTTTGTCTGCCGTCCCACTTGGACGGCCTCGCCTGCCAAAAGGTTTCTTGTCTTTATGGGGCCATGTGTTTGGCCCCATAAAGATAAGAAACCTTTTGCGACCAACATAATTCAGGCCAGCCCGTCCAAGTGGGACGGCTCAAAAAGCCAAGCAAAGACGTCACCGACACCTCTTTTCCAATGGCTGGCCACCGTTTAGCATAAACGGTGACGCCGGCCAATGGAAAATAGGGGCGGGGCTTAATGCCCCTTACAAAAGATCCCACAAAACATTAAATCACGCCGGGCGAGACTGCCCATGCGCGCAGCTATGCCAGGCGAGACCTAAAAAGGGGTGAAAGAGCATTCGAAAATACTGGAGCTAGCAGTGATACTGGAGGCAAGGACAGCAATGAACTGGAAGTGCCAAACGCCCCTACAATGTTGTGTTAGGACTGGACATGGTGTTGTGTGCTGTAGCGGGTCTCAGAACAGGGATGGGGAAGTACCTGTGATACAGAGCTCTTTGAATTAGAGCACTCATTCTGGTGTTAAAAAGGCAAACACTGAAATGAAGACCTTGTAAGATCATTACTATGTTAACTAAGGTTTTGTATTATAGATCGAATGGGAAGTGACCAAGCATCTTTGTTTAATGAACTTCGTGACAGCGTCCTCAGACCACTCCCTTTTAACCGTCTCTGTTATACATTTGTTTGAAGCTGAAACATGTATTGATGGAATGTGATGTAGGCGATTTATTTAACTGTCTGAGACGTTGTCGGAATCAAGTACAACATATAAAGAAATAACACTATCCAACAAGTAATCTGGATTTCAGAAGAAGAGCAACCAAACAATCTGTCTTTTAGAAACAGAGCTGCCAGCCAATCGGGCTTTCAGAGCAAGAACAAGTAGTCTGCCTTCACAAGAAGACCTACCAACCAATCTGTCTTTTAGGACCAGAGCTACCAGGCCAATCGGAATTTCAGAGCAAGAATAAGTAGTCAGGCTTCACAAGAAGAGCTACCAACCAATCTGACTTTTAGAACCAGAGCTACCAGCCAATCGGGCTTTCAGAACGAGAACAAGTAGTCTGGCCAAACCAAGAAGAGCTATCAACCAATCTGTCTATTAGAACCAGAGCTACCAGCCAATCGGGCTTTCAGAACGGGAACAAGTAGTCTGGCTAAACCAAGAAGAGGCTATCAACCAATCTGTCTTTTAGAACCAGAGCTACCAGCCAATCGGGCTTTCCGAACGAGAACAAGTAGTCTGGCTAAACCAAGAAGAGCTATCAACCAATCTGTCTTTTAGAACCAGAGCTACCAGCCAATCGGTCTCTCAGTAAAAGAACAAGTAGTGTGGCTTCACAAGAAGAGCTAACAAGCAACAAAGAATTCCACTCATTGAAACAAGAAATAACAAACAATCTGGCTTTCAGAACAAATGCTAACAAGCAACTTTGGTTTGAGAACAAGAACGTGCAAGCGATTTGGTTGCAGAAGAATCTCCAATGAAACTGTATTAGGAAAATATATATGACATCTACTACAGCCAAGGGATGTTTTTTCACGTTTGAATGTCAGAATGCAGAACAGTGGTGGACAGATATGCGAGAAGTATTTATGGACTAGAGATTTTTTAATGTGGTTGTTTTCTAATATTAAAAATAACGCACACAAATGATGTCAGTGTGAGTAGTAACATGTACCCAGCTGGTAAAGCTCACCAGTTCTGCCGCCAAAATACACTGCGAGACAACATTTACAGCCGGTTGCCAGATTTAACTCCTACTCTGGGCACTTTTCTCGTGTTTGGCTGCAAGTCAAATGAGCTAAACTAATAACGAATACTTGGAAACTGCAACCAATAGCACGAATGTTTCAAATGTGGAAAATTCCATTGTTATTGCTGCGGTGGTGCTGGCTGACACACGGAAATGAAAAGACCAGTGCAGAGGGGGAGCCATATACAAACGGATCTGCGGTCTGGGCGCTGAGATGTCCGTCACCAAAGACACGTGACGAGAGCACGAAAAGTGCAAGAACAGTTTGGGTCGCAGAAAAGGTGGCGCAAAGACCACGGACAGAATCAGAAAATGGGAAAGAGCACGCAGTGTCGATCTAGAGCACAACCAGAAACCTATGCTTCGTATGCTTCATCCAATGGTTTGAGAGGATGGCCACCTTTTGTTTTTTAATTAAATAATCCCACGGAGCAGATTTCGAGGAGTGCTCCTACTTTCAAACATTAATAATAACGAACACCAGTTATTAGCACCTCAAGGCCAAACTAATAGTAAGAGCGTGCTAGTGAGTGTAGTAACTATTTCATAGTAACAGCTCGAACTCTTACACAAGCCTCTTGTGGCACTAACGTAAAGGGCACACACTGGATCAGAGAAATCATCTGGCAGGTTTCCGAATCGTCAAAAAGTAGCATCTTTGTGTATGCTCACCACTTTATCAAAGACCCACTAAACAGTGGCGGCTCTCCGCTGTGGTGGAGAAGCGCCGCCCCCGCTGCCCGCAGAGGCAAACGTAAAATAAAATGATGATCCTTTTATTTTACGTCCTGTAGCCGAGTCTTGGGAGGTGGGGCCACAGCACTGCAGCAGAGGCAGGAGGAGAGGTGGGTACTGCTGTCGGTGCGCATGACGGTTTGGCCGCCGTCTTAGGAGGGGCAAACCGTCATGCGCACTGACATCTCTCCAACCCAGCTGTGTTGCTGTGTGGAGACTAAACAGATTGTTCCCTGAGCAATATCAAATTACATGTCCTTATAATACAAAGAGAAATCAGACTCCAAATTAAAACTGTAGTAATGTCCAAAAAAGTAATAAACAAAGTCTTTATTTTCAGGTTCCGTAATTCCTCTCGAAGACTTGTTAGATCACAGTTTCGTCATATAGTGCAACCAATTCTGTTTTAAAATTGTACAGTCGTATGGACTGTCGTTTTCAGTTCGTACAACCCAACAGCCAACACGGGTTTCGTCAATGGTAAATTGCCAAATGACTTCCTCAGGGCTTGAACGAATAATATAATGTACACACTCCTCGTATTCATAAGATCAAAAATTGGAGAAAATCGTGCTTGACACTGTCAGTTCTGTGATGTCATTATATCCAAAATCCAATACATATCAAAAAAGCTTCCCATCATCTCCCATAACGGGACAAGCACTTGCAGCGTGTCCTGCCGGTGAAGTGTTTGGCGTCACACTTCACTGGCAGGACACGCTGCAAGCTGGCATAGTGAGATAGTGGATGCAAAGGCGTGAGGAGGTAGTGCAGGGGCATAGCTTCAGCGGGAGTGTTTGGGATGTGATGCCCCACAAATAAATGCATTCTAACCTCGGTAGTTGGGTCTGGGGACACTGAGTCGGGTTTGCTATCCATGTGTCGGTTTTCTTGTTGTGAGCCAAGAATGATAAATGCTTCATGTAAACAGGAAAGAGAGAAACAGGGATACTCATCTGGTGGCTGCATTTCAGAATGCGAGACTGGATAACCTGGAATCAGTACCAGCTTTCCTGCTTGTCTTAATTGTGTAATCCTAGGCACATAATATATTTCACATAGCCTCTTTTATGTTTATTATCATAAATGAGTGCACTTTTAAATGCTTGAGCTCAGGATATGCACTGTACCAGTGCCTGGTATATTTAATTTAGTAGACTGTAATGTTGTTCCATCTATAAAAAGAATCTAGGCCTCACTCAGGTTTTGCCTGACTTCTTACTTGGTTCATAGTTCAATAATGGCATTGTCATTGGAGGGTGCAGGGGTAAAAGGGGCTGGGGAGACGAGCCATAAATCATAAATGTTTCTAAAAGTTGCAATAAATACCTGTGTAGGGATTTAATCTGGTGTACTTTGGTGAAATGCTTATGCACGTTAAAAAGACACTTTTTTTGCAAATTTCCATGCAATTGTATCATATGTTTACGTTCTGTTTGTTGCTCTCTATGCATACTACACGTTTTCATGGCTTGGCTAATGCACTGGCTCTTCAAACCAAGCAAAACCCATGTTTTGGCTCTGATTGGGCTCACCCAGGACCGTGGGAGGGGGTCATTTGAGGGCCAGGGCGGACTATATTAATCTTCCCCCACCTTCCCAAATGACCCAGGCAGCTAGCACAGCATTTATTAAAAAACTCTGTTGATCTAAAGAAATTGCAATGGTATTTGAATGCATACAATATAATCGCAAAATGGATGTATTCAAAATAACTGTGCTGGAGTTCAGAAGGTGAATGAGCAATAAACAAGCCTTTAAATGTAGTTTTTATTTTGTCACATCTACTGTGCCAAAGACAGAGGTCAAATGTCAGGCTTTCTAATGACAAATTGTTGCTTTTAAGGTGGAAATGCTTACTACAAACTGAGAAAAAGTTTGTAAAGTGAACTATGACGACAAATTATTCATTGGAGTACAGGGAGTGTGAAAATAAAGCCTATGCTGTCATTTTGTTTCTAAAACACAACAAAATTAAAATTCTTGTAAGTGAACTCTACAAATATTTTTAAATATATCAGCAGGACAATTAAAGCACATTTTGTTCTGTAATTGTGAGGTTTGACGGAAAAAACACGTTAATTGGATCAAAACAAATCTTGGTGATGCACAAATGATATGTATTGCATTGGACTGCAGCATTTGCAGACTACCTCTATGTGGGGGCACTAAATCACTTACCTACATGGGGAGCAAGCTACGCCATGTAGAGTGTGTGGTTAGAAGGCTGGGGTCTTTGTTTTGTGACTGTGTGTGGAAAGTCTTTCCAGGTTGTGCGTGCTGACCAGTGATCTGTAGTTATCATGTTATGGGACGCAGTGCTTAGCAGTGGGGTGAATGATGAGGTGTGAGACACAAACGCGCAGTCTATGGTTTTCGGTGCACTGGCAGCTTTGACCCGCCAGCTCTGCAGGTCACTTTATGGTATTCCTTATGATTATAGTATACCTAGCTGGTTACTGCACTAGTCTGACCAATCAGAATCTCTTTTGTATAGTTGTGGGCCTGAGGTGGCATAGTTGGAGGGAGAGAGAAGGGGAGAGGTTTTCTGGAGTAGGCATTGTTACTATCATCCCATACCAGAGTGTCATTGTGAGATGTAAAGAAGCGGCCATGGTGTATATATATTTGAGACCTGCTTTAGAGGACTAGATTAAAGAACTCTGATAGACCAGCAGTGTGTGACAGATCTCTTCATTTATTCAATGCCTGTTCATGTACTGAGAAAGCAGTGATTTTTATGAATTTCTTATGGTAAGATGGTATGATGAGTGGTACACGCCTGGAGCGAATCATCCTGTTTACTTTATATTGCTTGAATTTAACTTGTGGGTGTAACACTCCTTTTCCCTGGGAGGCTCTGTGGACAATGCAAAGTGCCTGGAAAATTTCTCTTCTAGTTATAGGTATCCAGAGGAGTAATTGCAAGACTGGACTCATGTGCTCTCTTGGGTGATGGAGAAGAAGAAGTTTAGCGGCAATATCTTGGATGCGTTGCATTTTACGTAGGATGAATGTGGGTGCATCAATGTATACAGTATTGACATAGTAAAGCTTGAAAATTATGAGTGTGAGGACACATTGTGTAGAAGGCCCTCTTTGTGACGTCGTTAACTTGTGGTATCAAGTATAGGTCTGAATCTATGGTTACCTCTGGGATTCTGACTACTGTAGATATTGTTGACAGGGTCTCGTGTTCCATAGGCCATATGACGGTAGGCTGGTATTTTTGCTATACGTCATAAACTCTGTCTTTGTGGTATTGATTATTTATCAACCATGTGTTAATGGCCTGAAGGTATATGGTAACTTTTTCCCTACAAGTATATGGGAGGGAATGCACCTGTAGTCACAGCTTTAATGTTTGATCATACCTGAGGGCCATGCCCCTCTAAAAATATACCCCTGGCTATGGGCCTCCTCGCCTATTAATTTGCCTGTGTGCCAACCTGTATTTGCAACTCGGGCTTCATTTATGGGGCCGTCAGTCACTTGATAAAATGATTTGTAAAAGGTGAGGACTAGAAACATGGAGCCCTTCCAACATGCACCAATTTGACAACTTTACCCTCAAGGCTTTTTGTAGCAAAGACAAAGAAAATTCTGTGCAGCAAAAATACATTTAAAATAAGTGATCCCGGGGTAGGGATCCCAGGCCCGACGTTTTACTTGACCATAGTCATGATTCCCAGGGAGAACTACCAAGGCCAGGATGGGCAGGGGTGCCATTACAGTGGGGGTGTTTGAGGTGTGACACCCTCAAATGCATTCTGGGGTTGATAGTTGGATCTGGGGACCCTGAGTCGCGTCTGCTATGTCTGTGTCAGCTTTTCTTGTTTTTCTCATTTCACTAAGAGGTTTTAACTTGTTCTTTTTATGGATCGGGACCATAAATATATATATAGTGACCAGTTTACCAAAAAAGTGGAAAATCTGCACCTATTGAAGCACTCCTTGAACAGGTGCAAATTGACTACTTTTTGGAATTCACATACACTGATATGAGTAAAGCTTGGAAAGCTGCGCCAGTATCAAGTTCCCAGGCACAGTAATGCCATTCAAACACCCAAAAGGTGATGGGATGAATTCTTGCCAATAGTCTAACCAGTGGCAGTCATTCAGAGTAGCGTTCCAACCCACTGTTTTATCCACTGTGTCACTCTAGACAGAGGCCCATCTAATTGTAAGGGAGTAGATGCACAGACAAGGTGAGGTAGAGGATGTACAAACTTGGTGAGATGTGGAGGCAGAGACATGGTGAGGTAGTGGATGCATAGAGACGGTAAGGCAGTGGAGGCAGAGACATGAGGCAGTGGATGCACAGACATGGCAAGGTAGTGGAAGCAGAGACTTGAGGTAGTGGAGGGAGAGACATAGGGTAGTGGATGCACCGACATGGCGAGGTAGTGGAGGCCGAGACATGAGTTAGTGGATGCATTGACATGGTAAGGCAGTGGTGGCAGAGACATGAGGCAGTGGATGCACAGACATGGCAAGGTAGTGGAAGCAGAGACTTGAGGTAGTGGAGGGAGAGACATAGGGTAGTGGATGCACCGACATGGCGAGGTAGTGGAGGCAGAGACATGAGTTAGTGGATGCATTGACATGGTAAGGCAGTGGTGGCAGAGACATGAGGCAGTGGATGCACAGACATGACAAGGTAGTGGAAGCAGAGACATGAGGTAGTGGATGCATAGACATGGTAAGATAGTGGAGGCAGAGACATAGGGTAGTGGATGCACCGACATGGCGAGATAGTGGAGGCAGAGACATGAAATAGAGGATGCACAGACATGGCGAGTTAGTGGAAGCAGATACATGAGGTAGTGGATGCACAGACATGACGATGTAGTGGAAGCAGAGACATGAGGTAGTGGATGCACAGACATGATGAGGTAGTGGATGCACAGACATAGTGAGGTAGTGGAGGCAGAGACATGAGGTAGTGGATGCACAGACATGGCAAGGTAGTGGATGCACAGACATGAGGTAGTGGATGCACAGACATGGTGAGATAGTGGAGGCAGAGACATGAGGTCGTGGATGCACAGACATGGCGAGCTAGTGGAAGCAGAGACATGAGGTAGTGGATGCATAGACATGGTGAGGTAGTGGAAGCAGAGACATGAGATAGTTGATGCACAGACATGGTAAGGTAGTGGCGGAAGAGACATGAGGCTGTGGATGCACAGACATTGCGAGGTAGTGGAAGCAGAGACATGAGGTAGTGGATGCACTGACATGGCGAGGTAGTGAAGGCCGAGACATGAGGTAGTGGATGCACAGACATGGCAAGGTAGTGGATGTACAGACATGAGGTAGTGGATGCACAGACATGGTGAGGTAGTGAAGGCAGAGACATGAGGTCGTAAATGCACTGACATTGCAATAAATATATAGGGGCCATTAAGCGGACAATCCCTTGATAGAATCAAACATGACTTTATAGTGTCTTTAAGATAAACTTGTCCATCGAACATCTTCATGTATTTTAGTGACGCCCTCGTGCAAATTTCCAAAACGACCAGCAAGTTGAGGACTTGCCCAGAAGCCGTAAAATCCCAGAGTGTATGCTAGTTGGCTCCCAGTATTGTTAGTAACCGTTGCTTTGCAAACACTTTTAGGGAGAGATCGGTTTGCTAAGGTTTTTGCATTACTGTCCACACTGCTTTTTTTAAGTTCATTCATTGACACTGGATGGCTCTTGAGTGGTGTTTTTGAGCGAGCCCAGGTTATAGGACAGAAAGTAACAAAGGAGGCCCTCCTCTGACGGCACTAAAAGTAAGAGCCAATATAAAGAACAATATGTTGTTGTAATTTATCAGATCCTTTACAATGCAGCTTATTTACAGATTTTACGTCTGGTGGCAAGAGGAGGAAGTTCTGACTGTAAAGCAAGCACTAAAGAACTAAGGGGCATATTAACAAGGCGGCGATATGAAATTATTGCCGCTTTTGCATCCGTTTTCAGACGAAAAGCGGCGATAATTTCACCGCCTTATCAGCAAAGACACGCTATTGTGTGTTTTGCTGACAGCGCCCGTTTCCAGCACGCCTAACTTTGCATCTCTAATGAGATGCAAAGTAGCTGTGGCTGTGAAACCAACCAGGGAAAATATCGCGAAAGCAGCTTCGCGATATTAACAAGGAAGGGTAGCGATTTTTTAAATCACGTTAAGCCTTAACGCAGGAATTTAACGTCTGGTAAATTCCTGACTAAGGCATACTTAACATGGGGGGTGGATTCTGTGGCTAAGACCAAAGGCCCTATCATCTAGGATATCGCCGTTTTCCACCATGAAAAACGGCGATATCCACACTATCTCTGGAATTTTTATTGCCTCGGCGATGCGCGTTATTAATAACGCGCTAACCGGGCGATAAATTCCAGAGATAGCCGGCAATAAATATGCAAGCGCTAAGCGCGCTTTGCGATATTTATCGCCGGCCCTTGTTAATATGCCCCTTAGGGGCCCCTTAGGGCGATAGCGTGTCTTTGCTGATAAGGCGATGAAATTATCGATGCTTTTCGCCCGAAAACGGGCGCAAAAGCGGCGATAATTTCATATCGCCGCCTTGTTAATATGCCCCTAAATGTTACCGAAAAGGCTTTGCTCTTTCCACATGCAATCACAGAGGCAAGGCAGCCCACCAACCACGTCTGGCACAGGTAAGAGCGGTGAGGCAGGACAGGGGGAAGTCGACAGACGACGGGATAGGTAAAATTAAATTAAAAAAAAAAAAAAAAATCTTGCACTCGGCGGCGATGCGGCCAGCGCAAGCTAAGTGGTTTTATTTATTTTTTAGGTGGAGCCTAGCGGCAGCGCGCATGCACTGCTTGGTCTGCGAGACATGCTGTAATATGGTATGCAGTGGAAGCCCCGTCCACTCTCTGCCCATATTTTTAAATGGCTTGCATCATTGTCTTTCGTAAACGCTGGCTTACGATTCATTATGAGACTTGTTAGTCCCTCCTGGGTACCTCCTTGTCGCCATTTGTTACCGCCTGTTACCGCCCATAACAACTAGACCTCTTAATTGGCTTGTTACACAGTCTGCTTTATCTAGTGGGTGAGCACTATTTTATTTATTGACACTAATGGGGACAACGGGGGCTCCTTTGTTGTATTTGCATGTTGAGCGCGACACCCGCTTTAGGGACACCACGCTCAGTTTAAATGTTATTTTTTAAAGTTTGATGTTTATTTTTTATTTTAACTTTACTACTGAGCACGGCGCCCCCGCTTCAGGGACACCGCGCTCGGTTTTATTATTATTTTTCACTGTTTTTGTCAGAGTGTTTTTTTATGCTGTGTTTTTACTACTTTACTTGATGGTGTTTTCTTCAAGCAGAGGTTGTGATGTTAAAAAGTTTAATATTGTCAAGTGCCCTAATGAAGGATTTTACCGAGGAAATGACTCACGTCTGATTGTTGAAGCCATGTCACAGTCTGAGCACTCACAGTAGAAAAAGAGATGAGACTGGGACATATCTTACAGATACTAATATCAAACGGTGACGTCAATGCACAAACATCACGTCAGAAATCATGACCCTACATTGTACTGTGACATGCATGTAAGTTATGGCTTGCAACCAATCACAGACAAGGAAGCAATGCAACCAATTGGACAAGATATGTCCATTAGCACATAAACAAATCGGACAAGATTACAATACCTCCAATATTATGACATTTCACTGTGACATCAACAAACAAGCATTTCCAATGTAATAGGTCTCGCATTTACGCAAGTTTAAGCTATTAGCATTGTAAATGGCAATAAGTTTAATTCATTTTTTTAAAACCAAAACATAAATAGAAGGCATTGCCATTTACAATGCCAATAGCTCAAACTCGTGTAAATGCAAGGTTGTTGCATTGCAAATGCTTGTTTATTTATTTTACTTATCCTGTCATCTGTTGACTTACCCCTGCCCCGCCCCACCACCACACCGTTCTTACCTGTGCCAGCCACACTTGCGACCCACCCTAGTCAGCGTGACAGCTAATATTATTTCAAATACATTGCACAGCCTACTTCCTGTTGAGTTCACCACTGTTAAGGAAATTGACCTTTTACTCCTGCTATTCCTCTAGTGTGGTACATATTTACCCTGCCACCAGACCTTAATGAAAACAAGGAAACCCCCCCTTCCCGATTTTGTACTAAACACAAGGACAATTGTGGTGCAATTGGCCCTCACACCTCTCTGACTGGCTAACACCTCGTTTTCAACCTTAATATCTACGCCTCTTGTCTTTGAGATCTGTGCTCCTATCTAAAAGGGTCCTTGAAAAACCTCAATACTTTCACCTTTATGTCACGTATATGTATTTCTTTCTTGGAGTCCTATGATTTAGAAAATGGCAAATTGGAGTCTTTTATGCCTTTGTAGTTTGATACAGAATGCGACTGCTGGCTGGTGATGGCTGACTTCAAGGAGGGTGGTGGGCGCAACATTGTTGGACATTCTGCTGTTGGATCCAGCAGGTGAGATGGGACCTGTGCTTGAGAAACTGGCCTTCTAAAGCATATATCAAGAAGAAAACCGGGATGGAGAATGGACGAATAGAACTGTAAGCAACCCACAAGTGCCAGATCAATGAGTGGATTTTCTGATGGGAGAACTTTCAGGTTCTAAAAATCGTTGCTGGAAAGTAGCTTGCCTGGAGCTGACTCAAAATGACTTAACGTAGAAGCAGTGTTTGGCTGCTCCCATCTTAATATTAAGGTCCTGTTCCACTCATGCTTTTGATGAACTTGGTGCTACCAGTGCAATGTCTTTCACTACTGGGATAATAACAGTCACGTAGGAGCAGGAACTAATTGTTTGGGATTTGACTGATGCATACGATAAAGATAAATTAGCAGCCAGGGCCGGACTGGCCATAGCGGGCACCGGGCGTTTCCCCGGTAGGTCACTAGGGTGGGGTCGTTTTTGTTACAGGGGGTCGGCAATATCGGCCCCCTGTAACAAAATAGGCCGGAACCGGCCCTGGCAAACTGTTCGGCTGCACTCCCCCTCACCCCAGGGGGGGCCAACTGAGCAGTTTGCCAGGGCTGGTTTCTGTTCCCAGTCCGGCCCTGTTAGCAACGGGAACACTAGAGGAAGGCATTTGCTGAGAGTTGGAAGGTATGATCTGGTTCAGCATATAAAACGACAGCAGTGTTGGCATGTTGTTAACACTTGTAAGGCCGGGCTGGTGTACAAGGCTCAGCTCAAACAGTTGATATTCCAGGGAGTTGTTGACAAGTTCATGCTAATAATTATGATATCTCTTTGATGAGCAACTTGGGCCTGCTTACTTGAATTCATATACCTAAGCAACATGAACTAGTTGAGACGTTTTTAGGCTTTCATCAACGCCACCAAAGACCTTTCCTTAACATTGATAGTGACTAGGGAGGGAGGCCAAACCAGGAGCAGGTAAAGTGCATCAGACTGATGCCATATGAACTGAGGTTTCTTCTCTCTCTGTTCAAGACTTCATAGAGCAAATGGGGAAACTCAGTGAGGAAGCACACAATATATCATGCAACAGACAAACAATTGATTAGGTATTCAGCCTTTTCTTTACCTATAGATAGCATTCTGCAGCACACATGGAAAGAGGAAAATGCCTCTCGAGATTGTTTTTGTGCAGGAAAGTGTGCTGTCCTACACTCCAACAATCCTGCCTACCAGGTCTTAATTTGTAAAATATGAAGTGCCAGGGCTCTGACCAGGAGGCCACTGCAGCTTGCACCACACATCGCTCTTGTCATCGGTGCCAAAACAACTACTAACCATCTCTCTCGCATGTAAATGCAACAGTTCAGATTATTCAGATTATTCCAGGTCCCCAAAGCTAAAGAATTGGCTGGGGAGGCAGGTAGTAGCACTATTTTAATGTATATCATATTCCTAAAGAACCGTTGTTCTGCTCATCTCTAAATTAGATGAGCAGCGCCACCATGTTGTAGACTGTCAACACCATACTTAGAACAGTTAGGTGCCGGTGCCGAGAACTGGAAACCAATTAAGTGCCAGTGCTGAGCACTGGAAAGCACCGGCTCAAATTAAGCACTACTGCCTACAATGCAGGTACCCTTGCAACATGACACAAGGGTGCTTGTATTCGTGCTAAGCAGTCAAAAGTACGGCAAATGCAGGGAAACGATAAGAATGTGCCATATAATACAGCGCATTCCTGCCCTCTCCCTTTCACACAGCACAGCAAAGTTGCTTGCTGCGTTGCTCTGTAAAAAAATGATAAATCTGGGCCTCTGTGTCTTGGCACTGAGATGGGAAACCCCAGTTATAAAGGTTTCAGCGCTGTAAAAGAATCTGCCTGTTATAAGCTACATTAGCCAAACATTACACTGTGTAATTCACACTGATTTAACCCCTTCGATGCGGTGCCGATTCCCGCTCAGCGCTGACCGTTTCTTGCGCGGGCGTGGTCATGACGGAACGGTTCCATCATGAGCACAGCTCAACCGACGCTCATGACGGAACCGTTCCGTCATGAGCACCGAAGGGGTTAAGATCCACATGGTTCCAACTTCCTCAGTCTTCTCAGACCCCTAGCTAAAAATTTAAAGACTCAGTTGTCAACCCCAGATGCCAGAGGGAGGGGCCGCCATGAAGAGCAAGGGCCTTCACCTGGTTTCAGTTATGCCGAGAGGGAAGATCACCATGACGATCTGTGAGTGTCTGAGCCCCGACTAAAGCATCGTAACCTAAGTGATCATCTCCCTACCAGCGAATGAGATCAGAGGAACTTACTGCGTCATCAGAGGGAGCGGCGGGGTTGACCAGCTGATGATCCTGCTGAGCTGAGCGTGAATCTCACCGCCGCCAGCCTCTGCAGACCTCCCCGACGTCCGAGCGTGCAACGCTCCTGGGGACTCCAGTAGAGCAACCTCACCAGGAGCGGACAAGACTGAGCACAGGGCTGAAGGGCCCAGATCTGCCTCATAGTATCATGGGCGCTGGAACACTTTTGACTTTAGAAGCATCAGAGTGGAACTCCTAGGGCTTAGACTTCTAGTGGGGTCTAACCTGAATGTCTCCTATCGTGAATGGGGAATAATCACTACCAGTAGAGAGAGGGAAGCGGGATTTAGGGACCTGCATATCTAACACTAGAGTACTGACTTAAGGAGGACTCCGTGTATTATTTATAGATGCTGTATTTTGCTTTGTGTTTGTATAGAAATACTAAATTTTTCATAAAACCAAGTATTTGACTGGATAATCATTTTGTGTTGTGATTAAAAGTATTTTGAGTTGTTGGCCTGTGTGTACCCCATGCATCTATTGGCCCCCAGGAATTCTTTGACTGTTCGACTTATGCTACTACTGAAAGCCAAATGCTGAAGGGGTACTTAGCCCAGCTGCTAAAGATTTATAGTAGGTCGGTGGGCCTGGATGTGACCGGCAGTTCCTCTGCATATAGTTCCAGCTGCTCACGACAATATACTAGGTCTTTAATCCATTCATCAATTTTGGGAGCAAATTTACTTTCCCAAGTGAACATAACCCGCCTTTTGGCCAGGAGGAGGGCTACTTTAATAAACCTACCCATAGTAGCCTTCAAGTAGGGAGCATAACCTAGGAGGGATTCCAGAGGTGTGCACTGCAGTACCTGACCAGTCATAGTGTGTATACGTGAAACAACAGTCTCCCAATACGTAAGCACAGAGTCACACTGCCATGCAAGGTGAATGAAATCCGCTCTGGATTGACCGCAGCGCTTTCAGCAATCAGAGTCTCTGAGTCCCTTTTTATGAAGTTTAACAGGGGTGTTATACAGTTTGTGCACAAATTTAAAGTGAATAATCTGCAAGTTGCCATTTGACGTAAGTCGACCAGACAGCATGCAAATCTGTTCCCACTCTCGTGCAGTGATCGGGGGTTTACTATCGTGTTCCACCGCGCTAGGCTGCTGTCCTGCGCTCGAACCGTTTCACCCTGCACCACCCTATACAATTTGGTGATCAGTTTCTTCTTGGTAGGGGCTACTATCAATATCTGGAGTGATGCTAGTGTGGCGGGCTCAGCAGGGAAATCGGGGTAGTGAGCACTGAGTGCACGCCGCAAGCGACAACGTGAGTATCGAAAAAGCGGAGTGGGGTTTTGAATGTAAGACAGATCCTCATCTTCTATGTATCTACCGCCCAGATAAAGGTCGCCCAGGTGTGTAAAACCAGCTTCTCTAAATGTTTTTACGGGCCCTTGTTCCTGGGTTACAGATAAAGCCGCATGACCCGCAAGAGGCAAAGCAGGAGCGTATAAAGGGAGTTTGTGCGCCTGTTTGCCAATCGCATACCAGGCCGCGATAGTGGTGCCAATTGTATTAATCTCAGCCCTGGGCGTCTGCCTACGGGTATGTGTGAGGATACTCTCCAGTGGTACGGGATGAGCATCACCGTCCTCAACTGCAACGTGTGGGATATAATCAGGTTTTCTGAACCAGTAAAAAGCGTACTGGGCCTGTGCGCAGAGATAATAGACATAGAAATCAGGAGCCGCAAACCCCCCTTTGTCGTATGCAAGCGTTAGGGTGCGCCAGCTGGTTCTTGGCTGTTTGCCCCCCCACACTAACCTCAAAAGATGGGTTTGCACTGTTTTAAAAAAAATGTTTGGTAAATTTAATCAGAATGTTACAAAACAGGTAAAGAAATTGTGGTAGTATGATCATTTTGATCACTGCGATACGGTCGGCAAGGGACAGCGGGAGGCGGGACCACTTGTCCACTTGCTGCACCAGGGTGTGGTAGGCTGGGCCGTAGTTCTCTTTAATCATGGTGTCCGAATCCCGGTGTACCCATACCCCAAGGTACTTAACTGGGTCAGCGGACCATATCAATGGGTATTCTATCTGTGGCGGGGACGTGACCAACGTTAAAGGAATAATAACTGATTTCTCCCAGTTAATCTGGAGTCCGGAGAGAAGGCCAAATCTAATATATTCACGGATAAGTGGAGACAAATGAAGTTGGGGATCACGGACAAATAGGACCATATCGTCCGCGTACATGGAAATTCCGACCGGTCGGTGATTGAAATTGAGAGCAGCTTCCCTATGACATTGATGGATTTTGCAGGCGAGTGGTTCTAAAACAAGGGCAAAAAGAAGGGGGTAAGGGGACAACCCTGCCTAGTACCCCGTTCTATACAAAAAGGTTCTTAGGTGAGCCCACCTACGCGCACCCTCGCAGAAGCGTCCGTATATAAAATCTGTATACATCTCGTTAAGATAGGAGTGAATCCCATCCTATGCAGCAGACGCATCATGTAATTCCATTCTACGGAGTCAAATGCTTTGGCTGCGTCCAACATGACCGCCGCAGCAGATAACTCAGGGTTAAGAACGTGTAACATAGCGAAAATGGTGCGCAGATTATGGAAGGTGGATCTCTCAGGAATGAACCCGGACTGGTCAAGTACAAGAAGAGGCATCAAAGGTTGTATTTTTGTAGCCAGAATCTTTGCAAGTATTTTGGCATCTAAATTTATCAGCGATAGTGGGCGATACGATTCACATCGCGTGGGTGGTTTATCTTTTTTGAGAAGGATGATAATTAGCGCTTTTCGTAGGGAAGGAAGGAGGGTCCTGGACTCATGGGCCTCTGCGTACATTTCCAAGATGTGAGGTACGAGGAGATCGACATAGGCTTTGTAGAACTCTGCCGTTAGGCCGTCCGGCCCGGGGGCTTTATTATTGGGAAGAGACAGAATGGCCTCCCTGACATCAGTGTCGTCGATGGGCTGGCTCAAATATTCCCTGTGGGCATCCAATAATTATGCACAGGCCGTGTCTGATAAATAGTCATCCATGTCGTCATCTTCCATCCCACCTCTGGAGGTGTACATAGTAGAATTGTCGAAATTGATCCACTATGGCATGTGGGGTAAAATGTGCAATCCTGTGAGGGTCAATTAATTGATCAATCATGTGATGGTCAGCTCTAAACCGCAGTTTAGAGGCCAGATTCTTACCAGGACGTCCCCCCTCACCATAAGCCCTGGCCATGGGACGCCTTGTTATATACCGTGCCTTGGTGTCCGCTAGAGTATTATATTCGGCCACTAATTCATGGATGCGAGCCAGTGTGTCTGAGGACGGTGTGTGTAGATACTGTTTCTCCAAGTCCCCCAGGGACTGTTCCGTTTTTGACAATTGTCCCCTAATGTCTTTTAGGATCCCAGCAGTGGTACCAATACACACTCTGTGTATTGTCACTTTAAATGCCTCCCATAATATGGCCTGACTGTCTACTGATCCTACATTTAGGTCGAAATATTGAACAATATCTGTTATCACGGCTTCGTTATATAAGGGATCTAGCCATGCCTCAGCCCGAAATCGCCAGGTGAAAGGACGATAGGGGGTGATAGGGATGCCGATGCTGAGTGAAACCGGATTGTGATCAGATAATGTGCGCGGGAGAATAGAAACCTGTGTGACCCACCCATTAGCCTCCTCGTTCAGCAGCCAATAGTCAAGCCTAGACCAGCTGTTGAATGCCGGGGTGATATGTGTGCCCTCTAAAACGTCTGCATTTCGCAGACGCCAAGCGTCAAGCAGACCCATTTCCGCCATGGCATCCCTGATACACTGAACCACCTTAACAGTGCGCGCTCCTGCTGGACTGGATTTATCAACCTGTGGAATAAGATGAGTATTTAGGTCGCCACCCCATATGACTGCGGATTCAGGCCATGTTCGCAAAGTTTGAAACATTTGAAGGAAGGGTGTCGGGTCATCTATTACGGGACCATACATGTTGACTATCGTTATTAAGGACAATCCCAACTTACCCTGTACCATAGCCCAGCGACCCTCTGTATCTGTGCAAGTATGTATGGGTAGGAATGATATTCCCTTTTTAAGTAGAATAAGCACCCCCCTGGAGTAGCTGGAATTTGAAGAGGCCAAGCGGAACGCCGCCCATCTCTGCGCCACCCTGTCCTCCGATAGTTTACTCAGGTGTGATTCCTGTAAGTGAGCGATTTGCACCATGTGTCTGTCTAGATATGTGAGCACTTGGCGAACTTTCTTTGGGGTGTTAAGCCCGCGGTAATTCCAAGTTATGCATTTATACGTTTCACCCAGTTTCAAGACCGTACACGGTGAACACACCCTGAGTGTTGAATGGCGTGCGGGTCGTATGACCAGTGACGTGGACCTCCTTTGCAATCTGCATTCTGACCACTGTACCTACAACTGTAAGAAAAGAAGACCCATGCCCTCCCCCCACCCACTTCAGCAACCCCAATTTGCCAAAGACAAATCCCAACAGTGTGAACAGTCCCAACAAAGCCACAATAACACTACACCTCAGTTGGGGTATACTTATTGGGGGTCGTAGCGGCATGATCCACTCCCAGATGAAGTCGGGAGGGGGCCGCCACAGGGATGCGATAAACTTCTTCCCACGAGCCACCTCGCTGTGCCCAGCAAAATACACCTAATGGTGAGCATTATGTGCGAAATATCAAGACTACTGTAGTTTAGCATGTGACATGTGGCAGAGCAGAGAAAAGGACCCCAGCCAGCCCCAAATCCCACGGGAGTGCATCACACCTATGCCCAGTGGGGAAACATAGTAATTTGAGTCTGCCATGAAACATGAACCCGGAGAGGCCATACCCCCAAACCTGCAACGCAAAATATCAGAATCCCGCCAAGGCCCATGTGAGCACAACAAACAAGCATGCACTTCTATCCTGCAATCCAACCTGCCCCACTAACATAGGGACAAACAGCAGATAATTAGGACAATGCGGTAGTAGGATTCCTTCCTACCCTACTCAGTCATCAATATCCGATGTAGGGGCTGAGGAGCTGCGCCGACGACACAGAGATTTGGCGTGTTCCATAGCCTGCCTCGGGTTCGAGAAGATCTTGGCATTGTCATCTGTACCTATGCGGAGTCGCACAGGGTAAAACATAGCATACTGAACCTGCGCTTTGATGAGCAATTACTTAACCCCCTGGAACTCTTTTCGTGCTGCCTTCATTGCAGCCATAAAGTTCGGATAGAATGATAAGACATTGCCTTGGTAGTTGATCGTGCCTTTTTGGCGAGTGATACACAGCACAGTGTCTGTGTCTCTGAAATTCAGTAACCTAGTGATGATCGGTCTGGGGGGAGCCCCTGGTTGCCATGTTTGCCGTGGAACGGGCGCGCCGTCAGAGCCCTGTGCACCCGTTCCACGGCAAACATGGCGGAAAGGCTGTCAGCTCCACAGATCTCCCGCAATAGTCTCTCTACACAATCCTCTAGGCGCCCAACATTTGTTGATTCTGGCAGGCCTAAAATGCACACATTGTTGCACCTAGAGCGCGCTTCAATGTCCTCATTCTTTGCCTGAATGACGGCCAGGAGTTTCGTAATGTCTGTGGTTTTGGCGGCAACTTGTTGTAGGCCATCCTCGGCGTCCGATATACGCTGTTCGGCCTCACCAATCCTCACCGCATGCTTGTCCAGTTTCGCTGAGAAGTGGTGCATCCGGCCGTTTAGGGCCTCAATCTTGCCATCAATCACCTGCAGACTAGCATGTATGGCCGCTAGTGACTTTTCCAATGCCGAAGAGGTCGGAGCAGTCGAGTCCAGCTCCGAGTCCGAAGCCGCAGACTGCGAGGATTTTCTGCCCTTTCGTAATTCGAAGGTTAGGCGAGGTTGATTTTTGTCTGGCTTGCCCATTTTGCAAGGGGGGAGCCCCGTTCGGATAAAATGGGCCTCAGCTAGTGGCGGGATGAGTGGGTGCAGGCCGTGTTCCAGGGAGTGCAGGAAGGGCAGACCAGCCCGCCGATCAAATAGCAGGCCGTGTGGCACCCAGAACCACCCAGCGATGCACGCACAACAAGCCAAGATGAGGGGGTAAGTGGGGACGATGTTGTGCACGCTCACTCCAGCACACGGGCCCCCCCACAGCCGTAGAGCAGAACAACGCGGCGCCACAAGCCGCCAAACCAGCACACCAGTTCAGGCTCATGCAAGTGAGTCTCATAGACCGAGTGAGTACCCAGCCCCATATAGCACAATTTAAGGGCCAAGCTAAAGGGCTGCAGAGTAACACCAGGGCGTTTGCCCCCCGGACCAGGCAAAGGCAAAGGGGCAGACCACAAACACAGTCAGCGCTGCTCTAGGAACCTCAGGCCTCCGCAGGATAATGGTCAGGAAGCCAGCACTGGAAAGTCTCAGCACCTTACCTTCGCGATCACAGCTGCCGGCGCAGGATGCAGATCGCCGCTTTTTCACTAGGCGTATGGTCTCCAGGCAGGCGCGGAGAGCCACGCGGCGCCGCAGGCCGGCGGCCACATCCACAGTGCGGCCTACCTCCCAAATTGAAGCTGGCCGCTTACGTAGCGTGGAGCGCCATGTGCATCTCAGTCGCAGCAGACGGTCGGGTCCCGCCGATTCGCACAGGCTCCACCTACACTTCGCTGCACACCCTCTAACACCGTCGCGGTCGCCGCCACAAGCCTCGGAGGGCAACCAGACTCCAGCGACACCACACCAACGCTGATCAGGCCTACAGAGGAGTCCGCCATCATGGCCCCAGGCCAGCGTGCAGCGGACTCCCCGCGGTCCCGGGAAGGAATTTAGGTGCCAGTCAGCACAGCAGCAGCACTCTCCTGATGTCAGCAAGCACTCTTATGCAAAGAGCAATGGTGGATGGCTCGTCAGGAGCAGGATAAATGAAGGATTGATTCGACAGCCGGCAGAGCAACACTACTGTGCGGCCATCTTGCCGAGCGCCATGCCACGCCCCCCTGCAGTTCTTGCTTAAAGATCTCACAACAGCTGTGCAGATATCCGCTTCAGCGCATCCCTTACTCACAAGTATAAAATCAGCACCTTTCCTTCACTGCATTCATTTTTCACAACACATTTATTTAATCTGGGAACAGCTCCATCAAAAATTTTCAGTCTCCTGCAAGATCATGCATACAGCCTACGGCAAGTCACCTAAAAATGTGTTATTTTCAGAGGCACCTCTTAGATTACAATCAAGGCATAACAATTGTTGTTAATGCTTTGCATCGTCTGATCCACTTCTGGACCACATCACAAGCGGTACGTTGCTGTATGGTATGCACAGGTTCATTGACCGAAGGATGCGCTGGTGTTTTTGGTGACATGCAACACTAACTTGCCACATGAGAAGTTCACCGCAATAACATAATTGGTTGTCAATCATGAGTGTGCTTCTCAAATTCAAGCATGTATCACTCTCCTTCACTGTGGATCTCAGGGAGCATGAAGCAACTCAGTAACCATCTCTTGGATCAATCAACAGTGAGGGCAAATCCTATATAAGTTAATGGATTTCTCTTGATACAGAGTCCTGTATCTTAATATGCCCACAGGTCATTTATGGCTTCCTACTCTGTAAAGAATACAAAATAATTCTAGGAGCTCCCAGTGCTTGTAAGTATGCTCTTCCTCTTTGCTGCAGTACAATGAAAGCTCCAAGGGCAGATACCTAGAAGATTTGTGGTAGGAAGGGTATCCATATCTACAGATCAAACTGCTTCAACCCTTCAATCCAAATTGTAGAAATTAGATCCATACATCACTTGAAGATAAAGGTACTTTACTAGGAGCACTCAACCATCACAGCCTTCCATAGAAGTGAAAGGCATCAGCTGATGTCTTGCGGCCTCACATTCCACAGCCACTGAACGTTCCATAGAACTCTCATCAATGATGACGATGCAATGATATAAATATATTCCATCCATATTGTCAGATCAGAATGATGCCTTATTAGAAATGATGTCAGATTAGAAATTATTAGATGCTGGATTCTTTAAAATGATCTGGTGGTGTGGAAAATTCCTAAATATATATATGATTAAGCTGAGAATTTAAACAACTTCTTCGTGTTCCAAGCTAAGGGTCTGTTTTCATCAAACTCCTCACAGGTTAGCAATTAAAGGAGAACTCAACAGCAATTGTAAAGTGGTTGACTAAATATCCCTATATTCTCCTTAACTCTCCTCGCTTCTCCATGGTGAGTGATGCCGCCACATGGCACGCTATGGTGGGAATCATTTTCATCTCAAAATATGTTTGTGTGCATATATCTTCATGCAGACACTTAGGTAAGATATGGATTTATATGAAAGGCCAGCATCCTCTTACAAAGGTCAGATCGTGCTCCTTGGTGCAGTACTGTGTAGCTCCTTGGGTGAATGGAAAACAGTAAAAATTGTAGATATTAGGTGTACACACTTCTAGTCATAAGTGCGGCTGAATGGAACAAGTCTAAAGGTAGGACCATGCGAAATGGGCCAGCGCACAGCTGCAAACTAGTTTTCCAAATTAACAATAACCTTTTTGCAGGCGATGAAGGGACGTTGAATTCCACAGCAATGGTAGGCGGTAATCCAACATTTTAGCAAGGTGGAATGGATTGCAGCAATGCATACAATACTCACAGTTCTCACAGAATCTCAAAGAGTACCCGCAGTTTGACTTTGATGCCTAGAGGTTTGGGAATCAAAACCAGATCTGAATATAATTTAACCCCTTCGGTGCTAAGCCGTCACCCCAAGGCTAAGCTTTCTTTGACTATTTGGGGTAGTTCGCACTCAGGCCCCTGTCACCTTTTGTCCACATAAGGTATCTACATCACATTTTTGTCCTTTTTTTCCCAACACCCTGAGGATCCTAAAGGTACCCAACGTTTGTGAATCCCTTGGAGGGAACCCAGAAATTAGCCAAAATACAGTAAAATGTTTTTTGTGTTTTTTGAATGAGAAAAAGGGCTGCAGACAAAAGCGTCTATTTTCTTCCCTGAAAATTGCATCAAGAAAGGGGTTGTGGTGCTGAAACCGCCATCTTCTCAGCTTTCAGCAACTGGCAGACCTTTGTCAGAAAACCAAAATTTTCTAGACAGTTTTGGCATTTTACTAGGACATAGCCTATTTTTGCTATTTTGTGTGCTTTCAACCTTCCAGTTAGTGGTAGAAATGGGTGTGAAAGCAATAATGGATCCCAGAAAGCTAAAGATTTCTGAAAAGTAGCCACAACTTTAAATTCAGCAAGGGGTCATTTGTGTAGATCCTTCAAGGTTTTTTATAGAAACCAACAGTTGAAAAAAATAAATATTGAAATTTAGTTGAAAAAAACAGCCATTTCTGCCAACATTTACACCTGTAACTTCTTCTAAGTATGACAGATTTTTAAAAGCAATATAACATTACATCTGCTGGACCCTTCTGGTTGTGGGGCTATATAGGACTTGTAGGTTCACCAAGAACCCGAGGAACCCAGAGCCAACAACTGAGCTGCGTCTTGCAATGGTTTTTACATTGTGTACCTGGTATATAGCAATTCATTTGGTAAAATATGAAGAGTGAAAAATAGGTACCAAGAAAACCTATATATTTCCGAAATGGGAACAAAATATAGAGTTTAGAAGCTGTGGTTATTTGCACATCTTCAAAATTGTGGGTACCCATACAAGCATGTGAATTAGAGGTCATTTTTCAAAATGACTTCTTTTTTACAAATTGTCTTACATTTGGAAGGCAGAAATGTAAAGAAAGTCAATTGGTAATAACACTTGTTCTACTATTCTTTGTGTCCCTAAGTCTCCTGATAAAAATGCTACCTCACTTGTGTGGGTAGGCCTAGTGCCTGCGACTTGAACCAGACAAACAAGCAACGTGGACACATCACATTTTTCCAGCGAAAACCGACCCCTTTTTTGCAATATGCCTAGCTGTGATATTTTGACCCTAGCTCAACTGGCACCTAGGGAAACCTAGCAAGCCTATAGTTTTTTGAGAAAACTAGACACACAGGGGAATTCAGGACGGGGTGACTTCTGTTACCCAGAATCCCTTGAAAACCTAAAACTTTGTACAAAAAAAACCCACATTTTCCTCACATTTCAGAACTTTCCATCACAGAAATGTGAGGAAAATTTGTTTTTTTTTAACCAAGTTTGAGGTTTGTAAGGGATTCTTGGTCACAGAACCTGGTGAAAGGCACACAAGTCACTCCACCCTGGATTTCCCTTGGTGTCTACTTTTCAAAAATGTACAGGTTTACCCGGTTTCCCTGGGTGCCGGCTGAGCTAGTGCCCAAAACCCACAGCTAGGCACATTGCAAAAAAAAGGTCAGTGCCTAGTGGCCTCTCTGCCGCCCTGGGCAGAAAGACTGTGGCTATTTTATGAGGTGGGGGTATTGGTATGCACATTCTGGGCAGCCCTCATCCCTATGTATAAAAAAGGCAGCATATGCCCTGGCTCCTAGTAGACTCTCTGGCCCACCTCGGAGGTGCCAGATCAGGGGCTATTACCCCCATCTGCCACCCAGGGGAGAAAGAAAGACTGTGGCTAATCCTTTTGGGGGATGGGGGCATTGGAATGCCCATTCTGTGGCCTAGTGGGCTTTCTGCCCCCCCCCCCGGGGAGGCAGACAAGGGGCTATTGCCTCCTCCTGCCTCCTGGGACAGGGGCAGAAAGACGGAGTCAATTTTTTGGGGAGTGGGGACTTTGGCGTGCCCCTTCTGGGCAGTCCCCACACCTACGTTAAAGAAAAAAATAAATTCCTGGTGCCTATTGGGCTTTCTGCCCCCCGGGGGGCAGATCAGAGGCTATTTCCCTCATCTGCCTCCGGGGGGGGGCAGAAAGACTGTGGCATTGTTTTGTGGGGGTGGAGGCATTTTCATGCACATTCTGGCCAGCCCCCACACCTGAACTTAAAAAAAAGGTATCTCTGGTGCCTAGTGGGCCTTCTGCCTCGGGGGGGGAGGGGGGGGGAGACAAGAGGCTATTACCCCATCGACCCTCCAGGGGGGGGCAGAAAGACTGTGTCAATCTTTTTTGGGGTGGGGGCATTGGCATGACTCAATGTGCCCATTTGGAATGGGGGGAGCAAAGGCCCTTGTCCAAGGGGTCGCTCCCCCTCCCTGGTGTCTAGTGGGTGGATCCGTGCTTGGGGAATCACCCTCTTGAGGCGAGCCCCAAGCAGGGATCCACTAGAGAGGGGTACCATTGGGAAGGGGAGATTCCCCCCTTTCCCATAGCACCTCTCCTGTGTCTTTCGGTGCTGGGGGCCCTGATATAGCCCCACAAGCACTGAAACATTCATTTTCATAGTAATGAAAATGGCGCATCATGCCCGCGATCCTCATTACATAGAAAATTTTAAAAAATGCTTCGGGAGGTTGGGGAAACTCTTCCCCGCCTCCCGAGGCAAAAAAATGAAATCTCTCTGCTGTCTCCAGCAGATGGATTTTGTGCTCGTGTGTGCATGACGGAATGGTTCCATCATAAGCACACGAGCACTGGTACTCATGACAGAACCATTCCATCATGAGCACCAAAGGGGTTAACCCACGACAGTCACATCAACGTAGTTGTTGGATTGTCGGGGTGTCATTTTATATTTCAGTTTGCTTTTCACACACAGCCTCTGAGATAAACAAGCTTTCAACAGAAAAGAAAGACTCGTGCAACACAGCTCCACTTCCCATAGATAGATAAAAAAAATCATTGTTTCAAGTTATTAAAATTCATCACAATATAAAAAGCACAGTAAACAGGTAATGCATATCATGATCATTCAATAAAAAGAACAAAAAGCACAACGTGCAACTCTGATAGGGAGCAGCTTCCCTGGAGTGCAAGGTGCAAAAATAATCACATGTAAAGAAGATTTAACCAGAATAAAACCAACTCTAAATTGGTTTGGACTGTCCAAAGAACCACTATAATTTCTACTAGATCTGTTACTGTTTCTAGGTGCGCCAAGCCAGCCCCGCAAGCAACCTCTGTACGATTGTTGCTGATCCCAGCGGTATATCTCCTAAAAATTGAAAAGCTGACGCCCTGTTGAAAGAATTACATTTTAACTATGGTCCGGCACCTTTGGCAATGTTAAATGGCCCCAGTGATGAGGTCTCAGTAATAAATCTACATCCATGATAAAAGTTCCATAACACCTGATATACAAGGATGTGTTGCCTGTAAATGTCAGTCTAAATCACAGAATGGCGCTGGTATTTAACCATGTATAAAAACACTGATAAATAGGTATTAGAACGTGATAAGAGCTCAGAGCACCCACATAGAGATTATTCAGCCGATAAAGATCTTAATAACACTAATGATTAGGAGCTTGATGGTACCAGAGTCAATGTATTTTTAGCTTCTTTGAGGACTTTCACACAACGGGCCGATAACTAAGGGCTCATACCACTCAGACATATAAAGATAACCGTGTTGCATTGCCTTATACCAAGATAAACAAAACTGTTTTTAACAAGAAACATCTTAGATTTTTTTTAATTGGGCAAACACATATCATGTGGGCGAGGCTTTTATTCTTAAAATTACATAGACGTCACTGCTGCTCAGAAGACCCTCTTAATCTTCCAAATTTGTAGGCTTTCAAAGAGATTAAACTACATCTCGGTCTCAACAGCTCTTTCTTGATCGACAATTTCATGTTGGAAGCTAAGTACGCAGCTGTCCCTGGCTCTTGATAAAATGTGTCACAGAGACTAGCGTGAGCTTTCCAGGACTGTTCTTGTATGTCCCTGACCCTCGATTGTATCCTAGCCGTTTTTCACAGCAATTTTGCTGAAAGCTTCGGGGTTAAATTAGGGAGTGGAATGTTGGTGTTGGTCGTTTCCAGGGCTTCCATTGCATCCCTAAAGTAACGTTCCCATGGTAATGCTTTATCATGAAAACCTTAGCATATCATTTCCTTGAGTGACCTGCAGCTGCCATTCTGAGCTTCCCAAAATATCCCCAAAAAGGGTCTTTTAATATAAATGATTCTTTAAAGAGGCCGAATTCCAGCCATAGCTGTGAGGACGGAGCAGCATCGGGGAGATTTAAATGTCATCTGTAGCACCTCAATTGAGCTTTACCTAAATAGCCCAAGATATGGTCTTTAAAAATCAATGTGCCATGTGTGAGTGTAGGCATGGATTGGCCATTGATTACATTGCAGATACCCGTAAGGTCAGGCCCATTCATCGTAGACGACTGTTTTTTAATACTCGTTGTCATTGACAGAGCCAAAACCTTAAGGTGCTCTTAATGTGTAACATGCAAACCACAGTTATTAAAAAAATACCCAAATCTTTTAAGCTGGTAACTTGTTCCAAGACCACATTGTTTATGGAAATATTTTTTATTTGGCTAGATATTTGTTTCCTAGTCCGCAGGCCGTGATTTTCAATTTGCTGAATATTTCAAGTTTATTTTCTGCACAGTAACAAGCTAGGGCCGCCTATTATCAAATAATAAAGTATCGTCCACATACTGGAGACATTGTATGTTAAGGCTGCAAACTTCGGAGGTACTGCACATGCGACTTCCAATGCTTTATTAATGTTGGCCAAATAAAGATTGAACAACAATGGAGCAAGAATGCAGCCTTGTTTTACTCCAGTGGTGGTCCTAATTCTATGGGTGGTGACTCTGTTTGATGCAACTTTCACTTTTACCCATGTGTCAGTGTATAGGCTTCTGATGGCCCTTAAAAGGCCTTCCGCGATGCCCGAGCTCGACAACTTCTGCCACAGTTTCCCTCTGTCCACTCTTTCAAATAGGCTTTTTTTATGTCTATTGAGGCAATATATAATGATGGGGACTTTTTGGTGTTCACAGTTGTAATCAGTGAGGAAATTATTATCAGGTTGTCTTTGGTTCCTTGCCCGTGCCTAAAGCCTGATTGGGTGGTGGGAATAGGGCCTCAATGCTGGACCACTCTTCTAGCTCCTTGTTAAAGATTTAAGAGAAGCATTTACCTTCAACGTGCAGTAAGGAAATAAGTCAGAAGTTGGCATGGTTTACACACGCTCCCTTTTTAGGTCTCGCCTGACCCAGCGCATGCGCTGGTCTGGCGAGACTTATTGAGAGGGCTCCAAAAAGTGCTACCAGGCCAGCCTAGAGCTACAGTGCATGTGCGCGGGCGGGCGCGCGCGCCGCGCTTGACCGCAATTACTTCCACTTTCGCGGCCGCAGGGCCGCTTTGATGTTCTCCGTGAGCCAATTTAGAGGCTGGGCGCCAAATGAAAATGTGCTTGGAAGGTTATTTTCATGACCACACAGAAAATAAACATTTACATTGTAACTATTGGGAGCACAGTTCGAAAACCAGAGCAGGTAGCGACCATATCCGCAAAGTGTATGCTGATTTATACACCTCTTAAACTACTAGTACTACACGAAACGATAGCAAACAGCAACGATCCTCCACTTTACAATTAAAACAACCAGTAAAAGCAAGACCTTATATATCAACTGGGACTAGTGCATAACAATGCCTGTGCAGGTTAATGCAGTTCTTATTACCATGGCGGATGGCGCATTCAGAAACTTCAAGTCTCACTCTTTCAAAGTTAGATTCATGCATTTGCAGTTGGGCCGAGCTCTCATTCGCAGCAGGTTAAATATCAAACCTGGAGAGAAGGCCTTGAACCTGGACCTTACATGCTGCTCAGTTGAGAGCTCTGCATGTGTATCTGAGACTTTTCTTGCATTCACGGACTTTTGTGTTACAATGCAGCATGTTCACCATAATTACAAATATTGGGGAGGGCTATTTGGTTTCTGCAATTCTTCATATGCATGTATGACAAACCACTTTACACTACTTCCTTGCAAACATCTTTGGATACCAATTAGAGAATAAAGTTGAAGACGCTCACCTAGACTCATAAGATACACTAATCCTTACGTAATCCTTACGAATCAAATACACATCTGAACTCAAGCAGAAACAAGCACTGGCAAAGCCAACAAGTCTGGCATAAGCTGGCAGCCTTTTGCCAATGCTTATTTTGTTTTGTCATGGTTTTTGTGAAACTTTATTATCGGGGGAATGGTCAGGCCCTCACCAATATAAGAAAATTAAAACATGGGCTAAAAGCAACAATAGTTGTTGGTCTCAAAAAGCACACATTACCATATTTCTCCCTGGCACTGAAGGGAGCTACCTTGTGTGTGGATGTGCTGGTGGTGAATGAGCAGAATACCGTCACTCAAAGTGAAGTGGGAGTATCCCGTTGCCCCATGTTTTATGCTAGAGTGGGCAGAAGAAGAACGTGAAGGACACAACACCAGATCAATGAATGAAGAGGAATGGATCAAATGTCCTATAAGTAAGGATATGATGTGTGTAATTTTAGTAAAATCAAAAGGTCTTAGCTAACCCCAGATCTAAAAATATCTGCTGTTGGTTCCCAAACACAAACAAAAATGCATTTGCATCCCCATGACAAGTCTGAACAATAACTAAGAGCACCACTTGCTTGATGACCGCAATACTCTAGGGGATTTCCCATCAATTACTAATGAAAACTACACTGAGGAAATAGTATAGTGAAGTATTTCCTTTTTGAAGCATGGTACCTTGTGTCTTCGCTTTTGGTTATAGGTTGTCCTCTTCCCGCATACACTCTACATTAGTAAAAGTAAAAATATTGGCCCTTAAATATCTAACCCACATTTAGCTTAATTCTGCCTTTGACCACCTTTTGTTTACCCTTTTACAAATACTATGACTTTGTACGCTCACAGCAGCATGAATACGCTGTTATCTAAGGTGACAATGTTCCCAGTAATCTTCTTGAGGTAAAAATACGAGGAGACTTTGGAAGTCTGATACAAGTTTCTTTTGCAAATAGCAGACTCTACTAGTTTGTGCAATACTCACTTCGTTGTGCCAACTTCAGAACGAGGTTACACTTATTAGAGTGGCTTGGCAACAACTCAATAACATAAAATCAGTTTATTTGAGTCTTTGAACACTTCATTGTCACATCCTTTATCAACTTCTAAAATATCTAGTGAATATGCATGGGGGAACACCTGTATTGCTGCAACTACATTAGATGATACACAAACACAAGTTAATCAGAATGTATAGTGTTATTACAACAAGAAGGACTGCAAGCATTATTTTGAAAATCTCTATTCCACGGTTCCCAATTATCCCCGATAACCAAGACAGGATGCCACTCATGTTAATGTATGGACAATTTGAATCTTGTGTAATTTCTTCACACTATCTTTAATGTCATCTATCTGTTCATGAATACTAATGGTTGTATTGGAGAAAACGTTCGCTCAGACCACCCCACTTTGGCTACATAGATACAATACAAGGCCATTCTATTCTGCAAGAGCATTGTCTTCTAGGTATCTAACTGATCTGATATGAAACTTAAGGAAAATGTAGGTGGCATTGACTACTTCTTCCAGTATCTGAGCATTGTGTCTAGTCTCTTGGATGGCCTGACTTACACCATAGTTGGTGAATAGGATGGAAAATAATCTGTTCTTTTCAGAGACCTCACGTTGCCTTCGCTTTTGCTGGAAAGGGTGAACATCAGAGTATCTGATAGTGTGGATAATGTAGCCAGGATAAATGACACCAGCACATTCTAGAAAAAAGCCATGAATAGGCGTTCTTTGCATAGATGATGGTTGCACAGTCTCTTTGACATCCATGCTTGTGAAACACTATGCTAGTAGGAAGATGATGTTCAAAAGGGGTTCCTACATAATGAATGGTCTCTACAACAATGTCACTCTCCCTTTGGCTCACAGAGTCACTCTTGTTAGATATTTCTTGTTGTTCACAGAACTGCCTCCTTTCCGATAAACCAAATGAACAACATCAGGTTCATTGCGACAAGTGGAATTATTGTAGTCTTTAATGCTATACAAAGACTATCAGGTGGTGCTGGCATATTCAAGCAGTTTGTGCCCGTGATAGAACAGATCAAGACAAGTTTACTTTTTACTAGGCGGTGCTCCAATCAAAGGTACACAAAAACAATAAAGAAGGTCTATGACACATCAAACTGAGAAAACTAGAAAAGAACAGGTCTAGTGAAAAGTATTCTCTAAAATTCCATCTCCTTCGCTGCAGTATAATCCAACCATACTTAACGACAGTGAATAAGAATATTATTTGTCAATGAAAGAGTAAACATCATTAACGGAAACAATGCACCTGTAACATTGCAACTGAGGATATACGTGTATGTGTTCATGCATGGGTATGTGTAGATATATAAGTTTATGTGCTCATCTCTCCATTTGCTTCTCTTTCTGTCTGATGGGTTTTGCGCATTCTTCATTCAAATGAGTGAGATCTTACTTGTATGTGTAAGTACGTTTGTGCACACGTTTGACTGCCTATCCTTCTTTGTGCATATGTTTTACTGTGCGTGCATGACTTTCTGTGTTTGCTTACCTTTGTGGCTGAATGCGTTCATGTATGTGTGGCAGTATGTGCATGGCTAAACACTTTTGAGTGTTCGCGTGAGGGCAAGTGTATGAGTTTCTTTTGCTGCATGTGTGTGACTGTCTGCGGTTATCTAGCATGTGAATGCTAAGTGCCGTGTTCAGGATCTCCAAGGGAGTTTTGATCATTTTCATCTTTCTCTATTTCACACGCTATGTCTGTGTGCTTTTCTGTGTGATATGTGTATCTCTGCATGTTTTATGCACGGTTGTGTGTGTGTTCATGGGCAGCACTGTCTTTGCTTGTGTGAGCTTATGTGCATGTGAGAGGGTGTTTTTGTGTGCCTGTCAATTTGCCCGTATTTTATTGAGTGTATTTTTGTCTGCGCTTGAATGCTTGTCTACATGTGTTCATGTATATGTGTCCTCTTTCCTGTGCATGAGTGTGTCTGGTCTATCTATATTTGCAGTGCTTTCAGTGAGCCAGTCAAGACTCTCTCTACACACCTCCCTCTACCCATCTCTCTCTACACACCTCTCTCTCTCTCTCTACCTCTAAGTGGCAGTGGAGCCTGATAGCACTGCTTGTCCTTTAAAAAAAAAAAACATTGGCATAGCCAATAGGTCTCGCCTTTGGGGCCTTATGAGTGTTTAACCATGCAACAGTTAATGTTGTTGCGCCAAGTATATTGTGCTGCATAACTAAATACTTATAAGATCCCAAAAGCGAGACCTATTGGCTATGCCAATGCTTGTTATGTATTGGGGTAAGTATTGCACCTCAGCAACTATACGGCACTGAGATTTCCATTACACAGTTTTTGAAAAGGGGATTAAGAAGGGCAGCCAATTCTTCTGCAGCATTTTTAAATATCCTTGTAGGGATGCCGTTCGGGCCGGGAGCTCCCGCAGATCTAAAAGAGACTAAAATATACTTAAGGGAAGGCTTAGAGAATATAGCATCAGCCCAAGATGAAATACTTTGGATTGGACTGGCACAACCTGCTTATTCTTCAAGTGGAGCCTCCTGATCACCTTCCATTTTACCAGCATTGTATAAATTAAGGATAAATTGCATCCACTAAGGGGCTGAGATCAGGTATTTTGATTAGATTTTTTTTTTACAAGGTTCCAAAATTTCGCTGAATCTTTTATTTTTAGGACCACATGTAATTCTACACAAGCCTGCTCCTCATTAGCATGAACAATTTCCCAGGCTTTTAACCGATAAGCCTGCCTCACATTCCTAATTTCAGCTAATTCTTTGGCGGTGGCAGTACCTTTGTGCATGGCCTCCGAAGTTTGTTTAGTTTGCGTTTCAGGGTCCTCAAAGGTGAATTATTGGGTTCCTTCTGGGGGTGGGCACTACACGTTATTTGGGGCTTGCTTGGCAACTTCTCCAGTAGTTTGGACAGTAATATTTGTCAGCTTGAAGTGGAGAATGAGCCATTAAATGCCTCACTTTGCAGCACTTTTCTCAGCTCTGCCAGGGCCCCCGGGGCCAGTGTTGCAGGCCATTTTATTCTTTGTGGCCCACACGGGCCTTCTTCTATGCCAACTACTTGTAGTTGTATTAATTTTGTGGTCTCTCTGTGGATAGAGCATGACAGTTGAGCATGGTCAGTTATTGGAGAATAAAGTACTTGAAAGTTGCTTGCCCAGGTAAAATGCTGGGTAGTAAACCAGATCTAGTTAATCAGCAAGGTGGAGGAGCTAGTTGTATAAGTATAGATGGCTAGTTAATCATTACTTCCTCTTACATTTAGGGTTCGTAAGTCTGACTGACTGACTAAATATTTATAAAGCGCACTATTGCTGAGGCGTCTTGGCGCTGAGGTGTGTGAAAAACAGGAAACGCTGACAGATCTAGAGCTTGGTGAAGAGCCATGTTTTTATCATTTTTCTAAAAAGAGTCCTGCTGGACTGTAGTCATATCTGTATTGGGGAGGGAGTTCCATAATTTAGCTGCTTGGTGTGAGAAGCCCTTTCCTCCCCATCTGTCTCTTCTTATCTTGAGGATACGTACCAGTCCAGCATTAGTGGACCTGAGACAGCGTAGTGGCACATACCTGGGAAATAGGAGTTGTATATCCGCCGCTCCTCCTCCATACAGAGCTTTATGCACTAGGCAGAGGGCCTTAAAATCCACTCGCCGCCGAACTGGAAGCCAGTGGAGCTGCATAATACTAGTGCACGTGGGATGATGTTTGGGTAGATCAAGCAGTACAAAGTCCAAATCATTTAAGGCGGCGGTGAACCTCTGGCCAGCCTAGTCTCTCTTTGTTTGCCCGGGCACAATACCAAGGATTCTCCATAGGTTGTCCTCTTCTTTCTGCCATGTGAATATTTTGGGCGTCTCAAGCAAAAACATATTGGAGTCTGTTGGAAATGGCCCTTTTTGCAGGTTTAGCCCCAAACATTTTGCTTCTTCCTCCTACTTTTTCCTGACCTGTGGTTGTTGGCATTAGGACTCTGGGCACTTTACCACTGCTGATCAGTGCTAAAGTGCATATGCCCTCTGTGTAAATTGTTACTGCGATTAGTTATCCATGATTGGTATATTTGTTTTACCAGTAGGTCCCTAGTAAAGTGCACTGAGTGTGCCAGGGCTGATGAATCAAATGCTACTAGTGCGCTTGCAGCACTGATTGTGCCACCCACATGAGGCCTGCCACCGTAGTGCCTGCGCGCAGTTTGTTAACTGCCATTTTGACCTGGCCAGTATACCCACTTGCCAGGGCTTACCCTTCCCTTTTCTTACACATTGGACACCCCTATGGTAGGCCCAAGGTACCCCTCTGAGCAGGGTGCAGTGTATGGGAAAGGTAGGACATGTACTGGTGTGTGTAACATGTCCTGATAGTGAAATACTGCCAATTTTGTTTTTCACGATTGAAAGGCTATCTTGCCCATAGGACAGAATGGGGAATATTCTGTAACATTTTTACAAGCATATCTTCCCATAGAAGTAAGATAGAAAATTGGAGTCTAGTATCCCTGAACTCAGAATTTAATAACACATCTTTTAGGAAGGATGGTTTTTAAATTCTGTGTTTGAAAATAGCACTTTTAGAAAGTGGCTGTTTTCTTGTCCAACCTTCCTGTATGCCTCTGCCTGTTTGTGGAATGACTGCCTGGCTTTGGAGTGACAGGGGCTGGGGTGGCTCCAGGAGTCTGGGTGAGTCAGCACTAGGCTGAATAAGCCGATCTGCATTTGGAGTGGTGGGAGGAGTAGCACCTGTACCTGACTAGGGCTGTGCCTGCCTTCCACAAAAGACTTGCTCCACCTCCTGTGGTGTGTCTAAAGACCCTGGCCCACACTGACAAAGGAAGAAGTTGTGCACTGGCAGAGTGCACCCAGAACTGGTTTGGACTGGGTTCAGGACCCCTTACACAAAGAGAACAAAGACATTTTTGGGGTATAAATATTAGAGCTGTAATCCCGAACTATAGACAACTTACTGGCACATGCATCAACAAAGACTTTTGCGATTCCTTAATTGCGATTTTTAAGGAATCGCAATTAAGGAATTGCAAAAGCCTATGCATGTAGGAATCGCTATAAAAATAGCGATTCCTACAAATTCCTTAATTGCGACTCGCAAATTGCGAGTCGCAATTAAGGAATGCCGTCCCATTCATTCCTATGGGCCTCCAGGCCCATAGGAATGAATTGGAGATTGCATGAGCAATTTGCGAGTACCAGTAGGTACTCGCAAATTGCTCATGCAATTTCAAGGGTGCAAGGGTGTCAAAATGACACCCTATTGCACCCCTGAAATTGATCTGTGCACACATGTTGCACACACACATGCTCTAAGGGCATGTGTGTGCGCAACATGAAACTTTGAAAAGTGCACAAAAGTGCATTTTTTAAAGTTTTGCAAATTACCATGAAGTTCTACTTCATGGTAATTTGCTCCCCCTATTAGCGAAATCGCTAATTTTTTCACTTTCATGCATTGCATTTAAGGAATCTCAATTTGGGATTCCTTAAATGCAATCGCAATTTAAGGAATCGCAATTTAGAGATTCCTTAAATTGCGATTTTTGCATTTGGGATGATGCATCCCAAATGCAAAAATACCGGTCGCAAAGGGGCAGATTCTGAGAATCTGCCCGTTTGCGACCGGTTTTTACATTGATGCATGTGCCTATTAGTGAACAAGAGGAACCTTTGCCAAAGAGGACAGCTGAAGAGACTGAGGAGAAGTACTGCCCTTGCTGTGTGTCTGAGGTTGGCCTGCAGTTTGCTGTTTCTGATGAGGGGAGTATAAAGAGACTTTGCTGTGTGTTGTGCCCTCCCTGCTTGAAGAAGGACTTTGCTTTGTGCTGTGTCCATCTGTGACTGAAGAGAAAAGTCTCCAAGGGCCTGAGCGAGCTGGCCTCCTGTTGTGGAAACTCATGGACACCAAAGTTTCCCCCATCGTCTTAGCAACACTGTGTGCGTGTGCTTGTTCTGCAACTGAGACTGTCGTAAGATCTGCTGTGCCCGTGTGTCTGAGCATAGCCGTGACTGCCTAGAATCCTGCAGTGTAATCATCGTAATGCTGCAACACTGATCACCGCCCTTGCCCGAGCCGTCAACTGAGAGGAGCTGCGAGTGTCTGTCATCGCCGTGAAGTGTAAAAGGATCACTGTGAGCCGTCCACTGAGAGGTGTTGTGAAGATGTGTTACCGCCGCCGGCCCAAGTCATCTGCCTAAAATCAAGAGAAGAGAAGAGGCGCCGTGACCCGATCATCTGTGAAGCCGTCGCCTAGCAACCAGAATTCCTCCACCGAGGAACAGCTGTTGCCACCGGAGCTGCCAGCGGGACGTCGGGCCGCGAGGAAGCAACCCCCAGGTAATGCTCGGACTAAAGTCCTGAGCCGGTGCGCGTGTCACTGCCCGGGGCGGGTTGTGTGTGTCTGAAGAGACGGCTACGATCTTCCTTTCGTAAAAAAACCTCGCACTGGGTAATTCTGTCGGCCCGTACCTGCCCTAAGTAGCATGGCGGTACCAGGGCCCGTGGTTGTGCATTACCTCTACATCTTCAAAGTCTCTGGGGGCATATCCTTGCACATGCCGACTGAAGAGTCATACAAAGGAATATAAACCTGCAAGTTATTTTTGATAACATCTTGAAAAATCGATTGCACTGATTACGCATATGTTAGATTTTTGACGTTTTGGTCTTGTCAAAGTTTAGATAAAGATACTTTTATTTTTCTAAGCTGGTGTGGTGTCCATTTGTGGTGTTATCACTGTGTGAGTGCTAGTACAAATACTTTAGACATTGCCTTGGGGATAAGGCTGTCTGCTCGTGGTGAGCAGGGGTTATCTAGAGTGTGTTTCCCACTTACTGTGACTAGAAGCAAGGGTCCCTATTTGGTCGCAGGTACCTACCTTTGCCAACTAGAGACCCCGAGTTCTAACAAAGTCCCCTGCCAAAACCCACGTTTCTTTATTGTACTGCTGGCGTAGGGCATTAATTAATTTTAAAATGTCAAAAGTGATTGCTTTCTTTTTTGTTTGCCTGGGGTTTAAATAAATGGTTCCTATAATATGCGGGGGTTCCTTTTTTGATCGCCTGATGAGGTTGCTACTAGCCTAAAAAAAATACAGGCCCCGGCAACATGCATTCAAAAACAATTTCTCTTGGATGACTTTATATCATTGATTATATCACACACTCATTCACTCATGCGATTTTGAAATATCCTCAACGAACTATTGAGACAGGACCCACAAATCAATTATAAAGAATTTATGTAAATATCAGCATACATTTATTAAAAAACAAATATAATAATATAATATGCAATTCATAAACATGATAATATTCATATGTTAATTTTTTTTTAAAGTTGATCTCAAGTTCATGAAAAAGCTATCCAACACCATTAAAATGAGAGACAATCAGAGTGACAAACATATGTCATCATAAGCATGTTAATTCGATTGAATCAATATTGTCCGAGTCTGTAAATTCTGGTGTACCTAGTCTCCCCCTCGAATTTAACAGAAAAAGAGAAGCGTTGACGCATTTCGGTGGACAAAGTATTGATAAGCCACCTTCTTCGGGACTCACAATTTTTATGTCCCTCTCGAGAACAACATAATGTAATATATGCCTTAAAATTTTTCCTGCTGGTTATGGGGATATCATTCTAATCTGTATAACTCTTTCTCGCATCATAACACTTAGGCACTGTGTTCCAATCTTACTCCAAATATTTGGGCAATCTTCTCCATGCAATTAGGAGTCCAATATTTAGTATTCCCCTTAGGGTTTAAAATCCTCTATTCTTGAAATATAGCGATGGAGACTGATAAGCCCTCCAGTTGTTTCCAACGGCTTACACCAATGCCTTCCCCGTCAATGTTGTGCTTACATGTCTTTCAGGGATTCCTTTGCTTCCTTTTCAGGCCAATAGATACCTTCCGTTCTAATGTGGGTGCCGAGAAAAAAGAGTGCCAGGATTGTCCAATATATATCCAACGCCTTATGGACCAAGATTGAGATGCCTCTAGAGGCGTATCCCTCTATAATAGAGGGAATGGCCAGTGGGCAATATTTGTTATGGTCCGGCCAAGTCAGCTGTCACTTAGGAGGGATTTTAGACCTTGTATTTTCCATGTGTAATGAGTAATTTGGTGTTTGTTTCTTAGATGCCGCCGATCTCATATTCCCTGGAGTGTCTCTTACAAAAGTTGAACATCAACGGCGGTTCCTCGGCAGCCAGCAGACTCTTTTGTTCGCTGCTTGGTCCATTGACATTGTAATGCGTTCTACTGCTGATCGCAAGAAGGCCGACCCCTTCGTACCACAAAGTACAGAGTCAGGGTGCTGCAAGGGCATATTTTTTGCAAGGAGCCAGGGATATTTTGGTTTTGCTGGCTTACTTATATTTATTCCCCACTCTGCCAAAATCTTTCAACAAATTTCAATCGCCTGGTGAGCTCTTTGTTTCTAAATAGTACCTTTGTGGCGTCCTGTAGACTCTTGTTAAGCCATAGGACAAATATAATGTAGATCAGATCTTTCAAGTCCAGTCACCCCAGCTTGGATAAAGATGACAATAGTTTGAGTAAGTTGCTCCTATTTAGAACATCTTTCTGCCCACGGAAGACATATTCCACCCCTTTGGACATATTGGCCAATTCTTTGGGTGGGTGGAAAAACCATGGCTTTGACTGTCGGTTGCCCTGTTATCTATTTGAAGGTGTCGGATGCAGTGAGAAGAGAATGATTGTTGGGCATTATCTCTTTCCACTTCTCGGAGTAGGATGACCTCCGTCTGTGCCTCAGTGGTCTTTGTTAGTTTTCTGATATTTAAAGAAGACATCTAAGTCCCCACAGTTTTATTATCCTCCAATTTTGGGCCGTCTGGGCATTGGTGCACTTTCCCACCAATGCGCACTGCCCGAAACTGGTCTTTGGTTCAAGTCTTGTTGTATGTTCAAAGATTGTTTCAACTTTCGAATCCCCCAGAATGGATCTTATATCTCTTGCTTGTTTGAATGGGGGAAATGGGAGGCTCAGTCAATTTCAATATCGGTGATGGGTTACTAGGTAAAATACTTTCCACGTTGGGCGCCAGAATGTGGAAATATGGATTTTTCTGGTCAGTTATGTCCCCTATCTTGGACCCCAACGGTTCTATGTGCATGTCGCAAGTACATGTATGCTCCCTCCAGTTCCAGTAATGATGACGCAAACACATGTGCGTCCACCGTCAACATGTCCTCTGTCAGATCCGCCATAAATGGGCTGGATATTCCATTCCTAAATATGAAAGGCCACCGGCTTTATATGGTTCACTTATGCCATTTTACAGTCCAGGCAAGTAGGCCCTGATTCTGTCATCGAACTCCTTTTGCCTTCTGCCTCTGAAAGCTCCAAGTTCAAGCCTGCATCTGTGACCATGAACTTTGTCTCATTCTCTGCGTGGCTCACGAAGCCTGACATCAGCCTATTCTCTGCCAAGAACTGTATTTCACCTTCGAATTATCTGCTTCCCCCTCAGCCGATGCATTCCTGCCTAGTAGCTTAAGTAAACATTCTTCCAGTTACCAAGCAAAAAGGCCCATCTTCTCTGTCCTCATGCAAGTAATTCATAGCCCTGTTACCATGGAATATTCCTACCCCCTCGCATTCAGTGTAGACACCTAGACGCTTGTACACGCACGCACAGTCAGTATAGAATAGATTCTGTCCGAGAGTCCTTCTTTTGTGGATAACATAGTTCTTTAAACATAGGATGTTAGATATGATTTGGGATTAGGTTGACTTGACCCCCCAGACTTCCTGTCTCCACACGTAGAGCTAAATGTCAAGTCCCCGTCACCCCCTAGTTACACGTCAATTACACGTCAGACTGCTGCGCGCGCATCAATGCCAAGTATTATCTTATAGATCCACCTATGTATTACATCATAGCCAATCATGTTCCTTTTTACTCATTATTACACCCATTTTCGGTTACGCAAACCAAGCGTCAATGTCCTTATCAATTGTTACGCCTACTGTATTCACTTCATTATGATGTATGTATTATAAAGGTTACTGCTTGTCAATAAAGTATGTACTTCACTTCCTGAACTCCCGTGGTGATGGAACTTGAAGCATCCGATTATAATCGCTTATTGGAATAAAGCCCATTCTGAAACTCTAATATCACGGATTCTGCCTCTCATTTCATTGAGCTATTTTACTATGTTCCTGTATCAAATTCAGTCCCGGAAAAGGAGAAATATTTACCACATGATGGCGCCCGAAAAGGGACACTTTCTCATCTCACGCGCCGGCGGTGCGTTGCAGGCCCGGTCTCCTGCCACAGCTGGACGGACAATAACGCGTACCAGCAGGATTTCCTGTATCTCCCTCCGGTCAAGCGGGGGCGACTGAGACTGCAATCAACACCCAGACGAGGCGGTGAGAAGTGCGAAGTATCCCGACCAGAGCCTAGCTGAGAGAGCAAGATCCGAGGTATACAGAGACCCACCAGTCCGACGTCAAGCCCAGTGTCCGACGAGTCGAGTCGAGTCCAGTCCAAATCCGAGTCAAGTTCAAGTTACTGAGGCCTTCCGTTTCCGAAGCTACCCGGTGAGTACCATTACTGGGGAGGCATTTCTGACGTGCACATAGGTTGTGCCGGTCAAGACGGGTTTGGGTACACAAATCCGGTCTGCACTGTTTTAGCAGTGTATCTGTACTGTTTAGCAGTATATCAAGTATTCCGAAGTGTCTAGTTATTATCTAGTTATTGTCGAGAATTAAGCTTGGTGATTAGTTATGCAGACGATCATCATTGTTGTTTCAGTTAAAGGTTTAATGTTTAATGTTTGAAGTGTTTAAGTATATCGTGGTATGAATGACTGTTCATTATCGTGTTTATTGTATTAAGTCTGTTCAAATTCAAGTATCAGGTCAAAATCAAGTATAAGGTCAGTTCTCAATATGCCGTTCTTTTCGAAATTAAGACAGATCACTACCAGAAAAGGGGTTCTCGAAGAAGCCGTCCCTATTCCTCCTAGAGACACCCCAGGGCACTTTATGTATCACAAACATGGATTAGACGCTATATTATTTCTTGATTTATGGGTAGACTATACCAAGGGATTACCAGAAAGTCAGAGGTGGCCCACAGCAGGGACCTGGGATGCAGAGTGCATCATGAAAGTCGAGGAAGAGTTATGGAAAAGGAAAGTCAGACAGTCACAGAAAGACGCCGTTGAATTATGGCGTAAAGAATCACATAGACGAACAGAAAAAGCACGTAGACAGGAAGAGAAGAGTAAAGAGAATTCCAATAAAGTTCGAGAGAATCTATTAATTGAGGAAGGTATCCGAGTGAAATCAGAACAAGTAGACAGACAAAGAAATGCCCTTATGAATGGTATGTATCCCCTTCTGGCCGAAGGATTACCTAAGGCTACTCCGGAAACGCCAAAAGACTTGCCAACCCCATTGTTCCCCATAAAGGTACATCCTAAGGGGCATCCTAGAACCGCAGAAGATGTTTTTCTTTCCTCATATTTAGATGACGCAGCTCCCGAGTATGCCAATTCCGCCCCACGTAGACCGCCTACCAGGGAGGTTCAACGCCAAGATCCAGTACCCGTATCCCTACAGCAACAAATCGAGTCACAAGTTCCGGCAAGCACATCGGTTTCTGTATCCGCTCCTACAGCTACTTCTATGGCTGTGTCCACACCTGTAGTTGCTGTGTCACGTTCAACGAATCCTTTTACACCCGACGCCCCAGATGGAGCCGCGGGAGGAGCTACCAATGTCTTTTCTACGCCACCCAGAATAAATAAGCTTACTTTTCAAGAGTCAGCGCATTCACGTACACCCAAACTCCTTAGTGCCCGTGCGCTTAAGGAACTTCTTATAGATTGTAGATATGACCCGGTGCCTGGAAAAGAGGACGAAATGACCCTAGCATCATTGCGTATCAGACGAGCCGCAGTGTATTTAGCGAAGTTACCAGGAATGACTGCGCATCTAGATAATATATATAATTTTGTCCAAACCGGGCGAGATCCAGAATGTATTTACAGAGCTATGGAATACCAGAAAGTAGAGATACAGGGGGAACTGTTACGTTTCCTCATAAACTGTGTGATCAGAAATCAAGACCGACCGGGGGTAGACCCGGAAGCCATGAGAATTCTTACAAGATGGAGCCAGAATATATCAGAAGGGAGACATGATAAACAAAATTGTATAATAGCCATGTGCCGAAAGATCCGTAAAGAAATAGAACGCCTACACGAAGAGAGATTAGAGACAGACGAGTTCGAACAAAACGAGGAAGAAGGGCCAGGACTGCCCACAGGACAGTCAGACACCATAGCCTATGTAGGTAGAGGAAGATCTTGTAATAGGAATCAGACTAGATATCATACTGACTCAATACATCCGACGTGTCCAGATAATAACAGGAATTTTCAAATACCTATAATTAATATAAGGTCTAACGAGCATTCGTTCCAAACCGCCGACAAACTACTCCGAGAACGAAGGGGTTATCATTTCCTCGATTCTATGGATGAACAAGATTTAGCCAGGGCAGCTGTCCATTGGGTGGACAGTCCCGGAAAATATAGTGATGATACAGTAGTACGCACATTTTTGAATCTTACCCCAGATGAACAAAGGTTAGCTGGGATTTATATGATCCAACAACTCATTATACTATATCGGAGTCAGCATTCGGACCCTGGTCCCTTGCCTGACATACTGACTGAATTACTTATGAATAAATGGAGAGGTCCAGGTACTGAATTAATTAAAGAAATTCTAGAATCAAGAAAGCAGTATATTCTTTTCGTATGTTCGGAACATGTTCCATTGTCCGTCAAGGAAAGAACTACGTATCACATAGATAGACAGAATCCCTTACGAGAAGTGCACCCAATAAAGGGTGAGGACAATGAGTTTAAACGCGTATTTGTATATACGCCTATATCGAAAATAGAATTATTAGAAATGAAGAAAGTAGTACCCAGTCATGACAAGGACCCAGCGGGGTTTCACCGAGAAATTAAAGACATGTTACTCATGGGAGAGTATACCTACCCCGACATTATGACAATATTAAAGGTGTTGATGCCTGCTGGCATTTATGAGAAACTCAAAGAAAAAGAGTGGGAGGTAGGTGATCAAAAGATAGAATGGTCAGCATTAGAAGCAGAAGAAAGGGCCCGAGGTCCAGGTTCGGGGCTTGGGGACAAAACTAAGGCATTACCAGGACTACTAGTACAGGTACTGCCACGTTTATTAACTACGAAAAAGGAAGATTGGGGTACAATTTCAGCCTGTAAACAGAAGCAAGATGAAGACACTAGTGATTACTATGCCCGTTTTGAAAAATGTTTTGGTATAAATAGTGGCATAAAAGCAAGTAGCGAATCATACCCACATCTGTTTGTAACAAAATTAGTAGAAAATGCTCTGCCTCCAGTAAAGAATAGAGTATTAAAATTCGAAAGTACCTGGCAAGGTAACACTCCAACACAAATGTTACAAATGTTACAGTACCACCACAATAGAATTAAAGAGGAACAAGAACATGAACACAGACGCATGAAAGACACAAAAATGAAAATGCTAGTTTCCCAGACAGTTCCAGCTGAAGGACATAAAAAGGGTATGACACATTCCGATTCAGCAGGACCTGTAAAAGGGACATGCAATTATTGTAAAAAGCCAGGCCATTACGTACACGATTGTCCAGTTTTAAAACATAATATCGCCATAGGTAAAACACAAGAAAGATCACGGCCACTCAGACAAGACCAGAATGAACAAGGAGCTATACAGCATGTCCAGGCAATGCCAGCCGCACAACAGCCAATACAGTTTGTGCCAGCTGCACCACCGTTGCCTGTTGCTGCCACACAGACAACAACACGACAAATGTATCAGACTGCACAGTATGAATATCCGGAGTATCAACGTTACGCATGAACTAGCCTAGAGAGGGAAGTTGACTTACCCCTTATCGAGATTCCTGTAGATCAAGAAGGACCTTATGTACATAGTAAATTATTAGGTCAAGATAGAAAATTTTTACTCGATACAGGGGCAAGTCGAACAACTATAAAACGTAGTGAAGTTCCAGGGGCACCCCTCTCAGGCTCACAGAATATTTCCCTTGGTTTTTCAGGCAAACCTATTGTTAATGAAGTGTCACAGCCTCTTCCACTCACGATAGGACCTCTGACCCGAACTACAGATTTACTGCTTACTAAATCATGTCCAGAAAATTTATTAGGAATAAAAACGTTAAAAGCTCTAGGAGCCATAATATGTTGTTCTCCGGAAGGAGTAAGATTGTTTTTACGTGATTTTAAAGGTCACTATGTATCTAGAGACATGGATCCCCGACTACAGACTTTACCTACACATCTATGGGCACAAGGCCCTACTGATGTTGGTTGCATGAATATTACACCATATCGAGTCACACTAAAGGCAGGAGTGGTGCTACCACGAATGCGACAATACAAGTTACCACCAGATGCTGTAGTGGCTTTACTACAAATCATTGACGAGCTCATTGCCCAAGGAGTAGTTGTGGAAACAGACTCCAATATATGTAATTCACCGATAATACCGATTCTTAAACGAACAGATCCGAAGGCCCCGCCAGTATATCGATTGGTTATTGATCTGCGCGAGTTAAACAAATGCATTGTGCCACAATTCCCTGTGGTCCCAGATATCTCGTCATTACTGACAGCTATTGATTCCGAAGCGACATTCTTCACTGTAATCGATCTCAAGAATGCCTTTTTCAGTGTCCCAATAGATCCGGAAAGCCAATATTTGTTCGGATTTAGTTTAAATGGACGTAGCTTTAAATTCTCACGCGCACCTCAAGGATTTACAGAAAGCCCCAGCATCTATAGCCAAGCATTGAAACGAGAACTTGACAGTATCCACATGCCAGTTAACACGGCTCTGTTTCAATACGTCGATGATCTGCTGATCACCGCAAGAAGTGAACCTGAATGTGAGAAAGCATCACTGACAGTTTTACAATTTCTAGCCGAAAAAGGGCACAAGGTGTCCCCTTCTAAGCTGCAATTCTGTGTCCAGCGAGTTGTTTATCTTGGACACTCGCTGGACAAGGAGGGAAGGCAGCTTACACCCGACCGCATTCAGTTGATAGCTAACATGCCAATACCCAAGACACAAAAGGAGGTGCGGGCTTTCATAGGCCTCACTTCATATTGTAGACAGTGGATCCCGCAATATGCATTCCTAGCAAAACCACTCATTCAGTTGACAACCCAGGAGGCAGCCACATCGACTGTTCTCCCTTGGACTCAGGAACACACACAAGCTTTTGAAAAACTAAAGAAAGCTTTATGTCAAGCACCAGTTTTAGCAACACCATGTTACAGAAAACAGTTTACACTCTTTGTTACAGAACGCGAAGGTACTGCTTTGTCAGTACTCACACAGGAACAAGCAGGAGCACACAAACCATGTGCTTATTTTTCTAGTACATTAGATCCCGTAGCTCAGGCTTTGCCTGCATGTCTGAAATCAGTGGCAGCAACAGCCTTAGCAATCAGACAAAGCGATGCCATAGTGTTAGGACATCCATTAACAGTTCAAGTACCACACGCAGTAGAGGTTCTTGTAAATAGAACACAAACACAACACTTGACCGTAGCACGACTTACAGGGTATGAACTTACATTGTTTCAGCCACATATAGAAATAAGACGCTGTAACACATTGAATCCTGCCACACTTTTGCCAGTAATCGGAACAGACCCACTAGCCCATGACTGTATTGAAGTTATTACTGTAACGACAAAACCCAGACAAGACTTGACCGATGTTGCATTGTCAGATCCAGACCTGACATTTTATGTCGATGGTTCATGCATGAGAACAAGTACAGGAGAGTTAGTAGCCGCTTATGCAGTCACAACAGATACTGAAGTCATTGAAACTAATCGTATAAATACTTTGTCAGCTCAAGCCGCAGAGCTCATCGCTCTGACACAAGCCTGTATTCAAGCCACGAATAAAAAAGTCAACATATACACTGATTCACGTTATGCATTCGGAGTTGTACATGACTTCGGCGTGCTGTGGCGAGAGAGAGGTTATTTAACTTCCCACGGTGCCCACATTCAGCACGGACCCCTCATTCATGCATTATTAGATGCAATACATCTACCCACTGCAATATCAATTATGAAATGTAAAGCCCATACAAAGGTTACTGATACCATTTCCCAAGGCAATGATCTAGCCGACAGAACAGCTAAACTGACTGCTCAAACTCAAACCCCCGATATGACAAAGACAATAGTCCCGACACCGACACATTGTATGACAGTTAAAGCTCCTACTCTTGACGTAATTGACATACAGACACATGCTACACCGGACGAAATAAAGAAATGGACTGAATTAGGAGGGATCCAAACGGACCAAGGATGGATGATGAAGGAAAGGTCGGTATGGTTCCTCCCTGATTCAATGGTCCAAGTCATAATTAACACTATACATAGTCCAGCACATCTAGGAGAAAAAGCTATGCTAGATAGCATTCAACACATTTGGTTTAATAAGCATTTACGAGCAGCAGCCAAACAAAAGGTCCGTACCTGTATGATCTGTTGCCAGTTCAACCCAGGAAAAAGTGTTCCCGTAGAACAGGGTGGATTTCAGCCTCCTGATCACCCTTTTGAAGTCCTACAGATGGATTATATCCAGATGGAACGATGTCGAGGATTCAAATATGTTCTCGTAGTTGTCTGCGCTCTGTCCCGTTGGACAGAGGCGTACCCGGTTTCAGATTACACTGCCCCGACTACTGCCAAACAGTTGGTTCGAGAATTCTTCCCACGATACGGTTTACCACGTGTTGTCTACTCAGATAACGGCCAGCCGTTCTCATCCGAATTAATGAAACACGTTTCACTTCTGTTAGGTTATCAGTGGAAATTCCACTGTGTCCGACATCCCGAGGCAGCAGGTCTCGTAGAAAGACATAACCAGATACTGAAAATCAGACTGTCCAAAATATGCAGAGAGAAAGGGGTCGACTGGATAGTAGCATTACCAGTTGCACTCTTTTACATGAGAATGGTAGCACACTCTAGAACAGGGCTATCCCCGTATGAGGTGATCTTCGGTAGACCACCGAATATGTGGGGGACGCCCATACCACGCAAAATAACTGATATTGACTGTAATATGCTGACAGATTACTTGGCTTCCTTGATGTCTGCACTACAATCTTCTCGTTCACAGGTAGCTGCAGCCTTTCCCGACAACACTGAGGTGAAACCCCATGACGTTGTTCCGGGTAATCTTGTCTTTGTGAGAAATTTCGACAGAAAGACTCAACTGGAGCCCAGGTGGAAAGCACCCAAGTTGGTCCTGTTGACCACAAGAACAGCCGTGAAGATCGAGGGCCGCAAGGGCTGGATTCATTCAAGCCATATAAAAAAATTTCATGGACTACCTTCGGATATAGACGTTGTACCCTGCACTCCCTCCCAGACTGATACAAAACTCCCTTTTGTTGAACCTAACAAATCTGAAAATTACAAACTAAAGCTTAGGCCCACCAAGTCGAGCAATTTGATTGTTTAAGTCCTCTCCAAGGTGAAGCGGTTGAATTGTCTCTGACATGTATCCCCTGGACCTAAGTAGAGGAAATACCGGAAAAATGTTGAAACGACAGGCGTATTGTAAATCACTGCGTAGCCACTGCATAGTGACATTATTAATTTTGTTTTTATTGAGTCTTTTAATAATTATTACAAGTATGTTGTTGCACATATATTACCCTATTTCTAGACATGTTTATAATGTTGCTGCTGAACATTCTTTTAGTGACTTACCTCCGCATGAATTGTCTTATAGACTTGCGCTGCGCAATAACACTTTCATTAGTATGTTACATCATTCCCATCAGACTAGTAACGCCACCAATTGTTGGGTGTGTGGCCGACTCCCTCCCTATCAGAATTATGAAGGAGTCCTGCCTTTCTTTCCGCATCCATTTACACATAATGGCTCCTGTGGGGCATGGTTTAGTTTAATTAATTCCATAGACTCAGACACAGCAGTTTACCAAGACCATTGGATATGGGGAAACCTGAACCTAGTTTTACTCAAAGTCTGCTACCCTGACAAGGAGGGTCGCCCCAAAAGAACAGGAACTGATCTAGAAAATGAAGTATATGGATTAGGTAATTTTACACCTAATCTCATGATTCTAAATGTCGTATCCGAAGTTGAGCTAGTCTTACCCACCATGTCAGTATTCCCAGCAAAAGGTGAATTGTGTGTAAGAAAGGTTGGTTCTATACATATGGGCCATAGTAAATGCACTACTACAGTAGAATTCAGTGATCAAGGCAAATCTTCATTCAGAGCTTCTCGCCACTCCTACTTTATATGTGGTCAGACTGCATATATGCGTCTACCTCTAGATTGGGATGGTACCTGCTACATAGCATTCCTTTTACCACCTGTTTTCCTAGCTCCTCCTGATTATTACAGAAATATTCATTTAGTACACAACAGAGAACGGAGAGATCTCCCCATTGTCGATTACACTGAGACGGCATGGGACAAGTATGTAGATTTTAATAAAGGCATCTTTCCCTATATAGGTACTGTTACTAATAGTAAGCTAATACGTAGATTAACTAGAACCCTTGAAGCAGTAGTGAATGAAACTATTTCCGCCTTAGGCAATTTAACAGAAGAACAGTCTGCTATGCGGATTGTTGTGCTTCAAAATCGTCTTGTCCTTGACGTCATCCTGGCTGATCGAGGCGGAGCTTGTAGGGTCATCGGATCAAGCTGCTGCGTATTCATACCAGAAAATTCGCCATCCGTATATAAAGCCATCACTCGCCTTCATAAGATAGTAAGCCAGATACACCAGAACCCAGGCACTTGGACTTGGTCCAGTTGGTTTTGGAATACGGTATCAGCCTGGGGATGGAGAGTTTTATCCTTCCTAGGTATTGGCCTTCTCATACTATTCAGTTGCTGTCTATGTCTGCAATGTGGACCAGCAATTTGTGGTCTATGTGCCACATCGTGCATTCCACATCAAGATTTTCATTCAAGATCCCGGAAGAAGAAAGAAGAACAAATGATGCTATATGAACAGATCAATGGATTGATGAAGATTGATATCTCTTGAAGGGCAAGAAGGGGACAAGGAGGGAATGTGGAAATATGGATTTTTCTGGTCAGTTATGTCCCCTATCTTGGACCCCAACGGTTCTATGTGCATGTCGCAAGTACATGTATGCTCCCTCCAGTTCCAGTAATGATGACGCAAACACATGTGCGTCCACCGTCAACATGTCCTCTGTCAGATCCGCCATAAATGGGCTGGATATTCCATTCCTAAATATGAAAGGCCACCGGCTTTATATGGTTCACTTATGCCATTTTACAGTCCAGGCAAGTAGGCCCTGATTCTGTCATCGAACTCCTTTTGCCTTCTGCCTCTGAAAGCTCCAAGTTCAAGCCTGCATCTGTGACCATGAACTTTGTCTCATTCTCTGCGCGGCTCACGAAGCCTGACATCAGCCTATTCTCTGCCAAGAACTGTATTTCACCTTCGAATTATCTGCTTCCCCCTCAGCCGATGCATTCCTGCCTAGTAGCTTAAGTAAACATTCTTCCAGTTACCAAGCAAAAAGGCCCATCTTCTCTGTCCTCATGCAAGTAATTCATAGCCCTGTTACCATGGAATATTCCTACCCCCTCGCATTCAGTGTAGACACCTAGACGCTTGTACACGCACGCACAGTCAGTATAGAATAGATTCTGTCCGAGAGTCCTTCTTTTGTGGATAACATAGTTCTTTAAACATAGGATGTTAGATATGATTTGGGATTAGGTTGACTTGACCCCCCAGACTTCCTGTCTCCACACGTAGAGCTAAATGTCAAGTCCCCGTCACCCCCTAGTTACACGTCAATTACACGTCAGACTGCTGCGCGCGCATCAATGCCAAGTATTATCTTATAGATCCACCTATGTATTACATCATAGCCAATCATGTTCCTTTTTACTCATTATTACACCCATTTTCGGTTACGCAAACCAAGCGTCAATGTCCTTATCAATTGTTACGCCTACTGTATTCACTTCATTATGATGTATGTATTATAAAGGTTACTGCTTGTCAATAAAGTATGTACTTCACTTCCTGAACTCCCGTGGTGATGGAACTTGAAGCATCCGATTATAATCGCTTATTGGAATAAAGCCCATTCTGAAACTCTAATATCACGGATTCTGCCTCTCATTTCATTGAGCTATTTTACTATGTTCCTGTATCAAATTCAGTCCCGGAAAAGGAGAAATATTTACCACACTTCTGAACAAGATCGCTGGAGGGAATGGATGTCTTCCCTCTGGAGTTTCTAAAAATAAGATACAATTCTATTTTTAATTTTTGTTTTTCCTTCTTGTTTAATTTCTTCAAGTGTTTTCTATTCTTTTTCGGGAGTTGATTTGAAGAACTGTCAGCTCATGATGCGTAGCCCACGTTAGGATCAACATTAGGTGCTACAACATCTTTTTGTTCTGTGTTCATTTCCTGAGAGCAGATGGAGATGTTCTCGTCTTCGCTCGCATTTAATTTCAGATCCTTGGGATTCCGTTCCAGGATTTGATCAACCTTTTTCTGTGGAGCAGGCAATGTTTCATCACTGTACTGGGCATTTCCTAAAGTGGGTCTTAAAATGTTGTTGCTTAATATGTTGCTTAATTTGTATTCTGTAAGAAGATCCTAAATAATTTACGGAAGAGCTGACATTTTTTCGAGGAGCAAGGAACAATAACACCGCTCCAATGGCTTATCATCCAGTTGCTGGGTATTCATTATGAGTGAATTTAAATTATCCAGTCGCAATTCAATCTTCTTCACGTTGTTTGCCAAGGACTGTAATATTAAAATCTGAGAGTCCAATTTATCAGCATGCAGCATTGCCACCTGGCTCATGGTTGTTAGTGTGCTGACAATGACCGACCACCAATTCTGTATCTGTCAGTCCATGGCTAATGTGTCCTTGGTCGGCTTTTCATTGTTTGCCGGTAAGCCCAAGTTATTAACACTGCCTTTATGGAGCAGTGGGTCCTTGTTGCTCGTCAGTAATTTTGTACAAGACAGAGAGCTAGGTTCCTTCTGAAACCCTCTAATTACTGAGCCATGTGGTTGTTCCTTTTTTCCTTTAATAGTTTTAAGTTTATTATTTTCATTACCACTGTTACTGTAGGGGACATCAAATGGATCTGTTGCCTTTAGCAGTTCTTCATCCCTTATGTAGAGTTCCTCTGTTGTTTCCAGATTCTTAGGGCGACTTCTATGCCCGTTCCTTGGAAGGATACATTTATTTGTGTCACCACTAGTGTTTTTTCCAAAGGATTCAATAAAGAGTTTCTCAGGCTCTTCCGCGTGTGTTGATGCTGGATTATAAGGAGAGTCCAAGTCTATAATATCTTGGGGATCCGGCTTAGTAATCAGGACCCTGGCACTCAGGTCACATGTTGGGGATCACCCTAGATGGGCTGCAACAATTATAACCTCTGGCGTAAGGGGCCAGGACAGGAAAGGAGAGAGACCTTTCAAGTCAGTGCCCCTAATTGGTGTGTGTGGAGAGAGACTAAGGTTAATTTCTTGTGAAACAGAGTTGTAGAGTTAATCGCTTCTGACATCCGCCTTACTTCCCCCTCCCCCACAGCTTGGGCAAATTCTTTTGGCATTTGAACTCCAAGTGAATAGCTTTCCTTTTGTTCCCAATGGAGGTGGTGCTCTGTAAATAATAGATTTTCACCTTCCACCACAGTTTATGCGTTATAGTTCGGCTTCAACAATTGTGGACTAAAGAAGGAATTGTCTGAGTAAATGTAAATGTATGTTTTTTTTATATAGCGCCGATCACCACTACGGGTATCTCAGCGCTGTATTCATACCGCTGAAGGAACCCTTCCTGGCTTTCCATGTGAGGTGTCCACTCCTGGGCACCCCCATGGTGAAGGCCAGGCATCCCAGCGCTGTTGGGGCGATTAAGCAAGCTATTGCCCAGAGTTGCAGCGTGGGACCCATGATTAGAATAGGCACTGAGGCGAGAATATCCGGTCCGCGGAATTTATAGCCCGAGACCCTGCCGCGACGGGAATCGAACCCTGGTCCCGGACCAGTGCTCTGCATCGAGGTCTGCCGCGCTAACCATTGAGCCACACTTCTCCACTGAGTCTGCTGGAATCCAGTTTATTGGTTTATAATATTTATGTATAACCCCAGGGGGCGGTGTCTCTGTAGTCTGAGTCTTAACAAACACCGTCCCCCGTTATTTGTGAGGGTAGGGCTTGCCAGCTTTTCTTTTTATGGTGTTTGGTCTCTCCCCTGCTTGTCTTACTGTCCTTGTTGTGTGTGGTCTCAGGATCAACATACTCCTTGTGTGCATTTCACCTCCAGGCTCCTTTATAGGCTCTCAGATCAAAGGAGGGGACCCTTATTTAAGAAAAACTATGGTCCCTCCTGATGCCACTGAAATCCACCTTTGTGTGTCGTGGGCGTTAGTCGCGAGTCGTAAGGCGCCGCCACTCCTCCCCGTGGTGAAGTACTCATTTGAGCTTACTTGTCTTCTAAAGGATGGCGCTTGGGAGGGGCACGAGCGCGCCAAGGGCACAGACACACCACAGAAGCTAATGTCCAGGTTATCCAGCAAGCAACAATGAGCAGAGCTATCTCACTAGAGGTAATGCAGAGATGGTACAGCACAGGAATGGTACAGCGCAGGGGGAGGACCTCCACAGGGACAGGCTGCCCTGACTTAACGCCTGGTGCTAACTACCTCCATGGGAACAAGACCATCAGAAGCACAAGGCCTCTCCCAGCTCACTGGGCTTGAGGATCCTTCAGCCGACTCTCTAATCAGCCCTCCCACCCCCCTACCCGCTAACCTCAGGAAGAGAAAAAAGGAAGGAGAGACTGGCTCCTAGACTCCTAGCTCCTCACTCAGCAGTGGGAACAACAACACAGATGGAGTTCTCTCCAGTTGCAGGGGAAAGTGGACCTCCATAGGCACAAGCTGCACTGGCCTAGTGCTGGCTGCCTCCGCACCAAACGCAGTGCGCTGCGACACTAGCCGCTCCCTCGCGCAGTACGCCGGAAGATCCTGCTTCACTTCCGGGTTTTCATGCAGCTGCGTGAGAGTGCTGTGTATTGACAGACATTGTGCAGAATGAGTCTCCTACATGTGGTCTTATGAAAAGCCAGGCCCATGTCACAACAGAACACTCTAGTCTTGAGGGTGTTTACCAGTGCTTTAAATGGGCCGGCACTTCTCTGCTGCCAAGGAGAGTACCGGTACTCATCAAAGGTAGGCTCATAGTTGCTAGTGCTCATAAGCACGAACGAGGCTGTCTGACAGCCAAAGCGCCTCTAGCCCAAGCTGAGCCACCTCTAAACAAATCAGCAGGGCTCATTTGCATAATATCGGGTGTTCACCACCACCTGTGTTTGACAGCGCAGGGTTCATTCAGGCCCTGTGCTGTCAATCACATTCACATCATGGTGTATTTGTGCACACACTCGAATCCAGGCATCCCGCTGACAGCAGCAACAGCAGCAATTAAAAAAGCCGCGGGAGATAAGGAGTGTAAAATTTGAATTTAAAAGCATTTATTAAGCGCACTTATACCATGCGGTTTCATGGCGCTTTAAGTGATGCGGTAGCAATCGGTAGTAGAAGGCTAGACATTGTAGGCTAGCTCGAATAACAAGGTTTTAAGATCCTTCCGAAATAGTGTGTAGGAAGGAGAGGTACGGAGAGCGGCAGGAAGAGAATTCCAAAAGAGTGGGGCGAGAACAGCAAACTTCGCTCCGCCTGATTTCTGTTTCTTGAAGCGAGGAATGGTCAGGAGAGCCATGTGGGCAGAGCGGAGTTCGCGACCTGGAAGATACGATTTTATGGCAGAGCGTATAAACTCGGGGGCTGTTCCCGATCTAGCCTGGAAGGTGAGACAGCCGAGTTTAAAAAGAGCACGCTCTCTCACCGGGAGCCAATGCAAAGCTTTAAGCAGGGGAGTGGCTCGGTGGTATTTGGGTAAGCCATGAATTAAACGAGTCGCTTGGTTCTGAACGAGCTGCAAGCGATGGATCGCATAGGCAGGGGCTCCATTGTAGATGATATTGCCATAGTCAATTCGTGATAGTACCATGGCCAACACAATGATTTTTAACGCAGAAAGGGAAAAAAACGAGATACTTTCCTAATTAGTCTTAATGAGAAGAAACAAGCAGAGACCACTGAACCAACTTGTGAGTGGATGGAAAGTTGTGAATTTAGAAAAATCCCGAGAGTTTTGACCTTAGGGACAGGAAGAGGGGGAGCACCAAGTGACAGGGGCAAGTGGGACGGGGCCCATGGACTGCAACCACCTCCGGTCAGGACTAACTCAGTCTTGTCCGGATTGAGTTTGAGGTGGTTGCAGTTCATCCAGTCCTGGATGAATGTCATTACTGTCCGAACATTGGAAGCAGATGAGGAGGAATTAGAAAGATTAAAGATTAGCTGGAGATCATCGGCGTAATTAAACACCGTGACCTCCATCTGCTGTAACGAAAAAATGAGGGTGTAAATGTATAGATTGAATAAGAGGGGGGAAAGTGATGAGCCCTGAGGAACCCCGCACTCCACCTTACGGGAGACAGCGGTAAAGTTGGCCAGATGGACTGCTTGGGCCCTCCCTGTAAGGAAGGACTCAATCCACGAGAAGGCTAAGCCTTCTATGCCCGCCGCCCTGACACGGTTGAGGAGGATGGAGTGATCCACCGTATCAAAGGCGGCGGACAGGTCTAATAAGATCAAGGCTTGCTGGAGGTTGTTGTCAATGCCTTCGCGTAGCACATCCATTACCGAAATCACCACTTTCTCGGTGGAGTGCAAGGGGCGAAAGCCTGCTTGACGTGAGGAGAGACAATGATTGATTTCTACATGGGTGCTTAAGGTGGTAGTGACGTGAGTTTCCAGGATTTTTGCTAAATAAGGCAGAAGGGATATGGGACGATAATTGGAGGGGGAGGAAGGATCAGCGTCAGGTTTTTTAATGATAGGTATTACGACCGCTGATTTGTGTAGGCTAGGTACATTTCCTTTCCTAATCGAATCATTAAGGAGGGTCAGGGGAGGAGTAGGGGAGGTTAGATAAATTTCCCTGAGAATATGGGCTGGGGCAAAATCCAAGGGAGAACCAGATTTGACTTGGTGAAGTAGTGGAAAAAATGTATCCTCGGTTAGTAATGGAATACAATTGAGTTTAGGGACAGTGGACGGAGGGGAAGGATTGACAAATGTGAGGAAGGGTGGGGGAATGTTAACTTTAATTTTGGCCACTTTGTCAATAAAAAACTCGTTGAGCGAGTTACAGAGGGACTGAGAGGGGGGAATGGTAGCCGTGGTTCTACTGGATAGTGCTAGTTCATGGACCGTGGTGAAAATTTCCTTTGAGCGAGACTCAGCTGCCATGATCCTGCTGGTATAGAATTCAGTTTTAGCCGCAAGAATGCCCTTTTTATAAGTTTTTAAAACAGACAAATAGATTGTCTTTAGCTCTGGACTATAATTTTTCCTCCAGGCTCGCTCGGCTCTCCTTGCTGCTAGCTTCTGTTCTTTTAGGTCTGAGGTAAACCATCGATTGGCTGCATGGGCACGCTTAACAGTGAGTCGCCTCAGAGGGGCGAATTCGTCACCCGCCAGGGTCAGCCAGTTGTCAATGGCGACCAGTTGAGAGGTAGCAGCGAGGTCTGCAAGATCGGGAGAGGTTTTGGCCAGGGTTGAACAAAGAGAGGACATGTCCGTTTTTCCCCATTTCCTGACCCAGGTGTTTTTGGGAAGTGGAGGTTTGACCAACGCGGTCAGTGCAAGGGAAAAGGAGATAATAGAATGGTCGGACCAGGAACACGGAGAGATTATGGGAGATGTAGATGGAATGTTTAATGCCCAGATTTGATCCAGCATGTGACCATGTATATGCGTAGAACCATGAGTAAGCAGTAAAAAATTTAGAGAAATCATAAAGTCTGTGAATTCTTTGGATTGAGGACTCTCAGCAGGTTCGTTGGGCCAAAAATTTAGGTCCCCTAGAACAAGTACCGATGAATTATTGACCACCAGGGTGGCTAAGAGAGCCTGAATGCTTGGGAGAAAAAATGGGGTAGGCTGGGGAGGACGATAAATTAAAACGAAGGTAAGTGGTACCTGATGGAAGGTCGAGCGAGCAACAAGGTAGTTTACCTCAGGAATGGGTGGGGAAGGGAGAATCTGGAAACTGAGATCGGTCCGGGCTATTAGGGCCACTCCACCACCCCGTTTGCCCTCGGGCCGATCTGCTCGAATGGCAGAGTATGATGGGGGCAACGCAGCTAACACGTTGGGTAGGGAGTCAGCCTTGAACCAGGTCTCAGTTAGAAATAAGAGGTCTGGGTTATGAGTATCGATGTAATCAAATAACTCGTACTGATGGCTAACCGCAGACCTAGTGTTTAGGAGCATAGCTGGGGTGTTGCAAGATGGCGCGGAGGAAGCTGGTGGGAGCAAGGGAGTGATGGATGGTGTTTTGAGCGAAGGAGCTAAGTGTGAAACGCTAATGGGAGGACAGTGAGGAGGGGGGGAGTAAAGACCAAGCTGTCTCAGGTAGATACTGATCAGAGGGCCAACAGCTCCAGGGACCCAATAAGAGAGTAATAGTGCAGGCGGATACGTAATTAGACGGGTAGTATCTCGTGCCCCTAGCCCCGGTCGGCCGCGGACGGGCGCAGACGGGCTTAACTCAGGCGCAACTCCGGCGCGCCTTCGTCGCGCCCGCTGCGCTCGTCCGCTGCGCTGACACATACTGCACGATTAAGTAGGGGCGGGGCGGTGGAGATGGGGCAGGGCTGGGATGGAAGGCAGCCCGATCAAAGATGGCGCCCGCTGCCACTGGGGGCCCGCAGATACGCCAACCCGCCCTGGCAACCCAACTCTGAAACCCCAATAAGATGAAGGACCTGCACAAACTTTAAAAACAAGTTAGTGACAGTAAAAATACAGTGCTAGCAAACATCGCCTGCGCTAGTAATCAGCAGGGGTGGAGTGCAGGGAAATAGCGACAAGTTATCCAAGCGTATTACCAGCCAGCCCACTGCCACCGGGCTACCAGCAAACACAAAGGGAGAACAAATCTTAGCTCTTAAGTAGGGGCGGGGCGGTGGAGGAGGGGCAGGGCTGGGATGGAAGGCAGCCCGATCAAAGATGGCGCCCGCTGCCACTGGGGGCCCGCAGATACGCCAACCCGCCCTGGCAACCCAACTCTGAAACCCCAATAAGATGAAAGACCTGCACAAACTTTAAAAACAAGTTAGTGACAGTAAAAATACAGTGCTAGCAAACATCGCCTGCGCTAGTAATCAGCGGGGGTGGAGTGCAGGGAAATAGCGACAAGTTATCCAAGCGTATTACCAGCCAGCCCACTGCCACCGGGCTACCAGCAAACACAAAGGGAGAACAAATCTTAGCTCTTAAGTAGGGGCGGGGCGGTGGAGGAGGGGCAGGGCTGGGATGGAAGGCAGCCCGATCAAAGATGGCGCCCGCTGCCACTGGGGGCCCGCAGATACGCCAACCCGCCCTGGCAACCCAACTCTGAAACCCCAATAAGATGAAGGACCTGCACAAACTTTAAAAACAAGTTAGTGACAGTAAAAATACAGTGCTAGCAAACATCGCCTGCGCTAGTAATCAGCGGGGGTGAAGTGCAGGGAAATAGCGACAAGTTATCCAAGCGTATTACCAGCCAGCCCACTGCCACCGGGCTACCAGCAAACACAAAGGGAGAACAAATCTTAGCTCTTAAGTAGGGGCGGGGCGGTGGAGGAGGGGCAGGGCTGGGATGGAAGGCAGCCCGATCAAAGATGGCGCCCGCTGCCACTGGGGGCCCGCAGATACGCCAACCCGCCCTGGCAACCCAACTCTGAAACCCCAATAAGATGAAAGACCTGCACAAACTTTAAAAACAAGTTAGTGACAGTAAAAATACAGTGCTAGCAAACATCGCCTGCGCTAGTAATCAGCGGGGGTGGAGTGCAGGGAAATAGCGACAAGTTATCCAAGCGTATTACCAGCCAGCCCACTGCCACCGGGCTACCAGCAAACACCGGCCTTTATCCCACCTGAGTCTTTTGTGTGAGTGTCTGTATGCTTGTGTCTGGGTGTTTGCCTGCTTGTGTGCGCATGTTTGTGTGTGTGTGAGAAAAGCGAGTGAAAGAGGGAGAGTATCCGGACACTAGGGAGGTATTTTAAAGGACATTCTTGGAATGCTTTGTCTGAGCATTGCTGCTTGTTTCTGTGAGTGCGCACTCAAGAATATATAAGTAATCGGCCACAAAGTAGAAGTGTCTTATATGTCTTGTCCATAGCCCCGCCCCTAGCCCCGTCCACTTGCTACACTCATAGCTCATTTTAAGAGTACCTGCACTTATTTTTTCCCATTTAAAGCACTGGTGTTTACTGAATGCATACTGGAAGCCTGGCACAATAAATGGAGCAATGTGCACTCCAATAATACCGCTCTTATCGCATCGCTCACTATAAAACAGAAGCAAGCAAAACAAAAGAAAGCCGCAGTGAAAAACAAATCAGAGCTGTAGGTTTCCCAGATGTCACTGGAGCTTTGGCCGACTGCCATGTGGCTTAATGAATTGTAATGGAGACTGATATCTTTTCCAGGAATAGAACATACTTGTATGTCATCAGTATGCAAGCAATTAGTGATGCACTTTATACCAATGAGTTTTCTGGCTATTTTGACAACCTGTGCTGCTTACAATTTATCTTCCCTTTATAGGTTGAGGTCTTAAACGTTGTGCGTATTGCAAAAGTAGGTTGTGGGATGCGTATGGAATTTCCTTATGGATAATTTGTGCTATGTTGAGGAATGATACATTTAGATCATGTTACTTTTTTTCGATTAACAGCAGGTATGGATTGCAGCATTTACTTGTGTCATATTCTAGAGGTTAGAAAAAGTCAACATTTTTCATACTTAACATAATGTATCATGGTCAAACAGTCCCTGTCTGGTAATAGCGTTAAACATCTTTGAGCACTCTCAAAAAGAGAGTACAAATAGCATGAACCAGGTAGTATTCTATAGGAAGTTCTTTTATGAGTACACAGTGTTGATGAAGACATAGGTGTAGTGAGGGATGGGGTTTAAAGGATTTTACCGACATGAATACTGCTATATGTTTATGAGATTCCCTACTTTGATTAATCACTTGTTTACTTGGCAACGTTGGATATTGTTTATGCATATTCATGCAAATGATTTTCCAACAGAATTGTGCTATGGATCTTTCTGTAGCATTGTTGTATTTAGTTTAGGTCTAAACCTTGGATGCGAAGGTCATCTGGATGAGTCTTTGTATACATGTATAAACATTTATAAAGCTAAAATGTACCAAGGGGGGTGTAAAATGCTCCCAAAAGCTCACATCATTAGAACTACAGCCCACCAACATAGATCGGCTTGGTGTGTGTACTCACCAGTAGGAAATTACTTTATCTAAATTAATTAAGTGTAAACACTGAATATGACTTGATGAGCTAGCCAGACAAGCTTAAATTGCTTTTTTGTGCATTTGGTAGCCAGGTCAGATCGAAGTTTTCTTAAAAGACTTTGTTTATTTATTTAGTTGTCAGGATCCCAATCCCTATATTGCATAATCAGTCACAAAAAGGGCAGTTATCACAATTCGAGACACCAGTCTCGTCCACGGGACTGTGACATAAAAATAGAAACCCATCCAACTAATATTAAGTATATGTAACAGCACAAAATAGCACATTCTCTTTATTACACTTATGCTACACATTGTTATGTTATGTTAGGAATGCTTGTATAGCGCATGGCTGCCCTAGCAACGGGGCGTCCCAGCGCTCGCGAACGGGTGACCATGGAAAGTGATTGCTAGCCAGATGTAAAGACAGGCAGGTGTCTGTTTCTAAAAGCCCAGGGAACAGGACGCGCAGCATGCACACACATCGTGTGCTAGATGGATGAAAACAGCCAGGTTTTGATCTGTTTTCTGAATGCCCAGTGATCTTGTTTGCTGCGTACCGTGATTGGAATAGAGTTCCATAGGGCTGGGGCCAGGGACCTAAACAAGCGCCTCCCCCCCTGCTCTGCTCCTGCATACCCTAGGAGTGCAGGCCAGATGTAGATCTGCGGAGCGCAGTACTCGCGTTTGGACATATAGTGTGCAGAGCCCCTGCAGTATCTGGGGGCCCTGGTCGTGCAAGATCTTATGAGTGGTGCAGAGAGTTTTGAACTGAATTCTCTGTTCTATAGGCAGCCAGTGTAGGCGGTACAGGAGATGGGAGTTATGACAGTGCTTAGGGAGGGCTAAAAGAATGCAGGCAGCCGAATTCTGTGCCCTTTGAAGTCTCTTTATGACAGTTTTATTCATGCCCAGTAGCAGTCCGTTACAATAGTCAATACGTGACAGAACCACCGATTGAATAATCACTTGTCGGGTGGGAGCGTAAAAAACAAACAAAATGACATGTGGGTGAAGGGGAGACTGGCCACATTTGCTGACTTGCAAACCAAGTATCAATTGGCGCCCACCGGGCCTTCAGGTATCTTCAGATCAGACAGGCAGTCACGGCTGCCGTGCCCTAGGAGCTTCCTCTGCCTGACTCCTCTCCACTGGAGGATAGATTGATACTAGACCCTATGCCCACAAAGGCTATCTCCCTTACCTTTAAAAAACTGCTAAACAACTGACCTGATCCCATGCTACGCCTACGGCATGGGTGGGAATCGGACATGGGGAGCATTGACGATGAGGACTGGCGTGATGTACTGGCTTCTCCTAGAGAAGTAGCTATCCCAATGAGACTGCGCCTAGTCCAATTGAAAATTCTTCATCATGTGTATTTTGATGCAAAGCTTCTGTTTAAGTTGGGTAGACGGCCTGATTCCCTCTGTAATTGTAATCAGACAGGTACTTTTTTCCATATCCTGTGGGAATGTCTACGAGTGGGGCAATACTGGCATGGGGTTACAACAGCAGATGGAGAGGGCGTGCGGCAAGACTTTGAAGGCCTCATTGGGGTGGGCTATTGCAAAATGCAACATTGTGCAGAAGTGGGGGGTGGGATCAACTGTCAGATCTTTAATGTTCAGTCAATGATGAGAAGTTGAAGCAGTTTTCAAAACCTTTATTTATCTTAAAGGATTAGTATGCTTTTTGGCATCTTTATTCAGGTTAATCCAGTTTACAGAAATACGAGTAAAACAGCATACATCAATACAGAGGGTTCCATAAAGGAAATCATCACTAAACTAAAGGACCTTACCTATCTTATGCATAGAAGTCCATTAAGAGTTCCTTCCAGAGAAGACCAATATTTCGGAGCATAGTTAGAGACTGTTAAAGAGTTGATCTGGGAAACGCAGGCGAGTTCCCCACAGCTTCAGTAGCAACTGTTAGAATATCAGTGTTAAAGGAAAGATTGTTGTAGTAGCATTGCTCTGAGAAATCTGAATAAAGAATAAAGTCACCTTTTGGCAATAGCTGTAAGTAAGAAAGAGCAAGGATAGAAAGTGACTCCCCTGTAGCATAGTCATAATGGTTCTCTCCTTACTCACTAGGAACATTTAGTATAATATATAAAATCGCACGGAAATTAGTTGGTGTCCGAGTTTCCAGACCAATGGAAATTTCTCATTGGATGGTGTTGTCAGCATACGTTGCTTTTCCTCCCGATTCCCACGGTAAACTTTCACGCAGGTACATAGTTAAACACTGTAGCCATTGCTAAAAACATGGAGGAAAGTTCTCATGAGAACCTTCTTACCTAAGCTAAAGTTGCGTTCAGTATATTTAGTGGATACAAAGGCTAGTCAGATGAGCTGAAACAAATATATCAATGATGTTCTAGTTAAGCATACATAAAATATATCTAAATAATTGTTCATTCTGAAAGTCTATTCAGTGTGAATTCACAGCAAGGTTCCTTACTATGTAGATATGATCTAATATGGTATGATGAAGCTAAGGAAACAAAATCTTAAAGTCAGCACATTCTTTAGCAAGATGCTGGTACTAGGCAAAATGTCTTAAATAAATGCATGTCTAGCTATGAGCAAGAGTCAAAAGAAAAGGCTTCAACCTAAGTAAAGGGGCACATTTAAGTATGACAGCCTGGTACACTGGTCTTCACGTTATTCACATATACATTGAGGCAAGCACATTTTCCCTACGTGTAATTTACTAACTATTCTTTGAACAGAATGAAATGCATTCCAAAGTGATTTTTCTTTACACGTTTACAGCAACTACATTTTTCCTGTGTGTTATTTTTCTATGGGAAAACATTTCTGCATGGTTTAAACGCATTCTAAAGTGAAATTCTAAAATGGTCTGTGTGTCGAAATTTGTTTCTTAGAAATCATTCCTTACATCTGCACTAGCAGGTTCCAAGGAACTGGAGTCTCTAAGTGCGCCACCTTTGTGAGTGCTGAAGCTGCAGTGGCTGCCTCCAGTAACTCTTTTACATGCACGGCCCAGGAGGGCTTCAGTTGGGTGTCCACGACCTCCTCACACGTGGTCCTATAGTGGCAGCCACCATGGACTTCTTGATGCTCTTCTGCGGCTGGTAAGGTTTTTGAGTTCCACCTCACTGGGGGAAGGGGGGGATACAACGCTCCTGGTACTGGTCCTCAGCCACAGCGTGGGCCTGCTCGAGTCATCAATGACGGTCTTGACCAGATCACACTCCTTTACTTGTCCCGGAGACCACCCCAGGCATATGGGGTCACTGTTCCTCCTCTGCACATGAACTACAGCCTGATGGACACAGCAGTAATGTTCATGGCGGTCCCTCCTGGCATGGGGGGTCACCAATGTGATCCTGCACAAGGGCTATGGCCCGATTGGCACACCTGCAATTTTCACAGCGGCCTCTCCTGTTATACGGGATTGCCGGCTTAATAACTGCTCACAGACACAACAACCCGATTAGTACAACAACAGTCACAACTCACTTCATTGCGGCCCTCCTCTGGCATTCGGGGGTGGCCTACTTTTCCCTGCACAGGCCACAAGCCAATTGGTGCAGCAGCTGAACCATCGTACCTCACTAAGGGAATTCAATCACCATGATCCCCCACTATACCTCACTCCTTCCAACGCTGTGCTCTCACTCACAGGGCACATTGGTCTTGGCAAGCTGGCGGGTGCTCCAGACACCAAGGGCAGAAGGGTTTGTATTCCCTGGGTAATATCTGCCCACCCAGCTGGAAGACTGGCAGTCTTGGCGACAAGTCCTGGTCACCGGAAGAAGTCTTGCAGAACATCCTCTCCTCACGTAGCCTGACTGGCTCCTTTGCAGTTGAAATGTTTGGGGGCCTCAAACTCCCTTCTTATAGTCTATTTCCAGACACCTAATGTGATAGAGTATCTGAGACTTTTAAGATTATTTCAGCTTCCTTTTGAAGTGCCATCTCCTCTGCCCTGCCCTTCCTCCAGAAAGCAGTCTGTCATAGCAGCAGTGGCTCCAAATCTGATAGCCCCCAACACAGGCCACAGGAGTGACTAGACATTTACACATTGATGCCAGACAGAGTGATATGTGTATCAAAACGTTATCCCAGGGCCTCAGTCATACTCTTTTTTTTTTTTTTTTACTTTTTATTGATTTTACTACTTACAATGAAAAAGCAGCACAATGAGCGGAGTACCAATGCAAAATATTGGAATACATTACACTACCAGAAGAAGGCAGAAAAGACATCCCATGACTGAACTACTGACCACCTGACCGTAGGGCAGAATCAAATCCTTCCACTCTTCCTACATTGATATTGCCCACCCCGCCCCACACAGACCTATGACCCCACCATCCGCCCATGGCCTCTATATGCATGACTCTAGCTGTATCCCTCTATTCTTTGCCCAGTCTTTCCAGATCCTCTAATGTTTCTGGGGCCAGCCTCCTGACAAGTAGATGGGACATTCCAGTCCCATACAATAATCCATGCCCTTGGACCAGGTGTCTGCATGTGGGGCCCTGTCGCTTTCTAGGCCCTGGCAATATCCCTCTTTGTGACAATGAGTCCCAGTGAAAGAAGTGCCCTCTGATAGCAAGTGCCCATCAGATTGTCCGTGATATGCAGAAGTATGAGTGTAGGATCACAGGGGATATTTGAACCTATCACCCTCTCAAGTCGACCCAGCACCTCACCCCAGAAGTGGTTCAGCCCCGGCATTGCCAGAATGTATGAGGTAAATCCCCCCTCGAGTTATTGCCCTGCAGACAGTTCACTGTCAGGCCAATGAGGTGGAGCCTGGTCCTAGTGAGATACACTCTATGAAATATCTTTAGTTGGATTAATCAAAACTGGGCGGCTACCACTGCCTCTCTGGGGACCTCCCTCCAGTCGTTGTCATCCAGACAGCCCAGTTCACCCTCTCACGCCTGCCGCACTCCCACCATCGAGTCTAGCATTTTATGCAGTAACATTTTAAATATGCTCCTTGAGGTTTGCCAGTCAGAGAAAACTCAGGGATATCCTCCACAAGCCATATAAGATGGGGGAGGGTGTGGCTGAGCTGCAAATACCTAAAGAACTGGATGTTGTGTATGTCATATTCTTCCTGCAAGTCCTGAAAGGACTGGAGCATCCACATCCTCCAATGCTGAAAATGCCCCAGGCGGCAAATCCCCTCAGGGCCGCCACCTGAGTAAGTCTGGTGCCCTGCCACAACGGGGTCTCCAAAGTGAGACTATTAGCTTATCCCACAGTCTTCATGGCAGCGCTCTATATCCCCAGCACAACCCGGGTAGCAGGAGGGAAGGCCGCCGAGGCCCCCCTTAGAGCAGGTGGTGAAGGTCATTGCTGCCCAACAGACATCCCTCCGCCGCATATGCAGGGTTCCCAAAGCCCCCGAACCACCACTTATTCACAACAAGCAGATGCGTCATCCAGTAGTATAGCAGTATGTCGAGATGGCCAATCCCCCATCCATAGACGGTTGACAACATTTTGCCAGTGCGAGACATGATACACCGCCCCCCGTAGCAGCAAACAGAGTTGCGCATTAACCTTGATGAAGAACATTTTATCGATCAGGAATGGATGGTTTTGCAATTGGTAGAGCAAACGCAGCGCCCCAAGAGGGAAATAGATAGTGTGGACAAGAAACTGATGTCCCGTCCAAGGGCAACCAACTGAGGTGTCAGGTTCTGTTCAAAGGAGTGAGTCACATTGCCAGTAACAAAAACCCCTAGTTATTTAAAGCTCAGAGGGAGAATCAGTATCCTCACCGCCCATGATATTTCCACTGAACAAGTAGCAGTGGGACAAATCGCAGATTTTGGGGGATTCATCTGAGGACCGGAGTAGGAACAAAAGCCATCTAGGATCTAAAGTGCTCTAGGGCCCGAGATCTTTGGGTTGTCCAAGAATAAAAGGATGTTATCGGCATACAATGAAATTCTATTACTCACCTACTTCAGCCCTACTTTTTATGATTCCCTTATAAGCCCCATTTCCTTCCTGAGATGTGCCCAGACCACTTCCCAGTGACCTCTCTTTGAATCTAAGAGCACCCTACGAAGTGTACTGAAGAGCCAGACTCTCCCTTCCTTCACCGTGTCCCACCCAGCTACAGGAATGCAGCAATACACAAATCTGTCTGAGGGGATTCCTTTACCTCCTCTCATCATGTTCATCCAGTCAGCCCTGGGCCTCCTAAAATGGTACCTAAAGCCCATGTATTGTGCCCTTAACAGGCACTCATACTCCCAGCACAGGTGTGATGGAGCAGGTAAAATAACATTTTGTATATCTCTATTTTGCATGAAAATACTAACTATATAACATACTTATTATAATTTTACTAATGGATTGCTGTGTTAAACTAAACCAACCATTTGCATACGCAAATTACATGTGGGACTTATTGCTATTTGCATGGCAAATTAACTCTAATAACTAAAATATGTACGCATATTAATAGTAGTACATGTGGTAATAAAATATCGCATGATTTATGTTGCTTTTGTGATGTTTGCGTTCCTGTTTGGATCCTAAAGGTGAATATTATCGCTTTAAATGTCACTAAAGGCTAGGAAAATACTAATACATAAAGGGATTAGTGAGGGTTTAACATTAGAATCATCATTTCTTTGTATTAATTATTCTTTTGTGTTTGTTCTGCTTAAGTTGACATTTGCCTACCTAAAAATGGCGTCCGAAATCGAGTTCAGAAGTGGCCACCGTCTCGTGAGCGCGATGCCTACTGCTTGGACTCGGATGGCTCCGTGAACTTCCTGACAACTTCGGTTCACCATGTTCCAGTTCAAGGATAGGATCTTGGTGGACTGCCAAACATCAGTCAGTAAAAACTGGTCTAAATGAACAATTGGGACATGCAAGCAAACCTTAAACATTGTTGCATCAGCTACGGAAATGAACCAGCAAAATCCATGGGAACCTCATAGAATAAAAATTGGACATTTTCCAATCAGCCAATCACAACTTTCCGACGCCTAAAAATGTTTCATGTTGTCCCAAAAAGTATTATAAAAAGAATAGTAGAATAGGGAGGGGCTATGCTTTCGGCTGTTTCAATGACGGCACACCCTCTTTTGACTCCACATGCAATGACAGAGGCTTGCACGACTTCTGGTCCTTTGGAGATCTTTGGGACTGTAACGTGCTGAGCAAAGAACTTTCGGACTTTGAGCTTTGGCCTGCTTTATTTGGATAATTAACAGCTAAATTCGGTTATGCAGAGCCAAATGAATTAGAGAAAATCCAGATAGCAAGAATAGGTCAATATAAATGTCATGTGTTTTGTGAACAAAATTCAAAATTTGATCGATTATTAATGCTGATATTAATTGCAAATAATATTTAGATAAACAAATAATGATTAATGGAAATTACGAGTTTGTGGTTTTTCAATGAAAAGAGTAAAGGATTCTGAGACTTAAATGTGTTTTAGCTGGTTCTAAATCACCATCAACCAATCCAACTAATTGGTCCGTCGACCAAGTGGTGGAGTGCCTTGATGTTTAGGGTTAGGAATCTATAGGTGGTGAATGTTAATGTATATTTTGTAAAATAACTTTTCTTCCCTATAGGTAATAAGGTACCCCCCACATGTCCAGCGCATCCTTCCTACTGAGTGCAGACTAGTGAAAGAGACGTGTGAGTATTGGTGTTATGGGCCCCACCAATGAATGCGTGTGTGAATGAGTTAGTGTGACGACGGGTCTATGACGTAGGGAGGATTTTGTAAATTTCGCCCCCGCTGGTTTTGCGCTCGATCACGTGTAACACACACACTACACAGCACTCCCCACCAAACCGATGTAAGCCAAGGGTGAGCTAAGCACCCAGCAGCAGAACTCTCAATGAGTGTAGGCTTCACTCCAGTGACACAGGTAAAAAGGACCTTTTCACTCCTGATCACTAACTGGTATGTTGGCACCATCACAGTATGCTGCTCAACTCCTGGTAAAGGCAGTAGCCTTTCACCACTATGAGGGTAGCGCTTTGTGCACCCCTCCTGGTCCAAAAAGACTGCAATCTGTGAGACGGGCGTGATGTATTTGTCTTGACACATACTCATGATCCTTGTTCACCCATGACAACAAAAATCAGCATTAGTAATCCAGACATCATTACAGTTGGGGCACTCAAGGCATGGGTGCACATCCTTCACCATTGGAGGGACTTTTCCATCCCAACGATGATATAAATGTCTTGAAATTATTCTTGACTCATATTATCATGTGGTTATAATAAAAAAATTCAAATGTGATATCGATGTGTACTCTTATAACCATTACAAGAATTTGCCTCATTTATAGACATGAAGCATGTGTCATGTTTTAAATTCAATATTAAATCTAAATGTTTTTCAATAGTCTTTCTTAGGTTGCTATCTTACACGTAGTATGGTTGACCTCTAATACACATTGAAAGAAAGTACTTTATTGCTAAAAATGAATTTGAAGCCATATATACGGTTCAAAATGATTTACACTTTTATGATGACTGTTCATATTTCACCAGCATCCTATACCAAGGACATTTGACAAAAGAAGATAGAATGCAGCAATAATCAACAAGTTAACTAATTGGCAGACCACAGAAATTATTAATCATAGGAAATCCCTGGCCAAACTACTAATGAAAAATAATAACACGACCTAACTCAAAAATGTCCACATCATAGCAGAAAAATATGATTGTTTATGGTCCTCAATCTTATGTCTAGTGCATATCCCAAAATGTACTCGATATATTACAGCACCCATGACATGGCTTACACAAAAACACCAAACAATAAAGCACAGGGTGAGCAAAGTAAACTACTCCCAGACAGACCATTCAACAACTCTATCCTTTATGCCCTATAGTTCAAATCTATGGAAAAGTACCTCGTCAGATCATTTACAAGAGGACAATGTGCCAAACACTGAAAATGTGCCATTTTGTACTGTTTAAATATGATGCCATCCAAACATCACAATATACCCCTGTGTTTGAATCTGGAAGCTAATCCAGTATACATTGGATGTGAGAATTCACCATTATGTATCTACTAATCCCATGAACTAACAACAATTACAGTATATATCATGGCTATTCTTGCTACAATTATTGTAAAGAAAAGTTAATTCACCAATGAATGTATGATAGGCATGTGTATAAACGTCAAAGAAGAGCACACATCACAGATTTTGCATTACCATGGTATTAGGAAACAGAAATACTAGATTTCACAAAAATATCCACCATATTACGTGTGCTGGTTATGGAAACTCACAACAATGCAACCTTATTTCAATATATTTACACACATGATTTTCTAACATCCGCACACTTGTAAAGAAACTTGTGACAAAGCTAAAACACTGCACCACAAAACTTGATAGTCAACTACATTACATGTCCCGTCTGAAAGCAAGTTTTAAAAGACAAGTTAGTAATTCAGTTTCAATTCAACTAAACTAAATAATGATGTAATAGTTCCAAAGGATTTGATATGCTTTGCTACAATTGTATTTGTTAACATATATGTTAGTATGCCTTCAAGCAGCATCTAGATATACAAATATACAAATAACTATCATACTGTGAAAGATCTGAAGCAGCAAGAGAAGTAGCAGTGGGTGAGATTATGAGTGAAACATGATAAAACATAGGGTATTCCTGGTTAGAGAGACTAACAAGTGTTCTGAATTGATCCAACTTGAATTTCAAATGCTTCTATAATTCAATGTTCAGATATCTAAGCTCTGCCTGAAGGCATAGCAACATATTTGTGTCAGGTTTCACTAACCTTGATTGCAGGATCAAATAGGAGCGAGGCTCTTTTGTGTTTCTCACAACTTCACAAGTGACCACATACACCAGGATATCAGACCCAGTAATAGAAGCAGGGGAGGGGAAATGAGATAAGAAACAAAACAAAGACACAGGACTCTACTGCCCACCTTGTCACTTTTGTTGGTCAAGGAGGTTTGCAGGGTGTAGTGGATCTTTGCAAGACAAAAAATGTTGCATGTGATTTGCCACTGAGAGTGCTATTTGTACTTGCAACTGTGAATTGATATACAAACAATGTCTCTATGTAGCCAGGTCTCTATGCTTTAATATGAACCTAGTAATTCCTGAAAGCTAAACATATAGAAAAAAACGAGTTTATCGAATAAATACATCTGCACTAAACATTTCTCCCCATGTTCTGAATAACTGCCTCCAGCTTTGCCACTATACTGTCTCCTATGAAAGATGAGTTATAGCTTCCATTTTACGTCAAGGCCAACCCCTAGTAGAATGTACAACTTCAATTTTAAGAGTTCAGAAAATGTTTCAGGAAATAGTTCACAGTTTACTTTCAGCAACAACACAATTTTCAGGATTTACTATTGTATGTTATTAACATTTACAGAGCGCATGTCCACTAAATGGATGTATGACATTACAACGGGGGTTTTTACCACGCGTGCAGTTATATCGCATGCGTTACAACGCATGCGATGTTACAACGCTATGCCATTAGAACGCAAGTCTTTACATCGACTTGCGCTAGATGGCGTGCTGACATTAAAAAAGTGTAATTTACTATTCCAACTCCAGTCCACTTAACAGTAGGGAAGGTGTTGGGATAGTAAACTACACTATTTGTAATGTTAGCACGCCATCTAGCGCAAGTCGATGTACAGACTTGCGTTGTAATGGCATAGCGTTGTAACATCGCATGCGTTGTAACGCATGCGATGTAACTGCACAGCGTGGTAATAACCGCGTTGTAATGGCTGTTCCCCCCACTGAATGGGTTCTTGGCACTGGACTGTGTGCTGAAGTAGGAAAAGTGAGAAAATAAAATAGTAGGCATGAAACGTTTGTTACAAATGCCACCTTTTAAGTGTACGCCTGAAGGACAGTATGTTGCTTTCAGCTTGGGTCGCATTGCTAATGGGATTTCAAACCACAGGGTGCAAGCAGAGAAGATGCATCCCCCACTTGTGGCTTCAAAACAAAAGATTACCAGTGCAGGATTATAATGTGTGGCTGGGGACACACCTAACAATTCGATCTGAGATGAAGGATGAAGCAGTTCCCTGGAGTTCCTTAAAAGGGATGCAGAGTGACTTAGATTACATCTTCTGTCTTCCCAATTCTCATCAAAGCCATAATTTAGGAAGCGATAGGTCTTGACAAGGAAAATCCGGCATCCAAGTAGCAATGTTCTGGTTGCAGCATTTCTGCTCGATTGCCTAGCAAAGGAGGTCATGCACCACGGAGGACGTTATACCTGATAATCCAAGGTGACCACCGTCTTTTGACCATGCACGAGTTTGAGATCTGCTTGGAATCATAGTTCAATGTCAGCATACTGCCACACAACATGTTCTTCATGGGCACACATCTTCAAAATAGACAGCACTGGCCCTCTGTGATGACAGTCAGCCTTTCCCTTTTGCTGAAAGGAACCTAGCCCAAGCAGATTTGGAGTACCACTTCCCCACACGATGCAGTAAGCAGTAATCTCCACTCCCACTTCCTGCCAGTATATTAGCAAATACTATTTTAGCAACTCATATCAAGGAGAGTATTTTGGAACTATGTTTCATTTTTATCACTTAAAAGAAATGCATAGATTATTTTTCTATATGTTTTGTGTTTGAACTTAAGGTAAACTATTGCACACTCCAAGCTGCAGGATAGAATCTTTTCTTAAGCAACATTGATTGAAAAATATAACTATTTTACCAAGGTACATACCTTTTTAATAGATGCGACAGAATATCAATTCAAATATTCTGAATAATTTCTCAGCTCAGTCAACTGAAGACACAGAAGTGCGCCTACAAAATTATTGTCATGTACAGGCTCAATTACTTCTCCGTGATGAGCGCTAAACCATAAACTGCAGTAAAAAACATACTTTTGCACCCTATTCGAATCAAATAAACTTGATTTTCAAGACTTTTCATAAAACAAATTGTAAAATAACATGCATAGCCTGGGGGTCAGAAACTTCACGAAATTCATCAAAGGCTCTATCAATGCAAATAATTCTCTACTTAGCTCTACGATACAGAGAGTTCTGTCAGGTGCCACAATTCTTTCACCAGAATTGTCAAGAATATTGATCATTTCAACATCAGTATAGAAAGGTCACTAAACGATTCCTTTGGACAAGGGGATTTCTTAACATTAAATGACACCCTACGTCAGTTTATCCTAAAACAGAGAACGAAGATAAAGGACATACAGAACTTTGATTTTGGACATCTGACAGAATATGTTGTCATTGTTTAATACTTTTGTATGTATGGACACTGGCATTATTGCATTCTCACCATGCTTATATTTTTTGCTTTGTTGTATGTGAGGTATATGTTACGGGCAGCACACTGAAAAAAAACAAGTAAAGAAAATTGCTCTGCTGTATGTAATGTTTGATATATGATCATGAATACACCAAACTAGAAATTGTCTTTCTGGTTGTGTCTGTGTTTTTTTCTGTGTTAAATCAAAATGCATGTGTTCTCTTTTTCTGGCGGGGATGATAATGATAAGTCTTTAACATTAAGAAACTCCCCTTGTCCAAAGGGATCATTTAGCGACCCTTCTATACTGATGTTGAACTGCTCAAAATCCTTCACAATTTTGGTGCAAGAATTGTGCCACCTGACAGAATTCTCTGTAGTTTTTTAATATTGTATACTCTAGCTCTGACGGACACGGGGCTACCCCATTATATTTAATAGCTCTAAGATCCAGCAAGGAAGAAAGGTGCCCAGCTATGCTAGGGCTGTACCTGTTGGTTTGATCCCCTTTAGGTGCCTCATCAAGATTTTATGGTCGAAAGGGTAAACAGAGAATCGATGGTATCAAAATGGTGATACCATTGCCAATAGGGGCTATTTGGAGCTCATTTAACAGCAAGACTCGTCCTGTCGTTCAGTTAAGTCAAATCCTGCATCTAGGTCAGCCTGTGGCTTTAATAAGGTTCCTGGGCTGTATTGTCTTGTTACTTACCGGTAATCTTCATTACCCCGATTGGGGTCCTTCCTGCCCAGTCCTTACTACGTGAGGCAGTCCTGCCTCCACCCAGCCAATCACAACGCCAGTATCTTTAAGTCTACATAAGCCCCGCCCTCCTACCGCCATGCCTGTTATCAACAAGACTCCGACACAAACACAGCAGGAGGGAGGGAATAGGACTGGGGCAGGGAGGACCCCAATCGGGGTAATGAAGATTACCGGTAAGTAACAAGACATTACCCCCTCATGGGTCCTCCCTGTCCCAGTCCTTACTACGTGAGGAACTCGCAAGCAGAGAACCAATAAAAAACGCAGGACACCAGGGATTCACGCAAAGTACAAAACTTTAATCAAGAAATAATCAATGAACTGCAGCGTTCAAAACGCCAACAGAAAAACTGTCAGCAGAGGCATGTAAAATATCAATCCGATAATGTCGTACAAAAGTGTGATGGGACTGCCAGGTGGCTGTCCTACAAATCTCTTGGATAGAGACCCCCGCCGCCTCAGCCCAGGAAGCAGACACAGAACGCGTCGAACCACCCTGCACCTGAGATGGAGGAGGCAGATCCAAAGACTTATAATATTGGCAGACCGCCAATTGCACCCACCGACTGATCGTGGAAGTGGAAACCTTCTTCCCCTTAGCCACACCCCCACAGGAGACAAACAGGGCAGGAGAAACCCGAAACTCCAGGGAACGTTGGAGGTAAATCTGGAGAGCCCTGCGAACATCCAAGGAAGGGGGAACAAGGGAATCCCCCTCAGTAGGCAAATCAGGAAGAATTACCTCCTGCTGCAAATGAAATTTAGAAGAAACCAGGAAAGCCGATCAAGCCGGATCAAGCCGAAAAACGACCCGATCCTGCAGGAACTGCAAATAAGGAAACAAAATGAGCAAGGGACCCAACTCACCCAACCTGCGAGCGGAGGTTATGGCCAGCAAAAAGGCCACCTTAGCGGACAGCCACAACAATCTGCCTCCGGCAAAGGCTCAAAAGGGGGCAACTGCAGAACCCACAAACAGTAAGCAAATCCCAAGAAGGAACGAGAACAGGAGAGACCTCCTGACGAAGCCGAAAGCTCAGAAGAAGCCATCTAACCAAAGGGGCAATAACCTCCAAGGAGGCCCCAGGACCCCGACAAGCACGAACCGCCGCCCACTGAGCAAAGTGGAAGGGGAAAGGCCCATCAAAAAACCATCCCGGAGAAAATCCAACACAGAAGTAGGATCCCCCAGCGCAGGATCCACCCCATGGGAAGAACACCAAGAGACAAAAGAACCCCAATGACGACCATAGCACTTAAGGGTCGAAGGGGGAGTGACAACTGAATGTCACGAGCCACCACAGAGGAACAGCCCAAAGACTCCAACGTCAACCGCTCAAGAGCCAAGCCGTCAGCTGCAAATGACGAAGACAAGGCAGAAACAGAAACGGAAACTGAAGAGGAGCCGGACACAAAGGAAGCCAGACAAACCGACCCTCCGCCACCCGCCACAGGAGAGGAAACCAAATGCGGCGAGGCCAGAAAGGCTCAATCAACAGGATCAAAACTTTCTCCACCCGAATCTTCTGCAGCTCCCTCGGGAGGAGGGGAATAGGAGGGAATGCATACAGAAGGCCCGAAGGCCAAGGAATCGAAAGAGCATCCACCACCCAAGTTTGAGGACACAGGACCTCCAAACAAAACCAGGGGAGAAGACTGTTGTGAGGAGAGGCAAAGAGATCGATCCAGGGAGTCCCGAACCGAAGACAAAGGGACTGGAACAGTGGAAGAGAGAGATGGTACAAATCAGGGGATGGAAGGTTGCGGCTCAAAGCATCCGCATGAAAATTCAACTGTCCCAGAATGTACATCGCCCTCAAGGCCAGCAGATGAGATTCCGCCCAAGCTCAAATCAAGGAGGCCAACAGGTTCAGAGACGCGCACCTCATCCCTACCTGACGGTTCAAGTAACAACGAGCCACCTGATTGTCGGTACAAACCAACAGATTCAACCCGTGGAGATAAACCTGAAAGAACCGCACTGCCTCCCAGACGGCCGCCAACTCCTGCCAGTTCGAGGAACGGGCCCTGTCCCCCTGAGACCACCGACCCTTTGCTTCCAAGGACCCCAAAGTTGCCCCCCAACCCCAAAGACTGGCATCCGTAGTCAACAAAAGGGGAGGTGGAAGACAAAACCGCACCCCCTTCTCCAGATTGGAAGTGCAAAGCCACCAGTCCAAGTCCAGAACCAGAGCAGGAGAGAGAGGAACCAGAGTCTCGTAATCTGCCTGGGAGGGGTCCCACCGAGCCAACAGATGAGTCACTAAGGGCTTGAGATGGAGACGAGCCCAAAGAACCACAGCAGTGGTCGCAGCCATCAATCACTGGACACATAACCAAACATGAGCCGGGGCAGAGGGACGGCTCAGCAGGTCCCGCAACAGAGTCTGCAAGGAAAGGATCCGAACAGGAGGGAGAAACACCGCCCCCAGAGAGGTGTCGAACAGACCCCCGATGAACTGAAGTCTCTGAACAGGATCCAGATGAGACTTCACCACATTCACCTTGAACCCCAGCTTCCGGAACAGGGTCAACGTAGCCTCCACCGCCAGAAGAGCTTTAGAAAAGGAGGAAGCATAGACCAAACAATCATCAATATAGGGAAAGAAGGAGAAATCCCGATGTTGCAAAACCCCCACAGCAGGAGCCTGGCATAGTCACTTCTGTCCTGCACCAAAGGTATTCTGCTGCTGCTGCTGAGGCTGGGACTTATAATGGAACGCGGCCCCCCGACCACGGGCCCGACAACGAAAGGGCTGAGAGGACAAAACCCCCTGTAGCCCCTGCTACTGGAAAAAATACTTTTTCTTAGGCGCAGGCTGAAAAGGCTTCAACAACTTATTTTCCTCTGCAGAGCGCTGCACCATCATATTCAAAGCGTCCCCAAAGAGATGGGGACCCTCAAAAGGAAGTTTATGGACCAAGGCCTTCTGCGCAGCCTCAAGACGCCACGGTTTAGTCCACAGAGACCTCCTTCCAGCCACCGCCGCCCCAGCAGCCGAGGAGAAGGCCCACAAGGAATCGAAAGTGACATCCGAGAGGATTTGCGCCAAGACCTCCATTTGAGCCAACAGAGGAGTAGGGTCCCCCTGATCCTGAAGACAGTCAAACAGTTTCTCAAACTCCTTCAGCAAGACCTGCGAGGCATAGGCCGCATAAGTGCTAGCCCGCACCCCAAAGTGAGAAGCGGCGTAAGAACGTTTGAGAGCAGACTCCACCTTACACTCCACAGGATCTATCAGGGAAGCCTCCTCCGATGACAAAGAGGAAGAGGAGGCGGAAGCCATAGAGGACAAAAGAGAATTAACTTTTGGACTCACAGGGAACTGACAGTCAAAGCCCCCCAGGCGATACCGCTTTCCCAGAAAGCGCGGAATACCCTGCTTGTCCACCTCAAGCCATTCCTTAGTCAGGATATCCTTCTGAACATCATGGAAGGGAAGGGAAGGTCACCCACCACAGAAGAACTATACTGTGCGTAAAACCCCTCATCAGCCAGGGATTCAGGGTCAAAACCAAGCACCTCCCGAATATGGACCAGCATATCAGAAAACACCTTGCCCTGGACGTACTTTCCCTTAGGTGAATTGTCCATGTCCTCCTCATCATCCTTAGCCCTCTTTGCTGCAGGCTCCAGCAGCACAGACTGGACTGCAGAATTAATCAAGTCCTGTAAATCAGCCCTAGAAATCTGCAGAACCTGAACATTATGCTGCTTGAAAACTGCCTTAGCAGGCACAGGTAAAGAAGCGCCTTCATGCATGGTGAGAAAACCAGAGTAAACCAAACAGGAACTCACCACACAACAAAAGGAAGTGCCGAGCAACCTCCAATAAATACTGCCCTCAATCACCAAGTCTCGTAGCGTGAGACTGGAGCAATGAAATAAAAAAGGGCAGCCCTGTAGTCTCCACCCTCAGCCACAGATCAGAAAGAGCATGGCCGCGAGGGCCGGACGCTGCAATAGAGCAGCAGCGCCAGAACGACCCGAGGCCAGGACACCAAGAGAGCTCCCCGCCCCAGCCCAGCACATGAGCGGGGAGCGCCCTGACCCAAGAACAGGAGCGTGGACGACCGGAGGACTGGAGCGGCCGCGCCGTGCAGAATTACACAAAACAAAAGAAAATGACTGAAAACTCATGGTACCGCCAAATCAAAGGAAACTGGAATCAGAGACCAGAACCGGGAGCACCAGCGTTTCCGACCCCCGTCGGAGCAGAAAAAAAAACAGGCATGGCGGTAGGTGTGCGGGGCTTATGTAGACTTAAAGATTCTGCTAAAATACAGATTGGTCAATAGATAAAAGCGCCCTCTGCTGGTCAGCTGTTTCCCAGTTTCCAGTTGCCAGTTGGAGCCTGAAGCTGCCAGAGGCTGGCGATGCCGGTGCGGATTCCCTGCTCTTTGTTGCCGGCTCGCTGTTGCTGTCGCTGTTGCCGGCTCGCAGCTCTCGCAGCTCTCGGTTCCTTGCTTCTGAGTGGGAGCGGGGCTGCGAGGAGTCACCGTCGTGCAAGGACCTCTCTGCGGCAGAGCCGCGAAAGCCATGAAAGTTGCCTAAACCCGCACGAGTGTCCCAGCAGCGGCAGGAGGCGCGTATGTGCCCCCGCAGCGCCAGGAGCCGCGTTTGCACCCCCGCAGTGGCAGGAGCCACGTTTGTGCCCCCGCAGGGCAGGAGCCATGTTTGCGCCCCCGGCAGGAGCCGCGAGAGTCTCCCCACAGCAGTGGGAGCTGCGTTGGTGCCCCTGCAGCAGCAGGAGCCACGTTAGTGCCGCGCCAGTGCAGCAGGCGCCGCAAGAGTCTCCCCACAGCAGCGGGAGCTGTGTCTGTGCCCCCGCAGCGGCAGGAGCCGCGTCAGTGCCTCCCGCAGCGGCAGGAGAGTTTCCCCAAAAGCAGCAGGAACCGTAGGATCTGCCTGACCAGCCGAACCTACCAGCCTGCCAGAGTAAGAGTGAGAGCAGGCGGCGAGTTTCTCCCACCTGCATTGGCCTTCTTCAGCCCCCCATCTGTCCCCGCATGTGTTCCCGCACCGTATTACATCACATCACCCCTCAACTCATTCTGCCCAACAGCCTGCGTTCGGCGGTCGACTGGCACAGTGCCTGAGCGGTTGGAGCAGCGTCAGATTGGGAGGCAGAGGCGCAAAGGTGAACAAAAAACGGGGCCAGCACGAAGGCTTCGTGTGGGGAACCAGAAGTCAGTAAAGGCAGTTGCAGCGTTACCGAATTACGCCGAGTAGAAGGGTCGACGGCAGCCAAAGCTGAGGTGAGAGGAGTAGTGAGCGGAGAGCGCGGTGAGAGAGCGCTGAGTCAGTTAAGTCAGCTGAACCCCAGAGCCTCCAGGCCACTCCCTCCTCCCTTCCCTTACGTCCACCAAGCTCTTCAGAAACAGCGCTAGAAATCCACCTGAGGAGCTCCTAGTCTTTAAGTCCTTAAGACTTCAAGCTTTCAAGTCCTCTAGTCCTTAAGCCTAAGCCTCAGCTGTGCTCTTTGTGACTTCCTGCGCATCCAGGCAAGTCATCTAACATCTCTACAACATTCTTTCAACATTCTTAACACAAGAGCTCGCGGGCAGGGGAGTAGGATCCTTTAGTAATTCATTTAGTCACTCTCAGTCTCCTACAGCCATGCTTGAGCCCCTGGGTACTACGTGGAGCGCATTGGCACAACTATAGCAATGAGGTCGGGTAAGAAAAGAGGTCAGCTTGTGACTAAGCCCAAGCCCAAGGTTAAACAAACTGAAAACAACAAACCAGCCAGTGGGAGCTTGGACACGTCCCCAGTGGAGACCGGGACTTGCAGTGACCCAGCTCCACAGGCTAGAGCTCACTACTTCCACCTTCATCAACCAAAGATCACATCAAAATTCCAACTTTTAAAAGATCCACCTTCATCCAATTTTTCATCTAGTGGTAACATTTTGGGCCTCCAGGACCCCCTACTTCCCTTACCTTGCAAGGAACCACCAGTACCAGCGTCTCTGGGTCAGGTCCCCACCTACACCATCAATACGTCCCTTTCCACGGCTCTTTTGTCCACCAATGAAAAAACAGACAAAAAGGTGTTCGACAACAGGGGTACCAGCAGCATAGCTGCCCTGCAAAAGGAAGGCAAGGGGGGGCAGTCCCCCTCTGGTCTACCGGCTACTCAAAAGTCTGCTACCATTTCAATTATTCCACACAATCAGAAGGGAAGAAAACCTTCGCTCAGTTTTACGATAAGCCCTGGCAAGGATTATAACCGAGAGAATGAGGTTCTTAATAGCCCCAACTTAAATGACCTTTTAAAGTCCATTAATGCCTCCCCTCACCCTCTGGATGCCTTTAAGACCATCCAATTGCCTACAGAAGTAACTGTAACTGTACATGAAAAGGGCCACTACGAGCATTCGAAGGAGGACATTGAAATCATACAGGACTCAGGGTGCGACGGCCCTATCAACCTCTCTCACTTAGGACTACAGGAATGGGCGGACACAATTCCCCCTGCCATCTTGGTCACCCCTGTCAAACAACCCCTGTCTACAGCCAAAACTAAAGAAAACCAGTATGCCAATCAGGCTTTCCACCAGGAGGCAACTCCTTTAATTTCAACAAATCAACAAACTTCTTCTGTCCTTTTGGAATCCCCCGGCCTTCTAAGCCTATCTGGGACGAAACTAGGGACCCAAACATTGAATGCATCTAAAACATGGGATATTCTTTTAAACACAATGCAACGAACGGTCGACACTCTACATTACCAGTCCAATAAAATGGATTTACAACTGACCATACTTGACACCTTGGCCCTCTTTGTGGGGCGGATCAACGAGAAATTAGGCCAACTAAACCTTCTAATTGGTAGAGCTCAGCAGGAAGCAAAGCTGATCTGCAGCTGCGGCCCAATTATTGACAAACTTTCGTCACTTCCGGAAATAGTATCTACTTTGATATAAGGCCTGCCAAAGGGGCACTATAAAGCGGTCCCTGACACCAATACCAGCATAAAAATCAGTCTTGACAATTTAAAAGAGGACCCCTCTGTAGCTAAAACCATCGATAAATCTGTATTGCCATCTCCAGTGTGCATTTCGCCTAAACGCTCCCTTCGACCTTCTGAGGATCAAAATCCAACTCAGAATGCCAAGCAGTGCCGTCACCAAAGAAGAAAAGGCCGCAACAAAAAACTAACCTCAGCCCCTCCCGAGGTTTACCCCCTTTTTAGGACAGAAACCAAACAGCAGCCATCTGAACTCGAATTCATTACAGCACTTCATATAAGCACAGAACAAATCTCCACTGAGTCTAGCGAATCCACAAAAGAGGGGAACCCGGTAGCATATAAAGAGGCTCTAACACTGGGGGCCGGCAGGGCCCAGCCCAGCAGCCACACTGGCACTCAAAGTACCACGGTCCTTAGTGGAATCAGCAATGGGAAGGATGTTAATCCCCCTACACAAATATTGTCAAATGCGCCAAAGGAGGCGCCACCCACTCATGGTACTGATCTGGTACTGGAATTTACGACCATCCTCCATCCGCCTCAATCACTGGGTGAGGAGTCCATAACATCTGGACTCCTGGGTTCCCGGGTTCAAACGCCTCTTCACCCAGACGGGGCTCCTAAAGCTCCCACAGTTTTCAAGTTTCAAGACCCTCCTACCCTTGATGTTTATACTAGATCTTCACAACAGTCCACATCAAACAACAGAGGAACTCATTTGGGTGGCAATTATCCAACAGCTCAGCCGGGACACCAAACCAGGAACCCCACCATTATTCTTTTTACTCCAGAATATGAATCAAAGGGTCCATTTGACATCTTGAATAGGGGGATCTTACTTCGACTCCTCAGTACCATACCAACTCTAAACGATCTATGCTCAGCTGACCTCTTCTCAGTAGAATTTATAAAAGTCGATAAAACACAGGACTTGGAAGCCACAAAAGCAACTTAGAGGTTGCCTGAAATTGCTAATAAAATCCTGGAGGCGCAAACAACCCTTAAAGCATGGGGGATCCAATCTGCCCTACATTACTACACAGGATATCCGTTCCCCCTGCTTGAGAGACCCCGCTAAGGACCACCCCTGAAAAACTCAAAGACCACGTCAGTGCTTAGGGACGCCCAGGGACGATCATTGTTAAAAACGCAGGTGCTGAACCATCAAGAGAGTATAATGGCTCCCTACTCAGATAACTCAGATAACTTCCGATTTTTAGGACGACCGACACTACGAACTACCCACAATGACAGGGCAATCCAACGAGGACGGATTCGAATCTGGATACTATGCTACTGAAACTATGCTCGTGGAACATAAACGGGCAAAACAACAAGGCGGCAGACGCCGAATTCCTTCAATACATAAAATCATTTGACATTATCCTACTACAGGAAACATGGTTAGAGAACCCTGTGCAAATAGAGGGCTACACCTGTTTTTACTCTTCAGCGACCTTTGACCCTGTTCACCAGGCAGGTCGCTCCCCTCACCGCCACGCAGCCCCCTGTGTGACCTGCATTTCGATCGCTGCCGCTCGTGTTAGCCTCTGCCTTGGCGATATTCCTGTTGTCTCTGTGCCTCTCCTCGCCCCTTTTGCCTTCTGTGCACTGACTGACTGTCTCCCTTTTGCCTTCTGTGTCCTGAGTGTTTGTGTCCTTTTGCCTTTTGTGCCCTGATTATCTGTACCACTTTTTTGCTTTCTGTACCCTTGATTGTGTGCCCCTTCCTCGCTGCCCGTTTCCCGCCGCTGCGTCCCGGCGGCCCCGCCCCCTTGTCACCCATTGGCCTGCCCGCTCCCACCTCCCAACTGCTCCACCCTCCCTCTCCCCCTCATATGGAGGCCGCACAGTGGCTGCGCAGCGGCCGCACGCAGCGGCCGCGCCGCTGGCGCGCCGCGGGCGCGCCTAAGGCAAGCCCGTCTGCGCCCGTCCGCGCCTGGACCGTGCCCAGCGCCAGGACCACTGGCCCCCGTCGATGCCAGCCTACACGACGGACTTACGACGCCGCCACCCTCAACGCACTCAAACCCGGCCGGAACCCCGCCTGCTACCAAGCCACCCCGAAACGCACCCACGGACCCTTCACCTGCCAAGCCTGCAACTTCACCTGCCTCCGGACCTGCACCGCACCTAAAAGGCCAGGCACCAGCAACAACCACCTCAAGTGCATCCTGCTCAACACCCGCTCCGTCCACAGACACGCCGTCGAACTCTGGAACCTGCTCGACACAACAGCACCAGACGTCGGCTTCCTCACGGAAACCTGGATGAACACCTCCTCAGCCCCCGACATCGCCATAGCCATCCCGGACGGATACAAGATCACCCGGTGGGATCGCGCAAACCAGACCGGAGGAGGCATCGCCATCGTCCACAGGACACCATCCGCATCACGACCAACTCCGACGACACCCTCACCGCCGCCGAGCACCTACACTTCCAGATACACACCGACCCCAAGACCACCCTCAGAGGCACACTCATCTACAGACCCCCGGGACCATGCACACAATTCTGCGAAGCCATCGCAGACTTCATCAGCCCGCACGCCCTCACCTCCTCTGACTACATCCTCCTAGGAGACCTCAACTTCCACTTGGAGAACAACAATGACAGCAACACACACACCCTGCTGGACAACCTCGCCAACCTCGGACTCAAGCAACTGGTGAACACCCCCACCCACTACGCCGGCCACACGCTTGACCCCGTCTTCTCCTCCAGCAAGCACATCTCCTTCAATCACTCCACCAGACTTCATTGGACTGATCACAGCTGCGTCCACTTCAACTTCAGAAGAACCACGACCCACCACCACCCGCAACAGGTTCCCCGCAGGAGCTGGAACAAGATCACCAGCGACCAGCTCACCACCTCCCTCAGCCAGAACCCTCCCGCCAGCGCAACGGACCCCAACGAAGCAGCCCGCAACTTCACTCAGTGGCTCACCAACTGCGCCGACGACCTCGCACCTCTGAAGAACCCACCCAGCAGACCCGGCAGCAAGAAAGCCTCGTGGTTCACCAACGAACTCAAAACGTCCAAGAAAAATTGCCGCACCCTCGAAAAAACCTGGCGCCACGACCAGACTACAGAAAACATGACAGCCCTCAAGACCGCCACCTGCATACACCACCAGCTGATCCGCACCACCAAAAGAACAACATTCAAAGAACGACTGGACAACAACACCCACAACAGCAAGGAACTCTTCAGCATCGTCAAGGAGCTCTCCAACCCAGCGCCGGAAACAACGACATCACACCCTCACAGGACCTCTGCGACTCACTCGCCTCATTCTTCCACCGCAAGATTGCTGACATACACAACAGCTTCGGCGCACAGACCACGCACCCAACCACCGAACCAACACCCCCCACCACCACCCTCTGCAACTGGACCCCGGTCAGCACCGAAGACACCATCCGCACGATGAACACCATCCGCTCCGGATCCCCTACCGACCCATGCCCCCACCACGTCTTCAACAAGACCGACTCCATCATCGCACCCCAACTCCGGGACATCATCAACATCTCCTTCACCACCGCCACCTTCCCGGAGAGCTGGAAGCATGCCGAGCTCAGCGCCCTCCTGAAGAAACCGACAGCGGACCCCACCGACCTCAAGAACTTCCGCCCCATCTCGCTCCTCCCTTTTCCTGCCAAAGTCATCAAGAAGACCGCCTTCCTCAAGACGAACGGATCCTTTGACCCCTCACAGTCTGGTTTCCGAGCCAACCACAGCACCGAGACCGCCCTCATCGCAGCCATCAGATCCCTGCTCGACAACGGGGAAACAGCTGCCCTCATCCTCCTGGACCTCTCTGCAGCGTTCGACACAGTTTGCCACCGCACACTAACACAGCGCCTCAGCCACACCGGAATCCGAGAGAAGGCACTAGAGTGGATCACCTCGTTCCTTGCCGGAAGAACCCAAAGAGTCCGCCTCCCCCCGTTCCGTTCTGCGGCCACCGAAGTCACCTGCGGCGTACCCCAAGGATCCTCGCTCAGCCCCACCCTCTTCAACGTCTACATGAGCCCCCTCGCGGCCATCACACGCCAACACAACCTTAACATCATTTCCTACGCCGACGACACCCAGCTGATCCTCTCCCTCACCAACGACCCCGCCAACGCCAGAGCCAACCTACACGAAGGAATGAAAGACGTCGCCGAGTGGATGAAGAACAGCCGCCTGAAACTGAACTCAGACAAGACGGAAGTCCTCATCCTGGGATCATCCCCCTCCGCCTGGGACGACTCCTGGTGGCCCCCTGCCCTGCGCACCACCCCCAAGCCAACGGACCACGCACAAAACCTGGGCTTCATCCTGGACTCCTCCCTCTCGATGACCAAACAAGTCAACGCCGTCTCGTCATCCTGCTTCAACACCCTGCACATGCTCCGAAAGATCTTTCGATGGATCCCCACCGAAACCAGAAAAACGGTCACCCAGGCACTCGTCACCAGCCGACTGGACTACGGGAACACCCTCTACGCGGGAACCACAGCCAAACTACAGAAAAGACTCCAGCGCATACAGAACGCCTCCGCACGACTCGTCCTGGACATCCCCCGCCACAACCACATCTCAGCCCACCTGAGAGACCTGCACTGGCTCCCCGTCAGCAAGAGGATCACGTTCAGACTCCTCTCCCACGCACACAAGGCTCTTCACGACCTGGGCCCCAAGTACCTCAACAACCACCTCACTTTCTACATGCCCACCCGCCAGCTGCGATCGACCAGCCTCGCCCTCGCCACTGTCCCACGCATTCGCAGAGCCACCGCCGGAGGAAGATCCTTCTCCTACCTGGCAGCCAAGACATGGAACTCCCTCCCCATCCACCTATGGCTGACACAGGACCATCTCTCCTTCAGGGTGAGCAGCGCGCTATATAAATCGATTGATTGATTGATTGATTGATTGATTGAGCTACAAGGAAAAGCAAATATGGCCGGTTAGCGGGTGGCCTAGCTACTTACATCAAAATTACAAAAATCCATAGTGCTCTGGAATTGACTTCTCAATCTCCAGCCATAAACACTGTTAAGATTAAACTAAACCTCAAGGGGAAAAAAGAAGAGGTGCTGGTGACTAACACTTATATAAATCCAAAAAAGAAACAACAGGAGTCGAAATCTCTAATGGATTATCTGCACCAATTAATGACTACGCATACTTTCTCCAATTTCATTCTGTCGGGGGATTTTAACCAATATATTCTAGGCTCCTCCACAAATAAAGACATTCAAGCCCAGTCCTTCTATTGGAATATTCCAACCTAATCCACTAATGACCAGGGAAAAATCCCTAAATTGGGAAAGGAGCTGTTAGAAGATCTGGAGCACTTAGGGCTGAGAGTTTTAAATGGAAGATTTGCAGACGATTCACCACCTGTCGCCTCATTTCACTCAGGCACCGTGACCTCTACAATAGACTATACACTAGTATCTCTTCCATTTTTTCACCACATATTAAGCTTCAGCCTAGGAGACAAAGGGGACAGTGACCATCGACCCCAGGAAGCCCCCTATCGTTGCTTCTCCAGACCTACCTTTTCTTAATCCAATAGGATCACAAGCATGCCACACAATAAATTTTAATAGAATTAAGTCCTCTGTTGCAAATACAAAGGAGGTACTTTTAGCAGCAAAATTTCAACTAAACAGTCTGAACTATCCCATGGGCAATCCAATTGCCTTATGGAAACTTTTACGGCCGTATTTGCGAACTGTTATTCAACTACAGTTCGGCACTATTCGTCTCACGACCCAATGGTCACAGGGAAGATCTCAAGTGTCCAGAAATCTGCCCTGAAACATCACAAAAAAGCCATAAACAAATTATTAAGGCTGTTGAGGACACATCTGGGGGTACTGGTCTTTCCCAACAGCTTCGCAAACACAAGGCTGACTTTAAAAAGCTTAAATGGGAGATCAAAAGATCCAAAGAAGACGATTTTTGGGCCAAACTTCACTACGACACTAAAGCAAACAATAGTGCTCGCTTCTGGTCTACCCTGAACAAATTTCTAAATCCCAAACACGGAGGTCTAACATCACACGTAACAGACAACTCCTGGGAATCCTTCTTAGACATTCACTTCAACCAACAGGCTGTAGGAACAAACAGGCTCCAGGAAGTTCAGGCGGGCAATTCACAGCAAACAATAACATCACACGAAGATGCTGCATTTGAAATTAGCGCCGCAATGATCAGGGAATTAATTTCTAAAGGGAGGAAAGACAGAGCGCCAGGGTCAAATGGAATTCCACCAGCTCTTTTTAAATATGATCCTGAATACTGGTCAGAATCTCTGACCCCACTCTTCATCTTGGCCAGTCTGTCTGGGGGCCTTCCAGCTTCATGGAAGGGTTCCGTCATCTCACCAATATACAAAGCAGGTGACAGAACTCTACCAAAAAATTATCGCCTGATTGCCTTACTGGATATCGAGGCGAAATACTTTGCAGGGCTCCTACTGATACAGCTGTGTGAATGGGCTACCAAGAACAACATAATTCCGCCCAGCCAAACAGGATTTTGCAGAGATGCCGGAACCACAACAAACCTTTTAGCAATAGCATTACTCATTGTTAAAGCAAAAGAGACCAAACAAAGTCTTCACTTTTGCTTTGTGGATTTCAAAGCGGCCTTTGATAATGTTAATCGAGCAAATCTTTGGAAGAAACTAGCCCTTTGGGGGATCCCTGCACCTCTTATAAATCTCCTGATCGAACTGCACTCCAACACATGGGTCCAGGTGAAGCTCGGAAATGATACCCACCTCTCGAGGCGCATAACAACAACAAAAGGCCTCAAGCAGCGTTGTGTTTTAGCACCAACTATTTTCAACTTATACACAGCTGCTTTGCCACCAGCTCTAGACGCCTGTAACGCACACGCCCCTCGTTTGGGGGGGTCGAACCCTGTCCAGCATATCTTATGCAGATGACGTGGTCCTGATCAGTCACACCAAAGTAGGACTACAGCATCTTACAACATCTTATCAATACACTGCATGGATACGCTGAGGATAACTTGCTCGAAGTCAACATCGAAAAAACAAAAACACTGACAATAACCGGAAAAAAAGTCCTACTCTTGGTTCCTTGGAACAAGGGCAATTGTGAACTGCTCAGAATATAAACATGTTGGTGTCATAGTTGACAGGGGTGGCCTTTTTTCAAACCACCATGAGGCCACCAAGAGGAAAGGTATGCTGATTGCAACAACACTTAGACAACTCAAGACTAAACTGTCTGGGCCTACCCTTCAGCCACTACTGCGTGTTGCTCAAGTTAAAATTCAGTCATCAATTACTTATGGTAGTGAAGCCTTAAGAGGTACAGATGCAAAACTGTTGGACACCATTATTTCAAAAGTGTATAGAGTCCTCTTAAACTTACCATCATATACCTCACAGGCTCAAATCCGGTTAGAATATGGACTAACCAAGCAACTGCTCGCAAGGCGAGGATCATATATCAAGTGCTGGTACAAAATAAAGAATTCACCTGAAAACACACTGAATCACCAGCTTTGGGAAGATCTGCGTGGCAGCTCCACTGCACCTGCAAAAAAATACTTAGAGGAGTCACTAGCTACCACAGGTTTAAAAGAACTATGGGAAATTTCTCGACCGCATGCACAATTTAAGTGTGTAGTCAACAAGAATATAAAGAGACTTTCCTTCATACAGGACAAAGCTACCTTTGCCCACAGACGCCACGCATGGATGATTCTGAGCACCTACACATCGCCTGGGTTACAGGCTTACTTCGGATTGGGGTATTGCAGGAAATCAAAAGAAGCCTTTTTAAAACACAGGCTAGGAATTTTACCAGCCATACCCCACTTACAACCATGGCTGAGAAGGAACTGCGGAACCATATGCAGGTTGTGTGGCACAGGGAAAGAAGATATGGAACACTTGCTATGCCCCTGCAAGAAGTTAAAAGAGGAAAGAGTAGCTCTCCTGAAAACCACCTTCAATGAACTTAGTATACGCACACGGAGACAAGCAGTCATTGCATGCTTTGACCCAAGACTTCCGCAATTGAATGGAGTGTTGGTAAAATTTTTGAAACTAGTCATGTTTAAACAATCTAAAACAGATGATGGTGGTTCAGAAAAATAAGGAATTATGGACATTTCTTAAAACTCTTATTTTATAATTGCATTTAAGCAATTAAGATTTCTCTTTTTCTTCTATTTTTTTTTTTTTTTTAATTCTGATTTGATGAAATGTGTACTCAATGTGAACTTTTGTAATGGTTTTAATTAATCAGAAACAATACATTTTTACTTACTGCTTTTTTATGAGACCTCCATCAGATATTTGTAATGTTGCTGCCATGCTTTATCATGTTATAAGTTATGGTTTTGTCAAAAGAGCTAGACAAGTGCAAGCGCCAACTACTGACAACTATATGCCATACTCTAAATTAAGAGTGTGAGAAATGTGCTTAATTTTTTTGTGTAGTTGCAAGAAGTTCAGAAAAAATGTATAAAAGTATACAAAAGGCAAATCTGGGATTTTGCACTATATTTTAGTCTAAAATATATCATTGTGTCGATTTTGGACGAAATGACGCACTTTGTGCTAAAAAAGTGAAAAAAAATCACAAGTGCAGTGAACAAGAGCCGCTCGTGTTCTGTCTGTTTGCGTTGTCCGGTGCTCCTGTAACAGGATTTTTATCTGAACAACACCCAATTATGCCAAGTAGCATAATGGCATGATTTTGCATAAAAAACATAATGGGAAGTGAAATTACACAAATTATATCTAAGTAAATGACAACATCACACCTCACTTCCTATACCTGAATCGGGCTTTGATGTGGCAACCAAAGTGTGCGATCAGAAGCACTTCTATGCCATTTTTAGGAACCAGAAATATACATAAACTTTAAGTTAGACCGAAAATCCAGATTGCCACTTAAAAGATGTCTCATACATGGCAATAAACCCGAATCCGGCGGGGAACGCCTTATTTCTAAGCCAAAAATGTTTTTCTTTTTGCTGTCTCCCGCCTGAAATTGCCTCTCCCTCCATAGAAGTCAATGAAGGAAATACATTCTTACCATTACCTTTTTTAGGATCTCCCAATTTCCTCCTCTAAAATTTTGGCATGTATGTATCATTGTGCATTGCAGTTTGTATGTCATTGGAATGCACTGTCCACATGTGAATCAACCATAATTAATTATAAATACAGTAATGCTTGTGTGTACATTTTTAGCAGGTACGAGTCGTTTATATGAAACATCATCGAGTAGCAACTGAATTAGACGGGCCAATCGGCTGTAATTTCCGGGATCAACGTCTGCTGTCTGACCTTTCGTCACCACAGAACCGAGCTGAATTCGACCCGGAAGTAAAAGGTCTTGTAACGTCTTCTGTCAGTTCATCAAGCCATCTGGGACTTCCCCAGGAGAGTCCTTTTAAAGTTAAAAGATGTTCTTAAAGAATGAACGAATAATCGGGTCCATCTGGCCTGCATCTATATGCTCTGCAGGGAATTCAGGGTACGCTTTGAAATAATTCTGCACATTCCAGGGATACTTCTGCATGTGTTTTTTTCTTACCAACACAAAGCATTCTCACTTTGTGGGATGATTAGTGCTGTAGTGCCCCAGTTTGCGAAAGTTCTTGTTATTTTATAAAATGAACTTAGGGGCAGATTTACAAGACCCTTGTGTCATTTTTTTTGCCGCCATTGCGTCACTTTTTGTGACGCGGCAGCATAAAAATGCGGCCCATTTACAACATAATGCATCTACGGAGTTGCGTTATAAAGCCCTGCGTCACATTATAACTGCGTCAGGTATAATGTATGCAGGGTGGGCATTCCCACACAAAAAAGCCTCGTAGAAGTGACGCTGTGAAATCTACAAAATTTCACTGCCCCACTTCTAGGACGCCACTGCGTCAAAACCTTACGCCTGCTTGGAGCAGGCATAAGGTGTGACGGAGCACAATGAGGATAGACCTCTCCATGCATTGCTGGAGTTGCTTCGTGCTTGCTACAAGACTCCAGCAATGCGTGCCTTTTCCAACCACAGATGTATCAGAATTTCAGACGCATCCGTCAATCCTTGCGCCATGGTGCGCCATATTGTAAATATAGCGCATCCATGGTGGCTCAAGGGTTTCTCAGGGTGACGCAGGGAAAGTGACATCACTTTCTTGTAAATCTGTTCCGTAGTATTTATTCAAAGTGCTTGCTTAACACCCCTGGCTTCACCTTACACATTTGGCATGATTATCACACAATCAACAAGGGTATCGCAACATTCCGCACATACTCATATGTATCTAAACCTGTTCTTTATTGTTCTTAAAAATGTGTCTTGTACAGCTTAAGTATGAACTATGGAACACATGCACCTTCAGTTTTAGTCCCTCGTTCACTCCTTTACCACACTTTGTGATCCTGTACAAATCTTTTCATCTCCCTATGTCCTATATGGCAAAACTGGGCACATTTATATCTAGTCTCCAAAACAGTATTTAATGCTAAATGAAACCATTCACTTTCATATAACTTGAAAGCTGGACACCCTACCACCAGAGGTGTCAATGGCACAGCTTCCAAAAGCCACTGCCCAGAAAAGTTACACAAGAGATATCACAGCACTCATGATGCAGTACAATTGAACAATCTATTAGTCCATAAAGTAAGGAATCCAGTATGCTCAATCTAATTTGGTTAATTGTAAAGAATGGTGAGATCTTCAACAATAAAAGTTAAGTGACATCATGAAGCACAGCCAACACATGTGTTTCATCACACAAGTGACTTCGAGGCTCTCACTATGGTCTGCAGCATGAAATCAGCAAATTTAGTAATTCAACACGTAGTAAATATCCAAAAATATGACCTCCACTCCTAAACCAGTGGCCAGTAGTTGGTTGTGGTGTCCCTGAGGCGAGATTAATAACTTCAATTATTACTTCATTATGTAGTCAGTGCAGGTATCATTCGAATCTACGTGTGACCACGCGGTCACCTGACAGTAATGAGCAAAATAAGCAAATGCGGCCAATTTGACTGCCTTTATTATATAAATAACTGCAGAAAGGAGTCTAAGTATATTGTTGTTTTATATTGTTGCATGCTTTTTAATAACATCACTCTCCATTACACGCTTTCTTCACGTAACCTTGAGCACATTATCATAATTTTTTTTTTAAATGTTTAAAAGAAATATATGCAATGAAGAAATTAATCGCATATGAAGTTAAGTACTGTTCTGCCTTTACACTTGCTTATTATGTATTATGTACTGTTGGGGCGTTTTTAAAAAGTGCATAAGACCCTTGCTGTTTTCTACACTCTTTAGACCAGTTGGCCTCAGTGAACCACTCTTTCTTTGAAAAAGATACACAATGGGCGTGGCCAAGATGGCATCCAGATAGGACATGCAGTCTGGTCTCTCTTGCCCCTTGTTAGCCCCCAGCTTGTGAAGTGCCTGCAGGCTAAATAGGGACCGGAAGCAGAGTGGAGGCGTTAGCGGTCCCGCCGAGAGGCAAAACGGCATCAAGAGCGGACGGAGGATCCACGAAATGGCCAACAGAGTAGCTGGGAGTGTCAGGCCTGGTATCAGCTGAGGCCTACATCTGAACCGGCGAGGCTGAGTCCCCACGATAGCGCTGGACTGGCAGTTTGACCCTCCCTGGCCCCCTCCTGGAAAATTGCTGTGCCCTGGGCACCCGCCCATCGAGAAAGCAGGTAGGGAGTTGGACTGAGGTGAAGGCGGCAGAGTTGGGTCCACCTTCTCAGGAACGTGCCGTCCGAGAGTTTGGCTTGCCTCTGAGAGATCTGGCCATGGGGGAGACAGCAGGAGAAGGACGACTCCCCTTCCCATTGAGCACGATCAGAGGCAGAACGAAGGTGCAGGTGAACCCTCTGCGAGGCTGAGGAGCATCGAGGGCCGACGGTGTAGCAGTGTGCTGGTTGACGGAGTGCCTCGGCGGGTCGGCCCTGGTCTCGGGGGCAGCCCACATCAGGGCCAGCTGGACTGAGGCCCGGCTTTGGCACTGATTTGGTGAGGGTCGCCCCACCCCTCTTCTAGAGAAACGTTGTGATGGGAGAGGCCCGTCTGCCAAGAGAGCGGGCCGAGAGCTGAGTTGTGGTTGCTGCGGCTGAGCGAGGTGTCCGGAGCAAGCAGGAATGTACCCCATGGTCCGGCCTGAGCCATCCTGGCTCCCCTACTGGAGAGGCCCTGGAGGCCCCGGTTACCCACCGCTACCTAGAGTCACTATTTCCAGCCCTCCGGGAAGATCTCCTGATGGTTAAGAGAGACCTGACCCAAGAACTGCAAGTAGCACATGAGGAGATTCCAGATATCGGAGACAGGGTGGATGCACTTGAAGGAAGAGAAACGACCCAGGACGAGGAAATAGAACAACCCCAGCAGGAGATAATTAGACTTTCGGAGCAACAAATAGACCTGCAAGCGCATGCTGAGGACTTGGAAAACCGCTCCCGCAGTAACAACCTACGTATTCGAGGACCTCCACGGAACACGGAGGGAGCAGACATAGCGGCCTATGTAGCAGCACTATTCGCCCACATATTGGGGGACACGACAACGGGGGAAATCCGCCCAGACAGGACTTACAGGGTCAGAAGCTTGAGGCCAAGCTCCTCGCGTTCGCTGGACATCTTGACGTGTGTCCATAGTTTCCTGCCCAAAGAGCGGATACTGAAAGAAGCATGGTCGTCTTCCCCAGTAGTCTTTCAGGGCCACATATTGCACCTCTACCAGGACCTTGCTGCATCCACCCTCCAGAAGAGGAGGGAGTTTCGCCCGGTCACGGCATACCTGAGAGAACAAGGGGTGTTGTGCTCCTGGGGGCACTCTTTCAGATTGATCTTTCGATGGCAGGATACATTACACCAGGTTTGATCGTTGAACTGCTCCGAATCGATCCCCAGGGGTCAACCAACTGAATACACAGAAGACACCACAGAAATCGACTGATGACAGGAGATGGAGGAGAGTCCCCATGTCGCAGAATATAGCTGGACCTGACCCGAAGGTGATAGCCTTCGAGAGGAAAGTGCTATTTGAAAAGCTGGCGGAGGACATGATGATCCCGCTAACAGATTTGGGTCTTGCCTATACTTTAGCATTGGCAGGGGTGGGCCTGGGTGGCTGGCGTGGGGGTAGACCGGGAAATTCTTGGAGGATCGGCCACGTACCCATCGATGACTATTCCACCAAGCAGGAAGAGTCTTGCTCCTCCCTGCTATGGAGACTTTGTGAGTTCTTTTTTTAGTTCTTTTTCTTGTTGGGGGTGGGTTCAGGGTGCCAACCATGTTCTTTCAGACCATGATACACTCTAGGCATACTGCTCATTAGGACAGGGGACGGGGGGTAACAGAATAGGGAGGCCCACTCCGACATACACTTTCATTAGCTCTACACTATGTCTCTTCTCAAGGCTAACTTGAAGATACTGACCCTTAATGTTCAAGGCTTAAACAATCCAGTTAGGAGAAAGGCGGTTCTATCCTACATAGAGCACTCACAGGCAGATGTATGCCTCTTACAGGAGGCACATCTCCAGCCTAGAGACACACACAGACTTAAATCTAAAACGTTTCCCCAGCAGTGCTTCTCTTCTCAGCCGAGTAAGGTCGCAGGAGTGGCGATTTTGCTTTTACATAAGTTTCAGGGGAAGGTAGGTGCTAAGATAGCTGACATAAGGGGCCGTCTTTTGAGCTACTGGATTCAGCTTGGCCAATACTCAATGGTACTGGCCTCACTATACTCCGCCAACGAGGACCAAGAAACCTTCATACACAGGGCAGTAGCTGAGGTGTTGTCGGTGCAGGACTGATGGGTTCTCATAGGAGGGGATCTTAAACATAGTTTTTAACAACTAAACGGATTGACAAGTCCATAGGCAAGAAGCAGTCTGGGCTATCAGTCCTGGGAAGGTGTTGTGGCTACAAGAAATTGTTTTCGCAGACCTTTGGAGGGCTTCGCACCCAGACACGTGGGATTACACACTCTATTCTCACGCGCATAAGTCTAACACCCGGTTAGATTATTTTCTGGGCTCTCGGGAGGTACAGCAGGTGCTGCGATCGGTCAAAATCGAATCCCAATCCTTGTCTGATCACTCCACGGTACTGCTTGACTTCTCTCTCCCAGCCCTGGCCCAGGCAACCCACACGTGGCGACATCAAGAGACTCTCCTATGCAGACCTGAAGTGATCTCGCAGCTTGTGAAAGATATAGATGACTATATAGGACTAAATGACACACCTGAAGTCTCTCTGCCCATAATCTGGGATGCCATGAAAGCTGTATTGAGGGGGGAAATAATCGCAATAGTCTTGGCTAAAAATAAATTGAGGCGGGAGAAGAGAACACAGCTCCAACAACAGGTCAAGGAACTAGAGCTAATACATCACCGAACTGGGGCCCCTAGAGTCTGGCGTCAGCTAGAAGTTACCAGAAAACAGGCAGCAGGATTGGACCGAAATAGTGCAATATATTCGATCCTGAGGCTTAAACACTCCTTTTACGTGGGAGAAACAAAAGTGGATGAATGCTAGCGAATAAACTCAGGGGAGTGCGCCAGGCAAACGTGGTTGAGGCACTGAGGGCTCCGGATGGAACAATAATTGAGGGGAATGAAGACATGGCTGCTCGTTTCGGAGCTTTCTACCAGGAGCTATATTCATCCTCTCTGAGCAAGGCATAGCAAGATACTTAGAGGAGGCGCAAGTAGAGCGTTTAACTGAATCACAAGCAACGGACCTAGAAAAACCGATTCGGATAGAAGTAATATCTGCAATCTCTAAATTGCAGGCGCATAAGGCATCAGAGCCAGACTGCTTCCCGGCAATGTTTTATAAACTGCTCTGCAGTAAGCTGTCCCCTCTCCTGACAAGGGTCCTCAACTTGATTTTGTCAGCGGAATCCCTTCCCCCTTTTATGAAGGAGGCATTAATAACAGTCATAGCGAAGCAGGGCAAGGACAAACAACAGTGCGAACCGTACTGCCCAATCTCACTCTTAAACGTAGACGCTAAGCTCTTCACTGGGATACTGGTGGCTCGACTGGTGACTTTGCTACCAGGATTGATTGAGCCGGATCAGGCTGGTTTGATACAGCACAGACAATGCTCAGATAGCACCAAGAGAAAACTGCACTTGATAGATAAGGCCACTCGCTTCCCACAGGAAACAATGCTTTTCTCGATTGACGCTGAAAAAGCGTTTGACCGAGTGCATTGGGCTTACCTAGTGGAGGTGTTGAAGCGTTTTGGTATAAAGGAATGCTTTTGATCCTGGATCCTTAGTAATTATGGCTCACCGTGCGCGTCAATCCTGGTAAATGGTACAGGTTCCAAATGCTTGCCGATAAGCAGAGGGACGCGGCAAGGGTGCCCGCTCTCCCCTCTTCTGTTTGCTCTAGATATGGAGCATTTCGCACAAAGAGTTATGGCCTCGGAGGAGATCACGGGTACGAGATTCGGAGGGAATGAGCACCTGATAACGCTCTATGCTGAGGATGTGATAGTGGCTCTAGAGAACCCAAGGAGCACTCTCCCAGCTTTTTTGGAAGAAGTTAAATCTTTTGGTCAGGTCCCTGGGTTTCGCATTAATCTGGCTAATTCTGAGGCTCTGAGCATTACAACAACATCGAGCATTAGAGAACTGTTAACCCACTCTCATTCCATACACTGGGCTTCGGGCCCTGTGGCATACCTAGGCCTCCAGCTGGCCCCCTCGAAAAGAGAGGTTGCGTCTTATGATTACCAAGACTTACTCGGGAAAGTTAAGGCTGACCTAGTGCATTGGCAATGCTACCCACTCTCATGGATGGGCAGGATGGCTGCCCTGAAGATGACGATCCTCCCCAGAATACTATACAAATTCCAAACCTTTCCGGAGTGGGCCCCCACAAGGTACACTTGAGACCCTCCAGAAAGTCCTCCAAAATTTTGTCTGGGCGGTTAAGCATCCCTGGATGAGACAAGACCATAGTTGGCAGCCCCGGAAGAGGGAGGCCTGTGTATCCCTTGTGCGGCTTGATATTTTCGAGCATCACAACTTTGATATTTAGTAGAATGGTCCAGGTCTGAATCGGAGAAGAGATGGTTATTTATGGACAGGGCTCTAGCTAACACGGCATTGTGGAAAATCCCTTTTCTGCCCCGCATTCACGCCCGCTGTTTATATATATATATCGGCCATTGTGGCGCCCACTTTAAGGGTATGGGACATAGCTGCAACACGAGCAGGAATGACGTCCTTTCCGTCCCCCCTCTCCCTCAAAGTTGAAAATAGAGTGTTCCCCCCGGGGATGGAAGACGCCCTCCCAGCTCTGGTGGGAGAGGGAGCTGGGAAGGTCACTCTCCCAGAAGGAGTGGCAGGACATTTACTACAGAACACGACACACCTCCACAAGTGTAGCTAGTATGGAAACGGCAATGAAAGTGGCCATTTACTGATTCCTCACCCCAGAACGACTATAGAAAGGCTATCCAGACAGGGATGACAGATGCTGGCGGGAGTTCGATGGGCGGGGGACCCTGGTCCACATTTTATGGGAGTGCCCCCGTTTGACTTGGTTTTGGGAGGAAATCCTATCTGACACAGACACACACTGTGCCACCCAACTTCCCAGATTTCCTTTGTTCGTCATACTGGGCCTCCCTAATTCCCTTACCTATCCCCTAAAATCTCGGCGAGGTGAGCATATAGCATTAGCACTAGGAGCTGCCCATCAATCGATCCTGGCGTTTTGAGGAACTGGTAAGGTCCTGACGCGCAAGCAGTGGATCCATCGTTTATGGTAACTCCTGGGGATGGAGAGGTTCTCAGCCACACTTAAACAGCAAGCAGACACATTCAGGGATGTTTGGAGCCCATTCATAGACTTATTGTCTCAGGAGTTCACCAAATTGACTTGCACTAGATACTTACAAATACTGAAACTAGTTGACCCGGCTGCCAATAGAGGACCCCCATACGTGATAAAGAGATCGGTGGTTTGTTAATCAAGTGGCACATTTGTTGGTTAAGCACCGGGGGGGGGGGAGGGTTTAGGAAAGGGGAGTTGGATTTTTGGGGTATTACACCACTTCATGCTAACTATGGCTGAATGTTGACGCCAAACTTGCACAGTGAATTTATGCAGTGTATTATTTAAACATTTTTTTTTTAAATGATACACAAGCTGAGGCAAACAAGAAAATAAATGGTGCGCAAAACAGAACCTATAAAAAAACAAGCATTCGCACACGGTACAAATAACAAGTGGAAAGAAATTAGGGGAGCCCGAGAGCAGGGGAGAAGAGAGTGAAGGCCAGCAAACAGCAGAGGAAGCACAGCCAGCATGAATTCGGCTCGTGCTGTGTGAAGAGCTGTTTATAGTTCCTGAGTAGAAAGTGAAACACCCGTTCACACATGTGAATAGCAGCTGTTAAAAAGAAAACAAAATCCCTAACCAGAAAGTTAAAAAGCGGAAGTAGACAAGTCGTGCAACAGTACTCCAGAAACCACAAAGTACTTACAACAGATCATCCTGCAGCGCAAGCGCTGTAGGCTCAAACTAAAAAAAATTGATTTCATCTGTGGTGTTCGCGAAGGGTTTGTCGAGTACCAGCTTACACGGGGTGAACGTCATTTGTTTGATGTTTGGTGCATCGGGCTGCTATGCCACTAAGAGCAGAACTAGGAAACTGGTGTCTACTATGGATTTCGTTTTTATTTTCGTATACATTAAGTGGATTGATTGGTTTGTTTCTAGATCACTATTTGTGATCACATTTAGGGCCAGATTTATGAAAATCCAAATTTGCGATTCCCAAATAGCGATTTTAACCGAATCGCTATTTGAGAATCACAAATCACAATGTAAGAAAAAAAATTGCTAATAGTTAGCGATTCCTTAAAATTTTCTAATCTGAATACCGAATCGCAATTCCCGAATCGGTATTTGCAATCTCGCAATTTTAAGGAATCGCAATTTTGCGAATCTGCCATCCAGGTGCAGTCTGATGATATCACAACCAGGAAGTGACCCCGCCCATGCTGTTCCAGAGTGCCTGAGGCTGTGGGAGAGGCAGGGAGAAGGAGCACACCTCCAGGTGCTGAACAGGAGTGCTCAGACAGGCACAAACTGACAGAATGGACACACAGGAGAAGGGAAAGGAGCCTGCAGCAAGGACAAAAAAAACACACATTCAGCGAAAAGGAGTTGGAGGTCCTCATTGAGGAAGTAGTGAAGACTCATGATCAACTCTTTGGGAAAAAGTCTCTGCATGTCCCAGAATCACAGAAGAGGAAATCTGGCTGGAAAAAAAAGCCAAAGTGAATGCTATTGGGGTCACACAGCGCTCCATTGATGATCTAAAGAAGCGCTGGTATGACTTGCGCTCCAGGGCGAAAGACAGGGTTGCAAATAGGCTGAAGGAAGCAAAAAAACAGGTGGAGGACCATCCACAGAGCCAGCAACAACACCCCTGGAGGACATGGTGTAGTCCACCCGTCAGCCTGAGAGCATAAGTGGCATAGGAGAAGTGGACAACTCAGCCACAGACAACACCAGACAAGGTACGATGCATGCACATTTTGTCCTGAACCCTCACCCACCCAACTACCTAATCCCAAATAACACATGAGCAAGTTAGAGTGCCACTCCAGTCCACATTTTGTTAACAACCAGCAATGCATCATGGAAGATGCAGTCCCAAACATTAAATAGCAAAGGAGTGCCACAGGTGAACACATCCGCAGGCGACTCACACCAGTCAATAACCAAGCTAAGCACTTTTAGTGTGAATACCAAATCATGTACGTTTAATGAAATTAAGTTGCAATAAGGACACACAGTAAATAGTCCTCTTGTATCCACAGGCGAACTTGCACCACAGGCAGAAGACAGCCAGACAGATGAGGCACCTGAGCATCAACATGCAAGGGGGAAAGAGTCTCACGCAGGCACAGAAACAACATATGCACCAAGACCTAACAGGTACACCGTGGAAACACTACAGGATATGGAGAGAGGATTGGAAGAGACACAGGAACATCCACAGTCCATGCCAGAAGAGCAAGCACAGTCTCCAAATCAACAGTCTCCTGTGCAGCGTAGTCACACCGGTGGCCTCAGACGCAGACCCCGGCCACAACGTGGTGCTGAGCAGGGGGAGGAATCAACTGTCTTCGGGTCTTGAGGGCACTATGGTCAAGGTGCAGCGGATGCAATTAAAAAGCATGTAATCAATGCAATGGCAGCTGTGTCCCTGAATAAGAACATGAGGGATATCAAGGAGGGCATTTCTGATCTGAACTCCACAGTTGCAGAGGGTAAAAGGGCCAATACAGAGAGCATGAAGGACACGGCTGTGGCAGTACAACAGCTATGCACCACCAGGCAGTGGGAACATGGCTCAAGGCGCCGTGAAAAACAACGCACACTTATCCGCATGGATGGGTACACGAAGGCGGTCCACCGCCTCTGCAATGCTACAGCTGTCCTGAGCAGACGCACAGTTGCCATGCAGGCGGAAATTGCCCACTGCAGCCAGGATGTTGCAAGGGGGTTGGTGCAGGTCACCAGTGCTGTCGAACTGCTCCAGAAAGCGAACATAGCTGTCACAGGAGCTGTGGATGCTGGGGACGGTGAGGAGGTCTCAAGCCACAGCAGCATCACTCCACCTGTCATTGAGCCCAGACGGCGGAGTGCAGGGCAAGGGACAGCAGCAGAACCCTTGTCAAGGGAGGGCAGTGTGAACCCTGACCGTAGCAGTGCTGCACGTGGGTGCAAAAAATAAGTTCATGCTGTGGCAGACACTAGCAAATGGGTGAGGTAACCCATGAGAGAACAGTAAAAGGGTTGTAAATGTGCATGGAGTGTGAATATGCAATGATGTGCAACATAAGGCACACGGAGGGCAGGATTGTGAGGCTGTGTGCACACATGTTGCCTGATGTCAAGGACAATAAAACACAGTTATTCAAAAGTCATTTTCAGCTTTGTCTCATTACTCACTTAGAAATAGTTGCGTGTGATCTCATCATGTCTGTGTCTCCCATCTGCAGCACCAACACCACCTGCTGCTCTGTGATGTGGCCGTGAGCCTTCCTCATCCTTTGAGTCCGAATCTGTGATGCCCACTGGGATTCCCTTCTTTGTAGCCAGGTTGTGTAGCATGGCACAGGTAGCAATGATTTTGCAGCATATCTCGGGCCGTACTGCCATGCACCTCCACTTTTGTGGAGGCAGCAGAACCTACTCTTCAGCAGTCCAAATGTCCGCTCCACCACATTCCGCGTCGACATATGGGCAGCATTGTATCTCCTCTCATTTGGGGTAGCTGGGTTGAGAAATGGGGTGAGTATGAATGAACGGACTGCATATGCAATGTCACCTACATGAGTAAAGGAAAAAACATTAATCACAGCCCACTTCCAAAACATCCAAGGTGTACAACAGAGTGTGTCACATGCATTTACCTAGCAGGTACCCGTCTCCAAATTCTCCCCTAGTCAGACGTGCATAGACTCCACTATGCCTGAAGATGTAAGAGTCATGCGTACTTCCTGGAAATTTGACAACGATATCAGTGATGATGTGTAAGGCATTACAAATGACCTGGATGTTGATGGAATGATAGGATTTTCGGTTTCGATATACATACACAGTAGCTGAGAGGGGACAGATTGCGGTATGTGTCCCTTCAATGCACTCAATGACATATGGGAATTGAGCCATCTGGTAGAAATCCATTTTAGTCTTCTGCAGTTCCTGTTGCGTGGTGGGAGACCGGATGTAATGGTGCATTCTTTGAAGCATGGCATCCAGGAAGGTGTTGAGGAAGCGTGACAGGCAACTTTGGGAGACCCCTCCGGCTGCAGCTATCACCCCCTGGTAACTACCTGATGCAAGTAGGTGCAGTGAACACAGGACCTGCACATGTGTTGGAATTGCATGGGTCCTGCGTATCTGATGCTCAAGGATTGGATGCAGGTCACGTATCAGGTCTAGGATGGTAGCTGAGTCAAGCCTGTACCTATCATGTATTTCTTCTTCTGTCAGTTGGAACAGGGTAATGCGCACTCTGTATATGCGTTCCTGTCGCCTCCTCATTCACTGTGCTGCTGCTTGTATCCGCATCCTCCTCCCTATGACATACACGGCTGCCATTGTGAAAAATAGTGAGGCATTCTGGGCCTGTTTATATGCTGTGCAGCTAGTTACCACCTGCTTTGAGTTGGTGGTAGTTTGCGAGTCGCAAATAGCAATTTCCATCGAAATCGCTATTTGCGATTTTTCATACATTTGTTTGCGAATTCTTAATAGCAAATTCGCAAATAGAGAGTCGAAATTTGGGACTTGGTAAGTTCATATTCGCAAAATAAGGAATTGCAAAATGGATGGTCTTGTTTTTAGCGATTTCTTATTTTGTGAATGGGTTTTTTCTTCCCTACATTGCACAATGCGATTTTGCAATCGCAAACGCAGAAATTCTGCAAATTTCTGCGTTTGCGATCGCAATTTAGCTTGCCACATCTGGCCCTTAGTGCAGGGTACATAGCGGATTTTAAGTTGTATTATGGGATGCAAGGGGTAATGATTTTGTCTCTCATTTGAATTTTGGAGGACATTTTTGTAGTTTCCTTTGTTGTTAAATTACATATGCTCCCTTAGGTGAAATTGTTAGTAGCATGTTTTGGTGGAGGTTTTTAGCATTAATTTCAACATAATGTATGGCATACAGTATTCAATGTTTTATGTACAGCTACGTTGATGATGTTATTAAGGGTTGTTGATGGGCTGTTTCTTTACATTGTAGTTACCACTGACAAAGGGCCGTTTCCCTGAAATGCATTGGGTGTAAATTTTCACGATTACCAAGGATGCAATGAGATTTGCGTTGCGCTGTAGAACCAAGCTTGGATGGACATTTCTTCAGCATTCAAGATTGGAATCATGTTGTCTTTGTATAAACTTTGAAACTACTGATACAACTTTAATACAATTGATTACTATGGATTATGTGGCTTACATTTATTTACATTATAGGCTGTGTGGCTCGGTTTTGGAGCACTCTATGCGCACCATTTGGTTCATGGAATATTTACATGTGCTTGGGAAAGAGCATAAGCCAAATTTAGCACAACTAAATCTCACCTTTGAGCATCCTAAAAAGATTGTGCAGGAAATCATCTCTCCACCTTTGCAACCATCTTGCATTTTCTTAACCAAAAGTCGTTCCACTACGAAAGTATTTAAAGTAGTCTCCTTTGCAAAACATTATAGAAATGACCGCTGTACTAAGAACAGGCTTGCTGCTGCCACAGGTACAAATAACCTGACCTGCAATAATGCTGGCCCAACTGATAAACCTCTACTATTTCGGTAGATAGGGTATTTGGTATCCATCCAGAATGAGAGATGGCAAACTTCACTTTGGCTCAGAAGAGTAAGGGGTCATAACCCTGCTATGTAGCAAATCTTTACACCCTTCCTTGACCAACACTATTATTGCCCACTTTTATTAGCTACCATAAATGCATCCCTTGTGCAGAAACCATGTCTGCACCCTTTATTAATTGGCTTCATTAGCTCTTCCCACACCAATGGGCTGGGCTAGCAAGACACTCGGGGTACTTTATACACAGTTACATGACTGAACTTATCATGCTCATAACCATGAGGTGCTCCTTGCTGCTTTGCCCTACCCCACACTTGACAATAGTAATAAATAGCACATTGCACATCAGCATATATACTATGTTTATACATATATATATATTTTGTACTTGTATACTAATACCCACATTATCTATCTATCTGTTTATCTATCTATCTATCTAGCTACAGTTAGGTGTTGAAATAAGGTAAAATTGCACGTTTAACATACAAAACAACACACTGGAATTCACCAGTTATAGTTTACTGATCTACCTATAACTTGTGTCCCCACCATGCCCTGCTTATGAGCTCACATAATATTTTACACATGACATATTAAATTACATCTTTCTGAGTAAGGTTCTAACTTAATATCAAATTTGGTGTAAATACGTTGAGCCGTTTTTTCCGTATCTCTTCTCAAAATTGCCTACAGGAATTAACATGGGAAAACAATGTTTTAGGAGCCCCCCTTTTTCTCAGCCCCCTTTTGCTGGATCAACACAAAACTTTCCAAGAAAGATCCGAGGTGGATGAAGGTTTTTTTTTCAAGTTTCATGAAGATTTGTCAAACGGCGTCACATTTGTTAGCAAAACAAAACTATTCTTCCTGTAGAATCGTAAACTCTGATCCAACTATAACTATACAGTGATGCCCACCACTGTGTAAAATCTCTCTCTCTCTCTCTCCCTCTCGCTCTCTTTATATATGTATATATATTACCTATAACTGTGACACAGTTTGATGAACCTTCACAAACTTTTTCCAAAAAAGTGTCATGTTGGCTCTTATTGTGCACGAAATGTTTCAGGGTGATCTGTGAAGTGGGGACTGGGAAAATGGAGGGGTATAAAAAGTTGATTCCCATGGAGTCTTTAGACACGCCTGCAGCCCGAACTGCTGGACGTAATTACCCCAAATCTGACAGAAAGGTAGATTTTGTTCCAGAGGTCACGCTTTGTCTTCTTTGATGTGAATCTGTTCAGTAGTTTTGGAGATGTTAAAGGAAATCCAAATTTCGCTGGTTTTGTACCTGTGAAATCTAAGCCTAACTATAACGTCCCTCTAACATTTGCTTTTTCAGTGAATATATATCTATATATATATATATTCGATATATTCGCGCTCACTTCTCTTCCCACTGTCGGTTTCGAGAAAAGCACTCGCAGGGGTCTTTGATTTTTCAAATTCCTATAATTCGTACAGCCAGCATAACATGACGCGTTTCGGCTTACGCCTTAATCTAATGTTTTCTCGTTACACGCCAAGAAGCGGCAGTTTTTTTATAAACCAAAAGATAAGTCACATGATGCACTCGACATTGTAATCAACAAAGGACCATCATTCCATGTACAAATTCAAGCGCCATCTTGGAACATGTATTGCCCAGATGCCTCCTTATGTCAACAACATATTCTGTTCAAGATATACTATTTCAGCAACCTTGCCACACATAATCAAACATAGTCAAATGTAATTACAGTTTCATTATCCCATATTGAGAAGAAACCTTGCGTAGCAGAGTTTGGCAAAGAAAGTCCATTGTATTTGTTATTATGCCGTATATCGGCATGTGTGTTGCATTGCTTTGATTGTCACATAAAGCCGACGATCAGCTAAATATCTTTGATTAATTATTGTCAATAAACCATGACAATTCATTTTGTCTCAATAACGCCGTGTATCGGCCAACATCCAACTACCTTTGCAGCATGTATCATGGACAAATCAAACAAGCATTTTCAATGCAATAGGTCTCGCATTATTAAAGTTTGAGCTGTTGGCATTGCTTATAGTAATGCAATACCAATAGCAGCTCAAAGATTCAGTAATGTGAGACCTATTGCATTGCAATTGTTTTTTTTTTATATAGCACGAACTTGAGTGAAACGTGTGTATTTATGTTGCATTGTATACAGTGTAATTATGTGTTGTGTTATTATGTGGCACAGAGTGGTATTGTGTGGAGTGTATTTATCTTGTATTAAGTAGAGAGTAATTATGTGACGTGCAATTATGTAGTACTGAGTGGTATGTGGAGTGTATTTATGTTGTATTGAATACAGTGTAATTATGTGATGTGTAATCATACAACCACACAACCACACATACTCAACCACACCCACAACCACAACCACACACACAACCACACACACACACACAACCACACACACAACCACAAACACAACACACACACAACCACACACACAATCACAACCACACAACCACGCACACAACCACCACAACCATGCACATAACCACCACAACCACACACACAACCACACACACAACCACACACACAACCACACACAACCACACACACAACCACACACACACAACCACACACACATACACAACCGCGCACATAACCAACACAACCACACACACAACCACACACACACTCAACCACACACACACAACCACACACACACACACAACCACACACACATTTACACACACAACCACACACACAACCACAAACACAACACACACAACCACACACACAACCACGCACACACAACCACACACAACCACACACACACAACCACAACCACACACACAACCACACACACACACAACCACACACACACACAACCACAAACACAACACACACACACAACCACACACACAACCACCACAACCACGCACATAACCACCATAACCACACACACAACCACCCACACAACCACACACACAACCACACACACCACACACACACAACCACACACACACAACCACACACATACAAACACACACACACACACAACCATGCACTTAACCACCACAACCACACACAACCACGCACACACAACCACCACAACCACGCACATAACCACCATAACCACCCACAACCACACACACAACCACACACACAACCACACATACAATCACACACACTCAACCACACACAACCACAAACACAACACACACAACCACACACACAACCATGCACACACAACCACACACACAACCACACACACACAACCACAACCACACACACAACCACAACCACACACACAACCACACACAACCACACAAACACACACAACCACACACACAAACACACACACACACAACCACACACACATAGCCACACACACAACCACACACACACACAACCACGCACAACCACACACCCACACAACCACACACCCACAACCACACACCCACACACACAACCACACACACAACCAAACACACAACCACAAACACAACACACACAACCACACCCAACCACACTTGCACACACACACAACCACACACACAACCACACACACACAGCCACCCACACAACCACACACACACACACACAAAACCACACACAACTTAAGGGAATCGGGCAACGGAAAGAGAAAGAACTCTATCCAAAATCACACGTTTTCAGTCCAGTCAGAAAGTATTAGCCCCAATGAGTCCTTGTTTTGTAGCTAAGCAGATACAGTCAATTATTTCAGTAAACCTGACGCGACATTAGAAAAAGAGAATTATAGTGCAATTATTAGGCACGCATTGTTTACCTTGTAACCGCTTAAATATTTCCGCGCATTTTCATTTTTTTTACCTTGTAACCGCCTTCATTTATTTTACCTTGTAACGAAGTAAATATTTGCCACACATTTTCATTTACTTTTCCTTGTAACCGCTATTTTACCTTGTAACCGCGTAAAGATTAGCCACGCATTCCTCCCAATTAAGCAACAAACTGTATTGCAGCCGCAAAGCCACAATTAAAGTGATCGCAAAACTGAAAGCAAAGCCACAAGATGTATTTGTTTTACTGTCTGTTTCTTCTCTCATAGTGTATTCATCTTTCTCTTAGTTTGTGCGTTTCTATCTCTCTCTCAGTCTATCTGTGTGTCTCTGTCTTTGTATATGCTCCTCTGTGCCGTCATGCTTCGCTATGTGTGTCTACCTATGTGTACACTGTATTAGCGTGTATGTATCAAACTCTATATGTGCCTTTTAGTGTTTATATGTTTCTGTCTTTATCTCTGCCTCTGTTCCTCTTTGTCTATCTGTCTCAGTTTCTAGCTTTATGTATGTGCCTCTATTTCTGTATATCTCTTTGCTTGTTAATCTCCTTCTCTATATGTGTGTACGTCTGTTTTCCTGTACCTAGGTCTAGCTCTGTGTATTTCGGTCTATATGTCTATAACTCTATTTGTAAGCAAGCGCCATTTTAGATTAAGGGAATTGGGTAACGGAAAGAGAAAGAACTCTATATAAAATCACACATTTTCAGTCCAGTCAGAAAGTATGACTTAGCTCCAACGAGTCCTTGTTTTGTAGCTAAGCAGATACAGTCAATTATTTCAGTAAGCCTGACGCGACATTAAAAAAAGAGAAGTATAGTGCAATTATTAGGCACGCATTGTTTACCTTGTAACCGCGTAAATATTTGCCGCGCATTTTTCATTTTTTCCCCTTGTAACCGCCTTCATTTATTTTACCTGGTAACGAAGTAAATATTTGCCGCACATTTTCATTTACTTTGCCTTGTAACCGCCTTCATTTATTTTACCTTGTAACCGCGTAAGGATTAGCCACGCATTCCTCCCAATTAAGCAACAAACTGTATTGCAGCCGCAAAGCCACAAGAAAAGTGATCGCAAAACTGAAAGCAAAGCCACAAGTAAAGCGATCGCGAAACCGAAAGCAATCGCTTTTGGAAGCAGAAACAGCCGCCAATGGTGCGTGCGCTCGCACCACAGCCAGCCATATGCTTTCAATCATTGCGCCCGTGTCTGGGCACGATACTTGAAACCAGATAGACTTCAGTGCGCGTAACAGACACCAATAGACCGTGGGCGGAGCGATGCGCCCGCCTTTGGCCTATTGCATGCTCTGTCTAAAAATACAGCCACTAAAAGCCCAATAATAGAAGACAAAACAAAAAACATACGCACGAGCGTGTACGATTCCAGGGTCCATTTCGGAACCGCGGACAAAAGGACTCACGCTGCGCAGGGCAACGCTAGGCGCGAGACCTAAAAAACAGCAACTTTCTAAAATTTCCAAATTTCTAAAAAATATTTCCAAAGCATTTATATTAGAGAATTTACACAGATCTTATTATTCATTACAGTTACCCTACACATTTAAATGAATATTTTGAGAACCGAGATGTATCGCTAATTCTTCCCCTATGTTCATACCTTTTGGGGCCTTGGTTTCTAAATCAATTATATATCTCGATTCAAGCCTACGCAACCTCTTGATCCTGTCTCCACCCCTCACATTATTAGGGATCTGGTCTAAACCAAAGTAGTGCAACAGAGCCCTGTCGCTACCATGCTTCTCTGCAAAATGTCTTTAAAAATCGTGGGATGCGCGTAGGGTCCGCGCATCCCGCTGAGGAAAAAAAAAATGAAGCGCGGGCTACCGCGCTTCGTTTACAATTAGCCCCCGGTGGGGCCAAGTCCTGGGGACAATTTCTCATAGTCATGGGGGGCCCAGAGGGGCCCCCCAGCCCCGGGGACCGCCACCCCCTGGGGCTTATCTTAATGTATGCGGGGGGCACATGGCCCCCCCGCAGCCCCGGGGACCACCACCCCCCGGGGCTTGTTTCTTTTTTTTTTTTTAAAACCTGTTTGGGGGGCTCGAGCCCCCCCACACACCCTGGGGACCACCACCTCCCTGGGGAACTACATATTTAAAGTAGGGGGTCCGATACGTACTACCACCCCCCGGGGCTTTAACTTAAGTGGGAGGGGGGCCGCGCGGCCCCCCTCCTGGAGCCTTGTCGTGGCCCTGGGGCCCACCACCCCCAGGGCCGGCTCCTGCAGTGTCCCAGGGTGCCCACCCCCGGGACACTGCTGTTTGCAATGGCAGGGCGGGAGCCTCACGGCTCCCACCCTGCCATTGCAAACTGCTTTGCTATTTGGAAGAGAGAGCAGGGAAACCTGCTCTCTCTTCCAAATAGCAAAGCAGATTGCTTTTCCACATGGGGAAAAGCAATGCCGGCTCCCGCAGGAGGCGGGGAGCCGGCGGGGCCGTGGGGGGATTGGGGACCCCACACGGTCCCCAACGGAGGCCAGGCCCCAGGGGATGGGGTCCCCGGGGCCAGTAGTGGCCCGGGAGGAGAGCCACGCGGCCCCTCCTCCCCAAAATAAAAACGAAAAAAATTTTTTAAACGGCCTCCGGGGATGGGGGACAAGGCAGCCCCCCTCAAAAAAAAAAAAGGGCCATGCCCCGGGGGATGGGGTCCCCGGGGCAAATTAAGGCCTCGGGAGGGGGGCCACGCGGCCCCCCTCCACAGTTAAAAAAAAAAAATAGGGGGCAGGGCCTGGGGGGTGGGGTCCCCAGGGCCAAAAAATAAGAAAAAGAAGGGGAGCTACACAGCTCCCCTTCTTAAAAAGAAAAAAAAAAAAAGAAAACAGGATCGGGAGTAGGCCACGCCCCCTACTTTCATCACTCTGCAGGGGGAACGAATTCCCCTTCAATACTGTGGGTCCCTGGGGGCCAACTAGCCCACCAGGAACCTCCAGTATGCGCCAGGGGGCTGCGTTGCAGAGAGGTGTAATGAAGCCACGCCCCTTTTTACACCTCTCTGCAACGCAGCTCCCTGGCGCATACTGGAGGTACCTGGTGGGCTAGTTGGACGCCAGGGGACCTCAAGATTCAAGGGGACTTAATCCCCCAACTTAAAACACCCCACGGGGCGCGTTTGCACAGTGGTGAAGGTAGGGGGCGGGGCCTGAGGTGATATGTGTGCAAACATGCCCTGTGGCGCGTTTTAAGTTGAGGAATTAATTCCTCTTCAATTCTGAGGGTCCCTGGGGACCAACTAGCCCACCAGATACCTCCAGTAAGCGCCACGGAGCTGCGTTGCAGAGTGTTGTAAAAAGGGGCGTGGCCTCTGAACACCTCTCTGCAATGCAGCCCCCTGGTGCATACTGGAGGTACCTGGTGGGCTAGTTGGCCCCCAGGGGACCTCAGGATTGAAGAGGAATTAATTCCTCAACTTAAAACGCGCCACAGGGCGTGTTTGCACACATATCACCTCAGGCCCATTCCCTTCCTTCACCATTGTACAAATATTCCTCTAAAATCAGCTGAACTACGAATTCCAATTTACTCACCTGTAATCAGGAGAGAACCCTGGGCTGCATCTTTTAACCCAGCACTGACCCTGAAAAGTAATTCTAAGTGTACTTACCAGTAACTTGTATATCCGTCCATAGGAATCCATTGTGTGGTTTTCAGCAGAAATGTTTCCAAGTGTCTATTTTCACAAACTAAAAATATTCCTCTAAAATCAGCCGAACTACGAATTCCGATTTACTCACCTGTTATCAGGAGGGAACCCTGGGCTGCATCTTTTAGCCCAGCACTGACTCTGAAATGTAATTCTAAGCGTACTTACCAGTAACTTGTATTTCCTTCCATAGGAATCCATTGTGTGGTTTTCAGCAGAAAAGTTTCTAAGTGTCTATTTTCACAAACAAAAAATATTCCTAAAAAATCGTCTGTATGACTTAAACACATTCTTTCAACTGTTTACAGGAGGTTGGCCAGTGCTGGATCCAGGATCCACCACTGAGTATGAAAAAGTAACGATAACACTACTTACCCGCTAAGTGAATTTTCTGCCATAGGATAACATTGGTGATTCTATGTGAAAACATTTCTAAGTGTCAACTTTTAAAATACAATAATATTCCTTAAAAATAACTACTGTAACCAAAACACTTTTACTTAACTGTTTACAGGATATGTCCAAGGACTGAATCTAGGATCCAGTCCTGTGGTTAGAAAAGTAATCCATAAAGTAACTAATTGCATTTAACTAGAAATTCACATTGAGCTCAATGTTGCTTTGTGTTTGAAATTGGGTTGGCCATTGCAACAAATGTAACTAATGTACTTAAAAGTCTGTTGCCTATTTGCCAAGTAATTAAACCAAAGTAATTCATTCTGAGAAAGTATATTTTGTATTGTAATGTATAATGTAATTATAATGTAATTAAAAAAAATATCTAAAAATAAATAGTTTAAAAAATGTAGTAAATCAGTATAAAAAAAATAGTATAACAATTAATACATTAAAAATTGTCATTTACAAAACCTTTGAAATTCACTGAAAAAACATAGGTTTCAGGCCTGATATAGTTAGGAATTAGCATTTAAAAAACCTTTGAAATTCACTGAAAAAACCATAGGTTTCAGGCCTGATATAGTTAGGAATTAGCATTTAAAAAACCTTTGAAATTCACTGAAAAAACCATAGGTTTCAGGGGCGTTATAGTTAGCTGGACATTTCCCTCATACAAAACCCACAATGCTCCTGATTGAGCCCAGAGGGAGGCCCTCCAAGTGCCTTGCAGGGAGGCCCCATTGAGTTTCATTACAGTGAGTGGATCTATGGATCAGTGAGTAGGTGTGTGAGCATTTATATAGGTCTGTGAATGGGTATGTCAGTAGTTGTGTGGGAGTGGGTGTATGAGATCTTGTATGGGTGAGTGGGTGGGTGAGTGAGTGGTTCTGTGGATGATGTCATCAGTGATGTCATTTGAGATGTCATCAGTGATGTCATGAGTGATGTTACTGACCATGTCATGAGTGATATAATGTGTGAGGTCATAAGCAGTGCATTGCGGCGGCAGAGGCATCCTCTCTATTAGGGCAGAGGAGCTTCGCCCCCTCTGCTCCCAGAGCCATAAAGGTGAAAAATAAAATGGCAATAAAATGCATTTATTAGCATTTTATTTTTCCTTTTCCTCAGCCGAGCCATATTTGGGTGCAAGGCCACTGCTGCTGACTGGCAGCAGGGGAGCGGTGCTCACTCCACCAGTTTACACTGTGCACGTCACTTTAGCCAGCTGTCTTGCACTGTCCAGCCTGACTTGCGCAGTGTAAACCTCTCCACCTAGCTGACCCAGACAGCTATGTGGAGGGCAAGCACAGGCCTCCTGTGTCTGCTATAGCATCGAGGCAGCCCACTCCAGCCAATCTTGGCGCTGCTCTCATGCTGCTAACATCAGCAGCATTAGAACAGCATCTGGATTGGTGTTGAGAATTGCTGCAGACACAGAGGGACTGAAGCACCAGGAGTCAAGGACTAGAGGAGGTGAGCTCCGGAGCCAGCACATGGGTAAGTACATTTTTATTTTGCTTCTCAAGTTTTATATTCCATTGTGGTTGGCTACTTTTTAAGCGCATGCGTATTTAGGTACTCCCATGCCTCTTCATTAATAAACACTGCCAATCACAGGAAGTTGTGGCAAGCATCGAGTTTCCAGGCCGACAGCCAACTTTCTCGTCAACCTCCATGCACTTTTTTGTGATTTTTTTTATCCGGCTGCAGCCTCTTGCTGATGCCTTTTAACTAGGAACAGGTGCATACGACAATGTATGGGGCCCTTTTTGGGGTGTAACACTCTATACATGTTCAAAATAAATAACACAGTGTCGGAATCAGATTCGCACCGTGAGGCTGCCAACACGAGACAAAAGACTGGATGAACTACGAATCAAAACAAAATCATCAAACATCTGTGTGCTTTATTCGAAAAAACAGGAACCATGGCGATTCAGCAATAACACAAGGATGCCACGTGCCTCTCATTTCCCATCCAGCATACATCCACTTTCAAGGAGGCCTTTCATGATGAAACCATGATAATAATAATAACATCTGCAGTGCACAGATAAAGAACAGGCTCTCACTCGGTGGTGGGTGCACAATTTGCAAACACAGGCCAGTCATCTGGCTCTGCGCAATGTGCCAATGAAACCATCGAGTGGCAGCCTGTCTCTCTGTGGATATGTTCTGCCAGCTTTGCTTTTATCGGCTGTGCCTCAATTCACCGCCAGTTGTTCCCTTCCAACAACTGGATACACTTAGCCTGCACTGCACAACCAACATCTTCAAAGTGCTGCTCCGCAACAATAGCAGTGTCATTGAATCTTGATGATGTGTCTGCGAACACACTTCTTGTGCCAGCTGATTGCAATGTTCGTAAGTGTGATATTCATTCTGTGCAGCAGAAGGTGATTCAAGCAGTTTCCACAGTATAAAAACACAGATTTTCTTGCAACCCCTTGTTAGGTCTCGCCTGACCCAGCGCATGCGCTGGTCTGGCGAGACTTATTGAGAGGGCTCCAAAAAGTGGTACCAGGCCAGCCTAGCGCTACAGTGCATGTGCGCGGGCGCGCGCGCCGCGTTTTACCGCGGTTACTTTCACTTTCGCGGCCGCACGGCCGCTTCGTGAGGCTTAAATAGATTGTAGCAGTTAAAACAAGCATTGGCATAGCCAATAGGTCTCGCTTTTTGGACCTTATAAGTGTTTAGTTATGCAACTGTTGCATGGCTAAACACTTATAAGGTCCCAAAGGCGAGACCTATTGGCTATCCCAATGCTTGTTTTTGTTTGTAACAGCGGTGAGGTTTTCCATTGGATCAGTAGAATGTCAGTACCCCAGCCTGTTAACACAATACTCCAAGAAAAAGATTTTGAGGTATGCGGGAGAGACCACAGCACAAGGAGAAGCACACCGCTGCTAATGGGCTTGGCAACATTTGACATTTTTACACTGTGCATGGGGCAAGGTCTGTGGACCTGGTGTGCCATGATTAAAAGCTGCAGTGCTGCTGGAACAGTTTTCAGAGTGGGGGTGCTGCCATCATTGTTGCATCACTGAACTCATAGGGCTCGTGGAAAATGCAAAGGTTGAACAAAGCTCAAGTGTCACAAATGAGATACATCCCTCCATCAGAAACTTGGTGAGGGTGTAGTATGGAACTAGTGGAGGTGCATTTTTGGGCACACTGTCGCAAATATATTACTAAAGGATGGGGAACTAACGCACTGTTATAGTTAGCTCAGCTAACCATAACTACTAAATTTCTCTGGTTTTGGATGAGTGAAATGTAAGCCTAACTGTAATGTCCCTGTAACCTTTAGTTTTTTCAGTGAATATTTCAGATTTTTTAAATTATATTTCCTAACTATAATTTCACCATAACCTTTGTTTTTCAGTGAATTTTTGTTTTTTTAATTTCTATTTCCTAACTGTAATTTGCATACTTAGAGAAAGGATTGTGAGTAGCTGTATGGGTCAGTGACTGAGTTTGCGAGTGCCTCCATGAGTGTGTGAGTCAGTCTGTGAGTGAGTGCATGAATGTCTGAGTGGGCCTGTGAGTTGGTATGTGAGTCTCTGACTGGGTCTGTGAGTGGGCGTGTGAGTGTCTGAGTGGGTCTGTGAGTTAGTGCATGAGTTTCTGAGTGGGTCTGTGAATGAGTGCATGAGTGCCTGAGTGGTCTATGAGTGGGTGCATGAGTCTACGTGTGTCTGTGAGTGAGTGTATGAGTGTCTCAGTGGGTCTGTAAGTGGGTGTGTTAGTCTCAAAGGGGATCTGTGAGTGGGTGTGCCCTCTGTTTTGCCCTCTTCTGCTCTGTTTTGCCTTTTCTGCTTGTTTATCTCTCCTCTGTTTTGCCCTCTTATGCTCTCGTTTGCCTTTTTCTGCTTTTTTTTCTGCCCTCTATTTTGCCTTTACCTGCTCGTTTTTCTGCCCTCTGTTTTGCCTCTTCTGCTTTTTTTCTGCCCTCAGCTTTGCCTTTTCTGCCCCTTTTTCTGCCCTCAATTTTACCTTTCTGCCCGTTTTACTGCCCTCTGTTTTGCCTATTCTGCTCTTATTGATTTTCTGCCCTTTTTTCTGCCTTCTTTTTTTCATTGTTCTGCATAAAGGGAAGGAGGGTCACATGGCCACCCTCACCGGGCCGATTTCACTCTTGAGGACCCTGATTCTTGACCTTAATTCAATAAGAGAGGGGGGCCGCGTGGCCCTCCCTACCCAGGCCGATTATGGCCCCAGGGACCCCCATCTCCCGGCCTCAATTAAAATGGGGAGGAGTGGCCATATGTCCTCCTTCCTGGGAAGATTTTGGCCCTCAGGGCCTGGCCATGTGTCTCTGTGCCATGGTTCTAATGAAGGCCACCCAGTGTGCGTGCTGGGAACCACAGGGGTAGCCCCAAGGCCCCCACAGTCCTAGCCAGCTTCCTGCCTCCTGCGGGACCAAGCATTGTTCTCAGACACAGGGAGCTGCTGGAAATGTAGCTCCCTGCATGTGAGAGCAAACGTTTAATCTCTTTTCCCTCACGCATGTCTGTGGGCAGGGTAAGAGATGAAAACTCCGCTTCCAGCAAACGGAAGCAGTTTGACAGCTCCCGCTTGCTAGAAGCAAAGTGTTTGCTTTTCCTTGGCTCCTGCCCAGCAACATCAAACAGCTATGTCCTGAGGGTGGACACCCCGGGACATAGCAGGACCCGACCCTGGGGAGTGGCAGTCCGTGGAGATGTGGTCCCCGGGGCCGGGGGTCCTTGCGGACCTCCTCCATTTTGATTTATTTGGCCCCGGAGAGGTGGTGGTTCCTTGGACTATGAAAAGCCCTAGGAGGGGGGCTCTGTGAGGCCCCCTTCCTATTTTTAAATACTGCCCCAGGGAGGTGGAGGTCCCCAGAGCATGGGGGATCTGCAAGCCCCCCATATGTATATGTAGCCCCGAGACGGTGGTGATCCCCGGAGCATAAAAATGCCCTTGGAGGGGGACCACATGTGCCCCGTGCTATATTTTTGTAAACTGTGCATGCCCCAGAATCTGGCCCACCAGGGGTCTTTAGTATAAAACAGGGCGAGAGACCACTCCTAGTTTTTTTCAATGATGCCCAAATTAACATATCTACTTGCGAGCTCTTTGTGGGACTGACCACCACACCTAGCGGGTCAGGGTATTCCTACCCTTTAGTTTATTTTTAACTTTTTTTATGGGACTCGGTTGAAGCCAACACTTCCTCATTGAAGTGTTGGCAACCAATCAGATTTCAGCACAGGGACTGTTGGATCCATGTCCCCAGATATACAAATTGTGTTTTCGGTTAATATCTCTAAAACTACTGAACGGATTTACACCAAATCACAAAAAGCTTGCTTTCTAGACCAAGTGCTAGCTTTCTGCCAAATTTGGTGAAATTCCATCCAGCAGTTCGGTCTGTAGTCGTATTCAAAATCTCTATGGGAATTTACATGGTGAAAACGTGTTTTGGGACCTCCCTTTTTTCTCAGGTCCCGCTTCATGGATCACCCCAAAACATTCCAGACAACAGCTGAAGTGAGCGTCAAATTTTTAGGGAAAATGTAAAGATTCATCAAACTGCGCCAAAGTAAAGGCAAGTCAAAAAAAGCTTTTTCTAAAAAAACGAAGTCCTAAAAATAATTATCTACAGGTTACCGCCAGTAGATAATACACACACACATATATATATATATACGCACACATTTATGTATGCAAAGGTTAAGAACATTTTAAAAAATGTAAATGTTGAAAACTCACCAATTTTGTAGTGACTAAAGATGTACTGTCTGTGATTTAAAGGTACCACACAATTTGCACGCCTCTGTTTGCACTGTTGCAGCCATGTTTCAATGACATATGTACCTTATGAGCTTATAGCACCTATGCCATCTGTTATGATTACCACACTGTTCACATTACATTTTCCTCAGTTATTGCACATTTTATTAAGTTGTTTCTATCTAAGGATATGGTAAATTGTATGTCTTACTCTTTCTTACCCTATTTTCACTTAGGAACAATGTAATTAAATGTGCACTATCTGATGTAAACTGTAGGTTGTGTATCAGCACTAATTACAGAAATGGGAACAATGTTTCACCTGGTTAAATAGAGGTGTGGAAATAACTTTTTGCACAGTTGCACATAATATGACCTCTAAACTGAGCCATAATGTGTGTCTATGTTGGTCTAACAGAAAATGTGGGATTAGCTCTTAGGTCTCTGTATTAGAATAATTTTGTACTGAGGCATGCTCAGATATCATATTTAGGTCTGAGAATCTAGTACAACATGAATTGCAAGCAGAGCAACAGCAGGAAACAAGTTTTCAAGGCCACCTCTTCTGCTTTACCTTTACTCTGATTTTGTTAGACAGTCAGAGTTCGGAAATAAAGGCAATACTGCTCAAAGTTGGCTTCAAATAATCAATGTTTAGGTCTATGCCTAATAGACAGCACAGGTGTCTGGTTACAAAGACATATTTGCGACATGCTGAAAGCTTCACTAGGAATGTATTCTGCCCATTGCTTACCATTGGCTTTGTGTTTCCTAGCTCACAGCAGCCACCCTTGTATACGACATGGCTAAAGCACACTGGCAAAGCCAATATCGCTCGCACAGGGGTGACCTATTGGCTTTAGCAGTGCTTGTTTATTAATACGGTCAAACCCTGCCGCAATTGCATATAGCAATGGTCCCAAATGTGTAGCCCATGAACAAAATGTTGCTCAGAGCTCCCTAAAACGTGGCTCGCCTGATGCCACAATGGCATTTTTTGTCTGTGTTCTGTGCTGAATTGTGCAAGCATTTATTTCTTTGGAGAGAATTATTAGGAAGCATTACTGATGTTCCTGGGGCATTCTCTGGCAGAACCGCAGGTTTTCCAGGTTTCCTGGAACTGAGGCACTGACGTTGGATGTTCTTATTGTTAATTGGCTTCTCCTAGAGGGTGTTGCAGGCTTCTGTTTTGAGTCCTCACCAGAATGGAAGATCAGGAGGCATGAACTGCCTGCAAGGGACATCAACCGGGTACAAAGCATCAGAGAAAGACAGAGACAGAAAAACGAATCCTTCAACTTTCTTGCTCGTTTATCTGCAACACTGTCATTGCCTCTGTTAGAGCTAAACCGCACTCTTTTCAAGGCCCACGGGCCTGTGGAAGGCTTGAGTTGATTAAGAATCCACAAACATCATTGACAGTATGACCCCAGTAAAGTCCCCTCATTTTTTATTTATATACTTATTTTATATTTAATTTCAGTGTGGATTGACAAATATTGTTTGCTACTAGCATTGAGGAGGCTTGCAAAGTGAAACAACGGAAGAATTATGGAAAAAGCAAAGTGATGCCGAGGGCATTTTGGAAAATAGCAGTATGTGCTAGCAGAGCTTCACAGAAAACTGCAATGTGTGCAAGCAGGAAAATTAGGCAGACTTACAGAGCCCTTCCTGTTGCCTATGGAATTGTAGAGTGGCTATCTAGATCCACACCTCAAAGTCAGGTCTGAGCGGTGAGAGCAGCTGGGGGGATTTCGAGAGACGACCACGAGGGAAAATTAAATAAATAATTAATTTCCCCTCGTGGTCATCTCTCGAAATCCCGACCAACCGGCCCCACCACCAAACCGCTCTCACCTGCAGCGGCCGCGGCTGCTCAAAGTAAATGCCATGCCGTGTTGAAAATTGCAGAGATTCCCAACAGTTGTCATCCAGAATCCAGGCTTCCCATGGATATATCTAAATCAATTCTTAATTCTGAGAGAATTGGAGCCTACCAGTGGATTTCCCTACAGGGCTATTATTGTATTTGCAAAATCTGCACAGATTCAGGACTGTAGTGGGCTGCAAAACACAGCATGATACATTATGCATTATGTAAACTTGCAAAGTGTGATAGTAGTGGAATTATGAAACTTTGCTAAGTGTGCTTAGACTCCTATCCAAAGCGCTCTTGCAATTTACCCAGTTCCACAGTGTTAGTGGCTTACTTTCTCATGAAATGCAACATTTGTCACAGAACTTCATAAAAACTTCTTTGAAGAGAACTCTGACACCCCTTCAAAGCGGCCTTTTATAGCTTATTCTATTGCAACGTTTCTGAAATAATATTGCTAAAATGCACCAGTTATCACTTTTTTACTAAAAGTTCCTTGGGTAGGATATACAACCCTCTTCATATAAACTGATCTTTTATGCTTACCAGGTTTCGAATAACGCTGCTGGTGTAATGACCTTTAAATATATTAGCCACTACGTTTCCCAATTTTTTTTTTAAGTTAAGCTCCCTTCTATGTAGACTTGTATTTCAATTCATAGATGTGTCAATGTTTTTGCCAAAATGTTCTTAAATTTGCATAATTTGACAACACATTTTCCAAACATGCATGGGAAGAACTCATAACACTCTTGTAATGAACTCTTTAATTGCATCTAATTTTGAGCAGATTTTGTGGCCCAGTGTCCTTTACATTTTTACCGTCAACAACATTTAAACAAGCATTGGCATAGCCAATAGGTCTCGCTTTTGCGACCTTATAAGTATTTAGTTATGCATCACAATATCCTTGGAGCAACAACATCAACTGTTGCATGGCTAAACATTTATAAGGTCCCAAAGGCGAGACGTATTGGCTATGCCAATGCTTGTTTGCTTCAGTTATTGGTGCTCCCTGATAGTACACCAATACTCCCACTTAGGCTTGATCTGGTTCTCAAGCCAATCGCAGAGGGGGTGGGGATTAGGCCTATTCTTTACTCGAGACGGATTTGAGCCTCACCCGAGTTACACTCCTATTGAGATGGCCTCAAAGAAATGTTAGGAATCCTTGGTTCAGGAAAAATCCTTTGGATCAGATATGTTAAAGACACTCTAATAAAGGTGGGATGTGGTGACCTGCGGACTGAGCCAGGGGCTGCTCCTCTAATTGCAAACTTTTGCTAAAAAGGAAGCATTGGCAATATAAATTGGCCCAAATACTGGCATTCCCCTCATATGGCACTCTAACTAATTCCTTTCCCCAGATTAATGATGTTTACAACCAGGAGAAATTCCTAGATGACATTGAGCCCCCTCTGATTCGAAAACTGTATTTGCAGTTTGGGTACAGTACATTTCCGATCGCCTCCTACACGGGCAAATGGGTTAGAAAGCTGGGTCCTGCTGGGTGGACCTGCCCTGTCTGTGGAGTGGATAGGGAGATAGAAGCAGGGCTTTACGTGGGCCGTGTTTCACCGGGTCTGAGCACCAGCAGTTTTTTAAAGGGGGCCTCGAAACGGGTCTCTATCGGGCTCTGTTTTGTGCCCTTGCACAGGCGGTCCGTTTTTTCCGGACTGAAGTGACAGCAGTCTGCTGTCACTGCAGTCCGGAAAAAAAGTGCCAGGGCGCAAAACAGAGCCTGATAGAGACCCGTTTCAAGACAGCAGGCACATCGATGCACGCCTGCTCACACTGCTCAAAACGGAGCGTATGTGCGCAGTGGAGAAGTTACGGCATGACGTAATGCCAGGCGGGCCTTGTAGGAGAAGGGAAATCCTAAAAGAGAGTAATTTTCTCTTTGGATTTCCCTTCTCTTTTTGAAACTTAGGAGCAGCAACATTGTGTGGTGTCAACAGGGCTTTAAGTGTAAGCTTTTTCAATATTATATACAAGCCATAGTTGCTGCTTATTTCTCTTATGCAACTAACAACCATTGACAAAGCCAATAGTCCTGACTTATTGCAAGTATGATGTTACTTGTGTCATATATCTGGATGCAGTGACAGAAACAGCAAAATGCAAGTCGGGCGGCACACTATCCTATACAAAGATTTTTAGTGTACGTGTTTTTAAACCATGCCCTTGATTACATTGGCCACGCGCCTTTGAGAGACCCCCCAGTTTTTTTCCATCCCATTTAAAGCCCTGGATAGAAGAGCATGCTTTATTTTTCTGCCTTGCATACTCAAAGAGCAGGAAAAAGTGGATAGTCCCAGTTTTCCGGCTATCGCCTTAAAGACTGATGCTAGACACTGCTTGGCCTTTGCTGTATCCCGCCTTTTGGTACCTACGTAGAGGATTAGACGAAGGGCGTGCCCATAAATGGCTGTTTTGATATTTTAGTCGTCTAGGTTTTACAATGTGTAACCTAATGCTATTTTGTGCGGGAGGGTGTTTAGGTACACCTATCTGCCATTGGAATTCTATTTTTAGTAACTGCATTTTATTGATATTTTAACTGTGTGTTGTTTAATATTTTATGTGCAGTATTTGTGGGCATCAAGTGATTTTATTTCTTTGCTTGCACTTTTATGGCATATTGCTGAAATTACAGTATTGAAATTGAAACTAGAAATAAATAACACATTAAACCTACATATAAAGCAAACTGGGTCGTTCATCTGTGGGAAAACGAATTACCAGGATGAATTTAACGCAGTGCTTGAGAGAGGCCAACAGAGGTCGCTACTTGCAACAACTGCTATCGCCGCTGAGGGACCGTAAAGCAACATTAGCTGCAACCTCCCTGCTGCTGCGGATTCTGCCTAGCAGCGAGCAGTCATTAAGGATCAGGTTTCTTGTATCATGAAGCCGCCAGTCATTGCTGGACTTTGTTAATTATTGTGAGTCCTACTAAGATACTCAGAAGTAGACGCTGAACAATATTTACCGACTTTTAGCACTTAGAAAAATACAATTCGACCAATCGTCTGGTTGGAAACTTAAATCTAACATTCAGCCTTATTTCCGATCTTGCTAGATATCCGGGTCAAGGCAGCTGAAAGTACTGCCTGAGCCCGTGAACTGCTAGGGTGTGAGCCCGTATGTTCCTGGTGCTGCACCGCAAAGAACGTCGGCTGTCTCCCCCGTCCCGGCGCGAGATGACAACACCTCCAGCAGACAGTTAAAGAGCACTGAAGTAAGAACAAGGGTGAAGAGCTAAGCGGAGCATCGGATTGGTCTGTGGCATGGGGGTGCCAAATAGGGAGCTGGGTGGGGAGAGCTGTTTTACAAACTCTTGGCCAATGTTATTGCCATGTACTTTGGCCTGAAATGTCCTGACTGCAGTGGCGAGGGAGAGATTAGCTTGAAAGCTTTGCAGTGTTTACCTTCTGTGACGAGTGGGGGTAGGAAAGGGCGATGCAGATACAGGCAGAAAGGAGTGAGTAAGGCAGGGCGCAGTGACTGACAATCAACCTAGAGTCTCAGTCTGGCCATATATACACGCTGTTTTTACCACCTTTAGCCCCCGGACAAAGTGACAAGGAGAAATGCGCCAGTAAAACCGTTCTAGTTTTCTTCATTGATGTAAAACAAGCATTGGCCGCGCGGCAGTAAAAATAACGCCACGCGGCCGTAAAAGCGAAAGTCATCGCGATCGCTCTGAAAGCGAAAGTGATCGCGATGACGTGCTAAAGAGCACGAGTTTTCAAAGTGCTGCTGAAGGCTAGCGGTTCGCTCGTGCACGCTCGCGTGAACGCAAGCGCTAGGCCAGCCATCAGCACTTTGAAAACTCACCTCCAAAATGTCTCTCCAAGCCAGCGCATGCGCTGGGCTCAGCGAGACCTAAAAATCTTTTAAAGGAGTCCATACTCGCTGAAAGTTGGTCTTTAAATGAAATTTTGATCACTGTTCCTGGACCACATGGTTCTTTCCAATTCACATTGCTACTACATTGTTACACAAAGTATGATAATAGATATGAGTTAATCACGGAACTAAATCTCGCGTCAATGATTTAACCAAGATATGCTAATATTTTGCATTTCCTTTGGTATGTCACTCACCTCTGCAATTGGCACAGGAACGTTGCTCATTGCGCACAAAATGTTGAGGGTCCTGCTATAAAGTTTTTAAATAGCATTGTAGCTGCACTTGATTTCAGTGCTTGGTTAGCTGGTGATTATTTCTGTCTCCTTCACAAATAATAATAATAAAATGCATGGCGCAACTTTTGTTTGAAAATAAATCACTACTAAAGCAGCCCCATGTGTGAATGTTTATTTAAAATTAAAGAAATTATTGGAAGCATAAGGCAGCCACATTTAGGAGCCAGCGTATTTTCTTTGTTTCCTTTTTATTTTTGTTGCATACACATGCACTGAAATAAATTACCATTTCACCAGCTTGCCAAGGGTAGACCTTTAGACTTCGCCAATGCGTGTTTTAAGTTATGTCTAGAAGCATAACTGCTTGCTCTGACTGAATATCAGTAGAAATATTCCCTTTTACAGAAACTGCCTGCCATGTTATTTAACTTTGCCATCAGAGACGCCATTACTTCTTTCACACGAGGATTTGATATCCCTCTGGCTGGGTCTTTTATTACGAGCTTCTTGCTCGTGGGTTCCACAGTGGCCGTGTGCGAATGCCTAAGTATGGACAGTAGCCCTACACCATGGCACACAGCCAGGAGCCAGAATGGTCAGGCATAAATAGATCTCTGACAACAGAGCTGTGGGTGCCAAAGCTCTATGCCGGGAGAGTCCTCACCGGGTGACTTTTTGATTCAGGAGGGATGGAATGCTCACTCATCATTTGGCACAGAAACCTGTGACTTTGTCTGGTTCTGCTGACATGTAGCAGAACGTGCAGAAGAAATGGGGCCAGCTGTGAGAGAGGGCACAGGAGGGACGCAGGGAAGGCAAGACATAACAAACCGTGCTGGGGGGGTTACATATTCCGATACCACAGTGGAAATGAAGGTCCTCAATTTACAGTTATGGACCTTTGCGGCCTGAATATGAGGGAGGCGGAATGGGGGAAATATTTACCACACTGGTTAAATACTGATTCCCTGACGATAACCAGTTGTGGTAAATACCTCTTAATCAGAGTATCGTGCTCAGCAATGAGGCATAACCTGTTGAATCAGTATTTACCACAACAAATTTCACCTAGGTAGCCTGTTTCCCACTCATTTTCACTCCAGTACATTATCTCTACGTCCTTCGTCCTCAACCCAGTCATAACAAATGAGGTATATATTTCACTGAGGGAAACGAAACAGGAAATGCTTTTAGGCCCCACCCACCCACCTACCAGGGGCTATAACATCATAGCCAGTAGAGAGCACTTCCTGTTTTGTTTCCTTTCGGTGGACATGACGGGGGACGCTGAGGCAATTGCCAGGCTCTTACCTTCCTTGGATGTCCTCTGGTTACCTTCTTTGCTGAATTCAGGGGGTGCCTGTGGACCGATGTGGGATCTGAAGGAGTAGGGATGGCGTGGCCTCCTAGAATCGTTGGGTGAGTTGATCCGTGTGCCTGGATTGCTCGGCTTGGCCAGGGCTCAGTTCCTGTTCATTCTTCCTCACAGACGGGCTGGTCGCTTCCGCCCTCTTTTGATGGAAAACGGCATTTTAGGGAGTGGCCTGGAAGCGGTCTTTTGAGGAGATCCCATCTGCTGAACACCCACCTGTAAATAGAAGAAAGCTCTGGTTTGTTTCTGGCGGTGTTCCAAAGGCCTTCGTGTGATTGGTTTCTTTGGTATGCCTCATTTGTTATGACTGGGTCAAGGACGAGGGACGTAGAGGTAATGCTTTGATTACTTAGCGGTAATCCACATTACTCTTAGTCCCACTCGTTCTCGACCCAATAATGTTAAGGGTCAGGCTTTTGTTGTGCTTGGTATGTCAGGAAGTGCTCTCTACTGGCTATGATTTTATAGCCCCTGGCAGGAGGTTGGGTGTGGCCTAAATGTGTTTTTTGTTTTGTTTCCTGTTAGTGGAATAGACCTCATTTGTTATGACAGGGTCGAGGAGGAGTAGGACTAAGATTAATGAGGATTACCTGTAAGTAATCAAAGCAATTCTGCAGGTTTGACCTCGCTGAAATTTGTCAGGGGTAAATTGTGGCGGAAATTGCAGATACTGCATAATGTGGACATTCCACCTTGCTGGTGGGCCTGCTTTCAGTCTTCTATTTCTAAATTGGAAATAAGTACAAATCACATAAACATTTTCACAAAAGTAAGGGCTTTGAGTCCCATTCTTCCAATATAATTAGTCCTTTGGAGTGACATAGTAAAAGAGGATCAGATAAGGAGAGCTGTAGATTTTTTCTATTGTTGGCCAAGTTCCCCATTTCACCTTTGATAAAGCTGGTACTGCACTCCATAAAGCTGTGGACCTTTTCTCAAGGTTGCACGGTCTGTTGTTTGTTATATTTTGAACTTTTCAGGACACATGGGGTCATTTATGTTTGGGATATATTTAACATTCTGTAAACAGTGATTGTATGGAATAGTTAAGTACATTCCACATAAATTAATTCACAGTATTACCTACTTTCAATGCAAGTTTTATTTATTAATGAAAATCAAATTTGCAATAATTTTTCCATTTTTCATTCTGGTTAAAAATGTATGGCATTTACCATTAGGGAGAAACCAGTTGAATATGCCTGTTCAGCAATTGCATTTTTTACACGATTTTGTAAGGATATTTAACATTAATCATCTTAGAATGGTTCTATCAGTTGTGTTTTTTTCTACAAGGTTTCTATGGATCTTTTTTCGTTTACTCTCTTGCTGTGTGTTTCTCAAAGCTGCTGTTCTGGAGACTCCATCTCCAACTCATACTGTGTTCATACTTTTTTACTGGTTTCTTTCCCAACCTAAGTTCCTCCTGCACCCATTTTCGTTGACAGGAGTCCGGGAGGAGAGCTGGGGAAGGGCACTCCCCAATCCCCCTCCTTCACCAATTTTTTAAAAATATTGTTTTCTCTATTTCCTTGTGTGCCTCTTTCTATCTTATTTTCCGTGGAGGTCTGCACCTTCCTGCTGTGAGAAAGTGCCATCTTTCTTGCATGGTATGCCCCCACTTTTTGCTGAATTGCTGAATGTACTTTGACTCAGTGTGCCCTGGACTCCTGCCAATCAGGTGCCCAGGGCCTATGTTCCTTCCCTAAAACCTAAAACCCAAATTGGCAAGCCCTGGCCACATGTCAGCCCCTGGTAAATGGTACCCTAGGTACCCAGGGCCTTGTGACCAGGGAAGGCCTCTAAGGGCTGCAGCACTTATTGTGCCACCCTTAGAGGCCCTGTACCCTAACACACACACTTCCCTGGCAGGCTGAGTGTCTGGGTACAAGACAAAACAAAGAGTCGACATGGCACACATCGCTGTGTGCCATGCCCACAACCTACACTGCCCTGGCATACATCAGCCACCCCTCTAGCTGGGTGCCCTATGCCAGTGGTGTGGGCACAGGAGCATGAGCCCTGTGCCCCTACAGTACCCAGGTCCAGTCCTGGGCACTGTAAGTGCAGTGCTGCCATCTAAGAGTATATGGTGCTGGGAGCTCGTAAAACACAAACTCCACAGCACCATAATGGCAACACTGAAGACTGAGAAGTTTGGTATCAAACTTCTCAGCACATTAAACCCGCACTGATGCCAGTGTGAGATTTAATGTACAAAGCACTGCAGAGGGCATCTTAGAGATGCCCCCTGAAGCCTAACCTACAATCCACGTCTTGTCTGAGAGGCTGCCTAGGCTGCCACACAGCAGACATGTTGCTGGACCCCTGGGTGGAGAGCCTCACGCTCTCCTGGGCCTGCAACAATGCACATCCTGGGCTAGGTGCTAGGTCTCCTCCCCCAGGGGGAAGCTTCAAAGGCAAGCCGCCTTTGTGAGCTTCTCCAGGACACTTGCTGCAAACTGCAAACTGGCCCCCACCGGTTCTGACCCCCACTCTGGCGGGAAGACTGGCCGGAAACTTCTAGTAAGGACAGGGGAGGTGCCAGCCCTGCCAACCCCACCCCTCAGGTGGGGGAGGCGAGGTGAAGCACATCTCCGGGCTCTCGCCATCTTGAAGATGGGGAGCCCTACCCAATCAGGACTAGGCCACTGCCCCCCTCCCACAGGAGAGTGGCAGGATAGGGGGTGTACCCACCCCAGGACAGGGACCCAGTGGTCCGTGCCCTTTACCTACCTGTAACGTCCCTAAATTTAGTATTTAAGGGCACCCTGAACCTTCCTTCCTTAGATTCCAGATTTTAAACTAGCAAAGAAGAACAAGAAGAAAGAAGACCTGCCGTGCAGCTGCTACAAAGAGGAAGACACCAACTACTTTGGCCCCAGCCCTACCAGCCATGTCGACCCTCGAACCTGCTCCTGCTAAATCCCGGCACCTCTTGCGGCCAGCAACCTCACAAACCCCGGAGGACCTGGCTACCTTGTGACTCTGAGCACCTGGGACTCCCACGAGCAGTGGCTCTGCTCAAAGCAAGTTTCTAACCCCTGGCATCAGCCCGGAACCGCGAACCGTGCACACTCTGCACCCGCCAAGCCTGGCCTGTGCCGGAGTGGACAAAGACCCCGAGGACATCCCCCCGGCGACTGTGACCCCGAATCCGGCACCCAAGGACCCACCTCGACGCTCCTGATGACGCCTGCAGCCTCAGAACCAGGGACCCCCCCAACCGCGATCAACAGAGGGTAAGATTTCCCGACATCAGAAGGCACCCCTGCACCCGGCGCCCTGCGGCCCCCTGTGCCTGACTCCTGGGTACCTACCTATCCTCCAACTACCCAGCTTACTTCTCGAATTGGTGGTGGCACCTGAAGAATCTTCGTCCCCGAGCTTGCAGCCTTTGTTCGTCCTTGAGCTTTCCCATTGAAATCCATTAAGTGCCCGAAGGCTCAAAAGCACCCTGCACCCAGCTGCCCGAGTGGCCCTGGCAGTGCAACTTCTACTCCTACCTACTTCCCCATTTGCCCTGAGCAAGTGACCAGGAGCCCAGCTCCCACAGCTGCGTGGCCTGCTAGTCAGCAGCCACCAACCAAGGCCCCCCTGCCTCCCACAGGATAACATTGGGCCTAACTCACTCTGCACCCGGCTGCCCCTGTGCCGCTGAGGGTGTAACAACTGTACCTACTTGACCCTGGGAGACCCCTGAGTCTATGGCCAGCACCTTAACTCTGCCAGTCGCGTACTTACACAAAAGACGATAACTCACTTTTCTTCCATAGGGTAACATTGACTGGCTCCTGAAATGTCTTTTAAGTGTGGAGTTTCTAAACTTTAAAATATTCACCTAAAATCAACCGAGTAACGAAAACGGAAATACTCACCTGCTATTAGGAGAGATCCCAGTGCTGGATTTTGGTGCCCAGCACTGCCCTGAAAAGTACTTTCAACCGTACTTACCACTAACTCAATTTTCTCCTATAGGAAACCATTGACTGTTTTTCTGTGAAATTTCTTCTGTGTCGATTTTTGCAAACTACAAATATTCTTTAAAAATCATACTAACTGTGAAAACGCAATTACTTACCTGTTTTAGGTAGATGCCCCAGTACTGAGCCTAGGAGCACAGCGCTGGATTACAAAAGTAACGAGAACATGCTTTACCCGTAACTTGAATTTTTTCCCATAGGAAACCATTGACTGTTTTTCTATGAAATTTCTTCTAAGAGTCGATTTTGCAAACTTATAAATGTTCCTTAAAAATCACCTGTGTAACTTAAACGCAGTCTCTCAACTGCTTACAGGTGGTACACTAGTGCTGGATCTAGGATCCAACACTGACCTAGAAAAAGTAACCATAACCCCACTTACCTGCTAAGTGAAATTCCTTCCATAGGATAACATTGGTAATTTGATTAGCAAATGTTTCTGTCAACTTTGAAAATTGCAAAATATTGCTTAAAAATCACAACAGTAACTAAAACGAATTTACTCACTTGTTTCCAAGAACTGTCCCAGGACTGAATCTAGGATCCAGCTCTGGAGTTAGAAAAGTAATCCTGAAAGTAATCAAATGCAAATAACTTAAAATTCCCATTGAGCTCAATGTATTATTGTGTTTGAAATTGTGTTGCCTATTGCAACAAAACTGTAACTATTATCTGCAAAAGTCAACTGCCTATTGCAAAGTATTTAACTAAAGCATCTCATTCTGAGAAAGTATATTTTGATACCTATTGTTGGTTTTAAAATAAAACATGTCTTAACAACAAGAGAGGGAGGGAAAAGTAAGACACTCTTATTCCCCTGAGTGTACGACAAACTTATTATAGTGTGTGAAAACGTAAGAGAACAAAGTAAACAGAAAAGGAATCACTCTTGTGAATAAAAAGAACCCTCACTCACCAACCTGGTTGGTGACATGCTTCATCATTGGGTTCCCACCAGAGAAGCCGAATGCCTCCCCGGTGTGCTACAACGCCTGGTTACAGCAGATCGGGTTTCTTTTCAAGGGTGCTGAACCAGAAAAAGTGATTTAAAAAAGGCTTGGTTTAAACCCAAAAAAACTTTCTTCGCGGTTAACCAAGCACTGTTAAAATAGTAATTGGATGTGAGAGTTGTCTAGCCTAAATTAACCAGACTCATCCAAAATATAAGTGAATAAAATCATGGTCAACATGTTTCTGCCTCCTGTTAGCTATTTTAGCGAGGCTTTCGTCAAGACCAAAAAGGAAAGAACACACCACGGAGGTATGCACACCCTAAGGTGCACCCTAACCTGTGATGTTTGTGAAAAATTGTTACTGGACTTACAATTTGTAGTCAGGCTTACCACTTTTCAGACAGCAATAGTATCTGTAGAAAAACGAGAAAAAAAAACACATAGTCGTGTAGACAGACATCGTAACTCAATTGTCCTCAAAGTAAAGTAAATACAAGAGTGAATTCGACTGGTATTTCGTTATGGCAGGTACTCCTACACATTATGTCACATTGTTGTAGTGTTGTTAGTAACTACACTCCTTCCAGAGGTTGTGTTTTTAGACAAAATACTAAATCCCACTAAGATACAATGATCTGGTGCCTTGTTTTCCAAAAAGACTGTAATTTTAGTAGTCCTTATGGAACAGAGTGTCTACATGCTGCCCTCTGTAAGTATAGTGATCCACCCACAGGTGTGTATGTACGTCAGGTCCTCCCAGATTAAGTATGTATTCTCACAATGGTGGAAAGTACACACTAGTTGTTTAAATACCCCTCACACACCAAAAGGGCCCTTGGTGTCATGCTTCATCATAGGGGTCTTCCCGCCCCTCTACGGGACGGGCGTGCTGTGACCTACGTTTGCGTGGGAGCACTGTTGTTGTGAGACAACTATGTGTTGTGTAGGGATGTGAGAGGAAGGGTCAGGAGTGGATGGGAGAGTGAATTAAAAAATACCTGGCTCGATGGTCTAAAAACTTTAATATACCTTAGAGCTGGTATCAATAAAAGGTGGGGGAGGAGGTGTGTATGCCTCAATGAACTATGCCTCCTATATCTGCGGACATGTTTCGAAGCTCCCCAAGCTTCTTCTTCAGGACCTTAAGGATCCCTTCCTATATTCACAGTGATGTGTTATATAGTCATAAATGTAAGGTGTAAGAAAAATACTGCAGGAGAAATTACTGCATGTAGTTATGAAGCCTCAATGGGTCTTTGTAGTCGTTAACCTGTAAAAACACAACAGACGGGGAAAGAAAGAACGTACTTTATAAGCTAAATACTTTTTCCATTGTGAGCATTGGTGACCTGTAAAAAATGGTGATATAAGGTTCCATTAAAATTAGTTTTAGTGCAATGAAGTGTCCTGGCGTTTAAACAATAAATAAAGGACGATGACAAAAGACAAACACACACAGAACATGAAGCACACACTCTATTAAAATGGACTTCGGTTGTTGAGCCCATAGAATGCATAAAAGGGCATAAGCCTGTGTTGTAGCGCTATGTTGGTGGCAAGGCAACAGAAAACAACCTACTTGAAGTTTGTAAGGTTAATGCACCATGAGCCTTTGAACGGGTGGAGGGAGTGCCTGATAGGCTATCTAGGAAAGAAAACAAGTTTTTATCAGAGAGGATTATTCGGTAGTCCATGGAGATATTCTCGCTAAAATGAAGTTCCTATCGGCTGTGCCGTACTTACGACGCTTGGGGCAGTGCCCTGCCTCGTACAACCTCCCCGAACGGCTCCGCTGGATAACTGAGTCGTGTTCAGGGTGGGGTTTAAGAATGGTAGCTAATTGGAGTTGCCGCCTCAATTACGGAAGCGTGAAACGCTGGTGCCGGCACTTGTGTGTGACTGCATGAGTAGGAGGGATTTGTGCTGACTCTACATACGTTGAACCGGAAGCGGAAGTCTAGAGGCGATAATATTACGGGCGAAGATACAAATACATGGAAAATTGTTTTTCAAAAGTATGCCCTGTTGTTTAGCCTATACAACGGTTAGCGAGCGAGAATCTAAATTCAAATTCGTAGCTAATAGGAGTTGCCGCCTCACTTATGCTCGCGTGAAACATTGGTGACAGCACCTGTGTGTGGGTGCATGAGTAGCAGGGGTTTTGCGCTGACTCTCCCTACGGTGAACCGGAAGCGCAAGTCTAAAGGCGATAATATTATGGGAGAAAATGTCCCTCAAAGGATACAAATATTTGGAAAATTTTGCCATGTTTTTAAACCTATACACCGGTTAGCGAGCAAGGATCTAAATCCAAATAGTGCTTAATTTATACTCGGCGTGACCCGGAAGTGAGGCGGGAGGAGGAGGGGGGGGAAAAAGTTTGGAAGAAAAACTAGTCATTCTGATTGAATGTCTAGTACAGCCCGGGACAAACTGTAAATGTACACAAAAATTTGGTAGTCGCGTGTAGCGAGAGATAAACGCATAACTATGATACATTGGTTATTACATGCTGGCCTGTTTCTGTAGCTATAACTACCCTTTGATATAACCAGTATTAGAATCCTTTGTCTCCGAAGGAACTGTACCGAACTACGAGAATTCAAAAATCAAGCATCTGACCTACGTACCAAACTAATAAAACTGAACTATCCGGAAAAGGTGATTGACAAGGCCATGAAAAGGGCAAGAAACAATAACAGGGAAGCCTTGTTAGAAGATAGAGCCGACACACAGGTTGACGAAAGACCCATATGTGTGACAACATACAATACACATTCCAACCAAATCACAAAGATTGTGAATAAACACTGGAGACTTCTTAACTGTTGCCATCTAAACATTGCAAAACCAATGTTTGCACATAGGAGGGGAAGAATTTTGAAGGACATGCTCGTCCATACCAGACCTAGAAAAACACCTGCAACCAAACTAAGGGGTACGCTACCACCAGTACAGGGACATCACCCATGTGGTAATTGTAGTACATGTCATCTCACATGCAGAAGCAGGCACATCAAGTTCAGGAATGGCAGCAAGTGGGACCAAAGAAGTTTCACAAACTGCAACAGTAGGAATGTGGTGCACATGTTCACCTGTCCGTGTGGCCTGGAATATATAGGCATGACTACCAGACCCATAAAAGTACGTATAGGGGAACACAGGAGTAACATCCGATGTGGGAGGAGTACAACGAAGATGTCGACCCATTATCTGACCAACACACATGGAGTAGAGGATTTACAATGGACTGTGATTGAACAACTTGAAGGGAAGGACGGCCTGTTTGAGAAGGAACAACGGTGGGTATTCCGTCTTGGAACACACATCCTCGGACTTAACGATGAGATACCCTGGAACCAGTTCCCCTCATGAATCTGAAATGTGACATGAGGCTTTGTGAACAAAAGTACCAGCCACTGAAACGTCTCGGTTCAGACCGCTGGTCTCGGTTCAGACCGCTGACACCTCTGGTACTGCACTGTGACACTTTTCCCACTGATGGTCTGTGGTACCTTCACACTTATAGGTCGCCAATCAACAGTGGGACATTGAGGGTTTATTGATGGCACCTTGATCAAGTAAAAAACCTCTCACAATCGGTAACAACCACGGACCTGCTTCCCCCTTAGCATTTCTTAGGCCTGGCAATGTTGTACACCGCATTAGGCAACTTACATCGGCAATGATGGACCATCCTGTCCCTACGTCTGGATACGTGCCCACATTATACATAGCCAGCGTATAACGGATTCTAATACTGGTTATATCAAAGGGTAGTTATAGCTACCGAAACAGGCCCGCATGTAATAACCAATGTATCATAGTTATGCGTTTATCTCTCGCTACACGCGACTACCACATTTTTGTGTACATTTACAGTTTGTCCCGGGCTGTACTAGACATTCAATCAGAATGACTAGTTTTTCTTCCAAACTTTTTTTCCCCCTCCTCCTCCCTCCTCACTTACGGGTCACGCCAAGTATAAATTAAGCACTATTTGGATTTAGATCCTCGCTCGCTAACCGGTGTATAGGTTTAACAAGGTTTAACAACATGGCAAAATTTTCCAAATATTTGTATCCTTTGAGGGACATTTTCTCCCATAATATTATCGCCTTTAGACTTGCGCTTCCCGTTCACCATAGGGAGAGTCAGCGCAAAACCCCTCCTACTCATGCAGCCACACACAGCTGCTGCCACCAGCGTTTCACGCTTCTGTAATTGAGGCGGCAACTCCAATTAGATACCATACTTAAACCCCACCCTGAACACGACTCAGTTATCCAGCAGAGCCGTTCGGGGAGGTTGCACGAGGCAGGGCACTGTCCCAGGAGTTGTAAGTACGGCACAGCCGACAGGAACTTCATTTTAACGAGGATATCTCCATGGACTAACGAATAATCCTCTCTGGTAAAAACGTGTTTTCTTTCCTAGGTAGCCTATCAGGCACTCCCTCCACCCGTTCAAAGGTTCATAGTGCATTAACCTTACAAACTTCAAGTAGGTTGTTTTCTGTTGCCTTGCCACCAACATAGCGCTACAACACAGGCTTATGCCCTTTTATGAATTCTATGGGCTCAACAACCGAAGTTGAGTGTGTGCTTCATGTTCTGTGTGTGTTTATCTTTTGCCATCGTCCTTTATTTATTGTTTAAACGCCAGGACACTTCATTGCACTAAAACTAATTTTAATGGAACCTTATATCACCATTTTTTACAGGTCACCAATGCTCACAATGGAAAAAGTATTTAGCTTATAAAGTACGTTCTTTCTTTCCCCGTCTGTTGTGTTTTTACAGGTTAACGACTACAAAGACCCATTGAGGCTTCATAACTACATGCAGTAATTTCTCCTGCAGTATTTTTCTTACACCTTACATTTATGACTATATAACACATCACTGTGAATATAGGAAGGGATCCTTAAGGTCCTGAAGAAGAAGCTTGGGGAGCTTCGAAACATGTCGGCAGATATAGGAGGCATAGTTCATTGAGGCATACATACCTCCTCCCCCACCTTTTATTGATACCAGCTCTAAGATATATTAAAGTTTTTAGACCATCGAGCCAAGTATTTTTTAAATTAACTCTCCCATCCACTCCTGACCCTTCCTCTCACATCCCTACACAACACATAGTTGTCTCACAACAACAGTGCTCCCACGCAAACGTAGGTCGCAGCACGCCTCGTCCCGTAGAGGGGCGGGAAGACCCCTATGATGAAGCATGACACCAAGGGCCCTTTTGGTGTGTGAGGGGTATTTAAACAACTAGTGTGTACTTTACACCATTGTGGGGATACATACTTAATCTGGGAGGACCTGACGTACATACACACCTGTGGGTGGATCACTATGTTTATAAACTTAACTTCGGGAGGATGTATCCACCTCCACTACTCATGTTGAGTGGTACCTCTCTACTCCCGATTGTGTTCCTTTTTGCACTCTGTAAGTAGTCACTGCTAATTTACAGTGGAAAAATCACAAACACACACACACACTAACACCCATAAGGTTTGACTGAACTAGTAAAATCATGATTTAAAAAGAACATTATCGATATCGTATGTTCATAAAATGAATAGCTTACTTTTAAAGAGAAAGGGAATTACCTCATGGGTCCGGACGGGGGACGCGTACTTATAGTCACACTCTGTTGTTGAATAAACAAAGTGGAGCCAGTTAGCGAAAATATGAAGCAAAGTACGACTCGCCCGTATTACAGAGAGGTATGTTAGCATCGACTTACTACTCCGAAGTCCAACGCCAGCAACTGACCTACTTCAGCCCGATAGCAGGACCCCGGCGATGTCGGTCAGTTCGCGGGAAGGATCTTAAATAATACTGCTGATGCAGCGTTGCTGACTGAGTGTGTACAAGAAATGCTTTACACTGTCCTCTGATACTGCCTTACTGCTCTACCAAGCTACCACTTTAGAGAGTAAGGTTATATCAAACTTTAACCTCTGCCAAACCTCTGGAGACTGTGGACTCTGCACACACTGTACCTCTTTGGGAACAGTAGATACAGAGCCACTTTCTCACACCTGCACATAAACAATCAATAATGGTGATTTGCACCTTCTATGTGTGAATAGGATGCAGCACATGGAAACAGCAAAAAACAAGGAGAAATTAGTAAGTTCTCCTTGTACCGCCATTCTAACACCTGGTATTGCATGGCGTTAAAAAGTGATGCTCCCGTGGCGGTGAGGGCTTGTAAATATGCTCCTTAGTGTTGTTAGTGCCATTCAGGCATTCGTTCCTTGCGGGCTAATAATCCCAATTCAGGTGCTAAGCGAAGTTTGTTTCAGAACTGAGATCAAAAAAATTGTTTTTAAAGTACCTCACTTTTTTCCTACAGTAAGTGACCAAATTTGGGGAAAACTGAGCATATCGATAATTTTGTAGTTAAGAACACCAGCAAGATGCAGTATTATAAGGTGGTCCCTGTAATGCATATGTTTAAATGGGGTGGTATTACCACACACAGTGCTATCAGTGTTCATTGGGTGTGGTAGTACCTTCCTGAGTAACAGGAAACTCATAATGAGGCCCACACTCTTCATAGTTGGCATAGTTGATATCTGTATTGAAATTCAGCACAGAGCCCATGGTTCTCTATAGATAATGAATTGCTCAGGGAAATGTTGGTATCCTTGTCAAAAATCACAGACTTTAGAAGTTCTGGGCTTGTATTACAGACAGACCTCACTTTCCGCCATGGCGCACCTTAAAGCAGGTGCACTTGGTGCAAACATGGAAATTGTGCCCTATCCAGAAGAATGCGCTACCCTCGGGGTAGTCGCGAACTCCCACTGCCCCCAGGGCAGTGCATTCAAGAGAAATACACCACTCCACTCTACAGCACACCATGCTACAACACTCAACTCCATTCTCTGATACGCCACTCTACTCCACTCTGCATTGTTCCTCTCTACGCCACTCCACGGCCCTCCACTCTACACCAATCCACTCTACACCACTCCACGCCACTCTACTCCACTGTATGACAGTTTACTCCATTCTACAATACTTTACTCCACTCTACATCATTCTACTGTATGCGACTCCACTCTACGACACTCCACTCTTTCCCACTCCAAGTTATGACACTCCACTCTACGACTCTACACTATTCCTCTCTACCTCACACCACTCTTCACTGCCCCACACCACTAATCCACTCTTTGACACTCCGTGCAATCTTTGCCACTTAATGACACTCCACACCACTCTACTTACTCCACTCTACTCTACATCACTTTGCTCTATGTCAATCCACTCTATGCTATGCCACTCTAATTCACTCTACGATGTTCCTCTCTACTCTACTCTATGATACTCCACTCTACGGCCCTCCACTCTATGACACTTTACTACCTTTTACAACACTTTACTCCACTCTACGCCACTGTACTCTATACCACTCCACTCTATGCCACTCCACTCTTTCCCACTCCATGTCACTCCACTCTATGACGCTCCATTCTATGGCACTCTACTCCTCTCCACAGCACTTCACTCAATGCCCTAAAACTCTTTCCCTCCACTGTATGCCCAGCACTTTACACCCCTGCACTCTACAACATCCACTCCACTCCATCATACTCTACGACTCTCCACTCACTCTACAACACTCCACTCTATGACACTTTACTACCTTTTACAACACTTTACTCCACTCTATGCCACTGTACTCTATACCACTCCACTCTATGCCACTCCTCTCTATGCCACTCCACTCTTTCCCACTCCATGACACTCTACTCTATGACAACATACCACTCTACGACACTCCATTCTTCACCATCCCACTCCACTCTAAAACACTCTATGACACTCCATGACACTCTGCATAACCCTATGCTACTTCATAAGATTCTACTCCACTCTATGCCCCTCCACTGTATGACACTCTACTCTACAACACTCTACACCATGCCATGCCATCTCTACTCCACGCCATAACACTCACACCCTCCACTCTATGTACACCACGTTACACCCCTGCACTCTATGACACCAACTCTGCAACACTCTGTATGCCACTCTACTCTCCGCCACTCTACTCCATGACACTCTACGACCATTCACTCTATGATGTTCCACTCTACTCTACAACACTCCACTCTACAACACTCTATGCGACTCCATGACACTCTGCTTTACTCTATGCCACTTCACAACACTCTACTCCACTGTATGCCTCTCTACTCTATGACCCTCTACTCCACACTATGTCACTCCAATGTACGACACTCTACTCCACTACACACAACTCCCTTTCCACCACTCCAAACCATTTTACTCCACTCTACGCAAACTACTCCACTCTATTCTACACTACTCCACCCAAGTCTACAACACTCTATGCTACTCCACAACACCCTACTCCACTCTATGCCCCTCCACTTTATGCCCATCCACACCACTCCACTCTACTCTACACCACTCTACTCTACTTCATGACACTCCATGACACTCCACGCCACTCCACTCTATGAGTATTCTCGACTCCATTCTACGACACTCTACTCCACCCCACTCTCCTCCATAGCTGCCAAGGTTTCAGATTGCTGTGTGTGACATTTTCATAATTTCAGTGTAATTATGAGTGACATTTGAAGGACTGTGAGTGACACTTTCCCGCAAGCAAAATCAAGCAATGAAGACAAGATAAAACATATAAATATCAGAAATTACACCCATCTGAGCAACGACAAACTCTATGACATTAACTGCTGCAAAGTACCAGAAATGGAAAGGCACTAACTTAGTGCCCTTGCAACCTGAAATGGCATTTGAGCTCTGTGGAACTGACTGGTGATTGTTTGCCTATGATGCAATTAGAGGAGGGGGGCGTGGCTTGGATGCCGAGGGGAACGGCGGCGTGAGCTCGGAGCTCCGCGCCCGATCCCCACAAGAATCCTGACAAAATACACGGAATCCGACGCGAATAGTGCCACTGAAACGGAGCTGTGCGTGGGACGGGTGGCGGCACCTCCCAAGTCATAAACCAGCACTGCTTCATTGAAGATCGGCCCGCCGAAGAGCGCAGAGTGTCCGGCGAGTCACACGGCTTAAAATGGCGGCTGCGGCCACGGGCCGACACAACTGAAAGGGGCCTGGACCGCGGAGCCCTCGTCGGCACAAACGGAGAGCGAGGAGACCCTCCCGGGATTGCCCTGGACACAGGCGGCGAGGTGAGCCGCGTTTTTGAACACCGTGGGCAGAGATTGCACGGGCGGTTGATCGACCGTCGGGGGGGTAGGGATTAAAATGGCGGCCGCCCTGAAGACTGGCGACTGACGGCGCTGCAGGACGAAGCAGCGGGGAGATAGACTGGGAGAGCGGCGGTCGGCGGGCCCTGACTGAAGTTCCGGGGGGGGGGGGGGGACTGACGCCTCCGCCTACCGAGCGGGGGGAAAAAAGGATCCGCGACCCAGGCAGCGGCGACCCTAAAGGAGCTGGTGAAGGGCCCCGATGGGCACACGGTGAGAGGGGCGGCCCGCAGTACCAGCGGCACGGAGGAGGTGAGAGGCCCGGGGCCCTGAAGAGTCTGCCCATACCCCTGGGAGTGCCTACAGGGTTTGCGGGAGAATCTGACAAAGGAGACCTGAGTGGGGGAGCGACCTGGGGCCCTACCGGCGCTGTAGATACTGGGCCGAGAATCGACAGGCGCGGGAGCTGCTGGGCGCGGCGGCGAGGGGGCGCCGGATTGCGCCTTCCACGAGCGGCGGGGCTCCCAGCGAAGGCTTGAGTTGCGAGTAGCGAGAGGTGTCCATCTGACGGAGGAAGAACATCTTGACGGCTGGGACCCACGACCTAAAGCCCTTGACAGGTCAGCTGGGTGTGGCTAAGAGGCCAGCACCGGGTGAGCGAGAGGAAGCATCCTCTGGGGAGCGGGTTCTGAGGAGGTGCGCCGCTGGGGCTGGGCTGCGGTTGCCCACGTGCTTGGAGGACACACTTCACGGAGGACACACTTCACGGGGACGTGGAGCGGCTTACGGGCAGGAGGAACCCCCGAGAAGAGAGAGGACAGCACCGTGACGGACCTGGGGTTGGCAGTCGTCGCCCTCGAGCATACCTGAGGGGTCTGGAAGAGCCCTGATTGGAGAAGGATACTCGGCGGGGGTCGCTCCCAGAAGCGTGGCACCAAGAGGATCACCACGGGTGGGGACCCACGGAGGCTTGGGAGGACCCCCTGACGGAGGCTGCTACTAGGAATCGGGCGAGAGCCCCAGGAGAGCCACCCCGGCGGCGACGGGCCCAGCGGGCGGGCAGAGGCAGCGGTGAGATCGTGGAGTTGCCTGGGTTTGGCGTCGAGACGGCAGGACAGAGGGGAGAGAGAGGGCGCTAAGGGACCCCCGGAGCCCCGGAGGAGGGCACACTGCAGACGGTCTTGCTGAGCGGCACAAGGAGGCTGGTAGTGCCCCGACGTAGGTCGCAGAGAGAGCTTGGACAGAGGGTGAGCTCCCGGGAGTAGGGGCATAGGAGACCAAGAGACGGCACGCCAACACCGATTGGCCCTTGGGCCCGACAGCCCAGGGCCCACTAGAAGAGGGTTGGGGTCCTGGCCTCGCGGACCTGCTGCCCTTGGGAGAAGCGCTGTTGCGCCCCTTTGGTGGGGAAGGAGCTGGAGGTGCCCCTACTCGGGCTGCGGAACGACCGCGACCAACTGGCCCGTCTGAAAGATGGGCAAGCCCAGGACTAAAGGAGGAGAAGTAGCACCCGGTTCGGAGGCGCAAGACGGAGCCACCCAGAGCCCCGCAGACTTGCAGCAGTTGCAGGACTGTATCCTGGAGGCCATAGCGGCCACAAAGGCTGCTTTGCAGCAGGACATAGCCCAAGTGGCGTCGGGATTGGGGATCCTGCGAGCGGACCATGGGAAACTAAAGGACAGGGTTAAAACTACGGAAGACACATTGCAGGAACTGATGCCAGCGCACAATTCCCTGGAGGGGCGGCTGGTCAATGCGTTAGATCGTATGCAGGTCCTGGAGAGGCGAGCGGAGGATGCAGAAAACCGCAGCAGGCGTAACAATGTTCGCTTGGTGGGTCTGCCGGAAAAAAAAGAAGGCGACGACATGGTGGGATACCTGGACGCTTGGCTGCGGTCAGAAGTAGCACCAGAGGGACTCTCGCCCTTCTTTACATTGGAGCGGGCGCACCGAATGCCGGCAAGGCCCCCCAAACCGGGCCAACCACCGCGTCCGGTGGTGATAAAACTGCTGCACTACAAGGACAGGGACTGGCTGCTGCAGCGAGCCAGGGATGCGGGTCCGTTTCACGTGGATAACAGTAACATCACAATGTTCCCGGATTACACATTTGAAACTCAGAAATTGTGTGCCTCCTTTTTATCACTCAAACGGGAACTGAGAACTGAGGGAATACAATACTCGCTCCTCTTCCCGGCCAAGCTGCGAGTCGTTGTAGCCAACAAGACGCTCTTCTTCCCAACATCGGCGGACGCCTGGGCGTGGTGGGACACTTATAAGGCGGGGACGGATGGAGCGAGATTTAGGGCTGCAGAGGGGCAAGGACTGCAGCCAGTGCGGAAATCGCAGAGGCTCCGGAAGCGGAGGCAGAGAGCTAGAAAACCCACAGAATCACAAACAGAAGAAGAGCGGAGAGCGGCACTGCAAGCGGTGGTGGAACTGTCAGGAACTGCAGCGACCCAGTCAACCCGCGGCTCGGGAAGCCACGTCACGGGCTTGGAAACGGACCATTCAGAACTTAATGGGGCCAAAGGCCCAGTGGTGACCCCGCAGACATCGGGAGAAATTATTGAAGGTTGATGGAGAAGTCCTGCCGGGCAGACAGAGCAAGGGGGCCGGGGAGCCGGCTCCTGCCGAGGTTGCCGCATGCAGAAGAGCTGTTCGGATTTTCGTGAGTGACAATGGGGGATTGGGGGGCGGAGGGACGGGATTGTGGTTGCCACCTTCGGTACCGAGTTACACCCTAGAGGCCCGTAAGGCCACCGCAGTGTCGACTGCGGTTTAGGTGGGTGGTTGAGCAAGTTTGCTCTTCCTTAGTTCGGATGGGGGCTGCTTTTGCGAAGTTAGGTCCTGTTCTGGGGGGGAAGGAGCCGAGAGTAGTTGGGGAGGCTCGAGGCGGGGAAGTTGGGGGGGGGAAATAGTTTCTTCGGGGGAGGGATGGGACAGTGTCACAGAACGCGACTGGACATGGAAGGGTGTTGTATCCTGGCGTCTGACATGGGACTATGGCTAATTCTGGAATGGTGAAATGTGTGACATGGAATGTAAGGGGACTCCACACCATGGCAAGGAGGCATAAGATTCACGCTTATCTGGTGCGCAGGGGTGTTCAGATTGCGCTATTACAGGAGACGCACTTGACGAAGCAGGAGGGCATTGCACTGCAGCGTAGGTGGAGAGGGCAATTATTTAACACCACGTATTCCGCCTTTGCAAGGGGAACTCTGATTTGGATAAGAGCGGGGACCCCCTTCCAAGTAGTTAGGCACACAATAGATCCAGAGGGTAGGTATGTGGCTGTTGAGGGCAAACTCAGGGGCCGGGACATCGTGCTCTGTAGTGTGTATGCGCCTAATATCGAACAGGGACCCTACTTCACGAAACTTTCAGGGGCGCTGGTAAGTTACCTAACAGGTCCTATCATGCTGGGAGGGGACTTTAACTCAATAGCAGACCCTGCACTAGATAGGTCCCACCCGCAGTTAGGGACATCCCCGGTACACCGGCTGGCGAAGCGTAGGCTCGAGTGGCAGGGGAGGTGGGGACTGGAGGATGCCTGGAGGGCACAACACCCAACAATGAGGGACTACTCGTATTACTCAACACTGCATGACCTACATGTCAGGCTAGATGCTTTTTTGTGCTCCCCGGCCGTGCTCCAGTCAGTGGTACACACAGAGTATTTGAACCGCACGTTGTCCGATCACAACCCTCTACTACTGACGCTAGAATGGATGACCAAGATCTCGAGGGTCCCAACGTGGCAGCTGAGGCCTGATACACTAGATGACCCACCATACCGGGCGGCAATGGGAGAGAGGATTACTCAATACTTTAACGAGAATAGCGGATCCTCGGCGACCAGAGCGATGGAGTGGGACGCTTTCAAGATAGTTGTTAGGGGACATTGTATAGGGAAATATGCAGGAGTGCGCAAGACTCTGTTGGAGGACTTGGACAAGGCGGAGGGGAAGTTACGGGAGGTTGAGGTGGCACGGCCTGGTCACCCCGAGCTCCAGGAGGCAGTTTGTGAGGCTAGGGAGGCAGTGGCGGTTGAAGTGGAGAGGCTCCGCAGCTTCGCCTACAAGAACTGGGAGAGCACACGCAGAGGGGGACAAAGCGGGAACGCTGTTAGCTTGGCTGGCCAATCCCACTAAACGTAGCCAACTGATTTTGGCCATAGAGAGGGTGGGGGGGGGGGGCATGGTCTCCGCCCAGATGGACATACTGGATAGTTTCTGCTCGTACTATGGGACACTTTACAAGAGCGCGTTGGAGGGGTTGGAGGGGGACATTGACGCCTTTCTGGAGGGGCTGCAGCTGCCCCAACTTGACCAGGAAGAAGCGGAGGCCTTAGGCAAAGACATTGACCTAGCGGAAATCAGGGGGGCAGTGAAACGAATGGCTCGGAACAAAACCCCGGGCCTGGACGGTTTGCCTATAGAATTTTATGGTAGATACCTGGATCAACTGGCCCCGAGGCTCCAGGAGGTGTATAATGAGGCCAAGAATAGGGGTAGACTGCCACAATCCATGTGCGAGGCACTGATGATCCCACTGCTGAAGCCAGGAAGGGAGGGTACCGACCCCGCTTCTAACAGGCCGCTGTCAATGCTGACGACGGACTATAAAATCCTGAGCACCATACTGGCGACCAGACTGCTGCGGCACATGCCGGAACTGGTTCATGGTGCCCGGTCGGGGTTCATCCCTGCGAGAAACACTACCGCTAACATCCGTCGATTAATCCGTTTGCTAGGGGACCCGATGGCGAGCACACGAGCGCCACTCGTCTTATCAATCGATATAGAGAAGGCATTCGATAGCCTAGAGTGGGATTATCTGTACAGAGCCATGAAGCGTTTTGGCCTAGGTGATGGATACATAGGTTGGACAAAGGTCCTATATGCATCAGCAGTGGCGAGGGTGCGGGTAGGACCCCTCATTTCGAGCAGTACCAAGTGTGCCGTGGGCACCAGACAGGGGTGCTCACTCTCCCCGCTGTTGTTTGCGCTGGCAATAGAGCCCCTCGCGGCGGAGGCCAGAACAGGCTGTTACTACAGGGGGCTGGACTACAGAGGGACCCCGCAACTTATCTCACTGTATGCAGATGATCTGCTTTTGTTCTTGGAGGACGCCGCAGACGCGCTGAAGGGCGCGGAGAGACTTCTTGCGAGATTTGGCAGGATATCTGGGCTACACGTAAACTGGTCCAAGACCTGTTTGTTCCCGCTGCGCCAGGGCGAACCGCGACCTGACATCCGACCACTGCTCAACTGGGAGCCTAGTTGCCTTAAATACTTAGGAGTACATATATACCATTCTGCTGTGGATATGCTGGAAGGCAACGTGGGACGATGTATACGGGCACTGAAGGGCAGCATGTCCTTTTGGGCCACGCTCCCGCTCTCGGTAACAGGACGAATCTCATTATTAAAAATGATAGCTTTGCCACGCCTTCTATACTACTTCCGCACGCTCCCGGTGTGGATGCCGGGCTCTGTTTTCCGGCAGCTGTGATCGTTGTTAGTCTCGTTCCTCTGGGGCACGGGAAGGCGCAGAATTGCGATGGCAACTCTGACCCGTCCAAAGGACGAGGGGGGCCTAGCAGTCCCGGACTTCGAGTTTTACTATCTGGCGGCGCAGCTGAAGGTCTTTACACAGGAGGTGGCAAGAGTATACCGGGGGCCGGAGCAAGACAGAGAAGGAGGCACCCCCCGCCATGTGCTGGCGTATATCACGCTGCAGCAGAGGCTGGTCACCGGAGACTTGTCCATGGAGGAACAGACGTTCAGGCAATGCTGGAACCGGTCGCAGCGTCGAGCGGGAGTGCGGCGTCCGTATGCGCCGGAGATACCGCTGGGAATGGTGACGACGCTCCCGCACGGAGGAGATTGGTCGGGATTACAGGTGTGGGAGGAGGCGGGCCTACAAATGTTGGGCGACTTGTACGAGGAGGGAGCGTTGATCCCTTATCAAACTCTGCAGGAGCGGTTTGGTCTTCCGAGGGGAGATTATCTGATGCACGCGGCAGTGACTGGAGCGATGCAGGAGCACTGGGGAGAGGGGCTCCTAGAGCCTACCACCTCTGCGGCTTGCCAATACACCATGATGTCTGCTGGCACTTACAAAGCAGTGGCTTGTCTGTACTCCAGAATGATGCGCAAAACTTTACAGCCGATGGCGGCGCTGAAGGCGAAATGGGAGTTGGATATACAGACAGAGATCCCTGACACCACGTGGGTGGGTATAGTGAGGAGGGCTAGGAAGAGCACAAGGAACGCACGCTTCCAGTTGAAACACTTTTATGTCCTCCACAGGGCCTACCTAACACCAGGTAAAATTGGGAAATATTTCGGAGTGGAGGATGAGGCGTGCCCTAGATGCGGCGCAATAGGAGCAGAGCTAGGTCATATGCAATGGGACTGCCCTCACCTGCGCGAATACTGGAGGGAAGTGAGCGAGACACTGGTTGAGGTAACGGACAGGGAATTGCAATATAACAAGGCGGTCTGTGTCCTGCACTGGTTTCCTCACACGCCCAAGAACAAGACCACAAGTAAATTTATAAATATGGGTCTCCTCTTGGCGAAGAGGGAAGTGACGAGGCTCTGGAAGTCGAAGGTGGGCCCCACACATAGGAGGTGGATTAATGAACTACAGAAATGGGCGGCGTGTGAAAGTACACTTAGATACCAACTGGCGTGTCGTAGGTCAGATGATAGGGCACTAGAGCCGGCCACAGAGTGGGAGATGTTGGTGCAGGCCCTGCGCAACAGCGAGATTGAGGAGGAAGAGGAGCCCTCTGATACTGATGCTGATCCCCGGAACGTCCCAACCACACATACACAGTAGATAGTCATTTACTTCTGATAAGTACCCAAGAATACATATTAAGGCCGAGTCCAGTCGTTGGCGAGGGCACTAGAGGGTGGAGAGGGAGGGGGATAGGGGGATAGGGACTGGGGAGGGGGAGTGACTGGGTGGGAGGGAAGGGGGGAGAAAACTTAAAAGCGGAACGCAGACATCCTATAATGATATAAACAAAGGTACAGGGTGAAATATGGTTAAGTGTAATGACCTACATGTTATCGCTGCCCGGCCTCTGGGATGTGGGCTCATAAGCTGTGTACGGAAGCCTCATGGCGAAGAAAGGAAAAGGCACTGGCATTTGCGGTGCAGGGTCATTATGTATGTAAGCTGCTTATCCTTCTGTTCTGCAATAAAAACGGTTTAAAAATTTTTTTTTTTTTAAATGATGCAATTAGAGGAGAACAAACGCAGAAAGCTGCCATGTAGAGATGGCATCCACCGAAAACTGATGGCTACAAAATATGTCTTACCTCTCAGCAGCCCACAGTACCGCAACTCCTCATTCAGAGGTTGTGTACATCAGTGTTCTATGCTGAATTGTACAGTAGCTCCATCGTCATAGAAGCCTTGCAGGAGTGGTGTGGGGCGTCAGCTGCTACAATTTGGTATGGCATTACATAAGAGGGGAAACCAAATCTGCTGTGTTTTTTTTCTGCAGAACATGGGGGTGCTGGTCATTGAAAAATGATCAATGGCTGCTGACTTTGGCACTGGGAACCAGGTGTGAGTTTCGGCGAACTGGCCCAAAATCTTGTGATTCTGGGAAAATTTGTTAATTTCCACGTGCCAAACAACAAATTAATGTGTCCTTGTAATGTAACTGTGGCACAAGTAATGCCCTTCAATACCATCAGGTCGCGTTCGTGCCATATAAAACTTCAAAAGAAAACACGCCCTGGGAGAAAAGTCCCAGAGTGTTTGGAAAACTAGCTGAATAGTGTCGAACAAAATAAGTCCCTGCCTGAAACCTCCTTCGCTATGGGGGTCTCGTGAAAAAGCCAACTGAATCTCCACCGCGTGCCTCAGGAGATTAGGGAACACTGAAAATGTCAATAAAAGTACTCACGTCGTTTGAGAGGAGAAGTCCAAGGTGGTCACGAGGCTGCAGGGTCAGCAGTGACAGGTACTCGACACTCCAGTAGCTTGGCAACTCAGTAGCTTAAGTCTGAATGAGGCCGTAATTAGTTTATTATTTAGAAATAGTGAAGGCGGCTGCAATAATTTCGTCAGGGCCCAGGGGTAAATTAACAGCTGAGCTACAGGCACGGCGACAGCCCTGGTCGGTGCGAGGTGCCTGCAGCTGCGTTGTGAAAATTGGCGCCATCATTCAATTTGCGACACCGCCAGCAAAACGGCCAGCACGGAGGCGCACCTTCCTCAAAACTTCCCACCCACTCCAGCAGCAGGATGTGATGTCCCCTGCGGCGCTGCAAAGTAGCACAACCTGACAGGGCCTGGCATTCTAGTCATTGGATCATGACGTCAGGCTATCTGTCAGAGCCGCGCCGCAGGGGAATGATCACAATAGTGCTTTTGAGTGAGTTGTGAGGCTGCCAGTAGTTCCTGACCTAACAGCTCACGCAGTGCACGACACTGGGGGCGCGGCGCACTGGAGCTGCCACACTTCGTGCTTTCAGAGTCACAGTAGATATGCGTGACAATGCATTTTAGTGGGGCAGTGGCGTCACTAGGGGGGTGCGGGGGGTGCGGACCGCACCGGGTGACACCCTCACATGGGGTGACACCAATCTGGGTGGTTACGCTGTGTTGGCTGCAGTGCTGGCCAAACTTTCTCCACTCTATCAATAGACAGCTCTCTGCAGCGCAGCCTCGCCTTTGCTTTAGAATCAGGAGGAACCCCTTAGCCGGGCCAAGAGATTATTATCCAATTAGGCTATAACGACGTGAGGTGACGTCGACGTTCGAAACACGTCACTCACGTGGCTCCCGCTAGTCCTTCCGGGTTTCTTGCCCCCGCCTTGGGTCCTCGTGCTCTCAAGCCGCACGGTGCGTTATTTCCTTCAGGTAAGGCTCCTTCTTATAATTAAAGATGGGCTTTTTAATCTATGGTTGATCGTTGCGCCTGTTCACTGCCTCCGTTGGTTCCGCCCTGCAGTATCCCCACGGTACAAGTTCCACAATGAAGGGGGGGGGGGGCTGCAGCACTTCAGCGAGATCTCACCGCCCCCGTCCCACACGTAATTCCCAGTAAAAGCAGCTGTCCCGTGGTGGAGCAGCTGCTGAGGATAAAAAACGCCGGCGGCTCCCTGTTAGCACTCCGGTCGGGTCCCTTGCTGGCAGGGAGGCTTTAATCCCCAAAGAAATACCCCCACGACGGACTCAGGCCCGGTTCTAGACCCTGGCTCACCCAAACAGGAGCCTTGGCCCTCGCAGTGAGGACTTGAAGGCAGGCGCGCAGCTTCCCGGGCGCGCACACACACAGTTTTAGAGATTATCGCAGCCGCACCCGAGTACTTCACAGGTCTTTAAAAGACCATTTACATGTTAACGAGGCTTTGTTTTTTTTTTCACCCCTTCATCTCCACATGGCAAAGGCGACAATGTTCTGCTGCGTGGATATTTCGTTTTCTATGCAGCGCAGGAGAAAATAAGTTTATTTATTCCGATTCCCCTTTCCTGACCCCTGCAGCGGCTTTTCACATCAGGCTGTGACACAAAGTTTGACTAATGGAGTAGGTAAGAGAATGTGTTACTATTTAGTTTTTTTTTTTAAATATGCACAGGCCCAGCAGGACACATACTTTGTGAGTGCTTCATTTAAACAGTTTTTATCATTATCATGGCCGATGCAGGACAACAGTAAGACAATACAAAATGCCCAGATAACGCTGGTGATTAATGATCCTGCTGGAGAGCAATCATTTGTCTGTTAGTTTTTAAATGCAGATGAACTGTATTTTATGTGGAAGCTCAGTGGGTTACTGCCTTTGTCACAGAGATCCTTGTGTTACTTGCAGTTCAGAAGTTACAATCCTAACATAGAACATTGACCAATGAACTGTCACCAAAGAGCTGCATACAAACATGGATGGTATACTTACAACTTTGCTTTCTATTTTTGTGATATAGTTAGAACTTCCCCAGTCTTTCATTATTCTAATGTTGCTAAAATGAGTATGTTTGGGCAGATATACATTTGTATCAGTAAACCTGACCCCCATGGAAATACTCTTTAAATCCTAAGGTTGTGTTTCCCCAGACCAAACCCTCTTAAAATATACTGCCCACCAGTATGGATGACATGTGATTCATACACCCTGTAATACTCATTGGCTTATGTGGCATTCCCTATAGACTGATTTACATACTTGTATGATTCATTGTCTGTATAATGTGTGCGTGGTGTAAAGTACTGACACACACTACACTGATATGATAGCGCTGTACAACAAATGAAATGCATATGAGAGAGGGGCTACGTAAAGATGAGGGGCACTGTTGAAGGGTGGCAGTGAGGGAATCCGAGGAGGAGGTCAATAGGGGAGGGGCTATGGAGCGATGAGGGACACTGTTGGAGGGTGGCAGTGAGGGAATCCGAGGAGGAGGTCAATAGGGGGAGGGGCTACAGAGAGATGAGGGGCACTGTTGGAGGGTGGCAGTGAGGGAATCCGAGGAGGAGGTCATAAGGGGGGGCTATGGGGAGATGAGGGGCACTTGTGGCATGTGGCAGTGAGGGAATCAGAGGAGGAGGTCAATAGGGGGGCCATGGAGGGATGAGGGGCCCTGTTGGAAGGTGGTAGTAAAGGTATTTACGGAGAAAGAGGTTTTTAGTGCAGCGCCAAAAAAGACTTTTGCATCAGCGCTGAAGCCGGCCCTGTCATGGCCTTTCTGTTTTTGTTTATTTAATTAGCAGTCGGGTCGTTAGGGCAACTGTGGAACATACTTTAAAGTGCGTGCTAATTATATTTACCGCTATATTCAATGTTTTACGTTTGAAGGTGATTTTACTAATGTTTTTAGAGGGAAAAATGAAAGTGGAGCCCGATGGTGCCTGATATGGGGCTGTGGCCCAAGGTCAGCTGTGAGATAAGGTGCACTGGAGAGGAGTAGTGGATAATCAAGCCTGTAAGGGAGTGCGTTACTGAGTCCGGGGTCAGGTGGAGGTAGTAATGAAGAGGGATTCTCACTGAAGGCTTGCAGAAAGGGAGCCTGAGAAGTGTCACTTGCCTGATACTCCCACCTCAGAAACCTCCTCTTCCCATCAAAGGGACATTACATGGAAAAAACACTTTTTGAGAGTGATAATATTTAGAAAGAGATTTGGAAAAGAGTGCGTTTTACTGGGCCTTGTAAGACTAAGAAGAGATAAAGGAGGGCCCTGAAGCAGGCCTGTCTAGACATATATGCGACAAATCGAGCCCGCAGTGGCCCACCCAAATGCACCCTTGGCCCACCCAAATAAAAATTCCTGGAGCCGGGCCTGCCACGACTGTAGGCACCCTATGAGGGTAAGAAAACACAAAGGATCTCACCTCTGGAGATCAGCCTGGCGGAAGGTCTGTATGCCGCCACGAGCACGTCGTTCCTGGGTGATTCCGAGTGAGCAGGACAGCTCCTGCACTGGAAATAAACTATTATAATATCAGTTTGGCTGTACTCTGTGAAGCCTGTGGGGAGATGATATGTGCAGGGGGGGGACCAGGAGTGCATACATGCCAACATTTCAGAAGATCAAAGTGGGAGTTTTGGGGAAAAAATCGGGAGAATGTGGCCTTGAATTGGGTTACTGTCATATATGGGCTTTGGAAGTGAGCTGCTGCAGGATCGGAAATTTGAAACGCAAATGTACGTTTTATTCTTACCTTTCAGAAGCATGGAGCGCAATGGCAGGCAGAGAGAGGGTGATGCAAGTGTTGTGCACTGGCCTGGCAGGTTGCTGCCTGGCAGTGCATACACCAACCCCCCCTTGTGTGTGGCAGCCGCATCCGAGTACTTCACAGGTCTTTAAAAGACCATTCGTTTGTTAATGGGGATTTGATGGTTCTTCACCCCTTCTAGAGCCCCTGCATCGCCACTGACTATTGCTGGAAGAATTAGCACGTTATACAATACCAAGCCCTGTCAGCTGAAACGCCGAGGAATCGGGTTTCTGGATGCTTGATTCGGGAGGCGGGAGACTAGCCTTGAAATCGGTAGTCTCCCGCCTGAATCGGGAGGGTTGACATATCTGCAGGAGTGAGTGACAGAGATGGCAGACATTTCGTTCAAAATGGAAGCTTACACAGATATGTGGCCTATCTAAACCACATTAATAACTTCATTTCTAGACATCAGAAGAAATTAGTTTCAATTGCAATTATGTCAATATGTCTATACATGTAGAATCATGTGTAAGAATGCATAGTACACGTTATTGTTGAAACATAAAACTTGAAAAGCCTTCCCACAAGTGCACATGTAAGATGTTTACCTATAAGCCTCCCGATTTGGGAGTCCACATGTTAGATAAATCCTGGAATGAGCGCATTTGACCAACCTGAGTGTCCTGTACTAAAGGTGCCTATGGTAGAGTTTACTGTGTTATTATGGATGCTTGTGATGCATTTTTTCTATAGACATCTTTTATTGGTTTTTATCAAAATACCAGTAACAAATACAGAAACAAAAGCCATCTCCAACCATTTGACATAGAGAAGCAGGTCATTACAGCTCTTCTCATATAATAACACTGGAGTATTACTCCCAGGTCAAAAGTACGGAATAAGTCACCAGGCATCTGTATCATTAGATTTCACTTTGTCATCTGAGGAGAGTACCTGTGAGCCCCTCAGGTCTACGAAATTACCCCCCATACTCCTAAGTCCCTCTCTGCCTTCTCATCAAGGCTACATTTTGTTAGGTGCGCCTCATCTGCCACAGCCCATTCAATCACATCCTTCGCCCATCTTTCCACACTGGGACCAGCCTGAACCATCCAGGTAATTGCAACCCTTCTCTTAGCCAAAAATAACATCAGGTGTAAGAACTTATCCAGCTCACAACAGGCAATCAACCAGATTCGTCTCTATTGGCATTCTCACTATGGTCTCGTTATTTGTCAACTGTGTCCACTGGCGGACTCGGAGCGGAGGAGGTCCATGTGGTAAGTCATGAGGGGGTGACACCATGAGTTACCCGCACCGGGTGACACCAACCCTAGTGACGCCACTGTAGTGCGGTAATGCGGATTACCACACTGAAATGCATTTGTGTCACGCCTGATGCGTGATACTTGGCAGGACAGCCTCCTCTACACCACTAACTTTTAGCCATGCAGTCACACTGGTGTACAACATAGCCTAAACACATTGTCAAAGCCAATAGCTCTTGCATAGGCTGGACCTTTGGCTTTGTAAATGCTTGTTTACAAAGTACTGACTGAATACAAAGGGAGGCATGTTTTTTGGGTTCCAGTCTAGATTTAATTGGCATCCCATAGCAAAAATGAATCTACTTACCACAGAGTATACTGTGTGTAAAAGTTGTATTAAATGTCCCATAGTGCTTTAAGGTCTATGGTTTGCATGTTGGTGGGCGCTGTCACTTAAGGCATTTTGTGCTCCTCAAGTGATGCAAAATGGTAGTCCAACTTCTATTTTTGCAGAAGGTCGCGGTTTTTAGTTTTCAAAATCTGGTCATCTATGAAGGGGTGGTTGGCGCGAAAGCTGGGTGCAAGTGCTTCTGGGTAGCCGAGACATACAGCCTGCGCAGCACCTGCCCTTTGCCGTGTACTACCTTGTTCTCCACTGTGCCTGAACTTATTTACTATATTAGCGCGTCAAATTGACTAAGCAAAAATTATCATATATATATATATAGTAGCAGAGCAAGAGGCCATCCTCCAAGCCTGACATTCGAAGGCAGCCTTTTTCGTGTGGAATTAAAAGCTGCTACTGCGCATGGATTTCGCGCAGGCTTGCTGTGGCCGCCTCATTCCAGTTCGCGCGCACGGAACACTGGGAGCTAGGCAGACAGGTGTTGTACCCAATGCGGCCGGGGAGGTTCAGTGACGCAAGCACCGCTCCCTGTCCACCAATCCCTCATTTCTGGACTGACGTCTGGCCCGCACTCAAGCGCTCGCTCCATATGGCGCAGGAAGAATTCCCTTTGGTCCAGGTCCAGGAAGGTCTTCAAGCTCCGCAGAGTTATAGGATTTACATTCTCTTTCTGTCTCCGGCAGACATGTAACTCAACTCCTGTCAGCAGAATGGACCGCTTAGCTGCTTTGAAGGGAGGTATAGCTAGCAGCAAGCAGTACATGTATTGGAAGTCTCCCATTACCCCATGCAAAAGCTGTCATCCACCAGACACCTGCCTCCCCTGTAGGTTCTCCTTTCATAGACTGAGCTGTACGTCTGAAGTCTGCCCTGTCCCTTTCACAGAATGCCTGGCTGCGCCCACCTGGGCAGCAGGCTATCAACGCATTGAGTAATCTACTGCCAACAGACAGTAATACATTATAACTCCTGTTTTTTATTCTTGCTGTGACAGTCTTGTATTTTTTTTTATAGGACTTTGAATAGCAGTGGTTATTAAAACACAAGGCAATAAAACTCGCTTTATCAACCTCAGGAGGAAGAAAGGCTGAATCCGTTTCACGTGCCTGCAGTGAATGCATGTCGGCACTCGTGCACACTCACGTTGGGTGAGCCCAGGGGTGCACTGCCAGTTTTTTTCTGCGATTGATGGACTGAAAAACAAAATTATACCGCCATCCCTAAATAGGGCGGGTGGTGTACTGTTCTTTCTCCAGCAGCCCCAACTGTGTGGGAAGAAGCTTTACCCTAGATGACCCCAATGGGGGTTCTGTCAATGGCACAAATAAGGCTGGCCTTATTCGACATGAGGAAGTCGCACTGAGGGCTGGATGGATATTGTGCTCCGCTGCCTTTGCTTCAGAGGTCCCTGCCGATCAAACGCTTATCTTCTCGGTGTCTCGGGCTTCTGGTGTGCTCTTAGATGTCTTATGGTTAATAGTCATCAGGACTGATTCTGTACTCTGCAGCATGCTGGTACCATGCGATAAAATGAAGCGATCTGCTTTTTAGACTATGGGGCATATTTACAAGGGGATATCACCACCATCAAAATTATGTTCTGGTGGCGATATCCCCTTCTCCTTATTTACAAGGCCACGCTAAGCTACTAAACGTGGAATGGTGCTGCCCCATATTTACAAAGATGGGACAACGCAAAAAACTAAGACCATGTAAAACCTGGTCTTAGGATGGCGATACGAGGAGAAAATATTATTTTCTCCTCATATTTTGCTCTTTCTAAGTGTGCTGTATTCTGCAGCATACATAGAAAGAGCAAATCGCCTTTCAAGATTGTGTATGTGAAGGAAGGTATTCCTTCCTGCACATAAACAATTGCGCAGGCACCCTTGCAACATGGGGTAAATGTGCCTGTGCTTGTGCTAGGCAGCTTTTTTAGTTCCTGCACTAGGGGAAACACAGGGGTGTGCCGTATTTTTGTAAATATGGCGCATTCCTGCGTTTAAGAAATGTCATAGCGCCGCGTTACCAATTTTGAAGTAACACCACGCTCTGACATTTTATTGAAAATATCCTCCTATGTTCCCTAAACTGGTGACAGGAGAGAAAAAGGTTACAGGAAAAGGGATGACAGGGTAGTCAAAATCGGGAAGATGTGTTTTTTACTCCGTAAGAAACAGAATGGTGCAAAATCAATTTACCCCTCTTTGGCCCATTTTCACTTAAGTAAGTTTAGTACCACCTTTTTTTCTCTTGGATTCTGAAATAATAGAAGCCCATTATGTTACAAGAGGGGGCGGAGAGTGAGAGGAACAGACACTTGACTAAAGTTCTGTCTACAGCTGATTGCAGAGAGAAGTATGCGACAAGGCATGGACAGCTCTGAGGGCGAAGTCAGACCTACGGGTTCTTTCAAGGACTTACTGTACTGGCTGGAGTGTCATCTGGGTGTTTGTCTGCTGTGCAACCTTGTGCACCTCTGGTAGCACTCTGCACATAATAGATCATTAACTAAAAGTTTTCCACATTAGTATGTGGTTGCTTGGTTTTGACTTACTTTGAGAGGCGTGCCATGCGCACACAAGGGCACTGAATGTCAAACCTGGACCGGCGCTCAGGCTCAGCTATGTCACTCTTGGAATCAAAAGGTTTTTATTTCTATATGAACTCACGTTGCACTAATGGAAAAATAAAGCGTGTTCCGGAGTTTGGCATGTGGCGAGTAAAGGACCTGGTATCTTAATGGGTTCTAGGACACTGCTAGATTTCCATAATAACGAGAATGAAACATGGGTTCAGAGATGAGAAAAGAGGGCAGAATGCACGGCGCACAAGCATGCTTAATGGCTCTATCGGACTGTCGGACATCGCAGACCTGAGATATGTCCCCAAACACCTACCCGGAAAAGCAGACATGCACAGCATATCTACTGACCTGCCTAGCTGCAAAGGCGGCACGTTTCCTGAAGGTATAATAATGAAGCCAGTGTTCTTACTGGAGCTGCCTCGAGTGTCCTCTGCTGTGGACGGAAACAGCCGGGGCTGCACCAGCTGAGACGGATGGCACCCCTTCACTTTCCACTGTACAGCACGTTTGAAGCCATGGACGAGCGGCCTCATAACATGTTTAGTTACATATATTCAGGGCCACGGATGATCGCAGCAATGTTCATCTCCAATTCTCCATCCCGGAAGCGGGTGCTTGTGTGAGACTACCTGAGAAAGCAGCCGCCGCGCCCGCATCTCCCAGTATCCCCCCCAAGCCCTTTTGTTCCTACAGGGAGTTAAATCCAAACAGTAATCTGGAAATGTATTTATTCGAACGGGGTGGGATTCCTCAGGAGCCCCCACTCCACACTTCCTGTGTTTGGAGGAGCTCCATTCCTTTGCCACATCTGCTGTGTGCGCAGGGAGCGGGGGCCCTGCCTGAGGCTGTTGCCTCCATTGGTTGTGCCGATAGGTGGTTGTTTTGGGCACAGGACTTCAAGGCCCAGCATTCCCTAGTGGCTGGGGGAAGATGCCCCACCTGTGCGGGATGTCGCTTGTTGTTGTGGTCCGCAGGACTTCAAGGCCCAGTATCCCACTAGCAGTGAATTAATAGACCGGGAGAACAAGCACACAAGGTTGAGGTACTCACTGATGCCTTCAACAATCAAACAGTAGCAGGCATGAGTGCAGCAGGCATGATAGGTCTGATGGAATGGCAAAACACACAAGATGATGGACGGAATGTTGCACATTGGCAAAACATTCACCCCCAGTCACAGATCTGGGTTTAATCCATCGTTATTTTGCTCACCACGCCACCCCAGTTCAGACATGGCCATATGCAAATCAGTCTTGACCCTGTGCCTCATAGGAACAGTCCAGCCCGAACTGCAAAGCCATGTCTTCCCTGGACCGGAATCAAGCATCCTAGGACCGGTTTCGGGGTTTCACCCCTCTTTAGCCAGGATAGCTTGACTCCAGTGGCGTAGTGAGCACGGGACCCACGTCTGGGCATACCCTTCCCACATAGGGCGAACAGCAAAACACACAAGATGATGGACGGAGTGTTGCACATTGGCAAAACATTCACCCCCAGTCACAGATCTGGGTTTAATCCATCGTTATTTTGCTCACCACGCCACCCCAGTTCAGACATTGCCATATGCAAATCAGTCTTGACCCTGTGCCTCATGGGAACAGTCCAGCCCGAACTGACAAGCCATGTCTTCCCTGGACCGGAATCAAGCATCCTAGGACCGGTTTCAATGGAAATGATGGAATGAACACATGTGTGCTCAAAGGCTCCTCGTTGATATCACCCTCATTACCAATGGCCACGGACAGCCCCCAGCACCAATAAAGACAAAAAAAGGCCCTGGTAGTAAAGTCACACAAGACCCTCAATTGGGCACCTTCCAAAAGGCTGACCAACAGGCAGGAGGGAGGTCAAAAAAAAGGACATATTTTCTGAAACCAACAGCACCATGAAGCTCCAAGGCAGTCTGGAGGCATTGGACAGGATCAATATGACCCACTTGGACCTTCCTCCTGAAGTGACGCCATATGTTTTGGTCTTGACGAATGTCCCATCCTTGGCCCAAGGGAAGACAAAACTGGCCTGAAGTGAAATATTAGTCTGGGATAGAACGTGGGACCTTTAAATGAAAACTGCTAAGGACATTATATTTGTGAGGATGGTGAACTGGGTGGGGGGGGGTAGTGGGACTAGAAGGTTTAGTAGGGAGTATATTGTTATACATTTTAGGTCTCCAGAGTTGGTTGCAAGGATTCTAGGGAGACTTAGCTATTTTTAATGTGACAACTACCAGATTTGAGTCAGCCTACTTGATTGCATTTACAAACTCCTCCACCCCCCTCAAACCCCCCCTTCCTGAGGCTAGATACTAATTTTTACAATCAGACAAGTGCTGATAGCAATTCCTGTCTGATTTTGCCTGCCACACTGTCAATCGCTTTGGCTGCTGAAATGACTGCGCCGGCCCAAATTAACTCAGCCAATCTATCGACATAGGAAACAGGGCTGAAGGAGCTAGTGCCAGGGATTCTAGTCCAACATCATCCGTATCAAGGCCAAAGTAAATGGGAGCTTTCCAGGGGCAGAGAATAACCCGGTATCACCCTGTCACACCTGTGATGGGGAAATGAATTATGTGGCGCTTCAGTTCGATAGCATTTATCGAAAGCCAGGCTAATCGAGTGGGCTCTCGAGTGATACTTGTATGCTTTGCTTTTCAAAGACCTTTAAATGTTCCTATTTTCTCTAGCTCGCAAACACATGCTTGACTACTCCATATATTGGTGGAGTCTTGCATGGTCTTTGAACCTGCATATCAATCTATACGAGCATAGTTACCTGACCAACACATGTTGAGTGTCAGTTTCATCCATTGGTAGTTGCAATAGCTTTTGGATATCGTGCTTTTGCATTTTTCACTATTTTACCTGTTATTGGGATTTTTTGCAGTAAGCGCTGCTAGCTCTCTCATATTACATACATTTAATGAGCCCAATTTCAGAGTGATTTTCTGTTTGGTGTAATGCAATTTCCACACCATACAAAATAAATACAGCTAGATGCCTTTGTACATTCATAGTCTGGTGTCAATTGGTCCCCTTTTGGGATTGACTCACTTTCTCAGGCTACATTTTAGTGCCTAGCTCCCTGCGTCAACTTTTTTAATGTTGATTTTCTAATGCTATCTTTGGACACATGCAGCTTTTATTACTATCATTTACTGCCATGTTTAGTGCAGATGAGTTTTGTTCTGTCCTTTACGCGTTACAGACAGACTTGAATATGATAATGAGTCTGTTTCCTGTCAACAATGTTTTTCTCCCTAGAGCGGTGCCTCATGCCCTGAGCAGTGGCCAGGTGAGGTGAGGTTTCTTACCCGCATACTACGGGTAAGTTCTACATTTATGTAATTTATCTTTTACACTATATTTGAATAATAGCCGAGATAATGAGTATTTTTTACTCGTTCTCTGTTACTTTATTTACACAAGTATCTGATTGTTCTTCTTTGTATCTTTCTTGTACTCTCTCTCCACACAGGTTTGATTACTACACCATGCTCCTAGAACAGAGAGGTTTGGTGTGATTGGTTGTATCTGTTCCCTTTTTCAGCTACACCTGTGTTTTTCATTATTTTTTCACTCATTATGCAGTAGCTTATACTTTTAGGTCCTGAGGAAGGCTAGACACTCTATAGGTCATGATAGCTGAAACATGTAGACCGACCCTCTAACTAGATAGTTGCAGTTATTTTTCCAAAATCACCTTAGCACTGTTTTTAATCCTGACACCACGAGATACATATTAAAACTTTTTTCTCCTGGTAGTTAGTTTTACTACACCTTTATCAAATTTTTTCTTTTGAGCACTGCACCCATCACCCAGTAACTAATTCTAGCTTATCATCTGGTGGATTTTAGTATATCCTAATAAATATTGAAAACATCCCTGAGCTCCTCCCTCATAGTGAGGCGGTTGTAGTCCTCGGCTGTACTAGGAGTTACAGCCGGCAGGAGATCCCAGATGATGAAGCATGTCACCTCGGTGAGTGATGGGATTCCGTCCTTTAATTAGGGCTTTCTTGTGTGAGATTTGGTACATCCTACTTGTTTTTGGGACGCCATAGGGCTCCAAGTTACACGTTAGACCCACAGATAATTCAGTTTGTTTTGTATACACAGATTTGACACCTTAGAGTGGTTTGCATGTCTATTTGGCATTGAATAGAAACAGCCAGCAAAGATATATTTTAACTTGCTTTAGACTTAATATGGTATACCATACAGCCACTTGTCCCTGTATTAAAGATTGGTATGAAACACTAGCAAAATGTCCCTGTGATAACTGCTCGGCTCAAGGCACGATGCACTTTATGCTGTTTTACTGTGCCCATAAAATGCTTTCTTTAATCCCTTTTAAGAAAGCACACTTTTAGACATTGTAAAGCGACATTGATATTTTTTCCAACAATTTCATTCGCTCAAAATTTGTGCAAATGTTTAATCAAACTTTTGGCATGCCTTAGAAATCAGATAATCCACAGGGGACTTAAGATTTGCAAATACCATGAGATGCGACCTTGTTTCAGACATCTGTTAACATTGTTTTTATTATATTTACATGTTTACATTTTTTTTTATCTGCTTTATTGCTTTGTGAAATTTAGCAGAATAAACTTTAAACTGATTGATTGCACTCATCTCTGCATGCACAGTGCAGATGGGAGTCCCCTGCCAGCGTGGGTTCCTGTATGCCCAAGTGTATCCCTGGTGAGCATTTAACAAAATAAGCACAGAGTAACCACCCACGCCATTTGGATGTGGCCTGGGGCATAAAAGAGAGCAGTAATCCGTCATCAATCAGGGCTTCTTTCAATGAGAGGACAGACAACCCATCCACTCCCATTATGATGTGGCACCATATAACTGGTGTAACCAGCGTGACTTAACAAGCATGCCGTGAATTTTTGGCTTTGGTAGGTGTGGAAGCGTAGGCAACCTGAGCTGGACAAACTGAGGAAGTATTTCATTGGGCTTCTACCCACGCGAGGGACCAAAAGAGTTCTGGTCTTGGGACTCCCAAGCTCCCTTTTTGGTGAACTGTTCAGAAGATTTTTTTTTTGTCATTCCCTCGTGACCAGATGACATTCTCTTATTTCTTGCTTTGACCTCTGCATGCCCCTACTGATGGTTAAGATTCGTGCATTAATCGCCCCTGAGTCTTTCACCTTAGAATTCCTTTCACCTCCTGATCGGATTTATCATTCCAAAGAGTCATATTCAGAGTCTTAGGTCACCTAGCCTCTCCAGGTGCATTGGTCTACTACTAGACATTGCAAAAGCTAAGGCAGACTCCAACAGCATGGGTGGACTTAATCCAGCGGTTTACCAACAACAGATACTCTACTGCCATATACTCACCTGGGCCCATCAAACACACAATTGAGTAAAACCGCTGGGGTGTCAAGTTTATAAGTTTTCGCAAATATTCTGGATTCGTCTAGAATACCTTTACTAAGCCTTTACAGATCAAAAATATCTTTCCTCTGGTCGATGGACCATTAGTTGAACTAATTGATGGTGATAATGACATAAAGCTAACTTACTTACACTCTAAATTGAAATAACCACAAACTCCTTTAACGTTTTAAAATTTTATCTAAACTTTGAGTATGTGAACCACTTCAAAAATACAATACAGACAGCTTCATTTGTTAGGAGAGAAAATTCAATTAATCATCAACACATACTTCGAACACTTATAATGACTTGTGCTCAGAAAGGGAGAGGACAAAGAGAAAAGATCATCTGAAAATATAATGGAAATAAAATTACCAAGAATGGTGTGAAGACCAACCCCTTGGCCAAAGGGCTGGTAAGGGTCCCCTGGGATAGTCCAGGCGACAAAGACTTCCGGACAGATTTCAGGACAGGATAGTTACCGAACACAGACGGTTGCGCCGCACCCCTCTCTGTCAGTCTCTTCCTCCTCGAGATTCTTCGCGATCTTCTTTCTAATCTAATTAAATTAGGATAGAGGGCTCTGCATTCGGGTCCTTCATCAGCATCTTTCGCTACTCTGACAACACCCACGGCTCACAGCATCCCAGCATCAACGTCTCTCTAACTAACTAAAGGCTACCTCAGTTATACCTTTTGTTCAGGATTGTTCCACCTATTAATGTTTCAATATCGTAAAAATTCAAAATCTAATTGGTCAGGCAAGGGGAGGATGATCATCACACCATACTGACATATCACTTTTTTAGTTAGCCCATTGTTACCAAACCCATCCCCTTAATTTTTTATTCAAACTTTATTTTCCCACCGCATTCACATTTCATCTGCTACAAATGTTTTAATTTGTACATGTAGACTTATTCAATTAGATTCTTCACTGCCGGTTCTCAGGCTCAAGCACACTGCGACCTTGTCCTTTTCTCGACCCAACTGTCATTCTTCCGGGTTGACTTTCAGTTGCCATGGGCAAAACCCACATGACTCAGCTTGCCTCAGACATACCTGAGAGGCCCAAATGCGTACTAATGATAAATTCAAAAGACAAATATTAGTTTCAAGAATAAAGTGGTCACACTGTATACCACCCACCTCTACTCTATTCCCCTTTACTTATTAATACTTTCCCCGCATTAGCATTAGTAAAATAGCTCGATTTCGGTTCAGCTAAGCAGATGCCATGCACGTGAGCCTTCAAGCTGCCATATTAGTGCCTTCTGCTCATGCGCAAGAATTTCCCTCCAAGCATTAAAACGTCATACTACGTAGATGCAGTTGATGCATGGGCAGTAAAGATTCCCGGTTTAGAGCACTTTAGTCCTTCGTTCATTCGGTTAACATTAGTAAACACATAGGCAAGCTTCGCTGACCCTTGGGTTTATGTGGTGCACATTAGTTTTACACAAAACAAACTTAATAACTGATTAGTAAGTTAAAGGAGCAGATTGCGTACGAGCAAGTCTCTCTCCTACTAGTCCTTGCTTCATCAGGCCATTTGAGGGTTTGTTAACCTTCGGCTCCTTTGCTACTTGCTGTGGACCAATTTTCCCTCTAATGATTGTTTTTCTTCATGGGCGGTATTGCAATGTAGGTATGCATCCAACTGAGACATAACAGGAGCTACTGTTTAAGCAAGCAAGCTAACTTTTCTAAGGTTGATCAAAAGATAATTATCTTTCATTTCAAAGTGAAAAAATAATTGGTTAAAGAGGCACTAGGTTTTAAAGATTGTTTATGACAGGGTGATGGCTGTCAACATAGCAAAATCATCCAGCCAATTTGTGATGTTTTCCTGAGGCCTAAACCTTTTTCTCTCCTTCTTAGCCTCATCTTCCTTGCTACTGAAAAGTGTGTATGTGGACCTCCTTACGTGGTCCATCATTGTATACACATCTAATAATTCCCTGTCCCATACTTATTATGTTATTTGTATACTTACAGCACACTATCACCCTTGAGGGTATCCTGGCGCTTTGGCAGATGTTTGAGGCCAGCTTCTGTGTTGGCTTACTCGAAGAGCCAGATCTTCAGCTTCTTGCAGAGTTCAAGAAGGAAGGAGCAGGCTCTAATGTGGTGTGGGAGGTCGTTCCATGTTTTATGGAGTGGTGATGTATGAGAATGCACGACCTTCTAATCTGCTTTTTCATTTCCGTGGGTGTGGTGTGTGAGGCTATTGAGAGTCGAGCTGAGAGGAGGTGTGTTGCAGCGTGGAACATCAAATTCCCCTTTCGTCACAGACCAAATACCTCAACAACAATTTCACTCAAATACATTCATTGGTGGGGCCACTAACACCAATACTCACATTCCATTGATCTGCTTCCCTAGAGGAATAAGCTTCCAAACGCTGACATGAAAGGAATACCTTTAACTTACTCCAAATACGTTGACTCCAATCCTAAAATATTCCCCTCATAAGGCAATGAATCATTTAGTTGTTCTCTATGGTTTTAGTGATTAAACTCATCTATCTATACACTACTTCTTATCCTAATTCTCTTCTTCAAATAATCGACACAACACATTTGTCAATTAATCAAATATTCTTTATCTAAGAAATAATGCAAAATCGTTAGAAATCATCATCAGCATTGCAGAACATCATATTTACCTAATCTGGCTAAAAGTCGTCCTCTAAGTCAGTCAGGTCGGGGAAAAATCTTTATTCAGCAAAGTTAGGCCGCAATTCAGTCTCTCAAAGATTCAGGATAACAGCTGTCCAGCAGTGTCACCGTCCTCTCCGTCAGCATAACGTCAGGAAATCGAGTTCGTCAAAGAAGAGCGAGTTTTTTAGTTCAATTCCCTACCTACTTTTATAATGAAAATAATGTCAAAAAGTATCAAGATCGGGGTTTTAGAAAGTCCTGATTGGTTGACTTGGGGTCGCGGGGTAAAGTTCTCATGGTGTCTGTGTAACTCATCGCACTTGCTGGTTCCGGTTTTTAAATTGTCCATTGTCTTTGCTGCTGGCGAAGTTCCCGGAAAGACCTTGAAGGGTACATGTTCTCCCGGGGTCAGGTCCAGGCCACTGCTGCTGGCGGTGACACCTGCGCACTTCACCCAGAACTTCGTGTTGTCAGGGGCAGTCACGTTCAACGTCTCATTCAGCCATCTTGTCTAGGCTGAAATGGGCAACTTAAGCAAAAGAAACACAAAAACGTAATTAAAACATAGAAATGGCTAATAAAATGTTATCCCTTCGCTAATACCCACATGTGTGTGTAATTATCTAGCAGAAAGCAACACTCAAAGCGGTTTATACTCACTTAATAAAGCACAAATTACAAATACATCACCAAAGCAACATATATCATGCAATATTCTAATTTTCTACTACTTTAGTATGCGTACACAAGTTAATTTACAATTAATATAGCCATGCAAAGTGCAATTCCCACATGTAATTCTTTTGTTAATATGATTGATAACTATTTCACTGCAAACCAATTAATAAGACTACTATTAGTTAATTATTCAGATTAATATAAACATGCAGAATGGGGGGGTATACAACATTTTTGTACTACCCGCTCCAGCAATCCCCCCTTTGGTGATTATATCACCACACCAACCAAAACAAAAATTTTGTATCCCTTTTACGGAACTTTAAATTGATTTCTTGTTTCATTCATATTTCCATTTCCCCTGTTTCTTCTCTTTTCGCTGTTTTATACATGCTTTCCTTTATCTCTTCTAGTTCTATTTCTTCAAGTACTCTTTCTTGTTTCTTATCCCTTCTCCTTAAGTTTTCTCTTTTTATTCTTTTCTGGTTTTTATTCTTTCTACAACAAATACAACCTAGTTTAATTATTAATACTATGGAAATCACACATGTTAATGGAAATAATATCTTACCTATAAATGTACTACCTAATTTTACTACAAAGTCATAGCTGATATTTTCTTACCAATCTTCTCCCAGACACCTTCAACCTCCAGTGGTACAATTTCGTCATGCAATTCTGTGATATTCTTAATATAAATTTTCAAATCTCTACTTTCGTCAGGAATGTAAGTACAACAATGTTGAACTTTCAGCATTCCACAGACTCCACCCTCTTTTGCCAATAAAATATCAAGGGCAAGTCGATTTTGCATTACCATAGCACGCATGGCAACCATTTCAGTATTTACCAATAATAATCCTCCAGCGGTGCTTGTTGACAAGCGATCCACTACTGTTGAAAGTTTTCTAATTTTGTTTGCATTCAGAGATATTCCCACTGCGGGTATCAGTGCTCCAAAAATGTCACCCACAATTTCAGTCCAAGATTCTCTCTTACTACGTGCTAAATAACTACCTAAGCTATGTACACCATCTTCTCCTCTGTCCATATGAAAAATCTTTGGAAAAACCAGGCCAACATAACATGTGCCATACCAATGGTCTGACAAACGATAATATGCCCTGTTCCCACAAATGAAATACAGTCCTGGAAAGACTGGATCTCTTCCACCTTTAAATCCCCATCCTCCCATGATTCGGTATGTATCATGGCACTCACTATTCCCTAGAAAATAATTGTCATACGCCGTTTGATTCCTTCTTATACCCAATTTCCCTTTCTGAGGCCAATCTAAAGCCATAGTTGGGCTCGTTTCTCCTTTCAAGTGTTTCTCCATTTCTACATCCCAGACTGTTTTCTCCACTTTCCCTTCTGAAGCCTTTCTTTGTATTTTCAATCTCCTTTCTTCAACCATATCTAAAAATGTCTTCTCCTCTTTCTTTAAACTGCAAGTCAAGTTATTTCTACATATATATTCTAATGTTAGTTCTCTAGTCTCTAAGAAAAATTCACCTAATACCTTTGCAGGTTTTACCTTGTTTAGTTTGTTAATTGCTGGTACTTGTGAAAATATAGTATCTACATCTGAAAAATAATACTCTAATTTACCTGTTTGATAAAATAAACTAGCTATTACACTACATGTTATTCCATATGTTACTGGCAGGTGATGATAAGTCACTCCTTCAGATACAGATGCAGGTAATTGCATACAAACGTAGCAATCCCTTACGTCCATTGTTTTACATATTCATACAACAATTTTGAAAACACATTGTTAGAAAAATCTGTTATTGACCTATCTTTATGTAAATAGTTTTTATCTATTCTAGTTGGAACTACCTTTTGAACTTTCCCTATATTAGTTATGTTATCACTATGTCCTTCTCATGTATCTACAGTAACTATAAATGAAACTAGTAGAGCAAGAACACTCCAAAGAAGCATTCATAATCCTGAACAACAACAACACATTTTGCACCATCTTCTAAGGAAGGTACATCTACTTTTGCTACTTTCTATGTTTGCCATCTTTTCTAAAATGAGCCGTGTCTTTTGACTTAGCCTCTTCTACTTCACAACTAGTTTCTAACCCAAGGCTTCTAAGCACCTACGTGGTTCTACCAGTTTTCGTCTTTTTTCAGTATTTTCTTGTCTTTCCATCAGTAATTTTCTTGTCTCATTCAGTTTGGCATCTCATCATCTTTCACTTTCCCTTCGTTTTCAACATACAGGTTGTCCTGAACATCCGCTTCTTCTCCAATATCGGACAAGATAACTGTCAGGATTTCCGATTCTTCGCCTTCCTCAACCACTTTCGGTACAACCACCTCTGGATCTCATTGGCTATCTGCCTCTTCTTTCACTTCAGGCAGGGCCACATATGTCCATTCCGGTGATTTATACTTCTGGTTAGGTATTCTTGTTCTTTTGCTTTCTTTAACTATTGTCTGTTCTTCTCCTTTCAATTTCTCCTGACTCGTCACTTTATTCACCTGTTCAGCCCTTGGTGAATTTACACGTGTCAGTCGATATCTCAGTCTCTTTATTTTGTTTGGCCACACCTCGTCCTTTGCCGCTCTTTTCAATTTACTCCCTTTATCATTCTTTTCAGTTCTCCAAGCTCTCTTTCTCAGAACTCGGACTTCTGGTATTTCATCTTCGCTTTCCTCAGACTCTGTTTCAACTTGCTTTTTACTCTCAACAGTTTCCTTTTCCACCACTTCTTTTGTTTTCCCTACTTCTGTCCCTCCTCGAATCTCCGACACGCAATCTTCCTGCTGACTACTTGTCCCTGCTTCTAACTGGATGTTGGAGTTCCCTACACCTCCTCGGGGGCCTTCCGCAATAATCTTTCCCTCTCTCTCGGTATCTGGCACCTGTCCATCTAAAGGTGTTGTTTCAGGTGGAATTTCTCTCAATCTTTCATCTGGCACTTCCTTCTCATGAATTTCTTTTATTGCCTCTCCACTGTCCTTTTCTTTGTTCTTCCCTTGTTATTTCTTCGAAGAGTGTGCTCTTTGTTCTGTCTCTGAGTCTGAACTGGTATCAGAAATCTGTAACCTTCTCCTCAGGGAATTACTTCTGGGGACTAAAGTTAAACTCGGCTCTTTTTCCCCCCTTTCAGGGTTTTCTTTTTCTTTGTCTTTTGGCTCTCCGTCATCCGACTCAGTACTGGATTCTGATTCATCAAAATACTCCTTTTCTTTAGAGTCAACTGGATTTGGAATTCTCAAAGTATGACTTGCATGGATTCAGTTCTTCAATCCAGCACACTTCACAGCTGTTGTTGTGGTCAAGATGACGTGCCTTGGTTTTCCCCACCTGGGAACCAAACAGTTTCTTCTTCTGTGTACCTTTATCCTTACCCAGTCCCCTGGGCTTAGATCATGGGCTGGCTTCCTTTCAAGAGTGGTGGCATCCGCTCCAACCTGATGAAACACAGAATGAACTGCGTCAGCCAGGCTTTTACATTATTCCAACACCATGTCATCAGTTATAGTCATCAGCTTGTTGACTGGTATAAACATAAGGCGCATGACACGTCCCATGAGGATCTCATGCGGACTCAAACCAGTAGTTCTGTCTGGAATTGTTCTAATAGTCATGAGTACTAGAGGCAAGACATCGGGCTATTTCATACCTGTGGCTAAACACATTTTCCCTATTCTGTTTCATTTGTTCTACTACACCAGAAGCCTCTGGTCGGTAGGCACAATGCAGTTTTTGTCGTACATTCAATGCTTCACAAATCAGTTTTATAATCTCATTATGGAAATGTCCTCCTCTGTCTGATTCAATTGTTACTGGGAACCCAAATCTAGGTATAAATTCCCTCAACAGTAATTTTGCCACTGTCATTCCATCATTTCCTCTTGTTGGGAATGCCTCTACCCACCTGGAAAATAGGCATACCATCACCAAAACATACCTCAACCTGTTACAAGGAGGCATCTCAATGAAATCCACTTGCATTCTGGTAAGGGGCCCTCCCTCTCGACCTATTGTTCCTAGACTCACTACTGTCTTTCTTCCTGGATTGTATTGCTGACAAATTAGACAACTTTGACAAATACTTTCTGCTACAAGCCTGAACTTGGCATTATACCAAGTTTGCTTAAAAGACCTAATCATGGCGTCTCTCCTTATATGTCCCTGTCCATGATACATCCGTGCCATGGCAGACATCATGCTATCAGGTATAACTGGTCTTCCATCTCGATAGACCCACACGTGATCTTTCTCTCTTGGTGCACATCCTGCTTTTACCCACTGTTTTATTTCTTCCTCTCCTGCTTCTTCCTGCAATTGTCTTACCTCTTCCCATGTTCCCACAGTGTTAGTAAACATTGGGAAACAAGAAATCAATTCCCTTTCCTTTGCCCGATTGATTGAATTCTGATTTCGTGCACAATATTGCGCCATATCATTACCGAATTTATTGCCAGTGGCAATGTAATCACCACTGCGACTATGGGCAGCACATTTTACCACAGCCAATTGGCTAGGCATCTGTATTGCCTCAAGCAACTTTCCAACCACTTCAGCATTCTTAATGGGAGTTCCACTTGAGGTTGGGAAACCACTTTGCAGCCAAATTTGGCCAAAATCATGGACTACCCCATAGCCATACTGGCTATCAGTTATCACAGTCGCTCTCACACTTTTCCCAATCTTACAAGCTCTGGTCAGGGCAACAAGTTCAGCTACTTGGGCCGACCTTACTCCTTTCAAATAGGATGCTTCCATCACTGCTGCAACTGTACATACCGCATATGCTGCACTCAGCACTCCATCATCTGTTCTCAAACAAGATCCATCAACAAACATGACATAATCACTTTCTGGCAAGGGTTCATCTTTTATGTCAGGTCTTGGTTTTGTACAGAAATCAAGTACATCCAAACAATCATGATCTGCTTCATCTCTTACCTCCACATGCTCTACATCTGGCAACAGCGTTGAAGGATTCACATTCACACATCTCACAAGACTCACATTGGTTGCACCCAAAATGATCTTTTCATACTTAGTCAGTCGGCTGTGCGTCATATACTGAGTACGACTCCTTAAAAGAATCGCCACATCATGAGGTACAAACACTTTCACAGGGTATCCCATCACAATTCCCTCACCCTGTTCCAAACTTCGACATGTAGCAGCTACTGCTTTCAAACACCCAGGAAGGGCTACAGCTACTGGGTCCAACATGGATGAAAAATACGTAATTGGTTTCCTCAGTTTTCCATGCTTCTGTACTAGAACAGAGAGTGCACATCCATTTCTCTCACTGCTATACAGCTCAAACTCCGTGTCATAGTCAGGCATTCCTAATGCAGGTGCTTCACACAATCCTTCTCTCAATCTCTTGAATGCTGCCAACTCCTCTTTGTTCAAATCAACTGGATCTCTCACATCACTCCTTATCAATCGTGCCAAAGGTTTTGCAATCAATGAGAAATTACCTATCCACTGACGACAATATCCAACCATTCCCAGAAACATTCTTACTTCTCTTTGGGTCATTGGTGGACTCATTCTTTTTATGATCCTGATTCTGTTTATGGTTATTTTCCTGTGTCCTTTCTCAATTCTGTGTCCCAAATATTGGACTTCTTTCTTACAAAATTGTAATTTTGATGGTGACACTTTTAGTCCTCCATCTGCTAAATGATTCCGCAAAGCTACTGTGTCTACCTCACAAGCTTCACGAGTTTTCGATGCCACAAGCAGGTCATCAATATATTGTACTAGTACTGAATTTTCAGGCATTTCTAGACTCTCCAAAAACTTTTTCAATAGCTGATTAAATATTGAGGGGCTTTCTGTATACCCCTGTGGAATTCGGCACCATGCCAAAATACGCTCACCGTAACGAAATGCAAAAATTTGCTGACTGTCATGGTGCAATGGGATGCAAAAGAAAGCATGGCACAGATCAATCACTGTATACCATTCTGCGTCATGAGGGATCTGATATAAAATCACAGATGGATTTGGTACAATGGGACAACATGGTACAACAATTTTGTTTATCTTTCTCAGATCTTGTACTATCCTGAACTTCCCACTAGGCTTTTTCAGTCCCATTATTGGTGAATTACATGGGCTACTCATTATTTCTCTCAAAATTCCTTGTTTTATCATTTTCTCAATCACAGGAGTAACTCCTTCGATTATTTCAGGTGTCAATTTATATTGTGGGACATTTGGGTAACATACTCCTTCTTTTACAGTTATTTTTACTGGATTTACATTCCTCATCGATCCTACGTCTTCTCCTGTGAAGTCCCAAACTTCTGCTTTTACAGATTGTTTTAATTCTTTTGGTAATTCATCAGGGTTAAATACAGCATAGGTTCCTGTAACCTCTTTCTCTCTGTTTGCCATTGTCATTTTATACAGCACATCATCATCTGGTGTTTCAAAGGCTATTCCATCTGGAGTACAAAATATGGTGCAATTCATCTTGCACAATAAATCTGTACCTAACAAGTTCACAGGACTGGTATCGCACACTACGAATCAGTGCATTTCAGAAAATTTCCCTATACTAACTTTCACTGGTTCTGTAAGGTAAGTTTTAATCTGTCTGTTGGATACACCAACTACTTGGATCGTTTCATCCGAGAGAGGAAGATTCTTGACATCAGCTGATCTAACAGTTGATTGAGTAGCACCAGTATCAACTAGGAAAGTAATATTTTCATTATTAACTTTTCCATCTACAAATGGGCCTGTCTGGTCTACTTCTAGAGTTGCGCCAAGTACGCACTCTTCTTCCTCCCTCTTCCGAATCGCTTTCATTACGTTGCAGCCAATACTGCGAAGCAGCGCTAGCGCGTTGCGGCTTATTTACCTGTTCTTCGTTGTAGAATCCATTCTCCTTACTATACTTCTGGCAATTTTTGTTCTGTGGAAAAGGTGGTTTTGGCACCTGATTCTGTTGTGTTACACCCTGCTGTTGTCGTTGCTGTTGACCACTCACCTCATTCTGCACCTGTGGATTCAATGATGGATTTTCATCGTTAGTGTTTGGAGGAAATTTACACGCGGATTTCCAATGCCCTATCTAACGCAATTATGACATGGAAATTTCTTTTTAGCTTCTTCAATATTCCCTTTATTTTTCCCACGATTACATTTTTGTTTTGACCCAGCTTGTTCTGCTAATTGTGCTTCCTGTCTCTCTGCTACCTTTACCTATGCCCACATAGCCTTCTCTTTCAGTTTTCGCTGTTTTGCTTCAATTTCATCACTTAAATATTTAGCATGTCTCAATACTTCGTCTATTTTCTTATTTTGCCAATCTACCGTATGCTGTTTTATCATTTCACTAATTTCTGGACGAAGACCATATACAAATCTGTATACGAAATGACTCAAATCCTTGTCACTTAAATTTTCATCTCCACTGAATTGTTTAAAAGCTAAAATTAACCTCTCATAATAGGCATGTACCGATTCTTTGCTTTCCTGATGTGTTCTGTCAATTTTTACCCAATCTGTCTCTTTAGAGGGTACCTTGTTCTTCAAAAATGCCATAACCTGTTCATATTTCTTCATTACCTCGGGGTCTGGAGCTCCTGTTTTTGGATCCGTTGGGTATTCCTGTGTCAGCCAATCTATTACTATTTTACATTCTGTCCATAGATCTGCTGGTACTATTATGTCAAACAAGCTATTCAGATCAATCCACAATTCTTTGGATAATTTCACAAATCTGTCCACCTGTCTATACCACTCGACGGGTTTTTCACGCAGTCGAGGGAAGTCATTCGTAAATGACAAAATATCCTGTCTAGTCCATGGGACATGTACATATCCTCCTCCTAGAATCTCTCTCATAGGGCATTCTGTCACAACCTTCTCTTTTTCTCTCACAGGGTAAGCTGAAAACGTTTTGTCTGAAACTTCGTCTCGTTTACGATACCATCTGCTTTTCCATTTGTCCACATCTCCCCATTTTCTCAACAAAATAATTATTTCTTTAATCTGACCTATTCGTCCTGTGGTATTCATGTTTTCAATGTCTTTTTCGGTGAAATCTACTCGATAGGGTTTCTTTAGTGCTTTTACCTTTTCAATAGCAATACCCATTTCATTTGCCACTTCTTCTAATCTTTCATGAAGACTTTTTGCTCTTTTACACTGAAATAACAACTCCTCATCTTGGTAAGTTTTTAACTTTTCAGTCGGGATAGTTCCTACTATTAATTCTTCCAGTACCATTCCTAATTTGGCCACATCTATTGACTGGGATTCTTTGTCTTTCTTTTGTAAGCTTCTCAACCATTCACTCAATTCCTCTGTAGATGGTCCTACTGGCTGTTCTACATTTCCTTGTCCAAAATCTTTTTGAGTTTCTGACATTGTCTCCAACATCGTCATACGCTTTTCTGCACAGTTTTGACCTAAAAACGGGTTATTTGTCAAATTCGGTTCAATCATACTCAGTCTGTCTCCATGGATTCTCACTCTGACTCATTCTTGGTTGGTCAACCGGTTTACTTCTTTTATAAGGGACTGTCAAACAATGTTTGCTATCTTTCTGTTTATCAAAAATAGGCATTACTGGACCTATCGTTACTGGAACAGTTACCGCTTCTAGATTCTTAGTCAATTCTCTTATTTTCTCGGTTAATTCTAGGGTGGTTTTTGCTAGTTCTGCTGAATTTTCTCCATCTAATTTTCCTCCGGACTTCTTCTCTACCTCTCTAATGGAATTGTTTCTTCCCAAATCTTGGAACTCTGGTTCCGATTTTATGATTCGTACTGTTTCTTTCATTGGGGCACTTGGGGTTAATATTTCTGGTTCTGGTCGATATGGAGGTGGATTCTTATAAAACATATCATCAAGTACATCATCCTCTGATTCATTCCTTCCATACCCTCTCGATTCCACATTATACCTCTTTTCTATACACTTTCGTCCTTCATTCTCTCCTGCAGTTCTTACGGGAAACAAACCCTCAGTCATTCGATCATCATGCGTCTCATGTCCGTATCATCTGCCAAACAGGTACCTATATCCTCCACCATTTCTCTGTCGTTCTCGGTCATGCATCTCGTCTTCTCACTCCGTCAAAGCCTCAAATTGTGTCGGTCTAGGTCTTGGTTCTAAATTCATCATTTTCTCTCTCAAATTTCTCAATACAGCCAAATTAAATGAACCATGTTCTGGAAAAGCCAACACTCCGTCCTTCTCGGTATACTTGACCCAATTATTTAACCAAATACAAGTGTGATATCCATATTTCGCAACCATAAAGGATGCAGGGGTTTTCGGTGGAGGAAGTAACTGTCCTTCCCTAGTTGCAATCGGTTTGTCCTTCTTAAACCACTTCTTAACTCTACCAAACCATGACTTTTTCTCCTTTTCTGGTGGATAGTAATACATTTTCCCCTCTTCCGTGTCTCACTAGTCTCTTTTACAACTGTACCGCTTTTCTGTCCAATCGTATCGCGACTCACACTAACGCACCAATCCGGAGCGTTTATGTCACTCTTAGAATTCGCCAATGCCTGCGCGACTCTCACTAACGCACCAATAGGGAGCGTTTACGTCACCCTGTATTTTTCCACTCTTAACGCGGCGCACACATCCGGAGCGTTCTACGGTTCTGACCGACTGTCCAATCCCAGCGCGGTCGTTCTAATGTCAGCAGTCGCTGCGGCAGCTCCTGCTCCTGTCTATCCCTCCTTCACATCTCCGCTCAGTAAGTTTTTGTTTCAATTTCTACAATTCTGTTAGTAACAACATAAAAACACCACCATTGTCCGCTTCGCTAACCAAAGAATAGCAATAGACCTTTCTCACGAGAATTCCGTCTTTCCCGAGAGCGGCGCTTACCTCTGCCCTACTACGGAATCGTTACTTCCGTTGATAAAGTAGCGCATCCCTCTACCTTACCCTTCTAACAAGCATTAGCTAATCATTTCTCCAGAATTAAGACACATAGTTGGAGACCCAATGCTCCTGAGAAAAAAACCTAGAGTTTCACAATTAACCCGAATGCCTTTACATTCACGCACTTTCACACAAGAAAAAATAAGTACATTCACACAGAATGTACTCTGTCTTTCCCGAGAACAGCGAACAGTCTGTCCTACTACAGAATTATGACATACGTTAACAAAGCAGCGCTTCCCTCTCCTTTGTCCTTCTAACAAGCTCAGAGAATACCTATTACCTTTCCAGTGTTAAGCGTTATCGGAATGCCATTTGGATTCCTGGTACCCAAGACCAAAATTTCACAGGTAACCTCCGCTATCATACACACTTCTCTCACACAGAAAATGTCTCTAATGGCAACACACGGCGATGTCACCGAATGGAACCCAGACAATGAGTTGTGCAACTTCAATCATCACACGTTTTCCCTGTGTACCTACAGGGTAACAGAAATTCCGTCTTTCCCGAGAACAGCGCTTACATCTGCTCTACTAAGGAACCGTTACAAACTTCCGACTTCCTACATCCCAGAAGCCGTGCAAACAACATAAAACTCAACGCGACTCAACATAGAGTGTTAGCACATAAACCAATATCGATAATCAATAATCAAGAAGCTATTTACAAGCAATAATCACCAAACCAAACCAAACCAATAAAAACCATCATACTGATACTAGAAAAACTGTTGCAGCGTGGAACATCAAATTCCCCTTTCGTCACAGACCACATACCTCAACAACAATTTCACTCAAATACATTCATTGGTTGGGCCCATAACACCAATACTCACATTCCATTGATCTGCTTCCCTAGAGGAATAAGCTTCCAAACGCCGACATGAAAGGAATACCTTTACCTTACTCCAAATACGTTGACTCCAATCCTAAGATATTCTCCTCATAAGGCAATGAATCATTTAGTTGTTCTCTATGGTATTAGTGATTAAACTCATCTATCTATACACTACTTCTTATCCTAATTCTCTTCTTCAAATAATCGACACAACACATTTGTCAATTAATCAAATATTCTTTATCTAAGAAATAATGCAAAATCGTTAGAAATCATCATCAGCATTGCAGAACATCATATTTACCTAATCTGGCTAAAAGTCGTCCTCTAAGTCAGTCAGGTTGGGGAAAAATCTTTATTCAGCAAAGTTAGGCCGCAATTCAGTCTTTCAAAGATTCAGGATAACAGCTGTCCAGCAGTGTCACCGTCCTCTCCGTCAGCATAACGTCAGGAAATCGAGTTTGTCAAAGAAGAGCAAGTTTTTTAGTTCAATTCCCTACCTACTTTTATAATGAAAATAATGTCAAAAAGTATCAAGATCGGGGTTTTAGAAAGTCCTGATTGGTCGACTTGGGGTCGAGGGGTAAAGTTCTCATGGTGTCTGTGTAATGAACTCATCGCACTTGCTGGTTCCGGTTTTTAAATTGTCCATTGTCTTTGCTGCTGGCGAAGTTCCCGGAAAGACCTTGAAGGGTACATGTTCTCCCAGGGTCAGGTCCAGGCCACTGCTGCTGGCGGTGACGCCTGCGCACTTCACCCAGAACTTCGTGTTGTCAGGGGCAGTTACGTTCAACGTCTCTTTCAGCCATCTTGTCTAGGTCGAAATGGGCAACTTAAGCAAAAGAAACACAAAAACGTAATTAAAACATAGAAATGGCTAATAAAATGTTATCCCTTCGCTAATATCCATATGTCTGTGTAATTATCTAGCAGAAAGCAACACTCAAAGCGGTTTATACTCACTTAATAAAGCACAAATCACAAATACATCACCAAAGCAACATATATCATGCAATATTCTAATGTTCTACTATTAGTATGCGTACACAAGTTAATTTACAATTAATATAGCCATGCAAAGTGCAATTCCCACGTGTAATTCTTTTGTTAATATGATTGATAAGTATTTCCCTGCAAACCAATTAATAAGACTACTATTAGTTAATTATTCAGATTAATATAAACATGCAGAATGGGGGGTATACAACATTTTTGTACTACCCGCTCCAGCAGGTGCCTGGAGAGTTAGAGAAACTCCAAGCAGTTGTTCATGTAGGATGGGCCTGTATTGTGAAATTCTTTTTATTTGTGGGTAAGCGGCTTGAATTTTGTGCACCTATGTATTGGGAGCCATTGGAGTTCCCTCAGGTGTGGTGTGGAGTGAGACTGGCATGGTGACTGGCATGGTACGTCGAGGGACCAGTCTGGTTTCTGCATTCTGAAGTTATTTGATGGGTTATGGTATGTGTGTTTTTATAGCGCACTAATTAACCGTGAGGGAATCAACGCACTCTGCAGCAGGTATGTGAGGCTGGCTCTCGGGTTTGTCAAAAACCCAGGTCCTTCAGTAACTTGCAAAGAGAGGAGGAGGCTCTGATGTGTTGTGGGAGGCTGTTACAGGTTTTAGGGTCTAGGTAGGAGAAGGTGCTACCCCCTCCTCTGCTTTTCTGTATGCATAGAGTGTGTGCTAGTAAGAGAGCAGACATGTCTGGAAGGTTAGTGGAAGTGAATGCAGCTGTTCAGTTAGGTAGGGCCAGTGGTGTGGAGAGCTTTGTAGGTGTGGGTGAGGAGTTTGAAGTGTACGCGCTAATGTATTGGGTGCCATTAGAGTTCCATAAGGTGTGGTGTGATGTGGGCTGAGCCTGGCAGGTTGAGGTCTAATCTGGTTGCTGCCTTTTAGATGGTATGCATTCTTCTTGTGAGCTGGTTGGTAATCCCTACGTACAGAATGTTTCCATAGTCTCGTCTGCTGGTGAAGAGGGGTTGGGTGATCTATTTTCGTGGTGTTGTCGGGTAGCCACTTGAAGATTTTTCTTCAGCATCCTTAGGGTGTTGAAGCAGGAGGAGACCACTGGGTTGACTTGGGCAGTCATGTCAAGTTTGTTGTCTATGATGATTCTGAGGTTTCCGGCTTGCAAGCAAGGTGTGGGGATGCGTCCAAGGTCTGTGGGCCAACAGTTGTGGTGTTCTTCCCTTCACATATATTACCACCCTGGTCTTGTCCGAGTTCAATTTCAGGCAAATGGATTTCAAATATTGGAAACGAAAAGAAAATACCCATCCCATATATTTTTAATAGAATAATACAGGTGGCTCATAAAAGAACGTATGTGTACTTAGAAAAGGCATAGAACTCTTTTTAGATTTATTGCACATCATAAGAAAATATGATCCTTACTAGTGTCAAAGAGGTACCTTTGGCTTTGAATTACTGTAACCTAAAGATATAGTTTAAACATGCAAGGATAACTAAAATATACATTGAAGATACAGAATATAAAGCAAAAATCATTGGCAAAGTAAAGTTTTGGCACACAAGCATTGACACTTCTTGAAGCAATTAGGTCATCATGTGATCAAACAAAATGCTGTGACTCATAGTGCAAGAAAGCGAGTGGCAGAGGTGGGTTAGCTGACTGTCCCATGCTCCTTGACGTCACACAATCAGGATTCAGACCAAACCACAGTACAGAGACCGCACTCACGGCAGCTAGATGACATTCAGATGATCCTTGACAGAGCGGAAACTGCAGCCCTTATCCTACTCTACCTCCCTGCAACCTTCGACATGGTCAAATCATAAGACTCCATGAGACTGGTCAACGCCCCCATAGAAACTGCACCTTTATCACTGGGAGAACCCAAACAGTCAACATGCCACCCTACTCCTCAAAAGCACGGAAACTGATGTGCGGAGTCCCGCTGGGTTTCTCTCTCTGCCTGACCCTCTTCAACATCTACCCAACTCTGTGGGCAGACGTCATCCATGCACACAACATCAACATATTCATCTAGGGAAATGAAACACAACTGATATTGGCCCTTTTGAACAAAACGCCCGCACCATTCTCAACTTCAACACGTGCATGACCAAAATGGCCACCTGGATGAAGTCTAACTACCTTAAGGTGAACATGTACAAGACCGAAGTGGTGATCTTCTGAAAAGATACCTCGATGTGGGACTCCACCTGGTGGCCTACAGATCTCGGACCCGCTCCAACCCACAGCACACAAGCTAACAATCTTGGAATTGTTATTTACAACAAGTTGGACATGTCCCTACCAGTCAATGCATTCGCCATGTCCTGCTTCCACACCTTGAGGATGCTGAAAAAGATATTCAAGTGCCTCCCCAAAAACACCAGGAGAATTGCCTTCTACATGATAATACCAACCAACTGACAAAAAGACTGCAGTCCTCATCCTTTTAGACTTCTTAGTAGCCTTTGACAGCTATTCCCATCCCATAATAATACAACGACTCTACAAACCGGATTATACTAGCCAGTCAAAAATTAGACTAGAATTCAAACTGCCAAAGCAGGATCTGATTCTACGGGCCAAATTTGTAGCATATTGCTGAATATTGCAAATGGCCCCAACTGGCACAGTGGAACATCTGTTCTGGGTGAAATTCGGGTACCCCAGCTTAACATGAGGTTTGGTCCTGACAATTTTAATCAAAGCCTTAAGCATGGAAGATATACTAAAAAACATCTCACTGCCAAGAATCATAGCTACTACTGCTAACAAAACAAGCAAAGATAATCTCATGTGAACAGGACCTAAGGGATCTAAAATCCAAACATTATGGGAGCTGGGCCATGAACCGCTACTCTTCTGGCTCCCTACCTGATTACCCAAGTTTGCCTCTCCCATATTACACGATGTATGTCCTCATGAGAATGGGATTTGGCCAGATCCCCTGAAGGGAGTTATTGGTATAGTCGTAAGGAGAGGGAAGTTGACACACAATGCAAATGCTGTGGCACAACAGAAAAATTCCTAATACACGTAATCTGCATATGTGAAGCTCTGAAACCCTTGAGGCGCTAATGGCTCCAGCCAATACTTCAAAACATAAATGTAAGGACATGTGGGGCTGCTGTTCTAACCTGTCTACAAGGGAAATCATGCTATCAATTTGGGCGTTTCATTAAGTTTATAAAACCAGCAACAGGAAATCCAAAAATGCCCATGATGGCCGTTGTAGGCAAGGAACACCGGTAATTGCCCTGGCTCACATAAAGTAAAGAAAGCGGCAACAGATAATTAAAGATGCCCCTGTTACCCATGGCATCCATGCCCGATCTCTTTGGATCACGCCGCTCAAAGTTACACCTTCTCAGTAAGGAATTACGAAGCAGCATGCATTCAAAAGCAGCCCACCTGTACTCCATCAATTAAAAGTTTGCATGAGGTGAAAAGTTTATGTCTTAAATATTGAAAGCACAAAGCATTTTTTGATTTTAATGGACTACACTCATTGGGCTGCACTTTAACTGTATGGACAGTCCTCAATCCCCTTAAAATACTGCACATTGTATTGTTTCTCATCATGCTCTGCCATTGTATGCTTTTATTCTGCTTTTATCTGCTCTGCCCCTTCTCTGCTGAGATGTAATGATATTAATGAATTGAACATCAATAAACTACTTTACTTTACTCCACAAAGCAGGCATCTAGGGACTCGCCTTCTAATAGATCTGCTCCTTCCTCACTGGAAGAACCCAAACTGTCAACATGCCCCCCACTCCTCTGAAGGATGAGATGTTCTTTAACATGTGGTTTTCACAGTAAATACATCAGCTCTACTGCCTCGTTCATAACATTTCTTAATAAGCATGATCATTGGCCTGCCCCCATAACTAACTCAGTATTGAGTATAAGTTGACCACCAAATGTTCAGTAGGATTGCTACTTGGGACCACGAGCCCCTGGAGACCTTGCCAAGGGTAGGGGCTGAGCTGGAGGAGGGCCCCAACACGCACAGTACTACAAAGCACCTACAAAAGACCAAAGCCCGGGCCAAGGGTGGGCATGTGTGAGCCCACCAAAGCCAGGATAAGACAGGGCAGGGCCACCTCCCTTGGCTGTGGACTTCGAGGATAAACTTGGCTATTACACTTACCTGGGAACCAGGGCACTAGGATCTTTCCCTTTTGCTTTGTCCTGGAGTAAACAATAACAGGAAAGCGACGTTTGCTTGAGCTCCTCTTTTTTTAATTTCCGTCTTTCCAACTCTAATAGCTTATTTCTTTTTCTATTTCCCTGTCACTAACTTTAACCTTAATGTGGAAATGAAAAGCAACTACTAGCCCCTCCCACCCCCATGTGCTACCTCCCAGAAAAAAAATAACCCATACATGTGGCAGAGAACTGCACACTCAGGGATATTGACAATCGAATAGAGGTAGTAGAATGCATATTGAAGTCTAAAGCATCTCAAAAGTAGGGCTTAATCAGACGGAAAAAGGTGGCCAGAATGTACCCAGGGCAAGTGAATAATCAGCCAAACAGGAATTAAAAGAAAAATTTACCCTCCCCAACTCGGATGAATGCTTATCTTTTCATAATACGAAGATCGTAGAACGAATACCTGATGCTCAAACAGATATGATATTTTGCAGTTTGAAACCTCGTTAGATCAGCCAGGTCTCAAGCACCTAACAAGCCCTTCCAACATGTACAGACCCGACAAATTAACCACTGATGCTGGACCGGGAAAACAGTCGGTCTTATCAATGTCCTGAGAGGGGAAATATGTGATTTAAAAAGAGAAATTGTCAGGCTAATAGATTTGTTAGTTAAACCACTTAGGAGGGTCTTGTAACAGCCACAAATTATCACATACTATAAAGAATGGCCCTACTGCTATTCTGGGTCTATTTAGTACAAACCTAATACCTAAATAAAAGATCCATCAAGAAAGTGTGAAAATAGCACTATAAGAGGGGCTGGCAACTCTGTTTGTGCCCATGCGGGAAAGAATAATCTCAATTCGCAATCCAGAAAGATGCCTTGACCCCCTTTACTAATTGTTTGGACCACAATAACATGGCTCAAAAGGAACCAATAACAACCAATGTAGCCAAGACAAAACCGTTGAAAGCAACCCCCTCTAAAACTATAGGGCCAAATGCAAATAGTAAAAGCATGGGGGCTCAAGCAGGTGGAATTATAAATCCTCTGAGAACTTTTCCAACATCAAATCTCCAAAAATTGAACGGCATGGATAAGCCGGTGAGGTCTATTGCACCCAAAAGGCATTCAGTAGAACTGCCCCCGGAAGCAGTTCCGTATGTGGTGGTTCTTACTGGTGTGCCACCCCTAGAGGAGGGTAGAAGTGAAGCTGTCTACCAACTGAAAAATAAGACCATATTTTGGCTCAGACAGAATCGCCCTTTACCACCAAATATAGGTGGCGAAAATTCTATATGTCAGGCGTCTCCCATGGTTAGGTCAAAGAACAAAGGACATAAAAGGGGACATTGTAATAATAAATTTTCGCGACAATAGAGCAGTTAGACACATCACAAACTGGTTCCCCCAAAACGGCAGTAGTGTAATTTCCACCCAGGATTTGACTTATTTTTATCCAAGAGGTTTGGTGGCCCCTGTAATTAATGTCATGCCCCTGCTACAATTTCAGCATAGCCATACTGGGCTTCCATCTCTAAATCATGCAGACTATTTTGGGGCACCATTCCAATATCAAGCAGGCCATCCAAGGCACCCTCCCCGTCAGCAGATTGATCGTTACTCTCATGGTTATAATCGATACGGGGCCCTATCAGGCTTGGAGGGAGTAGATTGACTGCACTTCGGGGGCATAATAAATGCTGCCGAGGATGGCACACAAAAGGTGCCTCTTATAACCACAGAATCCTTACCCAATGGCAGACTACATGCCACGCCTTCAACCCAAACTAGGTTCCAGCATGCAGCGAGTGATCCCTGTCATAACGGGTCAGGAGAGTTGCCAACTGTCCAACAGGGGTCAAAGGGCAGGAACCACCCTACGATATCTAGTAGGGTGGAGGGGGCTGAACATCCAGGCTTGGTAGGCTCTCCTTTGGCAGAAGATGTTGTGGCCAGCCCAGGTGGGAGGAATGAATTGGGAATAGCCATTAAAGAGCTAGCAGGAGGTTGCGATCTGCGAAATATCAGTGGCCCAGGTGTCCAGCCGCTATCCACCGCTGTACTGGAGGGTGATCACAGCAGGGTCAGGGGCAGAATAGTTTCGTGGAATGTCGCAGGTTTGGGCCCCAGAATGCACTCACCAGAATGGGCGTCGTTTATAAATGACTTCGACGTCTGTATTTTTCAGGAGACATGGGCCTGCGAGCCTCTCTTCCTCTTGGGCTTCCTTAATTTTTCTGTCCCGGCCGTTAAAGGCTCAAAGGGAAGACCAAAAGGGGGTCTAACCATTTGGGCTCGGCAGGCACTCTTCGACAAGATAGCAGAGCTCCCCACAGGCAATAAGGACATGCAGCTGATTAGGCTTTGCATCCCTTCGGGGGAACCCCTATATATTTATAATCTGTATAGAAGAGGTCATAATGGGGGGAAATCCTAAGTTTTGGCTGCACTCGACCAATTGATCGGTGCCCAGCCAAACGAGAACAACATATTAATTGCCGGTGACTTGAACATGACCTTTGAGCCCCTTACAGTAGAAGACTGGCAATCAGGAGAAGATGCAGATAACGAATGGGGAATCCCTAAGCTGGACTTAAAACCTGTGAGTAGATGGTCAGTCGAAGTAATTCAGATGAACGCCTTATGCAGCGAAAGGGGGCTCAGAGCTCTGAATGGTAGGACACTGAGTGATGGACAAGGGGCAAACACATTTGATAATGGCCGTTGGCAAAGCCGGATTGATTATGTCATTTGTAGCTTAACGATCTGGCATTTGATTAAAGATATGAGGGTGGTCAGCAGACAAGAGAGTGATCACAACCCCCTTTGTATTACTCATTTGTTATGGGGGGGGGGACCTGGAGGGGCAAAATATTATAACAGAAGCGATGGCAGAGGTCGTTCCATCGAACAACATGAGGCGAGTCAAGTGGCCCCAGATTGTGGCTAATCACGAGGTGCTACTAAGTATTAGTACAAATCTGGATCTTACCACCTCTGCCTTGGAAGTAATTTTGAATACGGGATCGAGGAGCAGAACAGATATGGTTGAGATTACTAATCTGTACTGTGAATTCTTTAGCTCGATAAAGAGTCATTTCTACAGGGCAGTACGCTCGCACCCAGGCAAGAAAAGTCGTCCTCATGTGGTGGGGTGGTATAACGCCACATGTAGGGCAGCTAGAACTTCTCTGGGGATGGCCATCAAGTCTAAAGACCCAGCCTCCGTCAGGGAAGCAAGGCGGAAATACAAGTCCAGTGTATCCATAGCCAAGAAACAATGGGACGAGCAGCACTGGCTAGATCTTAAAGCTGCCAGTTCCGCAAAAGATTCCAGATCATTCTGGAATATTGTTAAATGGGGGAGAGGGGGTCTCCCAGAACCACCTTCCAACCATGTTTCGCAGAGCAACTGGTTGGACTACTTTGGTCCCCAATACAGGAGCCGTCCGGAGGACAGGAACGGGGAGTCTGTGCCCTATGCTATATTCCAAGTTCCTCCTTTTAATAACGCGGGTGTAGCATTAGCCTTGGATTCAGTCACACGGGGCAAGGCTCCGGGCCCTGACGGGGTGCCTGCAGATGTATTTCTCTATGAGAAATCATGCTGGGGCACGTATATTTTGAATTTGGCCAACGCAGTAGCACAAGGGGCTTCGGTACCAAAGTCCTGGCTGGGGGCGGTAATAATCCCTATATACAAAAAAGGGGACAAAACTCTACCAGGGAATTATCGGCCCATCAGCCTTATAGACACAGTACAGAAGGTCATAGGTAAAATGACCCTGGCAAAAATCATAGCCTGGGAGGAAGAAAATAATGTTCTATCTCCTTACCAAGCAGGTTTTCGTAAATTGACTAGCACGATAGACCAGATCTTCCGGTTCATGCTACTGCACTGGAAGACAGTAGAGCTGGCGAAGGGCAGTCTTTATGCTGCCTTCATAGACTTACGTGCAGCTTTCGATCTAGTTCCTCGCTCCCTGTTATGGAAAGTCTTAGCTGAGATGGGCATGCCACTTGAAACTCTATCGCTAGTGATGAGATTGCACGAGTCAAACTCCGCAAAGATACAGTGGGGGAGACATGGGCAAATATCTGACGAGTTCCCGGTAGAACGGGGGGTACGCCAAGGCTATGCCATGGCCCCGATGCTCTTCTCCCTTTACATTAACGGAGTAGTGGAGCGTATGTTGTCTGCTTCTGTAGATGCTCCAACACTGGATGGAGTGAAAACGCCAATCCTATTATTCGCAGACGACACGCTCATTCTATCCAAAACTCCCAGCGGTCTGCAGCGCGCCCTGAATATCTTTGAGGGCTTTTGTATTGATCAAAGCCTAGAAGTAAATGTAACTAAAACAAAGCTCATGACATTTAATCCCCATTCCAGCTTTAGAGGGAACTTCCTCATGGATGGCCAAAAGGTAGAAATGGTTTCGGATTTTGTCTATCTGGGTATCCACATAGCCAAGGGCGCAAAGTGGGGGAAACACACAGAAATGGCGGCTCTTAAATTTCGCCAAAACACTGGTGCTATAGGTGCTGAACATAAAAGGTCTTTGACCAAACCTATTGCGCCAGCACTTCAAGTATATGAGGCCAAAGCCATTAGCTCGGCGCTCTATGGCTCAGAGCTTTGGGGCTATGGCAATTTAGCACCACTAACGCTCGCCGAGAACAAATTTCTTCGAAACCTCATCGGCCTCCCCAAAAGTACACCCATGAGGCCTCTGCATTGTGAGTTAGGCAGGAAAGCCATTTCAGATATGGCTAGACTAAGACCCATTTTACACTGGTGGCGCATCTGGGTCACCCCTGAACTCGCTCACTACGCAAGGGGCTTCCTGGATTTAATTAACTGCGATAAGTTCCATAAGATAGGTTGGTTGGGGGATTTGCGTAGAATGCTGGGGATTCTAGGCATGAATGAGCTATGGGAGAATCCAGAGGAGGCCCAGTTCCCGACTAAAGCAATTATAAAAGCAAAGTATTGGGAAATGGTAGAACATCGGGACTGGAACGAAGCCGATCCTTCTACCATGGAGGGACTATTTCTTGAAGTAAAAGCTTCCCCTTTCCTTGAGCCCTATTGGGACACTATAACCAAACCCCTGGACAGGAAGCTATATTTCCAGCTTAGAGTGGGGTATCTCCCAATTAGATCACTAACTGGAAGATGGGCAGAGGGTAGTTCTCAAGCCTGCCCAGTCTGTAAAACAAGTACTGAGACCATTGCTCACTTACTCTTTGTGTGTGGGGCTTATTCAGTCCCCCGACGTGTCTGGCTGAGGGCTATGTGCAAACAGCTAGGCACGAGAGAGAGTGACATGGCTCTAAGGATTATCTGCACCAGTCCTTCAACATTCATTGCTGTGGCAGTTGCTAAATTTCTGGGTTGGGCTTGGGCCATTAGAAGGAAATCTCTTGCCCAATAGCAGGCTAGGTGAAAAGAATTTAGACCATTGCCCGCTCTCCCAGTCAATGAGAATTTAGTTTCTTCGTGTTTATACTGGCTAAACAACTGCATGAACTTTATCATTGATGTCATGATGTTTTATTATTTTAAAGATTTTTATAAGAGATTGTAAATATGTTACTAATGTTTCATGCTTTTATGAGTTTTTACCTTGAATAAAGCAATAAACGACGACGATTGTTTGGGCACTCACTTGACTTCTAAACACTTTTCCTATAATCATCTTTCTAATGCTGAAGCAATTTCTAAAGTTCATCTATACAGTTCTTGTGTTTCAGCCCGATTGGAAACATTAACGTATATGACTGGGTATCATTGAAAGCAGAAACAATGTTGTCTTGTCGCTACCTAACATCTGACATTGTTACACAATCGTTTACTCAGAAATTGTCTATCAAAAACACCACGTCGCATATGGGGGTCAGTGGAATTGGACTAAAGTGAAATTAAGCTTGCTGAATGCTTGACTATGTTAGAACATTTCCCCTCTCCCCAGGGTTCTGAAATCCAGTTCAAGCTGGAACCTCCGAGCAACAATCCGGAGAGGGATAACAGAGACAAATTGTGAAATTACTATGTCACAATGAAGGGTTGCAGCAGACCCCCCTAGAGGGAATTGAACAGGCCTTAGTTGACTCTCTCCTTTACCTTTTGGTTTTTAGGGAAGAGAAGGACCCTATAGGTTATGATCTTCATTTCCAGTGTACTAACCAGAGAGGCGATTCAACTACTCTGATGCCCATACAAGAAAATCTAATCAAAACAGACATATCAATAGAGAGTAAATTGGTCCATTAAACTGTGCCCTGTTCTAAGAATGGTATTCTGGAGAAGAGAAGTACAAGAAGAAAACATCCTTAGCTCCATATATAAGACTATTGAACTGGATCATTGCAGGAATAAAATCTAAATTTGTCAAAGACAATTGAGGCCATTTTATTGATGAACATTATTTTTGCCTCTTCCAAGAGAATTGGGCAACAAGCCAAATATATAGACTAGGCTTTAACACATATGGTATTGAGGCACAAGAATCCAAGGCGGGTAGACCATCAGGAGGGCTAATTATTTAGGTAAAATTGTCCCTAGATTGTACTGTCAAGAAAGATGATATAGCTTCACCGGGTCTGTTAGTACTTAGACTGATACCCAAACATGAGAATCCTTATCCTCTAGTAAGTATTTACAATAGAAGTACTCCACGAAATAAAGAGTCTTCAACTGAATATCATAGTCAGTATTTTCTACACTTATTGTGAATGTTATCATTTGATAATGACAGGAGATCTTAGTACCTGCTTTGAGCCCTATGATCTCTAGATCTGAAAAAAGACTATGGAGACATTTGGGGAATACCACCTTTATCTAAACCTAGGAGAAAAATGATAAGTGTGGCTGCTTTACAAGTAGTAGGCCTCGTAGTGTTCTATTGTCTAAGAGGCTGCAGTGGTCACTCTTCGTTCGATCAATATGCTAACCAGACTTTTAGGAGAGGTTAATATAATGGTAATATTGACTATATTTTGATTGATCTTAGAATATGGTATGAAATGGCCAATTTGAAAGTCATTGGAAGAAGAGAAAGTGACCATGATCCACTCCTGTTAGAATTCAAGGGGCCCAAATTAGAGATTTGACATGTCCTGATGCATTTCCCCATGAAAAAATAGTGTTAACCAAAAGTAGACGAAATGTAAAATGGGTTGATATATATAACCCAGCAAATTTTGTCCAAGTGAAAACATATTGAATTCAGCTTTTGCCAGGCCTGTACAATCCCCCAAATTGCAGTCATCCATGAAGAATTATTTCTTAAATTGAAACAAGTCTTCCAAAAAGATACAAAGACTGAAAAACATCTCCCCAAAACACATGAATGATTCAACCGTAATTGCAGAGAAGCAAAGTACGCACTTCTTAAGGCTATAAAAAATAGGGGAAGGAGTGGAATAATTGATTGTAACTGTAAATATAAAAACACCATCAAAACCTGTAAGTTGAAGTGAGAAAACCAAATCTGGGAAGATTTACTGGACGCAGCCAAGACAAAAGACAGTAGGGCGTTTTGGCATCTTGTGGCACATGTAGGTCACAAGGACCATTTATGTCCAGAAACCCAAATGCAACGGGAATGGGTAGAATATTCTTCAACACGTAATTACGAATCTTCACATGAAGTTAAAATTGAAGATATACTACCTAAAGTATATAAAGGAAATGAGGGGGACAATGGAGAGGGCGATGTTTACTCTAGAAGAAACCTTAAATGCAATAAATACCCGTAAATTCGGAAAAGCCTCTGGTCTTCACAAGATCCCTTCTGATCTGTACTGTTCAGAACCATTAATATGGGGACCGTACATAAACAAATTATGAAACGCCATAGCAGCAGAATTTCCAATGCCCAACTCTTGGAAGAGAGCAGAAATTATTCACATTTTTAGGAAAGGGACCAAAAATACTCCATCCAACTACCATCCCATAACCCTCATTGATAATATCCAAAAGGCATATAGCAAGGAAATCCTTATAAGACTCTGGGATGAGATATCTGAAAGTAAAGTGCTCACCCACTTCCAAGCTGGATTTATAGCAAACACCAGCATGTTAGACCAGGTATTACACTTCCTGACCATAAAATGGAAAATCAGTAGGCATTGACAGTATGTTTCTTTTGTAGACTTGTGGGCTGTTTTCAAACCAAACTAGTGCCATGGGTAAAGCTGTGGAAGGTATCAGATAACATAGGGGTTCCAACTAAACTCCTGCATTTGATTAAACAGATAAATACAGACAATTCCTAAGGTCGGGTGTGGCCCCAATAGGGACCCACAGAGGATATCCCAATAAAGAGGAGTCCACCAGGGCTGCGTTTCTGCATCTACTCTTTTCCTGCTGTTTAATAATGGCTGTAATATATATCTGATGGACTGTGTAAACAATTCACCAAAATTGGCTTGTTCGATTGTTCCATTGTTATTTGCTGAAGACACTCTTCTCCTCTCCAAAACCCCAAAGGGCTTATGTATCATCCTGGAAAGATGTAATCTTTTTTGTAAGAGGCACAGGCTGGCAATAAATGGAGCAAAAACTAAGTATGTGGTGTTTAACTCCTAAAAAAGACTGAGGGTAGTGTAACTCTGGAAGGCAAAGTTTTGAAAAGGCTAGTCGAATTTGACAACCTAGTTGTGTGACTTATCGTTTCTAATAAAGCCCTAATTGAGAGAAGTTCTCTCATCTTGAAACATGGAACTTCAGCAATTTTTAGATTTGCCAACCAAGCTCCAATTTAACCTATATTTTCGGCAATGGAGGCTTACGAGGTGGACGCCCTCAGTGCAGCCCTCCATGTTGCAGAACTGCAGGGCTGTTGTAAGGTGGACATACTTGAGAAAGTTGAGAATACCTGTATAGATTATAGCTGAAACGCCTAACAAGTGCACCTCTATTCCCATTTACACTCAATCTAAACTTAAAACCAGTTACTAATACAGCCAACTTAAAGCGAATTATATACTGGATCCATATATGGACAATAAGGGATCTGGAGCCTTGTAGAGAATGCCTTTCTGACATGTTAGGCAATTCTTTACCTCACACGATCGCCTGGTTGGGCTACATAAAGATCTGGTTGCGTAGGTTGAAACAGTGAAATTAAGACACTGGAATGTTGTACTAAGTACTTGGCTCACTGTGGTTCTTATCAGTTAATTGTGACTTCCACTTTGAGGAATTTATGGATTATATTAATCCACGGTCTACTAGAACGCGGTTTATAAAATTTAGACTAGGGATTCTTCCACTTGCTACTTTTACTTGTACATGGGCCAAAGCCAGCAACCATTCCAAGTTGTGCCCTGAAGGGTGCCATGCTGTAGAGAATGAAGTGCCCTGTTATTCTTTTGTAGAGCCTATATGAAACAACGTGCTCAATGGATCATTCCACTCTGTCGCGTACTGGGAATCAGAGATCGACTTCAAGCATTGATGGTATGAAAAACATAAACCAGAAGTTGCATTGTTTTCTCTGTTTCAAAATATTTGCAATGAATCTGGTTAATTAGAGTAACCCCAAAGGGTGAGGCTGTTACAACATGATTTTTAGACACACTGCAAAATTATAGTGCACTTTGGACACTAAAATTCAATAAATTTTTAATTAATTTTTATCATGTAAATGTTGGCAGATTAGGATTTGTGTTTCTTGCGAATAAGCATATTGTTCAAGGTCTTTATTCATCATGAGTAAATAAAAACGAAATGGTCATTACTAAAATGGAACAGGCAAGACTAATATCCCCTACTAAATTACTGATCAGTTGTCGTATAGTACAAAGTATAACAATAGTTGAATAGAGAGTTTTCCAACTACTCACGGCAGGCATAATGGACCCTCTTTTGAGGTTTTTGCTGACTTGTATCAGCTCTGTTTAGCTTATCTGCCTAGCACTTTTCCTCTCTGTGTTTTTGCAATATTTCTGTGCCATGGATGTTTTCTGGATTTAGTAAACTGGTAATATCTAATTTTTTAATACTTTTATGTGCATTTTTATGGGTATGACGAACTAAAAATAAAGTCTTTGAACTGATTATACTTATCTACTCATGGCGTCGCCATTGGGTAGTTATAGTTAAGGCCAAAGTTTCCATAGGTAAAGAGTTTTTAGGTCTCGCCTACGCAGCACGCATGCGCTGCGTAGGAGTTCCTTTAGCCGTCGCTCTGCTCATTTTCAAGCACACACTCGTGCTTGTAGCGGCATCCACCTTTCAGGAGCGAGCAGCGGTGCACCACAAGCACTAGTGCAGTGCTTGAAAATGAGCAAACTGCGCGCGCACGCACCCACCACTCCCGGGCTCACCTCCTGCTCCCCCTCACTCTCACGCGCGCACCACTCGCGGGCTGTGTATTTTCAGCCAGCGCTTCCCAGGACAATACTTGGTTTCCTGCTTGTGGTAGCCTAAAGAACAATTAGGGGGTCTTGGCTCCAATCAGTAAGGCTGAGCCTCATCTATAACAACACAACAAAATTGCCAATACTGATATTGCATCAAAACATTCCTTCTCTGGTGCTTAGAAGTAAAATCTATGACACCATGATCCAAATGTTGCTTATTTCCATTTTAATTCAACATCCTTTTGTTTTTTGGATTCAAAATAATTATTCTTTGAAAATATAACACAGCTTTATCAAAAAGAGACAATAAAACTATACAGCCAATAAACATCCAAAGCGACTCTCTTCAACATTCCATCATTCTGCTCACATACCCCATTCAACAAGCATTTATAACCCACACTAATCAACAAACATACATACATCACACCTTTAATCTGGCATCAAATACCACTTAGCAAAATTGCAACGCCAGGGGTAACAACCAAACATCACCAAAAGTCTAAAGATGAACCTTAATGTGCACTACTAAAATGAAAACATTTCTTTTTAGTGATTTATATCCAATTAACATTGCACACAAGACAACCAATACTTGAAACCAAAGATTGTTTGGCAAAACACAAAACAACACGTAAGGTCGACGCGTTTCGAGCCCACTTCTTGGAGGGCTCTCTTCAGGACCAAAATAACTCAACTGCAGTATAAACACAATACGACTAGGTAACGGAAAAGTCGTATTGGCAAAAGAAGGCTGCCACATTTAAGAGGCATTCTGACGACGGATAATCTATTTCTTTGTCGCCATATTGTGTTGACGGACGTCAACTAAAATAAAGTGATGACTCACCAATAGGACTTAAGCAGTGTTGGTGAAAATTATCCCTCAAAAATTCTGTAATTAATTGGGACACTGACAATTTCCCGTTTTGACACACCCCATTTTTCTGTATTGAACAGTGGAATAATTTATACTGCAGTTGAGTTATTCATTCTTTGTTCTATTATATGCTTTTGAAGACCGCATGGTTTTTATTTTTTCAACACAGCGCCCACTTCACAGGCGCCGCGCTTTATGTTTCAGATTATTGTTTTTTTTAATTGGGGAGGTAGCGTGTGTGATTACGGAGGCCACGCACCTTTAATTTTTCCTGCACAGCACCGTGCTTCATGTATGGCAGCATGCGCCTAACTTTTATCTACACGGTGTACGCTTTTAATTCTGCTTACAGGATTCGCCATAGACCGTCATTTCAAAATAACACAACGATCTTCACATCATCCCAGTTTTCGGCAAACGCACAGTGTACTACCGTAATTTCCGGGCCCACCAGATGTGCATTGTGTTTGAAACACATTGCGTTTCACTAGCGGGACCACGTTTCATGTGTGGTTCAGCTGCAGTTACGCCAGTGACTTGAAGTGGAGGTGCTGTGTAATATTTGGTATCCCGTCAGGTTCGTAAAACCTCTGCCCTTCAGCTATTTTTACGCTTTCTTCCTCACTATCAGTGACGCCAACCTCAAAGCTACGGAGTTCGCAAAACTCTTTCCAAGCCCCACCTCTTACTGATAGGAGTGTCTTAACCAAGGGCCCAGTGGAATAAACAGAGCAGTAGCTCGCCGAGCCAAGCTGTGTTTTTTTTTTTAAGCAATGTCGCTCTGCGTTTTAAACCAGCACTTGTGACCTGCTTACATTATGTCTCTCTTGAAAATGGGGGCCCGATTGACAGCAGCCAAGCTGGTGCGTTGGATCATGTTTAAAATCACTGTGCAGTGCGTAAAAGACCAAGCACACAGATCTAGGCTTCCTCGATTCACACAATAACAGTGATGGGGTAACTAAAAAATGTTCTTGCTGCAATAGTGAGTTTAGTGGTTAGATTTAGTACTCATCCTTCCTGAACTCTTGTTGACAGATCCGATAACCAGCCCTCCTTCCCAAGATTTGAAATACAATATTTTGTCAGACTCTGGCTGGTGTGGCAATTTACACATTCTGCTTGGATGTCTGAATCTAAAAATGTCCTGTCCTCTCCAATGTCAATAAACACATTTTTGAGAGACTGAAACCCCGAAACCGGTCCTAGGATGCTTGTTTCCGGTCCAGGGAGGACCTGGCTTGGCAGTTTGGGCTGGACTGTTCCCATGAGTCACAGGATCAAGACTGATTTGCATATAGCCAGGTCTAAACTGGGGTGGCATGGTGAGCAAAAGAATGATGGATTTAACCCAGATCTCTTGACTGGGGGTGAATGTTTTGATTTGTTCTGTATTCCATCCATCAAATGTGTGTCCTTTGCTTTCTCTGCTAGGAACTAGCAAACATCTGAAAATGTTCAGGACCCTCAGTGCGTAGCACACACATGATAATAGCCCTTCTTAGAAAACAGCCAAATACCAAACTTCTGCACCCCCACACACATGGAATCCCATTGCAAACATATACACCCCCACACCAAAGCACACTCAGTCTCTCTCTCTGACACACACACACACTCTCTTTCTCTCGTGGTCAGTCTTGTTTGAATTTGTTTATGTACTGTGCATCCAATGTAGTTGTGGGTATATGAGGGGGCCCTGTTTGTGGTAGTCATTTGTGTGTCTGGTTGCCTCAGATAATTCACATATCTAATCCTTTCCCTGACAGCGCGATTGAAATTTTAACTCCTGATATTTACGTTTCTAACCATCTATGGTCATTTTCAAATGTTTCTGCTTCACAACAGGAACCTGTGTCTTAAAAAAAACAAGCATTGGCATAGCTAATAGGTCTAGCCTTTGGGACCTTATAAGTGTTTAGCCATGCAACAGTTGATGTTGTTGCAGGAAGGATATTGTGCTGCATAACTAAATACTTATAAGGCCCCAAAGGCGAGACCTATTGGCTATGCAAATGCTTGTTTGTTTTGCCAGTAACTTTGGCCCCGCTTGACGAATCTCCTCAAAATTTCCCCTTTTTGGATTTAGCTGCTGTGTTGGCAGTTTTGGGGTGACCCGTCAAGCGGGGGCCGTGGAAAAAGGGGGGTCCCAAAATGTGTTTTCCTTATTTTAATTCTATGGGGATTTTTCATTTTTTGAAGACGACTACAGCATGCACTGTTGAACGGAATAACACCAGATTTGGCAGAAAACTAAATTTTGGTCCAGAAAGCATGCTTTTTGTGATTTGGTGTAAATACTTTCAGTAGTTTCAGAGAAATTAAAAGTTTATAAAATATAGATATTTGGGGACTTGAGTCCTTGCACTGGACTCGCGGATCCTACTAAAATTTGATTGGCTGCCTACACTTCAACCAGCCATCTTGGGTTATCGGTTTGAAGCTGAGTCCCAGAAAAAAAGTAAACAAGCATTGGCATAGCCAATAGGTCTCGCATTTGGGACCTTTTAAGTGTTTAGCCATGCAACAGTTGCATAACTAAATACTTATAAGGTCCCAAAAGCGAGACCTATTGGCTATGCAAAGCGGCCATGCGGCCGGGAAAGTGAAAGTGATCGGGATCACGATCACGATCAAACATCAAAGCGGCCCTGCGGCTGCGAAAGTGAACGTAATCGTGGTAAAGCGCGGCACGCGCGCCCGCGCACATGCACTGTAGCTCTAGGCTGGCCTGGTAGCACTTTTTGGAGCCCTCTCAATAAGTCTCGCCAGACCAGCGCATGCGCTGGGTCAGGCGAGACCTAAAAATAAACAAAAAGGGGGCAAGGTAGGAAAACTCTGACCCCCTTGATATGGTGGTGGTGTCTCACAGGTACCCTGCTGTGTTTTAAAAGCATCCTGTGTATCTTTTTTAAATGTCCCCGGGTGGGCCAAATCCCGGGGGCATGAAGGAGGGGGGGCTCTTGGGACACCCCTCTCGGGCTTTTTGCAAGCCCAAGGGACCGCTACCTCCTCAGGGCTGTGAGATATACAAATGCAGGGGCTCTATGGCCTCCACCGCTGCCCTGGGGACTGCCTCCTCCCCAGGGCAAAGATATGCAAAGGGGCCTGCACAGCCCCCGGCAGCCCTGGGGACCACCACTTCCCCGGGGCTAAATGTGACAAACGATACGGGGCCACGTGCCCCCCCCCCACAGCCCCAGGGACTGCTACCTCCCCGTATAACAAAATATTAATGTGTGGGGGTGCTGTGCTCCCCCACCCAGCCCTGGGGACCACCACCTCCACTGGTCTTAATTACATTCGAGAGGGGCTGTGCAGCCATCCTCGTGGGGCCCTCCATAGCTCTGGGGACCGCCACCCCCAGGGCCAGCTCCAACAATGTCCCAGGGTGCCCACCCCTGCGACATTGCAGCCAAGCGATAGCAAACCTGCTCTGCTTTCAGCAAGCGAGAGCAGAAAATGCTCTTGCTTGCTGAAAGCAGATCAGTGTCTGTTTCCCTTCTTGCTGTGAAGCGAGCAGGGAAACAGACATTGCTTTGGGATCCAGGGGGCTGCGTTGCCAGCCCCCTGGATCCCAAAGCCATGCCAAATCCTGCAGGAGGCGGGGAGCTGGCAGGGACTGTGGGAGCCATGAGGCTCCCCCCATGGTCCCCAACTAATCGGCCAGACCCAAGGCCGAAATTGGCCCGGGAAGAGAGGCCACACTGCCCCCCAACATTATAAAAAAATTATTAAGGCCTGGGATGGGGTTCCCATGGCAAAATTAGCCTGGAAAAGGGGTCAGCGCGGCCCCGCCTCCCCTTTGTTTAAAAAAAGATATAAAGGCCTGTCCCTGTGGAATGGGGTCCCCGGGCTGAAATTGGCCTCAGGAGAGGGGGCCGCTCGGCGCCCCTCCCTTTAAAAAATAAATAAATAAATAAATATAATATTTAATAAAAAAGAAAGTCCAGGCTCCCTCCCTTTTTTTTTTTTTTTGCTGAGGGTCCTTAGGGCCAACAAGACTCAAAATATATAATGGGTAGCTGTTTAGAGCTGGTTGGGTAGGGTGGGTGGTGATTTGAAAGAGTTGACAGAAGAGATTCCTGTATTGTGATGGAGGTCAGCGGCTTAAGGTGGTTGACAATAATGTGCTCATTTAATTAGAGATGCCGACGCACATGGTCATGGGATGACATGAAGGGTAATCATTGATTCGGAGATTGAGAATAATTGAAAAGGTAAGTGTCTTTCATCTTGACAGGAGTCCCTGTACTTAAATACCTGTTGGCAAAGGAGTGTGAATTGTCCTTTGCCATGGATAACGAACCACAAATGTATAGCTTGAGACGTTGTGCATATTTCATTCGATTATTCCTAGCCTTTCTTTACGGGGTGCTATATCACTTTGCAAATCGGGGGACGGATGCAATAAATAAAATAGAAAATTTCTAACATTGTTTGAAATGCCATTTAAAAATGAAATACTCTAAAACCTACTTATATTTGCTACACTAGGTGAGCATGGAAAGTAGAACTTGCAACTATATTTTGTTAGGGAGGATGAGCGCACTGCATTCCTTATTTAAAGCAAAACGCTGTAATTTATGAGGAGTAAGGCTTGCGGCTCCTAACATTTAGCACCTTTCTAAAAATGGCCACCACAAGGCAACCCCTGACATACTACCCTATTTAGCAGAGGGTGCTGTTTTTCTAGGCACTGAAAGAGAGGCACGGTAAGAGGTTATCAGGGATCAGACTGCAGATGGAAGCCCCTGTGTTTTGGGGTGGATCTTCTGCTGAGTATCTCCCCAATTAATGCAAACTGTCCGTGGTGTGGACACTCTGTCAGTAGTCAAAGTAGGGATAGATGTTGAGATAAGAGAATGGCGACCAATTATCAATCATTAGTGCTGGGATGGATACGTGTTTAGGGCGCCTAGAAAGGGTGATTGCTGATCGGCAAATGAATGCCAGAGAGGATGTCAGCTGGGAAACCTGCCTGCGCAGTGGAACGGTGGCTGTAATGTAGGAGACTAAATACACGGAACATTTTGGCGCCATCTACTGTCGGTATCTGATCACGTGGTCCTTGCTGGTTGCCGTCAGATATCAATTAATAAGTATTACTACTGGTATATAGGATCACTATAAGTGCATTTTTGGAAGTAAAATGAAGCACGCATGTAGATGAAATATCTGAGATTGTATAGGGGTTGTGCAACGGAAACGCCTCACGTTGTGCCAAAATCTACATTTAAGCGCTTGAATGACGTAGGTCATCTGGCCTCAGGCAGCTGTATTCTTTCACATCAGCAGACTCCGGGCGCGTGCACGAGAGGCGCACTTACAAGATGCTGACATGAAGCATTCATCTCGCATTCTTTTGCTGCCGAGGTCTGCGAACGAGCAGAGCTGCTTCACATGTCAAGTGGGCGAAGAGGGGCCACGGGTCCTAATTGCTGCCAACGGTAATTATTTATCAGGCTGCAGTAAAACGAGGTTACATTTTGCAGAACTGCACCTGACCTTTTGCCCCTCTTGACATAGTTAACGTGACGCACATTACACAGAGGGCTGTCACTGGCATGCATTTTAAATGCGTTATTCAACTCATGTTATCCCGCTGCCGGGTCTTATCACTTTTGGAAAGATTCCAAGTCTATGGCGTTGGATGAATATACAGAGGCCTTAGGGAGAAAAAAAACTTGTTTTGGTGATAAAGATTGAAATGTGTTTCTAAACGTGTAATTATGGTATTGCGTGTATAAATAGCAGTATTAGATATCTCATCTATTTCCAATGAAAAATGCTTAGACTGTCCTGAGTATGTACACAAAAAACCATAAAATATTGCTAAACATGCACAAGTCCTACCCTTGCCTCTTTAGATAATTATCCATGGAAAGGTACAAGTATTAAAATGTAATTTTTCTTGTTAGTTTGAGGTTTCCATTTGTTTGCATTGAGATAAAAGATGCCAAGAGTGGGGAGAGAGCCTTTTGTGAGTCTTGAGTGAAACCACAAATGCATAGGGTCTGGCGGCGCGAGTAAAGTCGCCGTCAGCATAATGAGTCCATATCGTAGTTTAGCAGCGGCAGTCCTACGAGTGGTAATTCTCCAGGTGGTAATCCTACTTATAGATTATTTAAAGCTTTTCTTGGAATCAGTGCATTTGACATGACTGAATCTCCATACAAGGCTTCTAGGTTACAATTCTTGGCCCTTGTATCTGTTGATAGGATTATCCTATGTCTAAAGCAACTTTCTTTTTTTTTTTAAACAACACATCAGTGATGCTAGGCTATCGTAAAATTAACAGTGGAGTCTTCAATGTGGCTGTGGGCAGCAAACCCAGGGACCGCCACGGGCGGCCAAAGCGCTAGCTACACCACTGAGGAAAAATGGTGTCCAATTTCAACAAGACCACTGGTTCATACTGCCTTCCAGGGCCAGCTTAAGCGCTGGTGGCGCTCAGTGCTACAAATGTTTTTGGTGCCCCCCATGACTACTATCATCACGGATTCCCTCACTACCAACCAACGACAGTCCCCTTAATTTTTCCATAGCCCCTGTCCAGTCCCGGCCGGCATGACTCGCGGGTGGGGGGTCGCGCAAGGAGGAAGGGGGGTAATTTAATAATACAAAAAATATTTTAAAACGTACTTTCGCCTCCGGTTCGGTCTCCTGCTGTCCCGCGTCATGTCTCCTACTCTCTCTGCTCACAGGAGGCAGAACAAGCAGAAAGCCTCCCCTCTCCTCCCCTAAGCCAATCACAATGCTGCAATGGCAGCATTGTGATTGGCTAGGACGCCGTCCCTTCAGGCGTCTACGGGGGAGGCCATTTAATAAAACGGATCGTGCTATGACTGGTTTGGTTGGCCCTCGGGCGGTCCAAACAGTCAGCTTCCATTACATTGGGCTAACTACTCCTCTCCAACCCGATAACCCGCCCGCCCCCAACCAGGCATACCCCTGCAGTCTGCTTTCTCGCAGCACGAAAAGCAGAAAATAAAATGGTATTTAAAATACCATTTTATTTTCTGCTTCTCGCACTGCGAGAAAGCTGTGGGGTGGCGCTCCAACGCCCTAATGGAGCGGCCACCACTGCCCCTGTCACATAATAAGAATGTATTTCTACCCAAACAAACCCTTTTTAACAACATTAGGATAATAAAAGACAGTGGGGAAAAGCATAGTGTTCTAACCTATAGAATGCAGTTTGTATGCAGCTCTTGGATGACAGTTCATAGCTCACTGTGCTATATTTGAATTGGAACATTAACTGCAAGTAACAAAATGACCTTTGTGACAAAAATAGTAATCCACTGAGCTATCCACATAAAATACAGTTCTGTGATCTGCATACACGTCCTTCGCAGCAGGCACATTATCCCCCTGAATTACTTTATGATGTATCAAAAATATCACTAGACAAAACTCGGATCTCTCTCCAGCAGGAATATTAATCGTTAGCGTTATCCTTACAGTTTTATTGTTGCCTGAAAACTGCTGGACATGAAGGAACTCTTCAGTGAAAGGCAGGATTTTGTAGCTCGGCCAAATTCCACACAATACATAGCTGAAGTGGTGTCAATGCATTTAGGTTACTCACAGTCTCATGGACACCGTGGTGATCAGAAACAAACTTTTTTCATTCTTCTCAATCATCCTTTTTCATTCTTCTCAACAAGGTGTGTTAAGAAAAAGACACTTTAACTAAAAAGCTTGTGAATTTCAACAGGTGCACCATATTGCTCAATACATCTAAAATAACCACTCAGAATACAATTAAAACAACAGAAATGCACATTGAGGACAAAAAGAATAAAACGAAAATTTCTAACATGATTTAACATGCCATTTAAAAACCTAACACCCTAAAACCGACTTCTATTTGCTACGCTAGGTGAGTGTGGAAAGTAGAATAACCTGCAAGGACATTTTCTTAGGGAGGAGGAGCGCACTGCATTCCTTATTTAAAGCAAAACGCTGTGATTTATTAGGAGTCAGGAACTCAGTGTTCCCAGCAAAAGGCCAACACTTCCCGGACCAATTACTCCCGGGCTCAGGCTCTATATCGGCTTTCAGTAGAAAGTGTGATACAGCAGTAGCATTTCTGGCAGGCAGGATCATCTTCTGGTCTGGCAGGATCTTAATTGCGATAATCTGGGGCGAAGGACCTCTCCTAACAGGTGATCAAGAGGCACGTCCTTCTATATTCTATCTTATCTGAGATGAAATTTGCAATGTCACCTTTGGAATGTTTGCTATAATCAATAAGCATCTAGATGCTAGTTTATGACGCATTCCTTTATACATATAAGGTGAAAATACGACAATTTACATCACACTGTTTTAGTTATTGTTCTTGAAGCTGAGATAACACAGCACTTGTTCCACACTGATATTCTATTAATGGTTTTATATATGTCTATATCTAAATGACTTGATTCTTTCATGGGTCTTGGAAAGATAAGGACAGGCAACATCTTCGTCGAAGGTAGACCTGTTGATGATTTGGCAGAAATACGGAAGATATAGTTGTGGCCTACTTAGAATGGAGTCGGGCCTTATGTATTTACATCAATTCTACACACAGCACCCTACCGAGCTCAGCCCCAGGTGAGGCTTCACCAGTCACACCAGACTAAAGCCATCCCTGCTGCATTCTACTGAATCATGCGGCACCCTCCGATCATCAGTTTCCTGGTTGCATCACCATCTCACTCTAAAATCACTTACACGTTTTCTGCTGTCATATTTCATGAACGTGGAAAGATTACCCGTAGAGTCTGGCTGCCATTGCTAAGAACTAGACTCATACATTGTCAGAACCCCTTTCAGAGGACCACGCAGTAAGCAGGTGTTTCTGGGTCCACCCGTGGAGGTTGAGGCCTTTTACTCTTGATGTACCAGGCAATGGTGCTGGAACAATTTTCAGAGTGTGAGTACTGCCATCAATGATACATCACTGAAGTCGTAGGGACTATGAAAAATCATGCAAGCGTAACACAAAGAACAAGAGTAGTAAATATATTCTGCAGGTGAGTCGTAAGAGTCTGGTCTGTAGCCAGAGGTGCATTTCAAAACACCATATCACAAATATATCACTAAACCATGGTGTGGGACTGCAGTCATTTACAGACGGCACATTTTCCGTTGAAATATCCACTACATTTGGAAAAATATAGTTTTACTAATAAAACAAAGTTGTGGACCCAAGATAATCTCTGAAAACGGAGTTTCAGCAAATATTTATCATTTGTGAATCGCCAAGTAAAGGGCCTTGATTTGTTTTGATCCAATACAAATCTTTGTTTCTATCACACTTTAGGATTACAAATTAGTTTCATTTTTGCTTTCCTGACTCCTCCTCCTGAAATATTTGTACAGTTCATTTACAGGTATTTAAATTGTGTTAGAAAAATTGACATCCTACATGGTTTCTTTGCACACTCCTTGTACCGCAGTAATAGTGTAACAAAGTGGTATTTACAAAATACCAATCTCAATCTTAAAGAATAAGTAGTAGTTTGTCGCACGACACACCTGGCATTTGACCTCTTTCTGTGAATTCACAGCAAACATGACAAGATAAAAACAACATTTAAAGGCATCTGTATTGCTCATTAACCTTCTTAACTCCAGTACTGTTATTGTGGGGGTGCTGCAGCACCCAAGCACCTCTACTTCCAGCGCCTTTGGTCCCGACCAACTATGAATTTTGAGTAACTGAGCCAAGTTCCAATTCTGCACTTAACTCTCATGGTACGCGTGGTCCGAGCAGTCCATGGCTCCCTCCATGGCTCTCTTGGGATGGGGGGGTTCGGAGAGGAAATCTTGATATAGGATGGTGAGCATGGGCTCACAAATCAAAATACGCACAGCAGCAGTAATAAATCATTGTCCAGCCAAATACTCACCTTTTTAAAAGAGAGAAGTTTTTTATTTCTACCACCTACCACACAAAGGAAATATACGACATTCACAAATATTTACATAGTCCGCCTTAAGGTCGGGGCTCTAGTGTTTTTTTGGTTCCCTTCTCATATTAGCGATAATGATTTCCCCCACTCACTATTGGTAACATCCAGAGTCTCAAGAGTCCACTTTGCTCTAATTTAAGGTCAGTAGTGTTCCAGCTCTACTGGCCTAACTAGCAGCAAGCTTCTCCGGGGCTGACAAGTCCAAAATCAGTCTTACTTGCACCAACAGGCGTGGAGCGTCTGGAGTTCCTGAGCATGCCCCATCGGCAGGCGCTCAAAGCAACTACATTCAGGTGAGGCTGCTGGACTCAACGGGTACAGAGTCCCTTACTCGCACTTGCGCTCCCAAAGCACACAGAGGTTCTCTACAGATCCTGCGCGGTAAGTGCCAGGTTTGTCTTCCTGTGGGCTATGGTTGCATTGATCCTGTTGTGGGTCTTTTACCTCAATGATGATGCTTAGGTGTTCCAACGGTGTCTTCTCTTCTACAGCTGTGGATTGCAGCACTGGTCGCAGTTCTTTTTTTTTTTTTTTTTTTTAATTTTTTTTATTGTTGAAACTGAAGGTGTCAAGCAACATTAAAGTTAAGACAGACAGTATCACGTTACAAAAAACCAAAAACATCTCAAATACAGTGAATCAAGATCTTTGTACAGTAACAAAAACAATTAGAAGATGACCTGAATGAAAAGAGAGTCAAAAAAAGTTTTCCCAAATTTTTTCGAATTTTCTCCCCCCTCCAATCCTCGCTGCATAGTTACGCTCGCTAATCTTAACTCTTTGCATTTTACGCAGCCATTCATAGAAAGATGGACTCTGAGTAGATCGCCAATTCTGAAGAAGCAATGATCTTGCCACTGCCATGCAGATAAACAGGAGTTTAGTATGTGAAACAGAAATATTTAAATTCTGGTCCAAACCGTGCAGCATCAAATTGGAATTAAAAGATATCTGGATATGCAAAATAGAAGATAAAAAAGCAAAAATATCTCTCCAGAACTCTTTGATCATGCTACATTCAACTATGACGTGTGTCCAGTTAGCGGGGGCAAAATTTTGACAACGAAAACAGATCGGTGCGTAATTACTAAACATTTTGGCAATTACTGCCGGGGTATAGTAGAGGAGCCATTTCCCAAAAAATATCATTCTACGCCAATTGGCTCCCCGTAAAATGGAGAAATTATATTTATTAATAGTCCGCCACGTCGATACGGATAAAACCTGCTTTTCGTGTTCCCACCATTTTTGGACTGCTTTCGATTCTAAATCGTCTTGTTTAGTCTGAGCAAGATGACGTTTCCATTCACCAGGTTTCCTAATTAAAGTAGTATTAAACAGGAGATCGTTGTTAAAAGGGGAAATCTGAGTAAAGGAGGTAGGGGCAAACGACATTAAAAGTTTATAAATTAGATCATAAGACCCGGCTAACAAAAAGTTACCTGAAAGTAGTAGGCGCATCTCGGGCGGAGTTAACCACCTAGAGTGATGTAAAAAATCGCCTACTGTACTAAAGCCGGCTTTAGACCAATAGCCCATTAAATGCGGGCTTACCACCTGTCCTCTTGAGGAAAGTAAATTAATCAGTAAAGAGGAGGTATTAAAGAGAGAAATAGAGTATCGACTAATCAAAGCCTTGCGCTTCATAAAGAACCAAGCAATTATTTTATACCTAACCAATTTTGGAGATTTAGGTATTTGAAGAGGGGAAGATATTTGACTCTCTGAAAAAATTAAATCGAAAAAAAAACTAATATAATAATTTGGAGTCGGGGAAGGGACCTTGAGACGAGTTAAGTACTGAGCAAAATATGCGTAGTAATAGTCTCTAATGTTTGGAAGTGCCAGACCGCCATTATCTAAACCCTCGTAAAGGGTAGTCAACGCAATCCGGGGCTTTTTATATGACCACAAAAAACTTGAGAATAAGGATTCTATTTTAAAAAAGAAAGACCCAGGGAGAAAACACGGGATTGTTGAAAACAGAAAGTTGAGCAGTGGTAAAATGGACATTTTAATCAGGGCGACTCTGCCTAGTAATGATATAGGTAATTTATTCCAGCGAATTAACATCGAACGAACCCTTTGGAGGAGGGGAACAAAATTCAAACCGAAAAGATCTGTAACTGAAGAAGAAAAAAACACCCCCAGATATCTTTTAGGTTTATTATTTATGCAACCTCGTAGATCCGGATGTAATTCTGGAATGTGATTGCCACAAATCAATATTTCGGTCTTTTTTTTATTAATCCTATAGCCCCCAAAAGATTCATATTGCTCAAAAATCCGAAGTGTCTGAGCTTGAGACTGCAAATCGGATTTAATGAGCAACATGATGTCGTCAGCATAAAGTTTTATCTTAGACATAAATGGGATTGGAGGTGCAATCTCTGCGGACTTACGAATAGCTATTGCGAGGGGTTCGATAAAAAAGGCGAAAAGAATCGGTGATAAGGGGCACCCCTGACGAGTTCCACGGTTAACTGCAACAGATCCAACCAAATGTGAATTAATAATAATATTAGCTTTTGCGCCAGAATAAAGATTACGAATAAAATTGATAACGATGCCTGGAATATGAAAATGCTGCAAAATAACAAAGAGTGTCTCCCAAACCACCAAATCAAAAGCTTTTTCTGCGTCGAATAACAAAATAAGTGCAGGGATTCTCCGTGTCTCCAGGTAATCCAAAGCTTCTGCCAAATAGTGAGTATTAGTCATAAGCTGTCTACCGGTAATAAAGCCATTTTGGTCTGTATGGATCAAATCAGAAGAGATGCGATTAAATCGAATAGCCAATAATTTAGTAACGATCTTGTAGTCTGAATTTAAAAGGGTAATGGGACGATATGAATTAGGATCAGTAGCATCTTTCCCCTTCTTCAAGAAACTGACCACAGTCCCCTCGCGAAAAGAGTCAGGGATTGAAGCTCCAGACAACATAGAGTTGACCAAAAGTAACAACAGATTAGAAAAAGAAGAAAAAAAAACCTTAAAAAACTCCGCAGGGAGTCCATCCGGACCGGCAGCTTTCCCTGATGGAAGATTTTTTACCACCCCCTCTATCTCTTCCAAAGAAAATCCATCTGCCATGGTTAAATCTTCGGGGTGGGAAAGAGAAGGAATCTCAAACTGCCGTAAAAAAGAATTTAATTTGGACTGGTTAATGTTAAGCTGGTGTGAATATATATTTTGATAATGACGAAGCATTATCGCACCTATTGTATCGGGGTCTGTAGTGGATTGAAGTGAGACCGGACATTTTAACTCCCGAATTAAATTAGATGCTGCTTGTGCCTTGGCCTGCCAAGCCAAGAATCTCCCAGTGAAATTACTTTCTTCATATGTTTTTTGATATTGGGTACGAAAAAATGCCTCCCCCTGATCGTATAAAAAAGTAGTGTATTTTTGTTTAGCTTCCATTAATTGTTCTTTGACCAATCGTGAGGGGTTTTGTTGCCTCTGGACGCTAAGTGTCTGAATGCGAGAGTGCAATAGTTTGATTTGAGCCCTGGATGCCTTTAACATAGCTGCGTCTTTCCCTATAATGATTCCGCGAATAAAAGCCTTTAGGGCATCCCAAATAATACTTATGGGGGCAGTGCCCGTATTAAGAGTTATAAAGTCTTTAATCTTATTTTTTAATTCAGAGACCCATTTATCATCACTGAGATAAGCTCTATTGAAGACCCATCTTTTAGGGGATCTTCTAATGTCCCCAAAAACGAACTCCCGAATAAGCATAGCGTGATCAGAAAATACATTGAAGACCGTATTAGAAAAACCGAGTTTAAGATTACTTGAAGCCAAAAAAAAATCGATGCGGGATGAGGATTTAAATCTACCCGACCAGCAGGTATAATCTCGTTTAGAGGGATTATCAACCCGCCAGTGATCAGAAAGATCGAATAATTTAATATAATGTGAAATGGTTTGAAAGACTTTCGGTTTAAGTTGTTTAGATAATTGGGATGATGTATCCAAGTGCGGATCCATTAACAAGTTAAAATCCCCGCCAATCACGATATCACCTGAGACCATCAATAGAGATTGAAACAAGTCCTCATACAGACTAGCATCATCTGTTAACGGCCCGTAGCAACAAACAAAAATAAAAGGTCTCTGCCTAGCTTTGACTCTGCATAAGACCCAACACCAACGTCCGGCACCACCCTGTTGTGATTGAATAATGTCTGCACAAAGATTCTTATTTAAAAATATTGCCACCCCACGCTGAGATAAATCACATGATGAAAGGCACCGAAACGAGGCCCAGGATTTAAGCATAGAGAACCCATCTAGTTTAGAAGAGGGAATATGAGTCTCCTGTAACAAAATAACAGAGGGATTCTCAGCTTTTAACCAAACTTCCATAGCGCGTCTTTTCTTAATATTATTTAAACCATTAACATTCAAAGAAAGCAACTTCAAACTCTCCTTATTAGACATTAAGACCAAAATTAAATTGTCTATAAAGAATTATCTGCCCTTGGCCCCGTGAGTACAATGAATCCGTCTTAACAAATAGGAAAAATAAGTAATATAGACAGACAGACACAATCAGTTTCTTTTTAGTTTCAACCCAGCCACCCCCCACAACCCAAACACCCCCAACATTACAACCCTCCCACCAACCTACGTGACCACCCTCGCCAACCTCACCATCCTCACCCCCCCTGAGCCCCCCCACCCTCCCCACCGATGGCCGAACTTCTCCTTCCCACGCATACCATCGGATCCTACCCCTTGCCATCAGGGTGACCTGTCGCACCCCCTGGGCCCCCTGAATTCCGTGGTCTTCCTTGCTCAACTGACCCCTCCCCACTCACACCCTCCATAAAAAAAAAAAAAAAAGGAAAAGAAAAAAGAGAAAAACAGAGAACAAATGCGCCGTATAATGTTCCATATAAAGTTCCATATAATGTTCCATATAGTTTCCTCTAATTTTTAACCTCAAGATGAATTCGAGATTTCCCTGAGCAATTCCTGTGCTGCTGCAATATCGGATAGCATAAAGAATTTGCCTTTAACTAAAACTTTAAGCTTGGATTGTTGTGCTATTGTGGCTTGAGCTCCTTTAGCTTTAAATGGTTGAAGCATCTGGACAAACTCTTTTCTTCTGCGGGCTGCAGAAGCAGACATGTCTGAAAAAATACGGCACTTCACAGTTTCATTAACAAAAAATTGTCTTTGCTGAATTGCCGTAGAAAGAATCGTCTCCTTAATCCGTGTGTCAGAGAAATTTAATAAAATTGTCCGAGGGAGAGAAGAATTAGGAAAAGGTTGAGCAGGAACGCGATGCGCTCGCGTAATGGTCAAGTCACCCTCATAATTAGGAATCACTTTAGTTTTTAGAAAGGAGGTGACCCACTGCAACGTGCTGGGGCCTTCAAGGCCCTCGGGAACCCCCACTATACGAAGGTTGGAACGGCGATTATAATTCTCTAAATCGTCCAGTTTGGTTTCGAGTGTACGTGAAGCGAGGGAGAGCTGGTTCGTATCTTCTTTAACCTTAATCATTTGATCCTCCAAATTGGAAATGCGTGTTTCGGCTTCTTGGAGTCGAGGGGGGAATGTAGAAAAGAGTTCCTCCATTTTGTCCAAGCGCTGATGGATTGAGGCAAGCTCCGATTTCTGAAATCTCTTCAACTCGCGAACCTCATCGAGGATTAAATTTAGCATATCCTTGACTGACATCTGAACCTCCCCAACGGTCTCGGTGTCTAGATCTAACACAGGGCTGAGATGGCTCACATTAGAAACAGACTTCGGTGGGGAAATTAAAGATTTGTCAGTGATGGGCTCCCCTATACCTTGGGCTTCCAGAGTCAATCCGTCATCCGTAATTATTGGGGAGTGTAAAGGAGGCGTAGAGGATGCCGCAATGTTGGAGTTATGCAGAAAATTGGGAGGTTGATTAATTAAGGAAGAGCGGGCAGGACAGGCTTGAGCAGGAGTGATTTGACCAGGAACGGCGCTTTTCTTTTCGAAAAGAGGAAAGGATTTAGTACCCTTTAGCGCTTCCATTCTGCTAACCTGCGTGGGCAAAACATCCTGGGTAAGTGGAGAATGTGCCAGTTCTGTAGAGTGAGGAGCCCTTGAGTCTGAAACTTTTAACTCAGGAGACGAAGTTTCACCGATAGATTCTTCCAGTTCCTCCGAGCTACCGACACTGTCACCTTTCTCCTTCGTCAGCCCATCGCCAATAGCATCTTTATGTAGTAATTTAGCCGCGTTCCGTGCTTCTTTAGCCTGAATGCGCAGGGCCTTTGCCTTCCGAGTATTCAATAATTTCCCCATCTTTAAAAAATGGTCGATAATAATAATACTAACTCCTTTATGATTTCAGCCCCAATTCGAAGGTCTCAGGATCTTGGACGATATTATTCCCCCGTTTTTAGGCAAACTCAGACTGCCAATGAAAGTAAAATAGAGAACAATCCCGTTACGAGGAAAAGAACAGTTCAAATACCTCCGAGCACTTCAGTACACTTCAGTACAACCCCGCCAATCACCGCCTGTGTTCCGCCGTCCGCTTCAACCTTTCTCTTCTCTCCTTGTCTACTTCGTAAGCATGAACCCCCCAGCGATGAAGCCGCTTCACTTCCAGCACACTTCCAGCGTACTCCGAAGTCAGTGCAAACCGGAGAAATCCACTTGTCGAAGAGGACGCCAGCCGCCGCCAGCCGCCATCAACCACGGCCGAAACTGCACAGCCTCGCGAAATGGGAGGAGTCAGGAGACCGGAATCCTCAGGTGCGCTTGGAGGCGTGGATCTCCATCACGCCGGGCCGCCGACTCCGTGCCAATCCACTGGTCGCAGTTCTTGATGCTCTCGGAAATCCCCTCGGGCTTACAGGGTTATTGTATCTTGCAGTAAACAGTCTTGCACCCAATTGGCATGGTGTAATCTTCGGCGACACCACTCCTGACATAAGGGATCACGTCCCACTACAGCACAAGGCTACGACCCTTACTGCAGGCCAGTCTTGTTCACAGCAGAAACTTGTGGCATATGGACCCGTAAACTCTGTACTACCATGGGCTCCTGCCCTATCAATGCAGCAGCGCAGCACACAGATCACTTCACAGTGGCCCTCCCTAGGATACTAAGGCCACCGACTAGTTTGCACATGGTCAATGACTCGATTAGTGCAGCAGCTGTTTCCTCACACCTTACAGAGATAGTCCACTCGACTGGGCTCCGCAGTATACTTGTTGTAATTAAATGAAGTCCATAGATTCAAGTGTAGATTGGTAAAGATGGTTTATTATGTAGTTATCATGAAGAGCCACACCAGGCGCAGCCTTCCTGCTGCTCAGCCCATTCTCCAACTGACACTCTCAAACATCCAACATTCCACAGCATCACCACTCACCAACATTCCACACCCCAGTCACACTGGCTGAGCAGCAGGTATAACAACCCTCTTCTTCCTCATAGCGCATACTGGTCTTTGCAAGCAGGCAGGTGCTGGTGCTGCAAGCTCCGGGGCAGGGGGTCTTGGATTTCCTGGATGACGTCCTCTCACACAGTAGGGAAACTAGAAGGTCCCAGCGCCCAGTCCTGGTCACAGGTAGAAGTATTGCAGTGCACACATACTGCTCAGTACTGCATTATCCCTGTATTGTACCTTTCCCAGGCACACATACACCCAGCGAGATACACCACTTCTACAAACCGATGTAGGTCAAGGGTGAATTAAGCACACAGCAGAGGAACTTTAAAAATGAGTGAGTATGTAGGCCTCACTCCAGTGACATAGGTTAAGAAGGACCGGTTCACTGTAACTGGTCACTACACTGTATGCTTCCACCACTGTGCTTGTGCTGCTTAACTCCTGGTGAAAGCAGTAACCTTCCTCCACTATGAGAGTTGTGCTTTGGGTGCCGTCCCAATCTAGAGTGTTGACTCTTTGCTATAGCTCCATGATGTTCCTGCACATTTCATTCAAGCCCCTTTTGGCTCCGGGCACCAATCATCTGTTCTAGGTCAGATATCAAGATCACCTACCCCCAGTTGGCACCGAGTTCGCTGAGGGTCGTTGTTCTGCTTTTCTTCATTCCTACCACTGAGTCCTATGTAGGGTGGCAGGGCGTCTCCTAACAAGATCCCCATGCTGAAGGTGTCTGGGTGGTGTTCAATGAATGCCCCCACGCCACTCTTCATAATACCTGCTACTATGGGAGCTGCGTCGGATGCCACTCAATCTGCTGGTACTGCTTGTACCTTTGTCAGAGGACTTCAATGTCAGCTTCTCTTCCCGTGTTGACTCTATCTTGACACGCTCTGCCTCCTCCCCTTGCTGTCCCCACACCAGTCCTAGAACCTGCTTGCATCGGATTTGTCTTCCCAGGTAATGCTCTGCCGTGTCAATCATTGTGCGATGTCCGCTGGTTATCTTACTCAGTCCTGCTAGCCAGGCTGTGTTAGCCGGCGCTCCACCATCTTAGGCTGAGCCTGCCATGGCACTGAGCCGGTGAGCGAGGGTGGAGTGGGCCACCATTTCCAGGTGCCATAAAGCCTCAGCCGAAGCTTCCCTCTTGCTCCTCCGCCACTGCAGTGAATATTTACACTCAGTGGCCTGTCATGGTCGTCTCACCACCTTCTACTCGCCCACCAGACCTCCAGCATAACATGAATATAGAGTTATTTTTTTTTATTTCAACAAATGATTTGGGTGTTGTACAAACCTTAAATAAAATACATCCAGTTGGTTCAAAAATATCTCATTAACAGACAGGCTAGTAAATAGCTAGAAAGACACATTTTATGCAGGTTTACATGTGTATCTAAAGGCTATTAGGTTGTTTCAGGTGGCACCTTAGGAAAGCAATGCATGAGTGGTTTTGAAAGATGAATCCTTTTCGCATTACAGAAGTATTGAATTAAAAATATATGGGAATGATACCTTTGTAAAGTCAGATGGAATTTGTCTTTAGACATCGGAGTGCTTACACTGCGACCCTCATGAAATTGTTATTTTAACCATTGGTCTCACCATCCCAGGAGCCCGCCTCACCCTCTAACAGCAGCTCCCTCAACTTTGCCTCTGAGCTCAACAGGCTCCAGCCAAGACGAGGACAACAAACCCTTCAAATTCAAGTCAATACCTCAAACTGCATCAGGTTTCTGATTTAGGAAATGTCTGCAGATGTATTCACATACTTCTAATTTTTGCATAATTAGATGTTTAAGTAATATTTCTTGTGGAAAACACCCACTTGCTGCCAGACTGCTCTGAAATGAAGTTTCCTCTGGTTTATTAATCAAAAGGATAACAGAGCCTTGACGGCCATATGGACTGGTTGTAATAGAACATTGTTAGACCTGTCAGCCCTTTGGGTGGTCCCTCCTCATCATTATTTATTTTGTCCCACTTTTGCCTCAAACCCTGTTTGAATTTTTCCTTTTTGGGAACCACCAGACTTTTTAGTGTTGCTGCAGATTCAGGGAGCCATTTTATCTACCCCTGAAACTTCTGTCTGAGGGCCTGGAGCACAAAATGGTGGCCACCTGTGACATCACCAGCATCCACTGGAACCTACCAGCACCTTCCAGAACATTCCAGAACTCTGTGACAGTTGGAGGCGGTTTGGAATGTTGGGGAGTTAAGACAGAGTGTTGGCAGTTGGAGCTGGCAGTTGGCACCTGACTGGTGAAGAGAGAGCAGCACAATAGTGAAGGAGGAAGGAGTGAAGCAGCAGGGGTGGAAACTTGTGCCTGGAGTGGGGTCCATAAACCCACCCTTGATACTAGTCCCTACTGATGGATCCCAGCCTGTAGCCCTGTGTGGGAAGAAGCCAGAAAAACTCATCCTAAGGACCTGGACAGCAGGAACAGGCCTTAGAAGCAGAAAGCAGCAAGATCCTGACCTGGAAACTGGTTTCCCTGGAGTCCGGCGTCGAGTAGCCTAAGACCTGGAGCCCGAGGTGGAGAAGCGGCGCTGACTGAAGAAGCAGACGTCGTACCCGGAGCCGCCTGAGGTCGTGAGAGGGCGCCGACGGAGGTCGTGAGGAATACCAAAGGTCGAGGAGGAAGTTAACCGAGGTCGAGTGAGCGGCGTCATCGGAGGAGTGAAGTCCGCCCTCCGGAGTCGTCGGAGACCGAGGTGAAGTGTACCGGAGGTCGGGAGTGAGGATCGCACTCCGGAGTCGCCCGGAACCTGAGAGGAGGAGCACCGGAGGTCGGGGGTGAGGATCGCACCCCGGAGTCGCCGGAAGTCGACATCGAGGCCAGGCCGGCCGACGTCATCGAAGCCGAGAGCGCCATCGGACCGGAGCCGCCCGAAGTCGACATCGAGTAGAGACTGCCCGACGCCGTCGAATCGGAGGTCGAGATCGAACCGAGGCCGCCGACATCGGACCGGAACCGCCTACCGGCGTCGTCTAGAACTGACATTGTGCCGAGGCCGCCGAGACCGAACCGGAACCGCCTCACGGCATCGACACGACTCCAGCGGCGTCGGAACATCAGAAAAAGGGCAGTAAGTGGAGTAGAGGGCGCCTAAGGCCCTGTGGAGACCTGAGAGACTGCTCTAAGGGGCTAGGGAGGTGCTGGAATCAACCTGACTGTGCCAGGGGTGAATTGGGACTAACCTAGAGAGGTTGTGTGGAGAGAGAAAGCCAGGGCACTGGTATTCCCCCCTTGATCTACCTCAGTTTAGGCCTCAGCCTTGTCCCAGCCAGGGAGTAGTACCCCTCAAGCCTTCCACAACCCTACAAGCTGTGCCTGGGCCAAATCAGCCCTTAGGGATTGAAAAGTGATCTGATTACATGAGTGCTGCTGTATACTTTTAATTACTTATTGAAGGCACTGTATTTATTGTGTTTAACCTATTTATTGCTTCACTATATTTATTGGTCTACAGGACTTGTTGGTGTACAATATTTATTGGTTCAGTATTTATTGCCTCAGAATATTTAATTGCCTGTATTACCTGCACTTATATTTATGTCCCTTGTATTTATGATCATCCCTATTTATTGAATCTCCAGACAGTATTTATTTGACCTGCACTACTTAAATTTGTATATTGTGATTGTCTTATTTATTTTTCCAATCAGCAACTAAGAGAAAAAGATAAAGAAGAATATTTTTCATAATTTTTACGGTGTAGAGTCGTTTTTGGAACGGATGCACGCATGGTTATTGTATGGGTATATTGTATGCTTAGCACGGTGCCTGTTTCCTGACCACTCGAGCCAAGCTACCACAGTGTGTTCGGGGAGTCCACCACCACCCTGCGGAGTGGGAGTGGGCTGTTTCCAACATAAATTGGTGTTCAGTGGTGGGATTGAGCTGTGCCTACGTATACTCAACAATAACTGTGGGTAGTCCATAGGCCTACACCGGGAGTTTTCTCAAAGCGGCCTTCCTAATTGTGGGTTTTTGTTTTTTCCAAATTTACTCTGGTGGTGGGAGGAGGTATTATTAAAGGTACCCCCCTGCATTGTTACTGCACAAAACCTGTCCTCTAACCTGAGTGGGCAAGATGGAGTTTGTACTAGAAAATCTAGAAACGTACACTGTGGCCCAACTCAGGGAGTTTTGCCAGCGGGAGGGGGTGTACTGTCCCCCAGGAGCAAAGAAGGGTGCACTCCAAACCAGCTTAAGGGCTTGGGGGGAGGCACGCAGGGAAAGCAAGGCTGAGGAGGAAGACAGGGATGGAGAGCCTGACCCTGAGGGGGCTGAGATGTACCAACCTGAGGTGGGGAACCTGTCAGCAGGGCCCAGAACCATTTCTAGGAAGGGCAGCAGTGCCTCTAGCGGTGGCTTGTCTGAAGTGGAGCTAACAGACCGGAGGGAGAAAAGACAGCTCACATGGGACTTAGCAAGGCTGGAAAAGGAGAAGGAGGAGCAGAGGATGGCCCATGAATTACGACTGAAAGAAATAGATCTTCAGATCTTGAGAATCGGGGCACAACCTGTTCCTAATGGTGGCAGCCAGACCCAAGAGATCACCAGGGAATCTAAACCATACCTGCCAAAGGACATAGTGGCTAGCTATGGGATGGGCGACGATATCGCCAAGTGGCTAGCAGCCTATGAGGTCTCGTTGAGGGCCCATGGGGTTCCAGAGAAGTACTGGGGAGGGGGATTGTATAAGTACATGCCTCCAGCTGGTAGGGATGCTTTATTGGCCCTCGAGGAGGATGAGCAAACCCACTACCCCACCATGAAACTGGCGCTCATAAGGAAGTTTGGACTAACACCTGAAAAGTACAGACAGAAGTTCAGGGGTAGTCACAAACTGGGCACGCAGAATTGGGTGGACTTCCTGGACTATGCAAAGAAGGCACTGGAAGGTTGGATTCAGGGCAGTGAAGTGAGGAACTACGAGGGGTTGTTTGACCTGGTACTGAAGGAACACCTGCTCGAGAAATGTTTCCCTGAACTGCGGCAACACCTGGTGGATAGCAAGCTGACCAGTCCCCGGAAGCTTGCTGAGGAGGCGGACATTTGGGCTAGTACCCGGGTGTCCACAAGGGGGACTGGAGGGGATACTCAAAAGGCCGGACAGGGCGCCCCCCAGAAGAAAGAGGGAGGGGAAAAGAAAAAGGAGTTCTCCAAAGACCCCCAAAATAACTTCCAAGGGAAGGGAACAGGATTCACCTCTAAGGCTAACCCACCCAGAAACCCTAATCCTGGCCAGAGTCAGCAGCCAAGGGTTGTCCATTGCTACGAGTGCGGTGGCGTTGGACACTATAAAGGAGATCCGAAGTGCCAGAAACGACCACCCCCTCCCACTGGAGGAAAGACCCCCGGAGTAGCTAGTGCAGTGCTCGGGGAGGAGATGCCCTTAACTAAGGGAAGGGAGTGGGCGGGTGTCACTTTAGTGTCCCTGGGAGAACGGGAGATGGTTCCTAAGATCCAGGTGCCCGCAAATACCGCAAAGTATGGGCAGTGGGTCACCATCAACGGCCAAAGAGGGGAGGCTCTGAGAGACACAGGAGCCAGTATGACTATGGTGCGTAGTCAACTGGTGTCTCCAGAGCAGGTAATTCCCGATGTACTCCACCCAGCCGCGATGGCTGACGGCAGAACAGGTCACTATACCGTGGCCGAGGTTCCCTTTGAATGGGGGGGGGTTGCAGGTTCACTTCGAGTTGCCGTAAGCCCTGCCGTGCCAGTCGATTGTCTGCTGGGGAATGATATGGAGCACAACGCTTGGAAGGAGGTGGAATACCGGACTCACACCGAGATGCTGGGTACACCTGACTGGGCCTGTGTTAGCACAAGGTCCGCGACTACCCGTAGAGGGAGTTCATTTCGGCTGGAGCCTGGAACAAAGGCCCAGCCAGCTGCCAGTCAAGGGAAGAACCGAGGACAGGAGGAGCCTGCCTCGGCGTCTCCACCCCGTAGGACGGATAGGCCACCGGAGGTGGTGGACCAGGAGTCTGCGGAGGGGGACGTTACCAACCTGGAGGACCTACCCATCCCGGCCGAGTGGCACGTGGAGGGAGGCCCGTCCAGGGAGGAATTCTGCCAGGGCCAGAGGGAGTGCCCTACCCTTGAGGGGCTGAGGCGACAGGCCGAAGCCCAGGCAGCAGGGAACGTTGAAGGGAACTACAGTGTTTACTGGGAGGATGGCCTCCTCTACAGTGAACCCAAGGCACCCCTACATGGATCGTCACGAGCCTTGGTAGTTCCTCAACGTTATCGAGCCTTCCTTCTGGAGTTGGCTCACGAGATACCATTGGCAGGACACCAGGGGCAAGACAAGACCTTCGCCCGTCTTGTCCCACACTTTTATTGGCCTCAGATGAAAGTGTCGTCCGATACCTACTGCCGGACATGTGTGTCTTGCCAAGCCAGTGGGAAAACAGGGGTGAAGCTGAAAGCTCCCCTGGAACCACTTCCTGTCGTTAGCACCCCCTTTGAAAGGGTGGGCATCGACATTGTGGGTCCGTTAGATCCGCCAACGTCAGCTGGTCACAGGTTTATCCTGGTCCTGGTGGATCATGCCACACGGTACCCAGAGGCAATACCTCTGAGGACCATAACAGCACCTGTTGTGGCTAGGGCCCTGATGGGAATCTTTACCCGAGTGGGTTTTCCCAAGGAAGTTGTGTCCGACAGGGGGACCAACTTCATGTCAGCGTACATGCGGGCCATGTGGAAGGAGTGTGGAGTGACCTACCGGTTCACAACTCCTTACCACCCCCAGACCAATGGTCTGGTGGAGAGGTTTAACAAAACCTTGAAGGGCATGATCAGAAGTCTGCCTGAAAGCCTGCGGAGGAAATGGGACGTCCTCCTACCCTGTTTACTTTTTTCCTACAGGGAAGTGCCACAGAAGGGAGTGGGCTTCAGCCCCTTCGAGCTTCTGTATGGGCACCCTGTACGTGGACCTCTCAACCTGGTGAGAGACGGATGGGAAAGAACTCCCAGAAAGCTTCCCCAGGATGTGGTGAGCTACATGCTGGCCTTCCGGAGCCAAATGGCTAAGTTGTGGAAGCAAGCTTCTGACAACTTGGAAGCCAGCCAAGCAGTGATGAAGGCGTGGTATGACCACAATGCTCACCCGGTGGAGTTGGAGCCTGGCCAGAAGGTGTGGGTGATCGAACCCGGAGAGCTTAGCGCCCTCCAGGATCGCTGGTCAGGACCCTTTGAGGTGTTGGAGAAGAAGGGTAAGGCTACCTACTTGGTGGACCTGAAGACCCCTCGTCAGCCCCTGCGGGTGCTGCATGCCAACCGCCTCAAACCCCACCATGAGAGGCCCGAAGTCATCTTGATGATGGTGACTGACGGAGGAGAGGACGTGGAAAGCGAGCCTCTCCCTGATCTGTTTGCGTCTCAAGAGAAGGATGGGTCGGTGGAGGGAGTGATTCTCTCCCCATCTCTAACTCCTGAACAGCAGGAGGACTGTCGCCAGGTCCTGGGGCAGTACTCTTCGTTGTTCTCCCTTGTCCCGGGTAGGACTCACCTGTGCGTCCATGACGTGGACACAGGAGACAGCCCACCTGTGAAGTCCAAGATCTACCGGATGTCGGACAAGGTGAAGGCCAGCATTCATAGTGAAGTCACTAAGATGCTGGAGCTAGGAGTGATCGAACCTTCTAGCAGCCCCTGGTCCAGTCCGGTGGTGTTAGTACCAAAAGCTGCACCACCGGGTGCCCAACCAGAACTGAGGTTCTGTGTGGACTATCGGGGACTGAATTCAGTAACCAAAACTGATGCTCATCCGATCCCTAGGGCGGATGAATTGATTGACCGGCTGGGAGCTGCCCAATATCTAAGTACCTTTGACCTTACTTCAGGGTACTGGCAGATCTCTTTGACTGATGGAGCAAGGGAAAGGTCAGCCTTCTCCACGCCCAATGGCCACTACCAGTTCTGTGTGATGCCCTTTGGGCTCAAGAACGCACCTGCCACGTTTCAGCGCCTGGTAAACCAGATCCTCACCGGAATGGAGAGTTTCTCTGCTGCTTATCTGGATGACATAGCCGTCTTCAGTAACAGCTGGGAGGATCACTTGCGTCACCTGCAAGCTGTTCTCCAGGCCCTGAGACAAGCTGGATTGACGATCAAGGCCAGCAAGTGCCAGATCGGGCAGGGGTCGGTAGTGTACCTTGGACACTTGGTGGGTAGGGGAGCGGTGCAACCCCTCCAGGCGAAGATCGAGGCCATCATGGCCTGGGAACCCCCCAAGACACAGACTGAGGTCCGAGCTTTTCTGGGCCTCACGGGATACTACCGCCGCTTCGTGAAGGGGTACGGAACCATCGTAGCCCCCCTCACGGAGCTCACGTCCAAGAAACAACCTCGACGGGTAGTCTGGACGGAGGCTTGTCAGCAAGCCTTTGAGAAATTGAAGAAAGCCATGTGCGAGGCCCCGGTCTTAAGGGCCCCAGACTTTTCCAAGGAGTTCATTGTCCAGACAGATGCATCAGAACATGGCATTGGGGCAGTGTTATCGCAACTCAACGAAGAGGGTCTGGATCAACCCGTGGTCTTCCTATCCCGGAGACTACTTCCCAGGGAACAGAAGTGGAGTGCAATAGAGCGTGAAGCCTTTGCAGTGGTATGGGCTCTGAAGAAGTTGCGGCCATACCTGTTTGGCTCGCACTTCCTAGTTCAGACCGACCACAGACCCCTTCGTTGGCTGATGCAAATGAAGGGGGAGAATCCCAAGTTGTTGAGGTGGTCTATTTCCCTACAGGGAATGGACTTTCAGGTGGAACATCGGCCTGGAGTGGGCCACGCCAATGCAGACGGTCTCTCAAGGTATTTCCGCCTTAGTGATGAGAACTCCCAAGGGGTTGGGTAGCTCTCCCCACTTTCAGCTGGGGGGGACGCGTGTTAGACCTGTCAGCCCTTTGGGTGGTCCCTCCTCATCATTATTTATTTTGTCCCACTTTTGCCTCAAACCCTGTTTGAATTTTTCCTTTTTGGGAACCACCAGACTTTTTAGTGTTGCTGCAGATTCAGGGAGCCATTTTATCTACCCCTGAAACTTCTGTCTGAGGGCCTGGAGCACAAAATGGTGGCCACCTGTGACATCACCAGCATCCACTGGAACCTACCAGCACCTTCCAGAACATTCCAGAACTCTGTGACAGTTGGAGGCGGTTTGGAATGTTGGGGAGTTAAGACAGAGTGTTGGCAGTTGGAGCTGGCAGTTGGCACCTGACTGGTGAAGAGAGAGCAGCACAATAGTGAAGGAGGAAGGAGTGAAGCAGCAGGGGTGGAAACTTGTGCCTGGAGTGGGGTCCATAAACCCACCCTTGATACTAGTCCCTACTGATGGATCCCAGCCTGTAGCCCTGTGTGGGAAGAAGCCAGAAAAACTCATCCTAAGGACCTGGACAGCAGGAACAGGCCTTAGAAGCAGAAAGCAGCAAGATCCTGACCTGGAAACTGGTTTCCCTGGAGTCCGGCGTCGAGTAGCCTAAGACCTGGAGCCCGAGGTGGAGAAGCGGCGCTGACTGAAGAAGCAGACGTCGTACCCGGAGCCGCCTGAGGTCGTGAGAGGGCGCCGACGGAGGTCGTGAGGAATACCAAAGGTCGAGGAGGAAGTTAACCGAGGTCGAGTGAGCGGCGTCATCGGAGGAGTGAAGTCCGCCCTCCGGAGTCGTCGGAGACCGAGGTGAAGTGTACCGGAGGTCGGGAGTGAGGATCGCACTCCGGAGTCGCCCGGAACCTGAGAGGAGGAGCACCGGAGGTCGGGGGTGAGGATCGCACCCCGGAGTCGCCGGAAGTCGACATCGAGGCCAGGCCGGCCGACGTCATCGAAGCCGAGAGCGCCATCGGACCGGAGCCGCCCGAAGTCGACATCGAGTAGAGACTGCCCGACGCCGTCGAATCGGAGGTCGAGATCGAACCGAGGCCGCCGACATCGGACCGGAACCGCCTACCGGCGTCGTCTAGAACTGACATTGTGCCGAGGCCGCCGAGACCGAACCGGAACCGCCTCACGGCATCGACACGACTCCAGCGGCGTCGGAACATCAGAAAAAGGGCAGTAAGTGGAGTAGAGGGCGCCTAAGGCCCTGTGGAGACCTGAGAGACTGCTCTAAGGGGCTAGGGAGGTGCTGGAACCAACCTGACTGTGCCAGGGGTGAATTGGGACTAACCTAGAGAGGTTGTGTGGAGAGAGAAAGCCAGGGCACTGGTATTCCCCCCTTGATCTACCTCAGTTTAGGCCTCAGCCTTGTCCCAGCCAGGGAGTAGTACCCCTCAAGCCTTCCACAACCCTACAAGCTGTGCCTGGGCCAAATCAGCCCTTAGGGATTGAAAAGTGATCTGATTACATGAGTGCTGCTGTATACTTTTAATTACTTATTGAAGGCACTGTATTTATTGTGTTTAACCTATTTATTGCTTCACTATATTTATTGGTCTACAGGACTTGTTGGTGTACAATATTTATTGGTTCAGTATTTATTGCCTCAGAATATTTAATTGCCTGTATTACCTGCACTTATATTTATGTCCCTTGTATTTATGATCATCCCTATTTATTGAATCTCCAGACAGTATTTATTTGACCTGCACTACTTAAATTTGTATATTGTGATTGTCTTATTTATTTTTCCAATCAGCAACTAAGAGAAAAAGATAAAGAAGAATATTTTTCATAATTTTTACGGTGTAGAGTCGTTTTTGGAACGGATGCACGCATGGTTATTGTATGGGTATATTGTATGCTTAGCACGGTGCCTGTTTCCTGACCACTCGAGCCAAGCTACCACAGTGTGTTCGGGGAGTCCACCACCACCCTGCGGAGTGGGAGTGGGCTGTTTCCAACAAACATGAACCCCATGACATAGGTACAGTGCACCACGTCTACACTTTGGGCCTCATTTGCAAGCCCATTGCGCTGCCGGTGTGTCACATTTTTTGATGCACCGGTGGCACAATGGGCATGCCCATATTTTCAAAGCCACGTAAAGTCACCCTGCCTGACTTTTCATGGCCCTTTAAATATGGGCCCCTTTCATGCATTACTCTGCGCGGAAGAGGCCTTCCAAGGGTGTTGATGCAGGTGTTCCCACGCAACATCCATGAAACCTGGCACATTTCCGTATTTACAACGTTTTGTAAAGCTGGGAATGCTTCAGAATCCTACACCTCCCGCAACGAGGAGAAATACTTTTATTTCTACTCATTTCTTCCTCTTTCTATGTGTGCTACATACTGCAACATGCATAGAAAGAGGAACATGCCATCAATGACTCTGCACCACAGGCACCTTTGCAACATGATGCAAGGGTGCCTGTGCTGGTGCATGGAAGCCAATTGTGCACCATCACAGGGGAAAGCACATGGATGTGTCGTATTGTTGTTAATACGACACATCGTTGTGCTTTTAAAATGACGCAGCTCGGCGCAGTAAAATGGCTTGCGGCGCCGTGCTGCGCCATTTTGTAGTAAATGAGGCCTTTTGCCCTCAACCCATAGTGCTCCACTGGAGCTACTAGGTGATAAGAGACTCCCTCTTATCTCCCAATGCCAGACTACCATCAAACTTGGCCTGCCATTGAAGACCCTCAGTCATTATCACTCACTGCTCCAAAGCCTCTCTTCCAGTCTCTGCACTAAGATTAACCCACATAAACAAGTACTCTACTACCACATTACTGAAGCAGTTCTGAAATATTTTTTTTTTTTTTTTTTATGCCTGCATCCGGGCTATATGGATGTGCGATCTTTTATGCATAGAAGGAGGAGTCTTTATGGTTTGCGTTTCCATTCAGACTAAACGTCATTTGTCATCGAACTCTATAGTGGCCTCACCCGCATTTCCACTGCGGACTGAGTTCTTACCATCAGCAAGGACTGCTCCCCCTGCCTGTGCGATGGTCTGCTTGAGTGCCAACTGGAGCTACATTTTGCCACTGGAGTGCCATTAATGGGTCTTTGAAGAGCAAGCCGTCCAAAAGGTCTTGGTTCTCAATGTCCCATTAGAGTCCTGAGTGGGCAAAATCTGCCTCTAGCCAACACTACTACCCATAAACTCAACACCTCTAACTCTGGAAACCCACTAGAGTGTTTGAATGAAGAACTAGTTATCCAACCCTCAGCAGCGTGCAGGGAGCCAACACAAACGCGCAGGTATACAGAGTATATACACTTAGACAGCCTGCTGACACACATGCACAGGGATACAGAGTATACACTTATACAGAGAATGATCATTGTGGATCCAAGACAGCCACCAGAGCATGTGCTCTTCTGGCCAGGGTCCACTCTGTTTTTTGACACAACCTTGAAATCTGTTTTGAAATTTTTTTCTCATTGTGGTCTTATTTGCGTACAGCTTTTAGGCACACAGAATGTTATAAAAGGGCTGTGCTAAACATCTATGAGTTTCCATTAAATGTTGGTTACCCAATGCTTCTAGCCACAGTTTCTTTGCTGTCAGTGATTTCTGGGTAAATCATGGGGTTCTTTTCTTCCTAATCTCTGATCCACCCGTTCTTTTGGAACAAGGGGCCAAGCAAATATCCAGAGACCTCCCAGAAGGGTGACTATGACTTCCCATACAAAAGAAGTTTAGAAGGGAAGAGTGCATTGCTGACCTTTTTGCCTGCAGTAGCAGAATACTGTAAAACCAGCACTTTTAATGACCCCTATAAAATGGTCATTTTAAAGCCCTGCTCTCCAGTAGGCAGCACAAGGAGCGGCAATGCCTGTACAACAAGCATTGGCATAGCCAATAGGTCTCGCCTTTGGGACCTTATAAGTGTTTAGTTATCCAGCACAATATCCTTGGTGCAACAACATCAAGTGTTGCATGGCTAAACACTTATAAGGTCCCAAAGGCGAGACCTATTGGCTATGCCAATGCTTAAATAAGCAAACTTACTCACCTCAACAATCAGTTGACACAAATAGAGCTTAGAATGACTGACACTACTAAGACATCAGCACAATGTGCTTCAACACACCTTTTACGTCAGAGGAATGGCAGAGGGCATACCTGCTTCAGTGGAGCTGATGACACCCGGCTTGCTCTTCATGACGGTTGCCTGGTTGTCGCTATGCCGCTGGAGGGGGTTCGCCATGCTGGTCCTGGCTTGGCACAGCTTTTTCTGCATCTTGTTTCCTGTGTTGCTCTCTTTCCGGCGGAAAGGGCTGACAGTCGGGGGCAAAGTCTTGCTTTTCGCCTTCTGTTTTAACTGTGATACTTTGCGGTCAAGCTTGGACACCATGCTGCTCTCTGAACTGCTTGCAGATTTGCACGTCACACTAGCCTTTTAAAAAAATAAAAAAATAACGCAAGAGTAGAATTAATATAAAGGTAAATTCTTCATAGAGCTCATAATGTCAAGGGTTAGCTTGTCTCAATGAGAAACTGTGTCACCTGAGTCACTTCAAGCAACCATGGCTCTGTGCTGAGTCATAAAGACACATGTGAGGCCTCCTCTATGTATGAAAGTATCAGTCGGGGCGAGCAATTCCAGGACTCAATGGATGTGTCAGAGGACTGACCAGGAAAATACAATCCAAATGAGATCAGCATCTACACTGTCCAAACGCTGTGGCACTTCACAAACATTTGCAAAGACACTCCCCATGTACATCTGCACATTGAGTTTGAAGCCCAATGATCGAGATGTAAGTAGTGTCGACAGAATTAAAAGTCCCCGATTTCAACGGAATTAGTGCATATAATAAAGACACTGCAATCTATCACAAATGTAAACTTACACATGAGTAAATCTACACATGTTTATTTAAACTAACACTTTTAGTAAATGTACTTCTTTTGGTTATTCACCATTTCCAAGTGTAAACTTGCTCAAAAGTGTAGATTTGCATGTCTGTACCCTCATGAACTAGTGGGTGGAGCCTAATTTACAACTCCACACATTTAGCAGAGATCTCCACCCGCAGAGTTTAGATCTCCCTATGGTAAAGTATAGGGAAAAGTTTAAAAGTTTACTAAACGTAAAAAAAAATGTTTAATACTTTTCTGTTTACTATTAATGTAAAATAAATTAATAAATGTATTTTAAACCTAGAACAAATTAAAATAAAATGTTATATGTGTAACTTAATTGTAAATAATTAACCATATTTTCAAGATTATCCTTAAAAACATTCAACATACAATAAAAATCATATTTACAAACAATGTATATGTTATGTATAGAATTTTTGTCTGATACTCATGTAAAGCGCTCCGATACCTCCGGGTCTAGCCAGCGCTATATAAACCTTTAAATAAATAAATAATAAATAAATAATTTATGACAAATATTTCAGATTATTTAGCTTATATTAAAAAATTTTAATGTGTGCTGAAACTTCAAATTTTACTACTTTTTATATAATTAATATACATATTTATTATACATATGCATATATTTATTTAAGTCAAATTTTTTTTTATTTAGCTGGGATTATTTCCTTTAGGGTTTAATTTAAATCCCCTTCCCCCATTGTTTTCTATGGAAGGGAGTTGCAGTACCCATGTGTGGTGCTGAAATAACTCCAGGTTAGGGCAGGAGCATATTACTACTGTTTTGGACCTTTTTAGCAGTAGTACCTTTAGAAGCGCAGTTTTTGAATAGCAAAAGATTTACTCTTTTTTGGTAGGTGTCTGTCCATCACTAAACCCTTTATTCCTCCCTAACCTCCACCTCACGTTTTGTAGAAAGTACGCCCCACTTTTCAACCACTCCCATTGGTCTCTTCCACATTTGCTACAAAATAGTACACTTACATGTGTTCACTGGTAGGTTTAGTGAATAGTATTTAGTAGCGTTGCAGTAATACTACTGTAGGACTACTAAATGGACTACAAAATGCAATTTGTGAATTGGGCCCTTAGGAGCGAAAAGTATTATTTTTTGCTTATTACAAAATGTTGTAACATACCTATACACTAGCTGTTCTGTGAATGGCATAACATTATAGGTATAATTTACACAGTGAATCAGGCAACCTGACATAAATTTCCACATTGCATAACTAAACATTGCAGCTTTCTTCCTGAAAATCCGGCCAAAGTAAATTTCCCAGGATCACACTATGTGGAAAAGTGAGGAAGCAGGGATTCAAGCTCATATCATATACTGCCATAGTGTAGAACTCAATCAGCTGGACTCCTCTCTGCCATAGCACCGAGGCAGCAATCTCACTCTACAAAAACCCTTAGTTTTCATTGCAAAAAATGTTGTGTAGGTAGCCCAATGACTAAGAGAAGGCAATAGCATTGCTGAAGTTACAAAGGTATCCGGGGACAAACAGAGTTGAAATTGATGCAAGGACAAAGAGACAGTCCCTGAGATAGGGTGACATGGACACTGGTAAAGGGACCTGGACATCACACGCAGAGATATAGACAGTGCATCATGGAGAGTGGGTCAGGTGGACACGAATACCTGCAGGGCATCCTGGTACTGGACCAGGGCAATAGGGATACTGGGACATGAAGACATTGACAAAGGACTTGGGAGACACAGACCAGCATTGTGGCAGACGAACAGGGAGACACAGACCAGCACTGTGGCAGAGGAACAGGGAGACACAGATCTGCACTGTGGCAGAACAGGGAGACACAGACCAGCACTGTGGCAGAGGAACAGGGAGACACAGACCAGGACGGTGGCAGAGGAACAGGGAAACACAGACCAGCATGGTGGCAGAGGAACAGGGAGACACAGACCAGCACTGTGGCAGAGGAACAGGGAGGCACAGACCTGCACTGTAGCAGAACAGGGAGACACAGACCAGCACTGTGGCAGAGGAACAGGGAGACACAGACCTGCACTGTGGCAGAACAGGGAGACACAGACCAGCACTGTGGCAGAGGAACAGGCAGTGGCGTAACGAAACTTGAGGGGGCCCCCCTGCAAAGAATATGAAGGGGGCCCCCCACGCTCCGGATTCAGTCAGGAGTTCTCAGGTCGGGGGCCTGCTGCGCATGCACCAGTGGCGGCTGGTGAATTCTAAAAGTGGTGGAACGAAAAGCTGAGAACCAAGTTGAAGAAGGAAGTGAGTACAGCAAGCACACCAAAGTGAAAGAGGTGTGTTCGGGGTTGGCTTTCCCAAGTGGGCCCTTTAACCACTCAAATTTCAGCTTTAAATAAATTCAGTCATTTGTCTCCAAAATATCAGCTTGTCAGTTTATGAAAGCAGACACGTTTTGCTATTAAATACCAGCTTTGCCTTCTTGAAAAATAATTTAAATTTACATAAATCAAGAAGTTATCTTTTTTGTGAAAAAGTTCAATTATTGTCATGAACCACTAAAACACATGATAGATTCCGCCTTGTTTGTTTGTTTGTTTGAAAAGTTTTATATAGCGCTGGCTAGACCCGGAGGTATCAGAGCGCTTTACATGAAGTAGGACATTGTTTCAGAACATTGTTACATCAGTTGTTGGAGTTACAAAAGTTACATGAATTACAAAAGCATAGCATAACATTAGAAAAAAAAACGGTAAGGGGGAAAGTACTTCAGGTGACACAGGAGAGTCAGGCTGGAAAAGGGAAGGCAGACAAAGAATCACGGAGGGAGGAGGTGGGGGAGGGAAAAGAAACACAACGTGGAGACGAGGAAAACAATGTCCGATGTCCGGCTGGGTAGGTGGCGGCCAAGGGGTGAACCAGAGCCAAACTCCTCTATAGCTGCATAGGACAGCTCCTCCGGGCATCACCCAAAGTTGCTCGGGCACCGCGGTGCGTACAGACAGTTTTGGATTCCGCCTTGAATATCTATGTGTCATAGTTGCATGTCATATGCGCCAATCTTATGCCAAGAATTACCGCCATTATGCCGAAGCAAGTATGAGGACTGTGCACCACGCAATCAGACAGGAGTTACCACTATTATGCCAGCGCCCGCATTTTACCTGGTTTGGGCTCCATTATACCATGGGTGAGCACATTGGGCCGATATGTGCCACCATTATGGCAGGGCCAACATTATGTCATGTTATTTTATTTATTAAGTACACAATCATGGAACATTGCTGGTGTTGAAATGGGGTAGCTCTGTAGAATCTCACTAGTGGCTGTGACAAGCTCCCCTCTTTACCTAGTGATAGTTTTTTCTACACAAAGGCATGTCGCAGGCACAATGGAAAAGAGAGAGAAAAATATGAACGGCTTCCTTGTTTGTCTCTAACAGTCCACCCCCTCTCGTCACAGCCCTTCCCACAGTACACAAGGACACCCATATGTCCCCTGTACCCTTCTACAGGTCAAATGCATATCAACCATCCTGGAATGGTTACTTATTTAGGGAAGTATGGGGAGAAATTTTAGAGAATAAAAATAGCTTGACCTTTATGCGTGATGCGGGGTATGAAATTGACTATGGGGCACTTGAGTACAGTTCACTGCAGGACAGCTGAGGGTCACGACTTCAGAGCCCACTGTGTTTACTCCCTGCCCTGTGTTAATTCAAGTCTATGTTGTGCAACCTTATTTACGCCCTGTAGTATTTCATTGTCTCTCATTCACCACTGTCCACCTACTGTATTTACACCCTGTAGTATTTCATTGTCTCTCATACACCACTGTCCACCTACTGTATTTACAACCAGTAGTATTTATTTGTCTCTCATACACCACTGTCCACCTACTGTACTTACACCCAGTATTTCATTGTCTTATTCACCACAGTCCACCTACTGCATTTACACCCAGTATTTCATTGTCTTTTATTCACCGCTGTCCACCTACTGTATTTACACCCTGTATTTCATTGTCTCTCATACACCACTGTCCACCCACTGTATTTACACCCTTTAGTATTTCATTGTCTCTCATACACCACTGTCCACCTACTGTATTTACACCCTGTAATTCATTGTCTCTCATACACCGCTGTCCACCCACTGTATTTACACCCTGTAGTATTTCATTGGTTCTCATTCACCACTGTCCATCCACTGTATTTACACCCTGTAGTATTTCATTGTCTCTTATTCACCACTGTCCACCTACTGTATTTACACCCTGTATTTCATTGTCTTATGCACCACTGTCCACCTACTGTATTTACACCCTGTATTTCATAGTATCTCATACACCACTGTCCACCCACTGTATTTACACCCTGTAGTATTTCATTGTCTCTCATTCACCACTGTCCACCTACTGTATTTACACCCAGTATTTCATTGTCTCTTATTCACCACTGTCCACCTTCTGTATTAACACCCAGTATTTCATCGTCTTATGCACCACTGTCCACCTACTGTATTTACACCCTGTATTTCATTGTCTCTCATACACCACTGTCCACCCACTGTATTTACACCCTGTAGTATTTCATTGTCTCTCATTCACCACTGTCCACCTTCTGTATTTACACCCAGTATTTCATTGTCTCTTATTCACCACTGTCCACCTACTGTATTTACACCCTTTAGTATTTCATTGGTTCTCATTCACCACTGTCCACCCACTGTATTTACACCCTGTAGTATTTCATTGTCTCTTATTCACCACTGTCCACCTACTGTATTTACACCCTGTAATTCATTGTCTCTCATACACCGCTGTCCACCCACTGTATTTACACCCTGTAGTATTTCATTGGTTCTCATTCACCACTGTCCACCCACTGTATTTACACCCTGTAGTATTTCATTGTCTCTTATTCACCACTGTCCACCTTCTGTATTTACACCCAGTATTTCATTGTCTTATGCACCACTGTCCACCTACTGTATTTACACCCTGTATTTCATTGTCTCTCATACACCACTGTCCACCCACTGTATTTACACCCTGTAGTATTTCATTGTCTCTCATTCACCACTGTCCACCTACTGTATTTACACCCAGTATTTCATTGTCTCTTATTCACCACTGTCCACCTACTGTATTTACACCCTTTAGTATTTCATTGTCTCTTATTCACCACTGTCCACCTACTGTATTTACACCCTGTAGTATTTCATTGTCTCTCATTCACCCTTGTCCACCTTCTGTATTTACACCCAGTATTTCATTGTCTTATGCACCACTGTCCACCTACTGTATTTACACCCTGTAGTATTTCATTGTCTCTTATTCACCACTGTCCACCTACTGTATTTACACCCTGTAGTAGTTCATTGTCTCTCATTCACCACTGTCCACCTACTGTATTTACACCCTGTAATTCATTGTCTCTCATACACCACTGTCCACCTACTGTATTTACACCCTGTAATTCATTGTCTCTCATACACTGCTGTCGCACCCACTGTATTTACACCCTGTATTTCATTGTCTCTCATACACCGCTGTCCACCCACTGTATTCACACCCTGTAATACTTCATTGTATCTCATACACCACTGTCCACTTACAGTATTTACACCCTTTCGCATTTCATTGTCTCTCATACACCACTGTCCACCTACTGTATTTACACCCAGTATTTCATTGTCTTATGCACCACTGTCCACCTACTGTATTTACACCCTGTAGTATTTCATTGTCTCTTATTCACCACTGTCCACCTACTGTATTTACACCCTGTAATTCATTGTCTCTCATACACCACTGTCCACCTACTGTATTTACACCCAGTATTTCATTGTCTTATGCACCACTGTCCACCTACTGTATTTACACCCTGTAGTATTTCATTGTCTCTCATTCACCACTGTCCACCTACTGTATTTACACCCTGTAATTCATTGTCTCTCATACACCACTGTCCACCTACTGTATTTACACCCTGTAATTCATTGTCTCTCATACACTGCTGTCGCACCCACTGTATTTACACCCTGTATTTCATTGTCTCTCATACACCGCTGTCCACCCACTGTATTCACGCCCTGTAGTATTTCATTGTCTCTTATTCACCACTGTCCACCTACAGTATTTACACCCTGTATTTCATTGTCGCTCATACATTTCTATCCACCCACTGTATTTACACCCTGTAGTATTTCATTGTCTGTTATACACAACTGTCCACTTGCTGTATTTACACCCTTTCATATTTCACTGTCTCTCATGCGCCACTGTCCACCCACTGTATTTACACCCTGTAGTATTTCATTGTCTCTCATACACCACTGTCCACCCACTGCATTTACACCCTTTAGTATTTCATTGTCTCTTATACACCACTGTCCACCTGCAGTATTTACACCCTGTATTTCATTGTCTCTCATACACCACTGTCCACCCACTGTATTTACACCCTGAAGTATTTCATTGTCTCTCATACACCGCTGTCCACCCGCTGTATTTACACCCTTTCGTATTTCAATGATTCCTTCATGTCTTTCTTCTCTCAGCATCCATTAGCCATCTTGGAACAATAAATTCATAATAAACTACAGCAAAAGAAACATACAATGGTACAGCCAATAGTCCTCCAACCAACGTCAGACCTATTGGCTTTGCCAACGCTTATTAGATATGACATCTTACATGGATTCTCCCCTTCCGACCCACAATGTCCTTCCATTCTTATGTGTGTCCTACTCTCTCCCATATGACTCTGGTGATAGTTTGCTACACTCCAGTCCCATTCATTTCCCTGAATATATCTATCTATTATTTTTAGCATTTCGTTGCTGTTCAGGGCTCATTCTATGCTTCATTAGACTTTAAGTACCAATTCATAACCTGCTCTTTATTGGATTCTTCAATAAAAAATATTACCAATGTGAATAACAAGAAATAGAATTCATAGCAAAACAAACATAAAATAAAAAGTGCACAGCATGGGCAGAAACTGAATACCTAAAATGTATTTAAAAAAAAGAAAATGAAGGTTCTGTGCTGTGGAACCTGGGAATGACTTTCCCCAACTCTATAGTACTCTGGAGGCCCCTAAAATGTGAGTTTTTCAGTTAAGCTGGAGTCAGTGGCGTAGCACGAGCCTCACGCGCCCTCATTTAAGGAGGTGAAAATTGCTCCCTGGCTCCTGGTTGGGTAGTGAAAGAAAGCTATAGCCAGTGTGCCCCTCCCATTCCTAGGACCCGATGCCACTGCACATGCTGAACCATTGGTATGTACGCCCATGGCCAGAGTCTAAAAGTAAATAAAGGGCTGATGATAAAGCGAGTTAATAATACTAGGCAGGTGCCTAGGGTGCCAGCACCAGACAGTGCCAAATTGACACCAAAAGCATCAAATATTACCAATTAATTCTAAGGAGGGAGCAAAAAACATAAACATAGAATTTTGCTGAAGGCTCCAGATAGTTTTGCACTTGGTCTCAAATGTCGCTCAAAAATGTGCAACAACCACAGACATGTTCTCCCTTCCTTTGCAGCTGGGAAGACCACTGATACAAATGGAATGTGGCATAACAGCCAGAGATGCTGGCTTTGGAACTGGGGGATCATGCTTGAGTCTCAGCGTTGGTTCAACATCCTGTGATTCTGGGCAAATCAATTAATAACCCCGTGCTTAAAAAAGAAGTGCTCCTCATCTTTACGTAGCGCCTCTCTCATATGCATATCATTTGTTGTGTAGCGCTACTCATATCAGTGTAGTGTGTGTCAGTACTTTACAACACGCACACATTATACAGAGACAGTGAATCATACAAGTATGTAAATCAGTCTACAGGGAATGTCACATAAGCCAATGAGGATTACAAGGTGTAGGAATCACATGTCATCCATACTGGTGGGCAGTATATTTTAAGAGGGTTTGGTCTGGGGAAACACAAGCTCAGGATTTAAAGAGTATTCCATGGGGGTCAGCTTTACTGATACAAATGTATATCTGCCCACACTTACTCATTTTAGCAATAATAGAATAATGAAAGACTGGATAAGTTCTAACTATATCACAAAAAAAGAAAGCGAAGTTCTAACTATACCATTCATGTTTGTCTGCAGCTGTTTGATGACAGGTCATTGGTCACTGTCCTATGTTAGGATTGTAACTACTGAACTGCAAGTAGCACAAGGATCTCTGTGACAAAGGCAGTAACCCACTGAGCTTCCACATAAAACACAGTTCATCTACAATTAAAAACTACTAACAGACAAATGATTTGATTTCTCTCCAGCAGGATCATTTAGCACCAGCGTTATCTGGGCATTTTGCATTGTCTTATTGTTGTCCTGCATCAGCCATGATAATGATAAAAACTGTTTAAATGAAGCACACACAAAGTATGTGTCCTGCTGGGCCTGTGCATATTTTAAAAAGAAAAACAAATGGTAACACATTCTCTTACCTACACCATTAGTCAAACTTTGTGTCACAGCCTGATGTGATAAGCAGCTGCAGGGGTCAGGAAAGGTGATAGGAATAAACAAACTTATTTTCTCCTGCGCTGCATAGAAAAAGAAATATCCATGTAATGTAACTGGTGCTCGTGTAAAGCGCTCCAATACCTTGGGGGCGAGCTTACGCTATATTGAACTATTTAAAAAAGTATTCTCTGTCATTTTCTACAGGTACATCCATTTTCAAACATTCTTGAGCCATTTTTTTCTCTCTCTTCTGTGGAGATCTGGGAACGTTTCCATGTTCACTATCAGCATCGGGGACACTGCAGGCCACTGAGGAAACACTCTGTGCCATCCAGGGAGACTGCGAAGCCAATTGCATTTCCAATGCTTGCTTACCTTCGAATGTGTCCCAACAGAGTCCTGTCCCTGGAGCTGCAAACCTTCTCCGCCAACACTCTGTTGCCTCGTCCCTTCTCAGAGGCTGTGCCTTGTGGGGAATGCTCTCTCTGGGGCCCCCACCCCCATCCCTTTTCCGGCGGGCTCTGAGTGAAGAGAAACAATGTAACTTGTTACTTTGTTTCTCTTCAGTCCTGCCCTGGGTCAGCGCGAGGAGCTCTGAGCAGGCTGCAGACTGCACCTGCTTTCTACAGCAAGCATTTCTCTCCCAGCTCTTTACCGAAGAGCTGAGGGGGCCCCCTTCACCCAACCGAAGACTGGGGGCCCCCCGCACCGCGGGGGCTGCGGGGGTGTTTGTTACTCCCCTGGGAACAGGGAGACACAGACCTGCACTGTGGCAGAACAGGGAGACACACACCAGCACTGTGGCAGAGGAACAGGGAGACACAGACCAGCACTGTGGCAGAGGAACAGGGAGACACAGACATTGACACTGCCTTGGGGGTTTAATAACAGGATGACGAGAGACATCACACTGAGAAGAGAGAGAGAGAACAGACCCCAGGAGAAGGGCAGATGATTCGAAATAACGAGAGGGGCCAAAACAATTCCAGAGAATATCCAGTGAACATCTGGGCTTCAGTTCTGAGCAGAGGCAGGGCCACCACATGTTGGTGCCACAATGCGCAAAAGTGAGCCGCCCACCCCGGGAATCCTGAAAGAATTCCAACCGGGTGGAAAGGTACTAGCAGAATATATAACTATGGGCAATCTATGCCCTGGCAGAAAATCTCCTCCGCCTTGCATTGAGGCATGGGCTTGGTACAAACACCGGTTCTTCCCATGAATGTCCATAATAAAATATCATCAACAATAAACAACGTACATTGTAGAATTCAATTCCTCTGCGCCTTTCTAAAGCACTGTTAGGTTAGCCTGCGTTAATCCCTATGGCGTTCTGATCAGCCTCTTGGCCACAGGCTCAGGCAGAAGGCGAGCTGAGGCCCAAGAGGGCCACCTCACACAACCTTACCTCGGATCCCACCAGGCTTCCGTAGCTGTCCTCGGAAACGTTGCATTTTTTCCTCTTGGGCTCCTCGTTGCTCCTCAGGTCAGAGCACATCCGGTTCAAGGTGCTTTTAAGAGACCTGTTAAAATGTAAGGAGAGAGACACGTGTCAGGGAGAGAGGGCACTGCTACAAGGTGCCAGAGAAAGAGGGCACAAAGACTGTTCACAGATCACGGGTATAGTTTACTTACACACCATGCCAGCAGGAATGTTAAAGTTTCAGGTTAATAAACCACAAACGTAATCGGTCGCGAGCTAAGGCTTTACAACAGAAGGGAAGAATCGCCTGGCTAGTTACAAAATGATTAATTCAGTGGGTGGAGCGCCTGCTGCGAATATCTGTCTGAAGACTGTTAGACGTCACTAACTCCTACGCGGTTAGTGTCAACTCTGTCGAAGTCCATAGCATGGGTACAGCTGAGGCAGGAAATACCCGCTGTAATTCAAGCGCCAAGAAACAATGTAGTTCCGGTGTACATTTTAGGTACAATGTTATTAATTTGAGCCCCAAATAGGCTATGGAGTTTGAACTAAAATGAGTGGTGGACAGGGACGCTGTAGTGTATCCTTCCAGAAGAAAGCTGCAGACGTTGTGTAATCAGTACTTGAAGCTCACAAAAGCGTAATCAAATTAGCTTTTTGGATTAGGCTTCAGGAGAGTAATGCCCCATTGCAAACTGTTACAAGGGAATGGATGTGACTACTTAATACAACTAATGTTTTGAGAGGCGTGCATGCAAATTGCCGTCTTCTGCCCATATTACCAAGGTGAAATGGCGTTCAATTTGGCCACAAAGCCCTTGACTACAGAGTCCAAACGGATAACGCGGCTATTATGCTAATATATGAACGGGTTGGCATTTGCGTTGCCTATTGGGCGAGCGAGGACCCATTACTGACAGCGACTTATGACAAGCATGGTCCGCTTTCACTTTCGTCCATTGTGAAAGCTTTCTTGTCTTTATAGGGCGATGTGTTTTAACACATGGCCCCATAAAGATAAGAAAGCTTTCACGACGCACGGAAGGCAGACGAGCCCGTCCAAATGGGACGGCTCAAAAAGCCAAACAAAAACTTCAGCAACAGCTCTTTTCCAATGGCTGGCCACCGTTTAGCATAAACGGTGACGCCAGCCAATGGAAAAGAGGGGCGGGGCTTAATGCCCTCTACACAAAATACCTAAAAACGTTAAATCTCGCCAGCGAGACTGCACGTGTGCACAGCCTACGCCAGGCGAGACCTAAAAACTTGAATAGGACTTCCCAATATAGGAGTCCTCTTAGAAGGTAACGCACAGTCTGTTTATATATCCTTAACGCCAATCCTTTGGTTCGGGATTTTAACACTAGTGATTGCACTTTGGCTTTATAAGAGTTCATAGCAACTTCTTTAATGCAGGTACCTTCCATATTCACTAATTAATTGAGAGAACCAGTTTACTACACTTATGCCCATTTAAATTTTTTTAGACCGAGTTCGAAGCTGTAAAAGAACATTTAGATCATCCATGTGAATCCTGGTTGGAGAATATAATTTTAATTTGAAAGTGGTAAAAAGGGGTAAGGAGACAAAGGTAAAGGGAAGCAGGGTAAGGAATGAGCATACAAAGGGGGCCCACCACAAATAAGTTGCTAAAAGGAGGAGCATGGGGGATGGCAAACTAAAGTAATATTAAAAATGGGAGAAGGAGGTTGACTGACGCAGAGTACCTCGCTTTACAAAAAAAGGTTGTAGAGGGAGGAAGGGAGACGTAATACCGGTATTATGGCAAACTTAAAAATAAGCAGAGGAAAGTGGGCTTGAGAGTGGTGGGGTTGCCCAACAAAACAGCAATTTAAAAAGTAATGAAATATCAGTCAGTGACATTACATACGGTGTGAAGAAAAAAATTAGATATTCAAACGTTGTGAGAAAAAATGAGAGAACCCCCATTTTGAAGATAAATGACATTTACACCTTTATCAAAACATGTAAAGGACATTTTCGGAAAAAAGGTATTCTGTGAAGTGGATTTCTACCAAAGGGCAAATGCCATTATTGCACATTTAGAATAAATAGTTTAGGTGAAATACTTTCTCAATATTGCTATTGTATTGATTAATTTTTCTAGGAAATCATATACAACGGATGTAACACCAGGTAGTACAATGAAGGAAGTGGCCTGATTTGGGTCACTTGGGTCCCTCACGACCACCTCTAAGCCTTCCCAATAATTGAAGAGTCGGTCAGGCAGTAGAGAATACAAACCAGTTAATTTATTGCAAAATACACTGCAGCGGAGCCCAGTCTGACCAGTCTCCTTAGATGACTGCCGAGGGGACTGACTCCTGTCTGTCCAGTAATACAAAATATACATTTCGTACACCTTTAAAGTCCAGCCCAAACAGGAATTTTCCACCTCAGGCCATGGTGTTCAAAGAAGACAAACAAGGATGAGACACGCCACAGAGCTGGGTACATACTATATTGATCCCAAGGCCACTCGGCCGGTGTCTACCATTTTAAGATGTGGGAACGAGTTTAACTAACAGCAAAGAAGGTACATTCATTAGAGCAGCAAAGTCTCAACCTTGAGAAGTACGAGCTGGAGGCACAGGGGCGGTCTTTCTGCTGAGGCAAGCCTCATGAGACAGAAGCTCGATCCTAGTTACAGAACAAGATGGCGTCAATAAAGATGGCTTCATGAATGCTAACTTAACACAGAATAGAGTTCGAACATAGCAAGGGAAGCATCTCAGTTCTGGGTATCACAGAAATAACATTTCAAATCTAACAGGCCCTCCTTTTAGCATTCATGCTAATCTTTATTGGTGCCATCAGGTAGGGGTATTTACAATTGTAAAACAGGGAGAAGGGAAACATTCACAAATATACTACCATCGCTGGCACATGAACTGTATGTTAGAACAAATACTGCAGGATGTTAACATATATAATCAAAATTCGAAAATACCCTCATCAACATTGAGCATGTCCTGAACACCCTGCATCATCCTAGCCTTTGCAGTAGAATCATGTCTCGGGGTTCGGGGACTTGCCTTGAATGTTGGTACACAGCAAGCACAACAGGCAGGGAGACAGTGTATACACAGGCAACATGTCAGGATGATACCTGTTATGGCAATGAGGAAAGTAAGAATCTTCCAACCCCAAGTAGCAAATAGACCCCAGAACCATCCTGTGAATGACCATGTACTATTCTCTTGTTTTATCCCCGATGCTATCTTATGCAATTTCTGTATGGCAGCGTACACAGTGGGGGCATGGTCAGGAATATAAACACAACAGCTACTACCAATGACGCGACAGGCCCCACCCCGGTCAGCCAAGATAAAGTCTAAAACCATACAGTTTTGTAGGGCAACAAGTCTCGTAGCCTGCACTTCTACTGTGATATTTGTCAATATTACTACAGTCCTATTAATGACTCCTTCCACCACCCTCGTGAGCCATCTAATATTGAGACTATTAGCCACAGGGCCCCAGAAAGGTATGATGCCTTTCATTGCATCCGTAAACTGCTGCAATGTTGTGTCTGTCTGATCTATGTCATCTGTATTAATAATTCTCTTAATACGGGGTACATGGGCCTCTCTATGTTGTAGACGATGGTCCTTATGATAATTGGGAGGGGCTACGTACACAGGTAGCAGAAGGTAAGAAAGGTAATACCTTCCCGACCATCCTTCAGGAAGCCAAACATAACCTCAGGCTCCACAAACTAAATAAACATTACGTGGCGGGATCAGGGGTGGACTCTTTGTTGCTCTCAAGTTATAAGTAGTGTTGCATCTGCTCTCCCCCACCTCTATGTCTCCAACCCCCTGGACACAGAAAGGAGCCATGACATCCACCACTGACAAGGGTATCGGCTTATCTTCAGTAACATTGCCGGTCTGGAAGGACTGGTAGTATTCTGAGGAGTTGAACTGTAGGAAATTGTCCCTCTCCACCTGAGACCAATTTCTCTCTGTCTCTCCCTTGTACGCATGTGTGCAAGAGTTCAAGAACAACCTGCCAAACGTCTCTCGGCCTGTGGGAGCACAGGGGGAACTCTCTGCTGGAAACACACATTCTGTGTCAGGGTACAAGAACTAGTACTCTTCCGTTCCAATGTATCAGCCTGGTGAAATGAACGGACCATGTTAAGTAATGCAAACCACCCCTCACAACTACTAACAAATGACAAGGGCATGGATAGCAAATTCTTACTTCTATGAGTCACCAAGGGCAACATCCACATACCCAACACTTTGTCGTATTGTAAGCAGTGTGCGTCTGATGCAAAGTGTGAATGAAAACATTATCCTTATAGGACTTCCTGTGCTCCTCCTTGTGGGGCGCCAGGGTAACGAAGATATGCTCTGGGGAAACAGGCGTGGTACCAATTCGGGTGTGGGAAGGATATCTCTCCTCAAGGAAGTATGTTACCCCAAGTACCAATATCAGAGAAATTAGGATAATTGCTAAGAACACAACTTTGCCTCTAACAGACCAGGAGGACCAAACAGGCTCATTTCGCTCAGGACGTGTAGCTGCAAAAGGCTGCTCCTCCTGCATAGACCAGGGAGCTGCTCGTCCAGCTCGTATTCAGATCTCAGTTGCAGGGTAAACTATCTTCTCCTTCAGAAACACAGTCCATTTGCCCTGTTAAGTGACTGTCCGAATGACGCACCAATCCCTCTGTCACTGAGCTAATATTGGTCCCACAAGCAGGGTACATGCATTCTATTAATCAGCAATGCAATCCATCCCTCCTAACCTGACTTTCCCTTTGGTGCACTGTTCCTCTTACGGGGGCGCAAATTGTATCTCAACACTCCAGGCACAGCAGGGTCAGAGAACAAGGGGTCAGGCTCAAGGGGAGCAAGGGAAAAAGGGCCATACTCAGGCACATCGGTGTATTGGCTCTCAACTGGACGCAACTCGATCACTGGTGGGCCAGCAGGCTGGTCCTCCTGTATGGCCTTAATTTCAGGTGGCACCACTTCAGTCAGCACTGCAATACTCTCCTCCTCCGTCGGTGCCCATGTGAGCCGAACATCCGAAAAGGGGATGAACCACGGCACTCACTCCATCTTGCTGTCTCCAATCCCGTCCGCGATCCACTGGTCATAGAACAGCGGATGAGGCACCCTTTTGCAATGGGTGCTATGTATCCAGTTCTTCCGCCTGTCAACTTTTACTGCTGTCCCGGTGGCCAGAATGACCTGGAGTGGTCGCTTCCAGCGTGGCTCCAAGCTCTCCTTTGAAAGTTCCGTATTAACACCCAGTCTCCAGGTCGTAGTTCATGACCAGGAGCCTCTGGATGTTGCTGCAACGTCTCAGCGATCTGTTGGTGAATAGAACGCAGATTTTTGGTTAACTCGTAAAGATAGTTGATAAGCAAGGAGTATTCAATTTCAGAGAACCTGCGCGGTCGCGGACCACCCCGGACATTTGCCGGGCGTTCAAACACAACCTCGTACGGGGACAATCCTGTTCTAGAGTGAGCTGTAACTCTCGTAGACATTAATGCTAGAAGTAAAGCATCAGGCCACTGCAACCCTGTGCTCTCTTTGATGTTAGCCCTTTTCAACTTGAGAGTACCATTGTACTTCTCAGCCAGGCCTGCAGATTGGGGGTGGTTCGCTGCATGAAACTTCTGCCTAAAGGGCAATCCATCGCACACCAACTGGATAACTTTAGCATTGAAGTGGCTGCCATTGTCACTCCAGATCAAACAGGGCAAACCTAAACGTGAGAAGAACCCTTTCAAGAGTACCTTCGCCGTCGCTATGGTGGAGTAAGCCTCTACCCATTTACTGAATGCACAGACAACCATCAGTACATATTTCAAATTGTTGACCCATTCCATTTCGATACAATCCATCTGGAGAACCTCGAAGGGGAAGGAGGGTGGTACAAAGCTGCCAACAGGAGTGGGAGTACCTTTTCCAGGATTCTGCATTAAACAAACCATGCAATACTTTACTAGGTGAGTTTCAACCTTGGGAATGTTGTCATTTGGTCATGCAGGGTCTAACAGCTTACAGATACCCTTCATACTAATGTGCGCTGGCCCATGCACCATGGTAACCACAGGGAGAACATACGCATGCGGCAGCATCAATCTCTGCTTCGCGGATTTGTCCGTCCAACACCCATCCTCATCCGAATTACCGGTGCTCTCCTGCCATATTGCAAATTCTTTAATTGTTGCCTCACTTTGGATCTCTTTCACGTTCCCTAAGGTATCCTCAAACACCTCATTTTCAGGCACCAATCTAGCTGGACCTGCTGTCTGGTCTACAAATGCATTACCACTCCCAACATCATCAATTATTGCCTTATGAGCACTACACTTCGCTATTGCCAGTCTCTTAGGGAGTGTCAGGGCTGACAAAAGTCTGTGTTTTAATGGGAAATTCTGTATCCTCATGCCATAGGACATCAAGAAGCCCCTTTAAGCCCAAAGCCGCTCAAAATTAAGGGCCACGTCGAATGCATACTGACTGTCAGTATATATATTGACAGCTAGCCCTTCACTCAACTTACAGACGTGAAGGAGGGCCACTAGCTCTGCCACTTGCGCTGATTGGTAGGGAACTCGTAATGTCTCAACTACAGTGCGTAAGGTGGTGATAGCGTGGGCTGCTGTTGTCGTGCTGTCTGGTAATTCAAAACAAAAGCCATCAACATATAGTTCCCCCTGGGGTTCGATAGGGGAACATCAGTCAGGTCTACCCGTCCCTTCGTATCTTCCTCCATGCGGTAGATGCAATCATGCACGTCCGCCTCCTCCTTCTCAGAAGGGAGGGCTAGTAACGTGGCTGGGTACAGAGTGGAACATCTTTTGATGGTGACGTGTGGTGCAAACAGGGTCAACTCATAGCCAGTCAGACGTGCACTAGCAAGGTGCTGTGTCTTCGTTCTCTTCAAAAGTATGTCCACAGCATATGGAACCTAACTGTGAGATCAGTATCAAGGACGAGCCCTGCCGATTGTCGAAAAGAAATGGCCACTGCCGCGACCGCTCTCAGACAGCTCAGGAGGGCTCTGGCGATGTTGTCCAGCAGAGCAGAGAAGTAAGCACACAGCCTTTGCCTACTGCCAAAGGCCTGTGTTAAGACAGAGAGCGTGCAGGCAGCCGTTTCGTGGACATACAACACGAACGACTTCTGGTAGTCTGGGGTGCCAAGCACAGGTGCAGAGCAAAGCGCTGTTTTTAGCTGCTCAAAAGCATGTTGACAATCATACGTCCAGGGCAAAGGTTCATACAAATCTTTAGTGGTTAGGCGCAGCAGGGGTTTTGTTAGTAAAGCAAAGTTAGGGTTCCAGTGGCGACAATACGAAGTGATGCCTATGAACGTTCGCACATCCCGCTGCGTCTTAGTGATGGGCATCTTAGTTATATCAGCCACGCGCTCAGGTGTTAGTCTCCTTCCCTCCTTCGACAGTAGTTGACCTAAGTAGGTGACCTCCTGTCGACAACATTGAAATTTTGAGAGGGACACTTTATGTCCATAATAAGCCAAATGTAGTAATAATTTAACCATTGCATCTTTGCAACCCTTTTCAGTATCCGAAGCTATCAAAAGCTCATCCACATGCTGAAATAGGACATTACTTGAGGGAAGGAAAAGGGAGTCCAATTGACCTTTTAAATCTTGGCTATAGATACTGGGGCTTTCAGTATAGCCCTGAGGCACCCGACAGAATCTAAAACTTCTGCGAGCAAAGGAGAACCCAAACAGATACCTACTGTCTGGATGTATGGGAATGCTAAAGAACGCATTTTTCAAATCAATGACAGAAAAGTATGTGGCAGAGGGAGGAATCGTGGTCAGGAGAGCAGTGATGTCTGGAACAACAGGGAACTGGGGAATCACTATTTTATTCACCTCACACAAATCAATCACAAAACGGTAGACATCGGATTGTCATCCAGGGAATCCGAGGGTGCCCTTTTTAAGATGAGATGAATAGGGCTATTGCACACATTAGCATGCGTCTCCTCAACCACTCCAGACTCAATCAAATCATGTGTAATCTGTAGCAACGCCCATTCTCCTGCCTTTGGTATCTTGTACTGGGGAAGAGGAGGCAGACCAGCATTGTCCTTGATCTTAATGGAAACCGGAGGGATCAGCAACAGCCCTACGTCCGTGTCACTTGTAGCCCATAATGTTGTCTGGATTTCCCTGAACACAGCTGTAAGAGGCTCATCTTTCGACAAACACTGCTTGGAATTCACCACATGGTCATATAGATGCCATCTGGAGAGCACGAAATAGTCGCATGTAACTTCTTCAACAGGTCCAAACCCATTAAGTTTACTCCACAATTCGATGTCAATAAGAAGGGCGAATCTACGGTAAAAGGGCCAATAGTCAAAGCCAGAGGCTCAGAGATGGGGCTCGCAACTGGTATGCCTGAGAAGCCTACCAACATGTTATTTTGGCCAGACAGGGCTGCCCCGGGGACCAGTGAACGAGAAACAGAGCTATTCATTGCGCCTGTGTCCACCAAGAATTTATTCGCTGAGCCCTGCAGACCAGCAGTGACATAGGGTCCTCGCTGGTCCACCAGGATCTGGACTGATCCCCGTCCCGGTCCGTCCTAGCCGTGGTTAAGTCCCTTCACTTTGTCCACGTCATAATTATCATGGTAATATTGCCGGCCTCTTGGATCATCAAAATAGTTCTGCTCAGACCGACCTGGCTGTTCTTCACTTCCCCGGCTCCCGCCATATCCAACTGCTCCCCTGCCTCTCCCTCGTGACCCCCTTCCTATCGGAGCCTCCACCCTTTGCAACAGCGTCGTACACTCACTACGCCAATGTCCCTCCTCTTTACAGTACGCACATTGATTTGGTCCCACAGGCATAGTATTCCAGCAGGTGCGGTGCAACTGCCGGGCCGAACCTATTCCCCGCCCTCTACCACTACCCTGGGACACCTGCTGCATCAACACCTTCATCTTCAAGTCATTATTTTTTTCTCTACCTTCTTCTTCTCTTCGTTCTCCCGTGCTCTTAATACTGAGCCATACTTAATATTACAGATGGGGAGGAGGTAGTCCAAGTGCTCTCTGAAGCCTGCAACCGAGTCGCGATCTCAGGAAGCAAGTTTGTAACAAACCTCTTATCAAACAATCGTAAACCTCCCTCTATCGACAAGTCCTGTCTGCTGAAATCCAGAAACACCCCTTCAAATCTAGTGAAGAAATCGGATGCGCTTTCATCTATCTGCTGACGACATGCTGTTAATTTATCCCAATCTACTCTTCTCGGTGGGATCAAGGAGTGCATATAGGTGATAATTTGGCTCTGCAAAGCTAGTATCTCATCTTTAGGTTTCTCACCAGGCTTCCTCTCCTTATCCCATGCCCTAATTTCATCTGAAGTGCCATCCAGCTCCACTACATGGTCCTGCGTATGCACCTGCCGCCAAATATCAACAGGCACCAGTAAACCGAAAAACATCTCAATGTCGGCCAGCGTCATCACCGTCGAGGACGCAGCCTCCGTCAACTCTTTATAATAGGCAGTGGGATTCTTCCTAGGGTCGGGCAACTGAGTCTTAAGAGCTAAAGCCTCACTCCTCTTCCAAGGAAAATAAACCCACCATTCGTGAAAACGGCCCTCCACCCACTGCCGGATGACCTGGTTCTGCCCATTTCAAAGCTCTGGTATTTTAGGGGTGATTGTTGGGAGGTACTTCCCTCATCGGGAACTGAGACACTGCAATCGGGCTCTTTTCGAATAACCTGCCTCGGTATCCAATCAGCGTGGCAACATTACTAAAAACATATTGAAAAGAAAGAGTATGCAGTTCCTCAGTGAGAAGGGGAGTGTGAGTGCAGAGAAGAGACCGTAAGAAAGAGGAATACCTCTATTCGGAACTAGGGTCCTCACACACCCAGCAAGCTAGGTGTCATGCTTCATCATATGGACCTGCTCCTCGTCGGGCCGGCGCTGCAATGCCCGACGGGCACCCTAAAAGGGGCTCTTTGGCGGAGATCTTTAGTTCCTGGCCGTATGATGCAGTGTGTGTGAGAGGAACCTAGTGGTGTAGATGTGAGTGCAGGTATGTGGGTTAAAACAAGTTGGAGAGTCCAGAAATATAATTTTATTAAGGGTGGCTCTCCACCTGACTAAAAATGAAAACAGAGTGGCAGCTAGCTGATATTATGATTCAGCTTGGCTAAGCTCCTCTGTGCTGGTCGACATTTTTCTTGCATTGTGTGAGGACCCTAGTTCCGAATAGAGGTATTCCTCTTTCTTACGGTCTCTTCTCTGCACTCACACTCCCTTTCTCACTGAGGAACTGCATACTCTTTCTTTTCAATATGACTAATTGGGCATGTATGCTGGACCTTCTTAAATAAAAGCCCATCAGTCCCTCCTTTGTTAACACAACATTACTAAAAACGTCATTAGGAGCCATGCCAGCCGCATACACACTATCCCGAATATCATAAATAGTTTGAGGGGCAACACCAATAAAATACTGTTCCCATAGCCCAATCAAAGTAGCCGACATATGCTTGAGGGCATGCTGCTGCACAAACGTCTCATTGTTTTTCAACACACTCCATACGTCCTCCACACTGTAAATCGGACTCCGGGCCCACTGAGAGGTCAGGTCAGCCACCATCTTTTTCTCTGCATCACCCACACCAGACCGAATCAGCACTCGCCCCATTCTTTCATTAGCAGCCTCCCAATCCCCATCATCCTCTCCCGCACCGGTGTGCCAGCATACAAGAAGGACGAGGAAAGGGAGTGAGGGGAGGCCACACTCATAGAAGTTACGGGAACCGTGGACACCAATGTCTGTGTGGTGGGTGTAAGCGAGAGGGATAGGGAAGGACTTGGGGCAATGGGTGCAGCAGATTGGCCTGTAAGCACTGCAGTCTCGGCCGATAGAGCCAAAGGGGAAACAAAGGGTGCTGCATTTGAAATGCTTGGTGCAGGGGGACCAGATGCGGCAGCATGGGGTGTGGGTGAGACTGCGGCGTATATCCTTTGTGGGGCATAAGGAGGGGGTGGCTGTACATCTAACAGATCCTCCACAAAAGGATCACCTTCTTCACGTGTGACATGAGACTTATCACATTGCAATCTGAACTTCCAGTCAGCATTCTCTGTGCCCTTCTCTATCCTCTCCCTCTCATACGCTATAGCCTTTTGAGTTACTGTCTGTATCTTCCCTCTCCGGGCTTCCTTCTCCTCCCTTATTCGCCCTTGCTTAGCTTCCTTTTGCCATATCTGAAGATTATCAAACAGACTGTCGACTTCTTTTTGCAAACAATTTATCTTGCAGGAAGTTCAAGTTCTGCTCATCAAAAGTACCTGTCAAAGGCCATTGCAACTCAGCATCATCCCTCGAATATTTGTACTAAACATAATAGGGCCAAGGCCATGTTTCACATACATGCCAAAGTTTGGAGTGCCCTCCGGAGGCGCAGGCTGCCTCTCCTTCAATCGAGCATCAGCAGAGCAACAATGGCACCCGAAACAGCAAAACTTGCTAAAACAGGGCATCTTCAAAAATACAGAAAGACAAATGCGCTACTTGCACCCGGCAAGTGACTTACCAATTCCTCACACACAAGTCCGTCCTCAGACTGCATTAAACACTCACAACCCAAGGACTGGTCCACGGACTGCACCAATTCTTCAAATTAGACTCCACATCATGAGTCTCAAACACAAACCAAACCTCAGACGTTTTCAAGAAAAGCCAAATTATAAAGTCACCTGGTGAGGGGAGGAGTTCACACAGACACCCTGTATCTCCAAATTGGTCCGCAGACCTGTCAATTGTACAAACAAATGAAAAGGAAAAAGGTTTCCAGACCGCAACCAAAATTATTCAACACAGCGCCATATTTACCAGAAATCAAGACAAACTCACCATGTGCACACAGGTCGAACAAAGTTATTCTCCACTGCCGACTCTTAGGACCAAACGTCCAGTTCCAAGGGTTTCGCCTTTCAGGACCCCAGCCGGGATGACCACTTGACGCGGCACCACGCGATCAGAAAGGCGGGGCAGCTGCGAGAACTAATCTCGGTCATGTGGGGATCCCCGATCCGCCCATCTTACTGGACGCGGCCCCGACCTCCACACCCAGTTGCAGGCGAGGATGGGTCACCTGGTGAAGTCACTGTTCTGGCGCTAAATGAAGGAAGTGGCCCAATTTGGGTCACTCACGACCACCTCCAAGCCTTCCCAATAAATGAAGAGTCGATCAGGCAGTAGAGAATACAAACCAGTTAGTTTATTGCAAAATACACCGAAGCCAAGCCTAGTCTGACCAGTCTCCTTAGATGACTGCCGAGGGGACTGACTCCTGTCTATTCAGTAACACAAAATATACATTTCCAACACCTCTAAAGTCCCACCCAAACTGGAATTTTCCAGCTCAGGACATGGTGAACAAAGAAGGCACACAAGGATGAGAGACGGCAGAGAGCTGGGTACATGCTATCTTGATCCTAAGTTTAACTAACAGTAAAGGTATGCAACAATAGATAGTACATTCAGTATAGCAGCGAAGTTTCAACCTTGAGAAGTACATGCTGGAGGCACAGGTGCGGCCTTTCTGCTGAGGCAAGCATCATGAGACAGAAGCTCGATCCTAGTTACAGAACAAGATGGCGTCAATAAAGATGGCGCCATGAATGCTACCTTAACACGGAATAGAGTTCGAACATAGCAAGGGAAGCATTTCACTTCTGGGTATCATGGAAATAACACTTCAAATCTAACAACTAAATATGTAACGCACAATATAAGAGCGTGGTAATATTGTTTAAACAACCCACTTAACAATACAACCTAGCACTACACACACTTAAAATCTACAGAAACAGGTGATCACTGGATGGCCTGGAGGACTTCCTTTCCTCGATCTGAAATAATAGTGCCCTACCAAGGAAACATCCACCAGTTGCTCAGAAATTTACCTGTACCGGCTACTCCAGCTCTTGGGTGCCAGGGAGATTTGTGTATCCAGATAAGGCCTCTACCTGCCTGCCCCTCTCCTGGGGGAAACCACATGGGTGCCTCCCTACCCTTTCTGTTACTCCAGGTTCTATCAACCTCCAGATGCCTCTCTCCATCTTAGTAGCCCATACTCCTAACACTCATTCATTAAGCCCACTCATATGAGAAATACTGATATCTGGTACCACTGAGGCAGCCGTCAAATGTCTCCCTCTGTTGTTAGGAGGTTCCTACAGGGCTGAACCATCAGGGTCAAATAGTCATAAAAGCTGTTCATCCTCTAAGACTAACATACTTCAATCTGGTGCAGTAATCACTCAACATCATTCTCACACTCACCTGCTATTGTGTAAGACGACCCTACAATCTCTCTGATTCGAATATTCAACAGGCTTTTTTTCTTTCTGTAATCAGCTCTAGCAGGTGATATTTCTCTGGTGATAGGCATGAGAAGGTAACAACCTAGCTAGTGCCTGGGTTCCTATATTGTAGAGCCCCTTGTATGCTTTCCCGGGTCCTGCTTAATGTGTCTCATCAAGGCTGGACAGACTTACCCACTTTTTTCTTGAAGTTATGCATGCTTTTAGATATTCTCTGGGTTGGGAAGTGGGGTGCGATTATTATGCATTAACTCACCACCCTCTCTCAAGAACTGGCTTGCTCTGGCTACCCACAACAGAGCTCTGATTAACTGCATTTCATTGTCATATAAACACAGCATTTCTGTTCCAGATGCTTTCCACATAAATACAAAAAGTGTGCTGTGTGTGAGATGTGAAGAGGGAACATGGCGGCGGGTTAGTTCTGCTACGCGCTCCATCTTATCTCCTCCAGATATGTCAGGCTAAACTCCTGAGCCTTTCCTGAAAAATATACCAACAACACCGTGGTCCCTCTCAGCTTCCATCCGCCTCCTTGATTCTTTCATTGTCCATGAGCCCTAGACGGGGTAAGTGCCTTGATAGCAGGGAACCAAGCACTGCTTTCCCTCCTAAACAGACACCACAGAGACAAGGAAAAGTGAATCCTACTAAACCAGATTCTGTGCAGGATGAGCAAGTAAGACAGGGGGTAGCATCTGATGTGCATGTTTTTTTCTGAGACTGCTGATTTTACTATCTCATCTCCACAGATTGAGGGCTTATCTGGTAAAAAGGGGATAGAGGTCCCCAGCAGATATGCTTTACGAAATAAAAACTTTAGCATTTCGGGGCCTCTTGCAAACCCTACTACTATTCCACCTGTCCCCATTTTTGGGAACACGGTGACAAAAAAACTTCGCAGGAAAACGGGGAAATCTGGCTCAACCCTCAAAACTCTTCTTCGATACCCTCGGTACAACAACAAAAGGAAACACCCCAAATAAGGATAACCCCATCCCTTAGATCCTTTTTCAAGGTACCCGCTAAAGTCCAACAGGCTGGTCCAACCTCCCCAGAGACGGTGGAATCGTATCAGAACAAGGGGGTTTCTGCTGAGGCTTTTGTGGTAAGCATGAAAGTTAATAACGCTAATATTTCAGCTGAAGGGGCGGTGCACTTGAATATTGCCATCTCTAATAGATTGTGATGACGACCCAGTCAACCCGCCTGTCGAGATGAACCAAGCTTCCGCCCCTCTGGCCCCTGGAGACCCTCCAGCCTCAAATAGTCCAAAACAACTGGAATTGGCAGATATGTTAGAGGCCCTATCCTCAGAGATCAGAAACAAGTTTGCCATCTCGGAAAGGAATCAGTCTAAAATTCAAGACTTCTGAGTGACTTTCAAGGTCAAAATGTCGGCAATTACAGAGAGAATCTATGTGATGGAAGCCTCAGTATAGGCCCTTAATAAGGAAGTGGAGACCAATCGAACCGAGATACAACTACTAAAAAGTGGTGAGAAAGCCATGCTGGACAAAATTGAGTCCCTATAAAATAACGCTAGGCATAACAATATTAAGGTGCTCAATATCCCGGAAGGTCTGGAGGGAAATAACATTAAATGTTTCTTCATAAACCTACTAAAGGAGTGTATTCCCACCATTGATTCCCAAGACCTAGAGGCTGATATTCAGAGAATTCATAGAGATCCCTTCTCAAAAAAATCTGAATAGGAAAACCCCCAGGAGAATTTTGGCCAACTTCAAAACATATACACTAAAAGAGCCAGTACTGTCTGAGGCTTTAAAAGCTGGTAGTTTCACTAAAGGGGTGTGGTCATTTCGGATTTGGTTGGCTCTTCCAAGAATCACACGGGACAGGCAGTGGGAGCTTGGGAAATTCATGTCAATTCTAAGATCTTTAGGTGCAATAGTCCAACTGAGATTTCCGTCCCTACTTAGTCATGTGGAAGAATAAAATGGCTAACTTTAGGGATCCTAAGGAGGTATGGATTTTCATTGACCAAACAAAGGCTCAGGGATCATTTATTTTTCTTTTGACTGTAATTGTCTTAATCCGGAGGGTGATGTGAGCTACAATGGGTAATCTTTTCATCATACCCGGGTTATCTTTAGGGAGGATTCCCGGGGGGAGAGAGGGGCACAAGAGAAACAATTTAGTTTTTTATTTCACTTGGTGGGGAGCATATTAGGGAAAAAAGAAAAAAAAGCCCTCATCATATGGCTATAGTAAATGAGATTGTAAATAAGAGACAGGCAGGCCATGATCAAGTTGTCTAACTGGTGTTAAACTTTGGAACTGATAAAAGCCAAATGCCTGTTTTTACCCTAGTTAAAATCATAGCATGGAATGTTATTGGCCTTAGAGTAGCGGTTAGATGAAGGAGGATCCTCCAATATTTGAGCCAATCCAACTACCATATCACAATTTTACAAGAAACACACCTAACCATTGACAAATGGGAGGCCGCTCGAAGCAGAAATGGATTGTAAGCTCTCTTCATACAACCCAAATATGTTGCATGAAAGGAGTAGCTCATATTTTTCAAAAATCGACAAAGGCGACCATGGGGGCCTTTAAGTTGGATGCTAAGGGGTGATGGATTATTGCTGATGTTAAGATTCAGAATTAATGGTTTGTTTTAGTGGAGTACTATGGACCAAACCTAGATGATGAAGCTTCGTTAAATTCCATTTATAATCACTTACTACAATCTAATTTTCCTGTTATTATGGGAGGTGATTTTAATATTCTCCTGAATCCCACTCTTTATAGATCTAAAGGGGTGGGAGTAGTACCTACTAAAATGGGTTCTTTTATCAGAGTCTTGCTTGAAGATCTAGGTCTTACAGATATTTGGAGAGCAAAAAACAAGGCTATAAGTGGCCACCCAAGTTTTACATTCCACAATAAAAAACATGGGCACTTTTCCAGAATTGATTTTTGCTAGGCTGACAAATAGCGTTAAAGCTGTGGCACATATTCTGAAGCATCTTTCAGATCACTCTGCTGTGCTGATAGAACTACAAATAAAGAGAAGTTCTTCGATCGGAAGATGGACTTTCAATAGATCTCTACTCTCCGACGCACCAGCAATAATACAACTGAAGAGTGATACCCTGTCTTTTTTTTAAATTAATGACTCCTCTGTCCCATTACATGTAATATGGGATGCCTATAAGGCATTTTTAAGAGTTATTAGTCTTGCCACAAAAAAGCATAAGGAAACTAGAGCTATGATAAAAAAAAACTGGAAGCAGACATCTCCAGATATCTGAGTGAAAAAGGTACTCAACAAGGCAACCAGTAGCAGAGGGAGGATAACAATGAAGTTATAGTTAAAAGACAGGTGTTAGTAGATTATCTAGACAGCATTACTAGAAGAAGATGGGAGGCTCGTAAATTAGCTAATTATGAATATGGAGAAGGATGTGGCCAGCTCCTTGCTTGGAAGTCTTGCATCAACCACACAAGGAATATAATTAAGGAGATTGCTAATGTTGAATCGGGGGGGGGGTCTAGTCAGAGAATGCTAAAATAGAACAAGCATTTCTGTCTGATTTTTCAAGATCTATATACAGAGGATCAGGTAGTCTCTGACACTCAAATTAAAGATTATGTTGATAGAATAACACTGCCACCACTTGCTGATGACCAAGCTCTACGATTGAACCAAAATATTTCCCTAGAAGAACTTAAGGCTACAATGAAAAGTCTAAAAAGAGGTAGAGCCACGGGGATAGACGGTATTCCCAACGAGTTTTATATTTCTCTTGCTGAGGAAATCGCCCCAGTTCTGGCGAAATTGTTTGACAGCATCTTCTCCGATGATTTCCCGATTCCTAAGTCTTGGGACAAGGCAGCTGTCAGTCTAATTTTGAAGCCTAATAAAGACTCTAAAAAATGTGAGTCCTACAGGCCTATCTCCTTGTTGAATTGCGACTATAAAATCTATGGGCAAATTTTAGCAGAGAGGTTGAATCCTGTGATGGACTCTGTGGTTCAGACCGATCAGAAGGGATTTATTAGGGGTCATCAACTTCATGATTTAACTCATGAGTTGATTGGCGCACTTGATATCTCCTCAGCTAAATAACTACCTCTTACCATCTATGCATTTGATGCAGCACAGGCCTTTGACAGGGTGAGCTGGCCCTTTTTACGTTACATGATTCACATCATTGGGTTAGGTGATAAACTTGCCAGGGACATTAGTAACATCTATAAGACCCCTACAGCGAGGATAGTGGTTAATGGGAATCTAACAAACTCAATCAAGTTGGAGCGAGAAACAAGTCAGGGTTTTCCCCTCTCCCCATTACGCATAGACTTATACATTGAACATGTAGTATCAGGGCTAGTCAAATCTTTGCACCGTTTGAGTCAAATGGGTGGGTGAAAAAAGTAGCCCTGTATGCGGACGACTTGATAATCTTCACAAGGGATAGCCCCAATATCTTACCTAGGCTGGAGCAACTTTTAATGGATTTTGGGAGGGTTTCTGTCTATTTAATTAATCACCAAAAAACAAAAATTATTACCTTGAATACAGAATCAAATATCCCATTCGTTAAACAACAAATCAGATACTTAGGAGTACAGATCACACATGACATTACCAGGTTAGCCCAGGTAAACCTTGAATTAAAAAGGAAAGAGACAGGAACATTACTAAGATCCTGGGGTAGCCTCCCACTCTCCATTCTGAGCCACTCCAACCTGGTTTAAATGTCAACCTTGCCAAAATTTACATTTATCTTTGATGCGACTCCTCTATCTTTTAATCTTAAAACAAAAGGTCTGCAATGTTATATATATAGCTTTCTCTAATAAGGGGGTGAGGCTTGCCTTGAGGAAGCCATGAGCACAAAGTTAGACAGTGGCATAGCAAGCTCCGAATTGCGTTTTTACTGCTGGGCATTTCAACTAAAGAATGTAAGCTCTCTCTTATTTGGATCTTCTTGTTTCCCTCCCTTTCTCCAAGCCATGTCTAAAAATGTCCCACAGGGCTGCGACGGTTTTCTTTTCAAGTTTGGGCACCCTAAATTTTTTTTCAAAGTCAAACTAAAGGTGTTGAAATCTGCCTGTGAGCTCTGGTATCAGATTAGAAAGATTCTAACTACAGTATTGGTGCCCCCATTTGGATCTCTGCGGGCACGCATACGTGTCTTAAGGATAGTTTGTCTGCCCCATTACTAGAAGAAGGGATTGAGAAATGGGGTCAATTATTGCAAAACAACAAGCTATTCTCATGGGATTCTCTAAATAACATTACGAACCAGAGGCTGTATAGGTTAAAATGTTATCAACTGTCTAGCTGTGCTGCTAATCTGGGTAAGGATGGGGACAGAAACTAAGAATATGAGAACACTCTCCTAGGCCCGCTCCATCAACGTAAAGAAGTCTCTAAATGGTACTGGCTATTAGTAAGAGTGGAGCCCCCACCAACACCAATAGAGGAGCCCTGGAGAAGAGACCTGCCCTCGACCGACATAACATCTTTATGGCAAGTATCGATGGGACCTTATGGAGTGTTGTTAAAGCTGCCCCTCTCAGGAGAAACCATCTGTTTACACTTCACAGAGCATACTGGACCCCTAAGAGACTTGCAAAGCTGGGAGGTGAAGGCGTGAAGGTCTGCTTGAAGTGCGTCTCGGTGAATGCGGATGATCTGCATATGTTTCGGCAGTGTCCTCGGATTCAGAGCTTCTGGTACAACGTTGGTAAGACCATCTCAGAGGTTCTGGGGCAAGAAATTAAGGTAAGCCTGGTTTTGGTTATCAATGGAGGTCTCCCAGAGGAGAGTGTCAGCTGTAAGCTTTCTAAACTTCAAGTCTTGCTGCTATTTATCCTAACTCTTCTAGCAAGGAGAGAAATGTGTTTAAAATGGGAATCGGCTCAGCCCCCAGTATTTTTGGAATGGGTTGCCTCAGTTAAAAGAGTTTATAATTTGGATTATGTCTGTTTCTCTGAAAAAGAACCAGATTTTGGGTGTCTTGGGAGGAGTAGGCCAACAAACTCGATAATACAACGCCTTAAAATGGTCCAATGATTATGAAATAAGTGAGATTACAGGAAGGAGGTTGAACCTCGGGAAGGTTGCTCCTCCTCAACTCCTCCCCAGGGGTCTTGCGGTTGGCCATTCCAGGAAATTTGGCGGTGGTAAAATAACAGACGCCGCTGTGACCTCCTTCTGTAGGATCAAAAAATCAAAGGAGGGAGTGAGGAGGAAAAAGGTAGAATCGTCCTCTTCTTGATACTGTTATCAAGAGGTTCCGACGAGCCACGAGAAGGTACTTCCTTTGGTTATCGCGCTACTTCCAGCATTGTCTATTTGAAGGCACCCTACACCGCTCGTGTGAGCTCATGGAGCGAGAACGATAAAATTCTAAAGTTCTTAAGATATACAAGTGGTATATTTTTCTACTCCCATAATGGGGAACACAGGACAGTGTTTGTGACTATCAGGCATATGTACATTTATTCTATCACCCATTGAGGTGCAACAGGGATAGTTATTTTGGTCCTGCGGAAGAAAGCCAAGGGGATGGCTTTTGAAACATGTCGACCTTGTAGGAGGTGACTCATTATAGTACACCATCTACACCTCCCCACTTTTACTATTCTCAGCCAGGGAAGACAATAAAGTATTTTCGTTCCACTAGCCAGAGAATTTTTAACCATCTCACATTTTCTTTTCACGATCCCACGCACTACACATACTCACCAATCACTGAATAAAGTGCTCCTGCGTCTACGTAAGCATGCCCCGTCCCGTAGAGGGGCGGGAAGACCCCAATGATGAAGCATGACACTGAATCAGGTTTCAGTGTGTGAGGGGTATTTTACAATTTTTTGAAACATTGCCCTTCCCACAAATTGAGAGAAGGGGCTCTGATCCTTTTGCACCATTTTTCACGTATGACTAAACACTTCAAATAACAATAAAAATAGCAGAACACACATGGGTGCATATATATTCACATAATCCATGGTAGAATCCCTATGTTGGATAGCTCCTTCTGTAGGAGCCAGGAAAGAGCCTATACCCGCCTAAAGACAATCTGCTTATTTATGAATGAGGTAAAAAAAAAAGTGTGCTGTACTTTCTTTTTCGTCACATGGAGCAGGCAGCCAACACCACACAGGAAGTCGAGCAAGACTCTGCGCTTGATAGCGTTAGAAGAAGTCGAGAGCGACGCAGCTTGAAAAGAGGCACAACATGTCAGCAGCCCATTGACTGCACTGTGGACATCCACCTGTACTCGGTGGAGCCTCACTATGTAGCATGAGACCCTTCCTATGAGGTTGGCACAAGGAGAGATTTTCTTCGGTGCCAGAGGGAGCTTATGTCTATTGGGTCAATTGGAGAGCCTTGGTTGAGCACCGAGAAACAGATAGCAACGCCTGACTGACATTCCACAGAAAATAAGCGAATACTGTCAAAGTTGTTTAGTGCGCAGAGCTGGTGGTAAGGGCTGCGTCACAGTCGCAGCTTCTCTTGGCTCCCAACCAGGGCGTATATTTCCTTCAGGAGGGAATTTCCATAGTGCATGGACCGAGAAATGCCTTCAAGCAGATATTAGAAATCACGTTCCCTAGTGAACGCCATAGTATTAACTGGGATTTTAGAATGATAACACTGAATTTCCCATGGCTTTGTGTCCCTCTTTTGATCTTCGACCAAAACCACGTTTGACTATTCAGTTGTTTTAGAAATGTGTACTGTTTCCCTAAAGGATTAAAAGGATTAAACCAAGAACGGACAGTGTGTACTTCTTTTTTACTGCACAAAATCCCAGGTTTCACAATCTCTTCCTCTGAGATCGCTGTTGTGGGGTTTTCATACAGTCTTATAGAATGTGGATGTTTCAAGATGCTGCAAATGCAGTCTCCCAGACGAAACAGCCAAACAATCGCACCTTGCATCAATGCCACGGCCATCTTGGTAAAACAAGTGATGATGGGGTTCAGCATCCATGATGTCACCATGTACTCTCCCAGAAGAAACAGCCAAACAACCGCACCTTGCATCAATGCCACGGCCATCTTGGGAAAACAAGTGATGATGGGGTTCAGCATCCATGATGCCACCATGTACTCTCCCAAAAACACAGCCAAGCAATCACATCTGGCCTCGCTGCCACTGCCTCTCTGGGAAACCAGCAAACATGGGGTTTCAGCATTCGCAACACTGATCACCTTTGTGGATGTGGCCAGACAGCTGACAGGTCCCACCAACAGCCCAGAGAGCAAACACTCTGAACCCTGAGTGGTCACCACGGGGTGCGTCGTGGGATGCACTGGTGGCATAGAAAGCGCTCTCTTTTCCTTCCCATGACTTCGTCCTGCCAGAAAACCCTGCTTTACAGCCATCATTTCATTGTATTCCTTTCTCAAGAGCCGGTCTCAGTTATGTATGCACAAACATGTGCTTGTGGTCACTGTCACCATCATTTAAGGTGAAGTGCATGCCGGGTCAGGGTGCTGCACTTCAGTGGAATTACAAACACCATCTAAAATCTTTATCAAATCTTCGACAACAAATACCTCCTGTGCCACAGGGTCTTGGCACCGAGCGGAAGTTACATTTTATGGGAGCAGCTGAAATAAGAAAAATAGGAGACCAAAAGGGAAAGAAGAAAATAAAGTTTAAAAATAGTCTGTAAAAGCGGCTGTGGGACTATTTTTTTTACTCACAGCAGATATGGTAAGCATACAAACACAGTAAAACGAACAGTTCCATGTCGAAATATTGTGTAATGTCCTATGAATGGAAATGCTGTTGGGTGTAGCCAGGGATCATCATAAGCCGTGATTGGCGTCCACAATGCTGCTACTCGTGATTATTGCCATCTAAAACTGCAGGCACGGGACAGGTCACTCACGTGTTAAGGGGCTGCTTCAAGTTTTTGGGGTGCACTTTTGTTGCTAAAGGTCCCAGAGGCTGGGAGTGATTCCCGGCGGGGCCCAGTTGCTCCGGATTAAGCCTGGTTTGACTTGAGGTGCTCCCGCTGTTATTTTCTCCTTGGAGCAGCTGTTCCTTATCCTGCTAAAACATCTTGTCTGCTCCTCTTGGCCAAATTTATCGATTTCCTCTTTGGAAAGCAATTTATTTCAGCCCATTGGAATCCCTTCCACATCCACAATAGCTTGGGCTTGATTTAGCAATTCTGTGGGGACCAGTGGGCTGGGGTTTGGAGAAGTTTTTATTTTCGCCTCCTGGTCATTGTGAAAAAATGAAGGCTCACACCTAGTTAATAAACATGCCTAGACAGTGAGAAGTGCTGAATGTACTGCCACAAAATGAGGCCAGTTCATGTTAAAAACAAAAACAGGGTTTATCTTGATATCCTAGGAAGGACAAAAACACAACCTTCAATTCAAAAGTATTCGTTCATTAACATCGCCGCGAAGTACCTTGCAACAGAGGGTGTGTGAAAACGGAAGTGACGCGGCTAGGAGAAACGCTGTGAACCATTCGGCCCACTCCCTTAGTCAAGTCTTGCGAAGCTTTGCACCAACAGGAAGCAGAGGCGATCGGTTTAATGCAACGTAATCAACTGATTGTTGTTAAAGCAGTAAGTCATTAACTTCAGTAAGATGACCTGTCCCCCCATTAGCCCTTCACACCACCCACAGTGAGGGCATGTCAAAAAGCTGCAACGGTAACATTACATCGTCAATTAAAAAAGCTCAGTCTGGCATATTTCCTATATTCTAACAACAAAAATGTGAACTTCATCAATTCATTTACTTTTACTTCCCTGGTCCTCCGACTGGTCCCATCCAGATGCTGCTCCTGTGCGCGTGAGGCTTCAGCCTCGCTCCTTCTCCTCTGCCTCTTTCTCTCAGGTTTGCCCTCGCTTTTAGTGCCAATATCCGCAACATACCCCACTCGTAACCACAGCATATCATAATAAAGAACACAAAAGACACAATGGTTGTTCGCGAAAACATTGCTGCAGGTTTGTTTTGCATAAGAAATATGCCAACATGGTGGGTCAACTTACGGGTGATCCAAGGGCAGGGAGCCCCTATGCTGCCTGCCCACCTGAAGAGCCAAATTGCACCTTGGCCTGACCAATCGGTGCTAACCATTTTGGGGGATTACCCCTTCCATCCTGTGGACCACCAGTCCACCCATTTACTCACACCCCGTGAGGGGGTGGAGCATATCCAGGCAAGCCCGCGGTTGCCCAGGTTTACAACCGCCTGCAGGACTAACGGGGCACCGTCGTTGCTCCAGGGTCCTGCCGTAAGGACTTCCTGGGGCTATTTGGCATTTGCACCCTTGTTGTGCTCCTGAAGAGGGTACCCCTCTGGATCACCCTGTAACTCCGCCACAGCTCTGGGTGTGGCCCCTGTCACACCCAGTGCCCACCACCAAGGCAGGCATTCCTACTTACACCCAGCTGATTTTAGGGGGACACCCAGGTCCATGCTCGTTCTAGACAAATGGACCCCCATCCACATCAAAACATCCCTTAGTCTTGGCAAGCAAGAGCCGAGTCTGATAAAGCCAACAACCCCTCTGTTCTGTGAATTTGCTTATGGCGCTGTTTACCCTCCTGAGAGCAATTTCAACTGCCTCTCCAGACCCAGACAAATCTGATTTACCTCTCACATGGTTCCCAGTCCTTCTGGCTGGACAATTCACACCTACCTCTACAGTTGTTTTCTGGCCTTATCGGGGAAACCTTGCGATGTAGCACTAAAGAGACCATGCCTAATTGAGTCCTTCTGATTTTATATAATCTTGAATTAGAGTTTAACCAAGCTCTCATGCTTGGTGTGCTTGTCTATGGCTTATTTACCCTTCCGTAGGCAAGTTCGATGGCCTCCACTTAACTTGGGAACTACTGTTCTCTGTTTTAACCACATCGTTTTTTACCACCATGGGCATGTACAATGGCCTCCCTGGGGTTGTGGCAACTGATCTCTAACCACTTATGAGCAAGAAATCCCTATGGTGCCCTTTGCGCCAATAAGGGGCCTTCTTGGTAGGATTTGCTGCATCAGTGTTTACCCATTACCGCCCAGTACAGCTACCTGCGTTCACTTAAATAAAGGACATGCCAACTGTTCAAAAGAAATTGTAGTCTCTTTATGCTTTAACACCTTGTTTCCCCAAGTACTGAGACAGCAGCACTCTTGTTAGAAGTCAGCTTCCACAACCGGCCTAGCTCGGATGGCTATCTGGGCGGGGAAGTTTTTACTCAACAGAAGCAACCTGTAACATGCCCTCGGTCCAGAGTACACATACTTTGCTGAATTTGACCAAACATTTGCGGAGACCTTTTTGGTTGCTAAACCATGGCGAATATACGAATGGTGTCAAAACTGGTTTGAGGGAATGTTTGTAGTGTGCCCACTATTGCAGTCACTGCACCCTTTTTGGAGTGACAAATTACGCAGCCCACCGGGCGTGCTTAACTGCAGTCCGACCCCAGGTACACCCTGCCTGCTGACCAGCTGTGACCCTTGGTGCTTAAACCTGCAATAGCCCTAGTTCACTTTTTATCCCCGTACTTGCTAGCCCTCCACATAATCAAAGCTGTATCCGGCTTACCTTCTAGTCACATTGTCATTTCTGCTGGAACATTTTTACCTCGCATAGCCAAAGAGTTTTGCTTATTATTAAACCCATGATAATGTCGGACTCTAAGAGTCCCAGATTCATGTTTTGCCGCAACCCACCTTATGTGGGTCCGCTGAGAGCCCTCTTCCCACTGAAAGTAACCTTGTAACTTAAACCTGCTCCCTTACTGCACTTGCCTGTCACTCAAAGACACATGGCAACAAAATGCGCAGCCGGTTGGTGAAGAGGGTTTTTGGGCCAAATGTACTCCCGTCTGTGTTTTCAGCATTTATATTTTATAGACGTTTCAGTTTGTGAGAAGTGTGTGTCAATGTCCTGGCAAGGCAACCCAATAGCCTGTTCCACATTGGTAACTATCCTACTATGATGTGTAAGGGCTCAACCATCCGATGAGCTTAGGAGTATGTGTCCTCATGTCCTTGCCATGTATCCCTCCTTTCTAACAGAAGATTTGCCTGATCAGTTTAATCTGTGGTGTTTGCCCCCCCATACTTCCCAGGCTGCTTAACTTCTAGCAATGTGAGAGGTTGCTTACATTGATGGTGGAATCTACCGATTGAACCGCCCAATATGAGCAGTTGCTGACATTAATGAGGGAATCTCCTGGTTGCATCTTAAATTTTTTTACTGCCCACCTTGATGTGCTACGTTGTAAGCTATTAAGTACCTAGCATATCTCTTCCACTTCGCAGGATACAACAAACCGCTTTGGTTTTCGGAACCTTAAGCACAAGATTTACCATGGACCTACCTCTCAAGAGTTAACGACCCCTCAGTATCCGAAACTCAAAATTAGATCAGCTGGCTGAAGCTGTGGCTAAAATAAATTACAATTGTTTGCGCCCAGGCCTGTCGAAAGTAAATGTTATTCCATCTTTATTATTGTGCAAGATCCAAAACTATTGGCTCTGGCTCTCTTGTCTATATCGTGAAGGCAGTAATTTGTGCCCCATGCCCCAGGGTGCATGCAATGCATGCCGAGGTTTTGAGGCCATGCGTACCCTGATACGTGTCACCAAGAATCCCAGGTAGCAACAAAACATTTGCATAAAGACTGGTCATCGAATACCATGACTAGCTGTCGTTTGGGTCTATGTGCAACTTCTATGTGTAACCTCTGCGAACATGGCTTGTTTTGTTACTGTTTAATTTTTAACTTGCTCAATGGTTTAGTGAGAGATGCCAGTCATGCCATTACCAAGGTTGTACTGCTGTGAAATTAGTTGGGACGGCGTTTGTTTGCTGCTGATACGATTTAGACTGCAGTATCTTAAATTCCGCTTGCAAATGCCGCCCCCAGATGTGGTAAGGAAGAGTTGAGGATTTGCTTGAATTAATACCTATAGAAATAGACCATTACTAAATAATGTGTTTTACCTAGTGCTTCAGGCAGCGCTTCACAATCTCAGTTCCTTTATGGCAGATGCGACCCTCTGCATGTGTTTGTTTCATGTCCTTACCACATAGTGAGGTAAGCTGGACAACTGTGGTTGACATAGGCTATGCCAAATATAACGTGTGTGTGTGTGTGTGTGCGCACCTTCATCCCGAGGGAAATCCTGGCACTGATTAACAGGTGTTTATTGATACCCAACTTGATGGTACTCATTTTATCGACCTCAGGAGCATGAAAGGCTGAGTGGGCGGCACACTATCTGATGGGATGGCCTTAGTAAATAGATGCCCCTATGTAATTCCAATATGCCCAACCTTTCTTAAAGGAATGACTACCATGTCGGTTGCTCTCCAGTGTCCTGGCCACAATCTACCCAGGTTGCTTAATTGCTAACAATGTGAGTGGCTTAATGACATAGATGTTTGACATCTATTAGTCGGAGTTTCAAATCTCCCACAATCCACCTTAATGTGAGTCTTCTTAGTCTAACTTGGAGGACTGGGGACGTTTGTGGCAGTCTTTATAGCATAAGTCACTATTCTATTCCTATTATTCCTATGAATCCTGGATGGGGCCTACTTTCACTGCTTTTTGTCTAATTTTTAACACCTTTTCACTTTTGCTCTTTGCCTGTTTTCACTATCTGCCTTTCATACCTTGCTCTTTTCGGCCTGTTTGCTTGCTCTCTCACACTCATCTCTGGGCTTTTCGCCTCCACTCTCGCTTCTCAGCATGCTCCCAGCTGTGCTCGCACTTCCTCCACTTCCTGATCCATTTTGCCTGGGCCTTTTTGTGCTACTTTCCTCCCTCTCTGCTCGTTTCTGCTTGCATCCTTTTCTGCTATTTTTCCACTTTCTCTCTCTGCCATCTTCACACTCTACTGTCTTGAGCACCCCCTTCCAGCCCCGCCCATCACTCTCCTCTCCATTTCCAGGGCCAACTTCATGGCAGCCACAGAGCAGACAGGCCAAAGCCAAGTCAGCACTGAGTGGCAGGAACCCTGGTTCTCCACTCCGCCCCACCACCTACCACGTCGCGCCTCTCCATGCTCTCAATCATCACCACTGCTCACTGTGCTGCTGCCGCACCACCATACTACAAGGGTGCAATTTCCAGTACCTCCTACAAATTTTCATGCACCTACACACAGTCAACACTCACAACTCTCGCACCAACAGCACCCAACACTTCACTCCCTTAGACAGCCCTGCCACCAACCACACAACACTCTGCACTCACATGCTTGCTCCACAACACCAGCTCACTCACCAAACTTTCTGAAGAAATCTGGGACCTGCTACACATCCACACCCTCAAACCTCCTGTTCATCACAGAAACCAGGCTGAACCCAACATTGACAATAGACATCACCACAGCCACCCTCCCGGCTAACAAAATCAACAGGCAAGACAGACACCACAACCAGGAGGAGGAATTGCCTTCATCCACAAGAACGCCATCGGCTGTACCATTTCCACAAACATGTCTTCCACTGACATGGAACACCTGTCGTTCAAACTCCATGTCACAGCTGGCTTCACCTTGAAAGGCACCCTCATCTACTGAAAACCGAGACCACACACCAACTTCACCAACACCATTATAAACTTTGTTGCACCTTGTTAGAAATGGGATTTCTGGTTGGCTAAGGCTTGCGCCAAAGTCAGGCAGAAACCACCACTCTAGTCAGGGCAAGGAAGTTACACGCCAAAGATAACCCCTGCTCACCCCCTTGGTAGCTTGGCACGAGCAGTCAGGCTTATCTCTGAGGCGATGTGTAAAGCGTTTGCGCGCGCACCCAGCAACAACACCCAAGGCCCACCACAAAGGAAACTCCACACAAGGTATTATATAAAAATAACCTTTGTATTATACACAACACATTAGATGAAAACACACACTTTACAATCTGCCAACAGGCACGGGCAGAATTTACAAGGGATTATATATACAGGGGACAGGGCCACATGGACCACTGTCAGGAATTAGCACTTTTGGAACATAGGAATAATACTTTAGTACAAAATAGCAAATGTAGCACACAACCAGTAACTACTGGTATCAGGTAAGTACCACCTACGCAACCCTAACCACCTTAGGAAAATACTGCGCAGGGAATCAGGACCTCACTAGTACCACCTGTACTAGGAGAAAAACAACCACCTAAGTATCACTCTACCTGTAGGGGTCTAAGCACATAAACACATGATGCATAAAATACATTCGGAGGTGTAAACACAATTTAGGAAAAAATATCATGAAGGCATTGCGCAGGCGCAAAAAGTACATGTATGAAAATCACCAAGCACCCTAGGGGAGGGCACAACACAGCAAAACTGTCCCCAGGCCAACTGGCCCGGTTGGGGCTAGGACACCCTGTGTCCAGCAAAGTCAGGGCGCGCCTGCGCAGACTGCGCAAACCCGGGTGCACAAGGCACAACCTACACGTTGCAGCTGCTCACGAAGTGCTGGGCAGCTGTGGACAAGGAGCCGGGGCACCCCTGTGCCTTTCAAAACAAAAATATGCAGCACGTGAGCCACCTAGGCTCTGGAAGTAACTATGCCCAAACGTTGGAGCCTCACAGGCTCTGGAACCACATAAGCACCACATCAGAGCCTCACGGGGCTCCGTGAACCATTAGGCCCCTGTCGTTGGAGCCTCTCTGGGCTCTGGAACAAGAATGGCCCCGTAACGTTGGAGCCTTCTCGGGGCTCAGGGCAAACCAATGCGGGTCATTGGAGCACACCAGTGCTCGAGAAAATAATGCGGGCCCCTTCGTTGGATCCTCGCGGGGGCTCAGAGACACTGCGGCGCGTGGGAGCCTCGTGGGCTCCACGCACCATAGAAATGCCCTCGGTTCCAAAGAAATGCCCCCGAAGGGTTGGAGTCCCACTCTGGGGCTCGAGAATAGAAAGGCCCCCGCTGGGGCGGCCCGCTAACAGACGGGGCCGCCCAAGAACTTCTAGACTTAGTGCCTTCTCTGGCACTTTACACAGTTACTGGCTCCCCCCCCTCGGCGGGAGCGAAATGCAGGCCGGACCCCCCCTCGGAGCCCTCACTCACCGGGCTCGTCGGGGAAGGCTCTTTCTTCGGCCGGCAGCACTTCTGGAGCGCGGGGTAGGCTCCCGCCTGCTCCTGTTTGCACCTCTTCTCGGCGGCGTTCCTCTTCTCGGCGCGGGGCTTCCCTCGACACACGGGAGCCCTGCGCGGCGTCGAGTCGCTGGCGCCACCTCCTGATCTCCGTCAAAGGAGCGCGGGGTAGGCTCCCGTCCGCTTCCTGTTTTAGCAGTCCCGCCCACGTCCCAAAAGGCCTGCCTGACTTCCTGGGTTTCGGCAGGGGCCGCGGCGGTGACTTTCTTTACGGTGGCAAAGAGGGGTGGGCTCCCTCCATGATGCAATATACGGCGGGGTGGGCACCCGCCGTAAGAATAACCAAATAAGCGGGGTGGGCACCCGCAAGCACACCACAATGCGGGGTGGGCTCCCGCTTGATTAAATAATTAAATAAGCGGGGTAAACGCCGGGTGGGCACCGGCTAGCAGCAATAAAGCGCTCCTGAGCGCTTAAGGCAAATCAAAGCGCTTCCAGGCGCTTAGGGACACAGATAAAGCGCTCCCAGCGCTTTAGGGCAAAATAATCCACCAAGTCCAGCAAAGTTCCTAGGAAGGTAGGCAGGGGGACAAGGCTGGGCCAGGGGCCAGCTCACTGGGCCCTCCAGGGCAGGAAGGCAGTCCCAAGTGGCGGTTCCTCCTGGCTTCCAGCAGCAGCAGCCCCCCTCAGGATCCTGTAAGTGAACAGTTTCTGTGGGGACACAGCCCCATTTTTATACAGCAAACCCCTTTGTTCTGGGTTCAGGATGAGGGGGAAAACCAGTCGCAGCTGGTTGGGGAGCACCCTTGATGTGCTCAGCCCCTCACTCTATTCATTGGCAGGGCTAGGGTCGTCAGTCGCACCGCCGGGGGCGGGGCCAGCATTGTGTGTGGAAAACCCTGTCCTATTCAGGACCCAGGTGTACTCCTCCCACCCATCTAGCTGCTGATCTCCCCATTCACCACTGGGTGACTCATCCTGACTCTGGGGAATCCCTAGCCCGTCACATGACATGACCAGCCAATCACGCGACAGACACACTGCACACAGAAGTGCCCACTTCTAGAAGTGGCACTTCCACACTAGGTACATGCATGCCGCACACATCATCGTGCAGCATTCACTCCCACGAGTCCGCACATACCAAACTCGGGCCTGCACACCCCACGCATCAGGAACTACTAGGGACACATACATTCCCCATGCATTCCTATGGGAGGGCAGGCCTATCTCACCACATGCACTCAGAGCGCGCACGCACTTTACCCTGGGACACAGGGAAAGTGCGCAGAAACCAAAAATCACCACACCAAGTCACCAATAAAAAGCAAAAAGTTCAGGGGTGAACCTGCCAGAAGGGCCAAGTCCAACACAACCCCCTTCCAGCCAAAACGCAGGGCAGCCCAATCACCACCGTGATGGACTTCCCTGCTTGGGGCGATAGAACACGGACGCGGGCCCGCAACTGCAGGGACACCCTCCGGTTCTACGCCACGGTGAACCCATGGAATTCTTTCTAACCCCACTGTCTGGACCAACTGGGCTACCCCACTGGTACTCTCAAGCTGTCCGCGGCCAAGACCAGGCCCTAGGCCACCCAGGTGCCACCGGTCCTTGCCTAATCACAGAATGGGGGTAGTAACCCCTGGCACATAGCGGCCATTCTCCACTCTTCCTCTCTGAAAGACAGGACTAGACTGCCACTGGTTCTCCAGCCTAGGGTCTACACCCACAGGCGGACCAGGAGTCTCAGGGAAGGCTCTCCTCCCCCTACCTCTTCTCCTAGGGTTCCTCCTCCTCTGGCGAGGGGTACACCTAGAACGCCATTCCAACCCAGGGTTTAACCCCTCAGGTTGTACCGGGGGTAGAGGTGGGCTCTCCCACCCTCTGCACCCCCTTCCAGAACCCTGCTCCCTACCAACTGGGGCGGTACCTCTGGAAGAAGAACCGGTCGGGACGCTGATTACAGACGTCCCACCCTTCAGGTCAGGCTGATCCCGAACCTGGCCTTCCAACCTCCGGCCTAGAACCTTTGGTGGAATAATCGCCTGGCACTCCAGGATTTTGGGGGACTTACACTCCCTCCCCCTGAGGCTATCAAATTACACATATGTCGAGCGACTGTCTGACTGGCGCTGATCTCCCGTCCCCTGTCCACCTGACAGTGCGCGGAGATCCCCCAGAACAGAAGTGGTGTCACCCTGGTCACTACACGGGATCCTAGCCCAACTGGGTAGTCCCTGACCCACCGGCTCTTCCACTGGGGAACTCATCCCCCAATCACTCACGCTGGACTCCTGTACCCTCCCTACCGGAGCGGAACTGCCAGACTCCAGAACCACAGGAGCCCTGTTTACAGGCGCTCCAGGTCCTCCACTCACTCAGAGATCTTCCTCAAGTGGACTAACAGGACAGCCTAGGTCCCCAACTTGGTGTTCCCTCATGAAACCATCCAAGTCCTGAGGCAGGGTTTCGGGCGTCTGGGGACCCTCGGTCACCCCCTCACTCCTGCTCCACTGAGCCAGGCAGTGAGCCCCTACACCCTCCTCGCTATCCTGGGACCTAGCTGGGCTACACTGAGCCTCCTCCACCACGCTGGGCTGGAGGATCTCTGACCCACTATTGTTGGAATCACTCACTAATGACACTAGAGAACCTCTGGCCCTTTCCCAGCGCTCTGCTTCCTCTGCAAGTTTCCATGGACAAAAAGAGTTATACCTCAACAGGTGTTGGCGCAACCCTGGAGAACAACTACTGAGCATCTGCTCTTTGATAATCATATTTAGTACTCCATCCAAATCCTGCTCCGGGTTAAACACCAACCAGTCCACCAGGGCATCATGACATTCCTCCACAGCCTCCTCCCAAGACTGGTGAGACAGCTTCTTACTGCCCCTGAACTTCAACCTACATTCCTCCTCTCGGGAACAAGGTACCACACTCGGGGAACTGGGACTGGGACTCTCTATACTGCACTTTATATCGCTGCCACCACTGGACTCCACCCTCACTGGGGAATCCAGAAAACTACCACTGTGCTCAGGGGACAGGGAAAGGGATGAGGCGCTATCTCCTACACTGGACCCAGCAAGGGACTCCCTACCCACGGGGTCCTCACTCTCTACTGGCGTCCAGGTACTGTCATCTTCTTCTGAATCTTCAGGGCTCCCCACAGACCCACCACCCTCCAGGTGAGAGGCCTGGGCCCTGTCTTCCTCACTGCGCTCACGTTTCCATTCATCTGCTTGCCATCCAATCATGTTGTTCCTCAATTCGTACACAGTGTCTGACTCTCTCACCCCTATGTTTCTCTCTCTACAGAACCTTTCCAACTCCTGCATACTGTAATAAACTAGATCACTGGGATCAAAAGCAGGCTCCGTTCTGGCAGACGTTCTAGAGAAAAGATCACACAGGGAACCTAGGGGTCTGAGTTTAACAGGAGTACACAATTCACAAAAAAGGATTCAGCAAGCTCTCTATCCCAGAGAACTCACACTCACTTGCCTAGTGCCACACACCATCCATCCACACACACAACCCTCCCCTCGGACTGGTAAGGCAGTTTCTACCACCCCGATTCCTCAACCTGACCACCACGTGACACAGGTACCAACTCTGGGCGCAGGGCGGGGGACAAATGTACTGGACACTATTACGCTGCCACCACTGGATCCCACCCTCTGGTGAATCCAGAAAACACAATGCACTTAGGGAGATGATCTACCCTCCCGAGCTCGGGACACCTAACTCACAGTGCACAAAAACACATTTCCAAAGAAATGACAATTAAAAACAATCTTAAAACAATAATCCCTATACCATGTGATTTATCTAAATGCAGAGTTTTGTAGTGCGGCCAGTTGCCGCTGCGGTACAGCGCAAACGCAAGTCCAAATCCCACCGCTGATCACCAATGTTAGAAATGGGATTTCTGGTTGGCTAAGGCTTGCGCCAAAGTCAGGCAGAAACCACCACTCTAGTCAGGGCAAGGAAGTTACACGCCAAAGATAACCCCTGCTCACCCCCTTGGTAGCTTGGCACGAGCAGTCAGGCTTATCTCTGAGGCGATGTGTAAAGCGTTTGCGCGCGCACCCAGCAACAACACCCAAGGCCCACCACAAAGGAAACTCCACACAAGGTATTATATAAAAATAACCTATGTATTATACACAACACATTAGACGAAAACACACACTTTACAATGTGCCAACAGGCACGGGCAGAATTTACAAGGGATTATATATACAGGGGACAGGGCCACATGGACCACTGTCAGGAATTAGCACTTTTGGAACATAGGAATAATACTTTAGTACAAAATAGCAAATGTAGCACACAACCAGTAACTACTGGTATCAGGTAAGTACCACCTACGCAACCCTAACCACCTTAGGAAAATACTGCGCAGGGAATCAGGACCTCACTAGTACCACCTGTACTAGGAGAAAAACAACCACCTAAGTATCACTCTACCTGTAGGGGTCTAAGCACATAAACACATGATGCATAAAATACATTCGGAGGTGTAAACACAATTTAGGAAAAAATATCATGAAGGCATTGCGCAGGCGCAAAAAGTACATGTATGAAAATCACCAAGCACCCTAGGGGAGGGCACAACACAGCAAAACTGTCCCCAGGCCAACTGGCCTGGTTGGGGCTAGGACACCCTGTGTCCAGCAAAGTCAGGGCGCGCCTGCGCAGACTGCGCAAACCTGGGTGCACAAGGCACAACCTACACGTTGCAGCTCCTCACGAAGTGCTGGGCAGCTGTGGACAAGGAGCCGGGGCACCCCTGTGCCTTTCAAAACAAAAATATGCAGCACGTGAGCCACCTAGGCTCTGGAAGTAACTATGCCCAAACGTTGGAGCCTCACAGGCTCTGGAACCACATAAGCACCACATCAGAGCCTCACGGGGCTCCGTGAACCATTAGGCCCCTGTCGTTGGAGCCTCTCTGGGCTCTGGAACAAGAATGGCCCCGTAACGTTGGAGCCTTCTCGGGGCTCAGGGCAAACCAATGCGGGTCATTGGAGAACACCAGTGCTCGAGAAAATAATGCGGGCCCCTTCGTTGGAGCCTCGCGGGGGCTCAGAGACACTGCGGCGCGTGGGAGCCTCGTGGGCTCCACGCACCATAGAAATGCCCTCGGTTCCAAAGAAATGCCCCCGAAGGGTTGGAGTCCCACTCTGGGGCTCGAGAATAGAAAGGCCCCCGCTGGGGAACTTCTAGACTTAGTGCCTTCTCTGGCACTTTACACAGTTACTGGCTCCCCCCACTCGGCGGGAGCGAAATGCAGGCCGGACCCCCCCTCGGAGCCCTCACTCACCGGGCTCGTCGGGGAAGGCTCTTTCTTCGGCCGGCAGCACTTCTGGAGCGCGGGGTAGGCTCCCGCCTGCTCCTGTTTGCACCTCTTCTCGGCGGCGTTCCTCTTCTCGGCGCGGGGCTTCCCTCGACACACGGGAGCCCTGCGCGGCGTCGAGTCGCTGGCGCCACCTCCTGATCTCCGTCAAAGGAGCGCGGGGTAGGCTCCCGTCCGCTTCCTGTTTTAGCAGTCCCGCCCACGTCCCAAAAGGCCTGCCTGACTTCCTGGGTTTCGGCAGGGGCCGCGGCGGTGACTTTCTTTACGGTGGCAAAGAGGGGTGGGCTCCCTCCATGATGCAATATACGGCGGGGTGGGCACCCGCCGTAAGAATAACCAAATAAGCGGGGTGGGCACCCGCAAGCACACCACAATGCGGGGTGGGCTCCCGCTTGATTAAATAATTAAATAAGCGGGGTAAACGCCGGGTGGGCACCGGCTAGCAGCAATAAAGCGCTCCTGAGCGCTTAAGGCAAATCAAAGCGCTTCCAGGCGCTTAGGGACACAGATAAAGCGCTCCCAGCGCTTTAGGGCAAAATAATCCACCAAGTCCAGCAAAGTTCCTAGGAAGGTAGGCAGGGGGACAAGGCTGGGCCAGGGGCCAGCTCACTGGGCCCTCCAGGGCAGAAAGGCAGTCCCAAGTGGCGGTTCCTCCTGGCTTCCAGCAGCAGCAGCCCCCCTCAGGATCCTGGAAGTGAACAGTTTCTGTGGGGACACAGCCCTATTTTTATACAGCAAACCCCTTTGCTCTGGGTTCAGGGTGAGGGGGAAAACCAGTCGCAGCTGGTTGGGGAGCACCGTTGATGTGCTCAGCCCCTCACTCTATTCATTGGCAGGGCTAGGGTCGTCAGTCGCACCGCAGGGGGCGGGGCCAGCATTGTGTGTGGAAAACCCTGTCCTATTCAGGACCCAGGTGTACTCCTCCCACCCATCTAGCTGCTGATCTCCCCATTCACCACGGGGTGACTCATCCTGACTCTGGGGAATCCCTAGCCCGTCACATGACATGACCAGCCAATCACGCGACAGACACACTGCACACAGAAGTGCCCACTTCTAGAAGTGGCACTTCCACACTAGGTACATGCACGCCGCACACATCATCGCGCAGCATTCACTCCCACGAGTCCGCACATACCAAACTCGGGCCTGCACACCCCACGCATCAGGAACTACTAGGGACACATACATTCCCCATGCATTCCTATGGGAGGGCAGGCCTATCTCACCACATGCACTCAGAGCGCGCACGCACTTTACCCTGGGACACAGGGAAAGTGCGCAGAAACCAAAAATCACCACACCAAGTCACCAATAAAAAGCAAAAAGTTCAGGGGTGAACCTGCCAGAAGGGCCAAGTCCAACACACCTCTAGTCCTCGACACAAGCTACTACATCCTACTTGGACACATGAACTTCCATATGGAAGACCACGCCAACACCCAAATCAAAAGCACTCATCGAAAACCTTTAAAACCTGGGCATCACCTACTGAGTAAAGGGAACTACCCACGCACCCGGACACCTCATAGACCCTATCTTCACCACCTATGACAACATGAGAGTTGACAAACCCACACCTGGGCAGATCACATCCTTATTAACTGTAGCAGTCCTGTCTCGTTCCAATGCACATGCACCACCAACAAACCAGCCAGTTGAAACTGGAACAGCATCCTAGACAAGGACTGGAACACCGCTCTCAGCACCACCGCCCCAAACATAGCAACTGCTTCCCTGGAGCCATTAAGAATTTCAACAATTTGATCAACACCTGGCCCCCCTCAAGCACAACAAAACAATGAGATCCAAGCCCCAAGCATGTTGGTGTGAATGAGTGCCACAGCAAACAACTGGAGCGTCGATAGACACTGAGCCAAGACAACACAGACAGGAGCACATTAAAATCCATACTGAGGCAATACCATCAACAGATCCAGACAACTAAACACACCGCCTTGTTGAACCGCATCTACAGAAGCCCCAACAGAAGCGAAGAAATCTTTGTCATTGCGAAAGATTTCACTTCACCAATGCAGTAGCGGCCCGTCCCCTGCCAAAGTGGGGGGGGTGATCGGGCTGGGGCATAGGAGGGAGGTGAGGAAGGTTTGGGGGGCAAAAAAAGAAAAAAGAAAATAAACTTACCTTGCTGCCGCCATTTCCTGCGAATCGCCTCATTCTTCTTCTGGTCCTGGGCACAGGCTACCAGCCTGCCCTGCGGCCAATCCTGAAGCTAATCTGGCATGACAGCAGCTTCAGGATTGGCCGGAGTCATGGCAACTTGCGCTCCCAGGCAGACTGGGAGCCTGTGCCGGCTCTCTCCAGCCCCAGCTACACAGCTGGGACTGGAGAGAGCTTCACTGCGCATGAGGGGGTTGGCCAGCCTAAAACGGCCGGCCAAACACCTCATTCACAGTGAAGGGGGTGCCCACCACTCCCCCACCATCAGTGTCATCCCCTGGACCTGCCCCAAGACTTGTCAGAGTCCTGGGGTCGGGTCTGGGGGATTAAAATTAAACGATATTGAAACAGGTTTAAAACCCGTTTTATTATCGTTTTTTTCTGCTGGTGGCAGGGGGGGAGCATCGCACCTCCGCCCTAATGGTGCGGCCACCCCTGCATCAGTGCCCACCTCCAACTCAATCACCCAGCGCCGGATCTCTGCAACAAGCACTCCCAATTCATGAGCAACAAATTTACCACCACACTCAGCAACTTAGGCCCAAAACAGATCTTGCCATGCAGCTCCTGACTTCATTAAAGGAACCAACATGGTTATCATCATTCCAGACGAAATCGCTGCCACTACAAAGTAAAGCTACTCAGGGCCCATTTGATCTTTGCCCCCATCATGTTCTCTATAGGAAACCAACCCATCAGCACCATGCGCACTACAAACTTGAATGCTTACACCTCTTTTGCAATTTTCCCAAATGCTTGAAAAAACACAACAGTCCTCCCCCTGCTGAAGTAACCCTCTGGGGACCCATCAACACTCCCCAACTACAGATCGAACTCTCTGCTATAGTACCTGGTCAAGGCATTAGACACAATTATCAACAGACACCTCACCAAATACCTCAATGACCACCAGCTTCTCAACACCACTCAGTCTGGAGTCAGTCCCAACCACAGCACTCAAACTTCAAACATCTGCATGATCATGGATGGTGGAGACACAATGGCTCTCATCCTCCTGGCCCACTCCTCAGCTTTTGACACAGTCTTCCACCTTATCTTCATCCAACACCTACACAAAATTAGAGTCCAAGGACCTGCAGTTCACTGGATTTGCTCCTTCCTGACTGGTAAAGTCCAGTCAGTCAGCCTGGCTCCTCTGACACCTGTGACCCTATCTGCTGAGTTTTGCAAGGGTCCTTCCTGAGCCAGAACTTCTTCAACCCTTACCATGAATCCTCTGGCCAGCATCATCTGCTCTCATGACATCAACATCCTCTCGTACGCAAACACACAGCTTATTCTCTCCCTCACAAATTAGACACCCAACATCAGCAAAAAGTCCATGAACTGGATGACTGAAATCGCCAATTGGATGAAGAACAACTGTGTATAGCTGAACAGTGACAAGACCAATGTCATGATCTTCGGGAATAGCACTTCACCATGGGACTCCACCTGGTAGCTGAAAGTGCTAGGACACATATCTACCCAGCCCCCACGCCAAAAACCTTGGATCATCAGTAGCAGCAAAACTCGACTTGACCGCCCGAGTCAATGTTCACACTGCCACATGATTCCACACCTTGAAGATGCTGAGGAGATTTTCAAATTGCTCCCATTCAGCACCCAGAAAACCGTCATGCTCACCCTCAACACTAACAAACTGGACTATGGGAACACCCTATACGCAGGGATCAACACGCAACTCATCAGAAGTTTGCAAACCCTTCAGAATTTGGTAATCAGAATCACTCTCAGCCTCATCCCCGCTACACCCACATCACACCACACCTCAAGGAGCTCCACAAGCTTCCCTTACACAAAAAAGCACAATTCAAAGGTTACTATTAGCAATCACCTCAGTGCATCAGGCATTGTTGCTAGCAGTTATGCAATAAAGGCTTTGTCTCTATGAAATACTTGTACATGGTTATTACATAACAACCATTTGTAAAAAGCCATCCCATTGACAAATGATTTATTACTCAAATATCAGCTTTACATATGTTTTGGAAATTCAGCCATTTTAATTCAAATATCGGTTTATGAGTTTTAAAAATAAATAAATTTAATCTCAAATACATAATGTCAAATTTGTAATATGTATATTAATTCAACCAAGCAAAAGCTTCTCATTTAATAAGCTGGACTGCACTCAGCTACTCGTTGGAGAAACCTGCTGTACACAGTCCGTGAGATCATGGATGGCTTTTGTTTCCAAAGACTGCATCAATATTTCCAAAGGTTTTCATGTGACGTTTACTTGGTGCATGTGATCACTGTCCTCTTTGAAAGTAACTTGGTTGTAGGCAGAAAAAGCCTACCATGAAACAGGGTTCACGTTTATTTGAGAACACAGAAGCATTCAAATTAAATCGGAAAATGCTTTTTGGGCACACTCACATGTGCGCAGCTTTGACATAATGCTTTAATGGGTATTAAACATGCACTAAGGCCTACAAACAATGCTGTGCACTGGAAGCACAATGAACACTTGCACCAACATAATGAGCACCTGTTCTAGCACCCAATGTAAACATTATGTTAAAGCTGAGCATATGTGAAAATCATTTCAGAACTAATTTTAATCAATTTGTGACCATAACAAAGTGTTAAAAAGTAGGCCTGGGCGGAGTTCCACTGTACTACACGGAATTCTGCAAGCAACAGTGCGTGTTTGGTCATGCCATTCACATTGATTCTCAGCTCAAGTTGTTTGTAACGTGCTGTAAAATCAGCGCAAACTGCACCGTTCGCAGCACAAGAGGGCGCTGAATCTTTTTTTGCCGCTCAAGTAGATTCTCTACCCAAGCAGCAGCTTTCTCAATGTAAACGGAAGGTTTCAGAACGCGAGCAGTTGCTACCACCCGCAACCGCCCGCATTGAGAAATCTGACCACCCGCATTAAGAAATCTCGCCGGGAGGTGGATTTTCCTTGCTCGCACTCGCCAACCCGGAGCGGAGTTTTACAGAACTCTGCGTGCTCCGCGTAGCACGGAAATCTCTGCAAACTCCTGGAAAAGAGCTGAGTTCACCACCTAGGCCTATTAAAAAGCCTAGTGTCAGTTCCCCTGCCTTCTTCTAAAAGGTTAATTTCAAAGCTAAAATCATCGCACGCACCATGTAAACATTATCGGTAAATCGTTGCAAATATTTCTACATCTGGTTGAAAATATTATCCCAAAGCTGTCCAGGGTCGGTGGACAGTGTAAAGGTTGCCTAAAACCACTACAAGCATTTAGGGACATTGTAACGTAATTACTGAAAAGCTGAGCATGTTCATGCAACCCTTTGGAAATATTTAAATGCTCGCTATGCATATTGCTATGCACCCATTAAATATAACAAGAAAAAGTTAACAAGGTACACATATTTACAAAACAACGTCAAACATAATTATGCAACACAGAACAAGGCTCTATCTTCACCTAACCAATTTAGCACTACTACTAACAAACCTTCTAAAACTTTACTTATGTTTACAAATACGTTTCCTAACTTCACTCTTTCCAAATCATGTGTATATATATATATATTGTTTAACATTACTACTACTGTATTACTGAAAAATATATTGCAAAATTAAAATGCTCTTTTTGCCTGTGCAGCATTGGCAAAGTGGTTTAAAAGGCGATACCCATTGACTTTTCCAATGCTTGCTTATTTTCGTTTCTTGAAAAACAGTAAAGGACCATGGGAGATTGTAGCCTAGTGCTGTTGATGAATGTCTACACCTGGAATTACGTACGACTACTGAATTTCTTGACTTACCATACACTTTGTTGTACGTGTTACTACCACCACTCTGCTGCCATCTTTTTCACCTTCATGTGGTCACTGGCGTTTTCCTCTCCCTACAATGCAATTCCGCAAATCACACATCACAGCAGCACAGCAAAGAAATAGCAGGCAGGAGCAGTCGATAGCCACATTCTCGCTCTAAAGAAGTCCATGCTGTAGGCAGCGGTCTGAGACTCCCTCCATCTTCAACCACTTTCACAGTCCTTCAGCTGGTATTCTTTGTTGTTATCAAAAGGCCTGGGAGAACCAGAACATAAATAGAGGACAGGAACAGTAGCAAACGTTTTAATAAAGGCTCTTCCACCTATTTACTGCTCATCATGGAGACAACTTAATCACCAGCCTTCCGGTGTGAAGGTGATGTACTGTAGCTAAGTGCGTTCCCCGTCTAATCCTTGGCCAGGAGATCCTGGTGTGCCAACCTAGCCAGCCCTACCCCTCACTCCAACACCTCCAACAACGAATGATCCTTGGAACAATTTGCTGACCCCAGTGTTTCCTTCAGTATGGTCATATATAAAAGCATAACAAAGATCAGTTTCAACTTGGCTTTCAAAGAAGAGAATTCAGAAAAATGGCACAAAAATATGCTGGTAAGCCTGGAATTTGGTTTATGTAAAGAAAATAAACTTAAACAATTCAATTGTTAGAGCTTGCCTTGTAGTAATTTCGAAATAATACAGCTTTTGAAGTCACAGACTGTATAAGATTGTACAGATTCCAAAGTTGACAATAAATGTTTGGTAATTACTCTCTGTTAATAAGCTTGCTAGAAGAAATGTAGCATGTCGCCTAGAAGGTTTTCATTTTTAGGTCTTGCATAAGACAGCACATACCGGTTGTCTTTGGAGACATTTTGTTACCTTACAGGGGGCTTAGAGGCCAAACACTGCTTACTTAGCATTGGTTGACTTCACAGTCACTCATTTGCTTGCTTCCTATTAGTCAGCTTCTGTAGTCTCTCATCTTCTTCGTGTGTTGGTCCTTCTGCTAGCGCATGCACACAATAATTAGGTCTTTCCACTGCTCACCTTTTCAGGCCCTACTTTATTCTTTTTGTTTATGTAATCTACAACAGTGTGGGTGTTTTACAGCTGTCACACATATGTACTTCTCCCCATGCTCCTCCCAGTCCCATGTGTTACCTGTGTGCTTGCCCCACAACTCCGCCCAACCCTCTGTTGTGCTTGCCCCCAGATCAGTTGTCCGTCCTTTTGCTCCCCGCCCCTGCTTCAACGCTGCGTTGTTAATCTGCTTACACCCACCCTCCATTGTCCATGTGGTTGCCGCTGCCTCTCCCACCCACTCTCTGTTGTCCATGTGTTTGCCCCCCCACTTTCTGTTGTCTGCGTGGCTGCCCCCAGCCTGTCCCTCTGTTGCCTGTCTGCTTGCCCTCAGCCCATCACGCCCACCCTCCGCTGTCCATGTGCTTGCCCCTAAACCCTTCCGCTCGTCCTCAGTTGTCCCAAGTCCCTCACACCCACCTTCCCTTGTCCATTTGTTTGCCACTTGAACCACACTACCCCAACTGAAAATGCCCAATCAGGGGAAAAACTGGTCTTGGTTTCTTGTGTTTCAGGAAGGACCTGGCTTGGTAGCTTGAGCTGGACTGTTCCTACTGGATCAAGTTCAAGACTGACTGGAATATGGCAAGGTCCAGACTCAGGTGGCATGGTGTGCAAAATAATGATGGAATGAGATATGGCCCCGGTAATTACTGTGGCTGAGATTAATTCAAGCATTCCACCCATAACCTTTTTGTATACTTCAGTGTGACACCTCAAGTACAATGCCTATGGCCTGACGTGGGTGCAGTGCTCACCATGCTACTGGAAACAAGCTATGTCCAACTGAAGAGCACCAATCAGGGCGCAGCAAGTCTTGGGCTGCTTGTGTTTTGGTCCAGAGAGGACATGACTTGTAAGTTTGGGCTGGACTGTTCCAAGTGGAGCAGGGTCAAGACTGATTTACATATGGCTTGGTCCAAACTGAGGTGGCATGTTTTGCAAAATAATGATAGACTGGAATGCGGCCAGAGTAATTAAAAGTGGCTGAGATGAATTCAGGCATTCCATACAATACTTTTTAAATACCTTGGTCTGTTTTTCCCTTGTCCCTGCTGCCCAGTCTACGGTCAGTGCGCTTTCTGTCCCCGCTCATCTGTTCTCTCCCACCAATATCTTTCTTCTCCTCCACCTTCCCTGCCTCCATATTGTATTAAAAATTAAAAAGGCTATGAAGCGTCCAGCACTAATTCGATTTTAATGCGTAAAAAGAAAACGCAATAGTGTAGCCATGCTGCTATACATCATAGTTATAAAACATTTCCAAAACCAATAGCTCTCGTAGGTGAGACCTTTTGGTTTTTCCCAATGCTTGGGGAGTGTCAAGGCTCTGGCGATGCAGACAAACTTCCAGCTTTTTCTCTTTTAAAGAGATAGGAGAACCAGCAGGATGAAAAAAAAACAGACACATCATCTTTAGAGGAAAAGCAGGTGCACAAGGACACAGAGACAATAACCCTAGAGACTAGGGATCATATTTACTAACATTTTGCGTCAGGGTGTGCCACTTTCTTGGCGCAGCTCTGACACAAAATCCTTCTTGGCATTTACTAAGCCAGGCAAAGCCATTTTGGGTGTCTTTGCTTTGTGTACTAAATACAAAGTCATGCAATGCCGTGCATAGCCTTGCATTACTTTGCACTGGATAGGCATTACATGAGTGGAGCCTGGACATTCCCATACATCCACCCATGGATTTTGACGCAAATCCAGATTTACAAAGACTTGTAAACGTGGGTTTGCTCTGTAATAGTGCCTCTACCGGACAGAGGCGTAACAAGCAGATATACCTTTATTTTTCCTCGTTAGGAGCAATGTGATTTTAAGGATTGTTTTTATGCTGGAGGATATCCCTTCCTGTACACAAACAATCCTACTGGAAATGTAGGCACCCTAGTGCAAGGGTGCTTGCATTGTCATTGAGATGCACACAGTGCTCCGGCATAAGCAGAGAGCATAAATGCTCAATATTTTTGTAAATATGGAGTGTTTCCGCACTCTCCATTTCATGCAACGCACCGCAGCAAGTTCCCTCACTGCGCCTTGTTGTGTGAAATAATGATAAAAGTGCCCCTAGGTATCCCCCCATAAAAATAAGGAAGTCAGACTGGAAGGTGGAGACAAAAGATAAAAGCAGACACACAGATAGTTCAAGAGCCAAAAACAAGACTCCAAGTAGTGACCACCTCAAGTAGAACTAAGGCTATTGAGACAAACTTAAGTTTGATTGGGGGGGTTTCTTTGCACTGTGCAATCAGCAACCAGGAAATGATAGAAGCCATTTTGCTTTGAGAAAAAGAACATATTGGGAGAGTCAGCCTTTGGTACGCTAGCGCCCTGGGCTAAGCACATTTTATTGCCTACCATCATCGTCCATTTATTGAAAAATATTTCTCCCACCCTCTGCTTGTTTTGAGGGGGGTAGTTAGACTGTCGCACAACTTCTTTACTCTTTAAGTCTCTAGTGTAGTGAATGCTGGATGAACATGCCCTGACAGCCTACGCAGTGTTTAACTCCTTCGAAGCTCATGACAGAACCGCTCAGTCATGAGCACAGCCCCAGGGGACTCCCCCCCGCGCCCCCCCCCCCGGGGCATCGATCTTGGCGCCACAGAGGAGGATGGAAGCGGAAGAGTTTCCGCTGCCACCCCCGACTCCCCCCCCACGCTTCCCCATGACGTCAGCGTGCACAGCGTGCGCCAACGTCATCAGGAAGCGCTGGACGCGCTGGAAACCATTTGTTTCCAGCGCGTCCACGGAGGAAGAGGTAGGTTTTGGTCTCCGGTGGGGCGGCCAAATCTGGATGCCTTGAGGCATCGGGGGAGAGGAAACAGTGTTTCCTCTCCCCTGATGTCTCAATGCAGGGCATTCCTAGTGCACGATCGCACACAGCGTCGTGATTGTGCACCAGGAATTACCTCACTAGACACCAGGGATGTCATTTTCTGTGCAAAGGAAGCGACCCCTTGGGCAAGGGTCGCTTCCAGGGGCCAAATTTATTTTAAAATTATACTCTGCCCCCCCTGGGGACAGATAGCCTGATTTTGTGGGCGTTTCTGGCCCCGGGGGGGCAGAAAAGCCCACTAGAGCCAGGGAATTTGTTTTTTTTTAAATTGACAGCGACCCCTTGGGCAAGGGTCGCTTCCAGGGGCCATATTTTTTTTAAAGTATATTCTGCTTTCAGATTGGTTTGTTTAATTGACCATTCTGCCCCCAGGGGGGGGGGCAGAAAACCCCACTAGACACCAGGGAGTGTTTTACATTTTAAATGGATGCGACCCCTTGGGCAAGTGTCGCTTCCTTATGGGCCTAAATAATTTTAAAGACTTTTCTGCCCCCCCCACCCCCGGGGACAGATCACCTATATTTTTGGGCGTTTCTGGCCCGGGGGGGGGGGGGGCGCAGAATAGCCCACTAGAGCCAGGGATTTAAAAATAAATTAATTGGTTGCTTCCAGGGGACATATATTTATGTGTATTCTGCCCCCCCCGGGGGCAGATCAGCCTGTTTATTTGGCCTTTCTGCCCCCATTTGGGTAGTGACATAGCGTGTTATAATGTGAATTGTTTTTATTTCTTGTGAATTGTAATTCTAATGCTTTATTTCTCCCTTTTTGTTCTAGTTCAAGGCTTTTGCTCTTCAGACTGTTGCAGGTTGTGGTTTCGTTACTGGTGGTTCTGCTGTTTGTGTAGTTGCATGTGTTTGTTAAGAGACTTTTTTTGTACAATTTAAATGAGTTTCATTTTTCTGCATGAATGTGTCTTTTGCAAATTGTGTAATAATACCAGTATGTTTGGCTTCTGTTTTTTGAGTGTCTAAAACGTTTTGCATTTGTGCTGGATGTGTATTTTGTTGTCTTTTGAGTAATTGCTTTTTTTTTCTTTTCTAGTGGGATATCGTTGATATTTGCTGTGTCTTTGCAGAGTAGGTGCTGGTGAGTGTAGCTGTCTCTTGTAAGTGAATCGTATAGTTTTTGAGTATATAGATCTTTGTGATAAAGGCACACATTTTTTTACTTATTTTGCACAGTGTTGGGTGTTGACTTGTTTGTGCGGTCTCCTTTCTTAGTAAGGATCATGACTAGCCGCAGGATTACTGCTCAGCAGGTTGTTGGTATGCTTTTTGAGTCTTCCTCTGACCATGGTCCAGAGACTGACTGATTCTGAGGCAGAGGTGGGAGGGAAAGATTCAGGCAGTGACTTTTCTCTCCACATGGCATCATCCGATGATGAAGCTACTCTCAGTGCGGATGAAGCTACTCTTAGTGCGGATGAAGTGCCTGTGTTAGAGGAGGACATTGATGTGCCGATAGTGCGGCAAGAGGCATCTGGGCTGCAGCCTGGGGCTGCAAGACTTTCCGTTGGTATAGTGAGGCAAGAGGCAGCTGAGCTGCAGCCTGGGGCTGCAAGGCTTCCCGTTGCTATAGTGCGGCAAGAGGCATCTGGGCTGCAGCCTGGGGCTGCAAGACTTTCCGTTGGTATAGTGAGGCAAGAGGCAGCTGAGCTGCAGCCTGGGGCTGCAAGGCTTCCCGTTGGTATAGTGCGGCAAGAGGCATCTGGGCTGCAGCCTGGGGCTGCAAGACTTCCCGTTGGTATAGTGAGGCAAGAGGCAGCTGAGCTGCAGCCTGGGGCTGCAAGGCTTCCTGTTGGTATAGTGCGGCAAGAGGCATCTGGGCTGCAGCCTGGGGCTGCAAGACTTCCCGTTGGTATAGTGAGGCAAGAGGCAGCTGAGCTGCAGCCTGGGGCTGCAAGGCTTCCCGTTGGTATAGTGCGGCAAGAGGCATCTGGGCTGCAGCCTGGAGCTGCAAGACTTCCCGTTGAAAGTGCTGACCTCTGGGTTGCCCCAGGCATGGTGCAGCCGGCATTGCCAGACTTTACTGGTGTTCCAGGGTGTAGAGTGAATACTGAAAACTTTTTGACGATAAATTCTTTTCAGTTGTTTATGGACGATGTGTTTTTGGCAGAAAATGTTGAGCATACTAATTTGTATGCTGAACAGTTTTTGAGGGACAACCAGTGCCAGCCTTAAGCCCCAATCTAGAGCTACCAGGTGGACTCCTACAAATCTGGAAGAGATGAAATTGTTCTTGGGTTTAACTTTTTTGATGGGCTTGCTAAGGAAGCCATCAATGTCTTCATATTGGTCTACTAGTCCCTTGATGGCAACTGCTATATTTCAGTCATGAGTCGTATTTGCTTCTGCTTCAGATGATGCATTTTGTCGATAATGGTTTCGCTTTGCCACGAGATCACCCTGATTGTGACTGTCTTTTTAAGATTCGGCCTGTCATTGATTACTTTTTTTTTTTTTTTTAAATCTGTTTTTATTGTTTTAAAGAATACAATAACATTCTTTGGCAAGTGACACAGTAGGCGAGCATAGATGTAATAGCATAAGCAAGGGAGCACCCCGCTACAGAACCCCCACCCACTGCGTCAGGACTTGCAATCAGTCTTGTGCACGAGCACCGCCCTCAGTGGAGCCAACCACAGTTTCTTTGACAGTCTCGTAGTAGTCTCACCAGGAGTAACAGTGTTAACCGTACCTCAGCTGGGTTCCGTGGCTATGCGCGGGTGCTACCCGCCTCGTTCAGATAGTGAAGAACAGACAAAATACCCGCCAGGCCTAAAGATGATACAGAACAAAACCTTAACGATGGCAGCATAAACTGTACATGCAGTCCCAATACCCCCCCAGTTGTCGTCTAGTCCCCCCGCCCCGCCCCTCCCCACCCCCCCCCAGGAATCCCCATGTGTGTGTGTGCGTGCGCCCCGGCTGTGGTCAGCACTATGCAAGTGTGGGCGTCGCGGCTCCAAGGGAGGCAGGAATTAGCCGGGGTATGTCAGCACGGCAGGGGGGCATCCCCCGATCCACCCCCACCTGCGTCAGCGCCGTCGGCCGCCCCCTGCAACCCCGCATCGCCCTCCGCACCCAGGTGGCGGAGCTTCCCCAGCAGCTGATTCCAGTGGTCCGCCATGGGTTCCCTCCGCAGGCCCAATGTTTCCTCCCTCTGGATGGCGGTCCCCTCAGCCCCGGCCCATGCCTGAAACGAGGCGATCCAAGCCTGCACGCGCGGCGGGTCCTGCGCTTTCCATCGTTTCGTGATGAGTCGTGCCGCTACCACCAGCCCCAGGTCAATGAACCGCGACGTCACCTTATCCTTGCGCGGTCGTTTAAAGTGGTGCAATATGTGTTCGGGCCAGTCGAGCGGGATGCTGCGACCCACACTCTCTAGTAGCAGCCCACTGACCGATCTCCAGTAAACACCCAACCGTGGGCAGCTCCACAGCATGTGCAGGAAACCCGCCCCCGGCTCACCACACCTAGGGCACACTGCGTCTGTGCGGTGAAAGTACCGATTGATTAACTCCGGCGTGAGGTAAGCTCTGTGCACAATAAATACCTGGATTTGGCGGAATCTCAGGTTTCGGGGTATACGCACCGGGCCTTTGAGTATCCTTTCCCACTCCTTGTCCTCTAGCGGTCTACCCAGATCCAGATCCCACTTAGCGCGGAGGCGGTCCAGGCTGACGGACGACAGCTCCCTCAGTGAGGCTGCGAACCAGCGTATCAAGTGCCCTCCTCTCCCCATAACATGCATGTATTGCATGGTCAGATGTAGGGCGGGTTCCGAGGTCATATCTCCCCACTGGGCAGTCATGCTCGCCATCAGCGAGCGGTGTGTCAGAAACCCCCCGGGCGGGAGCCCGTCCTCCGATACCAGGGTCTCGTACGGTACGAGTTCACCCTCCCGATAGAGGTCTCCCAATGTGCGCACATCGGCCACCCACCAGCCTGCCAGCATGTGGGCCGTGAGTACCCCTCCCCCACCAGGGGAGCCCTCAAGCGGTATCGCCGGCGCGTACGGGATAACAGCACGCGTGAGGAACAAGGCCCTCCGGAAACACCTGTGTGCCACTTCCAGTAGGAGTGGCAGCGGGCGCGCGACCCTGTGGAGGGGATGGAAGAACCTGGTTAATTGTTCCAGTGTGTAGGGTGCCAGCTCCGAGGCCGTGTCATCCCTGCCCTTATCGGCGAGCCAACGGGCCACCCATTGCAGTTGAGCAGCCAGGTAGTAGTGCTCAAAGCAAGGGGCGGCCAAACCACCTCGGTCTGTTGGTAAATACAACTTCGCGAGCGCCAGCCTGTGCCGGGCACTACCCCAGACAAAGTCCCGCAGCAGCTGGCTAAGCTTGCCAAAAAATGCGGGGGAGATGTACATCGGGAGATTGGCAAAGTAATACAGGAGGCGGGGGAGCATGACCATTTTGGCCAGCGCCACTCTGCCCGTGATCGTCAGGGGGAGTGCACTCCAGAAGCGTATCTGCGACCTGAGCGCCGTGACCGCCCTCCCCAGGTTCCCATCGAAGAGGTCGGCCGGGCAGCGGTAGATTTGGATCCCCAGGTAGCGGAAGGTGTCTGCCTTCCATTGTACCAGCGTGCCATCCAGGCAGTATCGCGGGTCTTCAATACCGGCGCTAAAGGCATACAGGCATGATTTGGCTGCGTTCACACGTAGCCCCGAGATGGCGGCGAACGTCCTTAGCAGCCGCGGTAGCTCCTCCGGGACACGCCCCACATCTTGTACATAGACTAGCAGGTCGTCGGCATAGAGCGACACGTGGTGGACTGCGTCCCCCAACTGTAAGCCATCTCCCAGTGTCGCCCGCAGAGCCACAGCTAGGGGCTCAATCGCCAGGGCGAACAGGAGCGGGGAGAGCGGGCACCCCTGTCGTGTGCCCCGGCCCACCGGTATCGCCTCCGAGACGTGGGGGCCCAGACGGACGCGGACCGTGGGCCGCCTGTATAACAGGTCGACCATCTGCAGGAATTCCCGGTCCAACCCATATCGCAGCAGCACCTCGGCTAAATAACCCCACTCTAGACTGTCAAACGCCTTCTCTAAGTCCAAGATAAGGCACCCCGCCCTGGGCCAACTGTGCACTGCCTCAGTTGCTACCCTGAAATATCGCCGGATGTTCAGGGACGTTGACCGTGCCGGGACAAAGCCATTTTGGTCAGTGTGCACCAGGTGGGGGACCACCGGCGCCAGCCGCTCCGCCAGCACTTTGGCGAGGATTTTGTAATCCACATTCAGCATCGCTAAGGGTCGGTAGGAGCCTAGCTCCGTGTGGTCCCTGTCGGGCTTGGGTAGGGAGACCAGGAACGCCTCCCGCATAGAAGGAGGGAGCGACCCTATCTCCAGTGCTGTGTTATAGAGCTCTCTCAGCAGCGGCGCCAGGGACTCGCGGTACGCTTTGTAATATTCCGCGGGCAGGCCGTCCGGCCCCGGCGTCCTCCCCGATGCCATCGATTGGATCGCCTCCCCTATTTCCTCCAGAGAGAGAGGTCCGGCGAGGTCCCCATTTTGCGCCGCCGTGACCTCCGGGAGCTGGATAGAGGCCAGAAAGTCCCCAAGAAGCTGCGGGGGACCAGTTCCCTTCGCTGTGTACAGCTGCCTGTAGTGGGCAGTGAAGGCCTGGTGTATTTCATGCTGTGTGTGGACTAGCGTGCCATCCGCTCTGCGGATCGAACCGATAGGGGCACACCGGTCCTCCTGACGTATGAGCCAGGCCAGGAGGCGGCCCGCCCTATCCGCCCCAGCATGCGTCCTGGCCGTGTGCGCGGCATAGTTGTGGCACCGGAGTCGCTCCAGGAGGTCCGCGTGCCGTTCCCGAAGGTCTGCCAGGGTGTGTGAGTGCCGACCCCCTCCCTCTCCCTCCCTCTCATGCCGCAGGAGGTCATTCTCCAGGCGCGTCAGAGAGTCCGAGAGGCCCCTACGTATGTTCCAGGTAGCCCCCAGACAGTGGCCGCGGATGGTCGCCTTATGGGCTTCCCACTCCACCAGCGTATCGCTCGCAGTCCCTTCATTCGCTTCGAAATATGCCAGAATGGCCGTGCCAAGGGAAGATCTAAATTCCGGATCCTCGAGCGCGCTCGGCTGGAGTCGCCAGGTGGGCACCGGCTGCCGCTCCACCGCCCAGCTAAGCTGGAGCCACAAGGGGTTATGGTCGGAGTGCGTTCGGCCCAGGTATTCGGAGCGGACTATGAGTGGGAGTAGCGACTGCGAGCCCACCAACCTGTCCAGCCGGACGTGGAGATCGTGCACCGCCGAATAATAAGAGTATATCTTGTCTCTCGGGTGGAGGGTGCGCCATAGGTCCTGTAGCGCCCAATGCGCAAGCCAGTCCCCCAGCGCCCTAGCGTTAGACTCCACCACCGCAGCACGCAGCGGGGGGAAGGATCTGTCCAGTTGGACATCTAGCACCATGTTGAAGTCCCCTCCCAGTAGCCAGGGGAGCCCCGTGTAAGGGTGCAGGACTTGTGTCAGGCGTTCCAGGAAAGACGACTGATCCACATTGGGCGCGTATATCGACCCCAGCAATATCTCCTGCCCATTCAATTTTCCCCGCACCAGCGTGTACCTGCCCTCGCCGTCCACCACCGCCTCCTCGCATCGGAAGGGGACCCCTGCTCGCACCCAAATCAATGTGCCGCGCGCGTGCGCCGAATAGATGGTACCAAATGTGTGCCCCCTCCACCGCCTGGAAAGCCTGTCCAGTTCTAGCCGGGACATATGCGTCTCCTGCAGGAGGGCGATCCCGACAGAGTGGCGTTGTAAGTAGGAGAAGATGGAGTAGCGCTTGGACGGTGTGTGCATACCCCGTATGTTCCAGGTCACCACGTTAGTGTGCGCCATCGTGAAGGTGGGAAAACCAGCCGGGCCGGAGGCAGAGCGTCTGTACCCGGGGAGGTGGAGGACGAGGGGCCAGCCACCCAACCCAGGGGAGTATATAACTGCGCTGCCATGTGAACAGTGTAACTGCCGTGAACAATAGAACAAAGAGGGGCGTATTCCCAACGGTGCATCCGTCCAAACATCTAAGAAACTAATTAACTATGCAATGCGTCAGTACAGTGTCTGATGGGGTACGCGCGAAAGTGTCAACTAGCTGGCGCAATGTCCCCCCACCCCAATCGCCTCTAAGGGAAGGGAAAAGCAGCAGCATATCTTAGCATGAAACTGTCGCGCTGCCCGGGCTCTAGTACGCGGTAATAGGACCCCCCACTATACCATTCAGTGGCGCGCGCCACGGGTGGGCCCTCCTGTGCTACCAGACGCCCCCCACGCTAAGCCTGCGCCCCCCACGGGAGGACTCCCCCACCCTCAAGTCCCCGTCTCTCCTCCAGTCACCCAGTTGCCGGCCAATCGCACGGGCTTACCCACCCCGCAAGGCCCCCACCTCAGTGCGGTGTAGCAGTGTCCCATCACGCAATCAAATCAGCAGTCTGTGGGGTCACCACCGGTAGAGCCAGGTCCTCCGATATCACCGTGGACGGGGACGAGGCACCACTGGTCCCCGGGGCACTGCACGCTCCAATCTCCATGCAGTCTCCACCGGGCGGCGTCCCCAGGGTCGCCACCGCGTCGAGGACCTCCTGCCGCTCCACTCTGATCCTCTCCGGGCTAGGCGCCGTCAGCCCCATCCTCAGCTGCTGTCGGGCCCCTCGCCTCCTACGCCTCCGGGGTCCTCTCTCCGGGCGGCCACCGGGCGCCGCGCCCGCGGGCCTCTCCCCCTTCCACTGCCCCGTCTCCTCCAGCCAGTCCCAGACATCCTCCGGGGAGTCGAAGAAGCGGGTCCCCTCTTTTGCCACCACTCGCAGGCGGGCCGGAAACAGCAGGGAGTAGGGCAGCGCCAGCTCCCGAAGCTGCCTCTTCACCGCCAGGTAGTTGCTCCTGCGCCGTTGCACCGCTGCCGTGTAGTCGGGGAAGAGCATGACACGGCTACTGCCAACCGTCGGGTCACCAGACTTGCGCATTTCCCTCAGGACCGCATCGCGGTCGCGATAGTTCAGGAGTTTGAAGAGGAACGGGCGGGGCCGGGCTCCCGGCTTGGGTTGCTGCGCTGGCACCCTGTGTGCACGCTCTACCACAAAGTGTTGGGATAGTGCCCCCTGCGGCAAGAGGTCCGTCAGCCATCGCTCGATATACTGCTCCGGGTTCCTGCCTTCGACGCCCTCTGGAAGGCCCACGACGCGTACATTATTGCGACGGGAGCGCCCTTCTGCTTCGTCAACCCGGTCTTCCAGTGCATTAACTCTGTCCAACACATCCTGCAGCGCAGCCCCATGGCTATGGGCGATTGGCTGGAGCTCCCGAAGCGTCTGGCCCTGGACCGTGACCTTCTCCGCCAGCTTGCGGTGATCTGCATGGAGTAACGTGAAGTCGGAGGTGACCTTGTCGATCCTGACCTCTAAGGACTCCCTCGTCTGCTCCAGACTGGCGCCGAGTTTCTCCACCGCTGCGAGCATGGCGTCCATCTTGGCCGACAGGGCTGCAGATTGTGGCTCCGCGTCTCCCCCTGGACGGGGCTGCGTGTTGTCCACGCTCCCTGTGCGTGACTGTCCCTGCTGCGTTTTGTCCCGGAGCCGGCCCATCGCGTATTGTTGGGCCGTCGGCATCCGCAGGCCGGATCCCGGTGTCACAGACGCAGCCCGGTGGCTGCTGCTCCACTCCTGTACTGCGCACCCCTCCGCGCGGCCACCGGTGCGGGCAAGCGGCAAGTCCCAAAGTCCTCAGGGCTCCTGGGCCAGTGTGTCGTGCCCCTTTCCCCTGGTCAGTGCTCCACTGTCCTCCTTACCGGGGTGCGCCAGGCAGCGGGGCACTCCGTGGCTCCCCTCACCGGTGCCGTCCACGGCCAGCAGGGCCTCCAACCCGCACCCTTCAGCCGCTCCAGGCGCGCCCGACCAGCGCCCTCAGCTCCCTGCGGCGGCACCGGCTGCGTGGAGACTGGCGCTCCGTCCGACGTCGCCGGGTACACCCGATCGGTGCCCGCCGGCAGCCCGCTGGGCCCCTGGGTACTTGTAATGGCACTGGTCCAACGTTCATCCACCAGGGGCGGCCGGGGGCCCCCCGCGTCCAGCACGCCTTGCTCAGCCACCCAGAGGCGCCCCTACCACCCCGGCGCCAGGCTCGCACCGCTGTCCTCCTCAGTGAGTATCCTCTCCCAGGGGGATCGCTGCCTGCTCACCTAAGATGGCGGCTCCCTCAGCGCGGCGCCCGCAGCCGCCCGCATCCATCCACAGGCCCCCGGCAGCAGGTGTCTTCTAACCTCTGGGACCTCCAGTCCGTCCACTCGCTGTTGCACTCTGCCCCTGCAGCCGTGGGCTCGCCACTCCGCTCCACCTCTCGTAGGGCGCACCTGCCCAGGCGCGAGCGCAGCCCGTCGCTCTCCCCGCAGCGAGGGCGCAGGCCGCTCCGCGGGCCCCGCCGCCCCCAGCCACTCACTGTTCGTCGGGGGGTCTCAGCGGTCGTCACCTCTGCAGGGCTCGCAGTGACCCAGGGCACCCTGTTCCGTGTCCTCCTCAGGTCGCACCGCACACGGGCCGTCCGGTCCAGCCACGCTGCTCCCCCAGGGCCCAGCTCCGCCTGCCGCCGTCCCCTGCGTCCTCACTGGTCGCGCGGCGCAGCCCAGGCCGCCGCCTCCACTCCTCCGCTCCTTAGCACAGCAGGCGCCCCGCAGTCACCGACGGGAGGCCCCCGCCGCAGCCGCTCAGGGCCTCGCTGAGCACCGCGCTCTCCGTCCTCCGCTCGCCGGACACGCCCTCAAGACGGCGGCCGCCGCTAGCGAGCAGCTCCGCCTCGTAGTCTGCCTCGCGGATTGCGGCCAGGAGCGAGCACCTCACCACTCCCGGACTTCAGGGGGTGTCCCCACTGCAGTCCTGCACCCGACCAGCGCTGTTTGGGTCAGGGCTGTCCGCTTCCCAGGATAACTGGCAGGATGAAGCGGGGGTAACGGCCGGAGTCTCAAGGACTTGCGGCCGCCATGTTCGCCAGTTGGCCACGCCCCCGTCATTGATTACTTTGTTGATCGATTTTCAGAGATCTATGCTCCAGGGAAAGAAATTGCGGTGGATGAGTCTTTGGTGTTGTTCAAGGGCCGCTTGGTTTATAGGCACTACATTCCTAGTAAGAGGGCAATCTATGGAATTAAGCTGTATATGCTGTGTGACAGTAGGACTGGATATGATTAACCCCCCTGGTTGTCCGTCCACTTTTGGAGTGAATGAGAAAATTGTATGGGAACTTGGTAGAGAATTTTTTAACAAAGGCCACCATTTATATGTAGATAACTTCTACACTGGTATGCGGTTGTTCAGGGAATTGGCCAAAGTGAACACTGTTGCTTGTGGCACAATCCGCTCTAACCGTAAAGGTTTCCCAAAAGAACTTGTTTGTCAAAAGCTTGTGCGGGGACAATGCAGTGAGTTGCGTTGCAAGGAGCTTCTAGCTGTGAAGTTTTCTGACAGGAGAGATGTCTACATGCTGACTACCACCCATGATGAAAGCACTGCACCTGTGACTGTTTGGGGTCAGGTTGCTGAAGTGTGCAAACCTGTGTGCATTTTAGACTATAATAGGCACATGGGTGGTGTTGACAGAGTAGATCAGAGGTTGGAACCTTACGCTGCTCTTCGTAAGGCTTACATTTGGTACAAGAAGTTGGCTATCCATCTTTTCCACTTGGCAACCTTTAATGCTTTTGTTGTGTTCCAGGATTCTTGTCCTGAGTCAGAGATGACTTTTGCTAAGTTTCAGGAGTCTGTAATAGGCAGCTTTATTTTAGTGGAACAGGAAAGTGTTCCTAGAGTTGGAGTGGTGGAGGATGTTGCTAGATTGAAAGATCGCCACTTTCCTGATCACATTCCTACCACACCCTCAAAAGACTTTCCCAGTAGGAGATGTAGAGTCTGTTGGCGAAGAGGTATGCGGAAGGAGATTTGTATGTACTGCCCCGAGTGTCCTTCTAACCCTGGGCTGTGTGTGCCTGCTTGTTTTAGAATGTACCACACGCAAAATAATTTTTGGGAGCATCCATGAGTGGTAAAGTGAACTGCCTGGCCTCTGTTGTTTAATATTTTTTGTTCAGTTTCAAGGTTGGCATTTGTGTAGTGTATTTAGTTTCAGTTTTTGTGTTAGTAGATTTGTATCTATTTGCAATTTGTTTGTGTTTTCTTATTTATATAAAAAAAAAATCCTAAATGTGATGGCGGTGTGTGTGGAGTGGCGCTTGTCTGGCGGTGTGCGTGGTCTGGCGCTTGGCTGGCGGTGTGTTTGGATTGGCGCTTGGCTGGCGGTGTGTTTGTACTGGTGCTTGGCTGGCGGTGTGCGTGGACTGGCGCTTGGCTGGCGGTGTGGTGTGTGTGGACTGGCGCTTGGCTGGCGGTGTGCATGGACTGGTGCTTGGATGGGGGTGTGCGTGGACTGGCACTTTGCTGGCGGTGTGCGTGGACTGGCGCTTGGCTGGTGGTGTGCGTGGACTGGTGCTTGGTTGGCGGTGTGTGTGGACTGGCGCTTGGCTGGCGGTGTGGTGTGCGTGGACTGGCGCTTGGCTGGCAGTGTGCATGGACTGGCGCATGGCTGACAGTGTGGTGTGCGTGGACTGGCGCTTGGCTGGCGGTGTGCGTGGACTGGCGCTTGGCTGGTGGTGTGTTTGTACTGGCACTTGGCTGGCGGTGTGTTTGGACTGGTGCTTGGCTGGCGGTGTGCGTGGAATGGCGCATGACTGGCGATGTGTGTGGACTTGTGCTTGGCTGGCGGTGTGGTGTGCGTGGACTGGCGCTTGGCTGGTGGTGTGTTTGTACTGGCGCTTGGCTGGCGGTGTGTTTGAACTGGTGCTTGGCTGGTGGTGTGCGTGGACTGGCGCTTGGCTGGCGGTGTGGTGTGCGTGGACTGGCACTTGGCTGGCTGTGTGCATGGACTGGTGCTTGGCTGGCGGTGTGGTGTTCGTGGACTGGCGCTTGGCTGGCGGTGTGTGATTAGTGACTAGCTGCTGGTCACTACACACACTGCTAGCCAAACGCCACTCAACGCAATCCGTGAGCTGGTGTGGTTGCTGTGTCAGGAATGTGGGCATGTGAAAGTGATGGGCCCTTGAATGGCGCTGTCTGCTGGTGTGAGTGTTGTGCTGGGCCCGCAGCTGGCATTGTGAATGGTTTTGTATGTGTCACACGTATGAAAGGTGTATGAATGGCCTGTAAAGAGGTTGGTGCCTTGTCGTGGCTTTACAGCTCACGAGCTGTGAGTCAATGGTTCAGTTTCTCGTCCTTTCAATTAACAGTGCATTTCATTTTTGTGAAATCTCTGGTTATTACAACTGTATATACTGAACCATCACTCACCCTCGTGCCAAATCCAACCAGTATGTATGTGTGCTTGAGGAATTGGTGGCTGTGTATAAAAATGTGTCTTTTCTGTTTTTGTCAAGCAGGGTGTACCTTGTCCTTTTTTGTGAATGTTGTAATGTGTTGGTTTTGTGCCTGGTGGTGTGAATGGTCCAGCGAGGTATGGCTTGCGTGGGTCCCCCATCATTCTCCTAACCAGAATCCTCTGCAAACCACAAATTTCGCTGAAAAATTAACTTTTTTCTCACATTTCTGTGTGGGAAAGTTCTGGAATCTGCGTGGATCCACAAATTTCCTCCCACCCAGTGTTCCCCCAGGTCTCCCGATAAAAACGGTACCTCACTTGCGTGGGTGGGTCAAGGACCCGCGACAGGCAAGGGCCCAAAATCTATTGAGGCGACATCACTATTACCTATCACAAACCAACCTGGTTTTGCATGGGGGTCCCATGAGTTTTTGTCCCGGGGCTCAGCAGCCTTCTAAGAAAACCTACCTAACCCATACATTTCTGAAAACTAGACAACCGGGGGCTTCCAGGGAGGTATGGCTTGCGTGGATTCCGCAACTTTTCCTTACCCAGAATCCCCTGCAAACCTCAATTTTACCTGAAAAATCACTTTTTTCACACATTTGTGTGTGGGAAAGTGTGGCATCACCTGGCTCACACAAATTTCCCACCACCCAGCGTTCCCCCAGGTCTCCCGATAAAAATGGTGCCTCACTTGTGTGGGAGGCCCAAGTACCCGCGACAGGCAAGGGCCCAAAACGTAGTGAGTTGACATCAAAATTGCCTATGTCAAAACCACCTGGTTTTGCAAGGGGGGTCACCTGGGTTTGTGGTCCCGTGTTCAGCAGCCATCTAGGGAAACCTACCAAACCCACACATCTTGGAAAACTAGACACCAGGAGGCTTCCAGGGAGGTATGGCTTGCGTGGATCCCCCAACGATTCCTTACCCAGAATCCCCTGCAAACCTCAATTTTAGCTGAAATAAATCACTTTTTTCACACATTTTTGTGTGGGAAAGTGTGGCATCACCAGGCTCACACAAACTTCCTACCACCCAGCATTCCCCCAGGTCTCCCGATAAAAATGGTGCCTCACTTGTGTGGAAGGCCCAAGTACCCGCGACAGGGAAGGGCCCAAAACATTTTTTGATAGGCAATGTTGATGTTGCCTCAAAATGTTTTGTGTCCTTGCCTGTCGCGGGTACTTGGGCCTCCCACACAAGTGAGGCACCATTTGTATCGTGAGACCTGGGGGAACGCTGGGTGGTAGGAAATTTGTGTGAGCCCGGTGATGCCACACTTTCCCACACAAAAATGTGTGAAAAAAAGTGATTTTTTCAGCTAAAATGGAGGTTTGGAGGGCATTCTGGGCAAGGAAACGTTGGGGGATCCACTCAAGCCATACCTCCCTGGAGGCCCCCGGGTGTCTAGTTTTCAGAAATGTGTGGGTTAGGTAGGTTTCCCTAGGTGCCGGCAGAGCTAGGGTTCACAAACTACAGCTAGGCACTTTGCCAAAAAAGGGTCATTTTTCACTGCGAAATTGTTGCGTTTTGCGCCGTTTCCTGTCGCAAGCATTAGGCAAACCCACACAAGTGAGGTACCATTTTCCTCGTAAGACTTTGGGGAACGCGGGGTGGGTGGAAATTTGTGGATCCACGCAGATTCCAAAACTTTCCAAAACAGAAATGTGGGGAAAATGTGGTTTTTTTGACAATTTTTTAGGTTTGCAAGGGATTCTGGGTAACAGAACCTGGTGGGAGGCAGCTAAGTCACCCCATCCTGGATTCCCCTGGGTGTCTAGTTTTTAAAAATTTATAGGTTTGCTAGGTTTTCCTAGGTGCCGGCAGACCTATGGTTAAAAAACGACAGCTAGGTACTTTGGCAAAAAAGGGTAATTTTTCACTGCGAAATTGAGGTGTGACCACGTTGCGTTTTGCGCCGTTTTCTGTCGCGGGCACTAGGCCAACCCACACAAGTGAGGTACCATTTTTATCTGAGACTTTGGGGAACGCGGGGTGGGTGGAAATTTGTGGAACCACGCAGATTCCAGAACTTTCCACCACAGAAATGTGGGGAAAATGTGGTTTTTTGACAATTCTTTAGGTTTGCAAGGGATTCTGGGAAACAGAACCTGGTGGGACACAGTCAAGTCACCCCATCCTAGATTCCCCTGGGTGTCTAGTTTTAAGAAATGTGTGGGTTTGCTAGGCTTCCCAAGGTGCCGGCAGAGCTAGGGTTCAAAAACTACAGTTAGGCACTTTGCCAAAAAAGGGTTATTTTTCACTGCAAAATTGAGGTGTGACCACGTTGAGTTTTGCGCCGTTTCCTGTCGCGGGCACTAGGTCGACCCACACAAGTGAGGTACCATTTTTCTCAGAAGACTTTGGGGAACGCGGGGTGGGTGGAAATTTGTGGATCCACGCAGATTCCAGAACTTTCCACCACAGAAATATGGGGAAAATGTGTTTTTTTTTACACTTTTTTTTAGGTTTGCAAGGGATTCTGGGTAACAGACCCTGGTGGGAGGCAGTCAAGTCACCCCATCCTGGATTCCCCTGGGTGTCTAGTTTTAAAAAATATATAGGTTTGCTAGGTTTCTTTAGGTGCCGGCAGAGCTAGGGTTCAGAAACTACAGCTAGGCACTTTGCCAAAAAAGGGTCATTTTTCACTGCGAAATGAAGGTTTGACCACGTTACGTTTTGCGCCGTTTCCTGTCGCGGGCACTAGGCCAACCCACACAAGTGAGGTACTGTTTTTCTCCTAAGACTTTGGGGAATGCGGGGTGAGTGGAAATTTGTGGATCCGCAAAGATTCCAGAACCTTCCACCACAGAAATGTGGTCCTCAGTTGTCCCAAGTCCCTCACACCCACCTTCCCTTGTCCATTTGTTTGCCACTTGAACCACACTACCCCAACTGAAAATGCCCAATCAGGGGAAAAACTGGTCTTGGTTTCTTGTGTTTCAGGAAGGACCTGGCTTGGTAGCTTGAGCTGGACTGTTCCTACTGGATCAAGTTCAAGACTGACTGGAATATGGCAAGGTCCAGACTCAGGTGGCATGGTGTGCAAAATAATGATGGAATGAGATATGGCCCCGGTAATTACTGTGGCTGAGATTAATTCAAGCATTCCACCCATAACCTTTTTGTATACTTCAGTGTGACACCTCAAGTACAATGCCTATGGCCTGACGTGGGTGCAGTGCTCACCATGCTACTGGAAACAAGCTATGTCCAACTGAAGAGCACCAATCAGGGCGCAGCAAGTCTTGGGCTGCTTGTGTTTTGGTCCAGAGAGGACATGACTTGTAAGTTTGGGCTGGACTGTTCCAAGTGGAGCAGGGTCAAGACTGATTTACATATGGCTTGGTCCAAACTGAGGTGCCATGTTTTGCAAAATAATGATAGACTGGAATGCGGCCAGAGTAATTAAAAGTGGCTGAGATGAATTCAGGCATTCCATACAATACTTTTTAAATACCTTGGTCTGTTTTTCCCTTGTCCCTGCTGCCCAGTCTACGGTCAGTGCGCTTTCTGTCCCCGCTCATCTGTTCTCTCCCACCAATATCTTTCTTCTCCTCCACCTTCCCTGCCTCCATATTGTATTAAAAATTAAAAAGGCTATGAAGCGTCCAGCACTAATTCGATTTTAATGCGTAAAAAGAAAACGCAATAGTGTAGCCATGCTGCTATACATCATAGTTATAAAACATTTCCAAAACCAATAGCTCTCGTAGGTGAGACCTTTTGGTTTTTCCCAATGCTTGGGGAGTATCAAGGCTCTGGCGATGCAGACAAACTTCCAGCTTTTTCTCTTTTAAAGAGATAGGAGAACCAGCAGGATGAAAAAAAAACAGACACATCATCTTTAGAGGAAAAGCAGGTGCACAAGGACACAGAGACAATAACCCTAGAGACTAGGGATCATATTTACTAACATTTTGCGTCAGGGTGTGCCACTTTCTTGGCGCAGCTCTGACACAAAATCCTTCTTGGCATTTACTAAGCCAGGCAAAGCCATTTTGGGTGTCTTTGCTTTGTGTACTAAATACAAAGTCATGCAATGCCGTGCATAGCCTTGCATTACTTTGCACTGGATAGGCATTACATGAGTGGAGCCTGGACATTCCCATACATCCACCCATGGATTTTGACGCAAATCCAGATTTACAAAGACTTGTAAACGTGGGTTTGCTCTGTAATAGTGCCTCTACCGGACAGAGGCGTAACAAGCAGATATACCTTTATTTTTCCTCGTTAGGAGCAATGTGATTTTAAGGATTGTTTTTATGCTGGAGGATATCCCTTCCTGTACACAAACAATCCTACTGGAAATGTAGGCACCCTAGTGCAAGGGTGCTTGCATTGTTATTGAGATGCACACAGTGCTCCGGCATAAGCAGAGAGCATAAATGCTCAATATTTGTGTAAATATGGAGTGTTTCCGCACTCTCCATTTCATGCAACGCACCGCAGCAAGTTCCCTCACTGAGCCTTGTTGTGTGAAATAATGATAAAAGTGCCCCTAGGTATCCCCCCAAAAAATAAGAAAGTCAGACTGGAAGGTGGAGACAAAAGATAAAAGCAGACACACAGATAGTTCAAGAGCCAAAAACAAGACTCCAAGTAGTGACCACCTCAAGTAGAACTAAGGCTATTGAGACAAACTTAAGTTTGATTGGGGGGGTTTCTTTGCACTGTGCAATCAGCAACCAGGAAATGATAGAAGCCATTTTGCTTTGAGAAAAAGAACATATTGGGAGAGTCAGCCTTTGGTACGCTAGCGCCCTGGGCTAAGCACATTTTATTGCCTACCATCATCGTCCATTTATTGAAAAATATTTCTCCCACCCTCTGCTTGTTTTGAGGGGGGTAGTTAGACTGTCGCACAACTTCTTTACTCTTTAAGTCTCTAGTGTAGTGAATGCTGGATGAACATGCCCTGACAGCCTACGCAGTGTTTAACTCCTTCGAAGCTCATGACAGAACCGCTCAGTCATGAGCACAGCCCCAGGGGACTCCCCCCCGCCCCCCCCCCCGGGGCATCGATCTTGGCGCCACAGAGGAGGATGGAAGCGGAAGAGTTTCCGCTGCCACCCCCGACTCCCCCCCACGCTTCCCCATGACGTCAGCGTGCACAGCGTGCGCCAACGTCATCAGGAAGCGCTGGACGCGCTGGAAACCATTTGTTTCCAGCGCGTCCACGGAGGAAGAGGTAGGTTTTGGTCTCCGGTGGGGCGGCCAAATCTGGATGCCTTGAGGCATCGGGGGAGAGGAAACAGTGTTTCCTCTCCCCTGATGTCTCAATGCAGGGCATTCCTAGTGCACGATCGCACACAGCGTCGTGATTGTGCACCAGGAATTACCTCACTAGACACCAGGGATGTCATTTTCTGTGCAAAGGAAGCGACCCCTTGGGCAAGGGTCGCTTCCAGGGGCCAAATTTATTTTAAAATTATACTCTGCCCCCCCTGGGGACAGATAGCCTGATTTTGTGGGCGTTTCTGGCCCCGGGGGGGCAGAAAAGGCCACTAGAGCCAGGGAATTTGTTTTTTTTTAAATTGACAGCGACCCCTTGGGCAAGGGTCGCTTCCAGGGGCCATATTTTTTTAAAAGTATATTCTGCTTTCAGATTGGTTTGTTTAATTGACCATTCTGCCCCCAGGGGGGGGGCAGAAAACCCCACTAGACACCAGGGAGTGTTTTACATTTTAAATGGATGCGACCCCTTGGGCAAGTGTCGCTTCCTTATGGGCCTAAATAATTTTAAAGACTTTTCTGCCCCCCCCCCACCCCCCCCGGGGACAGATCACCTATATTTTTGGGCGTTTCTGGCCCGGGGGGGGGGGCGCAGAATAGCCCACTAGAGCCAGGGATTTAAAAATAAATTGATTGGTTGCTTCCAGGGGACATATATTTATGTGTATTCTGCCCCCCCCGGGGGCAGATCAGCCTGTTTATTTGGCCTTTCTGCCCCCATTTGGGTAGTGACATAGCGTGTTATAATGTGAATTGTTTTTATTTCTTGTGAATTGTAATTCTAATGCTTTATTTCTCCCTTTTTGTTCTAGTTCAAGGCTTTTGCTCTTCAGACTGTTGCAGGTTGTGGTTTCGTTACTGGTGGTTCTGCTGTTTGTGTAGTTGCATGTGTTTGGTAAGAGACTTTTTTTGTACAATTTAAATGAGTTTCATTTTTCTGCATGTGTTTTTTTGCAAATTGTGTAATAATACCAGTATGTTTGGCTTCTGTTTTTTGAGTGTCTAAAACGTTTTGCATTTGTGCTGGATGTGTATTTTGTTGTCTTTTGAGTAATTGCTTTTTTTTTCTTTTCTAGTGGGATATCGTTGATATTTGCTGTGTCTTTGCAGAGTAGGTGCTGGTGAGTGTAGCTGTCTCTTGTAAGTGAATCGTATAGTTTTTGAGTATATAGATCTTTGTGATAAAGGCACACATTTTTTTACTTATTTTGCACAGTGTTGGGTGTTGACTTGTTTGTGCGGTCTCCTTTCTTAGTAAGGATCATGACTAGCCGCAGGATTACTGCTCAGCAGGTTGTTGGTATGCTTTTTGAGTCTTCCTCTGACCATGGTCCAGAGACTGACTGATTCTGAGGCAGAGGTGGGAGGGAAAGATTCAGGCAGTGACTTTTCTCTCCACATGGCATCATCCGATGATGAAGCTACTCTCAGTGCGGATGAAGCTACTCTTAGTGCGGATGAAGTGCCTGTGTTAGAGGAGGACATTGATGTGCCGATAGTGCGGCAAGAGGCATTTGGGCTGCAGCCTGGGGCTGCAAGACTTTCCGTTGGTATAGTGAGGCAAGAGGCAGCTGAGCTGCAGCCTGGGGCTGCAAGGCTTCCCGTTGGTATAGTGCGGCAAGAGGCATCTGGGCTGCAGCCTGGGGCTGCAAGACTTCCCGTTGGTATAGTGAGGCAAGAGGCAGCTGAGCTGCAGCCTGGGGCTGCAAGGCTTCCCGTTGGTATAGTGCGGCAAGAGGCATCTGGGCTGCAGCCTGGGGCTGCAAGACTTCCCGTTGGTATAGTGAGGCAAGAGGCAGCTGAGCTGCAGCCTGGGGCTGCAAGGCTTCCCGTTGGTATAGTGCGGCAAGAGGCATCTGGGCTGCAGCCTGGAGCTGCAAGACTTCCCGTTGAAAGTGCTGACCTCTGGGTTGCCCCAGGCATGGTGCAGCCGGCATTGCCAGACTTTACTGGTGTTCCAGGGTGTAGAGTGAATACTGAAAACTTTTTGCCGATAAATTCTTTTCAGTTGTTTATGGACGATGTGTTTTTGGAAGAAAATGTTGAGCATACTAATTTGTATGCTGAACAGTTTTTGAGGGACAACCAGTGCCAGCCTTAAGCCCCAATCTAGAGCTACCAGGTGGACTCCTACAAATCTGGAAGAGATGAAATTGTTCTTGGGTTTAACTTTTTTGATGGGCTTGCTAAGGAAGCCATCAATGTCTTCATATTGGTCTACTAGTCCCTTGATGGCAACTGCTATATTTCAGTCATGAGTCGTATTTGCTTCTGCTTCAGATGATGCATTTTGTCGATAATGGTTTCGCTTTGCCACGAGATCACCCTGATTGTGACTGTCTTTTTAAGATTCGGCCTGTCATTGATTACTTTGTTGATCGATTTTCAGAGATCTATGCTCCAGGGAAAGAAATTGCGGTGGATGAGTCTTTGGTGTTGTTCAAGGGCCGCTTGGTTTATAGGCACTACATTCCTAGTAAGAGGGCAATCTATGGAATTAAGCTGTATATGCTGTGTGACAGTAGGACTGGATATGATTAACCCCCCTGGTTGTCCGTCCACTTTTGGAGTGACTGAGAAAATTGTATGGGAACTTGGTAGAGAATTTTTTAACAAAGGCCACCATTTATATGTAGATAACTTCTACACTGGTATGCGGTTGTTCAGGGAATTGGCCAAAGTGAACACTGTTGCTTGTGGCACAATCCGCTCTAACCGTAAAGGTTTCCCAAAAGAACTTGTTCGTCAAAAGCTTGTGCGGGGACAATGCAGTGAGTTGCGTTGCAAGGAGCTTCTAGCTGTGAAGTTTTCTGACAGGAGAGATGTCTACATGCTGACTACCACCCATGATGAAAGCACTGCACCTGTGACTGTTTGGGGTCAGGTTGCTGAAGTGTGCAAACCTGTGTGCATTTTAGACTATAATAGGCACATGGGTGGTGTTGACAGAGTAGATCAGAGGTTGGAACCTTACGCTGCTCTTCGTAAGGCTTACATTTGGTACAAGAAGTTGGCTATCCATCTTTTCCACTTGGCAACCTTTAATGCTTTTGTTGTGTTCCAGGATTCTTGTCCTGAGTCAGAGATGACTTTTGCTAAGTTTCAGGAGTCTGTAATAGGCAGCTTTATTTTAGTGGAACAGGAAAGTGTTCCTAGAGTTGGAGTGGTGGAGGATGTTGCTAGATTGAAAGATCGCCACTTTCCTGATCACATTCCTACCACACCCTCAAAAGACTTTCCCAGTAGGAGATGTAGAGTCTGTTGGCGAAGAGGTATGCGGAAGGAGATTTGTATGTACTGCCCCGAGTGTCCTTCTAACCCTGGGCTGTGTGTGCCTGCTTGTTTTAGAATGTACCACACGCAAAATAATTTTTGGGAGCATCCATGAGTGGTAAAGTGAACTGCCTGGCCTCTGTTGTTTAATATTTTTTGTTCAGTTTCAAGGTTGGCATTTGTGTAGTGTATTTAGTTTCAGTTTTTGTGTTAGTAGATTTGTATCTATTTGCAATTTGTTTGTGTTTTCTTATTTATATAAAAAAAAATCCTAAATGTGATGGCGGTGTGTGTGGAGTGGCGCTTGTCTGGCGGTGTGCGTGGTCTGGCGCTTGGCTGGCGGTGTGTTTGGATTGGCGCTTGGCTGGCGGTGTGTTTGTACTGGTGCTTGGCTGGCGGTGTGCGTGGACTGGCGCTTGGCTGGCGGTGTGGTGTGTGTGGACTGGCGCTTGGCTGGCGGTGTGCATGGACTGGTGCTTGGATGGGGGTGTGCGTGGACTGGCACTTTGCTGGCGGTGTGTGTGGACTGGCGCTTGGCTGGTGGTGTGCGTGGACTGGTGCTTGGTTGGCGGTGTGTGTGGACTGGCGCTTGGCTGGCGGTGTGGTGTGCGTGGACTGGCGCTTGGCTGGCAGTGTGCATGGACTGGCGCATGGCTGACAGCGTGGTGTGCGTGGACTGGCGCTTGGCTGGCGGTGTGCGTGGACTGGCGCTTGGCCGGTGGTGTGTTTGTACTGGCACTTGGCTGGCGGTGTGTTTGGACTGGTGCTTGGCTGGCGGTGTGCGTGGAATGGCGCATGACTGGCGATGTGTGTGGACTTGTGCTTGGCTGGCGGTGTGGTGTGCGTGGACTGGCGCTTGGCTGGTGGTGTGTTTGTACTGGCGCTTGGCTGGCGGTGTGTTTGAACTGGTGCTTGGCTGGTGGTGTGCGTGGACTGGCGCTTGGCTGGCGGTGTGGTGTGCGTGGACTGGCACTTGGCTGGCTGTGTGCATGGACTGGTGCTTGGCTGGCGGTGTGGTGTTCGTGGACTGGCGCTTGGCTGGCGGTGTGTGATTAGTGACTAGCTGCTGGTCACTACACACACTGCTAGCCAAACGCCACTCAACGCAATCTGTGAGCTGGTGTGGTTGCTGTGTCAGGAATGTGGGCATGTGAAAGTGATGGGCCCTTGAATGGCGCTGTCTGCTGGTGTGAGTGTTGTGCTGGGCCCGCAGCTGGCATTGTGAATGGTTTTGTATGTGTCACACGTATGAAAGGTGTATGAATGGCCTGTAAAGAGGTTGGTGCCTTGTCGTGGCTTTACAGCTCACGAGCTGTGAGTCAATGGTTCAGTTTCTCGTCCTTTCAATTAACAGTGCATTTCATTTTTGTGAAATCTCTGGTTATTACAACTGTATATACTGAACCATCACTCACCCTCGTGCCAAATCCAACCAGTATGTATGTGTGCTTGAGGAATTGGTGGCTGTGTATAAAAATGTGTCTTTTCTGTTTTTGTCAAGCAGGGTGTACCTTGTCCTTTTTTGTGAATGTTGTAATGTGTTGGTTTTGTGCCTGGTGGTGTGAATGGTCCAGCGAGGTATGGCTTGCATGGGTCCCCCATCATTCTCCTAACCAGAATCCTCTGCAAACCACAAATTTCGCTGAAAAATTAACTTTTTTCTCACATTTCTGTGTGGGAAAGTTCTGGAATCTGCGTGGATCCACAAATTTCCTCCCACCCAGTGTTCCCCCAGGTCTCCCGATAAAAACGGTACCTCACTTGCGTGGGTGGGTCAAGGACCCGCGACAGGCAAGGGCCCAAAATCTATTGAGGCGACATCACTATTACCTATCACAAACCAACCTGGTTTTGCATGGGGGTCCCATGAGTTTTTGTCCCGGGGCTCAGCAGCCTTCTAGGAAAACCTACCTAACCCATACATTTCTGAAAACTAGACAACCGGGGGCTTCCAGGGAGGTATGGCTTGCGTGGATTCCACAACTTTTCCTTACCCAGAATCCCCTGCAAACCTCAATTTTACCTGAAAAATCACTTTTTTCACACATTTGTGTGTGGGAAAGTGTGGCATCACCTGGCTCACACAAATTTCCCACCACCCAGCGTTCCCCCAGGTCTCCCGATAAAAATGGTGCCTCACTTGTGTGGGAGGCCCAAGTACCCGCGACAGGCAAGGGCCCAAAACGTAGTGAGTTGACATCAAAATTGCCTATGTCAAAACCACCTGGTTTTGCAAGGGGGGTCACCTGGGTTTGTGGTCCCGTGTTCAGCAGCCATCTAGGGAAACCTACCAAACCCACACATCTTGGAAAACTAGACACCAGGAGGCTTCCAGGGAGGTATGGCTTGCGTGGATCCCCCAACGATTCCTTACCCAGAATCCCCTGCAAACCTCAATTTTAGCTGAAATAAATCACTTTTTTCACACATTTTTGTGTGGGAAAGTGTGGCATCACCAGGCTCACACAAACTTCCTACCACCCAGCATTCCCCCAGGTCTCCCGATAAAAATGGTGCCTCACTTGTGTGGAAGGCCCAAGTACCCGCGACAGGGAAGGGCCCAAAACATTTTTTGATAGGCAATGTTGATGTTGCCTCAAAATGTTTTGTGTCCTTGCCTGTCGCGGGTACTTGGGCCTCCCACACAAGTAAGGCACCATTTGTATCGTGAGACCTGGGGGAACGCTGGGTGGTAGGAAATTTGTGTGAGCCCGGTGATGCCACACTTTCCCACACAAAAATGTGTGAAAAAAAGTGATTTTTTCAGCTAAAATGGAGGTTTGCAGGGCATTCTGGGCAAGGAAACGTTGGGGGATCCACTCAAGCCATACCTCCCTGGAGGCCCCCGGGTGTCTAGTTTTCAGAAATGTGTGGGTTAGGTAGGTTTCCCTAGGTGCCGGCAGAGCTAGGGTTCACAAACTACAGCTAGGCACTTTGCCAAAAAAGGGTCATTTTTCACTGCGAAATTGTTGCGTTTTGCGCCGTTTCCTGTCGCAAGCATTAGGCAAACCCACACAAGTGAGGTACCATTTTCCTCGTAAGACTTTGGGGAACGCGGGGTGGGTGGAAATTTGTGGATCCACGCAGATTCCAAAACTTTCCAAAACAGAAATGTGGGGAAAATGTGTTTTTTTTGACAATTTTTTAGGTTTGCAAGGGATTCTGGGTAACAGAACCTGGTGGGAGGCAGCTAAGTCACCCCATCCTGGATTCCCCTGGGTGTCTAGTTTTTAAAAATTTATAGGTTTGCTAGGTTTTCCTAGGTGCCGGCAGACCTATGGTTAAAAAACGACAGCTAGGTACTTTGGCAAAAAAGGGTAATTTTTCACTGCGAAATTGAGGTGTGACCACGTTGCGTTTTGCGCCGTTTTCTGTCGCGGGCACTAGGCCAACCCACACAAGTGAGGTACCATTTTTATCTGAGACTTTGGGGAACGCGGGGTGGGTGGAAATTTGTGGAACCACGCAGATTCCAGAACTTTCCACCACAGAAATGTGGGGAAAATGTGGTTTTTTGACAATTCTTTAGGTTTGCAAGGGATTCTGGGAAACAGAACCTGGTGGGACACAGTCAAGTCACCCCATCCTAGATTCCCCTGGGTGTCTAGTTTTAAGAAATGTGTGGGTTTGCTAGGCTTCCCAAGGTGCCGGCAGAGCTAGGGTTCAAAAACTACAGTTAGGCACTTTGCCAAAAAAGGGTTATTTTTCACTGCAAAATTGAGGTGTGACCACGTTGAGTTTTGCGCCGTTTCCTGTCGCGGGCACTAGGTCGACCCACACAAGTGAGGTACCATTTTTCTCAGAAGACTTTGGGGAACGCGGGGTGGGTGGAAATTTGTGGATCCACGCAGATTCCAGAACTTTCCACCACAGAAATATGGGGAAAATGTGTTTTTTTTTACACTTTTTTTTAGGTTTGCAAGGGATTCTGGGTAACAGACCCTGGTGGGAGGCAGTCAAGTCACCCCATCCTGGATTCCCCTGGGTGTCTAGTTTTAAAAAATATATAGGTTTGCTAGGTTTCTTTAGGTGCCGGCAGAGCTAGGGTTCAGAAACTACAGCTAGGCACTTTGCCAAAAAAGGGTCATTTTTCACTGCGAAATGGAGGTTTGACCACGTTGCGTTTTGCGCCGTTTCCTGTCGCGGACACTAGGCCAACCCACACAAGTGAGGTACTGTTTTTCTCCTAAGACTTTGGGGAATGCGGGGTGAGTGGAAATTTGTGGATCCACAAAGATTCCAGAACCTTCCACCACAGAAATGTGGGGAAAATGTGTTTTTTTGACAATTCTTTAGGTTTGCAAGGGATTTTGGGTAACAGAACCTGGTGGGAGGCAGTCGAGTCACCCCATCCTGGATTCCCCTGGGTGTCTCGTTTTCAAAAATGTATAGGTTTGCTAGGTTTCCCTAGGTGCCAGCAGAGCTAGGGTTCAAAAACTACAGCTGGGCACTTTGCGAAAAAAGGGTAATTTTTCACTGCGAAATTGAGGTGTGACCAAGTTGCGTTTTGCGCCGTTTCCTGTCGCGGGCACTAGGCCGACCCACACAAGTAAGGTACCATTTTTCTCGGAAGACTTTGGGGAACGCGGGGTGGGTAGAAAATTGTGGATCCATGCAGATTCCAGAACTTTCCACCACAGAAATGTGGGGAGAATGTGTGTTTTTTTTTTTTTTTTTTTACAATTTTATAGGGTTGCAAGGGATTCTGGGTAACAGAACCTGGTGGGAGGCAGTCAAGTCACCCCATCCTGGATTCCCCTGGGTGTCTAGTTTTCGAAAATGTATAGGTTTGCTAGGTTTCCCTAGGTGTCGGCAGAGCTAGTGTTCAATAACTACAGCTAGTCACTTCGCAAAAAAAGGGTCAATTTTCATTGTGAAAATGTGGTGTGTTCACGTTGGGTTTTGAGCCATTTCCTGTCGTGGGCACTATGCCTACCCACACAAGTGAGGTACCATTGTTATCGAGAGACTTAGGGTAATTCAGATTTGTAAAGCAACTGTTATTACCTATTGATTTTTGATGCATTTCTGCCTTCCAAATGAAAGACATTGTGTAAAAAAGAAGTCATTTTGAAAAATAACCGATAATTCTCAATTCCCAATTTCGAAAATGTGCAAATATGTACTGTTTCTAAACTCTATGATTTGTTCCCATTTCAGAAATACATAGGTGTCTTTCATATCGATTTTTCCATGTATATATTTTCCCACAATAATTGCTATATACCCGGAACATAATAAAAAACCATTGCAAATTGCTGCTCAGTTTTTGACTCTGGATTCGTCGGGTTCTAGGTGAACCAACAAGTCCTATATATCCCCACAACCAGGAAGGTCCAGCGGATGTAACGGTATATTGCTTTCATAATTAGAAGAAGTTACAGGTGAAAACGTTGACAAAAAAGGCTGTTTTTTACAACTAACTTTCAATTTTTCCTATATTTAAGTGTTAGTTTCTTTACAGAATTCTTGACGGATCTACACAAATGACCCCTTGCTGAATTCAGAATTTTGTCTACTTTTCTAAAATGTATAGCTTTCCAGGATCCATTATTACTTTTACACCCATTTCTACCATTAACTGGAAGGAGGTTGAAAGCACAAAAAATAGCAAAAATAGGCTATGTCCCAGAAAAATGCCAAAACTGTGTAAACAATGTTGGTTTTCTGACAAAACTCTGTCATTCCCTAAAAGCTGGGAAAATGGTGATTTCAGCCTCACAAACCCTTTTTTGATAACATTTGCAGGGAAAAACCCAGACGCTTTCATTTGCAGCTTATTTTTCCCAAAAACACAAACTTTTGCTGTATTTTGGCTAATTTCTGGGACCCTTCCAGGGGAATCCAAAAACCCTGGGTACCTTTAGAATCCCCATGATGTTGGAAGACAAGGACGCAAATTTGGCGTGGATACCCTATGTGGTCAAAAAGTTACAGGAGCCTAAGCACGCACTACCCCAAATAGCCAAAAAATGGCTTAGCACAGGGGGGGAAAAGGCCTAGCAGCGAAGGGGTTTAACACACTTTTCTTCTGAGCCAGGCTGGAGGAAGACAGCAGCGTGGCCTGTATGCAGACAGCTCCATGTGCCGCCTCTCTGTATGTCAGAGTCCTGGCCCACTTTGCCCATGCTAAATGCCGCCCAGCATATTGGACAAGGCTGCATCTGCAATGGGGATGGCACCACTTGCATGCAGTCTACTTTGGGATTACTCATTAGCAGGATGCAGAAAAGAAATGTGAGTATTTCTGAATTGCTCAAAAACTGAGCTCGGGAAAAGCATTTGTCCTGCAGAGAAGCCCTAACTCTGCTGAATGCCAAGGAGAACCTCGGGTGGCCACCTATAAGGGACCCAGCATGTGTATCACATGGCCAGGTACCAGAGTAGGTGATGGCATGGAAATCGCACACGGATCACAGAGATCCGGGGCAGTAAGTTGTATGTCGATATACAGGAAGCTGGGCCATTTAATGATGTGGGAAGGAGAGGCAACAAAGCAAACGCAGCATTTTAGAAGAGGAAGCTAGGCTATGCAAAGTGGTGAAGCGGGCCAGATACTGAAGCAAAGATGCACAAAAGTGGCAAGGGCAGCAGCAAGGGTGCAGTAGTGGTGAAGCAGGTGCCAGGGCTGTGAAAAACCCCAAGAATGAGAAGGAAACCACAAGAACACCTGTTGATGCAAACAGATGCTTGGCACCGTGACACAAAGAATGGATCATTCTAGCTAGGAGACTGCTTCCAACAGCAGCCAATGGAAGGCCACAGCCTCCTCTCAACCCTCCTCAAAAGCTCTGATTCTCATTTGGTTTATGGTTATTGTTTCAAGGCCAGGGACCTTAGTGCTGCAATATTGCAAAAAATAGTTGAGTAGCGCGCAGAATCCCACTAATGCAATTGTACCAATGATTTCCATGTCTCCTTGAAGAAGACAGATGGACAATCCAGAGCATTTACAGCAAGCAGCTCGTCTGCATCAAATTGATAAAGCAAGATACTGTTTCCAGAAAAATCTTTCAGAGGCCTAGTGACACTGTGGATCACCCAGGGACCCCATAAGAAAATAAAATAAGTCAAGGCGTGAAGGACCACAACTCAACATGATCGGAGCTGCCACCCAGAAATAGACACACTGTTCTCCAGATGCTGTAGCAGAGGAGGCTGTTCCATTATATCTAAAGCGGTGAAAAGATATTGGTAAAGATAAGAAACGTAACATGAATCTTTTTTGTCACCGACACAAAGCCATCCTAAATGTTGAACCGTACACTGTTTGTGCCATGTAGTGGATGAAAACCAAATGATGACCATCACAAAGTGGGCTTGTCTAACCTACTTTATGCAGATGACTTTGTACTGTTAAGTCGCACAAGGGTGGGCCTACAAAGGCTTATGAGTGTGTTCTTTGAATATACACAGGTAAATAAGATGGAGGGGAATCGAGAAAAGTTTCAAATAATCATCCCTCGGAGAATAATTAATAAACCGGGCTCATGACATATAGGAGGAGCCAGCATCGAGAAAGTGTCAGAATACAAGTATCTTGAAAGAAATTGTGGGGCCCTAATATGGATCCAAACCTACAACTGTGATGCAGGCAACATTTTTAACTGTTTTTATGGGAGTGATATTATGCTTGGAAATTACATGATTGTTAGATGCTTTGATTATAAAAATTTATAAGCACTCTCTTTACCTTCAAAAGTCAGCTTTTGCAGCACAGGTTTGGTTGGAGTTCGGCCTTCTCCAGCAGACCACAGCTGGACAACGCTCATTTATCAAGATGTGAATTAGGATTGGATCAGCAGTGTCAGTCACGCTTGACAGTATAATGTGGAACGAATTAAGATCTGCCACTGGCAAATTTTCTTATGCTTGATATATGGATATATGTTTAACTGCCTTACATGCAAAATCAACAATTGAGGGACAGAATGCAGAACAATGTCATACATTCACCCCAGTACAGAGATCTGGGCCTAAATCCATCGTTTTTTTGCTCACCATGCCATTCCAGTTTGAACCCAGCCATATGCAAATCAGTCTTGACCCTGTGCCCCATGGAAACAGTCCAGCCCGAACTGCCAAGCCAGGTCCTCCCTGGACTGGAAACAAGCATCCTAGGACCGGTTTCAGGCTTTCAGCCCTCGTCAGCCAGGATAGCCTGATTCCAGTGGCATGGAGAGCAAGGGACTCACGTCTGAGCATACCCTTCCCACTCGGGGTGACAAATGCAAAATCAATAATTGATGGACAGAATGCAGAACAATGTCATACATTCACCCCAGTACAGAGATCTGGGCCTAAATCCATCGTTTTTTTGCTCACCATGCCATTCCAGTTTGAACCCAGCCATATGCAAATCAGTCTTGACCCTGTGCCCCATGGGAACAGTCCAGCCCGAACTGCCAAGCCAGGTCCTCCCTGGACTGGAAACAAGCATCCTAGGACCGGTTTCGGGCTTTCAGCCCTCGTCAGCCAGGATAGCCTGATTCCAGTGGCATGGAGAGCAAGGGACTCACGTCTGAGCATACCCTTCCCACTCGGGGTGACAAATGCAAAATCAACAATTGATGGACAGAATGCAGAACAATGTCATACATTCACCCCAGTACAGAGATCTGGGCCTAAATCCATCGTTTTTTTGCTTACCATGCCATTCCAGTTTGAACCCAGCCATATGCAAATCAGTCTTGACCCTGTGCCCCATGGGAACAGTCCAGCCCGAACTGCCAAGCCAGGTCCTCCCTGGACTGGAAACAAGCATCCTAGGACCGGTTTCGGGCTTTCAGCCCTCGTCAGCCAGGATAGCCTGATTTCAGTGGCATGGAGAGCAAGGGACTCACATCTGAGCATACCCTTCCCACTCGGGGTGACAAATGCAAAATCAACAATTGATGGACAGAATGCAGAACAATGTCATACATTCACCCCAGTACAGAGATCTGGGCCTAAATCCATCGTTTTTTTGCTCACCATGCCATTCCAGTTTGAACCCAGCCATATGCAAATCAGTCTTGACCCTGTGCCCCATGGGAACAGTCCAGCCCGAACTGCCAAGCCAGGTCCTCCCTGGACTGGAAACAAGCATCCTAGGACCGGTTTCGGGCTTTCAGCCCTCGTCAGCCAGGATAGCCTGATTCCAGTGGCATGGAGAGCAAGGGACTCACGTCTGAGCATTGTCAGCATTCCGTCCATCATTTGTTTGTTGTAACTGCCTTACATGCCAGGGAGATATGGGCAAAGAGGGTAGGCTAAAATTAGTTTTAAAAAAGTGGTGAGCAAAAATGCCAGGGCTTTGAATAGACAAGCTGATCTAGAAACTTGATCACAGAGATCTCACGCTTGGATGGCACTATCAACATATAATATCTCGGGGAAGCAAGCGCACCCATCAGCGAATTTCAATAGGTACATAAAAAATGTATTCTGGCATTCCATTTCTGGCCTTTCCCAACACTGAACCATTCATCGAAGTGGCAAACCTGACCACCCGAGGAAACATGCGGGTTCTGTAGCGAGAATCCTTTTGACATGTTTTGTGTTTGTGCCTGAGTTGTTAAAACCGCGTAGACGTTTGTTCAGCCAACCATTTAACCACAGGCAGGCCGTACCCTGAACCTACTAAACACAGCTATTAAGGTGGGGCTGGTTTCATTTGTTTGCATTTTCGCATATAGTGAAACAACAGGAAAATGGCGAATGAAGTCAATGCAATTTATAACTCAGATTTTACAATTTAGGAGGACGAGATTGTAATTGTTGTCAGAAATCACTGCGCACCTGTTATTAGTTTCATCTGGCTTTTGGAAGTTTGGATTATCCTTGCTTCCAAACCCAGTCACCCAGGCACATCTGCACTTTGTAGATAACACTGCATCTTGGCCATATTTTGATATGAAATGGTAATGTCTTCTAATTTGAACATTTTTTTAATGCTGTTTTCATATTGGCACATCGACACTTTATAGGATTTATTTATGAATCTGTTTTTCACTTAAGTCCGGGATAAAGTTGTATATTTTATATTTGTTTTATTTTATTAATCATGCAATAAATTCTTGAACGTCACCACTTTTTCCAGTAGTTTACTAACACGTTGTTCTCCACTGAAGGGGTAAGATCTGCAGGAACAGATATCATCCCAAGTGGCATTTTTTTTTTTAAATGCGGCAATTGACGTGTAACAAGACATTGCATGTTGGAGATTTTTAAGGTTATATTTCAGTGCAGGAGTGAAAAGAGAGGGGAACTTAACTAAACCAGGATTATGCTTATTAAAATTCTAGATCCACAGCTACAGCTGCACTTGTACCGACTCCTTTTCTCTACCTTTCTCAGATCCCAAAGTGCCACTGTAAATTACAGCATAGTGGGCACAGTTCCTTATTCCAAATGAACAAGCTTGTACATTAAATGCATGATCTGGTATTTCATATTAGCTGACCAACAATCTTCAAAGAGGTTGGGCCACGTAAACTACAATTTTTTAGCAATAACATTTCTCTTTTTTGTATCAGATACCTGGAAGCGAGATAAACCATTGGCCACTGAAAACTATAACACCCTCTGTAAGTGCCAGCTAAATGTTAATATGTGAGGTAATCTAGAAGAAAATGCAGAGTAAAAGCCATGATTAGCTATCCTTTTTTATGGCGCTAGTTGGCCATGCCAGAAAGGAAGTGCTGCTATGTTGGATTGTTAAAGTGAACAACAGCTCTGCAGATGAGTAAACGCCAACATTTAAGCAGTTCGAATGTAACAATGCTCCACATGTGTAACTAGACTGGTCAGATTCTTGTCCAAGATAGGCAGTACCGTCGCCAGATCAAGCACTACGTATTCATTACACTGAGATAGTCTACAGGCTACTATTGGGCAAACATAAATGCTATAGAGAAGATGCACAGATTGAAGTAGTTGTTACAAAGGCAGTTGTTTTACCAAATCTGTTCTTGGATCGGTATGACCATCATGATTTCTCATTATCCCACTTTCCTTTTTTCCACGGTTTATTATTTCTTAAGTGTTTGATACACTATACAGGTACCCATGCAATGGATGCAAGGAGGATGGGATAGTGTGTGGGGAGGTTGCAGGGGTACAAGGCATATAGCATCAGAGCTAGAAGAACGCACTGCACCATGCCGTTGACGCGGCTCCCTCACCACTGACACGCTCTGTGCTAGTGTTTACACGGTCTTCGAGAGGCATCATGAGCCGTGACCGGACAATATGCACAGACAATCTAGGTAGTTCTACTACCTGGCAAAATTCTGTTCTGGGTTCTCCTTTTCACATCAGTCCCTGTGAATATTCCTGTGGAGATCTGGTGTACCCACTAGACAGCCACATTTGTAACTGGGGAAACAAGTTCAAATCCCAGCCACAGATCAATATCCTGTGGATCTGGGCACATTAGTCTACCAACATGTGCCTGGAAAAAAAGCATAATGTCTGGTTTTCACGTAAAGCACTCTAGTGCCATCCTGGGCAAGTTTGCACAATATTAAAGGGTAGAAATAAAATATCTAATAACTGCCACATCCCCAAACTTCTTCAGCTAAGACTATTTCTGTTGCACCCATCTGTTTACTTTTCTTTTTTCCCAGGTAATTAGTTTTTTTCGAAGGCACTTTTTTATGTAACAAATGTGTTCCTCCTATTAATACTTTTATGCTTTGATTTACAATTTCTGTGCGTCATTGAAGTCTAGTGAATCTTAGTTGGCTTGTGTTTTTGTTCAGTCGTTTCTATAAGTCGTTAAAAATAGTAAAACTCTACTTTTTCCCTACCTGTTATTCATTCAATCTTCTTTACACTGCTGACGCCCAGGTATATCCCACACTGCTGGAAGGGTGCCATCGCAGGAAAGGGCCACTCTGGATCCTCTTCAGCCATCTAATTACTCGCCAATCTCTCTATTAGAATTGTTTGCTAAGATCACAGAGAGATGTGTTTATTTACATCTCACCAACTTCCTGGAATCCTATTCAGTGTCCAGTCTCCTTCAATCGGGCTTCCATGCAGACCTTAGCATAGAGATTGTGTTGGCCACAGCTACAAATGACATCAGGTTCACGTTGGAAGAGTGCAGCTGCGCCGTCCTTGCCCTTCTTGACCTCTCTGCTCTCTTGACACGGTCTCCCATAATATCCTATCCTGTTATCTAGGGATGAAGGAGGCTGATATTGGAGGAACTGCCCACAACTGGTTTTGCTCTTATTTGAGAGGTCTACTGAAAGGAATCTCTGCGCTTTCTTTTGGCTCTTACTGTAAACTTTAGTCTGTGAGGTACACCAGGCTTCATCTCTCAGCCACACCTTTTTCAACTTCTATGTTGCCCCCTCTCCGATTTTGTTGCTTTATTTGGACTGTTGTTTTTTGTTTATACTGATGACATACAAATATATGTATAGGCACAGTACCAAACTTGTTTGCCAACTTTAGCAGCCTGTTCACCAATTCTCTAGGTTTCAACACTGATAAAACAGAGGTGCAGGTTTTTAAGCAAACCTGGCAGATAGCCTTTCAATTTGGCATACTTCTTTTGGCATTTGTCCCCTCCCAATCAAAATGGCTCGCAATTTAGGAGTGCTTTTTGATCGGAGTCTCTCTTTCGGAGCTGATTTTTCCAAACTAACTCCATCATGCTTCTTTATGCTGAAAGTCTTAAGAAACATTACTCCTCCTCTTCTCGATTCTAGAAGACATACGTTCAGTCTTTAATTTTCAGTTTGCAGAACCTTCTGCAACTCCCTATATTTTGGTCTTCCTGCTACGTCTATTCACAAACAACTTATTCAAAATGCTGCAGCATGCTTGATTACGGAAACACCAATACATGCAAAGGCTACCCTGTTGCGTCCCGTGTTGTTTCAGTCTTAACACTGACTTCCTATCTTAAAATACAACACCTTTAAAGCACGTTGTTTATGCCATCAGGCACAATTCCCTTCTCAATCCAAAACGTATGTTTCTACTCTTTTTTTCCTTGTATCAACCCAGTCTTAGGTCTTCAAATTCTTTTTTTCTACCCAGACCGTGTTTTACGAAGTCTTGTATGAGCAGTGCACTTTCTTCACCATTACTGCCTCCACCTGGAACAGTCTTCCTATTGAACAAGTTACTAACCTTCGGTAACGATGTATCTGTAAGAAACATTAGTTAGTTAGATTCCTCACCTTAGAATATCCCCAGGCGTCAGACTGGATCCGGAAGATTTTTCGTCAGCAATACCCCTTGCGCGTCGCTAGGCGTCGTCTGCGGCTCCGCGTCCGTCGTCGGCGTCGTGCGCCGGGATGACGTCGTCGGAGTACTTAGACGCCGCCCTCGCGCGCTGACGTCAGTTCTTGTACATAGCCTTCCGCGCCAGGAACGCAGAGCCATGCAAAGACCGACACTGGTGCCAAAAATAAAATCTAGGGGCCTGAAAGGACAACCTTAACCCTAGATGTCAGTTCGCAGAACGGGGAGGATGGGAGGGTCGGTGAGGAATCTAACTAACTAATGTTTCTTACAGATACATCGTTACCGAAGGTTAGTAACTTGTTCATCTGAAAGAAACACGTTAGTTAGATTCCTCACCTTAGAATAGATACCCAAGCAATACCATCCCCGGTGGTGGGTCTGCGAACCAAGATCACACCAGAAAGTCCTGGAGGACAGAACGGCCAAAGAAGCCATCCCTCCGGACTTGGCTGTCAAGGCAATAATGCCTGGCAAACGTGTGTAGCGAAGCCCACGTCGCCGCCTGACAGATGTCCTGCAAAGGGACTCCCCGTCCCAAGGCAGTAGTAGCCGCTGTGGCCCGAGTAGAATGGGCGCGCAGCCCAACAGGAGGGTCCTTTTTAGCCAAGGAATAGCAGATTTTGATACACAAAACGACCCACCGAGAGATGGTTCGTTTGTGCACAGCTTTCCCCTTCTTAGCGCCCACGTACCCAACAAAAAGCTGGTCGTCCACCCGGAACTGTTTTGTGCGGTCCAGATAGAAGGAGAGCGCACGTTTTGGGTCCAGACGGTGGAGCCTCTCTTCCTCTTTGGAAGGATGCGGAGGCGGAAAGAAGGTGGGCAAGGTGACAGACTGCCCAAGGTGAAATGGAGTCACCACTTTAGGAAGAAAAGAGGGACGAGGCCGAAGGACAACCTTGTCCGGATGAACAGACAGAAAAGGAGGCTGTGAAGATAAAGCCTGGAGCTCACTCACCCGTCTAGCCGAGGTGATAGCTACCAGAAAAGCAGTCTTTAGAGTTAGAAGACGAAGAGGGCAATTGTGAAGTGGCTCGAAGGGAGCGCACATCAGGAATGTCAAAACCAGATTCAAGTCCCACTGAGGCATTACAAAAGGGACAGGAGGGAACGTGTGTGTAATGCCTTTGAGAAAGCGTGTAACCACAGGGGACTTGAAAAGAGAAGGCTGATCAGGAAGCCGCAAGAAGGCGGAGATGGCAGCAAGATAACCTTTCAGGGTGCCCAGGGCAGAGCCCTGCCGGGCCAGAGAAAGAAGGAAGAGGAGAACCTCAGAAAGAGGGGCGGAAAGGGGATCCACAGCCTTTGCTGTGCACCATGCCACAAATTTGTTCCACCGGCAGGCGTATACCGACTTTGTGGAGGGACGCCTGGCTGCCAGAATGATATCACAGACTTCAGGAGGCAAGTCAAATGGCATCAACTGCCGCCGCTCAATCTCCACGCATGGAGGTGGAGGCTGGACAGGTTCGGGTGGAGGACCGTCCCCTGCTGCTGCGACAGAAGATCCTCCCGAAGGGGCAGACGTATCGGGGGATCGGTCAACAGACTGAGTAGCTCGGGATACCAGTATCTTCGTGCCCAATCCGGAGCCACCAAGATGACTTGGGCCCGGTCGCGCCTGATCTTCTTCAGCACTCTGGGCAGAAGTGGTATAGGCGGAAAGGCGTACAACAGACCGCAACTCCACTCGTGACGAAAAGCGTCGCCGAGCGAGTGCCGCCTTGGAAATTCCAACGCGCAGAACTGCTGACATTGCGCGTTCTCTTCGGTGGCGAATAGATCTAACCAAGGCTCTCCCCACTGCTGAAAGAGGCCTTGCACCACTTCGGAGTTCAGACGCCATTCGTGATCCATCATGCACCGGCGGCTGAGTTCGTCTGCTCTGGCGTTCAGAGAGCCCGCCAGATGTTGAACCACCAGGGTGACGCCCTGGTGTTCCAGCCATGTCCAGAGGCGCAGAGCCTCCTGACAAAGGGTCCACGACCCCACCCCGCCCTGTTTGTTGCAGTACCACATGGCGGTGGTGTTGTCCGTGAACACCTGCACGACACTTCCCCTGACAGAGGGAAGGAAGGCTTTCAGTGCTAGCCGGATCGCTCTCAACTCCAACAGGTTGATGTGGAGACGAGACTCCGCCGGAGACCAGAGGCCTCTGATCTCCGCCTCTCCCATATGGCCACCCCAACCCAAGAGGGACGCATCCGTCACTACGACATGCTCCGGTTGGGGAAGGGAGAGGCTCTTGCCCTTGACCCACTCGCGGTCCGTGAGCCACCACCGCAGCTGCTGTGCAGTGTCCTCCGAGATCAAGACATGGTCGGACAGGTTGCCGTGATGCTGGGCCCACTGAAACTTCAGGTCCCACTGCAGAGCCCGCATGCGCCGCCTGGCGTGATGCACTAGTAGGATGCAGGAGGCCATCAGCCCCAGAAGCCGCAACACTAGCCTGACCGAAACCCGGGATAGAGGCCGAAAGATGGGAATCAGGGCCTGTATATCCCGGACCCGCTGTTCCGGTGGATGGACCCGGAACTGCGCCGAATCGAGAACCGCTCCGATGAAGAGGAGCTTCTGAGAGGGACTCAAGTGTGACTTCGGCACGTTGATGGAAAACCCCAGCAAATGCAGGAGATCCGCCGTAGTCTGGAGGTGGGAGACGACTGCCTGGGGCGAGCCCGCCTTCAACAACCAGTCGTCGAGATAGGGGAAGACTGGGACCCCTGATCTGCGCAGATGAGCTGCGACCACCGCCATCACTTTCGTGAACACCCGAGGGGCACTGGTGAGGCCGAAGGGGAGCACGGTAAACTGAAAGTGCTCTTGGCCCACCGTGAACCGCAGGTAACGCCGGTGGGCCGGCAGGACGGGGATATGGAAATATGCGTCCTGCAAGTCCAACGCTACCAGCCAGTCTCCAGGGTCTAGGGCAGCTAAAACCTGAGCCAACGTTAGCATCTTGAACCTTTCCTTTCGGAGGAAGGCATTGACGTTCCGGAGGTCCAAGATAGGGCGCAGGCCCCCCTTGCCCTTCTTGGGAACCAGAAAGTAGTGGGAATAACAACCACGACCTACTTCTGGACTCGGAACGCGCTCGACGGCTCCCTTGGCCAGGAGAGCCGAAACTTCCTCGCGGAGAAGATCCAAATGATCCCCCGAGATACGGTGGTGTTGTGGTGGCATGGCTGGAGGGGTCGTCTCGAAGGGGAGGGAGTAGCCCCTTCGGACGATTTGCAGCACCCACCTGTCCGATGTGATGGACCGCCAGTGGAGCAGGTGATGGCGAACTCTGCCGCCCACTGGCGTGGTATGGGCCTGAAAGCTCGGACTAGGAAGGCTTTGAGGCGGATGCTGCCGGGGTGGATGTGGGCTGACCACGTCGGCCTCCATTTCCGCCACGGCGGAAGCCACGTCCGCGACCGCGCGCAGGTTGGTTCTGCGGCTGGTGGCTCTGCGGACGTGAGGAGGCGCCCCTTCCTTGGCCACGAAAGGGGCGAAAAGCGGAGGTGTGCGCCCGCGGAGCCGAGAGGCCCAAGGACTTGGCCGTAGCCCGGGAGTCCTTAAAGCGGTTCAGCGCACTGTCCGCCTTCTCACCAAACAGGCGAGTGCCATCAAAGGGCATGTCCATGAGGGTGTTCTGGACATCCCCGGAAAAGGACGTGGACCGCATCCAGGCGTGGCGGCGGAGCGCCACCGTGGTGGAAATCGCCCGACCTAGCGAGTCCGTGGTGTCAAGCCCACATCTTATGGCGTGCCGTGCTGCATCCCTCCCATCGGCCAGAGCCTGGGAAAGACGCGTCCGGACCTCCTCCGGACACAGGGGCAGCACGTCCTCCACCGTATCCCACAGAGAATGGGAATAACGGTCCAAGAGACAGGCGGTATTTAAAGACCGCAGGCCCAAACTAAGGGACGAGAACAGTTTCTTGCCAAACTGCTCGAGTCTCTTGGAATCCCGGTCCGGCGGAGCGGTCGGGAAGGAGGATTGGGAAGTAGAGGCCTGGATAACCAGACTCTCGGGGGTGGGGTGTTGGGACAGGAAGCTGGGGTCGCCCGGAGCAGGGCGGTGGCGCCTGGCAACGTTCCTATCCACAGGAGGAACTGTGGAGGGCTTGGACCAGGTGCCCTGCAGAACGTCAGTGAGGGCCTCGTTAAACGGCAGCAGAGGCTCAGTGGAGCTTGCTGAGGTTTGAAGCACCTCAGTGAGGATGTTGGTCCTCACAGCCACGGCAGGCAACTCGAGCCCAAGGGCCTCAGCCGCCTTGCGCAGCACCACAGAAAATGCTGCACCCTCCTCCGAAGCCACGGTCGGAGGAGAAGTGAATCCAGCGTCTGGCGAGGTGTCCAGCCCGCTGGCCTCCCCCAGCTCATCTGCCCAGTCCTGAGAAAGCTGTGACTGAACAGCCAGAGGGTCCTCGAACCCCTCCCAGTCGCCCCCTTCTTCCGATTCCTGATAAACAGGAGGAATGATCGGAACCGGACTGTAGAGATGGTAGGTCTCGAGCGGCGTCGGATGCGGCGTCGGCGGACGCCGTGCCGGCGTCGGGTCCGGATGAGGGCTAAACTGGGGCGTCGGCGTCACAGGCGTCGGCGTCGGCGGCGCCGGTGACGGCGTCGGTGGTTCAGGCGTCGGCGCCGGTGGAGGAGTGACAAGGTCAACCGGCGTCGACTGGGGCCCAGGCATGGGCCCCGCGGGGACCTGCGGCGTCGAGACCGGAGTCGTCGACGGCGCCGGGGCCGGAGCCGCCGGCACGCGAGGTCGCCCAGTCGAGCCCGCGGGGCCCGAAGGCGCGCCAGCGGGCGTCGACGGCGGGGCCAGGCTCCTCATGGCCGAGAGGAAGGCACTGATCTCCGCCGGCGCCGCGTCAGCCCCAGGGACCGGAAGGTATGGGGGCGGACGCGGCACCTGCGGCTCCGCCGGAGCCGCGGGGGTGGAACCACTGGGACCCTCGGCCGAGTCGCGCGACCGGCGAGGGGAGTCCGAAGAGCGATGTCGCCTCTTGGACTTCTTTGAGTGTTTGGACTTACCCGACGACTTGGAGCCAGACGATCGATGGTGGCGTCGGCTAGGGCTCCGCGAGCGATCCTTGGACCTCCTCCTGGACCGGGATCGCGCACGACGCGGAGCCGAGTGGCGAAGCTCGAGAAGCTTGCGGGACCGCTCCCGCCTAGCCTTCGAAGTCAGGGCCTGACAGTCGTTGCACGACTCCGCGTCGTGGTCGAGGCCTAAGCAATAGAGGCACCGGCGGTGGTGATCGGTCACCGACATCAGTCGATGACAGTCTTCACAAGCCTTGAACCCAGGCATCCTACCGGCACCAGATGTCGACAGACAGGGATCAAAAATGATCAAAAAGATTTAGTCAAAAAAGACTAAAAGGGGTAGCTCTCCCGGATCTGCGCTTACTGGCGCGGAAAAAAGAAGAACTGACGTCAGCGCGCGAGGGCGGCGTCTAAGTACTCCGACGACGTCATCCCGGCGCACGACGCCGACGACGGACGCGGAGCCGCAGACGACGCCTAGCGACGCGCAAGGGGTATTGCTGACGAAAAATCTTCCGGATCCAGTCGGACGCCTGGGGATATTCTAAGGTGAGGAATCTAACTAACGTGTTTCTTTCAGATACGCTTCATTCTCAACCTAAGCTGGTTCAGTTTCGGAAATGACTGAAGACCCATTCATTTTCTCAGTAGTGTCATTTTAGAAACTTTGGATACGTTTTTTACCCTTTTGAGGTATTTGCATGCTTCAGAAATATCATAGTCAATAATACATATTCTTCTTTGCAACATAACCTACAAATACCATCTACCGTTTTTTCTTTACTCTTTTTGTCGATTTCCTGAACCTGAAATCTTTCTCTTCATAATTCATGATTATCCTGTAACTTGAGCTTTGGATCCCATGTCTGCTTCACTTAGCAAATCTCCAATTCTTTATTAGTTTAATTCAATATAATGTACTCAGGTTCATAAATAGCTCTTTAAAAATTGATACTATTATATTTCTCCTGAAAATTATCAGATTCTTCTCTTTCATTATTATATCATCTAATCTCTTCACTGTTAGCTAACCGTTTGAAAGGATAGGTCACACAACATCTCTCTGCTTTACTTTGCCATATAATCTGCATTCCCTCTTCAGTCACGATAGTTCTACCTAGTTCATTCCACTGAAAATGCACCTTTCTGGTATTTCAAACTATTTACATAAAGGTTTGTATGTTAAAGACACCTCTGTTTTGGTTGTTCTAGATTGTTTCACTGATGCACACGTTACTTACCTTGGGTAACGATATATCTGTAAGAAACATTAGTTAGTTAGATTCCTTACCTTAGAATATCCCCAGGCGCCAGGATGGATCGGGAAAGATTTTTCGTCAGCAGTAGGCGCATCTGCGGCTCCGCGTCCGTCGTTGGCGTCGTGATCGCCGGAATGACGTTATCGGAGTACTTAGACGACACCCTTGCGCGCTGACGTCAGTTCTGAACATAGCTTTCCGCGCCAGGAATGCAGAGCCATGCAAGAAACCGACACTGGTGCCATGAAACTAGGGCCCTGAAAGGGATGACCTTAACCCTAGATATCGGTGCGCAGAACGGGGAGGATGGGTGGGGCGGTAAGGAATCTAACTAACTAATGTTTCTTACAGATATATCGTTACCGAAGGTAAGTAATTTGTGCATCTGAAAGAAACACGTTAGTTAGATTCCTTACCTTAGAATAGATACCCCAGCAAAAACCAACCCCGGTGGTGGGTCTGCGAACCAAGATCACACCAGGAAGTCCTGGAGAACGGAACGGCCAAAGAAGCCGCCTCTCCGGACTTGGCTGTCCAGGAAGTAATGCTTGGCAAACGTGTTCAGCGAGGCCCACGTAGCTGCCTGACAAATGTCCTGTAGAGGGACTCCCCGTTCCAAGGCAGTAGTAGCCGCTTTGGCCTGAGTGGAATGGGCCCTCAGCCCCATAGGAGGATCCTTCTTAGCCAAGGAATAACAGATCTTAATGCACAAAATGACTCACCGAGAGATGGTTCGCTTGTGCACTGCCCGCCCCTTGTTAGCGCCCACGTAGCCAACGAAGAGTTGGTCGTCCACCCGGAACTGTTTTGTGCGATCCAGATAAAAGGAGAGTGCACGTTTGGGGTCCAGACGGTGGAGCCTCTCTTCCTCTTTCGAGGGATGCGGAGGCGGAAAGAAGGTGGGTAAGGTAATGGACTGCCCGATGTGAAAGGAAGTAACCACCTCAGAAAGAAAAGAAGGGCGAGTCCTCAGAACAACCTTGTCCCGATGGACAGAGAAGAAAGGAGGTTTAGAAGAAAGAGCCTGGAGCTCACTCACTCTTCTGGCAGAGGTGATGGCAACCAGGAAAGCAGCCTTGAGAGTCAGAAGACAAAGAGGACAGTTATGAAGTGGCTCAAAGGGAGCACACATCAGATAAGTTAACACCAGATTCAAGTCCCACTGAGGCATTACAAAGAGAACAGGAGGAAACATGTGAGTAATGCCTTTCAGTTCAGTTCAAAAATACTTTATTCAACAATGAAGTTGTAAAAGCAACATAAAACAGTATATACACAATTTCAGCACATTTTTACATTTAAAAATCACAATTTAAAAAAGCATATAATAGAATAGAATTAGCAGTGCGCATGGGTACATTGATAAATCAACCCATAAAATATTGCAATCCAGTCGAATTTCTGATAAAAGGTTACTTTAACATTTAATCAGTTTAGACCGAATGGCCCAGGCCCACTTAATGTATTTTGACATTGCAATAGAGATTGTCGGGCTTGGGTCAGTTGACAAGATTCTCATGGCTACCTCATATCTTCGAATGCCCATCAATCGGCAAACGGGTAATACCCATTTCTTGCGTGGGATGGTATAAAGCGGGCAAAAGAGGACAAAATGACTCATAGAATCATGCTTGTCCAAACACTTTGGGCATCTACTTTCTGACCCCACTGCCCAATGTGATGTAAATGATCGCACCGGAAGTGTGCCTATCCTAAACTGGAAAAAAAGTTTACGATCAGACGGAACTTCTATTAAACCCCAATACGGTTCCAGTCTGATGTCAGACTTGAATTCCAAAAATCTGCCAGTTAAAGTGGATGAGCACCCCTTAATATATGATTCTAAGCCAATCATCTCCCAATATCTATTTTTTAAGGAGTCTTTTGAAGGGAAATCTGCATTAGAAGGGTCGTCCCAAAGATCTCTCAGTCCCATACGATATAATAATAATTTTAGAGATTTCAACCATTCTATCTTGTGAGAGGAATCTTTTTCTATAATTTCCTTTAGGCCCATTGCATAATGACTAAGCTCGTCAGTTGTCCATACCCTGCACCAATATAGCAAAGGACGCAGATAGGCTACGTCCTGCCAGGATTTTAGGCCAAGGTCGCGAAACAGGGGTAACAGGGGGGTGCTCTGGGGAACACCAACAGCTTTCCGAATGTACTCCTTTTCCATGGTATTCAAACGCTGTGGATTTTTACCATACCCCCACAGCTCAGACCCATACAGAGCCGAACTACGGATCTTCATCGTGTATATCTCTAAAAATGGCTCCATTGGCTGAGACTGCGAGGCTTTAAAACGTTTCATTAGAATACCAGATTGTTGTTGGTGTTTCAATATCGAAAGTTCTATATGGTTATTCCAGTGCATATTTTTCTGCAGTGTTACTCCCAAATATGTAAATGCATCGACCTGTTCTAGTGGAGAACCATTCATAAGGATTGCACCTTTGAATGGTCTATGCATTTTATTGGGTCTAGGGCCATTGAGCACCATGAACTTGGTCTTTGCGACATTGATTTCTAGTCCACGCAATAGACAAAACTCTTCGAAGCGCCGCAAGGTAAGCTGGAGGCCACTCAGAGTTTTCGAAACCAACAAAGTGTCGTCCGCGAACATGAGGACCGGGACGCGAGCTCCAGCCAAAGCTGGAGCATCCGTGGGAACCCTGGAGAGGAACTCTGCCACCCCGTTGACGAAGAGTGAAAACAGGGTAGGTGCGAAGACACACCCCTGCCGCACACCCCGCTCCACGGGAAAAGATTTGGTAACCTCTCCAGGCCTACCCCAACGTACCCGGGCAAAATTGTCCTCATGTAAGCGGACGACAAGTGCCAGCAACTCCGGTGCCATCCCCAGCTCCTTGAGTACTTGCCACAGTTTGCTATGCGGGACCAGATCAAATGCCGCCCGCAGGTCGACAAATACTGCGTACAAGACACCTTTGTCTAAAACCACTGTCCTCCAATACAATATTAGAAATCTAAAAACCAGGTCAATAGTGCTGGTCCTGGGGCGAAAACCAGCCTGTAGAGGGCTCAAAATATTTGCATCCTCCATCCAGGACTGGATTTTTCCCAGGACCAGCCGTCCGATAATTTTTTGTATGGCATCTATTAGGCTAATAGGCCTGTAGTTGCTAGCCAAAGACTTGTCCCCTTTTTTGTATATTGGGACTATTTCAGCGCCTTTCCAAGATTGAGGTATGGCCATGCCCTGGGCAATGGCATTGGCCAAGTAGGTAATATAAAGGCGCCATCTCTGTCTATCATATACAAACACATCTACAGGGATTAGATCCATACCCGGTGCCCGGCCTAAGTTTACAGCATCGAGAGCTCTGTCAACCTCTTTAGCACTAAAGGGTGACTCACAATAAAAAACGGGTTCATATTCAAACTGGCTATCATCAGTATCCTTAGCATACTGGCTTTTAAAAAACTTTATCCAAGCGTCCTGGGGAACAGAATTATGTGGGCTTTCTGTGACTTCCCCCCTTTTCCACTTAAAAATGTCCCAGAACTTCTTTTGATTCTTTCCGCTACACGCGATCTTAAGATCTTGCCATTCGCTCTCCTCCCACTCTTTTCTGGCGTTCCATTGAACCCTCTTATAGTTACTCCGGGCTTGCTTTATTTTGCTCAAATCTTTAAGTTTAAGCGCAATTCCTAGTTCTTCCCGTGCTTGCTGACAATTAATATTAAACCAACTCTCTTGTTTTTTTTGTAGAACCGTTTTGCTAAAGTTTTTTCACAGAAATAGTTTTTAAGTTTAGCAAAAAATGTAGTATGTATATTCTCTTCAATTATATTGGGTTGGCTATTATCACAATCCTTCCCCAATAATAACAACACCTCTTCCAGACTACTTTTTATTTTATCGACAAGGTCAGGTTGCTGTACAACTTTTTCCCACTTCAGGTGACGTTCATCATTTGTAAGCCGAACAGGCAGGCCTTCCATAACATTTACTTTTACCATACTTTCTCCCATGCCTGATCTAAAATAGGCTACTACTGGGTTATGGTTACATTCGATTTGAGGTTTTACCATCATATCCTCGAGACCATGCCACATCCCAAGGTGGACCAAGATATAATCTATAGTGCTAGACCTAACGCCGTTATCAAAGGTTTTACACCTCGCTCTGTCAGAGGGTGTCCTGCCATTTGCTGCCCTCAATTGATTGGTCAGGCAGAACCCCATTAGGTATAGAGCAGCCTCAGTCCATTTACTTGCTACCTTTGCCTCGAGCTGCGGGATGCCCCATCTTAGGTCCTCCTCCTCCGTTAAGTGCAAATCATGGTGACCCAACGGTTCGAAGGTCGTATTGAAGTCACCTGCTACTAGTGGGAGTGTATTAATAGTTCTTGACTCGACTAGAAAGTTAAGTGTTGTTACCACCTCCGACTTTTTTCCCCCCGGCAATCCTCTAGCGTACACATTATAAATGTCTATGCACGAGTTTGGCGGGAAATTTAATCTTATTCCTAAAATATCATTATGCTGGTTTTGGAAGGGTTGGATTTTACACTTTAGGGATTGTTTGATCCATATAACCAAGCCTCCTGCTGGACGACCCTTTGTCCTTTTGACTGCAGGGACGTAGAAATTCAAATAACCTATCCTGAACACGGGCTCTACCGACCATGTCTCCTGAAAGAGGCAGATATCATGGTCATCGATGAAATCAGTCCATAAAGGTGACACTAATTTGGATCCTATACCAGCCACATTCCAGGATAAGAACGTTGTACATCCTGCAGTACCAAGGGTTCCCTTGAATTGACCTATATTCGTACCAGGTGGAATTAAAGCTGGTATTCCCTGTCCAGACTCAGGGCATGAGACTTGCTCTACTTCTCTAGTAATATATCTTGTTGCAGCAATCGTATTTATATCGCTGTCAGCTCTAAGATCCACCATTCTCGACATCTCAGCCAATTTATTTCCATAATCTATCTCAGGTACCGCATACTCCTTTACAAGACTGAAGCATCCGCTGTTATACTTCTGTCAATCACAATCAGTCAGTCCAGACAACACATCATATCGATTAAAGGACCTGATGTCCCCCGTTGATTGACCCATGTGCATATATCTCCCTCCAGATGTCCTAAACAGAGGTCGGGGTGTTGGAACATAAAAGTAAGACAGTGGCACCGTTCTAACTGGGGATGAAAAATCAACAATCTGGGACCAACCACAGATATAATCAACACAGTGTTTATCCCTAAAATTGACAATAACACAGTCACCTTTAATTGTCTTAGGTTTGCTGCCCACCCAGTTTACCCTCCTGGCGAATAAAATTTCGGCTCGCATATTGTCCGGTAATGGCCGTTTAGTATTGAGCCAGAATATACATTTGTTTTTTAAGGCCCAATACGTTTCCCAAATGCCTTTTGCCAAGGGTGGAACGCCGGTCAGAACAACTACATATGGGGCAGCCTCGGGGGGAAGATGTATGTCAATCAAATATGAGGGGGACTGGACCAAAGAGTGTGCCTGTACGGACTGTACGGACTGTTCGACATTGTTTGTTACAGTGAATAAAGTTCTATTAATTCCGTCATCAGCTGGATTAGTTTTTGGATTAATTTCTCCGTTTTGCTGGTTAACTTCTTTCACTGTGTCACATTGTTCTATTGGCCTTTGTATTTCGGTATTTACAGCAACATTAACTTGGTCATTCTTAGTGCATTTGCATATGTTGCATCCGGTTTGGTCATTGGCACATCCCAGTTGGCAATTCGGTACACTTCCGCCAACCCGTTGCCGCGCCGTAGACCATGCCAGTTCCATGCACACAAGTCTGCTTTCGATAGACCCTAGTCTTTCATTAATAGGAGCACATGCGTGGTTTAAAATTGTGTCCAGTTTTTTCCAAAAAGCTTTGTCTCCCTGATTCACGGGGTCACCCCCCTCGGGTGACGGGAAATGTTGCCTTCCTTCACTTATGATGGTTTGGGGGCATGGAACAGCATCTGATCCTGAGCTGACCGTAGGACCAGGGATCGCCTTTTTAGCTATCATAAGCTGATGGTCACCTCTGCGTTTATTCTTCCCGGTTAGGCCTGTATACTGTTTGACACAGCCCCCCTTGGCGCTACTAGCAGAACGGGTCTTAATGGTTGTTAAAGACTTAGGTTGTGGCACAGCAATATCTGCTGCAATGTCTGCTGCCGACCCTTCCATCGTAACGCCCAACGTTTCAGGTAGGAGGGGAGTAGATGATATAACTACGTTGTTACACACTTCCGTCGCGGGGGATAATAGCCCCACAGTTGTCAGGGTAGCATGCGTGTGACACGGTGGAGATCTGGAGCTCGCAATAGATCCCATTGACGATCTCTTATCACATAAAACATCCAAAGACAGTCTTTTTTCGGTTAGCTCTATGTCCTTAGCCAGAGCTACATCAGATTGGTCGCACACTGCTGCACCTACCAGTCGTGTTCCCCCAATGAAAATGGTCCCTGAAGGTCAGCGTCGGCGGATACACCTATGCTCAAGAGTGCGTGCAAGTATGCGTGGCGTGTGCCATCCCTGGACACGTGTTTCGAGGTAGTTGCCTCTCGTCAGCAGGGAGTAGGAAAATGAGAGTGGGGTTGCTTTGTAAGCTGCTAAAAACATAATCAGGTCTAGTACCTCTCTTAGCGCGCAGGTGCGTAACCATGAGTCCGTCGACTCCACCGGCTCAAGGGAGCCTGAATATAAAGTTACATCAGATTGGTCGCACACTGCTGCACCAACCAGTCGTGTTCCCCCAATGAAAATGGTCCCTGAAGGTCAGCGTCGGCGGATACACCTATGCTCAAGAGTGCGTGCAAGTATGCGTGGCGTGTGCCATCCCTGGACACGTGTTTCGAGGTAGTTGCCTCTCGTCAGCAGGGAGTAGGAAAATGAGAGTGGGGTTGCTGTGTAAGCTGCTAAAAACATAATCAGGTCTAGTACCTCTCTTAGCGCGCAGGTGCGTAACCATGAGTCCGTCGACTCCACCGGCTCAAGGGAGCCTGAATATAAAGTTACATCAGATTGGTCGCACACTGCTGCACCTACCAGTCGTGTTCCCCCAATGAAAATGGTCCCTGAAGGTCAGCGTCGGCGGATACACCTATGCTCAAGAGTGCGTGCAAGTATGCGTGGCGTGTGCCATCCCTGGACACGTGTTTCGAGGTAGTTGCCTCTCGTCAGCAGGGAGTAGGAAAATGAGAGTGGGATTGCTGTGTAAGCTGCTAAAAACATAATCAGGTCTAGTACCTCTCTTAGCGCGCAGGTGCGTAACCATGAGTCCGTCGACTCCACCGGCTCAAGGGAGCCTGAATATAAAGTTACATCAGATTGGTCGCACACTGCTGCACCTACCAGTCGTGTTCCCCCAATGAAAATGGTCCCTGAAGGTCAGCGTCGGCGGATACACCTATGCTCAAGAGTGCGTGCAAGTATGCGTGGCGTGTGCCATCCCTGGACACGTGTTTCGAGGTAGTTGCCTCTCGTCAGCAGGGAGTAGGAAAATGAGAGTGGGGTTGCTGTGTAAGCTGCTAAAAACATAATCAGGTCTAGTACCTCTCTTAGCGCGCAGGTGCGTAACCATGAGTCCGTCGACTCCACCGGCTCAAGGGAGCCTGAATATAAAGTTACATCAGATTGGTCGCACACTGCTGCACCTACCAGTCGTGTTCCCCCAATGAAAATGGTCCCTGAAGGTCAGCGTCGGCGGATACACCTATGCTCAAGAGTGCGTGCAAGTATGCGTGGCGTGTGCCATCCCTGGACACGTGTTTCGAGGTAGTTGCCTCTCGTCAGCAGGGAGTAGGAAAATGAGAGTGGGGTTGCTGTGTAAGCTGCTAAAAACATAATCAGGTCTAGTACCTCTCTTAGCGCGCAGGTGCGTAACCATGAGTCCGTCGACTCCACCGGCTCAAGGGAGCCTGAATATAAAGTTACATCAGATTGGTCGCACACTGCTGCACCTACCAGTCGTGTTCCCCCAATGAAAATGGTCCCTGAAGGTCAGCGTCGGCGGATACACCTATGCTCAAGAGTGCGTGCAAGTATGCGTGGCGTGTGCCATCCCTGGACACGTGTTTCGAGGTAGTTGCCTCTCGTCAGCAGGGAGTAGGAAAATGAGAGTGGGGTTGCTGTGTAAGCTGCTAAAAACATAATCAGGTCTAGTACCTCTCTTAGCGCGCAGGTGCGTAACCATGAGTCCGTCGACTCCACCGGCTCAAGGGAGCCTGAATATAAAGTTACATCAGATTGGTCGCACACTGCTGCACCTACCAGTCGTGTTCCCCCAATGAAAATGGTCCCTGAAGGTCAGCGTCGGCGGATACACCTTAGCCAGAGCTGACTGGACACGCACGAGGAAATTATCAAGGGTTCCCATTAAGGCTCCTCCTGTTGAGGCCGGGGGCATGCCTTCTCTATTTCCAAGCTTGCTCATTGCAGACTGAGCAAGAATCTACAACAAGACCAACTGATAATACAGATCAAGAATCCCCAACAAGCACAGTCTCACCTTTCAGATCTTCTTCCTCAGATGTTAGGGGGTTGGCCCGGCCCGGCCTCGATCGGTCACGGACGGACGGGCTCAGACGGGCCCGCCCTTGGCCCGGGCTTCGCCCGGCGCGCGCCCGCGCGCGTCCCGCGAAGCGGTGGCCGTGAGCTGTTTTCAAGCGTGGCGGGAAGAGAACACAGCTGGTGTCAATTTCAGGGCTGCTGGTCCTCGCAGTCCCGTCGCTTATGCCTGCCCAACGAAGACGTGGAATCAGTCAATTTCCACAAATAGGTAAAAACCAGGGCACTGCAGTATTCGCACTCGGGAGGATTCAAGTGCTCTGACGCTCCTTCACAAACGGCACCCCAGCGTGTTGTCATCTTTTTTAGTTTGGTATGGAGATGCCATTCGAAAATGGTCTAACAATGCTCCTGGCCTCCACTCCGATCCCCGCTATCAGGTCCAGACTTGCGATGAAAAAACAGCTTTCAGCAGGGTAAAACGATGTTCCACAGGAGGCCGTTGCGACGAACGCTGTTCCAACGTTGATAAGGCTGCCCACCACGCAGTGGAACCTCCGGCTGGAATCCTCCTCTGTTTGCCGTTGTCCGCTCTCCCCCGAGTCCAAAGCTCCTCCACCACTCCCGCGCTGCAGAGACCAGCTGCTCGCTCCACGACTGTGACCGTAAACGTGTCTCCGCCCCAGAATGCCTTTCAAGAATCTATTGACAACAGGGGACTTGAAAAGAGAAGGCAGATCAGGAAGCCTCAAGAAGGCTGAAACAGCTGAAAGATATCCCTTGATGGTGCCCAGAGCAGAGCCCTGCTGGGCCAGGGAAAGAAGAAAGAGGAGAACCTCAGAAAGAGGGGCGCGAAGGGTATCCACAGCCTTTGCTGTGCACCATGCCACAAATTTGTTCCACCTGCAGGCGTATACCGTTTTAGTGGAGGGACGCCTGGCTGCCAGAATGATATCACAGACTTCAGGAGGTAAGTCAAATGGCATCAACTGCTGCCGCTCAATCTCCACGCATAGAGGTGGAGGCTGGACAGCTTCGGGTGGAGGACCGTCCCCTGCTGCAGCGACAGAAGGTCCTCCTGAAGAGGCAGTCGAATCGGTGGATCGATTGACAGACTGAGTAGCTCGGGATACCAGTATCTTCGTGCCCAATCCGGAGCCACAAGGATGACTTGAGCCCAGTCGAGGCCTGATCTTCTCCAGCACTCTGGGCAGAAGTGGTATAGGCGGAAAGGCGTACAACAGACCGCAACTCCACTCGCAACGAAAGGCGTCCCCGAGGGAGTGCCGCCTTGGAAACTCCAACGCGCAGAACTGCTGACATTGCGCGTTCTCTTCGGTGGCGAATAGATCTAACCAAGGCTCTTCCCACTGCTGAAAGAGGCCTTGCGCCACGTCCGAGATGCCACTCGTGATCCATCATGCACCGGCGGCTGAGTTCGTCGGCTCTGGCGTTCAGAGAGCCCGCCAGATGTTGAACCACCAGGGTGATGCCCTGATGTTCCAGCCATGTCCATAGGCGCAGAGCCTCCTGACAAAGGGTCCACAACCCCACCCCGCCCTGTTTGTTACAATACCACATGGCGGTGGTGTTGTCCGTGAACACCTGCACTACACCTCCCCGAACAGAGGGAAGGAATGCCTTCAGTGTAAGCCGGATCGCCCGCAGCTGCAATAGGTTGATATGGAGCCAGGACTCCGCCGGAGACCAGAGGCCTCTGATCTCCGCCTCTCCCATGTGGCCCCCCCATCCCAGGAGGGACGCATCCGGTTGGGGTAGGGTGAGGGATCTGCCACTGACCCAATCGCGGTCCGTGAGCCACCACTGCAACTGCTTTGCAGTGCCCTCCAAGATCAAGACACGGTCGGACAGGTTGCCCTGATGCTGGGCCCACTGAAACTTCAGGTCCCACAGCAGTGCCCGCATCCGCCACCGGCGTGATGTACCAGCAGGATGCAGGAGGCCATCAGACCCAGAAGCCGCAGCACCAACCTGACCGAAACCCAGGAGAGAGGCCGGAAGATGGGAATCAGGGCCTGAATATCCCGGACCCGCTGTTCCGGAGGATAAGCCCGGAACTGCTCTGAGTCCAGAACCGCTCCGATGAAGAGGAGCTTCTGAGAGGGACTCAGATGCGACTTCGGCACATTGATGGTGAACCCCAGCGAATGCTGGAGGTCGGCCGTAGTCTGAAGGTGGGAGACGACTGCGTGGGGCGAGCCCGCCTTCAACAACCAGTCGTCGAGATAGGGGAAGACTGGAACCCCTAATCTGCGCAGATGAGCTGCTACTGCCACCATCACTTTCGTGAACACCTGAGGGGCACTCACTGGTGAGGCCGAAGGGGAGCACGGTAAACTGAAAATGCTCCTGGCCCACCGTGAACCGCAGGTAACGCCGGTGGGCCGGCAGGACGGGAATGTGAAAATAAGCATCCTGCAAGTCCAATGCTACCATCCAGTCTCCAGGGTCGAGGGCAGCCAGAACCTGAGCTAAAGTGAGCATCTTGAACCGTTCCTTCCGGAGGAAGACGATGACGCTCCTGAGGTCCAAGATAGGGCGCAGGCCCCCTTTGCCGTTCTTGGGAACCAGAAAGTAGTGGCAATAGCAACCGCGACCTACTTCTGAACCAGGTACGTGTTCGATGGCCCCCTTGGCCGAGAGGGTCGTAACTTCCTCCCGCAGAAGATTCAAGTGATCCCCTGACATACGGTGGTACTGTGGTGGCATGGCTGGAGGGGTCGTGTCAAAGGGGAGAGAGTAGCCCCTTCGGACGATTTGCAGCACCCACCTGTCCGACGTGATGGAACGCCAGTGGAGCAGGTGATGGCGAACTCTGCCGCCCACTGGCGTGGAATGGGCCTGAAAGCATGGACTAGGAGGGCTTGGAGGCAGATGCTGCCGGGGTACTGGCAGGCGTCGACGGTGGAGACAGGCCTCTCATGGCCAAGAGGAAGGCACTGATCTCTGGCGGAGTCGAGTCGGTCCAGGGACCGGCGGGTATGGGGACGGACGCGACTCCTGCGGCTCCGACGGAGCCGCGTGGGTTGTACCACCCAAGCTCTCAGTCGAGTCGCGCAACCGGCGAGGGGAGCCCAAAGAGCGATGTCGCCTCTTGGACTTCTTACCATGCTTTGACTTACCCGAAGACTTGGAACCGGACAAGTGGTGGTGACTGCGGCTCCGCGACCGGTCCCTCGACCTCCTCCTCGACCGGGACCGTGAACGGCACGGAGCCGACTGCCGGTACTCCAGGAGCTTGCAGGACCGCTCCCGCCTAGCCTTCGAAGTCAGGGCCCGGCAGTCGAGGCACGACTCGGAATCATGGTCGGGCCCCAAGCAGAACAGGCACCGGCGATGATGGTCCGTAACCGACATCAGTCGGTGACAGGAGTCGCAGGGTTTGAACCCGGGCATCCTACCGGCACCAGAGTCGAGTCGACAAGAGACCAAAAGAGTCAACAAAGTTTAGTCAAAAAATGACTAAGGGGAAAGCTCTTCCCGGATCGGCGCTGTCTGGCGTGGAAAAAAGAAGAACTGACGTCAGCGCGCGAGGGCTGCTTCTAAGTACTCCGACGACGTCATTCCGGCGCACGACGCCGACGACGGACGCGGAGCCACAGACGACGCCTAGCAACGTGCAGGGGTATTGCTGACGAAAAACTTTCTGGATCCAGCCTGACGCCTGGGGATATTCTAAGGTAAGGAATCTAACTAACGTGTTTCTTTCAGATAAGTTAGTCAAAAAATGACTAAGGGTACGCCCTTTCTGGATCTGCGCTTGCTGGCGCGGAAAATAGAAGAACTGACGTCAGCGCGCGAGGGCGGCATCTAAGTACTCCGACGATGTCATCCCGGCGATCACGACGCTGACGACGTACGCGGAGCCGCAGACGACGCCTACTGACGCGCAGGGGTACTGCTGACGAAAAATCTTTCCGGATCCAGCCTAACACCTGGGGATGTTCTAAGGTAAGGAATCTAACCAACGTGTTTCTTTCAGATTTTGATATTGGTTTTTGATTTGAAATACGGAAGTGTTCTTAAGTGTTTCTCCTTATATCTTGAACTTACTGAAAAATGTCTCCACTTCATCAAATTTCCCCTGAGCAAGGACTTTCTCAAAGCTCTTTGTCTGGCATTTTGTGTTTGTGCATTTAAACTATTCACCTGACTTCTGTAGTGACTTGCTTCGGCTTCAAAACACATCTTTTATGCTGGTACTACTTAAAATCACTCTACAGAACCACCTCCTTCAAGAAGCTGCCAATGCCAGGCTACAAACAAGGGCAACTGACACAGAATTTCAGCCCCAGAGTCCAAAGGTGGACTCAGGATGTTGCCCAATCTACCATTACCATTTCAGTTGGTAGTGTCTTACCAGCAAACCCATAATCCAGACACTCACCACAGAGGGAAAGCCTCATAACTGCTTGCATGCATCTACTCTGAATATAGCAGCAGCCGCTGTCAAATATGTGCTATATGAAGGTCGAAATCACAGCAGTTTCTCAAATCTACTCTCACATACCCTAGCCGCTCAGTCTAAATTTGACATCCAAACAAGCAGGAGGTTGTACAAAAATTGTCACAGGGTTTTTCCAAGGTTCAAAAAAATACAGTTCCATGTTATCTAAATACAGGCAATATCCAATGGTTTCTCACAGAGATTCCATGCACCACTGGACAAATGCATTGTTTCCTACCCTGGCTGTATCAACAGAAAACCACTGATGAAATTCAGTCAAGAGATCAAGATGTCGTCAACAACCCAGCAGTCCAAACTCAACTGCAGTAAAATAATAGTGCTTCTTCATATGCATGTCTGCCATTTAACACTGACAGTCTCCAAAATGTAGCGGGTACTGCTAATTTACTGAATAATATGTCACTGTAAGAGAACCAATCCCATAAATAAAAATTCTGCAGCACTTTAATTTTTAAACAGATGCATATTAGTCTAAAGGATTGTTAAAATAATAGCTAAGGTTGTTTTTGTATTCTATAAGAATCTGTCAAAATTAATTTCTTTCCAAAAGAGGTATATTTTATTATAATTAGATTAGCATGACAAGTCATATTACAGGTACATAAAATAGTTAAAATACCTGGTTACCAAAAAATAATGTTGTTTACATTTTTAAAGTAATGTACGAACCAATGGAATCAGTATTTTACAAAGTACATGCCAGTACTTCATGTACAAAGAAAATTACAAAAAAAATGTGCAAAAGCCAGTTTCAATGATGATTTACAAAGCAAGAATGATAGAAAATCGTTGTACAGATTTCACTTGCAAATTTCACATGCATTAAAAAAGCAACCACATTTTCCATGTTGCAAATGGGAAGTGTTGTGTGAACTTTGCAGCATGCCTGAAAACAGCTGCTCACAAAAATCACAATAATATTAAGAAAGTCATTTACATGTTGTCAGTTAGGTTAGTTTTATATTACATTGCCAGAAGAGTTACTTGAAACATTCAAAAATACGAACGCATATATACAGTACAAATTTTAAAACATTAGTGAGATATTAACCATATCAACAATAAAAACAATGGCCTGGCTACCTACCGACTAGTTCTATAATACCACAAGTGGTTTTGGCTAAAACATCTATTACTTTGGGTTTTAAGACTAAACACATTGTTATCGAATAAAAAAACAATGAAAACATTTCATACATTATGTGCAAAAAGTGGTTTCAGTATCAAATTACATAACAACCAAAATATTTATGTACATATTTTATATAAGAGGCAATGTTGTTTTGCGTCGTAACACGTCTTACTCTTGGAACTGTATTGTACTGCAAAAATTTAAGTGCAAGTGCTTGCATTATGATTTAGTGCATTTATCATTCATTTTGTAACATTTACAATGAACAAAAAGTATTGTTCCTTCATAATTGTTGAATATCTTCTATAAAGTTGGATTAACGGGTTAAAAAACACAGACCCATATTCCACAGCAGAGCTACACATATTTTTGTTCTGACGATATTCAGTTTCCTTTTTTTTAACAGATGATTAGCCAAGGGTAGCATAAATAAACAAAACATTAAATAGCTTTAAACTGCTCCAAATTACACTTAGATTGTTTGGAATGTCATGAGTTATCAAGCCTTGCAAATGTACAACTATTTGGCCCAACCAAAATGTAATAACGAGTGGAGACACAATATGAAATCCAAAAAATTGAAAACTTAGTGAGCCTTCTCTGCTTAAAAAAAAAAAGACAACTATTCGGACGCAAATGCACAAAATATGTGCAGATCTCTGAGCCACATGCAGCGAAATCAATTGACACTGGTATTTTTATAACAACACACCTAACGTGCACAACATCTTTTGGAGTACTAAAGGCTTTCAATAGTACTCCCTTTCATTCAAATTTAGTGTATTCACAATGTCAAATGTCAGTCTCAGGAAAATAGTCCGGTTTCAAACTGAACACTTGGAATACAGAAGCAGAGTTTTAGACGGGGAAATTATTTTAGGTATGTTTTACTTATAGTAGTATACGTTTTCTTAGGGCAATACAGTAGACCTTCATATAATCCTCAAGAGGGAAATTCAGGCTTGGACGGATTGCATTCACACTTTACAACAGAATAGCTGCCCCGAGGTTTTACAATTGCAAAATCTATGCTCCACATAGATGTCATGTATTAAACGGTAAACTATCCATCCGCAGTAGCGTTTCCTATAAGATTTCTAAACACGCCCGAAGATGAAAAAGTGCGCTTTGGAATGTATTTCTTCAGACTGCCAGTGGTGCGAATAGTCTGGATCATGCATCAGATATACAGTTCTGGATCTTGTCCATCCACTGTTGGGCACTTTGTGCGTCCTGGGCACAGAAATTATACATACGTCTACTGGTTTTCACCTACAAAAAAAGAGAAAAAAAATTACAAAAAGAAAATTTCTGAGAGTGATATTGCCATGGTTTTTTATTACATTTGTTTTTGCTATAAAAGAACACATCATGGAAAAACAGATTGATAGCAGCTAATGAGGGCGTCGCCGAGGTCCGTCAACGTGCCCCAATACATCCTCGGTCTCTGAATCTGCTTTCAAGAGTTGAGTCTTCTACTCTTTGAGCCTACTTCAGACTTGAATGTCCTTTTCATCTATCTAAAAATCATGTTGACATTATTTCAAGTTAAACCACTTCCATAAAGATTATGATTGCTTCATTCCAATGATTAGTGTTTACATTGTGAACATTAAATCCCAGATATGATATGCTTGTCTCATTTTGTGCCTTTGTTTCTCCATTTCCTTACTTTGTATACCCATTTACATACTTAAATCCTCCTCATTATTTGTACAATACGCACTGCATAAAACGCTTTAGCCCCATCACTTGTTCTCAGTATAGTCCTTTTTTAGCAATCCCTGTTAATTTTTATGATGTTGTGGTCTTGCAGATCCCTATTCTAACTATCTAGCTAATTCTCTATTACCTTGGAAACAATAAGTCAACAATAGGATCAATACCATCAAAAATAATATCAAAAACTCCTCCTCATTCCACCTCCCCTTAATCCTCTCATCAACACACTCCTCCTTCATTCACTACGTTCAACCCAAGTCTGGTGTTTAACACTACCGGTATCCTGCCCTCCTTCAAATAATCATCCTCAATATCAGTTATATGTAACGCCAAACCTGTGAACTTGAGTTTATAAGCCACAGTCTTTTCTATCACCAATCTCATCAATGCTTCCCCTAACACTGGTGATATTCCGCAAACATTCAAATACTCCATCACTCCCCTCCTCAAAAAACAAGCACAAACCCAAAGGTCATGCTCAGCTACATGTCAATTTCCATTCACTTCTGCATTTTGTTTTAATAAACATGTTTTTATTGTTTTCATTACTACACAACAAGTCGCAGTGCAGTCAGTGCAAGGAAACGGGTAAAAAAAATGATATGCATTACAATGACAATAGGAATATTCCCATACAGTGATACAGGCAAATTCCCTTTGGGAGTACTTTTAGCAGGTCCAAATCTCCCCTTCAGAAAATTTGTTCCACACTTAGGCATACTTGTTTGGACAACCCTGTGCCTAATAAACAGGCTTCTCTCCTCCACTTCCACCCTCCACTGTGGGAGGCCTGGAAGCTTTCCAGTTTGCTGCGATATTCCTCTTACCCACCAGTAATGCTGTTCCCAGTAATGCCCTGTCTGCCCTAGTTCTCCCGACCCCCAGTAGTACCATTGATGGGGAAAGTTCAAGCAGTATACCCACCACCCTAGAGAACTCAGCAATGATTTCCTTCCAGTACCTCTGAACGAGGTCACAGGACCACATCATGTGAAACAAGCATTTGCAATGCAATAGGTGTCGCATTTGCAAGAGTTTAAGCTACTGGCATTGTACACGACAATGCCTTATATTTACCTGTTTTGACCATTAACACATAAAAGTCATTATCATTTATAATACCAATAGTTCAAACTCTAATGCGAGACCTATTTCACTTTAAATAAGCTGCCGCCATTGTACCGGGCTGCTTGGAAAGTGAAAGCGTGCATGGCACGCTGAATGTTGCAGGAAAGCATGTCATGCCTGTTGTAGGAGAAACTCATTAAAGAAAATAGTGCTTACAGACTAAATAAGACATACCGTGTAACAACCGAAGTAAAAGGGCCAGTCCTCATGGGAGGTTACAAATAAAGACAAGGTGGTACTAAGGCAGGACTAACAAGCCTAATAACGAATTAGAAGCCAGCATTTACAAAAGACAATGCCACAAGCCAATGAAAAATATGGGTGGAGAGTGGACGGAGCTTCAAGTCCACACTCAAATACAGCATGCCTGTCAGAGCAGGGCATGCGCTCCCCAGGCTCAACCTAAACATTGGGAGTCACGGGCACTGTTCCCAATAAGGTGCGCTCGTGCGCACCTCTATTACCTGTAGCGCGCAGTGCTGTGTGTGGAGCGTGCACACACACAGCAAATCCAGCGAGAGCGTTCGCGCCGCTGCTTTTAACAAGCGAGCGGCGCGAAAAACGGGTGTTTTCTGGCAGAGCGGCAGAATAGACTGACATCAATCGAAGGTGAGGGAGCGGTAGGAAATTCTTGGGCACTTGGTATCTTCTTTTATATGTAGAGCTCGGCTGCGGTGCCTACTGTGTGCTTTTGTTAAGTATTCATGTTAATTGCAGGGCCGTCAGGAGCTGCGATTAACATGAATACTTTAACAAGAGCACACAATCAGCCCACAGCCTTGCTTATGTAACAAAAGAAATTCAGCAAGTTTACAAACACGGCGTCTAAAGTTCATGCCGTTTATGTAGACTTGCTGAATTTCTCTTCTTAACAGAGCTGGGCTTCGGGGTGATTGTCTGACTTTGTTAAAGTTTTCAGGTTAATTGCAGCTCGAGACGGGCGCTGTGATTAACCTGAAATCTTTAACAAAGTCCCACAATCACCCCTCAGCTGCGCTCTATTAAGAAAAGAAATACAGCAACTCTACAAACACGTGTGTAAAACACACGTCGTGTTTGTAGACTTGCTGAATTTCTCTTCTTAATAGAGCGCAGCTGAGGGGTGATTTACACTTTTCTGTTCTTGGCAGAGTGTGCCACACGACTTGTATTTTCCTGTTTCTGTCATTGCATCCAGATATATGATACAACAAGTAACATCATACACAGGGCTTTAAGTGGGATGAAGAAACTGTGGAGGGGGGGGAGGGGAGGGGGGGTGTGGCCAGTGTAATCAAGGGCTTAGCTTTAAGACACATAAGCTAAAAATCTGTGCTTTTCGCATAGTGCACCGCCCGAATTGTATTTTGCTGTTTGTCATTGCATCCAGATATATGATACAAGTAGTAACATTATACCTACAAGTCAGGACTATTAGCTTTGTCAATGGTTGTTAGTTGCATAAGATAAATAAGCAGCAACTATGGTGTGTATATAATATTGAAAAAGCTTGAACTTAAAGCCCTGGTGACACCACGACAATGTTGCTGTGCCTGAGTTTCAAAAAAAGAAGGGAAATCCAGAGAGAAAATGACTCTCCTTAAAGGATTTCCCTTCCCCTATAAGGCTCACCTGGCATGACGTCATGCCCTAACTTCTCTACTAGTAAGAAGTGAGCAGTGTGAGCAGCGCACATCGATGTGCCTACTGTCACTGCAGTCTGAAAAAAAATGGACCAGATGTGCTAGGGAACAAAACAGAGCCCGCTAGAGACTCGGCGTGAGGCCCACTTTAAAAAACTGCTTATGCTCAGCACCGGTGAGACCCGGCCCACTTAAAGCCCTGTTCATACCTACTATTGACTTTGCAAATCCTCTGTCTGCCTTTCTCTTTCTGTCCCTCTCTTACCAATTTCTCCATTACTCCATTATTGTCATGGCGTGTGTATCCAAATTGCAAATCTGCCTTAAGCCCCCTAACATGGGTTGTATGTGTGGAAATGCACCGTCTTTTCAGTTTTGTAATCAAAGGTTTGGAGTGATATTTGGCGCTGCGCACAAGCGCAGTCTGGTTCCTGGCACAAATAGCCATGGCTGCAGCGCACAGAGACCCTACACTGCCGCACACAGAAGAAAAAAATTAGAGGAAACATTGGTCACGGGGCTCTAAAAGAGGCATAGCGGACTAAGAAGCTTGACTAAAGGGGAAGACCAACAACTGTGATGTAGAATCATGTGCTTGATAACTTCATAGAATCTTATTTGACTAAGAGTAACTAAAATAAGCAGGCAGCAAGATTTATTTAACAGTTAATAACAATACTGTTATTCGGCGTCATCAGTAATAAAACACTTGACAATGTACATTTAAAAGCTAACTGCACTTTGACTGCTTGCTAGGACTACCGGTGTAGACACACACATGTAAAAGGGAAACTTAGTTATTTAGTTGGAATGAAATATTATCTGAGACCTTGGAACACCAACACTAAAGTAAAGTATCCAGTACGGACACTTACCAGTAACCAGCTATGCCACAGGACCCAGAGAAAGTGTCTTGGAAGTTACACCTGCCTTTAGTCCATTATTTGCAGACATTGGGAATGCTCGGGGCTTTAATGGATCTGTTTGTCTTCTGTCCCTTATCTGTGAACATTGGGAGTGCTTAGAAACCGGCTCAGTTCTGAAAGTGAGTTTAATTAAACACACCTTTGACAGGATCCCCAACTATTGAGTGGGCATGTCATTGGGGTGGGGTGGGCATGGCTGGCAGCAATACCTCCACCCACCTATTGATGTGATCCTGTTGACTTGGTATATAATCCTGGCTTTACTAAAATATTTTGGTGATAAATTGTGAGTAGGGCCCACAACACGCAGCATTTGCATGGTGCCCTCAAACAATCATTCCTGCACTGCTACACAGGTTCTCCTACTTGGCCTAATTGTTTGATCTTGGGAAGATCTTGTCCTCCCTATGGCTTCGTGTCACTTATTTCCCATTGTGTGAGAACTGCAAGATAGGTTCCATGCAACAAATTAGCTGAGAACATATTCTCGGAACATGTTTTTCATTCAAACATGATTTTATCATACTTTATTGGGTAAATGGGTGTAGTTTACTAGATGATTACCTGGTGCACTCATTTAATGAAATGCCATAACACACGATTTAGTGTCAAGTTCTAGCCTTGATCTTATGATTACAATACAGATTTGTAAATACATAGAACTCATAACACATCCTAGAGGGATGTGAAAATGAATTTCAAAGATTACTGAAGTCACAAAGTTGTATTTGCTGATTGTGTCCAAGGCTAATTGAGGCACATAGACTGTGTCCACAGAACCGAGGCGCACATGCTGCTCGCTCAGGCACACTCGCTTACCCCACAGCACCCAGGCACAGACCTCTGCGCTCAAAGAGCTCATGCACATAAAGCTCCACTCAAAAGCCCACAGCATGTGCACAGAAGACCTAGGCACACTAATTATACAACAGTGCAATACAATAGACACCATGTGCTCACTATATCAGATCACCTTAAGAAAAACGTTGATCTCTTTATGCTCCAAACCTTCTACCATCATCAACGAATCAGGCACCAATGGAACTCGAATCCTCAATGGATGAAAGTCCATTCTCTCTGTGACTGTCAATCCTAGCATGCAACACAACCCTGCTCTCAAGCTAAACATACCACAGAAAGTGTAACCCAGCAGCCCCACCACCTAGAGTCTGGCTACCCAAAACTTTGTCTGCCTCCACTTACCTCGGGTCTTGAAGAGTGACAGACCACAAACAGAAACAAGTATTGGCTGCGCTGCAGTGAAAGCGACGCAGCCGCGTAGCCATGAAAGCGATCGCGCTAAGAAGCAGCGCGAGTGATCCTGCCCCTAAACAAATGAACAAGTGGGAGGGGTGGGGGGAGTGCACAGAATAGAAGAGACTCCCTGGGAATGCTGCCGAACGCGCGCGTGAAGCAGCAGCGGTTTGCTCTTTTTGGAAGCACATACTCATGCTTGTGGCGCGCCCCTGCGCACTCCCGCAAGGTGGATGCCGCCACAAGCATGAGTATGTGCTTCGAAAAAGAGCAGAACGACGGTTAAAAGTCCTCCTATGTAGCACATTCGCGCTGGGTAGGCGAGGCTTAAAAAATCAGGTGTTTGGGAGCAGCAAAAGCATGAGGAGCTGGGCAGCAAATTTGCTTGATAGAGCCTGTTGGGGACAAGTAGGCATAATGTAGATAATATGTCTGCACCAAGCGCAGGCAAGATGACATAGTTCACACCTGACAGGCCACCAATGCACCACTTCATTCAGCGTTTTTCATAGGCCCAAGCCACCCTTCCCAACATGCTCAGAGTGTCGATGAGATGTCTGGGGCGTTGATGATAAGTGTGCGGTATATCTGGGAGACCCCCCTCACCAGAGCTACCATCAAGGTCTTTGCCTTCACTGGGCTAAATTCTGGGATCTGCATGTCTGGGGGCACATGTACCCTAAGAGCATGTCAGAGTTGCAGGTACTGGTGGGTCCTTCACAGGGAGAAGGTTTGCTGAAGGTCTTGAAAAGAGACCATATCGGATCCCTTCCAGACGTCCCCCAGAAGTGTAAGCCCGATGGCATCCCAGCGGGCGAAACCCTCCAGTGACGCCCTCAACCACCTGCCATGCTACAATGGAGTCTGTTGAGTAAGCCTGGACCACCATCCTGTGTGTTTGTGGGCTGCCCTCCACCCCTCAAATACCATCCGGGTCACCTCCAGGAGTGTAGAGGGAACCGTGGCCCCGTATAGCATCAGGTGAATCCTGGGGAAGCCTATCTCCCTGAGCTCTAACTTGTATGCCCGGGTCAGACCACCTTCCACCCATCCACTCAATCACTAACAAGTGTGATGCCAGATAATAGAGTTAAAGATTAGAGGCTTCCAGACCATCGTCGTAGGGAATGGGTTGACAGGTATGAAACGCCAATCGAGGTCGTGCCATAAATTTGTTATCATCGAGTCCATCTCACGAAACCAGCGACGGGGAATCGGGTGTGGAAAATTGGACAGGCGGTACAGGAAGCATGGCAGTATCATCATTTCGTATAATGCTATCCTACCAATTAAATTCAATGGGTGCGACTGCCAAAGCTTAAGATCCTCCTTGTTTTTGCTAATGAGTGGGATACTATTAAGAGACCACGTTAATTGGGGAATCAGAGCCACCATGATGCACAGGTACTTAAAGCTGAGGTGGCGAATAGGAATGGTCCTCTGCCAGTTCACACAATCTCGCAAGAGTGCCAATGGGACCAGTACTGATTTAGCTGGGTTAACAGTTAATCCTGATCAGTGGCGGCGGTAAGTTTTGGAGGGAGGGGGGGCGGAAGGCATACATACACACGCAGACATTCACACGCAGACATACATATAAACACTCACAACCAGGCACTCACACGCGCGCGCCCAAACACACATTCATTCACAACACTCTTTCCCAAACATCCATACATGCACGCATGCACCAAACAATTTAAAAAGAAAATAAATCACACTTACCTTCAGCAAGCTCTGTGCTGCCTCGGCGGCTTAGAAGGCTTGGGACTGCTGCCTTCCCTCATTCAGGTCAGCCAATGAGGGAAGGCAGCAGTCCCAACGTCATCACAGAGTGGGATGGGGTCAGCGAGACTACTGACCCCCACCCCACTCTGTGATGAAGTGTCACTGATTGACACTCGACCCTGGGCGCTTCAGGGCTTAAAACTAAAGCGCCCAGGTGCGAGGCAATCAGTGACCCCACCCCTCGTCACTGAGGGGAGGGCCTGAGCAACCTTTGCTGAGCTGAGAACGTCACGCCTACCGGAGCTGTGACTTTCTCAGCCCAGCAAAGTTCAGTTCAGGCAGCCAGGAGCCAGCGCTAAATGGGCATGTCTGGCTCCTGGCTGCTTGAACTGAAAGTGAACAGTGTCTGTCAGGCTGACTTTTGTTCAGCCTGACAGACACTGTTCCCACGGGGCAAAAGGTGGAGGGGTGTGGCCCTTCCGCCCAAATGGACCGGCCGTGCCTGATCCTGATGCCTCCACAAAACGTGGCAGGATCCAGAGGCACTGGGGGCCACTTAAGGCCGGGTCAGCCAAGTACAGCAGAACATCATCTGTGTATAAGGCAACACGGTATTCGTGCCCTCGCCTCCATTTTCACCCCTGTCTCTGCCAATGACACTGTATAAGCATCGCCAGAGGTTTAACGAACAAGTTACTTCCCTTTGGTAACGATATATATGTAAGAAACATTAGTTAGTGATAGGTACCTTACCTTAGAATTACCCCCAGCCGTCAGACTGGATCCGGAAAGTTTTCGTCAGCAGTACCCCTGTGCGTCGGAAGGTGGCGTTGTGCGGCTCCGTGTCCGTCGTTGGCGTCGTGGTCGCCGAGATGACATCGCGGCAGCTACTTAGACACCACCCTCGCGTGCTGGCGTCAGTTCTGTACACGACTTGCCACGCCAGGAACGCAGAGCCATGCAAGATACTGACCACTGGTGCCTTGAAACTAGGGCCCTGAAAGGGATGACCTTAACCCTAGAAATCATTTTGCAGAACGGGGAGGATGGGTGGGGCGGTAAGGAATGTATCACTAACTAACGTTTCTTACAGATATATCGTTACCGAAGGTAAGTAACTTGTTCATCTGAAAGAAACATGTAGTGATAGATTCCTCACCTTAGAATAGATACCCCAGCAATACCAACCCCGGTGGTGGGTCTACGAACTAAGATCACACCAGAAAGTCCCGGAGAAAAGAACGGCCAAAGAAGCCGTCTCTCCGGACTTGGCTGTCCAGGCAATAGTGCTTAGTAAAAGTGTGCAACGAGGCCCAGGTAGCTGCCGGACAGATGTCTTGTAAGGTGGACACCACGTCCCAATGCCGCAGTGGCAGCCGTCGCCCAGGTGGGATGGGCGCGCAGCCCCACCGGAGGCTCCTTTTTAGCCAGAGAATAACAGGCTTTCATATATAAGACGACCCATCGGGAGATAGTCCGCTTGTGTACGGCCCGACCTTTCTTGGTGCCAAAGTAGACAACAAAGAGCTGGTCATCCACCCGGAACTGTTGTGTGCGATTCATGTAAAATGGGTCAAAACGGTGAAGCCTCTCTTCCTCCCTGGAAGGATGCAGAGGCGGAAAGAAGGTGGGCAAAGTGATAGTCTGCCCGATGTGAAAGGTAGTGACAACCTTTGGCAGAAAGGATGGACGTGTTCTGAGCACAACCTTGTCCGGATGAACAGATGGGAAGGGAGGTTTACAAGAAAGAGCCTGGAGCTCACTCACTCTCCTGGCAGAGGTGATGGCAACCAGGAAAGCAGTCTTCAAGGTTAACAGCCGAAGAGGACAGTTGTGAATAGGCTCAAAGGGAGCACACATTAGGTATGGAAGGAGGGAAAAGATGAGTAATGCCTTTGAGGGATCTATTTACAACGGGGGACTTGAAAAGAGAGGGCTGATCAGGAAGCCTGAGAAAGGCCGAAATAGCAGAAAGGTAGCCCTTGATAGTGCCCAGAGGAGAGCCCTGCTGGGCCAAAGAAAGAAGGAACAATAGTACTTCTGAAAGAGGGGCAGGAAGGGGATCCACAGCCTTTCCTGTGCACCATGCCACAAATTTGTTCCACCTGCAGGCGTATACCAACTTAGTGGAAGGACGCCTGGCTGCCCGAATGACATCACAGACTTCAGGAGGCATGTCGAAAGGAATCAACTGCCGCCGCTCAATCTCCACGCAAAGAGGTGGAGACTGGACAGGTTCAGGTGGAGGACCGTCCCCTGTTGCTGCGACAGAAGATCCTCCCGAAGAGGCAGTTAGATCAGGGGATCGATGGTCATACTGAGTAGCTTGGGATAACAAACTCTTCGAGCCCAGTCCGGAGCCACAAGAATGACTTGGACCCGGTCGCGCCTGATCTTCTTCAGCACTCAGGGCAGAAGTGGTATGGGCAGAAAGGCATACAATAGACCGCAACTCCACTCGCCATGAAAAGCGTCGCCTAGCGAGTGCCGCCTTGAAAATTCCAATGCGCAGAACTGCTGACATTGCGCATTCTCTTCAGTGGCAAATAGATCTAACCAAGGCTCTCCCCACAGTCGAAAGAGACCTTGCGCCACGTCGGAGTGAAGACGCCATTCGTGATCCATCATGCACTTGCGGCTGAGTTTGTCCACCCTGGCGTTCAGTGAACCTGCCAGGTGTTGAACCACCAGGGAAATGCCCTGATGTTCCAGCCATATCCAGAGGCGCAGAGCCTCCTGACATAGGGTCCACGACCCCACCCCACCCAGTTTGTTGCAGGACCACATGGCGGTGGTGTTGTCTGTGAACACCTGCACTGCTCACCCCCTGACAGAGGGAAGGAATGCCTTCAGTGCAAGTCAGATCGCCCGAAGCTCCAGAAGATTGATATGGAGCCTGGACACCGCCAGAGACCAGAGGCAGCTGATCTCCGCCTCTAACATCCCAGGAGGGATGCATCCGTCACCACTGTGTGCTCCGGTTGGGGAAGGGAGAGGGATCTGCCATTGACCTAATGCCGGTTCTTGAGCCACCACTGCAGCTGTTGTGCACTCCGAGATCTGGACGTAATCGGACAGGTTCCCCTGATGCTGCGCCCACTGGAACTTCAGGTCGCACTGCAGAGCCCGCATAAGCCATCTGGCATGAGTGACCAGCAGGATGCAGGAGGCCATACGGCCCAGCAGCCTCAGGGTCATCCTGACCGAAACCCAGGATAGAGGCTGAAAGATTGGAATCATAGCCTGAATATCCTGGACTCGCCGTTCGGGAGGATAGGTCTGAAAGTGTGTCGTATCCAGAACCGCTCCGATGAAGAGGAGCTTCTGAGAAGGAATCAGGTGCGACTTCGGCACATTGATAGAGAACCCCAGCAAATGCAGGGGGTCAGCCGTAGTCTGGAGGTGGGAGACGACTGTCCGGGGCGAGCCCGCCTTGAACAGCCAGTGGTCGAGATAGGGGAAGACTGGAACCCCTGATCTGCACAGATGAGCTGCGACCACCACGATCACTTTCGTGAACACCCAAGGGGCACTGTTAAGGCCAAAGGGGAGCACGGTAAGCTGTGGGCCGGTAGGACAGGAATGTGGAAATATGCGTCCTGCAGGTCCAATGCTACCATCCAGTCTCCAGGGTCGAGGGCAGACAAGACCTGAGCCAGAGATAGCATCTTGAACTTCTCCTTCCTGAGGAAGCGATTGACGTCCCTCAGGTCCAAACTAGGAAGCAGACCCTTGTCCTTCTTGGGCACCAGAAAGTAGTGGGAATAACAACCATGTCCTACTTCTGGTGTAGGAACGTGCTTGATGGTCCCCTAGGCCAAGAGAGCTGCAACTTCCTGTTGAAGAAGCGCCAAGTGATCCCCTGACATGCGGTGGTACTGAGGTGGCAAGGCTGGAGGGGTAGTCTCGAAGGGGAGGGAGTAGCCCCTTCGGACTATTTGCAAAACTCACCTGTCCGAAGTGATGGTGCACCAGTGGGGAAGGTGATGGCGAAATCTGCCGTTCACTGGCGTTTGATGGGCCTAAAAAACCGGACTAGGAAGGTTTTGGGGCAGTGGTCGAGGGTGGAAGTGGACTGACCCGCCAGCTGGCCCCCAGACCCGCCTCTGCAGGTCCCATGTCCGTGGCCGCGCTGAGACTGTTGCTGCGTCGGCCTGTGGCTCTGAAGCAAACGTGTCGGGGCACCCCTTCCGTGGCCAGAAAGGAGCGGAAAGCAGAAGGCGGAGGTGGGTACGTGGCCGAAAGGCCCAAGGACTTGGACTTGGCCCGCGAGTCCTTAAAATGCTCCAACGCACTATCTACCTTGCTGCCAAAAAGGCGAATGCCAGCGAAAAGCAGAAGGCGGAGGTGGGTACGTGGCCGAAAGGCCCAAGGACTTGGACGTGGCCCGCGACTCCTTAAAACGCTCCAACGCACTATCTGCCTTGCTGCCAAAAAGGCGAATGCCATCAAAGGGCATGTCCATCAGGGTGTTCTGGACATCCCCAGAGAAACCAGTTGTCCTCAGCCAGGCGTGGCGATGGAGAGCCACTGTCATGGAAATCACTCTGCCCAGCGAGTCAGCGGTGTCAAGGCCACATCGAATTGTGAACTTTGCTGCATCTCTCCCTGCAGCAATAGCTTGAGAGAGCACTGTCCACGCATCCTCCGGACACTGAGGCACCACTTGCGCCACCGTATCCCACACAGAGTGGGAATAACGGCGCAAGAGGCATGTGTTGTTCACAGACCGCAGCCCTGAACTGGCGGAAGAAAAAATCTTCTTACCGAACTGTTCCAGTCTCTTGGATTCCCTGTCCGGGGGTGCGGAAGGGAATGCGCTCTGAGATGTGGAGGCTTGGATAACCATGCTCTCAGGGGTGGGGTGTTGGGTGAGGAAAAGGGTGTCGCCTGGGGACAGGCGATGGCATCGGGCCACGTTCCTATCCACAGGAGCCCCTGTGTTGGACCTGGACCAGGTGCCTAAAAGAACGTCTGAAAGTGCATCATTAAAAGGTAGCAGTGGCTCCACCGAGGTAGTCGCCGACTAAAGCACTTCTGTCAGGAGGTTAGTCCTGACGGCCACTGTAGGGAGCTCGAGGTGGAGGGCCTTCGTCACTCTACACAACACCACTGCGTGACTTGCACCCTCCCACGTAGCCACGGTAGGAGGAGTTAGCATGCCAAGGTCAGGAGAGGTATCAAGACCACTGGCATCTCCCAGCTGCTCAACCCAGTCCGGGTCATACTCACATTGAGCTGTGAGAGGGTTCTCAGACCCCTCCCAGTCCTCCCCTTCCTTCGAAGGCTGATGTACAGGCCGAAAATAAGGAGGCTGGACATAGGGGTAGAAAGGCCCCATCGGCGTCGGAATCGGCATCGAGCGACGCCGCTCCGGCGCAGTGTCCACATCGGGGCTGAAACCGGGGATGTCGTCGTCCGGTGGGATGGGCGACGTCGGAGGTGGTGCCGGTTGGGTCGACGTTGGTGGAGGTGTCACGAGGTCAACCGGCGTCGACCGGGATCCAGGCCTGGATCCTTGGGGGCCCTGCGACGCCGGGGTCGGAGCTGAAAGCGATGCTGAAGCATGAGCTGCCGACAGTAAAGGGCAAGGACTCCCAGTCGGGCCCACGGGGCCCGAAGGAGCGCCGGCGAGGCTCGACGGCCCAAAGAGGCGAGCCATGGCTGACAGAAATTCCTGCAGCTGGGCCGGAGTTGCCGACGGACCTGGGAAGGGCGGGGAGTCTGGCAGTGACTGCGTAGGCTCTGCCGGAGCCGTGGGGGAGGCACAACCCGCACCCTCAGCCGTGCCGCGCAATAGGCGAGGGGAAGCCGGAGAGCGATGGCGCTTCTTCGACTTCTTGTGATGCTTTGCTTTACCTGACCCCGAGTGCGAAGACTTCGATCCCGACGAACAATGGTGATGGCGTCCTCGACCGGTCAATCGACCTCCCACGGGACAGGGACCTTGAGCGGTGCGGAGCCGACTGCCAGACTTCAAGCAACTTTCGGGACCGCTCCTGCAAAGTCTTCGGCGCTATGGCCCGGCAGTCGGGGCACGACTTGGGGTCGTGGTCGTGCCCCGGGCAGTAGGGACACACGCGGTGCGGGTCCGTCACCGACATCATTCAATGACAGTCCCCGCTAGACTTGAAGCTGGGCATCCCTACGGCACCAGGAGTTGATCGACTCGAAAAAGAGACAAAAAGGCCTTGAAAAACTCAGTCAAAAAGTGATACCGCTCTCTCCGGATCTGCGGTTGCTGGCGCGGAAAAAGAAATAACTGACGTTAGCACGCGAGGGCGGCGTCTAAGTAGCTGCCGCGACGTAATCTAGGCGACCACGACGCCAACAACGGATGCGGAGCCGCACAACGCCACCTTCCGACACGCATGGGTACTGTTGACGAAAACTTTACGGATCCAGTCTGATGCCTGCGGGTAATTCAAAGGTAAGGAATCTATCACTACGTGTTTCTTTCAGATTGCTAGCGCAAAGAGGAGGAGGGAGACGTGGCAGACCGGTAAGGTTCCTCGCCATATGGGGCACTCCTCAGAGACGCCACCATTAACCTAAACTCTGGCAATGGGATCTAAATAAAGCATCTTTATCAGACTGCAGAACCGTGGTCCAAAGTCTGATCGGTCAAGCACCTTCGCCAAGTACTTCCAATCATCAGTATTGAATGCTTTCTCGAAGTTGATTAATAGCAGAGCCAAGGGGTGCGGTAGGAGGTGTTGATGCGCAAGAGCTACATGGAGACTTCGGAAACAGTGTCTCGTGCTCCTCCAGGGCATGAAGCCACACTGGTCAGGATGAATAAGTGACCAGTGGACCTGCCGGAGTTGCGTAGTAAGTATTGTGGCAAAGATGTTCACTTTCCCATTAATGAGAGAGATAGGGCGGAAATTGGCACATGAGGTCGATGGGGGGGCGTGACTTGGGTATGACCACAATCATGGCTTGGTCAATCTCCTTGGGAAAGGAACCGATTGCTATGGCCTCCATATACATGTCTAAGAGACGGGGCAAGGCAATGCCGGTATTTAACACAGAACTCAGTAGGGTACCCATCTGGCCTGGCCTGATTGAGGGTATGGCCTCTCCCACCTCCTCTTGTGTAATGGGCTCATCCAGTGCACGACGCTCAGCCTGTGACAGAAGCGGCACGGCACATCATCAAGTAGAGGTGTCTCCATCTCACCAGCAGGGCACAGGGTTACTGCGAATAGTAATCCGCAAATGTCTGTGCTATGCTGGGGGAGGTACGGTGGGCACAACCGGTGTTATCCAAAATTTATGGGATAACCCTGCCTGCTAAGGGCCGTGACGCCATCTAGTAAAGCAATTTCCAGTTTTGTTTCCCTACCCATAGGCCCGTGCTGTGGACGCCTGCCAAAGCAACTTAGCTGCTTTAAGAGACAGGAGCTTGATCTCCGCACAAATCAGCATCAGTTGTCTACCGTAGTCATCGTCTGAACCTCTGGCCTGTCGCATGTTCTTGCAGTGCTCCCAGACAGTGGCCTAACATGCCCTACAAAGGATACCTGGTGACTGTACCGACCCGGCGTTGAGCTGAAAGTTTTGCCGGATTTCCTTACCTATCTCCTTAACGTACGTCTTATCCTGTAGATGCCAGGTGTTAAGCCGCTATATTGGATGACAATGCAAGGTGTGATTACCGATTTGAAGCAGCAATGGGGCGTGGTCAGAGTGTCCCCAAGGCAGTATCTGAATGTGTGAAACTAGGAGAATGTCTGGAACCAGCATAAAGATCAGGTCAATTGGCGCATGTGTATGGTGTGAAGCGGACGCATGTGTGTACTCTTGTTTTCGGGGATTCCAAACCCTCCGTACATTGCATAGACCCAGAGTAGTAGTCCATTTTTTAAATATTCAGGCATTTTGGTGCTCAGAAACAGTGCCCAAAACATTCAACGACAGATTGAGGGCTGTGTTGAAGTCTCCACCTAGGCTAGGCCAGAGGGCAGCCCAGCCACAGGGTCAAGGAGGGTGGCCAGGAAGGACTCCAAAACTATTGGCGGACCATACATGCATAGAAGGTTCAGGGAATGGCCCTCCAGAGAGCCTGTGAGTGCAAGGTACCAACCCTGAAGGTCAGAGTGGATCTGAGACACCACCATGGGAAGGAAACGGCTTAGTAGGATGGCCACCCCTCAGGCTCCCCTAGTAAACCCAGCGTGATAGACCATGTCATAGCCTTGTCTCTCTCTCTCTCTATCTCTAGAAATGGGCACTTGGTACCCAAAAGGTGGGTCTCTTGGAAGGAGACAGAGGGAAGAAAGCAATGGGTGTATTGCAGCACCGCAGAGCGCTTGATTTTGTCCAAGAGACCATTAACGTCCCAAGACATAACGCTTTATGGGGTCATGGCAGGGCCTTTGGTGATAGTGCTGGCTTAAGTCGGGAACCCATGGGACTCATGTACCAAGACACATTGATCATCTCAGGTGAGGGCAGTTAAGTACCCGGGACCCATTGCCATTTACATAGTATCAAATCACTGCAACAACCTAACAGGGAAAAATTCACACACCAGCAGTAAAACAGTAACAAGCACCCTTACGGCGTGCAGGCTCTTGCACCCCAACCCCTCTCCCCATACTTCCCTTTAAGGAGCATCTGTCAGCCAGGTGCCCAAATTGGGAAACAAAGGGAGAAAGAAACTAAAAGTAGTCCCTCTAATCAGGCATGGTATGGTGGAGCCCTACAAGTATTAGAATCAATGTGGTAAACCCCTCAGAACCATACAAGGACAGTTCGAATCCTGCAGCGATAACCCTTAAAGTTCTCTATTTGACAATCTCTGGACCCTGAGTCCAAGCCACATCATATAATCCGTGAGGGAGTAAGGCTCACATGTTCTTCTGACTGGAACCGTTTTCGGCAGCAAGTCATATGTTGCCCATTGGACTGGAGGCAACGAGAAGAAGAGGGCAAGGGTCGCCTCTGGTCAGACATCAGCTTTCCCTCTGTAAGCCAGTCCCATTCAAGTTCAGGGGTTTCAAAGAAACACAACCTACCCTCATGAAGGACTTTGAGACGTGCAGGGAATAAAAGCATTTAGAACAATTGAAGGTCTCTGAGCTGCTGTTCAATGGCCTCATAGAATCTGCATTTCGCTTGGTCCTCCCATGTGTAATCAGGAAAGAGCAGAATTTTTTTAATTTGGTAGTGAAGGCCCTTGAGAGCCCTGGCCTCTGTCAGAATGGAATCCCGTTTCTTTGAAGTTGAGAAAGCGTGCAATCATGGGCCTTCTTTAGGCACCTGGAGGGGGCTTAGGGGCCAACGATCTGTGGGCTCGTTCCACTACGAACCAGGGTGGGAGTTTTCCTTTAGGCATCCAAGATTGAAGCCAGTCCTCCAAAAACTTAGCCGGTTCGGGCCTTCAACGTCATTGGGGAACTCCGCAAAGCGTAAGTTCCCCGCGTCTTCAGCACGGTGGAGCTCCCCTGTACGGGTGAGAAGGAGGGCCACTTTTGCTTTGAGATTGGTGACTTCATCCTCCACTGTGGATAGGCATCCCTCTGCTTCAGCGATGCAGCCGGTGGCTTTGTGGAGGTCTTGACGGAAGAGTGCCACATCTACTCGGACCTCCCCTATTTTGTTCCCAAAAAACACTTGCGAGGTCTGGATGACTTATAAAATCTTGTCTAATCCGCCTTCAATTATAGTACCTTTCCCCCAGGTGGGGGGGCTGGGGGTGCTGTGTTTGTGTACTGATTGATACGTTGCTGGGAAGGTGTATTTTCGCTGGTCTATCTTTCCCCATTTCTCACCGGGAGTGCAGGTGTAGTAGGCCTGTCCAAGGCTCTCAGGGCTCCACTGTATCGCTGCGGGCCTAGCAGTCCTCTAGCCATCCATGGGGGGCAATGAAACCAGCAACCGTGAGTCCTCTCCACAGGAGTCGATGACATCTGCGGCCCCAAGACCACATCTTTGATGGCCTGCAGATGACTGAAGCGGACGGGCCCCCGTCTGCCAGTTCAAGAGGCCTCTCAAGCCTCCAGGCCAATAAGCCCAGCTCAGGACTGTAGTAGCAGCAGATCGGGGGAGGCAGGAAAGCTGGCACACCACCCACAATAGACTCAATGTCTCAAGCGACTCAGGGCCCATTCAGACGAGGGGCATATTCCAGAATCCAACAACAACGCAGCACCGGGCTTCACACTCTCTCCACATAGATAGAGGGAAAAAAAGGGCAACTGTATGCAGCCAAGAACGGGGCCAGGATGTAGAAAGTGTGTCCCAGGCCTTTGCCCAGCCAATCAATCAGGCAAACCTTTCAGCAGAGCCAACCGGCATTAGGAGAAACAGATTGCTCCATGTTGTCTCCACACATTAATCAAGCGGCCCACCACTGGGCTGGGTCTGGGCCTGTCCTCTGTCTTATCCAGTTGCGGTCCTGCCCTGAGGCAGAGTTGATACGGTCCCGTTGTGGAGCAGGAGGCTTGCAAGTCAGCATGAGGAGGGCAGGGGAGGATGCGCAGAAGCCACCCGGCCCTTCGTCGGTCGCACTGGTCCATGAGGTACGGCCAAGGGCAGCGCGGGCCTCCTCACTACTTCAAGCCTGCATGCGCTCCTCTACTGGGGTCGTGACACTCACCTGTAATGGTTGCATGGTGGATTGCGATATGGGTCCTTGGGCGTGGGGAAGTTCTTTTCTCTTGGCAACCCCCTCCATAGCTCACCATTCCGCAGTCCGCAGATAAGCTGCTCTCTCAGAGCCAGCCGGAATGGCCAATTGTCTTCACATATTGGAAAAAAAATGTACAGAGAAACTTTCAGTCCTGATTTTGCACAAGTTAGAACACGGGCAGAGCCATCATGAACATCTTAGAAGAATTGCTCACCGCAGTGGAAAAATGTCAAGCCTGTGAACAGACTCTCTGATCTTTCCACTCACTTAACACCAATGATCATAGAATTCTCATGGGTCGGGAAGCATCATAAGTAAAGGTGGGTGCACAGACCAATCTTGACTTACTTAGTTTCTGAATAATAGAATCCCCTCAACCCTTCTAAATTGAACCTTGGTATGCTCCTTGCTAAGATTTCATTCATCACCTGCGGAGTCTCCCAAGTTCCATACTCTCAGCTTGTTTCTTCAATGTTTACCTGGCAGCACTTGCTATAACTCCGAAGGCACCTAATGTTGAGCTAACGTTTGCTGATGATTGTCAGGTCTTCTATAAAATGAAAGAGCAAAGTGCAGTTCATCAGGAGGTTGCTAACTGTATAAAGGATGTCCAATACTAGATGCATGATAACTTGCGCTGCCTTAGTTTTCGAAATCAAAAATCTTACTTGAGGGCACAGATGATCCATCGTACCCCCCCTTCGCTTGGCCAGATACAATGGGTACAACTCATAAGCCAGTTTAGAAGTTTGCAAACGTGTTGTTACATTCTTTATTTCACAAGTAAATGTGGTCACCTAAGGTTCCTTCTATCATTTTCGATTGCCTTAGGGCAATACCACTTTCCTCCAATTCCCCCAAAAGGCAATACATTACTGGTAATAGTTTGCTTTTACTATTGAATAGCATTCTGATTGGTCTCCCCAAGATCTTCAAAAGCTACAAAGAGTTCAAAAGGAAGAATTAAGGCTGATTTGCAAAGTTCAAATCATCCCCGCCCTCGGATCACTACATTGGTTTCCTATTCATGACAGGTCACACTTCAAAACATTGTCTACTGCACACCCATTTGTGGTCTTGCACCAGATTATCTGACAACTCTTTCAGCCCTACCAACAGATGTCAGAGATGACCTTCTACTAACCTGCTGGCTACTCAGTGACCTCAACTGGAAAGATATCAAGGTAGGTCTTTTAATGCTTATGTCTCCTCTCTGTGGTACTCTCGCCCCAATCATTGAAGATGGAAAAAGACTTCCTAAAGACAAGGTCTAAAGGTGTACCTTTTCTGCCTTCATACAGCTCTGATGCACAGGCTTCAGCCTACTCTGCTTCCTGTTTGATTTCATCTGTTTTTCTTTGTCTTCTCACAGTCAGCCTAAGACTGGTTGAATATATAGACCTTTACTTTCGACTACTGCATCCTTTTACTCGCTGCATTATATCTTGGTCAATATTAATTGTTGTTCCCTCTTACACCTCTTTGTGACCCTTGGCTCCTCCTCCCATCCCACAGCGCTCCGAGACAACCACGTGTGGTTTTCTGCACTCTACAAAAACACAGATATAGACGGTGAATGCAATGAAATTCTACCACAAAGTATCAAAGAGTTTAGAATGAACAGTTTTCAGGAACATGGTTTGGTAGTCTACAAGTGAAGGGGAAAAAGATTTACTTTTAATGACAATGAGTGATCAAACTGTTTATATGCTTTAGGGTTCAGAAAAATACACAGATATCCTTACACAAATCATGAGTAGTTTGCTCGAAAAATATGATGCAGCATTACAGCCCGCTGCAGATTGTTATACCTGTTGTTAAAGACTGTTTCCAAGTTATAGGCCCAAGACTATAAAGAGGAAGAGCGACTTTAACCACAGTGCTGCCTTTGGCTGTAATTCTAACATAACTACCACTGACTGAATGTTCTAAAATAAACAAAAGTTCAAGCAACTGGATACAGGTACAGGCAGTCTACACCTACCACTATTGGACATCTACCTTTCTATTGCCTCCCAGGTCTTTTGGACAGCAAACAAAAAGACAGGGAAGATGTTTGGTTCTTTCAACTGATTCTCAAGAAGAATACAGAAAGTAATGTAAAGTAAAGTCATATAGTAAATTCAGGTCAAGTACTCCAATTCTTGAAGTTTTATGTCGATTCTATTTTTACAATTGCAGCTCATTCCTCGGAAGTTGATGTCGTGCTGGAATTTCAAGGACTCCACCCATTATCCATCAGTTTGCACACAAGACCCAGGGGGTTTCTGGCAACGATCCCTGAAATGATTAGATCTCCGAAGAATGCGTGTCTGTGTCCAATCCTCTGCTTTTAATCATAATTCAGGATTATTTAAAGGGTCATTTCTCGATGTGCTCACTTTTGACATGCACATTGCAATGTCCACTTATTCAACGTGTCAAGATGAGAGTAAGGAAACAGCTCTGTGGTTAGGAGTCAGCTATTTTGGAGCGCGAATCCTTGTATGCATACACTGCAAAAAAGTTGAATCAACCACCTCAATGCAGTGGATAGAAAGACTCAAGATGGCTTTGCCAGCACTGGGTTGTAAAGAGGCAGGGGTCATGTGCACATTCACAATATGTCCAGAACTCGTTCCTGCACCGAAAGCTCATTCCCAGTATTTTTCATGAAAGAAGACACTGGCCTTCAAGCTGCAAAGGCTTTAAGTGATGCACCACGAGCTACTTTGTGGTGTTGCCCTAGGCCCTTCAATGCACTGGCAGGAGGAAGGTTCATACTCTCATTTAATACCTATTAAATTACGCCCACAGCATCTCGCTGTAGTGTCACAAAGGCTTTAAAATGAGATGGGAAAGAAAACTTTTTCAAAATCACTGTAAGCAAATCTCACCGTGTCAAATCCAACTTTGGGGATCTAAACATGTAGCTTAGTGTGGGCCAGATGTGTGATGCTTGTTGGCTTAATTTTAGTGCATAGACAAAAAGCTCAAGCATCAGGCTCAAGCCACCAGTGATCACTAGGTATCCACTGTTTTACTTTTTGTGGTCAATGTTTTCAGGACAGAATGGTCAAGTGTTAGTTCTTAAGATAACTTCAGTCTGTCCGATTAAGGAAATACCAGCGTGCGGAAGCTTGCGCGTCTGCGAGAATTTCAAGGAAAAAAGTCGCACATACACAAGAAACTAAACATGTTCACAATTCCAGGAACCTGATCTATAATTGTTGAACAAAACAATTCGTCTGAAGCACATATGAAAGAAAGCTGTTGATCTAACTAGGCTCATAGGACTGGCAGAGGCCTGAAACAAACTCGAAGAGACGTCCTTTTTTCCGTGTTTCGCGTGCCTTACCGAGATGTGTAACTGTGCTGCCAATCTTGCTTTTAACCCCCGCCCCACACCCACCCAACACAGGCACTCTATTGAAAGCGACTTCCTATATTAGTGCTTCTTGGTCTGTATAAATCCTGCAACTATTACTAATGCACTGTTATTCCACTACAAGCGCTATGTTCATGATATACAAGAATAACTTACTGCAAAAGGCTGTTGACTCGTTACATAGACAAGTCATTTCCACTTCCACACCCTGACAAAATGTCGTCCCTCCAAGCACTTTTAGTCCAATGGTTAGTAAACAAGAGTGTGGCATGTTCCACATCTGCATCCTTCTAAAAAAAATATGACTGCCAGGTGGGGATTTCTTCATAATTATGTCCACAGTACTATTAACTGTGGAACCAAGGGCCACGCCACCGTTTGCAAGTAAACCATTAACTTTAAAACACAAATGTGGAAAATGTCCGAATCAAATCTAATCTGCATACCCAAAGCCCTGTCTGTTTCTTTATATACAAATCATCCTAAGCTCAAGTTCGAAGCACAAAGTTCAAGCTACCATTGCCTTGGAACCTCAAATGTACCAAATAAAAAAGCACTGGCCTGCAGAGTGGAGGGGTGAGAAGACCAATGTTTGCGATGGACTGTTTCCAACAGGGGCAGGGTCAGTACTGATTTGCATTTGGTGGGTCCCTGTCTAGAGTGGCACAGTGGGTGAAAAACAATGAGTTGGAATACTGCCCGAGCGATTGACAATGGTTAGAACTTAGACTATTTGTGAACATTTATTCCATCACCTTTTGGGTGTTTGATTACCAGTAGTGTGCCTGGAAACATTGGTACAGCTTTCTGAGCCTACTACTCTCAGTGTCTGTGATTTCCAAAAAGTAGTAAATTTACACTTATTCAAGGAATACTTTGGTGCAGATTTACGACTTTTTTGATAAATCAGTTACTATATATATTAAAGTTTATCTCCAGAAACGGAACAAGTTAAAAGCGCTTAATGAAATGAACTATGTGAAAAACAAACAAAGACACAGCAGGACCGACTCAGTACCCCCAGATGCAACTACCAAACTAAGCATGCATTTGGGGGTGTGACACTACAGACACCCCCGCTAAAGCTACTCCCCTGCCCGTCCCACCTGGGCCTAGTAGTTCTCGCTGGGAACTCATGACTATGATCACATACAGCACAATGGCCTACAGTGCCCGCCCGGATATCAAACATTTAAAATGTGTTTTCATTGCATGTACTCTTCTTCGTCTCTGCTACGAGAAGCGTCGTTGGTAGAGTTGTCAAATCAGTGCATGCAGACACAGCTCCATGTTTCCAGTCCTTGCTTTTTAAATATAATTTTATCAAGTGACTGACAGCCCCATGTACTAAGCCCGAGTTGCAAATAGAGGTAGGTGTGCCAGCAATTTAATAGGGTGAATTTAGCCAGACCCAACTCAAGGCTCCGACTTGACTCTAACAATCCGTGCACAAGCTAAGCCATGAAAATGTTTTCCATGTTTTTGTACAACAAACATAATGTAGAAATATGATACAATCTCCCCAAAAATTTTAAAAAGTGTATTTCTTTAAAATGCGGATGTGTTTCACCCAACTACTTCAGATTATAACACACATTGTAAACAAGCATTTATTAAAAATGATTGGTTTTAAACATGAACTTAGAAACATAAGTGACCTGCCCCCCAAAAAGAATGCCATTAGTGAACCAGGAGGTAAGTCGGTAGTCATGTAATCCCTAAACATGGCCTAGATGTACAAGTTACTTACCTTCGGTCACGATGTATCTGGTAGTGACAATTCTAGCCGCAGATTCCTTAACGTAGAATTATCCCCAGGCGTGAGACTGGACCCGACAAACTTTCTTGCCCAGCATCTCTGTGCGCCGGGGGGCGGTACCTCGCGACTCCGTCCCGGCGTCCTCTGCGGGCGTGACGTCAGCGAGGTCACATAAGCCCCACCCCAGCGCGCTGACGTCAGTTTGCTTTGGAGAACTTTTCCGCGCCACAACGCGGAGCCATCACAACAAAACTGAGGAGAGCATGGGAACAGTGTGCGAAAAACCCAAAGAAACAAAAAGAAAGAGTCAAAAGGTGAGGAACAGCACCAGTGAGCACCAAAGTACCAGAAGGCCACATCAGTAAAGCCACAACAGGGACAGCGTAAAGAACCCCTCCGTGGAACCACAGTGCAAGCCAAGGCGATAGCCAGGCTGGAGGCACAAGCAGTGGAAAGCGCTGTAAGAGAGAGAGAGAGACTGCAACCACAGACCACACAACAAAGGGCCACAAGCCCGGGACAGAGGAGCAACAGCAATCTACCCCAAGACTACATAGTCAAGGGTGGCAGAGCCTCTGAAAGGAGCAGGAGGCCAAGGAAAGGCAAAAGAATCCCCAGCGTAGAAGACCGCAAGGGAAAAAGAACAAAAGCAGGCCCCTACACTGGAGAGAACCCAGCTGGAGGGAAGCCCGACAGACAGAAAATGAAAAGACCCCCACAGAAGACAAGCCACCCAGAAGGAGGCGAGCGCATAAAACCAAGCTGAGTGTCCTCGCAGAACGGGGAGGATGGGCGGGTCGTGAAGGAATCTGCATCTAGAATCGTCTCTACCAGATACATCGTTACCGAGGGTAAGTAACTTGTACATCTGATAGAGAGTACTAGCCGCAGATTCCTTAACGTAGACTAGATACCCTAACTATACCCAGAAGGGAGGAGGGCCTGCGAGAGAGCCTCCCCACCAGGAGATACCAGGGCCCCAGTAGGGGACATGGCACAAGAACAAGAAGGAAAAGGCCAGAATATCCTAAGCCCAACCAAGGGAGAGCGCCCAATACCCCGCAGGGGCAGACAGCGCTCTAAAAACCTCAAGGAACACAAGGGCCACCTCAAAACCAGTGAGAAGAGGTAGACCAGAGGCAGGGCCCACCAAAAGAAACACATGCACAGAGAGAGAAAAGGGCTGAATACACCTTGGCCGCAAGCAGCGGGTAAGGCCAGAAACGCTCCACCGCCAACAGCACAAGCGGAAGAAGAAAGCACCAGTGTGCAAAGCCCCAGCGGAGGCAGGGGCGCAAGGGAACACATCACGATCACAACGGTGGAGTAGAACAAGAAGCCCTGCACGGGCATGCGGTGCCAGCAACAGGCAACACTACCGGACCGCACGTCCAGGACAAGGTAGACGCCCGCCGAAGGCAGAGGCCAGGGAGGGCCAGGACACACCCCAAGGGAGGGGCCGGGCCAGGAACACAGACACACTGAACCACGAAGAAGTGGAGGAACCGGCAGAAGAGAAAGAGAGACGGAGGACGGCCCCACGCCGGCCACCAGAACACAGAGGCCAAGAAAGCCAACCCACAGGACAAAAGTGGGGAACTGCCACAACATGATGCCACAGAGAGCAGGCCAGACTGGCCGAGCGGCGTAGCGACAAGAAGAAGGACTGACCCAGCGCAAGCTGCTCCAAGACAATTGGCAAGAAGATCGCACCTGCGACATACCGTGACGCCGCGGAGAGCAAGGAGGCCAAAAAGGGTGACCACACCTCCCCGGCACATGACAGAGCTATGTAATAGCTACAAGTACCCCAACAAGGGTAGGTTACGTCCCAAGAACCATGGGAACACCTCTTAGGAAAACATTTCCGCAGCAGAGGACAAAACAGAAAGACCTGCAGAAAAATCCACAGATGGCTTACCAATCAGCCAAGAAAGAAGACGCAGAAGGCCTAATCAAAGGCCAGACCAGCAGCCAACAGCACCACGGGCCCAACAAAAGGACCCTAAGGCACATCAACCACACAGAACACACAACCGGGGCTACTCGTTACAAGGCCCCAGGAAAACAACGGGAGAACACCTCCCAAAACACAGACCGACATCCAGGTCACTGTGGAGGGGGGGGGGAGAGGAGGAGGAGGGCGAAGCCCCGCAAGAAACCTCTGAATGGCAGAATCCGCAGGGGCGTGGAACAAAAGAGCGCCATCAAAGGGAAGGTCAACCAGCTGTTCTTTACGTTCTCAGGGAATACACTATCCCGTAGTCAGGCATGGCGACGAAGGGCCACCGAAGAAGCCATGGTACAACCAAGCACCTCCGAAACGTCCAGAGCCGAGGGGAGAATAAACGTGGCATGCTCCCGGCCATCCAACACCATGTGCCACAGATCAACACAGGCACCCTCCTGAGAAGTGGAAGACATAAGGGACTCCGCCGAATCCTATAAGCAAGAAGTGGCTCTAGCCAATACACAAAGAGTGTTAAGGGCCCGCAAGGCAGCACTGGAGGACGCGAAGATATTGCGCCCCCATGAATCTAACCGTGACGGGGGAGACTACACCGATGGCAGGGAGGGAAAGGCAGTCTGTAAAAGAGGGCCCCTGGTAGAAGGGTGGAGGGAAAGACAGACAGGATCATGCGGAGCAGGGCGGTGGCAGTGCAGAAGTGGCTGGGGTACCGGGTCCCCCGTGGCAGGACGCCCCCAGGCCCCCAAAAGAGAAGTGTGGAGCGATGCCTTGAAGGGAAAAAGCAGCTCCCGACCACCAGAGCCCTGATGGAGAACCTCCAGCAGATGATCCGTAGGGAAATGGGCAGCTGAATCGCCCATGCGCAACATTCCCGCAGCTGTGGAAACAGCCCAAGCGAAGGCAGCACTCGCCTCCTCAGGGCCCCGCGGCGGGGAAAGCAGTTCCTCCGTGGGCAACGGCTGCAAGCTAAGGCGGCCGTCCCCCAGCCCAACCGGAGAAAGGAAAGGCCAAGCTCGGAAAGGGGGAGGGTAGACCGATGAATGGGGAACCTGAGGTGCCTCCGGCGAAGACTGCGGGCGCAGTGACGGCGAAGAGCCATCCTTGGAAGACGCCGGGGAAAAAGCCACGACGCGGCGACCCGTCTCCGGAGAAGATGAAACAAACAGCTGCCGAACCTCCGGAGAAGAGGGGGCATCCGAAGACGAATCAACGATCCGACGCCGGCACGGCGCCGTAGAGTCCGTCACTGGCGTCAGGTCAACATCGACCGGCGCCGAAGGGGATGCCAGAACGACCTCCGCCACAACGCGTGGAACAGGAGACCGGGGCTGGGTCTGAGCCGGGGCGGCTAAGGAACGGCGCCGAAAAGGCGTCGACTCGACCTCCAACGAGGCAGCCGCCTGCGTGGAGGGATGAGGTGGGCGAGGAGGCCAGGGGGGCCCGGGGACACAGCCCGACCCCTAGCCGGCCCCCGCGGCGCCGTCAGGGCCAGCAGCCACCGGCATCTGAGCGGCATCATCTCGGCCTCGGACAAGGCTGCCGCCTGCCCAGGGGACCGAGGGGGACTCGAGGACACGCCCGAGCCCCGGCAACTTCCCCAGACACCACGGGGAACCCCGCAGGGGTGTGCGGCGAGGCAGAGGCGCCGTGGTCCGAAGGAGGGAACCCCCGAAGGGTCGCACCCCGATGGCACTATATCTTCAGAACCTGGAGCCGAACCTGTTGGCGCCGGAGCTACCGGCGATGCAGCAGAAGTCCCAGCACGCGGCAAGGGATCTGCTGACGTCCCAGGAAGAGAAGGAGAAGAGGGAAGAGCCAAAGAGGCCCGCAAGGCTGCCTCATAGGCCTCCATCTGTGCTCTGGTCGCCCCTGCGCCGGGGAACGGCGGATAGAGTGGCTACGCTCGGGGCCGCACCACACGCGGAGAACCCGCACCCCCAACATGCCGGGGACCGGTCCTCGGGAACAAACTGACACACTTAACAACAGGTGAGCGACGCCCTTGCGGCCTGGGAGAGGGACGATGGCAGGCAGTTCTTGAAGCCTTCCGCGGGGAAGGGGCGCGGCGACGACGATGACCTGGACATACGTGCCAAAAGGAGTTTCATCCGGTGCTCCCGCTGGGACTTTGGCTTCATTTGCTGACACGCCTTGCAGTCCGTGGAGTCGTGGTGCTCCCCCAAACACCACATACAGATGGGGTGAGGAACCGTCGCCGACATCTGGCGCACGCAAGACGAGCACGTCTTGAAGCCCGAAGGCATTCGCACACTGTTCTCAAGAAAACGCTGAAAGCGACAAAAGAAGGCCTGAAACAGGCCAGGAACACGATCCGGATCCGCGTTGCATGCGGCAAAGAAGAAAACTGACGTCAGCGTGCCGGGGTGGGACTTATGTGACCTCGTTGACGTCACGCCCGCGGAGGACGTCGGGGCGGAGTCGCGAGGTACAGCTCCCTGGCGCGCAGAGATGCTGGGCAAGAAAGTTTTTCGGGTCCAGTCTTACGCCTGGGGATAATTCTACGTCGTTAAGGAATCTGCGGCTAGTAGTCTCTATCAGATTCTTATTATAGATGGAGCAATTTTATAGTCTATTAAATCAAACATTAGAGATAACTAAAGTATTTAAAAGTGCTCTCATTCATATGTGATAATAAAGAAAAAGGAGGCTCTGTTAAATAAAATGATTGGCTAGGATCACACAATTTGGACAAGTAGACAACTAATATTGATTCCAGTTTATCTGGTTTCACATTTTGCCATTCAGCATATCTCTGCCTCACATCAAATGTTACTATTTCATCTTTCATTCTGGGCTCACAACGAAACAGACATATCAGACCCAACTCACGGCCTCCATACTCAACTATCAAGGCAAGAATACATTTATTTGGGGGCTGTCACACCTAAACAACTCCCTGAAGATACGCTTCTGTTAATACTATGTAAATGACAGTGTTCAAAATGCAGTTGCCAGCTAGTTTCTCAACCGACTAATGCAGACTTCCTTCACACCAGGCATTGTAAAGCTGCAATGGCTGCAACTAGTTAAACTGAGAACCTTAAAAGCAATGTGCATCATTCATCGCGAAAGCTGTGGCATTATACCACTCTTCCTTTTAAAGAGGAACCATACCTTTGGCAAATACCACCACTGCCTTCCAGACCGACCAACCCTATTGACCACCCCACCCTTCAAAATGTCCTGAGCTAGTGAATGCTCCTCCTCTGTCTAAGCGGTAAAGCTTTGGAACCTCACTCCTGCATGAATAAGACTTGACAAGTCACCTGGAATTCCAGAGAACACTCAAAACCTGGCTCTTTCCATTCATTTCTTTTATCAAAAGGGAGGGGAGAATGAACCACCATGGTCTCAATGCCAGAGTCTCAAGAATGTTGTATCAGAGACCCTCAACCACACAGTCACAGTATGCGGTGTATATAATCTCCGCTTAGTGTGATTTGGTGGATTGTGTCCTCATAGGGTCTGCCATTGTCCGAGTGACATCTAGACGTCCACCAGGAGGGAGACTGTCTGGATGCTGACAGTGTTGAGTGAGTTTAAATTACCTTCTATCCTACAGGTAAATCTTTATCCGGGGAAGAGAATTTGGATAGGGGTAAGACTAAAAACAAGATGGTGTTATGTGGTTGAGTCACTAGTTCACAACACCTAGTGGTCGGGTCGTCATGGTTCAGCCTGGAACAGCTTATATGGGTCTATGGCCTTCGCCAGGAGCCGAGTGAAAAGGCCTTTTACTTTAGGCCTTAACGTGAATCATGTGTTCACCCACCCGTCTTCATCAAAGGGCACACTTTACCAGAGTAGGAGCGTGGTCACAGAAAACGTCTTTGGCCTAGAACATATGCAGATATTTTTTTTTTTCAATCATGGTATGGAGGGTAAAGGACAAAAGGGTGTAGCTTGACTTAACATAGTCCTTCGTAGTGTTGCTGCATGACTAATTCCATCTGAATGTGGATGGAGTGAGTCATGTAGCAACGCTATGACCATGATGTTTTTTTGAATATCTGCACAAGTTGTACTTTGACATACAGCAATTAACCTAAAAACGATACATGTTTTGTTTGTTTTATACATGTTAAAATCAATGAAAAGTAATTGTGGGCTCTGGGCCCGTTTTTGAGGGGGATCCAACAAAGGATATCACACGCCCTGAAGCAGCCACTGGAGATCATCTTAAAAGTGGTCATGTTGAGAGTCTGGGAGGAACAAACATTAGATAGATATGTGCTTCTCTTTTGTAATGTTGCTCTAATGGTGGGAAGACGAGACGTCCTACAGAAGTGGGGGAGTGCTACCATCTCGATGGTGGACAAAAGGAAAACCCACATGGACTGGTTCATGCACGCAGAGGAACAGGTATACGACTGGTTCATGCACGCAGAGGAACAGGTATACAAAGCCTGTGCATGCCCCCCCCAAAAAAAAATCACAAACGTTTGGGGCACCTGGAAAGGTCTGGCGAAAGATATGTCATAATGCAGTCATCCCCAGAGCGCAGGGGTCCGAGAAGAGACCAGATGGGTGTGATCAAGGACTAAAAGTAGGGCCGGACTGGTTGTAGCGGGCTCCGGGCGTTTCCGCGGTGGGACGTAAGGGTGGGGCCGGTTTGGTACCGGTGGGGGTCGTTTTTGTTGCTGGGGGACGGTTTTGCAGCAGTGCTGCAAAATCGCCGTTGTAACAAAAGCGCAGCAGCAGTGTTCCAGCCCTGAATCGAAATTAACTAATACAAAAGTTAAATGATTTTGCATATGATTTATGGGTATGTGTTGTCATCCAGGGGCGGAGGGAGAGGGTCGGCGGGTATTTTATGTTCCTCCAATGGAGCACATAAGGTTTCTTGGCCTTAGTTCTAGGCCAAGGATTTGATTTTTCCTCAATAGATTAACTGCACTTAGTGAGGCCAAAGAAGCTTGAGGGGGCACTGCCTGGAATCTTTTGGGAAAGGAGATTGTGCCATGAAGGACTGCATTGCCTAGCTGGAAGGAGGTTTAGGGTCCAGTTAGTACTAACTGGAAATCGTTTTGTGGGGGCCATATGTATTTGCAACGCTGCATAGCTCTATCTGCTAATGGGTAAGACAGAGTCTTCCTTGGATTTCCTACTTTAGGTCTGACTTCACAAATGTATAAAGATTCCTAAAAAGATCAAGTTTTATGCGGCTGATAACAGTTTCAATGAGGTCCTTATTCATCGGGAGTTTCTGCCTCCTAGTCAAGAATGAGATTACAAGTACATTCTTCTAGGCACGAGCCGACAGCAGAGAAGCACATAAAATCATGTCCAAGTTGGAGCCCATACATGACATGGCTCCACTGCTGGTTTCAGTGAAAGACCACTGGTTTGTTATTCTGTCTTCCGTTAGTTCTCAAGAAACTTGGCCTCCTTCTCTGCCATTCACAGACGCCACCTTCAAAAGAGAAGGATGGGCAATGGAGTTTCCCAAGACTTGTATTTGTTATCCACAGACATGGAGAAAACAGACTTAAGGTCAAACTCGCCCTTTGTGTGGTATGGGGTAAATGTGTTCAGTACAATTGGAGTCATTAAATATATCCATACATATGTTTTGGTGCTATATATATAAAATGTATTTTGTACAAACCCACAAAAAATCTGCTTAACAAATTTACATTAACAAACCTAATATCTGAAACATAAAAACATAGGAAAAAAACACCAGCTGGCCAGTTGAGGAGATCTTCACCACTGAAGCCAAAAAGCATCCAGGGTCAAACAGAAAAGGAAAGAAACGTGTTTGAGGTGGCGAAGAAAGGAGGTGACATACTTCAAGGCTTTTTGGTTTTTACATCAAGTACAACAACCTTGACCTTTGTTCAATCATTATACCTTTAAATAGACAATAGCATGCTGTGCTGAAAAACATATTTCAACATAACTACATACATCGAAAAATGCTTTTTCGCCTGCATTTTTGGGGGCTCCTATTGTGGAAGTTGCTGGAATGACACTTTCTACATCTGCAAGATCAATGAATCCTTTACAGCTGGTATCCTCCCCAGAATCATAATACCGAAGCTAGAACAGAGAAGAACAAATAAAAAGTCAATTGAAAGATAAACATTCGTGTGCATGAAAAACGTTACAGAGACAAAACCCTAAAAAAAAAAAAGAAGCAACAAGAACATCAACTTCAACAAGTCTTGATTTTTAGTTCTCTTTAAGTATTAGGATTATTAGCATCTTTTAAAATAGCATTTTTAATCACAATAATTTGACTTTATAGATTACATTACTATCAAAACCAAATCGTACGTTATTCAGAATAAAACTGCCATCCTGTTTGACCATGATAAAAGGAGTACGCAAACAATGTTTGCACTGCACTAGCACTGCAACAACTGTAAAATGACCTTTAATGGTCTGTTGCTTCACAAGTTTAAACTGATCTATAATTGTCAACGAATGAACACATTAGTGGTTAACAAACTGGAAAATGAGCTAACCGCATTAAAAAAAACCAATATATACACTTAAAGTAATGCTGCAGTTATATTTTCATTTAAACTTCAGAAGTTGAAGAGTACCATAAATCAGACATTAAAATAAGTATACATTTAAAGTCACATACCAATTGCTTACTTGCAAGTATATTTATGCTTAATTGGTAACCTACAAATCTTAAGAACCTGGAATGTTTTATGTGCCTTTCTTCTTATGGTCGCAATGCACTGACACTGGCAACGTTTTGTTTTTTCAAAACCATTTATTCACACCAGAAGTATTAGATAGAGGCAACACTACAGTTTTATGTGTGTGTGTGTGTGTATATATAATACCAAAATAAGCACTGAAAATGGCACAGTAAGGAAATAGTTTGGGATATGTACCTATTGTCGATCATCCAACAGTAAGTACTGAACAATATACAATAAATGTGCCGTGAGGGGTGGGGGAGGGACAGTGATGGGTCGCAAAATTGAAAAAGCTAAGGAGGACCACAGCCACCAACAAGCAACAGCCAGTAGGAGACATATTTGAGGAAGAAGGGAACAGAACTGAGACTCAAACTCCACTGTTTTCAGACTACAATTTAACACACTTTCAATACTAAAACGTCTAGTTTAGGAACCCCATACCAGTCAGACAATAAATAGGTTGAATTTGAATTCTGTAATTACACAGTAGAACGTTCTCACAAAACATCCGGTTTGAGAAAATCACTGGTCATAAATCTACTATAAGCAACTTAAAGAAAGCATAGACACTATCTGTAAAATTAAATAGATCTAACTGCCGAAACCACACTGGCTTCAGTCTGTAAATAATATAGGAGTATGACTAAAAAGCAACCACCATGATTACAATATAGATATTTTGGTAAAGCAAATATTTTACATGCTCAAAAAGTTGGAAATCAAAAGTGTAGTTTTCAAAACTACTATACTAGTTTGGGCACATGAATATCATACCTTTCTTAAATGCAAGTTATTGACTACTTATTAAGGTGGGTTGCAGCAATCACATACCACCTTTATACCACTTCTCATGACTAGATATGTTGTGCTTAGTAAAAAGTAGATCCAAATACACTAGCATGCATGAGGCTTTTTAAATGTGGAACATTTGTATGATAGAAAGTGTGTGCGTGAGAATGTGTCAGTGGCGGCTAGATGGGATCAGGGGAGGGGGAGGTGTAAATGTAAAAAAAAAAAAATAATTACAAAAAAGTACCTTATCGCGGCATCTCTCCGTCTCTCATCCGCGTCGGACTCGGGCCGGAACGAGAAGCACCCAGGCTCCTCTGCCCAATCACAAAGCTGCAATGCAGCATTGTGGTTTGTCTGAGCGCCGTGGTTCAGCGCTTACATGGGGCCTGGGCATGCTCTCCAACCAGGCTGTTATGTAGACTGGGTGGAAAACATGCAAAGTGCCCATAAATACTTTGCTGGCCTGAGACGGCCGGCCAAACATTCATGCACACATTACAGAGTGCCCACCACTCCTTCCCCTGCTCTGAGAGCAGAGCAGCAGGAACAAATACAATGATAATAACATTGTTATTATCATTTTATTTTTCCTTTAGCTACACTGCTTGAAAGCAGTAGGGGGACGCTCCTCTGCCGTAGCAGAGGAGCCGCCACTGGCGGGGGAGAGTGAGTGCTGGGTAAATTTAGAGCATAGGGATGGAGAGAAAGAAATGCATTAGACCATGCTCTGTGTTTTTTGAGAAAATAAAACCCAAATGAAATCCAGCCTGGGACCACTGAGACAACAGAGATCTTTAGCTAACCAGATAATTTAGCTACTAGTTGAAATCTTTTGTGGAAATAAGGTATTTCCAACATGCAGGAGATTTTATGCAGAGTATTATTCAGCACAAAAGGGTTCTTTTCTGCACAGCCTTGCCTTTCTTTGCTCCAGTGAAGTTGATAGCCCAACCGGTGCTCTATGTTTACAATCAATGTAGAAGCTGAGCGCTTCTTTCGATTTCAACTGGTGAAGTCTCTCCTCCCCTTAGACGGGTGAGGCAAAGAATGCTGGAATAATGATGCTCTGACCAATAGCAAAGGGAGTCACTACCTTCGGAAGGAAGGAGGCATCAGTGCGCAGAACTAGTTTGTCCTGGTAGAACATGGTGTAGGATGTGGTGCACCGAAATTATAGAGGCAAGAAAGACTATCTTGAGGGTAAGGAGCGTGAAAGAACCACTAAGGAGGTGCTCAGAAGGTGCGCTCATGAGGAATATAAGAATCAAATTTTAGTCTCAATGGGACATAACAAACGGAGAAGAGGGGATGGTGGGGGGGGGGGGGGGGGAGTTTGCCTAATCCATTTAAGGAAATGCATTACACAGTTGAATTAAATAATGATGGCTGATCCGGCAGCCATAATAAGACCATGTGACAGAGTGGCGCCCTTTAACAGAGTCCAAAACAAGGCCTTGCCGTGTGAGGAGCCACACAGACAACGTAGCTTTTGAGAGTTTAGCAAGGAGTGGATAGATGTGTTTAGTACGGCACCAAACCACAAATGTATCCCAATGTCATGTGTCTACAGATTTGGTTATGTGACGCCAAGCAGCCAATATGACATTCATAACCTCAGGAGGAAGATGGAAAACACTCAACAATCACCACTCAATTTTCAAGCAGAGGTGTATGATGAGCAGATTGGGGTGCATAACCCTGCCCTGCTACTACAACAAGAGATCTTCCCAAAGGGGCAGCCTGATCCCAAGACAAATAATCAAGCCCAGGAGTTTGGAATACCATACTCTCCATGCCATAGTCTGTCCTGATCTTATTTAGAACTCGGGGCAAGAGAGGTGTTGGCAGGAAGGCGTACAGGAGTTCTGAATTCCACTCTAAGCAGAACGAGTCTCAGACTGAAAGACGGCTTGGAAACCCCAATGTGCAAAAGTGCTGATATTGCAAGTTCTCAGCGGTGTCAAAAACATCAAGTCAGGGTTCTCTCCACTCACAGAAAAGACCCTGCTCCACCTGATGTAAATGCAATTCATGACCTGAGAGGCGTTGATGGCTTAGGTTGTCTACTCAGGGAACCCACCAGGTGGTGTGTCACCAGAAAATTCCCTTGGTGATCTAGCCATATCAGGAGATGCAAACTCTCCTGACACAGGTTGCTGCATACCACATGGCGGTGGTATTGTCTGTGAGCACCTGCACCAGCTTCCCTTTGATTCAAAAGCAAGTAGATGGCTCCCAGCTGCAAATGGTTGATATGAAGCCGGACCTCTGCTGGAGGCAGATGCTTCTGATTGCCACTTCTCCCAAATGGCCTCCCCAACCCACAAGCAAGGCAGGGGTCACCACTGTGAGCTCTGGGTGGGGTAAGGAGAGGGGTCTGTTGCTGATCTAATCGCAGTACTGCAGCCACCACTGCAGATCTTTTGCAGTCTCCTCTGAAATCTGGACCAGATTTGAAAGTTCCCCCTAGGGCTGTGCCCACTGGAAATTCAGATCCCACTGCAGAGCCCACATATGCTATCTGGCGTGCACGACCAGCAGGATAAAGGAGGCCATCAATACCCAGCTGCCTCAGATACATCCTCACTTACAACAAGGACAGAGGTTGAAACATTAAAATCAAAGTCCGAATGTCCTAGACTCTTCTTTACCGGAGACAAGTGTGAAACTGCACCATGTACAGAATGGCTCAGATGAAGACGAGATTCTGTGATGGAGTTAGATGTGGCTTTGGTACATTGATAGTGATCCCAATGATGTAAGGAGGTTGACCATTGTAAGGAGGTTTTTGATGACTGCCTGGGGCAAGCCCGCTTTCAACAACCATTCAACCTCTTCCCGTTTAAACTGTTCTTCCTCCAACAGCCTCTGTGCCTCTCTCCTCAAACGCAACTTCGTTTGCGGCGTCCGCGGCACCACACGCAGCGCCAACAGCTCCGGAGCCAGCGTCGATGGAGGGTCCGATGCAGGAATCGGTGCCGTACGAACTTGAGAGGAAGGGCCACCAGATGGTGCTGGGGACTGTGTATACGGGGTCGAAAACCTCGGTGACAAAAAGTGCCATGACGGCACCGTCAGCATAAAAGGCACGAAGGGTGCCTGGGCATATTGTTGAGGCACGCCCAAATTAAAGGCCAGCGGACCCACGGGACCCGAAGGTGCTCCGGAGGGGAAGGCTGCCTTGGCAAACACGCCATACATCTGAACACGGTCCAGGAAATGGAGGATACTGAGCCGAGTCAGTATCCACACGAGGAACCTCCGACGTTGGAACAGCCGGATCCACAGGCGGAGCCACAGGCACAGTCTCATGCACAGGAGAGGGTTCGTCCTGAGCCGGTAAGCCCTCTGAATCCGGAAAGCCCCTCGGGGGCCGCGCCGGGGTACCTTTGGGTGAAGGAGAATGTACCGGAGTCACCTGAGGAGATAGCGAAGGCGATGGAGACACAAAGTCCTTTTGTCGACGTCGAGGCACTGGAGAAGGTGATCTCGAAGCCTTTCCCTTCGACGAACGACGCAGAGAGCCATGCCTCCTCTTCTTTTTGTGCTTCCTCGACTTCGAAGCATGCGAGGTCGACGAGTTCGACTTGGACCTTTTCCGACCCCTCTTCTCCTTTCTTGCTTTTGCCATGAAGAGCTTGGCCTCACGTTCTTTCAAGGCCTTCGGGTTCATCTTGCGACAGCCTGAATAGCCCTCCACGTCGAAGTTCCGATGATAAACACCACAAACCGTCCTCATGGGGGTCAGTGATGGATATATGACCCCTACACTCTCTACAGGGCTTGAATCCTGACTTTCTCGAAGTCGCCATTGTAAAGCTACAGTTAAAACCTGGAGAAATAACAAAGTAACTCGAAACAGTATGGAGAGTCCCAGAAAACCTTTACGCGTCGATGGCGTGGAAAAAAGGGAACTGACGTCATCACGCTGACGAGGCTCTCTTATGGCTCCGGGACGTCATGCAGAGTCGCAAGCGGAGCCGTGGCATTGTGACCACCACTTCTGTGTGGAGAGCTAGGAAAAGGTTTCCGCGGAATGCTGGCGCAGGGGATATTCAAAAGGTGAGGAATCCACAGGCTGATGTATCCATCAGAAAATCTATTAATAATAATGTGATTTGTGTAGTAAAGCTCTTGGTTCTTATGTTAAGGGGCTAATGTTTCTGTTTTTCACAGGGGCCTGTTTTGTTCATATTTTTATGAGGCTCATCAATCAAATCAATCAATCAAAAACAATTTATAGAGTGCACGGCTACTAAATAGAGTGACAGATCGGCGAGACAAAAGGATCTACAGGTGAGAGTTAGAACACTATTAAAAAGCCAAGTCTTCAACTGATGTCTAAAAGACTCCAGGTCCTTAATTGCTCTCGGAGACGAGAGCAAATAATTCCAGCCTCTGGTAGCCATATCTGAAAAGGAGGAATCACCCCAGCTTTTCTTCATTGGCTTGGGCACTACTGTCAGCAAAGCCTCTGCAGAGCGCAGTGTTCTTGTAGGCTGGTAGTGCAGTAGCCTCTTGGACAAATAGGTCACAGTTCATAAAAAGCTTTGTGGGCTATAGTCAGTTCTTTAAATTTCACTCTTGACTTGACCAGCAACCAATGCAAATCTTTAAGATGCAAATCCTTAAGATGGGCATGTACCGCACTACTCATTTTCAGGAATCTTCAGTCAAAGCATAGCAGCAGCGTTCTGCACCACCAGCAGTCTTTTCAACAAGTACTCCAGGAGACCCCAACAAAGAGCATTCTTTGACAGCAAAAGCAAAACCAAAGAGGATGATGGACGGAGTGTTGAACATTGCAAGCACTCAACCCCAGGATGCTTGTTTCCGGTCAAGGGAAGACATGGCTTGGCAGTTCGGGCTGGACTGTTCCCATGAGGCACAGGGTCAGATTGATTTGCATATGGCCATGTCTGAACTGGGGTAGCGGAGTGAGCTAAAGAATGATGATGGATTAAACCCAGATCAGTTGACTGGGGGTGAGTGCTTGCAATGTTCAACACTCCGTCCATCATCCCCTTTGGTTTTGCTTTGTTCGCCCTAAGTTGGCAGGGTATGCCCAGACGTGGGTCCCTTGCTCACTTTGCCACTGGATTCAAGCTAGCCTGGCTGATGATGGCTGATTAGCCAGAAACTGGTCCTAGGATGCCTGTTTCGGGTCCAGGGAAGACATGGATTGGCAGTTCGGGCTGGACTGTTGCCATGAGGCACAGGGTCAGACTGATTTGCATATGGCCATGTCTGAGCTGGGGTGGCGGAGTGAGCTAAAGAATGATGATGGATTAAACCCAGATCAGTTGACTGGGGGTGAGTCCTTGCAATGTTCAACACTACGTCCATCATCCCCTTTGGTTTTGCTTTATTGGAAAGCAGCAGCATTGCTGAGAAGATTCTTCAGATCCAGTCTGGCGTTTGGGGATATTTTTAAGATGACAAATCTGCAGTTAGAAGTATCCATCAGAACAATTACTTTTAAAGAGTACTGTGAGAAAGTGCCTCTTTTGACATGGTTAGTCCCCCACTTTTTGCCTGGAAAACTATGTGGCTTTGAGTGTAGTGCACAGAATCCCTACCAACCAGGTTCCATGTGCCAGTACTTCTTCACTAAAACTGTACCACGATTTTCAACTTCAGCCCCTGTAAGTCCCTAGTAAATGGTACTCTTGCTACCTAGTGCATGGGGACTGACAAGGGTCGCCTAGGGATCCCTCACCAAGGCCATGCCACTGCAGCTTACATTACTTGGTGCAGTGAAAAACAAAAAAGTTGACATGGCACACTGCCTGTGTGCCATGCCAACCAGTACTACCTAAGGTAAAGGATATTCACCCCTCTAGCAGGCCTTACAAGCCATAAAAGGAGGGTGCACTATATCTTAGGTGTGGGCATAACTGCATGAGCAGATATGCCCATACAATATTTAAGTCTATTGCTTAAAATTGTAAGTGACAACTCGAGTTTCCCAGTACCATGATGGCATCACTGAACTCAGGTGTTATTGGTATCAAACAACTCCTCCTAATAAACCCAGACTGATGCCAGTGTAAGATTTATTGAAATATGTATCCAGTGGGCATCTCAGAGATGCCCCCTGGAAACCTACCAACTCTGGTGTGGTCTCTGACTGGCTTAAGGCAGTCTGCCACCACCAGACATATTTTTAGACCCCAGTGTTGCAAGTCCCTGCTTTCTGAGGCCAGAAATAAAGCCAATCCTGGGCGGAGGTGTCACACAACTTCTCCCAGGATGGGCACAGTGCTCGAGAGGGAAGCTTTAAAGGCCTGCTGCCTTTGTAATGTAACCCCCAGTTCAAAGCATTACTTTTGACGGGAGAACCAGCGGGACACCTTAGGAAGAATAGGAGCTGTGCATCCCTTCGTAAACTCCACTGCTCAGGTGCTAGAGACGAAGTAAAGCATGTTTTCAGTGCCCACCATCTTGAAGATGATGGGACTTATCCAATTAGGGCTAAGGCTATCCCCCCCCCACCCCCTCCCCCCACCAGGAGGGTGGCGTAATAGTAGGTGTAGACACCCCGGGTAAGGAACCCATTGGTCCTTACCTGTTAATCCTTTGAAACGTCCCTAAATCTAGTATTTAGGTGGCTCTCCCAGACCCTGAAATCAGATTTTGATGACCTACAAAGAAGAGCCGTGCCGCAGCGAAAACTGAAGACACCGACTGACTTAGAACCAGCTCTACCGGCCTGTCTGCAGCCCTCAAAGACCCTGCTGAAGAGTAACTTGACCCACAGACCAGCGACCTCCAAAACCCTGGGAGGACTGCCCGCCTTCAAGAAGACTCCTAATCTCCCATGGACAGTGGACCTGTCCAGAAGAAACCATCTGCAAAGAAAAAGAACTCTGCCCTGAGGAACTGCAAACTCGCCCCGGATCCACCTCTGCACCCAACGCTCACGGCCCAAGTCTAAGTGGCCCATAGGTCCTGTGTAGGTTTCCCAGCGCATCTGAGCCAGAGTCCAATGTGGGCTGACCCCTGCCGGGCTCCTCCTCAACACCTGCAGCCTCAACTTAAAGAATCCCCCTGACCACAACCTGACCGGTAAGAGTTTTCCGACGTCTAAGGACACCCCAGCACTGGCCTTCAGGACCTCAACGTTTGGTGTTCCTACATTCCCTACTACCTCTACTTAGTTGGGCAGCTGTGAGCTTTCTTTGCCCGGACCCTGGCGTGAGCCTACAGGCTTTCTTCAAGACTAATATCCCCCTTTGGGTAACAGTGGGCCCCCCAATGCTGTGTTGGCACTCTGCACCCAGCCACCCCTGAGCCGATAAGGGTGCAAGTTTGGTGCTGCCTTGTGGCCACCCTTGTACTTACCTTAACTACAGGAGATTGACCTCTGACACCGCTGTACTCACTTGTGAGCAGCGCAACTTCACACACCCTCAGTGTCCATTGGTTTACAATGGCCGCCCAACCTCGAATTTGACCTCTGCACCTGGCCGCTCCTGTGCCACTGGTGGTGCAGTCTTGGAACTGAAATGAACCCTGCCTGGTGTTGACCAAAGATCCTGAAGACTGAATCTGTAAGTCGAGTACTTTCCTGCAAAAAACGCATTCTTGTTTTCCTACCATAGGTTAACATTGCAAAGCTTGAAAATTGAACTGTGTCCACTTTTTAAAGTATTTTTTCCTACAAACTTTACTTACCTTGTTGCAGACATCTTGGTCTTAAAATACATTTTGAAAGATCCATATTTTTCTAAAAGTAGTTTGGATCTTTTTTTTGAGTCGTGTGTCATTTATTAGTCACTGAGTGAATAACAAATGTCTTACACTACTCCGTGTTAGGCCTAAGACTGCTTGCTCATACTATCTCAAATAGAGCACTTTGGGTTTACATTGAGGGGAAATCTCTGGCAAGGTATAACCACTTAGTGGTATACCATATACAGAGCCAGCTTCCTACACGTAATGTTCTCAGTGATTAGCTTTCTGAATAACAAAAACATCAATCATGATAGGCTTATCAAGGCATTTTACCTGGTGTTTTGTTACATCCAGTGCAAACCAGCGAGCTTTCCAACCTTTCAGTAATGCTCCTCTCTTGTAAAGTAATCCCTCAAAAGACCTGCAAGACAAATTGGTAAACAAATGACTAACTTTAAATTATTCAAATATATAGATCAAATTTCTTTCGTCCTCCTACCCAATCAAATGACTAAATGAATGCATATAAATTAGAAGAAATACAACAAGGAGTAATGTTCCCAACGCCACATAGGATTACTCTGTCATCTCACTTTTCTGTAAACTTAAAATACTTATTTGTTATTCGTTAGTGCTAGCATATCAGGTCCTGCATTGCAATGCTCTTGCCAACACTATCATTAACATGGTACTTGTAACGCACAAGCAATTACCTAGTCTATTTCAGAAAGTCAGAGGGTACGTAGATTTTTAGCACATGTAAGTTCTCTGAATTCAGTGGATAAGAGAGCTAGAAATAGGTGCCAAATCTCACAGAAAGAAGCCTTAGATGTCGTGAGGGTGGCTTACATCCTTTCCATCCCTAGGATGTACCATAGTCTGTGGAGTCAACCTAGGTGTGTGGGAGTAGTAGGAGTCCCCCAGTGAACAAGGATGTTCTGGAGCACAGCTCCTAATACAAACCCCATCTGTCTCCCTCTGTTGGATTTGAGGGGGTAGGTTATTGGATTAGGTAAACCTAAAACCGTATATACGGGGAATCTGGTGATCTGAGTATCGAAGTGTGTATCGACCTCATCCAAGATCCATGTTAAATAATCTGTGAGGTTCAAACATTCCCAGAGCAAGTGCAGGAGTGTGCCTGTTGAGACGCATCCATGCCAGCAGCCAGGACTGTGCTCTGGGTTACCTTTATTGAGACGCATTGGGGTCAGGTACCAGTGGGTAGCTATCTCTATGCTAGATGTATTCCGGGCTGTGTGTGTCGGGGTCTATAATAAAAATCGCCCACTCCTTAATATATAGCTCTCTCCCGAGTTCTTTTGCCCATCTCCGTTGACTGGATGTAGGTTGTGGAGGGGCAGGCTGACACAATATTGCGTAGAGTTTGGAAATCAATCGTTTATCTGTGGCTTTTGTAACCAGCCACTTCTTGTATCTGATAAGTCATCTGCTAACTGTGGGGAGGTTAGAAGGATGTAGCAGCCAGTGTCACATCTGGAGATAGCGAAGCCTTTCAGCCTCAGGCAAGTTATATTGCTGACGCAATTGTGAGAAGGAGAAGATTCCCTCTACATCAAACATATGGCCAGCGGCGTGGCATGGTGTCTGATACCAAGCTGCAAACGCTCCCCATTGTAGGCCCGGGGTTAAATCTCCATTCTCAAACAGAGGTGTAATGAGGGAAGGGAATGTAGTGAGGTCCCTTTGACATGCTACGCAGACCCACACCTCCATGGCCGTCTTAGTGATAGGCAACGCAGACTCCAAAAGTCTCCTATCTGATATTTTAGGGAAAGGTACCTTCCAGAGGGGAAGGCTCACAATCGCCCTGTCCTGGAATAGCCAGTGCTTTCGGACTCCTCTTTATTCCACTCTACTAGGTATCGCATCTGTGTTGCTTGAAAGTACCTCTGCAGATCTGGAATTCCCAATCCCCCTTCGTCTGGACATAGATGGCTCAATTCCTTTCTCATGCATGGTCGTGCCCCTAGCAACACAAACCGGTGCAGCTCTCGCTGCGTTATGATGCGTCCCTCTGTGTGGGTGCAGGGGGAAGGGTAGGTGGGGGGAGACCGGCAGCATCTGGAAGAGATGTATGATTTTAGGTGCGATGGACATTTTAATGGTGGCAATACGCCCAAGTAAAGAAAGGTGGTGGTGTTTACAGCTACTTAGATCCTCTAATTTGACAGAGTAGGCTGTTATAGTTTATCGTGGTGGTTTGTGAGACACAAGGGGTGAGGTGAATCCTCGAGTAGCACAGTGACTCTGTTACCCACCGGACTGGGAAACTATCTTTTAACGAGGGTAGACACTCACGTGTGGTCGACAATGCAGGGACTTGGAATTTGCCACATAGTGGATTTTAATACAGAGGTCTACCCATAGTGATACTGGCCACTTATGCACTGCCTTGCCTTTCTTCAGTCCAAAGAGCACCACAAAAATCAGATTGTCTACTCAATAATGTCATTGCTATAAAAGTACAACGCTCAGCAGCAACTCGGCTCTAGTCCTCAACATCAGTTTGTCTGGAAAAAAGAAGGATACAGGGCAGCTGGACTCAAAAAAGCCTGAAGTTCACTCACGTGATGAGCTGAAGTTATCTTAAAGAGAAAAACTGTTTGGAGAGTCATGAAATACAAAGGACAGTTGTACTCTGGCTCAAACACGGTACACACAAGGAATGTAAGAACCAAATTAAGGTCCCACCAGGGCATCACAAAGGGCTAGGGTGAGAACATATGTACCACAAATTTAAGAAAACCCATCAAGTGACTTAAAGAAGGACAACTGGTCTGATAAATGCAAGAAAAACGAAAGGGTTGACAAATAACCTTAAAGAGTGCCCACAGACGTCCTTGCTGGGCTAAAGCCAACACAAAAAGCAAGTCATCTGACAGTTTTGTCTGTATTGGGTCAGTATTATGGGAACCACACCAGGCCATAAACCTTTTGCAGGGGCTGCATTAGTCAGATTTTGGAGGTTGGAGCCTTGCTTAATCTCCAAGCATGGAGATGTAGATTACACAGGCCTGGGAGAAAGTGGCAGCCTGATCGGCGGACAGATGGTCATGTCCAGAAGTTCAGGGCACCACACTCTCCTGGCCCAAATTAGAGACACTAGGATGACTTGAGTGGCGTCATTCCTGATCTTCTTTAAAACTCTGGCACTAGAAGTAAAGAACAAGTTACTTACCTTTGGTAACGCCTTATGTGGTTGAGACAATATCTAGCTGCAGATTCCTTACCTTTGAATTCCCCAGGCATCAGACTGGATCAGGAAGATTTTTCTTCGAGCAGTACCCCTGCACGCCGGTAGGTGGCGTTGGTTGGCTCTGCGTTGTTTGCAACAGAAGTGGCGTCCGCGCCACCTATATAGGAGCCACGTGGGTGCACTGACGTCAGTTACCTTTCACAACTTTCCACACCAGAAGCGCGTAGTCATGAAATGTACAGGCACTGGTGTGTTTGAAAACTAGGGCTCTGAAAGGGATCAGCCCTAACCCTAGAATCCTGGCCACAGTGCGGGGAGGATGTGTGGATTGGTAAGGAATCTGTGGCTAGATATTGCCCCTGCCAAATAAGGTGTTACTTGTTCATCTGATAGAGACATCAAGCCGCAGATTCCTCATCTTTGAATGGATACCAAAGCAATACCATCTTCAGAGGAGAGACTTTGGACAAATTTCAGACTAAAAGGTTCTGCAGGGCCGAACAGGCAAAATGGCTGTCCCTCCGGGCCGAGTGTCTAGGCAGTAATGCATGGTAAACGTGTGCAGGGATGCCCAAGTTGCAGCCAGACAGATATCCAGGACTGGGGCACCACATGCTAGCATGGTAGCAACTTTAGCTCTAGTGGAATAAGCCCTTAATCCTTCAGGAGGTGGCTTTGTTGCTAAAGCGTAGCAAATATTGATGCAGAAATTGACCCATCGTGAGATGGTCCTATACTGCACCGCCCGACCTTTAATTGAACCAACATCCACCCGGAACTCTTTTGAGCGGTCAAAGAATAACGACAACGCTCTTTTTGGGTCCAGACAGTTAAGTTGCTCCTCTTCTTTAGAGGGATGTGGAGTAGCATAGAAAGCAGGCATGGTGATAGACTATCCCACATGGAATGGTGTTACCACTTTCGGGAGAAAAGAGGCCTTTGTGTGATGTACCAACTTGGCAGGGACGAGTGTCAAGAAAGGAGGCTTGCATGATAAAGCTTGCAGCTCACTCACCCTCCTGGCAAATGTAATTGCCACTAAAAATACGGTTTTGATGATGAGCAGTCGGAGGGGAAGATTTTGCAGGTACTCAAAAGAAGTGCACATCAGGAAAGTGAGAACCAAATTAAGGTCCCACTGAGGCATAATGAAAGGGGAAGGTGGAAACATATGTACAAGGCCTTTCAGGAATCTATGTACAATGGATAACTTAAATAAAGAGGGTTGGGTTGGCAGTCTCAGGAAAGCAGACAAAGCAGAAAGATACCCTTACAGGGTGCCCAGTGCAGAGATCTGCTGAGCAAGGGTTCAAAACTAAAAAGCAAAATATTAGAAAGGAAAGCAGAAAGAGGGTCAATAGACTTTTCTGTACAATATATTAAAAATTCCTTCCATCAGCAGGCATATACCGTTTTGGTGGAAGGATGCCTGGCTGTCAGAATAACATTACAAACTTCGGAGGAAGGTCGAAAGCTATCAACTGCAACCACTCAAGCTCCACGCAAACAAATTAAGAGTTGACAGGTTTGGGTGGAGGACCCTCCCCTGTTGCTACAACAGAAGATCTTCTCGAAGCAGCCTGATCAGAGGATCAGTGCTCATATGTAGAAGCTCAGGATACCAGACTTTCCTTGCCCAGTCCGCAGCCATAAGGATGACTTTGGGCCCGGTCGTTCCTTATCTTCTTGAGAACTCTGAGCAGGAGCATTATGGGTGGAAAGGCGTACAGGAGGCCTGAGCTCCACTCAAGACGATAAGCACCTCTGAGAATCCACTTGTGATCCGCTAGGCATCAACAGCTGAGTTTGTCTGCCCTGGCGTTCAGGAAACCTGCCAGGTGTTGAACTACCAGGGAAATGCCCTGCTGTTCCAGCCATGTCCAGAGATGCAGGGCCTCTTGACAAAGGGTCCACGACCCCACTCCGCCCTGTTTGTTGCAGTACCACATTGGGGTGGTGTTGTCCGTGAACACTTTAACTAGCCTTCCCTTGAAGGAGGGTAGAAATGGTTTCAATGCCATTCGGATTGCTTGGACCGCCAGCAAGTTGTGGTGGAGTTAGATTCTACTGGAGACCTAAGTCCACCGCTCTCCACCTCTCCTGGGTGGCCACCACATCCCATGAGTGATGCATCCGTCACTACTGTGAGATCTGGTTGGGAAAGGGAGAGAAGTTAGCCACCACTGTAGGCCTTGTGCAGTTGCCTCCAAGTTATGATCCATGTCAGAGAGATTCCCTGATGCTGCGCCCATTGGAACTTAAGGTCCCACTGCAGAGTCCCCATATGCCATCTGGCATGTGTTACTAGGCAGGATGCAGAGGCAATGAGACCCAACAGGCTCAGAATCATTCTCTCTGGAATCCAGGATAGAGGCTGAAACAAAGGTATGTTAGCCTGAATATCCTGGACTCGACGTTCGGAAGGATAGGTCCAAAACTGCACTGTGTCCAGAACAGCACAGATGAAAGGGAGCGTCTGAGAGGGATTCTGGTGTGACTTCAGGCATGTTGATAGTGAACCCCAGTGAATGTAGGAGATTCGCCATAGTATAGAGATGGGAGACGACAGATCGTCCAGATAGGGGAAGACTGGTACCCTGGATCTGCGCAGTTGAGCTGCGACCACCCCCTTCACCTTGGTGAACACCCGAGGGGCTCTGCTAAGACCAAAGGGGAGCACCTGTGAACTGAAAGTGCTTGTGGTCTTCCATAAACTGCAGGTAGCACCGATGGGCAGGCAGAACGGGGATGTGAAAACACGGCGTCCTGCAAGTCCCAACGCTACCAACCAGTCTCACTGGTCCAGGGCAGACAGGACTTGAGCTATTGTGAGCATCCAGAATTTCTCCATTTTGATGACTTAGTTCAGGGATCATAGATTTAGGATAGGACGAAGGCCCTTGTCCTTTTTCGGGACCAGACAGTAGTGGGAATAGCGACCACAGCATTCTTCTGGCACTGGAACCCTCTCTATGGCTCCCTTGGCCAAGAGAGCCATGACTTCCTCCTTCAGCAAAAGTAAATGATCCTCCCTGCATCAGCCAGTCGTAGGATGTAGTCATGGAGGGAGGTGTGGCCTCGAAGGGGAGGGTGGAGCCCCTCCGGATGATCTGGAGGACACACCTGTCTGATGTAATGTTTTGCAGGGGTGGAGGTGATGGCTGATCCTGCTTTCAACTGGCCATCCATGGTCTCGAAGGGCGAGCCTAGGAGGGCTTGGAGGCTGAAGCTGCAGGGAGGAGGGGGCTGTAGAGTGGTTTGGGGTTGGTTTGACCAGACCTCTGGCTACCCAACCCACGAGGTCAGTATGAACCACACCCTCGTCCACGCAGGGGTTGTGGAACTTGCACTGTTCGGTGGCTGGGATAGGGCTGGTGTGGTTAAAAGCTCCTTCCGTAGCCACGAAAGGAGCGAATGCAGACTATGGATGTGGGGGCAGCTGAGAGACCCAAGGACTTTGCCATAGCCCGCAAATTCTTAAAGTGCTCCCGCAACGAATCTGCCATGTCTACGAAGAGATGGGCGCCATCAAAGGGAATATTCAGGAGCGAAGCCTGGACATCCCGTGAAAAGTCAGATGTTCTCAGCCAGGTGTGGCGTCTAACAACCACTGCAGAAGAAATAGCTCTGCCCAATGAATGGGTCGTGTCTAATCCACATCTAATCGATAACTTTGCGGAGTCTATCCTGTCTGATACTGCTTGGAAGAGGATGGCCGGGGCCTCCTCCGGGACCTGTGGCAGCACTTGCATAACCGTTTTCCACAGAGAGTGGGAATAACGGCCCAATAAGCATGCAGTGTTCATGTGCTGTCTAGCCTCTTGGATTCCCTGTCTGGGGAAGCAGCAGGGAGCACGCCATGGGAAGTAGAGACTTGAACTACCAAGCTCTGTGAGGTGGGGTAGATAGTGAGAAAGTTTGGGTGACCCAGGGCAGTGGCGGCCGGCAATAGTCCTGTTCACAGGAGTCCCTGTGCTGGGTTTGGACCAAGTTCCCAGTCAGACGTCCATGAGGGCTTCATTAAATGGGAGCAAGGGTTCTGAGAAGGAAGCTTCCGGCTGTAGCACCTAGGCCAAGATGATAGTCTGAGAGAGAGAGAGAGAGAGAGAGAGAGAGAGTAGCTGAAGGTCAAGGACCACAGCTGCCCTCTACACCACTTTTGCATAAGATGCTTCCTCTTCCGTAGCCACGGTAGGGGGTTAAAGCATGTCAGTATCTGAAGAACTATCCAGTCCACTGGCCTCACCCAATTCCTCATACCATTCCATCTCCTGATTGTAGTGCTGGTATTCTAAAGGGTCCAGTGACCCTTCCCATTCTTCTCCTAAGCCTAGACTCTCGGAATAAGGTTCGGGAACTACTTAGGACCTTTGGGTCCTGTTGGTGCTGAAATCGGTGTAGGTCGACGCAGCTTCAGCCCCATGTTGACTGGGATTAGCAGGCAGCGCCAGGAGCTTTGGCACCGGCATCTGGGAAGTTAATAGTGGCACGACCGGCACCAGTTCAAATCCATGGTGGGGGGCCGAGGGGCCATCGGCATCGGGCCATAGATGCAAAACCCGATGGGCCCTCTTCTTACCCTGAAGGGCTCAAAGGCGCGCCCGGAAAAGCAGGGAGGTGCGCTGCCGGCACAGGCTCCAGAGAATGAGGCCTCGAAAGCTGATGTTCCTCCATCGTGTCAGCCGACGGACAGAGAGACGTCAAAGCATACTTCTTACCGGAGTATCACGATGATATCTAGTAGGACGAAGAGGACTTGGGACTCTTGGAAAGGTTCCGGGACCTTCCTCTCGACCTGGACCGAGATCTTTGAGGAGTCGGACATGACATCTCCTGCCACGCCGCTTCAAAGGGTCTGTCACCGTCATGGAGCAGTCACAGATGCTGCACGGTTTAATACCTGTTTTCCTCGATGACATGATTCCTACACACTGAAAAAAAGGGTTGACAAAAGTAGAAAAACTCCTGCCAAAAAATGACAGAAGGTAGTTTTCTTCAAGGATCAGCGCTTAACTGGCACAGAAAGAAAAGAACTGACGTCAGCGCGCAATGGTGGCGCCTGTATAGGTGTCGCAGACGTCACTTCTGCCGGAGCTAACCAGTGCCACGTACCGGCGTGCAGGGGTACTGCTCAAAAAATAAATCTCCTGGATCCAGTCTCACGCTTGGGGAATTCAAAGGTAAGGAATCTGCAGCTAGATGTCGCTATCAGATAGCAGGATACAGCATAAAGGAGTACCAAACTTCACTACTGGAGGAATACATTTCTTATGGAGAGCCTTTGTGGGAAGTTCTGCATGCAAGTGCTGAAACTGCTCTGTGGTGGCGAAGAAATCGAGCCAGCATTCTCTGCATTGTTGGATGGCAACAATTTGCACCTCAGAGTGTAACTGGCATATGTGTTCTGCTAGGTGTAGCCAACTGAGTTTGTCTGCCGTGGAGTTCAAAGATCCCACCAGGTGGGTCACAACCAGAGAATTGTCCAGATCTATCAGTCAGTACCAGAGGCACAAGGCCTTCTGACTCAGAGCCCAGTACCACACACTACCCTACTTGTTGCGATAACACATGGTGGTGGTCTACTCCGAAACATGGATAGAGTAGGACTGGCTCCCTTGGTGCTGAGCCTGTTGAGACTTGCGATCTCACATCAGAGCCTGCATATGCTATCTGGTACAGTCAAGGAACAGGATGCAGGGGGCTAAAAAGCCAAGAAGTACCAGAACCGCTCTAACAGAGATCCAGGACCAAGATTGAAACATCAGGATGCCAGCACAAATGTAATTGACTCGATCTAGAAGGAAGGCTCGAAACTGTACCATATCCAGAATGGCTCTAATGAACGGGAGCCTCTGTGAAGGAGTCAAGTGTCACTTCGACATGTTGATTGAAAACTCCAAATATTTTAAAAGGTCTGCTGTTGTCTGGATGTGGTCTACACCGGACTGTGGCAAGTCCGCTTTCCACAGTCAGTTGTTGAGGCACGGGAAGAATGCTATTCCCTACCCTTCAAAGATGTGCTGCCACTACCGCAATCCTCCCTTTTGTGAACACCCAAGGGGCACTGGTGAGGCCAAATGGGGGCAAGGGAAATAGAAAATGCTATTGGCCCACCTTGAACAGAAGATAACACTTGTAAAAAATCAGGACGGCCATTTGAAAAAAAACATCCGGCAGATCCAGTGCTACCATTCGGTCTCCATGATCTAGGTCAGGCAGAACGTGGGTCAACATGAGCATCTCAAATCTGTCCTTTTTCAGGAATGAGGGTGAAAATCTAAAATAGGATGAAGGACTCTGTCCTTCTTTGGTGCCAGGAGATAACATGGAATAAAATCCAGTTCCTATTTCTGATGCCAGAACCCTTTCTATGGCTCCTTTGTCCAAAAAGGCCAGACATCCTGCTCCAGAATGGACAAATGATCTCCTTAAAGCTACTCTGATGAAAGTGGAATATGGAATGGTTCGGACAGGAATGGCAGGGTGTAGCCTAGTTGGCACCACTTTTCAGATATAATCCTCTGCCACCTTTAGACGTAACCTATTCTGCCTCCTATGGGGTGACCATGTGCCACTGATCGCAAACAAAGATGAATGTGTCCTCATGAAATGCAACTGGTGCTATGTAAAGCGCTAGGATACCTGATTCGGGTCAAGTTCGCGCTATTTAAAACTCTGTAATAAAAAAATGCTTTTTAAAGTGGCTCGGATGTTGAAGCGGGTGAGGCAGGGGCTGAGCTATACCCAGTGTTCCTGCTGCCACATATGCTGTCAGCTTGAGCCTCAGCTCTGGTATTGAAGGACTCAAGGTCCTGCTGCTGAGATAGTGGGCCTTGGCATTGTCTGTGAGCTATACTCCCTCTGAAGCCTTTAAAAGGGCAGAGTTTTGGGGGACACTGCTGCATGGTGGACCTGCTTTCTGTAAAGCACTCGAATGCTGAGCTAGATATGTCCCTAAAGAGACAAATGCTGTCAAATGGCATGCCCATTAAGTGAAGCATTGAGGCCACCTAAAAAACCTGGGGAACTCGAACAGGTTTGGAGTCGAAGCACCACGCTGATATTGACCGCCCTGCCCATGCAATAGGTAGTGTCTAGTTCTGATAAGACACATTTTGCTGCTTTCTGACCATCCTGAATGATTTGGGCAGGATGTGAGTGAAGTTTATTGGGGACTGCCGTCAAGATCTTGCTGACCATGTCCCACAATGCATGGGAATATTGTCAATGTAAACAGCTGGTATTGACAGATCAATAGTGGATGAGAAAAATATCCTTTACTTGAATACCTCCATATATTTCGACTCTTTATCTGTAGAAGTTGGGTTCACTCTCCTCACAGATGCCTGGACCACTAGGCTCTCAAGTGTGTGATGCTGTGTAAAGAATGCACGGTCACCTGGGCAGGTCTATGGCATCTAGCCACTTTGCTATATACCAGGGAGCAAGAGCCAGACTTGGTGCAAGTGCACAGTAATAAGTCTGTAAGGGCCTCAATAATAAGTGAAAGTGGTTATATGGAAACATGGCTAGGCTGTAGAACATCAGTCAAAACATTTGATTTTACCTCTAATGGAGGTACTGGGAGTCTAAAACTTTGGGAGCATGTCTGATCGCAATGGCAAATGATGCCATTCTGCTGATGAAGGACCTAGGGGTGAACATATCTGGTCTCAGGAGAAGTGTCCAAACCACTTGGCTCTTGCAAGCCCATAAAAAGGTTGTCATCATCATAATACTGGGATGCATTATCCCGATCACCTCCACTGTAATTTTTCATGCCATGTCAGCCTCTTTTCAGAGTCTGACCCAAAAAGGTTGTGGAGGGCCTTTGGGCGACTCTTAGGTAGTGGCAATGTCCTGTCTAAGTCTGAATGAAGATAGACCTGTGCATCAGGGCTTGCGAAGGATCCAACTTCGGTCGAGGCTGAGTCTGATTTGTTTCTGAGTTGGACAAAATAATCAGGTCCTCCTCGGTGTCGGAATGAGTCAACATGAGAAGAACCAGTGGCATACAAGAGAAATGCTATGAAAAGTCTCCGGATCCAGTCTGGTCCCTTAGGGTAGTCACAAGGTGTGGAATCTCCTGTTAGAAGTATTAATCAGAAAGATCATTACTGAAGGTACATCACTTTCTTTCATGGAGGTTGCTACATGCAGATTCCTCACCTCTTGAATCTACACCCAAGCAGTAGTCTCAAGAAGGTGGTTCTGAGCAGTTGATCTAACTAGAAGTCTTGCATCAGAAATCTAGCAAAATGGCCATCCCCACAGGATTCAGGTTCAAGGAGATAAAACCTGGTGAAGGTGCGGACCGAAGCTGCATTGTAGTTTGGCAAATATCCATAACAGGAACACCCCTGGTTAATACCAAAACAATGGCCTTCGCCCTTGAGGCATAGGCCCTCATGTCCTCATGGGACTCCTTCTTGGAAAGGGTGTAGCAGAGGACCGTGAGGAATTGCTCACTTCTAAGTTGACTGAAGTGCCTTTATTGTACCAGCATAGCCCCTTTTGGCAGTCAGTCATCTAGGTACTGAAGTAAATGTGTCCCCGGAACAAGTCCTGCAACCAGCAACATGTCCTTTGTGAAAATATGAGGTGCTGATGTAAGGTCAAACAACATGACCACCAACTGTTGGGGAGTAGAACCCACTACAAATAGTAGGAAACATCTGTTTGAACAAGGAATTGGTATATGAAAATACAGTTCATGTAGGTCAAGAAACACCATCCAGGTTCTGAACTCCAAAGATAAGAAGACTTGAACAACATCTTGAATTTCTTCTTGCAAAAAAAGGAGTTCACAACAAGAAGAGTTAGAATGGGCAAACCCCCCTGTTCTTTATTGGGGCCAAGAATTAACAGGAGCAAATCCTCATCCAAGGACAAGCTCTACTCACCATTGTTTGGAAGAGCAAGATTTTTTGCTGGAGAATGGGGGCATGGTGTGCTGAAGAATCAGAGATGACAGGACGGATGAGAGGAGGTGACTCCTGAAACACAAGGGCATATCCACTCTTGATCTCTAGGACCCAATGGTTTGAAGTGATGGATTGCTAGCATGTTTGACAAGTTGATGGCTGTCCTCTCACAGGTCAGTGAGATATAGTGATCCAGTGGGAGATGCTGAGGCGGTGGAAGAACATTGTTGCTGGTGTCCTTGGTGACTCAGGGAGCCACCATGTCTTCCATTGCTTGGAAAAATGTTTTGGGCTGCCTAATCATCTAGGAGGGCTAGTGTTGTTGATACAGCCAGCCCTGGTCAACAAAACCTGAATTTTCCACACTACTGGTGGAATTGTCAGGCCAGTGAAGCTAAACCAAGCAAGTGTGTTATAGCAGTGCCCTGCTTGAATCTCAACGAACAAATGTAAACCATCAAATGGCAAAGCCAAAAGGTTTGTCTCGATGTCCCCAGAAAACTGTGTGGAGTGCATCGAGGTATAGCGACATACAACAACGGAACAGCCCTGAGTCCTAGCCACTCAATCCACCATTTCAAAGTCTGAACAAAGAGCCTGTTCATCATCCACCACCTCAGCAAAGTGGTCACACAAGTGGTCCAGGAGATTAGAAGCCATAAATTAGGTCATCTCCACTGGACAACAAAGTAACCAGCAAATACGCATTTGGCACAGGAGGAGTGAAGAACTACAGTTCCTGAGGGGAAACACTTTCTTGCATGTGGCCACTATGCGTTTCGACTCCCTGTCCGGAGGAGTAGAGGAAAATAATTTAGGATTCATTTTTGTGCAAAAGAAAGTCTGAACCACCAGGCTCTCAGAGGAAGGTAGAGCTGAACAGAACTTAGGGCCACCCAGGGTTTGGATGATGACAGTGGGTAACTAGGAGGTACTCTGCTGGAGCAGGGCATCAGTGGTTCAGAGTAAGAGGATGAAGTCAGCAGGATCTCGGTAAGAACATTAGCCTTATTCTCCTCAGCCAGCGAAGGAAGTTCCAGGACGTCAGCTGATTTGTGCAGAACGACTATAGAGGAAGCAATTTCATACAGATAATTAAAGTCAACTCCTGGAGAAGTATCCAGGATCAGGGGCCTTTTGTTAGGCTAAGTAAATACCCCCATCACAGTATGAAAGTGGAAGAAGTCTTTCACCTCACTGTCATCCTCATAATGAGAGACAAGGTAGAGGATTGCAAAGATCTCTGAAAAACGTCTGAACCTTCCTTTCGAAGCCAAGGAGGGCAGACCTGAATCTTTCACCGTCAGATCAAAGGCTTAGTATATAAAACATATGGGGTTGCCCATTAACCCACCAGGAACCAAGGACAATATTAATACAAAGAACAATGGCTACTAGTGGAATCAATAACTTGCATTAACAGCAAATTGTTTTCAATCAGAAAATAAAATAGTGGGACAATAAGTGAAAATAACCATTATATCAGCCACAAATATACTTAATTCAATTGATCATAAAAGTGCTCTGTGCTCAAGTGATCACACAGTTCACAAAGAAGACTAAAAGATTTTGAGCACAAGCAATACGGGCCAGTAGTTACAAGAAACAAGAAGGGCTGGATAGGTATGAATACGGAAATAGAAGCACCTCTTATTGATCTTCTTAATTTAGCTTGTTTTAAACTAATACTGCCGGGTGAAATTTAAAGCATTCCAAAATGTATCTGAGGTAGAGTCAGAGTAAATGAATGCAGGTCCATGAAGGATGCAAAGAACTACCAGAGTTGATGAGCTCGTCTGCAAAATAAGCGAGCTGCTAGTCGTGATGGTTATGTAAATGATTCCGCTGATTGTAAAGATTGTGCAGGCCGGCAAGGGAGGCAGTGGAGTTCCATCAGGATGGAGCTGAGCTGATCATATTTCTTCAGGCACTGGATCAGAAGTGCTGTGGCATGTAGGATGCCCTTCAGTAATGCCAGTGTTAAGTATGATATGCCATGGAGCAGAGCATTACCACTATTAGGATTCAAATTTATAAGGCCACTGAAGTTGCCTTCGGGAAGAAAAGGTTTCACTTCCTTTAAAAAAGAGAGCTGGTACCAAGCTGCCTTTGCTTTTTTGGCAACGTTTTGAACACCTGTGAAAGTTGGGGTTCAAATCTGTCAAGGTTCATGTCATCGCAAAAGGTTTCTACTGTTTCTGGTTTATTATTCTTGGCGAATAAAAGAAATTCTGCCGTGTTTGGGTTGAGCTTGAGGTAGGTGCTGGATATCCAGGTCTGGATGATAAGCATGCAGTGTTTGATGTATGGACATTTGAAGCAGAGTAGACTTTCAAGCAGGTGTCCATGTGAACAAACGGACATTGGTTGGAAAGGCAGAGAACCGCTAGAGGACACTGTCAGTGAATCCCACTTGAGACTCCAGGGTGTGTGTGAGGGTGAGATGATGCACTACATCGAAAGCAGCTCAAAGGCACACCAATATCATGAGGAGGGGTAATCTTCCCCAGTGGAACCGCTGTGAGCACTGTCTTCAGTGCATAAAGTCACGGTCTTTCTGCTGCAGCATGATCTGAAGCTAGACTGACAGTTGAGCAGAAGATGGTTAAGATTTTTACAATCTTTGAGCTAAACATAGACTGCTTTTTCATCTTGACGATGAATGGTGGGTGTAATGGGCCAGTAGATGGGAAGGTCATCAAGGTCAAGTGTAGGTTTCTTTAAGAGTGGGAAGATCTAGCCTGTCTTGAAAGCTTTTGGGAAGATGCCTGGAGTGAGGAGGGCATTGATAATGGTGAGTAGGGGTGAGAGAGCGTCTCCAGAGAGAGCTCTGATTAAGGATGAAGATAGGAAATCACCTTCATAGGAAGAGGCGTTAATGTCAGTGAGATCTGCAAGAGATAGGACTATGAAGGACGACCATTGCAGGATTGTACCTGAAGGGGTCGGCTTAAGGGATGAAGCAAGCCTGGTGTCGTCCATGTGCTGTTATATTTTCTATATTTTTACAATGAAGAAGAAGATGACGAGAAATAAAGCCTCTTGCCAGGCTCATTCTGTTAAAGATGGTTTTGGTACACTGAAGGTACTTTCAGTGTAGCTAAATGATGGAAAATGAAGTTCTCTTGTCTAGCTTCTTCTTTTAAAGATGGTTTTGGTGGGTACCCAGTTATGCCACTTCTTGTGCAGATGGATGATGAGAAATGATGTCCTCTTGCCAGGCTTCTTCTTCCTTCATAGTACTGAAAACCATGTTTTCAGCTCTTGAACGAGACACCTCTTTCACTTCTGCGAACTCCCTTATATAAATTGTGGAGATTTTGCTTCATTAATCTTCTTGCAACATGAACTTTATACCAATCGCTTATCCCACCTCTCTACAAGATTTCTTGAATAAATGTGTCCATTACTGCCAGCTTTAGATAGCCTACCCAACAGCTGAGTTTGCCTCGTGGGTCTTGTTGCCTCAGCACCCACTTATAATCATATTCAAACTTAAATTCTCTTGCGGCAGTCCTCTAAAGAGAAGTAATTTGCCCTCTACCCACAATCATCTTTGAACTATTACTATACTCCTCATGTATAGAGCGACAAGCACAAGCTAGCCATTTCAGCTCAAGAACAATCCAGCCAGCTAGCTGATTCACCTTAGTCACAGAGTCCGTGTCCATTAGTTATTTATTACCTGATTTGAAGGACTCTTATCTTTCTTAGCTTACTAGTGCTTGAAATACTGTAAACAAGTATCCTCCCCTTGTACTTTGTCCACGGCCCACTCCATTCTACTAATAGATTACAGTCCTTGGAGGGAGGGGCTTTCTCCTTTAACTTACCTAGGTGACGCTGTCACAAAGTGATTTTGGCATGGGGATTGTTTCTGCACTAATAATTAAAATGGGTATAATATCCATAATGAAACAATTAGATCTCAAACTAATTGAAACAAAGAGGAAAGCAAGGGACAACAACCCAACATTTTCGAAACCAAAAAGATTAACTGTTTATTGGATCAGATGTGCACCTGTAAAACGTAATTTAATGCAAATACTGTGAGAACAGAGCATGCCAGAGTTCAGAAAAGATGGACAAGTTACTTACCTTCGGTAATAGCTTATCTAGACATAATCTAGTCGCAGATTCCTTACCTCTGAATTTCCCAGGCATCAGGCTGGATCCAGAAGAATTTTCCTCAAGCAATACCCTTGTGTGCCAGTAGGTGGCGCTGGTCGTCTCCACGTGACGTCGTCAGAGTCTTCTGTGCCGGAAGTGATGTCCGCGTCACCTATATAGGCCCCACCTAGTCACTCTAACATCAGTTACTTTTCATGACTTTCCATGCCAAGAACTTGGAGCCATGAAGTGCACTGACAGTGGTGTCTTTATAACAATTGGGGCCCTGAAAGGGATCAGCCCTGTTCACAGTGCGGGGAGGATTGGATGGTCGGTACGGAATTTTCAGCAAGATCATGTCTCTACCAGATAAGGTGTTACCGAAGGTAATAACTTTTCTATCTGATAGACATCTTGTTGCAGATTCCTTACCTTTGAATAGATACCCATGATCATTCCCGGAGGAGGGATTGCAAGCAAGAAAAGACCAGGAAGTCCTGCAGGACAGAGCAGCCAAAAAGGCCGTCACTTCGGACTTGACAGTCCAGACAGTAGTGTTTGGTAATGTGTGCAGGGATGCTCACGTTGCTACCTGACAAATGTCGAGGACTGGAGCCCCACAATGCAATGCCTTGGTAGCAGCCTTAGCTCTGGTGGAATGAGCCCTTAAGCCTTCTGGAGGCTGCTTTTTGGCCAGAGCATGGCAAATTTTGATGCAGAGGATGACCCATTGTGAGATAGTCCTCTGCTGCACTTCATGACCGTTCTTTGATCCAACGTACCCCACGAAGAGTTTGTCATTCACCCAGAACTCTTTAGTGCTGTCAAGGTATAACAACAACACTCTTTTGGGTCCAGATGGTGGAGACACGCCTCCTCTTTAGAGGGTTGCGAAGGAGCAGAGGAAGTATGCCAGGTGACTGATTGCCTCACATGGAATGGTGTTGTCACTTTTGATAAGAAAGAGGCCCTAGTGCGAAGCACCAACTTATCAGGGAAGATGGTCCGGTAAGGAGGCTTAGATGACAGAGCCTGCAATTCGCTCACCCTCTTGGCAGAAGTGATTGCCACTAAAGAGGCTGTTTTACTTGTAAGCAGCCAGAGGGGTTAGTTGTGCAGAGGTTCGAACAGAGCACACACCAGGAAGGTGAGAACAAAATTAAGGTCCAACTGAGGCATAATGAATGGGGCTGGTGGGAACATGCATACAAGCCCCTTAAGAAATCTACTTACGACAGGTGATTTAAATAAAGAGGGTTGATCTGGCAGCCTCAAGACAAAGCTGGAAGGTGTCCTTAAAGAGTGCCAGAGCAGAGCCCTGTTAGGCAAGGGTCAAAAGATACAAGACTTGTGAGAGTGGAGTAGAAAGAGGATCAATAGATCTTTGCGTACAAGATTCTACAAATATGTTCCACCATCAGGTGTACGCAGTCTAAGTAGAAGGATGCCTGGCTGTCAAAATTACAGACTTCGGGAGGAAGGTCGAATGCTATCAACTGCCTCCATTCACTTTCCACGCAAGAAGGAGTTGAGTTGACAAGTTTGGATGGAGGACCTTCCCTTGCTGCTGCGACAGAAAATCCTCCAGAAAAGGCCGCTTGATTGGAGAATCGGTGCTCGATTGGAGAAGCTCAGGATACCAGACTGTGCCCAGTCCAAAGCCACAAGAATGACTTGGGCAGAAGTGGTATGGGTGGAAAGGCGTATAGCAGGCCTGAGCACCACTAGAGACGAAGAGTGACTCAGAGCGACAACGGTCTTGGAAATTCCAACGCGCAAAACTGCTGACATTGTGCACCCTTGGTGGAAGCGAACCGATCTAATCAAGGCTATTCCCAATGCTGAAAGAGGCTATACGCCACCACTAGATACAGACACCACTCGTAATGTGCTTGGCATTGATGGCAGAGTTTGTCCGCCCTGACTTTCAGGGAAGCTGACTGGTGCTGCACTACCAGGGATATGCCATGCTGATCCAGCCATGTCCAGAGCCTCTTGACAAAGGTTCCACGACCTCACCCCACCCTGTTTGTTGCAGTACCCCATGTCGGTGGTGTTGTCCGTGAATGCTTCGAACAGCCTTCCATTGATGGAAAAAAGAAAAGCTTTCAATGCCAAGCAAATTGGTCAGAGCGCCAGCAAGTTGATATGGAGTACGGATTCCACTTAAGACTAGAGTTCTCTGATCTCCACCTCTCACAGATGGCCGCCCCATCCCAGGAGTGACATATCTGTCACTACCGTGTGATTGAGTTGGGAAAGCCTCTGACTCAATCGCGGATGGTCAGCCACCACTGCATGTCCTCTACAGTTCCCTCCGAGATCTGGACCTGATGCTGTGCCCACTGGAACTTCATGTCCCACTGCAGAGCCCGCATATGCCATCTGGCATATGTCACAAACAGAATGCAGAAGGCCATGAGGCCCACCCGTCTCAGAGTCAGTCTCACCGAAATCAAGGATGGAGGCTGGAACATCGGTATGTTAGCCTGAATATCCTGAACTCGAGGCTCGGGGATAGGCCTGAAACTGCACTGTGTCCAGAACAGCTCTGATGAAAGGGAGGGTCTGAGAGGGAGTCAGTTGTGACCTCGGCATGTTGATAGTGAACCCTTGCGAAAGCAGGAAGCTCGCTGTAATCTGGAGGTGGGAGAGAAGAGCCTGGGGTGAGCTCGCCTTCAGCAACCCGTTATCGAGATAGGGGAAGACTGTCATCCCTGATATACGCAGATGAGCTGCAACCACCGCCTTCATCTTGGTGAACACCTGAGGGGCGCTGGTAAGACTAAAGGGGAGCACCGTGAACGGTAAGTGTTCGTGGCCTACCGTGAACCGCAGGCAATGCCAATGAGCAGGCAGGAAGGGAATGTGAAAATAGGCGTCCTGCACGTCCAATGCTACAATTCAGTCTCCCGGGTCTAGGACAGACAAGACCTGAGCCAGAGTGAGCATCTTGAACTTTTCCTTTTGAGGAAGTAGTTGAGGGCCCACAGATCTAGGATAGAACAAAGGCACCAGTCCTTTTTCTGGACCAGTTGCTCTTCCCACAGTAGGCTGTGGGAAGAGCAACCACAGCCTATTTCTGGCGCCAGAACCCTCTCTATGGCTCTCTTGGACAAGAGAGTCTGGGCTGCCTCCTGAAGCAAGGTCAGCTGGTCCTCCGTCAGCCGCTCTTAAGTTAGAGGCATGGAAGGAGCGGTAGTCTCAAAGAGGAGGGAGTAGCCCATTCGGACTATCTGAAGAACCCACCTGTCCGACGTGATGTTTTGCCAGTGGTAGAGGTGATGGCTGATCCTGCCACTTACTGGCCGACCATGATCTTGAAGGGCCAGACTAGGGAGGTTTAGAAGCTGCAGGGCGAGGAATGGACTGATCCAACCTCCGCCGCCCGACATACAGGGTCGAAAGGAGCTGTACCCATGGTCGAGCTGAGGTTTCTGAACTTCCACGGTCTTATAGCTGGGATATGGCTGGTGCGGCTGAGCCCCTTCCAAGGCCATGAAAGGGGTGAAAGGAAGACGGGGGACAGGTGGCCACTGAGAGGTCCAAGGACTTGGCAAGCCCGCGAGTCCTTAAAGCGCTCCAGGGCCATGTCTCCCTTGTCTCCGAAGAGACGGGTGCCATCAAAGGGCGTTTCTCTACCTATATATTTCAATATGTACACCGTATCATCTATTTAAGCATAGAAACTCTGACTGGACCAACGTACAGAACATTAAACACAAAAAGGAAGAAAATATTCATTCTTAGATTTTATTTTTCATTTTTATCTAGGTCAAAGAGATCAGTTCCAATATAATCATATATTGACAGTTTATAGATAATAATACATTAAAATGACAAAAACTTTTTATAAACAACAGCGTTGATCAAACTCAAAGAAAGATCCCATACAAAGTCATTCACAGCACACTCTCAGACTAACACCAATGTCATACAGCACCATCAATACATACGTCACACTTATACCAACAATAACCTAAATGAACATAGAGACCCCGCATACAATGAAATCAATATTCGAAAATCAATGTATAAATACTCAATACTGTGCATGATTATTCATATTTTGTTGTAATTTGTTGTAATTTCAAATACAATTTCAATATTTGAGAGATGAAAAAAAGTTTAGGAGGGCCTCATTAAATGCGCCGACGCACGTTTCGGGGTCCACACCCCAATTCGGGTACCACCTTCCTCAGGGCGTACAAAGACCGTATGGCACATATCGCACAGTGGTCATCAGTCACGAGTGTCAAAACCACAAATTTTCAGGATTGGGACAGCACTAGAAACGGGTCACTAGAACCCCTAACAGAAGTCGCACCAACTCAAAAAAATGAAATCAAATTAATAATAGAATGAAGTAAAAGACAAGCTGAAAAAAGATGCAGTGTTATAAGTTTTAAGGAAGATATTTGAAGGGGTTAAAGGAAAAGGGAATGGCCAGAAAAGATAAAGAAGAAAATCAAGAAAATCAGGCGAATAATGCCCAATATCAAAAAATCTCGAACATGACAAATAAAAAGTAAGAATGTATAGAATAAAGAAAGGACTAACGTAGCTCATGTATTATTAGTCAACACAATAAGCGGCAAGTTTGCAGTGCAATAGTTAAAATCAACAGAGGACTAATTATCACGCTCACCTGTATAGAATAGGAAGGACTAATCAAACTGTGGCTCACAAAGTCCAGTCGTAAGAAAAACCTAGGAAAAGCGGTCCTAATCTCCACCGGGCCGCCAAGGTTCTTAATAAATCAAATCAGCTAGGTAGACAAATGGATTTCCAATTAGATAAATATTGGAAAAGATGTTTTAGTGACACAGTCTCTAACTGAGATTAAAAGAAAGCAAAAAAAAAATCTGGCAAAGGAACTATTTTACCTTGTTTGTAGGATGTATGAATTGAGCGAATATTAGAAAATTGGAGAATGCTCGGGTTCCGTCAGTATGGATTGAAGGAATCAGTCGAGATAGTTAAGGAAATTCTGTTAACAGAATAGAATTGCCTTCTTATAAAAGCATTTACTACAAACCAATTACGAGTGCATATAAGCCAGGTCTCGCACAACAGAATACAGGTGATAACTCACCGAACTGAAGTGTTAAAAAGGCGAAGTCTGTGCTCAACGAAATTGCAGGGGCGATAGTTGTTCTAGTCCCGGGAAACTGCACACTGAGAGGAACATGAATAAAAGAAGAGCATAAGTTCAAAACCTCACCTATGGCGTGCAGAATAGCTGTTTAATGCAAGGTAAAAATACCTGAATACACAGATCTCTGGGTATCGAGAAGCAAACGATGAAAAGACACGGGCTTTAGTCCGAGATTGTGGGTATAATGGTAGCATTTGAATAAGCTGTTAATATACAAACAGACAGGTTTAGTTATAAGGTTCAAATATATAAAAAGAATGAATGCGCTCAACGCGCAAAAAATAATCAGGAAGAAAAAACGATCAGGAAGAAAAAAAGGAAAGAAAACGGTGCGCGCCAAGTTAAAATACCTGATTTGCAGGAATGATGTATCGCAGCCGATCGAGGAAAGCTCCGACTGTGGCGTCCTTCAGATGGATGAACAAAAAAACGGTCCGATAAACACACGTGAAATGTTTACGAGCGTTTAAATAGGCCGACAGATGATCCCGTGGTCGTAGAAGGCGTGCCGTTACTAAGGCATCGAATGCATGGGGAAATTGAGCAGAGTATTTTAAAGGGGCCAAGGTCCCAAAAGAAATACATATGAAATGAAATCAATGCCGAATTGATAAAAAGATATAACAAACTCGTAGCGGTCAAAGCAAGGGTTACATCGCTTAACCAATTCCATGCATTAGCAGGAATAAAAACGCTATCGCATGAATAAATCAAATCCAAAAAAGAACGATTTCTCGAAAAGGCCTAGGCCAATAAAGTTCAAACGAAAATTGAAGTGAAAGAAAGTTAGACGCAAATAAATGAACCGAAGACGGAACCCATCAAGCTATTTCCAGCATTTAGGCAAGATCATGCTTGACAATGAATAAACCCTCAAAGTCGGTGAATCAGGCTGACAGGGTCAAGGTATAGAAGGATCTGACAGCGCCACAAATTCCCAAGGAGGGAATGCGTTAAAGCCTACATTCTTAGTGTCAAGCGCAAAGGACCCATACATATAGAGGTCTTATAAAATAGCATTTTCCCATGGAAGGGATTAGTTCAATCCTTTATCCTTAGTATTGAGGACAAAGATCCAATATACTTCACGCTTCCTGCGTGTATTGTTACTGTCGAGTCCTTTTTGATGGCGGATTTTTTCCAAGATCGTCCAACGAAGATCCTCCTCAAAATGTCTCTTTTCTGTCCAGTGAGCTACAAGTGGAGCTGCATGCTTGGATCGTCTAATGTTGGACTTGTGTTCCCCAAACGAACTCTAACCTCTCTCGCAGTTTCACCTACATAGGTGAGCAGGCAGGGGCATTGTATGGCATAAATGCAGTTTGAGGTCCTGCAATTCGTCATCTCTTTCATGTTTACATTGAAATCATTAATGCAGATTTGATTGCCAACGATGGTGTTGGCGCATGCCTGGCATGTGCTGCACTTGTGATTGCCATTAATGGGAGAAGCTGCCTCAATGGACTTTTGTATCCAGCCCTTTTGTTCCGGTTGTTTAGCCCTAACTAGCCAATTTCTCAAGTTTTTATTTCTGCGGAACGCAAACAAAGGTTTTGGCAGATGGGCTGTTTCAGTGTCCAAATGTAAAAGGTGCCATTGTGAATTGACGATCTGTCTGATTTTATTATCCATAGGCGAGTGCTTTGTGACACAAACTAGCTTATCTGTCTGATCCTGTTTCTTAGGTTGGAACATGGAGTCGCGGTTGTAAAAGCGAGCTCTCGAGTGCATCCCTAACCATTCTGGGGGGATATCCTCTTTGAATAAATTTCTCTTTCATGATTTCAGCATTACAGAGATAGTCATTGATGGTAGTACAGTTTCTACGCAAGCGTAGAAACTGACTAAACGGTATTCCATCCTTCTGACTTCTCGGATGGAAACTTTCAAAATGGAGAAGTGTGTTCCTAGCCGTGGGTTTAGTATATAAACAAACGAAAAGTTTGGATTCCTGGTGTTCTACCCAAACGTCGAGGAACTCTAATTTGATTTTACTCATATGTGCAGTGAACTTAAGGTTAACATCTGCTTTATTCATCCATTCGATGAATTCATCCAAGGAGGCCTGGTCACCGGTCCAGATGAAAAAAATATCATCGATATACCGGGACCAGTGCCGGACATTTTCAAAAAAGGGGTGCAATCTCATTGTAGATGTTGCCCTGTTCAAAGTCGCCCATGTATAGGCAGGCAACACTAGGGGCACAAGCTGCCCCCATACTGACTCCCTGTACCTGTTGATAGAAGTTTCCATCAAATTCGAAGAAGTTCTCTTCTAACACTATCTCCAGGCACCGAATCAAAAATCTGCCATTATGTAAAGTTTGATCCATTTCAATGATGTTACTCAAGACCTTACATGCTTCTACTTGGGGGATATTCGAATATGGAGATTCGACATCAAGGGTCACAAGGATATCCTGATACGGAAATGAAGTGCCCTGTGTCCTTAAAGTAGGAACGTAGGGTTCCCACCATTGGTTGAAGGAACTTATCGATGTATTTCGACAAAGGTTCCGTGGCAGATCCAATGGTGCAAACGATAGGCCTCAAAGAGGGATCCATCTGATCCTTGTGCGTTTTAGGTATCCCGTATATGATCGGGATACGGGTGTGTGTTGGAGTGAGAAAATAAACTTCTTGAAGACAAATTTCTCCTCTATCAACTGCTTGTTCCACTTTACATAGGATTCTACGTTTAACCCTGGGTTCCGGATTAGACATGATTTTAAGATAGTGTCTAGGTAACGCAAGGAGATACAACATTTTCTGTTTGTATCGGTCACTGTCGAAAATGACAATGCCGCCTTAGTTCACAGAGACTGTGTCGCTAAAACATCTTTTCCAATATTTATCTAATTGGAAATCCATTTGTCTACCTAGCTGATTTGATTTATTAAGAACCTTGGCGGCCCGGTGGAGATTAGGACTGCTTTTCCTGTGTTTTTCTTACGACTGGACTTTGCGAGCCACAGTTTGATTAGTCCTTCCTATTCTATACAGGTGAGCGTGATAATTAGTCCTCTGTTCATTTTAACTATTGCACTGCAAGCTTGCCGCTTATTGTGTTGACTAATAATACATGAGCTACTTTAGTCCTTTCTTTATTCTATACATTCTTACTTTTTATTTCTCATGTTCCTGCTTTCATCATGTTTGAGATTTTTTGATATTGGGCATTATTCGCCTGATTTTCTTGATTTTCTTCTTTATCTTTTCTGGCCATTCCCTTTTCCTTTAACCCCTTCAAATATCTTCCTTAAAACTTATAACACTGCATCTTTTTTCAGGTTTTATTTTACTTCATTTTATTATTAATTTGATTTCATTTTTTTGAATTGGTGCGACTTCCATTAGGGATTCTAGTGACCTGTTTCTAGTGCTGTCCCAATCCTGAAAATTTGTGGTTTTGACACTCGTGACTGATGACCACTGTGCGATATGTGCAATTTAAGAGAAATGATATAAATGAGTTATTCAATGTTAGTTTTATAATAATTTTTTTTATTTTATACTATTTTGTATCCGTCAGGTCCCATTACATCGCTAGCCCGTTCCATACGGTCTTTGTACGCCCTGAGGAAGGTGGTTACCGAATTAGGGACTGGTCACTGAAACGCGCGTCGGCGCATTTAATGAGGCCCTCCTAAACTTTTTTTCATCTCTCAAATATTGAAATTGTATTTGAAATTACAACAAAATATGTATAATCATGCACAGTATTGAGTATTTATACATTGATTTTCGAATATTGATTTCATTGTATGCGGGGTCTCTATGTTCATTTAGGTTATTGTTGGTGTAAGTGTGACGTATGTATTGATGGTGCTGTATGACATTGGTGTGAGTGAGAGTGTGCTGTGAATGACTTTGTATGGGATCTTTCTTTGAGATTGATCAACGCTGTTGTATATAAAAACTTTTTGTCATTTTAATGTATTATTATCTACAAACTGTCAATATATGATTATATTGGAACTGATCTCTTTGACCTAGATAAAAATGAAAAATAAAATCTAAGAATGAATATTTTCTTTCTTTTTGTGTTTAATGTTCTGTCCGTTGGTCCAGTCAGAGTGTCTATGCTTAAATAGATGATACGGTGTACATATTGAAATATATAGGTAGAGAAAGGTTTTTTGTTTTTTTTCTTTGTGAACTTTCAATTTCCCCCCGATTCCTTACCTACATTAACCTGTCAGGGGTTCCCCTTGTTATATTGGCTGCCATCAAAGGGCATGCCCATAAGGGAAGCCAGGCGTGGTGTCGGACAGCCACCATCGATGACATCAATCTGCCCAGCGAGTCGGTCTTGTAGAGCCCACAGCAAATGGTGAACTTTGCTGCATCTCTCCGATAAGATACTGCTTGGGAGAGACGGCCTGGGCCTCCTTCAGGACCTGTGGCAGCACCTGTGCAATAGTTTTCCACAAGGAGTGGAAGTATCGGCTCAGTAGGCATGCTGTGTTCACCGACAGCAATGCAGGGCTGGTGGAAGAAAACCTTTTTTTGCCCCAACTATTCAGCCTCTTGGATTCTCTGTCCGGGGGTGCAGAAGGCAGCGCACCTTGTGAGATAGAGGTATGGACTACCAAGCTCGCGGGGTAGGGTGGTTGGTGAGGAATTTTGGATTGTCCGGTGCAGGGTGATGGAGGCGGGTGATTGTCCTATTCACAGGAGCCCCTGTGCTAGGCCTGGAGTAGGTTCCCAGAAGGATATCAGTCAAGGACTCGTTGAAAGGCAGGAGGCAATCCAAGGAGGAAATTCCCACCTGCAGGACCTACGTCAAGATGTTTGTCTTGAATTCCACCGAAGGTAGCTGCAGGTACAAAACCTCAGCTGACCACCTCACCACCACAGCATATGACGCTCCCTCCTCCGAAGCCACGGTAAGGGGAGAAAGCAGGCAAGAATCTGGAGAGGTATCCATTCCACTGGCCTCACCCAATTCCTAATACCAGTCCATTTCGTGCTCAGGCTCATCTTGTAAAGGGTCCAACAACCCTCCCAATCTTCCTCCATTCCTAGCCCTTCAAAATAAGGCTGGGGAATTTGACCTAAGACCCAAGGGTAGGTGCCAATCCAGCTCCGGGTCATCGGGAATAAGAATGTGACTGGTGCCACCGGGGTGGCTTCAGGAGTCCAGGCACGCGGGCCGGCCCAGATCGCAGAGGCATGACTGGCGCTGGTGCTGATCCACCACCGACCCCATTGGGGGGGCATCAGCACCAGGCCGTAGCCACCCAATGGAGCCCTCTCTGAGCCTCCGTGGCCCGAAGGCGCGCCGGGAGGGTCAGGTCACCCAAATATTAGGCTCATGGTGTCATAAAATTCTTTAAGCTGGACAGGGATCACTGCAGCTCCTGGAAACGCACAGGTTCCGCAGAATGAGGCCTAGAGCGCCAAGACTTCTCAGTTACGTCGGCAGAAGGACGGGGAGAAGTTGAAGCATGCTTCGACTTCTTGTTTCTTATGCCTCTTACCTGACCAACCCGATGACTTTGAGTGGGAGGACGAGGACTTAGGGCTCCCAGAGGGGTGCCCGGATCTTACTCTCGGCCGAGAACGAGACCTCCGGGGCAAATGGCGTGGTGCAGAGCACTGGTCTGCAAACAGCTTTAGAGACCAGCCCCTCAAAGGTTTTGGAGCCATGGCCTGGCAGTCTGAGCAGGACTTAAAGTCATGGTTGCGCTCCAGGCACCCAAGACAAATCAAGTGTGGATCCGTCACCAACATGGTGCGCTGGCAAGTGCTGCATGGTTTGAATCCAGAAGTCTTCTTCTACAGGTTTGTGAAAAACCTACACACCAAAAACCTTCGACAAAATGTCGAAAAAAGCCTGTCAAAAAGTGACAGAGGTTAGCTCTCTTCACGGTTCTGCGCTGGCTGGCAAGAAAAGAAAAGAACTAACGTTAGCGCGCTGAGGTGGAGCCTATATAGGTGGTGCCGATGTCACTTACGGCGCGTACATCTCCGACGACGTCACGCGTAGCTGACCTATGCCACCTACCGGCGCGGAAGGGTATTGCTCAAGAAAAAGTCTTCTGGATCCAGCCTGACGCCTGGGAAATTCAAAGGTAAGGAATCTGCGACTAGATGTCTCTATCAGATGTACACAATATTTATCATCTACCCGAATAGTGTATGTTATGATACTGCACTATGTTTCAAGTGTGTTATATAGTATTATGTACATGACAGCACTTATACAGAAGGATTTTTACCGTGCTTGTATCTGGACACTATACTACATTACTTACTGTTTAGCCGCAAGTGGTTGCGCAAATCAGTGAAACATCTTTAAAGAGACAAGTTTTAAGTATGCCCTTTATCTTTACAACAATAGGCTACATGATACCATCGGAAACTTCTTTTGTAAAATAGCATACTGCTGAAGAGTGCTGTTCATCTTAATATTTGCTGTGAAAAAAATGAGCTTTTACAAATACTCTGCGTTTGTAGTCTTGCAGCAGTCTGAAGCTGCTGCAAACTACTTCAGTCTCTCAGTACATACTTTAGCACGGGGTTCTTAATCTTTTGACTTCTGTGGACCCACACAGAATCACTACGGTAAGATGGGGACTCCTCTCTAAGCAATTTATATGGTTTCAACCTCTAAGCAATACAGACAAATATAGACATAAGTGTACACCAAGCCATTACACAAATTACGAAATACTGCATTGAAATCACGAAAAATATACAAAAATAAGTTTTTAATTCTGACAGAAAGGTTGGAGCTTTTCCATATTTGGTTTGATTTCTAAAAGACGTAAGGAGTAGCATATCACTGTCTTCTTCACTCTTAAGGCCTGCTCTTGTTTGTCGGTGGTTACCAACTGTCCATATCAGATTCGGTTTGCTGCAATTGTGCTGCTCCCATAAATCAAGCAAATGATACCAACTTAATGTTATAAGATTTTTTCAAAGAAATGTTTTAATCTAATAGAAATGTTTAATTTTTGAAGCAGTCACGGACTTCCGGAGTTGGTGTTACGCCCCCACAGGGGTCCAGAAACCACAGGTCTAGAACCGCACTGTGAGAAAGTGGGTTTCTGTTGCAGTAACCCCCACCCCTTTTTTTTGTTGCCAGACTACTGATGCACTTTGACTTGATGTGCTCTGGGGTCCTGCCAATCAGGACCCCAGGGTCTGTGTTCTTTCCCCAAAACAAAACCCAATTGGCATCTCTGGCCACATGTCAGCCCCTGGTAAATGGTACCATAGGTACCCAGGGCACTGTGACCAAAGAAGGCCCCTAATGACTGCAGCACGTATTGTGCCCCCTTAGAGGCGCTGTACCCTGACACACACCCACTGCCTTTGCAGGCTGAGTGTCTGGGTGCAGAACAAAACAAAGAGTAGACATGGCACACATCCCTGTGTTCCATGACTACAAACCACTGCCCTGGCATAGATCAGTCACCACTCTAGCTGGGTGCCCTATGCCAGTGGCCACCTACAGTGCCCAGGTCTATTCCTGGGCCCTGTAAGTGCAGTGCTGCCATTAAGACTATATGGTGCTGGGAGGTTGTCATTATGAACTGCACAGCACCATAATGGCTACACTGAAGCCTGGGAAGTTTGGTATCAAACTTCTCAGCACATTAAACCCACACTGATGCCAGTGTGGGATTTAATGTAAAATGCACCACAGAGGGCATCTTAGAGATGCCCCCTGAAAAATGACCAACTACCAGTGACCTGACTGAGTGGCTGCGCAGGCTGCCACCACCAGACATGTTTCTGGACCCCTGGGTCGAGAGCCTGCTGCTCTCGGGGGCCTAAAACAATGCACATCCTGGGACGAGGTGCCTAGCCTCCTCCCCCAGGTTGGGCAGGGTTCACGAAGGAGAAGCTTCAAAGGCATACCGCCTTTGTGAGCCTCTCCAGACCATTTGCTGCTTTCAGCAACTGGTCCCCACTGGTTCTACCCCCCACTTTGGGCGGGAGAACCGACGGGAAAAACAAGTGCGGAAGAGAGGTGTGCCCACCTCTGCCAACTCCACCCCTAAGGTGGGGGAGGCGAGGTGAAGTACAACCTCGAGTCCCCGCCATCTTGGGGGGACCCAGCCAACCAGGGACAGGCTCCTGCCCCCCTCCCACTGGAGAGTAGCAGAATAGGGGGTGTACCCACCCCAGGGAATGGACCCATTGGTCCCTGCCCTCTTACCCACCTGTAACGCCCCTAAATTTAGTATCTAGGGGCACCCTGAACCTTCCTTCCTCAGATCCAGCAACCACAAGAAAAGAAGAAGAAGGATGAGAAGCCGTGCAGAGCTAATAAGAGGACACCGCCCACTGACTTGGCCCCAGCCCTACAGGCCTGTCTCACCTCGAACCTGCTCCTGCAAAACCCCGGCGTGTCCAGCGGCCAGCAACCTCGAAAACCCAGGAGGACCTGCCTGCATTCACTCTCCAAGCTGTTTCTCCCGTGAACACCGGGCATGTTTAAACTGCAGCTTCTGGTGCCAGCCAGAAACCGCAAATCCAGCACACTCTGCCTCCCCCCCCCCCACCGAGCCCGGCCTGTGTTTGAGTGAACAAACACCACGATGAGGTCCCCCCGACGATCCTGACCCAAGATCCGGTGACCCCTGACCTGCCTCAAGCCTCCAGATGACACCTGCAGCCTCAATCCAGGAGACACCCCCCCTACCGCGACCAGAGCGGGTAAGAAAATCCGACATCCAAAGGCACCCCTGCACCAGTTGCCCCAAGGCCTTGTGTGCCCAACCCAGTGGTGCCTAACCATCCCAACTCCTGGAAGATCTTCGTCCCCGAGCCTGCAGTGTTTCTTAGTCCCGGAGAATCTCCATTGAATTCAACAGGGCACCAGACCTCAAAACTGCACCCTGCTGCCCTAGCGCCGCTGAGGGTGCCCCTTTGGTGCTAACTTGGTCCCCAACTTGCCCTGAGCTTAACCCTAGGAGCTTTGCTCCCACAACCCTGTGGCCTGCTTGCCAGCAGCCACCAACTGGAGTCCCCCTGTCCCCCATAGGATAACATTGGGCCTCAACACTCTGCACCCGGCCGCCCGAGTGCCGCTGAAGGTGCAACAACAGTGCATCACTGACCCTGGGAGACCCCTGAGTATAACCCCAGAACCCTAACTCAAAAGACCGATTACTTACCTCGAAACCGATAACTCATTTTTCCTCATAGGATAACATTGACACTTTTTCTCTCAAAAAGTTTCCAAGTGTTGATTTCTGAAAACTGCAAATATTCCTTAAAAATCAGCCGATTAACCAAAACGCATTTTCTCAACTGTTTTCAGGAAATGTCCCAGTGCTGAATCCAGGATCCAGCACTGAATAAGAAAAAGTAACAATAACCTAACTTACCTGCTAAGTGAATTTCCTCCCATAGGATAACATTAGTGATTCTATGTGAATGTTTGTCAACTTTTGAAATACAATAATATCCTTAAAAATCACACCTTTAACCAAAATGCATTTACTGACCAGTTTTCAGGAAATGTCCCAGGGCTGAATCTAGGATCCAGTCCTGTGGTTAGAAAAGTAATCTGAAAAGTAATTAACTGCATTTTACTTAAAAAGCCCATTCAATTGAATGTACTATACCTGCAATGTGTTGCAAACTGCTTTCTTAAACCTGTAATCAAAACCAGTACCAGTTATACTGCAATTCTGAACTGTGTTCAAACAAGTCAATTACTACTGCAAAGTATTTACATGCTTACCTGTACCAGGCTTGCTTGGTTCTAGAAATAAAACAACAGTATATTTTTTTATACAAAACAATTGGCCTAGAGTTCAGTTCTTGAGTGTGTGAGACCATCTTGCTGACTGAGTGTGTACATCAAATGCTTTACACTGTCCTCTGATACTGCCTTACTGCTCGACCAAGCTACCACTTTAGAGAGTAAGGTTCTATCTAACTTTAACCTCTGCGAAACCTCTGGAGACTCCTCCACTCTATACACACTGTACCTCACTTTGGTGCAGTATATATAGAGCCAGTTTCTTACATGCACCTTTAGCGGTATTGGTATGAACGTGTAACGGATGGGCTTGGCTAGGTTGTCAATTTGTCGCAAATCCAAATTGTAAAATACATGCCTCTATGAATTTCATAAAGGACCCTACGGTGAGACCGAAGTACTCCTGAGGTAAAAGTAATCAATGGCTGACATGCTGTAATGGCCCAGTGAGGAAGAAAGGTCGCCCCATCTAGTGTTGCAAACGCACTGGTTACTCATATCTACGTGAAAATTTGACACCTTTAAGGCAGCTGCATGTCATCAACGCAATACAATGAATACCTGTTCTCGTCAGATTTGGGTGTGAAATGGTTGTACAGCGTAGTTGATCGTCTCTCCACGCCATTGGATGGTGAGACAGTGGTACTGTGCTCTTCTCCGAGCCCGCTGTCTGGCAGATGCACCATCGATCTTTTCTGATAGGACTGCAGATTAGTAGAAATTAGCCCAGATGCATTCTGCTAGAAGGTAAACACAGGCACAACATTAATAAAACAGATTTCGTAAAGACAAACATTAAGGCTTCGTTTAAGGTACAGGAGGTGATATAACGGTCAGGGTAAATATTCACTTATGTAAATTTAAGATGACCGGACAATGAATGTTACTGCTCCGGGAAGCCCTAACATATGCTAAGTTTCCACCTGCAAGACCCGCCTGGAAAACAAAACAGTCCTGGCAAGTAGCCCCCTACTGCAGGAGGTGAAGAGAATTGGGATCATATGGTCACGGTTGGGGACTGGCAGCCCATCCTGCTTTTAAGGCAGCCTCCTTCCCTAAAGCTTGGATGTCTTGTCAAATTATACGTGAAGGACTACAACAGGAAATGCCTACATAATATGTGATCATGATTTGAAAAACTATGTATGAGAAAAGATGCTGACAAACTATAAACAAAACCAAAGGAAATGATGGACGGAGTGTTGAACATTGCAAGCACTCACCCCCAGTCAACTGATCTGGGTTTAATCCATCACCGTTCTTTAGCCCACTCTGCCACCCCAGTTCAGACATGGCCATATGCAAATCAGTCTGACCCTGTGCCTCATGGGAACAGTCCAGCCCGAACTGCCAAGCCATGTCTTCCCTGGACCGGAAACAAGCTTTCTAGGACCGGTTTCTGGCATTTCAGCCGTCTTCAGCCAGGCTTGCTTGAATCCAGTGGCAAAGTGAGCAAGGGACTCACGTCTGAGCATTCCCTGCCAACTTATGGCGAACAAAGCAAAAACCAAAGGAAATGATGGACGGAGTGTTGAACATTGCAAGCACTCACCCCCAGTCAACTGATCTGGGTTTAATCCATCACCGTTCTTTAGCCCACTCTGCCACCCCAGTTCAGACATGGCCATATGCAAATCAGTCTGACCCTGTGCCTCATGGGAACAGTCCAGCGCGAACTGCCAAGCCATGTCTTCGCTGGACCGGAAACAAGCTTCCTAGGACCGGTTTCTGGCATTTTAGCCGTCTTCAGCCAGGCTTGCTTGAATCCAGTGGTAAAGTGAGCAAGGGACTCACGTCTGAGCATACCCTGCCAACTTATGGCGAACAAAGCAAAACCAAAGGAAATGATGGACGGAGTGTTGAACATTGCAAGCACTCACGCCCAGTCAACGGATCTGGGTTTAATCCATCACCGTTCTTTAGCCCACTCTGCCACCCCAGTTCAGCCGTCTTCAGCCAGGCTTGCTAGAATCCAGTGGCAAAGTGAGCAAGGGACTCACGTCTGAGCATACCCTGGCTGAAGACGGCTGAAATGCCAGAAACCGGTACTAGGAAGCTTGTTTCCAGTCCAGGGAAGACATGGCTTGTCAGTTCGGGCTGGACTGTTCCCATGAGGCACAGGGTCAGACTGATTGCATATGTCAGGAATGGACACAATTATGCCAATTATAACACTCTTATGATGGGGCTAGCATATATATTTGGCGGTTCTTGGCACCAGGCATAGTTTCAGAAAGCAATAGTATTTATTATGGGCACACACATAAATGTTGATGAATCTCTTAATTTTCTCTGGTCTGGATCATACCCTGTTCTCCTCAGGCCTTGAGCTGATCATGCATCTAACTGACACATTTTCACTCTGATTCCTGCAGTCCCGCACTTTGGTGGGTCAGCACTGATTACAGCTCAGGCTACTGCTGCCATACTTTTCTGATGGTGCACTGTTGTGACTGATAAAGGAGGGACGGCAACATGGTCAATCTCCTTGTGGCTAAATTATATTGAGATTGGATACAGACTGTCATGTAGCAGGTCATATAAGCTGGCACAGTGTGTGTTTGAGTGTTAGTATGAGTTACTGTGATAATTGTGGTTGGCTGTCACTCTTAGGGTCTTGAGATGATCAGTGCTGCCTTCTTTAATAGGCACCTACTCTGAAATTGATACTGGGCTTGAATTCACCTCAGAGAGCTACTTTGAAGGTACTGGCGAGCTACCAGTAGCTCCCGAGCTACACGTTGGAGACCCCTGGTCTAGATCGCTGCTCACATAATATATATGCATAGCAGCACTTGTTGGTGACACCCGTAGGATCCGTATCCAAACGCAATGTTCGAACCACGAGACAATAGGGTGACTAACGGGTCGGGAGGGGGGACATGCAGGGAGTGCAAGAGAGTGTATGGGACACCACAGCTCCACATCTATCTCGGGCCATTAGGGCTCCTCAGAGTACCTGCCGCTCATGGAGAAGTGTGTCCCACTCCAGTGCAATAGGGGCTTTGCGCAAGCCTCTAACTTCTTCCCTATGGAGTGCAACCCATTCAGCCTTGCCTCATTTTGGGGTGGCCGCGTACCAATATGGTAATCCAGGAATGTGGTCATCCTTCCACTTCATTGCAATTCCTCCCGAGCTATTAGTAATGCCAAGTCTATAAATCAGTTAGTGGCACTTCACGCCTTCCTACGCCTGTACAGCCCGAATAAACCTGCCTCCATATTGCATAGGTTCTCCCTCCCTGTGATGGTTGCCAGGACATCTGTGACATCCTTCCACGACATTGCCTCTGGGCAAGTCCAAAACATGTGAGCCATGTCAGCGTTTTGGGAGCCACATCTGGGACAAGTTGGTGCAGTGTCATATATTCTAGGTAAGCGCGCAGGCGTGAGGTATGCAGAATGTTGTGCTGACTATATTGCCATTTTGCACTGCAAGAGAGTTTGCCCAGATATAGAAGGATCTTGCCTCCCTCATTCTGCGAATGGGCATAACCGTGTCCCGCTCCAAATCTTTTCTGATGTGGTGAAATATGTCTTGCGTGGTGAATGCCAATGCTCACATGAAATACGTGATGTGGCGACATCCGCTACCCATTATGTGGAGCACGTGTACTAGGAGATGTGTGTCTGGTTCAGTGTCTATAATCTGCCAGTCATGCTGTAATTCAGCCAGCACAGTATGATAAGACAGAAAATGGCACAAGGGCAGGGTATGATCCACGCACAGTTGCTCAAATGAAATAAGGGTGGCATTCTGGAATAGAGCACCCAGGGTATCTACTCCCTCTGACTCCCAGAGCTCCATCCCTTCCCCCCAAGCAACTCCCTGAAGGGACACATGGAGTTAATACTGTTCTCTGGCGTGTACAATGTTAGAGTCGAGGAGAGCCGCAGGCTTCTAGTGTAGCTGGCAAGTGCTATAGTCAGGAGCTTGTTCGATCGTGCAGGAAGTTTGCCCAATGACAGGAACAGTTTGTGGTCTGCTCGGCCGGTACGATCCAATGTGGGGAGGCCCAGCTCAGCTAAGAGGCAGCCGGCTAACCATCGAGCTGCCCATTGCATTTGGGCTGCCAAATAATAGTGCTCAAAGTTAAAGGCAGTCAAACCCCCTTTTTCAACCGGCAACTAAAAAGGGCTACTCGGTATAAATAGAATATACAGCACTGTACCAACTTGTCCCAGATGAGGCTCCCAAAACGATGACATTCCCTTATTCCAAATGAAAGTCCCTAACATGCCATGGAGAGTACGGAATGTGGAACTTGGAATAGGGACTAGTAGGTTATGAAAATAAGTGGAAGTGTGCTCCAAAATGTCAGTTGTGGTCGCAGGGAGGCAATGGCCCATATAAGGTTACAGTCTTTTAAGTCCTGAGTGCCATGATAACTATGAATACCAAGGTAACCAAATGTGCATGACTCCCAGGGTACAAGGTGGGGTCCCACAGTTAGGTGATGTGACGGGTAGTCAGGGCTCCTGGGGAACAGACAGGTCTTAGTCCAATTTACATCCAGGCCCGAAGCAGCTCAGAATTTGTCAAGGCCTATCGCAATACTTCTGAGCCCCTGCCTGATGTTCCAAATATAAATGAGGACATTATCCGCATAGAGGGAGACGGCATGCAGTTTGTCCCGCAAGTGAATACCCCACTCCGACCCATCACGCCGTAACCGTTGGGTAAGAGGTTTAATTACCAACACGAAGAGGAGCCGTGATAGTGGGCATCCCTGTCGTGTGCCCCGGCTGATCTCTATCGCTCCCGACATTAGTTGGCCTATTTTAACGCGGTCCGTGGGGGCTGTATTAAAGAGGCGGATGAGGCGCAGTAAGCATCTGGGGAAGGCGAGTTTTGCAGTGCTGCAAACATGTAGGTGAAGTCCACTGAGTCTTTTTCCAAATCGATCACTAGGCAAGCTGCATAAACCCAGTGGGCCAGAATCAGCTCCAACACTCTATGGAACCTATAGATGTTGAGGGTGGTTGAGCGATTGGGGATAAAACCATTCTGGTCTGCATGCACTAGCTCGGGCATATGTTCTAGAAGATGGCACACGATAACCCTGCTAAGTATTTTTCAATGCGTCCCTAAGAAACAAAGGGCGATATGACATCACTTCTAAAGGGACCTGGTCAGGTTTTGGCAACAAAACGATAAGTGATTAGCGCAGAGTAGGAGGTAGCCTTCCCGTGTCTAAAACTCCAGTAATTTAGGGACAAGGAGGTCTTCATAGGCCTTACAGAACTTGACCGGAAGGCTATCCAATCTAAGAGTGTTACATGTAGGTGATCCACAAATGGCTGCTCTGTTCTGTGATGGGCAGCCTCAGATCCTCTCGGCCTAACGGATCGACAGTGAGCAGCAGGAGGCCTTCAAAAAAGGCCTGTATATTAGCAGCACGATCAATGGCGGAGGGGGAATGTAGTGATCTATAATAAGTTGTAAAGGCAGTATGTATGTCTGACTGACTAATGATGGTGCTGTACAGGATTGGCGAATCATGAGGATTGGTGAGGATGGACATAACAGCAGAGCAACCAACCCAATAGCCGGCCAGATTTATCTCCCTCGATATGCATCTTGGCCTGTTAGGCCCTAAAATCTAAACATCGCAGTTGGTTTACTAGTTGGAAATGTCATTCTTTGGCGTCCACAAGTGCCTGCCAGTTTGCAGGGGTTCTACAGGACTCTGCTTCCAGGGCACCCAGGGATCAAGTGCAGTCAATTCCGTGTTAAGATCCACCCTCACCCCCACCCCAGAGTTGATACAGTGCCTACAGAGCAGCACATTGAGTGCCTCCCCTTCTATAGGTCTAGGCGTGGCCGTGACCCAGTTCTCCCCCATATACTGAGACAACACATCCCGGGTCGTGTCCCAGAATGCAAATTGCTCCAACACAGCTGGTTGAAGGTGCCAGGTAGAGATGGGTGGACGAGGGGATCCCCACTCAAGGTGTAGCTGTAGTGGGTTATGGTCAGAAAAAGTTAGACTAAGGTACTCCCTATGTGTAACCTGCGAGTGAGTGGTCGGATGACAAAGAATACAGTCCTGCCGAACATGTAGATCATGGGGCAGGGAGTAGTAGGAGTACCTCTTCGCATCGGGATGCAATGTGCACCAGCTGTCTAAAAGAGACCAATAGGCGAACCACTGCGTAAGGCCCGCTGCAGTTGTCATAATGGGAGAATTAGGTAATGGGGGCGAGAGTGTAACCGTGAGATGGCCCAAGAATGCTTGTTGTGCCACATTTGGCACATATATGCTACCCAACAGGAGCAGGCGGCCATCAAGTTGGCTCCCCACAAATACGTATCGTCCCTCGGGGTCTATTTCCTTGGCAAGGCACCTTAAGGTGCCCCACTGGCAAACCCAGAATAGGTGGTGCTATAATACTCCAGGCGCCAGCGATTTTGTAGGCAAACATCTTCACCACTTGCAGCATATGTTTCCTGGAGGAATGCTGTGAGTGTATTGTGTGTATTGCACAGCCGTATGTACTTTTGGACCAGGTGTCGCTTACGTGCTGTCTCCATCCCGCGAACGTTCCATGTGATTATCTGTAGCTTAATCATGGTTATCTAGCGATATGGGTATGTAGGCAACCCAATGCCGCCATACAGCGTGGCCTATGACATGCAAAACAATAAAACGTAATCCCCAACTCCCTTCCCAGGGTAAGCGCAAGAATGGCGGTTACCCAAATAGTGAACTAAGAGACCCATAGTGTGGGAACTCTAATAGTGGAGTCTTATTGAGGCCTCCAGCTAAAATGAACGTTGCCTATTCGGGGTGGGGCGACCAGTGATGTGAGCCAGTACTGAACCACAAAGTGAGTAGGGGAAGAGGAGAAGATACTCGAGGCAAACACACCTCTAGGCCTGCCAAATCTATTTCTATGACATGGAGTTAAAACTTCAATGTATGCCAGTGTCATTGAAAATGCAGGTGACCACAGGAGACAGATGGGGGGTGGCGGGGAACATCTCATGTGACCAAATATTATGTTTTCTCAATACACGTGGTTCAAACAAGCAGGTCTGCAGTTTGTGGGGTAACATACGGTAGGCCAGTTGAAGGATTGCTACTCAACGAGGCGAGGGAACCAGTTTCTGACAGCAAGTCATCTGTAAGCTGTAGTGGAGGGGGTGGTGTGACGCTCGGAGGCAAGGTGTGTCACGGCTGCCTGTGTCTGCTGCTGCTGTTCATGTACCTGTGTCAGGAAGTGAGCCCCATCCACACGCGAATCAGTGCCATCTTGATTCCGTTGTAGCCTCCCCTCTCGGGGGAGGGGGGTGTCTGGAACACATCTCCTCCGTGTCCACTAGTATGCGCTCCCGGGCGTCCCAGTGAATAAGTCTAGTGGCCGTTGCGCTTCCCCTTGATCCACTATTGCAGGGCCGCATCAGTAGGTAGTTGTATTCCAGGCAATAGGAGGAGGGGGAAGGAAGGTCAGCAAGATAGCCCCCGAATCAAGAAGTACGATGGGTCAACCTGCCCACTCCTAAAAGTAGTCCAAGTACAGGGGCTCAGGGAGGGAACACTGTACAGGCACAGAGCGCCCCTTCAAAGTACAGACAAGGATGTTAGCAAGCATGGCCCAAGGAGTCTTTCCTCTAGTAGTGGTCTCAGGCCAGCGCACAGATGGCAAGCACAGCAATATCAGCCAGTTCCCATCTGAGTATGGACCCACAACACCTCTCATTGGGACGAGGAGAAGTCAGAGAGAGGGGCACAAGCAGTCCCATGTGGCGAGGTATGCCATCGTGTACGGGCAGAGGGCGAGAGGCCCTAACGAACAAGTTACTTACCTTCGGTAACGCTTTTTCTGCTGGATACAGTATCTGACTGTGGATTCCTCACCTTATGAATATCCCCTGCGCCAGCATTCCGCTGAACTTTTTCCTAGCTCTCCACGCCGACGAGGTCGTCACAATGCCATGGCTCCGCACGCGGCTCCGCATGATGTCACTGGTGCCATAAGAGGACCACGTCAGCGTGATGACGTCAGTTCCACCCATTTTTTCCGTGCCACCGAGGCAAACGGGCGGACCGACCATATAAACAATGCATACATAGTACACAGTATTCATACAAATACACACAGTGTAAAGTGAAAAAGGAAAGCGAAAGAAAGCAAGCATTTCCTACAAACCTACACAAAGGCAAACAGAGGCAATACAAAATGACAATATGAAACAATCATATCAATTTTTAATGGTATACAAGGGTGGACAACGGGGAGGATGCTGGGTCAGTGAGGAATCCACAGGCAGATACTGTATCCACCAGAAAAAGCGTTACCGAAGGTAAGTAACTTGTTCTTCTGATGGATACATCTGCCTGTGGATTCCTCACCTTATGAATAGAATCCCACAGCAGTCCCGCTCCCGAAGGAGGGTGTCCACCCTTCTATACCGAAAAGTCCTGTAAAACAGAGCGCGCAAAATGGCCGTCCCGCCTCAATTCGGAATCTAAGCAGTAATGCTTCGCGAAAGTGTGGAGGGAGGCCCAAGTTGCAGCTTTACAGATGTCAATCACAGGAACACCCCTGGATAAAGCAGAAGTAGACGATTTAGCTCTGGTAGAGTGAGCTCTAATGCCTACAGGAGGCTCCTTACCAGCCAGAACGTAGCAAATCTTGATGCACAAGATGATCCACCCGGATAAAGTGCGCTTGTGCCCTGCCTTGCCCGTCATACGTCCAACATAGCCCACAAAGAGCTGATCATCCTGACGGAAGTCCTTTGTTCTGTCAAGATAGAAACTAATCCCCCTCTTAGGGTCCAAACGGTGCAACCTTTCCTCCTCCTTGGAAGGGTGAGGGGGAGGATAGAAAGTAGGAAGGGTAATGGACTGCCCTAGATGGAAGGGAGTTACAACCTTAGGCAGAAAAGCAGCCCTGGTCCTGAGTACCATCCGTTCAGCATGTATGGTCAAAAACGGAAGCTTTGAACTCAAAGCCTGAAGCTCACTCACCCTCCTAGTCGAAGTGATAGCCGCAAGGAAAGACTGTTTTAAAAGTCAGCAGTATTAAAGGACACCTATGCATAGGTTCAAACGTGGAACCCATTAAAAAAGTTAACACTAAATTCAAATCCCACTGGGTCATAATAAAAAGAGTGGGTGGGAACATGTTAGTAAGCCCCTTAATGAACCTTAAAACTATTAGAGACTTAAAGAGAGACGGCTGATCAGGCAATCAAAGAAATGCCGATAAAGCCAACAAATATCCTTTAACAGTGGCTACAGCACAACCTTGCTGGGCCAAATGAAGCGAAAAAACAAAGAACATCAGAAAGATGAGCCTTTAAGGGATCAATAGACTTCTCTCCACACCATTTAACAAATTTTGACCACCTGTAGGAGTAGATAGACTTGGTGGAGTGTCGCCTGGACGATAATATAACATCCACCACGTCACGCGGGAGAGAAAAAGAATTCAGGTTGCCCAATTCAATCTCCAGGCATGAAGGTGCAGGCTCTGGAGGTGGGGGTGAAGAACCTGCCCTCCGACTGCGAGAGGAGGTCTACCCTGAGAGGGTGATGGAGCGGAGGGTGCGACGAGAGGTGAAGAAGGTCTGTGTACCACACCCTTCTTGGCCAATCCGGGGTGATCAATATGACTTGGGCCCGGTCTTGGCGAAGCTTCCTCAGAACCCGAGGAATCAAGGGTATGGGAGGAAATGCGTAAAGAGTTGTGAGCTCCAACTCAACTGAAACGCGTCCCCCAATGCCCCCTGCTTCGGAAACTGGAGACTGCAGAATGACGGGCAATGCGCGTTCTCGAGAGTGGCAAACAGGTCCACCCAAAGAATCCCCCACGTCCGGAAGATGTGTCGAACTACATCCGGATGAAGCCTCCACTCGTGGTCTGCGGAGAACTGCCGAATGAGACTGTCCGCACGCACGTTCAGCACCCCGGCCAGATGATTTGCCATCAAGCAAATCTGATGGTCCCGAGCCCAGGACCAAAGTCGCAAAGCCCCTCTGCAGAGACGGTACGACCCTACTCCTCCCTGCTTGTTGACATACCACATCGCGGCAGTGTTGTCCGTCAGGACTTGAACCGACTGACCGCAAAGGGAAGGGAGAAAGGCCTTGAGCGCCAAACGTATCGCCGGCAATTCCAGAAGATTGATATGAGACAATCTTTCCTCTGGAGACCAAAGACCCTTGATCTCCAGATCCCCCAGATGAGCACCCCACCCTGGGGTAGAGGCATCTGTTATCACTGTGGCCACCGATGGAGGAAGATGAAAGGACTTTCCTTGAGACAAATTGCCCTCCACACTCCACCAAGACAGATCCACTGCAGCTTCTCCGGAGATCCTGACAGACTCCCTGAGATCTCCGTTGTGCTGACACCACTGCCTGCGGAGGCACCACTGGAGCGCCCTCATGTGCCAGCATGCATGGTTGACCAATAGAATGCAGGAGGCGAACAGACCGAGCAGGCAAGGGACCTTCAGAACCGGAACAACCGCTTCATTGTAAAACAAGGGAATCATTTTCTGAATGTCGAGAATCCTTTGCGGAGGAGGAAAAGCTCGACACACAGTGGTATTCAGTACCGCCCCTATGAACAGATTGCGCTGAGAGGGCACTAGGTGAGACTTGGGTACATTTAATCGAAAAACCCAAATTGTACAACAGCTGAGCTGTTACCTGCAGATGATGAAGCACCATCTCTGACGTCTCTGCCTTCAGAAGCCAGTCGTCCAGGTAGGGGAAAACAGGAATCCCCGACCTCCTGAGATGGGCAGCCACCACTGCCATCACCTTGGTGAAGACTCGAGGTGCAGTAGTAAGACCAAACAGAAGAACCGCAAACTGGTAGTGTTGCGACCCAACTGTAAATCAGAGCTACTTCCTGTGCGACTTCAGGATTGGGATGTGAAAATACGCATCCTGCAACTCGATGGACACCATCCAGTCCTCCTGCTACAGCGCCTGAAGAACCTGCGCTAGGGTGAGCATCTTGAATCTCTCCTTCTTGAGATAAAGATTCAAAATTCTGAGATCCAGGATGGGACGTAACCTGCCATTCTTTTTGGGAATCAGAAAATACCGGGAGTAGCATCCCTGACCCCTTTCCTGCTCCGGAACCACCTCTATCGCACCTTTTTGTAACAGGGCAATAACCTCCTTCTGAAGGAGAAGTAAATGATCCTCCTTGCAAAATCCTTGGCAAGGAGGGTAAGGAGGAGGGAATTCCCTGAAGGGAAGAGCGTACCCATTCTCTACGAGATCTAGAACCCAAAGGTCTGAAGTGATTAATTTCCAATCTCGTAGAAAATGGGTAAGCGGACTTCCCACAGGACCTACATGATCCGGGATGGCGGATCTAGGTCTGCTTTCCCGCATAACCAGGAGGGGCTGGGGAGGTAGAGGAGGAGGAGGAGGAGGAGGAAGGATGACGCCCAGCTCCACGGCGACCTCTGCCTTTACCCCTATCGGACTTATACAAGGGGGTTTGTTGTTGTTGCTGCTGCTGAAACTTCGAAAGGAGGACTTCCTGAAGCCTCTGTATTTTCTATAACCATAACCTCTCGACTGTGATTGCAGACACAAAGATTTAGCCGTGATCTTACTGTCCTTAATCTTTGCAAGGCAGAATCCGCCTTCTCTCCGAAAAGTCTAGACCCATCAAAAGGCCGATCAAGAAGAGCCGCCTGAACATCGGGAGGGAACCCAGAAGACCTCAACCACGCATGTCTTCTTGTTGCAATGGACGAACCCATCACTCTGGCAACAGAATCCGCCATGTCCTAGCCAGACTGGATGATTTGGCGAGCAGCAACCTGAGAGTCCGCCAACACCTCGCTCAGATTACCCCTGTCTTCCTCAGATAATTTAGGAAGAATCTGTTTGGCAGAGTCCATTAAGGCATGAATATATCTACCCAAGAGACAAGTTGCGTTGGTAGATTTCAGTGCCATACTAGCTGAAGAAAAGACCTTTTTCGCAGACTGTTCCAGCTTCTTGGAATCCCTGTCGGCAGGGGCTTGCGGAAAGTCCCCTGTAGACTGATTCGAAAAAGCAGCCTGTACAACCAAGCTCTCAGGATAGGGGTGAGATGAAAAACACTGGATCTCCAGGAGCAGGCCTATATCTTCTGGACACTGACCTTGAACCCGCAGGCGCAGAAAGAGGGTTGCGCCAAACATCAAGTATTGGCTCAGTCAGAGCATCGTTAAAGGGTAAGAGTGGTTCAAACACCGAGGAGGGAGAATGGAGCACCTCCGTAAGAAGATTAGGCTTATACTCAGCCATAGGAAGCTGCAAATCCAAAAGACCCGCAGCTTTCCTAATCACAGAATGGTACGGAGCAACCTCCTTCGAGGGGAAAGCCTTCTGAGAAACAAGTCCCACTCAGGAGAAACATCAAGTCCACTTGCCTCACGCAAGTCATCAAACACATCCTCTGTGCCATACACCTCTCCTTCCTCCCTCTCACCCGCCTGGTACTGCTCCTCCTCCAACAACCTCTGCGCCTCTCTCCTCGAGCACATCTTCAGCTGTGGCGTCGGCAGGACCACACGTGGGGTCGACGGCTCCGGGAGCGGAGAAGAAGGATCCACTGTAGTAACCGGCGGTGATGCCGGCGCCGATCGAATCCGAGAAGCCTCACAGGATGTAGCTAGCCATGGATTGCTCATACGGCGTCGACATCCTCTGAGCCAGAAAATGCCAGGACGGCGTCGCTGGCATGAAGGGCAGAAAGGAGGCCTGTGGATACCATTGAGGCACACCCAAATTGAATGCCAAAGGACCCATGGGACCCGAAGGTGCACCAGAGGGGTATGAGGCCCTGGCGAACACGCCATACATTGCATTTAGAAAATGTGATGGATCTGAACCCGGCGCCGGAAACTGTAGATGTTGAGCCGGTTCAAGATCCAAACAAGGCACCTCTAGAAACGGAGCCGCTGGAGCCACAGGCAGAGCGGTAGGAGTTGAAGGAACCTCCGCATCAGCCAGATTCGACACCCCCTCTGAAATCGGTGAGAATCTCGGCGTCGATGACTGCTCCGTAGTTCCTTTGTAAGATGGGGAATTGACCAGAGTCACCTGAGGAGACACTGAAGGAGAAGGAGAGATAAAGTCCTTAACTTGACGTCGAGGAGTTGGAGAAGGCGACCTAGACTCCACAGCCTTCGAAGACCGACGCTGAGAAGCTTGTCTCTTCTTCTTCTTATGCCTTCTCTTGGTGTCATGCGAAGTCGATGACTTGGACTTCAACCTTCTTCGACCCCTTTTCTCTTTCCTTGCCTTGGCCATATACAGCTTGGCCTCCCGTTCCTTCAGAGCCTTAGGATTCATCTTTCTGCAGGAAGAACAGCCCTCGACGTCGTGGTCAGACGACAAACACCCAAGACAGTGTTCATGCGGGTCAGTAATAGACATATGTCCTCTGCATTCCTTACAGGGCTTAAAGCCAGACATGTCAAAAGAGAGAAAGATACAATCGAAATAACAATGTATCCAGTCAAAAGTATGGAGAGTCCCAGAAAAAAACGTTAGCGTCGACAGTGCGGATAAAAGGGACTGACATCATCACGCCGACGTGGTCCTCTTATGGCTCCAGTGACGTCATGCGGAGCCGCGTGCGGACCAGCGTGCGGAGCCATGGCATTGTGACGACCTCGTCGGCGTGGAGAGCTAGGAAAAATTTCCACGGAATGCTGGCGCAGGGGATATTCATAAGGTGAGGAATCCACAGGCAGATGTATCCATCAGAAATCGTTGTTCCCTGTGGCAATGTGGCAGTATGATGCTCCAGATTCAAAGGAGGGTGTCGGGCCCTGCAGTCAGACCTACTTCATCTCTCCCTGTAGGCAGGAGGTCAACGACAGGGAGTGGGGTACGAGCAGTCCAAGCCCCCTAATCCCCCTTGCACCCCAAGTGCGAGGATCTCCCGGGCCACCTCAGGTTACAATGCTCCAGTGCCCTCCCGTTTATCAGCACCCCACGTCAGGGAGCACCGCTGATGAGCAAGCCCAGGCCAAGCAATCAGGGCCGGCAACCACCCTAAATAAAGTTCGTCCCTCTGGGGGCGGCCCAGCAGCAGCCTGAGAGGGCCTAAATACAGGCCCCACATACAGTGATGCTCAGTGCCCCAACCCGTACCTATGCGCACCCACCACCACTGCCCAAGTCAGGGGCCTCCAATCTAGAATGGAGTCCCGGCGCAGGCATCCAGTGTCTCAGCAGGCATCTCTACGCAGGCAGTGGCACAGCACACCTTCGTTGCCACTCCAAGACCACCGGAGGCTGTAGGAAGGACAGTGGCAAGAATCAATTGCTGACTCCTCTGGGTGAGTGCAAGGTACAGGTAATGCCTCTCTCGCTCCATCTCCAATCAAGGGTGTGAGAGGAAACTCCTAGTGAAGTGTAGGGTTCCACCTTAAAACCCTCTTTTTCCAGGGGCCCCCTAAGCGGATATTGAAAAGCACTGAACTGTGGACAGTGGGCGCTGTCACAAAGAGGTCCACGTGATGGGTCTCCACTGTGCAAAGATGTGCTGCACCACCTCTGGATGGAGATACCACCCGTGGTCGGCAAAGACCATGCCAGATGATTGCCAATTGGCAAGATCACATGCGGGTGAGCCCACGCCCATAATCTTAATGCTTCTCAACAGAGCAGGTGAGAAACACTCTTGTTTGTTGATGTAGAACATCACATAGGTTTTGTCCATCAAAATCTGGACAAACTAACCAGTAAGTACAGAGAATAGCACCCCAGCCCAAATCCACTGCTTCTTTCTGCAGTACAGCAGCCCGATCTTGCTGCAGGATGTGCAGATGATTAGACTGAAGGGACTAAGGGTGATGGGTCCCAGTAGAAAAGAGGATACTGGTCCTCCCAGGGTTCCACATGCTCCTTCAAGAGAAAGCTAAATCGAATTCCCTGGTGGGTAAGAGGAGGAAGAAGGATGCTAGATCTGACAGCCCCTACCTTAGCCTCTGTATCCACTGACCGAGAAATTGATTTTGTTGCTGGGGAGAAAAGATGGCCAGCACTGCCGAAAGCTGAAGTCCCTCGAAAACCTTTAAAACGTATTAAATTGTCTGTAGTGTCCAGCTGGTACTAGAGGTGCGGAGTTCTGGCTGTCACTCTCGCCACTTTAAATCTCTCAGGGTAGCATACGCTTTGCCCGCAAACAGATGTGCTTCATCAAAGAGCATATCTATTAGCGTTGGCTGGACATCTTCAGAAAAGTTGGTTGACCTGAACCAAGTATGCCTCCGTAAGGCTACTGAGAAGCCCATGGCATTGGCCACTGAATAAGCAGTATCTAGCTTGACTCTGATTATTTGTTCAGAGGCAACTTGCCAATTACAAACTACCTACCTCCTGAGGTGGTCCAGTAGGTTTGGCACCACAGTTCCCACCATGCTCCACAAAACTTGGGTGTATCTGTCGAGCAAACAAGCAGCATTTAGGGAATGAAGAGCCAAACTGCCTGCTGAGAAGTCTTTCTTCCTCACGGCTTCCAAATTCTTTAATTTCCTATCTGGTGGGACTGCAGGGAAATCACCAGGGCAAGGCATATATCACTAGACTCTCTGGAGAGGGGAGGAACAAATAAAACATCTGGGCGTACGGGAGCCGATCGATATCGACTGGCTTAAGATGGTTTACTGGTGGGAGTGATGGGGGCTTTTCCCAGGCTGTCTTTACTAGATCCAGGAGTATGTTGCTAAAATGCTACAGGGGTTCTGCAAGAACTTGAATCCGGCCTTCACAGTGAGGACATCCGAATATTTCTTGATCACAGCATAAAAACTGCCCATCTCTGTGGGGGCAGCCCTGGGGGACTCTCCATCTCAGGGGACGTCTCTAGCCCACATGTTTTGCAGGGTCAAGTACTCTCCTGTGGTCGAAAAAAGGGGTTACTGTAATTTGCCGGCTTTACTGCTGTCATCCTTGTTGTGCTAGACCAGGGGTCTCCAACGAGTAGCTCGGGAGCTACTGGTAGCTTGCCAGTACCTTCAAAGTAGCTCTCTGAGGTGAAGTTAAGCCCAGTATCAATTTCAGAGTAGGTGCCTATTAAAGAAGGCAGCACTGATCATCTCAAGACCCTAAGAGTCACAGCCAACCACAATTATCACAGTAACTCATACTAACACTCAAACACACACTGTGCCAGCTTATAGGACCTGCTACATGTCTGTATCCAATCTCAATATAATTTAGCCACAAGGAGATTGACCATGTTGCAGTCCCTCCTTTATCAGTCACAACAGTGCACCATCAAAAAAGTATGGCAGCAGTAGCCTGAGCTGTAATCAGTGCTGACCCACCAAAGTGCAGGACTGCAGGAATCAGAGTGAAAATGTGTCAGTTAGATGCATGATCAGCTCAAGACCTGAGGAGAACAGGGTATGATCCAGACCAGAGAAAATTAAGAGATTCATCAACATTTATGTGTGTGCCCATAATAAACACTATTGCTTTCTGAAACTATGCCTGGTGCCAAGAACCGCCAAATATATATGCTAGCCCCATCATAAGAGTGTTATATTTGGCATAATTGTGTCCATTCCTGACATAATAGTGCCAATGGCACAGCCATCCTAGACCTACTCTGAGCATGACTGGTCTATATGTACCTATTCCTGGCATATTAATGGTCATGGCTGATATGTGGTCTTATCTCTGATTCTTCTGGTTCACAGCCTCGGCACAACTGTAGCCCTAGTATAATGGTGGGCATTACTGGCATAATCCAGGCATCCGTGGTGCTATGGTGAGCATCCATTATGATATAATGGGGTAACCCACAATTGTCCATGGACCTGGGTAACGATTGGTATAGGAAAAAACAGTCCTAGACTTCTTTAAAACTACAAATTAGTTATGAAAAACATTCATTAGTCAAAGGGCATCTGGTACATATAGAATTAGCATTGCATCATTAATGTACCACCATTTTCTTTACAATGCAAACAAATAAATCCTCAAAAGACACAAAGGCACAAAATATCGCTCCAATAGTGTTTATTATTTAGTTACTGTTATAACAGATCACCATATTCAATGTTCCAAATAGAGAAAAAGGAGAGTGTGAAGAAGGAAAGTGCTCGTGAGGTAGGACAGATATAAAGGAGGGGAATCCAAAAAGTAAATTGAATAACCAATCAATTACACATTCTGGTATCCTTAGTAAAACTGGTTGTGGTTCATAGTAGCACCAGTTTTACAGCTAGGCCAGTCCCTTATGGATTTACAAACATTCAATTCATGATTTTTTTGATGATGCACAAAGAGCATTCATCTGTGAAAAGGCAGGCTAGAATGATATCAGGTACAGGCTCACTGGGGGAGAGTGTCGACGTTTCAACCCTGGTGCAATGAGGGTAATTTATATCCTCTGCAGGTACCCCCTGGGCAGGGTGCACTGTATGTGAAAGGTAGGACATGTCCTGGTGTGTGTGACATGTCCTGATAGTGAAATACTGCCAATTTCGTTTTCACTATTGCAAGGCCATCCATCCCATAGGCTAACATGGGAGTGGCTTTGTAACATCTTACAAGTATAACTTTCCATTGGAAAAAAAGATGGAGAAATGGAGTTTAGGCTCTTTGAATTTAGAATTTAAGAACACATCTTTTGACTGAGATTTTTTTTTTCAATTGTGTGCTTGAAAATGCCACTTAGTAGTAAAAGACACACAATTGATAGACGGAATGTAGAACAAATCAAGACATTCAAGAGATCCGGGTTAAATCCATCATTCTTTTGCTCACCATGCTACCCCAGCATAGACATGGCCATATGCAAATCAGTCTTGACCCAGTGCCTCATGGGAACAGTCCAGCCTGAACTGCCAAGCCAGGTCCTCCCTGCACTGGAAAAAAGCATCCTAATTGTAATTGTAATTTTTATTTATAGAGCGCATTATCACCTGCAGGTCTCTAAGCACTACCAGAGGGAGTACCTATCCATGCCAGTGGGGAAATGGCAGCTGTTAAATAATGTTCCAGGCTTCTGAAAAAAAGAACTGTCTTCAGCTTCTTCCTAAAAGTGAGGAGGTTCTCTTCCTTGCGTAGATTTTTCGGCAGATTATTCCAAATCTGGGGAATTGAGAAAGCTCTTCCACCCATAGAGGACAGGCTGAAACGGGGGCAGACCAGTAAGCCGGCCTCCGCTGACCGGAGCACCCTACTAGAGATGTAGTTTGTTTGACGGTCTTTGATATATCTTGGGGCTTGGCCATACATGGCTTTATGCGCAATGCAGAGACCTTTAAACTTAATTTTCTGCCTGACCTGAAGCCAATGCAGCTGGTGTAGCAGAGAAGTGGCATGAGCTCGTCTCGGCATTCTGAAGATTAGTCTGGCTGCATCATTCATAGTAACCTGTAGTCTGGCCAACAGTTATCGCGGGAGGCCAATATACAGGGAATTACCGTAATCCAGACGTGACAGTATCATAGCTGAGACTGCCAGTGTGGAAAAGGTGAGAAGAGGGGCCAGTTTCCGCAGCTGTGTCAGCAGGCCAACACATATACCCACTACTGCCGACACCTGTTGTATCATGGAGAGCTTGGCATCAATTTTGATGCCCAAGCTTTTCACGGACAATGCCGATTCCGGATAGGAGCCAAGTTCTTGTGGCCAAAAGAGATCGTTCCAGGGATTGGAGTCTGTAGTGACGGCCAAAACCTCAGTCTTATCTGGATTGATTTTAAGGGAATTGGCCGTCATCCAGTTGACAGTGAATGGGCAGTCGGCGAGCTGTCAATCTGGATAATAATTTGGGTGTCGTCAGCATAGTTATAGATCCGGCACTCTATCTGGTTTAATGCAGCTATCAGGGGCTGAAGGTAGGCGTTAAAAAGGAGGGGTGACAGTGACGAGCCCTGTGGTACCCCACATGAGAGTGTACCTAGATCGGACAGAAAGTCTGATAGCTGAACTCTCTGTGAGCGATCCTTAAGAAAAGATGTAAGCCAGGCAAGGGCCGTGCCCCGGATTCCCAGATCCGAGATCCGCGACAATAAATGGTCATGGTTGACCATGTCAAATGCCGCGGATAGGTCCAGTAAAACCAGGGCACATTGCTTTTTCTCGTCTGCCCTCAATATTAGTTCATCCAGCACGGACAGCATAACCAATTCCGTGCTATGGTGAGCCCTGAACCCTGCCTGATTAAATTCTACGAGGTGGTTGTCCTCAAGATGGTGTGAGAGGGAATATAGTATGTGCTGTTTTAATACTTTAGCAAGGAAGGGCAGCTGGGAGATTGGTCTGAATTTTTTTTAATTCTTAGTATCTGCCCCAAGTTTTTTTAGGAGCGCGATGACACGGGCCTCCTTAAAGTTAGCAGGGACGTGCCTAGGACCGGTTTCTGGGTTTTACCCCTCGTCAGCCAGGATAGCTTGAATCCAGTGGCACAGAGACCCACATCTGGGCATACCTGGCGCACTTAGGGCGAGAAAGCAAAAGACACACAATTGATAGACGGAATGCAGAACAAAGTCAAGAGATATGGGTTGAATCCATCATTCTTTTGCTCACCATACCACCCCAGTTTAGACCTGGCCATATGAAAATCAGTCCTGACCCGGTGCCTCATAGCCATGTTAGCTTGAATCCCTTGCTCTCCATGCCACTGGAGTGAAGCTACCCTGGCTGATGAGGAGTGAAACCCCGAAACCTGTCCTAGGATGCTTGTTTCCAGTCCATGGAGAACCTGGCCTGGCAGTTTCGGGCTGGACTGCGCCCTTGGGGGCGCAGTCAAGACTGATTTGCATAGGACTAGGTTCAAACTGGAATGGCACGGTGAGCAAAGAAACTATGGATTTAGGCTCAGATCTCTGTACTGGGGTAAATGTATGACATTGTTCTGCATTCTGTCCATCAATTGGTCTTTTTTCCACTTTTAGAAAGTAGGCATGTTCTTGGTTAAACATTCTGTGTGCCACTGCTGGTTTGTGTATTGACTGTCTGTTGGAGTGACAGGGGCTGGGATGTGCATTCACTGTAGACAGCCACAAGGGGGGTTGAGGTGTGTCCTGCCTTTCCTGAGCTGAATAGGCCTGGTCTGCATTTAGAGTGGTGGTGGGAGTTTTCACTAGCACCTGAATAGGCAGTGTCTCCTCTGCACAATGCTGTCTCCACCTCTTGTAGTGAAACTGGGCCAGAGAGGGCAGAACTGGCTTGGACTAGGCTCAGAGACCCTTGCCGTAAAGAGAACAAAGGAAAATGGGGTTTAAATATTGGGCCCGCAGATTCCTTACCTTAGAATAATACCTATATGGCACACCAAATCCGGTAATTGTCGAGCACTACCCATGCACGCCAGGAGGTGGCATCGCTCAGCTCCACGTTGCGTCTTCTGCGTCAGAAGTGACGTGTGAGGTGCCTATATAGGTGCTACCCTAGCATGCTGACGTCAGTTCCTTTCCGCGACTTTCCACGCCAGAAGCCCAGAGCCGCAAAGAATGCAGACAGACTAGTGTATATTAACAAGGCAGTTAGAAGCGAGAACCTATGAATCAGTCACAGAGCAGAGAGGATGGGAAGGTCAGTAAGGAATCTGTGGCTAGATAGTATCTACCAGATAAAGGGTTACAGAAGGTAAGTAAGTTGTTCATCTGATATAGACATCTAGCCGCAGATTCCTTACTTTAGAATAGATACTCAAGCAATACCTCCCCAGGGGTGGGTCTGCGACACAAACCAGAAAATCCTGCAGCACCGAATGGGTAAATTGCTGGTCACACCAGACCTGACGAACAAGTTACTTACCTTCGGTAACGCTTTTTCTGGTGGATACAGTATCTGCCTGTGGATTCCTCACCTTGTGAATATCCCCTGCGCCAGCATTCCACGGAACTTTTCTTCCCCAGCATTCCACGTCGACGTGGGCGACGTCACAATACATCGGCTCCGCACGTGACTCCGTACGACGTCATCGGAGCCATAAGAAGCCCACGTCGGCGTGATGACGTCAGTTTCACCCATTTTTTCCGTGCCTTCGAGGCGAACAGGTGAACCAACGACAATCCCAAGTATACACAGTATATAGAAAAACCAATACATATACATAGCATACAAAACAAAGGAATGCTAATCAAACAAGCATTTCCTACAAATGTACAAGAGAAAATATAAGCATTTCAAACAAGACCTATTTCATGGTATACAAAAGGTGGACAACGGGGAGGCGGGTGGGTTGGTGAGGAATCCACAGGCAGATACTGTATCCACCAGAAAAAGCGTTACCGAAGGTAAGTAACTTGTTCTTCTGATGGATACATCTGCCAGTGGATTCCTCACCTTGTGAATAGATTCCCACAGCAGTCCCCACTCCCGGAGGAGGGTGTCCACCTTTCTATACCAGAAAGTCTTGCAAGACAGAGCGCGCGAAGTGGCCCTCCCTCCTCATCTCAGAGTCCAAGCAATAATGCTTTGCGAAAGTATGGAGGGAGGCCCAAGTCGCGGCCTTACAAATATCTGCCACAGGAACACCCCGGGCCAGAGCAGATGTTGAAGACTTAGCTCTAGTAGAGTGAGCACGAATACCCTCAGGAGGAGTCTTACCAGCCAAGGCGTAGCAGATCTTGATGGTCAGTATAATCCATCTTGACAGCGTGCGCTTGTGCACCGCTTTACCTTTAGAACGACCAACGTAGCCAATAAAAAGCTGGTCATCAATACGAAAGTCCTTGGTCCTGTCCAAATAAAAACTCATAGCCCTCTTCGGGTCAAGGCGATGGAGTCTTTCTTCTTCTTTGGAAGGATGAGGGGGTGGATAAAAAACAGGGAGGGTAATAGACTGCCCCAAATGGAAAGGAGTAACAACTTTTGGCAGGAAAGCAGCCCTGGTCCTGAGAACCATCCTTTCAGCATGTAAGGTAAGAAAAGGAGGTTTGGAACTAAGAGCTTGAAGCTCACTCACCCTCCTTGCCGAGGTTATGGCTACAAGAAAAACCACCTTAAAGGACAACAGCCTCAAAGGACAATTATGAAGAGGCTCAAAAGGGGACCCCATTAAAAAGGTTAAGACAAGATTAAGGTCCCACTGAGGCATTACAAATGGAGTAGGAGGAAACATGTTTGTAAGGCCCCTGATGAACCTCAGAACAACCGGAGATTTAAACAACGAAGGTTGATCTGGAAGGCACAGAAATGCCGATAAGGCCGAAAGGTAGCCCTTGACCGTGGCCACAGCACAGCCCTGCTGAGCCAAGGAAAGAGCAAACTGAAGCACATCAGAAAGATGAGCCTTTAAAGGGTCAATAGACCTCTCTCCACACCACTTTACAAACTTAGACCACCTGTAGGAGTATATGGATTTGGTGGAGTGTCGCCTGGCCGATAAAATAACGTCCACCACATCAGGTGGGAGAGAGAAGGAACTCAGGTTGCCCCGTTCAATCTCCAGGCATGAAGGTGTAAGCTCTGGAGGTGGGGGTGTAGAACCTGCCCCTCCGACTGCGAGAGGAGGTCTGCCCTCAGAGGGAGACGGAGCGGAGGGCACGAGGAGAGGTGGAGAAGATCTGTGTACCACACCCTTCTTGGCCAGTCCGGGGCGACCAAAATGACTTGGGCCCGGTCTTGGCGAATCTTCCTCAGAACCCGAGGAATCAAGGGTACGGGAGGAAACGCGTAAAGGAGTCGTGAGCCCCAACTCAACTGAAACGCGTCCCCCAACGCCCCCTGCATCGGATACTGGAGACTGCAGAATGACGGGCAGTGCGCGTTCTCTCGGGTGGCAAACAGGTCCACCCGAGGAGTCCCCCACGTCCGAAAGACGCGACGAACCACCTCCGGATGGAGCCTCCACTCGTGGTCGGCGGAGAACTGCCGACTGAGACTGTCCGCATGCACGTTCAGCACCCCGGCCAGATGATTTGCCATCAGACAAATCTGATGGTCCTGAGCCCAGGACCACAGACGCAGGGCCTCTCTGCAGAGACAAAGAGACCCCACTCCTCCCTGTTTGTTTATATACCACATCGCGGTCGTGTTGTCCGTCAGGACTTGAACTGACTGACCGCGAAGGGAAGGGAGAAAGGCCTTGAGTGCCAAACGAATCGCCCGCAACTCCAGAAGGTTGATATGAAACAACCTCTCCTCTGGAGACCAAAGACCCTTGATCTCCAGATCCCCCAGATGAGCTCCCCACCCTAGGGTGGAGGCATCCGTTATCACTGTGGCCACCGATGGAGGTAGATGGAAAGGCTTTCCTTGGGACAGATTGCCCTCCACGCTCCACCAAGACAGATCCGCTGCAGCTTCTCCGGAGATCTTGATCGACTCCCCGAGATCCCCGTTGTGCTGATACCACTGCTTGCGGAGGCACCACTGGAGCGCCCTCATGTGCCAGCGTGCATGGTTGACCAACAGAATGCAGGAAGCGAACAGACCGAGCAGGCGAAGGACCTTCAGAACTGGAACAACCGCTCCACTGTGGAATAAAGGGACCATCTCCTGAATGTCGAGAATCCTTTGAGGAGGAGGGAATGCTCGACACACAGTAGTGTCCAGTACTGCCCCTATAAACAGGTTGCGTTGAGAGGGCACCAGGTGAGATTTGGGCACATTGATCGAAAAACCCAAGTCGAATAACAGCTGAGTTGTCACCTGCAGATGACGCTGCACCATCCCTGGGGACTCTGCCTTCAGAAGCCAGTCGTCCAGGTAGGGGAAAACCGGAATCCCCGACCTCCTGAGATGAGCAGCCACCACTGCCATCACCTTTGTGAAGACTCGAGGTGCAGTAGTAAGACCAAACGGGAGGACCGCAAACTGATAATGTTGCGACCCAACCGTAAAACGGAGATACTTCCTGTGCGACTTCAGGATTGGGACATGGAAGTACGCGTCCTGCAAGTCGAGCGACACCATCCAGTCTCCTTGCTGCAACGCTTGAAGAACCTGCGCAAGGGTCAGCATCTTGAACTTCTCCTGTTTCAGGTAAAAATTCAAGATTCTGAGGTCCAGAATCGGACGCAATCTGCCGTCCTTCTTGGGGATCAGGAAATACCGGGAGTAGCATCCCTGACCCCTTTCCTGCTCCGGAACCACCTCTATTGCGCCCTTCTGAAACAAAGCTTGAACTTCTTTCTGCAGGAGAAGCAGGTGGTCCTCCGAGCAATAACCTTGGCAAGGAGGGTAAGGGGGAGGAAACTCCCGAAAGGGAAGGGCGTACCCAGTCTCTACGAGGTTCAAAACCCAAAGGTCGGTTGTAACAGATTTCCAACCCCGTAGAAAGTAGGACACCCGACCCCCCACAGGTCTTACATGATCCGGGATGGGGGATCTAGGGCTGCTTCCCTGAAGCCTCATTTGGAGCAGAGGAGGAGGAGGAAGAAGAGGGGTTGCGACCAGAACCTCTCCGACCCCTTTGCTTCCCTCTATAGGAGCGATAGAGGGGATTCTGCTGCTGTTGTTGCTGCTGCTGTTGTGGCTGTCGGAAGGAGCGAAAGGATGACCTTCCGAATCCCCTAGCCTTCCGGAAAGTTGAACCTCTAGCAGGAACCTGCAGACCCAAGGACTTCGCCGTCAACCTACTGTCCTTAAAACGTTGAAGAGCAGAATCTGCCTTCTCCCCAAACAACTTTTGTCCATCAAAGGGCAGATCCACCAGCGTGGCCTGGACATCTGCAGAAAACCCTGAGGAACGGAGCCAAGCTTGTCTCCTTGCGGCAATGGACGACCCCATAATCCTCGCCACAGAGTCCGCCGTATCCAGCCCAGACTGGATCACCTGCCTGGCAGCTGCCTGAGTGTCCGCCACAACCTCCATGAAGGACGACTTATCCCCCTCAGGTAACTTAGGGGCCAAAGTTTTTATAGAGTCCATCAGGGCATGAACATAACGCCCCAGCAAGCATGTGGCATTTGATGACTTCAACGCCATACTTCCTGAGGAGAATGTCTTTTTGGCCGCCTGATCAACTTTCTTTGACTCCCTATCAGCAGGAGATTGGGGGAAAGCACCCGAAGCATGTTTAGAACATGAAGCCTGCACCACTAGGCTCTCCGGAGAAGGATGCGTGGATAAAAAATCCGGGTCTCCTGGCGCAACCCTGTATCTCCTTGCCACCTGCCTGCAAACTGCTGGAGCTGACAGAGGCTTCTTCCACACCTCCAACACTGGTTCCAAGAGAGCCTCATTAAAAGGTAACAAAGGCTCCTAAGCCGACGTCGGGGAGTGCAACACCTCTGTAAGCAGATTGGACTTGTATTCCACAGAGGGCAGCTGCAGATCTAACAACTCCGCGGCCTTCTTGATCACAACATGGTAGGGCGCCAATTCCTGTGGTGGAGAAGACCTTGTAGAAGCATGCTCCCACTCCGGGGTGGTATCCAAACCACTTGCTACCTCTATACCTCCAAACTCATCCGAAGAAGAGTCGACCTCACCTTCTTCCACCTCAGCCCGATATCTTTCCTCCTCCAAAACCCTTTGGGCCTCCAGCCTCGATCGATTCCGGGGAGCCGGCGTCGTCGACGTCGTACGCGGCGTCGGTGGAGCCAAAGGCACCGGCGTCGGAGGCGCTACAGGTGGAGTCGGCGGCGCCGGATGCGGCGTCGATGGAGTCGGCCTCGGCGTCAAAGAAGGCTCCGAAGATTGACCATCCATCCGAGGTCGAGCCGGATTCCCAACCGGCGCCGGAAACTGCCAAGAAGGCGCCATCGGCATAAAAGGCAGAAAAGGAGCCTGAGCGTATTGCTGCGGCACTCCCAGAGAAAACGCCATCGGACCCACGGGACCTGCTGGTGCTCCGGATGGGAAGGATGCTCTCTGAAAAATGCCATACATGGCATTCAGAAATCCCGAAGGATCCGTACCTGGAGCCGGGAATTGGGGATAAGGAACTGCCCCTGTATCCTCCTGTGGAGCCACCGGCATCGGCTCCTCAGAATCCTCCACCGGAGCCGCGGAGTCATCAGGCACCGGAACAGACTCTTCCTGCTCCTGCTCCACATCAGATTCCACCCGACCCGGAGTCGAAGCCTTGGACGGCGCCGGCGACGGCGTCGGGGAACGAGCTGGAGTCCGCTTCGGAGAGGGAGACTTCGAAGACTTATCAGGAGAAGGCGAAGGAGACCAGACCTTGCTCTGACGTCGACGAGGCGAAGCCGACCTCGACCTCTTAGACTTCGAGGACCGACGCCGAGAAGAATGCTTCCTCTTCTTATGGTGCTTCTTCGACTTCGACGACCTCGAAGTCGAAGACTCCCGCCTGGACTTCTCCTTTTTCCTCCCTCTCTTCTCCTCACCGATCTTCTTCATGAAGAGTTTGGTCTTCCTCTCCTTCAGCGCTTTAGGATTCATGCTCCTACAGCACCCGCACTCATCCACGTCATGATCAGAGGAGAGACACCATAAACAATTCTGATGCGGATCCGTCATGGACATCAGGCCTCCGCACTCCCTACAGGGCTTAAAGCCCGACTTCCTCGTCGAAGACATACCGATTTTAACAAAATTACACCACTAGATTACAAAGTATCTAGAGAGCACTGGGAAAAAACCGTTGCGCGTCGACGGCGCGGAAAAAAAGGGAACTGACGTCATCACGCCGACGTGGGCTTCTTATGGCTCCGATGACGTCGTACGGAGTCACGTGCGGAGCCGATGTATTGTGACGTCGCCCACGTCGACGTGGAATGCTGGGGAAGAAAAGTTCCGTGGAATGCTGGCGCAGGGGATATTCACAAGGTGAGGAATCCACTGGCAGATGTATCCATCAGAACATATAGGCAGTAGTTTTTGGTGAACGTGTGCAAGGATGCCCACGTTGCTGCCTGACAGATGTCTAGGACAGGGACTCTACAAGCTAACGCAGTGTTCCCAGCCTTGACTCTAGCAGAATGAGCATGCAAGCCTCCAGGGGGTGATTTTTGGTCAATTCATAGCAGATATTTATTCAGGGTACTACCTATAGTGAGAGGGTCCTCTTATGTACAGCCTTCCCATTCTTAGTATCAACTTTCCCCACGAAGAGTTGATTATCCACGCGGAACTCTTTTGTACGATCTAGATAGAACAACAATGTTCTTTTTGGGTCCAGAAAATGGACTCGTCGTTCTTCTTTAGAAGGGTAAGACAGATTTTGGGTTAAATTGTTCACATCATCACCTCTGTCACCCTCTGATGGTGGCAAATTCTGATCAGAATCAGAACCAGAACCAAAAAGGTGATGGAGTATCTGAAGATGGCTTTGTGTTAATGGGAGTGTATTATCGGAGCAAGACTGAACACGGACATGGTATGCTGGAGTGAGGTGAGAGTGTGATCTCGATTGGGGTCAAGACTGATTTGAGTCCGTATTGGAGTCTGCACCAGGTCCCCTTCTGACACCAGTGAAGTCAGTACTGGCATTGACGAAAGAGGGACCAGTGCAGTCCTTGGACCAGGAGTGTAAGTCAGCATCGGAATTTGGTGTTAAACCCAAGGCAGTTTCAAGGGGCTTAGATCGTTCAAGGACAGATCTGCTGGCGGTAACCTGATTGCAGATCTTTAGTGCCCAAAGATGTGTCAGAAGGAGCTAGAATAATACCATGAATATGCGGCAAGGTCTCTTTAAACACCTCAACCCGATGTGGTGTCGCCAATGGCTCAGGAAATTCGGGGCGCATCAGGTTATGGCATCTGCTCCTCAATCTGAGATCAGGAGCAAGATCCACTGGCAATTTGACACCTGTCTCTTTAAAAAGAGAGTGGCCAGGCGAATAGGGGTCCCACTTCGACTTCCTATGAGGCTTTTTTTGACATGTACTTCCCAGAATACTTTGACCAGAAAAAGACTGGGTGCGAAAGTGGCTTCAGGAACGTGTCCTCTCTTTCGCTTTGGAGCAGAACTTCCTCTAGGTCCGTAACTTCTTTTGATATTTGGAAACTGCAGCTTAGCTTCACTGTCCCAGATAGCCTTTGGATGCATGAGGACACATTCATTGCATGACATGGAGTCATGCACCAATCCCAAACACCAAAGGCACCTGTTGGGTCGTCAGTAATTGCCATCTGTTGCCGAAAGTCATAGCATGGTTCAAACCCTTTAGTCTTTGGTATGGACATAGTTCCCTTGCACACTGAAATGTAATTTGTGAGAAACTCATTAACCAATGAAAAAGGAAGTAGATCCATGTTTGAAGGCATGGACACATTGGAACTGACCCTGAAGGGCAGGATTGGTGCTTCTGTGTAGTTATGCTCTGTCATTCCCAGGGCTGAACGAGGCCAATGCAGAGTTGCACAGAAGCACTGGTATTAAAACTTTCAGATCCAGTCTGGCGCCTGGGGATATTCTAAAGGTGAGAAATCTGCAGTTAAAAGTATCCATCAAAAAAAAGGAATTAGATTCAGTCAGGATGAAATGATTTTTCATTTAGCCACAAATGACCTAAGTGGCATGTTTGGCACGGAGTCCCTGAATAAAAATGAATATACAATACTATTAAGACTTCTACGAGGAGGAGGTGCCTATGTTATTTAAACAAGAAGTCACCATATCACGCATTAAGTGAGAGGCTGCGATAAGGCACATTATGCCATAACAGGTAGCATCACATACTTATCATTTTGTATACTAGGCTAATACACAAGACTATGAGTGTAGTAAATTGATAATGCCACCCTCTGTTCTCCCCTACACTTTATGCTGGGACAACAAATGATTTACAACTTTAAATACCCACTGCCCTTTAAGGTGTTATAGTAGTACTTCAAATTTATAAACTTTCTAAAGGATCTCAACAATAACTAGCACACGAGGTTAGGTTTCCTTGCTCTGCTCATGAACAATAGGGGATACTGTAATAAGTACTCTTAGTGAGTACTTATGAGTGGACATAAACAATTATTAAACTAATATCTTAATGTTTTGGTGTAAGCATTCCTCATAATTTGATCGATTTTCTATGCTATTGTCATACCACATCATCTCTATATTTATTTTTTTGAGTGCTAATCTGCACTAAAATGTAATTATGTGCAATTTCATAATGTGCAAATAATCAGTGCCATGTATTATTAAAGCCATGTAGCATTATATTTAAACTGGAATATTTCAGAGAAAAGTAACATACCATTACAAAAACACACAAAAGAAAAGAGCCTTATATCCCTGGGGGATAAAGCCATGTCAGATATCCAGATAAACTAAATTTACATGCAATCAATATAAATAGAAATAATGTATTTGAGTCCATGGCTTTCCTGAAAATCTGTCATGCATTCGGTCCTCCTGACACTAGATTAGATCCACTGTCAACTAAATAATAAGATCAGAATTCAACAGTTCGCTAGAAAATAAGCACAGGCAGAGCCAATGGGTCATCATGGGTAGAACACAGAGCGGGATGAGAGGTAGGGAGGGGCAAACAACAGCACGGAGCATGCAAGCAGCAACACGGAGCAGGGAGAGTAAAGGCAAGCAACAACAGGGAGTGGGACAGGCGGGAAGGTGGCGGCAAGCAACAACACTGAAATGGCGGGGAGGGAGGATGAGGCAACCAACAACATGGAGTGGGAGGTGAGGGAGGGTTTGCAAGCGACAACACGGATTGGGGAGGGAGGGTGGCGGCAAGCGACAACACGGATTGGGGAGGGAGGGTGGGGGCAAGCGACAACACGGATTGGGGAGGGATGGTGGGGGCAAGCGACAACACGGATTGGGGAGGGAGGGTGGGGGCAAGCAACAACACGGATTGGGGAGGGAGGGTGGGGGCAAGCGACAAGACGGAGCAGGGAGGGAGGGTGAGGGCAAGCAACAAGACAGAGCAGGGAGGGAGGGTGGGGCAAGCAACAACACGGAGCAGGGAGGGTGGGGCAAGCAACAACACGGAGCAGGGAGGGAGGGTGGGGCAAGCAACAACACGGAGCAGGGAGGGAGGGTGGGGCAAGCAACAACACGGAGCAGGGAGGGAGGGTGGGGCAAGCAAGCACACGGAGCAGGGAGGGAGGGTGGGGCAAGCAAGCACACGGAGCAGGGAGGGAGGGTGGGGCAAGCAAGCACACGGAGCAGGGAGGGTGGGGCAAGCAACAACATGGTGCAGAGAGGGAGGGTGGGGGCAAGCAACAACACGGAGCAGGGAAGGAGGGTGGGGTCAAGCAACAACACGGAGCAGGGAGGGAGGGTGGGGCAAGCAACAACACCGAGCAGGGAGGGAGGGTGGGGGCAAGCAACAACCCGGAGCAGGGAGGGAGGGCCGGGGCAAGCAACAACACGGAGCAGGGAGGCAGGGTGGGGGCAAGCAACAACACGGAGCAGGGAGGGAGGGTGGGGGCAAGCAACAACACGGAGCAGGGAGGCATGGTGGGGGCAAGCAACAACATGGAGCAGGGAGGGAGGTTGGGGGAAAGCAACAACACGGAGCAGGGAGGAAGGACGGGGCAAGAAACAACACAGAGCAGGGAGGGCAGGGGCAAGCAACAACAGGGGCAGGGAGGGTGGGGGGGCATGCAACAACACAGAACAGGGAGGGGGGGCATGCAACAACACAGAACAGGGAGGGAGGGTGGGGGCAAGCAACAACACAGTGCGGGGAGGGACGGTGGGGTCAAGCAACAACACAGAGCAGGGATGGAGGGTGGGGGCAAGCAACAACACAGAGCAGGGAGGGAGGGTGGGGCAAGCAACAACACGGAGCAGGGAGGGAGGATGGGGCAAGCAACAACATGAGCAGGGAGGGTGGGGGAAGCAACAACACGGAGCAGGGAGGGCGGGGGCATGCAACAACAGAGCAGGGAGGGAGGACGGGGGCAAGCAACAACACGGAGCAGGGAGGGCGGGCAAGCAACAACACGGAGCAGGGAGGGAGGGCGGGGGCAAGCAACAACACGGAGCAGGGAGGGAGGGCGGGGGCAAGCAACAACACGGAGCAGGGAGGGAGGGCGGGGGCAAGCAACAACACGGAGCAGGGAGGGAGGGCGGGGGCAAGCAACAACACGGAGCAGGGAGGGAGGGCGGGGGCAAGCAACAACACGGAGCAGGGAGGGAGGGCGGGGGCAAGCAACAACACGGAGCAGGGAGGGAGGGCGGGGGCAAGCAACAACACGGAGCAGGGAGGGAGGGCGGAGGCAAGCAACAACACAAAGCAGGGAGGGAGGGCGGTGGCAAGCAACAACAAGGAGCAGGGAGGGAAGGCAGGGGCAAGCAACAACGAGTAAGGAGGGAGGGGCTAAGCAACAACACAGAGCATGCAAGCAACAACACTGACCTTTCAGGCAACAACACAGAGCAGGGAGAGAGGGTGGGGGCAAGCAACAACACAGAGCAGGGAGGGAGGGCCGGGGCAAGCAACAACATGGAGCAGGGAGGGAGGGCAGGGCAAGCAACAACATGGAGCAGGGAGGGAGGGCGAGGGCAAGCAACAACATGGAGCAGGGAGGGAGGGCGGGGGCAAGCAACAACACAGAGCAGGGAGGGAGGGCGGGGCATGCAACAACATGAAGCAGGGCAGGGGCAAGCAACAACACGGAGCAGGGAGGGAGGGTGGGGGCAAGCAACAACACGGAGCAGGGAGGGAGGGTGGGGGCAAGCAACAACACGGAGCAGGGAGGGAGGGTGGGGGCAAGCAACAACCCGGAGCAGGGAGGGAGGGCGGGGGCAAGCAACAACCCGGAGCAGGGAGGGAGGGCGGGGGCAAGCAACAACACGGAGCAGGGAGGGAGGGTGGGGGCAAGCAACAACACGGAGCAGGGAGGGTGGGGGCAAGCAACAACACGGAGCAGGGAGGGAGGGTGGGGGCAAGCAACAACACGGAGCAGGGAGGGAGGGTGGGAGCAAGCAACAACACTGAGCAGGGAGGGAGGGCGGGGGCAAGCAACAACTCAGAGCAGGGAGGGAGGGCGGGGGCAAGCAACAACAAGGAGCAGGGTGGGTGGGTGGGGGCAAGCAACAACAAGGAGCAGGGTGGGTGGGTGGGGGCAAGCAACAACAAGGAGCAGGGTGGGTGGGTGGGGGCAAGCAACAACAAGGAGCAGGGTGGGTGGGTGGGGGCAAGCAACAACAAGGAGCAGGGTGGGTGGGTAGGGGCAAGCAACAACAAGGAGCAGGGAGGGTGAGTGGGGGGGGCAAGCAACAACACGGAGCAGGGAGGGTGGGTGGGTGGAGGCAAGCAACAACACGGAGCAGGGAGGGCGGGGGCATGCAACAACACGGAGCAGGGAGGGCGGGGCATGCAACAACACGGAGCAGGGAGGGAGGGCGCGGGCATGCAACAACACGGAGCACGGAGGGAGAGCCGGGGCAAGCAACAACACGGAGCAGGGAGAGAGGGCGGGTGTTAGACCTGGCACCACTGGCGTGGGTCTCCCTTCCATTTTTCGCTGTTGTCTCCTCTGTTTTTGCTGGTAATAGATGCTCTGGGCGCTGTGCCACTGCCATTCAGTGCCACAGCACGAATGCTCCCTGTGTAAAGATGACATGTGAATTGGTATATCCATGATTGGCTTATTTGGTTTACCTGTTAGTCCCTAGTAGCGTGGCCTGTGTGTGCCCAGGGCTGGTAAACCAAATGCTGCTGGTGGGCCTGCAGCGCTGGTTTGCGCCACCCACAGAAGCAGCTTGTAAAGTGTGTCTCAGACCTGCCACTGCAGTGTCTGCGTGCAGTCTAGAACTGCCATCTTGGCTGTGAAGTACACCCACTTCCCAGCCCCTGAACCTTCCCTTGGCATCATGTAAGCCACCCCTCTGGTAGGGTGCATTGTATGTGTAAGGTAGGACATGCTCTGATGTTTGTACCATGTCCTGGTAGTGAATTACACCTAATTTCGTTTTTCACTACTGTAAGGCTACCTGTTCTCCATAGGCCAGAATGGGAGGTTTGGCTATTACATTCTATAGTCCTAACTGACCCACAGAAAATGGTAGAAAAACGAATTTATTTTTATATTCTGTGTTTGAAAATACCACTTTTAGAAAGTAGGTATTTTCTTGCCTAAGCCTTCCAGTGTGCTCTGCTGTTATGTGTATTGGCTGTCTGGTTTTGGAGGGACAGGGCAGGCTGAGTGAGACCTGGGTTGAATAGTAGCTCTGCATTGGAGTATGGGGAGGGGTAGCTCCTGGACCTGAATAGGGCTGTGCCTGGCATGGTGAATGCTGGCTCCACCTCCCACTGTGCGTCTGATGGCAGAGCCCCTCTTTCTGAAAGGAAGGATGCAGCCTGGTAAACAAAGTGCTCCAGGGCTGGGCAGAACTGGTTATGGCTGGGTTCAGTGACTTGAGGCTTCTGAGAACAAATACTTTTGGGGTATAAATATCTGTGCCCAAATCCCTACTATTTGTTTTGCTCCTGGACAACAAGAAGAACCTCTGTCCGTGTAACTGAAGGAATCTGCAGGAGAAGGACTGTCCTTGTGCTTGTGTGCTGTTTCTTTGCCTGGCCTCTAGTAGTTACTACTGGACTTGGAAGAATAGGAAAAGGACTTTGAAGGAACTTTTATTTTTGCTACAGCAAACACCCAAGGGCTAGAAGAGAGCTAGCCTCATGCAGGAGTCTCAGGCACATCAGACTCCACCACCAGCCTCCTGTTTCCTCCCAGCGAGGATTTCTATCTGCAGGTGAGGCTCCTGTGAGTTCCAGGGCCTCTAGTTCTATTGTGGAGAAGAGAGTGCTGAAAATCGTCGCTAACACCCGTCAGCGAACCGCTGCAGCTGAAGAGCGTGGGGAAAATCGTCGCTCTGCTGCCGCCGAGTGCTCGCTACCGGAGATCATCGCATCACCTGTCGGCGGGCTGCCAAACGCTCACTAACCCGAAGATTATCGCATTACATGTTTGCGGGCCTGAAAGCGCTTGCTAACCAAAGATCATCACATCACCAGTCTGCGGGCTGCCAAACGCTCGCTAAGCCGAAGATTATCGCATTGCATGTTTGCGGGCCTCAAAACACTCGCTAACCAAAGATCATCGCATCGAGTTCATCGCTTCACGACATCGCAGAGCGGACGCCGAGCGTTCGCCATTTTCATCGCATCGCACCAGGATTGCCGCTCCCTCGCGGAGCGCCATTTTCTTTCATCGCAACAAGATCGCACATGCAACAGGCTCGCCACATCATCCTCCCTTCGCGGCAAGTATTTTATCGCATCGCCGGCTTAGCGTGCAGAAGTTTGTCGCTTTGTCCTACCCACAAACCAGCGCATCATCCTCCCTTGCGGCAAGGATTCAACGTATCGCTGGTTAGCGTAAGAAAAATCATCGCTACAACTCCTTAGCAATATTTTTGTTGCTTTGCTACAGAATCCAGGTATCTTGTGAGTAAAAGGGTCGCAGAGACCACTGCCTTGAACTGAACTCCTCCTTGCACACCTTGAACTATTTTTTCAGTATTTTAAGAGTAACCCTAATTTTCTAGTATTGTGGATTTTTACTGTTATTGGTCTTGTGTTAAGTCTATATATAAAGATACTTATTTTTTATAACTACTTGTGTGGCGTCCCTTTGTAGTGTTCTTCACTGTGTTACTGTGTATGGACATAAATGCTTCACACACTGCCTCTGAGATAAGCCTAGCTGCTCGTGCTACGTTACCACAGGGTTGAGCAGGGGTTATCAAAGGGTGTAGTCTGCTTACTCTGGCTTAGGAAGAAGGGTCCCTACTTGGACAGTGGCCAGCCATTGCCAACTAGAGACCCCCATTTCTAAGGGGGCAAGCAACAACACGGAGCAGGAATGGAGGGCGGGGCAAGCAACAACAAGGAGCAGGGAGGGAGGGCGGGGCAAGCAACAACAAGGAGCAGGGAGGGAGGGCGGGGCAAGCAACAACAAGGAGCAGGGAGGGAAGGCATGGGCAAGCAACAACAAGGAGCAGGGAGGGAAGGCATGGGCAAGCAACAACAAGGAGCATGCAAGCAACAACACTGACCTTTCAGGCAACAACACTGAGCGGGGAGGGAGGGTAGGGCAGGCAGCAACTTTGAGCGGCCAGGGTGGGAGGCACAATCAACATCACTGAGCGAGGAGGGTGGGTGGGAGGTTGGGGCAAGCTACAACACTAAACGGGGAGGGTGGTCGAGGCAAGCATGGCAAACAACAACACTGAGTGGAAGGGTGGGTGGTGCAGGCAACAACATTGAGCAGGCAGGGTAGGAGGCACAAGCAACAACAATGAGCGGGAAGGATGGGTGGGACAAGCAACAACACTGAGCAGGGTGGGTGGGGCAGGCTACAACACTGAGCAGGAACGGTGGGTGGGGCAAGCGACAACACAGAGCATGGCAAACAACAATACAGAGCGACGCAGTATGGGAGGAGGTGGTAGGCAAGCAACCGAAAGGCAGAACCGCACAGGTGAGGCAGGGGAACATAAGTGTGCGTGCATTACTAAAGCATATGAATGAGACATGGAGGGGTGCGCACATGAGGTCGACATGTCTTAAACACATGCAGTCACAAGGGGGGGGGTTTCAACCAAGAGAACAATTTAGCTCCTACAAGACAAGAAGAGGAAGGACACAAGTACTTGGTCCATACTTCAGAAGATGGCCAAACAGAAGAAGAGAAAGTGAAGCCAGCATGCGTTGGCCAAAGGAAAGCAAGCAAATGAGAGTGGTGATGAAGACAACTAATGGTTAGCAAAGGATGATCTCTAGGGCCATTGTAAGCTGCAAAAAGTGTTGCAAGTAACCGCGCATTTGCTGTCTCAGGCGAGACCTAAAAAGAGAGACAACCAGAAAAAATGCTCAATAGAACCTGGTTCTGAAAAAGTGTTCTCTGCTTTCGAAACACATGTTTAAAGGGTGTTATTTGCAACTTACATTATCAAGCCTGGAGTCTTCCTGAAGATTAACTTTCACTCTTTCCAACAATTGTTGCCACCTCTCAGGGGTCTGACTTAATTTGTTCTCCAATTTTTCAATTTCCTGCAGTAAAGAAACAAAATCAATCTCCTTGGAAAAATGTTCCAGTTCAAGCATCTCAGTTAAATAATTAGCCTTACCATTGCTGTTACAAACAAACTCACCAATATTTATATCCAGTCCAAGCAGTGATATTATACCTGAACTGTGACAAAAGCAACGTTGATTATCTTAAAAATGTAGACAGGGCAGTTCAATAAATGGTAATGAATTAAATTAAAATATTTGGTCTAGACTAAAAATACAATCGCATGTATTCTGTTTGGTAGCAAACTGATACAATTTCCATTAAATACGTTCTTACATCGCATAATGGAAGAAGGGAAACAGAGCAATAGAAGGACATTTGTCAAGTGAGGCCCATATCACACATATGGCAACATGCAAATACCGTTTATACTTGTTTGTCGAGTACAACATTTTAACTTATAAACACATCATGTCCTCAGTAAAAATTAACTTAAGATGAAAGCGCAGCACTTCCTTAATTCACTCTTTTTACAAGCTCTGATAAGAACCTAGATTTTAACTACATGCCTAGACAAACCTTAAAGGCTAAACAATTACATACAAGAAAGAAGGAATTTGTGTCTAACGCTCTCCTCATAACATGCAAACAACCGAAGCTTTGTTTAAGGAGTATCAGTCTCAGGAAAACAACAAAAAAATTGGAGCAAGCCCATACGTTTCCCATTAAAACAAAAATTCACAAAGAAAAGCTAGCGCAATGGTTATATTTTCATTGTTGTTATATTTTTATTATTTTTTGTTACAAGCCCATGCCACAGAAATGAAAAGAAAGTATGGCACCACATAAATGTGACCACCATTTTCTGGCTTAAAATTATTTTAATTTAAAAAACATTCACTGATATGGCTGCTTTACTAGTTAGGTTTTTAAATGAAAGAAAAACATATGCTACTTGCCTCACTCAGACATGGAGCATAGCTGACACGATTGAGTTTGTACTAGCCGCATGCACAAAATAACTTGGGACCCTAATAATCCCAAAAGTCTACTCTACAGAATATGGAGGCATGCCGGTGGGTAGGGAGTCTGAGGTTAAGATAGAGTACCCACCAGAAACAGCGCTAGTAGTGGTAACTTATTCTTCTGAGGGATACTTCTAACTGCAGATTGCTCACTTTGTGAATCAGTCCCAAATCAATGCCCCCTCTAAGGAGGTTGGTCTGTGGAGCGGACATACACAAGAGCCCCTACACGATTCTGCAGGTTAAATGACCCTCCCTGCAGACTAGACAATTTATGCAGTAGTGCCTGATACGGTCAGATCTCCAAAACAGGAACACGCGAGCCAGGGATGTAGTGGTGGCCTTCACCCTGACAGAATGAGCTCTACAAGTCTCTGGAGACCTTTTTTGGCCAAGGGATAACATTTTAATTCAGAGGACAATCCATCACGATAAGGCCTGTGTCTAGACATCTTTCCTTCGTCGCACTGGCAAACCCAAACACAGTTGATTCTTAACACTGTGCTCCATAGTCAAAATAAATTCAGAAAATAAGGGTACAGCCTGTATCCACTCCTTCTCTATGGAAGGATGTAGAGGAGAAAAGGACACAGAGAGTCTGATGGACTGCCTCTTGTGGAAAAGATGCGCCACTTTCAAGAGACAGGGTACAAAGCACTTAAGTTTCAGGTTGTCAGGGAAAAGATGGTATATCGAGGACGAAAAGACAAGGCCTGCAGTTCGCTGATATGACCCGCAGAAAAGGTGGCTATGAGAAACACAGTTTTCAACGTTAAGAGCTATAGACTACAGCTGTAGAGGTTCAAATGGAGCACACATCAATTGGTTGGCCAAAGACAAAAATCGAAATGAATCAGCAGTAGCTGTGCTGTTTTTGAAAATTTCCAGTGGTGCGCCACCCTTTTTTCCAAAAGGTATAGCCCCATCAAATATCATATCCATCAATGATGCAAGATTGTCTCTGGAGAATTCATTGGTGCACCCAGGTGTGCAATCTGATAATGACAGTGGTACCCACTACATTTTCAACCAAGCCTGTGGTGTCCAGAGCATATAATGTGTTTTGATGCATCTTGTCCATCTGTGCAAAGACATTATGCAGGTCCTTAGGCAGTGCAGGAAGAACAGCATGCGTCATGGCACATATGCATGACTCTAGCAACCCAATAGGCAGACAACATTCTAAGAATGCAGTGCCAGACTTCCTGAGGAAAACACTTGCCTGCCCATTGCATCAATCCCCTTAGATATCTCACTTGTTGGCGATCCAAGGAAGGATTTAAAAATCACTTTGCAAGTGAAGGCCCTTATCAGAAGGCTCTCTGGAGTGTGATACTGCCAAAAAGTCCGGGCCTATCGTGCCTAGCAATGCAGTGATTCACTGCTAGCACAAAAATGATTTTGACCAAACTGACAGAAGTTCTGAAACAGACACCCCAGGTTGCAACATCTCAGTAAAGAGATTTCTTCTCATCTACTCTGTGGTGAGGGATAGTTCTTGCACTAGCCCTTCGAATCACAACAGAGAAAGAAGCATTTTTATCAATTGGAGGTCTCAACAGAGAATGAAGGACATATTAAGGAGCCGAATCTAGGTCACCGGAATGCTGTGTAAGTCAAGATACAAGCCAGCATCAGTATAAGGAAGTGGTAGAAAGCAGTCCACCTCCTCATCGTCATCATCATTTTGTACTGGTTGAAGATTTTACATTGCATGAATAAGACCAGAAAATAACCCCAATCCTATTGCTGAAGTAAAACAACTGGAGGGGAGTCTTCCTCTTCAACTGGTAGTGATTTTGTGATTATATAGCATAATATAGGTGAAGGACGCTTGCTCTGTCTATACTATACCAAAAAGATGTTTAGTGTGCAGAGAGTCCAGTTTTAGTGGAAGCTGGGCTGAGCAGTTAGGCTTATCAGAGGGTAGTGTGAATGCATTTCCTGTGCACACTCAATGACTGACTCCAGACAAATGTCTGTGGAAAAATATGACTTGTTACTTTTATATTTAGAAACCAAGTTGAACTCAGTTACAGGTGAGTAGACTTATATGCAATACTTTCAATTACTGGCAATAGGTTTTGTATAGATCAAACAATACTTTGCATGTGCATGAAATGCTTTTCAATACAGAAAGAGATACTTTGTATGCAGGATCACACTTAGTACAATACGGTGAGAGACCGATACAATGCTATTGAAAAAAGGTAGGTGAGTAACTTACAGGTAAGTAAGCCGTTCTCAAATTCAGGCTCCGGGGTTTGGGTCAACACTGGGTTAGGGTCTGACCAAGGTAGGTACTGAACCACCAGTGGGCATGCAGCGGCCAGGTGAAGCGGTCACTGGGCCCAATGTTATCCTATGGAGGCTGGGGCACCTCGAAGAGACACCGGTTACAGGTAAGTACCTGTGGTTCAAGGACACAAGCTAGCCTGGCTGAAGAAGGGTGACATACCCTGAAACCGGTGCCAGGATGCTTGTTTCTGGTCCAGGGAGGACCGGGTCTGGTAGTTCGGTCTGGACTGTTCCCAGGGGGCACAGGGTGAAGACTGATTTGCATATGGCTGGGTTGGCGTAGTGGGCAAAAAAACGATGGATTTAACCCAGATCTTTTGACTGGGGGAGAACGTTTGCATTGTCAGCATTCCGTCCATCATTTGTTTTCTGTAACACTTTTTGCCCTAAGTGAGATGGGTATGCCCAGACGTGGGTCCCTTGCTCACTGTGCCACTGGATTCAAGCTGCCTGGCTGAAGAAGGGTAACATACCCTGAAAGCGGTCCCAGGATGCTTGTTTCTGGTCCAGGGAGGACCTGGCCTGGCAGTTCGGTCTGGACTGTTCCCCTGGGGCACAGGGTCAAGACTGATTTGCATATGGCTGGGTCCAAACTGGGGTGACGTAGTGGGCAACAAAACAATGGATTTAACCCAGATCTTTTGACTGGGGGAGAATGTTTGCATGGTCAGCATTCTGTCCATCATTTGTTTGCTGTAACACTGGGCGTTCGGATCAGCACTGGAGGGGCCACATAAGAGCACTGGGACTGCACACCAGCGACTCAGGGGTGGCCAGGTGCAGAGTGCAAAGAAGGCGTCAAGGGCCCGTTGAAATCAATAGAGATCCTCTGTTGGGGAAAACGGCTGCAGGCTCAGTTCCAGAGGCTGGCTGAGGGAATCCCATGACTGTAGAGATAAGTTGGATAGTGGGGGGATGCCAGGACACCGTTGGTTGGACACACAAAGGCTGGGGGGCTGCAGGTGCGTCTTTCAACATCAGGTTTTCTCACCAGATCCGGTCACAGTCAGGGGAACACTTTAGGTTGAGGCTACAGGCATCGAGGCGGATGTCAGGAGAGGTTGTCAAATGCTGGATCCCTGGTCAGGGTTGCCGGGGAGACTTTACTTGGTCAGTTGGACACCTGGACGTGGGCATCAAGTGCAGAGTGGTGCAAGTGTCGTGGATCCACCTGGATCCGGAATCCTTGTGTTGGTTTCTTGGCTGGACATATCCAGTGTCCACAGGAGACAAGAGTGTTTGTTGAAGACAGTACAGGTCCTCCTTGGTTCTTGTGGTTGCTGGCTGCGGGCCAGCCCGGTTTATTGAAGCAGGGTCGCTTGAGGAGGAGACAGGCCGGTAAGACTAGGGAAAAGTCAGTTGTCTTCTTCTACACTGCTGCACGGCTCTTTGGTCCTTTTTCTTCTTAGGTCGTCAAATATGAGGAACAAGGTAAGGGAATAAATACTAAATTTAAGGGCGTTACTGAGGTCGGGGGTAGTAGCCAATGGCTCTTGTCACTTAGGGTGACTACACCCTTTAGGTGCCCTCTCCCTTTGGGGAGAGGGGCACATACCTGTTCCTATAGGACCTAATTCTCCAAATCAAGATGGAGAATTTCTAAGAGAGGGGTTCACCTCAGCTCCTGGTGACCCTAGGGGTGTGCCAGCCTGAGGTGGACACTCCACTCACTAATTTTTCCGCCTGTCCAGCTGCCAAAAGTGGGGCCTGGACAGGGAGTGGGCCTCTACACTAGTTGGAGCTGCCCAAATCAACACATCACACAAAGAGCGCCTTTGAGGCTCACTGCCAAGTGTTGCCGTGCCTGCCAGAGAGGGGAGTAAAGCACCTCCATCCAGAGCAGGCTTTGTTCCTGACCTCCAAGAGCCCAAAGGCTCTCACCCCATTAAGCCATAAACCTGTCTGGTGGTGCCTGGCTGGTGGGAACCAGTCATTCAATACAATAAAAGTTAGTCGTTTTTCAGGGGGCACCTCTAAGATGCCCTCTGAGTGCATTTTATAATAAATCCAAAACTGGAGGCTTCAGTGTGGGTTTATTATGCTGAGAGGCTTGGTACCAAACTTCCCGGTTTTTAGTAAAGCCATCATGGAGCTGTGGAGTTCATACTGACAAACTCCCAGCCCATGTTCTTAAACTGGCTTCACTACACTTATAATGTCTGTGAATGGCACAGACATTGTAGGGGCATATTGCTCTTGCAGCTATGCCCTCACCTGTGGGAGCGTTTACCCTGTCTTAAGGCTATGAGGCCTGCTAGAGGGGTGACATACCCACGCCACAGGTTGTGTTGGTGGGCAAGGCACACAGGACTATGTGCCATGTTGACTCTTTAGTTTGGTCCGCACCAAAACACGCAGCCTGCAGTGGCAGTATGGGGGTGTTAAGGTGAGGGGTCTCTGAGGGTGGTATAATACATTCTGCAGCACTAAAAGGCCCTCTCTGGTCACAAGGCCCTTGGTACCAGGGTTACCTTTTACAAGGGACTTACATATGGCCCAGAGTTGTGCCAATTGTGAAAACAAAGGTACAGTTTTGGGAAAGAACATAGGTGCTGGGGCCTGGTTAGCAGGTTCCAAGCACACACTCAGTCAAGTTGGCATCAGGTATCTGGCACAACGTTAGGGAGGTAACCATGCAAAAAGGATCGCTTTCCTACAATAGGTCACACCCTAGTCAAGAAAGGGTCCAAATCTAAGACGGAAGACAAAATTGGATCCAGAACCAGTGCCACTGAAGGAATGGCCAGAGAGGCTTGTGGCACAGGGGTTGATGCATTGCCTGTTGTTAAAAGTGGGGTGACTTCATCAAGGGTCAGCCTGCACTACATGATGGCCTACCACCAGTAATCCAATAGAAGCCCCTATTGGGTCGTTGGGACCAGAAGGAGTGGCAGAGGGGGCTTGAATAAGCATGACTTCTTTAAAGGATCCAACTCGATGAAGGTTCTACAATGAGCTAGGGAATTTGGGTCACATGAGCTCCTGGTTCAGCATCAGCCCCGAAGAGGAAGGTGAAGCTGGTGTCTGGTTTCTGGAACACCAACTATAAGACATCGCCTAAGATCAGGACCATCTTTATGTCAAAGAGCCTCACTTACTCTTCCTATGTGTTTTTTTTACTTGTTGTACGAGTTACTTACCTTCGGTAACGATGTATCTGGTAGTGATGATTGTAGCCACAGATTCCTTCACGTAGAATTAGCCCCAGGCGTGAGACTGGATCCGGAAACTTTTTGCCACAGAATCTCTGCGTGCCGTGGGCGCGGCGATATCACGCGACTCCGCCCAGGCGTCGTCCGCGTATGTGACGTCAGCGAGGTCACATAAGACATGCCCCAGCGCGCCCACGTCAGTTTTCTTCGGAGAACTTTTCTGCACCACAACACGGAATCACCAGAAAAAAAACTGCGGGAGCATGGGAACAGTGTGCGAAGAGAAGAAAAGTTGCAAAGAAACGGTGACTAACGACACCACCAGGGTAGTGCCAACACCGCAGACCCCAAGGGCAGGGAAAGAAGAAAGAAGAAGAACAAGCAGAAACCTGCGCAGCCACCCTGCCCGCACATAGACAACCTCCCATCTCTGTGCCCCAAAGGGAAGGACAGGCATAAAAGTCATGGCACACGTAGGAAGCCCACTCCCCTCATCCTGAACAAGGAAGGGGACCAGTCCCAAGACAGACAGGGACAACAAACCACCAAGCCACCCCAACCTAGAGGGCAACCACCCGCAAGGACAAGGGCAAGACATGGCCAGAGGACTCTCAAACCATAGGACAGCAATGGAAGGAAGCAAGGGGAGGGAGGACAAGGATAGAAGCAATATCCCCCCCCCCAAACTTGGAGTAGCCCGAGCAGCAGGGCACCAGCGCACTGAAAACCTATCCTCCAAAGAACCAAGGGAGGAATGAACCGCCCCCAGACAGAGCCACCCATCAAGAACAAGGAAGACACTCACAGGAGACACAGCCCCCCACTGGGAGGCGAGTTCCGAAGACCAACCCAAGGGTCCTCGCAGAATAGGGGAGGAAGGGCGGGCTGTGAAGGAATCTGCAGCTAGAATCGTCTCTACCAGATACATCGTTACCGAAGGTAAGTCACTCGTACATCTGATAGAGACTACTAGCCGTAGATTTCTTCATGTAGAATAGATACCCTAGCAATACCCCCTGGGAAGGAGGGTCTGCGAAAGGACCCCACCAGCCAATGCAGAAAAGAGGGCCCCAAAGGGGACCAGATCTGTGGACCAGGTAGAACCTCGCCCCTGCCAGGCCAAGGGAACCCCCACAATCAGAACCCCACTGACCCCAAGGGGATGTCAGAGGGAAAGAAGGCTGAAGAGGCTCGTACACTCACAGCAGAGGAACCAAGGCTAAGGGCTGAGAGACCAAAGCACCTCACTCCCCCACAAGGCAGCATAGCTACCTTTGAATGCCAAGACAAGAAGACGGAAGAAGAAGAAGCCTAGAGAGCCCAAGGAAACTAGGTAGAAGAAGGCAAGCCCACTCCAGAGGGAGGAGAGCAGTCTGTCAGCCAGAACAATGCCGGCAGTCAAGGCCAGAAGCAAGAAGAACAGCCCGAGGCCCCAGGAAGACCAAGTAGGCAACGCCTGGAAAGGGACATCCCAGACCGCAGAACGGAAGCAGGGCGAGGAGGAGAGGCCCGGGCCACCACCACGAGTGGCCGCATACACGACCTTAGGAAGCAAAAGCAACCTACGTAAACACCAAGGAGAACAGGTACCCGAAGGCGACCAAAACCCTCCAGCAGAGCACAAGCCATATGACAGCTACCATAACCCCACATAGGGCACGTTAAGTCCCAATATATGGGAACCCTCTTTGGAAGAACTTCCGCAGCAGAGTAAGAAACAAAAGAACCACTGGGAAAAAAACATCACCGCTACAGGCTTGACAGCAGCCCAAGCAAAGCAGAGGGCCCAATCTCAGGGCCAAGTCTGCGCAACAACTCCTGCAGAACTCACACACAACAACAAGGGGCCGTCCAGCAGCCAACAATGCCAAAGTCCCAAGGAAGGATGTAAACAGCCAATAAAACATACTCCACAACCATAACCGCCAGCCTAAAAAGACCAAAAAGCAACCCTAACTCAGCAGTCACTGAGGAGGGAACAGAGGAGGAGGAGGAGGACAAAGCCCTGCCAAGAGCCTCTGGATGGCGGAGTCGGCCGGGGCATGAAATAACAGACTGCCATCAAATGGGAGATCAATGAGCCTCTCCTGAATATTTTCAGGGAGGATGCCGTCCCAAAGCCAAGCATGGCGACGGAGAGCGACTGAGGAAGCAATGGCCCGGCCCAGCGCCTCAGAGACGTCTAAAGCGGAGCGGAGAATAAATGCCAGAAGCTCCCGGCCATCCAATGCATGGTGCCGCAAATCCACCTGAGCAGACTCCTGGGACGCTGCAGACCCAAGAGACTCAGCCGAGTCCCACAAACAGGAGGAGGCCCTAGCCAGCACACACAAGGTGTTAAGGTCCCGCTGGGCCGCACTGGTCGAGGCAAAACTGTTGCGTCCCCAAGTGTCCAGCCAGCGGGCCTCTCTGGATGGCGGAGCCAACAGGGGCGGCAGGGAGGGAAAAGCAGTCCGCAGAAGGGGACTGGCAGCTGAGGGGTGAGGCAACCACCTGCATGGGGGAACGGGATGGGCCCAGGGAGGGGCCCAAAGCCCTCCGCTGGCCACGGCCCAAAAGGAGGCGAAGGTTGCCCGGCAACCCCTGTGGTGGCGCCAGGGACGATACAACCTCCAACGAGGCAGCCGCCTGTGAGGAGGTATGAGAGGGGCCCAGAGAAGGACGAGGGGTCTGCCCTTGACCGCGACCCGGAGCGGGATGAGGAGGGGCCACTGACCCCTGTGGCTCCGCACGGTCCAGCTGCTGCCGGCGCCGTAGCGGCATCACCTTGGCCTTAGACAGGACCACCCTGCCAAGGGACCGAGAAGGGCTCGGGGATGCGACCTGAGCCCCGGCGACCTCCCGCGACACCACAGGGACGCCCCGCGGGTTTTGCGGCGAGGCAGAGGCGCCGTGGCCTGAAGGAGGTGCCCCAGAGGAGCCGCACCCCAACAGCACCACATCCTCCAAGCCTGGATTTTACCCAGTCGGCGCCGGAGCCACGGCGGTGCCGTGGAGGGCCCTGCACGAGACGGGGGATCCGCCGACTCCCCAGGAGAGAAAGGAGGAGGAGACGCCAGCGAGGCCTGCAAAGCCGCCGCATAAGTCTCCATCTGGACTCTCGATGCCCCAACACCGGGAAATGGTGGATAGGATGACACGCGGGGCCGCATCACCTGTAGAGAGTCCACACCCCCGGTAGGCCGAGAACCAGCCCCCGGGGACGAACTGCGACACTTGCCCACCGGGGAGCTACGCTCACGTGACATCGGAGAAAGGCGAGGACGATGACCACGGCCGGACCTGAAGCCGTCCGCCGAAGCAGACCGAGGGGAGGATGTCGACCTGGAGAGACGCACCAGGAGTAGTTTCATTTGGCGCTCCCGCCGCGACTTTGGCTTCAACTTTTGGCACGCCGCACAATCTGAGGTGCCGTGATCCTCCCCCAAACACCACATGCAAATGAGGTGAGGGTCCATCGCCGACATAAGACGTCCACAAAACGTGCAAGTTTTAAAGCCCGAAGGCATTCGCACACTGTTCCCACCAAAAAAGAATGGAAGAAAGGGGGCCTTAAACAGGCCCGCAGCAAAGAACGGATCCGCGTTGCATGCGGAAAAGGAAAAAACTGATGTGGGCGCGCCGGGGCGGGCCTTATGTGACCTCGCTGACGTCACGTACGCGGACGACGCCTGGGCAGAGTTGCGTGATCTCACCCCGCCCCCGGCACGCAGGGATGCTATGGCAAAAAGTTTCCGGATCCAGTCTCACGCCTGGGGATAATTCTACGTGAAGGAATCTGCGGCTAGTAGTCTCTATCAGATCCTTGACTTTATTTCTAGCTTGCGTAGTGAGAGTGATCGGAAATGTGATTAGCCAAGTGACATGGATTGGGAGCAACAATGCTTTTTGTGTTTGGAGGCACTGAGTTTGGTTTCCCGCTTCCTGATGGCTCAGGAGGGCATAAAGGAGTACTGAGGCACCAAAGGCAGATGCTGGGCGACATCTGTTTATGGCACAAGCACCATGGTTCAAACCCGGTTTTCTTTGAAGGTGACATCCTTGCACACTGAACAAAAATGTCATAGAATTTCAAATTAGTTTTAGTCAAGTAGGAAATCAGTAGAAGAGCTCCGGTTCCACATATAAGATCACAGAAAAAGGGGAAGTGATGTCAGCGTGTATGACTGATGCCGCTATGCAACTCCGTGTCATCATGTATAGTGGCAGGGCTGCGGCCTGCTGAAGGTGCCACCTACTGGTGCACAGAAGCTGTTACAGAAGATTTCTAGATCTAGTCTGGTACCTACGGAGCACCACCTATGGTTAGACGTAGCCATTGGAACCCCAGTTCTGCAGAACTCCTATTTTGGCCGGCTGTCCTCCATTCAACATTGTGTATTCAAGAGTCAGGCTGTCTGCTCACAATGAACTTGAGCTTACTAGAGATCTCTGACACCAGAAGGCAGAAAAATAGTTTTTCTGCACCTATAATAATAAACGGCAACAATATTATTGTTAAAGAAATGATTTAGAGCACAAGGGGCATGCAGCTCCCATTTGCCTGTATGCCCTCATTAGCAACCGAGTGGTTTCAATAAGATGTGAATCATATCATATAAACAAAACTGCTGTGCCATTGAAACGTTGCTATTCATTTTAAAGGCAGACTGTGACCTCCAATGCAGCAAATATTGTGCAACAAGGTGGTAGTGAGCTTGCTGCAAACAGTGGTAGGTTAAGAGCCTAATGCCAGTACCCACAATGGTGAAAGACAAAGCCATGAAGGCACCGGCAGCTGAGACCAATCAGAACAAATGGCCATACCATTGGCTGCCAGCGGTGAGGGTTCAAGAATGGCATCGCAGGAAACAATGGAATCCTTGCTGACAGATGTGTTTAAAGAAATGCAAGACACATGAACCTTGTTCAAAACCAAAGGGGATGCAGTTGCTATTGATTTGGACCTAGTGAGAACGGCTCTGCATGGCGACGTGAATAGAGTTTTTCAAGTTGAGACACTGGCAAAGGAGACTGAGCGTACCCAAAAAAGTTAAACGATCTTCTACTTTGAACCAAAATACTAGAAAATTGCATGAAAGACGAAGAGGGAAGATCACGTCGAAACATAAGGACGTATTGTTTTTTGTTTGGTGTATATTTTTGTTCATTTCGTTTTGCTCTAGCGAGTTTTTACAAATGTTCAAAGTTAACGATGTAAATACCACAACAGAACAGAATTTATGTGCATCAAACTATGGTTTATGTTTCTGGATATGGATGGAAGCATGGGCATGTGGCATAGTGCCCAATGGCGGTATAAGTTGGGACTATGTACGTATAGAGCACGATGTTGGATAATCTCAGACTAGCACAAACCATGCATGAATGGTCAAAGAGAAAAGAACGCTTACTTATGAACATACAGCAATCAGGAATGGGTATGCTCACAATATCATTATGGAATGTCAAGCGGTCAAACAACTAGTAGAACAGATTGAGAGTAGGAGAATATTTAATCAGGCAGGGGGTGCTGTATGCATGTCTGCAGTAGATGCAGCTGCTTATAGATGAACAATATATTGGATTACAACAAATTCTATCGAGCGATAAATAAGACAGTGCAGTACGTTAAAACTAAAATATTATCAAGGTTAACTTTTGTTTCTAATTTTGAAATATTTATGGTTTTCGTTTTAATAATCATTTTTTAATGATAATATTCGGTAGAAATAAAGGATGATTCTATTTTTTGAATAGGGAATAGGATAGCTCACCTAGTTGTAACACACCATTACTATGAAGCTTATGTTAGGGGTTCGATTCTTATATTGAAACGGTGATAATTTTTGAATCGCTACGGATACATCTATTTTTTGTATACAATTAAATAAAACCGAGGACAATTCTTATAACGTATGTAAATGTATGGGACTTTTGATTCCTTCGTAATAGAATTTTATGGATTGCTGTAAATTTGATATTTAGGTTGCGACCAGTATATCTCCGACAGTTAATGCTCTTGTTTTCCCGCCATAACTTTGAATTTGGTAATTGGGGGAGGTGTATATAAAGCGGAAGTGAATCAACAGAGATTCACCCGCGGATACAGACGGTAATTTCGAAAGCTGGATGCTGCTGAACTATCGGTAAGGAGGAGATTTCAAGACTGAAACTTTGGCAAGAGTAGAACCGTTTTCCTGAATAGTTTATAGACTTCAAAGTATTAGTCTCTTTAGAATTCCAATTTTATTTTTTCTTATTACCTAATTCTTGACAGAAGCTCCGTTTAACCTCTATGTAGACTGATCACTAGCATAAAATGTGAATTATGTTCATTATGAAACTTGCAGAAAAAAACTTTTTTGACAACAAACCTGACATTAATTCTTTGAGTATAGTGGAACTAAGCAAACTATTGATTATCAATTCTAGATCGTATCATGGAACGCTAACAAAATTATCAACGAACAACAGTTTTTATATGAAGTTTCTGTGTGGAATAGACTGAATAATAAGGTGAGATTTACTTTAAATGCACATTGAAGTTAACCTAGAGAGATACTTAGATTAATTAATAGGGTAAAAAAATGAGAAAAATGAAAAAATGAATTAATGTCATTTTAGGAACTGCCTCTCAAGTAAGGGAGTCTTTACCATTTTCGGATGTTTCTTTCAAGTTTCTCTAAGAAAAGAGCCTAAAAATGGAAGATGAGGTAAACTATGCTCCAGTCCTAAACGAACTATAAATCTTAAATATACATGGATACTTAAACACGAAAATGTCTAGTTTTTTAACCTAATGTTTTAAGGTAGAATAACGAGTTCAGCCCCATTTTTTCTTTCTTTTTCTTCTTCTTCTTCTTTTTCGTTGTCTTTTCTCTCTTTTTTTGTTGTTGTTTTTGTATGTGGTCAATGCTAATCATGATTTGTTAGGGAGTAATTTGTTAGAATCTATAAACTCACAAAAATGTAATATTATAATCACATGTACATTTGTAAGCTTGTATATATGAAATCTAAGTTTATTATTATTTTGTTTGTTTGACAGCCCTGAAGAAGCGCAGTGGGCGCGAAACACGTGTTGGCACTATTGTGATATTTGTTGTTGATCTGACTTCAAAAGAAACAAGAATAAAAAGACGAACAAATCAGAAGATCAATCATCTGTGTATTATTGAATTTTTACAGTTCTCGGATGTGTTTGTGCTGAATAAAATGAAACACAAACGTAGGGTGTGCTTTTATCATGCCAAGTACAGTACACATGCAACAGAGATGGGACTATGGTTGCACCCTATGTACCATTTGCAGAAGACAAGCTACATGAAGATGATATTGGTAGACATCAGCTTCTACAGGGAAATTAAATGCTACAGAAATAACACTGGTGGGCATTTAGTCCCCAAATATTGATGACACAGGTTGAGGCATGCCAAGGATGTGTCTGTATCACTAGACTTTATGTAGCCATAAGAGATGATACGGCTAAACAATCACTAAGAATGAGAGAACAGTGGGAGGCAATGAGAAGGAGCTCTCGCCCTATATGAGGCATCAAGTATCAATATGACTTTGGGGACATAAAATGTGAATATATAATGTCATCCAAAAGTAACTGTTTTATGTGAGCGTTGTCAGAAGGCAAGGCAATCATGCATAAGCGCTATTAAATTGTGCTACTAAAATTCCGAAAGGATTAATAGAAATTTATATTTGTCAATATGTAAACCAATAAAAATATATCTTAAAAAAGTTGGCTAAAGGTGGAATTTCAAAAAAGTATCATGGGTAAAGAGAAGCCTTGTGCAAGAAGGAAAATTGTGGGATAATGCGGGACAGTAAAGACGACAGGGCTTTCAAGTCATTGGTTCCACCATTACTTGCTTTATATCTTGATAACGTTAAAAATGACAGCAGATGACCCCGGAAAAAAACATGGTCAACAATTACAGGAAGCGATGCAAGCAGAAACAGAAGAGACAGTATCAACAAACGGAGCGTTGGGCATGGGAAGCTGAGAGTGGAGGGGCCCCTCCCTCCGCATGAGACTAAGGACTGCAGTACTCACTTACTGGCACAATGTTCTTCCATACAAATAAAGTCAACATGGTACTGTAGTAATAAAGCCCTGCCTCACAAGCAACGATCATGAGCCAGATGAGCATGGGCACCTGACACGATTCCCAAAGCGACAAGAGCCAATCATCGGACTAATGTATAGTACAAGTTAATTTGCTCTTTCTGCACTCCTAGTTTATTGCACAAGTTACTGTAATGTTGCTGATTTACTACACTATGGACAAGGGGTTGGTCTGGAGGGGATACTGGAAAAGCTCCCCCCGCCCCCTCCCACAAAGGCACCAGGGTATGGGTAACAGGCACTCTGCGCAGTTGGGGAGGCGGGTAGTTTTAAATCCATCATGCAGGGAGGTAGGGAGGGGGGAGGGAATGGGGGTAGAGCTATATAGCTATTACTTAATTTACTTTGATTGATTGAAATGGTTTATGGTACGACTTCAATGCTGCCACATAATACCTTCGCCTCAATAGCCATTTCCAACCTTTCCATACAGATAATCCATATGGCACAGGCACCGCACTAACAGCACCACCTCCGCACCCATGGCGCATTCCACGAATGGTCCATTCCTGTGAGAAGTTGGCCTGATGATGTCACTAATTCTAGTGTACACCTTGTATCAGTCCAAACAACCCTTATGGTGATTGGTTGTAAAGTCAACCTTATAGACCAGCTATCCTAGTGGTAGCATGGACAAGAGCAGTCTTAGGCTAAACTCTGAATGGCATGTGAAGCCAGCTGTTATACCATACGTAATCCCTTGAATACCAAATGAAAGGACACCACAACAGATATATATAAAAATAGAATGTATTTATTCTAGTCAAACCCTCAGCACTCTTTATGAGATTCGAGGTAAGTACAACACAGTCTTAATTAAGCATACAGTAAGTCACACAGGTAAGTAATACAGTTAAGCCCTAGGGGCCACGCAAACCATATACTAAGTAAGTGGTATAAGGACCACTGTCACGAACACAAGATAGGCCTAGGGAATCACTGGGGCTACACTATACTACCAAAGGTTAGGAAGTGGGAGGCCCACGGGATTCAGGTGCAGAGTGGAAACACTCACGCGTAATGCGTAAAAGTCGATAGAAATGCAAGTTATTAGAAATTAGCAGTTTTAGGACACTTCTGGTATAGCTAGGAAGTCGAGACTCGGAAAATAGACCCTTGGATAGTCAATACCCTAGTGAGCACCGAAATGCTCAAGTTACCTAGCCCACGGGCTGCGGGTGCATAGGTGTGAACTTGCGTCGCGTTTCGTCGTCGACTCCTATGGATGCCTGAAGGAAAGTTGCTGACAGGCAGTCAGTAAAGAGTGTCCGGTGGATCCCAAGGTGGGGATCAAGAAGGAAGGAACCTGCAAGCAGAAGGGACAGAGTCTAGGTCACCAGCCAGGAGCCGGGAAGGAACCAGGAAGGAACCAGGCGATGTCGTGAAGATGCAGGTGAAGAGGTGAAGCTTGTCGCAGCAGTCACGGGTACCAGGAGGCGTTGAGGACGACCAGGACCTGGAGGTGAGCTGTCCCACGAAGGCTCTTGCTGTCGGCGGCGTCGAAGTCGAGTCAGGACCCAACAAGCCTTGGCAAGCGGAACCCACGCAGGATGGAGGACTTGCTTCTGGTGCAGACCAGGGAGGTCTGGGGTGCTTCTCTTTGACAGAGGAGCGGGTGCCAGTCTGGAGGAGCCGGACCAGCAAGATGAAATTAAAGGTTCGTCGTCAAAAGGGTCACTAGCCAACGGGCCAGCAACCGGACAACACGTCGAGCAGTTCAGGTGCAGAAGGGCCCCACGCAGAACACGTGAAGTGTGGGGAGCTGATCTTCTTTGCAGATGGTGCTCGGGATGGGGGCTTCTCAATTCCACAAGCACAGCCTCGAGGGAGCCTCGGAAGTCGCGCTAGTCAGGTACTAGCCACTTTTCCCAGGTCGCCGGTCCCACGTCCTTCGTCGCCTCCACGGGTCTCAGCTTCGCTGGAGATGTGGATCTGGGTCAGAGGTGTCTGGAAGTCTCGGCGCTGGTCAGTCTCTGCAGTCGTCCCTCGTAGGATCAGTCGCAAAGCAAAGCAGCGGTCGCTGGATGGTGCCTGATTGCCTAGGGTGGTCACTCCTTGGCCACAAGGGAGATTTCTTCAGTCTTCTTCCCGAGGTCGAATGTCGAAGGTCCAGAGTTTCTGTACAAGTTGCAGATTCAGGTTGATCTAATTTAGCAGGGCTCAGCTACCTACTGATATACTGGGCTAGTGGGCTGGGCTGGGCTACCTGCAAGGTCCCTCCTATGGGTGGGACCAGGAAGGGGAGTGGTTACACCCCCTTTCCTTTGTCCAGTTTCGCGCCAGAGCTGGGGCTGGAGTGCCCCAGCGCTGGTTTGAACTGAACTATGCATGGGACACCTTGTGTGCCCCAGGCAGTGTCTCGTTTCATTCAACCCTCCCTGCCCCAATACACTAAAGCCTGTCTAGAGTGGTGCTCGCACCTCCCAAGGCAGGAAACCTATTGTCCAAGCCTCCCCCGCTGGAAGGACTCCCAGCAGCAGGAGGTCAGACTTGTGTCTGTGGCAGCAGCATCCATTTTGTGATGCTGGGGCTCTGGTTAACTTTAACCGGGTAAGTAGGTTTCAACATGTCTTCTCCCTCTAGAAGGGAGGAATAATATCCTCATTGCCAGAAATGGTATGGGAGTATTATTCCAAAGTCTTAGACACCTTACACGACATGTTTTGATAAAGCCAAACCATAGTTACCATAACCGTTTAAGATTATAAGGCACTTTAAGAGTATATGGTAGGCTATATCATAGAACAGCTATAAGGACATGGTTCTGAAAGCTGCAGACAGGCTCAGCTCATGCTAGAGCACCATCTCACATGTTACCAAGCACTCTGCCTCCAGGATTGTTAAGGCCTGCCATAGGAGTGGCTGATAGGTACACATGTGTCTATATATAGGGTAGGTATAGGAATACTACACCTAAGCAAGGAGTGATTACACAACCTTGCCCCAGCTGAGTGATCAGCCAGTTGTGTCATAATGGAAGTCCAGGGGTGGCACAATACATGCTGCAGCCCCTGGTAGGCCTAGGGTACACCTATGCCCTGGGTACCTAAGGCACACTGTACAGGGGCCAATAAGGTGATCCTAACCAATTGGGTTATGCACCTAAAGCACATAGTATAAATTTAGAGAGAGAACAGCAGGGCTGTGGGTCTGATTGGCAGGCCCACAGCCACATCTAAGTCGAAAACCAGTGAAGCAAAAGCAAAAAGTGGGGGTGAACATAGAAAGCAGACCCTACTCTCCTACAATTCCTACCACTGATGGAATGTGAATGGCCTCCACGATAAAATAAAGAGGGGACAGGTCTTGCAGTACCTCAGACAGCAGGTACCGGCAGTGGCCTTAATTCAGGAGACACACTTGGGGGTCGACATGTAAGGCCCTTGATAGATGGGGCTTTCGGTTAGCAGTACATTTCAGGTATACATCAGGCTCACGAGGGGTGGGGATCATGGTCAGAAAGCAATTGCCACTCATTGTCAAACAAACATGAATGGACGATTAGAGCAGGTTCGCAGCTATTTCGTGCCAATGGGAGGGATGTACATTTAACATAGGTACAGTATAAATCCCCCCGGCACTCCATTCACTGGCATTTCTGGCACTCAGCACATTTCTACTAAGACTTCCAGAAGGGGAACTAATAGTGGGGGGTGACTTTAACATCACCCTAGCTGACACACTTTAAGGACGCCCCCTAGGCAACAACATCGCACAAACTCCCGATTAGCGTACTTCCTAGAAGCGCTTGGCCTGGTGGACGTTTGTCTCTCCAAATTTCCGCAGGCGCAACAATACACATACCATTCAGGTGTGCACAACAGTCTCTCCATAATAGACTATATACTTACATTGGCAGATAGTGTGGGGAAGTTCGAGGGGACGACCCATCTGCCCAGAGGCATTTCAGATCACTCTCCTGCTTCGGTCAAGTATACTTTGCATGCCCCAGTTCAATGCCGCATATTCCAAATATACCCGGGATACCTGAAAAATCCTAAGATTTGGAAGGGACTGAGCACAGCCACACAACATTATTTTAAAGAAAATGAGCTCTCAATGTCTTACCCCCTAATTTTATGGGAGGCATATAAGCTAGTACTCCAGGGACAAACCATCTCTCTAATCTCTGGTCACAAAAAAGAAAAAAGAAAACGGAAGCCCTAGAGTAAGAAGTGAGCCAACTGGAGGCAATACACTCCCAAAATCCCTCCGAAGTTAATGCACATCGACTAAATATTAAAAAACAGGAATATAAAGAACACATGAAGGAGGATGCAAAAGCTAGGCTAGCAGACACTCAACATAAGGTATATGAAGTTGGGGATAAAGCCGGCAAGTTCCTGGCCTGACTAGATAGACAAGAGGGTGCTGACCCTTGGGTGGTGCAGCTCCAATTTGACACTGGAGAAACTATAACAGACCCGCAAAAGATAGTAAATACACTTGCACTCCACTACGAGAAGATCTATGCCCCACACAACCATGGCAACCCCAGTGGAAGCGACAGCATTCCTCAAAGATATTCAGGTCTCCACACTCACAATGGCTGAAACCCAATCACTAGAAACAGACTTCACATCAGTAGAATTAGCTTTGGCCATAGGTAACATACAATCAGGGAAGGCCCTGGGACCGAATGGCATCCCTATCGAACTATACAAAAAAGCAGCAACTACAGTCACATCGCATTTATTGAATATGTACGAAGTCAGCTTGGAGGAAGGAGAACCCTCCAAAGACCAGCATATGGCGACAATAGTGGCCATCCATTAATCGGGGAAACCAACCCAAGATTGCGCATCCTACCGACCCCTATCGCTGCTCAACGCAAAATATTGGCCAAAGTGTTGGCCACCAGGCCCCTATAGTAATGGAGGTCTGAAACAGAAGTGAACAGATCCCCAAGAAGACTACTGTAGAGGAGACCAGAACCCTGAGCCAATAGAGAAGGCGGGAAGGCAGCAGGAGAGAATAAGTGAAGTGGAATCTCCTGGTGAAGGTCAATCAAAAAGGCATCGTTTTACAGGTAATAAACCCCTGAGAGGGAGACAACTGTATTATGGTAACAGCAACTCCTGAGAGGGAGTGAGCTATATTATGGCAAATTTCGAAGAGATGCAACAATGTGAGCACCCATGAGAGAAAAACCAATACCAACTGTAAAAGGGGGGCCAACGGAGAACCCCACTTGGCAAGGTCCTTGCAGAACGGGGAGGCTGGGTGGGCGTTAAGGAATCTGCGGCTAGACGACGTCTCGACCAGACACATGGTTACCGAAGGTAAGTAACTCGTACATCTGATAGAGACATCTAGCTGCAGATTCTTTAACTTAGAATAGATACCACACCCATACCCCAAAGGGGAGGTGGGTCTGCGACAGAACAACAGAAAGCGCGAAGCATTTGAAACGGCAACAGAGTGACGGACAATGGGGACGGCTGTGGCGGAACAGCCAGACAGCAACCCAAATAGCTCGGAAGAGCAAAAGATAACGGGATGCAAGACATCCCAAAAATGCCATAATGGTGCTACACCATTTATTTTTATTTTATTAAATATCTTTATTGAAATATTGAATTTTATCCAAACAGACATAAAACAATACATTGATCTTGTTTTGAAAAAGAAAACCACTATCAGTTGCAAACTTGCAGAGGTACTTGTACGACTCCTTATGAGACAGTGTAGCAAAAGCAATTACACCGTATGCATTTTTTAGTAAAATGAAAGTCAGCATCACGCTTCTTGTTGCCCCTAGTCACTAACATTGTTTTCACGTATTTTTCATGCGATCGACTGCTGCGATACTGCTTATCTCTTATATTTAACTGGGGGAAAATGCGACTCTTCAGGTGCTATAAAGCGATCCTGTAGGAATATTTATGTGACAATATATTAATGGCAATTCTCAATCCAACAGAGATATTTCTTTATAAAAATCATGAACTGATAACAACAAATAAATAATAAATGCCTATAAAAAGGAAAACATGTTACTAATGAAAAGGGAGTGATAAGACTGCCATCTAATAGTGACTGTGGTTGGATTGTAGTGCTCATATAACTATGAGTGCGCGTAGCTCAATAGTTTACTTAATGTGCTGTCAGAGAGGTGAGTGCAAAAATGATCGCAGTAGCTATACCTGGACAATGTGCGAACTGACAGTGAAGGAGACATGTTAGAGTGAGTATGCTAGGCTAGGCTGTCAGATGTCGTACGTAGTGAGCTATCAGGTGGCAGCTGCTCCATCGCCACTGTCCACTTGCGGGGATATGCCTTCCTCTTCGCCATCTGGATGTACGAGGGTACGTAGAATTGCATCCCAGGACTGTGCAATAGGATACTTACGCAGTCCGGCAGTTTCTTCTCTATGCAATGTTGTGCTTTCAGCTATAATGGTGCTACACCATACCTGTATAAGCATGAGAAGTAGAAACAGCACCAGCCATACACCAGAACAAAAGAAAGAGAGAGAGGAAGAGGACCACTCTCAGCGTAATGGCGCACTTTGTGAACACTGACCAAAGGTCGAGAAGAAACATGAAGAGATGCAACCAGAGCCTACCGGGCCAGCAAACGGCAGGAAGGCCGGAGAGGCGACAGCCAAGAACCAAAGGTCAGGAGATAAAATTAGCAATGCTCTTGGAATTGCAGGCTGAGACAAGAAACACGCCAAGCGCACACCCAGTCCCAAAAAGGGGAACAGGGGCGAACAGTAACAATCTTAAGGCCGCTGATGCAGCCCACCACAGAAGCATGCGCAGAGCAAACAGCTACCGAGACCATAAGGTGGCATAGCTAAAATATGCATAAGGCTGCTCGACTAGGCCGTGGTAAGACCAAGGTGAGGACCAACACACGAAATACAGAAGGCAGGGTGTAGATCTAAGACGACTGACATTAGAAGAGCCGTCCCGCATGCCCAGCTAATAGAATATAGCACAGCCGAAGGAAGGTGCAGCGGAGGCACCAAAGTACTAAGGCGTAGAAACTTAGAAATAATCGCAGAATGTTAGACCCCACCCTCCGACTGGAAGGAAAGTAACCCTTGTCCAGAAGAGAGAATCGTTCAGTAACTGAACACGAAGAAGGGAGCAGCGTAAATCCGGGTAACCACCCCAGCAAGCGGAACGCAAAAAGGGGCCTTATTGGTAATGCCGGATGCATCACTGGAAAGGTCCCTGAAACATGGAGACTTCGGACCAGACCTTGCAGCCTCGAAGAGAGGCGAAGAGTTAGGAAGAAGTGTACCCATGGAACTGGTAATTACAGAATATATATAGCAAAAACGGGTAAACTAGCCACGACTATACAACATTGTTGCAGAGGAACACATCTGGTACCGTAATGGCAGGCAGAAGCTGCCATTAAAGCGTGATGAACCCCCCGAAAACCTCAGTGGGAGGAGAATGAAACAAGATGACCAATGATGACGCCAAGGCACCACACTGAGCACCGTACAACGGCAGAGAAGAGCACCAGAGGACGCCTAGAGGCCAAAGGAACTCGTAGGCCCAGTTGACATAACAGAGCTATATAATAGCAAACAAGTACCCCACACGGAGTATGTACCCCTCTAACAACGGGGAACACATTCATAAGGGCAAGCCACAGTCAGAGGAACAATCTGTGGAACATTGCCATAGCAGGTGAACCGCCAGTTGAAGAGCATAATGCGTCCAAAGGGTGAGAAATGAAAGGATAATCACCTCCGACCATGCAAAAGGAAGACCTGAGGCTTACTATCAGCCTTAAACACATAACGCATCAAAAGGATGCTAAATGAAAAGGTACCACCCCAGAACAAACGTCTGAGGAACACAGGCCTAAGGGGGAGGGGCCTTGGGGGGGCGAAAACCCACAAGGAGGCGCTGAACAGCAGAGTCGGCGTGTGCATCAAACAATAAAATCCCATCAAAGGGTAAATCAACAAGACTCTCCCGTATATTTTCCAGGAAGACGCTATCCCGTAACCAAGCTTGGCGCCACAGGGCAACTGAACCAGCCATAGCCCAGCCTAAGGAATCAGCAATATCCAAGGCGGAGTGGATGTGGATGTACAAGTTACTTACCTTCGGTAATGATGTATCTGGTAGAGACGATTCTAGCCGCAGATTCCTTAACGTAGAATTATCCCCAGGCGTGAGACTGGATCCGGAACATTTTGCCACAGCATCTCTGCGCGCCGGGGCGGCACCATGTGACTACGCCCTGACGTCGTTCTCGGGCGTGATGTCAGCGAGGTAACATAAGCCCCACCCAGGCGCGCTGACGTCAGAGAACTTTTCCGCACCACAACGCGGAGCCATCACAAACAAAACTGTTAGAAGTATGGGAACAGTGTGCAAAAAAGCAATGAAACAGAAAGAGAAAAAGCGAATGGTGAGGAACAGCACCATTAGGGACCGTGCCAGGCACTGTGTCACTGAAAGTCATGGAAGGGAAAGAGCCGAGCACCTCTCTGAGAAGCAACCCTTCAAGCGAAGGCGATATCCTTCCTGGAGGTAGAAAACAACATGTGAAAAACGTCACGGCAGGCGACAAAGTCTGCAGCCACAACCATAAACAGTGAAGGGCAACAAGTTTGGAACAGAAGAGGAATGACAAATTACCCCAAGACAACACCATCGAGGAGTGTCGTATCCCCTGTAAAGATCGAAGAGTATGAGTAGGCCCAACACGGAATAACCAGAGTGTAGATGAGGACGTACACATGAACGTACCTTCCAGTCACCTGAAAGGAAGGAGGGAAGAAATAAACAGAATGAAACATCCTGCCAGGAAGGTAGTGAAAGAGGGCACCCTTTAGATTGCAAAGCCACAGGGAGGGAGGCAAGTGCAAAAGACCGAGCTGAAGGTCCTCGCAGAATGGGGAGGAAGGGCAGGCCGTGAAGGAATCTGCGGCTAGAATCATCTTTACCAGATACACCGTTACCGAAGGTAAGTAACTTGTACATCTGATAGAGACTACTAGCCGCAGATTCCTTAACGTAGAATAGATACCCTAGCCATACCCAGAGGGGAGGAGGGTCTGCGAGAGAACCTTCACCAGCGTGGAAGAACACAGGGCCCCAACAGGGGATGTGTCAGCGTGGAAACACAGGTTCCCAACAGGGGATGTTGCAGGGGGACAGGAAGGACGGCCCAGCCCCCACCAAGCAGAAGTAATCAAGAACATGGAAAGGCCAGGATACCACAAGCTGACCCGAGGGGCAAAGGGCGTCCGCCAGAAAACCCAGAGGGACAGACGGCAGTACCAAGGAAGAAAAGAACCACCCGATATATCCAAGGAGAAGAGGTGGAAACGGAGGTAGAGCCTGCCGCAGGAGAACAAACACAGCGAAGTTAAGAGCTGAACGGCATCAACCCCAAGGCAGGGGAGAAGGCAGGAACGGCCCCGCAGCCGAGAATCGCATACGTGAGAAGGAAGACACAGTCGGAAAAAGCTCCAGCAGAGCAAGGGACAGGGGCACACGGGTACACTCTGAGGCCCACGGAGGCGGACCATAACAGCCAGGCGTGCGCAGCAGGCAGCCGGTAAACACTACAAAGTAGTGTGCCCAGAACAACCCGAGCTCAAGACGAAGACAGAGGTAAGGGAACCCCAGAACAAGCCCCAGAGAAAGTCCGGTGCAATGGCATAACCCGTCCCACAAAGAGAAGTGGGACCAGCCAGAAGATAAGAGCCGAAAGCCATCAACCAGAACACAGGGGACACCAGAAATAACCTAGCCCCCCTGGAACACAAGGCATAGGACCATGCCGAAACGTCAGATAATAAGGTGGAAACACCACGACACAACGCCGTAGACGGCATGACAAAAGGCGGTCTGGCGATCCAGAGGCTGAAGAGGGCAAGCATGCCGTGCAGAAAAAAAGGGGGGGGGGGTAGAACACCATCAGACACTGAGCAGGACAGAACCTGGAGCAGCGCATGCTGCACTAAGGCGGGAGAGAAAAAAAGAGAGAGAGACCGCACCAAGCGGTATACAGTGACGCCAGGAAAAACGAGGAACTCGAGAAGGTATCCAAACCCGCCCAGCTCAGGACAGAGCTATACAATAGCCTACCAGTACCCCACCTATGGTATGTCACGTCCCCAAACAAAACAGGGGAACACCTCTTAGGGAAACCCGCAGCAGAGGTCAAGAACATAAAATACCTGTTGGCAGCACTACAGACAGCTTACCAATCAGCTGAAAAATACACAGATGATCCAAACTGAGGACCAACATGGCTGCACCAACAGCCAAAAAACACGCACCCCAAAAACTGAAGGGCTGAACCAGCACAGAGGGGCCAACTTAAGGACTCTGAAGGTATCCCAAGCCATACACAGCACACACACGGGCCAACCGAAACACTAGGCCCAAAGAGAAAGGTGGGATAACGCCTCCCATAAAGCACTGAAGGACCGACAAGTGGAAGCTTACGGCGGGGGAGGAGGACGGAGCCCTGCAAGGAGTCGTTGAATGGTGGAGTCCGCGTGGGTGTTAAATGAAAGAACCCCATCAAAAGGCAGGTCAACAAGACGCTCCCTAATATTCTCCGGAAAGACGCTATCCCGCAGCCAAGCATGGCGGCGGAGGGCCACAGAACTCGCCATAGTGCGGGGAATAAATGCAGCTAACTCCCGACCATCCAGCACATGGTGCCGCAGATCAGCGCAGACACCCTCATGGGAGGTACGAGACAGAAGGGACTCCGCGGAATCCCATAGGACGGAGGTAGCCCTGGCCAACACACAAAGTGTGTTGAGCGCACGCAGAGCAGCACTAGTGGAAGCAAACATGTTACGCCCCCAGGAGTCCAACCACCGAGCCTCCCGTGACGGAGGGAGCAACACTGAAGGCAAGGAAGGAAAAGCAGTCTGCAGGACAGGGTCGTGCGGGGCAGGACGTTGGCGGTGGAGGAGCGGCTGAGGCACCAGATCGCCCGTAGCAGCACGCCCCCAAGCTCCCAGAGGAGAGTTGTGGAGCGAAGCTTCAAATGGAAGAAGCAGCTCCCCTCCACCACAGCCCTGGTGGAGAACCTCCAACAAATGGTCCGTAAGGAGTGGAGCGTTTGCAGAACGCTAGTGGCCATGGAAATTGGCCAGACAAAGGCTACACTCTCCCCCGTAGGGCGTCATGGGGGAGAGAGCAACTCTTCCGTGGGCGAAGGCTGCAAGCTAAGCCGCCCGTCCCCGAGCCCCGCTGGAGGAAGAAACGGCCAGCCCCTGGTAGGATGGAAGACCCATGGACGAGTGAGGGGCCTGAGGGGTCTCCGGAGAAGGTGGAGAAGCCTGAGGGGCAATCAACAGCGAGGAGCGGGAGAGCGGGTCCAGGGGTTGTGGCCGCAGAGACGGCATAGAACCTGCCCTGGAAGACGCCGGGGAAAAGGCAACAATGCGGCGTCCAGTCTCCGGTGAAGAGGAGACAAGGAGATGACAATCCTCCGGAGAGGAAGAGACCTCCGGGAAGAGTCGACGATCCGACGTCGGGACGGCGCCGTGGAGTCCGCCATGGGCACCGGTGTGACCTCTACCGGAGCCAAAGCGTCCACCATGGGTGCCGAGTCGACCTCCACCACCATGTGCCTCCGAGGAGAAAGGGGCGGGGTCAGAGCTGATGCGGCCAAGGAACGGCGCCGAAACGGCGCCGGCTCGACCTCCGACGAGGCAGCCGTCTGCGCAGAGGACCGAGAGGGACTCGGGGAGGCGCCCCGGGTCCCGGCTCAACCCGCGGCACAACCAGGGCCGGGGAGGAAAGCCGTCGGTGCCAAAAAGGCATCGGGCGGCCTCCGGTAAGACAGCCGCCTGCCAGAGGACCGAGAGGGACTCGTGGACGAACCGTGAGTCCCGGCGACCTCCTGCGACACCACAGGGAACCCCGCGGGGCTTTGCAGCGAGGCAGGGACGCCGTGGGTCGAAGAGGGGAACCCCGTAGGGCCGCACCCCGATGACACCACACCTCCTAAACCTGAAGCCGAACTGGTCGGCGCCAGGGATGAAGCCGCCGGCGAGTCCGCAGGACTCCCGGGAGGGAGGAAGCAATAGCAGAGGCAAGGAAGGGAAGGCAGTTTGTAAAACAAACCCCTGCGCATCGGGATGCACAAATAAGCAAACCCGATCATGTTGAGCAGGACGGTGGTGGTGCAAGACCGAACGAGCCACCGGGTTACCAGAAGCTGGCCGAACCCAGGTGCCCAAAAGGGCATCATAAAGAGAAGCTTCAAAGGGCAGAAGCGGCTCCACATTCCCTGACCCATGGTGAAGGACGTCAAGTAAAGGGTCCACAGACAAGGGTGCCAAAGGGGGCTGCATGTTCAAAAAAGACCACTCTGAGAAAAGCTGCCCAGCCTCGGTAGTCCTCCAAGGAGGGGATAGTAGCTCATCAGTAGGTGATGGCTGTAAGCTAACCCTCCCAAGAGAGTGAGGGTGCGACCAATGCCCAACTGAAGGGAGGCCCATGGATGAATAGGGGTCCTGACGAGGCTCTTGAGGAGGCGAAGAGACTGTCGGCTGCAGGTGCTCGTGAGGAGGTGGGGACCCTACCGGATCCACATACTCTAAGGGAGGCAGAGTCATAACTACATCTGGTGTCGCCAGGTGTGAGGGTGACGCTAAACTCTCTCTGGACGCCACCGGAGAAGAGTCAACAACCCGGCATCGATGCGGCACCAAAACCAGTTTAGTAGGCACCGAACGAGGTTTGTCCAGCGTCGAGTCGGCTCTCTCCCACGCCGAATTCGCGATAAGCTCTCCTTCCGAAGAAGGAGAAGGCACCAGAGCCGGGGATGCCAGCCTCCAGTGCCGCAACGGCGCCGACTCAACCTCAACCCGGACTGGCTCTGACTCCGAGGGAAGAAGCAGAGACAGAGCCGGAAAGGTGACAAGTTCACCTTCCGAAGAAGGAGAAGGCGCCGGAGCCAGGAGGGCAAACCTCCGGCGCCGCCTCAGCCTCAACCAGAACAGGCTTCGACTCCGGAGAAAGAAGCGGAGGCAGAGCAGAGTCTACGGCGCCGGAACAGCGCCATCTCAGGCTCCTGACAGGTAGCCTGCTGCCCAGAAGGCCGAGGTTTGCACAAAGCGAGGCTTTGAGCACCAGCAACCACCTGCGACGCCACATTGGAGCCCCACGGTACTATGCAGTGCGGCAGGGGTGCGATGGGCCGTAGAGGGGGCCGAGCAGGGCCGCACCCGGACGACGCCATATGGATCGAAGAGGGGGACTCAGCCAGGCTGCGCCCTGACGATACCACATGTCCGACATCCCTGGAGGGCAAAGGCACATTTGATGCCAGGGGCGAACCCACCGGCGAGTCTGTCGGGGACCCCACAGGTAGTGGAGGCCCTGAGGACGCCCCAGGGATGGGAGAGGACCCAAGGAAGGCCTGCAAAGCCGTGGCATAAGCCTCCATTTGGGCCCGAGTCGCCCTTGCACCCGGATAGGGCGGATAGTGGGGGGGCGACTGACGGGGGCGCACGTCCAGAATAGTCCAGTGCCCCTGACAACAGATGAAAGGGAGGTCGAGGACCTTGGCGACCTGCTCCGCAACTTACCAAAAAGTGGTAAACGACGGCCTTGGGCCCCAGAGGGCGATCAGCGGCGAAACTGCATTGAAGAGGTCGTGGGACCAGACGACCCCGACCAGGACAGTCGTGCCGAAAGAAGCTTCATCCGCCGGGACTTCGGCTGAAGGTGTTGGCAGGTTTCACAGTCCGTGGAGTCGTGTTGCTCGCCCAGACACCACATACAAATAAGATGCGGGTCTGTCGGGGACATTTGCCACGAACATGAAGTATAGGATTTAAAGCCCGAGGGCATCGCACACTGTTCTCGATCGAAAAAGGGGCCTGAAACAGGCCAGAGGAACCACAGGCCAGAAAACAGGCCAGAGGAACCGCACACTCCGGATCCGCGTTGCACGTGGAAAAGAAGGAAACTGACGTCAGCCCGCCGGGAGAGACTTATATAACCTCGCTGACGTCACGTACGTGGACGTTAGGGCGAGGTCGTGTGGCGCGTTCCCCCGGCGCGCAGAGGTGTTGCTGCAAAAGAGTTTTCTGGATCCAGTCTGATGCCTGGGGATATTGTAAGTTAAGGAATCTGCGGCTAGATGTCTCTATCTGATATACAGACATACTACTGGGCCTCCCAACTGATCGTGCTCAAACAGTGGCTTCACTCCCCTTAAACTGAACCTGCATTCCGAATGGATAGACATGTCATCGGAGAGGGAGGAATTATGATGGCACTGTACAACAAAACTTGAAAGACGGACCTTATGGGACCCACTGCGCATACAGTCCAAATATTGTACATAGTGCTTAGAAAATTGGGCTGGGATAGTGCTATAACACAATCAACCCCACTCTGGGAGGCGGAAAGATTGGGTAAACTAAGCAGCAGCAAAGGATTTAAGCAATGGGACTCAATAGGAATCTCAAGGGTGGGGGATCTCTGGATTAAGGGAGAAGTTGTTATGTTTGCTCAGCTCCAGGACCAGTACAAGATGGCACCCACAGAAATGTCCCACTACTTGCAGCTCAGACATGCACTAAAGGCCGCCATCCCACCAAGTACTATCCTCCCAGAGGCCTCCGCATTGGAGGACAGACTCCTAACGTAATACATGGATTAAAAAGCCATTTCCCTAATTTACCGCAAGATCATAAATAATCAACCAGACCCTACACAGAATCTCCGTGACAAATGGCAGGCCGATATTGGGTACCTAGATGAGACGGACTGGCAGGAAGCACTAGAATCTCCGCGAGAAGTGGCGATATCCTCAAAATTACATTTAATACAACTTAAAGTGCTCCATAGAATCTATTTCACGAGGGTAACCTTATATAAGATGGGAAAGACTGACAACCAACTCTGCTTGAGGAACTGTGGGGCAATAGGCACATTTTACCACACGATATGCCCAGAGATCACGATATATTGGGAAGCAATTATGCGCACAATAACACAAGTTAGTGGAGCTCTCGTACCACCGGAACCCAAGCAATGTCTCCTGAATATATGGGAAGCGACAGATCTCAATCATGTGGCCCAAGACTGGGCGACACTAGGGCATGACAATAGCCAAACACAACATTGCCAAAAACTGGGGAGCGCAGAATATCCCGGCATACCAGGAATGGTGCAATGATATGGATGGGGCCATGGTGGCAGTGAAGGCAGTGTATGTACAAAGAGGGTGCCCCTAGAAGTAGGAGAGGGTGTGGGGAAAATGGAACGACTTCAGAGGAAATGTCTGTGCGTTACCACCTGACCATCCCACACGAGACAGCAGTTAATAGAAAGAGGTGCCAAATGTCGAACAATCAACTAAGAGTAATTATGTAACAAATATGTATGGATGCCAGAGGAAGCAGTTGTGATGTGAAGCACAAACCTTGTATGTACTTTATCTCTGTACGCAATACCATTACAAGTTATGTTCCTAATAAAAAGAGTTTTAAACAAATTACAGCAAATGAATATAAATTCTGCCTTAAAAGGGCCTACCTTCATCCTGTAGATCCATGATTGGTACTATTATTACCAAGGAAACTAACTGATTGAAAAGTAGAAAAATACAGGCCGGACATATCTGAGTCGAAAACAGTGAGGCTACACAAAAACATGGACATTTGCTCAAGCTGTCATTTAGAAATAATATTTTCTCCTCCTTCCTTGACTACCACAACGTAGTAGTTATTTATAGAACTGAAAGCAGGTTACATTTGTTGTGCTTGACTGCAGCTTCAGTAAGAGCTCAGTTCACAAAGAGATGAGGAGTTTGGAATGAAAGTTGTGATGCAGCTCATTGCCTAATAGTGAGTCTCTAGTCTATAAACATATCTGAAAACAGTGAAGCATAAATACAGTATGAGGTGTTGAAAGAAGTCTGAGAGCTTTGACGAAACAGATTAGGGAGTGGTTTCCAAAAAAGAGAGGGACTTTCACTAAGTGGGGGCTAACCCAGTCAATATCAATGTCACCCAGGAGGGGTTATTTATCGATAGCATGAGGTTAGTTGAAAGATCATTACCAAACTGAGACTCAAAGAGAGGCTTGAGCTTGGCAGAGGGGTAAATAATAGGTAGGGGATGTGCATGTGATGGAAAAAGGATATGGCAGCATTAGGGTTTCAATGGAGGACTAGGCAGGAGTGGTGAAATGTGAACAATTTAATTATGCTCCGTGTATGATGGTAATGACTCCAGCAAGTTTGATGTGTCTTCCTGGATTATGGTGGCATTAACAACTCTAGGCTGTGAGTGAGTGTTGAGACAAGTTTTGGGGATGCAAATAAGAAGCAGACTGAACTTAGTAATGAGATCAGTACAATAGGTGCTAGCCTATCTGGAGTAGTAGGGAATGCAGGCTATCACGGAGAAGGATGGTGGTTACTGCGGCTGAGAGAAAGGCACATGTTTAATCAGAATAAGGAAATTGTTACTGGTCTTCCTCAAATGGGGATGAATCAGCCCAGGGTGTACTGGAGTCTCATAATAGGGCACTCAGCAGAGAGTAAACACATACCTGCAGAATAAATTAGCAGTCTGTCCAGGATGGACCAGGAGTTGAACTCTTCAGCTGGACCACTTAGGTCTGGAATCTGGTGGAGAAAAGTCACTGTGGACCTGCTATCTGGCTTCTCCCAAAAAGTAACATCTTGTATGACAGTCAACCAGTTAGTGGTTTATTTGGAATGCTTTAAATAGCCACGAGGTGCAAACAACAGGAGCACAATATGATGTTATGCTTCACTCTTCTGGGCAGACATCTTGATTCCTTGATTCTGTGTATGACTGGTTAGCTAATCACTTATTCCATAGACCCTAAGTCATCCGTGCAAGTACAGTGACAGATTTATGAGCAACTGCATTCAACTGAATGTGAAGTGGATTAAATACATATTGCACGTACATTTGGGAGTCTAGTGTGAACAGAGGAGATTCCACTTGGCAGCAGCTGTCTATCTGGGTTTAAAAAAAGATTTGACCTGTTGTCTGCAGGGCGGAGAAAAACCAATGTTTTGAAATTGCTGCTGGATGTCTCACTGCTGCCACTTGTCTGCAGCTCAGCCATTGCTGTTCTGGTCTAAAAAAAGGAAGTGACCTGTTCACTGCTGGAAAGAGACTTGTAGTATTTTTTTTTTTTTTTTTAAACGAATGTCTCTACAATCCCCATTTGCCAGCAGCCCAGCACTAAGGAAGGAAGTGGCCTATTAACAAAAACCAATCCATAGCACTGGAGGCTAATATCCAGTATAAAACCGGCAAATACGAAGAACAAGAAGTCGCCAGGGTATATTGTGACATGTAGAGTAAGAAGAGCTGACAGTTCAGTAAACTGCAGTTACTTTTGCATAACATTAATTGATCTTTAAGATCACCGCAGGGAGGAAAGATCATTGGTATTTCAATATTGAGGACGCATGTTTCAATGGTTCCTACTTATCAAATGTCCAGGTCTCAATATTTGATTTAAAAGAGGTAAGTGATCACCTCACTGCTTATTCAAGTCTTACTGACACTACGACACTGCGCTTTAGGAGCAGGTGGTACTTCAGGAATGTAGGCTTCATAAACTTCGATGGTCATTAGCTGTTCATCTGTGCATAGTTCGGGTGGCTTGCAAATCGAGCCCCTGGACACCAAGCTCCTTGCAAGACCCACATATAGTTCCTCTTGTATGAAGTACCAAAAGACAGTTGTAACAAAGATTCTGGAATCAAGGGAAGTATTTGGATCCTACTTTAAGAGCCACAGTCTGCGTGTGCTAGTGGGGAGAGGCTGGTTGAAACCATCCAATACTTAGGCCAGAGCTAAACAAGGTCGAAGGGCAGTTCACTGTGACTGCTCCTTTCAGTCAGCCAGGTTGACCCTTTGGTTTTGGCACATCCTCCACATTTTTATTTTATTTTAAACATGGCTGCTAAGGAACATTCTTAAGAATCTGTTGTGAATTAAGTTGTTCTGAGGTTGACTTATAAGAATTGGAAAGACCGCTGCAGAGCTAATCAAATGTTGTTAATTTTTCTAAGTAGGTATTGTTTATTCTGAATGAAACAAAATCACCTTTGCTGTTAAACACTGAAATGAACACATTACTTAGTTTTGATAATGCTCTTTTTGGTGGATACTCTAACAGCCGAATCTTAATCTTTGAATATTCCCAGGCACCGAGGGATTCTGGAAACCTTGGAACAGCAGTGCTCCAGCATGCCAATAGGTGGTAACTTGCGGCTTGGTTTCGCGTTGACTCCTTTCCGTCTGGAGGCGACAAACAGAGACGCATATAAGCGTCAACCCTGCGTGCTGACAGCAGTTCCTTTCTTTAAATAAAAATATTTTTATTGATTTAAACAACAACTCACGTATTTGAGCAACAGACATGTGACACATTTATCATACATAATCGTTCACCAATTAAGACAGTCATTGCAATCAGGGTGCGTTATTACGACTCCTGTCTGTCCGTTGCATTTCAAGTTCTATCGTTGGGGACACACATAGTTCTCCTTGATGGGTATTCATTTATCTTATTTCTTCGGGCACCCTCTTACTTTGAACACCTCTTTTTCCACAATCATGCACTTGTCATACTCTCTGAGCCACACCCAGAGCGAAGGCCTATCTGTCAACTCGCCACTTCCTCGCTATCTCCCTCTTGACCAATGTGTAGCCTAGTGTCATAAACTGTTGTTCAATTTCCATAAGGTCCATTGGCTCCCATATATTTAAGAGACCTAGCCAAGGTTTAAGGGTGTGTTTTCCCTAAGGCCTCTAGGATGTGCTCCGTGGCTCCCTCCCATATGGATCGTACCACCGGGCAGTCCCATATCATGTGATAAAAAGATGCGTCTTGTTGGCACCCTCTTAGACATTGTGCGCTTGTCCTCGAGCCTATCCTCGCAAGGGTTATACCAATTAAGTAAGATCTATGTAAGATTTTTAGTTGAATGAGTTGGTATTGAAGCGTTATGGCTGCCTCACGAGGGGACATCAATGCCGCCTGCCAGTCATCTTCAGCAATAGGTTCCATGTCTAGCTGCCATCGTTCCCGAAGTTTGTGAAAGGTATCTGGTAGATTATTGCATAGTTTTTATACGTGAGGGATATGGCCTTGGTGAGCAATGGTCCGTCAAGAAGCCAGTCCTCTAGGGGGATGAGTCTGGGATATCGGTCATGTCCGGGATAGTTGTAGTGAGGGCGTGCCTAATTTGAAAATATCTAAACACCTCTCCTTGGGCCAGATCATACGTCTTCTGTAGGTCGTCGAATTTGAGAAGAGCACCCTTTTTAACCAAGTCTCCTATTGTCGAGATTCCTATCACGTCCCATTTGTCGAACCCGGGATGCCTGCCAAGAAGCCCTAATCTCTGGGTAAACCACAGGGGCGTAGCCTTGGTGAGGGTCTCCGCCGAACCCAGGCGGGAGTTCGCCAGGTGCCATATCGTCACCGTGTGAGCTGTGGGGCCAACATATCGACCCCTTTGAACCTTAGAATACAGTGCCTCCAGGTACCCCACCCTCCCCATCTGGTATCTGTCCAGCATGTACGCCGGGTCCACCGGGGATCTGTAAATCCAGTGGTTCACCACCACCAACTGTGATGACCAATAATAAAGACAGAGATCCGGGAGGGCAATGCCCCCATCATACCACCCTTAAGTTAACTTTTTGATGGCTATTCGAGGGGATCCACCATCCCATAGCAGTGTTCTGATTTCGCTCTCTACCCCGGAGAAATAGGCGTCCGGGACCCTGTGGGGACAGTTTTGAATGATATACAGAAACCTGGGAAGGGCCAACATCTTAAAAAGTGCCGCTCGCCCAATCAGGGACAGAGGCAGGGAACGCCAGTGTTTAACATCCGCCCGCAGACTAGTCAGAGGGGCCGCAAGATTATGGTTGAAGAAAAGTTGGGGGCCTGGAGTTACAAAAATCCCCAGATAGCGGAAGCCTTCCATTGTGACCTCCACTGTACATCCCGAGGGCAGTCGGGGAGCCTGACCCCTCAGAATGAACAACACTAATTTACTCCAGTTTATGGCATAACCCAAGTATTTCCCAAAATTTGTGAAAATATTTAACACCCCATGAAGGGATCTGTAAGGTAGAGCAATATATCATCTGCATATAATGATATTCTGTCCTTGTGTTCCTCCGCCCATTTCAAACCCCTCACTATGACATCTCGCCTTACCCATGGAGCCAGCGGCCTCAGGATCAGAGAAAAGAGCAATGGGGAGCGGGGGTAACCTTGTCTAGTTTCCCCTCTTCAGTGGGAAGGATCTAGACGTATAGTTATTTACTCGGACCTGTCCCTGAATACCTGTGTATAATAACCACACCCAGCCCATTAATTTGGGGCCGAAGCCCATACGCCTCAAGACTTAAAATAAGTAGGTGATCCACCCACAAGTATGTATGTATGTCAGAACCTCCCAGAATAGCACACCAAGAGACATATCCTATTCACATACCAACTTAGCATCTCTGGTAGATAATTTACACTCCCGGTCTATCCCGGTGAGTGTATACATGACAAACGGACTAACGAAATACAAACGCTGTCAATTTATATCCGTTTTCTATTTTTATCTTCATTTATTTACTCTCACGAAAATGTTACGAATGGAAATTCAGCAATATTTTCCTTTCATGACCCACGTCTTTAGACTTCCGGTTCCGGGTCACCAACAGCAGAGCCAGCGCAAATCCCTTTGGAATCAGGCCACGCCATACATTTGCGCTGGCTCTGCTGTTGGTGACCCGGAACCGGAAGTCTAAAGACCTATTGAGGCATTATAATTTCAGGCAGCCATTTCTCATGCATAACAACATTTTTCTCTTTCACAATAAGTGTATCACGATATAATACATCACTGTGAGTATAGGAAGGGATCCTTAAGGTCCTGAAGAAGAAGCCTGGGGAGTTTCGAAACATGTCGGCAGACATAGGAGGCATAGTTCATTGAGGCATACATACCTCCTCCCCCCACCTTTTACTAATACCAGCTCAAAGGTATATTAAAATTTTCTAGACCAACGAGCCAGGTATTTTTTATCTCACTCTCCTATTCACCCCTGACCCTTCCTCTCACACCCCTACACAACACATAGTTATCTCACAACAACAGTGCTCCCACGCAAACGTAGGTCGTAGCACGCCCCGTCCCATAGAGGGGCGGGAAGACCCCTATGATGAAGCCTGACACCAAGGGCCCTTTTGGTGTGTGAGGGGTATTTTAACAACTAGTGTGTACTTTCCACCATTGTGGGGATACATACCTATTCTGGGAGGTTCTGACATACATACATACTTGTGGGTGGATCACTGTGTTTATTGACTAAAGCTCAGGAGGATGTATCCACCTCCACTACTCATGTTGAGTGGTACCTCTCTACTCCCCATTTTGTTCCTTTTTTTAAAATAAGTAGGGCCATTCGATGTAATCAAATGCCATTGAGGCGTCCAGAGAGGCTCATCGCATTCTCCTCGAGAAACTTATAGCACGTTATGGAGGCGTCTGATGTTTAGCGCCGTATTTCTCCCGAGCATGAATCCCAATTGGTCTGGGTGGACCAGTGAGGAAATGACCGCTATTAGGCGTAGGGCAAGGACTTTTGCTCGGATCTTCGCTTCGGCGTTTATTAGGGAAATGGGGCGGTAGGAGCTACAGGCATCGGCAGGTTTACCCGTTTTCCTAATTACTACGATGGATGCCAGTCGCTGGTCCTCCGGTAGGAGACCTTTCTCATAGCTCTCTTCAAACATGGCCCGCATATGGGACGTCACTTGGGTGGCCGTCACTTTTAGAAATTCTATGGGTATCCCGTTGGGTCCCATCGCCTTGCCTGACTGTATCTTACTCATTGCTTGTTGGATTTCTAGATCTGTCAAGTCCCGTTCCAGTGCATCTCTGTCGCTATCAGACAATATCGGTATGTCACTATCCTCCAGGAGTTGACGGGAGTCTTCCGTTGTGTATGGAGTGGATGGAGTGTAAACACGTTCCAAGTGATCCGCGAATGCATTGGCTATTTCCCTTGGGTGAGTGATTTGTACCCCGTCCCCAAGAGTTAACTGGGGCACCCATCTCTCCCCTTGTTCCCTTCTCTCCAGCCATGCCAACAATTTCCTGGAGCAGTTCCTTTCTTGACTCTGTTTTTCGGCCCCCATTCCTGGGATGTGGACAATCAGAGGTATCAGTCTGCATATCTCTAAAGTGGGGCGCTTATAGAGAGAGAGAGCGAGCGCGCGCGAGAGACCATTCCAAAGAATGGGGAGGCAGGAGAGCAGTGAGCTGTCAGATAGAGTATCCACCAGAAAGATAGATTCTAATATTATCTTTTGGGGGGGTGAGGTGCAGTAAAGAACATCAGGAGGGTGATGGATTCCCTAATTTGAAAAGTAGTGGCGACTTTTGGCAAATAAGCCACCCTAGTCCTCAACACCCGTTTGTCTGGGAAAAAGATGGTGTAGGGCATCTGAACTAAGAGAGCTTGAAGATCACATAAGCGAGCAATGAACCAAAGGAAGCACTACAAGAAGTATAGTCGTCAGAGTTAGGAGATGCAACAAGCAGCTGTGCATAGACTCGAATGGAGCACGGACACAGAGCAGAGCGGCAGCGGAGGGGAGGAGAGCTGCTGCTGCCAGCTGGGATTGAACCACGGTACTGGGTCTGAGCCGCGAGAGCCACGAAAGCGGTGCTCGGAGCAGAGCGACAACGGCAGTGGCAGCGGAGCAGAGGTGGGCTGCCGCGAGCCGCGAGCTGGCACTGAGCTGCGAGAGCGTGTGTCCTCGCCGACAAACACTGGCAAGTGAAATCTGCAATAGCCTTGTGTCCCACTATTGCCGGTACACATATAGAGGCCGGGTGCGGCGGTTGCCGCGGACTGTCCTTTAGCGGCGGGGAGTGGCTGCCAGGTGGCCCTATCCCACAGCTTGTACCCCCCCCCCTTCCCGCAGGAAGAGCTTTTGGCTAGTGCAGGGGCAGCTAAAAACGGCCCCTGAGTTGCGTGCAGGATAATGCTTGCTTAAATTGGATTTCTAGCAGTTCGTATGTTACAATCAAACCCCCAAAGAGTTGCGTGCAACCGGCCTACAACCTGCATGATACAGGATCAAATGCAGAGTTTTTCTTTTTTTTTTAGCTTGGATGCACTCGACCGGACGGGGGAGGCAGTGAGTAAGAATTGACTATACGGACGGAAGGGGTGGCCTACGGACGGAAGGAGGAACCGCGATCACAGCCCCGAAGCTTCGAAGTTCCCAGCCCGGAAGTGTATGCGAAGAGCGCAGCACTAGTGGCAAGGAGCAGTGCCGACCCCCGGAGTCTCTGAGGATGGTGGCACGGGCATTAGCTGCACCGCCATACCACTGTGAGGGGAACGGTCAGGTGGAAACTATATCCCCCAGAAGCCCCCGGTGTGGTATCGGCAACTAGCACCATCGGAGGCGCTTGGGACCCTCATAGCCGCAGCTACTATATAAGGTACTGAATTGTATGGGGGCTGGAGCATATTGTCTATTATCTACTAGTACCCGTTGGCCATACATACAATGAGCAAACGCAAGGCTACAGGCCCGTCAGTGGGAGCGGGGGGGGGGGGGGTCGCTGGGACTTTGGATGCTTTCCTGACAAGAGCAGAGTCACTACTGACCCACCAGATTCAGATGACAGAGAAAAGACTCTCACTTGACACCCTCTCAGCACATAAAAGGTCCTCAATGGGAGGCATAGCCGCAGCTAAACCCCCCATGGCCACTGTGGAGACTGTGGAGAACCCACGTATCTCCACCTTGTACCATGGCATTAATGGAAGTGTGGCACCTTTAGCAGTAGGATTAAGTTTGGCCACGACTGCACAGATTCATAATGCCAGCTCTACCCAGAAGCCCCCTGGGGACCATAACTCAGATTATCCTTCTTTATTGAGTGATGAAAGAAAAGACCAGTCTACAGTGGATACTGAACCTATGTATTTTGGCAATGAGGCTATTACCCGATCAAAAAGAATCAGCAGGGATGTTGTGACAAGCCTATCGAAACCTCTGATAGTAAGCCCTGATGAGCCACCCGCAAAGCGCACGAGGGTGGGGGTTACACAAAAACAGAAGACTAAACCTAAACCTAGATCTAAACATCAGGGCAATAGGTCATCGGATAAACTGATACCAAAGCCTAATACTGGACTGGCCGGAGACCGCGTAAATAGTCCAGTAGTGGAGGCCAGGGCTGAGCCTGAGTTATGGACACGGTTGGAGACTTTGATGGCTACATTTTTGGGACCCCTCTTAAGCAAATTAGAGGCAATAGAAACAAGGCTGTCACATTTTCAGAACTCTGACAATGTATTAACCACTGTGGGGGCTTGCAGATGTTTTTGGGTTGCTGGGGGGGGGAGCAGAAATTATTAATGCGAAAGTCCCACCTCTTATCAATGAAACGGCGCAGAGGGCAAAGGGGGCCAATGTTAAGGGTTTAGCGTATCGTGGGGGGGTAGATAGTAACCAACTAGAGTGTCCTGATATAATGAGACCAAACCCAATTCCCGCCAATAGGGGACCAAGGGAGCCAAGGCCAGTGAATTTAGGCAATCCCCAAGACAGTTAGTGGATACATCTGCACAAGGAAGGGGAGATAATGTGACACAACAAGAAAAAGTGATTGTGTCTCACCTGGCGCAGAGTACCCCTGGTTTACCTGTTTTAGATCTTCCCCCTGCTTCAAGCCCGCTTACAGTTGTTTTAACAGGTGTACCAGCTTATACTAACCAAAGGGAGGAACCTACGACACAATTGATTAATAAGGTGGCGCACTGGATGTGCAGAAATGTGGGGTTCAACATCAAAGACCACAGACATATTTTAATGGCAAGGAGAGTATCATGGGTCGGCAGTACAAGAAAAGTTTTCTCAGGGGACTGTGTGATTGTGACACTTAGGTTCCCCGAACTCGTGCGTAAGACTTTTGCCCAGAGCAGAAGGCCTTATCTATACAACGCGGACTCAAGCATTAAAATACTCCCGCTGGGTTATTTTTATAGACAATCGGCTAATCCGAATGTGCCCTATGGATATGTGGGCCAACAGGAGGGTGAGCCTGGGCAGGTCAATATGGTTCCGACAAGTAACATCTTTTCACCGCTTAGAGGTCTGGATGATATTGACTGACTAATTGGGGCGGAGGAACCAGGTAGTGCTTTCACCAATGGGGTGCTTAGCATAGATCATAGATGGGGGCGTGGGAAGCCTAGTCTGGGGACAGATGAAGTTCAAGACAATTGCAATACCAAGGTGGCAAACGATCCTGAGATTATGGGTACAAGTAAGCCAACGGATAGGCCGCATAATTCTCAGGTGACTGTTAACCAAGAGAGGTTTAATGAGAAAGATATAAAAATAGTCTCTTGGAATATAGCAGGCCTGTCCTCTAAATTTAAGGACCAACAATGGCTGCTCTATATTCGGGAGTTTCAGATAATTTGCCTCCAAGAAACCTGGGAATCAATTAATAACAACCTCTTTCTAGAAGGATATAAAACCTTCTTTTGCCCAGCACAAAAGGCCTCTTCAGGTAGGGCTAGGGGAGGGCTGGTTATCTACGTAGATCTTACACTGCAGGGAAGATGGCTGGACCTAGCTTGGGGATCAGAAGTTGCGCAGGGTTTAAAAAATTCTAATAACTGCTATAGGTTATTTTTATTAATTTTTATAATGCTAACCAAAATGGTCAGGGCTCCGTAAGCCTGTATGAACTAAATCCAAGAATTAACCAAACACAGGCGTAAGGGCAGTTGTCTCTCCGGCTGGTCTTAGCAGGTGACTTTAACTGTCACCTGTGTCCAAATCTGGGAGCCTCATCTGGGGATTGGACAACATGTATGTTACAGGACGGCCCACACCTGGAACATACAAAGGAGGGAAAGGAACTCAGCAACCTTCTCGATACATATGCATTAGCACACACAATGGATTTGGGTCCCGTCAAGCATAACAACACACTTTACCCCACATTTAAAGGCAGAGGCTGTGCCTCCTTTATGGATTATATTTTTGTTTCCACATCACTCAAAAACTCTGTGACCCGGTTCAGCATTGTTTGCAGTGCATTCAGTGACCATAATCCCCTCGCCTTATCACTTGTTAATGGAGGCCAGGCACAGATTCCACCTGGAATGGGGAGGGGGGTGATCAGGGCCACCGATCAAGGAAGGAGGTTGCGTTGGACACAGGTTGACGGAGAGGCTTTTTACGAGGTATTTTTAATGGAGGGCTCTCTTGCTGTACAGAGGTGCTTAGACCCGGAAATGGAAGGGATAGAATTAGTGAATGCTTTTAAAGACGTTGCCCAATTAGTCGACAGTCTGTTGAAAGTTCCAGTCTGAAAGGCTAATTTGGATACCCCAAGATTTTTTGACCATCAATGTTCACGTGCTCTTAGAGACCTAAAAAATGCCTTAAAAATGTCTCCTGGGGATAGGGAGAGGGTGATTTTATGTCAGAAAAACTATCAGCTGGTGGTTAAGGGGCGTAAAAGTCAATTACAGATACAAGCCTGGGAAGATTTATCAGAGGCGGTGGCACTAAGGGATTCCACTGCCTTCTGGCGAATTATAAATAATCCATCCTTCCAAGAGGCTGATAAACCAGGATTGAGCTGTAACATCTTACCAGAGCAATGGTGCGAGCACTTTCAGAGACTCTACAACCACATCTCGTGCACGAATAAGCTGTTGGAGGACCACTGGGAACAGGCCACACCCTCGTTAAGATTCTCATTGGGAGAGATAAAAACTGGAATTGGAGGCCTAACTAGGAATAAGGCCCCGGGGCCAGATGGGATTCCACCAGACCTTTTTATTAGTAAAGTAGATCTTTGGGCGCCAATTTTGACTAGGGTCATAAATGCAGCGGTGGACACAGTTATGCCAGTGTCCTGGACCACCGCTACAATTGTTCCCATTTTTAAAAAAGGCAATAGGAACAGCCCGCAGTGTTATCGCCCGATTTCCCTCATCGATGTGTCAGCAAAGGTGTTAGGACGGGTGGTTCTAAATCGATTGATCGATTGGGCTGACGAACAACAGGTTATAAGTGATCTACAATTTGGCTTTAGACCTGGAAAATCTACTACCGATCAATGTCTCAATCTGTATCTGATATCAGCCAAATACACATTAGTCAAGCAAGGAACGATGTATTTGGCATTCATGGACCTGACTGCGGCCTTCGATAGAGTTAATCGAGGGAAATTGTGGGCGATCATGGGCGGGCTGGGTGTGGATCCAGGGATTATTAACATTTTAAAATCATTACATTCACACACCACTGCAGTGGTCCGATATAACCAGGTGGGGAATATAACAGAACCCTTCCCGTGTTCCAGTGGGGTCAGACAGGGTTGCATATTAGCTCCTTTTTTGTTCACACTATATATAAACGGTCTGGACCACGAGTTAAGCATGTTACAGGTGGATACCCCGAGGATAGGTACTCGGGGAATCCCGGCTCTGCTCTATGCAGATGACGCTGTACTCTTAGCTCGTACCCCTAAAGGTTTGCAGGTTTTAATTGATGGGAACGTTTCATTTATGGAGAATTTGGACTTATCGCCTAACCTGGCAAAGTCGTATGTAATGGAGGTGGGGAAAAAAACAAGCAAACCCTACAAGTATACAATTGGATCGCATCAGCTAGGAAAGGTACAGTCCTTTTCATGTCTGGGGATTTTATTTGATCATCAATTACATTTTAAATCTCTAATTGAGGATAAGTGTCGGGTAATGACCAGCTGTACTGGATCCATAATGAGCTTAGCGCACAGGTTAGGTCGCTGGTCCCCTGAACAGATACTAAGATTATATAGTGCTATGTGTTGCGCTAAAGCTCTGTATGGAAGTGAGGTGTGGGGCTTTACCCAGGCTACACAGATGCAAATTGAAGAAAACATATTTTAGGCGTCTGTTAAAAGTACCTCAAAGCACGCCAGCCCACATCGTGCATGAAGAACTGGGTGCCCGATACATCAGCGACAGTATGGCAGTCAAACCTTTAGTCTGTTGGATAAAGATCTGGGCAAACGAGGAGGCGGCTTTTAGTATGCAGGTTATAGAAGATTGCCTTTCCCTGGACCACGGGCTAAAAATTCCCTGGCTTAAATATGTGAAGGAGACTCTGGAAAAAATCGGTTCTGCAGATCTATTTGCCAACCCTTCTAAAGTGGGTAGGAAAGATAAAGCTTTGGTTAAGGACCAGTTTTTTAAACATGCATTAATGCTCTGAGAAAACACAGAGCTGGCCAAGCAGTCGGTCAGGGAACACCTAGTAGTTAGGTCTGCCAGAGGCATTGAACCATACCTGTCTTGCATAAACAGTGCACACAACAGATTTTTAATGACTCGTTTCAGGTTGAATCTCTTGCATCATGAGTTGGCGGAACCTACAGGGTTCACAACTTCCATAGAAATGAAGGGGCCCTGTGGCTGTGATCATAGATCTCCTCAGGACACCCTTCATTTCATTTTATTATGCCCTTTTTTCTCTTATCCTAGGAGATTCTTCCTGAAGGGAATTCTAAAGAAAGCCAGATTTAAACAGGCACGGGTGGCACTGTTATTTGTAAAACTGGCCCCAGATACTCTTACACTGTTTTGTATTGTAAACTTTTTAAGGGCTGCATTTAGACTAAGGAACACAAGGGGTAATGGTAACCTGTAGCTTCTCTGTTATAATTACCTATTGTTTTATGAATGATCTTCATAATTAGAGATGAATTGGTTGGATATGTGACAAGGGTTTTTTTTTTTTAATGTTCAGGTGGAAATTGTATCACATGGTTTGGAAAAAGAGGGTATTTATTAATTTTTAACTTGTACCTGTAACCGGCCTTGATAAATTTGGTTGCTTTTTTGGTATTTTTATATATCGAATAAAGTTCTATGAATGAATGACTCGAATGGAGTACACAAGGGAAAAGTCAGGACCAAATTGAGATCTCACTGTGACGCCACAAATGGTTTATGGAGAAAATATGTAATACATTTTTTAGAAACCTCATCACAACAGGTGATTTAAATAATGATGGCTGGTCTGGTAAGCGCAAAAATGCAGAGGGTTAACAAATACCTTCAATGGTGTCTACTGCAAGTCATTGCTCTACCAAAGATTAGACAAACAATGCTACATCTGACATTTAAGCTTGTAACGGGTCTCTGCTGCAGATACCACACTATGTTGCAGCACCTGGGGTAAAAAGACTTTTCAAAGAGGCACCATGCAGCAAAGATAACATTCACAAACACAGGAGGGAAATCAAATGCAGACAACTGATGCGGTTCAATCAGAAGATCCTCCCAAAGAGGAAGTCTGGAAGGAGGGGGGAGGATTTGGCAGGGAAGGAGTGGTATAGGTGTCCCATGCTCCTCTATAGCCAGAATGAGTCTCCCAGAGAGTCGTCTTGGGAACTCCAATGTACAAAAGTGTTCACACTGTGTTCTTCGTGGTGGCAGAAAGATCCAGCCCCCCATGGATGGAGTATGTTTTGTACCTCCTTGTAATTAAACCTCCATTCAGGTTTCCTCCAGAGACCAAGCCAGCAACGATGCATCTGTCAGCCTTGTCTGTCCTAGGTGGGCTTGGGTGAGCAGTTTGCCACTGGTCTCACTGCAATGAAACAGTCACCACTTCAAGACTTTTGCAGTCTCTTCTGAAACCTTGATGGAATCCTATAGGTTCCTTTAATGCTGGGTCTACTGAGACTTCAGGTTCCATTGCAAAGTCCGCACATACTACCTGGCACAGTCAACACGCAGGATGCAGGAGGCCAAGAATCTTTAGAACCACTCTCACTAATACCTATGAGCGGAGCTGAAACATCGGGATCATACCCCGAATGAGGAATTCATGATGGTAGGACACCCTGAACTGCACCATATCCAAGATGTCACCTATGGAAAGGGAGCTTTTGCGAAGGAGTCACATGTGCTTCGGCACGTTGATTGTGAACTCCAACAATCTCATGAGGTTCACCATTGTCTGAAGGTTGTCTACAACTGACTGTGGGGAACCCGCCTTCAAATGTCAGTTGACGAGATAGCGGAAAAATGGGATCCCCAATCTCTGAAGATGTTCCGGGACCATAGTTATCACTTTCGCGAACACCTGAGGGACAGTGGTGAGGCAAATTGAAAATGCTCCTGGCCTACCTTGAACTTGAACTGCAGGTGACGTCTGTGGGATTGCAGGGCAAGTATTTGAAAATATGCATGCATGGTCCAGGACTACCATCCATTCAACAATGTGAATATCGTGAATCTGTCCTTCCACAGGAAGGCATTCGGAGGACAGAGATCTAAAACAGGGCAAAGGCCTCTGTTCTTCTTTGGCACAAGGAAACAGTGGGAGTAACAATCAGTCCATGTTTCTGAGGCTGGTACCGTCCCTTTGGCCAAGAGAGGCTGCACCTCTTGCAGCAAAATGGCAAGGTGCTCCTCTGAAAGCCACACTGATGTGCGTGGAAGATGCAGTGGGTTGCAAAGAAAAGAAAGGCCATAGCCCCACTGAACAATCCGGAGGACTTATCTGTCGGACATGATCCTTTGCCACCCTTTGAAAGGTGTTGGATTTGACCTCTTGCAGGGTGGTCGTGTGACTGTAGGGGGAAGTTTAAGTGGTGTGGAGGACAGCGGATACCAAAGGTACAGAGTGCATGATCTTTATCATAACTTTCACAATACAAATTACTCTGGTATCTTAGGCTCACCGATTCTCCTTCCTCCACAATAGATATATTGCTATTACCTTGTGGCATTAATCAAAGGCTGAGACCATTTTCAATTAACTATCTGTGTCTAAGGTTCATCATACAAGGGAACCCACAGACCTTACATTTAGCCTATTATCCATTACTTGGGGTAACTTTGTAAGTTTATTGCTGCCTTCTCTTTTCAGAAAAGCAACATCCTTGTTACTCTGAGATTAGTAACATATTGAATCCTTACAAGGTAATCATCTGGATCTTGGAATTTTCAACTGCTTATTATTATTATAAGATCTGCATTAACGGTCTATACAACTATAATTGTATGATACTGTCAATATTCCCCTGACCCCCTCCACTGATGGCTGCCTTCTTTACTCTTCCCTAGATTACTTCCATTTCCACTGTAATTTTGATAGTTGTCACATATGGAATACCCACCTTTCAGGACTTCAAAGACAATGCACTGATGGTTCCTTGATGCCAGCTCCCCCCCCCCCCTGTCTGCTTTATTTGCCTTCTTTTTCTCTGTCTCCAAGCTTACCCAATCTCCTTCCTTTCTCTTCTATCGACTTCTCACAAAGTTTGTGGTAAATCCAACATTTTCAGATCACTTACCACGTGTACCACCAGTTTTATTGTGCACATATCACACTTTCTGTGTCTCTAGAGTGATTACTTGCGCAACTAGATGTTGTGATGAAATACAACACGGTGTTACTTAAGAGCTATTTCATGAACACTGTTTATTTTCAACCTTGAAAAAGACCCAGGCCTGCGATCCCTCATGGGCCAAAATATGTGTAGGGGAGTTTATCATCAACCTGCCATAAAGCATAAGGAAGGGTCTTAATACAAGATGCACATGCCATTGTAACTAATAAACATGCCTGGAGAATGGAATATATTTAATTTTGTGTTTGTCTGTATTTTTGCTTTTGCATCTATCAACATATATTTAAAGAATCATCAAATAATTTGGATTAATACATAACTTATTGCTAACACCCTCTATCGACTCTTTTGTGCACAATGTTGACTGTTACCCATGATTTTGTATATTACTAATTAATCAATATTATGCAAACTTATTTCAAGTGTCGGTACCTCCAACTAAGTTCCGAAGTATTGAGTCCACTGGCCTTAAGTCCATGTAGAAAATGCTGTCATCATACTGATGGGGCAAGTCATTCCTATCATCTCCACTGTCCCTTTGGAAAGCTGTCTGGCTCTGAACAGAGTCAGAGGCAAAATGTCTGTGGAGCACCTGAGCGTGGCCCAATGCAGAGGCAGCATTTTATCTGAATCAGACTGTATGGGAACTAAATGAATCAAAGTGGAATCGGGCCCGCAGTCTTGGTGGAGGCCAAGAGGAGTTTGGTTTACAGTCTGTCACCAGTACTAGTAAGTGTTTCTCATCAAGGGCCAGCGGTGTCGGAGCCGGTGTTGAAGTTGAAGGAATCAGCACAGTTTTGCGTCTCGGAGAGGATATCAGTACTGCTGCGGAACCAGGAGTGGGCTTGAGAGACACAGACAGTGCAGAGGATGGAGCTGCTGGAAGTAACCTGACTGGATGCCCATACGGATCCTCTGGGTCTGAAGGCGCGCAAGAGGAAACTAAAAGAGTGCTAAATAGTAGCAACATGCTGTCCCTAAAGGCTTCAATTTCGTACGGCGTCACCAAAGTCATGGAAACTCAGGGTGCATCTGGATCAATTGAGGAAGCAACTCCTCGGTGGCATGGATGAGAGACAGAGTGCAGCACTGATGCCCGTGCCACTTCTCTGGAGATAGACAAGAGATAGACATTTGCGGGATGTGATAAGTCCTGCTTGGTTTTCTTGTATTTTCTTTTCAACTTTGATTTGGACTTACCAGAAGACTTTGACTGTGATGAAGACTTGTCGCAGGAAAGACCTCAGGAGCAGGAACAAGTCTTGACTTTAGCTGGGTGCGGGACTTGTGTTGTTTCCTTCAGTGTTCATCAATGTGCAGCTTTGCTTCACATTTCCAGATCGTATTCGGATTTGTGACAGAGCACTCATCACACGAGTTGGAGTATTGTACTGAGCTAAATACCAAAGGTATGCCTTGTGTGTTCATTTGTGACAGCCCCGGAATGGTTTACCTTACCTTTTAAATAACATGTAACTAAAGTTTGATATTTCATTTTAATAGATCCTTAATTAGCATGTGATTCTGTCCCAGAGCTCTCCCAGACTTTTGTGTGGTAGAGTAAAAGCTACTTTTATTACTTTGAAAGGGTGAAACTGTGTATCAAGGGTGAAATTGGTTTGGACTTTCCTTTTTCTGGTCACTCCAGATTGCTAACTTCCAGAATTTTGTCCCATCTTGTATATTTAGCAATTAATGGAGATTATCCATCAGTTATCTCACATAACTTCTTTTTCCTTTACACTAGATAATTGAATATCCCCTGATCAGAGTTATTTGAATTGTTTTTACCAAGGTCCATGCTTTGAAGACCATTTCTGAGTTTTTGCACTTGTGGTCAAATTAGGTATTTATTTATTTACTTATTTTTGAAGCTTATAAAGTGCAGGACTCACCCCCACGGGGTATCTCCATGCTGCGACCAGGCAGTGCTAGGGCTACAGACACTTAAGCCACAAAGAGTACAGTTTTCAGGAGTTTCCTGAAGCGCAAGTGGTCCTCACATCTGCGCAGCATGAGGGGTAAGGAGATGCACAGCCAAGGAGCCCTATAAGAGAAGGCTTTGCCATCAGAAAGCGATTTCTTCACATGGGAATAGTGAGTAGATTTTTCATACCTGAGCGTGATACTCTACTGGGCCGGTAAGGAATATGTTTCTGAGCTAAATAGCTAGGCCCATTGCCATTTAAGGCTTTGTGGACCGTACAACATACTCTGAATATAATTCTCTGGCGGATGGGCAGCCAGTAGAATTGCTGTAGGAGGCCGTTCTAGGCAGCATATTAGTAACCAAATGTGCCGTCGTGTTTGGTATGACCTGTAGTCTATTTAGCAAAGATTAATTGGCAGCATCCACAAGCGCATTGCAATAGTCCAGAGTTCCTGGACTAAGGTTTTACGCACCGCCAGCGGAAGGCGGGAGAAGACTCTGTGTAGCAAGCATGACATATAGAATAAAATCCCGAAGGTCGCCCCCACTTGGTCTTGCATAGACAGCGTCTGATCTAAGTCAACACCCAAGCTTTTTACCACTGTCTTAGGGATGGGGGAAGTCCCCAAGTCCACTGGCCACCAATCTGTGGACCAAAATCTCTTAGGATTACTGAACAACATAATCTCCGTCTTATCAGCATTTAGCTGGAGGTAGTTGTCTGTCATCCACGTGAAGATCGCTTTCATGCCCTCTGAGAAATGGGATATTGTGGTTGGAGAATTATTATTGTAAGATAACAGCAGTTGGGTATCATCCGCATAGGAAATAGGATGTCATATGAAGCAAAGGAGGGACACTTCCTATGACTTACACATTTTATAAAACACCAGTTGACCCTTTCCAGAATGGGACTAATATTTTCTATTACTGTTTTGTGCACGTTTCGTGCCCTCCACGATATTGGTTGTTGCAGCATTTCTGAAAAAAACATTTGGGATAGAGTGAGCTAAAGTAACTTGTTCCACTTTGGAGACCATCCTGCTGTCGAAGATTAGAGTATTACCAGCCAAAGAAGGTGTTAAATTAAAGACTGCACATACTTCGACCTGGTTCCTTTAAATATGAAGAAGCATCCAATAATTATCTATTCAGAACTTAGCAGTTCGATTTGTAAGTTTTGCTGGAGTATTGGCAGTAAAACACCCATTCAGCACTGAAAGGCAATTCTCTGCTGTTAGCTGCTTAAGTTTTTAGGTCTCACCTGACCCAGCGCATGCGCTGGTCCGGCGAGACTTTTTGAGAGGGCTCCAAAAAGTGCTACCAGTCCAGCCTAGAGCTACAGTGCATGTGCGCGGCCGCGCGCGCTTGACCCGCGATTACTTTCACTTTCGCGGCCGATGTTTGATCGCGATCACTTTCGCGGCCGAACAGCCGCTCGTTTTTAATTCCTTTGCATGAGATTAGAGCGTAGACTGCAACCAGAGCCACGTGAAAGCCCAGCTCATTTAAGGCTCAAGATTTAGCAAACGTTTCATATGAGTTCGTTATCAGTAAAACAAAATATACATTTTAGTGCACAACTTCTTGCGTCTTACATACATCTTAAATTGATCATTAAACATGGCATTTGGACACAAAAAATATTATAACATACGTTGTCCAGAACACCAGCCTGGAGTCGGTGCAAAGGATACACATATATATTTCAAACCAACCGGCAGCAATGACCACGCAGCTACTGTACCAGTTATCTGACTAAGCCACTTTACAAGAGGCGTGACACGTAGGGCTCTGTGGAGCAGACTGTGCCACTTATTGTTTTCTTCTGGTTTTGTAAATACACAGCACGGAGCAGATCTTCGTCAACGTGCAATGTGGTTCCGGTATTTTTGCATCTGTGGCGCGGGCGCGACGCTGCTGTGTGTCTGTGCGTGTGCGTGCTGTGGGCGGTCTTCGTCGCCTTCTCCGTTGCCTTGGAAAAGGTACGTCTGTCTCTTGGAAGTAAGTCTGAGAGAATAGCCAAAAGTAGGATTTCTCCTGCCTGAGGGAAAAGTTATTGCCTGCAAATGCCAGTTTGTTTTCTGATTTTCCACAGTCCAGCCCTGTATTTAGCACAGAAAGGCACTTTAGAATTGCTGACATTGATAAGAACCTTAAATGTACAGGGAGACAAAGCCTGGGTAATGTCGGTTTTGTTCCCGGAGGCAAGTTATGATCTAAGTGTTCTGCTGGCAGCATTTTGTGTCGCTGCGTGCAGTATGTTGCACATGAGAGTGATGCAACCCAGCTAAATTGTCCATTCTTGTGAGGTCGTTGTAAGTGTTATCATTAAAATTGACCACCAGTGGGTAAAAATATAGTAAATGTGCATTGAACCTGCAAGCACTAAACAAACGTATGTTTTCATTTATGCTTGCTAGAATTATATATATAGAGATATATATATATAATCAAAATAAAGATATCGCAGCACTTTCCTGGGGATATTGTGATTCATTTATTTAATCATCCATCTCTCTCAATATATATATATATATATATATATATATATATATATATATATATATATATATATATATATATATACATATATACACACATATATATACATATTACCTACTGCCGGTCGCCAGTAGGTAGTTATAGTTAGGACCACGTTTCCATAGGAAATCCGCAACATTCTATTTTGAATAACTTTGGCGCCGGTCGACGAATCCTCGCGAATTTTTCAAAATAGGTGGGGCGCTACGCTCCGCTCCTACCCTGAAAGTCTCGGGGGGATTCGTCAAGCGGGGGCTGAGATAAAAGGGGGGTCCCAAAACGTGTTTTTCCCATGCATTTTTCCATAGGACCTTTAGACACAGCTACAGCCCGAACGGCTGAACAGAATTACTTGAAATTTGGCAGAGAGGTAGTCCTCAGGTCAAGGAAGTGCCTTTTGTAGGTTTGGTGTAAATCTGTTCAGTAGATTCTGAGAAAATAGCCTTTAAATCAATATATATATCTGTGGCAGCTTACGGTGCGCTTACGGTGCGCTTACCGTAAGCTTACCGTACGTGTACGGTGGCGTGCGCGAGCGCGATTTTGATTGGCTCTTAGATCTTAGTAAACATTCGAATCGGTCGAAACCAGGAAGCAGCGGCCGCCATTTTCTCTCTCGCTCTCTGAGTTGGGCAGCAAAAACGAAGCCAAAAAATGTCTAAAGAGGCAATTTTTTTTTTCGGAAAATCGCCGATTACGCTTACCGTACGCGTACGGTAAAAAATGTTTTAAAAAAAAATTATCCACACTCTCCCCACCCCGTGTGCAAAAGGTGCCCGAAGAGCACCATTTGTGCACGGCTTATTAGAGATAAGAAATTAACAAAGAATACATTTCACAAAGATGCGCATAATATGTCCCCCATGTGCGCACGGTGCGCGAAGCGCATCGTGCGTACATGGCCCATCCCGCATCAGTGGGCACGTGGTGCGCGCAGCGCACCGCGTGACCACCGTGCGTGCACGGCACTAACTGCGTAAAGTGGGCGCGCGGACGGAACGAACTGCGTTAACTGGGCGCGCACGCCACGAATGGCGTAAAGTAACTTAGCATTTAAAAAACCGTACAAATTCACTGAAAAAACCATAGGTTTCACACACGTTATAGTTAGGAATTAGCATTTAAAAAACCTTGCAAATTCACTGAAAAAACCATAGGTTTCACACATGTTATAGTTAGCTGTACATTTCACTCGTAAAAAACCAATGAAATTCCCCCGTTATAGTTAGTGCAGGCAACTATAACTCACGCGACCGCAATCTTCTGCTGATGACATATGTGTCTTTATGAAAAAAAAATATTTGTAATATATGTATAGCTAAAATTTAATGGAAGAAGACATGGGCAAATAAGTGTCTAAATACAGTATTAGCATCAGCAGAGGATTGCGGTCGCGTGAGTTATAGTTGCCTGCACTAACTATAACGGGGGAATTTCATTGGTTTTTTACGAGTGAAATGTACAGCTAACTATAACATGTGTGAAACCTTTGGTTTTTTCAGTGAATATATATATACATACATATATATATACACATATATATAGTTGCTGTACTGCGCTCCCTGCCAAACATGAGTGGATTACACTGGGCCAGACGTACTAATAATCGTTTCGTAAAAAGAGGGCACAAAATGCGCACCAACTTTTTGAGACTCAATTTAGATTTTTGCAAAACAACCTCTGTACTAATATTTCAGGTCACGAAATCACCTTTAGAAGTGGGCTGCAATGCGACTTAGGTCCTTACTATTCATGAGGTAAGTTGCAAAGCGACTCACTGCATTTGGAAATCATCATAGTGATGGTGGCCTGGGGGGATCAGCAGACCACTGTGCTTTTGATTGCATTTAAATATGGTATTTTTTAAATGCAGCCCATTTTCCTTAAAAGAAACGAAGCTGCATTTAAAAAAAAATACTTTTGTAAAAAAGTTTGTTTAAGAATTAGCAGACCACTGCCCGCGCCTAAAAAAGTTTATTTAAGAGTTAGCAGTTATTCCTTGTATCACTACAAACTAACTTTGTTTTACATTCACAGAGGAGAAGGGGTCCCTGAGGGACCATTTGCCCTTTGAAAATGGGTTACCACTGCCTTTGAAGAGTCTGTAACATTTAAATGGTTTGTGACCAAAATTGCAGTTATATAGTATTGATAGAGAGCATTCCGAATCTCGGTTTAGAAGGGATGCCCCTTTCAAATCGCAATTCTGCAATTCAGGATTAATGTACAAACTTATCCTACGATTTGGTAAGCTAAACCATTTTGCAGCACTTTGCTGTTCATGTCAAAGAAAATGGAACACAAATACTCTACTCTGAGCTATAAATTAGCACATGGGCTAAAGTTTTAGCAAACTAGTTCCACGCTAGTTCTTTTTTATCTGCTTACCAAAAAAGAAAACAAGCAATGAACTCAATTTTCATTTTTTAAATATAAAAGATGGGGTTATATTTGAGGTGAAATTATTTAGCTTCATTAACTTTTACTTAAGAGGCAATATCAGTCTTCTTTTTTAAAAACAAATGTGGTTTCTTTATTAAAGATATTTCACATTTATCACATAATTTGGTAGGGAGGCAGTAAAATATATTTGCTCTGTTTTTTGGCACAACTGCAGAGCCTACTGGCCCCTGCTCCACAAGAAAGTGCAGAATAGTGGAAAAATTGTTGTTAGTTGATGAAACTCAAAGGTGCATTTGACTTTTATCCATGCAGTTTACATACTGATGTAACCAGGCCGGTGAAACACACTTAGTTCACCATCTAACTTACTTTTGCTATCTCGCTAAGAACCAAGCCACTGGTTTGGGTGAATTTTTACCTACTGTTGACATTTTATTTGCAGCCTTTTGTCAGTCTGAAAGTGTCCTACTGTACACGTCTCCCTGTACATCTGAAGGAACAGTTCTCCTACTAAAATACACAGTCTGGGATTAAAAGGCCTGAAACCTACCACCAAGTTCTTAACGCCCTCCCACCATCATTAGACTAAATCCGCCATCGTTCCGGATTCATTTTCCCTCATTCATCTGTCCCGCTAATTCCTGCTGCATTCACCGGGCTTACATCTTAATATTTTCTGTTACATAGAGATTACATAATGAAAAGCTGTGTTTTCTGGGTACATGCACACATTGGGAGCGGATGAACCATATGCGAACGGACATACAATGCTGAATGCGGGCTGAATGGTGTCCGGTACTAGCAACAGTGCAAGCCCGGGAACAAAAGGCCGGCCAACAAGGGCCCTGCACTGGCCCGGCCTCGCTCGAACACCGGGGGATTGGCCGCTGAAACATGGGTATAATTTCACTGTTTTCACTCACACAAGCTGTGGGAAAGGAGTCACCATCTGATGTTCGATTGAGCAGGATATGTTTTTGGCAGTGGCCTTCTATTCGTCATTGAGGCGAGATGAAAAAGAGGCTTGGGCGCCATTGGTCGCATTGAATCCGGCGTCTGGCAGGGAGGTATGGCCCCAGGAGCGCATGCTTGCTTTTGCCACCCAAATTGCAAGGAATATCTTTGCTGCAGAGTTTGCTCGATCAGTTAGGTTTCTTGCAGGCGGATGAGCTACTGGTGTGGTTAGGCAGGGCACCGGCTTGCTTATCTGGCAAGTGATGGTAGGGTATTAATGGGAGCTGAAAATTCAAAATTCTGCGTCACTAGGCAATAAAAACTTTATGGACAGCATGGTAGAAGCGGAAACAGTGTGATATTGACTTTTAGCCCTCAACTGCTCCACGATCTTGCTTGGACCGACCCGTTTCCATCTATTTGTCTTGGGTGCTTCTGTTGCTTCGCACTACCACCTGCTTGTCGTTTTCCCAAATCACCTGCAAACCTGGCACACCGTCATCACTTGTGCTGGCCAATCACAATGTTTTGGGGCAAGAGACACCAAACAATGAACATCCAGAAGCTGGTGCCATTAGAACCATGCAGATGGAGCCTATAGGGAAATTAGGCCATTGATACCCCAGCCAGCGTTGCAAATCCGATCTCCTGTAATTTCTAGGTTAACAAGCATCGGCATACCCAATAGGTTTGGCCTTTGGGACCTTATAAGTGTTTTGCCATGCAACAGTTGTTGTTGCACCAAGGATATTGTGCTGCATAATTAAATACTTATAAGGTCCCAAAAGCAAGACCTATTGGCTATGCCAATGCTTGTTATATATTCTTAGAGAAAATGAGACCTCAATCTGGTAGCTCCTTAAAATGCGTTACAGACACCCAGATCTTCAGGAAACCCGTATGAATCACTGAAAGAACACGATTAAATTCAGCTTATACCATAAAATTAGAATAAGAAGAAATTCGTAAATTTAACAGTTTAGAACTGTGGAAAATAAAAGTCCCAACAATGGCAAAATGTGAGTGCCATTCCAAAAAGATTTGTTCACGTTTACAATTTCTAATTGGCAAGTGGGGTCCGTATCAATGAAAGGTAGGAGGTGTTTAGCAATTTAAGGTGGAACAATCAATTAACAGCTACCGTAGATACTTTTGAGAGCAATTTTAGTTCTGCTTTAATGGTTATTCCCATGTTACATATTGTCTTGACAGGGGGCCGTTATGGGCCCATCATGTCTGGCCAGAAGGAATGTGGAAGTACAGTTGCGGTGTCCCTGACAATTAGGTACGCCTTCTTGGAGCATTAAGTTTGAAGACATTTTTTTTATCATCCCCTTTTGGATAATTTGAAGGATGGGGTCCATTTTGACACAAGTGTGGAACTGATGGAGTTTATTTGCCTAAACTGATCTGTTTGTCATCCGCACACATATAAAAACTTACTGCACTGTCCTCAAGTAGCTTGGCGAATGGGTGTACACAAACGTTGAACAAATGAGGGGACACACTGGAGCCTTGTGTGACCCTACATTTCATTGTTTGACACCGATTCAAATGGTCATAATGTAACCATTTGAGTTCAGTTTATTTAAATAAAGTGAATCGTTTTATTCATAGATGTCACAGCCAAATCCATTAAGTCAGGATACTAATAATGTATGATCAGTGGTATTGAATGTTGCATATAAATCTAAAAGGACGTGATCAGCTGTCTCGCCTCTCGTCTGAAATCATCCAGCACTGATGCAACTACAATCTTTGTGCTGTGCCTGGTCCTAAAACCACCTACCTGATAAGGATGAAGATTGAAGAAAAGACTGTGATTCCACAAAGAGCTGAGAGTGGTTAAAAACTAATGTTTCAAATATTTTTTCTGGGAAAAGGAGAAGCAAAATTGGACAGCAGTCCTTAGGGTCTATTTACAATAGATGCTTTAGTGGTACATCGTTCCAGCTAGTGAGGACTACTCCTTCCTTTAAAGATACATTAAAAAAGAGACTATTTTTATAGGATTAGAAGGGCTCTCTGCTTCATGATTGCTGCCGGACATGGATCCTTAGGTGAACATGGGGATTATGGTTTCTTGATGGTTGAAATTATTTTAGCAGATGGTAATTCTTTAACGGAAAATTAGCCCGTTTTAATACCAGGCTCCACAAAGTTAATGACTTCGGTCCAGACGGTCTCATCTGGTGGATGCTCACAATTAATGTTATCCCTGAGTTTCTTATTCTTTTGATCAAAATGATTGGATAAGGGGTTACAAAAATCCTGTGGTGGGCAATGTTATTGAAGAAGGAAGGTTAGGGGTGGTGGGAGCATTCGTGCGGACATGTGTGATGTTAGTCATATGCTGCTGAAGCAAGGGGTCTTCCTATGTATAATCATCGGACAGATTCGGTGAAGGTAGCAGATGAGCAGGAAACTCCTGATAATGAATCTGTACTGGCTCAATGTGAAGACTGAGCTGCTCAAGGTTACTGTACAGCCATCATCAGTGGCGGGAAGAACATGTTGTATGGTACAGCTAGCAATAAACCTTTGTCTTTTACCAGGAGACGTTTTCATCATCTTTAGGCAATAAGGAGGCCAGTTTCTAGACAGCATGTAACCCGAATTAAAAACTGGAGAACTTACATTCAAAAGACGGGTGATGGCATCAGGCTGAACAGTGCCGATATCGTCATAGCACGGCCAAACTATTTTCCTCTTGCTTTGGGGTCCCCCATCGTCTCCTTGATCCGATTCCTCTGGGGTACTGAAGCGTGCACTCATTATTGCCCAATCATAGGAAGGGCCGATAGACAGCGTCTCCTCCATGTAGTAATCCCACTTCTTTAAGTTGGATATATTTGCACTTGGTTTCAAAGCCTAGTTTCAAATAAAAAATGTAATCAGGATTTTAAAATATTACCAGACCTTTTGACGTTAAATGCATAAACTTAGCATTATAAACTACTCACAACAATTATGGCAAATTTTGCAAAGGAAAGTGAGACATAATACTTTTTAGGTCTCGCCTGACCCAGCGCATGCGCTGGTCTGGCGAGACTTATTGAGAGGGCTACAAAAAGTGCTACCAGGCCAACCTAGAGCTACAGTGCATGTGCGCGGGCGGGCGCGCCGCGCTTTACCACGAATAGTTTCACTTTCGCGGCCGCAGGCCGCTATGATGTTTGATCGAGATCGCGGTCACTTTCACTTTCGCGGCCGCACGGCATAGCCAATAGGTCTCGCTTTTGGGACCTTATAAGTATTTAGTTATGCAACTGTTGCATGGCTAAACACTTATAAGGTCCCAAAGGCGAGACCTATTGGCTATGCCAATGCTTGTTTGTGTGTGTCGCTCTTTCCTCCGTCCTATTAAAAACTACACATAAACCCTCAAGTATGGCTCCATACTGAATCATTGTAAGTCAAACTATGGGGCTTACATTATGCAACTAAATTTAATAGATATTCGATCACAGCACCAACATTAAAACAAAGCATTTGCAATGCAATAGGTCTCGCATTTACTAGAGTTTGAGGTATTGGCATTGTAAATGACAATGCCTTTTATGTACTTGAAGCAAATCCATTTTTGTGGGAAATGAATCTAATGGGAAGAGAGGGGAGGATGTGAGGTGTAAAACTGTGCCCTGGTACAGGAGAGGAGATGCTAGAGAGGGAGGTTGGACTTGGAGGTGCAGGATGAAGGGCGAGGAGGGACAGTGGGGAGGTAGCAAACAAGGGTGAGCACATCACGGAGGGAAGTGGGGAGGAAGCACACATGGGTGAGCACATGACGGAGGGAAGTGGGGTGGAAGCACACATGGGTGAGCACATAACGGAGGGAAGTGGAAGGAAGCACACAGGGTGAGCACATCACTGAGGGAAGTGGGGAGGAAGCACTCAGGGTGAGCACATGACAGAGGGAAGTGAGGAGGAAGCACACATGGGTGAGCACATCACGGAGGAAAGTGGGAGGAAGCACACAGGGTGAGCACATTGCGGAGGGAAGTGGGAGGAGTACACATGGGTGAGCACATTACGGAGGGAAGTGGGGAGGAAGTACACAGGGTGAGAACATCAGGGAGGGAAGTGGGGAGGAAGCAAATAAGGGTGAGCACATCACGGAGGGAAGTGGGGAGGAAGCAAAGAAGGGGGAGTACATCTTAATCTCCTTCTCCCGTGCCTACCAAAAACGAGTCTGACAAAACACCTTATCTTCCGATGGGCTAAAAGCAGCGGTAGCAGAAGGCAAGGCAAGATAACGATCAGGGAGGAATGGGTGTCTCTGCTCGCTCCCGAGACCCCTAGGCCATGGGAGTGAAAGTCCTGAGGAAAGGCGGGACATGCACCTTCATTAGTGAAAGCCACATGCAAAGGCCAATCAAATGTGTCAAAGTGTGTGGGCGGAGTGAGACCCACACATAGAAGTTTTAAGTGCTTACAAGAAGCCTGGCAGGGCAGCGCATGCGCGCTTGCTCAGGCAAGACCTAAAAAATAACCATTGTACCAGCTTGCCTATGCCAGATCTGCTGGTTTACCAATAGTTGCTTATTTATGAAATGTCTGAAAGGAGTGGCAGCTATGTGCTCAGTAATGGTCTTAGGTTTCTATTGAATGGTGGCCTGGCCTGTACTTGGTAATGGGAATTCACGTTTTCTAAATGGCTGAAGAAAGTGGCACACATGCACTGGATGATGGAAAGGGACAGAAATGCACAGACTCATGTCAACCTGCAGTTATTGAAATGAGAGGACATGAGTGTCAGATGGCATGCCTTGCTTGTAGTGAAAGGGGCAGTCACGTGTTGTGTGTTTGTTACTGTAGACTATAGCACAAACTTGTTCCCTGCACTCCCGCTCTCCTGCAGCCATTCCTGAGAATGGAGCAGAATCACTCAGTGCCTTAACTCCGAATTTTGCATGATAGAATTGCTTTGGAAAAACTAAAAAATCTGATTTTTACCCTCACTGGCACAAGGTGGCAACTACCAATCCATTTTTAAAACAAGCACTGGCAACTGAAAAAGATCTGGTGTCAGTTGACAGCTTTTTGGCTTTGTCGGTGCTTGTTTTGTCGTAGTTGTGGGAAAATATTTCAGATGAGGAAGCTGCTGGGCCAAAGCATTCCTAGATTTAAAGAAAATATATGCACGCTATAGTGTGTTTTTAAAACGTAACCGGCGTGTATGTCCACGCGATGCTCTGAAAAACAAAGCACGTCATTTCATGCAACAGAAGGCTGTCGAATGTATAATGCACTATAAAGTGGCATTCTGTTGCGAGATCCCAGAACGCATGCATTCCGTGACTGTGCAAAGAAAAATGTTACCCACAAGCTCATCCATCTGAACGAAGCATCCGTTTGTATGCTGTGTTTGTCGTTGAACAAGCAACAAAACCATGTATGAATAAAGCGGATAAAATGCCCTTCTCTACGGACGTATGCCTCAGTTAGGAATGTGTCCACTACAGAGATCCGAGTGACGAACACATTATCAAATCCAACACGCCTGCTCTACATTTCATCTTTCATAACGATTGATGTGCCATCTCACAGGCAGGGGCTCGAATCCTAGCCAGCGCACTCAGCCTTTCATCGTCCGCTACCGAGATACAAATGTGTGTCATGTACCTGTCAGTCAGGGGTTCGAATACCAGCATTTGCCACACATCTCATTAACCGACGCAGAGATCTGACGGTCATGGGTTCAGAGCCCAGCAGAACCACTCAGCTTTTCACCATTCGGGTTAAATCAATAAGAACCGTTGGGCAACAGCACCTGTTAAAGAGCTTCGAAACTAGAGCGGTTAGCCGCTATTAATCAAATAGTTGTTCTTACTATACAGAAGTAGAGTTCTGTTCCCAGCCTGGGGGCAGCAGCCCAGGGTAAATATGCACTTGTTCCCAAGCAGATGTGGGGATGTTTAGAAAGCCAGCCCGCCTCACTCACCCCTTTAGAATACCTCTCTAAAGGCAGGCAAACCCAGTGGCGTCTCTAATTGAGTCTTCACAAGTGATTTTTATGGGGGCACACATGTAGATAGACAGGCAGGCGGAGGGACAGATGGATGGATGCTCGTGTTTTGTTTTAAACAATAAACGCTGCATTTGCAGTGAAAGGCAATGTTGCAATGTGCGATTTCTGTGCTTTTTCCTGCTTCTCCTCAGGGCATGGGTTGACATTCAACTGCTATGGCGAGGGGGGGTGAAGGGGAATGTGCAGACAATGACAAATGGAACTTGGACATAGCCCACATGACCCTGTCCTCCAAACTTCAGAGATGCCAATGGGAAAGCGCCATGGTATCATCCCCTGGTTGTCGATGCGCTATTTTACAAGTAGATAGTCTACAACCCATTACTCTCCCTGCACCTCAAGCCACCTGCAACCACTTATTGAGATGGTGTGTCACAGGCTCCAGCGGGAAGGCACAATTGAATCGGCAATATATGCTAACAAAAGTTGAGACTAAAGTTATCACTGCTAAAAATATCACCATTATGAAGTTGTGGTCATGATTGTTCCTCGCAGAGTTGGTCGAGGCTTATTACTTTAACGTCCCATTGGGAGAACCTCAGCTGCATGATAAATACGGCGCACAAGTAAATGAACTTGAAGTTTGCACCGCCCTTTTCAAAAGAAAGCAGCGTCAACGCGCTTGGGCGCAACTATAGGCGTGTGTGCACATAAACTTCTAACTTCACAAAGTTGTATTGCTACATTTCTCTCCTCTTTGCTGATTCTTACTCCTGTTTGTTTTCTTCCCCGTAGTAGCTCTGGTGGGCAGTCCGGTGGGGGTGAGTTCAACTCTGCGGAGCTCACACGCCGGAGAGGTCTGGGAGCCACGGGGCTGTGGAAGAAAAGGAGGCTTAAGTGGGAGGAATTCATGGGAAAGGAGTGGCCTGCAGATGCGGCTGGCAGCAGGGGCACTACTATGCCCCACAATGAGAACCACTAGGGGGGTGGGGCTGCGCAGCACTGTTGGGGTGTGGCCACAGTGTGCACTCTCCTTCTCCAGGACTAGGGTTCTCCAATCTTGCAGTTAGTTTGAGTGCAGTGAAGGGCCCCAACCTTGAGATTTTAAAAGTCTAGACAGACTGAGCACAAACACACAACAGACAGGCGGGCCTGCGTAGTCCTTGCACAGACAAATGCTATGCCCGGGCATGGGGTACATGGGGCGAGTAGGGGCACGGCTCAGCACAGAGCCCTGTGGGTGAAGGAAGGAAGACTGCCCTGGCCTAGCGTGAAGGCTGCCTTGAAAAGCGCGCACAAATACAACAAGAGCCATGTGCTTCTGTGGCATCTGTTGTCAGTGGGAGGCCCGCAGCAGGGATCCTCTGTGAGGCACCACAGCACTGCACTCCACCACAGCACTGCTTCTGAAAGACCGGCCCCAACATCTGTACAGGTACACACGTACATGCGCCCGATGCTCGTCTGTGGTTACTAGAGTATTATGGCCCAACCGTGTCATTATCAGATTCGCCTGTTTGTCTCCTCACACAATGGCATTGCGTCCCTCCCTCTCTACACACACACACCATGTACTTCAACCACTCTCGTACACATTGTTTGCCTTTTTATCCATACATGTTTCGAAAATAATATGACCAAATAAAAAAATACACTTAAAATTATATTTTCAATGCTTTTTGTACTTTACTTTAAAGAACCATAGCCTAAACCCATCGGTAGTTTAAGTAATTGAAAAGCTAAAACCAATGTCCTTATGCTTTGCATAGTGCCCGTGATGAAGTAGAGATAAGCCGCTCCCACTACGAAGTTGTCAGACCATGTTTTCTTTCACATTCGTTTTGAAGTTCTCGTGTAATTGCATTTTGTTCTGACAGAACGTAGTTTATCATGTGCAGTGCTGGCTTTATACATATTTAAGTAGATGTGTCCAATGGAATGAATATTCGTTCGTTGCCCATATATATTTTAGCTTCAAAGAATGTGCACGAGATAGACCGAATTTCCGTGTATTCGTTCCAACGGACATGGACGGGACACCGGGCAGGTGTCTGCACTCCCTTCCCGTGTCGTGGACGGGTAACTTCGTGTGCTTCGAAGCAGGTAGTCATCCGTGTGTCCTTGTGTTCAGATAGTCTGTGTTGCTCGTGGCCTTTGGGAGCACGCCGCCTTATGGTGTCTGGAAAGTCACGAGTAGGGTTTCGCTTTTTTGTGCCTATGAAAGCAATGCTGTTATTGTGCAGTATTGAAGTGACAGCAATGGGACAACTTTAAATCTCGGCCCTGGTTGAGGTATGAGGAACCTCAAGTTACTGACTTTTGAATTGATGCAATCAGAGGAAAATGGCAACTCTCAAGAACTAGCGATCGCTCCAGATTTTGCATGCCCACAGGGAATATGTGCTTTTTTTTTTACATCGGATAGACCAGATTCCACTCCCGTAAAATATAAATTGTTAGATGATTTGAAGAGATGGAAAACTGTGTCCCTGGCAAATAGCATCCTTAATCAACAACACTGCACTCACTTTGAAACAAGAAGTCAACGGTTCTTTCATTTAGTTGCTTCCCTGTGAAATGGATCCAAATAAAACACAATCCCGCGAGTGGTGCGCGCGCACCACAGCGAGACATGTGGTTTCGATTATCGCGCCCGTGTCTGGGCACGATAATTGAAACCACATGACGGCCGTTGCGCGTAATAGACACCAATAGGCCATGGGCAGAGCAATGCGCCCGCCTTTGACCTATTGCGTGCTCTGTTTGTAAAATACACGCACTGACAGCCCAATAGCATAAGCCAAAAGGAAAAGCACACGCACAAGCGTGTGCGATTCCTGGCTCGATTTTGGAACCCCGTACAAGAGGTCTCTCGCTGCGCGAGCAGTGCTGCGCACTGCATAGCTAGGCGTAAGACCTAAAGAATGATCTCTGTCATTATATTAAAGGTGAACCCATAAATCCTCAAGTCTATCTTTGTTGCTCACCTTCCGTCAAGAATCTTTCTTGTATTCTGCTCATAGCTTGGGTCTCTAGTTTGCAAGAATGTGCTTGTCTAGGCCAAGACAACTGTAATGTCTTGGATGGGATTGGCCTTGTTTCACCCCACTTTTTTGTCCGACAGTGGAATTTCAGTGTATTGACACCTCTTCGAAGCTCCACCCCATTGTGCACTTGGTTAATGCTGTACAGTTCCTGGCTCCAGTGAAGCCCATTAAGAGCTGGACATCCACTCTGTTCTGTCATGTGAGGAACAGAGTTAAAGTGAGCTGCAGAGTTAAAGGATTAGGGTGAAGGAACCAAGCACCCTGCTGCAAAAGCAGGTTCACTCTTCGTGGGAAAGGAAGAGGAGGCTGAGTGTTGAAGTCCAGCAGATTGGTGCACCAAATATCTCTCACCCAATCTTGGGCAATGACAAAGAGGACTGCTTGATCTTCCCGCACCTTCTGAAGGACTCAAGTCAAGTTAGAAGCGGACTTGATGGAGAGACCAATGGAATCTGAATGCATCCTGAAGGAATCACCCAGGAAACTAATCAGGGGAAGTGTAGAGTACAAAACCGAGGACACTTCCTATTCAGGGCCATAGTGAGGAAAGATTCACCTGGACACTCCATACTGGAAAAGATCAGTTCTGTCACTGTGGGGTGACAAGCCCACAATACCATTACAACGTGTACCACTACTTATACTGAAGATAAGCTCACCATCTCCGGTGACTCTTGGCAGACCTACAGCCAGGACACCATAAGACTATAGACTAAAAAGAGTTAAAAAAACAAAACCCATACTTGTATGTCCTGTGTGGGGATGTCCCGCCTGTCCCGCGCAACTGCTCGATCCAGATAGCCCAGCAGGGCTTTTTGTATTTGGGGATCTATATTTCCACCGACCCCATTTTACGCTACGAGAAGAACTTGCTCCCTCCCTTGGCGCGTCTGCGGCGGGATGTGGCGGGCTGGCGGCGATTGCCGCTTTCCCTCCTTGGCCGTGCCGCACTGTTCAAAATGATGTCCCTTCCCCGTTTCCTCTATGCCCTCCAGAATACCCTTGACTTGGTCCCGGCCAGCTATTTCCGTGAGGTCGAAAGCCACCAGCGCGCGCTCTTGTGGGACGGGCGTCCGCGTATAGCGATCGCTAAGTTGACGCTTCCGTGGTATGACGGTGGTATCGCGCTTCCAGACATTCGACGATATTACTGGGCCACCCAGTTGAGCTCGATTAACCATGGTGTATATGGTCCGGCGCTTAGCCCCGGCTTCGCCATGGACCGATGGTTGCTCCGTGGGGGGATTACCACAGAGCGTTGTACTCGAAGTCGTCGGACTTCACCCTTACGGGGCCCACCAGAGTGGCCGTTCATGTATGGAAGGTGGCGACGGACTCATTGGGTTGGAAGGGTAAGCTTACCCTTGCCACCCCTCTGTTTGATTCCGATATTCTGGGAAAGCTTTGGCATACAAAAGGGTTTGAGAAATGGGACCTGAACGGCATATCCAGGGTTGGAGACCTTCTGGTTAAGGGTAGGATAAAGTCATTCGAGGAGTTGCAGAAGGAATACGAGCTGGGGAACTCGGAGTTCTTCCGATATGCTCAAGTGCGCCACGCCTTGCGGTCAGTCCTTGTAGAAGGGGAGAAGGTGCCCGAGTCCTCTCCATTGGAGGACCGGATCCTGGATGGCCATATGCCAGAGAGCACGATTTCGCTCATTTATAGGAAACTTATTAATGTTCGGGCGGATCTTCTTCTAGGGTTGCGAGATCAATGGACCAGGGATGGCCTTGAACTAGATGATGAGGATTGGCAGTATGCCGTTTCTTCTCCCAAAGAGGTTGCTATCCCCGCGCGCCTGCGGCTGGTGCAGCTTAAAATAGGGTCTATGTGACGGGGCCGAGGTTGGTCCACATGGGTTTCTCTGAGGAGGGCTTATGTAAGAGAGGCTGTGGTATGGTGGGTACCTTCCTACATATTATTTGGGAATGCGGTGCTATTATGGAGTTTTGGAGGCGAGTCCACGAGGTGATGGGGGAGGTGACGGGAATTGCCATGCAGCCTGAGGCGCGATGTTGTCTCCTGAATGTCTGGAGTCCTACTGACCACAACGCGGCACAGACTCAGTGGGTGACCCTAGGGAACATGGTAGCCAAGCGTGACATTGCTCGGCTGTGGGACTCTGATAGGCCTCCCACATTGACAGCGTGGATGGAAAACATGGATTGGAGCATGTTTAGGGAGAAGACAGTGTATTGTGCTCGAGGGCGCCCTCGGAAATGGCACTCTGTATGGAGGCCATGGAACCAGTACAGAGGGAACATATGCCTGCCCCCAGACCTGGACCCGCCTGAGGAGCAGCTTTCCCCTTAGCTTTCTTTCCGGCTTTGAATTCCTTGTTGGTATGTGTTTGTCTTCTTGAGTCTCTGCCTTTCCCTCCTTTCCCTTACTATAGACCTGTGTCCGTTGGACGGAATGGGGCTCGTCCCCCCGATGGGAACCTCTTTTGGTGCTTACAGTACTTATCGCCTTGTTTGTGTTTAGGGTTGGATTTATGTTTATTCAAAACAGAACCTTTGACTCTCCTGTCAGTAAAATGTGGACGCAAGCGTGTGTTGAGTCTCTAAAGCTGCCGTACCTCCGGGTTGTCGGCTGAATAGCTGTGTCACTGATTTAAAATAAAGGTTTTAAAAAAAAAAAAAATAATAATAAAAAAAAAACCCCAAAGCATCAGGCGGGAAACATCTCTTACCCCGCAGTCAGAAGAACGACCTGCCTCTATAACGCAGTCACTACCCGACTGCTAAGTTACCACATATTCCTTTAACCCGCAAGTAGTTACAACGACTAGCTTTAGAGGGCGCGTTGTTTGACTGGTGTTGGATTTTAAGCCTAAAACCTTTCCTACTATCGCGTAGACTGGAGTTGGAATAGTAATTTACACTATTCTTAAGTCCAGCTCTCCCCTAAGGCAAGCCTGCGTGGTAAAATAACGTGTGGTAATCCTCTGTTGTAGAGCCCATCTCCACAGCTGTATCGCTTCTTAACACAGCGGCCAAGACCCCACACCATCCTCTGTACTGATATGAAGAGGGTGGTTGTGTTGTCCAAGAGAACCTCAATGGTGCTCTCTGAGATGGAATAACAGGGCAGCATTCAGGGCAAGGTGAACTGTGCGCAGACACCACTCTGGTGGGAAAAACAGGCCCTTCTCTGTGATGCCATTCAGATGAGTGCCCCAGTACAAAGCCAGGGTACCCGTAATCACAGCAGCCTATGACTGCAGGGAGCCGTAGGGACAAACCACTGGAGGGGCAAATCTGCTAGTGCAGACATGGGAGAACACAGTTGTAAACATGCACCCAAGCAACGAAACTCCCCTTATTATGGAGCACTATTTTCTCATTCACCACAGAAGGGTCCTCATTTGCCACCTGGCATGCAGCCCCAATAAGATGCATGAGGCCTGTCAGGTCAAACAGGTGTAGGTTTGCAGATCTGAGATTGGTATCTGAGCCACAAACATCGGAATTAAATCCCAGTTGTCTGCAAACCTTTGAGGATGAGGAAAAGCCCACATACAGGTTGTATTTAGCACTGTATCTATTAAGGTAAATCTCTGTGCGGGGTCAGACTTTCGCACTTATGTTGCTGGTAAAGCCAGAGTTGTGAAGAAGGGTCATGGGGCAATGTAGATTGTCCATGACAAACACAAGGGAGTCTACCTTCCCCAGCCAGTCATCGAAGCACAGAAATACTGGAACTCCCAACCTCCTTGGTGGAGCCGCCACCACCACCACCACTAGCATTTCGATGAACACCTGCAGCACAGTTGTTAGGCCAACTAGTAGAACAAAAGACAGAGTGCTGATAACCGACAGTGAACCTCAGGTAGCACCTGTAGGCAGGCAAGATTATCATATGAAAGCAGGAATTCTAGGTGTCAAGCAACACCAGCCAAACTGCCAGTCCCCACCCTGAGGGCTAACAGGACCTTGCACAGGGGCAGCATTCTGAACTTATCCTGTGGAATGAACGAATTCAAGACTTAAAGGTCAAGAATGGGTCTCAGGCCTCTGCTCTTATTGGGGAACAAGAAATATAGCGAAATCCTATGCCTCTTTTTCTCCAATGGCACCATCTCTAATCAGATTGTAATAGCTGCTGCTGAAGGGGCTGCACCCTGGAGAAGCTAGGAAGCTTCCTAAACTGTGTTGTCTCACTAGTCATGCCCAGGAATTGTGGTGTGACACAACTACTTATAAATCACTACAGGAAGGAGTCATCAGTCTTACCAAAGCGTCATTCACCTTTAAAATGACATGTGCATTCAAGTCAGAATGACATCTCCCGAGAAGCCTGAGCAGCACATACATTCACAGCAGCAAAGGGGAATAACCATGACCATCAACCGAGCTCCCATATCAGCAGCGTACAAGCTGCACTTCAGGATTTGTTTGAAGGCATCCAGGCCGTCCTTGACCATATCTGAAAACAGATTTTCCATGTGGTCAGGAAACGTGACAAAAGTACTTTTTGACTATCTTTAGAGAGGTATTCATGACAACAGGCAGATAACTTGTCTTTCTCAGCTGGATAATGTCTGCTGATTTTGAAAGTGAAAATGGCACAGAAATCACATCCATGGGTGGTGCTGGCAAAGCATTTGCTTCTTTGAGAACTGTGCTGAGGCTGGAGCCCCTGGTGGTGAAACCTGGGGGCAACGCACATAACTGAGTCCCTTAATAGTCCTAGGAACACTCATTTGAGGAAAAATAAGTCCTCTCTATCCTAGGGCACTTTTGTATTTTTAATAGGTAGATCGGATATCGTTCTGTTCAGGAGACTGAATGAGACAGGTATCTCTTTGGAGCGTCGTCACAGGCGTCAGTCAAAAATTATTTGGCCTCCCATTCTCCGATTAACTTCTTGTGCATTGAGGAGCAGGAATCGTAGGCCGGTGGATTGTGGTTGGAGACAAGACACCACATGCGGCCTGTCATGCTGATCTGAAAGGGATGTCTTTCTAAAAGCATGTACAAGAGCTTTTAAACCCCGGAAACCTTACAAGGAGGCATTTTACCTAGACACTGTTGAAAGCTGAGGAATTTCACTGGGGAGGCACAGAGAGCTCTGGAACCATGTCGATGGGATGCAGAAAAAACTGAAAATGACCTAACGCACCAGTCGGTACCTTACATCTTGGGCAAGCGAAGTCACAGCTGATGTCACGTGGAGCCACGATTACCAAAGCTGGACAGATACTGCTGGGGAACACGTTTTTGGATGCAAATTGGAACCTGAAAGATATTCTTAAAGCTAGAAATCTGCACGAAAAAAATATCCATTGCCACAACATCTTTCAAGTACCCAACAAAAGGACACATCCAAGCCAAACTTTTCAAAGTCTCAATAGGTTTTTCATTTTCAACCACTTTCAAGCCCCTGATGAAAATAATGACAGGATATTGGGATTGTATCTGCTCTTCACATCAGAACCACCTACATTTTTTTCTCTGTATACCTGCCTAACCTGTAGATATGCTTCAGTGCCCTAATACTTTACCATGCTATTGAGGGTTAGGAGGGATGGCTTGGGACAGGCAATGTGGCATTAGACTGTGTCTCTAATTGACACCACATTGTTTCACAAGACCCATGTTGGAGAGCCTCATCCTTAAAGCTGCCCATCATAGGGCAGAGCTGCACTACTCTGACTCAGTATTTCTAAATTAGGACAGGCGAGATGAGGTCGACTGGTGTTAGGAGTAGATGGAAGTCAAGAATAGCACAACAATCTTCAGAATGTTAATGGCTTTGATCAAGGCGATGCAAGCCTTGTGTAGTGGGAAGCATGCTACAGGGACCTTTCAAAGTGGTGTTGAAACACAACATTACTCAGAGCAGTTAACTTATTCTATTGCTTTAAAGAGCCCTGCCATGATCAAGTTAAATTGGGGTGGGTAAACAATCTGTCTGTCGTTCGGTTTATGGCTTATAGAGAGTGGGACAATTAACCAAGAATTTATCTGACACAAGTAATGGCTTTTGCCATTTCTGCCTGGATTGCTTGATCATAGAGCAAGCTAAGTATGGCGGTGGTCTAAATTTCAAGCCACCAGATGGACTGAACTATTGGAGACACCAGATGGAAGTATTCTACTAGCTGTCATAAAGTGGCATCCCTGCATAGGTGGATATTTTGCAGCTTGCTTTTCACAGGACTTGCAAAGAATTGTAACTGTTCTCAATGATAACATCTCCCCTAGAAAGAGGAAGCTCCAGCCTTGAGCTGTCCATATTTTCCTAATTTAATTTTGTTCATTACTGAATGTTCTACATTAAACTGCTATCATAGCAAATGTTGTTCCTATCTGGAGGACTCAGGCTTGGCAACCATCCTTGATAGATTTACGTCTAAATTATCCTGTCCTTGTGCTGGTCCTTCCATCTCTTTCATAGGTCAGAGAAAACCTCATTGTTCAGCGGGAGGCTCTGTGGATGCAAGGGAATGGTAGGTTTCAGGAGAACAGAGACTGGTCATACCATTTGAGATCTGCTAGCAACATTTAGAATGCTTGGGCCTCAGGGATGATCAGAAGCTATTGTTCTGCATGGTAGAATGGTCTCATGAGTGTAGGACACATTCTGGATATTTCATTTCTGCAATGGAGGTGATTCATGTTCTGTCTTCCTCTTTCGGAGGTAGGAGAAAGTCATGGACTGTTAACATTTGCAAAATAATTATTTCTGCATGGAATGAAAGGTTATCAGTGTGCCAGTTTCTTTTAGGTGGGAAACCTCTAAATAGCATTAGACTCTGTATCCCCCATTAGGAATGGGGTCCTCAAGCCTGAGGAGCTGACCTGATATGATAAAAAAATTATCTGGCTATAAAAAGGATCTTTCAAGCTACAGTGATGCTATTCTGTCTTCTATTGTATTTAAAGAGTATCAGACATCAAGGTTGTGTATGTTTCTGCATAAGTATTTACACGAGAGGAAATGTGATGAAGTGTTTTTCTTCTTGTCAAGGAGGAAAAAAGCCACCAGGACTTCCATTTTTTTATCCAGCTTTTCTAGGCACTGGTAGGGTGTCTGCTTGACTGCTACATGTTACAAAAGCTGAAGTGCAGTAACCATGAACCCTTCCCACCTCCTAACTTAGTTTAAGATGCCCTTAAAGGCATTTCTTTGCTCCCGCTGCAAAATATTTCTGGAAACTTAATGACTGATGTGAGGTTCACTGCTCTAACGTTTGGCACTCACTTTGTCAAAACTGCTTAAGCCAATGACCTACTGATTTTGTGGTTTGCAGACATGTCTAGTAAATCTATTATTATGCATTTACAATTAACACCTGTTTACAAAGCAGTGGCAAACACAGTAACAGAACTTTGAAATGGAGTAATGTGCATGCTAGTGCGAAGTTCATTCATAGCATAGGTAAACACATTGTAATGTCATCTAAGATGCCACCATGAACACCCACCACATTTGACCACTATTGATTTTTGCTCTAGCCTGAGTGGCCACATGTCTCTTATCTTTCATCCTACATAATTGAAATGAGTTGCTATCTGCAGGAATCTGTGTCTGTCACAACCTGTGCTCAAGCTAGTTCCTGTTAGGTTGCAGCTTGAAAAAGATGAAGCAAAGATTACATGAAAGGAGTCCTATCATTTTATCTTCTTTGTCATCTGATCAGATTATGTTGACTTGTGATGCTGCTGCAGGGTAAAAAATAGCTATTATAGTTATTAGGATAAAGTAACTATTTCCTGACCACACACAAGGAGTGACTGCAAGACATCTGCAGATAACAAAATGGATGAACCGTATAGCTGACATTGGTAGGTAATCAATAATAACCTGCAATCTAATTTTCAAAATCATTCAGTCAGAGATATTGGTGAAGAAAAACAATATAAAATATCAAGTAATAATAATACATTACATTTATAAGTGTTACTATTGCAGACTGAATTGTACTTTAGCTTCCTGATCATGAAAGACTGCTCTGGGCCTGTTAGGGCTTGAACTGGTGACCTGCAGGGGACACCTATATACACATTCATGCGCACTCACAAACCAAACACCCATCCTGAAAAATACTCAATCACCAAACATGCAAAAAGCGCTCAACTCACTGAGTCATCTTGCTGGACTACTGCCCATATTCAAGTCCTTGGGATGGGCTTTTAGTAATTAAGGAGAAAGGGCAGGAAATAGTGTAGACAAACTGTGTCAGAGGCGGAACATAACAGCCAGCAAAGTTTGTTCAAGGTTTGTAAGGCATAATTATCCAGTATACCTATTATTCTAACATATTTTGCACCAGACATAAGCTTTGATAGCCCTTGCTCTGGTAATGCCATAACAACTATAAACCCCCTCAATCAACAGATGTAAAACGAATCTGAGTCTTACACCCAACAAATAGTACATAATGTTTAATCTTAACACATAATCACATAATATAAGGAAATAAATTACAATTGTGAATTAAATAGGCACAAGAAATGTTGCATCCACAGATGAAAATTTGAATAAATGTGAGGAATAAACTTTTAAGTGTTACTATATATCATTTATGTCCTACCTCTACTTCTGTTGGCGCATAGAGATAGTTGAAGAACACTGAGGACTTTTTGTGCATTCTGTCACTATAATCCCATATGCAAATTCCTTTCTTGGAATGCTTATCTCCTTTATCGTCGAATAACGTTCCTAAAATAACCATAGATCAAAACATCACAATAAAACAGAATGCTTTAAAATACTTGAAACTGCTGCATAAAAACTGAAAACCAATATAAAAAGAAATGATACATTGCCTAAAGATGGTGGTTCTTTTTTTTTCCTGGAAGACTTTACTCACGGTTTTGTAGATTAATGTGAATATTGCTGGCATCTTCTAAATCGCATTATTGTGATACTAATTTCACATGAAAAAAATGAATCTTCGGTCGAATTTCTAGGCTCATTTCCTTGTTACCTAAACTATACCCACCCATGGCCAATGAATTCATACATCTTCTTTTATATTTTATGCCCTATGGTAGACTATGTAAAGGAATATAGCTATTATTACGAAAATATAACATTACAGAAACACACCAAAATGAAGAAAACTAAATTTCTTTCTAAGCAACCGCCTGGGGAAATCATGGATTGTTATTATGTTACGAAGCTTGAATTTTACGACTCCTATTTCCTGCCTACTAGAGCAGCTACTGCTTAGCTTATCCCCATCTCGGCTTGGACCTCGCACCACCAGAAGCACAAGTTATTTACCTTCGATAACGATATATCTGTAAGAGACATAAGTTAGTGATAGACTCCTTACCTTAGAATTACCCCTAGGCGTCAGACTGGCTCCGGAAAGTTTTCGTCAGCAGTAGCCCTGCTTGTCGGCAGGTGGCGTCGTGCGGCTCCGCGTCCGTCGTAGGCGTCATGATCGCCGGGATGACATCGCACCAGCTACTTAGACACTGCCCTCGCGCGCTGATGTCAGTTTTGTACACGACTTTCTGCGCCAGGAACGCAGAGCCATGCAAGATACTGACCACTGGTGAATTGAAACTAGGGCCCTGAAAGGGATGACCTTAACACTAGAAATCAGTTCGCAGAACGGGGAGGATGGGTGGGGCGATAAGGAATCTATCACTAACTAATGTTTCTTACAGATATATCATTACCGAAGGTAAGTAACTTGTGCATCAGAAAGAGACACGTTAGTGATAGATTCCTTACCTTAGAATAGATACCACAGGAATACCAACCCCGATGGTGGGTCTGCGAACCAAGATCACACCAGAAAGTCACGGAGAACAGAACGGCCCAAGAAGCCGTCTCTCCGGACTTGGATGTCAAGGCAGTAATGCTTAGTAAAAGTGTGCAGCGAGGCCCACGTAGTTGCCTGACAGATGTCTTTCAGGGGGACGCCACGTCCCAATGCAGTAGTAGCCGCTGTGGACCTGGTAGAATGGGCGCGCAGCCCCACCAGAGGTTCCTTTTTAGCCAGAGAATAACAGGCTTTTATACACAAGATGACCCAGCGGGAGATAGTCCTCTTGTGTACAGCCCGGTCTTTCTTGGCACTACGCCTACGTAGCCAACAAATAGCTGGTCATCCACCCGGAACTGTTGGGTGCGATTCAGGTAAAATGAGAGCGCACATTTTGGGTCCAGACGGTGGAGCGTCTCTTCTTCCCTGGCAGGGTGCGGAGGCGGAAAGAAAGTGGGCAAGGTGATAGTTTGCCCAATGTGGAAGAGAGTAACAACCTTTGGCAAGAAGGAAGGCCGAGTGCGGAGCACAACCTTGTCCGGATGAACAGACAAAAAAGGAGGTTTACAGGAAAGAGCCTGAAGCTCACTCACATGCCTAGCGTGATAGCAACCAGGAAAGCAGACTTCAAAGTCAGCAAACGAAGAGGACAGTTGTGAAGCGGCTCAAAAGGAGCGTACATCAAATAAGTAAGAAGCAGATTCAAGTCCCATTGTGGCATCACAAACGGAATAGGAGGAAAAAGGTGAGTAATGCCTTTGAGAAATCTACTTACGAAAGGGGACTTGAAAAGAGAGGAGTGATCAGGGAGCCTGAGAAAGGCCAAAATTGCAGAAAGCTAGCCCTTAATAGTGCCCAGAACAGAGCCCTGCCAGGCAAAAGAAAGAAGGAACAAAAGGACTTCTGAAAGAGGGGCAGAAAGGGGATCCACAGCCTTTGCTGTGCACCATGCCACAAATTTGTTTCACCTGCAGGCGTATACCGATTTAGTTGAGGGACGCCTGACTGCCAGAATAATATCACAAACTTCAGGAGGCAAGTCAAATGGAACCAACTGTCGCTGCTCAATCTCCACGCATGGAGGTGTAGGCTGGACAGGTTCGGGTTGAGGACCGTCCCCTGCTGCTGCGACAGAAGATCCTCCCGGAGAGGCAGTTGGATCGGGGGATTGGTGTTGTCTATGAACACCTGCACTACTCTCCCCTTGACAGAGGGAAGGAATGCCTTCAGTGCAAGCAGGATCGGCCGGAGCTCCAGAAGGTTGATATGGAGCCTGGACTCCGCCGGAGACCAGAGGCCTCTGATCTCATCCTCTCCCATGTGGCCGCCCCATCCCAGGAGGGACGCATCCGTCACCACAGTGTGCTCCGGTTGGGGAAGGGAGAGTGATCTGCCGCTGACCCAATGCTGGTTCGTGAGCCACCACTGCAACTGTTGTGCAGTGCCCTCCGAGATCTGGACATACTCTGACAGGTCCCCTTGATGCTGAGCCCACTCGAAATTCAGGTCCCACTGCAGAGCCCGCATATGCCATCTGGCATGATTGATTAATAGGATGCAGGAGGCCATGAGGCTCAGCAGCCTCAAGGTCACCCTGACCGAAACCCAGGACAAGGGCCGAAAGAATCATAGCCCGAATGTCCCGGACTCGCTGTTCGGGATGATAAACCTGAAACTGCGCCGTGTCCAGAACCGCTCCGTTAAAGAGGAGCTTCTGAGTGGGAATCAGGTGCGACTTCGGCACACTGATGGAGAACCCCAGCAAATGCAGGAGGTCGGCCATAGTCTGGAGGTGGGAGACGACTGCCTGGGACGATCCCGCCTTCAACAGCCAGTCGTCGAGATAGGGGGAAGACCTAAACCCCTGAACTGCGCAGATGAGCTGCGACCACCGCCATCACTGTCGTGAACACCCGAGGGGCGCTGGTAAGGCCTAAAGGGAGCACGGTGAACTGAAAGTGCTCGTGGCCTACCGTAGGTAACGCCGGTGGGCCGGCAGGACGGGGATATGAAAATAAGCATCCTGCAACTCCAAGGCTACCATCCAGTCTTGCGGGTCTAGGGCAGACAAGAACTGAGCAAGTGTGAGCATCTTGAACTTCTCCTTCCGGAGGAAGTGACTGACCTTCCGAAGGTTTAAGATAGGACGCAGGCCCTTGTCCTTCTTTGGAACCAAGAAGTAGTGGGAGTAACAACCACGACCTACTTCTGGTGTCGGAACGCGCTCGATGGCCCCCTTGGCCAAGAGGGCCGCAACGTCCTGCTGGAGAAGTGCCATGTGATCCCCCGATATGCGGTGGTACTGAGGTGGCATGACTGGAGGGGTAGTCTCGAAGGGGAGGGAGTAGCCATTCGGGCTATCTATAAAACCCACCTGTCTGAAGTGATGCTGCGCCAATGGGGGAGGTGATGGTTAGTCCTGCCACCCACTGGTGGGCCTGAAGAACAAGTTACTTACCTTCGGTAACGATATATCTGTAAAAAACATTAGTTAGTTAAATTCGTTACCTTAGAATATCCCCAGGCGTCAGGCTGGATCCGGAAAGATTTTTCGTCAGCAATACCCTTACGCGTCGCTAGGCGTCGTCTGCGGCTCCGCGTCCGTCGTCGGCGTCGTGATCGCCGGGATGACGCCGTCGGAGTACTAAGGCCGCCTTCGCACGCTGACGTCAGTTCTTGTACATAGCTTTCCGCGCCAGGAACGCAAACTAATGCAAGAAACCGACCCTGGTGCCATGAATCTAGGACCCTGAAAGGGATGACCTTAACCCTAGATATCAGTTCGCAGAACGGGGACGATGGGTAGGGCGGTAACGATTCTAACTAACTAATGTTTTTTACAGATATATCGTTACCGAAGGTAAGTAACTTGTTCATCTGAAAGAAACACGTTAGTTAGATTCCTTACCTTAGAATAGATAACCCAGCAATACCAACCCCGGTGGTGGGTCTGCGAACCAAGATCACACCAGGAAGTCTTGGAGAACGGAACGGCCAAAGAAGCCGTCTCTCCGGACTTGGCTGTCCAGGCAGTAATGCTTAGCAAACGTGTGCAGCGAGGCCCACGTTGCTGCCTGACAAATGTCCTGCAGAGGGACTCCCCGTCCCAGGGCAGTAGTAGCCGCTGTGGCCCGAGTGGAATGGGCCCTCAGCCCCACAGGAGGTTCCTTCTTAGCCAAGGAATAACAGGCCTTAATGCACAAAACAACCCACCGAGAGATGGTCCGCTTGTGCACTGCCCGCCCCTTCTTAGCACCCACGTAGCCAACGAAGAGTTGGTCGTCCACCCGGAACTGTTTCGTACGGTCCAGATAGAAGGAGAGCGCAAGTTTTGGGTCCAGACAGAGGAGCCTCTCTTCCTCTTTCGAGGGATGCGGAGGCGGAACGAAGGTGGGCAATGTAACAGACTGGCCGATGTGAAAGGCAGTAACCACCATAGGGAGAAAGGAAGGACGAGTCCTGAGAATAAGGTTGTCCGGATGGACAGAGAGGAAAGGAGGTTTAGAAGAAAGAGCCTGGAGCTCACTCACTCTTCTGGCAGAGGTGATGGCAACCAGGAAAGCAGTCTTAAGAGTCAGAAGACGAAGAGGACAATTATGAAGTGCCTCAAAAGGAGCGCACATCAGATAAGTTAACACCAGGTTCAAGTCCCTCTGAGGCATTACGAAAGGGACAGGAGGAAACATGTGAGTAATGCCTTTAAAGAATCTAGCAACAACAGGGGACTTGAAAAGAGAAGGCTGATCAGGAAGCCGTAAGAAGGCAGAAACAGCTGAAAGATATCCCTTGAGGGTGCCCAGAGCAGAGCCCTGCTGGGCCAGGGAAAGAAGAAAGAGGAGAACTTCAGAAAGAGGGGCGGAAAGGGGATCCACAGCCTTTGCTGTGCACCATGCCACAAATTTGTTCCACCTGCAGGCGTATACCGTTTTAGTGGAGGGACGCCTGGCTGCCAGAATGACATCACAAACTTCAGGAGGCAAGTCAAATGGCATCAACCGTCGCCGCTCAATCTCCACGCATGGAGGTGGAGGCTGGACAGGTTCGGGTGGAGGAACGTCCCCTGCTGCTGCGACAGAAGGTCTTCCTCGGGGAATCGATTGACAGACTGAGTAGCTCGGGATACCAGTATCTTCGTGCCCAATCCGGAGCCACAAGGATGACTTGGGCCCGGTCGCGCCTGATCTTCTTCAGCACTCTGGGCCGAAGTGGTATAGGCGGAAAGGCGTACAACAGACCGCAACTCCACTCGCGACGAAAAGCATCTCCGAGCGAGTGCCGCCTTGGAAATTCCAACGCGCAGAACTGATGACATTGCGCGTTCTTTTCGGTGGCGAATAGATCTAACCAAGGCTCTCCCCACTGCCGAAAGAGGCCTTGCGCCAAGTCCGAGTTCAGACACCATTCGTGATCCATCATGCACCGGCGTCTGAGTTCGTCCGCCCTGACGTTCAGAGAGCCCGCCAGGTGTTGAACCACCAGGGTGATGCCCTGATGTTCCAGCCATGCCCAGAGGCGCAGTGCCTCTTGACAAAGGGTCCACGACCCCATCCCGTCCTTTTTTTGCAATACCACCTGGTGGTGGTGTTGTCCGTGAACACCTGCACTACACTTCCCCGAACAGAGGGAAGGAATGCCTTCAGTGCAAGCCGGATCGCCCGCAGCTCCAATAGGTTGATATGGAGCCGGGACTGCGCCGGAGACCAGAGGCCTCTGATCTCCGCCTCTCCCATGTGGCCCCCACCATCCCAGGAGGGCCGCATCCGTCACCACTACATGCTCCGGTTGGTGTAGGGAGAGGGATCTGCCACTGACCCAATCGCGGTCCGTGAGCCACCACTGCAACTGTCTTGCAGTGCCCTCCGAGATCAGGACGTGGTCGGACAGGTTGCCCCGATGTTGAGCCCACTAGAACTTCAGGTCCCACTGCGGAGCCCGTATCCGCCACCTAGCGTGGTGTACCAGCAGGATGCAGGAGGCAATCAGACCCAGCAGCCGCAGCACCAACCTGACTGAAACTCAGGATAAAGGCTGAAAGATCGAAATCAGAGCCTAAATATCCCGAACCCGCTGTTCTGGAGGATAGACCCGAAACAGCGCAGAGTCCAGAACCGCTCCAATGAAAAGAAGCTTCTGGGAGGGACTCAGATGCGACTTCGGCACGTTGATGGAGAACCCCAGCAAATGCAGGAGGTCGGCCGTAGTCTGGAGGTGGGAGACGACTGCCTGGGGCGAGCCTGCCTTCAACAACCAGTCGTCGAGATAGGGGAAGACTGGAACCTCTAATCTGCACAGATGAGCTGCGACCACTGCCATCACTTTCGTGAACACCCGAGGGGCACTGGTGAGGCTGAAGGGGAGCACGGTAAACTGAAAGTGCTCGTGGCCTACCGTGAACTGCAGGTAACGCCGGTGGGCTGGCAGGACGGGGATGTGGAAATATGCGTCCTGCAAGTCCAACGCTACCATCCAGTCTCCAGGGTCTAGGGCAGCCAGAACCTGAGCTAAGGTGAGCATCTTGAACTTCTCCTTCCGGAGGAAGGCGTTGACGCTCCTGAGGTCCAAGATAGGGCGTAGGCCCCCTTTTCCCTTCTTGGGAACCAGAAAGTAGTGGGAGTAACAACCCCGATCTACTTCTGGGCCAGGAACGCGCTCGATGGCCCCTTTGGCCAAGAGGGCCGTAACTTCCTCCTGCAGAAGTTGCAAGTGATCCCCCAACATGTGGTGGTACTGCGGAGGAATGGCTGGAGGGGTCGCCTTGAAGGGGAGGGAGTAGCCCCTTCGGACGATTTGCAGCACCCACCTGTCCGACGTGATGGTATGCCAGTGGAGCAGGTGATGGTGAACTGGCGTGGAATGGGCCTGAAAGGTCAGACTAGGAAGGATTTGAGGCAGAGGCTGCGGGGGCAGATGTGGGCTGACTGGCTCTCTGTCCTCCTGCTCCGCCTCGGCGGAATCCACATCCGCGTTGAGGCTGGTTCTGCCGCCTGTGGCTAGACGGCCATGCGGGGGCGCACTTCCTTGGCCACGAAAGGGGCGAAAAGCAGAAGATTGCAGATGCGGGGCTGAGAGGCCCAAGGACTTGGCCGTAGCCCTGGAGTCCTTAAAGCGCTCCAGCGCACTATTCGCTTTGGGCATGTCCATGAGGGTGATCTGGAAATCCTCTGAGAAATTCGTGGATCTCAGCCAAGCGTGGCGACGAATCGCCACCGTCGTCGCAATTGCTCTACCTAGCGAGTCCGTGGTTTCAAGCCCACATTGAATTGAGTACTGTGCTGCATCCCGCCAATCAGCCAGAGCCTGGGAGAGCCGTGTCCGGACCTCCTCCGGACACTGGAGCAGCACGTCCGCCACCGTATCCCACAAGGAGTGTGTGTAACGGTCCAAAAGGCACGCGGTATTAATGGACCGCAACCCCAAACTGAGGGAGGAAAACAGCTTCTTCCCAAACTGTTCCAATCTTTTGGATTCCCGATCCGGAGGAGCGGACGGGAAGGCGGTCTGGGACGTAGAGGCCTGGATAACCAGGCTCTCAGGGGTGGGGTGCACTGACAGAAAGCTGGGGTCGCCCAGAGCAGGGCGGTGGCGCCAGGCCACGTTCCGGTCCACAGGAGTGACTGTGGAGGGCTTCGACCAGGTGCCCATCAGAACGTCAGTGAGTGCTTCATTGAACTGCAGTAGAGGCTCCGAAGAGTTTACTGGTGGTTGAAGCACCTCAGTGAGGAGGTTAGTCCTCAAGGCTGCTGCAGGGAACTCCAGGTGAAGGGCTTCGGCAGCCCTGCGCAGCACCACAGAATAGGTTGCACCCTCCTCCGTAGCCACGGAGTAAGGAGAGATGAAGCCAGTGTCAGGTGAAATATCGAGACCACTGGCATCCCCCAGCTCTTCTGCCCAGTCCTGATTAAACTGGCACTGCTGTGCCAGAGGGTCCTCAGACCCCTCCCAGTCGTCCCCGTCATCCGACTCCTGGTAGATAGGTTGAAAGGACGGTGCCGGGCGGTAGATGAATTGCTCATCCATCGGCGCCGGAGACGGCGCCGGGCGGCACCGCTCCGATGCCAGACCCGGACCAAAACTGGGGAAGACGTCGTCCGTAGACGACGCCGGGAGCGGCACCATAGGGGTCGGCGCCGGCGGCGTCGGGACCGAAGTCGACGACAGCACCGGGGCCGAAGCAGCCGGCTCGCTAGGCCTCCCAAGCAGACCCGCGGGGCCCGAAGGCGCGCCGACAGGACCTGAATGGCGGAGCGAGACTCCTCATGGCCACGAGGAAGTCTCAATCCTCGTCCGGAGCCGCGATAGGCCCAGGGACCATAGGGTATGGGGCCGGCGCGACTCCTGCGGCTCGATGGAGCCGCGCGGGTGGTGCCAACCGAACCCTCAGCCGAGTCGCGCGACTGGCGAGGGGAGTCAGAAGAGCGATGTCGCCTCTTTGACTTCTTCTTACTGTGCCTCGACTTACCTGAATGCGAGGACTTCGAACCCGACGAGCGGTGATGACTTGGGCTCCGCGACCGGTCCCTCGACCTCCTCATCGACCAGGACCTCGAGCGGCGCGGAGCCGACTGCCAGAGCTCGAGGAGCTTGCTGGACCGCTCCCACCTAGCCTTCGAGGTCAAGGCCCAGCAGTCGGGGCACGACTGGGCATCATGGTCGGCCCCAAGGCAGTAGAGACACCGACGGTGGTGATTCGTAACCAACATCAGTCGGTTACAGGTGTCGCACGGCTTGAACCCGGGCATCCCTACCGGCACCAGGAGTCGAGGTCGACTCGAAAGATGAACCAAAAAAAGTCCAAAAAGATTAGTCAAAAAGTGACTAAAGGGTGTATACTCTTCCCGGATCTGCGCTTACTGGCTCGGAAAATAGAAGAACTGGCGTCAGCGCACAAGGGCGGCGTCTAAGTACTCCGACGACATCATCCCGGCGATCACGACGCCGACGAGAGACGCGGAGCCGCAGACGACGCCTAGCGGCGCGCAAGGGTATTGCTGACAAAAAATCTTTCCGGATCAAACCTGACGCCTGGGGATATTCTAAGGTAAGGAATCTAACTAACGTGTTTCTTTCAGATACACTGGACTAGGAAGGTTTGGAGTCAGTGGTGGCAGGGGAGGTGGTGGACTATCCTGCCCGCTGGCCCCGTGACCCACCTCGGCGGGTCCCATGTCCGTGGCTGCATTGAGACTGTTGCTGCGCAGGCCTGTGGCTTTGAAACAAACATGTTTGGGCGCCCCTTCCTTAGCCACAAAAGGAGCGAAAAGCAGAAGCCGAAGGAGTGCGTGTGGCCGAAAGGTCCAAGCACTTGGCCGTAGCCGGCGAGTCCTTAAAGTACGAGTTACTTACCTTCGGTAACGATGTATCTGGTAGAGACGTTGTCTAGCCGCAGATTCCTTAACTTAAAATATCCCCAGGCGTCAGACTGGATCTGGAAAACCTTTAGCAGCAGCACATCTGCGCGCTGGGGGATGGCGCCACACAACCCCGCCCTGACGTCGTCCACGGACGTGACGTCAGCGTGGTCATATAAGTCCCTCCCGGCGCGCTGAAGTCAGTTTTCTTTGAGAAACATTTCCACGACACAACGCGGAGCCACCAACAAAACTGTGAAAGTATGGCAACAGTGTGCGAAGGATGAAAAATCCGTAAAAGAAAGAAGGCGGATGGTGCAAAACACCATCATAAAAGACAGTATCAGAAACTGTCTACATATACGAGAAGAAGTAAAGGCAGAGCAAAGCCTTGAGAAGAAACCCCGCAAAGCGAAGCATGGACCGTCTCCAAAGGCTGAGTAGCAAGGGAAGAAATCGCAACAGGCAAGATAGATTGTTATTACCATGTAGAACTGTGCCGACCAACAAGGACGGAACACGGGAAGACCAACAGTCTACTGTGAGACGGTATGAAAAGATTGATATTCCCCTACAGCACGGGAAGGCCGAAACATAGTCCAGCAGATCCCCAAAGAAGGTGACTATAGAGGAGACAAAAGTCCTGACTCAATGGAGACGGTGGGAGGGAGGGAAGCAACAGGAGAAGAAGAAGAATCTCCTGATGAAGGTGAATGAAAAGGCACTGTTTTACAGGAAAGAGACACCTGGAGGGAGGCAGCCGCCTATGGCAATTCTTAAAGAGGGCACAACAATGTGAGCCCCGTGAAAGAAGACCAATGGCAACCAAAAGGAGGCAAAGTGGAGAAACCCACCTGGCAAAGTCCTCGCAGAACAGGGAGGATGAGTGGGCGTTAAGGAATCTGCGGCTAGACAACGTCTCTACCAGATACATCGTTACCGAAGGTAAGTAACTCGTACATCTGATAGAGACATCTAGCCACAGATTCCTTAACTTAGAATAGATACCACAGCCATACCCCCAGGGTGAGGTGGGTCTGCGACAGAACAACATAAAGTGCCCGAAGCACTGAACCGGCAACAGAGTGACCGACCATGGGGAAGGCTGTGGCGGAACAGCCAGACAGCAAACCAAGTGGCTCGAAAGAGCAAAAGACAAGATATCCCAAACTGCCAGAATAGCGTGACACCATACCCGTAAAAGTATGAGATATATAAACAGCACTAGCCAGAACAAAGGAGAGAGAGTCCAGAACGAAGGAGGGAGAAGGACTACTCCCAACTCATTGTGGTGCATTAAGTGGACACCAATGAAAGCTAGCGGATATCAAGAAGAAATGTAACCAGACCCTAACAGGCCAGCCCATGCAAGGGAGGCCGGAAAGGCCACTGCCAGGAAGCGAAGGGCAGAGGCAGGAACTGAGCAACATTTTAGAAGGGTAGGTGAGAACAAAGACACGCCAAGTGCACACCTAGCCACCAAAAGTGTGACAGGGGTGGATAGTATCACTCTGACGCACGCTTGAAGCGGACCGAACTAAAACATGCACAGAGCAGACAGCCACGGCGAAAGCTAAAATGAGCTTGGAACTGCCCAACCAGGGAGCTTGAAGGTTGAGGTGAGAACTCACCCACGAAATACAAAGAAGCAGGGTGCAGCACCTGGGACAACCTGCAGCAGAGGAGCTGTCCCGCAGGCACAGGAGACATAGAGTAGTGTGACGCCCAGTAAAAAAGACACATCCGAAGGGAGTGGCCGCAGAGGCACCGAAAGTGCCACTAGGAGCTGTGAATAGGAACAGGCATAACTGTTGAGAAGAACCTCAGATCTCCCGACCACTTCTTCAGACTGTGAGGGGAAAATCCACCCTCTACAGAAGAGTGGGAGTGCTTAGTATAGGCCAAGAAAGAAGCATCGTGAAGCGGGTGGACCATCCCAGGGAGTGGCATGCAAGGAACCCTTAGTGCTGAAGAGGCAGGAAAAGACACAAAGTGCACTTAGAGGTGCTAGAAAAGACACCGCCGTGCAGAACGAGGGCAAGCTTGAGTACAAGCACTGACTTGCTCCTTGAAACACAGAGATGTAGGACCAGACGTCGCAGTAGCGAAGAGAGATGAAGAACCCACCTAGTGCACCCGTGGCAGGAGGTAGCCGCGTTTTGAAGCGTGTTAAAATACATTGAAAACCTCCAAAAAAGGAGAATGAGGCACATATGCAAGGCTCAAGCAAGGCGAGACCCATGGCGTAAAGGAGATAGCGCCAAAGGCACAACACTGAACAACGGTAAACACTGAACACCGTGCAACGGCAAGACAAGGGCGTCATTGGACGTAGACAGCCCAAAGGGGCTTCCATGCCCACGTGACGCATAGTAGAGCTATACAATAGCATACAGGTACTCCACTTGGAGTATGGCACATCCCCAAAAACCATGGGGGAACACCTCTTAGGGCAAACCACAATCAGAGGACAGAACACAAACAATCTGTGGAACACTGCCTCAGTAGGCTTCCAGACCTATGGGGGAGGACAAAATCCCGCAGGGAGGCGCTGAACACCCGAATCGGCGTGGCCATCAAACAAAAGGACCCCATAAAAGAGAAGGTCAACAAGGCGTTCCCGGATAGTCCCCGGAAAGACGCCATCCCGCAACCATGCATGGCGCCATAGAGCCACCGAACCAACCATAGCACAGCCTAAGGAATCCACAGTATCCAAGGCCGAGAGGATTGTAAATTCGGCCAAATCACGGCCAACACGGAGAAGAGGAAGGAGGTCAACACGAGCGCCCTCAGAAGTAGCCGATAGAAGAGACTCAGCAGAGTCCAAAAGGGCAGAAGTAGCCCGAGCCAAGACACACTGTATTTAGTGATCGAAGAGCTGCGCTAGTGGAGGCGAAAATGTTACGGCCCCACAACTCCAGCCATCTGGACTCCCGGGAGGGAGGAAGCAACAGCTGAGGCAAGGAAGGGAAAACAGTTTGCAGGACAAACCCCTGAACGTCTGGGTGAACAAATAAGCAAACTGGATCATGTGGAGCAGGACGGTGGTGGTGCAAGATAGAACGAGCCACAAGATCACCGGAAGCTGGCCGAGCCCAGGTGCCCAAAGGTGCATCATAAAGAGAAGCTTCGAAAGGTATAAGCAGCTCTACAGTCCCTGAACCGTGGTGGAGGATATCCAGCAGAGGGTCAACTGGCCGATGGACAGAAGGAGGGTACATGCTCAGAACACGAGCGGCCAAGGAGACAAACCTAATGAACGCCGCACTGGCCTCGGTAGCACTCCGAGGAGGGGACAGCAACTCATCTGTGGGTGAGGGATGTAAACTAAGCCTCCCACCCCAAGGAGGTTGACCAATGAACTGAGGATGCGACCAATGCCCAAAAGATGGAAGCCCCATTGACGAATGAGGGTCCTGACGGGGGTCCTGAGGAGGCGGGGAGTCCGCCGGGGCCACAAATTCCAAGGGGGGGGGGGAGAGGCAAGAACAGATCCGGCGTTGCCGGGCGTTGAGGTGACGCCCAACTCCCCCCAGGAAGCCTCCAGAAAGGAGTAAATAATCCTGCGGCGGGTGGCGCCTGGGCGACTTTGGCCGGCGCCGACCCTGCCCCGTCCGGCGCCGACCATGCCCCGTTCGGCGCAGACTCGGACCGATCCGGCGCCGACTCTGCCCCGTCCGGCACCGCCTCGACCTCAACCACGACGAGTTCCGCTTCCGAAGAAGAAGGGGACTGCGCCAGAGCAGGGGAGGCTAGCCTACGACGCCGGACAGGCACCGACTCAGCCTCAACCCCAACAGTCTCTGACTCCAAAGGAAGGAATGGAGTCGGAGCCGGGGATGCAAATCTACGGTGCAAGACCGGCACCGGCTCGGCCTCCGAGAAGGCAACCGCCTGTCCGGAAGGCCGAGGTGGGCTCAGAGCCAAGCTGCGAGCACCAGCAACCACCTGCGATGCCACAGGGAGCCCCACTGGGCTATGCGGTGTGGCAGCGGTGCTATGGGTCGCACAGGGGGAACCAACGGGGCCGCGCCCTGACAACGCCATATCTCCATCATCCCTAGAGGCAAGGGTCACAGTCGGCGCCGGGGGCGATCCCGCCGGCATGTCCGCCAGAGACCCCGCACGTAGCAGAGGCTCCGAGGACGCCCCAGGGAGAGGAGGGGACCCAAGGGAGGCCTGCAGGGCCGCAGCATAGGCCTCCATCTGGGCCAAAGTCGCCCCCACGCCAGGATAAGGTGGATAAAGAAGGGGCGACTCCCGGGGGCACATGTCCGGAGGATTCCGGGAACTAGTGCCCCCGACAACAGAAGGAAGTGAGGTCGAGGACCTCGGCAACATGCGCTGTGACTTACCCGAGCAAGGCGAACGACGCACCTGGGAACCAGAGGGCGACCGATGCCGCAAATGGAACCCACTGCCAGAGGGACCTGCTGCCGATGAGAAGGCAGGCCGGGGGCCGAGACGACTCCGACCGCGACAGACGAGCCGAAAGCAGCTTCTTCCTGCGCTCCCGCCGGGTCTTCGGCTTGAGGTGCTGGCAGGCGTCACAGTCCGTTGTGGTGATCGCCAAGACACCACATACAGATAAGGTGTGGGTCCGTCACGGACATATGCCGCGAACAGAAGGTACAAGTTTTAAAGCCCGAAGGCATCGCACACTGTTCGAAGCAAAGCGTCAGAAAAGGGCCTGAAAACAGGCCAGAGGAACCGCTTACTCCGGATCCGCGTTGTACGCGGAAAAGAAGAAAACTGATGTCAGCGTGCCAGGAGGGACTTATATGACCTCGCTGATGTCACGTCCGTGGACGACGTCAGGGCGGGGTCATGTGGCGCCGTCCCCCGGCACGCAGAGGTGCTGCTGCAAAAAGTTTTCTGAATCCAGACTGACACCTGGGGATATTCTAAGTTAAGGAATCTGCGGCTAGATGTCTCTATCAGATATGCTTTATCACACTGTCTGCCTTGTCACCAAAAAGTCGAGTGCCATCAAAAGGCATGTCCATCAGAGTATTCTGGACATCCCCAGAAAAGCCAGTTGTCCTCAACCAGGCGTGACGGCGTAGCGCCACTGTCGTGGAAATCACTCTGCCCAGCGAGCCGGCGATTTCAAGGCCACAATGAATCGTGAACTTGGCTGCGTCTCTCCCCACAGAAATAGCTTGGGAGAGCACCTTCTGGGCCTCCTCTGGACACTGAGGCAGCACCTGCACCACCGTATCCCACACAGAGTGGGAATAACGGCCTAAAAGGCATGCGGTGTTCACAGACCGCAACCCTGAACTGGCGAAAGAGACATTTTTTTTCCCAAATTCCTCCAGTTTCTTGGATTCCCTGTCCGGAGTTGAGGAAGGTAATGCGCTCAGGGACACAGAGGCTTGGACAACCAAGCTCTCAGGGGTAGGATGTTGGGAGAGGAAAATGTGGTCGCCCGGGCTGGGCGATGGCATAGGGCCACGTTCCTATCATCAGGAGCCCCTGTGTTGGGCCTGGACCAGGTGCCCAAAAGAACGTGTGAAAGTGCGTCATTGAAGGGCAGCAGCGGCTCCGCAGAGGAAGCCGCCGGCAGAAGCAATTCTGTCAGGAGGTTAGTCCTGACGGCCACTGTAGGGAGCTCGAGGAGGAGAGCCTCGGCTGCCCTACGCAACACCTCTGAATAAGTACCACCCTCCTCCGTAGCCACGGTAGAAGGAGACAGTGTGCCAGGTTCTGTTGAACAATCCAGTCCACCTGCATTCTCCAAATCCTCTTCCCTGTCCGAGTCTAACTCGCATTGGGCTGTGAGAGGGTCTTCAGACCCCTCCCAGTCCTCCCCGTCCTCCGTAACCTGCTGGGCAGGCAGAAAAGAAGGAGGAGGATGGAGAAAGGAATAGAAATTCCCCATCGGCGTCGGAATCTGCGTCGATCGACACTGGTCCGGCACTGTTTCCATGTCGGGGTGGAAGCCGGGGACGGTGCCGTAGACGTCGATGTCAGTGGAGGTCGTACGAGGCCAACCGACATCGGCTGAGATCCATGCATGGATCCATGGGGGTCTCGTGGCACCGAGGCCGGTGCCATCAACGACGTCGGGACCGGCGACGTAGAAGGGCGAGGACCCCCGGTCAGACCCGCAGGGCCCGAAGGTGCGCCGGAGGGACCCGACGGGCCAAAGAGGCGGGCCATGGCTGACAGAAATTCCTGCAGGTGGGCCGGAGTCGCTGACGGACCCCGGGAAGAACGGGTAGGCCGTCGGCAACTGCGTAGGCTCTGCTGGAACAAAGGGGGTGGCACCACCCACACCCTCAACCGTATCGCACGACAGGCTAGGGGAAGGAGAAGAGCGACGTCGCTTCTTTGACTTCTTGTGCTTCGCCTTACCTGACCCCGAGTGCGAAGACTTCGTCGAACGATGGTGGCAGCTCCGCGACCGGTTCCACGACCTCCCCCGGGACCGGGACCTTGAACGGCGTGGAGACAACTCCCGGGCCTCTAGTAAATTTCGGGACCGCTCCCGCAAAGTTTTCGGAGCCATGGCCCAGCAGTCGGGGGACGACGCACGGTCGTGGTCGCGCCTCAGGCAGTAGAGACACTCGCGGTGCAGGTCCGTCACCGACATCGTGCGGGGACAAGCTTCACAAGACTTAAAACCTGGCATCCCTATACACCAGGAGTCAAAGACTCAAAAAACTCCGTCAAAAATTGACTGAGGGTACCGCTCTCTCGGGATCTGCGCTTACTGGCGCAGAAAAAGAAAGAACTGACGTCAGCGCGCGAGGGTGGCGTCTAAGTAGCTGCCTCGACGTCATCCCGGCGATCATGACACCTATGACGGACACGGAGCCGCACAACGCCACCTGCCGACGCGCAGGGGTACTACGGACGAAAACTTTCCGAATCCAGTCTGACGCCTGGGGGTAATTCTAAGGTAAGGAATCTATCACTAACGTGTCTCTTTCAGATACAATGATCTCTCACAACTAATTCAAAACGACAGCTAAAGAAAAGCAATAACATTAATGTGTACAGCTTTATTACAAAATTTGGATAGAATGCTTTTTACACTTTTTCCACCATAGTGTTTAACAAGAACACTACCACTAAATCATCATACCACGAAATCCCAAATCACGCATCAAAGAAAAAGTGAATCTTCTGTTTTGTATACAGCATTAATAAAAGGTGCCAGCCTGCATCTGAGTACATCTCAGTTTCAGCAGAACATTGAGGAGATGCGCCTTAAAATAAAGTGATCTTCCCAAACTTTTGCAGGCAGGTGGGAGGAAGGGCATAAAACACTGTTTCACAAGAGATAATTCAACCACTAGATCATATCTCCTGTACTACAATGATGAGGCCATTCTGTATTCTTCTGCAATGTTAATTAAAAATAATATGTCATCAAGTATGTTTTTTTGGGAGACTAGTGGCTGGCATTCTAAACACATTACAGTTTACGCATGGCAATCTCAATTGACTCCACTTTGGTGATAGTAAACTGTCATATTCAAAGAGAAACCAATTGATTAATGAGAAGTGAAAAACTGGCAAATGCCAAGCTAAATATAAAGGTGAATGGAAGTTTACAAAGTCTTATAGTCTTGCACAAAATATATTAAACATAACGCGTACATATTAAAACTAAAATAAGAAGAAAAGAGGTTTACCTGGAATTCTAACTTTCTTTTAGAGAAATCTCCATTGAAATCATAAGCACAGAATTATCCAACCCATGCACAGGATCTGGGAGCATGTTTTATTCTGATAAGATATTAATATAGTAAACTTTTTTTTGTTATAAATAAAATACTTTCTGATACCCTGTTACAGGCTACACTGACCAATTTGCATTTATCTTCTGTACAAGAGATATCAATTTTAATTTGTGGAAATTCACTTCAAGAATAGTGACAAGAAAAACCTTTTTCACAGGCGTTTTAAAAGGAACAGTGAGAGAACAGCAGGACAATTGAGCTAAAAAGGCAGCACTCAGGAGAAGCTAGAAAACTGTCACCGCTCCTTTCAGGAAGCACACTCTACCAGTATCCCAAAATGTCCTGTCAGTGGCAGTTGCTTGTCTTTATTTTTTATTGGAAACTTCGGATACTGCCCTTCAGGCATACTATGTGTTTCTTCTTCTACTCAGGAGGTGGGTGGGTCGGTCGCCTATTTCGATGGATTTCAATATCTTCATGACCACTTTGCTCTTATGGAACAATGTGTAGGGTTCATGGGAGCCTAGGTTTTGAATTCCGTTTGCTTGGAGGGCAGATGTGATCGGCACTAAAAAGCAGCCTTCCACTAAGCATGCTTTAAGGTGGCCTGATTTCTAGATTCATTCAGAAGGGAAGCTCATGAGTTGTAAGTTCCCAAGGGGGAGATGATGTCTTAAAGAAGAAAACACTTTATTCCGATCCAGAAAATATTTTATAGTAGGTACTCTAAAGAAAGACGTTTCTAAAGGATATTTTCTGTAACCTGTATGAGCAGCAAGATGCAGCAGTAAAGAAGAGAACAGGAAACCATATTTGGCATATTAAAGTAGGTAGGGAAGTACAGCTTCTTTGTTACACTTCATGCAATCAATGTTTTTCTGCACAGATTAGGTGCAGAATCCCTTCCACTTGAATTCATATTAAACACTTTTAAAAGGTGGCTTGACTTCCTTTAAAATTGTCCATACGCTCTTGAGAACAGTTCACATGACCATAGTGTCTGAGTTCAGATGCCATGCTCCAAACTCTAGAATAGAAGGCTGGGATGCAGGGTCTGTCCCTTCAACCTCTGGTCTACAAGGAAAACTCCTGTGTAGTTGTCCTGACAGGGAAAGAAGATCAGAGAAATATGACAGGTAAAAATCAGCGAGGCACCACTAGAAGAAAAAAATGAAGGGCAGATTGAACTGCTCTAAATTCCAGTACATTAACATGTTACAGACCTTTTTTAGACTGTGTCCCTTGGACCAGATGGTTATTTGCCTGGCTTTCCAGCTCTGTAGGGTTGCATCTGTGATGACGGTTTGAATTGGAATGTGGTAGTGAAAAAAAGACTCCTTTCAGCAGTTGTTCTGCCCTGCACCACCATGGAAATTATGGTGTTAAATGTATTTGTATTCCCAGTTGTCTGAGTATTCACAGCACTAATTGTCCAGAACTGTTGCAGAGGTCTCAAATGCAGTCAAGCACAAGCTTCTAGAAATATGCATCCCAGATATGGATCCCAGAAAACAGGCAATCTGAGGAGCAGTGAGCTGTGACATCTTCAAAAGAATCTGACATTTGACTGGATAGAAAACAGTCTCTCTGTGAATGATACACTGTGGCCTACTGAGTGGCCGGCCTTGCCTGAGGTAATGGATGGAGTAGAATGGGGTTGACATCAATTTTACATAACTTACTCGTAGTCTTAGGCTATTCAGACTAGAAGCAGTTTTCTAACAGTGTAGCACAACTATCTGAAAGTTTGATTAATCCTGTTGTCTAGATAAGATAAATGAAACTTTTCTTGTGTCTTGGGCAAGCTGCAATGACTGCCAGGCCCTCGGAGAAGGTTCCTGGGGTGGATTTCAATCCCAACAGAAAGACTTTGCATTGGTAGTGGTTCTCCTTACAAAAACATCATGATTTTTAGATGCTTCTCCACCATTGGAATATGAAAATAGTGGTCTTGAGGGTTTATAGAACACATACAGTAGTTTTAATGTAGTTGCGGGTAGATGAGGAGGTGCAAGAATTCTAAATATTTCCCTCTTTATCCATTTGTTAGCCAGTTTGACGTTGAGAATGGATCTGAGCTCTCTCAGTGGTACTCAGAGCATAGCCTTTTTGCACAATACTCTGCATCTAGATGTCACATGTTATTTTTAGCCACTCAAAGATGGTTTACAATGCTTCCCCTATTGCAAAAGGTGACGGAAGACAGAGTAGTCTCAATGGTTAGCTGAGGGTTTTCAAATAGCTGCAGATGGTTGCTTGTGTCTTCACGTAATACTGGAAATGATGTCGCTGCTGGAAATGTTAGGGCCACTTAGTAATCTGAACTCTCTGGTAAAACAATGCTCGAAGTATCTACAGTGATGCGGTCTATACTCTTTCCTTTTCCCCAGACTGGTAGCTATAGTTTCAAACTCTGTTTTCAGCAGCAGGAATGACTATATGGTTCAACACGAACATTCCCTCATTCAGAACCTCTTGATAGTCCTCTCTGTCCCCACATGGGAGTATCTCAGAGAAGCTCTGTAATGAGAACCATAAGGATCTATGAGACCTGCCTAGTAATGTAGTGGCACTAGAAGTCTTCACTACTTTCGCTGAGCTCCCACATACCTTCGCCCACATTGAGTCTAGCTTTTTAATTTCTTTTTCCGGTGGTACACTGGAGGCCAGAGCTATAGCATACTATTGCCTTGCGACTGACATAACAGAGTCTGGTCGGAAGGTATGTCCAGAGGGACAGAAGGTCTTGTTCAGGACGTTAATAATTCTTTAACAAACTAGCAGACTTGCAAGAAGAAGGAGTTGGAAAGAGTTACATCGCTGATCCTATAAATCCTTGAGCAGGGTTATAAAGTTCTCAAAAGCAGGTTGGTGGTGTTAAGTGTCAAAATCACAGAAGTCAAAGCCGATGGCTCTGGAATTGAAATACTAAATTTGGAAGCTATACTGATCAGAACTTCACTGAGTTATTTATATCAATGACCAGAGAAACTCAGGATGGAGGTTATTCCATTAGAGTAGTTGAATAATTACAAATCAGGGAACAGGAGGAATAACTAAAATATGACCCATAATGAGAGGAGTGCCTCCCAGTGTAACAAGAGTGGCGTCTTCAGCTCAAAGATGAATGCCTACTTGACGAATGTGATCTTCAGTTTGATGAATTATTTCCTTGGAGAGGATCTAATTAGAGATGCTGGTGGAGGTGCTAGTGACATCACATGTGCATAACTGTAGGTATAACTGGTGACACAGGTATTGGAGGGACGGGAACAAAAGAGGGAGCGAGGCTAATCAGAGATGAACATGTTTCAATTGGATAGTATGTTCTCGAATACTCAGAAACCAATCTATTAGGTACTCTTATTCGCTTTCATTTGAACACCCAGTTTGCTGATGAATTTGCCTGATAGCGTGTCTTTCGGCATTGAGGATGTCTTGACATAATTCCCTGTCTGGACATTTCATGCTTCAACATCAAGGTTGTCTTCAACACCGACCAGTTTCTCAATGGCGACCATTGATTATGAAAGTTAATCAGTAAGGTTTACAGAATTGCCATATTCGAGCCTTGATTGAATGAGTGCAATCCTCTCAGGAGTGTGAAGGATGATCCTCAAGAAAAGGTTATAGAGATACTAAGGTTTTTAACTGCAAATAGCATATTTTGACAATATCAACCACTTGGTCTTTCAATAAAGATTGGAGTTAAGGATAATGCCAAGATTTTGCACTTCACTTCAGAGCAAGGAAAGTAGTTTACAACCCAAACTTTTTTTCAGGCTGAAGAGGAACCGCGTATCACCACCATACATGTAGCAGGACACTCATTTGACAAAGGGCTACGGCCAAGCCAGCACACAGATGTTGAATAGCAAGGGAAACAGATTCGATACTTGTGGAACACCATTTTTAAGGATTGTAAGATTGCCCTAAAATGGGGGGAGGACCACTTTACTGGCACTGCATTTCCAGAAAAGGTTTTAGCCAGTTCAGAGGTATACCACAGATACTAATTTTCCTGGTGCAGTGGAGGTGCATTCCATACTGTATAAAAAAATACAATAAGGAAAAGGAGTAAGCTTGTTTTAAAAGACAAGTCTTTAGCTCTCTCCTGAAAGAAGCCTAATCAGTTTGTGACCGTAATGAAGAAGGAAGAGAATTCCAAAAGTAAGGAGACGCAAAAGAGAAGCTGCAGCCAGCCCCCTTCTTAAATCTGGTGATGGGCAGAAAAATGCAGAGGAAAGAGAGCAGCCACCAAACCATACAATACCTAATTAGTTTTCTTTTGTAAGTTAAAAATTGAGGTCCTGCTCCTCCAATTGCTTTAAAGGTGAGACAGAAAATCCTAACTAGAATTCTTTGCTCCACGGGCGACCAATGAAGTTCTCTAAACAAAGGTGTACTGTGTGAATACCTCAATACTCTGTAAAAAAAAGCCTGGCTGCTTGATTCTGAACAGGCTGAAATCTGAAAATCATTACGATCATATTCCTCGTGAACATCCTTAATATGGTTGCAATGAGCTACCGCTGAACAAACTTTGAATAATATCCTCTTCACATTAGTTTTCTTATCTGATAAGGGATAGTGTGAAATAGATTGCAGAAGACTAGGGCATAAAGGGATCTCCCTTCTTAGTTTAGGAACTGTTTGAGGGTTTAATATGGACTCATTATGGAAGCAAAAGAGTAGCACTGAGGGTGAAAAAGATATGTAAGACTTCCTCATAATTGCCTCTCATCTGAGTCTCGGCCCATTTGGCCAGTGTTTCTGGCCACTGGAAGCGGTTGGGTGAAGAAAGGCTACCAGTGCGCCCCCAGAACACCCGCAGCATGGACATGTAGGTTCCATTTTATAGAGTAAACGTATAAGGTAATAAGCTAGACGGGTGTGCTTAAAGCATTCAAGATGACTGCCATGTAAAAGTGGCCAACAAGACAGTTCTCAAAGTCAAAGATCTCGATGTTGACCAAGACTGTAGCTTTTTCTCAGATTTGGATCTCTTTTCAGACAAGAGAAGGTCCAGTGGAAGAGAGAGGTACCTCTCCATGCTCTGCGAGATATGCATGAAGCAAACTCCACATTTCTTTGATGATTCTCCTGCCGGCCCTTAAAACAGATTTTTTTCCAGACTTTCAGTAATGCACTGCATCTTCCTGCAGTGCATTTAGTCTTTTGGTCAACATAAGTCACGAAGATAAACAATAGAGAATGCATGAGTAGCCTTGTGGGCTATTTTACATTCCATAAGAAGGGAACATAGCAAAAAGTGTAATCTGTGAAGAAAACAAATACCAATAGTCTAAAAGATTTAAATTGAACCTAAAAAGTCAAGGTTTGGGAAGGTTTTCAAAAGCAAAAAATCCCCAAAAAGGTTTAACACTATGCTGCAGGTTCCTGTTGTAAGTAGCCATAAAACATTTGGAGCAATTACCACTGACAGGGCATGATGGTATACTGACAAAGTCTTCTTCCTCAATGGAGACGTGTCAGTTTTGCAGCTTCTCTGGTTTGCAAGCTAACTGATGTTCTCTCACTACCCGTTTAAACAAGCATTTACAATGCAATAGGTCTCGCAACTGCGAGTTTTTGGAGCTATTGGCATTGTAAATGGCAATGCCTTTTAAAACAAGTTTAAGCTATTGGCATTGTAAATGAGAATGCCTTTCATTTAGGTTTTAAAAATGAAAACAAAAATAAAAGGTATTAGAGGGATGGCCTGGAATTGGATGAGGGTGGTGGCGATCCAAGCAAGATTGCGATTAGTGCAACCTAAAATCCTGCACAGGGTCTACGTAACAAGTCCCAGACTGGTGCATATGGGAAGGGCTGGCAACGGGGACTGTAGATGTCAATGTGGGGGGGGAGGGTACCGTTATTCACATTCTGTGGGAATGCGATTACATACAGGGTTACTGGACTGCCATACACTGCGCACTGAGTGAGGTTCTCGCGACTGACTTGCAGCCTGAAGCACGAAGATGTTTATTAAATATATGGGAACCGACAGACCTCAATACACATACCAAGCAGTGGGCAAAGTTGGCAGTCATGATTGCCAAAAGGAATATAGCGCAACACTGGGGAGCGCAACAGCAGCCTCAGATTGGGAAGTGGCGGGAGGATCTAGACTGGTGTATGTTCCGAGAAAAGTCAGTTTACATAGCCGGAGGATGTCCTGGGAAGTAGAATAGGGTCTGGGGCCCTTGGAACACATACAGGGGAGACATTTGCACCCCACCAGCACCTTTAACTATGGATGACCAGCTCACGCCCCCTTAAACATCTTGTATCTGTCACTGTGTACTCGATTTGTCTATCCATGTATAATGTTTGATTTGTGTATTGACTCCCGCATAAGAAGTGATTTGTATGGATGTCGGTTTTGTTTAATAATAAAAAAAAAAAAAGGCATTGTTATTTGCAATGTCAATAGCTCAAACTCGCGTAAATGCGAGACCTATTGCATTGGAAATGCTTGTTAAAGGTTAACAGTCATCATTAGAATTCCGCTTCCGTTCTTCCAGCAGGTTGGTTCAACCTACACAATCGTATGTGTCTCACATTGATTGAGGGAGATTTGAAGCGCGGCAATCCGGACCTGCAAAGCCTGCTATTCTGTTGTTAAAGTTTGACAAAGTAAAGCTGTAATGCTCCTCAGTCCCAAAGTGTGGGCCTCCTGCTCTTCATGGAGCTTCACTAGTGCTCAGAAGCAGCTTCCCATGTTCTAGTACTGAGACCACACTTAGCGCTGCCCTCGCGCCCAACGTTGTCCATTATACTATGGCTTGATGGGCACCAGATCTCTCTCAATGCACCTCTATCCTAAACTTCAATCTTCTGCCTTGGCCACCTCTCCTCTATAGCTTCTGAGACACAATTGATTTACTGTGTACACTAAACAAATGCACAGTCGTCACTTCTTTCATATCCATTTAGCGCCAGACTTCAAATCCCCGCGTCCCCTACAGCCCTGCTGCGAGCCACCATGCCCCCCCTTGCCACGGCTGGCACCAGACCCTTTCTTTTACTGCTGCTGAATGCATTTGCTCAGCGAAGTGTGGTCACTGACCATTGTTGTGGAATTTCGATTTTAAATAGGCAGTTTGGGAGGGAGTAGTGGGGGTAGATAAACCCACAATGCACTGCAGCCCGAGGCAGAGTGTAACGAGAGTAGAGGAGCAGGGGCCTGTGGTGGGGGAGAAGAGACACCCCGGCCTGTCACAGATAAAGTATATGGTAGCGCCTAGAAGCAGCACTTACTGGCCGTACATGTAAAAAGTGAACTTTCATAAGAGTGAAGAGATTTGTACATAGTAAATCATAACGCCTCAGAATTAGGGCTTTTACTAGAAAGTTATAAAAACACGCCATTCAAGACCACAGGATGTTGAAGGTTTCTACCGAGACTAGAACCCAGTCCCCCAACTTCAAGGTCCACCGCTTTAGCCGTTCGGCCATATCCTTTTGCTGTGGGTAGGCCCAGCAGGACACAATCACAATAGCTCATGCTATATATATCCATCATAAATCACAACAAGGTATTTGTAATGTATAAACTATAGCGCTATGAAGCTGTGCTGGGCATCTGGTGTTTATACAAGATCTCATTAAAACATATTCCAGTGGAATCCGCAGTAAGAAGCATCATGTTAAAAACCTGCCCCATTGTTCCCCGCTTGGAGTGCAGTCAGCAAAGCGCCCAAAGGCTGCCCTCTTGGTGATTCTCACAGTCGCACGAGCTTCGCTCTCCGAGCTCCCAATGCAGAGGGAGGGTGCGGAGAGCGTGTGCTGGAGTCCGTGTGACTTTACCAGTGAATTCTACATTCAAATTTCCAAATGAGACTGGGGACGATGCAAATAAGTAATAATGTCACCGGTGTTAATTAAAAAAAATTCGCAGTTTTTTATATAGCGCGGACTCGACCGAAAGTATCTGAGCGCTTTACATGAGCACTAGTGGCGTTACAGATGGAACATTGATTTTGTTAGGCATGGGGAGATTAAGTATTTTGCCCAGGACCACAGGATGTTGAGGGTTTCTACAGGGTGTGGAGAGCGTGTGCTTCACGTGCACCCCAAGAACAAATAACACCCGGACACGAATCAGAGGAGCATTGTTGTGCACAGTACGTTATATTGAGAGGTTGTAGTGAAAATACAGGCGCTGGCAGCTTGCAATTGAAAAACAAGTAAATAATGAGACAAGGGCTTTAAAAATGGCGGCGAGTGCTAGCGCCCAAAGGCTGCGCTTTTGGCGATTCTCACAGTTGCACAAGCTTTGCTCGCTGAGCTCCCAATGCAGAGGGAGGGTGCGGAGAGCGTGTGCTTGATTTCGTGTGACTTTACCAGTGAATTCTTCATTCAAATTTCCAAATGAGACTGGGGACGATGCAAATAAGTAATGTCACTGGTGTTTATTAAAAAAAAAAAATCGGAGTTTTTTATATAGCCTGGACTCGACCGAAAGTATCTGAGCGCTTTACATGAGCACCAGTGGCATTACTGACGGAACATTGATTTTGTTAGGCACGGGGAGATTAACTAGAAGCAATAAAACATGCTCAAAGGTAAAGACATTCCTGTATTCAGAGATACTAGCCCCACAGTCTGCTGGAATACCCATGTCCTCCCCGTGACCCCTTGCGCCTCTGAGCTCTGTGCCTGCCTGCCGCCAACCAATCACAGAGCCGACTGGCGCATGCTCCAGGCGTGAAGGCAGCGTGGTTGCAGGAAGCCCGGAGCACTGGTTTGTGCGCTTCACAGCTGTCATAAACAGTTTTCTTATCTGCTTGTTAAATAAACAAGCAGATAAGAAAAGTCTTCCCAACAGCCATGAAGCAGGCGAGCCAGTCCGGGTGGGCCGGACAAAAAAGCGAAAAGGAGGCACCCCAGAAAGCTTATTTCCAATGGCAGGCCACCGTTTAGCATAAACGGTGACGCCAGCCAATGGAAATAAGGGGTGGGGCTTCAAGCCCTTTTCTAAAACTCATTAGCAATAAATCTGGCCGAGCATGCTACGCATGTGCGCAGTAACGCTAGGCGAGACGTAAAAAGGGTTGTGAAAGGGTTTATCTTGTTTCTTCTCTAATATAGTGACTTTTTAAACACAACAATGAAAAGGTGGTCAATAAAACCTGCAACAGGCGGTTTTATTATTATTTTTTTTTTTTTTTACAAATTAGCTCTTCTAAAGAAAAGCTTTTTATATTGTCATTTTGTAAAAAGTGCTCCGGAATCCATCCGGCACATGGAGGATAATTCAATGGAGAGCCTCTAAAGGAGAAATAAGATTACAGATAAGCTTCTTCCCTCCTTATTTTGCTTTTAATGTGCATTAATTATTTGTGGTATTGTGACAATACTTGCTCAAGGATATTAGACTTGTTTGAAAGCCCTTCAGAGACGAACCATAGGTGCACTTCAAAATGTCTTGCCAGGGAGTGACACATACTTTTCATTTCAAAGTTAATTTTCTTTGCCATGCATAAATTACACTTTAATTGAACAGCTTCTAAACAAAATGTCATATTTGTCAACTTAAATTTCAGAAGAAAATAATGATATTGCAAATACTAAACGATACACTGTTGGTGTTCTGCATTAACCCCTTCGCTGCTACGGACATTCCGCTGCAGCGCTGGGGGGGGCAGGGGGGCAGCGCGGTGGGCCTGTGCTCATGACGGAGCCGCTCCGTCATGAGCCACGGTTGAGCTGTGCTCATGACGGAACGGTTCCGTCATGACTCCGCCCATTTGCGTTGTCCCCCCCGCACAGGCGGGGAAACAGCGCCGCGTAGGCGGAGCGGCCGCCAACGGTCGTGTCATGACGGAACCGTTCCGTCATGAGCACACGGCAACCGTGGCTCATGACGGAACGGTTCCGTCATGAGCGGGGAAGGGGTTAAAGATAGCTGGGAGGCATTATCTACGGTGTTAGCAACTGAGTGTGTAAATGTTTACCTGGCCAATAAGGTTCAATACTCAAAGAACATTGTACCTGTGTGTTTGTGTGCGCGCTAGTGTTAGCTTCACTGTGGAGAACTTGTTATCATAAATATATGTAGTTCTTAACTGTTTTGCACTACACTGTGGGGAATGTCCGTAGATACTTTTGCAGTGTTTTCCTCTTTAATGATCAGTTTTCTTTCGAAGCAGAAACCATTGATTTGCTCCAATTGTATCATATTTGTGGTTATCCATGTGCACATGGAGTTAGAATAGTAAATTAATTTTTAGCAGAAGTCAATGCTAGGTCATCGGGGTGTGCGTGTTTTCTTTGTATTCATAGTAGATAACATAGGTAATTGAATAAAACAAACCATGCTCTAATCTTTCGTAGTCTGAGTCCAGAAGGAAAGTCTTGAATCTGTTGGAGACGTGGTGGTAGGCCAAAAACTTCAGATAATACTGATTAAACTCAAACTCTGTTGGATATTGATTGTGAACCTATAAAAGAAAATAATGTCATTATCTTAAAACAAAATACAAGTAAATGCCCAGCAAGAAAACATGTGAAAAGGAGAGAATGCATACTGTTCTTTACCTTTATGAACTGTTTTCATCATACATAACGAAACAATAAAAGAGATGCACAAGAGTGAATATGAACAAAACTTTCAACTCAGTTACATAAATAGCAATTGAGTGAACACGTATTCCCAACACGTTTGGTTACTCTCTGGAGTTGATGAAAATGCTGTTTCAATGATCTTCTGCAAATATACTGTGTATGCATATCTATCATGATTTTTGATAAACCATCCAAACCAACTACGCCCTGCTTAGAATACAAGCAGCAACAGGAAGAGATTAGAAATTACTAGGAAAAACTAAGGTGAACTACCCATGTAGACTAATTTGACACACAGCTGAAATGAGGTTGTCTTAATTGTTCTGAAAGTGTGCAAGCAGAACTTATAGTCTCTCTGTGTCTTATGAACGAGTATCCATTCAACTCATTTAATGATTTGGATAACATTTTTGTAAAAGCTCAGTCTGATTTTCTTTTGGTTACTGTGAATCCAGAACAGACTTTTCTGAGAAGCCTGATTGTAAATTGTATTACTCAGCTGGTGAAAATACTTCTCTGGGGCTAAATTCCATGGCATCAGTGGGCAGAGGAGCCCATCCCATTCTCCCTCCAATACAATCAAACCTTACCAGAGGAGTTCCAAAAGGGGAGTCAGGACTGTGCCAATCAAATTTTAGGCCACATGGGCATCTAATGACTGACATTATCTGGAAAAGGACTGGGGCCCACGTATACAAGATGCACAAACCCGGACGGGGAATAAACAAGAACTTGAAAAGACACACCCGGGTAGGGTGAATATCAATTTGTGTAGGCAAAACAATTCCAATGCAAGAACAATAACGATTACACAATTTTTTCCATGTACCTGATTGGTAGATGGGTTTTGATAGGGCATGTATCGGTCACTCAAGCCTAGAGTTAAAAGAAAGGATATAAAACTATATCTATATAACTAGCCAGAATATCACAAGTATATTGTTCTGTGCATCTCTCTAACAGGGGCAATCGGGCCTCAGGTACCGCCCTTGATTTGTGATGCTTTTGTTTTGGTCAGTTGACTGGTGGTGACTTCAGATTGCAATGCCTCTGATACACTAGTTTCAGAGTTGTTTGGATGTATAGTTCGGCTAAACATATATCAAAAACAGTATATATATTCTGTCAGTTTTCAAGAGCAATCCCAGCGTGAATGTTATCTTACGCGGACGTGTAGCGATTAAGCTACTAGCCGATGAATGATGTAATTTAAAAGGGTTCGTGAGCGATATTAATTAGCTATTAATGCTTCTTGGTGTCATGCAGTAAAACTGGGGCTTTTTTAAAAAAAAAAATAAGATTCTTCTGCATATCAGTGTAAGGGCTAATTACTAGCATTCTACCTGCGTGATACCCGGGACAGAAATAGCGTTATATCGTCCTTCATGGTGAGGTATAACCAAACACGTCCCCTAAAACAATGATCTAAACTGAAATAATTGAAATGCATTATGAATGTTAGACTAAGATCTACACTGTCCTAAATTTATATCAAAAAAATGTTTATACTCACTGAAATACTGCTATGATGATTTTAATGTAAAAGATATATGTATTTATTTACACATGTACCTATATGTATTTCTACCAAATGAACCTTGTATACTTTGAGATATAAACTATAAAAAAAAAAAAAATGAAATAAAAAACTGATGAAAATCGGGTACATGAAAAAATAGTGTAATCGTTATTGTTCTTGCATTGGAATTGTTTTGCCTACACAAATTGATATTCACCCTATCCAGGTGTGTCTTTTCAACATCTAATGACTGACTACAGAGAGAGGTGAAAGGGCCAACTACATTTAGATCATCACTTAGCTTCAGGTATCATGTCAGGGTCACCATGTGAATCGCATTCTTTATCAGATAGTTTATACAAGGCCAATTGGGTATGTCCTGTGTAGACCAGATCAACGCAATCGAGGAACTGACAAAACAAATGAGGCATACACAATTTGAGCCAATAGAATCAAATAATATGTAAAGAATCTACACCAGAGGAATTTGTTGTTTGTGTCTAATATTTTTCAGCTAGACAGAGGGGTGGGGCCTTGCATTTTATCTAAACCCTTGTGATTGGTGCCATGGTCTGTTAATTTTTATTTAGTGCTTGTATACCAAAAATGGCCTTCTGGACAGGAAGCCCAACAATCCTACTGCACCACTAATAGCAATGTTTGCAGTGCATAAAAGAGAAGCTGGAATATATGTTCTTTGATTATGAGGGCCATGTCTTCACAGGCTTGTGAAGATTCAGATGATGGAGTTCGCAATTAATTTAACTAGGTAAAGAGTTTCACAAACTACCAACTATAATGAAGTTAGAATAAACTCCAGTGAGGTGCGGACACAAAGTAGTATGTCAGTTAGTGATGTGAGTTGGCAGTTCAACTGGTAAAATGTGTACCAGTAAAGAATGTGTAAGGCAAGGGGATCCCTATCTTGCTGTCTTTGTAATCAGGTGGGTGTACTGTTAACTGGCTACAGATAGCATGCTCAATTTTATATACATAATAGAAAGTTTTTGTTGTTGTCCAGAGACTTAGCAACAGCAACCCCTGAAACTTTTCTTTCTGCATTCTGCTTGTGAATCTGGAGCATCAAATGGAGTAAAGGATTTGCTACAGGAGCCAAGGTATGACTAGGGTATAGATCCGATCATTCTCCAGGAAGGGAGCCAGTGCCTCAAGAAATAGCATCTGATCTACTTTTGTCAAGTTGAAACATAAACTTGACTATGGTGAAAGTCCCCTGGTTTGGCCTTACTAATGTATCAGTATTTGTGTCTGCTACCTTCACTTTGTAACCTGGTTGGTGGATTGGAGATTAATATATGAATCAGCACTAGGAGCATTACTATGGACATAAAGCACTTGCTGTGGTGCCGAAAACCCTGGTACCAATAACACTCTTAGGGGTTCCAGGACCTAGAAAGATCTGGAAAGAAACAAGAGCCATCCCATTTGGTGTCCAAGTGCCTGAAACCCAATCATTGGCTCTGTGTTTGGCAAGCAAGGCGTCCAGGAGAGTACCTGACAACAGAAGGAATGACATTAAAGTGCTAGAAATATTTCCTCATTAGAGGGACTTAAACCTTTTGATCATCTCAGTATCAGTGCTGTTAGACCTGACATCATTGGCGTGGGTTTTTCCCCTATCTTTTGCCTCTGCTACCTGGATTTTTGATGCTGTGATGGATTTCGTTTTTGCTGGTTTAGATGCTTTGGACACTCTGCCACTGCTAATCAGTGCCAGAGTGTAAGTGCTCCCTGTGTAAAATATCATATTGATTGGATATACCTGATTGGCATATCTGTATCACCATGAAGTCCCTAGTAAAGTGCACTGTGTGTGCCAGGGCTGGTGATGACAGATGCTACTAGTGGGTCTGCAGCGCTGATTGCGCCACCCACCTGTGTAGCCCTAAATTGGTGTCTCAGGCCTGCCACCGCAGGCCTGCCTGCAGTCCCCGGACTGCCATGTCCTCCTGGCCAGTGTCCACACTGACCGGGCCTAACCCTTCCCTTTTTATACACGTCAGTCATCCCTATGGAAGGCCCAAGGTACCCCCCTGGGCAGGGTGCAGTGTATGTAAAAGGTAGAGCATGTACTAGTGCAGGTAACATGTTCTGGTAGTGAACAACGCCCATTTTGTGTGTTCACTGCTGCAAGGTTATCTTGCTCCATAGGCTAACATGGGGGTGGCCGGTGCCAATGGCTATCGGCCTATCTTCCCATAGGAACAAGATAAGACATGAGTATTTGATATCCCTGAGCTCAGCATTTAATAACACATCTTGTAGGAGAGGTTGTTTCTAAATCCTGAGTTGGAGGACAGTACTTTTTAGAGAGTGGCTGTTCTCTTGTCTGACCCTTCTGTGTGCATGGGCGCGCTTGTGGATTGACTGTCTGGCTTGCGAGTGACAGGGGCTGGGGATTCCCCGGGAGGTTGGCTGAGTCAGCCCTCTGCTGAATGGCGACATTTGCAAGGAGAGCGGAGGGAGGAGATAGCACCTGGGAGTGAATAGGGCTGTGCCTGCCTGCCACACTGCTGGCTCCACCTCCTGCTGGGCGGCTGACGACTCTGCCCCTCACTCTGAAAAGAAAGCAGAAGCCAGGAAAACAAAGTGCTCCAGCAACACCCAGAACTGGATCAGACCGGGCTCAGGACCCACTTGCACAAAGACTTCAAAGACTTTTAGGGGTATAAGTACAAGACCCCTGACAACAGATTTTTAGATTCTACCATCAAGAGGAACCTCTGCTGAAAGACGGACCGCTGAAGAACTAAAGGAAGATTGCCGTGCTGTGTGCACTAAGGGCTGACCTGTTCTGCTGGACGACTGAAGCTGAGGAGGAGAAGGGGTCTTGCTGTGTGCTGACCCTACCCACTTGACTAAACAAGACTTTGCTGTGTGCTGTGTCTTAAACTGAATCTCCAAGGGCCTGAGAAGAGCTGGCCTCCTGTTTCGCAACCCAGGGATAGAAAGGTTGCCAAAAACTCAAGACTCTGCTGTGTCCCCCCTGCGCTGCTGTGTGCCGCAGGGACCGTGGACTGTTCTACCAAGCTTCTCAACATCTGCCTGTGAAGTGGGCTGGCTGCTCTCTACCTTGCTGGAGAGTGCCGCGCTGACACAGACCTGACACCGGTTGCCGCAGCAAGAAGACCGACGTGCTCATCGGCACGTGCCTTGCCGCGACCCGGAGGCCTGAAGCAGATCGAGAGTCGTACTTCCCTGCTCTACGAAGCCGCGCTGTGAGTGGCTGACTCCGGTGACGTAGACATCGTCACTGGGGGCTCGTCGAGGGAGTTGTGGAAACCTTGCACCGAACAGCCCGTGGAGCGCTTTTACAACGAGTGCAGCGACACCGCCGGAGCAACGTAGCTGCCTAAACAACAAGAGCCTACAAACTGATTCAGTCTCAGTGAGTATCGAATCACACAAGAGACTAGAGACTATCGTCTTACGATCCCGACCAACCAAGAAAGCGAATATTGTGTAAACCTGTGATGCTTGATTTCAACTGCGGAACCTAGATAAAGAGATATTAATTTTGATACAACTCACCTGTGTAGTCTAAGTTTGTGGTGTACGGAAGGGGGATCATTGTGGTGTCTACGTGCAAATACCTTACACATTGCCTTGGGGATAAGCCTGTCTGCTCGAGCCAAGCTACCTAGAGGGTGAGCAGGGGTTATCTACCGTGTGTGTCCCTGTACCCTGACTAGAAGCAAGGGTCCCTATTTGGTCTAAGGTGTATACCTCTGCCAACTAGAGATCCCCAGATCTAACATTGGTGGTCAGCGGTGCGGATTAGAACCAGTATTTGCACTTGACCTGCAGTGATTCTTCGTACATCACTAATCTAGTAAGCAGTTGCATTGCACAAAGTTTTTGCGAAGACTATTCTTGGAGGATCGACGAAGCATCATGTCTCTAAATGGAGTAGGTGAGGAGTCGGAATTGCAATTCGAAGTGAAAAAGTTGCTCGAATATAAGAAGGAGCAACTAAAGCAATTCTGCAAGCAGCTTGGATGCCCAGTGAAGGGCGGCGCCAACAAGACGGAGCTACAGAAAGCTCTAAGGGCCTGGTGGGAGGCCAAGAATGGCGCAACAGAGGAAGCTACTGGAGGGGATGGCACACCGGAGCACGGATTCGGATCCGATGATCTGCCAGTGAATAGGCCAGCGTCGAGGCCTGGCAGCACCCATTCCGGTAGGAGCCTTTCTCCAGAGGAGCTGGAGGAAAATCAGAGGATTAGGGCCCATGAGATTGAACTTTTTAAGCTCAAAGCTCAAGCGGAAGAAAGGAAACTGCGCCTTGACAGTGAGAAAGAGGCGGAGGAGAGGAGGAATGCTCTCGCTTTGGAAGAGAGAAAACTCCAGTTGGCTCATGAGTTGAGCACGAGGGAGCTGGACATTAAAGCTAAACAGGTGGAGTCCAGTCCGAATGGTGGCAGCGCACAACCAGGACAGGCGGGTAAAGTATACATACCGAAAGATTTGGTGCAGAATTATCAGAGGGGTGAGGATATCTATGCATGGTTTAGATCCTATGAGCTTGCCTTGAAGATGAATGAAGTGCCTGAAAAGAGTTGGGGAGCGGGTTTGTGGAAGCATTTTGAGGCCTCTGGGAGGGATGTCTTAGCACCCTTAGAAGCAGCAGGTACCTTAACCTACCCCACTATGAAGGAGGCCTTATGCCTCAGGTATGGGCTTACACCAGAACAGTACCGCCAGAAGTTTAGGAACATCAAGAACCTTGATTCAAGCACGTGGGTGGAGTGTGTGAGTATGTACACGCGTGCACTGGAAGGTTGGATAAAGGGCAGCAAAGTTACTGATTATGTGGGGTTGTGTCACTTGATTAGTTGGGAGCACTTGAGTAGTCTATGTGTTCCAGAGCTGCGCCAGCATCTTTTAGACAGCAAGTTAACTGATCCCAGTGAGCTTGCTAAGGAGGCAGACCGCTGGACTAGCACCAGGGTCAACAAAGGGGTGGTAAGTATGCCAGCCAAGGGTGGACAGGGTCCCCAGCAGAAAGGTGGGGAGGACAAGGGTAACAGTAAGGAGTTCTCTAAAGGGCCCCAAAACAGTTCCCAGGAGAAGGAGTCCCAAGCCCCCAAGCCTAAGCGGTCTTGGCCCCCTAAGGGCAACAGACCACCGCCTACTTGCTATGCTTGTAGGGAAGTGGGGCACATCGCCCCTAAATGTCCCAAGAAACCCCCAGCACCAGCTGCTGCTCCAGTCCCAGGGTTAGCTAGTGTAGCTTTGGGAGGGGATTTGATTTCCAGTGGGGAAGAGGGATTAGCTATGATGACCCTTGTCTCGTTAGGAGACCAAGAGATGGTCCAGGATACCTTGATACCCGCGAACACTAAGAAATACGGGCAAAAGGTGACCATCAATGGGAGGGAGATAGAGGCTCTGAGAGACACCGGGGCGAGTGTGACATCTGTCAGGTGTCAGTGGGTGTCTGAAGAGCAAGTCATTTCCAATGTGCTCCGCCCAGTAGTGGCCGCTGACACTTCAGTGCGCCTCTGCAAGATGGCGCGTGTTCCCTTTACATGGGGGGGAGTCTCTGGTACCTTAGAAGTCTGTGTCAGTGATGCCTTGCCGGTAGATTGTCTGTTGGGTAACGACCTGGAGAGCTCTCCATGGAAGGACGTAGAGCATCGAACTCACTTGGGAATGTTAGGACTGCCAGCGTGGATCTGTGTATCCACACGTGCCATGACAGCCAGTAATGGTGGATTAGTAGAACTGGAGCCTGGAACAATGGCCCAGGAACCTGCCAGGAGGAGATGAAAAAATGGTACGACCAGAATACCACTCTGGTTGAATTTCATCCTGGGCAGAAAGTGTGGGTAATGGCGCCGGTGGAGCCTTGTGCGCTCCGTGACAAGTGGACCGGGCCATATGAGGTGGTAGTGGCAACAATAGGGGTTCTGGCTCCAACGCAGTAAGGCTGCGCCAATACAAGAGTCAACAAAAAAATGCCAGTACTGCACTTCAATTCAATAGTTTCTGCTAATTGAGTAACAATCCTCAATTCGGAAAGACCAATCTTTTAGTCTGGTTTCTTATGAACATTTCTTTTTATTTTGGATTTTATTCCTAAAGTTTTTTTCTATTTTTTTTGTTGGACCTTCTTTAAACAAAAATTATTTCACAACAAATAGAGACTTGAAAGATATATACAAAAACATCCAATATATACAAAGACATCAAAAAATGTCACAACTCACATATAATGTATATCACTTTGCAAAATATTTAGTGGACACATTAAACATTCAAAGGACAACATTAAGTGCACTTAGAGACATGAGCATACAAGACTGGACAAATTGACGAAACATTAACAAATATAGCCTGTTCAGAAACAAGTGTAAACGCCCTGTGTTAAATAAAGTTTTTTGAGAACAGGTGCGGATACTAGTGATTAGTACAAGATTTGTTTGTTCATATTTTCATATAATAGACCATCAAATAATTTAATTTTTAAGTTGTAATCCTGGGGAGATTGGTCTATTTGAGAGAACGGAGGTAAAGAGAACAGGGGTCGACGCGTTTCGAATCCCTTATGTAGCAGGGATTCTCATCAGGACCGTGAAGATTCAATCTACAGAAAAAATAATAAAAACATTCTGTCAGTCATACTCACAACACTCGACTTCAATCAATCACGCACACTCTCAGATCATACCTGTATTTATGATTCAGTGGTCGGTCTCCCAACAAAGTGTCTAATCGTGTAGCTGTAATGTTAAGAATTCAATGGGCATAATTAGTGTTGGTTAGCCAGTAAAAGGGAAACAATGATGAAGTTCGTTAATCTGGGTACTTACATAGAGATGCGGTATGACCGCGTGGTCAGTTACTTGTTGTCAGTTTCTTCAAACAATTCTGTAATGAAGAAAAGAAGAAATGTCCTATTTACTTTGGCGAAAAAAGGCACGCAGATGCTCATATTTAAAATGACCGGCTTAGTGGGGCGGGTGTAATCGAGCTCTTAAGTTTGTTAGCACGCAGCAAGCCTGATTTCTAGGTGAGGGTGTGCCAATAAATGGAGTGGTTTGGCGTTCGGTAGCGTTCATTTGGGAAGAATGTAGAATTCACTTAGGCACTTCTGCGTTCTGTAATTCAATGGTGTGTCTATGCTCGTGTTAAATGACAGATTTCGTCAGGCGGCATTCCAAGTGCACGGATGAGTTGAAGCTTTTCGGCTGCGCGCTAAGGAAATCTTACCGGTATTAGTTTCTCAAGTCTCCTCCATACGCGTCCACGTCCATCACTGAGGCGCGTTTGTGATTATCCCGGTTGACCCGGTTGTATAAGTGATTGGAGCCTGCTGCTAATGCTTCTGGGAATCGTAGTTTTAAGTTTTGAACATGTTGTGCTGATTGCAATATTTGTTTAGGGGTATGTAAAAGTGTGGTTTAGTCCGTTTTTGGTGGCAGGATATGCCGATTCCGTAGGTCTGGAGGTTTTTTAAAAAAAAAACTTGACAGCTGTTACTTAGCAACCCGTGTAAGTGCATTGTAGATCGATTGTCTAGTGGTGGAATGTGTCATTGTTGTCCAATGTATCCATGAATTCTTGCCACAGTAGATGTAAAATGGAGGGAGAGAGAAAAAACCACTATGTTCATAAGTTATAAAGTTCCGACATTTCGTTCAAGCCCTGAGTGGCCGAGTTGAATTTTAGGATCAGCATTGCTTCTCGTTGCTTTAGTTTGGTCTCTAGATCTCCGCCCCTCTGGTCATGCTCTAACTTCGAAATGACGGTCCATCTGAAGTCAAGATCTCCGTGTGACTCGTCAATCCAATGTTGTACAAGGGGTGCTGTGGTGATTTTTTTCTTTATTCTTGATTTATGTTGAGAGATTCTCTGTCTGATTTCCTGATTTGTTTTCCCTATGTACAATTTGGGGCATGGACATAGGATGGCGTAGATCAAGTTTTTTGATTTACAATTCGTAAAGGTGTTGTGTTTCCATGAGATTCCTTCATGTTGGAATACATTCCCCTCAATTGTGGAATTACAACACATGCATGTTCCGCACTTCTTATGTCCTGTAACAGGAGGTAAATTGACAAATTCACGTATTGTGGGGGTCTTCTTGACAGGGACGGCTGCCCTAATGATTTGGTTCGCAATGCTCTTATCTTTTTTGAAGGCGAAGAGTGGTTTGGCGTTCAACTGTATGTCAATATCCTTTATTAGATGCCAGTTCTGGTGGATGACCTTTTTGAGAAAGTTAGATGATGCCCCAAAGGTAGTGACACATACTGTGCGCTCGAGTTTTTTCTTTTCTTTCTTTCTCAGGAGTTCTTCTCGTGGTGTCCACCACGCGCGTTTGATTGCTTGTTTAACCAATTTAGATGGATATCCCCGGTCTAAAAGTCTCTCCATGAGCAAGTTTGCATGGTACATATACTCGTCTTTAAATGAACAATTTCGACGTATACGGAGAAATTGGCCTATTGGTAAATTTACATTTCAGACTGCGCGGGTGGTTACTTGAGAAATGCAAGGATTTGTTGCGGTCAGTCTTTTTTCTGAAGAGGGTGGTCACCAACTGTCCATCTGTGCAATAAACTTCCACATCTAGAAAGGAAAGTCTTGTGGGTGATGACTGGATACTGAATTTGATGTCCATTGTGCGACTGTTGAGCCATCCATGAAAGTCAGTTAATTGTTCCATTGTGCCGGACCATGTGAAAAAAATGTCGTCAATGAAACGGACCCAGCCCCCTATCCATTGTGAGAAGGGGTTGTTATTGTGTACGTATCTGTCCTCATATACACTCATAAAGAGTATAGCCAGCTCCGGGGCAAAGGGACAGCCCATGGCTACTCCCTTTATTTGGAGAAAGAAGTCCTCATGGAATTTAAAGTAGTTTTTAGTTAAAGCCATTCTAGCCAATTCCAAAATGAAGTCCGTAGGAATTCTTGCTGGACGATCTCTTTTATCCAAGAAGATTTCCACCACTTCCAAGGCCTGATCTTGGGGAATTTGGGTATATAGTGAAACTATATCCATGCTTACTAGTAAATCCTGTCCTTCGGTAAATGGTAATTGTTGTAATTTACACAGAAAATCTGAGGTGTCTCTCAAGAAAGATTGTACTGTCAATGTGAAAGGTTTAAGGAAGAAGTCAATAAACTTGGAGATGGGTTCAAAAAGTGAATCGCACCCAGATATTATGGGGCAGCCTGGTGGTGATTTGGCATTCTTATGTACCTTCGGAAGTACATAGAACAATGGTGTTCTTGGGTGTTTGTTGACTAGATAATTGAATTCTTGTTTGCCCAAAAAACCTTGTTCAAACCCATTCTGTAGAATTTTTTCAAGTTCTCTCTGAAATTCAGTCGTTGGATCTGATCGTATTTTCCGATAGCATTCTATGTCAAGTAGCTGTCGATTGGCTTCCGCTATATATTCGTTGGTACCCCAAATAACAATCGAACCGCCTTTGTCGGCTTGCTTGACTATAATATTCTCATCATTTCTGAGAGAAAAAAGTGCATCTTTTTCCTTTTTAGACAAGTTATGTTTGGTAAAAGATTTGTTCTTTTTTTCTTCTGAGGCAATAGCTGACAACACAGTTTTCTCAAAGTATATCACTTCTTTAGGTATTTTAAAAGCTGGTGGACAAAAGGTTGATTTCCTCTTTAGACCCGTGGTTTCTGCTTGCGACATTATTTCTTTACCTGAAAAAAATGCAATCAGACGGATCTTCCTGCAGAACTCAATGAATTCCAGTTTGAGTCTAACAAAGTCTGGAGGTTTTGCAGGGACAAAAGAGAGTCCCTTTTCCAATACACTTACTTCCGACGAGGAAAGAACTTTGTTGGAGAGGTTGATAACTGATGAGGTACCTAGTTTTTGTAATTTTGTCTCCTCGTGGACATCTCCCATGGCTGGTTGTATCTTGTCTTTCCGCGAACTTTCTGTTGGCCTTGATCTAAAAAAGGCTGTTGTTGTTGTTGTTGTTTATTTTGTTGAAAATTTTGTTGATATAAGCGACTCTGAACCAGGCACATATAGACCCCAATTTAATCGACGTGGAGGATACCAACAGCAGCAATATCAACAAAATTTTCAACAAAATAAACAACAACAACAACAACAGCCTTTTTTAGATCAAGGCCAACAGAAAGTTCGCGGAAAGACAAGATACAACCAGCCATGGGAGATGTCCACAAGGAGACAAAATTACAAAAACTAGGTACCTCATCAGTTATCAACCTCTCCAACAAAGTTCTTTCCTCGTCGGAAGTAAGTGTATTGGAAAAGGGACTCTCTTTTGTCCCTGCAAAACCTCCAGACTTTGTTAGACTCAAACTGGAATTCATTGAGTTCTGCAGGAAGATCCGTCTGATTGCATTTTTTTCAGGTAAAGAAATAATGTCGCAAGCAGAAACCACGGGTCTAAAGAGGAAATCAACCTTTTGTCCACCAGCTTTTAAAATACCTAAAGAAGTGATATACTTTGAGAAAACTGTGTTGTCAGCTATTGCCTCAGAAGAAAAAAAGAACAAATCTTTTACCAAACATAACTTGTCTAAAAAGGAAAAAGATGCACTTTTTTCTCTCAGAAATGATGAGAATATTATAGTCAAGCAAGCCGACAAAGGCGGTTCGATTGTTATTTGGGGTACCAACGAATATATAGCGGAAGCCAATCGACAGCTACTTGACATAGAATGCTATCGGAAAATACGATCAGATCCAACGACTGAATTTCAGAGAGAACTTGAAAAAATTCTACAGAATGGGTTTGAACAAGGTTTTTTGGGCAAACAAGAATTCAATTATCTAGTCAACAAACACCCAAGAACACCATTGTTCTATGTACTTCCGAAGGTACATAAGAATGCCAAATCACCACCAGGCTGCCCCATAATATCTGGGTGCGATTCACTTTTTGAACCCATCTCCAAGTTTATTGACTTCTTCCTTAAACCTTTCACATTGACAGTACAATCTTTCTTGAGAGACACCTCAGATTTTCTGTGTAAATTACAACAATTACCATTTACCGAAGGACAGGATTTACTAGTAAGCATGGATATAGTTTCACTATATACCCAAATTCCCCAAGATCAGGCCTTGGAAGTGGTGGAAATCTTCTTGGATAAAAGAGATCGTCCAGCAAGAATTCCTACGGACTTCATTTTGGAATTGGCTAGAATGGCTTTAACTAAAAACTACTTTAAATTCCATGAGGACTTCTTTCTCCAAATAAAGGGAGTAGCCATGGGCTGTCCCTTTGCCCCGGAGCTGGCTATACTCTTTATGAGTGTATATGAGGACAGATACGTACACAATAACAACCCCTTCTCACAATGGATAGGGGGCTGGGTCCGTTTCATTGACGAAATTTTTTTTATTTCACATGGTCCGGCACAATGGAACAATTAACTGACTTTCATGGATGGCTCAACAGTCGCACAATGGACATCAAATTCAGTATCCAGTCATCACCCACAAGACTTTCCTTTCTAGATGTGGAAGTTTATTGCACAGATGGACAGTTGGTGACCACCCTCTTCAGAAAAGAGACTGACCGCAACAAATCCTTGCATTTCTCAAGTAACCACCCGCGCAGTCTGAAAGAAAATTTACCAATAGGCCAATTTCTCCGTATACGTCGAAATTGTTCATTTAAAGACGAGTATATGTACCATGCAAACTTGCTCATGGAGAGACTTTTAGACCGGGGATATCCATCTAAATTGGTTAAACAAGTAATCAAACGCGCGTGGTGGACACCACGAGAAGAACTCCTGAGAAAGAAAGAAAAGAAAAAACTCGAGCGCACAGTATGTGTCACTACCTTTGGGGCATCATCTAACTTTCTCAAAAAGGTCATCCACCAGAACTGGCATCTAATAAAGGATATTGACATACAGTTGAACGCCAAACCACTCTTCGCCTTCAAAAAAGATAAGAGCATTGCGAACCAAATCATTAGGGCAGCCGTCCCTGTCAAGAAGACCCCCACAATACGTGAATTTGTCAATTTACCTCCTGTTACAGGACATAAGAAGTGCGGAACATGCATGTGTTGTAATTCCACAATTGAGGGGAATGTATTCCAACATGAAGGAATCTCATGGAAACACAACACCTTTACGAATTGTAAATCAAAAAACTTGATCTACGCCAACCTATGTCCATGCCCCAAATTGTACATAGGGAAAACAAATCAGGAAATCAGACAGAGAATCTCTCAACATAAATCAAGAATAAAGAAAAAAATCACCACAGCACCCCTTGTACAACATTGGATTGACGAGTCACACGGAGATCTTGACTTCAGATGGACCGTCATTTCGAAGTTAGAGCATGACCAGAGGGGCGGAGATCTAGAGACCAAACTAAAGCAACGAGAAGCAATGCTGATCCTAAAATTCAACTCGGCCACTCAGGGCTTGAACGAAATGTCGGAACTTTATAACTTATGAACATAGTGTTTTTTTCTCTCTCCCTCCATTTTACATCTACTGTGGCAAGAATTCATGGATACATTGGACAACAATGACACATTCCACCACTAGACAATCGATCTACAATGCACTTACACGGGTTGCTAAGTAACAGCTGTCAAGTTTTTTTTTTAAAAAACCTCCAGACCTACGGAATCGGCATATCCTGCCACCAAAAACGGACTAAACCACACTTTTACATACCCCTAAACAAATATTGCAATCAGCACAACATGTTCAAAACTTAAAACTACGATTCCCAGAAGCATTAGCAGCAGGCTCCAATCACTTATACAACCGGGTCAACCGGGATAATCACAAACGCGCCTCAGTGATGGACGTGGACGCGTATGGAGGAGACTTGAGAAACTAATACCGGTAAGATTTCCTTAGCGCGCAGCCGAAAAGCTTCAACTCATCCGTGCACTTGGAATGCCGCCTGACGAAATCTGTCATTTAACACGAGCATAGACACACCATTGAATTACAGAACGCAGAAGTGCCTAAGTGAATTCTACATTCTTCCCAAATGAACGCTACCGAACGCCAAACCACTCCATTTATTGGCACACCCTCACCTAGAAATCAGGCTTGCTGCGTGCTAACAAACTTAAGAGCTCGATTACACCCGCCCCACTAAGCCGGTCATTTTAAATATGAGCATCTGCGTGCCTTTTTTCGCCAAAGTAAATAGGACATTTCTTCTTTTCTTCATTACAGAATTGTTTGAAGAAACTGACAACAAGTAACTGACCACGCGGTCATACCGCATCTCTATGTAAGTACCCAGATTAACGAACTTCATCATTGTTTCCCTTTTACTGGCTAACCAACACTAATTATGCCCATTGAATTCTTAACATTACAGCTACACGATTAGACACTTTGTTGGGAGACCGACCACTGAATCATAAATACAGGTATGATCTGAGAGTGTGCGTGATTGATTGAAGTCGAGTGTTGTGAGTATGACTGACAGAATGTTTTTATTATTTTTTCTGTAGATTGAATCTTCACGGTCCTGATGAGAATCCCTGCTACATAAGGGATTCGAAACGCGTCGACCCCTGTTCTCTTTACCTCCGTTCTCTCAAATAGACCAATCTCCCCAGGATTACAACTTAAAAATTAAATTATTTGATGGTCTATTATATGAAAATATGAACAAACAAATCTTGTACTAATCACTAGTATCCGCACCTGTTCTCAAAAAACTTTATTTAACACAGGGCGTTTACACTTGTTTCTGAACAGGCTATATTTGTTAATGTTTCGTCAATTTGTCCAGTCTTGTATGCTCATGTCTCTAAGTGCACTTAATGTTGTCCTTTGAATGTTTAATGTGTCCACTAAATATTTTGCAAAGTGATATACATTATATGTGAGTTGTGACATTTTTTGATGTCTTTGTATATATTGGATGTTTTTGTATATATCTTTCAAGTCTCTATTTGTTGTGAAATAATTTTTGTTTAAAGAAGGTCCAACAAAAAAAATAGAAAAAAACTTTAGGAATAAAATCCAAAATAAAAAGAAATGTTCATAAGAAACCAGACTAAAAGATTGGTCTTTCCGAATTGAGGATTGTTACTCAATTAGCAGAAACTATTGAATTGAAGTGCAGTACTGGCATTTTTTTGTTGACTCTATATGAGGTGGTAGAGCGCAAGAGTGAGGTGACCTACCTGATCAACATGAAGACTCCTAGGCAGCCCCTTAGAGTCTTGCATGTGAACCGCCTCAAACCCCACTTCGAGAGGTCTGAAGTGACGATGCTAATGGCTACAGATGAGGGTGGGGAGGAGGATAGTGATCCTCTCCCTGACCTCCTGGCAACCAAGGAGCAAGACGGGTCAGTGGATGGTGTGGTCCTCTCGCGCACCCTGACCCCAGAACAGCAGAGAGACTGTCGCCAGGTGTTGGGTCAGTTTGCCTCCCTGTTCTCCCTGACCCCAGGTGTCACCAATTGGTGCGTCCATGATGTGGACACTGGAGATAGTCTACCGGTGAAACAGAAGTTTTACAGAGTAGCTGACAAGGTCAGGGCCAGCATCAAGGAAGAAGTTTCCAAGATGTTGGCGTTAGGGGTAATTGAGCCCTCTAGCAGTCCCTGGGCTAGCCCAGTGGTCCTCGTTCCCAAGAAATCTGCTACACCCGGTGGCCCGTCAGAACTTCGGTTTTGCGTGGACTACCGTGGGCTCAATGCGGTCACCAAGACTGACGTGCACCCCATCCCCAGAGCTGATGAGCTCGTGGATCGGTTGGGAGCTGCCAGGTATCTCAGCACCTTTGATTTGACTTCGGGGTACTGGCAGATTGCCTTAACTGAGGGGGCTAAGGAGAGGTCGGCATTTTCAACACCAGAGGGGCACTTCCAGTTTCGCGTCATGCCCTTTGGATTGAAAAATGCCCCTGCCACCTTCCAGAGACTGGTCAACCGGGTACTGACCGGGCTGGAGCAATTCAGCGCCGCGTACTTGGATGACATTGCTGTGTTCAGCTCCACTTGGGAGGAACACTTGCAACACCTCTGTGAAGTGTTGAGGGCACTGCAGAAGGCAGGCCTCACTATCAAGGCCAGTAAGTGCCAGATAGGGCAGGGATCGGTGGTGTATTTGGGACACCAGGTGGGGAGCGGCCAGGTGGCGCCCCTACAGGCGAAGATTGATACCATTCTGGCTTGGGAACCCCCCAAGACGCAGACAGAGGTGAGAGCCTTTCTAGGACTCACCGGGTATTACAGACGGTTCATCAAGGGATACGGCACCATTGTTGCCCCCTTGACAGAACTAACCTCTAGAAATCAGCCCAGGAAAGTGAATTGGACCGAGGCCTGTCAAACTGCTTTCGATGCCCTGAAAACTGCAATGTGCACAGCACCGGTGCTTAAGGCGCCTGACTTTTCGAGTGAGTTCGTAGTGCAGACAGACGCTTCAGAGCAAGGCGTGGGAGCAGTACTCTCACAGATGGACGACGAGGGCGGGGACCAACCCGTAGCTTTCATTAGTAGAAGGCTACTTCCCAGGGAACAGAGGTGGAGCGCTATTGAAAGGGAAGCATTTGCTGTGGTCTGGGCCCTGAAGAAGCTGAGGCCCTACCTGTTTGGGACTCACTTCCGTGTTCAGACCGACCACAGGCCCCTCAGATGGTTAATGCAGATGAGGGGCGAGAATCCAAAACTGTTGAGGTGGTCTATCTCCCTACAGGGAATGGACTTTACGGTGGAACACCGTCCCGGAACAGAACACGCCAATGCTGATGGTCTGTCCAGGTTTTTCCGCCTTAGTGATGAGAACTCCCAAGAGGGTGGGTAGTTCTCCCCACTTTCAGCTGGAGGGGACACGTGTTAGACCTGACATCATTGGCGTGGGTTTTTCCCCTATCTTTTGCCTCTGCTACCTGGATTTTTGATGCTATGCTGGATTTCGTTTTTGCTGGTTTAGATGCTTTGGACACTCTGCCACTGCTAATCAGTGCCAGAGTGTAAGTGCTCCCTGTGTAAAATATCATATTGATTGGATATACCTGATTGGCATATCTGTATCACCATGAAGTCCCTAGTAAAGTGCACTGTGTGTGCCAGGGCTGGTGATGACAGATGCTACTAGTGGGTCTGCAGCGCTGATTGCGCCACCCACCTGTGTAGCCCTAAATTGGTGTCTCAGGCCTGCCACCGCAGGCCTGCCTGCAGTCCCCGGACTGCCATGTCCTCCTGGCCAGTGTCCACACTGACCGGGCCTAACCCTTCCCTTTTTATACACGTCAGTCATCCCTATGGAAGGCCCAAGGTACCCCCCTGGGCAGGGTGCAGTGTATGTAAAAGGTAGAGCATGTACTAGTGCAGGTAATATGTTCTGGTAGTGAACAACGGCCATTTTGTGTGTTCACTGCTGCAAGGTTATCTTGCTCCATAGGCTAACATGGGGGTGGCCGGTGCCAATGGCTATCGGCCTATCTTCCCATAGGAACAAGATAAGACATGAGTATTTGATATCCCGGAGCTCAGCATTTAATAACACATCTTGTAGGAGAGGTTGTTTCTAAATCCTGAGTTGGAGGACAGTACTTTTTAGAGAGTGGCTGTTCTCTTGTCTGACCCTTCTGTGTGCATGGGCGCGCTTGTGGATTGACTGTCTGGCTTGCGAGTGACAGGGGCTGGGGATTCCCCGGGAGGTTGGCTGAGTCAGCCCTCTGCTGAATGGCGACATTTGCAAGGAGAGCGGAGGGAGGAGATAGCACCTGGGAGTGAATAGGGCTGTGCCTGCCTGCCACACTGCTGGCTCCACCTCCTGCTGGGCGGCTGACGACTCTGCCCCTCACTCTGAAAAGAAAGCAGAAGCCAGGAAAACAAAGTGCTCCAGCAACACCCAGAACTGGATCAGACCGGGCTCAGGACCCACTTGCACAAAGACTTTTAGGGGTATAAGTACAAGACCCCTGACAACAGATTTTTAGATTCTACCATCAAGAGGAACCTCTGCTGAAAGACGGACCGCTGAAGAACTAAAGGAAGATTGCCGTGCTGTGTGCTCTAAGGGCTGACCTGTTCTGCTGGACGACTGAAGCTGAGGAGGAGAAGGGGTCTTGCTGTGTGCTGACCCTACCCACTTGACTAAACAAGACTTTGCTGTGTGCTGTGTCTTAAACTGAATGTCCAAGAGCCTGAGAAGAGCTGGCCTCCTGTTTCGCAACCCAGGGATAGAAAGGTTGCCAAAAACTCAAGACTCTGCTGTGTCCCCCCTGCGCTGCTGTGTGCCGCAGGGACCGTGGACTGTTCTACCAAGCTTCTCAACATCTGCCTGTGAAGTGGGCTGGCTGCTCTCTACCTTGCTGGAGAGTGCCGCGCTGACCCAGACCTGACACCGGTTGCCGCAGCAAGACGAAGCCGCGCTGTGAGTGGCTGACTCCGGTGACGTCGACATCATCACTGGGGGCTCGTCGAGGGAGTTGTGGAAACCTTGCACCGAACAGCCCGTGGAGCGCTTTTACAACGAGTGCAGCGACACCGCCGGAGCAACGTAGCTGCCTAAACAACAAGAGCCTACAAACTGATTCAGTCTCAGTGAGTATCGAATCACACAAGAGACTAGAGACTATCGTCTTACGATCCCGACCAACCAAGAAAGCGAATATTGTGTAAACCTGTGATGCTTGATTTCAACTGCGGAACCTAGATAAAGAGATATTAATTTTGATACAACTCACCTGTGTGGTCTAAGTTTGTGGTGTACGGAAGGGGGATCATTGTGGTGTCTACGTGCAAATACCTTACACATTGCCTTGGGGATAAGCCTGTCTGCTCGAGCCAAGCTACCTAGAGGGTGAGCAGGGGTTATCTACCGTGTGTGTCCCTGTACCCTGACTAGAAGCAAGGGTCCCTATTTGGTCCAAGGTGTATACCTCTGCCAACTAGAGACCCCCAGATCTAACAAGTGCCATCCGGTTATATTTTGAGACAGCTTTCAACACAAGGGGCTGAAGGGCATAGATTTAATGAAATTAAAGCTGCAGTCTTTAATGGACTTGGTAAATACCTTTTCAGAATTACGGGGAAAGACCGTAGTGCACTGCCACCATCCTCCACCAACTGGTGAGAAATACATAATGGCAAGAGGGCATACTGCTCAGTCCACCAAAATGAATTAGCAAGGTGGGGGAGCTGAATAAGCTTGGTTGATACGGGTGTGTTATGCTTCTTCTTGTGATACTTACTGGTACTATAACTTTTAAAACATTTTGCATATGGGCTTGCGCCTGACAGAAGTTCCGTTACTTGACGAATTTCAACTACTTGCTGCACAGAGTTGAACTGAGATTTGCCTCAGAAGATGAGAAGTCTGGAGCAGGATTCAAAAAGGCATACCTGGGACAGTGCACTGTAATGGTGAGACTCCACCACGACGACAGTTTCGATCCCATGCTTGAACACTTGGAACTATACCACGTAGACTGTGAGTCAGGCATGACTTAAAAGAGAAATCAAGTAACTAGAGTAAATTAAGGTTTAGACCTCGAAGGGTTTTCCCGTCCTGAGTAATGGGATCCTTTTGCATGGACTATTACAGCTGATTTATGCTGGAACATGTAGTGGGAAAAGGTCATTGTGCTTCCCATTGCTTCTAAATTGCAGGGAATTACTACCAGACGCATCACTTGATACATGAGGGTGCATCCATACAAGAGTGGCAGAGCATTGACATGTTAAACAAGCACTGGCATAGCCAATAGGTCTCGCCTTTGGGACCTTATAAGTGTTTAGCCATGCAACACTTGATGTTGTTGCACCAAGGATGTTGTACTGGATAACTAAACACTTATAAGGTCCCAAAGGCGAGACCTATTGGCTATGCCAATGCTTGTTTCTTACATGTTATTACATCAACTTAGACGCTTGGTTCTACTCAATATAAAGTGTCACTCAAAGTGTCACACAAAGTAGCTGAAATAGCACACATCTGCGACAACACGGAAACATAACAATAAAATAAAAGGAAACTTGACAGATATATAGTAGTACAAAACGTACAACAAAGTGCAGCTTGTGAATTAGGCCCAAATAAACTCTTATCTTTGCTTAGAGAGATTTTTTTCAATCGTGATTGACGTGTGCACAAATTTTCTTCAAAAGTCAAAATGAAATCCTTGCTTCTATAATTGACTAAGATCCGTCATCCTGGGGAAATCACTTTATTCCAATGTGCTTTAATTGTCAAATCTAACAAAACTATGCACATTTGATTAGAGTATTACTATGAGCTGCGTTGTATTTTTTACTAACTGGGGGTTTCCTGAGAATAAAAATGGAGCGCTGCACACATGTATTCACAACTGAAAACATACTTTTCTTTCAGGTAATTAATACATTATCATTCCTTCCGGACCAAAGAGTTACAAGTTTAATGACGAGCAGACTTCGCAGTGCTTATTATACACAGGCAAGCTGACACACTTCAGTGCGTGACAGCCTGATTTTGAAGCAGAAAAAATCTCTCCACGGTGATTTCTCCGCATGTTTTGGGAATTGTAGGCCTGTGCACTCGGTGTGTCAGACACTTGACCGAGCTGAACCTGCACGAGCGTGTTTATTTTGAGGATTGCGCCGGGATATGAACAGTAAGACCCCTATATGTGCAATGGGCTGTCAGGATATGAGCAGTAAGACCCCTATAGATGCCAGTGGACTGTAGGGATATGTACAGTAAGACCCCTTTAGATATGTACAGTAAGACCTCTATAATATGCCAGTGGGATGCCGGGGTATGTACAGTAAGACCCCTATATGTACAGTGGGCTGTGAGGATATGTACAGTAAGACCCCTTTAGATTTCAATGGGCTGTCGGGATATGTACAGTAAGACCTCTATAATATGCCAGTGGACTGTAGGGATATGTACAGTAAGACCCCTATAGATGCCAATCTGGGGGTTTCCTGAGAATAAAAATAGAGCGCTGCACACATGTATTCACAACTGAAAACATACTTTTCTTTCAGGTAATTAATATATCAACATTCCTTCGGGACCAAAGAGTTACAAGTTTAATGACGAACAGACTTCGCAGTGCTTATTATACACAGGCAAGCTGACACACTTCAGTGTGTGACAGCCTGATTTTGAAGCGGAAAAATCTCTCTACGGTGATTTCTCTGCATGTTTTGGGAATTGTAGGCTTGTGCACTCGGCGCTTCAGACACTTTCATTTTGACTTTTCGCACTCCTCATCTTGCGTGCCTCGTTTCCAGGAGCTCGCCCTGGCATCCGAGCTGAACCTGTATGAGCGTGTTTATTTCGAGGATTGCATGCAAAAGAACATGGAAGGGGGGGGAGGGGCGGTGAGTGCTAAAGCAACACAGGGAAGGCTGGCATATGGTCTGGTGAGCACTTTCGCGGGCGCTTTGATGTTCTCTGTGGCCGCGCGGCTCACTGAGAACATCAAAGCGCCCGCGAAATGTACACGCAGGCTGCCAAATGGTGCGCGCGCCCAGCGCACATGCACTGTAGTTGGGGGCCTGAAAAGCACTCGTTTGCACTTCCAAATCCCCGTTTTCTATAGCTCTCGCCAGAGCAGCGCTAAAGCGCTGGCTCAGGCGAGACCTAAAAAAGGGCTGAAGACGGTCTTGGCACCCTGCTAATATTTCAAACACTGCACGGGAGAAGCACTTTGACTTGAAGAGGCATGGAGGATATATAGAAGCACAAAATGGCTGCACTAGCACCGATACTGCACGTGCTAGGCATTGCTAAACATTTAACTGTAGTGATTCAGCATAATAAGCTTCTTCAAGCAACCCAAGGCCAACCAATGGACTGCATAAATAGGGCCTGGCTGACTTTGTGCACACCTGTGTGACTAGCGAGGTAGATTTATGGGAATGCCATAAATTATGCATGGGTCAAAATACTCTAGAAGCGTGAGTCAGCAGGTTGAGAGCTGTGTACAGATGCCAGAAGAAAGTAGCTTTTAAGGAGGCAAGTCATTCTCACCTCTCAATGTGCATCCTGGAGTCCTAATAGTCTAAGTGCTAAAGCAGCCAACATGAGGGGGCAGTCTAGAATTATGTATTATAATAATTGACTCTGAGCTAATAACGGTACCTGCTGAATTGGTGATATTCGGTATGATTCTCACATCCTCCACCCTCTCCCCTCCCCATGGTTGTTATCCAAGATAGAGTGCCTTCACTGCGTCCCCAGCGACAGCACTGACCGCACTCATGCTGTAAATTGTCCAATAAAGGAATTTTGCACGCATGTACGATGAATGTCAATAAAGGAACAGATTTAAGGCAACCAAAATATAGACCATGATTGATGCTCATACATAAACGATAATTAGCGCAGAAAGAACCAAAGACAACGATAAATTTATCAAAAGTACAAAAATCTGCATTTATTACATTTTTTTAATAAACCGGTGGCCTACTGCAAAGGAGGTGGAGGTTGCCCATTCTTTAGGTATTTAATAGCTAGGAAGATTAGCTCGGGAGCAAATAGGTACCTCCAGTTACCAACAGAGGGGGAGGTTATAAATTTTAGATATTACGAAGAAGTTTGTTATAATTTTATAGTTAACGCCAACACAGGAAATGTTGCATTGGTATATGGAAGTGATGGGCGGTTAATCGTGATTAGCGTCATTCAGTTTGTCCCATGAGGTAAAAAAAACAGTAAAGCCATCCGATGGACGTTTAGGTCAGGGGTCCAAAAAAAAAGCCTTCAATGAAAAAATTACACAAATAATATGTTCAGATCTTAGAATTGTGAGACTGTTTCTCATTGCAAAATATGTTAAACTTGTATACGTTTTGAATGACAAATTGTTCTGCTTCACTTCATGGCTTTCTTCTTAACAAGTGAGAGATTATATTAGACGAATCAAGACGAGGCATCATCAAAATTAAAATATGCACATCCGATGGTGAAATACAGAATAAACACAATCTAATAAATCAAGTTTAACTTTATAAAAAAAGTATTAAAAATATTTCAATGCACTAAAATAAATGTAAAAAGACAACGAACTTCCTGCAGTGATATTACAAATTAAAAAGCCCTTCAAAATTCTTGTAGACACCCTATTGAGGCATGATTTAGTGTTCACACTGCAGCTGACACTTGGAAATGTTGGCGTGAACAACACTTTTGTGGAACGACGCAGGTCTATTGTCAAAATAGCATCGTTACACATTTTGTGTACATGTGCAAGCCTAAGCAGAAGCTAAAGCGCTTAACTTCCATTTGCACCCAACACAGTGCACAGGCACTGTTTATGAAACAGATGCGAGGAGGAAGCAAGGCCTCTTCAAGAGGTCCTGTCTGGGCATTGCTCGGAAGTTTTAAGACATTTTCCTAATGTTTTCTACGATGAGATTACATTCTTATCAGCGGGAGTCCCAAGAGTGCTATTAATTATTTTGCTGCGCATAAACAGATTTCAAGAGGACATGGCAGACACATTTTTAGTCAGCTATGCCTCTACAAGTTCGCGTAGATCAAGGGTTAGAGCACATAAAAGCAGCAAGGCCACCCAGAAAGTTAAAAAAGATTGCATAATTCCTAGTGACTGTAGTCATTCTAATTCCCATCTGTAGTTGTGTTGCTGAATGTCAAATTCTTACATGTCATCTTATTGTAAAGGATAGTTTGGTAATGAAATACCTAATCTTCTCTGTGATTTTTCCTAAAGCGAGTAGACAAAAATATTTTCTTGCCTAAGCTGATGATTTTTCTTCAATGGCGTGGTTATGTCTAGCACGGCTGCACTATTAGCAAAATTCATGGATGGCTGTTTCAAAGAAAACGTTTGCTATGCAAATATCATATCTGCACAACAAACCAACACTATGGCCAACGATATCAAAATGAAGATATCCATGCGGTGGAAAAGGCTGTGCGCCTGCAAACTGCACACCAAGGGGACATAAGATGAGGTCTGACGACTGAGTATCTGAAGTAAGATCACACTGACCACATGGGTGTAGTGGAATAAAAACCTAACTAACAGGTTGCAAAGAATGAATTTACATCTGAAAAAACAAGATAATTTGAAACAAACCAGCCCTGCAAGCCCTCCACTAGGGTGAGGTGGTAATCTGAATTTTGAAGTAGTTGTTCCTATAGTCATGCAGTCAAATGACACAAAACATGAATTGAGAATATTCAATAGAACAGTAACACACAATAATGACTTTATTAGATAAAATGGACTATAAGGATGTTTTACATCACTAAACTAAAGGAAGATGGTGAATATAACATTTTGTTATTGATACTAGAAGGACAAGAAGCAGTTGTCTTCAGTAACACTTTTTCTGATGGATATTTCCACAGATTGATCGTTACAAAATAACCCCAGCTGTCAGACCAGATCTGGGAGCACAGCTGCTCAAGCCTCACCGCCCAAAAAATATTTCAATTATGCCTTAATTTCAAGCATCACAGAAGAAAAAGGTGATACAGGCAGAAAAAGTATTTTCAAATTTCATTTAGTCAAAATTCCCATCCTAAGAAAGAAGGGAAGTGGGAGCTTAGGAACTGGATTGAGCTTTGCCTTAGAAAAGGAAGCCTGAACTGCCATTTATGTAAGAGTCTGGTGCTCCATGAGGAAGTTTAGGTGACCAGCAGTAATTCTATGCCCCACCTACTCACTGACAGTGTCTTTTAGAAGTGCAAAATGGGTTCCGCGACTGGGTTAACAGTTTTAGTATTTCTGACGGTCTACCATTTTAGATTCCTCAAGTTCAATACAGTAAAAAGATACGTAAAGCAACATCATCACACTAAGATTCTACTACAAGTAGCCAAACCCAAAACAAGATGGCCTTCCAAATAAAGAGGATCATCTCATAATTCTACAACCTACAGTGCACTGCCAGAAAAAGCCATACTCCCCAAGAGTTCTGCGATGCCATTGAAAATTAACTTTTTTCAGACACTCAACCTCAGGTTTGAGGTATCAAATATTCCCTCTACTCAGACCAAGAGAAATGAGGGAAATGGTACAAGCAGACAACAGCCCAACAAGCTCTCACAGCGCAGTCAGAACTGGTCACAGCAAGTGGTTCAGCTGGCTCCACATTGAACACCTGCCAAACACAAACCTTTGTGGACACAATACACCACTATTGCTACCTTACCAGCAAGAACCATCCACAACAGCCTACTAACATATGACGTCTTTTATCTGACCAGACATTAAAATTCCAACAGATTAGCTAGCTGTCGACCTACCTCCAATGAAATATTTGTAGGTAAACTGAAAGCGTTGCCTTCTCTTTAACTTCATAGATGTTAACAGCCTACTCTCATACAATCAAAGGGGTTTATACCCTGGCAGAGACACAGAATGCACACTGGTAAGCCGACTGGTCTAAGTAATATACTGACCAGTGGAGAATGAAAATAAACTAACTGACAACCATATAGAACTATGCCTTACCCCAGCGATGCCAACAAAAAATACAAAATATGGGCAAGATCATGGACTTCAGACTTTGCCTAGCTCACCCAAGTGAACCATTCACAAACGCTTTATAAATCATGGAAAGCTTTTGACGCATGTTCTCTTACCTAGCTTACCCTCAGAATCTCTAGGCCTCCAAAACTCTTGTCATGTCTCAATTAAAGTAAATAAATGGCATTTACCAAGGAACCTGCTTGTTCTACTCCAAAATCTGCTAAGAATACAAAGTACTTGCCGCACAGCTTCAACACGCCACCCGCTAGGTAGAAGATGGGGACAATTGGGAAGAATGTCTGTTGGCCGGTCGAGCGTACTCGGACACGCTCCCGATAGCACTGGTGCAGGGTAGGGGGACTGACGAGGATCTGCCATATGTAGTCCGTCATACAGCAAATATATGGCAACAGTACATGGAAAAGGTGCTAGGACGTGCACCGTTCAACAGGGAGCTTCCCATATGGATATTAGCTCCTATACGAGCAATGAGCGCGCACATGTCCTTTCAGGCATTGAAGGATGGGCTGTGAAGTCCTGGCGGACCTTTACCCGAACGAAACATTCTTGTCATACGAACAAGCCTGTGACGGTTTCACACTGGGGCAGGGACACTACCTGCACTACATGGGAATACTGGAGATCGCTAAAATAACATGGCCCAATTATCCCACATCCCACGACCGACACACACACTGAACATATTACTCACATGTGGATCCGGACATAGATTGATATCGCTCCTATATTAAGCCATGAGGTTAGACTCATCTAGTCCGTCCCCTCGGGCAAGAGTAGCGTGGGAGTGGCATCTAAACGTAGAAATAGAAGACCTGGACGGCCATTAGCATGCACACAGTTTCCTGCAATGCGTGGTTCAAACTGATTCACTATAACTACTTACACCGCACTTACCAAACAGCACTGAAGCTGAAACGCATATCTCAGAACCATGCAGGTACATGCCCCTAGTGCAACGCGGAATGGGCAGATTTCTTACATTTGTCTTGGACATGCCCTGAGCTGCAGTGATTCTGGCCCCGAGTTGTGGCCTCCACTTATTGGAGGAGCCACTACAGTGCCTGCCGGGTCCGAAAACCCAAGAAGCAAAAAATGGCGTCTAAACTGCTGCAGCTTATGCTGGTCCTGGCCAGGCGTAGAATTGCCATTACCTGGATGGGACAGAGCAGCCCAGACATGTTAGCAGGGGTTAGGGATGTTCGAGAGTGGGCTTTAGCCAAAGAGGATCATATGAAATTAAATTGTAGAGATGACAAGTTGTAGACAGACCTAACGGAGTGGCGTGAATTGTGCTACTCCGCCCTCGACCCTATGCTCATGAGAATGACCAACCAGAGCCAGAAGTAGGCAAGAGTGACTCGGGAGAGGTGGATAATTGTGCCCGGAGAACAGTAATCGTATAGGCAATACCTGTGTGACTTTGTTTAACCATTTGTGTCTGTTGTAATCCTTTCATCTTTCCTCAATGTCATTTGTAACTCTACAAACTGAGGAGTGCGGACCGCTGGGTTCCTACCAATGTACGCAAGATAATAGAACTTCTGCTGCTGCAATGTTTTGTTCGTTTGTTGACAAAGGAAAAACCTTTTTTTTAAAGGATTTTTAAAAAAGTTAACAAAGTACATCAGGAAGACAGCTCTACATCGTTGTCCCCATGGGAAGTTTTCACACCAGTGCTTCTAAAGCACCAATGACTTTGTTTAGACAGATACTGAGACTTCAAAACACTATGCTTTGGCCACAGGGCCACCATGGCAAGAACCTGTTCTTTATCCAAGTAAAGCACTAAAGATACTCACACCTCATTCTAGACTAGCACCTTGGCTAATAACCCCCAATTCAACAAGAAAGGCAATGGCAGAACCAGTTTCCCTGCACCAGCAGCAAAACTAGACCATTTCCTTATGGCAAAGAGAAGAAATATCCACGATAACTAGGAATTCAGGAAGGAAGCAAAGCCATGGCTCTTCCTATGCATATGATGTAAGATCACACTGACCCACATAAGAAATATTGCCCTCACAAGGAACTTATGGAGATCAGACTCTGCAACTTGGTACTGATGCCAGGAACTAGCAAACTCCATACAGATAATTCCCAGATAAAAATAAGTAACTAAAAGATTACGTCTTGAAGGAACATTGATTGTGGACATCACCTAAGGGGCGCACGTACGACCGATTTTAGCGGTCGCAAATGGAGAATCAGGCCGCTTGCAACCCCTAAAACGGCTTGTGCAATGTACCAACCCTATTTTGCGATTCTGTATCCGATTACCGACTAGCAAAATAGGGTTTGTGATTATCTATTGGGAAAGGGTGTGACAAAGGCGTCCCTTCCTAATAGCGAGTCGCAAGGGCATGGATGATTTTTTTGTGGCCGGAATGCGCCTACTCCAAGTAGGTGGCAAACTACTCGCAAAAAATAAGGGGTCCCCAGGGGACCCCTTCCCCTTTGTGACTGGCAGTAAAAACATTGTTTAAGAGCAGGCAGTGGTCCCACAGACCACTCCCTACTTTTAACAAGCATTTGCAATGCAATAGGTCTCGCATTTACGAGAGTTTGAGCTATGGGCATTGTAAATGCAGTTTTTGGAACAGTGCCCGATGCCACGCTTTCACGTTAATGTCGGCCACGCCCCTTTCTTTAGACGAGCCTCGTCTAAAGAAAAGGGCGTGGCTGTCATTAAAGTGAAAGAGTTGTATGGGGCCCTTTTACAAATAAAAAGCATCTGTTTGTCAAGTTGACAAACAAATACTTTTTTCTGTAAGAGTGTCCCATGCCATGGCCGACATTTAAGTGAAAACGCCATACAGGGCGCTTTTAAAAACAAATATTTGCAATGCCAGACCTATTTTATTGAAACAAATGCTTTTTATTTGTAAAGGGGCCCCATACAACTCTTTCACTTTAATGACAGCCTCGCCCCTTTCTTTAGACGAGCCTCGTCTAAAGAAAGGGGCGTGACTGTCATTAAAGTGAAATTGTTGTATGGGGCCCTTTTACAAATAAAAAGCATCTGTTTGTCAAGTTGACAAACAAATACTTTTTTTCTGTAAGAGTGTCCCATGCCCGGGCAGACATTTAAGTGAAAACGCCATACAGGGCGCTTTTAAAAACAAATATTTGCAATGCCAGACCTATTTTATTGAAAAGAAGGGGCCCCATTGTCCAGGACTGCTTTGAAAGTGAAAGCGCGCATGGCGCGCTGATGGTTGCAAGAAAGCACGTTGTGCCTGCAGTAAAATAGTGCTTACAGACTAAAATAAACACACCATGTAACTACAGAAGTAAAAGGGCCAGTCCTCATGGGAGGTTACAAATGAACACAAGGCGGAAAGGAGGGACTAACAAGCTTAAAAATCAGAAGCCAGCATTTACGAAGGACAATGACACAAGACAAAGAAAAATATTGGCGGAGAGTGGGTGGGCCTTCAAGTCCATACTTGAATACAGCATGCCTCGCAGAGCAGTGCTACTCAGGCTCGACCTAAAAAATGAAACAGAAAAATGTAAATTTCTTTTTCTTTTTTGAAACGCTTCTTGTTTCCCTTTAAGGAAAACGTGCTGCATTAAAAAAAAATTGCTTTATTTAAAAGAAAAAAAGATAAGGTGGTCTGCCGTCTCCAGCAAGTCACCATCCCTGTGTTATTGCCTATTCCCAATGGGTCGCCAAATGCGACCTGCCTCATGAATATTGATGAGGCAGGTCCAGTCCATTGGGAATCGCTAAAGTGTCTGAGACACATTAGTACATTTAATTTTACAAGTCTCTAATTGCGACTTGCAAAAAATTGCAATTAGAGACTTGCAGACTGAAATGGTTGTACATGCGATCCTAAGATACTCCATGGTGAATATAGTGTGCGTTCTATTGACGCTCAGTTGTTTCCACAGCTAAGCCCCCCATTAGCAAAGATGTGTGTGGTACAAGGCATTTTGATACTTTTACTTCAAAAATAAGATGCAAAATTCGTGAAGGTATGAGCAGTGGTTCTTGCACTTTTTAAATCGCTAGATGACCTTCTTTATTGTTGCGCCACTAAGTGTAACAGGATATGTCAAAAAGGAAAATAAGCATATTATTAACTGGGCAGTGAGAGCCAACACAGGCTTATCATAATTTTGCTTAATGGTCTCACACTTTTAAATACATTATTTAAAATATACAATATTAGAATTGTACTTCGAAATAAAAATAACTATCATTGTGTATGCTTTATTTTCAGATGGTCTAAAAGGAACAGATTGGAATTCATCATTTTCCATTTAGAGTACCAGGTTATATATATAAAAAAAAAGGATTGGGGTGGAATAGCCCCAACATATGGTACGGTAGTTGGCTGTTTTACCCACAAAGTTCTGAAGTTAGAACCACGTGTCAGGTAAAAGTGCTGAAACATGCTGACCATCTGCTTTGTATGGGCAAGCACCATATCAAACATTATTGGCAATCTAAGATTTTGAGGTTTTTAGATTCTTACTCAATTTTAGTTGGTGGGTAAAAATAATCAAGAGATGTAGTGAGTACAACACAGTCTAAAAATGGGTAAAGAGGAGACCAGGGATTAAGGCGGCACACAAGTGCAAATATTGTGGTTGACAGAGATTGTTTTTTTTTTTTGGCCTCATTCTGCCAATTCTCTTGCTGGTAACTCTCTTATCGCGATTGCCCAAGTATGGAGCAGAGCCTTTCCACCCAAGAAAAATGCTGTTCCCTCTTCCATCCCTTCACCAGTGTGCCCGTAGCAGAAGGAACCAGGACCAACAGCAATTTTGGCTTAATCATCGGACCTCCTGGGGCATTTGCTCGATTCGACCAACAATGCCCAGACTTTCTCCCCGCTTCTGGAATCTCAAGCCATGTCAAACTGACTAGTGGAGATTATACTATTAACACAGTCAGAAAAGCAAGGAGGACTTCCAGACTTCCAGAGCCTGCAGATCTCCAGTCTCGCCAGAAGGATCGCATAGAAAAAAAATCTGGAGATGACAGCATTTATTTGCGTTGAATCTTCCTGATAAAGTCCCAAAAATATAAGATTAGGGCCTACTTTGACTTCTTGACCAGTTAATTCTATCAAAAACGTACACATCTCAGTTCAGTAACCTGTGATCTTTGAGCATGTCATAAACATATGGATATCGTCCGCAGAAGGGTGCATACATCTTAGGCATACATACGTGTTTCCTGTGACTCTTGACAACTTGGCTGGAGACCAATAGACTGTGTGTGTGGTAAAAAGATGGTTACGCTAAAGAGAAGTGGGTTTCACAACTGCTCATAGAATCGTGAAAGAATTAAGCCAGACCTCTTTAGTATTTTCGCCCACTAATTCTTCAGCTCAATGCTTTGAAATATCCATGTCCAGGTCATCGTCGGCCTCTACCAAGGCCTGATACCACAAAGACACTTCTTTTTTCAGAGGGCCTGTTCTCATCGCCTGATCTAGCCAGGAATCTTCTTCCTCCTCTACCCAAACCTGCCTTGCCCACCAGGAGAAGACTTGATGATATTTAATTTTAGTTAGTTGATCCCTGGTGCAATTACTCAGAACTTCCCAGCTGACCAAAGATGAAGCTGTTTTGTTATCCCCCAACAGAATAGCCCTGCAGATTTTAAAGGCAGGCTGAGCTGATCCCTCAAACACTCAGGGGTTCCTGGAGAATCCCAAATCGGGGCCTGAGAAGAGTAATAGGCAACTCCTAGTTTTTTTCAGAAAAACACTCAAGTTCTTAAGGCCCCCGGCAAGATCTTCAACCTCACCTTCTTAAAGTATTTCGGGTCTCCATATTTAAAGAGAAAATGACTCTGCCCACCCCTCATTTCGCTTAACATTGCCCCAAAGAGTATTCCCAATGGAGACTGGTCAGCTTTATTTATCAGCATACGAAAATTCTTAAAATGAAATGCATAACAATATGCCATTAGATTCTCCAGCCTCCTCCTCTGCTTTTTCCAGGATATCCTCGATCCCTTAGAGGACCAAATAAAGCTGGCAATCTTCCCCTGCAGTTTGGCTACCTCTCCATTGTCAAAGGGTAAGGGGATAGAATTGAAAAGGAAAGTGATCTTAGGGAGGACAATCATTTTAATAAGATTAACCCAGCCATATATAATTAGGGGTAAGTTCGCCCACCTTACCAAAAGCCTCCCAACCTCTTGACTTGCTTTTTCCAGTTAACTTCAGTAACATCATCCAGCTTCTGCGTAATAATAATGCCCAAATACCGCATTTGAGACTTAGCCCCCGGGCTTTGTCTAGTCTGGTCCACCTCCATATTTTCCCACTATTCACCTTATAGCCCGAGATTCTCCCAAAAGATTCCGCCTTGGCCATTACATTGGGGATTGCCACCTCTGGATTGATGGTATAAAGTATAAGATCATCAGCGTACAGAGCCAATTTTGCCAGCAAATTTATACAGAAGAATGGGAGGATCTGCTCTGATTGAGGAGGCAAACGGTTCTATGTAGAGATTAAATAGAAGCAGGGACAAGGGACACCCCTGCCTAATAGCTCGTGTAATATTGAACCAGTCTGATAACTCCCCATTAACCAAAACTCTGGCTCTGGGCAAATGGTACAGATTTTGAACAGCCCTTACCAAGTTCTGAGGAAACCCAAAGGTCTTTAAGGCATCCCACAAGTAAGGCCAATGGACTTGGTCAAACGCCTTTGTGGCGTCAACGGCTAATAGCGTTACAGGTAAATTCTGGGTTTCCGCCGAATCAGCGACCCCCAGCATCAAAAAGGTAAACTTGTTAAGCTGCCTCCCAGGGATAAAACCTCTTTGGTCCTGATGGATAACCCCCTTGATGACCTGGGCCACCCTAGAGGCCAATATCCCCGAAAAAGAGATATTGGCCTATAAGAGTCCATACCAGAGGGTCTTTATTTGGTTTCAGAATTAAAGTAACAGTGGCCTCGGCCCACAACCGCGGGACTTTTTCACCTTCAAAGAATATGGCATTAAATAGGCATTTCAGCACTGGTACAATAATATTGAGGAGTTTTGAATAAACCTCAACAGGGAGGCCATCGGGCCCATCAGCCTTCCCCCTGCCATCTTCCTGATCTGTGCCCGGACCTCGTCCTCCGTAATCTCTGCCTCTAAGAGCCTCTTTTGGTCATTGTTTAAACTCGGAAGCTCAATCTTCTCCAACCAGGCCTCTATGGTCTCCTTCCCGGGCGAAATATCATTGCTGTATAAACTACACATGTACCTACGGGCTTCTGCACATAATTTTGAATTAGTATCTAATAAAAACTCCTGTTTCAGCATCTCTCAAGTTTTGAATTACATTTCTAGACTTATCCGTTTTTGCCTTCCAGGCCAGAAGCGAGCTGCACCTCTCGCCATACGAGAAATGGTGCAACTTACTTACTCTCCACCTGTCGAGTAATCTTTTGTCAAGTTGCCCCTGATATTCTGCCTGGAGAATTCTAGTTCTCTGCTAAGACAAGAAAATCTACTGGAGTCCTCCAATTATGCCTTTTGTAGGTTACGTTCCTTACACTTAATCTCCTTAATTTGTTCCTCCTCTTGCAGCTTCAAAGCCCGCCTTTTTCCCACCATTACGGAACTACCTATTGCCCTTAAAAAAGCTTTGAAGGAATCCCAGATGACTTGGATTTTAGCTGGGCCAATATTAGCCTGGAAAAAGACAGTAGCCTTATCCCTTATACTTGATACCACCCCCTCGTCAAACAAACCAAATTTACAATGATGCCTAGGGGACAAGAAAACTGCCGAATGATCTGAAAGAATGGCGGGCAGATGTTTAACTTCATCTATCTCGCCTAATAAATCCTGATCTATCAAGAAATAGTCGATGTGGGAGTGGTGGCCATATTTTTTGCTGTAAAGGTGAAGTCCCTTACCTTCCCCATCTTACTTCACCAAATAGCAACCAGATTAAGCTCACGGATCATGGTCTTCAAAATTGCCGAGGTTGGGGGGAGGAGCCTAGCGCGCAACCAAGATGGCCGCGTAGGCTTACGGCTCTCGAGGGCCTCCGCAACCTCCCACGTCTATCCTGACTTAATCCTGGTTTTTTTGACGGGCTTTTGCTAATGAACTTGCGCTGAGGTGCCACCCGTTTTCCAAATTCAAATCGGACGCCGGGAACCGGAATGTTTGCGCTCCGAAGTTTGCGGCCTGCTCTTGCCTTGGTCCCGATCTCGAGTTGGTGAGGTGCCCGGGTACGAAGTGAACAACAGCGGCATCCCGGGCTTGATCTGCCACGTACCCCGCACTTTCACTTTCGTTTTCAAGCTTGTTTGCTGATATCGGCTGAGGGACCTTGGTGTTTCAGAGGAGCGCGGATGGCGGAGTGTTTGGCCTGACTCTCGGACTATACACGGGCTTACTGTCTACGACGGCTGTGTTCAATTGACTTAGCTCCCTGGTCCTTATTCCTGGTGCTGGCGGGTGCCAACCTTGGTGGCCCCCGGACGATGGCGGCGAGACTAGACGGACACAAGTTGAAACCCAAGTCAACCCGGAGGGGCGCCTATACTCAGGTCAATAACATGGATCGTTTTGCGCAGACAAAGGGATCCCCTAGTGGCTCGCATAAATCGCCTGAGAGGTCCAAAGAGGTCTCGGGCCCATCGTCAGAATTGACTTTGCTGGACGTCATGGGCGCCATTGAGGAGATGAAGGCTGCTGTGGGTCAGCAGTTTGATACCCTGGCTCATAAATTGGACGCGGTCCTGATCGATGTGAATTTGGTCAGGGCAGACCTGTCCAAAACTAACGAACGGGTCGACTCCTTGGCTCAGGCTGCGTCGAGCCTAACTGTGGACGTGGCCGCCCTGCAGACGGAGGTCCGTAGGTTGCGGCTAGCCAGTGACCTGACGGACCGTCGACTTGAGGACTCCGAAAGCAGGGCTAGACGGAACAATGTTCGTATCATTGGAGTGCCGGAAAGATCGGAGGACTCTGCTGCTGATCTTTTTGTGGAGGATCTGGTGATCAATCGTCTCGCGCCCAAGGGACTGAGCAAGTTCTTCGCGGTGGAGCGGGCCCACAGGATTCCGGGTGGTGCGCCCAAAGTGGGTGCTCCCCCGCGGCCTATAATCGCCCGACTCTTTAACTTTCGGGATAGGGATGCTATCCTTCAGGCGTCGAGGGTGGCCGGGCCGCTGAAGTTTGAGAACTCTAATGTCAGCTTTTACCCGGATTTCACGCAAGCGGTTCAAAAACAACGGCTGGGATTTTTGGGCGTCAAACGGCGCTTGAGGGACATGGAGCTGAAATATGCGATGTTATTCCCGGCAAGGCTGCGGGTTGAGTTCGGGGGTCGCTCACACTTCTTCGACCGGCCGGAGGCGGTTGGAGACTGGTTGGATGCCCTGCCTCGGGGACAGGATCGGGATGGTCGGATGGCGGAGAGCGGAGAGGATTTGGCGGAGCAGGTCTAGAACTTGGTTCCTGGTGATGGACTAGACTGGTGACGTTTTGTACCTTGGCTCAACTGGACTCTAATTTGGCACAATATGCCCTTCAAATGCTTGGAGGTTGTGGGGAGCTTATTGGGGCCCTTTCCTCCTTCTGGGGTTCTTTTTGTGGTATATGTTAGGGCGACAGGCACACTGCGAGTTGGGGGGGCTGTTGGCGCTCAAGCAGGGGTGCAGGGAGGGGGGAGTTGTGGTTGGGGGACTGTGGGGGAGGGGGGGTATTGGGGACTGTTTGTTTGTTTCGCAAGGCAATGTGAAGTTCTCTGCTGACTTGTCCGGGTTGTGCTCTCCGGGATGTGGGTATCATGCACGGGAGTGGGGTGGGGGGTAGGGGATTGAGAATCCTTTTGTGGAATGTGAATGGATTGGGGGACAGGATCAAGCGCGGGGTGGTGTTGCAGTTTTTTAAACGGATCTCGCCCGACATTGTTTTCCTGCAAGAGACACATTTGATTGGGAACTCCTTCCATGCCCTGAATAGGCGGGGCTATCGCCTTGCCGCTCACTCTGGTTTCACCTCTGGCTCAAGGGGAGTGGGCATTTTGGTTAGGGCCTCTCTCCCATTGGAGGTGGACGAGGTGCTTCACGATGATAGGGGGCGCTATGTGGCACTGGTGGGGAGATGGGAGGGTAGGACTGTTTCGCTCGTTGCTGTTTATGTGCCTCCGGGATTGCAGACGGCTACATTTGCTGATTTGGGGCGTCTGGTCCTGGGACTCCCTGGGGGGGTTCTGGTGTTGGGGGGTGACTTTAACGCTGTTGTATCCGGGTTGGAGGACCGTCGCCCCCCCAGGGATCTCCCTAGGGCTCAGGCCTGGTTGGGTGGCTTTCTGGACACTTTGGGACTTGTAGATTGCTGGAGATTGATGCACCCGGGACAGGCGCAATACACCTTTCACTCGGGGGCCCATGGGAGTCTCTCGAGACTTGATTACATGCTTATGCCGGCGATCCAAGCTGGGATGATTGGGGAGGTGCGTCATTTGGCCCGAGGTATTTCTGACCATTCCCCTTTATGGTTGCAACTGAAGGTTGTCCCTGGGGCAGAGGGGAGAGTAGCGCCCATTAACCCCTGGTATTTACGTAACCCTAAGATCCGCGCGGAACTGGTCAAGTCCATCGATCACTACTTCAATGATAATGTGGGGTCGGTGTCGTCGGCTGTCTCCCTATGGGAGGGTTATAAAGTGGTGATCAGGGGGCAGGCCTTGTCACTTATCTCCCATGCTAAGAGGTGCGGAAGAGCAGAGGTGGTTCGCCTGGAAACTGAAATAGCTGAAATGGAGGAGGACTTGGAGCGGGGTGTTACTGATGAGAAATTGCACCTTCTCAGCCTCAAACAATCAGATTATAGAGCGCTAGTCACGGATGCCGCTAAAGGGATGAGTAGAGAGCAGCAAGGACGACTGTATGATGTGGGGCATAAGGCCGGAAAGTTGATTGCTTGGTTGGATAAGAAGGAGAGAGCGAGCAGGGTGGTGCCCATTGTGGAGAGAAGTGATGGAGTGTGTGTGACTGACCCTGTGGAGATTGTTGACTGCTTCGCGGATTATTTCCGCGGGGTATACTCTCCGGTTTCTGTGCGTTCGGAGGAGGATTTTCATCTGTTGCTTAGAGACATTGCATTGCCAACCCTATCGGAGGCTGATGCAATATTGATGGAGGCGAAGTTGTCGTCAGATGAGATCGCTTTGGCCATTCGCTCGATCGCTTCCGGTAAGGCTGTGGGTCCTAATGGTCTTCCCATTTAACTATATAAGTTGCGTCCCGATAAGATAGCGCCATATCTTCGGGACATGTTTTTCGCGGCACGTGCGGCGGGCTTCCTCCCCCCTGACCAACGTCTCGCCACCATAGTTGTGATACACGAAGAGGGGAAGCCGCGAGATCGCTGTGCCTCCTATAGGCCCATTTCGCTGTTGAACGCAGAACCCAAAATTCTGGCTAAGGTATTGGCTAATCGGCTGGTTCGGGTCGTGGGCGACTTGATTCATCAGGATCAGTCCGGTTTTATACCCCATCGGAATACCGCCCTGAATTTGAGGCGGTTGCACGGCGTGCTTGCTAGAGCGGAGTTTATGCGTGAGCCGGCCATCTTGGCATCTTTAGATGCTACTATGGCGTTCGACACTTTGGAGTGGCCGTATATTTGGGCCGTGTTGGCGAAATTTGGGTTCGGCCCTGAGTTTATTGGTTGGGTAAAATTATTATACGCTGACCCATTGGCACAGGTCGTGGTGAATGGTAGGGTGTCGGCTCCCCTCGCACTGGGGAGAGGTACGCGGTAGGGTTGTCCGTTATCACCCCTTCTCTTTGCACTTTCTTTAGAGCCTCTCGCCGCCTGGTTGCGTTGGGAGCCGTCGCTGCGGGGCATTAGATGGACGCCGGAGTTTGAGGACCGTGTCTCCCTTTACGCGGATGACATCCTTCTGTATCTTACCTCTCCCCGACAGTCGCTAATTGTATTGGTAGACGTATTGAATTCCTTTGGTCGCAACTCTGGCCTGGTTATCAACTGGGCCAAGTCATGTGTTTACGTCCTCTCGGGCGAGGCCCCCCTCCTGCCGCGGGATTGCCCTATCCAGATTGCTACACTGGGGTTCAAATATTTGGGAATCTTTATATCTCTGGATCCCGCGGTCCGCTATGAGCGAAACCTTCTCCCTCCCCTCCAGCGATTGAAGGCCGACGTCGCGAGGTGGCGACGACTTCCGCTCTCGCCGCTCGGACGGGCGGCATTGTTTAAAATGATGTCGCTGCCTCGCTTCTTGTACGCTTTGCAAAATACTCTAGATGTCGTGCCAGCCCGTTATTTCCGTGAGGTGGAGGGTCTTCAGCGCCAACTGTTTTGGGATGGGCGGCCGCGGATCGCTCTCGCCAAGTTGACGCTCCCTTGGTACGATGGGGGGGTCGCCCTCCCCGACATTAAAAGATACTATTGGGCGTCTCAATTGGCGGCGGTGAACCACGGGATATACGGTCCTGCCTTGAATCCGGCCTTCGAGATGGATAAATTACTGCTCCCGGGTGAGGATTATAATAGGGCGCTGTATTCGGCGACCCCGGATGCACGGTTGACAGGACCCACGCAGGTTGCGGTACGTGTGTGGCATGCGGCGAATGCTGCGATGGGGTGGAGGGATCGCTTGACTCGGGCGACGCCGTTGTATGCCTCCCGGCGGCTGGGTTGTTTGTGGAAAACGAAAGGCTTTGAGAAATGGGATATGATTGGTATATGTAAGGTGGGTGATCTTTGGGCGAAGGGGTCTTTCAAAACGTTTGAAACGCTTAAAACGGAATACAAATTAAATGATAGAGAGTACTTCCGGTATGCACAGGTCTACCACGCGCTGTGTTCGGTCTTTCCGGACGTTGCTGCTATCCCCGAATACTCCCCGCTGGAGGATAGAGTGTTGGATGGCTATGTGCCCGACAGCACTATTTCTCTGATCTACAAAAAACTTATTAATGATCGCGCGGACTTGCTGATCCGTCTGCGGGAGGCATGGACGGGCGACGGCTTGGAACTGGACGATGAGGACTGGGTATCGGCGGTGGCCTCCCAGAAAGAGGTGGCGATCTCGGCCCGCTTACGATTCGTACAGCTGAAGATCCTCCATAGAGTGTATGTCACGGGGCCCGGTTTGCTACGTATGGGTTACTCGAGGGATGGAATGTGTAAGCGTGGTTGTGGCCTGTCGGGTACCTTTCTTCATATCCTATGGGAATGTTCGGCGGTTGTACGATTTTGGAACGGTATCCACGCCGTAATGGAGGAGGTCACGCATGTTGCTCTGTTGCCAGAGGCTAGGAGGTGTTTGTTCAATGTCTGGGAACCGAATGACTATAATGTGGCACAGACGCAGTGGGTGACTTTGGGGTACATGGTGGCGATGCGTAACATTGCACAGCTGTGGGGCTCCCCGAGGCCGCCCACGATCGCGGTATGGAAGGAGAATATGGACTGGTGTATGTTTAGGGAAAAGACGGTGTATGTGGCGAGAGGCAAGCCTGGGAAATGGACTAAGGTATGGGGTCCATGGAATTCATATCGTGGCCATATCTGCGCCCCGCCTCTGCCGTTAGAGGTTGATATTGCTTTGTCCCCCTAGCCACACGTTCTGCGGGATTGTGTAAGGTGTGTTCCATGCTTTGTCTTCCCATTGCCCCCCACTGCCACTTCCTGTCAAGAATTGCTTCGGATATTGTACATTGTCCCCCGTCCTGGGAAGCGCACGCTGCTATTTCGGACTCTCATTGCCTTGAGTGTGTGTTGTATTTAATAGAAAATGAAACTGTTTTTTCCGATTGCTCTTGGCCTATGGCCACGGCCTGTTGCATGTGCTCACGAACTACCGGGAGCTTCGCCTCTGGTTCATTTGACTGTGTGGCGTTGCATTGCGGGCCCTCGGGCTCTGTAGCGGCCGGCCTTGGTGGTTGTAGGCTCTTGTATGTATTTTTACTGTGTAATAAAGGTTTCTTTAATAAAAAAATAAAAATAAAAATTTGCCGAGGTTCTAGGGGGGCTGACATATTGGACTTTAGAAGTTCTATTCAGGGCCTTATTTTGCACTATATTAAAATCTCCTCCAATTATTACCGGAATGGTAGCCTCTAAAGGGCACAATTCGAGCTTCACTAAATCTTCTAGAGAATCATCATTTGGAACATAATGAACAAGTTACTTACCTTCGGTAACGATATATCTGTAAGAAACACTAGTTAGTTAGATTCCTTACCTTAGAATATCCCCAGGCGTCAGGCTGGATCAGGGAAGATTTTTCGTCAGCAATACCCTTGCGTGTCGGTAGGCGTCATCTGTGACTCCGCGTTCGACATCGGAGTACTTAGGCGCCGCCCTCGCGCGCTGACGTCAGTTCTGTACATAGCTTTCCGCGCCAGGAACGCAGAGCCATGCAAGAAACCGATACTGGTGCCATGAAACTAGGGCCCTTAAAGGGATGACCTTAACCCTAGATTTCAGTTCGTAGAACGGGGAGGACGGGTGGGGCGGTAAGGAATCTAACTAACTAATGTATAGATATATTGTTACCGAAGGTAAGTAACATGTTCATCTGAAAGAAACACGTTAGTTAGATTCCTTACCTTAGAATAGATACCCCAGCAATACCAACCCCGGTGGTGGGTCTGTGAATAAATATCACACCAGGAGGTCCTGGAGAATGGAACGGCCAAAGAAGCCGTCTCTCCGGACTTGGCTGTCCAGGCAGTAATGCTTGGCAAACGTGTGCAGCGAGGCCCACGTTGCTGCCTGACAAATGTCTTGCAGACGGACTCCTCGTCCCAAGGCAGTAGTAGCCGCTGTGGCCCGAGTGGAATGGGCCCTCAGCCCCACAGGAGGATCCTTCTTAGCCAAGGAATAACAGGCCTTAATGCTCAAAACGACCCACCGAGAGATGGTCCGCTTGTGCACTGCCCGCCCCTTCTTAGCGCCCACGTAGCCAACCAAGAGTTGGTCGTCCACCCGGAACTGTCTGGTGCGGTCCAAATAGAAGGAGAGCGCACGTTTTGGGTCCAGACGGTGGAGCCTCTCTTCCTCTTTCGAGGGATACGGAGGCGGAAAGAAGGTGGGTAAGGTAATGGACTGCCCGATGTGAAAGGCAGTAACCACCTTAGGAAGAAAAGAAGGGCGAGTCCTCAGAACAACCTTGTCCGGTTGGACGGAGAGGAAAGGAGGCTTAGAAGAAAGAACCCGGAGCTCACTCATTCTTCTGGCAGAGGTGATGGCAACCAGGAAAGCAGTCTTGAGAGTCAGAAGACAAAGAGGACAGTTATGGAGTGGCTCAAAAGGAGCGCACATCAGATAGGTTAACACCAGATTCAAGTCCCACTGAGGCATTACAAAAGGGACAGGAGGAAACATGCGAGTAATGCCTTTTAAGAATCTAGCAACAACAGGGGACTTGAAAAGAGAAGGCTGATCAGGAAGCCGTAAGAAGGCAGAAACAGCTGAAAGGTATCCTTTGATGGTGCCCAGAGCAGAGCCCTGCTGGGCCAGGGAAAGAAGAAAGAGGAGAACCTCAAAAAGAGGGGGGGGAAGGGGATCCACAGCCTTTGCTGTGCACCATGCCACAAATGTGTTCCACCTGCAGGCGTATGCCGTTTTAGTGGAGGGACGCCTGGCTGCCAGAATGACATCACAGACTTTAGGAGGCAGGTCAAATGACATCAACTGCCACCGCTCAATCTCCATGCATGGAGGTGGAGGCTGGACAGGTTCGGGTGGAGGACAGTACCCTGCTGCTGCGACAGAAGGTCCTCCTGAAGAGGCAGTCGAAACGGGGGATCGATTGACAGACTGAGTAGCTTGTATCTTCGTGCCCAATCCGGAGCCACAAGGATGACTTGGGCCCGGTCGCGCCTGATCTTCTTCAGCACTCTGGGCAGAAGTGGTATAGGCGGAAAGGCGTATAACAGACCGCAACTCCACTCGGGACGAAAAGCGTCTCCGAGCGAGTGCCGCCTTGGAAACTCCAACGTGCAGAACTGATGACATTGCACGTTCTCTTTGGTGGCGAATAGATCTAACCAAGGCTCTCCCCACTGCAGAAAGAGACCTTGCGCCACGTCCGAGTTCAGACGCCATTCGTGATCCATCATGCACCGGCGGCTGAGTTCGTCCACCCTGGCGTTCTGAGAGCCCGACAGGTGTTGAACCACCAGGGTGATGCCCTGATGTTCCAGCCATGTCCAGAGGCGCAGAGCCTCCTGACAAAGGGTCCACGACCCCACCCTGCCCTGTTTGTTGCAATACCACATGGCGGTGGTGTTGTCTGTGAACACCTGCACTCCACTTCCCCGGACAGAGGGAAGGAATGCCTTCAGTGGAAGCCGGATCGCCCGCAGCTCCAACAGGTTGATATGGAGCCGGGACTCCGCCAGAGACCAGAGGCGTCTGATCTCCGCCTCTCCCATGTGGCCCCCCCATGCCAGGAGGGAAGCATCCATCACCACCACTTGCTCCGGTTGGGGTAGGGAGAAGGATCTGCCCAATCGCGGTCCGTGAGCCACCACTGCAACTGTCTTGCAGTGCCCTCCGAGATCCGGACGTGGTCGGACAGGTTGCCCTGATTTTGAGCCCACTGGAACTTCAGGTCCCACTGCAGAGCCTGCATCCACCACCTGGCGTGATGTACCAGCAGGATGCAGGAGGCCATCAGACCCAGCAGCCGTAGGGCCATCCTGACCGAAACCCAGGATAAAGGCTGAAAGATCGGAATCAGAGCCTGAATATCCCGAACCCGCTGTTCGGGAGGATAGACCCGAAACAGCGGCGAGTCCAGAACCGCACCGATGAAAAGGAGCTTCTGGGAAGCTTCTGGGAGGGACTCAGATGTGACTTCGGCACGCTGATGGAGAACCCCAGCAAATGCAGGAGGTCAGCCGTAGTCTGGAGGTGGGAGACGACCGTCTGGTGCGAGCCCACCTTCAACAACCAGTCGTCAAGATAGGGGAAGACTGGAACCCCTAATCTGCGCAGATGAGCTGCGACCACCGCCATCACTTTCGTGAACACCCGAGGGGCACTGGTGAGGCTGAAGGGGAGCACGGTAAACTGAAAGTGCTCGTGGCCTACCGTGAACCGCAGGTAACGCCGGTGGGCCGGCAGGACGGGGATGTGAAAATATGTGTCCTGCAAGTCCAACACTACCATCCAGTCTCCAGGATCTAGGGCAGCCAGAACCTGAGCTAAAGTGAGCATCTTGAACTTCTCCTTCCGGAGGAAGGCGTTGACGCCCCTGGGGTCCAAGATAGGCCGTAGGCCCCCTTTGCCCTTCTTGGAAACCAAAAAGTAATGGGAGTAACAACCCCGTCCTACTTCTGGGCCAGGAACGCGCTCGATGGCCCCCTTGGCCAAGAGGGCCGTAACTTCTCCTGCAGAAGTTGCAAGTGATCCCGCGACATGCGGTGGTACTGCGGTGGTATGGTCGCCTCGAAGGGGAGGGAGTAGCCCCTTCGGACGATTTGCAGCACCCACCTGTCCGACGTGATGATACACCAGTGGAGCAGGTGATGGCAAACTCTGCCTCCCACTGAAGTTGAATGGGCCTGAAAGCTCTGACTAGGAAGGCTTGGAGGCAGATGCTGCGGGAGCAGATGTGGACTGACCGGCTCTCTGTCCCCCTGCTCCTCCACGGCGGAATCCACGTCCGCGACCGCGTGGAGGCTGGTTTTGCGGCCTGTGGTTGGTCGAACGTGCGGGAGCGCCCCTCCCTTGGCCACAAAAGGGGCGAAAAGCGGAAGTTTGCAGGCGCTGGGCCGACAGGCCCAACGCCTGGGCTGTAGCCCTGGAGTTCTTAAAGCGCTCCAGCGCACCATCCGCTTTGTCACCAAAAAGGCGACGGCCATCGAAGGGCATGTCCATGAGGGTGCTCTGGACATCCCCTGAAAATGTTGTGGATCTCAGCCAGGCGTGACGACGAATTGCCACAGTCGTCGCAATTGCTCTAACCAGCGAGTCCGTGGTGTCAAGTCCACATCGAATGGAGTACCGTGCTGCATCCCACCCCTCATCCCACCCCTCAGCAAGAGCCTGGGCGAGCCGTGTCCTGGCCTCCTCCAGCACGTCCGCCACCGTATCCCACAAGGAGTGGGTATAACGGTCCAAAAGGCACGCGGTATTAATGGACCGCAACCCCAAACTGAGGGAGGAAAACAGTTTCTTTCCAAACTGCTCCAACTTTTTGGATTCCCGATCCAGAGGAGCGGACGGGAAGGCGGTCTGGGACGTAGAGGCCTGGATAACCAGACTCTCAGGGGTGGGGTGTACCGACAGAAAGCTGGGGTCGCCCGGAGCAGGGCGGTGGCGTTGGGCCACATTCCGGTCCACAGGAGTGACTGTGGAGGGCTTGGACCAAGTGCCCATCAGAACATCAGTGAGGGCCTCATTGAACTGCAGTAGAGGCTCCGAAGAGCTTACTGGCGGTTGAAGCACCTCAGTGAGGAGGTTAGTCCTCACGGCCGCTGCAGGGAGCTCCAGGTGAAGGGCCTCGGCAGCCTTGCGCAGCACCACAGAATAAGTTGCACCATTCTCTGTAGCCACGGAAGGAGGAGAGATGAAGCCAGTGTCAGGCGAAGTGTCGAGACCACTGGCATTCCCCAGCTCGTCTGCCCAGTCCTGACTTAACTGGCACTGCTGTGCCAGAGGGTCCTCAGACCCCTCCCAGTCCTCCCCTTCATCCGTCTCCTGGTATACAGGTAGAAAGGACGGAGCCAGGTGGTGGATGAAATGCTCATCCATCGGCGCAGGAGACGGCGCCGGGTCGCGCCGTTCCGACGCCGGACCCGGACTGAAACTGGAGACGATGTCGTCCGAAGACGGCGTTGGGGGCGGCACCATAGGGGTCGGCGCCGGCGGAGGGGTCGTAAGGTCAACCAGCGTCGACCGGGATCCAGGCCTGGATCCCACGGGGACCTGCGGCGTCGGGACCGAAGTCGTCGACTACGCCGGGGCCGAAGCTGCCGGCTCGCTATGCCTCCCAGTCGGACCTGCGGGGCCCGAAGGCGCGCCGGCAGGCCGCGACGGCGGAGTGAGACTCCTCATGGCCACGAGGAAGTCACGAATCTCGCCCGAAGTTGCATTTGGCCCAGGGACCGGATGTTATGGGGCCGGATGAGACTCCTGCAGCTCCGATGAAGCCGCGCAGGTGGTGCCACCCGAACCCTCAGCCGAGTCGCGCGACCGGCGAGGGGAGTCAGAAGAGCGGTGTCACTTCTTCGACGACTTCTTAGTGTGCCTCGACTTACCTGAATGCGAGGACTTCGAACCCAACGAGCGGTGATGACTTCGGCTCCGCGACCGGTCTCTCGACCTCCTCCTCGACCGGGACCTCGAGTGGCGCGGAGCCGACTGCCGGATCTCGAGGAGCTTGCGGGATCGCGCCCGTCTAGCTTTCGAGGTCAAGGCCCGGCAGTCGGGGCACGACTTGTCATCATGGTCGGCCCCAAGGCAGTAGAGACACCGATGGTGAGGGTCGGTAACCGACATCAGTCGGTGACAGGCGTCACACGGCTTGAACCCGGGCATCCCTATCGGCACCAGGAGTCGAGGTCGACTTGCAAGAATAGACCAAAAAAGTCCAAAAAGTGACTAAGGGTATGCTCTTCCCGGATCTGCGCTTACTGGCGCGGAAAAAAGAAGAACTGATGTCAGCGCGCGAGGGCGGCGTCTAAGTACTCTGACGACGTCATCCAAGCGATCACGACGCTGACGACGGACGCGGAGTCGCAGACGACGCCTACCAACGCGCAAGGGTACTGCTGACGAAAAATCTTTCCGGAGTTTCTCAGTCCAGGCTCCCTCTACCTGGAACTCCCTGCCACTCTCACTCCGCCTCTGTCCTCAGTATGATTCCTTTCGCAGACTTTTAAAAACTCTGCTTTTTCGTTCTGCATATGATTAACCCTCTCTCCTGAATCACGCTACTGGTCAATTGAGCGCCAAGAAACCTATGGTGATAGTGCGCGTTACAAATTTCTTTTAACATAACATAACATCCACCATGACGCCTGGGGATATTCTAAGGTAAGGAATCTAACTAACGGGTTTCTTTCAGATATTCAAATACATTGCTGATGTAGAGAGGTACGTCACCAAGGCTTACCTACTCTATTGTACGTGTTTAGTGGATTGTAATAGTGGGGGTAACAGTTTGATGTGCTGCGTCATCCTCCCTCAAATTTATAAAGAGACACAGAACCAGTCCCAGCCAAGAAACGTAAGCTATTCCCGTTGGTGTGATTGGTAGATATGTGCACAGGTGCAACTTCAAGTACAGGCACTGCTACGCCGGTACCAGAGGAGAAATACACTGCTCATCATGTGCAACACCAGAACTCTGTCAGCATAGCCCACCCCCACAATCTGCACCACCCGACAAAAAGAGACAATAATGAAGCAAAGCTCAAGAACTCCGCAACATGCTTACGCACATTAAGAGATGACTGGCCCGGCTCTGGTCACCATGCACGTCACTGAAACACTTCCCAAATAGGACACACAGCAATCCAACATCCTGTCATGGCTGCTATGGTGCACCTTGCTACCTGCGCGTTGAAGTCTTGTCAGGGGTATAGAGCGCTACATATGCAACTATAATAGACTCTCAAAGAAGAGGCCTGATCAGTAAATACAGAAGTATTTGCAGAACTAAAGTTAAGTCAGCGAATGATGGAGCCTGATGAGAGGGTACGGGAAGGGTACTGTACTGTAGGACAGAGAAAAGAAGACACGGGATTAGGAACGGGACCAACAGGTGAACATCCAAAGTACTCTTTGCAAATAGAACGCACGTAAAGAGCTAAACCTGTCTAGGAAGCATCTGCATCTTTGTGCCCTGACCGATAACAGGGCGTGCAGGTTAATACTCTTAGACATAAGGCTCAGGCAACCCTGAATGGACGCAAATTAGAAAGGGAACCCTGCATAGGAGCCAGAAAGCTGGCCTTTGGTGTTTCAAATGTGATATATCAGTTTAGCGGGACATGTTATGCTTCCTCGGAGGTAATATGCAATCTGGGTGAATGACGCTGACTCCGCATACTGACACCAGCAGCAATATTCATTAATGAGGAATTTAGAAACTGCTGCCAAGAAGAATGCCTATGGCAGCTCAGGAAGAAGCACAGATAGGATGCGGAGTCTTGGGAAATACCGTACAATACATGTTTGTCCGATCTGATATTCCTGGGAGCTTGCACGTTGTATTCAACTGACTAACCGTAATCAACACACTAACTTACATTTCTCGTAAATAATCACACATATTACAATATTTTATTTTAGCAGCCATCCCCCTCTATCCCTCCTCCCTACAGTACGTGCCGATGAGCCACTATCCATGGCAGAAAAGCTGCATCACTCGCAATACTTTTGTTGTGTTGCAAAACTCTTGATGGCGTATTTCACGAGTTCCTCGTGGTTTCCAGAAACCTCCACCCTTCCTTTCTCTGCTCTTTCACTTTTGAAAGCGAGTATGTGGAGATGCGTGGCACGTTGTGTCAGTGCCTTCAGAGAATGGCTTCGTTCACAGGAGGCTCCAGTTCGAAAGGTTCCGATGGCCTGGATAGGATGATTCAATGGCATTCATGTCACCGAGGTCAGGCGGGTCACGACAGACTTTCCGCCTCTCTGAGCTTCGTGGGACATACTCGAAGCTCCACCACCATGTGTGAAGCACCACGAGGAATCAAGTGCTCACTATAAGGCCAAAGACTTGTAGTTGAGCCTTTGACAACATAGGTTTGCTGACCTATGGTCATTAGAAATATTCACTAATAAGGGATTTCTGGATGTCCTGGAAGGACATACACAGAAGCAAACAAAATCGTGCATTCCCCAGCATTTTGACAATCCATGTGTAGAATAAAAAGAGACTCTGAGGGGTCAGATAATAGGTCTGATGCTCAAACTTCGAGTAAGCACTAGTCAAGAGAGGCCTGCTAGGATCTAGCGACACCAGAGCATATATGTATGAAAGACAAGCATTACTGTTCAACCTGCTAACTGTGCTATTGTACCAGGACAAACATATCTTACGGTGTGCCTTATCGAGAACCCAGGATCACTAATTATTACTAGGGCATAAGGAATCCCCTTATCAAGGTCTGACTGGGACAAAAAATAGGCCCAGGCAGCAAAGTAAAAGTAGCAACCATAAGCGAACCATATAGCTAAAAAAAGTGACCCATGTCTGCAAATCAGGCCTTGAACTAGTAGAGACAAGCTGTAGGAGTATTTTACACGGTATGGAGGCCAGCAGGGGTGATATCAGCAGGCATTTGTGTTTGCAGCAGGCAAAGTTTGTGGTATTATTAGGAAAATCAACAGTAAAAGCCGACCCACTTTGCCATAAAACAGGTCCACAAACTGCTAAAAATACCGGCCCACACACTGATCTTTCAGACCAGCCCATCGGGCACTGCCCGATTGACCTATAGGCCAATCCGACTCTGCCCCTTACCTCAAATCGCTGCCCTGCAAACAGCAAATGTGCACGAGTCTTGGCCCTCTACTCTCGTCATGTGACCTTTATTGAAAACATGGTAGACCTAACTGATGCTACCTTTTTTTAAGGGAATGACAAAGGTACTATGTGATGATGATTGTTTGCTCCCTACCAATACCTTAATCATGCAGGGCTGAGGTGAATCAATGGATTAGATATAAAAAAAAAAACCTAGTGGACTGTAGGGGCTAAGGCATCCTAAGAACGTCCAGCCTGGAAGAAGCGCCACCCTTTTTTCTTATAGCTGCACGAATTCCTGCGTTGGAGAAGGATCCTGGTCAAAAGTCACTATTGCTCTAATGAACAATGTAATAACCTGCATCATCATGCAATCTTTAGGATGGTCTCTCTATTATATTTGCCAATTATCTGGAATTTCTTGGGCGTCCACTCGCCACTTGCTCTGGGGACTGTTACATACTACACAATACAACAAGAATGGCAATGGGTGCCCTCCCTGTAGCCATTGATGTTCATTACTGAATTTGGCTGGCACTAGGTTAAACCAAAGATACTTAGAGAAAACTCAAATTAGAATCAACCACAACACATTAATAACACCTGTTCATTGCGAGAGGAGGTAGGGACACCACCTTCATTCTATGCCCTGAAAAGGCACACGTGACAATTAGTGTATTAAAAAACCCCACTCAAGATGCAAGGATTCTATCATATCCCTTCTACATCCTCAGGGCACACAGGTAATAGCAACAAGGACATTCTCCACCTCAAAGAAATTTGACAAGAGTAAAAAACCTATTTTACAGCACTGGCTTCCCTGAAAAATCAAAGTATCTTTTAAATTCCACACTTCCCTTCACCAATCCCTCCTTGTTAAGGAGACCTACAGTTCGACTCCAATGTGAGGCAACTTGCCAAACAAGCCTGGGACCATGCTAGGGGTGCCTGGCGTTACAGCACTGAACTTTCTGGGATTGTATGATATTCTATAAGCCATCAGACGGCCTACTCTTCCTGACACTGATCACTGCATTGATAAAAGCCAGCCGGACATTCGGCTTGTTGTGAGGGCCTTCCTTAGAGTGATGTTAGAATGAGCTCTTAGTTGACAATGGAAGCTGGTGCGTGGCAATGTGTTGGGATCATCATAGATTGTACATTTATGACGAAATGGTGGGAGATAACTCATCTGGAAAGACACTGAGGGACATATTCATGGAGGCAGTGTAGGTAAAAGAGATATAGTGACAACAAAGAAGACATTACAAGTGGAGCACAATGAAAAGCAAGGGATGGCCCTTTATAGGGAAAATAAAAAGATAGGAAGGACCAGACAGTATTGCCAGGCAAACTAAAAAGGTGCTGAGAGAGCAAAACACAGCATTAGAGAAATAAATGCCAAAAAGAAGCATAATGGTGTTTGGGAAGTATAGAAAAGAAACTTCAATCATATAATACAAAATGAAAAGGAAAATAAAGATTTGTTCATGTACGAATTAAACCAAAAGTGATGCACTACAGGATAAGTGGTCAGAAATAAATAACCAGACCGAAATTAAAGATACAAATAAATCTTTTGTTGCTTTATTGTACATCCCATTGCTGCCTGAATGCATTAAGAATTCCCAGCTGCCTATCTAAATCATGGCTCTTTCTCCAGTACCCGAACTATATCTTATGGGATCTGGATGAAAAAGTTATTTCATTTTTTTTCCAAATAACATCAAATCACAGCAAACATTGGACCAAAGTTAACCACAAAAGTCTTCAAAGAATAGCTGGAGACACTAGTAGTAGACAATTTCTACTGCGCAGTGGGATGCACTCCGAGCACTTCCCCTTGCTCCCCAGCCCCGAAATACTTCTGATGCCGGCACCCTCTTGATGGCTCCTTTGGCAAAAAAAGCCTGTACTTCCTGACAGAGCAGGGAGAGAGGTCCTCCATCAGCCGGTCTTAAGATGATGGCATGGGTGACGGGGTTTTCTAGAAAAAGGATGCAGCAGCCCTACCCCCTCTGAACGATCTAAAGTACCCACTTGTCTGCTGTTATGGACTGGCAGTAGGGCAGGTGATGGCAGATCCTGCCACCAAGTAGGTGCCAGTGATTGTACGAGGGCTTTGAGGCTGAGGCTGCCGGGAAGTGGGGCAGGTGGGGTGTTGTCAGTCTGTCGCAGCCAGGAAAGGACTGGGGAGTCTGCTGGCTGTGGTGGTTGGGCAGGAATTAAAGTGACTGGTAGCCGCTACAGTAGCCACAGAGATGGCAAAAGGCAGGATGGGGTTTGCGTGGGGCCATGGAGAGGCCCAAAGACCTGGTAGTGGCTTGGCTGTCCTTAAGTCACATCAGAGTTGTGTATGATGATGGGGTCGGCACCGCCGGGACTGACATCCCTGGATCGGACTCCTGAGAAGGTCACGGTCTCATAATCGGAGCTGTTCCAGAGGGCCCAACGGGAACCGAGGGCAAACTCGCTGGCAGTTATCCAATGGGAGCACCCTCCTAGTCCATGGGGTCCGAAGACGCTCCAGACAGGTCGGCCTGTCAAAAAATGAGGTACATGGCCTCAGAACTCGCAGAGTTGGGTGGGGGTCATTCTGGCTCCAGGAAACTCAAGGAGGCACGGAGCAAACCCAGAGGCAGGTTTTGGGTGGGAACGAGGCCTAGAGTGACATCGTACCCTTACCCTGTCTGAAGAATTGAACCGGAGTGGTGAAGTTGCAGGGTGCTTCAACTTCTTACATTTATTTGACTTTTTGTCGGACTTAACCGACAACTTCAAGCGAGATGACAAGCACATGAAATGATTCGTCAATGGGTCGGGGACCTTCCTCCCGATCAGGAGTGTCATGGAGTCGACCAGCATTGGACAACTAGGAGCTTCTGGGAGCACTCCCTCAGCACCTTCATGGCTTAAAGCGTTCATGGCACAGCAGTAGTGGTCTAGCTTCAAGCACCACAGGCTAACCAGATGGGGGTCTGTCATCCACAGCGCTTAAACCCTAGGAGTTTCTTGGGACACAAGTTTCAAATAAAGAGTCTTGACAAAACAACAACAAAAGTCAGTTAAAAAAAATAACTGGAGGCAGCTCTCTCCATATCTGCCCTGACTGGCCCAGAAAAAAAAAGAACTGCTAATATCGCACTGAGGTGGCATCTAAATATAGGCATCACGCGCGTCACTTCCGGTACGGACAACGCCGATGAGGAGCCGAATGACGTCATCTACCGGTGCGCCGAGGTACTGCACAAAAGTTTACGGACACAGTCTAAAACCTTCGGATAATTCTAAAGTAAGGAATGTGGAGCTAGAAGTCGCTATCAGGTGCAGAAGGCCTAGTTTTTCAATGACCAACCTACCCTAGACAGAGCAAACCACACAACTGCTCAGAGCCAGGATACCCTTGCGGATGATAGTGCACTTTACAAAAAAACTCAAAAAGAAATTACTAAAGTTTCAAAGAGATCTGATGACCCAGCTTTTCTATTTAGCTAATGAGTAAATGCATATAATATTCATTAACTTTGCTGTATGTTTCCTCTAGAATGTATGGACCTCAGGCAAGAGAGAGATGCTAGAAATTGTCCCTCATTTAGCCATACCACGGTTGAAGCTTTCTACTCACTAGTCCTAATCTAAAACTTATCCAACATAGAAACTCCTGGGGTTTGGTAACCTCAATGCATCCTTCCAAGACAACCTCCAGCACCGCCTTGCACATCTTTAATCCCTAGCACTCTGACGTGGCTCACAGCAGCATTAAGTGCTCAAAATGTTTTTAGAAAAACAATCACATAACTAAAAAAAATAGGTCTCATCAAAATTCGCAGATTACATTTATCGAAATCAGCTTGCAAAGCTACCCCCATAAAAGAAGTTAAAATAAAGTAGTCCTTCCTGTCCACCGGTGCTGTCTCGGTCTCTCAAACCTCTGAACAACCCCGTTCTTAAAAATGCAATGTTAGGCCTTGGCAATGTTACTTCCGGTCATAGTGTCTACAGAGGTGAATAGGACAGAGCTTATTGCTTATGCTCTACACAAGCACCTTAGACAACCAATCAGATGCATATAATAGAATGTAAACATTCCCATAATCAGTCTTGCACCACTGGTAGCTTTACAGCACTTGAAAGTCCTTAACTCAACAGCCTCATGATTTTCGCACTGTTATGGGAACCTGTGGCGTAACGCAAAATGATCAGGCCCCCCTGCAGAATATGATGAGTGGCCCCTGAGTCTAAGATGTCTCCCCAATATTCATTGGCCATGGGCTGAATGAGGGGCCTCTGAAGGGCTGGGGCCACCTGCGCCTCTGGGGCCTGTGTTACGCCTTTGATGGAAACTGTCCCATAATTCAGTCATTAGGCATCTATTTTAGGGAATCCAGCAAACCTCACCCCTGCTTGTCAAAAGTAGGGCTTAATTGATTAAGGATTCTTTTAGGCCAATTGTAATCTGGATGTGCAGTATATTCCAGCCCCTTTAACAGGAACAGAATGGATCCATGTAGAGGCAAACATTTCTCAGCGCTGATCAGCAAGACTGCCATACCTGTTATTTTTAGGTTTAAATTACACATCTAAAAGTACTTTCATTGCAGGTGCTTCTACTTTAAAAACTACACCTACACTTGCTATTCATGGATAGGGCCCTAGCTGGGACCTCGTTGGAGAAAGTTCCATTCCTCCAGCGAACACACCAGGCTCCCATCCTCTATAGCTCCCCAGTCACAAGCTCTCTTTTGTGGGTCTTGGATTCGTGCACCCGTAGGAGGAACTTGACCGCTTTTACCTCCCCTCTAGCACCGGTTGTGGACAACCCGGCGTTCATGATTGGAACCGGGTCATCCTTCCAGGTGTGGTGAGGAGCAGCTTGTAGAGAGGAAGGGCCTTTTTTTTACCTAGAGGGCCCCATCCCCTTCGACACTCTCATGAAGGACTATTCCATCCCTGAGGACGAACTGTTCCGATACCTCCTTATCAGACACTGGCTAATGCAGTCATCAGTGCGAGGAGTAGCAGAGCGATCATTGACGCCCTACGAAAAATGCCTCCCAAGCAAACACTCAAACAAGCGCCTCATCTCAGAACTATATGCCTTCCTCTGACCCCCACAAACTGAAGACAAATCCCTGGCTCACAGGGGTTGGGAAGCAGAACTAGGTCGAGAACTCTTCAAATAAGAATGGAATGATATCTTCCACAGAGCAAAACACACTGCCTATAATACATCAAGCACAGAAACAGCCATTAAAATCACCTCATACTGGTACCTAACTCCAGTGAGGCTTCACCAGGGGAACCCAGCCTGTAGTGACAACTGCTGGTGCCAGTGTGGGGTGAAGGGAACACTCGCCCGCATTCGCAGTCCTTGATAACACGGATACTCACTTCCCGACCCAACTTCCTAGATTCCGATTGTACACTCTGCTGGGTCTTCCTAACCCCCTCACTTATCCTCTAGCATCACGTAGGGGGCGCCAGATAGGTATAGCGCTGGGGGCTGCCCACCAGACTATCATTTCGCTTTAGGGTCCACGACCACTTCGACACACCTGGGATTGCTACATTACCTCTGGAGCATCCTAGGGATGGAGAAACTCACCCTTACACTTATAGCTCGGGCGACACATTTAGATCTATTTGGAGACCCTTTGTAGGCATTTTATCTCAGGAATTTTGAGAGCTGACTTGCCCTCGATATCTGGGACTCACTGACCCAACCCCAGGCAAAGAGAAGGAGGGCCCTTAATGAGCGACTCCAACACTGACCCCTCGACTTTAAATATTACACAGCGACTGGTACCAGGGAAGAGGGGGAGGAGGGGTGGTATTCTGGGGATTTTTCTCTTTTGAACGTAAAGTTACACTCAGTACCAACGTTTTGGAGGTGTTACTGAGACATCAAGAAATGCTTACTAATTTGAGCTCAAGCTGTAACAATAAAAATAGATTTTAACCTAAACAATACACCGGAGTGTTTGGTATTCATAAACATGGATCTGCCTTTCCACCGTGTGCAGCGCTTTGCATTTTCAGTGGTTTGGGGTTATGATCCATAAGCGGCATACAGTGTTGAATGCTAGCCTCATAGCCTTCAGGGCTGCAGCCTGAGCACCGCTACTGTAACTGCACCGGCTCCTGTTGACCTCAGTAACAGAGCTACATGTGCTGCTCACACTACAATACACATACATTCAACAGCAGTGCAAAGGACACCCATGTTTAATGGGCCCCGTTCTCATCCTGGATTTTCAGTGCAAAGTGAGCGATGGCTGATATCCAGTGAAAGAATCTTTTTAGAAGCCATCAAAGTGGATTCCACTAAAACTGTCTAAAGTCTCTATTTATGGAGCCGCAATTATTGCTCGAACTGATCAATTCAGGCCGATAGCAGGCCGGAGGAACATGTTTTGGTTTGGTTCGGAAGAGTCAGAGGAGCTCGCTCAGAAAATGGGAAACAGGTGGGCACCTCCGTGCTAAATCAAGCCAAACATTTTAGGATAATGCACTTCAGCTGTGGTATTTCAAAACTACAGTTAAAGGGACGGCCCAACAAATGCAAAGAAAGATGACTTAAATAGAGGAAACCAGCATGAGGAATGGCACGGGGTAATTTACATTGTTCTCTCAACATACGTTCATGCGGGTCCATTTTGAGGTCTCGCCTGGTTAAAGGCGAATACTCCGCCGAATCCTCTGCATACAGGGATGAAGGTTTGGGGATGACGGCATTAGCTCTTTCCTGTTTGTTGTGGCGACCAAGAGCGTGCTGACCAGCTACAGGTGAGGCTCTGGAATGTTGCACAACATTAGAAGTGTAGCCAGCACTGTACTTAGCGCTCCTATTGGGAAAGTGGAGCGCCTGCATCACGTGTTGCTTCCTGGAAGCATAGCACTCTGCACCCCGAGTATCGCCACCGACAGCACAGTGCCATTCTTTGCGCTAGGGATACGATGACCGACCAGCTCTGGGGGCTTTTAGACCCAGCTGAAGTGGAGTGACCCCATGGCATTACTCATGGGAATGGAATTATTTCAACTCACTTATTCTGACACAGCCCTTCTGCACGCATTAAAGTTATGTGAGTGGATCTTGCAGTAACTAAACAATGTCATTTTATTTTTAACAAAAGTAGGTGTCTGCATTTCAATTACAACTGTACTCTGGCCAGTGAGAGATTTGCAACATAACGTTTATTAGGGTTCTAGGCACTTTTACAAAAGTGTTCTGTATGCCTCTTTTCTGTGCAGACGTTTCCATAAATATAATTTTTCAGCAGAATGTGTACATTTTCTCAAAGTTCAGCTATTTTACTTATTTTTTAATTTTTGAGTTTTATAAAGTGCTTGCTGGACCCGAGGGATCAGAGCACTTTACAGGTTATGACGTAACTAAATGAAGCATTTTTAAACCCACAGTAGCCTGAAATTTGCTGAGAATCATTCATAATTTCAGTGAGCATTCTTAGTCTTTTGGGACTAAACTTCTAACCTGCCTTTGCCATCTACTCGTGTATCCCCTAACCCACAAATGGAAGCACACTTTTATTCTTAAAATCATCTTTAACTTCTATTTAATTTATGAAGGCACCCAAATTATCTTGTCACAATGGACGGTTCCACTGGTTGCGCGGAATGTTGGATTTCTAATTCCTGTTGTACCTTATCTGTGTTTTGGAATGTAACCACCACATTTGGCATAGAAACAGATGGTCGGCTTACTTAAGAAGAGCATGGAATGCTGTCAAGCCTAGTAAGCAGTCTCTTTCTTTGTATGTCAGTTTTGAAAGTGTGCGCCACGTAAAATTTCAGCTGTTTCTGGACACAGTCCATGGCATCTTTACGGACGGTTCTTATTTATGGGGCAAACAAGGGGCAACAGCTATATAGTGGGGTTGCCAATAACCGGCGATAGTGAATATTGGATGCACGTGTGTAATGCATATACCTCTTCTCACACAAACAAAAGCTCAAACGGCAAACGGTAATTTTGGGGCTGGGTTCAACACTTAGAAATCCACAGGACTGCAGGTGCACGAAGGACGGAGGCTTATGAGCAATATCAGCAAACAAGCTTGAGTGTGTGTATACGCGTATTGCCCATAGGGTGGGGTGGGGTGTGTGGTGTGTGTGTCACATTTTTTCCCCTCAAAGTTATCATATTGTTCTATACATACATGCAACAGATTGTCTCTCTGGCAGTAAAATATCCGTTTGCGTTTTTCTCCGAGTTGAATCAGATCTGCACAGTACACACTATAATATTCTCACCTCAGACTATAAATTCTAACACAAACATTAACAGTCCTCTTGCACCTTTCAGAACATACTTCAGAGATTATTTATTGTTTTCTGGTGGAAGGCAGTAGTGCAAATTTACCAGGCTCCTTTAATAAAATAGAACAAGCATTTGCAATGCAATAGGAGTTTGAACTATTGGCATTGTAAATGGCAATGTCTTTTATTTATGTGCTTTGAAAACCTGCAAGCGATACGTAAACACGTACTTTGTACTTATATCCTTGCTTACGAGAAGCAAGGCTGGCAGTAAGTGCGCCTCTTTTAATGACAGCCTTGCTTTTTGTAAGCAAGGACTATAAGTCCCTGTGCGTGTTTACGCACCGCTTTCAGGTTTTCAAAACACATGAATAAAAGACATTGCCATTTACAATGCCAATGGCTAAAACATTCCCAAAGGCGAGACCTATTGCATTGCAAAAGCTTGTTCAAAAGGGAGGATTTACTGGACTTGGCCTGGGCGGCTCCAACAATCCTTGTATTTGGAGGAAAACTGATTTAGGACTCTGAATTCTTGCCAAAGAATACGAAGTAGGAGAATGCGAGCTGGGTTGAGAGATGAATGCCCCATTATAAATCCGAACACAGAATGCAGGCTAACATCAACACGACAGAAATCAATTATTTGTTTATCAGTGAACAAGTCAAATCAGACAGGCAGCTGTGCGATAATCCGTCCAGTTATGTACAATCAAAATGTATTACTCTGGTGGAAATGAATTCAAAGACAATGCAACTCCCGCCACAGTTTTGTTGAAACCATTTCCAAAGTAGGAGTATGTAAACACCGAAAATAAAACATCTATCGCCATCCTACAAACATGATGTACAGTTTGCCTAGAACCTTGCCAAAGCCACACAGGTTGGTTTCCATTTTTGATTGCGATACAGCATTAAACAAGATGACGGAATGAAGATATCTCTTTGAAGATCTTACTAGAACAGCAAATACACTGAGCCCAATTAAATAATTATCCCTTTGGAGCAAGTTATAGGCGGTAATGTAGAACTATGCGCATTTTATAACCGTAAAACAAGTGGCTGCTATTTTAATAGATGCGGTACTAATACTACATATTTTCTGTAGGCAGTCCTGTTTTTTAAGCTGGTTCATTGTAGCATACCAGAAGACATGAACATTAGTACCTTAGCCCCTGATTGTACGCTGGGTGGAGAAGTAAGTCAGAAGGGATTCTGCCCCCACCAATTATTAACGGCCTGGTGTTCCTACACCTGAATTTCCAGACCAGGTTGACCCGCCGGAAAAACAAAACAGGTCACTAGATTCGCTTTAGGCTTTGGCTGCAAGAGGAGCATATCCGTGCCAATGCTCCCCTATGCCAGCACCCTATCTCCTAACTCCTCTGCCCGCCCCACCTCATGCCGGCACCACCACTTTTGTTCCCATTTACCACCAGGGAATTGGGTAAATGGAAGCATAAATCCCCTTGGGTTTGGGAATTTCATGCAGAATTTAATCTAGAAAAAAGTGCTCAAACCGTTATTCCCCATTCTGCGGGTTTAACTGTTATTAAACGATTGGAAAGTGGAGTGCTCAACTGAAAAGAATGGAGTAGCTCAGGGCCAGTAATGTTTGGCAAAGGCCTTCGGCTCCAACATGCCAATGTTTGCTTTCCGTTTCCCCCTGTTTTATTTAGAAGTCTACGCTCAGTGGGTGGAGTTTTCTAATCACCTTACAGCCCTTCTACCTAGGGCTATACCAGTTGTTAAAGGCCCATTCCTTCGTAGGCCTGGGCCTATAACTCGTTCATATCCTTTAACAACCGGTATAGCCCTTGTCACGTGCTGAGAGGCTATTAGAGTTGGATCTATGTGCTGGAATACAGACCAGAAATCTTTTTCTAGCCACATTGTACCCTCACACATATATCCACCTAACTTATCATCTGGCCCTAGGTGTGCAATAGGGGATCTGGTGAATGTTCATATTGCATTGTTTTAGATATTCACCTGGGATGGTGGTGAGTCTGTGGTAGCTGCTACCAGTGGGGATCTGGGCAAAGCATCTGCAGTGACCATGCTTTTCGGAGGCATCGAAGACTGTCCCAGATCTTGCACTAACAACACCATAACAATTAACACCTTAACTTATATTCGGTACCTTTTATGCCCCCCTTACCTTATATTCGGTACCTTTTATGCCCCCTTACCTTATATTCGGTACCTTTTATGCCCCCCCTTACCTTATATTCGGTACCTTTTATGCCCCCCCTTACCTTATATTCGGTACCTTTTATGCCCCCCCTTACCTTATATTCGGTACCTTTTATGCCCAGGAAGGTTTGATACATGCCAGACTTTCAGAATAGCATCATAAAATAACGTTACATACAATAAGTGTAAACTCATTTACAAAGTGATTATCCTGAAATCCTGACATGGATCCTGCACTCCTAAACCCACGCTGAACACAACAGTGCTTGATACTCGGCCAAAGAATATTTGCAAGGGACATAGTACAATGCAAGGACTCTTCGCCTTCAGTCTCTATTAAGCACCTTCACCTCCTATTTAATCCAGGGCAGTGGCATTTGTAAATCGCTCTCTCCCGGAAGTAGCTAAAAGACACTTTGCCTCTTGTGCCTCTATGTCTTCAATCAACAGCTTCTGTTGACTGGAGCCCAGGACTGTAATGCCTCCCTTGAGCACAAGTTACAAGAGTACAACCCATCTCCGGAAAGACACCCCCTGCTTTCAGAGAAGATGTGCATCCATGTAATGCAGCACACTGTCCGCCTTTCATCGTCCACTAGAAGGAAACAGTCATTCCTCCATGATCATCTCTCCCCATTTCTGACACCTTTTCTCAAGGAGGTTTAATCCAGCACAAGGTGCCAGCAGTAGGTGCAGGCATGCAATGAATGCTCTACTAAAGAACACCACATTGTTATCGTCGAAGACTTCAGAATAAACTACTTAATTAAAGGGCAACAGCACGACAAAAGAAATTAAACTAGTATTATTCTCTAATTTATTCTCACATCTTCAAGTTCCAAGGATACTCTATTCTCTGCCAGGATATAGTAGTTTAATTATCACACACGCACTAAATTAAATACAATATGATCTTTAACAAGAGCACTTTTTGACGACGACCATGATTATATTTTACAGGGAAATTAGGCCACGCTTGGAAGTTTCTCTATGGGATTCGATGTACATATATTGTTTTACTTACGCTAACATGTAAAACTTGCAAATGTTCCCAAGTGCAGGCAGAGCACATAATCGATAAAGCACGTTAGAAAGTTTCATGTTTATGTATTTTTTCAATGAACCATATGGACAGAAGAGAATTGTAGCAAATATAATCACATTTAACGTCAGGACAGGAGGCTTTAGATCATGCTTTCTTTCTTCATTTATCTATCTCAGCAGCAGCCAACCAAAAACCAACGCAACACTGCGAAAGGACTTCAACTCCCACGAGTTTAAGCAACTTGAGCAGAAATAACCGAAGTGTTCATCAGTTAGAAGTCTCATGCCCACGATAAAGCCATCTTCAAGCAAAAGCACTTCCTCTTTCTTCGCTGCTCAGCAATCAGAGAAGTGCTTCTCCTTCCTTATGACCTTTATGTTTAATTTTGAGCCATTTTTGATGTGTACATACATACATACGATCGATTCATATTAGTTAAAGGTTTGTCTACCCGCTAGGGTAGATTTCTCAGCCCGGCGGTTCCAGTGTTCAGAAACCCTCACACAGGCTTCTTTACCTACTATGCACAAGGAGACTCTTTCCTGAGTGGGCGCGTCGACCGCGTAGAGGGACGGTAGGAACGGCTGCGTGCCTCTGGGGTCCGCCACCTCAGTTTCCCCACTTGCTCGAACGAGGCTGCCACCTGCGGGGGATTCCCTCATAGAGATCGCAGCTAGAGGGTGCTGGGGGCGCCAGAGCCAATTGCAGCCAGCGCATCTCATTTCCTCCAGCATGCCTGGAGTTGTGATTAGTCGGTAAATCGCAGAGCGGCCTATAGTGCACTTTCAAACTCGACATTACAGTTCCAGGTTAGTTTTCCCTCATTTCTTGCGGGTTATGCGATAGCACGCTGGGTCACCGCTTCTTCATACAAACAGGGCTTATTCCTTAAGCAGACATTTCACATACTCTAGATGGGACATTTCAGGCCTTCGCTGTCACTTCACTGGTCCTTCCCATTAAGGCCCTGACCTCCAATGGCAGGTTCATGGGGACGGATGTGCCCCCTTTCATTCTGGCTGAGGAGTTTGTGGATGCAGTAGACACCCCTTGCAGAGGGCCATGTCCTAGAGCCTTTGAGTAGGCAGAGCCCACTAGTTAATGCGCAGCGCAGTTTGAGTAATCCCATGCAGGAAGTTGTGGCCCCTTCAAGACTGAATAAACAGGCCCGTGGATCCCCTCACTCTGACGCCTTTGAACGACTGGATTCTTGTACCTCGAGTAGCCAAGCATGTGCTACCAGATTTGGTAAGTCTTTAGATAAAGAGGTCAGGGGCCACCTTTGGACAGAGTGTCCTCGCCCATGCCTGGACGTAAAGGTTGCCCTAACACCCAAAATTGATGGCAAAATGGCCACATTTGTCACCAAATTTGTGAAAGACCTTAAAAAGGAGATACATCGCTCCTAGAGAATCTGCCGGACATACTAACCCTGCTAACAACGGTAAAGACTTGGCAGAGGGGGCTAAAGAGACTGGTGACCTAATTTCTTCAGACCTCTTGTCCAGTGGGCGCAAAGGGGCATATGCTTTTTAAGGAACACAAACTCCTTCTTCTCGTCTGAATGCAGATGCTCTCTCCTGATCAAAATCAAGCCAAAGTTAGGAGAACTGGCCCCCTTGACGGCTGATAGGGGTCTTTTTGGGGAGCCATTTCTTTAGAAATTAAGTACATTTCTCACAACCTTTTTGTCCCTAGACCAGGCTAATTGGCACCCTCTATCACATTGTGTGGGAATGCCCAGCCTTACAACGGTTTTGGGAGTCAGTTGTGGCGTGTATGCCTGAGGTGTACGGCGCCACTTTGACTGTCTCCGCAAAATGGTGACTGCTTAATATCTGTGTTGAAACAGATCTGAATAGTATGGAGCATACATGGATAACCCCGGAATTGCCAGTGGCCAAACTGAATATTGCTAGAGTGTGGGAGAAGGGACAGGCGCCACTAATTGGAAACTGGAGGAGGGACATTGACTGTGTATGTGGCCGAGGGAGTAGAATAAGAGAGCTGTGGCTGCCTCAAAAAGTGGATGAAAATTTGGAGGCACTGGAATGAGTACAGTGGCAATATTTGTAACTACTCTGCCCCCACTGATCTCGAGGACAGACTAGCTGGCCACACTGTTTCAAAAAACAATGTCAACTATGTTGGGGGAGTGGGGTTAAAGGGATGTTGGGGATATTAGATGTTGATATGCCAATGAAATTGATGGGAATGCCAGTGCACAGCAGTGTTTCAAATATGTTCTTTATTGAAATGTCAATAAAAAAGAGTTATGAAAAAAAACTGTGCCTGAAAAACACTCTTCAACAAGCATGTTTTTGGAGGGGCCAGCAAGGGGCACTCGTCCGATCGCACCTTTTCTCAGCCTCCCCCAAATATCCTGGTGGCAGTCAGGAACAACAATTCCAATACCAGGTCCCGTAACAGTTCGGAGGCTTTTTCCCATCCCGGGGTAGAGATCACGGTAGAGGAAGCTTCCGTGGAGCAACCAACACCCCTGGGTGAGCTTCAGGTAAGAAGTATCCTTCCCAACCAAAGGTGGGAGGTTGTCTGGGTCTTTTTTGCCACGTGTGGGAGGAGATAAAAGGACATGTGTGCGTCCTGCAACCCATATCAGGCCTCCACATCGAGTTTTACGGGAGCCCTGTGCAAGCCACACCCCACAGCTGACTCATCTCTCCTTCACAGACAGGAGCTTAATTGCCCTCGAGGTAAGATCTATTTTAGCCAAAGCAGCTATTGTACCAACTTATCTGCACCCTGGATGTTTTCTCAACGATCTTTTCCTGGTTGAGAAAAAAGAAAAAGGTATGCAGCCAGTGATAAACCTGCAAGAGTTCAGCCAATGGCTAGTCTAGTGTCATTCCAAGATGGAGGGCCTCCATTTTCTGCGAGACATTCTGCTGCCAAATGATTGGATGGTGAGTCTCGACCTCAAGGACGCTTACTTCAGCATTCCTTTATTCCCTCCACATTCAGGTTTCTGCAGTTCATTTGGGGTGGCCAGGTATACTAGTTTGCAGTTCTTCCCTTCTGGCTGTCATGCGCGCCAAGGTTAAGTGTTTGGTGGTTCAATGGCTTCATTGCAAGGGTGTCAGACTGATCATTTATCTGGGTGATCTACAGTTCCAGCATCAGAACCACGAGTCGCTCCTCTAATATGACATGATTCCTGCTGCTGTCTCTTGATTTCATCGAAGAATGGAAATAAAAATTCACTCCCTCGCTGTTGACTGTTTTCCTGGGTTTCCTCATATAATTGGTCCAAAAGAACCTAATGCTCCTTCACACAAAGCTAACCTTAATCAGGAGAAAACTGTGATGCACAGTGAAAAAAGTGTTTGTCTCCCTTCGGTACCTAGCATGGTTTGTAGGTCGCCTAGCATCATCGATTCAAGCAATCTTCCTGGGGCACCTGCACTACAGGGCCATTGCAGACACGGAAGGTGGTTCACCTAAGGTATGGGCTACCATATCTGGCACTGGTTCGGCTCTCAAGGGAGGCTAGGACAGAGATGCAATGGGGGCTAGACCACATGATGGCCTGGATCAAAAGAGCCATCTTTGGGTAGGTGGCAGATGTCATAATTGAATTGGATGTCCGTCTCGCAGGCTGGGGCGCACAAAATAAACAAAGAAAGCAAAATCTTTGCTTCTGTCTCTAACAGAATCAAAACTTTCCTTCAGGTTAGCTAGGAAATTTTCCATTACCCATAATTTCGGACATAGATTTAGATATTTATGCACAAACAAAAATATTCCAGGAAAAACTTCTATCCCTTAATGTGTTCTTTTATAAAGATCAGAAACTTGCTTTATGGTTGCTTACTCTCTCAGTCAGCGTTTCTACTGGCCTTCTGTTACCAATACCAATGTGGGAGATTTGGTCTACCTAATGCCACACACCTTTTTTCCAGGGTTCGGGGAAAGGACTGCATTAAAGAACGATGCATTGTTTCCAAGTTCAGTTGGTCGCAAAAATACAAAAAAAATGTGTACACTTACATTACCTCACAGGTCATTCCGAACATTAAAAACATCATTGTGAATTTATCTGATGGTAGATTTATGGCGTTATACCAATATTTCCTGGATATGTCCCAAAAGTGAATAAAACGTCAGTCGCTCGGGCTTCTTTTGTAGGTTAGAAACAGTAATGTGTGGTCTCATTTTAGGATGATAATTAATGCTCTCATTTTATTGACAGTAATGAAGTATCATGAAGTCATATTACAGCTCAGCTTTCATGTTCACATCAGCAACTCCTCACAGCATATTCACACATGGAGCTTCAAAGATCGCCTTTGACTGCTACAATGCTAGGCTAGCAGTCCCCAAAGATCAAGCAGAGATTTCTGATATTTGCAAGAGGGTTACTGTATGTTTTGGTGTTTATTTATGGGTTGAGGTTAACTTTATGCCGAGACTGCAGTTCACTCCTGTTAGATGACTTCTAAGAGGCTGCCAAATTTTCAAGGAATCCATTTTTACTCGAGATCATTACCCTTATTTCTATTGTGTGAAAAGTAAGCATTTCACAAAGACAAAACATTTGGAATGAATCAATCATTCTAAATAAAGCAAATGTACGCCCATATGTACTAATGCATTTTCCATAGGTACACAATGGGAAAAATCCTTTGATACACCAAGCGTGGTGGCATTTCACATGTGGAAACTATGGCAGGGGAGATTCTCCATTACATCTTGGTGCATCGGGTATGCTTGTTAACACTGGTGGATGGCAGGACAGCAAAAGCCAGACTAATATACGGAATCCATTATGTTTACCTGATGCACACAGTCCAGGAATTGCAAGAACACTGGTGCAAAACCACTTCCCTGACTGTTCAGAGTTAGATTACTGCGCAGACTGAACTTATGGCCAAACGATAACCACTCCTTCTCCATCAGTATCCGGAAACCTTCCAGAGTCCTGTAGAAGGGATCACCGAGGACTTGTGCTAGAGACACCACCTAGGAGAAAAAGCAGCACACCATCAGGATTTCAATCCATGCAGAAATAAAACAATACCATTCAGGAGCAATAACAGCATCCAATACTCAGTGCACAGATATATAAAACCAGATTTCTGGATAGAACAAACTGTAATTGTGAGAAGTATGATGTCCCCTAATTGAAGTGGGCATCTTGCACAAGTCCAAACAACCCTTATGTTGATTTAAGAGGTCAAAGATAACCTTAGAAAGCTATCCAAGTGGTAGCTGTGGAGAGCAGCCTTCAGGCTTAGTCTTGAAGGAATGTTAAGCAGCTGGTTTTACCAGACTGCAACCGTATAGTATTGGTTAAATGAAAGGAGAACCACACAGTAGTTATAAAAATATGCATTTATTGTTATAACAGACCTTAAATACCTCACAGTATCTGCCACACGCAGATAAACACAAAGCACATAATACTGTAGCACGGAAACAATCGTAAGTAGCACTAATACACAGTGGGCTACCGGGGAGACCAAACCATATACTAAAATAGTGGTATAAGAACGACGACTCGAGTCAAGACAGTGTCTAGAGGATGTAGAATCGCTGGGGCTCCAAGGAATGACCCAAGTTGAGTAAGGAGGGACCCCACGAAGGACGGGTGCAGTGTGTGAACACGACCGTGTGCTACGTACAATTCAATGGGAGAGTCGCAGTTGCAGTTTTAAAGTTTAAAGACCCTTTCCAGTGGACTACAAGGAAACCCTTTGGAACATAGAAGGTTGGGTAGCCAGCCCACCTGTGGATACCAAAGTACCAGAGTTACCTATCCCAGGGAAGCTGGGTGCATAGGGCTGAAGTGGCGTCGGAAACCGCAGTCGTTCTCAATGGGAGTTTTCAAAGAAATGCCACTGCTGGAAAGATAAAAAGTGTTCGGTGGAACCCACAGGTGGATTCTTGACGGAAGGAACCTGAAAGCAGAGGGGACAGAGTCTGGGTCACTCAGGAGTGACCAGGGGCACGGTTGATGAATGCCCACCGATGTCAGGTGCTTCAGGTGTGAAGATGGAGACCTTGAATCTACAGCTGCAGTGACCAGGAGATGTCGAGGACAACCAGGAGCCGGATACAAGCTGTCCCATGAAGGACGTCGAGTGCTGAGGGGTCGGTGTCCGGCGGGAGCACCAACAAGTCTTGGCAACGGCAACCCACGAAGAAGGGCAAAGAAGGTTACGGTTTGGCCCAGCAAGGACCAGGGGACTCACCACAGCAAGGTAAGTCCCCTGTGAGAAATGCACAGGCGCGCGCACATGCGCAGTTTTCACAAGGATTAGTGACAGGGTGAGGAAGGACTGCAGACCGGGGACGCCACAGTACAGAGGTAAGTGGTTTTGAAGGACAAGTTACTTACCTTCGGTGACGATGTATCTGTAAGAAACATTAGTTAGTTAGATTCCTCACCTTAGAATATCCCCAGGTGTCAGGCTGGATCCGGAAAGATTTTTGTAGCAACACCCCTTGCGCGTCGCTAGGCGTCGTCTGCGGCTCCGCGTCCGTCGTCGGCGTTGTGCGCCGGAATGACGTCGTCGGAGTGGTTAGACGCCGCCCTCGCACGCTGACTTCAGTTCTTATACATAGCTTTCCGCGCCAGGGACGCTGAGCCATGCAAGAGACCGACACTGGTGCCAAAAAATCTAGGGCCCTGAAAGGGAGAACCTTAACCCTAGATGTCGGTTCGCAGAACGGGGAGGCTGGGTGGGTCGGTGAGGAATCTAACTAACTAATGTTTCTTACAGATACATCGTTACCGAAGGTAAGTAACTTGTTCATCTGAAAGAAACACGTTAGTTAGATTCCTCACCTTAGAATAGATACCCCAGCAATACCAACCCCGGAGGTGGGCCTGCGAACCAAGATCACACCAGAAAGTCCTGGAGAACAGAACGGCCAAAGTGGCCATCTCTCCGGACTTGGCTGTCCAGGCAATAGTGCTTGGCGAACGTGTGCAGTGAAGCCCACGTCGCCGCTTGACAGATGTCCTGCAAGGGGACTCACCGTCCCAGGGCAGTTGTCGCCGCTGTGGCCCGGGTGAAATGGGCTCTCAGCCCAACAGGAGGGACCTTTTTCGCCAAGAAATAGCAGAGTTTAATACACAACACGACCCATCGCGAGATGGTCCGCTTGTGCACAGCTTTACCCTTCTTAGCACCTACATATCCCACCAAAAGTTGGTTGTCCACCCGGAACTGTTTTGTGCGGTCCAAATAAAATGACAGCGCACGTTTTGGGTCCAGACGGTGGAGCCTCTCTTCATCTTTTGAAGGATGTGGAGGTGGAAAGAAGGTGGGCAGCATGACAGATTGCGCGATGTGAAAGGGAGTCACGACTTTAGGAAGAAAAGAAGGACGTGTCCAGAGGACAACCTTATCCGGATGAACCAAAAGGAAGGAAGGCTTAGCTGACAGAGCGTGGAGCTCACTCACCCGCCTAGCGGAGGTGATAGCCACCAGGAAGGCAGTTTTCAGAGTCAGTAGACGAATGGGACAGTTGTGAAGGGGCTCAAAGGGAGCGCACATCAGAAAAGTGAGAACAAGGTTCAAGTCCCACTGAGGCATTACGAAGGGAACAGGAGGGAACATATGAGTAATGCCCTTGAGAAAACGTGAGACAACAGGGGACTTGAAAAAGAGAAGGCTGGTCAGGAAGCCTTATGAAAGCAGAGAGTGCAGCAAGATAATCCTTCAAGGTGCCCAGAGCAGAGCCCTGCTGGGCTAAAGAAAGAAGAAAGAGTAGAACCTCAGAAAGAGGGGCAGAAAGGGGATCCACAGCTTTTGCTGTGCACCATGCCACAAATTTGTTTCACCGGCAGGCGTATACCGTCTTTGTGGAGGGACGCCTGGCTGCCAGAATGACATCACAGACTTCAGGAGGCAAGTCAAATGGCATCAACTGTCGCCGCTCAATCTCCACGCATGGAGGTGGAGGCTGGACAGGTTCGGGTGGAGGACCGTCCCCTGCTGCTGCGACAGAAGGTCCTCCTGAAGAGGCAGTTGTATCGGGGGATCAATGGACATACTGAGTAGCTCGGGATACCAGTACCTTTGTGCCCAATACGGAGCCACCAAGATGACTTGGGCCCGGTCGCGCCTGATCTTCTTCAGCACTCTGGGCAGAAGTGGTATAGGCGGAAAGGCGTACAACAGACAGCAACTCCACTCGCGACGAAAAGTGTCTCTGAGCGAGTGCCGCCTTGGAAATTCCAACGCGCAGAACTGCTGACATTGCACGTTCTCTTCGGTGGCGAATAGATGTAACCAAGGCTCTCCCCACTGCAGAAAGAGACCTTGCGCCACGTCCGAGTTCAGACGCCATTCGTGATCCATCATGCACCGGCGGCTGAGTTCGTCTGCTCTGGCGTTCAGAGAGCCCGCCAGATGTTGAACCACCAGGGTGATGCCCTGATGTTCCAGCCATGTCCAGACGCGCAGAGCCTCCTGACAAAGGGTCCACGACCCCACCCGCCCTGTTTGTTGCAATACCACATGGCCGTGGTGTTGTCCGTGAACACCTGCACGACACTTCCCCGGACAGAGGGAAGGAAGGCTTTTAGTGCATGTCGGATCGCCCCAATAGGTTGATATGGAGCCGAGTCTCCGCCGGAGACCAGAGTCCTCTGATCTCCGCCTCTCCCATATGACCCCCCCATCCCAGGAGGGACGCATCCGTCACTACGACATGCTCTGGTTGGGGTAGGGAGAGGGATCTGCCGCTGACCCAATCGCGATTCGTGAGCCACCACTGCAGCTGGTTCGCAGTGCCCTCCGAGATCAAGACATGGTCGGACAGGTTGCCTCGATGCTGGGCCCACTGAAACTTCAGGTCCCACTGCAGAGCCCACATCCGCCACCTGGCTTGAGGTACCAACAGGATGCAGGAGGCCATCAGCCCCAGAAGCCGCAGCACCAACCTGACCGAAACCCAGGACAGAGTCCGGAAGATGGAAATCAGGGCCTGAATGTCCCGGACCCGCTGTTCCGGAGGATAGACCCGGAACTGCGCCGAATCGAGAACCGCCCCAATGAAAAGGAGCTTCTGGGAGGGACTCAGGTGCGACTTCGGCACATTGATGGAGAACCCCAGCGAGTGCAGGAGGTTGGCCGTAGTCTGGAGGTGGGAGACGACTTGCTGGGGCGAGCCCGCCTTCAACAGCCAGTCGTTGAGATAGGGGAAGACTGGAACCCCTGATCGGCGCAGATGAGCTGCGACCACCGCCATCACTTTCGTGAACACCCGAGGGGCACTGGTGAGGCCGAAGGGGAGCACGCTGAACTGAAAGTGCTCCTGACCCACCGTGAACCGCAGGTAACGCCAGTGGGCCGGCAGGACGGGGATGTGGAAATAAGCGTCCTGCAAGTCCAACGCCACCATCCAGTCTCCAGGGTCTAGGGCAGCCAGAACCTGAGCTAAAGAGAGCATCTTGAACCGGTCCTTCCGGAGGAAGGCGTTGACGCTCCTGAGGTCCAAGATCGGGCGTAGGCCCCTTTGCCCTTCTTGGGAACCAGAAAGTAGTGGGAATAACAACCACAAACTACTTCTGGACCAGGAACGCGCTCAACGGCCTCTTTGGCCAAGAGGGCCGAAACTTCCTCTCGTAGAAGGTGCAAATGATCCCCCGACATACGGTGGTTCAGCGGCGGCATGGCTGGAGGGGTCGTCTCGAAGGGGAGGGAGTAGCCCCTTCGGACGATTTGCAGCAGCCACCTGTCCGACGTGATGGAGCGCCAGTGGAGCAGGTGATGGCGAACTCTGCCGCCCACTGGCGTTGAATGGGCCTGAAAGCTCGGACTAGGAAGGCTTTGAGGCGGATGCTGCCGGGGTGGATGTGGACTGACCGGCACGTTGACCTCCAGTACCGCCTCGGCAGAATCCACGTCCGCGACCACGTGCAGGTTGGTTCTGCGGCCGGTGGCTGGGCGGACATGAGGAGGCGCCCCTTCCTTGGCCACGAAAGGGACGAAAGGCGGAAGTTTGCGACCACGGGGCCGAAAGAGCCAAGGACTTGGCCGTGGCCCGGGAGTCCTTGAACCGAGCCAGCGCACTGTCCGCCTTCTCACCAAAAAGGCGAGTGCCATCAAAGGGCATGTCCATGAGGGAACTCTGGACATCCCCCAAAAATGACGTGGACCTCAGCCAGGCGTAACGCCGAAGCGCCACCATGGTGGAAATCACCCGACCCAGCGAGTCCGTGGTGCCAAGTCCACACCTTATGGCGTGCCGTGCTGCATCTCGACCGTCAGCAAGTGCTTGAGTGAGTCGTGTCCGGTCCTCCACAGGGCACAAGGGCAGCACGTCCTCCACCGTATCCCACAGAGAGTGGGAATAACGGTCCAAAAGGCAAGCGGTATTTAAAGACCGCAGCCCCAAACTCAGGGACGAGAACAGTTTCTTGCCAAACTGTTCCAACCTCTTGGATTCCCGATCCGGAGGAGCAGACGGGAAGGAGGATTGGGAGGTTGAGGCCTGGATAACCAGACTCTCGGGGGTGGGGTGTTGGGAGAGGAAACTGGGGTCGCCCGGAGCAGGGCGGTGGCGCCTGGCAACGTTCCGGTCCACAGGAGGGACTGTGGAGGGCTTGGACCAAGTGCCCTGCAGAACGTCAATGAGGGCCTCCTTAAACTGCAGCAGAGGCTCAGTGGAGCTTGCTGTCGGTTGAAGGACGTCTGTGAGGACGTTAGTACTCACGGCCACAGCAGGCAACTCCAGCCCTAGGGCTTCGGCCGCCTTGCGCAGCACCACTGAAAAGGCTGCACCCTCCTACGAGGCCACAGCCGGAGGAGAGATGAAACTAGCATCCGGGGAGGTATCCAGACCACTGGCATCCCCCAATTCCTCTGCCCAGTCCTGAGAAAGTTGGGCCTGAGCGGCCATAGGGTCTTCAGACCCCTCCCAGTCGCCCTCGTCATCCGATTCCCGATAAACAGGAGGAATGATTGGAGCCGGGCAGTAGATGAAGCGTTCACCAATCGGCGTCGGGCCCGGACCGGGGCTAAACTGGGGAACGACGTCGTCTGGGGACGGCGTTGGGGGTGGAACCGGTGTGGGCGCCGGCGGAGGAGGCGTCGTGAGGTCGACCGTCGCTGACCGAGATCCAGGCCTGGATCCCTCGGGGACCTGCGGCGTCGGGGCTGGCGCCGTCGACGGCGCCGGAGCCGCCGGCACGCGAGGTCGCCCAGTCGAACCTGCGGGGCCCGAAGGCGCGCCTACAAGCATCGACGGCGGAGCCAGGTCCCTCATTGCCGAGAGGAAGGCACTGACCTCTGCCAGAGTCGCATCAATCCCAGGGACCGGCGGGTATGGGGACGGACGCGGCTCCTGCGGCTCCGACGGAGCTGCGGGGGTGGGACCACCATGACCCTCAGCCGAGTCGCGCGACCGGCGAGGGGAGTCCGAAGAGCGATGTTGTCTCTTGGACTTCTTGGAGTGCTTCGACTTACCCGAAGACACCGACGAGCGATGACGATGGCTGTGGCTCCGCGATCGGTCCTTGGACCTCCTCCTGGACCGGAACCGAGAGCGGCGCGGAGCCGAGTGCCGAAGCTCGAGAAGCTTACGGGACCGCTCCCGCCTAGCTTTCGACGGCAAGGCCTGGCAATCGAGGCACAACTCCGCGTCATGGTCGGCCCCCAGGCAATAAAGGCACCGGCGATGGTGATCCGTCACCGACATCAGGCGATGACCGGCACCAGAGTCGAGTCGATAGACCAAAAGAAGTGTAGGGGTAAGCTCTTCCCGAATCGGCGCTTACTGGCGTGGAAAAAAGAAGAACTGACGTCAGCGCGCGAGGGCGGCGTCTAAGTACTCCGACGACGTCATTCCGGCGAACGACGACGGACGCGGAGCCGCAGACGATGCCTAGCAACGCGCACGGGGTATTGCTACAAAAATCTTTACGGATCCAGCCTGACGCTTGGGGACATTCAAATGTGAGGAATCTAACTAGCGTGTTTCTTTCAGATTGTATTGTTAATTAATGTTTACTCACTTGTTAATAGTGGGGGTGGTTGCGGGGGCTAGCCAACTCCGCTCCGCTGCAGTGTGCGGAGATTTGCCTTCTCCGCAGAACTCCCAACACTCCGCAGGTGGAGGTCTCTGCCCGGGGTTACTAACTGGTTGCCTGAGCAAGAAATAATAAAATATATGGAAAACTAAGAACTGAAGACATTTTATTTTGTTGCAGCTGCTTTTCATTGTTTACCCCAGATAGATCATGCACGCCATAGAACAGCGCTGTCCTCAGCTTGGAGCATAAGACCTCTTCACACTAAATGTGGTCAGATGTGACCCACGGGTTTCCCAAACGAATGACCCAAGAGTTACTTTAACCTTATCTTAGCTCTCAATGGCGCAGTCACTATTTTTGGACCATATAATTGCACAGCATAACTATTGGTTTTGGAAAGAATGCAAGAAAACAAAAGCGTATTTAAATTGGGGTGCCCGTTAAGGACTCGCCTACGTATGGCTTCAACCCACATACAACAGAAAGGCGCATCTAACCACTTATAGCCTACAGATTATCTGGGCAAAATACAAAATTAGAGGACTGTGTGTTCTAAGATAATTGCATTTGATAACATTACAGAGTACATGTGAGTAATGAACTTAGCTATATACTTTAAATTACTACAAACTAAACTAGATTGATATAAAGAACTTTCCACAAGATCATGCAGGCGGCAACTGAATCTTCAATTTGGGATTATAATTTAATGCCTTTATTTATTGTCTCAACTGAAAGCCACACAACATATTACAGAATTCAGAAATAAAATTGTCAATCTACAAATATATAAAGAATAACGTACTATTATTATATAGCTAATATACAATGCGACATCTATTTGCAAATTGTAAAACATCAACAAGGTACAACTAATTGCAGCCTGCCATGCAGAGCAAATATAAGCTGCTACAGGGAGAAAAATAGATGCAGCATCTGTCTGACTGCAAAGAGCCAGCGTATGTTTGCAACCAACAAGCCTTAGGCAATGGAAGAAGTTTGGTCTTTCGCAAGGCTGTTGTTTTGGAACATAACATTAATGTATTAGCTGTTCTCTTACTCTCCTGTTACAATCGCACAAAGCAGCATTACTCTCACTGAGATACTACTTTGCAGTATATGTGCACAGTGCCAGGAAACCAAGTCTGTATTTTAGGCATCACGAGCGTCGAATCGCAGGTGAAATTATATCAAAGTAAGATTCAAAGGCTAATAAGGTCTTTTTTACTAAATATTCGGATAGCAAGGAAACCTCTTTAGCACTGCCTGTTGCTTTACTTGCAACAGAGACTTGATACAGAGGAAGTGGACTAGACAGTCACTGTTTTGAGATAATTTACGAGGGCCTCAGAGCCGTTCATTTTTAGCGTTTTCTCTACATTTATTGACCACTGGCACTTCTAGTGTCTTTCACGCACGTGTTATCACTCAGAGAATTTATGTTCAGATCTAATCAGCAGGGACTTGCGTGAAGTGTGACCAGGATAGAACCTGATGGAAATGGACCCCATCTTCAATCCGGTTCATGGCTAATTCAAGCCTCGGAGATGTTAAAGGGGAGCCTGGATCTAAGCGTGGCAGAGTTTTGAGGAAAAGATTCTTTATCATTTCAATGTGGTGCATTTTGTAAATACCCCCCAGCTTTGCACCACCAGTAGAAAGCCACAACTACCTTCATTCTGCATATAGTGAAATCAAAACAAAACACCAAAACTGCTCTTGTGGCTGAAAATGGTAACATTAGAAGCATCTTGGAGCTGTCAGGGGCCGCACCTTGGTCCTTTTGAACCTCTCAGCGTGTTTGATACTGTCTCCCACCCAACGCTGATCTCCAAACTTGTAAAGTTTGGCACTGGGGGGAAAAAAAGCTCTACGCTGGTGTAAGGAGGAGAGCGGGGCAGACCGGAAGCGGACACTGACTGTGCCGCTTCAGTCCAATCCGGAAGCAGGCAGCGGGCTAGTTTCGGACCCGGCAAGAGGGGAGGAGTCAAGGACGGAAGCAGACGCGGGACGCATAAAGCGTCCAGAGGAGGAGCTGGGGGTGTGCGAGATCGGAGGACGGAGAGCGGTGCACCCAGAAGACGGCGAGAGTGGAGCAGGAGAAGGCGGGAGACGAACAAGAGAAAGCAAGGACGGAGAAGAGGAGAACGAGAACAGAACGGAGGAGGAGGAGAGCGGAGCGATAGACGGTGGAATCAGGGTGGAGCCAACAAGACGGAGCCAGGAGAGCGTTACCCTTAAGGCGATCAATCCCAGTGGGCTGAAGGGAGGAGAAGACGCCCCGGGTCCCAGCGCCACGGTCCGAGGGACGGGCCGTGGCTTAAGGCAAGTGCCTCTTGGGGACCATTTGGGTGCGGGGGTGGCGACGCAGGGATGCGTAGTGGTGATACACTGCAAAATTCCCCACAGACCCATCCCACACTTTTGTCTTCGGTGGTGGTAGCAAAGAAGAAACAAAATTCGTACCGGTACTCACCCCGCTCTATTTTTGTTTACTTTTCTCCCTTCCCTCACCGGTCGAGCATACTCATTGAAGACCAAGAGCACGGAGGTCCAAGATCCCTTAACCTCAAGGAAGGCCCGACACAGGAAGACCCTGGATCCTGACTGTTTGTGTTTTATTTTATTGTTTTGGGGTGAGCCACATTCAAGAACAACCCCAGAACAACCCCTAACCTACCTGTAAGAAGTATAATAAAGTAAGAGTAGTTACGCCTTCCTGAACCCAGTGTCTTGTGGTCCATCTTCGCATCGGGCACTCTCATATCCTACAGCTGGTTACCATTCTTCTTATTGACAGACTCAAGCTGCCCCAACCTATGATTCACAGAAATTCAGCCTGTAATGTGGTGTACCACAGGGCTCGTCACTGAGGCTGACACTATTCAACATCAATATGGCTCCAACAGCAGAACTGGTCAGATCATCTGGGTTTAACATCACACAGATCCCACGCGGACAATACACAAATTATCATCTCCATCTGAAAAGACTTTGGTAGTGGCAGAGTGGATGCGCCTTATCTGCCTTAAATCAGGGGCGTAACACAAGCCGCCGCAGCCCCCGCGGTGCGGGGGCCCCTAAACTCCAGGGGGCCCCCTTTGCACAGCACTCTGGCTGCAGAGCTCCCGATTGAGCCCGGAGGGGGCCCCTCCACATGCCTTGCAGGGAGGCCCCCTCGAGTTTCACTACGCCAGTGCCTTAAATTAAACAGGCACTTGTTAAACAGAGAGAAAACGAGGTGTCGAGTTTTGGAAATCAACTCCTGTTTTTGCCATCCAGATGTTTGCCTTCTGGACTTGGTGCTGTTCCTAGCCCAGGTTGCTGTGTTAGAAAACGCGGCCATTTGTTACTTTGGCCTCAGAGTGCTAAAAAAAGATTCTCCCACCACTTCCTCTTCCATCTCATAAAACAGTGATAAAGGCTCTTGTTTCATCTTGCCTCAATTACACCAACTCTTTACCATTAAGAATTTTTTTTTAAAAACCTTTATTTTCCAATTTTCTCATAATCACGTATTACAGAAATGGTGGTTCACTGTTATACAAATTCACATATCAGCATTTAACGTTGTCACATGTTATCAGTGGCAGCTGGTGACATTTGAAAGTGGTAAGGCGTACAAGTTTGGGATGAGTGACCTGTGGTGAGTGGGCGTAAAGCGCAAGCTTGACTGTTGTCAGGGGGTTCTGTGGGGTTCTCGCCCCAAGAAAAGTTTGAAAAAAAGAGTCGCAAATGGTGCTTTTTCAAGCAAATTTGAGAAAGCAATTAGTTAATAAGGCAATTAAAGAAGTTCCTTTAATTAATCATAAAAATGGGAAATTTTGGAGCTGGGCATCTCATTTGTAAAAGCTCTGCAAAGGAAAAAAGCAAGCACATATTTATTGCAATTTTATTAACTCCTTCTTCTGCCACATTACAGTTGTTGATAAAATGCTAGCATTATAATGTCGTAAATAACAATGGCTATAGTATACCAACACAAGGAAAGTCGTTTAAAAGAACATGGAAGAAGTGTGCCAGTGACATTTTATCAGTTATGAGACCCTTCCAATGGAGTGCAACAAGGACAAAATGCACACTTTGCACCAGTTAACTGGCTATCAAAATATACATTTCAGATGGTCAAATCTGACAGTGTGATTTCGTCACATTACATGCCCTGGAGGGGCCATCACATGATATGAAATGCCATTCACTGCCTGGAATTTTTTGAAGGTAGACCTAAACGTCTCATTATTATAATTATTATTATTTGAGTTTTATATAGTGCTAGCTAGACCTACAGGTATCAAAGCGCCTTACAGGTTATGCGAAGATGAAAGAAAAACATACAAACAGCATTTAGGGAGTCAACAGTCATAGTTTCACTACTTAAATTGTGTGATCTTGGGCAAATCAACTCCTCACCATGACTCACACTTTTCATATCTACCCAAAAAATACTAAGAATGCTTTGAAATAGGCTAAACTACATTGATGTACAAGTTACTTACCTTCGGTAACGATGTATCGGGTAGAGACGATTCTAGCCGCAGATTACTTAACGTAGAATTATCCCAAGGCGTGAGACTGGACTCAAAATACTTTCTTTGCCCCAGCATCTCTGCGCGCCAGGGGGGCGGTACCACGCGACTCCGCCCTGACGTCGTCTGCGGGCGTGACGTCAGCGACGTCACATAAGCCCCACCCCGGGACGCTGACATCAGTTTTCTTCAGAGAACTTTTCTGCACCACAACCCAACACGGAGCCATCACAAACAAAACTGTGGAGAGCATGGGAACAGTGTGCGAAAAAACAGTGAAACAGAAAAGAGAGAAACGAAAGGTGAGGAACAGCACCAGTTGGAAAAGTGCCAAGCACTAAGGCACAAAAGACCATAGCGGTGAAAGCCATTACAGCGAAAGAGCAGAGCATCGCTCTGAGGAACACCACAGCAAGCTAAGGAGACATCCTCCCAGGAGGTAGAAGCATGTGAAAAAGGGCACAGCAGAAGAGAGAGAGAGAGACTGCAGCCACCATCCACAACAGTGAAGGGCAAAAAGACCGGAACAAAGGAGAAACAGCAATCCACCCCCACACGACACCACCAAGGAGGGCCATATCCCCTGAAAGGAGCGAAAAGGCCGAGGTACAGGCAAAAAAAAAAAAAACCTCAGAGGACTGCAAAAGAAGCAGAAACCCCAAGCAAGTAAAACGTAGACGAGTAAAAGCAGGCCCCTACACCGGAGAAAAGGTAGGGTGGAGGGATGCAGAAGCACACATGAACCAACCGACCATGTATCATAGGGGAAGGGGTGGAACAATCAAGCAGAACCAAGTATCCAGTCCGAGCAGAGTGAAGAGGACACCCACAGGAGACCAGCCACCCGGAGGGAGGCGAGTCCAGAAAACCACAGGAAAGGTCCTCACAGAACGGGGAGAAAGGGCCGGCAGTGAAGGAATCTGCGGCTAGAATCGTCTCTACCAGATACATCTTTACCGAAGGTAAGTAACTTGTACATCTGATAGAGACTACTAGCCGCAGATTCCTTAACGTAGAATAGATACCCAAGCCATACCCAAAGGGAAGGAGGGCCTGCGAGAGAACCTCCCCAGCAGTAAGAAACACAGGACCCCAGCAAGGCGAAGGGAAGAGCAGGAGACCCCAAGCCCATTCAAGGTACATCGGCCACAAACCCTCATAGGGACAGACAGTCGCATAGGAGCACCCTGGAGGAAAGAACGACCCCAACTCCAGGGAGAGGAGGTAGAACTGGAGGCAGAGCCTGCTGTAGGAAAACACACAGCGACAGAGGACAGCCGAACAGGCATCAGCCGCAAGGAAGCAGGCAAGGCAGGAACGGCTAAACAGCCAAGGAACGCAGGCATAAGAAGAAAGGCACAGGTGCGCAAAGCCCCAGCAGAACAAGAGGCAAGGGCACAAGGGAGCACAACAAGGCCACGGAGGTGGACCAGCACAAGCAGGCGTGCACTGCCAGCAGCGGACAGCACCATGGGGCAGTGCACCCAGAACAAGCCAGGCGTAGGCCGAGGGCAGAGGCCAGGAAAATGCAGAACAAGCCCCAAAGGAGGAGCGTTCAATAGACACACACCGACCCACAATGAGAAATGGGACCAGTCATAAGAGCAAAAGGGGAGACACGGAGGACGGACCAAGCTGTCAACCAGAACACAGGAAAGCCAGGAGAAACCCAGCCCCCCTGGAACACCAGACAGAGGACCAGGCGGAAACGCCGGACAGGAAGGCGGAAACGCCACAACACGGCACCGCAAACAGTATGTCAAACTGTCAAGGGATGGAGGGAACACCGAGAACGACAGAAGCCGGAACAGCGCAAGCTGCGCCCGGACAAGGTACAAGAGACCGCACCAGGGGCAGACAATGATGCCAAGAAAGGCAGGGAACCCGAAAAAGGGGCGACCAAACCTTCCCAGCGCAGGACAGAATTATGCAATAGCTACAAGTACCCCACATTGGGTATGATATGTCCCACTAAAACATGGGAAAACCTCTTAGGGGGAAAAAAACAACCCGCAGCAGAGGACCAGAACATAAAGGCAGGGTATGATACGTCCCAAGAAAACATGGGAACACCTCTTAGGGAAAAAATCCCGCAGCAGAGGCCAGAACAAAAAGGAGCTACAGATATAACCACAGACGGCTTGACAATCAGCCAATCCAAAAACACACCGAAGGCCCAACCTGAGGACACATATGGGTGGACCACAACCAAAGAACCACAAAATCCAAAAGGGCTGTATCAGAAGCCAACAGCACAAAGGGGTCAATTTAAGGACCCGAAGCCAAGTTACGGAGGGGGAGGAGGACGGAGCCCCGCAAGGAGCCACTGAATGGCAGCATCCGCATGGGTGTTAAACAAAAGCACCCCATCAAAGAGCAAGTCAACAAAACGCTCCTTCACATTCTGAGGGAAAACGCTATCCCTCAGCCAAGCATGGCAATGGAGAGCTACTGAACTTGCCATTGTGCGGCCAAGAGCATCAGAAACATCTAGGGCCGAACGAAGAATAAACGCGGCTAGCTCCTGGCCATCCATCATATGGAGTCGCAGATCAGCATGAACACCTTCCGGAGAGGCAGGAGACAGAAGGGACTCCACGGAATCCCACAAGCTGGAAGTAGTCCTGACCAACACACAAAGCGTGTTGAGCGCTCGCAAAGCAGCACTAGAAGTAGCGAAGAGGTTCTGCCCCCAGGAATCTAACCATCGGGCCTCTAGTGACGGAGGAAACAACACCAAAGGTAAGGAAGGAAAAGCAGTCTGCAGAAGAGGGCCCTGAGTAGAAGGGTGGAAAGAAAGGCAGACTGGGTTTTGCAGAGCAGGACGGTGGCGGTGGAGGAGCGACTGGGGCACCGGATTCCCCGTGGCAGGACGCCCCCAGAAGAGAATTATGGAGCTAAGCTTCGAACGGAAGAAGCAGTTCCCGTCCACCAGAGCCCTGATGGAGAACCTCCAGCAAATGGTCCGTAGGAAATGGGGTGGCAGGGTCGCCCATGTGCAAAATGCCAGCGGCCTTGGAAATGGCCCGGGCAAAGGCCGCACACACCTCCGTAGGGCGTCGTGGGGGGAGGGAAGCAATTCCTCAGTGGGCGGCCATCCCCGAATCCAGCTGGAGGAATAAAAGGCCAGCCCCGGAATGGTGGAAGATTGATGGGCGAGTGGGGGACCTGAGGAGACTCTGGGAAGGCTGTGGCTGCGGGACTGGCGAGGAGCCCTCCCTGGAAGACGCCGGGGAAAAAGCCGCAACGCGGCGGCCCGTCTCCGGGGAGGAAGAGACAAAAAGTTGACGAACCTCTGGGGAGGAGGGGGCCTCCGGAGACGAGTCGACGACCCGACGCTGGCACGGCGCTGTGGAGTCTGCCACAGGTGCCGGCGTGAGGTCGGCCGGTGCCGGAGGAGACGCCGGGACGACCTCGTCCACCACTTGCACCCTAGGAGAATGGAGCGGGTCGGCTCCGGGTCGGCGAAAGAACAGCGCCGAAAAGTCGCCGACTCGACCTCCGACGAAGCAGCCGCCTGCGTGGAGAGACGAGAGGGACCCAGGGACATGCCCAGGCCCCTAGCCAGCACCCACGGCACCGCCAGGGTCGACAGCTGTCGGAGCCTGAGCAGCATCAGCTCGGCTTCTGGCAAGACCGCCGCCTGCCCAGAAGACCAAGGAGGATTCGGGGGCGAGCCGCGAGGCCCGGCGACCTCCCGCGACACCACAGGGACCCCATCGGGGGTTTGCGGCGAGGCAGAGGCGCCGTGGGCCGAAGAGGGGAACCCCATAGGGCCGCACCCCGATGACACCAAACCTCCAAAGCCTGAAACCGAACCCGTCGGCGACGCCGCGGAAGGCCCCGCACGTGGCAAGGGATCCGCGGATGTCCCAGGAAGAGGAAGCAAAGGCATTCGCACACTGTCCCCCCACGCAAAAGCGTGAAAAGAAGGCCTGAAAACAGGACAGGAAAACGACCCGGATCCGCGTTGCACGCGGAAAAGAAGGAAACTGATGTCAGCGCGTCGGTGTGGGGCTTATATGACCTCGCTGACGGCACGCCCGCGGTCGACGTCAGGGCGGAGTCGCGTGGTACTGCCCACCGGCGCGCAGAGATGCTGGGGCATAGAAAGTTTTCCGGGTCCAGTCTCATGCCTGGGGATAATTCTACGTTAAGGAATCTGCGGCTAGTAGTCTCTATCAGATATTAATCCCTACACACTAAACAAGTGTCTTGTCACCAGTTACCCACAGTAGCTGCGCAATGCACACAAGTCACAAGCAGCAGCACCTGAAATTCGTTCAGCGCATTTTGAGAATTCTGAGATATGATCCTGAGAGCAATGGTTGCCTCAGACTGAACAGTTGATTATACAATGATAGTTTTTGGCGTCCATTTGAAGAAAAGCTTAAATGAACTAATTCAAACACGTGTTTTAAACCATAACAAAAGTCCATCCCTGCGAATGCACACTTCCCTGCCTTTTTATGATGTAAAGAAGCATACAAGTCCCCCCTGACCGTGGGCCACCCTTGCAAAGCTGTTATCCGAGGAGAGTGCTTAACCATTGCATGCGGTCTTCAAAGTTATTGGAAATGTTTTTTAAATTAAGGATTCCTTTCCATTGTTTACTTACCTGCCTGTTTCTGCACGTCTTGAATGGCTCCAATTCGGTCTTTCAATTGCAGCGCCAGGAATGTGCTGATCACAGCCGTATCAGGAATCAGGTTAGAGCTGAGCTTTAACCCTCTTTTCACCCCTGCTCCATCCTGACACCTGATAGTGTCTGGGGCGATTATGTCTCACCGCCCGTACATGCATCCATTCTTAGACAAGCTGCGCTGCAAAGAGCATGCGCAGCAAGTCTATATGTTGCGAATGTGTGAAGAGGGCTGAAATGAAAAGCGCTCTTCACACATGCGCAAAACATGGAGCTGAAGCACCCATGACCTGTGTTGCTCCTCTGTGCACTTCCGCTGACGCCTGCACAGAAGTGAAAGCAAAATGAACTGACAAATCTGTCAGTTCGTCCGTTTGCATTTCTGGAGGCTGAAAATGCACAGAGAAGCTTTTCTCTCCTCCTTCGTGCTGGTGATGGGAGGTCACCGCCCTTGTGCCCCCTATGGACCAGCCGCCACTGCATTGTTATTACAATGATCTGTCATTACGCCTTTGACATCCGCTCATCTAGAAAAGTCTCTGTTGAGTGTCCTGGTTACACCTGCTTAGTCATGTCTCAATTGCATGCCCATAGCTTTTTAGACCCTCTACCTTATGCCCTCCTTCTGTATATGTGTGATATACCTGTCTACATGTAATGGTGTGTTCGAGTTGAGCAATTCCAAAGTCATGTAGTTCCAAGCTCAGCGTTTATGTGCATTACCCCACGCCCTCCGGGACCAAGCTACTGGCCAGTTGTGAATTAGGAGGGATGTTCGGAAACAGAAGCGAGGAGTCCGTATGGGATCTATACCGTGAGGTTTATTAAAGTTGTGTATCACAATAACATCAGGGTGGAGGGTAAACGGAATAAAAGGTCTGTTGGTTTGGCACAGAGAAGAAGGTATAAACGAAACGAAATGCCGTCGTGACAGGATTCAGCAGGGGTTGTAGTCCTACAAGTCCAAGGAGTCTGCTTCACTCTGATGTGGTCTGGTCGGGTCCTGAAGTTTCAATGTTCTCTCGAGAAAGAAAACAAAGGTGGCGGTCAGTGCATATGTTCTAGACGATCACTTCAACTTCCACCACACCAAGTGAGGAACTCAACGAAGTAGTGAGGGAACACCCAAAGAAAAGAAGAACAGCCCAGGAAAAGAACGGAAGTGTAGCTGATCAATGTATCAGCAAGGATAACTGGATATACTTAAGTATTAAAACAACGTGCTCCGATGTGGGTGATTAGGTTGTTGGATGTGCGGTGGGTTCTTACGGGTTTCTAAGGCAGTAGTGGAAAAGGGTCCCTTGCTCTACCCATTTCCCACCCCCTCCCTTCTGTCCTCCCTCTGCCCAATTCACGTACTGCTCTCTGCCGCAACTCTCCTCAACGGGGTACCCTCTCCAAGCTGTGTATTGAAGGAAAAATCCTTGGTTACTGTCGGAGTCCCTTCCTGGTATTCGTAGTCTTCTTCCCGATAATAACGGTGAGGTACCTATGGGTTTTTTACCATGGGCACCTCGTTAATAGGGATAGTGTTCCCGGGGGCTTCCTCACATCCCCCTTCCCTAGTATTCTTGTTCACAAGAAAAGGGTTTCTAGGGTATCTGGACAAATAATACACATTGGCCTGATCTTTCCCTTTTGGGTGGTGGACCGTATACCGAAAGGGTTGAAGTGCAACGAACCAACGTAGGACTCTCTGATTGTGTCCTTTGTTTCAGGACAACCATTCAAGGGGGGCATGGTCGGTGTAAAGAAGGATTCTCGACCATCCAGATAATAACGGAGGGCCTTGACCATTTGATGGCCAGAGCTTTCTTTTCAATTAACGCGTATCTGGTTTCTCTAGAGAACAGTGTGCGGCTTATGAAAAGGATGAGACGTTCCTGTTGGTTGTAATCTTTTTGTGACAACACCGCTCCAATGCCTCTGTAGGAGGCGTCGGTTTGGAGTAGGAAAGGAGTTTCATAATCAGGGCTCAATAAAAAGGGTTTTGAGGTGATGAGATGTTTCAGCTGTCGGAAAGACTGTAGGGCAAATGGGGAGGGATTCCTGAGCTGTGTTTCTGTTTGTATAGGTTAGGGGTGTGGCGATTTGGGAAAAACAAGGAATAAATCGCCTATAATATCCAAGTAGACCTAAAAAGGCCCTGAGGTCTTTCCGAGATCTAGGAAAGGGGATCTGGGCAATCGCTGCCACTTTCTCTTCTTGTGGTCGGATACCGTCATCACTCAACAGGTACCCTAAATACCTCACTGTGTTGGCTGCCAAGTGACTTTTGGCGGGGTTGATAGTTAACCCTCCTTCGCCAAGCGTGTGGATGAATTGTTTTAAGTGGTGGATGTGTTCTTTCAATGTATTACTGTCGATGATTATGTCGTCTAGGTAAGCTGCTGAGTATTCTCTGTGAGGTTACAACATTATGTTCATGAGACGCTGAAAGGTAGCGGGTGCTCCGTGGAGTCCAAACGGTAATACTTTAAAGTGAAACAAACCTTTAGGTGTACAAAAGGCTGTCTTCTCCCTGTCCTGGGCTCTCAAGGGTACCTGCCAGTAGCCCTTGCAAAGGTTTAAAGTACTAATGTACTGGGCTTTCCCCAATTTTTCTATCATTTCATCGATTCTAGGGAGGGGAAAAGCATCAAACTGAGATATCTTGTTTACCTCCCTAAAGTCAAGGCAAAAGCGTATTGACCCGTCTGGTTTAGGTACTATCACTATGGGGGAACACCACTCGCTTTTAGAGGGTTCTATGACCCCTAGTTGAAGCATCTGGAGGACCTCATTGTCAATGGCTTCTCGCCTTGCCTCTGGGATGTGGTAAGGCCTCAAACAAACTATCTTTCCAGGAGTGGTGTGTATCTCATGTTCCACCAGGGTGGTTTTACCCGGCACCAGAGAGAACACCTTTTGGAACGGAAGCAGAACCTCTTTCAGTTCTTGTTTCAACAAGTCAGGCAAGGTGGAGTCTATACTTTGTTCGGCCTGTGATCCCATTTTTAAGGTTGTTAGAACAGGAGCTGGATCTTCCCATTTTTTTAAAAGGTTTATATGATAGATTTGGGTATGATTAGAAGCGGAATCCAATTCTATTTTATATGTGAAAGGGGTCACCTTTTCTAGTACCAAAAAGGGGCCTGGCCACTGGCTCAGTAGTTTATGTTCTGAGGTGTGCCGAAGTAGTAACACCCAGTCGCCTACCTGCTGTTTTTGGCTGTCTTATCATATTGTCTTTTCTGATCAGTCTGAGCTTGTTCTAAGTTGGCCCGTACAATAGCTCGTACCTGGTTAAGCTGTGACTTAAGGCTGGCCACGTATTCCAACAAGGGCTTTATTGTGTCTGTTACAGTACGCCAAGCTACGTAACCATCCCTGTAGAGTAGGAACCCTCCTGTTGCCCCATACTAATGCTATTTCTCTTTTGGCCAATAATAGGCACAGGGACGCAAACCTTCTGACTTTCTTGGAGAAATTCACAGTGTATCCTAACAACGCCACTTCCGGCGTGGGTATCAGGGTTAAATTAATCATGCTTCCCAGGACAGAGTGTGTTTGTTCCCAATAGGTCTGTAATCTAGGACAGCACCATGTTAGGTGCGCAAAATCTGCGTGAGGGGCATTACATTTCTGACAGTGATGAGGTGTGGAGGAGTCTAACCAGTGTGTTTAGGTCCGAGTACAATAAACGCGGCGCAAAAACTTGAAATGTAACAGCTTGTGTCTGCTGTTTAGTGATACTTCCCGTGTTACCGCGCAGCATTTGGCCCATTGTTCGTCAGTAATATCTCGACCTAGGTCTCCTTCCCATTCCTTGCGCTCACCGAATGGATGTTTGCGCACTCTTTGTATAGTTTCGAGACAAGGTGCGCACCAGTCTCTCCTTCAATGAACAATGTGAGTGGAGCGAAAGAGTAGGGCTCTACAGGGTAAGAGAGTAAAGCAGCTTGATGGGCAGAACGAATTCACCCTAATATGAAATTGTCCATGAAGGGGACGTTCTAGAATCGGGCGTTCTCTGTCACTGAGAAGATTTGTCCATTCGGATACAGGTCACCCACCTTCGTGATGTCGAACTTGGCTAAGGTGAGTTGTACTAATTTTTCTCCTGTAATCTGCAACCAGGGGGGATTAGGGAGGGGAAGGGCAGATAAATAAAAGGAAGAGGCACCAGTGAACCGCACCATCTTATTCCACCCCCAGCTAGTAGTAGATACTGTCTGTATGTCTTTTGGGTCTCTGGGAACCCCCTTGGCAGCACCGTGGCCAGCTTCTCGGGTAGTACAAAGTCTGCCTCCGAGCGCAGATATGGAATCCGTGCGTCCTGATGAAACCAGGCATATGCGTAGCAACATTGGGCCACTAAGTAATACAAGTGTAAGTCTGGGACCCCAAACCCCCCTCTCTCATATGGGAAGGTCAGAACCTGCCAGCGAACCCGCGCTCGCTTCCCCCATACCAATTTGATGAGGTGTGTACGTAGTGTAAAAAAATAAACGTTAGTGAGGGGTATAGGAATATTGGTGAAAAGGTACAGAAACTTGGGCAGCACCACCATCTTTAGGAGCACGACCCTGCCTGCCATAGAGAGGGGTAAACGCAGCCAGTGTTCCACCGACGCCTCCAAGGCACTTATTGCACATCCGTAGTTCAGGCTGATAATCTGGTCAGTGTCCTGATGGATGTGTATGCCCAAATACCTAACCAAGTCTCTGCACCACTTGAGGGGGAATTTGCAGTCCCATGGAATTGTACTGGTAGTTAAGGGAAAGATCACAGATTTGTGCCAGTTAACACCCAGCCCCGAGAAGCAGCCAAACCTAATTAGCTCTCTAATTAACGGTTCTAAACTTTCCTGAGGTTTTCTAACATACAAGATGGTATTGTCTGCATAAAGCGATACTAGTAGGGGGCCAGTGTTGAACTGCAGACCTCTATGCAAATGTCTCTCCTGGAAATGGTGAATCAAAGGGTCCATGGCCAGGATGAACAATAGAAGGGATAGCGGGCACCCCTGCCTGGTACCGCGTGAAAGTGAGAACGGTCTGGACAGGGTGCCGTTCAAACGGAGTCTTGCCGATGGTTTGCTATACAATAAAGCGGTGGTGGCAATAAAACCCATGGGCATACCCATACGGCGCATTACAGAGAGGAAAAAGGGCCATTCAAACTAATCGAAAGCCTTTTCCGCCTCTAAAAGTATAGCCGCGGCGGGGACCTTCGGATCAAATCTGTGTAATACCGAGAAAAGCGTCCTTAGATTTAATGAGGTGGAGAGGTGGGGAACGAAACCCGACTGGGCTGGGGAGATGATAAACTCCATCAGCTGGGAGAGACGGTTAGCGATAATCTTTGCTAATATTTTATAGTCTAAGTTCAGAAGGGAGAGGGGTCTGTACGAACTGCAATGGGATGGGTCTTTACCCGGTTTGGGAAGAAGGATAATGACCACCTCTCGTAACATGGAGGGCAGATTCTGTCTTTCACATGCCTCGGCATACACCTCTATCAGCTGCGGCACCAGCACGTCCTTGCACGCCTTATAGAAGTCCCCAGTAAACCCATTAAGTCCAGAAGCAGACGAGCCTCGCAGGGAATCTATGGCCCCAAGGACATCCGCTACTGCTATGAGTTCTGCAAAAAAATCCTGCATGCCCTTCTCTAAGCACACAAGTGCGTCTCTGACAGGTAAGCGTCCTGAGCAGCGGAGTCGTTCTCAGCTTTGGTAGAGTATAAGGACTTGAAGTAGTTCAAAAACTTGTCTAGAATAGCGATTGTGGAGGTGAGTGTCTGATTTGTGGAGGTGTGAATTTCAGTAATATAAGCTTTGCTATACGGGGGACGGAGCATCTGCGCCAAAACCCAACCGGGGCGTTCTCCCTTGTCATAGTGTCTAGCTGCCTGGTATTTAACCAAGTGTAAGACCTCGCGGTCCGCCGTCTCCCGGAATTCAACGAGAAGAGACAAACGTCTTCCCTCCCTTTCTTGGTCTTTTGAATGGGCTAGGGAGCCATCTAGGTCAGTGAGTTTGTGATCTATGCGTGCCTGTTTGTTCCAAAGATCCTTGAGAACTCCGGCGTGTTTCGAAATGCAGACTCCCCGGATGTATGCCTTGAAGCCCTCCCACAAGACCGCCCAAGTATCTACTCAGCCTGTATTAAGTGAGAAGTATTCTTCGATGGCTTCGTGCACCTCAGCATTAAAAAGGTCATCATGCAAGGCCCGGCCTGGGAAGCGCCACTGCCTCTCAAAAGCCCTCCGGACGGGGGACCTAAGATGGAGTTGTACCGGGGTATGATCAGAATATGTTCTGGGCAGCGTCCCCATGGACCGGAACCAGCCGGCAATACCTGGGGAAATTAGCCAAAAATCAACCTGGTACATGTGTTGACAGGAGTAGTGTGTGTATTCCGAGTGTGTGGGGTTGCGTTGGCGCCAGATGTTGTCTAACAGGGTGCATTGTTCACAGAGCTCTGGTAGTGCGCGGCACGCTCGTGGCTTGGCATCTGGGGTCTTGGCAGTGCTGTCCAGTTTCGGGTCTGTAGGAGAGTAGGGTCTGCTTCCTATGGTCACCCCCACTTTTTGCTTTTGCTTCACTGGTTTTCGATTTGACTTACATGTGGCTGTGGGCCTGCAAATCAGACCCACAGCCCAGCTGTTCTCTCTCTAAATTCATGCTATGTACTTTAGGTACATAACCCAATTGGTAAGGATCACCCTATAGGGCCCTGTACAGTGTACCTTAGGTACCAGGGCATGGGTGTACCCTAGGCCTACCAGGGGCTGCAGCATGTATTATGCCACCCCTGGCAGGCCTCCCATCATGACACAACTGGCTGATCACTCAGCTGGGGCAAGGTCGTGTAATCGCCCCTTGCTTAGGTATAGTATTCCTATACCTACCTTATATATAGCCACATGGGTAACCTTTCAGTCACTCCTATGGCAGGCCTTAACAATCCTGAAGGCAGAGTGCTGGGTAACATGTGAGATGGTGCTCTAGCATGAGCTGAGCCTGTCTGCAGCTTTCGGAACCATGTCCTTATAGCTGTTCTATGATATCGCCTACCATATACTCTTAAAGTGCCTTATAATCCTCGCGGTTATAGTAACTATGGTTTGGCTTTATCAAAACATGTCGTGTAAGGTGTCTAACACTTTGGAATACTACCCCCACCCCATTTCTGTCGATGAGGATAGTATTCCCCACTTCTAGAGGGAGAAGACATGTTGAAGACCTACTACCCGGTTAAAGTTAACCAGAGCCCCAGCATCACAAAATGGATGCTGCTGCCACAGACACAAGTCTGACCTTCTGCTGCTGGGAGTCCTTCCAGCGAGGGAGGCTTGGACAATATGTTTCCTGCCTTGGGAGGTGCTAGCACCACCCTAGACAGGGCTTAGTGTATTGGGGCAGGGAGGGATGAAAGAAACGAGACACTGCCTGGGGCACACAAGGTGTCCCATGCATAGTCCTGTTCAAACCGGTGCTGGGGCACTCCAGCCCCAGTCCTGGCGCGAAACTGGACAAAGGGGAAGGGGGTGTAAGCACCCCCCTCCCTGGTCCCACCCATAGGAGGGACCTAGCAGGTAACCCAGCCCCCCAGATTAGTATAAGAGTGGGAGCTGAGTCCCTAGGACTTTGGATTATCCTGAACTGATACTAGACACGAAACTCTGGACCTTCGACATTCGACGACAAGAAGACTGAAGAATCTCCCTTGTGGCCAAGGAGTGGCCACCCTGTGCAAACAGGCACCAACAAGCGACCTGCCGTTTGCTTTGCCTAAAGTTCTACGAGGAACCGACTGCAGAGCCCGACCAGCGCCTTGACCGCCAGACTTCTCTGACCCTGATCCACATCCACAGCCAAGCTGAGATCCGTGGAGGCGACGAGAGACGTGGGACCGGCTACCTGGGAAAATTGGCGAGTAGCTTTCAGCGCAGCTTCTGAGGCATCCTCGAAGTTGTGCTCTGGTGATTGAGAAGCCCCAACCCCGAGCACCGTCTGCACCGAAGATCAGCCCTCCACACTCCACGAGTTCTGCGTGGGGCCCTTCTGCATTTTCCTGCTCGACGCGTCTGTCCGGTTGCTTGCCCGTTGGCTAGTAGTCTCAGTGACGACGAACCCTTGACTTTTCACCGCTGGTTTGGCTCCTCCAGACTGGCCCTTGCTTCCCTGTGAAAGAGAAGCACCTCAGACCTTCCTGGTCTGCACCTGAAGCGAATTTCCCTTTCCGCGTGGGTTGCCTTTGCCAAGGCTTGTTGACTCCAATCGGGACGTCGACTCCGCCAGCAGCAAGATCCTTCGTGGGACAGCTCGTACCCTGGTTCTGGTCATCCTCGACGCCTCCTGGTCCACGCAGCTGCAGAGACAAGCTTCAAGACATCACCTGTGTTCTGCACGACATCGCCTGGTTCCTTCCTGGTTCCACACGGTCACTGGCTAGTGACCCAGACTTTGTCCCCTCTGCTTGCAGGTGTTCTTCCTTCAAGATCCATCCTTGGATCCACCGGACATCTTCCTCCTGGCCGCCTGCCAGCATCTGTTCTTCAGGCATCCATAGGATCCAGCGACGACACCCGACACATCTTCACACCTATGCACCCGTCTCCTGTGGGTGAGGTAACGCGAGTACTCCGGTGCTCCAGTGGATATTGACTATCCAAGTGTATAAGTCTTTAGTTGCTTCCACCTAGTTACTTTGGAAGTGTCCTTATTCTTCCTATTTCTGATTGCTACATTGCCATTGACTTTAATGTAACCCGCGAGTGTGTTTCCACACTGCACACGCTCCCCGTGGGCCTCCCACTTCCTAACTATTGGTAGGGTAGTGTAGCCCCAGAGATTCCCTATGCCCTAGGCCTACTCCCTGTTCGTGACATGGTACTTATACCACTTTCTTAGTATATGGTTTGCGTGGCCCCTGGGCCTAACTGTATTTTTCCTGTGTAACTTAACGTATGCTACTTAAGAGATTGTTGTGCTTAGACCTCTGAACTCATAAAGAGTGCTGAGGGTATATGTTAGAATAAATACATTCTAATTTTATATATATATGGTGTGGTGTTCTTTCATTTGGTATTCAACGGATTGTAATGGTATAACAGCTGGCTTCACATGCCATACAGAGTTTAGCCTAAGACTGCTCTTGTCCATGCTACCACTAGGATAGCTGGTCTATAAGGTTGACTTTACAACCAATCACCATAAGGGTTGTTTGGACTGATACAAGGTGTACACTAGAACTAGTGACATCATATATCAGGCCAACTTCTCACAGGGTCCAATAGCAATTTAAAATCCTCCCTATCATAAACAGGCTTGGCTCCAATCTAGCTAGTTGGGCTTGCAGTGTATGGAAAAAGCTGAGTGAGTCCGTGTTCGGGCCATAAACACAAACCAATGCCGCGAGATGTCCCATTAGTGATCCTGTAACTATAACATATCTGCCCTCGCTATTGCCCTATCACTGATCGGAGGCTAAAAGGGACCCTCCTGTGCATAAGGATGGCCGTATCCCTGGCGTAGTTGCTATAGTTGGCGAAGTACAAATGTGCTCCCCAGCTAGCAGCAAATCGAGCTGTGTACGATTTAGGCAAATGAGTTTTCTGTAAATAAGCAATATCCACATTGTGTCTCATTAAATAGTGAGTAACTTGCCTCCGCTTGCGGTTGTCGTTCAGTCCCCTTACATTCCAAGACAATGATAGGCCGGAAGGGCCAGCAACATAACCTAACTGGGCCATCAGGCATGTTTTTCAGGCACAGCCTAGTGGTGTAACAGTGTACAGTAAAGTGTCTTGACCGTGACCACTGCTGCACATGAACAATAACATTGAACAAAAAACAATTACTCCCATCCGCCCCCCACCCAACCTCGCTACTCCAAAAGCGAGGCAGAACCATAACCAAAAGAAGAAGTTGAAGTAGCAAGCAACTTTACAGTGCAGAGATGAGCCCCAAGAAGGCTACCTCCGTAAATGTAAAAACAAACCCATGGTATACACCATGAGGGGTGGCAACGCCACGCAATTCGGCCAGCAAACTGAAATCGTACAGAAAAATTATATACATTATCCCCATTTAGTGATTCACCAATGCAAGAAATAGCTTCAAAAAGCGTCAGCCTGTGGCAGAGTTAGAAAACAGCTCAGCACTGGCGTCCGACCCGCTATGTGGTGGAGAGGGGCCCCCATCTATGGGCCCAGACCGATTGTTATTCTGTTTGTACATGTGACAAAACTCTTGTGCCTCTGTGTGAGTGTCAAATATGCGAGCACGGCTCCCAACGTCTACCTTCAACCTGGCCGGATACAGCATGCCATATTTTAAACCCAGGTTCCTCAGAGTGGCCTTGACCCCATTATATTTCCTGCGAGCGACTTGCACCATTACAGTGAAGTTAGGGTATAAGGATAGTTTAGAGCCTTGCCAGATGGTGTCACCATATTCCTGTGCGAGGCGTAATGTTGTGTCAGGGTCCCTGAAGTTCATAACTCGGGCGATGATGGGTCTGGGGGGGCAGCCATGGTTAGGCCATGGCCCCAAAGACTGGTGAGCATGCTCCACCACAAATCCCGGGGTGAAAGAGTCCCTCCCAAACAAATCAAACAGCAGAGTTTCTACGAAAACGTCCATGCGGCCTGCCACGGTGGATTCAGGGACACCTTAGATGCGGATATTATTGCACCTCCTTCGCGCTTCGAGGTCTTCGTTCTTTATGGCTACCTCTTTAAGGATGTGTTCGACATGTTATAAACGTTTTAGTGACTGGTCTGTGCCATCCTCAATATCCGAGATGCGGGCCTGCGCTACGTCTAGGCGCCGGTCATGCACTTGGATTTTGGCCCCCATGTCAGCCAGGCTCTTGTCTAACGCGTCGAACCGCCCATCAAGGGCCCTGAATCCAGCCCTCATCTCTTGGAGCATAGACGTCGCAAGTGCAGGGAGATCGTCTTGGTGTTCTGCACCCTGTGCGCCGTCTGCCATGCTGGAGCCGTCCTCCACAGGTTTGTCTGCGAGTTTTTCAAATTGCAGGGTCTTCTGCTTGGGGTCTTTGCGGCCCATTCCTTGGGGCCTCAGCAGGGGCGTAGTCGCAGGAAATCCAGGAGCAGCAGGGGACTATGAGGATGTCAAAGCAAACCACCAGAGAGCCAAAGTTCCACGTGTCGTGTAGCCTGAGGGCCAGGGAGGTGAACGATGTAGCCGGATGGTGACCCGGGAAGGACTGAAATGGGCTGGCACTGTGTTTGGAGAGCAGATGCCTTCAGCAAGACTGGTCCAAGGGTCCGATGTCTCCCACAGGCCCCGCTGCCGCCAGTGCGAGCCAGGTGAAAGTCCTTTCCCAGTGCGGCCTTAAGTCGTGTTTTGCAGCATTGGTCCGGAAAGTCAGTGTCCTCTGTACCTGTATGCGGGCCTAGACCTCACAACCAGAACGCTGAGCTTGCCGGACCCCACTGGGTGACTGCAGTAGGTAAGTGTGGAAGGTGAACTAGACGATTACGCGGATTATGTGCCCAGGTGGAGGAGTCGGCACCGATGCGATCCCATCATCAACTGTAACTTCAGCCGGTGTTTGAAAGCTGCTCACAATCGCAGTGAGCGGTGAAACTATCAGCACCTCTGCCGCTGTGCGGGTGTGCTGCAGGGAGCATGGACCTTGCCACAGGGCGGCCGGCCGCAGCGATCAAAAGGCCAACACCAGTGTGCACCCCCCTGCTCTATACGCCGCCCTGCCGTGGCCTTGGTAAAATGGCGGGCGCGGGTGAGCGAGCGCGGATGGCCCCAGCCGCGCTCCACTCCGTTCTGTGGCATAACTGGGGGGGGGGGGGGGTCGGGGGGGGGAACCGGCGGTGCCGCTATGCGACCGGACCCACCACAACTATGGCATGCCCCCCACCCGCTATCCCCCCGTCCACCTCCTCACCGCTCCGATCGCCAATGTACACCTGGCCCGGGGTGCGTCACAACGTATCTCCGCACTTCAGCATTGCGACTTCGATATCTCGGTCATCAAGGGCCCGACAGCCCCCGGCGGCAGTTCGCAGGAGTCAGGGCGACCTCAGCAATCCGGCGCCATTGAGTATGGGGTCTTAAGCATAGTTTTCGCCGAGGATAATGGAGGATATGCCAGGCCGGATCACGGAGCTTCAACAGCAAGCAGCCATCTTGTTTGCTTGTGTGGCCACGCCCTTTACTATTAAGACTTCCTGACTATTTGTTGAATATGCTGCAGATAGTTCAGATGAGGCTGCAAGTCACTTGCTGATCATCCCAGCTCGTGAATCCGTAAAATATCATCCGCCCTCACTACACTGCTCCTGGTACAGAAATGAGCCATCTTTAAGACTCTCGGTATCACTCACCGAGCACTTTAGAATCAGGGTCCTCCATTTAGTAGATACATTGATAACCATGGCACCAGCTCACTCGCTCTTTAAGTTCTTCTGCGCAGTTTCTTGCTACCAATTTGAAGATTCTTCTGAGCAGATAAAAAGGAAGGTCGTTCTTTTTTCTCTTGCAAGGACCTGGAATCATCTCCCTCTTGAAATCAGGACAATTCAAGATCTTTCTATGTTCAGGATAAAAATCAAGCCTTGGTTGTTCCTATCCTAACTCGTCTCTCCTACATTGTCAACAATGCGATTACACCTTAGATAAGTGAGCATTAAACAAAATACATTAATACATCCATTCATTGCCTATATAATGAAGCATACAACTCTTTCTAGCGGAATGCCCTTGTCCTGAAATGTTTGCTTCAGTTTAGCTCTAGGCTCATAGTCATACGTTTAGGCTTGGCAGCATTGATGATCAGACTCTTGCTACAGCAATGTGACTCAAAGTCCTTCAGTAGACTATGCATTTGCACGTTATTTACAGACAGCAGCACCGCATTGTAGCACAGAGGAGAATAACAATTACTTCCCGCCTACTGTAGCCACATCCAGAAACAAATGAAGGAGGTAACTGCCACAAGATATTACTAAAAACAAATTAAGTAAAGGGGCCTCTACTCATCTGTGGAGAACTCAAACATCATATGGGCCTAGTGCTTTTCACCGCTACTTTACTCTTCAATTAAACATAACCTTCCATGTGCAATCTAAAAATAAAAAAATCTAAAACATGCAAGGAGATTAAAATGTGATTAAAATAATCAAATTTGAATGATGATATTTGATTAATTTATTCAACAAGCTGGTAAACCCATTTACTAACATTAGGACCGATGGATATATGCACTCTAGTCAATTTAATGACAGCGACTAGGTGCTCTGTCAAAGAACTCACAAGAAAAGTTTGTGGATAAATAAATGCAGCAAGGGATGGTGGTCGAGAAGGGAGAAAGTCAAAAACGGAAAAGGGGCATTAATAGACATTACAGAACTGAATATTATTCTTCAGATGGATTGTCTAGGAAGAGAAATTTGCTAAACAAGTGTCTTTTTTCAAGTTTCTGGAAACTTGAGTGGTTTTCATTTGCTCAAAGATATTCTCTGACTGAGCTCAGAAACAGATATTCGAGGACAGTCTGTGGCCACCAAATCTAAAAGGCCTGAGAGGCCCTTATCGCAGATTGTAAATGTATTTTTTAACAGTTTCTCAGAAATATTAATACTCGTTTCAAATTACACATATTGTGGTCTTTTCCAAGCAATGCAAGAAGACCAGTTGACAAGGTTACTCCTTCCTTGGGTGCTGCATCCTGTTGCCCAATGCCAGAAGACAGACTACTGATTTCATCCTCTCTTCGTCACTCCTACCATGAGCGACTAGGAGGGGTTTAAGTATTCCAATGATTTAACATAAAGGACAGATTTGATGCTCAAGCCTGAGAACGAGAGATCTGTATGCGGTTCATTTGTCTTATGTTTATTCTTCCTAAAATTGCTAGTCATACTGCATTAACGATAATCTACTTAAAATTGGCAGCATGGGGTTATGAAAAGCAAGTTCCAGGTGGAGGTACTTAAAAGTAGCCTTATATAGTTTGATATATTTGTTTAATGGCACATCCTGATTATTAGAACGGTTTGTAAAACATTCTTCTGTTAATCGATACATGTGAGGAAATATCCTGTAAAAAGTTCAATTTACCCATATTTCCTCTGGTAAGGGAGGACCATCCTCGGGAGGTCTGGTGGAGAGGGGAAATGTTATCAGGCTCACAAGTTGTGTACAACTTAACCAGCACATTTAAGCAACACCTGGCTGGCGGCCCTTCAGCTGTTAGTGCAAGAAATATGATAAAACCACAGTATACCCTTCTCATATTTCCTTCCTCCATTAAGTTGCCCATCCTGCTTTCTGATTAATTCGAAGCCGGATAGCATTAGTGCCGGAATAAGTCTCAGTCGGGAATGATTGCATAAGCACTGCATATCTGCAGAAACCTGAAAGAATCACCAACCAGCTGTAGTGTTTTCCTTTGCAGGGAGAATTGCCCTTCTATTCTCCGAGACATCACTCTTGCATCCTTGAAAATAATGCTTGTTTTTACCATAATACATGGTTGTCATGTCACTCTGCACCATTGCCCGGCATCACCCATATATGTGGAAACCATTTGAAGTTCCTGATTATGTATGTAATCATGTGGTAAGGGAAGAGAGAAATGCGGGTGCAGCAGGCAACCTTGCATTGTCTTTGTTTTCCAGGAGTCTCACATTCCCTTTCTGGGCTATCCTGCTGTGGGGTACTTTAGACCCTGTGAAGAGTGGTTGACCTCATTCTACAGATCTTACATTTCCCTTTTTTCTGTTAAATCTTTTATCACCATACCCTATGTATCAAGCTTGAATAATGTAATGGATAACTCATTTTCTTCATGGTGCTGTTTATTATCATTGCTCCTTAACAACCCGCCTTCCCCACTGGCCTTGGGATGTAGGCAGGTTTATGTTTATTAGAATCCAAATAAATACAGTTAATCCAAAAATGGCACTGGTCCGCCCCATCAGATGGTCGGGTGGATCATTGCCCATACTGAACCTGCGGTCACCTACCTAATTTCTGGTCCTGTACTGTTTAGGGCTCATGTGTCAAATATAGGGTAATAAAATATGTTACCGAAAGTACAGTACCTAGTAGCCTTTCTGGGTTGCTTGCTTAAATAGACAAGTCCTCTGTTGATATCTCTGTGAACTCTACTTCAATCTCCACTTTCTGAATCTTGTTGCATTATAGTTCTTCATTCTTATAATCATCATGTTGTTCTATTACTACCCCTTTTGTAGTTTTCAAAGAAATCTCAAATGGGCTCCTATTTCAGTGGATACTCCTGTATTCACAGTTATGTATGTCAGGAAAATAAACAATGACTTCAGAAAAACCACCACATTCCTTTTTCATGACCAGGGGCCAGGTTGACAACAGGGAAGGTATCCGCTTCTGAGATTACCCAAAATGCGTAATAGATGCCGACAAGAAAGTTGACCGGATTCTCTTGGTTGGTGGAGAGGGCAAGGTTAAACAATTAGAAACAAGTCATTAAGACAATGATAGACACATATAGACTAAGTAAAGGGCTGTGCAGCTATTGATGCGGTCAGCTCTTACTCTGGCATGTGACGCATTGTTGGAGGTAACTTGCAGCATTATTCAGAAACCAATACAAAATGTCACCTACACGCTCAGACGTAAGGACCACAATGGCATCCCACGGGGATGTGAACGGCCGACATGATTGCGTAATCTTTGTGCTAATATTACTCATTGTGGAGATCATAGTCATTTTCTATCTGTTCAGGAAACGTGTATTGTGGTTTAGCATGAATAAGTACGGGGAAGACATATCGAGGACACAGGTGTGTTGGAGCCAAGGGAGTAGGCAGAAAATCAAAATACCCTCCACTTTCAACTAAAGCTCTGATGGTGCCGAGCAAATGGCCCGACCATCCTTAAAGGAGCTCCCTTTTCTCTTTCATACAACCATCTATCCATTCAACCTTTCGCCTTTTCATCCACCCACTGATATCCACTATTTCACCTTTGCATTCTGTCATCCATTGATTTTTTTAATCTCCCATTCAATCTCTCACCATTCCATCCATTCACTAGCCAATCCATCCATCCATCCATCATCTATGCATGCACCCATCCGTATATACATCGACCAATCATTTGACTTACTCATCCATACATAAAGCTTTTCATCCATCAATTGATCACTTTACCCATCCACCCATCCATCGTCTTAGATTTCCATTTAATCTGCCATCCATCCATCATCTTAGATTTCCATTTTCTCTGCACTTCTTCCATCCTACAATCTACCCATTCATCCTCTCATATTTCTAGTTGCTATGCCATCCTTTCACCTCCTCATTCATTATCTCAGATTTTAATTTACTCTGCTATTCTTTCACCCACCCATCTATCCTCTCAGAGTTTCATTTACTCTTCCATCGTTTCACACACCCATCCATCCTTATCTTCAGATTTGCATTTGGTTGGACATCTTTTCACCTACCCATCCATCCATCCATCCTCCCACTTTTCCATTTACTTCACCATTCTTTCACTTTCTCATCCACCCACCCATCCATCCTCTCAGATTTACATGTAATCTACCATGCTTTCACCCACCTATCCGCCTATCCTCTCACCAACTCATCCACCCAACCTTACAACAACCATCCATGCATCCCTTCACCCACCCATCCAAAAGTCCTTCTGCGCACCCATCATTTCACTCACTCATCCATCCTTTTACTCACACATCCATGCATCCTTTCAGCAGCCTATCCATCCTTTCACCCACCATCCTTTCGGTTACTCATCTATCCATCCTTACCCATCCATTTTTTCACCCACTCATTTATTCATCCTTCTTTCCCTTTTCTATAAGCCCATCTTTTCTCTTCTTTATAGCTTTGTTTATCTTTTATCTGCCAAGTTTCAAACATAAGAGGCCCATAAAGCCTGTGCCAGATTAAACTCTGTGAAGGCCCCTAGGCAGTCGAAATTTCGGGCCCCCTCTCCAAATTAAGAAAGCTTGATTGTAATTTTCTTTCAAGATCAAATCATTATTATTTTGATCCATTGTCACCGGACCCCTCAAAGGAATGGGGTCCAAAGGCCGGTGCCTACTCTGCCTATTTGGTAATCCGGAACCGCATTAAGCACCCTACCCCAGCTGTAGTTGCTAAAGCTGGGGGTTCACAACGCCCCTGATTGGAGCACGTCAACTGCAATGCCCCATTTTACCGGGTAGCAACCTGAACGCAGGGAATTGCAGTACTGAGCCTGCTATGCATTCCCACACGTTTAATAGCAGCAAGTCGGATGTTGGTGGTGTGGATGTTCAGTTGTTTGTGGATCCAAACACGTAACTAATAATAGTTAGGGTACTAAATGATTTTTAAAAAAAACATTTTTCAGTTATTTTGTATAGCGTGCAAAAGGGCTAAAAGCATAAGAGCGCTTTACAAAGTTCCGTTTCAGTTCAAAAGCCAGAAACAACATTCATAATTTTACGTATCATTTAAACCACTTACACACAAAACATCTATATATATTTACAAAAAAAAGTTTAAAGAGATGTTATAGTTTGCTATGGTAATAATATTTTACTTTACATTAAGAAAAAAACAGAAAAAAACCACAGAATTTTACCATTTATAGTTTTTTGTTTGGTTGTATGAAGTTTTATAAAGCGCGAACTTGACCCGAAGGTATCGGATATCACAGCGCTTTAGACGAGCACCAGTTGCGTTATAAGAGGGCACATTCATTTTTGTTAGGTAGGGGAGATTAAGTAATTTGCCCAGAATCACAAGATGTAGCACATCCTTGCCAAAACTCAAATCTGGTTTCCCAGATTTGAGGTCAACTGCCCTAGCCGTTAGGCCAACTCCTCTCCCCAAGTTACTTCAAGTAGTTATAACTCACGCACCCCATGTTACCTTGTCATCAATTATGTCATTTCAGATGTCATTAGTGAGGTTATCAATGATGTCACAGAACAAGTCATGAGTGATGTAATATGTGACGTCATAAGCAGTGCATGAAAAGGGCAGAAGTTATACTGACTTGAAACATATACAGTTAGTGAATTTCAGTGTTTTTTTTAGTTACAATATTACGTCTAAACTGACATTTTCTCCTAACTACAACGTCATTTTAACCTTTGGTTTTTTTCAGTGAATTTCAGAGGTTTTTGCTTTAATGGAACGAAAGATATTACTACCATACTTAATTATATTGTCACTTTGACCTTTGTTTTTTTAAATGAATTTCCCCAGTTTATTTTTATTGTAAAGTAGTATTTTATTACCATATTGCAATGTGTCTTAGTTATGCCCATGTAGAAACACTGCCATCTTTCACCATGAACATGTTTCTTAAGTTGCCTTCCCTTTCTTACAATCACCTTTTACACACATTTGCGTGAGTGACAATGCTGAAATACTTTCTCTGAAACTGCTTCGCTTACAGATTCTACTTCGCAAGACCACTATCACATCTACTTGAACACCATGTACAAGGCCTCGACACACATTGTGCAAATGTTCTATTTTTCATCCATGAGGCAACAGAGGCCATAACAAAGCTGGCTTGCCTAAGGACTCGAAAGGATGCTTTTCATTATAAATAAACAAGGATTTATGGGTTTAGTTAGAGAAGCGCTTTGCTGTCATTGGCAAGGTCTCTACATGCGGAAGCTTCGGCCCAGCAGCTTGCTGATATCTCTGAAAAGGGTATCCAGCTTGTGACCAACACCAGGACTTACATTCTTTCTCTTCAGGTAACCAGGGTTGGATCATCCAGCACTGGGATTCTTGCAGAACACGTGCCCTAGACACTTAGGTTAGGGACTGTTTATTACGAGTACGTCTGTAATAAAAGAGGCGCTCTTGTGATTTGGTACCCAATGATGACCCTCAACTACCACCATTTTAACTGACTTTAGTGTGCTATTTTACCTTAGCCTGGATATATGAGACGGTCCTGCATATGCCTGCTTCTCTTCTGTCTTGTAATCTTGTTATCTTTTAGTGAGAGCTGTCATGGAGTAGAACAGTACATTTATATTATAAGTGCTTACTATTGGCTTTGACATGGTTTCATGTAATCTTTTTCCTTTGGCTTTGCCTTGCTGCAGTTTCTCTGCGTGCACAGCAGTGCTTGCAAGTTGTTTGGGTTAATTATTATTGGCTTTGACATGGTCTCATGACAGCTTGTTTTCTGACTTTGGCTTGCTTCTGCATGCACAGAGTTATGAGTTCTTACTATTGGCTTTGACATGGCCTCATGTGTAACTTTGCCTTGCTCCTGCCTACACAGCAGTGCTTGCGATTCATAATTCAAGGATTTTCTGCTCCTCACTTGTTTTTCGCACCTCACTGACCAGGATATTATCTGTGGAATGTACAAACTCTGTCTCAGAGTCAAAATACAGAGGCTTGGCCAGCCACTGTCTTGGCCTTGACGCAGACTGGTACAGCCTGCTCGTTTTTTTCCCAATGAGAAAGGGGCAGGGTTTTCTAGAAACTTTGCCTCACGTTGAATAATGATATTTAAGCTGGAAGCTTTCGTAGGTCAGGTGGAAGTTGACAACAGAATAGATGTATTGCTGTGGAATGGTGACGGGACTTGAGTCCTGACTGACACTCCTACCTGGGCTGTTGAAAGGGCTTCCCCAGCCAAAGAGCGGGCAAGGATGCTGCAGAATCAGTCGGTGAGGTGTTCCTAACCACTCTCTCTCTCTCTTTCTCTCTCTTGTATATATTTTATACTCTTTGCCATCTGTATATATTGCATTCTATTTCAATTGTTCATTTAATTATTCATTTGACATCTGAGAATCTGCATTTACTGATATATTTGGCTTACTTTTTTTGAACATTGCAGTAATCAATAGTTTTCTTTGAGTCTGCCATAATTGATATATTCGGCCTGTCTTTTTAAAATGTTGCATTAATAAACTTGTGTGTGTTATTTTAAAAGCACCAGAATTTGTTTTTCTCGCCTTGCCTACAAGAAAATGCTGTGTCCTTTCCTCGTCTTTGGGAAGTGCTGTTCAAAGTGTAATTTTAAAGGTGCAGTGGCATATTTGCCTCCCAGAAAGGAAGTACAGGGGTTGGGTGTGTTCTTTTAGTGAAAATTAGATTCATTACAACATCACATTTTCTATATTGTTTTATAGGCCTGAATATATACAATGCTTTAGCACGATGGTGGAACTTTTTATTCTATCGACTGTCCTAGTACATCTAATAACTTTTATCTGCTTCTGTCTATTGATCTTTGCAGCACATATATTCTATACAAGAATAACGTTGGTTCGATAAACATTGAAAACATTCCACAGTGTATTCCTTGTATATTTCGCTGAGAATAACAGAGCACGAGTGACCGAGCAAAAGGCTTCTAGATCTGTAACTACAATTTCTGGGGGATCAGGGTTGTCATGTTCAGTGCATGCCAGAACCATTTCCTACCCACCAGGGTTTAGGGGAGCTCATGGTGGCACTGTAAGTTTACTGGCCTATAGGACAACCTATCCTGAGGGGGTGCATAGAATCAATCTGGCACCAGACCAACGGTTATGGCATCCACAAACACGTAGGTTCCTTCCATAAGTTGGAAACTACACAACAAAATGTTACTATGCCAGCCCTATCACACACAGCCTGTGGGGTTGGACATCTCACGCCACACACAGCCTTCGGCATGTAAGCAGCCAACTCACTACAAACACTCGCACCACCCCTTTTTTATAATGGTTTTCTGATTGTGTGGTACCGGTGCGGAAGCCAGTATGGCTCCCTTGTTCCTGTGGGACTCTTGCAGGAGCAGGGGAGTACGGCTGGCTTCCGCCAAGTCCTGCGGGATAGCAGCAACCCCAAAAATATAATGCTCCTATATATCATATATTTTACTGAGTCCTCATGTCCTGAAATACCAGACGCAACATTTCTGCTTATGATGCGGCCAGTCAATCAGGGTGTAAAATCCCACTGAACTTGAGGGAGCAAGATAGCAAAAGAGGACCTCTTGGCCAATGTAATTGCTCTATTATTTAAAGTTGAAGCCATGGTTCAGATATACATACATTTTGAACCTTAATTTCTCAAAAACTACATAAAGAATTTAAACCAAATCACAAAAAACACACTTTCTGGGTAAAGACCAAGCTTTCTGCCAAATTTGGAGTAATTCTGTTTAGCTGTTCGGTCTGTGGTGTTGCTCAAAACTGTGTTTTGTCACCGCCCTTTTTTCTCAGCTCCCTCTTGATTGATCACCCCAAAACTTTCAAGGAAGAAGTTAAGGTAAATGAAAATGTTTTGTAAAGTTTAGTGAACATTTATCAAAGATTTGTCTGACAGCAACAAAGTTATTAGCAAACTAAAAAACACTCTTTGTTTGGTAACTAGGTAATAACAATAACTACACAGTGGTGCTCACAACTGGGTAATTAATATAAATATTCATATCACCCAGTGGCAGTTATCACTGGGTAGTGAAAGTTAGGATCGTGTTTGCATAGGAAATTCATTTTATTGTTTGCTTATAGCTTTGGTGCCGTTTGACTGATCTTCACAAAACTCCTCCCTTCCCTCAAAAATGTTTTCACCTCAGCTCCTTCCAGGAAAGCTTATAGGTGATCAGTCAAGTGGGGTCCGAGAAAGAAAAAAGGGGGGGGGTCCCAACAGGTGTTTTCCTCATTCATTTTTCCAGAAGAATGTTAGACACCGCTACAGCCCAAACAGCAGAACGGATTTATACCAAATTTGGCAGAAAGCTGGATCATGGTCCAGAAAGATTGCCACTGTAATTTGGTGTAGAATCGTTCAGTAGTATTTGAGCAATAAATGCTCAAAACCATTGAATATATCATGCTGCCGAAGAGCCACGGTGCGGACAGATCTCATAGTGGGATCTGATTGGCTGCCACTACATCAACATCGATGCGGCGGAAGCCATTTTAGGCCTGAGTACTAAGAAAAACAGAAAAAAACCATAAGGCGGCAGAGTAGGAATATCCAGACGCCCTATAGCTGGGGTGAAAAACATTGTCTTTAAATTTTGCTGGAAATTCACGGACAATCCACAAAGACGCAGTAAAATCAAATAAAAATATTGAAGAGTGTATTTCTAAAAAATACCCCACCCCCTGGAGTGGGCCACGGGCTGGTGCATATGTTTTTTTGCAGGAGGGGGGGTGCGTGGTCACCCTCCACAACCCTTTAAGAAGCACCAGAGACCCCATCGCCTGGGACCGATATCTTATTGGAGGGAATGGAGTGCACACCTCCCCACCCCCCCAGCCTCAAGCCTGAAAAGGCCCTGGAGACCCCATACTCAAGGTTGTAAAACAATTTAAGGGGAGAGTTGGCACGGCCTCCTGTTCGAGCGCATATTTCTAGATGGGGAGGAGGGATGTGCACACACCTCCAAGAGCCATAAAGTGGCCATAGGGACCCCATCTCCCCGGGCCGGCTAAGGTATGGTGTCCTGGGTCCCCAACGCCCCTGACACAGTCTAGTTCCCTGCTCAAGCATATGGGCAGGGACAGTGAAATGTCGTCCGACCGGGGGAAGAGGAGCACAAAAATGCTCCAACGCGGCGGGAGAACACAACTTTCCCTGCCCATGCTTTCGGGCAGGGAAATAGAATGAATTGCATCCATGCCATGGGAGCAAAGTAAAAACCTCTCCCACAGAGTGGAAGCAATGCTGGCTCCTGCTGCACCTGGAATGGGTGCAAACAGGGGAGCCGGCGTGGCTACGGAGGCTCGGGCCCACAAAATGGTCCCAGCCGTGGGGTGCCCTGGGTGGGCACCCAACATAAAACAAAACAAAAAAAAAGATGAGGCTTGCTCCTGGAGAGGTTCCCCCAAACAATAATAATGGTAAGAGGGGTCCCTGGGCCAGAAAATGCTGGCTCCTGCATGGCCCTGAGAAATGGGCCCACTTGCAGGGATCAGGTTGGGCCCTGGGGCTCTCCCTGCACCGCCCTTTAAAAAAAAAACAAAAAAAAAAACGGAGACGTCCCGAATGGGGGACATTGACAAAAAATTTAAAAAACTAAATAAAAAGTGTGTAATCAATGAGCGGCCATTGCTTCTCATTTATTATTTACAGCTCCTTCAAGGAGGGCTCCATAATGCCCTAGGAGGGCTACTTACATATTGTTTCAATTTGGTGAAGTCCCTAAAAGGGGCAGGGGCACCACCAAACATTTTTTTTTAATGGTGATGGGTGCTGCAGGGTGTTCTGTAGTCCCCTAGCAACTTTAGGGGAAAAAACAATAAGTCTCCTGGGTCAGTGATGCCATGACCTTCGGAGAACTTACCATATTTTTTAAAGCACCTCCAAAGCTGGAGCTTTTGCTCTAAACTTTAGAGTGGAGCACCCTATAGAGGCCGATACTATGGCTGCATTTTATGTGGCCTGAATATGTATAACACAAAAGATAGAAGGCTCTCTTGTAGTTGTTATTATAATTGTATTTTTTGGGCTGAAAAATGTTAAAAGAAAAATTTAGAGAGACATAAATAAAATAAAATAAACATTTCTCTATTTATTTTCATGTTTCAGCCACATCATGTAATAATAAAAACTATGTACAGAGTCACAGATAAGTATTTTAATAAACATTTTTAAGTAATCAATATTAATAACGTTTGCAATCTATGTATTATTGAAATATATATTTGATTAATATTATTGGTGATTTTTAGAGCAAGATAATAGATCTGCTTTATATAAAGGGGTTTGTGTGGGTTGTGTGGAGAATGGGAGCGGGAGGGGGGTTTGGCCACAGAGCCTCGCCATGCATTGCTAATTACCACACATATTACATCGCTCATGATATGTTCTATGACATTATTGATAATATCACTGCAACATTTTCAATGACATCATTGATGACAAAACTGTGTATGGCTGTCTTAGAGCACGAGTTACTTGAGATTACTATAACTGGTGAATTTCAGTGGTTTTCTTCATTTAAACCAGCATGTTTTAACTGACATTTTCACTTAACTATAACGTCCTTTCAACCTTTATTTTTTTGAGTGAAAAAGAGAGAGAGGCAGAGAGAGAGAGAGAGAGAGTATGTGTGTTTTTTTTCCGTCAAGACTGGCTGAATTGGATTACTTCAAATCTACATATTAGAATTTGAACAAATACCCACACCATGCAAGAATGAAAGGGATTAAAATGATCACCACCGTGTGAGGGGGTTACTAAACTACATAACAGAGGTAGTCTAAAACAGATTTTGCCAACAAGTAGCTTGTGAGCTACTGGTAGGTCTCTAGTTACCCTGAAGTAAATCCTGTGTGCAGCTCAGCCTGCTAAATTAGAAGCTTTTGATTATTCAATTAGCATATTCGACAGAATGATTGAAAGTACTAGTTGCTACTTTGAATAATGTTAGTAAATCAGCTGGACACAAGAGTGAATTATGTAAAATATGTTTCTGTGAAGGACAACATTGTATCAAGATTTCATCATTGATAGCTTATGAGAGCTAGTATGTGATGTAGTTGATACTAAGAGTTTTGGCAGTGTCTTGATATTATTGAAGCATGTGGTTTTGCACTTGAGAGTGCTGTGGGTCTCTACTTTCCTGGAGAGGCAGATCCATGCAAAATTTCCCACTGAGTTTAGAAAAGCTATAAGTCCCCTGTCCCCTTATGGTATGCTAGGATCTTCCAACCACTATATCTGTCATATGTCTATTTGACTCATTTAATATTGAAAATATTTCCTTTTGTAGGGAATATATTCTTCATAAGTTCCCAAAGAAACAAGTTTCATCTTTTATTTGGACTGTTTGCTGAGCCCTTCAGCATAAGTGATCTACATTGAACTACCAGCTGCTGGTTTCCACACAGAGAGTGTCGGTGTGGAAGTTAAACAGTATCCAAGATGTGCCACTCCTTGTCGATTTGTTTTTCATGCGTGTATATAGTGTTCCTATTTCTAAACACGGCACAGATGTCCAACAATTTAGCCAATGTTCAACACTGGCAGAAGCAGAAGACTAATGTAGGGCTCCAATACAGAAAATAAATACCGAAAGTAAAGACATCCTTGAAAGATGGTTCTCAAAGGTGTGGGTCACCAGATCGCCAAAAGATAATCTTTCAAGTTATGTAAATGGACAAGTATATGATGAGTCATCATGAACACAGGTTAGTTTCCTGATTCTTTCTCCAAAGAGTGACCCTCTATGATCAACATCAAATTTCAGAGGAGACCTTCAGAGCAAGTCAAAATTTGCGGAGGATGCTCTGCCAGCCCTCGTGACAGGGTGCTTCTGCAAATGTGTTTGTCTAATATCAACCGTGACAAAGCTGTATCTAAATGGGACTGCCAAATATCATCTTGATTTCATACTTTAAGCTCAATACTTTACAAGCTTGAAGGAATCTTGGGACACTTCAAGCATCAGAACTAGATTATAGTAAATAGGAGTGCATACTAAATTCCGCAATATAATGGTGAGGAAATGAATGTAGGTAGACAAGTGATACACCAAAATCCGAAACCTTTTATGGAAGGCAAGCCTAGCGATGTCATATAGAACACACAAAACCATTATAATGTGATTGGAGGAAGAGGGAGCAAACACTATCATGGGACTAAGATCCCCACCATGATGTGTCTGGGACGGTTGACGGCTGGTTTTGTGCAGAATCCTACTTAAGCATCCACATACCCAACAGGACCCAACAGGACTGTTGATTGTTTTATTACCCTCAATGTCACTTTTTTCTCTACTCTATTATCGACAAATTTAATTATACACTTTACAAAAGAAAGCAGCTCAACTTTACCTTTAATTACTCTACAATGTGTGATGCAGCTGTCTAAAACATGTCAGTAAACAAACAGAGACTATATGACTAGGGAAGCGCAAGCTGCTTAAGATTGGGTCTAGTGTATGAGGAGTAATTTTATATTGATATTTAACACAAACTTAAACAATAACTTGATTTATGACCCTCTGTCTTATTACACAACAGAAAAAGTGGATGTGACCGTGACTCGACAAAAGTTTCAAGCAGTTTACCTGAGTGGTGATATCCCAGCCATCTTCCAACGAAACCATGACAGAGGAACCACACTCGAGAAGTTCAGATACAATCACAGACAACTGCATTATCCTATGAATCTGTTTAATAGGAGGAGAGGCAGGGTTAACAAAATAATGCTTAACATGCCTAGAAAAGCCAAGCACATTGTTTAATATCAAAATTAAATCTGGAAAAACAAAAACGCAGAATAAGTAAATCTAAATAAACCACATAATAGAGGTATTCTACAACAGGTTTTGCCAACAAGTAGCTTGCAAGCGACTGGTAGGTCTCCAGTTACCTAGATTTAGTTCTCCTGTGTGCAGCCAAGCCTGCTAAATTAGAAGCTTTTGCTTATTGAATTATTATATGTATACCAAATTTCAAAAGCGGGTATTAGGCAGAAAAATGTGTGCATTTTCACTACTTATAACCTGATATTTGGAGTGGTTGAATTTCTAAAATATAATTCAAGTTGATATTTGAGTAATAAATTGTGTGGCGTTGGGGAGACTTATAACCCATATTATTACTGTGGTGCCAGGAGCATTACAGCTATGGCTATTATGTATTACCCATGTGGAGGCAATCCAAAATGATAAAGCCTTTTTCTCATTACTGCTGGCAACCCTGTTGTATCCACCAAAGTGATCACTGCTAGTAATATTGCATATGGTGGCCACTAATGCAATTTTGCCTGATATGGTCACTTTTACAAGACTAATATTATTAGTAGCTCTGGATGATTGTCATTGAACAGAAGTAGCTCTTATTACAGAGAAGGTTGGAGACCACTGGTCTAAAATCTGTGCTTTGTTCGCTGTGTGGTGAATCTCTTACTTTTTCACTCACACCAGAAATTACTTCCAGTAGTTCTAGTTCTCCAGACAAGTTTGTCTGTGCAGATTTAATCTACCAGACTAATATTTCCCATTCAGAATGTTTTTAAACTATATTTATCAGTATTATTAGGAAAACATGGTGATGCACTACTGCTCTCATGCAAAGTATACACTACGGAACAATCGATCCTGGTCCTGTCTCTGTTTGTGACATTTTACGTCAGACATGAAAGAATTTGAGCTTTGGACACCAATTATTTTATGCATCAAACCCAGGAACAAGCTAACATTATATGCCAAATTATTATTTGAAGACAAAGTCTTAATTTTTTATCATAACGTGCGCCTTTTCCAGTGTTTTCATGTGGGCTGGAAAAAATAGAAGAATTCATTTAAATGTTTTAAATGAGGGTGGGATAGCATCTGAAGACATATTTGGCACCTACCACTACACTAAAATGAAATCTGCTATAAAGGTATTCTGTACATCCTGCATGAAGCGACTGATGTCTCAAGTTTGTCCTTTGGTACATCAGCCAATTGCTTGACACATTCATTTCTGCATTTTAAAAAGGGCTGGTGTTGCCCTAATAAAATGCATTTCTTCATTCTTATTGGAGACACCATAACTGAAAGGATTCGGACACTTTTATGTTTGGCCTCAATTCTGGGACACATATGGATTCCTTAGCAGTCAGACTAAAAAAAATGCAGTTCCAGAATAACCTATGCCATTCTTGTTGCATACGGTTTACGAGGCACCATGAATGGAGGGGAACAAAGATGGATTATATAAATGGATCCAGTTGCCAAATAGGTTTAGAAATTTGTTCACACAATGAAAACTGGAACTCAGTAAAATCCTTCCATTGCTGAGTGTGTTTAGGAAGGCAAAACTGAGTTGAGTGTCTGTGGATAAATAAAGAACACATTCTGTGAGTAACTCTTCTTTGTTTTGTTGAAAGATACTTCAAAGGATGCTAGAATATCAAAAAGCTGGCGTCAAGGATAGGTTTATCACAGGGACGAATTGCCTGAATCTTATTCTATCCTATATATGTAAACACATTCCCTTGCACAAGCTATCACAGAAAGAAATTGTAAGAAATTGGGATATAAGTTGAGAGGGGTGAGAGACCCACTCAAATAAGAAATATAATCCTTGTCAGAATGAACCACCAAAGTCACTAAATAAACCTGTGCTTAACTCTCTAGTATCTTTGTACAAATGCAGGCAGGCTTACCTTTGAGGCAATGTGTAAAATATGTATGCAGCACTCTAACAGTAGTAAAGTGAAAATATAACACCAAAAAAATCTAATAAAAAAAAAATAGAGTAAAGTTTAGTCAATAAAATGACACAGAAATGACAAAAACCCAATAAGTATACTCTAACACCAGCCAAGGGAACAGGACCTGACACCTTTTGGGGATTAGGACTCACTCTAGCTGAGGCCACTGGTCAACTGGGCAGTTGCAGCGAAGGCCTCTGGAACCTTGTTATGTCCCTGTAGCTCAAACAGGAGGTCAGACAACCAACACTCGGAGCAATATCTGTGGTCTTGGGCTCAAGGCAAGCAGGTGCAGTCTTCCTTCAGACTCGAGACAGCACAGCAGTCCTCCTCCTGATTCCCCATAGGTTTAGGAATGTTCTGATCAGAGGTTCTGAAGGTGCCACTTTTATACCCAGTGCCAGCCTGTGTGTGGGGGCCACTCCCTTTGCCTGACTCTAAATTTGAAGTGGTCAGTTCTTCCTCTCTTTCCTGGGTCTGGCTTCCATCTGTCTAGGGTAACAAAGGACAGGCAGGTCAAAGTGCGAGATGCATTTGCCAGTGGCAGGGCATACATCTTCAAAGTCAGGAAGGAGGATTGGACAGGCTCGGGCTACATTTTGAAGTCCTGAAGGGCAGAGTACCACCCCCAGATCATCCTGCACAAGAGAGGAACACCCTTCCCCACACTCAAAGCCCTTTTATCAACTGACTGAGAGAAATACACATCACACCATAGAAGAGCCATTAACGGTAAAGTTACCCTGGACACTGACAGAAAGGCACATTTGATTTAGGCAGGGCAGGAAAATGCTACTTTTCTAAAAGAGGCCTTTTCAAAATAGCAAGCTAAAATATGACTTTACTGTAAAAGATTTTAAATTATGATTCAGTTCAGTTCAATAAGCTTTTATTCGGTTTGCATAACACAACCATGTAAGCTGTACAATTTATTCTACATTTATTAAATCCCCCTCATATATAATTAACACACACAATATAATCAGTACTGCTCCTTCTGGATAATTACTAAAATACATATTCTCAATAAAACATCAAAATGTGCAAAATCGCTATAAAGTGACCTATGCTAAATGTGCAAAATTGCAATATCAACTAATTTTTACAGTACATGAAACTGTGCAAATTCGCAATAGAGAAACATCTCATAAAAATGTATAAGGTGCAAATTTACGTTTTCTATCCATCTGTTACAGTACATAAATGTGTGCACATCTGCTTTAAAGTGCCATATGTTTATGTGCAAATTGCAATAGTAACACATTTTAAAAATATTATTGACTTTCTAGCAGCTCTACATTTCAAGATAAAACTAGCCACATAAAAACAGATATCTGAACTCTCCAGTTTGCATAGTAGTCTCATGGCATTTGCGGTTAAACGAATATTATATTTTAAAAAGATTGGTTTTAAATAGTATTTCCTAAGGGATACATAAGATTTGCAAAAAAGTAAAAAATGGCAGCAACTCTGACTAGCAATATTGTCACATGGACATTTAACTTTGGAACGTTTACCCATATCTGGAGAGGCTACAAGATGGTGGACAATACCCAACCTGAGACGGGATAATACAAATCGATGCGAAGAATTTGTCACATCTGCCAAATACTGTTGGAATCTACTTTTAAGATCAAGTTGCTTGTAAAGCACAAATGTTTTTTGGATCTCTAGTAATTTATTCTCTCGTTCCCCCCTCTTAAAGGACAAAAAGCAATCTTTTATCTCTTTTTTGGATAGTGTTATAACCTGTTCGGACTCAACAAGGATGTTAAAATCAAATAAAAATTTGTACCAGTGATTAATATAACTTATCCAAGATATACGAGTACAAAAATCCAACTTTAAGCAGTCCCTAATTATGGATTGTGTAAACTCAGTTTCGCTCTTGGACCAGATAGAGCGCCATAAAAACAAAGGTCGCAGGGCAGCCAAATCAGAAATATAATCAAGACCGGTTTCCATATGAATTAATTCATTAGAGGCTGAGACAGTTGCGCTCAACAATCGTTTTAAAAAACTGTTTTCATCTAATTGAAGTCGGTCAGCAAGGTAGTGGCCCCAAATTCCAGCCCCATAAAGGGCTGAGGAGACACATCTTGCATTATATATATTTACCATGTCCTTTACACTCCGGTTCCCTAGTTTGGCCGCAAACCTAAATATTCCATTCGTGTTCCTAGTCATATTGTATCTGATATTTTCATGCTCCTTATTCCAATTACCACTTCTAGTAAAGGTAATACCTAAAACACTAAAGGAGGTAGCAGCTTCAATTTTAAAACCATCTAAAAAGAAAATCCTAGATGAGTTCGGCATTTTGCCACATGTCATAGTATAAGTTTTGGTTTTATTTATTAGGAGTTTCCTGCCTTTAATAAAATCTGTAAAATTGTTAATGAGTCGGTGAAGGCCTATTGGGGTACGGGATAATAAAACGGCGTCATCAGCATATAATAATATTGGGACCACCTTTTTATCTATTATCGGTGCGTCTGCTGGAATTTGACTTAGAACCATAGCTATTTGATTGATGAATAGAGAGAATAAAAGTGGGGCCAAAACACACCCCTGCCTAATGCCTCTTCTGACATCAAAAAAGGGAGTTTGTTTACCAGTTGGCCCATATCGTACACTACAGGATAGTTTCTCATATACCCGTGCCAGAAAGAATATTATTTCTTTCAGGGCCCCAGATTCGAGCAGTACAGACCACAAGAGAGAGTGGTCCACCAAATCAAAGGCACTGCTTAAATCGGCAAAACATAAAAACAGATTACCACCCTTCACTAATGTGTATTTATTGATCAACAGATCCAGGTTCACACATTGTTCAAAAGTGCCTAGTCCTTTCCTGAATCCATATTGGACTGGAGTTAAAATCTTGTGTTCCGTTGCCCAGGTTTCCAATCTTTTTAGAAGGACCCTGCTCATAACCTTTATTGAGGAGTCCAGTAAAGATATTGGACGATAATTACAGGCTTCAGAACGGGAACCCTTTTTATATATTGGAATAATTAAAGATTGTCCCCAAGATTTGGGGAAATTCCCTTCTGCCGCAATATTAAAAACTCTTGTAAGAATCGGGGCCCATAGATCCATTTCACTCGTGTATAAATCAATCGGAACGCCGTCCGGACCTGGAGCTTTTCCCCCTTTACTGTTGATTAGCCCTTCCTGTACTTCATCTTCTTCAATTAACATAGGCAAGAAGGGCCAAAGAGGGTCATTATTTGATGTTGTAGTGAAAAGGTTCTTGTCTGGGTTAAAAATATTAGTAAAGTGGTTGATCCATTCAGTGCAATTTATTTGGGACGTCAAATCCGGTGTACAATTATCTCTCAAAAAAGGACAATTTATAGTTTCCCAGAAGAGTTTACTATTATTAGTGTCTGCTGCTATATTTAATTTATCCCATGCCTCCGCTTGTAGCTTTTTTTATGTGTCGATATAGCTTGCTTATATGCAACTCGCAGCTTGTGTATATACAATTGGTTTCGGGGAATTGTCCTCAATGCCAGTTTTAATTTTTGTAATACGAGTGTACATTTTGAATCAAACCACCTCGGTCCTGTTTTTTCCGAATTTTTAACACTTTTAGTTAGTAGAGTCTTTATTGATTTATTAATGTTCGAAAAGGCCTCTATCAGAGTATCAGGGAGAAACTCTTCACTAAGACAGTAATCAATTTCTTTCCTACAAATTGTAACCACCTCTTGTTGGACTTCTGGTGGGTCTACTCCAGACCATTTAATTCTTGTGCCATTAGGTCTAACAGGGAGGATATTTAAAATACTGTCCTCAGTATTCACCAATTTATTACCCCAATCTAAAATTACAATGGAAATACTTTTATGATCACTCACTACCTGTTCAGATATCCATAAATCATTATAAAAGCTATTCTTTGAAATTAAGATGTGGTCGATATTACTGAAAGTATTTTGCCCCGTAAAAGTTGGACATTTAGTATGACCCTTACTAAATGTGCAGTCTAATAAATCAAGATCAAATTTTGCCATGATCATGTTTAAAATTGTACCATATCTGCAATGGGGGAAGTGTAACATATCCTCATCATTCCTGTTATTATTACTATGAACTTTCATAAAGCCACAAGAATTGGGACATGTTCATATATTAAAGTCTCCAACCCAAAGGATAATGGCAAGTTTACCTGAGAGTGCCAGTACCCTATCTATTTCCTTTTCTAATGCATCCAGCAGATCTCCCCTGTCGTTGGAGAAAATGGAATTATAATAGTTAATTAATATTAAATCCTTACCCTTTGGAAACTCGAATCTCAATACTTGGCTGTGATTACATACAGATGAGTAACTTACAACTTTACAGCCTAGTATTTTGTTTGATATAAGCATCAGCAATCCTCCCTTCGCTCTTCCTGATGTGGACGGTAAAGCACTTAAACAATATGAGGAATATCCTTCGACCACAACAGGATTTATACACCAAGTTTCCTGTAAACAAATAAAATCATTGCTGCAGGTAATAAAGTCTTGCCAAAAAGGGGTATCTAATTTTTTACCAAGGCCTGCAATATTCCAGGTTATAAATGTATAGCCCCCATGTGTTATTGTTTGCATTCTTTGACTAGTGGATGGAGTCATAGTTGTGGTAGTGCCTGTTACGATTTCAACATTCCGTGACCCAACTTCTTGCTCATTAATATCATTTATAACAGAGACAGTATACACAATATTATCGTTATTTAAGGCCACCTGCTTAAGTTTTGTATCTTTATTAATTTCATTTCTACTAACAACTAGCCCATAATCTATCCCACTGTCTTTCCCATCAATTGATGTTACAATCTCGGGTCTCTCTTGTCAATCATTATCCTCCAGTGTACCCAAAGGTTGGAATCTGTTATACAACGGGATAGTAAAACATGTGGCACAGGGCGCTAATGGAGGCATTGAGTTAGTAGTTGGATAATTAACTTTTTGGTATGCAACGCAATCACGTGCAAATAAGGATCTATAAAAGTAACCCAGCGGCAGTAATGTCGTGTTGAATTCCCAATAAGAAGGTGGAGGGGCATTGGTTATGGTTTTATAAGCCCAACCTGGTGACCTAAAATTAATTATTATACAGTCCCCAGCGAAGTTTTTCGATAATGGGCCTATCCATCCAACCCTTTGGGTAAGTATTATCTGGTCGGCCCTCATCGTGGGAAAACCACAGTATTTGGATAACCAATGCAAGGTTTTATTTTTTAAAGTTTCGTTGTTTTCTAGTTGCCCTTCCCGTAATTTGGGTACATTGGAAAGAACAGCCACGTATGCCTCACATTGTGGTGGTAAGTTGATGACCGCTGGTATATGAGTGTTATTAAAATTTTCAGTATCACGTGGCTTTCTTACCTGCTCTAGGGTTTCATTCCTGTGGGTTCCTTTACCATTTGGTGGCATATTATTTTTAACTGGTGTTGGATTTATTAACTCCTGTAGATTATTCCTATTATCTAGGTTACTGTCGGTAGTTGGACCAATAGTAGGATCAACAGGTACTAAATTTAATGAATTACTAGTTACTAAACTCCTGGAGACATTATTTATCATCATGTTAATCTGGTCACAAGGATTAATTAAATGGACTTGCAGTCTATGGTTATCCAGATATCTACCAAGTCTATGAACCTCTCTAGTCAGGATATCTATTTTCTCGTGCAATGGTCGAATTATCTCGGTAATTTTCTCAGTAAGGACCTCCAAACTAATGGAACACATAGGTTCCCCATTGTTCAATGCTACTTTCTGTTTAGTCAACGCCCCTCTTGTTGCTATATGCTTTCCTTTGGCTGTCTTACTAATACCCTAGCCTAAATTTCTCCTTTTGCCCCCTTTATCTAAATTCTTAGGCTGTGGCGAAGAGGGTGGATTGGGTGAGTCCGGTGTATTAGGGTCCCGGGAGCTATATACATTCTCTGTATCAGCCGAGGCTATAAACAGAGACTATACCCGGTGTCCCATCTGCTATACTCAATCCGTCCTCCCTATGTGTATATACCTCTGCGGTCACATTAACTTGATCCCCGCCCCTTATGCCTGTTCCCATTGAAATCCGTCTCTCAGTTCGATCTATTTCCTCAGCCAGGGCACTGACTGCTTTAGTTAAATATGTATCTATAGTGTTAGGTTTGTTATCTGCTGCAGGTTTTACTCGGCGTCTCGACATGATTGCTCGGTAAATTTAAGATAGCAGTGTTCTCTACCCACACGTTTAAACTACACCTATATACAAGCAAATAACAAGTAGAGAATTTACCTAATACACATAAATTGTCACGCTCTTACTCGAATCGCATAGTATCAATAAGGTGGCCCAGCCCGGCCTCTTTCGGCCCCTGACGGTCACAGACGGTCCCGCCCTTGTCCCGGACTTCTCCCGGCGCGTCCCGCGGGACGAGGATCCGCCTTGTCCTTTATGAGCCTCCTGCCGCCCGGTAGCAGCGTCTGTGGCGACCTCGCTGGTAGCAGGGCTGCTGGGGGATGTAGTCCTGGTCACGTTGAGGAGGGGGGGGCAGCGGAGCAAAGCCCAGCCAAGGGGAGAGTCAACGAAGGGGTGCGGCGGAGCAAAGCCCGGCCGAAAATAACAAATCACCAAACAAAGTTTCAAATGTGTGTAATAAGTATTTCTCTAGCTGTTCCCAAATTGACGTTTTCACTTATTATATGTAATAAAGTAACCAAGTGTTACTCTGTGGGAGAGGTAGCCTTCCTGTAGTGAAAAACGACTTTCATTGCCGAGACATGTAAAACATGAAAAATACATGTCCTGCTTTTAAAATACTATGCACCGTGCCCTATGAGCTGTTAGGGCCTACAAACTGATCTTTGTAAATATGCACGAATGTAAAGTTGCAAATTTTAATCCCGCTATTATTTTTCACATGCGACCTCGAACTACGTAACTAAATTTAACAGGCTATAATGTTGCTGTCCCAGTTCACTAATACATTTAACTTCACTTTTTCCCCTTTATAATCCGATACTTCTTAAATGAGAATGTAAAGACTCAATTTTGAACCTGTTATTTTTTATGTACAACATGGAATCATAAAACCTCCAGTCAAATTTTATTGCAATGGTTTTAAGCAACAGCAATTATTTAATAAACTTCCACTAAACTAAACCAATGAGTTGTTAAGGTCCACCTACTGTAAGTAGTATAAAGGAAAGTTTGAGCTTGGCAAAAAGTTTATTTTACGAGTTTGAAGTGGCAGTTTAAAACCGCCCTACAGGTTGCAGTGGCAGGCCCGAGACAGGCTTTACAATACTTTAGTGGGTGGCACAATGAGTGCTTAAGCCCGCTAGTAGCATTTGATTAACAGGTCCAGGGCACATGTAGTACCATATAGTAGGGACTTATAAGTTAATGAAATTGACCAATAAGCTAATGAAATTGACCAATCAGGTGTATACCAATTTTTAACATGTTTAGAAGGGAGAGTACAACACTTTACCACTGGTTAGCAGAAGTAAAGTGTGCAGAGTCCTAATAGCAAACAAAAATGTGTTTAATTAAGGAAGGCACAAATCTGGGGTGACTTTGCGGAAAGGGCCAGGTCCAACAGAAATACCCAAAAGTATCAGGTGCACAAACAAATCTGGCTCCAATGGCACAAATACAGCTGGGAGGAAATTACAATCCTGTAAACGTTCACACTCTAAAAGATTTGCCCCAACTTGGCAATGTGGGAGTAGGAGATATTCACTCCGTATCTGTCAAAAACTAAGAAACAATATCCGTTAATGGAGGTTAGGGATGGCCAGACAGGACAAAAAACCTGAAATTAATAGCCAATACAAGCCCAAATACCTCTTCAAATTCTACAGAAAAATAATTGCTATTGGATGTATTTGCAAATAATGTAGTAGGAAGAGGGAATAGTAAAGTAACAAAATAAAGTTGTGTCACAGGAGTTTGTTTTCTATTTCTTCTGTGACATTATCAAGAAGCAGAAACAAGGGATATATCATCAGAAAAGAAAACAAGTAAAAAGAACAGATAAAACCTGTGCAAAAATGAGAGAAGTAACTAGACGTAGTGTTAGAGAAAGAGGTAAAATGGCAAAATAAAAAGGGGGCATTGGTCCAGAAATTTCCCTTATGAAATAATACTAAATGATAACTCAATTTTGGGCATTTATAAGAGTACCTAATCAACCATGACCTGGCTTTTCAACTGATCCCAGCACCTGTATACTCTCGCGGGTGATTAGTCGCACTCTACAAATACCGACTGATTGATTAACAATGCCAGGTAAACAGTAATTCTATCCAAAAAGATCTGTCAATTCCAGTTTGTGAGGGCAGAGTTTGGTGTACTTTTTTGTGTGGAATTTATAAGAACCTTAAAAGAAATTGAGATATCAGAAGATATGTGTAGGGTCTCATGTGACTACATGAGCAGTAATGTGGAATTACCAAGATGAAAAAGAAAAAAAAAAATATTCAAAACAGGGGGCAAACTAAACTGTATACGTTTATAGGGCTCTCTTCAAGCAAAGTAAAGAAACAGTGGAGTGCCTACTATTAGTCGAATGAGACAAGCACAGTACTATGAAATGTCCAAACTTCTAAAACAGATGGACGGACATCAATCATTGAGAGGCAATGATTACTTTATATAATGTTTACCATATAGTAAGCATGATAGTACAGAACCTCAGTTCTGCAAATTATTAAAATACAAACTGCTTTAAAAGAAATATGAAATTTCTAATATTCATTTTTGCAGGCAGACTGTTGAACACAGTGGAACGTACAATGAAATGTCAGCTGGAAAGGACAATGTGAAATCTTATCTTTTTACAGTAATTTTAAAATCTACATGTATCATTAGGCTGAAAGAATGAGGAAGTCCTCATCTTGAATCACCAAAGTTTCAGTATATGATCCATGGGGAGGAAGAATAAAAAAGAAGTAATATGAACAAAAAATAGAGGGTGTTCTCTTGTTCTTAGGATAGTTTTAGATGATACAGTAAAACGTAGTCACATAAGGAAAAAAATGACTGAAAAGACAGTTTAGGCCAATCAGTAGTGCCTGTGGCATCTTATAACTGATGACCTGGAGCATTATTAGTTTTAGTAGAATATTTATTATTGTAGACGATTACCAACATCTCCAAATCTGCACAATGTCTTTCATGTCATCAAAAGTTAATACAAATAACATTTTTCTCATTCATGCATGCTCTTTGACATAATTTATGAAGTCCTCAGAAATCACTGAATTGTCCCCAAATTATCAATTAAATGCCCCCAAAAAGTCATGAACTCTTTATCACAATGTAATCCATACTAAAACACCAAATTGAACTCGTACTTGCAGTACTATACCTATTAAAAAAATACCTGCATTCAGGTCAGCAGACGGTCATGTACACTAAAAATATTTATATAAGCATAACGTTTAGGAAACAACCATATCAAATGCTTCAAAACATCTGTGACTTACCTGCAGGAACCACTCCGATTCCCCAAGTGCTTTGAGGAACGTTATTTCAGAATCAGCAGAAACTGAACTAGGAACACAGGCTCTCATCAGCTTTTTAAAACTTGCTTTAACCTGCCGGATATCACTGAACTCAACAGGAACAAATTCGCAGTTTAATACGAAGTCAAGCTTGAAGCCCTATGAGGAAAGAGGAAAACAGAATGTTTTCAGACAAATAGTAGCACAGTAAATCCAATCCAGGAATGACATCAATACAAATTGGTTTCTTTTTTATTCGCTCATTATTTATGCTTTGGAAATGTTTTACAATAAGCTTTGGATAGATACCACATTCAAATAAGTTCCAAAAACGTCAGTGGAGCAGAAAACATGGAGGCATTATTTTACATTTTTAACATGTGTCACAACTGCACAGGCATAACATTATTTTACATGATAATATGTATTTTTGTGCATTGCTATCATCATATGTGTTTCTAACTATCAACAGAGACAAATGTAGAGAGATAACCCAATAGCTCTAAGAACCTGAGAAGTTCAAACTTGGGGAGCCCTGGATTGTTCCTTGGTAAGTGAGGCATTGAACTGGCAGAATATATTTCACAAGGATCAGTGTGAATGTTAGTATGTAGTGTAAGAAGGTCAGATGCCCATGAGGCAGTGAAAGAGTCACTGTCTATAGCAGCAGGAAAAGTATGTGTAGCATGATCATCACTGTACTGTGATGCACGTTTCTCCTGCCGCTTTGGACACTGACAAATTTGGTTCGATTTAATAAGATTTTACTCTCACAAGTCTTCCAAACAAATGTTTGGGTTATCTACCTTTCAAGTACCTTAAATTCGTTTTATGCTGGCTTATAAGTAAATACGGGGAAACTACACCCTGAAATATTACTGCCCTGATGATGATCCTGCGAACGCATGCCACTGAGGTTAAAACATCAATTCATTTTTAAACTCTAAACTTTCCATACACCACCCTCTTAGAAGGAAATTCAATAGGAAATGGATTACCTTTAAACTACGTACTGGCTGTTTGAACCATCGGCAGCCACTGTTTTACCACTGAACTGCACGGTCACCTGTTTTGTAGCACCCTTATTTGGAGTGAGTTTTTAACTGCTAAATTATTGTTCCTATTGTTGGTTAGAATACATGTATCCACTTCATTTTGTGATACCTGTGTTTTTTATGGTTGAAATGACCAACTAATTTATTTTCCTTGGTTACAGATCAGTTGCATCCAAATAATTAGGGTATTTAAAAAAATAGTCCGAAAGAACCATTGCATTCTCTGATGTTTCTTACTACCATCAGAGGCGTTGTGAACACCCCGCTTTGGCAGCTACAGCGGGGGTAGCGCTCTTTATGGGCCTCTTATGTTTATAACTTGGCAGATAAAAGCTAAACATTAACGCAATAAAGAAAAAAAAGATGGGTTGATAGAAAAGAGAAAGAAGGATGAATGGGTGAAAGAAGGATGGGGTGGATGGATAGATGAGTAGTTGAAAAGATGGTGGGTGAAAGGAAGCATGGATGTGTGAGTGAAAGGAATGATTAATGGGTAAAATGATGGTTGGGCAAAAGGATGTCTGGATGAGTGGATGAAAGGATGGTGAGTATACAGATACACGGATGTGTGAGTGAAAGGATAGGTGAGTGGGTAAAATGATGGGTGGGCAAAAGGACGTTTGGATCAGTGGGTGAAAGGATAGTGGGTGAAAGGATGCAAGGATGGGTGCATGAGTGAAAGGATGGGTGAGTAGATGAAAAGGTGAGTGGGTGAAAGGATAGCTGGGTGGGTGTGTGAAAGCATGGTAGACTAAATGGAAATCTGAGAGGATGGATGGATGGGTGGACAAGAGGGTGAAAGGATGGCAACGTTAATGGAAAAGTGGGAGGATGGATAGATATATAGGTGAAAAGATGGCAGAGCAAATGGAAATCGGACAATAAGAAAAGGATGGGTGGGTGAAACATTGGCAGAGTAAATTAAAATCAGAGGACAGATGGGTAGGTTAAAGAATAGAGTAAATTGAAATTAGCATGAGGGATGAATGAGTATGTGGAAGGATGGCAGAGTAAATAGAAATCTGAGCGAGTGATGGATGAATGGATAGATGGGAGGATGAAAGAAGGGCAGAGTAAATCAAAATCTGAGAAGATGGATGGATGGCAGAATAAATGGAAATCTAAGATGATGGAAGGATGGATGGAAGCATCACCTGATGGATGAAAAACGTTATAGATAAGTAAGTCAAATGATTGGTCAATAGATATAAAGATGTATTTGCACAGAAGATGGATATATGGATGCATGGAAAGGCCAGTGAATGGATGGAATGGTAACGATTGTACGATAGATTTAAAAAATGAATGGATGACAAAATGCAAAAGTGAAATGCTGGATATCAGCCGGTGGGTGAAAGGAAGAATGGATAGATGACTGGATGGAAGAGACAAGGGAGCTCTTTTAGGGAGGGCTGGCTCACTTGTAAGCCTCCTCGACAAAGCTTGAAATCAATATTTGTACTTGGGACTCAGGTACCAACAACTTCACAATACAGATGAAATGAAATGCCCACACTTCCGGATGGAGAAATTACAAATCCATGCTTTCTGCACCAACTGTTGAAAAGCTAAATATTACAAAGCCATGCTTTCTGCACCAACTGTGGCACCATATATATGTATCTTCATAAGTATTTTATGGTTGATGGTTCCCGGCCTGCCATTGTATTTCTCAACTGTTCAAAGCATTTTATGCTAGCTATTGTACTGGTGGTAGTGCTTGGGCCTGAGTCACATGCGGCTCGGTGTGTCCGGGAGGGTTTTGGCTTTTCACCGATTGAGTAATGTGGCTATAGAGATGGTTGCCAGTAACAGGGTCAGATTGGATGCAGCCAAATTAAATCCTCATGTGATTCTGTTTATCCAGCGGCACCAACACTGTGCACATCAACTTTGATCCTGGATTTTTATTGCATCCATGACTGCATAGGGTATTTATGATAGCTAATAAGTTGCACTTTGGCATATTTGCCCATTGTGGCGGATTATGTGGGGCACATGCATGGAAATTGTCAGTTTATATTTTGTGAATCATGTATGGATTCCTCCACTCATACTGGACCGAGCATGACATGCTATTGCCCAGTGGGGTGGAATTCTGATCCTGAAGGCACTGTATCATATTTGACCCAGGAGGACCAATTTTTGGACTGCGACTTTTTGAATTTTGACCTCCTTTCTTTAGGGGAAGGACTTGAATGTATGAGTGCGGTTACAAACATAAGTACTTTTGTTTATGCTCCTTATTCATATGTTATTCATTATTATATTATACATGATGAACACTGTCAAAAATATTTGTTTCAGATTTATTATTGATATGGATATTCCTTCTTACGATGTTTTGTGATTTCATATATTTACCGCAATGGTCCGACACCTAATGGAGGATTTCTTCAAGTTTTAGAATTGCGCCTATGTCTTTATTTCAGATGGAAGTGAGGCTTGTTACCTTAACAAAGGCTCATTTTGTCACGAGATACATGCAACCCTGGATTGCATGTGTGCTTTGGTTTTCCAAAGCTGGGTCTGGATGTTTAGCAGGGAATAGCGCAAGCGACAGAGCACCCAACGTTAGGTGGATGAGACTGTGGACCAGCGATATCTTTAAAAATGTCAGCCCCCCTCCCGAAATAAAAGATAAAAATGCAAATGTGAAATAAGCGGAGTACCCGTTCATTTCACATTTGCTGCTTCAGCTGGGGAGTGCTCCATAATGGCCTGCAATAGCTTTTTTTTTTTCTTAAAAAAAAAAAAGTTTCTTTTAAGCTGGTGGTGCATCTAGAAGTGGCAGGGGCACCATCAAGGTCTAATCGTGTGAGGGGCTGCAGGGAGTACAGCAGCCTCCCAGCAACATTGAACACAATAAATCTCCTGGGTCATTAAATCCATGACAACCTACCATAGTTTTTTGTAAAGTGTTCCGAGCTGGAGCTGTATGCTCTTCAGCTGGAGTGCAGGGACCTATTGTGGTAGATTCAATGGTTTCCTTTCGACGACTGAATGTTTTGTGAAAAGGCTCAGACATGTTGATGTATTTGTTTTAAAAAGGGGACTATTAAGGATTTTTAATGCCAATTATTTTTATTACTTTCAAAAAAGAAGCGGCAATAGAGGGACATAGAAACTTGTCCTCCTACCAATAAGTACCCAAAAAACACAAGGAGCCACTCAGCTTGCTGCGAAACAACCCTCTCTAGAGTTGCCCCGTGGTGGAATGCTTCATCATTGAGTCCATCCCATTCCACTGTGGAGCGAGGCATGCTGCGACCTATGAATTACGCGAATGCACTAACAGTTGTTAAGCCAGGTCTGGTGGCTTAGTGGACTAATGCGCCCACTGTAGGGGCCTGTGTTTGACCTCATGGTCACTAGTTCAAATCCAGCCGGGTCCACTTTGCCTTTCCTTATTTTGAGGTCGATAAAATGAGTACCAATGAGTTGGATAACAATAAACATCTGTTATTCAGCACCAAGACACCCTTCTGGGTGACGGTGCGCTTTACAAATAAACGATATATTAATATGGTACAGAATGATAACAATAGGAGAGGGAAGGGTGGATACAAAGTTTTTGAGAAAAAATAACGCCAACAGCACTACAGCAGTGGTATCAAGGAGGCAGATCGTTAGTCCTGAGAAAAAGCCAAGGGGATCGCTTAAAACATGTCAACCCTTAGGGAGGCAGTTACATAGTTATCCACCCTTCTCTCTCTCAGTTTTAAATCATACCGACTAGAGTCCCGAATAAATAATAGTTTTCCTACTATCCAGGTATTTTATAAAATACACAACCCCCTCGCCCCCACTCCTATTGTCATTATTCTACACCATATTAATACATCTGTGAAAAAAAAGGTTAGTTAAATTTAGATGGAAATCTCAGCTGTAAAATACTGTTTTAAACAAACAAAACCACTGACATTGTGAGGGAATGAGGGATGCACGTAAGGAAAATAACTGCAGAACAGGGTGATGGTAGCTCTGTTCACGCTCACCAGCAGAGAGGGACTATGGAATAAAAAGTTGATGGACACTTGTGAACTGTAAAATGGCCCCAGAGCAGAGGGTGGCCCATAGGGACACATTTATACCAGGGTAAAACCAGTGCTAAAAAAATACCCAGACATTCACCAGTTATCGTCATCTCGAATAACTATAACTCGAGCACTAAAGTAGCCATAACTCATGCCCTCACCATGCACTGCTAATTACCTCACACAATACATCATCATGACATGTTCTATGACATCATTGATAACATCACTGCAACATCTGAAATTACACCATTGATGACAATGTGTACACGGCAGGGGTCAAAAAACGATTACTGGTGAATTTTAGTGGTTTTGTTAATTTAAAGCTGTATGTTTCAATTGACATTTTCATTTAACTATAACATACCTTTAACATTTGTTTTTGTCAGTGAATATATAAGGCTTTAGTAATTTTTCAGTTTGGCATGGATGTCAGTAGTTAATCCTATGCTTACAGGCTTTACTTTAAAAATGGCAAGAGACTGTTACTTTTTACCTTGGCATGGATGGCACTGTGCTGTTCATAAGCCTAAATACCTTGCTAGAAAAACAGACATTTGATGTGAGCAGATTCAGTGTTAATGGTGTTGTAGGGTTCTCTATTTAGGAGCTGCTTGCCACTTAAACTTGAAAACTACCAAGAGTGCTTTGATTCCTTTTTTCGTATAATTTAAGCAGCACTCCAAGACTGGAAGGGTATTGTTTTGATATAGACATATTTATAAAGCTGAGAACTCTACGTAGTTTAAGCGGACAGCAGCTCCTGTATAGAGCACCTTACAACACCAGCGGCACTCAATTTGCTCATCATACGATTAGCACAGTGTCATCCATCCCGAGCTCTAAAATGACAAAAGTCGTATACCACTCCAGGCACAGTATTACAGCTTTGACTCTGTGTTAATGGGCCCTAGATACACCGTCCTGGTGTGCGGGCACTGATCTGCAAGTTTGGGGCACCGGCCTGTGCCTGCTTCAAAACGTGGCCGTACTTCCCCAAACAAGGCGGCCAAGTGGGACCTCCGTAATGGCTTCCTCCTCGCTTGGCTGACTGGCCTTGAAGGGGGGCTGGGGCCTCCATTGACCCGGTGAGGCAGGGGCAGGCCACTCACCTCAGTCTTCGGCCACAACCAGGTGGTCCTGGACAGATATGCCTCTCCAGCTACACGGAGTTGGAGGCTTGAGGGCTCTTCTCTGCCACTGGATGCAGCGCGGCTGTGAGGTTCCTGGTCACGTGGGAGCATTCTCGCTCTCCTCGGCCCTTGGTGTGGTGTCCTGCTGGACCGAGCAGACACGAGCCGCAATGCTCCTCACCCACCGTGGGCTTCAGGTGCTTTGCCCAGCCGCCCTGTAATCTCTCTACATGTCCTGGAGCAGCGGGGTGGTGGGGTGGGTGTCTGAGCTACGAGCAGGGCTGTACTTGGTCATGCTACGAAAATGGCACAGGGGTTTCCAGATCCATGAACTCCTCAGCAGCGCAGGGGAGTTCCTCCCGGCACTAGGGATTTCGCCGCAAAACCAGGCACCAGAAATCCCAGAGTACCACAAAGCACCAGAAATCCTATAATAACACGAAACACCAGAAATTCCAGGATCAAGCCTTCTTGCAGGCTTCCTTTTTTTTTTAAAAGTGAAGAACAGTCCAGACCTTCTCCAGGCAGGTTCTTTTTAAATACAGCAAGTTTTTTTACCGACCTGAGACTTCCAACAGGAGGCCAGCACAAACAAGCCCTTGGAGATTCTCCACAAGCAGGATACCACAGCAGAGCAAAAAGAGTCAGTCTTTTTCCTCCACCACAGACAGAACCAGCAACTGCAGGCCAACCCACCCCTCGCTCAGAAAAGGCAGCGCTTCTCACACAGTCCTTCCGCTCTTCTTCTTGGCAGGGTCCTTTTGTTCCTTGAAGTAATCTAAAACTCTTGGGGTTTTAGGTGTAATACTTTTACCCCACAATGTCATTGTACTCTTTATGGTAAAGATCTCTGAACTCAGTCCAAACCAGTCCTGTCCTCCCTGGTGCAGCATGACCACGGGGGCGGAGACAGCATTGTGAATGAGGAGACAGCCTATTCGGGTGCAAGCAAAACTCCTCCCACCACTCCTAATGTGAGCCAGGTCTATTCAGCCCTGGGTGAGTCACCCAGGCAAGGCAGGGCACACCTCAACCCCCCCTGTGACTGTCTAGAGTGAATGCACATCCCAGCTCTTGTCACTCAAACACCAGGTGCTGAATACACAAATAGCCGGAGGCACACAGAACTGTAAAGTAAGAAAATGTCCACTTTCTAAAAGTGGCATTTTCAAACACAGAATTTAAAAACCACCTTCACCAAAATGTATGTTAGTAAATTCGGAGTTCAGTCAGCCTAAACTTCATTTTTCCATCTTGTCCTTATTGCAAGTTACACATGTAAAATTGTTTCAGCGCAACCCCAATGATAAGCCTATGGGACAGACAGATAGCCTTTCAGTGTAAAACTAAATGCACAGTATATCACAGCCAGGACATGTCACACACACCAGTACATGTCGTACATTTCACATACACTGCACCCTTCCCATGGGAGTACCTTGGGCCTACCTTAGGGGTGCCTTACATGTAAGGAAAGGTAAAGTTTGAGCCTGGCAAGTGGGTGCACTTGCCAGGACAACATGGCAGGTAAAAACTGCGTGTGCAGACACTACAATGGTAGGTCTACAGGGCTACTCATGTGGGTGGCACAACCAGTGCTGCAAGCCCACTAGTAGCATCTGATTCACAGGCTCTGGCACACACACCGTACATTTTACTAGGGACTTACGAGTAAATCAAATATGCCAATCATGGATAACCAATTATTGTCATAATTTATACAGAGAGTATATGCACTTTAGCACTGATTAGCAGTGGTAAAGTGCCCACAATCCTATAGCCAACAAAAACAGGGTCAGAAAAATAGGGGGCAAAAGGTTCGGGGATAAACCTGTCACAAGGGCCAGGTCTAACAATGTATATAAAACAAAATTATGAATTCACATTTAGGAGACGAGAAACACTATTAATCTCTAAAGTTCACTTAAAACTTACTTCTGGACATATGACAAATTCCTAAATAAACACTTCCCTATCATTAATTCTAATTGTGCTAAGTCTGCAGTTGATTGACCACAAAGCTGTCCTCGGAGTGAAATATGAGATATGGTGGAAGTTTAAAAAAAAAGATAAATTAGAATGAAGGTTCCAAGCCGAGAAATAACGGCTGCTGTTTTTGGAACAGGCCCAATTGTCAGATGGATCAGCATTAAATATTAAAGAGGGAGAATGTCTTCAGCCTGCACTGAGCAAAAGGTTAGGTCAAGCACTCAGAGAACCAGCCATGGGATTATCAAGAGTGCATTTAAGAGCTCTCAAAGGATGTAAATCACAAGGGTGTAATCACCAAAAATTGAAAGAATTCTGTGAATAAACATGTCGCTTTAGAGGGGCAGGTTTTCTGAAGGATTGCAAACAAATAGAACAGTTTGAAGGAAAAGGCTTCTGGGAAAAAGTGACGGCAAATGATTACACATGCGAAATGCTTCAAATGAAAGTCTAATTAAAACGTTCATTTCGCGATGGAACTAAACGAAAGCAAAATGAAAATGATTTTATTAAGAAACTGCGTTTCTATATGAATTATTGTTTAAACAGACAAACTGTACACCTCAGCGAGACTGATTATATTTAAAGTAAGCAGCCACAAAAGGAACAGAAGCCTCCTGCGGATGGAAAAGATAACCAAATAATTTGGTCATAGAAGTTTGTGCTCGCTCAGCACAAATTTGAACAGGGGTGGAAGCCTTAACATAAAATCAAAAAATGACAGGACATCTCAAACGATATATTTTTTTTAATCAATATCTACCGCCTCAAGCACTGCACCGTCAATCTGAAAGCCATCTATAATAAGTAAACAGTTGGGTAAAAAAAAAAATCGGATTAATAATGTAAGCAAATTATTAACATAAATATATAAAACGAACCTCCGGAAGACACCTGAAATGCACTCTGCAGAAACGCGTTGGATTTTTGAAAGGATCAGTACAGCAGACAAGAGCAACAAGGCTAAAGAAAACTCAATAGTGAATAATCTAACAAAAGCAAACGTTGGGTACACGGAGCTTGGGGGATGGACTGTTGTGTGAAACACATGTTTAGTGGAGGAAAGTGGGGAGTCATAAAAATGGCAATATGCTAGGCTATTTTTGAGGCAAACAAGCTAACAGCTAAAAAACGATATTGTTAAGACAAAAAACGGAAACTACGGAATGGAGCAACTAATCAAAGTTCACACATTCATATGTCACAAACATCTCAGTTACAGTGAATAGAGTGTAATGTGTTCAGTGCCAAGAGTCGGCATAGCAGTGATCAATCTTACTGAGCAATGTTTTCCAAACTAGGGCAATACCTCTCACAAACCTGAGAGAAAACAACAGAGCAGCTTGATCTTGAAAGAAGCAGATCTAAGAAAGATGCAGAAGAGATTACCTACAGAATCCCTACTGCACTTTTGTATGTGGCGTATTCAGTAAAAAGGTTACACAATCAGGCTGCAACACTGGCAGGTAAATCAGAAACCAAATTATATTAGCATAGCTATTCAAATGCAGTTGCATTTGGCTCCCAACGTGGCTCTCTAAGATGCTTAATCAACACAAGCCAATGCCCCAACAGCATCACTGGAGCTGTGTATTTGCAGCACCCAGAAAAGAAACCGGGGTGATAAAAAATGTGACTCCCATAAGTAGTCAATTCTTGTGAAACTTGAGATAAAGCATGGAGGACCACAAACCAACACGGCTTTAAAATTGCATTATACCGTCAAACATGCACTCCTCTTGCACAACCCCAACACAACTCAGAAGTTGTCGTGACCGTGTACCACAGGTGAGTCCACGAAAGAGGGCTGGCATAGGAAATGGATACAGCCCAAAGACAGGCAGTGCAGAGTTACTACAATGAATAACCTTTTCTTACTTCGTCATCTGGTTCATTTATATTACCAGCTCTTAAACACAGTTGCATAACTGGACTAGCTTCAGGGAAACAGAGTTCTCCCAAGCAGCTTAGCTAAACAAGGATTTTTACTGCAGCACACGGACTACTGCTTACAGAATGTATATGGAATAACCTACATAGCTGCCCCATCCCTCTTTTTAATTGAAATGCTTTCCTAGATTTCAGGAAAGCACTCTGAACCAGGGTTCCCCAACTAAATGCTTGTGAGCTACTGGAAACTTTCCACCTACCTGAAAGTAGCAAGCCTGTGCGCAGCACAGCCTCCTATATTAGAAACTCTTGTTTGGTTGAGTTAAAATGTATACCAAAACTGAGAGAGGGAACTGGAGGCAAGAATGCTTGTATATTTAAAATTCATAAGCTGATGTTTATAGAAAAAAGGCAAAATTACTCAAATGTATTTTAAAACTAATTTTGGAGTGAATAATCGCGTGGCATTTGTGAGGCTTATTACTAACATTATTACCTTGGCTGCAGGGGTATTGCAGTTATGGATGTAATGTATTACCCATGTAGAAGCACTGTAAATTGGCAAAGCCTTTTCTGCTGGCAACCTTGCCCAATGCACTGAGGTGATCACTGCTAGTAATCTTGGATATGGTGGCCACTAGTGTAATCTTGTCTGCTGCAGTCACTGCTACAATACTAATAATTAAGCCTGGGCAAAGCACTACGCTACGCTCGCGTAGTTTGCGCTACTTCGCACTACGCGAATTGCACGTAGCACAGTGCAAACATGCGTAGCGTAGCGTAGTGCAGCGGTCATTTTTTGCTTGCTCGGGGTCCTCAACATCAAGTTGGTGACCGCGAGCAAGCAAAATGACATCCTGACGAGACTTTTTCCTTGTTCGCGATCAGCAACATCAAGTTGCTGATCGCGAGCGTGGAAAATAAACATCCTGGCGAGATTCTCAACGCGAGGGGGTCAGGTTTCTCATTGCGAGTGGTCGCGTATGCTCGCGACCGCTCGCGATGAGAAACTGCCAGTCCGCGTAGAGAAAGCTGCCGCTCGAGAAAAATCTACTCGAGCGGCAGAAAACTACAGCTCGCATTGTGCAAGATGCAGTTTTCAATGATTGCACAGTGCCGGATGCTTGTCCGCACTGTGCAATCATTGAAAATGGCATCTTGCACAGTGCGAACAGGGTACTACGCAGTTCGCGAAGTGCTACGCGTAGCTCGCGTAGTGCGAAGTGCACTTTGCGTAGCTTCGCGTAGTGCTACTTCGCGAACTACGCCCAGGGTTACTAATGATATTAGTAGCTCTGGGAGATTTTCATTCAACCTAAGTAGCTCTTATCACAGAAAGGGTTGGAGAACCCTAGTCTAAACTCCGGAGAAATGAGCATGGGTATCGTTACACAATGACCTTCGTTGTAACAGTAAGAAATACAACATATGACGTTGCTAATGGTGGCATCTAAAGAAGAATCCTTGCTGGAAACACTCTCAAAGACAGGTGGCAAAGGAGCTTGGAGGATGCCTCAACTCCCAGTTTTCTGGGATCCCTGTCTTTTGCTGCGAATGGCATAGATAAGGTGTCTGGTGAAGGAATTGGATTCTAATACTGCCTGTAGAAAGAAGGAAGAGCAGGTAGAGATAACCCTACCTGTGAACAACACCAAGTCCATCCAATACAGAAAAAGCTTTGAGTTCACAAACTCATCAGGCAGAGGAAGTGGCTACTAATGAAGACATTTTCAAATAATGAAACTGAAGTTAAGAATTTTTTAATTTAGGGTTTGTCAACAAGATTAATCATGTTGAACTGAATGACGAGCTCAGACAATATACAAGAATGACAAAAAGTAACAAGGTTTCCACAACTGCCATAGTGTAACAGTAAACATGCAAAATAGGCCATCTCTGAACACTAAGGGCCAGCGTTACCTCTCGTGAGGCTTGAGCCGGGAGATAGTGAGACGTGTGAGTTACTGGTGCTTATAACTTATTACTGTTGTACTGTACTGTAATCGCTTTTGCACTGATTGAATTGCACTATTTGCACAGTTCGGTTTTAAGACAATTTATTAACTTTACTATGACTTTGCATTTTAGACTTTTTAATTTTTTTAAAAACGCACTTAACTTCCTGAGGGCTTGATACTGGTTCCCGTAGCTTGATTCCACTTTGTGCTGCGGAACCGCCATCTTGGGTGGAGTCAGGGTGAGCAGACTAGGCTTTGTCCAGCTCTCACGCCTGATCCCTGTTTGCGCAATTCACGGCATAAATTAAGAGGCTGGCGCGAGCTCTCAGTGTTACCTCTCCTGAGGCTTGAGCCGGGAGATAGTGAGACGTGTGAGTTACTGGTGCTTATAACGTATTACTGTTGTACTGTACTGTTATCGCTTCAAGCCCGTCTGCGCCCGTCCGCGCTTGTCCCGCGCTCAGCACTAGGACCCCTGTCAGCTTAACATCAGGGTTACCCTTCCTCCGTATATATTCACAATTAGAGTTGATGGATCTGAATACGGTGACGACAGATCTAAATTGTTTATGTCTCTCGTTATGTTCCAGACCCACCTCATCGGTAATGACCTGCCCCAACTGTAAGGTGACCCTACCTAAGGTGCAATATCAGGCAGTAAGAAATAGGAAGGACACTTGGGTAGTGGAGCATGATGTCGCTGTACTCAAGGGCATTTTGCTAAATGGCAGATCATTGGTAAAACACAGCACTGAATGTGCTAGGTTAATGGAGGAAAGAGACATAAAAATGGCATTCATTACAGAAACCTGGACTGACGAAGCTTCAGGTCCGGACCTGGTGAAAGCGATTCCACCTGGATATGCTTGCCAAACTTTAAATAGGCCACTTAAGAAAGGGGGAGTATTCTCAGTTATCTATCCCAGCACTATGAAGGCAACTTTCTGCTCTATGTCTAGTTTAGACTGCGAATCCCTGTCCTTCAATTTGAGCCTATCCCACCATCACACGTTTAAAGGCATATTGTTGTACAGACCATCTGGAAATAGAAATCCTTTTATCAAAACAATTGGCAATTTGCTGGAAGAAGCTGTCTGTACAGATACCTATGCTATCATGGGGTATTTCAATTTCTACTTGGAGGCCCTAATTGATTCGGATACAGCGATCCTTATTGATATGATGAAAAGCGCTAATTTGGTACAATGTGTCACTGCTCCTACCCATGGGGCCGGACACACCCTAGATGGCATTTTTACTAACCATCCTGGGCTCAAGTTCACTGGGGTGTGGCTGTCCAGTTTGAACTGACACTTAAGAATCATTTCAACGGTGGAGGTTGCTCCAAGAAACAGATTGAATTCCGAGCCTGGAATAAAGTAAATGGGAGGGAACTACAGGAACTCCTCACATCCACGGCAGGTCTTACCTCCATAGGACCAGAGGAAGCAACCTCCACATATACTGAATGGTTGGAAAATGCCTGTAGCATATTAGCTCCACTTAAAACCATTTTTCCGAAAAGATCACTCCCCTCCACGGTTCATGGAAGAATTGAGAAACCACAAACTCAAGTGTAAGCGTCTTGAGCGCAGCTGGCGGAAAGGTTATAAAGATTCTGATAAGGAGGTATATAAAACAGAGCCTCCAGAGCTATAAACAACATTTGTTTACTGTTAAACTAAAATATTTTGTAAATAAAGTTGACCTGGCTAGAAGTTCATCAAAAGAACTTTTCAGAACAATTTCTAGTCTGGTATTACCACCTCCAGCAAAAGTTCATTCTAGTCAGGAACTTTGCAATGATATTGCTAATTTCTTTCTAAATAAAGTAGAAACTATTTTTTCAGCATTTAATGATCCAAGTAAGGCTGGTAGGTCTAGAGTTAGGGAGTTTTGAATCCATCCTCTACACCCCTTCCTAACCTAGACAAGTTCACACCACTATCTGTGGAATCCACTCACAACTTGATTCTGGCAGCTAGATCTGGCTCTCCGGATGACCCCTGTCCAGTGGCAGTGGTCATGCTTGCCGCAGGGCCGATCTCATGCACTCTTACATCAATTTTCAATATGATGATGGAAACAGGTCAATTTACCAACGCCTTGGAAGGTGGCCTCAGTTCTGCCTCTTCTAAAAAAAAAGTCCAATTTGGATCATAAGGATCCAAACAGTTTCTGCCCTATATTGCGACTCCCTCTGCCAGCAAAGATGGTAGAGAAGGCCCTAAATACATAGCTCAGTGCTTTTCTCTGAGAGACTAATGCCTTGGATCCCGCTCAATATGGTTTTAGAGAGGGACACAGCACTGAATCAGCCCTCATTAAGGCAACTGAGGAGATCAGGAAAGCTGTGGACCGGGGTGGCAGAGCGGCCTTGGTGCTACTGGATCTGTCCGCGGCCTTTGATACGGTTCATCATGATCTTCTGATGGACCATTTAAGGGCCTGTGGGTTCCAGAACAGAGCGTGGAAACATCTTCACTCATTTCTTTCGGACCGAGTTCAAACTGTGTCTCTGGGCAATTACAACTCTAAACCATTTGTGCTGCCTTGCGGAGTCCACCAGGGGTCTTTGCTTAGTCCAACGTTGTTCAATGTATATGTTTCCTCTCTGGCCCCACTCATTAGTGCGTTTGGGTTTGATCTTACCTCGTACGCAGATGACACCCAAATTGTGGTGTCCCTGCTACCCGTTCAGGAGGTTGGGATGGAGAAACGTTTTCAGGATTGCATTGAAGCAGTAGGCTGCTGGATGGGCGACAATTGTCTAAAACTTAACTCTGGCAAAACAGAGGTAATTCTATTCGGTAATGACCCTAGCTTCTGGACCCCCAACTGGTGGCCATCGTCCATGGGTTCCCTTCCTTTACCTGCGAAGAACCTAGGTGTAATTGTCAATGACAAACAACTTCGGAGACCAAATAAATGCAGTTTCATCTAAAACCACATATGTTCTTAAAATAATTTTTTTAATTCTGCCTTTTTTACCTTTGGGCAGTCGGCAGACGATGGTTACCACTTTGGTCCTATCAAAGCTTGACTATTGTAACAGCTTGTACTTAAATATTGAGGAACGCTTCATGAATAAGCTCCAAATGCTGCAAAATGCTGCAGCTAGGCTTCTTACTGGCATACCGAAGTTTGTCTCAATTTCTAGAGGAATAAAACAACTGCATTGGCTCTCAGTGAGAAACAGAGTTCGCTTTAAGGCGTTGTGTACGGTTTACAAAGCCCTACATGGAACTGGACCTGACTATCTGATGAAAAACTTCACATGGTATACACCTAAAAGGAATCTTCGCTCTTCTGGAGCCAAGCTGATTACATTGCCAGCCATAAAAAAAGCAACCTGGGGAGGGCGAAGCTTCGTACTCGGGGCAGCGAAAGCCTGGAATGACCTCCCTGATTATCTCAGACATTACACTGATTTAATATCTTTCAGGAAAAGTCTGAAAACATGGCTTTTTGATAAATAGGTCTGTTGAGTAATGAGACATTCGTCTCCCATCATTTCCGCTGTCTGTTTAATGGAAAGGTACCGAGCGCCAGGACACCCCCGGGTAATCGCGCGCTGTACAAGCTGTCATAACATAACATTACCAGTACAGCAGCCCATTATTGGTTGAAAGAGGATAGCATGGGGCTAGAATCTTATTCCAGCAGTTGAGCTGTCCCAAATAACGACTATTATATGGCACTACCCCTGGAATGGGGATTAACATTACTTTAGAATATCACACTTTTTTACGCATGACATTCCTGCTTCCTGGCCCAATATTATCACTTGCTTATACCAACTGGTAAACAGCAGAGGTGAAGTGCTGGGAACTGAGAGTGGACAGAGGGCGCAGCAGGGCAATGCTGGGGGAAGCGTTATCGGCACACCCCATGGAACAGGAAGAGGGTGGTTGGACGAGACTGGGCTGCACCTCTGCCTGAAGCCCCTTCCGGGAGCCATCCACTGGTCGACCGAGTGCAAATCTGTGCGTGGTTAACCGGAAACCATGTTTCTGAATGGGTATTATCACTGAGCGCGGAAACATCATTCGGCTTGTAGTATCTTGGAGCTGTATCCCCTTGGGGGATCCCATTCTAAGCAACTTATAATAAAGCCCGTAAAGTAAATAAATCAATCAGGAAATGAACGGCAAAAATTGCATCAAATTAAGAACAAGGTACTTCGTAGAAGAGTGGAAGGGGGCAGTGTACTTGAGTCCTCTGCTAGTTAAAACACGAATACCTGCATGAGTGTTAATATTTCACTAAGGATATGAGAGACACTTGCCAGCCTACCTCAAGGAAAAGGTCTCTTTATGGTTTAACTGAACAACGACAGTGGATAATTTGTGCCACTGGACCCCGCTGCACTTATTTTAGGAGACTGAGAGCCTTGAGGCCTATCCCCCTTTGGTAGCTGTCCCAAGCTCCGCTGAAATGTTTTCTTAAAGCCCATGAGTGCTGCACTGTTTACACAGCAGTAATGCCCTGTCTTTTGTAGGCCGCCATGCCCTGCAGCGTTCCCTGGGCCCAAGCAGAGAGGACTGTTGTACATGTGAGGGGGGGGATCAGGCTTAAGCAACTCACCTGATCCCGAGAGGAAGGTAGAAAGCACTTCTTTGACGTAGGTGAACATTTCCCCTGCTCCTACTGTGGAGCCATACAGCTTTGCCTGAAGCAGGAGATGAAATTAGGGAATTATCCTGCCTCTGAGTCCACCTTTCCCAGCTTGTCAAGCTGTCCTGGGTTGACTGAGTTTCTTCGAGACCACCACAGCCTGTTTCTAATTGGCAAAAAATGGAGTCGGTGGGGGGTGTCTCCTGCTCCACTCTTCCATGGAGCATGCTTGTATGGCCTCTCTAAGCGGGGTGTTGTATCAGTAGTCTGTGTAACATTTGGCCTGTAAATCCAGACCCCAGCCCCCTCGTTGTGTACCGTTGTGCAGCTGTGTTGAAAGTTTTTAGAGGCAGAGAGCTGGCCTCTGTACCTCTCAGCAGAAAGACAAAACATTTCCCAGGAACACCCAGGTTCCCCATTCTTCAGTAGCAGCTGGAAGCGAGCTGAGCGCGCAGAGGTAAGCCCTGACCCAGAGCCATGGACTGACGAGCAGAAAATGAAGCATAGTGGAGTGGGAGGATACATTTGAAGTTCAATGTTGAATGTCTGCAGATGTAAGCATTTGTGAATGCACTTGTATGTGAATGTTTATGAGTAACCAAGAACGAAAGTAAGATCACATGGGGAGGCAAGGGTTTTTCATTCCAAGCGGCAAAGCTATGGAACTCCCTCCCCACAGAGCTACGCTTGCAAGCTAACAAGATCCTGTTTAGAAAGGCACTAAAAACCTGGCTTTTCATAAAATCCTAGTTTAGGAGCAGCCACTCCTTATCCTCGCTCAGCGCCAAGACGCCTCGGCAATAGTGCGCTTAATAAATAATTCAGTCAGTCAGTCAGACATATGCCCTACCGACCGGGTTTTGAACGCTGCAGCAGATGACGTTGTGCTTCATTTGAAAATGTCAACAATCTAAAAAGTCCTTCAAAGAGTTCAGATCCTAAAACCTTATTTTCTTCCTGCTCCCATCCATTACTGAAGTGTTCAGATTAGATATAATTCTAAAGTTGCAGTGCAGCTTTGACGACGTGCTGAATATATTCCTGAAATGTCGGCCCCCTCACCTCGTGAGGTTTTACACCGCCTCCCTTCCACAGGGGCTTGCGATTGTGTGTGCAAAGTATACAAGCCCTCTGAAAACCATTTACTCCGTTGAAATGGATCCCAAGCAGCAGTGAATTGAGTTACTGACTGATAGCACTGGCTGCTCTCCATTAGTATACTTGTGGGTCAAGTAATGTTGCTAACACAGATGTCAATCATTGTTGTAATGCCATTTATTTTCACGATTCAAGCAGGCTCAAAAGCAACGCTGGAATGTTATCAGTCCCATGTCACTTGCAAGAATGTCATCATTATGTTAACTGAGAAAGTCTGTTTGGTGACAGACTGTTGGCAAGCAGGACTTGTGTAAGTATGTGTGTGAGTGAGTCTCTCAGTACATACATGCTGCATTTCTGTTTGGCCTGGGTGCAAGGTCTCTCTGTACAAACAGTGACCAGTGCCGAGCTCCCATCAACTCCAGGTGTACAATTTGTGAAGGGAAAGTAGGACCTAGGCCAACCTGGCCTGTTCCGAGTTAAGAAGTCCTCGATTTACAACATTCAGGGGCCTATCAAGCAGTGGCCAAACAGAAGGAGAATGAGAGAGACTGTTTGCTAATAAACACAATTTATGTGAAATGTTTGCCTGAGACACATCTGTAAATACCTAATTCTTGAGCTAGTTGCCGAACCCCCACCCCGACCCCTCATCCAGGGTAGTAAGCGCTATATAAATGCAATTACAAAGCGTATCCTACGAGGTAAGTACGTCACCCGTCTAATTTTGTGAGTTTTCTTCCTCCTGTGCTGAGGACTGCTTCTAAGTGTGGAAATCTTGCTTGTCGACATGCTTTCCTTGCCCTGATTCCGAATAGCTCATTTGGAATCTTATCTATTGTAATAGTGTTTTACTTCGCAGGTCAGTATTTCGTGGTAAACGATACAGGGCTTATTACATCGGGAGGGCTACCTTTCATCGCATGAATTTACATCTGCATTGCCTTTACATCACAGGAAGGTTGGTATTATTTCCCCTTTTAATTTAAAATATATATTCACATAGTTAAAAATATGTGTAAATATAAATGTATATCTATTTTTTTACAATGTTCATATAAACATTAAATATATGTTTAAATGCTAATACTTTTGAATATACTTTTAATTACATTAATATTAATGTATTTTCCCTAATTTAATTAATTTTAAATTAATTTTTTATTTTCTATCATGAACTCTAAAATCCCTTTACTTTACTCAATACCGTTACTACTCCAAACACTATTCATCACTGATCCCTAAATAACCCTTAATAGCCCTAAACACTAACCATCAATGAACCCTAAAAACCCTTTACTATCTCTAAACACTACACATCCAGAATGATATAAACTCCTTAATTGCCCTTAACTCTATCCCTGAACCCTAAAAAACTTCTTACTACCCTTAAACCTTACTCTTCCCGGAACCCTAAAGTACCTTACTATTCCAAGACACTACCTGTCCCTGAAACCTTCTTACCACACCTAAATACTACCCATCCCAGAGCCCTAACAAATCATCCCTACCTATAAGCAGCCCCTATGTCTGAACTCTAAAACCCCCTTCACACTCCTAAAAACTAGCCATCCATGAACCCTAAGAAACTGCAAAGCACCCCAAAAAAGTACCCATTCATGAACCTTAAAAATCCGTTACGACCCTGAAAACCAACATGTTAACGCTCTTTCTGATGGATAGTCTATCTAACAGCAAATTCCTCTCTTTAATATATTCCTAGGGTGTCATGTGGCCCATAGGCACATTGACGTTCACTAACTTTGCATGAGGTCATTGCAGCTTGCCTACTGCTTTGCACACGTTACTACACATCGTTATTTTTTTGGCAATATTTTCAAAGACTGCTGTCACATCAGAACTCATCGCTGTGTTCGCTTTCTGCATGTTCCTGGGATTCTGACTGAACATTAGGTGCAAGGTCGAACAACAATGCCCCTTGTTATTTTGTTCCGGCCAGTCCTTAGCCCTTAGACAAAACATACAGATGCAGCTGTTGTTTGGACAGCGTAGAACAAGTTACTAACCTTCAGTAAAGTAATATATCTGTAAGAAACATAGATTCCTTACCTTAGAATTACCCCTAGGCGTCAGACTGGATTCTGAAAGTTTTTCTTCAGCAGTACCCCTGCACGTCGAAAGGTAGCGTCGGTCGGCTCTGCGTTCGTCGTTGGCGTCGTGGTCGCCGGGATGATGTCGGGGCAGCTACACAGACGCCACCCTCGCGCGCGGACTCCAGTTCTTTCTTTTTCTGCGCCAGCCAGCGCAGATCCTCAGAGAGCGGTACCTCCAGTCACTTTTTGACTGACTTTTTCCTCCACTTTGTTCGACGCCGTTGTTTCTGAGTCTATCGACTCCTGGGCACGAGGGATGCCCGATTTCAAGACCTGCGGTTCCTCTAGCAGACTGATGTCAGTGACGAATCCAAGTCGTGCTCCGACTGCCGGACCATGAATCCGAAAGTCTTTGCAGGAGCGGTCCCGAAGGCTTCTCGAGGCCCAGCAGTCAGCTCCGTGCCATTCGAGGTCCCGGTCGTGTGGGAGGTTGAGGGACCAGTCGGGGAGTCATCACCACCAGTCTTCTTCCAAGTCTTCGCACTCTTCAGGTAAGTTGAAGCTCAAGAAGAAGTCAAAGAAGCATTGTCGCTCTTCGACTTCTCCACGTCGGTCAGCCGAGGCGACAAGGTATGCCGGTGGTGTCCCTCCCACAGGCTCTGAGTTTCCCTCCCTTCCCTGGACTCGGAGCGGCCCCTGCCCAGCTTCGCCAATTTTATGAAGCGATGCAGCCTGACTCCGCCGGTGCGCCTTCGGGCCCCGCGGACTCGGCGGGCAGCCCTGAGCCTTCGATGCCGGCGGCTTCGGCCCCAGCACCGCAGGGTCCCCCTGGATCCAGGCCTGGATCCTGGTCGGCGCCGGTCAACCTGATTACACCTCCCCAGCGCAGATTTCACCGGCACCATGTTCGCAGCCGATTGTAGGTTTTTAGTGGGGTGCATGAATAGGTGACACACAGTTGGAGAAGGAGCTTTCCAGGTAGAAGAGCATCCATGATGTAGATCTAATATATAAATAATACTTCTTCTTAGCAAGGGGAAGGAGGTTAGGCACTACAGTCCTTTCTCCATTATCTTTGTATGATGACATCTCCCTTTATGATTTATGGACTGACTGCAATGCTGACAATATTTGTACTTAGCATTTTCCTGCTTGTTGTATACTGCATGTTAGAGCACGGTTGTTAAAATAAATATTTTAAATTGTTTTGCGTCTCCGTCAGATCTTATTGTGGACAAGTACAAGAGAATGAGCAAAAAGGTGTGTCTTGTTACCGCGATTCCTGAGAGATCTGGGAGTGTTGTGTTCTGAGGTGTCTAATCATTTGTTTCTCTGTGAGGAGTAGGAGAGCATGAGTGACACTATAGCTAATCGGTCCTGGGTTTGTGGGTACTAAGGTGGTGGGAAGACTCAGTCCCTATACACCAAGGTCCCATTTCCAGCACATAGTTCTGTATTTGTGCAGAATCCCTGCAACAAGGGCACCAGACTGGATCTAGAAACTCTTCAAAGCAGTACTCCCATGTGCTAGGTAGCGCCATGCGGCTCAGCGTTGGCTTCATTCCGCCCCGGAAGGGACGGAGCAGAGCAGCATACAAGGGTCATCTATGAGCGCCAAGATCAGTTACTTACTGGATTCTTTCCGTGCCCTCGAACGCTGAGCACACAACTGGAGGAACCAATGTGCGGAGCTCTAAGTTAGGACCTTTTGCAATTTTAAGAGGAGGACACTCCTTAGCACTGGGAAGATGGGAGGGCAGAGAGGAAACTGAGGCTAGATGAAGTATGCACCAGAATCAGCATTACTGAAGGAAAGTAACTTGTTTTTCTGAAGGAAACTTCAAACTGCAGATTCCTCACCTTTAGGATACCAAAGCAGTTCCCTCCGGAAGGTGGAGTGTCTGGAGAGTGGGCTCAGGCAAAAAACTTTTGGAGGACCGAATGGGCGAAATATCCCTTTCTTCGAACCTGGATGGCCAACTCTGTTGCGTCCCAGCCATTCACAAGTGCTTGTTTGAGGATGGCGCAACCACCCACAGGAAGCATGGGGGACAGTTGTGCAAAGAGTCCCACATTGCATGGGAGTAACAGCCCCAAGAAGCATGTTGTGTTCTCCAACTGCAAGGCTTGGCTGAGGTAAGAAAAATAAGTTTCCCAAAGGTGTCCAACCTCTTTGATTCCCTGTCTGGTGGAGAGGAAGGGAACGCATTTGGGTTGACCTTAGAAGTTGAGGCCTGCACAACCAGGCTCTCAGTGTAGGTGTGCTGGGAGAGGAAGCTGGGTCTGCAGGGCCGGAATGATGGTATTGGGCATCATGCAGTACACAGGAGTCCCTGTGCAAGGTTTAGCTCAGGCTCGCTGAAGAAGTTAATTGAAGTGTTTCAAGGGCTCAGACCAATCCGGCCCTAGGTGAAGCTCCTCAGTTAGGACATTAATCTTGACCTCAACTGCTGGCAGCTGCAGATCAAGGACATCTGCTGCCCTACACATCATGGTGGCAAAGGATGCACTTTCATCAGAGTACGGGCCTGGAGGGAAAAGCAAAGCATACCAGTGTTTAGGGAAGTGTCCAAACCACCGGCATCACCAAGCTCCTCGTACCAGTTTTTAGCTGGATCAGGGTCCTCTTAGGACCAAACCCTTCCTCCTCATTTTTCTCTTCATGGAAGACTGGACTATCAAGTAGTAGGAAGTCCAGGGGTTGGTAAGGCCTGGGCAGTGCTGGAAACGACGTTGAATGGTGCCTACTCAGAGTAAGGAATGATGATAGCCTCGCCATCGAGCGGCGGTGCCGATGACTACAAGGGAAAGGAAGGAGCCGGGCTGGAAGAAGGGACCCATAGTGGCATCAGCCTCGATCCAGGGGCAGATCCAGAGGGTCCAGCTGGTGTCTGGGACAGACCCACAAGCGGTAACACAGCTGGGCACATCGCTGCTCCGTGGGGCCCGAAGGTGCGCCAGAGAGAATTGGTGGCCCAAAGATGGTGTGCAAGGCATTGTAGAACTCTCTTCATATGTCGGGCGTTGCTTCAGGGAACTCGGGGTAGCACTGAGTGGGTTTTATTGCCACTCCAGAGGTAGAGTTCATGAGTGGGCTTATAAGCACGGTGTTTGGACAGAGAATCTGAATAAATCTATGATTTCTTTTACTTGGGCTTCTTCCACTTACCCGACTTGGAAGAAGTGGTCTTACAGTGCAAAGACGAACGTCCATGGGAATGGCCCCGAGATCTTCTTCAGTAACGGGACTGGGACCAAAAATGATATAGGCCCTTCTTCCACTACGCCACTAGGAGCTTCATCACCTGTTTGTGAGTCACCCTGAGGTGCATCGACTTGCACTTGCCGTAGCCTTGGGGTCATGACTCGACCCCAGGCACCCGAGACAGACCAAGTGAGAATCAGGCAGACATCTGACTGTAACATTCCCAGCAAGGTGTAAACTCTGTAGATTTTGTAGGGGACATGTCCCTGGCACACTTAGAGCAATAGCTCAAAATGAGTCAACAAAAAGGTTAAAAAAGATGGGAAGAAAATGACCGAGGTAGCTGTGCGGATCCATGCTATTGCCTCGGTAAGAAAGGAACTAATGTTAGCGTGCCAGGCAAGTGTTTATATGGGCAGTGCTATGTCACTTCTGACACGGAAAGTCACGAGGCGATCTAGGGCACCTAATGGTGCACAAAGGTGCTGCTAAAGATTTTCCAGATCCAGTCTGACTACGGTGGAATATTCCAAGGTGAGGAATCTACAGTTAGAAGTCTATATCAGAATTGGCCACTGACGCCCAAGTCACAACCTGAAAGATGTCAAGGACAGATACTGCATGCTAACGCAGTGGTGGCATCCTTAGCACTGGTGGAATGAGCCCTCAGTCCTTCTGGAGGCTGCACTTTGGCCACTTTCGAGCAGATTTGGATGTTAAAGACTACCCACCTTGACAGAGTCCTCATGCATCCCGTCTTACCCTTGTTTGCCTCAGAGAAACCACAAAAGGCTGTTTTTCCACCCAATTATCTTTGGGGCTATCAATAGAAAACCTAAAAGCTCTTCTGGGGTCGAGACAATGGAGTTCCTTCTCCTCTTTTGTGGGCATGGGGGTGAGGTGCGACAAAGAATGTTGTGAAGGTGATAGATTGTCCAACATGAAAAGGAGTCATGACTTTCAGCAAGAAGGCTATCTTAGTCCTCGGCATCAGTTTATCGTGAAAACAGTTGGTGTAGGGCAGTGGTATCGAGGGAGCTTGGAACTCATTCATGCAATGAGCTGAAGTGATCGCGGCGAGGAAGACAGTCTATAGGGTGAAATCAAGCAATGAGCAACTGTGCACAGGCCTAAATGGAGCCCACATGAGAAATGTCAAGACCAAATTAGTGTCCCACTGTGGAATCACATATCTTTTGGGAGGGAACATGTGTTTCAAACCTTTAAGAGAACGCATCATAACAGGTGATTTAAACAAGGATAGCTGGTCCGGTAAACAGTCAAAGGGCCAATATTTGAATAGAGCCAACTGAAAGGCTTTACTGGAAAACAAATAACAAAAGATTTGACAGTTTAGTTTGCAAAGGGTATGTCTTGTGGAAGCCACACCAGGCCACAAATTTGTCCCGGTGCCTGGTGTAAATAGGCTTTGTACAAGGGTGCCTGACCGTTAGGATGTCATGCACAACTTAGATTGACAAAACAAATGGTATTAACTGCCGCCAATCAACCGCCATGCCTGAAGCTGTAGATTGTGCAGGTTCAGTTGAAGAACACTTCCTTACTGCTGTGGCAGAAGATCCTCCCAAAGTGGTAGCCTGATCAGAGGGCCGAAACACATGCTCTTACGTTTCGTGTACCACCCTCTTCTGACTCAATACGGGGCCACTAGGATGATTGGGGCCGCTTGTTCCTGATTTTCTTTAGCAGGAGTGCAGGAGAGGCAAAGGCGGGAAGGCATACAAGAGTTCCAGTTTCCACACCAGCGAAAGTGCATATCCTTGGGAGAGTCTTCGTGGGAACTTAAAAGTGCAAAAGTTTGGATACTGCACATTCTCGAATGTGCTTAAAACATCTAGGTTTTGATCTCCCCACTGTTGGAAGACACTGTGTACTACCTCAAGGAGCAGCTGCTATTCATAATCCATCAGGTGCCTTTGGCTGAGTTAGTCTGCCCGGGTGTTCAAGGATCCAGCAGATGGTTCACAATCAGGAAGATGCGCTGACATTCCAACGACCTCCAAAGGAGCAAAGCCTTCTGGTACAATACCAGGACCACAGGTCACCCCTGCTTGTTGCAGTACCACATGGTGGTGGTGTTGTCTTTGAGAACCTGTACCAGTCCCCTTGATGGATGGTAGAAAGGCATTCTACACCAGATGAATGGCCAACAGAAAGATATGCTGACAGTTTTCAGCCTGAGACCGGAGTACTCTGATCTCCACCTCTCCCAGATGCCCTCCCAACCCAGCAACAATGCATCCTTCACCACTGTCTGCTCTGGATGAGGAAGGGAGAAGGGCCTGCCACTGGACAGTTTGTGGTTGAGCAGCCACCACTGCAGATCTCATACAGTCTCCTATGAAACTGGTAAGACATCCAACAGGTTTCATTGGTACTAGGCCCAATTAGACTTCAGATCTCACTGCAGAAGAGCCTACACATGAAACCTAGTGAAGTGGACAAGCAGGATACATTAGGCTAACAGGCCAAGAAGCCTCAGTACTGGTGTCACAGAAATCCAGGACCAAGGCTTAAATATCAGGATCACAGCCAGAATGTCCTGGACTCAGTGCAATGGAGACAATGACCTGTATTGCACAGTGTCTTAGACTACTATAAAAATAGTTGTCTGTGAAGGAGTCAGGTTTGACCTCAGCTCCTTGATTGAGAACACCCAAAAAGTCAGAAGGCTTGTCGTCCTCTACCGTCATCTAGAGGTGGTTTACAACGGACTGTTATGGGGACATTGACAACATTGCTAAGTTAGCATGAGCTTTGCTGCCGTGATGCTGCTTTTGCGCACGTTAGCACATGACTATTTTTAAAAGACTCTGTTTATGCCTCGCACATGAGAACTGTCTGCATTTCACGTTCTCTGCTCCGTTCTTGGAGTTTAGTCTGAACACGTTGTAGGTTGATAAACAATGCCCCTTGTTATTCTGTTCTGGTCAGTCCCTTGCACCTAGACATTACATGCTAAACACAGCTGCAATGCTGGAGACTCATGCTTTGATATTATGGGATGCATGTTGTTTTAACACACACTTGGAGAAAGTCTTTCCATGGAGAAGTGCTACGCTATGCTGTTCCTATGATGTAAACCTTACATCCAGGCTTTAAGGTATGGGGTCTTCTGTCAAAGCCCAGAGATCCTCCTTTATATAAATAAACTACTTCCTGTCAAGGAGAGGGTGGTTAGGCCTAAATGTCCTTATTCCACTGTCTTTAAAAAATGACTTCCCCCTTTGTATCCTATGGATTTGTAACAATGCTAATCATTCTGAGTTTATGCATTTTGCTGCTGGTAGTGGCTCTTATACTGTATTATAGAGCACAATAGTTAAAATAAACATTTTGAACTATTTCAGTGACTCTGCCAATCCTTAATGTGGACAAGTACGAGCGAGTGAGCAAAAGAGTATGTCTTGCTACCGCGATTCCTGAGAGAGTCGGGAGTCTTGTGTTCTGGGTTGTCTAATCATTTGCAGCTTCGTGATTTTTGGAGGTGAACGAATGAGACACTATAGCTAGTCGGTTTTGGGATTTTGGGTACAAAGTTGATAGGTTGGTACACTCTTATACACCGAGGTCTTGTTTTCCTGCGCATAGTTCTGTGTAGGTGCAGAATCCCCGTAACACTGGTAAAGCCTGAGTTGAGCATGCACACAAACTCTAGATCAACTTTGAACTGCAGTTACAGCTATAGAACTGCAGGCTGGCTAAATGAAAGTACGTGTCCTGCTGGCCCAAGGTTACCATCCAGTCATCTGGCTCCAGGGCACACAGGACCTTTACCACTGTGAGCACTCTGAAATTGTCCTTTACCAGGATGGCATTCTGAGGGTGAATATTTAAGAGCAGAGGAAGACCTCCATTCATTTTGGCAAAGGAAATAGTGGGGGTAACAACCCATCTAGTTCTGAATCCGAAAACCTCTTGATGATCTCTTTGGCCTGGAGAGCTCACAAGTCTTGCAGTAAGATGAATGTGCTCTTCTGAAAGCTGATCAGATGTGGGAGAAAGCTGAGATTGTCAGAAAGGAACGGAAAAGCACTGCCTTACTGAACAATCTTGAAGGCCCATCTGTCAGATGTGATGGACTGCCACCCACAAGGCAGCCGCACGATGCTAGTGGCAAAATAAAGTGCCTTAGATGCTAACATCACGGAGGAGGAGGACTGGACAGATGGATGGTGATTTGTGTGTTGCCTGCCTGATCATCGCCCTCAGCCATAAAAAGACTGGGATAACTTCAGTACTGGCAGATGGCGTTGGCACTGCCTGTACCCCAACCCTTTACAATAGACCAGAAGGCCCAAACTGATGGGGAAACTGCATGGCAGGAGTTGGGAGGCCTAAAGAATACACAGTAGCAAGAATGTCCTTAAGGCGTTTTAAGACAAATACGTTTTTTCGCCGAAAAGGCAGGATCCATCGAAAGGCATATCCATAAGGGATGTCGGCACATCTCATGTAAACTAAGTGGACTGCATCCACCTATGGCGATAAAGCACCATACTAGTGCCAACTGGGATTTGGAGAACGACCTAGGTCGGGATCGAGACCGTTTTGGCTCCAGATTGGACATTGGACTCTGCACCAGATCCCCCTCTAGCAAAGATGTCGGGGCTGGAGTCGATGAAAGAGGGCTTGGCACAGGTCTTGGAGCCAGAATGAAGTTGGCACTGGAGAGAAGGGTCCTAGGGGGTCAGTGGACGCAAAAGATTGATCTACCAGCAGTAATCTGATTGAAGGGCACATGGATCTTCGGGTCCTGATGGGCTACCATAGGGAGTCAGGAGAGTGCCAAATACTCAGCATGACCTTCTTAAAGCCCTCAACTTGTTGATGGTCCAGGTAACTTGGGACCAATTGTGGAATCAGCCCTCAATGGAGGATCAGAAGCAAGATTAAGTGACACCTGGATACCCTCAAGACTTCTCTTTAGATATAGAGTGGCAGAATGAGATCGAGCCAGCTTTGCCTTCCTAGGTGTCGGCTTCAACCGGAAGACTTAGGCAGCGGAGATAACCTGTTGCTGGATCAGCCTCGAGAGAAGGAGTGTGCCGCCACTTTTGATTTGAAGAAGCAGCTGGACTGAGGAGAGGTCCATGACTTAACTTCACGGTAGAGGTAAATTATGTGGCCACCCTAGCCTCTTAAGAAAAAACCTTTAGGTACTTGAAGGAAACTGGGATTTTGCTGCAGTAACCCCCACTTGCTGCTTGGTATTTGATGTAACTTTGACTGAAGTGTACTGGGTTCCTGCTAACTAGGTCCCCAGTACTAGTATTCTTTCCCTAAAACTGTACAATTGTTTCCCCTATTGGCAAAACCTTTAGCACCCTCTTTAACTCCCCAGTAAATGGTACCCCTGGTACCTTTGGGATGAGGTACTACTAAGGACAGCAGCACAAATTGTGCCACCCTAAGGGAGCCCTCACCAAGCACATGCAAGACTGCCACTGCAGGCTGTATTTCGTGCAGATTAAAGCGAAAATACAACATGTCACACATCCCTGTGTTCCATGTCCCCTAACACTGCTAGTGATATTTATAAGTCAACTCTACAGCAGGCCTTAAAGACCTAAGGCAGTGAGCTGAATATTACATGTGAGGGCATACCTGAATGAGCAGATATGCCCCTATGCTAAGCGCAGAAACTAGACACCGCAAGAGCCTTTTGCTCTCAGGAGATCCAGAACAAAAGCCTGTCCGGGAAGCGGGTGTAACACCTCCTCCCATAGGATGACCTCTTGATTAGCCTCCTCGGCCCAGCAAGCTTCAAAGAGCTGGGACCTTTGGAATGCAAATCAGGCTCCCCTCAATGGAGGGGAAGCCGCCCCTCTTTATCCAAGACCCTCTTTGGCACCTGGACAGTCGGTAAAATTAGCTAGTCAGGTAGGTATGCCACCTCCAGGCTAGTACCACCCCTAAGTTGGGTTACTGTGAAGTGGATATCATTTTTTAGAAGCAGCCATCTATGTGATGGAATACTTAAGAATTCTGGGACAGGGTTATGCCGGAAGTGGTCCTATCAGGGGCGAAGTGACCTCAAGGGTCAGCAGCCCATTGGGTACTACCCTACACTCTCCTAACACTCCTAAATTCAGTATTAAGGGGGGGGGTCTGCCACCAGAGAAGCAGATCCTGATGACCTACGAAGAGAGAGGACACTGAAGAGACACAAAAGCAGAGAGGAGAGAAGCAGCAGCTGACCTGGTACCAACCCTGCCGCCCTGTCTGCGTCCCTCGTCGAAAATTGCGCCAAAGTCAACTTGCCTGTAACTGTTGACTCCAGAAACTTGGGAGGACTGCCTGCCTTTGAAAAAGACTTAAGACCTCCCATGAACAGCAGACTGGTTCTGAAGAAACTCCACAAGGGAATACCCTGAGGCCTCCGAAACCGCCAAAACTGGACACCAGAAGCCACCATTGCTTCCGTTGCCTACGGCCCGAGCTGAAGTAACCCAACGGTGCCAACAAGGTTCCCCAGCCCTCCAGAGCTCGAGTCCATTGTGGATTCACCCCGCCTGGACTCCACAACGTCCCTGCAGCCTCTGCACGCCGATCCCCTCAACCCGACTGCTACAGTAAGGAAAGTCCTGATGCCTAAGGATACCGCTGCACCCGTCAGGCCTGGGCCTTTGAGAAGAGGACCAACAGTATTCCCCTCCCTGTGAAGGGAGCTCACCGGGCTGATACACTTGCCCGGCTGGCTTCCTAGCTAGAGCCTGCAGCCTCTTTTTACAGTGACTGATCCCAATTGAAAAGCATTGGGTTCCTGACGCGGATTTACACCCTGTACCCGGCCACCCTTGTATTGTTGTGCTGCCTCAGGCCTTGCCCACCACTGACACGAACGCCTGGAGATTGGTCCTGTAAGTCGATGTACTGTACCTGTTTGCAGAACTTGTTCTTCCTTCCTTAGGATAACATTGCAGAAATCCGAAATTGCACTATGCCCACTTTTTAAAGTGAAAAAAATGTATATTAAAAAATGTATATACCGGAATAATTTTTTTCTGATGCCTAAACATATATAAAGGTACTTGGTATTTTTATAAATTGGTGTTGATCGCCTTCTGAGTCGTGTGTGCCTTTTATTGAGCATTGTGTGTATTTGAAAATGTCTTGCACTCCTCTGTGTTAAGCCTAAAGCTGCTCACCACACTACCCCTAATGAACAAGTTACTTACCCTCAGTAACAATGTATCTGTAAGAGACATAAATTAGTTATAGATTCCTTACCTTAGAATTACCCCCAGGCGTCAGACTGGATCCGAAGAATCTTTCTTCAGCAATACCCCTGCGCGTTGGTAGGTGGCATTGGTAGCACCACGTCCGTCGTTGTGGTCTCCAGGATGACGTCACAGTGCCTACATAGACCCCGCCCCTGCACGCTGACGTCAGTGCTGACACGACTTTCCACACTAGAAGCGGAGAGCCATGAAAGACACTACCACTGGTGCGCCACACTAGGACCCTATAAGGGTGTCCCTAACCCTAGAAGTCAGTTCGCAGAACGGGGAGGATGAGTGGGGCGGTAAGGAATCTATAACTAATATACGTCTATTACAGATACATCTTTACCAAGGGTAAGTAACTTGTTCATCTGAAAGAGACTATTATTATAGATTCCCTACCTTAGAATAGATACCCCAGCAATACCATCTCCGGAGGAGGGTCTGTGAATCAAGTTCACCCCAGAAAATCCTGAAGGACAGAACGGGCAAAGCACACGTCCCTCCGGACCGGACTATTCTGGCAGTAATGTCTGGTGAATGTGTGCATAGAAGCCCACGTGGCCGCCTGGCAGATATTGATGAGCGGATCTCCCCACGACAAAGCAGTGGTTGCTGCCGTAGCTCTAGTGGAATGAGCGCGCAGCCCCACTGGAGGTTCCTTTTTAGCCAAAGCGTAACAAATCTTGATACAAAGGACTACCCGTCGAGAGATAGTACGCTTCTGCACAGCCCGACCTTTTTTGACACCCATACAGCCAACAAAGAGTTGATAGTCCACCCGGAACTCCTTTGTGCGGTCAAGGTAGAAAGACAACACACATTTTGGGTTCAGACGTTGGAGTCTCTGTTTCTCCTTGGAAGGGTGAGGAGGCGGGAAAAAGGTGGGCAGAGTAATAGTGTGCTTGATGTGAAAGGGAGTGACTACTTTGGGCAAGAACAAGGGTCTTGTTCGAAGCACAACCTTGTCCAGATGGAGTCAAAGGAAAGGAGGCTTAGAAGAAAGAGCCTGAAGCTCACTCACTCTGCGAGCAGAGGGGATGGCAAAAGGAAAAACAGTCTTCACAGTGAGAAGCCTGAGAGAACAGTTGTGAAGAGGCTCAAAGGGAGTGCACATAAGGTAAGTCAAGACAAGAATTAAAGTCCCACTGAGGCATTATGAAAGGAGATGGAGAAAAGAGATGAATAATGCCTTTAAAGAAGTGACTACCAATAGGGGACTTGAACAACGAGGGCTGATCTGGCAGCTGATGAAAAGCAGAAATGGCCACCAGGTAGCTTTTAAGAGTGCCCAGAGCAGAGCCCTGCTGGGCCAAAGAAAGAAGGAATAAAAGAACCTCAGAAGGAGGTGCAGAAAGGGTATCCACAGCCTTTGCTGTGCACCATGCCACAAACTTATTCCATCAACAGGCATATACAGTTTTAGTGGAGGGACGTCTGGCTGCCAAGATGACGTTACAGACTTCAGGAGGAAGGACAAAAGCTGTCAACTATCGACGCTCAATCTCCATGCAAGGAAGTGGAGGCTGGTGAGGTTCGGGTGGAGGACTGTCCCCTGCTGCTGCGACAAAAGATCCTCTCACAGAGGCAGTCTGATGGGCGGATTGATGGCCATGCTCAGGAGCTCAGGGTACCAGACTCTTCGTGCCCAGTCCGGTGCCACAAGAATGACTTGGGCTCGGTCGAGCTTGATCTTCTTCAGCACTTGGGGCAGAAGTGGTACAGGCCGAAAGGTGTACAGGAGGCCGCAGCTCTACTCGTGCTGAAAAACGTAGCTGAGCGAGTGCCGCCTTGGAAATTCCAACGTGCAGAACTGATTACATTGCACGTTCTCATCGGTGGCAAACAGATCTAACCAAGGCTCTCCCCACTGCTGAGAGAGACCTTGCACCACCTCCGAGTGAAGACGCCATTTGTGATCCAACAGGCACCGTTAGCTGAGTTTGTGCGCCCCGGCGTTCAGATAACCTGCCAGCTGATGAACCACCAGGGTAATGCCCTGATGTTCCAGCCATGTCCAAAGGCGAAGAGCCTCTTGACGAAGGTTGATGACCCCATCCGCCTTGTTTGTTGCAGTCCGTGAACACCTGCACTGCCTTCCCCTTGAGGGAGGGAAGGAATGCCTTCAGTGCCAAGCGAATTGCCCGGAGCTCCAACAGGTTGATACGGAGAACTGACTACGCTGGAGACCAGACTCCTCTGATCTCAGTCTCCCCCAGGTGATCGTCCCATCCCGGGTGTGTTGCATCAATCACCACTGTGAAGACTGGTTGGGGAAGGGAGAGGGATCTGCCTCTGACACAATCCAGGTTCGTTAACCACCACTGCAGTTGCTGTGCAGTCCCCACCAAGATTTGGACATAGTCAGAAATATTCCCCTGATGCGGCGCCCACTGGAACTTCAGGTCCCACTGCAGAGCCCCCATATGCCATTTGGCTTGATCTTCCAGCAGGATGCAGGAGGCCATGAATGCCAACAGCCTCAGGGTCATTCTCACCGAAATCCGGGAAAGAGGCTGAAACATCAGTATCATAGCCCGAATATCCCGGACTCGCTGCTCGGGAGGATAGGCCCGAACCTGCACTGTGTCCAGAACAGCTTCGATGAAAGGGAGCGACTGAGAGGGAGTCAGGTGTGACTTTGGCATGTTGATAGTGATCCCCAGCGAATGCAGGAGGTCCGCCACAGTCTGGAGGTGGGAGACGACAGCCTGGGTCAAGCCAGCCTTCAACAGCCAGTCGTTGAAATAGGAGAAGACTGGAACCCCAGATCTGCGCAGACGAGCTGCGAGCACCACCATCACTTTCGTGAACACCCGAGGGCCACTGGTAAGGCCGAAGGGGCACAGAGTGAACTGAAAATGCTCATGGCCTACCGTAGGTAACGCCTGTGGGCTGGCAGGACAGGAATGTGAAAATAAGCGTCCTGCAAGTCCAACGCTACCATCCAGTCTCCAGGGTCAATGGCAGACAGGACCTGAGCCAAGGTTAGCATTTTGAACTCCTCCTTCTGGAGGAAGCAGTTGAGGGCCCTAATGTCTAAGATAGAACACAGGCGTTTGTCCTTCTTGGGCTCCAGAAAGTAGCAGGAAAAGCAACCACAACCTACTTCTGGCAGAGGTACCCTCTCAATAGCAAATTCAAATTCAAAAAGCTTTATTTCGACAGTTTGTCATAAAAGCACATAAATACAACACATATCACTCAACATAATAAATAGATAACACATAATACATTACAATTACAAGATAAAAAATAATTAAATTCCATATACTGTCATGTATCTAAAAAACCTTAGGAACAGTTAAAAAAGGAGAGACAGCACAGTGAAGCAGATCATATTTAAAAAGTACATCTTAGGATTAGGTTGCAGCAATAGTTTTGTTTAAAGTGCGAGTGCGTATGATCCAGGACCAGCCCAGGAATTTGGCAACTGCTATAGCTATACTAGGACTACAATCAGACCCTAAGATTCTCAGCGCAACAGCACATCTCCGGGCACCCAGCAAAATACAAATCGGCTTCAGCCATCTCCGCCGTGGGGCCGCATATAACGGACAAACAAAAAATACATGGGGAATGGTCTCAGCCATTGCCATACAGCAGTGGCATTTGTCATCAGTTCTAGAAGCCCATTTACAGGTAAAGGTCTTGATGGGTAGACTACCTATCCTGAACTGAATATAAAGTTTTCGGTCAAAGGGCCTCTCGATCAAATCCCAGTAGGCCTCACACACTGGCCACGATTTAGAATCCAGAAAGCGACCTGTTAGGCTACTTGAGATACTGGAGTGAACTACAGATGCATAGACCATTTCCCAGTATTTCTGTTTCAGTTGCACCTTTGATGGGAAGACTGCCGTCTCAGGGTTGTCCCAAAGTGTCTCTAGATCCTGTTTAATGAGAAGGGACCTGATCTCTTTTAGCCAACCTACTCTGTGGAAGCAGTCCCGTAAGATTACATCCTTAAAGCCCAGGACATATTGCGCAAGTTCCGGAGTGACCCAGAGACGTCTCCAATAGAGGAGTGGCCATAACTTTGCTAGGTCCGCTATATTTTTCCTCCCTAGGTCTAGGTGAAGCGGGATCATAGGAGTGCTTTGTGGAACGCTAGCAAGGTTACGCAAAAATTTGTTTTCTAATCTTGCTAGCTGTTTTATATCGTTAAATCCCCAGAGCTCAGCTCCATAAAGGGCCGAGCTCACCGCTTTAGCGTTATAAATTTCTAGGGCAGGGGTGACTGGTTTTGTAAAAGAGGACTTATATTTCTTGGTCAGACACCCTATATGCTGGTGTAGTTTTAGAGCTGTAAGATCCAAGTGGTGTTTCCAACCCAAGTCCTTCTGGAGGGAGATACCAAGGTACGTAAACGCACTCACCTGTTCTAGGGGCACATTATTTAATAAAATACTGCCTCTAAAAGATTTGTGCTGATTAAAAGCCATAAACTTGGTTTTTGAAGTGTTTATTTCTAGCCCTCTTAAAGAACAAAATTCTCCAAATGCATTAATGGCCTTCTGGAGGCCGCTCGGTGTCCTGGAGATGAGCAGAGTATCGTCCGCAAACATGAGGACAGGGACATGGTTGCCAGCCAGCAGGGGAGCATCAGTGGGGGTCACCGAAAGGTACTCAACTACCCCGTTGATGTACAAAGAGAACAGGGTAGGAGCCAACACACACCCCTGTCGGAGACCACGCCCAACAGGGAAGGAGTCGGTAACCTCCCCTTGCGCCCCCCATCTAACTTTTGCAAAATTGCCCTCATGTAAGCGAGCGAGAAGTGTTATCAATTCCGGAGCCATCCCCAGGTCACCGAGCACACCCCACAATTTCCTCCGAGGGACCAGATCAAACGCTGATTTAAGATCTACGAAGACAGCGTAGAGTGACCCCCATTCAGGACCACGTTCCTCCAGTAGATAGTTAAAAAACGAAAAATTTGGTCTGTGGTGCTGGTACAGGAACGAAATCCCGCTTGAAATGGGGACAGAATGTTAGCATCCTCAACCCAGGTCTGTACTTTTCCTAACACTAAACGACCCATAACCTTTTGTATTGAATCAATAAGACTTATGGGCCTGTAGTTACTGGGGAGGGATTTGTCTCCTTTCTTAAAAACAGGAATTATCTCAGCACCTTTCCAAGATGGGGCACTGGAGCACCATTAGCCACTGCATTAGCAAGAAGGGCTATGTACTGGCACCAGGTTGGCTTATCACTAAGAAATACATCGGCCGGAATTCCATCCATACCTGGAGCTCTGCCCCTTGCCACACAATCAAGTGCTACCTCAACATCCTTGATAAAAAACACTGTGCCAGAATAAAACTTTAAAAAATGTAATGGTAGATCCTCCCCAGTTGCGCTACCAGCGTACTGGGGTCTAAAAAATTCAACCCATTGTGCCTGAGGAACATTATTCTGGGGGGGGAGGGGGGGGGGGGGTCCTGACGCCCACCCCTGTCCCAGTTGACAATGCTCCAAAAAATTCTCGAATCCTTTGCTGCGCAGGCACATCTCAGATCCTGCCACCATGCTTGGTCCCAGTCTTTTTTTGCTTTTTTTTGCACATCCCTGTAATGATCCCTTGCACCTCTTACCCCCAAGTGGTTTCTTGATCTTAATGCTTCACTCAGCTTCTGGCGAGCTGCTCTACATGTAGTATTAAACCATCTAGCGTCGTTGGTTTTTGGAACCTGTCTCCCTGGCTTCACATCTTTTAAGAAGTAGGTTTTCAAGTTATCAAATAGACTTGTATGGGCTTCTATCACAATTCGTGGGAATTCTACACTAGAGACTCTTGACATAAGGAAGTCGGTGCTCTTAACTACTTCAGCTTTAAGGGCTTCCAACTTTTCAGGATGTTCAACTATTTTGTTCCATTTTACATGGCGTTTATCATTTGCGATCACTAAATCCGAGGATATAGTTCCCTCAGCTTGGATCACGTCTCCCTCCCTAATCGTGGCCCAGAAATCAATACATAGGGGATTGTGATCACTTTCAAGCCGCCATGTTACCTTCATGTCATCAAGTCTATGCCATATCCTAAGATCAATCAATATATAGTTGATACGGCTAGTAGAGCGCCCATTATCAAAGGTAGTTACTCCTTTCGAATCTGATCTAGTACGACCATTTGCAGCCCTAAGGCCTCTTTCAAGGCACAACGCCTTAAGTTGGATTGCAACATTTGACCATCTTTTAACAGGGGGTAAATCAAGCCTTGGGATTCCCCATCTAAGGTCCTGCTCTATTGATAACCCCTGCACCTCGTTACCCAATGGTTCAAATGTAGTGTTAAAATCCCCTGCTACAATGGGAATAATATGAACGGGAAGATTTTCTAATTGTAGGTCCAGAGATGTTATAGTCTCTGAGCTTTGTCCTCCCCTCTGGCCCCTAGCATACACATTAAAAATAGCAAGGGTACTCTCATTAGCCCTACTAAATTTCAACACTAAAATATCGTGATCAGGGGATTTTAACAGTTCTACACAACAGCCTAGGTTTTGCCGAACCCAGGTCACAAGGCCACCTACAGGACGCCCTTTAGGGTTTTTTTTTGCAAGGATGTAAAAGTTAAGGTATCCAGCCCTAAAAACAGGATCAACAGCCCAGGACTCCTGAAATAGACAAATGTCATATTTGTCAATAAAGTTGCCCCAGTCAGGAGACAACATTTTCTAAACAATGCCTGCAATGTTCCATGATATCAAGGATATTTTGCTACCACTATTAGGAGTATTTTGTAAGGGCTTTCGCCTTTCTACTGCCATAGGATTATTTATTATATTGCCAAAGGAGATCATTTGTTCATTTGACCTATTACAAACAGATGCCAATATTAGCTGGTTACTCGTGGAGGTATACGTAAAGACTCGGGCACTAGTACAAGCAATTGTTTCATCTAGAGTTCTGTCTCCTATCAGCATGTTTTCATGGGGGTGTGTTCGAACAGGGTAGTTATCACTCCCCCTATGTCAATCACATTCCTCCAGATCGGTTAAGGCGATAAATCTATTTTCTAGCCTAAGATCACTAGAAAAACTTGAAAGTGCCCTCCTACCAGTAGCTATATTTAGGCCATTAGATAATTTTAGCGTCACATTTCGTCTTAGGGATCTGGAATTACCGATAAAAAATTCCAATGTAAGTGGAATTATACCAGAATCCCTTTTCTGAGGTGGCAATAGGTTGCCAAGAACATTAGGTAATACATACATAGTAGCAAAATTAATGACAACACAATCTCCCCCAAATGTTTTCTCGTTGTTTCCTAGCCATTGAACACGTCTGGCCATTATAATTTCTCTTGCCAGTTGTTGTTGGCCACCCACTCCTCCAATGTTCATGTTCCTACTAAGCCAATGTAATGCTTTATCCATCAGCGCAGTTGTTGACTCTGCTTGCCCTGGTCTTAGATGGGGGACATTGGCAAGAACAAGAACCAAAGGAATGGCCTCTCTGACAAACGGGAGCCCTTTCCCTGGGAAGGTTTTTTTTACATTCATAGTAGGAGTAGGCTCGATAAGGGGAAGTTCGTTATTATGTACATTAGCAATTTGGCAGTTTTGGGTAGGCATAGTTGATGATGGAATCATAGTGTGAGTGGAAGAGCCTGCCACCGCTGAGAGGGGCAAATAATCACCATTAGAGGGAGCTTCCTTCATTAACACAGGCACAGAGCGCTGAGGTTGGTCAGGGATTCTTGTTTCCGACAACACCAGGGTAGAAGGTTGCACAATTGTTGTCATGGCGCTAAGCTTCGCTTCCAATATAGAAAGTCTATCTTCGATAGGTATCAATCTGTCAGTAATGGGGGCCAGTATAACATCCAGTTTTTTCTTTATTGCTGCCCAGAGTTTGTTAGATAAAACCTCCACCTGAGGCTGAGGCTGGGGGCCCGAGCCAGATTTAGTAATTCGTACCGAAGTCTGTTTCTTAGATCGTACAGCGGGAGCCGGGCCCCCGGCTCTTGTGCGTCTTGTCTGGATTGAAACCAGGGGGGAGGGAGAGACCTCTACAACCAGGGGCTCTTGGATATGAATTGGGGAGGTGGACACACAGTGCTCAATAGTGTTTGGGGGGAAGTCATAAGTTCTGGCAGATTGACTAGATCCCTGGGAATGCCTGGTGATTGTTGTTGTGTTTGTAAGTCTGGGGTATCAAGGGTCTCGTGGATGAGGGCTGTTGTCTTATTCCCTACCCCCATCGACAAGCGCCTTTCAGTTCTTTCTATTTCTTCAGTCAGGACATTAGCAGCTCTGACTAGATATGAGTCCAGGGTTGCCCCTACCACCCCATTTGGTTTAGCTCCAGTGGTCTTCTTTTTCACCATGGTTACACCTAACAAACACCACTAAGCACAATACCTTGTCTTGACGCAGATCACAGAGAGCAGGCCCAGCCTGGCCTCTTCCGGCCCCTGACGGCCACAGACGGCCCGCCCTTTGCCCGGGCTTCGCCCGGCGCCGCCCGCGCGCGGTCCTGCGACGCGGGGGTCAGGAAGTTGTTTAAATCGCCTCCAGGTGCGGGTGGTGGGCGGGAGCCTCCGGGCTCGGGAGCAAGGGCGCCTGGGTAATGTAGTCTCCCTCCAGACCGCGGCCGCGAGATTGACAGACGCGGCGGCGGGAGGGAGACACAAGCACACCAGGCAGGAGAGGCAAAGAACACCGCCAGGAGTCAAGGAGCAGGTACACAGGTCACCACGCCAGCAAACCGGCACAAAGATAGTCCCCACTCCGCCGAGGGTCAGGAAGTTGTTTAAATCGCCTCCAGGTGCGGGTGGTGGGCGGGAGCCTCCGGGCTCGGGAGCAAGGGCGCCTGGGTAATGTCGTCTCCCTCCAGACCGCGGCCGCGAGATTGACAGACGCGGCGGCGGGAGGGAGACACAAGCACACCAGGCAGGAGAGGCAAAGAACACCGCCAGGAGTCAAGGAGCAGGTACACAGGTCACCACGCCAGCAAACCGGCACAAAGATAGTCCCCACTCCGCCGAGGGTCAGGAAGTTGTTTAAATCGCCTCCAGGTGCGGGTGGTGGGCGGGAGCCTCCGGGCTCGGGAGCAAGGGCGCCTGGGTAATGTAGTCTCCCTCCAGACCGCGGCCGCGAGATTGACAGACGCGGCGGCGGGAGGGAGACACGAGCACACCAGGCAGGAGAGGCAAAGAACACCGCCAGGAGTCAAGGAGCAGGTACACAGGTCACCACGCCAGCAAACCGGCACAAAGATAGTCCCTCAATAGCTCCCTTGGCCAAGAGAGCTGAGACTACCTCGAGGAGAAGCTCCAAATGATCCTCCGACATGCGATCGAGAGACGGTGGCATGGAAGGAGGGGTAGTGTCAAAGGAGAGGGAGTAACACTTTGGACTATCTGCATTACCCACCTGTCTGATGTGATGGATTGCCAGTGGGGGAGGTGATGGCGAACCCTGCCACCCACTGGCTGCTGATGGCCCTGGAAGGTCAGACTAGAAGGGTCTGGAGGCTGCTGCAGGGGGGGGGGGATGGGGGGGTGGGGAAGGGTGGACTGGCACACATGCTGGTTCACAGACCCATGCCGCTGGATCCAACGTCCGCGGCCACGAAGAGGGGTGGGCAGCTTGCGTGGGCCGGTGGCAGGACTGGGTCGGACGTGGTGGGGTGCCCCTTCCGTAGCCACGAAAGTGACGAAAGGCAGACTGTGGGGGACGGGAGGATGCAGCGAGGCCCAAGGATCTTGCCGTAGCGTGCTAATCCTTTAAAAACACTGGAGTCCGCCTTGTCGCCAAAAAGGCGACAGCCATCGAAGGGCATGTCCATCAAAGTTGCCTGGACATCCCCTGAAAACAATACATCCTCATCCAGGCGTAGCGCTGAAGGGCTACCCACAAGGCAATCGTTCTGCCCAGAGAGTCGGCGGTGTCCAGTCCACAGCGGATTGTCAATTATGCTGCATCTCTCCCATCCGCCACTGCCTGGGAGAGAATGGCCTGGGCCTCCTCCGGACACTGAGGCAGTACCTGCGCACCCGTATCCCAGACTGTATGGGTATAGCAGCCTAAGTGGAATGCGGTATTCACGGACCTTAGCACCAAGCTGGAGGAAGAGAACATACGCTTCCCAAGATGATCCAGCTTCTTGGATTCCCAATACAGGGGTGCGGAAGAGAATGCACCCTTTGGAAGAAGAGGCTTGGACCACCAAGCTCTCGGGGGCAGGGTGTTCAGAGAGGAAAATGGGATCACCCGAGCCGGGCGGTGGCAGAAGGCAATTGCCTGTTCCACAGTAGCCCCTGTGCTGGACTTGGACCAAGTGCCCAGAAAGATGCCTGTGAGGGCTTCATTAAAGGGCAAGAGGGGTTCAGGTGAAGTTGCCGCCAGTTGAAGCACCTCTGTCAGGAGGTTAGTCCTGACTGCCACTGTAGGGAGCTCCAATCCCAAAGCATCGGCTGCCCTACGCACCAACACTGCATAAGAGGCTCCCTCCTCCGTAGCAATGGTAGGGGGAGAAAGCATGCCACGGTCTGGGGAGGTGTCCAGACTTGGCGCCACCCAATTCCTCTCTCCAGTACAGCTCTTCCAGCTGGTCTTTTAAAGGGTCCAGCGACCCCTTCCACTCCTCATCACCACCCTCAGGGCGAAAGGGGAACACCTGGGATGAACAAGGGCACATAAGTACCCTTCGGTGGCAGATTCGACATCGGCCGACGTCGATCTGGCTCCGGGTCCATCTAGAGGATTACGATGGGGATGGCATCGGCCGGGGGCATGGCCGGCGCCAAGCGAAGGTCGAGTAAAGTCGACCGGCGTTGATCCCCATCCAGGCCTGAATCCATGGGGACCCTGCAGCACTGGGCCAGAGCCACCGCCATCGAAGGCCCAGGGCCCTCAACCGGCTCCGCGGGACCCAAAGGCACGCCAGCAGAGTTAGGCTGCCCAAAGATGGAATGGAGGGCTTCGTAAAATGCACAAAATTGGGCAGGGAACGCCTCGGCTCCCAGAAACGGGGAGAAGCGTTGAGTTGTCCCTGAATCAGGCACCGGAGACAGAGCCTTAGAGCGATGATGCTCTGGTTCCCGCGTCGCATCAGCCAACTGTCAGGGAGAAGGCGTAGAGCAATGGTGCTTCTTCGCCTTCTGTGTTTCGACTTACCCGAGGCATGCGAAGACTTGGACGAGGTGTGGTGGCTCCGCGACCGGTCTCGAGACCTTCCCCTCGAGCGAGACCGGGAGCCACGTGGAGCAGACTGCCGGGCCACCAAAAGCTTTTGGGACCGCTCCCGCAAGGACTTCAGATTCATGGCCCAACAGCCGGAGCACGACTTTGCGTCGTGGTCATGCCCCAGGCACCAGAGACACACGAGGTGCGGATCCGTCAAAGACATCAGTTTGTGACACGAGTCACAAGTCTTGATTCCCGTTGGACGATGGGACATCCCTCGCACAGCAGGAGCAGAAGACTCGAAAAAAGACGTCAACAAAAGTCGAAAAAAAGGTTAGTCAAAAACTGACTAAAGGGAAAGCTCTCTCGGGATCTGCGCTAGGCTGGCGTGGAATAAGACAGAGCTGACATCAGCATGCAAGGGCAGCGTCTAAGTAGGCACCGTGACATTATTCCGGAGATCGCGACACCGGCGACAGACGCAGTCTCGACCTACGTCACCTACCGACGTGCAGGGGTATTGCTGAAGAAAAATTCTCTGGATCCAGTCTAATGCCTGGGGGTAATTCTAAGGTAGGGAATCTATAACTAATAGTCTCTTTCAGATAGAGCACTTTGGGATTGCAAAGCAAGCCCTTGTCCACTCATAAGGGAATCCATGGACTCTTTACATGTATATCAACTTTTTGATATATAACATAAAGAGCCAGCTTCCTACAGTGTCTGTACTGCACATTAAGAATCAGCCATCTCAAATATATGTCTGCATACTCCCATAGCTACCAATTTATTCTTCAAATTAGCACCTTTATTACATGTCTAAGTCAATCACTAACAAGTTTCAGCAGAAAGAGACCTGCTTCTAAAATATTGTAGGAGAATATGACCGAACCACAGCATTAATTTTGAACACTTGTAGGCTGAAATGCAGATCAATATCTTTCAGGAACATAAGCTATGTACTTTGAGAGTAAGCCTCTTGCCACTGTGGTCAGGGGTATGGTGGTCTAATATGGTCTAATACTATTGAACAAGTTACTTACCTTCGGTAAGAAACATTAGTTAGTTAGATTCCTCACCTTAGAATACCCCCAGGCGTCAGACTGGATCCGGAAGATTTTTCGTCAGCAATACACCTTGCGCGTCGCTAGGCGTGGTCTGTGGCTCCGCGTCCGTCGTTGGCGTTGTGCGCCGTAATGACGTCGGAGTACTTAGACGCCGCCCTCGCGCGCTGACGTCAGTTCTTGTACATAGCTTTCCGTGCCAGGAACGCAGAGCCATGCAAGAGGCCGACACTGGTGCCCAAAAAGTTTAGGGGCCTGGAAAGGACAACCTTAACCCTAGATGTCAGTTCGCAGAACGGGGAGGATGGGTGGGTCGGTGAGGAATCTAACTAACTAATGTTTCTTACAGATACATCGTTACCGAAGGTAAGTAACTTGTTCATCTGAAAGAAACACGTTAGTTAGATTCCTCACCTTAGAATAGATACCCAAGCAATACCAACCCCGGTGGTGGGTCTGCGAACCAAGATCACACCAGAAAGTCCTGGAGGACAGAACGGCCAAAGAAGCCATCCCTCCGGACTTGGCTGTCTAGGCAATAATGCCTGGCAAACGTGTGTAGCGAAGCCCACGTAGCCGCCTGACAGATGTCCTGCAAAGGGACTCCCCGTCCCAAAGCAGTAGTAGCCGCTGTAGCCCGAGTAGAATGGGCGCGCAGCCCAACAGGAGGGTCCTTTTTCGCCAAGGAGTAACAGATTTTGATGCACAAAACGACCCACCGGGAGATGGTCCGTTTGTGCACAGCTCTTCCCTTCTTAGCACCCACGTATCCAACGAAAAGTTGGTCGTCCACCCGGAACTGTTTTGTGCGGTCCAAATAAAAGGAGAGCGCACATTTTGGGTCCAGACTGCTGGAGACTCATGCTTTGATATTATGGGATGCATGTTGTTTTAACACACACTTGGAGAAAGTCTTTCCATGGAGAAGTGCTACGCTATGCTGTTCCTATGATGTAAACCTTACATCCAGGCTTTAAGGTATGGGGTCTTCTGTCAAAGCCCAGAGATCCTCCTTTATATAAATAAACTACTTCCTGTCAAGGAGAGGGTGGTTAGGCCTAAATGTCCTTATTCCACTGTCTTTAAAAAATGACTTCCCCCTTTGTATCCTATGGATTTGTAACAATGCTAATCATTCTGAGTTTATGCATTTTGCTGCTGGTAGTGGCTCTTATACTGTATTATAGAGCACAATAGTTAAAATAAACATTTTGAACTATTTCAGTGACTCTGCCAATCCTTAATGTGGACAAGTACGAGCGAGTGAGCAAAAGAGTATGTCTTGCTACCGCGATTCCTGAGAGAGTCGGGAGTCTTGTGTTCTGGGTTGTCTAATCATTTGCAGCTTCGTGATTTTTGGAGGTGAACGAATGAGACACTATAGCTAGTCGGTTTTGGGATTTTGGGTACTAAGTTGATAGGTTGGTACACTCTTATACACCGAGGTCTTGTTTTCCTGCGCATAGTTCTGTGTAGGTGCAGAATCCCCGTAACACTGGTAAAGCCTGAGTTGAGCATGCACACAAACTCTAGATCAACTTTGAACTGCAGTTACAGCTATAGAACTGCAGGCTGGCTAAATGAAAGTACGTGTCCTGCTGGCCCAAGGTTACCATCCAGTCATCTGGCTCCAGGGCACACAGGACCTTTACCACTGTGAGCACTCTGAAATTGTCCTTTACCAGGATGGCATTCTGAGGGTGAATATTTAAGAGCAGAGGAAGACCTCCATTCATTTTGGCAAAGGAAATAGTGGGGGTAACAACCCATCTAGTTCTGAATCCGAAAACCTCTTGATGATCTCTTTGGCCTGGAGAGCTCACAAGTCTTGCAGTAAGATGAATGTGCTCTTCTGAAAGCTGATCAGATGTGGGAGAAAGCTGAGATTGTCAGAAAGGAACGGAAAAGCACTGCCTTACTGAACAATCTTGAAGGCCCATCTGTCAGATGTGATGGACTGCCACCCACAAGGCAGCCGCACGATGCTAGTGGCAAAATAAAGTGCCTTAGATGCTAACATCACGGAGGAGGAGGACTGGACAGATGGATGGTGATTTGTGTGTTGCCTGCCTGATCATCGCCCTCAGCCATAAAAAGACTGGGATAACTTCAGTACTGGCAGATGGCGTTGGCACTGCCTGTACCCCAACCCTTTACAATAGACCAGAAGGCCCAAACTGATGGGGAAACTGCATGGCAGGAGTTGGGAGGCCTAAAGAATACACAGTAGCAAGAATGTCCTTAAGGCGTTTTAAGACAAATACGTTTTTTCGCCGAAAAGGCAGGATCCATCGAAAGGCATATCCATAAGGGATGTCGGCACATCTCATGTAAACTAAGTGGACTGCATCCACCTATGGCGATAAAGCACCATACTAGTGCCAACTGGGATTTGGAGAACGACCTAGGTCGGGATCGAGACCGTTTTGGCTCCAGATTGGACATTGGACTCTGCACCAGATCCCCCTCTAGCAAAGATGTCGGGGCTGGAGTCGATGAAAGAGGGCTTGGCACAGGTCTTGGAGCCAGAATGAAGTTGGCACTGGAGAGAAGGGTCCTAGGGGGTCAGTGGACGCAAAAGATTGATCTACCAGCAGTAATCTGATTGAAGGGCACATGGATCTTCGGGTCCTGATGGGCTACCATAGGGAGTCAGGAGAGTGCCAAATACTCAGCATGACCTTCTTAAAGCCCTCAACTTGTTGATGGTCCAGGTAACTTGGGACCAATTGTGGAATCAGCCCTCAATGGAGGATCAGAAGCAAGATTAAGTGACACCTGGATACCCTCAAGACTTCTCTTTAGATATAGAGTGGCAGAATGAGATCGAGCCAGCTTTGCCTTCCTAGGTGTCGGCTTCAACCGGAAGACTTAGGCAGCGGAGATAACCTGTTGCTGGATCAGCCTCGAGAGAAGGAGTGTGCCGCCACTTTTGATTTGAAGAAGCAGCTGGACTGAGGAGAGGTCCATGACTTAACTTCACGGTAGAGGTAAATTATGTGGCCACCCTAGCCTCTTAAGAAAAAACCTTTAGGTACTTGAAGGAAACTGGGATTTTGCTGCAGTAACCCCCACTTGCTGCTTGGTATTTGATGTAACTTTGACTGAAGTGTACTGGGTTCCTGCTAACTAGGTCCCCAGTACTAGTATTCTTTCCCTAAAACTGTACAATTGTTTCCCCTATTGGCAAAACCTTTAGCACCCTCTTTAACTCCCCAGTAAATGGTACCCCTGGTACCTTTGGGATGAGGTACTACTAAGGACAGCAGCACAAATTGTGCCACCCTAAGGGAGCCCTCACCAAGCACATGCAAGACTGCCACTGCAGGCTGTATTTCGTGCAGATTAAAGCGAAAATACAACATGTCACACATCCCTGTGTACCATGTCCCCTAACACTGCTAGTGATATTTATAAGTCACCTCTACAGCAGGCCTTAAAGACCTAAGGCAGTGAGCTGAATATTACATGTGAGGGCATACCTGAATGAGCAGATATGCCCCTATGCTAAGCGCAGAAACTAGACACCGCAAGAGCCTTTTGCTCTCAGGAGATCCAGAACAAAAGCCTGTCCGGGAAGCGGGTGTAACACCTCCTCCCATAGGATGACCTCTTGATTAGCCTCCTCGGCCCAGCAAGCTTCAAAGAGCTGGGACCTTTGGAATGCAAATCAGGCTCCCCTCAATGGAGGGGAAGCCGCCCCTCTTTATCCAAGACCCTCTTTGGCACCTGGACAGTCGGTAAAATTAGCTAGTCAGGTAGGTATGCCACCTCCAGGCTAGTACCACCCCTAAGTTGGGTTACTGTGAAGTGGATATCATTTTTTAGAAGCAGCCATCTATGTGATGGAATACTTAAGAATTCTGGGACAGGGTTATGCCGGAAGTGGTCCTATCAGGGGCGAAGTGACCTCAAGGGTCAGCAGCCCATTGGGTACTACCCTACACTCTCCTAACACTCCTAAATTCAGTATTAAGGGGGGGGGTCTGCCACCAGAGAAGCAGATCCTGATGACCTACGAAGAGAGAGGACACTGAAGAGACACAAAAGCAGAGAGGAGAGAAGCAGCAGCTGACCTGGTACCAACCCTGCCGCCCTGTCTGCGTCCCTCGTCGAAAATTGCGCCAAAGTCAACTTGCCTGTAACTGTTGACTCCAGAAACTTGGGAGGACTGCCTGCCTTTGAAAAAGACTTAAGACCTCCCATGAACAGCAGACTGGTTCTGAAGAAACTCCACAAGGGAATACCCTGAGGCCTCCGAAACCGCCAAAACTGGACACCAGAAGCCACCATTGCTTCCGTTGCCTACGGCCTGAGCTGAAGTAACCCAACGGTGCCAACAAGGTTCCCCAGCCCTCCAGAGCTCGAGTCCATTGTGGATTCACCCCTCCTGGACTCCACAACGTTCCTGCAGCCTCTGCACGCCGATCCCCTCAACCCGACTGCTACAGTAAGGAAAGTCCTGATGCCTAAGGATACCGCTGCACCCGTCAGGCCTGGGCCTTTGAGAAGAGGACCAACAGTATTCCCCTCCCTGTGAAGGGAGCTCACCGGGCTGATACACTTGCCCGGCTGGCTTCCTAGCTAGAGCCTGCAGCCTCTTTTTACAGTGACTGATCCCAATTGAAAAGCATTGGGTTCCTGATGCGGATTTACACCCTGTACCCGGCCACCCTTGTATTGTTGTGCTGCCTTAGGCCTTGCCCACCACTGACACGAACGCCTGGAGATTGGTCCTGTAAGTCGATGTACTGTACCTGTTTGCAGAACTTGTTCTTCCTTCCTTAGGATAACATTGCAGAAATCCGAAATTGCACTATGCCCACTTTTTAAAGTGAAAAAAATGTATATTAAAAAATGTATATACCGGAATAATTTTTTTCTGATGCCTAAACATATATAAAGGTACTTGGTATTTTTATAAATTGGTGTTGATCGCCTTCTGAGTCGTGTGTGCCTTTTATTGAGCATTGTGTGTATTTGAAAATGTCTTGCACTCCTCTGTGTTAAGCCTAAAGCTGCTCACCACACTACCCCTAATGAACAAGTTACTTACCCTCAGTAACAATGTATCTGTAAGAGACATAAATTAGTTATAGATTCCTTACCTTAGAATTACCCCCAGGCGTCAGACTGGATCCGAAGAATCTTTCTTCAGCAATACCCCTGCGCGTTGGTAGGTGGCATTGGTAGCACCACGTCCGTCGTTGTGGTCTCCAGGATGACGTCACAGTGCCTACATAGACCCCGCCCCTGCACGCTGACGTCAGTGCTGACACGACTTTCCACACTAGAAGCGGAGAGCCATGAAAGACACTACCACTGGTGCGCCACACTAGGACCCTATATGGGTGTCCCTAACCCTAGAAGTCAGTTCGCAGAACGGGGAGGATGAGTGGGGCGGTAAGGAATCTATAACTAATATACGTCTATTACAGATACATCTTTACCAAGGGTAAGTAACTTGTTCATCTGAAAGAGACTATTATTATAGATTCCCTACCTTAGAATAGATACCCCAGCAATACCATCTCCGGAGGAGGGTCTGTGAATCAAGTTCACACCAGAAAATCCTGAAGGACAGAACGGGCAAAGCACACGTCCCTCCGGACCGGACTATTCTGGCAGTAATGTCTGGTGAATGTGTGCATAGAAGCCCACGTGGCCGCCTGGCAGATATTGATGAGCGGATCTCCCCACGACAAAGCAGTGGTTGCTGCCGTAGCTCTAGTGGAATGAGCGCGCAGCCCCACTGGAGGTTCCTTTTTAGCCAAAGCGTAACAAATCTTGATACAAAGGACTACCCGTCGAGAGATAGTACGCTTCTGCACAGCCCGACCTTTTTTGACACCCATACAGCCAACAAAGAGTTGATAGTCCACCCGGAACTCCTTTGTGCGGTCAAGGTAGAAAGACAAAACACATTTTGGGTTCAGACGGTGGAGACTCTGTTTCTCCTTGGAAGGGTGAGGAGGCGGGAAAAAGGTGGGCAGAGTAATAGTGTGCTTGATGTGAAAGGGAGTGACTACTTTGGGCAAGAACAAGGGTCTTGTTCGAAGCACAACCTTGTCCAGATGGAGTCAAAGGAAAGGAGGCTTAGAAGAAAGAGCCTGAAGCTCACTCACTCTGCGAGCAGAGGGGATGGCAAAAGGAAAAACAGTCTTCACAGTGAGAAGCCTGAGAGAACAGTTGTGAAGAGGCTCAAAGGGAGTGCACATAAGGTAAGTCAAGACAAGAATTAAAGTCCCACTGAGGCATTATGAAAGGAGATGGAGAGAAGAGATGAATAATGCTTTAAAGAAGTCACTACCAATAGGGGACTTGAACAACGAGGGCTGATCTGGCAGCTGATGAAAAGCAGAAATGGCCACCAGGTAGCTTTTAAGAGTGCCCAGAGCAGAGCCCTGCTGGGCCAAAGAAAGAAGGAATAAAAGAACCTCAGAAGGAGGTGCAGAAAGGGTATCCACAGCCTTTGCTGTGCACCATGCCACAAACTTATTCCATCAACAGGCATATACAGTTTTAGTGGAGGGACGTCTGGCTGCCAAGATGACGTTACAGACTTCAGGAGGAAGGACAAAAGCTGTCAACTATCGACGCTCAATCTCCATGCAAGGAAGTGGAGGCTGGTGAGGTTCGGGTGGAGGACTGTCCCCTGCTGCTGCGACAAAAGATCCTCTCACAGAGGCAGTCTGATGGGCGGATTGATGGCCATGCTCAGGAGCTCAGGGTACCAGACCCTTCGTGCCCAGTCCGGTGCCACAAGAATGACTTGGGCTCGGTCGAGCTTGATCTTCTTCAGCACTTGGGGCAGAAGTGGTACAGGCCGAAAGGTGTACAGGAGGCCGCAGCTCTACTCGTGCTGAAAAACGTCGCTGAGCGAGTGCCGCCTTGGAAATTCCAACGCGCAGAACTGATTACATTGCACGTTCTCATCGGTGGCAAACAGATCTAACCAAGGCTCTCCCCACTGCTGAGAGAGACCTTGCACCACCTCCGAGTGAAGACGCCATTTGTGATCCAACAGGCACCGGCAGCTGAGTTTGTGCGCCCCGGCGTTCAGATAACCTGCCAGCTGATGAACCACCAGGGTAATGCCCTGATGTTCCAGCCATGTCCAAAGGCGAAGAGCCTCTTGACGAAGGTTGATGACCCCATCCGCCTTGTTTGTTGCAGTCCGTGAACACCTGCACTGCCTTCCCCTTGAGGGAGGGAAGGAATGCCTTCAGTGCCAAGCGAATTGCCCGGAGCTCCAACAGGTTGATACGGAGAACTGACTACGCTGGAGACCAGACTCCTCTGATCTCAGTCTCCCCCAGGTGATCGTCCCATCCCGGGTGTGTTGCATCAATCACCACTGTGAAGACTGGTTGGGGAAGGGAGAGGGATCTGCCTCTGACACAATCCAGGTTCGTTAACCACCACTGCAGTTGCTGTGCAGTCCCCACCAAGATTTGGACATAGTCAGAAATATTCCCCTGATGCGGCGCCCACTGGAACTTCAGGTCCCACTGCAGAGCCCCCATATGCCATTTGGCTTGATCTTCCAGCAGGATGCAGGAGGCCATGAATGCCAACAGCCTCAGGGTCATTCTCACCGAAATCCGGGAAAGAGGCTGAAACATCAGTATCATAGCCCGAATATCCCGGACTCGCTGCTCGGGAGGATAGGCCCGAACCTGCACTGTGTCCAGAACAGCTTCGATGAAAGGGAGCGACTGAGAGGGAGTCAGGTGTGACTTTGGCATGTTGATAGTGATCCCCAGCGAATGCAGGAGGTCCGCCACAGTCTGGAGGTGGGAGACGACAGCCTGGGTCAAGCCAGCCTTCAACAGCCAGTCGTTGAAATAGGAGAAGACTGGAACCCCAGATCTGCGCAGACGAGCTGCGAGCACCACCATCACTTTCGTGAACACCCGAGGGCCACTGGTAAGGCCGAAGGGGCACAGTGTGAACTGAAAATGCTCATGGCCTACCGTAGGTAACGCCTGTGGGCTGGCAGGACAGGAATGTGAAAATAAGCGTCCTGCAAGTCCAACGCTACCATCCAGTCTCCAGGGTCAATGGCAGACAGGACCTGAGCCAAGGTTAGCATTTTGAACTCCTCCTTCTGGAGGAAGCAGTTGAGGGCCCTAATGTCTAAGATAGAACACAGGCGTTTGTCCTTCTTGGGCACCAGAAAGTAGCAGGAAAAGCAACCACAACCTACTTCTGGCAGAGGTACCCTCTCAATAGCAAATTCAAATTCAAATTCAAAAAGCTTTATTTCGACAGTTTGTCATAAAAGCACATAAATACAACACATATCACTCAACATAATAAATAGATAACACATAATACATTACAATTACAAGATAAAAAATAATTAAATTCCATATACTGTCATGTATCTAAAAAACCTTAGGAACAGTTAAAAAAGGAGAGACAGCACAGTGAAGCAGATCATATTTAAAAAGTACATCTTAGGATTAGGTTGCAGCAATAGTTTTGTTTAAAGTGCGAGTGCGTATGATCCAGGACCAGCCCAGGAATTTGGCAACTGCTATAGCTATACTAGGACTACAATCAGACCCTAAGATTCTCAGCGCAACAGCACATCTCCGGGCACCCAGCAAAATACAAATTGGCTTCAGCCATCTCCGCCGTGGGGCCGCATATAACGGACAAACAAAAAATACATGGGGAATGGTCTCAGCCATTGCCATACAGCAGTGGCATTTGTCATCAGTTCTAGAAGCCCATTTACAGGTAAAGGTCTTGATGGGTAGACTACCTATCCTGAACTGAATATAAAGTTTTCGGTCAAAGGGCCTCTCGATCAAATCCCAGTAGGCCTCACACACTGGCCACGATTTAGAATCCAGAAAGCGACCTGTTAGGCTAGTTGAGATACTGGAGTGAACTACAGATGCATAGACCATTTCCCAGTATTTCTGTTTCAGTTGCACCTTTGATGGGAAGACTGCCGTCTCAGGGTTGTCCCAAAGTGTCTCTAGATCCTGTTTAATGAGAAGGGACCTGATCTCTTTTAGCCAACCTACTCTGTGGAAGCAGTCCCGTAAGATTACATCCTTAAAGCCCAGGACATATTGCGCAAGTTCCGGAGTGACCCAGAGACGTCTCCAATAGAGGAGTGGCCATAACTTTGCTAGGTCCGCTATATTTTTCCTCCCTAGGTCTAGGTGAAGCGGGATCATAGGAGTGCTTTGTGGAACGCTAGCAAGGTTACGCAAAAATTTGTTTTCTAATCTTGCTAGCTGTTTTATATCGTTAAATCCCCAGAGCTCAGCTCCATAAAGGGCCGAGCTCACCGCTTTAGCGTTATAAATTTCTAGGGCAGGGGTGACTGGTTTTGTAAAAGAGGACTTATATTTCTTGGTCAGACACCCTATATGCTGGTGTAGTTTTAGAGCTGTAAGATCCAAGTGGTGTTTCCAACCCAAGTCCTTCTGGAGGGAGATACCAAGGTACGTAAACGCACTCACCTGTTCTAGGGGCACATTATTTAATAAAATACTGCCTCTAAAAGATTTGTGCTGATTAAAAGCCATAAACTTGGTTTTTGAAGTGTTTATTTCTAGCCCTCTTAAAGAACAAAATTCTCCAAATGCATTAATGGCCTTCTGGAGGCCGCTCGGTGTCCTGGAGATGAGCAGAGTATCGTCCGCAAACATGAGGACAGGGACATGGTTGCCAGCCAGCAGGGGAGCATCAGTGGGGGTCACCGAAAGGTACTCAACTACCCCGTTGATGTACAAAGAGAACAGGGTAGGAGCCAACACACACCCCTGTCGGAGACCACGCCCAACAGGGAAGGAGTCGGTAACCTCCCCTTGCGCCCCCCATCTAACTTTTGCAAAATTGCCCTCATGTAAGCGAGCGAGAAGTGTTATCAATTCCGGAGCCATCCCCAGGTCACCGAGCACACCCCACAATTTCCTCCGAGGGACCAGATCAAACGCTGATTTAAGATCTACGAAGACAGCGTAGAGTGACCCCCATTCAGGACCACGTTCCTCCAGTAGATAGTTAAAAACCGAAAAATGTGGTCTGTGGTGCTGGTACAGGAACGAAATCCCGCTTGAAATGGGGACAGAATGTTAGCATCCTCAACCCAGGTCTGTACTTTTTCTAACACTAAACGACCCATAACCTTTTGTATTGAATCAATAAGACTTATGGGCCTGTAGTTACTGGGGAGGGATTTGTCTCCTTTCTTAAAAACAGGAATTATCTCAGCACCTTTCCAAGATGGGGCACTGGAGCACCATTAGCCACTGCATTAGCAAGAAGGGCTATGTACTGGCACCAGGTTGGCTTATCACTAAGAAATACATCGGCCGGAATTCCATCCATACCTGGAGCTCTGCCCCTTGCCACACAATCAAGTGCTACCTCAACATCCTTGATAAAAAACACTGTGCCAGAATAAAACTTTAAAAAATGTAATGGTAGATCCTCCCCAGTTGCGCTACCAGCGTACTGGGGTCTAAAAAATTCAACCCATTGTGCCTGAGGAACATTATTCTGGGGGGGGGGGGAGGGGGGGGGGGGGGTCCTGACGCCCACCCCTGTCCCAGTTGACAATGCTCCAAAAAATTCTCGAATCCTTTGCTGCGCAGGCACATCTCAGATCCTGCCACCATGCTTGGTCCCAGTCTTTTTTTGCTTTTTTTTGCACATCCCTGTAATGATCCCTTGCACCTCTTACCCCCAAGTGGTTTCTTGATCTTAATGCTTCACTCAGCTTCTGGCGAGCTGCTCTACATGTAGTATTAAACCATCTAGCGTCGTTGGTTTTTGGAACCTGTCTCCCTGGCTTCACATCTTTTAAGAAGTAGGTTTTCAAGTTATCAAATAGACTTGTATGGGCTTCTATCACAATTCGTGGGAATTCTACACTAGAGACTCTTGACATAAGGAAGTCGGTGCTCTTAACTACTTCAGCTTTAAGGGCTTCCAACTTTTCAGGATGTTCAACTATTTTGTTCCATTTTACATGGCGTTTATCATTTGCGATCACTAAATCCGAGGATATAGTTCCCTCAGCTTGGATCACGTCTCCCTCCCTAATCGTGGCCCGGAAATCAATACATAGGGGATTGTGATCACTTTCAAGCCGCCATGTTACCTTCATGTCATCAAGTCTATGCCATATCCTAAGATCAATCAATATATAGTTGATACGGCTAGTAGAGCGCCCATTATCAAAGGTAGTTACTCCTTTCGAATCTGATCTAGTACGACCATTTGCAGCCCTAAGGCCTCTTTCAAGGCACAACGCCTTAAGTTGGATTGCAACATTTGACCATCTTTTAACAGGGGGTAAATCAAGCCTTGGGATTCCCCATCTAAGGTCCTGCTCTATTGATAACCCCTGCACCTCGTTACCCAATGGTTCAAATGTAGTGTTAAAATCCCCTGCTACAATGGGAATAATATGAACGGGAAGATTTTCTAATTGTAGGTCCAGAGATGTTATAGTCTCTGAGCTTTGTCCTCCCCTCTGGCCCCTAGCATACACATTAAAAATAGCAAGGGTACTCTCATTAGCCCTACTAAATTTCAACACTAAAATATCGTGATCAGGGGATTTTAACAGTTCTACACAACAGCCTAGGTTTTGCCGAACCCAGGTCACAAGGCCACCTACAGGACGCCCTTTAGGGTTTTTTTTTGCAGGGATGTAAAAGTTAAGGTATCCAGCCCTAAAAACAGGATCAACAGCCCAGGACTCCTGAAATAGACAAATGTCATATTTGTCAATAAAGTTGCCCCAGTCAGGAGACAACATTTTCTAAACAATGCCTGCAATGTTCCATGATATCAAGGATATTTTGCTACCACTATTAGGAGTATTTTGTAAGGGCTTTCGCCTTTCTACTGCCATAGGATTATTTATTATATTGCCAAAGGAGATCATTTGTTCATTTGACCTATTACAAACAGATGCCAATATTAGCTGGTTACTCGTGGAGGTATACGTAAAGACTCGGGCACTAGTACAAGCAATTGTTTCATCTAGAGTTCTGTCTCCGATCAGCATGTTTTCATGGGGGTGTGTTCGAACCGGGTAGTTATCACTCCCCCTATGTCAATCACATTCCTCCAGATCGGTTAAGGCGATAAATCTATTTTCTAGCCTAAGATCACTAGAAAAACTTGAAAGTGCCCTCCTACCAGTAGCTATATTTAGGCCATTAGATAATTTTAGCGTCACATTTCGTCTTAGGGATCTGGAATTACCGATAAAAAATTCCAATGTAAGTGGAATTATACCAGAATCCCTTTTCTGAGGTGGCAATAGGTTGGCAAGAACATTAGGTAATACATACATAGTAGCAAAATTAATGACAACACAATCTCCCCCAAATGTTTTCTCGTTGTTTCCTAGCCATGGAACACGTCTGGCCATTATAATTTCTCTTGCCAGTTGTTGTTGGCCACCCACTCCTCCAATGTTCATGTTCCTACTAAGCCAATGTAATGCTTTATCCATCAGCGCAGTTGTTGACTCTGCTTGCCCTGGTCTTAGATGGGGGACATTGGCAAGAACAAGAACCAAAGGAATGGCCTCTCTGACAAACGGGAGCCCTTTCCCTGGGAAGGTTTTTTTTACATTCATAGTAGGAGTAGGCTCGATAAGGGGAAGTTCGTTATTATGTACATTAGCAATTTGGCAGTTTTGGGTAGGCATAGTTGATGATGGAATCATAGTGTGAGTGGAAGAGCCTGCCACCGCTGAGAGGGGCAAATAATCACCATTAGAGGGAGCTTCCTTCATTAACACAGGCACAGAGCGCTGAGGTTGGTCAGGGACTCTTGTTTCCGACAACACCAGGGTAGAAGGTTGCACAATTGTTGTCATGGCGCTAAGCTTCGCTTCCAATATAGAAAGTCTATCTTCGATAGGTATCAATCTGTCAGTAATGGGGGCCAGTATAACATCCAGTTTTTTCTTTATTGCTGCCCAGAGTTTGTTAGATAAAACCTCCACCTGAGGCTGAGGCTGGGGGCCCGAGCCAGATTTAGTAATTCGTACCGAAGTCTGTTTCTTAGATCGTACAGCGGGAGCCGGGCCCCCGGCTCTTGTGCGTCTTGTCTGGATTGAAACCAGGGGGGAGGGAGAGACCTCTACAACCAGGGGCTCTTGGATATGAATTGGGGAGGTGGACACACAGTGCTCAATAGTGTTTGGGGGGAAGTCATAAGTTCTGGCAGATTGACTAGATCCCTGGGAATGCCTGGTGATTGTTGTTGTGTTTGTAAGTCTGGGGTATCAAGGGTCTCGTGGATGAGGGCTGTTGTCTTATTCCCTACCCCCATCGACAAGCGCCTTTCAGTTCTTTCTATTTCTTCAGTCAGGACATTAGCAGCTCTGACTAGATACGAGTCCAGGGTTGCCCCTACCACCCCATTTGGTTTAGCTCCAGTGGTCTTCTTTTTCACCATGGTTACACCTAACAAACACCACTAAGCACAATACCTTGTCTTGACGCAGATCACAGAGAGCAGGCCCAGCCTGGCCTCTTCCGGCCCCTGACGGCCACAGACGGCCCGCCCTTTGCCCGGGCTTCGCCCGGCGCCGCCCGCGCGCGGTCCTGCGACGCGGGGGTCAGGAAGTTGTTTAAATCGCCTCCAGGTGCGGGTGGTGGGCGGGAGCCTCCGGGCTCGGGAGCAAGGGCGCCTGGGTAATGTAGTCTCCCTCCAGACCGCGGCCGCGAGATTGACAGACGCGGCGGCGGGAGGGAGACACAAGCACACCAGGCAGGAGAGGCAAAGAACACCGCCAGGAGTCAAGGAGCAGGTACACAGGTCACCACGCCAGCAAACCGGCACAAAGATAGTCCCCACTCCGCCGAGGGTCAGGAAGTTGTTTAAATCGCCTCCAGGTGCGGGTGGTGGGCGGGAGCCTCCGGGCTCGGGAGCAAGGGCGCCTGGGTAATGTAGTCTCCCTCCAGACCGCGGCCGCGAGATTGACAGACGCGGCGGCGGGAGGGAGACACGAGCACACCAGGCAGGAGAGGCAAAGAACACCGCCAGGAGTCAAGGAGCAGGTACACAGGTCACCACGCCAGCAAACCGGCACAAAGATAGTCCCTCAATAGCTCCCTTGGCCAAGAGAGCTGAGACTACCTCGAGGAGAAGCTCCAAATGATCCTCCGACATGCGATCGAGAGACGGTGGCATGGAAGGAGGGGTAGTGTCAAAGGAGAGGGAGTAACACTTTGGACTATCTGCATTACCCACCTGTCTGATGTGATGGATTGCCAGTGGGGGAGGTGATGGCGAACCCTGCCACCCACTGGCTGCTGATGGCCCTGGAAGGTCAGACTAGAAGGGTCTGGAGGCTGCTGCAGGGGGGGGGGGATGGGGGGGTGGGGAAGGGTGGACTGGCACACATGCTGGTTCACAGACCCATGCCGCTGGATCCAACGTCCGCGGCCACGAAGAGGGGTGGGCAGCTTGCGTGGGCCGGTGGCAGGACTGGGTCGGACGTGGTGGGGTGCCCCTTCCGTAGCCACGAAAGTGACGAAAGGCAGACTGTGGGGGACGGGAGGATGCAGCGAGGCCCAAGGATCTTGCTGTAGCGTGCTAATCCTTTAAAAACACTGGAGTCCGCCTTGTCGCCAAAAAGGCGACAGCCATCGAAGGGCATGTCCATCAAAGTTGCCTGGACATCCCCTGAAAACAATACATCCTCATCCAGGCGTAGCGCTGAAGGGCTACCCACAAGGCAATCGTTCTGCCCAGAGAGTCGGCGGTGTCCAGTCCACAGCGGATTGTCAATTATGCTGCATCTCTCCCATCCGCCACTGCCTGGGAGAGAATGACCTGGGCCTCCTCCGGACACTGAGGCAGTACCTGCGCACCCGTATCCCAGACTGTATGGGTATAGCAGCCTAAGTGGAATGCGGTATTCACGGACCTTAGCACCAAGCTGGAGGAAGAGAACATACGCTTCCCAAGATGATCCAGCTTCTTGGATTCCCAATACAGGGGTGCGGAAGAGAATGCACCCTTTGGAAGAAGAGGCTTGGACCACCAAGCTCTCGGGGGCAGGGTGTTCAGAGAGGAAAATGGGATCACCCGAGCCGGGCGGTGGCAGAAGGCAATTGCCTGTTCCACAGTAGCCCCTGTGCTGGACTTGGACCAAGTGCCCAGAAAGATGCCTGTGAGGGCTTCATTAAAGGGCAAGAGGGGTTCAGGTGAAGTTGCCGCCAGTTGAAGCACCTCTGTCAGGAGGTTAGTCCTGACTGCCACTGTAGGGAGCTCCAAGCCCAAAGCATCGGCTGCCCTACGCACCAACACTGCATAAGAGGCTCCCTCCTCCGTAGCAATGGTAGGGGGAGAAAGCATGCCACGGTCTGGGGAGGTGTCCAGACTTGGCGCCACCCAATTCCTCTCTCCAGTACAGCTCTTCCAGCTGGTCTTTTAAAGGGTCCAGCGACCCCTTCCACTCCTCATCACCACCCTCAGGGCGAAAGGGGAACACCTGGGATGAACAAGGGCACATAAGTACCCTTCGGTGGCAGATTCGACATCGGCCGACGTCGATCTGGCTCCGGGTCCATCTAGAGGATTACGATGGGGATGGCATCGGCCGGGGGCATGGCCGGCGCCAAGCGAAGGTCGAGTAAAGTCGACCGGCGTTGATCCCCATCCAGGCCTGAATCCATGGGGACCCTGCAGCACTGGGCCAGAGCCACCGCCATCGAAGGCCCAGGGCCCTCAACCGGCTCCGCGGGACCCAAAGGCACGCCAGCAGAGTTAGGCTGCCCAAAGATGGAATGGAGGGCTTCGTAAAATGCACAAAATTGGGCAGGGAACGCCTCGGCTCCCAGAAACGGGGAGAAGCGTTGAGTTGTCCCTGAATCAGGCACCGGAGACAGAGCCTTAGAGCGATGATGCTCTGGTTCCCGCGTCGCATCAGCCAACCGTCAGGGAGAAGGCGTAGAGCAATGGTGCTTCTTCGCCTTCTGTGTTTCGACTTACCCGAGGCATGCGAAGACTTGGACGAGGTGTGGTGGCTCCGCGACCGGTCTCGAGACCTTCCCCTCGAGCGAGACCGGGAGCCACGTGGAGCAGACTGCCGGGCCACCAAAAGCTTTTGGGACCGCTCCCGCAAGGACTTCAGATTCATGGCCCAACAGCCGGAGCACGACTTTGCGTCGTGGTCATGCCCCAGGCACCAGAGACACACGAGGTGCGGATCCGTCAAAGACATCAGTTTGTGACACGAGTCACAAGTCTTGATTCCCGTTGGACGATGGGACATCCCTCGCACAGCAGGAGCAGAAGACTCGAAAAAAGACGTCAACAAAAGTCGAAAAAAAGGTTAGTCAAAAACTGACTAAAGGGAAAGCTCTCTCGGGATCTGCGCTAGGCTGGCGTGGAATAAGACAGAGCTGACATCAGCATGCAAGGGCAGCGTCTAAGTAGGCACCGTGACATTATTCCGGAGATCGCGACACCGGCGACAGACGCAGTCTCGACCTACATCACCTACCGACGTGCAGGGGTATTGCTGAAGAAAAATTCTCTGGATCCAGTCTAATGCCTGGGGGTAATTCTAAGGTAGGGAATCTATAACTAATAGTCTCTTTCAGATAGAGCACTTTGGGATTGCAAAGCAAGCCCTTGTCCACTCATAAGGGAATCCATGGACTCTTTACATGTATATCAACTTTTTGATATATAACATAAAGAGCCAGCTTCCTACAGTGTCTGTACTGCACATTAAGAATCAGCCATCTCAAATATATGTCTGCATACTCCCATAGCTACCAATTTATTCTTCAAATTAGCACCTTTATTACATGTCTAAGTCAATCACTAACAAGTTTCAGCAGAAAGAGACCTGCTTCTAAAATATTGTAGGAGAATATGACCGAACCACAGCATTAATTTTGAACACTTGTAGGCTGAAATGCAGATCAATATCTTTCAGGAACATAAGCTATGTACTTTGAGAGTAAGCCTCTTGCCACTGTGGTCAGGGGTATGGTGGTCTAATATGGTCTAATACTATTGAACAAGTTACTTACCTTCGGTAAGAAACATTAGTTAGTTAGATTCCTCACCTTAGAATACCCCCAGGCGTCAGACTGGATCCGGAAGATTTTTCGTCAGCAATACACCTTGCGCGTCGCTAGGCGTGGTCTGTGGCTCCGCGTCCGTCGTTGGCGTTGTGCGCCGTAATGACGTCGGAGTACTTAGACGCCGCCCTCGCGCGCTGACGTCAGTTCTTGTACATAGCTTTCCGTGCCAGGAACGCAGAGCCATGCAAGAGGCCGACACTGGTGCCCAAAAAGTTTAGGGGCCTGGAAAGGACAACCTTAACCCTAGATGTCAGTTCGCAGAACGGGGAGGATGGGTGGGTCGGTGAGGAATCTAACTAACTAATGTTTCTTACAGATACATCGTTACCGAAGGTAAGTAACTTGTTCATCTGAAAGAAACACGTTAGTTAGATTCCTCACCTTAGAATAGATACCCAAGCAATACCAACCCCGGTGGTGGGTCTGCGAACCAAGATCACACCAGAAAGTCCTGGAGGACAGAACGGCCAAAGAAGCCATCCCTCCGGACTTGGCTGTCTAGGCAATAATGCCTGGCAAACGTGTGTAGCGAAGCCCACGTAGCCGCCTGACAGATGTCCTGCAAAGGGACTCCCCGTCCCAAAGCAGTAGTAGCCGCTGTAGCCCGAGTAGAATGGGCGCGCAGCCCAACAGGAGGGTCCTTTTTCGCCAAGGAGTAACAGATTTTGATGCACAAAACGACCCACCGGGAGATGGTCCGTTTGTGCACAGCTCTTCCCTTCTTAGCACCCACGTATCCAACGAAAAGTTGGTCGTCCACCCGGAACTGTTTTGTGCGGTCCAAATAAAAGGAGAGCGCACATTTTGGGTCCAGACTGCTGGAGACTCATGCTTTGATATTATGGGATGCATGTTGTTTTAACACACACTTGGAGAAAGTCTTTCCATGGAGAAGTGCTACGCTATGCTGTTCCTATGATGTAAACCTTACATCCAGGCTTTAAGGTATGGGGTCTTCTGTCAAAGCCCAGAGATCCTCCTTTATATAAATAAACTACTTCCTGTCAAGGAGAGGGTGGTTAGGCCTAAATGTCCTTATTCCACTGTCTTTAAAAAATGACTTCCCCCTTTGTATCCTATGGATTTGTAACAATGCTAATCATTCTGAGTTTATGCATTTTGCTGCTGGTAGTGGCTCTTATACACTATTATAGAACACAATAGTTAAAATAAACATTTTGAACTATTTCAGTGACTCTGCCAATCCTTAATGTGGACAAGTACGAGCGAGTGAGCAAAAGAGTATGTCTTGCTACCGCGATTCCTGTGAGAGTCGGGAGTCTTGTGTTCTGGGTTGTCTAATCATTTGCAGCTTCGTGATTTTTGGAGGTGAACGAATGAGACACTATAGCTAGTCGGTTTTGGGATTTTGGGTACTAAGTTGATAGGTTGGTACACTCTTATACACCGAGGTCTTGTTTTCCTGCGCATAGTTCTGTGTAGGTGCAGAATCCCCGTAACACTGGTAAAGCCTGAGTTGAGCATGCACACAAACTCTAGATCAACTTTGAACTGCAGTTACAGCTATAGAACTGCAGGCTGGCTAAATGAAAGTACGTGTCCTGCTGGCCCAAGGTTACCATCCAGTCATCTGGCTCCAGGGCACACAGGACCTTTACCACTGTGAGCACTCTGAAATTGTCCTTTACCAGGATGGCATTCTGAGGGTGAATATTTAAGAGCAGAGGAAGACCTCCATTCATTTTGGCAAAGGAAATAGTGGGGGTAACAACCCATCTAGTTCTGAATCCGAAAACCTCTTGATGATCTCTTTGGCCTGGAGAGCTCACAAGTCTTGCAGTAAGATGAATGTGCTCTTCTGAAAGCTGATCAGATGTGGGAGAAAGCTGAGATTGTCAGAAAGGAACGGAAAAGCACTGCCTTACTGAACAATCTTGAAGGCCCATCTGTCAGATGTGATGGACTGCCACCCACAAGGCAGCCGCACGATGCTAGTGGCAAAATAAAGTGCCTTAGATGCTAACATCACGGAGGAGGAGGACTGGACAGATGGATGGTGATTTGTGTGTTGCCTGCCTGATCATCGCCCTCAGCCATAAAAAGACTGGGATAACTTCAGTACTGGCAGATGGCGTTGGCACTGCCTGTACCCCAACCCTTTACAATAGACCAGAAGGCCCAAACTGATGGGGAAACTGCATGGCAGGAGTTGGGAGGCCTAAAGAATACACAGTAGCAAGAATGTCCTTAAGGCGTTTTAAGACAAATACGTTTTTTCGCCGAAAAGGCAGGATCCGTCGAAAGGCATATCCATAAGGGATGTCGGCACATCTCATGTAAACTAAGTGGACTGCATCCACCTATGGCGATAAAGCACCATACTAGTGCCAACTGGGATTTGGAGAACGACCTAGGTCGGGATCGAGACCGTTTTGGCTCCAGATTGGACATTGGACTCTGCACCAGATCCCCCTCTAGCAAAGATGTCGGGGCTGGAGTCGATGAAAGAGGGCTTGGCACAGGTCTTGGAGCCAGAATGAAGTTGGCACTGGAGAGAAGGGTCCTAGGGGGTCAGTGGACGCAAAAGATTGATCTACCAGCAGTAATCTGATTGAAGGGCACATGGATCTTCGGGTCCTGATGGGCTACCATAGGGAGTCAGGAGAGTGCCAAATACTCAGCATGACCTTCTTAAAGCCCTCAACTTGTTGATGGTCCAGGTAACTTGGGACCAATTGTGGAATCAGCCCTCAATGAAGGATCAGAAGCAAGATTAAGTGACACCTGGATACCCTCAAGACTTCTCTTTAGATATAGAGTGGCAGAATGAGATCGAGCCAGCTTTGCCTTCCTAGGTGTCGGCTTCAACCGGAAGACTTAGGCAGCGGAGATAACCTGTTGCTGGATCAGCCTCGAGAGAAGGAGTGTGCCGCCACTTTTGATTTGAAGAAGCAGCTGGACTGAGGAGAGGTCCATGACTTAACTTCACGGTAGAGGTAAATTATGTGGCCACCCTAGCCTCTTAAGGAAAAACCTTTAGGTACTTGAAGGAAACTGGGATTTGCTGCAGTAACCCCCACTTGCTGCTTGGTATTTGATGTAACTTTGACTGAAGTGTACTGGGTTCCTGCTAACTAGGTCCCCAGTATTAGTATTCTTTCCCTAAAACTGTACAATTGTTTCCCCTATTGGCAAAACCTTTAGCACCCTCTTTAACTCCCCAGTAAATGGTACCCCTGGTACCTTTGGGATGAGGTACTACTAAGGACAGCAGCACAAATTGTGCCACCCTAAGGGAGCCCTCACCAAGCACATGCAAGACTGCCACTGCAGGCTGTATTTCGTGCAGATTAAAGCGAAAATACAACATGTCACACATCCCTGTGTACCATGTCCCCTAACACTGCTAGTGATATTTATAAGTCACCTCTACAGCAGGCCTTAAAGACCTAAGGCAGTGAGCTGAATATTACATGTGAGGGCATACCTGAATGAGCAGATATGCCCCTATGCTAAGCGCAGAAACTAGACACCGCAAGAGCCTTTTGCTCTCAGGAGATCCAGAACAAAAGCCTGTCCGGGAAGCGGGTGTAACACCTCCTCCCATAGGATGACCTCTTGATTAGCCTCCTCGGCCCAGCAAGCTTCAAAGAGCTGGGACCTTTGGAATGCAAATCAGGCTCCCCTCAATGGAGGGGAAGCCGCCCCTCTTTATCCAAGACCCTCTTTGGCACCTGGACAGTCGGTAAAATTAGCTAGTCAGGTAGGTATGCCACCTCCAGGCTAGTACCACCCCTAAGTTGGGTTACTGTGAAGTGGATATCATTTTTTAGAAGCAGCCATCTATGTGATGGAATACTTAAGAATTCTGGGACAGGGTTATGCCGGAAGTGGTCCTATCAGGGGCGAAGTGACCTCAAGGGTCAGCAGCCCATTGGGTACTACCCTACACTCTCCTAACACTCCTAAATTCAGTATTAAGGGGGGGGTCTGCCACCAGAGAAGCAGATCCTGATGACCTACGAAGAGAGAGGACACTGAAGAGACACAAAAGCAGAGAGGAGAGAAGCAGCAGCTGACCTGGTACCAACCCTGCCGCCCTGTCTGCGTCCCTCGTCGAAAATTGCGCCAAAGTCAACTTGCCTGTAACTGTTGACTCCAGAAACTTGGGAGGACTGCCTGCCTTTGAAAAAGACTTAAGACCTCCCATGAACAGCAGACTGGTTCTGAAGAAACTCCACAAGGGAATACCCTGAGGCCTCCGAAACCGCCAAAACTGGACACCAGAAGCCACCATTGCTTCCGTTGCCTACGGCCTGAGCTGAAGTAACCCAACGGTGCCAACAAGGTTCCCCAGCCCTCCAGAGCTCGAGTCCATTGTGGATTCACCCCTCCTGGACTCCACAACGTTCCTGCAGCCTCTGCACGCCGATCCCCTCAACCAGACTGCTACAGTAAGGAAAGTCCTGATGCCTAAGGATACCGCTGCACCCGTCAGGCCAGGGCCTTTGAGAAGAGGACCAACAGTATTCCCCTCCCTGTGAAGGGAGCTCACCGGGCTGATACACTTGCCCGGCTGGCTTCCTAGCTAGAGCCTGCAGCCTCTTTTTACAGTGACTGATTGTTAGACCTGTCAGCCCTTTGGGTGGTCCCTCCTCATCATTATTTATTTTGTCCCACTTTTGCCTCAAACCCTGTTTGAATTTTTCCTTTTTGGGAACCACCAGATTTTTTTTGTAGTGTTGCTACAGATTCAGGGAGCCATTTTAGCTACCCCTGAAACTTCTGTCTGAGGGCCTGGAGCACAAAATGGTGGCCACCTGTGACATCACCAGCATCCACTGGAACCTACCAGCACCTTCCAGAACATTCCAGGAGATTCCAGAACTCTGTGACAGTTGGAGACCGTTTAGAATGTTGGGAGGATAAGAGAGGCAGTTGGCAGTTGGAGCTGGCAGTTGGCACCTGACTGGTGAAGAGAGAGGAGCACAACAGTGAAGGAGGAAGGAGTGAAGCAGCAGGGGTGGAAACTTGTGCCTGGAGTGGGGTCCATAAACCCACCCTTGATACTTGTCCCTACTGATGGATCCCAGCCTATAGCCCTGTGTGGGAAGAAGACAGAAGAAACTTATCCTAAGGACCTGGACAGCAGGAACAGGCCTTAGAACCAAGAAAACAGCAAGATTCTGACCTGAGAACTGGTTTCCCTGGAGTCGGGCGTCGAGTAGCCTGAAGACCTGGAGCCCGAGGTGGAGAAGCGGCGCTGACTGAAGTAGCAGACGTCGTACCCGGAGCCGCCTGAGGTCGTGAGAGGGCGCCGACGGAGGTCGTGAGGAATACCAGAGGTCGAGGAGGAAGTGAACCGAGGTCGAGCGAGCGGCGTCATCGGAGGAGTGAAGTCCGCCCTCCGGAGTCGTCGGAGACCGAGGTAGAGGAGCACCGGAGGTCGGGAGTGAGGATCGCACTCCGGAGTCGCCCGGAGCCTGTGAGGAGGAGCACCGGAGGTCGGGGGTGAGGATCGCACCCCGGAGTCGCCGGAAGTCGACATCGAGGCCAGGCCGGCCGACGTCATCGGAGCCGAGAGCGCCATCGGACCGGAGCCGCCCGAAGTCGACATCGTGAAGAGACTGCCCGACGCCGTCGAATCGGAGGTCGAGATCGAACCGAGGCCACCGACATCGGACCGGAACCGCCTGCCGGCGTCGTCAAAGAACTGACATTGTGCCGAGGCCGCCGCGACCGAACCGGAACCGCCTCACGGCGTCGACACGACTCCAGCGGCGTCGGAACATCAGAAAAAGGGCAGTAAGTGGAGTAGAGGGCGCCTAAGGCCCTGTGGAGACCTGAGAGACTGCTCTAAGGGGCTAGGGAGGTGCTGAAACCAACCTGACTGTGCAAGGGGTGAACTGGGACTAACCTAGAGAGGTTGTGTGGAGAGAGAAAGCCAGGGCACTGGTGTACCCCCCTTGGATCTACCTCAGATTAGGCCTCAGCCTTGTCCCAGCCAGGGAGTAGCCCCCCCTCAAGCCTTCCACAACCCTACAAGCTGTGCCTGGGCCCTATCAGCCCTTAAGAATTGAAGTGTCATCTGATTATATGAGGGTTGCGGTATACTTTTAATTATTTATTGGGGGTACTGTATTTATTGAATTTTTACCTATTTATTGCTGCACTATATTTATAGGTCCACAGGACTTGCTGGTGTACAATATTTATTGGTACAGTATTTATTGCCTCAAAGTATTTAATTGTCTGTATATATTGCACTTGTATTTATGCCCTGTTATTTATGATCACCCCTATTTATTTCATCAAACAGCCAGTATTTATTTGACCTGCACTATTTAAATTTGTATATTGTGATTGTCTTATTTATTTTTCCAATCAGCAACTAAGAGAAAAAGATAAAGAAGAATATTTTCATAATTTTTACGGTGTAGAGTCGTTTTTGGAACGGATGCACGCATGGTTCTTGTATGGGTATATTGTATGCTTAGCACTGCGCCTGTTTCCTGACCACTCGGGCCAAGCTACCACAGTGTGTTCGGGGAGTCCACCACCACCCTGCGGAGTGGGAGTGGGCTGTTTCCAACATAAATTGGTGTTCAGTGGTGGGATAGAGCTGTGCCTACATATACTCAACAATAACTGTGGGTAGTCCATAGGCCTACACCGGGAGTTTTCTCACAGCGGCCTTCCTAATTGTGGGTTTTTGTTTTTTCCAAATTTACTCTGGTGGTGGGAGGAGGTATTATTAAAGGTACCCCCCTGCATAGTTACTGCACAAAAACCTGTCCTCTAACCTGAGTGGGCAAGATGGAGTTTGTACTAGAAGATTTAGAAACGTACACTGTGGCCCAACTCAGGGAGTTTTGCCAGCGGGAGGGGGTGTACTGTCCCCCAGGAGCAAAGAAGGGTGCACTCCAAACCAGCTTAAGGGCTTGGGGGGAGGCACGCCGAGAAAGCAAGGCTGAGGAGGAAGACAGGGATGGAGAGCCTGACCCCGAGGGGGCTGAGATGTACCAACCTGAGGTGGGGAACCTGTCAGCAGGGCCCAGGACACTTTCTAGGAAGGGCAGCACTGTCTCTAGCGGGGGCGTATCCAGCGTGGAGTTAGCAGATCGGAGAGAGAAAAGACAGCTCACATGGGATTTAGCAAAGCTGGAGAAGGAGAAGGAGGAACAGAGGTTGGCTCATGAGACGGAGAAAGAGAGGATGGCTCATGAGATAAGACTGAAAGAGATAGAGCTTCAGATCCTAAGAATTGGGGCACCAACTGTTCCTAATGGTGGCAGCAAAGACCAAGAAATCACCAGGGAATCCAAACCTTACCTGCCAAAGGACATAGTAGCTAGCTATGGGGCGGGTGACGACATCGCCAAGTGGCTAGCAGCCTATGAGGTCTCGTTGAGGGCCCATGGGGTTCCAGTGAAGTATTGGGGAGGAGGATTGTATAGGTACATGCCTCCAGCTGGTAGGGATGCTTTATTGGGCCTCGAAGAGGATGAGCAGACCCACTACCCCACCATGAAACTGGCGCTCATCAGAAAGTTTGGACTAACACCTGAAAAGTACAGACAGAAGTTCAGGGGTAGTCACAAACTGGGCACACAGAATTGGGTGGACTTCCTGGACTATGCCAAGAAGGCACTGGAAGGTTGGATTCAGGGCAGTGAAGTAAGGAACTACGAGGAGCTGTTTGACCTGGTACTGAAGGAACACCTACTCGAGAAATGTTTCCCTGAACTGCGGCAACACCTGGTGGATAGCAAGCTGACCAGCCCCCGGAAGCTTGCTGAGGAGGCGGACATTTGGGCCAGTACCCGGGTGTCCACAAGGGGGACTGGAGGGGATACTCAAAAGGCCGGACAGGGCGCCCCCCAGAAGAAAGAGGGAGGGGAAAAGAAAAAGGAGTTCTCCAAAGGCCCCCAAAATAACTTCCAAGGGAAGGGAACAGGATTCACCTCTAAGGCTAACCCACCCAGAAACCCTAATCCTGGCCAGAGTCAGCAGCCAAGGGTTGTCCATTGCTACGAGTGCGGTGGCGTTGGACACTATAAAGGAGACCCGAAGTGTCAGAAACGATCACCCCCTCCCACTGGAGGAAAGACCCCCGGAGTAGCTAGTGTAGTGCTCGGGGAGGAGATGCCCTTAACTAAGGGAAGGGAGTGGGCGGGTGTCACTTTAGTGTCCCTGGGAGAACGGGAGATGGTTCCCAAGATCCAGGTGCCCGCAAATACCGCAAAGTATGGGCAGTGGATCACCATCAACGGCCAAAGAGGGGAGGCTCTGAGAGACACAGGAGCCAGTATGACTATGGTGCGTAGCCAGCTGGTGTCTCCAGAGCAGGTAATTCCCGATGTACTCCACCCAGCCGCGATGGCTGACGGCAGAACAGGCCACTATCCCGTGGCCGAGGTTCCCTTTGAATGGGGGGGGGTTGCAGGTTCACTTCGAGTTGCCGTAAGCCCTGCCGTGCCAGTCGATTGTCTGCTGGGAAATGACATGGAGCACAACGCTTGGAAGGAGGTGGAATACCGGACTCACACCGAGATGCTGGGTACACCTGACTGGGCCTGTGTTAGCACAAGGTCCGAGACTACCCGAAGAGGGAGTTCATTCCGGCTGGAGCCTGGAACAAAGGCCCAGCCAGCTGCCAGTCAAGGGAAGAACCGAGGACAGGAGGAGCCTGCCTCGGCGTCTCCACCCCGTAGGACGGATAGGCCACCGGAGGTGGTGGACCAGGAGTCTGCGGAGGGGGACGTTACCAACCTGGAGGACCTACCCATCCCGGCCGAGTGGCACGTGGAGGGAGGCCCGTCCAGGGAGGAATTCTGCCAGGGCCAGAGGGAGTGCCCTACCCTTGAGGGGCTGAGGCGACAGGCCGAAGCCCAGGCAGCAGGGAACGTTGAAGGGAACTACAGTGTTTACTGGGAGGATGGCCTCCTCTACAGTGAACCCAAGGCACCCCTACATGGATCGTCACGAGCCTTGGTAGTTCCTCAACGTTATCGAGCCTTCCTTTTAGAGTTGGCTCACGAGATACCATTGGCAGGACACCAGGGGCAAGACAAGACCTTCGCCCGTCTTGTCCCACACTTTTATTGGCCTCAGATGAAAGTGTCGTCCGATACCTACTGCCGGACATGTGTGTCTTGCCAAGCCAGTGGGAAAACAGGGGTGAAGCTGAAAGCTCCCCTGGAACCACTCCCTGTCGTTAGCACCCCCTTTGAAAGGGTGGGCATCGACATTGTGGGTCCATTAGATCCACCAACTACAGCTGGTCACAGGTTTATCCTGGTTCTGGTGGATCATGCCACACGGTACCCAGAGGCAATACCTCTGAGGACCATAACAGCACCTGTTGTGGCTAGGGCCCTGATGGGAATCTTTACCCGAGTGGGTTTTCCCAAGGAAGTTGTGTCCGAAAGGGGGACCAACTTCATGTCAGCATATATGCGGGCAATGTGGAAGGAGTGTGGAGTGACCTACCGGTTCACAACTCCTTACCACCCCCAGACCAATGGTCTAGTGGAAAGGTTTAACAAAACCTTAAAAGGCATGATCAGAAGTCTGCCTGAAAGCCTGCGGAGGAAATGGGACGTCCTCCTACCCTGTTTACTTTTTTCCTACAGGGAAGTGCCACAGAAGGGAGTGGGCTTCAGCCCCTTCGAGCTTCTGTATGGGCACCCTGTACGTGGACCTCTTAACCTGGTGAGAGACGGATGGGAAAGAACTCCCAGAAAGCTCCCCCAGGATGTGGTGAGCTACATGCTGGCCTTCCGGAGCCAAATGGCTAAGTTGTGGAAGCAAGCTTCTGACAACTTGGAAGCCAGCCAAGCAGTAATGAAGGCGTGGTATGACCACAACGCTCACCCGGTGGAGTTGGAGCCTGGCCAGAAGGTGTGGGTGATCGAACCAGGAGAGCTTAGTGCCCTCCAGGATCGCTGGTCAGGACCCTTTGAGGTGTTGGAGAAGAAGGGTAAGGCTACCTACTTGGTGGACCTGAAGACCCCTCGTCAGCCCCTGCGGGTGCTGCATGCCAACCGCCTCAAACCCCACCACGAGAGGCCCGAAGTCATCTTGATGATGGTGACTGACGGAGGAGAGGACGTGGAAAGCGAGCCTCTCCCTGACCTGTTTGCGTCTCAAGAGAAGGATGGGTCGGTGGAGGGAGTGATTCTCTCCCCATCTCTAACTCCTGAACAGCAGGAGGACTGTCGCCAGGCCCTGGGGCAGTACTCTGCGTTGTTCTCCCTTGTCCCGGGTAGGACTCACCTGTGCGTCCATGACGTGGACACAGGAGACAGCCCACCTGTGAAGTCCAAGATCTACCGGATGTCAGACAAGGTGAAGGCCAGCATTCATAGTGAAGTCACTAAGATGCTGGAGCTAGGAGTGATTGAACCTTCTAGCAGCCCCTGGTCCAGTCCGGTGGTGTTAGTACCGAAAGCTGCACCACCGGGAGCCCAACCAGAACTGAGGTTCTGTGTGGACTACCGGGGACTGAATTCAGTGACAAAGACTGATGCTCATCCGATCCCTAGGGCGGATGAATTGATTGACCGGCTGGGAGCTGCCCAATATTTAAGTACCTTTGACCTTACTTCAGGGTACTGGCAGATCTCTTTGACTGATGGAGCAAGGGAAAGGTCAGCCTTCTCCACGCCCAATGGCCACTACCAGTTCTGTGTGATGCCCTTTGGGCTCAAGAACGCACCTGCCACGTTTCAGCGCCTGGTAAACCAGATCCTCACCGGAATGGAGAGTTTCTCTGCTGCTTATCTGGATGACATAGCCGTCTTCAGTAACAGCTGGGAGGATCACTTGCGTCACCTGCAAGCTGTTCTCCAGGCCCTGAGACAAGCTGGATTGACGATCAAGGCCAGCAAGTGCCAGATCGGGCAGGGGTCGGTAGTGTACCTTGGACACTTGGTGGGTAGGGGAACGGTGCAACCCCTCCAGGCGAAGATCGAGGCCATCATGGCCTGGGAACCCCCCAAGACACAGACTGAGGTCCGAGCATTTTTGGGCCTTACGGGATACTATCGCCGCTTCGTGAAGGGGTACGGTACCATCGTAGCCCCTCTCACGGAGCTCACGTCCAAGAAACAACCTCGACGGGTAGTCTGGACGGAGGCTTGTCAGCAAGCCTTTGAGAAATTGAAGAAAGCCATGTGCGAGGCCCCGGTCTTAAGGGCCCCAGACTTTTCCAAGAAGTTCATTGTCCAGACAGATGCATCAGAACATGGCATTGGGGCAGTGTTATCGCAACTCAACGAAGAGGGTCTGGATCAACCCGTGGTCTTCCTATCCAGGAGACTACTTCCCAGGGAACAGAAGTGGAGTGCAATAGAGCGTGAAGCCTTTGCAGTGGTATGGGCTCTGAAGAAGTTGCGGCCATACCTGTTTGGCTCGCACTTCCTAGTTCAGACCGACCACCGACCCCTTCGTTGGCTGATGCAAATGAAGGGGGAGAATCCCAAGTTGTTGAGGTGGTCTATTTCCCTACAGGGGATGGACTTTCAGGTGGAACATCGGCCTGGAGTGGACCACGCCAATGCAGACGGTCTCTCAAGGTATTTCCGCCTTAGTGATGAGAACTCCCAAGGGGTTGGGTAGCTCTCCCCACTTTCAGCTGGGGGGGACGCGTGTTAGACCTGTCAGCCCTTTGGGTGGTCCCTCCTCATCATTATTTATTTTGTCCCACTTTTGCCTCAAACCCTGTTTGAATTTTTCCTTTTTGGGAACCACCAGATTTTTTTTGTAGTGTTGCTACAGATTCAGGGAGCCATTTTAGCTACCCCTGAAACTTCTGTCTGAGGGCCTGGAGCACAAAATGGTGGCCACCTGTGACATCACCAGCATCCACTGGAACCTACCAGCACCTTCCAGAACATTCCAGGAGATTCCAGAACTCTGTGACAGTTGGAGACCGTTTAGAATGTTGGGAGGATAAGAGAGGCAGTTGGCAGTTGGAGCTGGCAGTTGGCACCTGACTGGTGAAGAGAGAGGAGCACAACAGTGAAGGAGGAAGGAGTGAAGCAGCAGGGGTGGAAACTTGTGCCTGGAGTGGGGTCCATAAACCCACCCTTGATACTTGTCCCTACTGATGGATCCCAGCCTATAGCCCTGTGTGGGAAGAAGACAGAAGAAACTTATCCTAAGGACCTGGACAGCAGGAACAGGCCTTAGAACCAAGAAAACAGCAAGATTCTGACCTGAGAACTGGTTTCCCTGGAGTCGGGCGTCGAGTAGCCTGAAGACCTGGAGCCCGAGGTGGAGAAGCGGCGCTGACTGAAGTAGCAGACGTCGTACCCGGAGCCGCCTGAGGTCGTGAGAGGGCGCCGACGGAGGTCGTGAGGAATACCAGAGGTCGAGGAGGAAGTGAACCGAGGTCGAGCGAGCGGCGTCATCGGAGGAGTGAAGTCCGCCCTCCGGAGTCGTCGGAGACCGAGGTAGAGGAGCACCGGAGGTCGGGAGTGAGGATCGCACTCCGGAGTCGCCCGGAGCCTGTGAGGAGGAGCACCGGAGGTCGGGGGTGAGGATCGCACCCCGGAGTCGCCGGAAATCGACATCGAGGCCAGGCCGGCCGACGTCATCGGAGCCGAGAGCGCCATCGGACCGGAGCCGCCCGAAGTCGACATCGTGAAGAGACTGCCCGACGCCGTCGAATCGGAGGTCGAGATCGAACCGAGGCCACCGACATCGGACCGGAACCGCCTGCCGGCGTCGTCAAAGAACTGACATTGTGCCGAGGCCGCCGAGACCGAACCGGAACCGCCTCACGGCGTCGACACGACTCCAGCGGCGTCGGAACATCAGAAAAAGGGCAGTAAGTGGAGTAGAGGGCGCCTAAGGCCCTGTGGAGACCTGAGAGACTGCTCTAAGGGGCTAGGGAGGTGCTGAAACCAACCTGACTGTGCAAGGGGTGAACTGGGACTAACCTAGAGAGGTTGTGTGGAATGAGAAAGCCAGGGCACTGGTGTACCCCCCTTGGATCTACCTCAGATTAGGCCTCAGCCTTGTCCCAGCCAGGGAGTAGCCCCCCCTCAAGCCTTCCACAACCCTACAAGCTGTGCCTGGGCCCTATCAGCCCTTAAGAATTGAAGTGTCATCTGATTATATGAGGGTTGCGGTATACTTTTAATTATTTATTGGGGGTACTGTATTTATTGAATTTTTACCTATTTATTGCTGCACTATATTTATAGGTCCACAGGACTTGATGGTGTACAATATTTATTGGTACAGTATTTATTGCCTCAAAGTATTTAATTGTCTGTATATATTGCACTTGTATTTATGCCCTGTTATTTATGATCACCCCTATTTATTTCATCAAACAGCCAGTATTTATTTGACCTGCACTATTTAAATTTGTATATTGTGATTGTCTTATTTATTTTTCCAATCAGCAACTAAGAGAAAAAGATAAAGAAGAATATTTTCATAATTTTTACGGTGTAGAGTCGTTTTTGGAACGGATGCACGCATGGTTCTTGTATGGGTATATTGTATGCTTAGCACTGCGCCTGTTTCCTGACCACTCGGGCCAAGCTACCACAGTGTGTTCGGGGAGTCCACCACCACCCTGCGGAGTGGGAGTGGGCTGTTTCCAACACTGATCCCAATTGAAAAGCATTGGGTTCCTGACGCGGATTTACACCCTGTACCCGGCCACCCTTGTATTGTTGTGCTGCCTTAGGCCTTGCCCACCACTGACACGAACGCCTGGAGATTGGTCCTGTAAGTCGATGTACTGTACCTGTTTGCAGAACTTGTTCTTCCTTCCTTAGGATAACATTGCAGAAATCCGAAATTGCACTATGCCCACTTTTTAAAGTGAAAAAAATGTATATTAAAAAATGTATATACCGGAATAATTTTTTTCTGATGCCTAAACATATATAAAGGTACTTGGTATTTTTATAAATTGGTGTTGATCGCCTTCTGAGTCGTGTGTGCCTTTTATTGAGCATTGTGTGTATTTGAAAATGTCTTGCACTCCTCTGTGTTAAGCCTAAAGCTGCTCACCACACTACCCCTAATGAACAAGTTACTTACCCTCAGTAACAATGTATCTGTAAGAGACATAAATTAGTTATAGATTCCTTACCTTAGAATTACCCCCAGGCGTCAGACTGGATCCGAAGAATCTTTCTTCAGCAATACCCCTGCGCGTTGGTAGGTGGCATTGGTAGCACCACGTCCGTCGTTGTGGTCTCCAGGATGACGTCACAGTGCCTACATAGACCCCGCCCCTGCACGCTGACGTCAGTGCTGACACGACTTTCCACACTAGAAGCGGAGAGCCATGAAAGACACTACCACTGGTGCGCCACACTAGGACCCTATAAGGGTGTCCCTAACCCTAGAAGTCAGTTCGCAGAACGGGGAGGATGAGTGGGGCGGTAAGGAATCTATAACTAATATACGTCTATTACAGATACATCTTTACCAAGGGTAAGTAACTTGTTCATCTGAAAGAGACTATTATTATAGATTCCCTACCTTAGAATAGATACCCCAGCAATACCATCTCCGAAGGAGGGTCTGTGAATCAAGTTCACACCAGAAAATCCTGAAGGACAGAACGGGCAAAGCACACGTCCCTCCGGACCGGACTATTCTGGCAGTAATGTCTGGTGAATGTGTGCATAGAAGCCCACGTGGCCGCCTGGCAGATATTGATGAGCGGATCTCCCCACGACAAAGCAGTGGTTGCTGCCGTAGCTCTAGTGGAATGAGCGCGCAGCCCCACTGGAGGTTCCTTTTTAGCCAAAGCGTAACAAATCTTGATACAAAGGACTACCCGTCGAGAGATAGTACGCTTCTGCACAGCCCGACCTTTTTTGACACCCATACAGCCAACAAAGAGTTGATAGTCCACCCGGAACTCCTTTGTGCGGTCAAGGTAGAAAGACAACACACATTTTGGGTTCAGACGGTGGAGTCTCTGTTTCTCCTTGGAAGGGTGAGGAGGCGGGAAAAAGGTGGGCAGAGTAATAGTGTGCTTGATGTGAAAGGGAGTGACTACTTTGGGCAAGAACAAGGGTCTTGTTCGAAGCACAACCTTGTCCAGATGGAGTCAAAGGAAAGGAGGCTTAGAAGAAAGAGCCTGAAGCTCACTCACTCTGCGAGCAGAGGGGATGGCAAAAGGAAAAACAGTCTTCACAGTGAGAAGCCTGAGAGAACAGTTGTGAAGAGGCTCAAAGGGAGTGCACATAAGGTAAGTCAAGACAAGAATTAAAGTCCCACTGAGGCATTATGAAAGGAGATGGAGAGAAGAGATGAATAATGCCTTTAAAGAAGTGACTACCAATAGGGGACTTGAACAACGAGGGCTGATCTGGCAGCTGATGAAAAGCAGAAATGGCCACCAGGTAGCTTTTAAGAGTGCCCAGAGCAGAGCCCTGCTGGGCCAAAGAAAGAAGGAATAAAAGAACCTCAGAAGGAGGTGCAGAAAGGGTATCCACAGCCTTTGCTGTGCACCATGCCACAAACTTATTCCATCAACAGGCATATACAGTTTTAGTGGAGGGACGTCTGGCTGCCAAGATGACGTTACAGACTTCAGGAGGAAGGACAAAAGCTGTCAACTATCGACGCTCAATCTCCATGCAAGGAAGTGGAGGCTGGTGAGGTTCGGGTGGAGGACTGTCCCCTGCTGCTGCGACAAAAGATCCTCTCACAGAGGCAGTCTGATGGGCGGATTGATGGCCATGCTCAGGAGCTCAGGGTACCAGACTCTTCGTGCCCAGTCCGGTGCCACAAGAATGACTTGGGCTCGGTCGAGCTTGATCTTCTTCAGCACTTGGGGCAGAAGTGGTACAGGCCGAAAGGTGTACAGGAGGCCGCAGCTCTACTCGTGCTGAAAAACATCGCTGAGCGAGTGCCGCCTTGGAAATTCCAACGCGCAGAACTGATTACATTGCACGTTCTCATCGGTGGCAAACAGATCTAACCAAGGCTCTCCCCACTGCTGAGAGAGACCTTGCACCACCTCCGAGTGAAGACGCCATTTGTGATCCAACAGGCACCGGCAGCTGAGTTTGTGCGCCCCGGCGTTCAGATAACCTGCCAGCTGATGAACCACCAGGGTAATGCCCTGATGTTCCAGCCATGTCCAAAGGCGAAGAGCCTCTTGACGAAGGTTGATGACCCCATCCGCCTTGTTTGTTGCAGTCCGTGAACACCTGCACTGCCTTCCCCTTGAGGGAGGGAAGGAATGCCTTCAGTGCCAAGCGAATTGCCCGGAGCTCCAACAGGTTGATACGGAGAACTGACTACGCTGGAGACCAGACTCCTCTGATCTCAGTCTCCCCCAGGTGATCGTCCCATCCCGGGTGTGTTGCATCAATCACCACTGTGAAGACTGGTTGGGGAAGGGAGAGGGATCTGCCTCTGACACAATCCAGGTTCGTTAACCACCACTGCAGTTGCTGTGCAGTCCCCACCAAGATTTGGACATAGTCAGAAATATTCCCCTGATGCGGCGCCCACTGGAACTTCAGGTCCCACTGCAGAGCCCCCATATGCCATTTGGCTTGATCTTCCAGCAGGATGCAGGAGGCCATGAATGCCAACAGCCTCAGGGTCATTCTCACTGAAATCCGGGAAAGAGGCTGAAACATCAGTATCATAGCCCGAATATCCCGGACTCGCTGCTCGGGAGGATAGGCCCGAACCTGCACTGTGTCCAGAACAGCTTCGATGAAAGGGAGCGACTGAGAGGGAGTCAGGTGTGACTTTGGCATGTTGATAGTGATCCCCAGCGAATGCAGGAGGTCCGCCACAGTCTGGAGGTGGGAGACGACAGCCTGGGTCAAGCCAGCCTTCAACAGCCAGTCGTTGAAATAGGAGAAGACTGGAACCCCAGATCTGCGCAGACGAGCTGCGAGCACCACCATCACTTTCGTGAACACCCGAGGGCCACTGGTAAGGCCGAAGGGGCACAGAGTGAACTGAAAATGCTCATGGCCTACCGTAGGTAACGCCTGTGGGCTGGCAGGACAGGAATGTGAAAATAAGCGTCCTGCAAGTCCAACGCTACCATCCAGTCTCCAGGGTCAATGGCAGACAGGACCTGAGCCAAGGTTAGCATTTTGAACTCCTCCTTCTTGAGGGCCCTAATGTCTAAGATAGAACACAGGCGTTTGTCCTTCTTGGGCACCAGAAAGTAGCAGGAAAAGCAACCACAACCTACTTCTGGCAGAGGTACCCTCTCAATAGCAAATTCAAATTCAAATTCAAAAAGCTTTATTTCGACAGTTTGTCATAAAAGCACATAAATACAACACATATCACTCAACATAATAAATAGATAACACATAATACATTACAATTACAAGATAAAAAATAATTAAATTCCATATACTGTCATGTATCTAAAAAACCTTAGGAACAGTTAAAAAAGGAGAGACAGCACAGTGAAGCAGATCATATTTAAAAAGTACATCTTAGGATTAGGTTGCAGCAATAGTTTTGTTTAAAGTGCGAGTGCGTATGATCCAGGACCAGCCCAGGAATTTGGCAACTGCTATAGCTATACTAGGACTACAATCAGACCCTAAGATTCTCAGCGCAACAGCACATCTCCGGGCACCCAGCAAAATACAAATCGGCTTCAGCCATCTCCGCCGTGGGGCCGCATATAACGGACAAACAAAAAATACATGGGGAATGGTCTCAGCCATTGCCATACAGCAGTGGCATTTGTCATCAGTTCTAGAAGCCCATTTACAGGTAAAGGTCTTGATGGGTAGACTACCTATCCTGAACTGAATATAAAGTTTTCGGTCAAAGGGCCTCTCGATCAAATCCCAGTAGGCCTCACACACTGGCCACGATTTAGAATCCAGAAAGCGACCTGTTAGGCTAGTTGAGATACTGGAGTGAACTACAGATGCATAGACCATTTCCCAGTATTTCTGTTTCAGTTGCACCTTTGATGGGAAGACTGCCGTCTCAGGGTTGTCCCAAAGTGTCTCTAGATCCTGTTTAATGAGAAGGGACCTGATCTCTTTTAGCCAACCTACTCTGTGGAAGCAGTCCCGTAAGATTACATCCTTAAAGCCCAGGACATATTGCGCAAGTTCCGGAGTGACCCAGAGACGTCTCCAATAGAGGAGTGGCCATAACTTTGCTAGGTCCGCTATATTTTTCCTCCCTAGGTCTAGGTGAAGCGGGATCATAGGAGTGCTTTGTGGAACGCTAGCAAGGTTACGCAAAAATTTGTTTTCTAATCTTGCTAGCTGTTTTATATCGTTAAATCCCCAGAGCTCAGCTCCATAAAGGGCCGAGCTCACCGCTTTAGCGTTATAAATTTCTAGGGCAGGGGTGACTGGTTTTGTAAAAGAGGACTTATATTTCTTGGTCAGACACCCTATATGCTGGTGTAGTTTTAGAGCTGTAAGATCCAAGTGGTGTTTCCAACCCAAGTCCTTCTGGAGGGAGATACCAAGGTACGTAAACGCACTCACCTGTTCTAGGGGCACATTATTTAATAAAATACTGCCTCTAAAAGATTTGTGCTGATTAAAAGCTATAAACTTGGTTTTTGAAGTGTTTATTTCTAGCCCTCTTAAAGAACAAAATTCTCCAAATGCATTAATGGCCTTCTGGAGGCCGCTCGGTGTCCTGGAGATGAGCAGAGTATCGTCCGCAAACATGAGGACAGGGACATGGTTGCCAGCCAGCAGGGGAGCATCAGTGGGGGTCACCGAAAGGTACTCAACTACCCCGTTGATGTACAAAGAGAACAGGGTAGGAGCCAACACACACCCCTGTCGGAGACCACGCCCAACAGGGAAGGAGTCGGTAACCTCCCCTTGCGCCCCCCATCTAACTTTTGCAAAATTGCCCTCATGTAAGCGAGCGAGAAGTGTTATCAATTCCGGAGCCATCCCCAGGTCACCGAGCACACCCCACAATTTCCTCCGAGGGACCAGATCAAACGCTGATTTAAGATCTACGAAGACAGCGTAGAGTGACCCCCATTCAGGACCACGTTCCTCCAGTAGATAGTTAAAAACCGAAAAATTTGGTCTGTGGTGCTGGTACAGGAACGAAATCCCGCTTGAAATGGGGACAGAATGTTAGCATCCTCAACCCAGGTCTGTACTTTTCCTAACACTAAACGACCCATAACCTTTTGTATTGAATCAATAAGACTTATGGGCCTGTAGTTACTGGGGAGGGATTTGTCTCCTTTCTTAAAAACAGGAATTATCTCAGCACCTTTCCAAGATGGGGCACTGGAGCACCATTAGCCACTGCATTAGCAAGAAGGGCTATGTACTGGCACCAGGTTGGCTTATCACTAAGAAATACATCGGCCGGAATTCCATCCATACCTGGAGCTCTGCCCCTTGCCACACAATCAAGTGCTACCTCAACATCCTTGATAAAAAACACTGTGCCAGAATAAAACTTTAAAAAATGTAATGGTAGATCCTCCCCAGTTGCGCTACCAGCGTACTGGGGTCTAAAAAATTCAACCCATTGTGCCTGAGGAACATTATTCTGGGGGGGGGGGGGAGGGGGTCCGGACACCCACCCCTGTCCCAGTTGACAATGCTCCAAAAAATTATCGAATCCTTTGCTGTGCAGGCACATCTCAGATCCTGCCACCATGCTTGGTCCCAGTCTTTTTTTGCTTTTTTTTGCACATCCCTGTAATGATCCCTTGCACCTCTTACCCCCAAGTGGTTTCTTGATCTTAATGCTTCACTCAGCTTCTGGCGAGCTGCTCTACATGTAGTATTAAACCATCTAGCGTCGTTGGTTTTTGGAACCTGTCTCCCTGGCTTCACATCTTTTAAGAAGTAGGTTTTCAAGTTATCAAATAGACTTGTATGGGCTTCTATCACAATTCGTGGGAATTCTACACTAGAGACTCTTGACATAAGGAAGTCGGTGCTCTTAACTACTTCAGCTTTAAGGGCTTCCAACTTTTCAGGATGTTCAACTATTTTGTTCCATTTTACATGGCGTTTATCATTTGCGATCACTAAATCCGAGGATATAGTTCCCTCAGCTTGGGTCACGTCTCCCTCCCTAATCGTGGCCCAGAAATCAATACATAGGGGATTGTGATCACTTTCAAGCCGCCATGTTACCTTCATGTCATCAAGTCTATGCCATATCCTAAGATCAATCAATATATAGTTGATACGGCTAGTAGAGCGCCCATTATCAAAGGTAGTTACTCCTTTCGAATCTGATCTAGTACGACCATTTGCAGCCCTAAGGCCTCTTTCAAGGCACAACGCCTTAAGTTGGATTGCAACATTTGACCATCTTTTAACAGGGGGTAAATCAAGCCTTGGGATTCCCCATCTAAGGTCCTGCTCTATTGATAACCCCTGCACCTCGTTACCCAATGGTTCAAATGTAGTGTTAAAATCCCCTGCTACAATGGGAATAATATGAACGGGAAGATTTTCTAATTGTAGGTCCAGAGATGTTATAGTCTCTGAGCTTTGTCCTCCCCTCTGGCCCCTAGCATACACATTAAAAATAGCAAGGGTACTCTCATTAGCCCTACTAAATTTCAACACTAAAATATCGTGATCAGGGGATTTTAACAGTTCTACACAACAGCCTAGGTTTTGCCGAACCCAGGTCACAAGGCCACCTACAGGACGCCCTTTAGGGTTTTTTTTTGCAGGGATGTAAAAGTTAAGGTATCCAGCCCTAAAAACAGGATCAACAGCCCAGGACTCCTGAAATAGACAAATGTCATATTTGTCAATAAAGTTGCCCCAGTCAGGAGACAACATTTTCTAAACAATGCCTGCAATGTTCCATGATATCAAGGATATTTTGCTACCACTATTAGGAGTATTTTGTAAGGGCTTTCGCCTTTCTACTGCCATAGGATTATTTATTATATTGCCAAAGGAGATCATTTGTTCATTTGACCTATTACAAACAGATGCCAATATTAGCTGGTTACTCGTGGAGGTATACGTAAAGACTCGGGCAGTAGTACAAGCAATTGTTTCATCTAGAGTTCTGTCTCCGATCAGCATGTTTTCATGGGGGTGTGTTCGAACAGGGTAGTTATCACTCCCCCTATGTCAATCACATTCCTCCAGATCGGTTAAGGCGATAAATCTATTTTCTAGCCTAAGATCACTAGAAAAACTTGAAAGTGCCCTCCTACCAGTAGCTATATTTAGGCCATTAGATAATTTTAGCGTCACATTTCGTCTTAGGGATCTGGAATTACCGATAAAAAATTCCAATGTAAGTGGAATTATACCAGAATCCCTTTTCTGAGGTGGCAATAGGTTGGCAAGAACATTAGGTAATACATACATAGTGGCAAAATTAATGACAACACAATCTCCCCCAAATGTTTTCTCGTTGTTTCCTAGCCATGGAACACGTCTGGCCATTATAATTTCTCTTGCCAGTTGTTGTTGGCCACCCACTCCTCCAATGTTCATGTTCCTACTAAGCCAATGTAATGCTTTATCCATCAGCGCAGTTGTTGACTCTGCTTGCCCTGGTCTTAGATGGGGGACATTGGCAAGAACAAGAACCAAAGGAATGGCCTCTCTGACAAACGGGAGCCCTTTCCCTGGGAAGGATTTTTTTACATTCATAGTAGGAGTAGGCTCGATAAGGGGAAGTTCGTTAATATGTACATTAGCAATTTGGCAGTTTTGGGTAGGCATAGTTGATGATGGAATCATAGTGTGAGTGGAAGAGCCTGCCACCGCTGAGAGGGGCAAATAATCACCATTAGAGGGAGCTTCCTTCATTAACACAGGCACAGAGCGCTGAGGTTGGTCAGGGATTCTTGTTTCCGACAACACCAGGGTAGAAGGTTGCACAATTGTTGTCATGGCGCTAAGCTTCGCTTCCAATATAGAAAGTCTATCTTCGATAGGTATCAATCTGTCAGTAATGGGGGCCAGTATAACATCCAGTTTTTTCTTTATTGCTGCCCAGAGTTTGTTAGATAAAACCTCCACCTGAGGCTGAGGCTGGGGGCCCGAGCCAGATTTAGTAATTCGTACCGAAGTCTGTTTCTTAGATCGTACAGCGGGAGCCGGGCCCCCGGCTCTTGTGCGTCTTGTCTGGATTGAAACCAGGGGGGAGGGAGAGACCTCTACAACCAGGGGCTCTTGGATATGAATTGGGGAGGTGGACACACAGTGCTCAATAGTGTTTGGGGGGAAGTCATAAGTTCTGGCAGATTGACTAGATCCCTGGGAATGCCTGGTGATTGTTGTTGTGTTTGTAAGTCTGGGGTATCAAGGGTCTCGTGGATGAGGGCTGTTGTCTTATTCCCTACCCCCATCGACAAGCGCCTTTCAGTTCTTTCTATTTCTTCAGTCAGGACATTAGCAGCTCTGACTAGATATGAGTCCAGGGTTGCCCCTACCACCCCATTTGGTTTAGCTCCAGTGGTCTTCTTTTTCACCATGGTTACACCTAACAAACACCACTAAGCACAATACCTTGTCTTGACGCAGATCACAGAGAGCAGGCCCAGCCTGGCCTCTTCCGGCCCCTGACGGCCACAGACGGCCCGCCCTTTGCCCGGGCTTCGCCCGGCGCCGCCCGCGCGCGGTCCTGCGACGCGGGGGTCAGGAAGTTGTTTAAATCGCCTCCAGGTGCGGGTGGTGGGCGGGAGCCTCCGGGCTCGGGAGCAAGGGCGCCTGGGTAATGTAGTCTCCCTCCAGACCGCGGCCGCGAGATTGACAGACGCGGCGGCGGGAGGGAGACACAAGCACACCAGGCAGGAGAGGCAAAGAACACCGCCAGGAGTCAAGGAGCAGGTACACAGGTCACCACGCCAGCAAACCGGCACAAAGATAGTCCCCACTCCGCCAAGGGTCAGGAAGTTGTTTAAATCGCCTCCAGGTGCGGGTGGTGGGCGGGAGCCTCCGGGCTCGGGAGCAAGGGCGCCTGGGTAATGTCGTCTCCCTCCAGACCGCGGCCGCGAGATTGACAGACGCGGCGGCGGGAGGGAGACACAAGCACACCAGGCAGGAGAGGCAAAGAACACCGCCAGGAGTCAAGGAGCAGGTACACAGGTCACCACGCCAGCAAACCGGCACAAAGATAGTCCCCACTCCGCCGAGGGTCAGGAAGTTGTTTAAATCGCCTCCAGGTGCGGGTGGTGGGCGGGAGCCTCCGGGCTCGGGAGCAAGGGCGCCTGGGTAATGTAGTCTCCCTCCAGACGGCGGCCGCGAGATTGACAGACGCGGCGGCGGGAGGGAGACACGAGCACACCAGGCAGGAGAGGCAAAGAACACCGCCAGGAGTCAAGGAGCAGGTACACAGGTCACCACGCCAGCAAACCGGCACAAAGATAGTCCCTCAATAGCTCCCTTGGCCAAGAGAGCTGAGACTACCTCGAGGAGAAGCTCCAAATGATCCTTTGACATGCGATCGAGAGACGGTGGCATGGAAGGAGGGGTAGTGTCAAAGGAGAGGGAGTAACACTTTGGACTATCTGCATTACCCACCTGTCTGATGTGATGGATTGCCAGTGGGGGAGGTGATGGCGAACCCTGCCACCCACTGGCTGCTGATGGCCCTGGAAGGTCAGACTAGAAGGGTCTGGAGGCTGCTGCAGGGGGGGGGGGGGGATGGGGGGGTGGGGAAGGGTGGACTGGCACACATGCTGGTTCACAGACCCATGCCGCTGGATCCAACGTCCGAGGCCACGAAGAGGGGTGGGCAGCTTGCGTGGGCCGGTGGCAGGACTGGGTCGGACGTGGTGGGGTGCCCCTTCCGTAGCCACGAAAGTGACGAAAGGCAGACTGTGGGGGACGGGAGGATGCAGCGAGGCCCAAGGATCTTGCCGTAGCGTGCTAATCCTTTAAAAACACTGGAGTCCGCCTTGTCGCCAAAAAGGCGACAGCCATCGAAGGGCATGTCCATCAAAGTTGCCTGGACATCCCCTGAAAACAATACATCCTCATCCAGGCGTAGCGCTGAAGGGCTACCCACAAGGCAATCGTTCTGCCCAGAGAGTCGGCGGTGTCCAGTCCACAGCGGATTGTCAATTATGCTGCATCTCTCCCATCCGCCACTGCCTGGGAGAGAATGGCCTGGGCCTCCTCCGGACACTGAGGCAGTACCTGCGCACCCGTATCCCAGACTGTATGGGTATAGCAGCCTAAGTGGAATGCGGTATTCACGGGCCTTAGCACCAAGCTGGAGGAAGAGAACATACGCTTCCCAAGATGATCCAGCTTCTTGGATTCCCAATACAGGGGTGCGGAAGAGAATGCACCCTTTGGAAGAAGAGGCTTGGACCACCAAGCTCTCAGGGGCAGGGTGTTCAGAGAGGAAAATGGGATCACCCGAGCCGGGCGGTGGCAGAAGGCAATTGCCTGTTCCACAGTAGCCCCTGTGCTGGACTTGGACCAAGTGCCCAGAAAGATGCCTGTGAGGGCTTCATTAAAGGGCAAGAGGGGTTCAGGTGAAGTTGCCGCCAGTTGAAGCACCTCTGTCAGGAGGTTAGTCCTGACTGCCACTGTAGGGAGCTCCAATCCCAAAGCATCGGCTGCCCTACGCACCAACACTGCATAAGAGGCTCCCTCCTCCGTAGCAATGGTACGGGGAGAAAGCATGCCACGGTCTGGGGAGGTGTCCAGACTTGGCGCCACCCAATTCCTCTCTCCAGTACAGCTCTTCCAGCTGGTCTTTTAAAGGGTCCAGCGACCCCTTCCACTCCTCATCACCACCCTCAGGGCGAAAGGGGAACACCTGGGATGAACAAGGGCACATAAGTACCCTTCGGTGGCAGATTCGACATCGGCCGACGTCGATCTGGCTCCGGGTCCATCTAGAGGATTACGATGGGGATGGCATCGGCCGGGGGCATGGCCGGCGCCAAGCGAAGGTCGAGTAAAGTCGACCGGTGTTGATCCCCATCCAGGCCTGAATCCATGGGGACCCTGCAGCACTGGGCCAGAGCCACCGCCATCGAAGGCCCAGGGCCCTCAACCGGCTCCGCGGGACCCAAAGGCACGCCAGCAGAGTTAGGCTGCCCAAAGATGGAATGGAGGGCTTCGTAAAATGCACAAAATTGGGCAGGGAACGCCTCGGCTCCCAGAAACGGGGAGAAGCGTTGAGTTGTCCCTGAATCAGGCACCGGAGACAGAGCCTTAGAGCGATGATGCTCTGGTTCCCGCGTCGCATCAGCCAACCGTCAGGGAGAAGGCGTAGAGCAATGATGCTTCTTCGCCTTCTGTGTTTCGACTTACCCGAGGCATGCGAAGACTTGGACGAGGTGTGGTGGCTCCGCGACCGGTCTCGAGACCTTCCCCTCGAGCGAGACCGGGAGCCACGTGGAGCAGACTGCCGGGCCACCAAAAGCTTTTGGGACCGCTCCCGCAAGGACTTCAGATTCATGGCCCAACAGCCGGAGCACGACTTTGCGTCGTGGTCATGCCCCAGGCACCAGAGACACACGAGGTGCGGATCCGTCAAAGACATCAGTTTGTGACACGAGTCACAAGTCTTGATTCCCGTTGGACGATGGGACATCCCTCGCACAGCAGGAGCAGAAGACTCGAAAAAAGACGTCAACAAAAGTCGAAAAAAAGGTTAGTCAAAAACTGACTAAAGGGAAAGCTCTCTCGGGATCTGCGCTAGGCTGGCGTGGAATAAGACAGAGCTGACATCAGCATGCAAGGGCAGCGTCTAAGTAGGCACCGTGACATTATTCCGGAGATCGCGACACCGGCGACAGACGCAGTCTCGACCTACGTCACCTACCGACGTGCAGGGGTATTGCTGAAGAAAAATTCTCTGGATCCAGTCTAATGCCTGGGGGTAATTCTAAGGTAGGGAATCTATAACTAATAGTCTCTTTCAGATAGAGCACTTTGGGATTGCAAAGCAAGCCCTTGTCCACTCATAAGGGAATCCATGGACTCTTTACATGTATATCAACTTTTTGATATATAACATAAAGAGCCAGCTTCCTACAGTGTCTGTACTGCACATTAAGAATCAGCCATCTCAAATATATGTCTGCATACTCCCATAGCTACCAATTTATTCTTCAAATTAGCACCTTTATTACATGTCTAAGTCAATCACTAACAAGTTTCAGCAGAAAGAGACCTGCTTCTAAAATATTGTAGGAGAATATGACCGAACCACAGCATTAATTTTGAACACTTGTAGGCTGAAATGCAGATCAATATCTTTCAGGAACATAAGCTATGTACTTTGAGAGTAAGCCTCTTGCCACTGTGGTCAGGGGTATGGTGGTCTAATATGGTCTAATACTATTGAACAAGTTACTTACCTTCGGTAAGAAACATTAGTTAGTTAGATTCCTCACCTTAGAATACCCCCAGGCGTCAGACTGGATCCGGAAGATTTTTCGTCAGCAATACACCTTGCGCGTCGCTAGGCGTGGTCTGTGGCTCCGCGTCCGTCGTTGGCGTTGTGCGCCGTAATGACGTCGGAGTACTTAGACGCCGCCCTCGCGCGCTGACGTCAGTTCTTGTACATAGCTTTCCGTGCCAGGAACGCAGAGCCATGCAAGAGGCCGACACTGGTGCCCAAAAAGTTTAGGGGCCTGGAAAGGACAACCTTAACCCTAGATGTCAGTTCGCAGAACGGGGAGGATGGGTGGGTCGGTGAGGAATCTAACTAACTAATGTTTCTTACAGATACATCGTTACCGAAGGTAAGTAACTTGTTCATCTGAAAGAAACACGTTAGTTAGATTCCTCACCTTAGAATAGATACCCAAGCAATACCAACCCCGGTGGTGGGTCTGCGAACCAAGATCACACCAGAAAGTCCTGGAGGACAGAACGGCCAAAGAAGCCATCCCTCCGGACTTGGCTGTCTAGGCAATAATGCCTGGCAAACGTGTGTAGCGAAGCCCACGTAGCCGCCTGACAGATGTCCTGCAAAGGGACTCCCCGTCCCAAAGCAGTAGTAGCCGCTGTAGCCCGAGTAGAATGGGCGCGCAGCCCAACAGGAGGGTCCTTTTTCGCCAAGGAGTAACAGATTTTGATGCACAAAACGACCCACCGGGAGATGGTCCGTTTGTGCACAGCTCTTCCCTTCTTAGCACCCACGTATCCAACGAAAAGTTGGTCGTCCACCCGGAACTGTTTTGTGCGGTCCAAATAAAAGGAGAGCGCACGTTTTGGGTCCAGACGGTGGAGCCTCTCTTCCTCTTTGGAAGGATGCGGAGGCGGAAAGAAGGTGGGCAAGGTGACAGATTGCCCAAGATGAAAAGGAGTCACCACCTTCGGTAGAAAAGAAGGACGAGGCCGAAGGACAACCTTGTCCGGATGAACAGACAGAAAAGGAGGCTTGGACGACAGAGCCTGGAGCTCACTCACCCGTCTAGCCGAGGTGATGGCTACCAGAAAAGCAGTCTTAAGCGTCAGAAGACGAAGAGGACAATTGTGAAGGGGCTCAAAGGGAGCGCACATCAGAAATGTGAGAACAAGATTCAAGTCCCACTGAGGCATTACGAAAGGAACAGGAGGGAACGTATGAGTAATGCCTTTAAGAAAGCGTTGAACCACAGGGGACTTGAAAAGAGAAGGCTGATCAGGAAGCCGTAAGAAGGCAGAGAGGGCAGCAAGATAACCTTTCAAGGTGCCCAGGGCAGAGCCCTGCCGGGCCAAAGAAAGAAGAAAGAGGAGAACCTCAGAAAGAGGGGCGGAAAGGGGATCCACAGCCTTTGCTGTGCACCATGCCACAAATTTATTCCACCGGCAGGCGTATACCGTCTTTGTGGAGGGACGCCTGGCTGCCAGAATGATATCACAGACTTCAGGAGGCAAGTCAAATGGCATCAACTGCCGCCGCTCAATCTCCACGCATGGAGGTGGAGGCTGAACATATCGGAGGATCGGTCAACATACTGAGTAGCTCGGGATACCAGTACCTTCGTGCCCAATCCGGAGCCACCAAGATGACTTGGGCCCGGTCGTGCCTGATCTTCTTCAGCACTCCGGGCAGAAGTGGTATAGGCGGAAAGGCGTACAACAGACCGCAACTCCACTCATGACGAAAAGCGTCGCCGAGCGAGTGCCGCCTTGGAAATTCCAACGCGCAGAACTGCTGACATTGCGCGTTCTCTTAGGTGGCGAATAGATCTAACCAAGGCTCTCCCCACTGCTGAAAGAGACCTTGCGCCACCTCGGAGTTCAGACGCCATTCGTGATCCATCATGCACCGGCGGCTGAGTTCGTCTGCTCTGGCGTTCAGAGAGCCCGCCAGATGTTGAACCACTAGGGTGACGCCCTGGTGTTCCAGCCACGTCCAGAGGCGCAGAGCCTCCTGACAAAGGGTCCACGACCCCACCCCGCCCTGTTTGTTGCAATACCACATGGCGGTGGTGTTGTCCGTGAACACCTACACGACACTTCCCCTGACAGAGGGAAGGAAGGCTTTCAGTGCAAGTCGGATCGCTCTCAACTCCAACAGGTTGATGTGGAGGCGAGACTCCGCCGGAGACCAGAGGCCTCTGATCTCCGCCTCTCCCATATGGCCACCCCATCCCAGTAGGGACGCATCCGTCACTACGACATGCTCCGGTTGGGGAAGGGAGAGGCTCTTGCCCGTGACCCAATCGCGGTCCGTGAGCCACCACTGCAACTGCTGTGCAGTGCCCTCCGAGATCAAGACATGGTCGGACAGGTTGCCGTGATGCTGGGCCCACTGAAACTTCAGGTCCCACTGCAGAGCCCGCATGCGCCGCCTGGCGTGATGCACTAGTAGGATGCAGGAGGCCATCAGCCCCAGAAGCCGCAACACTAGCCTGACCGAAACCCAGGATAGAGGCCGAAAGATGGGAATCAGGGCCTGAATATCCCGGACCCGCTGTTCCGGCGGATAGACCCGGAACTGCGCCGAATCGAGAACTGCTCCAATGAAGAGGAGATTCTGAGAGGGACTCAGGTGTGACTTCGGCACGTTGATGGAAAACCCCAGCAAATGCAGGAGATCCGCCGTAGTCTGGAGGTGGGAGACGACTGCCTGGGGCGAGCCCGCCTTCAACAACCAGCCGTCGAGATAGGGGAAGACTGGAACCCCTGATCTGCGCAGATGAGCTGCGACCACCGCCATCACTTTCGTGAACACCCGAGGGGCACTGGTGAGGCCGAAGGGGAGCACGGTGAACTGAAAATGCTCCTGGCCCACCGTGAACCGCAGGTAACGCCGGTGGGCCGGCAGGACGGGGATGTGGAAATATGCGTCCTGCAAGTCCAACGCTACCATCCAGTCTCCAGGGCCGAGGGCAGCTAGAACCTGAGCCAAAGTCAACATTTTGAACCGTTCCTTCCGGAGGAAGGCATTGACGTTCCTGAGGTCCAAGATAGGGCGTAGGCCCCCTTTGCCCTTCTTGGGAACCAGAAAGTAGTGGGAGTAACAACCACGACCTACTTCTGGGCTCGGAATGCGCTCGACGGCCTCTTTGGCCAAGAGGGCCGAAACTTCCTCTCGCAGAAGATTCAAATGATCCTCCGAGATACGGTGGTGCTGCGGTTGCATGGCTGGAGGGGTCGTCTCGAAGGGGATGGAGTAGCCCCTTCGGACGATTTGCAGCACCCACCTGTCCGAAGTGATGGTACGCCAGTGGAGCAGGTGATGGCGAACTCTGCCTCCCACTGGCGATGAATGGGCCTGAAAGCTCGGACTAGGAAGGCTTTGAGGCGGATGCTGCCGGGGTGGATGTGGACTGACCGCGTCGTCCTCCAGAACCGCCTCGGCGGAAACCACGTCCGCGACCGCGTGCAGGTTGCGTCTGCGGCCGGTGGCTCTGCGGACGTGAGGAGGCGCCCCTTCCTTGGCCACGAAAGGGGCGAAAAGCGGAAGCTTGCAGCCGCGGGGCCGAAAGGCCCAAGGACGTGGCCGTAGCCCGGGAGTCCTTAAAGCGAGCCAGCGCACTGTCCGCTTTCTCACCAAAAAGGCGAGCGCCATCAAAGGGCATGTCCATGAGAGTGCTCTGGACATCCCCCGAAAAGGACGTGGACCGCAGCCAGGCGTGACGCCGAAGCGCCACCGTGGTGGAAATCGCCCTACCTAGCGAGTCCGTGGTGTCAAGTCCACACCGGATTGCATGGCGCGCTGCATCCCTCCCATCGGCCAGAGCCTGGGAAAGTCGTGTCCGGGCCCCCTCTGGGCACAGGGGCAGCACGTCCTCCACCGTATCCCACAGAGAGTGGGAGAAACGGTCCAAGAGACAGGCGGTGTTTAAAGACCGCAGGCCTAAACTGAGGGAGGAGAACAGCTTTTTGCCAAACTGTTCCAGTCTCTTGGAATCCCGGTCCAGAGGAGCGGACGGGAAGGAGGTTTGGGAGGTAGAGGCCTGGATAACCAGGCTCTCGGGGGTGGGATGTTGCGACAGAAAACTGGGGTCGCCCGGAGCAGGGCGGTGGCGCCTGGCGACGTTGCTATCCACAGGAGGGACTGTGGAGGGCTTGGACCAGGTGCCCTGCAGAACGTCAGTGAGGGCCTCATTGAATGGCAGCAGAGGCTCAGTGGAGCTTGCTGCAGACTGAAGCACCTCAGTGAGGATGTTAGTTCTCACAGCCACGGCAGGCAGCTCAAGCCCAAGGGCTTCGGCCGCCTTGCGCAGCACCACAGAAAAAGCTGCACCCTCCTCCGAAGCCACAGTCGGAGGAGAGATGAATCCAGTGTCCGGTGAGGTATCCAGACCACTGGCCTCCCCCAGTTCATCTGCCCAGTCCTGTGACAGTTGAGCCTGAACGGCCATAGGGTCATCGGACCCCTCCCAGTCGCCCCCGTCATCCGATTCCTGGTAAACAGGTGGAATGATCGGAGCCGGACGATAGACATAGTGAGTCTCGAGCGGCGTCGGTGGCCGCCGCATCGGCGTCGGGTCCGGACAGGGGCTGAACCGGGGAACGATGTCGACCGGAGTCGGCGTCGGGGGTGGAACCGGAGTCGGCGCCGGCGGAGGAGGCGTTACGAGGTCGACCGGCGTCGACGGGGGCCCAGGCATGGGCCCCTCGGGGACCTGCGGCGTCGGGGCCGGAGCCTCCAACGGCGCCGGGGCCGGAGCTGCCGGTGTGCAAGGTCACCCAGTCGAGTCCGCGGGGCCCGAAGGCGCGCCGGCGGGCGTCGACGGCGGAGGCCGTTTCCTCATGGCCGAGAGGAAGGCAGCAATCTACGCCGGCGCCGCGTCAGTCCCAGGGACCGGTGGGTAGGAGGACGTGCGCGGCGCCTGCGGCTCCTGCGGAGCCGCGGGGGTGGAACCACCCTGACCCTCGGCCAAGTCGCGCGACCGGCGAGGGGAGTCCGAAGAGCGGTGTCGCCTCTTGGACTTCCTAGATCGCTTGGACTTACCCGAAGACTTCGAGCCAGACGAGCGATGACGTCTGTCGCGGCTCCGCGACCGATCCTTGGACCTCCTCCTGGACCGGGATCAAGAAGGGCGCGGAGCCGAGTGTCGGAGCTCGAGAAGCTTACGGGACCGCTCCCGCCTAGCTTTCGAGGTCAGGGCCTGGCAGTCAGAGCACGAGTCCGCGTCGTGGTCGAGGCCCAAACAGTAGAGGCATCTGCGGTGGTGATTGGTCACCGACATCAGTCGGTGGCAATCGTCGCAAGTCTTGAACCCAGGCATCCTACCGGCACCAGATGTCGATTGACAAAGATCAAAAGGGATCAAAATAGTTAGTCAAAAAAGACTAAAAGGGGTAGCTCTCCCGGATCGGCGCTTACTGGCGCGGAAAAAAGAAGAACTGACGTCAGCGCGCAAGAGCGGCGTCTAAGTACTCCGACGACGTCATTACGGCGCACGACGCCAACGACGGACGCGGAGCCGCAGATGACGCCTAGCGACACGCAAGGGGTATTGCTGACGAAAAATCTTCCGGATCCAGTCTGACGCCTGGGGATATTCTAAGGTGAGGAATCTAACTAACGTGTTTCTTTTAGATAATAGGGAAACACTTACATAAGGTTTGATTCCAAGAGTGATCATGATGGAGATGACTTATCATCAAATAAACATTACTTTTCTATTTAAAATTGAGCTGGAATTCAACACCTTCAAAATCTAATTCTTAGGAGCCACTAATTAGGTGTTATTTGGACACGTGTCAAATTGTGAGATAAATCTATACAATCAACTGTAGGCAAGAGTCAATGGCAATTCAATTTAGCACTAATAGCCATATTCTTGAGGTCAAAAACCTCACTCAAACATCAATCATCTTTTCTTTCACAACAGGCATTTCAGGGATGGGGGCAAGTCAGCAGGACCAACATAAGTCACAGCTTGGTAAAAAAAGGAAAGGTATCCAAAATATGGCATACACTATATTTTGTTAAACTCCATTTTCATTTCACTTACAATTTGCACTCATCTCCACTGGAAACCATAGCACTTCTCCACATATAACTATGCATCTATCAGAACCATCGACTGAGATTAACTTATAAAAACTGGATGCATAAATAAGAATACTTTTACTCAATTTAAGTGCCTATGGAGTATCCGGGATAACTCTAGGGATTAGTGCAGAGAGTATGTGAAAGAATATGCCTGTTGATCATTATCTCACCTTCATCCAACATATATTTAAATTTAAGGAAACCATCTTTTCTCCACCTCAGATTACCACCAAAGCACAGCAGCCCCAATTTGTATTGATCTGCATGATTACCCCAGACAGAAGCATCAGAATGCAATACATCTTTTTCACCTATATTAACCATATGTTCTCACCAATTTGTATGTTTTAACAGTTATTGAACCCATCATAGCCTTACAGCCATTACCTATGGATGTCAGAAAACTCAGTGGATTTCAATTAATATAAAGACCATTAACAGCTTTAGAAAATATTTTACATTTCAGAAATAGCAAACTCAGTGGATTTCAATTAATATAAAGACCCTTAACAGTTTTAGAAAATATTTTACATTTCAGAAATAGCAAAGTTTAGGAATTCACTAACAGGCTTCAGAAGTACTTTGCTTCAGTTTATATCATCTCAGTCTCAAGTAGTACTCTCGTAGCAAAAGCATTTATGTTTATATTTAGAAAAACCCTGTTCCTTATCCAGAGTACTCATAAAGAAAATATATTTGGTCACTACATATCCCCACATAAAAGGAACAAGAAACTTGTAGATCAATTTAAGATGCTTAATCAAAAGGGATACTAAAGTTAATAATATATAGATATTTTAAGAGTGCACACAAAATCTCAGAATTAATTTTCATCCACAGTAACAGCTTCAAAACCTCTTTCGCTCTGTATTTCAAGTTAGCCTTTGTCAAAATGGGAGTAATATTCAGTCAGTTCCATCAATCTCAGTACATCCCTCTCTGGCTGAGCTCCGCAGCATGTCCCCTCCTGAGACTCTTTACATACCACTAGGAACAGTAAACAGTGAATTGGAATCATCTCAATATATTCCAATTTATTTTTATTTTCTCCATATTCAGTCAAACATTATATAGGATCTGTGACCAACTAAATCAGGTCATCAGCTGAAAATGATGTTTTCACCTCCATATAACAGCACAAGATAGGACAAAGTGCATTTCCTTCTAATGGCTGAAGTCAAGGGATCTGTATATGGCCAAAGTGCCCCGAGTCTCACTGCTCTAGTCTGAATGTTTTGTGAATTTTTATCAGTGACAAATATTGTCACCCTTTCATTCCTGTAAAATGTTGTAAAGAAATTATTGAATCCCACTTAGAAATAATTCTTTTTTTAATATTAACTCGAAATATATACAATTCAGATTAACATGTTTTCCCAGAATCAATGATTCTTACAGCCTCTATTTGAATTCAGTACATGACTACCGGATTCCAGAATATTGTTACTCTTGTAGCGACCTTTTATAATGTTGGTCTGCAAGTCAGCAATATTTTTTAAACACAATGGCTCTAATCTGGCAGCAAAATGTTTGTAATGACTATGATATCAATTTATAAGAGTGATATAGATATGCAACTAATGCATGGGGTTGCATCCCTCCATGGTTTTGAAATCAACTAATATGTGTGACTCGCATCTTTCCAGAGGGCTATTTCTAGACAGACTTTTGTTGTATAAAAACATAAAATAAGGACTGTGCATGCAGTCCTTTGACCTAGGAGCACCATTTATAACAAGCATTGGCATAGCCAATAGGTCTCGCCTTTATAGGAGATTATTAAGGCTATGTCCTTACCTGTATTTAAATGTGCTGTTTAAGCATTAACAAATGTAATTCAGTGTCCTTGATTTTAGCTTTTTACCTGACTAAATAATGAAGTAATACTATTATAAAATGTGCTGCATTATGCAGCATAATTCCTAAGGCCTGTCCACACTTATTGGGTTATTGGAAGTATGTGGTTAGTAGTGGGCTAGATTTCAATGTACTGAAACCATAAATGTACACCAAATATTGAGTCCGGAAATGAAAAACCCTTGTTAACAAATAAAGTACTGCATGCCCTTAAAGGCTTGTGCTTACAATAATAAGCGCTGAGCAGAAATGCTATGCTGACTCTTGCCTCCTTCAATGTACATCATCATATACACACACTATTGCCACATACATCACCAAATACATAATTCACAGTCATAAGCCACATACTCAATTACATACAAATAAACGCACACTTTAAAATGCGCGTGACGTACGAGTTACTTACCTTCGGTAACGATGTATCTGGTAGAGACGTATTCTAGCCGCAGATTCCTCAACTTAGAATATCTCAAGGCGTCAGACTGGATCCGGAAAACCTTTTGCAGCAGCACCTCTGCGCGCTGTGAGACGGCGCCACACGACCCCGCCCTGACGTCGTCCACATACGTGACGTCAGCGAGGTCATATAAGTCCCTCCTGGCGCGCTGACATCAGTTTTCTTCAGAAAATCTGTTCCGCAGTACAACGCGGAGCCACCAACAAAAACTATGAAAGTATGGGAACAGTGTGCAAGGGATGAAATATCTGTGAATAAAGAAGGAGGATGGTGTAAGACACCATTGTAAAGGACAGAATTAGACACTGCCTACATAGAAGTGAAAAGGCTGTGAGAAAGAGCCCCGCCAGCTAAGCGAAGACCCTTCCTTAGTGCAACCAGGAAAAAAATCTCAACAGACAGAATAGACTGTAATCATCATGTAGAACTGTGTTGGCTAACAAGAACAGAGCACGGAGAGAACAACACTCCACCGTAAGAAGGTATGAAAAGACTGTAACTGCCCCTATAGTAATGGAGGTCTGAAACAGAGGTCAACAGATCCCCAAAGAAGACGACTGTAGAGGAGACCAGAACCCTGAGTCAATAAAGAAGGCGGGAGGGAGGGAAGGCAGCAGGAGAAGAAAAGAAAATGAAGATGAATCTCCTGGTGAAGGTTAATCAAAAGGCATCATTTTACAGGTAAGAAACCCTGGAGAGGGATCCAGCTGTATTATGGTAACAGAAACCCCTAAGAGGGAGTCAGCTGTATTATGGTAACAGAAACCCCTGAGAGAGAGTCAGCCGTATTATGGCAAATCTCAAAGGGATGCAACAATGTGAGCACCCATGAGGGAAAAACCAATGCCAACTGTAAAAGGGGGGGGCAGCGGAGAACCCCACTTGGCAAGGTCCTCGAAGAACGGGGAGGCTGAGTGGGCGTTAAGGAATCTGCGGCTAGACAACATCTCTACCAGATACATCGTTACTGAAGGTAATTAACTCGTACATCTGATAGAGACATCTAGCCGCAGATTCCTTAACTTAGAATAGATACCACAGCCATACCCAAAGGGGAGGTGGGTCTGCGACAGAACAACAGAAAGCACCAAGCACTTGAGCCGGCAACAGAGTGACGCACAATGGGGAAGACTGTGGCGGAACAGCCGGACAGCAACCCAAATAACTCGAAAGAGCAAAGGATGCAAGACAACCCAAAAATGCCATAATGGTGCTACACCATACCCGTATAAGCATGAGAGGTAGAAACAGCACCAGCCTTATACCAAAACAAAAGAAAGAGAGAGGAAGAAGGACCACTCTCATCGTAATGGTGCACTATGTGAACAACCAAAGGTGATAAGAAAAATGAAGAGAGGCAACCAGAGCCTACCAGGCTAGCCCACGGAAGGAAGGCCGGAGAGGCTAAAGCCAAGGCCAAAGGTCAAGAGGTAGAACTCAACAATGTTTCTAGAAGTGCAGGCGGAACCTAGAAACACGCTAAGTGCACACCCAGTCCCAACAGGAGGAACAGGGGCGAACAATAACAATCTTAAGCACGCTGGTGCAGGACATCACAGAAGCATGCACATAGAAAACAGCCACAGAGACCATAAGGTGGTGTAGCTAAAAGAAGCATAAGGCTGCTTGACCAAGCAGCGGTCAGAGCAAGGCAGGGTGTAGATCTAGGACGACTGAAATTAGAAGAGCCGTCCCGCACGCCCAACTGATATAACGTAGGTGCGAACTTAAGGAAGAAGGCACAGCCAACAGCTAAAGGAAGGTGCAGCAAAGGCACCAAAGTACTAAGGCATAGAAACGTAGGAATAATCGCAGAATTTCAGACCACACCCTCCGACTGGAAAGAAAGTAACCCTTGTCCAGAAGAGAAAATCGTTCAGTAACTGAACACGAAGAAGGGAGCAGTGTAAAACCGGGGAACCACACCAATAAGCGGAACGCAAAAAGGGCCTTATTGATAATGCCGCATGCATCAGTGAAAAGCTCCCTGAACATGGAGACTTCGGACTAGACCTTGCAGCCTCGAAGAGAGGCGAAGAGTTAGAAAGAAGAGTACCCATGGAACTTGTATATATACCTAATTGCAGATATATATAGCAAAAACGGCTAAATCAGCAACGAACATGCAACATGGTTGTTGAGGAACACACCTGGCACCGTAATGGCAGACGGAGCTGCCTTTAAAGCATGAGAAATGCCCCAAAAACCTCCGAAGGAGGAGAGTGAAGCAAATAAGCAAAATGACCAAAGACGTATAGAAGATGACGTCAAGGCACAACATTGAGCACCGTACAACGGCAGATAAGAGCACCAGCGGAAGCCTAGAGGCCAAAGGAAGTCTTAGGCCAGGTGATATAATCAGAGCTATTTAATAGCAAACAAGTACCCAACACGGAGTATGCACACCCCAACAACGGGGAACACGTTTATTAGGGCAGCGACAGTCAGAGGAACAATCTGTGGAACACTGCCACATTAGGCTTATCCGCCAGTTAAAAAACGCTTAATGTATCCAAAGGATGCTAAATTAAACGGTAATCACCTCCGATGCGAAGGAAGACTTGAGGCTTACATCAGCCTAAAACGCACAACACATCCAAAGGATGTTAAATAAAAAGGGTACTACCTCAGAACAAACACCTGAGGAACAGAGGTCTAAGGGGGGGTTGCGAAAGCCTGCAAGGAGACGCTGAACAGCCGAGTCGGCGTGTGCATCAAATAATAAAACCCCATCAAAGGGTAAATCAACAAGACTTTCCCAGATATTTTCCGGGAAGACGCTATCCCGTAACCAAGCATGGCGCTGCAAGGCGACTGAACCAGCCATAGCCCGGCCTAAGGAATCAGCAGTATCCAAGACGGAGCGGATCGTAAACTCAGCAAGGTCACGGCCATCCCGGAGAAGATGAAGCAAGTCAACACGAGCACCTTCAGTGCTGGTGGAGATCAAAGACTCTGCAGAGTCCCACAGGGCAGAGGTAGCCCGAGCCAGGACACACACTGTATTTAGTGACCTTAGTGCAGCACTAGTGGAGGCAAAGATGTTCCGACCCCATGACTCAAGCCATCTGGACTCCCGGGAGGGAGGAAGCAATAGCTGGGGCAAGGAAGGGAAGGCAGTTTGCAAGACAAACCCCTGAACATCGGGTTGCACAAATAAGCAGACCGGGTCATGTGGAGCAGGACGGTGGCGGTGATAGACTGAACGAGGCACCGGAAGCTGGCGGAACCCATGTACCCAAAAGGGCATCATAAAGAGAAGCTTCAAAGGGCAGAAGCGGCTCCACATTCCCTGATCCACGGTGAAGGACATCAAGTAATGGGTCCACAGACAAGGGCACCGAAGGCGGTTGCATGTTCCAAATCCGAGTGACCAAAGAGACCACTCTGAAAAAAGCTGCACCAGCCTCGGTAGCCCAATGAGGTGAGGATAGCAGCTCATCAGTAGGAGAGGGCTGTAAGCTAACCCTGCCAAGACAGTGAGGGTGCGACCAATGCCCAACTGAGGGGTGTCCCATTGATAAATGGGGGTCCTGATGAGGCTCTTGAGGTGGCGAGGAGCCTGCCAGGTGCGGGTGCTCTTGAGGAGGTGGGGATCCTGCCGGATCCACATATTCTAAGGGAGGCACCGGCAAGAATACATTGGGAGTCGCTGAGCGTGGGGCCGATGCCAAACTCTATCCGGACGCTTCCGGAGAAATCTCAACAACCCGGCGTCGATGCGGGGCCAAAACTACTTTAGTAGGCGCCGACCGAGTTTTGTCCGGCGCGACTCGTCTCCATCCTGCGTCGAGTCGGCTCCGTCCGGTGCCGAATCCACAATAAGCTCCCCTTCAGAAGAAGGAGAAGACGCTGGAGCCGGGGATGCAAGCCTCCGGCGCCAAATCAGCCTCAACCAGAACCGGCTCAAACTCCGAAGGAAGAAGCGGAGCCAGGGAGGCAAACCTCTGGCGCCGCACTGGCGCCGCCTCAGCCTCAACCCGAACAGGCTCCAACTCCGGAGAAAGAAGCAGGGGTAGAGTCGGGGAGGCGAGTCTACGGCGCCGGAACGGCTCTGACCCCGGCTCCGGACAGGCAGCCGCCTGCCCAGAAGGCCAAGGCGTGCACAAAGCGAGGCTTTGAGCAGCAGCAACCACCTGCGACGCCACAGGGAGCCCCACAGGACTATGCGGCAGGGGTGCCATGGGTCGTACAGGGGGACCCAGCCGGGCCGCACCCTGACGACTCCATATGGATCATAGTGGGGGACCCAGCCGGGCAGCGCCCTGACAATACCACATCTCCGACATCCCTGGAGGGCAGTGGCTCATTTGACACCGGGGGCGAACCCACCAGCGAGTCAGTCGGGGACCCCACAGCTAGCGGAGGCCCCGAGGACGCCTCAGGGACGGGAAAGGACCCAAGGGAGGCCCGCAAGGCTGTGGCATAAGCCTCCATTTGGGCCCGTGTCGCCCTCGCACCCGGTTAGGGTGGATGGGGGGGACCGTTGGGGGCGCACGTCTGGATTGTTCCGAGAGCCAGCGCACCTGACAACAGATGAGGGTGAGGTTGAGGACCTCGGCGACAAGCGCCGCATCTTGCCGAGAAGTGGTGAACGACGGCCCCGGGCCACAGAGCGCGATCGACGACGGAAATGCGTTGAGGAGGCCGTGGGACAAGACGACTCCGACTGGGACAGCCGTGCCGAAAGGAGCTTCATTCTGCGCGCTCGCCGGGACTTCGGCTTGAGGTGTTGGCAGGCGTCGCAGTCCGTGGAGTCGTGGTGCTCGCCCAGATACCACATGCAGATAAGATGCGGGTCCATCGCGGACATTTGCCACGAACAGGAAGCACAAGATTTAAAGACCGAGGGCATCGCACACTGTTTCAGACGCGACGATGTCAGGGCGGGGTCGTGTGGAGCCGTCCCCCGGCGCGGAGAGGTGCTGCTGCAAAAAGTTTTCTGGATCCAATCTGACGCCTGGGGATATTCTAAGTTAAGGAATCTGCGGCTAGATGTGTCTATCAGATCAAGAGGTACATCATTACATGCACAAGTCACAGCCGAACATAGCATAACACATACAAGATATTGCCACAAATGTAATCACAAACATGTCACACTGCCACGTAACTACCACATGCATAAGTCACCACCATGACAATATCACAGGCACACATCACCATAATAAGTAAAGAAAAGACATTGCACTGCAGTAACCCAGACAAAGTAAACTGCAGCATTTTATGGGTTTTCAAGAGGGAAGGGGGAGGAGAGAGTGGGAAGGATAGAGAGGAAGAGCAAAGAGGGTAGGCGGGGAGACTGTGAAGGGGCAGGCAGCCGTAGTGTAAGGGACAGAAGCAGAAGAGGAATCTTCGAGCTTGGGTACGTTATGGCTGCGTACGCCGAGGCCATATCCTTTGTGACCCCTCTGAATACTTTCACAAAGACAGCCACTTTTGATTACTTCATTGAGTTTGGGTTTCAGATGGTGCTAGAATCATTTACTTCACCTTATTGTGCTTAATTACAACAGTCAACACCCTATTTTCCAAATAAATCATAAAGTAATTTCATTAGCATCACAGCAGGCTGTTGAAGTATTAGTGCTATAACACTTTGCAAACGAGTGCAACATTATTGTCAGATCTAATGGGTGTAAAAGTGTAATTCTAGGGCAGAACAAATAGCTTGGGTGTCATAATGTACATGGAGCATGGTTTACAAATAAATGTAACACAATTGACCTCCTCATATTTCCACAACAAGACACATCAAGTATAAATAAACATCGTATATGTTTTTTTAAGCTAGTCCCTAATCACCTTGACGCACCATTTTAACTGTGGTGAATTAGTTCCCTGGGCACCAGCCTGTACTGTTTAGGGCTCCATAGTAGATGCTAATGGGCACATTTTTGGTTAACATCAAACGACCCCATGAAAGGGAAGTGCCATTCATTGTGGCATTCGAGACGGAAACAAGTTGGTGGGGGAAGGGAACGGATATTCATTTGTTGGCAAATGACTCCCTCTTCTGGAAAACATTCACACAAATATTCTGAGTGGTAAATAAGCCTATCTGTCTGGCTTTACAAAAGACACTTCGTGAGGAGGGGAGTGCTGACTTGTTATCTTGATGTGATGCGCAATTGCCATGTACTGGCTTCTCTGGGTGGTGCAGGACATTCATTCATCCCACTGTTCCAAGCAAAACAAGGGGGTTAAGTTAGATCTGGTGTGACCAGTGCTTCAAATGGAAAAATAGAAGTGCAGGTATGCTGTACCTTCTCAAAATAAAAAAGTGCCGGTACTCCGTATCAGACAGTACCGGCCCTTTTAAAGCACCTTGTTTAATTGTTGGATTAACTAGATCAGGCATATTAGGGGCGCAGACAATATCTCTCTCCAACATACACCATGGAAATCTCCAAATAGACACATCTGGGACAGGTTGAACAGCTATTTTGCCTCAAACAACCCATCCTAAACCTCCATACGTGCAAAACACTAATTCATACAAGCGACAACACGTTTACCTCTCATAGATACACCAGTAGCCAGCGGTGGCTCTTTCTCTAACAACTGCTCACAATCATAAACCCCAACCCTGCACAATGTACGACTAATGCGCAATGCGTACAACAGATGTAAAGTAATGGCTCCTCCCTCTCCTCTCTCTCTCTAATTATTTATTTGCATATTAATTTTTAACTGGATAAGTCATCTGAACCAACCACATTCTACGGACTGCTGTGTGACTCCCCCACATTACATGATTTCAGGCCACTTTATGTATTATTGTTTACCTTATGTATCATTTATGTACATTTTGTTATTTCAAAACTCAATAAACTTTGAAATAAAAACATAAAATAAATATGGGCTAAAACATTAGAAAATTCCTCATAAAATGTTGCTAACTATCTGTTTTGATGGTTTAAATGTTTGATTGCAATATGCACCTCAGTCAGCAGGATGGGGGCTACATATTATGCCTGCCTCAGTATGTGTAACAGTGGGAATATAACATTTCTCAAACCAATAACAATCTCAGTCATTGTACTCGTTTTCTCACAACATTTTCTTTATTATAGAGTTCGCCTTCCTAGTATCCCCTACTTCTTTAAGTCTACAAACGAAATGCTTTCCATGTTCCATCAGCTCTTGCATACAATACCTCTTTTCGCTGATCTCATATCCAATAAATGGTTGAACTCATTCATCTTTCAGCATCTCAGAAATTCACAAGGATGAGCAGCAGGGTACATTTTCTACAGTTAACTAGGTCATCGAAAAGCAGTCCTTAATTTAGCTGGTGCGTACTGAATTCAGCCACGGAAAAGCACTTGCACATACCGTGAAAGCAAGTCAATGGTTGGTTTTAAACTCTGATGGTGATCCCTCAATTTCTCTAAGCACACCATTTTAAGTGCCACATCAAAGAGCAACAGGAAGCTGCCCACAGTCACAGAGCACAAGACAAAGGATATTTTTAATTAATCAATTATAGGGCAACTTGTGTAATTATAATATCACATGCTGCAAATTCAACCCACTATACCTTTCATGTATCACAGGCTTTTTATGGAGGCAAACTTACCCTTAATTGAGATTTTTCCCCAAAAATGTAAAGGGCAGCTTGGCGCTTGAGGAGGTGGTTTTGAAAAGAAGCACTGTCCGTCACAGAGGATGAGTGATCTCTTCCTGCAAGTCTTGCCCCCACGTCAACATGAGGAGTAGGAGAGCTAATAAACCGATTGCTTGAACGAAGACTGGCCCAAACACCTGGACGTTTTTGTGTAAAGAAAAAATGTTAGGTCACATGAAGTAACTTTTTAACTCCATTTGTTTAAGTTCTACATAATGAACAGGAGCTTAATTAAGTGCTATTTGTCATTTTACTTTTGCTCTTGAAGTTTTATACACGTCATTTTCAGAGATATTGAATCAAATAAACGTGCTTACGTAAACGTATTAATATTTACCACTTCACAAGTAACATAAAACCAACTGCAAAACGTTTTTCATAATAAAGGATAAAACAATACAGTACACCAAAAATGAAAACAAAATAAAACATTCTAAATCTAAAATGTTTAATTAAAAATTTGAAATATTCAAAAATTCAGATGACAACTAAGAAGTATATCAGTCATGGAAGTTTATAAATGAAATTTTGAGACTAATTTGGAATCATGAAGTTACATGCATATGAATTAGGGCGAATGGTTGATGGAATTCTATCAAGAAAACCCTTAACTTGGCTGCTTGAAGAAGTTATAGATTATAAAACATGCACTATATTACTTAACAATATGGCAAAACCACATCTTTTCTGTCTTTAAATGAGCATGGGTAATAAAAGAAAGTATTAAACCTGCAGTCTTTTTGTTTTTGTCAATTTTACTGCATGTTACCAACCAGTAATAGTTTAGTTTTTTATATAAATGTAGGTATAGACCCACAATTAACCACCGACAAAATGGGATACACCTTTTCACAATTTCAATTCACCTATATTTCACGATCAGTGTACCTTTGCGTTCTCCATCACTCTCTCATATGAACTCCTTATGCGTCACTGAGACCCCCCCGCCTTTCTTCCTCCTCTTGCAATCTTACAATTAAAAAAATACAAATACATCCTTACTGACATACCTTATCTAAATTCAAACTATTAAAAGTTCTCATTTTAGGGTGAAAAGTTGTCTTTTTAATACACACCTTAAACATACTCTCTAAAAACAGTCCTGTATCTCAGACAATATTATCTACCGAAATAACATGGCACCGGGAAACTAAAGGTGCTGTCTAGTTTTCCCATCAAATCAAAATGGACATTGCAGATTTGGCATAATAATGTGGGTACCTCCACGGACAGTTTGACTCAAATTGTTTCTGCCATGCGCTATTAGCAGTTTAAAAGTTACACAGATTAACAAAAACGGAGGAGAGTGAGGCCTGTCAACCTCTTAAAGGCTCAAGACTGATTTGCATATGGTCCAAACTTGAATGGCATGGTGAGCAAAAAATACGATGGATTTAGGTCCCGATCTCTGTACTGGGGTGAATGTATGACATTGTTCTGCATTCTGTCCATCAATTGTTGTTTTTGCAACCTCTTAGTATGCTCTTTTCCTGTCTGCTTGCTTACTGCGCCACTATATTCCCCTCTAGGACAAAGATGCGACAGGCAACTATGTGAGTCCATTATGTATCCACCCAAAGTACACATTCTTGAGACAGTAAACTGCATCTGGCTCTTTGTGACGTGTATTCATCCACACCCCACCCCACCACATTTCTGGCAGATCCAAACATACATTAGGGCTCTACACATATAAATACTGTATCAGGAGGATGATTCTTTACCCCACTGATGGGTGGATAAAATCGTGGCATTTGTAACAATAAAATTGACAATAACAAAGCTTACTTAACGTGCATAGCCTCACTCTACAGTTAGAACTTCACTATTGTGCAGGTAGCACGAACAGCCTAGCTGGGGCTACCTCCACATACTGTCATGAAGGGTCACATGGTTCACAAATGGTCCATTACGTTGTCAGATGGCGGAATGGTGATACGGTGTTCGGGATGACGGAGTCATGAAACATATCAGTACCTTGATGGTGGACTCCTCCCTTAGTTGTTGACTTTGGATTGGAATGAGGGAAAAATCTATCTCTGTACCCGAGTACTGTCAGAGTAAAGTAGAGAGAGATGAAAGAAGGGATAGCATACTGGAGTCAAGGTTGTTATATGAAAGTGAACATGAAAAAAGTACTTTGAATTGAAGCAAACAATGAAAGGCATTTTTAATTGTGCTAGAAATATATCCTGTCCTTCCTCTGTGATGCACCTGCTCATACAAATATCTTGTGCAGTGTTTATACTACTATAAAACAAAGGTCTCTGTATTAAAACCTGCATCGTTTAAAATTTGTAAACATTATAAAACATAAAAGCTTTGAATTTTTCATAGTTTTACATTTTCTTCATTCATAAAAAGACTTCAGACATTCACAACTTCAGAAGTGTTTAATTTATTTCAATCTTAGTAGCATTAAACATTCTTTAAAACAAATTTGCATTCAGCAGCTCCAGAGCATCCTTTCTGACCTCTGGAAAACAAATTAAAAGAAATGACAGCTCCCGATAAAGGGTAACAAATGTATTTCTATAAGAATGTCACTATTGCCGTTTTGTATGTACACAACATTTGAACTGTGCAATGCTTGAAATGCACCCACAGCATGTGATCCTGCTTTAAGAAAAACAGCCATTAAATCAATGCAATTCCAACCTGAGAAAGATCTTATCATACATAGCTCTACTTTCATCTATGGAATTATTATTATATTTCTAGAGCGCACTGTTACCTAGGAAGGTGTCCTGGCACTAATAGCTGCTGGCAGTAGTATATGATGCAGCGTAGTTATTGTTTATAAAGCCAGTTTTCAGAGCTTTATTGAAATCAGAGCAACCTGTAGTCGAGTGATTTTTTATACTACTTATATTGCGTTTTTGAATAAATACATCAATTGACTTCTGCATTGAAACAGCCAGTCTCCATAACATGATCTTCTCATCAAAGTAAACATCAGTGACGGCTCCACTACTTTTAAGCAGTGTGAAGAAGAAACATAAAATGATAATAACTTTAAGTTATTATTATTTTATGCTTCGTGTCCTGCTGTTTTGAGGGCTGGCGAGGCTGCTGTGCTCTCAGAGCAGGGCAAGGGCGGAGTGGTTTGTCCACTCCTAAGTGCGCAATGACTATTTGGTCGGCCCTCTCGGGCGGCCCACACCAGTAATGCGCATTTTCCTCATTCTCCATGCAAGCTGCATTACAGGCGGCATGGAGAACACGCAACCCTCCAGCACCTTGCTGAGCGCAGTGTCACGGTGCTTAGACTAATCACAACGCTGCTTTGCAGTGTTGTGATTAGCTTAGGGGAGGGAGGCTGGCAGCCTGCTTCCTGTTCCTGGAGGGATACAGGGGAGCAGGAGCTTAGATGCGGGACCTGGCCTAAAGGTAAGTTTAAGTTTTTGTTTTTTATTCCGATCCCCCCTCCCCGCATGACCTCCGTGACTCTCCCTCCCTCACCGCCCTCCCTCGCGACAACCACAAGCCCGTCCCCCCCTTCCCCACGAGCCACGCCAGCCAAATCTGGTATACATTCTCCGGACCCCTCTGTTGCTCAGCCAATACCATCACCTTGCTCCTTCTCCCTCCACTTTGAGTCACAAATAAGTTCAAACCTCTATGATAGCCTCCATTGACAGACCCCTTCATTCGCAGAGCTTCACGATGCCCTCAGGCCTTGATCTTGTGTCCCTTGTCCTAACCAGTTTGGTCCGCACTGCTGACTCCACCCCCTGAAAGATTCAATCCCCTCCGAGTCCACCAGCATCCCCTATCATATCCCATCATTATTGCCCAGATAATTTCCTAACCTCTTTCCGTAGGTCGCCTTTCCATATTGGCACGTGTTTGGTCAACTTGTTCCTCCAACCCAAGAATCGGGTCACTTTATTCCAAGAATCCAGGGTAACCCTAGTTGGTCCCAGGAGGGACCACCTCTAACAGTTGCTATATTTGTAATGGATGGATGAATTTTCTTCCATTGTAGTTCCCTATAGCCTGGTTGCTGGGTTGTCTCTCAGGGCAAACCCCTAGTCATTCATCGTCAGTAGCTGGGACGTCTGCCAATAGTCACTGATGTCTAGTACCGCCACCCCTATTATATACTAATCTTTCTAAACACTGTAGCGGAATGTGAGGTGCACTCTCATCCCCCAGTAAAGTCCTGGTGATCTTACTGATCCTGTCAAAGTATGTGCCTCGGATTATGAATGGTGTGTTTTGTAGTAGATAGAGCAATTTGGGCAGTATGACCATTTTCAATATGGCAACTCTCCCCATCCCTACAGAGGAAGTTTCCTCCATTTCTTTGCGTCTGCTAGATACTCCATGAGGGCAACTTCTAGGTTTTGTTCCAAAAAGTGTTATTTTAATCCCTAGGAGCCTGAACCTATCCCTAGTGACTTGTAAGTTATAGTAGTCTCTTAAACTTGGGAAAGCCTGTCACATCAGCCCGTACCCCTACCCAGCACGCCAGAGGTTCTATGCATAATGCAAAAGGAGGAGGGAGCGGACACCCCTGCCTTGTGCCCCTTTCCATGGAAAAGGAGGTCAATAACTCCCAGTTCACCCTTACTGCGGCTGTTGGTAACCTGTGGAGCAGCACTACTCATTTACAGAAATAGATGCCAAATCCAAATATCCTAGGCATCTGATGGAGAAACCCCAATCAAGCTGAACGATTTTTCAGTGTCGATTGACAATAAGGCTAGCTGTCCCAGAGTCTGCTCAATCTCATCAATCCAATTGTGCAACCTCCTAAAGTAAAGCTGTATCGCCCTTCCAGGCATGAACCCTGTCAGCCTGTTCTAGCGTTGAGCTGCCTGGACCAAAATTGCTCTTACATTAAGTTGAGAGTGGGTGAAATTTGGAACCATTAGAAGACTGGCTTCTGAAGAGCGCAATGTCCGCAAAGCAACAGCTTTGTGCATCAAACATAAGTATTTAAAGTTGATCCTTTTAGAGTCAGCAGCCAATGCAATTTTTCCAGCGCTTCAATGGCGGAGGAGCCATGAAGGAGAGACAAAACTAGCTATGCTGTGGCTGTCTAAATCTTATATAGCAATCTCAGTAAGTGGTCCGGAGAGCCCAGGAAAAGAGAATTACCATAGTCCAACTGCTCTGGATCGCTGCCTGAACTACCAATAAGCGCAAGCTGGTAGGGAGTAGAGGCAGAATCTTGTTGAGCATTTTTAATAGAGCCAAGCACACCGAGGACAGTTTACGGACTTGTGAACATAGTGACAAATCTGTATCAAATTGAATAATTCGAAGTCATTAATTTCAAGCCTTCACTAATTCCTCACGGTTATGCTGCCATAATCAGCATCATCACTGCAGTTCTCCATTCTCAATTTTCCAAACAGACCCCTGGCTACCGCGGACCAGAGTCCTGATATTGGTAGAGCTAGATGACTACAACAATATTTTTGTTGGACTACCTATGAAAATTGACAGGCTGCAAGGTCTTCAAAATCAAGCAGGGAGATTGGGACTTAATGTCCACAAACACAATGAAATACTGCTGTAATTGACACCTTTCATTGGGGTCCCTGTGAATCAAAAGAGCCAATTTAAAGGTAAGAGCACAATGCACAAATAGTAGAGGGGTGAAGGGCCAGGAAATTTCTTAGCCCACTACCCGTCATCTATGAACCATCAGTCGATGAACCAACAAGCGCCTAAAACACCAATACCTTTCTCGTACTTTCCCGCGCCCCAAGGAATGTGCGACTGCATGCAGTTAAAGGAGCACCTAAAATCAAGTTTTCCATGAATGTCCATGCAGAGGAGGAGTTGCATACTGAATTATGATGGTCACTGCCCAGTTCCACAACTGAATGGACTCTAACCTTCTCAACCGGGTTTCAAAAAGATAACAAAGATAACTGAAAGACAACGCACAGCTCTTTATAAAACCTATGAATAAACAAATTTTAATTATGTGTCAAGTACCAATGAAACTTCACAACATGTTCCAAGTCAGGACTGACTACTCAAGAAGTTACCTTCCACTTCTGCTGTGGTGAGGGACATTTTCTGTGGCACAGATGCCATGACCTAAGGCTTTCAGAATGTATCTATCTGTGACATATTTCAAACAGCCAGAAATATGGATCTCCCAGTGATGCACCTTGAAACTGGGGGGGCTGAGGTTTAGATCTCGATTTTCAATGGAGCAAAGACCTACTTCTGGCAGACAGAATAATTTTAAATTAGTGATGCACAATGTGCTGTGGCCACAACATCTGTGCTCACACATTATATTGAATCCTGGTTCGAACAGGAAGGCAGTAAAAATTTGAAATTATGTTATTTAGTACAAGACAACTGCAACTGTTTTTGGAATACAAATCATTTGTATGGCTTCCCAATAAAGCTAATATTGAACAAATGTAGGTAGATGTATACCTTCTTTAAAGACACTAGGAGATAATCTGTACAACAGTCACTGAGATATATACCTTTCATCTTAAATCGTTGCCAGTTCGTCTTCTGAAATATGCCCTTTATTTACGCTTCGGTCTGGCATTGTTATGGTGCCTAGCATTTTTAATAAAGCCTAGTTGATATAGAAGATAAGGCTGAACAACCATTTTATATATAGAGAAGTGTCCTGTAATGGACATGGGGAGTGCTGTCCAGAACCCGAGGTTACAGGTCAGATGATCCAACTAAATTTGGATGTACCAATCCCATGCTCTTTGTGGGTACCCTGTCACATAGACTCTGAGGTATTTGAAGCAGTCTCTTAGGACCTGTAGGTCAGAGGCCCATTGTAAAGCCAGAGCGGTGCAATCTATGGAATAAACAGAGGATTTGGCCCTGTTGATGGTGAGTCCAGAGAATCTACCAAAGATTTGGAGAATCTGGAGAACCCAAGGTCCAGATTTCTGTGGTTCACAAAATAATACAAGGACATCATCAGCGTATAAAGCTATCCTGCCCCCTTCTTAAAGGGCACACGTCGGAGAAGGAGCCTCCCACTCTTACCCATGCCGTCAAGGCAGTGTACAGTAATCAGACCCAATGGATACATTTGGGCTCGAAATTCCTTTTACCTAAAAAGCAAAACAAGCAGCCCCAATGGACTGAGTCAAAGGCCTAGTGAAAGTCGGCTAGAAGGATAGCATGAGCCTCAGGTATTCTATTTACCAAGGGCAGCACATTGTAGACTCAACAGATATTATGGCTGGTGGCCCGAAGGGGCATAAAATCTGACTGGTATGAGTGGCCCAGGGAGAGTGTAATCCAAATCAAACGATCGCCAGTGCCTTGGCCTAGATTTAACCTCAATATTCAAGAGAGAGAAGGGTCGCTAGGAGGTGCAATCATCGAGTGGATGGCAGGGCTTAGGGATAACCACGATTTCGGACACCCGGAAATTAGGAGGGGGGTGCCTCTGGGCTATGATGAAGATCTTAAAGTAGTGTATGGAGTATTTGAGCCTTGTATGTTTTAAAAAAAAACTCCGCTGGTTACCTTTGAGGCCCGGGGTATTGCCAGAACAAAGTAGAGTCAATGCCACTGTTAGTTCTTCCCTCGTAATGCTTCCCTCAATTGAATTTCTACCTGCCGTCATCAGGGGAGATCGTATGGGGGAGGAGGAGTTGGAAGGTCTGCTACAAATTCCCAAAGGGTGTACATGTCCGTCAGTGGTTGGGAGTATAAGTCTATAATAGGAGATGAAGCATCGTGCTTTGTCAGTGTCACCGATCTTTCTATTACCCTCTGTATCTGAAACATAGGCGATAGACTTGCGACAGGTAGTGTTAGTGCAAAGCCAGTCTAGTGTTTTTCTCACTTAATCTCCTCAGGTGGTCTTGCCTCATTTCTCTACTGCCTGTTTTTGGAAGATGAGGGCCATTAGGAAATTCATGCTTTTCCTGCCTGAGGTTCATAGGAAAACTGTAGTCCATGCGTTAGTTACGTCCCCACTGGACTTACCAAACAGCCTTTATCTGGGGCTACCCTCTTATCTACTGCACAGACTCCAACTTATCAAAAATGCCACAGCAAGGCAAATCAGGTGGTGCCTATGCGCCACCATATCTCGCTGCATTTGAGGCAACTTCACTGGCTTCCTGTTACTTGAAGGATCGAATTTAAAGCTCTGAACCTGGTCTTTAGGGCCACTAGAAACCTGGGGCCACTGTACCTCCAGGAAAGACTGAAGCTGTACCAACCAAATCGGGCCTTAAGATTCAACAACCAGCGACACTTGACATTCCCACGTTATCGCAAAGAGATCGGGCGGCAGATCTTTTATGGTGCAGTCAGCTCAACTTCGGAACTCCCTCCCTCTCCATCTGCATTTACTCGAATCAGAATTCCGGTAAGCCTTAAAGACCTGGTTTTTTAGGCTGTAACCTCTGCCCATCCCGCCTACCACAAGACTGTCCGCTTGAGCTGGGACACCTTGTGGTAGCTGTGCGCTTTAGAAACTCTACATTCATTCACTCATTTAGGAGTGCCTGCCGGAGGACTGCCTGTCTACATAAGGATTCCCTAAGAGTGGAAGGCAAGCTGAACACTCCAAACTGCCTCTAATTCTAGGATACAAGTCCCGGGGTTAACCACCTCCTGTTGCTGTCGTCTACAAGTACCTGTGAGATGGCTAATAATGTGCCCTCGTACAGTGGCTTTCAAGTGCCTCCCAGAGTGTGGTTGGAGTCTTAACTGAGAACTTGTTTGCTACAAGATATTGTTCCATAGTTTTCAGGATATACATCTTTGTCTAGGCCTCTTGCAGCCACCAGGCATTCAGGCGCCAACCTGTTCGTGGCCCTCCAGGGCCCAGTCACAACCGCAATTCCACTAGGGAATAGTCAGATGAAACTATGAACACCGCTCCTCCATGTGTGATTCGGAGCACAGCAAAAGAAAGTAATCTAGTATATTTGTGGGCTCCAAAATAAAAAGTGTAGCAGCAGGTTGTAGAGCCCTCCAAATGTCTGCCAGACCCAGTGCCTCCAGAAATCTGGCCTGGGGTGACAATGTCACAAGGCTATCCTCCCACCTCCCTGGACCAGTCCCCAGTCAATTATCCCACTGAGATGTTCACCCACTATCAAGGGTCCCGTCGGAAATTGGCCACCAGTGCCCGGATGACTCCATTGTGAGAGGTGGCGGGGACATAGGCACCGAGGGAATAAATGGGTCAAACAGGACCCCCAATGTTGCCACATACCCATCCTGATTATTGTGCCGAACACGTGTGACCTTCAGGGGCAAATGGCTGCAAATCAATATGGCCACACCCCTTTGACCGCCCTCATATACCCATGTGAAACACCTATGAGTGGTACATCCGAGCAAAAAAGGGACATCTGGTGCCCATCAAGTGCATTTCCTGAAGGAGGAGAATGTCAGCGGAAAAGCATTTGGCCGCTCTCCATTTCACACCTCTTAACTGGATCTACGAGACCATTAAGATTCCAAGTCAACAGGCGAATATATCCTCCCAGCCCTGCATCTGTATGGTCAGCCATGTGGGAGAGTGCGCGCAGGAGAAGCAATCAGAAAAAGAGCGTATAGTGGTCAGTGCCAGCTGTGAGCCTATGTGGACATGTCGGACATAAGTAAAAACAAAACAGATAAGAAGAAACAACAGCAACAACGCACCCACCCTATACTTCAACAACTTTAAGTACTGGTCGTGGTATAAACTAGGAACACTTGCTATCTGGGCAAACAAACCCCAACGATGTTTCCTTGTACCAGTACGCTTCTAACTGTCCCCATAACAAAACCCCAAAGATCGAAAAGAGAGAAAGAAAATAAAGCAAATGTCCTGGAGGTAGACCTCGTCTGTCAAAGATCACTCTAGCACTATGATGGATCATCAAAACACAGAGAGTAAGTTAAGTTCATAAATTGGTCACCAGCCTTCAGTCATTGGTTACAGAGATAGAGGTTTTGTGTCTACAGCCTCAGGCTTCATAGATGCCGAATGGTGAAGCCTTGGGCTCCCTGAAGGGCTATCTGTGGAGCAGTGTCACCTCCGAGCTTGCGGGGAACACTGTCACAGTTGCCAGCATCCGCGATTACCCCCGGTTCTCTCGTTGTCTCACAACGGAAGTTTGGCTTCTCCTCCAGCAATTTCCATGTGACCTCCAGTGTGTGGAAGAAAAGGGTTTTCTTCTGAAAGCTTACCTTCAAGTGGGCTGGAAAGAGCAACCTATAGTGTAGCTGCATCACCCACAAGTTTTGTTTGACCAACGAGAAGCTACATCATTGTTGCTGAACTATCAGCATATAGTCCTGAAAGATCATGAATCAAGTAGAATTACAGGGCAAGGCCTCGTATTTTCAGGAGGCCTTAGGGATTGTGTCCCGGTCCCCAAAGTGGAATATTTGGGCAATAATAGGACCTGGAGGGGCCCCTGGATGGGGTTTTAGGGCTAAGGACCTACAGGCCCACTCTACAACAAAGCAGGCCGAGATCTCCCCTTTAGGATCCCAGATCTTCAGCTAGGTCACAACAAACTGAGTGGGGACGCTCGCTCCGGCACACCCACAATCCTCATATTGTTTTGGCAAGAGCATCTCTCCCAGTCTTCCACTCTTGTCTCCAGTTGATATACATGCTTCAGAAACCCTGATACAGCATTTTGCAAAGTTCAAAGAGTCCTCAGTCTCTGATATTTGTCTTTCCGCCTACGTGACCGTCACTGAAGGTCTTGCTGTGATAATGAAACATCCACTTTTCCGGGAAGATCATTCATCTTGGATGGCTTGCAAAATACAGGCCGATTGATTAGGAGGTTCACTGGCTGGCGAGGTTTCTTGTCTACGACAGTAGTGGGTCTGGTAAACTTGTCGATGCACCCCTGGGAGGCCTGGCCCCCTTCTGTTTTTCTTTCCCCATAACAATGTAGGGGAAATTCCTCCCTCTCCAGATGTCCCCCAATTATTAGCAGCCTTCAGTAAACATCTACTTGATTACTTATGCCTACCAACTCTCATGGGGTAGGCCTTCAACCAGGACTCTCCTGTCATATCTGACCTGGGCTTTTCTTTCAATCTGACTCCAGGTGTACCCTATCTCCTTACAGTCAGCCTCAAGGCCCCGTGCCAGGAGTTTCTTGGCCTTCCTCTCTTCCTTTACACTTGAGGGTTCCAGGTCAGGACTTGCCCTCTAGTTTTTGATGTGGGCTTGCAGAGTGTATGACCTATCCAGCTCTAGCATCTTTTCATGATTTCTTCATGAGCAGGGAGCTGGAAAGTCTACTGTCATAGGGCAATGTTGCTGATGGTGTTCGGCCAACGGATTTGGAGGATTTTCCCCAGAGAGGTGCTGCTGTAACCTAAGGTATACTGAAAAGTGATGGATGGAATGCTCAGCTCCCCAATCTATCGTTATTTTGTACACCATGCCACCTCAGTATAGACCCAGTCATGGAAATCAGTTTTGATCCTGCTACAAAGTGAACAGTCCAGGTCAAACTGCCAGGCCAGGTCCTCAATGAAATAGAACACAAGCAACCCAGGACCAATTTTGCCCTAGTTGGGACTCATCAGCCAGGTATAGACTAGTTTCAGTGACAAAGTGTACGGTTTAGTATATGACATCTGTGCAGAGTCCACAGACGAACAAGACAGTCGCCGCCAATCCCAGGAATAAACATGTTTCAGAAAGGTCCCGGCCAACCCCACCAGCAGTGGGGCAACAGAGGGAAATGTCTCCTAGAAGGAAACTACCAAAGCTTCAGCGCATCGACCCTCAGGTTGCCCCTGCCGCTGTCATGTGGGGCCACACCCTGCCCTGGCCAAATCAACTGTGGCCTTCTAACTCTCTTGTAATCAAAAGGAGGGAGCTAGAAGGAGCAGTCATCCATTCTTCTTCCTAGTTATATATCATGAATCATAAGGGAATGGATCACTTGTAACTGGAAATAGGGGTCTTTCGGGTCGTTTCCTGAACCACTAATACCTTAATAGGTATTATGAGAACCCTCAATCACGTATTTTGATGGTATTGGCGGTGTATCTTGATTCTCCGCCTTTTAGATACGTTTAAGCATTATCATCGGGTTTCTTGTGTGTTATGCTTCCTCCACCTGGAGGGAACCGCTACTTCGCAGTAGTGATCAGAAATATTGGTGCAAAAAAGGTGCAAAATAACGTGAAAAGTTAACGTTAAAATGTCTTACCGGTACTACCTTCAAAAAGCAAAATTTTTATTCTGTCAGGTGTATTGGTAGACTTCTAAAAAATGGTGGTGCAGGAGGTCAGATTATCTGACCCCAGCACTTTAAAGTGTCCAAAACAAAAAAGGTCGACATGTTTCTGCCCCTCTAGCGTCCCTGGAGGGGGTCGTTGGGCATTCCTCAGGACCTAGTGAATGTGTGAACCGGTGTTCTCCAGTTCAAAGAATGAGGTTTATGATGATTTTCATAAACAATATCTTAAGGTTATTCTGTTCCTTTTGGGCGCATCCGTTTTGCGGCTGCTGCCTGCCACCGTAAGCGCGTAGCCTCCTTTTCGGGCTTTGCACAACTTGTGCTGACGCTGGCTTGCAGGGCTTGTACTGTTCTTCTAACTCTCACCACATTAGGCTAGAAGTTGGGCAGCGATGGAAATGCGCTACCCCACCCCCAAAGCAGGTCCTCCATTACAGCCCCAGCAGGCAAAAAAAATTACGGCTGCGGATCATTGTTGCGGCGAGGTCCTAGTGGTCCACTCCAATGCAGTCCTGCCTCAGAAAGGCCAATGTGCTTCACCTACTCAACAGGGTCTCAGCAGTGTGCCCTCTTCTGGCCCCTCACAGTAAGGCAAGGCCTGAGGCTGGGACCTCCAGCAGTTCCTTTGCAGCAATTACGGCAAGCAGGTAAATTTCAAGCCGCAAGACTGTGGCTAGCTCACATGTTAGCCTTATCTTTGCCGGCCCACATGTTCTCTCTGATCACCAGTGTTAGGGCACACTGATTGTTTGGCTCTTCTCCAGCTGTCTTCTTGGAGAGAGCTGAAATTGATGGAGAGGAGCGCCAGTTCCCCTCCTCCCGATGTCTGTGTCATCTTTGGGTGCCACACAGCTCAGCTGCTGGTCTATGTTGCCACCGGCAGTACCAAGGCTGATGATTCACATATGGCAGTGAGTTAACCCAATTGTCTTCTGTCAATCATGGCGACCTGCAGAGATGCACACCACTCCGACCCCATTGTGTCTCTGATATTGATGGATTAGTGAAAGAGTGCAGGCAGAGCTCAGTGGAGAGCAGCTGCCATGTTCGGGATCATGGCCACCCCCCAATTCCTCGCCTTGGAATAGAAACAATCGCAGTACATCGCAAACAAAGCATCTGAGAAGTGAAATTCACACTAGGAAATCCTGCAGGACCAAGTGGGGAAAAAAGACACTCCCTGCATACCTGAGAGTCAAGCCAATAATACCTGGTGAAGGTGCAAGTGTACGCCCAAATAGCAGCCTGGCTAAAGATCAGCAACGGAACACCCCAGGATACGGCTGTAGTGGCAAGCCTTGGCTCTGGTACAGTGAGTCCAAAGGCCCACAGGAGGCTTCTTCACCAGATCATAACATATTTTTATGCAAAGGTTGATATATCTAGATAAGGTCCTTTACTGGACTACTTCCTCTATTAATAGTGGTAAACCCCACAAAAAGCTGGCCATCCACGCAGTGCACCTTAGATTTATGAATATAAATGCTAAGGGCTCTCTTGAAGTCCAACTGATGAAGTCTCTCCTGCTTCTTAGAGAAATGTGGTGGAGAGAAGACATGTACTTCCCTACATGGAAAGGCAATGCCACCTTCACCAGAGAGGATGGCAGAGTCCGAAGTACCAGTTCGTCCCAAAGGGAGGATGGTATATGATAGTTAAGCTGACAGCGTCTTCAGTTCACTAATATGACGATGCCAAGCAATCGCAACGAGGAAGACAGTCATAAGGGTTAGAAGACTTCAAAGAACTGTTCATGGGTACAAAAGATGTCCACAATAACACTGTAGGAGCCAAATTGATGTCCCACTTCAGTAGAACGAAAGGCGGCAGGACGAAACATACGTGGAAGTCCTTTAAAAATAAAGCACCACTAGAGACTTAAATAGAAAGGGCTGATCAGGAAAACACTGAGGCAGAGAAGGCTGACAAATAACCTTTAAAGGCCAAAGACAAGCTAAACAGAAGTACATCAGAAAGTTTAGCCTGCAGCGGACTGACCCAATGGCCCTTGCACCAGGCCACATACTTTGCCTAATACTCAGAAAATATCAACTTCGTGAACAAAACAGAAAGAAGCCAAGATAACATCAGCTAATTTCTCAGGTAGATCAAACTGGCACAGCTGATTCTGATGAATATCCATGCATGAATTTTGGAGGTTCAGGAGTAAAACCCTGCCCTGTTGTTCAGAGAGCAGATCCTTCCAAAGTGTTAAAGGGAGCGTGGGGCAGACTTAACACATTGGAGTACAACACCGTCGAAGCCCAGTCCAGGGTTATCAGGATCAGTTGAGTCTAGTCTTTCCTGACCTCCTTTGTGACACGGACAAGAAGAGGCAGAAGTAGAAACACAAAAAGGAGACTGGAGTCCCAAGGGAGGGGGAATATGTCTCCCAGGGAAACCTGAAGTGGAAATGTAGAGTGCCAAAAGCTCAGGAGTAGCAAAAAGATCTACCCAAGGCACACCCCTCTGGGAAAATATGCACGGAACTACTTCTATGTGCAGATGCTATTCTTGGTCAGCCAAGTGGCATCTACAGAGCTCATCCACGCTGGTATTCAGGGACCCTGCCAGATGGCAGACAGTTAAGGAGATACCTTGCAGGCCAAGCAACCGCCCTAATCTCAGCCCCTCCTGGTACAGCACAAGTTACCCCCCACATGCCCTGTTTGTTGCAGTACCATATGGCGATCATGTTGTCCTTCAGAACTTGCACAGGGTGGCAAGTTTTGAAAGCAGAAAGGCTGTGATGAAAGCTGATGGCATGTAGCTCCAGAAGACTGATGTGATGTAACTGTTCCAGTGTAGACCAGAGGCATTTGATCTCAAACTTTCCAGGTGGCAATACAAAGCTGATTTATCCATCATCTCCGTGAGCTCTGGATGGGGTAGGGAAAAGGACACAGCAAGTTAAGTATCCTTCATTCACCATTGAAGATCTTGGGCTGCCTAGTCTGACACACAGATGTGGTCCAAGAGGCACCCCACTAATAAGCTCACTGAAGGCAGAGGTTCCATTGCAGATCCCACAGGAGTCAATGGGTACCAAGCACCAGCAAGATATATGCGGCCAAGGGAACAAGAAGCGTCAGAACTGTCACAGAGAGAGTGCGTGAAATATCAAGATCACATCATACATGACCCAGACTTGCTGCAGGGGTGGAAATTCTTTAAATGCACTGTGTGCATAATGACCCCTATAAAGGAAATCCTGTGCAATGGCTAAAGACAGGATTCCTGCTCATTGCTGGAGAACCCCATGAAAAATAGCAGTGATATAGTCGTTTACAGGTGACCTGCGACAGACTGTGAAAACCCCGTCTTCGACCGGCTGTTGTTGAGGAAGACTTGCACCTTCAATCTGGTGACAATGGGCTGCATCTACAGAAATTACTCTTCGTAAATATCTGGGGGGAGGCCGAAGGGCAGGAAGGTGAAGTTATAAGTTTTACTTCCCCATAATGAAGCGAAGGAAGCACTTCTGGGACTGCAAGACAGGTACATGAAAGCATGCATCCTGCAAGTTCAATTACACCATCCAATTCTCAGGCTCTAGGGCGGAGGTGTCTTGGATCAAGATGATCAAGAACTGAAGATCAAATATCAACCTGAGTCCGCCGTCTTTCTTAGGCACAAAAAATAAACAATATTAGACTATTTTTCCTTCTTTTCAGGGACTGTCTTTATTGCACTTTCGGCCAGCAATAACTGACCTCTGTACAGAAGATTGTGGGGGAACTGCAAGGAATTAGGGGCCAAATGCCAACTATGATAAGACCAGTCCCCGACGTGCAGTCTCTGGCCTCTGCTGGGGTCACAGTGATACCAGAAGATTTACAGAATGTATATATTTCAAGATGTCCAATGTTAATAAAACGAAGGGCCGATCATTTGAGATATAGGCTTAGTAACTATAGGAGACGAATAGGAAGGAAGTTACCAAAAAGGGTGAAGGTAAAGGCTGTAAAAAGAGGGAGGGACGAAGAGAGCATTCCAGAAATTGTCCCCCAAGAGTTGCCGCCCACTAGGATCCCTATGGATGTGGGAGAGAGAAAGGGATCCAAAAAAGGATGGAAGAAGGGCACCGTAGGGAGATTAAGAAAGGCACAATTAAAATCACCCCCGCAATGTAGAAGGGAGAGCCCTAAAGAATTAACGCTGGGGAAAAATCCTGGAAGAGAAACGTACCGAAGAGAAACTTACCCAAGGGATAAAAAAGAAGTTAGGAGAAAACCCAGTGCTGCCACCAGGGAAATGAATTGGCAAGCACGAGTGAAAACCCCAAAGGTGGAAAAGGAGGCAGTTGGAAATAAGTGGTTATACTTTGAACCCGTACTGTCAGAAAATGGGGGGAAAAAACCAAGGAAGATATTACCCCTAAACATGTCTCAACTCCTATATTCATTCTCAAAATACCCGAGTTTGAGAGGAATTGGCACTAAGGACCTGCAACAGGTGGTTTTCAGATATAACTCTGAAGGGAAGGAAATCACCAGGGTGTTCGTTTATTACGATTTGGTAAAGGTAGCAATTGGGAAAGCGGAGTGTGAGGTACTGAAGGAAGGAATAAGGCTAATCCCGGAGGGAGAATTAGAGGGAAGTAGCCAACCAGGTGGAGGTTCCTAAAGTTTCATGTAGGATTAGGAAAGAGACAGGTGCAATTGCTTGAGGAAGAAGGGGAAGATGAGGGAAACCTTAACATAGTAATAATTCAGATATTTGTAATTTATGGGGGAACTGGAGCCAAAGAAGAAGCCTCGCAGGACCCACCCAGTGGTATAATGAGGAAGATGATTGTTTAAGTGATGTGGAGTAGGATAATGGGTTGTCGCATAGCCTTAAGCTTGTATCTTGGAACATAAATGGTCGTGGAGAAGTGGCAAAACAAGAAAGTATAAAAGATTTAGCCCAGAGGGCCGATATTATATAGACATATGTTGCATAGCCAAGGAAACTTGGCTATGCAACAAAATCCCAACATTTGACGGTTATGTCCAACTTCACCGTCCCAAAAAGAAAAAAAGATTTGGGCGCCCAGCTGGCGGGATTATGACCCTTCTGTCCAAAAAAGTTGTGAAGGATGTAATGCCTCTAAGTGTAAAATGTAAATGGTTGCTTGCATGTAGATTATCACTGTTAGTCACAGAAAAAAAGTACGAAAACTTGGTACTTAGAAATGTTTTTATGAAATGGGGGACCCCAGAGGAATATGGGGCAGTGATGGGGCATTTTAAAGACGACATGAATACTCTAAGTGAAAAGTACGGCACTGATATATCTTTTATAATGGGTGATTTGATTTTAACCATAAATTTAATCCAAACAAGGTAGACCCTTGGTATACGGAAATTCTGGAAGCTTGCGATATAAGAATGGCAACCTTCCCAGACTGTTTCCTCACGCCAAGATATAAGATTAGGAAATTATTTGGGGACAAAGGGCCTATTTTGCTTGAATGGCACAACAGAAACAGATTGCCCAGCAAAGAAAACATTCAAAATAGGTTCCCAAAATTTTCCAATAGACTATGCTTTTACGTTTGCTTGAAACTTTGCATTAATAAAGGGGTTTAGGGTATCCCAAAGGGAAGGCAGTGACCATAACCCCCTGCACTTTGAGGTCCGAGGCGTGATTCCGTGCACATGAGAAAAAGTAATCCCACAACAAGTAGAGTACCCAGGAAGGGTGACTATTAAATTAACGGACAAATACATAGCAAAGTTGGCAAAATTACAGCAGAAGCGAGACTTAGGAGGAGTTAGGGGCCAAAATTTGGAATGGTTTGAAGGAAAAATAGAACAGATTGTGCAATGCCTTTGAGTTTAATTAAAAAATGAAAAAACAAGGGCAATTCACTAACAAAAAATCCTGGTAAGGCAAGCTAAGTGGTTTTCTGTAGAATGTTTAAAGAAGAAGAGGGAGATAAGGAGAGAAGCACGAATTCTTAGAGCTAAATATGACCTGGTTAGACTTTTATATCTCAAAAAACTGAGAAGAGAATATAAAATGTTAATCAGTAGTTCGAAAAGAGTTTACAAAGAAAAATGTTGGGAAAACTGTTGGAAAACATTGAAACAAAGAATATACGCCAGTTCTGGAAACTGGTACAGGTAGCAGCAGAACATCCTGTGGGGGCGATGAATTGCGTAGTAGAAGAGGCCGCATGGGTGGAATATCTGAAGGAACTGTATATCTCCCGTAGCGCACCTGAACAAGGAGAGCCGCTGTTTTGGACTGGATTAGTGGAAGATTTAAAAGGAGACTTCTCTGTAGCGAATGTGACAAATACGATAAAAATCTAACTAGGGCTGCAGGACCAGATAACCTCCCAGCTATTATAATAAAGTCTAAGTTGAACTGGTGGGCTGAATTTTTGTCCCACATGTTTTTGGTCATTTTAGACTCTGGAAAAATTCCTAAAAATTGGAAGGGAGCAGTAATTAGACCGGTGTGCAAGAAGGGTGACATGAAAGCCCCAAAAAACTACAGACTAATTAACTTATTAGACATTGGGGGAAAAGTCTTTGCAAAAATAATATTAAGTAGACTTAAGGATTGGGTAGAGCTGCAGCTGATTGTGCCGGTAGAACAGGGTGGCTTCAAGGAAGGCCATTCTACCGTGGACCACTGCTTCGCACTGTGGGCAGTGGCATGGAAGTCGATTGAGCAAAAAGGGAAGCTATATTGCTGCTTTGTCGACTTCCATGCCGCGTTTGATTTAGTGGACCGTCTCTGGGAGACTTTGATAAACTATTACATATCAGAAGATCTTTTGTCTATAATTAAAGAGCTACACAGAGGAAACTGGGTGCAGATCATCAAGGATACAGGTGGGGGGTCCTTGACGCCAAAAATAGCGATTGAGAACGGTCTTAGGCAGGGCTGTGTGTTGGCCCCCTTGCTTTTTGCCATATTCCATGCAGATTTGCCCTTGGCCTTAGAGGTCGATATAAGTGCCAGCCCAAAAATGAATGGTAAAAAATTGTCATGCCTGTTGTATGCAGATGACCTGGTCATTTTTGATCGGACCGAGCTAGGCCTCCAAAGGAAGTTAAACGCTTTTAGAGAGTATTGTGTGGTAAAGTCTTTAAGTGTAAATATAGATAGAACAAAAATGTTGTGCTTTGGGAAAAGAGACCCCGGTTTTAGTTGGTTTTTAGGTCCATTAAAATTGGAGACTGTGAGAGAATACAGATACCTCAGGGTCTGGTTTGATAGTACTCTAAAGTGGCATACACACTTAGAAGCCCAGAAAGCAAAGGCCTTTACATCGGTTTGTGAGTTGAAAAAATTAAATCGAGATTATGGAGATATGTCCCATAGACCGTTGTTAAAGGCCTATAGCGCAATGATTCCCCTTCAAGTACTGTATGGAGCAGAAGTCCTTTACCTAAGTGGTAAAAGTGACTGGGACTTAGAGGAAGGGAAGTGTGTAAAATCCTTACTGTCGTTACCAAGCTCAGCCATGATCCAGGCCATTAGAATTGAGCTAGGAATTACGTCATGGAGCATATAGGCTCAGGTGAATTTGCTAAGGTTCTAGAAACGCCAAGATCTTGCGGCGGTACAGAAGGTCTCACTTTTGTGCAGAAATGAGATTCAATTTAGTAGCCTAAAATGGGCCAAGGAGACCAGAAAGAAACTGCATACGGTTGGTGAGAACTTAAAGGTGAGAATCTGTCAACAATCACTGCAGGCAGAATTCACCAAGGGTTTTTTTAGATCACAAGGCCAGGAACTTTCCAAAAAGGTAGCCTTGGAGTACTTGAGTACGAAAAAATCTGTACAATTTATGAGGGCTTCTTGGTTAAATGAAGCCTGGTACCCTTATCTGGACACACTACCCAATAATTGGCTCAGATGTGAAATTTTAAGACTAAGAATTGGTATTAATCCCTGGCTGGCAAATGAGAAGATAAAGACAAAAAGGATACAGTCTGATGGAAACTGTAAATGTATGCTGGGAACAAAAAGCGATATTTTGCACATATTATCAGACTGCGCTGAACTTTTAGCTCAGCGTAAATTATTTTTACGCCCCATTTTTAAAAAATACGAAACGGTGTCACAAGCTCAGCCGGTACTTACTCACAGACATGCCTAACCTCGAGATTGCAATTGCAATTGTAAGTTATATGAAGACTGTAAAAAGTTTTTAGGAAAATGTATGTATTTTTAGCAATTTTAAAGGCTGAATGTTATTAAAATGTATTTATTTATTAACAAAAATTTAAATTAAAATGAATTTTTATTAATCCTAATGGAGCCGTACTGATAGATTCATATTAGGAAATTATGTTACTGTGTCACTTAATGTGGGATATTCATGTTGTAAATTCTTCGTGTAAAGGTTACCTATCCATATGGAACTATTGTTGAAATTGCATTGATTTATTATTTTTTATTGTAGCGTATTGCTGTTTAAAGACTATGGTCTAAATAAACATTGCCTTTGACTTGACTTGACTGACCTCTGCAGAAAGGATAGAGAAGTAGTCCACTGAGGACTAGCTGGGCAGGTAAAAACGTTCTGCTTACTACTGACAGCAGGTGACTCCCAAAAGGGGGATCACTGCAGCTTGGAAGCAACAGGGAAAGAGGAAGAAAAGGATTGACAATGTTGTTGGTAGCCCTGACATATGCCACCCTTAAACCTCCTAGGGCTCAACGGGCTGATGTATGGGTGGAGATGGCTGCTCCTGGCACCAAGCCAGGTCCTATGAGTAACTGCTGAGCTTCAGTCATTGTTAATGGAACCAATGGACCAGGGTGAGAAAGCCCAAGGAGGGGGCCATAGCATGTTTATCTGTATCCGCCTATACTTTGAACAGTTTGGAGCCATCAAAAGGCATACCCTTGAGGAATGCCTGCATATATCCGATGAAATCCGTGGAGCACATCCAAGAGTTATTGCAATTGACTAGTGCTCATAGCATGGCCCACTGCCTGTGGTATCCATACTGCATGTAAAATGCACTTGCTGGCATCATGTCCTTCGTGGACCATCTGGGCGAAGGTATTTCAATACTCCTCAGGAATACCAGACTTGCTTCTTGTGCTCGGCAACTTACTTTACCTCAGGCTCACTGATGGCCTTCAGATGTCTCATGACTCTGAATCATGCTTGAATCAAAGACCCCAAAGACAGACGTCATGCAGGTTCATACCAGACATCTGGTTCTTGCAGGTGCTTCATGGCTTGCAGCCTGCAGTCTTCAAGGGAGATATTTCCCTAGGACACTAAAAATACAATTTTGGAAGGTAGCAAAGAATACAGAATTATGAGAGCAAAGCTCCAGAACCACACCAAAGGGCAGAGAAAATCAAACTATAACCACACATTTAGTCTTGATATATTTGACCAGATTTTTCTTGTTGCCACAACTTGTCTGGGAAAAATAACAGGGGTGTGATAACTATTACATAACTTGGAATTCCAATCGCACAACAAATTCCTGTTTATGCAAGGATTGAAATTCATCACCTATCTTGGAACGAAGGCTATAGTGATTGTGATGATCCACAGACTCAACTGTACGAAGGGGTAGCTCACCACTGCTTGTTTCTTGGAAGATCAGCAGAGACGTGAGATGCGTATACTAGAATATGACCTTAAGGTTTTGCTTAAACCAGTGATTCTTATGGTCGAGAGAAAACATGGAAGCCTGAAGGATGATCCCCCATGAAGCAATTACTACAGAGTCTCATGGAAGCGCCACATTTGCCGCACATACCAGCCACGACTGACCAAGAACTACTTCCACAGTCTTAACAAGATTCCTGAGCAGAACAGCCAAATGTTTCTCTCAAGTTAACAGAAGCATTCACCACTGCCCTCATCTGACCAAATGTGCCAACACAACTTGCTGATTCTTTCACAATGCTTGAGAGGGTTGCCATTAAATAAGATGGGCAGGAAAAAAAAGGAATTTTACATAGTATTACTTATGTCCAACTAAAAGCAGATTTCTGATTTGTCAAAAAGGTAGGGATCAAAAACAATACTTACTTCTAGAACTAGACAATGAAGGATGGCCGTGAACTAGGATCACAACAAGGGAACACTCTATGGTGCAAATCACAAAGAGTGCAACCACCGTCAAATCAATGAATACCCACTATTCAATAATGCTCACATGTATAGTATAAAATCATGTTGCACTGATAAAGGAAGCGTTGGATAAAGCTATGACATTCCATAGTGCGAAGGATAACCCCTTTACTCCCTGGCTCCAGCTGGGAAGGCAATACAACTGAGAGAAGAGGGAAAACCCAAAAAGGGCTGACACGCAAGAAAGGGAGACAATGATGTAGGCAGGGGCAGAGCAGTACGTACACAAGCAGTTGTTTTAGCAGTGCATGCTCTTATTTAATTAGGAAGATCAGTAGACCTAGGAATAACCCGCTGTCTCTAGAGTTGGGCCCTCAGGCCTGCCTGCAGTAGGAGTTGTGATAGATAAGAAACTTAATGTGAGTCCACAGAAACATCTAGCCCAATAATACACCTGTTAAATGCTTTAGAGAGAAGAAATAATCTGGAACAGCAGAAAGGGTTTTGTACATTATTTCAAACGCCTGATGACAATTGATAACTAGCCATGTAGAACAATGGCAAACGCTTTTAATACCTTTTAAAAATATACATATTTTATGACTTTTAAGAAAAAAAATACATACCTTATAAATTAATTGAGAAGATGTGCAAATTGCATGGGTGCTAATTTTAAGTGAGAAGTACATCAAAGAACAAGCGAAAGCAGAACAAAACAAACATATAAACATGAAACATAGTTTTAAAAAAAACAGCTCAGGACGAAGAACAGACGGGGAAGTGAATTTGTAAGACAAACCAGTAAAACTCTATAAAACAAAATCTTCTCCCACTGGGATCAGGGAAAACACATGAGACTTGGATCCCAAGGATGCATAGACAAAACCAGTTTTGTGGAGCAGTTTAAATATACCTCTCGGTGTTGGAGAGGACAATGTTGTGAGAGCGGATGATGCTGGCTGGAGGGATCATGTATGCAAAGAAGTGAGATAGCAATAGGAGAAAGAGAGGGTTTTAGCTGTAAAGTAGCCCCTTGTTAAGTTCAATAAAAGGGACTGAGTTGAGGAGGAAGGATACACCTAAACAGTAGCGCTATGCGAGAAATGAATACTCCACTGGGCTGGGAAAACAGATTCTATGGCCAACGACTGAAAGAGGATGGTCAAAGAAAGCCAGTCGTTGGAAAGGGCAGATCCATAACCCGCTCAATGTATATTTTTGCCAATAGGTCTTTACGACAGCTGTGCTGTCAAAACCCAGGCCTAAAAACTAATACGAAATTCCCTCAATTGAAAACTCTGACACCTCTTTATAGCAGTCACAAAGGGGGAAAAGGAATAGAAATACACTGGCTCGTTATAGCAAATCACAGAGAAAGGTAGCGGTGGGAAACAGGGTAGCACATCAGTTAAACAATAGTCTATTTCTAAAAGAGACTGATTTCTTTCTCTTATGAGCACATACTAGTATTGGTGCCACTCGAGGTAAAATGGTACATCCCGCTACCACAAATGTAAACACATAGAGGTACCAATGACTCCTATGTTAGTTACGACAACACAATATTTACCTCAGCACTCTATAAAGATATATAACATTTACAAGGCTGGTCTGTTTAACTTTCTATTTGGCAGTTCACAGGCAAGTAACCCAACTAGTCAGTTTGGGCTGTATTTTTTTTTTATATATATTGCTATTATTTCATTTTCTTATTGTGGTGACTTTATATTTTGCAATAGCATCTGAATATACAGTGTGAAACAATACAAGTATCAATCACAATTTCACGGAGCCTCTGTTCTTGTAATCGCTACGTTGTCTTTGATGAAAACAGCCGACATGTGTTTCGTTACGAATAGTAACTTCTTCAAGGCTTAAAAAGAGTCCACAAAAGGTACGACAGTGTAAATCTCTAATGGATGTTTCCAAGTATAAAGGAGGCACCCGTATCTTGTATGTTGATCAAAACCAAGACAAGGACATGTATTTTGTGTCAACCTCAAAGGAATGAAAACTATATCACGGGAAGAATATCTTCTTGTCCGATATCTCCCCGTTTTAGTCAGGTATATAGCAATTCTACTTCATGTGCGTGGCATCTATTTTCGGAGCATATTGAGGTTTAAATGGGGGTCCTGTATATATATCTCTATCAATTCCACTTCATGTATTAAGCGTAGGTATTGAAAATATAAGGTCCCAGACAAGATCTTAGCCGTTCTTAGAGCACCATCTGGGGCTATGATATGCCCACACTGGCTCGTTATGTACAGCTCGAGGGCCAGTCCTACAGCCAGCAGCAGAGTGAGAAAAATACAAACCAAAGTGGCATTTTCATTCCAAAAGAACCCTTTTTGCTTTGCAATACTCCACATACACATTTTCTGTTTTAAAATTAGACAGTTTCCCGCACAACCAGCCTCAGTAGATTTGGGTACTGTACATTAATTTTGACCGCTCATGTGCAAATAAGCTTTGTCTCTTCTCCTGACAGTAGTGACTAGCCTAATATGGGGAAAATAACAGGAGTAGTAGTTATTTTCCAAGTAAAAACTGCCCTCATTTTGCTGCCCATCTCAGGATCGTCTCATGCTAAGGCAACTCATTTAAAGCCAGTTCCTGGCCATTCACAACACCACTTTTGTGGTTAGGTGTACTGATTTCTTCAACAAGATCAGATTGAAGGGTGGGGCTTGTGCTCCATCTTAATTTGGAAAAAAAGACGTAGCAGAAGCATATAGGTCCATCTCTTCATCATGATCTCCCCAGCCCAACAGCCAGACATTGGTCAATGTTCAGGAATTCTCTAACTTCTCCAAATAGTCATAGACATCACAAAATGAAGTAATTGCACAGAGCTGTAAATTGACAAATTGTTGGTCTCTTGTTACTTGGTCATTAAGGCTTCAAGTGTTACAGTTCCCTTCTCCACTGCTGGCAAGGATGTCTCAACCACCAAAACCAACACCCTTGTCAATATGACCTCCAACCTGCACTCAATGCCCTTCCCTGTTGCTTTATTGCAATAAAAATTCTTGTGAAAAGTCTCCAGTGAAGCCATTTCAGCATTCTCTCCTCAAATGATGTGTTACTGACAGTCTCCACCCCACGCACTCTTACAGCAGGATTAAGACCAAGGAGAAATAAATGTTCCATGGATGTTGGAGGCCTCATGTGCGTCTCCAGTGCGGTTTGTGCCATCCACATTGACAGCAGGTGGGAGTGTGTGCCCTCAGAAAATGCAGGGATAGATGGACTATATCCTGGCAACAGCCATCTCAATCCACTGGATTGCTGAATCAAGGTGTCCATGCAATATCACCCTCATCCAGCACAGATTTCTCAGAGTAATTGCAACCCTGTCTCCGCTCATCACATCAGCGCAGCAGCAAGCTCCTTCTGCCAGGGTGCCTATTACTATAGCCGGGTTGAGAAGAATTCTAGGCGTTAATTTATCTGAAAGCACCAAAACTGTAATCCTACATGACAAAACAGCACAGAAGGGAAATATGACGGTGCATGTCCTGTTACCACAACAGGGAATTGCTGCTGAGGGTCTTTTCAGTGTATTGGGTTTAGTTCAAGAATTAACCTTTAGGCACAAATTAGGTATGGTCCAAAAGATAGCTACAAGACCTTTACAAGACATGCAGCAAAGATATTATGGATTTGTCCACAGTGCCAGCACATCCTCTCTTACCACCAAAAGAAATACTAATGGCTTTGTTTGTCTTCAATAGCGTCAATACAGTTTTCAGATACGGTATTATGTCACTTGTACTAAAAAGAATAAGCATACAGCTATAGGGATAAACAAATCATAGTTATTAACTTTGATGCCTCAGTTGAGTCTGGGATGTATGAAAAAATAAAAAACACAAACAAGGTATCGTGCAGCATAGCATATTTTATAACAAGGGATCTGAAAATATTCTGCAATCTGATGCACAACCAGATGGCGACAAACAACCAATACAAATGTGAAGAGAAAGGATAGTGCAAACTTTAATACAGCATAGGAAAGGACAGATTAGAAAGGGTCATGAAGAAGGTGAGGGGGGAGCTGGGAGGGGGAATAGTCCTTCAGCATAAGATGCTTGAATGGAGAAGAAACACTTTAGCATTCATTATTTTCAATCTATGGGGGAGAATACATTTTAATGATGGTAATGAACCAATACAAACTATAATTTAGAGAGTAATATTTGGTGTAACTTGCATTATCCCATATTTTTATTTGAGGCGTGATGGTCCAATTAACTAGTGAACAGGCTGGCTCAGTGGTTTAGTTAGAAAAGGGTCCAGTACCTAGTGGAGAATTGCTTTGCAGTCTGTTCTAGATATTTCCTACTCAGGGTAATTGGATCTCTGCCAAGCAGAGAAAGGGAACTCTGTGTTATTTGTAAGGCTACTGTATTAGAATACACGAATTACGAGTTCAGTCCTACTAACCTCCACGTGCAAAGCTATTGGACAGACTCACATCCAATTGTCCTGGGACAACCTGTTTAACCACAGTGGACATTCTTGAGGCCCTCCTTTCACTTCCTGGAGTTAGTGAAAAAAATGAAATGCAATAAAAATTTAGACAAACAAGACAAAATACAAGAATGCATGGAACACAATTTAAGCGACAAATGACAACCTGAATACATAACAAATTTAGGAAAGGTTAGTCTCCAGCATAGTAACTTCAGATTTCTGCAACATCTGTTACTGCTTTATTGGAATATCTCAACAATGTTGAAAGTGCTGGCACTTATGTCAATGCTTTCAAAATTGAGGCAAGGATGCACTTGTGCATCTCTCCTATGTGTACTGGATCTGTGTAGTATACATGCCTCACAATAATTTCATATTGCGCTAAACACCTTTCAATTCATCAGCTGTCAAAAAAGACTACACAAGATCCGCTGAAGCTACATTTAAGGGAAGGCACTTTACTAGCAATGGAGCAAAGTTAGCACTATAAGTCCAAAACTTACTTCTGTGCTTCCTTTGTTCCCAAGTTGTAGTATGTAAAATGACATCACAGAGAGAGGTGGTGTTATAGGGAAAGGTTGGGCCACTAATCACTGCACATCAACTGTGCAAGCAGAACATTTACTATGGAAGAGGAATCCAGAGAGTAGTGCTAGCGTGAGGGCCACGGACAACCAAGGTGGCGAAATTACTGACTACTGAAATGAATACATTCCCTGGGAAAGCCAATTATGTTGCTTCCATCTGTGGTGAAATGGACATGGCCCTCTGATAAAAGGAAGCTTCCTAACTAATGCAGTATATGCAAATACTTAATCAGTAATGGGAGTGGGCAATTATCTTCTAAATCAGTGGCAATGGGTGCAGGACATGAGGGCACAGCACTGATTTTTGGAAGAAGGACATATGCTGGATGATTCAGTTGTGGCCTAATGAGATTGAGGCCTCTAATTTCCAACTGACAGCATTGGGGTTAAAGGGGTGTTTTATTATTTAGTCTTTATCCTTCTGTACCAGCTGACAACTTGAAAGAGACATCTACCCCTCACTCTGCCAGACAACTTAGGAGTTTAATTGTAACTGGTGGGTTAGCACAAGTTGTCTAAGGATTACCCTGGTCCAAACAATCGGGTTGAGGCGGTGATTTTGGACAATGTTGTTGAGGGGAAGAGTGTGAAGTGGAAGGGTCCAGGGTTGATATTACTGCAGGTGGAGCATCATGATCAGCATAAGTGTAAATACAGCCCACAAAGTGTTTCTTCCCACATACCATGAAACAAGGGACTGGACTTGCGAGCACCTAACACTTTTTCTTTGTTTTTCCAATTAAATTAACATATACATAGCACATATGGGACGAATTAAAAGATATGAATGATGGATAAGACAATGAGTTAACTAAATAATGAATGGATGAATTAATGCATTAAGTTTGACGGTTTTAATGTAAATGTAACAGACTTGCGTGGGCTGAGGGTGAACTAAACAATGTTCCAGTAAATAAAGCAAAGTAGTATAAGCAGACACACTTTTGAAACCACATGCACCCGCATGGTAGATTACGGTCCCAAAAGAACTCAATTTTATAGCAACTAAAATAAAATCTGAATTCATCTATGATTCTTTTGATTTGTATTGATATATTTCAATCCAAAGTGATTTCACGTGCAAGTATGTTAAGAATCATTGCTCTGTTTATTTGATCTGTAAACTGTACAATGTGTGTGCATGTTTTCTAGTATAAAAAGAAAGAGTTCCTACATGCTTAAGGCTGAAGGCAAGGGTATCAAGGACATGGCAATCGTGTCTACTATTTTTAACTCAACCACTTCAATGGTAAATTGGATTTTAGGTTTAACAGGCCACCTGCATTTAAGATCTGAAAATCACTGTCATTTCTGCTAATTTTAAAGCAGTTTCCATAAGTACCTGCCCCTCTTTTCACATAAACATGCACACTGACAAACCACACAGCTAAATCACTTATATATGTTGGTTGTAGATGACAGTGACTTGAAATATATATCGATCCAGATGTACTTACCATTTTTTTCCGAAATGGCGTTTGCAACCACAAAAACGGGTTATCCTATGTATCAATTCCATTGTAGGGGTCAGTAAACTTTTACTGACTCCTGAAATGGAATTGTGAATACATACACAATTAGTATATGGAAGTGGTGTGTTGGGGGCGTCCCTTCCAAATACCTATACATAAAAACGTATACCCTATGCATTAACGAATTACAAGTGTAATTCTGGTTGAAAGCCAATGAAAAGTTAACCTCATTCAAGTTGGGGTGGTAACTAATCCGCGGAAGGGGGCACTTTGCCCTTAGTGAATTGTGGGAAAGGTTTCTGGAACAGTAGACAACGGTCCAGGTGACGACTGCCAACTCTCAACGAAACTGTAAAAAAATGTTTTTTTTTTTTTTAAACAGTCCGATTTCCTTCAGGGGAATCGGGGTGCTTAAAAAAAGTATTTTGCAGGTTACCATTGCTGTGGCTGTATCCAATGAAAGTGAGTCACAATTGCAAGCACCTAAAAAATATATAAATTAAGTAGATCAGATTGCAACGCACTTAAGATTCGAAATTTTTATGAACCAACCCATTAGTACAATGGTCAGTTTGTACAATGTAATGCTGGTTACAAAAATACAGACCGCAAACTGCAACAAGTTTTTGCACCAGGATATAATTCTACATCTGGCCTATACAGTATATACTTCTGAAATTAGTAGTGTAGAAACAAACGCGTGGACTCCCAAAGGTGCAATAAAATAATAGAAAAAAATGTGTCTATTGAAATTCAAAAATCACACAGACCCCTCCACTGGGGCATGAAAAGCAAAATGGCCAATCTAACATTTAAGATATGGAAATCTGATGCTAAACATTCAGCAAAGTAAGTTCAACCATCATTTTCACAACTCATATCCCTGTTTACTAAAAAAATACTCTCCTGTGTCAGGAAAAAAGCAGAAGAGGTGAGCACCCAAAATCTAATTTTGGAGATTTTAAGTAAATCTTAGAAAACATTTGCAATCTAAAAGGTGTGCCAGTTAATTAGGTATGTAAAACTGAAATCTGTTAAAGATGTTCGCCAACAAAAGTCTTGGTAGTCACATAGGCTTAGAAGGTTAAAAACTGAAGAAGTTCAATGACACGTAGGGGAATGAAGCAGAAGAAAACAAATGTGAAGACCACTGAAAAAATACTGAGAGCTGCTTGCGTATGTGCATAAATCTAGAGCAAGTAGCGTGCATTGATATCTTTACCCCGGACTGAAAACTGATATTGGCACAGTTCTCATGTAAGAGTGACTTGTATAAAATATATTACTCTTCCGCAGATATCACCTCATCCCATCCTCTGCCTGATTTAAAAAAACAAAAAACCTTTGGCTTTTTCTCAACAAGCGCCGGTAAACTCAGCAGTAATCTTTACTATAATCGTAAATACATGGTTGGACGGAAATATAGGATTTAGTGTCAAGCTGCAGGATTAGGACTGCAACTCTGCCCCCTTGAATCCACAGAAATTGTAATTGATTCAGCCTGATATACATTTCATTCAGCCTCAAACAGTTTACCCTAATTATGTTTATAAAGTATGTGTTTGATATTTTAAAATAGTAACTTGGACATTTGATCCCCTCATTGTTTCATATTAGGGGACATTTTGCAAATACTATGAAACATTGTCAAAAAGGGACTAAAATAAAACAGATTGACTAGTTAAACTTTGTCTCTGTCCACCTTTACTGGGACGAGAGAGATAGCTGTAAGACCCACTTTGCATTCTTGAAATGAGGTAGAAGTGTTTCTGGGAGGGGTGTGGCCAGGAGAAAGGGAAAAGAAGGGTTGTGGGTGGACCACACTACAGAGATATTGAAACCTTCACAAGTCAGACTGCAGAACATGCACATGGTGAATGGCTCTAGTTCAACGAAGATAACATAAAACACACCATTACCAATCGTTACCTGGAGATAAGGCAATCGCTGGTCTGCTTTTGATAGTACTAGTGATATTCTGCTTGAAATGAACAGAAATGGCATTCACCAGGGCCTGGAGGTATTTTTCTTGTTCGATACTGCTCGATGATTCAAGGGATGAGACGGGAGCTTTACGCATAGGAAGAAAAACAGAGGAGCGGGACACATTAGAATACACATTTTATTCAGTACTCAATGCAAGAAAAGCGGTATTAGTGCAATCCTGAGGCACAAAAAGCAGTTTGGGCATGATTGATGTTAGACAAAAGACAGTGGCGTAAGAAAAGTGATGCCCACCCCCCTGCAGAATGTGAAAAGGAGCCCCAGAGTCTCCCATATTTCTCAGATATTCATTGGCATTAAGCAGAATGGGCCCCTCAGAAAGTTTTGATGGCCCCTGAAGCTTTGGGGTCCCACATCTGCGTCGCATTGGTCTGCGTAACGCCCCTGACAACAGAAGGCCATAGCTTTCAATGCCAAGTGTGGAAGCGTAGTCAGTCTGAAAACTACTAGAAATTGACAAACATCCGAGTCATGGTGAATGAAGGTTTAGTAATGCTGCATATAACCATTAGAAATATGCTGCTAAGTCTGGGAATGCCTCCTCTTTTTAATCCGATTCATGTACTTATTGTATAAGGATGGCTTTAAATTAAATGCTGATAAATTTAGTAAACGGCACCTTATAATTAGGTACAGCATTCACGCTGTGGATATATGGTGTGACTGTGTGAGTATATGAATTACTGTTAACAAAAACGTGTGCTTGTCAGTTACTACTTTTCTACCTTCTTCGCATTGTGGCTTTTCCAAGAACGCATTTACCCCAAAGTTTCTGATAAGCAGCCAATCTTTTACTCTGCCCGTCACGCTTAGTAGAATGTATTTTATTTATTTAAACGGAACACTATGTTGCATTACAGTACCATATAATTCCGGCAGAAGAATGAACGTTTCATTTCGTGTGAATTTCAATGGACAAAGAGGCATTCGATAACATTTGTATGCCCTTGGCAAGTAGTCGATGCTTTCTTTTTAATGTATTATTTTTTGCAAACTTATGAAGTGTGCAAAACAATAACAAATGTATCATAACATATAGGAGTGTCTCAGCAGTCCAGGTAAACTAGCCCTGGAACTGAACTGCGCTAAGTTTTAGGAAGGTGTGTATTGCCTATACTGAGTGCAAGACGTCAGTGGGTTAGGTTGTTCGGACTCATTGTCCTGAGATGTATGCTGTTTTAGGTAAATGCAAAATGTGAATGACACTTAAACAAAGCAATGGTTCAAGGGGGCTGACCCTCTTCCCAACACACACACGTATGCATAATCTATATTATTGTTTTCGAAAAGATGAGGCTAGAGGCACAGCAAAACCTGCCCCAAGACCAGACCAAAAATATCGATGTAACAGCCTGTACTATGAGGATGCAATCCTCGAAATACATACTGAGCATACCTCCAGTACAGCTACTAAAGAAACAGTTGCTGAAGGTTCGAAACACTCAGACAGACAGATGTAAATGGCATCTGAAAAAATAGTTGAGGCCTCTTTCTACCAGACATGTCAATTAAAACCAGACATTGCCCCCCTGCCTGATGAAATCGTCGAGAAATTCTTGCAATACGCTTTCCCTTTCTGTAATCTAGACTCGAGGGATTTTATGAGACCTCCGCTGACAAAATAGCAGAATGGTAACAGGAAGTGGTATACATTATTGTCTATGTGTACTGCGAGAGATCACCCATAGATTTTTGGTCAGAGAAAGATGAAAAAATAGAAAACTATGGGCCAGCTGTAGGAAGCCAATTTGCGCCCGGAAACACTGAAATTCGCAGAATTTCAGCGTTTGCGATCGCAAATTAGCAGTGTGCAATGTAGCACACAATGAGCCCCTCGCAAAATAAGGAATCGCATAATTTGCGATTCTCTATTTTGAGACTGCATTTAAGGAATCGCAAATTGCGATTCCTTTAATGCAATGTAAGTAGCACAAATGAAAGTGCAATTTAGCCTTAACGAATCGCTAATTACCACCAACTTCAAGTTGGTGGTAATTAGCGTTTCTCTTAAAAAAAACACTTTTGTGCTTTTTTAAAAGTGCCATGTGGCACACATTCATGCCCTTAGGGCATGTATGTGCGCCACATGTGCACACATGCACATTTCAGGGGTGCAACAGGGTGTCCCTCTGGTACCCTTGCACCCTTGAAATTGCGCATGCTATTTGCGAGTACCTATTGGGTACCCGCAAATTGCGTGCGCAATTCCCATTCATTCCTATGGACCTCTAGGCCCATAGGAATGAATGGGAAGGTATTCCTTGATTGCGAATCGCAATTTGAGATTCACAATTAAGGAATATTAAGGAATCGCAAAAAATATTGCGATTCCTACCTGCATGGCATTTTGCGAGTCCTTAATAGCGATGCCCTAAAAATTGCTATTAAGGAATCGCAAAAATGCATGTACCTGCATCTGGCCCTATGTGCTCAAATATGCACACTCAAATAATTTGTACATAACAAAGAAGTTTGATGACATGTTTTAAATCTATTCAAAATATATTTCTTGGGGGGAGAAGCTAAGCCCAACAAAACGGGGGATGCGTAGTTCTTGTGCTAGACACATTTACAGCCCCTGACACCCATGAGCTTCACCTCTGCAATCCTGCCCACCAAACTCTAGAGATAGTTCTGAGCCTCTGGGTGAGCCTGTCGCAGCAGGGGTCCTCGGTATGGGTGCGCTCAGCCCCAGAATGAGCAGTATGCGGAGCACCCCTGTACCATGCAGCCTAGGTACTGTCGAATGCTGCCATCAGCCTCTTACCATTGGCAACCCCACCTGATTAAGGAGTGCATAAAGCAGACATGCACAGCCCAACCCTCTTGTAGAAATTATTATCCCGCTGGCATCTCATTCCTGCTCAGCTTCATAACAATAATCCCACCCACTCTGATACCTGCTGGCTGGGTTGTGGGGCGACCGGTTCCCTCATACACATGTAGTTGTCATACTCACTTCTGGGGGACCTTTGGGATATGATCTTCTCTGCAACTTCTCTGATTTTTTCTCAGATTTAAGACAAAGACCTAGATAAGCTCCCCAAGTTGGCCCCTATTTGGGAAGCCATGAATGGCCTCTACTCACTTCACTTGGCAGCTGGTAAAATAATTTCTATCCTCTTGCTGATGGCTAAACATATTATACGAACTCTCTGGGGGAAAATTATTAAACAATGTATAAACTTTGGATAAATAAACTTTGGCACCTTTTGGGACATGAGAAAATAGCGTATGACTTAGCCGATATATTTAAACTAGAGAATATGGTGGCAGAAGTTGCCTGCAGATACTGTGAGCCTTGTGACTGTTCTATACTCCTCCTGGATGACTGATGAAACAACAAACACTTTTCTATGTACACAAGTGATCCAGAGTGGGGGGTGGGAACTCGAGAAGGTTTTAGGGAGTTGATAATTGTTGGTTGCATCCACCAGAGGTTAATGTAGTTCACTTTCTTGTACTGAAAGGAGAACAATAAAAAACGATTGAAGCTAAAATCTATTTCATAAAAACCATACAATCCAAGTGCTTTAAGCCACTAGAAATAGTAGATAATGACATGGTTTGACATTGGAAATTGCAAATATAATTTTCAGCCTAGGAACATCAATTACATGGAAGCAGTGGTTCATATTCATTTAACAAATCCTGTATTATTCAACACTAGTTAAACATACTTGTTATTAGTAAATGAATTTAGAGCTCCTGACCCAGGAACATGGGAGGGAAGACACATTAACATCCTAGTACTTTCTGTTACCACAGTGTCAGCCTCACCCAGCACTTGGAGCTAAAGCACTCCACTCACAAACCTCTTCAGCACACAGTGATCTCTGGAGTAGTAGGGACGTAGACCAAGAAGTTAATCTTAATAGTTAGGATAATGCTGCACATACATCTCTGTCCTGCTTTTTCCAAAATCCTGCATCACACATCAACCTCTGCACACTTTTCCCAGCTGTATCCCATTTAAGGCACCTCCCAACAGCAAAACGATTCCAAGCAGCATTGACTCCTGCTCAACAACCACATGACGTGGAAGGCAGCAGGTCACTCTTAATAAGATAACTCCTTCCCACTCAGTCAGGTGACTTCAGTCATGGCAGTCACTATGATGTCACACATGGAACCACCAGTGGTCCAAAACTACAGTTCTAACGCACTGGCCCTGATAGCTCTACGATGACCTATGAAACAACGTCTGTCCAAAAGTACGAGAAAGAGACTGAAAACATTTTTGCGGATTCCTCCAGTAGCCCAAACACAAATATCATTAAAACAGACCCACTGGACAGCAAGGGAGTGCCACTAGTGCAATCGCTACAATTCAGAGCTCTAAAAGCAAACATTCATAAATTATGGGTTGGAGCTGAGGCAGCAAACGCTTTCAGCTGATTTACACAAAGGTGTATCGGAGGAGGTTGGTCACTTGGCTCTACAGAGCACTGACATCCATGGCCAAAGTACATTTGAATGACTTAAAACAGAAATGGGCGGCAGACATAGGTAAAGAACTCGCTCGAAGACACAGATTTGTCACACATATTGAGATAAGGGCACAAGGTCACCAAGAATGCGTGCTTAAAGTATACACAGTTTAACTATCATCATGAAAACTACACGGTATATCTACAAATATGCCCTCTAAATGTCCACGCACCTTCCAAACAGAAACTGGAAATCTTTTGTGTGTGTGGAGTTTCCCCTAGCTCAACAGTAAATGCACCACAGGGATGCCTACTAAGTTGTTTCACAAGTCCCAGATCAGGACAAATGGGCCTGATATTCTTAGACCTGGCACTCATTAATGACAAAAGAACATGAGCCATGTCGTAGAAATACCCTACAACCCTTCAGCTGGGATGGAAGGAAAGTTGGATAAAGAAATGGGCTCACGCAGAGAGGAATCCCGAGAACGGAGAAATCGCCCATTAGCAGCCCAATGAGACAAACTATTACTTATCATCTGCTTCGGCCAGGGTACAGAAAAAAAACTAACTCAGGAGGTCAAACTCTTAGCTCAGAGAAAAAACTGTAAATAAGACGGGGACCACAAGCGTCCTGTCCGCTATCAAAGTTAAATCCGAACTCAGTGATAACTCACAAGTATGAAGTGACGGGATTGGAAAAATCTGACTATCGAAAGAATGGACACTACACCAGCAGTGCCTTAGCTGGTCACTCCCCTCATACCCATGTGGCTTTTTTAATATTTTTTAACCTCGCAGAGACTGTTCTGCACGCCTCCCCCCAGAAACTCCTGTGACTTCTGAAATATAGATCATACTTATATAATTTGATTGCTATGGATATGGATCCCCCACTCTTAACACAGGCAGATAGGCACACAAAGGTAAACAAGCAGATATGTGACCCTTCCTTACAGGTACAGTTCTCAGGTTTTAATTTGTGAATAATACTTTTCACTCCTTTGATCGAAAGGCCGAAAAGACTGACCTGCAGAGGATCTAATGATGCCCGCCATGTCCAGTCCCACTATGCAAACTTAGCTGTACTGCTTGCCAAACGCACCCATACCCTGCTTTGGAGGGCTCCCCAGCCGCAGTCCCCTGTACAATGTCACAAGGCTCTTCTCAATTGCGGAGAGGCCGTAAGCACCAATCTACACTACAACGATGCATGCCGCTTTCGCAAATAACCCATAGTGGTGGTGTGGGGCACCATGTTTATGCAGGTCAGAGAGATGACAGGCGTGGACCACCCTCAACCCATGACGATCTAACACTCCCCCAGTGCACTTAGCTGACCTTTCCGGTCCAGGCCCTTAACCCCAGGAACACACATGCCCCTGGTCCAATTGCACCACTGCCGCCTCAAACAGAAAAGAAAATGCTCAACTGCTGTTTTTTGACTCTTCACGAGCCACGACCCTCCCCGGGTCCACCAACCACTGGGACCCTTCCACCAAATTACTTATCACTCATACTCACGCTCCTGCATAACTCTCCCTCATCCCACAGTTACAATCATCTTTTTTTTTTTTAGTCCTCATACATGCCTCCAGTTGCGGGTAACCTCTAGATGGGATCCCCCTGCGCCTTCCACACAGACATGTTCAATAGCCACCCTGATAGATGGCCTGTGATAAGGTAACAGAGTTCACCCAGAGGTAGGGCTGTCTCCTGGTCCCACTCCCGTTCACCGCACCTGGCCAACCCTATATTACTAGGGAGAACCGGACAACAGTCCACTGGCATAATCATCGGACCGATCTTAATTATCCCTCCAGGTCTCTAATGCCGCCCAGATTTTGTTAATGCTTGATTTATCACAGGCCATAACCGACTGGCTAATCATAATAACATTCCTGAGACAATCTGCAAATGTAGGTGGTGTCTCAGATTTCCATACTCTGCAAATCTCCCTTCTGGCAATAACTACTACATAAAATACAAAGTTCGAGGCCAAAGTACTCATACGATAGTTCGGCAAAAGACCAAAGAAAATCCATCTAGGGCTTACTTCAATCGGCATCTGCAGCACTTCCTCCAAGAAGCCACAAACCTCAGTCCAGTAGGAGCCGATCTTCGGGCAATCCGCAAATATATGTTGATCATCAGCTGCTGGGAACTTACATCTGGGACAGTAATATATCCTCGCAGACACCTTAGTCAGTTTCCCAGGAGTCCAATACACTCTATAAGTAGTGTACAGATGGTTCCTCCTGAGAGACACTGGTTTAACCACAGTCTGAAACATAGTAAAGGAGTCACACCAGATTTTCCGTATTCCCTCCCCACCACCTGTGGGAACACTGCCCCATCGATTCCCCAGTTCAAGGTCCAGGCAATCTTCTGCACCGATCAGGGCCCCATAACAAAACGAGATTTCACGTTTCCATGGGACTTTTCTAGAAACAAGATTAATGATCATACTTGCCTCCTCATTGTTCCAAGGCTGTGTTGCCCACCATGCAGATAGCTGGTAGAACTTGAATCTAGTTAATGTCTCTTTGGTCAGATTGCAAAAAGACTCCCAGCTTATAAGCTGCGAGTCCTCACAGAGATCACCCCACAACTCCATGCCGGCTAATTTAAGTGGCTGACACAATTGGTCCTGCAGACATTCCAGGGTACCCGGTGAGTCCCAAATTGGAGCCTGTGCTGTATAGTATGGTATTTTCAGAGCTCTCCTAATATACCCCCAATTGTTGAGTGCAGCCAACAAGGTCTTAAGCCGGACTTTTTTGTAGAACTTGGGGTCGCCAAACTTATACAAAAAAAACTCATGTCCCTGCGGAACATCTAGTAGCATTGCCTGGAATAAAAGGCCCAACGAGGAAGAATCTAATTTATTTGCCAGTATTCTAAAGTTTTTAAAGTGGAAGGCATGGCAATAAGAAAGCAAATCTGGTAAAAGCCAGTCCCCCTAACCTTAACCCCCTCCTGAGTTTTTTCCATGCTATTCTAGGCGTTTTTGTAGCCCATATAAAGGAACCAATTTTGCCTTGAAGGGTAGCGAGGTCCCTAGTGTTAAAAGACAATGGGATTGTGTTAAACAAAAAAGTTATTTTGGGCAAAATTATCATTTTAACGAGATTGACCCGCCCATATATATTTAATGGCAAATTCGCCCATCTCAATAAGAGCTTGCCAATCTCTTTAGTCACCTTCTCCCAGCTAATCTTTGGTATATCTGTCAACTTTTGGGCTAGATGAATCCCCAGATATCTCATCTGCCTCTTTGCCCCTTGTATTATGCTCACACAATTCCATCCCATTATTTTGTTTTTTTCTCTATTAATTTTATAACTCGAGATTTTACCAAATTCCGCGGCCAGTTCGAACAACCGAGGAATTGCTTCAGCATGATTAGAGGTATACATAAGAAGGTCGTCCACGTACAGAGCAAAGGAGGAAGCGGAGGCACATGGCGGCGGACTGACGTCGGTCGCGGGAGCTCCGGGAAACGACGCGGCATCAATATTCAACCAAGGATGCGTAATTAACTGAGCGAATGCGGAGAATATGTTCGAGACTTAGACGAGTTTGGATATCCGGAAACTAAGTGTTTTGTGCCTTGAGTTGCAGGCTGAAAGCAATAGCGGCAGGCGCTAGGACCTGGGTGCGGGAGCCACGGATGGGCAGAGAGGAGGAGTCGGATTCAGCGTTCGGCGGCCTGGGAGACCGCCGAGTGAGGCTCTGGACGCGAGCACGGATGGTAATAGCGAGAGTTAGCCTTAGAGCTCTTGTTTCTTGGGACTCTACGATATTCAGCATCAACCTCGCTTTTTCAGCGTCCTTCGGATCCGGTAAGGTGGCCATTGATAGCAAGTGTGTGGGGTGACAGAGACTGTATGGACGAGGACTCTGCCCTCTTTTGCCCAGTGGTTCCCCTGAGGGGTGGAGTTGTACCTATTCTAGCACCTGAGGGGAAGTTCGATACCCCAGCTCAACGGCCCCCAAGGAGGGGAAGTGGAGTACTTTTACTGGGTTCCCAGAGGGGAGAGTCGTTTTCTAATAAAAATAGATACCAGCTGCGGTCAGAGTTCAAAACTAAGAACACTCTGGACCCCACAGAGGACCCGGGAGGGGTGGCTCCTATAATTCCACGCAAAAAGAAAGCTGTGAAATCAGGTGATACTAAAAAACTGAAAGGATCCAAGGTAATTCGTCCCCCTCAAAAAATTACTCCATCACTGAAGGCCTATTTCAAGATCATGGAGCAGGCTGTAGGGTCAACGGAAATAGCTTCGACTATACAATGTGATCTCCCCCCAGTTCTATTGGAGAATCGCTTTCTGCCCCTTACGAAGATTGCTAGCACTGACGTAACTGTGGATGGTTTGGAAGGCTCAGTGATTCCACCAGTGTCCTCCTCTGAGGGCATCCCTTTTCTTTTGGATTCTGTTGATGGCTCTAGTATTATTACCGATAACAATGAGATTATCGAGACCAGTGCCATCACCTCAGTCTCTTCTCTTTCTATTCCTACTATACAAGCCCCACGGAGCTTACAGACACAGGCACTGGTGTATGAAGAGGTTAGTCCTTCAGGCGCGTTAATACACGGCGATAACAGCGTACAAGCATCTGGTGAAAAAGAAATGGCTAGAGAAGGGCTAGGTCCCTTCCTTCATGCACTAAGGGGGGATCTGCTGACTAAATTTGAGATATCTGAAGCAAATCAGAAAGGAATACATGACAAGTGTGAAGCCCTCGAGTCAAAACTAGATGATATTTGTGCGCGTACCGGGCTGCTTGAAGTTGAGGTTAAATCTCTTTCAGAGTCGGTCCAGGGGAATTTAAAAGATATAGATACCCTAAAAGCCCAGAACCGATTATTACAGACAGATATGGAGCGACTAGAAATGCAGGCCCGTAAAAACAACCTTAGGATCCTTAAGATACCAGAAGGGGCAGAAAAGGAGAACATTAAGGGTTTTGTATGTAACTTGTTGAGGGAGGGGGTGTTGAAAGATCGACCAGATATTGACTTAGAGATTGAGATCCAGAGAGTGCACAGGGATCCCTTTAAGCTACACCCTGATAGGAAGGCCCCCAGAAAGATTCTAGTCAATTTTCAGACCTATATGGTTAAAGAGTTGATATTGGGAAGGTCCCTAACAGGGCCAGTGTTGCATTATCAGTCCGGACCCTACCAAATTCGATCTGATATAGGTGGGAGAACAGCACAAAGGCAGTGGGAGCTGGGCTCCAGAATGCCTGAGTTGAGGAGTTTGGGGGCACAGGTTCAAATGAAGTTTCCCGCATTACTGAAAGTAATGTGGAAAAACAAGATGCATAACTTTAGTTTACCTGAGGACGTCGATACCCTTCTGTCTCAGACGAGGGGGTAGCTAGGGGTTTAAAGGTTTGTTATGCACTAAAAGACAGCATGTGATATTAGTGTTAGTGCTTGTGTTAATTCTAATTCCAATCATAGGTGAACACGGGGGGCTTTGATGAATTTTAGTTAGTATATATTAGGAAAAAGATAGTGGGAAAGTAGGAAAGGAGAGAAAGAAGGGAAGAGAGGGGGGAAAACATTAAGGGGGGGAAAAAAGCATTAAAAAAGGAAGAAAAATGAAAAAAAGAAATAGAAATGGTAGGAAATGGTTTGAAGGGGTTTTTTTTTTTGGTCTATTTCGGACACTAGGATATCCTTGCACATTATGGTTGATGGATAACACTAACTGAAATTTGATTATAGATTATTTTTTTTTTTCTGGTATGTTGTTGCGCCATTCCCGGGAGGCGGTCCCAAAAGGCGGTTCCAACGCCAGGTGTGGATGGTGGGTTCCTCAGGGGTAGGAAAGGGTGGGGGATACAGGGATGGGGGGGGGGCAAGGGTGGGGAAAAAATGAAAAATGTGTCCTCATGCAGTTCAAAGAAGGTGCGGTGTGCTCTAGGTGGGCAGTTCTATGGGTAGGTCATGAATCGGTCAGTTGAGATTAAACTCCTCTCCTGGAACGTGAACGGCCTTAGGGGGGGTAGGAAGTTATCTCGGGTCTGTGAGTTTCTAAGAAATAGCGAGGCTCATATTTTTTTGTTGCAGGAAACTCATTTAGAAGCCCTGGAATGTAAACAGAGTTTTTAGGAAGCTCAGCTGGGTTCAAGAGGTGGTCTGCTCTAAACAAAGAGGTTGTACAAGGGGGGTAGCGATAATTATAAGAGCCAATACAGGGGTCAAGTTGGAGAAATGGGATACAGATCAGTCTGGAAGGTGGCTGGTCGCAACTCTATCTATCTGTGGTTCTTTAATAACATGTGCCGTGTATTATGGGTCTAATGAGGACAACTCTGGCCCTCTCTTAAATCTTGAGGCTAGCTTGTTACAGACATCTGCCCCAGTTATACTTGTGGGGGATTCTTAATTTGGTGTTTGACAAGTTATTAGATCGGACTTCTAAAGTGAAATACAATGCGCCAACTAGGACATTTTCTATACTTAAGAATGTTATTAAAGAATTTAATTTGCTTGATATCTGGAGACTAAAGAATGGTAGCACCAGAGATTTTTCTTTTTATAGTAAAAAGTATAAACAATATTCAAGGATAGGTTATGTTTTGGTGGATCAGAGTATGCTTTCTGACCTTAAATCTATTAGTTATATCCCGGCGATTTTATCTGACCATTCGGCCGTCGAAGTGGTGTTTAATTTTGGGTTTAAAAAGAATGAGAGGAGATGGACTCTTGATAGGACCCTGCTACTGGATGAGGATGCAATGGTGGGGTTGGATGGTAAAATAGGAGACTTTTTAAGTTCTAATGTAGGTTCTACTAGTGACCAGATAGTCTGGGAGACTCTTAAAGCATACTTGAGGGGGCTTTTGAGCTCCCTCATGATATATAGCAGAAATCATAAAAAAGAAATAGAAAAAGATGGCATCAAGAAGATTAGGGATAAGGAGACAGAGTTGCAACAAGCAGTTTTATCTTCCCGGGATCTTGTCCCCCTATTGGAGAGGGAATTGGTGACTCTACAGGCAGATTTTCAGGCAAGAATTGATAAGAGATTGAAGGATAAGTGGGATGCCAGTAAGTTACAACATTTCGCCTATGGCGAAAAATGCGGCTCCCTCCTGGCATGGAAATCAAGGACAGAAAGGGTAAGAAATCATATTAAGTGCCTGGTAGAGAGGGGGTCAGGTGCCCTGTTGCAAGAGGATGATAAAATCAGAGAGGAGGCAAGATCCTTCATGTATGATCTATATCAGGAGGACATCATATATAGACCAGATGAAGTTAAGGAATGGTTAGAGCAGAAGGACCTTCCTCAATTGTCTGAATTGAACCAGTCGTATTTAGCTGCCAGTATTTCAGAGCGGAAAATTAGGGAACAACTTAAAAAAATGAGCAGGGGTAAAGCCGCCGGCCCAGATGGGCTACCAATTGAAGTCTATTTGGGTCTTTCGGATAGGGTAGTGCCAGTATTAAGATCACTTTTTAATAAGATTTATTTACATGGGGAGTGTATTCCCCCGTCATGGTCCGAAGCAACAGTATCATTGATTCCTAAACAGAATAAGGACCCCCAAAAAATTGAAACATATAGACCAATCTCGTTGCTAAATTCGGATCTTAAGATCTTTTCCGGGATACTGGCTACTAGGATGGCTAAAGTTATTAAAACTATTATTCATCCGGATCAGAGGGGGTTTATACCCGGAAGACAGCTCAACGAGCTTACTTTTCAAGTTATTGGGGCAATAGATGTTGCATCGGAAAAAAAATTGCCACTTACCATTGTTGCGATTGACGCCGCTAAGGCATTCGATCAGGTGAACTGGTGTTATCTATGGGAGACTATGGATAAGTTTGGTTTTCCAATTAATTTTGTATGTACACTTAGAGCGGACCCCAGTATCAGGCCTTTTAGAATTGCGGATTTAGATCTTACGATCGCTCTGTACGCTGACGACCTTCTTATGTATACCACAGTTACAATCTTTTGGAGGTACACATATTTCACAGCTCACCACTAGAATTCCATCTCCCATGGGCTTTAGGAGTAAGCCGCATGATTAACATGTTCACTCTCAGCCCTGGCAACTTTGAAGCACCATGCATAAGACATATCACCACGAGAGAGCCCTCTGACATTGTGTCGCTCTTTCCAGAGGCCCTTTTAAAAAGCTCACCATCAACAATTACAACACAACCATCATGCATTAGGTCAATTACCTAATCCTCCTGGCATTCATCTAAATATTTGAGATCAAAATCTCTGCATCAACCACAACTAAAATCCCAACTTGACCCTCTGTCTGACGCGAGCACTGTTGAAAACACCAACAAGTTGAATGTCCATGTTATTGCTCAAATCTGCTGACAGGCGTCTCTCCACTAAAACGGTATTCGTCTGTAGATGGAACAAATTTGTGGCATGGCGCACAGCAAAGAATGTGGATCCCCTTTCTGCTCCTCTTTCGGTGGTTCTCCTCTTCATTTTATCTTTAGCCCAGCTGGGCTCTGCTCTGGGCACTCTTAAAGGCTACTTTTTGGCCATCTCAGCTTCTCTGCGCCTGCCTGATCAGCCTTCTCTTTTCAAGTCACCGATTGCAAATAGATTTCTGAAGGGCATTACTCATCTCTTATCTCCTTTCGTAATGCCTCAGTGGGGCTTGAATCTTGTGCTTACTTTCCTTATGTGTGCTCCCTTCGAGCCCTTATATAATTGTCCTCTTTGTTTTCATACCTTGAAGACCGCTTTTGCCATCACATCTGCTTGCAGGGCAGTGAGCTTCAGGCTCTATCCTCAAAGCCTCCTTTCCTTGCAGTCCATCCGGACAAAGTAGTCCTTCGCACGAGGCCCTCTTTTCTACCCAAAGAACAAGTTACTTACCTTCAGTAACGCTATATCTGTAAGAGACATATATCCGTTATAGATTCCTTACCTTAGAATTACCCCCAGGCGTCAGACTGGATCCGCAGAATTCTTTTTCAGCAGTACCCCTGAGCATCGGTAGGTGGCGTTGGTGGACTCCGCATTCGTTGTTGGCATCCTGATCGCCGGAATGACTTTGTGGTATCTACTTAGACACTGCCCCTGTGCGTTGACGTCAGTTCTTTACATGACTTTCCATGCCAGAAGCGCAGAGCCATGCAAGACATTGACCACTGGTGCAGAAAACTAGGGCCCTGAAAGGGAGTTCCTTGCTCTAGAAGTCAGTTCGCAGAACGGGGAGGATGGGTGGGGCTGTAAGGAATCTATAACTAATATATGTCTCTTACAGATAAATCGTTACCAAAGGTAAGTAACTTGTTCATCTGAAAGAGACTATTAGTATTAGATTCCTTACCTTAGAAGAGATACCCCAGCAATACCAACCCCGGAGGTAGGTCTGCGAACCAAGTTCACATCAGAAAGTCCTGGAGAACTTAACGGCCAAAGAAGCAGTCTCTCCGGACTTGGCTATCCAGGCAGTAATGTTTAGTGAACGTGTGCAATGATGTCCACGTGGCTACCTGGCAGATGTCATTGAGGGGGAATCCATGTCCCAAAGCAGTAGTGGCTGCCGTCGCCCTGGTGGAATGGGCTCACAACCCTACTGGAGGCCTGACGTAGCTACACTGTGGAGTGGGGACCTCGACAACCACCTTGACCCCAAATTGGATAAATCTTGCCCGCATGGTGTCCGCACGCCTAAAGTAGCCCGGAGTGTTAATGACACATTATTAGAATTTGAGCTGGTGGATGTCTGGAGATTACGTAATAGGGCAGTGAGAGAGGGCACACATGCTACACCAGCACACAACAGTTGGTCCAGATTGGACTATTGGCTCATTAGTGAAGGGGTGACTAGGTGGATCACAGACGTCACCACACTGCCCCGCACTCTTTCCGACCACAATCCGGTGCAATTGACCTTCACTGTCCCAGACACGCTACGTCGTCCATTCACATGGTGCTTTCGATCCGAGGCTTTACTTGATCCTATTTACGCTGACACCATTCGGAAGGTTATAGTGCAATATTTTGATATCAATACGGGTACAGTTGATAGTGTCGCCACCCTGTGGGAGGCCTTTAAGGTCACAATACAGAGGGTATGTATAGGGACCATTGCTGGCACATCAAAAGATATCAGAAATCAACTAGCAAAAATAGAGTCCACACTTTCCGATCTAGAAGCTGCGTACACAGTCCACCCAGACCAAGACACACTCTTCCGTATCCACAAACTGATTCTCGAATATGACACGTTGACAGAATCTGAAATCCGCTACCTATCCCGCAGACATGTAGCTAGAGCATATGGCGAGGGCGGTAGACCAAGCAGGAACCTTGCCACAAAACTCAAAACCTGTACCGAACAGCATCATATAGACAAAATAACTGACTCACAGGGGGTGGAGCATTACACACCACTAGAAGAGGTAGAGCAATTCCGTGACTACTATACCGTGATGTACAAGTCACAGGGGTCTATGCCCGAAGTAAATATAGCAGAATATCTGGCCGATATAGCCTGTGCGTGGCTGGCGGATTGTCATCGAGATTATCTGTCTCAACCTATTGGGGAATCAGGCATCAAAGCGGCTATACGTGATCTACCTAATGGAAAGGCACCGGGGACGGACGGCCTTACGGCTGAATTCTATAAGGAATTCGCGGGCATACTTACACTGCATTTATTAGAAGTATACACACAGGCACATGAATCGGGTATTCTGCCGCCATCACTTCGGCAGGCATTAATCCTCACTCTACTTAAAAAGGACAAACCAGGTGGTCTCGCCATCAATGGAGTGAGACGCGAGTTGCTGGGGCTCCGGGCCGCCGGCGGTGAAATCAGCAATTACAAGCGGTGCAGCTGCCAAAGGGGCACCCCAATTGGGGTGAACACATTGCTGAGAGGAGCAAGCGGCTACTTGGCGGCTCGGGGGCCCTGGAATTGCGCGGCTGTGGAGAAACGCCGAGTTGGAGGGAGGCTCCGGCCGGAGGGAGCGCGCCCGCCATTCTGTGTGCTCAGACTTGGCGCACCACAGAGGTGACGAGCCCTGCAACCATAAGATAGGGGCCACTGGTGGAGTGCCCTAGGCAGAATGGAGAGCGGTGTGATTGGCGAAGGGTGTCGGCGCCTTGATCTTTCTACCCGGCTGGCTTGACGGCGGTGGAGACCGGGCTGCAGCGACAGGGAGGATCGCGACCGCCATTTTGTGGCCGGCACCCGGAGACGCTCGGAGAGTCCCCGACCTTGGATCCAACGGCGCCGCAGTGGTGGTCGACACTGCAGAGGTACTTGGCCTGGGGCACGCTGCCACTGCTGCCTGTGGAGCGCTTGTTGGGGAGGCTGAGCCCTGCCGTAGCAACATCGCTGCTGCCGCTGTGGGCCCTGACCCTGCGAGGGCCTGGTGTGCTACGGGGCGGCGGGGCCCTGCTGTTCCTGGGAGCTTACCTCTGGCGCCTCGCTGCCTTGGAGGGGACTAGTGGATGATCCCTTTATGCAAGCTCTGGCCCGCCTGGAAACTGAGAGTGGTCTGGGGCAGGGGCCTGAATCGCGGACCAGAAAAGGCCTGGAGCCTGTCGCCTAGACTGCCCTGATCTTGGTCCCCTGGTGCTCGGCGGGGTGTAGAGCCGAAGTGGACCCACGCTGTTTGTGACTGGTGGGGCTCCACCCTGGGAAACTTCTAACGCCGCCGGCTCCCTACTGCCTAGACTGTGGGGCTCCTGAACGCTGGATGTGGAGGGATGTCTGCTGGCTCTATCGCCCAGGTGGGGTATGCTGAGGGTCCCTGGGGGCGCGGGGACGCCGTTACCGGCCGGAGGAGTGGCGCTGAGCAGGGGCTACGCAGCGCCGGGAGGTCGGGTCCAGAGCCCTGCATCAGCAGCGCAAACTGAATGAGGTGTGTTGGTACAGGCAGAGGGGTGCACACAGCCATTTTGAGACTCTGAAACACTGGCTGTGGCTGAGCGAGTGGGGCCCTGCGGCGGAGCCTTGTAGGAGCAGCGACTGGAGGGGCCCGCAGCCCAAGAGTGGCCCTATGCCTGCCGGTACCCCGGAGAGTTGATGCTCGCTTGCCCTGTCGCACAAGCCCTGTAATGCTGAGTGCCCTAGTTTCTGACCCCCTGGCCCGTGGACGTGAGTGGACTCTGGGCCGGGCGCGGATACATTGGACTGGCTGGGGGCCCCTACGCACCTGACCTCATCTGGAGGCGGTGGCTGGGGAGGGCGAGCGCTGACGGCTCAGGGGGATCTGGGGACCCTGGCCTCAGACGGCTGCCGTTGACCATTGATACTCCTGCCTCAGACATCACTGTTGGAGAATTTCCGAGCTACTGTGACGGGCTCTCACGGCGGCCTACAGGGGGGACGTTCTTGCTCTGCCCTCCGGTTTGGCTGAGACGGTGCTGCTCTGGATCGGAGCGTGGAGGTGGTGCGATCGCCCTCCCACCATATTGTGAGTCTAACCAACGACACTGCTGAACCATGACTCGCACTGAATCAGGAAAAGAGCTGCCGGCGGCATCCAAGGACACCACAGTTATGGATTTATGGAATAAGCCTGGTGCAGCACCGGCGGGCGCTCTGCCGTCGGGGGCTGGAAATTCAGCAGAGCCGGTGACACAGTCCTTCATGGCGCTGTTTATGCAAGACCTCAAAACTGAAATTGGCTCGCTCCGCACGGAAGTTCAGGCGTGTGTTAAAGAGCTACGGAGAGATGTGGGAGAATTAGGGGACCGAGTTGACGATATGGAGAAGACCCTGGATGCTCGCACGGAAGACCAGGAACACCTTTGGCAGCGAATTGTAACCCTGGAGGAACACCATGTCGAGCTCCAGATTCGACAAGAGGACTTAGAGAATAGGGGGCGCCGAAACAACATACGCATACGGGGTGTTCCGATCGGAGCGGAAGGTACAGATATCATGGCGTTTGTGGCGGATTTGCTCCATGAAATCCGGGGAGATGACGACACCTCACCGCCAACCCTGGACCGTGCGCATAGTGTCTCTGGGCCGCCCGGGAGACCTAGGCTCATTCCTGATATCCTGACGTGGGTCCATTTCTTCGTTGAAAAAGAAGCCATCCTTAAAGCGGCTAGGGATAAGCCCGAAATCCTGTACAGAGGCACTCCGGTCCAACTATTCCAGGACTTGGCCCCCACGACTCTCCGACGCCGGAGGGATTTTCGACCCATCACTGACAAATTGAGGGACCTCAACATCCGTTACCAATGAGGCCATCCCTTGCCCTCATATTCCAATGGGACTCCAGGCATCGGGTGCTGCGATCATACCGAGAAGCGGCGCAGTTGCTCCAGATCCTGGACACCCCGCCGGTCAGTCCCTCGCGTCGCCCGGCCGGGCCTCGAGCCCCACTCAAGCCTAGATGGTCCAAGGTGCGCCGTCCTGGGCGGCCCCTCTCTCCGGCTGAAAGCAGATCATCGCGGGACAAACACGACATTATACAACATATCAGATCCCTGGATGGTGGCTCGTCACCGGCGGGATCGCAGGCGTCCGCTCCCAAATGAACCTTCTAGTACTGCAGTGATGTGCTTGCCACGGGCCACGGGGAGGGGAAGGCCCTCCGCCTGCTCACCCAGCGATTGTCCTGGGTCCCAGTCCAACGCCTCGAATACCTCACATTGGGGCGTGCGTGTTGCTCACTTCTCGACACTGCATCTACCTTTCTGTGGTGGTGGCCCGGAGCTGAACCCGGTGAACTGGATCTGTAGAGATGGTGATGATCGACCCCCACTCCTATTCCTGGGAGAGTGACATCTCCGGGATAGCTTGTGCCACTGTGCCTGGCTACTCCATAGACTGGAATAGGCCTTGTTGGCCATGTTGGCTGTTTCAGCGTTTCAGTTATTGTCCCCGACCTTACCTTATTTCTTCCCTTCCTTCTCCCTTTCTAACCTTCTGGCGGGGGGGAACATGAGGGCATATGGGGGAGCATCACGGGGACAGCCCCACCAGATGAACTGTGTCAATGACCACCATACCTTACTGGAAGATTGTCTCCCTCAATGTGAAGGGGCTTAACTCACCTAGCAAAAGGTGCCAAATCTGGAGATACTTGTTGCAACAGAGCCCCGATATAATCTTCCTACAGGAGACACATCTCCTCAAGTCCGATGTGGCTCGAATGGCCCACCCCTGTTTCCCTCACCAGTTTTGGTCTTCAGCAGCCACTAAGAAAGCAGGGGTAGCCATTTTCTGCAGGGTGGGTTTTTTACAGGGCGACACGAAGGTGCTTATGGACACTGAGGGTCGGCTTTTGAGGGTGGAGATCGTGAGAGGACACCGCACACTTACGCTTTGCAATATATATGCCCCCAACCAGGGTCAAGATACCTTTCTGCGCAAGATAATTAGGGAACACCTTGAGCCGGTGAATTCGGACCTCATAGTTGGAGGTGACTTCATCTTGGTATGGGATGCGGATCTAGATCGCTGTGGGGGAGCCTTTCACGGGGTCGGGGCCATGTCTGCAACAGTGAAAAAATCCCTTACTGCTCTAAACCTGGTGGATGTCTGGCGCTATCACTCCCCGGGGCTGAGAGACTACACATATTACTCCCATGCACATCGCTCCTATTCCCGCATTGACATTCTCTTTGTGTCTCACTCTTTGCTTAAGGATACCCTGTCGGCGTCCCACTCGAGTATCTCGGTCTCTGATCATGCCCATGTGGAACTGCTACTCCATGAGCGCCACACCCGCTCGCCCCGATCGCGTCGTTGGCGGTTTCCGGACCATATCCTGCGGGATCCTGTTGATAGGGAGGAAATTCAGGCGGCTATTCTAGCGTACTTTGAAAATAATGAACTGCCGGGGACTCCCCTCCCCCTCCTGTGGGATGCCTTCAAGGCAACGATAAGGGGCACCCTCACAGCTATAGCTGTCGCTAGGGCGCGAGAAGCTCAACTATATGAAAATAAGCTTGCACGCGAAATCAGACGCTGGAAAAGATGGACCGGGAGCGGCCTTTGGCGGCTCACAAGCGATGTCTAGCAGTCCTTAGGGGCCAGCTCCGCGTGCATAGAACGAATAAGGCCGAACATGCACTACTTACGCTCCGGCAGCGCTTATATGAAGGCGGCGACAGGGTGGGCACTGTCCTAGCGCGGCGCTTGCGCACACGGGCGGCCAAGGCCCACATTGCAAAACTACAGGGGGCAGATGGAGCTTGGGCTATCACGGAATCAGCGAAGCTCCAAGCATTCCATGGCTACTACTCATCTCTCTACCCTGGGGATCTACCAGAGCCAAATTTGATATCGGGTGCCCTGGGCGCGTGCGATTGGGAGCCGCTGAGTACACACCACTCTGAGCTCCTGGAGGAGTCTATCACTCTAGAGGAAATAGCGGGTGCCCTGAAAGATCTCCCATTGGGCAAAACGCCAGGGCCCGACGGACTCCCGGTATCGTTTTTTCGTGCCTTTTTACCGCAATTACAGCCATATCTTTTGCGTCTTTTCAACTCATTTGCAGAGTCTGTTGGCCCCTCCTCAGATATGGCGATGGCTGAAATAGCCCTCATCCCGAAGCCTGGGAAGGATCATACCCTCTGCTCCTCTTATCGGCCCATAGCCTGTTAAATACTGATCTCAAGCTGTACACTAAAATTCTTGCTAAACGGCTCAGTACCCACTTACCCAATCTCATTGACCCGGACCAGGTGGGGTTTATACACCAACGTCAAGGCGTGGATAATGTGCGCCGCATAGCCCATATTGTAGGGAAGGCCAAGCACTGGGACATACCAGCCTGCCTCCTGTCGCTCGACGCTGAAAAAGCGTTCGATCGGGTGGACTGGGCGTTCCTCCGCGCAGTTTTACAGAAGATAGGGCTCAGACCTAAAATGGTGGCGCGCATTATGGCTCCTTATATCTCGCCAGTGGCTAGGGTGCGAGTGAACGGTCAGCTCACGCAGCCCTTCTCTATCTGCAGGGGCACCCGACAGGGCTGCCCCTTGTCGCCCCTGCTGTTTGCCCTAGTGGTGGAGCCCCTCGCCATCCTGATTCGCCAGTCTCCTGATATTAGGGGTATCTCCCTTAGGGGTGTAGAACACAAGATTGCCCTTTTTGCTGACGATCTCCTTCTCACGTTGTCCGACCCGCTACGCTCGCTCCCGGCGGTGCATTAGTTGCTCCAAACCTATGAATGCGCCTCAGGGCTTAAAATTAACCACACGAAATCCTGGGCGCTAAACATCACGATACCAGAAGAGGAAATCACGGCACTACAGGCCTGCGTTCCCTATCAGTGGGCGAGCAGATCGGTGAGATATCTTGGCCTCAATTTGACCCCGGACCTGGCTACTTGGACACAGGCCAATTGGCAGGACTGTAAGCGCTCAGTCCTTGACGATTTGCGCACATGGAAAGCTCTGCCACTTTCCTGGCTCGGCCGCCTTAACGCGATTAAGATGTCCATATTACCAAAGATCCTCTACCTCTTTCAGACCTTGCCGACACCTATTCCGGAACACCAAATTCAAGGGTTGCAACGCGAACTGATCACATTCATATGGGGAGGCAAGAAGCCGCGATTTTCTAATAAAATTTTGAAGCTCCCCCGGGATAGGGGCGGACTTGCCTGCCCCAACCTGCTGGATTATTATTGGGCATCACATCTCCGCTTCATTCTAGAATGGGGGGCATCGGAGAGCAAAAAAGTGTGGTTTCACATGGATAGGGCAGTTACGTGTCGCCCGCTTTGGGACCATGCTTGGCTGCCTCGGGAGGTGCGCCACCGCGGTGCGTACATGGCTGTCCCCACTAAAATGGTCCTCGAGATCTGGGACAAGGTGGCGGTTCGTAGGGGCGTCACTACCTTCCCTTCTCCTAACACCCCTATTGCTCGCAACCCGCAATTCCCACCAGCGTGTCGCCTGCCCTATTTTGAGAACTGGACCGAATCCGGTTGTAGGACAATACGGGACTTGTTTCTGGGGGGGGGGGGACTTCAAAACCTTTACCCAATGCAAGCAGGAATTTGGCCTAACGGAGAAGGACAAATTCCAATACATACAACTTCGGCACTGGATACAGGGCTTCTCCCTGACGCAGGCGGCCACGCGGTCCTTCACTTCGTTCGAGCGGTTGGCACGCACATTTGGCACCTATAAGGGTCTCATTTCTCGCATATACAAAGTGCTCCAGCATACACAGCATCTTGATCCCCACCCTTATCAACTGCGGTGGCAGAACCTTTCCGGCTCAGGTGTTACCCCTTCCCAGTGGACGAGGCTTTGGGGTGACATTCCCAGAACTTTTCGTAGCATCCCCCAACAGGAATCAGCCTACAAGTTAATGACCCAATGGTACTATACCCCCGTCCGACTTCAAAAGATGTTTCCCAAGGTGTCTCCTCTATGCTGGCGCTGTACTCAAGCACTGGGAGACTTCATACATGTTTGGTGGGCGTGTCCTCTCCTGACCACTTATTGGAAAGAGGTCCTCAGCCACATTAAAGTGGGATATCCCTTACCAGAGGACCCGCTCACGATCATTTTGGGTCTCAGGCCAGCGACTATGCGAGCTATGACGGGCCGGGATTGGCACCTAAGCCTCCACATGCTGGGTGCAGCAAAGCAAACAGTAGCATTATATTGGAAGAAGGCAGAGACACCTTCCATAAATGTGCGGTTCACCCGCTTGTGGCATGTGGTGGCGATGGAGCTGCTCACGGCACGCCTCCAATTCAGAGATACCAAATTCCGGAAACTATGGAAGCCCCTGGTGGATCATCTGGGGAGGATAGAGCATGCTAGACTACAACCGCCACGGCTCCGGGCTTTAAAGTTGTTTGATGATGTGATATGCCCTACTGATCCAGGGGGACATTGGAGGTCCACGGAGCAACCGCTCTCACTGTCGGAGGGCCGTTAAACCATGGTCATTATCTTTTGCTACATCTTATACACCGCCAAAACAGAAATACGGGGTCCCTCGGGGTGGTACCTCTGGATTAGGAAAGGGCGGCTGGCTGCCAGTAGCAGAGTCCTGCATCCCTTGCCCTCCCGCCATGTCTGTTCCCTCCTTCCCAGTATTCCTTTCCTCTCCTTCCGCCTCAATCCCCTACTTAATGGTTGGTTTTCTTTCTTATTAAACCTATACTTAGGAAATATAGTGGATAGATACTGCAACACCGCTGTAGCAACACAGAGCAGACGTGCCCTTCAACCCGCTCCTGAACTATTAAGTACTGCCTGCTGGTTGTTGAGTCTCCTAATGCACTGTAAGGTACACATAAATACTAGTGAACGAGCTTAGAACGAAATTTTGGATAATATACAATCCTTAAAAGACCTACTCGTGGTAGTGGCTGGAAGAGAAACGGCAGATGAGTCATCTATGTACAGTCCGTTTGGGCTGACGTTGATAGCTAGGATGCAATATCTGATTCGATTGTATTATATGATACTTAAGCTTGTACAAGCACGTTTGCAACCACGTCACAGGGGGAATTGTAGGGATCTACAGAGGTCACGATAGCCCTGTCTGGTGAGTTATGTTGTGCCACGGCCTACTCAGCAATGCTACACTTACTTTAGCGGGTATTCACAATATGGAATATGCAGGGCGCAGTGCCTAGTGGGTGGGGGGGACAATTACGCAATTAGAAATTACAGCTGGGCCTGTGACGTGGGATGCGGAAGGTCTCCATTGTTCTAAAGTAACTGCCTTTTGACGCTATGTCCTCTGCTGCCGGCCAGTATGGTTGTAGGCGAACAGCTGTGTAGTGTTGATGGACTATCCTATTCAATTAATAAAAAGTTGGTTATAAAAATTTTTAAAAAAAAGCAGCTGCATTCTAAAAAAGGACAAATCAGCAGACAGATGTGAATCATATAGGCCATTATCCCTGATCAATTTAGATGCCAAAATACTCGCAAAGATCCTAGCAATGCGGCTTCAACCCCTGATGCCCCTATTAGTCCTCCCGGACCAATCCGGCTTTATTCCGGAGAGATCCACCTCACACAATCTCAGAACCATTTTCGCGATGATGCACGTTCTAGATCCGAGCCTACACGCAGCAGCAGTAATGTTGGGCGCGGCTAAAGAGTTCGACTCTATAGAATGGAACTATATGTTCGCCATCCTGCAGAGAATGAGACTCCCATTGCTTAATTTGGGCTGGGTGCGTCTGCTCTATCATGACCTGTCGGCACGGGTAAGAGTGGAGGGCCTAACATCAGAACTTTTCCCGATTGGGCAAGGAACCAGGCAAGGTTGCCCTTTATCGCCCCTGCTATTTGCTCCGGCTTGTGTGGTACGTCAAAGACATCAGTAAACAGCACTTAATTTTATTCACCGCCCGGTGGGCATATCTCTTTATGCAGACGACATGGTCTTATTCATTCGGGAGCCCGACCGTCACCTGGCACAAATACTGAGAGAATACATAAGATTTGGGTTATTCTCCGGTCTTGCTATTAATTGGGACAAATCAGTAATTATTCCTTTGACAGATATAACCCCCCCCGCCACCAAGGGATTATCCTTTGGTATGGACCTCGGATCCTGTTAAATATTTGGGGGTCTGGGTTCATCGTCACCCGACGGTTGTCCTACAGGAAAACAATGGCTGAGCATGTGCCGCCCTTGATCAACAGATCGAACGGTGGATCGCCTTGCCGTTATCACTAGCTGATCGCATTGTTATAAAAAAAATGGTCTTCCTTCCGAGATTTTTATACCTCTTCTCCAATATCCCATTAACATTACCGCTACATTTTTTTAAAACCATGCGCACAGCTTTACTTAAGCTGATCTGGGGAGGCAAGCAGGCGCGCGTGGGATGGGTGACCCTCACACTTGACTACGCAAAGGGCGGGTTCGGCGCTCCGGACCAGTACACACATTATTTAAGCGCTCAAGAGCAGTATGCATTTTACTGGCTCAATCAACATGCTTACAACCCACACGATGCAGTGAAAGATGGAGACTTCCATCCAACCCCCCTGTCTGGCATCATTACCCACACCCAGAGAAACACCCCGAAAACTGAAATTAACCCACTAGATACAACAATTGCGGCATGGCAAGCTATAGTCAGGCTCACCTCCAAACTTCCCATATACGCCCCGCGTTGCCCATAGCACATCATGCCGCTGTCTCGGTGACACAAGAGAACAGCCTGATGAAGGCATTGAGAGAGGTTGGCTTAATCACCATGCAGGACCTATAACCAAATGGTAAATTTCTCACTGAAGATCTTCAATATATCACCAACCCCACGCCACTATTTCACTTTACTATTCACAGACTTAGGCATGCTATAAAATCCCACTACACTGTGTACCCGGACGAACCGCCTACTCTGCAATCTCTACTGATGTTACTAACTACACCCACATGAAGAAGGTTGATCACTAAACTATATAGGGCAATATGAGCCGAAATACCTAGTGCTCTGGACAAGAGTCTGGCACGTTGGAATGACAAACTTCCTAGCCCCCTAACGCTTCCGGAGTGGGAACGAGTATGTAATCTCACCAGTCAACTCACACCCAATGGCAACCTTCGTATCATACACTTGAAATATATCCATCAACTCTATCACACACCTTCCAGACTATACAAATATGGCCTTCAGGAGTCTAGTTGTTGCACACTCTGTCGCCACTTGGACACAGATTTCTGGCACCTGTCATGGGAGTGTGAACGAGTGGCGGGATTCTGGGAACGGGTGGTGCAGCATCTCCATAAAATGACTAGAATAGAGTTGAATTGTACACCAGTAATATGCTTGCTAGGTTTAGTACCACACGTGAAGGGGACACTAGGGAAGTTTATACGGATTTCACTATTAATGGCCAAACGGCGAGTTGCGATAAAATGGGGAGGTACCTAGGTGCCGAAAGATACACACTGGCTCAAAGACTTGGTATATTGTAAAAAAAAGCTAGAGTTATATGCAGAGGAATTACCGTCGTCATCCAAACCCAAGGACATTTGGGAACCACTGCGCCAATTTCTTCAACAGCAAGACATGAGAAGATCACCAGATAACGTCACTTAATATACTGTATAAGTTGGAAACTTTATAGTGGAACTTATTGTACTCACTGACTGATTATTTGTAACATGTCAACTACTGTACCGATTAATCACATGCTATTTATATATATTATTGCATTGTCGTGCATGATAGACGTGCTACTTATTATTCTTTCTGAAATGCAATAAACAGAGTTAAAAAAAAAAAAGAAAAACCCTACTGGAGGCTCCTTTTTCGCCAAGAAATATCACAATTTAATGCAAAGAAAGACACATCAAAAGATGGTTAGTTTTTAACTGGCCCGACCTTTCTTGGCACCCACATAGCCAACAAAGAGCTGATCATGCACCGGGAAATTGTTTTGTGTGAGCCAGATAAAATGATAGCACACGTTTTGGATCAAGACGGTGGAGCCTCTCCTCATTAGAAGGATGCGGGGCGGGAAGAAGGTGGGCAAAGTGATGGTCTTTCCTATGTGGAAAGAGGTAACCACTTTGGGAAGAAAATAAGGTCTAGTTCGGAGGACAACCTTGTCTGGATGAACAACAAGGAAAGGAGGTTTGGAAGAAAGAGCCTGGAGTGCACTCACCCTGTGAGCAGAGGTGATGGCAACCAGAAAGGCAGTCATTAAGGTCAAGAGTCTAAGAGGACAATTATGTAGTGGCTCGAAAGGAGCACACATAAGGTAAGTTAAGACCAGATTCATGTCCCACTGGGGCATTACAAAAGGAATAGGAAGAAAGAGGTGAGTAATGCCCTTAAGAAATCTATTTACAATAAGGGACTTGAAAAGAGAAGGCTGATCAGGAAGGCGAAGAAAGGCTGAAATGGCGAAAGATAGCATTTGAGGGTGTCCAGAGCAGAGCCCTGCTGGGCCAAAGAAAGAATAAAGAGGAGAACCTCTGAAAGAGGGGCAGAAAGTGGATCCACAGCCTTTTCTGTGCACCATGCCACAAATTATATCCATCTACCGGCGTATGCCGTTTTAGTGGAGGGGCGGTTGGCTGTAAAGATGACATTACAGACTTCGGCAGGAAGGTCAAAAGCTGTCAACTGTCATCGCTTAATCTCCACGCAAGGTGGAGGCTGGACAGGTTCGGGTGGAAGACCGTCCCCTGCTACTGCGACAGAAGATCCTCCTGAAGAGGCAGTCTGATTGGAGTTTCGATGGCCATGTTCAAGAGATTGGGATACCAGACTCTTCGTGCCCAATCCGGAGACACAAGAATAACCTCCCCAGATCTAGGCATGCTTTCTCCCCCTACCGTGGCTACAGAGGAGGGAGTCTCCTATGCTGTGGTGTTGTGTAGGGTGGCTGTGGCCTTGGGTCTTGAGCTTCCTACATTGGTAGTCAGGACAAACCTCCTTACTGAGGTGCTTCAGCTGGCAGCGGCCCCTTAGGAGCCCCTGATGGCGTTCAATGAGGCCGATGTCCGACTAAGACTAAAACTAAGGTGTTGACAAAAAGTCTAAAAAACACTAGTCAGAAAATTACTAAGGGTACCGCTCGCTCAGGATCTGCGCTGGCTGGCGCGGAAAAAGAAAGAACTGGCGTCAGCACACAGGGGCGCGTCTAAGTAGATACTGCGACGTCATTCCGGCGATCACGACGCCAACGACAAACGCAGAGTTGATCGACACCACCTACCGACGCGCAGGGGTACTGCTGAAGAAAAATTGTCCGGATCTAGTCTGATGCCTGGGGATAATTCTAAGGTAAAGAATCTATAACTAATAGTCTCTTTCAGATGTGGTTACAGATGTGGTTACCTCTTTCCACATAGGTCAGACCATCACATTGCCCACCTTCTTTCCGCACCTTTCCAAAGAGGAGGGGAGACTCCACCGTCTGGACCCAAAACATGTGCTGTCCTTTTACCTTGACCGCACTAAATATTTCCGGGTGGACGATCAACTCTTCGCGGGTTATGTGGGCGCCAAGAAAGTTTGGCCATGCACAAACTTACTATCTCTCGATGGGTTGTCCTATGCATCACAATCTGTTATTCTTTGGTGAAAAAGGAACTCCAGTAGGACTGTGTGCCCATTCTACCAGTGCGATGGCAACCTCTACTGCTTTGGGACGAGGAGTTCCATTGATTGACATCTGCCAGGCAGCCACATGGGCATCCCTGCACAAGTTCACAAAACATTACTGCCTTAATAGTCAAGTCCGAAGAGACAGCTTTTTTGGACGTTCTATTCTCCAGGACTTTCTGCTGTGAACTTAGTTCGCACACCCACCTCCGGGGATGGCATTGCTGGGGTATCTATTCTAAGGTAAGGAATCTATAGCTAATGGTCTCTTTCAGATGAACAAGTTACTTACCTTCGGTAATGATGTAGCTATAAGAGACATACTTTAGTTATAGATTCTTTACCACCCACCCATCCTCCCCATTCTGCAAAGTGACTTCTAGGGATAGGGACTTCCTTCCAGGGCCCTAGTTTGGTGCACCAGTGGTCAGTGTTTTACATGGCCATGCGCTTCTGGCATGGAAAGTCGTGTCAGTACCGACGTCAGCGTGCAAGGCCGACGTCTAGGTAGACACTGCAACGTCATCCTGGTGACCACGATGCCAATGACAGATGCAGAGTCAACCGATACCATCTACCGACGGGCAGGGGTACTGCTACAGAAAAATTCTCCAGATCTAGTTTGACGCGTGGGGGTAATTTCTAAGGTAAGGAATCTATAACTAATGGTCTCTTTCAGTTCAGGAGGATGCCGGAGGCCATCAGTCCCAGCAGCCTCAGAGTCATCCTCCCTAAGAAACATCAGGATGATAGCTCAAATGTCCTGGAGTCTCTTTTGCGGGAGACAGGCACTAAACTACACCATGTTTAAAATGGGTTTGATGAAGGAGAGAGTCTGCGATGGATTCATGTGTGACTTTGGCATGTTGATAGTGACCCCCAAGGATGTCAGGAGCTTCGCCATAGTATGGAAGTGGTTGGCGACTTCCTGGGATGAACTCGCCTTCAACAGCCAGTTGTCAAGGAGGGGAGGGGGGGCAGGGTGAGACAGGAACCTCAACCTCTGTAAATGTGCTGCTACCAACGCCATCACTTTCGTGAACACCTGAGGGATGTTGGTAAGGCCAAAAGGGAACACAGCAAACTGAAAATGCTTGTCACCTACCATGAACCACAACTAATGTCTGCAGAATGGAGCTGTGGAAATAAGCACCAAGCAGGTCCAGCTCTACCTTCCAGTCACCGGGTTGACCGCAAACAAGACCTGGGCTATGGTGAGCATCTACACCTTTCTTTCTGGAGAAAGGCGTTGAGAGTGCAAATGTTTAAAATAGGATGGAGGCCCACTCTTTTTTTGCCACCACAAGGTAGTGGCAGTAACAACCACAACCAACTCTTAGCTATGGTGCCCTCTCTATGGCTCCTTGTGCTAAAAGGGCCTACACTTCATGGTGCAAGACCTAAAGACAGCAGAAGGTGCATCGGGGTATCTGGAAATGGTAACACGTAAACACGCTGAACAATTTGCAGGACTAACTTGTTTGAAGTTATCGCCTGCCACCCTGGCATAAAGTGATGGATGCTGCCTCCGAAAGAGTGGCTGTGTGCCTTGAATGGCACACTGAAAAGGTCTGGGGGTGGCAGCTGGGGGACAGGGACAGAAGACCGGGCTGCATGTTGTCCCTTTTGCCCTCTTTTGTGGGTACATTGGCTGCAACCACGAAAGGGCTGAAGTGACTGCTGCACCTGCTGGGGCTGTTGGCAACATTGAAAGCTCCTACCAAAGCCACGCAGGAAGCGAAACTGATGTTGCGGCTTGTGAGGAGGAACAGAAAGGCATAGGAGGCACGCTATGGCCCTGCTATCCTTGAAGCGCTCCAGAGCAGAGTCCACTTTATCTCCAAATATTCTGGCCTGAATGTCTCCAAAAAAAGACTGTGGACCGCATCCAGACGTGCCTGCAAATGGCCACACTGGTGCCAATAGCCCTGCTGGGCCATTACCTGGTATCCAGCCCGCAGTAGATTGTGAACTTAGCTGAGTCATAACCATCTGGTATGGTCTGGGAAAGTATGACCCTGGCTTCTTTCGGTACTGTGGGCATTACTTGTGCCAAGGAGTCCCACAAAGGCATGCTAGTAGTGGCTGAGAAGACAGCTGGCATTTACTGAGCAAAGGGCCAAACTGGTAGAGGTAAAAAAAAAAAAAAACACCTACCAAAAGATTCTCTGTCAGGGGGAGTATTGGGAAATGGTTGGGTTAACTCTACTTGCCAAAGCCTGCACCACAAGTTTCTCCGAAGTGGTGTACTAGGTGAGGAAAGCTGGGTCTTCCAGAGCAGGGTGATGGTGTCTGGCAATCTGGCAGATCACTGGTAGGCCTGAGCAGGGGTTGGCCCAGGTACCTATGAGCATATCAGTAACAGCCTAATTGACTGGAAGAAGGGGCTCGCAGCTCGACTGGTGAGTCTGTTACATCTCCATCAGGACATTGCTTTTAACATCCTTAGTGGAGAGTTGATGGTCAAGTATCTCTGTCGTCCTTCGCATAATCATAGCAAAAGAGTTGTGTCTTTTGTGGCAAGCCTCGAGGGGAATCTAGTCCAGCGCATGGGATGGTATCCAGAACACTGCCATCTTGGAGGTCCTCAAACCAGTTGTCCTTCAGGTAAGGCACAAAATCTCATCCCCAGCATCATAGTCCCATTATTAGAGTCTGTCGTTTCTTGACTCCAGATCACGGTCCTCATTGTCGAGTTACATTTCACTCAGTTTGGGGTACTCAATATTCCCTTGCTCTTCAGCATCTCGTACGCTTTTCTTCCTAAACATTAAGGCGTACTCAAAAAAGGCATTCAATTTGCCACCAAATTCTTTGTATGTTGTTCATGTGGACCACTTAAACTTATAACAGCCTTGAAGAAGTCCCGTTGGGACGAAACACCTGTGTCGGCTGTCTAGGAATTTTGTGCTGTGCTTTTATAAAATAGAATCTTGAACAAAAGAATAAAAGAATAAAGGAAGAATACAGTCTATTTGACTTTATTGGAAGATGTCGTGTTAATGTTTAATTGTTAATCACCACGAATTACTAGAGATTTTCAAATTGTATATGATAATACATGTGGACTGAGCTAGTTTGCTTCAAATGTACAGGAAGAACTATTAGAAAAGCTTAAAAAACAAGGCCCCCAGCAAATGTAAGGAGACATGTAAAATCTATCACAAGCTGACTAACCACAACCCTGAAAAGAACCCATGTGCATCATAAAAAACAGTAAAGGCTTATTTCAAATAAGAAATCTCTGGAAAATATAAGTTCAACTCCAGCACACCAGACACACCTTCATGTCCCCTCACCTCAATTCAAGTACTACTATCCACATTCACATTCTTCCTCTTGAGCAAGTGAGATGCTCTGCCTGGCTACCAAAATAAAATCATCCAAGTGACATATAAATCTGTGTTGAGCAGTGTGCCTTAAACAAGTTATTGATGCCCTTACTTTGAGCATCAGCAATATGATAAATGCCTCTCTCCAATCAGGAATCATACCACTGAAGCATGAATGCTCAGTCACTTCCTGAGGCTGAGTAACGTAGCCTGAGCTGAGGGGTGATAGGAGCCTCAGCCCTGTAGTTTGGCTACAGGAGACTGGTTGGGAGTTAATATGTGAAAGACTTAAAAGGCTGTCGGACATGCATAGCACCACCCCCTCAAAACCCTGGGGTTTCTCCCACATAACAACTGCTCCGTGCACTGTTGTCAAACACTATTGTATATTGTATGTCATGATTGGTTCTGCCTGATATTGGCCAGGATCCAGGCCAATATCTAGCCTCCTTTCTCTTAGCAAGATCCTGAAAAAGGAGATGATGAGACAGCTCAAGAGCATGAGGATCTAAACCACTGCCAACATTACTTCCAGTCTAGGATAGTTCTTTGACTGCTCTCATAACGCATAAATGCATCTTAAAATGCATTTAAATGTATAGAAATCTTGGAATGGTAAGAGTGAAGAACCTCAAAAGGCATTGAAATGGCAATAACCAACACAAAGGAGGATGAAAATAAGACAACAGCCCTCATGCTCCTTGACTTGTCTGCAGCAAAACACTGCTGCACTTATAATTTTACTGGAATGGGCACAACAACTGTCATGATTAATGGGCACTGCCCTATCCAAGACTCAATCTTTTCTCTTTACCGAGTTAAACAGACAGGATCAGGACAGCTGAATCTTCCACTAACACGCTAGTCTATGGCAGTGATTTAATCTGTATTCCGTGGACACCAGGAGTTCCGAGATGCATACTCAAGAGGTCTGCGACTATTTAGAAAATTAAACATTAGCAGTTTTATTAACTTTATTAACATAAACAAGCAAAATGTAACATTTTAAAACAGTTTATAAATGTGAAGGAATTTTAAATAGGAGGCTAACGATTTAGTGGATATCATTTTCTTGATTCATTGGAGCAAGCACAGCAAAAGAAGTCTAGTAAGAATGATTGATGGCCTCGAATAAAGACCTGCAATACGCCGACAAAAAGAAAGCATGAATTTAGAGCAAAAAAGAAAATTATAGCCTAGCATCCAGCATTTTGCTTCAGCTTTTGAAATTAAACTAAACTTTGAAACACACTAGCCTTCCAATCACTTCGATTTTTGTATATTATTGTGTTAATCAAATACAATTTTCTACAACTTGTAAATTTATTTGATATACATTTATTTCAGTATTTGTGTGTATTGTTTTGAGGTTAAAACCGCGGAAAGGTCTAATCTTCGAGCAGTGATTCAGTGAAGGTCCACAGAAGGTTAAGCACTGCAGCTCTATGGCATCCCTCAAGGTGCATTCCTTTCTTGCCACAGCTTCTTCAGCGTTATTATGTAGACTTCAAAATGTATGTTGATGATACTCAAGTTAATTTATGGCTGGACATCAACCCCAAACGATTAATAGTGACATCACATTGCGCCTGGACCACATCCCCCACTGAATGAATGAAGGGTTCCTCTACACGCAAGGAGCCAAGATGGCAATGATCATAAAAGGAGAACGTGACGATACTGCACTACCCTTGGACCGGTTACATGTCTCTGGGATGTGTACTTACATAATCCCACACTGCTGGAACCTGGGGCATACTCAAACTCTGACCTGTTGTTGATTGCACAAGACAACTGAGTGGTTCAAGGGATGCATCTCCAAATCTCCCTACTCCAAAAAATACTCTATTTACACACAATTTCCATCGGGTGCAACATAGTTTACACTTGCCTCCCCAAAATTCTCAAAAAAAGGCAGCCAGATGTGTTATAAATTATGCAAGAGTGGCAAAATCAAACCTGCCTTGAAAGCACTTTACTGGTTACCAGTCGAAGCTAGGATCAAACTAGAGGCTTTATGCATCATCCACATAGTCTACTGGGAAAAAGGCTTAAAATACTTGCAGAAAGTATTACCACACTACATTTCATGTGAACATCTCCACTGCTACCTTTATCCACTAACATATTCCTACAGGGACAACGCAAAGGTACATCTCTGGCAGTACTAGCCCCAAGACAACAGAATGCACCCAGCAAGATGTGAATGGAATCATATGTGCTTCTAAAAACTCCTGAAAATGTAACATTCAGATTGTTTTTCTGAATGGACCATCCACACTGTCACGGGCAGACATTTTTTAACATCCGCTGTGGGCACCTACGTGACAGGGCTGGATGTGTTCTCCATCTATATCCTTGTAAGTTTATTGTAGAGCTAGATGCAGAACATTTTAATAACCCTAAATGAGTAAATATATTTTTAAAGATAAATCCAACCATGTTATTTGGAAGCAGCGGTGTCAATGTAGTCAGAAACATTTAAAACCATATCTCTGTTACGGTCCAATTAATACTACATGTAAAAGAGTTTGCAGAATGAACTCAAGCAAAACCTATTACAAGCAAAAGAAGATAAGGACTCTTCAAGTAATTATTTAGAAATGCTAAAGAACTGAAAAAAGTCTGGCATACAGCACTGATGTAAGACTGAATCTAAAGCGTTGATGTCAGACCGAGCACAGAGCACTGAAGTAAGACTAGGTATAAGCACTAATAGAGTAGAATAAAGCTCTTATGCAAAACAATTTTACAACAAACAAAAGATGGACGGAATGCTGACAATTCAAACATTCTCCCCCAGTCAAAAGATCTGGGTTAAATCCATCTTTCTTTTGCCCACTATGCCACCCCAGTTTGGACCCAGCCATGTGCAAATCAGTCCTGACCCTGTGCCCCATGGGAACAGTCCAGACCTAACTACAAGGCCAGGTCCTCCCTGGACCAGAAACAAGCATCCTGGGACCGGTTTCAGGTCATGTCACCCTTCTTCAGCCAGGCTAGCTTGAATCCAGTGGCACAGTGAGCAAGGGACCCACGTCTGGGCATACCCATCCCACTTAGGGTGAAAAGTGTTACAACAAACAAAAGATGGACGGAATGCTGACAATGCAAACATTCTCCCCCAGTTAAAAGATATGGGTTAAATCCATTGTTCTTTTGCCCACTATGCCACCCCAGTTTGGACCCAGCCATATGCAAATCAGTCCTGAGCCTGTACCCCATGGGAACAGTCCAGACCGAACTGCCAGGCCAGGTCCTCCCTGGACTAGAAACAAGCATCCTGGGACCGGTTTCAGGGTATGTCACCCTTCTTCAGCCAGGCTAGCTTGAATCTAGTGGCACAGTGAGCAAGGGACCCATGTCTGGGCATACCCATCCCACTTAGGGTGAAAAGTGTTACAACAAACAAAAGATGGACGGAATGCTGACAATGCAAACATTCTCCCCAGTCAAAAGATCTGGGTTAAATCCATCGTTCTTTTGCCCACTATGCCACCCCAGTTTGGACCCAGCCATATGCAAATCAGTCTTGACCCTGTGCCCCATGGGAACAGTCCAGACCGAACTGCCAGGCCAGGTCCTCCCTGGACTAGAAACAAGCATCCTGGGACCGGTTTCAGGGTATGTCACCCTTCTTCAGCCAGGCTAGCTTGAATCTAGTGGCACAGTGAGCAAGGGACCCACGTCTGGGCATACCCATCCCACTTAGGGTGAAAAGTGTTACAACAAACAAAAGATGGACGGAATGCTGACAATGCAAACATTCTCCCCCAGTCAAAAGATCTGGGTTAAATCCATTGTTCTTTTGCCCACTATGCCACCCCAGCTTGGATCCAGCCATATGCAAATCAGTCCTGACCCTGTGCCCCGTGGGAACAGTCCAGACCGAACTGCCAGGCCAGGTCCTCCCTGGACCAGAAACGAGCATCCTGGGACCAGTTTCAGGGTATGTGACCCTTCTTCAGCCAGGCTGTCCATCAACTGTTGTTTTTGCATTTGTCACCCGAATGGGACGGGTATGCTCAGACGTGAGTCCCGTGCTCTCCATGCCACTGGAATCAAGCTATCCTGGCTGAAGAGGGGTGAAACCCCTAAACCGGTCCTAGGATGCTTGGTTCCAGTCCAGGGAGGACCTGGCTTGGCAGTTCGAGCTGGACTGTTCCCATGAGGCACAGGGTCAAAACGGATTTGCATATGGCTGGGTTCAAACTGGAATGGCATGGTGAGCAAAAAAACGATGGATTTAGGCCCAGATCTCTGTACTGGGGTGAATGTATGACATTGTTCTACATTCTGTCCATCAACTGTTGTTTTTGCTTATGCAAAACAAAGCATAAAGCACTCAACTAAGACTGAGTACCAAGCAGTGATTTAAGACCAAACATAATGCAATCACATAAAACAGTGCATAAATAGCTAACGTCAGACTGAGCATAAGGCACTCATGTTAGATCAAGTAGAGAGCACTTTCACAAGACTGAGCAAAAAGACCAAACATAAAGTATTCATATAAGACCGACAATAAAAGTACTTGTGCATGGCCAACCATGAAGCATGTATGCAGGACTTACCACAGTGATGTAAAACTGAGCATAAAGCATTAAGAATGAGCATATACAATAAAATACCTACTTTGCTTTACTTTTAGCTTTCAGCAAAATTTAGAATCGCTTGTTTGCTTATGTAATAATATTTTTAAACAGTCCATGATACATTTTACCTTTTTTTGCGGTTTTTATCAGAAATATGCCAACATGTTTTTAATGCCGCTTATCAAATCTAGAAATTTGACCAACTGTACGCAGACATTACTTTTACTGAACCAGATCAATGATGATGAAACATGTTATTATGTAAGCCTATGTTTAAGGGCTGCCATACGTTCTAGGCATTCAATGCACCTTGATTAAGCACATAGCACTTTAACATAGCTATTTTACAGATGTTACTGCAGGCTGCTCAAAACTATTATATTCGCAAATGTATGAGTTGTCTTGTGTCTGCTTTTATACTGCTATATTGTTTAATTCGGTACATTTATGGCTGCATGTCCAGCCGAATAAAGTTGATTTGACTCTGAGCATTAAAAAATGAGAATGGGGTTAGGAAGGAAAATGTGTATGTAAAGATACCTTTGTGGACTTGTTAAATATCACATCGAAAACTGCACAGTGCAACAGAATAATACAAATCTGTACTTTAGCAACAGCTAAAACGGCATTCTATATCTGAAAGAAGGTGAACAAATTACCCTTGTCATACCCTCACCTGCAGTGTGCGTGTTCGGAGATTTGAAAAGACCAGCTACACCCTTTCCATGGAAAGCGCCAGAGCGGAGCAGGACGGCATTGGTTTTTGAATTTTTCCAACAGACCACTGGTAATCGATTATGCCGGTAGCACCTAGCCACCTTCTGCAAGCTGCCATCTTGAATGGATTGAGGTACAACTAGAAGACCTGGATAACTGTAATAAAAAGTAGGTTATGTGTGCTATTAAAGAATATGTCTAAATTGACATACAATGATCACGACACCATCTTGCCATCTATACTGCAAGCAATAGTCCTGGCCGCAGACTTCATTTAGATCTTAGCTATAAAAAATAATAATCAAACTTGGTGGATGTTTTTGCTTTGTGCCTAAAAGTGGGTCGCCTGTATTCCTGAATCAAGATTACTCTACTGGTGTTTTACACCAAAGAAGAGGTTTGGATGTTTCTTTTTCAATTTCATTTTCTCTGGTAATAGCTAGACAGTTGATACTAGGAGGTGAGGATGGCCTAGGTTGCGAAGCTGCGATTGCTTGCCCAGTATGTATCAGCTTCCCATCATAAAGCTGATGCACAAAACACCGTTAGGAGGCACTGAATATGAAATAAAAAATATTTATTTCAGTTTAATGAAAACCATATTTTCACACCACTCAACTGTCATGAGTTTTGTGACTCAGATCAATTCTTCAAGGCTCAAGGTATTTCGTCTATTGCATTGATTTTTTTCTCTCTATTTGCTCTCATTGGTTTAATATCATTTGTTTTTTTAGGTACATGATAAAACCTTGCAGTCGTTTCAAAGAAATCTCTCTTAAGATGGATTTGGTACCTGAAGGACGACACATCTTGAAGAAGTTAATTTACTCACATTACCCTCGTTGAATGAAAATATGATTTCATTTAAGATTAAATAAAGATGCGTTTACTTGCTAGTCAGTGCCTCAGACCTGTGTTTGTCTGTTTAACAATTGCAGCCTAGGAACGGGGGTGCTTATTTCGAGTGCACCTTCCATATGAAATGAGCGCCACGTTCTCTCCATAAGGTTTCAGACTTTGATACAGCCTATGCACTAGAGACAAGTAAACTTGGAGAAAGCATGTCTGAGACGTGTCTAGCTTGGATATCTGACTATTTGTGACCCACACTAGATTACACAACTCCAAGTAAAAAAAATAATCTTGAAGTAGAATTCATAAACCAAGCCCACTGCAATCTGTATTAGAGCAGGGGTGTTCAGTGTGAAAATATGAAACTATTCTCATTTATATTTGCGGTTTGTGAATTTATCTGACTTGTATATCTTGTAAATCTAGAACTGATGCAGTTTTCTACATTGAACATTGGTTTGTATTAGAAAGCTTATTTCTAGTTATGCTGGACTTTTTATGCTCATTTGAAGGTAAACATGGAAAGAGATATTCTTATGGCCACGAAATACAGACTACTAAGTGTGGAGGATACATCTATGCTTGAGGGTAGATCTTACCTTGTGCGCAAGAATCACCACCTGATTTTATAAAGTGCTCATAGCCAGTCCCAAGTAGAGAATGCGGTTAAATGACCAATAGGGGAGCGTAGTAAAAAAAGCACACAAAAATCCAAGCCAAACTTGGCCTCGTCCTGCCACTCTTGGACTACTCAGAAGGCACAAGGGCATCACCATTCCTCCCATTTCGCTTCTGAACCTAGACGATTTTGAGGTCTATCACACAACTTGTTCCGGCACAGCCCAAGATTCCAGGGCCATCTGCAACTCTGAGACAGACCCAATAGTTCCACGAGGCCATGCTCTGACCCTTTGGATCCCTTCTGACTTCCTGTGCTCCATAAATGGGCCCTAAGGAGTCTAGAGGACCTCCATGTGGGAAACCAATGTCAAGTTCATCATTGACGTCATCTGGACCCTCCGACACCTAGACTGCGCCTCCTCGACGCCTGTACCGAACACACCTCCTGCTCCACAATCCACGCTGGTTCCTGGAGCATCAATGCCAATGCAGACCACATCGACACTGGAGGATGATGTGCCCATTGTACTCTCCGAATTTAAGCAAGGTCGTGCCCGGTTTCCATCAAACCACAACCTGTGCTTGACATTCCACCTCCATAAGGAAGATCCCACATATTGCATTCCTTGTATGGCACAGATTTCGACGATAATTATTATGCAGGTGTCACAAATGGCCAACTCTACCATGACGATAATTGGTAAGATGACCTTCAAGAGGCTAATAGCCTTGACACCTCTCCTGATACTGGTCTTACTCTCACAGGTTCTGCCACTGAAGAGAGCGTTTCCTTTGTGGTGGTTATACAAAAGGCAGCCAAAGTTATCGACCCCAGCTGCCCGCCAAAAAGTTCAGATGTCTTGACCAAAGTTCTCCAACCGGGTCAAACCCCTCCTACCTTTAAACAAGACACTAAGTGATACTCTCCTAGGGGCCTGAAACTTTGCTCTAGCCCCCCAGTAAATCACCAATTTGCATGAAACCACCAACATGCCCCAGGTGACCCTACATTTTTGTGTCAGCACCCCCCTCCTGAGAGCTTGGTGGGGCAGGCATGTACTAGTTGGACAAACTCATATACTTTTGTGACTACTCACCCAGAAAGGGAGTGCTAAACAGTGGAGACCTTTGGGAAGAGTGTATTTTTTTCCACCCGTTTCGCCCTCAGGTTCATCAATGCCACTTGCCTGCTAAGCTGCTATTTTCAGTCTCTATGAAATTCAGTGGTTCAGGTCCTCCCAGATGCCCCGGAAGACCTTCCACCTGTTCTGACCGAAGCTATATAGGACCATCATTGGGCAGCCAAATTCACAATTCGTTGTGGCCCGGACACTGTTGTTTCCATCGGGTGGGACACTGGCACCATTTATGTTGCCATTTATTGCCACACTTGGCTGAGGTCAATGGCTTTTTCAGTCGATGACCAGTTGTGCCTTATGGGCATGCTGTTTCGCCTTTTTGGGAACAAAGCAGATTCTGATCTGGAGCAGCTCAAAGAGTAGGGCCTGTACTTATCTGCCCCATCTCACCAATTGTATCAGCCCTACAGTTCCTTTGGCAATGTTGGCAGAGGTGCCCCACGACAACAGCCACTTCAGTCTCAGCAAGGTGCCAGCAATTTTGTGGCAGTGTCTGTGGCACCCACCCGGTCAGAGTTTATGAGCCAGTCAGACTGCTGCCTGCCCTGTGGCCCCACCTGCTAAACCGCTTTAGCATGCCCTCAGTGGAGCACAGCAACCCCGTTGGAGACAGGAGCCAACGATTCTTACCGGGTTAGCAGGACATTACATTGGACAGGTGGGCCCTGCAGCTTGTTGAGTGGGGATAGACTATACTCTAAATAGCCACTCCGCCATGCCTTCCACTGACATAAGAAACACTGACGGAGGATCATCTGTCCATCTTACAGCAGTAAAAAAAAGCCCTTTGGCCACAAGCTCTCAAGAGCCTGCCTGCACCAGAATTGGGCCATGTTTGTTTTTCGTGCTACTTTCTGGTGCTAAAAAAAGGATGCATGGCTTCATCCTAATTTAGACTTCCACCCCTCAATGTCTCCATTCAAAAGGACAAAGTCAGAATGCTCACCCTGGCCCAGGCCTTGTTAGACCTCGATACACAATTGATGGACGGAATGCAGGACAAATCAAAACATTCTCCCCCAGTCAAGAGATCTGGGTTAAATCCATCATTCTTTTGCTCACCATGACACTCCAGTTTAGACCTGGCCATATGCAAATCAGTCATGACCCTGTGCCTCATGGGAACAGTCCAGCCCGAACTGCCAAGCAAGGTCCTCCCTGGACCGGAAACAAGCATCCTAGGACCGGTTTCGGGGTTTCACCCCTCTTCCGCCAGGATAGCTTGATTCCAGTGGCACAGTGAGCCCGGGACCTACGTCTAGGCATACTCGGCGCACTTAGGGCAAGAAAGCAAAAGACACACAATTGATGGACCGAATGCATAACAAATCAAAACATTCTCCCCCAGTCAAGAGATCTGGGTTAAATCCATCATTCTTTTGCTCACCATGACACCCCAGTTTAGACCTGGCCATATGCAAATCAGTCTTGACCCTGTGCCTCATACGTGAGTCCCGTGCTCTCCATGCCACTGGAATCAAGCTATCCTGGCTGAAGAGGGGTGAAACCCCGAAACCGGTCATAGGATGCTTGTTTCCAGTCCAGGGAGGACCTGGCACGGCAGTTCGGGCTGGACTGTTCCCACTGGGCACATGGTCAAGACTGATTTGCATATGGCTGGGTCCAAACTGGAATGGCATGGTGAGCAAAAAAACAATGGATTTAGGCCCAGATCTCTGTACTGGGGTGAATGTATGACATTGTTCTGCATTCTGTCCATCTTTTTGCACTTGTTAGACCTCGACCCAGGAGACTGGATGGTGCTGTCTGATCTGCAGGACACCAAGTACCACATTCCCGTCCTGAAAGCCCATCGGCGCTACCTGCGGTTCAGAGTGGGACAGGAGCATTTTCAGTTTGTGATGCTCTCCTTTGATCTCAGCAGCGCCCCTTGGGGGTTCACAAAAGTGATGGCGGTAGCAGCACACCTTCTGAGGTCCGGGGTTCCAGTTCTGCCCTACCTTGACTAGCTTTTCAATGCAAGTTTGCCCCGTGCAGTTGTCAACCTCCTCCAGACTACGGCAAACCTCCTGTCAAGTTTAGAGGATTCTCTATGAATGTGCCAAAGTCACACCTGACTCCTTCTCAGATGTTCCCATTTATCTGAGTCATTCAACTCAGTTTTGTGATTTTCCTCAAAAAAGGAGAGTTCAGGACATTCATGCTATAATCCCAATCTCTCATAATTGGTCCTGGAGTTCAGTGAGGTCGACTGTGCGGCTGCTGGGATTGATGGCCTCCTGTATTCTACTGCTCAAGCACAACAGGTGGCATATGCGGGCTCTGCAGTTGGATCTGAAGTCTCAGTGGGCCCAGCAACAAATAGACCTCTCTGACCATTGGTATATTTCAGAGGGGACTGCAAAAGATCTGCAGTGGTAGCTACTGGATCACAATTGGGACAGCAGCAGACCCCTCTCCCTACCCCACTAAGAGATGACAGTGGTGACCAATGTGTCATTCCTGGGTTGGGGCGGCCACTTGAGTAGAGGTGGAGATCAGAGGCCTTTGGTATCTGACAGAGTCTCAGCTCCACATCATCTTTATGGAGCTGAGGGTTGTTTGCTTGGTATTGAAAGTGTTCCTTCCATCCATCAAAGAAAGGGTGGTAATGATGTTTATGTAGAACACCACCATCTGGTATTGTAATAAATGGGGAGAGGTGAGGGCCATGGACATTGTGTCAAGAAGGTGCGTTAGGAGGCCTCACACCTCTGGAAATGCCTGTGTCGGCAAGGCATTTTCCTGGTAGTGAACCACCTGGCATGCTCCTCAAAAGCCAGGGCGGACAAACTCAGCAGTCTATGCCAGACGATCATGAATGGCAGTTGCACCTGGAGGTGGTGCAAGGTCTCTTCCGTGAATGGGAAAAACCTTGGCTTGATCTATTTAGCACCGGAGAGAGATGCAATGTCAGCAGATCAGCATGTTGGATTTTGCACTAAATCTCTACATCTAACCAGTGTTCTGCTCAGGGTGGAACTCAGGACTTCTGCATGCCTCTATGCCAATACTTCTTCTGTCCCCAGTTGGTTCTGAAGGAGATTAGGAAGAAGCGGGGATCATGTCATCCTAGTGGCCCCAGATTGGGCATGGAGAGTATGGTTGGCATGAACAGCTGTCCTCTGACCAGGCTGCAACTCCAAGAGGATACACTGTTGCAGCAACGGGGCAGAGTTCTGCACCCAGCCTTCGCAAACTTCACCTTCATGCTTGAAGATTGATTGGCAACATCTGAACACCTATGATATTCCTACGTAGGTGGTTGAGGTCATCTTGGCCGACAGGCGTCCCTCGACCGAAACTATATGCTCTTGCCGTTAGAACAAATTTGTGACTTGGTGTGGTCTGTAGCAGATAGACCCTCTCCGGGCAAAATTATCTGGCATTCTGTTTTTTGTTTTGTCCCACGACTGGCAAGGCTTGGCTCATGGCACAGTTGAAGTTTATCTTTCAGCTCTTGCAGGCTTTCTGTGGTTGCTGGATCAGGCCTCATTGTTTATATCACCAGTTACAATGAGCTTTTTGAAAGGCCGGCAATATGTTATGTCCTCACCCTTTGTCATGCCATAGTGGGACTTTAACTTTCTGTTCAAATTTGATGTGTACTCCTTCAAGTCACTTCACAGCTGTCTTTTGAAGCTTCTCACTCACAAGACATTTCTCATTGCCACAAAATCCAAGCATTGTGTAAGTGAGCTTCAAGCTCTTTGTGTCATTCCACCATACACCACCTTTTTTTCAAAACTACGGACACGAACATCCTTCTAGCCGAAAGTCATTATGTCATCCCACATTGGTCAAAACATCACCTAGCAAGTGTTCAATGCTTTGCCTCAACCCCATCACATGGACCCTCAAAAAGCACTAAGCTTTTACATTGATGATACCAAAGAACACCGGGTGGACGAACAGTGTGGGGTTCGCTAGAGCAAAAAAAGGCAAGGCCTTGCAGAAGTGGACCATCTCCTGCTGGATCGTGCTCTGCATTAAAAAGTGACATCACTGCATTTGCATGCTGAGTTCTTGTCTTGGACATCTGCCACGCAGCTACGTGGGCATCATGCCATACGTTCAGGAAGCACTATTGTGTAGACAGCCAGGTTCGCAGAGAGGAGTATTGCGCCCACTTGGTCTTCCAGGACGTTTTGGTCTGAGTCCATTCACAGGCGCACCTCAACATAGGTACTGCTTTGGCATCTATTCAAAAAGTTGAGAAATCTGTGATCATAAGTCTCCATCAGAAGAATAAGTTGCTTATCTTCGGTAACGCTATTTCTGGTCAAGACTCTATCTAACCGTAGATTAATCATTGACCACCCCATCCTTGCCGTTCTGTGCACTGAACACTATCTATTTCTAATATCTCAAGTCTAGTAATATGACCACTGATCACAATCAATTTGCCTTTGGTGCTCTAAATTTGAGGGCGCAGACAGCTTCTAAACCAACTGACGTCAGAGCGTGGGAGTGGCACATATATAGACTCTAAATGTCATTTACAGAGCAGAATGGCGTCAGCATGGAGCCACATGGCAACACCTAACAGCGAGCAGTCCTGCTGAAAAAGTTTCCGAATCCAGTCTGACGCCTTGGGAATATTTAAAACTTTGAGGAATCTGTGGCTAGATGGAGTCTCTACCATTAGGAGCGTTACCAAAGGTAAGTAACATTTATGTTTAGAACTTACATATAAGAAAGCCATACATATATCTTCAAGGTAGATAAGCTTTAATACTGAAGCTATAATATCATGGTGGTTTAGTTACTGTGAACTAGCACAAATCCATGTCCAGTTTTTCAATATCCAGGTACATTGGCATTAGAAGGCTTCCAAAAGATGGTTTCTGCAAGCTTTTCTATTTTTCTTTCTCTTGTTTCATGTCTGACAGGCAAAACAATCTTCCTCTCAACCTATCTTGCTAGGTCAGCTGGATGTGTAACTTAGCTCTAGCTCCCCCTTGTGTCATGTGTCAGTTTTCTCTACCTGGGGCTGGCTATAAAGTGACTCTGTGTGCACATGGTAAGATCCACCTTCAGACATACAAGTCCCCTTCAGACTTAATAGTTTATATTTCGCTGCTATAAGAATATCTCTGTTCATGTCTACCGTCAGAATAGCGTGCAAAGACAAGCAGAACCAGTAAGGAACTGCTGTAACATCAACAATGTAGAAACTAGATCCGTTGTAGATTTTCCAGATATCTGCGTGAGATAAATTTACATACAGTAAATATAAATGAGAATCAGTTTCACAGTTGTTTGTAAAATGCAGCATGGGTCTTGTTCCTGGACCAACATTTAACACCCCTTCTCTAACACAGACAAAGGGCTCGGTTAATGAATTATGTTTAAAGAAAAAAATGTTTACTGCAGTTGTGTAATCTACTAGCCAGATATCCAAGACTTGCTGTTTCTAAGTCTACTTGTCTCTCATGCATATGCTGCTTAAAAATATGAAACCTTATGGAGGGAACGTAGGTGCTCCATTTTATATGTAGGGTGCACTTGGGCGTGGCTTGGACTCGGCCGAGCATGGACGCGTGAGCTGAGAGCTCCGTGTCGGCCTCGGAATTTCTCCTGCATTAAGACTTCCCCGGCGGCGCAGCGGACTTCGTGGTGGCTCCCCTGTGCTTGTGAGTCGCCGGCCTGCAGATCGCGAGGGGTGTTGGCCCCGGGAGGCTGTGCTGGTCGGCGCTGGAGGCGGGCCCGACTGGGAGAGACCCGGCCATCTTGCTTTGGGCCTGCGCGGGGCCTGCCAGCCGCGGCCTTGCGTACATTGGTGGCCGGTGGGGGAGATCGTAGCCCCGGCTGTTGTGGCGTCCGGCCCGCGCTGCGGTGCCCAACTACGGAGGCAGGCGGAGTGACCTGGGTGGATACCTGAGGCTGTCGAGGGCTGCTGGCGGACTGCTGGCGCCGCTGTATGCGTCGGCGGCGGAGACCCAGGAACGCCCACGGGGCTGTCGGCGATCGAGGCGGACCGGGCCTGGCGGTGCCCTGCGGATCGGCCTGGTGAGCGGACTGCGACCTGGTGTGGGACTGGTGGCGGAGGCATTGTGCGGGCGCACCTGGACTTCTAACCTGTGGGCTTCTCCCCCCTCGTCCCCCTACCACTGGTGTCATGGCCTGGGGGAAGGCCTAGCTGCGGGACGCTTGGAGTTGGAGAGAGTGCTGCGGCGGGGGATTTTGCCCTAGTGCCACCCGGCCCGCGTTTCCTTGTGGGACTGGCCCATGAGGAGTGCCCTGTGCTGCCTGCTTCGGGGATGCCGTAACTCTCCTGGAGGCGTGGTGAGGACAATTCCCCGGGCGCGCTACCGCCCGACGGAGCATACGGAGCGGGGCATCTAGGTGCTGGCTGGATTCCTCCGCAGAGACGGTAGACCCTGGGGGGTGACCCGCGGCGTGCCTGGCGAGACGGCTGGTCACTCTGTGGAGGCGCCCGAGACCTGCGCCCTGGGAGTGCGGAGGCTGATTGCGGTGGACGGCTAGCGGCTGCCACGAGGTGGACGTAGGAGGCTCCTCGCGGCTGGGGCGTGCAGAGGCTCTGGTGGTCGGACCATGGGGAAGCCGCGGCGCAGCGTGGGGACGGCCCCGCTAGATCGAACGGAGACCCCGCCGGACCCGCAGGACCAGGACCCGGCTGGAGCGCTTGCGGCGGGACTGCGGCAGCAGCAGATGGACCGGATCCTCCACGCCATTTCTGACTTGGGGGAGGCGCTATGCCGGGACACAGCGCAGGTGTCCACGAGCCTTGGCCTATTGCGAGCTGACCATGGCAAGTTGGCCGACCGCGTTGAAACTGCGGAACTGAAGTTGGTAGCGCTGGAGCCGGCCCAGAAGGCGACGGAGGCATCTCTGGGAGATTTATCGCGCAGAGTGCACCTACTTGAGAAGCGGGCTGAGGAGGCAGAAGGGCGTAACCGGCGCAACAATGTTCGGGTGGTAGGCCTACCCGAGAGAATCGAAGGGGACGATATGATCGGCTACCTTGAGAAGTGGATGCGGGAGGTGGTGGCACCGGAGGGCCTGTCGCAGTTTTACACCCTTGAAAGGGCCCATCGGGTGCCGGCCCGCCCACCGGCTGCGGGTCGCCCCCCCGAGACCGGTGGTCGCACGCTTGCTCCATTTCAAGGATCGCGACCTCATTCTGCGGAGGGCCCGGACATCTGGCCCGTATAAAGTTGACAATGCCCTGGTCTCGCTTTACCCTGATTATTCTCAGGAGGTTCCGCGGAATCGCTTCTCATTCATGGCAGTTAAGAGGGCCCTTCGGGCGGAGGGGATACAGTATGCCCTGTTCTTCCCGGCTCGATTGAAGGTGATGGCGGATGGGACTGCTCATTTCTTTGATGCACCAGAGGACGCGTGGAGCTGGCTGGAACGGTACCGCGAGGGCCGGGGTGGAGCTGGACGGCGGGCCTCGGAGGCTCGGGCCTCGCCGGGACCCCGTCGGGCCTGCCGACACAGGAGGCGTGTGGGGAGTGGCCGGTCTCCCCCGCACTCTCAGACGGAGTTGGAGAGGCAGGCGGCTTTGAAGGCAGTCTCCGTCATCTCTGGTGCGGTGGCTGCGGCCTCGCCTGCGGATTCGGGATCCCGGCGGAGTTCTGCGGAGGAGGAGTCGGGGGCGTCGGAGGAGTCGGCGAACTCTGAAAGTGCCGGTGGACACTTGCCGGCGGTCACGCCGGCCACTGCGGATGGAATGCTGGACACATGAGGCAACCTCACTGTGAACTATATTCTGTGCAGGGTGGCGTGCCTGGAGCTGCCTTGTGGACAAGTGAGGGGCGAGTATGGATCCACTGTTACTGTTGAGGGGTGTCGCTCTTGGGTTGTGTGGGGGGGCGGGGCGCTTTGCTTTGGGGGGGCCGTTGGGGGCGGGGCGCTGCCGGGAGAAGGGGACTTTGATTCCTGAGGCCGACATACGGACTAGCCTTTTGGACTGCTGTCCGGCCCGTGCTGGTGTTGGGTCACCCCCTCTACCTCACGCATATTGTGAGACTCTGGTGGCTACCAGGGTGCCTTTTTTGTTCAGTGGGTGTTTGGGTGGGTAACTGTGGTTTAGAGCCTGTTCTGGGGATGGGAGGGGTTTGGGGTTGTTGGGTGAGGTTTCTGTGGCGGTGTGCCCGCTAGGTTGTCTTGGGGTGTGATTTGTGGTATATGTTCATATGGCGACCCGCCCTGAATTGAAGTGCATTACTTGGAATGTGCGGGGGCTGAACTCCATGAGAAAACGTTATAAGGTACATGCATACTTGGTCCGCAGGGGGATCCAGGTGGCCTTCTTGCAGGAAACACATATGGATCGGGCCGAGGGGCTGGCGCTGCAGAAGCGATGGAGGGGACAGTTGTTTTACACTACCTTTTCTGCTTTTGCTAGGGGGGCATTGATCTGGGTCCGATCCGGGGTTCCGTTTCAACCTACAGCCACGCTGGTGGACCCGGAGGGGAGGTTTGTGGCGGTGTCTGGTCGATTAGATGGCAGGGATGTGACCTTCTGCAGTATTTACGCCCCGAACTCTGACTACACTGCTTTCTTTGCGCGGCTCTCTGGGAGGCTGGCGTCCTTTCTGGTGGGCACGGTGTTTCTCGGGGGGGACTTTAACTCGGTCACTGATGTAGAATTAGATCGCTCTCATCCCCTGCTAGCTCAATCAGTAGTACACAGGGTGGCCAAGGCGAGGCGCGACTGGCAGGCAGCCTGGGGACTTGTCGATGCTTGGCGGGTGCATCACCCGTCAGATAGGGATTACTCCTTCTATTCTGTGCCGCACGACCTTCATGTTCAGCTGGATGGCTTCTTGTGTACCCCGGGAGCCCTGGAGCTTACGTGTCATAGCGAGTATCTGGCAAGGACACTCTCAGACCACAACCCCTGCTTGATAAAGGTCCTCTGGTCCCAGCAGCGGCAGGCGATTCCGACTTGGCGCCTGAGTCCGACGCTGCTGGAGGATCCTGTGTTTCATGCGGAGCTCAGGAAGGTGTGGAACGCTACTTTACGGATAACGCGGGGACAGCGACCAGCAGAGCCCTTGAATGGGATGCGCTCAAGGTGGTCGTGCGGGGGATTTGTATCTCGGCTGTCGCTGGGACGCGCAAGGTTCTGTCGCGGGACGTTGACCGAGCTGAGACGCGACTACGCCAAGCGGAACTTGCTAGTCACGCTGACGGGGGTGCCCAGGGGGAGGTCTTGGCGGCACGGGAGGAGGTGGCCGTGCAGGTGGAGCGGCTTCGCTGCTATGACTATAAGGAATACATGGTCCGCGCGCACGCTGAGCGGGATAAGGTTGGGTCGTTATTGGCCTGGCTGGCTAACCCGGCTCTTAGGGGCACCCCTATACTGTCGTTGGTTACCCCCACGGGGGACCTGGTTTATTCACAACGGGAGATCAATGGCCTATTCTGGGACTATTACTTGCAGCTGTATAGGAGTAGAATGCCGGACCTGCCTGATGGGCTGGACGCTTACTTAGAAGCTGCTAGGTTGCCACAGTTGGATCCGGAGCAGGGGTCGGCGCTGGGGGTGGAGATCTCCCTGGGAGAAATCAGAGTGGCGGTTCTGCACATGGCTCGGAAGAAGACTCTGGGGGCGGACGGCCTCCCAGTGGAGTTCTATGCCACGTATTTGGACGCCTTGGCTCCACGTCTGCAGGCGATGTACAAGGAGGCGTGGGACGTGGGCGAGCTGCCGGGTACCTTGAGGGAGGCGATCATAGTCCCGTTGCTGAAAAAAGATGGGGACCCATCCTCCAGGTCAGCGTACCGTCCGCTTTCTATGCTTTCGGTGGATTATAAGATCCTTAGCAAGATCTTGGCCACGCGGCTCATGGCCCACATGGGCGCGCTGGTACACCCGGACCAATCGGGTTTATTCCCACGAGGAATACCACGGCGGGTATTCGCAGGTTAGTGCGGCTCATGGGGGACCGGGAGGGGGGCCCCTCGGACGCCGTAGTACTGTCGGTGGATATCGAACAGACATTCGATAGTGTGGAGTGGCCGTATCTGTTTCGGGTGCTGAGGGGGTTCGGCCTGGGAGGCCACTTCGTGTGCTGGACCAGATTGTTATACCGCTCTGCCATGGCTAGAGTCTGCACGGGGCGTACTATCTCGGCTGCTTGTCAGGTAGAGAGAGGCACTCTTCAGGGTTGCTCGTTATCCCCTCTTTTGTTTGCCCTGGCGATCGAGCCCTTGGCAGCGCATGCCCGTCAGGGACGGTCTTACGAGGGGGTTCAGCTGCGTGGAGAGCCACACTACATCTCCCTATACGCGGATGACCTCTTGCTGTATCTGGCAGATGCGCGAGATTCTCTGCGGGGCGCTAGACTCCTACTCCGGGAGTTCGGCTCCTTTTCGGGGTTGCACGTTAACTGGGCCAAGACTTGCCCGTTTCCTATGTCTCCGGGGACCCGGGATTGCTTTATTTCTTCCGCACCTTGCCGATCTGGATTCCGGCCTCCTTTTTTAAGACGCTTCGGGCGCTGATGACAGGATTTCTTTGGGGCGCGGGCAGACGTCGGGTGGCGTTGACCACTCTGATGAGACCGAGGGTGGAGGCGGGGCTTGCAGTTCCGGACTTCGAATGGTATTATCTGGCGGGGCAGTTGCAGTGTCTCACACAGGCCGTGGCGCGTGAGTTCAAAGGCCCGGAGGGCCCGCAGGGTAGGATTATCCCTCGGCATGTATTGTCATTCATTATATTGCAGCAAAGGCTCCGGTTGGACCAGCTCACGCTCGAGGAGCGCACGCTTCGACTCTGCTGGCTCCGTAGTCAGAAACGAGCGGGTTTTGTGGCCCCGTATGCCCCGGAGATTCCGTTGGGCATGTGCACGGCTCTCCCCCATGGCGGATACTGGTCGGCGTTGGCGGGCTGGGAGGACCGTGGGGCTCACATGCTTGTGGATCTCTATCGCGACGGGGTTTTGTTGCCGTTCCACGAGTTGCAGAGGCATTTTGATTTGCCGAGGGGGGATTATCTCCTTCATTCTGCCCTGGTGGCTGGGATTCTAAAGCACTGGAGGATGGGGCTGTCGGAACCCCCAACGTCCTTGTGATGTCAGTAAGTTGTTATGGCGGTGGGCACCATGAAGGCCATCACTTGCCTCTATGGGCGGCTGTCCACGGAGGGGCTCGCGCCCCTGACGACCCTGCGGGAGAAGTGGGAGGGGGATCTTGACAGGCCTATCCCGGAGGCGACATGGTCGCAGCTGCTGCGACGACCCTGGAAGGGCACGCGCAACGCTAGATTTCAGCTGGTCCAATTCTATACTCTCCACAGGGCCTATTTAACCCCGGCAAAGCTCCTGCAATATTTTGGAGGCTCCTCGTTGGGCTGCCCTAGGTGCCATACGGAGGGGGCTGACTTTGGCCATATGTTCTGGTCCTGTCCGGGGTTGGGCTCTTACTGGACGGATGTGGTGGCGTGCCTGAATCGAGTGACTGAACGCGTGCTGACAGTGGACATGGGAGCTTGCCTTCTGCTTTGGGTCCCGCATAATACTCCCCGTACAAAAATCACGAGCAAATTTATCGATCTGGGGCTGATAATGGCAAAGAGGCAGCTTACCATGCACTGGAAGGCAAGAACGGGGCCGAGTGTTCGGAGGTGGAGGGCGAGCTTCCTGGCTTGGGTGGGGACTGAAGGGACGCTTCGCCTACAATTGGCCAGGCGTGCTTCCAATGACAAAGCGCAAGATGCTGCCAGGGCGTGGGGGGTTCTGGTGGAAGAGCTTCGCCGCTTGGGGGAACAGGAAGAGGAGGGTGAGGCTCAGGCGTGCACGGCCCGGCCTGGGAGGAGCATGGAGGGACCTGCTGGGACTGCCGGGGAGACTACTCAGGAGGGGACCGCTTGAATATTCCCCGAGAGTTGTCGCTATTTGCGCAAACTTCTTGCGATGTGTATGGAGGTCGAGCTTCGGGGTGGTATGCATATGAGTGGTAGAGTACAGCCTTTGGTACTTTTGAGAACATTGATGGGGTTCGTCCCATGATTCCGAGTTCGGCTCCCTGGCTGCGTGGGGCACTTTAAGCCTCACTGCGTGGGGGAGACCGAGGCGGGCACACTGACGGGGGGGTTGGGGTAGAGAGGGAGCGGGGTGGGGGGTTAGGAATGGCAATGTTGCGGAACTGCTCTCTTTTGTACTGTCATCACTTGCCTGGTTCTCCTACACAAGATTATTGTATGTAACGCGGATTTCAGGATGCTACAGTTGGGGAAAAACTAATAAGAATTGTTTAAAAAAAAAAAAAATGTAGGGTGCACTTGAAATAAGCACCCCAGATCCTAAGGTGCAGTTGTTAAATGAATTAAACAGTGAAACATTTAGAATAAATGTTATCATCAAGGGATAAAGAGGGATCATCTTTTGTAATCCCTTCAACGTCATTACGTTTGTAACTTCATCAGTCTATGAGCGACCCAATGAACAGCACATCAAGAACGACAATAACTATGTACCCACACAGAATTACAGAAGGGTACCCTGTTAATGATATCCTAACAATAAACGGCACTCTAGGACTTGGCCATTTATTCTGGTTAGAAAAGCAGGCTTGTGTGGAGGTACAGCTTTATGTTTTTTAAGTAATGAAGTTGTGAATCTAATTATGGGATTGTAGTATTATTGAACAATAATGAGGTCTGTTTTATTCACGACAATGTGCATAGTCAGTTAAAATATCCTTACTAAGCAGTTAACAGCCCTATTATTTTGTGCCACATGTGCACAAGTTATCTAGTGTATGGTCGAATCTCATCAAACAGGTTGAGAATTAAATCTGCAGAGGAGCTTAGGATCGCATTATTGGCATACGAAATAACAGAACCTAATCCAAACCTTATTTCTACTGTGAAGGAAGAATTACCTACTTCTTTTCCACTCCTCTAAAGCCCTCACCATGATTAAAAAATGTGATCTTTTGTCACATTATTTAGTACAAAATTTGCTTAAGGCTCCATTGTACATCTCCATTTCGAGCCTCAAAAAAGTCAAGCCATTGTTACCTTCTGCATAGTGAATACATCCGGTTCACTGCAGTAATCCGGAACTGTTCTGTTTTTAAGCGGGAGGAGCTTCCACTGATGGTGCCAAGAATTAAACGCTGATAGTCCCTGAAACAGGCTCTTTCTAGTAATTGCTCCATCGTCGACTTCTCAGAGGCTTTCAGCGTTGTACTTGTAGGTAGTTCACTGTCATCTGAAACTGTGAATAATGAAGATAGAACATTTGTATATTTATATTCAGACAGCACAAATCCCTATATTATTTAACCATCAACTACAAACAATCAACCATAATTATAGCTAGTAAGCAAATACATCTCAGTGTCTCCTTAATTCTAAGTGATAGGAGCACAAGTGGATTACATTATTAATACAGGGGATGGCAAAGGCTCAACTGCCTATTTTTGTATTGCAGTGAGTTTCTTAACTCTGTAACCATTGCTAAATATGCTTAAAAATTAAATCTATAGTATAGATTGCCCACATTTTTATCCATCTAACCATTGTCCATTAGTGAGCAGCATTCATTTTATTACAGTCACCTGTATGTGTTTTTCCTAGTATTTTAGCTAGACTTGTGATCCAATGAAAAGCAATATATCATAATAATGACTGGTGTGGCTTCTGGAATAGAAAACACTGTGATGACTTTTTACACAAAACAGATACTTCTCATAATATATATATAATATATTCCTACTGATTTCAATAAAATCAAAATACACCGCATATAAAAGAGGGTATTTCTATAATGGCAGTAAAGCAACAATCCACCCATCCAAATAAAACCTACCTTCAATCTTCCAGCTAAGATCAAATGGCTAAAATGGGCACAAACAGAATGAACAAAGTTGAGGACCCGTGAAATAGAGAGAACTGGCAGTTTACTCATGAGCATGCAGTTACTCATTTCCATCATGTTTTCATAGCTGAATCAACTTAATTTCCGTCAAGCGGATTTTGTTCACTGAAATCTGGATGGTGTCTGTGCGGGTCTATCAGTCATGAGGGGGACCGATCAGGACACATCAACGTGAAAGGAATTAATAGGTGTATGCTGCATAAAGATTATTTATCTGTAAATGGTTAGTTTTTTAGGTGGATTTTGCTATAGACCATAGTAGGGTCATAACCACTGCATGTTGTCCAAAAATCGCAACACATCAAATTTTTTAGAGAGCTGGAACCCCATTACGTTTTCTTGATGGGTGAGCAGGGACAGAAGCCAGATCATACTGGAAACCGCTGCAGGGTCCCTCCATGGAGGTTAAAGTGTTTCTTTTCCAATGCCCCACATAATCCATAGGGAAGAGTGACCAGAATACCAAGACAATAGAAGCAGCTGTTCACACTCGTCACTAAATAATTTATGGATTCTGCTCACACTCAAGTTATATGCTAACGGAGCAAGAGAGTTGGTGGCTCTTAGCCATGGGTTTTGGTGCCTACTACTGCTAACCCCAACTTTATACCTCAACACAATATTTTGCAGGAGAGAGAAAGGAATAGTAGTGGAGGCTGTGGGTACCCAATATGTTGTTCCTAACTTATTACTCTATGTAGTGGAGGCTGTAGGAGCCCTCACCCTGTTCAATAAATTAATTAAGCGATCTGGGGCGTGGTGCCATTCAACTCCAATCCTCAGCTTCCTTTGACATATGATTTTTGAAGCAGACAATGAAGGAAATAAGCAATGCGAATGTGTTTTCATTAAGTAGAAAAACATGTTTGTTTGCATGAGTTTAAGTCTGCATAACTAGGCTGTAAATTTAAATAACTGGGCCTCAGCCTGCTTTCACTGACACTCATTTTAAATGAGGATAACGTATCGGTGCATGAACAAGCTTCTAAAATGCATGGTTCTCTGAAGTGTTTTTCCTTTTCATAAAACTGACAGTACGGGATTTATTTTACCGGGTTGATTTCTTGTACTAAATAAAACTTATGTACTTATATACCTTAGGAGAAGTCACCAAACACCCAAAAGGTGATGGGAGGAAAGCTTGGAACTTGTCTAAACACTGCCAATCGCGTGGGGTAGCTTCAGAGTCCATTGTTTTTTTGCCCACCATGCCACCTCAGTTTGAACCCTGTCATATGAAAATTAGCCATGACCCTGCATGCAAATCAGTCACGACACAGCTCCAAAAGAAACACTCGAACCTGAAATGCCAGGCCATATCCTCCCTGAACTCAGGTAGCCCAAGACCACTTTCGGATTCGACTGTGCCATTGGAACCTACATGTAGCTTAGTTCCAGTGGCACAGTGAGCACAGAACCCATGCCTGGGGATACCCATGCCACTCAGAGCAGTACATCGAACACACAAAAGATGATGCGAGGAATGCTTGCAATTTGTCTAACCACTGGCAATCACTTGGGGTAGCTTTCCAACTGATTGTTTTACCGCAATGTAACCTCAATTTGGACCCAACCAATATCAAATCAGTCTTGAACCTGCTACAATAGGAATAGTCCAGCTCGATCTGCTAGGCCAGGTCCTCCCCGAACTGGATCACAAACAACCCAAGACCAGTTTTGCTCTGATTGGGGCTCGTCAATCGGGTGTGGCTTGGTTCCAGTGGCCCAGTGAGCACAAGACCTACGTCTTGGCATACCCTTGCCACAACGGGTGGAACATCAGAACAGGATGGAAGAAATGCTTGCAATTTGTCTAACTACTGACAACTGTCCAGGACAGCATTTCAACCCATAGTATTTTTTCTCACCATGCCACCTAAGTTTGGATTCAGCCATATGCAAATCAGTCTTAACCCTGCTCCAATAGGAATAGTCCAGCCTGAACTGCCAGGCTAGGTCCTCCTCAAACTGGAACACAAGCAAATCAAGATAGGTTTCACCCTGATAGGGGCTAGTCAGTTGAATGTAGCTTGGTTGCAGTGGCACAGTGAACACATGACCCACGTCTGGGCATACCCTTGCCAATTAGGGCGGTACATGAAACAACAAAGGGTGATGGGAGGAATACTTGCAATTTGTCAAACCACTGGCAATCACTCAGTTTAGCATTCCAATTCATTGCTCCTATTCAAGGAGGGTAAAGACTGATTTGCATATGGTAAATTCCAAACTGAGGCGCATAGTGTTCAAAATTACAATGGGTTGGAATGCAACCCTGAGTGATTGCCACAGGTTAGTCTTACTGCAAGAAATACTCCATCTCCTTTTGTGTGTTTGCATTAGGAGGGAACCATGTTGGGATGTTCTCATATATTGCAATATTCAATGCCTTTTGCCTAGGCTTCAATGAGACACAAACATTCAGAAACTCACTACGGTTTGTTAGGCTGCATAAACAGTAAATATGCAGCAAACTTGGTGTTTTACGAGATGTAACTTGTTGAATGTATCTTATGTATTCCAGCAGTAATTAATTAATTTGCCTGCATCTTTGTTAATGTAGCTCAATTATGTTACATCACACCATGCTGAGTGTGAGGTTTTTCACTGTCTGAAACTTATCTAATCTGTAATTTCTGGGAGATGTGCCAGAACTTTTCCTTGCTTTTAAACTAAGCAGACCCTAAATAAAGTTTTCAATTTGATTTTATATTTAGAACTTTTGTTCTTTTTTTGAAGGCAGTTAGTGTGCTTGCTGATTTATAGACTTCTTAAGCCTTTCCACAGGGCTAGACTTCCTATCGGTCCACTTACTAATTTATATTTAGACTTTTCTTGACTCACAAACTGAGAAGATTATGCCAGTTCTTTGCTGAACTGTATTTTGGTTCTAGCCAATTCCCTTATGTTATGACCTATTGCAATTGCCTATATTTGTCAAGCATATTTGTTGCTAATCAAAATCTGCCTATTTTTGCCTTCTGTAATTATTCTTTAGTTCCTCCCAAAGATTTTATAGGTTTGACATTGAATTTTATCCTGCATAGGTTTTATTTGCACAAGGGCCCTATCGTTTGGGACTCACAAGTGCTGAGAACAACAACCTGTATCATAAATGATCCTTTGGCAAATCACCTGCAAAAGAGTTAGACCAGTAAGGCACACATGAGAAATATGCGACTATTGGTGACATGGGAGAGTTGGCAGGAATGAATGACACTACTGGGGAGATCATCTTTAGATACCATTGATGTAAAAGCCGTGCACCAATTCCAAAAACGTATGATTTCAAAGGTAAAAAACACATTTGTAAGTTTTCAAAGTGAAAATGAAAAATGAGTCTCAATAGCACCCATTTGCGATCACATCAAATTGGATCCAGTCGGATGCCTAGGGAAAATTCTACGGTAAGGAAACTGCACTTAGAAGTCTCTATCAGATATGCAGTTTGTGACACATGAAAATGAATTGGCTCATGTCTTGATGTTGAGGCTTAGACTTTTATAGCTAATTGGTAGTCGTTTTATCATAGGGTATTCAAAGAACAGAATGTCGGGATAAGCCTAGGAAGGAACATTGCCATCCAGTGTGAACAAAATGAGCCAGTCACTATTTAAGCAAGGCCACTTGGTTCCAGTAGCCCCTCTCCAGCCAACAATACGCTTTGAACTGCCACACTAGAACCTAGCTGTTTGCTAAGGAGATGCTAAACCACAAGATGGAAACATCTGTCAATAGAATTTAAAGAGGAAAGGTAGACTTAACCCAGCTAGTGAGGACAGCCAGCTAATACCCTCCTCAATAGACACCCCACAATACCAAACAACTATTGTCCCATGACAAACCTCCCCAACTACATATAAAGCAAAAGAAAAGGAGTTTGTGGCTTAGCTGCAAGCCAACCTAGAACTTTTCTGGCTGTCCACTAACCAACTCATACACTCTAGTATGCACCATAATCAAGGAAGAGAAGCAGAACTTCCTCCACATATGATGACACATTAGAAGTGACTGATGAAGAGGTAAGAGTTTTACTCAACCAATGTGGTGGTTATAATACTAGGGCTCAGTGAACCCTTCTTCAGTATTTATATTTTGCCCAAACAAATTCTCCGAGATCATAATATACATAACCAATGACAACACACAATAATACCTCACAGCTATTCACAAGTTAGACACTAAACTAAACTCTTGTCCTACACCACTTAATATTAAAGCAAGTATGCCAAGGATCTTCTGTAGGTCCAGTGGATCCAAGTCAGTGATATTGCAAATATCCAAACTAGAATGTATATCGCCCCAAGATTCCCTTCCCTAAAAGTAACCCGCTTCCACTGTCTAAATGACAACAGTTTGAGTCTCACAGTGGTCTACAATACAACTATGTTCAAAAACCACCATTTGTATCCACTTGCCACCTCTACTTAAATACCCTTTGATTGATTTCCTTCTTCCAGGCCTGCCACAATCTGAAGCTTGTCTGCTCCAGCTCTGACTGCAAATTCTTGGTATCTGGCCTCCTAAAACACCCAATATGCCACGTGTTGACAAACCAGAACATAGCTGCTAGACATACTCTATGACTTCAATTATTTGCAACAAAAAGGCCAATAACACTTCAATGGCTCACAGTACAAGCACGTTTAACGAAGTAGTATGTCTGCCTTACATGTAGATATATCAAGGCCTCAGGACACCTATGACCCAAGATAAAGCCAATTAAAACTGACTTCATACTTACAAACATAGCTGCTCTCCGACAGAAAGTAGAGATTTGGCTAACCAATGCTCTGAACACTGGAACACTCTGCTTTGAGCCCACTGAATGGAACAACGCTTCCTACCATTTCAAAAAGATGTAAATACTCTTGTTCTACCCTCCTCTCTACGCATATCTGCTGACAGCTTGATGCAGGTGCTTTCCCACTGTATGACATAACTTGCATTTTCTCCTACCAGAAAGGTCATCATCTTCATTCCAGCCAGGGCGGTTTCCTTTTTCCTCCACTATAATGCTAGTCTTCTTCTTTGCCGTATACGGACGGCCAATCGTCATTTTTCCAGCAAGTTTGGCTCCTTTAACAATTGTTTTCGAGAAGGTGCTAAAATTCAGAAAGGAGTGGAAAACTGCACATCAGAAAAGCGAATAAAAAAAACTTTTTAAAGATTCTAGAAGTAAACATTAAAAGCGATCTACCTCGAGGGAGAAGACTTTAACTGTGTCACACATGGTCATAATGTTTTTTAATCCAATTATAACTACCGTAAGTGCTAGAATACAGGTTAGTAAACCCCGTTGAAGGCTAGTCATTCCACAGTAATAGTCATTGGTTTCATAAATGCTTTAAAAACACCACTTCAACCTCAATAAATTCCAGACACATATTTCAATCTTAAAGAACTGTAGTGTTGCTGTTTTTGGTACAAACGAAGGAAAGCATACATTTGCAAACGCAGTCATTATAAGCCAGATAGTCCAAATGCTGTTCATTTCAGTGATTGAGCTCCAGAGGGACGGTTTTCAAAGAAATTCATCTACTGACCAGTTTCTTTAGTGCTCTGTCAATACATATCAAGCACAGGCTCGGTTTTTTAGCCTGTCAATAAATATAACAAACTAGATATTTGTGTTGGCTTGCACAAAACTTTCCTGTTCATCTAGTGAACTGGGAAATCGATGTCCTAACACCTAATAAAAAATCCAGATAGACAAAAACATATGAAACTTGTGAGAAATCGGGCTGTTGCTTGAGGGGGGTGTGACCCCTTCTCAAGCAACAGCTACAGTTTGTGTCAGGGTGAACCACAAAAGTTACTAAATTGACCTGTGCTTATCCCTGTGGTAACATGGCACAGAAGGAGTCAGGCTTAACTTATGACGCACTGCGCTAGGTATTTATGCAGCACTCAAACAGTAATAAAGTGAAAAAAACCTCAAAAGAAAAATTACACACAAACTTAGGAAAATGTAATTAAGTATTTGACACCAAAACGACAAAAATCCAGTCAGTAGAATCGGAGATATACAATTTCAAATATTTAAGGTAAGTATAAGGCATAAAAGCACAAAGTGGCACTCGCAGCCATCTGGCCGTGCGAGACCGGGTGAAAGTAAAGTTCAGGCCGACAGCGATAGGGCAGGAATCAGGGACAAGGTTTTTTTCGCATTGACTTCCTTTCGAAGTCTAGAGCGAAATGTCCAGTTCGTAGTGGCGGACGCCGCGGCGAGCTGGGAGGGCATCACAGAAGGTGATCGCTGTAGCGCAAAGAGCAGGCCGTGCGTCGCGGACAGTCGTCGCTGTAGCTAGAAAATACTGTCTGCCATCGCAGACAGTCGTTGCAGGAGCTTCATGTTGGCAGTCACCGGGACTGTCAATGCTGTTGTGCCGGTCGTCGCTGACGGTCGTTCGTTATAAAGAGAAGAATCAAATTCCCCGCAGCGCTGCATTGATGGCCAGCATGGTCAGCATGATCTTGGCGCAAATGGGCCAGTTCGTGGTTGCGAAGAACCAAATACTTCAGAATTTTTCTTTCTTTCTTTGGAGAGGAGCTCAACTGATGACACACCAAGGTTCCAGGGCCTGGGAGAAACCTCTTGGCGATCAGGAACTAACTCCAGTAGAGGTCAGCAGGGCTCTGGGTAGGTCCAGGCAGCTAGACAGATGGAGGGAGGCCTTTAGAGCTTGTTATGTACCTGTACTTCTGAGAGGAGGTCAGTCAGCTGACACTTGGAGTCACTTCAGCCTGGGATGAAGGATACAGGTCCAGTGTTCCTTCTCAGCAGGTAGGGCAGGCCTCAAGTAGCAGAGCAGCAGGTTCAGGACTGTACTGAAGAGTTGGGTCTGACAGGTCCAATAGTTCTACCTGGTGCCAGCTTTGAAGTGGGAGAAGCTCCTGCGTTTCTTCCTACAGAGGTAACAGGAATATCCTGCCTTGGTCTCAGTCTGACTGGGGGCACAATACACTAGTGTGACGTTGTTTGTGTGTCAGCTGAGCCAGTGTCTTTGAAGTGCAAATGTGGTAGGTGATAGCTCCACCCCCTATCAAGTCAGCGATAGCCCATATTGCCAACACCCAGACTCTACTTTGTGATACGGTCCGTGAGGGATACACAAAGGTCAACTGCCAACTACACCCAGTAATGTGATGCAGGAACAGACTTCAGGGACTAAAAGACTGGGACAAGAAAATGCCAACTCTCTAAAAGTGGCACCCTCAGAATTGTGACTTAAAATCCGACTTTACCACAAAAGGGGTTTTTAAATTGCAGTCTTCTTGCAAATTTGACCAGTGGCTGCCGGCATGACTCGGAAGTGGTATGGCGGGCGCGGGTGCGGGGCGTGAGAGGTAAATGCAAAACAAAAACAAAATTACACACTTACCTTGCCGCCGGGTCCCTCTGCCATATCTCTGCTCCTTGCTCCTGCTCTCCTTATGTGACAAGAAGCCAGGAAGAACAGCCAGGGTCCCCTGACCAATCACAACGCTGCAATGTAGCGTTGTGATTGGTTGTGAGTGTCCTGGTTCGACGTTCAACCAGGGAATGGGGGCCTGGGCATGTTTTCCATGAAGGATGGAGAGCGGGTTAAGTGCGCAAGACTGGTTTGGGCAGCCAGAGAGGGTCAACCAAACAGTTATTGCGCACTTAGGAGTGGGAAAACAACTCCTCCCCTGCCCTGCTCCATGAGCAGAGCAGCCCCGCTCGCAAAGGAAACATAAAATGATAACTCAAAGTTATTATCATCTTATATTTCCTTTCCTTTACACTGCTCAAAAGCAGTGGTGCGACGCCCATCCGCCATAGCGGAGGAGCCGCCACTGAACGTGACTTAATTCTCCATTGAAAATGGTTAAAATTTTAAAAAGCAGAGACAAAGCATACTTATTTTTCAAGAGTAAACCACACAACAAAACCTAATTAAGGACATAAGATATCGTGTTATCCAATATGAAAAATCGAGAAGGGAAGCTGGTGGCTCTGTGAATGTACTTCTCTAGTTCACAGAAAAGAATGCATTTGAATCAGGTGGAAGATGCTTATGCATGATTTAGGACATCAGGAGATAAAGTGCCTGTTGCGCTACCATCGAATCAACTCATCACCATCTCTAGTTTTGGCAACTCTTCTATAAGCATCTGCAGTGGAAAATTCTTAAGGCAGAGAGGGTAAATTTCGGACTCACGGACATTGAATAATACCTATTGGGTTATGTAAATGTACTCATGTTATGAAGGTTGCACGTTTGCCTTCATGGGGGGAGGGCATGGGGGCAGGTGGTTACTGTTTATTGTTACTGTGAAGTATTGTTCGAGTACATGGGAAAATAAGACTTTTTTAAAACTGTTAAAGCAGCTTGTTCTGTCTTGCAAGCAAGGACTCGATTTCAGGAAAAGTTACAATCATGCAAGCTCCATCCCTCAAACCATCCAGGAAGGGTGGACCTATCACAAGGCAGTTGTTCTTTTTTATGTGTTTGTTGCTGTAAGCTTTTCAAATGCAAGAGTGTTCTACCCCAAACAGTCTCAGTCAATGAATTAATAGTTCTATCAGTATTTATAGATGCAAAAATTGCTGCCAAATGTTTACATATCAATCTGATATCCTTCAACTAGCTTGCAAGTCTATCCTTAAGGGTCTTCAGAATCTAACCTTACCAATAAACTCTGACAAATTAGGAAACACCTAACAAGTGCTGAGAGTTATAAAGCGTATTAAATGCAGACTTTTTCTTGCATTATGGAAGAATCTGCAACCGACTCCTATTCCTTATTATTTCTTTCTTTTTTACTACTGGATGGCATGTTCTCATTGATATATAGTCAATTAAAGGTCTACTAATAGTTGCATTTACAGTTCATTTGAAACCTAAGTGTATGTGTGAGCCTAAAATGTTCATATCTTTTCTCGTGTGAAGAAAAATAGCGGTATGATTTCCAAATGATGTAGAAACATTTACTTCGACAAATAGTGCACAGCTTCTATATTTCAGTCAGTGAACTTAACTGGTTGTTCAAAGACCCACATATTTTCTTAACGAAAAGTAGAAGTTGGACTGAGCAAGGGAAGACTTTCAACACGTTTTTGTAGAAATTCAAAATGTTTATAAGACACATCACTGAAAAAATATAGGTGCTGAAAAGCTTTTAACTAACTGTGAATAGGTCCTAATGAAAAACAACGCCTCTTGTTTAGAAGGTGTAACATATTTTATGGTGCAGCCCTAGAGTGGAAAACAGGTATTTTGCTCAATTTTAAACCTGCATGACATATATTCAGCTATGAAGTAAAAGAACAATTAAACACGAGAGTATAAATTCTGCCTTTGGGGATGCAATCTCTTAGAAACTACTTGCCCTAAGTAATGTTTCTATAAAACTGGCTCCAGAGTCAAAATCTTATCTTGAAGAAAAGTTTACAGAGGCGACACAGGCGTGTTTTTTTCGACACATCTGAAGTCAACAACAATGTGATAGAAAAAGTAGCTGTAAAGTTTGTATGGCTCTAACAAATGAATTTTTGAAACTTCTGCCAAAATACAATAGTGTGCTCCCTTAGGGCGTTATACTGATGTAAAAACCTTTTCTTTGGCTCAGTCAGAGGGTCGCTCCCTAAAATGAAGAGAAGAATCACAAAGGAGTAAATCCGAGACCTGCACGTGGTGCAACACTGCCGAATGGATCAGACTCTATAAGATTTAACTATTATTTCACATCTATCATCTGATTAAGATCACACGAATATCAAAACTAACTCAATATAACCACTAACTGCAAGATAAACTCAGACAATCGACCCAAACTAGTCAAGGGTTCCAATAATTCAGATAGTTCGCAGTCGCTTCGGCAGCAGGGACATCCCAATCTACATCTCCTTCTTGTATCCTTCACAAGAAGAGTAGAGTAAAGCGCAAACTCACTGATAGTTGCCTTCATCAGAATCAGAAGCTTTGTTAATAATAAGCCTATATAATAGATCCATGATGGACAACAGAAAAAAACCAGAAAGATATAGCTTGTGGGTTAGTGGAGTTGTATGCTTGTTTGAATGCAAAAGATTTGCACGCTAAGAACAATTTTGAAGTTGAAAAACTAAATGACTAAATGACTGAAAATGAAATGGAGGGCACTCTTATGGTGTCCACACCCACAAGTTTCAGTAATATTTTCTGAACCTGTGTTCTTCTGCACTCTTTTTGGCATCATACCATGATGGTATAAAAGCACATTTTGTAAACACACTACCATCACTTGTGGCGTTCATCTGAAAGAGACAATTAGTTATGGATTCCTCACCTTAGAATAGATACCCCAGCAATACCAACCCTGTTGGTGGGTCAGCGAACCAAGTTCACACCAGAAAGTCCTGGAGAACAGAACAGCCAAAGAAGCCATCTCTCCAGACTTTGATGCCCACGTAGCTGCCTGACCGATGTCATTGAGGGGAACTCCCCATCCCAAAACAGTGGTAGCTGCCGTCACCATGGTGGAATGGGCGGATAATCCCACTGGAGGTTATTTCTTTGCCAAAGAGTAGCAAGCTTTGATGCATAAAACGGCCCACCTAGAGATGGTCCGTTTGTGCACGGCCCGACCTTTATTGGCACCTATGTAGCCAACAAAGACCTGGGCATCCACCCGGAATTGCTTGGTGCGATCCAAATAAAATGAAAACGCAAGTTTTGGATCCAGACGGTGGTGCCTCTCTTCCTCCTTAGAAGGATGCGGAGGCGGAAAGAAGGTGGACAAAGTGATGGTTTGACCAATGTGGAAAAAAGTAACCACCTTGGGAAGAAAGGAAGATCTGGTTCTGAGGACAACCTTTTCTGGATGAACAGCCAGAAAAGGAGGCTTTGCAGAAAGAGCTTGGAGCTCACTCACCCTGCGAGCAAAGGTGATGGCAACCAGAAAGGCAGTCTTTAAAGTAAGAAGTCAAAGAGGACGGTAATGAAGCGGCTCAAAGAGAGTGCACATAAGGTAAGTAAGAACGAAATTCAAGTCCCACTGAGGCATTACGAAGGGAACAGGAGGAAAAAGATGAGTAATGCCCTTAAGGAAGCGATTTACAACAGGGGACTTGAAAAGAGAAGACTGGTAAGGAAGCCTAAGAAAGACTGAAATGGTAGCCCGTCAAAGTGCACAGAGTAGAGCCCTGCTGGTCAAAAGACAGGAGGAACAAGAGCACCTCAGAAAGGGGGGGCAGAAAGGGGATCCACAGCCTTTTGCTGCGTACCATGCCACAAATTTGTTCCGTCTGCAGGCGTATACCATCTTAGTGGAGGGACGCCTGGCTGCCAAGATAATAGCGCAGACTTCGAGAGGAAGGTCGAAGGCCATCAGCTGGTGCCGATCAATCTCCATGCAAGGAGGTGGAGACTGGACAGGTTCGGGTGGAGGACCATCTCCCGCTGCTGCGACAGAAGATCCTCCTGAAGAGGCAGTCGGATCGAAGGATCAATGGGCATTTATAACAGCTCGGGATACCAGACTCTTCGTGCCCAATCCGGAGCCACAAGGATGACTTGGGCCCGGTCGCGCTTGATTTTCTTCAGCACTCTGGGCAGAAGTGGTATAGGCGGAAAGACTCCAGTCGCGATTAAAAGCGTTGCCTAGCGAGTGCTGCCTTGGAAATTCCAACGCGCAGAATTGATCTAACCAAGGCTCTCCCCACTGCTGAAAGAGATCTTGCACCACCTCCGAGTGAAGACGCCATTCGTGATCCATCATGCACCTGCGGCTGAGTTCGTCCTCCCTGGTGTTCAGTGAACCTGCCAGGTGTTGAACCACCCGGGATATGCCCTGGTGTTCCAGCCATGTCCAGAGACGGAGAGCTTCTTGACAAAGGGTCCATGACCCCACCCCGCCTTGTTTGTTGCAGTACCACATGGTGGTGGTGTTGTCCGTGAACACCTGCACCACTCTTCCCCGGACAGAGGGAAGGAATGCTTTCAGTGCAAGATGGATCGCCCGAAGCTCTAGCAGGTTGATGTGGAGCCCAGACTCCGCCTGAGACCAGAAACCTCTGATCACCGCCTCTCCCATGTGGCCACCCCACCATAGAAGTGATGCATCCGTCACCACTGCGTACTCCGGTTGGGGAAGGGAGAGGGATCTGCCGTTGACCCAATCCTGGTTCCTTAGCCACCACTGCAATTGACATGCAGTGCCCTCCGAGATCTGAATGCAATCTGATAGATTGCCCTGATGTGGTGCCCACTGGAACTTCAGGTCACACTGCAGAGCCCGCATATGCCACCTGGCATGATCGACCAGCAAGATGCAGGAGGCCATGAGGCCCAGCAGCCTCAGGGTCATTCTGACCCAAACCTGGGATAGAGGCTGAAAGATCGGAATCATAGCCCGAATATCCTGGACTCGCTCCTCGGGAGGATATGCCCGAAACTGCATCGTGTCCAGAACCGTTCCGCTGAAAAGGAGCTTCTGAGATCGAATCAGGTGTAACTTTGGCACGTTTATGGTGAACCCCAGCAAGTGCAGGAGGTCCGCCGTAGTCTGGAGGTGGGAGGCGACTGCCTGGGGTGAGCCCGCCTTCCAACAGCCAGTCGTCGAGATAGGGGAAGACTGGAACCCCTTATCTGCGCAGATGAGCTGCGACCACCGTCATCACTTTCGTGAACACCCGAGGGGCGCTGGTAATGCTAAAGGGGAGAACAGTAAACTGAAAGTGCTTGTGGCCTACCGTGAACTGCAGGTAAAGCCGGTGGGCCGGCAGGACGGGGATGTGAAAGTAAGCGTCCTGAAAGTCCAATGCTACCATTCAGTCTCCAGGGTTGAAGGCAGACAGGACCTGAGCTAGCAACTACATTTTGATCTTCTCCTTCCAGAAGAAGCGGTTGACGTTCCTGAGATGCAAGATAGGACGCAGGCCTTTGTCCTTCTTGGGCACCAGAAAGTAGTGAGAATAACAACCACAACCTACTTCTGGGGCAGGAACTCGCTTGATGGCTCCCTTTGCCAAGAGAGCCAAAACTTCCTGTTGGAGAAGGGCCAGATGATCCTCCGACATGCAATGGTGCTGAGGTGGCATGGATGGAGAGTTAGTCTCGAAGGGGAGGGAGTACCACCTTCGGACTATTTGCAAAACCCAGCTGCCAGACGTAATGGTACACCAGTGGGGGAGGTGATGGCGAATCCTGCCACCCACTGGTGATTGGTGGCCCTGAAAGGTCAGGCTAGGAGGGTTTGGAGGCTGCTGCAGAGGGGGCGGTGGTGGACTGGCCCACTTGCTGGCCCCCAGACCCACGGTGGTGGGTCCCACGTCCCTGTGCGCATAGGGGCTGAACAGCTTGCACCGGGCTGTGTCTCTGGGTGGAACGTGGTGAGGAACCCTTTCTGTAGCCACAAAAGGGACGAAAAGCAGACTGCATAGGGCGGGTGGTGGAGAGGCCCAAGGACTTGGCCTTAGCCCAAGTGTCCTTGAAGCACTCTAGTGCGTTGTCTGCTTTGTCACTAAACAGGCGACAGCCATCAAAAGGCATGTCCAGAAGGGGAGCTTGGACATCCCCGGAAAAAACAGTCGACCTCAGCCAGGTGTAGCGTTGAAGGGCTACAGACGTTGAAATTGTCCTGCTAAGCGAGTCAGCGGTATCCAGTCCACATCTGATGATGAACTTGGCTGCGTCTCTCCCCTTGGCGACTGCATGGGAGAGCATGGCCCGGGCCTCCTACGGGCACTGTGGCACCACCTGCGCTACCATATCCCACACAAAATGGGTGTAATGGCCAAACAGACATGCAGTGTTCACCGACCGCAGTCCCAAGCTGGAGGAAAAAAACATCTTCTTCCCAAGATGGTCAAGCTACTTGGATTCCCCATCAGGGGGAGCGTTAGGGAATGCGCCTTTGGATGTAGAGGCTTGGACCAGCAAGCTCTTAGGGGTAGGGTGTTGGGAGAGGAAAGTGGGGGCGGGTGGTGGCGTCAGGCAATCATCCTATCCACAGGAGCCCCTGTGTTGGGCCTAGACCAGGTGCCCAAAAGGATGTCAGTGAGGGCCTCATTAAACGGCAGCAGGGGTTCCGAAGAGCTCGCTGCTGGTTGAAGCACCTCTGTCAGGAAGTTAGTCCTGACCGCTACCGTAGTGAGCTCGATGTTGAGAGCCTCGGCCGCACTACGCAACACCACTGTGTAGGAAGCTCCCTCATCCGTAGCCACGGTAGGAGGAGACAACATGCCAACATCTGGGGAGGTGTCCAGACCACTGGTATCCCCCAACTCCTCTCTTCAGTCCGGATCATACTCTAACTGGTGAGTTTTAAAGGGTCTCTAGACCCCTACCAGTACTCCTCACCCTCCTCTGGTTGTCAATCTGGCCTAAAAGAACCAGGGGGGAACAGGGGTACAAAAGTATTCATCGACGCCGGTGGGGACACAACCGGTGTCAGCTGCAGGAGTGGTGCCGGTTGAATCGACGCCGGTGGAGGTGTTATAAGGTCGACCGGCGCTGATCCGGATCCAGGCCTGGATCCAAGGGGACCCTGCGGTGCCGGGGCCGAAGCTTCCGCCGTCGAAGGCCCAGGGCACCCAGACGAGTCCGCGGGGCCCGAGGGCACGCCAGCAGAGTCGGGCTGCCCAAAGATGGCATGCATCGCTTCGTAGAAAGTTTGAAGCTGGGCAGGTGTCGCTCCGGGTCCCGGAAAGGAAGGGAAACTGGTAGCCGACCCTCCGGGCTCCATATGAGGAGCCTGGGAAGGGGCACCACCCGCATCCCTCGTTGTGTCGGCAAATGAACGGGGAGAAGTCGAAGAGCGACGATGCTTCTTCGACTTTTTCTTGTGCTTCGACTTACCTGAGAAGTGCGAAGACTTCAAAGACGAGTGGTGGTGGTGGCTCCGCAACCGGGACCTCGAAAGCCGCGGAGCCGACTGAATTGCCTCGAGAAGCTTTCGGGACCACCCGCGCATAGACTCTGTATTCATGGTCCGGCAGCCAGAACACGACTTGGGATCGTGGTCCTGTTCCAGGCACCACAGTCACACGTGGTGCAGAAACGACATTAGCTTTTGGCAGGAACTGCTAGCCTTGAAACCGGGCATCCCTGACATGCACCAGGAGCCGAAGACTCAAAAACGGCGTCGACAAAAGTCAGCAAAAACTCAGTCAAAAAGTGACTGGAGGTAAAGCTCTCTCCGGATCTGCGCTGGCTGGCGCGAGGGCGGCATCTAAGTAGCTACCGCGACGTCATCCCGGTGACCACGATGCCAACAACGAACGCGGAGCTAACCGACGCCACCTTTCAACGTGCAGAGGTACTGCTGACAAAAAATTATCCGAATCCAGTCTGACGCCTGGGGGTAATTCTACGGTGAGGAATCCATAACTAATTGTCTCTTTCAGATAATGTGTTTATAGGGAGTGTGTACAAAGGTGTCAAGTGGCCCATAGGGACATTGTCGTTTTACACTAACTTAGCATGAGCATGTTGCAGCTTGCCTGCTGCTTTGTACACGTTACTAAAACGTCTGTTTTTGCAATAATTTCAAAAACTGATTTCATATGAGAACTTATCGCTGTGTTCACTCTCTGTGTGTTCCTGGGATTTTGACTGAACATTATGTGCAAGGTTGAACAACAATGCCCCTTGTTATTTTGTTTTGGCCAGTCCTTTGCCCTCAGACAAAACATACAGATGCAGCTGTTGTTTGGACAGCGTACTTGGGTTTTTAGTGGGGTGCACGAATAGGTGAGACACACTTGGAGAGGGACCTTTCCAGGGAGAAGAGCACCCATTTTACAGATCTACCATCTATAAGCTAAGGTATGGGGTCTGCTGACAAAGACCAGAGATCTTCTAGTATATAATAATACTTCTTCTTAGCAAGGGGAGGGACGTTAGGAACTACAGTCCTTTCTCCATTGTCTTTTTATGATGACATCTTCCGTCATGATTTATAGACTGACTGCTATGCTGACAATATTTGAACTATGCATCTTCCTGCTTGTTGTGGCACATATACTGCATGTTTGGGCACGTTAGTTAAAATAAATATTTTAAACTATTTCATGCCTCCGTCAGATCTTACTGTAGACAAGTGCACAACAGTGAGTTAAAGGGCGTGTCTTGTTACCGCGATTACTGATGGATCTGGGAGTGTTGTGTTCTGGGGTGTCTAATCATTTTTTCTGAGAGTGAGTAGGAGAGCAAGTGCGACACTATAGCTTGTCGGTCCTGGATTCGTGGGTACTAAGTTGGTAGGAAGACTCAGTCCCTATACATCAAGGTCCCATTTCCTGTGCATAGTTCTGTATTTGTGCAGAATGCCTGCAACAAAGGAAGAGAAAGTATTCACTAGCTAACTTAAAAGGTGCCGGTGGCTGTTAAGCACGTCTCTGTACAGTGTGATTCTAGCAAGAGTGACAAGTCCGGTAGCTAACACATTCATGGTGCAGAGCTCAGTCGGTCAAATTCAAGGTGTGACTCAGTCATTAACCTTGAATTTGACCGACTGTTATTATCGAGTCAAACTGAAAATATACAACACACAGTTAATATCAGAGGTGTCATGCTATAAGCAACATACCTCCACATGGTCAGATTAAAATCTATAGAAGAAATGTAAATTTGAATTTGAAGAAGATACATGTGGATGAATAAGTGTAAACTAAAAGAAAATAGTTTGGCTTCATAAGAGATACCTGCATCATTAAAAGTATTTACCAACCAACGTAGTCTACATATACTGTACTGATTGTATTGTGAAGTTATATTGTTTTTACTGCTCCGGAAGAGGCATTGAAGACCTTCGCAGAAGGGTAAGATGCTACTCTATTAATATAGAACTAACCAAAATATGTACAACTGGGCCCCAGTGTTCTATATTAAGCCACACTAGTAGAGATTGGCAGGCTGCTTAGCAGCATGCTGCTCAAAGTCTATATGTTTGAGTTATTTATAACTTTGCATTCTCGGTGGTGTCTTTTGTACGTATTTTGGTTAGTTCTATATTAAGCCACACTAGTAGAGATTGGCAGGCTGCTTAGCAGCATGCTGCTCAAAGTCTATATGTTTGAGTTATTTATAACTTTGCATTCTCGGCGGTGTCTTTGTTATTTAGAGGTCAATGGGGAGCAAGTAGTCAATTATGCGTGCCTTATTATGCTTATTGCACTGTTATCGAAAGGGTGTAGTGTTGTAGCATGTGTTTGAGGACCAGCTTCTTCATGCTGGTGCACTGAAAACTAGGAGGACGTGTTAAGTATGGTTAAGAGCTATAGGACAGAGGAGAATATGGAAAGAGGCTGGCTCAGGTTAACAGGTGTAGGAACAGGCCCGCACATGCACTGAGCACCATTACTAAAGAAAATACAGGACTGAGGAGAAATGAACAAACTCGGATTCAGTTAGTCAGTGTAGGAACAAGTCTTAAGTAATTCATAAGTGTGAGGTGAATGCTCACATTCGGTGTCATGCAAGGAGGACACATTTCCCAACCCCACCTCTTACACTGGCTTCCTTGGAACACTATCGACTGGACCATCACCAAAGAAACGTGTTACTCGACTATACAACACTACACAGCAAAAACACCCCGTAGTATGCCCCGGGGACTGGAACATTGGAATGAAGAGCTAGACAACCCACTTACGATGGAGAACTGGTTATACTGCTGTAGCCAGTTGGAAAGTTTACCCCCTAACTACAGATTATGGCTAATCCACTTCAAATTCCTGCATAAATTATATAGAAACCCTACACAGCTAATGAAGTTGGGACTAAGAGCCACCAGCAATCGCAGGAAATGTAATACACTAGATGTCACTTTTCTCCATCTGGCTTGGGGCTGTCCACAGGCGGCGAAGTACTGGACTAACGTGATTAACATAGTTAAGGAAATCACGGGGAAGACATAGCTTGCACACCACCGGTGGGATTACTGGGTTATGTCAAAGAGCTCCCCCTCTGGGGCTAGTTGCCACACTGCTCTTAATGGCCAAGCGGGAATAGGCATTAAAATGGGAGGACACAGGGGCCGAACACAGACTCCTGGATTAAGGCCGTCGTATACCGCCAAGAGCAACCTCCAGCGTATTGGGCATTAATGCCCACCACATCATGACCCTTAGATATATGAACGCCACAGCTTGTCTGGATGAGAAGCAGAGAAACACTGACCCCTCCACGCGCACATCTCCATAAACAGACGCCAAGAATAAGAGGGATGCATGACACATAGGTTTTCACAATAGATATTAGAGAGAGTTTTGTTGAGGAAGATAGGAACGAGAGTGTAGTTGGAAACACTGCGTATTAGGAATGGACCAATGTCTGGTTATACCTGTGTTTCATGTAACGTAAAACATGACTGAATGCCAAACATAAAAAAGTACGGAATTGTGTAAGGCACTTGACACAATTGCTCAAAATAACATTTGACAAATGCTGCAAGAATAAGTCAATGCTCCCCCACTTAAGGCTCTATGAAACTGTCTGTGTAGAGCATACTGGTTGTAAGATGCAAATGTACAAATAATGCAGCAATTATAATTGTTATGTATGTTACAGACTTTATGTACTAATAAAAATGTATAAAAAATAAAAATGCAAGGAGGACACATAATAGAAGAGATTTGTTTTAACAGTATTTATTTCTACTCAAGAGAGTTGTAGCTTTCAAATGTATCAGTTGTCAGTATCTATGGTGCTGTTCACTTATCCATAACGAAGGTTCCAGCAGGCACCATTTTACGGATTTTCAAATGCAACCTGTAATTCCATTTTTGTGGCTACTGTGTAAGATATGCTGTTTTGGGTCCAGAATGTTGACCGAGGGCCAGAGGAGGACATTTTTAGATTACTTGGGGCTAGACAAACTTCCCTTGCCTGCCGGTTGTGAGATCTTTACTCTGCTTAGAAGCTGATATTAAGGCAGGCAAGAGCCAAGATTTTAGCGTCCTGCTAAACTGCAGGTGATTCCTGGTGGTGTGTATTTTTATTATGAGTTAATTTATTAATTCCATAGTTGGGCAGCTTGGTCTGAGAAGGATGTATCAAAGAGTAGTACTTAAACAATGATTACCACTTCTGAATGGGACATAAGACTATTACAAAAAATAGTCTCAGTGTCGTATTTAACACATTTTGATTTCCTTTTCAGGTCTCGTCAAGCTGCCTGTTGTCAAAGACCAATTGTGAATAATAAAATAGACAGAGAAGGCTCTGGGACTGCCCATTACTCAACACTGGATAGCTTTCTTATCGTTCACTTCCGTGCACCTTGAATCGTTGGCTTTCTCGTGTACTCTGGTGTTTCTGTCAGTAGTATTTCAATCTCGTTTTTGTTTGTATTGCATGTATTCTTCCACTTTCTAGACATTAGACTCTGCGTTTCAGTACATCTGAGGTACTATTCTATCTTTTTCTCTCTCTCTCTCTCTCTCTCTCCATACTACCCACTACTTCTTTCTCTTCCTTCCTCTCTCTATTAAACCAGCCTCACCCACCTAGTACCACCTTGCTACCTTAGTCCCCTCACCCTTTAAGGGGCAGCAGCTGTGCAATCATATTAAAACGGCTTTATACCCATTCCAAGATGGCGCATGTGTTTGTGAGGTGGGCAGCCCTGAATTAACTGAACAATTTGTGTGATTACTTAAAACCATTACAAAATGTATCAAAATCACATTCCAAAAATTCATAATCTACACAAAAACACCATATAAAAGTTTGGTCATGCATAAATTGTAAAAAGTTTTTTGATGCATACAAGCAAGCCGTTTCGTTGCTGGACACAATTACGCTAAAGCAGATGTTACGTGCTGGAGCTGAGTTTTATTGGGCAGTAGGCTGCTCCCTACTGTGGCACACATGTATTTCTGGCAAATCGTCCTCTAACAGTTTGCATGCTTGGTGTACAAATTTTCCAAATTTGGATTTTTCAGTCGCTGTTTCCAAAGTGAATAATAGGAGATTTTTTCAGTCTCTTTAATGGACTGCATACCATGATGTAGACAAATTTGCCTTTGGAGGGTGCGACGGGTGAGATGCAGTGCCGGGCAGCAGCATAGTAAATGGACCAGGGATTTCTTTCAATAATAACAGCCTACCATGTATGATATTTTTGATAGACTTTCAGCAGGCCTTCAGTTCTCTTATTGGGAGTGGCATCAACCTTGCCCGTTATATTTTCTCTAGACCACGTTTGCCGAATGCCTGGTAAAAGAGTGATTTACTTGACTGGGATATTTGGGCTGTTATTACGGAGTCATGTGTGCCCGTCTCCAGTAGGGCTTTGATATCCATTGCTCATGAGCAGAGAACCAATTGCTTTTTTACTGAGGCTTTGATAGTAGTTTAATTGATGGTATTTTGGGTCCAATTCTCTTCTGTGAGCTGCAACTTCTCCTCCGCGGTTTTGAGGTTGATAGAACCAGGATTGTTCTTAGTTATGAAGATTGTTGTTAGAACTGCAAGCATTGAGCTCTCTAGCGCCGCAATTTTTTGATTAAAAAGAATCCGCAAGGCACCATACTTTCAAGTTTTTGGTTGACAAGGCCAAATTAGAGTCTAATCAAGGTATTCCTAGTATGGGAAGGCCTGAAAGATTCCCTTGAAACACATGCACTGGAGCTTGTCGAGTTTGGCTGCCAGTGTACCCAGAAAGACTTGCTGAGTGTAATTAACGAAGGCAGGCGTTTTGCCCTACTCACCCTTATAAAGGGCGTAGGAGTTGGACGCCCATTCCAAGCGCGTTACTTAGTTTGCAAAGCACGCGAATGACCATCTTTCCTTTATTCATAATTTTTTCTAAGTGTATGGTCGGTTTTCCCTTTTCACAAAGCCATGACCCAAGGTAATTGCAGTTCTGTATGCAGTCAAGCATCTGTGAAACCAGCCACCATTTTCTGACCATTTTTTTCGGCTAGCCTCTGCAGAATACAATTTTTGTTTTACTTGCATTGGCAATGAGTTCGATTTTTATGTTGTATGTATTCAGTGTTCAGGGCCTATAGGAGTCCAACTTCAGTGTGATCTAGGAGCATAAGGTTGTCTACATATTGCATAAGGTGGATTTTCCTTTCTCCTATCCACGAGGTGGCTAGGTTTGCATCAATTAGTGCCGGCCCAGGTCTGCTGTGTATTGACTAAATAAAATTGAGGCAATCACACAGCCCTGCTTCAGCACTCGGTTCGTTGTCATTTTTGTGGTTACTATATCTCCAGAGAGCTTAACACTGACCCAAGACCTGGTGCAAAGTGATAGGAAGGCTCTCAGCAGCTTGGAACAGATGTTCCACCTCCCAAGCTTCTACCAGAGTAGGTTCTGGACTACTCTGTCGAAGGCCAAGGAGTAGTCAATAAAGCAGGCGAAGATGGGCAAGGTGTGTGACAGCTTGATGGGCTGTGTAGCACAGGGCCACTATGTTGTCTAAAGTTGATACTCCGGATCAAAATCCTGTTTGGCAGAAAGGACAGCAGGCCCTCGTCAGATACCCATTTAGCTAGCCCATGCAAAAAGGTGCTAGTGTGGGCTTCCCCTCAATTTTCACAAAGCAATCAGCCTATAGTCTCTGGGGTTCTTTGTTATCACCCTTCTTAAAAACCAGCTGGGGTAGGGAGCCCCTCCATGAGTCTGAGACATCTTTGTTTAATTTGCATTCGGCATACAACGGGGCGAGAACTGAAGCCCAAAACTAAGGATCTTCTCCGAACAATGACCCAGGCAAGCCATTTGGTCTGGAGGCGCCGTCCCTTTCTGATGTTTTTTCATGACCTTGGTTACCACCTTGTCGTTCAGTATTGGATGTTCCGTTCTTGTGTCTGGTAACTTGGCGTCGGCTTCCATTGCCTTATTTCGAACAGCTGAACTTGGTTTGGTATTAGATGGCTTTTCTGGGGGCTAACTGTAAAGGGTTGAACATGAGCTAACCATTTTTCTGATGGTACTGAGTTACTCCTTTTGCTCTTCCAATGGCATAAGGTGCTGACATAGTGCCAAAATTGTTTATGTCTGTTGGCTGCCAAAAGGTTGAAGGTTTTTATCCACTCTGCTTCATGAGTTTTCCTTTTGTTTTCCCATACAAGTTGTTTGTGCTACTTCGATGCTGTTGCTACCTCCTGCCTTGAGTGATTGTTTTTGAGTTGTTGTTTGCCCTTAATGCCACCCTTAATTTCTGAGTGCTTATGTTTGATCTCTGGCACATATCCCAGTGTATACCTTGTTGCCTTTTTCATTTTATTTGGGCTATTCACTTGAAAGAGCAAGCAAAGTTCCATGACTAGAGGGGTCCAACCCTTGATGATGTTTGACTTTTGTCCCATGTTTGCCCAGCCTTCCCATTTGGTCTTTCATCCTTCTACTGATTCGGGTGACCCTTTTATCTTGCGCAGGAGTTTGAAATGCTCTTTGCCATCTCTTTTTCCGGTGCTGGTAATGGTTTGCGAGTCCCATTTAGTAAGGTCAGCTGCACCATGAGAGCCGCATGGTCGCTCTAGACCTATTGGAGTACATTGAAGTTCACGACAGCTGCGCTCGGACCCTGACTCAAGAATACATAGTTGTTAGACCTGGCACCATTGGCGTGGGTCTCCCTTCCATTTTTGTGCTGTTGCCTCCTGGGTTTTTGCTATGTTTGCTGGTTTAGATGCTTTGGGCGCTTTACCACTGCTGTTCGGTGCCAAAGTGCAAGTGCTCCCTGTTGTAGGTTGATGTATGGATTAGTGATTTCATGATTGGCTGATTTAATTTAGTTGTCAGACCCTAGTACAGTACACCATGTGTGCCCAAAGCCTGTAGATCAAATGCTCCTGGTGGGCTTGCAGCACTGATTGTGCCACCCACAGAAGCAGCTGTTAAAATGTGGCTCAGACCTGCCATTGCAGAGTCTGTGGGCAGTCTGGGACTGCCATGTCGACTTGGCAAATGCACACACTTGCCAGTCCCTAAACCTTCCCTCTTCTACATGTTGGTCACTCCTAAGGTAGGCCCAAGGTACCCCTGTGGGCAGGGTGCATTGTATGTGAAAGGTAGGACATGCCCTGGTGTGTGTGGAATGTCCCGATAGTGAAATACTGCCAATTTCGTTTTTCACTATTGCAAGGCTATCTGTTCCTGTAGGCCAGAAGAACAAGTTACTTACCTTCGGTAACGCTTTTTCTGGTGGATACAGTATCTGCCTGTGGATTCCTCACCTTGTGAATATCCCCTGCGCCAGCATTCCACAGAACTTTTCATTCCCAGCACTCCACGTCGACGTGGGCGACGTCACAATGCGCCGGCTCCGCTCGCGACTCCGATCGACGTCCCCGGAGCCATAAGAAGCCCACGTCGGCGTGATGACGTCCGTTCCGCCCCTTTTTTCCGTGCCTTCGAGGCACATGGACGGACTGACAGCAAAATACATACACAGTATACACAGTACACAATATGCAAAGCAACACACACAGTGTGGAGAATAAATAAAAAGGCAAAAGAAAGACATAATGCCTCTGACAGTATTAATACATCTAGAGATACCATCATTAGATTAGTAGATTGAAACATTATTAACAGGACATTAGGTATAGAAGGATGGACAATGGGGAGGCGGGTGGGCCAGTGAGGAATCCACAGGCAGATACTGTATCCACCAGAAAAAGCGTTACCGAAGGTAAGTAACTTGTTCTTCTGATGGATACATCTGCCAGTGGATTCCTCACCTTGTGAATAGATTCCCACAGCAGTCCCCACTCCCGGAGGAGGGTGTCCACCTTCCTACACCAAAAAGTCCTGTAACACAGAGCGCGCGAAGTGGCCCTCCCTCCTCATCTCAGAGTCCAAGCAATAATGCTTTGCGAAAGTATGGAGGGAGGCCCAAGTCGCGGCTTTACAAATATCCGCCACGGGAACACCCCGGGCCAGAGCAGATGTTGAAGACTTAGCTCTAGTAGAGTGAGCACGAATACCCTCAGGAGGAGTCTTACCAGCCAGGGCATAGCAGATCTTGATGGTCAGTATTATCCATCTCGACAGCGTGCGCTTGTGCACCGCTTTACCTTTAGAACGACCAACGTAGCCAATAAAAAGCTGGTCATCAAGACGAAAGTCCTTGGTCCTGTCCAAATAAAAACTCATAGCCCTCTTCGGGTCAAGGCGATGGAGTCTTTCCTCTTCTTTGGAAGGATGAGGGGGTGGATAGAAAACAGGGAGGGTAATAGACTGCCCCAAATGAAATGAAGTGACAACTTTTGGTAAGAAAGCAGCCCTGGTCCTGAGAACCATCCGTTCAGCATGTAAGGTAAGAAAAGGAGGCTTGGAACTAAGAGCTTGAAGCTCACTTACCCTCCTTGCCGAGGTTATGGCTACAAGAAAAACCACCTTAAAGGACAACAGCCTCAAAGGACAACTATGTAGAGGCTCAAAAGGGGACCCCATTAGAAAGGTTAAAACAAGATTAAGATCCCACTGAGACATTACAAATGGAGTGGGAGGAAACATGTTTCTAAGGCCCTTGAGGAACCTCAGAACAACCGGAGATTTAAACAGAGAAGGTTGATCTGGGAGGCACAGAAATGCCGATAAGGCCGATAAATAGCCCTTGACCGTGGCCACAGCACAGCCCTGCTGAGCCAAGGAAAGAGCAAACTGGAGCACATTGGAAAGATGGGCCTTTAAAGGGTCAAAGGATCTCTCTCCACACCATCTTACAAATTTTGACCACCTGTAGGAGTAAATGGACTTGGTGGAGTGTCGCCTGGCCGATAAAATAACGTCCACCACATCAGGTGGGAGAGAGAAAGAATTCAGGTTGCCCCGTTCAATCTCCAGGCATGAAGGTGTAAGCTCTGGAGGTGGGGGTGTAGAACCTGCCCCTCCGACTGCGAGAGGAGGTCTGCCCTCATAGGGAGACGGAGCGGAGGGCACGAGGAGAGGTGGAGAAGATCTGTATACCACACCCTTCTTGGCCAATCCGGGGCGACCAATATAACTTGGGCCCGGTCTTGGCGAATCTTCCTCAGAACCCAAGGAATCAAGGGTATGGGAGGAAACGCGTAAAGGAGTCGTGAACCCCAACTCAGCTGAAACGCGTCCCCCAACGCCCCCTGCATCGGATACTGGAGACTGCAGAATGACGGGCAGTGCGCGTTCTCGAAAGTGGCAAACAGTTCCACCCGAGGAGTTCCCCACGTCCGAAAGACGTGACGAACTACCTCCGGATGGAGCCTCCACTCGTGGTCGGCGGAGAACTACCGACTGAGACTGTCCGCACGCACGTTCAGCACCCCGGCCAGATGATTTGCCATCAAACAAATCTGATGGTCCTGAGCCCAGGACCATAGACGCAGGGCCTCTCTGCAAAGACAAAGAGACCCCACCCCTCCCTGCTTGTTGACATACCACATCGCGGTCATGTTGTCTGTCAGGACTTGAATCGACTGAGCGCGAAGGGAAGGGAGGAAGGCCTTGAGCGCCAAACGAATCGCCCAGAAGGTTGATGTGAAGCAACCTTTCCTCTGGAGACCAAAGACCCTTGATCTCCAGATCCCCCAGATGAGCACCCCACCCCAAGGTGGATGCATCCGTTATCACCGTGGCCACCGATGGAGGTAGATGAAAGGGCTTTCCTTGGGACAGATTGCCCTCCACGCTCCACCAAGACAGATCCGCTGCAGCTTCTCTGGAGATCCTGATCGACTCCCCGAGATCCCCGTTGTGCTGATACCACTGCTTTCGGAGGCACCACTGGAGCGCCCTCATGTGCCAGCGTGCGTGGTTGACCAACAGAATGCAGGAAGCGAACAGACCGAGCAGGCGAAGGACCTTCAGAACTGGAACAACCGCTCCATTGTAGAATAAAGGGACCATCTCCTGAATGTCGAGAATCCTTTGAGGTGGAGGGAATGCCCGACACACAGTAGTGTCCAGCACCGCCCCTATGAACAGGTTGCGTTGAGAGGGCACCAGGTGAGATTTGGGCACATTGATCGAAAAACCCAAGTCGAATAACAGCTGAGATGTTACCTGCAGATGACGCTGCACCATCTCTGGGGACTCTGCCTTCAGAAGCCAGTCGTCCAGGTAGGGGAAAACTGGAATCCCCGACCTCCTGAGATGAGCAGCCACCACTGCCATCACCTTCGTGAAGACCCGAGGTGCGGAAGTAAGACCAAATGGAAGGACCACAAACTGGTAGTGTTGTGACCCAACCGTAAAACCGAGATACTTCCTGTGCGACTTCAGAATTGGGACATGAAAGTACGCGTCCTGCAAGTCGAGCGACACCATCCAGTCTCCTTGCTGCAACGCTTGCAGAACCTGCGCAAGGGTCAGCATCTTGAATTTCTCCTGCTTCAGGTAAAAATTCAAGATTCTGAGGTCCAGGATTGGACGCAATCTGCCGTCCTTTTTGGGAATCAGGAAATACCGGGAGTAGCATCCCTGACCCCTTTCCTGCTCCGGAACCACCTCTATCGCACCCTTCTGAAGCAAGGCTAGAACTTCTTTCTGCAGGAGAAGCAGATGGTCTTCCGAGCAATAACCTTGGCAAGGAGGGTAAGGGGGAGGAAACTCCCGAAAGGGAAGGGCGTACCCAGTCTCCACGAGGTTCAAAACCCAAAGGTCTGTTGTAACAGATTTCCAACCCCGTAGAAAGTAGGACACCCGACCCCCCACAGGTCTTACAAGATCCGGGATGGGGGATCTAGGGCTGCTTCCCTGAAGCTTCATTGGGAGCAGAAGAGGAGGAGGAGGAAGAGGGGTTACACCCAGAACCTCTCCGACCCTTTTGTCTCCCTCTATAAGACTTATAGAGGGGATTCTGCTGCTGCTGTTGCTGTTGCTGTTGGGGCTGCCGGTAAGAGCGAAAAGACGATCTTCCAAAACCCCTAAATTTTCGAAAAGACAAACCCCTAGTTGGAGCTTGCAGTCCCAAGGATTTCGCAGTCAACCTGCTGTCCTTAAATCGCTGCAGGGCAGAGTCCGCCTTTTCCCCAAACAACTTCTGTCCGTCGAATGGCAAATCAACCAGCGTAGCTTGCACATCAGCTGAGAACCCAGAGGTACGGAGCCAAGCCTGCCTCCTCGCGGCAACAGATGACCCCATGATCCTTGCCACAGAGTTCGCAGTATCCAACCCCGATTGGATAACTTGTCTGGCAGCCGCCTGAGTGTCTGCCACAACCTCCAAAAAGGACGACTTATCCCCCTCAGGCAACTTAGGGGCCAAAGACTTAATGGAGTCCATTAGCGCATGCACATAACGCCCCAACAGGCACGTAGCATTAGTCGATTTCAACGCCATACTACCAGTGGAAAAGGTCTTTTTGGCTGCCTGATCAACCTTTTTAGATTCCCTGTCAGCCGGAGACTGAGGGAAGGCACCCGAAGCATGCTTGGAACATGAAGCCTGCACAACCAAGCTGTCCGGAGAAGGATGCGTTGACAAGAAGTCAGGATCCCCTGGTGCAACCTTGTACCTTCTTGCCACCTGCCTACACACTGCCGGAGATGAAAGGGGTTTCTTCCACACCTCCAAGACCGGCTCCAAGATGGCCTCATTGAAAGGCAACAATGGCTCTGATGTTGATGATGGTGAATGCAACACTTCTGTAAGCAAGTTGTATTTATACTCCACAGAAGGCAGCTGCAAATCCAAACGTTCTGCCGCCTTTTTGATTACAACATGGTAGGGAGCCAATTCCTGAGGTGGAGAAGACCTGGCAGATGCATGCTCCCACTCTGGGGTTGTATCCAAACCACTAGCCTCATCAATGCCTTCAAATTCATCTGAGGAAGAGTCAACCTCACCTTCTTCCACATCCATCCGATATCTCCTTTCCTCCAACACCCTCTGGGCCTCCCTCCTCGACCGGATCCGGGGAGCCGGCGTCGACGACGTCGTACGCGGCGTCGGAGGAGCCAAAGGTACCGGAGTCGGCGGCGCCATAGGTGGAGTCGGCGGCGCCGGACACGGCGCCGATGGAGTCGGCCTCGGCGTCGAGGAAGGCTCCGAAGTCCGCTGGTCCTTCCGAGGTCGAATCGGATCCCCAGACGGCGCCGGAAACTGCCAAGATGGCGCCATCGGCATAAAGGGGGCCTGAGAATACTGCTGCGGCACCCCTAGTGTAAATGCCATCGGACCCACGGGACCAGTTGGTGCTCCGGATGGGTAGACCGCCCTATTAAAAATGCCATACATAGCATTTAAGAAATTGGTAGAATCTGTACCTGGAGCCGGGAACTGAGGAAAAGGAACAGACCCTGTATCCCCTTGTGGAGTCACCGGCGTCGGCTCCGCGGTATCTTCAACCGGAGCCTCAGACTCTTCAGGCACCGGAACAGACTCCTCCTGCCCATCTTCATGCATGGAAGCATCTGACTCCACTCGAACCGGAGTCGACTCCTTAGATGGATCCGATGACCGCGTCAGGGACTGAACCGGAGTCTGCTTCTTCGAAGGAGAACACCTCGGTGACTTCAAAGGCGAAGGAGAAGGAGACAAGCATTTGCTCCGGCATCGAAGGGGCGAAGCCGACCTCGACTTTCTGGACCTCGAGGACCGACGTCGAGAAGAATGTTTCCTCTTTTTGTGATGCTTCTTCGACCTCGACGACGAAGACCCCCTCTTCGACTTCCCCTTTTTTCTTCCTCTCTCCTCCTCACCGATCCTCTTCATGAAGAGCTTAGTCTTCCTCTACTTGAGTGCCTTCGGGTTCATGCTTCTACAGCATCCGCACTCCTCCATATCATGTTCCGAAGAGAGGCACCATAAACAGTTCTGGTGTGGATCCGTCATCGACATTAGACCTCCACATTCCCTACAGGGCTTAAATCCCGACTTCCTAGTCGAAGACATACTCGTAATCAACAGATTAACACGGCTAAATTACAAAGTAGCCAACGAGCACTGGAAAAAAAACGTTGCGCGTCGAAGGCGCAGAAAAAAGGGAACTGACGTCATCACGCAGACGTGGGCTTCTTATGGCTCCGGTGACGTCGATCGGAGTCGCGAGCGGAGCCGGCGCATTGTGACGTCGCCCACGTCGACGTGGAGTGCTGGGAAAGAAAAGTTCAGTGGAATGCTGGCGCAGGGGATATTCACAAGGTGAGGAATCCACTGGCAGATGTATCCATCAGAATGGGCAGTTAGTTTATAACAACTTATAAACATAACTGGCCCTAGGAACAAGATTGGAAAATAAAGTTTAGTATGCATTAACTCAGAATGTTAAAGTGCATCTTTTGGTGAGGGTGACTTTTTACATTCTGTGTTTGAAAATATCACTTTTGGAACGTGGGTATTTTCTTGCCTAGGATAAACAAATGGGAGAGCCAGGACCGTGTGTGGGCCATCCTTGTCCCCAGGTAAATATTGATAAGCAACTTGGACGGACCAGTCTAGTCGGTTGTCCGACACTGTAGTGCCAGGCACCGCAAGGGTTTGTTAAAAGAACCCTCACACACCAACCTAGTTGGTGTCATGCTTCATCATCTGGTTCCCAGCTGAGCAGCCGAATGCTACTCAGCTGTGCTGCGACACCTGATTATAGTAGAGCTGGGTTTCTTTTTAGTGTGAGTGTGATGAAGTGGTATTTAAAAAATACCTCTGGGTCTCTAACTGATAATTTCTTTATTCCCAGTGGTCCAGGGTATGTCTAAAATCAATGAGTGGATAACGTAAAAGACTGTTAGTTGCGTCTTAGTTATCTGCTGATCTACATGTTTCAGCCTGTGAAAGAATTGGATTGGGCTTTCATCAGGATCTTTCTCACAATGAATAAAATCGTGGTGAAAGTGAAAAAAGTGAGTGGCAAAAACGTTTTAAACCACGTGTATATGCATTTTGAAGCACATGCGCTAAGGTGTGCTAATTATGCTCTGTGGACTGACCGTTATTTGGGTCCACATCTGTGTGTTTACGTTGTTTACGAAAATACAATGCAACACTGGTCCCGAGAGGGGAGAGCCCCTATTGTCACTCTTTGGTCATGGAGCTCACTCGCACCTGCACCTACTCCGGTCTCCGCGGGAACGGGAAGGCCTGACCATCCAGAATGCCTCTGCTAGGTCTGTGTATTGCATGTCTGGCTTGTGAGTGACATGAGCTGGGAGAGGGCTGTGGCTCCAGAAGTCTGATGGGTCAGGGCTGGGCTGAATGGGACCTGGGTTGAATTTAGAGTAGGTGGAGGAGATTTCCTTTCACCTGAATGGACCTGGTCTGCCTTCAACAATGCTGTCTCCACCTACTGCCAGGAAGCTCCACCAGTGAGGACAGAACCGGTTTTGGCTGGGTACAGACACTCTCTGCCTTCAGAGAACAAAGAATTTGTGTGTATATAAAGAGGGGCCCAGACCTCAGACTTTTAGATCACTTCTAGGAAATCAAGAGGAACCTTTGCCAAGGAGAAGAGCCGGATAAGCTGAGGAGAAATACTGCTCCTGTGCTGTTTGCTGTCTGGGGTTGGCCTGCAGTGGCTGCTTGCTGCCAAGGAAAGGAGAAGAAGGACTTTGCTGTTTTCTTTGTCACCTGCTTGAAGAAAAAGATCTCCAAGGTCTTGAAACTGAGCTTGCCTCCTGTCTGAAGTCTCAGGGACACAAAGACTTCACCACCAGCTCCCCTGTATTTCCTTGCTGGGAATTCTATCCTGCAAAGAGGTGCCTGCTGCTGGTTAGGACCTCTGGAAACTGTTTGTCGCTGGGAGCTGGAAGATCGACGCAACGAAGAGAGTGTCGCAACCGCACCGATTCCCGGCGCATCACCGAGTCACGGGGAAGAAGCGTGCCGCATCCGCACTTGGTTCCGACGCATCGCTGAGCAACCAGGAAGAAGTGCACCGCATCCACACCGGGTCCACGCATCACCGAGAAGACCGTCGCAGCACCTGCCGTACGGCTGTAAACGTGCACGCATCGTACAGGATCGTCACATCGCATCAAGTCGCCATTTTGTCTCATTGCACCGGGTTGTCGCATCGCATCGCATCGAGACGCCATCTGGTCGCATTGTAACCGGAACGCAGTAAGAAAACGACGCATCACCTCTCCGGTAAGGAACCGATGCATCACCTCCCCCGAAGCAAGGAACCGACGCATCACCTTCCCCTGCGACCCTTTGGTTCGTTTTGCATGACGCATCTGAGGTACTTAGTTGGAAAAGTGTTGCATTTACAACTTGCATTGAACTGAACTATTTCTACCATTTGAAAGTCTTATTTTTAATACTGTATTGTGGATTTTTATTGTTTGGTCTTGTTTAGATAAAGAATACTTATTTTTCTAAGCTGGTGTGGTGTCCATTTGTAGTGATTACACTGTGTTACTGTATGTGTTCACAAATGCTTTACACACTGCCTCTAAGATAAGCCTGTCTGCGCGTGCCAAGCTACTAAGGGGGTCAGCAGGGGTTATTTTAGGAGTGTATCCCCCTTTCCCTGACTAGAAGCAAGGGTCCCTATTTGGACAAAGGTGCAAACCATTGCCAACTAGAGACCTCCATTTCTGACAATAGTCAATTATGGTATGATTATTGAAAGTGAATGGGTAGGTATGCAGGGGTCTGATTCTCTTTGCTGTCTTCTGTGCTGACTCCAGTTTGTACTTCTGTAAGAAAGCATTGAATCTCTGGGTTACATCACTGGGGGCCCTGGTGGTGCGCTGTCCTCTCGCAGGTAGTGCATGTTGAAATCTCCCATTAGGATAATTTCTGTACCGGTGGAAGGTGTCCAATCAACTTTTCGAGTTTTTCCCATGTGTTACTGCCTTGGGTGTTAAAGTAAACATTGATGCCTAGCATCCACTCTGTGCCTCTGTGGCCAGTGAGGCCCTTAAGGATTCCTGTTTGCAGCATTTCCGAATTTATATTTACTTCCAAGATGGACAGATTAATGGAATGCTTGATATGAATTGATACACATCCAGTGGGTCTCCTGAATAGATGTGTCTTTTTGGTGGGCTTGTGCAATTCTGTGTACCCTGGTAGCAGTGTGGGTGTCTCCTGAAGACAGATGATGTCTTCTTCCTCCAGAGCTGCAAGTAAAGCCTTGCTCTGTAAAATCTTGGTGAATCCTTCCATATTCAGGGTCACTCCCTGCCTTTGTGTCATTACACTAGGGTTGACTCAATTTCTCTCAGGCTAGGCTACCAGCAATCTATCCCCAGTCGTTGATGTTAGTTGAATGATCGAGAGTTGAGCCCTGTGGCATGTTTAGCCTTCGGTCTCTTGTCGGGCCGTCTGGCTAGTACTGAATATTAAGGTTTGTATTGGTTGGATTAACTTTACCGCTCCTTGTTCCCATTAAGATTCCTTTCCTTATATTGCTTTTGGGGTGTTGGTTGAAGATGTTTGGATATTTTTCTCTTTCTAACATGCTTACTAGTATACCCCAGTTGGCGAACTGTCCTTTTTCGATTATCTTTTTTAACATGCTGGCATCTCACCATATTATAATCGTCAATTATTTAGATGTATCTGGATCTATACAGTCAAATTCTATCCTTTTTATTTCTACACTACTGATGGCTGCCAAGGAGGGAATAAACTGCAGAAGTTTTAGTTTTAGATTGGTTTAGAGCATCCAAAGCACCCCCTGGATCCGTACTGTGGGGTGAACAGAATTTTCTGTGACCCACACCCTTCTTCAATATTACAGGTGGATGCTTCATATAGCTCAGGGGATCCACTGGGCGAGGAACTTGGGAAGCCAACCTACTGGATACGTCACCGGCGTGCTCTATCGCAGCCCTGGTACTTATTGTGAGAAGTTGGCCTGGCATATGCTGGTCGCTAGTTAAAGAAAGCTAGTGGTAGCTGTGGAGAGCAGCCTTCAGGCTAAGTCTCTGAGGAATGTAAAGCAGCTTGTTTTACCTTATAATCTCTTGAATTACCAAATGAAAAGGACACCACACAGGTATATATATCAAATATATATGTATTTATTTCTAGATACACTCTACTAATCTCTTTATGAGATTAGAACCCAGATACACATTCAAATGTCAACAGTTCTCAATAAATTAAGCACAAATGTGGCTGTAGCCCTAGGGGTGTACCAGACCATATACTAGGGCCTTGGGAATCGCTGGGGCTTCACTACTGCAGTGTTAGCAGGTAAGTAACAAGCCCACAGGAGACGCGTGCAGTGTCTAAATACAGCCGCGGGTTTCCTATAGGTTACAATGGAGCAACTCGCGGTATGTATTTTAAAGTTTTAGGGCACTTCGAAGAAGTCAACAAGCAAGCCACTTACAGGGTAAGTATTTCAAGGGCCAACACACACTTGGGCACTGGAGTGCACGAGTTACCTCACCCACGGAAGCCGGGTGCACAGGTGTCTTTTGGTGTCGGGTCGCGATGCTGTTTTCAATGGAGACCAATGAAGACTTGCTGCTTGAGACGACTGAAGAGGTGTCCGCTGGAATCCGAAGATGGATTGAAGATGGAGAGGACCTGAAAATTGAGGGGACAGTGTTCAAAGTCACTTGCCAGTGACCGGTGGCCAGCAGGATGGATGACCACTGATGTCGCGTCGTTTCAGGTCGTCGATGGTGATTTGTCTCTTCGCTCACGAGGTCCAAGAGGGATCGACGATGACCAGCAGCTGGATTCGGAGTGTCCCACGACGTCTGCAGCTGATGACGGTGTCGGCAACCGGATTGGCGCCAACAAGCCTTGGCAACTGCAAGTCTTGTGTGGACTGAAGATTGGCGATGGTGCAGACCAGCAAGGTCTGATGGACTTACCCAGCGAGGGTAAGTGAGGGCAGGCCCGGAGCAACCAGGAGAGCCCTTGAAGTCGATGAGAAAGTCTTTGGGTGAGTCACTAGCCAACGGGCAAGTAACCGCGAAGACGCCTTTGCAGGAAAAGTTCCACAGGAGCCCACGGTCACTCGGGACGGGGTAGGCCGCTGATTTTCGGTACCAGACATGCTAGGGACTTGGACTACAGATGGTCCAAAGCACAAGTTCGTAGAACGTTGTTTCAGGGTTTGCACTCGAAATCAGTGCACGGTTCCCTGGTATTGCTGTTCCTCGTCACTCGTGGGGTCCAGATGCCACAGCTTCGCTGGGGACTCAAAATGGCCGTCGAGAGGTCAGGAAATCCGCTTCAGGGGACGCAGGGACTCCGGACTCCGGCAGGTGCGGTGAAGTTTGCAACCGTTGAGTAAAGTTACTGGTGCCTGCCAAGCAGGCGAGTCACTCCTTGACTCCAAGGGAGATTCTTCAGTCTTCCAGAGATAGTAGAACATCGAAGGTCCAGTATTCTTCTTTGTAGAGCGTCGTCTAGGGTAATCTGAATTGCATTGGCAATGCTTGGTATCTTATAGTGACGATAGGGGAGGGACTAGCTCTATGACCACTCCTCTAGGAGGGTCAGGGTAGTGGGTGGTTACACCCACTTCCCTTTGTCCAGTTTCGCGCCAGAGCAGGGGCAGGTAGCCCTTGAACCGGTTTGAGCTGGCATATGCACAGAGGAGCCTACTGCTCCCCCAGTGCAGGACTTCAAAGCACTCTAAGAGTGCACCCACCCAGCTCCAATACACTAAATCCTGTCTGGGAGGTGGTGACACCTCCCTGTGACAGGATACCTTTTGTTGGGCTTCCTCCACTGCGAGTTTCGGTCAGCAGCAGGAGGGCAGCCCGGTGTCTGTGCTGGTGGCATCCATTTTGTGATGCCAGGGCTCTATGAGATTTCTACCGTTTAGTACGGTGGGTACATGTCGTCCCCTAGAAGGATGGGATCATACTCCCACACCAGTTACTGGTGTGGGGGTATGATTCCAAGTTGTTTGACACCAAACACGACATGTTTTGATGCAGTCATTCCAAAGTTAGCATTTACCGCGAGGTTATAATGCATTTAAGAGTATATGGTTTAACCGCATCCACAAACAGCAGCAGAGAATAGACTCTGCCAGCTGCAGAGGGGTCCTGCTCATGCAGAAGCACCCCCTCACATAGTAAGCCAAGCACCCTGCCCTCAGGATTGTTAGAGCTTGCAATAGGGGTGACTGATAGGTTTATATGTGTGTGTATGGTGAGATATAGGAACCTATACCTCAGTGAGGAGTGCTAACACTACCTCACACAGGCTGCAGTAGCAGGCCTGTGGTGTCAGATTGTGAATGCTTCCCAGGGGTGGCATAATACATGCTGCAGCCCCTGGTAGGCCTGTGAAGTACCAATGCCCTAGGTACCTAAGTTACCATATACTAGGGGCTCATAAGGTACCACAGTATCCAATCACTAGTGCATCTAATATGCACACCAATCATTTAAGGGAGTAAGCAGATAGGATGGGGTCCTGGATAGCAGGATCCCAGCCAGACTAGTCAAACACCAAACACCAGGAAAAAAGTGGGGGCAACCATATAGTCAGATTCCACCTTCCTACACTTATGTATAATGGAGTTGGCTTTATTGTTGCTCGATCTGCGCCCCCTGCAGCTAGTAAGTGCCTGCCTTCCTCCAACCTATAGGGTATGGAATGTATAAGGGGATCTATGGCTCCTCTGACGTTAGCAATCATTTGTGGGCCTGCTGTGCTGTTTTCTTCAATATTTCATATTTGAGCTAGGTCTTAGTTGCGTGGATATTAATCACCTGTTTCTCGTGATGTTTAGAACTGACTATTCAGGGTTATTCCTGGGGCTGTGACATAGGACCTTCAGCCTGAATGTGGACTTCCCTCCCTATATCGACTTGTCTGGTCGTCTTGCAGTGGTGTTGTTGACTGCATAACCTGCTTGTTGGGGTCTGACATATCTATGCACGTTATTGATTTATTGTTGTCACTTCTCAAATGTAGGGCAGCCTGCACTTATGAAGGCTTGTTTGTAGTCTGCTGGCCAGGGAGTTGCCTTCCCATTTGAAATATTGAAAATAAGGGCTTAGTTAAGATGATTGTGGGCTTCGGATGAGGTTTTCTTGCAACAGATATGTTGCAAGCTTTTAGGGCAGCTTTTTTAGTTTGCAGTGTTTTCATTGCTTTCTGATGCTTCTTTATGCATTCTTTTGCTCTCTGGATTAGTGGGCCATTATGGAATGTATTGCCCAGTCATCTGCTTGGTCGCAGACTTCTTTCTGTGATTCAAGCAGTTCTTTTGAGTTATTACTTGTGCTCAGTTGAGCATTTCAAGTCACCCCGTCCTCACCTGGCCAATTTTTTGTTTTTGTAGTTTGTCCATCGTCGTGGCCCGCACATCCATCTGGTTATCCCCGCCTTCCATCAGCATGTTCCACGCGTCCGTCTTATGCGTCTCACCTTCCATTACCACTGTGCAATGTAAGCCTGGGCGGGTGTTGGTTATTTCTTTCAGGTCGGTGATCAGAGTGGAGAGGACTGTGGGTAGCATGGACAGTTGGTCCACAATGTCTGGGTATGGGCAGACTTGTGTGGACTTCAGCATGTTGTTATTTTCCTCAACTTTTTAAATCTTTTTGGCCATGTCCGCCATAGTGAGCGCCATTACTTGTAAAGTTTCCATCAGTATTTCAAGGTTTTGGGACTGCCCTGTCAAGGCGTGTGTAGCCGCCATCAGTAAAGATTTGATGGATCTTAATAAGTTGTCCTGTGTGTGAGAGAGGTCAAAACACAGGTAGGCTGGGGATCTTTGCAGCAAGTCCGGTAATTCTAATAGGATTGGTGCCTCTATTCCGGTTATCTTTTCTATGGGGCTTTCCAGATTTTGAGGTAAACTGCTCGTGTCTAATTCTTCCAGTTGGCTCGTGACCTCCGGCGACCTGCCCACCCCTATCTCGCGTCCGTACTCTTTTTTTTTTTTTTAAATGTATTATTTGTGTTTTGTACCAAACAAAAAACAAAAGAAAGCTTATCTCCATCGGTTACAGTCGTGCAAAGGCATACATATACAATCCACATCACATATAGTCCCACATCGTCATCCTTCGGGTGACTAGAACCTGCAGGTCCCACCCATTAGCCGTCCTTTGCTGCAGTGTCCCATGTTTCATCCCCTTCTGGAGTGCTCGGGGACGGGCGAGCTGGCAGTCATGACCAGAGTTAAAGGAGGGACCTCCTAAAGGCCCGCTAATCATCTCTCAGTCCTCCATCCAACCTATAATATGCCCTCCATTTACCCCATACCCTACGGAACTTTCTCGGGCAGCCTCTGGCCTGGTATGTGACACTCTCTGCTGCCATGTACATATCCATTCCCGTTTTCCATTCTCGGAGCTGGGGTGGTGCTGCCGCTCCCCATGCTCGAGCTACGTCCCGTTTTGCCACTACCAGAGCCAACATGGCGAAAATGAGCAGCGGGCGGCCTAAGTCAACATCCCCGGGTATGCCCAGCAGTATGAATTTAGGGTCCAGTGGTAATGTTGCTTCTAGACCCTTGCTCAGTTCACCCAACACCGTTTCCCAGTAGGCCTGTATTTGGGGGCAGCCCCAGATGGTATGATAGAAATCTTCCTGTGTCTGGCCACATCTCAGACAATTCGGGTCACTGGTGCGGCCCATACGGTGAAGCCGGGCCCTATCATAATAGACCCTGTGTAGAATCTTGTATTGAATCGAAGACAGGATTTGATGGCCACCTCACGGTGGTGCATCAAAGCCGCTTCCCAGTCTATGTTCTCAAGTGTACCTAAGTTTAGTTCCCAGGACTCCCTCAGTTTCGCCAGCCTGTCTGGTGTACTATTATTCAAGGTCTGATATGTCAGCGATGCTGCCTTAGTAAGTATGTGTTATTGTAGTAGGCGCCCCTTCAATGGTGCATACTCCGGCAGCGAGGAGGATAAGGAGCCCTCCGCCTGCCAGGCATGTTGTGCGTACTTAAAAAATTGGGAGGCGTGCAACCCAAAGTCTGTCTGCAGCCCACGGAAACTTTTAAGTTTGCCCTTGGCCATAATGTCTCCTATGGTAGAAATGCCAATGACATCCCACCCATCAAAGCCCCTCAATTTGTGTACTTCTTTTAACCAGGGACAATGCCAAAGAGGTGTCTGTTTTGTAGGTTTGCGGTCCCACCCCAGTGCCTTCAACGCCCTGTCCCATACCTCCAGCGTGATTTGTGTGGCCGGGAGAAGTCGTCCCTTACCCCATCCCCATAGCGATAATAATACATGTATGTGCAGTTTGCCATAGTGTCCCTTTCAAGCCTGTAAGTGGGGTGGTCCGCCGTGGCGTGTAGCCATTAATTCACCGGGGTTAGATGTTCTGCCCAATAGTAGGCCTCTCTATCAGGCAGTGAGATCCCCCCACTGTATTGGTTGCGGTGTAATGTAGTCAATGCAATCCTCGGTTGCTGCCTGAGCCATAGAAGGGAACATAGTTCAGCATCTACCACCCAAAAGGTTCGCCGGGAGAGGGGGGGAAGTACTCATTCTGGAGGGCGTAAAGGAAACAGGGCAGGGTAATCATCTTGAACATAGTCGCCCGGCCTAGGATTGTGAGGGGGAGGGATTTCAATCTCTGCGCATCTGCTGCAAAATTGGTTATGACCCGTTGGATGTTTCTCAGGTACGAAATCCTGCTGTCTGTGGTAAGGTCGATCCCTAGATGTGTAAACCCAGTATGTGCGATCTGCAGAGCCCCAGGGAGAGTGGGCCAAGCAGCCATGGCTCGTGGGCTGTAGATGACCGACTTGTGCTAGTTTATGGTATAACCGGAGCATGCCCCATAGAGGTCCATGACATCGAATAAAGCGGGAATTGTGGTAGTCGGGTGAGTAATATAGAACAGGATGTCATCCGCATAGAACAAAATCTTTAATTCCCGAGCATCTGTTGGAGTAATGCGGAACCCCCCGAATCTCCGAACACTGCCTAACCACGCAAGTTACTATCTCTATCGTAAAGGCGAAGAGTAGTGGAGAAAGTGGACACCCCTGTCGGGTGCCCCTTCTGATGGGGAAATCTCCTGAGTCCTGGCAATTGACCTTGACCCTCGCCCGAGGATCCCTGTACAAGAGGCCTATCCATTGCCGAAACTTAGGGCCTATACTAAATATAACCAAGGTAGCCTCCAGGAAGGGCCAGTTTACCGCGTCAAACGCCTTTTCGGCATCTAGGGACAGTAGCAAATGTGGGTCATCTCGGTCCTGAACCTCCATGAGCCAATTGTGAGTCCTTCGCAGGTTCAGCCGGGTCACTCCACCAGGCAGGAAGCCTGTTTGGTCCTGGTGTACTAGATTAGTGATGACCTGACTAAGCTGCAAGGCAAGGATAGTCGCCAATATTTTCACCTCCATATTAAGGAGGGAGAAGGGGCGATAGGACGCACAGTCAGTGGGGGGATTCCCCTGCTTGTGAATAGGTATAATCGTGGCCATTTGCAGGTCATGGGACAGGATTCCCTCTTGAGAGGCATCTTGGAAAAGCTTCATGAGGTGTGTGCTTAAAAGATCTGCGCTCTTCTTATAAACTTCTGCAGGGAGGCCGTTGGGGCCCGCGGTCTTCCCAGGACGTAGACTAGTTACAGCTTGTTTGAATTTGTCTACCGTTATATCCGAATGTAGGCCCTCCCTACCATCGTCGTCCAATGACGGGTTATGATTGTCCATCAGATAGTCGGTTATGGCCGTGGGCGCCCTTGGGTCTCGGGCTTCATAGAAGTGCTGATTGTAGGATGCGAACGTCTGTACTATCTGTATATCATGTGTCTGTGTAATCCCCTGGGAGTCCACCACACTCACCACCCAACGGCTTCCATCTCTTTACGGCTAAGCCACGTCAGTAGCTTTCCTGATTTACGAGTTACTTACCTTCGGTAATGATGTATCTGATAGAGACGTTGTCTAGCGGCAGATTCCTTAACTTGAGGAAAATAAAAATCTATGAGGCCTATGTGTCCCCATGTGCCCCCCCAACGCTTATGTGCACATACATGTAACCTATGTATTTCCCCTCCATGGCCTTTCTATCATGATGCTTATGCTATAACGTGGCCTGCCATCATCCAGTCTCCCATGAGAGAAACGACAAATCTGTATTGAGGCCTACACGTTTTTCATCATGTTTTCCTGCATTTTCATGAAGCCCATGTTTATGGCTCAGCCAGAGCCGAAAAGAGGTTTCATGCCTCAGAACGCTCTGAAAGCTGCAGCTACGTATCCTTGGCCTCGCACACTTGGGCCTCAGCCAAAGGGGCCCTGTCACAAGGTACCGAGACAGTATTGAGCACGGTTATCTGCTTACTCCTACAGAGCCGCATTCTTGCCTGGTGAAGGAGGAATGAACGCGACCCATCTGCAAGGAGGGAGCCCAGCCTTACTGTCTCTCTTTGTGAGATTGCAAAGCTCACGTCAGTAAAAAGCCCATAGCCCCCATGTAAGGCCTCTGCAGTAAATGAAGTAAATGAAGAAATAGATGCCACATCGGCTCTTGGTGATGAGCAACCTATGTCACAAATCAGTCCCTGCTCCAGACATCGGATATCAGATAATACAAGATGTGCTGGTCGTCCTGACACTGAAGGCCTCACTCACTGAAGGCCTCACTTCCAGACTTGTCCGGTTGCATAGCAACCCTCCCCACGTCAGTTACACGTCATGCTCGAGTTGAGCACAAGTAAGGCAAAGTTCCAGTACAATTCCAGCAGATCACGCAACCCCCTCCAGGTATCCACCCACCTATGACAAATTACCTATTATCATCAAGTGGACGCCCACATGGACGCCCACCTTCACGCCTACTTACACGCCCACATGCTCTTATCTCATTCTCTCTTGCTCTTTTGCTTACGTACAATTGAGAGATGTATATATACTGTACTTTGTGAATAATGTTTTGAGAATATTGAGAATACTTTTGAGTCCCTTTCCAGATCCTTTGTGGTGATGGTAATATTCTCCCTTTGACTCGAGTTATTGGAATAAAGCCCTTTATAAACCTGATACCACAGACTCAGCCTCTTGCTTTATGCATGATCTTATTTATATACTAAAAATTCTGAGAGCGTAATATTTTATTTACCACATAATGGCGCCCGAACAGTTTAATCTCTTTCCCCACACGCCGGAGATGAAGGTCCAGTTTTGCCCCCTTCCATAGCCGTGACGGACTTCAAGCGCGCACGTCGCGGGTCTTCCCGCCAACTCCCTCAGGCCAACGAAGGGGACGGACTGCGACCAGGCATCCAGACGAGGCGGTGAGGAACGCAGATTGTCCTACCCAGAGCCCACCTGCGAGAGAGCTGTGTCCGAGGTATACAGAGGCCCACCAAATTCCGAAGTTCCGAAGTATCCAGGTCACGAGTCGAGTCCAGTCCAGTCCAGTTTGGTCTAGTCCAGTTCAGTTCCGAGGCCTTCCGTTCCGTGCTACCCGGTGAGTACCGTTGCTGGGGAGGCAGTTAGACGTGCACATTAGGTTGTGCCGGTCAAGACGGGTTTGGGTACACAAATCCGGTCTGCACTGTTTCAGCAGTGTATCTGTACTGTTTAGCAGTATATCTAGTATGTCTTGCATATAATTCAGTATTCTCTAGTGTTAGTATTATGTCAGTAACTAGTTTCTTATTAGTTATCATCGTTCGTTAACTGTTAAATGTTAAATGTTTTAATACGTTCTACATATTGTGGTGTGAATGATTGTTCATTATTGTGTTTATTGTATTAAGTGTGTTCAAGTAATAAGGTCTAAAAATGCCGCTCTTTTCAAAATTAAGACAGATCAAAACCAGAAAAGGGGTACTCGAAGAAGCTGTTCCCATTCCACCTAGGGACACTCCAGGGTACTTTATGTATCATAAGCATGGCCTAGATGCCGTATTATTTCTTGATTTATGGGTGGACTACACCAAGGATTTACCAGAAAGTCAGAGGTGGCCCGCAGCTGGGACCTGGGATGCAGATTGCATCATGAGAGTAGAAGAAGAGTTATGGAAAAAGACAGCCAGACAGTCACAGAAAAATGCCATTGAATTATGGCGTAAAGAATTGCATAGACGCACAGAGAAAGCGCTCAGAAAAGAAGAGAAAAGTAGGGAGGATTCAGACAAAGCCCGAGAAAACGTATTAGTTGAGGAAGGTATCCGAGTAAAAGCAGAACAAGTAGACAGACAACGAAACACTCTTATGAAAGAGAAAATGTAGACCAGCTCGGAAGGATGCCATTGAGTTTTGGCGCAAGGAGTCACATGGGAGGACAGAGTAAGTGTTTCACGAAGCAGAGAGAAGTAGACTGGAGTCTGGAAAAGCCAAGGAAAAGATGTTACAGGAGGAAGTGGAGCTGGTAAAATGAGCGCAGGCTGACAGAAAAAGAAATACTGACGTTGCTGGTATTTATCCCGTCCTTTCAGAGGACCTAGCAAGAGTGGCCCCAGTAGAAGGACCAGTTAGAGTGCCACCGCAAGTACCACGATACATATAATAATGATATAGTAGCCCAAAGGTTCTTGAGCCTCCCACCAAACGAACAGCGCATAGCTGGTGTTTTCATGGTCCAACATTTGATTACGTTGTTAAAAGGGACTTGAGAGGGGTGTAGCTAGGGTAATAGCAACACCTGTGATTTGATGACACCCCTAATGTACAAAGTGTTAACGAAAAATAATTAGTGATCCATTAAGGGTTTAGCTTGAGAAAAAGAATTGTGGGTATTTCGAATTTGCAAATTGTTCAAGAATACAGGTTTGTGTTCTTGGTGGTCCAGTGAGCCAATGTGCTGGGTCAAGTCGGTAAGATTATGACCCCCTGAGAGCAAATTGTATGTAAAAATAATTTTTCAATTGGGCGAATTATTGCAGTTTTTATGGAATTGAGTAGTCTTTTGGTCTTTGACAGCTTCAGAGTGAGGAGAAGGTGGGGGCTGTGTAGAGCAGAATGTGATACAGAAATCGGAGACAGATTCTGACCTTGTAGCCAGTGTAGGTGGGGGCCGGTGAGAGGAGCAGAACAGAGGCACTGCTTAGAAAGCTTCTCTGACATCGCATCTGTGTAATGCCTGCAGCCGGAGAGCCTTGGGGGCCAGGAGTAGGAAAAACAAAAAAGATGGCTGGCAGCCCAGGCTCAGGCCGCGCTGAGGGGCTATTTTTAGCTTCTCTGATAAGACAGGGCAGCTGAGAAATGTAAGTCGAGAAAGATTCCCTTGTTCTATTCTGTGCAAAACCAGTGCCCCGGGGAAATGTCTATGGAGAAGATTTTGTTTTATTTTTTAGCAAATGTTATATTGCTTCTGGCCAGAAAGTAAAATGTTGCTCTTGCTTGGAATTTTAAGGGCTATATGCCTATATAAAAACGATTTTCAAATTCAGACATTTTTGAATTGTGGCCACAAGCTGCCACCAGTTGCATTGGATAAATGATCCAGTGGTTACGGGTCTGTGAGGAAAGATGGGAGATGCATCTTCGACTAGGACATGAGGGTACATTGTGTACAAAGATGCATAGCTCATTTTTATAAAAAAAAAAAGACAGGTTCGTGTGTTCTTCATTTTTGATTATTGTTACTGATCCTGTGTGTCAGACTTGACACGGTGATTTCAGCTGCCAGCTGGTCATCATTGGGATGACCCACTGTCAGTTGGGGGTGTATAGGGCAGGTAAATCAATTATTGATTATAAGCCTGACAAATTAAGCAGGCCAGAATGTTCGCCTCTGAGCTGTAGGTACTGTAATTGCGCATCACTGCTCATTTATATATGTTAGTGTAATTGTCTATGCTTTCTGTGCTTGGTATACTGATGGCTTGGCATATGTATTTTATATATGTTTTGTTTTTGTGTTGTATTGACCAGTATGTTTGGCATTGATACAAGTTCTCCTGGGCGTTACAGAGATGGACGTGACGACGTAAATCTTTGCGCAGCGCTTGGCTGGAACTTGTTCACAATTACTAAATTTCACAGACATGATATTTCCTTTATCATGCTGTCAAAATAGCAGACAACACGTTATCAGTGTATGTCTAATTGGTATTGGAGATGAATAAAAGAAGAAAAAAGTTATGCAAGACTAAAATATGTATCACATGACTGCCTTTCTCTTATAGACAGGCAGCCTCGGTCATATGTTTCCAGATTGGACATTAAGGAACCATTATGATCTGTGCACTCGCATCTTAACTCTTGAAAGGCCTGTTTTAAATAAGGACTGCCACCCCAGAGTGACAAATGAGGCTCGGTATTTAGGGTAATGAGAAAATATCTGACAGGATTTCCTTTTTAAAGTTTGCTTTAGTAAGCTCATTCTTGTAAATGGTGGCGCCACAAGTTGACATGTTTTTTAATTAGGCTATTAGGTTTGAGCCTCTGAAGGGAGACGTTTGAATATGAAAGGCGAGGGATGCAGTTTATTGTATAGGTGGAAATTATTGCAAAATGACTGATTTCTTTAGCAGATAAATTATTAATTATCAACATTAACAACTGTTCTTAAACTTGGTTTTCCGAATATTTAGGTAATTTAGCATTCCTATTAGGGCCTCCTAGCATTAATATTGACTTCAGGTTGGTGTAGGTTCATGTAATAGGGACATTTGCATATGAGATGTCATTTGGCCAGCCTATGAGCTAACACAATGAGGTTTGTACATTAATTTGAAGGATTTCTCGCCGTTTCAAATACGCTGTGTATCTCCTATAATTTTGCTTACGCCCAGTAGCTACACACAGGGATTAATAGTGTTGACAAGACACAGGGTTTGATAGTGTTTGACAGCAGTGAAATCTGTTTCAGATTTCCTCCTGTCAAAAAGGGGGGAAGGAGGAGAATATTGGCTTTCTGCTGGCCCCTGAGGAGGTACGCTTCCCGCTAGCCCCTTAAGAAATTAAGCCCCTTAGAAATTAGCCCCCTTAGAAATTAAGCCGAGGAAATAGGTATGGTGCTTTCCCCTTTTTCTCATGTTTTATTGTGATCTTTCAGGGGAATTAGTTGTGGGCACCGGAACGTATTCAATTGATTTCTGGTTTTTCACAGCCCAAGACACAAAAGGAGGTACGTGCATTCATTGGCCTCACTTCATATTGCAGGCAGTGTATTCCCCAGTATGCTTACATAGCCAAGCCCCTAATACAGTTGACGACACAGGAGGCAGTTTCTACTAAAGTCCTCTCTTGGACACAAGAACACACTGTGGCATTTGAAGAATTAAAGAGAGCTTTATGTCAAGCACCAGTTTTAGCAAACCCTGATTACAACAAATCGTTTATGCTTTTTGTGACAGAGCGGGATGGAACAGCACTATCTGTCCTAACACAAGATCATGCAGGAAAACACAAGCCCTGTGCTTATTTTTCTAGTACATTAGACCCAGTAGCACAGGCTTTGCCTGCGTGCCTAAAATCAGTTGCAGCAACGGCCTTAGCCATAAGACAAAGTGACTCGATAGTGCTGGGCCACCCTCTGACAGTACAAGTACCACACGCAGTAGAGGTTCTCTTGAACCGGACACAAACACAACACCTGACTGTAGCTAGACTGACAGGTTATGAGTTGACGCTATTTCAACCACACATAGAGATCAGACGATGCAACATACTGAATCCTGCTACCGTTTTGCCCTCCAGTACAGAAAGCGTTTCACCACACGACTGTGTTGAAGTAATACATACCGTGACTAAACCAAGACAAGACTTGACAGACGTTGCACTCCCAGACCCCGACCTAACACTATAAGTTGATGGCTCATGCATGAGGACAGGGGCGGGAGAATTAGTGGCAGCATATGCAGTGACTACTGATACTGTAATAATAGAGACTAAAAGAATAGACATATTGTCAGCACAAGCAGCAGAGCTCATCGCCCTGACACAAGCGTGCATAAGAGCTAAGCACCTGAGAGTAAACATTTACACCGATTCTGTGGCGAGAAAGAGGTTTCTTGACCTCTCATGGGGCCAAGATACAGCATGGCCCCCTTATTCAAGCCCTACTGGAAGCAATACATTTACCAACAGCCATAGCTATCCTAAAATGTAAAGCACATACTAAAGCCACAGATACCATTTCCCAAGGCAATGATCTGGCAGACCGAACTGCTAAACAGACAGCTCAGACCCCACTAGACATGACAAAGTTACAGGTTCAATCAGTGTCCAACGCCATGACAGTTAGGGATCCTTCCAAGGATGTACAAGACATACAGACACATGCTACTATGGACGAATTAAAGAAATGGTCGGAACAAGGAGGGGTACTGACTGATCAGGGTTGGATGAATAAGGGCAAATCCACATGGTTTCTTCCTGATTCAATGGTACAAGTGATTATAAATACCGCACATAGTCCTGCACACTTAGGAGAGAAAGCAATGATAGATAGCTTACAGAATATATGGTTCAACAAGCACCTGCGTGCAGCAGCGAAACAAAAGGTCAGAACATGTATGATCTGTTGCCAATTCAATCCAGGTAAAGGCATTCCGATGGAACAAGGTGGATTCCATCCACCTGACCACCCTTTTGAAGTGCTCCAAATGGATTATATCCAAATACACAGATGTAGAGGTTACAAATATGTCCTGGTACTAATGAAGCAGGTGTCCCTTCTGTTAGGGTATACCTGGAAATTCCATTGTGTGCGACATCCTGAAGCAGCAGGCCTTGTAGAAAGACATAATCAGACATTAAAAATGTGCGCAGACAAAGGTGTAGATTGGATGGTAGCCCTGCCGGTTGCCCTCTTTTACATGCGAATGGTAGCCCATTCTAGAACAGGCTTATCTCCCTATGAAGTGGTCTTTGGTAGACTACCAAATATGTGGGGCACTCCAATGCCTAAAAGATTACTGATGTTGATAGTAACAAGCTGACAGATTACCTGGCTTCCTTGATGTCTGCACTACTCTCTTGTTGTTCGCAGGTTGCTGCCGCCTTCCCTGACAACACCCAGGTCAAAGAATACTCCATCGCTCCTGGATGGAAGGCGCCAAAGTCAGTGCTCTGGACCACGGGGACGGCCGTTAAAGTCAAAGGGCGGAAAGGATGGTTGCACCTTCACCACTCTTTTACAAAGGAAAATACCTTTTTCAGACTTTGAACACCATTTTCTAGAGGAGACTCCCCAGCAGTTTCCACAAAGCTAAACTTAGATCTAAAAAGTCAGAACCCGTTTGATCAATTAAGTCCACTAGGTGGTGAAGCGGTTGAACATGTATTCTGGCTTGCATAAGATCTTGGACAATAACATTGATAAAAAGAGCAAGATAAAAAGCAAATACTGTAAAATATTACGTGGTAGATGTATAGTGACTGTAATTTTTCTATCTCTTCTGTGCATCACGATAATATGTATCAGCTTAATACTACATGCTATTTTTCCTCCTATTGCCTCACTCTTATACTCCTCCACTAATGATAACATAAAGCACACATTTAGTGATCTGCCATCCCATGAGCTATCATATCGACTTGCCTTACGCAACAATACCTTTATTCAGATGCTGCACCATTCACATCAGACTAGCAATGCTACAGACTGCTGGGTCTGTGGCCGATTTCCCCCGTATCAGAAGGTAAAGGGAGTGTTGCCTCTTTTTCCTTTTCCGTTCTCCCATAATGGTTCTTGCGGAGCATGGTTTGCCTTAATGACATCCATCAACGGTGATGCCAAAGAATACAAAGCAATAACAAGGCTCCACAAGATTGCCCAAAACATACATCAAGACCCAGGCACGTGGACATGGTCCGGTTGGCTCTGGGGATTAATATCGGCTTGGGGATGGAAAGTGTTGACCGTCTGTGGGTTGATACTATTAATGATATTCAGTTGTTGCCTATGTCTGCAGTGTGGCCCGGCCATTTGTGGCCTGTGTGCTACTGCATGTGTTCCACATCCCTATTTACAAAGCATTGAAAATGGAAAAATAATGCTGCAAGAACAGATCGACTGTCTCATGAAAATAGACGTTACATGGGGGTTCACTAGGGTACAAGGAGGGAATGAGGAAAATAAAAATCTATGAGGCCTATGTGTCCCCATGTGCCCCCCCAACGCTTATGTGCACATACATGTAACCTATGTATTTCCCCTCCATGGCCTTTCTATCATGATGCTTATGCTATAACGTGGCCTGCCATCATCCAGTCTCCCATGAGAGAAACGACAAATCTGTATTGAGGCCTACACGTTTTTCATCATGTTTTCCTGCATTTTCATGAAGCCCATGTTTATGGCTCAGCCAGAGCCGAAAAGAGGTTTCATGCCTCAGAACGCTCTGAAAGCTGCAGCTACGTATCCTTGGCCTCGCACACTTGGGCCTCAGCCAAAGGGGCCCTGTCACAAGGTACCGAGACAGTATTGAGCACGGTTATCTGCTTACTCCTACAGAGCCGCATTCTTGCCTGGTGAAGGAGGAATGAACGCGACCCATCTGCAAGGAGGGAGCCCAGCCTTACTGTCTCTCTTTGTGAGATTGCAAAGCTCACGTCAGTAAAAAGCCCATAGCCCCCATGTAAGGCCTCTGCAGTAAATGAAGTAAATGAAGAAATAGATGCCACATCGGCTCTTGGTGATGAGCAACCTATGTCACAAATCAGTCCCTGCTCCAGACATCGGATATCAGATAATACAAGATGTGCTGGTCGTCCTGACACTGAAGGCCTCACTCACTGAAGGCCTCACTTCCAGACTTGTCCGGTTGCATAGCAACCCTCCCCACGTCAGTTACACGTCATGCTCGAGTTGAGCACAAGTAAGGCAAAGTTCCAGTACAATTCCAGCAGATCACGCAACCCCCTCCAGGTATCCACCCACCTATGACAAATTACATATTATCATCAAGTGGACGCCCACATGGACGCCCACCTTCACGCCTACTTACACGCCCACATGCTCTTATCTCATTCTCTCTTGCTCTTTTGCTTACGTACAATTGAGAGATGTATATATACTGTACTCCGTGAATAATGTTTTGAGAATATTGAGAATACTTTTGAGTCCCTTTCCAGATCCTTTGTGGTGATGGTAATATTCTCCCTTTGACTCGAGTTATTGGAATAAAGCCCTTTATGAACCTGATACCACAGACTCAGCCTCTTGCTTTATGCATGATCTTATTTATATACTAAAAATTCTGAGAGCGTAATATTTTATTTACCACAAACTTAGAATATCCAAAGGCGTCAGACTGGATCGGGAAGTTTTTTTGCAGCAGCACCTCTGCGCGCCGGGGGACGGTGCCACACGACCCCGCCCTGACGTCATCCACGTACATGACGTCAGCGAGGTCATATAAGTTCCTCCCGGCGCGCTGACGTCCGTTTTCTTCGGAGAAACTTTTCCGCGGAGCCACCATCAAAAACTGGGAAAGTATGGGAACAGTGTGCGAGGGATGAGAAATCCGTGAATAAAGAAGGAGGATGGTGCAAGACACCATCGTAAAAGACAGAATTAGACACTGCCTACATATAAGTGAAAAAGCTGTGAGAAAGAGCCCCGCAAAGACCCTCCCCAAAGTGCAACGAGGGAAGAATATCCCGATAGAAATAGACTGTCATTACCATGTAGAACTGTGCTGTCCAGCAAGAATGGAGCACAGAAAGAACAACAGTTCAATGCAAGAAGGTATGAAAAGACTGGCACTTCCCCTATAGTAATGGAGGTTTGAACAAAGCTCAACAGTTCCCCAAAGAAGACAACAATAGAGTAGACCAGAACCCTGAGCCAATAGAGAAGGCGGGAGGGAGGGAAGGCAGCAGGAGAAGGAAGAAAAAAAAAAAGAAGAAGAAGATGAAGCTCTTGATAAAAGTGAATCAAAAGGCACCATTTTACAGAAAAGAAGCCCCTGGAGGGAGTCAGCTGTATATGGCAATTCTCAAAGGGCGCAACAAAGTGAGCACCAGTGAGAGAAAAAACCAATGGCAATTGAAAGAGGCCAGTGGAGATCCCCACTTGGCAAGGTCCTCGCAGAACGGGGAGGATGGGTGGGCGTTAAGGAATCTGCGGCTAGACAACGTCTCTACCAGATACATCGTTACCGAAGTTAAGTAACTCGTATATCTGATAGAGAAATCAACTTAACTGAGATTCCTTAACTGAGAATAGATACCACAGCCGTACCCCAAAGGAGAGGTGGGTCTGCGACAGAACAACAGAAAGCGCCAATCACTTGAGCCGGCAGCAGAGTGACGGACAATGGGGGAGGCTGTGGCGGAACAGCCAGACAGCAACGCAATTAGCTTGGAAGAGCAAAGACAACGGGATGCAAGACACCCCAAAAATGTCAGAATGGCGCTACACCATACCCGTATAAGCATGAGAGGTAGAAACGGCACCAGCCATATACCAGAACAAAAGAGAGAGAGAGAGATGAAGAAGGACCTCTCTCAGGTTAATGGCGCACTATGTAGACACCAACCAAAGCAAGAGGTAGAAACTGAGCAATGTTTTTAGAAGTGCAGGCGGGAACAAGAAACATACCAAGTGCACACCCAGTCCCAAAAGGGGGAACAGGGCAAACAGTAACAATCTGAAGCACGGTGATGCGGCCCACCACTGAAACATACACAGAGCAAACAGCCACAGGGACAACAAGGTGGCGTAGCTAAAATAAGCACAAGACTGTCCGACCAGGCAGCTTGAAGACTAAGGTGAGAACCAACTCATGAAATACAGATATGCAGGGTGTAGACCCTAGGACGACTGACATCAGAAAGGCCGTCCCGCAGGCCCAACTGATATAATATAGGGTGATACCTAATGAAAAAGGCACATCCGAAGGAAGTGGCAGCAGTGGCACCAAGTACCAAAGCGTAGAAATGGAGGAAGAATATCAGAATTCTAGACCACACCCTCCGACTGGAAGAAAAGTAACCCTTGGCAAGAAAGAGAGATATCGTTCAGTGTCTGAACACCAAGAAGGGAGCAGTGTCAAACTGGGGACCACCCCAGAAGGTGGAACGCGAAAAGGGACCCTATTGGCAATCCTGCATGCATCATTGAAAAGCTCCCTGACACATGGAGACACTGGACCACACCTCGTAGCCTCGAAGAGAGGCGAAGACGTAGGAAGAATCGTACCCATGGGAAAATATATATATATATATATATATATATATATATATATATATATATATATATATATATATATATATATATATATATATATATATATATTACCTACTGGCGGTCGCCAGTAGGTAGTTATAGTTAGGACCACGTTTCCATAGGAAATCCGCAACATTCTATTTTGAATAACTTTGGCGCCGGTCGACGAATCCTCCCGAATTTTTCAAAATAGGTGGGGCGCTACGCTCCGCTCCTACCCTGAAAGTCTCGGGGGGATTCGTCAAGCGGGGGCTGAGATAAAAGGGGGGTCCCAAAACGCGTTTTTCCCATGCATTTTTCCATAGGACCTTTAGACAGGGCTACAGCCCGAACGGCTGAACAGAATTTAATGAAATTTGGCAGAGAGGTAGTCCCCAGGTCAAGGAAGTGCCTTTTGTAGGTTTGGTGTAAATCTGTTCAGTAGATTCTGAGAAAATAGCCTTTAAATCAATATATATATCTGTGGCAGCTTACGGTGCGCTTACCGTGCGCTTACCGTAAGCTTACCGTACGCGTACGGTGGCGTGCGCGAGCGCGATTCTGATTGGCTCTTAGATCTTAGTAAACATTCGAGTCGGTCGAAACCAGGAAGCGGCGGCCATTTTCTCTCTCGCTTCCTTAGTTGGGCAGCAAAAACGTACCCCAAATATATGTAAAGAGGCAGTTTCATGAGATCCTAACCACCCAGCATTGATACAGGGGTCCCCAAACCACCCCCAAGCCCAAAAAAAAAAAAAATTTTTTTTTCGGAAAATCGCCGATTACGCTTACCGTACGGTAAAAAATTATAAAAAAAAAAAAAACTATCCACATTCTCCCCACCCCGTGTGCAAATGGTGCCCGAAGAATACATTTCACAAAGATGCGCAAAATATGTCCCCCATGTGCGCACGGTGCGCGAAGCGCATCGTGCGTACATGGCCCATCCCGCTTAACGTGGGCACGCGGTGCGCGCAGCGCACCGCGTGACCACTGTGCGTGCACGGCACTAACTGCGTAAAGTGGGCGCGCGGTGCGCGAAGCGCACCGCGCTCTCACTGTGCGCACACGGTGCGCGAAGCGCACCGTGCGGGCACGGAACGAACTGCGTTAACTGGGCGCGCACGCCACGAATGGCGTAAAGTAACTTAGCATTTAAAAAACCTTGCAAATTCACTGAAAAAAACCATAGGTTTCACACATGTTATAGTTAGCTGGACATTTTACTGATAAAAAACCAATGAAATTCCCCCGTTATAGTTACTGCAGGCAACTATAACTCACGCGACCGCAATCTTCTGCTGATGACATATGTGTCTTTATGAAAAAAAAATATTTGTAATATATGTAAAGCTAAAATTTAATGGAAGAAGACATGGGCAAATAAGTGTCTAAATACAGTATTAGCATCAGCAGAGGATTGCGGTCGCGTGAGTTATAGTTGCCTGCAGTAACTATAACGGGGGAATTTCATTGGTTTTTTATCAGTAAAATGTCCAGCTAACTATAACGTGTGAAACCTATGGTTTTTTCAGTGAATATATATATATATATATATATATATATATATATATATATATATATATATATATATATATTCACTGAAAAAACCATAGATTTCACACGTTATAGTTAGCTGGACATTTCACTCGTAAAAAACCAATGTAATTCCCCCGTTATAGTTAGTGCAGGCAACTATAACTCACGCGACCGCAATCCTCTGCTGATGACGTCAGATATTACATCACTGTATTTAGACACTTATTTACCCATGTCTTCTTCCATTAATCTTTAGCTATACATATATTACAAATATTTATTTTTCATAAAGACACATATGTCATCAGTGATGTAATATCTGACGTCATCAGCAGAGGATTGCGGTCGGGTGAGTTATAGTTGCCTGCACTAACTATAACGGGGGAATTTCATTGGTTTTTTACGAGTGAAATGTCCAGCTAACTATAACATGTGTGAAACCTATGGTTTTTTTAAGTGAATTTGCAAGGTGTTTTAAATGCTAATTCGTAACTATAACGTGTGTGAAACCTATGGTTTTTTCATTGAATTTGTACGTTTTTTTAAATGCTAAGTTATGTATTTATTAATTTTATTTTTTTTCAGGTTTTTCACCGTGCGCGCACCGTGCGCACGCTATGGGCGCTCGGTGCGCTTCGCGCACCGACCACCCACGGTTCGCAGTGCGTGGCGTGCGCACCTCGCGATTTTTTTATTAAAAAAAAATTGTTTTTTCTCCCTTGGGGGTCCTTCTGTGACCCCCTGACCAAGGCTAGGGGGTCAGGAACTGTCCACTCTGCCCCCGTTCACGTTCTCCGCCTTTTTTTTTCACCCCCTCAGACTGCGAGAGACAAAATGGCAGCCGACACTTCCTGGTTTCGACCGATTCGAATGTTTACCGACATCTAACAACCAATCAGAATTGCGCTCGCGCACGGCAGGGTGCGCGCGTATAGATATTGATATGCTTTTAAATGCTATTTTCTCAGGAAATACTGAACAGATTTACACCAGACCTGCAAAAGGCACTTCCTTGACCTTATGGCTACCTCTCTGCCAAATTTCACGTAATTCTGTTCAGCCGTTCGGGCTGTAGCTGCAACTAAAGGTCCTATGGAAAAATGCATGGGGAAAACGCGTTTTGGGACCCCCCCTTTTACTCGGCCCCCACTTGACGAATCACCCCGAGACGTTCAGGGTAGGAGCTGAATGGAGCGCCCCATTTGTTTTGAAAATTTCGAGAGGATTCGTCAACCGGCGGCAAAGTTATTCAAAATAGAATTTTGAGATTTCCTATGTAAACTAGGTTGTAACTATAACTATCTACTGGCGACCGCCAGTAGATAATATATATATATATAATCCGAGTGGCCAAGGAGACCACTCTCAGAAAAGCCGCACCGGCCTCTGTAGCCCTCCGTGGAGGGGACAGCAGCTCATCTGTAGGTGAGGGCTGTAAGCTAAGCCTCCCCAGACACTGAGGGTGCGACCAATGTCCAACTGAAGGGAGCCCCATTGACGAATGGGGGTCCTGATGGGGCTCTTGAGGAGGCGGGGAGCCTGCCGGGGGCTCCTGAGGAGGCGGGAGTCCTGCCGAGTCCACAAACTTTAAGGGAGGCACAGGCAAGAAAACATCTGGTGATGCCAAACTCTTTCCAGAAGCTTCTGGAGAACAGTCAACAACCCGGCGTCGATGTGGCGCCAAAACGACTGTAGTCGGCACCGATTGTGACTCGTCCGGCGCCGAGTCTGCCCTGTCCAGTGCCGAATCCACGACAAGCTCCCTGTCTCAGCACCTGCGGGTCTCTATGGGTGAGGTGCCGTCGTTCTAGTGTAAGAATTTGGGCCTCTAGTGTGGCAAGTTCTCCCTGGGCCATCCTCTTTGCCCAGGTTATCCGGTGCTGGGCCCTATCTCGTAGCACCATTTTATAGGCTTCCCACATCGTAACCCCAGACTGCACCGAGTCCATGTTTTCTGCAAAGAAGTCTTTAGTATCTGCTCAGAGACCCTGGAACACCTCCTTACTCTGTAAATCCCAATCCAATAATCTCCAGCCCCCCCCGTCCAGTGCGGGGCCTCTCACCCACTCGAACATATCGGGGCGAGTGGTCAGACAAACCCCGGGCCATGTCTCCAGCAGTATGTCTGTCACCCCGTGTTGGGTCCCGGTCTGCAGCATCGGCGGGGCATAAGCTGAGAGGATAGTGACATTCCTCCTTCCCAATGACCCTGTCACTCACACATAGGTTCCCTGAGGATCTATCCATGTCTGTGTTATCAGAAAAGGAGGTGACTTTTTAATCAGGATAGCGACTCCTCTAGAGCCGGAGGAGTAACCCGCATGTGCCAGGACCATATAGGCCCCCCGTGCAAGGAACCCGCACTTCGTGCCCTTAAGATGGGTTTCCTGCAGTAGCACCACATCCAAGTGTGTGTGTTTTATGAATGCCGAGAGCAACCCTCTCTTAATTTTGTCACCAGGGACATTAGCATTCCAGGTAAGCACTGTGAAGGGGCTATCCTCCAAACCCATCCCGACCGGTTATTGTGTAGTGGTGGGACACGTGTATATGGGTGATTAAATAACGCCCTATACGGGGATGTGGGTGATTGCGCACGCTCTCCAAATTCTGTGACTGTACCTCAGCAAAAACATAATAAACCAGAAAAACAATGGAACTAGTTGTAACCCCGTACTCCCATTCCCCCACCCCACCTCCCTCCTCCCCATTGTCACACCCCTGACAGGCTCTCGAGGTTGTGCATAAGGGTGGTAGAGGTCTGTAGCCTGCCCGAGGCCAACTTACGCTACAAGTTCAAACATCTGCAGTAGCCCCAATAGTTCCACAAAAAAAACAACCCTCGAATAGAGAAAGACAAGCAAAAGCTAAGGACCAGAAGTGCTGGAAAGGAGAAGGGAAGAATAAAGGGGGGGAAGGGGGAAGAAAGCAAGAAGAAGAATCAATTAAGGGCTATCCAAAGCCCGAGTCTGTGGCCAGTTCCGGCCTGTCGCCTGCGATGTAGTAGAGCACTTCAGTCCCTCTGTAGGACTCGTAAATGATATATCGGGGGGAGGGGGGGGAAGAGTGTCCAGTCAATAAACTCCATCTTAATATTCTGATTCCACGGCCAGTCCCAGAGGCTCATATTCAGGAGTGCGAGTCAGTGATGCCAAGGTTTCTGTTGCCGCGTCTTACTCTACTGCCACTATTGCACCAGCCAAGGGATGGAGAGAGGGCTCGTCCTCTCCTTCTCCAGACGTGCTACCTCTAGTGTCAGTCTCCGTGCCAGGTTCAGGGTTGTCAGAGAGGCGGAGGGTGTGCAAGCCTGCTGACAGGTGAGAGTCCAGTGAGCGACAGCTACGCTGCTGGATCCTCCCACTGCCCCTCGGTGCATATGGCATCACCTCCTTCAGACGGTGTTTCCGGTTAACCTGGGGTCGGAGTGCTCTTTGATGACCAGAGGGCCGTGGGGCGTTCCCCGTCAATGTCTGGCGGCGGCGCGATGGGACCTCCGGTTGCCTCAATATGGACCTTTCCTCGATCCATTGCCATGCTTCCGCCGGTGTTTGGAAGAAGTGGGTCCTCCCCATGAATAACACTTTCAGTTTTGTGGGAAATAGAAGCATATATTGGATCTTGTGTTCCCGAAGCTTTGCCTTCACCGAGTCAAAGGTACGCCGTTGCTTCTGAACCTCCCTGCTGTAATCCGGAAAGATCTTTATACGTGTGTTCTCGTGTCCGATATCTCCGATTTTCCTAGCCTCTCAGAGGATCATGTCTCTGTCTAGGAAGTTCAGAAAGCAAGCTATAGCTGGACGCGGCTGCAACCCCGGGGGCGGTCGCACCATCAGGGCCCTATGCGCCCTTTCTATGACGAAACAAGCTGAGAACAGATCCGTCGGGAAGGTGCGGCGGAGCCAAGAATAGAGAAATTCCAACATGTTTGTCCCTTCAATGCCTTCTCTAAAGCCCACGGATCGAAGGCTATTGCGTCTTGCCCTGTTTTCCGCATCATCGACGCGCCACAGAAGGTCTTTGTATAAGGACCAGAGGTCTGTTATACCTTTGCGGAGGTCCTGAAGGGCATCTTCAGCCTCACACAGCCTGGTCTCTGATTCCGTGACCCTGGCCACCAGATTTCGTAGGTCCTTGCCCACCTCCCCTATCTTCCCCTCCAATGCCATCCCGGAGGACTGGATCGCCTGGAGGAGAGTGTCCGTATCGGTACGGGCGGCCGGTCGTTCCTCCGGGGGGGGGGGGGGGGGTTGAACACCTTTGTGTAGCGGTCCATTTGGGGGAGGGGGGGGGGGGGAGGGGTTGAACACCTTTGTGTAGCGGTCCATTTTCCCCTGGCGTGGCGGCTTCGGGTCTTTGTCCTTGCCCATATTCGTAGGTACAGTACTGGATCACGAGGAGTAGCATGGCGAGGCCAGGGTCTAGTGCTCTAACGGTGGAGGGGGAACCAGTTCTTCACCACGCCCTGCTGAACAATCCCTCAACGCGGACCCAGCCCGCAGAGCACCGGAACGTCTCGACTGGGAGAAGTCCGTTCCCCCCAAGGTATATTCGTTCCTTCTCCAAACCAACAAGGATCCGGACCCTACAGCCGATAACGAAGGGCAGAGGCGCTCCGCAGAACCGCCCCAGCAAGCCCCCAGGGGTCCAGACCGGTCAGGGCCACCGGGGTCCAGCAGAAGCACCCACCCTTGGTTTCAGGGCAGTAGAAGAGGCACTTCGCCAAGCACTGTCCCCACGTCCGCCACCTCAGCAGGGTGCAGGAAGAATGCTACTGTCCTCCTTGTAATCACGCGGGCCCGAGCCCCCAGCAGGCTTGCACAGCGTGTGGCTGGGGCCGCACTCCTGCACATGCGGCCAGTTCCCGCTCCAGCTCAGCCCAGGTACCTGCTCAGAGGAGGGGTGAGGGGGGGGGCGAAGGCACAGTCCCAGGGAGCATAAGGGTTTGCCCGCAGGCCTTGGTCGCGCAGATCTCTGCCGCAATCTGCCGCTTTGAGCCGGTCTCTCGTGCCCCCACTTACGGTATTGTGACCCCCAGGCCTCACTACCGGGCGGTGCAGATCCCCACAGCTGCCCGGCTCACCTGGGGTCGTTGTGCAGGGCAATTCTCCTCAATCTCCGTCCCGGAATGCGGGTCCCCAGCAGCAGGACACTCCTCCCTCTTTGAGCCGGTGGCCTGGAGCTCCGCGTCCAAGGGTGCAGCGCAGTCCGATATTGTCCAGCAGGCTCAGGGCAAGAGCCCCCACGGCACCCCCCCCGTCGGGACGCAGGGGGGCACGCGGAGGCCGATAGTCCTCCCGAGCTGTGCCCCAGGGCTCCGCGCTGTGGAGGAGCAGTGCAGGATCGGCTCAGGGCCGCGCCGGCGCCATTTTATCAGCCCAGGCACAGCGGCTTCTCGGGACCTAGATGGGCGCCACAGGAGTCAAGAAACCGTTTGAAGTCCTCCTTGAGTGAGGCTGGGGTGTCAGCAACGCCTGAGGATCCAAGGCAAGTGTTCTCCGAGCCTGTATACTGCCGGATTCGGTGTCAGATGGTGCTTTCCACCGGAGCGCAGCAAAAGCGCGTTTTACACGGCCATGTTGTTGGCCACACCCCCTCGTGTCTGTAATCTTGATGGAACTGCACGGAGTTGTGCACCACACACCTCGTGCCCCACGTTTTCCTATGGTGGGAGATCTGATAAAGTCAATGAATGCTTTATTACTGAACTTAAGTCCCCCAACTTTGGCCATGAGCGTGTCCTCCTTTTGCATGGATTGCTGGACCCCATAACTTGCTCTGGCGCCGATTGAACTGGAGTAAGCATGCACAGTGCGGGTTCCGGAGACCCGGAAGGGTCTGTAACCTTTTCCTTTATCCCAAAATATACTGTGATTCTGACAGCTGCTTTTTTGCTACTGTATGCACAACCTCCCTTTGGCAGCTCGACAGAGTTAGAAGCCTGTAGGGTCATTGAGGTCGTCCAACTAGCTTGATGCGTTGTGTCCTTATCTCTATTGTGAATCATAGCTTGTTTCCCTGTTCCCATTTTTGGCTGCATCCGTGCCATGCTTTTGAGCATCCCTGCTGCTCTCCTAAATGTGTGAATCTTATGGGATGTCATCCAATGTCGATTTGGAAGGAGCCTTAAAGTCCTCCTGCTGTATTGGCGGTCTGTTTAATTTCTGATGTGTCCGAATAAACGTTTTTGTGTAGGTCGCCCCGGCTTTGCCCTTATTTTTTACTCTTTGTAGCGATGGGCAAAGTTGCTGATGCACTCAGAGGGCTTTTGGATTTGACTTATGGGATCTAATTACTGCACCTTCCTCATGTTCACCAGTATTCTGAGGGTGGGGGTGATTCGGGGACGGCGGGGAGGGGGGGGCGTTGAGGGGGGTGGCCGGGACAGCAAGAGGGGAAGCAGGGCCGAATTTCCCAGGTCTACTCCTACCCTCACCACGTTGGTAGGGGCTGTTGATGGGAAACGTTAGAGGCCTGTGGTTCCCTAGGAGTCCCCGTTTGATGCTGCCTGCACTGCACTGCTTCCTCCTGCTACGAACAGCAGCCTGTGTATTTGACTGTATTTTGTTATGCTTTAACAAAATCCATTCAAAAAATACCTCAGTGGATGCGCACACATCCACAGTCTCTCACCGACCTGAGTGTGATTTTGCCATCAGGGCTGCTGCAATTGTGGGTACCAGAGAATTCAAATTATGGTCAGGCCAGATTGTAAGTGCTGGGATTGCTTTGGGCGAGTTTTCAAAGCTTATTTGCCCCAGTGTGGGATGACGAAGTTAGGCCTGCTCAATCCTCAGGTAGTTACAGTCTTCCATTAGCCCCATATTGATAGGAGCTTGGGGCTGCCTTTCCAATAAAGTCTATGTGGATTCATGATACTCACTGGTTTTCATTGTGTTAGGAACTGTATTACAGTAGTTTCGTTGTACCGATTAAACCGGTGTAAGACCCACAGCTTCCCTCAGTTGGCCTGGTTGTCATGGGACCCTATACATCCTACTCTACAGCAAACCTTTCTCAAGGCGGGGCTTTGCTGCCGCAGTGCCCAATGAGAATCCTTTGGGGCAGTGAGCCTGAGCCACCAGCCCATCATTTTCTTTTGGGCTTATTCGTAGGAAGCCTTGCTGTCAACATACATATCCCACCGTTCTTTGTATGTATAGGAGAAGAGAGGGGTACATGAGAGTGGGATTAGTGTCCCTAGCCCTCATCCAGCGCATTTTACTACCCTATATTCTAAACTAGATGGTGGAAGGCACTGAGGGCACCAGCTGTGGAGCTACTACAGGAAGAGTGTATCCAGCAGCGCAAGGACTACTTTGTACAACTGCATTTCCCAGACATACATAAAAAACTGTTTGAAACATTGAATAAATGAATCCCTATCATATGCAATGATGCATTATATAGTACAATATCAAATGTATCAAATGGAATATTCACCATCATAAAAACACACTATACAGTCGACATAAAAAAACGTAATTCTCGCAAAAGGAGACTTGGCTATAATACTATGGTTAATGTGTTCTTAATTATTCTGGTTAATCGTAACCCGCTCTTACACTGCTTCTCTCACACCCATGACCGACAGCCATACTTTACACCAGCCCATATTTTGGAAAAACTATTTCGTGGCACAAATTTGTCCAGTCGATACTACCAAAGAACATCACGTGATAAAATTACTGGGTGAGATTCATAATGCTGCATGCTCAGCCTTGCTGCTGGAGAAGGAGAAGATGGTAAGCTTTAACAATGCTTGTTATGAATTAGGTAACATTTGCAAATGTTAAATATACAGGCCTGCTGTCATGTAAACGCATATGGGCAATGAACAGTAAGGCACACTAATCTAAAACCGAATTTCTATTTGCAGTTAGATTAGGCACACATAAGAAATGGTAGAAATAATTCACTCGAGTTCAAAGTAACTATTTAATCAGACTGCGAACATTTCAACAGAAGGGTGGAGGGGGTAAACCAGACGAAAGCTCTTACCGAAAAGAAGTGTTCTTTTCCTTCGGCTTTGGTAAGATTATTGGTGGGGCGGTCTGCCCAGCAGCAAAAGCAAACGTACTGAAGATAGACAGGGGATAGCGGAACTTCATTAGCTGTTTCTTAAAAACATCAACCATCTCAGGACTTACTTCACCATCAAAGGCAACCTTGATTAACTGTATTAAAAGGCATCAACGAAGAGAAACATGAGGAAATAATGCAAATAAAAACTAACACAAGTAAATAGGCAAGCAATATTCGTATGGCATTAGAGCGCAATTTAAGACAGCTTTGGAAGACACCATTCCCGAGAGAACATAGAGGAATTTGGAGCAATTGTTTCCGAAACGTTTTTGAGAGGATTACCAATACTAAATGTACATAGTGCGTTCCTCACAAGATGCATTTAGTCAGTCTGTAATTTTATGTAGCACACTCTAGGCCCCAATGAGCATCTTAGTAGACTAAAGGGCTGCAAAAACATATCAATAGTGCTAGCTCCGTGTTGAAATCAAATTACTAACGTCGAGTAGCTATCCTAGTCTTCCAAGGAAGCTTGATCAGCTGGTCACATGACCACCTTGCAAAGGTGTAAATCAGGGCCTTGGAGAATGGGATTAAGATTAAACAGTTGATGATGATATAAAGATATTTGGGCAGCAGATCCTTTAGCAATGTGAGCATCTGAATTTCATACATAGTGCACAACTATTTACACCCCATAACACCATGGTGCAGTTCTGACATTCTTTTTTGAGCGAGTATAAGAAGAATTTGCGATGTGGAAAGACAGAAAGCAGATTTATCCTCAGTAAAAAGGAGGACTTCAAGGAACACACGAAAAGGTTTTAGTGGTTGCTGTTTGCTAAACCATGACCCACAACTTGCTGCCAAGAGAAATCATACCACAGGAGACAGGAAAGTTGGAATTCATGGCTTTATACATCAAACACACTGTCTGAAACACAACAGGCCTCAATAATAAGCAGGCACAGAAAAAGCAAGACTGTGGTGAAGGTCATAACAATTGACGCTTGAGGCAAGACTGGATGCTACATGTTGAACGAAACCTAGGTGAATGCCAAGATGAATGCTTAAATGCACAGAAGCCCCATATGACCCCTGACTGCCATTACTGATGCACTGTCTCTCCCTAGTTAGTTCTCGAACCCCCAACAACCAATACATTCATTGAGTGACTTCTTAACAACCAGAGGATTCCTTCAAAAATCAATTACTGAGACCGAAGCCTAGTCTCTACGATCTCCACGGTTTTCTCTTAAGTTTTTACTTCCTTTTTATGGGCAGATGACAAGCACAATCTCAAGACCTGCCAAGTGCATTGAGGACGATGATTTGAGATCATGTACTCCACGTGGGGAGGAGGAAGGTGAAGTATTTTGACTGGGGCCTGCACCTGGGTGGTGGGAGCTCATAAGCTCTTTTAGGAACTAATTTCTCTATGGGGCAAGACTGATATACACAGAGAAGCTGCTGTTCCAGGTTGTGGAAGCCTTCCAATCTAACAATCTCCTTAATATCATTGTATTGTGTTGACCTACGGAGTGTAAATTATTCTTTCACCAGGTAGCATGGGATCCTTAATAGGTGATTCAGCAGGTTTTAAATATAATGTGGGCCTTGAGAGGAAGCAAGTGTAAATACACCAGGGTGCAAAAGTGTGTCTGTGTATATACATATATTCACTCCAAAAACAAAGTGTACAGGGGCGTTATAGTTAGGTTCCTATTTTACACGCACAAAACGAAATTCAGCAGTTATAAGTTATACTTATGTTAAGGAATTATAACTCGGTGTCTAAAGTTACTTTAACTATAAGTTCTCGGATAAGTATAACTATAACTGCTGAATTTCGACGTTATTTGTGTGTAAAATGTGAACCTAACTATAACAACCCTGTAACCTTTGGTTTCTTCAGTGAACTTCTATGTTTTTTTGTGTAAAGTAATATTTCATTACCGTACGTTAATCTAACTGCTGGCGCGCACGGCCTTTGCCTGTGCGTAGTGGGGGTTGGCTGCAGGGCCTTGTCTTCGGCCAGGACCTGCGGTCAACCCCCGCATTTCGCGAGCCCCATGCAGCGCATAGCCTCTTGCTGTGCACAATGAGGATTTTGTGTGTGACTGCGTGTATTCAGAGTATCCACCGATTGGCCAGAGACCCCTTCATGTGCCCTATGCTGTCAGGATACCTCTATCTTGACCCATTATGTCAGTTTTTGTTAATCTTTTCTCCTTGGGCCCAGCTGAGAAGCGATCCGCGAACCCCCTGAGAGTAGAGCCACGAAGGAATGGCGTCCCTAGATAGCTATATATTTTTTTCTTTAAGAACTCTGAAATTACTGAACAGATTTACACCAAATTACAAAAAGAGATCTATCTGGACCAAGATCTATCTTCTGGCAAAAGTTGGTGCAATTCGGTTCAGTGGTTCGGGCTGTAGTCATGCAGAAATACTGGGAAATCCCCATAGACATTGCATAGGGACCCCCCTTCATATTGGGCCTGCTAAATAAATCACCCTGAAACTTTCCAGACAGCAGTTGAAGTTAGTGGCAAACTAGCTTTGAAAATGTGGTGAAAATTTGTCAAATAGCACCAAAGTTATTAGAAAAACAAAAATCTCTTTGTCTATGGGAAAAGTTAGTCCTAACTGTAACTAGCTTCTGGCTATTGCCAGTAGGGGAGATATATATATATATATATATATATATATATATTCCCAAATTCGCCAGCGCTATTTCACCTAGCAACAGGAATCCATGGCACCATAAAGAACAGATCCAGGCAAGTGTCGACTTTTTAAATATTTATTTCACCATTAGTGCGGAGATAAGGACGGTCTACGCGTTTCGCCACTACGCCTTCGACTGGACCATCGAGTCCAGCTCTCTAGATCGCCATTTTAAAGTGACAGGTGCTAATTACAGTCACATTTTTATTTTTACCTTCATGATCATTCTAGACTGCTACCCACTACATTTTCAGGTGGTATTCTTTATCCACCATTTTTACTTTTGCTCTACCACCAAATGTGAAGTACATTAGCGAGCTTTTCCAAAGTATTCTACATTATCATATGCCAAGTATATGCAACCATATCATATCGACAAAAAGTGCAGGTGCAGAGAAAGTGCATTCAGTAATGAGCCAAGAGCTATGTAAACAATACAATATGTAAATATTTATGTTAAGGAGGGGTATTGGAATAGCAGCATTGATATCTAAAGTGTTTCTAAAATTCCTGCAAAAATTGATCATATAGTTCCCTCCGTAAAATCTTCTGACCACAAAACCATTGAAGGTTCAACTACAAAAAGTATATAAAATATACACCTTAAAAGTTAATACTCCAATGATAAAATTATGTATGTAAAGTACAAAAATGGATAAAAACAATTTTAAAAACAACCAATAAGAACATTCATGAGATCAATACAGAGTTAATTTTTCAGTAGGACTACTTCTAAGATAATACATCTTACAATCTCTCTTCATTTGTGATTATGTAATCAGGAGGAGATTAAAAGGTTATAGTCACTATTATCTCATAAATATAAGGTTCACAAAGTATAATCCCTATATCTCAACTTTCTTTCACAAATCTCTATCTCTAAAAACATTTTCACTAGAGAAAGGTATTTCCAAAGATTAATTCTAAACATATATATATACATACTTATATATATATATATTCACTGAAAAAACCATAGGTTTCACACACGTTATAGTTAGGAATTAGCATTTAAAAAACCTTGCAAATTCACTGAAAAAACCATAGGTTTCACACAAGTTATAGTTAGCTGTACATTTCACTCGTAAAAAACCAATGAAATTCCACGTTATAGTTAGTGCAGGCAACTATAACTCACGCGACCGCAATCCTCTGCAGATGACATATGTGTCTTTATGAAAAAAAAATTTTTGTAATATATGTATAGCTAAAATTTAATGGAAGAAGACATGGGCAAATAAGTGTCTAAATACAGTATTAGCATCAGCAGAGGATTGCGGTCGCGTGAGTTATAGTTGCCTGCACTAACTATAACGTGGAATTTCATTGGTTTTTTACGAGTGAAATGTACAGCTAACTATAACTTGTGTGAAACCTATGGTTTTTTCAGTGAATTTGCAAGGTTTTTTAAATGCTAATTCCTAACTATAACGTGTGTGAAACCTATGGTTTTTTCAGTGAATTTGTACGGTTTTTTAAATGCTAAGTTACTTTACGCCGTTCGTGGCGTGCGCGCCCACTTAACGCAGTTCGTTCCGTGCGCGCACCGTGCGCTCACAGTGAGCATGCGGTGCGCTTCGCGCACCGCGCGCCCACTTTACGCAGTTAGTGCCGTGCACGCACGGTGGGCACGCAGTGCGCTACGCGCACCGCGTGCCCACGTTACGCTGGATGGGCCATGTACGCACGATGCGCTTCGCGCACCGTCCGCACACGGAGGACATATTATGCGCTTCGTTGTGAAAGGTAAACTATTAAATGTTCCAGTTCTACATATGCCATGCACAAAAGGTGCCCTCCGGGCACCGTTTGCACAGGGGGTGGGGAGAATGTGGATATTTTTTTTTTATAATTAATTTTTACCGTACGCGTACGGTAAGCGTAATCGCCGTTTTTTCGAAAAAATATAAAAATGAATTTTTGGTCTTGGTGGTTCTTTTGGGACACCTTAATCAAGGCTAGGTGGTTAGGAGCTGTCTAACCTGCCCCTTTACATGTTTTCAACCTTTGTTTTTCCTCCCCCTCTCAGAGTGCGAGAGAGAAAATGGCGGCCGCCGCTTCCTGGTTTCGACCGATTCGAATGTTTACTAAGATCTAACAGCCAATCAGAATCGCGCTCGCGCATGGCACGCGTACGGTAAGCTTACCGTAAGCGCACCGTAAGCGCACCGTAAGCTGCCACAGATATATATATTGATTTAAATGCTATTTTCTCAGGAACTACTGAACAGATTTACACTGGACCTACAAAAGGCACTTCCTTGACCTGTAGACTACCTCTCTGCCAAATTTCAAGTAACTCTGTTCAGCCGTTCGGGCTGTAGCTGTGTCTAAAGGTCCTATGGAAAAATGCATGGGAAAAACGCGTTTTGGGACCCCCCCTTTTTTCTCAGCCCCCGCTTGACGAATCCCCCCGAGACTTTCAGGGTAGGAGCGGAGTGTAGCGCCCCATTAGTTTTGAAAATTTCGCGAGGATTCGTCGACCGGCGCCAAAGTTATTCCAAATAGAATGTTGCAGTTTTCCTATGGAAACAGGGTCCTAACTATAACTACCTACTGGCGACCGCCAGTAGGTAATATATATATATATATATATATATATATATATATATATATATATATATATATATACATATACATACATACATACATACATACATACATATACATACACATATATATATATATATATATATATATATGTATATATATATGTTTAGAATTAATCTTTGGAAATACCTTTCTCTAGTGAAAATGTTTTTAGAGATAGAGATTTGTGAAAGAAAGTTGAGATATAGGGATTATACTTTGTGAAACTTATATTTATGAGATAATAGTGACTATAACCTTTTAATCTCCTCCTGATTACATAATCGCAAATGAAGAGAGATTTTAAGATGTATTATCTTAGAAGTAGTCCTAGTGAAAAATGAACTCTGTATTGATATCATGAATGTTCTTATTGATTGTTTTTAAAATTGTTTTTATCCATTTTTGTACTTTACATACATAATTTTATCATTGGAGTATTAACTTTTAAGGTGTATATTTTATATACTTTTTGTAGTTGAACCTTCAATGGTTTTGTGGTCAGAAGATTTTACGGAGGGAACTATATGATCAATTTTTGCAGGAATTTTAGAAACACTTTAGATATCAATGCTGCTATTCCAATACCCCCCTTAACAAAAATATTTACATATTGTACTGTTTACATAGCATATATATATATGTAAAACCAACCCTTTCTTTCAGGAAAAAGGTACTCCGGAAACTCCAGGATGCTTCTATTATTTATTTAGCAACAAGAAGTCACACACTAGGAAGTCCGGTTCAACATATTATCTATTGTTGAATCTCTGACCTGAATACCAATCATGTTCCATATTACTACAGGCCAAACACCAGATTTTACCACCCTCAGTTTATTACACACCCTGTCAACCTAAATGTATTGCCAGTTCCTCACTGGAATTCAATCCTATAGACATTAATGTTTCAAAGTCTATTATATATTTAGACTCTAAAATCCGCAATTGGCGCTCTCCATCTCCACCACGTCTCTGAGATTTTACAGCATCTAAAATGACAAATGAAAGTAATTTGTCGTTCTGACCATGCATTGACTTAAAGTGGCGGGCTACAGGGTACTGTTCATTATGGTTCCGTATTGCTCTCTTGTGCTCAAGAACTCGTTTTTTCGCCCTATGTTTGGTGTTTCCTATATAGAGTTTTTTACATGGGCAGATTAAACAGTAAACACAAAACTCAGTGTTACAATGATAGCTGCCCTAAATAAGGAAGTCCCTATTACTATTGGGCACTCTGATTTTGGTACAGTTTTTACTGTTAATGCAGGCTTTGCAATGCATACAACAAGTGAAGCCCATATTATTAGCCCGATAGTCCTTTCTAGATTTAGATGTTATTTGGTTCCGGCAAAGCTCATCTTTAAGAGACAACCCCTTCTGAATGTTATTTGGGGTGCTTCATGTAGATATTTATCCAAAGTTGGATCGGTTTTCAGGATATGCCAATTTCGCTTAAAGATTTTGCGAACTTGAAAAGCTTGATTAGAGTAGGTAGTTATAAACCTAATTTGTGATTCTGCTCGACTAGATTTCAGCTTTGGGTTTAAAAGAGATACTCTTTCTAGTTGGTCTACTTTAGTCACAGCTGTTTGAATCACTTTCAGGGTGTATCCTCATTCTCTAAATCTATTGCACATAACAGCCTTTTCCTTTTCAAATTTCATTATAGTACTGCTATTCCTTTTGGCTCGAATAAGTTCACCATAAGATATGCTTTGGATGATGCTATATGGATGAGCACTGTGTGCAAATAGCAAGCTATTCCCCGCAGTATCTTTTCTGTGGAGTTTGGTTACAAGATGATTATTCTGTACCATTACCTCCACATCCAGGAACACTATCTTATTGCTGCTGATCTGAGATGTAAGTTCTATGTTTAGATTGTTGTTATTAAGGGCCTGGATAAAAGCTTCTGCACTGCTTAGATCACCCCGCCATATCAAAAATATGTCGTCAATAAATCTTGACCACAAAATTACATGTTCACCATACTCCTCAAAGCAACTGGACACTTGCTCCTCCCACCAGCCCATGAAAAGATTTGCATAGCTGGGGGCGAAGCAAGTGCCCATTGCAGTACCTTGCAACTGCTTATACAACTTGTCATCAAAATAGAAAAAGTTGTTTTTTTAACAGTATGTGATCATCTCAATTAACATTTCCGTATGGAACAATAATGAGATTGATCTAGATCGCAAAAAATGTCGAATAGCCTGAATTCCCAAATCGTGTTTGATTGAGGTGTACAAACTTGTCACATCTAGTGTGATAAGTAAGAACTCTTGATCCCAATGTAAACCCTCCATCATATTCAAGAAATTCATAGTATCTCTTAAATATGCTGGCCTCGTCCTCGCCGAAAATCCTGATCTGTATTTTGTGGACTTTGCTGATTTTGTTTGGCTTTGTTGATGAGTTAAAATTGTTTAAGGAAGTTATTTCTGCCAAAGTTGCTAGCTGGTGCTTGACTCAGTCTCTCTACCGACACATCGGAGGTGTTGCTTTCTGAGACATCACATTCTTCTGTCAAAGTCAACCTGTCACCGGTTGTCATTGGACCTCCTTCTGGTTTTTTGACTGTTCCCTGCTCACTCTCTGTAAACAGGTGATCATACTTTTTATAAAAGGTCAAAGTTCTCCCAGACTGATAGTCCTTAAAATCTCTTACAAATTTCCTTTGTTTTTTCATAGTAATCTCATCCTCCAATTTAGCCAAACGGATCTGTAGTTTTTCCATAAATGTATCCAATTTGGAGATTAGTTTCAATATCTCCCCTGGTGTCATTTTAATCTCTTTGAAAATCTTGGAACGATCTTTGAGGGCATATTTGATTAATATGCGCATCATCACCATGGAACACTCCTTTGAGTTGCCTTACCATTCATCAAGCATATCTGGATCTGGTGTCTCATAAGTTGGAATTGGGTAAATGCGAAGACCTCTCGGGACTCGCCCTACATCAATATACTTTTGCAGTGATTCTGCCTCCCACCACTTGGACAGTTCTTTTTTATATTATCTTTCTAGTTTGTCAAAAAGTACTTGAGCCTGAACCTGGCCTTACAGAAGCTCTCCCTAGCGAGGGTACTGCTGGGGCTGCGAGCAGCTGAGGAGACAGGAGGAAGCACGAACTTATGCATACTGATTTTAGGATTTTATAAATACATTTTGGAACGATTTTATTCGTTTTAAAAAATCGCCGTTTCTGTATTCTGGGGGCTGTTATAGCAAGGGGAATTGAATAAACAGGCACTCTGACACCCTACACACCTTTACTTTCCTTTAATCGAGCCTCAACCCGATTTTGTTTCATACTTCACTCGGCGGTGGGCGCCATCTTGAGTGAGGAAGGCGAGGTCAGCGCTCAAGTCGGGCCGGCCTCCCGCCCTCCCACTGTATTTAGACGCGCCTTGTCCAGCGCTCCCCGCCTTACAGAAGCTCTCCCTAGCGAGGGTACTGCTGGGGCTGCGAGCAGCTGAGGAGACAGGAGGAAGCACGAACTTATGCATACTGATTTTAGGATTTTATAAATACATTTTGGAACGATTCTATTCGTTTTAAAAAATCGCCGTTTCTGTATTCTGGGGGCTGTTATAGCAAGGGGAATTGAATAAACAGGCACTCTGACACCCTACACACCTTTACTTTCCTTGAATCGAGCCTCAACCCGATTTTGTTTCATACTTCACTCGGCGGTGGGCGCCATCTTGAGTGAGGAAGGCGAGGTCAGCGCTCAAGTCGGGCCGGCCTCCCGCCCTCCCACTGTATTTAGACGCGCCTTGTCCAGCGCTCCCCGCCTTACAGAAGCTCTCCCTAGCGAGGGTACTGCTGGGGCTGCGAGCAGCTGAGGAGACAGGAGGAAGCACGAACTTATGCATACTGATTTTAGGATTTTATAAATACATTTTGGAACGATTTTATTCGTTTTAAAAAATCGCCGTTTCTGTATTCTGGGGGCTGTTATAGCAAGGGGAATTGAATAAACAGGCACTCTGACACCCTACACACCTTTACTTTCCTTTAATCGAGCCTCAACCCGATTTTGTTTCATACTTCACTCGGCGGTGGGCGCCATCTTGAGTGAGGAAGGCGAGGTCAGCGCTCAAGTCGGGCCGGCCTCCCGCCCTCCCACTGTATTTAGACGCGCCTTGTCCAGCGCTCCCCGCCTTACAGAAGCTCTCCCTAGCGAGGGTACTGCTGGGGCTGCGAGCAGCTGAGGAGACAGGAGGAAGCACGAACTTATGCATACTGATTTTAGGATTTTATAAATACATTTTGGAACGATTTTATTCGTTTTAAAAAATCGCCGTTTCTGTATTCTGGGGGCTGTTATAGCAAGGGGAATTGAATAAACAGGCACTCTGACACCCTACACACCTTTACTTTCCTTTAATCGAGCCTCAACCCGATTTTGTTTCATACTTCACTCGGCGGTGGGCGCCATCTTGAGTGAGGAAGGCGAGGTCAGCGCTCAAGTCGGGCCGGCCTCCCGCCCTCCCACTGTATTTAGACGCGCCTTGTCCAGCGCTCCCCGCCTTACAGAAGCTCTCCCTAGCGAGGGTACTGCTGGGGCTGCGAGCAGCTGAGGAGACAGGAGGAAGCACGAACTTATGCATACTGATTTTAGGATTTTATAAATACATTTTGGAACGATTTTATTCGTTTTAAAAAATCGCCGTTTCTGTATTCTGGAGGCTGTTATAGCAAGGGGAATTGAATAAACAGGCACTCTGACACCCTACACACCTTTACTTTCCTTTAATCGAGCCTCAACCCGATTTTGTTTCATACTTCACTCGGCGGTGGGCGCCATCTTGAGTGAGGAAGGCGAGGTCAGCGCTCAAGTCGGGCCGGCCTCCCACCCTCCTCCTCCCTATATCATGTGTCAACCACACAGACGGCGCAGCGGGCTGGCGCAGCGGGCGCGCCGGAAGCGCGCCAAAGTCCAGCCCGTCTGCGCCCGTCCGCGGCCGGACGGGGCGCGGGGCCACAAACCCTGGCAGTTCAGCTCTAAACACCATAAGGTATGGCCGACACGCACTACTTGCTCTACAACCCGACACACCTGTCGACTGCAAACACGCCATGCCTGCCCAGTCAATTATAAAATGCACGAGGTGCCGCTTTGAACCTCTCCCTCTAATCCCAGACACTAACTCAGGCCCTATCATCAAAGCTGCACTATTGAATTGTAGATCCCTACGGAAGCATGCTCTAGAAATCTACCACTTACTAGAGGACCAAAATCTTAATATCCTATTCCTAACTGAAACATGGCTAGATGATCACTCGGACCCGGATATTATCCAGGCCATGCCCAACGGCTATTCCCTATCTAGACTGGACAGGAAGGACGGCAGAGGAGGTGGCATCGCCATAGCCACAAAAGCTCCTCTAGTCTGTTCCCTAGTACACACTCAGGTTGATCACAGTGAAGCCGGCACCTTCACAATAAACACTAGCCCCAATCATTCGATCTCTGGTATTCTGATATACCGACCACCAGGTACACTATATGAGTTCACATCGACCCTAATGGAAGCGATTACTCATCTAGCACTGAGGAAATCCAGACTGTTAGTGCTAGGGGATCTCAATGTTCATTTCGAAGATCATTTAGATATAAACGCTGATGATATCCGATTGGAATTGCAATCTGTTCAGCTTGATCTAAAAAATAAAGAACCTTCTCATCAACGAGGACACTTACTAGACCCCGTTTTTGGAAACTGGCAGGGAGTGCATACTTCTGATCCTATACCCATACCTTGGTCGGACCATTATATTATTCCCATCACAATCCAGCTTGACAGAACGGAGATTGTTCGTCATCAATCCTTGCGATACAAACGAAGAAAATGGAAGACCTTCTCTCTTGATTCATTTAAGCAAATTGTTCATGACGAAGGCCCTCCCAAAGGGGTCGACTGTGAGGCAGCTAATGACAATTTAAACAATATCGTCACCAAGGCCCTGGACATCACAGCCCCAAGTCGCACCCTGTCCAATGCCAGGAGGCTTAAGAAAACTGCTCCTTGGTTTAGCCAAGAATTGCAGGCCATGAAAACGGCCTGTAAGAAACTTGAGAGAGCTTGGCGCCAGAATCTCTGTGCAGATATTAAAATACAATATAAAACAGCACAGAGAGCATATTATAAATCAGTTCGTCTGGCCAAAGCAGAGCATTATCATACCCGTATTATGGAAGCAGGCAATTCCTCCAAGGAACTGTTTCTGATATACAAAGAGATATCCATAGTGGACGTGACCTCCCCCGCTCACAATGATTCTGTGGAAGCGTGCAATAATATTGCACAGTATTTTGCAGGCAAAATCCATAAAATCTATACTAGGTTCTCTAACCAGACAGATTCGGCCACGGACTTCATAGAAAATGACAAACTTGTAAATACACCTGCATGTTTAAACTCTTTTGTAGTTCCTTCTTATGAAATCTTGTCCAAAATGTGCAACAAAATCAAATCGGGATCTCCTAGAGACCCGGCACCCCCGAAAATTTTAGCTGAAGCCTTCCCTGTATTAGAACCTCATTTTAGGCACTTATTACACACCTCCTTTACTACCTCCTGCCTTCCGGAGGAATGGAAACAGGCAATAGTATTACCCATTAAGAAAAAATCAAACATCAGCATGGACATAATGGACAACCTGCGACCTATATCCCTGCTACCTTATGTGGCCAAGTTAGCAGAGAAAATCGCTAACAGTCAACTCATGGAACATCTTGAGACCCATAATGTTCTCCATAAATCTCAGTCGGGTTTTAGAACTGGCTTCTCTACGGAGACAGCTCTCCTGAGGGCCACTGAAACCTTACGTGAGGGAGCAGATAAGGGAAAGACAATGGCCCTCATCATGCTTGATCTCAGTGCCGCTTTTGACACTGTAGCACACTCCATCCTGCTACAGTGTCTAAATAAAGCGGGAGTTACCAACAAGGCACTGGGGTGGCTGAGGTCTTTCTTGATTAACAGGACCTTCCAAGTCCAAAGAGGAACTTTCCTCTCTGACAGGGTGATGCTGGAACAGGGGGTTCCTCAGGGCTCCGCCCTGAGTCCCACCCTGTTCAATCTCTACATGGCCCCTCTGGCAGAAGTGGTGCAGTCGTTCGGCGTGGAGCTTGTCTCCTACGCCGACGACACGCAACTCCTCATATCGCTGACCCATGCTCCTTCTAAGGAAGCTGATAACTTCAACGCCTGTATGTCCAAACTGGCTATGTGGATGAATGAACACTGTCTGAAACTTAATGGGACAAAAACAGAGGTCCTCATTATGGGAGGCAATGAGGTCAAATGGACGACAGAGTGGTGGCCCAGCTGTCTGGGTCCTCTGCCCTCGCCTACACGAGAGGCGAAGAACTTAGGTGTATGGGTGGACAATAAACTGTCCTTTGACAGCCACGTAAAGAAGACTGTTGGCAAGTGTTTTGGGGTGATGAAAACCCTCAACCGCACCCTCGACCTGTTACCCATTAACTCCAGGCGTACCATGACGCAGGCATTAATAACGTCCCGTATTGATTACGGCAATGTACTACTCATGGGGACATCAGTGAAAAACATAAAAAAGCTACAGGTTCTACAAAACTCGGCAGCTCGCCTGGTGCTTAGGCTTCCCCGTCGAGCTCCTTCACGTCCCACTCTAGCAGCCCTCCACTGGCTACCGATCAGTAAGAGGATTGTTTTTAAAGCTATGCTCTGGTGCCATAAAATAATTCATCACAGAGCTCCGGCATATATGTCTGATTTGGTGTCTGTGTACGAACCTAACAGATCTCTTAGATCCAAAGGAATGGGTCTACTCAAAACTACCTGCCCCAAAAAAGCTAAAATGGGTGGCAGATCATTCCGCACCTTAGCTGCCAAGCAATGGAACCTCCTGCCTCTAGATATCAGGCTGGAGAGTAATGAAATCGTATTCAGGAAGAAACTGAAAACTTGCCTCTTTGCTGTGTGAACTGGTTCCTTCTTCTTTTTTCCTCTACTGCTGCATTCTCTCTCCATAGCGCGGGGACACACCGGGAGGTGTTACCAAGCGCTCTACAAACTCCTTTAAACTAAACTAAACCTCATTGTTTAATAATGTATGCTCACTGCCTGTTTGTACCACTGTGCTTGCACCATCCACATTGTGTGTAAAAAACAAACGGTAGGAAACTTCCTTTCTTTTAGCTTCCATAATTGCGGCCATTGTTGCTCCAAATATTGAATTTTCGTTTTGTACGCTGCCCCATCAGTGCGACTTATGCGTCCTGGTCTGGTCTATAAAACCCCACTCCGGGTCTTTAAGTCCATTCCGCACCAGGGGTTATTCAAGTATTCGTGTTACAATCCTTATCACTGAGCGTGCCAGCTCGGTTGTAAAGTAGCAAGCGGTCGCGAGGGGGTCTTTCAACTCTCCCGCGTCTCACCCGCAGCCTCTACTTCCACGTTCAACGCTTCCAAGATGTTTGCACACACGTTACTCACTGTTCGCGACATCTTGGTAATTTCGAATTTCACTCGACTCGACACATCAACAAAGCCAAACAAAATCAGCAAAGTCCACAAAATACAGATCAGGATTTTCGCAGAGGACGAGGGAAGCGAGGCAAAACCAGAGGAACAAGAAAGCGAGAGAAAGACGGAAGAGACGATTCAACCAAAGCTACACCAATGGTCACCCAAGCCAAGAGAGGATCCAAATGACTGTCGTAAATCTCTCTGAACGTAAGTTAACTACCATTGAGACTAATCTATTAACTTTGGGTCTGTCATTTTGTCCAACCAAAAACATCGACTATGTGCAAACTCGTATTGACATTTTTTATTTCCTATGTAAACTAAAATTGAAAAAGTGGTTCCATCTACAAGTACCTAGAACGAGAAACGATAATGCAATTGATAATCGAGAATCTGTGAGTATATCTGATGTGACAATGCTGCATACACTTGCAGAGTTGGATGAGAATATTGAACAACATGATGATCCATATCTCAATCTGATCAACTTAGATATTACTGTTGACAATGCGTGTTCTAGTGGGCTTAAACCAAAGTCAAAATTAATACCAATGGTACATTGTGACGCACTTGATGTAATTGAGAAGAGTGTAGTCAAACAGTTGAAAAAAATATGTTACATCAAAAACAAACAAGCCAGGCGTAACTTATCCACAACACAAATCAATGCAATTGATGAGTTGAAAAATGATCCCTCCATTGTCATTAGACAATCTGACAAGGGGGGGGAATATGGTTGTGTGGGGCAAGGAAGAGTTATTGCAGAAGGTCTATGACAGCTGACTGATTTATCATGCTATCAAGAGGTTGATATAGGGGAAGTAGAAGCATCTAACTTGAAATATGAGGAAATGTTGTGTGAATGGAAGGACAGGGGACTATTAACTTGGGAGGAATATGGGAGTTTGAGCTGTAAACATGCTAAAATGCCCATATTGTACCTTTTGCCTAAACTACATAAATGTTCAGTTAATCCCCCAGGAAGGCCCATAGTTTCGTCTATGGGCTCTAAATTGAAAATGACATCACAGTATATTGCTTTTTATTTGAGACTGTTTGTAGCTGCTTCACCAGCATATTTAAGAGATACTATGCATTTCTTGAATATGATTGAGAGTTTACATTGGGATCAAGAGTTTTTACTTATCACACTAGATGTGACAAGTTTGTACACCTCAATCAAACACGATTTGGGAATTCAGGCTATTCGACATTTTTTGCGAGCTAGATCAATCTCATTATTGTTCCATACAGAAATGTTAATTGAGATGATCACATACTGTTTAAAAAACAACTTTTTACTATTTTGATGACAAGTAGTTGCAAGGTACTGCAATGGGCACTTGCTTTGCCCCCAGCTATGCTAATCTTTTCATGGGCTGGTGGGAGGAGCAAGTGTCCAGTTGCTTTGAGGAGTATGGTGAACATGTAATTTTGTGGTCAAGATTTATTGATGACATATTTTTGATATGGCGGGGTGATCTAAGCAGTGCAGAAGCTTTTATCCAGGCCCTTAATAACAACAATCTAAACATAGAAATTACATCTCAGATCAGCAGCAATAAGATAGTGTTCCTGGATGTGGAGGTAATGGTACAGAATAATCATCTTGTAACCAAACTCCACAGAAAAGATACTGCGGGGAATAGCTTGCTATTTCCATCCAGTGCTCATCCATATAGCATCATCCAAAGCATACCTTATGGTGAACTTATTCGAGCCAAAAGGAATAGCAGTACTGCAATGGAATTTGAAAAGGAAAAGGCTGTTATGTGCAATAAATTTAGAGAACGAGGATACACCCAGAAAGTGATTCAAACAGCTGTGACTAAAGTAGACCAACTAGAAAGAGTATCTCTTTTAAACCCAAAGCCGAAATCTAGTCAAGCAGATTCACAAATTAGGTTTATAACTACCTACTCTAATCAAGCTTTTCAAGTTCGCAAAATCTTTAAGCGAAATTGGCATATCCTGAAAACCGATCCAACTTTGGATAAATATCTACATGAAGCACCCCAAATAGCATTCAGAAGGGGGTTGTCTCTTAAAGATGAGCTTTGCCGGAAACAAATAACATCTAAATCTAGAAAGGACTATCAGGCTAATAATATGGGCTTCACTTGTTGTATGCATTGCAAAGCCTGCATTAACAGTAAAAACTGTACCAAAATCAGAGTGTCCAATAGTAATAGGGACTTCCTTATTCAGGGCAGCTATGATTGTAACACTGAGTTTTGTGTTTACTGTTTAATCTGCCCATGTAAAAAACTCTATATAGGAAACACCAAACATAGGGCGAAAAAACGAGTTCTTGAGCACAAGAAAGCAATACGGTACCATAATGAACAGTACCCTGTAGCCTGCCACTTTAAGTCAATGCATGGTCAGAACGACAAATTACTTTCATTTGTCATTTTAGATGCTGTAAAATCTCAGAGACGTGGTGGAGATAGAGAGCACCAATTGCGGATTTTAGAGTCTAAATATATAATAGACTTTGAAACATTAATGCCTATAGGATTGAAGTCCAGTGAGGAACTGGCAATACATTTAGGTTGACAGGGTGTGCAATAAACTGAGGGTGGTAAAATCTGGTGTTTGGCCTGTAGTAATATGGAACATGTTTGGTATCAGGTCAGAGATTCAACAATAGATAATATGTTGAACCGGACTTCCTGGTGTGTGACTTCTTGTTGCTAAATAAATAATAGAAGCATCCTGTAGTGTCCGGAGTACCTTTTCCTGAAAGAAAGGGTTGGTTTTACATGTTTTGAAAATGCCGGTATTCACGATGGACCGCCACGAGGCAAATCCCTGAGCTACTGGCACTTTGTGGTGGAGATATATATATATATCAATCACAATCCAAGTGCAGGTAATGTACTAACCAGATCATTCTGACTCCAATAATGCCGGTGCTGATCAATCCAATTTTTTTCAAGTCTATGCTGCCCATGATGCGTTTTGGCCACGTACTGTGGCCTTGATCACATGATCATGCTGCGTCTCAACAGAATATTTAAAGGAAACCTAACCACCATGTGACTACCATAAACATAAAAAACATACTATTGCCTTTACATTGAGAATAGCAGTGTGGCAATATAGCAACACCCTAACTTCATAATATTGAGATAAGTGGTGAGATATGCGCATATATAATATACATAGTAATTTCAAATACACCTTTCCGCAGGCTATGCTCATCATCAACAAATGTATACATTATAATTGAAGATGGACAGTTCCTGATATCATCACGGATTCACAAGATGTCGAGGCAAAAAACAAATATACACTCTATAACATGGCGCATAGCACCTAATGATTTAACATCCGAAATTCGTCATGGATATTAATATAAATATATCACAATATGGCACCTATTAACACCAAAAACATATTGCTGGCCATAATGTTGCTGAATACTTTCGGCGTGCAAATACGCAAATATCCAGTGCAAATACGTGATATGTAATATTCTAGTATGAATACTGAAGTGCTAAGTGTTTACTGACGGCCCTATCTAAGTGTGGAAACACGCAATCGATCATCTAATCCTAGAATGGGTCACATTCTTTACACGATGCATACTGATAATAAAGTGCCTGACACTCGTGCTTAAGTTGATATCCTGTACAAATATGCAGATATAATGTGCAAAATACGCAAATCTCTATTTACAAACATATGAAGAATATACAGTACGGTACAAGAATTGCCTGCCTAAAGTGCTGTAGGTATTATAATGTGCAAATACACAGATATATTGTGCGGAATATGCCCTACTGTAATTGCATACTACTAACAGTTTGAGGAAAGGGTGATAAAATATACCTGCTGCAAAGTACAATTCAATGCTAACATAAAAACCCATACTGAATGGAAGCTAAAATGATTGTGAGAGGAATAAAAAAGGTGTAAAATCCAAAATGCTGTATGAGCTAAAAACTTAACGATTATCTAAGCATAAATCAGTTATAACCTTGGGGCAAATCCAAACTGTTCGTTAATAGACTTAAGATAGGAAATGAATCTCCGGAGGGAGGACCTATAACAAAATATCCCTACTTTTGAATTGAGACAATGCATCTATTGTATCCCTTATGGGATATATGAACAAGTTACTTACCTTCGGTAACGCTTTTTCTGGTGGATACAATATCTGCCTGTGGATTCCTCACCTTCTGAATACCCCCTGCGCCAGCATTCCGCAAAAATTCTTTCCTAGCTCTCCCACGTCGACGAGGACGTCATAATGCTACGGCTCCGCTCGTGGCTCCCCATGACGCCACCAGAGCCATAAAAGGACCTCATCGGCGTGATGACGTCAGTTCCACCCATTTTTTCCGTGCCACCGAGGCAAACGGGCGGACCGACACATTTTCACATGTATACATAGTTTACTAAACATATATATATTCAAATGCATAACCCAATAAGGGCATGGAGAAATAGCAAAAAATCAAGCATTTCTCATTATTAAAACATAAGCATGATAAAGTCATATTTAAAAGCACTCATGTTAAACAGTTAAAGCATCTCTTTGGTAGAAACAGGTGGACAATGGGGAGGCGAGTGGGACAGTGAGGAATCCACAGGCAGATATTGTATCCACCAGAAAAAGCGTTACCGAAGGTAAGTAACTTGTTCTTCTGATGGTTACTTCTGCCTGTGGATTCCTCACCTTCTGAATGAAATCCCAAAGCTGTACCTCTCCCGGAGGAGGGTGTCCACCTGACTTGACCAACAAATCTTGCAGAACAGATCGAGCAAAATGGCAAAAGTTTGGAGGGAGACCCAAGTTAATGCTTTACAAATAGCAATTACAGGAACACCTCTAGCCAAAGCAGAAGATGAAGATTTAGCTCTAGAGGAATGAGCTCTGATACCTTCTGGAGGGTCCTTCTTGGCCAAGGCGTAGCAAATCTTGTGGCACAAGATAATCCACCTGGAGAGAGTCCGCTTGTGCACAGCCTTGCCTTTCAACTTCCCAACGTAGCCCACAAAGAGCTGATCATTCAGCCTCAGATCACTTGCTCTGTCCAAATAAAAGCTGATAGCTCTCTTAGGGTCCAAACGATGAAGTCTCTCCTCCTCCTTGGAAGGGTGAGGGGGAGGATAAAAGGAGGGTACAGTAATTGACTGTCCCAAATGGAAATGGGTAACCACCTTAGGAAGGAAAGCAGCTCTGATCCTTAGAACCAACTTATCTGCATGAATGATCAAGAATGGAGGCTTCCAGCTAAGAGCCTGAAGCTCACTTACCCTCCTAGCCGGGGTAATGGCAATCAAGAAGACCGTTTTAAAAGAAAAGCCTCAAAGGACAAGTATGAAGAGGCTCAAACGGAGAACCCATTAAAAAGGTAAGAACGAGATTTAAATCCCACTGAGGCATAATGAAAGGAGTGGGAGGAAACTTATTTGTAAGGCCCTTAATGAACCTCATGACTATGGGGGACTTAAATAAAGACGGCTGGTCTGGCAAACATAGAAACGCCGACAAAGCCGACAAATAGTCCTTAACAGTCGCCACAGCACAACCCTGTTGGGCCAAGGACAGCGAAAACTGAAGAACATCCGACAAGTGGGCCTTTAAAGGATCAATGGATCTCTCTCCACACCATTTAACGAATCTAGACCATCTCGATGAGTAAACAGACTCGGTGCAGTGTCGTCTGGACGATAAAATAACATCCACCACATCCAGTGGGAGAGAGAAGGAACTCAGGTTGCCCCGTTCAACCTCCAGGCATGAAGGTGCAGGCTCTGGAGGTGGGGGTGTAGAACCTGCCCCTGCGACTGCGAGAGGAGGTCTGCCCTGAGAGGGAGACGGAGCGGAGGGTGCAATGAGAGGTGGAGAAGATTTGTACACCACACCCTTCTTGGCTAATCCGGGGCGATCAATTTGACTTGGGCCCTGTCTTGGCAAATCTTCCTCAGAACCCGAGGGATCAAGGGTATGGGAGGAAACGCGTAAAGGAGTTGTGTGCTCTAATCCAATTGAAACACGTCCCCCAGCGCTCCCTGCACCGAATACTGGAGACTGCAGAACAACGGGCAGTGCACGTTCTTGTGGGTGGCAAACAGGTCCAACCGAGGTGACCCCCACATCTGGAAGATGTGATGGACCACCTCCGGATGAAGCCGCCACTCGTGATCGGCCGAGTAATGCCGACAGACTGTCCGCACCAACATTTAGCACACTGGCTAAATGATTTGCAAACGCACAAATCTGATGGTCCTGAACCTAGGACCAGAGTCACAGAGCCTCTCGACAGAGACGATATGACCCTACACCACCCTGTTTGTTGATGTACCACATTGCGGTAGTGTTGTCCATCAGGACCTGAACTGACTGACCGCGAAGGGAAGGAAGGAAAGCCTTTAGTGCCAAACGTATCGCCCGCAATTCCAAAAGGTTGATGTGAAGCAACCTTTCCTCTGGAGACCAAAGACCTTTGACCTCTAGATCCCCCAGATGAGCACCCCAGCCTAGATTGGAGGCATCCGTGATCACTGTGGCCACAGGTGGAGGAAGCTGAAAGGGCTTTCCTTGAGACAGGTTGCCCTGCACACCCCACCAAGTCAACTCCGCTGCAGCTTCTGTGGAGATTCTGACCTTCTCCCCGAGATCTCCATTGTGTTGATACCACTGCCTTCGGAGGCACCACAGGAGTGCCCTCATGTGCCAGCGTGCATGTCATACCAACAGTATGCAGGAAGCAAACAGACCGAGCAGGCGAAGGAGCTTCAGGACTGGAACAACCGCTCCATCATGAAATAAAGGAAGTTCAGCGGGGTTCTTCACCGGAAGTATGCTCCTGACAGTTTCGTATTAATGTGCCATGTTTCTATATGACGCCGCCCGGCCTCTGGGATGTGGGCAGTACGGCTGTGTATACTACACGGATTAATGATTAAGGGGAGGATGGGAAACCTGCATTATTGACATGCATCCTGGTTGCTGTAAGCTGTACTTGGTCCTGCAATAAAAATGGTTTGACAAAAAAAAATCATGAAATAAAGGAATCATTTCCTGTATGTCGAGAATCCTCTGCGGAGGCGGGTATGCGCGACACACAGAAGTGTCCAGTATTGCCCCTATGAACAGGCTGCGCTGAGAAGGCACCAGGTGAGATTTGGGTACATTTATCAAGAAACCCAAGTTGAACAACAGTTGTGTTGTTGCTTGCAAGTGGTGCAACACCAACCTCGGAGACTCTGCTTTCAACAGCCAGTTGTCCAGGTATGGGAAAACAGGAACCCCTAACCTTCTGAGATGTGCCGCTACCACTGTCATCACCTTCGAAAAGACTCGAGGCGCGTAAGTGAGTCCGAACGATAGAACCGCAAACTGATAGTGTTGCGATCCTACCGTGAACCGGAGATACTTCCGATGCGACTTCAGGATGGGAAAAAGAAAATATGCATCCTGCAGATCGATGGACACTACCCAGTCTTCCTGTTGCAGCGCAAGAAGAACCTGAGCCAAGGTCAACATTTTGAACTTTTCCTGTCTGAGGTAAAGGTTCAAAATCCCGAGGTCCAACATTGGCCTTAATCGACCGTCCTTTTTGGGGATCAGGAAATACTGAGAGTAGCATCCCTGACTCCTTCCCTGCTTCGGAACCACTTCTATCGCACATTTCTGTAACAAGGTAAGAACTTCTTGCTGCAAAAGCAGTAAGTGGTCCTCTGAACACCAACCCTGGAGAGGAGGTAAGGAGGACGAAACTCTAAAAAAGGGAGGGCGTACCCATTCTCTACAAGATTTAAAACCCAACGATCCAAAGTGATCAGTTTCCAACCTTGTAGAAAGTTGGACACCCGACCCCCTACCGGACCAACATGTTCTAAGATGGGGGATCTAGAACTGCTTTCCTGAAGTATCAACGGTGGCTGGAGGAGAAGTGGAGGAGAATTGCTGCCGAGAGGCTCCCCTAAGACGCCCTATATTCTTCCCTTTGTACGATTTCTACAAATGGTTCTGCTGCTGCTGCTGGTCCTGTTGAGTCTGCTGGCGGCCACGAAAGGAAGCACCTCTTCCGAAACCACGATACCACTTGTAGTCGTATCCCCTGGACTGCCCCTGGAGGCCCAGAGACCTTGCAGTAGCCCTGCTATCCTTAAAGCGCTGCAAGGCAGAGTCAGTCTTAGAACCAAACAGTCTTGACCCAAAGGGCAAATCCACCAGTCGCTTGAACATCGGGAGAATATCCGGACGATCTAAGCCATGTTTGTCTTCTTGTCGCCACAGAAGACCCCACCACACAAGCCACAGAGTCAGCAGTGTCCAGACCAGATTGCATCACCTGACGGGCCGCAGCTTGAGAATCAGAAAGGGCCTCCAAGAAATTATTTCGATCCTCTTTAGGCAACTTTGGAGCTGACTGCTTGACTGAGTCCATCAAAGCATGGATATACCTCCCAAGAAGAGAGGTTGCATTAGTGGACTTCAGAGCCATACCTGCAGAAGAGAACACCTTCTTTGCTGCCTGCTCCATCTTTTTAGAATCCCTATCACCAGGTATGGTAGGGAAAGTACCAGAAGACTGCTTCGAACAAGAAGCCTGGACCACCAAGCTTTCCGGTGACGGATGCGAAGGCAGAAAAGCCGGATCCCCAGAAGCAGGCCTGTACCTTCTTGAAATTGAACGAGAAACTGCAGGAGCAGACAAGGGCTTCTGCTAAACCTCCAAAGTAGGCTCCGTCAAAGCCTCATTAAAGGGTAGCAGAGGTTCAGAGACTGTAGAATATGAAATAAGAACCTCAGTGAGGATATTAGATTTTACCTCCGCCGAAGGAAGTTGCATATCAAGCACCTCAGCTGCCTTCCTTATTACTACATGATAGGGAGCAATGTCTTGCAATACTCCAGCCTTTGGAGATGAGAAATCATAGTCAGGAGAGGTATCCACCACACTGGCCTCCTGTAAGCCCTCAAACCCGTCCACAGACTCAACAATTTCTCCTTCCTCCTGATCCTGTGCATATTCCTTCTCCTCAAGGAGTCCCTGCGCCTCTCTCCGAGAGCGCTGTTTAAGAATCGGCTGCGCCAAGCGCGGCGCCAGTGAGGACATCAACGGCGTCGATGGAGGAGCCTCAGCTTCAAACCTAGACATCGATCGAATTTGAGGCGGCACCGAAGGAGTCCGCGGAGCCAGAGTGGAAGACGTCGGCGCCGGGAAATGCCAAGCCGGAGTTGACGGCAAGAATGGGATAAAGGGTGCTTGAGGATAGTGTTGCGGAACACCCAAGTTAAAGGCCAAAGGACCCACGGGGCCCGAAGGCGCACCAGATGGAGTAGAGGCCCTGGCAAACATGCCAAACATTGCATTATTAAAATGTGCTGGGTCTGATCCAGGAACAGGAAAAGGAGGATATGGATTCGTACCTTCCTGAAGCGGAGCCACCTGAGGCTGAGCCGGAGCCTGCGGAGCCGGGGACGGTGCCCGCACAGGGGAGCCACATGGCTTAGAGTAGACTCCCTGGGCGTCGGAGACATAGCAGGAGCCAGAGATCCTTCATGCGACGAAGAGCCCTTCGACGCCGGCGACCTTTGAACTGGAGATGGAACCGGCGTCACCCGTGGAGATGGAGTCAGAGAAGGAGAAACAAAGTCCTTTCTTCGAAGTCGCTTAGCTGGAGAAGGTGACCTCGACCTGGTTCTCGACGAACGGTGCCAGGAGCCACGTCTCCTCTTAGACTTCTTGTGTTTTTTTGATTAAGTAGTATGAGAAGACGATGACTTTGCTCTTTTGCGACCCCTCTTCTCCTTTTTAGGTCTCGCTGAGCCAAAGGCTCGAAGAGACATTTTATATGTGGGATTTTCAAAGTGCTACCCACAGTTTTGGCTGGCCTAAACCTTGAGTGCACGATCACATGCACAGCTGCTCCCACTCCCCCCTCCCTTCTCTATAGCTTTGGCTCCTTTGTTTTTTATTACACCCTCCCTTCTCTCCCCGCTGTTTTCACACTACCCCCTCCCTTCTAATCAGCTTCCTTTCTGCTCCCTTGATCGCGTCTCCGATCACTTTAACTACTTCAAATGCAGCGTGCACCCCTGCTTTCACTTTTGCCGTGTCTCGGCGCTTTTATGTCTTATGTTTCTACAGTCACCCCGCCTCTCGATCTGGGATTGAGGTACTATTTTTCCTTTTTTGGCATTTTTTTAATAGCGCTAATTCAAGCCGACCCGAAAGTATCAGTGCTTTACATGAGCACCAGTTACATTACACAAGTTCACATTCGTTTTTCTTCTTTAAAGAGGAGAATAAGTGATTTGCCCAGGATCATAATGTGAAACCGACTTTGCTCGCCAGTTCCATAGTCGTCAGCTTTGTTGGCACTCTATGTGTTGTATATAAGCATAATTTGCACCCGCTTTCATATTTAAAACACGGGCAACACGCTTTATTTTTGATCATGGCACCAGCGTTCCTGTATTTGCTTTTTAAATGCCTGCACATAACTATTTTAATGCACGGGTGCCATGCTTAGTTGGAGCACGGCACCCGCTTTTTTATATTTATAAAAGTGTGGGTTACACATTAAGCAATTGCTTTTAGGTTTCGTTTTGCTTGTCAGCAGGTTGGGGAGTGGGTGAGTACCATGCAGACAGAGGATTAATGCTCGCAGCTGTGGGTAGTCGGGGGCTCTCAGTCCACCTTAATCATACAATTAAACTTCCTTCCATCGCCGCGCAGCTACCTCTCTTCAGGGACACGAGTCCAAGGATTAAAGCCGGCATTTCTTTCCCATAGATCACAATCGCACTACCTGTGATTTATTGGGATTCTACAAATATATTTAATTCCTATGAAAATATATGAGTGCTACAAAAGGGCTGTGGTAATATAATGGTGCCGCTGATGTGATTCCTGAATGATTGGTGTGTGTGTTTGCCTATCTGCCGTTTGGTATTCCAGTCATAAATTTCCACTAATCTTTCACTGCATGCAGCAAATGCGAGCATGGAAGTTGCATTTCTTCGTTTTATATAAAACTAAAAGAATGTCAGATAAAACTCATTTGTTAACAAGCATTTGCAATGCAATAGGTCTCGCATTTACGCGAGTTTAAGCTATTGGCATTGTAAATGACAATGCCTTTTATTTATGTTTTATAAACCAAAATATAAATAAAAGGCATTGTCATTTACAATGCCAAAGGCTCAAACTCGCGTAAATGCGAGACCTATTGCATTGCAAATGCTTGTTGGCTTTGGCTTTGGCTTAGCCTTGTGCTCCTTAATGGCCTTTGGATTCATTTTCCTGCAGGTTCGGCATTCTTCGACGTCGTGATCCGACGATAAACTCCAAAGACAATCTTCATGCAGGTCAGTGATTGACATGTAACCGCCTCATTCCCTGCAGGGCTTAAACTCAGTCTTTCTAGAAGTAGCCATTGGAAATCTTCAAGGATACAAAGCTTTCTCTAAAGAAAATGGAGAGGCCCTAGAAAAACCGTTACGCGTCAACGGCGCGGAAAAAAGGCAACTGACGTCGTCACGCCGACAAGTCATTTTATGGCTCCGGTGACGTCATGCGGAGTCGCGAGTGGAGCCGTAGCATTATGACCGCGGAAAGCTGGCGCAGGGGGTATTCAGAAGGTGAGGAATCCACAGGCAGAAGTATCCATCAGAAGCTTGTATATGAATACTGTCGATATTTTTGAATTAACAATAAAGAATTTATAAAAAAAAAAAAACCTTGGGGCAAATCTAATTCCCTACTTGTGTAGTGTGTAGGGGCAGATAATGTAAACTTGTGTCATATGACCCAAATTGAAAACTCTGGGTATTGTGTAAAATTAATTCTACTGGACAATGAACTTGGAAAAAGGGACAAGGAACCCCAAACGAAATTTACAAAAAGTTGTACAAATCTTCACCGATGTTAAGGCCCATTGGTGCCTTGGTGTCAAGTAACATGATATATTTGGCTTCCAACTGCCTTAATGATTTTTCACGGTTGCCACCTCTGTTAGATACCGAGACTGCATCGATAACAAAGAATTCGATGCAACTCAGGTCATTATTGTGGACAGCTTTAAAATGCCGCGCTACCGGATATGTAGGGTCAGAATTCACTATAGCACGTAAATGCTGCAAGATACGCATATATACTTGCAGCTTAGTGCTCCCTACATAGTGCAATCCACACTTACACTGGAGCACATACACAGCATAGTCTGTTCTGCATGTGTAGTGGCCGATCAAATCAATTCTGTCCTGAGCAAATGCGGTAATATACGAGGTGGCATTAACCCCGAACTTACATGCTCTGCATGTCTTGCACTTAAAAAAAACCTTTCTTAGGTGTTAGCCAGTTAGTGGTTTTATTAGTTTCAGGTCTAGTTTTTACCAAATCGTTTCGCAACGAAAATGCCTTACGAACCACAAACGTGGGTTTGGCAGGGAGTACTTGTTTGAGTGTAGCATCAGTGAGGATAAGGGGCCAACATTGGTTTATAATAGTCCTTATCCTAGTGGTCTGTCTACTGTAAGTGGTAACTAATCTGATACATCTCTTTTTAGTTTCAGATGTTAATGAACTGTTATGGGAAGTTGCATAGTGTTGCTTTCTATGATGGAGTTAAGCAACTTGGCCCTATCTTTGCTATTGGCTTTATTAAGGGCAATATCAAGCTGTTTAATTTTATAGCCTCTTTCAATAAACCTCCGTTTTGCTTCAGCCTGATAAAAAGTAAGGTCTTTGTCTGTGCTACATGCTCTACGTATGCGTAGGAATTCTCCATATGGAATGGTAGCGATGGTATGCTGAGGATGAAAACTACATGCAAGCAGCACAGAATTTTCAGCTGTTGGTTTCCTAAAAATACATGTCTCTATCCTACCATGCTCTGCATATATGGTGACAAAGAAAATTTGTGGTTTTTGCATCAATATTGGCTGTGAAGCGAAGGCTTAAATTGTCACTATTGATATTGTCAACAAATTGCTTAGCCTGTGATACACTCCCCCTCCAAATAACAAACACATCGTCGATGTATCTCCACCACTTGATAACATGCAGTGACCACTCATCTTTGTGGGTGTCCATGAGGACATGCTCCTCCCACCAGTCAACACGTGTATAATATATATATATATAAATATATATATAAACATACAGCAGAGAACTCTGGGTAGCTCCCAAGTTTAGGTGAAGGGCGACTCCTATATAGAGCCCTCTGCAACACCAGTGACACTAAAACCTGCTCACCTCAAATGTCTGGTTTTCTAACAAAGTTTTTAAGCATAGGATTCGTACTGTGCCATCCACGCTGAGCTAAATATCACTTTTTTGTACATTTTTGCACAGCACTTCTCTTAGCCAGATTGATACAGACCGCAGGTATGATGTTCCAACAAAAACGTTTATTCAAAAGACGTGCCCACCATTCTATGGATTACATTAATTAAATTTGTTTGAAGTACACTGTCGGACTGAGCATCTTCTCAGTGGGAGGGTTTTGCTATTTGTGTGTGTGTGTATATATATATATATATATACACACACACACACATATATATAATATATAGATACACATAGGCACACACACACATAATGCAATAAAAATATATTATTTTAGTTTGCCTTTAATTTTGGGTCATGTTGGCGGATCTGCAACAAATCTGGCTGTCACAGCTAAATTTCATGCAGTTATGTGCAGGGGGTCCAAAGTTACATGGGGTTTGGGAGAAATATTTTCCCATTTTAGCTTTTATTTGTGCTTCCAGCTACAGCCAAAACTGCTGTTTGGATTAAAGCTAAAATTGGCAAACAAATAGAACTTTAATTAAAACATTTTTTTTTTTTTAAAAGCATGCTTTTGTTGGCTTGGTGTAAATCTGTTCCAGTAGGTTTTGACAAATTAATGTTAAAACAAGGAGCCAGGTGCTTTAAAGGGTTAACATTTTTGTGCATCTTGGCCGTTTTAGTCCTTTGAGTTTCAACCATTAACTAAGCAGCTGTCTATTGACTAACAATTTGGAAACTAAAGGCCGGATATAGGACGAGGTAGCTTTTTGTTTTCTCCTGCAATTTTGGGTAAACAAACCAGTAGCCAAGAATATGAAGGATTCGATTAACTAGCAGCAAGACAAAAACTTCTCTTGCAGCCACCATTACAGTATATGGGGCATGATCTGTGTCCACAGAAAAAATGAAAAAAATGCTATAAGAGGGCAGGATAAACACACCCTGACGCCAGGCATTAGTGGGCCGGACCTTCATGGCCCCCACCAAAAAAATAAAACAGAAAAAAAAAACAGATTCGGTAATGTGCTCTAGTTAACAACCTACTTCCTGGTGCTGCAGAGACGTGGACATGTGTACATGCACCTAAAATGGAAACAAGATCTATAGCGTGCATTGTATACCATAATTTCAGAGCTTTTCTTTCCCATTTGCACCAAAAACATAACTCAGTTTTGAACAGTTTTTTTCATATATCTATCTATCTGTATAGTTATAGTTAGGACCAGAGTTTCCATAGGAAAAGTGTATTTTGTTAGTCAATTACTTTGGCGCCACTTGATGAATTGTGGTAGAGAAAGGGGGCATGCCCTCTGAAAACCTCTCAGCAAACCCACTGTCTGGCCTGTGCCTAACTGGAGGTAACGGACAAGTTACTTATCTTCGGTAAAGCCTTATCTGGTAGAGACATGATTTAGCCGCAGATTACTTACCTTTGTCAGGCTGGATCCGGAAGATTTTTCTTAGCAGTACCTCTGCGCGCCGGTCAACTCAGCGTCACGTCATTGTCGTGTTTGTTGCCGTGACGTCCGTACTTTTCCCAACGTCCCATGCCAGAAGCACGAAGCCATGAAGTGTCTGACCCTGGTGTGTTAAAAAATGAACAGCTAAGGTCCCTAAGGGGAACATCCCTGACGCTAAAAATAATTGCGCAGTAGGGGGAGGATGGGTGCGTCGGTAAGGAATCTGCGGCTAGATCATGTCTCTACCAATTAAGGCGTTACCGAAGGTCAGTAACTTGTCCATCTGATAGAGACATCTAGCCGCAGATTCCTTACCTTTGAACGGATACCCAAGCAATACCAACCCCGAAGGGACTGTGGAAAGGTTTAGACTGGAAAATCCTGCAAAACAGAGCGACCAAACAGGCCTTCTCTGCGAACCTGGGAATCCAGGCTGTAGTGTCTGGCGAACATGTGCAGCGATGCCCACGTGGCTGCTTGAGCGATATCAGAAACAGGGACACCATGCTGGAGAGCCGTTTTTGCCCAGTGGAATGGGCCCTAGGCCCTCAGGGGGATCTTTCTTCGCTAAGGCATAGCAAATTTGTATACAAAGGATAACCCAGTGGGATACAGTCCTCTTTTAGTCAGCACGCCCTTTATTTGCACCCTCGTACCCTATGAAGAGCTGGTCATCCACCCGGAACTCTTTAGTTCGATCAAGATGGAACGATAACACTCTTTTTGGGTCCAGACGATGGAGACATTCTGTTCCTTGTAAAGGTGCGGTGGTGCATAGAAGGTGGGAGGAGTAACCGACTGTCCCATGTGAAAGGGTGTCACCACCTTAGGGAGAAAAGATGCCCTTGTACGGAGCACCCCTTTGTCCAGGAAGACTGGCAGATGGTATTGCCACTAAGAATGCTGTTTTGATGGTTAGCAGACATATAGGGCAGTTGTGCAGCAGCTCAAATGGTGCTCACATCAGCAAGGTAAGAAACAAATTACGGTCTCACTGAGGCATAATAAAGGGTGAAGGGGGAAAAAGTGCGTTAACCCCTTCAAGAATCTCTGCGCCAGAGGAGATTTGAAAAGAGAAGTCTGATCAGGCAGAAGAAGAAAAGAGGAAAGGGCAAAAAGATAGCCTTTTGAGGTGCCCAGAGCAGAGCCCTGTCAGGCCAAGTAAAGTATAAACAGGAAGACATCAGATAAAGATGCAGATAGAGGGTCAACAGATCGGTCGGCACAATATTTACAAAATTTGTTCCATCGGCATGCAGATACTGATATTGTGGAGTTATGCCTGGCTGCAAAATAACCCCACAGACTTCGTAGGGAAGTTGAAAGCTGTCAACTGTCGCAGCTCAATCTCCACGCAAGGAGAGTGGACAGGTTCAAGTGGAGGACTCTCCCCTGCTGCTGCAACAGAAGATCCTCCCGAAGGGGCAACCTGACTGGAGGATCAATGCTCATGACTAGATCCTCGGGATACCAAACTCTCCGTGCCCAGTCCGGTGCCACAAGAATAACTTGTGCCCGGTCGCTTCTGATCTTCTTGAGCACTCTGGGCAGGAGTGGTATGGGCGGAAAGGCGTATAGAAGGCCTGAGCTTCACTCGCGATGAAAAGCGTCACTGAGCGAGAGCAGTGTAAACTTCAAAGTGCAAAACTGCTGAGATTGCAGGTTCTCTTCGGAAGCGAACAGATCAAACCAAGGCTCTCCCCACCACTGAAAGACACATTGTGCCACCTCCGGATGGAGATGCAAATTGTGCAAGGCACCTTTGGCTGAGCTGGTCAGCCCTGGCATTCAGTGAACCGGGCAGGTGTTAAACCACCAGGGAGATGCCCTGTTGTTCCAGCCAGGTCCAGAGACACAGGGCCTCTTGACAGAGAGTTCACAACCCCACTCCGCCCTGTTTGTTGCAGTACCACATGGCGGTAGTGTTGTCCGTGAAAACCTGCACAAGCCTTCCCTTCATCGACGGCAAAAAGGCTTTCAGTGCCAGTCGGATCACCCAAAGCTCCAACAGGTTGATGTGTCCTCTGATCTTCACCTCCCCCAGATGGCCACCCCATCCCAGAAGGGACGCATCCATCACTACTGTGAGATCTGGGTGGGGAAGGGAGCGGGGTCTGCCTTTAAACCAACCGCGGTCTGTTAGCCACCACTGCAGGTCTCTCACAGTGCCCTCTGAAATCTGAATCAGGTCGCTGAGATTTCCTCAATGCTGTGACCGTTGGAACTTCAGGTCCCACTGCAGAGTCTGCCTGTTCCACCTTTCATGGGTCACTAGCAGGATGCAGGAGGCATTGAGGCCCAACCGCCTCAGAGTCATTCTCACCAAAATCCAGGATAGAGGCCAAAACATCGATATTATAGCCTGAATATCCTGGACTTGCCGTTCAGGAGGATAGGCTTGAAACTGCACCGGGTCCAGAACCGCTCCAAAGAAAGGGAGAGTCTGAGAAGGGGTGAGGTGTGACTTCGGCACGTGGATAGTGAACACCAGGGAATACAGGAGGTTTGCCGTAGTCTGGAGGTGGGAGACAACTGTTTAGGGCGAGTCCGTCTTCAACAACCAGTCATCGAGATTGGGGAAGACTGGAACCCCTGATGTCTGCAGATGAGCTGCAACCACCGCCATCACCTTTGCGAACACCCGAGGGGTGCTAGTGAGGACGAAGACAAGCATTGCAAATTGAAAGAGCTCATGGCCCACCGTAAACCGCAGGTTGTAACGATGGGCAGGCAGGATGAGGACATGAAAGTAGACATCCTGCAAGTTCAGCGCTACCATCCAGTCTTTTGGGTCCAGGGCAGACAGGACCTGAGGTAGGGTGAGCATCTCCTTTTTGAGGAAGTAAATGAGGGCTCCAAGGTCAATGATAGGACGAAGGCCTCCGTCCTTCTTTGGGACCAGAAAGTGAGAATAACAACCACTGCCTACTTCTGGCCCAGGAACACTCTCTATAGCTCCTTTGGGCAAGAGGGTCTTGACTTCCTCGCGGAGTAAGGCAAGATGATCCTCCGTCAGCTGATCATACAGTGGAGGCATAGACGGAGGGGTAGTCTCGAAGGGGAGGGAATATCCACTTCCGACTATTTGCAAAACCCACTTGTCCGATGTGATGTTTTGCCAGTGGTGGAGATGATGGCGCACTCTGCCAAGGACTGGCTGAGAGTGATCCTGGGGGATCGGACTAGGAAGGTTTTGCGGTGGAGGAGGGGATCGTGGCATGGCTCGATTTCTGGTTACCTGCCACACAGGGGTGGGGTGAACCGCATACAAGGCCCCGCAGAGGTTTGCTAAAATGGCGAGGCCCACTGGCCGGCGTCGAATTGGCGCGGTTAATAGCCCCTTCCATAGCCACAAAAGGAGTGAAAAGCGAATGAGGCCCAAGGGATTGTGGTGAGGCCTAAAGACTTGCCTGTTGCCCGTGAGTCTTTGAACCGCTCAAGGGCAGTATCCGCTTTGTCTCCGAAGAGACGGGAGCCGTCTAAGGGCATGAGGTTAGCCTTGACATCCCCCGAAAAAACAGATGTTCTCAGCAAGGCATGGCGATGAACGGCCACCATCGTGGAAACTGCTCTGTCCAGCGAGTCCATCATGTCAAAGCCACATCTGATGGCGAACTTAGCTGCGTCACTCCTGGCTGAATTAGCTTGGGAGAGTAAAGCCCGGTCCCCCTCCGAGACTCTGGGCAGCACTTGTGCAACCGTTTCCCATATTGAATGGGAATAGTGGCCCAAAAGGCATGCAGTGTTCACCGACTGCAATGCCAGACAGGCGGAAGAAAAATATTTTCTTTCCAGAACACTCTAGTCTCTTGGATTCCCTGTCCAGAGGTAGCTTGTGGGATGGAGTGGGTGGTGAGGAAAGGTGGGTCGCCTAGTGCAGGGCGATGGCGGCGGCTGATGGTCCTATTCAAAGCAGTCCCTGTGCTGGGTTTGGACTGCGTACCCAGAAGGACGTCTGTCAAGGCCTCATTAAAGGGCAGTAGGGGTTCAGACCTGGAGCTGGAGCCGAAGACCCCAGGCTGCAGGACCTCTGTCAAGACATTAGACCTTGATTGCCACTGTAGGAAGCTGCAGGTCCAGGACCTCGGCAGCCCTACGAACCACCATGGCAAATTATGCTACCTACTCCATAGCCAGGGTAGGAGGGAAAAGCATGCCCGAGTCTAGGGAAGTGTCCAAACTACTGGCATCGCAACTCCTCGTACCAGTCCACATTTTGTTGGTGTGGGATCTTGATCCCCTCCAAATCCTCCTCCGCCATACCTAACCCTTCAGTTAGGGCATGGTGAACGGCATGGAGCCGTACGGCTCTGCCACCGCCAGTCTCGGGGGATGATCAGCCAGCTACGTGTCATCAGGAATATGGATCGGGGAGGTGCCTACAGTGGGCGCCGGCAATGCAGAGGACCTCGGAGTCAGGCACGATGCCGGGGAAGGTTGTTGTGAAGGTGTGACCGGCGTCGGTCCGGACCCAGGAACAGGTCCAATCTGAGGCCATGGCACCGAGGCAGGAGCCACAGGAATGGGAACCATGGGCGCCCCTCCCTTCTCAGATCATGCGGGCCCAAAGGTGTGCCGGCAGTCAGGCCACCCAAATATGTTTACATGGCGTCATAGTTCCCCTTCAGCTGGGAAAGGCAGCGAAACGCAGAGCCGACCCAAGCACCCGCTCCAAGGAGCGGGCTTTGAACGCCAAGGTTCCTCTGCCGCGTCGTGAGACAGGTGGGGCGAAGTCAAAGTGCGCTTTGACTTCTTGCTCTTTTTGTGGTGCCTCTTACTTGACTTTGACGAAGAGTACTTCGATTCACTGGAGCGGTGCGCGGACCTTCCTCTCGACCGAGACCGACGAGGCGACCTCTGCAATGCGCGGCCGCAAGTAGCATTAGGGACCGCTCCTCAAAGCTGTCGGGCTCCATGGCCCGGAAGTTGGAGCATTACTTTGAGTTGTGGTCGTGCTCCAGGCACCAGAGACACACTAAATGAGGGTCCATGACCGACATGGCACTATGACAGGCGCCACACGAAGTTTTCTAGCTCGACATGCCTAAGCACACCAACAAAGTCGACAAAAGGGTCGAAAAAAGTCGGTAAAAAATTGACAGAAGGCAGCTCTCTTCAACGGATCGGCGCTGGCTGGCAGGGAAAGAAAAGAACTGATGTCAGTGAGTCGGAGTTGCGCTTATATTGACGATGCGGACATCGACAAACATGACGCCATCAACGTCATGCGAAGTCGACCAACGCCACCTACCGGCATGTAGGGTTGCTGCTAAGAAAATTCTCCTGGATCCAGCCTGACGCCTGGAAGTTCAGTGGTAAGGAATCTGCGGCTGGATGTCTCTATCAGATAGATGGGGTAGTTGGCCCCCAAGGGCCCTTAATAGCCAAGGAGAGTTCATTACCCTAGTAGTAGTGAGCCAGGAGGTGCATTTGTAGAGTAATGGAGAAAGGGGGCATGGCCCCCCACAACCTCTCAGCAATCCTGCTGTGTGGGTGACTTACTGGAGGTAACGGGAGGGTTACTTTGCCCCCAAGGACATCCTTTGGGGCCAACTACCCCCTCCTGTTATCTCCATTAAGATTCACGCAGCGGGATGGCTAAGAGGTCTTCAGGGTCCATGCCCCCTTTCTCCACCACTCTGCAAACGGGCTTCCTGATGTAGTACTGGCTTGAGGGATGAAGTCCACTTTACTCCTTTTACCGAGTTAAAGGGACGACATAGTTAGGCTCAGGTTTCACTTGTACAAAACCAGTGAAATCCAGCTGTTATAGTTAGTGAGCTAACTATAACTCGTGCCCCCACAAATCAATGCATTTGACCTCACATGTTACATCACTCATGAAATGGGCAGTGACATTACTCTTGACATCTCAAATGACATCATCCACAGAATCTGACGCGCCCACTCCCACCCCCATATGACCTTTTATACAACCACTCCAACTTCCAGACTACCATTCTCAAACCCATTCACCCACCCATACCAGCACTTACACAACCACTCACTGATTGATAGAGGAACACACACATCTACTCACTCACCCATACAGCCACTCATATACCCACTCACTCACTAATATAGCCACTGCCATATCTACTCATTTTCCCATACAGACACTCACACACTGAGTCACTCACCCATGGAGTTACTCATCACGTACTCACCCAGTCAATCACACAGCCACTTTCTCACCCATACAGTTACATACACCCACTTACTCATACAGATACTGACACATACTCATTCACCTATACAGTCACTGACACAAGCACACACTCATCCATACAGCTACTCTCACAGTCACTCACCCAAACAGTAACTCACATACCCCATCACTCCCCTATGCTGCCTTTCACATACCCAGTTACTCACCCATATACCACGACACATGCACTCACTCACTGACACAGCAATAAACATACTCACTCACACAACCCCTCACAAAGGCACTCACTAACCCATACAACTACTGACTCACCCATTCACTCATCCATACAGGCAGTCACACACCCACAGAGGTAATCAGACAACTGATCACTCACCCATACAGAAACTCACAAACCCACTCACACACTCCACCCCACACAAGCCACTTACATAACAACTGACAGACATACAGACATTCACTACGCACAAGCAACTCACTGGAGATGATTAAGAGCAATACAGAGACCAGCAGGCAGTAGAACTGTCCACACCCACTGGGGGTCGGTGTCACAATAGAAATCAGGTGCTGGACTGCTTCGCGTTTGCATGTTATTAAGCCTTTGACAAAGTGCTAGGCAGCACGGAACGCGTCGGTGAATGAAGATTCAAGTGATGTCCTGACAACTTTGCTGTAGCTTGCACCAAATAAACGATGAGATCATCCTACCTGTTTTGTGGCTCTTTCGATGGATGGATGGGTGGATGGAGATATATATATATATATATATATTATCTACTGGCGGTCGCCAGTAGATAGTTATAGTTACAACCTAGTTTCCATAGGAAATCTCAAAATTCTATTTTGAATAACTTTGGCGCCGGTTGACGAATCCTCGCGAAATTTTCAAAACTAATGGGGCGCTCCGCTCAGCTCCTACCCTGAAAGTCTCGGGGTGATTCGTCAGGCGGGGGCCGAGAAAAAGGGGGGGTCCCAAAACGCGTTTTCCCCATGCATTTTTCCATAGGACCTTTAGTCGCAGCTACAGCCCGAACGGCTGAACAGAATTATGTGAAATTTGGCAGAGAGGTAGCCATAAGGGTCAAGGAAGTGCCTTTTGCAGGTCTGGTGTAAATATGTTCAGTATTTCCTGAGAAAATAGCATTTAAAAGCATATCAATATCTATACGCGCGCACCGTGCGCGCACTGTGCGCGCACCCTGCCGTGCGCGAGCGCAATTCTGATTGGTTGTTAGATGTCGGTAAACATTTGAATCGGTCGAAACCAGGAAGTGTCGGCCGCCATTTTGTCTCTCGCAGTCTGAGGGGGTGAAAAAAAAGGTGGAGAACGTGAAAAGGGGGCAGAGTGGACAGTTCCTGACCCCCTAGCCTTGGTCAGGGGGTCACAGAAGGACCCCCAAGGGAGAAAAAAACAATGATTTTGTTTTTTTTTTAAATCGCGAGGTGCGCGCACCGCGCGCGCATGGCACGCACTGCGAACCATGGGTGCTCGGTGAGCGGAGCGCACTGAGCGCCCACAGCGCGCGCGCGGTGCGCGCACCTCGCGATTTAAAAAAAAAAATAATAATTTCACGGTGCGCGCACGGTGAAAAACCTGAAAAAAAAAAGTTAATAAATACATAACTTACCATTTAAAAAAACGTACAAATTCACTGAAAAAACCATAGGTTTCACACACGTTATAGTTACGAATTAGTATTTAAAAAACCTTGCAAATTCACTTAAAAAACCATAGGTTTCACACATGTTATAGTTAGCTGGACATTTCACTCGTAAAAAACCAATGAAATTACCCTGTTATAGTTAGTGCAGGCAACTATAACTCACGCGACCGCAATCCTCTGCTGATGACGTCAGATATTACATCACTGATGACATATGTGTCTTTATGAAAAATAAATATTTGTAATATATGTATAGCTAAAGATTAATGGAAGAAGACATGGGTAAATAAGTGTCTAAATACAGTGATGTAATATCTGACGTCATCAGCAGAGGATTGCGGTCGCGTGAGTTATAGTTGCCTGCACTAACTATAACGGGGGAATTTCATTGGTTTTTTACGAGTGAAATGTCCAGCTAACTATAACATGTATGAAACCTATGGTTTTTTAAGTGAATTTGCAAGGTTTTTTAAATGCTAATTCGTAACTATAACGTGTGTGAAACCTATGTTTTTTTCAGTGAATATATATATATATATCTTTAGTGTTTCTGCAAATTCTCATCGCTCGGAGACATTCCCCATAGGGGATACTTATGAGCAAATTATTGGTAATAAAACTTGTTGCATGAAGCTACGTGTTTCCAACCGGGGGCTTCCGATAAAGCTATATATATATATATTCACTGAAAAAACCATAGGTTTCAGGAACGTTATAGTTAGAAATTAGCATGTCAAAAATTATGTTATATGTGACGTCATCAGTAGTGCATTGCGGGGGCGCGACTTATAGTTAGCTCAACTAACTATAACGGCGGATTTTTTAAGAGTGAAATGTCCAACTAACTATAACGTTCCTGAAACCTGTGGTTTTTTTCAGTGAATTTAAAAGGTTTTTTAAATGCTAATTTCTAACTATAACGTCCCTAAAACCTATGGTTTTTTCAGTGAATTTAAAAGGTTTTTTGCTAATTTCTAACTATGCCTACAGAGGAAGGACATGTGAAGAAAGCGGAAGAAAGAGCAGAAAGAAGCAAGAGAAATGCAGAAAGAGGCAACGGAAGTCCAGAGAGAGGAAGAAAGGTGCAGAAAGAAGCAAGAGATATGCAGAAAGAACCAACAGAGGTGCAGAAAGAGGCCTTGTTGCAAAGTCATCTGTGGCCTGGGCACCCCCCAACTTTTTGCTGACTGTTACTGGGGGTAACAGACTCTGACTGACCCTGGGCTCTGCCTAACCAGGCTCGGAGACAGTGAAAACCCCTACATACACTTGGGTACAGTATGGGGTGGGGTACCCCTGTGATTAGCATGACCTCCCCTGTAAGGCCCTAGTACAGAATAGGGCAATTAAAACAACCTCTAAGTCCCTAGCTTATAATAGGGCATGGCAGTTTAGAGGCCAGCAGCCCTTTTCTGCACTTGCATGAGTGCACTGTTGAGCCTGAGGTCAGTTTAAAAGTATCCCTGTGTGTGCAGAAAGAGACAATATAAGTGCAGAAAGAGGCAAGAGAAGTGCAGAAAGAAGCAACAGAGGAGCAGAAAGAGGGAAGAGAGGTGCGGGAAGAGGGGTGCAGAGAGAAGGAAGACGGGTGCAGAAAGAGGCAAGAGAAGTTCAGAAAGAGGCAGCAGAGGTGCAGAAACAGGCAGAAGAGGTGCAGAAACAGGCAGAAGAGGTGTAGAAAGAGCGAACAGGGGTGCAGAAAGAGAAGAGGGGTGCAAAAAGAGACAAGAGTGGAATAGAAATTTGCAAGAGAGGTGCAGAAAGAAGCAAGAGCAGTACAGTAAAAACAACAGAGGTGCAGAAGGAGGCAAAACAAGAGCAGAAACAAGCTAAAGAGATGTGGAAAGAGGCTAGAGGGGTGCAGAAAGAGGCAAGAGGGGTGCAGAAAGAGGCAAGAGAGGTGCAGAAAGAGGCAAGAGCGGTGCACAGAGAGGGAAGGAGGGTGCAGAAAGAGGCAAGTGGGGTGCAGAAAAAAGCAAGAGAGGTGTAGAAAGAAGCAAAAGAAGTGCAGAAAGAAACAACAGAGGTACAGAAAGAGGCAAGAACAGTGCAGAAAGAACCAACGGAGGTGCAGAAAGAGGCAAGAGGGGTGCAGAAAGAGGCAAGAGAAGTGCAGAAAGAAGCAAAAGAGGTGCAGAAAGAAGCAAGAGAAGTTCAGAAAGAGGCAGCAGAGGTGCATAAACAGGCTGTAGAGGTGCAGAAAGAGGGAAGAGGGGTGCAGAAAGAGAGAAGAGGGGTGCCGAAAGAGGCAAGAGGGGTGCAGAAATTTGCAAGAGGGGTGCAGAAAGAAGCAAAAGCAGTGAGGTAAGCAACAACAGAGGTACAGAAGGAGGCAAGAGGGGTGCAGAAAGAGGCAAGAGCAGTGCAGAAAGAACCAAGAGATGTGCAGGAAAAAGGAAGAAGGGTGCAGAAAGAGGCATAAGGGGTGCAGAAAGTGGCAAGAGAAGTGCAGAAAGAATCAAGAGAGGTGCAGAAACAAGCAAGAGAAGTGCAAAAAGAGGCAAGAGAATTGCTGAAAGAAGCAACAGAGGTGTAGAAAGAAACAAGAGAAGTGCAGAAAGAGGCAAGTGAGATGCAGAACGAGGCAAGAGAGGTACAGAAAGAGGCAAGAGAGGTGCAGAAAGAAGCAAGACAGGTGCAGAAAGAAGCATGGGTAGTGAGAATGAAGCAACAGGGGTACAGAAAGAGGAAAGACAAGTGCAGCAGAAAGAAGCAACAGAGGTGCAGAAGGAGGCAAGAGAACTGCAGAAAGAGGCAAGAGAGCTGCAGAAACAGGTAAAAGAGGTGCAGAAAGAGGCAAGAGGGGTACAGAAATTTGCAAGAAAGGTGCAGAAAGAAGCAAGAACAGTGCAAAAGAACCAACAGAGGTGCAAAAAGAGGCAAGTGAGGTGCAGAAGGAGGCAAGAGAACTGTACAAAGAGGCAAGAGAGTTGCAGAAATAGGCAAAAGGGGTACAGAAAGAGAGAACAGGTGGGCAGACTGAGGCAAGAGAGGAGCAGAAAGAGGGAAGAGTGGTACAGAAAAAGGCAAGAGGGATGCAGAAATTTGGAACAGAGGTGCAAAAAGAAGCAAGAGCAGTGCAGAAAGAACCAACAGAAGTGCAGAAAGAGGCAAGAGGGGTACACAAAGAGGCACGTGAAGTACAGAACGAAGCATAAGAGGTGCAGAAAGAAACAACAGAAGTGCAAAAGAGGCAAGAGGGGGCAGAAAGGGTTACACGAGGTGCACAACGAGGCAAGAGGGGTACAGCAAGAGGCAGGAAGGGTGCAGAAAGAAGCAACTGAGGTGCTGAAAGAGGCACAAAGCATGCAGAAAGACAAGAGAGGTGCAGAAAGAAGCAACAGAAGTACAGAAAGAGGCAAGATTGGTGCAGAAAGAGGGGGAGAGGTGTAGAAAGAGGCAAGAGAGTTGCACAAAGAGGGAAGAGGGGTGCAGAAACAGGCAAAAGTGGTGCAGAAACAGGCAAAAGTGGTGCAGAAAGAAGCAACTGAGGTGCAGAAAGAGGCAAGAGAGATGCAGAAAGGAGAGATGCAGAAAGAGGCAAGAGAGGTGCAGAAACAGGCAAGAGAAATGTTGAAAGAGGCAAGAGAGCTGCAGAAGGAGGCAAGTGAGGTGCAGAAGCAGGCACAAGAACTGCAGAAAGAGGCAAGAGAGTTGCAGAAAGAGGCAAGAGAACTGTAGAAGGAGGCAAGAGAACTGCAGAAGGAGGCAAGAGAACTGCAGAAGGAGGCAAGAGAACTGCAGAAGGAGGCAAGAGAACTGCAGAAAGAGGCAAGAGAACTGCAGAAAGAGGCAAGAGAACTGCAGAAAGAGGCAAGAGAACTGCAGAAAGAGGCAAGAGAACTGCAGAAAGAGGCAAAAGGGGTGCAGAAAGAGGGAACAGGTGGGCAGACTGAGGCAAGACAGGTGCAGAAAGCGGGAAGAGGGTTGCAGAAAGAGGCAAGAGGGATGCAGAAAAGCAACAGAGGTGCAGGAAGAAGCAAGAGAAGTGCAGAAAGTAGCAAGAAAAGTGCAGAAAGAAACAAGAGGTGCAGAAAGAGGCAAGAGAAGTATAGAAAGAGGCAAGAGAGGTGCATAAACAGGCAGGGGAAGTGCAGAAAGAGGGAATAAGGGTGTAGAAAGAGGCAAGAAGGGTACTGGAAGAAGCAAGTGAGGTGCAGAAAGAGACAAGAGAGGTGCAGAAAGAGGAAAGAGAGGTACAGAAAGTTGAAGAGATGAGCAGAAAGATGCAAAAGAAGAGCAGAAAAAGAAGAAAGTTGCAGAAAGAAGCAACAGAAATGCAGAAAGTGGCAAGAGAGATGCAGAAAGGAGAGATGCAGAAAGAGGCAAGAGAGGTGCAGAAACAGGCAAGAGAAATGTTGAAAGAGGCAAGAGAGCTGCAGAAGGAGGCAAGTGAGGTGCAGAAGCAGGCACAAGAACTGCAGAAAGAGGCAAGAGAGTTGCAGAAAGAGGCAAGTGAAGTGCAGAAGGAGGCAAGAGAACTGTAGAAGGAGGCAAGAGAACTGCAGAAGGAGGCAAGAGAACTGCAGAAGGAGGCAAGAGAACTGCAGAAAGAGGCAAGAGAACTGCAGAAAGAGGCAAAAGGGGTGCAGAAAGAGGGAACAGGTGGGCAGACTGAGGCAAGACAGGTGCAGAAAGCAGGAAGAGGGTTGCAGAAAGAGGCAAGAGGGATGCAGAAAAGCAACAGAGGTGCAGGAAGAAGCAAGAGAAGTGCAGAAAGTATCAAGAAAAGTGCAGAAAGAAACAAGAGGTGCAGAAAGAAGCAAGAGAAGTATAGAAAGAGGCAAGAGAGGTGCATAAACAGGCAGGGGAAGTGCAGAAAGAGGGAATAAGGGTGTAGAAAGAGGCAAGAAGGGTACTGGAAGAAGCAAGTGAGGTGCAGAAAGAGACAAGAGAGGTGCAGAAAGAGGAAAGAGAGGTACAGAAAGTTGAAGAGATGAGCAGAAAGATGCAAAAGAAGAGCAGAAAAAGAAGAAAGTTGCAGAAAGAAGCAACAGAAATGCAGAAAGTGGCAAGAGCGGCACAGAAAGAAGCAAGAGTTGTTTGCACACCATTAGTACCAATTTAACACCCACATTTAGCAATAAGTAACAGGTGACCATTCTAGGTTTGCAAAGGGCCTCCATTACGCTGTTAAACTTGTCGCTGCATTTTTGGTAACGTTTGAGCTGTTTGAGCTAGAAACAAGGCTTTTTTTGTTCAAATCTTCAGATTAGGCAGCAGATGATGGATTATGTGGCTAATGCAGAAAATGTATAATTGTGCGAAAGTCGGTGCAGCCAAACAGTCGCATAATTCCAGTGGCCCACTCATACCTCTGACTAGGTCCAGAAGTGCTCCTCAGCGATTCCTTCTTTTTTTTGTCTCATTGAGTTAATAATTTAGCTTCTATGGAAATGAGGAAGACTAAACCTGAGGTTACCACTCCACAACACAGACTACCATACCACATAATTACTCTCCATAACACATAATCCCACTGTACATAATTCCTATACACTAAATACCACATACTTTCTATCCACATAATTTCACTGCACAAAATACCACATAATTCCACTACACACAAAGTGCCTCCACTCTCAAAAACATTAGTAAAAAGCTTTTAGATTTACAACGCCAATAGTTCTAACTCTTGCAAATGCAAGACCTATTACATTACAAATGCTTCTTTAACTGGTAGTCACATTTGCAGAGTGGTGGAGAAAGGTGGCTGGGCCTCCGACCAGTGCTCAGGAATTCAGCTACAAAGGACTTACAGGAGGAACCAGGCGGGCTTCTTGGCCCCCAAAGTCCCTCAGGAGTAAAGTGGACTTCATCCCCCACCAGTACTGTGCCAAGAGCACTGCTCGCAATAAGGTGCGCGCGTGCGCTCGCATGCACCTCTATTACCTGTAGCGCGCAGTGCTGTGTGTGGAGTGCGCACACATACAGCAAATCCAGCGAGAGCGTTAGCGCTGCTCCTTTTAACAAGCGAGCGGTGCAAAAAACGGGTGTTTCCTGGCAGAGCGGCGGAATAGACTGATGTCAATCGATGGTGAGGGAGCGGCAGGAAAGTCTTGGGCACTTGGTATCTTCTTTTATATGTAGAGCCCAGCTGCGGTGCCTACTGTGTGCTTTTGTGTAAGTATTCATGTTAATTGCAGGGCCGTCAGGAGCTGCGATTAACATGAATACTTTAACAAAAGCACACAATCAGCCCACAGCCCTGCTTATGTATCAAAAGAAATTCAGCAAGTTTACAAACACAGCGTCTAAAGTTCACGCCGTTTATGTAGACCTGCTGAATTTCTCTTCTTAACAGAGCTGGGCTACGGGGCGACTGTCTGACTTTGTTAAAGTTTTCAGGTTAATTGCAACTCCAGACGGGCGCTGTGATTAACCTGAAATCTTTAACAAAGTCCCACAATCATTGGTCAGCTGCGCTATATTAAGAAAAGAAATGCAGCAACTCTACACACACGGTGTGTAAAACACACGTCGTGTTTGTAGACTTGCTGAATTTCTCTTCTTAATAGAGCGCAGCTGAGGGGTGATTTACACTTTTCTGTTCTTGGCAGAGTGTGCCACCCGTATTGTATTTTCCTGTTTCTGTCATTGCATCCAGATATATAATACAACAAGTAACATCATACCCAGGCTTTAAGTGGGATGAAGAAACTGTGGGGGGAGATTCCTTTTTTGTACCTGCAAATATTATGGTGAAAGGGGGTGATCTTCTGTACAAAACTCATCTCTGAAGTTCATCAGGTTAAGCAGACTGTCTTGTGATAGGAGCTTGCCATACATCTAGTAGTGTAACTTCCGTACTGTGGTTGGGACAGAAAAGTGACCAATGGGAATTCAAGATTTGGCTTGCTTCTAAATATTGTTCAAATTGTAGGGTGATTATTCTTTCCAGGTTTAATGGGGTCAGAGGAAGGAAGAAAGGGGAAATGTATGTGATATTCCTCTTTTTTTTATGTAGGTGCTCATTATGGCAAGCCTGAAGAATAGACTAGGTGAACCTTGACCCAGTGAGACACTAATGATGGTAACAGTAGTCTCCAGCAGTGGAGGAGCAGAGTCTTTTCAGGTCTTATTTGTTGTTCTATTATTGTCTTGAGAAACTGACGTCTAGAAAGAGTGTGTTTTGTATGCATGATGAGCTGTGACCTGAGTATTCCACGGGACTAGGTGATGTACCAGTGCAGTGATGGTGCAGGTTTTCACAGAACTCTTGTCAGCGTTGTAATGTTGGACTAAATTTGTATTTTTTCCAAGGATTTGAAAGTTGCATAGCAGTTCAGTGATCCCGTTTCTCACCCATAAAAGCCTCCAAGTGCACTGCCCACTCTAAGTCATTCCATTTCACTTCTTCTGAAAGTTTTCTTGTTAATTGCAGCTCCAGACGGGCGCTGGGATTAACCTGAAAACTTTAACAAAGGCACACAATCACCCTGCAGCTGCGCCCTAGTAAGAAAAGAAATGCAGCAACTCTACAAGCATGGCATGTAAAGCACACGCCATGTTTGCAGACTTGCTGTATTTCTCTTCTTAATACAGCTGGGCTGTGGGGTGATTGTGTGACTTTTTAAACTTTTCTGTGCTTGGCATAGTGTGCCCCGAATTGTATTTTCCTGTTTTTGTCATTGCATCCAGATATATGATACATCAAGTAACATGGTACCTACAACAAGCCGGACTATTGGCTTTGTAAGTGGTTGTTAGTTGCATAAGATAAAGAAGCAGCAACTATGGCTTGTATATAATATTGAAAAAGCTTCCACTTAAAGCCCTGGTGACACCACGACAATGTTGCTGCCCCTGAGTTTCAAAAAGAGAAGGAAAGCGAGTGTTAGTGAAGAGAATACTCCCGACAGATGGATCAGTCATTTACACACTTGCAGCTGCCATTTGCTCAGACCTGCATCTTATCAAGATTTTTTTTTTTTTTTTTTTTTTGAAAAACCTTTATTGACATTTCAACCAATAACAAGTATGGGCCTACAACCCCCGGGGCCGGCCGCTAAGCAGTCAGAGTAACAAAAATCAATATTTATCACAGGCAGCACCTCGGGGAGCAGAATCTCCATGCTAGTGTACTCTCGGCCACTGACCAGCCCAAGTAGGAGACCAGGATACAAAAGGTTTTCATTTTATAATAAAAGAGGATGGAAGGATCAGGTGCCAAACAGTTTCCCAGCAGCAAGAAATGGCAGGCAGAATAATAAACGTCAACGATAAACAGCAATTAATCTAGTCAATGGCGCTGAAACAGGAAGTTCAGGATGTGAAGGAATATCACGGCCATTTGCGCCTGCAGTCCCCTGCCCTAAAACCCAGAAAACACCACGGAAATTGTGGCACACATGAAAACGCAGCGATTAACAACGAAGGAGTTCTACCATGCTGATCCCAGAAAAGAAAGACAAAGAAGAATAAGAGAAGAAAAAGGAGGCCATGGAAAAAAAGGGGTTAAAGACTAAAGGATCTCCTCCCCCAACCCCCCACCCTGCACCTCTGCAGATGAGTACGGCCCCCCCCCCCCCCCAGCAGTGTGCCTGTCGCCCCGGAACCAGACCCGAAATATAGAAGAAACAGAGAAAAAGGAGTAAGAAAAGAAACCCCACCAGACGGGGGGGTAGAGAGAATATTAATAAACTGGAGGAGGGCCTTCAAAACATGCCCCCGGCTTCTCCCTCCCGCACAATATGGTTTCCCCCAAAGCAAACAATAAGCAACACCGAATCGACCATGTCAAAGAAGAATGGGGAGCATTATGCGCCTATTACACTAACAGTTATGCCGTGAGAGCACGCAACCCCAGAGCCCGCCCGCTTATTAGATGACCACCTCTGAAGGATCAGCCTTATCCTTGGCCACTCTTTGCGAATCTACCCATGCATACCCATCGACCCAGTGCCATGTCCAATGTTACAAAGAAGAGGAGCGTCCAAAGAAGAACATGAAGCGACACAAACAGGTAGGGTGGAAGTCTCTGAATCCCAACACAGTCAGCAGTATGGAGAGTCATCTTTCCCAGTGCTGCTCCAGGATCTGCACTGCACACAAGGTCCAAGAAGGCGAAATCAGCCAGAGCAGGCGACCGTTGCTTGAATATTGCCTGGGTCGCCGGAGGCCGCGCACGGGACAAGGCCACCACCCCCCACGCAGGTCCAAGACCTCCGGAACAGACCAGACCCACATCCAACCGATCACACGTTAGTATACTGTCCGGAGTTTCCAGCTGGTCACTATCCACAGGGGCGGCCACGACACTGTCCTCCTGCGTGCAGTGTAGGAAGTCCCCGTGTACCTGGGGACATGCAGGCAGCAACTGTTCCGACGCTGATGCCACCCCATCAAGCTTACTCCCCAATACCCAGGCGCCGTGAACCAAGGTGGAGTGAAGGGCGCCGAGAGCCTCGAGAAGATCACCATACCCCAGCACAGCTCTCGGCGCTCGCTCCGCTACGCTCCTCATAGTCGCACACTTCCAATCGTGCTGCGACCCAGTGTACAGGATGGTAGACTTCGTCCTGTCAAGATGGCCGCCGGGTAGGCCCAACCCAGATTGGGACCAAGACTCAGGGACAAGCGCCTCAGGTTCCATGTCACTGGAATCAGGGTTTCGGGGGCAGGCAAAAAATATATCCAATGTGTAATCACGGGCAACAGTCATCCCCACCACGGATCTGCGCCCGCGAAAATCCGGGAGCAGTCCGCAAGAATCAGGGCGAGTTACGGGCGGCGGCCGGGCAGCTCACCGGCGAAGGCTGAGGCAATCACCGGGGAATCTTGGATTAGCCACCTCGGGCGTGCACTCGTTCCGCTACGCTTAGTGGTAGGAACGACCACGGCGAAATGTAGGCCGATAATCGCACCGCTCCGGTTAGTCCGACTCCACCCAGTCACCAAAGGCCGCTGTTGTTGAACTGCCGCCCGGCCATGTTATCCACTCGAGGTCCCGGTTCCAGGGTTGCACAGGCCGCAAGCTTCAAATGGGTATTTCTCCGGCGATACCGCCGCCAGAAACTTCGGAGTCACACGATCGGTTGCCGCTCTCATTCACCAACACGGGCACATAGCGCAGGCTAAGGATCTCATGCAGGATATCTGTGCGGGATGCGGAGGGTCACGGAGCCGGGAGCCTACGCTGCCGTCCCGGTCGCCATCTTGGCTCCTCCCCATCTTATCAAGATTAAAAATCTTGGCACGGCCTAACCAGCCTTCCAACCTTCTAGTTCATTCAGGTGAGCACAGTTACATAGAGCAAGCGTTTAGAAATGATAAGATGGCAGAAAGGCTCCTTCTAGAACCCCCCAACGTCGATATGCAGAGACACTACTTCTGAAGCATTGCCATACCACACTCGCTGTCTTCTCCGACATATCTTTTGTCCTTTTTTCTTCCACTCCCCAGCTGCTCTCGCCAGCTCCTTCTCTTTGCTTCTTCCTCAAATCAGTCCCGCTCCACGTTTACCCACTTTCCCCTTCTCCACCATCCCATTCTTGTCTCCATTTCCCTCTCACTGCCTGTTCTTTGCTTTCTCTCTTACCGGTTTTCCATTCTCCGTTCACCCTCCCAGTTCTCCAAAGCCTCTGACTGCCTTTCTCTTTCCATCCCTCTCTTACCAATTTTTCCATTATTTCATTATTGTCATGGCGTGTGTATCCAAATTGCAAATCTGCCTTAAGTCCCCTAACATGGGTTGTATGTGTGGAAATGCACCATCTTTTCAGTTTTTTAACCAAACGTTTGGAGTGATATTTGGTGCTGCGCACAAGCGCGGTCTGGTTCCTGGCGCACATAGCCAAGGCTGTAGCACAGAGTCCCTACACTACCGCACACAGAGGAAAAAAATTAGAGGGAACATTGGCCAAGAGGCACGTTTGTAGAGTGGTGGAGAAAGGGGGCGTGGCCTCCAAAGACCTCTTAGCAATTCCACTGTGTGGGACTTTGTGGAGGTAACAGGAGAGGTAGTTGGCCCCCAATGACAACCTTGGGGGCCAACTACCCCTCCTATTACCTCCAGTAAGTCCCACACAGCAACATTGCTAAGATCTCATAGCAGGCCACGCCTCCTTTCCCCACCACTCTGCAAACGCGCTCCCTGGCGCACTCTTGCATGGGGATTAAAGTCCACTTTGCTGCTGGGGGTCCTTAGAGGCCAAGTAGCCTACCTGTTACCTCCAGTAAGCCTCACACAGTGGGACTGCTGAGAGGTGGACACAGGTCACGCCCCTTTGTCCACCACTCAGCAAATGCGCCTCCTGGCGTGCTCTTGGTTGGGGGGGTGAAGACCCCTTGCCTCCTGGGGGTCCCTGGGGGCCAACTAGCCCTCCTATCACCTCCAGTAAGCCCCCCACAGCTGGACTGCTGAGAATGGTCCGAGGCCACGCCCCCTTTTTACACCACTCTTGGTTGCAGAGTGGTGTAAAAAGGGGCGTGGCCTCCTACCACCTCTCAGCAATCCCACTGTGTGGGGCTTACTGGAGGTTCCTGATGGCCTAGTTGGCCCCCAGGGACCCTCACTAGCAATGGGGACTTAATCCCCCAATGCAGAGCGCGCCAGAAGGTGCGTTTGCAGAGTCGTGCAGGGAGGGGGATGAGGCGTGGCCTCCGGCGAGTTGCACTGAGGTGGGCAGGGAAACCGATAAAAACATTGCTCCCACACAACAAAAGCAGCAGTTTTAGTTTGTGGCTGCGGCAGGAGCAATGCCGGCTTATGCTGGAGCCACAGAGGCATTACACCCCAACAATTATGCAGTAGGTGCCCTGGGTGGGCTCCAAGGCGGGCTCCAGGGCACCCATCCTTTATTTTCCAGGCCGAAGGGGATATGGTCCCCAGGGCCGAAATCAGTCCATGGTAAGGGGCCATGGGGTCCCCCTCCTCCAATTTTAATTGGCTAGGCCTCAGAGGATAGGGTCCCCGGGATCGATATTGGTCTAGGTAGGGGGATTGTGTGCCCCCTCCATATTTGAATAGGTGTAAAGTTTGAGGCGCCCTAGTCGATGGGGTCCCCCGGGGCCAAATTGGCCCAGGAAGAGGACCGCGTGCCCCTATTCTCCTTTATAATATGACCGGGCTCTGGGAGAAGCGGTCCCTGGGTCCAGAAATCAGCCCGGGAATTTTGTGCCCATCCCTCCCATTTACAATATGGCTGGGCCCCAGGAGATGGAGTCCCCAGGACTGAAATTGGTCTTGGGCTGCGTGCCCCTCTCCCACATAAACCAGCAGTGAGTCCCGATGGATGGGGTCCTGGGGTCCAAAAACAGCCCGGGGGAGGGGCAACATGCCCCCCACCCTAAACAAAATCTGGCGGGCCCCAGGGGATGGGATCCTGGGGCAAATATCAGCCTGCGGAGGGAGCTGCGTGCTCCTCTACTGGGTTGGATATCTTTTAGGGGGTGGCCATAGGGCCTGCCACTCTGTATGGGGCAGCCCTGCAGCCAACCCCGCCATGCATAAGCCGATGGTGGTGGTTTGATTAACGTATGGTAATTATATATTAATATTCTTTAAAAAAAAGAAGCAAGAAACTCACAAAAAAAACAAATGTTACAGGAACTTTATGGTTAATAAATGAAATTACAATATATATATATAATACTGTGACTGGAGTGGTGAAACGCTTTTATAATTTTACAGCTTAGCAGTGATTGCACTGTGCTAATCCTATGCTTAATGACTTTGCTGTACAAATGGCAAAGGACTTTGGGGCCGATTACGATGGACCGCTGAACCCGTGATGGCGGTGCACCTGCTGTAATATGATTACGGCAGTGGGAGCGCCACTGGCTCGCCGCAACCACCGGGTGATCATGGATCCCCAGCGGTGAACCAGCAGTTAGAGGCCCTAGTATGCTGGTGGTGCCACTGCTGCAACACCAAGCATATTAGGCGTTTCCTCACCGCCACAGTTTTCATTGCGGTCAGGCTGCCATGAAAACTGTGGCGGTGAGGACACTTTTTTCCCCAGGGCCATGGGGTGCCTGTAAGGGGGCACAACAGGCATTCACACCAATTCCTGCACAGTCCATGACGTGCAGAACGGCCTTAGGCGTTCCCATTGCGATACCTTTTTAATGAGCACCACCTGCCACACGCGAGGAAACTCATAATCTGGCGTCTGGTACCAGTACAGCTTTGCTGGTGTGGGAGCGGGGTGCTGGCATGACGGCCTGCTACCACACCGCCCAAGTGGTAATTAGGCCCTTTGTATCTTTATATCTGGGTGTGGATGGCAATATGATAATCCTATGCTTTAAAACTTTTATAGAAAAGCAGACATTTGAGGTGAGCAAATTCAGAGTCGCTGGTGTTGTAGGGTGCTCTATACAGGAGCTGTTCTCCACCTAAAATTGGCAACTAACCAGGGGTTGCTTGTATTCATTCCAGATTAGCTTGCTTAGTATTTTACCAATCCAGAGCTGTAATACTGTGCCTGGAATGGTGAAATAAGTAATCCTTGAGGATTAATTCACCTTTCATTCATTTTTTTGATTTATCACCTTAGTGAACACAATTCCACAGAACTCAAATAGGTTTGTTATCACAACAAATTATTTTTCATGTTGGAATTAATCTCTTACCATGTTCAATAAATTTCATTGATAGAACATAGAATATTAGTCCATAAATCATATCATGTATGGCAACTAAATAACTACTGTCTCATTCTATATAACATACACAGTAGTGTATGACACCTTTTTGTACACAAACATATGGGCAGTATAGACAATCAGCCATATATTGAAATCAATTTGTTCATGCAAGTATAATTCGAAAGAACATCCACTGATAATTGTATATACAAAAAAGTGTTGTTGCGTCGATGTTTCGGTCTCAAACTCGGAAAATCAAATCCACAAGACCATCCTCAGGACATATGTTGCACCATAAATCTAACACAAAATATATAATATTTACATATTCAGTAAGCAAAATTTATACACATTTATAAAAACCTTAGAGTACAGAATCTGTATTGTCTGCATAACAAGGAAACCAGGTGCTGTTCTATACATAATACACCCTGTGCCAAAACTAATCAACGGCACCGAAAAGAAGAAAACATTAATTAATCTAAGACCCCTAAAATGGGGAAGAGACGCTTATCACACCACAAGTGAATAATTCCACCACATAGCTGGCAAGCAAAGACCACCACACTATAAAAAATCCATGTACAAAAGTATATACAAGATCTCACTCATAAAGACGTCAGGTATTTAAGACCTGATCTCAGTAACAGGGTCCTAAAAAACAACCACATCCAATAGAGACTTCAAGGGAATTACCAATAAAAGTCAACCTAAAACATCATCGGTGACTCTCTAATAATACTCTTACCTGCCAATTTGACACTGAATCTAGAATTAGAGCACATAAATTGCATAAATAAATGGTGCTCACCCCAGTCGACCTCAAATGATTCAATATGTTAGCACAATGTTATAGTACTTACAACGAAGCCTGCACCTTAGTCTGCACCATTAATCTGTAGAGGAAACGTAATAAAATAGAATTACACTACTATTCAATGTTGTACTTGAACCAAATAGCCAAGGTTCAGAGAGATGTACAACACAGGACTTACTTCAAGAACTTGTTTTCTCCGTCGCTCACTTGACAAACAGACCGAGGGCGAACGCGGCGTCATCGACGCCCTTTAACCTTTCCGGCACTGCGTCCCGATACGTAAAAACGTGTCGGCCATCTTAAAACCATAGTTACTCTGTATTCACAATCCTTGTCGGAAAACTCAATAAACGTGTCTAGTATCGTAAAAAATCACACTACTCAAAATCTAACATATTAACAGCAACGATGGCTTATGTTAAAAAGATAGCATATCAGAATACATTACTCAATGCGTCTGGTACTACGAAAGCCCTAAGTTTTCACGCTTCCGATTTTAACAGAAGCAATGTCAACAGCGTCCAATGGATACAGGGCATTTAGCATAATACATTTTTCTTAGAAAACAACCATTCCACAAGATAATCCAGCACTGTCACCAATTAACTCAATCACTATGTACCTTCATATTCTGACAAACCAGTCCAATATACAGCTAAAAATTAAAGTAATACTGTAATAATAGACTTTACAAAGTTGCCAGTGTTTGCCATTCTACAAAGGAATTCAATCCCTTCTCCACTGTTCTAGCTGCCCAAATCCACCTGTTTTCCTTCAGTATAAGAAGACGATCCACATTCTGCCTCCATTTCGTACTCTTCACAATTTCCAACACAAACCATTTCATATCTAAAGGAGCATGTTGCTTGAACCCGTGATAGCGGTGCACCCGCTGTAATATGATAACGGCAGTGGGAGCGCCACAGGCCCGCCGCAACCACCGGGTGATCATGGATCCCCAGCGGTGACCCAGCAGTTAGAGGCCCTAGTATGCTGGTGGTGCCACTGCTGCAACGCCAAGCATATTGGGTGTTTCCTCACCGCCACAGTTTTCATTGCAGTCAGGCTGTCATGAAAACTGTGGCGGTGAGGAAACCTTTTTCCCCAGGGCCATGGGGTGCCTGTAAGGGGGCACAACAGGCATTCACCCCAATTCCTGCACAGTCCATGACGTGCAGAACGGCCTTAGGCGTTCCCATTGCGATACCTTTTTAATGAGCACCGCCTGCCACACACGAGGAAACTCAATTTGGCGTCTGGTACCAGTGCAGCTTTGCTGGTGCGGAAGCGGGGTGCTGGCATGACGGCCTGCTACTACACCGCCCAAGTGGTAATTAGGCCCTTTGTATCTTTATATCTGGGTGTGGATGGCACTATGATAATCCTATGCTTAAAAACTTTTATAGAAAAGCAGACATTTGAGGTGAGCAATTTCAGAGTGTCACTGGTGTTGTAGGGTGCTCTATACAGGAGCTGTTCTCCACCTAAACTTGGCAACTATCCAGAGTTCTCTTCTTCTTGTTTGAATAATGTATGAAGCACTCTATATCTGAAAGATTATTGTTTTGACATATCCTGGGTGCTCCCTTGTGTCTGGACAAAGCTAAACCTCTCTGAAGAGCTATAATGATAGTGATACACGTGTCAGGGGTTGCTTGTATTCATTCCAGATTGGCTTGCATAGTATTTTACCAATCCAGAGCTGTAATACTGTGCCTGGAACGGTGAAAGGCTTTTGTCATTTTACAGTTCAACATGGATAGCACTGTGCTAGTCCTATGCTTAAAGACTCTGATATACAAATGGCAAGAGATTTGCCCCTTTCTATCTCGGCGTGGATGGCACTGCGCTAAACCTATGCTTAAAAACTTTTATAGAAAAGCAGACATTTGAGGTGAGCAAATTTAGAGTGTCACTGGTGTTGTAGGGTGCTCTATACAGGAGCTGTTCTCCACCTAAACTTGGCAACTATCCAGAGTTCTCTTCTTCTTATTTGAATAAAGTATGATGCACTCTATATCTGAAAGATTATTGTTTTGACATATCCTGGGTGCTCCCTTGTGTCTGGACAAAGCTAAACCTCTCTGAAGAGCTATAATGATAGTGATACACGTGTCAGGGGTTGCTTGTATTCATTCCAGATTGGCTTGCATAGTATTTTACCAATCCAGAGCTGTAATACTGTGCCTGGAATGGTGAAAGGCTTTTGTCATTTTACAGTTCAACATGGATAGCACTGAGCTAGTCCTATGCTTAAAGACTCTGATATACAAATGGCAAGAGATTTGTCCCTTTCTATCTCGGCGTGGATGGCACTGCGCTAAACCTATGCTTAAAAACTTTGACAGAAAAGCAGACATTTGAGGTGAGCAAATTCTAAGTGTCGCTGGAGTTGTTGGGTCCTCTATATAGGAGCTGACCTCCACCTAACCTTGGCAACTACAAAGAGTTCTTCTTTTTTGTGTATATATATATATATATATATATATATATATATATTTTCACTGAAAAAACCATAGGTTTCAGGCACGTTATAGTTAGGAATTAGCAGTTAAAAAACCTTGCAAATTCACTTAAAAAACCATAGGTTTCACACATGTTATAGTTAGCTGGACATTTCACTCGTAAAAAACCATTGAAATTCCCCCGTTATAGTTAGTGCAGGCAACTATAACTCACGCGACCGCAATCCTCTGCTGATGACGTCACTGTATTTAGACACCTATTTACTCATGTCTTCTTCCATTAATCTTTAGCTATACATATATTCCTATTATTTATTTTTCAGAAAGACACATATGTCACCAGTGATGTAATATCTGACGTCATCAGCAGAGGATTGCGGTCGCGTGAGTTATAGTTGCCTGCACTAACTATAACGGGGGAATTTCGCGATTTTTTTTGGCCCTTGGGGGTCCTTCTGGGACCCCCTGACAAAGGCTAGGGGGTCAGGAACTGTCCACCCTGCCCCCTTTTCACGTTCTCCACCTTTGTTTTTCACCCCCTCAGACTGCGAGAGACAAAATGGCGGCCAACACTTCCTGATTTTGACCGATTCGAATGTTTACTGACATCTAACAACCAATCAGAATTACGCTCGCGCACGTTAGGGTGCGCGCACAGGGCTTGCACAGTGCGCGCACCCTGCGCGCGTATAGATATTGATATGCTTTTAAATGCTATTTTCTCAGGAAATACTGAACAGATTTACACCAGACCTGCGAAAGGCACTTCCTTGACCTTATGGCTACCTCTCTGCAAAATTTCAAGTAATTCTGTTCAGCCGTTCGGGCTGTAGCTGTGTCTAAAGGTCCTATGGGAAAATGCATGGGGAAAACGCGTTTTGGGACCCCCCCCTTTTTCTCGGCCCCCGCTTGACGAATCACCCCGAGACTTTCAGGGTAGGAGCTGAACGCAGCGCCCCATTAGTTTTGAAAAATTCGCGAGGATTCGTCAACCGGCGCCAAAGTTATTCAAAATAGAATTTTGAGATTTCCTATGGAAACACGATCCTGACTATAACTATCTACTGGCGACCGCCAGTAGATAATATATATATATATATATATATATGCGATTCTGCTGCTTACTCTCCTCCCAAGTCCTCGGGATACCAAAGCAGGCACGGACCACGATTTAGTGCAAATTAGTTTATTGCTCAGTCGGCCATGACGCGTTTCGGTCCCTCCTGGACCTTGATCACATGACAACGCTACTAGGCTTCAACCGCCATTTTGTAGTTACAAAGAGTGCAAAGTGCAAAGTGCAAAGTACAGCATGGAAAGCGACAAAATACTTCCGATTCATTCACATTTGGAATACGGGATACGTGGGAATATAGCTATTATGTAATGTTATACACTGGACATAGACAAAAATCAAATCAATCTGGTACCAGTTTAGAAATTGCTATTAGATGCTTAAATGCTCGTAATTCTAGCATTTAAGAAGGACTGTGAAACCCATATTGATGACTAATCGCATCGTAGTGTAAACGGAGTTAATTCCTAAAATTCTCAATATAGCTCTAAAATTTCCTAAAAACAAACATATAACCATATTCATCTACGAATTTCCATAAGATGTTAAGACTTGTCATTTTTTAAAAACGTAACAGCATAAATGCACCGTAACTTCCTAATAGGTAAAAATGACACATAAAATCGAAAAGTTACTAAACTGTCGCTTAATCCTCCGTTGCTGTTAATAAAACCTGAAGTGACTTTTCGTGCATATTAAACGTGTAAAGATAGTAGAAAATATACAATAAATTAAAAATTGATCAGAACATAGGCGAGCCATCAAGAGGCAGCAAATGGCAGTAATTTTCTGGGTTATATTACAGACACAATTCAATTAGAAATCAATTGGAAACTAGAAACTAGACAAATATGTATAAAAATATATGCCAAATATAAAACTATATAAATATATAAATATGCATAAATATATAAATAATTAAATAATTAAAAATATTCATATACATATTATATGTTTCTTTGACCCAACTAAATACAGGTGTAAAGGTCCTCAGTGGCATTGAGCCCTCCCGGTATCTTGCTATCGAGATTTAGAATGTACCGGGTCTCTAGTTTCCGCAATGTATTCTCCCTGTCTCCTCCTCTTCTGTTCTTAGGTACTGCGTCAATCAGATAATATGACAGGTATTTGGGGTCACTATTATGTTTGTCTTGAAAATGTCTAGCGACAGGGTAAGAGGGGTCTTTATTGTTAATCGCTCTTATATGCTGTAGTATTCTTTTGTTGGCCGGAAGCTTTGTGCTGCCTACATATTTCAAATTGCAGGTGCACTCTAAAACATAAACGGCGTAGTCCGATTTACAATGCAGGGGTTGTTTTATTTCTATTTCTCTGTCACTGAAGGGAGTTTTAAAAGTTTTTCTGCTGGTGCCATAAGTACAAGCTTTGCAATTTTTGCATGGCATAAAACCCTTTCTCTGAGTGAGCCAATTAGTAGGTTCTGTTACCTCAGGGCAGTTTGTAACTAAGCTATTACTCACCGAAGGTGCTTTTCTGAATGTTAAACCTAAACTTTTTGGTACCAGTGATCCTATTATTGGATCATCTAGCACTATTGGCCAGTTACGCTGCATAATGTTTCTGATGGTTTTATGTTGTAAGTTGTAAGTAGTGATCAGTCGTAATTCATTATTGGAATCCTTTTTAGGTTTGGGGACCAACAGTTCCTCCCTTTCTAATTTTCTCGTTTTAGCAATGGCCAGATTTAAGGTTTTTATGTTATAACCTCGGTCTAAAAATCTTTTTTTGCATTCATCTTGTGCTTTTTGTAGATCGGACATACAACTACAGATGCGTTTTATTCTTAACATTTCCCCATAGGGGATACTATTAATCAGGTGTCGTGGATGGAAACTAGACGAATGTAATAATGAATTTCCTGCCGTTAGTTTTCTGAAGAGCTTAGTTTCCAGTTTGCCATTGTTCACATAAACCTCCACATCTAGAAAATTAATGTTGTGATTGTCAATTGTAGCCGTAAAACTTAGATTAATTTCATTCGTGTTTAGGCTATTAACAAAATTGTGAGCCTCTTGTATCGGTCCATCCCAAACCAGAAAAATATCATCTATATATCTGTATAGTAGTTTGACATGGTTTTCTACCACAGTACGGTGCTCAGCGCCAAGGACCAGCTCCTCCCACCAGCCCATGTGGAGACATGCATAGCTGGGGGAGAAGCTGGCCCCCATCGCCACGCCGCGCGTCTGCTGGTAAACAATTTTATCAAATAAAAAGATATTATTGTGCAGACAGAATTGGGTCAGATCACTTATCATCATATTATGTGCAGAAAGTCTCGGTTTCCCTTTCCCAAGAAAATGTTCCAAAGCTCTTATGCCGTCTCTGTGTCTTATACTTGTGTATAGGGACACTATGTCCAAAGTCATTAGTAGATAGCTGTTCTGCCATTCAAAGTTGTTAATTTTCTGCAGGAAATCACTGGTATCCCTTATGTACGTAGGTAATGCTTGTACTAGTTCCTGTAGAAAAAAGTCAATATATTGGCTGGCATTTTCTAATAAGCTATTTTGGGCCGAGATGATAGGTCGACCCGGGGGATTCTTGACATCTTTGTGTACTTTAGGGATAAAGTAGATATTGGGCAGCATAGGATTATCTTTGTGGATGAATTTGTATTCATCCATAGTTAAAGTTCCTGCACACTTCCAAGCCAATAGTTTGCCATAAAAATCATTTTGGATTGCCTTGACTGTGACCCAATTGCTGATTTTGTAGCAGGTTCTGTCATTTAAATGGGATGATGCCTCTTTCATATATTGTGTTCTGTCCCATAAAACAATGTTGCCTCCTTTGTCTGCACTTCTGACGATCACATTTTTGTTACTTTGTATTTTTGACAATAATGTTTTGAGCTGTCTGTCTTTAGGGTGCCATTTGGATTTTCTTTGCATCACCTTGTAATTAAGTTTTTTAATTTCATTAACAACTTGGTCATTAAAAATGTCAATGCTGTCTCTTGGCATTATGGGATTAAACGTAGATTTTCGTTTGAAAGTTGTTTCTTTTCTGTCCCCTGATAATACCACAATTTCCGGGGAACCCATAATTTCATTTGATTCATCCGAATTTGAAACTTGGCTAGTATTTGTTGCTGTCCTCATCGCTTGATTGTCATTCTGTAAATCTAATAAAGTTTCAAGAAGAAGATCCTCAGATGTTTGAGAAATTTCTACTATGGATGCTTCTGCCGCTTTCGTTTTCTTTTGTGTATTTTCTTTGTTTGTTTGATTTTTTTGTTTGTTTTGACGTTCTTCGTCTTCATTTGATGCTTTAGCTTTTAATTCATGGTATTTTTTTAATTTTAATTTTCTTATGAATTTGTATACATCCATTCTGGTATTGGCATAATTAAAATTAGATTCAGGACAGAAGGAGAGACCCAATGATAGGATTTGTTCTTCTGCTCTGGAAAGGGAGATATCTGTGAGGTTTATGATGGTTTTGACTGGGTTATCATCTAGTTGCGTTTCCACCAGCCTCTCCCTCTCCCTCTCCCTCTCATTTGCTTGCTGTTTGTTGGTCGCTCTGTTGGCCTTTCTCCTCTGTCTGCGTTTGTGGTTCCGCCTCTTCCTCTGGCATTCTCTTGAGTCCTGGGGCGCAAGGTGGCTCTCCGTTCTTCCACTAAAAAATTCATTTCCTCCCCCGGTGATAAGTTGGGTGCCACTATTTTTGGGACTGGGGGTTGACCATCTAATTCAGCCTCACTTTCCAGATTGGAACTTAGATCCGAAGTGGATACGGATATATGGGTAGCTCTATGCATAGACATTTCATTTCCTATACCATTTTGTTGGGTCATTTTCTTTGTTTTCATTATATCGTATTTTTTTGAAAAAGTAAAAATGCGGCCTGATTCATAGTCGACTCTGTCACGATGAAATTTGAAAGCTTTTCGTTCCTTTATTATATCTTCTTCTCGTTTTAAACGTGCTTTCATTTCCTCTCTTAATTTTTTCTCCTCATCACCTTTGTTCATTTGTTTAATTTCATCATTCAGAGTCTCTATCTTTTCTTGTAGCGCGATTCGGTCAATTTCTGCGTATTTGACCAAAATTTCAACAAGCTTTCTTGATGAGTCCAAGTTGCTTTGAGCCCAGTCCCTCATCATGTTTGGATTGGGTTGATCGTAACTGGGAGCTATTAGAATTCTCAGACCTCTCGGAATTCTATTGACATCCAAATAGCGTTGTAGTGATTTATTTTCCCACCATTTTCCTTGCTCCGATTTCGACAGTTTTTCTAACAGCCTGAACTTATCTTTGATGTGGACGTTAGGTGAAATTTCCGTCCCTTGATGACTGCCCATGTTACTTGGTGGTACGTTGCTAAAAATTTCCGAGGCTGCCGCCTCTCGGTCCTTGAGCGTGTCTGCCGACATACTGCAAATTACTTAGTAAAATAGGGAGATTAGACGTAACAGGCTAATTTGCAAATGCAGCCCGCTGTAGTCGTCACTCACACAAACCACTCTCCCCGCACTTCCGTGGAACTTCCTACCTTGAAATGTTCGATCTTCGGTTGGCGCGTCCTCCGACACTGCTCGCCGAAGAGAGCACCTCAGGCTGGTTGTTCTGTTCTGGCTGCGGGGGGGCCGACGGTATAGATCCTTCCGGAGAAAATAATCCAATTGCCTCCGGCTGAAGGCACGGAGGCAAACAAGCTTCTAGTATTCCGTCGCTTCCAAAATGAGTGGGGATCCGTGCAGGGCTGCCTGAAGCTGCTGCAGCCTTAATATGCGATTCTGCTGCTTACTCTCCTCCCAAGTCCTCGGGATACCAAAGCAGGCACGGACCACGATTTAGTGCAAATTAGTTTATTGCTCAGTCGGCCATGACGCGTTTCGGTCCCTCCTGGACCTTGATCACATGACAACGCTACTAGGCTTCAACCGCCATTTTGTAGTTACAAAGAGTGCAAAGTGCAAAGTGCAAAGTACAGCATGGAAAGCGACAAAATACTTCCGATTCATTCACATTTGGAATACGGGATACGTGGGAATATAGCTATTATGTAATGTTATACACTGGACATAGACAAAAATCAAATCAATCTGGTACCAGTTTAGAAATTGCTATTAGATGCTTAAATGCTCGTAATTCTAGCATTTAAGAAGGACTGTGAAACCCATATTGATGACTAATCGCATCGTAGTGTAAACGGAGTTAATTCCTAAAATTCTCAATATAGCTCTAAAATTTCCTAAAAACAAACATATAACCATATTCATCTACGAATTTCCATAAGATGTTAAGACTTGTCATTTTTTAAAAACGTAACAGCATAAATGCACCGTAACTTCCTAATAGGTAAAAATGACACATAAAATCGAAAAGTTACTAAACTGTCGCTTAATCCTCCGTTGCTGTTAATAAAACCTGAAGTGACTTTTCGTGCATATTAAACGTGTAAAGATAGTAGAAAATATACAATAAATTAAAAATTGATCAGAACATAGGCGAGCCATCAAGAGGCAGCAAATGGCAGTAATTTTCTGGGTTATATTACAGACACAATTCAATTAGAAATCAATTGGAAACTAGAAACTAGACAAATATGTATAAAAATATATGCCAAATATAAAACTATATAAATATATAAATATGCATAAATATATAAATAATTAAATAATTAAAAATATTCATATACATATTATATGTTTCTTTGACCCAACTAAATACAGGTGTAAAGGTCCTCAGTGGCATTGAGCCCTCCCGGTATCTTGCTATCGAGATTTAGAATGTACCGGGTCTCTAGTTTCCGCAATGTATTCTCCCTGTCTCCTCCTCTTCTGTTCTTAGGTACTGCGTCAATCAGATAATATGACAGGTATTTGGGGTCACTATTATGTTTGTCTTGAAAATGTCTAGCGACAGGGTAAGAGGGGTCTTTATTGTTAATCGCTCTTATATGCTGTAGTATTCTTTTGTTGGCCGGAAGCTTTGTGCTGCCTACATATTTCAAATTGCAGGTGCACTCTAAAACATAAACGGCGTAGTCCGATTTACAATGCAGGGGTTGTTTTATTTCTATTTCTCTGTCACTGAAGGGAGTTTTAAAAGTTTTTCTGCTGGTGCCATAAGTACAAGCTTTGCAATTTTTGCATGGCATAAAACCCTTTCTCTGAGTGAGCCAATTAGTAGGTTCTGTTACCTCAGGGCAGTTTGTAACTAAGCTATTACTCACCGAAGGTGCTTTTCTGAATGTTAAACCTAAACTTTTTGGTACCAGTGATCCTATTATTGGATCATCTAGCACTATTGGCCAGTTACGCTGCATAATGTTTCTGATGGTTTTATGTTGTAAGTTGTAAGTAGTGATCAGTCGTAATTCATTATTGGAATCCTTTTTAGGTTTGGGGACCAACAGTTCCTCCCTTTCTAATTTTCTCGTTTTAGCAATGGCCAGATTTAAGGTTTTTATGTTATAACCTCGGTCTAAAAATCTTTTTTTGCATTCATCTTGTGCTTTTTGTAGATCGGACATACAACTACAGATGCGTTTTATTCTTAACATTTCCCCATAGGGGATACTATTAATCAGGTGTCGTGGATGGAAACTAGACGAATGTAATAATGAATTTCCTGCCGTTAGTTTTCTGAAGAGCTTAGTTTCCAGTTTGCCATTGTTCACATAAACCTCCACATCTAGAAAATTAATGTTGTGATTGTCAATTGTAGCCGTAAAACTTAGATTAATTTCATTCGTGTTTAGGCTATTAACAAAATTGTGAGCCTCTTGTATCGGTCCATCCCAAACCAGAAAAATATCATCTATATATCTGTATAGTAGTTTGACATGGTTTTCTACCACAGTACGGTGCTCAGCGCCAAGGACCAGCTCCTCCCACCAGCCCATGTGGAGACATGCATAGCTGGGGGAGAAGCTGGCCCCCATCGCCACGCCGCGCGTCTGCTGGTAAACAATTTTATCAAATAAAAAGATATTATTGTGCAGACAGAATTGGGTCAGATCACTTATCATCATATTATGTGCAGAAAGTCTCGGTTTCCCTTTCCCAAGAAAATGTTCCAAAGCTCTTATGCCGTCTCTGTGTCTTATACTTGTGTATAGGGACACTATGTCCAAAGTCATTAGTAGATAGCTGTTCTGCCATTCAAAGTTGTTAATTTTCTGCAGGAAATCACTGGTATCCCTTATGTACGTAGGTAATGCTTGTACTAGTTCCTGTAGAAAAAAGTCAATATATTGGCTGGCATTTTCTAATAAGCTATTTTGGGCCGAGATGATAGGTCGACCCGGGGGATTCTTGACATCTTTGTGTACTTTAGGGATAAAGTAGATATTGGGCAGCATAGGATTATCTTTGTGGATGAATTTGTATTCATCCATAGTTAAAGTTCCTGCACACTTCCAAGCCAATAGTTTGCCATAAAAATCATTTTGGATTGCCTTGACTGTGACCCAATTGCTGATTTTGTAGCAGGTTCTGTCATTTAAATGGGATGATGCCTCTTTCATATATTGTGTTCTGTCCCATAAAACAATGTTGCCTCCTTTGTCTGCACTTCTGACGATCACATTTTTGTTACTTTGTATTTTTGACAATAATGTTTTGAGCTGTCTGTCTTTAGGGTGCCATTTGGATTTTCTTTGCATCACCTTGTAATTAAGTTTTTTAATTTCATTAACAACTTGGTCATTAAAAATATATATATATGAAAACCAAAGAGTACAGGGACATTATAGTTAGGTTTAGATTTTACACACACAAAAAGATAGAAATTCAGCAAGTATTGTTATCTCAAGTAACTAGAACTCATGCCCTAAGGTAACTATAACCCGCTCCCTTGCTATGCACTGCTAATTACCCCACATCAGTCATGATATCTTCTATGACATCATTGATAATATCACTACAATATTTGATGTAAAATTATTGATGAGAACACTGTGCACGTTGGGGACGCAAGTTATAGTAACCTTAGGGCACCAAGTATAGTAACTTGAAATAACTATAACAGCTAAATTCCTACGGCTTTGTGTGTGCAAAATCTAAACCTAACTATAACGTCCCTGAAATCTTTGTTTTGTTTTTTAGAGAATATATATATATATGCACACACTTCAAATGTGAGTGTTTGAACAAAGGTCCAGGGCTGCAGACACCAGTGATTATGTTAATATTTCCATCTATATTATGTGTTTAGTGTGTTTACAATTATCTTACATTAGTAATGGATCCAGCCCTCTAACACCTAATACTGCATACACTTGCTTCCAACACCACAAAAATGAAGTCATGGAAGCATAGCTTAGTAACTATTAATTCCAACCTCAGATGTATTGAAAATGTATTTTTGAAGAGTTCTAGACACCCTCCATGATTCGTATTAGATAGCTAAAGCTCTACAAACGCTGCTCGAAAAACACGATGTATGATGTATGATCGGGTTCCTATTTGTAAGCGCTAGTTCAAAGTGAAGCACAAGTTATTTTGTATGCTATGGATAAATAAAGATGGATAGAGATAAATAGCTGGTGATTTTTCACACTCTATTCTATTATCTCATGTATAAAGAAGACAACATCTCCCGTAAGTCAGTCATTTGGGTCAACTTTAAGCAAAATGGCCACCTGTATTACTGAAGTGCATAGATTTACTCATAGGAAGACAGCCCAACTAAAGACAATGGCAGTCTCAGCGGTGGTGCAGTGGGGTGAACTGATGGGCGTAGTTTTGCCCCGTGGCCTCTATCCATGAAATGTGCCCTGTAGAGACTCTTTCGCCAATGGGTTTAGAAGCCACTGTATATTATAAGTTCTGTATTTACCGGTCATGAAGATTGAACTTTGAATGGATGCCAAAGATTTTAGACTGCTTTGATGCCATCTTCATATTGCCTTAAAAAATCTACTAGCTCTTCTAAACTTTCTTGAAGCAAGAAAGAGAAATCTCACTAAACACAAAAGTAGTTTTTGACTACTTAGCATATTTTCAACATCTAATTTTATTTTCACAATTAGTTTGTGAATTTTAACCTTCAAAACAGGGGAAGCCAGATGAACATTGGGACAAATGCTTTCTCAGGCTCCTCCTTAAGTTGTGTTTTTTACTTTTCCATTCCGGTAGTGCATAAAACAATGGCAGGAAATGGAGGTGTGATTATGAGGCATACATAAAACTGCCACTGGTTACTGGAAGAAAAGACTGTTTGCAATTAGGAGGACATGTCTAAGGCATGCGAAGGGGATATAACATTGTAAATGACAGTCCCATTAACCCCTGGAATGTCACAGCAAAGAGGAAAGGAATGCTGATGCATGAGGACAAGTTATAGGCTGACAGAATTTTTTTGTCAATGTAGGAAATGCATTAGACTAGAATGGAACATGCTGTCTCAAAGAAAGAAAAATGTGCAACACAAGAGACCCTTTCTAAAAAACGGTTGGAGCTGGAGGGTCCCCCATGTAAAAATAAAATGTGGCTTACAAAGACAGTGCATACATCTTTGGATTCCAGAGGCAGATCAGTTGCTAAAACTCTCAGATTTGGAGTGAGAAATGTATACTGGCCCACAGTCATCCCTGCAACTTAAAAGGCCCAGTCTTTTTCTACAACTTTACTATGCATAATGATATCGGCATGTGGCATTCTGATTGCACGCAGAGTCAGTTAGGTAGCATTATACTTGGGGATACACATCTAGAGCGAGAGCAGTACCCGAGTGATTACTTTCAGGTTATGAGGGTATGCTGCTGCATTAGGACTTCATCTCTAGTCCAGACACTCCAGCACAGTCACCCTTGAATGGGAAGGAGGGGGACTTGGCAAGTTAATCTGATCTTTACTGTGAAGGATATCAGGCAAATTATGCTGAGGATCTCTTCAACTGCATCTGAGGGTGCATTTCACAATATGGGTAACCCCAAACAGATTCATAATAGCTGTCTTTCTTTTATATGACCAGAAGTTTAGTGCCGAGCTCATCAGAGAGTACATAAGCCTACATGAAAGTGCAGCAGAAGTTAGTGCTTTTCTTTAACGTCCTTTTTCGTCATTATATGTGGCAGATGATTTTAGATAACCTTGCAGCACCTAGCAGCGTTATCCTTGATAAATCACAGAAGCCCCCTGGACTAATCACAGAACCTCTCTGAGTATGATTATTAGCCATCGTCACTAAAAAATGGCTCTGGGCTAGATGCACGCCTCGTTATTGATGGAAGGGCTACACACATGCATGCTGGTCATATTCATTAGAGGAGAGCTAGCCCTACAAGAAAATATAATTGTTTGCTTTTAAGGACTGGAAAATAGCAATACAAAAGATGTATTCCTAATTCTTTTTAAGGTGTTGGGTAACCAATGAGTTAAGGTACTACATGCACTCCGAAGAGTGACCTGGACTTGGAAGTAGCATGCTTGACTATTAATATAGTGAAAGTGTTCCAAGGTCTAATGCCTGCCAGGGCAACCCTAACTCCCCAACTACTGTTGTGCGGTAGTGATGCTATTTGGGAGAAGATTGTGGCTATGATACAACCTCAACTACATACTGTAGTTAATCTCACAAAATGAGCACTGCTGTCTTCTATTTATAGATGTACATAACTTCTATGTTCTGGAACAGTTTCCCTAATATGTTTCTCACCTCTATCACCCATCCAAGATGCAAGGGCATGCTACTCTGCTTTGACTTTTTCCAGCAGAACTTGAAAGTGAAACCCATCTGTTGGGAAGCAGATTCTTTGTATCATTCTACCAATTACTCCCCTGCCCCCCTCCAAGATTTGCAAGACTCCTTAAGAACTGTGTGTACCATGTTTCCACAATAGGAGTGGCGAAATTACGCCATATATACAAGATGGCTCACCTTGCTGAACACAACCAGTATTAAACCTTTCAACATCAGTAAATCCTCCAGTCTTCTTGAAGAGATTCCAGAGTTTTTAGAAGGAAACTTTTAGAAGTGTTTGTACACCCTTATGCAAAGCGATATAAGCACATACACAAAAGTCAACATTCAGGAATTTAAAACCGAGGCACAGAGAAAAGCAAAGAACTTGCATTGAAGCTCACAGTGAAAAGACCTGCATAACCATTTCTTTTATATTGCGTCAAGGGTAAAATACACTGCACTCTTTTGGAAACCTGATTTGCTGATTGCTCAAAAGCTAGACATGGCATAATTGAATCACTCGATTTGTAAAGCGTTGTCAAGTACAAGACAAATTTGTAAACGTAGGAATTATAAACACTACTATACTCTTTATCTAGAAACACACTATGAAGAGAAAACTATAAATGAAAAGACTGCAGACAATTCTAATTTGTGTGTGTCAGAAGATGTACAAGACTTCAGTCGATGTTCTCCTAGTTGGACCAGTCAATCCTATCTGAGGTGGTTGGACTCGCCGTCATGAAATGAAATCCGAGCTGTTCCCATGGAAACCTCTAGACCTCATTTCAATGTATAAAACCTTTAGCTCTGCAGGCAATTCCGAATGGAAAGCATGCATCTGAAAACAAGCAGCATGGATTGTGCCATGAACAATATACCTTTATTTATTTTGGGCCCGCTAAATGAATATACATCCTTCAAAAGAGAGACCACATTACATCTTTTCAGGTTTCTCTTCCCTGGCCTCAGAGGCACATAGAGCAATGTTCAAAGGAACTTGCTTGAATCTTCAGGCAGATTATGTTAAGGTCCATGGTGAACTATAGGAATAACCCCACATGCAAATATTTGTTTTTCCTCGGGGTCAATCATACATAAAGATGGATTGAACACAATGGATGGAGAGGGCCTGCCATCCATTGCAGTACAATCATACATGAAGGAGGGGCAAACAGTGATATTAAAAGCAGACTGAACAAATCCAGGAATGCCTTCAGGAGGCTGACCAATGTGTGGAGGTCATCTTAGTACAGCACCAACACCAAGCTGAGGCTTTACCAGAGCTGCATTCTGTCCACACTCTTGTATGGATCAGAATGCTGGGGGACGACAAAAGGCAACATCACTATACTATTAGCTATCCACACCAGTACCCTGAGAAGAATCTTGTGCATCTTCTGGCCGTGAACCATCTCCAACCAGCAATTGTTCACCAGAAGCAAGCAATCATTGTGAGAAAAAGATGGCGATGGATTGGGCACATCACCAAAGAGAACAAGACTCCAGTACAAGAACAGCTCTTCACTGGAACTCAGAAAGCAAACGGAGGAGAGACAGATCAAAGAACAACTAGAGCCAAGCTGTGGAAACAAAAAGGAAGATTCTGAATCACAGCTAGGCCTCTGCAAAGAAACATGTCCAAAATAGACAGAAGTGGAGGTCCTTAGTTGCTGCCCTACTTGCCAGCTGGCTTAACAGGCAGTAAGTAAATAAAAGAAAAGTCACAATACACCTTTTCAGCTTTCTCTTCCTTCGGCGCAGACGGTCACAAATAACGCAACACCAACGCATTTGAAAGTTTGGCGTGCAGAGGGTCAGTATGATGTGCACCACACAAAGCAACAAATATCTCCCAGCGTCCAGTATAATAGGACTTTGTCGAAGGGAGTTGGGATGCAAGGACAATATTGACTACTTCGGCCAGCAGATCAAAAGCATTCAACAACCGCCACTCAGTCTCTATGCATGGAGGTATAGGATTTGAAGACTTGGGTGCAGCAATTTCCCGTTGTAGAGACAGGTCCTTCTAAAGTGGTAGCCATATTGGAGGGCAAGTGCTCATAGTCAGGAACTCGGTACCATACTCTACTAGCCCAGTCTGGGGATATCAATATGACTTGAGTCTGGTCTGTTCTGACTTTCTTTAGAACTGGAGGCATGAGAGCCTGTGTCAGGAAAACACACATGAGACCTGTATCCCAACACAGTCAGAATGGGCCTCCAAGTAACAATCCTGGATGAAATTCCAATGTCCAGCTGAGTTGACACTGAGCATTCTTGCCGATGGCAAACACATCACCAGGGCATGCTCTACTGGTTAAAGATGCCCCTTGCCACCTCGGGTTGGAGGTGCCACTCTTGAGTCACCAGCAACATGCTCAGATATTCAGAGTAACTGCCAGAAGGTTGACTTCCAGAAAGATGTTCCGCTGGTCAAGTCAAATCTTTAGCCAAACAGCCTCCTGGTATAGGACCCCAAGATCCAACTATGCTCTGCTAGTAGCACATATCGGTCCTGTTTTTTGTGAGGACCCACAACTGCCTCTTCTAGAAAGCAGCAAAGCTTTCAGGGTAAGACAGATTGCCCAATGTTCCAAAACACCGAAGTGAATATGGATCTCCAGAGGAGACCATAGACTTGACTTCCGATCTCTAACTTTACCTGATGACCTTCCTGCACTTCCTCTTCCTAGAAATGAGGTATCTGTCACAACTGAGAAGCCTGCGTTGGGCTGTAAAAGTGGCATGCCATAGGTCAGGTTGGTACTCCTCGGCCACCACAGAAGGCACTGAGCTGTCTCCTGCTATATCTGGATAGAGTCTCTAAGACAGTCCTGATACTGAGCCCACGGAAACCTGATGTTCTACTGCAGGGTCCACACAGGCCATCAGGAGTTGGAGATGAGGAGGATGCACAAGAAGAGGAGTTCAAGAAGCCTCAGAGCCATTCTCACTGAGACCCAGTATTGAGCCTGAAACATCAGGAACATATGCGGTACAGTGGAGGAATAACCTTGAACGCTACTGTGTCGACAACAGCCCCAATGAAGGCAACTATCTGGGTAGGACGGAGAAGCCTAAAAATGTCAGGAGTTTGGCCGTCATCCAGAGGAGTTTCACAATCTATTGCAGCAAGCCCGAAATGAGCAGCCAGTCATCAAGGTATTGGAACCACTAAAAGTGACCACCTCCATAACTGTTATGAACACTTGAGGGGCTGAGGGGAGCACAGCAAATTGGAAGTGTTCGGACCTGACCGCGAACTGCAGATAACATCTGTCTGCCCTTCAGTCCAGGGACAGCATCCAGTCTCCTGCGTTCAGAACACAAAGAATGTGAAACATGGTGAGTAGCTTTAATTTATCTTTCAATAAAAGGCTTTAAGTAGGCCAGAGGCCTTCTCCTTCAGGACAAAGATGTAGCGCTAATAGCACCCTTCCTCTCTCTGAAGCTGGCAGTTGCTTAATGGCATCCTCGGCTAGCAGAAGGCTGAATTTTTGTAGCAAGATTTCAGAATGGTTTACTGATAGTCGCTCTGATGTGAGGGAAAAATGAAGCACAGAGGAAAAAAGGACAGAGCGTAGCCCCTTCAAATTATCTGCAAGGGCTATCTCCAATATGACTGATCCCTATTTGAAAAGGAAATACTGTATCCTGCCACCTACCAGCTGAATATGAGCTTGCTAGGGCAAGTTACAACAGTTTGCCAGCCACAGCAGAAGGAGAAAAGGGGTTTGCTATCCCTGCTCATGCGAATAGGCTCAGTCCCTGTCACAACCTCTGCCAAGATAGGAATGGACCTGCTGTTGCTGCACAGGTTGAGTGGGTCGGCGCTGCCTGTAGGCTAGTCCCCTAGAATAACTGCTAAACTTCCTGGACTGTTAATGGAACTCTCTAGCAGAAGACAAGAATCCCGAAACCATGCTCGGTCTCAAATGGCCTTAAATAGTTTGAAAGCTAAATCAGCCTTCTCTTCTGAAGACATCGAAGGGCATGTTCATAAAGCATGCATGGACATCTCCTGAAGCACAAATTACTTACCTTCGGTAACGATATATCTGTAAGAAACATTAGTCAGTTATAGATTTCTTACCTTAGAATTATCCCCAAGCGTCAGACTGGATCCGGAAAGATTTTTTGTCAGCAGTACCTCTGCACGTCGGAAGGTGGCGTCGGTCGGCTCCGCATTCGGTGCGTGGTCGCCGGGATGACGTCGCGGCAGCTACTTAGACACCGCTATCGCGCGCTGAAGTCAGTTCTGTACATGACTTTCTGAGCCAGTAACGCAGAGCCATGCAAGACACTGACCATTGGTGCACAAAACTAAGGCCCTGAAAGGATGTCCTTAACCCTATAAATCACTTCACAGAACGGGGAGGATGGGTGGGGCGGTAAGGAATCTATAACTAACTAATGTTTCGTACAGATATATCGTTACCGAAGGTAGGTAACTTGTGCATCTGAAAGAAACACGTTAGTAATAGATTCCTTACCTTAAAATAGATAAACCAGCAATACCAACCCCAGTGGAGGGTCTGCGAACCAATATCACACCAGAAAGTCCTGGAAAACAGACAGCCAAAGAAGCCGTCTCTCCGGACTTGGCTGTCCAGGCAGTAGTGTTTGGTGAACGTGTGCAGTGATGCCCACGTGGCCGCCTGACAGATGTCATTCAGAGGCACTCCTCTTCCCAAGGCAGTAGTGGCTGCCGTCGCCTTGGTGGAGTGAGCGGGTAGCCCCAATGGAGGCTCCTTTTTTGGCTAGAGAGTAACAAGCCTTAATACACAACACGACCCATCGAGAAATGGTGCGTTTGTGTACGGCTCGACCCTTCTTTGCACCCACGCAGCCAACAAAAAGTTGATCATCCACCCGGAACTGTTTTGTGAGATCCAGATAGAAGGAGAGTGCACATTTTGAGTCCAGACGGTGGAGCCTCTCTCTTCCTTTGAAGGATGCGGAAAGAAGGTGGGCAAAGTAATGGTCTGCCCGATGTGGAAGGCAGTGACCACCTTAGGAAGAAAGGATGGACGGGTCGGAAGAACCACCTTGTCCAGATAAACAGACAGGAAAGGAGGTTTTGAGGATAGAGTCTGGAGCTCACTCACCCTTCTAGCAGAAGTGATGGCCACCAGGAAATCAGTCTTAAGAGTTAAGAGACATAAAGGACAATTATGAAGCGGCTCAAAGGGAGCGCACATTAAGTAAGTTGGTACAAGATTCAAGTCCCACTGAGGTATAACAAAAGGAATTGGAGGAAAGAGATGCGTTAAGCCTTTCAGGAAACGGTTAACTACCGGCACTTGAAAAGAGAAGGCTGATCTGGCAGACGAAGTAAGGCAGAGATGGCTGAAAGATAGCCCTTGATAGTACCCAGAGCAGAGCCCTGCTGGGCTAAAGAGAGAAGGAACATAAGTACTTCAGAGAGAGGGGCAGAAAGGGGATACACAGGCTTTGCTGTGCACCATGCAACAAATTTGTTCCACACGCAGGCGCATACCGTCTTAGTGGAAGGACGCCTGGCTGCCAAGATTACGTCACAGACTTCGGGAGGCAGGTCGAAGGACGTCAACTGCCACCGCTCAATCTCCACGCAAGTAGGTGGAGACTGGACAGGTTCGGGTGGAGGACCGTCCCCTGCTGCTGTGACAGAAGATCCTCCCGAAGAGGCAGTCTGATCGGAGGATCGCTGGCCATGTTGAGCAGCTCGGGATACCAGACTCTTCATGACCAATCCGGAGCCACAAGAATGACTTGGGCCCGGTCGCGCCTGATCTTCTTCAACACTCTGGGCAGAAGTGGTATAGGCGGAAAGTCGTACAACAGACCGCAACTCCGAAAAGCGTCGCTGAGCGAGTGCTGCCTTTGAAATTCCAACGCGCAGAATTGCTGACATTGCACGTTCTCTTCGGTGGCAAATAAATCTAACCAGGCTCTCCCCACTGTTGAAAGAAACCTTGCACCACCTCCAAGTGAATACGCCATTCGTGATCCATCATGCACCTGCGGCTGAGTTCGTTCGCCCTGGCGTTCAGAGAACCTGCCAGGTGTTGAACCACCAAGGAAATGCCTTGATGTTCCAGCCATGTCCAGAGGCGAAAGGGCCTCCTAACATACGGTCCACGACCCCACCCCGCCCTGTTTCCTGCAATACCACATGGCGGTGGTGTTGTCCATGAACACCTGCACCACTCTTCCCCGGACAGAGGGAAGGAATGCCTTCAGTGCAAGACGAATGCTCCAGGAGGTTGATGTGAAGCCCGGACTCCGCCGGAGACCAGAGGCCTCCGATCTTCGCCTCTCCCATGTGGCCGTCCCATCCCAGAAGGGAGGCATCCATCACCAGTGTGGTCTGGTTGTGGGAGGGAGAGGGACCTGCCACTGACCCAATCCTAGTTCGTGAGCCACCACTGCAGTTGTTGAGCAGTGTCCTCCGAGATCTGGACGCAGTCGGACAGATTCCCCTGATGCTGCGCCCATTGGACCTTCAGTTTCCACTGCAGAGCATGCATATGCCACCTGGCATGACTGGTCAGCAGGATGCAGGAGGCCATGAGGCCCAGCAGCCTCAGGGTCATTCTGACAGAAACCCGGGACAAGGGCTGAAAGATCGGAATCATAGCCCGAATGTCCTGGACTCGCTGTTCAGGAGGATAGATCCAAAACTGCACCGTGCCCAGAACCGCTCCAAAGAAGAAGAGCTTCCGAGAGGGAATCAGGTGCGACTTCGGCACATTGATGGAGCACCCCAGCTCATGCAGGAGGTCGGCCGTAGTCTGGAGGTGGGAGATTTCTGCCTGGGGCGAGCCCGCCTTCAACAGCTAGTCGTCGAGATAGGGGAAGACTTAATCCCCTGATCTGCGCAGATGAGCTGCGACCACCGCCATCACTTTCGTGAACACCCGAGGGGCGCTGGTAAGGCCAAAGGGAAGCACGGTAAACTGAAAATGCTCATGGCCTACCGTGAACCGCAGATAACGCAGGTGGGCCGGCAGGACAGGGAGGTGGAAATAAGCGTCCCGCAAGTCCAACGCTACCACCCAGTCTTGCGGGTCGAGGGCAGATAAGACCTGAGCAAGCGTCAACATTTTGAACTTCTCCTTCCGGAGGAGGCGATTGACGTCCCTGAGATCCAAGATAGGACGCAGGCCCTTGTCCTTCTTGGGAACCAGAAAGTAGTGGGAGTAGCAACCACGACCTACTTCTGGGACAGGAACACGCTCAATGGCTCCCTTGGCCAAGAGAGCCTTAACTTCCTGCTGAAGTGCCAGATGATCCTCCGACATGCAGTGGTAACAAGGCGGCATGGCTGGAGGGGTAGTCTTGAAGGGGAGGGAGTAGCCCCTTCGGACTATCTGCAAAACCCCCCTGTCCAAAGAGATGGTGCGCCAGTAGGGGAGGTGATGGCGAATCCTGCTGCCCACTGGCGTTTGATGGGCCTGAAAGGTCGGACTAGGAGGGTTTGGAGGCTGCTGCAGAGGGGGGGTTGGTGGACTGGCCTAATCGCTGGCCCCCTGAACCACGACGCTGTTTCCCACGTCCTATGCCGCACGAAGCTTGGGTAACTTGCGGCGGCCTGTGACTCTGGGTGGGATGTAGCGGGGCACCCCTTCCGTAGCCACGAAAGGGGTGAAAAGCAGACTGCGCCAGACTGGAGGAGAGGCCCAAGGACTTGGCTGTAGCCCGTGAGTCCTTGAAGCGCTCTAGGGCGTTGTCTGCGTTGTCGCCAAAAAGGCGATGGCCATCGTAGGGCATGTTCATCAAGGTGTTCTGGACATCCTCTGAAAAGCTAGTGGACTTCATCCAGGCGTAGCAACGAAGCGCTACCGACGTTGAAATAGTCCTGCCCAGAGAGTCGGCTGTGTCCAGCCTACAACGGATCGTAAACTTAGCTGCATCTCTACCGGCGGCGAAAGCCTGGCAGAGCACTGCCCGGGGTTCCTCCGGACACTGAGGCAGCACTTGTGCCACCGTATCTCACACTAAGTGCGAATAACGGCCCAAGAGACATGCGGTGTTTACAGACCGCAGTCCTAAGCATTTTCTTCCCAAGATGGTCCAGCTTCTTGGATTCCCTTTCCGGTGGAGCGGTAGGGAAGGCGCTTTTGGAGGTGGAGGCTTGGACCACCAAGCTCTCCGGGGTGGGGTGTTAGGAGAGGAAAGTGGGGTCGCCCGGAGCCGGCCGGTGGCATCGGGCGATCATCCTGTCCACGGGAGCCCCGTGTTGGGCCTGGACCAGGTACCCAAAAGGACGTCGGTGAGGGCCTCATTAAACAGAAGCAGGGGCCACGAAGAACTTGCTGCCGGTTGAAGCACCTCGGCCAGGAGGTTAGTTCTGAACGCCACCGTAGGAAGCTCGAGGTAGAGAGCCTCGGCCGTCCTACGCAACACCACAGCGTATGGTGCTCCCTCCTCCATAGCCACGGTAGGAGGAGACAACATGCCATTGTCGGGCGAAGTGTCAAGACCACTGGCATCCCCCAGTTCCTCTCTCCAGTCCTGTTCAGACCCTAGCTGGTCAGTTAAAGAGTCACCTGACCCCTCCCAGTCCTCCTCATCTTCCTCTGGTTGCCACTGTGGATGGAAATGGGTCCCAGAAGTGAACAGGGGCATGAAAACCCCACCCAGCGCCGGATCCAGTGTCGATTGACACCGGTCTGGCGCCGTGTCCACATCATTAAGGAGGCTGGGGTCGACGCCAGCCGGGGGGATGACCGGCGTCGGGCACGGTAGTGGTGCTGTTGGAAGCGGCGCTGTTGGAGGTGTAATAAGGTCAACCGGAGCCAATCCGGATCCAGGACTGGATCCAAGGGGGGCCTGCTGTGCCGGGGCCGCCGGCAGTGAAGACCTAGGCCCCCCAACCGATCTCGCGGGGCCCGATGGCGCGCCAGTGGGATCGGTCCACCCAAAGATGGCATTCATCGCCTCGTAGAACGTACGAAGCTGGGCGGGGTCACTCCAGGTCCCGGAAAGGGAGGGAAGCTCGGAGTTGACCCTTGAGGCACCGTGCGCGGAGCCGCGCGAGTGGCACCAACCACACGCCTCGTCGAGTTGGCCGACCGCCAAGGGGAAGGCGAAGCGCGATGATGCTTCTTCGACTTTTTCTTGCGCTTTGACTTACCCGACCCAGAGTGCGAAGACTTCGAGCCGGACTGATGATGGCTCTACGACCGGTCCCTCGACCTCCCTCTCAACCGGGACCTCCAACAACTGACAGTCGGAGCACGACTTGGGGTCATGGTCATGCTCCAGGCAAAAGAGGCACACGTGGTGTGGATCCGTCACCGACATGAATCGGGTACAGGAACCGCAGGCCTTAAAACCAAGCATCACTCGTGCACCTGTTCGGAGTCGGAGACTCGAAACAAGACGTCGACAAAAGTCAAGAAAAACTTAGTCAAAAAATGACTGAGGTACCGCTCTTCCCAGATCTGCGCTGGCTGGCGCGGAAAAAGAAAGAACTGATGTCAGCACCCGAGGGCGGCGTCTAAGTAGCTGCCGCGATGTCATCCCGGCGACCACGATGCAGACGACGAATGCGGAGCCGACCGACGCCACCTTCTGACTCGCAGAGGTACTGCTGACGAAAAAACTTTCCGGATCCAGTCTGACACCTGGGGGTAATTCTAAGGTAAGGAATCTATAACTAACGTGTTTCTTTCAAATAACCCAGCTGATCTCATACAAGCATGCCTTCTAAGCACTAAACTGGTGCCAAAAGCTTTAAGAACAAAGTCCATGGTGTCCACGCCAATACACAAAAGAGACTTCACCAAGTCCTGTCCATTATGCATCGTTTTAATCAGAGAGACCATCTGATCTTTCAGGACAACCGGCAAGATCGCGCTGGTCATGTTCCATAAAACATGGGAGCACCTGCCATGAAGGCTCACAGCGTTCAGGGATCTTAAAGGCTAAACTAGTTGAAGATAACATTCACTTTCCGACGGCATTAATATGTTTCAACTCTATCTGTAGGGTTGATCGGAAAAGCATTCAGAGTTACTTTACTTGTTGACATATGTACCAAAAGGTGGACACATTGTCTGTTTAAGACACTCTCTGATGTATTTTAGAAGATTTACAATGTTGGAAGTGGAGCTCAGGAGGCACAAAAAGAAAGGAACTGAATTCTGTGCAAACGGGTGCTTCGTATAAGCATCTCTGCTCTGTCACTTCCGGGGCAGTACAGAGTCACCATGGTGCCACCCATCAGCGCACAAGAGCACTGATGAAAAATTCAGGGAATATTCCTAAGGTGAAGAACAAGCAGCTACAAATTCCCAATAGAAATAAATATCAGAAAAACGGTATCTGCAATAAGGATTGAAAACTAAACAAATGCTCTTAAAGAAAACAGAAATATAACATGCATAATCAATATACAGAGTACCTGAAAAGTTGCAGATCTGATCTGAAGCCCTTCCTGCATATTTTGCTGCAACTGGTTCTGTACAGTGATTTTCTTTTCCTTGGTTATTGATGCTATGGGAAGGCTGCGAATAACTGTCTGCTCTCCAACTAACACATAAAAAGAACACACATTCATTAATATTAACAACAAAGTAAAAGGTACGCTCTTCACTACAAAAAAAAAGCATAACAGCTAAGTAATAGACGCAAGGCTTATGATATTGATACTGAAGGAACAAAATAACAAACAGAACGATATTGTGTATACTACGATATAATTCACTTAATGTTAACTGGTTCTTAAATCATATTGTATCGTGTTAACTAATTTTCAAAACATCACAGAAAAACAGCTACCCATGCTGAAGGGAATTATTTGCTAAAACAGCCAATTTCAATCTTCCTACTAAAACAGTATTTTCTACCATTGTTTTGAGAGGACTAACCACGATCCCTTAGAAAATTACAAAAAAACATTCAGTATGAAAGGTGCAGCAGCGTCTATGTGAAAAAGTCAAGATTCTGGCACAGTACAACTAGCACAATGTAAATGCCTCTGTGACTAGGGTTGGGCATTACACTTGTAGTTAGATTTCTCGTGACCCACTTGTATTTGTCATACAAGGTCAAAGACTCCACCTCTGTGGGTTACATCTTGGCAAAGAAGATAGCCAGACAGGAAAGGTTTTAGGAATTTCAGTATTTGAGGCAGAATAAAAAGTACCTATCAGAGAATTCCCCATACACCTAAAAAAAGGCTACGTTTGTAATATGTTGGCATTACCACTCGGTGGTGTCCTTTAACAGTTTGTCTTATTCTCCTGATGGAAGAAATGGCTCTTGAGGTAGCTAATAGTATCGTCATTGGCATCCTTTCCACCCCTCCAACATAATATACATTTCCCATGAATAAACACACAACACAAATTTTTTGTTTGGGTAAAATTGCTGCAGGTTTATTACATACACCGTTATGTAATAGGTGGGTTATCTTAAGGGCGATCCAAGGGCAGGTAACCAACTGGGCTGCCTGCCCGCCTGATGAGCCCGGCAGCACTGGGGCGAACCCCGCCTGTGCTGCCCTTACTAGTGATCCTCTTCCAGAATCTTTTTCAGCCTCTTGATCATACTAGCGGGCTCTTGAGCTCAGCACTACAAAGCAGAGTAATAGAACCTCGGAGTGAGGTTCTATTATGGTGATGCAAAAAGGAAAGTACAAATTCTTAAAATGTCATGGTTTTACAAAATAATATATATCCATATCCATTGTTCATTTATTCTTCACCAAGTTAAATTTAACCACGTGATGAATAACAAACAGCAAACCCCAATATTCAGAAGCGTTGTGCAAAACAGTAAGTTCACTGTTACTGTTCCTATACCAGTTAAGTAGAGACTGACAATCAGGTGTTGCTAAACAAATGCACACAAATGCTTGTTCAACAGAAAGTGCTGCCCCCGTACAAAAAAATCAGAAACATTGTCAGTTTGATCTGGATCATACCTGACCTGTGACTATATTAGATAAGAACAATTGATGCTCATCGACGTGGTAAGGGTAGAAAAATCATTGGCAAACCATACCAAGGCTTTTATTCCACAGTGCGAAAAAGGAGTTCCAAATGGAAAAAAGTTAAAGATGCTTGCCACTCTACCCAGGAGTGGGTGTGCCAGCTAATTCACCAAGATCAGACCATCTGACATTTTTATAGAACCCTAAAGCTACTGTCAAGATGGTCATGATTCCAACATTAGGAAGAGACTGCTCAGGTATGGCTTTCATTGACGTATAGCCAGAAGGAAAATCCTGCTATCCAAGATGAACATTGCTGCACAGCTTAGGTTTGCAAAACAGCACCTGAATGTGCCACAAGACTACGGAAACAATGTGAACTGAACAGAGGAAAATAAAGTAGTGTTCTTCAGCTGTAATACATGACATCTTTGACAAAAAACAAGCTCTCCATATTACCACAGCAGCTGCTCACCAACCATGAAGAATGGTGGAGCATAAACTCCTCTCTATAACAGCCCATAACAGGGGAAAATGTAAGACCATGTTTCCAACCGCTAAATCTTAGCTAAAAGCGGATTATTCAATAGGGCAATGATCAGCTATCAGTAAATCTATCACAGAATGGCTGAAAAAGGACAAATTCAGAATTGTGGAATTGGCCCAGTCAAAGTCAGATGTCAATCCCTTTGAGATGCTGTGACAGGATCTAAAATGCGTTGGGCATAAACCAATGTACTAAAAAATCACCGAGCTAAATCAGTTTAGTAAGGTGAAGTTTGGCAAAATTTCTCCCATGTCAGTGAGAGACTGGCAAACACTTACAGGAAACATTTACTTCAAGTTATTGCTTGCGAAGGGGACTGCACAAGTTACTGAATCACATGGTGCACTTATTTTATCAGTCAAGGCGATTGAACTTTATATGACTTTTTTTGTTTTTATATAGGACTTGGTGAAGACTACTTTTCCATCAGATATGTCTTAACATCTAAAACAATAGATTCTTAAGAGAGTGTAGTTTCTTTTTTCACATGGCACAACATTTCTTCTGGCACCCAGAATATCGAGGGTGGTGAACAACTGGAGCTCAATTGGATTCTGGGCAAGGGACAAGGCAGGGTCCAAAAAATGTTGGCTAACTGTGACCATATGCTTGCCACTTGGTTCACATGCACATTTGGAAAGGTTTAGGCAGAGCTACGTCAGTCTCTGATGATGGGTAGAGAGGGGTTCTTGGTGCTCTGTATCCGTGACTCCGACTCTCTTTGCTGGCTGGAAGCTACCAGGTAGGCAAGGTCAGCAACACAAACAGGGCAAGTCAGCAGAAGTTTAGTTTGGCATTAGACTTAGTCCTAGCCTTGAGGAATTGGGCAGAAAGGAACTTCATCTTTGACAAGCCTTGCACGCAAAGGGAGGAAAAAGAGGAGGAAGGGATGGAAGCTCTAATATTCTTCTGTGAGCACCAGTCATCCTTTATCTGGTTTACAGCATTCACACAAAAAGATGCTCTGTATGATGTCCGCTAACATTTCAATTCATGAAAACACAAAGGGGTCAGATTTACAAGAGGTCACTGAATTAATTACATTTACACAAGGAGGGCAGTAAAGATCACCACGGGGGAGGCTGAGGCATCCTAATATTACATCAATGCTGCCACTGGTCAGCACCCTGTGAAGGGTACACTCACAAGACTAGAGCGGGAGACACTTTAGGATCACTTGCCTGTCCAACAGAACACAAAGTGTGGCACTAAGGAATTAACAGATTTGCAGTTTTGGGAGTTCATTGGGACCCCGAGGATATCTTCAAATTCGGCCAAAAAAAGAAAAGTAGAAGGGAGCTTGTGGAACAAAGGAAAATTGGAGGGCCAGTTACAGCTGGCACAGTTATTTCGGGATTTCCACCCTGACAGTTCCCACAAGAGAGCAAAAAAGAGAGATAGCGTAACTATTTAAGACCTGATAGAAAAATAGAGCACAGATGCTGACCAAAAGATGTTTGTCGTGAAAACAACGATGATTCAATTATTCTAAGAGAAATGGTAAGTGGTAGAAAAGGTAACAGCAAGCAGAGACCAGCTGTTACAGATCAGCTGCCACACTTTTTATACAGAGCTCACTCTAATGACAATACAATTTCTAAGAGGAGTAACCAAAGTATCACTCTTTCTTTCTTGGTGGATTTAAAATATGGAACAAACCGGGTCTTGTGGGATAAAACAGATACAGCAAAATACTTGAAGGACTAGGCATTTGCTAATAAATTTCTACTTGAATATGTAATACTTCGTCTCTTCTAACACCAAAAAACCCAGTAACAGCATGGTCTTGTGGCCAACAGACAGAAACTATCAGCAAATATGTAGAAAGACTGCAAGGATATATACTGAACTCACCATTTTCACCATCCTTTTAATGGATCACTGTAATCCCGTTTATCACTCGAGTCCTGATTCACAAAGGGTCTCTGCACTCGTGGCGGTGGCCCTGCAGTCATGACGGGGGGTCCTTACTCGTGGCGGGACCTCCGGCTATAAGAAACCGCAGTTCAGAGGTCCTGACATGATTGTAGGCTTAAAACTACGACTGTGGGGCCTCTGCCACGAGTGAGGAGTCTTTGTGAATCGGGCCCACAATGTTTTCAGGAGAAAAAAAGTCAATGGATAGGAAAACAATGAATATCTGTACTGACACTCCATATAGACTCCTTGTTTGCAAACCTCTTTATTACACTGTTTTCCTAACTTGACTATCAAAATAAATCATCAAGTTTTAGACACCGAGTGCATTTCATAATGGTCAATTACTATTAATGGACAAGTTATTTACCTTCGGTAATGCCTTATCAGGCAGACATATGATCTAGTTACAGATTCCTTACCTTTGTAAATTTCCCAGGCTTCAGACTGAATTCAAAAGATTTTTCTTCTTCGAGCAATACCCCTGCAAGTCAGTAGGTGGCGTAGGTAGGCTTCATATTATGTCACTGGTGTCGTCTGCGCCGGAAGTGACGTCTGCGTCACCTATTTAGGCACCACCACCGCCCGCTGACGCCAAATACTTTTCATGATGTTCCATGCCAGAAACGTGAAGCCATGAAGAGTACGGACATTGGTGTGTTTTTAAAAACTAGTGCCCTGAAAGGCAACAACCTTGATGCTAGAAACTTGGCCGCACGCAGTGGGAGAAGGATTGGTGGGTCGATAAGGAATCTGAGGCTGGATGATATCTCTATCACATAAGGCGTTACCAAAGTGAAGTAATTCACCCATATGACAGAGACATCTAGCCGCAGATTCCTTACCTTTAAATTGATACCCAAGCAATACCATCTCCAGAGGAGGGGCTGCGGACATGTTTCAAACTAGAAAGTTCTGCAGGACCGAACAGGAAACATGACCGTCCATGCGGACCGGACTGTCCAGGTAGTAATGCTTGGTAATCATGTGCAGGGATGCCCATGTTGCTGCCTGACAGATTTCAAGGACTGGGACTCCACGTGTTAATGCAGTGGTAGCATCTTTATCTTTGGTGGAATGAGCTCTTAAGCCTTCAGGAGGCTGTTTCCTTGCCAAAGTGTAGCAGATGTTGTTGCAGCAAACGCCCTATTGAGAGATATCCTTTTCTGCCCAACGAAGAATTGGTTGTCCACTCAGAACTCTTTCATGCGGTCAAGGTAGATAGAAAATGCTCTTTTTGGGTCCAGATGGTGGAGTCGCTCCTCTTCCTTAGAGGGATGTGGTGGAGTGTTAAAAGTGGGCAAGGTGACATACTGTACCACATGAAGGGGTGTTACCACTTTCGGGAGGAAAGAGGCTCCAAAGCGAAGCAACAATTTTTCAGGGAATAGCAGTTAAAAGGGAGCCTTGAACAATAGAGTCTGCAGCTCCCTCACCCTCCGGGCCATGAAGATTGCCACCAAAAAGGCTGCTTTTAAAGTGCGCAGTCTGAGGGGGAAATTAAGCAAGGGCTCGAAAGGAGCACACATGAGGATGGTGAGAACCAAGTTAAGGTTCCACTGAGGCATGATGAAGGAGGAGGGTGGGAAGATATGTACAAGGCCTTTTAGGAATCTATGTACAATGGGTGACTTCAATACAGAGGGTTAGTCTTGCAGCATCAGGAAAGCAGGCAAATGCTCTTTCAGGGTGCTGTGGGACAATGTTCAAAATAAACAATAAAATATCAGAAAGGGAAGCAGAGAGAGGGCTGATAGACATCTTTGTACAATATATTAAACATTTCTTCCGCTGGCAGGTGTATACCGTGTTAATGGAGGGACGCCTGGCTGCAAAAGTAACATTACAAACTTCGGAAGGTCAAAAGCGGTCAGCTGCCGCAGCTCAATCTCCATGCAATTAGGTGTAGAGTTGACAGGTTCGGGTGGAGAACCCTCCCCTGCTGCTGTGACAGTAAATCCTCCAGAAGAACAATTGATGCTCATTTGTAGAGGCTCAGTATACCAGACTCTGCGTGCCCAATCTGGAGCTACAAGAATGATTTGCGCCCGGTCCATCCTGATCTTCTTGAGAACTCTCGGCAGGAGTGGTATGGGTAGAATGGCGTACAGGAGGCCTGAGCCCCACTCAAGACGAAAACTGTTTCTCAGCAAGAGCCGCTTTGGAAACTCCAGCGCACAAAATTGCTGACATTGCTAATTCTCTGAAGAGCGAACACATCTAAAAAAAGCTCTCCTCACTACAGCAAGAGACCTTGTGCCACCTCTGGATAGAGACACCATTCGTTATCCGCTAAGCATCGACGGCTGAGTTCAGGGAACCTGCCAGGTGTTGAAACGCCAGGGATATGACTTGCTGTTCCAGCCATGTCCAGAGATACAGGGCCGCTTGACGAACAGTCCTCGACCCCAGTCTGTCCCGTTTGCTACAGTACCACATGGCAGTAGTGTTCTCTGTGAACACTTGAACTAGCTGTCCTTTGATGCAGAGTAGAAAGGTTTTCAATGCCAGTGAGATCGCTCGGAGCTCAAGCATATTGACGCATCTGTCACTACCATGAGATCTGTTTGGGGAAGGGAATGGGGTCTGCCTCTGACCCAATCGCGGTTCGTCAGCCACCATTGCAAGTCTCGTGCAGTTCCCTCCGAAGCTGGACCTTCGCCTGATGCTGCTCCCACTTTAATTTCAGATCCCACTGCAGAAACTGCATATGCCATCTGGCATGTGTCACTAGCAGGATGCAGGAGGCCATGAGGCCCAGCAGCCTCAGTCTCATTCACACGAAACCCAGGATAGAGGCTGAAACATCGGTATCATAGCCTGAATATCCTAGACTCACCAATCGGAAGGATAGGTCCAAAACTGCACTGTGTCCAGAACAGCTTTGATGAAAGGGAGCATCTGAGAGGGAATCAGGTGTGACTTTGGCACGTTGGTAGTGAACCCCAGCGAATGCAGGAGGTCCGCTGTAGTCTGGAGATACGAGACAACAACCTGGGGTGAGCCCGCCATCAACAGCCAGTCGTCGAGATATGGGAAGACTGTCACCCCTCATCTCCGCAGATGAGCTGAAATCACCACGTAACCTTGGTAAACACCCGAGGAGTGCTAGCAAAACCAAAAGGGAGTACTGTGAACTTGAAGTCTTTATTGCCAAGGCAAAGTTATCACTTTCCCGATATACACTTTATGTATGCCCTCCACAAATGTAGAGAGATTTTATTCATTTGTTTCTTGTTAGACATGAGGGGTTTTAAAAACTAGGGTGAGCATTAGATTTAGTAGTGATATATTTTGTATGTTTAATTGAGATGTAATAGCGTAGGCACCCAGGCATAGTAATCCTAAATTCACTTGAAGATCATAGAAAGCATTTAATCAGTTTCAGGCCCACTCGTTCCCAAGATGGTAGGAACAGTCAGTAGTTCTATTTCAAAAGTAGGTCTCCTACCTGAAGGTGGCAGTATCAGCTGTGTCCGTCACCATGCTAGCCCACGCCACGCAACCCAATTGCTTTTTTAAGTAAGTAAAATGGATATAATATACCGGAGCTCTACTAACTGTCAGCCTTCACAAAGTGTCTACAAACAATTTCAATAGTGCTAACAAAAGTTTGACAGAAAACAACAGAAAAAGCATACATTCAGGAGGAGGTGAACTCCTGTTTCTGCCATTTGCACTACGCAGAACCTTCCTGCCCATGGCTAACAGGAAAAGATAGACCACTGACAAAAAATGGCATGACACATTCACTTAAATGGATAATCCTGATAACTGTACAGTGAATTAGTTGCTCTCCATCTACACTATGCTGGATTCCTACAAAGCATCACATTTCAAACAACCAGTATAATTTAAAACATCAAATTCTTGCTTAGTAAAGATGGCACCCAGAGCCAAGGTGAACTCTTTAGTTTAAGGAACCCTGCTATATGGAGGACAAGAGGTGATGAGATGCAAGCAGGTTCACAGCAGCACCTGAACTGCCTGCATTTTAACAATCTAGAATCCCGCATACTTGCATAGCCAAGAAATAAAGGTGGCTAATAAGGAGCACAACATGAAAAACATAACATATCTTCCTCATAACAATAGTAAAAAAACAGAAAGAAAATAGAAATAGATCAAAAGCACTATATGAACAACATGACACAAATGGTGATCGTTCATGGACTTAGTGAACCGTTCAATGATTAAGCAAAAGAAACGGCAAGTCCATTAAAAAAACAAGTACTGATAGTTTAGGTGTCTGTACCTGTCCAGAGGAAAGAACCCCTGGATTTATCACTTTAACGAAAAATATGATGAACAAAAAATGCATGTTAATGTATGAAATTACTGTTAAAGTCATCTAGCCCATCCATTCAGTTTACAGATGTTCTGCAATATAGTCCAGAGACCCACCTAGAGTTCCCTAGCACTCGCTGAGAATGTAACCTTAAACATCAAGCACACCTTGACCTCACTGCTAGCAGTGAAATATAATTCGCTCAGCATTACATCACATGGCAGCAATGCGGCACATCACAAAATACCAATTGGGGTTTAAAGGAATAAAGACTGCATTATTGAAAAATGTGCAACATCCACTAAATGAAAACAATGCTTAATCAAGCTGAGGGTTTAGAAACTGGAAGAGGAAACGTTACCAACACTCCTTTGGATTCCAAAATACATTAGACTGCTTTCCTAAACAAATCATGCAGTGTCCTGTCACGCTCACCGTCAGGTACTGGAAGTGAGAAGAAAAGGCATAACTGCACAAGTTCTTCTATATTTTGTTTGGAACTAATATATTGTAACATATGGGTAGTATGGAATCGCACACCTCCTTAAGCATTTTTTCCAGCCTCAGGTGAATCTACAATGAAATGCGAAGAGTGGAAAGAATATTTTATAAACTACATCCCTAGGTTTGATGATGATGAGAATTTGACACTGGAAAAGAAAATTCTACGACATTGTTTAAGCACTGGTGGATTAAAAACGCATAATCATATTCAGAAGAAGCAGAGGTTACCTGATAAAAGGAATGTTTTCACCAATGCTTTAGAAGACAAACACTTACTTTACTCCCAAGGTCTGAATTGCCATTGATGGACATAAATTGTATCTAGCTACAGATTTCTTACCTTTGAATTTCATTTCCCAGGAGTCAGACTGGATTTGATGTCGTTGGCGTCGTCCACGCAGTAGTGACCTCCGCATCACCTACACAGGGTACACCCTCAGGGCACCGACGTCAGTACTTTTTACGCATTTTCACACCAGGAGCACGGAGCCATGAAGTGCACTGATTTTAGTGTGTTTTTGAACAACTATGGCCCTGAAAGGGATTAGCCTTGACCCTAGACACCTGTCCGCTTTTTAAAAAGAAATAGTATAAGATATAGAACTACTTCGGTGTACCATCCAGTGGGTAATGGTGCTGTGGAACGGTCTAACTGTGTCCCTAAGGGTTCCATACAGTTGGCAAGGAACAATTTGGGCGTATACAATTTCACCAAGTGTGACTAAAGGTCATAGCCCATTTGAACTCATGGGGGATTTTTTTGGGGGGGAGGGGGACTCCTCTCTCAAAGGACAATATAGGCTGAATGACTAGATCTAGAAGAGTTGTATGGTCATCAAATGTTATTAAGGAAAAGATGCACCAGCTCAAACTAGTGACAAAAAATACTATGATGAGAAGTAGTAAAGAGGTGCAAATAAAGGTAAATGACATGGTGAGAGTCAAGGGAACGGGTGTCCTTAGAAGCAGACACAGTACATTTTCAGACAGATTAAGTGTAGAAAAACTCTTCTGTAATTCCACTTTAAGTGATGGCAAGGTATGGGATTTTAATTCTATCGCTTTATGCAATGTGCATAATGGGAATGGATAATACAATACATAGAAAAAGAAGGATTGGCACACTGGAAGAAATGTAAAGTGCGATTGGGTACTGGAAGACAACCAGGAAAGTGGTGCTAAAGTGAGTGACAGTTTGAAACTTGATCGAGATGCTACAGAAGTGAGAGAAGGTAGCGCGATATTCTTCTGAACAAAAGTGATGTTCTCCCGAACACCGTGGAAAAGAGGATTGGATGGTTTGAGTGAATCTTGATCAAACCTATGAAGTTGAAGGACTACATTTGTGATTGATTTTATTTTTTAGCCTTAGGTACCCTCTGGTATTTTATGTTGTACTATAAGTTGACTTTAAAGCCCATGGTATTACGTTTTAACCTATGGTCGTAAATCATAGTTCTCATTAGGCCTGGGCTAAATTTCCGTTCCGCTCGCTGAAATTAAGATAATTTGACATTTTCGCGTTCCGCGGAGAGCGCGAAAATGTCAAAATTTCCGCATTCCGCAGCTTAGCGATAATTTGTTTCTTGCTCGCGCTGTAAAATAATACATTCTCGAGCGCGCGCGATCGCCTTACCTGAATCCCCGCGTTCGCCGACAAGTTTTCCCGATCCGGTCGCGTTCTCCACGAGATGTTGGATTGTTGGTAGCCATTTGCGCTGTCTCGCGACAGTTCGCGCCCGCAGTAATGTCATTGGTCGCGCGATCACTTCTTTCTTCTCGCGATCATGCACCGCGAGTAGAGTGAAAACAAGATGGCCGCGCCCACGAGCAACCGCATGAGTAAGTTGGCGAGCCGCGACCACGCAGAAAATACCGCGAACGGGCGGGAAAAAAACTTCCGCATCTTCGCGATATTTCCACGTGTTTGCGGAGATTTTTAACATTTTCGCGATAATTTGCGAAAGTCACTTTCGCAAATTCCGCCCACCCCTAGTTCTCATAGGTATTTAAGTTTGAGTTTATTTTTCTTATTAACTGATATTTGTTGTATTAAGTTTCTTTTAAGTAATTAGACGCATTTCATCTTTTTTTTTTTGAACGGGGGTGGAGGTGTATTGTGCTGTACTGCGTATATTAAACCTGAGCTATTAAATGTTGAGACACCGCATTGTACCAAGTGGGACACCGTCTGTTTTAGTACTTGTTTATTGCAGAATGTAGTACGAATGAGGATTCTAATGGTTGAGGGAGTAGGAGGAACAGTGTAACTGTCGTGCCGTCGCATGTTACATGGTACCAGGATTTATATGAAAAAAAATACGTTGTAAAACTGCGTGAGTATCTTTACACACATCACAAAGTACCAAATGGGGTTTAAAGGGAAAACGGCTGCATCATCGAACAATTTGTAACAGCCGCTAAATTACAACAATGCTTAATCACTAGACAACTGCTTTCCAAACAAATCACGCGAAACGCTTTTCTTTATTCCCAAAAATAACAGCCTGTACGTGTTCGGTTTCACACTTGAACTTATCCCCTTCTTGGAGTGTAATGCTGAGATAATCATCACTCTGGGGCATCCCCTGTGCCAGGATAAAGAAACACATTTCTACTGGAAGCTGATGGAGTATACCGTCCAGGGCCCTGTACATAAATGGCAAAGGTGAGGATCCTCTCATTTGCACGGGATATGTCGTCACAGGAAGCGACATCACTTCACTATTCTTCCCCTTTGTCATCACTCAAGTGATTTTAGAAAAAGTAACTTCGATGGTACGATCTCAGTAAAATAAATAAAAACAAATTATTTGCTTCACAAAACCACAATTGACATTCCTCAGATGGAAAAAAGTTCAAACGCTGAAAATTGTTCTATTAAGTGTATTTTGCCAAATTTCGCACTTATGGAAACCACTGCAGTCTGATATGTTAGGTCAATTAATCTAAACCAAAACTACAACTCCCTGAGTGCTCTACTTTTCTAAATATGTAATAAATGATCAGGAAGGTGCCACTCATTCCCCATTATACTGGGTCATCTGGCAAACCATTATTAATAGGTACTTATTTCACTGACCTCAGGCAGATGACAGGCAGAGTAGGCCCGACCAAGATCTAAACATTTGATCAACAGGTTCTGCAACAGGGACTCACTTTACTGATTTACCTTATCATAAATTATAAAATTGTATAAAAAATCTCAAACGTAACATCATAGCCCGAAATAATCCAAAAAAACCAACTCCAAAAAAAGGAATATAAACACGATATAAATATACTAAAACCCTACTCTCCCTGAAACCAGCTTTCAAACTTCATGTGTCCCCATTAAAACTAGTCCAAAATCAATTTTCTCTGCCTGACCCGATGCCAAAGCACAGCTTCAAAGTCAGGCATGTGAGCCACCGTCAGTCCAAATTTTCTATGCCAGTGAATGAAGCAGTGGGGTCTGTGAAGGTGCGGTACTTTTCAATACAAGGAGCAGACACTGAAATTAGCAGTCCAGGACTACTGGCGGCTTTTATGACCAGATTTCAAGGGCAATGCAATGCAATGAAATGACCTATGTCTTTTCGGCATCTGAATGAGGATGGCCTAACTGAGTGTGGTGGATGGAGTGGGAGCCAGCAGGCTCTGGCAGTAGATTGCGTCAAGTTTCATTCACGCAGAAGGGAATACTACATCACAGATGAATGTCCTTGAACCATAGAAGAATCTAGAAGCACCACACATTGAGTCTCATGCTACATAATGCCTGATGGTACTCCACTGTTGGCTCATCATGCACTTAGCATTACCATGTTCACTCAACCCAACCTCCCTAGCCACCCTCAGTATGATGCCAACCGCTCATCGTTAAATGCAGATTATGCTGATGGGAGAAAGCAGTGGTGATCACCCAGCTGGTGGTAACTGTTGCCATCACAGGAACCCAAGGAGGACTACCGGGAGGCACTCCGTTATCACTGTGTGGGCCTGCTAATACAAGTGCTAACCGGAGAGCGTTAACATGATCGAGCACAAAGTGAAAAAAATCCTATTTCCCCTTCACCTAAAAAAAGTGAAGTTCTGAAGCAAATGGAGTGGCACTTTTATATCTGCATGTATCTGTTGGTATTTATTACGCAACAACCTAGTTGGGGAGGAACCTAGCCCTGTATACAGAAGGAGCGATTTGACAAATTGTGAATAGTAATCAAATTTAAAAAGTTGTACTCGTCTCTGGTATGAGCTGATTCAACCCACTGAATAGCAGAAACTAAGAGGCGAAACAAAAAATAAATGATTTTACATTATTTTTAATATTTGCTCATGTAACGTTCCTTACATTTTGCTCTCCTAAGTGCACTTCGGAAATGTTTCCATCTCTTTATCTTGTAAGGCTAGACAACAGGTGATGCAAGCCTTGATATGGGAACGGTCTATAGATAGGACTACCCAAATACCTGATCCATAGGCTGCAGTTAGTCCAGAATGCAGCAGCACATACCATCTTTGGGCTCCCATGCAATTCCCACATCACTTGCCTTCTTCAAAGCCTTCACTGGCTTCCGATTAGGAAGAGGATCATTGTTAAGATACTGCTCGTTACTCAGAGAGCACTCCACAAGACAAAATACACTGCCCACAGAAAACTCAGTTCCGAAAAGCGTTGTTTAGCCATAGTTCCTCGTATTAGAAAGGCAAGGACAGGGGGCAGATCGCTCTCCTTCCTGGGCCTCTCTCTCTGGAATAAGCTTCCATTGACTCTCAGACGCATTAAGGCGACACCTGTGTTCCGAACAAAAATTTAAACCTGGCTTTTCTCCTGCCTCTAGTTCTGTACTTCTTTCTTCTTGTTTGCGGTCCTTTTACAGAAGCGCCAGGACACTCCATGGAGTAACAGCCGCGCTTTATAAATCTCACACATAGACATAGACATACTAACCTCCACCTAGACATGGATAAACCTGCTACCAGGGAACAGAGGAGCAAAGGTAGCAATTCTGGAATGCAGTGCAGACAAGCTAACAATCTCTGATGGTCCTAGTAACACCAACAGCCTGGACACCAACAGACTACAGACTAAAAAGTGCAAGAAAGAAGAAACAAGTTAGCAGGCCTTTTCCATCTCTCCACCAAGGATCTGAAACAACATCTTTGTATCTGTAGGGACTGCCTCAACGCTACTCCAATGGAGGAAAGAGTTGAAGACGCACCTCTTTAAAGAACTCTACATCAAAATGTATTAAGAGTTCACAAACCAGCTTCCTCTCCTATCGTTCATTGAGTTTATGCTTGTCTTTGACACTGTATCATGCTCCACTGGCTAGGATTGCACTATAAACCGTCTGCATTTGCTGATGGGTGAGTAGTAGGGTAAGACTGTCTACCTTTGAACACATCATGTTCACTTTTTCAGCACTGTGCTGATTTATGTATGATCTTAATACTCACACATGCGACCCTTCTCATGCATAGCTGGAGAGGATTCGGTACATTTGGAAACAAGATAGTTTTTTGTGAATTGGGACCGCAGAAGTCACACATAATGTTGACCCGGTGTCTCTTGTGAACACCCTCATGAAACATTTAAACTCCAAAGTCCTTTAACAGAAGATATAGTTTCAGGTGTCACACATGTGGGACAATCACTTTATGTTGTAGTGGCTTGCTTGTTCAGGTACTTTCGTCCTTTGTATTGAAACGACATTGTTCCAGGAAAAAACCTTTACAACGAGGTTTTTACCTCATTGTGCCTTTACCACGCATTCTTTTAGCACGCATATTTTTACCATGTGCATGACTTTATAACGCATGCCTTTACAAAGCATTTAAGGTAAGTTGAGGGGGTGCCTTCCCCCACAAATACATTGTTTTTATATATAAAAACAATGCGTGGCAATAGCATGCATTGTAAAAGCATAGGGTGATAAAAACATGCGAGGTAAAACAATGCGTGGCAAGGCAAGCAATGTATTTACAACCCATTGTTCCTCCTTAATAGGCCGAAGGAAATTAAATGATGTTTTGGATAGACACAATTTCTGTAGTTCTGAATTCTAAGGCCCAACAAAAATCACGTGCAACTGTATGTAGTTTAAAAGCAAAAGTCACATGGGAGATACTAAACTTGGACAGAAACCTATAGTGGAAAATTAAACAAAAAGGAATACAAACAAAAAAAAGATTTGATCCTAAAAAGGAATACAAGCAAATGTAAGAAAAATCTTCAAGGAACATAGCAGGAGACTATAGCTAGTATACACTAAACTCACAGAGTTAAAAACATGGATTTTCAAACCAGGATAATGCCTTTTACCTGCCAGTTAACCAACAGAAGAGTTAGTGGGTCCTATGGGTCTTCCTCTGTGCTGGGGTGTCTTGAGTTTAGCGTCTCATGCACTGTGGCAATGGTGTGCATTATAACGATGCTACAAGGATTTGGTTGATGACATAGGAAGACAGCGGAGGAGGAACGCAGCATGATTATGCTCATAGCCTGGTCATACAACCATAGTAACAACATAAAATGCAGAGTCAGGGAGGGTCTCATCCTTCCCACAACCAACAATACTAAAATCAACAGAATAGTCAGTTTCCGCTTCTGGGGAAGCAGCAGCCCAAACCCTCCTGGCCTTCAAAAGTGGCCATAAAAATAACTTGATATTGGCATGGCGCACCTTCCTTGCGACACCTCACGAATCTGGTATTCGCGAAGAGAACTCTGATAAGAAACTGTGGTATAAAAATAGCAAAACCTTACTATGGGAATGCATATCCACAATTATTAACTAGGCGAGGATACTTTGTGGGCGAAACCCATTGTCCATCATCAATCCTCAGACGCAACACTGGCTCAACCTCAGCTCTAACTCTATCCTGAATCCTGTCCAGAGAAAAGATGACCCCGACTCATCACCTCTAGACAACCCAGGCTGACAAATCAGCAACGCAGTTGGTATTAGATATTGGCGTGCCCCACCTTAGTACACTCCGCCTCGCAACATCTCACCAATCTGGTATATTTGAAGATAACCCTGCTAAGAAAATGTGATGTAAAAATTACAAAAACGTACTAAGGGAATACATATCCACATCTATTAACTAGGTGAGGCCACTTTGTGGGCAAGACCTATTTTCCGTCTTCAATCCTCAGAAGCGCGACTGGCCCGACCTCAGCTTTAATCAGACCCAGAAAAATCTGAATTGTTAATAGCTAGATCCGACATTAAATCAGATCCATGTGGCATGGTCGGCAAGGGAAGAGGGGAATGCAGATGGCTAGAGACCCACTGGAGTAACCCTACAGAAGGGCCTGGACCACAAGGCTGGAATAACAGCCCTCTGCAGGACAACCCAAAAGGAGATAATTTAAATCCATCGTAGGCAGTGGAAATTTGCTTCAGCCTAACAAGGATCTCCATCAGAACCAGAGTCAATGCACCGTCAGGTGCCAAGCATAGAAAGTTTAAATGAGCTGTGACTACCACAAACTGTAGTGGCATGGTGTGCAAAATAACAATGGACTGGTATACGGCTTGAGTAATTACCAGTGGCTGAGATTAATTCAAGCATTCATCATCACTGTTTTGTATACTTTAGTATGTCGTCTTAAGTGGGGGCGGGTATGCCCAGACGTGGGTCCCATGTGCACTGTGTCACTGGAGCAAAGCTGTACCTGGCTGATAAGCCCTATCTAGAGCAAAACTGGTCCTGAGTTACTTTTGTTCTGGTTCAGGGAGGACATGTCAGTTCAGCTGGACTGTTTGCATTGGAACAGGGTCAAGATTGATTTACATATGGCTGGGTTCAAACTGAGTTGGCATGGTGTGCAAAATAATGACGGACTGAGATGCAGCCTTGAGTATTTACCAGTGGCTGAGATTAATTCAGGCATTCCATCCATCACTTTTTTGAATGCTTTATTGTGACCACCACAAAAGGCACATACAGTTCAGCAGTTTGGTAATCAGATCAGGGAACAACAGTTTAGGGAACAAGGCAAGAGAACAATTCCAGATTCACGAAAAATATTCAAGTTCTTGAAAGCTATGCCTCCTCAGATATTCACAACCGGCTTAACTGCTAAATACCTAACAACAACAAAGACCCCCCAGTCCAACTTTTCCCAAGTGCCAAATAGAATCTCACATCAATGTTTTCCTGTCCCTAATTAAACTGTAAAAGACACACAATTGATGGACGGAATGAAGAACAAATCAAAACATTCACCCCCCGTCAAGAGATCTTGGTTAAAGCCTTCATTCTTTTGCTCACCATGCCACCCCAGTTTAGACCTGGCTATATGCAAATCAGTCTTGACCCTGTGCCTCATGGGAACAGTCCAGCCCAAACTGCCAGGCCAGGTCCTCCCTGGACCGGAAACAAGCATCCTAGGATCAGTTTTGGGGTTTCACCCCTCTTAAGCCAGGATAGCTCGATTCCAGTGGCATAGTGAGCCCAGGACCCACGTCTGAACATACCTGGCGCAATTATGGCGAGAAAGCAAAAGACACACAATTGATGGACGGAATGCAGAACAAATAAAAACATTCACCCCCAGTCAATAGATCTGGGCTAAATCCATCATTCTTTTACTCACCATGCCACCCCAGTTTAGACCTGGCTATGTGCAAATCAGTCTTGACCCTGTGCCTCACGGGAACAGCCCAGCCCGAACTGCCAAGCCAGGTCCTCCCTGGACCGGAAACAAGCATCCTAGGACCGGTTTTGGGGTTTCACCCCTCTTCAGCCACGATAGCTTGCTTCCAGTGGCACAGTGAGCGCAGGACCCACGTCTGAGCATACCTGGCGCACTTAGGGCGAGAAAGCAATAGACACACAATTGATGGACGGAATGCAGAACAAATCAAAACATTCAACCCCAGTCAAGAGATCTGGGTTAAATCCATCATTCTTTTGCTCACCATGCCACCCCAGATTAGACCTGGCTATATGCAAATCAGTCTTGACCCTGTGCCTCATGGGAACAGTCCAGCCCGAACAGCCGAAAATTCTAGGACCGGTTTTGGGGTTTCACCCCTCTTCAGCCAGGATAGCTCGATTCCTAATTAAACCGTACCATGTGGTCATGGACAAATCAAACAGCATGGATACTTCAAACCATGTTAAAGAAAACACTGCGATAACAAATAACCTGGCAGATCAATCAATCAAACATTTGTAAAGCGCGCTACTCACCCGTGAGGGTCTCAAGGCGCGGGGGGTGGGGAGGGGGGGAGGGGGGGAAGATGAGGAGCAGCTACTGATCAAACAGCCAGGTCTTGAGGAGCCTCCTGAAGGTCAGCAGGTCTTGGGTCTGTAGTTTGTGGATGGGGAGGGTGTTCCATGTCTTGGCGACAAGGTGGGAGAAGGATCTGCCGCCGGTGGTTGTGCGGTGGATGCGTGGAACGGTGGCGAGGTCGAGGTTGGGGATGTAGAAGGTGAGTCACTTGTTGAGGTATGCTGGTCCGGCGTCGTGGAGTGCTTTGTGAGAGTGTAGTGAGGAGCTTGAAGGCGATCCTCTTGTTGACGGGGAGCCAGTGCAGGTCCTTCAGGTGGGCGGTGATGTGGCTGCGGCGGGGGATGTCGAGGATGAGGCGTGCGGAGGCGTTTTGTATGCGTTGGGAGTCTCTTCTGGAGTTTGGCCGGGATTCCCGCGCAGAGGGCGTTGCCGTAGTCCAGCCTGCTGGTGACGAGGGCCTGGGTGACCGTCCTTTGGTTTCGGAGGGGATCCATCTGTAAATCTTGCAAAGCATATGGATGGTGTTGAAGCAGGAGGAGGAGACGGCGTCAACTTGTTGGGTCATTGACAGAGAAGAGTCCAGGATGAACCCCAGGTTGCGTGCGTGGTCGGTGGGTGTCGGCGCAGTTCCCAGCGAGGCTGGCCACCAGGAGTTGGTCCAGGTGGAAGGGGTAGAACCGAGGATGAGGACCTCCGTTTTGTCTGAGTTCAGTTTCAGGCAACTGCTCTTCATCCATTCCTGTCACTTTTGCTTGGCAGTAACTCCCTGGGCACGCACAAAGCAAAAAAAGACACATCGAAAGCTTAGACAGCATATGCAGATGAAGCATGGCATACTTATTAAGTAAACTGCAAGCAACAGTGAACACAACTAACTATCCTTCGGCTAAACTGTACAATCAAGTCCACTTACTCAATACGCTTGCAGTCTTTGTAGTGGGCATCAACACCAAGTTAAATAAATTCAACTATCTCATCAGACACATTCAATCGAACAAGTTACTTCAGTCATTAACACCTTATCTGGTAGAGACTATATCTATCCACAGATTCTTAACCTTATAATTGTCCCCAGGAATGGGGGGTGTGGGGGGCAGCGCTTGCCGGGCTCCAAGATTGCTTTAGTACCATTCTGCCGCAACCGGCTCACTATCCTCCAATATCCTCAACAATAACGGGTGCCCTCACCGCTAAAATTGCAATCCCCAGCCCCGGACCCTAAGCGGATTCGACCAAAGCAGTGGCCGGCTACCTGGTACCCTGGAGCCCTGACAAAACACTCCCGGGTTGTGTCGGGGCCTGGGCGCGGCCTGGCTGGCCAACCTCCTCGCGGGACTACGTGCGGAGCCTCAACCGAAGATCTGGAGCGTTAGGCCCTGTGTCGGGCACCTGCCTTCTCCAGGTCGCTGTAGTGAAACTCTGTGGACCTCTCTGCTTGCTGCCTTCCTGGCACGCAGCGGGCCCGGCACGGACGGAGGGACCCACCAGGGCGGGTGTGGCAGCTCCAAATTGCCGGCAGTTGCGGCTCTGGCGTTGAGGCGGCTGGCTGCGCTGCCCCTGTCGGTGCTGCAGCCCCTGGGGCCAGACGGCTTCCCGCTGCACCCATCGCGGGCCCTCTTGGCACCTAGGACTGCAAGCGGATTCGGGGCATCGTGGTCTGTCCGGAGAGGGTGCTGTGGCCTGGGCTAGGGCCCTGGTCCCAGACAGGGGGACTATTTCGGCTTCCGGGCTGGGATCTCTGCTGCGGTGGCTCATGCTGCCCCATGGTGCTTCATAGCTTGCGGAGATCGAGCAAGGTGCGTAGGAGGTTGCGGCAAACACTACAGTGACATCAGCCTGCCACCGAAGAAGAGTACGCTGATTAAGGTAGGTGTGCTGCCTTGGCCGCCGCCTTGTACACCATAGTTTGGCACTGGATAGAGCACCTGGGGGAACGCTGGAGCGGAGAGACTGCGCGGCATCGGACGCCTGAACGGTCAGTGGCGACCTCAGTGTGCATATATACAATAGGCTCAATACTGTGGCCGGTGCGGGTTCCACATCTGTCGCGACAAAGACATTTGCTGATCAGGAAGGGGGACACTCTGCACCTCACCTGCTTGCAGAGTCGCAGAGCCCTGGGTGCCACGCATCCAGCAGTCTGACACCCACAGGGAGTCTGTGTCTGAGCTGGTGATATTGGGCGTTCCTTACATCGCACTGGTGTTGCAGCCACATCGAACCAGACCTACGCTAGGGAATCGCTTACAGTGGTTAAAGGCTATCTCAGAAAATGGGGAAGTCAGACAAATCGCAACCGAAGCTACTATTCGAGACATGGAAATCTCAAAGGAAACAGGAACAAGATAAGAACCCTTCAGAATCAGGCTCTGAAGCCAGCGACGCTGCCTCTGACCCAGATATTAAACAACTTCTTGCCACTATGCAACGCAGTCTAAACTATATAGACGGCAAGTTAGATGCCATATCATTCAGAATGGACAGGATGTCAGAAAGATTAGACAAGCACGCGGGCAGGCTTGACTGCATTGAACAGTGTGTATCTGTGTATAAGCGGAAGATTCTATAAACAATACTTCCAGATCTCAGGCAGCCGTGGAAAAGCAACTAGAGGTGGTTCCTGCCAGGGTGGAGGACTTGGAGGCCAGCTCCCGGCAGAACAATCTCCGTATTGTTGGGATTGCGGAGTCCATGAACATCCCTAATATGGAGCGGTTCGTAGAGCACCTACTCACCACGCTGTTGGGTGCGGATTGTTTTTCTGCAATATTCGTGGTGGAAAGAGCGCACCGGTGGCTGGCACCCAGACCGGTCCTGAGAGCGCCTCCTTGCCCCATTATAGCGAGACTCCTCAACTATAGAGATCGCGACAGCGCCCCCCGGAATTCCAGAGAACTGCAAGAGCTGCGATATGAGGGGATGGCAGTATCTCTATACCCGGATTTTACACCTCAGGTCCAGGAAGCGCGCAGATTGTTTGCACCTGCTGAGAGGAAACTACGTGAACTCCACTTAGAATACAACATGCTGTATCCGGCAAAGCTACCAGTTACGGTGGATGGCAAAACACATTTTTACTGCTCCCTACCAAGTGCTGCAATTCCTCAAACGCAGGAATACTGCCGGTTCCAAAAATGTTGCCGGGCCAGGTAGTGAAGATGAGACTCTTTAGTCTGCAGAGCTTCCAATGGTGGGTCAAAGATGGCTGGAGGGGAGTCTGCTCAGGTCGGGAGCGGATCTGGCACGGGGAGGATACATAAGCGGCAGATCCACTATACCAACCCAGGAACTATAAGTGAACATTCTACCAGCACAGACACTGGCACTAGCCCAGTGTAGGATCCACACAGTGAGACGGCGGTGCCCTGGGTTACTGGTTTCTGGAGGGAGGAACTGCATTCCCTGCTTTCCCCACCTGGGGGGGCTGTACTCTCTCCTTCTGTCCTAAAGATCCCACTGTGCACGGGTGGGGTGAGTGCGACTGCTGGACTTAATATTGACGAGGACACACAACATAGACTGAATGATAAGAATGTAATAACATTGCCGGTTAGCACACTTTTTGGTTTGGAGTTGGGCGACATCTGCTCCGCAGTGTGACCCACAGAGGAAGTGCTTACTTTAGACTAATACGGTTTTAATTGGTCTAATAGGTTGATTTAGGGGGGTTGCAAGGAGGGTTTCGTTTATGCATGGTTGGGGACCGCATAGCATGTGAGGGGGGATGGTGAGACATGCACTTGATTTGTAGAGGTTTGCAAAGCGCGTATGAGTATGTTGTGGCTAAGGGCGATGATTGCATTGCGAGAAGGGCTACAGCGCAGAACATGGCTACTACTCCTGCTGATCATGGGTAGTATGGTTCATTTCCTAACATTGAATTTCAGAGGGGCTGAATGACCATAGGAAGATTCGGAAGGTTGTTGCATACTTGAAGTGGCTCCCAAGCCAGAATGGTGTCAATCTTTGCTTGTAGGGACACCACCTGGCCGCTCCCTACCTGGTGTCCCAAGTACACCACAGATTCCTGCCCTATCTGGCACTTACTTGCCTTGATAGTGAGGCCTGCCCTTTGCAGAGCCTTCAACACTTCGCAGAGGTGTTGCAAATGTTCCTCCCGACTGGAGCAGAACACAGCAAGTCATCCACATAGGCGGCGCTGAATTCCTCCAGCCTGGACAGTACCTGGTTGCCCAGTCTCTGGAAGGTGGCAGGGGCGTTCTTCAACCCAAAAGGCATAACCCGAAACTGGTAGTGCCCATCTGGTGTTGAAAACGCTGACCTCTCTTTGGCCCCATCGGTTAAGCCAATCTGCCAGTACCCAGACATTAAATCAAATGTACTGAGGGACCGGACAGCTCCTAACCGATCAATGAGCTCATCAGCTCTGGGGATGGGGTGTGCATCAGTCTTGGTGACCGCATTGAGCCCACAGTAGTCCACACAGAACCGGAGTTATGGAGTGGCACCAGGGGCAGCAGCTTTTTGTACTAAGACCACTGGGCTAGCCCAGGGGCTGCTTGAAGGCTCTATCACCCCTAACGCCAACATCTTGGAAACATCTTCCTTGATGCTGGCCCTGACTTTGTCAGCTACCCTGTAAACTTTCTGCTTCACAGGTAGACTGTCCCCAGTGTCCACATCATGGACGCACCAATTGGTGACTCCTGGTGTCAGGGAGAACAGGGAGGCTAACTGTCCCAGCACCTGGCGACAGTCCCTCTGCTGCTCTGGGGTCAGGGTAGGAGAGAGGTTCACCCCATCCACTGACCCATCATGTTCCTTTGCTGACAGGAGGTCAGGAAGAGGCTCACTCTCCTCTTCCATTCCATCATCTGTTGCAAGGAGCATAGTTACTTCAGACTTCTCAAAGTGTGGTTTGAGGCGGTTCACGTGCAGGACCCTCAAAGGGTTCATAGGAGTCAGCAAGTCAACCAAATAGGTCCCCACACTCTAGTTAACCCCTGCTCACCCCCTTGGTAGCTTGGCACGAGCAGACAGGCTTATCCCAAAGGTAATGTGTAAAGTATTTGTACCAACACTCAAAGTAACACAGTGAAACACCACAAATAGACACCACACCAGTTTAGAAAAAATATATATCTTTATCTAAACTTGACAAGATCAAAACGACAAAAATCCAACATACAAATATTCAGAAAAGTGTCTTTCGAAAGGAGATTGCAAAACTAAGCTTGTAGAAATCAAATAGCACCAACTGGGGTAATTTCAACGTCAGGACAGCACGAAATCCAAACTACGGCGCCACCCGCGAGGCTCGTGGCGTCGGGCGCGGAGTCACACAGACCCCCAAACAACAGTACCTTGAAAACGATGTCGGTGACGATGCACGGCGTCGAAGATGGCCGATGTCGACTCCGGTGATGATGCGACATCTGCAAATTTCTCGAGACACCCTCGGCGGTTATCGGCGCCGTGATAACAAGATGCGGGCGCTGGTGAGGATGGAGTCGATGCAAGCGCTGGCGTCAGACATGGCTGATCACTGCCGGCGTCGGCAGGCGTCGTAGGGCATCGGAACTGCGGAGCAAGCCGGGCGATGCATCGTTCAGTTCACAAGCGGCTCCCCGGTGCAGGTCGCGGCGTCACAGCGGCAGCATCGATGGCGTCGGAAACAGGATTTCTTACTTCTCTTGGGTTTCTTCCAGCTCCCAACAGTAGAAACAACCTCCAGAGGCCCAGCACAGTTACAGGCACCTCCTGGCAGGTCAGAACTCCCAGCAAGGAAGTTCAAGGGAGCGGGGGGTGAAATATTTTTGTCCCTGAGACTTCAAAACAGGAGGCAAGCTCTTCTTTCAGCCCTTGGAGACTTTCCTCAAGCAGGGGACACAGCACACAGCAAAGTCCTTCTCCTTTCTTTGGCAGAAATAGCAACTGCAGACCAACCCCAGACTCACAGGAAGGGGAGTACTTCTCCTCAGTTTCTTCAGCTCTTCTCCTCAGCAAAGGTTCCTCTTGATTCGCCCGGAACAGTCAGGGTTTGTTCCAGGGCGCAGCCTCACCTAAAATTTGCTTATCATATTCGGCACAATCCAGAGGCTCCACCCTGGAGTCAAATCTGAAGCGGTATTTTTAGATGCCGAGAAGGCTTTTGACTCTGTCGAGTGGGCCTTCATAAAGGGCGTTTCGCTAAGAATTGGGGAGGAGAGAGATTTATCTTTAATTAGGAATTACTTTGTATGCACAACCCACTGCTCGGGTCCGGCTTGGTAGGGAAGTTATGGCTCCTATACACATAACTAGAGGGACTAGACGTGGTTGCCCTTTATCCCCGCTCATCTATGCCTTGGTGGCAGAGCCCTTTTTGCCTTTGCACTGAGAGAGTATCACATACACAGGGACTGGGATTCCCAGGATAGCGGTTAATAGTTTCTGCTTATGCAGAAGATACACAGCTGTACGTTCGCGATCCAGAGAACAACCTCATCCCAGTCCTGGAATCGGTGGTCCAGTTCAGGAGCTTGTCAGGACTTCGCATTAACTGGACCAAATCGTTGGTGTTTGCCCTTACCCCTGTGACCGTTCCTTTCATGCTAGCCTTCCCCATGCAATGGACTACAGACCCAATTCGTTACCTGGGTGTTCAAATACATGCCGACGCAGCAGTAATAGCAGCAAACTACAGGAGGGCAATTCCAAGCTAGAGGATGATATCAACAGGTGGATCAAGTTACCCCTCTCTCTGATAGGCCATATCTCCTTAATGAAGATGGTGATCCTGCCTCAGTCCCTCTTCCTTTTTCCCAACATTCCGATATTGCTCTCACGCTCTGTCTTTGGGCTCCTCCGCAAACTATTGACTAGACTGGCTTGGGCCAGGAAAACACCAAGGGTTCAATGGGATATACTGACACTTCTGTATGCAGCAGGCGGACTGGGGGTGCCGGACCTGGAACTCCATTATAGGGTCGCACAGGCCTCGCAGGCGTACAGTTGGCTGCATGGTCCCCATGGCCTACCCCATTTTTTTTTTTTTAATGGAACGCAGCGTGCCCCCTGACTCTTCCACAGTTCCTTTTTACCCCCCAATTCGTAGTCATGGGGTCATGGACTCCCTAAATCCCACAGTACACGCATGGGCTAGACTACTAGACTCACAATCTGGAGTGCTCATGTACTCCCCGTTTGCCCCCTTGGACTGGTGTAGTTGGATCCCGACGTGCAGGGAGCTAGCCGTCCTCAAAGCAATGACGCACATAGGCATACGTAAATTGGGCGACTTCTATCAGGATGGGACATTGCGCAGATGGGAGGATCACACCAAGGGCACACAAAGACTCTCACCACTGGATACATTTCAATATCTCAGAGTTCGACATGCATGGCGGCAGCAGCTGAGGGAGGATACGCAAGACCGGCGCTCTTTTACATTATAAAAGTAAATTCACCAGCAAAACTTATTACAGTGCTATTTTCCCTGACTCAGGAGCCTCGGAAATTACAGCTGGATAGAGACAGGACGGAGAGGCAAAGATACCTGGTCATGGTAATAGATGACAGGTCCTGGACAAACTGTTGCGAGGCCACGAAGCGGGTGTCCTTCAATGATAGGCATGGACTGATACATTTTAAATATCTTAACAGAGTGTATTACACCTTCCACAGATTTGCGCGATACGGGTTGAGGGAGAATGATAAGTGCGACAGGTGCGCAGAGCCAGATGCTAGATTCCTCCATGTGGCGTGAGCATGTCCTGGGATCTTGTCTTTTTGGGAGAAAGTTTTCTCGGTACTGAGTGAGATCGTTGGACATTACCTAATGGCCAGTCCATTCGTTGCACTGTTGGGAAATAACAGGGAAATTCAGGCCGACTGTAGGGAACTGGTTACTATGGGATGGCTACTGGCTAAGCGCAAGGTTGTAATGCGCTGGGCAAAAACTCCCATACCACTTATTAATGATTAGAACTCAGATATGCTATACTGCAACACACAATCTGACGCATATAACAAACTTCTTCCCACGCAGTGTCGTGCTAAAGGCTTTTGGGGTTAATATCAGCAATACTTAATTGGGAAAGAATCGGGCGAGCCGGAAGGAGGGGAGGGGTAGACTGCTGCTCGAATGGAATAGTTTCTCGCTGCTGTCACTGTTATTGAAGCCACAACAATATTTGTTGTTGAGGGACCATTGTATATTTTGCTTACCTGCGACCCTTCCAAGATCACGTGAAGTCCTGTGAGTTTATGTGCTATTGTGCGGTCACTTCTGGGTCTTTGATGATGTAACTCGCCACAACAAGTTTAGCAATGATAAGGGGATGTCTCGCCTTGTTGGGGGGAGGGTTCAGTTTGACTGTCAACATACACTTGCTATTCTATATTTCAGCTACAATGAAATAATCATTGTATGTTGTGCACTGTTATAAAATGCAATAAATAAATGTAATTAAAAAAATTCTCCCCGGGCATCACACACAATCCGGAAATGTTTTGTGAGCAGTACCCGAACGCGCCTGTAGGTAGCGTCATTCAGGTCTGTATAGCGTCGTACGTGCTGTAAGTGATGTGCGTGGTGCCTATATAGACGCCACCCCAGGGCACTAATATCAGTTTCTTCTCACAACTGTCCTCACGAGGAGATCAGAGCCACGAAGAACACTGACCACCGGTGTGGAAATCTAGGGCCCTGAAGGGAGAACAGCCCTGTCGCTAGAAATCCTTTTAAAGAGCAGGGAAGACAGGTGGGTCGGTAAAAAATCTGTAGCTAGATAGTCTCTACCATATAAGGCATTACGAAGGTAAGTAACTTGTTCATCTGCTAGAGACTTCTAGCCACAGATTCCTTACCTTGGAATAGATATGCAGGCTATACGACCCCAGAGGTGGGTCTGCAAAACTGTTTCACACTAGAAAGTCCTGCAGGACCAAACAAGCAAAGTGCCCGCCCTGACTGACCTGACTGTCCAGGCAGTAAAGCTTTGTGAACGCATGAAGAGAAACCCACATTGCTGCCTGGCAGATTTCCATGACCGGAACTCTACATGCTAACGCAGTAGCAGCAGCCTTAGGTCTGGTGGAATGAGCACGCACACCCTCAGGGGGTTGCTACTAGGCCATTGCATAACATATCTTAATGCAGAGCACGATTCATCAGGAGATGGTCTGTTTCTGCAGGGCCTTTCCCTTATTAGCTCCGACATACCCCACGAAGAGTTGGTCGTCCACCCAAAACTCTTTCGTGCGGTCAAGGTAGAAAGACAGCGGTCTTAGAGCAAAGTCGAAGTTACTCCTCTTTCTTAGTGGGATGTAGTGGAGCGTTAAAGGTAGGCAGATTGATGGACTGGCCTACATGAGAAGGAGTGACAACTTTACAAAGAAGCGGAGAGTCACGAAGTAAATGACGAAGTCGTGTGAAAAGCTAAGGCCCTGAAAGGGGGGAAACAACCCTAGCCCTACACTATTAGTCCGCAAAGCGGGGAGGCATGGGTGGGGCTGTAAGGAATCTGCAGCTAGATAGATTCTCTACCAGATAATGCATTACCAAAGGTAAGCAACTTGTTTATCTGATAGAGACTTCTAGAGGTAGATTCCTTTTTTTTTTAATCAGATACCCGAGCCATAGCGTCCCGGCAGTGGGTTGCAGACTCACATTATAAACTAAGTCGTCTTCGGAACCTTTTTCTAAAGAGGAGAACTCCAGTGCAATAGACGCTATAAAGGGTTCCACTGCTCCTGTTTTGTAAAGCATACAAGCAAGTGTTAGCTCCATATTTTCTGGAAGTCTACAGTGAGGCTCTGGAACTGGGGGTACTGCCCCCTACATTGTGTGAAGCCGGTATAATTTTATTACCCAAACCGGAAAAGAACATGCTTTTCTACCCCTTTCGCTCCTCAACCTAGACTACAAAATACTGGCCAAAATGATAGCTTTCCGTTTGGCCCTATTACTAGATCGCATAATTTCTCCAGCACAATCGGGGGTATATCCCTTATAGGTCGACTGCCCTTAATTTACGAACCTTATTTTCTGTCCTGCACAGAATATTACCGGAGGTTCCGGCCGCAGCAATACTACTTGACACTGAAAAGCCCATCGACTCTCTCGAGTGGCCCTTTTTTCTGGCAGTGATGCGCAAGATGGACATGCCCAAAGGTTTTATCGCTCATGCGGATATATTATATCAAAAACTCACTGCTATACTTAGGTTGAATGGCACCTTTATCACGCTCCTTAGGATATCCCCTATCGCCGTTGCTTTTTAGGTTGAGCCTAGAGCAGCGCGCATGCGCTACTTGCTTGACTTTTAGTAATGGGCTTTAGAAAGCTCACCACACGCTTGTGCATGTGGTGATGTTTTTCTCCCAGGCTATTGGGCTTTGCGTGCGTCTTTCTAAGAAAGACAGCACGCAATTGGGCAAAGGCGGGTGCATGTCCTGCCTTTGCTCCGCCCACGGCCTATTGCGTGCGGTTACCCGCACAGGCCACATATCTGTTTTCAATTATCGTGCCCAGACACGGGCGCGCTAATTGAAAACAGATCGCTCACTGTGGCGCGCGCACCACTCGCGTGCTTGTTATACAGAGTTAACGCGACCCAAAGTGTGTTAAAGCGCTTTACATGAGCGTTAGTTACATTACACAAGGTCGCACTCCTTGTTTGTAGGCAGTGGGAGAATATGGGATTCGCCGAGAAACTAAGGCTGTTAAGCGAAGCCCAGACTCGAACCTGGTCGTCAGTTCTGGCTGTAACACCACTTCCTGTGTAGAGGAGGCAGGCAGGCATAAGCCAAAGGAAAGCTCGGCTCGTTCTGGGCTCGGGGTTCCCACAGGACCTCGAGCCGAGCCAGGCTTCAGGCTCGAGCCGGGCTCGCCCACCTCTACTCTTTAGATCTACGGTGTAATATTGTTCAGTTTATTTCACAGCAAGAAAATCTGGGTCAGATTGGTTTCTGCTGTCATTTAGTCCATTTCGAGCATGAAGAAACACAGCTGACAACAGTATCACACGCTGTACAGGATTTTCAGTCACCCGCCCGCTTGGCATGTGCTGCGGAGGCAAGAGACGATTACTCACATTTATTAAAACATATCACACACATCAAAGGATCTCATATCCATAGTTTGCTTCCCTCCCGCTCCTCCAAATTGTTTTTGTTGGATTTTACATCATGTGATAGAATACAAGGGATTACGACAGGATTTAAACTACTACAGCACCACAGACCTTTCCACGGGTCAGCGGATTAGGTTTTGTTATTATGTTATGTGACACATATACTAAGAGAGAAACTGGAGCGCCAACTTCCAATGCACGTGTAGGATCAGGGTGAACCATGAGATGTTTACATATTGTCCTGACAGGAGTAATATTGCCTCGGAGCTTAGAACATCCCGGAGTTGGTGAAATGCTAGTCAGCTTCCAACATACAACAGAAAACTAGAAAAACTAGACCTAGAAAAATAAAAAAATGGTCCATATGCTGTGATGGTGTTTAGGAGCCGGCACGGGCTGTGGGTTTGGAATCTGACACACTCTGGGCTGTTGTGTATCACAAGTCAAACGTCTGACTTCTTAGCGCTGTAACTGCGAATTTTGCTCAAGCGTTCTCTCAACTCATTTTGGGCATCTCCCGAATTTGTAATTCAAATTTTGACAAATTAGGAAGCAGGGCAGTCAATTATGTTACCCCAAAGCAATTTAATAGGGGAGGCTCTCATCAGTCCTGCTCTCGGATTGGCTGGCGGAGAGGTATCGCATACATTGTGTATCTGTTGTGATTACAATGCACAGTCGAGAAGGAGAACCAAACTTAATAGGCGATTTATTATTTGTTCTGTTATCAGACACTGTCATCTCGTGGCCACTCGTTATCAGAACAGACGCATACAGTAAAGAGTACACTGATAAAGCTTCATTTTTCCCTTCGTTTTCTCTATGGTTGTGCTTGCGGTCCCTTCCCGCTAAACTCACAGTGCACCCGCAGTGTAGCTCCTCACAGTGCACCCGCAGTGTAGCTCCTCACACTGCCTAGGAAAGGAGTACACGCGCTTCTCTAGTATAAGGTACAAACAAATACTCCCTCATTATACCCTCGATTATATTCATGCTAAATAGTATTAGTAGTAATTACATCACCTAAGTGTGTGCAACTATGTTTTAAGGGGCAGAAGCATGGGGTGGCGCATGGGACCTCCAGGTCAGATGGATCAATGAATTGTCGGGGCGCATTAATGTCAGAGTGGAGTAAATACCTCTGTACTGAGGGTTGTTACACTCTGCATCTGAGCCTTCTGTGTGTTTATTTCCAGGCCCCATTGCTGGGCTGGAATGAAGGGTAATGTTCCTGCTCAGTCGACTGTGTCCTTTGCAGGCTGACTCTGGAGTGCACTCGGCACAGCTGGAGAAACGACCCCGCCACGAGCAGCTCAAGGACCTCCAGGACACGTCTCGGGCTCAGCATCCGCTGACACTGTAGTCCAGGATCAAAGGTCACTCACGAGGGAGACCATTGAACACAGCTCTGGGTGCTGACCTCCATTTCCAGCAGTCAAGCTGCTCTTCCTTTCTGTCACCCTATCTGAAGTTACCATAAGGGAAAGCATAGGGCTGTCCAAAACTACACACTACATCATTTGTAATGTTAGGGGCTTTCATTGTCTGTAGGTTCCTGGTGGATGAGGGTTCTACGTCAGAATATTGTATGCAGAAATATCATCTGACATAAATATTGTGCCCTAAATATTGTATTCACAAATATTATTCAGCTGATATTAGGGTTTGTATTATGAACTCCATTGAAGTGATGTTTCAGTGCGCAGTATTCTGACAGCGGTATTCTGACAACAATATTCTGGTCCCACACCTGGAGTACCTGTGGCTAATTCCAGGCCTGCGGGCAGCCCCTAAAGTGGTTCATTAGTGGGGTTTAAGTTTTTTTGTTGTGAGATCCGGATTAAGCTAACTTGACTGCAGCTGGCGTAGGAGTCCAGTTGCAGAATAGGCACAGGTCATCTCTCTCCTTTGCAATAGTGGTCACCTTTCTCTGGTGTCCGCTCCTACCTACTGACCTTGCACATGCAGCCTGACTACAATTGCAAGTGAAAACAAGCATTGGCATAGTCAATAGGTCTCGCCTTTGGGACCTTTTAAGTGTTTAGCCATGCAACAGTTGATGTTGTTGCACCAAGGATATTATGCTGGATAACTAAACACTTATAAGGTCCCAAAGGCGAGACCTATTGGCTATGCCAATGCTTGTTATCATAGCAATGGATCCCTTGGTCCGGCACTTTCAGAAACGGCACCTCCACAGAGGTTTGCAGTTTAACACAAACCCCTTACTGGTTTCCCTTTATGCGGATGATATTACTCTTTATGTCCAGATCCCTGAGGAGAATCTTGACCCTCTTATTAGAGAGATTATTTGTTTCGGCGTCCACTCGGGTTTGGGTATCAACTGGAGCAAATCTATGATATTCCCAATGACGCTCAGTACCACATGATGGGACTGCGAATTCCCACTTATCAGGTGCACAGACACAACGCGATATTTGGGGATTCACATACACATTGATCCAGAGGAGATTATCAGACTGAACTACGGCCCCGCGATACACACACTTGAAGAACAAGTGGAAAGATGGCTGAGCCTTCTCTTATCCCTTGCAGGGCGCGTGGCCTTGATTAAAATGATAGTGCTGCTGAGATTTTTGTATTTTTTTAACAATAAACCGATACCACTTCCTAATAGCTTCTTCTCACACTACGAACTCACTTGATCAAGTTAACATTGGGGGTGGGGGGGGGGAGACCATGGGTTAGCTGGGATGCCATTGTCCTATAACAGGGGAGGACTTGGGGTTCTGAATCTACATATATACTACCTAGTGGCACAATGCAGCTTTGCGCATTCCTGGTATCATCCCGACGCCAGACTTCCATACTCCAAGCCTGACGCAGAGCTGGTTTTGCAGACCCAGACTTCCATACTCCAAGCCTGAAGCAGACCTGGTTTTGCCGGCGTCCTTGCAAACAATCCTTCCCCTGGGGTTCCCACGGGACCCCAAAGATATCCAGAGTGTCTCTACCACAAGTTAGGCCTGGCGTAAGCTGGTACGGGTCACAGCAGTGCCCCCGTTGTACTCCCCAGACATACCAATACTGAACAATCCTTGGATCCCCATCATGACTGAAACAAGCATTTTCAATGCAATAGGTCTCGCATTAGTGAATGTTTGAGCAATTGGTGTTGCAAATGTTAATGTTTTTGGTTTATTTATTTTTTTAAATATACTACCAGTAGCATAAGTAATATATGAAAAGGAATGAAGCAATGGAAGGGTGCACTAACATAATCTGTTACTAGGTGTTCTTGTGGAGTTGTAAAGGCACCTTTATTGGCTTTATAAGGTGCTGCACCCTTAATGCAATTATAAAGAGAAAGATTGCATTAAGGCTGCAATTCCTCATGTGGCAAATTGAGGTCCCTTTATAACTCCACAGTGACAATTAGTCATCACTCCCTTTAGATACTTTTACAACAAAACCTATGCCTAAATACCTTTGTTTTAAGAGTTGCAAATATTAGCAAATATGGAACTGTTGTAACAAATACAGCGTAATGTATTCCTTTTGACACAAGTAATAGCAGGGTTCGATGGTTTAGGGGAGTAATGCGTCCAGCGTAGGGGCCTGTGTTTGACCTTAAGGTCACAGGTTCAAATCCCAACGTGTTGATTGAGTCTTTTAATCTCCTGACGCCGATACAGTAAGTACTGTTGGGTAATATTAAATCTGTTTTATTTGGCGAATATGCCCACTGGTGAATATAAGTTTTATTAATACAGATTATATAAAAAACTGCTGCTAAGATTAGGAATTTAATTTGTTGGTCTCTCACTGCGCGAGCAGTGCTACACACTGCAACGCAGGCGCAAGACCTAAAACCCCCATACATCAAAACTAACAAACATACATGGCTGCATTTCTGTGGAATTATTTTTTCAGGTAGCACTTTCTTATGTGTAATAAGATCACCTGGCACTCTGTCATGGAAAGCGTTATCATGCAGGGATCTGCAATGGAGTTGGGTAATGCTAGCGCCTATATTAATCGTGTGATGTGTGATAAATATACATTATAAACCCGAGGGATTTCCAGCACTCAATATTATCACACATGCCTCTACCAGGCATGCTATTATCCTATGCAGGGCACTATCATGCATAATATCACTGCAGGGCTCAACAGTTCATACTATCATTATAGGCTCTACTCTTTCATGCACAACAGTTCCACGCAGGGATCTGTGGGCGACAATGTTATCGTACACATGGCTATATCATGTACAATATCACCATATATTCAGGGAAATAGTGATACAGAGGGTTCTGTCAGGCACAATGTTGTCTTAAAGGGCTACATCGTGTGCGATGTTAGTATAGCTTTAGGGCTTTTCATGCACAGGGATATACATCATGGGTCTGTGGTGCAAAGTGTAATATACAGGGCACCAAATACACAACCTGAACAGAAACTGGGCTCTACCATGCAGAATGTTATCCTGCAGAGTGCCACCGGGCACCGCAGTTTTACCATACAGGACTCCACCAGGCACCAAGGCACAGTGTTACCATCCAGGACTCCAGACACAGTATTATAATACTGGATGCCACCGGGCAATGAGGCAGTGTTATCATACAGGACCCCACATGACACTGGGCACAGTATTATCACAGGTCCCCACCAGGCACTGAAGTGTGGTGTTATCACACATGGCTCCATCAGGCACCTATGCACAGTGTTACCACATAGGACTCCACCGGGCACAGTGTTATCATAAAGGACTCCACAGGGCACTGAGGCACAGTGCTATCATTGAGGACTGCACCATGAGCTGAGGCAAGGTATTCTTACACAGGACTCTACCAGGCTCCTGGGCACAGTGTTACCATGCAGGACTCCACCAGACACAGGACGCCACTGGGCAATGAGGCAGTGTTATCATACAGGACCCAGTCGGGCAATGAGGCACAGTATTATCACACAGTACTCCACAAGGCACTGGGTCACAGTATTATCACAAATGTCCCCACCAGGCTCGGCACAGCATTGTCATCATACGGGACTCATCCAAACACAGTGTTATCACACAGGACTCCACCGGGCAGTGAGGCACAGTGCTATCATACAGGACTCCTCCCAGGCACAGTGTTATCTGTACAAAATGGAAATACAAGGTTGCACCATGCGAAGCAATTCGAAACAGGGTCTACCATGTGAAGATATTGGTAGACGTGGTCCAGTGCAGTAAACTGTTTCCATGCCTGACTCCATCAGGCGCAGTACTATCATACAGCACCCAGGATTCCACCAGACACAGTGTAAGTTACATGGGTCTGCCGTGCTGTGCAAAATACGACCACACAGGGTTGGGTTCCGTCGGACACGGTATTGTGCTACAATGTATTACCACGCAAATTATGACCACACAGGGTTCAAAATATGACCACAGCGGGTTCAGTCGGACACAGTATAGTGCCATGTGGCTTTATCGTGTAATATATATATATGATCACAGCGGGTTCAGTCGAGTACAGTAGTAGTATGATACATGGCTTTACCATGCAAAATATGACACCACAAGGTTCAGTCAGGCCCAGTCCTGAACTAACTACATGTCTCTACCATAAAAAAACTTGAGCAAAGAGTTCAGTCAGACCCAACAATATTGTACAGGGCTCTATGAAACTTTATTATATGAAATGCAGCACCGCGTACGCTGTTATTGCATGGGGCTCTATCGAGCAATGCCCAGCAGTGCAAACACATATGATACGGTGATCTCTGGGAAAGGCTTTTATCGTGTAAAAGGGCTTTATTATTAAACACGACTCTACTGTCAATGGTTCTTACTACTGTGCAGCATGTCTCTAGAATTGTGATTTTCGATGCACCATTGAGTTACTAACTACAAATAGATAGTGCGTTATTATAATGCGAAATATACTTCACGCGCACCTGCAGCTCATTGTATTTAACACTATTCCGATTTATAGCGCTAACCAAGCGCTATTTGACGACTGAACATGTTTTTGAAGTTGAGTGTGTTGTCCTTGCACTTGGCGCTATGGGGGTCCTATTAATGACTGTTCACTGAGGCACTTACACTGTTTTAGGACAGGAAATAGAGACACCATGTCCATGTTGCGCTTTCACCACTGAACGTCACACACATAGTTATCATTTAATTATTCAGATTAACAATAGTACACTCTTCATTCTCAAGCAGGGATTTTCATGCACTTTATTATCTTCGAAGCCGCGTTTGTAAGCCACTTTGCCACCATAGACGGGTGTTAATCGGGCGCCGTGTCATCTCTAAAGGCAGGTTTATCAGTCACTTTAATATCAATAACTACGGTTTATAGGGCACTGTCTGATGCTTTTTTGGCATGGCACGGCTGGGGTTTATGGACAGTATTTTTTTGTTTAAAGGGGTCTCTGCTATGCCCTTTATTATCATTAAACATGTGTTTCAGGTCCTTCATAATCAATAAAGGTCCTTCGCTCAGGCGCTTAATGCACATACAACACATGTGTGTCGGGCTCTGCTGATCAATAAACTGGCGCGCACTGGGCACTATCCGCCCGGCATAAAGCTGTGTAATGGCGTCATTGAATTTCCCCGAAACACTTGAAGTAAACTCGTTTTTTTAATCAAACGGCTGGGCATCGGTGTGCAGCTTCAGCAAATATGGCAGGCCCGTGCCCCTTATTAGAATTAAATTTGTGGTTAGTGGACAATTCATCAGCAAACAGGTGTTAACCAAAAAGTTTTGCGATCACACGACAGGGCTGGGACATGTCACGAAGTGACGGCCGTTTGGCGGCACTTTAATGTGGGTTCCCGTCACATGACTGTTTATGAATGAACATGGCTCCTTTACAGCCATGACTGACGTGAATCCACATTCCAGGCCTTAAAAACATGCAAGTGCGAGGCACTTCAACATTACAGAGCAGGCTGGCAGGCGTCTCATCGCCCTTGTGCACGAGTGTAACAGGCACTACATTATCTTCACACTACCAAATATGAGGCGCCTCACCTTTGAACCTCACTTTTTTGTCTCGGGCACCTCGTAAAATGCGTGCTTCACATCACCATTACCACAGGTGTGCATAAGGCACCCCATCACCATAGCACACGTGTTCAGCAGGCACTTCATCACCATTAAACGAGTGAGACCCGTCGCTTAGGTATCATTCAACATGTGTGTATCACTTCATCACCATTAAATGTGTGTGCATCGGGCACTTCATGCTATTAAACAAACGTGTATTATGCCCTTCATTAAGAGAGCACGCGTGGACACACCGCTATGGGCATCCGGCCCTACGTCATAAGCAAGTGTGAACCAGGCCCTTCCCAACAGGTGCTTCAGAACCATTAAACAAGTTTGCTTGAAGCACTACACTACAATGTAACATGTCTATCGAGCGCTTCATCGTCATGTAACAGGCATGTATCATGCACTTCATTACCAATAAATGTGTGTATAATTCACATTTTCACAATTAATGGTGTGTACATGAGATTTCGTCACTAATAAACATGAGTGTGCGTGTGCATAGCAGGCACCACCTCATCGCCATTAACCACAAGTGTATCGGCATTTCATCATCCTTGCGTGTGTGTACCATGCGTTTCATCCCCGCGTAGCAGGCATTTTATGATTGTTAATTATGCGTATATCAGGCACACATTACCGTCACACTTATGTCTGTTAGGTACTTCATCGCCATTGAACATGTAAATCAGGCATTTCATCATCCTTGGCATGTGTGTACCATGCATTTTATCTTTGTGTGTCAGGCATTTTATCATTGTTGACCATGCGTATATCGGGCACGTCATCAGCGTCACATGTTTGTCAGGCCCTTCTTCCCCATTGAACGTGTGCATCATGCGCTTCATCAACCTTCGCATACGGGTGCCATGTGCTTTTCTATCGCTATTAAATATATGTGCAACAGGCACTTCATCATGCTTGGCATGGGTTTACCATGCACTTCATCTCTGTGTGTCAGGCATTTTATCATTACTGACCATGCGTATATCAGGCACGACATTACATTTACACATATGTTTGCCAGGCACTTCGTCGCCATTGAACATGTGCATCAGGCATTTCATCATCCTTGACATATGTGTACCATGCGCTTCATGTCTGTGTCAGGCATTTCATCATCAATGACTAGGCACGACATTAGCGTCACACGTATGTTTATCAGGCACTTCTTCACCAGTGACTGTTTGCATCAGTCCCTTCGGCCCCGTTACTCTCCGGTGTATTATTAAACAGGTACTCATCGCACACCTCCTTATCAGTGAACAAGGCTCGCCAGTGCACCTTATTCTAATTAAAGGTCGCTGTCTGCCGGGCTTTCCGTGTGCACTTTATTAGCATTAAACAGCGGGATTTGCCCGGCTCTATTACTCGATTAGGCAGGCGCCGGTGTGCACTCTACCATCTCCCATCTCCATCAAATATGGGTTTGTCATGCACATTGACGCCTGTTCAGAACTTTATTTACCATGTGCTATTTACATGCCCCACACATTTGCCAGAAAAGATAAAAAACAAATTAAAGACGCGAGCAAACACCCAAACATTTACATAAGAGAGAAATACTCGAAGAAATCAACCGACAGAAGAAATAGGTATGCCACAAACTAAATCTCAAAGAAACCAGCCAAAAATAAACCCAGATGCAAGCTTCAAAACAAGCTTAAAAGACACACTCGCAAAACAGAGCGCACCTTTGTGGTCCGTTAGCCAAGGGTTCCGGAATAGTTGCTTCCCTGTGAAATGGATCCAAAAACAGAAGAAGCCCACGACTGCTGTGCGCACGCGCCACACGGAGACATGTGGTTTCAATTATTGCACCCGTGCCTGGGCACGATAATTGAAACCACATGACGTCCTGGTGCGCGTAATAGACACCAATAGGCCATGGGCGGAGCAACGCGACCGCCTTTGGCCTATTGCGTGCCGTCTTTGAGTAAAACACGCACTCAAAGGCCAATCGCGGATGCCATAAGGAAAAGGACACGCACGAACGTGTGCGATTCAAGGCTCCATTTCTAAACCCCCTACAAAAGGGCTCTCGTCTGCGCGAGCAGTGCTCTGCACTGCAACGCAGGACGCGAGCCCTAAAAATAGTACAACGCACTCTAATCAAATTTGAAACAAGTAGAGTTGGTGCCCTGTTTCCAGACGGCCATGTTTGTGATGGGGAGGAAGAGGACAGATTTAGCGAGGTGGTATTCATGGACCGATTCATACTGAGTCGAGTACGTAGTGCAATCAGGGCAACTATTCCTGAGTTCCCACTGGCTCCATCAGAGTTTGGCCCACTAACCACCGTCATTACTGCATCCGGAAGTCAGCGCCTAGTCTCCAAAATATATTGTGCGTGCATGTTACTTCTTCCTGGCAGAGACACTAGGGTTCGGGAGGCCTGGGAGAACGACTTGGGGCACCCAAATTCTGATACACGCTGGGAATTTTGCTGTTCACAAATTAAAGAAATTTCTCTAAATAGCAAGCATAGATTATTACATTTCAAGTTTTTGTGAAGGGCCTATATGTCCCCAGAAACACTACACAAAATAGATCCTAACCGCTCACACATTTGCAGAAAGTGCGGGGCCCCACATGCGGATTTTACGTATCTAGTTTGGAATTGCACTAAGATCAGAGCCTATTGGAATTCAGTATGCAGCACACTCACTAAAATGAAAAAGATGGAGGTGCCCCCCTCTCCAGAATCAGCATTATTGGGTTGTGTGTTGGAGTTTCCTAAAGCAGTTCGTAAATTTACAGCATTGGCCCTTTTACTGGCTAAGCGTGAGATAGCCATCAAATGGGGCTGTGTAGCACTGCCTACAACCAAGCCATGGCTCCAGAGCATAGCATACTGTAACACGTATAGTGATCTATATGTCGAAACCTTACCCACGGTATCTCAACCGAAAGATATTTGGGGCTCCTTTAAAACATACTTGAAGGACACGACTTCCACCTCTACTTCGCAACCCCCAGATGGAGTGGTCCCTACAGGGGTAGGTTGAATTGTTATTACACATGTATTTATTGTAATAAGGCATTCCACTGTGTCATTGATTCCGCCAGTTTTTGTATTTACGTAATTCTAGTAGGGGAGTGGAATTAGGTTGGAGGGTGCTGTTTAGTGTAATACAATGTATTGTATTGTTATGCACATGAAACTTTGAGGCATATTACACTGTAGAGCGGCAACATGCAACACATGTAATTGAGAGATATTTGTTTTTGGAAATGAAAAAGAAAGTAAAAAATAAAATAACTTGTAGCACTGAATGGGCAAAATGCCTGTCCCTGCGCACCTGACTATCAAGGCAGTAATGTTTTGCGAACATGTGCAAGGATGCCCACATCACTGCCTGACAGATGTCTTGGACTGGGACACCTCGAGCCAAGGCCGCTATCACAGCCTTTCCCCTGGTGGAATGGGCCCTTAATCCCACAGGGGGCTGATTCTTTGCCAAGGCATAACAGATCTTGATGCAGAGAACGACCAGCGAGAGATGGTCCTTTTCTCCACTGCCCTTCCCTTCTTCGCACCCACGCACACCACAGTTAGTCAACCACCCGGAACTCTTTTGTGCGGTCAAGGTAGAAAGCCAACGCTATTTGTGGGTCCAGCTGGTGGAGACGCTCCTCTTCCTTAGAGGGATGCAGGGGAGCATAGAAAGAGGGCAACGTGATGGACTGACCCAGATGGAATGGGGCCACAACTTTTGGTATAAAGGATGCCCTGGTGCGAAGCACCACCTTGTCCAGAAAAGACATAAGGTAAGGAGGCGAGCAAGATAACGCCTGCAACTCACTCAACCTCCGTGCAGATGTAATCGTCACTAAGAAGGCTGTTTTGATGGGGGGCGTGGCCATTGGTGGAAGATGGCAGACGACTAATTCAGGAGCTGCAGGCCGGGGCCGATAAATCTCCTTCATCCCCCACCATAACACTCATAAGTACTAAAACTGCTAGCGGCCGCTCCACGGAGGGTGTCAGCTACACGGAGCGCCGTTTTTGCCGTTGTGAAAAGGCAATGCGGGACCGATAAAGGTGGCACACCTTCAGGCTGGGCATTTAACTACGCAAGGCTGCCGGTCAGGGCCTAGCACGGCTGGCGAGTGTAGTGGGCCCGAGATGCTGCGGTACCACCCACAACTCTAGGCACGAACTAACATAACCAGGGAGGCAGCCCACCAGGCTGTTGACGGCTGCACTGATATTTCCAGCAAAACTCAAGGTTATGCATGACAACGCCAGTCATTTCTTTGAAAATGTAGAGTCAGTATGGTCATGGATAGAATCCAATTTCCTGGACTTGGTGATACTGGAAGAACACAGACAGCCCCGAAAGTCGAACCAACGCCGAGGACACATTGAACGGAATACTAGAGAGCAGAGATTAAGGGAAGAGAGAGCGCCTACTTTAGAGCAAAAAACAGAGAGTAGGAGAGCAGCATTGCAAACGGCAGCGGCACTAAGGACAGCAAGAGAAGCCAGCAGATGTGACTCGTCTTCAGACGGGATACCAGTAATGGATTTGGAGAATAGTCAACCTTTGTTTCGATCCATGACCCCACAAAAAGCCCGGGATCTACTGGACTGAGAAAAAGAAGAGAGCAAGACAGCCAAAAATAGGAAATAGTATTGGACTCGAATAAACAACTGAGACATCTACATCACCATGAAGCAGTAACAGTCACGCAGGCAGACACTTCGAACGGACCGGAGATAGGTCTAGCCGCAGTTGGACTATGTGCTGGCACAGATAACATTTACATGCTCAAATCACAACTATGTGGGGGTGTGGGGAGGCAGACCTCAGCCTTGGGAGGTAAGGGCATGTCTTCCCTTCTTTTCCTTTTTCTCCCTATTTTCTCGCTCTTATTTTCCCCTTCTATCTTTTCTCTACTCCACAGTACGTACTCTACAATGCTGTTTCTAAACACAGCACACGAGGACTGTCTTGATGTGGGATGCCCGCGACTGGCATACTTACCCCCCCCCTAGTGAGTGCAAGTAGAAGGTTTAAGTTATTGCCACCATTGGCACATGTTTGGTCGAGCACACGTTTGAGGTGGGACCGAAGTATTGGGGTAGTTGTTATGCAAGTAATTAGAAATTACAAAGGACACACATTAGAGCAGAGTACTAAACCTGCCACAAAACAGGGCGTAATCACAAATGTCAACAAAATCATCATATAGTTCCTCACATAAAATGAGCGGGGCATGGGCTCCATACACAAGAGGTACCGTACCCATGCACAACTGATCAGACGTAAGGCACACATAGTATGTATACAAGAATCACATTTAAATGCGGTTGAAGCTGGAAAATTCCAGAAAAAGGGAGAGGCCAATTGTACCACACAACATACTCTGTGTTTGCAAAGGGGCGCAGAGGTGTGGATTAGGGCGGGGATCCCTTTCAACCTACTGGAGCACCGCATAGATGGGGAAGGTAGATACGTGCTGTTAAAAGGAGAATATGACGAACAATTGGTGATGATGGGTAGCATATACGCCCCAAACACAGAGAACGAGGTGTTCCTGAAGAAAGTGAGTGCTGCCCTGGTGTACTGGGTACAACACTATGGATACTGGGAGGGGACTACAATGCACTTCTAAATATACAGCTAGATAGATCACCCCCCCCCCCACTTAGAGGAGCAATAGCAACATGACAAGTCAAGGCACTAGAAGCACGGGCACGAGGGTGGGAACTAGCAGATGTTTGGCGCAACAAAAATACAGAAACACATGAGCATTCATATTACTCCCCAATGCATGCTTTGCAAACATGGATAGATCACTTCTTATGCTACCCTACACCCTGCTACCGAAGGTGCTAGACACTGCATATATAGGGAAATGATTATCAGATCACAGTCCACTTGAGCTTACAATCAAATAGGGTCAGGTTCCCTCCCTGGTCCAGATGTGGAGATTTAACCCGCACTTAATAGAGGACGGTGCTTACAAAGCACAGATGTCGGGTGTAATGAACAATTACTTCTCCCAAAATGCAGGTACTGCCTCTTCCCTTCTGGTAGAATGGGAGGCGTTTAAAGTGGTGGTAAGGGGCACAACAAATGGCGCAACAGTAGAGGCTAGACAAACGATTGCGCGTAGGCTAGCAGATGTAGAATCCCAGCTAGGAACTCTAGAAAAGGAGGCGTTATGTTCCTGGACAGTGCAGATAAGCTACAAAAAGTGCAGATAGAAAACACGGAACTGCTTGAAGAGCTGCACATAGTAGACTATAACACATGTCCAAAAAGCCCACACAGAGGCGGATAAAACCGGCACACTGCTAGCAAGAATAATACGGGACCCCACCAACGCCCTGCCCGGCAGTCCCAATATCAAGAATCCGCTCCTCCCTGGGTGCCATAGCGGATACTCAACTAACAACAAATGAGGCATTTCAGGAATACTATGCACACCTATACAGAGCCCCGTTCAAACACATACACAGGAGATCCGCGGTTTCCTCCGGGGAGTGTGGCTACGCGCATTGGAAGAAACAGATAAGGAAGCAAGGAAATTGCCTATCACAGCAGCAGAGATTCAGGGGGGATTTAGGGATCTTTCGAGAAATAAAACCCATGGGTTGGATGGGCTTCCCACAGAATTCTATGCAGAATATGGAAAGGAGTTAGCATCCTAATTGGAAAAAATATATGCGGCAGCCCTGGACAAGGGCGCATTACCCCGACCGTAAACCAAGCACTGGTGGTTTCCCTGCTTAAACCTGGAAGGGAGAGCACTGATATCACGGCGTATAGACCCCTTTTGCCTTTAAATGCTGAATACAAAATACTTAGCAAGATTTTAGCGTCCCGGCTGCTACCATACCTCAGCAAGCTAGTACAGGCAGACCAGTGTGGATTTGTACCACGCAGGAGCACAGCCCATAATGTGAGGTTATATCAGGTGTTGTGGGCCCCTCTCGAGCACCTCCCGAACACAGGTTGTCTTTCCCTGAACCTCTGACAAGCGTTTGATACGCTTAGCTGGGAGTATATGCTGAAGGTGCTGGGTGGGTATGGTATCCCCGTGGAATACCTGAACTGGGTCAAACTATTATATGCCGCACCGACGGCCCATGTAAGAATGGGTACGTATGTCTCCAAGGAGTAAATGATACACAGGGGCACCAGGCAGGGATGCCCACTCTCCCCCATGCTTTTTATATTAGCACTACAACCGCTGGCACAAAAAATATGCATGTCTGCTGAGAAATGGGGAGTTATTGTTGGACGGGCAATTTATGCAATATCGCTATATGCCGATGATATTATAATGTATGCCAGAGATCTGAATGGCGGGTTCCCTACTGTGGCGCCACTATTTGCTGAATTTAGCATGGTATTGTGTCTATGTATAAATTTTGCCAAATCGGTAGCGTTTCCTTTTAAAGTAGCTAACTCACCTCATACGATTAGCTTTGGGGGGGAGAGTATTAAGGTAGCCCCAAATACATTCAAGTACTTGGGAGTGAGGGTATATAGAACGCAACAGGACATGTTGGATGGCGATGTTCAGAGCACAATCGCTGCACTACGTTCACAAATAGCATTCTGGATAACGCTACCTTTGTCTGTCGCAGGCAGCTTAGCCATAGCAAAATCAGTTATGTTACCACGAGTGCTATACTATTTGACTACCCTCCCTATACTAATTCCCCTAAAACACTCCGAGTATTAGATTCATTACTGACAGAATTGATATGGGGCCATGCAAGATGCAGAGTCAGGCTGAAAAAGCTGCAACTTTCGGCCGAAGCCGGGGGTATGGGAGCCCCAGATTTTAGAGCCTGCTGCATTGCAAGTCAGCTGCAATGGCTATCATACTGGCTGGCTGGCTGGCGGGTCGTAACTTGCAGGAAATTGCCTTTATGCCCAGAATGCTTGCACAAGGGAAATTGCATTCCTTGCTACATAACACGCTCAATTAATATGGACTGGTCACCACTACTGAAGGTGGCCTTGAGATACTGGAAGCAAGCATTGAAGTACACAGCGCAGCAACTACCCTATGCGCCAAGTACCCCACTGCTAGGACGCCCCATTCCAATGGGAATAATTACATACAACCAACTGTCAGGGTGGGAAGACGGAGGGATAACTACAGCGGGGGCGCAGTTCAGCGACGGTACCCTACTTTCACATGCAGACTTCATACATGCCGAGGGACTATCGGATACTCTGTTTTTGCTACACGCTGAGGTGGTTGATTACATCAAAAAGTCATGGGCCCCAGATGGATAGGAACCGCAAACACACAAGCTAGTACACATGTTGCATTTAATGGGTACGGGCAGGCATCTGACAAAATGGTTGTATATAAGCATACGGGTGACGCTGCCTTTGCCATCAGAGGCTCTGCGAGCAAAATGTAATGCAGATTTGGAGAAAGAACTGCCGGACAGAGAGTGGGCATCTCTTTTAGCGTATCCTAAAGCAGTCTTGCGTAATGCGTGCTTCAAGTTTATTTAGTATATGATCACACAGCGGAGGTATCTCACACCACACAGGCTGCATAAGATGTTCCCTACGTCTACAGCAAACTGCCCTTGATGCACAGGGACAGATGCAGGCTTTTCCCATATGCTATGGGCCTGCCCAGCATTAGCTGTTTATTGGGCACACTGACTGAAGTAGTAGATGGACGGACATGGAACACGGCTAAAAGCTGCGTCATTGGGATCTACCTGTATCCAAAAGGTTACAAAGTTCAGGCACGCTTAACGGATGTAGCATTAATACTCGCCAAAATGCTTATAACAAAGAGGGGGAAAGCAACGAGACCGCTAACAATTGACGCATGCAAATAAGAAGTAGAGAAATGGAGCCTTGCAGAGAGTGCGGCAATCCGCAGAGAGGAACAGCGAGGGCAACGTAAGATACCCATAGCGAAGGCCTGGGACATGCTGCAGGAGTCCTTAAAGTCACGGGAATACGCAAACAAGCGTAGAGGCTGTAGCTGCTGCCACATAGTTAGACATACGAGTTAAATATACCACTAATATGCTGTAGTACTGACATTGCATCACCCGGCTCTACTGACATAGAACAGAAATGCCCACCAAAAACTGTTTAAATGTGCAATACTGGAATGTACTCCTAGTAAATGTTTCCTAATTGCAGGTAACTGTATATTTGTCTGAAAATATCGCAGATGCCCCTTGTGATACCCAGTTAGTTAACATGTTGGGGGCTGGGGGGCAGTTAGGGTTGTTTTATTATACACATTAGTCATATTGTACTCTAGATATAACAGCTGTAGCTGGCAGAGTTGCTGTGGGCATTGAAGCAATAATTGGGAGACAAATTGGGAGTTGGTATGATTACTCCAGGATGTAAACAACTGCATTGTATTAATACAACTGTACTCCGAGCACCGCGGTATTCATGTATATGCAAACTTGTCTCTGAAGTAATACCAAATGTAACAGTGACGGCTAATAAAAAAAACTCAATATAATTTGTAACATTTTTTTTTTTTTTTAAAGAAGGTTGTTTTGATGGTCAACAGTCGGAGGGGACAATTGTGCAAAGGCTCAAAGGGAGCATACATCAGTTAGGTAAGGACCAAATTAGGATTCCACTGCGGCATAACAAATGGCGTGGGTCAAAATAAGTGAGCCAGCCCTTTTAGAAATCTATTTACAATAGGAGATTTAAAGAGAGGGGGCTGGTCTGGCAGCCGCAAAAAAGCAGACTGAGCTGAAAGGCAACCCTTGAGAGTTCCCAAGGCAGAGCCCTGCTGGGCAAGGGTTAGAATGAATAAAAGTACAGTAGAAAGAGAAGAGGAAGAGGGTTAATAGAACTTTCTATATAGCATAATACAAATTTCTGCCAACTGCAGGCGTATACCGTCTTAGTGGAGGACCACCTGGCCGCCAGAATAACGTTACAGACTTCAGGAGGAAGATCAAAAGCTATCAACTATCGCTGCTCAATCTCCACACATGGAGCTTCAGGTGAAGAACCCACCTCTGCTGCTGCAACAGAAAATAGACCCGAAAGGGCAGCCTGATCTTATGATCAATACTCAGTCTCAGTCCTTGTCTAGTCCAGAGCCACAAGAATGACTTAAGCCCGGTCACTCCTGATCTTCTTTGGAACCCTGGGCAGAAGTGGTAATGGGCGGAAAGGCATACGCAACAGGCCTGAGCTCCACTCGCGACCAAAAGCATCGCAGAGCGATAGCCGCCTTGGAAACTCCAGCGCGCAATTTTGCTGACACTGCACGTTCTCTTCGGAGGCAAACAAATCTAACCAAGGTTCTCCCCATTGTTGAAAGAGACCTTGTGCCACCTCCAACTGGAGACGCCACTCATGATCCGCTAGGCATCGATGGCCGAGTTTGTCCGCCCTGGAGTTCAGAGAACCTGCCAGGTGCTAAACCAACAGAATTATATCCTGCTGTTCTAATCATGTCCAGAAAGGAAGGGCCTCCTGACACCACCCCGCCCTTTTTGTTGCAGTACCACATGGCGATTGTGTTGTCTGTGAACACCTGCACGAACTTCCCCTTGAGAGAGGGAAGAAATATTTTCAATGCCAACCGAATTGCTCAGAGCGCCAACAAATGTATGTAGAGTCCCGTCTCCGCCGGAGACGAGTGTCCCCTGATCTCCACCTCTCCCAGATGGCATCCCATCCCAGAAGTGACACATCTGTCATGACTGTGAGGACTAGCTGGAGAAGGGAGAGGGGTCTGTTGTTGACCCAATCGTGTCCGTTAACCACCACTGCAGATGTTTCGCAGCTCCTTCCGAGATCTGAACCACGTCGGTGCGATTTCCCCGATGCTGTGCCCATTGGAACTTCAATTCCCACTGCAGAGCCCACATACACCACCTGGTTTGTCTTACCAACAGGATGCAGGAGGCCATGAGGCTTAACAGCCTCGGAGTCAGTCTCAACGAAATCCAGGATAGAGGCTGAAATATCGGAATCATAGCCGGAATATCCTGGACTCACTGCTCGGGAGGATATGCCAGAGACTGCACCATGTCCAGAACAGCTCTGATGAAAGGAAGTGTCTGAGAAGGAGTTAGGTGTGTCTTTGGCACGTTTATAGAGAACCCCAGCGAATGCAGAAGGTTCGCCATAGTTTGAAGGTGGGAGACGACAGCCTGGGACAAGGACGGCTCCAACAGCCAGTCGTTGAGGAAGGGGAAGACTGACACAGCTAACCTGTTCAGATGAGCTGCGGCCACCGCCATCACCTTTGTGAAAACCAGAGGGGCACTGGTAAGGCCGAAGGGGAGCACGGTAAACTGAAAGAGCTTGTGGCCTTCCTTAAACCGCTGGTAACGCCTGTGGCCCAGCAGGATGGGAATGTGAAAATACGCATCCTGCAGGTCCAATGCTACCATCCAGTCTTCTTGGTCTAGGGCAGACAAGACCTGAGCAAGAGTCAGCATTTTGAATTTCTCCTTTTTCAGGTAGAGATTGACGGTCCAAAGATCCAAAATGGCCCGTAGCCCTTTGTTCTTCTTCAGAATCAGAAAGTAGTGGAAATAACAGCCACTGTATACTTCTGAAACTGGGACCCTATCTATAGCTCTCTTGGTCAAGAGAGCAATTACTTCCTCTTGGAGCAACTTTAAATGATCCTCCGTCAGCCATTCCTGATTTGGCAGAATAGGAAGATGAAATGAAAGAAAAGGTAGAGATTAGCCCTCCTGGATGATCTGCAAGACCCAAGTCCACCATCATTAAAATTGATCTGCCCAGAGAATCGGTCATATCTAGGCCACATCTTATGGTGAATTGTGCTGCATCCCTCCCATCTTTGACAGTTTGGGAGAGTACAGCCTAGGCCGCCTCCGGGATTTGTGGCAGCACCTGCGCAATCGTCTCTCAAAGGGAATGGGAGAAACGGCCCAATAAGCATGTGGTATTCACCGACCGCAATGCCAGGCTGGAGTAAGAAAACAACTTCTTCCCGAATGAATGCAGCCTCTTGGATTCCCTATCTGGAGGGGCGGAAGGAAATCTGCCCTGGGATGCAGAGGCCTGCACCACCAAACTCTCTGGTGTGGGGTGTTGGCCGAGGAACTTTAGGTCGCCCGGAGCAGGGCGATGGCGGCGTACAATTGTCTTAACAGGAGCCCCTGTACAAGATCTGGACCATGTCCCTAGAAGGACATCTGTAAGTGCCTCATTAAAGGGCAACAGGGGTTCAGAAGTAGAAGTCCTAGGTTGAAGCACCTCAGTCAGGAAATTAGTCAAGACTTGCACAGACGGCAGCTCCAAAATAAGGACCTCGGTTCTCCTCTTAATGAACTTACTTACCTTCGGTAACAATATATATGTAGGAGACATAGATTAGTTATGGATTCCACACCTTAGAATTACCCCCAAGCGTCAGACTGGATCCGGAGAATTTTTTGTCAGCAGAACCCCTGCGCGTTGAAAGGTGGCGTCGGTCGGCTAGGCGTTCGTTGTTGGCGTCGTGATTGTTGGGATGACATCGCAGTAGCAACTTAGATGCCGCCCTTGCGGGCTGATGTCAGTTTTTACACGACATTTCACGCCAGAAGCGCAGAGCCATGCAAGACACTGACCACTGGTGCACAAAACTAGGGCCCTGAAAGGGATTTCCTGACCCTAGAAGTCAGTTCGCAGAACGGGGAGGATGGGTGGGGCAGTGAGGAATAAATAACTAATATATGTCTCTTACAGATATATCGTTATCGAAGGCAAGTAACTTGATCATCTGAAAGAGACAGTTATGGATTCCTCACCTTAGAATAGATACCCCAGCAAAACCCACCCCGGTGGTGGGTCTGCGAACAAAGTTCACACTAGAAAGTCCTGAGGAACTGAACGGCCAAAGAATCCGTCCCTCCGAACTTGGCTGTATAGGCAGTAGTGTTTTGTGAATGTGTGCAGAGATGCCCATGTAGCTGCCTGACAGATGTCATTGAGGGGGACTCCCAGTCCCAAAGCAGTGGTAGCTGCCCTCACCTTGGTGGAATGGCCTCACAATCCCACTGGAGGCTCCTTCCTTGCCAAAGAGTAGCAAGCTTTGATGCACAAAACGACTCACCATTAGATGGTCCGTTTGTGCAGGGGCCAACCTTTTTTAGCACCCACGTAGCCAACAAAGATCTGGTCATCCACCCGGAATTGCTTGGTGCGACACAAATAAAATGAAAGTGCACGTTTTGGATCCAGACGGTTGAGCCTCTCTTCCTCCTATGAAGGATGCGGAGGCGGAAAGAAGGTGGGCAAAGTGATGGTTTGACCAATGTGGAAAGAAGTAACCACCTTGGGAAAAAAGGAAGGTCTGGTTCTGAGGACGACATTGTCCGGATGAACAGCCAGAAAAGGAGGCTTTGAAAAAAGAGCTTGAAGCTCACTCACCGTACGAACAGCGGTGATGGCAACCAGAAAGGCAGTCTTTAAAGTAAGAAGTCTAAGAGGACAGTTATAAAGCGGCTCAAAGGGAGCACACATAAGGTAAGTATGAACCAAGTTCAAGTACCACTGAGGCATTACAAAAGGAACAGGAGGAAAAAGATGAGTAATGCCCTTAAGGAAGCGATTTTAAACAGGGTACTTGAAATGAGAAGGCTGATCAGGAAGCCTAAGGCTGAAATGGCTGAGAGGTAGCCCTGCTGGGCCAAACACAGGAGGAACAAGAGAACCTCAGAAAGGGCTGCGCACCATGCCACAAATTTCTTTAATCTGCAGGCGTATACTGTCTTAGTGGAGGGACACCTGGCTGCCAAGATAACATCACAGACTTCGGGAGGAAGGTCGAAGGCCGTCAACTGTCGCCACTCAATCTCCAGGCAAGGAGGTGGAGACTGGACAGGTTCGGGTGGAGGACCATCCCCCGCTGCTGCGACAGAAGATCCTCCTCAAGAAGCAGTCGGATCGGAGGATCGATGGCCATGTGAACCAGCTCAGGATACCAGACTCTCCGTGCTCAATCCGGAGCCACTAGGTTTACTTGGGCCTGGTTGCGCTTGATATTCTTCTGTACTCTGGGCAGAAGTGGTATAGGCGGAAAGGCGTATAGAAGACCACAACTCCACTTGCGACGAAAAGCGTCACATAGCAAATGCCACCTTGGAAATTCCGAGGCGCAGAATTGCTGACATTGCGTGTTCTCTACGGTGGCGAATAGATCGAACCAAGGCTCTCCCCACTGCTGAAAGAGACCTTGCACCACCTCCGAGTGAAGACGCCATTTGTGATCCATCATGCACCTGCGGCTGAGTTCGTCCGCCCTGGCATTCAGTGAACCTGCCAGGTGTTGAACCACCAGGGATATGCCCTGATGTGTGTCTTTTGCTGATGTTCCAGCCATGTCAAGAGATGGAGAGCCTCTTGATGTAGGGTCCACGACCCCACCCCGCCTTCTGTGTTGCAGTACCACATGGCGGTGGTGTTGTCCGTGAACACCTGCACCACTCTACCCCCGACAGAGGGAAGGAATGCTTTCAGTGCAAGACGGATCGCCCGAAGCTCCAGCAGGTTGATGTGGAGCCCACACGGCCTCTGATCTCTGCATCTCCCATGTGGCCACCTCACCCTAGAGGTAATGCTTCCGTCACCACTGCGTACTCCGGATGGGGAAGGGAGAGGGATCTGCTGTTGACCCAATCCTGGTTCATTAGCCACCGACGTGCAGTGCCCTCTGAGATCTGAACGCTATCAGACAGATTCCCCTGATGCTGTGCCAACTGGAACTTCAGGTCCCACTGCAGAGCCCGAATATGTCTCCTGGCATGATTAACCAGCAGAATGCAGGAGGCCATGAGGCCCAGCAGCCTCAGGGCCATTCTGACCAAAACCCGGGATAGAGGCTGAAAGCTCAGAATCATTGCCCGAATATCCCGGACTCGCTGCTCGGGAGGATAAGCCCGAAACTGCGTTGTGTCCAGAACCGCTCTGATGAAAAGAAGCTTCTGAGAGGGAATCGGGTGTGACTTCAGCACATTTAAAGTGAACCCCAGCGAGTGCATGAGGTCCGCCATAGTCTGGAGGTGAGAGACGACTGCCTGGGGCAAGCCCGCCTTCAACAGACAGTCATCGAGAGAGGGGAAACCTGGAACCCCCAATATGCGCAGATAAGCTGCGACCACCGCCATCACTTTCGTGAACACCCGAGGGCGCTGGTATGGCCAAAGGGAAGCACAGTAAACTGAAAGTGCTTGTGGCCTACCGTGACCCGCAGGTAACGCCGGTGGGCCAGCAGGACGGGGATGTGAAAGTTAGCGTCCTGCAAGTCCAATGCTACCATCCTGTCTCCAGGGTCGAGGGGAGACAGGACCTGAGCTAGCGTCAACATTTTAAAATTCTCCTTTCGGAGGAAGCGGTTGACGTTCCTGAGATCCAAGATAGGACACAGGCCTCTGTCCTTCTTGGGAACCAGAAAGTAGTGGGAATAGCAACCAAGACCTACTTCTGGGGCAGGAACTCGCTTGATGGCTCCCTTGACCAAGAGAGCCAAAACTTCCTGTTGGAGAAGGCCCAGATGATCCTCCCACATGCGATGGTGCTGAGGTGGCATGGATGGAGGGGGTAGTTTCAAAGGGGAGGGAGTAGCCCCTTTGAACTATTTGCAAAACACATCTGTACGACGTGATGGTGCACCAGTGCGGGAAGTGATGGCGAATCCTGCCGGCCCCTGGTAAATGGTGGCCCTGAAAGGTTTGACTAGAAGGGTTTGGAGGCTGCTGCAGAGGGAGCGGTGGTGGACTGGCCCGCTCGCTGGCCCCCAGACCCATGGAGTTGGGTCCCACGTCCCCGTCCTCGCAGGGGCTGAACAATTTGCGCCGGCCTGTAGCTCTGGGCAGAATGTGATAGGGCACCCCTTCCGTACCCACAAAAGGGGAGAAAAGCAGACTACGCAGGATGGGTGGTTGGGAGGCCCAAGGACTTGGCCGTAGCCCAAGAGTCCTTGAAGTGCTCTAGCGCGTTGTCTGCTTTGTCGCCGAACAGGCGACGCCATCAAAAGGCATGTCTATAAGGGTAGCTTAGACATCCCCGGAAAAAACAGTCACCCTCCGCCAGGCGTAGCGTCGAAGGGTTACCGACATTGAAAACCTCCTGCCTAGCGAGTCGGCGGTATCCAGTCCACATCTGATGGTGAACTTGGCTGGATCTCTCCCCTCGGCGACTGCACCGGAGAGCACTCCCAGGCCTCTTCCTGGCACTGTGGCAGAACCTTCACTACCGTAGCCAACACAGAATGGGTGTAACAGCCCAACAGACAGGCGGTGTTCACCGACCGCAGTCTCAAGCTGGAGGAAGAAAACATCATCTTCCCAAGATGGTCCAGCTTCTTGGATTCCCTATCAGGTGGTGCGTTAGGGAATGAGCCTTTGGATTTAGAGGCTTGGACCACCAAGCTCTCAGGTGTGGGGTGTTGGGAGAGGAAAGTGGGGTCGCCCAGGGCCAGGCAGTAGCACTGGGCAATCATCCTATCCACAGGAGCCCCTGTGTTGGGCCTTGGATGTCAGTGAGGCCTCATTAAAAGGCAGCAGGGGCTCCGAGGAGCTCGCAGTCAGTTGAAGCACCTCTGTCTGAAGGTTAGTCGTGAACCGCCACCATGGTAGCTCGAGGTTGAGAGCCTCGGCCACCCTACGCAACACCACTGTGTAAGAAGCTCACGCTTACGTAGCCACGGTAGGAGAAGACAACATGCCAAGGTCTGGGGAGGTGTCCAGACCACTGGCATCCCCCAACTCCTCTCTCCAGTCCGGATCATACTCTAACTGGTGAGTTAAGGGGTCTCCTGACCCCTCCCAGTCCTCCTCACCCTCCTCTGGTTGCCAATCTGGCCTAAAAGAACCAGGGTGGAACAGGGGTACAAACGTACCCAACCGGCGCCGGATCCGGCATCAGTCAACGTCGGTCCGACTCCGTGCCCACATCGGGATGGAGGCTGGGGTCGACACCGGCTGGGGACACAACTGGCGTTGGGTGTGGTGCCGGCTGAATTGACGCAGTTAGAGGTGTTATGAGGTCGACCGGATCCAGGCCAGGATCCAAGGGGACCCTTCTGTGCCGGGGCCGAAGCCGTCGGCATCGAAGGCCCAAGGCCCCCAGCCGAGTCCACGGGGCCTGATGGCACGCCAGCGGAGTAGGGCTGCCCAAAGATGGCATACATTGCTTCGTAGAAAGTTCGAAGCTGGGCAGGGGTCGCTCCGGGTCCCAGAAAGGGAGGAAAACTCGGAGCCGACCCTTCGGGCTCTGTACGCGGAGCTGCGGGAGGGGCACAACCCGTATCCCTCGTGGTGTCGGCTGATGGACAGGGAGAAGTCGAAAGGCGACTATGCTTCTTCAACTTGTTCTCATGCTTCGACTTACCTGAGGAGTGCAAAGACTTCGCAGACGAGTGGTGGTGGTGGCTCCGTGACCTGTTTCTCAACCTCCCTTGCGACCGGGACCTTGAATGGCGTGGAGCCGACTTCCGGGCCTCGAGAAGCATTCGGGACCGCTCCTGCCAACAACTTCAGAATCATGGTCCGACAGTCGGAACATGACTTGGGATCGTTGCTGCGTTCAGGCACCAGAGGCACACGCGGTGCGGATCTGTCACCGACATCAATTTTTGGCAGGACCCGCACGCCTTGAAACCGAGCATCCCTGACGTGCACCAGGAGTCGAAGACTCAAAAACGGCGTTGACTAAAGTCAGACAAAAATCTGTCAAAAAGTGACTGGAGGTACCGCTCTCTCTGGATCTGCACTGGCTGGTGCGGAAAAAGAAAGAACTGACATTAGCGTGCGAAGGCGGCGTCTAAGTAGCTACTGCGACGTCATCCCGGCGACCACGATGCCGGCGACGAACGAGGAGTCGACCGACATCCCCTTTTGACGCGCAGGGGTACTGCTGACAAAAAATTCTCCGGATCCAGTTTCACGCCTGGGAGTAATTCGAAGGTGAGGAATCCATAACTAATTGTCTCTTTCAGATCACCATGGCATAGGATGCCCCCTCCTTTGTAGCCACTGTTGGCAGAGAGAGCATGCCAGTCTCTGGAGAAGTAGCCAGTCTACTGGCATACCCAAGTTCCCCATAAGAATCCAAATTCTCCTCAGAGACTTCCTAGGTTGCCAGAGGGTCCCCAGACCCCTCCCAATCATCTTCCCAGATTGGCACTTAACTGGCGTGGAAGAACTTAACTGGCGTGAAAGAACTTAACTGGCGTGGAAGAAAAGAACTAACATCCACGAACCTGGGTGGCGCCTATATATGCACTGCGACGTCATAACTGATGCTTACGATGTCACACGGAGCCAAATGGAGCAACCCGATGTCGCGCGCAAGCGGTATTGCTCAGCAAAAGTTTCTGGATTCAGCCAGAGGCCTAGGAAATTAAAAAGGTAAGGAATCTGCAGCTAGAAGTGTCGACCAGATGCCAGGAGACATCCCTAAGTCCATATAGCACCAGCTCCATCACATCAATGTCAGTTTCCCTCCATTTTTTTTCCAATCCGTCAAGGTGAGAGAGAATAAACAATTGTGAGAGCCAGCAGTACTTATATAAATAAAATGGGAGCCTATTAACTGTCCCTCTGATTCATTCATCAAAGCGGTAGGGGAGTGGGTTAGTGAGGAATCTGCAGGTAGATAGTGTACCCATCAGACAGATCGTTACTGCAGGTAAGTAACTTTTTCCGTTGATGGATATTTCTACCTGCAGATTCCTCTCCTGCAGAACATATTTCACAACAATACCCTTCCCAGGAGGAGGGTTGATGGATGATTCAGACCAGGAAACAACGCAAGATGGAAATAGTAGAGTGCCTGTTCCTAAGCACCTCTAAATCAAGAGAATGCTTTGCAAAGGTTTGCAAGGATGTCTATGTCGCCGCTTTACATATTTCCTTAATTGGGATACCCCGAGCCAGTGTCGAAGTGGTGAACGTAGCCCTGGTGGAATGGGCCTTGATTCCTTTAGGCGGCTCCTTCTTGGTGAAGGCATAGGAGATTTTATTGCCGGAGGACGATACAACAGGATAGAGTCTTCTTCTGAACTGCCTTCCCCTTTTTGTCTCCACAATAGCTCACGAAGAGCTAAGTCATCTGAACGATATTCTTTGGTGCAGTCTAGGCAGTAATTAACCGCCCACCTCAGATCTAACCGATGAAACCCTCCAACTCCTTCGAGGAAGGCGGTGGAGGGTGGAAGGAATTTGAGGGTAAATGGTTGGGAGGGTAATGGATTTGGCCAGGTGAAAAGGAGTGATCCCATATAGAAGGAAAGCAAAGCAGTCCTAGTTTGCAACACCAGCTTGTCTGGAAAGAAGGTAATGAACCGGGATGACAGCTCAGGGCATTCAAACTCACTGACCTCCACAGCAGATGTGATGGTAACCATAAATACAGTCTTAAGGGTCAACATGTGAAGGGTACAGCTGTGTGGGGGCTCATACAGAGTCTCCATCAAGAAAGTAGGAACCAAATTCAAGTACCACTGAAGAGCTACAAATGGAATGGGAGGAAAAAGGTTAGTCAGGCCTTTCAGAAAATGTAACATAGTAGGACACTTAAACAAGTATGCCTAATCCGGCAAGCAGAGGGAGGCAGACAAAACGGCTAAATAGCCCTTCACAGTGCCTGTTTGAGCTAGAGAAAGAACTGCACCAATTGGGATAGCTTGGCCTGCAAGGGATCCACACCATTGTCCATACACAAAGCAAAGAAGTAGGCCCATCTGCCAGAGTATGCCGACTTAGTGGAGGTGCAACGTACAGACAATATAATGTCCACCACCTCTGGTGGCAGTTGAAAGGAGCTCAATTGCCCACGGTGAATTTCCAAGCCTGTAGGTGGAGGCCTTAGATACTGGGATGCAGAACCAGTCTCCCTTGACTGGAAAAGGTCTGACCGGAATGGAGCAGAGGATATGGGAGAAGAACAGAAGATCTATGTACCACATCCTTCTCGGCCAATCAGTGGCTATAAGAATAACTTAGGCCCAGTCTTGGAGAATCTTCCTCAGAACCCAAGAAACAAAGAGTATGGGAGGAAGCACATAATGCACTTGAAAGTTCCACCTCAACTAAAATGCGTCCCACAAGGCTCAGCTCGATGGATACTGGAGGGCGCAGAATTGCAGACACTAAGTAATTTCCGAAGAGGCAATGAAGTCCACTGAGGAGTGCTCCACTGGGTGAAGATGTCCTGGACTATCTACGGAAGAAGAAGCCACTCGTGATCAGCATGATAACACCAGCCCAGGCTGTCGACTGAGGTTCAGAGACCCTGCTAGGTGATTGGAGGTCAGCCAGACCCATTTGCGGTGAGCCCAAGATCACAATCTCAGAGCCTCCAGACAAAGGAGGGGAGACCCTACTCCTCCCTTTGTTCACATACCACATCGCAGTTGTGTTGTTCATCAAGATCTGAACAGACCAACCGAGAAGGGAGGGGAGGAAGCCCTTGTGTGCCAGTTGAATCGCTATCAATTCTAGCAGGTTAATATGAAGTACTTGCTCTTCTGGAGGCCAGAGCCCTCTGATCTCCAGATCCTCTAGCTGAGCTCCCCTCCCCAGGGTGAAAGCATCAGTCACATCGGGGGGGGGGGGGGATTCCCTCATTCCGGTGAGTGCCCGGGTGCCGGTTGGGTTTCCGAAGGCCTGCCCCCCTCCCTCCCGCACTCCTATCTGAATCTCAGGTGCCGGGCTAACGCGGAGCCTGCCTGGCCCCGTTGCAAATCCGCGCTGTCTCCAGAGTTCCGTGGCCCCTACCGGTGTAATGGTCGTTGATACGGCTGTAGAGGGGACAGCGCGTGAGTTGCTGGGAGGGGGTGGGCTGGAGCAGGCCTGTTGCCCCCGGTGCCTGGTGTATCTCCCGGGCGGGCCCCGGCCTCTTGGGTCTACACAGATGCAGGCACTGCAACACTGATGAAGGGAGCAGCCTAAACCTTAGTTACCCTTCGCCATGAGCGAAGCGCTTTAGACACCAATAGGAGCCTGTATGTATCCTGCAACATTCCCCATCTTGTGGGCTTGCTGATTCGGGGTGAAGAGCTGCGCTATGAGCAGGGATGACTATCTTTGCTGCCTCTCCTAAGAGACACAGCCTGTTCTGGTAGATAGGTGTGGGCACGCCCCAGTCGGCAAGCCTGGTGTAGATATCGCTCAGACCTACATCAAGGATACCGATAGCTGCAACGTGGGTACTTCTGTCATAAGTAGCGCCGCTTTCTCCAGGGCAGAGCTTTGAAAACACTGAGCGTCTGTTGGTTGACTTAGTGGATACTTCTTAGCCTCGCCTTTCAGTGTAAGATCAGCGCCATATTTGCGTGGACAGCGGCTGCTGATTGGTCCTTTAACGTCGGAGAGTAGCATGGGTCATAAGGACCCGAAGCAAAGGACACTGCCGTTCGAGAGGGCTGCGGAGAAGACAACAGAGGCAGGCTCAGATATGGCCGAGCAGGCCGAAAGCGCTGTTCCTGACGCCACCACCATGGCCCCTCCAGCCGATTGGTAACAGGAGATGAGAGCTGGCTTTAGGTCCCTGGACAATTGTTTCAATTCTTTAGACAAAAAGCTCGAAGCCATGGGCGCCAAGATCCAGGCCCACGACAGACGTCTGGACGTGGAGGAAGCACGGATCTCGGACATCGAAGATGGAACTGCACAGGCTACCAAAAGATTGCACCGGATGGAACGCATACTGAAGGAGGTGGCCATTAAGAATGAGGACCTTGAAGCGCGCAGTCGCCGCAACAATGTGGGCATACTTGGGGTCCCAGAGTCGACAGCTACAGGCCGTCTTGACCTCTTTGTGGAGTCCCTGCTGACGGATATTTTTGGGCGGGAGGCTTTGACACCAGGCTTTGCAGTAGAGATGGCTCACCGCACTCTGGGGCCTCGGCCTAACCCGGGCCTCCCCCCGCGTCCGCTGATAGCCTGGATTATGAACTTCCGGGACAGAGACACAGCTCTGCGCTTGGCCAGAGAGCGTGGGGACACTACCCGGCAGGACTCGAAGATTGCGCTATACCCAGACTTCACAGTGATGGTGCAGTAAGCTAGACGCAAGTTCACTGGGGTGAAGGCTACCCTCCGGAACCTTGGCCTCAAATATGGCATGTTATATCCTGCGCGGCTTAGGGTTGAAGCCGGTGGCCGTGTGCGATTTTGACAGTCCTAATGAGGTACAAGAATTCTGTTGCACAAATAAGATCGACAATAATCAGGCACGAGATGATAGAGACGACCCGTCACCCCCACACAGCGGCTCCGTTGCAAGTGTGGAACTCTTTTCAGGCTCCTGTGTTGGGTGATATTGCTATGTATCTGCCTTCTTTCTGATTTGTTTTTTGGTACTACATGGGGACGCACTATATTTTGATTCAACTATGTTTTACAGTTGGTCGGCTGGCGTGGCGTTGCCACCCCCCTGGCTGAAAACCACGGGTTTGTGTTGGTTGCTTTTGATGTACCTATACAAGGTTGAGTTTTTGCATTGTAAAGTCGATTGGTACTCAGTTTTTTGCCTACAGGATGGGGTAGGCCTTGCCATTTTCATGGTAAGGCTGGGTGGTGGGTGGGGGGTTTGGGAAGGGTCAAATGTTTTTCTTATTGATTATTGTGGGGATGGTCTTTGGTACTGGTTTACTGTTTTCATATTGCAGTTCGCTCGCACTATGCTTTTCACAGCTCTTAGATGGTACAGTTAGATTTAAATACAGGTCCCTCCAATTTGTCCCTGCTGTCGTGGAATGTTAGAGGTCTGAATAACCAGCGCAAACGGCGGCAGATAGTGCATTATCTAGATAGACATAACATTGACGTCGCTTTCTTACAAGAAACACATTTACCAGTTTCAGATGCGGCACGTTTCGCCTCTAGTTGGAGGGCTCATCAGTATTTCTCTAATTTCAGTAATTATGCTAGAGGTACTGCCATTCTGATTCATAAGAGAGTCCCGCTTAGTTGCCAACAGGTCATCAATGATAAGGAGGGCCGGTATATTACTGTAGTAGGGTCGCTGATGGGTCACAGGGTCACTTTGATGTGTGTCTATGCCCCTAACACTGATTCCCCGGAATTTATTCAAGCAGTACACACCCAACTTTCTAAATTAGAATCGGCTTTGATTATGATCGGGGGGGACTTCAATCTCATTTTCAACGCAGACCTGGACAGTACGTCCACCGCTGCCGACACCAAACCTAAAGCGCGGCACGCAGTTAAAGATCTCTGCGACCAGTTTTTGTTGACAGATATTTGGCGCAGGCACAATCCTACCGCTGCTACTTATACACATTATACGGGGCAACACAATACATGGACCAGGATCGATTATTGGCTGGTTTCTCCAGGAGTTTCCTCATGGTACCAAGCGACACACACACTTCCCAGAACATATTCAGATCATTCCCCGGTTCAACTCTGTCTCCGAGGCCCACGTCCTGAGGGGTTTGAGAGACAGTGGCGCTTTCCCGGACGCGCTCTTCTAGACGACTTGTTTTGTCATGAGGTCCGGGAAGCGATTGAGGATTATTTCACTATTAACACTGGGTCGGTGGACTCCTGGGCTGTACTGTGGGAAGGGTTAAAGGCCTACATTCGCGGGGTATGTATCTCTAAGCGTGCAGTGGTATTCAAGGCACTACGTGCAACTCTTGCTAGATTAGAGAATGACCTGACAGCACTGGACAATGAGGCACGCCTCGCGGCTCCGGACGCACTGCACGCTAGGAGATTAACCCTTTTGTCAGAATACCGAGACACAGCAGACTCCGAAATCCTGTATTTAGGTAAACATCAAACGGCTCGTAGATACGGGGAGGGCGATCATCCAGGCCGCACACTGGCTCAGACCCTTAGGCCACCCTACAGTAAAGCCTGCATCATGGAGGTCCGTAACAACGAGGGGACACTACTTACGTCTCACACAGACATCAGAGACGAATTCGTATCTTACTACACTTCACTATACACAACCAGACACAGTGCTGACGTGTCCGCACAGGAGGATTATCTATCAGAGATCGCCTTGGTGTACCTGGAAAAGAACATGCAGGAATTCATGGCAGAGCCAATCCCAGAGACTGAAGTGCGTGGGGCGATTAAAGTACTCCGTGGCTCATCCGCCCCAGGGTTGGATGGATTCACTGGAGATTTCTATAAGGCCTTCTCTGACCTTCTAGCGCCAAAATTGATTGAGGTGTATGCTGAGGCCCTGGAAAAGGAAACTCTGCCTCCTATGTTAAGCGAAGCAGTTATAATTCTGCTGCCGAAGCCCGGTTAAGACCCTTCCCTCTGCGGATCATATAGGCCCCTCTCGCTCTTAAATATATATTATAAAATATTAGCTAAAATAGTTGCCAACAGGCTGTGACAGCTAATGGAGTTCATTATCTCCCCAGTGCAATCAGGCTTCGTCCCACATCGCTTGACTTCACTTAATTTGAGGACCTTGTTTGCAGTGTTGCATAGGATTAATCCCGAAACTCCTGCCGCAGCTATTCTGTTAGAAACAGAAAAAGTCTTTGACACGCTCGAGTGGCCCTTCTTTTTATCTATAATGCGTCGTATGGGTATGCCAGCAAGTTTCATAGCTACTGTAGGCTTATTATATAGTCGCCCCACTGCGAGGCTTCGCATAAATGGCACTCTTTCGGGGCTCATTCCCGCTCACTAGAGGCACGCGTCAAGGCTGCCCTCTGTCGCTCCTCCTGTTCATTTTGGCCATGGACCCTCTGATACGGCACTTTCAGGAGCGTCATCTTCATAGAGGACTGCAATTTCGCACAGGTCCCCTTTTGGCCTCATTATACGCTGACAACACTATTCTTTATGTCAGAGAACCACAACTTAACCTCGCTCCTCTCATCCAGGAAATCCTTCGCTTTGGGCGACACTCAAGGGTGGGCATTAATTGGCACAAATCGATTATTTTTCCCTTGACTAGCAGTACGATCCCTTGGGAATGTGAGTTCCCCCTGGAATGGTGCTCCGATTCTGTCAAATATCTGGGCATACATGTACACTTAGATCCGGACCAGATTTTGCGCCTTAATTATGGTGCGGCGGTTGCGAAATTGGAGACTCAGGTGGAGAAGTGGTTGCGACTCCCTTTGTCCATGGCAGGCAGAATCGCCATAATTAAAATGATGGTCCTACCTACATTTTTATATCTTATTAATAATATCCCGATGCCCCTCACGCACAGTTTCTTTCGAACACTGCAATCGCACCTTATCAGTCTGGTATGGGGATGTGGGAGACAGCGTGTACGATGGGCGATCCTCACATTACCGAATGATAGGAGTGGTTTTGGGGTTCCGGACTTTTATCTGTATTATTTAATTGCGCAGTGCAGTTATGCCTTTGCCTGGTACCACCCGGATGCTAGGATCCCATTTCTGCGCCCAGAGGCTGACTTCGTCCTCCCGGAGAGATTAGCAGCTGTTTTACCCAAGTGTGAGCCCAGGGATCCAGTGGACATACAAACGGTGTCAACCACCAGCTGGGCTTGGAACAGGCTCATTCGCTACACGGGCACTGCAATTTTATATTCCTCTGCCCTTCCGCTGCCGAATGCACGTTGGCTTCCCATTACAGGAGAGAGACTAGTGCAACGTACATTGACTAAATTCGACATTAACACAGTAGGAGATTTGTATCCAGGCGGGCATGTCTTCTCTGCTACTGAGGACGCTCGCTTCCAAGAAGCCACGTTCATGGACAAATTCATCCTAAAGAGACTATATTCAGCATTAAGAGCTACAATAGTTGGCTTCCCACTGGACCCTGTCTCCTTCGAACCACTGTCCCTCCTGATTGAGAATAAGAGTGGAACACATTTAATTTCCAAACTTTATAAACGGTGCATAGCACAGGTCCCTGTCGTGGATAACAGACTCCGAGCAAAGTGTGAGGCCGATTTAGGGCATCTGATTTTAGACAACCAGTGGGCTGCATGCTGTATAGCAACAAAGGACATTTCGCTAAATAATCGCCATAAATGATTACACTTTAAATTTCTCCGAAGAATATATATGACACCGGCCACATTGCATAAAATTGACAATGACAGGCCCCATACATGCAGGAAATGTGGCGCTCAGTTTGCAGATTTTGCTCACCTAACTTGGACATGCCCACACAAAAACACTAGGAGATATTGTTGGGCTCACACTTGCTCTTCTGCCGGAAGTTGCACTGATGGGTTACACGATTAACTGTCCTAAAACAGTCAGGAAGCTGGCTTCGCTTGGCTTTTTCCTAGCAAAACGAGAGATAGCGTTGCACTGGGGCAGCAAAGTCTCCCCCACGTTGCAAAGCTGGTTGAATAGCCTAGCTCATTGTAGTACACATAGCGAGATTTACTCTTGTCTATTGCCCAGCACAGCTCGCCCTAAGGATTTCTGGGGCCCATATAAGACCTATATTGAGAATTTGCGCAACTCCTCTGCCTTCCAATCTAACTCTGGGATAGTCCCCATGGGTATAGGATAGATTGTATAGAATACACCTTAAAGGAAAGAGGAAGCTTTATATGATATTGTTGGTCTACGTTTTCTCTTATTTGTTGTCAAAACAGCACTTTCTGTTGCAGGTGGCGATTGACCTGATCTAGGATATATTAGCAAATGTTGAGGGCCATTTTGTAAAGGGACAATCAGATGGACAGGCATAGACCTGCATTGTGTTTTATATTGTACCTCCTGGCTGATATTATGGGACACCTGTACCTTTGACAATGTGACCTCTTCAGGATAATTTAAAATCTAGGATGTGCTTACCAAAGATGAATGTCCTTACATGAACATGTGCTTTTGTGTTTTTTTTATATTCAATCAAAATAAAGTGAAAAAAGAAAAGGAAAAAAAGCATCAGTCACATCCATAGCCATGGCTGAAGGAGTAAAGACCATCCTGTATGTCAGGTTTGCTTGGTTCCCTCACCAGGGCAACAGTTCTCCCTCATACTGTAGCCACTGCCTACAGAGGCACCATTCAAGGTCCTAATGTGTCAACATGCGTGTGTGACTAGGAGAATGCAGTGAGCTGGCAGACCTAGGAATTGCAAGTCTCTCAGGCCTGGACCTCTTGCATGTGACTGGAAAGATGGCAGAGTCCAGGAATGTCTGCTATCCTCTGAGGAGGAGGGAAGATGTGGAGCAAAGTGGTGTCCAGTACCGACCCTATGAACTGAAGCCGTTAGGAGGGCTGCAGGTGAGATTCGGGCTTGTCGGTTGAAAAGTCCAGGGCTGTTGTCAGCCGCAGGTGGTGTAACAGCATCTCTGGCTAGTTGGCTTAAAGGAGCCAGTCGTCCAGTTATGAGAAGATCGGCACACCCGACCCTCTGCATTTCTAGTGACATCATCCAGTCTCCAAGCTGGACCACCAGTAGAACGTGAGCTAGGGTCAGTATCTTGAACTTTCTTTTGAGGAAGAAATTGAGTCTACTGGGATCTAGAACAGGGTGCAGGCCCACATCCTTCTTGGGCACCAGGAAGTAATGTGCTCAGCATCCCTGTCCAGTTTCCCAGTCTGGTACAGAGGAGGTGGGATTGAGGGCAGAACCCAAAGTAAGGGAAGGGCGTATCCCTTTTCTATCATCTGAAGGACCCATTGGTTCTAAGTAGTGGCTTTCGAGGCTGGCAGAAACTCAGACAGCTGCCCTCCCACAGGCTCCATGTGGCGCTGAAGAATCAAATCAGGCTTGCTTTACTTGAGGTGTGTGGGAGGAAGAGGATGAGGAGGAGGGTTGCAAGGTGGATCCACGGCCTCGTCCATGAGAATGGGGAATAGGCTTACAAGGCGGATCCACATCCTCATCCTGTGTATCAACCCCAGTATTGGCGAACAAGGGGGTTAGGTTCCTTCTAAAAAGGCTGATATTGCTTTGGGTGGAAAGAGAAGCCGCTTCCAAACCATGAAAGCAGTAAAAGGATCAAAAGTCATTGGCTGATAGTGGAAGCTGAAGGTCCAATTAACGTGCCGTGGCCCTCGATATTTTGAATCTCTCCAGTGCAGTTGAAGGGAAGATACATCAAATTGGACTGGATGTCAGGAGAGAAGTTAGATGTCCGGAGCCAAGCATGGTGATGAATTGAGGGGGATGTTCTCATGGTCTGGGCGACGGAGTCAGCTGTGTTAAGACTTGACTTAATAATATGGCGAGAAGCATTTTGTGCATCAGCAATGACCTCTTGAAAATGGTCTTTCATGTCTGAAGGAATATGCACCAGCATCATTTGGATCATGTCCCACAACACATGGGTATACCTAGCAAGAAGACAGTTGGCAATTAATGATTTTAAGGCCATACTTCTAGCCAAAAAGGCTTTCTTGCTCCAAGTTTCTAATCTTTTGGACTGCCTGTTTGATGGTACAATGAGGTAGGTTCTACCCAACTGTATACTTTACTTAAGCAGGACACCTGTATAACAATGCACCCAGGTGATGAATTGGTGGAAAGAAATGGTCAGACAGCCAAACAGCAATTCCAGCTAGAGGGCAAAAAGTTAGAAGTAGTATCTAACTATAAGTATCTCGGGTTCTACATCGACAACAGGAACAACCACCGGGAAGAAAAAGCTTACATGACTCAGAGAAAAAAACACCTTATCATTCGCCTTCAGGGCCTTAATAAAAAATCTTAAGGGGCCATCATTTAAACCCTTACTAGCAGTAATGAAAGCCAAAACACTACCAACACTATCATATGGCAGTACGGCTTTACATGGGAAAGATGCCGACCTGCTAAACAAATCTCAAGTTACAATCTACAAAAGAGTCTTTCAAATTCATCAGGCAGCATCTCCAGCACAGGTTGGACTAGAATTTGGGGTAACCAACCAAACGCTGGGGAGAATGTATGCAACCATCAAGCAATGGTACAGCCTGAAGCAAAATACTGTAGACTCGGAATTGAACAAGGCTCTGTGGGACGAATTAGAGAAAGATGAAAAGTCCCCATACAATCAATATCGAAAAAGGCATTATTAGTAACCTGTACAGGTGAGCTTTGGGAAACCAATCTGCCTTACTCAGCCTTTAAGCAAACCATAAATAAATCAGCAAAACTTCACTCGTTATTTTAGCCCAGTGGAAGCGAAGCTCTTCATGGGTGACTTACAAGAGCAGAAAATTTCCAAGATATACCGAACGCTCGTTATTCACAGCTCCCCCTCGCTCCAGCATCTCAAGGGGAAATGGGAGGACGATGTTGGCCCCCTCGACGAGACGGACTGGACGGAGGCGTTGGCCTCGCCCCGGGGGGCAGCCATAGCTATCCGACTACGCCTCATACAATTTAAATACCTGCATAGGGCTTATTTTACCCGTAGGAGGCTGTGGCGGGTGGGCCTGATTGTTTCTCCGGAGTGTCTCCGATGTGGGCGGGAGGAGGGTTCCTTCTTTCACACAGTATGGCTCTGTGGGTCACTATCCCGTTTTTGGAGAGGGGTGTTGTCTTGCTTATCCGAGGTGCTGGGTTGGGATCTTCCCGCAGACCCTAAGATGACACTTCTGCACGATATGGACGATATTGGTGGCAATATATATAAGAGACATTTACTGCTGTTGGGCCTTACACTGGCCAAGAGGGATATCGCCCGGGCATGGAAGGCTCCGGCAGCTCCCTCTCTGAATGTATGGAAGAGGGGTTTGGACTTTAGCATGGGCTTGGAGCTCCCCATATTTGCAGCTAGGGGGTGCCCCCGTAAACATTACAAGATATGGAAGTGTTGGGCAGACTACAGGGGTCTTCCCCTGGAGCCGGTTCCGGAGGAGCGGGAGGAGGTGTCCATCTAATTCCCCAGGGGAGAGGGGGCGCGCGCAGGGACTGGGGTCAGAACTGTCTAGCTTATGCTCATTCAAGATGTTGCTTGGTAGATATGGTATGGTGCGGTCGGGGGGATCCGGGAGGTGGGGGAGGGTTGGGGGTTTGGTTCTCAACTGAAGTGCATTTTCAAGTATCCTACTACGGTAAAATGTCAATTACATCATGGGTGCAATGCTTGGGCCGGTACCCCTGGGACTTCAGGGGCCTGCAATGTATGTGTTTGTTGACGAATAAAACCTATTTAAAAAAAAAAAAAACTTCACTCGTTGCTAGTTGATAAAAATACTTTCAGTACGAGAAAACACGCCTGACTGGTAATGACTAATTACAAGACAGTCACCCCAGCGCCATATTTAAATATCACGTGCTCGGCCAACAGAAAGCTACAACTAATGGCATTGCGTCTAGGCAAACTGCCGTCCATTGTGGACCAGCCAACTTGGGTCTACAAAGGGTCGAAAGAATGTAGACTATGTGGGAGCAGCAAAGAGGACCTTGTACACTTAGTCCGCATCTGTCCTAAACTATCACAAGCAAGAGCCACTTTATTAAAACACGCCATGAATATTAGAGGTATAAGGACTTGCAGATCGGTAATTATAGCGGGCTTGGATCCAACAGACACTTCATTGAACTGCCCACTGTTAAAGTCTCTCTCCGTGCATGCGCAAGCATTAAAAAAATGAATCTTGTGCGTTGTTCCCTAACATCAAATAAGACTGACTGGTCAGTGGCAGATCGTGTTTTACGCACACAAGGGAGATCAATGCAAGAACACTGGGAGGGACATTTTCAGTTTATATATAGCAGACTACGTGTCAATTAATGCCCGGATTTACTAACTGCAAACTACGTACTTTGAAAACGTCTGCACTTTATTAATAATTAAATCGAGTGAACTAAGATATTTCTACATAAACTTGAGTGTTAATAACTGTTAAACAAAATATTTTTTACGACTTTTAGGAAAACAAAACTTTTATTGTAGGTCTTTGTTTAGTAATTATATTGTTATGGTTTTAATTAACTGAAACAATAAATTTTTGGGGATTTTGGAATGGTGAGTCACCTTGTGCTGAGCGGTAACGTCAAGACACAAGTCTGTCAACTGCTGCTGTAGATGACCGCTGCTCCCAAGCCGCCAGGACAGGTGGCAGTAACACATCATTAAAAGTCAACAAGGGCTTCAATGTGGCCGAGAAGTGCAGTAAGACCTCTGTGAGGACATTGGTTTTAGTTTCTGCTGATGGCAGTCGAAAACTCCAAGGCCTCCGCAGCCTTCAACAAGATATTATTGAAAGACATCGCCTCAGGTGTGGGTGGTCCAGCTGGGAACTCCATGGCCAAATTAAGCGAAGTATCCAGTCCACTGGGAGGCCCTGAAAACCTTACAAATAGCAAATATTTTATGAAGGCATGCTCGGTAAGTCAGTAGAACTTGAGCGGGCAGAATTGTGCATCTCTACGAGAGTGAAGATGAGGTTCAACGTCAGTCTGCAGCTTCGGTGACTCCCTATCCAGAGCCGGTGGTGGTGTTGGAGGCGGAAGCTCAGGCCATGAAGGTAGCTGCAGCACTGAGAACCTGTGTGCTGGATCAAAGCAGGGCAGAGGGGCCAGCTACGAAGGTGCGGCGTCAAGCGACAACATGGAAGGGCAAAAGCTACACTGGAGATGTTAAGCTTGATGCTCAATATATTGCATATAACGTTGGAAATTCGGGGCGTCGGAGGCTCAGATGTGAGAGCTGGCACCGTAGACTCTGGGAACGGAGGAAGTCTTTTCAGAGCCGGTCCCAGAGGAGGAGTAGGACTGCATGGAGTATCATCGCCGGGATTTCGACCAACTCCAGTTTTGGGATGAATGTCCTGTGGGAGTCACAGAACATCTGGGAAACTCACCTTTTGAGCGCTTTTTGGATTTTTTGTGGTGTCTCCTCTGCTTGGTGGATGAGGAAGATGGAGAACGAGAACTTCATCCAGAACGTTTCCAGCACTGATGAAAGTCCTTGGCCCGAACCATAAAGAGCTTGACCTCCTGCTCTTTGATGGCTTTGGGGTTCATAATGAGACAGGAACAAAAATATTTGGTGTCATGTGTAATGGTCAGATCACACGCACCACAAACGTAGTGTGGGTCTGTGATAGACGTCTGTCCCTCACAATCCTTACAGGGTAACACAATATTTTTGGTAGAGACATTGGTACTACTTTAGTAATTGTTCTGTGAGGAAAACTCTTCAGAGAACGAAGCTCCAGATCTGCGTCAAAGGCGCGAAAATGGAAACTTACGTGGATGCACTCGAACTGACGTTTTTTGGACTCAGGGACACCGACTAATGTCACTTCTGACGCCGATTGGGTCCAGCGCCCTCACTGGTGGCATCAAGGCCTGGAAATTCTGCAGACCCAATCTGATGCCTGGGGATAGTTCTACAGGAAAGGTATCTGCAGGTTGAAGTATCCATCAGAAATACTCTTTCCATTCAAATTCATCTCATGGCAGGTGTTTCACCAGCTGCCCAAAAAAATCATGCTGGACAAACTGTAAAACTTTGTGTTATCATATGTTAACACCAGTTGTGGCTTGTGCAGTGATTGTGACACGGACTTGGGTGTCAACTGCAGGGTCGGCCTGGCTTGAAATAAAAGGGATCAGTCGTTTGAAATATAACTGGGAGACTAAACACACAGGAAAAACCTATAAATGTGGGATCAATGGCAATCAACTTATAGTCTACTGGCTAAATTAAATATGGGCACCCTGAAGAAGTTCACGTTGGTGAAGGAAACGTGTTGGCTTTGTCTTTGGCTTTAACGTTTAGAATAATGAAATCATAGGACTGTCTTTGAAATCAAAATAAAGATGAAGTGGAACAGTCAATATAGTTACTGAACTTTTATACTTTAAGTTTTTGTTGGTGCACCAATATATGTGTTTTTAGGTCTCGCCTGAGCCAGCGTATGTGCTGCTCTGGCGAGACTTTTAGTAAGTGGGCTTCAAAAATCCGACCACACGCTTTTTGTGTGGCCTGAAGCGGGCGGTTACGCGCACAGGCGCCATCTGGCTTTCCTCTCTCGTCATGGCTTATTAAGCGCATCGCTCGTGGGCACCCTTACACTCGCAGGACGCTGCAGCTGCTTTCACTTTTACCTCCGCACTGTCCCAATCTGCACTCCTCGCCCACAGCTCTTTATTTCTCTCTCTTCTCCAGACAGTTCCCATCACTCACTCATCCGTCCGGTTCCTTTCCCTCTCCCGGCACCTCACATTATTGTTACTTTCTTACCTCTGCGCCCTGTACCCCATCCCCAACCTCTGCACCCCGCTCCTGTATGTCACATCCACCTCACTATTGTCTTCCTCTTATCTTTCCACTCTCTTCCAACTCTCAATCCCCCAGCCTCTTCCCACCACTCCAGCCTGTTCCCACTTCACCCCCCAACTTTGTTCCCATTCCTCTCCCCTCCACCATGTTGCTACCATATCTCACATCCACCTCACTATTGTCTTTCTCTCATCTCTCCACCCTCTTCTCATCTCTCACCCTCCACCCATCTCTAACTTTCACCCTCTCCTGTTTCTCATCACCTCCAACCTCTTCTCACACCTGCGCCCTGTTCCCACCTCACACCCTCCACTTTGTTTCCATCACTCACCCCTGCCCCCTCCCCCTGTTCCTATCTTTCACCCACCATGATTATGCTCGTCTCTTACTCCCGCTCCACTGTTTTTTCTTCACCTACTGTTCGAGTCTCACACCTCCCCACCTATTGTTTTCTCTTCTCTCTCCCCCCCTCCCATCTCTCACCCTCCCTAGTTCACTTAGCCCCGGATAGGTGTTGTCCCAGTATGCTGACTGGCTCAGCAGATCAGTTCTCCCTGCTGGGTCCAACCACCTGGCACCAGGCCACATTCAGCTCGGGCGTGCCCACACGGGTACCTTTGTCTTTCAGGTGCTCCCTCGGACCCACCACACACCTCTTCCTGGGTTTCAACCCTCAGATCCGACAGCCATCCCTCCACCCCAGGGGGGCCCCTCCCTGCCTTTCAGACAGGGCTGTGACAGGCCCGTAGTACACAGGCCCGCCTCGCGCTTCAAATCGAGTTTATACAGCGGGACGATATGCAAATAGTCAAAACCTGACTTGTAAAGGACATGTGCGTGCCCAAACTCACTAAGTTTTTTAAAATTCTGCATCCCTGGATAAAGAAGAACTCATTATTCACACATCCGGCCTTTACACAGCATATATATGTAAAAACAGCTTGTGTACTTTTACACCATGTCGCACAGATTTCCTTCGCGGAAATGTGCCCTGACTTGTGGTACTACCAGCAGAGGAGTAACCAGGGTGCCAGGGTCCCGAATGCAAGAAAGGAGAATGCACCACCCTATCCCTTCATGTTCTGGTTTGGTAACAAAAATCAGCAATAAGTAGGGGGCAACGGGCCCTTTATACTGCTGAGCCCCGGTGGCACTGCACCTGCTTCACTCCTGATAGCTGAATGCGCACAATGCATATTGCGATCCCACGTGAAATAGATTGGGGGACAAATTGCTAATTCCGTAAACATATACAGTGAAAGGCAATTATTTACAAAAGGTTTGCGCAGGGGCTCAGCCTCGTCATTGGCTGTCTTCTGCTGCCAAACGGGAGCAGTGCCACTTTTCCTTGTTGGCATTGGGCCCAGTAGCAACCTTGCTACAACATTGCTAACAAGCATTTGCAATGCAATAGGTCTCGCATTTACGTGAATTTAAGCTATTGCCATTGTAAAGGACTATCTGGCACATGCATCAATAAAGACTTTTACGATTCCTTAATTGCGATTTTTAAGGAATCGCAATTAAGGAATTGCAAAAGCCTATGCATGTAGGAATCGCTATAAAAATAGCGATTCCTACAAATTCCTTAATTGCGACTCGCAAATTGCGACTCGCAATTAAGGAATGCCGTCCCATTCATTCCTATGGGCCACCAGGCCCATAGGAATGAACAGGGGATTGCATGAGCAATTTGCGAGTACCAGTAGGTACTCGCAAATTGCTCATGCAATTTCAAGGGTGTCAGGGTGTCAAAATGACACCCTATTGCACCCCTGAAATTGATCAGTGCACATATGTTGCACACACACATGCTCTAAGGGCATGTGTGTGCGCAACATGAAACTTTGAAAAATGCACAAAAGTGCATTTTTCAAAGTTTTTGCAAATTACCATGAAGTTCAACTTCATGGTAATTTGCTCCCCCTATTAGCGAAATCGCTAATTTTTTCACTTTCATGCATTGCATTTAAGGAATCTCAATTTGGGATTCCTTAAATGCAATCGCAATTTAAGGAATCGCAATTTAGAGATTCCTTAAATTGCGATTTTTGCATTTGGGATGATGCATCCCAAATGCAAAAATACCGGTCGCAAAGGGGCAGATTCTGAGAATCTGCCCGTTTGCGACCGGTCTTTAGATTGATGCATGTGCCTGAATGTCTTTTATTTATGTTTTAAAAACCAATACCAAAATAAAAGGTATAGCCATTTACAATGCCAATAGCGAATGCTTGTTTTCTATATTGTTTGCTGTGGGGGGGACCCTTGAGCAGTGGGTGATTATAGTGTGTGCAAGTAAATGCCACTTTTGACATGGTTACCCCCCTACATTTTGCCTGGTATCTGGGGCAATTTTGATTGAGTGTGTACTGGGTTCCTGCTAACCAGGTCCTCAGTACCAGTGTTCTTTCTCTAAACTGTACGGTTGTTTCAAAAGGAAGTAGTACCCCTGGTACCTAGGGCACTGGAACTAAAGAGGGTGCCTAAGGGCTGCAGTAAGAATTATGCCACCCTAAGAGACCCAAGATACCCCTCACCAAGCTCATGCAAATTGTGATTGCAGCCTGCGTGTCTGTACAGAGAAAACCGAAGAGTCGACATGGCACACATCCTGCTAGCACTATATGTGGTATAGGTAAGTCACCCCTACCGCAGGCCTAACAGCCCTAAGTCTGGGTACACTACACCCTTGTGTGAGCATGTCTGCAAGAGTGGCTATGTCCTGGTAATATCTAAGTTCACCGTTCGACATTGCCAGGCACAGGGAAACCATAACGAGTACATGGGCTGGACACTCGTCATTACAAGTTCCCCAACTACATGATGGCATCACTGTACCCCAAGGTGTAAAAACACCTTGTCTTAATAAACCCACACTGATGCCAGTGCTGGATTTATTAATAAATACACCCAGTGGGCACCGGAGAGGGGCCCCCTGAAAACCTACCGACTACTAGTGTGTTGATTGGCTGATCTCGACCAGCCAGCCACCATAGACAGGTCTCTGACCTCCTGAGGTGAGAGCCATTGCTCTCAGAGGACAGGAACAAAAGCCTGCTCTGGGCAGAGGTGTTTACACCTTCACCAAGCAAAGCAGGATGGGCATTCCAGAGTGGGAAGCTTCAAAGGCCCTGCCGCCTTTGTTATGCGCCTCTCGGCCTCTCCAGATAGTGGAGGTGCTCACATTCCTGTCCTGACCCCACTTTTTGGCAGCAAGATAGGAGGGAAAATTAGTACGATGAGGCGGTGTGTCCGCGTTCAGCTAGCACCACCGCTAGGGCGGGCCAGCTGATCTGGACCCCACTTTTCAGATTCCTCCATGTTGTTTTGGACTCCATGTTCTAGAGTCAGGATTATGCCCACTTGCCACAGGAAGTGGTCATAAAGAGGGTGTAGACAACCTAACGGTAGGCAGCCCATTGGCTACTACTTGGCTCTCCCCGTAAACGCCCCTAAATTCTTGCACCTATGACTCCAAGTACTAAGATTTAATGGATCAACAAAAGAAGGACAAAGATGAGTCACTGCCTGGCAAGACCTGCAGCAGAACTTTGGAGCGAAAACCTGCCGTCCTCAGCCCTCTCGCCACAATCGCAACTCGTCCTGCAAACTGGAGAACTACCAAAGCTTTGGGTAGCCTGCCAGCACTTCAAAAAACCACCAACAGTCTCCCTTGGAGTAGAGAAGCTACTCCCCTGCAGTTTGCAGGCACCGACAAGCAGAGTCCGGTCCACCACCTTGCAGTTCACCGGCCTGACTGATGCCTCAGATGAACAGAAGAAGGTACTCATGCTCTGGAAGGTCAGATCCGTCTCCTCACTGAGAGTAAAGACACCAGGACCAACCAGAGGCATGCATCACCAACCCCGAGGTACCAGACGCCTTGCACCAAACACCAACTGCGACAGTCCAGTACGGATTTTCACTGCACAAGGACCAAGTGGCCGTCGAGAGATGTCCGCATCACTGAGACCCACTTCGAGAGTGGCTCAGCTGCTTTGATTTAGCCCCTGCAAGGTGTTTGTGCAACCAGCCCTACGACCTAACCACTCTGCTTCCAAGCCCTCCAGCCTGTGTCCCGACTAACTGGTTGTGGCCTCGTGCTCCAAGACTCCCTTGTGGCCTGAGCCTCTGTTTGTAAGCCCTTGGACTTGACCGCAAGTCCTCCAGCGCAGCCTCTTTTCAGGTGAGCCCCCCTTCTCCGTAGAACACCAGCTACCAGCCTCACCAGCACCCTGGTCCCTGCTCCCGGTAGAACCCGGGCGGTTCCATAAGAACTGCTGGTAGTACTTTGAACCTTGGCCCACTACTATTCCAAACCCAGAAGGTGAACCTTTGAAACTGATTGAACTTACCTTTATGTATCTTTGACTTTTCCTCCCATAGAATTGGATTGTGCATAAAAGCACAGAGGTTTAAACATTTTGCTTTCCTGTGAATATTTATTATCGAAAACTGTACTTACCTTTGAACAAGGTTCTTGCGTTTGAAATACATATAACATGACGTTTTAGTTTTCTAATTTGGTCTCAGATTTATTCTTTGAGTGTTTGTTTCATTTATTGCCTCTGTGACTACAAGAAATGCTTACACTACCCTCTGATAAGCCTAACTGCTCACCCACACTGCCACAAAAGTAGTTAGTATTATCTACTTTAGCCTCCGTAAACCAATTGAGGACCCACTAGACTCTCTGCACAGTTTACTTCCTTTTTAGTACACTATGTAGATAAACAGCTTCCTACAATGTGTGCACATCATTTTTCAAATTTACTGCTGGGGACAAAGAGGGGGTGCTTTTCATTTAGGCATGCTGCTCAATATGTGCAATTGTGACAGCTGAACTACTAAGTTCCTAAAATTGAAATCTCCTCAATGACCAAATAAGACTTAAAAATCTCACCCCAGCCTTAATATTTATTATATCGAACAAGCACTCAAAACTTAACTTTGTACCCAAAGCAGTTCAAATACCTCAAATATTGAAGATAGCAAGAATAAGAAATTTAACGTGCTGCAGGTGCATAAATACTTTAGCATAAACGTTTTCTTCTATTAGTTGAAGCGTCTCTCCCACATTCGACTGATTAACATTGCAGGTGTGTGTCCTTTCCAACGCTACCTGTGGTTTGCTGTGCAGAGTGGTGTCATCTAAAATGGCCGCTACTTAAGGTCATGTTGCGTGACTCATAATCATGCAGATTGGGGAATGACATAACTCCCCTCTATGCTCTTCTTGTTGGTGCGAGTTCTCCGCTCACTCGCTCACACATGACCAAAGGCTCACAATTATGTTTATAATAGAGAGCACAAACGAGCAGTGCTGGGAATTGCCTCCCCAATTTTACAGCAAGGTGTGCGCCTTCTGACCAGGAAGTAGGAGCAAACTGAATCTTCTACTGCACATGTGGATTCTTCCCTTTGCGCCTCAATCCACCAAGTCTTTGCCACACTTCTTGTGTTATGTTACAGCAATACACTGACAAGAATAGCAGATTTGAAAACAATAGTTGAATTTGTCTAAACTAGGGGTGCTAGGGGGCGCACGACCAAGATGGCTGCACGACTGTGAGGCTCCGGCAGCTTGGCTACCTGATCCTACAATTATCCTCCACTGATGCTGCTCCTTCTGGCTGATTACACTGGGATCCGGTGACAAACGGCACCTGTCTTCTCCGGTGCCGTTTTTGGCTGCGACCTGTAGGGACATCGGAGCGATGTGACGAGTGCAGCGGGGTGAGCAGGGTATCCTGCCTGGAGCTCCGTGCGGCGAGTACTCGAGTGCCGTGACTCCCACATGGTCGGTGGGCCCCATCTGTGCCAGACGCTGATTTCGCCCTGTCAATGCCTGCTGCTTCTTCCTCCTGAACTTTGGTTACAAGGAGAGGGTGATGAGTGCCCTCGGGCTGCGCTTAGGTATCGCATTGTCACCTGCTTTGTCTGGCGTCCGTGGCCCGGGCTGCGATCTTGGACTGCCGATCCGGCCCTATTCACCCGACGGGCCTGACGTGTGCGCTGCACTCTGCAGTGGTTAGAGTGCTGCGGCCTTGTGTTCAGGGTGACGCTGTAGGAATGCAGGCTACTTGTGCTGGTGGGAGTTAACCTGGAATGTATGCACCCCAATATTGGAAGCCCATAAATAAACGGGGAAACAAAAGAAAACACAAACACACAACAAGCAATCTGGAATATTGTGGCCCCAGAGAAAGCGGCTCGGCGCGGCCTGCAGAGCGCCAGGAACTGTACTGCCGGTAATTCTTCACCGGAGCCCCTCGGCAATCTTCATCCTAGCGGGGGCCTGAGGGGTGACGCGGTCGCACAGGAGGCCATTACACTGTCATTGCGCCATTGCCACGATCTGTACTGCCGGTAATTCTTCTCCGGAACCCCTCTGCAATCTACATCCAGGTGGGGGCTTGGGAGGTGAAGCGGTCGCGCTGGAGAACATTATATTATCATTGCGCTATTGCCACGCTGAGACGGACGCAAGGCTGAACTGGGTGATTGAGGCTGTGGAGATGTGAAGTGCATCTAGTGTGCTGTTGAGTTGATGCCATAAACTCACCGGGAGATAGTGAGCTGACTGTTTCCGGACGTGCTACCCACACTGTGCACCCTAGGCTGCCAACTAGCCTGTTAGGCACTGGGTCTTCTCCTGCGGGGCGGAACTCTGACGAAGGCAATACCAGGTTTGTTCTGCATAGTGCTATGTACCCATCGCACGGTGCCCACGGCCTCCCATAGTGACCTCCATCCTCACGCTCCTCCCTCGCTTGCTTGGACGGACTCCGTTGTTAGCGGGGGTTTGGAGGTCCATTGTGGCCTTGGAGAGTTGTGATCTTCATTCCTGGTGACAGTGCTGGTTGGTGCTCATAGTGGACCCTCATACATCTGCAGCGCATTGTGACGCTCACTCTCACTGCGGAGGCACGGCCCACGCTACAGCTATGGGGAAGCCTGGAGGCCGTCAATCTAAGTTGGTATTTGATGCAAAGAAGGTTACAACCCGCCCAAGCTCGGAGGAATCTCATCAGGCTGCCGGGGAGATGTTGCTCACACAGACCCCGGCTCAGGAGGACGAAGTTAAGGCGCTACTTCTGGCCTTGCAACACAGCATGTCTGATCTGTCAGGGAAAATAGACACCATGAATACCCATTTAGATTTTCTTGTCCAGAAAGTGGACAAACATGATGGACAGATTAAAGAAGCTGAAAGACGCATCTCAGACACCGAAGATACTACCGCGCAGTTGCAGCAGCAGGTATCGCACATGAATAAATTACTCAAGGTGATCACTGCTAAGAATGAAGACCTAGAGGTCCGCAGTCACCGGAACAACATAATAATCATTGGCGTACCAGAAAGTACCAACATGGGCCGGATGGAGGAGTATGTTGAGCGGCTTCTGCGTGGTGCTAGCAAGAAGGACCTATTCTCTGCCCAGTTCATAGTGGAGCGTGCGCATCACTCCCTGGGGCCGCATCCTCCCCCTGGAGGGCCCCCCAGGCCAATTGTGGCCCGCCTCCTCAATTATCATGATCAGGATGCGGCCCTGAGGATGGCCAGAGAGCAAAAAACGTTATGATATGATGGAGTGGAATTCACCATCTTTCCAGATTTCACCATGGCGGTGCAAGAGGTGAGCCGAAAATTCATTGAGTATGCGCTTCTATACCCGGCACGACTACAAGTTTCCTATCGGGGAAAAGACACCATCTTCACGAATCCGCATCAGGTGGAGGAATTTCTAAAGTCACTGCGACGTCGCTCTTCTGGTGATGCATCGATGGACAGTGCTTCTCGATCGTCATCTCCACAAGAGGGCTGAAGCGCCGTCCCAGATGCAGATTGATGTGTGAAGTTCGCGGTCTCTAGGGGGCTTGGCGAGACTGGCCCCGATTGACTGTTCCTATGACGAGGACACTCTTCATTGCATGTTAGGCGAGGCAACCCCTTCCTGGAGATGCTGAGTTGCAGGCGGTTGGATGGACATGGAAACGGCATCGCCGATGATATAGGCTAGATGTTATTGTTATTTTTTCGCTGATATTTCTGTCTTTTGTTACGAACTTTACTTAAAGCAGCGATTGGTTGGACATTATTGTGAACCAAGCGCACCTCCCCCCTTTCGCCTATTTTCTCCCTATTGGGACACTGTGACTATTTAGGCGGAATTGTAGGAGGGGTGGTTTTTGTGTAGCCCTGGCGACCCCCCCCCTATGGTCATTCACCCTCTATTTCTGTTGTTTTTCTTTGTGTTCATATGTAGATCCGTTTATTATTGGCATACGTCATGGTTCTATTGGGGTTTTAGCTGGTGGGGGTGTCCCAGCACGTTTGGGGTGCTGTTGTGGGTGTGCTGTTGTGTGTGGGGGTGGGTGGGGGATTGTTGCTTTTCTCCAGCGGTTCCAAGCTACCACACCAGCAGGGTTACCTATTCACACCTGGAAATGCATACACAAATCTCATTCCATGTGACACTTTTAGTTGTTTCTCACCATCTATGATATGGCTTTGAACTCCGACTCTCTACATATTAATGTACTCACGTGGAATGTCAGAGGCCTTAGCGGTACTTCAGGAAATGCATACTGAGCCCCGTAGAACCCTTGTTTTGGAAGTAGATGGGCGTTGGTTCGAGTATTTTCCTCTTATTCGTCCTACTCATGGGGCACACTGATTTTGGGCAAGAGTGGTACTCCTTTTGTTCTGGGTGGCTCTCTGGGAGACCCTTCTGGCAGACATTGCATACTTTGGGGGGTCCTGGGAACACAATCTGTCACTGTGTCTTGTTGTTATGGGACTAACACTGATGACCCAGACTACTACACCTCACTCTGGGAAGAAATCTTAAACGTAGGCTCCACTCATATCCTTTGGGGAGGCAACTTCAATACTGTATTCTGCCCTACACGCGATCGATCTCATTCCCAACCTCATCACTGTACCAAAACTCAGGAAACCCTTACACAGTTACTTTCGGCACATGGACTTGTTGATGCGTGGCGACATGGGCATCCGGGGCAGAGAGAAGGCACATACCACACCTACTGCCCGCACCGCTGAGTCCCGCCTCGACTATTGGATTGTCTTTCGTGGGGTAGTGCCTTGGATTGTCTCCACGACTCATATGGCTAGAACACTTTCAGACCGGATGTATGACGTAACAACGTGAGTCATTACAACGCGTGCAGTTACATCGCATTCGTTACAACGACTGCGATGTTACTACGCTATGCCATTACAACGCAGGTCTTTACATCGACTTGCGCTAGATGGCGTGCTAACATTAGAAAAGCGTAATTTACTATTCCAACTCCAGTCCACTTAACAGTAGGGAAGGTGTTGGGATAGTAAACTACACTATTTGTAATGTTAGCACGCCATCTAGCGCAAGTCGATGTAAAGACTTGCGTTGTAATGGCATCGCGTGGTTACATCGCGTTCGTTGTAACGACCGCGATGTAACAGCATCGCGTTGTACTGAATGCGATGTAAACGATGTTTCCCTTTCAGACCACTCGCCCGTGCACCTACTAATTGCTCCTCTGAACTCCACTGCAGCCCCTTTTAGCTGGAGGCTGGTACCCGAAGCGCTATTGAACACGGTCTTTCAGGCGGAATTAGGTGAAGAGATTTCGAGGTTTTTTTGTCGCAACAAGGGCACGGTGGAGCATATGAGTACACTGTGGGAAGCTTTTAAAGTTACTATATGTGGGTTTTGCATCGCTAAGAGTTTTGGGGTGCTAGGTGACATCAGGCATAGTTTGCGTAGATTAGAGGGGGAACTCAATTAGAGGCTAACATGTGGTGTGAGAATTCGGGCACTAAGAGGGCTGTGCTACGAGATAAACTCACTGAGTATACTGATACTGCTGAGTGGGAGATTCGCTTCCGCGGTAAATATTTTACTGCGCGTCACTATGGTGAGGGGGAGAGACCGGGTAGGGCCCTGGCTATGGATGTACGACAGCCCAGTTTTTCTAATTACATTCTTGACATCCTGGATACCTCTGGTAGGCATCACAGGGACAGTCGGTACATCCTAAATACGTTTACCTCCTTTTACAGAAAACTATATACTACCCGGAGAGCTGCCCCCCCGGATTTTAAACCCTTCCTTAAGGATATTGCCCTAGGTTGGTTGGGAGAGTCCCAGCTGGAATTTTTAGCAGCGCCTTTTGAGATGGATGAGTTCCGAGAGGCTATTATGGGAATGAAATCAGGGAAGGCCCCAGGCTCCGATGACCTACCTGCTGACTTCTACAAATCCTATATTGATCAGCTGATACACATTCTGCGGGGGGTCTATATGGAAGCGCTGGAGGCTCAAGTACTCCCCGACACTATGAGGGAGGCACTCACCATTTCTCTTTTAAAGCCCGGCAAGCCTGCGGATCATTGCGATTCCTATAGGCCTTTATCTCTCATTTACAATGATGAAAAGATCCTTGTGAAACTCTTGGCGAACCGGCTCAGTCATTTAATGGAAGAATTAGTGCTGCCTGATCAGGCAGGGTTGGTACCTGGGAGGGCGACCTCCCACAACCTGCGTACATTGTTTTCCATTATACACAACGTTGACCCTCAGCTGGCGCTCTTGGTGGTCTTTTTAGATGCCACGAAAGCTTTTGATTCGGTGGAATGGGACTATCTATTCACCATGCTCCAGTGCATGGGCTTTCCTAAAGGGTTTCTTTCATGGATACGTCTCCTCTACACCTCTCCTACGGCACGAGTGCGAGTCAATGGCTATACCTCCTCCCCAATTACGCTCACACGAGGAACCCAACAAGGGTGCCCCCTCTCTCTACTTCTTTTCGCCCTTGCAATAGAACCCCTTGCGGCGAGACTTCGCCAACATCATCAGGAAAAAGCCCTGCGCTGCTTACTTCGTCCTATATTGATTTCTTTATATGCGGATGATGTTACCCTCTATGTCAAAGATCCAACTCAATCTCAATCCGCTTCTGTGGGAATTTGTGAGAGATTGGGTGGGCTCTCGGGAATAACCATTAACTGGGCCAAATCACAGATTTTCCCACTTACCTCAGCTGCTGTGCCATTTGCTATTGACTATCCTATTGAGTGGTGTTCGGACGGAGTGAAATATCTAGGGGTATATATCACCAATGATAGCGAGGAGTTATTGCGACGTAACTATGGCTGCGCGCTTGATCATATCATAAGCTGCATCATGACCATGGCGGGCCGTATATCACTTATAAAAATGGTTATCCTCCCCAAATTTTTATTTTTCTTTCTCAACATACTGCGGTATCCCGGTAGGCCTTTTTTTTAACATGCTCCGATCGGAGCTCATAAGACTGGTCTGGGGCGGCAAGCAACCGCGGCTGCAGTGGGACATACTCACTCGGCCATATTCCCAAGGAGGGTTTGATGTACCCAATTTCGAATTGTACTATCTATGCGCTCAGGCGCACTTTGCACATCATTGGTTTCACCCCCCCAAATATACTTCCCAAGTAGCTACAGAACATTGGTTGGCACATCCAATCCCGCTGGACGGGGTTATTCTGTCAATCCCTGAGGGTCAGCCTGAGGGGCCATCATCTGTTGATTGTACCATTAAAGCTTGGCACTGCCTTACACAAGTACTTAAGGCGTCGATGCTTTATTCTCCGTTGCTCCCACTCACATACCATCCCAAAATGCCGTTACTACAGGAGGGAATATTTGCCAAGACCAAATCTAAGTTTAACATCAGGTGTTGGGGCGACCTTTAACTAAATGGGAAATTCAGAGACGTGTCGCAGGTATTTCAGGCATCCCCACCATCATCTATGGACTCCTTTTTATATGTGCGACTGAGGCAGCGCCTAAGGGAACACACGCCTTCGTACCCCATTGAGCCTCCCACGTTTAGCTCGCTGCATCACATGTTGCGCACTACTGACACTTCCCATCTTGTCTCTACGTTGTACCAAAGCTTACATACTGAAATGGAATACACCCCTTGCCCGGCTCGCTCTAAGTGGTGCACTGAATTAGGGCATGACATTACAGATCAGCAGTGGGACTATTGCTCCCGAAAGACTGAGCTCGCCTCTTCGAATAGCAGGCTACATATAACACATTATAAATTTTCTCCGGCGCCTATATTACACCCCTGCCAGGTTATTCCGCTATCGGCTCGATGTGCCAGATGCAGGACGGACAGCGCTGATTTCTTCCATCTGGCATGGGGGTGCAGTGAGGTACATGCATACTGGCAACAGGTTTTTGCAGCGCTACAGCACAAGACCCTTCTAGACATACCGGGGACTCCGTTGCTGGCATTGCTGGGATACACGAAGGCAATACCTGCAGCACAACATCAATTTGTTACATTGAGTTTACTACTAGCCAAACGAAGGGTAGCTTGCAGATGGGGCAGGGGTAGAGCTCCGAAATTTAAGGACTGGTTGAGTGACATGATCCTATGGCAGGAGCAATTAAAGATCTACTCTGAATTACTTCCTGTACCTTCCAGGCCCCGGAATATATGGGCCCCCCTCACTATGTACCTAGTTGAGCACCCGCCCTTGCCTGCCACGGGCACTAATTAGCAGTCTACAAGGAGCATCCTTCTTGGACACACGGTAAAGGGTAGCTGCGCTTTTGATGTTGCTATGTTATATGGTTAGAGTATATAGTTCTAGACTTCTATATAACCTCATGTTGGGGGAAAGCATCATGGGTAGAATACGGTTTCATGTAGCGGTTCAGTGCCATTCTTATGTGCTTCTAATGCTGTTATAATCTATGCATTCTTCTCTGTACTGTGTATGATCATGCTTTAGTGACTATTTCTGTGTTGGAACCAATTGCTGGAACTGTTTGCTTGCAGAATAAAAACCAAGAAAAGAAAAAAAAAAAAGAATTTGTCTAAACTACACCACAAGAGGAGACATTAACTTATTAGATATGGACTAAACACACATGCCCCTAACAGACCTAACGATATCAGGGACTGTTGTGTTATGTCGCCGCAAAACACAACAAGAATTTAGACTTAAGGTAAGTTTGTTTGCACTTCGACAATGGAAGAGTTGTCCTCCTCAAACCTCGTTTGCACCAGAACTCACTGCCATTCTTCTGAACCTTCTTACCGCACACAACACACAAAGCAGGGTTCTACACAAAACAACACGAATATCAATCTGTCACCTGTACAGCAGGAATTAATCTAAAGAAAAAAGCACTTATGCATGAATCACACCGATGATATCAGATTTCTCAAAACTGATAGGAAGGCCAGACACTCCAGAAAAGTGTGAATAAGCAAGAAATGCAAACTGCAAGACAAAGTGAAAAGCATGAATCATGTAGAATAGAAACAAACACCAAACTGTAGAGATCACACTAGTACTAGAAAACATAATAGCAGCCGAAACTCCACTACTTAAGATTTGAGATTAGTATCTACCAAGGGAAATTTATCAAAGAAATAATTCTTCTCTCTCTTCAGTTCAAACCAAAATGGTTAAATTAGTATACACCCTTCATCGTCCTCTATTGTAAGGGTACTACACTGACTCTAGTATGAACTTGCCAATGGCCACCAGATGGAAGTCTAATTCCTTTTTAGTGCCTAGATGTTCATCTGCTGAATGAGAGGGGACTCAACAGCTTTGCACCTGTCATCCTTCATTCACAAAGAAGTTCCATCTAGCTTGCTATGACAGAAATCTTAGGAACAAGCATTTTGTAGCTGCAAGTGAAGATTATTTAACCGGTTACAAATGAAACAATATAATTATGAGAATATGAAAAACGAACATATTTGCCACTGATTTACTATTTTCTTTATCATAAGTGTACTTTAAGCACACCCTGGAAGGAGGAAGTAAAACAAGCAATCCTGTCACACTCACTGAAGCCTCTAAATGTACAGGGCCTATGAGACCTCTATTGGCACAGTAAACCTCTTAAGAGAAGGAGCCTAGAAAGCTCTGCCCCTATTGCAAGAATCGTGCAGCTTTTATGTACTATCATCTTAAATCTGGTTTCATTTAGTCAAACCTGTTGCCTAATAAATAAGGTCAAATTATTCTAAAGCACACACGTCTCATGGTATTATTCTTGTGCTAATATGTAATGGGCAGTAATGCTTGTTTTCAAATTTGGAAGGAGGAATGAAGGAGTGTTCAACCATAGTCTATATCTTGGCTTGGCACCGGACACTAAATCCCGAACTGCTAGGTAATACCCGCTCTGAGCTGGAAAAACAACAATCCCATTTAATCAAACGTCTAATTTTCGGTTAAACTACAGTGTGATATTGTTTGTTGAATGAAATGGATGCCAGGCACAGAACTGTTAGCACATTTATAAGAACTGACCTTTGAGAGGAAGGCAAGCCACTACTCTAACAGGCCATAAACCATATGTAAAAAAACGAACTCCACCAGAATATAAAAGACAGTAAGTCAAGAGAGTAATTTACCAATTTGCACAACACCACACCATGATCACGGTTAAATATGGTGATCACTCGGTATAGTATGGACAAATGAGATGGATTCATTAAACCAAAAACTGGCATAGGATCAGGGTGCTTAAAAGGATAGAAACAGACTGCTCTTTTCACTCACAACATTAGACAAGAAAGTATAGGCAAGCTACATGAAAAGTTGTCTTTTAAAAATTACTTAAATCTGAATTGTTTGGAAAGAATTGTTGTTGATTTCCTAAGAAGAAACTAAAGCAAATTCTTGAAAACTATAATAAATACATTTAGCGGAAATAAAAGAAGCAGTGTCCCACACTTTTCGCTGTAGGTGGTGACACAATAACATTCAACTACTTATATAAAGGAGGCATTATTCTGCCCTTCCGGTTGTTTATTTAAGTCTTTCACAGAAGAAAAAATCTTAATATTGTAATATCATAGGGCAATCTAGTAAAACCTTTTTTGCTACATTGTCCTATTCATGTGCACTTCCACGCTGCAGTACAACTTTATAGGTCTGGATTCCTGCTATGTACAGAATCTTATCGATTATAATTTACAAAAATCAAACTGAAGAGGGTGGGTCAGTTTCCTCATGCCATGATAACACAACATACAATGTGTACCAACTACCATAGAATAAAGTGAGAGTCCTATTGGAATTGCAGTTCTACTTTGAGGAGCCCAAGTTTAGTTTGTATTTTATTTTTTTCAAAGTGTCTAAAGATTCTTAGGTTTCAGCAAGAGCTCCACATCAAAAGAAATTGTTTACTCTGGGATAAGATTGGTTATATTACAACTGTAGAGCCCTAAATAATCAGATTCAATTAGCAGCTCAAGTGATGGTGTATTCCAAAGGTGAGGAGTCTGGATTGAAAATAATGAATTCATGATAATATCCCAATTTGTGTACTAGAACATATATGTTTTTGGGAACGATCACATAATTATCAATAAAAAGCCAATAAAAAAAGCATACCTAGTTGATCATGAGGGGCCCCTTTAAATATAATTCTATATGTAGTAAGGAAAAGTGCTCCTTCAGCAGGAAGGAGGGGTGGGCCACCGAGTGTTCCACCCATCGCTTCTTCCCTCCCATCAGGATCCAGCAGCACGCGCAATGCTTCACATACCAATTCTTCACCAGGCAGCAAAGCTGGTCTCAGAATCTTGGCCTGTACACAAAGAACAAGAAAAGAAAATCAACATAAATGCCTCTGCTACCTTTTACCATGTTTATATACAAGTAATACATACTCAAAGTCTGGAATATCAATTCTGTGAACACTTCAAAACTTTATAAGTCTATTCAGTTTTATAAAATACAAGGTACTCTTACTAAAAGGGTGCACCTGTTTGCGGTCTTGTAACAGACAGAGCCAGTCTATCGGGAGACAGCATTGTATATCATACTCAACAGAACCAATTCTTGCTCATAAAGTGGACGGTTTTTCATGAAAATCTCAGTTGTCTTGCTAAATGTTGCTTTCCTCCCTTTCTGTTTGATCCGCCCATAGCATGGACATTATTTAGGAGTCGCGCAACTGCGACCCCAAGCTTGCTCCTTGCAAACCCTAGCACTGCATTTGCAACCCCTGGCCTCAGCGTTAGCAGAATCAGTGACAGGAACAGAACAGCAGTTTGTCCTTGCTCCAATCATTACACTCATAGTTAATAGTGAATAATATAGAATTCATTATTAGTGTAATAAATGGAGTAAAATTAGCTGGAATATGACTCTATGGCAGCAGAGGTAAGGAAACATTATTTATTATAAGTGTATGTTTTGTCCATGCATGCAGGTGAGAGTGTGTTTATGTGAGTGTGATTGTGTGTGTATTTGTAAGCTTGTGTGTGTGAGTGAAAATAAAGGTCAAATAGTGTGTGTTGTCACTTCCGTTACCCCAAGCCTTTTGGTGAATTGACTTTCATGGCCCACAGGAGCGTTTTGGTTTTGCCGTCAGTCGATTTGTCATTCTTCCTATTCTGAATGCAGCATTGCAAACAGATCTAAGTTCAATCATCAGTTTACTGTCTTACAGGGCCAGCCACTTACTGAACAATATATAACCTGAAAAATACAACATATCACTCGACAGACTACTACAAATAAGCATTGGCAATGCCGATCTGTCTTGTTTGAAGGTAAAGGTAAGTGAGAAGGTTTGGCATTGCAAATGCTTGTGGTGTGGCACACATCAGGTTGATGTGCCAATTTCAAATAGCTCAGAGTTTTTCATCAAAACCATGAACCATTCAAAACAGCATACTGTCCTGTGATTATTACATTGTAGGCAAATACAGCCTGGTACAGTTACAGCATTGGCTTTTTAATAAGAAGCACCTAACAAAGGTCCTGATTACGATTATAGTCAGTGATTTCGACCGGACGGCGGTCGGAATCGTTCTCCCAAATGGCGGCGTGGCTGAGGCAGGCACCGCCATCGGGATTACGATATCTCTTTCTGACTGCCTTTTCAGGTCGGGAAGATCGCCATGAAGGCTGTCAGACACAGAATTTGGGGGAAACTGGTTCCTGTACATGTTGGGCCACTGTAAAATGGTCCTGGGAGCACATGTAGTGCCACCACTCCACCGTGTGCCATGCACGAAATGGTGCATAGCACTCGGTGCAGGAGGTGCTCCATACCACGGCAGCTTGTGCTGCGATCCTTTTCCTTGCCCGCAGCACAAGCCACCGTGGTATGGAGCACTTTCCGACCACAAGCATGGCAGCCCTATAATGTGGTGGTCGGGCCTCCCACATGCTTGTTGGGCGGTCTCTGACCGCCACGATAGCGGTCGGCCGTCCCACAGTCTGCTAGCGCAATAAGGCCCAAGGTCATCCACTTGATGAAAAAGTGAGTGCAATATCTAAAAGCACAATTTTTAATTTAAAACTCAGCAACTGCATTGTTACTTGTTATTCATTTTTTCAAAATCTAATATTTAAAAAAATGGCTGTACCAAAAATTTGCATTTGTGCCCTTATGATCATAAAATAGATCCTTCATTAAAATCTTAAATGCTACTCCAATTAATATAATTTGAATCGAAAGAACTTAAATCAAATCTGTGAATTATGACTATTAATTATAATGTGTCAACAATAGCACACTAATTGCAAAACAAAATGTCATAATTCCATCAAGGGTGGCAGATCTAATTCTCAATGAATAGGTGATGAAACCTGCAGATAAGATTACGGCATTCGATCTACTAGTTGAACATTGTCCAGCTCCCTGTATCAATGAACCTTTATTCTCTGTTCATAGCAGTGTGCTAGGTACGCTTTTCCTTCACAACTACCCACCTCAAAGTCAGTGGTCAATGACCAGCAATTAATTTATGGAATCTGGTAAGACCATAAAGAAGGCATAAGGAAGACTGTCTGCTTACTAGACCACTTACTACATAAAGTGAACGCCATCAAGTATTGACACCCTCTAAAGCCTTCTTAAGGTGGCTTATCCATTGAGGTAATTACATACACAATCATGTCCCATAGAAATGAGAGAGAATAAATCATAATCTTCTAACTGTTAATTTAATTTCTCAAGAAAGAATACGGCAGCAACCAATCTGGGAGGCTAATGAACGGGAAGGTCCTAAACTTTACTAACAACAACAATTTAAAGCATCCAATGCTTGTTCTGTAATTCAACTGAGGAGCCGAGTTGCTAGAATTATGCCCTGGTAAGAAACATTTTCATTTACTAATTTCAATATTTTATAGTTGCAAACAGGCTTCTTTTTAGACATTTTACAAAGCCAAATCATGCAGCTAATAAAGCTTTTATGTGCACACTCAGAAACAATTTGCTGCATGAGGTTATTATGGACAGAGTAGTTATTGGTTCCAAGAGGACTACCAAAATGAGCAATGCACTTTAAAGAAGTACAATTCTGATATCCAATATTAAGATTAGAAGTATTTTACCTGGAGGGTAACAAATGGCGCATATCAAGGAGACCCTGTTAGTAGGAAGTGGCAACTTATCAGAACAACTCACCCATCAGGTAATAATAATCACTGTATCTGCGGGTGTCAACACTTTCATTTGGTTGACCATTTTGGTTTCCAGCCATTTCATCAAAGTTCGATGGTTTGGAATTCTCTTCCACCGGGTTTAAGAGCTTATCCAAAGCTCAGTTTTTTTGCCCAGCATTTTTGTGTTTTAAACTTTCATTGTCTGTTGATATTTGCATTGACAGAACATAGGTTCCCATTTGTTCTAGAGTGACTGGACCTCTTTGGCATGTATTCTGGGACCTTGTTGCTAAAACTACTGTCTGAGCAAATGTTTGCAAATGTATTGTCAACTCAAGTATCTTGTCTTGAAAGGTCTCGTCACAGCATGCTACAGGGAAGTCGACTGATACAAGGACCATGCATGTGGCAGTTACATATTTCAATGATTCATTATCTGTATCTCAGTGGATAGAATATCATTTGTGAATAATATTCCTACTGACCTACTTTCCCCTTTTCAGTAATTATTATGTTGCCTTGCAGAATTAACCCTTACATAATGGTGACTGAACTTCTGCTGCCTCAAGTTTCTGTTGGGTCTAAGATATGTCAATCTTTTCCAAGATGTGGTTAAGGGTATCTGATGTTTTGCTTCTGGTGAGTTGTCTGATGAGTTGTTTGTATGATGAGAGGGATGTTGATAAGTCTGATATTAACATGCACATTTATTTTAATTCTAGGAGGAGTTGAAGAGCTAAAGAGGCTTTTTATAGGATTATTTTATTCTCATCAATTAACCTTACGCAGTGTTTGCCAAGTGAAAGACAGACATTTGTGATTGCACGGATTACAATTCCAGCCTGTGTGCAATCCCTTTTGAAATCCAGCACTTCCTGCCCCTGTGATTCATCCTGTATATTTATAGTATTGTTTACAAGACTTGAGGTTGAAATTAAACCTTCTACCCTGTTTTTATAGTTTTAAAGGGATATGGTTGCAGACTGAGGGATATGGTTGCAGACTGAGTCCAAAAATTTGGGGTTGGTATAAATGTATCTATCTCTGTGTTACACCAAGCCAATTTTACTCCTTTTTATGGAGGAACACGTGGGTTCTTTTGTTGTTATGGTGGAAATGACAGCTTGTTGTGGAGGAAAATATGCTGTTGCAGAATGAGGACATTGCACACAATGAAAATCATTTTGAAGATAATTCTTCCTTCCAGTAAGATTCAATGCAGAGAAATAAGGCATAAACAGATATTCTGGAATTTTTGGTACCAAGATTAAGTCTTGCATTTGAGTTTACAACCACATTAACTGGGGCGAACGGAAGCGGGGCAAGATAGCTTTAGGTACTGCAACCAGAACAGCATTCTAACCATCAATGTCTGTTACTATATATGCTTCAAACAAACTGGCATGTGTAGAAATCTTGGGTACAAAACCTATAGAAACACAAAGTACCAATGAATGAATGGGTCCAATGAACATCAATTCCCTACTTTTGAGAGTTTTTTGGAATACTGCTCAATAGTCAACTATTCATCTCTGTTGATAAAGAACTATAAAGAGTAACCTGTCGGTTCACGTACTGTTGGTTCTTAGTATGGTATATTATTAGTATAGGACCATTGTGTGACAGTACAAACAACATATTTAACTTTTTGCCATTTTTGGACTGGCAATTTGTTTGAAAACATTTTAACACCTGTTTGGTGTTCTGTTCTTCCATGGGGGTGTCTACTTCAGATATTGCTTATTCTGTAACCTGCAAATTGGTATAGCAAAGACTGCTGCTGTATGAAAATTCTATGCTATGTCCATTATCAAACTTTGAGCTTCAGACTTCTGTTCAACATACTTAGAACCCAGTGGTACCATCATACAATTATAGTTCATAGTTACAGTGAGATTTTGTTTTACAGTAGTGAATGGGTAATGTATGCAGAGAGGCTTTTACCAAATCATTATTTACTTGATTGCACAGTTTTTTGTACTTTCAATGTATATACCGTATATTTGTTTCTTAGTTTTTTAGGTACATTTATTTCTTTTAGTTCCCAGTCAACATTCCACTGTCCTTGTTTATAATCTTTCTGTGGTAGTGTTTATCTAGTAGGTTACCATTTGATGTTCCTTTTTTGCTGTGGCCACTCACCTGTATTCTACTTTCTATTTCTACAATCTGTTGGTGACCCTGGCCCATCAATGGCCATTTTCTCTTTGCCAATTGTTGCTGAATGTTGTAATTTTGTGTTTTTGATCTGGTGGGGTTTTCTCTGCCGGGTCATCATTGACATGTTAAAAAAAAAATGTGCGGAGCAGTAGTTGCTAAACAGAAAGTGCAACATATTGATGCAATGACTCAACTGAGCAAATATTGAAGTGCCCTGTCCTCTTCGACACTTAGGTTTATTTATCTCCTGTTTGGGTAGTCCCTTCTTTCTTATTTTTCTTTCACCATAAAATCCTCTTCTATTCTCGTTTTACATTTCAATCCTGTTTATATTTTATCCAAATCCACGTGCAGAGGTAAATTGGCATGTAAATGCCAACCCACTTCCCATTTCACACAATATAAAAATAATACTTCATACGTTTTTACACTTTTCAAAATTCACCTTTTTTATTGGGGGAAGCCTTCTACTTTCTCTGTGTACAACCTCCAACGTCTCAATGTGCATAGCGACAATGCCTTGAAAGAGAAAAAGCAATTACTATGTGCACCTCAAAAATTTACATACAATGTTTACTACCCATAGTTCTAAGAAATTGATTTCCATATATATGATGGCACAAACGTTTTGTTCTATCCCACACATTTATCAAGGCACTACAATAAAGCAAATTACAAAATTTAATTCCCACAAAATACACTAAACCAGTAATCAAGTTTTAAAATAATTACGGCATAAATCGATATAGGTACCCTTTTGAATCGCCGAGTTGCCGATTACCACAGTTGCCTAATCCAACTCCAAACCCACCACTTCCTTCCACCCACCCACCCACCCACCAGAGGCTTCTAAGTTTGTATCTTGCACCCTGCTTTCTCCTCTTGTTACTGTTTAGCCATCTTTCTCCTCCTCCTCTCCCCCCATCTTCGACCTCCTTCCACTACCTCTGTATTCCTCTGGGACAAAGTCTGATGATGAAAAATAAGTACTGAGCCCCAAAAATAGGTATCAATGGGGACCCCCGGCAACCGCTTCCACATATTAAGCACTGCACGATGCAAGCCAGACATTTGCACTGTAATAATTGATCAGCGCTGTATGGTGTATATAGAATTCCATAGAGAGGGAGAACAGGAAGAGGAGAAGGGCTTTAGGTAATTTTAAAATTTCTGACACAGAGGGAAGCGTGATCGACTGCAGAAGAGAGGAAGTGTCTGGATTTGGATCTAGAACAAAAACACTTAAACAGACATGAAGCTTGTGTGAGTGCGGGAACATTACGAGTTATCAGTGAAGCTGATGGAAGAATGCAAGAATAAAGTAGAACATTTTAAAAATAGAACTGATCGTAGACATATCACTGTCACAATAATGTCTCCACCTACTTCTCACTTACTACAATGCCTAAATTGTATTGAACATGTCAATTCGTCAATAGAAAAGGTATACCTGGTATCATGCAATGCAGGCTCTTTATGTGGTCCTGACTTACTCCACTCTCTGTGCAAACCTTGTCAATAAATCTCGTAATGAAGCGCACAACAGAATTGGTGATGTCATTGTTTTCAGAATCCTCAAACCCACTTTCAGTGTCATAGCTCTCAGCCACACTGCCTGCAATGCTAAACAGTAGGGGGAAAATATGAGCAAAATATTTCTTTTACAAGCAAAATATTTCTTTTACGTGCAAATGAACAGCAGCAATCTAGAATCTACACAATTCCTAATAATTTAAACTAAAGTAATACTGTAGGCTAAAAATACTGTAGCTGGTGTACGTGAGGCAAGCATAATAGTGTATCACAGCCTTCCAAAGCTCAAGGTACTTGGTAACCTAACTAGTAAAGCAATCTGGGTCCATGTGTAAAAATACAAGTTTTCTTCTATTGATGGCTGGAGCAGAAATAGTTAATAAGAGTCAACAATGAGTCAAATGCAAAATGTGTAATCCCAGCAAAGTATTATACATCCTGCTTTTTAATGCTGTGACATGTAGTGTATGCTATTTCAAGAAAGTTGTAAAAAAAAGCTAGGACTGCCCAATCTTATGAACCCAGGGAAACATCATATCAAACTAAACAGTGGCCACCCAAAAATCATTCATCATGATAATGTGTTTAAATTAGAGATACTTGATTACTTCAATGTATCCACCCAAATTCACGATATGCAATTCTCTCATCCACACCAGGTTTAAACATAATCCTGACTAAAATGCACCACCAATCAGAGTATATATAAGTAATATCAGTAAGAATACATTTGAAGACAGTTTGTATGCACTTGAATGTATTGTATATCACCATTCATATATCAAATGAGTTGAGAGTTAAAATGCAGTGCTCAGAAAAGCGTTCATGCATAAAGTGAAGAAAGATGAGAATGCACAGAGAAGCTATACACAATTGACTAAAAACTATATCCAAAACATCATTTCGGCATTTCATCACAAGGATAATCAACACATGATATAAACATAGGCTAAAATCCTCTAGTTTTTATGTTAGGCTTCAACCATTACAGAGCAATTGCCGGAGCATCGATGACTAAAGGTGAAATAATAATACTTGGCATTAAACAACACTACTGTCAACGGGGGGCAAATAGAGCCCAGATAACTATCAGCAGAAGCACCATGGGAAGAAAGCCACAAAAATGTGAGCAATCCCCAAAAAGGAAGTGATAGTATCCAAATAACTGCAAGCAGAAGGCTCGTGTGTAGAAACCAGTAGGCATGCAAGGATTTCCAGAGAAGGTGCATGTGAAATGGATAAATTAAAGCAATACTCCTTGGATGATCCAAACTTGAGGCATGTTGTGCATTTTAAATTGCAAAGACACAATGTAGAACAAGCATTTGCAATGCAATAGGTCTAGTAATTGCCGGAGTTTAAGCTAATGGCATTGTAAATGACAATGTCTTTTGTTTATCAGTTTTTTTTATAATGAACACATAAATAAAAGGCATTGTCATTTACAATGACAATAGCTCAGACTCTTGTAAATGCAAGACCTGTTTAGTTTCAAATAAGGGGCCGCCAGTGTCCCGGGCTGGCTGGAAAGTAAAAGCGCATGGAGTACTGAGTGTTGCAGGAAAGCATGTCCTGCCTGCTGCAGAAGAATATCATTAAAGAAAATAGTGCTTATAGATAGACTAAATAAGACATAGCGTGTAACAATAGTAGAAAAAGTGGCAGTCCTCATGGGAGGTTAGAAATGAAGACAAGGCGGAACTAAGGAGGGACTTTTCGCAGGGACTATTTTAAATATGTTCTGTGGCATTTAAATAATAGCCAGTTAAGTTAAACGGCAAAAAACATAAAACCTGGGTTAGATTGGGTATCAGACCGTCATCAGCCAAACTGGAAACAGGCATATAAGACCTATCGGTATTACCAATGTTTTTTAGGCATGCGGTACAGCATCACAAGTGCTGTGCCACATGGCTAAAACACACAAAAACATGTGAAAAAGTGGTGTGAAAGCGCTCTTTTAAAATGAAGAGCATTTTAAAGGAGTTTTAAATGGGTTGAGGGATGTGGAGGGAGTTGGGAAATCAACAACACACCGGAGGGGGGCTTAAACTGTATAGCGGATGGGGGCAAAGCAACACGAAGTAGAGAACACGGACAAAAGAAAGCAACATGTAGCACTTTGGGGAAAAACTCACGGCGACAGAAAGCAACAGGAGTGCCGATGGGGGGAGGGAAGCACATGGGTGAAAGAGAAATAGTATGGAGAGGGGAGAAAAGCATATGAGGGAGACAGATGAAAACACGAGTGTTGTCATGGAGTGCTTAAACAAAAAGACAAATAAGTCCCCAAAAGCGGACAGAGGAATCACAAAAAACAGCAAATCAAAGAGATAATTAAAAAGGCTAATGGTCCATGGGACACACAAGATAGAAAGGCTGAAACAAGGAAAGCCATATAACAGAAAGCAAGCAAACAAACAGGAGTGTCAGTAAAGTCAACCAATTGTAAGCAATGACTGGGCTGCAAGCCCCTGTAAATTGTAAGCAATGGTCGTGCTTCAAGCCCCTGTATGTTCTCAGTAAGTCCACATACAGGGCCAGATTCCAATGCGGTTAGGAAGGCCTCCTAACAGGATTTGCTCCATACGAATTGGAAATATGCATTTCCGACTGACTCGGAAAGGTTTCTGACCGATCGAGTACGATGCGAGTTAGGCGTAAGGAATATCCCAATCCGAACCCGACAGCATTCGGAATGACTGAACAGTACAGAGCAAAATCGTACATCTCTACGTTTCTGAACGACCGAGTACGATTTGGACAGTCTTTCCGAATCGTGCCGTCCGACTCGAATCTGCATTCGGAATCAGACTTTGGGGGCCCAAGGCAGGCCCCCCTGCACCCGGAGTCTTACCAATCGGGCCAGTGGAGGTACCCATGGGTCCCCCACTTACCAGCTGTGCACAATTTGGCATGCACCAGGGGGTGCCCGCCACAGGGTGCCTGATTTTACCCAGCCACCGCTTACTTTAATGGGAGCCTATGCATTCGGTCGAAACATAGGCTTCCATTGAAGTCAATGGGAGTCCGACCAAATCGTATCTGGAAGCATCCGGACTCTCCCGATCCGAGTGGGTCGGAAGCCATTCCCAAACCTATTCGGTCGGGAAGATTTCCTAACCGCGTCGGAATCGGGCCCTCGGTCTTTTGCAATCAGACAGCTTGCACCATCTCTATTATGCTTGCCCTAAAAAGGCATCCTTGTAGCCAGAAAAACCAAGTAACAAAAGAGTATGCTGAATCTACAGTCAAGTAATAAAGGTACTTGCCTAGATATAATTAAGATTGTTCTCTAAGATCCTTATATTACATTGCAATTCCAGATATGGGAAAACTGTTAACAGTAGACAAGCTTACCCTTGCATTAGACTAGTAGTTAGAAACAGAAGTATATTTTAATTTGCCATGGTTTCATGCTGTCCCAGTCTTACAGTATAATATTTATTTTGTTTGTTTTTGAGGACAGCCTTGAAGCTGTTGAGATGATACTGTTTAAATAACAGACTACTGAATGGAAGAATGCACTTTAAGAAAATAATTCTTATTGAGATAATATTTATTTATTTATTAGTTAAGTATTTATATAGCGCACTTCTACCCGTGGGCGTCAAGGCGCTTATTTAAAGTTCCTGACTGCTAAATAGCAGATCCCCATGTTCTGGGTAGAGGACACCGGAATGTATATGTACTGATTAAAAAGATCCCAAAATCTGAGATATATTTAAATACTTTTTAAAACGGAACTGTACTATTGTGGTGGCTAAAATAAGCTAAAAACGAACAACAAAACAGAAAGCAAAGCTTCATACCATAGAAAGTGGCAAAATGAACAATATCACATTAATCTACAGTACTGCTAAGAATGTTCTTACCTATTTGTGACAAGACTGTTGCTCCCACTTTCCCAATCCCCTGTTGCTGATGTTCTTAACAGCTTATTTTTGCTGGTGTCCAGTGGAACGAGCAAATAAACCATGAGGTTAGCAAAATGAATTGCCTGGCTGAAAACCGTACTTTCTTCACTCTGTACCAGTTCCTGTTGCTGTTGTTTGCTAAGAGTTGGCCACAAGCGCATTTGTTCAGCTGCTATATCCATGATAGTCTTATCCTTATCCAAGGCTGACGTTTTCTTGTCCTGGAAAGATATTTTAAATAAAGACATTTAAAATTAAGAAAATGTAATATTCCAAGTCATATTTGATGTATAAAATAAGATTTTTAGTGGTAGCGAGAGTATCTAACAAGGTGAACCATTTTGTTTTTATTTAATATTATTTCACAAATACAACATTTTAAGAAAGAACAAACAGAGTAAGGTCCATTCCCTTCTGAGGTAAGCCAAAGCACTGATTATGAGTTTGGCAGATGGGATAGTCAGTCACAAACATGACGGATATTCCATCTCCTGTATTGTCAGTTCCACAGAACTAAAGAACAAGTTACTTACCTTCGGTAACGCTTTTTCTGGTGGATACAGTATATGCCTGTGGATTCCTCACCTTATGAATATCCCCTGCGCCAGCATTCTGCGGAAAGTTTTCCTTCGCTCTCCACGCCGACGAGGTCGTCACAATACCATGGCTCCGCACGCGGCTCCACATGACGTCACTGGAGCCATAAGAGGACCACGTCGGCGTGATGAAGTCAGTTCCACCCATTTTTTCCGTGCCACCGAGGCGAACGGGCTGACCGACCATAGAGACAATGCATACATAGTACACAGTATTCACACAAATACACACAGTGTAAGATGAAAAAGGAAAGCAAACATTTCCTATAAACCTACTCAAAGGCAAATAGAGGCAACACAAAATGACAATAATTAATAACCATATTAACCAATACCTCTTTTAAGGTATAAAAGGGTGGACAACTGGGAGGCGGGTGGGTCAGTGAGCAATCCACAGGCAGATACTGTATCCACCAGAAAAAGCGTTACCGAAGGTAAGTAACCTGTTCTTCTGATGGATACATCTGCCTGTGGATTCCTCACCTTATTAATAGAATCCCACAGCAGTCCCAATCCCGGAGGAGGGTGTCCACCCTTCTATACCAAAAAGTCTTGCAAAACAGAGCGCGCAAAATGGCCATCCCTCCTCACTTCGGAATACAAGCAGTAATGCTTCGCGAAAGTGTGGAGGGAGGCCCAAGTTGTGGCCTTACAGATGTCCAACACAGGAACACCTCTGGACAAAGCAGAAGTAGACGATTTAGCCCAGGTAGAGTGAGCTCTAATGCCTTCAGGAGTCTCCTTACCAGCCAGAGCGCAGCAGATCTTCATGCACAAGATGATAAACCTAGAAAAAGTGCGCTGTGCACCGCCTTGCCCTTCATACGACCAACATAGCCCACAAAGAGCTGATCGTCCTGACGGAAGTCCTTTGTTCTATCAAGATAGAAACTAATCGCCCTCTTAGGGTCCAAACGCTGCAGCCTCTCCTCCTCCTTGGAAGGGTGAGGGGGAGGATAGAAAGTAGGAAGGGTAATGGACTGCCCTAGATGGAAGGGAGTTACAACCTTAGACAGAAAAGCAGCCCTGATCCTAAGTACCATCCTTTCAGCATGTATGGTCAAAAACGGAGGCTTTGAACTCAAAGCCTGAAGCTCACTCACCCTCCTAGCCGAAGTGATAGCCACAAGAAAGACCGTTTTAAATATCAGCAGTCTCAAAGGACAACTATGCATAGGTTCAAACGTGGAACCCATTAAAAAAGTTAACACTAAATTCAAATCCCATGTTAGTAAGCCCCTTAATGAACCTTAAAACTATTGGAGACTTAAAAAGAGACGGCTGATCAGGCAAACAAAGAAATGTCAAGAAAGCCGACAAATATCCTTTAACAGTGGCCACAGCACAATCCTGCTGGGCCAAATGAAGCGAAAAAACAAAGAACAAAGATGAGCTTTTAAGGGATCAATAGACTTCTCTCCACACCATCTAACAAATTTTGACCACCTGTAGGAGTAGAAAGACTTGGTGGAGTGTCGCCTGGCCGATAATATAACATCCACCACATCAGGTGGGAGAGAGAAAGAAATCAGGTTGCCCCGTTCAATCTCCAGGCATGAAGCTCTCCACGTCCGGAAGACGTATTGAACTACCTCCGGATGAAGCCTCCACTCGTGGTCGGCGGAGAACTGCCGACTGAGACTGTCCGCACGAACGTTCAGCACTCCGACCAGATGATTTGCCATCAAACAAATCCGATGGTCCTGAGCCCAGGACCAGAGCCGCAACGCTTCTCTGCAGAGACGGTACGACCCTACTCCTCCCTGCTTGTTGACGTACCACATCACGGCAGTGTTGTCCGTCAGGACTTCAAGTGATTGACCGTGAAGGGAAGGGAGAAAGGCCTTGAGCTCCAAACGTATCGCCCACAATTCCAGAAGATTGAAATGAAGCAATCTTTCCTCTGGAGACCAAAGTCCCTTTATCTCCAGATTTCCCAGATGAGCACCCCACCCTAGGGTAGAGGCATCCGTTATCACTGTGGCCACTGATGGAGGAAGGTAGAAGGGCTTTCCTTGTGACAGATTGCCCCCCACGCTCCACCAAGACAGATCCACTGAAGCTTCTCTGGAGATCCCGACTGACTCCCTGAGATCTCCATTGTGCTGATACCACTGCCTGCGGAGGCACCACTGAAGCGCCCTCATGTGCCAGCATGCATGGTCGACCAACAGAATGCAGGAAGCGAACAGACCGAGCAGGCGAAGGACCTTCAGAACCGGAGCAACCGCTCCATTGTAAAACAAGGGAATCATTTCCTGAATGTCGAGAATCCTTTGCGGAGGAGGAAAAGCTTGACACACAGTGGTATCCAGTACTGCCCCTATGAACAGGTTGCGCTGAGAGGGCACTAGGTGAGACTTCGATACATTTATCGAAAAACCTAATTTGTACAACAGCTGAACTGTTACCTGCAGATGATGAAGCACCATCTATGGCGACTTTGCCTTCAGAAGCCAGTCGTCCAGGTAGGGAAAAACCGGGATTCCCGACCTCCTAAGATGGGCAGCCACCACCGCCATCACCTTGGTGAAGACTCGAGGTACAGTAGTAAGACCGAACGGAAGAACCACAAACTGGTAGTGTTGCGACCCAACCGTAAATCGGAGATACTTCCTGTGTGACTTCAGGATTGGGATGTGAAAATACACATCCTGTAAGTCGATAAACACCATCCAGTCCTCTTGCTGCAGCGCCTGAAGAACCTGCGCTAGGGTGAGCATCTTGAATCTCTCCTGCTTGAGATAGATTCAAAATTCTGAGATCCAGGATTGGACATAACCTGCCATCCTTTTTGGGAATCAGAAAATACCGGGAGTAGCATCCCTGACCCCTTTCCTGCTCCGGAACCACCTCTATTGCACCTTTTTGTAACAGAGTAAGAACCTCCTTTTGAAGGAGAAGTAAATGATCCTCTGTGGAAAACCCTTGGCAAGGAGGGTAAGGAGGAGGGAATTCCCTGAAGGGAAGGGCGTACACATTTTCTACCAGATCTAAAACCCAAAGGTCTGAAGTGATCGATTTCCAATCTTGTAGAAAAAGGGTAAGCCGACATCCCACGGGACCTACATGAACCAGGATGGCGGATCTAGGGCTGCTTTCTCGCATTACCAGGAGGGGCTGGGGAGGTACAGGAGGAGGAAGGTTGATGCCTGGCTCCAGGAAGGCGACCTCAGACTTTACCCCATAGGACTTATACAAGGGGTTTTGTTGCTGCTGCTGCTGCTGAGGCTGTCTGAAACTTCAAAAGGAAGACTTCCCAAAGCCTCTGTATCTTTTATAACCATAACCTCTCGCCTGTGGTTGCAGACCCAAAGACCTTGCTGTGGCTTTACAGTCCTTAAATCTTTGCAAGGCAGAATCTGCCTTGTCCCCAAAAAGTCTGGACCCATCAAAAGCCTAATCAAGAAGAGCAGCCTGGACATCGGGAGAGAACCCAGAATACCTCAACCACGCATGTCTTCTTGTTGCAATGGATGAACCCATCACCCTGGCAACAGAATCCGCCGTGTCCAGGCCAGACTGGATGACATGGCGAGCTGCAGCCTGGGAGTCCGCCAACACCTCACTCAGATTTCCCCTGTCTTCCTCAGACAACTTAGGAAGAAGCTGTTTGACAGAGTCCATTAGGGCATGAATGTATCTACCCAAGAGACAAGTGGCGTTGGTAGATTTCAGTGCCATGCTAGCTGAAGAAAAGACCTTCTTCGCAGACTGTTCAGCTTCTTGGAATCCCTGTCGGCCGGAGCTTGCTGAAAAGCCCCTGTAGACTGCTTCGAACAAGAAGCCTGCACCACCAAGCTCTCAGGAGAGGGGTGAGATGAAAGGAACACTGGATCCCCAGGAGCAGGTCTATATCTTCTGGACACTGACCTTGAAACCGCAGGAGCAGAAAGAGGGTTGCACCACACATCGAGGATTGGCTCAGTCAGTGCATTATTAAAGGGCAAGAGTGGTTCAACCACCAAGGACGGAGAATGAAGCACCTCCACAAGAAGATTAGGCTTATACTCAGCCATAGGGAGCTGCAAATCCAAGGGTTCTGCAGCCTTCCTAATCACAGAACGGTACGGAGCAACCTCCTTCGAGGGGGAAGCCTTCTGATAAACAAAGTCCTACTCTGGAGAAGTGTCAAGTCCACTTGCCTCACACAAGTTCTCAAACACATCTTCTGTGTCATACACTTCCCCTTTCTCCCTCTCATCTGCCTGGTACTGCTCCTCCTCCAACAACCTCTGCGCCTCTCTCCTCGAGCGCATCTTCGGTTGCGGCGTCGGCGGTGCCACACGCTTCGTCGATGGCTCCGGGAGCGGCGTCGAAGGAGAATCCGCTGTAGCAACCGGCGCCGATCGAATCCGAGAAGCTTCACGGGATGGAGCCGGGGACTGCCCATACGGCATCGACATCCTCGGAGCCGGAAAATGCCAGGACGGTGTCGCCAGCATGAAAGGCGCAAAGGGGGCCTGTGGATACTGGTGAGGCACACCCAAATTAAATGTCAAAGGACCCATAGGACCCGAATGTGCACCAGAGGGGTATGTGGCGGTGGCGAACACACCATACATTGCATTTAGAAAATGCGATGGATCCGAACCCGGCACCGGAAACTGTGGATATTGAGCCAGTTCGGGATCCAAACAAGGCACCTCTGGAGTCGGAGCCGCTGGAGCCACAGGCGCCGAAGGATCCTCAGCATCAGCCGGATTCGAAACAATCTCTGGAGACGGTGAGAATCTCAGCGTCGAAGACTGCTCCGGAGTCCCTTTGTATGCTGGAGAATGAACCGGAGTCGCCTGAGGAGACACTGAAGGAGAAGGAGAGACAAAGTCCTTTACTCGACGTCGAGGAGTTGGAGAAGGCGACCTCGACACCACAGCCTTCGACGACCGGCGCCAAGAAGAATGTCTCTTCTTCTTCTTATACTTCCTCTTGGAGTCATGCGACGTCGATGACCTGGACTTCGACCTTTTTTGACCCCGCTTTTCTTTTCTTGCCTTGGCCATATACAGCTTGGCCTCCTGTTCTTTCAGAGCCTTCGGGTTCATCTTCCTGCAGGAAGAACAGCCCTCGACGTTGTGGTCAGACACAAACGCCAAAGACAGTCTTCATGCGGGTCAGTAATCGACATGTGACCCTGCATTCCTTACAGGGCTTAAAGCCAGACTTCTTCGGGGCGGACATGCCAAAAGAGAGAAAGATACAATCAAAATAACAAAGTATCCAGTCGAAAGGATGGAGAGTCCCAGAAAAAAACGTTAGCGTCGACAGCGCGGAAAAAAGGGAACTGACGTCATCACGCCGACGTGGTCCTCTTATGGCTCCAGTGACATCATGTGGAGCCGCGTGCGGAGCCATGGTATTGTGACGACCTCATCGGCGTGGAGAGCTAAGGAAAAATTTCCGCGGAATGATGGAGCAGGGGATATTCATAAGGTGAGGAATCCACAGGCAGATGTATCCATCAGAATAGAATTGTAATTTGGCGGACGGTCTATTCGTAATGTTTCTAACAGAGTAACCCTGTTCGCCAAACTCTTAATCAGGCCCTAAGAAATACAATTTCCACAAGCCCTAGCACTTGAACATATGGGATAAACAATTCTAGCAGATTGTATCAAATACAGTACTAGGAGAATTGCAATTTGTCTATATTAGTGCACCCATAACACACTGTTATAGTACGGTAGAGCATCAGCAAGGGCTTTGTAAGGAGGAGGACGGAGCGGACCGGAAGCGGATCGGGACTGTGCCGCTGAACTCCGCTCCGGAAGTAGGAAGCGGTCTAGTCTTAGAAGCGGCCGAGGGGGAGGAGCCACCGACGGAAGGGGACGCAAGACGCCTAAAGAGAGCAGAAACAGGGCTGGCAGCGTGCGAGTCGGGAGAGAGGAGAGAGAGAAAGCAAGAGTACGGCGGAAAAGGAGAGACCAAGGACGAAGGAGCGCGGCGAAGGGGAGGAGCGCAGGAGGAGGAAGGAGAGACGGGAGATGGCGAACCAAGGAGAGAGAACGTGATATTCACGGCGACCAAACCCGGTGGGCTGAAGGGAGGAGAAGACGCCCCGGGTCCCAACGCTGCGGTCCGGGGAACGGGCCGTGGCTCAAGGCAAGTGACTCTTCGGGGACCTTTTGGGTGGGGTTGGTGGGGAAGTTGCGAAGGGAGGTAGGGCACTAGAACAAGGGTGAGACCCTCCCGGACTCCCACACTTCCCTTCCCACACATGCCTTCGGTGATGGTAGCACGAAATACACCGTATAAATAGCAGCCCTGACTCAGACCTGTTTTTGTTTCTTTTCCTCCCTTCCCTCACCTACCGAGCGTCTCCAGTGGCGGATTCCGAACACAGAAAGCCAAGATCCCTCCAAGTGTCGGACGGCCCGCTCAAGGAAGATTCCAGGGACAGTGACTGTACATTTTGTTTGTTAAAAACTAATTATTCAGCCAAATCATACAGGAACATACCCCTAACATACCTACCGGGCTTGCTAGAATAAAGATTCAGTACAATTGCACCTTTTGAACTCGGCGGGTGTTTATTCTTGGGGTCAACCTTCCCGTTAGGGACTCTCGAATACCACTGTTTTGGTGTCAGAAGTGGGATAAAGTCAGGTGTCGACAATGACACACACAGCCCGTGCCTTTTACTATAGAGAGCATCATTAACCAGCTGGCAGAGGGACAGAGACACCTCCAATTGGCACTCGAAGAACAGGCCCAAACAGCCCGAAAAGACAGGGAGGTGTTGCATAGCGCCTTAAGGGATCAAGCCGTCATACTCACCTCCAACCAACAAGTACAAGATACAGCGATACTTAGACTGACAGACGCTATTGTCAGTACAAGAGTCCGTCCTAATGTTCCTGGGTCGGTCCTACAGAAATTTCAAGAAGGGGATGACCCCGATTTTTTTTTTGTTAACTTTGAGAGGGTAGCAACTACCGCTGCATGGCCCCAGGAACGGTGGAGTCAATATATAGCTCCTCACCTGGCTGGGGAGTTACAAGCCGCCTATCAGGCCGCCAACCCCGCTGGAACGACCGCATACGAGGACGTGAAAAAAGCCATTTTAGAACGGCTAGTCTGTGACCAAGAATACTACAGGACCAGATTCAGGAAAGAGAGGTGGAACACTGGAGACAATCCTCGTGCCCTATATTACCGGATCAGAGACTTGGGAAATCACTGGTTAACACCCCATGTATCCACGGTAGAGGAAGTGACAGAAAGTGTATCTAGAACAGTTCCTCGACGCCCTACCCACAACAATCCGTACATGGGTAAAACAACACCCTAACCTCACAACCGCAACAGCGACTTGGCTTGTGCTTTCCACAGATCACCTGAGTTTAAAGTCGGAGTAGCCCGGACCTCCTCTTTTCCACTGAGAAATACACCCAGACCTGAACTAAAACCTCGTATACAGCCTAGACCAGTACCTCCCATCACGAGCCCGGGTAGTCAAGGCCCCCAATGCTATCATTGCTCCGAGTGGGGACACATATCCCGACAATGCCCTCACAAAACCCCGACAGTAGAACCCATGGAAGTAGGGTATTCTAGGGGTCGGATATTTTTGTGCGGTCAGGAGTCCCCTCGATACAAAAAGGACATACTGCTAAACGTAAAAAACAACAGGCATTATTTGATATCGGGTGTCACGTGTCCGTAGTGGATAGGTCCCTAGTTCCCCAACCGCAACTACGAGAAACGGAAAGAGTACAAGTCACCTGTGTACACGGGGATACAAAGTCATACCCAGTCGCAGAGGTCCTCCTCGATATATCTAACGATCCCCAAATACGGAGAGTAGGGGTCATACCGTCCTTACCTGAGGCAATCATTATCGGTACAGACCACCCAAAGTTCGAGCAGTATTTGAATGAGACAAAACAAGAAGCACTAACATGGTTACATGAGGCACCCTTTAGCGAATGTGTCCTAGAGAATGGAAACGGCAAAGACCGGAAAAGCAAGACTGAAAGAAGGGAAGCAAAACAACTGTACATAGAGACACATACATCACATCACGCTTTTCCTATCTCCCTTACAGACCCCGTTGAGGCAGTTCCGATTAGCGTACGCTCAGCCCAGAGGGATGATCAAACCCTTGTCCACGCCTGGGAACAGGTACAGGAGCCAGATACAAACAAGGTAGGCCCATATTTTATTATTAAGAAAGGTTTGCTGTATCGCGCTGTAAAGGAGGGGGAACGGGTCAAAACACAGCTCTTAGTGCCTCTTTCTTTTCGTACCCATGTATTGCAGTTGGCCCACAATCACACAGGGGGTGGACACTATGGGAAAGAGAATACGTTGAAGTATCTCTTAGGCAGGTTTTACTGGCCGGGAGTCTATAAGGACGTGGCGAAACATTGTGCATCCTGTGTGAGGTGTCAATACTTCAATCCCGAAGGGATCAAAAAAGCCCCTCTATGTCCCTTACCAATAATCGATGTCCCCTTTAAGCGTGTGGGCATGGACTTGGTAGGCCCACTTACTCCTTCTGCTAGAGGACATAGATACATCCTAGTCATCATAGACTATGCCAGCAAATATCCAGAGGCTTTTCCTTTGACAACAATGACCTCCCCTGCTGTGGCTAGAGCCATGATTTCTTTCTTTTCCCGGGTGGGTTTTCCATCCGAAATACTTACGGACCAAGGAACCCCTTTCATGTCCCGTTTAGTGTCCCAAGTGTGTAAGATCTTAGGCATCCACCAAATCTGAACGTCGGTTTATCACCCCCAAACAGACAGCCTTGTGGAACGCTACAATAAAACCATTAAAGGCATGCTCCGCAAGGCTATCTCTGAAACAGGGAGGGACTGGGACCAACAACTACCCCTTGTCCGGTTTGCGATCTGAACACTTGAGCAGAAATCTACAGGTTTCTCTCCGTATGAGCTATTATTCGGGAGAAAACCCCGAACCCTATTAGACATGGAAGCCGAACAATGGGAGGCAGAGGACGAGGAGGGACAACCCATACCCAAATACGCAGCCGATTTAAAATCCGCTGTTGCCAAGATCTGGGGTTTGGTACACGAAAACATGGAAAAAGCCCAAGGCACTCAAAAGTTGTATTACGACCGAAACAGCAGATTAAGAGAGTTCGCTCCCAGAGACAAGGTTCTTCTCTTGCTCCCAACGACAGAGAACAAACTACTATCCAAGTGGAAAGACCCTACGTTATCGAAAGAAAAGTCACCCCAGTCACATACAGCGTTCTCCAACCTCTCAGGTCCGGGGGCAAACAAATTTACCACGTGAACCTTCTAAAAAAATGGGAGGAGCCCACTACACCCGATGAGCCAGGGCGATCGGTTCTTACGATAAACACAGAAAGGCCCCTAGAGATATCCACAGCAAACACACAGGAAGCCATAAGTGAGAAAGCACCTGTTGGGCACATTCTGTCCTCTAACCAGCAGACACAATTAACTTCCATGCTTGACCGCTTCCCTGGTCTATTCTCTTCCACCCCAGGACTGACATCCCTAACCCACCATGATATCATTTCACTAGATAACAGTATTGTAAAGTTGAAGCCGTATCGCATCCCTGAAACTAGAAGAGAAGCAGTAGAAAAAGAAGTCACAGATATGTTGCAGGCCCATATCATAGAACCCTCCACAAGCAACTGGTGTTCACCAATAGTGATAGTACCGAAACCCGACGGAAGTCTGCGTTTCTGTATGGACTTTCGCCAAGTAAACAGTGTCTCAAAATTAGACTCATACCCAATGCCTCGCATTGATGAACTAATTGAGACATTAGGGAATGCCAGATATTTAACAACCCTTGATCTGACTAAGGGATATTGGCAGATCCCCCTAACACCCCAAGCCAAAGAGAAAACAGCCTTTGCAACCCCCTCCGGGCTCTATCAATTCAGGGTGCTCCCTTTCGGTCTCCATGGGGCGCCAGCAACGTTTCAACGTCTTATGGATCGCTTGCTGAAGACCCATACTAGTTACGCAGCCGCTTATTTAGACGACATAGTCGTCTTTAGCCCAACATGGACAGACCATCTGAAACACCTAGCAGCTGTATTTTTAGCCATTCAGGAAGCCGGTCTAAAAATAAACCCAAGGAAGTCCCTACTGGTCACGGATACCATACAATACCTCGGTTACACGATACAAGGGGGTCTCATAAATCCACAACTGAATAAAGTAGAGGCAATCAAATCCCTCCCTAACCCCAAAACCAAACGCGACATACGTTCTTATCTTGGGTTCATCGGGTACTATAGGAGATTCGTCCCTAATTTCTCCTCCCTGGCTAGCCCCCTTACAGATCTACTAACCAAGACGTATCCGTCCCGGATACACTCTTGGACGATAGAACACGAACGCAGCTACCAAGCGCTAAAAAACGCCATATGCACGGCTCCCGTATTACATTGCCCGGACTTCCGTAAACACTTTGTCATCCAGACCGATGCTTCCGGTCTCGGTCTGGGTGCCGTACTACAGCAACCTGACTCGGGGGGTGATCTCAAACCTATCCTCTACATTAGTAGAAAGTTGTTTCCTAGGGAATGTCATTATTCCACAATTGAGAAAGAGTGCCTGGCTATAAAGTGGGCAGTTGAAGCACTACAATACTATCTGCTAGGACGCCGCTTCACCATACTCACTGATCATGCCCCCTTAACATGGCTCGTGAAACACAAGGATTCCAATCAACGCATACTCAGGTGGTTCATGTCACTACAACCTTTCTCTTTCCAGACATTGCACATACCGGGAGCCAGACAAGGCTGTGCCGACTACCTGTCCAGGAATCCCTCCACTAAATGGCCCCAACGTCCATTCCTAGAGGGAGAGATATGTAAGGAGGAGGACGGAGCGGACCAGAAGCGGATCGGGACTGTGCCGCTGAACTCCGCTCCGGAAGTAGGAAGCAGTCTAGTCTTAGACGCGGCCGAGGGGGAGGAGCTACCGACGGAAGGGGACGCAAGACGCCTAAAGAGAGCAGAAACAGGGCTGGCAGCGCGCGAGTCGGGAGAGAGGAGAGAGAGAAAGCAAGAGTACGGCGGAAAAGGAGAGACCAAGGACGAAGGAGAGCGGCGAAGGGGAGGACCGCAGGAGGAGGAAGGAGAGACGGGAGACGGCGAACCAAGGAGAGAGAACGTGATATTCACGGCGACCAAACCCGGTGGGCTGAAGGGAGGAGAAGACGCCCCGGGTCCCAACGCCGCGGTCCGGGGAACAGGCCGTGGCTCAAGGCAAGTGACTCTTCGGGGACCTTTTGGGTGGGGTTGGTGGGGAAGTTGCGAAGGGAGGTATGACATTAGAACAAGGGTGAGACCCTCCCGGACTCCCACACTTCCCTCCCCACACATGCCTTCGGTGCTGGTAGCACAAAATACACCGTATAAATAGCAGCCCCGACTCAGACCTGTTTTTGTTTCTTTTCCTTCCTTCCCTCACCTACCGAGCGTCTCCAGTGGCGGATTCCGAACACAGAAAGCCAAGATCCCTCCAAGTGTCGGACGGCCCGCGCAAGGAAGATTCCAGGGACAGTGACTGTACATTTTGTTTGTTAAAAACTAATTATTCGGCCAAATCATACCGGAACATACCCCTAACATACCTACCGGGCTTGCTAGAATAAAGATTCAGTACAACTGCACCTTTTGAACTCGGCGGGTGTTTATTCTTGGGGTCAACCTTCCCGTTAGGGACTCCCGAATACCACAGGCTTTACTTCAGAAAACAATGCACAACATTATTAAAGTCGTAATCACAAGGAAAAAAATTAGAATGTGCCTTAAAGGTGCAGGCTATAAAAAAAAGTGGGGGTCCAGCAAAATCCTGCAGTGTGAGCAGAAGTATAGATTCAAGGCTAATTAATCCTAATTTGCAAAAGAGGGAGTAAGAAGAGAAGAAAGAGACATCCAAATACAATCGAAAAAGGACCTCAGAGCGAAGCTTGGATACCCATCAATTGTCTATGTGATCAATCCTATCATCTGGTCATCCAATCCAGGATAAGATGTATCTCTTGATCATAGAGAACATCTAGTTTGGAGTGATTTCACTCAAAAAGGCCCAAGATCGTCAAAGGATTGGAGCGAGGAGACCAACAATTGCAAAGTGATAGAACAATTGAAAGGAGTGCAGTGCTGAAAAAAGGAAAAGTAAAGTGGTGTATTAAAATAGAATTGTGAGAAAACACTACTTATTTAATATGTGAATCTCACACTCTAAATAAAACAACAGTGCCAAAAGCAGTGTTCAACAAATAACTGCTATGTAAAAAGGTCGACATGTTTCAGCCCAATGGGAACCATTTCTCCCTGCGGCTTTCTTCAGGACCCTTGTTGTCAAATTTTCGCTACTGCAATAGTGTATCAACACAACATATAGTGAAAAAGAAAAAGTGCTTGTCTCACTATCATCTGAAGGTAGGACTCAATTCAACCTTCAGTAAATCCTCCGCTTCAAAAGGATGCAGTGAGCATCTGTCAAGAAAACATATAAACATAGTCTCAGTCTTCAAAATAGTACTCCCAAACGTGCATTTACACCAAACCTCATATCAAAGGGTGCTTACCCATAATGATCGAGGAACGGACCTCACCTCGCCTGGAACCTGGCTCAGGACTAGGAGGCCCCGCTCTGTATTAGAGAGACAAAGTAAACTTCCAGAAAACAGATACTTGCAGTAATCTGAAAAGACTATGCATCTTTGAAGAGGTGCTAGTGAAGGTTACTACTAGCATCTGTATACCAAATGTGTATATACGCAAAATTCACACCTATGTACGCCAAAGTGAGGGATCCCTGGTCCTGGAGCTGTGACAAATGCCCGTGGAAAGTGAAATAGCCACTGGTGGGAAAATAAAAAATGGCCGTTTCTTACTACTAAACCATTATAATCAAAGCCATGTTTGGAGAGGCAATGTAAAAGCACTTTATACATATTCCAGATAGCAAAGTTATCCTAGGTCTGTAAGCTACGATTAATAGAAAATGGAAAATCCTATCTAATCGATAATTTGTATGGTTTCAAATGCACACTAAAAAGATGGTAGTTTAGAGGGCACAGAGAACCAAGAGACCTTTAACCCATTAGTGGTAATTGCCCCGCAATTTGAATCACTGCGGGTAGAGAGGGGTTCTGTAAGGTGCGAGAGGCGCAGTGATAATGTCAAATCATGTCACTCGGAGACGCTACAGACTAAACTGCCTCAAAAGTAACCAGTATTACTGGGAAAGAGTCCTCACCTATCCGTCGTTGCCCTGTTGTGGCTTCCGAGTCAGGAGAAAGGAGGTGACCGGAGCGACCTGCAAAAGGTGTATATAAAGCTTGGAAGCCTCGTAGACGTCAGGCGCGAGCGCATACAATACGCGTCAGCGCATGACCACTGGTGGATGATGAAAAAACGTCAGAGGACTACAGAATGACGTCAAAGCAAGGACGTCTGTAGTTCATATAACGTGTAGGTGCTCTGCCTAGTATCGTCTTTGTGTAACTGTATGTATCACTCACTACGGGGGTCAAGACAGTATCAAACGCACTGGAAGCCTCATAAATGTCAAACGCAAGCGCAAAAGAAGAAGCGTCAGCGCATGACCCCTGGTGGATGGTAAGAACGTCAGAGGACTACAGAATGACGTCAGAACAATGGCGTTTGTAGTTCGTAAAGTGTTTAGGTGCTCTGCCTAGCATCATGTTTATGTATCTATGTGTAATGCAACCTGTTTGAAACAAAAGCACAAAGTGACACTTGTACAAGACAGAAGGTTGTCAAATGGATGAAAACATCATAGTATCGAGACATATCAAAGGCAGGAATAAAAGGGGTATAATCCAAAATGCCACTAAATTAATGTCACTATAGGGCAAAGATGGATGTAATCAAATGATATTTCAGAAATCATTTAAAGGGCAGTCCACAGGATGTCGTCATTGAGGCCCCTGACATCACTTTGTAGTTTGAACACCCATTTCTGTTCCTTAATAAATAGATATTTAGAAATATCACTGATGTGAGACGGTATAATGGGCTTTTCAAGCACTGTCCAAGTGAAATCATCTGCCTTGTGGTTGTTTTCAATGAAATGTCTAGTTAGTCTTGTAATCGATTTCTTGCATCTAAAAGAACTCTTGTGTTCTAGCATGCGAGTCCTAACTTTGCGAGTTGTCATCCCTACATATTTGCATTGGCATGGACAAGTAAGTAGGTAAATGAGATTGTTGCTATTACAGTTAGTGAACTTCTTTTGGATCCAAGGTCTGTTAGTACCTATATCGATGGAAGTAGTATGTGTAGTGTGTGGACAGATGGAACAATTGCCGCATGGAAAGTGCCCTGTCACTGCGGGGAGATCCCATAGAGTGCCTACAGCTCTCTGGGGAATTGATTTCGGGCGTGTGTGTACTAGCCGATCTCGTATGTTCCCAGATCTTTTAAATGAAAACAGAGGAAGGGCCAGTGTACCATCACAAGAGTTCTAAATGCGCCAATGTTTACGGACACTCTTTTGTATCTCATTGGCCATAGTACTAAAAGTAGTAACAAAGGTCATCCGTTCAAGTGTTGGTTTCTCAAAGGCGGGTTCCAGAAGTGCTTGGCGATGGTTGTTAGTAGCCCGCTTAAGTGAACGCTTAACCAATCTGCGAGGGTACTGTCTAGAAACCAATTGTTCCGTTAGAGCATCAGCGTGTTTCTTGAAGGTGTTGTCTGTGGAACAATTCCTACGAACTCGTAGGAACTGACCAAAAGGCAAGTTATCCCTTAGTGATTTGGGGTGTTGGCTATCATACCGTAATAAGGAATTACGTGCCATTGGTTTACGGTAGAGTTCACTCTCTAGACCTGTGGGGGAACAAAAATCGACAGGTCTAGGAAAGCTAACCTTTTGTCATCAATTTCAACCGTGAATTTCAAAAATTGATTTCTGGTATTGAGCTAATGATGAAAATGATGGATGGACTCCCGATCGCCTCGCCACACCACCAACACATCATCTATATAGCGTTTCCATAATCGGATAGATGAAAGAAACGGATTGGTGGAATTGAAGATATGATGCTGTTCAAAAGAATGTACATAGAGGTTGGCCAGACTCGGCGCAAAAATGCTGCCCATGCTGGTACCGGAGACTTGCAAATAGATCTGATCTTCAAATCTAAAAAAATTGTCCTTCATGGCAAGTTTTGCCAATGCCATGATGAAATGAACAGGAGTGATGGAATTCAGTTCAGTTTCATGTAGAATTGAAGACACTGTGTCCAAAGTCTCGTCTTGGGGAATCGAGGTATATAATGCTTCCACATCAAAAGAGACTAACAGGTCTCTTTGCATGTCAAAATCAATGGTGGGTAGCAAACGCAGTACGTCTTTGGTATCTTGTAGATACGTGGGCATCTTGCTCACAATGGGTCTCAAAAAGAAATCTACAAAAGTAGACAGAGGTTCCAGGATCGCTCCTTGTCCCGAGATGATTGGTCTGCCCGGCGGAGGTCTTTGGGCTTTATGTATTTTAGGTAAAATATAAAAATACGGCTTGATGGGGTGTTTGATAAATAGAAATGACGGTCTATTTACCACTGGAAGAAGACCCCACCAATAGACTCCAGAGAATCATTAGTGATATGTCAGATGAAGCACTCTTTGAAGGTTGGATAACCACTAAAGAGTCTCAATTTTTACAGACCAAACACCCCATCATGCCGTATTTTTATATTTTACCTAAAATACATAAAGCCCAAAGACCTCCGCCGGGCAGACCAATCATCTCGGGACAAGGAGCGATCCTGGAACCTCTGTCTACTTTTGTAGATTTCTTTTTGAGACCCATTGTGAGCAAGATGCCCACGTATCTACAAGATACCAAAGACGTACTGCGTTTGCTACCCACCATTGATTTTGACATGCAAAGAGACCTGTTAGTCTCTTTTGATGTGGAAGCATTATATACCTCGATTCCCCAAGACGAGACTTTGGACACAGTGTCTTCAATTCTACATGAAACTGAACTGAATTCCATCCCTCCTGTTCATTTCATCATGGCATTGGCAAAACTTGCCATGAAAGACAATTTTTTTAGATTTGAAGATCAGATCTATTTGCAAGTCTCCGGTACCAGCATGGGCAGCATTTTTGCGCCGAGTCTGGCCAACCTCTATGTACATTCTTTTGAACAGCATCATATCTTCAATTCCACCAATCCGTTTCTTTCATCTATCCGATTATGGAAACGCTATATAGATGATGTGTTGGTGGTGTGGCGAGGCGATCTGGAGTCTATCCATCATTTTCATCATTGGCTCAATACCAGAAATCAATTTTTGAAATTCACGGTTGAAATTGATGACAAAAGGTTAGCTTTCCTAGACCTGTCGATTTTTGTTCCCCCACAGGTCTAGAGAGTGAACTCTACCGTAAACCAATGACACGTAATTCCTTATTACGGTATGATAGCCAACACCCCAAATCACTAAGGGATAACTAGCCTTTTGGTCAGTTCCTACGAGTTCGTAGGAATTGTTCCACAGACAACACCTTCAAGAAACACGCTGATGCTCTAACGGAACAATTGGTTTCTAGACAGTACCCTCGCAGATTGGTTAAGCGTTCACTTAAGCGGGCTACTAACAACCATCGCCAAGCACTTCTGGAACCCGCCTTTGAGAAACCAACACTTGAACGGATGACCTTTGTTACTACTTTTAGTACTATGGCCAATGAGATACAAAAGAGTGTCCGTAAACATTGGCACATTTTGAACTCTTGTGATGGTACGCTGGCCCTTCCTCTGTTTTCATTTAAGAGATCTGGGAACATACGAGATCGGCTAGTACACACACGCCCGAAATCAATTCCTCAGAGAGCTGTAGGCACTCTATGGGATCTCCCCGCAGTGACAGGGCACTTTCCATGCGGCAATTGTTCCATCTGTCCACACACTACACATACTACTTCCATCGATATAGGTACTAACAGACCTTGGATCCAAAAGAAGTTCACTAACTGTAATAGCGACAATCTCATTTACCTACTTACTTGTCTATGCCAATGCAAATATATAGGGATGACAACTCGCAAAGTTAGGACTCGCATGCTAGAACACAAGAGTTCTTTTAGATGCAAGAAATCGATTACAAGACTAACTAGACATTTCATTGAAAACAACCACAAGGCAGATGATTTCACTTGGACAGTGCTTGAAAAGCCCATTATACCGTCTCACATCAGTGATATTTCTAAATATCTATTTATTAAGGAACAGAAATGGGTGTTCAAACTACAAAGTGATGTCAGGGGCCTCAATGACGACATCCCGTGGACTGCCCTTTAAATGATTTCTGAAATATCCTTTGATTACATCCATCTTTGCCCTATAGTGACATTAATTTAGTGGCATTTTGGATTATACCCCTTTTATTCCTGCCTTTGATATGTTGATACTATGGTGTTTTCATCCATTTGACAACCTTCTGTCTTGTACAAGTGTCACTTTGTGCTTTTGTTTCAAACAGGTTGCATTACACATAGATACATAAACATGATGCTAGGCAGAGCACCTAAACACTTTACGAACTACAAACGCCATTGTTCTGACGTCATTCTGTAGTCCTCTGACGTTCTTACCATCCACCAGGGGTCATGCGCTGACGCTTCTTCTTTTGCGCTTGCGTTTGACATTTATGAGGCTTCCAGTGCGTTTGATACTGTCTTGACCCCCGTAGTGAGTGATACATACAGTTACACAAAGACGATACTAGGCAGAGCGCCTACACGTTATATGAACTACAGACGTCATTGCTTTGACGTCATTCTGTAGTCCTCTGACGTTTTTTCATCATCCACCAGTGGTCATGCGCTGACGCGTATTGTATGCGCTCGCGCCTGACGTTTACGAGGCTTCCAAGCTTTATATACACCTTTTGCAGGTCGCTCCGGTCACCTCCTTTCTCCTGACTCGGAAGCCACAACAGGGCAACGACGGATAGGTGAGGACTCTTTCCCAGTAATACTGGTTACTTTTGAGGCAGTTTAGTCTGTAGCGTCTCCGAGTGACATTATTTAACATTATCACTGCGACTCTCGCACCTTACAGAACCCCTCTCTACCCGCAGTGATTCAAATTGCGGGGCAATTACCACTAATGGGTTAAAGGTCTCTTGGTTCTCTGTGCCCTCTAAACTACCATCTTTTTAGTGTGCATTTGAAACCATACAAATTATCGATTAGATAGGATTTTCCATTTTCTATTAATCGTAGCTTACAGGCCTAGGATAACTTTGCTATCTGGAATATGTATAAGGTGCTTTTACATTGCCTCTCCAAACATGGCTTTGATTATAATGGTTTAGTAGTAAGAAACGGCCATTTTTTATTTTCCCACCAGTGGCTATTTCACTTTCCACGGGCATTTGTCACAGCTCCAGGACCAGGGATCCCTCACTTTGGCGTACATAGGTGTGAATTTTGCGTATATACACATTTGGTATACAGATGCTAGTAGTAACCTTCACTAGCACCTCTTCAAAGATGCATAGTCTTTTCAGATTACTGCAAGTATCTGTTTTCTGGAAGTTTACTTTGTCTCTCTAATACAGAGCGGGGCCTCCTAGTCCTGAGCCAGGTTCCAGGCGAGGTGAGGTCCGTTCCTCGATCATTACGGGTAAGCACCCTTTGATATGAGGTTTGGTGTAAATGCACGTTTGGGAGTACTATTTTGAAGACTGAGACTATGTTTATATGTTTTCTTGACAGATGCTCACTGCATCCTTTTGAAGCGGAGGATTTACTGAAGGTTGAATTGAGTCCTACCTTCAGATGATAGTGAGACAAGCACTTTTTCTTTTTCACTATATGTTGTGTTGATACACTATTGCAGTAGCGAAAATTTGACAACAAGGGTCCTGAAGAAAGCCGCAGGAAGAAATGGTTCCCATTGGGCTGAAACATGTCGACCTTTTTACATAGCAGTTATTTGTTGAACACTGCTTTTTGCACTGTTGTTTTATTTAGAGTGCGAGATTCACATATTAAATAAGTAGTGTTTTCTCACAATTCTATTTTAATACACCACTTTACTTTTCCTTTTTTCAGCACTGCACTCCTTTCAATTGTTCTATCACTTTGCAATTGTTGGTCTCCTCGCTCCAATCCTTTGACGATCTTGGGCCTTTTTGAGTGAAATCACTCCAAACTAGATGTTCTCTATGATCAAGAGATACATCTTATCCTGGATTGGATGACCAGATGATAGGATTGATCACATAGACAATTGATGGGTATCCAAGCTTATGTCTGAGGTCCTTTTTCGATTGTATTTGGATGTCTCTTTCTTCTCTTCTTACTCCCTCTTTTGCAAATTAGGATTAATTAGCCTTCTATCTATACTTCTGCTCACACTGCAGGATTTTGCTAGACCCCCAGTTCCTTTCGTTTGTTTTGCAACTATAGGATTAGGGGATTAGAACTGAGGCAGGTCATTAAACTTTCCCTTAGACCCTATCAATCATTTTTGTGTTCTCTTCTTTTTTTTTTTTTATAACTCTTTTTATTAAAAAAACATCGACAACAAGGCATAGTTTCATAAGAACACCGCAGAGGTAGTGGCAAGCACAAGGATTCAGCAATGCATAACACATTTATACAGTTGGAGTTACGGGGAAGGGGAGACATCGTCGTCGTAGAGTCGGGGGGGGGGGGTACATATTTCACCTCGGTATAAGTTCCAGGGGGTCCAGCTTTTATACCATTTTCTGGGGCAGCCCCTTGCAATGTAAACAGATTTTTCTCGTTGCAAGCACCAATCAAGGTCCTTTTCCCAGTCTTTTATTGCAGGTGCCTGGGCAGCCCCCCAGTGCTGCGCAATGTTCCTCTTGGCTATCATACAGGCAAGTGTCACCCAGTGTATGGCATAGGCATTGAGGTCTGTGGGCTCCCAAATATTTAGGAGGCATCTAGGAGCTTCCGGCCGGATGTCAATCTCGAGGGTTTCACTCATGATGGCATGTATCTTGTGCCAATACTCCTGGATGAACCTGCAGTGCCAGAGGATGTGTGTGAAGATACCTGGCTGGGAACACCCACGTCTACATGACCCATCTGTGTGTCCCCCCATATGTACCAATTGGGGCCCCGTAATATATGTTCTGTGTAGGATTTTTAGTTGCACCAGGCGGAGCCGGGCTGAGATTGCTACTGTTTTGGGGGATGAAATGGCCGTCTGCCACCCTTCGTCGTCTAGTTCTATTCCGTCCTCAGTCCATTTTTCCCGCAGTAGGGTCAGGGGGTCAGGCATGTTATTAATTATCTTCCTGTAAGTCAGAGATATGGCACGCTCTGGGAGATATCCATCAAGGAGTCTGTCCTCCAGCGGGGAGTTAGCTGGTAGGGCGGCGTCCCTTGGTAAAGCGGCCTGTAGCGCGTGGCGGACCTGAAGATATCTGAACAACTCTGAGTCAGCCATTGAGTGTTGCGTCTGGAGCGTGTTAAACGACTTCACTCCCTCCTCCGTCCAGAGATCTCCGATAGTGGAAATACCGATAAGGTCCCACTTATCAAAACCTTTTGAGTCGCCCAGGTATCCTAACTTTTGTGAGTCCCAGAGCGGGGTGGCTAGCGTAAGTTTGTTCGCCCAACCCAGCGATTTTGTCGCCGTATGCCATACCCTAACCGTGTGGTTGGTGGGCCCCGTAAGCGGGATCTTGCCAGGTGCGGAGTACAGTGCACGGTTGTAGGTCCCGCCGGGGAGTAGCCAGCGGTCCATACGAAATCCAGGGGAGTGTTCTCTTCTTTATAAAAAGAAGTGACGAGAGTCTTCTAAATTATGCTGACGAGTTGGAAACAACTGCAGGGGGCTAAATGCTATGTTGCTTTTGCTCTAATGAAAAAAATCAGGAACTTCTTATTTATCTGAAGCCTTATTCTGCAACATCTCAAACATCATTTCTCTGAGGAAAGCATGTAATAACCAATATCCTGCAGTCTGTTCCCGAAAAAGATCCCTCAGAGATACCAAACAGCTGCTTAGCTCGAGGTAACTTAATTTATTGGGTGAATTGTTTCCCAGATTCAGCCTGGATCACAGCACAGAGAATGCAACTATGCCGCACACGTGAGTTCTAAGACTCATTGGCTTTACAAATAAATTTGTGTACTGTTCATCATACATTGTAATTTTGAAAATGAAGTAAAAGTACTGCAGCTCTTGGATGTCCACCAGGGTTTGAGGGTTGTGATGATATAAAAACAAACTACCCCAAAGTGTTCCCTAACATGAGAAACCATTTATTACTATCTTAACTCCAGCATTGCTGTCCATTTTGTAAGATGTCTAACTTTGGTGTCAATATCTTAAGATTCTGAGATGTGCAAAATGTTATTGCATCTACACAGTTGCCCCTCCTAACAAATTTGCAATCATTTGACTGAGAATCTACTTGACATAAGGCAGAAATGAACAATGGTGCTACTTACATTTAAATAAAGTGTTAGGCCATGTTATACTACTTATTAAGATTTTCTTTTACATTGCATATTAGGAACGTGTCATGGAAGCTAATTTTAGGGCGAATGTTTTGAAAATACATTGCATTGTCATCATTTTATCAATATTTTCTTGCGAAGTTTAAGCTTCCAAGGTCAATGGCGAGAGAGAGGCTTACTTGGCACACATATTTATGTAGAGGACTATCCACCGCGACAGCTTCCTGCTTTGCGCTAATTTATCTTTTCTGGTCACTTCAAAATTCACAAAGAAATGGTCGTCTACATGGAGGTTCATAGCACGATCAATGTTTAAACACAAGGCAACTTTTAAGGTCAACCTGATGAAGCCTCCCCTCCTCTCTCACGGGCTGTGGTAGAACAAACAAAATTGGTACGTTGATGGATTGTATGACATCTAAGGGGGATTCCAACTTTGACAAGAAGCTGGCTGGAGCCCTGAGAACCATTTGTGTGGAAAGAAAGTGGTATAAGGAGGTTGCACCGACAGTGCCTGCAGTTTACTCGCATGGTGCACAGGAGTGATCATGATAAGAAATATTGTTTTAATTGTTAGAAGCCATAAGGAGCAACTATCCATAGACTCAAATGGAGTGCACATAAGGAACGTGAGAACTAAATTACGGTCCCATTGTGACATAATGAAGGGTTTCTAAGGAAAGGCCAGGCCTGTCACAAAACAAATCGCAGCTGGCGATTTGACAAGAAAAGTTTGGTATGGCAAATACACAACATATAACCTTAGACTATGCACACTGCAAGTCCTTACTGGACCAATGACAAAATAAACACAGCATAAAAAAACGTGTCCTGCAAAGAATCAAGATGCCGGAAACCACATGAGGCAACAAACTTCTCCCAATGTCCAACATGAATTAATTTTGTTAAAGAATGTCCAGCTGTAAGGATGACATCCACTATCTTGGGTAGCAGTTCGAGAAAAATCTCAGCTATGGTTGCTAAATCTCCATGCATGGAGGTGTAGGTTTATTACACTCAGGCGCAGGATCATTCCTTTTTGCTGAGACAGGAGTTTCTCTCTACCGAAATCAAAGGACATAGATTTATTTCCTAGACCTCTGGGTACCACACACTACTGGCTCAGTCCATGGATATTCGGATGACTTGGCCCGGTCTGTTATGACTTTCCTCAGAACTTGAGGTAGAAGAGGGAACAAAGGGTACAAGACACCCATATCTCATTGCGGTCAAAATTTATTTCACTGTGACTTTCTAAGAGGAAACTCCAGTGTACACTAGTTTTGCCAACCAATCTAACCAGGCATGCCCCACTATTCGAAGATCGTCTTTGACACCTCAGAATGGAGACACCATTCGTGGTCCGCTAACTGACACCTGTTAAGCTCATTTGCCCTACCAATTAGCAACCCTATCAGGTGGTTGGTAATCCAGGATATCTTTTGTCGACCAACCACATGCAAAAGGTGTAAGGCCTCCGACAATGAATTCAGGAATTCACTCAGACCTGTTTATTGCAGTACCACATAGTGGGCATGTTGTTCCTGAGGACCTGCACCAACCTCTCTTTAGTGGTAGGCAAGTAGGCGTTTAGGGGCACTCAGATTGCAAGAATCTCTAACAGACTTATATGGAACTGGTCCTCCGCAAAAGATTAGAGGCCTCTGACCTTCACCAATTCTAGATGGCGGAGAAGCTTCTCCCAGAATTGTGGAGTCTCAGTGGGAAAAGGAGAGTGCCCTGCCACAAGTCAGGATGGCAACCATCTGCCACTAGTGCAGATTCTGAGCCGTTTCCTGCAAGATCTAAATAAAGATGGTCAGGTCACCCTAATGCTGACCCACTAAAACCCGAGGTCCCACTGTAGGGCCCTCATCTGCCATCTGATATACGAGACAAAGAAGATGCATGAGGACAGGAGTCCAAGAAGCCACGTAACTATCCTCACAGACACCCAGGATTGACCTTAAAAAGTCTGGATCATATCCTAAATGTGCTGAAAACATTGCAGTGATGGGAAATTCCTGAACCCTAGCTTGTCTAGGATAGCCCGTATGAAGGGAACCATCTGTGCAGGACTAAAGTGGGACTTCGACCTGCTGATGGAAAACCACCAAGGAATTGTAGAGGGTGACCATTGCCAGGGGTGGTCTGCAACTAGTCTGTCAGTCAACCAGTCAGTGAGATATGGGAATACAAGTACTTCAAAAATTATCTGCGACCACCGCTATAACGTTTGTTAAAACCTGAGGGGCAGAGGTGTGGTTAAAAGGCAGCACTGGAAATCAGAAGCACAGCCCCACCATGAAGTGTAAGATACGTATTTGGGACTGCAGGAGGGTTATATGAAAATATGCCTCCTGCAAGTCCAGCAGCACCATGCAGCCTCCAGGATTCAGTGCAGAAAGAATATGCACAAGAATGAGCAATTTGAATCTGTCATTCCTCAAGAAGGTGTTCAACGGCGGGCAATCCAGTAGACTCCTGAAGCCCTTGTTGTCCTTTTGCACAAGGAAGCAGCAAGACTAGCATCCCATAACGTTCCGAGTCTGGCGTTCTTTCACCAGAGGGATGTTGATTTGCTGCACTAAAATTAAGGCCTGGTCTGCAGAGATCTGTCCTGGTGCAGGGTGGGGATGAAAACAGGGGAATGTTATGAGGAGGGAGCAAAATGAAAGGCAGGGTGTAGCCTCCTTGAACAATATGTAACACCCATCAGTTGGTCAGATGGTATGGATGTCCAGTCACAAAGAAAATAACAGATTCTGTCCATTACTGCCCAGCTATCGGACTTAAATGACTAATCAGTGCAGCTTGGAGGACATTGCAGCAGGGGAAGAGGAAATAAAAGACAGCTGCCCGTGCTGGTGTGAGAGGTTTTTAATGCCAAAGTGTTGTCTACTGTAAAAAGTCTGGGCAAGTTGCTGCACTGGCTGAGAAGCCTGGCATTGCTGGTATGGCAAGTTTCTTGACTAGCTCCTAAGCTCCTAAACTTTCGATGTTGTAGCTGGAATTGTCAGGCTGGTGACCATAATCCTTGGGATTGTGCTCTGGTGTGAATATCTTCAGGGTATGCCCAGACGGGGGTCCCTTGTTCACGTTGCCACTGGATTCAAGCTAGCCTGGCTGATGAGGGGTGTTACCCCAAAACTGGTCCTAGGATGCTTATTTCCGGTCCATGGAAGACCTGTCTTGGCAGTTCGGGCTGGACTGTTCCCATGAGGAACAGGGTCAAGACTGATTTGCACATGGCTGGGTTTGAACTGGGGTGGCGAAGTGAGCTAAAGAAAGATGATGGATTCAACCCAGATCTGTGACTGCGGGTGAGTCTCTGAAAAGGTTCAGTGCTCCGTCCATTATCTCCTTGTGTGAATATCTTATATCACACTAACGCCAAATCAGCCTTCTACCCAAAGTGCCAAGTAAGGGACATCCGACATCCCCAGAAAATCAATTTGCTGATAACCAAGCATGCTAATTAAGAATCACACTGGTGCCAGAGTAACCCATGCAGTCAGATGTATTTTAAATATTTCACTACCCCTGAATCAATTGGACAAGTGATGCTCGGAGGTCATCAGGGACGGCTGGCAAGATCTACCGGGCCATGCCCTGTAATGCATGTGTGTACCTGAATAGTATAAATACCATGGTTAGGGAAGCTGGGCCAGGCTGGCTGAGGAAAAGCAATCTTCTTTGAGGTACTCTATACTGGTGACATCTGTACTAAAAATAAAGTGCCTCATTAGAAAATCAGTTTCACCAAGGGCCAGTCTGTGTGGTCTGCACTAAAAAGAAATTAGGTACATAGTGTCTCATTAGAAAATCAGTGCCACCAAGGGCCAGTCTGTGTGATCTGGATACAACTGACCATAGGGACCAAGCATAGTTTTGAACAGGTGGCCATGAGGGTGCCATTAGTGCCTCATTTTAAAGCAACAGAAGCTCCAAGGAAGCTGGGCCTGATTGGAGTATTTCAGTTAGTAAATTAGATTTAGTCTCAGAAGGAGGCACCTAACATCTCACAAGTTCACCGCATTACCACTGTGAAACAGTCACTCTTCCATTAGTACCCTAGGTGTTGAGTTCAGCTCAATTTCAAGAGCAGTGTCTAACCAGCTGTCATGCTGCAGGTCCAAGGAAAGCCCTTTATCCATAGAGTGTTGGGGGACCAAATAGTTCAGCTTCTCGTCATTCTCAGCATCAAGCAGAATATTCTGCAAGCTCTGGCCCTACGGACTGCATATTTTTAATTTCATAGTGTGACATAGGCCTAGCACTGGACAACATCAGCTCGGGGTTGGAGACCTGCATCTGAATCTGCAACTGTACTGACATGGCTAAAGTCAGCTGTGGCGCTAACACAGAGGGGATCACGTAGACAGAGGGGATCCCTACTGGATGACTATGTGTCCTGAGGGGTCAGTTGGCTCAGGGCCCCACAAATCTATGGAGACCAAATGCAATCCACAAGGAACTGGAAGAGTCTTCAAAATCTGCAGCATGGCATCTTTGTAGCCTCAACCTGCTGTGGGGTCAAAGACAGTATAGGAAGCACAAGGTGCACCAGGAGCAGCTGCAGGACCAGATTAGGGTCAGACGATTCTGTAAGCTAGGGGCCCTAGGTGTGACGTCCTTGTGCTTTCTCACCTGATAGTTGATTAAAAGTGGTGAGAAGGGTCAAATCCCACTTAGCTTTGCTGTGCTTTTCAAATTTAACTTACTAAAGACTTCAAGAGGCACCACCCTGTGGAGCAGGATCGGCCCTGCGACTTGGAGCAGAAACGTGACTGCTGCTACGAGTGCATCCACTTATGTTCAGCAATGTAGAGCATCACCTTCCACTTCCTGATTGCCTTGGGGTGCATAAGGGCCCTCTTTCTCACATGACTTCAAGTCGTAACCAGAGCCCAGGCACCACGGCCGAACTGGGAACAGAAACCAGCCCTGGCAGATTGCTGCTCGTCCATCCCGGGAGTTGGGGCTAGTGAGAAGCACCGCTCGCGCTACAGGGGACGGTATTGCAGCACTGCTGCAAAACCGGCTCCCAGTAACAAAAATGGCTCCCAAGGGTACACAACTACCCCCACCCCACAGGCCCATTGGGGAAACATGCCAGGTGCCCGCTACGGCCTGTCCGGTCCTGCCAGGCACCAAAAAGACGCTGTGAGGGTCAGTGACAGACATCTGCTGCCTGCTGTTGCAGCACAACTTGAAATCTATTTTTCTCAGGGAAGACATCCTTCCAGGCCCATTGTCCAAAATGTTTCTCAGGAGCAGTCGGAAGACTGACAAAGTTGGGAGGTTGCTCCAAATTCACGTTGAAGGGCAGGGAAAGAAAGGAACTGATGTCAGTGCACAGTGGTGCCATTTATAGGTGACTTTGCTCCACCACTTCTGTGGCAGTGTAGAGGTGCTGCAGAGCCACACAGTGCCACCTAGCTGCGACAGGGAGACAATGCTCAAAGAATTCTTGGTTCCAGTGTGGAGCATAGGATATTCTAAACGTAGGGAATCTGGGGTGAGAATTATCCATCAGAAATAAAAACTATGGGAATAATTTACAAGTGCCCCTTTCAAATCCATGTCTTTGGAGCCGGTTCAGGAGAAATGTGAGGTGAGATGCACCATATGGGCCGGTTTCTTCAAAATGTTCTCAAAAGGGAAAATGCCTGAAGCCCCTCTGGAGAAGTTGTGCTCTCTATTTGCAATTCAGGGAAGGTACGTATCGCTTTCCTAATTCTTCATCTGCAACAGTCAATCTCTCCAATGCATTCAAGACCTTAGACTGCAAAGGCTAATCTCTAGAATAACTTAAGTAACAGGATAATCAATAGTAATTGCAGCTCCTAATTAAGTGATTCTCTCAACTAACATTTTAAGAATTTCCTACAAATCTTATGTACACTTTACTTCTTTTCAAACTCTAGCCAAAACTTACATACATAATTTCCACACATTAAACTTCCTCATCAATTTGAGTGTGGTGTTCCACATGGAAGTGTGTGTGAAATGAACATTGGACCTAGTGGGAGGTGACAACCATTGAAATCAAATAATTAAAGTGATGACGTGGAGGAACACCATTAAAGAAAAAATGTCTATACAAGTAATTTTACATAGTGAATATCCAAAGTGAGATTCAACCTAAAGTAGAGACACTGGGGTGTTACCTCACACTAGCCATGTGTACAGATATACAAACAAATGTAGCAATTAAATCAAGGTGCTTTTATGTCAGATGACTTGCCAGACTAAATCACAAGCAGATGGGTGTTCAAAAAAGAATACAGTCTCTGACAAACTTTCAATTTCTGTCTGAAACTATGCGTCCTGTTAATTACAATGTGAACTATTTACATATCTCTGGTAGCGCACTGAATCACAGCTGTTGAAGATTGTGGAGAGATAGAAACAAATTAATCCACAGAAAAGCATTATTTTATATTGCCTCTCTGTAAATGTTTCAGAATATTCATGAAAGTTGCATAGGACCAGAGTGGAGCAAGAACGTAGACTATTATAGTCATCACATTCCTCCTCAGATGTTAAGAAGAATGAGATGGCTTCCAGTCTTGGTGAGCAGACTATAGAAAGCTAAGAATTGTGCAATAAAGGCTCAAAAGCACTATTAAGGGATTTGAGTAAATTGCTAGACTTAAACCTTTGATGAAGTTCTATATGTTTTGGGCAATTTATAAAAATGGATCCAAATGTTTGTGAGAAAGAGGCTATTCCCAAGGAATGAGGAGGTTCACAACAGGACAGCAGAAGAAGCACGGATTGACTTGGCAGCTAAAATATCTTTAACAGAACAGGCCAGCAGCCCTAGGCAAAGGGAAAAAAGCAGATACAGAAACTCATTTGCCACACTTATGTTAATTTAAGGTCCATTCCTAGCATGTGTCCTCCAGGAAAATAGGGAAGCAGGCCTCACCCAAAAGCCCACAGAGTTATCGTAACACAGAACATTAAAGCGGAGTCTGTTACAGTTAGGAGAGTATAGTTAACCAGTTTAGATAAAGCAGTTTAATGTCTTACAACAAAAAATCCGATAAAATGTGGGATTATAATACAATTTAAAAACCAAGGAGCAGAGCAAATGTACCAAACGCCAGGTTATATGAGCAGATTGTAAGACAAAACCCGGCAAGGGTTCTGGTGGTCATGTACAAATTTGGCAAGGATGGTACTCCAGCATTTTCCACACCACCAAACGATCAAGAAAGCGATTATGGTCCCAAAGGTTTATCATAAAATGCAATCTACACCAGCTTTTCCACAAAAGCTTATTCATCCCTTGTAACATAGCCCAGGAAGTAAATCAATGTAGTAAACAGTGTGTCCGCACTTCTATTATACGACAACGCCACTGGCTCCCGGTAGCAGATCATATTCAGTTCAAAATGTCTCCAATAATTTATCAAATTCTTCAGAAATAGCTTGTTTCTGATCACACCCACCTAATCTTCTGCCAAGATTCCAAACAAAAAACACGCGAGAAATCTTGCGGCAGACCTACTGCTTGTGTAGAAGTGACTGCCACACTCAATACACCTCATACAAAACTGAATGCATTCACTAAACTGCTGCTTTCGTGTTAACCACTATGAGCTAGTATCTGGATCGTACTGCAACAAAAGTCATCCTAATATAGCAAATGAGATGATTTCAGACAATTTCAGTTACATCCACGGTCTTTTAGTTGCTATGGACAGATGCATAAGTCAACATTTCAAGAATATACTATTGCATACGGGTGAAAATGAGTTTCATGTATTATTTCCAAATAACTAAAAGAGACCTTCTTAATAAGATACACATTTGTCTCTGCTAGGTTTGTTTATGAGCAAGGACTGAACTTCTCAACTAGACATCTTCAATTTAACTGTCTTGCATATTATGATACAATAGGCAGTTTACAACATATTTATTGTGGCTATAAAATAAAATTGATTGTTTTGCAGCCCACAGATGACTTGAGAGGAATAACATGTGCAACCTATCTTTGACACGCAAACAGGAACAATTATTTGTGACACACTCAAAGGATCTAAGCCAACATTTGCCTTCCTAATTATATGTTATGCTTTATGTGGAGATGATGTTGAATTTGAAGCTATAAAAACACATTCTCAAAGCAAAAGCTAAAGGAAAATGCGTGAAGCCATAAACCGTCGAATCTCCATATACGGAATCCCACAGGGCAACAGGTCTGAAAACTCAATTTTTCTATGGTCCAGCCATGCCTAATATTACTTTGATTTATAGCTGGTAGGCTCAGCGCGCGAACTTCATATTTTAATGGCTGTCTACACCGCTCTACAGCTGATGATATGGTGCTAACTTGTGATGTCAGGATGAAGCAAGGCACACAACATAAAAAAAACTCTAATTTTGTTTATACTAGAGAGTCTCAGAGAATATTTTTAGCATTTGCTGTCTTAAAGGATTAAGCTTGATTTCAGACTTTTGTTACTGCTTCTGAAAAATGGATTTATCTCGCAAAAAAAGGTCATGTAGCATATTGTGATCTGTGTTTTTCATATCGATAGTTTAATAGCAGACATCGAATTTCATGAAAGAAAATAACTATCAATAAAATGGATGCTTCAAAAATTATCCTAAATAAAGGTGCAAATTAAAGTGTAATATCTGAATGAACTAGTTAAAACTCCAACTCACTCTCAGCTGGGAGCAAGGAATACCCCATGCAATTAAGGAGGACAAATGACCACAAAACCCACCCCCAGTTCTACCTCAATTGAGTACACGTCTACTCATCACGCTCAAAACCTAAATACATTCCTCATAGGCCACACTGCAAACCCACACTCTTCCAATACGTGTCTGTCACCTTGACAGAGGAATAAAGCACAATACAATGTGCTCATGACCACCCTCAAAAAGCATGTTGTTCAATGATTTAGGTCTCTTGAAGAAGACACTTCAGATAATATCAGTTATGTCGACTGCATGGGCACCTCTGATGCCCTCTCCTGAGAGGACAAACTGTTCCCTGATACGCACCCAACGACATCAGTCAGGTGGGGGATTACAGGTACTTTGCTACAGGCTTATCATAATGCGCTGGTTTAAGGACTTTAGAGTGTTAGAACGAGCCCAATATAGTACAGTTGTCATTGGTGCCATTAGCAGACATGACACATTTTTCTTTGCACAAAAGCCAGTATCGATGTAGTGATAGCTCCAGTGCCCCCCAAACGTTGCTTACTCAAAAAAAGTGGTGCTCAGGTATTGCACTACAGACACATCCTTCACCATTACGGAACTTAACCCAACAGAGAGAACCTTTTAAGCCTAAGAGCTTACAAATTCTCCAAGCAGCCCTTAGTGCCAGTTACCTTGAATACGAATGCATGTATTAAACTGCTATACTCTGAAATAAGGATGAGATTAGTTTCAGTATTAAATATGGGTTATAACTATATATCTGCAGAAAAAGCATCAAGTGGTGAGTAAAAGTAACACTTCTATTAACACAATGATGTGTCAAGACCTATGGAACCAAAGAATTCAGTCGAGGGAGGACACACTCTACATGAGAGCCTTTATTCAACCTCTGTAAGCCTAAGGTATGGCATATGTGTATGTATCACACTGAAGGAATTAGCGTGGATATGTTAGCTGTGGTGATAAAACCTCTCTTCACACTAAACAGACGGCAAAATAAAGTGCAGGATTAGTACAGGAAGCCACAGGTAGACGTTAATTAGAAATAGGATTTATCTTATGACGAACCTACATTAAGAATGTTCTCAAGCACAACAAATTTTGTACACAAAAACAAAGTAGATCCCAAGAAAACTAAAGAATACATAGGAATTTAAAAGAAAAGACGTCTATATTTTTCACAGTTACAAAGTACTACAATACGCATGCCAATAACACCTTACCGTTTCAATGGATGGTTACAGTTCTTATAATATGAAAGGGAAGTAACAGCCGACAGATAAGCTGTAGATAGTAGGGAATGTCTCCAAAGGTAGGGTGAGTGTGCAGAGTGAGGAGAGGATACTCCTGTAATGGTACTGAGTGCCCTCACACACCCTTGCGGATGTATATCATCATCATTGGGCACGGTTGCTCCTCGTGGGGGTGGCGCTGCAGTCCCTCACGGGCCCTTAGTTAGGGGCTCTCTGGTGGAGTTCTTTTAAGGAGTTGCCGCATTTGTGAGTGAGGGTGTGTGGGTAGGTAAGTGCTAGTGAGTGCAGGTTTTAAAACTGAAACAGGGACCTAAAGTCTTTTAATCAGGAGGCATGATTTAAACAGCAAACCAGTGGTCCGAACGAGAGCTCCGCATAAGGACTCCCTTCCACGCCACCTCCCTTAGCTGGCACCATCGAAGAAGCGTCTTCCGACCTTCTATCCCCCTTACCACCTTCACCTGCACCATAGAAAGTTTGGCTCCCAGTGAGTTCAAGACCACCATTATGTTTCCCAGCCACGCTGGGTAGAATTCCTGTACTTTGGTTTAATAACCCTGTATGATCACTATGACACTAATTTGTCTAGTATTCTTTCTCATGCATGAGGCACCTTAGCACACACTGTGCACGAGTGTCTCACTTTTAAACCATACCTGTATCATATATTTTTGATATGTTATTACTCCCTTATCTCCCCCCTACTCCCCTTTTTCTTTCCTCCCCTTGTCTCCCTTTAGGCTGTGAACAGGATTGACGTATAATAACGGATTCTGGACACTAACTGTCAAGCATACCAGACCTAGGTAATTAATGGGATTACGGGCTGTCTCTTCCGAACCCCATCTTCTAGTACTTACTTGTTGGTCCTGACGAAGCGCTCCCGGATCCATTAGGGACCACCCTATAACGCGAAACATGTTGACCCCTTTTAAATCACTTTTTGTTAATACACCACACGGGTTGAGAGAAGTGGGACTTTTATTTGGTCTTGTTTCCCCTCTCTAAATAGCACTACCGTGCATCTCCATCCCCGTGAATTTTTTAGCTTGGACCAGGGACCTCCTGATTAAAAGACTTTAGGTCCCTGTTTCAGTTTTAAAACCTGCACTCACTAGCACTTACATACCCACACACCCTCACTCACAAATGCGGCAACTCCTTAAAAGAACTCCACCAGAGAGCCCCTAACTAAGGGCCCATGAGGGACTGCAGCGCCATCCCCACGAGGAGCAACCATGCCCAATGATGATGCTATACATCCGCAAGGGTGTGTGAGGGCACTCAGTACCATCACAGGAGTATCCTCTCCTCACTCTGCACACTCACCCTACCTTTGGAGACATTCCTTACTATCTACAGCTTATCTGTCGGCTGTTACTTCCCTTTCATATTATAGGAACTGTAACCATCCATTGAAACAATATATGCCTTTTAGGAGCACTGGTTCAGGACCTCTCTATAACTGCTCCTAGTCCCTCCCAATTGATATTGAATAACACCTTACCTACCATTGAAAGGGACAAACACGTTTTAAGAACCAAAGGAGCTATTCCTCTTTGGAAGTGTCACCATATATTTAAGCTGAAACCTTTTCTCACCTTCTGAACTGCAACTGATGAGTGATTGTCATCATCAGAGCTGAGGTATAGGGAACGAACTTGAGTTTGCACGTTACCATAAAAGGTAGTTTCCCAAAACTGCTGGTTGGTCCATACGGTGTGGTCTTGTACACAAGTGTAGGCAAACTGACTTACTCCTGGAGACAATTTCTGTGAAAACAGATAAAACAAAACAACTTGTCAAAAAGTATTTTCAAGGACTGAACAATGCATGTTCCAATTATGAACCTGCTGAATTATATGTAAAGTTCAGTTATTTTCTTCTTGCACTTGACAATTCTCAATAAATACATCAAGTTCTTTGTTTTTCAGTCTACGGTCAGAGAAAGATATGACTATTTAGGTATTTCCAAAGCAACTGGAGTGATAATCTCCACAAATTCTCTCTTTCAATTACTATCATTTGTTACACATCACCAAATAAGGCAAAAGGCTGGGTATATGGATTGACACCACGAGTGTTATTCATTGCAAACTGGGGATCAAAGAACATACAGGACCTCTTCCCAATGGCCCCATACGACCCGTTGTTAGTAAACCTTACACATGAGTATTATGTATAAGCTGACATACTAGGAAAACGTTCATGCAAAAGAACGAACGAAATGAAAAAATAATATCCTTCAGCAAGTATCTCCTTGTTTACTCCTATCATATTCTATGTAGAAGCTGTTGTTTACAAAAACTACTTCGCAAAGCATCTGCTTAACGTTAATTTTAAGATCCATTCATGCTTGTGAAGCATGCAAACATGCATGTACATTTAGCTAAACTGCTGCATTACACCAGTAGTTAACCAATAGGAAGGCTGGATCTCAAAGCACTATTTTGCAGGAAATGGACACTGGAACATATTTCAGTGAGAGGATAATTTGTACCAGGCTTGACTTTTATGGCTTAAAAACACACGTCAGCTGGTGCTGTGATTCAGCAGCAGTAGAGAGAAGTGACAATTTATATCCCAGCCAGGCAACTTAAGATAAAAATGTGAGCAGCACTTGTTTATAAATAGTCGACTATCAAATCCCTAATGGGATTGTGCTTCATCTTCCAATAAAAGAAGAACAGATAATCATGATCATAAATCACAAATACATAATCAATTATTCTGGCCATATTCCCAACCTCTAAACCACATTCAAGAGGCAGAAACCTGACCTTGTGCCATATGCACACGTGTAGCAGAAACAAAAACCCGAAGTACACATCATTTCTAAACCATGGATATATGTTTTCTCTGTGTTGGGAGGAACTGAACGGTCAAATTTCATAATGCCTTGTTTTTAGTCACTAATTCTGCTCGAATGAAATGTGAATCTTCTAACTAGAATCTATTAAAGAAGTTACATTTTGCCTTCAGCAATTTACGAATTTGTTAAAAAGTGTTTTCTTCTACATCGTGAAAAAAAATACAACAAAAAGGTTGGTGAAAATCTGAAAATCAGGCTGAAGCATAAGATTCTGCGTGACTACGAGGTCTATTTATATTTTGGCGGGAAGAGTATAAATCCGTGAGGTTGGAGTAAATTACTCCACAAGCTAAATTTAGAAATGGCTGCCAAGCCGGTGGTCATTCTTTAAGCACTGGCAGGAACTGTACTAATGGCGGTTCCTGTTTATGCATGGCTGAGTTTAAGGCATGGCTCCGTCAGCATGATAGAATTGTCTGTCAAACATTTTTTTCTTTTTAAAGAAAATCTCGAAATAACGTCCTCCTTCACCATGAGACTTATCTTCCATGGCGAGGGGGGCATTAGACAGTTTTCACTGCCCCTTACCACCAGGGTATTCCTGGCAGTGAAAACTGACCTGCATGTCCAACCATCTCAGTTAGGTGACCAGACTTAGAGGTCAACCTCTGAAGGCCCTTTCTTACTCCGTCGGGCTGTCGGAGAAGTGTAACCATGACAAAGAAAGAGTAGGTGGGTGGGCAGGTAATTATGTTGGTGGTAAGAATACTCAGTTGCAGTTGTGAGGGACTATCTTTAATGCTAACATATAAATCAATACCTAGGTTTGAAATAATTACACATTATATATTATACATTCCTTTACAATATTGCGTTTGGAGCCCAAGCATTCTAATACTAAATCTTGTAAGTTAAAGATAAGAATATGATGAGGCTGAATGTGGTTTAGGGATTTAAACGCATGATAATCAGTAGAGAGACTGTAAATAGCGGAAAACTGGAGCACAGTATAGAAGAGAATAACATTAAAAAAACTGAAATATTTGCTTGCGGGACAATAAATCCTGCATGATTTTAGGACAGAGAAAACATACTCACTCTGCTAATGGAAGATATAAAGAGCTCTCCCTGACTCCAATATCTGTTTGTTTCATTTGGATTTAAGACAATTAGTACCATCTAACACACACAGGTGAGTATCTTGCTAAATGCTAAGCAGTGAGGCTACTGGGGTTGATATTTTGACTCAGATTACAGGTTTCACAGTTTGCTACTTCTGACACAGAGAGGCGCTTGACTCTAGGAATCCGCAGGCCTTTTTGCCCTATCCGGCGATAAAGTAAAAACAAAGCGCAGGGTTATGGTATGTTGGTCTAGTGAGAGCTACTCTTTGCGACAAAGCTGTTTCTCTTAGTCAAAACACTTTTTTTAAACAATTGTCTTCTTGAAAGGTAGCAACTACCCTTTATAATGGGAAGCTGTTTAGTTGATAGTGTTATTGCAAAAAATCTTTATTTATGAGAAGTTGTCGTCATTAAAACCTTAATATTCAAGAATCCCAATTTGTGAGAATACACATCTCAGAGTGCATACTATGATGGCTTACCTAGAATATACTGAGTAATACTGTTTGGAGTGATGACTTAAAGGAATAACTATTTTGAGAATAAAAAGTCCTAACATAAGTGTGCAGAAATGAACAAATTCAGTTTCAGTGAATGCAATTTGGTCACCTTAGTTAACCATGGGTAGTTCTTCAAATGAATGGGTAGTTCCTCAAATGAAAGTTCTAGAAATCGTGAGGATCGAGAGAAGATGCTGAACTGTAGCCAATGAACATTTTCAGCAGCAAAGAGAATCTACCCTTCGAACTCTTTACATTTATGTAAGCGTCTGCAGGTTGACATATGAAGACTTGGAAGCAAATACCCTAGAGACCAAAAGGCACAAGTTTACTCTGAGAGAAAATTACTACAATTGTTTGTGTAAGGAAAACACGCTGAGGCAGGTACATTATCTCTTCCTTACGACAATACACAACACAGAGGACCCCCCTTACATTTCGAATCAACTGGACTATTTTAAAGATACAACAAATCTCGACATTTGATGCGTGTCCAATAGAGGTCTGCTAATTCCCTAGATATAAATGAACTCTGCCCACAAAATAAAAAGCTTTTTTTTCCTTTCTTAAATTAATGGTAATTGTGCTAAATGCTTTGTGGAGATGCACACATTTCAAAACCATGATGCAAATTGAAGGAGATACTTTCCCGCTTGCATCAAAAACAGATTATATGTCCAAAGGGTAAGAGAAAATAAATATGACAAAATAAATGGAATAATTCGTTTCTGAATATCTACACCTCTTTTAGTTTATATTTTTATGATTTGCCATATTGGTAGCCTGAAGATTACTCATTTTATTTCTCTCACTGTACCATGTTGTTCGTATTTCCATGTCCTAGTTCACATATCATCTCTGGTGGGGCTACATTAGTCACCTGTCTGACTTCAAATACAGACGGAAAGGGCTGCAGGAAAAATCAAGCTTACTCCACACACCCAGGTTACAGCTCATTGTGAAGGTATGGCCCATTGCATAATCTCTTTGGGTAGATGGCCCATCCTTAGATAAGTGGAGCAATGCAAAGCATGGCATGGATACAGATGGGACCAGGAGGGGTGAAGAGTTTTTCTGATCCACGGTAGACAAAAACCGGCCATACTTGGAATGATTTGGAGGAAGGAATGTATCAGCCTTCTCACATCTTGGTTTCTTGAGAGATAGTTTTAGGGGTGAATCACATTTCTTGAAACAGGAATTGAGTCACACTGCTGATAAGACAGTCTTTCTTTTGATTTGCTTGTGGTCTTTACCAATAAGGCAGCTATACCTTTATAAACTCCCCAGCATAACCAGCTACAGAGGAGTACTGCCTGGTGTGGAAGATGACAACAAGACCTCCGTGCTTGCTGCTTTCATGCATTCTTCATTGGCTGCCTGAGTACTGACAAAAGGGTCCCCAGCTTTTTATATGAATTCCTGGAAGTAGAACCTTTCTAACAAATTAGTGGCAGTTAAAGTGCCTCCAAGGAGAGAGGAGTCAAGGTCATTCCTAACGGGCCTTTCTTTTCTCTTAAAGTTCTCTTCTGCTGCTAGAAAGAACAGAAGAACCTGGGGACATATAATCTATAATCCACATTTGTAAAGCGCGAACAATCACCCGTAAGGGTCTCTAGGCGCTGGGGGCCGTCGGGAAGATTAAGCAAGCTATTGCCCAGAGTCACATGGTGCTGGGCTAATCTGCTGCCGGCGCCGGGGATCGAACCGTGATCCCCAGATTCCGGCGTCAGTCGCCCTGGCCGCGGCGCCACACCTCTTCCCATAGGAAGTTGTGTATGTCTAGACAAGAACCAGTAGACAAGTTGATTCTGAACATTCCATCATGGGAAACCTCTCCACTATGTCTAGGGAGCAAAGACAGACCTGCAGTGTTAGAACTGCAACAGAAAAACCCAGGAGCCAGTTATAACTGGAGATTTTGCCCTGGACCTAAATGATAGGTGTGGGGAGCGTTCTATAACATAAACCCCAGGCATGGTATTCGACAAATCTTTCCTAAATGTTTGGAGACCCTAAAACCACCAAGGAAGACGCCGCAAAACCTTTCCAGGTTGAACAAAGACTTTGCTACCTTTTAGTGGTTTATCTCACACTGAGCTTTAACCTCAAAGGTTACGGATTACTGCAGGACCGGGAAAATGAAGAATACGCCCTTGTGTAGCCCTGCTTAGGTTAACCTGTCTCACACATCTCGCTGATTAGCTTTGGTCTGAAGAAAACCAGAAGCTGAAACTTCTAACTATGATGAAGTACTAACTGTTGCCAATGCTCGATCACTGGTCACATCTAAGGTTGGTTAGTCTCATCTACTGCATTCCTTAAGCAGAAACTGAATTTGGCTGCCCTATGAAAATGTTTTTATTTTATAGTAACTCATGTGCCCTAAATATGTTTCTCTTCAGTTAATCATTACATTTCTCTCTTTTTATATGAATTGAATTGGAAACGGCAAGTCATTTATTCATTTTTATTTTTTTCATTTTTGAGTTAGGAGAGGAACAATTCTTGAATAATATATTTAAAAAAACAATACAATTATGCAGCAAACCAAGGCAAAAAATTAAAATAGCATAAACTCACTAAAACAAGCTACTTTATTAACCCAGCTTTTCCAAACTCAAATGTTATAATACATATTCTCGGACTGCTTTACCTGCAATAAAAACACATTTTCTTACAAAGTGCATAATATTGACATAAAGTGAATGGCAGTTTGTATACATACAAGAAGATTATGCAATCCCCTTAAACTCAATTCTACCCTTTAAAGATTTCTTGTAAAATGCCCCCTCAACCCTGTTCCACCAAGATTATATTTATGGACTATACACCTCGTATAGCATAAGATATTTCCGAAGTGGATATTACTTTCATTTCAGTTTTCCACTCTGTCATCTCTGGTTTATAATCTTTTAATTTTTGCAAAAACTCTTTTTGCCACCTAGGTTCCTAGAAACACAACATTGTCTATGGAGGACCATTTCAATCTATAAGAAGAAAGTCCCATAAAGGAGGTCTACTTCCCTCTCTCACATTATTCTAGGTATTTGTCATAGAATTCAGTTTACCAGAAAAGAGTGAAGAAAATGTCACTTACCTTCAGTAAGAATCTCTCTGGTTGATACTTTATCTACCTGCAGATTCCTCACCTTTTGAAAACCTCCAGGTGTCAGACTGGATCTGGAAACTTCTCATAGCTTTCCTACGCCAGTAGGTAGCAATGGCTCCATCCCTGCACCAGAATCAGAGCTTGTGTGATCTTACTGGAGCAGTACAGTGCCAACCCAGTGCACCAACATCAGTTTCCAGTCCACTGTGTCCCTACCCTTTGAGGCAGAAATGAAACTAGTATCAGCTTAATCGTGGAAGTGCTGTGTAACAAACTAACTTGAAACCTTGTTCGTATTAGTGACCTATGACCATCTTTCAGAAAAGGGTGGTGGGCGGGATCAGTGAGGAATCTGCAGGTTCATAGAGAAACCACCAGAAAGAACATTACCGAATGCAAGTAACTTTTACTTCTGATGGATACTTCTACCTGCAGATTCATCGCCTTTAGAATAGCTACCAAAGCATTACTTCTCTCAGGTAGTGGGTCTGAAGGAGTGACTAGACAAGGAAATCCTTGAGCAAGGGAATGAGCAAAATGGCCATTCCTTCTCACTTCTGAACACAAGTAACAGTGCTTATCGAAAGAGTGAAGCGATGCCCATGTTTCAGCGCGATAAATCTCAGTCACGTGGATATCCCCGCTTAGCTAGGGCTGAGGTCAAAGTCCTCAAGCTGGTGAAATGAGTGCCACCTCTGTCAGGTCCATCCTTTGTGGCAAGGGAATAATACAAGCTCAGGATGATTCAGCATGATAGGTTTCTCTTCTGGACCACCCTGCCTCATTGCTATTTACATAATCAGCTAAGAGCAGGACGTAAAGTCAATTCTCCCTTGTCAGGTCATTGTAAGAAATGACCACCTTCCTAGAGTCCAGCCCCTGTAATCTCTCCTAAGCAAAGAAAAAAGCAAACAAGCACACACTGGTTCTTAATTTTTTAAGTCCAACTGGTTTCGAGTAAATCAGTTGTAGGAAATAAATCAATTCAGTCCACTGGAATTTGTGTTCTTCTTTTACTTCACAGGTAACAAAATCCAAAACACTGCAGCCGACACATTTCATTCCCCAGACTTTTTCAAGGCTGCAAAAGCGTATTACATTGGTATTACACATGTGGTTCAGCAGTGAGAGGATACCCTAGTGGGTATCTATCCTTAACCCTCACCATGTGAGAAAGACCAGCAGCATGAAAATAATTTTGTGAAGGGCAAAAGAAGATGTTAAGCTCAAGGCTTCAGAAACATAAGCTTAGTGAGAAAACCTTCAATGCAGACCAATAGAAGGTTAAGTGCACAAAGGAAAGAAGGTACACATGTTTGAATGATGGCACCATATTTAAGATGTGTGAAAAGATAAAGCAAAAAGTGTTTCACCACAGATCACCCTAGTCCTTCAAAAAGGGACACAAAGACGAAAAGAAAAAGGTAGAGCTGTCATACCTTAAGGACAAAGATAGCCCCTGTGAGAAATACATTTATCTCACAGATTCCGTAAAAAACAGCAAAGTATGTGTGAAGACCTTTCCAAAATGTCCCCGTTGCAGACAATATAGACAACAATCTAAAACATAAGAGAGGCCAATGTCGATAGTTATATCAAACACGAAGTCCATTGTCCAATAAAAAACATTCCCAAAAGTGGTGATGAGCAGTCGAAAACATACTCCACAAATTATACTACTTACTTTCTACTCCTATCTATTTCCCTCAGTGACAGAAAACATGATGTGCAGATAGGACCTTGATAAGTCCGCTACAAACAAAAGATTAAACAAAGGCATCATTAGGAAAAACAATTGCCCAATGGAAGGCAAAAGAGCGATATGTTCTCATCAGACAGCAGAAACCAACTATTGCAAATGCCTAAATCCATAATGACCTGCATAGAAGACTGCAATGTTGGCCATGCTTGTTACTGCCTGTGTATTGCACAACCAGATAGATTTTAAAAAAGGGCAGACTAGTAAGAGAAATATGAAACAGGATATAGCATCCATATACGAATAAAAATATTGCAGCGTCAATACCCCCGTAGGGCTTGTACTGATTCATACGTAGCAGCAACATATCGCCATAGTAAAAACAGACCCATTGACAAAGTGAGACATGAGGAGCTAAAATACCTCTCAATTGACACATGGGGAGGTTAATATTAGTGTTACCTAGACAATAGCGAAGTATCAAGCTAATTGCAGACACCTAACGGGACAAACAACTCATTCCCTGTGTCAAAACACTTGCATTTAAACAAGTATATACTTTTCTTGTTGTAATAGGCACAACATAGTTCAAAATAATCATGAATCATGCTGATGACAAAAGGGAATCAAAATTTACCGTTCCCATACATAGCACAACAAGCAGCCATAACTTAGACATTCGATTCGGGGCAGCCTTTCAGTGGATAAGACATTAAATTCGTAAAAAACTGGTACATTTCAATAGTAGACCCGCCCAAAGACTTGTATACATGCCATAACACTTTACTATTGCCAGATTCATATCTTGCACGATCAAGCATCTCACATACCAGCAGTCATCATGTGGACAACACACAACAAATAGCCATAACGTGGACATTTGAGTCGGGGCACCCTTTCAATTGAACAAGAAGCTGAATTCCTAAAAAACGGGTACATTGTAACGGTAACCCGCTCGAGGACATGTACACAAGCCATTCCCCCTTACTGTTACCCAATTCCACTCTTGCACGTATCGGCATATCACATACCTCGTTTCAGAGTTCCCGGCCCCGGTCTGACATTGCGTGTTCATCTGCTGCAAATGGCAGACTTTAAATAGGCGGAAGCGAGGACCAAAGTGAACATAAAAGAAGTTCACACGATATCCACATATTCCCTCCTAAGTAAGCGCCATATTGGAATGGTCATTTTGAAATGGAACGCAGTTCAAGATAGACTTACTAATGTAAACATTTTTAAATGTTATGCCAATACCTTATACCCCTCTTATATTCACCGTCACTACGTAGACTTAAAGGTCGTATGGACAAGTCAATCAAATCTCTTACGTTAGGACACGCTCAACGACCAATTGTAGTACAGCTCCGACAGAGCTATTTGTCATTGCCAAGTTTCGCTAATTTATTATAAAAGAACTAGTACCTCAGAAGGTCAAAAACCAAAGGCCAACAGTCCCTATAGAAACTTGCATTATCACATCTTATGAGGCAAATGTGCGAGGAGAGGCTCAGTGCCAAACGTCAATAATACCTACAGAATGACCAGCCATCGGTGTCATTCTGTACAATGAGTTGTCAATCACTATGCACAGACAGAGGTAAACAAACGTTGGTACTACACAGCTACCTTGGCCACAGAATAACCCATGCAAACGCCAAAAGAACAAATCTGTATTCTCTCTTCCTCCTCAGTTAGAATGGATGGAGGGAAGAAAATGGAAAGGATAAACAACTGCCTAGGGTGTAAAGGGCTCACCACCTTGGGAATTGATGCATTGCTAAAGTAACGACCAGAAGAATAACTAATTCAAATATGAGTAACTGCAACTGGCAACTGTGGAGGGGTTCAGATGGAACCTCAATCAGCTAGCTCGAAAAAGGAACAGATCTCAGTGGGACATCACAAATGGTCTAGGTGTACACATATGCATGAGCCCCTTAAACAAAACTGTGATTTGAACAAAGTTGACTGATATGTAATGCAGATAAATGCTGACAGGGCTGCAATGTAACTTTCTACAGGTGCCACAGCATAAACCTGTTGGGCCAGCAATAGAACAAAGCGAAGGGACAGCCACAAATGCGCTTTCAAGAGGATCCATATTCTGTTATGTACATTCTTCAATGAACCGATTCCACCGTCCAAAGTAAGCAGATTTTGTGGTATGACCAACTACTTCCAGCAGCAGCTGGAAGGAGCTCAACTGTCCTTGCTCAATCTACATATATATAATCAAACAGGTTCCCTAAAGGATTGACAATACTTTATTGTGTTGAAAAAGTATGGACACCTCTGGCCTACACTACACCTTTGAAAGATATGCCAGACTGCCTCGGAGGCTGTAGAAGTTATCTTTGGTTATGATCTTGCTAGTAGATACTCTATCTAATCGCAGATTCCTCACCTTTAGATTATTTCTCAGGCACCAGACTGGATTTGGAAAACTTTCAGCAATGCTCCTGTGTGCTGCCTATAAGCACCATCCCTAAGTGGTGACATCAGTTTCCTGCTTCATTATTTCAGTGCCCTCTGATGCGGAGCATTTACCAGTTATCAGTACGAATGCGAAGATCAACAACTTGGGACTATTTTAGATGTTAAACAAGGCCACATCACAGGATGGTGCGATGGGAAGGCAGTGAGGAATCGGCAGTTTGCATATACACCTGAAAGAGTGTTACCAAAAGAATGAACTTGTTCATCTCATGAATATTTCTAACTGCAGATTCCTCACATTTAGAATAGATACCAAATCTGAATCACACAAATGTGGAAGATCTGTGAAGTCAGACCAAAGAGACCTGCAGGAACAAACAAGCAAAATGCTCGTCCTATTGGACATGGCAGTCATGCCAACAGTGCCTCGTAAATGTATGCATAGACATCCACGTCGCAGCCTGGCTAATATCAAGGACTGAAACTCTATGTGCAAGTGCAGTAGTAATAACCTTAGCCATGATGGAATCGGCTCTCCGTTCTTCAGGAGGCTGCTCCTTGGCCAGTGAATAGCAGATCTTAATGCAGAGGACTATCCAACCTCTAGTCCTCTTTTGCACAGCCTTTCCTTTCTTCTTCCCAAAAAACCCCACGAAAAGTTGATCGTCCACCAGATGATCCCTGGTACGATTGATGTAAAGCTTAAAGCTCTCTTGGTGTACAAGTGATTGAGCCTCTCCTCCTCTTTTGTGGGTTGAGGAAAGAATACTGGGAAAGTGATGGATTGTCCAATGTTGAAATCAGTTAAACTTTAGGCAAGAAGGCTATTCAAGTCTGGAAAAAAGGTAGTATAGAGCGGTAGCATTGATAGTGCGTGAAGTCCAACTAGCTAAAGTGATCGCAATGAGGAAGACAGTCTTTAAGGTCAGAAGACGCACTAATTGTGCATTGGCTCGAAGGGCATACAAATGAGAAATGTCAAGACCAACTTAAGGTCCCACTGTGGCATCACAATCTGTTTGGGAGGAAACGTTGTCAAACCTTTAATAAACTGCATCACAACACATGATTTAGACAAGGACAGTTGGTCCGGTAAATGTAAAAAATCCAAAAGGGCTGAGAAATACCTTTTTATAGTGCCCACTGCAAGGCCTTGCAGGGCCAAAGTCAAAACAAACAGGACAGCTGACAGTTTAGCTTGTAAACGTCTGTCTTGTGGACTACACACAAGGCCACAAATATACCCACTCCTGTTGTAAATGGAGTCCGTGGAAGAATGCCTGGCAGCAAGAAAAATACCCACAACTTCAGGTGGCAGATCAAATGCAGGTAATTGCCTATGTGCAATATTCATGTATGGAGGTGTAGGCTGTGCAAAATGAGATCCTCTCGAAGTGGGAGCCTAACGGAAGGGCGTTTATCCAAGCCCAGCCCCATGTCGAGGTAGCACACTTTCCTGGTCCGACCCATAGCCACTAGAATTACCTGGGCCCAGTTGTTTTTGATCTGTTTCAGAACTTGTGGCAGGAGAGGCAGGGCAGGAAGACTTATGGAGTCCTAAGGTCCAACCCAGCCAGAGTTCATCTCCTAGTGAATCTTTTTACAGGAACTCTAACATACAAATCTGTTTACACTGCACATTCTTGATGGTGGTGGCAAGATCTAGCCACGGTGCTCTCGGAAGATGTCTTGCGCCACCATTCAGGAGTAGATGCAAATCATGATATGCCAAAGGTAACTGACTATCCTCGGCCGCTCTGGTGTTCAAGGAACACACCAGGTGGATTGTGGCCAGGAAAATGCCCTGACGATCCAGCCAATTCCAAAGCTGCAGAGTCTCCTAGCACAGGATCTGGGACCCCACTCTGCCCTTTTTGTTGCAGTACCATTTGATGTTAATGTTGACCAGGAGAACCTGCACCAGCCAGCCCATGATGGAAGGCAGGAAAAGCCTACAATGCTAGGTGAATGGCTCACAGCTCCAGCAGATCATATAGATCCGGGTTTCCTCTAGAGACCAACGTCTTCTGATCTCCATCTCCCCCAGATGATATCCCCCAGATGATATCCCCAACCCAGAAGTGACACCTCCATGCCCACAGTCAGTTCTGGATGGGGAAGAGAGAGGAGTCTGCTGACTAACCAATTATGTTTGAGCAGACACAAACAGAGAGAGTGGGCCATTGCTTTTGAAATCTGATTAGAATTCACCAGATTTCCGCAACACTGCATCCACTGGGACTTCAAATTCTGTTGCAGAGCCCGCACCTGGCATGGCTGACCAGGAAAATTCAGAAGGCTGAGAGGCCAAGAATCCTCAGAACTGCTCTGAATAAGATCCTTGAGCAGAGGCTGAAACACTGGGATCACAGCCTGAATGTCCTCGACTCGATGCAGTGGAGGGAAGGCCTTAAATCACAATGTGTTTCAAATAGACTCAATGAATAGCAATCTCACCAAAGTCGACTCCTGTGTGTTGATAGTGAATCCCAATGATGTAAAGAGGTTCACAGTGGTCTGCAGGTGATCTACGACTGTCTGCAGCTGACCTACGACTGTCTACAGCTAGCCCTTCAACCCTTTAACAGCCAGTAGTTGTGGAGGCAGTGGAAGACCGGCTCGCCCAACCTCTGACAGTGGGGCATGACCTCTGCCATCCCTTTGGTGAACACCTGAGGGCACTGGTAAGGCTAAAGGGAAGCACTTAAAACTGAAAATGCTCCTGACCGACCATGAGCTTCTAGGGCTGCAGGAAAGGGAGATGAAAATATGTATCCTGCAAGTCCAAGGACAAAAACCTGTCTCCTTGTCGGGTCTCCTAGGACCATTGCAGTTAGAATCTGGGGCGGTGTGAGTCTTTTGTGTTTGTCCTGCCTGAAGAGGGCTTTCAGAGGTCAAAGGTATAGTATAGGCCAGAGGCGTTCATACTTTTTTGCCACAGGAAAGTATTGAGAGTATCAACTCTCTCCTCTTTCCAAGTTCAGAACTCTCACTCGATGACTCTATTGGAGAGTAACACTCCCACGTCCTGCAGCAGAATGGAGAGTGCTCCTTTAAAGTTTGACTGGGCGGGGTGGGGGGGAATGTGGCAGAGCAGACAGAAAAGCTAGACCATAACCATGCTGAACAATTTGAATGACCCATTTGTGAATAGTAATGGAACGCATTCCTGGGAGGAAAAATTGGATCCTGCTCCTACAGACTGGCTATGCGCCACTAATGGATAATTAAAGTGGTTCAGGGGTGGATGGGGAATGGGAGAACTGGATGGTTTGTGCTCTGTCTGCCAGACCCCCATCCATGGCCGTCAAAGGACTTCTGTGATGTGGTGGTTTGGACGGCTGGCGCTGTCTGTATGTCAATCCTCAGGAATAGTCCCACCATTTCTCTAACTGCTAAGCAGGGTTCAGCAATTCCAGAAAGCATGCCATAGCCCCAATAACAGCTTTCTCAACAAAGATGCAAAGATCACAGCCCGAATGTTCTGTACTCGATGCACTGGAGGGAAGGCCTTAAATTAGAATGTGTCTCAAATAGTCTCAATGAATAGCAACATCAGCAAACTGGACTCCTGCGTGTTGATAGTGAACCCCAATGATGTCAAGAGGTTCACAGTGGTCTGAAGGCAGCCTGCGACTATCTGCAGCTAAACAATTTTCAACAGCCAGTTGTGGAGGTGGGCAAGACTGGCTCGCCCAACCTCCAAAGGTGTGTCATGACCACCGCCATCACTTCCATGAACACTTGAGGGCACTGGTGAGGCCAAAGAGAAGCACTTCAAACTGAAAATGCATCTGGATACCCAATTGGGGATTTGCCATACTTTATATATCCTGATTTATTGATTGACTGAAGAATCATCAAAGGGCATATCTGTCAGTGAAGCTAGCGTATCTCCTAAAAATAAAAAAACTGCAGAACACATCGATGCCTGGCAGCTCAGCACAACATTAGTGTCAACCGCCCTTCCCAGTCAGTAGTGCCAAGGCTAGCACGAATCACAAACTTAGCAGCGTCCTGGCCATCTTCTATCGTCTGGGCAAGAGAGGTTCTGAGGTCTTCTGGAACTGCCAGCATGATCTTACTTGCTATATCCCATAGGTCCTGAGCATAGCAGCCTAACAAGCAAAGTAAACTGATCCCAGTGGCAAACTGGCTGAAGCTAACATTTGTTTATGGAAAGCCTCAATTGGATTCAATATCTAGGGCCAGATGTACGGCCGGGGCATTTACCGACTCGCAAATTGTGCTCAATTGCGAGTCGCTAAATGCCATGTACAACAGTGTCCGAGACACTGTTTTTGACTCCAAATGGGGTCAAAAATCGCATGCCTCATCAATATTCATGAGGTACTCGCAATTTGCGAACCCATTAGGAATGGCTTGCCCTTCCAGGTATAGTGGCCTGCTGGGCTCAGCAGACCTCCATGTCTGGGACTGCTTTTCAATAAAGCAGTGTTTTTAAAAAAAAAAATGTAGCCCTTTTTCCTTAAAGGAAAATGGGATGCATTTAAAAAAAAAATTAAAAAAGCGTTTGTGTTTAATTTTTAAGGGCATGTAGTGGTCCCTGGGACCACTGCCTGCCCTCCAAAAATATTTTCCGCTGCATTTGCAAAGGGGAAGGGGTTCCAAGGGGACCCCTTCCCATTTGCGAGTGCATTAGCACCCTCTTGAAGAGGGCGGTAAATTGCGAGTGTTTTGCGATCGCAATTGCGGTTGCAAAACATTCTTACATAGGGTAGCGAGTCGCAATTATGAAGGGACACCCTTGGAACGCCCCTTCCTAATTGCGAGTCGTAAATCCTATTTAGCAAGTCGCAAATAAATTGCGACTTGCTAAATAGGGTTTGTACATGGCGCTATTAGTTTTTGCATGGGCAAACGGGTCGCTAACCCGTTTGCGCATGCAAAAAATGGGTCATACATCTGGCCCCTGGAGGTGTCGAAGAGAAATTTGTTTAATTAACTTTGCTAATAGATGCCAAACCACTAAACTCTCTGCATTAGGGTGCTTGGTGAGAAAATCAAGGTCTCCAGGGCCCATATTAAAGAACGTGCTACAGGGGCACAACAGGTAATACAGAAGGGGCCACCGACGCATGTGCAGCCCCTTCTGTAATACTGAAATCGCTGGCGCACATATAGCACCAGCCCTTTCCCAAGAGGGCGTTCCCTCATTGGAATAGGGGAGTGTGGTTCCATGCAAATGAGGGAATCCCTTCATCTCTGCGGCTAGCCCTTATTATAGATGCGGGAGCAGAGGAAAAAAGCTGTCAGAGGGTGCACTGGCGCAGGTGTAGGTGCTAGAGTCAGCATCATTTAATACGAGGGGAGGTTGCGCCAGTGGAAACCTAAGTAGAGGCCCATTCGGATTCTTGGGCCTGAGGTGCATCAGAGGGAGTTGGTAAAGAACTGAAGATCTGCAGGACAGCCTCTTTAAGGTTTCCATTCGCTGCGGCATCCCCAATGTCCCAGGGAATCTGGCGCACATCAGGATCAATTGGAGGAACAGCTCCATGCTTAAATTTCTGTCTAGTACCCTGTACTAGAGTGTATATTAGGGATTCAATCGACTTAAGCAACAAAATTGAAGGTTTCCCATTTAACCCAAACACTGAGATATAGGTCATCTTCGACATTAAAGCCCTTTATACCAACATTCCACAAGATGAGGTGTTGGCAGTCATAGATGTCTTCAGCAAAAGGGAACGTGAATTATGTTTCCACTGAATTCCTAGTCTACCTAGCTAAAATATACCTCAACAACTTTTTCATGTTCTGCAGATTTGTTCTTATAAATAAAAAGCACAGCTATAGGTTCTAGCTTTATCCTAGAGGTAGCCAAGCTTTACATGTCTTAATTTGAGAACAAATGGATCTATGAGAACAACTCCTTCACAGAACCGATAAAATCCTGGCACAGATATATCGATGATATCTTTGTGATTTGGCACAGGCCGTCAAACACATTAGACAAGTTTCATAGCCTTCTGAACAACTGATTTAGACATTTCAGATTCACAATGACAAAAGACAAGTCAATTTACATGTTATATGGATCAAGAGTCAAAATGGTTCCCTTATCGTGAGTCTCTGTGCACTAAAACCACAGACAAGAATACATTATTACAATTATCTTGCTCACATCCCAGGTCCTTGAAAAAAAATGTTCTGTATGGGCAGTTCCTTTACGTACTATACCTGCAAAGACTAATACTTTGAAAATGCTACTACATTATACAATAAACTATCAAGCTGACGCTATCCCAGAATCTTCATGAAAACATCCATGAAAAGGGCTAGGATCACACCAAGAGAAATCCTTTCACAGCCTAAAATCAGAGCTAATACTACGCCTCTTACATGCATTATCGCCAACAACATCAGAGAGAATAGAATGAAGAAAAGCATTTGAAAAAACAGCAATCTACTAGACATTTTTCAGTTGCCGACTTCGCTATCTGCCTTTAAAAAAGTAAAAACCCTACGTCAATTCCTACTTACTAGGAAATCCAAAAAAAGAGATCTTCCCACCATGCTAAGCTTACCACACATTCACTGACACCATAAATGTGTACAGTAGAATGAATGCCAGTTTACACTGAATTCCAAAGAACTCACTCTAAATGAGATCACAATACAACAGAAGGCGTTCTTGAACTGTAACACAAAATATGTTGTTTATTGCCTAACCTGTCCTAGTGAGAAAAAAAATAAATATATATATATATAGTAGAGGATATCAAAAAACGAATCTCACAGTACACATCCAGAATTAGATGCTATACACGAGGGACTCCGTTAGTACAACACTGCAAAGAAATGAAACACATCTCAGTGGCATTAAATGGACTGTAATAGCAGTGGTAGACCATGAGTCTATGGGAGGATCTGTGCAATCACAATTAGAACACATTAAAGCCAGATTTATTGAAAAAATATCCATATTAGGTTTAAAGAACACAACAAATTATAAAGCCTCATGAGGAGCTATGCAAACCCTTGGCTGGTATTCCATCTCTGTCCACCACTTATTTACATATATGTGTGGCTGCATTAGGCCTTATTGCACTACATTATATTTGCATATTGAAACAATGGAATTTGTTACTTTATAACAATTGGTATTCAATTATGACTACAGCCTCAGAGACTGTCTGCCAAAATTTCGTCATGAAAATTTTGTTATGTAATTTAACCCTGCCTAACACTTTAATTCTGGTTTGTTATGTTATGTAGAGTGCGGTGGCGAAGAGAAGAGCGGCGAAGAGAAGAGCGGCGAAGAGCAGAGCGGCGAAAGGCAGATGGGCGTGGCGAAAGGCAGATGGGCGTGGCGAAAGGCAGATGGGCGTGGCGAAAGGCAGATGGGCGTGGCGAAAGGCAGATGGGCGTGGCGAAAGGCAGATGGGAGTGGCGAAGAGCAGATGGGAGTGGCGCAGAGCAGATGGGAGTGGCGCAGAGCAGATGGGGGTGGCGCAGAGCAGATGGGGGTGGCGCAGAGCAGATGGGGGTGGCGCAGAGCAGATGGGGGTGGCGCAGAGCAGATGGGGGTGGCGCAGAGCAGATGGGGGTGGCGCAGAGCAGATGGGGGTGGCGCAGAGCAGATGGGGGTGGCGCAGAGCAGATGGGGGTGGCGCAGAGCAGATGGGAGTAGCGCAGAGCAGATGGGAGTAGCGCAGAGCAGATGGGAGTAGCGCAGAGCAGATGGGAGTAGCGCAGAGCAGATGGGAGTAGCGCAGAGCAGATGGGAGTAGCGCAGAGCAGATGGGAGTAGCGCAGAGCAGATGGGAGTAGCGCAGAGTAGAGTGGAATGGAGTGGAACCGAGTAAAGTAGTGCAGAGCAGAGTGGCAGGGTACAGTGGCTTAGAGTAGATTGTTTCAGAGTATAGTGAAGGGAAGTGGAGTGGTGCAGGGTAGAGTGGAGTGGCACAGGGTAGAGTACAGTGGTGTAGAGTAGGCGACAGAGTGCAGTGATGCAGAGTAGATTAAAGTGGTGTAGAGTGAACTGGAGGTAGAGTGCAGTGGTGTAAAGTGGAGTGATGCAGTCTAAAAGCAGCATAGAATGTAGTGGCGTAGAGTGCATTGGTGTAGAGTGCCAGTAGCGTTCAGTAGTGGAGAGCAGAGTACAAAGTACAGTGGCATAGAGTTTAGTGGCTAAGAGAGCAGTGTTGCAGAGTAGAGTGCAGTGGTGTACACTGCATTGGCATAGAGAGCAGTGGTGTAGAGTACAGTTGTGCAGAATTGAGTGCTGTGGTGTAGAGTGTTGTAGAGTATAGTATATATATTGGCATAGAGTACATTGGTTTTGAGAGTGCATTGATTTAGAGTAGAGTGATGCAGAGTAAAGTGGTGTAGAGTAGAACAGAGTGGCGCAGATTGGTGTAGCAAAGTTTACAGTGGTGCAGAGCGGAATGGAGCAGACTGGAGTAGCTATTAGTGGAGTGTTGTAGAGTGGAATGGGGTAGAGTGGATTTCACAGGCTAGAGTGAAGTCGGGTAGAATGGAGTGGCATAGAGTGCAGTGGAGTAGAGTAGAGTGCAGTGGTTCGGAGTACAGCACAGTGGTGCAGAGTAGATTATAGTGACATGGAGTGGATTGATGTAGAGCGGACTGGCATAGAGGGGAGTGGTGCAGAGTAGAGTGAATTGGCAGAGAGTGCAGTGGAGTAGCGTGGAGTGGTGCAAACTGTAGTTGTCTAGGCTGGAGTGGTGTAGAGTGCAGTGGATAACAGTGCAGTAGTGCAGAGTAGAGTGGTGTAGAGTGCATTGGTATAGAGAGACACGAGCATGACGTGGGTTGTAGAGTGGAGTGATCTGGTGTGGTAGCGCACTGCCATTACAGACAACACATCTTCAATTTAAATGATTGTTACATTTGCACAGACAAAGTTTTACTGATAAAAGTATACAGCGCACAAGCAATAATGTGTGGAAATGTCATTACCTAGGGTACTGATTTGTTTTGATCTTATTAAAATGTTTGTTTCCACCACACTTCTGAATTGCCAAAAATTAATTTGTGCTTTCCTAATTCAGATATATTCTTAAATATCTGCACAGTTCATTTAACCCCTTCCCCGCTCATGACGGAACCACTCCGTCATGAGCCACGGGTGCGCTGTGCTCATGACGGAGTGGTTCCGTCATGCTGCGGCCGTTAGCGGCCGCTCCGCCCACACGGCGCTAATTCCCCGCCTGTGCGGGCGATTAGCGCAGTGGGTGGAGACTCCGTCATGAGCGCAGCTCACCCGTGACTCGTGACGGAGTGGTTCCGTCACGAGCACAGCGCCACAGCAACTGCCCCCAAACCCCCCCAGCGCCGCGGCACAATTCCTGCCGCGGCGAAGGGGTTAAAGACATTTACATGTTGTTGTATGGTAGGGGAACAAGCATCCTATAGCAATCCTCCAGCAGACCCCCAGTAGCCAGCATGAGTGTCCCATAAATCATCTCAATTGAAGTCAGAGCCTAACATTTGACCTCTGTCTTTGAATGCACAGCAAATGTGGCGAGAAAAGAACAAGATTTAAAGGTAAATTTGCAGAAACCGAACATTGGTGGAGGGCAGAGATTGGAGTGGTGCAGCGTTGAGTGCAGGGAAGTAGAGTAGATAGTTGCAAAGTAGAGTGAAGTGGCGTACAGTAGAGTGGTGCACGGCTGCATACAGTGGCGTAGAATGCAGTGGCGCAGAATAGATTAGAATGGTGTAAAGTGGACTGGTGTTGAGTGGAGGGGTAGATGGCAGAGTGCACTGGAGTCGAGTGGAGTGGAGCAGAGTGGTGCAGATTAGAGTTGAGTACAGTACAGTGGCGTAGAGTGCATTGGCATGAGTAGAGTGGCACAGAGTATAGTAGAGAGGAGTAGAGTGGAGTGGTGCAGAGTTGAGGGGAGTGGAGTAGAGTACAGTAGTGTGGAGCAGAGTGGAGTGGCATAAAGTGGGGTGTATATATGAGGTACAGACACAATTTTACTGATAAAAGTATACAGCACACAAGCTATAATGTGTGGAAATCCCATCACCTAGTGTACAGATTTGTTTAGATCTATTAAAATATTTTTTTCCACCAAACGTCTGAATAACCAAATAACTGGCTTAAAGGGTGGTTTCATGAGTTGGGCGAGAACCGTGTTTAACTGCCAAGGAACTGCCGGGCACTTCAAAGGTGGAAAAGCCCTGAAAAGGTCCTTCATGAATTCCTTCACTATTCTTGTAGACCACAGCGAGAACTCTGCAGGCTTCCTGCGAAACCTGGAAATTGATGCCAGGTGCACTATGATCGATGAATGCGCCAATTTTGATTGTTTCAAAAGGAGGAGATATGGCAGTATTTGCTCTGGTGAAAAACAGAGAGGATGAATACCCTTTTCATTGCACCAGTGGCAGAACATTTTCCATTTTGCTGCATGTGATTTATTAGTGGAAAAAGCTCTGGAATGCTGCAGGATGGACTTACACTCTGGTGAAATGTCTAAATCTCTGAACTCATAGTCGTGAGGTTCCAAGTCAATAAACTCATACTTTATCTGAGGGTGAAGAATTTGACCATTGTCCATGGACAGTAGGCAGGGTAGTGGTTGAAAGAGAATGTGTGGGTGATTGAAAACTAAAGGAGCTCTGGGTACTAAAACTGCCTTGGCCATGCCAGGGTAATGAGAATGAGATGGCATGGTTCCTTCTTCATTTTGCACACCACCCTCGGGATGAGTGGGAACAGCAGAAAATCATAAGCGAACATCCCTGTCCACTGCATATGTAGAGCGTTCCCACAGGATTTGGTCTGAGGAAACCTGCTGGCAAACTTTTCACACTTTTTGTTGTTTAGGGTTTTAGAAGATATCCAGCCTCGAAGTGGCCCCCCAGTTTGAAAATTGTCTCCAGCTGCTCCCAATTCAGTTCCCATTCGTGACATTAGGTGCTTAAAGAATCCACTCACTCGTCGTCCACGCCTGGAACGTGTTCTAGTTGCATAGTTATCTTGTGCTCCTGCAGCCATCTACAGATTTCCTGAACTTGAGTCGATAACGTGGGAGACCTGGTGCCCCCTTGCTTGGCCAGGGGGCACCAAGGGGTGTGGTGTTTTCTGTTCTTACCAGAACAGAAGAGCCTTAAATCCTTGGAAGGAACACCTGCAGCCCTAAAATTCCAAGAGATGGATGTGTATTTGCACCTCTTGGACCGACCATCTTCCATGAATTTGTGAGTCTTGGAGATGTGCTCCCCAACCGTCCATCGAGGCGTCCGTTGTCATAATGTAACTGGGATGTGTTGCTGGAAAGGATAGGCCTGGAGAGAGATTGCATTCTTCCTCCCACCATGGCAGCGCCTGTTTCATTGTCTGAGAGATGAGAATGACGTCTTTGAAACAGCCCCGAACTTGAATCCACTGCATATCCAGTTGTTCCTGAAGTGGTCTCATATGCAAACGACAATTTGGTATCAATGGGATGCATGATGATAGCATTCCCAGCATAGACTTGTAAACTCCTACTGAAGTAGACTCTTTTGCCTGCAGTTGAGCTGCCATCTGCAGTATCTTGTGCTTTCGCTCTGGCGTGAGAAACGCTTTCATTATTCTGCTGTTTAAGACTATTCCAAGGAATTTCCGTGTCTGGCTTGGAATAAGAAATTACTTTTCTACATTGAGTTGCAACCCCAGAGATTTGAAAAGCTGGCGACAGGCCCATGTAGATCTTCTTGCAGAGTGGACCGTGGACCCTTTTACCAGCCAATCGTCTAGGTAGGGAAAAATCTGGTGACCCTGTCTTCTCAGAAAAGCCACTGCCGGAGCCATGCACTTTGTGAATACTCTGGGGACTGAATGGAGGTCGAAAGGTCAAACTTTGAACTGATAGTGGCACCCTGCCACCTCGAACCTCACCAACTGACGGTGTTTGGCGTGATTGGGAATGTGGAAATATGCGTCGAATAAATCGAGTGACCCCCCTTGTTCACCAACAAGAGAATCTCTTGCAGAGACAGCATTCTGAATGGTTGTTTCTTGATGTATTTGTTCAGCTCTCTGACATCCATGACCTGTCTCCATTTCCCGCATTTCTTTCTTAAGAGGAAGAAATTTGAATAGAAGTTCTTCCCTCGTTGGTGGAAAGGAACTCTTTCTATTGCCCCTTCAACAACAGAGTCAAAATATCTTGCTTTAAGAGAGGAAGATGTTGATGCGTTCTCTTCAAAGGTGGATGGTGCGGATGCTTTTGGGCAAGGTCCACGGTGTGACCTCGATGGATGATATCCACCACCCACTTGTCTTTTGTGATAGCATCCCATTGACATAAAAATGCGGACAGATGATGGATCCCTCGAGGCTGGTAACGAGAAGAGCTGGCTAGTGGGCGAAAAACATCACTGTCGTCTGGAGGTATCTTGAGATTTTCCTTGTGCCGAAGTTCTGCGTCTAGCCGACTGCATTGCTTGTACGGCGCATTGGAAGCACGAAACTATTGCTGCTGCTGACCACCGTATTGTTAATGTTAATGTAATAGATTTATAAAGTGCACTGTTACCCTTAGGTGTCCTGGCGCTAGCTTAGTCTGACCAGTCAATAAGGCAAATGTCTTAGCAGAGATCTGAGTTGCTGAAAAGCCATGTTTTCAACAGCCCTCTAAACTTTTGCAGAGAGGTAGCTGAACGGATCGATAACGGAAGCTTATTCCAGATTGCTGCGGTTCCTAGGTATAAATATCTTCCACCCCAATTCATTCTCTTAAATTTTGGTACCACCAAATTTCTAGAATTGGAGGATCTAAGTGGTCTATTTGGCGTGTACGATCTGAATTTCTGACCAAGATATTGTAGTCCCTGATTGTGCAATGCTTTATATGCAAAACACAGAGCTTTAAATGTTATCCTCTCTTTTACTGGCAACCAATGCAGCTGCTTGATGATTTTCCTCACCGAGACATGTTTGGGGGTGTTTGAGAGAACTCTTACTGCTGTGTTTTGTAGTACCTGCAGTTTTTTAAGTGTTGTAGCCGAAGATTCAGGTATAGACCATTACAATAATCCAATCTGGCCAACACCAAGGCCGATATGACCATCTTTTGGGAGTTTGCCGGGATAAATGCTAAAATCGTTTAGATTTTTCTTAAGATAAAAAATGTAGAGGATGCCGGAGCATTGATCTGATTGGCAAAAGAAAGCTTGTTGTCAATAATGACACCTACATTTGTTGCCTTTCTGACCAGCTTTTGCAAGTCACCCAAATCCGCTGGCCACCAGCTCTGTGACCAGAAAGAGGGGTCATTGCCAAAAAGCACCACCTCCATCTTATTAGAATTTAGCTTTAAGCAATTATAGCTCATCCACGAGCTTACAGCCATCATGCACTTGTTAAATTGTTTACCAATAGAGAAAGGTTGCTTCGTAACTGCAACAACAATCTGGGTGTCATCTGCATAAGATGTTAAAGCAAAGCCAAAGGGTTTTATGACTGGGGCCAGGGCTGCAATGTAAATATTAAAAAGAGTAGGGTTGATAGGAGAGCCCTGTGGTACTCCACATGGGAGCTGAAAAGGATCAGACTTAAATGGATCCAAAGCTACAAATTCCCTCCTCTATTCCTATAAAGATTTAAGCAGACTGAGTGCCATTCCCTGCACTTCAATTGCAGCTAGCCTTACCACCAAGATGTCATGGTGGACGGTGTTGAAGACCACCGATAAATCACATAAGATGAGGGCGCCCCTCCCACCATTATCCATTGCCTCCCTGATGTCTTCAACCGATTTAATCAGGGCCAACAATGTACTATGGCCAGGTCTGAAACAGTTTAGTGTCTCATCTAGCCAACTGTGCTCAGTGATATAATCCATAAGTTGCTTATTCATTGCCCTTTCCAAAAGTTTAGCAGGAAAAGGAAGCCGCGATATGGGACAGTAATTATTAGTGTTGTCTGAATCTAAATTAGGTTTCTTAAGAATAGGCAGAATCGATGCTGTTTTCCACAGCTTGGGAAAGCACCCTGTCTTAAAAATTATATTAAACATTTTTGACAAATTGTCCGTCCGCTATAATCTCTTGCACCAATTTGACCGCTGCCACTGGGCAGGGATCTTTTAGCGAACCTTATTTGGTCTTAGCGATAAGGTCTTCAACTTGCGCATTATCAAGGTTGGCAAACTTGTCAAAGCTCAGGTAGACCATTGGGCATAGTAGGCTCAACATCCTTGGTCCTCTGTCTGCCAACATCATTAAAGATACTGTCAACTTCATGCACAAAATGCGAAGCAATCTTGTCACACACAAGGACTGAGTTGGCACACCCTCAGGGGTATGTGGCGAGGTGATGAACAAAACTGTATTAAAACGTTCCTTATAGAAGGTTTTGGTGATTTCAATTTTTTTGGGTGAAATATTTCGTTTTTTCCCTAGCTATCATTTCTTTGTAGTTGTTAAGACCAAGTTTATATTTTTCCCTCTTTACTGGATCGTAGGCTGACCTCCATAGGCGTTCCTGTTTGATACATCCTAATTTGCACTCTTTCAAAATATCCGAGTACCAGGGGGCCGTAGGATGGCTACTCCGAGAATGTGATAAGGCCAGTGGAACTAAAAGTGAGACATTTGCCTCCAACCAGTGGTGAAAATTTCTAGTGTTTCTGTCTACATCCTCTGCGTAAACTTGTTGGGCACTAGCTAGGTGTGATTGAAATTGGTGCTGATTAATTTTGTTCCATGTCCTCGCTGATCTACTTTCTGATAACACCACCGGTTTGGGGGTTCGATCTTAAACAAAATGGCTGAATGATCAGACCAAATAAGCAGCAGAATATCCTTCACTAAGAGGTGAGGATTATTCGAAAAAATCCCATCAAGCGTATGGCCTGCCAAATGCATGGGACCCTTCACCTGTTGTGTTAGGCCCAGGCTCTCCATGAGACCAAGAAGGCCAACTGTTTCAGCATCTAAATTAGCTTCGAAATGGAAGTTAAAGTCCTCCAATACCGTTAGATTGGAGGCGGCTAACCCGTCTTCCAAGCGACTGTTGATATTGTCTATAAAAGGACCCCTCGGACCTGGCGGTCGATAGACTAGAATGCCTATGAAAATATTTTGTGCATTTAATTGAAAACCAAAGGATATAGCTTCGCAGACCAGCAGGGACAAAGAAGCGAAGGTTCCAGAAAGCGACTCTCACCAGACCTCCCCCTTCTCTCTTTCCTATCCTGCGTAAAAATCCCATAACCTGGCGGTGTGGCTTCCACCAGGCTGGGTCAGGATGCAATTCCAAGTCTGGGTGATATTATATCACAACCTTGACTCTCAAACTCAGCACATTTGCAACTCTGTTTGACTAGTGATCTAGCATTAAACAAAGCGTAGCATAGATCCCTTGTCCCTTTCCCATCCGTTAATACCCCATCTTTAGGTCCTAGTAGCTGCTACACGCCTTGCCGGATAAATGTGGGAAGGGTGGTCTTACAGACTGGACATATGCAATTCAATCCCTTCCATCTCCATGACTGGACATACATTCACCTGCTTACTACTTTGATTCAGCGCCACTAATTCTCTACTCGTATACTGAGTCCGCTCCCTGGAATGTTGAGACAAACTGACAGGGGGCTGGCACTGTGAAAGTAAAACTAGCTAATATAACAGGGAACAAAATGAAACACACAACATAATTAAAATACTGAAGCCGGTTCAGTATGGAGAACTCGTTGCGGGAGCCAGGAACCTCCTGATTTGCACTATGTGTGCGGACAAGGAACAGAGAAAGAGACAGTACTATCAGGTAAGATACCAGAGCTCTCCTCTGGCCAGTAAACCGCGCAGACGTGCTGTAGCTCCGATTAAGTAATCTCCCATGTAGCCTATAACTCTGTTGGGAATAAGACTGAAACCTGTATGACTGAAAGGATGGCCTCTGCTGAATCTGACCCCGTCCCCTTCCTCCACAAAAGGACTGAAAACACCTTTGTTGCAGTGTACCTAGGGAACACGCAGTCTCCGTATGCAATTTGATGCCCTGTAATGCCTCATCCACATGCTTGCCAAACAGATTCTCTCCATCGAAGGGCATGTCAAGGATTTTCGATTTGATCTCCGGGCGGGAAGACGTAGCCTTGAACCAGCCCTGCCTACGCAGAACAGCGGCTGCCATCTGCCTGAATGCGATGGAAGACAGATCCATAGCCATGTCAATAACTTCAGAAGATGCTCGGGCACCTTCCTACTTTTGCCTCCTTTTTCTTGTCTTCAGGTAGGTGTTCTAGAAGCAGTGTGAGATATGACCACATCTGGCGGTTGTAGAACCCCAGAATCGCTAAGGCGTTGGAGGCCTTAATGGAAGTATCCGCCGTGGTGGCAAAGCACCTGCCAATGTTGTCAAGTCGTTTTCCCTCCCTGTCAGGAGGCACTGAGCAAGAGGCTGCTGGGTTTCTGGAGCTCCTCTGCGCTGCCTGCATTATCACCAAATCCGGTCGAGGATGCCCAATCAAGCACGCAGGATAATAATCAGTGGCTTTGTACTTCTTCTGCATTCTTGGCAACACGGCCATAACTGAGGCCAGGTTTCTCATCAACTTCAGCCCTTCCTCCCAGATGTAATTGACTATTAGAATGGATTGTACCTATATCCTGGCAGGATCCTTAAAATCATAAAGGAAACATTCGGTCTGGGCTACGGGCAGTGGTAAATCAAATCTTTTGGAAGCTCTTTCTAACAACTCAGGGAAACCTCCAATATCCCCTGAAGCATAACTCATTGGAGGGGGAGATGACAACGGTGAGGATGGAGTAATGTAGTCGTCTCATTCCCGACTGATCATGTCTGGATCCTGAATGAGCTCACCCTCCTCTGGCTGATCATCAGCATCGCTTTCGATGCAGTCATACCTTATTTCAATACTACGAGGGGCTGGTCTTTCCTCCTGTGTTGGAGGTGGCGGAGGAGTCATTGGTAGTGGCGAAGAAACATGTAGGGCAGGCTTTACCGGTGTGAGCGGAACTGGGGCATGAGAGTCCGGAAAACGTTTATAGTAATCATGAAACATATGCCTAAGGTTGGTGACTAGAGAAGTTGGCACCAACATGGCATCCCCTCTTAGATCCTGATGTTCCTCGTATGCTTCATACGGATGAAGAATCTCCTGAAAAGAATCATACCGCTGTGGTTGATTACGAGCTGTGAAAGAATAGTCCGCTTCCATGTACTCTAAGGTATCCTGGATAGGAACCTCCTCCTCATCATCAGTGTCCTGACATTTAACCTTAAGCTGCGATGGGCTGTAGGCTGGCCCAAACAAGCTCCCGTCCCCTGATTCCTCTGTATCCAGAAGATGAGATGGGGGTAGCGGTGATACCTTGCTTAGAGATGTCAGGCCTGGAGACTTCAGCACCAACAGATGCCTTTTAATGTCCTTTTTTGCACTGTTGACGAAGGAAGACGTTTCAATGTAATTCTCATTGACACCAGTATCCTCGTAGGGGACTTGAACAATGTCGTCGACGGAGTGACCGTCAACAAGGCCGTTGATGACGTGATCGACGGAGTGGCCATTGTCAAAGTTGTAGACGTGGCCATCGTCACAGTTGTCGTCGATGCCTTTGACGAAGCCGTCGATGAAGTGATCGTCGTCATTGTCCTCGTTAACGAGACCGTCGCCACTGCCGCAGTCGAAGCGGTCATAGCCTGAATAGTAGAAACCACAAACGTCGACAGTGATTTAGCCATCGTTCTTGACGACTGAGACTTTTTCAGTGATGAAACCTCCTTCTGAGGCGTGACAGGCACAGATGCAGAAGAAGAGGAGGATTTCTTCTGGTCATAACCTTTGGATGGCTGTTTCAGGGCTGCTTTTTCAGAAGTGGATGGTTTTTAAAGCCTTCATCTTTTTTGATTCTGCCTTTAATGAGGTGGAGCCCTCATTTTTAAGTTTTCTCTCAGATATAGAGTGACTAGACATTCCTCGACCTCAGAATCAGATCTGGACTTCTTCTTCTGAAGCCATATTATTAATCTGACCTCTATCCTTCAGAGTTTTGGCTGAAAAGGTTCTGCAATATTTGCAATCCTTGGCAGTTTGCTTGGGGTATAGGCAGTCAAGACAGTCCTTGTGGGGGTTCTCAGAGACTAGTCTTGCCTTCCCACAAGACCTGCAGGGTCTAAAAAGCTGTTTCTTAGATCCCTCTGACATCCTTGAAAGGTAGAGAAGATATAAAACAATACCTTAAGCTGAATTAAGCAGGTTCAAAAGTTCAGTAACTGACAAACTGAGCAGAGCTCAGGCAGACTCCCTCACACACGACGTACGGTTAGAAATCTGAGGTATGGTGGGTCTGCAGGGGAGATGGGGTCTGGGGCTTGTCTCTGATTGGTCAAAGTTTGGAACTAGCATAATGATGCAGATTGGTTTTAAAATGTCCTTTCTTTCTTAATGGTTTCTAATGTACTTCCATAGTACTGCTTATCTAAGTACCGTGGGACTCCCACCATGACAACTGGGAAAATTCAAGCATGTGAATCTATGAAAGATTCAATACTGGAGAAGGAAGAATCACTCTCATGGATGTTGTGTTCTGTGCTGTGCACTGCCTCCATAAACAGGAGATGGTCAGAGGGCTCTAGGTGAAACTTGGGCATGCTGATGGAAAACCACAAGTCAAAGAACAAGGAAGCTGTTAGGTGGTTTAACAGCAGCCTTGGGCAGTCAATCTTCAAGGTATGGGAAGGTAGATTCCTGACCTGTGCAGATGTGCTGCAACCTCCACGTTCTGTGAAAAAACAGGGTACGAATGCTAGTCTAAATAGGAGGAAGTGGTAAACCCTACCACAAATTGCAAAAACACCCAGTGCGACTGTAGGAGAGACATGTGGAAGTACATGTCCTGCAGATCAAAGGACACCATCTAGTTGTCCGCTACCAGTGCCAGAAGAACCTGAGCCAGAGACAGCATCGAGAACATTTCCTTGTACAGGTAAACATTCAAGAATCTTAAGTGCAGGATCAGACTCAGAAAGCTATACTACTTAGGGAATAAAAAGTAATGGCAAGAGCACCCATATCCCAGTTCATGCTCTACGATTATCTAGACACATTCTTCCTGAAGTAGGACCGCTACCCCCTACTGCAGTATCTGCAAATTACACTGAAATTGAAGGTACTGAGAGTTTGGAATGTAGGAAGGATCCTTTTCTAAAGTGCATAGCTACCTCAAATGAGGTGTCCCAGCGATAGGTACAGGTACTCGCTGGCCTAAATACAGCTGTTAAACTCCAATATATCCTGAGCTAAAATAACTGGTTTTGAGTCAGTTTATGAAAAGACTTCTTGACTGGGCCTCACAAACCACCTGGGGCAAAGCATCCCACAATTTTTGCGCTAAATAGCTGAAAGAGCTCCTATCTATGCACACTTTCTTTGGGAACAATCGCCAACATCTCTCCTACTAACCTTGGATTCCTCAATGGTACATATGGCCTGACAAAGGATTGAAGGAACTGTGGACATTTGTTAGCAAAAGCCTTGTGACAATAACACAAGGCTTCACTGGCAGTGAATGAAGCTTCTTAAGAGTGGCCCCAATTGCTGCACGCTTTGGCAGGTTCAATAAGAGACTTGCCTCAGCGTTCTGCACTCTTTTGAATCTCTTAATCCGACTCTGTGTGCCTCAAAGATACAAAAGATTGCAAAAGCCAAGCCTAGACACAATCGGGGCCTGAACTACTGTTTGTTTTTGCCGACTCTGGCAAGAAACACAAAACTTTCCTCAACATTTTGAGCAGTCCAAAGCATTTTACTGCCACTGTAGTTATTTGACTGTCAAAAGACAGTCTTTTATCAAACCAAGTGCCAACATTCTTGACCTTGGATTTAGAATCAGGCAATGGGCCCAGCTCCACAGGCCACCATGCCATGGACTAGATGTTCGAATGATTGCCCAAGGTCAGAACCTCAGTCTTCCCAGCGTTAAGCTTAAGGCAATTCAAGTCCATCCACCTAGTAACCTCTGCAAGGCAGAGGCATAAAGATGTGGCCACGTGGCAAGAGTTCTGTAACAGGGTGATAAGCGGTGTGTCATTCTCAAATGAGATGATAATAACTGGACTCAAGGAGGAGCACTGCAGCACTCCTAGCTTCAATGGAAGCATCTTTGACTGGTAAAGATTTTGCGACATCTAAAATGTGTGCCACAGCAAAAAAGAGGCAACTCAACTCAGTTATTTCTGGCCGACACCACAGTTCCAGAGTCTCTCAATTAGGATATTATCGGCCACAGTGTCGAACGCAGCACTGAGATCCAATCTTATAAGTGCTGCAGAATCGCCAGCGTCCAAAATCTGACGGATTGACTCTGTCGCCAGCAGCAAGGCTGACTACATGCTGTATGAGGGGCGAACACCAGCTTGGGTCCTGTGTAGCAGGTCATGTTCCTCTATAAAGTTGAAAAGCTGATTATTAGCAAACGTCTCCGTAATTTTGGAAAACAGTAAGACTGCAGGACTCAAAAAGCTCGAGTACACCTGGCAAGGAGGCACGTGACATTCATTGACCTAAAGCCTAAATTACCTGCTAAGAATACCTTCATGCCTAAAGCCTCCAAATTCTGTTTGGGACTCAATCTGGTGTGACCATGGGGTGGGAGGGGGAGGGGAGCCAGGTTCTGATTGCTACATGATGAGAACTGTATCATCAAATCTTCTGGTGACAGGTGTGTAGAGAGAAAGCTGGGTCTCATAATTATATGGTTCATGACTGGGGCAGAGGTGGGCTTGTCCCATGCTGCCTTAATAGGATAGAGAAGAACCTTGTTAAAAGGATGCAATGGTTCTGATGCTGCCAAAGCAACTGTATGGCCTACATCGATAGGTTAGATCAGATGTAAACTCTTGGTAAAGGTAGATCCAACACCTCTGCTGCCTTCCTTAAGACATGGAAAGAAGCCATCTCTGGGGAAGCTGGGCCTGAGGGACATTCCATATCAGTCTCTGGCGATCTGTCTAGCCCACTAACATTCTGTAATGCCAGGTAGTTATCAGTGGCTGAAGATAGAGGCAGCAGCAACTAGACTGCCTCACTGCTGTAATCATTGTCATAAGGCACCCCTTCCAGCATCTGGATATCGTGCAAGTCAGAACCAAAAATGTCATCGAAGGTCCGATAGTACAGCTGGTGTGATGAAGGGGGAGACTCCTCTCCATAGCTGGACTCCTGCACTATCATGCGGGCCTCCCTCCTAGGTCTCATCAGGACTCCTTGGGAATTTGAGAGTAACATCTGTGGAGGCACTGGTGTCAGCAGTGACAGAGATGAATGACTGCAGGGGCGGAACAGCCAGTGGAAACCCAAACAGTGCCCCAACCTGGCCAATGGGCCCCGTGATAGAAGCCATCATGGCGTTGAGGAATTGAACTTAGTCGCCCCCATATACTGGAAACTTCAGAAAAGCTGGCATATATGTGGTTGCCGCTTATGGTAGCAGTGGCAGAGGGACAAGAAACGGTTGTGGACAGGTACTGGGGTCAGTGGCGCTCCAGTCCGAGTGAAGTAGACAAGCCTGGACTCTGAGGAGGACTCCGCTGGAGGTGGATGCGTCAAGGTGATCTACATCAAGACCTTCAGCAACGGCAAGCGGTGTTGTCATCCTATCTCCTCCTCTTCTTGTGCATTCTCTTCTTCTCCTAGAGGACGCTAAAAAACGCAACTTTGTCACTGACCTTGACCACCCTGGCCCAGCAGAAGGGGGTAGGTCTACAAACTACGTGCTATTGGCACAAAACACATGAGGAACCCCTCGTGTTTATAACCTACCGGGTACTGTGATGCCTGGTTATTCCACTGTTCTGGGTAGTTCCAGTACTACCAGGTATCTGACAAACTATTCGTATGGTTGATGTTAGTGTGCAGCCACAACACCATTTTAGTTTTAGATGTAGATAGTATACCCCATTGTTTGGTCCTGACGAATCGCCCGCAAACTATTCATTTGGCGAGAAACATGTTGACCTACTACCTATAACAGCGCCATAACCTGAGACATAACCTCAGCCTAGCGCCTTATATCTCTTGTTTTTACTTAGGGTAGGAGACCCTTTTGATTAAAGTTGTTGTCGCAGGTACTCCCAACCCTATTTTACATTCACTTCAAATACACAAATACACATTCATCTACACACACCAGGTCCCTCACCCCCACTTCACGAAACGGCTGTTGGAAAAAGATCTCCGCTAGGGTGTCCGTACTATAGGGAACCCGTCGGGTATTGCACCGCCGACCCGACGAGGAGCAGCCCGATGATGAAGCATGTCACACGACACGATTGTGGACAGGCACTGGGGTCAGTGGTGCTCCAGTCCGAGTGAAGTAGCCAAGCCCGGGCTCTGAGGAGGACTCCACTGGAGGTGAATGCGTCAAGGTGATCTACATCAAGACCTTTAGCAACGGCACGCGGTGTTGTCATCCTATCTCCTCCTCTTCTTGTGCATTCTCTTCTTCTCCTAGAGGACGCTAAAAAACGCAACTTTGTCACTGACCTTGACCAGAAAAACCTTTTGCCTTGTGCTCCTTAAAAGCCTTGGAATGCATAAGGCAGCATTTGTCACGTGAGCTCAAGTTGTTCTTGTGCCTCAGGAAGATCTTGTGAGGGCCGGATAAGGAGGACATCTCTCCTTTGCAGAAATGGCATGGTGTGAATAGTGTTTTTTTTTGGGGGGGGGGGGGGTAGTAAAATGGGACATCCCTAAGTATTTCACTTGAAGTTTGAAAACTGTTGAGGGAAAATTCAGAAGATACATGAAAAATCAAAGAAACCAGCTCCGGATCCCCATTGAAGGGTGTGAAAAAAAGGAACGGACATTGATGTGCTGAGATGGCGCTATATGGCTCCAGTGACATCAAGCTTGTGCCATTTCTAGCACTACAATGGAGCCGGCACCACCTACCAGTGTAGGAGTGCTATGACAAATTTCTGCATCCAGTCTGCTACCAGGGCTATTCAAAAGTTTAGGAATCAGCAGGCAGAAGTATCCATCAGGAACTGTTTTATCTTTAAGGGAACTAAGCCAACGTTCAAGAAACACTGCAAACTGACTACCTTTTATCTTAATCTGGTTTCTTACAATTTCCCCAACATATGACATCTCTTGAGTCTAGCTTGCACCCAGGGCAGGTAATCCTGTGTACCCTCTATTGGTGCTGAAATAGCTTCAATAGAATGGAGCAGGAATACATGTGGTGTAAGCTCTATGAAGGAGATGGGAAAATACTATCAAGATTGATACCTATTTGTTAAACTTATCTTTCAGCAAGAATTGTCAGGTCATGTATCAAAAAGTGTTATGCTTACAGTGAAAATCCCCCATGATTTTGGTACTGGCTCTCCTGCCCTTTGACTATTATCATTCATTATAGACCTAAACTAAGAGTACAGAAAAAATGTACTCCTGAATCTAGACTGAGCTGAACACACACAAACAGATTTTCAGCTGCCTTCATCCCAAATCTGTGCTGAAAATTCTCTTGATTTAAAATTATTAGGTTGGTGCGCATGTAACAGCATTTATCTTTATGAAGATGACAGACACTTCAACAACTTTTCCCAGCACATATTACACTTTAGCTCATCCTTCTCTATCCTCTTGCCAATTTAAACCTAAAAAGTGTTTTCAGAGGCATATTACTATTGTCGACTAAAATATGATCATTCAACCATAAAGGATTTATTTTGCATATTAACACAAATATGTATAGAATTATAATAACAATTAATTCCTAATACAAAGGGCCTGATTTAGAGTTTGATGGATGGGTACAAAGTCAAAAGCATGACGTTTATCCAGCCCGTCTTGCAACAAGTGCCATAGGTTATAATGTAGTTGTAATAAGGTGGGCGGGATATTCATCATATTTTTAACAGATTACTTGTTTGCCAAACTCTAAATCGGACTCTTTGTTCCTAAATCTTAATTTAATTTAATACCCTATGCAACATCAGAAGCCCTATTATGTAACGGACGCACTTTCCTTGTTTGTGCCTGGTGCACCCTAAAACAGGTGAACAGGAAAAGAACAGGGGAAGTGCGCCCTATTACATGGAATGCGTTGCCCCCAGAGCAGCCGGGAAATAATGCTCGCCTGGGGGCAGCACATTCCTGTGAAAAACTGAGCAGCTGCTTTGTAGCCACTCTGTTTTCACACTACAGGCGGCAACCCGCCCGCACTTTTAAAGGGGATGTCTGGGGGGTCCATGGGACCCCCTTCTCCCCTCCAGAGGCCTGCCATCGGGGGCGCACTGACAATGTGCCACCTTTTAGGTGGCGCAATGTCAGTGCGCCTCCTGACAGCTTTTTTGCCTCTGCGCCCACGTTTGTAATACAATGCGGACGCAGAGGCAAAGGGATTCCCTCATTTGCATAGGGCACCCCCATGCAAATAAGGGAATGCCCCCTGAAGATAGCGTTGGCACTTTATGTGCGCCAGCGCTATTGGTATTACAGAAGGGGATGCACAAGCGTCTGCAGCCCCTTCTATAATTCCAAAGAGCCCTGGGGGCCCACAAAGAGGGCGCAAACGCATGTTGCGCCCTCAGGGCACTTATGTAATACGGCCCCTGATTTCATTTTAAAAATTATTAAAACCTAACTACAAATACGAATTTACAGGCCACCTGCTTCAATGTCTTATCAAACTTTATCCTAAAGTGTAAATTTCGAAGTAACAAAGAATAATCTTCCTTACTTGATTCAACAACTTTTTTTATAACCACAACGTTTTGTGCCTAAAATTGGCAAAGTGCAAAACATGTCAAAAGAGCCCTAAACTAATCAAGTCTTGCAATTACAAAATTGAATTATTGATTTTACAGCTTGATATAATCCATTGTCAGGTTCAAATGGATAATAGTGAATTATTCGTTCTTGAAATATATACTTTCCAGTAAAAGGTGAACATTCACTTGGTCTTGAAGAACATTAAATAGAATGGCCTTCCCAGTGACTTTGGTTTATTTTAGACAATAACAAGGTAGTGGTTTAAAACCAGATCACCCAGATAGTATGTATTTTTTTAATAAAGCTCAGCTAGGGACTATGTTTAGGTGACTCTTGCAAACCTACATTTCTTAAAGTGGCGTGTGTCAACGTTGCATTTAGCAACAGTCACAAATTTTATATTGCGACTTGTCATTGGATCTTGATTTTTCAGCTAAAAACACGCTGTTTTATTTATCACCTCCTCCACAGTATATGTTCTATAAAGCACAGCTCGCACCAATCTACTTTAGCCATCCTGCAAGTGCCAACAAACCAGCCAGATACTTGGGTGGGATGACTCAAAAAACGGCAAGAAATGTACAAACACCCCAAAATCATTTACACTGGTGCCTTAAATGGCCTTCCTAGATAGGATTAACAGGTTTTAAGATTCTTATTCTCCCACCCTAATATTATGCTATATTTGTAATTAGCATTGGAGTCACAGGATCCCATTTTAACGTCCACAGATAGTCAGATGGCTTAACAGGTCTCACTGTAAAAATTGAACTTAAATGGAAAACTACGAAGTTAAATTTTACAATCAGGAGTGCAATCTATAAACCAGGAATAATAGAAAGGTCACATGAGACTACAAATCGCCAAATGAAACAATGTAGCCAGCAGTTTGCAGAACTATACGTCGAAAACAATTTCAAGTAATGATCTCTTCCCAAGGCCTAACCGTCTACTATTGGTAGTAGGCTAGTAGCTCCTGGGTTATTTCTGTGATCCACTCCACCAAATCAGGCCTAATCTGTTCCCTATCCTAGAATGGATTGTATATTTTTAGTTGTCTTTGCAGAATATCGATACACTTTGCCAGTGGACAGTATGATTAAGACAGGAAGTCCCTGAAGCTTACAAAACAGTGGAAGAATTATACGGTTATCAGATCCCATCGGCACCATTGAACTGGTCATCAAAACTCTTGGTACCTTGACACTACATTACTGATTTTACTTTGTGGGACTTACATGTTTTGTATTGTAGCATTTGGGCTCCTATTGGTATTTTTTTTTACACCTGTTTGATTGGTTTTGTTTTAATATTGGGTTCTTATTTTTGATTGAATGAAAACTCAGCAGCTGGGGATCTAGCCCAGCCATTTGTCCTATGTTGAACCCAGAATGGTCAACTAATAAAATAGAGAGCCAGATATATTGTTGACATCCCGAAAACCTCTTTAGAGTCCCAAACAATAGCATAGACTATATGATCAATGTTTCAAATAAATAAAGAACTTAAGCATTATAACCACATTTGGTGATGTATTCCAGCAGCATATGATGCAAGCGTTGTCTAGCTTTGTTTATGTATCACGAAATACAGCAGGGTTTCACTCTAGTCTAAACTATGTAATATTCAGAACTATGTAATATGAAGCAGTTGGACACTGACCACATTCTTTTGAAGCAAGACTTGGTCATTAGAACCTCTGCATACACTTGGGTTTTTACGCATAATAAATACTCTCGCTGTTTTGTCAATAAAAAGGTGCTGTAAATGGGTTTTGATTATGTGGTTCTCAAGTTATACAATTCATTGACCCTAAATCTCCTAATATAAAAACATTGGGAACTTGTGACTGTTTATAACAATTGTCAAAGGACAGTGTATATTTAAAGGTCCACACCACCCATGCAGTGTTACTCCCCCTTTTATGTTAATTACATATGATTTAAATGCTAAACCAGAAGCAGAGTCTGTCCTCACGGACTACGATATAGACGAGGATAAGATCTTAACCCCATGCATGAACTCTTTTTTATCATTGAAGTCCCATCTACTGCACTGCAATTGGATAACCACTTGTAGGCACTTGACTCTCAAAGGGGCAGTGAAGCCAAGCAGTGACGCTTCCCCTAAAAAGAGGTGGGGTAGAAAATCAGATACAGCATGACACATTAAACAACACTCAAACTCAATCAGCAGCCTCTGCAATATCTTCAAGAAAGAATCAGGTATGTAAAAAGTGCAGTTATAAATGATTAACAAAGCCACAGAAAGCTTGCAACATCTGCTGCTGGAATACAGCAACAAATGGTGAGAGGATGTGGCCTAATGACCGGAGCGGTCAACCTCAAAGCTGGGAACTGGGTTCGAGTCTAGGCAGGGACACTCAACATCCTGTGATTCTTGGCAAATCACTTAATCTCCCCGTGCCTGTCAAAAATGAATGCGTCAATCTATAACATAACTGGTACTAACGTAAAGAGCTCTGATACCTCCGGGTCGAGTTTGCACTATATAAAACTCTAAAACAATAATGGCTTATGATATTGTTTGGGTCTCAGCATGGGTCAATACAAATGATTTAGGGAGTGCAACAATATATCTGGCTCTGTTTCAATAGCTGCCTAATCTAGGTTCAGCACAGGACATCCGACTGGACTAGATTTCCTGTTGCTGAATTTTAAATCCAAAATAGAAACCCAAGAATCACCATACAAAACACACAAAGTAAAATCAATGTAGTGTCACAGTACCAGGAGTCTTGGTGACCAGTTCAATGTTGCCAATGGGGCCTGGTAATCAGTGTACAGGTGGTAGGACAAATGCTTAGTTTTCATAAAACAGTTAACCCCAAATGGTTTAAGGTTTTCTCAATACAGGTGCACATGTTACTGGATCAGCACCACTATTAGCATCTTTCAAAAAATAACTAGTCACAGTCAAGATTTCCAATGGTGGGGGCATCAAGTGGATCAAAAATGCTGGTTTTCTTTAAAAATATGAAACCTTTCTTTGTTTGTCTATGGACTGCGGCTGCGGCTGGCTGAGTTGATTAGCACTCCAGTAGCTCTCTTATTGCTTCACCGATGTGGCTGTTAAGATGTGTCTATGCTTATAGTGTGCATTAGCGGCCGGCCTGTTGGTTGTAGGCCCATACTTGTATGTCTCTGAAATTGTAATAAAGGTTTTTAAAAAAAAAAAAAAAAAAAAAAAAAAATGCTGCACTAGATCAAACAGGAAGCTAGGCATGGAACTACTCACAACTTAAAACTGTGATATTTCATGAACTGTACGGGATACAGAGATGGTTCAAATTACTCTGGAATAAGGATATCTGATCTTAGATGAGACTAGACCATTCACCAGGGGTGTGAAGTTTAATAACCTCCAACTGCTCATAGAGGAAAATAGAGATTGTGAACAGACATGCATATAGTGATGGAATACTGGGAGAGAGACACCAGAACCAGAGAAAGAACCAGAACTGGAACAGAGAGAACCAATACTGCCCAGAACTTCGAACGGAGAGGTGTATCAAGAGAGCGCCAGAAAGGCACAGAGGGGCATAGTTGTGGAGAAAGCTGTGTGTTGCCACACATATGTCTCTACCTAGCCATGAGCCCTAAATCCACTTCCTGCTTAACCCTGAACCCTAAAACCACCCCTTTTCCTAACGCTGAGTCCTAAAACTGCTTCCTGCCGCAGACCCCTGCCTGACCCTAAAACCGCCTCTTTTCTTTGCCCTGAGCCCTGAAACTGCCCCATACCGCAGCCTAAAACCACCCCCCTTCCTGCCTCATGGTAAATGATGCGTGGTAAAGGCATGTTCGTTGTGAAGGATGTGTGCTAATGTTCATGCGTGGTTATGACTGCGTTGTAATGGCTGTTTCCCACAGGGGTGTGGTGGTTCATTTTTATCTCTTTGTCCTTTTTTTGTCATCTTTTATAACCCAATTGGTATGGTATTTCGAATTCTGCCTTTTTAGTACAGGGAGATTGTGTGTGAGGCCAACTTTTCTTTTACAACACAACAAAACATTTAACGTGTGATAGAGAAAATGGCATCATAAATTTATAAGATCATACAACGGAAGGAAGAGCTGCGGTTCAGGAAAAAAATCCTGGCTCTAAGTGGGTTACAATGAACAACAATGAACAACAAGCACACGTCTGGTTGTCATGAAAAGGAAAAATGTAATGGTCTAAGGCATTATCATCAGGATCTGGAATTGTGGCAGATGAGATGGGTTTTATACACATACTTCTGAGACCAATATTGGTGGCAATCAGAATAGTGAACTAACTGGGATTAATCAGAATATATATATATTTTCACTGAAAAAAACATAGGTTTTAGGGAAAGTTATAGTTAGTTGGACATTGCACTCGTACAAAACCTGTGAAATTCCCCCGTTATAGTTAGTTCAGCTAACTATAACTCGCGCCCCCGCAATGCTCTGCTGATGACGTCACATATTACATCATTCATGACATGGTCAGTGACATCACTGATGACATCTCAAATGACATCACTGATGACATCATCCAGTGACTGTGTTTCTGTAAAGTTTAAATATGTTTAATATATATAGGGAAAGGCATATTGAAGAATGAGTGGATGTATAAGTGTCTGAATGGATGTTTTACTAGGTGCGTGACTGACTCTATAAGTGAGTGGTTAAACATATCTTACTGAATGCATGGGTTAGTGACTAAACTGTGTGAATCTCTGTATCCGTCTGTCTGTTGGTGTGTAAGCGACTGCATGGGTTTGTGAATAACTACATAAGTGTCTATATGAGTTATTGATTGGTTGTCTGAGTATCTGTATGGGTGCCTGAGCGTTTGTGTGGGTGGGGTGTGTGTGACTGTGCATAGATGTGTGAGTGGGTGATTCACTGGGTGCATAGTTTGAAGTGTGCATCTTTGATGGACTGTATGGGTGGGTGAGTGTGTGTGTGTGTGTGTGTGTATGGGTGTGTTAGTGAGTGAATATATATCTCATTGGTACATGTGTGAGTAACTACATATATGAAAGGCAGTATATATCTGTGATAGAGTATATAAATGACTATAAGTGAGTGTGTGTGATTGTGAGAGTGGCTGCATGGATGTGTGTTTGCTTGTATCAGTGATTGTATAAGAACGTAAGAATGTGCTAGTATTTGTATGAGTAAGTGAGCTGGTGTGTGTATAACTGTATAGGTGAGTAAATGGAAGTGTGATTAATTATTTGCATGACTGACTAGGTGTTTGAGTCCCTCTATGGATGAGTGGCGGTGTGTGAGTGTCAATATAGGTGTATCAGTGCATATGATAGTCCTGTACTGATAAGTATGAGTGACTGTATGGGTGAGTGAGTGGATGTGTGTGTAGACCTAAGAATCAGTGAGTGGGTATGTAGTTATTGGTGTTGGAGTGGGTATGTAGTTATTGGTGTTGGAGTGGCTATGGTTTTGAGAATGGCAGTCTGTAATTTAGAGTGGGTGTATCTAAAGTTATATTAGGGTGTGAGAAGATGCATGAAATTATCACGTGGCTGATGTCATCAGTGATGTCACTGACCATGTCATGAGTGAGGTAATATGTGACGTCCTCAGCAGTGCATTGCGGGGGCACGAGTTATAGTTAGCTGAACTAACTATAACGGGGGAATTTCACGGGTATTGTACGAGTGCAATGTCCAACTAACTATAACTTTCCCAAAAACCTATGTTTTTTTCAGTGAATTTCTAAGGTTTTTTAAATGCTAATTTCTAACTATAAAGTGCCTGAAACCTATGTTTTTTTTCAGTGAATTTCAAAGGTTTTTTAAATGCTAGTTTCTAACTATGCCTACAGAAGTAGGACGTGAAGAAAGAAGAAAAACACACAGAAAGAAGCAAAAGAAATGCAGAAAAAAACAACAGAAGTCCACAAAGACGAAGAAAAGTGCAGGAAGAAGCAAGACGTGCAGAAAGAACCAACAGAGGAGCAGAAAGAGGCCTTGTTACAAAATCATCCTGTGCCCACAACTTTTTCAGACGGGTACTGGTAGTAACTGACTCTGGCTAACCAGCCCTGGAGCCAGTGGTATGCTAAAAGACACTTAGAATACAGTGAAAACACCTACATACACTAGGGAACACTATGCATTGGGGTACCCCTGTGATTAGCATGACCTCCTCTGCAAGGCCCTAGTACATAATAAGGCAGGGGGATTAAAACTACCACTTAAAACACGCTACGGGGTGCGTTTGCACTGTGGTGAAGGGGGGGGGGCTGAGGTGACGTGTGCAAACATGCCCTGTGGCCGTTTTAAGTTGGGAGGTTAAGTCCCCTTGAATCCTGACGGTCCCTGGGTCCAACTAGCCAACCAGGTACCTCCAGAATGCGCCACAGAGCTGCATTGCAGAGAGGTGTAAAAAGGGGCATGGCCTGGACCACCTCTCTGCAAAGCAGGCCTCTGGCGCTTACTGGAGGTACCTGGTGGGCTAGTTGGCCCCCAGGGACCCTCAGGATTGAAGAGGAATTAATTCCCCAACTTAAAACGCGCCACAGGGCGTGTTTTACACACATGTCACCTCAGGCCCCACCCCCTCCCTCCACCACTGTGCAAACGCGCCCCGTGGCGCATTTTAAGTTAGGGGATTAATTCCCCTTGAATACTTAAGGTCCCTGAGGGCCATCTAGCCCACCAGGTACCTCCATTATGCGCCAGGGAGCTGCGTTACAGAGAGGTGTTCAGAGGCCACACCCCTTTTTACACCTCTCTGAAATGCAGCTCTGTGGCGCTAACTGGAGGTACCTGGTGAGCTAGTTAGCCCCCAGGGACCCTCAGGATTGTAGGGGAATTAATTCCTCAGCTTAAAACGCGCCACAGGGTGCATTTCCAAGGTGTTGGTGGGATGGGCGGGGCCTCCAGCGCGATGCCGGCTTTTAAAAAAAAAATCTTTTATAGAAGGGGGGGCTGTGTGGCCCCCTTTCCTTTCCTGTTTTTTGGGCCCTGGAGACCCCATCCCCCAGGGCCTGACCCCTAATTTTGTTTTTTATTTTTAAATCGGGAAGGGGGCCGCGTGGGCCCCCTCCCGAGGCCATTTTCGGCCCCGGGGACCCCATCCCCTGGGGCATGGCCACTTTCTTTTTTTAAAATATTTACAAAGGAGGGGGGCTGCGTGGCCCCCCTCATGAGGCTTCTTTTAGCCCCGGGTTCCCCCTCCCGCGGGGCTCTGCCTTGTTTTTTCTTTTGGGGGGCAGGGGGGCCGTGTGGTTCCCCTCCTCAGACCAAATACGGCCCGGGGACCCCATCTCCCGGGGCCTGGCCTTTCCATTATTTTCTTTTTTTGTCAAAACAGGGGAGGGGGGCCGCGTGGCCCCCCTCCCGGGCCACTTTTGGCCCCGGGGACCCCATCCCCCGGGGCCGGCCCTATCCGTTGGCGGGCCGTGGGGGGGTCCCCAATCCCCCCACGGTCCCGCCGGCTCCCCGCGTCCTACGGGAACCGGCACTGCTTTTTCACATGGGGAGCTGCTAACATGCAGCTCCCCTTATGGAAAAGCAATTCTGCTTTGCTTCATTGAAGTAGAGAGGGGGGCGTGGGGGGACTTTCCATAGAGAAGTATTTCCAACTTATCCTCATTACATTTGAGCTGTGATCTGTGCAGCACAGAGCCATTGAAAGACAGCTATCAGACACTCTTTTGCCTTCACAGTATAGAACTCCGATTTACCCCAAGTAAACAGAAGTTGGGTATCGTCGGCGTAAGCAACGATCTTGTCACCCTGCTCTTCCGCTAACTGGACCAGAGGGGTGACGTAGATATTAAAGAGCAGGAGACTCAGAGAGGACCCCTGCGGCACTCCAGTGGTCACAGATTGAGGCGGGGATGAGAAAGGCTGGAGCCAGACCTGTTGCGCACCCCTCCTGGAAGGACTGCAACCACCTCCAAACCAACCCAGAGATACCTATGTCCGCCAGCCGGGCCGGAAGCAGCGAATGGGGAACAGTATCAAATGCCGACGACAGGTCCAGCATTATGAAGGCCGCACTTCCACCAGAGTCCAAACAGTCTCGAATAGCTTCAAAGACTTCGACTAAGGCGGACTCAGTGCTATAGGCAGCTCTAAAACCAGATTGTGCCGGATGGAGTAGTCTAGAACCTTCCACAAAATGAGTGAGCTGTTTGTTAACTGCCTTCTCACAGATTTTCGCCACACAGGGGAGCAGAGAAATCGGGCGATAATTCCCTGGGGTCCCCAGGGTCCAGTGATGGTTTTTTTTTTTTTTAGCAGCGGGAGGATCTTCGCCTGTTTCCACTCCACCGGGACAACTGCCTCTTGGAAGGAGAGATTAATGAGTATATTAAACTCGAGGTTGACCAACTCTGCGACGGAGGCCAAGAGCCTAGCCGTGCACAGGTCCGATGGCGACCCGGATTTCATGGACTTCAGGATTTTAAGGGACTCTGACAAGTTGATGGAAGAAAATGCCTTCATAATAGATGCAGGAGCTAGTATCTCAACAAAGGGCACAGCGTCCAGCCTAGGCAAGCTCTGGCTTGTGAACGATACCTGGATGGCACAGATCTTATTAATAAAGAAATTTGAAAGCTTTTCGCACCAGGCAACTGATGTAGGGAGTTTTGTGGTCTCCGCCTTAGGGGCCATAAAGCTCTGAACGATGGAAAAGATTTCCCTTGAATTATTGCTGGCTGACTATCCACTCTGCATAATATAGGCCTTTGGCCTCACTAATGGCCGTGTAGTATCTTTTCTGGGCTTCTCTAAGTGTCTTCTTAGCCCCCGGACAATAGTCCTTATGCCAGCAGTGTTCCAGCTTTTTACAATGCTGAGTATTTTCACACCCTATATATTTTCATATATATATGGACCAATATAAACAGATCAAAGGATCACCCAACCTTAACAAGCATACTACTAAGCTGACCCGTGAGGATATAAGAACTATTAGGGATATGTTCACACCATTTATGACCAGAGGGAGAAAGGAAATATACCTCATTGTTTTGCTAAAATATGTCTCAAATATGCTCAGATCAAAGCCAAACTTTGACCCTAGCATTACCCGGAACATTGCTCAATTATTCGCGGATGGTCACTAAAAATAAGGTTTTACAAACATATATGTAGTTTTTGCCAGGTATGCAGGAGCAAAACTATTCTGGCAAGAGATACATTTGTGTTAGACTTGGTGTATGCATTTATAATAGGACAATAAGAAAAGTGTGGATCCACACTAGTAAATATCCTTTAATGTTAGATTTCACTTTTCTAGCAGACAATGCTTAGGCAAATGCCAAAGACGCTTACAAGAGGAAACAAGCATTGGCATAGCCAATAGGTCTCGCCTTTGGGACCTTATAAGTATTTAGTTATGCAGCACAATATCCTTGGTGCAACTACAACAACTGTTGCAAGGGTAAACACTTATAAGGGCCCAAAGGCGAGACCTATTGGCTATGCCAATGCTTGTTTCCCTTGTTCTTGTTATCCTGGTCATATCAAGTAGCGCTCAGAGGCTAGGTGATTTACCCAGTTGGGTGGTTTGATAGCTAACCACTTCATATTTGCTGCCTGCAACCCTGGCACGCCTTGACGAAGCCTCTGGGGTAAGTTGATTTTTAAACGGGTGCCATCATATGTAGGTGGAGAGTCTTCTAGGTAGCTGACAGTGATGAAAATGGTGGAGAGAACAGACCATTTAAAAAAACATTTAATATTGAATTTTCCATCTTTTATTTTATTGTTGCCATGAACAGATCTAGTCGAGTCACAAATATGGGTGAAGACAAGCATTTGAGAGGGTGTATCCCATTAAACTGAACCAAGGATGAACAAATTAGAAGAAGGCGACATAGGTTTGAAAAGTCTTCGGTGGCATTTTGTTTGCAAGGAGGGTAAATGGAAGCAAAAGAGGAAGACCTGTCAAATGCAAATGAGTTAAAAGATATGCCAAATAAGTAGATCCATTGCCTAAAAAATTCCTTGTTTCATACGCTAACTTCTTGATTGAATGGAGTCTACATTTTACAGAAATACGAGTGTAATGTTTATAGTCTTACCTCGTTATTGCATTTTACAATTCCATTTGACTTAAATAAATTCTATGTAACCTTGCATTTAGCTGTGAACGCTTACAGTTCCATGACCAGGGTTCCTAACAGGTTGTGGTCTAGGATTTCTGTTGTACACCATTCATGTGTAATTCTCACAAAATAAAGATGAGTATGCAGCAAAGTGGTTATGTGACACAGACAAATTATACGTTTTAAATAAGGCTTCCATTTTGTGTACAAGAAAATAAAATGGACCCATCTGGTTAGGTTTCGCATTCAACGGATCGCTTACGCCGCTGGCTGCAATTATACGTTGCATGACTGGCTATCCTCCTGATGTGCTGTGCCATCAAACAACAGCTTGGGGTCCTCCAGAGGAAAAACAAGTCTTAATAAAAATCATACCCTTTGCCTGTTCCGACTCCAGATCACTCTTCATGACACGGTAGAGTCAGTGTTAAAAGATGTGCCCAATTCCTGTTTTTTCCCCTCAATTTATTCTATTCATTGTTATTTATAGAGTTCACAAGAAAGGGGCAATACTTGTTCACTTTACCTTGCATGGCCAATATACTTAATATATGGACTATTGCTCGTCATATTCTGAAGCCAGCCCCAGAAATAGACAGGTGAAACAAAGAAAACCACATGGCAATCCCAAAATTGTACGAAGTGGCTTGACAACTATGAAAATAGTTCCAAAATAATAACATCTAATCGGAAATCATGTGCAATACTAATAGATTTTCCAAAAATAGGCAGGTGAAACAAAGTAGAAGGAGAAGTCTAAATAGCAATCTCAAAATTGAACAAAAAGTGGCTTGAGAAAGATGAAAATAGTTCCAAAATAATAACATCTAATAGGAAATCACGCACAATACTAATATACAGATATTACAAAAAAATATGGACCAATCTTCCAGAAGCCTGAAACTGGGCACTAGGTGTTTTTGTTGGGCTATTGGAAGAAGAAGAAGAAAAAAAAAAATCAGAGAGACTAGTAGGTTTTCAGAGCCAGTCAAAAAGCTGAACAAGCTGTGAAGTACAGCAGGGACGTTTCAACTTTCTACGGTTGCTTATCGAACTGAATACAATAGTCGGCTCCACTACCATTATGGAATCACTTAAGTAAGGATGTCAATGTGGTTCATGCCAAATGTATGTAGTCAGTGGCTGCAGTGTAGGCCAAGATGGCTCCAGGGAAGATTAACTCATAAACACTGCAAATCTAACTTCACAAACCTGCCTTACGGTGACATGTGAACTTTGGAATTGTTGTACGCGAGAAGCAGCCATGTGCAAACCACGCTAAAGAGTGGGATCATCTTTAGAATAACAAATGCCATTATATGGTTGTCATGGGGCTTGTTCTGCAACAGAGAAGTGTCGTGCGACGCAGGATTGTGTTAACCGCATTAAGAGGAGTACAGAATTGGGGGTAACCTATTGCACAACAAGGAATGGAAGAGAAACAATAACATGGTTAGGTGCTTTAGACGTGGAAAACCAAGACTGACGCTAAAAAAAGCATGTGATGCAAAGCAATGTTATGCGGAAAGCTCGTGCAATAAGGAGGAACTGTGCATGTTGTCAGTCTCAATATATGATGGGCAAGGGGTTGATACAGCGAATAGCAAGCACTACAGTCCCCACACTGAAAGGCTTCAAAAACTGGGACTGCATTGGTGGCCTTCTTGCTAAGTACTAAACGGCCATAAAGGTTGTAACACAACAGTTACTTGTTCTGCTCTGAAGAAATGTATCCTAGAAAATGGTACGAGTTCACCAGATTATAATATAATTTTATTAGAATATAGGCGTGACATTAGCTAATATTGGTTCTTAGCAGAAACACGGTCAGGTGAAATTAAAAGACCAGCAATCTTTCAATGGCCATAAGTTTCTGTATGGGCTAGTTTTTCAGCTCATCTCGATTCCAAAAGGTTATGAGGCCAACCCTGTCTCTCTGTAGCACAATTATAGGGAGGTTGCTGGGGTTGCAGAGTGGGCAAAGCAATCCTGTTACACAAAGTGAAATGATGGAAGGAAAGAAGTAGAAAAATATATTACTTTTACTACAAAGTACTCGTTTCTCCACTATATGTTTAGAATTGGTCTCATCTTGGTTCAAAGCAGAGTGTAGATTTATTGTCTTTAACAACTGAGGGGAACTTTGGCTCCCTGTGAGGGAGAGTCCCAGTCATGTAAAAGGTGGTGAAACATTGACTACACTGCCTTGTTTCCCCACTGATCGAGGGCTTGCTTTGTGTCCTCAAAGAATCTTAAGCATCTCCCTGCACATTCCTCCAAACAACTTCCTAAGAAAAAATAAATACATCAATAATCAAACTTCGGGTAGGGTATGGAAGGTGGTCGGCTCCACATATACAACTGTTGATTCATTAGAGATCTCGTCCAAACAATAGTAATGATGAGAATTCCTCAAGCAGGGAAGGTGGTATGGATGCAAGTTAGGTGCTGTAAACTGAGGCACTTCATGCACAACTCTGAGGATCGTGAAATAGGTTATCAAAGTTGAAGAGCAGGAGTGAAAATTTAAGCACACACAAAGGTATATGTCATTGCTATAGAGAAATGTACGAGTGTGAAACAAGCAGGTCTAAGCTGATGCTGATGACAGAAAAAACAAGCACTTCGTGTGAAAGTCCTTTTCATCTGCGGCTTCCCGGATACACTTACACACGTCGGGCTCGGCGAGAGTGATCCAGGGCCGGCTTCAGCGACATGAAAGGGAAAGAGCAGCCAGCCGCCATTTATCTGGCCTGCAATGTCGTACAGTGCGAGGAGGGAAAGAGGACAGGCAGTGGAAGGGGGGGGGGGGGGGAAAGAGGTGTGAGGAAGAAGAACAAGAGAGCGAGGAGAGAAAGACGGAAGGAAAGGGGGGATCAAATTCCAGTGTTGTCTTAAAGATTCTGGGAGCTCCAGGCAAGTCTGTAAACCAGTCTGAGGGACACGTTGTGGCAGTAAGCACGAGGTGTCTTCTACATGCAGCATCTGCCATCTAGCGGCCGGCGAACACGCTAATTAACCTCTGTTTTGAATTAGCGTGGTGAAAGTGACCGCGCTAATTCAAAACCTCGCTTGTGAGAAAGAGGGGGAGGAGGAGGTGAGCTTGCGAGTGGTGCACGCGCGCGCTTGGGAGAGCAGTCTGCTCATTTTCAAGCACTGCACTCGTGCTTGTGGCGCGCCCCTGCTCGCTCCCGTAAGGTGGATGCCGCCACAAGCACGAGTGTGTGCTTGAAAATGGGCAGAGCGACGGCTATAAGCCCTCCTATGCAGCGCATGCGCACTGCGTAGGCGAGACCTAAAATGGTGTTTTTCGCCTGACATGGAGCATGAATGCCAATGCTGCAACCCATCAAAGGTGTTTGATCTTGGAGACTGCTATAATGGCTCAGCACATAGACTGATGTCACATCAAAATGGTAGGAAACTAGAACACTGCAGGATTAAAATAATTACCTCAAGATCCCAAAATCTCCCAATCACATCAAACAGTATAAGTTCCTTGTTATAGTGATTCTTTAGTCGTACTACACTGTCCTTCTTCCAAGTCAAAACATGCCTCGATCGTTTCCACAGTATCTAGTGAGCTGCTCTCAGGAAAACACCACCAGTTAATGATCGGTCACGTCTATAGGCTGGTTTTTTCCAGCTAGCACTCCATCTAGATGATCCTGAGTTTAACACTTAGTTTAATCTGGGCCCGATACCACCACAGGTTTCACTCCCAGTGTGTTTTCGGGTTGTGCATAAACACGGCAAAGAGTATGTCTGGAATGCAAACGTGAGTACTTAACATTCTTTTCTGGTGCCACAGAGGCTTTCGGACTGCTATGTCTAGTGCCACAGTAAGGTACACCAAGGCAGTATTTCTTATGTGTCTATGCAACATGTTATTTGTGATTGTTAAGGTGATGTGGAATTGTGCTATCAGCAGTTGTTTAACATTTAGTAACTCGTGAAACTAAGCAGTGCCAAAGACGGGCACAATTATTCAATGTAGCGATTAACTACAAATCAACTGCATACCTTTTGTAATGCAAAAGTACAAGAGAGAGGCGAAATGTGATTAAAATATACTCAGGAGGCACAAAGGCAAGACCCAAAAGCTTTATACTAGAGTCCTCCAAAGAACTTGCAACTGAAGATATATAGTTCTCAAGTGTGTTATTCAAATTATTGATTTAGCTGGCAAAACTATGTATCCTGTTATTAGCATGAAATTTGATTACAGTTCAACTGCTTGTACTATATCCAATAAATGTTTGATTTGGAATTATTTTTACCTCGAAACGAATACCTAAATAAATTACACCCTTTTCAATCCATCAAAGCCCAGACATATGCAGTGGCCTTCACATCTGCTTCTAATGTATAGTGGGTACATTGCGTTTTAATATTTCCTCCCAGTTACTTATTTGTTATACGCAAATCAAACCCTGGCACTTGATCCAGTCACCCGTTTTCCATTATGTGTCACACCTCTTGGACATATTGAATTTACTATAGTAGCCAGTTTTCGATAGTGTTTTACAAACCATTTTCACTCTCTCCAAACTGATTATTAGATACCAAACCTACCCACTTATTTGTATGACAGCTTAAAAATGTTCCTTCATCTGTCGTAGAGGCTCCACGATGCTGAAGTTGGTGGCTTCACTAACTTGTGAATAATTGTTTCATGGATTCTTGTCTTCAAAAATCCTTTATCTAATTAGCATGAATGCAGAAAAAACAAATACTTTCAAATACTGCTCAATTAGGGACTTAATCGCATGTGAAAGAATAGGGAAGATGCCTCTTAGTTGGCCGTCATTAATAACCAGCAATGTTTGAAAAATGTTCCCAACATTCGCAATAACGATAATAATAATAATCAAAGAGTAGGCAATTTCTTTATTGAAGGCTAGCAAATATCTGTATGTGCAGAAAAAGGGAGGACTAGTTGGAGGTGATAAACTTCAGGCTTTAGAACTTTTTTTATAGTTCAAAAGAGATTATGTTTGCAATCAGGAGAACATTATATCAAATTAAAACAGAGGCAGATTCTTCTCTTTTCAGAAATATAGGATGCTGTAGTTTCCAAAGAAAATGGGAGAGGATAACTTCCTACAAGGGGAGACTGGGTAGTATAAATAATATCAATTGCAGATGAGGGGTGCCTTTCTGGAACATTTAAATTGGCAGATTATCAAGATATGGACCCCTTTTGGAGTACTATAGAGGCACGCATTAACGGGGCGCCAGAGAGCTGGCAAGCAAGATGGCCGTACTCTAGTGAGGCTCCTGCTGCTCGGGAAGCTAATCCTTCAACATCCTCCAATTGCGATATGAAATAATGCTCGATATGTCCCGCTGAGGAGACCAGCTGTGCCCCTGCACTGGGGGGGGGGGGGGGGGGGGGGAGACGCCGAGACGCAACCCCTGCAGGGAAAAAGCATAAACGACAACTGTAAATAGGTCTGGGGTGGGAGCTGAGAGCCGTCCCGGTGAACAGCGGGACGAGTGGCGGTCAGCGCTGCAGGATGAGTGGATATCGGAAAAGGGACGATTGAGTGGCCCCGCGAGGAGCTGGGGGACTGCCGACCAAGTGGATGTTCCGACCCAAACCCAAAGTGAGGCAGGACGCGAGCTCAGGCAGAGAGAAACGAGAGGTGAGACAGACCATTGCAGGGTACGGCCCCAGCGGGCTGCATGGCTGATTGGTGTCACCCACCCCCTCCCTATGTCGGAGCAGCCACGGCGCCTTATCCCGTAAAAGCAACTGAGGCTGCGCTGGGGCTCTACAGGGGAATACAGTGCCTATCCTAGATCGGCACGCGGAATTCGGAGAGCGTGTGCTCCCGGATGGCTCTGAGGGGCTTTAGGGTGGAGAGCACAGAGCGACACAAAAAGGGGCATGAGGCCACCCCATACCCAAATTGCGCAGCATAGCCAACAATAAGAGACTAGGGCCTAGATATCCCACAGTGCATACACACCGCTGCTTTGCCTGACTTAATTGCGAGGCTGCCCGATGCAACCACTGATCGCGATTGAACTGAATAGTGCACAAAAAAGAGAGGGAGCCCCGTCTTGAGCCTGGAGTGGAAAGACTAAACTACTGATTGGCAAGGGAACCCCTCCTCCCTCCAACTGCAGCATAACGGCCTAAAGAAAAGCCCAACCCAGGATAGCGCAGGACAATTTGCAAAGCTCAGGCACCGACGACCAAGTCTCCCAATTAGAGGACGTACGAACCCTGAATCAGCACCTGGCAGCCTTGAGGGGATACGGGATGGTGAGTGCGAGGCGACGCTGTAGAGACACCATGGCCGCCTCATACGCAAATTATATGACAAACCCAGCAGAAACAGCCTAAGTAAAATTGCGACACAGAGCGCCGGCATAAAAGGCCAAGACACTACATAGCGAGAAGTTTAGAGGGTTTAGAGTAGATGTCAGAATTACTATATTAATTGGGGAAGCCCCCCCCCCCTCACCACCTGAGAGCTAGGCACAAGCTCCTCCCCCTATTACAATACATCAACCCAAGGGACAACCAGATACAAGGCAGCCTGCAACCCTTCGGCACAGAAGACCACGCCTTCCACTTAAAACACATTACTACCTGCAATCCTGCGTAGCGAACGCACCGAACATAGACAGTACTGACCTGCCACTGCAGAAATAGGCAGGGACAGAAACAAAGCAGGCTAAACTGCTCTTCGAACCACATAAATCTAAGCGAAACCTCACTGGGAAAGATGATTCCAGAATCACAGAGATACATCAGCCCCCCACACAGTCAGAAGATACGGACATCAAAACTTTACTGCTTTCTGATTTCTATTTTGCCCAAATCGATGGCGTTGTACGGGGCCTATTGTGGGAAGACCGTGCCCCGCGAATCGCACTGTCCAAGCTCACGATGGGATGGTATGACGGGGGCATAGGGTTACCAGATCTACGACTCTACTATCAGACTTCCCAGTTGACTGCGATCAACAGTTGGGCGTTCGGCCCCCATGATGACCCCAATTTCCGCATGGATCAATGGCTCATGGGACCGGGTGGCTATAATATGGCACTATACACAAATCCCCACAAACTAAAGTTGACTGGCCCCACTGCCCGCACAGTTGAGACTTGGCACAGAGTCACAAGAAAGCTGGGTTGGCATAATCGCCTGACTAAGGCGACTCTGTTATGGGAGCCTGAGATTCTGGGACGACTTAGTCAATGCCCTGGGTTCGATAAATGGGACACAATTGGAATTTCCACAGTGGGAGACATGTGGATGAAAGGGAAGCTGGCCTCATTCACTGACCTCCAGACAAAGTACCAATTGACACCATCGGAAACATTCAGCCTTTCCAAAGGGGCTCCCTCTCCCTGACTCTTCCCCCTTAGAGGGCCGGTTGCTATTGGATCCCATGGACCACAAGGCCTTATCACTCATGTATAAAAAGCTTGTCAACAATCGTGCAGATCCGATGCAGAAACTAAAAGGGTGCTGGGAAACATACTTGGGTATCATAGAGGACGATGGCTGGCGTGACGCACAGGCCTCCCCCAGGGAAGTAGCCATTCCCATGTGGCTACGGCTTATCCAGTTGAAAATCCTCCATAGAGTATACTTCGATGCCAAACTCTTATTCAGACTGGGTAGGCCCCCTGACCCGCTCTGTCAAGTGGGTACTTTTGTCCACATGTTATGGGAATGCCCACAAATTCAGCAATACTGGGACAAAGTCGCTCGTCAACTTGAAAGAACATATGATAATCCCCTGAAGCTATCTCCCCAGCTTTGCCTGCTTACTATCTGGGAGGCGACTTATCTCTCCCAGGCTGAACAGGCTTGGGTCTCAATGGGCTTTATTATCGCGAAGCGCAACATTGCAAAGAAGTGGGGGGTGGATGGGATCCCATTATTGAGTGACTGGGCTAAGGATATGGACTCTGCAATGATTGCAGAAAAAACAGTATTTGAGGGACGGGGTTGCCCTAAAGAAATGGGACCACAAATGGGGAAGGTGGAACAGATACAGAGGGGACATTTGTATCTCCCCTACGATAGAGCTGCGGCACGAAAGATACATTGTCAGACCAGTTAACAGCTGACCAGGCCCTTTGGGAAACTCCTCCTTTCTACAGGAGGTGAATCGCATCAAGAGAGGGAACAGGGAGCAGGTCAAAAGAGTAGACAATACAAGAAAACTAGGAGGAGCAAGAGAAGTAGGAACGGAAGGGGACAAAATAGGAATGAAGACTCGTTCTTGGAACAAGAAGGATTAAATGTTTCAGAAGTAGGAGAGGTAGAAGTTATTAATCTTTCAGATCGGACCCTGACAAATGAGATGATTACCCTATTGAAGAAAGGTTTGAGTTATTGTCCATATTATAAGGGAGACATTTGTGACACCAGGATAGACTTATTTCGGTTTGTTAGAAAACTAAAATTGAAAAAACATTTTGCCTTGAATCCCAAACCTAATAAAGATTGTATTCCGCAAACCTGTGATCCAGTGTCAAATACATTAACGATCAGGGATATTCAAGATACAGTGACTCTACTCTCTATAACTGAATTAGAGGATGATCCAGTTACTATTGGGAAAGTATTGGAGGACTTAGATGTAAGACCGGATTTATCAGTGACGAGTGGTTTGAAAGAAAAGTCAAGATGGTCCCCGAATTTATTCAGTGGTAACAATGTAGAAATTTTTGATACTCTGGTTTCTAATGATCTAGAGATTGGTATGCGAAAATTAGGTCAGTCTTTCAAACACCGTGGGGATAATTTGTCAATAAATGAACGTCAAGCACTTAAGACACTAGTGGAAGACCCCACGTTGATTATCAGAAAGGCAGATAAAGGGGGTAACATTGTTATAATGAACAAGACTGATTACGATCGTGAAATTTACTCCCAATTGGATAAGGTAGAAAACTATCAAAGAGTTTCTTATAACCCCATGTTCTCTCTTATCACTAGAACCAATGGATTGTTACAGGATTGGCATTATCAAGGCCTTTTGAATGATGAGGAACTGTTATATTTAAAGGTTAATCGTCCACGTTATCCTTGTCTATACACCTTGCCAAAAATTCATAAGGACCTCCCTTTTCCACCAGGGAGGCCCATTGTGGCAGGGATAGGTGGACCAACAGAGCGCATGTCACAGTATGTCGATGTGTTCTTACAGCCGTTGGTAGTGAATCTGCCATCGCATATTAGGGACACTAAGCATATCCTAAATATATTGAGTGATATCACATGGGAATCTGGTATGAAATTGGTGACGTTGGATGTCATATCACTTTATACAAGTATACCTAACGATCTAGGCATGAAAGCTATTGAATACTTTCTTATGAAAAAGCCAGCTAGCCAATGGGGACACACCCAGATGTTATTAACTATGACGAATCTAATATTGTCTAATAATTATTTTCTATTCAATGGGGAATGATTCAGGCAAACCCAGGGAGTGGCTATGGGTTCAAGATTTTCTCCGGCATTTGCGAATTTATTTATGGGTTGGATGGAGGAGTCAGTGATATGGGGCCCAGCTGGTATACACTGGAATGATTACATCTTGTATTGGGGACGATACATAGATGATTGTATTCTAATATGGACGGGAACGGAAGAAAAATTAAGAGGATTTATTGACTACTTGAACAGTAATGTTATGAATATAAGATTTACTTCATGTGTAAGCTCTACTAATGTGGTATTCTTAGATGTAGAACTATTCATACACAATGACAAAATTTGCAGTAGGATGTATCGAAAACCCATGTCCTGCAATGCTATTTTACATGCTGGCAGTGCGCACCCCAAACATCAGATCAGGGCAATCCCCTATGGAAAATGTTACTGGCGCAGCGCAACTGTAGTGAGGACAACCAATTTAGGGAATGTGTAAAGGATATGGAAAGGAGGTTCACTCAAAGGGGCTATGGCAAAAGAGACTTAGAGGTGGCAACACAGAGTACTTAAGATAAGACGCGCATCCACCTTAAAAACCAAAAAGGCTAGAAATAAGTCACTCAGGATCAGGATGATTACTGATTATACTCCTATCAGTTCGATTCTCTATAAAAGTATGTCTAAGCATTGGCATATCTTGAAGGCAGATAAGACACTACGGGAGTTTCTGTCAGACAAACCACAGATTACCTATAGAAGAGGCAGAACTTTAGGTACAATTCTGAGTCCAAGCTACCCAAGAGAGGCTGAGAAGGAACAATGGCTTACACAATTGAGTAAGGGTTTCTTTAAATGTGGCCATTGTGGCATGTGTAAACATGCCAAAGATAAAACAAAACAATTTCAGTATAATGGAAAACAAGTCTATGATATTGTGTCTAACATTAACTGCAGCACGAAATATGTGGTATATGTGATTAATTGTATATGTAAAAAAATATATGTGGGAAGCACAATAAGGGCTCTTAAGGATAGAATTAGTGAACATTGGAGAGCTGTTAAGAATAATGATCAGAGATATCCCATCGCAGAACATTTACAGAATTGTACATCACAAGGTATACATAAATCATTTCAATTCTGTGGTATTGAGCATGTGAAGATGGAAGCGCGGGGAGGAAATAGAGAACTCACACTGCGGAGGCATGAGGCGAGATGGATCATGCGCTTGAGGGCCGTTGAAGACGGTCTTAATTATGACCGTGAGTTACAGTACTTCCTAGGCGAATAAATGATCAATGAATGGTTCAGAATTGAGTGTGAGAGAAGTGAGATAAGGCAGATTCTTGGTCAGGTTATTTGGGATTGCGATGACACCTCGCATTTGAGGTAATTTTCTGGCTGTAAACGTACTGTAGATTTTCTATAAAGATCTACAGGGTGTAGATATGTTATACCATACATTGAAGCAGTTGGTAGCAAAAATGATTTAATGAAAGAAGATTAGCATTGATGCTTAAGGAACGTATAGAATTCTGTGAGGGACTTGAGGTTAATGCACAGCATGTGATAGCTGGATGGAGCCTATTGGATGTTGTGGTATTATTCGTACAAAACTTTATTTAGCAATTTTTTCTATTATTTTAGTGTTTATTTAATGATGGAATAATGATTTTCAGGTTAGATATATCTAACAATATATTATTATATACTTGGCTAGAATGGCACCAGCATTAACATGCAGAAACGGGTTACATTTAAAATTTACATCATATAGGAGCGGGAGGCGCTTTATACAATAGATAGAGAGTGAATAGAATTCTATAGTTATGGTTTGAGATTGGACCGGTAGAAGGGTCGGGATAAGGTTTGCCGTTATCTGGATTCGATTACTATAGATCAAAACCTATCCAAAATGGCGCTGGTAGTAGATCTGGGAGAGAAGTCACCTTGTTCATTTTTACGGTTTGGTCTTAAACAAACGCGGCAACAGCAAACGCGGGTGTGTTCCTGTATCCGGGGACCTTGTTACTCCGAAAAGTAAGTAACAAAGCTTGAACGAAGGTGGCTTTACGCAATATTGACCATTGAGGATATCTCTAAGGGTAGATTTTGTTCCTTTAGGTCTCCGTACTTCAGAGACTGTGAAGAATTAAAAGACTAATACTCATGGTAGAGTTTGAAAACAAGATTCAGTAGCGGTTGTCAACAGAGGATACTAACAATCAGGTGAGACTACACGATAGTCAGGAATTGTGGGTGTTTGGCCTTGGATAAACATAAATATAAGTTTAGTATACTTAGAGTGTAAATTATATTCTAGGTTAGCGCAGACAATTGAATGCAAATAAGAGGAAGAATCGCTGCTGATGACGATAACAAAATAAATGAAGGTATGTGTGTGTTATAAAATGTGGTTTGGGTCCACGCCACTTTTGCCTCATGTGCTCCGCGGTGTTAATACGGTTTTTATATGGTTTTTATATGGTTGTTTGATTATAGGAGACTGATACAGAAGAATAAGGTATTGATTATACATTTAGGCATGAAGCTCTAGCATGGTTCACAGTTGGGAGAATGGTGCCATCACGAAAATGTTAAATGTTCACAGTCATAATGGTGGATAAGCAGATGTAATGAATATCCAATCATTGGGGTTAAAATTGTTAAAGAATCTAAAAACGTGTAAATACAAGTTGATAATAGTGTGAAATCACACGGCATGTTTATTTCCTTTGCACATGGAAGCAATGTGGGCTATTTGGTATGAAATAAGGGGGTTTCTATACTCCAATTTATATTATTTATTACTTCCAGCCCTGAGGAAGTCGCATGGGTTAAATCCCTTATCGACGAAACGCGTTGGGAATGGAAGAATGTTTGTGAATAAAGAAGTTTGAAGATTCAATTGAAAATAAAAGGAAGAAGAGAAGCCCACACTAATTTGTTCCTATTTTCATTATTGTTACAAGAGACATTGATTGTTATTTTCACGTGTGCTTCGACAAGAGAAAATACATGAATCAATCATCGATTGTTTTTGAGGATTTAGGGTGTCTATCCTCAAGTTGAAAGCACCGTATTGAGAAAGTTCTGGTCTATATGGTTAAAAATTGTGTAAATTTGCAGGTTGCGCGTTCTTTTCCTTAACACCCATCCTATTATTTCAGTTAACAGCTGAGGTTGTGTCCCCTCCCACCTAGAGAGTACTAAACTCCTAGACATACGTTACTTGTTGTGCTAGATAAATTGTTCTCCTTCAGCAATGTACCCCGAAGATGGTTAATCACTGGCAAGAGACAGAGTCTGGCTCAAGTTCTGTTTCGAATGTATGTGGATGTAAAGTTTCTGATACACTGTGGGGTTGCAATTATTGCAATGATGCCTGATGTATACCGATACTATGTTGCTGAAAATAAAAATTGTTTAAAAAAAAAAACTTTACTGCTCACAATGTAACAGAGCCTCACTACAATTGAATCCAAGATAGATTCCATGAGAATGGACTTTATCACGCAACGTCTGGAAAAGCACGATAGACGCATAACTGAAACTGAACAGAGAATATCAAATCTGGAGGACGAAGCCACAGTAAAAAGAGAGCAGATGCAGGGAATAGGGCACCTTTGAATATCATCGCAGGGAAAAACGAAGATTTGGAAGCACGCTCGCACAGAAATAATATTCGTATCCTTGGAATACCAGAGACTGGACGCATGGAGTACTACATAGAAAATATGCTAGTGAGTGTATTCGAAGCGGACTCCTTCTCAAAACAATTGGTAGTGGAATGAGCCCATTGCACATTGAGGTCAAGAACACCTCCTGGCTCCACTCCCAGGCCAATTATTGCCCGGTTTCTGAACTACAGAGACCGTGACACCATAGTGAGGCTGGCACGAGAGAAAAGCAACTTAAACTATGCTGGCAACTCCATCTCCATCTATCCGGATTTTACAATGGCGGTCAAGGAGGCCCGCAAGAAGTTTGCACCGGTGACACGTAAACTACAGCAGTCTAACATACCCTATGCCATGCTATCCCCGGCAAGGCTCCATATATCCTATCAGGAGAAGCAGCATTTCATTTTTTCAACACCCCACAAATGGCCCTAGAGTTCCTAAATAAAGTAACTCGATGTGTTCCCCGATTAAGGAAGCTGAACGCGGCTCTGATGCCTAATCTCCACTGTCAGACATAAGCTAAGGGACACGCATCAAATCTCTTGGATCTTAGTCTTTTGACTCCCTGTGCATGCTTATCCAAATCGGACACCTGTGGAACAGATGACTACAAAAAGAAAAAGCGATTCTATAGTAGTCTTCCCTCTTTCCACTCCTTAAACATCTCACCTGCCTTGGACTAGAACTACCCATGCCACCTAATACCACTGGTTTCGACCCCAGGGCAAGGAGGCATGCTTACTAATCGAATCAGGACTGCGATAAGACTGTTGAGGATAAACACAGAACTGTAAGTTATCTTATTTCCGAGTGCCCTCGATGAAACGAGGGAATCTGCTAGGAGCTCTGGCGAACCCCCCCCACCCCCCAAATGGGAATCCCCCCTGAGACTGATATAAATCTAGACTTCATTGCTTTACTTTCTAGTTTTCTATAGAGTGACCCCCCCCCTTCCACACCCTACTCTAACTTTCCCCCTTAACTCTGTTTTTCTTACTACATACCTTCAGTTCTTCAATCACTTTATCTCCAAATCTTTAACAGGTACATCCACAAATATCTATCTATGTAGATGTTTCATCCTACAATCTCTGCCAGAAAGGTGCCTGAACTTTTTTTCTTATCGGACATCAGAGTGGGTACAGATTCGCCAGCGGTATTGGGCTGCTGGTGTGGGAGGGGGGGAAGCTAACAAAACAAGATGCTGCAGAGTGCTACAGTTTTATCTATGTCCGAATGTATACTTATTACTGCTATTATACACCATACAGACCCTTACAATAACTAAGCGCGAAAAGCCAATACCAAAGACCAAATACTCAAGCAGGCACTGTCAGATCTTTGGATAACCCCTCGATAAACTTACTGACTTGGAATGTACAAGGGCTGAAAGACCCTCACAGACACATACCCGGATACCTAGATAGACACAATATTCATATAGCAATGTTGCAAGAGACACATTTAGACTCCACTACGCTGGCCACATTTGCCACAAAATGGGCAGCGCAAAGATACTTCGCTTCTTACGCCACTTATGCTCGAGGGACAGCTATACTGATTAGACCCACTGTACAATTCGGTCCATCTGGCACACTATCGGATCCACAAGGCAGGTACTGCATAATTTGGGGGCACATAGCTACACATTCCATCACATTAGTAAATTTCTATGGCCCAAATATAGATAATGTAGATTTCTTCAGTAAACTATGGGGAACCATTCTACTTATTGATGCGACACACTTAATATGGGGAGGGGACTTCAATACCACGACAGACCCCAGTAGACACCGGTCCTGCAGGACAGTCGGTCCCACCCCCAGGGCTGGAAAGCGACTAGCGGATAACATGACAGTCTGTTACATACTGGACGCATGGCGGACTATGTACCCCACGCGACGGGAAGACACATTTTAGTCATGTGTACACTCCAGCTGGTCCAGCATTGACTATTGGCTATTATCGCGGGGACTAAGCCCATGGTAACAAACACTGATAATCTCGCCTGGACATATTCAGATCATTCCCCAGTCTAACTGCAGATCCGACCTCCGGGAAACACCCTACCTTTCGTGGAGACTCCAGAGCACTGCACTTTTAGATGACAGCTTCCACACAGAACTTGGACAGGAAATTAGAGACTTGTTCACCAGAAATCTTTACACAGTCCCGACATTGGCATGTGTCTGGGTGGCCTTTAGGGTGACCATATGCAGCACTTGCATTGCGAAGGGAGGTGGGATCCTAAGAGATATCCGAAAAACACTTAAGAAATTCAAGACTGACAGTAAAACAATAGAGACCCAAATGATAACCACACCTGACAGACAAAAGCAAACCCAAATTAGAGAGCTAACTATGGAATACCAGACCACAGCAGAACGCGAAACCCTTTTTAAGTCCAAATATCAACGTGCTCACATGTATGGGGAGGGGGAGCGATAGGGTAGGGCGCTAGCTGAGACGATCAAAACCCCTAAATTCTGCAACTACGTACGAGCGATCGAAGATGCAAACGGAACCCTACGAAGAGACAAAGCACAGATCCTTGAGGCCTTCACGGCCAACTACTCCTCTCTCTACGCTTAGGACCAAACACACAGATATAAGTAGCTATTTTGAGGACATTGCCCTCGCATGGCTAAGCGACACCCATACGGAATTCCTCTCTGCAGACATTGAGGAGGTGGAAATATGCACGGCCATAATACAAATGCGCTCTGGCAGAGAGCCGGGTCCTGATGGACTACCGGCTGACTTCTATGAATGCTATTCAGGAACACTAGCTCCGATCCTAAAATTAGTATATGAATGGTCAAAGATATGGGCACCCTCCCTCTGACTATGCATGAAGCATCGATTATATCCATACTCATGCCTGAAAAGTCCGCCACCACATGTGAGGCCTATAGACCCTTATCTTTAATTAACTGCGATGCAAAAAATATTTGTTAAGGTTCTAGCCAATAAATTGAGCTTACTTATGGGTGGCTTTGTCCTGTCGGACCAAGCTGGCTTTATACCAGGACAGGCTTTGTATCACAAGACATGTACACTATATGCATTGATTCAAGACATAGACCTGGAACTGGCTACGGTGGCAGTATTCCTCGTTGCCACCAAGGCCTTCGATTCGCTTGAATGGGACTATTTGATCTCAGTGTTGTGAAGATTGGGTATCCCCCCCACCCCTCCTTTTTTAGCCTGGATCACTTTACTCTATAGCAATCCCAGAGCCACTGTACAGATAAATGGCAGCCGTTCGCGCTCTTTACACATATCGCGAGGCATTAGGCAAGGATGCCCTTTTTCACCTCTCCTATTCGTGTTAGCTATAGACCCACTTGTGGCCAAACTCCGACAACACCACAAGGATCACACAATAAGATACCCCACTCGGAATCTACTAATATCGCTTTATGCAGATGACATGACGATATACATTCGAGACCCAAAAGATAGTTTAAACCCTATCCTTAGGGAATTTATTTATTTTCAAGGATTATCTGGGATAAATATAAGTTGGACCAAATCGCAGATATTCCCCCTCACGCCCAATACCACATGCATCGCCCTGGATTACCCACTGGCATGGTGCGATTCAGAGGTTAAATAGCTGGGAGTGACTATACATAGGGATTGAGAGGAAACACTAAGGGTGAACTATGGCACGGCCATAACTACAATCGCAGCTCTGATATCTCGTTAGTTACAATTACCTTCATCACTAGCGGGTCGAATTTCCCTAATCAAAATCGTAATGTTACCCAAGTTGCTGTACCTTTTTCTCAACATACCCTACCCCCCTGGTCGTGCATTTTTCCAGACACTCCAAACCCAGCTGATTAGATTAGCATGGGGAGGTAAACAACCAAGGGTAAGATGGAACACCCTAACCCTGCCCTTTGCGCTGGGAGAGTTTGAGGCACCAGATATGGAGCTCTTCTATCTATGTGTGCAGGCCCACTATGCAACCTACTGGCTAAATCCACCCCACTATATGCCACACTTGGCTGTGGAGCAAGGATACATGGATCCACTGCCCCTGTCCTCGTTTTTTGGGTGCTCGAATCCTAGGCGAAAACACTACCCACTACCTACTCCACCGTGGCCTGAACCAACTCTGCGTGGAGACAGTTACCTAAGAAAATGAACAAACCCATATTGTACTCCCAGTTGATGCCCCTCCCTTATCACCATTTGATTCCAGTCGCACACGAGAACGCATGCTGAAATGTGTTGAGAAAGAAGGCAATCACAGTTTGGGGTGAGCTTTACCAGGAGGGAATATTTAAAGACCGAGACAAATTGATTGGAGAAGGAACCACTATACCATTGGACATTTTCCTATACATTAGAATGAGACAGGACATCAGACAGCCGTTCCCAATTTTCCTCATGAACCCCCCTATATTAGATACACTACACAGTCTATTACAGGCACCGGAACAGGCACATGCGGTCTCCAGACTTTACCGCGCTGCCCTAACGGAATGCCCAACGTCACAGACTGGCGCACAAGTAAATTAGGATTTAGAACTAAATATACCACTATCTGACGAGCAATGGGTCTGTTGCGGCAAACAGACAGGCATGATAACTGCTAGCACAGACTACGCATTACACACTTCAAATTCCTGCTCAGGGTATACTACACGCCGGCCCGACTATATAGATTATAGATTATGGATGGATGACCGATGTGACAGATGCGGACAGGAGGGGGAAGATTTTTTGCACGTAGCATGGAAGTGCGGAAGGATACACGAATACTGGATGAAGGTGGAAACAGCACTATTCCGGATGGTGACCGCCTCCATAAAGCTCACACCGATCATGGCACTATTGGGTTACACTGAGGGCCTACCAGCCACACATAGGAAATTCGTGTCACTGTGGCTACTCTTGGCAAAGCACAGAGTGGCATGTCGATGGGGCAGAGGTCGGTTTCCAAATTTAACGATTGGCTAGACGACCTAATACACTGCAAGGAACAGTTAACCACCTACGCTGAGCTCCTACCACTAGCTTCCCGGCCAAGAGACATCTGGGACCCTCTGCTGACATACCTAGGAGGTGATAATTAACAATTATTTGCAAACTTGACAAGAAGGGGAATTGAGTTGCCATAGCATGGATGGGGATGAGAGTAACACCCTGTAGGGACACATATTAACCTAGACCTGCAGTGAGTGACCATGAGTTGGACCCTCTATCCCTACCCTTACACAGCACACATGCACATTGCGACGAATACTTACTTAGCCTGATGACATGCGTAAATGAACCACCATAGTGTATGAGAGGGAAGTAGGAGTGTGAAGTAAGCACCTATTTTGAAATTGCGGTTTATAACTATCTGATCTGTATAACTATTGCAATTTTCCTTCTCTATTTTTGGTCATGGGCGATCTGTATATGACAACAACTTGTAATGTACTACTGCGCCTAGTTGTAAAATTTGATAAAGAAATAAAAAATGAAAAAAAGAGGTACGCATTAACAACTCAGTATATGTATTGGAATGCAAGTCTGCCGGGTAGGTGTTTCTGCAGGAGATCCTGTGGAAAGTTTTTTTATTATTTTCAAATATGGAAAAACAGTACATAAACCAGGCACCTATGTCTAACTGTAAAATGTGTTAGGGCAAATGTGTAAATAACATTTATATTTTGTTATTATGCAACACTAGACATTCTCGAAAAGTTCTTGGAAAATAATAATCTAAATTAAAGTATAATGAAAAACATAACAATTTTAACATTGCAAAACTAAATATGTGTCTCTTTTGCATGAACACAGCAATGATTTGGTTTGCCAGCAGAAGTGTTCATTTGACTTTAAGCTCTCAATGAATTCTTCTCAAAATATAAAATCCCGAGTGCTGATCCTGGAAATTAGACGCTGTCGGTGGATCTACTGTCTAGAGTGCCTAATGTAATCATCTACCTCCAATGAAAGAAACATAATTTGGGCGGAGTCACCAAAAGTTAAACCGCATCTAATTCTAGCTCTCTTACATCTTGGTGCAACAACGAAGAATAGTTATAGGGGGAAATCATCACACACTTGTGGATGGCGAGCCAATGTCCCATCGTTTAGACAGTGCAACAATGGCTGCTAAGAAACCATTGAAGCAAAAACTGCACTAATTGTTCAATAGCCCATATAGATGCCTTCATCGAAATAGTACCCACAATATCACAGAGAACCATCTATGTCTGGACGCTCCTTTCACACATATAGACAGACTATCTGGAATGCAATGGTAATCAAGAAGGTCTTTGTGTCTACCCTCTGTTCCGGCCTTGAGTTCGGGGCACCATATTGCTAGCCAGGTGTTTTGGGCCTACTACTCCACATTAATGTATATGTTACAGTCGGAACGCTAAACAGCCCTCATACTAACGTCATAACACTAAAAGCAACACCACAAAACCGGATTATTTCAATATTTTAGCAATTGATGGCTACAGTAGTAATGCTAAATAGTTCATTAGCAATAGCGGTGGAGTCTGACGAGTCACTGATAGGTGCATGTTCTTGACAGCAATGACAATATCTCGATCTTAGCCAATGGTCAAATCAAGAGACTGAAAAATGCTACTCAGGAGGGATGTAGAACACTAAGAGCACTCACTATAGACTCAGTTTGTTACTGGCAATAACCACTCGTTCACATACACTGTGCTCTGAGATCACTAAAGTGCAGAGTGGTCCTTTAAAACTTGACATGAGAAAATGGCACACTCTACTATCCGCTTTTAAAACATTACCCAGTAGCTACTTACGAAATGTTCAAACTCTTGACCTGCTGGTAACTCTAAGGCCGCATTCTGGTAATACTATGACATGTCATGCTGAACAGGCTGGGTCGTGCTCGCCACCAATAAGTGCTTTGTTTCCCCCTGTATTATGAGTACTTTGGGAAATGTTACTTTAACTGGTTTATATATTTATAGTATCGACCAGCTCGAATGTTTTTGGTAAACAAGAACAAAGTAAAAAAGGAGAGAAACATTTAAGGAATGCATTACATAGTTAAATACAACATGTTTTGTTAATCGGGAAAGGACAGATATGTGTCAATCTTATTTTGCAACTACATTAGCAACAGATAGGGTTTTACAGTTTTAACTGTTTCCTGCTTCAACAAAATTCCAGTGGAGTTATTCACAGGAAGTGACCATGTTTGCTGACCTGGGCATCAGCAGTTTGTTTGGGTACGTGACAGTGAGCAGATGAGAACTGCTGTCGCACATGAATCACATTCCACTATGTTCCAAACACAAATTAAGAAAGAAAATAAGCGCCGCGGGGAGTATTTTATACGGAAAATTTCAAAGGTATTACTCAAGCCATGAAATATGAGGCCCTCACAGAATTGTTGGAAATTTACAGATGCTTGCAAATGCACATTCTCCTCATCATCATATCCTGGCATTGTAAGAAGCACCACCATTTTATGTCTCAGTGATATTTGACAACAAGCACAGCGGGCAAATAAACAAAATACTTGCAGCTTGCTAGAAGAATTACCGTGGGGCTTGGGAGAACTTAACCTCCTTACCAAGTAGCTTTACTTCGCCTGTTGCCCAACGATTTCTACATAAATTGTGCAAAATCTAAAAGTGAAAAGTGGACCCAAAGTGTAAGCTACACTACAGGAGTTCTGAGAACACATACAGCTACATAGATTTCTCCAAGCAGCACGTCCAACAATTAAAATGTAAAACATGTAAGCTCATTTCAAGTCACCAAGTGAGAAATACCATTACCTCAAGGTTTGGTTTTACCCTGAGCAGTTTTTATGCACATTTCTGATTTTATTAAGCTCAGATTTGGATTTGAAGACGCACATCTTGCAGTCAGTCTACCCAGCTACTCCATCTACTGCAAGGAGAAACTGATCTAGGAACAAGGAACAAACTTGAATTCCTTGCAATGATAGGTATTGGTTCAGGCTAAATATATCTAAAGCTCACTGAGATCCACAATATTGATTGAGCACAAGGAATACATTCTATAGCTATTTCTCACCACTCTGCCTATCTAGATGACTTTCAGGTCCACATGCTATACCTAAGGGATGGAACTATAACCAGTCTCTCAGTATGTGCCTGACTTAGAGTTTAGCAGATGGGATAAACCAGTCGCGGCCGGCATGACTCGTGGGTGGGAGGGGTGAGGGCCGCTCTGGCAGGGGAGGATTAATTTTAAAAAAATAATAAGTTAACTTACCTTCGCCAGCCCGGTCCCGGGTCGTCTCTGCTTCTCTGCTCCTCTCCTGAACAGGAAGCAGGCAGACTCCCTCTCCCCTAAGCCAATCACAACGCTGCAATGAGAGAGTTGTGATTGTCAGAATGCCGACGAGCCAGGCGTCTATGAGGAGGCCATTTTCTCCATGTAGGCAGCCTACATGGAGAAAAGGCAGAGTGCGCATGACTGGTTTGGTCAGTCCCAGCCGACCAAACAGTCACTCCCTCAGCAGTGGGCAAGCCACTCCTCCCCTGCCCTAGAGTAGTATGTATAATACCATTTTATGTTTCTGCTTCTTGCGCTGCAAGAAAGCAGTGGGGTGACGCTCTTCCACCCACATGGAGGAGGAGCCACCCCTGTGATACATCAACGAAAAGATGACGAATATCCCATCTGCCTTATTACAAGTGCCATAGGATATAATGCACTTGTAATAAGGTGGGTAGGATACGCATCATGTATGTGATGGTGCAACCTATCCGCCAAACTCTAAAACGGCCCCAAGCCTGTAAGTTATCCAGACCAATTCCTGGAAGCTCTGGTGCCCCACAAAGTGCAGATAATACAGCTATTTTCTTCACTATCTCTGGTTCTCACGCCCTGGGATATGTTTAACAGTGCTGCATGCAATTGAACTGATGCGGTTCGCTACCAATACGGTGTGAAGTTCTCTTGTGAGCGTGCATAAGAACGTTGAGATGTTTTTTCAGACTGCAAGTGGAACACTGACTAGTTCTCAGATAAGCTCCTACTGGCCAGTGCTCTGCATAGATACCCTGTGCGTATGAATGACTGCTTAAGAACATGTAGGGTCTAGCAGACTGCTTTCTTGATATGCAAGCAAGCCATGTTTACCTGGTACTAGAAGCATATAACTAATCTTTGCTTTTAGTCTGTCACATTTGAACATGTTGTCTCGTTCTGCTGGTTTCAGGCAGAGGCATCAGGTCAAGACTTCTCCTTTTTCAAAGTGAACGTGCATACCTATAAGACGAATTGCTTTTTTCTCTTACATTAATTTGGGAGGTTTCTGACTATTTCTTCAGGTATCATCATAGTATGTTTACATGTACTGCAAAACTCACCATCGTTTCAGATTTGAAAGGTGAACAGGATGAAAAGCTATCTCTATACTTGCCCACTGTTAAGTTAATCATAAGTTTACACCTTTCTTTGATTATCTTTCATAAAGTACTCTTGATTAATTCATCACACGTGGAATCTCATCCCAACCGTGTCATCCTCCCCCGCAGTGAGACAGACCTGGTGCACCCCAGCACCTATTCTGATGAAATGTTATCATTGCACCACACTGACTGGCTTCTGTGAGTCAAGCCAGGCAGAGCACGTGAACAGGATCAGAAAAGATGCGGCTCTAAATCTGCCATCCCAAAATGTTAGGCTAGAACCTCTCACATGTCGTATCCGTACAATCCTCAGACACAGATCATTCCATATCTGGGCCCACGGGGACTCTTTCATGTTCCTCTAGGAGGAAAACATAGGCATTACACAGAAATACCATTTTCATTCTGCTCTCCTAGCCTATCCATCAGAAAAGTGGAAAAGTAGAGAGGAGTCTTCTAGAAATGTCTACAGTAAATAATCATTTTCCACGCAGCTTTTTCGTGCAGCACTGTCCGCACTGAAAGAGCAAAACATTAGTTCCTCCCCTGATTCTCCAATTACATAACTTCCACTTCATATTAACAGCCGGGAAATAAAATGGCTGATATTATGGTATTCATCACTAGAATAATAAAGGGGTTGCTTTTCATAAATAACATTTTGATTGGAATATAAGGCACCGCCTTCCCACAATCTATATCATGAACCATGTGTATTGCACTTACGCAAACCATGCAAACGTATGAGCTGTTCAATACATGGGAATAAGGCACAATGATGCCAGCCACAGAATGTGATGAGGTCATCCATAGAATGTGTTGAGGTCCCCCGGGACTCCCATATCTCACAGACACCGGAAGGCTTTGGACGGATTGGGGTCTACTGACATTCAGGCGCAAGTAAGTAACCAGAAAATGAAAATTAAAAAAAACTTTGCTCCTTACCTTGAATGCCATCAGGTGAGTGAAGCAAATAAGCTTCCTTCCACCTTCCGCCATCTATCTCTCCATCCTTTAAGACTTTCATGCATTCATACATCAATCTATCCATCTTTTCATGTTTCCATCCAACCATCCTTTCACCATTCTATCCTTCATTTACCATTCGGTCTATCCATTCTTTCATCATTACACACTTCCATCAATTGTTCTGTTCTTCCACTTAGTCATTCAGCCATCCTCCCATCCATACACCCATTATTTTTCATCCTTACGTCATTTCACCCTCCTTTTATCACTTCACTCATCCATCCAGACTTCCATTTGTCCATCTACTCATTGATCCTGCCTTCCATAATTCCAGCCATTCTTTCACCCACCCATGCAAATATTGTTTTTAACTACCATTGGTCCTTTCACCCTTGCATGCATCTTTTCATGCATATTGGTCTTCTTTCTCGTCAGTTTCTTTCTTCTTTTTATGTGCCATGCATTTCACTCTTCCTTCTTGCCCTTCTCTCACAGTCGGAGTATTTATTTATTTTTGTGTATTTTATATAGCGCGCAGCTACCCCAACGGGGTGTCCCGGCGCTTCTTAGTGAACGCAGAGTGATAGTCCTGGGGGGGGGGGTTAACAAAAGAGAAAAGTTTTTAGTGCCTTACGGAAGGGTAATTCTTCCTGGATCATCCTAATTGCGATCGGGAGTTCGTTCCAGAGAGTTGTGGCACAGACCTGGAAGGTTTTACCTCCAGAACGTGCTTTCCTGAATCTTGGTATGGAAAGCAGATGTTGGGAGTTGGAACGGAGGTTCCGAGAGTTACAGTAAGGACGGATACTAACAGAGAGGTAGGCCGATCCCCTACCCCTAGTTGCTCGATGGGCTAAGGTCATGGCTTTGAATGCAGCTCTTTGATAGATTGGTAGCCAATGTAATGCTCTGCGATGAGGCGAAATATGGGTGCCTAGGGAAACCCCGCAGACCAGCCGAACAGCCGCATTCTGGACTGTCTGGAGCCGATGTAGGAGGCCCGCGGGCAACCCTAAATACAGGCCGTTCGCATAGTCCAGGTGAGATGTAATCAATGCCTGGACTATAGTTTTCCTGGTGTCACTAGGGAGATAGGTGATGAATTTCCTAATCATCCTGATCTTGGAAAAACAAGCGGCTGAAACGGTCTGTATTTGGTTGCTAAAAGAAAGATTTGAGTCCCACTTGACCCCTAGATTTTTTACAGAGTCCTTAGGGACAGGGGGAAGGCTAAGTTCCTGTGGCCACCAGAGAGTTGCATCAAGAGGGGAGGGTTGATGGAAAAAGAGAACCTCTGTTTTCGCCGCATTCATGCGGAGGCAGTTATGGTCCATCCATTTTGAAATGTCCCGCAGACAATCCTTCAGAGGATCAAAAGTAGTGGCACTCTCATAGGAGAAAAGCAGCTGAATATCATCTGCATAGGAAGTAGCTATGATGCCCGACCTAGCAATGAGTTCAGCCAGAGGAGAAAAATAGAGATTGAACAATAGTGGGCTCAAAGCCGAGCCTTGAGGGACACCCCATTTCAGGGTACGGCTAACAGATGTAAAAGGGTGAGTATAGACTGCCTGGGTGCGATTAGACAAAAAAGAGGTCAGCCACTCCAGGGCCTTCCCCTGAATGCCCTTCGACCGAAGACGGTCAATCAGGATGGGGTGAGAGACGGTGTCGAATGCTGCCGACAAGTCGACCAGCACCGCTCTGGAACCCCCATCCAGTTTCCACCGCACAGAGTCGGCCATTTCTATAAGGGCAGACTCAGTGCTATGGCACTTTCTAAAACCATGTTGGGATTCATGAAGTAGGCCGTGGGATTCAAGAAAACCTGCCAGTTGTTGCTGAGCTAGCTTTTCAAGGACCTTGGCAGGGGCTGGGAGCAGAGAAATGGGTCGATAGTTCACCGGCTCATTAGGATCTGTATTAGCTTTCTTTAAAATCGGGACCAGTTGGGCATGTTTCCAAGACTCCGGGAAAATTCCGGTTTTGAGCGAGTCATTCCAGATGTAGTTGAGGAAGGGATTAAGAAAAGAGGCCAATCATTTATATTGCTTGGCTGGCCAAGGGTCAAGTGGTGAGCCGGAGCGGCATCTAGACAGTTCCATCAGTGAGTGTTCCAGTGAGATTGCCTCAAAGTCTGAAAAGGTGGAAGAAGACTCGATGCGGTCAGGTAAAGGCGTATCACTCCCTAGATCATTATTCTTGGGGAAGGTGTCTGTCACGGGGGCACCAGTGGGGGCACGACTTCTGACACCCAACCTGAACGGATGGCTGATTGTTCCTTTACGCCTTGGCCACAGGACTGGTACGGGCCCTTTAATTCCACCAGAGAACCCCGTGGGGAGGAGCCGACTGTCTACACGACAGACCACGTCATCCAATCAGAGAGCTCGGGACCTGCTAAAACGAACCCGGAAGAGGAGAAGTGCGCGAAAGCCGGAGGACGAGTGAAGAGCCGAGAGAAGGAGACGGAGCAGGATCGAGTGAGCAGTGGAGAAGGAGAGACGACTAAAAGAGAGTGCGGAATCCGAGAGACGGCGCCGACGGAGCCAGGAGGCCAACGGATACGCTACTCGCCCCGCCACGTTCCTGGAGGAGCGTGGCTGGGAAAGGTACGTGATCGTATCTTGAGTCTGTCACAGTTACGGGGAGGGTCGAAGTGAATGAGACGAGGGAGGTCACGGGAGTACGGGGAGTGTTGAGGATTCCTTTTCTGTGGGTTAACCACGCTCAACCCTTCCAGCCTTCTCTGCCTACGTTCACCTCCTTACCTCACCTGAGTTGCACGAGTTGGTGGTAGTCCCTGGTGATCCCTCACAACCCTTTTCCCCCTCAAAGCGCCATTGGTCCCTACAACCCTACTCACCTTTGTGTCCCTCTGTATCTCTTCCCTGGGTCACGGACGGAGGAGGCGGAGACAGTCCCTACGGCAGAACCGGAAGGAGAGACGATCCCTGCAGAGGAACCCAAACCGGACAGTGGCCCCTGGAGCAACAGACCGCATACAGAAGCTTAACCGAAGGACGCTTATTGAGCTAATAAAAACCCGATTCATTATCTCATCTGTGGGTCCCTGTCTTGATATACTAGGCGATCCACCCCCCCCCCAGCACACCGATCCTCACAAGTGGCGAGCCAGATAGGACTCGTGGAGAATCAGCATCCGAAACAGGATGGAGGCCATCGTGCATCAGATGAAGGAAGGACAGGCCAAGCTCGAATGGGCGGTAGAGAAGTCGTCCAGTCAGGCGGAAGCGGATCGTGCCGTCTTTACCTCTGCGATACAAAACCAAGCAAACAGCCTGATAAAACTAGCAGAGGGACATGCACAACTCCTGATTACACTGGGGCAGGGAAGAGCGAGTAACCCCCCTGGAACCGTGGTGCCTCTTCAGAAATACGTGCCTGGAGACGATCCTTTGGCGTTCTTCCTGAATTTTGAACGTGCCGCGAGGGCCAGCGCCTGGCCGGCTGAACGCTGGCCCTTTTACCTCGCGCCCCTCCTCACTGGAGAAGCTCAAGCAGCTTATCAGACAGTCAACCCAGATGGGACAACCGCCTATGCTGACGTGAAACAATATGTGCTAGATCGGTTAGGCGTGGACGACGAGACACATCGCCTGAAGTTCAGACAAGAGAGGGGAGCCACGGGTGATCTGCCAAAGACCTTGTTCTTTAAATTAAAGGGAGCTGCTGACCTCTGGCTCAAACCGCATGAAGGGAACATGAACGAGGTCATGAACAAAATCTATTTGGAACAATTCTTGGAGGCGCTCCCTTATGCCACTCAACGGTGGTTAAAACAACACGCCGGTCTGACCCTAGAACAGGCCATAGAAATGGCGACGGCTTATTCTAGGGCCCAGGGTCGACCACCCCTTAAAGAATCCGAGAAACCCAGCCGTCCCCCAATACCAGCGAGACTTGAGAGGAAAACACCACGACCCCCTCCAGAGGGAAACCGACCCCGACTTCCCCGTCCCGAGAATCCCCCTTACACCTCCCCCCAATGTTATGACTGTGGAGAGTGGGGCCATATAGCACGGTTCTGTCGTAAGAAAAGGGAGAAAGACGACGAACCCATGGACGTCAGCTATGCACCCCGCTCTGTTCTATTCGCCCAGGAGTCAGGCCCCATATTTTATGTAAGTGTGACTCTTAATGGCAGGAGGGTAAGGGCTCTTCTTGACTCGGGGTGCAGACACTCTGTCATAAAACGGGAATTAGTAACCCCTTCTTGGCTCATACCTGGTAAGACAGTACACATACGCTGTATACATGGGGATGTGAGGGAGTACCCATTGGCTAGGATCACCCTAGAGATCAACAACCATGTACAGTCGGATGTAGTGGTGGGGGTGGTGGATGAACTCCCTGAATTACTTATAATAGGGATCGACTCCCCGTCGTTTACACCCCTCTTGCAAGCTGCGATCAATCCCAGGAAATATAATGTGTGTCTCACCCCTGAGCCTTGGGCGAGAGATAATCACTTTCGACTGGCCCAGTTAAACGATGCCAGTCTCACCCACGCTTGGCAGAAAGCGCGAGATCTAACGAATAGTGGAAGTCCTGTCTATCCCACCTTCACAGAAAAAAACGGGCTGTTATACCGTCTAGCCAAACCTGACGCTGTTCCTCAACTGTTGGTTCCGGCTGGATTCAGGGACCAAATCCTCTTTTTTGCACACGCTCATCTTTTAGCAGGGCATTCCGGAGCAGAAAAAACGGGGCAGGCCATCCTACAACATTTCTTTTGGCCGGGGGTCTATGCTCAGATCCAAAAATATTGCCAAGAGTGCCAAATCTGCCAGAGGCGAAACCCCTATGTTCCCCCTCCAGTTCCGTTAAATCCTTTACCCATCATTGGGACACCCTTCGACCGTCTAGGCATGGACCTCATAGGACCTCTCCCCAAGTCCGCGAAGGGTCACCAGTATGCCCTGGTGTTGATAGACTATGCTACTAGGTACCCGGAGGCGTTCCCACTGCGGGCCGCAACGACTACTGCCATCGCACAGAGACTCGTGGAAGTCTTCTCCCGTATGGGCTTCCCACGAGAGATCATTACAGATCAAGGTACTCCTTTTGTGTCCCGGTTAATGAGGCAGGTCTGTGACCAGTTGCACATTAAACATATCACCACCTCTGTTTATCACCCCCAGACAGACGGACTAGTCGAACGGTACAACGGGAGTCTTAAACTTACCTTGAAGAAGCTTCTGTCTGGGGATGGTCGGCACTGGGACCAATTACTCCCATTGGCCCTATTCGTGCTTCGCAGCCAGAAACAATCCAGCTTAGGGACCTCATCTTTTGAGCTATTGTTCGGGCGTAAACCACGAACCTTACTCGAGATTACCAAGGACAGTTGGGAACGAGAGGGGCTACAAGAGGCTGAGTCCCTGCTAGATTATACACAACAGTTACAAAACCGCCTCCATAAGTTGCGAGCATTGGCCCATACAGAATTGTCGGCGGCACAGGTCAAACAAAAAACCTTCTATGATCGAGGTACGAAGTGGCGGGAGTTAGATATAGGGGATTGGGCCCTGATACTTTTACCATCCTCCACCCACAAATTAAAAAAGGAGTGGCAAGGTCCGTTTAAAATCCAAAGAAAGATAGGGAAAACTACCTATATTCTACAGCTGAGGGGAAAGAGGACCCAGATGTTCCACATCAACTTACTAAAAAAATGGTTGGGACCCCCTCCTTCAGGAGTTCATACGGTCTCTGTAGTCACCCCTCCATCTCATACCACTCTAGAGACACCTGTCAGTCCGGATCTCACATGCGCCCAATCACGAGAAATACGGTCTCTGCTGATGGACTTTTCAGACGTATTCTCTGATCAACCAGGCAGGACCCGACTAGCCGAACATTGTATCCCTACTCCTCCGGGGGTGGTGGTGAAACAAAAGCCTTACCGGATCCCTGAGGCTCGACGAGCCGCCTTTCAGGAGGAAGTATCCAGGATGTTGGGATCAGGGGTTATAGTACCTTCCCATAGTAACTGGTGTTCCCCCGTGGTACTGGTACCCAAGCCGGATGGCAGCATCCGGTTTTGTATTGACTTCCGCGCGGTGAACAAGGTGTCCAAGCAGGATGCCTATCCTCTTCCCCGGGTGGATGAACTCATAGAACGCCTTGGTGAGGCCCGATATATCACCACTATCGACCTCACCAAGGGTTACTGGCAGATCCCTTTGGCCCCCGCGGATCAGGAAAAAACCGCGTTCTCCACCCCTTCCGGCCACTATCATTTTACTGTTCTTCCCTTTGGGTTGCATGGGGCCCCAGCGACCTTTCAGCGGGCCATGGATGTGCTTCTGGCGCCACACTTATCCTATTCAGGGGCTTATTTAGATGACATCGTAGTTTTTAGCAAGACCTGGGAGGAGCACCTAGAGCACTTAGGGAACGTACTGAACAGTCTTCGTCAATCCGGGTTACATATCAACGCCAAGAAAACCCGAGTAGCCTTTCATAAAGTGAAGTACTTAGGGTATCTCTTGGGGGAGGGTCATATAGCACCCCAAACTGAAAAAGTAGCCGCAATCCAGTCCGTTCCCTATCCAAAGACCAAAAGGGACTTGAGGGCCTTCTTAGGGTTGGTGGGGTATTACAGACGGTTCATAGCCCAGTTTGCTACCATAGCGGGCCCCCTCACAGACTTATTGCGCAAAACCCACACCTCACCCAGGTTGCACGCCCCTTCAGTTCAAGAAGCGTCTGCATTCCAAGCACTAAAAGATGCTATTACCACCTCCCCTATATTAGTGACCCCGGATTTCGACAAACCCTTTATCCTGCAAACTGACGCCTCTGGTGTTGGGATCGGGGCGGTTCTCTCTCAGAAAGATCCCGACGGTCACGAACGCCCCATTCTTTTTCTCAGTAGGAAATTGTTTCCTAGGGAGCAGGCTTATTCCACTGTAGAAAAAGAGTGCCTTGCGGTCAAGTGGGGGGTTGAGAAACTCCGGTACTACTTAGAAGGCAGACCCTTTGTCCTATACACGGACCATGCTCCCCTCACCTGGTTGCAACGGAATCGCGGTCACAATGACAGGATCCTCCGCTGGTTCCTTGCCCTCCAACCCTATCAGATAGACGTCCAACATCGGAAAGGGGTGAATCAGGGTAATGCTGACTTTCTTTCTCGGTTCCCTTGTTCCCCCGATCGGGTCACACCAGGGGGAGGGAATTGTCACGGGGGCACCAGTGGGGGCACGACTTCTGACACCCAACCTGAACGGATGGCTGATTGTTCCTTTACGCCTTGGCCACAGGACTGGTACGGGCCCTTTAATTCCACCAGAGAACCCCGTGGGGAGGAGCCGACTGTCTACACGACAGACCACGTCATCCAATCAGAGAGCTCGGGACCTGCTAAAACGAACCCGGAAGAGGAGAAGTGCGCGAAAGCCGGAGGACGAGTGAAGAGCCGAGAGAAGGAGACGGAGCAGGATCGAGTGAGCAGTGGAGAAGGAGAGACGACTAAAAGAGAGTGCGGAATCCGAGAGACGGCGCCGACGGAGCCAGGAGGCCAACGGATACGCTACTCGCCCCGCCACGTTCCTGGAGGAGCGTGGCTGGGAAAGGTACGTGATCGTATCTTGAGTCTGTCACAGTTACGGGGAGGGTCGAAGTGAATGAGACGAGGGAGGTCACGGGAGTACGGGGAGTGTTGAGGATTCCTTTTCTGTGGGTTAACCACGCTCAACCCTTCCAGCCTTCTCTGCCTACGTTCACCTCCTTACCTCACCTGAGTTGCACGAGTTGGTGGTAGTCCCTGGTGATCCCTCACAACCCTTTTCCCCCTCAAAGCGCCATTGGTCCCTACAACCCTACTCACCTTTGTGTCCCTCTGTATCTCTTCCCTGGGTCACGGACGGAGGAGGCGGAGACAGTCCCTACGGCAGAACCGGAAGGAGAGACGATCCCTGCAGAGGAACCCAAACCGGACAGTGGCCCCTGGAGCAACAGACCGCATACAGAAGCTTAACCGAAGGACGCTTATTGAGCTAATAAAAACCCGATTCATTATCTCATCTGTGGGTCCCTGTCTTGATATACTAGGCGATCCACCCCCCCCCCAGCACACCGATCCTCACAGTGTCATAGATCTTCGCGATCTTGTCTTCAAAGAAGTCAGAGAGGCGGGAGCAAAGGGCCTGAGAGACTGGAAGACACTGTTTAAGAGCCAAGGGATCTGTGAAAGTCTTCACTGTGTTAAAAATGTCCCTGGCCGAGCCATGCGCTCTATTAATTTTCTCCTCCAGGTAACGTTTTTTATGCTCAATTATTTTCCTACGGTATTCTTTGAGGGCCAGTTTATATTTAAGTTTTGTGTCAATAGAATAGGATGACCTCCACCAGCGCTCCAACAGCTTACAAGAAGATTTATATTTCGGAAGCTCGTCGGAGTACCATGGGGCGGAGGGAGCTGCTCATAAGGTTTTAATCGGTTGCATAGGAGCGAGCGAGTCAATAGCAGAGGTGACCCAGCAGTTGAGGTTAGTCAGGCGTGAATCTAAATCAGGGGCGTCTTTGGGAGTGGTATTTATAAGATGTAGGGCAACACTGTCAGGGGAGATCTTACTCCAATTAAGTCCTACCGCCTTAGGGGGAATTCTAGGTCTCACATGCTGGCAAAGATGAATAGCAAAAGGGATAAAAAAGTGGTCCGACCAAATCACGGATAGGGAGCCTCAATCAGGATGTTTGAGAAATTCGAGCAAACAAGATTAAGAGTATGACCAGCTTTGTACGTAGGTTGAGAAACCAATTGGCTTAATCCAGCATCTTTTAAAGTAGAAAGAAAGTTAAGGCAAAGCTTGTCAGAAGAGTCCTCTGCGTGTAAATTTAGGTCTCCTAGTAAAGTAAAATTGGCATAGCGTAGGCTAGCCTGAAGGACATAATCCAAAAATGTAGCCAAGTAGGAAGCCTTAGATTTAGGAGGGCGATAGACCAGTAGCCCTGTCAGTGTGGTGTGTTCAGCTAATCTAATACAGAAGGGAAGGGCTTCAATCAGTTCAATTTGTGTGTAAGGGAAGGAAGAGATCGTCCATTGGAATCTATAAATAATAGCTACCCCACCTCCCCGATTGCGACCCGCTCTATTGGAGCATAGGATATTATATTCCGGGGGAATGGCCAGGCATAAAGACGGATTAGATTCATCCTCCAGCCATGTTTCCGTAAGAAAAAGTAAATCCCAGTTATTGTCCATCAGAGACTGGGTGATATCGAGAGAATGTTTAAGCAGGGAGCGACAATTAATTAGGCCAGCCTTCATAGAGAAATTGCTGGTGTCTTTAGGGGCCTGAGACGGCGGCTGATCAAAGGGGCACAGGACCAATGTGTCATTTAGCATATTGCAAGGTATGCCCAACTCTGGATATAGGGCTAAGTCCCTTTGAAGAGAAACAGTGAGAGCACAGCATTTGTGTTGTATCGAAAAAAGAGACTCCTTACTATATGTTTTGAAGCAAGATGTTGGGGTTTCCACAGAGTACCTGGCCTCGGCCGCGTCCTGATCGCGGACGGGCGCAGACGGGCAGGACTCTGGCACGACTCCGGTGCAGATCCGGCGCATCCGCTGATGCTGAGTAGCATATTCAGTGTATTGTGGGTCTTACTGCAAGGGAAAAAATGCCCCCCTAGCTGGCATTTAATTGTTAAAATACAGCAAAAATCAGAGTTCAGTGGGCCAGCTAAGCCTCTGTGCCTTGGTGGCACTGCACCTGCTGCACCTATGACAACTACGCCTCTGCAAACTCTTTTCCTCTCTTTCTGTCATCATTTCACATTCTGGGCCTCTTTGTCTGTGATTGGATTTGCATCCTGGACCTGGTTGCAGTTTCCTTTACACTGTGTTTTTAAGAGCTTCTATCTGGCGAAGTGCAGGCAGACAAGGCCCGTAAATAATTATGTGTGAACACCACCCCGCTTAAGCTGAGAAAGCGCGGGGGGGGGGGCTTCACTACGCCAGTCGTATGGTGACAGGTGTTTGTGTTACTCCCCCTGTTCAATACACTTTAGTGCCAATTCACTAATGCCGCAACAGAACACCTTGCCTGCAAGTTTCCCAATGCACATGAAACACGGCAAGCTATTCGAAATCCTAGTCTGTATAACCAACTTGCATAAACCCAATATTTCAGAGAGGTACATTTTAAAACGCATTTAACGTAACGTTTGTGCAATATCCTAAAACGAACTGCAAAGCCACACTCCAAAACTGCCAGAGCATTCTTCCGTCCACACCCCCACAACACTGACCAATATCATTGGACGATAACATCAACTGCCACTAGGTAAACTTTCGCTATCCAGTCAAACACCAAATCGACCAAAACAATGCATTCAGACTGGTTTGCAAAAAGAAGCCATAAGAGGCCAATTACCCCATCTTGAACAACAGGTGCGACATCATTCTGAATGTCCTCTTTCTCACCCGCAAATACATTTACAGCAAAATTCCCTAAAAAAACTCAGACATAAAATAAGACAGTAAGTCCAGGGACACACTACGGATGTGGATCAAGTATCCTGTAACCAGGCATCTGACTAACCAATCAGAAAGAAACTCACCCACATTATTTTGAATACTCTGTGCATCCTCTCTTTTGGGCCAGGAAATGCATTGTAGCAAACCATTTTCAGATCATATTAAACACGCCTATTCATGTATTAAATACATTTTCCTACAGTTAAGCAGGAAAAGGGGGTCTGTTTTCACACTTCAAATCTTCACAATTTTCAATAAGAAACAAACTTTGGCAAAGGCAATAGGCAGCTCAGCTGAGCTACTAGATTTGTCCATGCTTTTTACTTACTGTACATGTGTGCATGTATCAAGGTACATGGATATGCATGAATGGCAATCTTGAAATGGATGGTATATTAATCAAAACCCAATTCAAGATGGCCACTGTTCTGAATATATGCATTGTGACACAGGTAGTCATTTTTAGTTTACCATTCTAAGCTGGTGGATGGTCATGTTAGAACAGTAAATTAAAATATAAAACATTGGAAAATCGATGTGTGTATGGAGTGATGAAAATAAAATGAAAATAGTCTCAGAAGCAAGCAGTGGAAGGACACAACTTACTTGATCAGAAAACAGTGGGACCGAAATTCTCCTGGGTTGGACAAACAAAACGAAAAGAAAAATTAAACGTACTAGGGAGCAAGGAAGTGAGATGCCCGACAAAGCCATCTAATTCTGAGCAAAGAACTGAACCAAAGTCCACTCTATGCATGTGTAATTTATTTGACTCAACTAGCCTGGCCAAGACACAGCTCCAACAGCCTGTGGTCGAGACCTAAAAAGGGAATTCAAATTGCCAATCAGTCCACACAAAAGTCAATTTGCTTCATAACGTCAACAAGCAAAAAATACACACACTTAACAGCATCATACAAATAATTTCAAGTACTTTTCCATCCAAATAAAAGGGGAATTTACCATTAAAGGTCAAACATTTCGGAGCTGATTGGGAAGCTATACAAAAATGGCCTTAATGCTGGTTCCATATCTGAAACTTACAACATATGTACACTAGGTGTGGTTCTTAAAATGTCAGCCTCCATTATTGCATACTGGTGTCTCCACCTGCTTCTCCAAGTGACTATTTGTATATTTATTCCTTTTAAAGTGCTAAAAACTGAAGAGATGATATCCAAGCACCCTACAGGATAAAAACAAAACCTATGCTTCATTAGCACGGATTATTTATCGAACAAACAACGATAATGAGCGTTTTACCGAGGCAGGCCTTTTTGATCTTGCTTCAGTTCTGGGGTAGTTTGTTCAACAGTCTGGTATCCAACACTGCCAGCTTCTAGCTTCGGCCCGGTCAAAGATTTGTTATATTTTGCTATAAATTAATCATATTAATCTGCCAAACTCAATATTGTCTCTAATATGTATACCATACACTTAAGTGGGTCAGTGCGGAAAGCACATCGATTGGCAATTTTGGAACTCTACTGAATATTAGCCATTAGCCGATGAGTAATCAAAGCCGTCTGAATAGTATTAGTGACGATATGATACCTTTTCGGCAGCTTTGCTACGATTCTCTCTGCAACAGCATTAAGTTTGCAGCTGCAAAACACACGTTATGGGTATGATGGGTACAGGATATTACAGTAGCACAGACGCTGTCTGACTGCTGCCGTTGCACGAGTGGCCATATCTTCCAGGTCCAGGAAGGGCTCTGATCTAGGAAAAAGCTTCCTTTGGACACCAGAGGATGGTCTAATGTGCAGTATTGCGTTAGGATGCGTCCATATAAGTTCTCACTAGTTAAATGTATGACATGCTTACATACTGAAGTTTGACATGGCAGACACAAATACACAGGTTTATCGCACACTGCATTGTAGGTGTCTAACCCATCATGCTTTGCTCCTCTGGAATGGTAAATTGAAGGAGTCCAACGCAAATCTGCATATTCTTATGTGCATATTCTAATTTGTTTTCCTACGGAAATATTCTGAAAGCCTTTTAAATAAATACAGTGTCCTATATTAATTTGAGCAGCAGTCCAATGGCATATTGTTCATTTTACAGACCAGAATGTGAAAATCTATCATAAAGACAATGGTTATACTTGGTGCTGAATAGTCCCACATCTGGTAACTTCTACGGTTTTAGATAGAACAGAATTCCCAGAAAGCAATTCGTGTTGTGTAAATAACAAACAAATAGATTGTCGTTTTGCAGCCCCCCCTCTCCAATAAAATAGTTTAGTTAAGCGGCCGGTAAGGACAGAGTTCAGAAAGCTTCGTCGGATTCGGCAAAGCTTTCAGCTTCTCAGGCGTAAGATAAGAAACTTCTGGAATGGCTGTTCCGTCTGCCCGAGAAGCGAATTACAAAACGGGACGAATCTGGAGACCTTCCAATTGTTATCAATTGCTTCAAGTACCGGCGGCTCTATTTCACATGTCTGACATTTCTGAGGGTAGGTTAGTGTTTATTGGAATTTAATCATCACGCGGCCCACTCATCCCCGCCCCGCAGGTAGCGCAGACGGAGGATACAGCGGGGCTGCGTCGAGAGTCTGCGTGATGTACATTACATCCCTGTGCTCGTAGGACAGCAGCCCCACAATGGTACTGCGCGCTGTTGTGTGAAATGTGTATAACAACATGTCAGCCATGGCGCTCTCTCACTCAATTATCTACCCTGGAATACAACTTTGAGTCTTTTGTTATGGTTACACAACAACTTAAACAGTGCGCGCAGCTTGACTTTAAATCAAGCTATGGCGTGTACCGCCTAGGAGAGAAGGAACCAGTTCTAATACTGAACCTGACAAACTTTTATTCACATCGCAGACACTTGCTGAAGTCCGACAGATAAAACGTAAGACGGAATGTCCTCAGTGACGAGCGGTGTGCTGCACACGGGACTGTTCCAACGGATGTTCCTTGGCTTCAAGACCGACATTTCAAAGCTGTCTGGACCTAAAAATGCTGAACTCAAACCGGAGCTGAAAAGCCTCGGTGCCGCAACATTTAACAACGCATCCTCGTGTCACTGGCTCCTTTATTATTTGGTACCTTACAACATCTTCCACGACCAGGCGTCCTATAGTAGAGGTGGTAACCTCTCTGGTGGCTCATGCAGCAGGGCACCAGACTTCCCAACGTCTATGGAGTCAGTGGATTTTATCGTCCCACCCAAATCTGTAAGGACGGCTCAGATAGGAGCTTTGCAACGTGTACCTGAGACAAGACCCCTACTCTTATGTATATATGTATGGCTTCCACAGGAAGACTGTCATTTACCTCAGATTCTAAATCTGGTAGTTCAGTGCTATGGCGGTATCAACAGTTGATAACAAAACTCGTTACCCACTGTTGCGAAGTCATAAAGGCCTTCCAGGCCAGCTTATCGGAGAGGGCTCTTTGAGAGGCTGCCGGTGCTGCCCTGCTTGCCTGCTTTGACTGAAAGGACAAGGCGCTACTGCAGGCAGGGGAAGGAGGGCTGGGAATGAGTGGGGGTTGGTTAAGGAGGTAGATAAGGGCCATGGTGGAGACACCATGTTATGTATGGGTGTCCCATTACTCATGTGCCTCTGCATAACAGTTGAAAGCAGGGGCAAACGATTTTTGGGGGGCTATATTTGCCAAACAGGTATTTACCTTTGGTAACACCTTATCTGGAGGAGACTATCTAGCCGCAGATTCCTTACTTTAGAATACTCTCCAGGCAGCAAAGTAGATCTGGAAAATCTTGAGCAGTACCTCTGTGTGCTGGTCGGTGGTGCCGATTGGATCCACATCTGCTGCGCCGGATGTGATGAGTGCAGTGCCTATATAGGCACCACCCCAGGCGCTGATATCAGGTTTTTTATGTGACTCTTTCCGCGCTGGAAGCCACGTCAGAAACTAAGAACTGACACGGACCGTTTTAGGTAGGAAGATCAGTTTGTAGAAAAGTGATGGCTGGGAGGGTTGGTAAGGAATATGCAATAAGGCATTACTAAAGGTAAGTAACTTGTTCATCTAATAGAGACATCTAGCCAAAGATTCCTTACCTTAGAATAGATATCAAAGCAATACCTCCCTGGAGTTGGGTCTGCGAACTTCCGACCAAAAAGTCCTGGAGGACCAAATGGGCAAATTACTCATCACCACGTGTTTGACTGTCAAGGCAGTAGCGTTTAGTGGACATGTGCAAGGATGACCATGTCTCAGTCTGACTAATGTCCTGGTTGTGGACTCCGTGAGCTAACAAAGTGGTCGCAGCTTTGGCTCTGGTGAAATGAGCCGGAAAACCCTCAGGGGGTTGCCTTTTCACATATGTCCGCCAGATTTCGATGCAAAGTACAATCAATTTGGTGAAAACACGTTTCTGCACAGCTTTCCCCTTCTTTACTCCAGAAAACCCAACAAAGAGCTGATTGTTCACCTGGTGTTCTTTGGTGTGATCAAAACAGAATGGCAACGCTCTTTTTGGATCCAAGCAGTGGAGTCTCTTCTCTTCCTTGGAGGGGTGACACGGCACACAGAAGATCAGCAGAGTGACACTTTGGCCGACATGAAAAGGTGTCACCACCTTAGGGAGAAAAAAGGCATGGGTGCAGAGAACTAGTTTGTCTGGGAAGAATTTGGTATACGGAGGTTGTACAGAAAGCTCCTGCAGCTGGCTGACCCTTCTGGCCGGTATGATGGCCACCAAAAATACTGTCTTGATTATCAGAAGACATAGGGAGAAACTATGCGTGGGCTCAAATGGTGAACACATTAAGAAGGCTAAAATCAAATTAGTTTCACAATGGGGCATAACAAAAGGTTTAGAGGGCAACATATGTTGAAGACCCTTCAAAACAATTGTCACAACACAACTTGAACAAGGAAGTTTGATTTGGCAACTGCAAAAAGGCAGAGATGGCTGAAAGATAACCCCTTAACTGCACCCAGAGCGAGGCCTTGCTGGGCTATTGACAAAACAAATAGCAACATTTTGGACAGGGGTGCAGTAAGAGAGTGAACATGCTTTTCAGTGAACTAAGCCATAAATCGTCTTCATGGCGGAACATCTGGCTGCCAAGATGACCTCACAGACTTTCTGGGTGGAGATCAAAGATTCTCAACTGCTGCCACTCTACCTCCACACATGAAGGTGGAGTATGCGCATGTTCGGATGCAGAACCCTGCCCTGTTGCTGCGGCAGGAGAACCTTCAGAAGGGACAGCCTGATCAGAGGACCAATGCTTATGTTCAACAGTTCAGGATTCCATACCTCTCTGTGCCGACTTTGGAACAACAAGGATGACTTGAGCGGAGTCTGCCCTGATCTTCTTTAGAACTTGGGGTAGGAGAGGAACTGAAAGGAAGGCAACAGGTGTCCAGAGCCCTACTTGAGACGAAATGCGTCTCCAAGTGAGAAGCCGCCTTGGAAACTCCAACGTGCAGAAGTGCTGACACTGTGAGTTATCGGCAGAGGCAATTACATCGAATCAAGTTTCTCACCAGTTGTGGAAGAGGCCTTACACCACCTCAAGATGTAGACGCCATTCGTGATTTCCAAGATATTCGTGATCCGCGAGATATATATAGCTGAGTTTGCCAGCTCAGACATTCAGAGACCCTAGCAGGTGTTGTTCAACCAGGAAAATGTCTTGACTTTTAACTATGTCTAGAGGCTTAGAGACTCCTGGCGCAGATAAAAACAACCCCACCCACCCTGTTTACTGCAACATCACATGGCGGTGTTGTTGTCTGAGAACACCAGAACAAACCTTCCCTTGATGGAAGGGAGGGAGACTTTCAATGCCAAGCTCATTGCTCTCAACTCTAACAAGTTGATATGGAGATGAAACTCCACCAAAGACCAAAGTCCTCTGATCTGAACCTGTGTCAGAGGGCCACCCCAACCCAGCGGTGACGCATCTATCACCACTGTGAGGTCTGGATGGGGAAGGGAGGCAGGTTGGCTGATGACCCAATCACAGATGGTTAGCCACCACTGCAGATCTTTTGCAGTTGCCTCCGATATCTGGACAAGGTCGGAGAGATTCCCCGGAGCCTGCACCAAAAGGAACTTCAGATCCCACTGCAGAGCCTGCATACTTTTAATAACAGGACACAGGAGGCCAGGAGACACAGCAGCTTGAAATCCAGGACAGAGGCTGAAACATCAGAATCATAATCTGAATATCCTGGACTCGTTGCTCCGGAGGATAGGCCTGGAATTGCACTTTGTCCAGAATGGCTCAGATGAAAAGGAGCACTTCGGAGAGAGTTGGATGTGACTTTGGCACCTTGATAGTGAACCCCAGTAAATGCAGGAGGCCTGCCATGTCTGGAGGAGGCCTGGATCAAGCCCACTGCCAGACGCTGAGGTAGGGGGAAGACTAGAACCCCTGACCTCCACAGATAGGCTGCAACCATCGCCATCATTTTCCCAAACACCCAAGGGGTCATGGTAAGTCCAAGGGAAAACACAGCACCACCGTGAATAGTAGATAACGTCTTTGGGCCGACAGGACAGCTATATGGAAATATGCGTCCTGCAAGTCTAGCACTCCCATCCAGTCTCCAGAGCAGACAGGATCTGAACCAACGTGAGCAGTTTGAATTTCTCCTTTCTCAGGAAGTAGTTTAGAGGGTGCAGGTTGAGTATAGGGCAAATATCTCCGTCCTTCTTCGGCACATGGGATAAATTTAAAGTGAAGAGACATGCTTCCTAAAAAATTAAGACGTCATTGACTTAATTGACAGTGGAGAAAAATAACAAGACTTGGCGTTTCATAGAAATATTTTTTCACTTTAGATTTCTCCCATTTAGGAAAAATTACTGTGTTTTTCAGTTGTAGGTATGGCACAGTGTTTACTGGCCACTAAGAGAAGAGACCTGCTTTTTATAAATGCAACACTTTGAAATGGTAGAAAATTAAAGTGAAGAGCATTCAAAAACATCATTTGGTTCTCACACTCCAATACTGAGTTGACAAGGACTTTTATTTAAGAGTTAAATACCTCACTGCTTCAGTTCTTCACATCTGTGCTCCAGCCTGGGTCATAAATATGACTGAGTACTGCCACTACCTGCAGCCTGATGATAATGATGTAAAATAAGCATAGCCTTCCCTTAACTTAGAAAGGAAAATGTGACCCTGAACTTATTTTAAAATGAACTCAAGGCTGCCAAGCTACCCAGAAGGCGTCTGTGAGCTAATGGTAGCTCCAATAAATGCGTTGGAGACACTTGCTGTGGACCTTCCAGCAGTAATGGTTTCTGGTTTCTGAATGTCTTAGGTAGGACATCCTCTAGTAAAACACTGTTGAGTGCGGAGGCTGGACATCCATCACTTCAGATAGTATAGTTTTCTCCTGAGATTGCTAGACTGTTTCAGGTGGACATCTGGACACATGAACCCATAGATACTGGACACCAGAATTTCGGATGCCAAATTCTGGTGGTGTGTGGATGGAGGCAGCAGCAGGTCTCCGAGACCAGGGAAAGTAAGTGACTCTTCGAATTGCTGTGCTTGAGCTGCTTGGGTTGTTGTGATCGAAAACTTGGAGGGAGGAACTTCTTTTCTTTTATAATGTTTTGCATCTGTGTCTGATGTACCCCAGCAAGGAGTGTTGAGTCACCCCAGCATCTCTGTGTGGGCAACTATGGGGAAACACAAAGACCTGGAGGTAGCACTGGGTCCACCCACTGCAAAAAAGGGCCTCTGGTCAGCAGGTGCAAACTGCGCTATGGGCCGGATAGACGGCATCTTAGAGGAGGTGAATGGGATAATGGTCTCTCCAGTCGTGCCAAACTCCGAGCAGACTCCTGATGCCTCACCTAACTACCAGCAATGTCAAGCCAAGAATAGGAGCCCAAGAAAAGTGTTCCAGAAATGTTTAGGAGGAAAAAGACTGTTTCCTTGCTGCACAATGACCCTATATTGGACTCCCAACATTGCTCTAGTGTTTCTCTCTGACACACCACCTGAGGAGAAAGCAGTGACTGTTGTAAACCCAGACATCATGTGCGAAAATAGGTATAATGTCTTAAGCCCCCAGGATAGCAGCATAAATACTACAAATGCAAGTGGGGGATGGGGGCGGGGAGTTATTGATGCTGAATTGGTCGGGGGTTCCACTGCTTTAGCAACACTGATGGAGATGGTCAGAGGGCTTAGGGGCCAAATCTCGACTCGAAAAACAGCCAATTCATAAGAGAGGGTCCAAACAATTTCTACATTTGCCCAGTCTCAGGGAGGTCTGGGCCACCCAGCCAGCTCTGATCCATGAGCAAGAGAGTTGCTTCCCCCCCCCCCGGACTCTCTTTCTAAGCCTAGGCCCACAGACCAGGCTCAGCCAGATCCCACAGCCCAACATGCCTCTGCTCTCCATGGACGCGAGATACAACAAGCATCTGGCCCAGCTGTTAATTCTCTCTTGCAGACTTGGAACCTCAAGGGGGGCTGGCTATGGTAGAGAGAGGATTGAGCAAGAAAAGGAAAATGGAGGAGCCCGGGGTTGTAGATCAGTACGGGGATGAGAGAGAGCGGGACTAGGGGAGAATATAGGTACTTTTAGTTATCATGATACATTCAATCAGGTTCCTCTCCCGCCCCGGCCTTGTTACCCGCACAACTATTAACAAGCAGGCCCAGAGATCGCAAGACCGTATCAACCAATTTTTCATCAGGCACAGGCCCAGTTTTTTTTTTTATAGATCATGTCCCTAAGATAGTCCCAAGGAGATGGGGGAGCAAGGATTCTCTGACCAATAAAGTTACTCATTGGCTTAGATATGTGAAGGGATGCCGCTCTATTACCAGGGGTGACAGCCTAAGAGTAGAGTGTACTGAGACACCGGGAAAGATGAATAATGTTGCAAGGGTAGTTCTGAAAGACTAAAGGTTCGTCAAAGGCTTACCATCTATGGACGCCCGGAGGATTTGTAACGATGCCACCCAAATCCAGATCAGATATAGGGATGTTCCTGGCATGCAGCAAGTCCCTAGAAGCGAGTCACCCAACCATCTAGCTCCTAGCGACTTGGGTGACACTGATTCACTGAATGTAACTTCTACAGGGACCAACCCGGTATTCAGACCAATGGCTAGTAGCGGGGCTTGTAGTAAAGAGGATATGGGAAGCTTGAGTCTTGGGGCAAAGGGCGTTAAGCATGTTCTAGAGAAGGTAACAACCTCGTCCCCGTGGTAAATGACAATGGTTCGGGGCATGTATTGACACTAAACAATCAGTGGGCAATTAGTTGGGGGAGGGGGATCAGATAATTTGAGAGGAGCTTGCTAAGAAACTGGAAAAGGCAGCGTTCCGTGCTCCTGCACTGATAGGCCCTGAGCAGAGGGAATTTGATCCGGCCCAATCTACAGCAGACCATGATTCTTGCCATAATATTTTGACACACAAACCTGCCAAAGGAACACCATTAGCAGGCCTGCCAGGAATGCCTCCTGCTTCTGTTAAGTTTGGTATCCCAGACCGCGCGATAGGCCAGGTGAATCTGATGCCACCTCTGCTAGTACAACCCTGCCACCATCATCAAAGGAGCACGGTATCTTAGCACTCCAGCAAATATTGGCATACAAAAAGAATTGTCATTGATCTCATGGAACTTGGCAGGGATTAGATCTACACTCACGGATAACGATTGGCTGCTATTTGAGGGGGTAAAGGATGTTTGTATCTTCTAAGAAACTTGGGCTGTAGAAAGAATATTTATATAGGGGTACACTACTTATAGTGGGGAAACGACTCCTCCAAATAAAACTGGGGGAGCAATGGGAGGATTAATGATTCTGGGGAAACATACCACCACCTGTGCCCACTCACAGCTCAGGGACGGACTCCCTAGATGCAATGGGAGTTCAGTTTAAGTTCTCCTCTGGGCTAGCCATGGTACTGTTCAATGTGTATGCCAGGTCAGTTTCTGTTAAAGAAAATTTCCCTATTTTGGCCTTGCTGGATAATAAGATTGAGTTCTATCAACAGGGAGCAAACGTTGTGGTATCAGGGGATTTCAATGTCTTTTTTGAACCTTCAACTACGCTTAATGCATTGTTTGAAGAGGAGGATGAGATCTGGAATATACCAGACTTGACTAGTAGACCCCAGCACTCTTTTTCTAGTGCTGCGATGTAGGTAGCATCGATGATGGTTGGGCAGTCTCAGGGCTTGCAATGGACGGACCCGATCTGATCCTGATAGATCACCTACATTTAAAAGAGGCTTTTATTCAAGTGTTATAGATTACATATTACCTGATGTAAGGGTTTGGCCCTTGCTGAGTGATATGGTAATTTTGCCCCGACTTGACAGTGACCATAATCCATTACTTTTAACTTTAAGCGGAGACGCTCAACAGAGAGCTGGTTGGATGTTTTATTGTAATGCCTGAACCGACACTAGCCAATAACTCAAGGTGGGTTTCATGGCCCCAAGTATTGGCTAATGATAAACTCCACTCAGAAATGTATAAATGGTATGTGGACTTCCTCTCTCATTTCGAAGGAAACTTGGTAACTTCTATTTCAACTTTCGATATTCATAAACATTTTTCTAGAGAATTATCTCATGTTTTTCACAAAGAGTTAAAAAAAACAAAGGCCCCGTGTAGGAAGGAAAACCAGTGGTATAATGCGGAATGTAGGGCTGCAAAATTGCAATAGCAGCAATTAATGAATGTAATAGTTCTAATGTTAGTGTGGCTCACTACAGACAAAAATTGGCACAAGATAAGGCTGAGAAGAAACGGGGGGGGAGGCCATGCTGCAGGCTGTTACAACTAATGACAACTGGGAGTTTTGGCATAAATCTCCCATGGGAGTTCAGACACTGTCAAGAAAAATCTTTACTATATTGAACCAGAGAAATATGTCCATCATTTTAAAACATTATATTCAGAAGAAGCCATTCCATCTTTGCTAGACCTCCAAAATCAGAATTGTGGTCTCAGTGAAAATACAAATATCCCTAATGATGCTGATCTAGCATTCAGCTTGGCTGGGACATCCTCTGCCATTAGTTGCCTAAAAGCAGCTAAGGCCCTGGACCCCAAGCACATCCCACGCGATTTGTATAAATCTGAACCTTCAATTTGGGAAATTTATGTCAATCCCCTATCCAATGCAATTGCCGCTGGGGGTAGGATCCCGGACACACAGAGATAATTCCTGTTTTCAAAAAAGGGGATGCCTCCAGTCTATCCAACTATAGGCCAATCAGCCTCACAGATAGTCTGCAAAAAATATTTGCTAGGCAACTGCTCGACAAGTTGCAAGAATGGATGGACACTAATCAAATCCTGTCAACCTTCCATGCAGGATTCCTCGCCAAAACTATCACGCTAGACCACGTTATTAGGTTCACATTACTGCATTTGTAGTATGCTCTGATTTGTAATAAAAAACTCTATATTGCTTTCATAGATCTGCGTGCGGCCTTTGACTTAGTTCCTCGAAGGCTTCTGTGGTAGGTGTTAATTTAAATGGGGGACCCGGCCAACCTGATTAATTTAATTTCAAAGATGTATAAAAATAATTACGTCCAGGTACAATGGGGCAACAAAGGGGATTTACCAGAGAAGATTCCAATTCGTCGTGGCGTACACCAAGGTTAAGGTTTGGCTCCTACTCTGTTTACATTGTATATAAAGGATGTTGTTAAGGAGCTGCAGGACTGTAACGACGACTCTCCTATATTGAATTGTAACAAGATTCCTATATTATTTTTTGCTGACGATTCCTTATTCATATTGAAAACCTGTACCAGCCTTCAAAATCTAATTAATTTGTTTCTGAACTTCTGTGTTTCAAGGGGCCTGGAAATAAATGCATCAACACCTAAATAAATGATTTTGGGGAAAGGTCCTGTTAGAAATAGTACTGTGAGAGTGCCTGACGAACCTCTTGAAAGAGTTTATTGCTTTGATTATCTGGGTGTCAAACTGACTGACAAGCTTAGTTGGGAACCCCAGCTTTAAAAAAGCACCTTACCTCTGACAAAGATCCAAAGAAATACTCAGATTGGATAAACAGACCTGGCCTAGAGCCATATCCCCAACTTTGGTGGTATATCAAGCCAAAGCACTGGTGCTGCCCTTTTTGGTGCCGAAGTCTGGTGAGTATGCGGATACTCAGAAGTCAACAGTGGAGGATAATACATTTATCAGATCACGTATCTGTGTTCCTTCAAGTACACCACTTATTCCACTTTTCTTGGACTTTGGTAGCAAACATATTGCAGAAATGGCACACCTAAGACCATTGATGTTTCAGGTTCATAGCTGGTCTACCCCAGACCTAATAGAGTATAGGTGTCCATTGAGGGATTTGATGAGGATCAATGACGCCCTCAAGACCCCTTGGTTACAATACAATTCAACGTGGTGTAGGAGAATGGGACTAAGCAGACTCTGGGATAGTCCTGAGAAAATCGGTCTGAGGTTGCTATACTCAAAAACAGGTTTTGGGCCTTCCTGCATGACCAACAATTAGCAATGGCTTCTTTAGGTCGTCTGACTGATCATTTCCTTGAATTAAAGCCTAGCCCAAAGTTTGAAGTTTTCCTCGATATCATTATTCCCCCATGGTTAAAAGTCTGTTTGTGAGTTTTTGGTTGGATAGCCTTCCACTAAAAACCTTCACGAGTAAGTGGGCTAGGGAGCAAAATTTGGACAAAGCCCTGCCTTCGGGGACGCTTCTGAGACGGAGGTACACGTTTTGTTTTTCTGTCCGGAATACAGCAACCCCCGCAGGAAATGCATATGCCCTGTCTGCCTAAACCTCATAACATTGCATACAGAATTTTAAAAACGGACACCTCTGAAACAATAGTTTTTTCTGTACGTCCGTTTTTAGCCAATGTTTGGCACAAGCGCTGTAAGGTTGTACTCTCGCGAGAAGAAGAGTGCATTACTCCTTTCTTGGAATTAAATTCTGATAGCTGCGGTTCGTGCGACTCTCTTGAATTAGATTTTAATGCTGTACGCCCACTAAGCTAAGCAAGGATACATTAGTTTGCCGCTAGATTTGCTCTGATGTTACATTAGAAGAATGCTGCAGGACCTTTGGTATTATAACTAATTTTGTCTTTTTATTAGATCTCTTAAACATCTGAGAAAAGTTTAAGGGCTTCTTCCACCCGCTTACCTTTTATATTGTACAAATTGTATTTTAGACTTTTAACTATACACATGTTCTTGTATTTGTACGCTTTGATGCTTCTTGGCAAAATAAATTGAGCTTACTTGATGATGATGAAGAGGCCCACGAGGGAGGGCTCCCAGCAGATGCCAGCTTATTCTTTTAAAAAAGGAACTTCACAAGCTTTGCATTTCATAAAGCTTGAATGGTTTTGAAAATACTCGAAGTTCTGAGGTAACGGACTTTAAAATTTACACCCCCTCACTTTAAGTCACATCCAACTGATGGGATTTAAAGATGGATTGTGGAAAGTTGATTGAGTGTGGTTTAATATGTACAATAGTTTTACATCCGTTAATTCCTTCAAATAAAATCACATCAATAATGGAAATAGCAGCAAAAACATGTGTGCTTTAAAACCTTTTAGTTTTCCCTACAAATATTTTAGAAAGAATGCACCTATAGTACACAGCTTTAATAGCTGTTCATGGCTGAGGTCCATGCCTCCCTAAACGTATACCTCTGGATACTGGCCTGTGGAGCAGCCATTGACTAGTCTTTGAAGGTGCTGGAAGCCCCACCCTATGGGGCAGGCCATTTGGCGGTTGGGAATGCCCACTGCGCGACTCCTCAGCCATGCTGTTTTACTCTCTGTGATGCACAGCAAAGTACGCCCTGAGTGGCAGTGAATAAAACACTCTGCAACACATTTATTAATGCTCTGTACCTCTGCAGGTGTTTACTTTGCAATGGAAATTCTTTTATCAGAAAAGGCTGCTAAAATGAACCTTAATATGTTTTATACTCCTATCCGTCATTTTTCTGTTACTTGTAGTTTTGCTCGTACCTGTGATTTTGCACCAGGTTGTGATTTTGCTGTTGTGTGATTATTCACTACCCTTTGATAAAAAATCTTCACCTTCTCGTGTTCACACCTGCACATCATAAGGAACTGGCTTCATACTAGTTATAATTATCACCTGACATCTTGATTCATCCAGTCACTACCTCCAATTGCCTATTATATCTATTAGTACTCAAAGTCTTAGGCTTTCATGGCTTTTAACCGTATCCTCTAAACACTGTTCACCCATCATACGCTTCTCTGCCCGTCTCTGTCATTTTGTCATCTTGGAAACCCTTTAACTTTAAATTCCTCTTTTGTCCCCAATTAAAGTCAAAACAGACAAGTCAGTAGAAAAAACTGAAATCAACACACAGCCCTATAACATTCTGCCTGTAGAATGCTGCTTCCATCTACAACAAAACTACTTAGGGTACTGATCTGACTCTCCTGTATTTTCATCGCCCTCACTTAGACACAGGTCAAACTAGATGATACCACGAGAGCAGCAGCTCTACACACTGAAGTTGACACTTTCTCACACGTGCCATTCAACTAATAAAGGCATAGGTGTAGGCCTCCTTCTCAGTAAATTAGCCTAAACCACACCAACATTCGCCTGCTCCTAATCATCTTTTGAGTAACACACTATACCTACAATATTGCTTCATTTCATACACTTTTAATAGACATTTAAACCCAGCTATAATTTACTAACCATCAAGTAACACTGGCACCTGCTTTGAATACAGTGATGAATTTGAGCAACACAAAAAGATGATGGACGGAATGCTGAACATTGTCAAACATTCAACCCCAGTTGCAGATCTGGGTTAATTCCATCGTTTTTGTGCTGACCATACTACCCCAGTTTGGACCTAGCCATATGCAAATCAGTCTTGACCGAGCTCCCAATGGGAACAGTCAAGCCCGAACTGCCTATCAAGCACTCGCTGGACCGGAAAACAAACATCCTGGGACCGGTTTCCCGATATCTCCCCTTTTTTTGCATTGGTCACCCGAAGTTTGACAGGTATGCCCAGACGTGGGTCCCGTGCTCACTATGCCACAGGAGTCAAGCTATCCTGGCTGATGAGGGGGTGATACCCCAAATAAAGCTGACGCTTGGGAAAATTCTAAAGTAAGGAATCTGCAGCTAGAAGCCTCTTTCAGACGTAAAATCATAGATGGGTCAAAAGTGAATTACGGGGATGTTTTTTACTTTGGGGATCTGAGTGGCATCATAGGCATCATAGGCTTCGCTCTCGTTCTCTACTTGATGTCACGCAGAACACCTTGGTGAACATCTGTTAATGATGAAATTATGGTCCAACTAGGAAGTCATTACCATCTGTTCATTCACACCACTTCCACAAAGACCAGTAATTAATCACTTAAGTTTACATGCCCTAGCACAGCTGCCACGTGACCCCATTAAGCCAAAAACATGGCGCCTGATGGTGCATATGTCCCTATATGTTTCAGTGAAAGAGGGAGATTACAAGCCTCTAATGAAAACTTTTGTTGGCGTAAAGCCAGGATGGACTCCAGGTTTCAGACGTAACACAGGATGGCAGGATACCTCAAGGAATTGAAACCCATGAACTTAAGTAAATTGTTCAGTATTCCAGCTCCTGTAAAGAACAATCCTATTACTGAAACAACAAAAAAGTTGAACGCAATACTCTAAAATTCCATAGCAAAGCAAAACATCTTAAAGAGACTAAACCCAAAATGCAACATAACCAGAGTTGTTCCCCCAAATCCAGCTATCCTTAGGCAAGCGCGTGAAAGGCTTGGACACAACTGGAACATTACAATGCATTCACAGGGAATAAAAATACATGTTGATTACCAAGGCTATTTTTAATTGAAAAAAATATTCACTAAGCGATTGGAATTAGTTTAAGCAATAATTAACTCAGCAAACAAAGTGGTTCGACACCTTCACAGCAGCTCTTGAATATGGTTTGAGTTTTTGATCCAGAAAAAATGTTGCAATCCGCTTTTCTTAGTCTTTACCCATCTATATATTTAAAATAAGCATTTGCCATGCAATAGCTCAAAACAAAAACAAAAAAAAAACGCATTGTTATTTGCAATATCAATAGCTCAAACTCGCGTAAATGCGAGACCTATTGCATTGCAAATGCTTGTTAAATTAGTGAGTGGAAACTCTCCCTTTCGGCCCATGCGGCAAATTAATTAAATAAACAAGCACGAACGCTAAAATGAAAGCGGACCGTGCTGCAAATAAAAAATAAAAGAAATTGTGCTTACCGACCGTGTTTTTTCCACAAGTAAAAGATCCAGTCCTCATGGGAGGTAACAAATGACGACAGGGCGGTAACTAGGAGGGACTAACAAGCCTCATTATCAATCGGAAGCCAGCATTTACCAAAGATAATCACACCAGCCAATCAAAAATATGGGCAAAGTGAAGGCGAGGCTTCCACAGCATATCGACTACTGCATGCCTCGCAGAGCGAGCAGGGCATGCGTGCTGCCGCTAGGCGCGACCTAAACAAAAATATACCCTAGCTCTTCATAGTCAGTATACACTGGAGTAATGGTCCAGGAGCTGCTAATGTTTTTTGAGCCATAATGCCACCCTCATCTCCAAGAAGAGACATTACTCCACTAACCACCTTTAATAAACACACTGCTGAAAAAGCATGCACTGAACCATGCCATGCTCACCAAATGGTATTTATACCAAAATCTGCTCTTCTTTTGAAAGATCGTGAAAAACAGATATTGTATCTTTTGCAATCTCTACCAGTCTGTATTAACGTACCCCTCACAAGTCTACAATAGCACTGCTTGGTGTGCAGTAGAAGCCCAGCTGTAGAGCTGCGATTAAGGGGGCAGGCAAGAGACTCTAATCGTATTGACCTGTTGACAAATTGATTAATTGACATTGCTATTCATGGCACACTGCGAGTATGCCATGGCAAGTTAAATATTTCCTTTGACTGGCCCCAATCATTCTGAAAACAAACATTAAACGGGCCAAATTGGAAGAAGCCCAATTAGGGAAGTAAGACGATAAGTTGTTCTCACCTTCGGTATGGAGTTTTGAAAACAAGAAAGGAACATTATGTACAATAATGGCACCTTGTTAATGGCCAAGGCTAATGAGAGTGGAAGATAAATCCAATACCACTAACACAAAATCAATCCATAAGTATTTCTAAGTGAATCAAGAATAAATGTGGCAACACCAGCTGGTTTTAAACGGGCCAACACTACAATATTTGAAATGTGTCATGTTACTAGAACCAGAAAGGTCCCACATTGGCAGTCACATCTGAGAACAAGTTGTTATTTGTCTGCCAGCTTTACATAATGGTTAAGAACTGAAAGAAAATTAGTTGTCTATTCAGGGGCATCATTCTGCCAAAAAAGCAACTAGCATAGGTACTCATGCATTTCTATTTAAGGGAATATGCTCAACCAGTCCAAAACCAAATCTGCAGCAATCAGAAGCGCACTGACCATTAAGTGCATAGGGCAAAGGGCTGTACAACAGCGTGGGGGCTGCATACCTGAAGGTCGAAAACCACCTCACTACAGGTGTTCACACTTCTGATCAGCATCACTAAAAATGTGTTCACAAAGCAGCGGTTAGCAGGATATGTTCTGTGGGGCAGCCTCTCCACCCCATTTACATTGTAAGCACACATTGGCCACTTAATGGTACCAATGCACATCATGCTCAGAGTGCACAGGGCGGCTCGAGTGATATCCACCCCAGGCCGTTCAAAGGTAATCCACCCTGGGCCACCAGTGGCTCTTTAGTCTGTACCGGAAGCCAATGAAATCGTGAATCCTGGACAAGGTGCTCTGCCTAGTCCACAAGGCCTCTGGAACACGCGCTGTTCAGAACCGCACATCATTTAGATCAACCTCACAAACGTATCGTGTAGATCGTCACAAAATGTAGTGTGCAGGCACAATTAATACTAACACTATGACAGTAGCGGTGACAACCACTTAATGTCAAAATAACCTCGGAGGAAAATCTAAAGGTTCTTAGCCACAGAAGGCCTTTCAAGAAAGGCTTTGGTGTAGGACTATTAATTTTTATTGTCTTATTCAACTCTCTTCTAAAACGATTGCAGAAAATGCTCAGAATCAGTCCAAAAAGCATGCAGTTTCAAGTAACCATAACAAATATTTTATTATATGCAAATATGTACATTAGGGAATAGAGTTTAAGTTGCTAGTTGGTAAAGCATTACCTTCGCAGCACTCCCTAGAAATGTATACTACTGAGAATTTCAGCATAAAACATTTTTTTACCAAAAAGCCACAAGGCTCAGTTCACAAATAAATAGAAAATTCCAAGATACATTTATTTACCAATCTTCTATTACAGTGTGTTGCTGCAAGAAGTGGTGCTAGGGCACTTTACGCCATTACAACAGAATACAATCTTACATGAAGGGACACATTTAGCAATAAACAGGCGGGTGGAAGAACGTTTAGTTTTATTGGTGAAGAGTGACAATCGTGATTATAGGTGAAGAAGAGTGAAGAGCGTGACTAAATTTAGGATGCAATGCGGAGATTTGAAATTGGTAAATTGATTTAGAGATATTCCAAACATTTATGTAAAACGCATTTTCTGCAAACCTTGTGCATGAAATGCAAGCATACGAGTCATATGCATTCCCTAGATTCATCTCTGCGTTTTTTAGAGTCGCCAGTTTGCAGCAATAAAGCATTTGGATAATGAAATTACATAAATATGTTGAAATCTCTTTTTGTTTTGTTTTTATGGAAAACTATTTTCCATGAAATATTTTCTCTTTCACACAACGCTTGTGGAAATATGGAAGGCATTTGTCTCGTTGCCACAATATGGAGCAGATACACCTGAATCTTTCTGGGCATGCTTAAATGTGCACAACATGGTAGAATACTATGGAGTGGGTCCTGCATTTCCCCAATGAACTTTCTGCCACTTCCATGAAATGCATTTTATGCAGATTTAGGAGGCACTCGCTCATTTGTCCATTATGCATGCTTTGCAACCACGTGGACACCTCTATATGTGTAACTTGCACCTTTCACCCCGTGAATCATTACTTGGACTTTATCTCCATGCAGATGTCAAATCTGTGTACCGAATGCATTTTGTGAATCGGACAATAAGTCTTCAAAATTTAGTTTAAGGATTTCAAAATTACAATATGCTAAATTAGGCAGTGCCAAGTGCTCGATAAAAAACAAACAGGAGATATGGCATAGCCTTTTCCTATGGGCTATGAACGGAGATCCTAATGTGACTTAAACAGGTTTATCATTACGCTGCACCTCAAAAGTTGGAGGATTCAAGGACTTTTTTGTATTTATTCCTTTTAAGAAAGGTTGAAACAACCTTACCTGTGCTAGCATTCGATCCCACGTCCCATGTGATCTGGAACACAGAGGAGTACTTGCCAGGCTTTTTAGGTCTGACCTTAGCCAAGTCCTCTTAGTAAAATTATGCATAATAAACTTACCTATGCAGTAATTTAGCCAGTCCTCTTGATCATCTGGTCTGTGTCATTCACAACATACAGCATGGAGCAATGGGTCTGAGATTGGCTAATTCACTGTGAGTGACTGGACGCTGTCCTTTCACAAGGAGCACACCGCACACAAAGTTGTTCCCTTCAGTGCCAGGGACTACTGTGGCAGTATGGGCTTGCTGAGACCAAAAAACATTTAATTTTCCACTTTCTTTTCAAATCGTCAAGGACCTGGCAGCTTCCAAAATCAATCATAAAAATCAAGACACGCATTGACAAAGCCAAAAGGGGTGGCAGTCAACCCTAGGCAGATTGGTTTTGTCAACGCTTGTTTCAAGTGGAGGACACCCTCAGCTTCCTTGGTTTGACTGTCTTATTGACGAAAGAACTGATGTAAAGAAGAAAACCACAGGTATAAAAACAAATCAGTTTGTGTGAAGACATGAAAGAGCATCATGCAACACATACCTTGGCTGTCCTTTCCATTGAAGATCTCCTGTAACTACCCAGATGGAAAAATATCACTGTTACATACATCACACAGATCACTAAATAGAAACCCAAAGGGATTTCCGTTCTTCTTAAAAACACAAAATTAGTCCCAATACACCAATAAGTGAGGTAATAATAGCATCTCCTAGGCACAAAACCAAAACAGTAAAATTAATGATGCTAGAATACGTAGAAGGAGGGAGACTGCATGGAATCAGGAAGATACGAGTGGGCGGTCTCCTGTATCTAATTAGCTGGCAACTTAAACTCTGGTTCAATTTACATTAGCTTTGGAGCTGGACACAGTCTGCCCAGTGTCCCATGGAACTGACTTCTCTGTATCACCTGGTGTAAAAGGTTTTGTTTGCTTGGTGTTAAAACTCTGGTCCTACAGTGGTCATGTTCAATGGTTTGATGCCCTTTTTGATGACTGCCAAGCAAATTGTGAATATTCAGTGCCTGGCGAACATAATGAATTCCGTTTGCTTGTATAAGTCACGGTAAAAAATGTGCACTGTAAACGCCATCGTAATTAGCTGAGGCTTTACACGGAGGATTAAAGAGCAGCTTCACAGTATGAAGTTCTCACAATTTGTTTGGCTTGTCTAATCTCTGAATACGTGAACCTAGATATTTAGGACATTGCTGTGTCACTAACTTCGGTTGGAATGTAGAGAAACACTTTACAAAGATAGCACAGAGTGTGGCAGCATCATTTGGAAAGCTGCCCACGTCTTATCTGGAGACTAATGGGACATGTTTGCTTCTGTGCACTCTGGGGATTCTCAATACTAGTTTGAGGATTTGTGCATAAAAACACTGATGTGGACCGAAGGATTTATCATTTTTATTGGAAAACGTATTTATCATGCCATTATTAGTTATATAACAAACATCTCTTCACAGTGCCGAGAGAAGATATAAGATTCTTCAGCATGCTATAAAGGCCTACTATTTGTTATTCTTACTTATAATTATAGTGTTTGTGTGGAGTGACGGCATAAGTTACTTGTCTGACTTATTGGAAAAGAGGTCTTTGAGCCACCTGTGGGGTTTGTGTGTCAAGATCACAAAGATAGAAGTGGTGGTTCATTGATCAGCCACCTAGTCCAGAACCAAGCAATGGGCCTTGAATTTTTTAATAAAGGACCTAAGTGCAAAAATCACCTCGATTCAGAAGCCAGCCAAGAGGCAGGGTAAGAGGCATGAAAGATGGCAGACGACCAAAGTATTAGAAATCCCTGGCAATGTATTGACAATCAACAAACACTTCCTGATATCTCTGCCCTGCGTTCACCACTGTGCTAATCTGCCCTCCAAGCTCGGTTAACGGGCTCGGATGCTACTGTTTATCAATGCAGTCACGCCATTTGTATAACCTTCCTTACAACAGAGGATCAAGTTTGTCGGTGTGTGCCTGTCCAAAAACGCTTTAGAATACGACCTCCGTATACTTTTGTAGCTTTGAACAAGGAGCTGTCAGGCTGCCTGTGTTGCCTGACCATGGACCTCATGCTCACTCCCTCAAGCCTATCAGTTTCATCTACATTCAGAAGGAATTTATTAAAGTTAGAAAGAGGCTCCCGGACTCAGTAGATCTAATGAAATGCCTAATTCAAAAGGAATATATTTATCAATGAGTGTGCTTAAGCAATCCTATACTAAGGCCCCATTCCCATATACATTGGTATATAGTAGACATCAGACTATAGCCCAGTTCTTCGACCAAATCAATGACCTTATGTACGGAGCTGAACAATAGGGCCCAAAATCACAGATCTCAAGGCACGCTCCTGTCTGCTGCCTCAAAAAAGTAACTGTGATTACCGTGTATGTTGATTCAAACATACATCCCTTCTGCTGATTTGATTTTGATCCCTGCCCTCTACTAATTTAGGAAGTGAAATTTTCATATAATCTCCACATTACCAGAGCTAATAAGTTCAAGTATGCGCTAAATGTTTTGAAGCAGCGTCCTCATAGAGAATGCATGGCATGACTCTACCACCATGCTTGCAAAGTCCTTAGCAATAGTTGGTAACAGCTGACTGACCTTAGGTCTTCCCTCTTTCTAGCAACTGGTTCAGTGATCAAACCTTACACTATCAGCGGTATTAAGGACACAAACCGGTTTGAATGCTATAAAAATGAGTCTGCACCTGCCCTTCCATACAGACAGGACATTATGGTGTGATGAGTCTAGTCCTTATCTCTTTACTAATTTAAAATTGAGTAATTATAAATAATGGTTTCACTTGCACCAGCATATAACTCCACATTCCCAACGTAAAAGAGAATTTCATTATGATCACTCCCTATCACTAGAATTTAAAAATCTTAGAATACTAGAACGGAAATGTTTTAGTGATAAATGGACTTGCACAGCCATCTTGGTGATTCTAACACTCGTGAAAACACCCATCCAATGCTCGTCTTACCGACCCAGCTCCCTGATTATCATGGAGACAAAAGTCTTTGAAAAAATCTTGGTGAATAGTATACTGAGGGTCATCAGGATGGTAGTGCACCCAGACCAGAACGGGTTTATGCCATATCGTGGCACCAGTTACTGCCTGTGATGCCTTCACACTGTGATGGCCCTATCTGCCGGGGCACAGGACCGTAGAGACCTGGTGTACATAGACTTTGAAATAGAGTTTGATTCAGTCACATTGGATTTTATGTTCCGGGTACTGGAACTCATTAATTTTGGCCTGCACTTCCGATGCTATGTAGTGATACTCTATTCTAAACCATGGGCAAGAGTCAAGGTTAATGGGGAATTATAAACAGTGTTCGATATTGAACAGGGCACACAACAGGGATGCCCACTCTCTCCCATCTGTTCGCACTGATTGTGGAACTGCTAGCTGAGTGGATCAGACGTGATGCCCACCTTAGCTGCTTTCGATGGCCCGGTTGTGTTGAAGATAGAATCTACGCGGACAATACCCTAGTATTTATGAGCAACCACAAGGCCTTCCTTTCCTGCTTGATGCAAATGCTTCAGGTATATGCTGACACATCTGGCCTCACAGTAAACTGGTCAAAGACCATATACATACCCCTAACTGATACACAGGGCGATATCAGACTGACCACCACCCTTCAATGGGCAGACCAACATATCAAATATATTGGCATATATATCACCCACACTAGGAAGAGGACATGGGAAATAAATATTGCACCCATGAACACCCCCGTGAAATGAGACATGGCTACATGGGAAACCCACCCCTCAATGTAGCAGGTAGGGGAGCCCTGTTTAAGATGATCTCCCTTCCCGACAAAATTATCCCCACACTCTGCCTTCCAAGTTCTTCTCACCCCTGCAAACAGCTATAGTGAAATTTCTATGAAAGGGAGGGCAACCACGGATTGCTTTTCGCATCGCGTACTAGGACCATATGACGAGAGACTGGTGGTTAACAGTTATAGAACTGTATTATTGGGCTAACCACATCATTCCGATTAATTGCTGGCTGTTTGTGGACCGTATGGACCCTGCGATAGCCGTGGAACTCCAGAACTTCAAACAACACAACATACTGGGTCTCTTACATGGGACATATGAGACTCCTGGCTGCTATGGGACTCCTATGCACGATTCTGACTGGGCGGGGATGGGAGTGGGAATATGGAAACAATATTATGATTAGAATGACAAATGTGAACAACAAATACAATAGACATGTTGATAAACCAATAAAAAAAATAGGAAAAAAAATAGAAGGTCTGCATTTCGTTCATCAATTAGAATCAACTAATTAGAGCCGTATATCATCCGGTCACCACCTTCTGCTCCCATGGATTTTGACCATGATCTTGGAATCCTACGTCCCCCTACTCTATCATGCACAAATCATTTAGAAATCAACAGCATCGTTTAGAAGCTGTAATAACCACAGTGATACAGGACTCTGATCCCTATGGTAGCTCCAATTTGTCTAAACAACTCCTCCTATGAACAGAGGTCTGTTCAATAACTAATACAAGCCATATACTGAGAAGCTTCAAGGACGTGTAGATTTCACCTAAACACCCATTACTTTGTATTCCTTCCCCTCTGTCATTTTGCAGTGCTTCGTTGAGTGACATCACAACGAAATTTCCGATTTCCGTCGGTACGAAATATCTTTATCTAAAAGAAGGCCAGTATATTTAGCTTGGTAAAATATTTAAACATATGCACTGTTGTGTACCATTTGCAGCCTTATATAGACCTAGGTCTCGCTCCACTAATGGGATAAACACGTGTTGGCTGTAGATTCTTGGACTATACACTCTTGAACTAATGACTGGAGAAAACATCAAAGAATAAAATAAATCCACCAGTCTTTATGCCGTGCCTGCTCACTGTTATCTAATCCTTATATGCTATTTTTAAATATAACCATGTGAATTAAAATGTGCAATCCTTCCAAACCCTATTTGAATATATTCTGGTAATTTCTCTGGCCATTACATTACGCCATGATGCAAACTCCTACTGTCAATCCACGAGATCTCTAGCTCCCTACTTCTACCTTGACATCTTATTTCCGGATTGTTGGTGGCCTTGAGTTGGAATTAGGGACATGGGCATGGAGCTCACTGGAGAATGCCCCTCGTTCCTCTTCTCGAGGCTGAGTCCTAAAGATGTTTTTAAAAAGATCTTTCTGGACAATAATCTAAGTGATTTCAAGCATTACTGTTAACCAGCCTTCGCCAAACCAGAGCGAAGCCCATGTCACAAACATTTGGGGCTATTAAGCACTTGTATTGAGTAAGATTGGAAATTAAACAGAACATTTCAACTCACACATTCGTACAAGAAAAGCAAAACCTTCAATTCTATCCTTCAAGGTCTGCAGGTTCAATGTACTCCAAATGTAAGCCAAGGATCGGATCAAGCAGGATCCTGAAAATCCCCTTCAAATGTTCTCTCATTTCACAGCATTTTGGAAGTCTTGAGCCTGACAATGAAATGCGTAATATGAGGCTGCAAGTTTAAAATGACTCCACAAGGTTTACGAGCCTTCCAGTAGCGGCATGGCTCTGCAAGCAGGTTAGACAGGATAAAGGAAATGAGTCATTTCACGTTACTCAGCGATAATAAGAAATAGGCTCTCACAGCTCCCAAGCTGGAGGTTGGCCAAACTCTCTTCATGATAGGGATTCATGGGTACTGGTAAAGGATTCCGATTTCTCCCTCAAATATGATATATTGACCTAAGCACTGAAGAATGCCTTTGTGGCACTTGTTAAAAAAAACACTTCTGCATATTTTACAGTGTTTGAAACTTCCGCCCAATATCCATTCTGCCGTATTCTAATCAAGGTACTGCTGCAGGAGAGACACTGAGCAGACATAACACATTACCATCCAACATGGCTTTAAATCCACACCTACTGGCATTGCTAATGCTGGCTTCTTTTGCATTTGCCCATGCAACCAATCCCTGGTAAAGCCAATGGCTTGACAGTTGCTCTTTAAAAGCCTCATTAGGTTTGCTATGTCACTCCTTCACCTATGTGCCCAGGTCCAAATCCATGAATATGGGGCTGCCTATCATACTTCGATTACTGTACAGGTCTTGCTTATTCAAACTATAAATGGCAGCCTCAGTAGCATGTTCTCAGCACCTACAGACAATTCCCGGCTTGCACTGCTCCGCAAGATCTCCTAGCACAGTTGGAGCAGGCAGGGAAACAAAAAAAAAAAAAAAAGAGTGGGAGCAGCCCACTCCAAAAGAAAAAAAACAGGTGTGCGGAAGCAAGGGGAAATAGGGGCGTAACAAAAAAAAAAGAAGACATAGTAGGCGTGTCTTGGAAGTAAATTAATTATGAATATCCAGTTCATGTCTGCAACCATGAAAGTCACATGAAAAGCATCCTTGTGGGAATACACCCCAACTCCCCACAAAAAAAAAAAAGAATGATCCAGGGAAGAGCGGTGCAAAGAAAAAAAATGTTACATGGAGGTGCAAGGGACAAGGAAGCAGTGTGCTCACTGTGTGAAACTCACCGACTCGAAGCACGCCTCAGGTTGTTTTTCGTGGATTACCACTTTTCACCATTTCCATTTGTTTCAGACAGGTAGGTTGAGGAATGCCATCAACTCCAGAGTACCAATTCTGCTAACAACATGTCTTTGGCAGTACACGTACGAAAAGCACTTTCGTAGCACATGCAGCTACTACAAGCCACCTAACCCAAGCCTCCCACAAAAGTACAAAACAACCGAGAAAAAAGGCAAAACGCCTTCTCTGTATCACCGTCCAGTGTACAAACTTAAGAATGCATTCCCCACCCAACTCTGATAAATAAAGCAGACTGACGCTTTTGCTCCAAAAACGGATCTGCCTGAGGGATCTGTCACACACCCTACTCATTTATGGTAGAAATCCCCTGAACAAAATGTGTGTGCTGGGGAGGACGAAATCTGTGTGTCCGCATGCCTACAATGTTGCATTGCCAAACTTGCCTTGCCGTCTGTCCATAGCCCTTCGGCACACACCATCTGCCCACAAAGCACACTGTCCACTCCCCACTGCCGTCCCTACCTGGGTACACGTTTCTTGGTGAAGTTTGTTGGTTACTGTTTTTGCTGTACAAGACAGCCTAAAGGTCATATAATGTACCTTGCTTAAGCTATAAATGATTTGATATAAACGCCCAATAAAACCATAGGGATATTATAAAGCTAAGTACTGAAATCACGCAGGCTTTCTATAAAATGCCGTAATATAGCTAAAAGACAATTAGGTTTGCTGTAAGATGGCAAATCCAAAAATGACATTTGATATTGGTATTTTATGTTTAGAGAACGTCATGCAGCTGCATACATTACTTGATTAACGACGGTCGCTGTGAAGGGCTAGAACATGCAGGTTATTCCAGCAAATATTCCCGAATCTGACATTCATACCTCACAAAATAGCAATGTATGTAAAGCTGAGACCGCAGAAACATGACCCGTTTAGTAATCATCGGAGGCTCCAAACGGCCTCAGCGGGGCTGGACATGCTTCGTGATCTCCCCCACATCATGTTCCCCTGCAAGGTGTGAACAGGACACGTTATCACTAAGTGAGCTCACCCTTTTCTTCTATCAGCTTCCTCCTTTTCAGTGCCAAAAGATTTGGGGGGATTTGCCGGATACCGACCTCAAATCAACTGTGCACGGTTTGGCTTATCTCCAAGACAGGAAAATGTAATGCTCTATATCTTCCAGGATTCCTGTGAGGATTGGCTCGGGACCTGCGCCGGCGTGAAATCCAGCAGCAATGTTCATATTAAACTACTTTCAGGCACTGAGGACTATGAATTCATTTGATCCAAGCTTCCCACACTACAAACTATGATTACTAGCAAATGTAGCAGGCCTATTAACAGAATCAGTTTTAATGATGCTACTGTAACACACATAGACTTAGGGTCTAATTACGACTCGAGCAGTCGTCCAGCGGCACTGCCACCGTGCCGTCTGCAGGAGGACCGCCAAGGCTGTAGTGCATCTGCCATCCAGGCGGTGGTGCAGCAGCGGTCTAACGGCAGTGGTCTGTTAGGCTCATGGGAGAGCCTAACATGCAGACCGCCGCAATGAGAGCACCAACTGCATGTTCCTCCACGGTGTGGCATGCATTCCACACCATGCAGCAACTGGGGGTACAAATTAGAACATGTGCCCCCTGCATGCACCCCCAGGAGCTGGAGGGGGCCATGCTAGCATGGCCCCCTTAGTTGCCTCTCCGCCACCCTTTTCATGGCTGGCTCACCGCCATGAACGGGGCGGTGGAAAGCCAACTTATAATATGCTCAGCTGTGCACTGCCAGCATATTGTTGCTCCTGACCACTGCGGATCCCCAGTGGACGAAGAGGTCCTGTGGCAGTCAGACAGCCACACTCTTAACACTGCAGGCAGGCCTGTAGTGTGACAGTGGTCAGACTCTACCGTGAGTGCGGCGGTCCTGTGGGTCGCCGTACTCGTAATAAGGCACTAAGTATGTATTTATTTCTATTTGTAGATTCTCCAGTATAGTGCATCTCAAAGTTGCTTGGTAGACAGCAAGAAATCATAAGCAGTCACAAACCATGGCTTCTTCCATTTTGCAGTTGTGCAGCTTCTTCAAGGAGCATATTGTAAGACTTTGCAGTGCAGTGGTCCCACAGATCTCAAATAGGACCGATACAATGCAGGCCTTGCATAAATGTGCCAGATGATCCATCATTCTGCATTGTGGCATAGGCCTCAATATTTACCTTTTCTGTGCCAATTTGACTGTACAGGAACCCGCAGCTGAACAGAAAACGCAAACTTAAGATCTTGCAAGAGTCGATTTTGCTATCAGGCTGTTATTTCTTTTTATGGTTTGTCGCCAGACAATTATGTGATCATCACTTAAGAGAGACATTGGCTCCGCCCACGTGTTGGGAGCCAGGAGTACATGTTTTGTGCAGAAGTTGTATGCTTTCACACAAAAAAGTGCTTGCCCTTTACCAGCTGTGATCATTGTGTTTATTTATCCACCTACCTAGGCTTGAACTTTCAGGGACACAGACATGACAATGGAATGCTATTAAAGTGTCTTACATAACTAGTTATTTTATTTTGCTTTCCTCTAGCAGTAGCACAGTTGGTAGGAGGGCAGTCAGATGTTTAGGTCTGGCCCGACTGTGCAACTGTCACCCCACCTTTTAACCTACACCAAATCGTATTCTACAGTTCTTTGCTTCAACACAAATACGCAAATACATATCTACTCCCATACTATTTACTTGTAGTGATTCAAATTACCATACAACATTCCTTTAAAGCCAGTCCTACTGCCATTGCCAGTACTAAAGATTGTTCCTGCCAGCCTACATTGAAGAGCTTGGCTGATTAAGCTAGATGTTGGACTCGCTAACAGCTGCTTCAAATCTAGACTCAAAAGGTATTGGTTCAGTAAACCTGGCACCAGCACTTGTATCTGTACGTGAGTTTATCACAGCCAGAACCACTGAATCCAAAGTGGGTGCCTAACTAATCCTACTTCAAGGCCCGATCAACACAAGAAACAGCTTGCATACATGTCTAATGGGAAGCAAGACATGGGGGAAGGATGTGGAAGGCTCTATCTGTCAAGAAAACAGTCCTTAGTGCTTAAAAAACACAACCATTGGCCGAGCCACTAGGTCTCACCCCTGGGCGAGCTCTGGTCTTTGGCAATTGGGTGGGGATGTATGGGAGATGGGGGGGTGCAGAGAGTGGTGTATAAAGGGATGCTTGAAAAAACAATCTAAAGCGGCCAGCGCTGACCGCTTCTTACCATATTTTGAGTGGAAGAGCTAATATTGCAATGCCTCTTAGCGCCGGTGTAATCATCTGGTATTGACAATAACGAAGTGGGACAGCCTTAAACAACGATTTCACTTTTTGGGGAATTGGCTAAATACAATTCCTCACTAAGCAGCATACAGGCTTACTCTTTCAGCATGCAAATGAGCCAAGAAAGAAACTTGAGCGTGTCAAAAACTCATCACAGCGTGGGTGGGAGGGACCATATGCAATGTAGCTAATGCTCATGTGAAGCAATCCAATAACTTTGATGAAATTGGCGCAATATAAAGCTGCTTTCTGGGGAGGTGGAAGGGCTAAAAGCAATGACAGGAGGGTATTCTGGAATAAAAAGCACTGACTGGAGGGTGGGGGTAAATTGAAAGTAGTGATGGAAGGGTGCAAGCAGCGTAATTGAATGCAGTGACGTGAGGGGGGCCGGATTGAAAACAATGATGCAAAGGTGGGAAGGTTTGAAGCAAAAGGGGGAAGGTTTGAAAGCAAGAACACACAAAATAAAATCTGCTCTGTGTGTAATGTAATTCGGTGATCATGTAAAGTGCTCCAATTCCTCGGGTAGATTTTGTGCTAAATAAAAACAGAAATAGTACCTGAATCACAGTGCGAGCAGCAGATGGCCAGTGGAAGGACATGTACCAAACCTAATTAATGTGTACTTGGTCCGTGTACCATGGCTAAAAGTGACACGACAAGCGCGGCCCAATGAGAAGGAGACAAAGAAGAGGGGCAATGATTCCAAGAAATGGTAAGCTATGGGCGGGTTCCAAGGCTATTATTGACCACAAGAGTCGTGCAGGCTTGACCTAAGGATCACAAGACTAATCTCAGCAATAAATTGCTTATAAGGGTGACTCGGTCTCTGAAAACTCTGAGATCCTCCACTGTGCTCTCTAAAGACACCGAGATTAAAAACCCACACAACGAAAGCTAGAAAGTGGGTTCTCTCAACAGCAGGATTGCATAGACAAAATCATTTCTCTAATCCCTTTCTCTGGTCTCTATCGAGCCAGAGGGTATTTAGCTTGTGTAAAAGTTCTCACATCTTTTGGAGATCAGCTGGGTGTGCAGATCATGCGAATGCATCACATATGTCTTCTTGCAAGAGGACAAATCAGTTGCAATGCAGCAACTCACCCGCCTCATGTGGAAAGTTGGTGTTCATGCTCAGAGCCAGGTTGGAGTTAATGCGCCAAGCAAGGAGTGTTGTGTTGGGATACTGAGGCACTGAACATTGGTCAGGACCACTGCTACTCACACTTCTCTTGTTTGGTGCCAGAGGCCCTCTGTTTTGAGAGTCTGAACGGAAATTGTAGACTCATTCTCTTCTAACTGAAAACTTGAGACCTAGCAGGTACAGGCTTCTGTCGTCACATTTAGGTGGCCTGAGGTACTGCTGATGCATTTAGCTGTTGTGTAATTTGCAGCTGGCTTATCTGCCTTGCCTTATTGGATATGTACTTTTGTTCGCCAGCCTCGTTCTCGCCTCTAACGTCATATCATCTGTTCTTTGTGAGACTTCAGTTTTATTGACATTAGCAGTATGTAAACTGAGACATAACTTCTGGTTTATGTTTTTTAAGTGCAATCAAGACAAAGTAATCCCTGTGTTAGGTGGCATGAACACAGCTTAAAACAGAGCTTTCTCGTAGAGTTGTTCAATTTCTGTACCTTATATTTTATTTCCTCTCCTACCCCTAGAGCAGTGAAAGGAGGTTGCAGAGCATAAAAAATTGGGATATGGGGTGAAATCTGAGACATTGTTCGACTCAAAAAAGGACCTGGTGCCACATTTCCAACTTCCGACAGCTCGGGGGATCAACATTCATAATGCTTCCCCTTATCCAAGTGATCTCTATTCTAAGAACTTCTGGGTGCACCAACTAAATACTAGCCAGATGCATTTGTCGGCTTGCTCATTGTATGTTGCCCTATATTTGAAGGACTGCAGGGTGTGTGACTCTACATTTCATTAACAAAAGTTCCACCTCAAATTACAATCTAGTGTTCATTTCCCTGATTCTTTCTTTTAAGTGCCACAGAGGGTCTGTGACACATCACCAAACATGGTCCCTTTATAACCTATTTGTATACCTTCTATCCACCCTCCGTGCTCTACATTCTGTGCATTTACTCCACTAACCCTTCCTCTCACACAACAAATCCCTAGCTGGTGTCCTGTCACTCACCCTAACCATGATCAGTGCTTTTCCTTCACTCGCCCTATAGCCCTAAAAACCCTACCTGGCATCATGCCACCATCCCAACCCATTTGCTGTGCATTCCCTTGACCTATAAAGTTAGAACTGCAGTATGCACTCCAGACATTAACATCAGAGAGCTGGTGGTAGTCAGCGTGGGTCTGCAGTACACACTGATAGGGGAGATGATGGCTGGTGGTGCAGAGCCATTATCCAGATTCCTATGCCTCCTTCCTGTATCTAGTGCATTCTTGCAGGAGGGGACGGACAGGCATCCGTGAGAGCATAGGTACCAGGGCCCATTGCTTCTGTGCTCTAATATGAGAGCAGTGAAAAAATTTTTTTTTTTACTCTTCTCAAGTTAAAGCAGTGAACAACTGGGGCTTGCAATCAGTGTTCCGATACAACCAATCATTTCTATATGGCCCACAAACCCTTATTACCTGAAGTAAAAATTACCTGCTGTTAGAGGAGAGCACATACAAACTAACCAAGCATTTTCCTCCTACCATGCAAGCATCTGCCCAACACAACATTGTAGCTACTCTTATCTAATAATGCTTTTTGCCTTAAATGGCATGGCATGCTTCATCAGATCCATATGCTCAACACTATCCTAAATAAATTATGAAAAATGCAGCATCTGCCCTCACCCCCCCAAACCTACTTGTCAAGCTCTTTTTCATTAAAAGTGCCCCTTCCCCATTGCAACACAGGCATTCCTCCTCACAGCATATAGATTTAAAGTACTTTAGATGTTCTGGTGTGATTGTAATGGCTTTAACTTTCAATGAGTGAACCTTTCAGAGCCCTCCAATACTGCTCTGGTGTTCTATGAAAACACAACGCCACCAGGCATCACGCTGTCAACTTCTCTTTTATTTCTTCAGGCATACTGTGAGAAAAGACCAATTAACAGTACAAACCAATACAACTTAGGACCTAGGAAGGTCCCTGCATGACTTCTCTGCAATGGCGATTCTATGAACCAGCTTCTAAGCCCTTAGGATACAGCAAAAAGACCTTGTATTTATCCACGATGCCCTGGGAACTACAACAGCAACCTCAAAGAGCACACGATAAGAAAGCCAAGCCTAGTTCCATTTATGTTTCTTAAACAGTAACTAATTCAATATTTATTACATTTTCACACCAATGAGAACAAATTAATTACCATCCGAATTTCCTTCTCTTGGAGAAACTGTCTAATCGCAGATTCCGCACTAACTGAATTGTTCCCCAGACATCAGACTTGATTCCGAAAATTTTCAGCAGTACCATTATGCACAAGTAAGTGCATTGAACAGCTCCACAACTACAGTGTTCCGCTCCAGAAGTGATGTGTGGAGTTGTATATAGGTGCCACCCATGTACACGGTTATCAGTTGCTTTCTGAGCAGTCCTTGCTCTGAGACGCAGAGCCAAATTGCAGATTTTCTTTGACCAGTGTGAAGATTTCTAAAGTAGGATCTGTATAGATGGAAAAAAAGTTCAGTTCACAGAACAGGGAGAATCAGAGAGGAATCTGTGGTTAGAGTCTCTACCGGAAAAGGCGTTACAAGGGTAAGTAGCTTGTTCTTCTGATAAAGACTTCTAATGGTAGATCCATCACCCTTTGCACATTCATCACATTTTGAATAGATACCAAAGCAGTACCATCTAGGAAGTGGGTCTGTGAACTGGCTCAAACCAGAAAGTCCTGCAGGAAAAAGAGGGCAAAATGCTCATTTCGATGAACATTGATGTCTATGCAGTAATACTTCATGAATTTATGGTGTGGCGCCCATGTAGCAGCCTGGCAAATGTCCAGAACAAGCACTCTGAATACGAAAGCAGTGGCAGCAAGCTCAAAACTAGTGGAATGAGCATGCAATCACTCCTGAGGCTGCTTTTTAGCAAATGCATAGCAGATTTTAATGCAGAGTATGATCTAACGGGAGACAGTCCTCTTCTGCACTGCCTTGCGCATTTTCGCTCCTGCAAATCCAATGCACAGCTGATCATCTGGCATGCTCTAGTATGATCAACGTAAAAACTAAGAGCCCTTCGGATTTAACTGATGGAGTATTGCCTCCTCTTTAGAAGGGTGAGGTTGAGCAAAGAACATTAGGAGGCTGATGTTTTGCCAGACGTAAAAAGGAAGTCAAAACAGGAGGTAAAAGGAAGCTTGGCTCCTAAAAACCAGTTTGTCTTGGTAGAACACGGTGTATGGCAGGTTGATGGAAGGGCTTGCAGCTCTCTCACCCGCTGCACCGATGTTATGGCGACGAGGAAGGCTGTCTTGAGGGTAAGAAGCCATAGAGGAAAGCTGTGCACCGGTTCAAAGGGAGTATACATAAGGAACCCCAGACCCAAATTTACGTCCCACTGGGGGACAATGCATGAAAAAGGAGGAAAATTATGTTACAAACCTTTCAAAAACCATATCACAGCACGTGATTAAAACAAAAAAGATTGATCCAGCAATCCTAAAAAAAAAAAAAAAAAAAAAAACCAGAAAGATACCCTTTAACTGTACCCAAAGCAAAGCCTTGCTGTGCTTCGGACAGCGTAAAAAACAACATTTCGGAAAGTTTCGAAAAACTGGACCAATCTTGCAAGTGCCGAACAAAGTTACACACCTGTCCTGACAACAAGTATACACAGATTTAGTCTAGAGGCGCCTGGCTGAAATCCACCACTTCGGGAAGAAGGTCAAAAGAAGTCAACTGCTGCTGCGCAATCACCAAGAATGAAGGTAGAGCGGCACAGTTTCAGATGCAGGACCCTGCCCTGCTGCTGTGACAGGGGATCTTCCCGTAGGGCAGCCTGAATGGTCGAAAGATGCTCATGCCCAGGAGTTTGGGGTACTAAACAGTCTTTGCAAAATCTGGTTCCACTAGGATGATTTGGGGCCAGTCATTCCTGATCTTCTTCAGAACTTGGGGCAGGAGAGGTATCAGCGGAAAGGCATACAGGAATCCCAAGTTCCACTCTAGGCGGAATGTGTCTCCAAGCGAGAGATGCCTTGGAAACTCCAATGCGCAAAAGAGTTGACACTGTGCATTTTCGGCGGTGGCCAAAAGATCTAGCTAAGTTTCCCCCCATTTGCCAAAGAAACCCCGCGCCACATACGGTAATAACTTCCACTTTCCATCCGCTAGGCATTGATGGCTGAGTTTATCCAACCTGCAGTTTAGAGATCCCGCCAGGTGTTAAACAACCATGAAAATGTGCTGGCATTCAAGCTACTTCTAAAAGGTGCACAGCCTCCTGACACAGAGTCCACGACACACTCTGCCTTGCTTGTTGCAGTACCACATGGCAGTGGTGTTGTCTGAACACCTACACTGGCCTCCATTTGATTTTTTATAAGGAGGCTTTCAACTGCAAGCGTCCCCAACCTGGCAGCGATGCCTCAGTCATCATTGTCTGCTCTGGATGGGATGGGGGAGGGGTCTGCTGCTGACCTAAGTGCGGTCCAGCATCCACCACTGTAGATCTTTTGTGGTCTCCTCTGAAATCTGGACCATATTGGAAAGATACACCTAGTGCTGTGCCCACTGGAACTTCAGATTCCACTGCAGAGCCCGCATTTTACAACTGTGTGCTTGAACAACAGAATGCAGGAGGTCATCAGTCCCAGTAGCCTCAGAGTCTTCCACACTGAGATGCCGGACAGAGGCTGAAACATTGAGATCATATTCCAAATATCCCGGATTCTCTTCTCCTAGGGACAGCAGCAAAACTGCACCATATCCAGAATCAGTCTACTAAAGTGAAGAGTCTGTGGAGTAAAGTGTGACTTCAGCATGTTGATAGTGAACCCAAATGTTGATGGTCATCTGTCAGCCATTCAGAGGGTGGTGAAAGATGCGTCTGGGTTTTGAAAAATTGGTTAAGCATAACCCCGCTGAACATTGTGTTGGACCCAAACTTGTTTTAGCTAACTTGGGGTTGGTAGAAGCCAAACGGGATAAAGCTAAATACTGGTGAGCTCCACAAATACCTACCATTAACGAATGGAGGGCAAGTCTTGACTTGTGCATGGTAGCGGACAGGTGACGTATAAGGCCCAGGGCTGTCCTAAAAAGTTCTGGAAGATCTGCTCCCCATGGATTAAATATTATGGTCTGGAGGTTAAGGGAGATGAAGAGGGTGGGACTTTGTCGCCCGCAGGACCCAGGATAAAACCTTGACCGATGTACTGTTTGTTCCAAGTATGTGTAATCATGAGAACTGTGCAACTGCCCATGATTTCTCTTTGCGCCTAGTCTGCTCTCACGTATGCCCTGCGTCCACCGAGATAGTCTCTTTGTTGTATGCTTACCCTACATGGCCAATGTGGAATGCCATGCACTGTGAATTGTGTATTCATGCTTTGTTTTATGTTTTGTATTATTTGCAAAAAACAATAAAAATATATATTTTTTAAAAACATTGTGTTGGACCCACCTGCCTGAAGTTTTCGCCTGCCACCCTGGCAGAAAGATCCTGCCTCCACCAGGCTGTCTGACTGCCACAAAGGCATGCTAAAAAGGCATCCTACTATCCCTGTAGTTCTTACGATGGGTACCGGGGCCACAAAAGGGCTGGGCAGATTGTTGTACCTGTCAGGGCTGTTGGCATAATTGGGAGCCCCTGCCAAAGCCCCGGAGGGGACAAAACTGCTGGTTTGGCTGGCAAGCCCAAAGGGTCATGGAGAGAGCTATGGCCCTGCGATCAAAAAAGAGCTTCATGGCAGAGTTGGCTTTATCTCCAAACAGTCTGGACCATTGAATGGCATGCCCATAAGACTTGCCTGAACATCTCCTGAAAAGCCAGTAGATTACAATTATGCATGTATGCAAATGGCCACACTAGTGCCAATTGCCATACCAAATCAGTAAGTGGTATCCAGTTTACAGTAGATGGTGTACTTGGCTGCATTACAACAATCCTGCAGGCCTGAGAAAGTGTAGTCTTGGCTTCTTCCATAGTCAATACTTGGGTCACAGAGTCTCACAAGGCATGAGAATAATGGCATAGCAGGCAGCTGGCGTTCAAGTAAAAAGAAGAGCCAAACTTTTAGAAGAGAAAACCCTCTTATCATAGGTCTCTATCCTCTTCGACTCCCAGTCAAAGGGTGTAGTGGGAAAAGAGTTTGGTTGCACTCTGCTGGTCGAAGCCTACACCACAAGGCTTTTTAGAGCAGGGTCCTGAGTGAGGAAGGCAGGGTCGTCTGGCTCAGGGCAATGGCATCGAGTGATCTGGCGATGCACAGGTGGGTATGAGCACTGTGCGGCCCAGGTACCAAATAGCATACCCTTCATTAAATGGGAGCAGGGCCTCAGAACTCAACTGGCCAGGCTCAAACACCTCAGTCAGAATGTTGGTTTGAACCTCCTGATAGGGGAGATGAAGATCAAAGACAGCCGCCGACCTTCGCCTAATCATAATGAAAGAGGTACTCTCTTCTGTGACAGGTTGTGGTGGGGAGGAAACAAGGCCAGTGTCTGGGAAAGTATTCTAACCAATGGCATCCTGAAGAACCTCATACCAGTTTTCCTCTGAATACAGTAGGATAATCTCATCTCTGGTGCCACAGCTTCCACTATCTGAATCTGTGAGGAAAAGTTTATGAAGAACCTGAGCCCTACCAGGAGGTAGAGGCATTGTATCCGAGTCAGAAGGGTGGTAAAAAGGTTGTGACTCAGAAAGAGGAGCTTGTGGCCTCGATCGAGGTCAGAGTGGCTCCGTCTTGGCATCAGACAGTGCTATAGGTTGTCCGTCATCATCCAGAGGCAACAGCATAAGTGTCAGTGGACCGCATTTTGGTGTGGGGTATGGCACCGTGGGTGGTAGTGAAGCTGGTCCAAAGCCCTGAGCGAACCCAGAGGGCCCAGCTGGGGCCTACCTTTAGACCTCAAGCAGAGTCCTATGATGCTTCCCCACAAAGAGCTTACCTTCCTGATCTCGAATTGCCTTGAGGCACTATCACTGCAGGCCTTTTAGCTGTGAACCGGCCATATTCACAACAGGCAAACAACATGTGGATCACTCACATACATTTGTGGCATTCCCTACAGGGTTTAAACACTGTTGTGTTGGAATGTCACATACTTTTCTTGCACACAGAAGAATTTAGCCAATTTAGAGACTCAATGAGATGAGGGGTAGCTCTGGATCCGTGTCTGTTGGCATGGAAAGACAGGAACTGATGTCAGCAGACATGGATACGCTTGTATAGGCCTGCACACGTAACATCCAACACAGAACAATTTTGACATGTAGCTGCCAGCACTACTTGCAGGAGCGCAGAGGTACTGCTAAACATTTTCCAGATACAGTCTGACACCTGGGGGAATATTCAAAATGTGAGGAACGTGTGGTTAGAAATCCGTATCAGAAAATTAATGTTGAATATTCTGCACTCCTTACAAAGAACTACTTCATGAGGAGAGAAGGTATAACTACTACTATGCCAGTTGTGAGGCTATTCATAGGCCTACGTAAGGGAAGCCTTCTTGATCCTCATAACGCTCCTTCTAAATACTACTCATCGTCTCAGACTGCCTGCATTGTATAATTTCTGGGGCATGTACTTCTGCTTTTGTTACCTAGAGCTTCTCTCATCTACCCAGTCGTAAGATTCTGGCAATTAAATGAAAAGCACTACTCTACAGTCAATTAGTCTGAGAACAGTATCAACTGCAGTTTTTCTCATTCATTCTCTCATTCATACGATCCCATCTTAAGGACTTGTGGGTGTAGTCCAAGTGCCCTAACTTCTTGAAGGATCTATGTTGGTGTTTGTCGTTAGATAGCTTTTCAGACAACGGTCTGTGAGGAGCCCCTATGAGAGGTCTTCGTATCAATGCTCTAGGTTGCCTTCTCAGGATTCCTAATCCATTCTGTTAATTTAGATATTTGAAATAGTGCAAACCTAGCTGCAGCAAGTGGTGGAGGATATTTTTCTTTTGCTTAAGGCGCATCTCCTATAGGAGGCACTGTACACAGAACAGTACTGAGTGTACTGGGGTGCAGTGGAAACCAGATTATAGAGCAGAGAAATGGCTGTGGAGTGGGCTGGGGACGAGTAACTGGGACAAATCACTTTTTAGATCTAATGTTTATGCAATACACACTACAAACAATTATTTTACACATTTACAATTCAAGACACACTGAAAAAGATTCTGACAAATGTTCCATTTCCATCGGTTTCAGAAGGCACAGTTGTAGGAATTGATCTACAGTGGGAATCCATCTGCTCCCCTGCTAGCAGGCCAACCACTTGAATATTACTTACCATAGATCTTCTGTTTGCAACATTCGCCCTGTGTTCCTCTAGTTTATCTGATCTAATGGATTCCCCCACCTAGTTGTTAGTGCAGGTAACGCCACTATTAGCACTGCAGTTCTGATTCCAACATTAGTCATACTGCTGTAACAATACAATTGTTGCTTGATGAAGTGACAAGAAGGCCCTATCACGATTTAGTGGGAATCTGTACAGTGACAGCATGCCATCAAAACAGCTCCAGAGTACTACAACAGACACTTGGAAAGAACTGCTTGTTGGCAAACAGACGTGATATTGGGACATCCAGGTCATTAAAGATTTATGGAAGCACATTTCCCCAATGGTCACAGGTGATTTCCAAAGTATGGCTGCCTGAAACAAGAAGACTGTTCTCTTTTTAGACTTTGGGAAATAGACAGGATAGCAATCTTACACCCAACTACCACAGAGAATGACACTAAGAATAATTGGTAAGAATGGTTAAGCTTATCGGTTTAAAGAACTGGACGGTCCCTCAACTGCAAAACATGATGTTATCTGCTGGCTTTCACAATGTCTCTGCAGGAATTTCATCAGAAATACATTTTTAGAAGTTATACATGTATTAGAGTTTGGACAGTATAACAACAGTGATAGCTGAGACTTAATGACCGAACATCGAAAATGTAAAGACAAGGCCCTACTTCCAGGTGGTAAGAAAAATCCAGGGAAAACTGCGCTAGAACGAAAGCATAGGTGTAAAGAGATATTAATTATGAGTGTAAGTCCTCAGCCAGGGCAAGCATGCCAAGTCTCAGGTCCTCTGGCCAGTGGACCAAGGGGACGGGTGCTGAGCAAAAATGTCCAACTCTACTCTTTGCTAAATTCTGTGATCTATCACAAACAAGCTTGGTGGTAACTAAAGGTAAATTACCAGTGACTAAGGAACTCTTCACTGGACAGCAAACTGACATGTCGATCTCTTCAGTCCTAACCTACGTCTGTTCCTTCATAAACCTTCAAACTTCTGAACTCAATTTGTGAAATGGCCAGGCTGAATTTTTGTTTAATAGGGAGTCTCCTTCCTCCTTGTAAATAAGTGTTCCATGTACAAATAGAAACCTGCTAAAGTGAAATACATCAGTGCTTATTAGGAATCTTCAAATGTATAATTACAATAGAAACTTAATATGAAAAAAAGTAACCGTTAATTAGCTATTTTTCGTATTTAACCACTCTGATTACGAACACCTACTTACCCTATAAAATGCAGTTGTTAATGGAAGTAACTGGGCTGCAATGCTGTATTCCTCTGAACAGGAGCAATCCTACAGGAAAAAGAGAACAGTGAGTAAAACTATTCATAGTTTCAATGTAAGTTGAAAAGAGCTAAATTATTTAAGCTATTTACCAATATTCATTCTATGCAATGGTGCACACAATAAGCATGAGATGTGTCTAGAGAAAATCACCAACAATTATAACATTCAATGTTACACTAAGACACTTCATTTTTCAGCCACATATCATTGCAAACTTCGCACTAATTCCATTAAATGTTTGCTTTTAGTCACATGCACACACCCGCAAAAGGCGGAGTAAAGGCTGTGAAAGAAATGATCGTGATTGGGCAAAAAATACCTCAAACTAAACAAATGACAATCGTGCAAAATCCATTGTTTGCAAAGTGCTGTATGTCGACGTATAATTCTAATATTTGTACAAATGCATTTTAGCATTTGAATTTGCACAGTGGCTGGCCTGTTCTGCCTCAAACATTACTGTTCAGTTGGCTTTTCAGCAATACACAAATTGCGTCTGCAATCCAATTTTCTTTGCACCGGAAAGACAGATGGTAAAGGGTGTTACAGTTGACTTGGAGCAACACTCGTAATTTACAATATGCCTTTTAGAAGTTTAAAGTTTGATATTGTTTTTGCATGCACTCTTTTAATCTTGACTTTAAAATGCATCTTTTACTGCAAGTAAAAAGAATGGCTTAAGACTGATACATCGGTCATTGAATGGTCAGTAACTATATCCAAAAAGTTCTAAGAGAACCTCTCAATTTACTTATGGTGGTGGTTGATAATAACAGGATTGTTAAAGTCAAAACCCCCAAATAGTAAGATTCCCGTATGAAAAGCAGGAGAGAATATCTTATATTAGATTTATCCCAAAACTGAAAGGATTTACAAAATCAATTTCAACCCCCTTCTAATAAAGGGATCACACAATCTGATAGCTGTGTGCAGTAGTTAGTAAGCTTGGAAACCAGAAATTAGAGATGTAATGCTTTTATTTTAAATTATGCTTATTCTCTTAAGTAGATTTTCCTCATTTGACAACATTTATCATTCCTAATATAGTAGGTGTACAGACAGAATATCGAGTTGTGAAGTCAGTGATATCGTTTGTATAAATACAGTTGTTAATAATAGCGATATTTATATTAGTGTTCTGTATTTTAGTATGTATGCTAAAAGTATGTGATCTAATTTTTTTGTATAAGTATAGCTGTTTTTTTAATGTATGTGAGAAATTTTTAGAAGTGATTAATTTTATGTTAATTAAATTTTGTGTATTTTAGTTCTGTAGCGGGTTGTGCATTTATAGGGGAATAGGGTGGGAAGTAATTTAATTATAATAAAGTAAATAATAATTTGTATTTGTTAGTATTTAGAGTAAAAAAAAATATTAATTGGTGATTATTTTTTATTAATTTATTAATTGATAATTATGTTAATTGTGTTATATTTTAGGAGCAGGGTTGTGGGTTTATAGGGGAATACGGTGGGAAGTAATTTAATTATAATAAAGTAATTATTAATTTGTATTTATTACTATTTATAATTAATTTTTTATGAATTACTTTTTAATTGGTTATCACATTTTATTAATTAATGAATAGATAATTATGTTAATTGTGTTACTTGTTTTAGGAGTGGGTTGTCGATTTATAGGGGAATAGGGTGGGAAGTAATTTAATTATAATAAAGTAATTAATACATTTTATCTATTAGTATTTATAATTATTTTTTATAACTTAATCATTTGGTGATCAATTTGTATTAATTAATTGATAATTATGTTAATTGTGTTATTTTTGTTAGAAGCAGGTTGTAGGTTTATAGGGGAATAGGGTGTGAAGTAATTTAATTTGAATAAAGTAATTCATAATTTGTATTTATTAGTACTTATTTTATATTTCCATTGTATAGTGTTTGTGGTAATTCATTTATTAATTAATTATTAATTGTTTGATAATTGTAATTAATTGGTAATTATGTTAATTGTGTCAAATATGTAGGAGTTGTTTGTGCGTTTATAGGGGAATATGGTGTGAAGTAATTTATTTAATAATCATTAATAATAAATTTTTTGATTATAATGAATTTATATTAAATATAGTGATTTGTTAGTAACATTTTTGTTAAACTTTTATAAATTAATGTTTGTAGTTATTTTTTAGTACTTTTTAACATTAAAATATTTTTCTATCTTGTAATTTTTTATATTTTTAATTTTTGTGTTAACAATTTTTGTATTGTATTTAGTATTTTATTTCTTTTAATTTTAATTTTCGGGAAATGTAAATTTTAACCCTCTGCTATCCAACACTTTCCCTACTGTTGCACTCAATGGAGTGGGAAAAGTAATTTCTACCCCTCCGCTTTCCAACACTTTCCCTACTGTTGCACTCTCTGGAGTGGGAATAGTATTTTTTACCCCTCCGCTATCCAACACTTTCCCTACTGTTGCACTCACTGGAGTGGGAATAGTAATTTTTACCCCTCAGCTATCCAAAACTTTCCCTACTTTTGCACTCTCTAGAGTGGGAATAGCAATTTTTACCATTTGGTATCCAACACTTTCCCTACTGTTGCACTCACTGGAGTGGGAATAGTAATTTTGTCCCCTCTGATATCTAACACTTTCCCTACTGTTGCACTCTCTGGAGTGGGAATAGTAATTTTTACACCTACGCTATCCAACACTTACCCTACTGTTGCACTCACTGAAGTGGGAATAGTAATTTTTACCCCTACGCTATCCAACACTTTCCCTACTGTTGCACTCTCTGGAGTGGGAATAGTAATTTTTACACCTACGCTATCCAACACCTGCTCTACTGTTGCACGCTCTGGAGTGGAAATAGTAATTTTCTCCCCTCCGCTATCCAACACTTTCCATACTGTTGCACTCATTGGAGAGGGAATAGTAATTTTTACCACTACGCTATCCAACACTTTCCCTACTGTTGTACTCACTGAAGTTGGAATAGTCATTTTTACCCCTACGCTATCCAACACTTTCCCTACTGTTGCAGTAATTGCAGTGGGAATAGTACATTTCTACCTTTACGCTATTCAACAATTTTCCTGCTGTTGCACTCAATGGAGTGCAAAATCTAAGTTTAAAAATTTATAAATATTTTAGTAATTTATTTTATAATATAATTGTATGTCATAGATGTATGTATATATATGTGATCAAGGCTCGGAGGAGCCGAAACGTTATGGCGGCAGAAAGGCACAAAATAAAATAATCAGCACTGAACTTTTGGTCCGTGTCCGTTTATGCTGTGACGGTGTGGAGTGGCGTTCGCAGCAGCTTTACGGATCTACTCATATATATATATATATATATATATTTTTTTTTTATCGTTAATTTTTATATATTGTTGTTTTAAAATAAATGAAAGTTATTAGTTTAATTATTTTAAAGTAAATATACATTTATATATTAAATTTTATATATGTAGGTTTACATTTTCAATTACATCTATTATATATTTTTTAATGTATATTATATCCAAGTAATTTTTTTTAGTTCATTTTATAATATGTTTTTTCACAATTTTCTTCATATTTTAAATAAAACTATTTTGGACAACGATATTTTTTACATCTATATATTTTTTTCGATATTTTTGTCATTTACTTTTCAAAGATAGATGTCGATATTTTGACTATCGATATTTTTACATCGATATTTGTGTATGTAGATACTTCTGTCTTCGATATGTCAGTGATTCATATAATATGCATTTTGGATAGTGGACCCTAGAGGACAAACATCTGGGTCTTTCTTGGGTACATGTGCGGAACCACAGCAGAATAGGAGAGCTAGCATTTCACTAGACAACTTAATCAATGGGGCAATATATCAAAGTCCTGCAGTCCTTTTCTACAGACCTCCCGAACCATAGCCTAAAATGATGCACAAGAGTTTCTGGCAGGGTCCACGTCATTGTCTCTGCCTCGATCTTTAGCCAAGAACTATCTTAACTACTAAGTGAGCCCTCCTGAGTCAACTCTCCCTCGTAAGGAAACCAAAGAAAGTGAGCTGCTGAAACTAGCTTACAGTCAAATATAAGATGCCATTTTGGTAATAATCAGCTATTGTTAAATGCCTTGAAATTCTTGACAGCATTTATATGTATTGCTCTAAAAACTGGAAAAATAAGCACTTTTCTGTCACTCAACACTAGGGCTATCAAAGTACCTTGGGCATTTGCAACAGCTATCTTGGAATACATTTTCGTTTGCATCAAGAAAAAACATTCCAAGCTGGTCATTTCCCATGCCTAAACACACAAAGGATATGCTGGAATGATTTTTCTATTGCTTTAAGGAATTTAACTTGCTGCCACACATGCAAGTACACAGCATCCGTCTTTGAATTCTATTTAAGCAAAATAAAAACAAAAAAGTATTTTTCAGAACTCTCTGTGCAGGCTATGAAATGGATTCTGGTGTCGACATTGGTTCATTTAATCCCCAACAGATGTGGTTGAGAGTTGGAAAATATCTGTGTTTCGCCTCACCACTATATGATTGAAGGCTGGGAATTATTTATTCCACACAAAAGCGCAGTGGTTATGTTGAGCATAGACTACACTATTTGGGTATTCTGAAGGAATTTTGAGGATATGAACTTCTTTTAAGTTTATATACCCTGAAGAAGTTCAGTAGAACGAAACACGTTGGCTGTGGTTGTGATAAATTTTATGCAACAAGCGAATTTCTGGAATCTAATAAAGAAGAAACTTTACTGCCTGGATCAGCCTTTTTAATTATTGTATACTTCTTTAGGTGTGCTCTGTTGTATTTTTAGTATGTTTTCTTCTGTTTTGCAGCAGTACAATTAGACAGTGGTCCTGCACAGAATGTGCACCAAATTGGCAATAAGAGACCGTTTTGGATGTGCCATCCTATACCTAGCTGCTATGTTAGTTGTTTAATGTCACACACGTTCTTCAGCCTCACTTTAGAGTAGGACACAGTCCCACCATCCTCAAAGCACTAGGGTACGAGTCTTCAGCTCTGTTGTGTGTCTGCAAGTGGAACCCGATTTTCTCAATTCAACACAAGAGAAGTGAATCACTCCAGGCCACATCGGGACAGATGCTGGAAATCCAACATCAATTTGGCATAGAGTCAATGCCTTCTATTACACTTGTGTGCTGACTTTCTAGCACCCACGTCTCTCTCTGGATGTACAGGAGGTAAAATAGGGGAGCTCACAGAAATGAAAAATATGTAGTGGTGCATTGGCTTGTTGACCACCAAGTTGGAATTTTAAAGGTACCTTGAGCCAAAGGATAGTTTGGCTTCACAATAGCAGTGTTCTTTTAATGAGAGATAATGGAATTGATAGTTCATATTTCGGTGTACAGTTGGGAATAGGGCTGAAAGGATTGTATAAGGATCAAAAACAGACATGATTTATTGGCATTCATGACAGAGGTGTTCGATCAGGTCTACAGGGAATGGAGAAAGAGACCGAGCTGTTAAAATATTAGTAGGGAATTGTACGAACAAAAGCCTACATGAGAATTCTATCACTAATAGGGAATTGCCATTTCAGGGAGATTATCTGATAATCTAATTATTCAGTGGGGAAAATGGAAGGTAGGGGGTCGACATGAAGTGGGTAGTCTGGCTCTTCACTGTCTTGAGTAGAAATGTAATATTTCTCCAAACATTGTGACTACCTCTTTAACTGCAAGCTGTGCTGGGTAGAGCTTGAAAGAACAATCTGCTGAATGCAGTGTGCCATATTCCAACATGCATATTATTTTAGTCTAATATCATACCATAGTTGATTGGGAATATTACAACTGGTTATTCATCACGACATCATAGTAATAAGAACAATAGAATCCTTAAGATAAATGGGAGGACAATAGGCAGAGCTCTCCTTAGGAGGGAAATGCTTAAAGGCTGACACTAATTACTAGTACTACTACTGACTAATGATGATAACAAGGTAAAGTGTAGTCTGGAATCAGCCTATAAGTGGAGTTTGGCCTGAGTACTTCTTTCTTTTGAACTAGAACAGGCTCACAGAAGGAATGGTTGCTAACCTGTAATCCTCGATCTTTCTCAGGGAAATCAGCATTGAAGTCGTAAGTCCTGAAAAGTCTCGCCCATGTGAGGAAATCCTGAAGCACTTCTTGACAATATATCACCTTAAGTGGAGATGTTCACCTTTCTTCAGTAAGACGTGGAGAAACTCTTAAGACAATAATGTTTTGAAGCATATAAGGTAGGCTATATTGGCCAGTTGCTTCAGATTGCGATTTAAAATAAGGTAACAAATATATATATATTTATATATATAATTCAGAAGAATTCAGCCAGTTACGTCGTACTCCTGCCTGCAAGTCGTCGATGCCAGCCATGGCGGCAGAAGCCACATAAATCACAAAGAAACCAAATCCCAATCGGGAAGGAGGCGGCACACCCGTATCAGCCAAGGAAATGTATTTAAACAAAAACAACGCGTTTCAGCCGCACAAGCCTTTGTCGACTATGCGGCTGAAACGCATTGTTTTTGTTTAAATAAATTTCCTTGGCTTATACGGGTGTGCCGCCTCCTTCCCGATTGGGATTTAGTTTCTTTGTGATATATATATATATTCACAAATAGTTTTTGTCAATGTCAAAAACTGACAAGAACGGAGCTGACTCAGATGCGGTTATTTTACTTCGCGTTTCGGTCGTCCAAGCGACATTGTTTACATGTTACATTTTCAAAATAAGGACTGCCCTTTATCCACTGGAATCTAACTAGTATCAAAGAAAGACTCCTGACAACTCTTCAAAAAGAACGAAATTCAAAAGTAAGTTCATAATTTTGGCATTGTGAATCATAACAAAATTAAATACAATACTCATTGATTACTGACATTACCTCATGTCAAAAACATATTATAGATAGGTTACATCAATTTTGTTGTTAGATGCAGAGACATTCATTGAGCTTATTGTCAATGCTTAAAGTGCGATTTATTTCATGACCTCTCTTTCCCCATCATTGTATTATCCTTGACCAGTGCCCATTGCAATTTTTAATGATTACAGTTTATGGTGAAGCATTGGTTATGTTTCTCCATCCTTTGTGTGTCCCATCAATTTCAAAGTTTTGGGCAAGTGCCCTTTGCACTGTATTTGCCTAAAAGAATTTGTTTATTTGTCATCCCTTTTGCCAATTCAAATTTTACCCTCATCCATTATTGTCATGTGGAACTAGGCCAACCTGCTAGGGAGTTTTTGTTTATGCAGTAAAATTTCCTTTATGCCAACGGACCTATTATTAAGTACTCTCACCATTAGATCTACAGACAGCAATACGGTTCCTCATCGTGGTTTAATCCATTCGGTGCCCTGCTATCTAATGCCAGAATGTATCTGGTTTTCAGTTCCCGGAGTCTCCTAGTGCGGTCACCACCCCTCTTGCTAACTGGCACAGCGTCAATTACAAAGTATCTTACATGGGTTGGGTCCTTTTGATGTACTACCTCACAATTTTGGGCTACTGGGTATGAATGGTCACTGTTGGTGATAGCCGGCATGTGTTGGAAGATCCTTTTATGTACTTGCAACATAGTGCTGTCTATGTATTGTAGTCTACAAGTACATGTCAGCACGTAGACCGCAAAATCTGTTTTATAATTGTACGATGCCAGGATCCTTGTCTTTCTTCCTCTAAATGGGGTCATGAAAGTGGCGGTGTCTTAACCGATGCTGCACGCCCTACAGCGACTACACTTCCCAAAGCCCAAGGGTGGTCTTAACCAGCTTACATCACTTTCAGTCTCTGGGCTTGTTCAGACAATTGCATCCTTCAATGATGGGGTTCTCCGGTAAGTCAAAGGGGGGTGTATGGGAAGTAACCTACTTGGGATCAGCATTGAGGATATGTCAATTTTTATTACACAAGTTCCTCACCTAACTGTGGTGGGTATTATAGATGGTTAAAAACCTCACCTGTGGTTTACTTTCCTCTTCGCTTGGATCTTTTTTAGAGAATAATATCATCTCCCTTTTCTTTTTGCTGGCAACCCTGCGTGCCTCCTCTACCACTCTTTTACTGTAGCCCCTCTCGAGAAATCACTGACTCATTTCATTCTGATATATATACAGGCAGATTGACTGGAATTGTGTTATTTGAGTGTTTAAATCTCATTCACAAACCTTTTTTAAAAGGGAAAAGATGAAGGAGGAAAGAACAATGCAGCCCTATATGCTGCAGCTATGTAGATAAGAAAATAGCGTTTGTGCTTATAAGGGCTCTCAGCCCACCAGTATCCCATCATGCCCAGCAGGTGGCAGGTGCCTCAGTCCATTTTGCAGAGACAATAGCTGTATAAGGAAGGAAAACTGTACAATAATCGTTTCTTTTATTTCCACAATTTTGTGCATGTGTTCATTGTACCAACGGGTTATCCATCACAGCTTTCCTATCATCTCCCAAAATATATTATTTATCAGGGTCTATTGTTAATATGTTACTTTTTAATTATGATAGCCAACAGCTGCAATACATTTAAAAGATGGCACATTTTTTGGATAGCAGTCCGCCTGCCACCCTATTTCTATCCTAATGGTTTTGCAGATTTAAGGGCATCCAAGTGGATGGTTAAGGCGCTTTGAGCATGCACCAATGGCAGTATCTCTTAAATTCACAGATTGTGTGCCTACTACTCAGACCCTCATGAGTATTTTATTGCACATAAGCTGTCTTTTGAAGCGAAAAACCAAGACCAGAAAAAAATGACTGCTTGACCCAAATGCCACTAAGCACTCCCTGATTAAATGTTTTTCTGCATGAGTGAGGAGCCATGCATATGGGAACAGTGAGCGGGCATTCTATTTTGAATCAGTTGTCAGGTTACAAAACATTGGTATTGTGATTAGAGCCTTGAGTCAAAATGGTTATAGGTCCACATACGGTCGGGAGGTTGTCAAGTGGAATGTAATCATCAGTACTGTAATAGGCACTAGCACTTTAGATCAGCCTGGGACAATGATTATCATGTAAAACACAGTTAAGGTATTAAAACCGGGACAGTTTGATCAGGCAGAATTAGCACTGGAATCTTGAAAACAAAAAAGTTTTTCATCTTTTGTAAATAGGTCTTAAATTGCTTTTTACAGTCTGTGGTATTTATGTGGTTTTACGTTTTTAACGATGTTTGGTTTTCAGCATTAACCTTTTTTTTTTTAAACAGATTTTTATTGTCAGTTGCACAATATACGCAGGGCTCTGTACCCCAGAGGCCACTGCAGCATCAAGTTATACATTGGCATGACCGCAATTGACTTTTTTATAAACAAAACAAACACAATCTTTGACCTTGAATGTCGTCCCGGATATCTACCCCACTCACCCGAGTTGCGCGATTCCCACTGATGACCGCCCACCCGCCAATAACCGAGGACCAAAAAAGGAAAGAACCAGACAAACTACCCGAACTGATGAAAGACCATCCCACTCTGAGCACACACACACCCCAGGCAACCCCCCACCCCCCAGGTATCAGACCCAACCACCCTATCTCTAAAGCATTAACCTTTTTTGCATCATTTTGGTATTTATACCCAAATTGAATTACAAATCATTAACCAGAACCCACATAGACCAGGAATCTGTTGTTCATGTCCATGATTACCTCACATACGGGTGGTTGCTGTCACTTTAAAAGTTAAAAAAAAACTTTTTTTTAAAATGGTATATAAGTGAACCTGTTACCGTGATGCGCATCATGTGATCAAGACCCTACGTGGTCGAAACATGTCATGGCTGCTGGTGTTGTTTGACGAGCTAAATCTTTGAATTGCACTGAATGGTGGTCCGTGCTCCAGTTCCTGTGGTAACAGCCAAGCGAAGGGCAGAGTGCTTTTGGATACTAACCCTTGTGTGCACTTCTCAATCAGTTTTACTCAGCACCAAGGGCTGCCCACAAAAGCTTTGATAAAAAAAATCTCTTGCGCTAAGCAAATTTGCTTTTGGTCCAGTCTGCTTTAGGCCATAGTCCCACTCCCCTAACGGCCAGAAGGATCCCATCTTGCAGCCTTGAATACCCTACAAATATAGGTCCTTTATCAGAGGTTTCTTGATTCCGGATTTAAAGTGTGTACAATACTCAGCATTGTTCACAAACTCTCTTACCCGTTCTTCCGTACTGAAATATTCGCACATTTCCCCTTCTATGCATTGTTTTAAATCTCCAACTGAAGTATTGTTAATGGTCACAAAATCTTGCACAGTGTTATGTCTCTGATATCGCAGAAACCTCGCACAAAGCACACACCCGCCTGCTGTCCTCGTTTCCATGGAGGACACTATGTGGATAGACTGGATCCTCTGGCAACTTCCGCGGAACTGACTGGAAACTGGTGAGTGGCTGGAAGCGAGCCACATGCAGCTGTCAATCATGCACAGCCTACTGCTGTCCTGTGAAATTGGACACACAAATACAGGCCTGACCTAGAAGTAGGGGACAGAAGCGAGCAATGTGGTCCTCCACCCGTTTGGAGTAGAAACAGACAAGCCTGCCTTTGGTGCATTAAATCAACGAAGTGTTTTAGCATTATGAACCCTTTTCAACATTCTGGTGATGCTATGACCGTTCTAAGGACTGAGGATGAACAAGCATTTGCAATGCAATAGGTCTCAAATTTGCGAGATTTTGAGCTATTGGCATTGTAAAGGACAATGCCTTTTATTTATCTGTTTAAAAAACCTGCAATAATAGAAGGCATTGTCATTTACAATACCAATAGGTCAAAGTTTCTAAATTGCAAGACCTATTGCATTGCAAATGCTTGTTGTTAACAAGCGCCCCATGCTGCGCTTTCACATTGATAGAAGCCACGCCCCTTTCTTTATACCAGCCGTGTCTAAAGAAAGGTCCGCGGCTGCTCTTAAAGTGAAAGCGAGGTATGGGGTGCTTTGACCAAAAAAAGCATTCATTTGTCAACTTGACAAATGCTCTTTTTTGTTCAAGTGCGCCCACGAAAGCATGCATGGCATGCTGAATGTTGCAGGAAAGCATGTAGTGCCTGCAGTAGGAGAAACTCATTAAAGTAAATAGTGCTTACAGACTAAATAAGACGTACCGTGTAACAACTGAAGTTAAAGGGCCAGTCCTCATTGCAGGTTACAAACGAAGACAAGGCGGTACTAAGGAGGGACTAACAAGCCTATTAATAAATCACAAATCATCAATGACAAATACGGGCGGAGAGTGGGCAGGGTTTCAAGTACATAATCCAATACAGCATGCCTTGCTCAGCAGCGCATGCGCTGCCCAGGCTCGACCTAAAAAGGACAGTGCCCAGGGTGGGCAGCAGTAGTGGGCACAGGTAAGTCAGGCAACTGAGGTCAAACAGTGTCACTTATAGAGTGGCACCTCTGGGTATTTATGGGGCCACATGACAACTACGCCTTCATCTGAGAATACGTTCAGAGAGGGAGACTGTTGCAATAAGTGCTCTGTAGGAAAGCATATATAGCTGTTGTTTCAGGCCCACTTTTCATAAAACGTATACTCTGTAAGGAGTGAAAGCATAAACCTGCCATGAGACTTACAGGGGTGGGGGGTTGGACAGAACAGACTCAAAACCCACTGAGCAGTTTTATCCATCTATTTGCTTAATCTTTGCACAAAAAACTTTGAGCTGGAAAACTTTAAGTTACATAAATACTATTTGTATTTAGTGTAACTACACAATTGTAAAATAATTCTATGTTTCTATATTATGTTATGATGCGATGGGTGCCCAATACCGCTAAACATTAATATAAAACGTGTGCCCCACAGAGACAAGTAACCCACGGTGTACAATGAGCCCAAATTCACAAGAATCAATCAATCTTATTTGGACCAAGAACAACAGGAAATACTTTCGCAAACAGGAGCTATTAATCAAAATTCTTAGTTTCCTGGCGTCAAGATATGCCGTGTTTATCAGGCACTGATGGTGTCAGGGGAAAGAACAGTTTGTAATTCTGATCAATAACAATCTATGGCATTCCACTCAACCAGTACAACATGTCTCAAAACAAGGTTTTGCTAATATAAAGTCAAGTGTTAGCAGAACCCGGACTATAATAATCAACATATTAAATGTAATTTGCTTCAGCAGTGCGATCTTTCCTGTAAATTAGCAATCATACATCCGGGTAAAATATATACATTTAAAAAAATAAGGACTTATTTGAAAACATGCTGGAAAAGAGTACTTCACTCTTCCCGATTCAGATGGCGAAGACGACAAGAGCGCCCTCCGTGTGTCATAACATCTGAGTTGCTTTAGCTTGAATGCCATGCGTGTTTGTGCACACTACAAGGGGCCCACGGCAATAAAGTTCAGCATACTCGGGCTGTAATCGTCTCCCAAGGAAATGGTTGGGATGCCAGGACGCCGGCGCGCTTTTATTCCGCAGCAGGGCTTCACTGGCAGCAACGCTGCCCAAACCTTAAACAACACCAGCTGCGACACACAGTTGCACACACTAATTTGTGGAAGCATTTGAACAAAGAATGTTTAAATTAACCGAGAAATTAATCCCATTCCTTTGTCTGTGGAGGTGAATGACTAGAGGTAGGAGAACACTGAAAGGTATCTGAGCACTGCCGAAATATCCAGAATGTTTTGAAAGCCACGTTGCAGACAAACTCGTTCACTGCATTATGGAGCAATGGAAAATGCTTTGGCTAATTGCACACACATCAAATGACCGTGACATGGCAGAACGGTCCAGTTGGTATTCATTATGCCGTCTATATACGCAGACATATTGGACAGAGAGCATTAAACGGCCGTTCCTGTAGAGCTGCAAACTATGAGCGCTTCACAGAGAGGAACACATTTCTCGTCAACAATCGCCAAAGACCACGAGTGAATGATGATGGGGAATATCTAAGAATCACACACCTAACAATAATGTGCAGCAAAAGGCCAGCTTAAGGTTAGCTGAAACTAGGCCTAACTCCACCCGCAGTCCCTTTTCCAAGGTGCTTTCTAGCCTAACCTTACTAGGCATGAAACGCCCTAGCAGAGCTTCCTCAGTTGTCCCCTTCAGACAGCCGTCGTCCTGGAGACTAGCTGAGATGCCCCTTAGGCCCAACTCCAACAGGAGGTGTTCATCCACTCAGGGCTACATTTTAGGTGATCATGTCCCACGGCTGCTATGACCCTCACAACTTGCTTCTTTCACCTTCATATTGTAAAAACAGAGGCTCCGATTTAGAATTTAGATGCGCAAGCGTTAACATCAAAAAGGGGAGAAGTAGTGGAAGACAATATTTTGGGCCGTGTTTGGTGATAATTCTGTGTAATGGCCTTAGGGCTGTCAAATATTCCCTTGGGACAGGCAGCACTTTAAGGATGCTGTGGGTTTAGATTTTAAATAGACAACGCTGCATTATTCCATGGCACAAAAAATGCACAAACAGCTTGTATCAGAAAGGTTAACTAAATCACACACCAGCTTCTTCCCTTCACAGTCCTGCTGTTTGGATAGGAAGGCATCCACACCCTTCTCCATAACTCTCGGTTATAGCCGTAAACAGGGATATAAAATCAAAAGGCAAGAATCAGAAAACACAAGGATGTTTGTGGCTTACGAGTATGGGTTGCAAGACCTGAGACATGGTCACTTTTATGACCAGAGAGAGGTATAAGAAGCATAAGGAGGTCGAGAGACAGAAGGTGAGACTGGAGAGACACTGCCGAATAGCTCAGCTCTATGACTATTTATATCCTGCTTGCAACGGGTGGAAGCTGGAGAAAAATGACTTCAGGTGCCATCACCTTTTCAATTGGTATGCTTGGTGAAGGTATACTGATCCTCAGGACTAATTCAGAAATTCTAATGTGAAGCCCTCTTCTCTATGGCTTTCCACATTCCAGCTCTTCCATCATGCCCTGAATATGACAAAGATGTGTTCTTTGAAACAAGATGAAGTTACGTACCTTTTGTAGCGCTCTTGCGGCTGGATACTCTACCTGCTGATTCCTCACCTTTAGAATAGCTTCAGGTGCCAGACTGGATCTAGACTATTTGAACAGGAGTGCACTCCTACGCCAGCAGAGGGTGTCATGCAGCTCTGTGTAGGCTTCATACCGCCCAGGGCATAGCAGTCGCATATAAGCACCACACCTGCGCACCAACATCACTTTCTTGACTCTCTGCCTTCCATGCCCTCAGATGTGGAGCACAGAAGAATTACTGGCAACGGTGTGCTCATCTCTAACTTGGGATCTTTTTAGGTGTTAAAGAGGCAGCTCCACAGAGCAGGGAGGTGGAAGGGCAATGTGGAATCTGCAGTTAATGTATCTGCCTGAAAGAGGGTTATCCAAGGCAATCAACTTTCTTTTCTAATAGATACTTATAACCGCAGATTCCTCATCTTTAAAATAGATACGAAATCAGTACCTCCCAAAGGCGGAGGGTCTGGGGAGTGGACTCAGACTAAAAAACCCTACAAGAAAAAGTGAATGAAGTAATTCTCTTGTCGGAGTTGGCTATCAAGGCAGTAGTGCCTCCTGAACGTATGCACCGACATCACAGCACAGCTTGGCATATATCAATAACTGCACTCGTTCTAATGCCACAGTAGCGACCCTGGCTCTGGTGGAATGGGCTCTCAGACACTCTGGGAGCAGCTTTTTAGCCTGTGCATAGCTGATGGAGAGAACTATCCCCCTTGGCAGGGCCCACTTCTGTACCGCCCTGCCCTTCTTTTCCCCTGAGAAACCAACAGAGAACCGATTGTCTACCTTATGATTTTTTAGCCAGTTGATGTAAAATCTCAACACCTGCTCTGGGTCAAGGCGATGAAGCCTCTCCTCGTCTTTGAAGCAATGATGTGGATGAAAGAACGCCAGCTCATCTGGCAAGAAGGGAGTGTAAAGCTGCTGTACTGACAGCACCTGCAGCTTATTCACATGGTGTGCCGATGTGATGGCAGTAAGGAAGGCTGTTTTCAGGGTCAAGCTTAAGAAGCAGCTCTGTATAGGCTTGCACATAAGGAAAGTCAAGACCAGGTTAGGGTCCCATTGGGACATCACATACACTTTGGAGGTTAACATATGTGTCAAACCTTTAATGAAACATGTCACAACTGGTGAATTCAACAATGACAGTTAGTTGCATAAGCACAGAAAGGCCAGATAAGTAACTGTAGACCTTGCCCACTGAAAGATCTTGTTGGGCTAGGGTCACAACAAAGGAACATGCAGAAGTTTAGCTTGTAAGGGGACAATGGGTCAGGCATTAAATCAGGCAACACATTTTTCTCAGCACACAGTGTAGCTGGACTTTCTCAATGGTGTCTGGCAGAAAGAACAGCATCCACCACCTCCATCGGCAACTCAAATGCATTGAACTGTGGCTATTCAATCACCATACATAGAGGTGCAACTTGTGAAGATTCAGATGCAGGAATCTATCTTGCTGCTGAGACAGAAGGTCCTCTCAGAGTACAAGCCTGATAAGAGGGCAAATGCTCAGGCGATCTGGGCCCCATAGTCTCCTGGCTCCATCCAGGGAAATCAAGATGATTCAGGGCTGGTCTTTCCTGATCTTCTTCAGAAGCTGGTGCAGGAGAGGTATTGGTGGCAAGGTGTACAGCAGACCCTCATTCAACTCCAAATATGTGTCTCCTAATGCAAGCCTTGAAGGAAACTAAAGAGCGCAACATCTCTGACACTGCACATTCTTTATGATGAAAAACTGATCTATCCAGGGCTCATTGCATTGTTAAAAAATGCACCACACTTCAGGATGGAGACTCCACTCATCACCTGCCATATGACGTAAGTCCACTCTGGCATTCAGGGAAACTGCCAGGTGGCTGGCGACCAGAAAGCTGGTCGGTTGTTCCACACCACCAAAGGCAAGGAGCATCCAGACACCATGCCCAGGACCTCACTCCATCCTCCTTATTGCAGAACAACAAGGTGGTGATATTGTCCCTAAGAACCTGAACCAGCCTCCCTTTGATGGATGGCAGTAAGGCTTTCACGGAGAAATTGATTGCTTGAAGCTCGAGCAGGATGATGCGGAGGGTCTCTTCCGGAGACCAGAGGCTGCTGATCCCCACTTCTCCTAGGTGCCACAGTCAACCAAGCAGTGACATGTTAATCCCAACTGTGAGCTCTGTGTGGGGATGGGACAGCAGCCTGCTATAGTACGAATTGGCACTTGACAGCCACCACTGCTGATACTGAGCCTTTTCCCTTGAGACCCGAGTGGAGTCAGAGAGGCAGCTACAATGCTGAGCCTACTGAGTTTTTAGATTCATTTGCACGGCTTGCATATGCCACTGGTACTGTAGACTAGGAAGATGTATGAGGCCAAAACTCTAAGAAGCCTCGTGATCACCCTCACAGAGACCCAGAACAGATCACGAAACATAAGGATCATATCCTGAATGTCCTGGACTCACTGCAGTGAAGGGAAAGCCTTGAACATCACTATGTACGGAATTGCCTCAATAAATGGAAATGTGTGTCTGGGGTCCGGGGTGGGAGTGGGGACTTCAGCTCGTTGATTGTAAAGCACAATAATGTCAGAAACCATTGTTTTGAGAAGGTCCTCAATTGTCTATGGCAAACCACACTTTAGCAGCTAGTCATCGGGGTAAAAGAATAAACAGCCTCCTGAATACCCAAAATGAGTCACGACCATCGTCATCATTTTTGCAAACATTCGAAGGGCCTAGGTAAGGCCAAATGGGACTGCAGCGACGTGAACTTATTCCTGGCCCACCTTGAACAGCAAAACATATACATGCCAATAGACATCCTAAAAGTCCAGGGACATCATCCAGTCTCCTGCATATAGGACGGATAAAAAGGAGGGCAACTACATATCTAAAATCTCAGCCACCCTCCGGACAATTGATGAAAATTAGGCACTTTTGTACATTGGTGGCCCATGTGGTGAGTGAAGCGCATTTCCTTTTCAGAGAAAGTGTTTAAGTCTAAGGGCATTTTGCAAATCCAAGAATAATGCATCGTCTCTATAGTAAAGGGGAAGTAAACAGTCACCCTCCTCCTCATTAATCTCGGTGTCCTGGGGCAACCTACGTGTCTCTTATACAGGTCAGAGCAAAAAAACGAAATAAAATAGAGCCTCTGTTGATAATTGCATCGTGGCAGCAACTATCAGGTTTCATACTGAATGCCTGCACGCTGGTGACCTTGTAGTACATCAGTCAAACTTCGATTTTTGCAAATACTACAGAACATGCTATGGAAAACCTTTTCCATAAATAAGTAGAACACTTTTAAAAAAAAGAAATCAAAGATTCTAACCTCAACAATGGGGGCCACAAACAAATGAATAAGGATTAATCTTTAGATGTCCTCCAGGTAAGGAAAATTCTGAAACAGGGCAAATCTAATGAGGATAGCCTAATTATCGAATCAATAACATGGAACATTACTATAGTCCTCAATGAAGCCGAATTCTGATGGTAGAATCCAGCCAAGAAACTAAACAAATTACAAGCCAATATTGTTTATTAACATGTTTATAAGATCTTAAGAAAGATATGGCCAGACATTTTAAGTAGCATTATCAATACTGATGTCAATTGATAAAGTGGGAATTTTAGATAAATTATATGAAAATATTAGAAGTCTTCTAGATACCATCAACATTAGTAATATAGGATTTGTAAGATTATATCACACATTCATTTTCTGGTGTGGTTAATACATATAAAAACATGCAGTAGTATTTCCTGGAACAGCACATCAACTCTGGGATCTCATAACACCTTAGTGTTAAAGTTGTTTATACAGGCATCATATTGGAAATCAATACCAATGTCTTTCTATCAATTCACAAATTGATAAAGACGTTAAAGAGAGGGTGTTCTTTGTCACCTTCTAAAATTAACCTGTTATTGAAACGACTAGAAATTGCTACAGATTACAGTTACCCCACATGTTGTGTGAACTAGGTACCATAAATAAAGAATTATTTGCAGGTGATATGCTAAAAAAAATTTCATCTTCAGAATTGTCTATTCCAGTATTACCTTTAGTAGAACAATTTCAAGCTGCCGGGACTTAGAAACACTACATTGATAACCAAATAAACCTTATAAAAAAACTGTGTTAGATGTCGATACCAATAATGAACTTTTACTAAGGCATTTAATCAACCTGCTTATCTATATCAAAGGAGCCCAAAATATTACTTGCTTTCTTGGGCTCTCTCCTCAGCTGCAGAGCATATCGGAAGATTGGCATGAACAGTGTGCAGATCTCTAGACTTGGACCTTTTTAATGGAAAAAAGATCCCAGTTTACAGAACTGGGAGGCGGGAGGGTAGGTGAAGAATCTGCGATTAGATAGAGTATACACCTTAAAGAGCATTTCCGAAGGTAAGTAACTTATTCTTTGGATGGATACTTCTAACCACATATTCCGGACTGTGGCTCAAATCCAAAAGTCCAGGAGGATTGAATGGCCAAAATACCCCTGTCAACAGACCTGGCTCTCGCGGCAGTAGTGCTTCATGAGTGTATGTACTTATGCCCATATAGCCACCTGACAAATGTCCAGAATAGGTACTCCCCATGCTAGCACAGAGGAGAAAAATCCATCAGGAGATGTCGGCTTTTGCACTGCCTTGCTCTCCTTTGCCACAGAGAAACCCAGAAACAGCTGATCGTCCACCCCATGGTATTTGGTGCTATCAATATAAACGCTTTTTGCCCTCTTGGGATTCAAACGATGAAGTTACTCTTCCTCCTTATAAGGATGAGAGGGGGCAACGAATGTCGGATGTGTAATAGCCAGCCTAACATGAAAAGAAGTGACCACATTCGTTAGGAAGCTTGGGTGCACAATACCAACTTATCTGGAAAGAATGTTATTTAACATGGGTTGACACAGAGAGAGAGAGCCTGCAGCTCGCTCACATGCTTAGTAGATGTTATGGAGATGAGAAAGACTGTTTTCAGCATCAGAAGCCTTAATGGACAACTGTTCAATGGCTCTAAAGGGGTGCACATCAAAAAATGTGAGAACTAAATTCAAATTCCACTGTGGCATTGCCCAGGGTGTGATCTGAAACAATGTTGCAAACCTTTAAAAAGTCTCATCACAATAGGTGACTTGTATAAAGAAGGTTGATCCGGCAACTGTAAAAAAAAGCAGAAAGAGCCAATATATTGCCTTTAACAGTGTTTAAACCAAGGCCTTGCTGGACCAGAGACTAAACAAACAACAATGCAGACAACTTGGGTTCTAGTGGGTCAATTTATCGGGTGCTGTACAAAGCCACAAATTTTTCTCAATGAGTTAAATGCACTGATTTTGTGGAGGGACGCCTCACAGTCAGAATGACATCAACGACCTCAGAAGGAAGGTTGAAGAAGATCAACTACTGCGTCTCAATTACCAAGCATGGAGATGCAAATTGGGCAGGTCCGAGTGCAGTACCCTGCCCTGATAATGCAAAACAAGATCCTCCCGAAATGGCAGCTTGATTGGAAGCTCCATTCCTGTGCAACTAGGATGACTTGGGCCTGATCTTCTTCGAAACTCAGGGTATGAGAGGCAGCAGTAGTAAGGTATTCAGGAGTCATTTGCTCCACTCTAGGCAGAATGAGTCTACGAGAGAGAGCCTTCTTCGGAATTTCAATGCACAAAAGTGCTAACACTGAGCTTCTTGATGCTGGCGAAAAGATTGAACCAATGTTCTCAGCATTGATAGAAGACACCCTGCGCCACCTATGGGTGTAACTGCTATTTGTGGTCCTCGAAGCGCCAGCAGCTGAGCTCGTTCACTCTAGTTGAGATTTCACCAGGTGGCTCACAAGCAGAGACATGTCTAGGAAGACAAACTAGTTATACAGGTGTAGAGCCTCCAGGCACTGGACCCCACCCTACTTGTTGCAGTACCACATGGTGGTGGTGTTGTCCCGAAGCACCTGCACACACTTTCCTCAGTCGGTGGGCAGGAAGGCCTTCCATGCAAAGTGAATAGCCTTTAAATCAAACAAACTTCCACCAGAGACCTCTGATCTCCACCGCTCCTTTATAGCTTCCCCAACCCAGTACTAATGCATCCACGACAACTGTGAATTCCGGATGGGATAAGGAGATGGGTCTGCTACAGACTCAATCGCGGTCCAGCAGCCACCACTGCATATCTTTCCCACTTGATCTTCCGAAATCTGGGTGCAATATAACAGATTTTGTTGCAGCACTGGGCACTGGGAATTCAGGTCCTGCTGCAGAGCCTGCATTTGCCATGCTTCACTAGCAGTATGCAGGAGGCCAACAATCCTCAGTAGCTTTAAAGACAATGGCACTGAGATCACGGACAGAGGTTAGAACATCAAGATCATAGCCTAAATGTCCTGGACTCTTTGCTCGGGTGGAAAGGAAAGAAATTATACTATAACCAGAATGGCTCTGATGAAAGGGATCACCTGCGAAGGAGTCAAGTGTGACTTCAGCACGTTGATCGCAAACCCCAATGATATGAGAAGGTTTGTCGATATCTGGAGGTGGCTCACAAACTGGTTGGGGCAAGCAAGCCTTCAACAGCTAGGCATTAAGGTAGGGGAAGATTGGTATCACAAACCTTTCAGGTGTGTTGCAACCAGCACCATCACTTTCATGAACACCCAAGGGGCACTGGTGAGGCTGAACGGCAACACTGCAAACTGAAAATACACCTAACCCACTGTGAACTGAATGTAGCTCCCGTGGGTCCACAGGGCAGGGATATAGAAATAAGCATCCTGCAGGTCCAACACCATCATCCAGTCTCCGGGGTCTAGAATAGTCACATGGAAGTGGTAGGGGAAATACCCAGTTACCATTTCCGAGGTCGGAACCCGCTTTATGGCCCTTTTGGCCAAAAGGGGCTGCACTTCCTGCTGCAAAGCGGACAGGTGGTTCTTTCTCAGCTGCCCTAATGGTGATGGAATGTGCAGCTGAGTACAGAGAAACAAAAGGGCTTAACACGGTTTATATCTACCCACTTGTCTGAAGTGTTGACTTGCCACCCTTGGAGGAAATATTCGATCATGCCTCCGACAAGGTGGTTGTGTTGTGGCAAGGACACAATAAAGCAGCATCGCAGTTTCGGATGCTTGATGGGTGGGGCACTGAGTTGAAAATCGCCCCTGTTGTCCTAGCATTGTCTTTGGGAGCAGTGGCCTTGGTCACAAAAGGGGTGGAAGGCCCACTGGGCTGGTGGTAGGGGCAGACAATGGCAAAACTGAAACCCCCTGCCACATCCACGTAGGAAGATAAAGTATTGGAACTGTCTGTGGTGGAGTCAGGAAGACCCAAAGAATGTGCTGCGGCCCTTCTTTCATTAAAACTGTTCCAGGTCAGAATCTGCATTGTTCTAAAACAAGTGGGAACCATCAAATAGCATGTTCATCAAAGAACACTGGGCATCCGCGAAGAAGCCTAAAGACCTCCGAAGTGCCACACTCATACTCCTCACTTTAGCTAAACAGTCGGTCATTACCAAACCAGACCATATTACAAACTTTGCTGAATAGCAGCCATTGTGGATAGTTTGGCTCAGGGATGCCCTGAGGTAGACAAGAGCATCAGGCAATACTTGAGCCAATGTGTCCCATAGGACATGGGAGCAGGGACCTAGAAAGCATCTGGCATTCACTGAATGCAGAGCAAGGCTCATGGAAGAAATGATTCGTTAGCCAAAAGTTTTTATTCTTTGAGGTTCATGATCAGGTGGGTGGTGGGAAAGGCCTTGAGATTTACCTAACTGGTGGACGCCTGCACTGCCAAACTCTTTGGCGTAAGATGCTGTTATGTTATGTTAAAGGATCTTATAAAGCGCACGTACACCAAACGGTTTCATGGTGCCGGGGTTTAAAGGGTACTACTGCTTGAGTGGCTCAATCATATGCCTGACGAACCAGACAGGTCTTCAAGAGTTTCCTGAACTGGGCATAAGAGATAGGAGAATTCCAGAATCGGGAGGCCAAGACCGAAAAACTTAGTCCCCCAAATTTCTTGCGTTTGAAGGAAGGAGTGACAAGAAGATTCTGGTGCACACGAGAGGAAACAAACTCTGGACTGTTGCCAAGAAGAGCTTTAAAAATGATGCAGCCAAGCTTAAAAGTGCTGCGTTAAGCTACCGGCAGCCAGTGTAATTTTTTTATTAATGGGGTTACGTGGTGCCATTTGGGCTGGTGGTAGATTCGTCTGGCAGCCTGATTTTGCACTAGTTGCAATCGTGTTAATTGATATGCCGGGATGCCCACGTAGAGTGAGTTGGCATAGTCAATATGGGAGATGACTAGGGCCAATACCACTTGGGTCAGAGCTTCAGTCGTAAGGAATCTGCTGATCTTTCTAATCCTACGAAGCTGAAACTAGCATGAGGAGACCACTGTCCCAATCTGGAATAGAAAGATCACTGTCAATAGTGATGCCCAGACTTTTGGTTGAACTCGAGGGAAGGGGGGCTTTCCCAGTTCAGGTAGCCAGAAGTTAGAGTTCCAGGGGTTAGATGGCCCGCCGATTAGAATCAGCTCAGTTTTATCCGTGTTCAATTTCAAATGGTTGCTGTTCATCCAGTCGATTATGAATCGCAAGGTGGACTGTCCTGCAAGCTCCTGAGGCGAAAAGCCGGGAGGTTTTTAAAAACTGCATTTTAAGCTTTGTTTGTGTAATAACTTTGTGCTTTTAACAAACATCTTGCTGCTATCACGTGCACTTTCCCAACAAGCCGACTGAGCGCTCACGAGGGATTCTGACACACCGGCGCTGGGTGAGGGGAAGACTACGGCCACGCCCACCCCCTCCAGGCCACGCCCCCTTTCCCCCGTAGCTATAAAAGAGCGCGCTGATCCACAAGCGCGGTCACTGTCCTGCAAGCTCCTGAGGCGAAAAGCCGGGAGGTTTTTAAAAACTGCATTTTAAGCTTTGTTTGTGTAATAACTTTGTGCATTTAACAAACATCTTGCTGCTATCACGTGCACTTTCCCAACGAGCCGACTGAGCGCTCACGAGGGATTCTGACACACCGGCGCTGGGTGAGGGGAAGACTGCGGCCACGCCCACCCCCTCCAGGCCACGACCCCTTTCCCCGTAGCTATAAAAGAGCGCGCTGATCCACAAGCGCGGTCACTGTCCTGCAAGCTCCTGAGGCGAAAAGCCGGGAGGTTTTTAAAAACTGCATTTTAAGCTTTGTTTGTGTAATAACTTTGTGCTTTTAACAAACATCTTGCTGCTATCACGTGCACTTTCCCAACGAGCCGACTGAGCGCTCACGAGGGATTCTGACACACCGGCGCTGGGTGAGGGGAAGACTGCGGCCACGCCTACCCCCTCCAGGCCACGCCCCCTTTTCCCGTAGCTATAAAAGAGCGCGCTGATCCACAAGCGCGGTCACTGTCCTGCAAGCTCCTGAGGCGAAAAGCCGGGAGGTTTTTAAAAACTGCATTTTAAGCTTTGTTTGTGTAATAACTTTGTGCTTTTAACAAACATCTTGCTGCTATCACGTGCACTTTCCCAACGAGCCGACTGAGCGCTCACGAGGGATTCTGACACACCGGCGCTGGGTGAGGGGAAGACTGCGGCCACGCCCACCCCCCTTCAGGCCACACCCCCCCAACATAAAAATATGTGCTTCCCCCGGAAGCGCAGCGGACGGGCGCAGCGGGCGCGCCGTTTGCGCGCCGAAGGCGCGCCTAAGGCAAGCCCGTCTGCGCCCGTCCGCGACCGGATCGCGTCCAGCGCCAGCCATGCTGCCTGTGTCCATTCATACAATCAAAGGATTGTCTGGTCCAGTGCGGAGCTACGGTCACTGATCGCTGCCACTCCCTGTCAGTCGCCTGAGCTCAATCTGACGACTCAGGATCTCCCGCCCCACTGCCCACGCTGCCAAAAGTCTCTTGGCATTGTCTCTCCCCAAATAGTATCACCTCTCAAAAAAGCAAGTAAACCATCTCGCAACACCTCCTCTACCCAACTTAGGATCGGTCTACTGAACTGCAGATCCCTTCCCAAGCATGCTGATGATTTATGCTTAGTAATAGCGGACTCTAATTGGGACGCCTTGTGCCTTACGGAGACATGGCTCAATGAGGACAACATGGCATCCATTTCGCTAGCAATCCCGCCAGGCTTTAAACTGAGCTTCTCTAATAGAAAGGAAGGCCGAAGAGGTGGTGGAGTGGCTTTCATCTACAACGAGAAATACACATTGTTGTCCTCCACTCCTACTACATTCCCAGGCACAGAGGGGTTACACTTTTGCCTCCAAACTACCCCCCAACTGTCTCTTACAGGCCTAATTATCTACAGACCCCCGGACTGCCCGGCATTATCTTTGAGTGAGCTTATGGACTTTATAGTCCTAAACTCTCTAGCCCACCCGCATTATATCGTAGCCGGTGATTTTAATCTTCACGCCGACAATCCTGATTGTCCACAGGCTACTCACCTCATCTCAACCCTGCAATCGGCCAATCTAACTCAAGCTATTGCAGGTCCCACGCATCGGGCGGGGCATATGCTGGACCTTTTCTTTTCCAACATATTGAACACAAAAGCTAATTCTTTCGGGGACGCGCCGGAGGAGCAAAAGAGTGCTTTGCCTTGCCTTCTTCTCAGTTTGCCGTGAGGGGAACGGCTTGCCACGTGGGGGAAACCTGCAACCTGCTACCTGCCTACCATATTGAACTCCCGTGCCGTGAGGGGAACGGCGGTGTATACTACTACAATTCCCAGCACCCCCAGACACCGGCGCAGCGCGTGATGTCATCTTAGCGCGCCGGTGTCCTACATAAGGCACTGAAAGCTCCCGCAGCGCGGGACGCGCCGGAGGAGCAAAAGAGTGCTTTGCCTTGCCTTCTTCTCAGTTTGCCGTGAGGGGAACGGCTTGCCACGTGGGGGAAACCTGCAACCTGCTACCTGCCTACCATATTGAACTCCCGTGCCGTGAGGGGAACGGCGGTGTATACTACTACAATTCCCAGCACCCCCAGACACCGGCGCAGCGCGTGATGTCATCTTAGCGCGCCGGTGTCCTACATAAGGCACTGAAAGCTCCCGCAGCGCGGGACGCGCGCGGGCGGGCCGGGAGAAGCCCGGGACAAGGGCGGGACCGTCTGTGGCCGTCAGGGGCCAAAGGAGGCCGGGCTGGGCCGCTCCTCTTAGCACTGCTTTTTGGGACAGATTTGAACTAATCCCCACTGGCTAATGCCATTTTATCCATTATTTGTCAGTCTTTCGCTCTGTTTAGAGTGTTTTCCTTTTATCTTACATTGTTTGGATTTTAGGTATTTGTGTTAGAGGTTCCTTATTGTTTTACATTCGCTGTTGGTTTTATTGGAATTATGGGGAAGCATTCTAAATCTACAGCTAGTCGCCCTATGACCAGACAGCTAGCCAACTCCAATCCGCAGATCCCCAGTCTCACAGCGATAGATAAAATGCTACAGAAGACAATTGGGGTGGTGGCTACAGCCATCGAAAATACCGAAAGACGGTTGTCAATTACCCCGGCATTTAATATGGCCCCTCCTTCTGATGGATTGGCTGACTTATCTTCATACCAGGTGGATCCTGATGCGATGTCTTCCATGTTGCCCTCGTTTACACAATTACCGTGCGCTCAGGCACAATTAGATGAGCCAGTTCAAGAGGAAGCTGGGCCATCATCATCCTCCTTTGTTTCTATTGTGGCCCCCACAAAGCAGGTAAAGCCAAGAAAAAAAAAACAGAAACTTAGAAAAAGGAGCTTTTTACCAGCCCCCCCTGCAGACAGCCCTGCTCTCTCGGCCCCGACCCATCACCCTCCTACCACTATCCCTCCGACCTGGGTGACTACTTTATTAACTGACCTACAGACACATATAGATCAGTCCCTAAACCTCCTTTTAAAAACCCTGTCATCTAAAATCGACAGGTTGGTATCTCTAGTTAATACCAAAGGTTTCGGGAAGAAGCAGTCAAACCTTGATCTAAAGCACAACATGGGTAGTACGGAGGGTGCCGGTATTCAAGTAACGCTTAACAACCCTACCCCCCTAAGCCAGACACTTTCACCCTCGAACCATTCAGCTACGGATCCAGGCCAGCCTCCATCGGTGCACCCAACTGCCCCTTCCCCCCCTGCTGGTTCCTGTATGCCCCCGACTGTGCCCCGAGCCCCTATTGTTGTTTCATCACGTGAGCAGTTCTCCAGCTGTAGGGATTTAGCTCTTCGGAGTTTGGACGGGGATAGGACCCTTCCTCTTGGGGGGGGGAACCGAGCCCTACGGAGCCCGGAAGGTTCCCTTCCTCTAGTACAGCTTCCCCCGGAGGCAGCACCTTATGTGATCGTGCTCACTGGAGTACCACCGCTAATGAATGGAAGGGGGGAATCTTACTCTGAATTGAAAAATAAAGTCATCCACTGGCTGTCCAAAAATAGACCATTGGAGGGAGCAGGGAGAGGGGAGATTCTCTTTGTTCGGAGGGTTAACTGGTTGGGGACCCGCTCAAAGGATATTGGTGGGGATTGTGTCCTGATTAACTTCAGGGATCCTAGAGTAGTAGGACACATACTGGAGCAGGGTGGGCACCACAAAAGGGGAGCCATTGATACATCGCATTTGGGGTATTTTTATTCCATCTCCAATACTCTGAATCCAGTGGATTTACCGTACTTCCATCAGGCCCCTCATAATTCTTACTTTAATATTCCGGTCGAAAACCGTTTCGGCGTGCTCAACGCTGTGGACTGACCATCACCCCTGAGTCTTAGTAAGGGAGGGTTTATGCCTTTGGGGGGGAACCAGGTTGGGGATGTTTCTGGTGTGGTGATGGCTTTTCCCTCGGCTGCTCTTGGCACGGAGAGTGGCCCTGGGTCCCCTTCTCCCTCATTTTTGATCCCCAGCGCCATGGAGGGATGCCCCGTGTTGGTCCCCCTTGAGCATTCTGCTTCCCACAGCCCCCCCTCCTCCCCCCCTCTGGCTGACAGCCCTCCCCGAACACCTATCCGAAGACCTTTAGTTGGGTCTTGGAATGTGGCCGGACTGGAGTCCAAGCTCTCTGACCCCGAGTGGGGAGAGCTAATGGACAATTACGACATCTGCATATTCCAAGAAACTTGGCTACGGTCCACACCATGGAGGGTGGGTTATGCATCGTTTTCGGCCCCAGCAGTGCAAGGGGCGAGAGGAAGACCTTCGGGGGGGTTAGTAGTATGGGTTGCAACACACCTGGGGTGCTCAGTAAAGTTACTAGATTCAAAGTCCCCCGACATTTTATGCCTGCTACTCACTTTCCCCGCTAGTTATTCGCTGGTAGTAATAAATGTCTACCTGCGCCCCCAGCCGGTACAGTTGGGTCTGTCGATTTTGGGCGCCCTGGAAGATGTTTTACATTCTCTTCCACCCACGTCCCACAAACTAATTGGTGCAGATCTTAATTGCCACTTCGAACCCCTCTTTGGGATCCCCTCCCCCACCTGCGACGAGGATGAAAGTTATCTAATCCCAGACCTCATCTCCTATCCTGCCAAACGCCTTTCCCCTCTAGCCCTTGAGATCAATAAGCTTACCATTGCACACTCCTTGCGGGCCTGCAATGGTAGACTCCGCCCGGACGTGCCGGGGTCTTTCACCTTTAATAGATCCGGGAGCTGTTCGACTATCGACTATGTTCTGGTGAACGTGGAATTTTGGGGCCACCTAGCCTCCTTTTCTGTTATTCCACGGGTCGATAGCGATCACAACCTACTGTCACTGGAATTGGTTAACAAGATAGGTGGCAGTGGATTTTCTAAGCTCCAATTACCATCATATAGTGAGAATCTGGTACTAGTGGCAGGTGGTAGACGGATTAGGTGGGAAAGGGTAGCGTCTGACGACCTAAAGCTTGCTGATATATATAGCAGTGTGACCTGCTCTTTGGAAGCAGTCTCCCACCTCTTGAGCCCCACCGGGGATATCCCGCAGTCCCGCCTCCTCGATCTCCAGACCATTCACGAGGATCTCCTTGGCAGTCTGGCTGGCTTCTTCTATAGCCCTACTGCCTCAAAACCAAGGCCCCCTAGGCCTGAGCATTGGTTTAATGGTTCCTGTAGGCGGGCTAAGTCTGCCCTGATAAAAGAAGTAAAAGAGGGTACCCTGTCTAGTATCCGGGCGGCGAGGGCCACCTACAAAAATCTGATCAAGGAAGCAAGAGCCGAGTGGGAGGATCTAAGGTGGCAAAATTTACTGCAAGCTTTAGTAGACCGTGACTCGAGGGCGTTCTGGAACATTGTTCGAACGGGCACGGTAGCCAGTAGCCCTGCAATTATTCCCAATCTCAGCGAGGAGGTCTGGCTTGCCCATTTCCAACCCCTCTTTTCGGTCAGTAATTCCTCGGGTGGCACCGATCCGGGCACCTCACGGATTGATATTACAACGGACCGGTTGTGCCAGGAAGAACTTGAGAGTCGTTCCTTTTCTCTTTTAGAAATAGAATTGGCCCTCAACTCCCTATCAGTAGGGAAAGCCCCGGGGCTTGACAGGATCCCTGGTGACCTGTACAGAAGTGATGTAAAAATTTGGGCCCCTTACATTTGTGTGTATTTTAATGCCATTTTGCAGGGCCTCAGAATCCCGGACACCTGGTTGGGTGCAGAAATAATACCCATTTATAAAAAATCTTCCCCGTTGGATCCAGCCAATTACCGCCCCTTAAGCTTGATTGATGTTTTACAGAAGCTGTTCGCCCGAGTCCTCTTATCCAGATTGCAGTCCTGGATGAGGATCAACAAATTCTAACCTCCCTCAGGCGGGGTTCCGTGCTAAGGTTTCCACTATCGATCAATTATTTAGATTACTATTGATCTATTGGAAGTCAGTCAGCATGGGTGCTGGTAATTTGTATTTGATTTTTGTGGACCTTCGGTCCGCTTTTGATATGGTCCAAAGGGAAAAACTATGGGCCCTTTTGCTAGAGATGGGTGCTCCCCCCTACCTTTGCCACTTATTCAAACGCCTCCACTCAGGCACCTATGCAAGTGTGAGATACGGGAGATGTGGGGAAATCTCTGGGCCATTTCCGGTTGAGAAGGGTGTGAGGCAGGGCTGTGTCCTGGCCCCCACCCTTTTCTCCCTTTTCATCAATGGGTTGATTGAGTATCTTTTGCGCACCGCTAACCTGGACTCCCCTGTACTGGCGGGGCGTAAGGTCCCGGCCCTAATGTTCGCTGATGACACGCTCTTGTTATCTCAATCTTACATGGGCATCCAGCGTACATTAGAGGCCTTCTGCTCCTTTTGTAAAACCAGGGATCTGGAACTGAATCTTTCCAAAACCAAATTTATGGTTTTCGGTTCTAATTCATTTAATTGCCCCCATCCCAAACTGGGAGATGTTGAGCTGGATAGGGTTGCCACTTTTGAGTATCTGGGGGTGACCCTTAATGATAAAATGAATTGGGGGTCCCATTTGGCGAAGGCAAATTTGAGACTAGCCCAATCAGTGGGGGGTATCTTGAAGGTGTTTAACAACACCTCGTTTAAACCTTTGGGCCCCCCTATGGAAATCTATAAATCTCAAGCTAGAGGAGGAGCGCTTTATGGCGCTGAACTATGGGGATATTCCATCCCCGCTTCCCTCTCATCTATTGAGAACTCCTTTATTAGGAGATTGCTGAAACTACCTGTCAGCACCCCATTAACTCCTTTGAGATGGGATTTGGGTCTGGTTCCCATAGAAGAGATTGCCCTGAACCGTCCTCTCCAGTTCTGGAGGCGTCTTTGGTCAACGCCTGAGTTGGTAAGCTATAGGTATGATCTTGGTGATATATTGGCAAGGGGAAAATCGGATAAGATCCCTTGGCTTGCCTACATAAAGAACCTCTGCAACTTAATTGGGATGGGGAACCTATGGTCCGCCCCGGAAGAGACCTGCCGTGCACTCTCGAAGAATTCACTGCGGGAGGTCCTGAAATCTTATAGGAAGGGAATTCTATTCCACTCCTCCCTGGGTAGGCTTACTGACACTTTTCTGGATACTAAGTTTAGTCCCCAGTTTGAAGTTTTCCTGGACGTTATCCAACCACCTTTGGCAAAGAAACTCTACATCCAGTTCAGACACGGCTCGCTACCGCTGAGGGATCTCACACATAGATGGTCTAACGTTGCGGATCCCGTTAGCTCGTGTCCTCTATGTACTGCTACCTGTGAAACAGAGCTGCATGTCGTTCTCTTTTGCCCTCTATATATTGTTGCAAGAAAAAAGTGGATCGTCCAGTTATGCAAGTCTAGGGGTCTCAGGGACCATAAGGAGGTGTTTAGAATTCTGAAATATGATACTACTCCATTGATAGTGTTTGCAATGGCCAAATTTCTTCTCTCAATGTGGTTTACAAGGTCCAAATTTATGTCTTCCGCCACTCATCTCTCCTGATTCTAGTATTACCTATATTACCATTACAGTACTTTGAGGTGTAACGTGTATATCTTTGGCCCTGGAACAATTTTTAATAATTCGTTTTCGTGGAAAAAATCACGTTTTTTCACTGTGTATGTTTTATGAAACCATTTTAATGTTTTAATGGATTACACTCTACACAATGTTATTTAATCATGTTTAAATGTATATATGTATTTATGTCTTTTTATGGTATTTTACCGAAATAAAAGCTTTGACTGACTGACGGCTAATTCTCCGATACCACTGCTCTGGACGGATCACTACTTAATCACTATGTCCATCTCAATCTCCTCCCAGTCTCAGATCACAGGGAAACGCTCCTATGTGCGGAGAAAATGGGATAATTTAACAGCGGACACTCTATGCCCGGCACTTCGAGCAAAGCCCCTACCCCTTACCTCGGATGTAAACTCCGATGCTGCATCACTGAACTCGTGGATTGGCAATGTAGTGGACTCTATCGCTCCGGCCAGAATCGCTACGTCGCGCAGAGAATCTCCCTCTGCTCCGTGGTTCTCCCCTGAGCTGATGGCCGTAAAAAGTAAATGCAAAAAGCTGGAGCGCCTTTGGCGAGCAAATTACTGCGAATCAGCCAAAACCAGCTATAAAAAAGCCCTCCATGCCTTACATTTATCCATAAAAAAAGCCAAAAAAATCTTCTTCGCGACCTCCATCCAGCAGGCAGAACAATCAAGTAAAGAAGTTTTTAAGATTGTTAAATCTTTCTTCAAGCCCAGAGCCATCGAGACGGATATTATCCCATCCGCAAGACTCTGTGAAACCATCTCAGATTTCTTTGACACCAAAATATTAAAAGTGTATGATACTTTTACGAACCCCGAGCCGACATCTATGGATGAGCTGGGAGTTTCTGAGCCACCCGCTTCCTCCTTAAAACAATTTCAGCCCATCACCCTCTCTGAGGCATTGAAAGAAATAAAAAAATGCAAATCTGGGGCACCTGATGATCCATGCCCACCTAAACTGTGGAAATTAATGTCTGACGCAATCGCAGTTCCCCTCTTACACATATGGAACACGTCCATTACAACAGGCATGTTCCCGGATTGCTGGAAACAGGCCACTCTTCTCCCGCTGAAAAAAAAATCCCAAGGCGCGCCGGATGATCTGAGCAATCTCCGACCCATTTCCCTTTTAGCAGCCCCTGGCAAAATGCTCGAAAAACGGATCCAACGGCAGCTTAACAGCTTTATTGAAGAAAGCGGTGCCCTACATGAAACTCAGTCTGGCTTTAGGGCCGGCTTTAGCACCGAGACAGCCCTCATTGAGGTTGCCGAGTCAATCAGGTGGTCCTTAGATTCAGGGGCATCAGCTATGCTGGAGCTCCTGGATCTATCCGCTGCTTTTGATACGGTAGATCATAGCAGACTGCTGATTCGACTTAAGGACATCGGCCTTGGAGACAAAGCTCTTAATTGGCTACACTCCTACCTCACAGATCGGTCCCAGAAAGTGGCTCTGGGCCCCTTCTCTTCTGAACCTAAAGGCCTCTGGTGTGGTGTCCCACAGGGGTCGGCACTCAGCCCTCTGCTGTTCAATGTCTATCTGGCCCCGCTTTTCACCTTGATTGCTAAATGGGGGGTCAAGGCAATATCATACGCGGATGACACTCAATTGGTCTTCCCCTATACAGACACGTCAGAGGCAGCTTTTAGTAAAATCAGGGGCTGTCTTCGAGACGTGGCCAAATGGATGAACACTAATAAACTCAAAACGAATGCGAGCAAAACAGAGGTGTTATTCTTTGGAAATCTCAAACACCCCCCTCCGGACTTGTGGTGGCCAACGGAAATGGGCCCTGCCCCATCTCCCGGAACCCATGCAAAAAATCTAGGAGTAAGATAGGATGAGAATTTGTCCTTCTTGCCGCATATACAACAGCTTACCGCTGGCTGCCTGCACAAACTCAGAAATTTGCGAAAATTTCTGCCCCTGCTACCAGTCGAGTGTCGAAAAACGGTTGTTCACGCAACAATCACATCTCGACTTGACTATTCTAATGGCCTCTTTCTTGGTCTGCCCAAATATGCGGTGCAACGCTTACAGATCGTGCAGAATGCGGCTGCGAGATTGATAAAACGTGTCCCTTTCAGGCAGCATATCTCTCCGCATCTGCACGAGCTGCACTGGTTGCCAGTGGCAAGCAGAATTAAGTTCAAGGTGCTTACCTTGGCTTTCAGAGCACTAAAAGGCACGTGTCCCAACTATCTAAAACTTCGACTTCCCCGTTACCACCAAAAACGAGAGCTGCGCTCAAACTCCTTGCTCAAGCTAACTACTCCGCGTGTGAGGAAAGCTAGACTTGGGGGCAGGTCCTTCTCTGCCGGCACGGCTAAACTATGGAATACCTTGCCCCCTGCCATCCAATCTGTCACTACAGAAGCTAGCTTTAGGAAGCTCCTAAAAACTTGGCTCTTTATGCAATAATCTTAATCTTCCCCCTGACTACTCGCTCTTGGCTGTAGGACTCTACATGGCAGACCGTACAACAGAAGTAGGGATCCAAGGTCTCCTCAGCAGAGGATGAGCTGTGCTCCTTTAAACTGAATTGTCAAACTCCAAGAGGCGATGCTGCAGTTGGAGGGGGCTGAGTGAAGATTCAGGTGTAACAACTTGTACCTGGTGGAGGTCCCCAAAAAATGTCGAGGAACCACAGTCAGAGTATTTCTTCTCCAAACGGTTCAGATCCAGGGTCCCAAACAAGACTCGTCAAACTGATTCATGTTGAAAAGAGCACATAGGGCTCTTTTCCAAAGTCGCCACCAGGCGCCCCACTGTGTCCCATCACCCTGAGGCTACTTAGATAGGAATGCTTTACTTCTAGCAACACTCTGCAAATGGTCCTCTTCGAGGCCACCAAGCACTTGATTTTTCCAGACTATACTGCCTGAATCCAACCACAGCTGGTGACTGTTGCTGAAGTTACGGTTAAGCTCAGAGCAATGAAAAAGAAATATATTCTCCTCTACCTGGCGAGGCTTAAAGGAAGCCATCAGGGTACAACTCTTTTTTGATAGGGCAGAGGTGGCCTGGAACTGGGTGGAGGAGCGGGCCCTGGTGGTGTAACCTCGGACATCATGCTCCATTCTCGAGTCAGAATCTAGGAGGATTGTTTCACCTTCCTAAAGCTAGACATCTGACACACCGTGGAAGCGCCCAGTCTGTGCAGGGTAGAGCAGGAACAGACATAAAGGGGGAATCTGATGGCAGAGGGTTGGTCCTCCTGGGCCTACCCTGAGACTGAGATGTAGATTTGATCGCTTCTGGAATGGCGCCATCTCCCAGCAGACCAGCCATGAAGATTGATGATGATGCTGATATACCTGGGGATCTATATCACAAGAGACCCACAGTTTTTAGGGGATCTCAAAATACCTGCTAATGATCCCTACCCCTTCATAAGTGACCACATGCGCTCACACTATAGCACACACTAGGATAGAAAGACACCTCTGCATCATTTCCGGGAACGTCACTGAGCTAAATAATAAGCTCAAAGGGGTGACTGTATTTAAATATACTAAAATATTGACCCCCCCCAATGTTCTCTTGCTCCTAGAGACTCACCTACTAGGAAACAATTGTAACTTTTTGGGCAGATACAGTTAAACCTGTATTTGTCACACTGTGTACTCAAGAGCGGCTAGGGGAGTAGCTATCTTTCTTTGGAGATCCTTTCCATTGATTCCATCAGTGTTTCACACAGATTCACTTGGTCGCTTTGTAACACTCATGGGCTCATAAGAGGATCATACTCAGTACTTTGTAAATGAAAGAGTACCGGTGCCCAAAGCTCTGCTCAGAAGGCGATGGTCGGTGCAATGAATGCCAAGGCTGGTAGCCTTCAATCCACTACCAGACACTCCCTGCTCCTTTTTCTCACTCTTGCAGGTTCCCACTTTCTCCAGTCTAAAAACGCTTACCTCCGAGATCAGCATATGCCGCGCATATGCTGATCTCGGAGGTAAGCGTTTTTAGACTTTTGATATGTGGCCATAAGAACGTTTTTGTTTAGAATGTTATGGGTCTTTGCGCGGTGTTAAAAATAGGGTCCCCCTCATTGTTCTTGTTGGCAATTGAACCATTCTTATATCATATAAGGAAGGATCCTAACATAGCGGGTGTTCCGTTTGGGGACTGCACTGTCAAATTAACGGCATATGCGGATGATGTACTCGTTCTGTCAGAGAGAGCGGGTGAAGCCATTCCCGCACTCATGGCTGATATTGAGAAATTCTCAAGAGTTTCGGGGTATAAACTAAATAAAGACAAAACGGAGGTCAAACTCCTGAACAATGTTGGGGATAAAGGAATAATTGGGGATTCAGGTCTCACTTGGCAATCTCGGTGTTTTAAATATCTGGGGTTAGACTTTGACAAAGATCTGATCTCTACACTGAGAGTGAATGAAGAATTGACCCTTAAAAAGATATCCACACTTCTGGAAGGGTGGTCTCCAAAATTCCTCTCTTGGTGGGGCAGAGCGGAGACGCTCAAAATGATGTCAACCCCGTTGGTTAACTATTTGGCCAGCATGCTCCCGATGACGTTTTCCAACAATTTTATTACTAAAGTAGATCAACTGTTTGGTAACTTCCTGTGGAGGGGCAAGAAAGCCAGAATCTCACTGAAAAAGCTGCAATTGGCAAAGGATAAAGGAGGGCTGGGTCTCCCATCGTTCAGGAACTATCAAACAGCGTTTCTTTGCAAACAGGGAGCTCAGTGGTTGATAAAATCCCCTGATTATAAACCAATCTGGGTTAACATTGAGGAGTCACTAGTGGATCATGCGCCTTTGGAGGCCCTCCTCACTATGGATCTATCGCACTTACCACACTCCAAATACATCATGTTAAATACTAGACGGGCTTTGCTCAGACTCGACCAATCCCATAATACAAAATTGACATTTCCCAAGTCGTCATATATGTCCTTGTGGAGGAATTCCCATCTCAAATATAAGGGCGGTGATACATTCAGGGAATCATGGTCCAAGAAGGGCATTAACTTGGTGGGGGATCTGTACAATGGTAAAGATCCGATTCCGTTCTCGATTTTACAACAAAGGTTTGATCTTGCCCCGATGGATTTTTATGAATTCTTGAAAATCAAAGCGGCACTAACTGCACGCAATTTCTCTCCATATACACCATGGTTAATGACTCATCTGCCACGCCTTCTGTACACGGGCCACTTCGTGTCACGGGTGTACAAACTATTACTGCCCCTGCCCAAGTCCAAACATAAAAGGATGGAATTGAAATGGGAAGGTGAACCGAATTTGACAGGCATAATTTTCGACTGGGAGGTGATCCATAAGATGGCCCTTACACATAAAGTCTCACCCATTCTATTCCAAACAAAGTTCATGCTAATCAACAGAGTATTCTGGACGCCGGACAAGCTCTTCAAATGCAAATTAAGGGACTCTCCTAATTGTTGGAATTGCAAGACAGGTTCTGGGGATCTTGCACACATGCTATTTTACTGTCCTTCTCTGGGAGATTACTGGGGGAAAATATTTGACTGCATTTACCACGTTTTTAAGATAAGGCCTGTACGGGACTTTGTATATGTAATTTTGGGGGCGCTAGACCCACTACTACCAAACGTTCTTGATCGTCAGCTTCTGGACTTGATGCTGACATTGGCATGTAAAGTGGTTTTATGCAACTGGAAAAATGCAAGGGCGGTAAGCTTCAGAATATGGCAGGAATGGTTATCATTTTTGAGGGGTGCTAATAACCCGGCTCTACAAGCACCTACTTGGAGCCCGTCAAATAGAAGACTTTGGTCATCATTGGACGCTTCCTCCTTCCACTATGAACCGCCTTAAGGTACTGTATTGTGGTTTGGACCCATTGGCCGGTGCTGATGATGTTTGAGCCCCAAGCGCCGTGTCCACACATTGAGCATTGTATATACACCTTTGTATTGATGAAGTAAGCAAGAGTTGATTCATTTTATATTATTTGTTATTTGTCAATTATTTTCTGTTATCTGTAATTGGTCGACAATATCTGACTCGTATCTTTTCTGTAACGGAAGAGTTATTGTATTGTCTTGTCTTTTATTTTGTTTCAATAAAAAAGATTTGAATAAAAAAAAAAAAAAAAAAAAATAGGGATTTTTTGGTGTTTGTTTTGCTTTGCATTATATGTCCTTCTCTGAACTCGTGTTCTGGACATTGCGGTGATTGTATATGGGAACGGTTTTGGCATTGGACGCGGGGTGTTTTGGCTTGACTCAAATGAAAGGGTGACTTTTATAATGCTGGTGGAACATGGGGTGAGGAGTTTGTTTCTCCTGTATTGAGCGACGCGCTTGCTGTGTAGACACGTTTTATTAGTGACTTGGTAAACTGCCCATGGGTACATAAACAGATTAACTATTCGCTTATAATCGGATACTGGGTGGAATTACTCCTTTTTTTCGTCTTTGAAGAATTAATATTTCTATTTGTGACGCTTTGATGGATAGCTGTGGTGTAAATACTCTTTCTTCCCCTTTTAGATTTTTTGGTCCAACAGAGGACTTCTTATTATTCTGAGGGACTACTCTTTCTAAATATTTCGATAATACTCTCTCTCGAGACCTTCGTATTTGAAGGTGAGTCTACTTTACAATTGCTGTACATTTTAGAATTGTGCGTGTGCGTCATATATTCAGTTTTTTAACTATGATGCCATTGGTTTCTGTATTCCTATGATACCATTGGGTCTTTGTATTTCTTTGTTACAGATGCTTTTCTGATTACTTAACGTGTGACATTTCACACTGTGTTGTGAATAATTTGAATGAAAAATTTTGGAATGAATATATATTCATGCAACTAACCATACGGTGAGCTTTCCCTCACTCTTTTTCCTCCTTTCTGTCACTTCTTTCTGTCTAATTTCAGTTTAATCTTTGTTTATTTATTCTTTGTGAAAGTGTTCCGTCCACCTTTTTCATTTATTAGGTGTCATTTTTTGGAATACAAGCAGTAGCATTTGAGTATCGCTTGTATTAAAATCTGGAAATATCTTTTCTTGTATCTGATGCTTCTTTCTCCCTTTCTACTTTTATATCTTAATTCTGATATATATCGCAATATTCTCAGTTTCTGGTGTAAGATCTTTCCATGATTATGGGTAATAATTGGATATACATATATATATTTTTTTATCTTAGATAGAAGATTTCAGATGTGTAATATTCTATGTAAACAAATGTTATCACAATGATATGTGTATATATATATATATGTATGTAAGGTTGGTCTTGTTATTCTTTGAGTTGTTTTTATTGTCGTTGTTATATTTATATGTTGTTTTTTAAGTGTATTGTTAGTATATATGTTTTTTATACATGTTGTTCTATAATTATTTACAGCCCTGAAGAAGTTCCTGTGCCAAAGGAACGAAACGCGTTGGCTGTCTGCTATCTTTAACAATAAAAGAAGACTAAGATATCTTTTGAAAAATACATATCAATCTGGACTTTGTTTTTTGAGTGCACCTTCCATTATGTAAATCTCTGGACTTGTTTTGCATCTAACAACGACGGATGTTGGAAGTTGCTGCACCACACATATAATTTAATTTCAGTGCATATAACTGATAAGACAAACTTTTGGAATTTAAGTGCTTAACTTTGGTCCGTCGTTGGTGTTGCTTTGTTTATGTATACCTGGTTATTTATCTGTGTCTGCAAATCCCTAGCACTGGTGGTGTCTACCCTGGCTGCTTTGGCTACTCAACAGACCCAAGTCCCAGCAGGAGTTTTGATTCTGGGTGGCGATTTTAACGCAGGAATGAACATGGTACTCAATAAATTAATTGGCAGGACAACTCCCAGATTGACTCCCCTCACAACATGGACTGTCTTTCTGCGAGTATGTTGAGGAAATGACACCCTGTAGTCTCGTCTAGACTACTTTTTTATGCCTGTAGCAGATATGATGGAAGTTAGATAGGAGAGGGTACTCACCCGTAGCCCATCTCATCATTCCCCTGTAGAGTTGCAGTACGTGGTTGTCAGGTGACTGATAAGGGGTAGCTGGTGTTTCAACACATGATGGCTTAGCTACTTAAACATCAATTTGGGATCTGTAGAGTCAACAGGTATCATTAGCGAGGCTTTTAAGTCAGTGTCCCATGGCCAAATCAAAATGTATAAAACTGGGGCTAAGAAGGGCAACAGCAGGGCAGTTGGCCCCTTTAAAAGGGAATTTCTCGAGCTTGAGATTAAGGCTTCCCATTCATAGAACGCTAATACCCTTGGGTGGCTTGCCACTGCGTAGAAGAACTTTGTCATCTCAGGCTCATCACGGTTAGGCTTCAATGCTTGGCTATCCAATGTGTGACCTATACATGGAGAGAAAAAATAGGCAAGTTATGATACTGGCTGGCAACGCAAAACCTGGAACTCCATGAAATCCTACACGTGTCTGGGTGACAGAGAGTTGGCAACTAATGCCTCCTTAAAAGCATATGGGGCACAGACCCCTCCGATTGCAGAATGGTCTAATTCGAAAGAGTCAAACTCAGTAATAAAGGTGCTAGACCGGCTCCAGAAAAGAGAATTGCACATGCCGTTGGACCCTAGAAGAAATTCAGAAGGCGATCAACTCCATGAACAGTAGGAAGACACTAAGCCAGAACACGTTTCCATGATTATTCCTCCATACTAGCTCAGCGCCTCTTTCCACGTTAGGAGGTAAAGCATCAGAACAATAATCACACAATCTTCAGGGCACCATGATCTTAGTTATCCCTAAACCGGGTAAAAACCCTTGGTAGTGTTCCGTATGCTACCCAATCTCATTGACCAAATCAGAGCTGAAAATCTTGGCAAGGCCATCTGGAAGACCCTGCAGATCCATGGGGCCGAATGTATGCCCGAGGGAACCAGTAAAGTGCTGAAATTGCGCAGCATGGCTTCTCTCAAGGTCTCCACTTGCTATAACATCACTGACTGACCTATTAATTCAGGGTGCATCAGGACTAGATTCGGAATTGGCTCTGATAAAGATCGGGAGTGAGACAGTAAGACATGCTGATGTCCTTGCGCCATTCTCTAGAGTTCAAGTGACAGGAAGGAGCCAAATATGTGCTTCAATTTCTTATATTTCTTTTTTTGACTTAATAATAAAGTGCATTTGTAAAGCGCGGCAGCAACCTCTAATAGAGGTGTCCCGGCGCTAACGACATACAAGCAGGAAGGATTAAAACAAGCAAGAATAGCCCTGGTTAAATAACCAGGTCTTCAGCGCTTTCCTGAACTCAGATTCAGATTGAATTAGGTGAAGCTTGACTGGAAGAGAATTCCATAATCTACTCATAACCACTGTGAAGGATCTACCCCCAATGCGTGCCTTTGAGTATTGAGGTATGCAGAGCAAGTTCTGGGAGTTAGATCTTAGTGAGCGTTTTTGCAGGTAGGGACGGATACGTTTCCTAATGTAGCTAGGGCAGTCGCATTTCAGAGCCCTGAAAGCTACCGTCAGCTATTTGAATTCAATCCGTTTGGCCACGGGTAGCCAATGGAGCGGTTTAATGTGCGGAGAGATGTGATGTCTAAAAGGTAATCTTCTGAACAATCTCGCAGCAGCGTTTTGCACCATCTGCAATCTCTTGATCAGATGTGCAGGCAGTCCCAGGTAAAGGCTATTAGCATAGTCCAGCCTAGATGTCACTAATGCGTGAACAACGGACCTGCGGCAGCTCATTGGCAGTATATGGAGAAATCTTCTCAAGCTTCTCAATACACCGAAACAAGAGGCTGACAGGTGGTGGATTTGTGTTGAGAACGTCAGGTCAGGTTCCCATTTTACTCCCAAGTTTTTTGCCGAGATTGAAGGGCAGGGGGGAGGTCCCATTTCCTCCAGCCACCACAGTTCAGCTACCGGGTGGGGAGCCTTGCCAAAAAACAGGACCTCCGTTTTTTCTGCGTTAAGTTTTAGTTTATTGTTATGCATCCAGCTGGAGATGTCCTTCAAGCAACCACTAAATCTAGCAAAGGAGTTTGCAGAGTGGTCCTTGAAAGAGAACACCAGCTGGGTGTCGACCACGTAGGAAATAGCTCTGATTTCCCATTTGGCAATAAGCGAGAAGAGGGGAGCCAGATAAACATTGAATAGTAGAGGGCTCAATGCCGATCCCTGTGGTACTCCACAATGTAGAGGTTTGGCTTCTGAGTTGAAAGGGTGAAGAGTGACCCTTTACGTACGGTCACTAAGATAGGACCTTAGCCAAGTCATGGCCGACCCTTGTACTCCTGCACTTTTAAGACTGGCAAGTAGAATATGGTGATCCAACGTATCAAATGCGGCGGACAGGTCCAACAGCACTAACATGGCTGAGGCTCCCGCGTCCACTGACATTCTTATAGACTCTGCCACCTCCAGCAGAACTGTCTCCGTGCTGACTTACCCAAACACTTTGACCGCGATAAAGATCTGCCATCCTTTTCAAGTTTGACCGGTCATGGGACAGTCTTCCAATGTTTGCTGATATAAAACTTCACCTAGAGGTCCCATACAGCCTTCGGTTCCATCTAAGTGCAGTTTTCACAGGGCCTGAACTCATGCTCTATCCTAGGCATCATAGGCATTCTTCGTTAGGGTCCGTCACAGACAACTGTTGCAACGGTCCCTACAAAGCTTGAACCATTTTGTATTAAAAGGGTGACATTTTCCCATGCACACACTGTAGAAATTTCAAACAAAGTGTTTAAAAGACCAAGGAGTAACCCCTGCTCCCCTTGTGAAGTCACAGAAAGAATGGAACTGACATCAGTGTGCATGGGTGGTGGTCTCCTTGTCACTTCCGGAGTGGAATGAAGTTGGAGTGGAACGGCATGAGCCACCTACCAGCGCCCAGGAGAACTGCTTTAAAGTTTCCTGATCCAATCTGACGACTGGGGGAATTTCACAAGGTGAGGAATCTGTGGTTAGAAGTATCCATCAGAAAGTGCAGCAAGATACATTTTCAAACTAGTTATGCATTAGAAAAATGAATGATAACAATGTACTATACTACCCTAAATCATGAGACGGTGAATTAAAAAGCCATCTCATTTGAGGCACTTCTAAACCATCTGCGCTTGACTGACAGAATTCAGGAATTGGCCGAGGCTAGTGCAATATCTGGAGGAGGTCCTTTCAATGACTAAAAACAGCTGAGGATTGAAGACAATCTAGAAAATGTGTACAGATAATAAACTTGCATCTCCTGAAGGAAATGAAAATTAGATTGGAAACTTAAATGATCAAAGCCTATTCGGACCCACCTTAGGAATAACAGTTGACAGTGGTAAATGAAAGTAAAATTGCAAACAGTTAACACCCATCAATGCCATTGTGTTATAATGGACTCTGCTGAAATGGAAATGAATTACTTTAAAATAGATTGCAGTTGCTGTTGTTTGTCCTCTGATGCTGACCAACGTCACATTTCAGGAGTACAGTAAAATGGAAGCAGTGGATGACAGGTGGTGGAGGACGTCTAGTAACATCTTTAAAAGTAAAATTCACAAAACAAGCAATTTAATTGAATGACATTTCAAGTTGGAACATAAATATGAGTCACCATGTGGCAAGGGATCTGGGACAAGACAGGAGCAAAATGTAATACTTTTGGCGCGTTTAAAATAGTTGTTGTGGACGAGGGGGGTAGCAGGAGTCATCATGCCAGCGGCTCGGTTAGTGAAACGCGAGTCATTCTTTGCCTATCATTTCATATGTGTGTGTATTCAACTGCTAATCTGTCTTTTTTAATTCAAATATTTTTTATTAAAGAAACAGAGACAATACAATAACTCTTCCATGTACCAAGATCAAAATAGTCGTATCATATGAACAAATACGAAAAAATAAATGAGTGACAAGACAATAAATGAAGAATAAAACCCCAATCCAGCTCGCATCAACAAATACAGGTACAATCCCATAACCTTGCTTCATGTATGGCGCGCAGCGCCCCGGGACTCAATGGGTCAGTCACACCTCACCCAACCACAACCCCCCGCAGAGGGACAGACCAAGTATACTTCTCAAGGTGGATCGTAATGAAAGGAGGATGCATCCAATGATCTCCAAAGCTTTTTGTTTGAAGGGCTCCAGGTAGAAGCCTGAAGCGCCGGATTACTAGACCCCCTCAGGAAAGATAACCACTCCTGCCAGATTTTAAAGCTCACTTCAGACGCATTTTTCCATTTGCAAAGAATCACTTTACATGCCATTGTTAACATTAAGTCCATCAATTGACGATCCTGGTCAGTTGTTATTTGTGGGTCCAGTGCCCCCAGAATGACGTAAACAAATTCCTGTACAGGTGTTATCTTAAAAACATGGGAAATGCAATCGAATATTCTCCCCCAATAATCCCTTAATGAAGAACAGGAGAAAAGCATATGCGCAAGATCCCCAGTACCTGATTGACAATTCCAGCACACAGGGGAATCTCTTAATTTACATCTGAAAAGCCTGTCAGGTGTCCAATAGGCCCTGTTGAGAAGCATATATTTCGTCTGGAATAGAATGGGTGAGACTTTATGTGTGAGAGCTAACTTATGAATCACCTCCCAGTCAAAGGATATGCCTGATGTATTTGGCTTCGCTTCCCATACGCTTTCCACTCTTTTGTGTTTTTTCATGGGTAGGGGCAACAACAATTTATATACCTTCGACACAAAGTGACCCTCATGTATTAATCGTGGAATATGCTGTATTAGCCAAGGGACATAAGGAGAGAAGCTGTTCGCTGTCAGAATCGATTTAAGTTTTAGGAAATCATAAAAATCCATCGGGATAAGATCATGCCTACGCTGTAAAGTCGAGAATGGCAGAGGAACCCCATCTTCATACAAGTCCTTCACCAAGTTAATGCCCTTCTTGGACCATGACTCCCAGAATATGCTACTACCCTTAAGTTTAAGATGTGCATTCCTCCACAGGGACATATACAAAGATCTGGCGACTGTCAAGTTTGTTTTATGTGTTTGATCGAGTCTAAGTAAGGCCCTTCTAGTATTAAGCATGATGTACTTAGAGTGAGGAAGGTGTGACAGGTCCATCGTAAGGAGGGCCTCCAAAGGCGCGTGATCCACCAGTGCCTCCTCAATGTTTATCCATAGTGGTGTGTATGTAGGGGATTTTAACAGCCACTGAGCGCCCTGTTTGCACAGAAACGCTGTCTGATAACACCTAAAGGAGAGGAGACCGATACCACCTTTATCTTTTGCTAATTGTAACTTCTTCAGAGAGACTCTGGCCTTCTTGCCCTGCCACAGAAAATTCCCAAACACCTGATCTACCTTAGTAAGAAAAGCATTAGAGAACGTCATAGGGAGCATACTGGCCAGATAATTGACCAACGGAGTCGACATCATCTTAAGCGTCTCTGCTCTACCCCACCAGGAGAGAAACTTTGGTGACCAACCGTCTAGTAATGTAGAAATCTTTTTCAAGGTCAAGTCTTCATTTACCTTCAGCGTGGAGATCAGGTCCTTGTCAAAATCCAGCCCAAGATATTTAAAGCACCGCGGTTGCCATGTAAGCCCAGAGTCTCCAATAATCCCCTTATCCCCAACACTGTTCAACAGTTTGACCTCCGTTTTATCTTTGTTGAGTTTGTAACCAGATACTCTGGAAAAATCCTCAATGTCAGCCATGAGGGCCGGAATCGCTTCATCCGCTCTCTCCGACATTATCAGCACATCGTCCGCATAAGCCGTTAATTTTATAGTGCAATCACCAAACGGTATACCGGCTATATTTGGGTCATGCCTTATATGGTATAAGAACGGTTCAATCGCCAACAAAAAGAGTGACGGAGACAGGGGACAACCCTGTCTCGTTCCCTGTTGTAAGCGGAAAGAAGAGGAAAAGGATCCACCAGCCCTAACACGCGCCGAAGGGCAGCAGTAGAGGGACATTACCAGTTTAGTGAATGACTCTCCTAGATTGAATTTACAGAGAACAGCCCGGAGGAAGGACCAATCCACCTTATCGAATGCTTTTTCAGCATCCAGTGTTATTGCTGCAGTCGGTGTATCTAAGAGTTTCGCCTTTTCTAGTACATGTGCCAGAATTCTTGTGTTGTCACTAGACAAACGATTCTTAAGGAAACCAGCTTGGGATGGGTGGATCAACTTCGGGAGAACCCCCTGTAGACGGGCGGAAAGTATCATGGCAAGGAGTTTGCAATCAATATTAATCAATGTTAATCAATGAGATCGGTCTATAATTTTTCGGTAGCGAGGGGTCTTTCCCATCTTTAGGAAGCACAGCAATTATGGCCTCAGCCAAAGTGCCTCTTACTTCACCAGATTTATTAATACCTTGGAATAACTGTAGGAGGGGGTCGACCAAAAGGGAGGGGAAAGTTTTATAAAATTTTGCCGTGAATCTGTCAGGGCCAGGGGCTTTCCCAACCTTTAAGCGTTTAATCGCAGCCTCTATTTCTACAGAGCTAATTGGACCATTAAGATTGACCCGTTCCTCTTCCGAAAGCTGTGGAAGATCACACGCATCTAAGTATTCCTTAATTCTAGGTTCCTCCACCGCTTCATTTTTTGCATAGAGGTCCTCATAGAAAACTCTAAACACCTCCGTTATTTTGTCAGGGTCTGAGTGCGAGTGCCCAGAAGCATCCTTAATAACACTAATAGAGTTCTTCTGAACCTTGAACTTTAAGTATGAGGCGAGGGACTTACCTGCCTTATTAGACTCACAAAGCTTAAATCGCCTGCCCTTGTCAAGCCAGACTCCCGCCCTCTCACTAACTATTTTATTATAGTCATATTTTTTATTCGCCAACGCAGCAAGAGACATCTCATCCCTATCTTTTAGATGTTTAATCTCTAGATTTCTAATGTCCTTCTCCAAAGCCTCCAACTTCTCATTATAAGATTTATTCATCTCTGACCTAATTTTGATGCACACTCCCCTTATAGTACTTTTTAGAGCCTCCCACCTAATGAGATCGGACGTGTCCCCTTGTTTATTAATCTGAAGGTATGATGAAATCGCCTCCTGTACAGTGGCCCGGTGCTTTTCACTAGTTAGGATTTCATCATTCAGCCTCCAAGCTGTCTGACGAGAGGATGGTTTAACATTCGTGATCGTTAATGAAATGCACGAATGGTCCGATAAAACCCGGGGCTCAATGGTTGTAGAGTCTAATCTGGGAACGCCATTCTGTGTGATAAGGAGGAAGTCAATCCGGGAATATGAGTCGTGTGGTGGAGAGTAGAAAGTATAATCCCTCTCCGTGGGATTCTGGAGTCTCCATGTATCTACCAAGTGGAAGCGCTTACACATACTAAGAAAGGCTTTATGAGCTTTCGTTGATTTAAAGACGCATCGTGAGTCTCTATCTAAAATTGCATCTATTGGAAGATTGAAATCCCCAGCTACTATGTGCAACGCATTATCCGGGATAGTATCAAGGTGTTTACTCAGTTTGTCCCAAAAGTCCAGATCGCTAGTGTTGGGTGCGTACACGCTAGTGACATAGAACTCTGAATTATCCTTACTCATCTTGGCCGTGACCCATCTACCATCTGCACTAGCTTCCGATGATAAAACCTCAACCTTAGATTTCTTCGCAACAAGTATCAGGACACCATTCTTTTTATTCACAGCCTCTGCACCCACCACCTCATTATAAAATTTATTCCTCAGGTGGTAAAACTGCTTTGCCTCAAGCTTCGTCTCCTGGAGCAAAACGATATCACCCTTCAGCCTTTTAACATAATTTAATATCTTCTGTCTCTTCACAGGCTGGTTCAGGCCCTTAACGTTAAGTGACAGTACTTTCAGTCTGTCCAAACTACATGCTCCCAACGGCGAGCTAAGTGAGTTATTTATCATCAGGAGGTTGCATCATCGTCACATCAAACACATACTTCACAGTGTAACCGCAATGAAAGCCGCAGTAAAGCCCAGTACCGCCCACACCCACAAGAAGCAATAAGATGGAGACCATGCAAGCCGGAACAACCAACAATAAAAGTAAAAAACAAAGAACACATACCCCTTTCCCACAAACCCCCAGCCCCCCACCCTTCCCACCCCAACTGAAAGAGTTAGACATGGTGACTGGAAAGAGAATGCGTCGGAAACCCCCCCGTGCATAGCTTGTACTGAGAGATAAGAACCATGGACCAGAGGAACTATCCCCCTCAGATTAAGGCCTGTTACAACCCTTTAGGCATCAACCCACCCCCACCAGCGCATCTTACGGGCACCTCATCAACCATTCTAGACCAGTCGTTTACGCACCCCGTCAGCCGTTACCAACGCACTTAATAAACCTGTAGAACATTATGCATAACCATTAACTCCCATGGCCCAGTAAACTGAAACTCCTCTATTCAAAAGGTAATAATTCTAAAACATATCACATGGCTAGGTATCCTAAGCATCTGCAACTGCATACTGCCAATAAAACTGTTTTGGAAAGAGCCCGAAGGCAGGGAATAAGCCCTAGGCAGCCTGCCCCATCAAGTAGCATTAGACAGTACATAGCTGTGTTCACTTATGACCTGAGGTTGAAGCCTGCGCTGCCGCCCCCAATGAGGCACTTGTATCCATGTCCTGATCGTCCGGACCATCAAGCATGCGTTTCAATTTCAAAGGATCATAGAAGAAATGAGGAGATCCGTGGATCAACACACGGTACTTTGCAGGGCCAGCAAACCCATACTGGAAGCCCCTTTTCTTTAGCATTGGTCGCAGCGCCAAGAACGCTTTCCTAACCTCCACCGTCTCTTTACTGTAGTCCTGTGAGACGTACACCTTGACCGATTTCCATAAAATATGGTTGTTTTTCCTCATGAAGTCAAGAATCTGTTCCACATGTTGATAACGTAATGGCTTGCACACAATCGCTCTGGGCCCTTTCTGGTTTTTACTTATCTTGCCTGGTACTCTATGAGCCCTATCAAACTCCAATGGATGGTGAAAGGACAGATTAGTAGCCTGGGAGAACCAAGATTCCAGGAAAGCCCCGCAGCTAGCATGCTGATCCTCCGACCCCTCCGGAAGGCCAAAAATGCGTAGGTTCCCCCGTCTGTTCCTGTCCTCCAATTCCGCCAGTTTCCGCATAGTTTGATCCGATGATATGCATAAGCAATTGATGGCTGCACACGACTTTACCTCTAGATCCTCAAGCCTGCTGATCCTCGACTCTGCCTCCACCAATTTTGCGTTGGTTTCACGATTATCCTGCCTGATAGCCGCCACCTCATCTTTAGTAGCCTTAGCTAGCTCCCTCACTTCATCCAGCTTATTAAGTATCAGCTCCATCGGATCGGGATTACTTTTCGCTCCCTTGCTGGGTGAACTAGGATTTGATTGATCAGATTTGAGCCTCTTCATGCTTTTCATCGATTCTTTACTATCAGCCATGGTAGACCGTCAAGTAGATACCTTCGGCAAACAGAAAAGTCCCAAAGTACTTCAGCCTACTCCAGTGGAGTATCTCTTGGTAGCCGTTCCCTCTGCCGACTAAAATGGCGCCTTCCCGTCTTCTAGCAATGTAATTGGAGGATCGCAGAACATGGCGCTCGTATTACCCACCACGCGCCGGGTGCGTGATCAAATCATGGAAACCAGTGTACAGGGAATGTCCGCGCCTCCACTCGTCGGTACCATGGTGCAAGGCAAAAGATTGCATGCGAGATCACCCATTGGCAGGGAAGTCATGCAGGCTCAGAGCAACACAATCTCAGACAAGAAGTGGAACTCCGTGTTCGCTCTATAGGCCTAGCTCCACCCTGGAGGGAGCCGTTTAATCCATGCGTTCTGCCACAATGCCATATACACCATCATCATTTTACACAGGCCTCACTGAGGATAATAGAATCAGCCTCACAACTCAACAGCTCACAGCATCAGGGTAGGCACACATCCCTCCCGGAATGCGGATAGCACGATATGTTCAAGCGCCCCATAGACTCTGCAGCAGAAGCTTGAGGTCTCTCCTTTTATGTCGCGGTAGCCGCCATTTTGTCAAAGCGACATCCATCAGCGATTGTTAATCGCGCTGCGCAGCTCCTCCGCCTCACCCTAGATGCGCTCCTACGCATACACCGGCTGAGGTCCGATAGCCGTCACACTTGGCCTCGATCCACTCCGCAACCGCTCTGCCTCCGACACCTCTCCCGTTACACGGTCCCGAAATCTGCCGAAGTTCTCACAGGCATCGGACGGATCACGTAGGGCTGCGGCCGAGCCGCTTCCCAACGGCGAAACGGCTCCAAACTTCTCCTCTCAGGCCTCCTCACCTTCCGATCACTTTTTCCGCCATCCGTTGTCGGAGAGGAGCGGTGAGGCCCGTTCCTCTGGCCTCATTCGTTCAACGCACGGGCGGAGAGAATCACCGAGCCGCCATCTCCTTCGGCGTCCAAACCACGCCCCAACTGCTAATCTGTCTAATGTAAAATTATAAATATATGTTATAAAAAAGTATGACTGTACAGTACGTGGTTAAGTATTGTACCAGTTATTTGTCTTTTAACTACACACTCCCAAATTCACTTAATGAATTGTGTATTCTGTTCTCACACAGACCCCGCACACTTTAGTAGTCCAGGAACACCACTACTGTTTAAGATGCTGCTGCAACAATACATTTACAAAAATGTGTAAAAGTACTTTACTGTTCCCCGGAGCGACGTACAAGTCAAGTGAATTACCTAAAACAGAGGAGACTTAGGAAGCCACCCAGACAGGGAAAGCAGTCTGGACGAGCGACCCGGACAAGGACATAGGACAAGTCAAGGATGTAAAAAATAAATAAATTAAAGAATCGGGAAAAAATTACGAGCGAAACCAATGCCTAAAATAATTGAAATATATGCACAATGAAAACAGACTACGAAGCTGGAGATGTAGACGAGACCTGGGCCTATCTTGAAGTCATTGGTGTTGATATAGTGTGTGCGTTCACAGAACCTTTTAAGGATACATTCTGCTTCTAGGTTTTATGTACAATTAGTACAGCCAACATGAATGGGTCAGAACTTTTAGTATGTTGCTGTAGCAAGCAGCAAAGACAGTTTTCAAAGAATAATAGCAACAGATTAATGTGATCATAAATAATTCTATCATTTTACCACAATTTGCTACCAGACCAGTCTTGAAGAAACATGTCGTAGTTCAACAAATATCAATCACTATTCGCGTTTCCCCTCTTTATTTCAAAGTAAGCTCGTTGCCAGTAGGATTTACTTGAGCTATAAACAACACATAACTAGCAGTTTCTAGACACTCGCATTGATCTTCATCTTTTAAACTTCTCACAACAATTTAGTCAAAGTAATTAGCAAGTAATTCAATATTTAAGTTTCACCTTGTACATTTCTACAATATCAGTGAAGATATTTGTTTCAGAACTGTTCGTTTTCGCGTCAGATTACATTTGCAATGCAATTTAAGGAAATATTTTATTTTAGTCAATTTAATAAAACAATGAGTAAAATGAAGAAAAAGTCTTTCACCCATGCAGGCATCATGGATGATTCTCAGCAGAAGAACAAACCTGGACTTACTCTCTATTACATGACGTCAAACTCAACATACAAACACGAAGTACTAAAATAAATAAATCAAACATGCTTCTGTTACAACATATAAAACAGCTCTTCAATTTTATGAGCCAGTTTTATGGTTAACAATATGTTATGAGATGCGAAATGCTTTACTCTGCAAGTAATTGTACCAGATCCAAAAGTCTGGTCCTTGTAGAGTTTTGTGGCCTTTATTTCCTTAATGGAATTGGCTTGGAGGGTTTCATGACCTGACAGACGTTTGGCAGATACTAAACACACATCAGTATCATAGAATAATTTCTTGGCCAAAACAGGAAGGATAAGAGTTTCATTGATAATCCGAAGAATACAAACAAGACACGCAGGTGTTTACAATTTTAAATGCCATGAAATAATCATCAAGGTCACAGTGGCCCTCAAAATGCATTCTAAAAGGTGGTGATTTCAAACCTTGAGAATCATGTTGTGCATGAAATGTTACTTAAGATGACTACACAGCAGAGGCAGGACATTTTAACTGAGGCATCGTCAGACCGGAGGTGTTAAAGTCAGAAGGCGAAGTTTCCAGAAATGAGAGGCAGAAGGGAGACTCAAGGACTTTGTGAGAAATGGAAGTTAGCTTTTCTTTAGACCTATTTTGGAGAAGAAGAATTTGGTTAAAGTTGAGATGATGTTAAAATTGAAACTGGACATTTGTGCAGAATAATTTAATCAGAAAGTAAGCAGAAGATTTCTTTTCAATGGTGAAACCTCCAAAGCTAGTGCCAGAGCCTGGGGCAGGAATGTAAAACACCAATAACACCTGGGTGTGGAGGAGTAACTTAGTGCTATGGGGAATTAGCACAGCAAAGGCTATTTGGGTTGAGTTCAATAAATATTTGGAAGTGCAACCCTCAACAGAATGGTGAGCTGTGCCTTGAAAAAGTGAGCGCTTTATACGTGCACTCTTGCAAGATGTAGGTTATTTTAAGAGATGGTGTCATGCAGCAACGTGTGTGTCAGAGTCCTGAATGAGGCATACGAAGAATCTGACCAGCCCCTCAGATTGCTCTATGAACATGCACAAACACCTCTATCTGAAATGTGCTCTGTTTTTTCTCTTCAGGAGAGAGGCCTTGGAGTAAATCGGATGTATAAGCCATCGTAGCAAGTAGATATTCTTAAATTAACTGAATGTTGATATTTTCTTAATGAAGTTTGGTTACCTTTGATATCCATCTACACCCAGAACTGTGACTGTGCTTCAAAAATGAAGGTGGACAAAACAAACTGATCTAAAATTGACAATGACATGCCTGCATGAGTGTCCGATATAGGCTCCTTTTTTAATAAATAAAAAGGACTCAGAGCAGCAATAGGGGCTTCAGTAAGTTGCACCTTTTGACTTACTTAAAATATGTTTCAACATTTGTTGCACTACTGTACAGAGTTTACAGACATCTAAAAGATGTAGTGAATACCCCCTCCAGACTTTTTCTGTCAATCACAGCGACAATCTGACAATATCAAAGGTGAGACTGCAGGAGGTACCCACTAACCAGGATAGTTCATTAGCAAAAGAAAGTGGTATTTCTAAGCATTGTTGTCTCACCGGATACCTTGATTAAGCAGTCATGGCCCGGGTCTAAGAAGGTTGTAAGAGGGCTGAGTCCAGGTACAGTACTACACAATTACTAAAATTACTTGCGCTCTTTGAAACGATCCACCTACCCCAAATCAGTCACTGACTGTATTTTTTCTTTGACCGAGGACAGCACTTGAAGGCTTTCCAGCCAGATTTGTGATATACAAATGCAACATATATACATACAAATCCATTAAAATGTAATGTCAATCAAGAGTTGTTATACTGAGTAAGCAAACATCACTTTAATGATAACTCATGAACTGCAGCGCTTTTGCATTCATAGAAGTTGGATGATGCTATCAAAACAAAAGATCATCAGCATCCTTATGCTGCATTAATGCAATATAGTTTGAATGCAAACACTGACATCTTCATCATTGTAGGAGCCATTTAAATGATGTATTTTTATTAGCCAACTATACATTTGCCAAATGATATGTCAAGGTCCTGGCTAACAGAGTCCTCAAGGTCATTTACAAACTGATTCACTTAGACCAATGTGGATTTATGCCTCAATGTAGTACACTTACAAAATAAATATGTTCCTGGAGGATTTATTTCAGCTAGATAATTTTGTTTCTATTGGTCCAATGATCCAATACCATCAACACAACCTTCATGTATTAATGACGTAAAGTTGTTTTCACAAATATGTTTTTTGTATATAGAGAATCCAATCAGTAATAAATCATATTCATTTTCCACAAACCAGATCAAAGATAATATTTGAATCAGCAGTACAAAAAGTAAACACACAGACGCCCCCTTAAGATTCTACATTCAATACATTTTTTGAACCCAAAGAAGCGTATAAATCCTCTTAACTATATGGTTACAGAACACAACCAAGTCCCTTCCATCTATTTTTTCATAATTTAATTATGCAAGAAGGACTCCAAACACCATCAGGTGTGATGTAATCTTATTAGAGAGGAAAAGATGTCGACGTTTCGGTTACATATGGCATCCACGCTCTGCAAGACCATCTTCAGGACGTAATGAAAAAAATCCAAATAGTACTTGCTGCCTAATTAGATCCAAGACAAGGGCAAAATCAGTGCCCTATCTATCACAACATGACTGATAAAAAAAAGTTGAAAGAAACCATGGATCTCATTACACTGACCATCCAACTACAGGGGCATTTGTTCGAAACAAAACTAAAACCTGTTTTTAAATCTTCAATATTTACAAAGATGATAGGAATATTGCGTACCTGTAAGCCTACAGGAATTATATTAGCATTTAAACAACCAGTCAAGAATTTGGCTTGGAGTTCAGTCCTAATCAATTTCTTTTGTAATATTCCAAGGTTGGATTTAGTGGAATCTTTTTGTGTATTGATAGTTGTTTAATGTTGGCCTAGTAACGAAGGGCCACTAGCTATCCTAGCAATAGGGCAACCCGGTATACCCCCTATTTGGTTAAACATTATAGAGCAGATTGCTTGTCTGCAAGGGCCCTTTTCAGAATAAGTGGCTGCATACATTTAAAAAAAAATTATATGTATGTTAGCAGGCTTAAGAAGACCTGCATCTGAGTGTTATGTAGTTTTTTCTTTTTTTTGTGTAGAATTGCTTTTAATTCTGTTGTATTTGTTGTGAGGTGCAAATGTCTGAGCAAGAAACCCTATCATACAGTGATGAATACATTGCTAGGATAGCTAGTGGCCCTTCGTTACTACACAGATGATGTGTTGCTTTTTGTGCTGACCCAGAGACCACAGGACCGAGATTACTGCATATGTTAGAACTATATGGGCAGGCCTTGGGCCAGCCTGTCAATTGGTCCAAATCGCTCCCGGTTCCCTTAACTGGATCCCTGCATTGAACATAGCAGATTCAAGTGCACATCTGTAGATTGAGTTTCCTTTACTTAGGCATTTATATATCACTATGGTCGCTTGGTCTCTGAGCCTGTTGCCACTAGTCCACAAGATGTGGGAAGACCTAGAGAAGTGGAAACATCCGTCAAATAATATATTGGGGAGGGTAGCTGCTTTTAAGATGATGATACTACCTCATTTTTTTATATCTCATGCAAAACCTTCTACACCCACTCAATGGTTCGTGGGGATACAATCTAGAGTGCACTCCTTTCTTTGGGCTGGTTCGGTGCCGCGCACAGCCTTTGGGAAATGTGTGCAGTCTACCTTTGACAGGGGCCTAGTAGCAGCAGATCTGCACTATTAATGGTCCTCTCAACTGGTGGTCCTCAATGAACGGCTTCATTGAGGTAGGGACAATCCAGCTTACAGAGTTGAACTACGATCACTTGACTGGGATGCCATAGTAGACTGGCTTTATGGTACTCCTGTGCCCCATGCCCACCCCAACCTCACTAGAATTGTGTTCATGTTCTGGTGAACAGCATTGCAATGGTCTGAATGGGAGGGAAGGATTCCGCCTCAGACATCCCTGTGGAGGGGTAACTGGTTGGTCCAGGAAACTAACTTGGGCACGTTTGGCCCCAGGGACATCTCCAGACTCGCAGACATTTGGCAGGGAGTACATATGCAGTCCTTTCAAGACTTACAGGTAGACTTCAACTTGCATCAGCCCCAATAATATAAGTTCCTGCAACTTCGTCATGCACTGTCTTTCCAGCAGGAGTCTATCGGGTAAGCTCCTGAGTTCAACCCCTTGGAGGCCAAGTTGCTTATGGGTACCCTAGGACAAAGTAGCATCTCCTGTGTCTACTGCTTCCTCGTCAATAACTCACCAAATATATTCACCCCTTTAAGGACCTGTTGGCCCCTTGTAGGATGGTGAGTAGAGGGAAACATCTGATTCAGTTGAATTTCTTGCATATTATATACCTAACACTGCCCGCCATCCAACTCCATGGACTGGTGCGCATAACTGGAAGACCCAGTCTACGCCATGCGAGGATTCCCATACAAAACACAAAAAATATAGGGGACATGGTGGGAATATTATGGGTTACAAAGTACTGTATGTTAACTGCATATGTGGTTGTTAAGTTAGATTTACCACTGCTTACTTGCACTATATCGATCTCGTCTTGTGTTGTTTATCTTCTAAAATCAGTAAAACTTGCTTAATAAAAAAGAAAACTATACATTTGCATCATTTGTTCAGTTTTTATATTTTCTTAATATTATATCTTTATGTCCTGGTACCAAACATTATTAGCACACATAAAGGACATTTGAAAAGAAATAGATAAGAGTGATAGCTAGGTGGGATATCGGAACACTACAGATTATTTCTGAGGAAAATAAAATGAATTTATTAAATCAAAAAAGGACAAGACAGTTGGAACCACTGTGCTTCTATTGAAATAAAATTACAAAGCAAACCTCAGGAATCTGAAAAAAGCATGTCAGTTGTGAATGTAAACCTTGTATTACCTACAGTGAGTAATTTTCAGTCCAAATTAATGACCAGATGCATACTTAGAAAGTATATCGCAAAGGGACGGTTGAATTGCAAGATAACAACCACACACTAGGCTGCATAAAATATTTTAGACAATAAATGCATGTAAAGTATTCACAAAGTCAAATGTTCCACAAAACAATGCAACCGACCATGGTTTACGCTGACCAAAGCCATGAACTCTATAAATGTAAATCCTGAAAACAGCATTCTGCTCTACCTAAACAGTTTCATCAACGGATGGCATCCATGACTCTCCCTCATCAAGCATATACTTGAATCCCATCAGTAAATAGGAATTACTCCACAACAAAAAAAAACACAATCAGCATCCATGCATTAATTTGTTGTTCAAGGCGATGGAGCTCCCAATTCCTGACACCACTCCCGTGCAAAATCACCGGGCTTTTAAAAAAAAGCCACCTCTAATTTTTAGGTCTTGCGTGCGTTGCAGGGCAGAGCCCTGCTCCGCCTTCGCGAGAGAATTTGCAGGAGAGGATTTTCAGAAGAGGGCTTTAAGCCCCGCCCCTCATTTCCATTGGCTGGCGTCACCGTTTATGTTAAACGGTGGCCTGCCATTGGAATTTAGGTGTTTGGGTTGCCTCCCTTAGGCTTTCTGTGCCAGCCCACACGGACTGGCTTGCCTGCTTTGCGTTGTCGCAAAGCACTTTCTTATCTTTATGGGGCCATGTGTTTTTAACACATGGCCCCATAAAGACAAGAGATCGGCTGCAGCGCGGTCCTCTTTCACTTTCGGGACCACGCTTGTTTTCTCAGTAGTGAAGGGGAGTGCAGTAGCTCTGCTCCATTTCGTCAAGCCATAAAAAGCAGGTAGAAGGGTTAAGGCTGAATTTTAATGACTGCTCATGTCTAGGGGGGACACGCAGGTCTCGAACAAGCGCAGAATGATATTATTTAGCCCCTGAGTTTTCACCCTGAACATCGGAATGTGGTAAAGACGTGTATCGATTTATGATCGACTATTACTTGAGAGCATTTCATGCATGTTTTTGGGATCATGATGCACATCATTTGAACGGCCTCGTAAAGCGTCTGCACGTACCCCGATCTTAATTCATACATAAGCAGAAGCTTCCAGGCGACCTGTTAACTCGAAGGTGTGAGAAGAATGCCAGGGTTGCATGCTTTCAGATGCCTAACCATCTCCCAAGTCAACAACGTCCTTGCACTCTGCAAACAGGTAGCAAGTATTTACTGTGGCCGTTCTGTGTATGTTTACTCCCCCGTTGTTGCCTGTGTGTGCAAGACACTAGCCTGGCCAAGAACAAGGAGACAGGTGAAGAGGTTGGGGCAGGTGAGGCAGTCTGTTTTCGTTAGGAAACGTGCACGATGCAGTCTTTTACAACCTATTGAGAGGCGAGTTCCTGGGGTTCCTTAGCTCCCTTGGGGCCATATGTAGGTAGCCAAATACCGGTCGGTAACGGCCGAAATTCGGTAAAACACACGTTACCGACCGGTATTTAGATAGTTGAGATGTAGGAGGCCAAAAACACATATTCGGTAAATATGAATCGGTAAATACCGATTCAAATTTACCGACTTCAAAAATACCGCTTCAAATTTACCGAATACATATTTTCCGAATCGGTAAATATGAAGTGGTAAATATGAAGTGGTAATACGGAAAAATGTTATGTATGTAAATTCGGTAATTAAGAAATCCTTCAAAATCGGTAAATAAGAGTCGGTAATTAACACTGATGGAAAGCAGGTGGTAATTTTCAACAGTGCATTTAAGCAATCCCAAAATGCAACAGCATGGACAACATGGCTGCTCTGTATGTCATTGCAAGGCGGCTACGTCTACAGGCTGCAGGACTGAGGATATGGAGACGGGAGGAACGCATCTACAGACAGCGCATCACACTCTTCCAACTGACTGACGCAGAGATACATAAAAGGTACAGGCTACACCCCCAAACCATCTTGGACCTGATAAGGGACCTGCACCCACTCCTGGACCAGCCAACAAGAAGGGCCCATGCCATACCACCACATGTGCAGGTGCTCTGCAGCCTACACCTACTTGCATCTGGCAGTTACCAGGGGGTGAGAGCTGCGGTGGGCGGTGTTTCCCAGAGTTGCATGTCCCGTTTCTTCAGGAAGTTCCTGGATGCCATGATGCAGAGAATGCACCACTACATCAGCTTTCCAAACACACAGGCTGAACTGCAGAAAACTAAAACTGACTTTTATCAAATGGCACAGTTCCCCCATGTCATTGGCTGTATAGATGGCACACACATCCCAATCTGCCCACCAGCTGCCACTGAGCACATCTACAGAAACAGAAAGTCCACCCACTCCATCAATGTGCAAGTAATCTGCGATGCAGGGAACATCATCACTGATATCGTTGCCAAATTCCCTGGGAGCACCCATGACTCCTACATCTTCCAGAACAGTGGGATCTACACACGACTGCTTGCGGGAGAATTCGGAGAAGGATACCTGCTAGGTAAGTAACAGTGACGCTACATAGTACTCAGTGCAAATGATAGTGTATTGAGGCATGTGACTGATGTCTCCCTTTTACTTACCTAGGGGACAGTGCATATGCCGTGCGGTCATTCATCCTCACTCCCTACCTACACCCATCAACCCAGAGAGAGAGACGATATAATGTGGCACACAAATCTACTCGCAATGTGGTGGAGCGCACGTTTGGACTACTGAAGAGCAGGTTTCGCTGCCTCCATAAGAGTGGAGGTGCACGCCAGTACACACCCATCCTCTGCTGCAAGATTATTGCCACTTGTGCAATGCTGCACAACCTTGCCACAAAGAGAGGCACAGAGGTCGAAATGACATATATTGAGGACAATGATGATGAGCCTGCGCATGCAGAGGCCAACGCAGCAGGAGTACAAGCAGCAGCAGATGGAAGAGTGAGACGGGCAGAGATCATATCCAACTATTTCTGAATGAGTAAGGGGACACAGCCTGTAGTTGGATGCCATGACGTAGTTTAATCAGGCAGCACTACGCCACAACACAAAGGAAACTGTATTGCAACAACAATGAAAAATTAAATTTTGTGAGTTAAGGGTTACTTCACCCAAATGTGTCATTGTTTCGCATGGGGCATTAATGTTTGCGCCCACGCGCAGCAGTGCGGGATGGAATTGAGGGGGCGTCCTCACTGGCTGGGGTACCAGTGGCACCACGTTGACGCCTGTTGCTCCGACGAGTGTCTGGGACGGGGGGGGGTTATGCTGCTCCTGCTGGTCGTGTCTTCTGTGTCGCCAGCATCCAAAGCGCCAGCTGCTGCAGACTGGCTGGTGAGCAGCACTTCTAGTGCACTTGTGACCCTAACCATCCCCCTGGACACATCTGTGCTGCACTGTGCAAGGCCCTCCTGCATCGCAACAGAGCGCCTGCAGATCAGCGATGTGGCAGTCGCCAGCCGGTTCACTGCCCTCGAGGTCTGATCCTTCCTCTGATGTCCCCTGCGCCGTGTGGCCCTGTCCTCATCGAACTTTGAGCACAGCTCCATGATGGATTGGGACATGTCCCGCATGCACGCTGCCATATCAGCAATGCCCCCTGCCATGGTGGTGATGCCCTTTTCAATGTTTCCAAAGGTGTTGTGTAGGCCACGCATCTGTCGCTGTACGGACACCATTGCCCTTGCCTGTACGCGTTGTATTTTCACCATGGTGCCCTCAAGACCTGAGAACACTCCATGGCCCTGCCCAAGGGGAGGTGGACTCTGCGGCCGAGCCCTGCGGCGCCGCCTGCCAACTGTGTGTTCTCCCTCAGACTCGGACGGCACACTGGCATGGGTTACATCCTGGGGTACAGTGGACGTTTCCGGGCCCCTCGACTCATCGGATGATGAGTCGGTCACATCCAACCTAGCTGCAGGACGCCTCCTCAACCTGTGCTGTGCAGGAGGTGAAGATGGTGGTGAAACCTGCAGGACTAGGGATGCTGGCTGGAGCGGCGATGCTGGCTGGGGTGGTGTAAGTGCCTGTGGTGCCGTTCCCTGGCCGGAACTGGTGGTGGCCTTCTCTGTGCTGGGTGTGTGGTGTGCTCTCTCTCCCTTCTCATGGCCAGTTCTGTGCGCAGTAGTGCCTGTGGACAGAAAAGCAACAGCAGCTAAGTGTACCTGAAGCTTTGTCTTGCTGACATAACAATACAATTTCTAGACAGTATCTCAATGTCCTCGTATCATGTTTGGCCTTTCAGGGACTACATCTCCCATGATGCATTGCAGGCATGCACTAATACCTGTACTGGAGTGGGATTCTCATGGCACATTTTGGGAGTTGGGATAGGGGTAGGGGGGGGCACATTGCTGTGCAAGCGTCTTACCTTGTTTGGAGGTGCCTCTGGCGGAGCTGTCAGCGTCCCCAATCCCCACGATGCTTTCTGGCTCAATCGTTGTCTCCACTAGCTCCTCCAGTTCTGTCAGGGCTGGTGCTCTGTTGCGTCCACCTCCTGTCTGGCTGGCCTCTTTTTTTAAATCTGCCACCTTCCTCTTGGTGATAATGCGGATGTCATACCACCGCTTCTTCAGGACATCGATGTCTGGGGGGGTCACTCCTATGGCATTCACCTGTGCCTGGATTCCAAGCCAGATCTTTCTTTTTTCTGACTCAGGCACTTGCTGTGACAGTTTCCCAAATAGTTTCTGGTGCTGCTTCACGACCTCCTCCACCAGAACTTGCAGCTCCTTTGGGCTGAATTTGAGCTTTCGCTTCCTCTCCCCTCCTTCCCTCTCTGTGTCCTGGCTGGCCATTCTTGCAGTCTACAGGTCTGAATCTGGCAGTTGCTCTCTTCCTCTCCTCAGCACTCCCAGCCTCTCCAGAGTCTGCTAATTGTGTGCACCTGCCTGGGTGTGGCCACTCCCTGGTTGGGTGGGGTTGAGGTTGCACAGGATTGGCTGCTTGAAGTCATGTGTTGTTGAACTGCCGATTCGGTATTTACCGATTCGGTATTTACCGATTCGGAAAATAACGCTTCGGTATTTACCGATTCGGAAAATACCGCTTCGGTATTTACCGATTCGGTAAATTCCGATTCATGTTTACCGAATTTTACCGATTCGGTAAAGTTTACCGATTGTTGACCTACATATAACTTACCGATTCTTAAATACCGATTCGGTAAAATTCGGTATTTATGAATCGGTAAAAATAATTTACCTACATATGGCCCCTAGACTCCTGGCTACGCACCCTGTTAGATTACATCGTCCTCTGGGTTTAGCCGATCTTTAACAGTGGAAAATGCTCCACTCTTGGCATTCTCAGATGCCGCACTTTGCAGTAGTTGCTTTTGTCAGCTGAAAGCCAACTCATCCGAGCACGTATTGCATCGTGTTTATGCTTCCAGGCCTTTGTAGCTATGTTATCCGAATGTCAGCAACGTCTCCATTTCCTGGTTCACAAAAGGAACAAATTAAATGCGTGTACAGCAATCATCTAATTAGGACGCATTTATTACAGTAACGTGTGTTAAGGAAGACAAATATGGACTTCTACAAACAAAAGGCATTCTTTATATTTGTACATGCATTTAGAAGGAACAGAAAACTGGCTACTTTCCGGTACTCTGGAACGTGTCAAGTGAGCAGGTCGCCCAGTACAGTACTGTTTTTAAATGTGGTGCTTGCTGTTATTGCCTCATGTTTATAACAGCTGAACAAATCACTAAACTATTAAAATACAACAAACAGGCGTGGCTGAACTCTGACTCTGGGCCAGATCTATTCCCTGTGTGACAAAAGCAAGGGGTGCTGATAGTCTGGGGGCTCTTAAACACACCAGGCAGCACATAATGTTTCCGTCTTAGGGCATACACTTATAACTGAGAAGAGGTGCTCTCCTGACCCTCTGGTCTCAGCAGCAGAGCAAACCGTGCCCGGTGCAGAGGGGGGGATGTGAAGCTGGCCGCAGGGTGTACAGTTCCCCTCATGCGGAGTACCACAACAAAAAATCACGGGGTCCCTCCAGAATGTGACAACGGACTCCTGAGTCTCCCAACTCTCACAGATATTCACTGGCATTGTGCATAATGGGATCCCCATGAAGGGTTGCTTCCATGTCACGCCCAGCCCACCCTCGGAAAGGCAGGTAAAGGCAGTAAAGGGAGGTAGCGCTCAATTCGCTCGAAGGTGTGCCTACAACTAAACAGACTCTGTCCTTCCGGGTTGGTATAGCCCTTTTCTGATGCCTTTCCCTTTGGCCCTCGGTCGCCCTCCCCTCCTCACTCAGGGCTTGACCCCTGGCTCTTCGTTATTGCAGATAATGTCACTATTGTACCCTACGCCTCAGTGTTCTTTTCTGGAAGAGCCGGATGCTTGGGGGGGTTTTGGCTCTTCCGGGACAACCCTGTCGTTCGGAGTCCTGGTGAGGCAAGGGTATGGCTTTCGTCGGAGGCTCCGCATGGGATGACATGGAAGTTCTTGCCAGACTGGGGGCTTTAGGGTTCTCTGCATAGAACAGGAGGCCACTGGGCAAGGGTGTTCATCATTAAAGTCTATTGTAGCCCATTTAAACAAGCATTGGCATAGCCAATAGGTCAAGCCTTTGGGCCCTTATAAGTGTTTAGTTATCCAGCACAATATCCTTGGTGCAACAACATCAACTGTTGCATGGCTAAACACTTATAAGGTTCCAAAGGCGAGACCTATTGGCTATGCCAATGCTTGTTGATATATGCAAAGAAAAAGATGCATGCTTATGGAATTCTGCAAGTTCACTTTCAATTCTGAAGGTGCCAATGATTCTGAAACGGTCATCTCCACAGTTTCTGCTGTTGCTGCTGAGCCCACAAGCTTCTACCAGCCATTCTGATGGCTTGGCAAAGACGCACATAGAAATCTTTTCAGGGGTGCTGGATCCTGAGCATATCACATCTGCTGTCGCTCTAGGTGGTGCTGCTATAAGGGTTTGGAGGGCTTTAGTTCTGCAACTGTCTCTTATATTACAGAGAGTACTAATGAAAAGAGATGCCTTTCAGTGGAGAGATCTAAAGATTCAAGGTGCAGTTGCACCAAGATAAGATACTGCTGCAGAAAAAGATGTGAAGTTGGCAGAGAAGTGCTCTTCAGTATTTTCCTAGTGCTGCCTTATTTTAGTATTTCATCTTGGAAATGGAAACTGCATATTTCACAACAAAGGAAACTGCAATTGAATGTCTGGGAGATGATGGTGCTCAGGGAAAAATGTGACTACACTCATGAGCCAGACAAGGTAATCCCATGACCCATATTCTTTTGTAAGGCAATCCACTGAGTCCATCAGAAGCCACAGATTTTAAAAATACTGCAGGACTCTTTGCCATTATTTTTGGAAGTGGTCTTGAAATCCAAGTCCATGCATCTGAGATGAAGATGCAACTATGGGCCGAATCCAACATTTACAACTGTCCCTCGGAGGATATGTCCTCGTTCTACAGTGACAAATATTTTCAGAGTTTCTAAGCAAACAATTCAAGGGATTTGCCTCTAAGAGGAACCAAGACCAAAATTAAAAGACCACTCAAACTCAGGTTCTCATCAGACAACAGCCACTTCTATCTCTAGTGGCCAGTTACACCAACCAATAAATAAATCTTAAAATGTTCTTAAGGTCTATTAAAGATGATGAAGGAATTTAAGCTTCTCTACTCTACTACCATCTTTAAATGCATCGAATTTATCCTTGGATTACACTTCAAACCAGGAACCAGCTGGCAAAGCAAACGGCTAACAAACAGTAACATGGAAGCTAGCCCAACATACTTTGGAATACTATATGAACTATAACTCTACCATTCACAGTGTTCTCACAAATTATGTCATTTGAGATGTCAGAAGTGTTGTTATGAATGCTAGGATTTTACACAGAATAAGTGATGTAATATGAAGGGTATACGCAGTCCATCGTAAAGGCGCAAGTTTAATGTGGCTTACCTGCTGAGTTGAGAACATTGTGTACGGAGGTGCGTGGGCTGTAGTAATTTGAAGATGGTGTGTAAATTATCAGGGTTAGGTATGACAATAAATTTAGAATTTCTAATGTTTGTGTAGTTTAACTTTGGCTTGTATAGAAAGAATAAATGGAGTTCTATAGCTAAGTTATATACATATATATACATATTCGCTGAAAAAAACATAGGTTTCAGGGACGTTATAGTTAGAAATTAGCATTTAAAAATCCTTAGAAATTCACTGAAAAAACCATAGGTTTTAGGGAAAGTTATAGTTAGTTGGAAATTTCACTCGTACAAAACCATAGAAATTCCCCTGTTATAGTTAGTTCAGCTTACTATAACTCGCGCCCCCGCAATGCACTGCTGATGACGTCACGTATTACATCACTCGTGACACGGTCAGTGACATCACTAATGATATTATCCATGTAATAATTTGATGCATCTTCTCACACCCTAATATAACCTTTGATACACCCACTCTAAATTACAGGCTGCCATTCTCAAAACCATAGACACTCCAACACCAATAACTACATACCCACTCAACGATTCTTAGGTTTATACACACATCCACTCACTCATCCGTACAGTCACTCATATTTATGGTCACTCAGTACAGAACTATCATATGCACTAATACACCTATATAGACACTCACACACAGCCACTCATCCATAGAAGTACTCACACACCTAGTCAGTCATGCAAATAATTAATCACACTGCCATTTACTCACCTATACAGTTATACACACACCAGCTCAATTACTCATACAAATGCTAGCACATTCTTATGCTCTTATACAATCACTGATACAAGCACACACTTATCCATACAGCCACTCTCACAATCACATACTCTCACTTACAGCCATTTTGTACTCCAACACACATATATACTGCTTTTCACATATGTAGTTACTCACACATGTACCACTGAGATATACATTTACTCACTAACACACCCATACACACACTCACCAACCCATACAGTCCATCACAGATGTACTTTTGAAACCATGCACCCAGTGAATCACCCACCCACACATCTATGCACAGTCACACACACCCCACCCACACAAACACTCAGGCACTCACACAGATACTCAGACAACCAATCAATAACCCATATAGACACTCCTGTAGCTATTCGCAAACCCATGCAGCCGCTTACACACCAACAGACAGAAGGATACAGACATTCACACAGTTTAGTCACTAACCCATGCATTCAGTAACATAAGTTTAATCACTCAGAGTCATTCACGCACCTACTAAATCATCCATTCAGACACTTATACACCCACTCATTCTTCAATACGCCTTTCCCTATATATATTAAACATATTTAAACTTTACAGAAACACACAGTCACTGGATTATGTCATCAGTGATGTCATTGGTGATGTCATTAGAGATGTCATCAGTGACGTCATCAGCAGTGCATTGCGGGGGCACGAGTTATAGTAAGCTGAACTAACTATAACGGGGGAATTTCTATGGTTTTGTGCGAGTGAAATTTCCAACTAACTATAACTTTCCCTAAAACCTATGGTTTTTTCAGTGAATTTCTAAGGTTTTTTAAATGCTAATTTCTAACTATAACTTTCCCTAAAACCTATGGTTTTTTCAGTGAATTTCTAAGGTTTTTTAAATGCTAATTTCTAACTATAACGTGCCTGAAACCTATGGTTTTTTAAGTGAATTTCAAAGTTTTTTTTAAATGCTAGTTTCTAACTATGCCTACAGAGGTAGGACATGTGACGAAAGAAGACAAAACGCACAGAAAGAAGCAAAAGAAATGCAGAAAGAAGCAACGCAAGTCCACAAAGACAAAGAAAACTGCAGGAAGAAGCAAGACGTGCAGAAAGAACCAACAGAGGAGCAGAAAGAGGCCTTGTTGCAAAATCATCCTGTGCCCACAACTTTTTCAGACGGGTACTGATGGTAACTGACTGACTAAAAAGGCCTAGAGCCAGTGCTATGCTAAAAGACACTTAGAATACAGTGAAAACACCTACATAAACTAGGGAACACTGTGTGTTGGGGTACCCCTGTGATTAGCATGACCTCCTCTGTAAGGCCCCAGTACATAATAGGGTAGAGGGATTAAAATTACCTCTAAGTCAGAGGTGCAGAAATATGCTACTTTAACTAGTAGTCGCGTTTGCAGAGTGGTGGAGAAAGGGTACTGGGCGTCCAACCAACACTCAGGAATTCTGCTGCGTAGGACTTACAGGAGGCACCAGAAGGGATTCTTGACCCCCAAACTCCCTCAGGACTAAATTGGACTTCATCCCCCATCCCGCAGTCTGCCACGAGGCACGTTTGCAGAGTGGTAGAGAAAGGGGGCCATGGCCTCCTAAGACGTCTTAGCAATCCCACTGTGTGGGACTTACTGGAGGTAACAAGAGCGGTAGTTGGCCCCCAATGACATCCTTGGGGTGCCAACTTCCCAAACTATTACCTCTAGTCAGTCCCACACAGGAGCACTGGTAAGTACTCGTACAAGGCCACGCCCACTTTGCCTACCACTCTACAAACGTGCTCCCTGGCACGCTCTTGGATGGGGATTGAAGTCCCCTTCACTGCTGGGGGTACTTTAGGGGCCAACTAGCCTACCTTTTACCTCCAGTAAGCCCCACGCAGTGGGATTGGTTGGAGGTAGACAAAGGCCATGCCCCCTTTCTCCACCACTCTGCAAACGCGACCCCTGGCGTGTTGTAATTTGGGGGATTAAGTCCCCTTGAATCCTGAGGGTCCCTGGGGTCCAACTAGCCCACCAGGTACCTCCAGTAAGCGCCACAGAGCTGTGTTGCGGAGAGGTGTAAAAAGGGGCAATTCCCCAACTTAAAAAGCGCCACAGGGCACGTTTGCAGAGTGATCCTTGAAGGGGGTGGGGCCTCGGCGATGCCGGTCTTTTTTTATTTATTTTTTCTTTTAAGAAGGGGAGCTGTGTGGCCCCCTTCATTTTCTATTTCATGGGCCCTGGGGACTCCATCCCCCAGGGCCTGACCCCTATTTTTTAATTATTTTTTTTTTTAAATGGAAGAGGGCCCGTGGCCCCCTTCCCAAGGCCATATTCGGCCTCGGGGACCCCATCCCCCGGGGCCTGGCCTCTCGTTGTGGACCGTGGGGGAAGCCCCACTGCCCCCCCGGTCCCTGCCGGCTCCCTGCGTCCTGCGGGAGCGGGAACTGCTTTTCCACATGGGGAGCGGCTGACATGCAGCTCCCCGTGTGGAAAAGCAATCTCGTTTGGATTTAGGAAGAGAGAGCAGGTTTCCTTCTCTCTCTGCCAAAATCCAAACCAGTGTTTGCTAAGACAGGGCGAGAGCCGCACGGCTCCTGCCCTGCCATAGCAAACAGCAGTGTCCCGGGTCGGGCACCCCGGGACACTGCAGGAGCCTGACCTCGGGGGTAGTGGTCCCCAGGGCCATCACAGGCTCCAGGAGGGGGGCCGCGCGGCCTCCCTCCCAACCAATGCACAGCCCCCAATTTGCATTAATGTGCACCGGGGAGGTGGCAGTTCCCGGGGCATGTGGGGGGGCTCGAGCCCCCCCACACGGGTATATATATTTTTCTTAAAAGAAGTCCCGGGGCTGGCAGTCCCCGGGACTGCGGGTTGGCAGTGTGCCCCCCGCAAATAATGAATGAAAGCCCCGGGGAGTGGTGGTCCCAGGGGCTTGGGGGGGCCTTGAAGGCCCCCCAAACATTTAAAAGACAAGCCCTGGGGGGTGGCGGTCCCCAGGGCTGCTGGGGTGCCGTGTGCCCCCCCCCCCCACAAATATTTTATCAAAGCCGCGGGGGTGGTGGTCCCCGGGGGTCTCCCTGGGCCCCTGCAATTTTATTTCAACATGCCCCTGGGACCTGGCCCACCCGGGGGCTTCATTAAAGGAAGCGTGGGAGCCCGTGCTTCGTTTTTTTATTTTCTCTGCCGGATTTGCACACTCAGCGCAAATTTGGCTGTTTTTTTTTTTTATTGCTTTTTTGGGCCCTGGGGTGCTTGTGGGACCCCCTGAGCAGGTCTAGGGGGTCAGGGTGTTTCTACTCTGTCCCCTTTTCTTGTTTTTTGCGTTTCTTTTTCTGTTTTCTTGTGCCTCGGTTACCGAGGCACAAGATGGCTGCCAACACTTCCTGGTTTGGAGTGTTGACAGCCAATTCGAATAAAGCTCGTGATCGGGAGGGTGCGCGGATCCACCACGCCTCTAAATATGAAAACATTTATTTTTTGATTTTCTCAGCAACTACTGACCGGATTTACACCATTTTAAAGGTCTCTTTCTGAACCAAGGGCTACCTTTATGCCAAATTTGGTGTAATTCCGTTCAGCAGTTTCGGCTGTAACTGTGTCTAAAGTTTCCTATGGGAAATTGATTTTCTGACCTCTATTTTTTTAATTTCTCAGGAACTACTGAACAGATTTACACCATTTAACACAAAGGTCTCTTTCTGAACCAAGGGCTACCTTTTGCCAAATTTGGTGTAATTATGTTCAGCAGTTCGGGCTGTAGTCGTGTCTAAAGTTTCCTATGGGAATTAAAATGGGGAAAACACATTTTGGGACCCCCCTTTTTTCTCGGCCCCCGCTTACCGAATCACCCCAAAACGTTTAGGATAGGAGCTGACTGGAGCGCCTCAAGAGTTTTGAAAATTTCGCTAAGATTCATCATCCGGCGCCAAAGTGATTGGGAAAACAAAAAACGATTTTCCTATGGAAACTAGGTCCTAACTATAACTACCTACTGGCGACCGCCAGTAGGTAATACATCTTTTATATACATACATATATATATATATATATACACATACACACCCATATATATACACACATATATATATACACATAAAACCAAGAGAGTCGCCCCACATGGAGATGCCACCACGGAGAGTTAACTGCCTTTATTCAAGGTTTTCAGCACTGCTAGATTAAAAGTCTCAATCTTCATCAATGCGAAGCCCAACGCGTTTCAAACAGCTGGTGTTCTTGATCACGGGCAAAGGAACAGGGAGTGTCAGTCAGTGATGAGAAACAACCTTACTAAGTTATTCAAGACCCCGCCCTGTGGGCGTGTGCTGCAAAGCCTGCTGGTACTTGTGATTCCTCGTCGTTATACCCCAGTGGGTGCTGACACGACCTGCACTATAATCTTCAGTGCTACCCCACTGGGTGAGAATAGAGCTGAAAATCCGCAGGACTGGTCATTAAAAGATCCTCGAAGTGGCCCCTCCGCTCCAATGCGCTTAGGTGCTCCCAAACGCAGGATCTGCAAAAGACGCAGCAGGCATCTCCGCGGACGAGCTAAGCCGCTAAACAAAAAACCAAGAGAGTCGCCCCACATGGAGATGCCACCACGGAGAGTTAAATGCCTTCATTCAAGGTTTTCAGCACTGCTAGATTAAAAGTCTCAATCTTAATCAATGCGAAGCCCAACGCGTTTCGAACAGCTGGTGTTCTTGATCATGGACAGGGAGTGTCAGTCAGTGATGAGGAACAACCTTTTAATCTAGCAGTGCTGAAAACCTTGAATAAAGGCATTTAACTCTCTGTGGTGGCATCTCAATGTGGGGCGACTCTCTTGGTGTTTTACATATATACATATACACACATATATATATATATATATATACATACACACATATACATACATTTATACACATATACATACACATACATATATACAAATATACATACATATATACACATATATACACACATGCATATATACACACATATGCATATATACACACATATACACATATATATATACACACATATACATATATACACACATACAAATATACACATATAAACATACACATATATAAAAAAAATCTACTGGTGGTCGCCAGTATGTAGTTCTAGTTAGGACCTTAATTCTATTTAAAAAGCGTTTTTTCTTTTGCCAATACCTTTGGCGCTGTTTGGCAAATCTTTGCGAACTTTTCAAAACTAATGGCCCTCTCACTTTAGCTACGGTGTTGACAGTTTCGGGGTGATTCGTCAAGCAGGGGCCGAGAAAAAGGGGTGTTTTAAACTCTTTTTTTCCATGTTAATTTCCATAGGAAACTGTTGACGCAGCAACAGCCCGAACTGCTGAACAGAATTACACCAAATTAGGCAGAAAGGTAGCTCTTGGTCCAGAGTGATGTTTCTGTTTAATGGCGTAAATCCATTCAGTAGTTCCCGAGAAATGTAAACATTTCTCAGATATACAAATAGGTCCATGGAGAATCCATGAACCCTCCCGATCTCTAGCCTGCGAACCAGGAAGTGTTGGCAGCCATCTTGTGACTCCGTTGAACCGAGTCACAAGGAAAAAGGTAAAAAAACATTACAAATTAAGAAAAGGGGGCAGGGTAGACACCATGACCCCCAGGGCCACAAAAAGCATGATTTTATTAATTTTCAGCTGGATTCTGTGCTTTGTTTTCTTTAAACCATCATTAAAATAGATGTGGGGGAATGTGGGCCCCCAGAGCCCCGGTGACCGCCACCTCCCCAGGGCTAATTATGTAAAATGTAGGGGGCCACTCGGGGCTTTGTTTTTAAAATGAAAGCGTGGGGGGCTTCAGCACCTCCACGGAGCCCTGGGGACCACCACCTCCCTGGGGCACAAATACAAGAGATGAGGGGGGATCCTCCCCACCTTCCCGGGGCTACAATGTTTGCAGCTCCCTCTGCCCAAAAGCAATGCAGGCTCCCGCAGGAGGCGGTGTGCCGGTAGGTACCATGGGGGCCTTGAAGCTCCCCCTGCTGTTCCCAACATCCTGGTCATGCCCGAGGGATGGGGTCTCCGGGGCAATATCGGCCCGGGTCTGGGGGACTGCTCATTTATATATATTTTTTTAAATACAGGATAAGGCCTGGCCTCTGGGAATGTGGTCCCCGGGGCCGAAAAAGGCCTGGGGCGGGGGCCGATCAGCTCCACTCCCTTAAAAACATTTTTTTTAATTCGTCCAGGCCCTCAGTCCAACTGCCAAAATACACAATTTTTTTAACATCAAATCACAAAAAGCACAAACTGCGGACAAAGATCTAGCTTCCTACCGAATTTGGTGTAATTCCGTCAAATCGTTGTTGCTAAAGCCTGTCTTAAAGAAGTGTATGGAAAATGCATGGCGATTTTAAGTTTTGAGACACCCTTCTTTTTCTCAGCCCCAGCTTGATGGATCACCGAGAAACTTTCCAGAAAGGAGCGAAGGTGGATGATTTTTTTTTTCATGTTTCAGGAAAATTTGTCAAATGGGGCAAAAGTTATTAGCAAAACAGAAATCACTCCCTCTATGGAAAAGCAGACCTAACTATAACTACCTACTGGTGACTGCCAGAGACAAATAAAAGGAAATAAAAAAAGATCTATATCTATATCTATATATCTCTCTATATCTCTCTCTCTCTCTCTATATATATATATTAGGGGTGGGCGGAATTTGCGTAGTCGCGCCACGCAAATCTCCGCGAAATGGTTAAAAATCTCCGCGAACACGCAGAAATTCCGCGAACACGCGGAATTGCTTGTTCGCGATGCTTTTTACCTGTTCGTGACTGCTGTTTGCGTGCTCGGGGGGGAAATATCTCGCGAACACGCATTTTGAGATCGCGAACAAGCAAAAATTCCGCGAAGCCGCGGAAAGCAGAATTTTTGTCAATTCCGCGTTCTCCGCGTAACGCGAAATTACCCAAAATCCACAAATTCCGCGAGCGGAGCGGAATTTGCCGCCCAGGCCTAATATATATATATATATATATATATATATATATATCTCACAGCCTTGAAATGGAAGAAAATGTCGTCATCTATACTAGGTATATAGACGACATTTTTGTGTTATGGCAAGGTACACAGGAAAGTGCGGCTAAGTTTGCACAAGACTTAGACAATAACAACTTGAACCTTTCATTTACCTGCCATACAAGTAAGGAATCCATACAATTCTTGGACATAGAATTGTATGTTAACCATGGCAAGATTCAGACAAGAACATATAGGAAACCTACATCAGGCAACGCAATTCTGCATGCTAATAGTTTCCATTATGACAGTGTCAAAAAAGGCATCCCCTATGCAGAATGCTTGAGAATGAAGCGTAACTGCAGCACTGAAGAGAGTCTAAACAAATCGACTAATGAACTTTTCAACAGACTAAAAAATAGGGGATATGACACACAAACCCTTAACAATGCCAGAACTAGGAGTGAGAAAATCACTAGAGAAGAACTCCTTTTTGCTAAAACAAAGAAAATCAAAAACAAAAATCAGGCCAAGCATGAAACCATAAAAACAGACATGCCCAGACTAATCACAGGGTTTAATGCATACCACACTTCACTACGCAAAATCCTGTACAAACATTGGAACAATATAAAGAATGACCCTATTTTAGGACCTACATGTTCCAAAACCCCTCTAATCAGTTTTAGACGTGCTAAATCTATGCGTCAAGAACTAGTGCGTAACGCACCTGTCATCACTAAAAAACCTAACTGGTTCCAAACACCCAAGGGATTTACGAAATGCAGTAAATGCAAAGCATGCAAACATGGAAAAAACACCAGACTGGTCCACATGCCTTTCAGAAACACACCTTTTGAAATAAGAGGGAGCTTTAATTGCAAAACTGACTTTGCCGTGTATGTCCTGTCTTGCACCTGTGGTAAAAACTATGTAGGCAGCACCATCCATCCAGCACATGTCCGAATACTGCAACATCTGAGAGCCATCGTGCACAATGACCAAACTTATCCTGTTGCCAAACATATAAATTCACTACATGCAGGCAGAGCCCAAGAACTTTCCTATTTTGTCATTGACAATGTCCCCAAAAATCCTAGGGGAGGAAATAGGCAACTGGCTTTAAGGAGATTGGAATCAAGGTATATCCTTCTCCTCAATTCCAAAATCCCACATGGGATGAATGCCGATGAAGCTCTCAGTGTTCATTTGTAAACCTTTGCCAAACACCCTCTTCGTCTCCTCATGATCCATTCCTCCTAGCGTCCAGTTCTTGCACGCTCCCTTCTTTTAATAACGTTGGCACAACCATTCACTTTTTCTTCTTTATTGTGATCACTGGCCCACAATGAAACTTTTCGAGTAATTTTATGCACAATGGGTCTGATTGGTCAGTTCTAAAAATGCCCACATGGGCTCTATCACATTTATGAACAACTGAGGTATTTTACTGACACTAGCATTTTTGCTCATTTTTAAATTATATTTTTTTTTGTCTTTGAGCATTTCATGATATTTGACCATAAAACTCGTATGTACATAGCCCGTTTTTGTGCACATTAATTACAGTACTGTACTTACAAACACTAACTGTGGGCCTATTTCACATTTGTTATGTATTCAGGTAACCAACGCAATGTTAAAAACCCGGAGATGCAACATATGATTGTAATATGTCTAAAAATTCTCTTTCACTCTTTTTTGTCTTTTCCTTTGCAACTATGGGTGACAATATAACCCTAGTATATTTGTTTACTTTCAAATGTATTTTACATTTATCCCCATTATATTATACCTGAAATGTTGCATAGGTAACGAATGGTAGTCGTTTTGTTTGGTTGCTATGACAACCAAACTTAATAGGCTTTTCACTATGTCTATTCTTTTCCTTCCTTTTTTCTAAATGTTGGTTACCATGACAATCAATTAGAAAAAGTGTAAACCATAAGAGTATTTAAACATGTCAATTACATTACGAACTGGATGCAGTGAACAAGGCGGCTGTGCCCGTCGAAACGCGTCTGTGCCTTTAACGTTGGAATAAAGCCTTTTCTTTGCTGAAACTACTCACGGAGTCGGTGCCTGTTTGTTTGGACGCTGTCAGGCTGGTATCATATATATATATATATATATATATATATATATATATATATATATATATATATATATATATATATATAAAACACATATATATAACTGCTCCCTTGTTTTTCACCAACTCCGTGCACTTGCAACGCGTGCTTTGATGCGGGTGGTGTCCCTGCTAAACATCACCTTCGGAACCACAATCCTTTAAGATGTAAGAACTAAGCACTCAGGGGGGCGAGTCCATAGATTTTTATTACCGGACTCTTACTGCAACAAGACGCGTTTCAGCAGTTGCTTTGTCGATGGTGATTCAGGCACGCCGGAAACTGACACATTTTATTTTCTTCAATGCCGACTTCAAACAACATAAAGAGCGGACTATTCGCCGTGCAATAACATCGGTATAATGGAATATGCAAAATGCGGCGCACACAACTAAATAGTAACGTTTAAATCCGTAAGATTCAGTTTTACACTGTGATCCATAATGCCCACAGATGGGCTATTTATGTTGCACATGAACCGGTGTGTTCAATTCATTCCTAAGCAAATTCACATATATTTAGCCCTCAAATGGGCTCAAAAGTGCGTATTTTACTTTCTGGATGTACCCACTAATTTCGCTCTGGATGGGCTCTAATACCATTAGTTAAAGCATTGTCCTCTCATAATTACTGATCTTTCTAATCCCTCCTTGTTGTAAAATTTAAACCAAATACAATTGTGACTACAAAGTCAACCTGGTGACACCCTTTGCATGTTAGAAAATTCATGAAAACAATAGACAAATAGCAGTATATCAATACGTCATGTGGCGCAAAGTTAGGACCATATACATACAATAATTCATTAATGCATCATGTCTAAAACCATTTCTCAAATTCTGTAACATCATTGGCCTGACTATGCAACCGTGTTAGTTCCCCAGATGTGTTGCCAATTCCTCATTAATATACAAGCCTTCTGGTGTTTTTGTTTGGAGATCGATTATATACCTTGATTCCAGCCTTCTCAGACTGGTAACCCTATCTCCTCCCCTTGGATGTAATGGGACATGATCCAGGGCAAAAAACGTTAAAAGATATCTGTTACTGTTGTGCTTGGCTTTAAAATGGCTGGCAACTGGATAAGACATATCGCAATTCTTAATTGCCCTAGTATGTTCCAAGATTCTTATCTTTGTTTGATGTATCGTGCTCCCAATGTACTTGAGACCGCATGGAAATTTCAAGCAGTACACGGTGTACGGTGTACTACATGTAATAACTCTCTTAATGGGTCTCGGTCTCCTTACCCCCGGGACCTCATACATGAAAACTCTCTTGCTCCCCACACAAGCTTTGCACTTTCCACAAGGGAAAAATCCTCGTAACTCATTACCGAATGTAGATGGTGCAGTCTTAATGAAATGACTGGAAGTCAGGGAATCTCTTAATGTTCTGGCTTTCCTAAACGTTAGCATAGGTTGCGCTGGAATATCTGAACCTATGACTGGATCAATTTTTAATAGGTTCCAATTCTTACGCAGGATAGTTCTCAATTCCCCTGCCTCATCCGAGAATGTCGTTATCATTCTGAATTTACAGTCACTACATTTATCAATGCTGCGGTCCTTTGACAGTTCACTTCTTGGTACAGAATTACCTTTTTAAGCGCACTCTTTAAAGTATGTTCTCCATAACCTCGCGCTCTAAATCTTTCCAAGCATTCACCAGCATACTTCTGAAAGTCACTACCCCTAGTATTGTTTCTCTTAATACGCAACAGCTCCCCATATGGGATGCTGCTTATCAATCTAGGTTGGTGACTGCTTGAGGCATGTAATACCGAATTGCCCACAGTGGGCTTTCGATATAACTTGGTGCAAAGTTTATGATCCACCACACAGACTTCCAAATCTAAAAAATGCACCGTATTGGAGTTGATTTCCACAATGAACTTCAAATGTATATCGTTATCAGTCACAAACTGTACATACTCAATGGCAGTCTCATGTGATGCCCTCCACACAAGGAAGAGATCATCTATGTATCTGTACTATGCAACTATCCTATTGGCCCAAATTTCATTACCATCAGACCAGGCCACCTGCTCCGCCCACCAGCCCACGAATAAATTCGCGTAGCTGGGGGCGAAGCAGGTGCCCATCGCTGGCCCGGATACCTGCCTAAAATGTTCCTGGTACAGAAATATGTTGTTGTTTAGGCAAAAACCCAAAATAGCATTTCATTGTACTTGTTGAATTTCAATGAACTGTTCTTTAGAAAGTACTGAATTGCCTTTAAGCCATCCTGGTGTGCTATACATGTGTATAGGCTGGTGATATCCATTACAATCATGATGTCACCCTCCTGCCACCGTACATCTCCTACATGTTGGAGAAAATCCTTAGTGTCTTTAATATAGGATTTCAATGTTATCACAATATCAGACAGGAAATGATCTATGTATATAAACGTGCTCCAAAAGACTAGCTTGCGAGGAGACAATCGGTCTCCCCGGGGGTGATGTGGCATCTTTGTGTACTTTTGCAGATGGTAAAAAATAGGTGTGACAGGATTTAGACATCTTAAAAAAAGGAATTCCTCTGTCTCCAACATGCCCTTTTCATGCCATTTCCTTAATAAGTTAAATACAATAGGTACCTTGAGGATTTATTTAGTAACAAATTAATTATTTATTCCGGAAGTCACAAAGTGATCTTAATTTCCTAGGACTCAAGCAAAGACGGGGAGAACTCATATAGTGCATTAATACAAAAAATGACCCCAGTTCATTCAAAGTTTTTTTACCAAAAATAAATTTATATTTTCAGTTTCTGAAGTCGTGAAACAATACACTTTACATTTCATGTACGGCAACATAAAACTACTGTCTTTTTTGCAATCTAATTAGCAGTAGTTACTGACATTTCTTACATATACAACAGAGCCCACCAATTGTTTGGCCAGGCGATGAACTAAATTCATACAAACTTAAAGAATTTTCTAGGCTACCAATGCCTCTTAGTTATGTAAGAAAATGTCGCAGCGTCGACGTTTCGGTCTCACTCTTGAAGAACAATCACAGAGACCATCCTCAGGACCGAAGTTGCACCATGAATCTATTAAAATATATACATACAATCTATTAATATGCTTGAGTTCACAAATTTGTAGTGAATATACACAGAAGGAAAACAGGTGTGATCTGTTTTAACCACCTATAGTGTGGTTGTTATTATGAATTGGAAGTGGTAATAGGACAGAGCCCAACACCTATGCACCACACATAATAACACATGACAATTTGTGATGCTCAAATTATATACATTTTTACTCACTCTTTTATCATTCTCAAGATCAGACAATTGACGTAAGGCCTCCTTATTGTATGCATCATAAGTTTGAAGCACTACGTTACCGCCCTTGTCTGAAGGTTTACAGACAATGGACGTATCATTTCTGATAGTGTCAATTGCTCGATATTGTTCCTGAGTAAAGTTATCTTTTTGAGTACGAGGACAGTTCCTTTTCCCAAGTTTTACCAATTCCTTAATTACAGCGTCTGAAAACGTATCGATAATGTCATTGGGCATTTGCGGCAAAAACGTCGATACAGGTTTAAAAGAGGTCACTACACTCCTTTGTTCAATACCTAGTAACCCAGTTCCTTCACTGTTTTCATGAGGAGTCGTAAATTCATTGCCCAGGTCCTCAAGTGCTTGTAATGCCGATAAATCATGACCAATTAAAATGTCCGTTGCTGTACGTTGTTCTTCCATTTTTATATGTTGTTTAGTTGGTCTTAACTTGAAAAATGTAAGTAACTTAAGTTTTCTTGTGAACTTGAATAGGTCAATTCTCGTCCGTTTGTATTCGAGTTTCTTTTGAGGGCAGAAGGTGAGGCCCAGTTTCAGTACCTCTTCCTCACATTGCATTATTTTCCATGGTGTCAAGTTGATAATAGTTAAATTATCTCCTGTAGTTTGCATTAGCGCCTCTTGTTGAATTTTTTCTTGCTTCTGGTGACGGGAGGGGATCTTCGTCCTTTTGCGCCATTGTCCCCCTCTTCTTGTTGGTCTCCGCTTCAGAATTCCTGAGGTTTCCCACTGTTGCCTTTCTGTCGTGATTGACGAATGACACGGAACACGTCGTGAAAAAGGGACTTATGCGGTGCCATGGTGGAACTTCCGACGCCCTCTTCCCCAGACTGTTCAGGATCTGTAACCTCCGATTCGGAGGTATCTTTCTGACCAGTTGACTGAGGCAAAGGTTTTGTCTGCAGCGCTTTCGGAGGTGCATCAAATCTCTTTGCGAATGTTAGCACTCTCCCCATCGCATAGTCACGCTCGCCGCGTTCAAACTTTTCTTGCTTGCGTTGTCTAATTTTGCCTTCATCATTTATCAAACGTTTTACCATTGATGTTCTCAGTTCATCTTGTTTATTTTTATCATTCTCCTTTGCTATTTCAGTTTCTAACTCGTCAATGGCTTTACATGCTTTGTCCCAATTCCTCCAGGCAAACCTTTTGAGAATGGTGAGCATCCCCTTACAGAAGTTTTGATGTATGTTCTGACCATTCCTCAAGTAATTGGGGATCCAGGTTCTCATATGACGGTACCGTATAGATACAGAGCCCCTCTGAACTCTCTCTACTTCCACATAGTGTTGCAGAGACGTTGCTTCCCACCATTAACGAATTTGGCGCTCGTGTAATCTTTCTAGAAGTTGAAGTTGAAGTTGAAAGTATTTGTAGAGCGCACTGTGACCAAGCGGTTTCCTGGCGCTAAAAGATTACAGGGGGCAAAGGAAATGACAAGGGTGGTCAGTGAGAGGAAAACGCTCGGGAATACAAGTGAGTCTTCAGTGCCTTCCTGAAATGTGGATAGGTGGCAATAGATCTAATAGAGAATGGAAGATCGTTCCAAAAGCGAGGGGCGAGAACGGAGAACCTAGTGCCTCTGGACTTACGGAAGCGGGGAACAGTGAGAAGAGCCTGGCTGGAGGAGCGTAGATTGCGACTGGGAATGTAGTGAGTGACCATCGAGTTGATAAAGAGAGGGGTTGTATGAGCGTGAGCCATGAAAACTATGCATCCCATTTTGAAAAGGGTGCAATACAAAATGGGAAGCCAATGGAGGGATTTAAGGAGGGGGAAGGTGTGGTGAAATTTGGGGAGCTGGTGGATAAGGCGAGCCGCCTGATTCTGGATGGTCTGGAGGTGACGCAGCTCGTAGGCAGGGACACCCACATATAGACAGTTGCCATAATCCAAGCGAGAAATAACCATTGCTAAAATGATAATTTTAAGGGCATCAAGGGAAAAGAAACTGGAGATCTTACAGATAATCCGGAGAGATAAAAAACAAGAAGAGACAACGGAGCTGATCTGAGGGCGCATGGAAAGGCCTTGGCTGATTTTAATGCCGAGGGTTCTGGCTGAGGCAGAGGGGGCCGGGGGGGTGCCAAGACTGGGAGGCCAGAAGGCAGAAGACCAAGGGCTAGAGGTTCCACCAGTCAGGATCAACTCCGTTTTATCCGGGTTGAGTTTAAGGTGGTTTAAACTCATCCAGTCAGAGATAAAGACAAGAGTAGATTGAAATTTAAAAAGGGAATTGGTGGCGGAAGAAAGATCAAATATTAACTAAAGGTCGTCCGCGTAATTATAAACGGAGACCTCCATATTGAGCAGAGAAACAATGAGAGGGTAAATATAGAGGTTAAAAAGGAGAGGGGAAAGGGAGGAACCCTGGGGGACCCCACAGGACACCGTGCGCGGTGGGGCAGAGAAACCAGAGAGCTGAACAGCCTGCGACCGGCCTTGGAAGAATGACGCGATCCAAGAGAAGGCGGTGCCCTGGATGCCCGCCGCCCTGACACGGTCGAGAAGGATGGAATGGTCGACCGTGTCAAAGGCGACGGACAAGTCAAGAAACACCAAGGCTTGGGGGCAGTTGGAATCTGCCTTACTCTTGAGCTCGTCGAGGACCACCGTTTCGGTCGAATGAACCGGGCGAACGCCAGCTTGATGGGAAGCCAAAAGATGGTTGTCCTCAATATATGTCGACAGGCAGAGGGTAATATGGCTCTCAAGGATCTTGCCTAAATACGGGATCAAGGAGATAGGCCTCAAATTAGCAGGGAGGGTAGGGTCAGACCCAGGTTTTTTTAGGATAGGGATAACCATGGCTGATTTGAATTGAGACGGCACTGTTCCCTGAGAGATGGATGAAATCAGAAGATACAAAGGGGGATCGGGGCAACCAGCAAATAGCTCCCTTAAGATGCGGGCCGGTCCACAGTCGGCAGGGGAGCCCGATTTGACCTTCATGAGCAAAGTCAGGAAGGATTCTTTCGAGATGGGGGGAAGAGGGTGAGAGAAGAGGACAGAGGGGGGAAGGAAAAGGGAGGCAGGTGAGAAGGTGGTGAGGGGATGTTCAGTTTGATGTTAGCGATCTTCTCAAAGAAATAATCATTGAGAGAAAGGCAGAGAGTATGTGAAGGATTGGGATTGACTCTATCGGATACGGCCAGGTTATGAACGATAGAGAAAATCTCCTTAGGATGGTTAACCGGTAATACAATTTTGCCAGAGAAGTAATCTGATTTGGCTGCAAGGATAGCTCTCTTGTAGTTGTTTAAACAAGACCGGTAATGATCCCTCAGGGCGGGACAATAGTTGCGCCTCTACTGGCGCTCTGACTGACAGAGAACCAGTTTAAGAGCTTTGAGATCACTAGAAAACCATTTGTTGGCTTCGTGGAGGCGACAGGCCTTAACCGTCCTGAGCGGAGCAATCCGATCACAGGAGGTGGAGAGCCAGGTGTTAATGGCGTCCACTTGAAGATCAAGGGGAAGGGCCGATAGGTCCGGGGAAGATGTTGTCAGAGAGGAATGGAGGGAATTGAAATCAACCCGATTCCAATTCCGAGCAAGGACGTTCTTGGGCAAGGGGGACTTGTCAATAACTGCTAAGTCAATGGAAAAGGAGATGAGCGAATGGTCAGACCAGGTACAAGGAAGAATAGTGGTCGGAGAAAGGACCCGATTGGCCGACCAAATCTGGTCAAGAGTATGACCATGAACATGAGCGGGGGCGTGAATATGGGGAATAAAATTAAGACAGCAGAGAGTGTCAGAAAAATCTTTGGACGCATGATCTTCCCTAGATCTAGCGCAATAAACTTAGATGATAAAGTAGACGTCACCCGACTTTCACTCTGGGTTTGTGTTGCCCGTAGTCGGTCTCTTTTTAAATACTTCCAGGGCCGCCTCACGACGTTCTGAATTGCTGTACATTGAATTACACAGTTCTTGGAGTGTTGCCGGAATCCGATATCTTACATCTTAAAGGATTGTGGTTCAGAAGCTGATGTATTTGTATATATATATATATAGATATATATATAGATATATATCTATCATAAAGCACCCCCTGCATTACATTATAAGGCTAATACAAGTCACCAAGGAATTCTGTTACCATATACACACAAAACACACCCACACAAAAATGTGTGTGTGTGTGGCCCCGCACCCACCCACTTCGCAGGTGGTGAATCCCCTGCTGCACATGGCTGCGCATGGCTGGCTGCAGAGCCCAACTCCTTCAAGGGGACCAATGTCACACTGCTGACCAACCTCCTATGGTCACAACCCTCCCACCCCCGCAGGGGACCTACCACTCATTTATTTTTGCTGTACTATCATGGGATCACACAGAAGGGTCACGTAGGGTCCTGTGAGTCCAACGGTACCTCACAGGACCTTCACAGAGTCCTGTGGAAGTACCTGTGACACAAACTTTTATTTAAATTTGGCCTCCGAGGGAGCTGACTGCCCCCCCACCCCACAAGGGGATCTGGTGGTCATAGTACCCATACCCTGGCCCAATATGAAATTTTTACCCCCTTAAACTCAGGACGAGGGTACTGAGTGTTCTCAGCCTGCCAATGCGATTCCTCTGTACCACTGGACCATTCGGTCTGGTGGTACATAAGCAGTCACAGGAAAAAAAGCCCTCTCAAACAATTTAATTGCTCTATTTTTTTTAATTTGCGGTATGGAGGAGTACTACTGTACTTGCGCGTGACCAACCATCCAGATATCACTAACAATTTTGCCTTTATTTTTCAAAAAGATCTGAACAGATATACACCAAATCACAAAAATCACGCTTTCTGGGTAAAGATCTAGCTTTCTGCCAAATTGGGTGTCATTTTGTTCAGCCATTTTTTCTAAAATGCTTCTTAAAATTCGTATTGCCCACCTTCTCCAGAAGTAAAGACTGCCCACGCAGTGCAGTTTATTTAATGTGGCAACGGAATAGCAAATGTTTCGGCTAGCGCCTTATGCATCATGAGACTGCGTATCCCACAAATAAGTGTAAAAACTGATAACAAAACGTGGAAAAAGGCTTGAAATGTGTTACTGTGCAACACTGGCATCAAAAGAGGATTATCCTAATGTTATCACTTTAGAGATAAACTAAATATATTGCTCTTGCAATTAATTCATAGTATATAGAAATTGAATACAATTGTCAGGAATTCATCTGCCTAACAGTAAATATAACGACATCAAGTATATGTTGCCACCAATAAATATCAAGTACAAATGAATTCAATAACACCCCAGTTGGGTCATGCTGAATTAGTTAATTTAGGTACAACGCAAATTAGTGTAAAAATTAGGTACACTTGCCCCAATGAAAGAAGTCTCAGTAGGCAAAAAGATGACAGTTCAGCAATTTATGTTGGATCTATAGCATCACATGATCTGTGGTTGGTGTAGAACGGTTGTTGTTGCAATCCGATATAATGCAATTTTTATAAAGCACAACCCAGAGTAGTGAAAAAAGGAAGGTCAAGGGCCTAAACAGATTAAAACAATTACACATACTGCAAAAGCAGATTGAGTGATTGGGATAAGCATAACGTACAGAAATTAGGAAGAGAAAACAAATTTAGTATGTGTATACGGTCATGTTCCACCTAGATGTACTGACAATTCCTCACTCATCTTTAGACATTTTGGTTCCCAAGTGTTTGGCTCTATTATAGATCTGGATTACATCCTCTAGCTACATCTCTCTGTCCCCTCCTCAAATTGATTTGGAAATGTAGTCTACCACAAAATATCTAAGTGTAGATTTATCATCGTTGTGATATGGTTTCAAATTGTGTGCCGATTAATAGGTAAAGATTTGGTTTCATACGTGTCAATACTCTTCTGCACCTATATAGAAACTGAAGCAAATGCATTTTAAACTACATACTGCACAGTCAGTCCTACAGTTTAAACTTCTAGTGAAGCGCCTCGTTTGTGTGTTCAACAGATTAGTATAACTGGCACATGAGATTCTTATCTTTCAGATGTTGCATTTCTTCTATTGTATCAAAGCCCAATCGCTTTGTAACAAACTGCTCTGGGAGTTATCTTCTTAAAAGTAACTTCTTGTTAGTTCATTCTTCTGAGTGATCTGGGTCTATGGAAAGTAATGATGGTATTGAAAAGACCTTTTGCAACAACTACCCCTTAGCTCAGTGTCGAATTTCTCATGCACAAGATGGCCGAGCTGAGCCTCCATGGACCCCTGTAGCATTTTCAAATATATTCTTACTTAGAATACATGCAAAAATAGTTTTACAAATTGAATGGGGCATTAGAGAAACTGGATGAATTAGAGCTGTCAATCAAACGTGTTGTTTGCTCTGGTTTATTTTTATTCTTGATCCTACTTAAGTTCGATGCATCGAGAGTCACTAAACAATAGATTACTTGTGAGGCTTGGAAACCCCAAGACAGCAATAACATGATGTTGGGAGACACTGACTATGTTTTATGTCTTCAAAACATTCGTTTTCAAGTATGTGACAGGTACCTTGACCTATTGTTTGCATTTTGGCTCACAGTGAGATTCTAATGTACATTATGTTTAAGGCATTCATGAACTAAGCACATATCGCAAGATGCAAAATATTTTTCTGGTATCCTAGCAACTTTAGAGCACCAACACTGACATACTTCTTTGACGTTTGATAAAGTTTTGCACGTGGGATTTACTTTTTCTAATACAGTTAGAGACATCATCTGGACAAATTGTGCTTCATGACATGTTTGGCTGCATAATCAAAACCGGAGATGAAAAGGATCCATATTCAAAAACCCAGGCCCGCCACTTCCGAGCACTTTCTCCACTGGACTAATATTTAAACTTAGTTTAAAAAGTAACACGACCAGCAATTATAGAGCATTTTACAATTTGAATGCCTTTCAATAAAAGATTTTGATAAACGCCAGGACGGGCCTAAGGAATACAGCACAACATCCCACTACTTTCCCAATGCTAGTATGAATAACATCTGTAAACGGTTTTGAAAAGCTTGCAGCAGTAACATACGAAATAATAATGAAAACCCGAAACTTTGCAGCAATTGTAGCTTAACAACTGGGTTATATGGCCAGTATATTATTACCTACATACACAACCTTATTTAAAAAATAAAAAATAAAATGAAATAGTGCTCATTGTCAAGAACTGTGTGCTTTGTGGTATACTATAGTTACTACCCATAGTCACCAACAACTAGTAGTGGAAGGACTCATCAATTCGCAAATAACTTTTATGAAGCTCCCTTTGTCTTCCTCCCTGAAACATTACTAATTTGAATGTAGCACGCTGCAGTTTGCCCGAGTTTTGAACTTCGTATGGGGGACCATGTTCCCCTTCTTAGGGGATCTACTGACAGGCAAAATTGGTGCAGATCTAAATGTTGACACTACTCTTTGAATACCTACATGTAAGTAGACCAAGCTACCTTGCAAAGAAAAGATCTTCTTGTCAGCCAAAAAGGTAACTAATTTCAGTACTTACATCTGCATATAGATGGAGATGTGGATTTCTTTTTTATTCTTCTGGAAACCACTAAGAGACAGGTTTTCTGTTGTATATTTCATACTATTTGATAGGAATTCATTGTTCCTGAGTGCCTAGATTAAGAGCAACTCACGCTGCATGCTTTGAAATTGAAATAATTTGTTTTTCAAATTGCTTTTATTCTTGTCTCTGTGTGCTTATATTCGGGTAAAAAATATCACAATTTCTTACACCAAACATTTTAAATCCGTGAAATTATTTAATAGAAGTCTTCCACTCCTTCGTAATGCATAGCTGTATGAGTTGAGTCTTTGCATCTTTTTAAATGCGGATTTTAACTGCTTGAGTTGTGAACTGCAGAGGCACAGCCTACAAACCACATACCCCTTTTACTCTCCAACAATCTTTCCCACTTCTTATCTACATGGCTTGATATACGAACGAGGGGAAACCCTCATAAACCTCACCACAGTCAGACACTCTCTGGAAGCTATTGCCCATTCCAGTGTCTTGTCACGTGGTTCAACACTGTAATAAAGAGAGGTAGACTACTTGTTGTTGCAGTGTTTTCTAAGTGTATTTAATGTCATTTAAGATGGCATCAGTGATGATATCAGTAGTGTCATTTAACATGGCCTGAGTGATGTAGTATATGAGGTCAAAAGCAATGCATGCCGGTGGCTTAAATTACAGTTAGTTCACTAACGATAACTGGAGAATTTCAGCGTTTTTTGGTTTGTTTTTAAACATTAGTTTTTAACTCATTTCAACACCTCAACACCTAATTATAACGTTACTCTAACATTTGTGTTTATAAGTGATTTTCAAGGGTCTTTTAAACAAAAGCGAAGATCTTATTACCATACATGACAATGACATCACTTTAACCTTTAATTCTTTTTTTATCTTATACTGCCAACTCCGTTGCTGCACATGGTCGAGAAGGGGGTGGCCGCAGGGCCCTCAGACACCAAACTCAAAAGTGTTTTTTTTTTTTTTAAATAATTTCAGTACTATGGTACTCCTGCAGTACTGACGTCCAAGCTTCACGACCAAAGTACCGCAGTGCCAAGCAAGCTTCCCCATGTGAAGCTTGCATGGTTCTGCAGTGCCACGAATGTGATGCTTGTACAGCAGCTCCCGCAGAAGTATCACAGTACCAAAACTTTCTTTAAAATTGTATTGGCCTCAGTGGTGCGGGTTTCAGGACCCTCACCCCACACCAGCTCCCCCTCCTTAACAATGCCTATGGGGTAAGTTACTTTACTCTCCCCTTATAACTTTTTTCTAAGCAGTTGTAGGACAAAGGAGCCAGGTCCCTGAGTCCTGTAATGCAGCCGCAACATTTTTGTCTAGGTTGCGGCCAGCATATCGGATCGCTCATTAGCACAGGATTGGTACTGGTCCTGCAGTACCAAAATGGATGGCAGGAAAAAAACTCCCATGGCTAATCAGAGGGTCTTTTTTCTTAAATAAGTGTACAGCAGGACTAACCATCTTGCTATAACTATGTTTTTAAAACCCCCTCATGTTCACCACAAGCACCTTTTTAAACATACATTTCTCAAAAACAGTAGAATGAAGTTTACAACAACAAGATAAGATCGATGAATATCTAGATCAACTCTCTATTACTAAGGTAGAACAAGAGGATGTAGATAGCCTTAGCTACCTACCATCTTGGGATGAAATACTACTGTCTATGAACAACTTGAAGAATGGAAAGGCAGCAGGAACTGATGGAATCCCTACAGAATTCTACGTCACCTTTAGTTCACCTCTAAAGAGAATTTTAACTGATCTATTTATCCACGTCTTTCAAGGTGAACGGCCCCCCGAGTCATGGTCTAATGCAAAAATTGTCGTCTTTTTGAAAAAAAATAAGGAGGCCCAAGAACTCGGATCTTATCGCCCTATCACCCTGATTAATGGCGACTCCAAAATATACTCAAAGCTACTAGCTAGTCGCTTAGCTCCGATCATCAATAAGATAGTGTCCCTCCAACAGCATGGGTTTATACCCGGAAGATCCACCGTGGATCACATACAAAGAGTAATTACCTTGTTCGACATGACCGGGGTAGCAGGAGACCCTATGGCGCTTATACTGCTAGACGCTGAGAAGGCGTTTGATAGGGTCTCCTGGACCTATCTCTGGTCAGTCATGTCAAGAGCTGGACTCGGGGCAACCTTTATCAGGGCAATCCAAATGATGTATATCAAACCTCATGGGGTAGTCATGGTAAACGGATCTGCCTCTGGAAAATTCAATATAACTAGAGGGACAAGACAGGGGTGCCCATGCTCTCCTTTACTATTCGCACTATTCATTGATCCGTTTATCAACAGACTCGAAAATAATATCATAATCAACCCGATCAAGATAAGAGATATAGAAACCAAAACACTTGTCTTTGCAGATGACATAGCGGTGGTAACGTCAAACCCTACAGTCTCTATCCTGGCCATAGAAAGGGAGGCGGAAATATTTGGGAAGATCTCGGGATATAAGCTGAACCAAAACAAAACACAGATAGTGCTTAATGATAGCCTTAAAATCAATGACATCCGAGTAGTGGATAATGCCATATACTTGGGGGTTAATATTACAGCGAAACTAGACAATCTTATTCAAATTAATCTTGATCCACTAATACAACGGACAGATAAAGATCTAAGAAGATTAAATAATCTTCATCTATCTATTGTAGGTAGATGCAACATGATTAAAATGATTTATCTGCCTAAATTCCTATATCTATTTAGAACCATCTGTCTTGATTTCCAACCACAATGGTTTAAATGCATTGAAAATATGTTTTCGCAATTTATCTGGGGATACAAGAGATCCCGCAGATCATCCAAATTTCTATCACTACCAAAAGACAGGGGGGGACTTTCCTTGCCCAATATTAAACTATACGATTGGTCAACTATAATGACATACTGTAGAGAGCTACTATCCATCACACAAAGAAATAGACCAACTAACGAAATCCCAACACCACAAGAACTAATATTAGGGGAAAAAACTAGAGGGTATCTCTGGCTACACTTATACGACAGTTACTATAAAAAAGTACGATTCAAAACTCTCCTAGGAATACTTAAAGCATGGAGTAATATTCGTAAAATATTGGGGATTGGAAGGCTTTCTCATTATACATTATTACTAGATAATAACAACCTACCAGAGTTATTTAGAGATGTATATATGAAAAGGTGGATAGTAGCAGGGATTACACATTTGGGCTGTTTTTTTACATCTACAGGTATAAAATCCTTCGAAGAAATTAGAAAAGAATATATGATGAGTTATAGAGACTTTTTCAAATATCTCCAAATCAGGGACTTTATATCAAGAAAAGGTGGTGGCAGATCGAAATTCGAAAAGATTCAATGCATAGAATTTGTGAATCAAGGAAAGTGGACTAAAATAGGAGAAATATATAATCATCTCTTGGGTCTATGTCCGGATGATATGGATAAATACTATATAAAATGTCAGGAAACTTTAGATATGTCGGCCTCCACAGTGATTAAATCATTCGAACTTTCTCAAACATTTTTAATGTCCACCAGATTACAAGCACAATACTATAAAACATTCTTTTTGTTATACTATACACCAAGTAGAATATCAAAATGGTGGACCGGAATGGGAACAAGATGCCCTAGATGTAATCTCTACAAAGCAGACATTGTACATATATTCGCCACATGCAACACCCTACAGGGGCTGATCAAAGACATCTCTGATTTTTTATCAGAAATCTCTCATACTAAAATTGAAATCTCTGTGGGGGAAATCTTGCTGGGCATTGATGATAATAATCGACCAAGTGAAATAAAAGGATTAATATTTATCTCAATGTCAATTTTAAGATTATGTATCGCTTCGGCATGGTTAGATCCAACACCACCAGTATTTCAACAATGGCGTTATCGAATGTTAGCGACACATAGCCTAGAACTAGCTATATATAGAAGAAAGGGTAAAAACAGGAGGTTAAAAGGATTAGAGATATGGGATCCTCTAACCCAATGGATAAAATTCTAATGATATTGAATTAAGTATTTAATATAGATATGTATGTATACCTTCTTTTTTTTTTCTCTATGTTTTCTATTGACATATGTAAATACTATCATAATGAACTATTTTGTCTGAGAGGGGGTGGGGGGTGGGTTGGAGATGTCTTTGTTTTAAAACAATAAAGAACTTTAAAAAAAAAAAAAGAATGAAGTTTACAGCAAATTGCAAAAAGGACGGCTTCGGAGTAAAGATCTAACTTCTTGCCAAAACTGATGTAATTCCACTCAGCTATTTTCTCCTGTAGCTGCGACAGCAGATTCCGATTGGGAATTAACTTAGGAAATTATCGTTTTGGGATCCCCTTTTTTCTTGGCCCCAGCTTGACAGATTCCCCGGAAACTTTCCAGAAATAGAGTGATTCATCAAACTTTGCCAAAATTATTTGGAAAGCAAAAAAATATTCCTCCCTATGAAAACTCTGACCTAACTATAACTACACAGTGGATACAGCCTCAGTGTAAGGGATATATGTAAGTGTGTGTATATATACTAAGAGAGAGAAATGAGGAGATGGTGGGGGGATGCATAGTAGGTAACAATGCACAACATGGTTGAATATTGCCATCAAGGGGCTCTGGAGGCATCCTAACCACACGGCCGATGTCCGAGTGGTTTGTGGAAGTCACAAACACCCGAGATGGCAATATAAGACCATATTACACCTTTCCCCTTATGTATTTTTTATATTACACATTTATTTTGGGGCAGTTAGAATGAAAATGCCATTTCCTTTAAAGTGCAGCAAACAATGAGCACCTAATGTAATTAGAATTGTTTAGGTCTTGTTTACCATTCACGAACACCTTGTTGATAAAACAATGGGCAATGGTGAGGGCCAGTGGATTTATGTGCTTCTCTCGCTAAGGAATTTACCAGATTATTATGGATTTCTCAGTTTGCCACATATTTTGTAGATGTCTCAAAAAAGGTACTTCTAGTTCCAATTAATAAAAATAATGATGCAAGACAATGTATACTTGCTGCATAATCTGGTCCGTCGGGCCTCATGTATGTGGAATACTTTATTTGCTTGATTAATTAAAATCATTGCAAAATCATATAAAATCCCATGGTCTGTGCAATATAAAATCACAAACAAAATTTTGCATAAGAGCAAAAGTTCCAGCTTTTAGTTCCCACCTTCCAGTATGTCTACAAATTAAAGTGCACATGAAATCTCATTAAAGCTGCAATATTAGAGCATGGTGTACGCAAACTCTCGAAAGCTACATTGTTCATAAACCTTCCAGATGGAAAAACCACAAATGTTGCTGTCTTTCTATACACTTTCATTAGATGGAGTCTCTCACTAAGCGCAGATTAATATAAACAAACATGTGGCTGGAAATATAGTCGTTATAAGGGGCAAACTTTAGTTGTAAAATGTGCTTTAATGTCCATTATACAAGGGGTTGTTTATATGAACAATTCTGGAGTGCCACCTGTTATCGCTATTAACTAATTCAGTGTTAGCCAAATCTTTATATTTAGTTAATTGTCAGATTAGTTGCCTGTCAAAGCCTCACAGGCACTCCAGCAAACTGTTTCAATTGTTCGTAAGCCCAACATAAGAAAAGAGGGATAAAAAGTAATTGCGTATCTCCTAAGTAGTCACATACCCTAACCAAATCTTTAAAACTGAACACAAAGAAGGTCTAGGAAATGAACAAACTATATTGTTAATAGTTTTTTGAGGGTAGGTATAATATACACATGCTGGCACCATAGCCCCAAGGGGTGCGACTATGGTGCTTATGGACCAGGTAAAGTACTATTTAACTCAACACTTAAAACAGGATATCAAACTATGGTCAACAATCAATTATTGTCCTCAAGGTCTGTAGTTAATCACCAACAATTATTTATTTAAACAATTTACAAACATAACATACACAAAGTATACAAAATCCATATAACACATCTAGCTCGAAGATGATAGATGCCTAGCCAAAGCACAATTTCATTCATTAAAATTTTAATAACACTAGGTATGCCAAATTTGATGTAAGTCCTTTCAGCCAAATTTTCTGTAGCTGCGACATTAGATCCTATGGAAATTAACATAGGAAATTAATGTTTTGGGACCTCCATTTTTCTTGCCCACCGCATGTAGGCCCTGCAGACTACCAGTAACTATCCAGATGTCCTGTAATGTTTATTTGTAAAGCTTCCTCTTCTCTCATTCAATCTCATGGACATTGGTGGAACTTGCAGATAAGTACTGGAGGTGATTAAGTCTGCAACAGAAGTGGAACTACAAGAATGAAATGGATTTTTCAACATGGGTTTAGGAGGTGAGTTTAACAATGGTGTCAATAGGATTTAGTCACAAAACTCACAATTTAAAATTTACAGAGCCTGCAACAATCAACCGGCCTGTAACTAATACATTTTCTTAATGTGAACTGGTACTTCTGATATGATCGCTATTCTCTGTGGTTATTCAACTTCACTTTCCTTGAGATAAGGAAGCCACATCACCAATTAAGCTTTGGCCATCAGACAAACCTCATATGTAATGCAATGTGGATTTGTAGAGCAATGCTTGTCACCAGTGAGGGTTTACAGGCGCTGCAAAACTAGTTCAGATTACTTGTTCTAACTCCAACTTTCCATCAATATAGCACATTGATTCTACTAGTCCAAACAAAGCTCATGTGGTTTGTTCGATGACAAAGTGGGAAAGCATTCCTGACAGAGGCCATCTTCAAACTCTTGAGTTGAACGGCATTTGTACGAGGCAGCTATGTTATCTGGACAGGTTTACCTCGGACGATCTTCAAACATTCTAACAGTTTTGCTCCGTAGGCCATGTCTTCCCAGTGCAGCTGCATTTTCCATGCATGCCAAATATATCCCACAAACTGGGCAAGGAACTATTGCTATATTTGTTTCACTATTTAATGAGTCATTTGAGACACCAACATCTCTCTCTAAAGCTGCTGCTAACAGTTTTCATTAAAGTGCAACCGTGAACATATTAAGCTATCAATGTGAAAAGAAAATATTACACTATGCTCCAAGGTGAACTCCTCGGACTGAAACATAAGTGAAACCATATCAGACAACTAATTATACTTACACCAAATTGTGTGGCTGTGTCTATTCAGAAATTAAAAGAACATAAGCGTAGCTGCCAACATTGTAAAAGACACAAATAAAGTAAACACCAGCTACATAAAAACAGCCTTTGAGAACAGCATTAAACTTCGAAAACTTGCCAATATTGAATAACACTTCAATGTTTCCCTTATTGCAGCGTCTTCTATATTGAGATATTTTTACATGATGACAAAAGCAAACTCCCTTTGGGTTTCTTTTGCAGCATACACATCCACACTTCTTTCGTGCCTGATCAGTCAAATCACCAAAAGTTGAATAGAAACCAAAAGATTACCATACAATATATTTTTATTTGATCAAATCCTATTTGTGTATGTCACAACAGTATAATTTTTTTTTAAAAACCTATCTTCATATATGTCATATATGATATTTTTACATGAACAAAAAAAAATAATAAATACATGAAATTTGGTTAATTAATTTACTCACAAAGTTTAATAGTATCATCTATCCCTGGCATAAGAAGAGTGTATGTAAAGCATCCACCTAGGAATGGAATTCAAACTGGGTCTTTCCTACTCCACATATGCTTCGGCCCAGCTAACATTAACCCTAAGACCATAACCTACATTTCAAAACAAAGCCTGACATAAGAGTAAACCAAACATGATCCTCATCTTGCTTAACAATAACTAACAAAGAAAATGAAGTATGTATATGGCCACTGCAAGACACACTTTGAATTGGGTTGGGACAGCAATTTGCTGCAATGGATAATCTTTCGTTCCGTAAGTAACCAAGGCTATTTAAAAAAATTATTTACTTTCAGGAGATCCATCTAGAGTGTGCAGTTTGTTAGCAAAATTCTACTCTTACATGACTCCTTTTCACCACACATTTCCTCACTTTATGAAGACTATCTTACCCTCTACCAAACTTTCCCAAACATGCATCAAATTTGCCTTTCAAAGTACTAGAGCTTGTAACACATCTACTTGATTTCTCAGTAAGAAACAGAAGGCTCACAATCTTAGTATTCTTCCAGATTTTGCCATCTGTTTACTGCACAGCATCATACATCAACTTCACTATTGCTCTACAGCCAGACTATAGGTATGAATGCTTTTTGTTTACTGAGCTGGGTAAATTAGCCCCAACTCGATCTACTACATTAAATGCTTGCATGCCAACTTTAAAGCTTTTTATCATATTCCTTTCATATCTCAATAGGCTCTGCTATGTAATGTACCAAAGCAATATATGTCATGTTAAATAGCAGATACATTCTTTAACACATTTTTAAAACCCTAAATGTCAGAGTAAAAACTTACTTTCAATGTTTTGTAAGTCAGGCATGTTAGCTAATTCCCTTACATCAACTCAATTTTACACAGACAAAGAATTTAGCTTTATACACTCTTAACTGGTTTGGTTGGTGTACTGCCAAGGTCCAGGCTAAAGTGGAACACTGCTCCAACTGCCCGTGACATCCTGATGCCTGCTCTTTCAACATGTTTAACAAATATTAAAGTATTTTTCAAAGTGAAGCCTATATAGTTATACCCTTTGGCTTTGAAAAAATGTATCCGTCTTGCTTTTTTGTTTTTGGAGAACCTCAAAATCGACACCTTGGATATTTCATTATTAGTTGATAGATCGTTCAGTTTCGATTTGTTGTGAATTCTGGTGGGGGTTTTCACTGTTTTCAAAAAATTGCAAAAATCAGTGGTCATTAGTTTTTAGCCTTTTGCTCCAAACAAAGTCAAAGGGATGGTGTTTTTTCAGTTCGTATGAACAAAATTGCTTGCTTTTCCCTTCCCTCAGTCATTCCTTTTCTCAATTATTTGTCCATTCTTTCCCACTCCAAACTGCATTCTCAAATCCTTTCTTTGAATTTGATCTTTCAAGTAACTAAGGGGTATATTAGGATGGCGGGCGGCGGCCATCCGCCTGCCATCGAAACCCGGAAAACCGCCGGTCCGATTAGCATCACAGTTGTGACTGCCGCGGTGTGATTTTCCGCCCGGCACTTTTCTGCCAGTTGCAGTCTGCCCACTTGCCTGGCGGGCGGAGCTGGACCGCTACAATTGTTGCGGATCAGGGCCAAGCACCGCCAGCACGATTATGATGCCGGCGGTAGCCAGCATTTCCGCTGCGGTGGAACTGCCATGGAAAGGCATGCGGAGACATGTTCCGGGGCCCATTGCGGGCCCCCAATGTGTGGGGGGTGTGGGTGCACTGGGGTGGTACCCATGGTACTCCCCTACATGTCCCTGTACCAGGTGGCAGGCACTGTGCAGTGCCTGCCACACAGTGCAGGGATATGCAGGAGATGCTCTTTTTGACATCGCGGCGCTGCTGCTGGCAGCAGCGACCGCCGCAATGTTAATCACTAGAATCCGACCACGCGGTCGGATTTCGCCTGCAGAGCATCCTAATTGGATCGGGCGGTCTTTTCCCGCTACCATGGTGGTCGGGGAGATTTTCCGACCGCCACTCTAATAGACCCCTTAATTTCTCTCATCTCCCTACCTATCTAATTTTCCAATAGTCAAATCACTTTAACCAGCAGTTGAGCCACACCCCATGCGATGGTTGTGCACAGATTTAGTTATTTTTTACCTTATTAAGATTCGATTGTAGCAGATAAAATGCTATGGTATGGACTTAACACATCGTCTTACTGCGCTGTCCTTCAGACAAATATCTGCTGAATAAAGAATTTATACTTGGGGAAAAGATATATAAAATATTTGAACTAATAAATGTATTACTATAGTCTGATCTGAGCCTACTCCTCCTCTAAATAGTGATGGAGGAAAAGCCTGCTAAGGAATTAATATGTATACTGTTAGCAATAGCATCTCTGGTAACCAAACTTTGCTGCTGCATGCATACATATGTGGTAATGAAACATCCTGACCTGCAGAATGATTTGGGTCATTTGCTTGTGCAGTTCACACTGTGAATGTGTGTTATGTTACATAGTTGGGCTTTGTCTATGAATTTTTTTGTTGATTTGAAAGCCATTACAAGAACCTCTAGGCATGTCAGGGGGCATTTGATCATTTTCTGTCTGTGCAATGTGCACTGATCTTGAGCATTTCACTTCCTGGGGGAAAGAACGATCACACCTCAACATGCTTCCATTAAATTTGACTTTTATGAGTGATTTTGCCAAATGGCAAAATTTGTTTCGCCACCATATTATCCAAGCTTCAATGTGACATGGAGGCTTTAAGAATGAAAGTTGAACTAGGTGACCTTAGTGCTGTATCGTGAATACAGCTTCCATCAGTACGGAGACTTGAAGCTGGTCTAGACACCTGTTTTTGCTGCTACTGCACTGACTGGAGCGCATATTAGAAAATACAAGGCAGCAGTTGCCTATTCATAATTCTGAGCTGCACTGTGTACAGCTCTTACACACATTCATAGATTTTCAGAGCTAATATACACACTAAAAACATTCATTTCACCAAAATCAGATAATGGATTTCTTCTGCACCTTTGCATGGGTACTAAAGATAGTCATGATTTTGATCCTGATCCTTTGTATTAGGGTTTACAGCTTCTATAGGTATGCTTTTCAAATTATCACAATGCAAACCTAACAGCAGTGTTTGCAATGTTTGGTGTAGCATATTCTGGTGGCATCTATATGCAAAGTAGTCTTTTTTGCCACAATCCTTACACCTGACCTTTCAGAAATCAAAACTAAGTCCTGCTCCCAATTATTCAGGATGACCATCACGGAGGTGTCACTACCCCTGAACTGAGGCACTGCTCAGTGTTCAGCTGCAAATCTGTTGTCCACTATAAAGCAAAATACAGATACAGTAAACAGTGAACTGAAGACATGTGTGCTGAGCCATGCATAGATGAAAGTAGGTCCTGGGGTCTTGAGACTTTGTGGGTGGACAGAAGGCCACATTAAGTGGCTCATTATGGCCCTTGTAGATCATATTGGAGCATCCATCACAATAAAAGTGTAGAAGTAGGGGCTGCACTTATACTGTTTGATACCTGGAAGCACCAAAGCAGTAAAAGTGAGGCAAAATCTGGTGTTTTCAAGTTTCTACTGAAAAGCAAATATTTCCTTTGGTGGTGATTTATCAGTTGTAATCGATTTTAACCTAAAATGGAAGCCCTAGGCATGATGCACCATCATCAATGTATAATACTTGCTGCGACGTTCAAGGCGTATTTAAGAAGACTGAAACTTGCATATCGGTGCAGTGCATAACTAACCTGCCATCTTATTCTAAAGGCTACTAATACTTTCTACAGAATAGGGGTGGTGGAAGAGTCGGTAAAGAATCTGCAGGTAACTACATTAAGTAACTTCTCCGATTCCTAAGCAATACCTCAAAGGAGGAGAGCCAGAAGAAAACAAATTAAGACAAAAAAAGTCTAAGTACAGAGCGGGGAAAGTGACCATCTCTCCTAACTTCAGAATCCAAACAATGTTTGGGAAAGTTGAGGAGAGAAGACCACACAGCAGCCTTGAATATGGCTGCCACAAGCGCGCCTCTAGCTTATTCCTTCAGATAGGTGTTTTTTTAGGCAAATGCAAAGCAAATTTCTTTACACAGGATAATCCTGCTAGAGCTTGTCCAATTTTGGCCGCTTTACACTTTTTTATGACTAGTGTAACCACTGAAAAACTGGTCATCCAAATCATATCATTAGTGTGGTTGATTAAACAAATTCACTGCTCTTACAGGGTCTAGCCTTTCTTCTTCCTTCAAAATATGTGGAGGCAGTTAGAATGCTCATTATGTGATGGATTGCCCTAGCTGGAATTGGACACCATTTTCGGCAGAGAAAGCAGTCTCAGTTGGCCGCACCAACTTGCCTGAGAAGAAGCACATGAACAGGCCGCACAAAAAGGCTTGAAGCTCGCTAACTAGAAAACTGTCTTGAGGGTTAGTAGCCTTAACTGACAACTTTGTAAAGTTAGAACCAGGTCAAGGTCCCGTTGTGGTATTATGAATGAAACCGGAAGATATATGTTTGTCAACCCTTTCAGGAATCTTACAACCACTGGAGATTAGTACAAGCATGATTGGTTTGGTAGACAAAGGAATGCAAACAAGGGTGAAAGATATCCCTTGGCTGCAGCTACCACACAGCCTTTTTGAGCCAAAGACAGTGCAAATGGTAAAACATTACACAGGGAATCTTTGAGGATCCACATTTAATTTAGAACACAAGGAAACAAATTTGACCATGTGCCTGAATACGCCAATTTGGTAGAGGGGTGACGTGCCGAAACAATCACATATACCACTTCTGGCAAAAGCTGAAAGGTGCTCCGATTGCACACTCAATCTCCACACATAAAGGTGTAGGCTCTGAAGATCGGGGTGCAGAATATCTAATTAGAACAACAGATCCGCTCTGAGCGGAAGACTAAAATAGGCTACTACAGTGAGGTGAGATACGTGTGTGTGGACCCTTCTTGGCCAGTCCACAGCGATGAGAATTACATGGGCCCGGTCTTTGTGAATCTACTTCAGAACTTGAGGAATCAATTGAATGGGAGGGAGCACAGTGAAGTGGAAACTTCCACTTCAACTAAAACACGATCCCAAAGACTCCCCAAAGGAGATACTGGAGAGCACAGAATCTCAGGCAATGAATGCTGTCTTGAGTGGCAAACAGGTGAACCTGAGGGACGTCCCAAAGAGCAAAGAGATCTTGGACTACTTCCAGGTGAAGGTGCCACTCACGGTCAGCAAGATGGTGCAGACTCAGGCTGTTGGGTTTGGTGTTAAGAGAGCCTGCTAGGTGATTGGCCGCCATCATAGACCGTGTTGATGTGCCGAGGTCGAGAGCCTCTGGGCTTCTCAAAAGAGAAGCCAAGACCCCATTGCTACCCGTTTGTTTAGGTACCACATAGGAGGGAATGTTGTTGGTCACAATGTTTTTTTTTTGTGATTTATAGAGCGCCTGGTGACCCGTAGGCATCCCCGCGCTATAAATTTGTGAGAACCAAGAGAAGGGGACCGGGGGAACTATTTGGGAAACAGGAAGGTTTTTAGTTTTTTTCGGAAGAGGGCGTGACAAGGTTCCAGACGCAAATTGCGAGGAAGTGAGTTCCATTCTGCGGAGGCTTTGACAGAGAAGTGTCGGCCACCGGTGCGAGCCTTCTTGAACTTAGGAACTGTGGCCAGATGATCGCCATCAGAGCGAAGGAGTCTGGGGGCCTTGTATGGGATGATCATGTTTTTCAGGGCGGCTGGACCAACACCGTTGATAAGTTTATGGGTGGTGCACAGGGCTTTAAACTCTACTCGCTGGCGAACAGGAAGCCAGTGCAGAGCCTTAAGAGCAGGCTTGGCAGAGGCTCTGGGAGGGAGGTTCATAATGAGCCTTGCCGCCGCGTTTTGGGTCCGTTGGAGTTTGGCCAGGGTAAATTCAGGTGTGCCGAGGTAGACGGCGTTGCTATAGTCGAGCCGGGCTAAAATGAGCCCTTGGACCAATAGTTTCCTGGATAGGGGCGGAAGGAGAGGGAGAATCTTGCGAATTGACCGCAAGAGGCCAAAGCATGTTCCAGCAGTTTTGGCTGCCTGGGTCTTCATGGTGAGGTCAGGTTCCAGCCATACTCCTAGTGTTTTAATTTCTTTTTTTGGTGTAGGGATTTCACCAAAGGCGTCCGGCCAAACTGATGGTGGGATGGAGGTCCATTGATTGCCTAAGAGCATGATTTCGTTTTTTGCACCGTTCAGCTTCAGGGAAGATTCGCACATCCATGTGTGAATATCCTGGAGACAGTTCAGCAGGCTGTCTGGGTGTTTATCCAGGTGGGACAGAGAGATGACAAGTTGAGTGTCGTCTGCATAGTTTACTATTTTTATCCCGTAAGGGGTCACGACATCTTCAAGGGGGGCCATGTAGACATTAAACAGGGTGGGACTAAGCGAAGACCCCTGAGGGACACCACATCTAAGTGGGAGTGGGTCTGAACGTGAGTTGCCGTCCCACACCTGAAATGAGCGACCGGATAAGAAGGAGTCAATCCAAGCATGTGCAGAACCCACAATTCCTGCCCTGGCCAGGCGATGGAGAAGGACACGGTGGTCCACCGTATCAAAGGCGGCACTGAGATCCAGGAGGATCACTGCCACTGATCCTCCTGAATCCAGGATGCACCTTGCCTCCTCGATTACGGAGAGGAGGGCAGTGTCCGTGCCATGGCCGGGCCGGAAACCTGTTTGGGATTGACGAAGGAGATTGTTTGTCTCAAGGAATTTGGATAACTGTACGTTCACTAATTTCTCAGCCATCTTGCTGATACAAGGAAGGAGCGATATGGGTCTGTAGTTAGCCATGTCGTCCGGGTTCAGTTGAGGCTTTTTCAACAGAGCCTTGACAACAGCGTTCTTCCAGTTGGGAGGCACTGTGCCTTGGGAGAGAGAGGTGTTAATGAGATCCCTGATGATGGGGGCTATGCTGGGAGACACGGTTTTTAAAAATCTAACCGGGGCCGGGTCAAGGGGGGATCCGCTTTTCATTTTGGCCAGCGTGGAGGTGACCTCAGTAAGGGAAACTTCTCTGAAAGAGGGCAGCTGCGGGCTGTTAATGCAGGCCTCTATATCCGTGTGGTTATGAGGGTTGATGGTAGGGAGGGAATCCAGTATACGCGATATTTTAGAATCGAAATAGGTGGCCAGGTCCTTGCTTCTATCCGGGGGAGGGGGGCAAGCGGCGGGTGCTATAGGAATATGAAGTAGTTCTTTGACTATAAGGTAAGATTCTTTTGAGGAATTAGTGGCATTTTTTATTCTATTGTCATAGAATACGGCCTTGGCTAGCTTTAGGGCAGATTTGTAGCGTCTTACCGAGCTGTGGTACATGTCCTTATTACTGTGGAGCCAGTCCTTTCTCCACTGTCTCTCAGCCTTTTTGCACTCTTTGCGGAGAGCTCTGAGTTCAGAGTTGTACCATGGGGCATGGCCCTTTATCCTGTTTTTGTTCTCACGATTTTTTATGGGGATGATACTGTCGAGGGAGGAGGAGGTCAATCTGGATCGATTGACCGTGAAGGGGAGGAAGGAAAGCCTTGAGTGCCAACCAGATATCCCTCGATTCTAACAGATCGATGATGCAATCTCTGCTATTCTGGAGACCAAATGACTTCGACTTTCAGGTCCCCCAAGTGCGCATCCCACCCACAGTGGAGGAATCCGGCGCTAACGTGGCAAGCGCTGGAGGGGGACAAAAGGGTCTACCTCGAGACAGGTTGTCCTCTTTCCCCCACCACCTCAACTTTGTTGCAGCATCCTTTGAAATCACAATGGATTCCATCAACTCTCCCTGATGATGGAACTACTGTCTTCAGAGGCACCACAATGCCAGCAAGTGGGATTATCCAGGAGGATGCAAGAAGACAACTGGCCCAACCAATGTAGGACCTTCAGGACCAGTACTTGAGCTTCTGCATAAAAAAAATGGAACAATGTTTTGAATGTCCCAGATCCTCTGTGGAGGAGCGAAGGGTCAACGGATAGTGATATCAAGTACTGCCCCAATGATGAGGGGGCTTTGAGAGGGTTCTAGGTGAGATTTGGGATGACTCATTGAAAATGCCAAGTTGTCAAGCAGCAAAGCTGTCAAAAGGAGCTGGTAAGACACCAACTCGGGTGAAGTGGCTTTAATAAACTAGTCGTCCAGATATGGGTATACTGAGATCCTCGCTCATTTGAACTGGTAACGGGTAGAACCCACCACAAAGCGCAAGTACTTCCTGTGGGTCTGCAGGATCTGAATGTGTAAGTATGTGTCTTGCAGGTCTATCTACACCATCAAGTCTTCCAAACCCAATGCCAATAAATCTGGAGCCAGGGACAGCACCCTGAATGTGTCCTTCCCAACAAACCAATTCAGGAGCCTGAGGTTGAGGACTGGACGAAGACTGCAGTCCTTGTGGGAACCAGGAGGTACTGAGAGCAGCAGCCCTGACCAATATCCCGCTCTGGCACAATCTCCACTGCCTCTTTCTGAAAACAGCCCATTGAAGAGTGCAGGCCTAGTGATCAGGCGCTGGCCCTGCCTCATTTAAAATGTTTAAGTGCAGCATCTAACTTTTGGACGAAGAGACATTCTCTAGCAAAAAGCAGGTCTATCAGGGTATTCTTGAATGTCTATGGAGACTCTGGTAGATGGAAGAGAGGCGGGTCTTCCTAGGGTTACGGACAAACCATGGCCCTGGCTACACAGTCAGCAGTGTTGAGGCAGATACTTTAAGAAAATAAGGTACTTACCTGTAACTGGAGTTCTCTAGTATTGGAATCTTTCATAGATTCACATGCTTGAATCATTCTCCATCATCGAAATGGGAGTCCCCAGTACATCAAAATAGCAATGTAAAGCGAATACAAAGCAGAAACTAGGTCTAGGCCCATTTCAGTTTTGTAACATCTTTATTGTTTTTTAAAAGAGACCAAAAGTCAAATCGGGACCTCTCATCCTCTAGAATACTCCTGGGAGAACCTTAAACCCTCAGCACATGCACAAAAGATACACCTTCAAAAATCCAAAGATGAGCCTCTCGGGGAGGAGGGTGGGTCGCATGTGAATCTAAGATTACAATACTGGAGATCTACAGTTACAGGTAGGTACCTTATTTTCTTACTCCTGTATGACAACTTTCATGGATTCACATGCTTATTAAGAGGAGCTAGCAGCACATTTTTTCTTGTATCTTTCCAAGTGTGTCAAATCCATATTATCAACCTTTAGACAAGCAGCTATACCTTAAATCACCACTCTTAAAATTGATACTGATTGCATTCAGAAAAATGTGTACAATTTAAACATAATACAAGTAAGAAATCATAAGGGTAAAAGATAAAGTATATATATAGATATAGATATATATAAAGATATATATATAGAGAGATATATATTGATATATTGTGCACAGACTTAGAGTAGAAAGGAAGGAGGGGTAAAGGAGAGAGCTCACTGTTAGAGAAAAAGGTTCCTCAGCACTGCCTGGTCTACTGCTGCATCACTGAGTTGCGGAATCCAAGTAGTAAAGTCTCATGAAGGTGTAGGTACTCTTCCAGGTTGTAGCTGTGCAGATGTCCTGGATAGGTACTCGGGAAACCAGTTGATGTAGAGATCGCTCTTGAAGAGTGAGCAGGCACTCGTGCCTGCAGAGGTTTTCTGCAGATTGATGACAATATTGGACTGCACTTGAGATCTAACGTGCAATCCCCCTTTTAGATAGAGGATAGCCCTCCCGGGGTGCACTGAAGGACACAAAGAGCTGGGTTGATTTGCGAAAGGCTTTGGTTCTTTGTAGATAAAATTTCAGACAACTCTGAATATCTAGCGAATTAAGCTCTTTCCACAGCAGTTGTTAGTTATGGAAACAATGTTTTGAGGATAGGAGGCTTGTGCAAATGAAAGTCCGACAGAACTTTGAGGATAAAATTGGGGTTAGTACGAAGGACTACTCGGTTATCCCTAAACTGCAGAAATGGTTCCTGAATTTCACTAACTCTATTGGCTGAAGTCAATACCAGAAGAAGGGCAACTTCCCATGACAGGAACTTAAGGTCCGCTTTATGTATAGGTTCAAAAGGATGTTTCAAAAGTTGTGACAATACTATATTAAGATGCCAGAGGGGTAGAGGAGGCTTGAAAGGCGGAAAGGTGCAGAATAGACCTCATGAATGCTTAATGAACCTTGCTGACCATAATGATGGCCCTGAAGATGTCCTCCTAAATCGGGAAATAGCAGCTAGATGGACTTTAATTGAGGCGTGTGCTAATCCGAATTTTGCAAACATCGTCGATGTGCTTTCCAAACAACGCTTCTCCATCGAATGGGAGGTCAAGAATCTTGTTCTGTACTTTTGGCCTAAACAGAGTGGCCCTGAACTATCCTTGACAGCGCAACACTGATGCACCTCCCAGCAATCTGAATGCTGTAGTAGCGATATCGATCACACAATCTATCACTCCCGCAGAAGCTCTCTCTCCTTCCTGAAGAATTTTCTTCGCCTCTGATTTACTGTCTTCAGGAAGTTGATCAACATACAGAGCTAGATCACACGACATTTGTCGATCATATCGACCTAGAATGCAAAGAGCATTGACTGCTCTGACTAACAGTTACCAGCGTTATCCAGGCGCCTGCCTTCTTTATCTAGAGGTGGGGTGATAGGCGAAGAATGGCTCTTGGACTTTCTCTCCACTGCCTGAGAAATTACTGAGTCTGGCTTGGGATGACCCACCAGGCAGACAGGAGCATCCTCCGGAGTCTTGCATTTTTTCTCCAATCTGGATAACACTGGTGTCAGAGTTGCTGGCGTTCTCATGACTTTGAGCCCTTCCTCCCATATGTAACTTATTAATAGGGATAGCTCTCACGGATTTTCTAAAGGGCTCTTTAAAATCATATAAAAAAGTCAGTTTGAGATGTTGGCATTGATAGATAAAACCTCTTGGCTGCACTTTCAAGTAAGTTGTGAAAACCACCAATGTTCTCTGGTGGCGAGTCAATGGATACAGGAAAGTTGTCTCTTTTTCGATGTGGATCCCAGAGTTCCCCCTCTACTTGGTCATCATCTGTAGTTCCTGGATCTTGTTAAGGAAACTGATAGTGGTGATTTCTGAAGAGGCTCCGACTGTAAATCTTGAACCCTCTTGAGGATAGATGGGATAGATTGTGGCCGTGGGGCCAATGTAGACTGTTCGGAAGGCGCAGATGCTGGTGGAAATCTCTTCCCATAGTCCGCCAACATGAATTGCAGGTCTGTTAGCAGCAATTATGGCATGCAGACTACCTCCTCCCGATAGTCACAATGGTATTTCTGCTGAGGAAAATAATACTGATGCTCCCTATACTCTTCATCAAAATCATCTTCCTGGCACTTAACATGAAATTTCGATGGGCTATTCACATAACCAAAAGGAGCATCATCCTCATCATCTTCCTCAGAATCTTGCTCTTCCAACATATGATATGGCAACAGAGGTGTAACCTTGCTGAGTAAAGTAACTTCTGGTGTAATCTGCCTCGTTCTAAGTTTTTCTCTCCTTTTACCGGTGTTTTTTCCATCGTCGGCGAACTTGTTGACGGTACTGCCGACGACACCATCATTGGTGAAGTGGATATCGGCAGCAATTCAGAAACCGTAATCAACGGTGTCCTTGCCATAGATGTTGTTGTTACCGTCACCATCTTCGTTGGTGCAGTCATTAACATCTTCATAGTCGCTGCCAGCGTCGATGTAGTAGTCGTCGTTACTCCCAGCTTCATCGACAATGATGTCGTTGACGGCCTACTCAACAGCAAAGTTTTCACTTACAACGGAGCGGTCAGCACTGGTGTCGATAACGGTGTGGCACTTGCCTTCTGCTTAGAAGTCAAAGATTGGCGGGCCTCCATACTCGTCGACGACACTGAGGACTTCTTCATCGATGGCTTCTTTGATGATGGACGTTTCGTCTACAGTTTCTCTTCGGGAGGCACAGAGGAAGGTTTCTTGAAAGAGTGCCTGCCTCGATGGGGTGTAGTGGAAGGCTCAGATATAGCCTTTTTTGATTGTCTGTCCCCTGAAGAATATCCCGTTCTCGCCATTTCAGATTTATGAGGATATTTTGAGGGACTGCGTCTATGAGACCTATGAGAGGTCTTTTTGACTGCTTTTTTTGGATGTTCGCTAGAAGAATAGGTGATCACACCCTCTTATGCAACCTCCTAGATGATGTAGAGGATACCTCATCACTGTCCTCACTCAAAATCACTTACTTTCTGGCCTTAAGATTTTTCTGGCCTTAAGATTTTGAAGCCATATAAGAAGGCGCCCCTCACTATCCCTCAAAGTTTTGTTAGAAAAGGTAGACATACCTTACACTCCTTTGCCTTTTGGTTGGGATACAGGCAATAGATGCAGTCAGTGTCTGGGCCGTCTATATGAAGTATTTTCTTAGAGCAGGTGACACAGGCTGTCAAAAGACTTTTTCTCCTTATCTGACATGACTATACCAGAAAAAGGCAAATCAATACTGAAGAAGATGGTACTGCAGTAGATGATGCTGATTGAAGCAAAGAAATCCGTCAAAAACCTCTGAAGTAGAAAAAGAAGCTGAGCAGAGCTCAGAGGAGACTCCCTAGGAAAACAAGCGGTAGAAAATCTGAGTCTCTGAGGTTCTTTCAGGAGCGTTCTAGAGTGTGAGAGGTCATGATTGGTTCAGGATTGACTTTTGGTCTATTTTTACAAAACATTAGAGATAAGCTACAAAACTGAAATGGGCCTAGGCCTAGATTCTGCTTTACATTGCTATTTTGATGTACCAGGGACTTCCATCTTGATGACAGGGAATGATTCAAGCATGTGAATCTATGAAAGTTCCAATACTGGAGTAAATATGCCTTGACGCTTTCTGCCCATCTTTCACTACTTCCCGAAAATGATCTATGAGATAGGTCCAGTAGGCTGAGCACAACTAAAGCTGCCATATCCCAAATGCCATGCGAATCGTGCTTAAGGAAACCAACACCGTTTTGAGATCAGAGGGAGAAGCTTCCCACCAAAAATGATTTTTTCTCCATAGCCTCTAGTTTTTTAATTTTCTATTTGGGGTGTGTTCAAAAGGCAAATGAGATGAGTCTTGCGGTGAAAGATCTTTGTGCCACCAAACTTTTTGAAGATGGGTGGGATGAGAGAAAGACGGATCCCGTGAAGCTGGTATGTACCAGCAATAGCTAGTTCTGTGGATTGGTAGGGAAGAGCAGGGCTTAGAGTAGGCCTCCTTGAATGTCTCTTTAAATGCTTCATTAAGCAGAAGCTCACTGGTGGCAGCACCCATTTGTATAACATTCATAAGAATATTCTGATTACAATATTATGTAGGCATTGGTAGATCAAGAATTGATGTAACCGGGGAGGAGCCTAGCGCGCACCCAAGATGGCCGCGTAGGTGCGAGGCTCCCGAGGACCTCCGCGACCTCCTGCATAAATCCTGACCGAATCCTGTCCTAGATGAGGGGACTGTGTTTCTGAACTCGAGCTGAGGCGACGCCCGTTTACCGTTTTCAATTCGGACCTCGGACACCGGCGGGAGCACCGACTAAGGTTTGCGGCCTTCTCCACGCCGGCCCCCCGTACTGGAGTTGTGGGGCGATCCGGCGACAAAGTGAATAACAGCGGCGGGCAAGGCTGGGCGACTCGCGCACCCCGCACTTTCACTTTCGCTTTTGCGCCCTCCTTGCTGCCAGGCGAGGTAGGGTCGCGAGGCGGTGTGCGGTGGTGTGGCCTGGTTGGGGTGCCCTGCCGGCCCGCCGGCTGCGGTCCGTCCTGTGGAGCAGTGGTCGCCCCCCCCGGAGCCCTTGAACGGGATTGTCTACCCCTTTCTTGAGGAGCTTGGCTCGATTTGGGACCGCGACCATGGCCACAAAACAAGATGGCGACCGGGCTAAGGTGAAGTCGACCCGTCGTGGCGCGGCCCATCAATCCAACAATATGGACCGCTACACCCTCCAGAAGGGATCTCCGGAGGCGCTGCGTAGATCCCCTACGGGCCCGACTGACGCTCCTGCTCCACCCACGGACCTGACCCTCCGAGATGTCATGGGCGCCATCGCCGAGATGAAGGCCTCGGTGGACCAGCGCTTTGACACTCTGGCGCAGAAGATCGACTCGGTCCTCGTGGACGTGGGCCTCGTGAGAGCCGATCTCTCCAAAACAAATGACCGGGTCGATTCTTTGGCCCACTCTACTTCGGGCCTCACATCCGACGTGGCGGCCCTCCAACAGGAGGTGCGCAGGCTTGGCCAGGCGAGCGCCATGATGCATCGTAGACTGGAGGATTCTGAGGGTCGGGCCCGGAGGAATAATGTCCGCATTATCGGGGTGCCGGAGGGACGCGAGGCAGAGGCAGCGGATCTGTTCGTGGAGGAATTGGTCCTCACCCATCTCCAGCCTCGGGGGCTGAGTAAATTTTTTGCAGTGGAACGTGCCCACAGAGTCCCCGTGGGTAGGCCTAAGGTCGGAGCCCCTCCGAGGCCCCTCATCGCCCGGATTTTCAATTTCCGGGACAGGGACGCTATCCTGCAGACCTCCAGGCTACAAGGGCCGGTCAGACTGGACAATATGGATATCAATTTCTATCCTGACTTTACTCCGGCGGTCCAAAAGCAGCGACTGAGTTTTCTCGGTGTCAAACGTCGCCTACGGGACCTGAATATCAAATATGCGATGCTTTTTCCGGCTAAGCTGAGGGTGGAGGTGGATGGCCGCACGCACTTTTTTGATCGTCCCGAGGCGGCCGGGGACTGGCTGGTCACTCTGCCCGGAGATCGGGGCCGGGGAGGTGGGGGGGGAGCGGTTGGTGGGGAGGGCCCGCCGGATCAGGACTGAGGGACTAATGGTAGGCCTTGCTCTGGACTGTGTTATTGTCACCATTGACTGTTAGGGTAAGTTCCCCTCCTGCGGAGGTCGTGTGGAGTCTCTTGGGGGATCTCCCTCCTCCTCTGGGGGACTAGTTAGTTTTCTTTCCATGGGGCGACAGGCACACTGCACTTTGGGGGGGCTGTTTGGGCTCATGCAGGGGTGCAGGGTGGGGGGAGTTCTGTTGGGATGGGTGGGTTGGGGTGGGGTGTGGTTCGTTTCTACCGCAAGGCAAACCCTTTATTGTATTGGGTTTTTTGAGATGCTCTCGGGGGGACTAATGATGGCTTCTGTACGTGATGGGGGGTAGGGACCTGACTTTGCTGTCCTGGAACGTTAACGGACTGGGTGATAGGATTAAGCGGGGTGTGGTCCTGCAATATCTGAAACGGATTTCGCCTGATGTGGTCTTTTTGCAGGAGACACACCTCATTGGTAACTCCTATTGTGCCATGAATAGACGTGGTTATCGTTTGGTGGCCCACTCGGGCTTCACATCGGGCTCGCGAGGGGTGGGCATTATGGTCAAGACCTCGCTCCCGCTAGAAATAGACGAGGTGCGCCATGATGAGAGGGGACGCTACACTGTCTTGGTGGGGAGAATGGAGGGCAGGGTAGTCGTCTTTGTCTCAGTGTACGTCCCACCGGGGTTACAGTCCACCACCTTTGCGGACCTGGGACGCCTCCTGCTGGACCTTCCGGGGGGGCTTCTGGTGGTTGGGGGGGGACTTCAATGCGGTGGCTTCTGGGACTCTGGATTGTTATCCCCCTAGGGACCTCCCCCGGGCACAAGCGTGGCTGTCTGGCCTTTTGGACACGCTGGGATTGGTGGACTGCTGGCGTCTAAAGCACCCCGCTCAGCTGCAGTACACCTTCCATTCGGGGGCCCATGGTAGCCTTTCGCGGCTTGATTATGTCCTTGTTCCTGCGGCCTATGCCGGGAGAGTGGGGGAGGTGCGCCACCTGGCGCGGGGTATTTCAGATCATTCCCCACTCCTGTTGCACTTTGATGTCTTCCCGAGGGGGGAGGGCAGGGTAGCTCCAATCAATGCCTGGTACCTGCGCGATCCCACTATTCGTGCTGATTTGATTAAATCCTTGCAACGGTACTTTGAGGAGAATGTGGGGTCTGTCCCGTCTGCCATTTCCCTGTGGGAGGCTTTCAAGACTGTGCTTAGAGGGGACGCCCTCTCCCTTATTTCCCATGCCCGGAGGCGCGCACAGGAGGAGGTGACCCGAGTGGAGGCCGAAATCACTGAACTGGAGGGTGGTCTGGGGAGTGGGGTGACTGACGCTGCGCTGCACGTTTTACACCTTAAGCAGGCGGCCTATAGGTCCCTCGTCACGGAGGCGGCCAGGGGCCTCAGCAGAGAGCAACAGGGGCGATTGTATGATGTGGGTGATAAGGCTGGTAAGTTGATTGCGTGGTTGGATAAGAGGGAGAGAGCTAGTCGTGTGGTCCCGCTGATTGAAAGAATGGATGGTGTACGTGTCACTGAGCCGGAAGGCATTGTCTCCTGCTTCGCGGATTATTTCCGCGAGGTATATTCCCCGGTTTCTCCCTGCCCGGAGGAGGATTCCCATGCCCTGCTGCGTGACATCGCGCTGCCCTCCCTCTCAATGGAGGACAGGGAATTGATGGATGCCGCCCCCACCTCGGACGAAATTGCCCTCGCCATCCGCTCGGTCGCTTCTGGCAAGGCCATGGGCCCGAACGGCATTCCTATCGAGCTGTATAAATTGCGACCGGACGTACTGGCACCTCACCTCCGCGCTATGTTCCTTGCGGCTCACTCGCGGGGCTCCCTCCCGCCGGACCAGCGTCTGGCTACCATCGTGGTTCTCCACAAGGAGGGTAGACCGCGGGACCGGGTTACATCCTACCGGCCTATCTCGCTTTTAAACGCGGAGCCTAAAATCCTCGCCAAGGTGCTCGCTAACCGGCTGGTCGGCGTGGTGGGAGATTTGGTTCACCAAGACCAGTCCGGCTTCATTCCCCATCGCAATACGGCCCTTAATCTGCGGCGCTTGCACGGGGTGCTCGCGCGTGTTCCGTTCGTGCGGGAGCCGGCCATCTTGGCATCCCTGGACGCCACCATGGCGTTCGACACGCTCGAGTGGCCCTACATCTGGGCGATGTTGGCGAAATTCGGATTTGGCCCAGGATTCATCAGTTGGGTCAAATTGTTGTACTCGGACCCATTGGCACAGGTGGTGGTGAATGGTCGAGTCTCTGCCCCATTCGTGCTGGGACGGGGCACACGACAGGGTTGTCCCCTGTCGCCGCTCCTTTTTGCATTGGCACTGGAACCCCTGGCGGAGTGGCTGCGGTGGCACCCTTCTATCCGAGGTCTCCGTTGGACCCCCGAGTATGAGGACCGCGTGTCCCTCTACGCTGACGATATCCTTTTGTACCTAGCCTCCCCGCGCAAATCACTGATTGTCCTGGTCGATGTTCTGCGCTCCTTTGGCAGAAATTCTGGCCTTGTCATCAACTGGGCTAAATCCTGTGTCTATGTGCTTTCCGGGGAGGCTCCTGTCCTCCCTCGGGGCTGTCCGATCCAGATTGCCTCGCAGGGATTTCGATACCTGGGGGTCTATATCACGCTGGACCCGGTGGCCCGCTACGAGCGAAACTTGCTTCCCCCCCTCCAGCGCTTGAAGGAGGACGTCGCGCGCTGGCGGCGCTTGCCGCTTTCGCCGCTCGGCCGGGCGGCATTGTTCAAGATGATGTCATTGCCGCGCTTTTTGTACGCTCTCCAGAACACTATGGACTTGGTCCCGGCGCGCTACTTCCGTGAGGTGGAAAGCTTACAGCGCCGTCTGTTTTGGGACGGGAGGCCGCGTATAGCCCTGGCAAAATTGACGCTCCCGTGGTACGACGGAGGGATTGCCCTCCCGGATATTAAGCGGTATTACTGGGCCTCCCAGTTAGCTGCAATTAATCACGGCTTCTATGGGCCCGCCCTAAACCCGGCATTTGAAATGGACAAAATGCTCCTGCCCGGTGGCGACTACAATCGAGCGCTCTACACTAGCGTGCCCGATTCCCGCTTAACGGGACCCACGCGTGTCATGGTGCGAGTTTGGCACGCGGCTAATGCAGCTATGGGATGGAAGGACCGTTTGACCCGGGCGTCACCGTTGTATGCGTCGGAGAGGCTTGGCTCTTTGTGGACCTCGAAGGGCTTCGAGAGGTGGGACATGATAGGCATCAGTACAGTGGGAGATCTCTGGACGAGGGGAGGATTCAAGACATTCGAGACGCTGCAGGCGGAGTTTCAGCTGCAGGGCAGTGAATACTTTCGCTACCTGCAGGTCCGTCACGCACTGGGTTCCGTCTTCCCAGACGTGGCCTCCATCCCGGAGTCCTCCCCCCTGGAGGATAGAGTGCTAGATGGCCACGTTCCGGACAGCACGATCTCCCTCATTTATAAGAAATTGATAAATGACCGCTCGGGCTTACTGACTGGCCTTCGCGAGGCTTGGGTTGCCGATGGGCTGGAGTTGGACGACGAGGACTGGATTTCCGCGGTGGCCTCTCCGAAGGAGGTGGCCATCCCGGCTCGCCTTCGCTTCGTCCAGCTTAAGATACTCCACCGGGTGTATATGACGGGGCCAAGGCTTCAGCGTATGGGCTATGCCGAGGATGGATTGTGTAAGCGTGGGTGTGGTGCTTTGGCGACTTTTTTACATATACTGTGGGAGTGTCCGAGGGTGGAGCGCTTCTGGCGTGGTGTGCATGAGGTCCTGCGAGCGGTTACACGTGTCGCGCTGTTGCCTGAAGCGAGGAGATGCTTGCTGAATGTGTGGGAACCGACTGATTACTCGGTTCCGCAGACACGATGGGTGACTCTGGGATATATGATAGCTAAACGTGACATTGCTCAGCTGTGGGGATCTCAGAGGCCCCCGGCGGTGTCGGCTTGGAAAGAACATATGGATTGGTGCATGTTCCGAGAAAAGGTTGTATATGTGGCGCGGGGTAAGCCTGGGGCATGGGTGAAGATATGGGGCCCCTGGAACGCTTACCGCGGGGGTATTTGCGAGCCGCCGTTGTTGCCTCCTGCGTCACCAGCTCCATCCCCATAGTTGACCCCCTCCCTCAGCCCTGGGCACATTGTTCTCCCAGTCCTGGATCAGTTTCCCTCCCCCCCTCTGGCTTTCTTTAGATGGTTGGGGTTCCCCACTTGAGGAGCACATGTCGTCATTTTTGATCGTGGGTTGCCTTGCGGGTGTGGTTTTATGTTGTTGTGTTGTAGAAAACGAAACCGTATTGTGGGTTCAGAGTTATGTGGCCCACGTTGTTGATACCTCCTGCTTTATCGTCTATGCAAAGCCAAGTGCCTTCTTAGTATGTATGTCATGTGCTTCTGTCACTTTAGCGGCCGGCTGGAAGGTTGTAGGCCCATACTTGTATATATTTGAGATTGCAATAAACGGTTTCAAAAAAAAAAAAAAAAAAAAAAAGAATTGATGTAACCTTTCTTAATAATACATGGAAAGAAGAATTTGCATGTGGAGCAGGATCTGGAGAAGGATCCATATCAATGTCTGGGGAGATATCCAGACTGCTGGTCTACTGTAGGGCTACAGTATCAGAAGAAGAATCGTGAACATCATGTCCTTGGTCATCTGAGTCCACATGGAGGGATTGCCAAGGCTGTTTTTCAGAATGTCCATGTTCTTCTAGGCAATGAAAGGCTTCCCTTCTGGGCCTGTGTTTTTTTTTATCACCCTGTTAGGTTTCCAAGTCAGGATACAGCGTCTGTCTCTGCACTGACAACAGCGTTCTACATGGCACTCGGTCTGAATAGACTTGAGTTGGTTGGAGTTGCTTATTGCACTTAAGTCGACAGTGCAGTGAGCCTTGGCAGCACTGTATGAGCGAATGCAGAAGATACTGGCAACGATGTTGCAGTCTGTGGCATCGGTCTAATGGGAGCCCCAAATTGGGATGATGCAGGGAAAAACTGAACGGCACCAAGGACATAGATGGTACAAGACCAAAAGTCTCCTGACCTGTCCCATTGGGCCAGCTGGAGCACATGGATCGCATAAAACCAGAAAGCTTTCAAAGTAACACATATTTGCTTTAACAGACAGCTACAGAAAGAGCAGTTACTCTAATTTCAGTTACAACTGAAATGTGAGCATATAAAAAACGTAATGGTTAAGGAGTAGGACCACAAAGCCTTGATAACCCAGTACATTGCAGAATTAAAGAAAATTATAACATTAGCTGGTGTGCATATACCTTAGCAATACCATAAGAAGGGCACCCTGACCCAAATTTAAATCGACATTTAGATGCCATAGATATGTGATACTAAAATATCAACAGTGTAATCACTTTTTGGCATTGCAAACAGATAAAACAGATGCATTCATCAATTGACTCTGTTGTAGTGTTCTTAAATGGGTGTATTTTCATTTAGTCCACTTATAATTCATTGATTTCATATTCCTCAGAGACAGATAAGCATCAACAGCCAACACACATTTCGTCCATCATGGCTTGCATACCTGGGGATTTTTCAAGGCTGAAATGTATGTTCATAATTCGAACATTAAATAAATACTTTTACTGCATAGGCAACAGATTTTTGGCGTGCTTACCCAGGACATTCATGATTTTTTGGTCAATGACACACACATACCAATCACAAACAAATCTCAACCATTAAGGGTTTACGATCACTCTAACATTACCATGAAGGACTTTACACAGTACAAGTATTTCATCTTAATTACGAAATAATCTTTATATTTGCTCTTCTTTAAGGGAGATGGGTGCAGTTGGCTGGCTGATCTCAAGGAATTCTTCCCTTGGTTTTTGTATACCATTGTCAAAATCAACAATCAAAGGGGTAGCCTCAGGTTGGAAATCAATGCACTAGTTCTGTCAGCTTCCTTGTTACTATTAATCTTATTATCTTGTTCGAATATCAGATGATGGATAACCTTTATGTCAAGCCGCTGACTGCTGTTTGCCAGGCCAAACTGGTGGGGGTATCGGTAACAATACCTTCTCAATGCCCCCAATTCCTACAGACTGGAATACTTCCCACTCTTGGCACTAAAGTACCCTTCTATCAACCTGAAACTAGAATAACTTGAGTATAAGCAATTTGAGGATGATAGCTGCCCAAGGTTGGTAAACAATTAGGGACATAAAGTAATGATGATCTGTTATAAAGCAGTGTTAAAGCATTCTATAAATATATACTATCCCCACCCTGGTATTATAATATATATGGTTGAAGAGCACAGTATCGATTTTAACTTTAGTAGTATGTACAGCTAGCATTATTGCAATCCACGTCATTAGTATCATGCTTGGTCTCCCAACAGGGTAAACTGCTGCTTGCAGAGTGACTAAAAGCTAGTCTAATAAGTACAATTCAGGAAACAGATGTGATTTCTACTTTGCTGATGTCTATATAGAGTCAGTCAAGTAACGTGCTCTTCCTATTCAAGTGAGAGCATGCCTTTCCATTCCATCAATAAAAATGACACAGGTAATGGATGCACTTTTCCACTGGCTAGCTGTCAATTCACAAAGTTAGCATATTGTCATGTCAATTAGGCTGGGAGTGTAGCTCTGAATACTGCTGCTTTCAAAAGTGCTATAAGGAACAGAAGAAGGTGGGGGTTGCAGAGAAGAGGAAGGGGAGAGGACAGGAATGCTTGGTCAGGGAAGGGGGGACATGATATATCATGTAGGTTGGTTATATAGGGCTTAATGCAGCCGTCATACTGGTTCAAGGCACTACAGGGATCAGGAAAATAAAGGAGGGATAAGGAAGGAAGGAGAAAAATAGCTAATTCCCTGATCTTACATTATTAGTCTGGAAACGTTGAGCCAGAAATACCCGAACTTGAAGCTGTGAGGATTAGTTCTCACAGATACCTCTGCATCAGAAGAGAGAAATCCATCCAAATAGTCAAGGGATCAGGTGACGCTTAGGACAGGGATCCTTTGTCTTTGAAGTCCACTCTGTCATAAAGACTCTGCCGAATAACCAGACAGAGGAGAGGTGTCTTCCTTCGACAGAGAGGATCGTAGGCTAGGAATGGTCACCAGGTGCTAACTATTCACATTCACTGCAGCCATGGAATTTCCTGTGGCATGGTCCTTGGCTCCACTGACCCACTAGGTACCACTTCCATTGCAGAAAATACCTTTGTGGTACATTCCTGGAAATTTACCAGAAGAACAGCTCTACCCTCTAGGTTATTATTCAGTAAAATGTCACTTCAGTGTAGTACCAGAATGAGTGATCTATCTCAATAAATTTGAAAGTCACAGACTTCTTTCAGTTTTCTTTTAAAATATGGGTTTACAATAGTTACATTTCATTTTTGGTGCAGATGAAGACACAGTCCATTCAATTATGCAACAACACAGAGGTCTTGGGTGAATATAAGACAAAAGAGTACAATCAATTTCAGAGTAATCAAAAAGGAAAATATCTGGGGATAAAAGCAAAAATTCACCAGAATCCCCTTGATAATAAACCCTCCTAAATTCGATGAAAAGTTTAACTCATTAGCTGATTTTGCTCTCTAACTGAAATATCGCACTGTTACTACAAACATTTCCATAGTCGCTTAAAGTTCCCACGCCGACCCTGGCATATGAGTGACTGGAACATCTATGAAAGGGACATGATGACATGAGTGGAACAAAATCTGCTGTAAGTGTTGAAAGCAAACATAGAAAAGGTTCAAAATATGAATAAGGTTGTCAAATTAACATTGCACTAATACAGTACTGGTAACACCTGTGGATAATTGAGGTCTAGATGAAGTACTCGCTCCTTCTGGTTAATTGCCAGAGTAGCCACAGTGCCACCCTGCACAGTCCAGGCAGGTGAAAGGTGAGCTATGCCTTCTCGATCCGGTCCAAAAGGAAGAAAATTCTTTAAGGCAGAATAAACCTCCTAGATTATTTGCCACTCTTGGTACAAGGTGAAAAAAGTCGCTTTAGAATGCGCTAGGCACCAGGCTCTTCCCCAATCTGGGAAGAGAAAAGAGCCAGAAAAGGAATCTTGTTTCTCAACTATATGGCATAAATGTTGGACAAACATAACAGCAAAAGGGATGCAAACGTTTAGAAAAGTAAACTTTGAATGCAATGGGTTCACTCACAATACAAGAGTTTTTATGTAAGATTTCGACAGGAAGCAAAGTCAGAGAAGCCAACTTGGACTGAGAAACTTCTATAATCGGAATAGCGATGACGGCCATATTGAATGCTAAGCAAAAGACTGCTGACCACACCTCTCCTTAGTCAGAAGATGATGATGATATGGAGGAGTTATGTGGCAAAACAACTCCTAAATGCTCTCAATTTTACTTGCCCATTTCTGCAGCTGTGATAATGACCTTCTCTTGTTGCATCAATGTGCAGAGAGAGAAGCCAGAAACCACGGTGGCCTCATGTGAGTCTGGAGTTGGGGCTAGGGCCATTGCTTTTACCTAGCGGGTAGCAGCAGTGCACCCACAATGTGCAGAAGGTGATGATGTCAGTGCCCGCGCAATGAAGCCAGATCTGAGGTACAAGCGCTTAGCACCAGCAGGAGGCAACACTCCCCACAATAGCATGCATGTTCTATGCAGAAATAAAACACACCACACAAATTTTGTTTAGGTAAAAAACTACTGCAGGTTTATTACATACACCGTTATGTAATATGGTGGGTTATCTTACGGGCGATCCAAGGGCAAGCAACCATCTGGGCCGCCTGCCCGCCTGATGAGCCAAGCAGCACAGGGGTGAACCCCATCTGTGCTTCCCCTTCAGCGATCCTCTTTCCGGATCACGGTCCCTTATTACTCACGCCCCTTTCAGGGCGGAGCGTAGCAAAGCAAGCCCCCGGTTGTTCAGGCCCACAACCGCCCGAAGGACTAACGGAGCGCCGACACGGTTTTCCAGGAACCTCCCATGAGGCTCCTGGGCTCTGGCACCCCCTATGGTACCGCGCAGAGGTACCCTTCGGGACCCATTTACTTCCAGATCGCCCTGTAACTCCGCTTGCAACGAAAAAGAACAACATTACAACATTCTATGCCTCCCCCGCTGCTTCCACGCCGGGTAAGCGGTAGGGAGGGAGACGGCGTGTCCAGGGCGCAAAAGAGGATGGACAGAGGGTGGAGGAGGCCTATATACCCCCCCCCCCCCATTCCTCACGCCCCGGAAGTGACACGCCCCGAGGGGTCCCCTTACTTAGAAGAAGGGGGTTGGGCTGGTGCCATGCTGGCACTAGAGGCCTGCCCTTCAAGGGCACCCTGTGGGCGCCAGGGCAGCCGCATAGCACCAGCAGGAGGCAACCCTCCCCACCCCCAATAGCATGCATGTTCTACGCATAAATAAAACACACCACACAAATTTTGTTTTGGTAAAAAACTGTTGCAGGTTTATTACATACACCATTATGTAATATGGTGGGTTATCTTACGGGCGATCCAAGAGGAGGCAACCATCTGGGCCGCCTGCCCGCCTGATGAGCCAAGCAGCACTGGGGCGAACCCCATCTGTGCTGCCCCTTCGGTGATCCTCTTCCCGGATCACGGTCCCTTATTACTCACGCCCCTTTCAGGGCGGAACGTAGCAAGGCAAGCCCCCGGTTGTTCAGGCCCACAACCGCCTGAAAGACTAACGGGGCGCCAACACGGTTTTCCAGGAACCTCCCATGAGGCTCCTGGGCTCTGGCACCCCCTATGGTGCCGCGCAGAGGTACCCTTCGGTACCCATTTGCTTCCAGATAGCCCTGTAACTCCGCCACAGCTCTGGAGGCGGCCACCGTAGCCGCCAGAGTCCCCCACCAAAATAGCTAAAGTCTTGCCCGCTAACTCTCCTGTCTAGAGCCTCCTGCAAATCTAGATGAAAGGGAACATCCCTATTGGTTATCAATACCCCATCTATATCCCAATAGCCCTAGACGTTAGCTTGGGTCAGCTAGTGTCTGAAGAAACAAAAATGCCCTATATGCCTGTGAAGTTGTGCCAAGCACTATACACCTCACGCCGCAAAGTTCCACTGCGTCACATGACTCAGCCCCGTCCCACTCAGGCGGGACAGTTTCAGACACCCTGGCTCACGATGCCCCACCTATTTGCTGATCACACTGGCTGCCGCCCTTCTAGCACCGTGTGTGGCTGGACACATGTGTCTCCCATCTCTGGGACAGAAGCTCACTTGTTAGGGGACCTTCCTACCCCAGCTAGCCAACTAGGCTATTAGGGCGAGAAGAATTGTACTTAACCTTGGCACCGTCCCTTTACTTGCTAAATCAATGCGCACAGGGATGTCCCTAACAGGCATATAAACACTGAGCACGGCTGAACCCCAGCACTTGCCCTGCATCCCATATTCTTTATGGTAATTTCGACCGCTCCGCTCCCTCTGGTGAATCCCCCTAGGCATACCCGCTTAGAGAATTGGTCTGATTCGATACAGGGCGCACTGTCTGAAATCTAGTGGCTAACATTTGATGTGGGAGATGCCAAACACCGCCTAGGTCATGGAACCCTTAAGGAGCAAACCATTTTCCCCCGGGCGTACCTCTAAATGAGACTGGCTCCACCCAGCTGAACGCCAGAGACACACATCTTAAACCTCTTTACTGGTTATGCCACTTGGCACCCTTCTGGTTGCAGCTTTGAGTATTTGTAAAGCGCGCCTGCCCCCGGGGCACGATGTCGCTGACTAGCCAGTGTATGTTGCCCACTCGCTAATACTTATCTATCGCTAACTGCCCTTACTTGAATTGAAGGGTTGCTGGATGCTACCCAAGGACCGGAGACTTACTGCTCCAATCCAGTTTGACCCCAGAACTGGGGGACAACCCCAGTAATGACCATGCCTTTCATGGTACATCTACCCCAGGGCTTGACTATCAATGTGTTAAGGATCCCAGTCACAAAAGATGCCCCTTCTATTGTCTGGTTCTGGCCCACAGAAGGATAACCCAAGGGGGGCAGACAAGTCTCTGGAACCAGAGGGGAAAGTTATGTGCAAATACCTGCCCTTTCCTGAATTTTGGGACGCCATTAGGTCGAAAATACCCGGTCACCATTTGGCACTAACGCAGTGTTTACCAAACTTTTCTGCGCCACAGCACACTTGTTAGCTGACAACTACCACCACCCGCCTGCTGCCATGGTTAAAGCGGGGGTGAATATGTCTTAACTGAACCTACCTGATACCGGCCCTTGTCTGCAGGGGAATGCCCACCCAGTGTACACGGTACCTGATTCTATATGGTGCCCGCAGGTGTTCCCCATGAAGGCCCTCGTAGCCAATTGCACAATGCAGTCTCAGTGTTTCGCAGTGCCTCTTTTTGCGTTGAAATTTCCTGAGTAAGTGTAAAATTATACTTTCCCACCATTGGGCTGTTAACCGGTGGCAAAGGCAGACTGTTATTTTGCGGCTTCTGACATTGCCTCCGGATATATACTACAAAACCACAGTACCTAGTACACGCCAGTACCCTTGGCTTTAACAATGCTTGTTAGTTGTATAAGATAACTGAAGCCACAATTCTGGCTTCCCTGCGTAGCATATTGAAAATGCGTCCATTCTGAACTGGTGGGACTGTCAACTTAACATGTTGAACATTTATTAAATGTCTCCCTTCGATGAAAAGCAAGCTCAACCGCAAATGGGACCATTACACTAATCAACTTCCGCAACAGCCAGACAGGTCACCTGCACATAATCCAGGTGCCGAAAGCGGAAAGCGGGAGCCCTTTGGAAACGGAATAGTGGCGCCCAATCCCCGTGTTGGAGCCAAAATAGACCTCGTTGTACTGCGAAAGAGGCACATGCGGAGACAAAATAACTATTCTTTGCTAAACAGAGCCCGTCCGTAACTTTTGTCTATATTGGGACAAAGGATGAACCATGATAATATCACTGATCAAGTCTGTGATGTCATATACGCTACATCTGGCATATTTCTCATAATTCGCCATATATGACTGACACTGCACTCTCATCCTGTGCTTTGTGTGATCTTGGCCCACTTTGGTGTGAGCAGAGCCCCGTGAAGTATACTTGGCTTCTAGGCCGATAATGCACAAGTGTTAGGTGAGAAAGATGAAAGCATACTTGCCGAGCCCCGGACAAAACCGACAACCATTTTACCATTTGTCATCAGTAGCACATACATCAATATGACATTGTTTAGGACCACATGCATAACTCCTGGTGGCCAAATGACCTTGTTGGCCAAGCAGCGAAATCTTCACTCAATGCAATAATACGAAACACACTTCTCATGGCGCACGCCACCCCGGCGCCAAACAGGACACCGAGGTTTACACCGAAAATCCCAACTCAAAAGGAAAGGCGCCACAAACCCAACCCCCTGCGCAAGTCACTCGCCAAGGCACCGCTGAAGGATCCACCCATGAACAACGCCTTCAATAAATAGCAAGCTTAACCGCAAATGGGACCAATACATTAAGCAACACCACCAATCAACGGAATTCAACCCTACCCCCCTATAAAACAGGTAAAGTGTGTGTGAAACCCAGCCATGGCCAGACAAAACCATAGAAGCAGTTTATCTGGGGCATTGTAAAGACGTAACCGATACTAGACAACCTGTCCCTTCTATCTGAAACACGATAATCATTAACAGAATGCCAAGTAACTTAAAAGGAGGCATATCAAATGTAACAGCTCCCCGCGGTGCAAAGGCTCTTGCTATAAGAGGGAACCTCAAATAAGGTGCTTTCTTTACCTGCCTTCGCATAATCTGCGGTCATGTGACCTTGGCTGGTGGCGTGCTATACCTGAACCTAAGGAAAATGAAAACTCTGGAACTGCAGCCATGAAAGCTAATTAAATGAAGACCAGTGAATCGAGGCAACTCCTTAGGAGTTTACACTCGCAAAGCTGAAGTCGTGAGACAATCAACATCTTTAGGGGGACCAGAGCATGTTGAAAATGGTCCCTTAATAGCCTTCTTGAATGCTTTAAACCTATAATGCATAAGGATGCTTCGACCACCTTTGGAATTGCCCACATTTATGGATGATCCCTTGATTATCTGTTAGCCACCCACCGGTTAGCCAACCCATGTGCTTGCAAAGAACACAGTCCCTTATCAAATAGGCGCCAACCAAGAACTAGTGTCTTTTTATTCTTCTCCCTGTGGGAGCAAAATTAACATAAACGGTCGCACTACCGACCCACAGCGCTCCGATTACCGACCCCGGTATGCCTACCTGCAAAGCTTCACCATGCGCTGCTTGGGCCATGTGTTCAACACTTACATCACTAAAAGGTTTCTTTTTTATCAAAACAGAACCTCCTATATGCTAAGTGGTAGAGTCACCTATTATTTTCAGTAATAATAGTGAGCTGCTGCTGTGACCGTGTTGAAAACACGTCACCATCCCTGAATATTGTATGCAAACTCATTTAGAAATTGGAAGAGTGTGTCCGTGCACTGCCAGTAACTTTCCCAAAGTGGGCATAAAAGAGCTGGACTGTATCAAATTCAACGCTGTTCCAAACAGGGGCCCCCAAATGAGTTTCTACCAAGGGCAGCTGCTCATACTTCCGCATGTGCTGTTGTGCACGAGTAGGCACTCCTGAACTCAAACCTTCAAAATGCTGTGTTAAACACGCCAGAGCCCCCCACGCATCCTGAAGAAGGCTGTGCATTGCTAACAGAGAGAAGGTGTTAATCAATCAATGTGCCTCCCGGCAACATCAGGCACGTCTGTGTTTCCCCCGCCGACCATCAACATTTGCTGTGATACGATAACTAAACATCAAAAGCCCCTCGGAGGCAGTAACCGCAAAACCTTCTCTCTTCCGTAACGAGGGTAAAGGGTATGGCTAACCCGTGCAAGCAAAGTTCTTTGCATAGCAGTTGTGTCGCCCGACTAGTATGGTGTTGTTTCTGCCCTTGCATTCCAGTTATATGATAAAGCAAGGACAACATCCCTGCAACATGTCAGGGTTCTTGGCTTTGTCACAGGTTGTTGGTTGCCTAAGGTAAATAAGCAGCACTGTGGCTTGTCATATCAGTGCAACTATGGGGACATTTAAAGGCCTAAGACTAACTTTTTTTTTGTTTGCAAGCAAAATCAAACAGTGAAGATGAGGGAGACATATCGATATCAGCAATTACACAAACATACCGGTGTACGGTAGCCTAAGGCCATACAATTCATAGCTCTGACTAGTTGGATCATAGTGACCGTTACCGGTAGGCCTGGCTAATAGTAACCCCACAGATGGCGCCACTTGCCACACCCTCAGCTCATGGACCCCACCCATGAGCCAACACATGCAAACGAAAGGACAAACCAGCTGTAAATCGCTCCTTTGCGTGGCACCTGTGCATTACAAGTGAAGCATCCTAGCTTCAATCACGTACCCAAACCTGTGTTTCCTCGAGGAAAAACCACCCCTTCCCAACCTACCAATATACTTTCATCCATATGGCTGTGGAACTGAACCTATATGGGTAACCTAACAGCACCCCAAGGCCCTGATATGCGGAGATGATATGGTGATCATCAAGGGAAACTTCAGTTTCCTGAATTCTCTATAGCGACGTATCTCTCATAGTGTCTAGTGACCAAGCCATCGATGCCCTTGCCTCCGCATTGCAGGCAGAAACACATTCGAGCCAAGAGAAACATACATATTCAAGCCAACCTGAAACTTCCACTTTCAAAAGTTAGCATTAAAGAAGGAAGAAGCGTGCGCACTACAGGATCCCAATGCACTACTACCCTGAAATACGTTGTGAGCAGAACAAAGTGTGTATAAAAACACCCCTGCACAGTGCTGGGATACGATAACTAAACGTCAAAAGCCCCTCGGTGGCAGTAACCGCAAAACCTACACTCCTCTGTACGAGGGATGAGGGGGTGGCTTAACGCGTGCCAGCAAAGTTCTTTGCATAGCATGGTGTGTCACCAGACTAGTATGTTGATGTTTCTGCACCTGCCTTCCAGGTATATGAAACAGCCAGAACATCATACCAGCAACATGTCAGGGTTCTTGGCTTTGTACAGGTTGTTCGAGCCTAAGGTAAATAGGCAGCACTATGTTTTGTATATAATATTGAAATGCTTTCACTTAAAGCCGCTGACACCATGACAATGTTGCTGCTCCTGAGTTTCAAACAGAGAAGGGAAATCCACAGACCGGCCTTACAATGACTATGGGAGATTCCTCTGAGGGTGGGGAATAGATCCCTCACTGCTCTGGAACACAAGATATAAATGGTCTCTCTCGATGTTCATGTATATATTATGTGCAGCCCAGGGTTTAAGTGGGATGAAAACACGGAGGGTTCATAAGGGGGCGTGGCCAATGTACTTGAGGGCGTGACATAAAACATGTAAGCTAAGAATCTGTGCTTAGCTATAGTGTGCCGCCCGACTTGTATATGGCTGTTTCTTACATTGCATCCCGCTATATGATATCACAAGGAACATCATACCTACAACAAGTCAGGACCGTTGGCTTTGTCAATGGTCATTAGTTGCATGAGATAAATAAGCACGTATCTTCGCTTGTGCCAAAACCTTTGTTCACACCATAGCCCTGTGTGTGTGATTCTTTTCCTGATAAGTAGCAGTGTGAGCTTCGCAGGAAGAGATGAGAACCGTCGATCCCACCGCAGCTGTGACTGACCCCGATACGCCCATGTGACTCCTCCCGACGTCAGACATTCCGCAGAGCGCACACCCTTTGCTGTCTAGTCCCCCCAGTAAGAGGGACACCGCCCGAGGCCGCCTCCACTCCATGCCGAGACAAGGCTTCCTGAAAACAGGGGTAGCCCTTTCCCAATGCGGGCACCACCAGGAGGTAGGAGCACAGGTCCCGGGGAGGCCCAGGTCTGACTCACCCGGAATACCGCAACAGAGAGCAGGGCGAGCCACTGATGCGACAGTGTCTGCCCGCCCTCGCAAAAGTGCATTTGCTATGTGCGTTACGTGGTGTCCCACATGTAACGTGTCTAACATATAGCCCAAAACCCTACACCACAGCCTCCTGGAAATGAACAGCTAATCTTCCCAGCAGCGGCCATCCCATGCGGGAAGAGCCTGAAACCCCCATTGGCACTCTACCTCACTGCATACCCCACCCTCCTCACATCCAATCTGTCATGGAGCATGCGGTGCCTGGCAAAGCAGACATCAGCCACCAGAAAACCGGGTCCTAACCCCTGCTGAGGTGCGAAGTCCAACCACTCGAACCATCTTTATCATACCCACGCGGTGACTCCTCTATTGCCTATATAGACTTCTTTGCCGTACCCGAAAGTCAGACAATGGGGCCCTTGACACTTTAGCCTAGAGCACCGCAAGCGGCCGCCAAACAGTGTTACCGGGGACGAACCCGGGCCGCAGTAACATGGGAAGAAGCTCTACCCGAGTTACCCTGCAACTGCGCATCACAGACACTCTGTTGCTGTGCCCGGTGTCCGCCTATTGCAGGCCCCGTTTTTCCGACACTTTGAGGCCTGCCCGGGTCAAACCCACAACCCTGGCTATGTCATAACATTGTAGGCAACATACCGTCCGAGACGATTGGCATGCTCGGCTCAGTTACCATGCCCACACCGTCACTATACTGCTCAATTGTTCCCTGCACTCCAAAACCCACTAATGACCTGCCGCACTGAAAGGCCACAGAGAGGAGGGGGAAGAGCTGGCTGCCCATGGGCCGCGCTTGCTACCTACTAAACAAATGCCCCCCACAATTGCATGACCGGCCATTATGCGGTCGTGCTCGTTCCCTGCCCTATGCAACGCAATGTACTCTGAACACATGCAAGTCACCCATGCAGTTACACAGCAGATTCCGCTTAATTCGGAAGTGTATAGGCAGTTCATCAATTACTGCTCCCCTTACGAGCTGGGGCCGGCCTGTGCCAATGGGCCCCAACACTACCAGAACGCGATCCATGATCCTCTGTTGCTCTTTGTGCAACCCCCAGCCCGCAACCTGAAAACGGCTACCGTCTCGGCCCCGGGTCAATGGGAGACCGGACCGTATTGGGTGACTGCGCTTACACCTATATAGACTGGCGAACAAACACGCCGCAGAATACCCCGTAGGCCACCTGAATGCCCACTCCGGCAAGGGACAAAAGACACCGCGAAGACCAGGGACATGGAGGCGTCACGGGGTGCAGGGCAGGGCTTTGCACAAGTGACCCATGGCTTGGCCTCTACACCCCCGCCTAAAGATGGCGTGATGTCCGGAGCGATAAGGCAGTACCACCCGAAAGCGAGCGAGCCCCTCCCCTTGTGGGAAGGTAAAGAATCGACTCACCGCAAACCGACGCCGATCCCGCGACCGGGGATGTCACCCACACGCCACTGACGCCAGACCAGGCCTCTGGAAGGGAGCGGCCAGGAGGCACGCAAACGGCGTCAGGGCAGCAGAACAAAGACGGCGTGTCTAGCGAGGCAGCGACCGCGGCGTGTCCAGGGCGCAAAAGAGGAAGGACAGAGGGTGGGGGAGGCCTATATACCCCCCTGTTCCCCATGCCCCGGAAGTGACACGCCCTGCGTGTCGCAGCCCCTGGCTGCCCGAGTAGGGGGACTCCTCCCCGAGGGATCCCCTTACTTAGAAGATGAGGGTGGGATGGTGCCTTGCTGGCACTAGTGGCCTGCCCTTCAAGGGCACCCTGCTGGCACCAGGGCAGCCGCATACACCACGCGGGAGATGCTGTTCCTGGTGGTACTGGTGCCACCGCAGGGGGTGCCGGTCATGACAGTTGGTCAGTTTTTCAAACTCTATGCAGACTGCATACTTCGCGCCAGGAAAATCCCTCCAACACCAAACAAAGGGTTAAATGTCGACGTTAAACTTTATTTAATTTTAACACTAAACAAATCACTACTTATGGCGCGACTGACAGTGTTAAAGTGCTCGACTGCCACACCAGGTTTTCAAACCCGTAGTTTCTGATTTGATGACAAGTTAGCTACTGCAAAAGCTCTGAGGGTACTCGGTTTCCTTCGCACCGACGCATCCTTATGAACTCACTCAAAAAAAGTACATCTCAAGGTTGGCAAACTGGAACACACTGGTCGCAACTGCAATATAACTTTAATTCAGTATGCCAGTCGTGGAAATAGACGAGGAAATATTAAGAAAGAACTTGAAAGACAATAGATACATTGTCTGTCTTTAAGTCGTCGCCTTTGTTTAAACCAGCTAAATGCAACCAGTATTTATTTTCGTAAGCAACACGACAGATGTTAGACTCTCGGCCGCACAAGAACTCTTAGTCCTTTTGTAAAAATGCTCAGAATGTCTAGTTAAACGCGAAAATGCATATTTTCTTTTTTTTTTTTTTAAAAGAGACACATTTTTATAAATATTAATTCCCATGTCACCGGTAAATAACAGCTTAACGATTGATGTGTCATATGGGAGACCAACGTTAACTATAAATGGACGAAATACATTTCGAACTCGCATAGGTTTCAGATACGAAATAGACTATATAACAGTCAAGTAGAATAATACAAATTAAGCTATATTTATACAAAAATGTATATCAAGACGACTCTTCATAAGGTATTACAGTTTATTATGCCCTAAGGGATCATACAAATGAGGCGTTCAGGGGACCCAAGCCAAGACACAGGAGGGAGAGCTCTTTGTAAATGTCCGAAGAGACGCCATGGAGGGAGGATCACGTCCTAACCCACCAGGCACGGCACTAGCATTTGCCTACTTCCAGATTATCAATAGATGACCCTAAGGCTTCACATTGGTATAGAAACCGACAAACAAATAACATTGTTAGGATGCAAAACCTTTCCTAAGCTTAAGAAGGTTGAGTCTATTCGAATACAAATTGGTAGCTTATTCAAGCTAGAGGTGAAGGTGCCCTGCCTCCAAGCATGCCTACTGACACAGAAGCACCAGGAACTAGAGGATCTGAGCTCACTGAGCCGCTGACACCAGGTAAACCGACTGCTCAGTGGGGAGCAAGGCGTTAAATGTAAGCTCGTATGAATATCGCCTCCACTGACATGTCCACTAACTGGAACCCAATGCAGTTAACTCAGAGCTGGCCTGGTATGATCTCTCTGGGCGAGGCCTAATACAAGTTCTGGGTGCAGAATGAACAGTAAACGTTCTGTAGCATTTTTAAGGAACCCAAGGTAAATAGCACTACAGTAGTCTACTCTGACAGAAGTGAAGACATTTATAATCGTTCCCTTATCAGGAAAGCAGAACAGGTGCAAGATCTTTTCCAGCACATGTAGGTGCTAGAAGCATGTCCTTGTCTCTGCACTGTTCTGGTCATGAAAAGCAAGTGAAGGAGCCATTTTCACACATATATTTTTCAATCAGTGAGAATTGGAGCATCTCACAAAGGAGCGGCCAAAACTCGCATTGCCAGAAAGGACTGTGTTTGGGAGACTGCTGAACTTCCATCTTGTCTCTAATTCACTTAATGAGGACTACAGAAAACAAAATGCGCTCTCCCACGGTGCAATAGTATACGACAGTGTTTTAGTCGTAGTCCACAGGAATCCTTTGTAAGAATGTGATTTTTGTTTGATGTATTTCCATACCAAAGCAGTGACTATGACCTATTATAAAGAAGAACGTGAATGCACAAGATGTAGACGTAACCTACAGATATCTTTGTCATACAAGTCAAAAACTATGTAATGCGCTGCCGCCCAAATTCTGAATTTATCACAGGGGTCTAGCAGACACAAACAACGGCCTAAAGATGAGACCAATATTATCAAGCACAAAGATCATAAAGGCTCAATATGATTAATCCAAAACTCCATAACACCAACCAACTAAAACCGGTTAGTCAAAGGGTCATCCATAGACAATTAGCTCACTTTTGAGTGGATTGCTCAAGCTCAGCCCTGTAAGCGATACATGGAGAGGCACAAAACAAGAGCAATGTAAACGAATGAATAGATCACAAATAAGAAGATCCTGACAAAAGGTATTTATACAATTTTTTTTCATGTATATAGGTAACAGATTAAAAAATATCCTCACTGCAAAATAGTGATAATTTATTTCAGAAGCCCACTTAAGTTCGTAAAGGTAGAAAAATGTTCATCACAAACATTAGGTGTTGTCAGATCTTAATTTGAGCCTGTGGTTTCCGGTGCTCGGCACTAACACTTAATTGTCAACACAGGGGCTTGTAACAGTCTGCCACATGGTGGTGCTGTCTGTTTAAATTAAAGATGAGCACAACAACAGTGGTTTATTCATTCAATATACATTAAAAAAATAACTACTGACTGCTGCCTAAGATATTCTTTTAGGTTTAGGGGCCTGGAAAAGACAGAATTGTCAGACTTCTAGGAGAATGAAGATTAGTAACGGTGTTGGTACTGGCATTGGCAAGCGCTGGGAGGGGCAATGTGAGGTGAAAGCTACAATAGCCGCCTGACAGCCCGGTCAGGTTTTTTTTTGTTTTTTTTTTTACAAATTAAGCACTGCGTGTTGTTCAGAACCTATTATGTCTGACCAAGAACTGGTTTATCCAGTAAGGCAATTATCCAAACACATTTCGTTAAGTTCAGACTACTCAAGCTGCAGACATACTTTGAAAAAGTCTTGACGTCCTCAAATCATCTGATGAGGACTTGCAAAGCAGGCATGGGTAATGAAGAAAAAACTTAAAGTGGGAACAATGCAAGTTCCTCGAATCACAGCAGTTTTAACTGCTTGATGACGGTATGGAAAGCAATATTAAAAAAGCAGAGTTTCCACTTGCAGTCTGAAGACTGGTTTGAAGACTGCTCAACGTCTTCTCAAGTTCATGTTTCAGAGCAAACAGAAAACCAGCCTCTAAAGACTCAGCTAGTAATACGATTTTGTAAAGAACTACAGAAGAGACCCATAGCTTAAAGAAGGACAGGGTACATTACAATATGCTAAGTGGCAAACGACCTTCCAGGTCTCATTTGATACCAAATAATTCTTCAATAGTTCAACAGAACCAATCATATATTCACAAGTAAGAAGTATGTCACTTACCCTGTAAGCAACTATTTGTAGCTGTAGTACTCCAAATTCACATGCTAGGCACTCTCCTGCCATCTAGTGTTGGGCCCGGACTCTGCAACTTGTTCTTCTCAAGGAAGTGCTTTTTATGGTTGACGTTGTGCGTCGTAACTCCTCCTCCTCGAGGTAATGTGCATGTTCAATGGCTCCTTTGTTAGATTGTAATGTTCTTTCCCTGCCAGGCAGGAAGTGAGGATATAGTTTGCTAGGTTAGCATTTGCTGTTGAACAGGTTTACATTTTTGTGTATATTCGACACCATCTAATACCTGCTGGGGAGGCGGGAGGGTATATGTGACTTTGCAGGACTACATGCTACGAATAGAAGCTTACACGGTAAGCAACAAACATCTGTAGCATGTGCTGCCATGCAGAGAATGTAAAGCAGTACGATGCTTGCAGCGGCTTTGGGCATCAGATGGTGTATTTGATTAAAATACTGCGCATAGAACTGTTTGTCCCACTACAGCATGTGGGACAACACAATAGTGTTTGGTAAAAGTATATGGCTTTGTCCGTGTTTCTGCTTTACAAATGTTTGTTAGTGGGATAATTCTCAAGAAGGGCATTGTCGCTCCCTTTTTTCTTGTGGGTAGTGTTATTTTTGCTTTGATGTAGCAAATCTGTAGGCATTTAACAACCCATCTAGCGATTCGTGCTTTTGAGATGAAATTACCTGTCCCTGGGTTTGAAGAAGCTACAAATTGTGTTTTCCAAAATGTTTTAGTTCTTTCCACATAGTTTTGAATCTTGTCTTGAAAAACTAGAAAATAATGTTCCTCAATAGTTAGTGCATGTATTTTGCAAATTCATCTTAGGGATGAAATTGCAACAAGGAAAGCCACTTTCCATGTTAGAAACTGCAATTTGCATTTATGCATAGGTTCAAATGGTGTGGACATTAATCCTGTTAGCACAATGTTTAGGTTCCATGATGGTACAGGAGGTTTACATGGTAGAATGCTTTTATTATTGGTTTGCGAAAAAGAGATTAATGTTTTCTGTTTTGCAGCTATGCAGCGATTGCTGGTAAATACAATCTTTTTTTTTAAACCATTTTTATTTGGTAAATGCAGTTTATAGAAGTGTATGCTAGCGGAGATTTTTGAAAATGTAATAAGTAAGATGGAGAGCATGGGTTTGTATTGTTTGCAGCACAATCGTGGACAAAGCGTTTCCATATTGCTGCATAACATGCCCTGGTGGTTGGCCTTCTGGCTTCCTTTAGAATGTCAATACATCCTGGTGGTAATTCTAAGTACCCAAATTCTACGACCTCAGGAGCCAGATTGCAAGGTTGAGTTTTGTACAATTGGGTGCCTGACTCTGCCCTTGCGTTGAGTGAGAAGATCTGAAATGTTGGGAAGGTTCTCGTGATGCACTAGGGACAGACTCAGTAGTGTTGTGTACCATGGTTGGCATGCCCAGGTTGGAGCTATGAGCATCATTTTAGTGATGTTTGTCTGAACTTCGCGGACAGATAAGGAAGGAGTGGGAGAGGTAGAAAATAGTATGCAAAATACCTGACCATTTCATCCACAGAAAATTGCCTATGGAACGAGGAGGTGGGTGCCTGGATGCAACGTTTTGTCAGTTTGCTTCTTCTGCAATTACAAAGAGATGTATTGTTGGTGTCCCACACCGCTGGAAGTATGTTTGTAGGACTTGAATGTGGACTTTGCATACGTGGACTTGTTGTGTCCTGTTTAATAGGTCTGCTAGCGTGTTGTCCACCCCAGGGATGCACTGTGCCAGGAGGTGGATTTTATGCTTGAGGGTCCATTCCCATATGAGTTGTGCTAGTTGAGACAGCTGCAAGGAATGGGTCCCTCCCTGTTTCTGGACGTAGTACATTACAGTCATATTGCCTGTGCATAAGAGAACATTCTTCCATTATGTGGGTTAGAAATGCTTTGAGAGACATTTGTATCGCTAGTAGTTGTAGAACACTGATGTGAAATGTCTGTTGTTGTGCAGACCAGTGACACTGCACTGTAATGTCCTCCATGTGAGCACCCTAAAACATGAGTGGTGCAATCGCAGTAATTGTCACTAGCAGCATTAGGTCCTTGAAGGCTCTTCTCTTTTGTGTATTCTGTGTATTCCACTATTGTAGTGCCCGATGGACCTTGTGTGGAACCAACACTAGATCTTCCATGTTGCCCCCCGCTTGTCACCATTGAGATGCTGAGCTCTCCTGTAGAGGTTGCATATGTAACCTTACAAGTGGAATTATTGCTATGCAAGAAGCCATTGTACCTAGAAGATGCATCACCATTTTCACTGCGAGGCAACGATGTGGCTGAAAAAGAACCAGATGGTTCAGGAGATTGAGGATCCTCTGTGGATTGGGGTAGGCTTCCGCTATGATCATATTGAGTATGGGTGCCCTGTGGACATTTCTGTTTGCTGGAAATCTTGATCAGCCAATAATCCAGGTAAGGGAAGACATGGAAGTTCTCCCTTCTCAGACTTTCTGCTACTACAGCTAGATATTTTGTGAACACACATGAGGCTGTTACACCCAATGGTAGTACCTTAACTTGATAGTGAAGTCCACTTACTACATACCAGAGGTACCGGCGATGTGGTGGATGGATTGGTATATGAAAGAAAGTGTCCTTCAGATCTAATACTGCCATGAAGTCACCTACCTGCAGTAGTGGTGGTATCACACCCTTTAGTGTCACCATGTGAAAGTTTATGTATCGGATGTGTTGATTGAGTGGGCATAAGTCCAGTATGGGACAGCGTTCCATCCTTTTTGGGTATTAGGTAGTATAGGGAGTATATTGCTTTTCCTTGATGTTTAAATGGGGCAGGTTCTATGGCCCCTTTTTGTAATAATACTTTTACTTCTTTCAGCAGGTGTAGATTATAAGAATTGAGGGTGTGTTTTCTTTGTGGGATATTTTATGGTTGTGTTTTCAGCTCTAGACAATATCCCTGACAATCTCTAACACCCACTGGTCTGATGTTGCCTGCGGCCACGACTGAATTATTGTAGTCATCCCCGACAGGTGATATGGTTTCGGGAGGACAAGTTGGGAAGTCACAGTTTTGAGGTAGAGGAATGCTCACAAAGGAAGCCTCTATCTTTGCCTCTTGATTTAAAGCCACTTCTGTAATATCCTTTTCCCGACTGCTGGTGTTGTTGGTAACTTGTGGTATCTAGGGTGTTATTCTGAAAGGCCCCTCTGCCTTGGTAACTCCGAAAGGGTTGGTGTTTTTGCATGGTGGACTGCAAGGCTCCTATTGATTTTGTGGCCTCTGCGCCTTTTTTGATTTTCTCACGTTGCGTGTCAACTTCTGGACCAAAGAGAGGCCGCCATCAAAAGGTATGTTTAAAATGTGAGGTTGCACTTCTGGTTTGAACCCCATGGACCACGCACGCAACCTGGAAATCATCCTGGACTCCGAGCTCAAAATGGACCACCAGATCAACTCTGTCTCGTCTTCCTGCTTCCACACCCTCCGCCTCCTTCATAAGACCTTCAAAAATGGATCCCCCTTGAACACCAAAAGACCGTCACTCATGTCCTGGTCACCAGCAGACTCGACTCCGGCAACGCACTACGCCGGAATAAACAAAAACCTCACCCGCAAGCTACAGAACGCCGCTGCAAGACTGGTCCTCAACCTGCCAAAACACTGCCACATCTCCCAGCACCTGCGCACACTCCACTGGCTCCCTGTCGAGGCTAGAATCACCTTCAAGATACTCACCCATGCTCACAAGGCCCTCCACGACACCGGACCAGCATACCTGAACAGCCGACTCAAATTCCACACACCCCAAAGGACCCTACGATCAGCCCAGCTCCCCTACGCCGTGGTCCCCCGCATCAAAAAGACCAGATCTGGAGGCCGCTCGTTCTACTTCCACACGGCCAGAGCCTGGAACGCCCTTACGCTCCAACTCAGACAACATCGCTCCCCATCTTCACAAGAAACCTCAAAACCTGTCGCTTTGACAGACCCGCTCCTTGATGGACTGCAACCTGCACCCCCCTACCCCAAGCGCCTTGAGACCCTTACGGGTGAGTAATCGCACTTAACAAACGCCTGATTGATTGATTGATAGATATACGAAGCTATGCATGTCAACGTAGCATCACAGAGGGATTAATGCCTCTTGCAGTTGTGTCTGCACTATCAAGAGAACATCAGATTTGTTTCCTTTCGCAACCAGACCTTCCCATTTTTTTCTTCTATTGCTCAGGAAGATGCTGTAACAGTTTTTCCATCTCATCTTCATCTCATCTCATGCTCTATTATAGTTCAATAGGAGATCCACGGAATTTGCAATTCACAAGTGATTGCCATGTCTTGTTGCACCTCTTTTTCCTGTAGAGTAAATGCGCCTACTCCTTGTCGTGAGATGGAGCAACCCCAGTGCTTTCCGATACTGCTCTTTTATGCACTGTAGTCATGACTAAGGAGTCTGCAGTAGGGTGACCTCTCATGTGTAGAGGGTCTTAAGGTGAAGGCCTGTACTTTCAATTCTGGGTGCAAGTACTTTTGGTCTTTAAAAATGTCTTTAGATACTATCAGCATAGAGCCTATCATTGGTAGATACTGAACTGTGCGTTCCGTTCTGGAAAGCGTTTCTACCAGGAAATCCATTTTCTCCTCTGCAGTCTGCATTGGCAATTTGTGATATTTTGCTGCCCTTTGTATCACACTATGATATAAGGAGGTATCATCATGTGGAGATGCTTTAGCTGGGATAGGCAGTTCTATGATGGTGTCTGGAAGGACCACATCATAGTCCTCCCACAGGTCTGGGCTGTTTGTTGAAAGTCTCCCTGTGAGTCACAGTAGTAAGCATTATGCTCAGGGTTGTCTCCACCCTCCGCATCCTTAGCGGGTGGGAGTCACCTTATGTGTGGTGATAGTGGTCCACTTAATGGCATGGGGCTTGTGGCCCTATGGTCTGTCACCACTCTATTTTGTAGTGACTATGGAATATCCAAGTCCTTACCCTGTCTTGTGGAAGTCTCCTTATGATGTCGCTTCTGCATGAATCCATGAAGGCCTTCAAAAACATTGCCTTAATCCTCCTGCAGTGCAGGTTTTGGCGGTGTCTTTGCCTGTTTTTCTGGCACTGTTGTCATTGCCGAGGAAGGTATTTTTGTATTTGGTGTTTTTGGAGCCAAGGTTTTCTTTGGAGTCGAAGAGTGACTATGGTATTTAGTCTTTGTTGGAGTTGAGGAGTGTTTTGATTCCGAATGGGATGATACCGATCGCTTATTCGGCTCCGACTGTTTGCCCTGCTCCGAAGCATGATTTGGGTGTTCAGTCCATGTCAATGTGTGTGCCGAGGTTGATGAGTGCTTCGGCATCGATGTTGACCTGATGTCGGATCCATGCCTCTCCTTAAGCCTTGGCGCCCTATCAGGATCGAGAACATTCCTGTCACGTCTTGCCTCTGTGTCGACCAGAGGCCCACGGCTGTGGTGCACCATGGCTTTGAGTGAAAGGTTTATGTAGGATCTTTTAAAATGGGGTGGGTCAATGGTACTCATGGCCCTTGGTGTTCTCTTCCTTCTGGGCTCGACCCTTCGGCTGTGACATGGGCATCATCCTCGCTGTGCTGGTGTGAAGCTAGTGGGCTTCTTCTGAGGTGAAGTCTGTCTCTGCTGCCATCTCCAGGTAATGAACCAGTCTACGATCCTGTCTGCTCTCTGTGTCTTTTTATTTTTTAAATAAGTAGGATGCAGCACAGTCACGTTCCATGAGCCAGCAACAGACACAGGTTGCCGACGTTGTGGGTGTCGGAGTAGGCATATTTCGCCCCGCACTCAGGACACTTTTTGAAAACATACTCATTTTTTCGTACAGTTTTGGATGTTTCAACACAACTGCAGTTTATAATAATTTCTACCCCTACTACTGGGTAAGGTTTTTTACACCCATGCTTTAATTTCTAGCACGATTTAAGCCACAAATCTACAACAAAGGTTTTCCATCGGTATTTCATTCTTAGACTTTTGTTTTAAATCTTGATATAGTAATGAACGTAACTCTTGTTCATCCAATATGGCTCCCCCGATTATAGTCTTATTTTTATATCCCTTATTGACACACCTACGTCATGCATAAGATTTAAATAAAAGGCAATATGGCGCCTCTTTAATTCGATCAAATAACGCAGATGAGACACGCACACACATCGGAGGGAACGCTGTATTTGCAAATACAGCACTGTTGAACTTTCTAGGAAGCTGAGGGTACACCATAGAGCCTCTTTATTTTAAATATTGAATTGATGGGCGCATAACACCCTCCAACGTTTTTGATATCGAACATGGATAAGGTGGGCTATTACACTCAGTACTATAGTGACAAATTTTGGAATTTTTAGATTACACAACATCAAATACTGTATTATAGAGGGAGTGAAATATTCAGCCACCATGTGTTATTTTAACGCCGCACACAAAATTCCCAGAAGAAACTTCTGATCCGTGAGATGCAAGATAAAATCCGGATCGATTGTAGATGTTACGTGTTTTACCACTCATCTTTGTTTACAACTGTGATTATATTTCATTATCATTGTGCCAACACATCATGATATACAATGGTGCATTGAACTATTTGTAAGCGGGATGAATTTAAAGATGTTTTCTCACTTTATGATTAAATTAAGTAAATACATATTGTTTACAGGTATTGAATTAATCCATTGCTCTTGGCGGTGTGACGGGATACTCCCTGTTGAAGGACCATCTAAGTTCCAAAATGCATTACGAAGAGGAGGGCACTAAATTTACCATTGATTGAAGACAAAACAAAAAAGAAAGCACAAAATGAAATAAACATTGAATGAAATACATTTTAAAACTAGAGGATGAATTAATTTGATCGCTGTGGAAATGTTGAGAGGAATGTACTAAAACGTAATAACATTAAGAAACCCAGCAGGCGACTTATTAAAGGAATGCTAATGGGAAACACAAACCCGTAAAGGATCAGTGTTTTTTTATTACTAAGAAAAAAATGCAGCTCATTGGGTTCTCTATTCCATTTTGTGGTACTCCATTTCTGTTTCCTTAAATCAGTGTCGTTTTCACTTTCTCCTCTTCTTTTGTTGAGGATAGGCAGAGACGTTTTCACTCCTAATCCAGTTTTGATTTAGACTCTTTCTCCATTAGTCTGAGGAAAATGTTACTTACTTTGTGAGCATCTCTTTGTAGCTTGTAATGCTGTAGATTCACATGCTCTCCATGCTACTGCAATCTATTGTTGGGCTTGGACGTTTGCAAGTTAAAAAAAAAACATCATGAAGACGTTTTTTGAGTCAAGATGTATATGGTGACTCTTCCTTGTGCTGGCATTGCGCATGTGCATCAACTGCATGGCAGATTGCTTTTTGCACAGCATGTTAGAGCAGTATGGTGTGGTAGAGTGTGGTGCAAATGTACATTATTAAGGGTTTTGCGTATAGAAAGAAGAGATCTGCATCCAAAACCACATATTCTGGGAAGGAGGGAGGGTGCATGTGAATCTACAGTACTACAGGCTACAAACAGATTCTTACAGGATAAATAACATTTTCTGTTTGTAGCATGTGTTGCTGTAGATACGCAAAGCAGACCTTCCAAATGAGCTGCAGTTAACATGTGGATGGGGCAGATGTCTGAAAAAGGGTCCTTAGAACTGTCTGGCCACCTTGAGCTTGCTGCCTAGCAAGAACATCCACTCAGTAGTGTTTAGTAAATGTGCGCGGGGTTGATTAACCAGGTATCTGCTTTGCAGATGTCGGCAATTGGAATGTTTTTGACCACTGTCATGGTAGCGGACTTCTTACGTGTAGAGAGTGCCTTGGGGGGACCGGGAGAATTTCTTTGTCTTTATGTTAACAAGTGTGGATCCACTTGACTATCCATCTAGCAATTCTAGCTTTTGAAATCGGCTGGCTTTTCTGGAGATTGCTAGAGGCTACAAAAAGCTGGTTTGCCTTGCAAAAAGGTTTAGTTCTGTCAATCTAATACATGAGAGCCCACTTGACATCCAAAGTGAGAAGGGCTCTCTCCTCCGCAGTTTTTGGATTTGGTAAAAGGACTGGAAGTTCTATAGTTTGGTTAAGGTGCGAAGGAGAAATCATTATAGGCAAGAACTTAGGGTAAGTTCTAAGAACTACTTTGTCGCTGCAAACTTGAATGTAGGTTTCCTGTAGCGTAAGTGGTTGCAGTTCATTAACGCCCCTGAGTGAAGTTATAGTGACTAGAAATGCTACTTGTAGGGGGAGATACTGGAGAGTTCAGGACTGGAGGAGCTCAAAAGGAGGTCCCACGGGTCTAGTAATCATTCAGATTCCATTCAGGGGCTAGAGGCACTGTTGGCATGATGACTCTTTTAAGACCTTCCCTAAAAGCCTTAATGACTGGTATACTCAAAAAGGAAGAGTGTTCTCTGTTCTGCATGTAAGCGTCTATGGCTGCTAAGTGTGGCCGAATGGAGGCGTGTGCTAGCCCAGAATGTTGCATAAGAAGGAGGTAGCAAACAATGCCTTGGACCACAGGTTTTAGGGAGGCCAGGTGTTTTCTGATACAGTAATTAACGAATCGTTTCCATTTGTTCTGCAGGCTTTCTTCAGGATGACCATGCACTCCTTTGGGAGGCGTAGACCGAAAGGCCATCCACCAAAGTGTGGTTATATTTTTCCTCCATGAGGGCCAAGGTTTCTATCTGAAATGTAAAACGGTGGATTTAACTAGAGTATTATTCGTAATCTTCCTTAACGAAATACTTGCTATTGATGACTGCATCACTTGCTTGGGTGCGTGTCAACCCTAAACATTGCATTAGCATGAATGTAAGATAATTCTACAAGAAATCATTTTTGGCAAGGGTCTGTTTGGCGAGACAAAGGTTCTTAGCGGAGAAGATGTCACTGTAAGCCACAAATGGTACTTGAGCTCGTCCAAGTCAGTTGTTTATGGTCACATTCCACAGAAATGCTATCAAAGAAGATTAACTACAGGCTGCAAATTGCACCCTGTGAGAACTTGTAAACTTGCTTTGTCTTCAATGTCAGTTTGACCCCCCGTTGGCTTGTAGATGTGCGACTTTTGCATCAACGGAGACCGCATCAACGGAGGAGACCGCATTACTCAACCGAAGGCCAAAAGACATGTTCCACATATTTTATTCATGAGCTGAATTTGGCTGGGGAGACTCTAGCTGTTGAGAATACATTCATATTGTTTCCATTAAGACCAGTTCGTGGATGAGGTATAAATATCTCCAAAAGGAAAGGATCACCTTTAACTCACAAATCCCCAGAGTAGAAAATTAAAGCACGAATGGACGAGTCTGGGGGAATGGTGAACCCAAATTAAAGTTGTGTTTTTTTACCTGTGACACTTGGTTTGGAAATGTAGAACTCACATAACGATGGCTCAGCAGGGGCATACATTTAACAAGTAGTGGCAAAGCCAATACATTCGACTTGCAATTCGAGTCCTAAAATGAAAATCACCACGAAAAACACTTTAGAAAATGGGAAAAATAAATATTATGGAAAGGAAAAGGATAGTAGCAATATTAGAGTGCTGAAACCTGCTTTCATGCGTCTGATCAGCCTGTGCATGCTACGTCCTTTCCACTCCGAAATGTAAACTTTTTTCTTAAATAAAGATCTGTGTCGTTCTGCACCTAGATGAGCCATGGCTGCTTCTTGTAGAAAGAACTAACTTCTCTTATTCATTTACTTTTTTATTTCGGAGTTTCTTAATGCACTCTGAGTCACCTTTTGGTGACTTCAGACAGCATAAGGGATAGGAACTTTGCCCAATCAGATGACAGCGCGATGAGGGGACTAAATGCATCCAATCAGGCAGGGTTGTGCTCACAGCGGATGTTTTACCACTGAGGCCTCTGAAGAAAACAAAAACAAAGTCTTAGTACAGTGGTGATGAGTGGATACTGCTGTGTCCGTATACAGGGCCTCATTCCTAGGGCAAAGTTATTTCCACATCCGTCCATAAGGGGAGATGCCAGCTGAATATTGACTCCAATTTTGTTTCTAGCAAAGAGCAGGCAAAATGTCAGTGTTAAAAAAGCATGCCTATGCGATTGTGTTTTAGCCATGTTGTACACTAGTATGGCTGCTGTTCCGCATGGCAAAAAATGTGTGACGTTGCAGTGGGGTGGTTTGGGGTAGATTGGAGTGGGGTAAACTGGGGTAAAGTGGAATAGGGTAGATTGGGGATAGAGTGGGGCAGCTTGGAGTGGGGTGGGGTAGATTGGGTTGTAGTGGGGTAGTTTAGAGTGGAATGGGGCAGGCAGATATATTGGGGTAGATTGGAGTGGGGTAAATTGGAGTGGGTTAGATTGGAGTGCGGTAGATTAGAGTAGGGTAAATTACAGTGGAGTGGGGTAGAGTGGAGTGGGGAACATTGGAAGGGGGTAGATTAGAGTAGGGTAGAGTGGATTGGAGTAGATTAGGGTGGACTGGGCTGGATTGAAGTGAGGCAGATGAGAGTGGAGGAGATTGCTGTAGAAAGCAGTAGGGTGGATTGGAGCGCAGTACGTTGGAGTGGAGTTGGATTGAATGGTGTGGTGTAGCTTGTGATGGGGTGGGGTAGACTGGAGTGGGGTAGATTGGGTTCGGGTAGAGTAGATTAGAGTGAAGTAAAGTAGACTGGCATGGAGTAGATTGGGGTAGACTAGAGTGGGCCGGATTAGATGGGGTAGATTGGAGTAGGGTTATTTGGGGTGGAGTGGGGTACGGTAGAGTGGAGTGGGGTGGATTTGAGTGAAGTAGGTTAGATTGGACTGGACCGAGGCAGATGTGGAAGTAAGGAGTGGAGTGGGATGGATTTGGTAGAGCACAATGGATTGGGGTAGAGAGGAGTTGGTGGATTGGCATGGGGTAGATTGAAGTGGGGTGGAGTTGGACAGATTGGAGTGAAGTTGAGGTTGGAGTGAAGTGTGATATATTGGGAAAGAGTGAGGTACATTAGGGTAGGGGTGGGCGGAATTTGCGAAATTCCCTTTTGCAAATTTTCGTGAAAATGTTAAAAATCTCCGCAAACACGCGGAAATATCGCGAAGAAGCAGAAGTTTTTTTCCCACCCGTTCGCAGTATTTTCTGGGTGGTCACGGCTCGCCAACTTACCCATGCGGTTGCTCACGGACGCGACCATCTTGTTTTCACTTGTCTTGAGGTGCATGATCGTGAGAAGAAAGACGTGATCGCGCCACGAATGATGTTACTGCGGGTGCGAACTGTCGCGAGACAGCGCAAATGGCTACCAACAAGCTAACATCTCGTGGAGAACGGGACCGGATCGGGAAAACTTGTCGGCGAACGCGGGGATTCAAGTAAGGCGATCGCGCGCACGCGAAAATGTATTATTTTACAAGCAAAAAATTTCTGGTAAAATGCGGATTGCGGAAATTTTGACATTTTCGCGCTCTCCGCGGAACGCGAAAATGTCAAATTATCGCAATTTCCGCGAGCGGAACGGAATTTTAGCCCAGACTACATTACGGTAGGGGTAGAGTGGGGTGAAGTTGGGTAGAATGGGGCCGAGTAGACTGTAGTGGAGTAGACTGGAGTTGGATAGACTGGGGTAGGGTAGTTTGGAGTAGGGTAGATTGGGGTAGGGTAGACTGGAGTGGGGTGGAGTGGAGTGACCTAGATTGGAGTAGAGTGGGGCAGATTTGAGTAGAGTGCTGTAAATTGGAGTGTAGTGGATTAGATTTGGGAAGAGTGGAGTGTGGTAGCGTGGGATGGTATAGACTAATGGAGTCGGGTAGAGTGCAGTAGCAAACTAGAGTGGGGTAGGTTGGAGTGGGGTGAATGGGGCAGAATGTGTTGAAGTGGAGTAGATTGGGGTGGAGTGGGATAGACTGAAGTGGGGTAGATTGGAGTGGAGAGGAGTAGATTGAAGTGGTGTGGGATAGATTGGAGTGGGTAGATTAAAAAGGAGAGGAGTAGATTCGAGTGGAGAGGAGTAGATTTGAGTAGAGAGAAGTAGATTTGAGTGGAGAGAAGTAGATTTGAGTGGATTGGGTTAGATTAGGGTGGAGTGGGATAGACTGGGGTGGGATAGAATGGGTGGATTGTGGTGGGGTAGATTGGAGTGAAGTGGAGTAAATTGAAGTGGGATATTTTGGAGCGAGGTAGATTGGCGCAGGGTAGATTGGAGTGGAGCAAATTGGAGTGGGGTAGATTGGAGTTGGGTAGTTTGGAGTGGAGTGGGGTAGGGTAGATTAAAGTGGGTGGAAAGGGGTAGATAGGACTGGAGTGGGGTAGATTTGAGTGGCATGTTGTAGATTAGAGTAAAGTGGTGTGGGGTAGATTGGGTAGAGTGGAACTGAGTGGTGTAGATTGGGGTAGAGTGGAGTGGTGTAGATTGGGTGGATTGGAGTAGGTAGATTGGAGGAGGTAGATTGGGGTAGAGTGGAGTGGGGTAGATTGGAGTGAAGTGGGGCGGAGTAGAGCTGGATAGACTGGCGCTGGAAAGACTGGAGTGAGGTGGAGTAGAGTGGGGTAGGATAGATTAGGTTGGGGTACAGTGGGGTCGAATGGGTGGATTAGAGTAGGGTAAATTGGAATGGAGTGGAGTAGATTGAAGTGGGGTACATTAAAGAGGGATATTAGAGTGGGGTAGTTTGGAGTGTGGTAGTTAGGGGTGGGGTAGGTTGGGGTGGGGTAGATTGGGGTGGGGTAGACTGGGTTGAAGTGGAGTAGATTGGGGTGAAGTGGGATAGAGGGAAGTGGGGTAGAGTGGGGTGGAGCAGGGTAGAGTGGGGTAGGTCTGGTAGAGTTGAGAGGGAGGGGTAAGTCAGGTAGAGTGGAGTGAGATACACTGAAGTAGATTGGAGGGAAGTGGGGTACATTGGGAAGAGTGGAGTGCAGTGGCTTGGGGTAGTTTGGAGTGGTTTGGGGTAGATTGGGGTTGGGTAGACTGAAGTGGAGTAGATTGGAATGGAGAGGAGAAGAATGAAGTGGAGTGGGTTAGATTGGAGTAGGTAGATTAGAGTGGAGAGGAGTAGATTGAAGTGGAGAGAAGTAGATTTGAGTGGAGTTGGTTAGATTTGGGTGGAGTGGGGTAGACTGGGGTGGGATAGAATGGGTGGTTTGTGGTGGGGTAGATAGACTGGATTGGGATATTTTGGAGTGGGGTAGACTGGCACAGGGTAGATTGGAGTGGAGCAAATTGGAGTAGGGTCGATTGGAGTTGAGTAGTTTGGAGTGGAGTGGGGTAGGGTAGATTAAGGTGGGTGGATTGGGGTGGAGTGGAGTGGTTTAGGTAGGACTGGAATGGGGTAGATTTGAGTGGCATGTTGTAGATTAGAGTGAAGTGGGTTGGGGTAGAGTGGAATGCAGTGTGGTAGATTGGGGTAGAGTGGAGTGGCGTAGCTTGAGTGGATTAGAGTTGGTAGATTGGAGTGAGATAGATTGGGGTAGAGCGGAGCAGGGCGGTGTAGAGCTGGATAGACTGGAGCTAGATAGATTGGGAAAGACTGGAGTAGAGTGGGGTGTGGTAGATTAGGTTGGGATACAGTGGGGTCGAATGGGTGGATTAGAGTAGGGTAAATTGGAATGGAGTGGAGTAGATTGAAGTGGAGTAGATTAAAGAGGGATGATTAGAGTGGAGTAGTTTAGAGTTTGGTAGTTAGGGGTTGGGTAGATTGGCGTGAGGTAGACAGGAGTAGGGTAGAATGGGGTGGGGTAAATTGGAGCGGAGTAGATTGGGGTATAGTGGGTTAGACTGGAGTGGAGTGGAGTGGGATCGATTTGAGAGTAGGGTGGTACACTTGAGTGAAGTGTAGTGGGGTAGATGTGGGTAGAGTGGAGTGTGGTAGAGAGGAGTGGGGTAGGGTAGATATTAGAAGATTGGAATGGGGACGATTGTGGGGAAGTGAGATAAACTGGAGTGGGGTAGAATAGAGTGGAGAGGAGTTGAATACATTGCAGTGGAGTTTGAAGTAGAGTGGGGTAAACTGGAAGGGAGTGGGGTAAATTGGAGTGGGATATACTGGAATGGATTTGGGTAGACTGAAGTGGTGTGTTGGACTGAGGTACATTGGTGTGGGTTAGATTAGAGTGTGGTAGTCAGGGACATCTTAAGGATTTTGGGGACTGGGGACAAATGAATTTTGGGGGCCCCTGTTCAGAACAGCTTTGAATTTATGATCCAATTTCAGCTCTTTCATGCCCTCTTTAGCCAGGTCCCTGACAGTGAACAGGAACACTGGTCCAAATTCTGAATGTGTTTACATTGAATATTCAGGGATAGGGACATGTGTTTTCAATATTGTTAACACAGCAGCAGCTCACTACTTATTACAATATATAATCTCTGTGACACCCTCCCATTTCTCATATGTGAGGTCCTGAATTGATCTAAAAGAAAAGTTTTTATGGATGTTGCGTAAAAACAAAACAGAACATTTCTCTAGAAAATGTCTAATAGACTCTCACACATCACCCACATTAAAAATATATAAAATAAAAAAGGTATTTCAAACAATCTGTTAAGAATTGTTTAAGGCCATCAGGGAAAGCCTCTGCAGAACAGAGATGGCTCTGTCAGGGGGTCCCCCTGAAAGGCTGGGGCCCTGGGCCAGAGCCCACTTTGCCCATGCATAAACACGTCTGTGGTGGTAGTTTGGATTAGATTTGAGTGGGATAGACTTGGGTAGATAGGAGCAGAGTGGGGTAGATTTGAGTGGATTGCAGAAGAGTGGGGTATATTGGAGTGGGGTATATTGGAGTGGGGTTGATTGAGTTAGATTGAGTGGAGTATGGAGTATGCATGGTGTGGTAACACATGACCATTACATTGTACCGAAATACGGTTTTACTGCACACAAAACAATAATGTGTGCAAATTTCAACAACTGGTGTATTGATGTGTTTTGATCATATTCTAATATTTTTTATCACCACACTTCAACATTACAAAGAAAATGTGCTACATTTGAAATAATTCTGGTATATTCTGAAACATTAGCACAGTACTTGTTTTTTCTGTGCTAGAAAAAAAAGAACATTCCTTCTCATCTTATATGGGTACTCAGCAGGATTGTCACACAAATTTTTTCACTTTGAAGACGAAGAAAGAAAAATAAACACCAAGCTACCTGGAAGAACAACATTTAAAGGTCTGTTTACAGAAAGCGTGATTGTGGAAGAATACAGTAAACACAGTTTAGGCAACAAAAGGAACAAATTGAACCTGGAAAGCCTAAAGCTAATAAAGCCAGCAAAGAGAAAGAATAGTAATCAACGGGTGGAATGCATTCCTAGGTCAACCTTCTGAAAGTCACCAAGATGTCTTTAGCAAGGCTGCGACCAAAAAAGGCCCTTTATCGGGGAAATACACAGTAATCAGATGGAAACCCCGATTACCTCACTTATTCCCCATTTATGAGTGAACAACTCATAATGGCCAGTATTCCCACATCCTAGAATTTCTAATACCCAAAGGTATTGGTATTTCCACAACCAGCAATACCACTGCAAGGCTGACACATCATATGTAATTGGGCCCTAAGACACCTCAAAAGCTAAATCAAGATGATAAATTCAAGAAAATACAAAGAAGATTATAGTAATTCTGAACGCCCAAACAGAATTCTAGCTAGACTGGCTGGACGGTTTACTAATTTGCAGAAGAGGCAAATGGCTTTAACAGTACAAGTTGTTATTTAAGAAACTTCTAGCGAGCCTTCATGGGCAAAGGTGAGTGTGCCTGTTGTACAAAGCAGCCCATTAGGAATCTGGTTAATAGGACATCAGGGATGTTTCTGCCTGAGGAGGGTCTGCCATCAGAGTTTTCTCTGCAAAGAGGAGATTGCCTATTGGCAAGAGGAGAAACTAAGTATTTACATGTGGGTTTGTAAAATGCACAAAAGCACATATGCTAGTGAGTTCATGGCATGAAAAACTTAAGACACAAAATACAGTTAAAGCCGAATCCTTCAGAGCAGATGGCGTTTAAGGGCTCTCTTAAATTCATGGTGCGAGGAGTTATCAAATCTTTTGGTGTTAACATAGGGAAAGTATGACCACCTGCTCAAGAATTTCTCACCTTAGGAACATGTCGAGAGCAATTTTGATGTAGAGTGAAGGAACAATTTGACAATATTAAGTCAATTTAACACCCAAAAATGTTGGCACCTGGTGAATAAAGCGCTCGGAAAGTTGCTTTGCCTGGGTTTAACATGTTAACACATGCAGCATTAGCATTAGCATGTTAGATTCTCCACCACCTCCTCGACTCCTCCCAAACAGGTTTTCGTACCAAACATGGGACAGAGACGGCTTTACTGGCTGTGACTGAGGAGGCAAGACGGCTTCTGGATCGAGGGGGATCAGTGGCAGTGATCCTTCTCGATCTAAGTGCCGCATTCGATACGGTACATCACAAAATCTTGCTAACCCGCCTTGCCGACTTAGGAGTGACCGGAGATGCCCTGACATGGTTCAATTCTTTTTTGTCCAACAAAACCTTTCAGGTCTTCGATGGCACATCACGCTCATCCACTCATCCCCTGGGATGCGGAGTCCCCCAGGGCTCCTCCTTAAGCCCTACGCTCTTCAACGCTTATATGAGGCCACTGGCTGAGGTTGTTCGTCCGCACGGTGTAAAGATCATTTCCTATGCGGACGACACCCAGCTGGTGGTCTCCCTGGCAGAGAAGAGCGGCCTCCAGGCGCCACCAGACCTAGCGGCTTGTCTGGAGGACGTAAAGAAGTGGATGATGAGCTCATGCTTAAAGTTGAATGACGATAAAACTGAGCTGATGATCCTGGTCACAGCCTCCCCCGTCTCCATAGAGTCGATCTGGCCATCAAGCATGGGAGTGGCCCCACCCCCCAGAGACAACATCAAAAGCTTAGGGGTCTGGCTTGACAAGTCTCTGAGCCTTAACACACAGGCCACTAAGATCTCAGCCACCTGCTTTGGCCTCCTTAGAGTGATCAAGAAAGTCCTTCCCCTCCTCTGCTTCGAGGCTAAACAGATAATTATACAGGGCCTTATCCAATCCCGTCTGGACTTTAATAACGCCCTATACCTGGGAGCCCCGGATTACACCCTACAAAAGCTCCAACGCACCCAGAACTGTGCTGCCAGAGCGCTGCTGGGCATCCCCCGGAGGACCTCAGTGAGAACCAGCTTAAAGACCCTACACTGGTTACCTGTCAGGGACAGAGTAAAATTCAAATCGCTCTGCATTGCCCATCAGACTTTCTGGGAAATGGGCCCAGACATCAATCGGCCCCTGATTTCTCCCTACAGGCCTAATAAATCCCTCCGCTCTTCTACAGCATCCCTGGCCGAGATCCCCAGAATTCGCAGAGCTAGAGCGGGAGGACGCTCCTTCTCGTATAATGTTTCCAAACTTTGGAACTCTCTCCCCCTGCAGTTGAGGAACAACCCCAATCTGACTACTTTTCGCAAACAGCTAAAAACCCTGCTGTTTAATGCCTAATAAAGTAACCTCAAGAGGGCTCCATCTGTTTTTAGCGCCTGGACGCCTCAGGGCAACTGTAGCGCTCTACAAGTCACATTTTCATTTCATTTCATTTCAGATTAAGGCAAATAGGAGGAAGACAGAAGGAGTGGATAGAGAGGGCTATAGCTTTAAAGTCATCCCTCATGGAATGCAATGCACACTACGTCCCCTCTATTTGACAGCGGGCCTTACTTATAATCAAGATGCCTGTAACTTTTTTTTAAACGGACAAGCATCAAAATATGTTGTGTAGTTTTAGCTTACATAAAGAAGGCCATTCGAGGAAGTAAATCACTGTCACATCTAGATGCCTACTCTATAAAGACAACTGCACTGAATATGGCGACGGCAAATGATTGCCCGCATGTTTTGTTTTCTTGATAGCGCTTAATAGGATTGCATTATGTATAGTTCACGTTCTCCTTTTTGCACTTTAGAATCCTGAATACTCTGATGATGGCCCTTTTATCTAAATGTGTTCTTAATAGGAGGTGACTTTTTAAAAAATATGTACATAAGGAATTTGTGATTATGCTACTATTATTGTTATATCTTGTACTGTGTCATTGGTTTTATTTAAACCAAATGTTTGTGGATTTATTATGTGGTTTTTAACTGTTTTATTGTGCTTTTATGGATTTGAATATAATCTGAATAAAGAATTTTGATGAGATCTAAGTTCAATGCAAGCTCTGAAGTGAGGATGGATGGATACACCCAAATATCCAAAACCATTCGGTAAGAGATGAATAATCCACCTGGCTGAGCCAAGATTTGACTTGTGACGTCTCATGTCAATGGCTGAAAGAAACTGCCCGAAAACTCACACTATGTATATTGTAAACCAAAGTTCTGATTGACATATGTGGTGCCAGAACCGAGACTTTTAAAGTACTGAGCGAAAAAACAATCTTCAATAGAAATGGGCAAAGAAATGGGTAACAAGTGGAACTTCCTGCATACCTTGGTCTATCAGGCCGGTTTTGTATTCTCTGGAGTTTACATATCAGACGTGATCGAATGCTGAGATCTAGTACATTTTCATATCTGAATCTGGTAGAGGAGAACATATTTGAGACAAGAATATGCAGGCCAGAAAGGCAAGACTGTGCTGATTTGTGGAGACAACGCTTTATCAAATAGTTTTCCTCACATTTTTGACAAACTCTGCAAAAAGTGGGCAGAGGTGTTGCCTAAGGTCATCATCTACACAGCTGAATCCCGAGGTTCTTCACCAATTCATCATACTCCACTAGCAAAACCTTAATCTCATTCCTCTTTAAAGTAAACAAGTTGCTTCAGTTTCAGCGATGGATGGCACAAAATAATCGCCAAAGTGTGAGCAGAGTTAGAGACAGTCTAGTCCGGGTGCAGAATTATTTGAATGTCATCAGCATGAGTGTAAAAGGTGAATGCAAAATGATCAAAAGTGCAAGGCGCTGATGTTGAGTAAGACAGGAGCGAGGGAGGATCCCTTCCAAACACCACGAGTGATTGGACAATAGTTAGAGCAGTAGGGACAGAAGAGCAAATCGTTGCTTCTAATTTCCCAGAAAGGAAGGAAACCATTCGAGATCAGTCCTGCTATTCCTGCGGAGGTTTGCTGGTTGATTGTTGCGTTTAGGTCTACAATATCAAACATCAGAGAATGATCCAAGCAGAATTGGAACACAGGTGTTTTCGGAGTCCTGAATTATCTGAAGATTATCAAAAACAGCCACAAGCCACATGGTTGGACAGGGAATGAGATGTCATGTGTACCATAACCTCTTCAATGCAAATGCGTTCAAAACGACCACTACGTATATTTAATATACGTCTAGATATTACTTTGTTTGAGTGGCTTATCGTTGCCGACATCATGGCAAAAAAAGAGTGGTATAGCTAACGGTAGTTCTTTATGCTCTAATCAACCTGTTGATTTTGGAAAAAGTGTTGCTTATCCTGGGTGGCCTATATAGATCCCCTGCCAGGGCAGCCTGACTTCGATGCACAATTGTGGGATGCTTCTCTGTCACTCCTGTGTGGACTCTTCACATCATTTGCCCTTGCTGCCTGCATCCACTGCACGCCTGTGGGTCGCCCTCCGTTTCTTCTTGATGGACTCCAATGTGCATTTAGCATGAGTGCTTATAAGTGCACTCCTGTGACTTGTTCCTCGATTGTACAAATGCAAATAAGAACTATGACGTTACCCCTTCTCAGAAGGCAGGGAGGTTCACATGTGCAGCTGTCTGGCGCTCATTTGTACCACTTTACCCATTAACAAACCTATACATTTACAGTTACAAAGAATGGACTGCATTCCACTACTCAAGATGCATGACAGAACAACGCTCCCCACACAGACCCTGCTTACAACCTTTCAACCAGACAACTATGAATTCATGTAAAGTACATGTATTCATCCCCTGCTCATCTTCTCTCCAGCTCACACTGAGGCTCTTCAACTGAAGCCTGCACGACAGCATCAATCTGGTCAATTCTGATAGACACCAAAACAAGCCCCACTTAGCCGACCAGCAATACAATTCATCATTCTTCCAGTTCCAACCAAGCATGGATTAGCACTAAAAGTCTGCCGATGCCTTGCCAAGGATATGATACAATTTATAAACGCAATTAGAATAGGTGTGGTCAGAACACATGTTTAATGTGTCACAGTGCATGAAACGGAACGTACGCCAGAGGCGATGCGAGGATGAGTAGGGTAGACACATATTCTACTAGTGTGATGTCAAATTTCTCCATAACCTATAACCCTAGTTAAAGAAGTGCCCTTTTCTAGTCACGTGTCCTGCTAATGCATAACCGTTATCATAGGGATCTAAAGTGGCTACTGCAAGGAATGTTTTTGACAATTGCTAGCCCATACATGCAATACTATAGACAGGTCAAGAGATGATTATTAACAATTTACATGACAGAGAACACTGGATGGCTACTTTTCCTGGTAAAGTAGTTTGTGAAACAGTATATACCTTTATAATGAGTGTGTCGGAAGGAAACTGGCTGCCAACACAAGTAGGAAGGAATGAAGATTTAACATTTCCAACTACTTGAATGCAAATACCATACACGTGTTTGGCAGAAGCAATGTAGTCTCTGGCAACATATAGATTTCAGAATGTGCAAATGATGGAAACTCCACAAATTGAATACACAGCAAGTGAATCGATCAGCATCGGGTGTGTCCCTTTAAAAGAGCCAATGGGCGCGCGGGGCACGAGGACGGTACCTGTAAGGTGCAGTTCATCATCCGTACAATGTAGTCAAACTGGCGGTGGTCCAGAATGGCGCGGTTCTGCTGCACGTGCAGCCGCAGCTCTTGCGTCAGACACTGGCGCGCAGCTTTTCCTTTTAGGGCTCGCAGCGCCGCCGGAAGAGTCTGGAGACAGGAAAACCAAGGCATGCAGTTAATCACAGACAACGAACATTTTTTTTATAAAGTATTTGCTTGTGTTTATCCCTCGGAGTAAACAAAGGATTTACATTTTTGTTTCCAGGGCCTAACACAGGTTTATTATTCAGTCCTGCACGAGTGATGTTACGCAGGGGAAGCCCTTCATTTTAAAAGACCATACGTACTGTATCCTCCAATAAAAGTGTCGATTCTTAGGCATTTCGTTCTTCCACATTGGCGTGGTTACCAATGCCTCTTAAGAATCGCACAATGATAAAAGTACACTGGTTACCGTAACAAACGAAATAAACTGGCAGCACATTGGGCCGTTCTGTGCACTGAGCACATTTTAACGTTGACTTTTTCCAAATGAACGGACTTGCTGTTCTGCCGGTTTCATAGTGCATAAGAAATTCACGCCTGACGTGTAACAGCCGTGTACAGTATGTGGGAATGAACCACAAAGAGAACGCATATTCTTCCTATAATAAATCTCTGGAGAAGTGCCGAAGCAATTGTGCCAATGGAGTAATTTATACAACATGTCAAACAAAACAACTTATCTATCATCCATGATAACACAAATCTTCTGGCACGACCAAAAGAAATTATGTTGACACTAAGTCAACTGCACAGGCAAGCTACTTGATATTACACCATTGCACCACCTGCTGCAAGTACTAAACACCTGTGTCCGACAGTTCATCAGTACTGAGTTATAAATGAGTTATGCTTATTGTAAATCAGGATTAAATAAACCAACACATTCTATTTTGAATTCACTTTAAGAAAATATCTTTTAAAATAGATAAAGATAATTCCACAGTAAGACTATGCCTGCTTGATATTGTGCAGCATGGCTGCTGCATACCTTGGTTTACAAGGGAATCTGTGCTCAAGCAGTACAAAAAAAGTGCCATCCCCAAAACCAGGCAGGCAGGCAGGCCCTACTTTCCTCACTTTCTGACCAGTGGCTGCAGCACCAATTTCAGCTGGAGGCCCCACCCACCCCTGGTCGCTGTCAATCTGCCTACAAGGCGCATTTTTCAGGAAAAGTGAAAAACAGTCCTTCGTTTATTTCCACTATTATCTGCAGAAACGCAGCAAAGACTGTGCATACACTAAATAGAAAGAGAATTAATCACTCATTTGTGGTCCTTATTCTATCTCAATGGCCTGTGAGAAAATAAAAGAGGGACTGATGACCTGCCACGTCTGGGCGCTCTGCAGGTCAAAACTGTGACAGCAAAGAAAGTACAAGAGTCATGGATGGCCCCTGAAATAAGTGACGGTGGGGCACCCGGGGAATCACCGACACACAATTATTGGAAGGAATAGGGCACCTGTAGTGATGTAGGCTGCTGTTAGGCAAACAAGTACATTTCACATCACCAGACAGTGTGCATTTGGCTCCATAAAACCTTCTGACTAACAAAGGACTGACCTGGTGCTAGCTGGGTCACACTGCAGGTGCTGTGTCTGCACAGCAACTGCTGTGCAATCCAGACGAATCTTTTAACTATGCTGGATGTACCAACATGTTACCAAAATGTTTCCCATGTTATAAAAACAAGCATTTGCAATGCAATCGATCTCGCTTTGGGACCTTATATGTATTTAGCTATGCAGCACATTAGCCTGGGTGCTGAAACATCTACTGTTCTTTAACATGGAGGGAAAGTAAGCACCAAACGGTGTGACACGGCAGGTATGGGACCACATGGAGAGAAATATTGTTTTTGAGAGGGAAATGCTATAGTCCAAAGCTCTGTTTTTAATATAAAATCAGGGCTTTCGGTGGTCATATCACTAAAAATACAAGATTTGAAAAAAAACATTATTGTCTACGGGTGCTTGGGGAAGACAATTTCTATGGACCGGAATCTAGAGAATGCTAAAGTGATTCTGCAATTTTACTGACCTCTGCTGGTCATTTTCTATCAAGACAGTTAAATAGAGGCAGTTGAACAGAAAAAAAGTCCCTAAGCGGAAGCAGACAAGTCCTAGGGCTGATCTCCACAGCCCACAAAGTACATATAAATATAAGAAAATATAAGTATATATAAGTATATACTAAATTATATACAAGAGGTCCTCCTTGACAATGCCCCCCTTGCAAACACTGCAAATGCTTACGGACTCACAAGGGCAGACAGTAACCTTTCACTGGTTCACACCGCTCAGGCGGAGGTAAAGCGCTGATATATTGTGGACTCTTCTTTAATGCTGCTTTTTCGTTTCCTAGAGGTGCCTCAATGTCATTTTAGAACATTACATTTGTTTTTTCACCCTCACAAATCCTGCCGCTGTGTGCCGAGCTGCCTTTTACAGGGTGAAAATGGTCAAAATCCTTTAACACAGGGGCGCCATCGTGGTGTATTACAGACTACACTGACACTGCAAAAAGAGCACTATTTAAAAATCCTAACAGATTCATTATTTCCTTTCCTCCTCTCCCTACTGGAACCTTTTCACTGCCCTTTAAAATCTGTACCCCAAATCTACCCTGCACCCATTCAGACAATGTAAGACACTCAGAGATGTCTTAACAATACATTTATGAGTGAGGCTTGTTGAATAGACGGAAGAATGAGAGCACAGCAGAGGACAGGATTTCAATGCCCTAGTGTTGATCAATTGGGCCAGGTAAGCGCCACAGAATGTATTCAATTCTACGGCTACGGAAATTCCTGCATAAATAAATATTTACAATGCTTGTCATATAATCCACTACCAACTGCATAATTAGAATATCTAATCTGAAGAAATGTTGTTTGCACTTCAATCGGATCAAAAGTTAATTAAAAATAAGCCTCATGGTTTCGCGAATTGGCTGTGACATTACACTTGCTGTATCTAGGTTTTAAAGTGGTAATGAGTTAAACATTTACTCTGGCAGCGTTAATTTGTGCCAAAATGTCAAAATACTGAAATTATGCTGTCACATAATGTGCCACATTATGCTATATAATCTGGCTTTTCTTACCACATAATTTAGTTAAACAACTGTTACTGCACAATTCCAATGACCCTGGTCAAGACCCATGCTAATCTGCTGCAATGTAGCCGCAAAAAAAGAAAGGACCATTGTTTGTGATGTGGAGTACGTGATAAACAATTACGAAGATGATGAATAGCAAACACTAAAGCAACTTATCCGAGGTCTGCCCCTTAGTTCCTGAGGAATGTTGGCACACATTTGCCAAAGAGACAACTTGTCAACGAAGAACAAACAATTATTAAAAAACAACATCAAATTCCTTACCTTTTCAGTTTCCAACATTTTATTTTCAAATATGTATGCAATGCAGCTTCTGACAACTTCCAGCCGCCGAGCACTGTTGAAAACAGAATTTGCCTTGTCCAGTATGGAAACTGAGGGAGAAAGCGCAGAACAGCCTTAGTACAACCAGACTTCGGAAGAGACTGTAACACTAGTGCTAGGAGTTGTCGGTGAACAAGTTCCATATTCTTAAAAGAAAAGGGATCACAGAAATGCAGGGCCTCCGGAAGGACCTACTTGGTCTATTAAAAAAAAGTAGGCCTCAATCACAATTTGCATATTGCGTTCACACACTGCTTGAACGTTCACTGTGGGGTAGAAACTCATGACTACAAACTTCAAGGGGGAATTCTTGTGTCAATGAATTTTAACAACTTTGACCACAGAAATCTAATTAAAGAAATATTATAACATATAGAAATATGAATATAGGAGCCAATAAAAGAGTTGTTTTTCTCTGCAGGGTTCCAACTGACGTCATAGAAAAACAAGAGCAAAGGTGGAACTAACTATGATGCCAATCGGAACCCCAAAGACTGGTTCCTTTTTTCAAGAGCATTAATCTCTTTGAGAGTATTATTCTCATGGCCCTATTTATTTAATCAAACTACAATTATTTGGGACAATTTTCTTGGGGAAATCCAATTTCAAACTGAGATGAAAGGTTATTTATTTAGGTGGGTGTTCCACCACATGCCCCAAGCTTTTGTTGCCCATTTTATACCTTTTTTTTGCAAGCTTCTCTTTTTTCTTTTAAGGGGAAAATAGGGAGTGATGCCACCCATGCCACCATCATACATTATCCCATTCTTCCCCCCTTTTTATTTCTACCTTTCTCTTTTTATTACCCTGACCCATTTTCATTTAGCTGTTCGATTCCTGTTCATTTTTCATCCATTATTTTTGTTACCATCCTGTACTTATCACTAGAGTTTGATCTCTTCAGGTAATTTAACAGAGAATAACACGGCACCCCAAAGTCCATCTCCACTCGGTGTTCAGGCAAATGTCCTCTTCACTACCAGCCTCTCCACACGTTTATTAAAAAAGAAGCTGAACTGAGTATTTTGATGAGTGTGTGTAGGTGAAGTACAATCTTTCCATTCCCATTCTGTTCATTGGGATTATTTAAGATCTCAAGTAGCTGCACAACAAAGCTTATTTTCTTTCATCAACACTTGTATTTACCAACCTTTTTCTTTATTTTACATGATCAAACTGTATATAAAACGAAGAGGACTGATACATCTTGTGTGCCCTGAGATTTCTACATACACACATATATGCTTGCACTCCCATTTCATATATCCTCTCCAACTCTGAGTCTTAACTATTAAACAAAGGAAAGTGCTTTACTAGGTAACAATTGTACCTGCTTTCCAACGTTTACTTGCATTGGCCAAGGGCACTGCACAGTCTGCCCTTTCCACTTCACACCATGTTGAATGATGCATTTACTACCCATAATGCAGTAGAGTGTCGGTTCTTAACCTTTTCACTTATGTGGCCCCACTGAAGCACTACTGGGAGTCGGAGACTCCAGCTTAAGCAATGGCTCTGAGTTGAAGCTCAAAACAATGCAGAAAAATCCAAAAACAAGTATACGCCAAACCAGTACACAAATTACGAGGGTTTATTCAATTCACAACAAAAAACAGAGAGAATCAAAAGATGAATTTGAATAGAAGGTTAAAGCTTTTCAATGTTTGTTTTCATTTCTAAAAGACAATGTGATATGCCACACTCTATTATAATGATCACTTTGCCTATTCTGCTCCAAATGCAGGCTTTATTTGAGGCTTCCAACCGTCCAAACTAGATCCCGTTCGCTGTACTCGCTCTGCTCCCGTGAATCAAGCTAAGGATAACAACTTAGGGCCAGATGTAGGTAAATGCATGTTTGCGATTCCTTAATAGTGATTTTTAGGTAATCGCTATTAAGGAATCGCAAAATGCCATGTAGGTAGGAATCACAATATTTTTTGCGATTCCTTAATATTCCTTAATTGTGAATCGCAAATTGCGATTCGCAATTAAGGAATACCTTCCCATTCATTCCTATGGGCCAAGAGGCCCAAAAGGAATGAATAGGAATTGCTCCCGCAATTTGCGAGTCACCAAGTGGCACTCGCAAATTGCGGCAGCAATTTCAAGGGTGCGAGGGTTCCAAAAGGACACCCTGTTGCACCCCTGAAATGTGTATGTGTGCACATGTGGCGCACATACGAATGTGTGCCACATGGCACTTAAAAAAAAAAGCAAAAAAAGTGCTTTTTTAAAGGAAATCGCTAATTACCACCAACTTGAAGTTGGTGGTAATTAGCGATTCCTTAAGGCTAAAGTGCACTTTCTTTTGTGCTACTTACATTGCATTTAAGGAATCGCAATTTGCGATTCCTTAAATGCAAGAGCAAAATAAGTAATCACAATTCTGCGATTCCTTATTTTGCTAGTAGGTTTCAACTTACCTACATTGCTCGCTGCCAAAAAGCGAGCGCTAACGCTGAAATTCTGCGAATTTCAGAGTTAGCGCTCGCTATTTGGCCACCTACATCTGGCCCCTAATGTTTAGCTTCCGATTTTTTAAATTGCTTCAGATTTACCAATCGTTTTAAAGTTTCCTTTTGTTATATTTTGCTTTGAAATGTATACATACTTTACAAATTTGCTAAACCATTTCATTTTGCACCACAGCACAGATTAAGAACGGCTGCAGTGGAGGGCTGCACTTTGCCTTCCAGACGAAAAGTGAAGGTTACAAACGTTTGGCAGAAATGGGCAGATCAGAGTACATGAATCCTGTACAGAGCAGCCCACGTCTAGTACTGGATTACTGTACTGCCCAAAGGCGGGGGGCGGGTAGAGCAGACCTGGCGGCGGGTGGCACACACATCTCCATGTGATACCTCTGTGTTTTTCCATTGACAAAACCGAAAGCTTTAAAAGGAAAAGGCTTTTGCCGGCATGCTAGAATTCTTTACAACAGTGCGATTTTAATTTGAAATCTGCTAAACAACATGAATCAGATAACAGAAGCGCAATCTGCTGAATTTACTTCCACTCGAACAGACAGTCGAGCAACTGCACAGGCTCGCGTTTATAGCACTATTAAAGCCTTCACAGATATGCTGTCAGCTTAAAAAACAAATTGCTGCGTCCCTGCCAACAGCTCAAAGAGTTCGCGAGCACTTTATTAAAAAACACACACACACACACTAAAAAGAGCACGAGCTACCACATGGTCACAGCGTGAACCTGCTCTGGTATTCCAACAGCATGATTCATGGCTCATCACACTTCCCTTAACCACATCCTCAATGCTCAGAAGACGCATAGGTGCTTTGTTGATGGCACTTTCAGCGGCGGCACCTCTGCTAAGACGAGGAGCACCACCCCACTGCTCTCCAAGCAGTTCAAAAGAAAAAGAAAATGATAATAACACAACGTTATTATTATTTAAGTTTTCCTACTGCAGTGGCTCAGTTTCTGCGGGGCGGAGCAGGCCAGAGCAGGGAGGAGGAGTGGTGACAATGTCTAAGTGCGCATGATCGTCCTGCGCACTTTGCATGTTCTCTACCGGCTGTATTGTACAGCCTGGGTGAAGAACCTGCATAGTCTCTTTGTCCCCTTCTGAGCACCAAATCACATCGCTCAGACCAATCACAGTGCTGCTGTCATGATGACAGCAGCATAGTGCTTGGCTTAGGGAAGCCTGAGAGCCCGGGAGCTTCCTGCTCCCGGGACTCGAGTCAGGAAGAAGATGAAGAGGATGGAGGAGAGGCGACGGCCGGCCGTACCCATGTAAGTGCTTTTTTTTCCATTCACCCCAACCTCTCTGCCTCTTCACCTGAGTGGAGTCCTAATGGTTCTGTAATGAAAGCCCAACGGATAACCTGAGCAGCATCCAGGGCCGCTTTAGAGCTGTTGGCGCCTGTTGAGACAATCATTTTTGTCGTCCCCCCCCCCCCCCCCCCCCTGACCACCTCCTTGGATTCCTTCACAACCACCAGTCTAAAGTGCCCCTCATCTCTCAATAGCCCCTCTTTCACACATTTCATTTATTTTAAAGCACTGGTGAAGGATGGCATTACTAATAAGAATGTATATCTACCCAAACAAACACTTTTCAGCAACATCAGGAATTGATAATGAAAGACTGGGGGCGGGGGCGACACAGAACATACTATTTTATGCAGTTTGCATGCAGTGCTTTATTGGGGTTGTATCTTATGAACTGTGGTAACAAACGGATTTCTGTGAAAAGGGCAGACATCGACTCAGCTATCCACATAAAATACAGACCTGTGAAACGCAAGTTGCGTGTTCTTTGCAGCAGGCATATTAACTCTCTGTGCTACTTTAGAGCGAGTCAAAACTGCCCCTAGATAACACTCTGATCTCTCTCTCTCTACCAGGAACATTAATCACCTTAGTTATCTTGCCATTTTTAATGCAGACTGAAAACTGGACGCACAAGGAAATCTGCTGAATGGGTTTAAAATCTTAAGTTATTGCTAAACACATACCTTCCCAGCCCTGTGCGGCTGCACCAGTCACACTGTCCTAAAGCAGGCCCTGGCAGCACTCCTCCATGGTACTGTAGAACTGACCAGCTAGATACAACTATCTAGAGCTAATTGTTCATGAACGAGCAAGGTAAAAACCCTTATTACTGGCATCAAAGTCCATAGGAAAATCAGGCATGGGGCATATTGAAGTTTAATGCCACCATGTGATACACATGGTGGCATTAAACTTCAATATGCCCCATGCCTGATTTTCCTATGGACTTTGATGCCAGTATCTAGCTGGTCAGTTCTACAGTACCATGGAGGATTTTTCTAACGTTTGACAAGTCAATTGTTTCCCCTTCATAGCATTACGCTCTTTGGGCCCGATTCACATAGAGCCCTCGCAGTTGTGGCAGAGGTCATGGTGGTATATCCGCCATGAGAAACTGCAGAGCGGAGATCCTGCATTGACCGTGGAGGCTGTTTGTGAATCGGGCCCACAGTATTAATTCTACAATAAGCTTCAAGGCAACCAACAAGTTACTGCAGCCCTTATAAGTAGCTAAAGATCAACATGTAATCTGCATAAAACTGTGTGGGTACATGTGTAGTGCCGATCCCAATGTCCACCCATTCCCCTTACAGAAATTGATGTCCAGATTGGATGTAAATATATTAAACAATGAAGGTGCCAAGAGGCATCCCATCCTAATACGTCCCTAGTCCTGCGTATTTTCCTGGTAATTCCCATCCACTTTTGGTCTACACAGAAATGTATATATTTTTGTATATTTACATACATTTTTTTCCAAACAAGGATCTTCCCGGATGACCGCTTTCTAGAGCAAACCATGGAGTCATCTATATTGGGCACCACAATGACAATTCAGTATTAATACCCTGCGCAGACCCCGTTCTGGATAGAACAGGGTCTGCGGGTGATATTCATACTTTCAGAGCTTCATCGGCGGACTAATTGCTGCCCTCATTGGCCATTACAGCAATGTTGGAATTAGAAGGCGAGACGGATTTAACTGAGGGAGAGTAAAGAAATCCACGTTTCACATGCTTTTCTTTGACTTTGGGAATATCCTGACTTCCCTCTTTCTAATGGAACACAAGAAAGCGAGTGAACGGGGTAGTCTAATCAAGTGCTCCAATGGTTTACAGCGATCTTGTTAACTGGTTGGTCCTACCTTGAAAACATAGCTTTTAATGACCATAAAGCAGATACAAAGAAAAAGAAAGAGCAAGGTACTTACCTTCCATAATGCTCTTTCTGGTGGATACTTTATCTAACCACGGATTCCTCACCTTGTAAATATTACCACGCGTGTCAGTCTGGATCTGGAAACTCAAACGCAGTTCTCCTGCGCACCAGTAGGAGGCTGTTAGAAACTGGGTTTTCAGGTTGGCAGAGGTATGCACCCTGTCCAAGCAGGAACCACAATCCTAGTCAGTGTAAGACACAACACACCCTAAATTATCCTGTGCTCACCCTCTGGTAGCTTGGCACAGAGCAGTCAGGCTGGACTTAAGAGGCAATGAGTAAAGTATTTGTGCAATACGTTAAACAGTAAAACAGTGAAAAAAAAAAAAAACACAAAAAGACTCCACACCAGGTTAGGAAAATAGATAATTTCATACGTAAAACAGGATAAAAATGACAAAAATCCAATAAGAAGTTGAGGTATGAATTTTTAAAGAATAAAGGTAAAATAGTGCTAAGAAGCTATAGGATCTTAAATGGGAAAGCTGTTCGCGCTTGACCGGGGCAAAGTTAAAAGTTCTGGCCAACCACAATGTAGCACAGGCCAGATACAGGTACCCACTTGGTCCCGCTGAACCAAAGTACCTTGATCCAGAATGCGTCATCGTCAACGGAGATACAAGGTGCAGCTGAAGTGAAGAGTCGAGGTCGAGCCACGCAGTGGACAAGATGCATCGGTTTTCTCCATGCAACTGCAACAATGCGCTGGTTCCAAATGTGATGCGCGGCTGTTGCTCCGGCAGTAGGCAATGCGTCGATTCTGAGGACGATGTACTGGTTCTGAAGGTGATGCACCAGGTCTTCCCCACAGAAAGGGGAAGATTCGCTGTTTCCAATAAGGATGCATGGGTTCTGGTTCAAGCAGCACTTTATAGCCATTTTCAAGAGCACAGGACAGCGTTGGCACCACTTGGCAGAGCAAGACTTGCAGAAAGCAAAGTCCAGCTACTATAGCTGGATGAGTCGAAGTCTTTGATGCCCCTAAGACTTAGAATAGGAGACAAGCCAGCACGCCCTTAAGTCGTTCTGAGTCCAAGTGATGCAGGTCCAGTCCTTCTCACCTAGGCACGAGAGTAGTAGGCAGCAGGGCAGCTCAGCAAGAGCACAGCAGAGCAGCAGTCCAGCAGAGTGGCAGTCCTTTCAGCAGCACAGCAGTTTTTCCTGACAGAGTATTCACAGGTCCAGAAGTGTTCTACAATCATGGTGTCAGAGGTCCACTACTTTTACCCAGATGTGCCCTTTTAAGTGGGGGAGACTTCAAAGATAGCCCTGAAGTGCACATAGGTCCTCTCTTCCTGAATTGGCTCCAGACTCACTACAGGGGATGTGAAACCCATTGTGTGTGGACAGAACACAACCTATTCAGGTGTAAGTGTGAAGCAATGCCCAGATTCTCCCTCCCATCACCAATGATGGTCCATTAAGACGCACCTAAGCTCACTGAGTGTGGCAGTCTAGAGGGAACACACAAAGCCCAGTTGTAACCCAACCAAGACTGAGTAGAGACAGGCAGGAGGCACCAAATGGCTCAAGTAAGTGGCAACTTTCTAAAAGTATACCATAGGCCACTCTTCTCGTGTCCCATCTGTCGCACTGCGTCGTGGGTAGAACTTTCCCCATTTTGTAACTCCTTAGAACAATTTTTAAACTTGTTCATCCATGGAAACCAATATTTATACAAAATCTTGGCAGTCAAAAACACTTATGAAATCACTCAGGTGACAGCGCCATTTCAACTTCTGGCTTTATTCTTGACCTTCTCGAGTAACTACTGTATGCGAATCCAGGCTTTTCACAGCAACTCGTGTAATCCAGAAATGAAACGTACATCAAAGTCGGCTCGTCTTTGTACCCAATGCATTTCGAACCTATTCTGGTTCTTCTTCAGGGGTTTCTACAATAAATAAATGACATTCAACAAGCTATTCACTGTCAACCTTTAACATACTGAAAACATATAAAAGCTAACCTGATTCCTCACATTGTACCCTTGCTACCATAACCCACCACGCTAGGAACCCATCTATGCAAATAACCAACAAAAACGCCTTCCTGTGGCTCCCCCACCTTCCCCTACCCTCGCGAGTACTGTAAAACTCACCCCCCAATATTCACACCCTTGCCCCTTCGTCAACCTTCTTCGGTTTCCCTCTTAGTCATTACTAAACCGTGCTAACAACAAAACAACTGTACCCTCATGTTAAACGCCCATCATCCAGATTGCAACCCACTTTTTTGTAACGATTCTCCCCATAAAACTCTAACCTATCTACAATCTTAAACGCACCCCATTTACCACTTACCAAAAATAAAACAATTCTGTACCTTATCAAAACTTTTAACCAACTTCCTGAACACCTCGTCCTTCTCTCCCCATGCAATGAAAAATCATTCTTTCTCATTACTTTAATGACTGTTATTTAAAAAAAAAAACGCCCCACCAATCAAACTTCATGCTTTTAACTCCGTGACCATAACACACAGCTGTGCTAATTCATAAAAAAAATGTTGAATACGACTTCATTTCCAATAATGGACTACCCTCGGAGTTGCCATAATTAATTCACCATAAAGCAAAACCCCGTGCTTCCCTCATTCCTCCAACACTCCCATAGCACATCTAATCTGCTCACAACCACTAGAGTGCAGAAATACTAAATCCGAACCCCTGAAGAAGAACCAGTATAGGTTCGAAATGTATTGGGTACAAAAACGAGCCGACTTTGATGTACGTTTCATTTCTGGATTCCACGAGTTGCTGTGAAAAGCCTGGATTGGCATACAGTAGTTATTCGAAAAGGTCAAGAATAAAGCCAGTAGTTGAAATGGCGCTGTCTCCCGAGTGATTTCATAAGTGTGTTTGACTGCCAAGATTTTGTATAAATATTGGTTTCCATGGATGAACAAGTTTAAAAATTGTTTTAAGGAGTTACAAAATGGGGAAATTTCTACCCACGACGCAGTGCAACAGATGGGACACGAGAAGAGTGGCCTATGGTATACTTTCAGTAAGAGCTGTGAGGGGACGGATCACAGCAATCTGTATCGCACGCATTAAAAAATGACGACATCATTATTTTTCGTGAATATAAATAAGGGAAGGAGTGTATTCTCAAACCATGGTTTTCAACTTTCTAAAAGTGGCATTTTCCAAACTGTAATTGAAAATCCAACTTCACCATAAGTTGTGATTTTACATTGTGAGTCCAGAGACACCAAACTTGAAAAATCTCTCTCTTCACAATTAGGAATTTTAATAAAAAGACGTAATACGGTAATGCCTAGGTTATTCTATGGAAGAGATAGGCCTTGCGGTAGTGAAAAACAAATTTGGAGGTTTTCACTACCAAGACATGTAAATCTCAAAAGTACATGTCCTGCCTTCTAAATACATCGCACCCTGCTCTGTGGGTTAGAAAGGGCCTACCTTAGGAGTAACTTAAATATATAAAAAGGGAACCTTTAGGCCTGGCAAGAGGTTTATATTGCCAGGTCTAGGTGGCAGAGTAAAACTGCACACAGAGGCTCTGAAATGGCAGGCTTGGGCCACAGTTAAAGAGCTACTTAAGTGGGTGGCACAGTGAGTGATGCAGGCCCACCAGTAGCATTACATTCACAGACCCTGGGCACATATGGTGCACTTTACTAAGGGCTTATAAGTACACTAAATATGCCATTTGGGGTTAAGCCAATTATACGATGTTTAGGGGAGATAGCACACACACTTTAGAACTGGTTAGCAGTGGCAAAGTACTCAAAGTCCTAAAGCCAACAAAAACTAGGTCAGAAATAGAGGAGGACGGCAAAAAGTTTGGGGTGACCTTTCAGAAAGGGCCATTTTTCAAGAGTGTCATATAAGTGCCAACCAGGTGTGCGGACATCAGTTGCTTTCAATGCCTTGTCGGCGATCTCAGATGCAGAGAGAGTCTACCGCGAAATTGGCCAGACTAGTGTGCAGATCACTAATTTCGGACATTTTTGGATGGAAAAGAGTCTGTTCCACAGAAGGAGGTGGTGGGAGGAGGGCAGAGAGGAATCTGCGGTTAGATCGAGTATCCATCAGAAAGAGCATTATGGAAGGTAAATACTTTGTTGTTCTGATGGATACTTCTAACTTTGGAATCCTCACCTGGTGAATAGATATCAAAGCAGTACCTCATCAGGTGGTGGGTCTGTGGCTTGGCTAAGACCAAAAAGTCCTGCAGGAGCAAACAGCATAATGCTCATTCTGATGGACCAGACTGTCAAGGCAACGGTGCTTTGTGAATATGTGCATTGATGCCCACGTAGCAGCTTGACAGATACCCAGGAAAGGCACTTCACGGGCTACAGCAGTAGTAGCAGCCTTGTCTCAAGTGAAATGAACCCTCAATCCTTCAGGAGACTGCTTCTCATCTAGTACATAGCAGCGTTTAATGTAGAGGAGTATCCACCTAGAGATGGTTATTTTCTGCACTGCCTTGCCCTTCTTTGCTCCTGAAAAGCCCACAGAGAGTTGATCGGTAACTCAATTGTCCCTGGTATGATCAATGTAGAAACTGTGAACTTTTTGGGGCCCAGATGATGTAGTCTCTCCTCCTCCTCCTTCTAAGGGTGAGGTAAGGCAAAGAAAGTCAGAAGGGCAATAGCCTGCCCAACATGGAAAGGCATTACCACTTTCGGCAGAAATGTAGCTCAAGTTCTCGACACCACTCTGTCTGTAAAAATTGTTGTGTAAGGTGGCTGAATCGAGTGCCTGCAGCGCATACATGCGATAAGCTGACATTATTATACCAGAAAGACCTTTATCCGGGGTAAGAGACATAGTGGACAGAAGTACATTGGCTCAAATGGGGTGCACATTAGGAAAGTTTGAATCCAATTCAAGTTCCACTGTGACATCACAAAGGGCTTCACAGAAACATATGCTGTAAACCGTTAAGAAATCGCATCACAAAACATGTTTAAACCATGAAGGTTGATCCAGCAACAAAAACCTGAAAGAGCTAAAAAAAAATAACCCATAACAGTGGCCAACTCAAGTCTGTTCTGGGTCAGCAACAAAAAAAACCGACACTTCATACAGCTTAGCTTATAGTGGGTAAATCTGGTGATTACCGCACCAAACGACAAACTTGTCCCTTCACCTGCACCGTTTTCGTGGTTGGGTGACGGACTATCAGAAAACATCAAGGACTTCTGTGGGGATATCGATGCAAAGTAACTGCGGCCACTCAATCTCCACGCACTGAGCTGCAGACCGTGGAGGCACGGTGCAGGACCATGACCTGTTGCTGAGACAGCAGATCCTCCAGAAGCGGCAGTTTAATCGGAGGATAGACACTCATGCCCAGAAGTTCTGGATATCACACCTTCCTGCCTAAATCCAGAGCCATTGAGGTCTTCTTCGGAACTCGAGACAAGAGGGGTTGAGGTGGGAAGGTATACAGAAGTCTCTGCTCCACACAGGGCGGAGAGACAGCCTTCTTTTAACCTCTAGCAAGCTAACACACTGACATTCTGCGTTCTCTGCAGTGGTGAAAAGATTGAGCTATTATTCGCCTATTGCTGGCAATTACCCTATTCTTGATCTGCAGTTTCACATGGTGGTGTTGTCTGTGATTGTATACAGTAGCGTACCCCCATTTGATGGATGGCATCACCTACATCTCCAACAAATTAATGTGGTAGCAGGTTTCTGCTTGAGAACAGAGTCCTCTAATCTCTCCTCTCCGAGGTGGCCTCCCCAGCCCAGTAGTGATACATCCATGACCATTGTGAGTTCTGGGTGAGGTAAGGAGAGAGGTCTGCCACTGACCCAATAATGGTCTAACAGCCACTATGCTGATCTTTTGCAGTATTCTCCAAAACCTGGACAGAATTGGATAGGTTCCCTTGGTGCTGCGCCCATTTGGTTTGCTCAACACCACCCCCAATCATATCCTGGACACAGGTTGAAACATTTGGATCACAGACCGAATGTCCTGGACTTCTCACAAAACTTTATCATACACAGGATGGCTCTGACAAATGAGAGCATCTGGAAATGACTTCAAGATGCAGTAGGAATAACACAGAGTCCCTAGCTCCATCAAAGGAGCCTGAACATCCTGCTGCAAAATGCACAAGTGCTCCTCAACCGCCGTGCTGATGGGATCGAAGGTGCAATGGGGGTAGAAAGAAATGGGAGGGAGTAGGCCCGTTTGACGATTTGAAGGATTCATGCATCCAAAATGATGTCTTGCCATCCCTGAAGTAGTTTTGCAGTTGTGTTCCACAGAGGGGCTGGGGCTGAGTTACACTGTCCCTGATGCTCTGACCCTTGTTTCTGGGAGTGAAGGCCTTGGCTATGGAATGGTTGAAAGGTTGCTGGGCTGGCAGTATGGTCTGGCATTAAGGATATTGGATGCCTTTGGAAAACCTCAAAAGGGGCAAAACTGTTTGAGATATTGCAAGGTAGGGGCAGACAATCCCAGGGAATGGTGCTGCGTTACGACTTTCCTTAAATCGTTCAAAGGCAGAGTCCTCTTTCTCCCCCGAAAAGGCGACAGCTGTCAAATTGCATGTCTATTAATGATGCCTGGACATATCCGGTGAAACTTGTGGACCTCATACAGTCGTGATGCTGAAGCACCACTCTTGTGCCTGTTGCCCATCTCAAGCAATCGGCTGTGTGCAGGTCAGACTGAATGACAAATGTTGCAACATCCCGGTCATCCTGCATGGTTTGGGCTAAAGATGCCTCCTGAACTGTCAGGGGATTTGATCAACCGTATCCCATACAATATGGATGGCAGAAATGAACATGTATTTGCCAAAAGTCTCAATGTGTTTGGACTCACGGTCAGGAGGGGTGGTTAGAAAGGCATGGTTTACCCTGCTGGTGGAGACCTGGCTCACCAGACTCTCTGGTGCCAGCAGTTGAGTAAGGATTGCCAGTTCTGATCTGTGGCGGCGAGCTACATGTCTAAACACTGGGGGCCCAGACCATGACTTTGCTCAAGTGCCCAATAGGGTATCTTTAAGAGTTTTGTTGAATAGCATGAGAGGATAAGTAGGCGCCTCTGGATGAAGAATCTTCATCAGGACTTTAGTTTTGACTTCCATGATAGGGAGCTGCAGGTCAAGGACCTCCACAGATGTTGCATAGCCATGGAAAAAACATTTTCCTCTGTGACAGGACCAGAAGGAGAGGCAATTCCAGTGTCTCTGGAAGTATCCAGAGCACTGGCATCATGCAATTCAGCATACTAATTGTCCTCATCATACTGTGGAATGGATGTGTCCCTCTCATCATAGTCATCGTCAGAATCTGTGCCAAATAGCTAAGATAATGTATGACCTCTGCCTTGTGGTAATCGCAATGTGTCAGAGTCAGAAGGATTGGCTATAGACTGCTCCGGTTGGACTGGATTGCGGCCTCAGTTGAGGTCAAGACGAGGCTGGTTCCGAGTCGAAAACAACTACAGGTAGCAAATTTTCCTCCAGCTGGTAAGATGTTAAGGGAATCAGTGTAGAGACTGGTGCTGGAACCAAATTCAGCACAGAAGCCAGTGCGGTACCCAAAGCATGTTCACGAGGTACAATCGGCGCCTCTGGCGAACCCACCAGCAGCCACATTTGCATGCCTCTGTCGATCCTTGAGGCCCATTGGCATGCTTCTGGCTCCCTCTGGCATACCTAATATGTGCAGCAGTGCCTCCCTAAAGGCAGTTGTTTGCTGCAATGTAGCCGACGGACCTGTAATTCAAGTTGCATTCAAACCAAACTTGGAATCTGATCTTCAGGAGGTTGGGGGAAAGAACGAGTGACATGTTGACGCCCTTCCGCCATCTCTGGAGTTCAAGAGTGGAGTGGAGGGATTCCCACTTGGACTTTTTGTGCTACTTCTTCGACTTACCGAAAGACTTCAAAAGCGACAGGAATTGGGAACAGCACATTCCTTTCGACTTCAACTGGTTATGGAAAGTCTTACAATGTCTGATGACGTAGAGTTTTGCCTTGCCATCCCATATGTCCTATAGGTTCATTTGGCACAGTTGTCACAGACCCTAGAGTTATGTTCTGACCTCAGGCACAGACCCTAGAGTTATGCTCTGACCTCAGGCATATCTTGTGGGGGTGTGTTGAAGACATTTGTCTGCAACAGTTCGAAAAAGATTTAAAACCTGTTGTTTTGGGAGGTCACTTATTTTCCTTGCACATTGGTTAAAAAAATGGGAAGATATTTGCAAAAAAAAAAAAAAAAGGTCCATTGAAGACGAGAGGAGCAGAACTTTGGATCCATCTCTGAAGCGCAGAAAGAAAGGAACTAACATCGGCATTCTTGGAAGATGCGTATATGTGGCCCTGCTATTCGTAACTTCTGGGGTGGAATGACGTCGATGCGGAGTCACGCGATGCCCCTTAACATCACACAGGGCTGCAGCCTTTGAGTTTCCAGATCCAGTTTGACACCTGGGGGAATATTCACAAGGTGAGGAACCTGCAGTTAGAAGTATACGTCAGGATAAGGCAATACAGCAGGTTTACAGATAATCACCCCATATACTACAATAGATGAGCGACTACCTGCTGATTTTAAACTCGCTTTGGGGCACAAAGCAGTGACAGACCTTTAAGTTAAATTCAAATAGACAATTCTTCACTTTCGGACATCCTAACAGTACCAATTAGAAATTCGTCAAATAGCATAATTAAGCTTGCAGATACAAAATGTAGGTGAGATAGTACTACACAAATATATTAAATGCTCTGGTTGCATGTTGAACAACAAATCGGACCATACAATTAACACTACTTCTAGTGACATGATTTCAGGCTGCAAAGAAAGCGCTCGTTTTGTTTCACTTTTAACAGAAAAATAAAATTGAAATGAAGTAACTCGGGCGTGTCATGTGAACATAACTTGGTAAAATAACAGATGGTATTATATATTTCCAGAAGTAGACATTTCAGTTTGAAAGCCTTGAACGTCTTCCAAGAGACATCAGAAAGCACGCCTGTGCCACTCTAGAGATGTTGCTTAAGACACATATATGTGTCAAAGCTGCATAAGCTTCCAAGCGGTATCATAAAAGAAACAATTTTGCCAAGATTCAATCACTAGATCGTCTCAAAAACCATAAAACAAACAATATGTTCCCATTTTTAGAAAGTTCCTCCAGCAAGTAAGATTTAAATGGAACCCACTGAGCTTTCCAAAGGCGGCACCAAGACTTCTAGAAAACAACTTACTCCAGCGAAGGGAGGCATGCCATCAAGAATATGGGGAGAGAGGGCTCACTTAATGATGTGCAGACTTTATTGTAATAGTGTTGTTTGGGGACTTCCGATGGGCTGTAACCCTTGTTTGCCTTCAGTATTTTAAAAAATAGCATGAGTATTATTTTCAAGTCCTGTTAATCTAAACCAACTAACTATCAGTGTCAGATGGATTAAGACAAGTTGTGTTCGATATTTTTATACCAATGGTTTTTTGCTTTGATTTTTTTAATATGCCCACTCTCTTCACTTGGTTAAATATAGTACTGAGCTAAATGGTGGGTCTGGCTGCAAATGCTTTCTTTTTTATTTTAAATAAATAAAATTCACAGCTTCAATGTATGTAACTGTTTTAAATGTATTTTCTGCAGCATATAAAATTACTACATCAGCATGCATGCATTACATCCAAACGACTGTAAATTATTACTAACCACTAATTCAAGACCCCAGGTCACTCCTGAAGGCAGGTTAGAAAAGCGACTTTTAAATTAGGTGTGAACTTGAAGGGAGCTGGGAGTAGGGACTTAAACTTCCAAGGTCTCTGTCGGTCAGAGACTGGATCACACTAAACAATGCACTGTAGATGTCTGCCTGGCTGTCAGCAGCACATTCTCAGAGAGTGGTCCTGGCTCACTCTACCAATTGGGGTAGATTAAAATCGCATTTCAACCACCCTGATTTAGGGCCCAGATCCTGTGTGCTGCTCCTGAGGATGGCACACCCTGCTGTGGAAATAAAGTGACTGACATGTTAGAAAGCATATGATTCTCAGCTGAGGCAGTGTGGTTAACGAAATCCAATAAAACACAAGAAAAAACGAAAAAAATATTTTTAAACCCTTAGCCTTCCAGTACAAAAAGAGGCTGAAGAAGCAGGCTAGTGATTTGTAGGGGAGGTCAGACCTAGCAAGGGGAAAAATAATTTAAATTCACTCATCATGCAATACATATGGCTCGCCAAATGAAAGCGGACAGAATTGCAACAGCATAAAAAGCCTGGAAGGTAAACTGCAAAGTCTCATCAAACTAGTCATGGAGTAGAACAGGATTTAGAGATTGCAACCAGCAGGGTTCAAGAACTGAAAAATCTGAGAGTAGACTAAGGTGATTTCAGGACTCAAACTTCTTTCTAAGACTGCAAGTGGCGTCCACCCAAAGCTAGATACATGGTGTAGTCTGAGAAAGGAAGCCCAACTCAACTTTTCAAGTGACCCATCATCGGTACAAGCGCACACACTAATGTTGAACATCAAAACAGATTGAGGGACCAACTGGAACTCCAGAGACAGGTTGGCCTGCACCCAGTGTAGGGAACCTATAGGTTCACCCCAAAGGAGTCAAGTAAGGATGCTGCAAATAAAGCTACACCACAATTACGGCAGGGTGCATTTGGGTGCGGTATAAAAATGTTAAAGTGAAGGTGACAAGCTTCGACTATGGTCCCAGAAGCTAGCAAATTGATTAGCCAGGACAATTAGAGGAGTATGCACCCTGCAACTGCTTTTCAAGCAATAATGTAGAGAGAAAAATGTAAAAATTCAGGCTGAAAAATCTACTAAGTACTTACGAGGACACTTACATCATGGAGACAAATACAATTATCTTGTATTTAACACTGAAAACAAAGTAACAGTTGCAGCCACAACCTTATGCACTGTAACATACAGCTGGGAGTGTCAGTCTCATCACGTTTTTGACGGCTCAGTTACACATGGGGAGTAGAGACAATCAGGAATTGGGACTGTCTACTAGTACAGCTAAGACACCCCTCTCCGCCTATCAGGAAGCAGACCCCCGTGCATGGCCCAATGATGTAGCAGGGTTGGCTTCAAATTGGAAAAAACTGAAATTACCAAGGTAGGGCTTAGTCCTTCAAGTGCGGAGTACAATTATTAAATGTAAGGAAGCTTGGCTTTGGGCTCAATATGAGGTGAACCCAAATGATCTATGGGTCCAGCTGAGAAATCCCCCTCTAACGGATGACACCTATCAGAGGGTATCTATTGTTGGGCTGTGGGGACTAGGATGCTATCAAGTGAGTCTATCTGAATGTGGGTAAAGTACTTAATGTATCAGATGAGTTGGCCACGACAAGTAGATCAAACATCTCTTTCAAGATGAGTTAGCACACAAAGAAAGGCATGGCAAGATCACATATTTCTTTCGTTTCCATCAACTCCCTGAATATGATTAAAAAAGCACAAGACATTTTGAGCTGTGGACCAGGCTACCTCAAAATTTAAACACACAGATTCGTGGGACACCGAACTGTTGGAGAATATAGAATGATGCCTAAATTACCATAGTAGGGAACATACATCTTAACCTTATACTTAGTTGACAGGAAGGCCGTCACTGAGTGTGAACAAATGGAGCTTGAGCAATTTTCAGCAGCTTTACGTCTGCGTGAGGCGCTCCTGACTGAACATTTGTGCATTAAAGGGCAAACATGGACATTTTTTATACTCATCATAACCATTCACATGAAGTTTATTAATTGAGTTCTTTGAAAACCGAGAGCACCCCTAAACTCTTTTATAGAGCCAAGAGTTTGAGAGTGGGCATTATTTTGTGGGAAAAATGATCATCAATTTCAAGAGGCGCTTGAACCGTAAAGTTGACACACCCCAGGAATGGTAAGCCTACTAAGGCCCACAGCAGATGGCTTTCTTTGACACAGAGACAGGGAAACACAGGATTCATAAGAGGATTATGCCAAATACTCAACTGCCATCGTATGGAGTTCATAATGAAATTAAACAGCTGAAGGGGAACTATAAGAGCGCCACACTGACACATAAAATGATGGGTTACCAGTTTCGAAATGCGAAAAAGATGAGGAACTTTGTGATGCTTTGAACAGCAGTTCTGCTAAACTAACAGGCCCAGAGGCTGGATCGTACCTGGATCTGCTGGCACCCAGGACTCTGATTTCTGCAATTCTTATTTCTGTCATTCTAATCACCAATTTGCCAGTTTCTCCTTCCTGACAACAGTGTGAGCAGATTTATTAACAGACAGGCTAGGCGTTCATATGCTGGGTACAGGCGGGTCTACTGTCCAAGGGATTTACACATTTCTAGAACTTTTTCTCACCCCTCGCCTTGTTCATTTGGAAAACGGTAACCCACTGCCATTCAAAATACTCTTTTTGCTCTCCACATAACACTATTACAGACAGTCAAGTTTGTATCAGTTTACAGGGTCCACTGGCTTTGCCAATTATCCCAGTGACTCGTAAACCAGGACACACCACAATCCTGGAGAGGGCGTATTAGTAGCGGCTGGTGATATTTGAAAGGGCAGTGGGGGGCGTAAAGTATTCCAATGCATAGTGTATGCACCACACCATAGGAACACCAATTCAGCTAAGACAGCAGTTATTGTAATAGGGACCTGGCCCTGAAGAAAACCAGAGACACCTTCTGGGGATTTCGTATTGGCTTAAACAAGATGACCTATGGACTCAAGGGCTAATTACTACCCTCAGTGTCTCCCCTGCTTTTAACCTTTCCTTATTATTGAGGTTTGAGTAAAACAATAGTGTACCACTAGTTAATTTTGTCAGTTTATGTCACATCTTTTCTTGTTTAAAATACACATTATTCTCTCCAAATTGTCTCCACACTCTCAAGTGCAGATTATCCATCAAACTTGTATTCATTTATTTCTAAAAGAACACAGTGTGTCTCTGAGGCTATCGACTCGCCTGGAGAATGCTATTAATTCCAGACCAAAAATGCCTGTCATTATTGTTAATAAGATAATCCCTTTAAACCTAAAAATACTATTCTTTCTCACTCGTATGCAGTCTAAGCCATAGCAGCATTCGCGATTTCTCTGTAAGATCACCAAATTTCCGTAAAGTGTCATACACTGCAGAACACTAAGCCTTAAAGGAGAAATGGAGGAGGGAAGGGAGAATGAATATATGGAACACGATTGTCCCAAAGAAACAAGAGCAGCAAATAATATTTGTGTGCGAGCATGCAAGGCTTCAAACAAGTTCCCATAGTGATTAACAATCAACTAAAACCTCCCCAAATTCAGAACAGCAATAAGACTTGAATGCCCCAAATCTGAAGAGAAACTGATTTGTAAAACCTGCCTGTGAACGTATCCCTCAAACTCTCTTTGCATGAGTGGGTGCACTTTTTAAGTGTAAAATAGTCCCACATACATTGAGATGAAAGCACTCCATAGGAAGTGGAACAATACACCAAACAGCTAATAGTACGAGCCAACATTGCCATACTCGTGTGCACAGAACCCACTCTATGTATACTTGATCAAATTAGTAACAACAGATGTATACGTCAGTTGTGCTCTCCTCTCATGCCAGATCAATTAAGAGGGACCAGTGGATACGACAGGATGCAGCTAACTGGAAAGAAAGCAGACTGGCAAAACGGAACAAGCCCTCTAATACGAGAACGTATTGAAAACAAAATTCCACACACGTTGCACAGGAGAATCAACTGTAAGCCAAAAGTTAGCAACATTGGTAAAACGGTTAAATTGAATGAAAGAGAGACTAAGAAAAATAAATAAACAAAACGATAATGGCACGCCTGTGAAAGGTGGACAGTAGTAAAGGGGCAGTGCTAAAGAAGGGAATTGTTGAGAGTTTCATTAAAGGGCGTGAGCTGTGCCAGGCACTGGCGGAAAGTGCCCCCACCTCTCCCAATGCCTGGTCCCTCCACCGAAGCATCTACAGCATCACTAGGGCGGAGGAGCGTTGCCCCTCTGCTTTCTCGCTGTGTAAGAAGCAGAAACATAAAACGGTACAAACTACCATTTTATGTTTCTACTTCTCGCACTGCGAGAAAGCAGAAGGGTTTGGTTGCTGGAGGCGGGTCTGCTCTGCGAACACTACACAGGAGTGGTGTGTCCACTCCTGAGTGCACATGACTGGTTTAGTCGGCCCTCTATAGTTGGCCCTCTAGGGCCGACCAAACCAGTCATGTGCACTTTGCCCGTCTCCATGTAGTCTCGCATTGCAGCCTACAAGGAGAACATAGCCGGGGGCCATTAGCCCCTGGCTGGGCGGCGTCCCGACTAATCACAACGCTGCTTGCAGCATTGTGATTGGCTTAGGGGTGGGAGCCTGGCTGCCTGCTTCCTGTTCCTGCTGGAGGCAGGAGAGCAGGTCAGGAGCAGAGACGACACGGGACCTGTCCGGCAGAAGCTACGTGTATTTTTTTTCATTATTAAACGAAACTCCCCCACATAACCCCCCTACCTGCGTGCCCCGCCACACACACACCCACGAGTCATGCCGGCTGCGACTGTCTACCGTGGGTTGGAGAGCTGCGTTACACACGCCTTCTTGGGGGGGAGGAAGGAGTGAGCAGATATTGGCGGCACTGACACGGGGCACATTGCTCACCAGCTGATACGTCACTTCCTCATTTGCTCTGGGACTACTACAATGACTCCATCCCACACCTCTGCTACAGATACCCCTCTCCCATCCCGGGCACTCTTACATCTCTTGCCCCTAAAGCTCTGCAAAATGGAGGGGGGGGGGATCTCCTAGCTGTCCCAGTCTTCCTCCGCCACGACCAGACTTCAGCGTGCAATGGCAGCTCGGCGTTCTGTACAACCCCACCACACCTGGCCTGAGCCAATCAAAGCACTGCAGAGCAACGCAATGTTTGGCTGGGTCAGGCGCTGCAAATGCTCCTTAGGAGACTTGAGGTCTGTGGCAGCAATCTCCAAGCTCCTACACTGCTCACTGGTAGGCGAGAGTTTAAGTGCACATGTCGGGCTGGAAAGAGCAAGGCACCCATCCAACCCGACATGCACACATCACCTCAAGGAGCTTTTCAATCCTCAAGTTCTCAGTCATGCCTCCCCCTTACGTTCATCTGCTGCAGAGCCATTCCACGCATGTGCGCCTAATAATTAAAAAAAGAATAAATCAAATGCATATATTGATAAATTAAACTGGGGGCACGGGCACCAATACAAACAGGGGGGCGACACCCACACGTCCCAACGAAGACAACGCAGCTGGGCTGTATTGCCTACCCCTTGTTCAAAAAGGCAATTCTGGACTCCCAATTGCTGCCTCATTGCACTGTGGACGTTTCGGCAAAGACAGCGCTACCTCACTGCTCTGTTATGGTCCACGATTGCGTTCTGAATGTGTCTGCAGAGCTTGATAAACAGCCCCTCTTTGGCTGACTTAAAGACGATAACGTGACATTTAATGGTTTAGACAGAGAATTTGTCCTAATAAGTTTACCTATTATTAATATTTCACAGGGAAGCTTTAATCACCCATGCCTTACAAAAGAACCATGGTGCCTTCATTGTAACTTTTTTTTTTTAAAATGCATGGGTGTATATTTGAGCAATATTTTAACAAATTATGTGTTTTGTGCTTCAGGAGGTTTGTTCCTAAAAATAATAAAGAGTCGAGCCAAGCACTATCAGCGGATCACTGATGAGCAGAATGAGGCTTACTAATAAACTTAATGGGAAAAGCTTAACAGTTTTGGCCTACATAAAGGTTATAATACAAAATAATGCACGAATTTAATCAGAAGTGAATGCCAATAGAAACAACAAAAAACACCATGTTATGGTAATGCCAAATTACCAAATTGTATTACTGTTTTTATAAAACTTGTTCTGTAATGTGAGGAACTGTGAAAAATCCGTCTTTTCTATGAGAGTATAAACAGGACAGACTATGCACCTTTGTTTACGAGGTGCAAACCAGAGACGTGCACACAAACTACTGGAATAAAGGATTGTTGGTACTGTTTATTGTCCACCGAGATAAAGTCAAAAGTATTCTGTTTATAGAGGACCTATTTCAAAAACCGGGAATAGTAGTAGCTGTTTGAGGGATTCCTTACATGGGACATTTACTGCGTTTGGCTTATGTAACAATGAAATCCACCAATATAGACGTAGCAATCTCCTTTTCAAAAAAGATCTTAATATTTTATTTGCATAGACTTAAAAAAAAAAAGTATTCACCATTTAAAATTATCTATTAAATATGCAGTTGCTATTTTGAAAAAAAACTAAAATAAGACTCAAACTTACCAACAGGTGGACCAGCCGGAACAACGCATTTTTTTTCTACCCGTGTAGATGGAGCTACGTTTTGATTTTTGGACAGCCCTTCTTGAACTAGATCCTGAACCCTGCCTTCATTAATCCTGGGAAATGGAAGAATGTGAACTCGCAAGTGGGATCCTTCTGTGGGCCTTGGGACCTTCTGAAATGCCATGTGGGGATTTGGATTCTCCTGCAAAAAAACATACATGGTACCGTACTCAATTAATACAAATGACAATTTAATACGAAACAGTAGCAAGTCACCACAGACAGGAAGGTCTGACAGTATCAACCCAACTTACCAACAAATAAAGATTAGCTATCTCCATTTTGAGCTACAAAATACATTTTTGTATAACATTTAAGATTACCAAATGGCAGGATTGATTCAACACACTGAGAAATAGGAATCCTCATCTTGAAGAAACAGATCAACCTCTATGCGTGTAGAGCCATGTTTGATCATCTCCTGGAAAGCTCTTCCAATCGACTGCTTGTGAAGCAGCCATGGTTCACAATCAATAGGGCAGGAGTAAAGTACCTTTACCAAAGCTCCATTTGACGTGGCACGTAAGTTTTGTAAACCAAGGACTGTAGTTTTACAGATGATCAATCAAACAAACTATGTAGCATGGAGTAGGTCTACCTTCTGATAAGGACATGATTTATTGGCATTTTCTAGTTTTTTTTAACAATGAATGCATGAGAAAGCAAACTGAATGCTGAATCTATGAACGGTAAAGTGTAAGAAAAATAACTGTTGCTGCTTAATTTGTCAAACTACCTCTAAAATCAAAGTTGGAGTGTAGGAAGCCGGCTCTGTGTATACTATACCAAAGTGAGGTATAATGTGCACAGAGTCCAAGGAGTATCCAGAGGTATAGCAGAGGCTAACTTAGGTAAGTACTAACAGCTCTCTTTCTGTTAGTGTGAACGAGCAGTTAGGCTTACCCAGAGGGCCTGTAAAGCATTTATTGTATTAGCTTAATCAAGGACTGATTACACACACTCAGAGACAGAATCCAGACCAATTAGGTAAGTATAAAAAAAGTATACTTCTGTCTTATTTCAGAACCAAGCAGGACTTGGCACAGGTAAGCAAAATATACCCTCAAATGCGAGACTGTTAAGGAGATGCAGTTGTGATTGAATTTGAAATTGTTACAGGTTTGTATATGCTTTTGTAACAGTTTAAATTACACAGTTATTACTTTCAGATTATATTGTATTCACTTTTGGATTACTTTGGAGTACTCCTGTGGTATGCCTAGATACCACACCTTAGGATCTCACATTACAAGGTAAGTAAGACTTTTTATACATTTGCAGTTTAGTTCGCTTTTCCCCATCCAAACATCAGTTCAACACTTTAGGCCCCAAAATCTCTTAACATAGGTTCCTATGGCAGAAAAGTGTTAGCGGTTCCTCGGGTAAGTACACGACTTATGAATGGGAGTTTTGGGGGTTAGGACCAAGGTTCCCCAAGGTCTAAATGGGTACTCGAGTTGCACCACCAGCGGCACTGAGGCGGCCGAGTGCAGGGGCCCAATGATAGCCAATAGGGCTAACTCGGTTGTGGGAGCAAAGCTCCTGGGGTTAAGGTCAGCACTGCAGAAGCCAATGACCAACGCAGGAGCTGCACTACCAGCGGCACTGGTGCGGCCGGGTGCGGCTGCAGGCTCGGGCAGGGAGACTTCAGGAAGGCGACCACCTGCGGGAGAGGTATGTTGGGTTCTTGGTGGATGCCTGGACACCGTCGGTTGGGTCACCTAAAGCTGTGTGGTGTCGGGTGCAGGAGTGTCTTCTGGCATCGGATTTTCTTACCAGCTCCGGTTGCCGTCGGGGGGACCCTTCAGGTTGAGGCTGCAGGTGTTTTCTCGAAGCTTGAGGTAGGTCAGGGATCACCAGATCCCACATCAGGATCACTGAGGAGACCTCCTTGTGATTATGGGCCACTCGAACTCGGGCCGTGGGCGTCAGGTGTAGAGTGGTGCAAAATCGCGGAGGTGCCGGAATCTGGATTCTGTGAGTGAGTCTTTGCTTTAGCAAATCCAGTACTCACAAGATACAGTCTGTAAGATGGTTGCAGGGCAGGTCATCTGTGCTCTGGGGGTTGCTGGCTACTGAACTCGCCGGGGATCTTGCTGTAGGCAGGTCGTAGATGGGACAGGCCAGTAGGGCTGGTGTAAAAGCAGTTAGTGTCCTTTTCTGCTTCCTCGGTCAGCAGGACTCTTCTGTCTTTCTTCTTCGAATCTGGGAAGGCAAGTTTCAGGGTTATCCCTAAATACAAAATTCAGGGGTGTACAGGTTGGGACCAATGGGTCCCTTTCTTGGGGTAGGTACATTCCCTATTATGCCACCCTCTAGTGGGAGGGGGCATGAGTCTCTCCCTAATTGGCTGAGTCCCTCCATCTTCAAGATGGAAGGGACTGAGATGTGTGCTTCACCTAGCCTTCCCAAAAGAGGGGTGGGGTTGGCAATGGTGGGCACACCTCTCTTCCTAGCTTGGTTTTCCTACCGATTCTCTCGTCCAAAGTGGGGGCCAGAACCTGTGGGAGCCAGTTGCTGAGGGAGCAAAAGGCAGGGACAGCTTCCAAAGGTGGCAGGGCTTTGAAGCTTTCCCTTTCATGGACCAAGCCCATCCTGGGGGAGGAGACATGACACCTCTGCCCAGGATTGACTTTGCTTCTGGACCCAGAGAGCATGCTCTCTAACCAGGGCCCAGAAACATGTCTGGTGGTGGCAAATGGCAGGCTGCCATTCAGGAACCACACCAGAGTTGGTCGATTTTCAGGGGGCATCTCTAAGATGCCCTTGAGTGTTTTTTACATTAAATCCAACACTGGCATCAGTGTGGGTTTAATGTGCTGAGAAGTTGTCTACAAAACTTTCCAGTTTTTAGTAAAGCCATTCTGGACCTGTGGAGTTCGTAATGACCAACTCCCAGACCATATACTCTTTATCGCTTTAATACACTTACAATGTCTAAGAGTGAGCTTAGACACTGTAGAGGTACAGGGCTCATGCCACTGTACCCTCACCTCAGGTATAGTGCACCCTGCTAGAGGGGTGACTTACCTAGGCCTTAGCAGTGGGTTGAAGGCAAGGCACACAGGGATGTGTGCCATGTAAACTCTTCACTTTTCTCTGCACCAAAACTGGTTGCCTGCAATTAAAGTGTGTGGCTGTTAAGGTACAGGGTCTCTCAGGGTGGCACAGTAGGTGCTGCAGCCCTTAGAGGCATTCCCTGGTCACAGTGCCCTTGGTACACATGGTACCTTTTACAAGGGTCATACCTGTGGCCAGAGATGTGCCAATTGTGGGTACAAAGTTACAGTCTTGGGAAATAACACAGGCCCTGGGAACCTGATTGGCAGAGACCCAGGGCACATCAAGTCAGGTTGCATCAGATGTCAGGCAAAAAGTGTGGGGGTTAACCATGCAAAAAGGAATACTTTAATGTCAGAAGGGGAATTGTCACAAATATCTTTTCAATGAGGTGTTCCAAAGTTCAGGGATTACCAGCGTAATTTTGATGTATGTAATACTTCAGATCTATGTACTAGTTACCCCCAACCACTTTCCCACCTTTTTCCCCAAAAGGTGAAAAATGTATTCTGACAAGTTATCCAAATGCCACATTGTCAAACATTTAATCTAAAACACTAGCTTTGACAGCTACTACCTCGAATTTGATGCTATGTGTGTTATTTTCCATAATGTGAGAACCATCTTCTGTGAGCATTCAGGAAGCACTGGATAAATATGTGAGGTTGGACATGGTCCCAGCCACTCACCCACCTCCTCCACCAAGATTCTCATATAGGCAGAATCCCAATTTTGCTTCCCCACCATCTAAACATACACTACTGTTTGACAAGAAGGTCAGTGTTGAGACATGCAAGTCAGCACTAGCATTTTCCACATAGGCTGGACTCAAATTCTGAGTATTAGGTTACATAGGCCTAAGAGATGTGGGCGCATTAGTAAAACACTATCCCTAGGTGTTCTACCAACTCTCATCCAGCCATTTGTATACCCGAACACCACAGCGGTACATTAAGACATCTTATAATATACTAACATGGAATATAAGAGGGCTGAACAATTATCGCAAGACAAAGACTCATACATTCTTATTTGGCCAGACACAGCACCGATATTTGTTTCCTTCCAGAAACACACTTAAACACCACTTAACACTTTAAACCGAACAACAAAATATGGGACCCAATCTACTCCTCTATCTACTCAAATTACGCCAGAGGAGTGTCGATATTGATTAGAAGAGGGCTGGGGTGGACGACACGTGAGTCTCATGTGGACCCGGAAGGAAGATGTATCATTCTGGTGGGCAGGCTGGGCATGATAAGCATCACTCTAGTGGCAATATATGGACTGAAGGTAGACACCCCCAACTTCTTTCACACCATATGGGCCAAGATCAAAACTGTGGGCAATAAACCTTTGATATGGGGCGGGGACTTCAATGCACTAATGGATGATGATCGGGACTGCAGGGGAAGCACCCGTAGGTTACACCCCAGAGCTGGTGCAGCGCCGAACGCCATTGCCCTCGAGGGCAATCTCACATATATCTGGAGGAAATGGCACCCAGACAGAACAGAGGGCACCTGCATAACAGCTCAACATAATGCCTGGTCGTGTTTGGATTTCTGGCTGGTATCTCGGGACACTGCAGCGTGGATTACAGATGTACAACATTTACCCAGAACGCAGTGAGATCACACACCGGTCCTACTCCGGATATGCCTGCCAGATGGTCCTAGACGTATGTTCAACTGGAGGCTTCCGGCACACGCCCTCACTGACACAGTGTTTCGCGAAGAAATCTGGGGGACATAGTGGACTATTTTGACACTAACACAGGTTGAGTCATGACCTAGACCATGTTGTGGGAGGCCTTTAAGGCCGTGGTACGTGGGAAGTGCATTGCCAGGCAAGCCAGGGTTTTAAAGTCTATCAGAGGATCTCTGGGGAAATTTGAGACAGACATCAGGGCGCTCAAGTTGCAATACTTTGGATCAGAGGAACCCAGCTTGTTGGGCGACAGAGCTAAGATCTCAGAGTATGAAGAGGAGGCGCAGAGAGAAGAGAAAATCCAGGGGAAATATACTCAGGCAAGGAAATACAGGAAAGGTGATAGACCGGGTAAGTCATTAGCCAACCTACTGCACACACCTAGCAATGACACATACATAACAGAAATACTTGACGCAAACCAAGAATTGATAAGAGGGCCTCAGGGAATCATGGACCAGTTTACACACTTCTATACTTCACTGTACACCTCTGCCTCGAGCACAACCTCGGATGAACTTCAGGCTTATCTGGACTATCTTGAACTGCTCTGGTTGGACAGAGCGCACAGGGCTTTTTTGGAAGAGCCCTTTAGGAAAGAGGATATAATACAAGTAATCAATAGCCTACCCTCAGGCAAAGTACCTGGCTCGGACGGTCTGACGGTGGCCTTTTATAAATGTTATGCCGAACAGCTGGCTCCCAATTGTTAGCACTCTATGCAGAGGCGCAGGAGATGGGTATCCTCCACCCCAAAATGAGAGAAGCCATCATTCTAACCCTACTTAAACTGGGTAAACCTTCAAATGAAATGGATTCCTATAGACCACTTTCACTGATTAACACCGACACCAAAATATACGCCTAGTTCTTGGCAACTAGAGTGCAGCCACTGCTGCCCCTGATTGCGCGTCCTGACCAATCAGGATTCATACCAGCGAGGTCCACAGCCCATAAATTCCACACCTTCTTTGCCGTCCTACACTATCTTGACCCCCACTCTAAGGCCCTGGCGGCTCTACTTGACGCGACCAAGGCCTTTGACTCGCTGGAGTGGGCCTATTTATTTGCTATCCTGACTAGACTAGGGTTCAGCCCGTTATTTATCAACCAGATAAAACAGTTATACACTCTCCTGACTGCCAGACTCAGATTAAACGGCCTAATTTCATCACCGCTGACAATCACCCGAGGCACGAGACAGGGTTGCCCCCGTCTCCTTTATTGTTCGCCATAGCCATGGAGCCACTAGCTGCGCGTCTCAGGCAACACCATGCGCCAGAGGGCAGGGCTTCACCTCTAGGGGGCTGATAATATCATTATACACGGACGACATAACCCTATACATCATTAACCCATCAGATAATCTCAACCCGGTACTACGTGAGCTCCTTAGGTTCGGTGGGCTTGTCTGGGATACAAATCAATTGGGCCAAATCAATCCTGTTCCCACTAACTGATGGCACTTTGCCTTTCTCGCTAGAGTTTCCCCTCAGGTGGGCGGAAGGTTCTGTCCACTACCTGGGCATCTAGCTCTCCAGAGACGTGCAAGAATTGTGGGGAGCAAACTATGGCAAGGCTGTCACTTGGCTGCAAAGTAGGGTGCAGTCTTGGGCTAGATTGCCACTCTCTTTCGCTGGGCACATAGCAATAGCTAAGATGGTGGTATTACCAACATTTCAATACCTATTCGTAAATCTACCTATCCCTCTCACACAAGCCTTCTTTAAAACTTTGCATTCCTTTATGTTGTCCCTAGTGTGGGCAGGTAAACAAGCCCGAATACCGTGGGAATTACTAATTCTTCCGCTGGCACAGGGAGGACTGGGAGCCCCAGACATTCAACTTTATGCCTACTGTGGGCAAGCCCAGTTTCTGCACCATCGGAACCACCCTGTGCCGTTCCAGCCTCACGTGGCAGTGGAGATGGACAGAGTGGCGCCAACCCTGCTCTCGGTAGCAATATATCATCCATATAAACACCCCTGCAAGGAGGATGACACAGACGAGACATTACAATGTAGCTGGGAGGGCTTAAGAAACAGAGCCAAGTTGGAGAATCTTTATGCCTCATCCGCGCATATGGCCTATGGCCAACACGTTCCTCCCCTTGGAGACAAGGGTGGTGTGGTTTTAGCAAAGCAGTTAGGCCTTAACACATCTGATGGTCTCTAGCCTGTGGGCAACTTCAGATCTCCACCATCAGGGAAGGTGGGAGCAGGACCACATTTTGCGTAACTATTTTTGTATCATCGCATACGAGCGACGTGTCGACAGAGGTACGCGTCCTTCCCAGAACCTCTATCTACATTGCTCGCTCTAGAGCATCTGCTAACCTGCGCCCCTCACCACGTAAGCTCATCACACGTATATGCAACACCATGCAAAATACACACCCGGTGTCAAAACCCAAAGTGCTAGTAGACTGGAACACAGAGTTTAGTCCTCCACTTACGGAGGAGCGATGGAAGTACTGCTGTGGTCAATTACATATGTTGTCTCCCAACTACAAGTTGAGGTTAATACACTTCAAATTTTTACACCGATTCTATCTATCTATCTATGGGGATCAGGCCCAACACTAGCTGTTGGAGATGCAGGACTTCACCCGCCACCTTTCTACACCCGGCCTGGATTTGCCCGCCCATTGCAAAATATTGGGTAGCCATTTTTAATACCATTGGGGATATCCTGGAGACATCGGTTGCGCCTACATCCTTATTAGGAATACTGGGATATGTAAAAGATGCACCAGTAGAAACCCGCCGCCTACTTGCTATGCTACTATTGCTGGCAAAACGCAGAGTGGCCATGCATTGAGGGAAAGTCACCGCCCAATCAGTCAAAAGCTGGCTACAGGACATCACATTTTGCCATACTCAACTCTCGCTCTTTTGGGAATTAGTGTCTACTACCTCCATGCTCAAATATATTTGGGAACCAGTGTTAGCCTGGTTCCGTAATAATGCAGTGGTAGACACCAGTGGACTCAGCCACCCAAACACAGCCACACAGTTGTAATTGCACCCCTCAGACACTCCCATGGATAGGTCCCCGCAGACGCCATAGGCTGAAAGTGAAATAGGACTATGGTAATGTTATGGGATACTCTGCTGTAAAGAAATGTGTTGATGCTCATACAAACTTGATTTATGCACTGACCTGTTGAATGTTCATTTGGTTTTTAAGAAATGTCCTTCATAAGCGCTGTGATTGGCGCAGTCCATTGATTAATATTGTACGATTGCTATATGTGAAAATACCAATAAAATCAACAAAAAAAAAACATACACTACTGTTTAATCTGGATATTCGAAAACCTACTGCCGGATTACTGAATTGAATTTTAACAGGAAACAAGTCTACAATGTGTCTCTACTGTAGTGTACTCAAGTTCCTCTGTCTACTAATTCATAAATTAGTACTATAATACCCTGGTTGGAAACAAGTCAACATTTTGAAATTGTTTAGCTAAATGCCCCAATGTCCCTTTGGAAATTAACTTTTACAGAGTTGATAATCTTTCCAATGCCTCAGTCTAGCTATTCTAGGAATATTTTTTCCACCATAAGCACATCACATCAAAAAATCACTTGGTATAGACGAGAGTCAGCAATCCCACTTGGCGACCCCTACACGGCCTTTATAACACCATTAAATTCCACAGAATGCCTATCACCAGAAAAGTTTGACTAATGTTTATATACTGCCTGCCCTTTTATCACTCGATGCTCTAGATGTTATCAAGTTTTATGAGTACAATGTTTTATGTAGGATTAGCTGTTAGACTGATGCATAGATACTGCCATGTCGAACTAACCCCCACCTTTGACAGACTTATTGTTGAAATTTGATTATCTGGAGCGCGCCGAAACGCATGAATAATACAAGTTCCCCCATGTTTTCTCCTATCCGGCATGCCGAGCACCCAGCAGCTGCTGAAATTTATAGACTAAACGCAATACATATGGCTGTAAGTTGGAATTCAAATGTAAAACTCAGGAAAAAGAGGTTTTAAAAAAAATCACTTGGTATAGATTCCAAATGAATGGATCATATCTATTCTGCATACTAGGACAAACACAGACAAATATATGATAGTTAAGTTTCAGATTTTTCTGTCCGTATAGCCATATCTTACAATCTATTTGTGTTAAAGAAGAGATGGTGTAGTAGATATCCTTATTTATAAAGTATTTGTAGCATTTTCAGCTTTTTGTCTTTTGTTTTGGTAAAATGTCTAGAATCAATGTGTGAAATGCGTAAAGTCCCTGACTGCTAGCCTAATCTACAGGAATCCCATTTCCTTGCCACTGAATTAACACACACCGCCCATATCCAGGCTGAGCTTGTTCATGTTCCAGACTAGAAAGGCTGGTATGAGGGGCATGGCTTGACAGCTGCCCAAATGGATGCTTTCTTTTTTTCTAAAAATACATTTAATTACACAATAGTTTTGAAAAAAGATGCAACTTGGTGCTTAAAATGAAATTGAGTTTAGAAAAATTACTGGCATTGGTACTCTGTTATCTTGAATGTGTCAAGTCAAGTCAGAGGAACTTATTAAGCGCACATATCACCATAGGGTCTCATGGTGCTAGCGGAAACTCCTTGGAGACCGACAGTCGGAGTAGCAGAAATGATGGTTGGTCAAATAGTCAGGTTTTTAGTTTTTTTCGAAAAAGCTTGTGGTCCATGATGGAAAGGAGAGGAGATGGCAATTTGTTCCAAAATGCAGGTGCGAGAAATGAGAAAGATCGACCGCCGCTTTTAGCAGTGCGGATTCTACGAGGGGCAAGAAGACATTTAGAACTGGACTTAAGCGCCCTACTTGGTTGATAACAAACAAGTTTCATAGCCAAGTAACTTGGCCCGGTTCCATACATACTCCTATGAACAAGACAAAGGATTTTAAAGCGACAACGCTTTTTTATCGGGAGCCAATGGAGGATCTTCAAACTAGGCACTGATGGAGCTCTTGCAGGAAGGTTTAACACTAGTCCAGCCGCTGTGTTCTGCAAGACTTGAGGCCTGGAGAAGTGCTCCTCATTTATGGAGGCTAACAAGGCATTACCATAGTCAATACGGCTCATGATAAGTCCCTGGACCAGTGGTTTCCTGGATTCAATAGGAATCCATTGAAAACTTTTGCGTAATTTACGCAAAATGCCATAACAAATGCAGATTATGTGACTAATATGGCTTTTCATAGACAGCTGATTGTCAATGATAACTCCAAGATTTCGTACCACAGATTTGGGCGATGGACACGGGCTCAATTTCTGTGGCCACCAATCACTGGACCAGTGTTCATCTGCCTTACCAAAGAGGATGACCTCCGTCTTACTCCAGTTTAGCTGTAAGTGATTAGTACAAATCCAATGGTCAATATGGGTCATGCAGTCTTTAAAACGAACCTTTGTGTCAAAGGGGTCAGGGCCAAGGGTAATCTGTAGCTGCGTGTCATCAGCGTATGAGACCACTTCAATACCGTAGGACCTGATTACCCTGGCCAGAGGGGTCACATACAGATTAAAAAGCATAGGAGTTAGGATAGAACCCTGAGGGACTCCTATGCTTTACCGACCTACTGCATGAGGCCTGGGTGCCAACTCGTACTGTCGTTGTTCGGTCCATTAGATAATTTCTGAACCAGTCGAGGGCCTTGCCCCTGACACCCACCTCCAATAGCTGCTGTTCTAAGATGCCATGGGAGATGGTGTCAAAGACGGCCGACAAATCCAACAGGACGAGCATGGCTGACTGCCAGTTGTCTAAGGCAAGTCTAATGTTGTATACCACCTCCACCAAAGAGGTTTTGGTACTGTGTGATGCCCTGAACCCTGATTGTGATGGATCTAGGAGTCCACGACTCTCCAAATGGATGGTAAGCTGTTTATTTATCAAGGATTCGAGTACCTTTCCTGAAATATGAGAGCAACGGATTTTTCAGGATGGGCCTGACCTGTGCTGCTTTCCATCCAACTGGGATCTTTGCGTGAGCTAGTGACATATTGAAAAGGTCAGTATTCTTACCTATAAGCACAGGTGCAATAGTTGGAAAGAAGTGAGGTGAGAAGGGAACAACTAGAGAACCCGATTTGATCTTTGCCAGAGTGATTGAGACTTAATCTAAGGTAAACATAGTGAATTCTTGTAAGAGGGGGGTAGTGGGATCCTGATTAGTGGCTGAATTTTTATCAGGATTGATTTTTGAATCATAGACAGGGAAGGATCTATGGATAGATTTGATCTTTTCATCAAAAAACTTTGACAGCGTATCAACCCATTCTTGCAATGGTATATTGGTGTTCTGGACTGAGGCAGGAGTTGTAAACTCCTTTAGTGTTTTATAAAGTTCTTTATTGGGGTCAGTGGCTTTATTGATCCTGTCAATGTGTGGAATGACTCCATGCTATGTAAACAGAAATTGTCTCAAAAATGCACACACTTTCATTTTGGGTCATCATGTATCTTTAGCATAGCTCCAATTCATGCTATAAACCGATCTTCTCAAAAGTAGAAGGAAAGAAAGACAACAGGTAAACATTTCTCATGAAAGACAGTATGACATTGATTTTATTAATCTGCTACGTTTGAATTTACTACACAATACTGTATTTTTTTTAGCACACAAAGATACTGAGTGAAACACAAAGACACACAAGTAAAATATCGTTACCAGATGTCTACTGATATCCTAGGAAGTTGAGGAGAAGCGGGACATTTTGGTATATAACACAAGTAGATGAGCAACACAATAGATGGTTCCACACAAGGATAACATCACTATGAAGGCATTAAGGAGAACAACATTTGCTACAAAGATCTAGAGATTGAGGTGAAAAATAGCCTAAAATTATAAATACCAGCATTTTACCGGTTCACAGAAAAAATACACATTTCATAGATGCGTCAAACTGTTCATGGTGTTGACCTGGCAGGGTTGTCTCAGTCTGATAGAAGATGAGGTAATGCCTTACCCAAAGATTCTAGGACATGCCAAGATCATAAACTGCCATAGAATATTTAGGGAGCAGAGCTAATTAGTAAAGGTTATGGGAGATACCCACTCATGCAAGGCCCTTTTCCTGCACAACCTTGGCTCCCAAATCCTGTCACATCTACGGTGCCTTGTCCCTCCCCACAGAGCTCTCGGCTAGTTCTCGCAATCAGTGCACTTCATTCTTGCTACCTGGAATCCCTCCCAAAATCAATCTTACTAACCCTGCTCTAAATCAGGTTTCTGTTATCTGATACTTCCTGTTAAACCTCTCCCATTTAGGTCACCATACATGTTACTTTCCCTACTCGGCTCTGTAGCAAGTCTTCTTCAACTGTAGCCCTCCGGCTCCCAGATGGACCTCCGTTGCTCATCATTTTCCAATCTAACACCCAGTCATGTGATCTTGGTGTTAGCCTACATTACATGCCCTCAGACTGCTGTACATAGCCCCATGGACCTACTGCTTTCACACACTTACATTTTTCAGAAGCAGCTCTGCGAGGTCTTTGATATGCTTCATCATCTTTTGTGGATTTATTTGATCATCTTTTATTTTCTCAACTTCAAAAGCAACCAACTGTGAAAAAAGAGAAGAGAAAATAATCTTAAAGGATGTAAATTGTTTGTGAAGTCATTTGACAATTTAGATAAAAACATACTTTACTTCCATGTTTCTAGTCTTTGTCGATATACAGCTGTGTTTATCAATGTTCTGTCATTTAACAAATATCAGAATGTCATGCTCTGATTTTGCCAGGCAGTGAATATTTACTGGAGAAATTTCAAGGCAATAGGGGAAATACAGGCCTCATTTTGACTTGATCAGTAGCACGATTGTGGTATTTCAACCCAACGGTAAGGTTTGTCAGTACAGAAAGTTCTAAGCTCAACTACATAGCATTTGGAATCAGAAAATACCTGTAAAACAATATACCCTATGCTTATAGCAATATATTTACGTAGGGGGAAAAAAACAGGTTTTCTCCATCTATTTACTTGGATTGTGGAACAATCCTGCCTCCAACCATCCTCCTCTTTAAGAGAGAGCAGAAATTCACATCTCTTTAAAGAACACTACATCACAATGGAGTAACAGTCCTCTTCTTCTCTCAGAACCCAGATACTTGCCTAATCACTCGTTGAATGTATCTTTGCCTTTGACACTGTACAGCGCTTTGCTGACTTTTGGCTAGGATCATGCTATACAAATGCCACATAAAAACCTAAATCCTGGGGGGCGTGGCCGTCAGCCGATCTAAATGGCCGCCGCTTAGAGGAGCTCCGACGGCGTAGGAGCTTTCCCCCATATATCCGGCGTATAATCCGGTCATTTATCCTGGCCTGGAGGTGGACGTGCCTTGGAGGGTTGCTGGGGCGCTGATCGCCCGTATTTCTGAGACCGCATATTCCGCAACACGCTCGGCAGAGCGCTCGAAGCAAAGCGGCCTACGTCGGCGGCTGCGACCGGGGACTGGTATAGACCTGGAGCCCGGAGTGAAGGCTCGCGGCCCGGTGTGCTGGTGAAGAAAGGGCGGTCCTCGGCGCCAATTTGTTATCGGGTGCGGGAGCGGCGCTGCTGGACCTGTGACTGCCCGGCGCTCGCTGGACACCCCCCCGGCTGCATGGTGACGTGGACGTACCGAGGGGGTGCTGGTGGAGGAGATGCCGGCCTGGCCTGCAGAACGGAGTGCCCTGAGGAGAAGGAACTTCGAGAGGCCATGCGAAGAGGCTGAGCCTAGGAACTCATACTTGCAGGTGTGTCACAGCAACCCCTTTGAACAGCGAGCACGCGTGGAGGGGGGTGCTCAGGGGTAGCGGGCCGCCTGTCCAGCTGGGCCCCACAGGGAGGACTGACCCACTTGATGGTGAGCCAAAACTAAGGAGGCTCATACCTCGGCTATACCGGTGCTGCAGCAGGAGGCTGGGCACAACCACCGGCCACTGGTCATCGGGCAGCAGGGGACAGGATCAGTGCCCTAGGAGAGTAGCTTGGGGCGGCGGCTCCCTGCACGGCAGGTATCTGAATACCAACACCCATTATATGGTGACCGGGTGGTGATAGTGGACATAAAGACGGTCGTCGGCCAGCTGTTAATGAAACCGTGGTTACTGGGGCACATCTGGTGGCTCGCCAAGTCTAAGTAAATACCCCCTCACTGCCCATATAATCTGATAAGACGGGAAAACCGACAGGCCGCGCGGATCGGGAGGTCTTGCGGCAGGCGGCGGTGACTACCGCTCAACGCAGCCGAGGCAGATTCAAAATGGGGGGCAAAGAACAGCGCTCGAACTCGCAGCTTAAGCTGGATAAGTTTGCTTATGCCAAAGAACCTCCTGCGCAATCGAATCGCACAGCGGTCACAGACAGCCCCTGTGGGGGACGGAGCAAGCGAAGTGACATTGGACGACATTATGGATGCGCTCACCAAGGTACAGTCGACGGTGGGATCCATCTCTACTGATGTTTCATTCCTTAGAGCCGACTTTCAAAAAATGACTGCCAGGGTCACCGAGGTGGAACATGTGACAAAGTCTTTGTCTACAGACTCGGCCATGTTAATCCGCAAGGTCAAACAACTGGAAGCTGAAAATAAAATGATGGCGACGAAGCTGGACGACCAAGAAGGGCGCTCGCGCCGCAATAATGTTAGAATCACGGGTATTCCCGAAAGTGAAGGGAGTCCAACCATGGACCTATACATTGAAGATCTTATTAAAACCAGACTGCAGCCCAGAGGTCTTTCGACCTTCTTTTCTGTTGAAAGAGCGCATAGGGTGCCGGGGGGCAGACCCAAACCTGGTGCGCCCCCCAGACCAGTACTGGCCTGTATTTTTAATTTCCGTGACAGGGACGACATTCTCCAAACAGCGCGAGTGGCTCCGCCGCTAAGCATTCACAATTCAACGATATCTTTCTTCCCAGACTTTACGGCGGTGGTCACCAAACGTCGCAGAAGCTTTCTTGAAATAAAACAGGAACTTAGACGGAGGGAGCTGTCTTATTCCATGCTGTTCCCTGCGAGGCTAAGGGTAGTGGCAGATGGCAAGGCCTGGTTTTTTGATACGCCAGAAGAGGCCTATGAATGGCTCGAGGGTTGGCGGCGGGTGGATGGATCCAGGCGAGCGGAGAGACGACAACACCAGCGAAGGGAGGAGGTGGACGCCGGAGAACGCAGTTCCGCACAGGAGGAAGATGCTTCACGGAGAACGGAGGTCGAGGAATAAGGTCACGTAGACTCCTTTACTTGGGACTCGCTGAACTCGGCTGCAGATTAGACCACTTGGGTGAAGTAATACAGAGGGCCTTCAACGCGGATGGGTCGAGAAGGACCAGACGCCCCCCCCACCCTCTGCCCGGGGGGGGGCGCTGCGGCCCGCGGCGGTGATAATGCCAAGAAGCCCTGGGGATTCTTTGAGGGGCGATCGCCTCTGGGGTGGGGATGGACTGCGGACTGTCTCGGACTCCTCGCCCTCACACGCTAGTAATGTTCAGGGGTTTGGGGAATAAGCACTCTGCACGGTTGGGGTGGTGGGTAGTTTGGAATCCATCTAGCAGGGAGGCAGAGAGGGGGGGGGGGGACAGGGAATGGTTGGATGGTTAGGTTTTCGTTTTTTTGTTGATGTTGTAAGGGCAAACATAGTCGAGACATCCCTGGACTTTGGTCACCGGGTGAATCAAATCATTGAAACAACATTCTCACTTATACAATCTCACAAGTATGGCGAACCTAGACTCTTTAGTCATTGATCAGGGGTCAAGTCCTATGACTCAGGTGGCTCCCTTAACCCTTATAACGTGGAATGTGCGTGGTCTGGGGGACAAAATAAAGAGAGGCTTAGTTCTACAATGCCTAAAACGCAGCTCCCCGGTAGTAGCCCTGTTGCAGGAGACGCATCTTACGGGTGCCTCCTGTAGGGTGCTGGACAGGTGGGGGTTTAAGATGGTAGCGCACTCAGAATTTCCCTCCGGCTCCAGAGGGGTGGGTATATTGGTCAGTCACCACTAATAGTACAAAAAAAAAAAGACTGATGGGTATGGTCGTTTTGCGGCCATTGCTGGACAATGGGATGGGCGAGCTATTAATATAGTGTCAGTGTATGCTCCCCCGGCCCTACATGCTGTCACACTTCCGGCTCTGAGTGCCTTTTTACTTGACCTTCCAGAGGGAGAGCTGCTGATCGGGGGGGGACTTTAATGCAATTATAGACGGGGGCATGGACCGATATCCCGTGAAAATACACCACATGAGTAGTTCGCGCTTGGGGAGCTTTCGGGAGGCGCTGGGACTCACTGATGTATGGAGAAGTCACCACCCAACAACACGGCAGTTCACCTTTTACTCTGGGGTCCATAACCGTCTATCTAGAATAAATTATTTCTTCGCCACCATGGGCAGAAATGTTGAAAAAATAGAGATTAGACCCAGAGGCATCTCGGACCACTCCCCAATGTTGTTGACATATACATATCGTCACAAAGCGCAGCAGCGTGTCTACCCCATCTTTCCGGGTTATCTTCAGGTTCCTAAGATCCGAAAAGCTAGCATTGTGGTGACGCATCACTACTTCCAAGAAAATGAGCACTCGGTCCATTCCCCGACTACCCTATGGGAGGCTTATAAGGCAGTTTTCAGGGGACATGTCATTGCGTCCATCACAGGGCATAAACGGGAAAAACAACAGGAACTGAATGATATAGAGCTAGAACTATATAATGCCGAGGCCCGACACACCGCCAACCCAACACCGTCTACTTCCCAACACTTGCGTTTAATGCAACAAAAATATAGGGAGTATCTTAGGGAAACAACTAGGCTGCGAATAATGGCCTCACAGCACAGGGTTTACGAAATAGGTGATAAAGCCGGTAAGCTTCTGGCTTGGCTTGGCTTGACAAAAGGGAGCAGGGGAGAAAATGGATGGGACGACTCCGAACGAGGGAAGGGCAGGAAACGGCTGATCCAGAAACGATAGCACATACCCTGGGGCAACACTTTCAGCAGGTATATGAGTCTTCATCAGCGATGCCCGTGGATGAAGCATTATCCTATATAAAAGATATTGGTATGCCCAAGCTCACACCGGAGGAGGCCTTGACACTGGAGGCTGATCTCACGGTGGATGAATTATTAGTGGCGATTAGCTCGCTTCAATCCGGGAAAGCAGTGGGACCCAATGGTATACCAATAGAGCTGTATAAGATGGTAGCTGGAACCGTTGCCCCGCTGGACCAGCGAACTGCCACTATAATAGCAATCCCGAAACCTGGAAAGCCCCCTGAGGATTGCGCCTCATATCGCCAGATATCCCTAATCAACGCAGAGGCCAAAATCCTTGCGAAACTCCTTGCGCTCAGGTTGACGCCACATCTGACGACACTAATACATCCGGATCAATCCGGTTTCATGCCTGGCAGAAACACGGCTCTAAACCTAAGACGCCTGCATGGGGTGATGGCCCGTATCCCATACATTCAGGAGCCTGCGGTCATACTATCGTTAGACGCACAAATGGCGTTTGATATGGTTGAGTGGACCTATCTATTTGCGATGCTTCTACATTTGGGCTTTGGCCCTAAATTTTGTGCTTGGGTCCGTCTGCTATACACCAAACCAGTAGCACATGTCATGGTCAACGGCCATATCTCTGGGAGCTTCCCGTTGGTACGGGGCACGCGTCAAGGCTGCCCTCTGTCGCCACTACTATTTGCCCTAGTGCTGGAGCCATTGGTAGCCTGGATTAGGTGGGAACCGATGATTCGGGGTATCCGATGGGCGGATGGATGGGAGGACCGTATCTCCCTTTATGCGGATGACGTGCTATTATATATGACCTCACTCAGGCGTTCAATACTGGTACTCCTAAATATTTGTGTAATCTTTGGGAGGGCTTCAAGGTACACCATAAATTGGTCTAAATCGGTCCTGTTTGTTCTACATGGTCCACCACCGCATCTCCCAGAGGGGTGCCCATTACAGATCGCAGAGTACGCGTTTAAATATTTAGGTATATACATTACACCTAGCCCGGATAATTTCTTTAAACGGAACCTCGTGCCGCCCTTGGAACGTTTGAAAAGGGATGCGGTGCATTGGGGAACACTACCACTGACACTACTGGGCAGGGCTGCTCCCTCGTTTCTTATACGCACTGGAGAATACGCCGTTTCCTGTGCCTTCCAGCTACTTTAAAACGATAGCAGCACAAGTCGCCACTCTAATGTGGGGGACCAAACCAGCACGCATTGCACAGGACAAGTTGGTCAAGAGCTGGTATGATGGAGGGATAGCACTCCCAAACATACAGTTATATTATTGGGTGGCCCAATTGAAAGTCATTAATCAGTGGATACACGCCCCTCAGGCAGACCCTGCCTTTCAGGCGGACAGACCGGGACTGGGAACAGACGGTATGCTGTCTGCCCTTTATAATAAAAAGCAGTCCCCCTCATTAATAGGGCCCACAAAGCATACAATTACAATATGGCACACAGCACACGCCAAACTGGGATGGCAGAGGGTCATAACGCAACTCACTCCGCTATGGGATGCGCAACAGTTGGGAAACCTCCGGAATTGTAAGGGGTTCGCACGGTGGGACGCAATTGGTATATCTACAGTGGGGGACTTGTGGCACAAAGGAAAAGTAATCACATTTGAGCGTCTTCAACAGCAGTATGAGTTGACACCCTCCGACGCGTTCCGATATATGCAGGTAAAACACGCACTCCAGGCAGCCTTGTCACCGGGCGATGAGGTTCCGGAGGCGACCCCGCTGGAGGACCGGTTGTTGACAGATTGCATGCACAAACGGGCGATTTCTCTCGCATATCGGAAGCTGGTTAATAACCTGCCTGATCCCACCAAGAGACTTCGGGAAAAATGGGCTCGGGAGGTGGGAGATCTGGACAATACTGAATGGAAGGAGGCACTGGCTTCACCAAGGGAGGTGGGAATTTCTTCAAAACTAAGGTTGGTGCAGCTTAAAATACTGCACCGAACCTACTACACGAGGCTCACTTTATACAAAATTGGTACAGCATTGAACCCGTATTGCCTTCGGCGATGCGGGGAGGAGGGCACATTTTATCATACCATGTGGCAATGTCCAAAGGTCACAGAGTACTGGGTTAAGGTGATGAGAACAATATCGCAGGCGGAGGAAATATCACTAATACCTGAGCCAAGGAGAGGTTTACTAAATATTTGAGAGCCAAATGATCTTACTCGTACAGCGCAGACTTGGGCCACATTGAGGATAATGTTTGCTAAACGCAATATTGCGCAAAAATGGGGCTCAGCAGATGTACCAACACTCAAAGCTTGGTGCAAAGATATGGACTCCGCTATGGTGGCCGAGAAAACTGTATATGTCAGTCGTGGTTGTCCGCAAAAGTGGAATAGAGTATGGGGAAACTGGAATAAATACAGGGAATATCTATGTGAACCACCAAAGGTAATGGAGGAGGAGGACATTGATGATGGAGGAACAGAAATGGGAATGGAGGACTGAACACGGGGTGCCGATAATAACTATGATGGGAGGATGGATGGGGTACCAAAGCTTTAGGAATGTAAATTAAGGAAATGTAACAATTGTGTAAGATGGGGTTATGACGTGTGTCTTGGTTTTAAGCAATATAATTTAAAAAAAACTAAATCCTGACCAACCGTATCAAATACTGAAAAATCTGCAACATTCTTTTCTGAATTAGGTCTTCAGCTTTCTAAGATTGTAGTATTTAGATTGATGAGACCCTCTGATTTCAAGCGGTTTTATTGTGTATCTGTTATGTGCTGTTTTTGGTCTTTTAGCTTGGCTTAAGGGCTTTAAGTAAAGCTTCAAACTGCAGAATTATGACATCTGATGTGTTTCACTTTTGTTCTATTCCTACACATAATTTATTAAGCTGGTCTGCCTTTGAGATGTAACTCCTAAAGATAATTTGAATAGTTCTTAAGTTTGGTTATGTAAGATTTTTAAATATAGAAATACTGTGGGAGCCTGGAGTCTGCATTGCAGTGAACTGGGCAACATGAATGTTTTGGAAGAGCACTGTAGCAAACCTCTGATTTAGAGCAGATCACCCCCAAATAATAGTGCCCAGGGATCTATGGGATTGTAAAATAGAAATTTGAAAAACATAACACAAACCCAGAATGACGGGAGTGATCACAAAGGCCTCAAAGGTGGTGATGGAAGAGGAGGGTGAGGTAGATTTGAACAGTCCTGTCTCCCAGCACATTCTGGCTTACAGAGCTGCCTCTAATTTATTTGGGTTCACACGCTACTCACTGAATTGTGCATCAGGGCTTTATACATCAAGCTGTGTTGCACCATTCAGTAAGACCACTCATTTTCCCTAATATGTGCACTTAGCTGGAGAGCAAAAAAGCACCGCAGGACAAAAGCGAGCTGGGAGACCTTTTGGATCACGACTTTGAAGAGTGGTTTTACATATTTTTAATACACAGTTACATTTTATTTATATTTCACAATCTGCAATACTTTTTAGTCACAGGTAATTCAATGGTCTCAATGTCTTAGGCATCAGGAAACTTGTTATTTTTATTTATTTATATCAATGCATCGTGATCCAATAAATATGTTAATATTTATTAATGGTTTACAAGGCTAAAAATCAACAAAGCTTATCAGACAAGTTACTTACCTTCGGTAACACCTTGTCTGGTAGAGACATGATCTAACCGCAGATTCCTTATCTTTGAAATCCCAGGTCTCAGGCTGGATCTGGACGATTTTTGATAGCAGTACCCCTGCACACCGATAGGTGGGGTGTTCGTCATGACGTCCACATCATCATTATAACCGTCACTCCAGCGTGCCGACGACAGTACTTTTAATGACTTTTCCACGCCAGAAGTGAAGAGCCATGAAGTGACTGACCATGGTGTGTTAAAAAAGACAACTAGGGCCCTGCAGGGGAATAGCCCTGACACTAAAAACAAATCCCATTGGGGGAAGGATGGGTGGGTCGGTAAAGAATTTGCAGCTAGATTATGTCTCTACCAGAGAAGGCATTACCGAAGGTAAGTAACTTGTCCATCTGACAGAGACATTTAGCCGCAGATTCCTTACCTTTGAACAGATACCCAAGCAATACCTTCCCCGATGGTGGGACTGCCGAAAAGCTTTAAACCAGGAAATTCTGCAAGACAGACCAGCCAAACAGGCCCTCCCGGGGAACCTGAGAATTCAGGCAATAGTGTCTGGTGAATGTGTGCAAAGTTGCCCATGTGGCCGCTTGGCAGATATCAGCAATTGGAACACCACGCTGGAGAGCCTTGGTGGCTGCCTTCACCCTGGTAGAATGGGCCCTAAGGCCTTCAGAAGCAGTTTATTTGCTAAAGCGCAACATATTTTGATACGGAGGATAACCCAGCATTGTATGGTTCTCTTTTGGCCAGCACACCCCTTCTTTGCCCCCACGTACCCTATAAAGAGTTGGCCAGCCACCCAGAATTCTTTGGTGCAATCAAGGTAGAATGATAATGCTCTTTTTGAGTCAAAACAGTGGAGAAGCTCCTCTTCCTTGAAGGATGCGGAGGTGCATCGAAAGTGGGCAGAGTAACCGACTGTCCCAGATGGAGGGATGTTACCACATTAGGCAGAAAAGATGCCCTAGACCGGAGTACCACTTTGTCCAGAATGACGGCCAGGAAAGATGGCTGTGATGACAGTGCCTGCAGTTTGCACATCCTCCTGGCAGTGGTGACTGCTACAAAAAGGCTGTTTTGATAGTGAGCAGCCGTAGAGGGCAGTTGTGTAGCTGCTCAAAATATGCACACATCAAGAAGGTAAGGACAAAATTATGGTCCCACTGTGGCATAATAAAATGGGAGGGGGAAACAAATAGGTTAACCCCTTCAAAAATCTCTACACAAGAGGGGATTTAAAAAGTGAAGGCGGATCTTGCAGCCAAAGAAAACAGACCGGGCCGACAGATCAGAGCCCTGGTGGGCAAAAGAAAGAAACAGGAGACATCTGATAGAGAGGCAGATAAGGGGTCAATAGACCGTTCTGTACAATATTTACAAAATGTGTTCCATCGGCAGGTATATACCGACTTTGTGGAGGGACGCCTGGCTGCTAGAATAACTGCGCAAACTTCGTCAGGAAGGTCAAAAGCTGTCAACTGTTGCTGCTCAATCTCCATGCAAGGAGGCGGAGAGTGGGCAGGTTTGGGTGGAGAACCCTCCATGCTTCTGCGACAGAAGATCCTCCCAAAGGAGCAGATTGACCGGAGATTTGATGCTCATTGCCAGATGCTTTGGAAACCAGACTCTCCGTGCTCAGTCCGGAGCCACAAGAACCGACTTGTGCCCCGTCACTCCTGATCTTCTTGAGCACTCTGGGCAGGAGTGATAGGTGCGGAAAGGCATACAGGAGGCATCAGCTCTACTCGCGACAAAAAGCGTCTCTGGGCGAGAGTAGTTTTGGAAACTCCAATGCGCAAAACTGCTGACATTGTGAGTTCTCTTCGGAGGTGAACAGATCTCACCAAGGCTCTCTCCACCGCTAAAAGAGACCTTCTACCACCACCGGATGGAGACGTCACGCGGGATCTGCAAGGCACCGGTGGCTGAGTTTGTCCGCTCTGGCGTTCAGAGAACCGGCCAGAGGTTGAATCACCATGGAAATGCCCTGCTGTTCCAGCCAAGTCCAGAGATGCAGGGCCTCTTGACAAAAGGTCCACGAACCCACACCACCCTGTTTGCTGCAGTACCACATGGCGGTAGTGTTGTCCGTGAACACTTGAACTAGCCTTCCCTTGAGTGATTGTAAAAAGGCTTACATTGCCTGTCTGATCACCTGAAGCTCCAACAGGTTGATATGGAGCCTGGTTTTAGCCGGAGACCAGAGTCCTTTGATCTCCAACCTCTCCCAGATGGCCGCCCCAACCCAGAAGAGACACATCTGCCACTACAGTAAGATCTGGGTGGGGAAGGGAGAGGGGTCTGCCTCTGATCCAGTCGTGGTTTGTTAGCCACCACTACAGGTCTTTTGTATTGACCTCCAATATACGAACCAAGTCGGTGAGATTTCCATGATGCTGTGCCCATTGGAACTTCAGGTCCCACTACAGAGCCGGGATGTGCCATCATGCATGGTCCATTAGCAGGAAGCAGGAGGCCATGAAGCCCAACAGCCTCAGAGTCAGTCTCATCGAAATGCAGGATAGAGGCTGAAACTTCGGTATCATAGCCTGAAAATCCTAGACTCGCCGCTCGGAAAGATAAGCCTGAAACTGCACCGTGTCCAGAATTGCTCTGATGAAAGGGAACATCTGAGAGGAAATCAGGTGTGTCTTCAGCAACTTGATAGTGAACACCAGCGAGTGCAGGAGGGTCACCGTAGTCCGGAGTTGGGAGACAACTCCCTGGGATGAGCCTGCCTCCAACAACCGTCGAGATTGGGGAAGACTGGCACCTGAGGAGCACTGGTGAGGCCAAAAGGAAGCAGAGCAAACTGAAAGGGCTCTTGGCCCACAGTAATCCGCAGATAGCGCCGATGGGCAGGCAGGACGGGAATATGGAAATAGATGTCCTGCAAGTCCAGCGCTACCATCCAGTCTCCCGGGTCCAGGGCAGACAGGACCAGAGCAAGGGTAAGCATTTTGAACCTCTCCTTTTTAAGGAAGTAGTTGAGGGCTCTGAGGTCAAGGATAGGACGAAGGCCTCCATCTGTCTTTGCAACATCAAATAGTGGGAATAACGACCACACCCTATTTCTGTCCCGGGAACCATCTCTATTGTGACTTACTCGCGGAGTAAAGCAAGGTGATCCTCCGTCAGCCGACTGTGAGCTGGAGGCATGGATGGGGGGGGGGGGTGTGGTCTCGAAGGGGAGGGAGTTGTTCCATTGGACTATTTGCAACACCCACCTGTCCGAGGTGATGTTCCGCCAGTGGTGGAGGTGATAACGGTTCTTGCCACACTCTGGACGTGTATGAATCTGGGGGATCGGACTTGGACCAGAGGTTGCTGAACTTGCGGGGCGCTCTGGCTGTAGTAGGGTTGGCGTGGTTGGAAGCCCCTTCATTAGCCATGAAAGGATGGAAAAGCAGACACAGGCCGGGATGAATTGGTGAGGCCTAAGGACTTGGCCGTAGCCTGTGAGTCCTTAAGTCGCTCAAGCGCTACATCTGCTTTGTCTCCAAAGAGATGTTAGCCATCAAAGGGCTTGTCCATAAGATTAGCTTGGCCATCCCCTGAAAATCCAGACGTTCTCAGCCAGGCGTGGTGCTGTATGACCACTGTTGAGGAAATTGCTCTGCCTAGCGAGTCTGTGTTGTCCAAGCCACAGCGGATGGCGAACATCGCTGCATCTCTCCTGTCTGAAGTAGCTTGGGAGAGCAGAATCCGGTCCTCCTCAGACACTCTGGGCAGCACCTGTGCAACCATACCGGATATCGAATGGGAATAACATACCAAACGGCATGCAGTGTTCACCGACCGCAATGCTAGGCTGGCAGAAGAGAACAATTTCTTCCCAAAGCTTTACAGCCATTTGTCCAGGCTGGGGAAGGGAACATGCCACAAGAAGATGGACAACCAAAATTTGTGGGGTAGGCGGTGAGGAAAGCTAGGTCGCCCGGTGCAGGGCGATGGCGGCGGGTAATTGTTCTGTTCACAGGAGCCCCTGTGCTGGGTTTGGGCCGGGTGACTGGAAGAACATCCATCAAGGCCTCGTTGAAAGGCAGCAAAGGTTCAGAGGTGGAGACAACAGGCTGCACGGCCTCTGTCAAGATGTTAGTCTTGGCTGCCACCGTAGGAAGTTGCGGGTCCAAGATCTCGGTACCACCATTGCACATGACGACCCCTCCCCCATAGCCAGGTTAGGGGGAAACAGCATGCCAGAATCTGAAGAGGTGTCCAGGCCCCTGGCATCACCCAGTTCCTCATACCAGTCCAGATCTTGCGGTCGCAGGATTTCTAAGGGATCCTGTTGCCCCTCCCAATCCTCATCATCCATTCCTAACCCTTCGGAATAGAGAAGGTTGAAAGGCATGAAGCCATACGGCTCAGTCGGCGCCGGTTTAGGTGTCGGTGAACACCTGACCGGCTCCGTGTCGTTCGGAATGACGATTGGGGAGGCGCTGTCGAGGACCTCAGGACCAGACGTGACGCCATGTAAGGTCGCCCTTGATGCACGACCGGCCGGAGCCACGGAGTCCACGGGGTCTACTTCATCTGAACCTGCGGGGCCTGAAGGCGTGCTGGCATGATCAGGCTGCCCAAATATGGCACATATGGCATCATAAAATTCTTTTAGTCGTCCGGGAGTCCCTCCCGGCCCTGGAAAGGGAGAGAAATATAGAGCCAACCCAGGCATCCGCTCCACTGAGCGGGGCTTCAAACGCTGAGTTCCCTCTGTCTCGAAGCACACTTTGACTTCTTGTGTTGCCTCTTATCTGACTGCCATGACTTTGAGGAAGAGGACTTCGACGGTGCTTGGACCTTCCTCTCGACCGGGAGTGGGAACGAGGTAGACGAGGCGACCTCTGTAGCACAGTACGCCGGGACTCAATTAGCTTTAGGGACCGCTCCCTCAAAGCCTTCAGTGCCATGGCCCAGATGTTGGAGCACGACTTAGTGCCGTGGGTGCGCTCAAGGCACCAGAGAGACACTAGGTGGGGGTCCGTGAAAGATATGGCGCTGCGACAGGTGCTACATGGCTTAAACCCATAGGTCTTCTTGCTAGACATCTCTACACACCAAAAGGAGTCGGAAAAAGTCTGTCAAAAAATGACAGGGGGTAGCTCTCTTCGATGGATCTGTGCTGACTGGCGTGGAAAGTAAAGAACAGATGTCAGCATGCCTGAGTGGCTGTTATATTGATGACGTCACACAGAGTCGACTGACACCACCTACCGACGTGCAGTCGTACTGCCATCAAAGATCTTTTGGATCCAGTCTGACGCCTGGGAGTTTAATGGTAAGGAATCTGAATCAAGAGGGGTCACCTGAGGCGTAAACGCCCGCCGGTCTCCAGTCGGCTCCTTCGTATGATGAGCTGAGCTCTCCTCGCCCCCTACATACCTTTACTCTTTGCCCGTTGGTTGTTTTCTTTTCCCTGCAGTGCGAGGAAGCTCAAGAGATACTGCGTTTCCCCTCAATGGTGCTGCTGGAGGCGGATCGTACTGTCTTGCCATGGTGTCGGGTTCCCTGCTGGGAGGGAGCTGCAGGGAGACCACACTGCCGCCGTATTGCCCGGTTTAGTTCCTGGGGCAGCAGTAGAAGAGTCAGCACCTGCAGGGGTGTTCTGGATTGATTGGATTTTCAGATGCATGCTGGTTGGACTGGTGCTCTTAGTTGAGATGGCGGTAAGACCTTCCCATTAGGGGAGAGAGCAGTACACGGCAATACTCTATTTAATTTGGTTAGTAATACTAGAAAACAAGCTGTCATATTATGCCCCCCAGTGAATTAGTTTTGAAGTGTTTTACCTCACACCACAAACAGAGGGGACTACAGAAGGGGCCACGAGTAGCCTAATAGGGCTCATTCGGGAGACGGGTATGCAGCATATGGAGAGAGGGAAAACTGTTCAGAATAGGCTCACTGCTGTATCTGGGAAAGTGTGCAGGTATACCATCCGCACAAGGGGGGCTGTCTGGCGACCTCTCTTCAAGGGCTGGAACCCTTGCCTCCTCTTCACTCGGGTTCCAAGCCAAACTCTGTAACAAAAGGAGGAAATAAATCTCTGGCGCCAGCCAAGTAAGGAGTAAGAGTAGAAAAAGTTATATCTTCTACTTCTGCGACTGTTAAATCCCCCTAGTAGCAGTGGTAGAGGGAAGAAGGCTGTTGTATCCAAGGTCAAGGTTACCCCCTCCTTGAATTCCTTCTATAAAGTTTTGGCCTCCCCTGCTGTTGTCACCTCCAAAGCTTCTAGACCCCAGTATGGAACCACCAGGCGGAGCAACTCAAGGCCCTAACGCGACAACTCCTGCCCAGGCTCCAATGATAAGAGTCATCCCAAGATGTTGCTTCATCTGCAATCTCTATTCCTACATCAAATGGGTTTCAGGCCTTAGAGGTAGCAGAGGGCGTGGGGGCATTTAGAAAAGATTTCCATGTTGGGTTGGAGCCTCTGAAATCTATGCCAGTATCACCTGTGGCTAGTCAAGCCTTGCATACGAATTCAGGAACAAATTCAGAAACACTGGTGGGGATTCTTCTAGCCTTTAAAGAAGAAATGAAGGGCAGATTTACAATTTCGGAGCAGAATCAGGTCGCCATACAAGCATCCTGCGCTGCGTTGACACAGAAACTTGAGGAGGTCTCCCTGAGAACTGAGGTTTTAGAACAGGAAGTACCTAAGTTAAAGCAAACCATCGATAAAACGTCAGTTGAAGTGTGCCGATTAACCCACCAAAATAAGGAGATGAAGGAGGACCTGGAGCGTCTTGAGAACCACAGCCAGAAGAATAATCTCCGACTTATCAATATCCCTGAGGATGTGGAAGGCCCGGATGTTAAGGCCTTTGTGATCAAATTATTACAAGATGCTGTCTTATACAATTGACCAGATATAGACCTCTCTAAAGAAATCCAGCGGGTACATCGAGATCCATTCAAAAGAAATCTTGGAAGGCAAAGGCCAAGGCGAATTTTAATTAATTTCCTCACTTTTACTACTAAGGAGGCTGTTTTGTCCTCCTCTTTAAAAAAAGGGTCTTTCTCAGTAGGCTCCTACTCCTTTTCGATTAGGTCAGATTTGTGACACGCTACCTCATTAAGGCAGTGGGAGCTGGGGAAAAGGGCGGAAGTGTTGACTAAACTTGGTGCAAGAGCTCAGTTGAAGTTCCCAGCTTCTCTCCGCATGATGTAGAACCATCTTATGTATATACATCGTTCGGTGGAGGAAGCCGATTTGTTGATTGAGGAAATTAAGAAAGGGGTCAGCAAATAGAGGGGTGCAGGTTCGGGGGTGGAAGGAGAGTTCAGATGTAGTAAGGTTTTTCTTTTTGCCAACTTGGATACCACTAGGCTTTATGCCTATTCCAGTTAGGGGGGTTCCCCTGAGGGGGGTGGCAGCAACAGAGGGCACGGAGGGTGAGGGTGAAAGGTTAAGGGGGGGTCACGAGGTGGGGAGCAGCGGGGAAAAAAAGGAAAAAAATTGTTTTCCCTCTATCATCTTAATATTGTAAGTGATCTACAATGTCAGTCCATGGTCATTGCTGTTTTTGATAGGTTATATGTAGGGATTTAATGAATTAAAAATCCTTACCTGGAATGTCAACGGGCTTAGGTGTAGGCGTAGGCAGAGGTTGGCATTGAAGTATTTGAAAGAGAGTCGTGCCCATATCGGTTTAATACAGGAGACTCATCTAGATACCCCAGAAGGTAATGCAGTATTCTCCAAGTGTCGATGGATAGATTAGTTTGTGGTTTTGGAACAGTCTGCATATTGCAGGGGAGTTGCGATTTTAATTAAGAAAGGAGCAGGTTGTGTTATCAAGGCCTCTAAGTCTGATAAATCGTGGAGGTGGTTGAAAGCTACCCTAGACTGTGGGTGGGGGGGTAGAATTAGTCTGTGTGGTTTTTTGTGGGCCTAATAGTGACTATCCCTCTTATTTATCTAATCTAGAATGGAACCTAATGGAGGTCACGGCACCTGTTATAATAAGAGGAGATTGTAATGTCTTGCTGGACCCTGTTCAGTATAGATCCAACAATAGTCGATATGATAACACCCCTCAAGCTAGGAGGACGCTAAAAAACATCATGCTAGAATTGGGCCTGTTGGACGTCTGGAGATATAAGATGGGTATTAGGCAGGGCTTTACTTTTCATAGCAAGAAGCATAGCCACTTTTCTAGATTGGACCATTTTTTTGTTGATAAGATTATGGTGGAAAAAATATAATCCATACATATATTACCGGCCCATATTTCTGATCATGCAGCTATGATTTTCTCCTTGGTTGGTTATTCTAGCCCTATGAGACCTAGATGGACTCTAAGGATAGCCATCTTATCTGGTCCTGAGATAGATGGGGTGTTAAAACAAGTATGTAGGCTGTTTTTTCGGGACAGTCTAGGTTCTGCCTCTGTAGATATAGTTTGGGACACTTTTAAGGCCTTTCTCAGAGGGGAACTGCAAAGACAGTCTTCTGCTCAGAAAAGGGACGAACGTTCAACTCTTAAAGCCCTGGAGGACACAGGAGGCCTACTAGAAGGCAGCCTGCTTCAAGCTGGAATGCAATCTCCAGATGTTCAGGTAAGGTTGCGGAAGCAACTTGAGGATGCAAGGATGGAATATAGGGTCTTTCTTGATCAAAAATGTAGAGCTCAGTGGGATGCTAAGTCCATGTAGGATTTTGAATATGGGGAAAGAGCAGGTGCACTACTTGCTCCGAAGGCCCGGACAGACAGGTCAAGGAATTTTATTGGAAAGCTGGTTGTCAGTGACAGGGGTGACACCTCAGGGAAGCAGGAGCATATGCAGGCCTGTTTATGGTCTCTTTTTTCCAGCTTATATCGAGAAGAGATCTCTCCTGATCCCTAGTATATTAAGAGCTGGTTGAGGAAGTTGCAGCTCCCTAATCTAACAGATGTAAGCTGCAAGGCTCCTGACGATCCAATCACTAAGGAAGAGATTCGTTTGAGCATAAGTAAGTGTAGGAGGGTTGAAGCTGCGGGCACTGATGCCCTTCCAAATTAAGTATATAGTCTTTTGGTTGATGAGCTGATACCATTTTTGGAAGCCCTGTTTAACTCTATATATAGACAGGGCGTCGAGGTACCTAAATCCTGGAAAGAGGCCTCGATGGTCCCTATTTTAAAACCTTCTAAGGACCCTGCTAGGGACGACTCGTACCGGTCAATCTCTCTGCTTAATGAGGAATAAAAGATCTTCATGAGCATTTTAGCGGGGAGATTGGCCAAGCTCACCCCCCAGCTTATCCATTCTGATCAGAAGGGCTTTATCCCCAAGAGATTTATACACGATCACACCCAGCAGTTAATCGGCACGATAGATCTTGCCATGAAACGATCTGCCTCTCTCGCCATAGTGGCGTTAGATGCCGCTAAGGCATTTGATTGAGTATGTTGGGTTTATCTCTGGGAGGTTTTGAGCTCAATGGGGTTTGGCCCTAAATGTATTAATACAATTAAGGCAATCTATACCGGGGCTTCGGCCAGGATTTTTTCTTAACGGTATATTGTCCTCCAGTTTTAATATTCTACGAGGCACTCGGCAGGGGTGCCTGTTATCTCCCCTTATTTTCGATATCTATATAGAGCCTCTTGCCCAACATTTGCGATTGGATCCCTTAGTGGTTCCATTTAGCTGCTTGTCTTACAGCTGCAAAGTTGCACTCTATGCCGATGATTTATTAATTTATACGGCAGATCCTTTGACTTCGGTTCCGAGAGTACAAGAATTATTGGAGGAATTTGGCTCTCTCTCTGGCTATTTGGTCAACACTGCCAAAACTGAGGTTATGTGTTGGAATATCACTGAGTGGGAGAGGGAAGTAAGTCCTAAGTTTAGATATCTAGGTATTATAATAGTAAGGGATAGAGAAAATTCCACATTTGAATCTATCTAGGGTCTCTAAAGAGATTGAACGTTTATTAAGTAGGTGGCGAAACCTTCCATTGACAATCTATGGACGGGTTAATTTGATAAAAATGGTTATCGTTCCCAAACTGATCTTTTTAATGCTATCCCTCTTGGATTCCCCAAACAAGGCATCGATAAAATCCAGGGGAGGGTGTCGAGCTTCATTTGGGCCCAAAAAGGAGCTAGGATGTCTTGGGAAAAACTCAGGCGTAAAATGAATAAAGGGGGACTGGCTTTGCCTGATTTTAATTGGCATTGTGTTGCTTTTCAGTTAAAAAATATCCGAATGCTTCTGGCAAAAACAAATGATTCCACTTGGGTGAAGCTATTGGGGGGAAATAAGACCATTGAGTGTGGAGGGATGTCTATATAAATTTGGTGCTCCTAAGTTTTTTAAGAAGGTTTGGCTAAAGGTTTTGAGAGCTGCCTTGGATCTTTGGTATAGACTCAGGAGGAAGTAGGGTATTGGATATTTTTCTGATTTCGCCCCAGTATGGGACTCCCCCGGATCACCAGAATGTTTAAAGGATGCCCTCAGTGTTCCACTCAGAAGGGCGGGGCTCTCAACTTGTTCGGACTTAATATCATCAGAAGGAGTCCACCCCTGGGAAGTATTGAACATTAAAACCAACAATGAGCTGTCCAGATTTAAATTCATCCAATTACCTTCTTGGTTTGTGCCATCAAAAAATGATATTGGGGGTAACTATGAATTAGAGCTGTCTCTTCAAGGCATTAGACTTAAGAACAAGGAATTCGCAAGGTGGTACGAGGGACTTTCAGGAGCAGAAGAGAAGAAGTTATTACCCCCGTATGCAGTTTGGAGAGGAAGCCTCCCAGAGGAGGGCTTCGAGTCAATTTGGGACAGCTCATTAAAGACTCTCTACTCAATGGTTAAACCTTCTAACCTGAAGCGTAACCATTTTTTTTTTACTATTAATCGTCTTTATGGGACTCCACATAAAATATCTAAATTTGCACCTCAACCTCTTCCCAAGTGTGTGAAGTGTGGCTGTATAGGAGCCAATGATGTTCCTATTTTCGTCGAGTGTCCGTCTTTGAACAATTTTTGGGACACTGTAGGACTAGCGCTTAAAGGGATCTTTGATCATGATATGAAACTAAATACAACTCTTATCCTTCTGGGAGTTGATGGAGTACCAACTTTGTTGTTAAGGCGGCCTCATAGAAGGTTAATTTTTTATTTAATCCTTATTGCTAGGAGGGAAATCTGTTTGAAATGGAGGGACCCTTTGCCCTTGATAGCTGAAGATTGGGTCAGGGCTGCGGTCAGAATTTGTGGCCTTGACCAGAGAATAACTAAGAGTCCTGACCTATCTATCTGGTCTCCTTTCCTGATTTGGTCTCGATCCCTGGGCGTTGGCTATTCGTCCCTATGATTACACCGACTCACTGACAAAGGTGAGGGTCCGGATGGAATGGACCAGGGCGAGTGCAGTGACAGCTGGGCGGACAGTTAGACGATGTGATTTTTCTTTGCTGACGCTTTTTGGTGATATGAGGGGATAAGAAAAAAAAAAGGTAAGGAATCTGCGGCTAGATGTCTCTATCAGATACATATATACATGATACAAATCCATCAGATCCTTACATCTCCCATCCCCCCCGACACTTTCCCCGATAACCCCTTAGCAGTCATTGCAAAATTCATATCAGCTCCTCCCAGTTATTCCAAATTGTAACTATGTTTTGTAGGGACTTTGTATGTTTTCCATACAATAATTCATATGCATGTACTTTAGGCATCTTATTCATCCACTGGGAAAAGACGAGGACCATTAGCTGTTTTACCATGGTAATTCATTATTCAAGCCCCATTTAAATGTATTCAAAGTAAAGATCCAGAAAACTTCTCTATGTTTTCTGATTTCAGTACTGATGGTTGCCTAGGAGTTGTAAATTTTCTCCAGGATGAACCATTTGATCTCGTCTGGCTTATGTAGAAAATTCAGAAAATGCTTAGCGAAAGGAGCCGACAATTTAGAGGCTCTGTTAGCTGAGCAGTGTTCAGTTAACTGGGTGGCCATGGATCTAGATGTTTCTCTTACGTATCCTAAGCCACAAGGACACATTAGGAGATAAAATACATTTTTGATCTTACAACTGGTTAATCTTTTTGCTCTCACTGTGAATCCTTTGTGTGTAATGGTTTTGGTTTGTATCACTGAGTCACAAGCTATGCATTGGGTGCACCTATAAGTTCCTACCACTGGCTGTGAACCATCAATACTCTTTTGAACCAAGGGTAGGTTTGTTTTACAGAGTGATCTTACTACAATATCTTTAATGTTTTTATTGTGTTGATGTGCAAACATTGGCTTCAAAAGTTTCAAATTCTTGTCCGCCTCACTATTTAGAATGTGCCAGTTGGGGCTCACGATTTGCCAGATTTTTTCATTCAGGGTGGAATGTTGTGTCACGCAAAGCAAACGTGATGTCTTGTGAACTTGTTTTCTCAATAGGTGGTCCCTGTCATAAAAACCGTGCTCTTTTGTAAGAATCCCTGACTAGCCGTCTGGGGTAATCTCTGATTATAAACTTCTCCTGCATAAAAACAGATTAGGAGTCATAGTTGGACAAATTGGTACCGTTTCTACGCAAGCCAAGGAATTGTCAAAAAGGGATGCTTTGTTTTTGCATTCTAGGATGGTAACTTTCAAAATGCAATAAAGTGTTTCTCGCTGAAGGTTTGACATATAGATCTACATCAAGCAAACCTTTGTTGTGTCTTATCAAGATATCTAGAAACTCCACTTGATTACGGCTATGGTTGCTAGTGAATTGAATGTTGGGGTCACATGAATTAAGCCATAATAGAAACTCCTGTAATGTTTCTTCGGAGTCAATCCAGATGAAAAATAGTATTTGGATTGAAAGATATGTTTTCCACTTTGTTAATCATGTCACTGGTGTCACTGATGAAAGATTTTATGGTTGGATAACGGTTCGGTAATAGAACCGATAGTGGTCACAATAGGCCGGAAAGGTGGGTGTATTTCATTTTTATGTATTTTCAGTAGCCCGTAGATACTCGCCATATGAGAGTTCTTGTTGTTCAGATATTCATATTCTTTGGTACAGATCTTCCCATGACGTTTCGTGATCTGTTCAATGTTTTTGGATTTTGGATACTTTGTCCGGGGGGTCTGAATGCATCTTTGTGTAGAAGGAAGAATTATTAAGAAGGGTCATCATTTTAGATTCATAATGTTTGGTATCTAGAACCACAATGCCTCCTCCTTTGTCGCAATTCTTGATGGTAAGCACTTTGTTATTGGGCAAGGAATGGAGGGCTTTATATTGCTCTTGGTCCAAATTAAATTTAGGACTAGGTACAAACTTTACAATCTGATCAATTTGTTTCAATACCAAGAGTTCAAAAACCGATACTTCAGGACCTACTTGAGCAAGAGAAGGAGTGAAGGTCGATGGTGGAGACAGGCGTGAATGGGTGATTACGTGATCAACATTAGAATCTATTTCTGCAAAGAATATTTTAAGACGTATCATTCGAAAGAAAGCAAGAATGTCCTGATGTAATTCCAAAATATTGATAGTAGTATGGGGTACATCAGACAAATCTTTAGATAGAAAGGAATAAATCGATGGATCAATATCCGAAGGTGAGGCAGAGAGACAGACATAATGGCACATGGCCTGATGGACAGAGGCATGCAACCGTTGCTTTGATACTAGCAGTAAGAAGCACCGAGCAGTAGGGGTGGGCCTTCCAGTTGCTATGGTGTATGACCCAAAACTCAAGTCTGCCTCCGTACTGGCTCAAACCTAAGCATAAGTTCCAATGGGCTAAAACTGGATATGAATGTCAGCACCACATGACTAGGTTTGCTACAAAATACCCATGGGTATCCTTATACTGAGTGCTTGGGTCTGCTCATTCCCCTCTACTTAGACCCCTAGGGAAGAAGGTGAGACCCACAACACTGAAACAAGAGGGGCAACCAAACTGGCTGCTGTCATTCACTGCTCCCTACACCACCCACTACAAAGACACTGCTCACGCCCTGTACAGAATAAATTGCAACTACACACTGGCCTAGGCCTCGAAGGCCGCAAAGCAATAAAACTAGGGACCCGCAGCACTGCAATACTAAAATGGGGAAATCAGAGCATAGACAGTCGATGACGCACTTTGAGACTAAACGAGGGTCCAAGATGAAAGAACAGAATCCCAAGACCGTACTGAACCAGAACATCCAGAAAAGCCCCAAAATGTTTCGTCAAACATGAAGGCAATGCTACAAACAAAGCCTGCTTTCTATAGACACCAAACTCAACATGCTCACTATCAGAATGCGCCATAAGGCTGGACAAACAAGGCCAATGCCTCACCACCGTGGAAAAAGAGCATGAGAGACGTTGAGGACAAAGTGCAGAGTACAACGTGTAAGCTAGTCGCCATCAAATAGGCAATAGAGTCTATTTGGGTAAAATCTGAGGACCTAGAAGCTAGGTCATGGAGAAACAACCTGAACATTCTGAGAATACCAGTGACAGCCAACACGGAGAAACTAGAACCTTTTGTGGGGACCCTCGTCCAAACCATATTCAGAGCGGAATAATTTATTCGTCTGCTAGTGACAGAGAGAGCACATCAATCGTTGGCTGCACAACTCTTGTTAGGGACCCCGGCCCAACCTATAATAGCACGCCTCATGAATTTTCACGAGAGGGACATAGTCCTTTACTCGGCCAGGGAAAAAAGCACCATAATCCAATAGGGCGACTGTTTCAAACTTTCCCACAACTTTATGACTGTTGTACAAGAGGCACAGCGTGAATTCATGCTGGTGAAAAATCTACTGCAACTCACTGGTATAGAATATGCCATGCTATATCCATCAAGACTCAAAATTCTTGCTAACGGGCAAGCAGCACATTTTTCAAGACCCTAAGAAAGCCACCAACCTCCTGAGGGAAGGACATACCAGTGAAACACGCCCTACTCTCACCCACCGCAACGCCAGGGAGACCAACACAGCAAAGTGACTTGGACCAGGATGACTTCATGTAAATACTCTGGCAACAACTACTTGGCCCCACCGGGCATATGACTACGAAACAGAAACTACCCATTGCATTCTACACCAAATTTCCCGACCAACTCTGCCACGGCAGTGTGTGTATACTGGTTACATAGTCGCCCAACTGGGTAACCCCCACAAACTTTCATGATAATGGGAAGCATTAGACTAGCACCACCAGAGGATTCCACAACTCCCCATAGTTCTGGGCTCGAGCAATTGCTATTGCCTCTTGATTGTTTTACTGAGGTTTAGTTACTGTGTTAAGTCTACATCGCCACAATATAGATATTTCCTGTATGCAGGAAACGCATTTAACTCCAGATACAGAGAAGAGTGGCGGGCTAATGGGCAATACATAGATATGTGTCATCCTATTCATCCTACTCAGAGGGCACCCTCATTTTAATCATGAAAGGGGTCCCATTTCAGCCCATATATTCATGCTCTGATGACCAATGCGATTTGTAATAGCACAGGGTACAATTCATGGCATTCACGGAATACATATGGCACGAACATCGATGATCCAACTTTCTACATGTCAGTGTGGATTAAGCTACTCACCCTGGCGATACATACTATATTGTGGGAAGGGGTTCTCAACAACTATGAGAACCCTAAACTCGATAGGTCAACATCTATGAGCTGGATTTGAAGCAACATTCACATCTTCTGTTCACAATACATGGTCCTGCGTGGACTACTGGCTGATGACTCGAGGTGTAAGTGACTGGATGCAGAACATCACACATCTCCCTAAAACACTATTGGACCATTCACTTGTCCTACTTAGGATTACGATCCCCACACACACACACCAACCCAATTTATGTGGAGATTCCGGGCTTCGGTTATGACAGACCCAGTATTTCAAGACGTGCTGAGATCCAGCATAATCGCATATTCTGAAGTTAACATGGGCTTAGTGGACAGAGCAGGCACCCTTTGGGAAGCATTTGAGGCTACCATCAGAGGAACGTGCAATAGCAAGAAAGCAGGTATCCTTAAAGCAGAGCGTACACAATTGCACAACATGGAGCGTCAGATACAAACATTAGAACGCTAACAAGAAACATGCCCAAGCCCTACAGTATTCGCAGATATTCACAAACTAATAACAGAATATAATGACACAGATGAATAAGATATAAAATATATATCTAAACACTCCATAGCGAGGGTGTAGGCGGAGGGTGAGAGACTAGATCGAACCCTAGCCAATAAGCTGAAGGCACCGTGGGCGCACTCAAATATAATAAAAATAGTATTCTCAGATGGTACAGAAAACTATGACATTAGGAAGATAATGGCAACCTTCACAGATTATTATACTAACCTATACCAAAATCCACACCACTAGTCCTCTGGAGAATTGATTAGCTATCTGAATGAGATTGCAGTGGCCTGACTCTCGGAGGATCAAAGACAAGTCTTAGCACAGCCTATATAGAGGAAGAGGTCAAAGAAGCTATAACTAGCCAACAGGCAAAGCTTCGTGACTAGAGGGACTAACAAGAGAATTTTACAAAGAATTTCCCCAAAGACTAGTACCACATCTACATGCACTATACAAGGAAGAATATAATACGTCACTACTAACCCCTTCACTCAGAGAAGACCTTATAATCATTGTCAAACCACATAAAACACCATAACATTGTGAGTCATATCGTCTGAGCTCTGTTATTAACGTAGGTTTAGAGACATTGGCAAAAATAATAGCTAACAGGTTGATACCCCGCCTTCCCAATGTAATACTTCCAGATTGTAGGACAGTGCCCCTTTTTACATGGTTACATCCCACTTTTTGCCTGACAATTGATGCACTTTGATTTGATATGACGTGGGTCCCTGCCAATCAGGTTCCCAGGGACTGTGTTCTTTCTCAAAACTGTACCACTCTACACACAAGTGGCACCTCTCTGGCCACAGGTCATCCCCTTGTAAAAGGTACCATGGGGACCAAGGGCACTGTAACCAGAGAAGGGCTCTAAGGGCAACAGTGCCAATTATGCCACCCTTAGAGACCCTGCACCTTAACACCCCCATCCTGTCATTGCAGGATGTGTGCTTTGGGGCAGAGAAAAGTGACAAGTCAACATGGCACACATCCCTGTGTGCCATGCCTGCAACCCACTGCCTATGGCCTAGGTAAGTCACCCCTCTAGCAGGGTGTACTAGACCACAGTTGAGGATACAGTTGCATGAGCACTGTACCCCCTACAGTGTCTAAGTCCATTCTTAGACACTGTAAGTGCAGTAAAGCCATAAACAGTATATGGTCTGGGACTTGGCCATTATGAACTTCACAGCTCCATAATGGCTTTTCTCAAAACTGGGAAGATAGGTAGCAAATTTCTCAGCGCATTAAACCCACACCAATGCCAGTGTGGAATTTCATGTAAAAAGCACTCAGAGGGTATCTTAGAGATGTTCCCTGAAAAACGACAAGTGTGGTTCCTGGATGGCTACCCGCCATTTGCCACCACCAGCCAGGTTTCTGGACCCCTAGGTAGAGGGCCTCCGCTCTCTGGGTCCAGAAACAAAGCCCATTATGGACAAGGGTGTCGTACCTCCTCACCCAGGATGGACTGGGTCCACAAAGGGAGAGCTTCAAATGCCTGCCGCCTTTGTTAGCTGAAACTGCCTTTTGTTGCCTCAAGCAACTGGCTCCCACCAGTCCTGACCCCCCATTTTGGGAGGGAGAATCAGCGGGACAACTTAGTTAGGAAGAGGGGAGTGCCCACCTTTGCCAACCACACCCCTCAGGTGGGGGAGGCGAGGTGAAGCACAACTCAATCCCCTCTATCTTGAAGATGAGGGGACACAGACAACCAGAGAGAGGCGCATGTCCCCCTCCACCTGGAGGGTGGCATACTAGGGGGTGTACTTGCCCCACAGAAGGGACTTATTGGTCCCAACCTGCCCACCCCTGTAACGCCTCTAAATTTAGTTTTTAGGGGCGACCCTGAACCTTGCCTCCTTATAGAAGAAGTAGGACTAAAGAGCTGTGCTGAAGAAGAGGACACCAACTGCTTTGGCCCCAGCCCTATCGGCGTGTGACGACTTCAACCTGCACCCAGCAAAACCCTGGCGTGTCCAGCAGCCATTCAGATCTCCGAGGACCTGCCCTGACTTCACCAGCACGACTGTCTCCCATGAGCACTGAATTTGCTCAGACAAAGACTCCAACACAGAACCCGGAACCAGGAGGCTCTGCAGTTCTGCACCACTCTGCATCCAACGCCCACAGTCCGAGTGACCCAAAACTACGAGGAGGTCTCCCCAGCAATCCTGCCCTGGGATCTGCTGATCTCCGACCTACCTCGAGATCCCACTGCTGCCACCAATGTAGGAAGCTGGCTCTGTATATACTATACTAAAGTAAGATATAGTGTGCACAGAGTACAGGGGATCCTAAATTAAATAATCACTAACAGCTCTATTTGTGGTTGTGGGCGAGCAGTTAGGCTTATCAGGAAGGTGTTAAGCATTTATTGTATTCACTCAATCAAGAACTAATGGCACACACTCAGACTGAATCCAGACTAATTAGGTAAGAATAAAAAAGGTATACTTCTATTTTATTTCCAGAACCAAGCAGGACTTCGCACAGGTAAGTAAGGGTATGCTTCCAAATGCAAAACATTTAAAGAAAATGCAATTGCGGTTGAAATTGGAATCGTTACCAGCTTTTTGGGTTTTCCTGAATAAAATCATCTTGTTTGTTGAGTTTATAATATGGAAGAGTCTGTTTTAGTGACAATGGACGAAATGAGTTGCAATCCAATAATTTGTTGTGATACATAGTTTTGGTATATAAATATGTTTTCCAAGATTGATTAGAATATGTAATCCACACATCAAGAAAATCTATGGTTTATGTAGTGGTTTTGTCTGCGAAGATAACTTTCAGATGTGCCTGGGTCAGTAATTTAAGTTTTCTCTATGAGTTTAATTTCTTCTGTTTTAGCACATTTCGGAATTGAATCTAAGGTACAGTATTAATCCAGCATGGAAATTCAATTGATGAGAACGTAATGTCCATATTTGTGCATGAATATGCTGGCATACATGGCATAACTCTATACAAGATATCAAGGACTGGTCTAAAAAAAACAAGGGGCATAATACTGGCTAATCTTGCCACTGGACTACACCTTCAACCCTGGTATCAATAAATCTTTCCAACCAAATCGAAAGGCAGAATGGGAGGGTTTACTTCCTCCCTCAGAGGTCACATGTCAAAACTATGCCCAAAGAACTTTAAATTTCCTACCATTTTCCTTGAGGGATGGTAGACTAATTGTAAACTAATAGTAGAATCATTTTGGCTTAGGGTCAGCCGACACCTAGAGAACCCTACAATTGCTGGTCAAGAGAGTCCAGGATGGTGTGGCTCTTGTAGATCCAAGCACATTTTTAACCAGAATGTCCTAAAAACATCAAATTTCCACCCAGATTCCTTGGTGATGGATGCAGAATCTAGGCCTAGGGGTGACTGGTATCCAAGAAACAATTTCAACCCGGGAATGCCTGTAAACCAGAAGTCAAGGGAGATATATCGTGCTGTGGCTATCTGTGGATCCCTGCACATTTTCTTACCTAGAATGAGCTGCAAATGCCAAAGTATGGGCCAAAAATCACCTCCCACTCTTATGTGATAGAAATCTCAGGAACCTCCAACCAATGGCAAGCTTTAGCATCCTGCATTCCAACATTGCTCGAGAAAAACAATGCCAAGCATGTGTGTATGAGACTAATGCACCTGATAGAAAATGGAAATGCGAAGTGGAGTTGGAAGTCCTAGCCCACAAGTAATGGGATTCCCAGAGCTTCTACCTGTGGAAAATTGCAGGACATGGATCAACGGGCTGTGCTTGTTCTTGTGCGCGGCACAAAGGTTCACTGAAAGAGTACCCCAGAGGGAGATGATGAATCGAACCATCACCAGCTGAAGATGCCACTTGTGGTCATAAAGATATCACTGACTGAGATTGTCAGTCCACACATTCAGTTCAGCCGACAGTTCACGACCAGCCAGACATCGTAAACCTGAGCCCCAGATTATGACCTTGGAGTCTCCTGCTTGTTGGATTACCACATTGCAGTGCTGTTTTCCGTTAGGACTTGAACTCATCAAAGGCATATGGAGTGCAGAAAATCATTGCATGGAAAGCAGTTTTCATGAAGCTCGATTAGGTTGATAAGAAAATGTTGCTCCAATGTTTCCTATCTCCAGTGCACCTATATTCCCAAGCCACCCGAGAGAGGAGGCATCGGTCACCACCGTGGTCAATGCTGGAGAAGAGCACAAAGGCTTCCTTTAAAATGTCGCTGAGCCCCGGGAGAAGGGGTCCCCAGGGCCAAAATTGGCCTGGGGAAGGGGGCCGCCTGCCGCCCTGCCTCTGTAATATGTTGTCGGGCCCTGGGTGATGGGGTCCTCAGTGCTGAAATATGCCCAGGGAGGGGGACTGCATGATCACCCTCCTCCTACTAAATGTCACTGGGCTGCAGGTCATGGGGTCGCCTGCAAATATCACTGGGCTCCAGGAAATGGGAAGGGGGGGCCACGTGCTTTCCTCCCCTAAACTTTATGCCAGGACCTTGGGGATGGGGTCCTGGAGCCAAACGAGGCCAGGGAGAAAGGTTGTGTGCCCTCCCTCAAAATAACACCAGGCTCCGGGGGTGGGGTCCCCGCGGCTGTAACCGATCTGGGCAGTGGAGCCACATGCACCCCTCGTCTTTGTTTAAAAGAGTGGCCCTGGGCTATGAGATCACCAGTGCCAAACAAGGAATGGGGGCCAGGCAACCTGCTCACTTTTCTTTAAATAGGTGACTCTGGGGATGGGGTTGTCAGGCAGATAATGGTTCAGGAAGGGTGGACGCACAAGCCCCCATCCCCATAAGAAAATACATGACCCTGGGGGGATGAGGTCCCCAGACCCTAAAGAGGCTCGGGAAAGGGGCGCATGTGTCAGGAGCAATCTGTTGTTCTGTTTCCCTACCCGCATCAATGTGGGCAAGCAAACATAACACAAAGCTTCCACTTGCTGGGAGCAGACTTTGTTTTTTGCTCCGGTTAGGTGGGAGATTTAAAAAATGCTCCTGCCACACGGGAGTAAACACATGCTCCATTGCCCAGGCCAGTGCAGGCTGGGAAACTACTGAGTCCCGGAGATAGGCTCCCAGGAACACAGCATGTGAGTCAGCACTGGAGGATGCGGTCCCCAGGGTCTTTTTAAGGCTCAGGGAGGGAAGCCGTGCTGCCTTCCTCCCCTTTAAAAGTACCGCGGGCCCCAGATGATGAGGTACCCAGGCCGAAAACGTGTCGGTGGGAGGCAGAATACTCACCGCCCTTAAAAATACTTTGGACTGCAGGGGATGAGTTCCCCAGAGCTGAAAACAGCTTGGAGAGACGGTTCGTGGGCCCCCTCCACTTAAATATACCCGGCCCCTGGAGATTGAATCCCGGGCCCTAAAAGGGTTGGGGAGGGGGGCCCTACTGACACTCCCTCCATATATATACATGAGCCTCATGTATTACAAAAATCACTGAATTGTGTTATAATAAATATATATAGGCATAAAGATATACACATATACATACACATATATATATATATATATATAAACACACACACACACACACATATATATATATATATATATATACACACACATACATATATATACACACACACACACATACATACGCAGTGGCGGTCCCCGCCACTGGGTTGTTAAAGTTAGAATTGGGTTTCCATAGGGAAAGTATTTTTTGATTTGCTAATAACTTTGGTGCTGTTTGGAAAATCTTCACAAAACTTTCCAAAACAAAAGTTCTTCCACAAACTTGTGCTACTACATATAAGAGCCATTGTTGATAATGATCGGAGCTACCCTGTAGCCCGACATTTTGAAAAACATCACCACAGTGACCCCACAGAACTCATATACAGTTGCATAGCACAAGTCCCTAAGAAGAAGCGGGGTGGAGATGGGAAAAAAGAGCTGCATAAATGAGAGACATTCTTCATCCTGGAATTGAATAGTGAAGAGCTGCAGGGCTTCAACATTGATGAATAATTGTATACTTGCCTCTATTGAAGAGTTACGATTTAGTGAGCACAATCCATATAGGACGCTTTCAGTAAGTCAACTAATTCCCAAATGTCACAATTTTTTAGGGGGAAGGTTATAGGCACAGTTCACCAATGTGCATGAGTTTTAGGAGGTCTCTTAATTTTAACATCATGTATTTTGTTGATGGATTGTAATGCCCTTGTTTGTATATAATGTATTTTATTGTGATTTATCTATTGAGATTTAAATGTATTGCATGAGTAATCCACTTGGGTACCATTATGTGATCATTAGGCTATATCCTTTCAAGTGAAGCATCTAAAATAAGAGCATGATGTTAATCATCATTGAGTAATAATGTATTGGTAGAAAACCTATGTATATCTAGAGAACCTCATATTAGATTGTAATGTTATAAGTGGCAAACTGCACTTTTTTGTTTTTTTAAGACACATTATCTGGTCTATACTATGGCACTTGCCTTTAAGATTTAAATTATGGCAATGGATGGATTATCTAGAATTTAATATGGAGCTATGATAATTGTGCATTAGTTACTATTGTTTCTCCTATCTTTTACCTATACAATTTTGTGGTGTTTGAGGCACAGCTGATTTAGCAAGCGTGTATTGTATTATAAGAGGGTCTGGTTATCTACTGTGAAATTTTGAATAGTGCCTCATCTTCATTATAGACTTGGCTTCTGAGTGCAGAATGCTTATTTTATTAAGATGAAGTCTGTTAATAAAACAATTTATCAAGTTTAAAGATGGCGCTTACCAGTGAGCTAAGTCTGTGACATTACAATCCTTCTTTTATTTTGTAATGTGTTATATAATGAACTTTATAATACAATTTTGAAGATTTCACTATGGAGTGCTGAAGTTCTTGATGAGAGAACATTATTTTGGGTGTGTACACACGCTTTTTTCTCTCTCTCTCTATCCCCAGCTGGGTGTGTCTGCTTCGACTTCCTGTTCGCTGAACAGATCTGGAGTGTTGTCGCCCTGTTGTTGCGCCATGGAGGCAGGATGCAAGTTGGCAGTCTTGTTGGTCGTCTTCTTGCTGCGGAGAGCGAGGCGAGCTTCACAGGAGGGCTTGCCATGCTCAGGAGACAAAGGTTACACATCTTGCGGAGGTCTGCCCATGAGTACCTGGCGCGACACTGTGGGCAGTTTCTGAATTAAGTCTTTTCCATTACGCATGAGACTTTCTCGTACGTCAAACAACCAGGAAAAAGGCCGCAAGGGGCAAGGCCCAAACCAGGGCATCGAAGTAGTTTTGGTCATCGAATCTGGACGAGAGGAGCGTGAGGAACCAAAATGAGAAGAACACAACGACTGCACAATACTAACGGGTCTAGAGGATCCAAAAGGGCCTAAAGATTACACCACGTGGCATCAACCCAGAGCTCAGCAAAACACTCTGAACCTGACAGCAGAAAAAAAACCAATCTAACAATAGAGCTGATGCACACGTGCATCATCACTAACAGGTGGAGTCACTTTATTTGATGGCAGCCGTATGATCAGCATGTGTATGTACAGCTACATATGCCACAAACTATGTTTTCTTCAACGGGCAGTTAACAATGGGCACTGATTGGAATAAAAATGTTCTCGGTTAACCATTCATTAATTGTAGTTGAAAAAACAATAGACAATGGGGAATGCCTGTGGATTTATAGGATTCAGCTGTTGCAGTTGTTACCACATAATTATGGATTTATGACATTTGGCACATACTTTGACAAAAAACTTGCAGATTTCACAAAGTTCTTTCAAGCTCAAATGGATACAAATATTGCAAAAGAATATGCTGCATAATTTCCCAATTTAGCTAATCTTTGCACATAATTTCCACAACCTTGCTGTATAATCACTGTGGCACTGACAATGTAAAAGCACTGCAGAATGGTTTAATACTGTCATTATGAAGATAAAATCCACATTTCACCAGGAACCAATGAAGCATTACACATATTTTACAGGCAACTGTGAAATAGTTCCCGTATTTAACAGTTCCCTTTGAAATATAGGTTTTAAACTTCTGCATTTGTGCAATAATTGCACCATATGTATAAAAAACTTTTGTAAGGCATTTTCTGATGAATCCCCTGGATCGCCCCAATGAATGGAAGCTTCAATGAGGTAATCAGGAGGAAATTTGGCTCGCTCATGGATCAAACTCAATGATATTAGGAGTTCCGCTGTCATTCAGAAGTTGTCTTTGTCTGACGGGCCAACCCTGCAACCAGCAGTCGAGGTATGAAAATACAGGAAAGCCAAACCTTTGAAGTTGGGCAGTGACGAGAGCCATCACTTTCATGAACATCCTGGGGATCACGGTGAGGTAGCTCGAAATGGATCACGGCAGATTGAAAATGTTTCTGGTCTACCATGAACTCGTGGGACAGCACGATGGCAATACGAAAACTCGCCTCCTCCGGGAAGCATTTTTATTTTTTCCTTCTGCATGAAAGGCATTTAGTGGGCAAAGGACTAGGACAGACCTGAGGCCTCTTTACTTTTCTGAAATGAAGAAGTTATGTGAATAACAGCCCTAGTCTGTCTTTGAGCCCGGTACCCATTTGGTGGTATCCATGGAGAGCAAGAGAAGTACCTCCTGCAGCAGAATGGACAGATGCTCCTCCAAAATGTGTTCTGGTGTGGGAAGAAGGTGGGGCGGGACACAAATAAATGCTATGGCATAGACCCTTTGAACAAGGAAGGCGTAGCGAGGCAGCAGTGATAGGTATGGCACAGGCCCTCTTAACAATCTGTAAGCCTCATTTGTCTAAAGTGATGGATTGCCAACCTATAGGAAATAATGAAGCTTGCCTCCAACCTGTGAGGCATGAGTCACTAAGGTAAAATTAAAGCATCTTGGTATCCGCCGCGGAAGGGGATGAGTAGTTAGAGGAGTGATGCCCCTGCTTTCCTGTGCGATGTCTGGACGTGCCATAAACAGAGAATCCTGAAATTATTAAACAGTTTTTCTCATCACCAGCTGGGGAGCCGGCTGTTGCTTGTAGGCTAATCCAGTGGAATAACCCATAAATGTAAACAACTGAGGGGAATCTCAGAAGTCAACAGCCCCGGAAATGCTTCTTTGGACAAAATGTCTTTAAACCGTTCTGGATTCTGCCTTTACTCCAGAAAGTCTGGAGCCATTGCAGTACATTACCATCAGCGATGCTTGTATGTTGATGGAAAATCGAATTGGTTTCATTATGGCATGCTTTTGAAGCAAGATGCTGGTGCCAAGTGCCCTGCCAATGTAGTCTGCAGTGTTCAGCCCTAAGCAGATCATTTGTATCACGGCAGCCTGCCCACTATGGATTATCTGAGCCAGAGATGCACTATGGTCTATGTTGGAAAACCACACTCCCACACTGAAAGGGTGGTGGTGATCTTCCGGACACACTGTGGTAGCTTGGCTCGAGTGGTCAGGAATCAGGCTCCGTGCTAAGCATACGACATACCCAAACAATAACCATGCGTGCATCCGTTCCAAAAACGACTCTACACCGTAAAAATTATGAAAATAACTTTCTTTATCTGCTTTTTCTCTTAGTTGCTGATTGGAGAAAATAAATAACAATCACAATATACAAACTTTTTAGAAAGTGCAGGTCAAATAAATACTGGCTTAATGATTCAATAAATAGGGGTGATCATAAATAATGAAGGCATAAATAAAAGTGCAATACAGACAGGCAATTAAATATTCCGAGGCAATAAATACTGTAACCAATAAATATTGTGCATCAATAAATACTGTGGACCAATAAATACAGTGGAACAATAAATAGGTTAAATACAATAAACACAATGCCCCTAATAAATACTTAAAAGCTGACAGTGACACTCATGGAATCAGATCACTTTTGAATTCCTAAGGGCTGATTTGGCCCAGGCACAGCTTGTGGGGATGTGGAAGGCTTGAGGGTGTCTACTCCCTGGCTGGGACAAGGCTGAGGCCTAAACTGAGGTAGATAAAGGGGGAAAATACCAGAGACCTGGCTCTCTCTCCACACAACTTCTCTAGATTAGTCCCATTTCACCCCTGGCACAGTCAGGTTGGTTCCAGCACCTCCCTAGCCCCTTAGAGCAGTCTCTCAGGTCTCCACAGGGCCTTAGGCGCCCTCTACTCCACTTACTGCCCTTTTTCTGATGCTCCGACGCCGCTGGAGTCGTGTCGATGCCGTGAGGCGGTTCCGGTTCGATGTCGGCGGCCTCGGCACAATGTCAGTTCTCTGACGACGCCGGCAGGCGGCTCCGGTCTCGATGTCGGCGGCCTCGGTTCGATCTCGACCTCCGATTCGATGGCGTCGGGCAGTCTTACTCGATGTCGACTTCGGGCGGCTCCGGTCCGATGGCGACCTCGGATTCGATGACGTCGGCCGGCCTTGCCTCGATGTCGACTTCCGGCGGCCCCGAAGTGCGATCCTCACTCCCGACCTCCGGTGTCCCTCTCCTTAGGTTTCCGGCGACTCCGGAGTGCGACCTCCACTCCCGACCTCCGGCCCGATCCTCACAGGTTCCGGTGACTCCGGAGTGCGATCCTCACTCCCGACCTCCGTTGCACTTCACCTCGGTCTCCGACGACTCCGGAGGGCGGACTTCACTCCTCCGATGACGCCGCTCACTCGACCTCGGGTGACTTCCTCCTCGACCTCTGGTATTCCTCACGACCTCTGACGGCGCCCTCTCTCGACCTCTGGCGGCTCCGGGTACGACGTCTGCTTTTCCAGTCAGCGCCGCTTCTCCACCTCGGGCTCCAGGTCTTAGGCTACTCGACGTCGGACTTCAGGGAAACCAGCTTCCAGGTCAGGATCTTGCTGTTCTCTTGTTTCTAAGGCCTGTTCCTGCTGTCCAGGTCCTCAGGATGGTTTTTCTGACTTCTTCCCACACAGGGCTCTAGGCTGGGCTCCGTCAGTAGGGACTAGTATCAAGGGTGGGTTTATGGACCCCACTCCAGGCACAAGTTTCCACCCCTGCTGCTTCACTCCTTCCTCCTTCACGTTTGTGCTGCTCACTCTTCACCAGTCAGGTGCCAACTGCCAGCTCCAACTGCCAACTCTCCCTCTTAGCTTCCCAACATTCTAAACCGCCTCCAACTGTCACAGGGTTCTGGAATGTTCTGGAAGGTGCTGGTAGGTTCCAGGGGATGCTGGTGATGTCACAGGTGGCCACCATTTTGTGCTTCAGGCCCTCAGACAGAAGTTTCAGGGGTAGCTAAAATGGCTCCCTGAATCTGCAGCAACACGAAAAAGTCTGGTGGTTCCCAAAAAGGAAAAATTCAAACAGGGTTTGAGGCAAAAGTGGGACAAAATAAATAATGATGAGGAGGGACCACCCAAAGGGCTGACAGGTCTAACACGCGTCCCCCCCAGCTGAAAGTGGGGAGAGCTACCCAACCCCTTGGGAGTTCTCATCACTAAGGCGGAAATACCTTGAGAGACCGTCTGCATTGGCGTGGTCCACTCCAGGCCGATGTTCCACCTGAAAGTCCATTCCCTGTAGGGAAATAGACCACCTCAACAACTTGGGATTCTCCCCCTTCATTTGCATCAGCCAACGAAGGGGTCTGTGGTCGGTCTGAACTAGGAAGTGCGAGCCAAACAGGTATGGCCGCAACTTCTTCAGAGCCCATACCACTGCAAAGGCTTCACGCTCTATTGCACTCCACTTCTGTTCCCTGGGAAGTAGTCTCCGGGATAGGAAGACCACGGGTTGATCCAGACCCTCTTCATTGAGTTGCGATAACACTGCCCCAATGCCATGTTCTGATGCATCTGTCTGGACAATGAACTCCTTGGAAAAGTCTGGGGCCCTTAAGACCGGGGCCTCGCACATGGCTTTCTTCAATCTCTCAAAGGCTTGCTGACAAGCCTCCGTCCAGACTACCCGTCGAGGTTGTTTCTTGGACGTGAGCTCCGTGAGGGGGGCTACGATGGTACCGTACCCCTTCACGAAGCGGCGGTAGTATCCCGTGAGGCCCAAAAATGCTCGGACCTCAGTCTGTGTCTTGGGGGGTTCCCAGGCCATGATGGCCTCGATCTTCGCCTGGAGGGGTTGCACCGCTCCCCTACCCACCAAGTGTCCAAGGTACACTACCGACCCCTGCCCGATCTGGCACTTGCTGGCCTTGATCGTCAATCCAGCTTGTCTCAGGGCCTGGAGAACAGCTTGCAGGTGATGCAAGTGATCCTCCCAGCTGTTACTGAAGACGGCTATGTCATCCAGATAAGCAGCAGAGAAACTCTCCATTCCGGTGAGGATCTGGTTTACCAGGCGCTGAAACGTGGCAGGTGCGTTCTTGAGCCCAAAGGGCATCACACAGAACTGGTAGTGGCCATTGGGCGTGGAGAAGGCTGACCTTTCCCTTGCTCCATCAGTCAAAGAGATCTGCCAGTACCCAGAAGTAAGGTCAAAGGTACTTAGATATTGGGCAGCTCCCAGCCGGTCAATCAATTCATCCGGCCTAGGGATCGGATGAGCATCAGTTTTGGTCACTGAATTCAGTCCCCGATAGTCCACACAGAACCTCAGTTCTGGTTGGGCACCCGGTGGTGCAGCTTTTGGTACTAACACCACCGGACTGGACCAGGGGCTGCTAGAAGGTTCGATCACTCCTAGCTCCAGCATCTTAGTGACTTCACTTTGAATGCTGGCCTTCACCTTGTCGGACATCCGGTAGATCTTGGACTTCACAGGTGGGCTGTCTCCTGTGTCCACGTCATGGACGCACAGGTGAGTCCTACCCGGGACAAGGGAGAACAACGAGGAGTACTGCCCCAGGACCTGGCGACAGTCCTCCTGCTGTTCAGGAGTTAGAGATGGGGAGAGAATCACTCCCTCCACCGACCCATCCTTCTCTTGAGACGCAAACAGATCAGGGAGAGGCTCGCTTTCCACGTCCTCTCCTCCGTCAGTCACCATCATCAAGATGACTTCGGGCCTCTCGTGGTGGGGTTTGAGGCGGTTGGCATGCAGCACCCGCAGGGGCTGACGAGGGGTCTTCAGGTCCACCAAGTAGGTAGCCTTACCCTTCTTCTCCAACACCTCAAAGGGTCCTGACCAGCGATCCTGGAGGGCACTAAGCTCTCCCGGTTCGATCACCCACACCTTCTGGCCAGGCTCCAACTCCACCGGGTGAGCATTGTGGTCATACCACGCCTTCATCACTGCTTGGCTGGCTTCCAAGTTGTCAGAAGCTTGCTTCCACAACTTAGCCATTTGGCTCCGGAAGGCCAGCATGTAGCTCACCACATCCTGGGGAAGCTTTCTGGGAGTTCTTTCCCATCCGTCTCTCACCAGGTTGAGAGGTCCACGTACAGGGTGCCCATACAGAAGCTCGAAGGGGCTGAAGCCCACTCCCTTCTGTGGCACTTCCCTGTAGGAAAAAAGTAAACAGGGTAGGAGGACGTCCCATTTCCTCCGCAGGCTTTCAGGCAGACTTCTGATCATGCCCTTCAAGGTTTTGTTAAACCTCTCCACCAGACCATTGGTCTGGGGGTGGTAAGGAGTGGTGAACCGGTATGTCACTCCACACTCCTTCCACATCGCCCGCATATATGCTGACATGAAGTTGGTCCCCCTGTCGGACACAACTTCCTTGGGAAAACCCACTCGGGTAAAGATTCCCATCAGGGCCCTAGCCACAACAGGTGCTGTTATGGTCCTCAGAGGTATTGCCTCTGGGTACCGTGTGGCATGATCCACTAGAACCAGGATAAACCTGTGACCAGCTGTAGTTGGTGGATCTAACGGACCCACAATGTCGATGCCCACCCTTTCAAAGGGGGTGCTAACGACAGGAAGTGGTTCCAGGGGAGCTTTCAGCTTCACCCCTGTTTTCCCACTGGCTTGGCAAGACACACATGTCCGGCAGTAGGTATCGGACGACACTTTCATCTGAGGCCAATAAAAGTGTGGGACAAGACGGGCGAAGGTCTTGTCTTGCCCCAGGTGTCCTGCCAATGGTATCTCGTGAGCCAACTCCAGAAGGAAGGCTCGATAACGTTGAGGAACTACCAAGGCTCGTGACGATCCATGTAGGGGTGCCTTGGGTTCACTGTAGAGGAGGCCATCCTCCCAGTAAACACTGTAGTTCCCTTCAACGTTCCCTGCTGCCTGGGCTTCGGCCTGTCGCCTCAGCCCCTCAAGGGTAGGGCACTCCCTCTGGCCCTGGCAGAATTCCTCCCTGGACGGGCCTCCCTCCACGTGCCACTCGGCCGGGATGGGTAGGTCCTCCAGTTTGGTAACGTCCCCCACCGCAGACTCCTGGTCCACCACCTCCGGTGGCCTATCCGTCCTACGGGGTGTGGACGCCGAGGCAGGCTCCTCCTGTCCTCGGTTCTTCCCTTGACTGGCAGCTGGCTGGGCCTTTGTTCCAGGCTCCAGCCGAAACGAACTCCCTCTCCGGGTAGTCGCGGACCCTGTGCTCACACAGGCCCAGTCAGGTGTACCCAGCATCTCAGTGTGAGTCCGGTATTCCACCTCCTTCCAAGCGTTGTGCTCCATGTCATTCCCCAGTAGACAATCGACTGGCACGGCAGGGCTTACGGCAACTCGAAGTGAACCTGCAACCCCCCCCCATTCAAAGGGAACCTCGGCCACTGGATAGTGGCCTGTTCTGCCGTCAGCCATCGCGGCTGGGTGGAGTACATCGGGAATTACCTGCTCTGGAGACACCAGTTGGCTACGCACCATAGTCATACTGGCTCCTGTGTCTCTCAGAGCCTCCCCTCTTTGGCCGTTGATGGTGACCCACTGCCCATACTTTGCGGTATTTGCGGGCACCTGGATCTTGGGAACCATCTCCCGTTCTCCCAGGGACACTAAAGTGACACCCGCCCACTCCCTTCCCTTAGTTAAGGGCATCTCCTCCCCGAGCACTACACTAGCTACTCCGGGGGTCTTTCCTCCAGTGGGAGGGGGTGGTCGTTTCAAGCACTTCGGATCTCCTTTATAGTGTCCAACGCCACCGCACTCATAGCAATGGACAACCCTTGGCTGCTGACTCTGGCCAGGATTAGGGTTTCTGGGCGGGTTAGCCTTAGGGGTGAATCCTGTTCCCTTCCCTTGGAAGTTATTTTGGGGGCCTTTGGAGAACTCCTTTTTCTTTTCCCCTCCCTCTTTCTTCTGGGGGGCGCCCTGTCCGGCCTTTTGAGTATCCCCTCCAGTCCCCCTTGTGGACACCCGGGTACTAGCCCAAATGTCCGCCTCCTCAGCAAGCTTCCGGGGATTGGTCAGCTTGCTATCCACCAGGTGTTGCCGCAGTTCAGGGAAACATTTCTCGAGCAGGTGTTCCTTCAGTACCAGGTCAAACAGCCCCTCGTAGTTCCTCACTTCACTGCCCTGAATCCAACCTTCCATTGCCTTCTTTGCATAGTCCAGGAAGTCCACCCAATTCTGCGTGCCCAGTTTGTGACTACCCCTGAACTTCTGTCTGTACTTTTCAGGTGTTAGTCCAAACTTTCTGATGAGCGCCAGTTTCATGGTGGGGTAGTGGGTCTGCTCATCCTCCTCGAGGGCCAATAATGCATCCCTACCAGCTGGAGGCATGTACTTGTACAATCCCCCTCCCCAGTACTTCTCTGGAACCCCATGGGCCCTCAACGAGACCTCATAGGCCGCTAGCCACTTGGCGATATCGTCGCCCACTCCATAGCTAGCTACTATGTCCTTTGGCAGGTATGGTTTAGGTTCCCTGGTGATCTCTTGGGTTTGGCTGCCACCATTAGGAACAGGTTGTGCCCCGATTCTCAAGATCTGAAGATCTATTTCTTTCAGTCGTAATTCATGGGCCATCCTCTGCTCCTCCTTCTCCTTCTCCAGCCTTGCTAAGTCCCATGTGAGCTGTCTTTTCTCCCTCCGGTCTGTTAGCTCCACTTCAGACAAGCCACCGCTAGAGGCACTGCTGCCCTTCCTAGAAATGGTTCTGGGCCCTGCTGACAGGTTCCCCACCTCAGGTTGGTACATCTCAGCCCCCTCGGTGTCAGGCTCTCTATCCCTGTCCTCCTCCTCAGCCTTGCTTTCCCGTCGTGCCTCCCCCCAAGCCCTTAAGCTGGTTTGGAGTGCACCCTTCTTTGCTCCTGGGGGACAGTACACCCCCTCCCGCTGGCAAAACTCCCTGAGTTGGGCCACAGTGTACGTTTCTAGATTTTCTAGTACAAACTCCATCTTGCCCACTCAGGTCAGAGGACAGTTATTTGCAGTAACAATGCAGGGGGGGTACCTTTAATAATACCTCCTCCCACCACCAGAGTAAATTTGGAAAAAAAAACAAAAACCCACAATTAGGAAGGCCGCTCTTGAGAAAACTCCCGGTGTAGGCCTATGGACTACCCACAGTGATTGTTGAGTATGCGTAGGCACAGCTCAATCCCACCACTGAACACCAATTTATGTTGGAAAACCACACTCCCACACTGAAAGGGTGGTGGTGATCTTCCGGACACACTGTGGTAGCTTGGCTCGAGTGGTCAGGAATCAGGCTCCGTGCTAAGCATACGACATACCCAAACAATAACCATGCGTGCATCCGTTCCAAAAACGACTCTACACCGTAAAAATTATGAAAATAACTTTCGTTATCTGCTTTTTCTCTTAGTTGCTGATTGGAGAAAATAAATAACAATCACAATATACAAACTTTTTAGAAAGTGCAGGTCAAATAAATACTGGCTTAATGATTCAATAAATAGGGGTGATCATAAATAATGAAGGCATAAATAAAAGTGCAATACAGACAGGCAATTAAATATTCCGAGGCAATAAATACTGTAACCAATAAATATTGTGCATCAATAAATACTGTGGACCAATAAATACAGTGGAACAATAAATAGGTTAAATACAATAAACACAATGCCCCTAATAAATACTTAAAAGCTGACAGTGACACTCATGGAATCAGATCACTTTTGAATTCCTAAGGGCTGATTTGGCCCAGGCACAGCTTGTGGGGATGTGGAAGGCTTGAGGGTGTCTACTCCCTGGCTGGGACAAGGCTGAGGCCTAAACTGAGGTAGATAAAGGGGGAAAATACCAGAGACCTGGCTCTCTCTCCACACAACTTCTCTAGATTTGTCCCATTTCACCCCTGGCACAGTCAGGTTGGTTCCAGCACCTCCCTAGCCCCTTAGAGCAGTCTCTCAGGTCTCCACAGGGCCTTAGGCGCCCTCTACTCCACTTACTGCCCTTTTTCTGATGCTCCGACGCCGCTGGAGTCGTGTCGATGCCGTGAGGCGGTTCCGGTTCGATGTCGGCGGCCTCGGCACAATGTCAGTTCTCTGACGACGCCGGCAGGCGGCTCCGGTCTCGATGTCGGCGGCCTCGGTTCGATCTCGACCTCCGATTCGATGGCGTCGGGCAGTCTTACTCGATGTGGACTTCGGGCGGCTCCGGTCCGATGGCGACCTCGGATTCGATGACGTCGGCCGGCCTTGCCTCGATGTCGACTTCCGGCGGCCCCGAAGTGCGATCCTCACTCCCGACCTCCGGTGTCCCTCTCCTTAGGTTTCCGGCGACTCCGGAGTGCGACCTCCACTCCCGACCTCCGGCCCGATCCTCACAGGTTCCGGTGACTCCGGAGTGCGATCCTCACTCCCGACCTCCGTTGCACTTCACCTCGGTCTCCGACGACTCCGGAGGGCGGACTTCACTCCTCCGATGACGCCGCTCACTCGACCTCGGGTGACTTCCTCCTCGACCTCTGGTATTCCTCACGACCTCTGACGGCGCCCTCTCTCGACCTCTGGCGGCTCCGGGTACGACGTCTGCTTTTCCAGTCAGCGCCGCTTCTCCACCTCGGGCTCCAGGTCTTAGGCTACTCGACGTCGGACTTCAGGGAAACCAGCTTCCAGGTCAGGATCTTGCTGTTCTCTTGTTTCTAAGGCCTGTTCCTGCTGTCCAGGTCCTCAGGATGGTTTTTCTGACTTCTTCCCACACAGGGCTCTAGGCTGGGCTCCGTCAGTAGGGACTAGTATCAAGGGTGGGTTTATGGACCCCACTCCAGGCACAAGTTTCCACCCCTGCTGCTTCACTCCTTCCTCCTTCACGTTTGTGCTGCTCACTCTTCACCAGTCAGGTGCCAACTGCCAGCTCCAACTGCCAACTCTCCCTCTTAGCTTCCCAACATTCTAAACCGCCTCCAACTGTCACAGGGTTCTGGAATGTTCTGGAAGGTGCTGGTAGGTTCCAGGGGATGCTGGTGATGTCACAGGTGGCCACCATTTTGTGCTTCAGGCCCTCAGACAGAAGTTTCAGGGGTAGCTAAAATGGCTCCCTGAATCTGCAGCAACACGAAAAAGTCTGGTGGTTCCCAAAAAGGAAAAATTCAAACAGGGTTTGAGGCAAAAGTGGGACAAAATAAATAATGATGAGGAGGGACCACCCAAAGGGCTGACAGGTCTAACAGTCTACCTTTACCATCAGCAAGAACTCGCTGACCTTGTCCCCCAAGCACACGTGTAGTGGCCTAAAAGACGGGTTGTATTTATGGACAGGAGTACCAAGCAGACAGAAGAAGTAATAATCTGTTTGGATTCTGTAATTTGGGGACCTATTCAGAAATGAGTTAGGATTAACCTTGCTGGTGAAAACCTGCAGAATGAGACTTTCCGGAGTGATGCTTAGATCCTTGCGCCTTCTGTTTGGAACCAGAATGGTTCCGCCCTGCCTCACTTTCTTGTGCTTTGACTAACCCAAAGATTCTGACCAGGAAGTGGAGTGGTTGGGGAATAGCATTGTGATAGGGACTGGACCTGGTTGCACGACTTGGACCGTGAACAGGACCTGTATGATATCCAAGACTACTTCTTATGATAAGAGATGTGGCTTTTCTCTGTCATTTCTGGGGCAGCACAGAATCAGCGAAAAGATACACGATGACAGGTGTGGGAGGACTGCGGAAATGTATCCAAATCCACTCTGGTGTTTGGGGGATATTCTAAAGTTGAGGTAAGAAGCATTTAACAGAAACAGAAACAGACACACACACACACACACACACACACACAGCTATGATTTACTTCTAGTTGGAAAGAGATATTGCTGGACCACCTAGCCTATTAAAGAGGTGCTTACTTGCAAAAAATAAGTCCTGAACTCTATGGGGAGCATGAACTCAAAAGGTGTCAGATGACTTCAGCGTACTCTTAAGTTCGATTTGTAGTAACACTGACTGGTACGGATATTGTGGACCAAGTACTGAAAGCACATTCGGTGTGGGTCAACTTCTGATAACTGGGACTAGGAAAAAAAAGTTCTTCAATCAAGCAGCATGGGGCATAAGCAGGGGACCAGGCATTTCAGATAAGTAGTCGGTTGAAAGGAGAGACTCCTGCCGCAAAAGAAAAAATAACGTGCAGTCTGGCGCTTGCACAGCTACTATGCAAACATCTAGCCCCCTCTGTGGAGGAAAAAAAGCTTATCTAATTGGAAGTTCAGCGGGGATGACAAGGGGGTAGGTGAGCAAGGGAGAAAAGCAAGTACCTTATCCATGCAGTGTTTCCCATGTACTTGGTCTCGCACATTTTTGATTTGCCCTGCAAATGCTTCAGCTCACTCACACTGCCATGGAGAATAACCGTTCAGCATAAAGGAAGGTAGGCTCACGGATTCCATAGAAAACCGTAAACAAACTAACCATATGTTGTTCAGTTACATATAAGATCAGTCAATTTTGTGAAACATCTACAGTACCTCATCGAAAAGATCACAAGATCTGTAAGGTGGTCCCCTCTCAGACACAAAGCCAGCAAATGCCATTCCGTTAAGAACTTTAGTGAGGAAGTCATTCTCAATTAATCCACGCTGTCCCAGGAAAGCTGCCTGCAAAGGTAGGGAAGGACTTCAATTATTGTACATAGTAAATTATTGATTCAAAAACATTACCACAGCAATCTTAAAACAAGCATTTTCAATGCAATAGGTCTTGCATTATTAAAGTTTGAGCTGTTGGCATTGCTAATAATAATGCAACACCAATAGCAGCTCAAAGATTCAGTAATGTGAGACCTATTGCATTGCAATTTCTTTTTTTTTATATATAGCACGAACTTGAGTGAAAGGTGTGTATTTATGTTGCATTGCACAACCAAGAGAGAAAAGAACATTTCACCAAAAAGGATTGGTGGGAAAGGGGTCTTAAATTTAAAGGACAGTGAGGCGATTCCAGACAGAGATCCTGCTGCACTTCGGGGAATTACCTTTCTGTAAATCACATGAAGACCAGGCTGCTTTTGGTGTTTGGGGAGCCAAAAACTAGTAGTAGTCGGCCAGTGCAATTTTTTTAATTTTACATTTTATATAGTGTCACTCTACCTGTGAAATGGGGTTAATGCACTTTACAATGAACAAACAACAATTTTCTTTACATTTAATCGTAAGGGAATAAAATAAGGGAAGAGAGAATTAATTAAACGATCGTCAAGTACATCATTTGAGTGCAACATCTTCTTCCAAAAAGGTAGGAATGGATAATGAGATGTGTGTGGTTGTGTGTGTGGTTGTGTGTGTGGTTTTGTGTGTGTAGTTGTATGTGTAGTTGTGTGTGGGGCTGTGTGGGAGGCTGTGTGGGAGGCTGTGTGGGTATGGTTGTGTGTGGTTGTGGTTGTGTGTGTGATTGTGTGTGTGTGCTTGTGGTTGTGTGTGGTTGTGTGTGAGTGTGGTTGTGTGTGTGCTTGTGTGTGTGTTGTGGTTGTGTGGGTGTGGGTGTGTGGTTGTGTGTGAGTTGCGTGGTTGTGGGTGTGTGGTTGTGTGGTTATGTGTGGTGTTGTGTGTGTGTGTTGTGTGTGTGGCTGTGTGTGTGGTTGTGTGGTTGTGTGTGTGTGGTTGTATGTGTGGTGTGTGTGTGTGGTGTGTGGTTGTGTGGGTGTGGTTGTGTGTGTGTGTGTGTGTGTGTGTGTGTGTGGTTGTGATTGTGTGGTTGTGTGTGGGTGTGTGTGTGTGATTGTGTGGTTGTGTGTGGTTGTGTGTGTGTGTGTGTGTTTATGTGTGTGTGTGGTTGTGTGCATGTGTGGCTGCATGTGTGGTTGTGTGTGTGGTTGTGGTGGTTGTGTGTGTGGTTGTGGGGGTTGTGTGTGTGGTTGTGGTTGTGGGTGTGTGTTGTGGGTGTGTGTTGTGTTTGTGGTTGTGTGTGTGGTTGTGGTTGTATGTGTGTGGTTGTGTGATTACACATCACATAATTACACTGTATTCAATACAACAAAAATACACTCCACATACCACTCAGTACTACATAATTGCACGTCACATAATTACTCTCTACTTAATGCAAGATAAATACACTCCACACAATACCACTCTGTGCCACATAATAACACAACACGTAATTACACTGTACTCAATGCAACATAAATACACACCTTTCACTCAAGTTCGTGCTATATTAAAAAAAACAAAAAAACAATTGCAATGCAATAGGTCTCACATTACTGAATCTTTGAGCTGCTATTGGTGTTGCATTATTATTAGCAAGGCCAACAGCTCAAACTTTAATAATGCGAGACCTATTGCATTGGCACAGATAAGGATAACATTCAGCGCTCAGTAGAATTAGGAGCGTCTCTCCAGCTTGGGGAATCCGGGAGGGCGAGGGGCTTCAAAAGCTGCTGCACTTCCTACACCCGCGCCCCTCACCCCACCAGGGCTCCAGTAACTCGATTCAAGATGCAGACCCTCTGAGGGGGCACCTGTAGGAAACTTAGCGTCTCCAAAGTACAACGGGTGGGCGTGACGTCTGGTGATGGCGTACACTGACAGCGATGTATCGACAGGCGATGCCAGTTATCTACACTGACACAACCAGATAGCAATAGAACCAATACAAACCGAGGGAAACTGGGCAAAAGTAGGCGAGATTTGTAAACTCAAGTGAAGTGCCCTGCATTAACCCATCCGTCCTTGTCTGCACCAGTTGCAGAGAAGGAGGAGCGGCAAGCTTGCTCCAGGGGCGGATTTGAAGTCTCAGATTACTTTCACGGCTTACCCCAGGAAAGGGATTCACGGGCCCGACGCTGGGCGCTCTGCGCTGTAGCGTAATGGCAGTATAAAGCACAGTGTAATGTAGGGTAGTGGGTTATGTAACCTTAAGTGTTACCCCATCCTCACTACTTCCATACTTATCCCTGGCTCCAAGCCCAGCTTGCCTAGAGTTCACTTCCGCACAGAGTGCACTCGGATGCCGGGTGCTTTTGACGTATGCTGCCCCTGGGTCCAGCTATCCCCCTGCCCCCGGCAGTTCCATCCGAAGAGGGTTCGGGGTGCATGAGGTGCCCTGCGGCTCTCCTCCGGTCAGTGCCCCATGGCTGCCACTGGCGCCCTGCCGCTTCCTCGGAGGACGTGGAGCGGAAACGTGCGTCTGCCACCACAGAGCGGTGGGAGCTTGGAAGGGAGGTGGAGAGGCATGGAGAGGCTCGGAGAGCCAGCAGACATGCGCAGGCCTGGGAGTTCCACCCTTTAGGAGAGCGGTGCTCACTGGGCGCTCGCCAGACCTCCAGTCACCAGAGTCTAGCCGCTCACCCTTTGGCCATTAGACACACCTGTGGAGACCCCTGTTTCACCCAAGGCCACCCCCCCTTGTTAGTGGTTTAGCACTTGACAATTCATTTTGCGCTCCACAATGTTTGTTTGTTTCCATAGCTTCTCTAGCGAAAATGTAAGCAATAAATGTTAAAGTTTTATTAGTAAAAAAAAAACAAGCGGCACTGAGCTATTGTAAAAAAACACACGCCCGCGAGAGGTGCGCGTGCGCCACTGCGAGGCATATGTTTTCAATTATGGCTCCCGTGTCTGGGCACGATGATTGAAAACATATGGACTGTGGTGCGCGTTACAGACACCAATAGGCCGTGGGCGGAGCAATGCGCCCGCCTTTGGCCTATTGAGTGCTCTGTTGAAACGCACTCAAAGCCCAATTACAGACCCCAAAACAGAAAACACACGCATGAGTGTGTGCGATTCCAGTATCCATTTCTGAACCCCGGACAAAAGGACTCTCGCCTGCGCGAGCACTGCTGTGCAGTGCAACGCAGGTCGCGAGACCTAAAAAGAACACTTGCGACACATACTTTTGGCTGGACTGCTACTTTCAGGCAGAAAGCTCTTTGGGGATCAGTGATCTCCATAATAAACGTTACATTCTTGAAAGCATCTCATCTGTTCATGCCCCACTTATTTGCCCGTGGCAATCAAGTGCAATGAATCTACCCTTTTCCACATATTTGGAGGCGTTTAGAGGCAAAATCCAATGTTTCATGTCCACGAGGGCAGGTGTGTAAATTAACTAAGCTTGAAAGGGAACAAGAGCTGGTTTTGTGTTTGTTCATTGAGCAGTCCAATTGCTACCTATCGATGACGTTAAGGGATGGCTGGCACAGCTCAGATAGCTATAGATTTTGATATTCTTGGTTAACATTTGCAAGGACATTCATTCAGTCTTAAAGCTTTACTTAAACAAAAATGTAGATCACATCACACTAAAATTGCTTCATTAGTTCTCGTGTGCTTTCATAAAAAGGTATAAACAAATAATCTATTTTAGTGAAACTGCCCAGCATTAGAAAGACTCACTACAGCAGTGAGCTTAGAGATATAAGGGATCACGTACATTTTAGGGGAAAAAATCTAAACCAGCAGTCTCACGTTTTGTTTTTAGCAATTCCTCCATTGACTCCCTGTTCTTTACCTTAGACCTTTTTTCAGTTTTCTCAGGTCCCAGTCCAAAGCCGTTGCTATACGGAGCAGTCTCACGCACGCAGAGTGGAAGACTGACGTGAAGTTGGTTTATAAAGAAAACGCAAAAAAATGATCTGCGGGGGCAGTGAGGTATTCCACGTGCGCAGTGAAGAGCTCTAATTGGCTCACTGTGTGGACTGTGTTTACCGCGGAGTCCAGATGCACAGTAAATGTCGCCTGAACTAGAAGATGTGATAAAAGAGACAACTCAGTATCGTTACCAAGGACTTTTTATTGTAAATACATGGTTAATTCTGTTGATCTGCACTGGGTGGGTTCAGTAAACCCCTTTTGTGTTGCCATTCATTCACTCATTTCTTTCCATCTTTTCTTTAATACGAAGAGAACAAAGGATCGATTTCAGTGACTAAATGGGATATGCTCATAAAAAATATTTTCAGAAAGACCAAGAGCTTTATTGTGATTAAGATTTATTTTAGCCTTTAAAATGCAACAGTTCTAGATTATTTGTATCTTCAGGCATCTCTTTCACACATTAAGGGCCAGACATACAAAGAGTAGGAATAGCCATTTCCGAATAGCGATTTTATTAAAATCTTTTTGTTTCATGCTTGTAATTTCTAGTGGGTCGCAAATCGACCTCCCTCATGAATAATAACGAGGTAGTTTGCAGTTTGACCAATTAGAAATGCCTGCCATCACATGGATGGTGGCCTGGTGAGGTGAGCAGAACACCATTTCTATGATTGCCGTTGTATAATTGTTTGTTGAAATGTAACCAGCGGCGGTCGGTGCAGGTAAGCGCCGCGGGGCAATGTCGACAGACGATGGAATATAATTTGTTTAATTTTCCCTATTCCGTCGTCTGTCGACATGCCCATGCCCTCCCCCTCGCCCCACTGCACTTACCAGCACTAACCGCCACTGAATGCAACACATTTTCCTTAACCCCTTCAGTGCCCATGACAAGATAGTCTCGTCATGGAGCGCGGTTGCGCTGTGCCCATGACAAGACTATCTCGTCATGAACCCCGCCTGCTAATTCAACGCCCGGCACAGAGCGGGGAAAGGGCGGGGCACTGAAGAGGTTAAAGGAAAATAGGATGTGTTCCAAAAACAAAAAAATTAACATTTTGTTTTCATTGTTTTTTTTTTTTTTTTTTTTTTTTTTTTTTTTTTTTTGAAACCGTTTATTACATCCATAAAAAGGTTACAGTTATGGGCCTACAACCGCACGGCCGGCCGCTAGAGCATCACAAATATAGTACACACAGACAGTAAAAGTCTCTCAGCGGTGCACAGTAGAAACACAGGAGTAATCAACGGTGCAGGCCTCACGGCGTCCTGCCACAGAGTACGGTTTCATTTTAAAGACTAACAACAACAACAAAAACCACAACCGCAAGGCAACCCAAGATTCAAGGTGACAACACTTGCTCCATAGTGGGGGATCCAGAGTGGCAGGAAAGATCTGAAGAGGGGGATGGGAGGAGATCAGGGACTGGGGGGCCGCGTGCCCGCGGCCGAGCAAGGGGGTCCAGCTAGGGAGACGGAGCAGGCGAGGCAGCCGGCAGCTGTGGCGGCTCACAAATGCCCCCACGGTAGGCGTTCCAGGGGCCCCAGAGTTTCACCCACGCCCCAGGCTTACCCCTCGCCACATACACCACCTTTTCACGGAACATACACCAATCCATGTGCTCTTTCCAGGCCGACACCGCAGGGGGCCTCTGGGATCCCCACAATTGAGCAATATCACGTTTCGCTATCATGTATCCCAGAGTCACCCACCGCGTCTGCGGAGCCAAATAGTCATTCGGTTCCCATACATTCAACAAGCACCTCCTCGCTTCAGGCAGCAGCGCTACACGCGTGACCACACGCAGGACCTCATGCACACCACGCCAGAATCGCTCCACCTTCGGGCACTCCCACAGTATATGCATAAAAGTCGCCAACGCACCACAGCCACGCTTACACAGTCCGTCCACGGCATAACCCATACGTAGAAGCCGTGGCCCCGTCACGTAGACCCGGTGAAGGATCTTGAGCTGGACGAAACGAAGGCGAGCCGGGATGGCCACCTCTTTTGGAGAGGCCACCGCGGACATCCAATCCTCGTCGTCCAGCTCCAGCCCGTCGGCCACCCAAGCTTCGCGCAGACTAGTCAACAGGCACGATCTATCATTAATCAGCTTCTTATATATGAGGGAGATCGTGCTGTCCGGGACATGGCCATCTAGCACTCTGTCCTCCAGGGGGGAAGACTCCGGAATGGATGCAACATCCGGGAAGACGGAGCCCAGCGCATGGCGGACTTGTAGGTACCGAAAGTACTCACTGCCCTGCAGCTGGAACTCCGCCTGCAGCGTCTCAAAAGTTTTGAATCCCCCCCTCGTCCAGAGATCCCCCACTGTGCTGATTCCGATCGTGTCCCACTTCTCGAAGCCCTTTGATGTCCACAGGGAGCCCAGCCTCTCGGAGGCATACAGTGGAGACGCCCGGGTCAAACGGTCCTTCCACCCCATAGCTGCATTTGCCGCGTGCCAAACCCGCACCATGACACGCGTCGGTCCCGTCAGACGGGAGTCGGGCGCGCCAGAGTACAGTGCTCGATTGTAATCGCCACCGGGAAGGAGCATCTTGTCCATCTCGAATGCCGGGTTCAGGGCGGGCCCGTAAAGGCCATGATTAATTGCAGCTAGCTGGGAGGCCCAGTAATACCGCTTAATGTCCGGGAGGGCGACCCCTCCATCGTACCACGGGAGCGTCAGTTTAGCCAGAGCAATACGCGGCCTCCCGTCCCAGAACAGGCGCCGCTGAAGGCCCTCCACCTCACGAAAGTAGCTTGCCGGGACCATGTCCATAGTGTTCTGGAGGGCATAGAGGAAGCGCGGCAAGGACATCATTTTAAACAAGGCCGCTCGACCGAGCGGCGAGAGCGGGAGACGCCGCCAGCGCACCACATCCTCCCTCAAACGCTGGAGAGGGGGCAGCAGATTCCGCTCATAGCGGGCCTCCGGGTCAAGAGTGATATATATACCCAAGTACCGGAAACCCTGGGAGGCAATCTGGATCGGGCAGTCCCGCGGCAGGACCGGAGCCTCCCCGGAGAGTACGTAGACACAGGATTTCGCCCAGTTAATGACTAGGCCTGAGTTGCGACCGAAGGAGCGCAGCACATCAACTAGGACGATCAGGGACTTGCGCGGGGAGGCGAGATACAAAAGGATATCGTCCGCGTAGAGGGACACACGGTCCTCGTGCTCGGGGGTCCAGCGGAGACCCCGGATGGAAGGGTGCCACCGCAGCCACTCCGCCAGGGGCTCCAGGGCCAGGGCAAACAGAAGAGGCGACAGGGGACAACCCTGTCGCGTGCCCCGTCCCAGCGCGAACGGGGTCGACACACGCCCGTTCACCACCACCTGCGCCATTGGGCCCGAATATAGTAATTTGACCCAGCTGATGAAACCCGGGCCGAACCCAAACTTCGCGAGCATCGCCCAGAGATATGGCCATTCGAGCGTATCAAACGCCATGGTGGCGTCCAAGGACGCCAAGATGGCTGGCTCCCGCACAAATGGAACACGCGCAAGCACGCCGTGCAAGCGCCGTAGATTAAGCGCCGTGTTGCGGTGCGGGATAAAGCCCGATTGGTCTTGGTGGACCAAATCGCCCACCACGCCAACCAACCGGTTAGCCAACACCTTGGCGAGGATTTTGGGCTCCGCGTTCAAAAGCGAAATCGGCCGATAGGATGTGACCCGTTCACGGGGCTTTCCCTCCTTATGGATCACCACAATTGTAGCCAGACGCTGGTCCGGCGGGAGGGAGCCCTGCGAGTGAGCCGCGAGGAACATCGCACGCAGGTGGGGCGCCAGCACATCCGGGCGTAGCTTATATAGCTCAATGGGAATGCCATTGGGGCCCATGGCCTTGCCAGATGAAATCGAGCGAATAGCTGAGGCAATTTCGTCCGAGGTGGGGGGGACGTCCAGCGAGTCTCTGTCTTCCGCCGTAAGGGAGGGGAGTGCAATATCCTGAAGCAGGGCAAAGGAGTCCGCTTCCGAACAGGAAGAAACAGGGGAGTAGACTCCGCGGAAATAATCCGCGAAACAGGAGACAATGGCTTCCGGCTCCGTGGCACACGCACCATCCACGCTCTCAATCAAAGGCACCACTCGGCTCGCTCTCTCTCTCTTATCCAACCACGCAATCAATTTACCGGCCTTATCACCCACATCGTACAAGCGCCCCTGCTGCTCTCTACCAAGGCCCCTGGCCGCCTCCGCGACGAGGGCCCGGTAGGCCGCCTGCTTTAACTGCAGAACATGTAACTTGGCGTCTGTTACCCCGTTCTCCAGGTCACCCTCCAATTCCGCAATCTCGGCCTCCACCCGGGTCACCTCCTCCCGCTCGCGCCGCCGGGCATTGGCAATAAAGGAGAGGGCCTCCCCTCTAAGAACCACTTTGAAAGCCTCCCATAGGGAGAGGGCAGATGGGACCGACCCCTCATTCTCCTCAAAATAGCGCTGCAAGGATGTGATCAAGTCTGCACGAATGGAGGGGTCGCGCAGATACCAGGCGTTAATCGGGGCCACCCTGCCATCCCCCCTCGGGATGACATCGAAATGCAACAACAATGGGGAGTGGTCTGAAATACCCCGTGCCAGATGGCGCACCTCTCCCACCCTCCCCGCATGGGCCGCTGGGACAAGGATGTAATCAAGCCGCGAGAGACTGCCATGGGCCCCCGAGTGGAAGGTGTATTGTTGCAATACGGGATGCTTTAGGCGCCAACAATCCACCAGGCCCAGTGTGTCTAACAGGCCAGGCAGCCACGCCTGTGCCCGAGGGAGGTCCCTAGGGGGATGGCGATCCATAGATCCAGATACAACCGCATTAAAGTCCCCTCCCACCACCAAGAGGCCACTCGGAAGTTCCAGAAGGAGGCGCCCCAGGTCCGCAAATGTAGTGGCCTGTAGCCCAGGCGGGACGTACACCGACACAAAACTGAACACTCTACCCTCCATACGTCCCGCCAGAGCAGTGTAACGTCCCCTCTCATCGTGGTGCACCTCATCAATCTCCAGCGGGAGCGAGTTCCTAATCATAATACCCACCCCCCGCGAGCCCGAGGTGAAGCCAGAGTGGGCCGCCAAGCGATATCCCCTCCGATTCATTGCATGAAAGGTGTTACCTATAAGGTGCGTCTCTTGCAGAAAGACAACATCTGGTGAAATACGTTTTAAATACTGCAGGACCACACCACGCTTAATCCTATCCCCCAGACCGTTAACATTCCATGACAACACCGTCAAGTCCCTACCCCCCATCATACGTCGAAACAATCGGTCGTCCCCCACCGAGCAGTCTAAAGACAACAAAACAGCTGCAGGATTGCCTTGCGGTACAAACAAACAACACACCCCCCCCACCCCCCGGTCCCAACAAAACTCCCCCCTCCCTGCACCCCTGCATGAGCCCAGACAGCCCCCCCAAAGTGCAGTGTGCCTGTCGCCCCATAGCTAAATACTAACTAGTCCCCCAGAGGAGGAGGGAAGCCCCCAGCAGGCCCCACACGACCTCCATGGGAGGGGAACCTACAGAAGCAGTATGTGGTGAAGGAACAATGTCCCGAGCAAGGCAATACAGTCATCCCTCAATTCTGATCCAGCGGGCCCTCCTCGCCAGCCGCGCTCCCCCCACCCCCCCGGCCCCGATCCCCAGGCAAGGCGTCCAACCAGTCCCCAGCCGCCTCGGGCCGGTCGAAGAAGTGCGTGCGACCATCCACCTCCACCCGCAGCTTAGCCGGGAAGAGCATTGAGTACTTAAGATTTAGGTCCCTTAAACGACGTTTGACGCCAATAAAGCTCTGCCGCTGCTTCTGGACCGCCGGAGTAAAGTCTGGGTAGAAGTTGACGTCCATGTTGTCCAACCTGACCGGTCCCTGTTGCCTGGAGGTCTGGAGGATGGCATCTCGGTCCCGAAAATTAAAGATTCGGGCAATAAGGGGCCGTGGCGGGGCACCGGTCTTAGGGCGGCCCCCGGGGACGCGGTGGGCACGTTCCACCGCAAAAAACTTACTCAGCCCCCGGGGCTGGAGGTGGGTCAGGATCAAGTCTTCCACGAAGAGGTCCGCCGCCTCCGCCTCACGTCCCTCCGGCACACCAATAATGCGGATATTATTCCTCCGGGCGCGACCCTCGGAATCCTCCAGTCGCCGGTCCATCAGGGCGCTCGCCTGGCCAAGCCGGCGCACCTCCTTCTGGAGGGCCACCACGTCAGTCGTGAGGCTCGTTGTGGTGTGGGTCAGGGAGTCGACTCGGTCATTCGTTTTTGACAAGTCCGCCCTCACAAGTCCCACATCCACCAGGACCGAGTCAATTTTCTGCGACAAGGTGTCAAAACGCTGGTCCACTGAGGCCTTCAGTTCAGCGATGGCGCCCATGACGTCCCGGAGGGTTAGATCCACTGGATGGGCGGGTGCCTCCGTCGGGCCCACCGGGGATGACCGCGTTGTCTCCGGAGAACCCCTTTGGAGCGTGTAGCGGTCCATACTATTGGCCTGGTGCGCCGTACCACGGCGGGTCGTCTTCACCTTCGCCCGGTCGCCATCTTGTTTGGTGGCCATGCTGGCCCTTCCACCGTCGCGCCAAGATCTCCAAACGGGCCGTCACACCAGATCACGGGTGTCAAGGGGGGGCGACCACAGAGCTGCGGGTCGATCCACCGCAGGCGGGTCAGCTGGGCACCGGGACAAGGCAACACCACCGCACCCCGCTCCGCAGCCCGACCTCGCCAGAGAGCAAGGAGGGCGCAAAAGCGAAAGTGAAAGTGCGGGGTACGCGAGTCGCCCAGCCCCGCTCGCCGCTGTTATTCACCTTGTCCCCGGATCTCGCCACTACTCCAATCCGGGGGGCCGGCGAGGAGAAGGCCGCAATCTTCAGGCGATGTTCCCACCGGTGTTCGGGGTCCGATTCGAGCCCAAAAAACGGGTAATGCCTCAGCTCGGGTTCCCCGACACAGTCCCCTTAACAAGGACAGGATATTTCCAGGATTTATTCAGGAGGTCGCGGAGGTCCACGGGAGCCTCGCACCTACGCGGCCATCTTGGTTGCGCGCTAGGCTCCTCCTCCTTTGTTTTCATTGTTATAAGAGAACGCAGTGGTCCGTGGAACTACTGCCTGCTCCTAAAAAATGTTTTTCCAACATTCGCAAGGGGGAAGTGGTTCCATGTGGACCCCCTCCAATTTGCAGATGAATTACCACCAACTCTGAGTTGGTGGTAAAATATCAAGGATTTGCAGCCACATTTCGGTAGCAAAACCTCGATACATAACACTGCAAATCTCTATATTTGGAAGGGATGCTCCTGAAATAACTATTTCTACACCCAAACAGCAATTCTGGAGAGTCGCACTTTGGATGCACATCTGGAAAAGCATTTTGTGAATCAGGTCATTTGAGTCAGCAAAATTGCATCATACATATGGCCCTTATAACATGTTTTTGACACTTAACAGCCAAAACCCTGGAAATAAAGCAATGGATAGCGCATACCTTAATCGTTGTAAGAATACATACTGCGTGGAAAAACTTTAACCAAGATCAATGCTCCGAAATGAAACTGCACCTGAAATAATATTTTACCTTGTGGAAATGTATGACTGGTTCGGCATGAATTCGGATGAGCTGCAGACATGATCTGTATCCCTGGAAAATCTGTGCAAATAATCTCAGAAAGATGGCTCGCACTTCTTTATCCTATAAAACATTCAGAAATTGGGTGAGCTCAGCACCTTAAAAAGACAAGATACATACATTTTGATCAAGGGGTATTCTTTGTATGGATTTCCACTGGTGATTTGCAAAATATTTCACAAAATAACTTTTTTACATATCCCATCTCATGACTCCACATTTGTTTTCAAACGTTTTGTGGACGGCATGTCTTGTCAATCTCTGTGGACTTGTTATGGTTCAGTTGGTGACATGAACAATAAATGAATGCATAATTTCAGAGGTTCTTGATTCTTATTAGAACATTACAATGTTGAGCACTCTATTGAAGATAATGGAGTGCTCCAGGCTTCTAATGGTAAGCCCAGAATTCCAACATTCCAATGTTGTCGTTCACAGCTGTTGCTGTAAACAAAGGCCTCACAGAACCCAAGGGGACTCTGTGAGACCTTGGTTTTATTTCTTAGAATATTCTGGCCTCTAGTGGGGGAATGTTCTAATAGCCGCACAGCTGTCCATAGCTGGGCTATACCGCCATTAAAGTCCTGCTCCCAACGCTGGAGCGGGCCTTTAATGGCTGGTATAGCCCACTACGGCAGGCTATTTTAGAACACTGTAATTTTGAGCGCTCTATTAAAGACAATGGAGTGCTCTGGGCTTCTAATGGCTGGTAGAAGCTCAGAGAGAAACATTTTGTTTTTCATTTTACAGCTGTTGCTGTGAACAAAGGCCTCTCGGAGCCAGAGGTGATTTAAACCAACACGGGCTCCGTGAGGCCTTTGGTTTACTAATTAGAACAATCTGCTGCAGTTTAGCAATCAGTCTGCTGTTCGAACAGCTCTAAAGCCTTCCATAGAGGGCTATACCGGCCATTAAAGGCCCGCTCCCTAGTTAAAAACTTTAACGCTGGAGCAGGCCTTTAATGTCTGGTTTAGCCCACTACGGTGGGCTTTAAGGCTATATCAGAACACTGGAATGTCGAGAACTCCACTAAAGACAATGGAGTAGCTTCAAGTTTCTAATGGAGCTCCAAGATTCCAATGTTTGTATTCATGTGGCTCCCTTTTTATTTTAGAACATTCTACTCTTAGTGGGTGGAATATTCTAATACCCTTATAATACTTCTGCCTCGGGTTATGCCGGTTGTTAAAGGCCCTCTCCCTCGTTATAGTCCCTCACTTGCAGTTCGGGCCTATAACTCCTGTTTAGGGCCTTTAACAACCAGTATAGAACTCTGCAGCAGGCTATAACCAAACCATAATCGCCATTAGCTTAAATTCTATCTTAATTTTTGGTAATTTGTAATGAGAGACTAGTACCAGATTCAAACAGTGATTCTGCCACATTAGACCCATAATTCACTTGTAGAAGGGGGTCCACCTTCGACAATGAGATAAAGGTTCAACCCTGCAACTAACACTTAAAAGTAAATAGGAATAAAACTCAGTCTGAATGTCTTCTCTAGCCTGAAGCATCGAGGGCATTTGTACATGATAACATGGCCACCTTAGATAGAGGCACATTGTACATTTGGTATGCTGAAGGAATACCTTGAAAGGATATTATTATTATACAAATTCATAAAGACGGAAGAAACAATGCCTTGGATGCTTTTGAAAAAATTTGCATCAGGTAAAGAAACTAAACAAGCTTCCAGTCGGTCACTCTTGTTTGCTTTCTCTGGAGAGCTGTTATAAATGAAACACAAGGAGACCAACAAAAGAAATGGGAAACTTTGGGAAGACACTAAATCATATACTAACAGAGACGATACTCGTTTTGCTGTGAGCTATTGACTTAATGGAAGGAAAGAGGTTCTACAATTGAATGACCTTTTCAACGGCAATTGGTTAAGGTGAGATTACACTGGACTGCAAAATCTGACAAGGGACCTCTTATGACATCTTTATAACCATAGTGATGAAGTCCCACTTACTGTCTCCAACAAAATGCTTTGTCCTGGGCACATAGTTTAATTAATTTGTGTGGACTGTAAACACCGTCTTTATAGTCTATTACATCTGCACGGCACTAAAGCAGTGGGTGGATTTGGATGCCCAACACCAAACTTTATTTTTGGCACATCATTTCACTTCCATTTCTAAACTCAAAAAGTTAAACTCCAAATAGGTGGTAAGGTAGACACGAAGAATAAGCAGCTGTAATATAAAATAAATAAAATAAGCTCTGTTCACAAAGCCTGGGCTATGAATGTCAGATATTTGCTCCCAAACAATTTCACCCTCATTTCGAACAAATGTTTAACTTTAACTGGAATCATAAAAGGTCTCAGCTGTGGTCAGGTAAATCCAAATAGTCGTAGATTTCTTCAATACTCCAGACAGTAAAATGTATGAGTGATTTTCACCGGATGGAAGATTCTGCACAAGTAGATTAAGAGTATGCACTTTAACATTTAATGTTTTCGGTTTCTCAACAAAGAAAGTATATTTCTTCAATAGAGAAACCTCTAAAACAACACACCATTAAATATGGGGGTGTTCACTCTCCGTGCAGTCTCGGGAAAAAAAATGATTTGGTCCTGTTTTTTTTTTTTAAAGAATTTTATTGAGTTTTCCCCAACCAGTGTACCAATAAACCAATATTACATACAATAGCATCTTGTAAGAGACCCAACCATCATTGTACATGTCAGGAGAAACCGGTTCAACAGCATTTTCCCGCTAACTCCCCCACCCACCACCCTCTCTACCCCCACCCCCCCGGTCAGTGTGCCCGCGTCAACCCCCCTTCAGCTTAGGCATTTAGAACCCCGTGTTCCGAGAAAGCCTAACTCAAATCAATAGAAAAGCCACTATCATTGTTCTCAAAGGACAAGAGGCTCCATGTTGCCACCCATATGTGCTCTATGCTCCCACCCTGACTTCTTCAACAATTTTCAATATGTTGTGCGGATGCTGATTCCTCCCTGAGTGTACTTAAGTGGCCTCATTCTGAACAGTCTCCCCAGTAGTCCCAGAGGGCCCCGCCCTAGGCTCCACACTCTGGTCCATGTCTACAGGAGCCCTGTCCCCCTTGTCCAGCTCCTCCGGAGAACGAAGCCCCTCTACTAAAGCTCCCCACGCCCTTGCAGCATCCAGCGCCTTGTCATTAGAGGCACGCCTGGCCAATTGTAAACGAAGCGTCCCTTCACTCCCTGCCCAGGACAAGAAACTCGCCTTCCACCTCCGAAAGCTAGGTCCAGCCCTTGCCTTCCAATGCATGGTGAGCTCCCTCTTCGCCATTATCAGACCCAAATCATAAAATTTGCTCGTAATTTTAGTACTGGGGGTGTGCGGAAACCAAAGCAAAAGGCAAGTCCCCATCTCCACTTCCAGCTCGCGCTCTGTCACTTGATTCAAACACGCCACCACATCTGCCCAATAAGAGCCTAATCCCATGCAGGACCAAAACATATGACCAAAATCAGCACCTTCTGCATTGCACCGGGGACACGGCGATTGGGACCCTCCAAAATACTGTAAAATTTTGACCGGAGTTAAGTAAGCCCTGTGGAGAGTGTAAAATTGGACCAATTGAAATCTAGCGTTGCGCGTGCCCTTCCAGGCCCGCCGCAACAACTGCGGCCACGTCGTCTCAGGAATGGGCCTACCAAGATCTCCCTCCCATTTACCTCGCAAGGTATCCAGGGGTGGAAGCGTCTCCGTGGACAGCCGCCTATATAGACAGGTGATGGCCTTGAATGTACCCACCGCCATAGTGACGTATTGACACCCCAACGAAGTTGGGGGTTCCGACAGTCCCATCTTCCATTGTTTCTGAATCCCCGACACCAAGGCGGCGTGTAAAAGATAATCCCCCCTCGGCAGATCGAAAGCCCTCTGCAACTCCTGGAATGGCAACAAGACCCCCATCCCTGTATAAGTCCCCAATCATGTGGACCCCACACTCTTCCCAGCCAGCCAACGCCGACCAATCCCCGCCATGAGGCAGGGCCGTGCACATGCCCAAAGGGATTTCTGGGGCATATGGGACCACGAAGCCTGCCCGTTTCTGACTGCGAGTCCAGCATAGCCGGAGTGTGCGCTCCTCGAGGGTGAGCTGGTCCAGGCTGATTTTTTGCCGAAGCACAATGAATGACAACACGTGTCGAGGGATGACCCTACCCTGTGGACCATCAGGGCCTCTAAACTCACGCGCCACGGCCTGTGTAAGCCATTGCAGCTGAGCCGCCAAGTAATACCACTCAAAATCTGGGGCCGCCAGCCCCCCTCCTCCCTCGGCCTCATCAGAGTGGCCAGAGCCACCCGCCGTCTGCAAGATCCCCAAATAAACCCTGTCATCAATGCCCGAAGCGTCTTAAAAAAGGAGACCGGGATCCAGATCGGCAAGGTGAGGAAGAAGTAGAGCAACCGTGGCAGCGCTACCATCTTCAGCAGCGCTACACGCCCAGCTACCGAAAGAGGGAGAGTGCGCCAGAACGCCATACTACCCTTGAGCCCCCTCAACGCGCCACCCACATTCCCCTCAAAAAGGTCAGTGGGAGCGTGAAATATGCGGACGCCCAGATACGGTAAGCAGGCAGGTTCCCACCTCAGGTCTTCAAGCGCCAAGGGCATCTGAACTTCAGGGGACAAAGGAAATAGGCAGGTCTTGGTCCAATTCACCTGCAACCCCGACAAGCGGCCAAACTCCCGAAGCAGGGCTCTGGCGCCCCGTAGGGAATCCCCCGCATCAGCCAGATACAACAGGAGGTCATCCGCGTACAGGGATATGTGGTGGAGCTCCCCGCGCAGCGGAACACCCTCATAGAAACGCCCCTGTCGGGCATGCGCCGCAAGAGGTTCAATTGCCAGCGCAAACAAAAGTGGGGATAGAGAACAACCCTGGCAAGTGCCTCTCTCCACCTGGCACGCCACTGAGATAGTGCGTCCCGTACGAACCCTAGCTGGGGCTGAGCTATATAACAAGCTGGTCCAACGCACAAAATGATCACCCAGGCCAAACCCCTTCAACACCCGGAACAAATACGGCCACTCCACACTGTCGAATGCCTTTTCGATGTCCACCGACAGCACCACGGCCTCCGACGAACCTTCCCCTCTTTCCCCCAGAATCCGCACCAACCGCCGAATTCACATTGCAGTGTTCCTAGTGGGAATGAAACCCGATTGATCCGGGTGTACCAGGGTGCGCATGAGACCCACGAGTCGCGTGGCCAAGATCTTACTGAGGATCTTATAGTCAACCGAGAGCATGGAAAGCGGCCGGTATGCCGTCCTGGAGGCGGGGACCCCACCCTTCTTCAGCAGCGGCACTATGATCGCTTCTCTCATAGTGAGTGGCAGCCTACCCAGGCCCCACGCCTCTCTGTACACCGACTGCAACCGCGGTGCCAGAATGTCCAAATAGGCTGCATAGAACTCCACCGGGAGTCCATCAGCCCCTGGAGTCTTTCTCCGGGCCATGTGTTTAACCGCTGCCCTGATTTCTCCCAGGGAGATAGCTGCCCCCAAGGCAGTGCCCTGTTCCGGGTCCAAGTGTGGCAACCCTGCAGCCTCTAAATAATCGTCCAGACCGTCGGGCAGGTCCCTCATCCTACTCTGGTACAGCAGCGTGTAATAATCCAGGAACTGGTCATTGACCTCCTTTTGCGAGTAGACCAGGCCCCCTGCTGGTGTAGACAGCGATACTATTGGGGATCCCCGGACAGCCGGATTAGCCAGCCAGGCCAGTAACAACCCCACTTTGTCCCGCTCAGCGTGTGCCCGTACCATGTATTCTTTATAGTCATAGCAGCGCAGCCGCTCAACCTGAGCGGCCACCTCCTCCTGCGCCACCAACACCTCCTCCCGGGCGCCCCCATTCATGTGGCCATCGAGTTCCGCCTGGCGCAGCCGAGCCTCAGCACGGTCAATGTCCTGCAGCAGCACCTTACGCGTCCCAGCGACAGACAAGATGCAAATCCCTCTCACCACCGCTTTAAGCCCGTCCCATTCATGAGCTTTGCTCGTCGCCGTCCCCGAGTTGTCTAAAAAATAGCGCTCTACGCCCTCCCCTAGTTCTGCATGAAACACGGGATCTTCCAGCGTCACCGGATTCAAACGCCACGTCGGGATCACTTGCCGCTGCTGCGACCAGAGTATCGTTATCAAACAGGGGTTGTGGTCCGAGAGTGTCTTTGCCAGATACTCGCTATGGCGCGTGAGTTCCAGGGCTCCCGGGGTACATCAAAAGCCATCAAGCCGAACATATAAGTCCTGCGCCGCTGAGTAGAATGAATAGTCCCTGTCTAACGGATGTTGTACCCGCCAGGCATCCACAAGGCCCCACGCTTCCTGCCAGTCCCTTCTCACCCTGGCCACTCTGCGTACCGCCGACTGAGCCAGCGGGGGGTGAGAACGATACAACTCCACATCAGTAACAGAATTAAAGTCCCCCCCGAGGAACACCGTACCAACTAGAAACGACGACAGCCTCCCAGAGAGCCGCGCAAAGAATGCGGTGTGGTCAGAATTCGGGGCATAGACACTGCAGAATGTCACATCTCTGCCATCTAGACGGCCAAACACCAACACAAACCTCCCCACCGGATCTACCAGCGTGTTCATGGGTTGGAAGGGAACCCCGGACCGCACCCAGATTAAAGTCCCTCTAGCAAATGCAGAAAAAGTAGTGTAAAATAACTGCCCCCTCCATCTCCTCTGCAACGCCCGCCCCTCAGCCTGGTCAATGTGTGTTTCCTGCAAAAAAGCCACCTGAATCCCCCTGCGGACCAAATATGCATGCACTTTATAACGTTTTCTCATGGAATTCAGCCCTCGCACATTCCAAGTGACACATGTTAATTCAAGTCGGGTCGCCATATAGAAGGATACAACAGAACACAATCCAATGCAGCCTAGCGGGCACACTGACAAACCCCCCCTTGAAAAACATCCCCAACAAACCCCCCTCCCTCCCTTCCCCAGAACAGGCTCTAAACCATAGTTACCCATCCAAACACAGACCCAACGAAGGAAAATACCCTGGTAGCTACCAGAGTCTCACAGTAAGTGTGAGGTAGAGGGGGTGACCCAGCACCAACACGAGACGGACAGCGATCTCACTAGCCCAGCCTGTAGGTCGGGCCTCAAATGTCGGATTCCCCTCCTCCCGGCAGTGTCCCGCCCCCAGCGACCCCCCCAGTTAGGAAACCCCCCCCCAAACCGCCCCCCCGTCCGAGCCAGGAACCAGGCCCCCCACTATCTTCAGCAGAACCATACCCACTCCCCACTTTGCCACAAAGCAGCTACTGAACTGGGGTGGCAGAGTGGGCTAAAGAATGGTGATGGATCAAACCCAGATCTGTTGACTGGGTGTGAGTGTTTGATTGGTTCTGATGCTCTGTCCATCACCACCCCCTTTTGTACCACAAAGCAGCTACTGGCACGCCTCCCCTTACTGTATACAGATTGAAGACAGGCATCGTCACTCGTCCAACAGGCCATCGGCAGTCCTTGGTGTAACCTCCGGTAAACGTCCGACGTCTTCCCCAGAACCCTCCGACCCCACCGACACCACCTCTTCGGACCCCTGCCGGGATCCTGAATCCGCCAGCGAGGCCGCAGTCCCCGCTCCAGAAATGATGGAAACCGCTTGTAGAGCCGCTTGCCTCTCCAGCTCCGTCTGAGAGGTCGGCGGTGGCTGTCCACTCGCCACCCGTTTCCTGTTTCGGCGGCCACGACGAGGTTTTGGCTGGGTCCCAACCTCCGGTTCCCGATGTCCAGCGCCGTCCCCACCCGCGCGGTACTGCTCCAGCCAGTGCCATGCATCGTCTGGCGCGTCAAAGAAAGTAGCAGTCCCGTCCACCATCACCTTCAAACGTGCCGGAAAGAACAGAGCATACTGTATCCCCTCCGCACGAAGGGCCTTCTTAATTGTCAAAGGAAAAACGGCTCCGCTGGACCTCCTGGGAGTAATCAGGGTAAAGGGAGACTGAGGCATTGTCCACTCTGTATGGGCCAGATGTCCGGGCATTCCACAATATAAGGTCACGGTCCCTGAAAAGCAGCAGGCGTGCGACTACCGGCCTAGGGGGACGGCCCAAAGCCGGCGGGCGGGCCGGCACTCGGTGGGCCCTCTCAAGGGTATAGAACTGCGATAATCCTTCTGGCGCCACCACCTCTCGCAGCCACTTTTCCAGGTAGTCGACCATGTTGTCCCCTTCAACTTTTTCGGGCAGGCCCACCACCCGCACGTTGTTGCGCCTGTTGCGCCCTTCTGCCTCTTCGGCCCTCTTCTCCAGCAACTGCACTCTGCGCGACAAGTCACCCAACGATGCTTCCGTCGCCTTCTGGGCAGGTTCCAGTGTCTCAAGCTTGAGTTCCGTGCTTTTGACGCGGTCAACCAGTTTGCCATGATCAGCACGCAATAGTCCAAGGCTCGCGGACACCCTCGCTATATCGTGGCGTAGTGCCTCCCTCGTGTCTGATATGGCCTTGAGGATTTGTTCCAATTGCTGCTGCTGCAGCCCCGCTGCCAGGGCACCAGCTGGGTCTTGATCCTGAGTGGCGAGTGGGTCCTCCACGTGATCGGTCTGTGCCGCATCCGGAATGCGCCGCGGCTTCCCCATGGCCCGACCGCAAGAGCAGCGATCCAACTCAAAGGGCGATGTGCCTCCCGCAGCGGTCCCCAGAGAGTAAGAAATGCACTCCAGTCGCCCCACTCAGCAGCCACAGTTCCAGTTGTCCTGCATCACCATAGCAGCATCCCCCAGTCCATCAGGCACAGCTCAAGGGCAAAAGCATCGACCACCGCCAGTCAAGGGGGCACCACTCCACCAGATCCTCCCGCCAGGCCAACCAGGAAGGGGGCCGCACCCTGCTTCGCCAGCAAGCTGTCCACCGCAACCGCTCTCGTCTACTATATCAGGCGCGCCATGGTCTACTCATCAGGGTCGCCAGCCGCCACCAAACGGAGCCAATCACTCCAAGGCGTCTGAATCAGCACATTCTGCAGGGTAGCCGCTCAGCAGGGATGGGGGGGGGATAACCAGCACCATGTCGCCATCGGAACCGTGACTCCACCAGCACAGTCACACCGATTTGGCCTCCACGAACCAGCCCCTCCAGAAAGCTCGGGCCACAGGACTCCAGGGCAGTGTACGTATGGGAGCATGCTCGTCCGCTCCAGTCCTCCCGTGGGCAGGCTCTCTCCCACTCCGAAGCGCGGGGAGCGAAAGCGCGAAGGGGGGTGTCCCGCACTACAAAATGCCCGCAGTGCCCGCACAGTACCTCCGCAGCCGCTCTTGCAGCGGGCCTCAATCCGCCATCCCGGCCGATCCTCAGGGCACCGATGTGAGGCCCTGCCCAGTGCCAGTCACCATCGGCGCAGCAGCTACGCCTGCGCCTCCCCAGTCATCGCGGGCTCCGCCAGTGCCGCCAGCCGTCCGCGGTCCTCTAAACACCACCCGGGCCGACACAGCTCACCCTGCCCTCCTCCGAACCAATGGACCGCAGCGCGGCCGGCACTCCGCCTCAGCCAGGTCACCGCTCACTTCCGGTGGGCCTCAATTCACGCGAGGCCGGGGATGTCGGGCCCTCCGCAGGCCACAAGCAAGATGGCCGGGCCTCTCCGAGAGGGTCAGCAGCAGTCGCCGAACAGGGCGGCCCCTGGGTCCCGGCGCGAGGCTCAATCAGCAGGCAGGCACCTCTCAGTCATGGGGGGCCCCCTCGGAGCCTTCAACACCGCCAGGGAAGTTTTTAAACAGGATAACTCACGAGGCCGACACGGAGCTCACAGCTCACGCGTCCATACTCGGTGGAGTCCAAGCCACGCCCCCATGATTTGGTCCTGTTTGGAGTAAATCTGCATATGTTTTCAAGGTGGAAAGCTACTTGGAAGAGGTATAGTAAGACCCACTAATAATTGGCTTCTGTAATTAGCCTACTTAGAATGAGGATTAATCAAGATTAATAGTACATTTCCACATGAGTTATTTCCGTGATAATGGCAGCATTTCCACAACAATTATTGTATAGGCACACAAAAATCTGTCAATTCTGATTCTGTGACTTAGGACTGAAAATTTACATCTGACGAGTTGTGATTGTTTGTACCCAACTTCAGCTTCAGTGCGCATATTTTGTTTTACTTGAGAAAGTTCATCCATTGCAAAGTCCATAATTACATAAAAACAGAAACAATTTATGAAGTAATTACATCACTACAATCCTTTTAGACATTTAAAGAATGACTTCGGGAAATTAATATGCTAAATGTGATAAATAAATAAATTAATAAGATAATACAAAAAAAATCAATTAGGACTGAATTCCAAATAACACGTGAAAGCCCCCCCACCTTGATAAAAACCAAATTAGTTTTGCATTTTGTTTCCCTTTTTTATATTTTTGGCACACCACATATTTGTCAATAGAGCTCCTAACCAAATGCCTCCTAAAGTGTTAAGAAATTCCTGTACGATCCAGATCTTAAGGCATTTCTCTTTTCTGAACCTTGATTCTACATAATTTGGACCACCAGTGTTGAAATTTCCTCAGATTTTCACTTTTGAAGAATTAAGGAACTGGCTATTAAAACAATGATATATAATCGCTATTTTTGTAGAAGGCACACCTTTAAGTCGGATGAGTACCCTAACGCCACTGTCCGAACATCTAAGAGGTACTCCAATTTTAGTGTGTAAGTATAGAACTGATTAATCTCATCCCAAAACTGTCGTAACCTTGGACAGCCCCATATGATGTGGGTCCAATTCGCCCCTCCCTCCCCATCACACCTAAAACAATTTGCAGAAATCTGCTAATAACTTTTATGGAGGAAGGTTGGAGTTCTATACAAAAGCCATTTGATGTAAAATTGCACCCAGCGCAGATGACCGCTTTTAGCAGGGTGAAATTAAACTGGTTTATCCTTTGCCCAGTTGTAACCTGGAGATTTTCTTTTGACTGCCATTTTTCATGCGCCGTCTCATAGAGTTCATTTGCCGTATGGTTGCGTAAGACAAAAACCCAGCAGCTAATAGGTTTACACGTCTTAGATTCTATCAGATCCTCAGCGAGTTCTATAGTTGCAATTATGTCTCTGGGATGTATATCCCATAGGAAATGTCTAATAATAATAAAAGACCATTGCATCACTTCTTTAAAATGCTTAATGCAGGGCTCTACTTCCCGCCAGCTTTTCTAATTTCCATCCAGAAAATCCCATATCTTACAATATCCATTGCTCACCCATCTAGAGGCAGCAATTGTATCGACAAGAGGATACGCTCCGATATGTGAATCTGTCAGGGAAGTTACTCCATTAATCAAGGGGATATCATAATGCCTAAATAATTGCTGCCTATGTTTAAAGATCCACAGTAAAGTCTTATATCAGATTTTTTTGGGAACTTTCATAAGGCGTAAAAAACCAGCAATATCATATTCTTGAAAAATCAGAACTAACATTTTTTTATCAAACCTACTCACATTTAGGGGCTTAAAAACCTATATGTGGTATGTGCAAAATAGGATTCTTTCAGATCAGGGAGTGATGTCTGCTACCAAATCTTTTACTTGGCTCATCTTTAATTTAGGAATCAAAAGTTTACTAAGAAAACCCGTGAGTCTTGAACCATCCACATCCTTTGTTACGGAGTATGTTTCATAATCTTTAAGAAATCTCTCTTTTATTTGTGTCTCATCTGTTATGCAAGTTTTTGTATCCTTATCAATAAGGGGTGTAATCCTATTTTGTGCTTGCCGCACTTTTACTTGCCAAGCTAAAAATGTCCCTGCAAATTCGCTCCCCTCATATTACTTTTGAAGATTTGCTGAAAATGCGGACTACCCTTTGGCATAGTGATAATCTTGCATAGATATCCGAAATAGTCTAAGAGACAGTATATTATTAATAATTTTATTTTGTAAATATTGCACGTTAGCCCGATTGACAACTAATTCTAATTGTGTTCTGTGTGTTCTTTGGCATCGCCTTAAGGCTATATCTTTAGCGGTTATACAACATCGAATTGTTGCTTTAAAAGATTCCCAGACAATTTCTACCCCTTGTGTATTACTATTTAATTTAAAGAAGAACGTTATTTCATTTGTACATCTATACACCAATCTTCATCTTCGAGAATAACCTTATTGAAAAACCATCCTGGAAGTATTTTTCGCGCACCAAGCCCTGATATTTCCAACTTTATCAAAGCATGGTCAGAAAAACCATTCTGGATATGCATTCATTTAATTAATTGTAAATTGCGAGAGGAGAGGAAATAGTCTAATCTAGCGGCGGTTTTGTATTTTGCCAAAAAACATGAATATTCTCTCTTTGGATATTCTTCTCGCCATAGGTCTATCAGATCCAACCGTTGCATACATTCCATCAATGCCCTTGCCATTTGTGGCTTATTCTGCTTTCGTCTGTCACATGATGAACCTAGTTCTGGATTTTGGAGGAGATAAAAGTCACCATCCAAAATCACAACGCCAGGGATGCACAATAGTGTGTGATGGAGTTCCAATAACGGTGCTTCATTATCTAAAACCGGTGGATACATGGTAACTACATGCTTGTTTCCGGTTCAGGGAAGACCTGGCTTGGCAGTTGGGGCTGGACTGTTCCCATAAGGAGCAGGGTCAAGACTGATTTGCATATGGCTGGGTCTGAACTTGGATGGGAAAGTGAGCTAAAGAACAATGATGGATTAGACGCAGATCTGTGACTGGGGGTGAGTGTCTGAAAAGTTTCAGTGCTCTGTGCATCATCTCCTTGTGTTAGTCTATTTATTATTAATGGGTGCACTAATTAATCCCCATCTACCGTCTTTACCTGATTGAGAAAAAGTAATTTGATAGGGAGAAAATGTATTAACAAAAATTGCTATCCCTCTATTATCAGCATTCGCTGATGAAAAATATTGATAACTCGCCCACTGTCTAAACATTTTATATGTAGGTTCCTTCTTTTCTACATAATGAGTCTCCTAAATCAACACAATATGAGTGCCCCCGTACCCAATCGTCAATGGCCCAAGCTTTGATTTTATTATTAAGGCCATTAGTATTTAAGGAAACTAAAGGGAATTAGCAATTGGGGACATATGATTTCTACAGTTAATCAAAAACCTTATCAAAACCTTTAATAGTATTACTGCTGCCCTTATATTCAAATCTAAAATGACTTCCTATCATTTCCAGAGAATAAACTGCTGTGTGCAAAATAAAGTGCCTGATCCTACCTATGATAAAGTGCTCACATGTCTTGAATATTGAAAAAGAAAAAAGAAAATCTTGTTGGGAAGGCATCTGAGATCAAATTTGGTCTAACAGCATCCGGACTCCCGCCAACGCACTGGGTAGTTGACCGATAATCAATAACCCTATCTGACTTTTCAGTGGAAAATGAACTTGGTCAATAGTGGAGCTGCCCTTGTAATCAAATCTAAGATGTCTTTCCATCATTTCCAGATATTACAGTGCAATATACATAATAAAGTGCCTAATCCTTCTTATAAAACAAGTGCATATATGCATCTTGGATATAAAAAAGACTAAATACAATCTTGGTGAAGGAACATCTGAAATATAATTTGGGTTTATACCGCGTCCCGGCACCCAACATCACATTTACCATTTCACTTCACCATTTCTTTAAATAAGAAACAACGTATCTGACTAGGTAAAGTGCTTATGCAGAGTAAAGTGCATAATCAGTAAACGCATAAAGTGCATTATTTCAAGAATATTATATGAAAAAAAGTATCTAGGTGCATTAAATTTAACAAAGAGTTTCAAAGGAGTAACATCTATACAAGCTTATAAAAATACTTATCATAGCATAATGCATAATTTGGGATTAAAATCTTTCTAGCCATTCTTCTTATTAATTCACAAACATGCACTCTTCCCTGATGCTTCGCAGCCCATATTTTTCCTGTAAATACATCAATTCGCAAAGCTTTTAATCAAATTCTACATTTAGACTACAAAGACGAACTCACCCATTTTTCTACCCTGCTATATCCCAGTGACACCTTCCAGAAAGCCCTCCCCGTGCACCCTGTGGGAGGATAACCCACACCACCTCCCTCTCACCTCTCAGTCCCCTTGGTGCCATGAACTTGCACCTTTGTACAGTCATGTAGCTGAAGAGACCAATGGTCCTCTGGCCCCCTGCCCCAGATAGTTGTAATAAGCGCCTTTAGCAGGGTAACATATGTGCGTAAGGACTCATACATCATCTCCCTGAGTGCCTGCCCTAAATCAAATACCAGACTTTCAGCCACAGTGAAAAAATGACCATCTACCCCTCTTTAGCATTAATTAGACAACTGCTTCAGCAACATTTCCTACATCAACAAAAATGTGGAATTGGTCATTTGCTGAAACTTTCAGTTTAGATTACTGGACAATAGACGCTTGAGCCCTCTTCTCTTTAAAAGGACCAATCACCTGGACGAATTCTCTATGCCTTTTTTCTGCTTAAACTGTCATGTCTGGAAAAAAATTGAATTGCGGATCTTCTTGTGTTGAAAGTCTTTTTTCTATAGCTTTAGTCAGTATATTTCCCTTAACTCGAAAATCAGCAAAGTTAACAAATTGTGTGAGGATATTTCGCATCAGTGGGGCACTGGGAGGGTACCCTATGAGCTCTCAAAATACTTAAATCACATGTTAACTTTGGAATTGCTTTTTTTAATAGGGACTCGACCCAGTCTCGCACCTGAGGACCTTCACTTGTTTCAGGAACGCCTGCTATGGGTAGATTTGAACGCCTATTGTGGTTTTCCAAGTCCTGCACTTTAGATTCTAGAGCATCTATACTTTGCTTGATTTGAGTGACTTTTTGCTCAACGGACCCAATTTTGTCCTCTAAGCTAGAGACTCGATCTTCTGCCTCTGTCAAACGTCACGGCAATTAGCCCATTGCTTCCTCGATTGTTGTCAGCCTTGCATGAAGTGTTGCAATTACCTGAGACTGCGTTGTCCGTAGCTCTTTTATCTCAGCAAGAATAAGTTTGAAAGTACTTTTGATAGACTGACCGGATTCTAGTTCTTGTTGCAAATCCTGAAGACCTACCCTATTCCCGTCTGTCAACGATCCTGGGGAAAAATCTACTCGAGCTGCAGTTGTATCATGAAGAGCGGGATGTTGGATTGTGGCTGCCAATGGCTGAGACATTGTTAAGGTTTCCATGTGAACACCTGCGGATGTAGCTGTCAGATATTTGTCCAATTTTGAGAAAAGAGGGTATTGTTTGCATAGAGTTTGGCTTACAGAAGGCTTACAGAAGGCTCGGTGGCAATTATCTTAGGAATTTCCCCCAAAATACTGTTGTTGTCTATCACTTCCACAACTTCCAAAGTTGAAGGGGAACAGGATATTTGTAATTTCAAAGTGTCTTTGTCACTTTCAGTCTCTGCCTCTTTTTCACTTTCGACCTGGACTTTTTAATCCTCATGTCTGCTTGCCGCTTGAGTCAACAGAATGTAAGCGAAGTAAGGCATGTTGTAAACGAGAAATGGCTGCCCCCTATTGTGGCGGTGATATACGACTCGCCATGAGTCCCCATGTCAGTGCGCTCTCACCTCTCCTCTAGGAAGCTCCGTCTCGGGGCACACTGCTAATGCCGTTTTTTGCCAATTCATGGCAGGACTCTTCGGTCCCTCCTGCTCCCACACAGCTCCGCGGGAACCAACTCCTGTGTCACCCGCCGTTGCCATAACCATGGAGCTCCATTTGCTCTGTCAGGGACCACCATTCTGCCGCAGCTACACACTCGCGCCTTCACTTCTGGGGTATGACTGGATGAGCGCATTAACGGTGACATATGCAGGAATGGTCTGCCATCATCCCCCTTAAGTGCGCAAAATGCTTGTGAACCGGACTATAATGTGATGTGTGTAGGTGGATGTTGAGAACATACATTACTGGGAAGCAGGAAATGAGTTGCAGATTATTAATTTTGAGGTATTAGGGGAATGGGTATAATAGATAGGCAAAGATGATAGCTGGGTAGCACAATTTCAGATCTATATGAGATCTGAATGAGACAAAAAGTGGGCATCTGTGCCCGAAATGCATTGGGCATAAAGAATTGTTTGGTCTACCACTACAGTTATTATGATGTAATAATAACGGAACTGATGAATATCTAAAGAATAATTTGAAAGCAAAGGATAAAAAAATTATTGACTGTACCCAAAGTCTCAAAAGCAAAGTGTTTATTACCAATGGAATAAAGAATGGAACATTGCTTTGAGTGCACTAGGGAGACACTCTTCTTGTCCCAAGGAGAGTGCTTTTTCGATTGCTCATTTATTCCTCATACTCAGGAGGACCAACCCTATCGCACCACCTACCTTCTTACCTTCAATTACCCGGATAATTTTACAGGAGTGCGCTCTTCTGTTTCTAGTTCCAAATAAAAAGTGGTGTAGCACTCCTTTGCTCCCCCTAGATCTCAACGATTCTGACAATAAGAGGTTGGAAGGTAACCAAAGCAGAATCCGATATATATATATTTTTCTCGTAGTTTTAGAAAGTGTGAACTTGACCTGAAGGTATCAGAGCATTTTACATGAGCACCAGTTGCGTTACAGAAGGACACATTCACTTTATTAGGCAGGGGGGATTAAGTGATTAGCCCAAAATCCAGGGGCGTAACACAGGCCCCCGCAGCACCCGCAGTGCGGGAGGGCCCCAAGCTCCAGGGGGCCCCCTCAGCACAGCACTCTGGCTGGAGGGCTCCTGATTGAGCCCGGAGGGCCCCCCCCCCCCAGGTGTCTTGCAGGGAGGCCCCCTCAAGGTTCGCTACGCCAGTGCCAGAATCACAGGATGTTGAGCGTCCCTGCTGAGACACAAACCCAGTTCCCCAGCTATGAGGTCGACCACTCTGGCCGTTAGGTCACATCCTATCCCACCATAGCCAGTATTGAGGCTCTGGGGCACTCAGTGCAAAAATAATTGTGACTACGGCATTTGCTTTGCCACTATGACAGGCAAAATACTAAGATGAAAATCATTTCATTTTCTGGGAAGCTGAAATAAAGAAAAAACAATGTATGCATTGCATAGAAATTGGTCTAAGCCTCTGTTGGATTTTCAGGAAGTTTGCTGACCATGTAAATATGTTCCATTTGGATTCTGTGTAGATATCTCTAATGAGAATACCATATTTGGATATCCTGAAATTCTGAAAAGCTGTCCCAGCTTTAAGCAGGACATCCCCAGCTGAATGGCAGTACGGAAAGCTGCACCAAGAAGATACACTGTTCCTAAGCAGTATGACAACAGAAAAAGGGAAAACCTTGATAAATATGTGAAAACAAATGTGCTGTCATGTGGTACAGAATACATATCCTATAGAATTTGCACACACTGTAGTAGAGAGCAAAGTCAATTTATAAGCGCTGTTGTGGTTTACACTGCCAGAACTAAGGCTAAAATATAAAATGAAAAAATCCCCGTTTAAGGTCATACTTGCTACAAAGCAACATAACAATCTGCAAGTATGACTAAAACATGGAGAATGTCCACAAAATACTTTGCAAGTAAAAACAAAGTAAGTAAACGTTTCACAGACGAGTAAACACAATTATCATCTACAAGTCTGAAGAAATTGTCCTGGCAGTGCGTAAAAGTGCAAGTAAAGCCAGATTTGGAATCTAATTTTACTCCAATACATGCTGTGATAATAGGCTGTCCAATTAAAGAAGGTAAAGAGAGGGACAACTGTAATGAGAAAAGTTTAACTTAAGTACTCTCATAAATAATTCAACAACAAATGCTTCTAGAGATGCCAAATTCGGTTTGTAGAACCCAAAGTGGACTAACCGGGGCTTTAGAAAATAATCGTACGCAGATCGAGACTGAGCTTCGATTCAGAGGCCGACTTGGCCAAATACACTTCAAATACCATTCACTGGGATTCAGAAGGAGATACATAAGGGGGTTGAAACACACATCTCAACCTCATCTCTCAAGAAAGGGCGCAAGTGCAATGCTTGTTAGACAGGAGAGCATTGGTCGGCTGGAATGGCATGAGGCTAGGGTGAACCGGTCAGTCATTAAAGTGCAAAGCTTAAACTCTAGCTGTGAAGGTGAACATAATTGTATTTTGTGTACGTCGCACACATTTGTGAGGAAAAAAAGTGTTTGTTTTTTACTGAGATTTTCCAGCTCAAACCATTTTTCTAAGCAGATGTCCCATTTTGATCTGTTTTTACATCTTTGTACCGTTCCGAAACATTAAGATTGCAATTTAAAAAAAAATCTAATCACAAAGTTATGAGTCATAAAATATTGCAACTTCTTACACCTGTAGGCAAACTCCCAAATGCTTCTCATGTTCTCTTGTCAAGTAACCCGCGGAAAGAGATATGCATAGATGAAAGGTGCACTGTGAGAGTAACAGTGCATGGAAAAGTAAAACACAGTTGTTACATGGAAGAGGAAGGAAGACAAACTGGCAAGAAAAGCACAGACATTGGCAAAAAATATAACTCGCCTATGCAGGAGCTATTGGCTTCGACAATGTGTTTTAGACTTGTTGTACACCAGTGTGGCTGCTGTTCAGCATGGCTCAAAAGTGGGTGGTATGGCGTGGGGAAGATTCGAGTGGGGTAGACTGTAGAGACGGAAGACTGAGGTAGAGTGGAATGGGGTAGAGTGGTAGATTGGGTTAGAGTGGTGTAGACTGGGGTAGGGTGGAGCTGGGTAGATTGGGGTAGAGTGAGTTAGATTGGAGTGGGGTTGGTTGTATTCAAGCAGAGTGGGGTAGTTTGGAGTGGAGTAGATTGGAGAGGGGTAGGCTGGGTGGATAAGAGTACATTGGAATGTAGCGGGGTAGATTTGAGAGTGGTAGATTGGGGTCTGGTGTGGAGGGGGTTAGATTGGGATGGGGTGGAGTGGGGACAGATTGACTTGGGATAGGTTGGAGCGGAGTGAGGTAGATTAGGGTAGATTGGTGTGGCGTGGGTAGGGTAGATTGGAGTGATAAATTGGTGTGGGGTAGACTGGTGTGGTAGATTGGAGTGGGGTAGATTGACTTGGAGCAGATTGGGTGGATTGGGGTAGACAAGTGGGGTAGATTTCCAGTGGTGTGGGGTAGATTGGTAAAGAATGGACTGTGGTAGAGTGGCGTGGAGTGGGGTAGATTGGAGTTGAGTGGGGTAAACTGGTGTGGAGTAGGGTAGATTGATGTGGAGTGGGGTAGATTGCAATGCAGTGCAACCTTATCAGTCCCTGGTATATGGTACTAAGGTACCCAGGGCATAGGTACACCAGGGGTAACCCATGTACTGAAGCATGTATTATACCACCCATGGAAGACCACTCAATTTGTAACTACAGGCCTGCCATTGCAGCCTGTGTAAGTTGGAGCTAACACCACTTAGAAAAGATATAGGTTTACCTATATCTAAGGTGACTACCCTTAAAACCTATAAGTCACCCCTACAAGAGGCCTTACAATCCTGAAGGCAGGGTGCTTGGTTCTAAGTGTGAAGGTGCCCCTGCATGAGCAGGACACCCCAACAGCCCATGGAGTCCATTCTCCCGGGTTGTGAGACAGCCATATGAAATATAGAGGGGCACTGGGTCATTACGCAATGACCATCTTGAAACTGGCTCTAACGAACCCTGTCGTGTTTGGTATCAAACATGTTGGAATCATAGCTCCACATCATAAACGGTGTTTGAGGTATGATTCCAAGCACTGTAAAGGCCCTCCGTTCGGCCCTCAATGCTCCCGGTACCAGTCTTCTACACCCGGACAGCACAAAATGGCTGCTGTGGACCAGAGACACGATTCTGCCCTCCTGCTGCTGAGCAGGGGAAGGCGGAACAACAGGCATCCTGTCACAGGGAGGTGTGACCACCTCCCAGACAGGGTTTAGTGTATTAGGGCAGGGTGGGGGAGCTTGCCAGCGCCACATAGTCTAAGTGCAGGGCACACTTGCCCTCCATCCATAGTGCAGTCCAAACCAGTTCAGGGAGCCAATGGCTCCCGCTCTGGTGCGAAACTGGACAAAGGACAGGGGAGTATCCTCCCCCTTGCCCAGTCTCTCCTTAGGTAAGGACCCCTGAATCGCCCCAACCCTTTCCTTAGGGTATTTAAGGGCTTACCTGTGGGTGGGTCCCTAAATTCGTCGTGGGACAATATTAATTTCAGACACTACTTCTTCTTTGACCGTCTGGACACTCTGAACTTCACTGGACTTCGCTCTGGGCATCAAGGCTGCGGTAAGGGGAGGACAGTGGCAGTGTCTCCCGACCCCGCTTGGTGCCAGGTAAATGCTTTTGTCAGAGCGGAGCACTCTGAACAGTTAACGGTGTAATTGTGACATTGTGGATCTGACTCGATACTTTTAAAATCACTAGCGGCGTTTTTTAAACTCACCTGTTTTCCTTCAACTCATGGTGTGTTGTTTTAATTGACTGCCTAAATGTGATACAATCATTGAAATTGCACTGACAATTTTCCCGAACTGTTAGGGGCTTTAGGGGTCAGTGTCGGTCTTTGTTCAGTGTTCCAGCCTACCCGCCCTGGTCCGACTCGATATCCAATACCGTTGAGCGGAGGGCGGGGTAGACAAGAGCAAGACACGCCCAGCAACCCCGGGACAGTCGAGCGGTTAGCGCTCTAGCATCACTCCTCACGGGGCTATTTAGCCACTCGTCGGCCCTAGCGCGCAGCGGTTGCGCGCAGAGGGGCGTCATTGACGGCGCCGAAGACAAGCCAAAGACCTGCCCGTTTGCGCCCGTCCGCGACAGGACAGGGCCAGGGGCTATGGGGACGGCTATAACTGATTCGCAAAGACCGCCTCAGAGGGGATTTACCTACAACTCACAGGTACTGCGGGGATATAACCCAGGATCATTAAAGGGCTGCAGGGGCGGTGAATACCCTGAGGTAGAAGGGCCGTTCTCCTGTCTCCACTGCCATACACAGTGTACTTTACAAACACGGGCCACAAACAGCTGTCAGTACTCTAAACTAACTAATCCTGTTACTAATATGGTTGTCAGAAGCAATCATATCCCTGTGGAGCTGAAAAGCTTCTTGTGCAATATTAGGTCACTGTCCAAACACACTGCAGAAGTTTGGGACCTAATTTCCTCTCAACAACCCGATCTGTGTTACCTTACGGAAACATGGTTAAAACCACATTCTACCCCTGCCATAACCTTGGGAGTTCCGAGTAACTATAAAATTGTTAGACTAGACCGCCCTACGAATATAGGTGGTGGGATTGCTATTGTGCACAAACAGGAAATTAGCATATTGGTTTTAGAGGAATTAAGCGTTCCAGAACTTGAATTATTAATTTTTAAAATAACATTGTCCCCCAAAGAAAATATAAAGGGTGCTCTTGTATATCGTCCTCCTGGACCATGCAACAACTTTTCTAGTTTGCTGATGGAGCTACTTGCTCCATATGTCGACAATGATAGTGACTTTATTTTAGTAGGGGACTTTAATGTTCATAGTGATAAGTTGGATTGTAGCGAGGCACAATCCTTATTACTTGACTTGTCCTCACTAGGACTACTAAAACGTAACTGTGGGCCCACACATCAGGCAGGTCATACCCTGGACCTGATTCTATCAAATTTTTCGCCGGTCTTTTGTCCACCTGCAAGACAGGTTAATTGGACTGACCGTTTTATTGTTGAATTTTTTACTCCTTTTCCTAAGCATACCCCTTCATGTCCAATTTTACTACCGAGCATACGTAGACAATGGCACAAAATTACCGACACCACTTTTAAGAAAAATTTAGATTTTCCCTCCCCAAGTAAACATTGAAACTGCCGTCACTAATTTTGACAGAGCGATCAAGGAAACTATAGATAAGATTGCCCCTTTGAAACGGTTCAAACCTAGACCGGCCAAGAAACAAGAAATTTGGTTTTCGGACCACCTAATGACACTAAAACTTAATGCCAGGAAATTAGAAAAAAGGTGGAGAACCTCTCATTTGGCAGAGGATAAGACCAAATATTGGGACTCACTATCCATCTATCACAAAGCTATTCGCACTGCTCGCAAAACTTATATCACTTCACAAATCACAGCTGCAGGGAATTCTTCTAGGGTTTTGTATCAAATTTTACAAACCTTTACTAAGCCTGTAGCATGTGAATCTTCTGAATTAGCCTCTCAACAGCTATGTGATGAAATTTCATGTTTCTTTACTAAAAAAATAGAGTTAATCCATGACAAAATAGTGTGCGCCAATAGAGGTATCTCTATTGATATGGCGCCGCCTGAGATGGATGCTGAACCTAAGCAGGAAAAACACATGCTAAACACCTTCCCACCTATTTCTTTACGAGAAACATTTTCGTTAATATCACAGATCAAAAGCGGCAGTCCAGATGATAAAATCCCAGCTAGGATTATGCCTGTCCTGACCGAACAGCTTTGTCCCATGTTTGAAAGATTGGTGAATCTTTCACTTAGCTCAGGTACTGTCCCAAGAGATTGGAAACGAGCCCTTGTCAGACCCATCAGGAAAAATACCTCCATTCCATGGACTGAATTAGCCAATCTTAGGCCTATATCCCTTCTACCATTCCTAGGGAAACTGATTGAAAAGTATGTCAACCACCATCTGTCTAATTACATCGAACTTGCTGGCGCCCTGGACTACTCTCAGTCAGGGTTCAGGCCTAAACACAGTACGGAGTCCACCCTTCTGTCTGTTACTGATGACTTACATATGTACCAGGACAAGGGCTTTTCAGTGATTCTGGTTCTTTTAGATCTATCAACAGCGTTCGTCACCGTATCACATGCCATCCTTATTGACCGTTTGTCGAACGCTGGTATCAAGGATAAAGCCATTGACTGGTTAAAGAGCTTTCTTTCCGACCGCTCCCAGAGAGTCATCATGGACACCTATCGCTCAGCGGAGATTGAGATCTCAAAAGGGGTGCCTCAGGGCTCTTGTTTAAGCCCAACTCTTTTCAACATCTATGTGGCGCCCCTCGCTAGAGTGATGCGGAGATATGGTTTTATCCCAGTATCATATGCTGATGATACTCAGCTCCTCTTCCCTTTTAAGACTCTCTCCACTGAAGTAAAAAGCTCTTTTTCTGCTGGCATGAAGGCAGTGGCACACTGGATGTCTTCCAACTATCTCCAGTGTAACGTCAGTAAAACCGAGGTAATGCTGTTTGGAGAGGCTAAAATATTATGGACCCCCGACTGGTGGCCACCCGACCTAGGAATAGTTCCCAAACCTAAACAGGTCGTGAAGAATCTAGGGATCCGTTTGGATCAAGATCTGCTTTTCAGACAACATGTTAACTACACCTCAGGAATCTGCTTTCACACCATTAGTCTGTTACGGAAAGTCTTCCCCCTTCTACCTGACTCCTTTAGGAGAACCCTGGTTCAGACTTTGGTTTTAAGTAGGATTGATTACTGTAATGGCCTGTTGCTTTCTGCCAACGAAGGCGTATTGGCTAAGCTTCAGGTCATTCAGAATACGGCAGCTCGCCTTGTCCTTAACGTCCCCCCAAGAACCGCTTCCAAACCCCTCCTGGATCAATTACACTGGCTTTCGATCCGTCAAAGAATAAAATTCAAGATATGCTGCCTTATCCACAAATGTATAAATGGACAAGGACCCGTCTATCTTCAAAATAAATTTGCTCCTTACACCCCACTTCGATCACTGAGGTCTAGCAACAATCTCTTTTTAGTGACTCCCCGTGCAAAAAAAAGCTAGACATGGGAACAAAGCATTATCAATCACAGGTCCCACACTGTGGAATAAAATCCCTCTATCTCTGAGACAGTGTAAAGAACACCTCACTTTCAGGAAACTCCTGAAAACTGTGCTGTTTAGAAATGAGATCTAGCTCCTTCTCTTCTTATCTTTGTCTTACCAGCTCCTGAAAAGCGCAGAGATACTCCAATTGGAGTCGATTCCAGCGCTATATAAACCAACAAATAAATAAAACCGGGAAGACTCCTGCTGCGTCTGATCTCCACGCCCTACTCGTCTCCTGCAAAGTCTGTGCCTATGCACCGTACAGGAACCTTCCAAGGTATGTGGGCATCCAAGACACCTGAAGGCATCTCCCTTGAAGTGAAGGAGTCACTTCTCTGCATCTGCAGGCACTGCAACTAAGCTGACCGGTCTGCTGATTCTGGGCTCCCACGGACTTTGAAAGGCTCAGCAACACAGGTGGTGGTTCTTCACATCCCTCAAGGACTGACCTGTCCTCTCACCAAGTTTGAGGCCAGTATCCCTCATCGGAGCCGCAAGAACCGAACCCCTGTGCACCGGCTTGTTGGCTTCCTTCCATCAAGATCTTCGGGCTCCAAGTAGCCCCCACCTAAGGTATCTCCAGTAACCAAGAGCTCCATCCTCAACGCATCTCTTGCATTGTGGGCTTGCATCTTTGGTGACCTGCTCGAGGTCCTCTCGCGACTCCAGTGCCTCTGGCCTGTGGGTCCTCTTGAGGGTAATTTTCATATTCTTTGGGCTCCCTCGATTGCTTAGGGTCTGCCCTGACTCCCCTCCTCGTGGTTAGTCACCTGGACCTTGCTGGTCCCGACATAGCACCTTCTTCGCTTTCCACGTTGGTGCTCCCGATGGACACCGACCCCTCAACTCTCGACATCCGACGTGGGACAGCTCGTGAATGGATCCTGGTCTTCCACATCGTTGCCTCGTCCTCAAAGCTGCAGCTCCAAGGTCACGGTCAACTCTCCTGCAGCACCCATTGGTGGGCATTCGTCTTCTGTGACTCCTGCCATCAACTCTGTCCCCTCTGCTTTCAGGTACTTCTCCATTTGAATCCACCTTTGGGTTCCACCGGACACTTTCTCCTTCTCCAGCAGCGGCATCTTCTTGAAGTCCTCCACTGGGTTCGACAGCGTTTTCCGTCGCCACTTCACACCTATGCACCCGGCTCGCCTGGGGCAGGTATCCTGGTTCCGAAGGTATTCACGGGTGGGGTGGCTCACCAATCTTCTGTCTTCCACTGGGTTTCTTCAGGGTCCACTGGGAAGGGTCCTTCTTTAAAATTGCAACCACGACTTACAAATTGACTTGCATTGATCCCGCGGTCGTGTTCCCATTCTGCACACGGTCTCCGTGGGGCTCCTGGTTACTTACCTTGGGTGGTTCCTTGGGTCAATGCCAGGAGGCACAGAAGACGAATGCCCACCAATGGGTGCTACCTGTATGTGTTAATGAGTGTTGTATAATAGATGTAATTTTTGTTAACTACACTGTGTGGTTCTTTTTCACTTATCTATATCAATAATATTAACTTCTGGTGAAACAAGCTGCTTTACACTCCTTCTGGACTAAGCCTGAAGGCTGCTCTCCACAGCTACCACTTAGAGAACTTTCTACGTTTGTCTAAGACCACTAAAATCACCATAAGGGTCGTCTGGATTGATGCAGGGTGCCCACTTACATAAGTGTACACCATATAACAAGCCAGCTTCTCATAGGTACACTGAAGTGCAGTTAGATAGGCTAGAGTGGATTGGGGTACATTGGAGTGAAAGGTAATGGATTAGAGTGGAGTGAAATGGGGTACATTGGAGTGGGGTATATTGGATGGATTCGAGTAAAGCAGATTGGAACATAGAGGGGTAGATTTGAGTGGGGTACTTCGGAACGGGGGAGCTTGGAGTGGAGTGCAGTGGGATAGATTGGATCAGGGAAAATTGAGGTGGGGTAGATTCGGGTAGAGTGGCGTAGGGAAGAGTGGAGTTGGATAGATTGGAGTGGAGACTGGAGTGGGGTGGATTGGGGAAGAGTGGAGTGGGGTGGATTGGGGAAGAGTGGGGTGGGGTGGATTACAGTAGAGTGGAGTGAGATAGATTGGGGTAATTTTGCGCTGAGTGAGGTAGACTGGAGTCGAGTAAGGTAAGTGGCGTGGAGGGGCATATAGCACAGGGACAGTGTAGAGCGGCATAGAGTACAGTGTTGTGTCGTGGAGTGAGTGGCGTAGAGTGGTGTGGAGTGGCGTGTCAGAGTGGAGTGTCATAGAATGGAGCAGCGTGGTATAGAGTGGATGGACAGAGTGGAGTTGAGTGGTGTAAAGTGGACAGGTGTAGTATGGATTATGCATGGTGTGGTAGCACACTGCCATTACAGAAAACATAGTTTCAATTGAAATGACAATTACATTTGCACATGCATACAGTTTTACTGCACACAAACCTTAATGTGTGGAAATGTCATCACCTAATGTATTGACGTGTTAAATCGTATTGAAATACTTGTTTCCACCACACTTCAGAATTACAATAAGCTTCATTTGTACTTCTAATATATTCTGAAATATCAGCACAGTTCATGTTTGCTGTGTGTTAGAAAAGAACATCTTACATCCTCTCCTCTTACATGGTTACTCAGCAGGGTTGTCACATAAATTCTCTCACTTTGAAGTCAAAGAAAGAAAAGGAAACACCAAGCTCCCTCGAAAGACAGAACCTAACATTTGACTCCAACCTTTGAATGCACAGCAATTGTGACAAGATAAGAAAAAGATTTAAAGGCCTATTTACAGAAAACAACCACACGAAGGATGCAGTAAACAATGTGAGCCCACGGGAGGGACGCACTAAAGCTGGACAGCCTAAAGCAAATAAAACCACCAAATAGAAAGCAAGCAACTGTGAGTTACAAACCACAAAGTAATGGTAAACAATGGGAGGAAAGCATTCCCAAGGAAGCTTTCCGAATGCCCACAAGACGTCGTAAGCATACCAGACAGCTGGGCTGTCTGGTAGGCTTCGACTTAATAAGTTGAAATTTGAAAGAAAAAGGAGTCGGAAGAGCAAGACAAGAAAAAGATTTAAAGGCCTGTTTACAGAGAACAAGCACTCGGAAGGATACAGGAAACAACAGATGCTCAAGGGAGGGGCAAGCTCAAGCTGGGCAGCCTAAAGCAAATAAAGCCAGCAGCAAGCCAGATTTATTGATTTAGCACAACAGGGCGAAAGAGATTAAAGACTCAATGTAATGTGTAAGTACCAAAATAAAAAAGATGTCCAAGAGAGAAAACAATGAATGTAAAAATGAACAAGTTCCTTACCTTCGGTAATGCCTTATCGGGTAGAGCTTCTATCTAGCTGCAGATTCCTTACCTTAGAATTATCCCAAGGTGCCAGACTGGATCCTAAAATTATTAGTGAGCAGTACCCCTGCACGTCAGTAGGCGGCGTCATTCGGCTCCACACTGTGTTGTCCATGCCGGAAGTGATGATCATGGTGCCTATATAGGCGCCAACCAAGGGTGCTGATGTCAGTTACTTTTTTGTGACTTCCCATACCAGAAGAGCGGAGCCACGAAGCACACTGACCACTGGTGTGGAAAGGGCCCAGAAAGGGAAAGGAAAAAAAAAACCTGTGCCTAGAAATCCATTCACAGTGCAGGGAAGAATCGACTTCCCTCCATCTTGAATGAGTGACAAAGTACAGATATGTTTGTCCGCTGCACCTGCTGCAAATAGAGCGGCCCTGGCAGAGACAGCCTCTGTTTCCACCAATGTGACTCATGCAGTTGCGCGAAACTGTGATCTCCAGACTTCACCAGCAGGTGATCAACCCACAGAGCTACCCTGCAAGCTTTTGTCTCGACTTGCTTCCATTTTCTGATTTTCTTTAGGTTTTTTAAATTTATTTTCCATTTAACACAACACAAAAACAAATTTACATCGTTATTACCGAGTACATCTTGTCTGTCATGTTTGAATCACATTGCAGTAGAATTATCCATAAATGTTACTACGAGAAACTCCGTAAGATTGCGCATGGCAATGTACCATACAGTTATTCACACTATCGCAGTTACTCTTGGGTTGCCACCCCTTCCCCGCTTCCTGCTTGGTCGGTTGGCCCTTCCTCACCTCCTGTTCCCTCCGGTTCTCTCGTTTCTTTACCCACCAGGTATTGCTGAAATATACTCCAGTAAGCCCTTGGCCTGGCTTGCGGAGGTAGGAGTTCACTATAGGCATCAGACTGAGTATTACAATAGATCATGTCTCTAGTCCACAACTCCGTAGTTGGCGTCGGGCTCCTGCCAGAGACGTTTTAATGCATGGGCAAAGTGGGCTCTGGCCCAGGGCCCCAGCCTTTCAGGGGGCCCCCTGACAGAGTCAGCTCCATTCTCCAGAGTTTTGCCCTAATGACCTTGAATATTTCTTAAAACAGATTGTTTTAAATACTGTTTTCCTTTAATTTTTTTATGTACCTTATTTGTGAGTCTAGTACAGCCATTTTGCAGAGAAATGTTGTGTTTATGTTTCATGCAATATACATAAAAAAGTTTCTTTTAGATCAAAACAAGGCCTTACATATAAGAAATGGGAGGGCGTTACAAAGATTATTTGCAGTAATATTGCTGAGCTGCAGCTGTGTTACAATATTGAAAACACACATAACTATCCCTGAATATTGGATGTAAACACATTTAGGGCCTTATTTATGAGAAGTGATGCATGGCTGTGTGAAAACAGGGATGCGTCACTTCTTAGTGCACCCTCCTTGTTACATGATGGATGCGTCATATTTACTGTATGACGCATCATGTCGCATCATGTTACAGATATGTCAGTATTTCTGATGTATCTGTAGGCGCAAAAGTGATGCATTGCTGGGGTGTGTCTGAAAATAGACACAACTCCAGCAATGTGTCTTTTCACATGGGGCGAGCCCCATGTGAAAGGGCCTGCATCTGTCTTAAGCCTGCTGTGAGGCAGGTGTAAGATATTGAGGCAATGGCGTCCTAGAAGTGGCGCACTGAGTTCTCATAGATTTCAATGCGCCACTTCTATAAGGCTTTTTGCAGGGCAACACCCACCCGGCATACATTATGCCTGGTGCAGGTATAATGTTGTGCAGGAGTTTCAAAGTGATGCATCAGCCTAGATACGTCACTTTACAAATGTGGAGCAACATGGCACATTTTTTATGCTGCCGGTGCGTCACAAAAAGTGACGCACTTGCGGCATAAAAGTGAAGCAAGGCCTCATAAATAAGGCCCTTAGAATTTGAACGAGTGTTCCTTTGCACTGTCAGGGACCTAATGAAATGAAATAGTGTATTTAATAAAGTGCGCAACTACTCAGACTAGAGTGTCCTGGCGCGTGACAGTGGGAGGAAAACATGCGTAAAAGACCCATCAGTTAGTAAAATCCAGGTTTTTAAGTTCTTCCTGAAAGAGAGTAGGTCTGTGGTTAGTCTCAGAGACTCAGGGAGGCTATATTCCACAATTTTGCGCCTAGAAAGCCGAGGGATCTGCCTCCAGTGCGGGCACAGCATTTTTTAGGCACGAGGGCTAGGTTGGCATTGGAAAATCTTAGGGGTCTAGCTGTTGTATAGCGATTAACGCGCCTATTTAGGTAGACAGCTCCTAAGCCGTGGAAAGCTTTAAAGAAGATGGTCCTCGCTTTGAAGACGATCCGTTCTTTTATGTGGAACCAGTGTAGAGACTTGATAATAGGGGTCATACTAGATCTGGGTTTAGGTCTCAGGATGGCTCTGGCCGCCGTGTTTTGTACCACTTGTAGGCGCTGAATAAGGGATTTGGGAAGACCAAGGTACAAGCTGTTGACATAGTCAAGCTTTGATGTCAACAGAGCCTGCATCACGATCTTTCTGCTCTCAAGCAGCAACAGTGGCAGGAATATATTTAGCATCCGGAGTATGCCAAACCAAACGCCAGTTAGATTTTGGATTTGAAAGCACATGGAGATTGTCTTTTCTATGACAATTCCTAAGTTTTTGACTTTCTCCGTTTCCGCGGGTGGGGATGGCAGATCTTTTGGCCACCAAGAGCTTCAGTCAGAAGTTTCTGGATTACCAAAGAAAACAACTTCACTTTTGTCAGGATTGCACTTCAGCTGATTGATCTTAAGCCAGTTAAAAACCTTTGTGAGGCAAGACCTAATCATTGCCCCGTCAAAGTTGGTTCCTTTTTCACACGTAAAAATCAGCTGAGTGTCATCAGCATAGGAAACAATTTTGGCGCCCTCTTCCTCTACTAGAAATGCAAGGGGGGATAGATATAGATTAAAAAGGGTAGGACTAAGAATGGAGCCCCGAGGGACACCTACATTCATGGCTGGAACCGTGGATGAGAAAGGGGGAGCCAGATGTCCTGAGATCCATTTGCCAAGAAGGATGACATCCATGTTAAGGCTCCTGGATGTTAGCAAGTCTCTCCAGGAGCCTCTCAATTGGGACTGTATTGAATGCCGCCAACAGATCGAACAGTATCTGAACAGCCTTGCCTCCCTGGTCCAGCTTACCCTTGAGATATTGAGTCAATTCCAGCAGAGTCGACTCCGTACTGTAGTTAACCCTAAAACCGGAATGGGACACATGAAGGAGCTTTCCATCTTCAATGTGTTTTTGGAGGGCCTTGTTTACATGCTTCTCTAATACTTTGGAGAGGGCCAGAAGAAGGGAGATTGGCCTGTAGTTGGCAGGGTCCGTCGGTTTGGCGGTAGCCTTTTTTATCAGTGAAAGAATCTTAGCATTCTTCCATAATTTCGGCATGTTGCCTGAGGAGAGGGAAGCATTAAAGAGCTGGTTTACAGTGGGGTTTATGGTGGAAGCTAATAGGTTCAGGATATTCGCTGGACATGGGTCGGCAGGAGAGCCAGACTTAATGCTTTGGAGAAGGCTCAGTGACTCTTCAAGCCGAAACTCAGGGAAAGCTAGTAAAGATGGAGGATCCAAGAGGTGAAATTTGCTATTAGAACTAAGGTAGAAGGTCAGTTCTTCCTCTGAGATGTTAGTGAAGGCTTGTTCGATCACGGGGATCTTTTTGTGGAAGAATTGAGCTATTTGCTTAGACCATTTTTGCGTGCATGGCCCTTCCTTTGTGCCAGCTTTCGGGGCGTTAAAGGATTTAAGTATGCTAAAGATTACCTTACTCTTACTTTGGGCATTTTCTATCTTGGTTTGAAAGAAGTTTTTCTTGGCTGCCTTCACGAGAATCTAATGAGCTTTTAAGTTGTCTTTATACACCTTCCTGTCCACAGGTAGATAGGATTTACGCCATTTACGTTCCATTTTTCTACAATTTCTTTTGCTAGATCTGAGGGAATCGTTAAACCATGGAGCTGGTGGGGGCGAACTCCTTAAGGGGCAGGAAACAACTGGTACAGGTGCATCAATGTTAGTTCGGAGCCATGAATCTATTGAGAGGGCATCCGAGTCGGGGCAGCCAGACAGCTCCAGTGAGGAACGACCGAGGGCGTCTGCTAACATCGGGATGGATATTTTATGGAACGTCCTGTAATTAGGAACCCTCTTCCCTGCGTTAGCCCGAGGGGCTGTGGCAGAGATGGGAATGACGAATTTTAATAGGAGGTGGTCAGGCCAGATAATGGGAAGAGGTAGGTTTACTGATATCTCAAAGTTGTGAAAGATTTGGCTAGGGTATGGCCCTTCTCATGGGTGGCCGAAGAAATAGATGGAAACGTGTTGCAGGCCTGCAGCGTCTCCAACAAGGAAATTGGTTGAGGGTCTTTTCCATTGTCCATATGTATATTGAAATGTTCCTGAATAAGGCAGTTGTTGTATTTTAAGGCCAGGGAGGTGGTGGCTGTATTAAGCGTAGTAATAACATTTCCAATTGCACTGGGTCGTCTGTAAATTAGAAAAACAGCTATGCTATGATGGGGGAAGAAGGTACAGTCGAAGTCTAAGGACTCTGCGCCCTCAATGTTTTCCATTGGGATGGGAGAGCAGTCTAGTAATTGATTAAAATGATGGCGACACCGCCCTCTTCCCACTCGGTCGGTCCCTCCTAAGGATTTTATAACCCGTAGGGATGGCCGAGGTGATAGTAGGGTTGGAGGCTTCAGACAGCCAGGTCTCAGTGAGAAATAAAAGATCAGGCTGTTCGTCTAAAAGTAGACCATAAATGTGTGGTTCATGCTTTTGCATAGAGCGACAATTTAAAAGGGTGGCCTTTAAGTCCTTTGTTTTCTTATTGTTTTTACACTTATTGTTGCATGGGAGGATCTTGGGTGTGGGTTTCCTGGGATGGAGGAGAGACCAGTTGCACTTATTGCATTGAAAGTCTACCTCCAAGCTCGGATCAGCCGCTGTACACTGACATAATGGTTGCCGCCTAAGGCTAAGCAGTGTTTCCCTATTGTAATATAGTGGAAGAAACTCACCGGAGGGGAACTGGGCAGCATGTTCGGCGCCAGGCGGCGCCAGGCGCCTCCAGGTGCAGACGGGCTTGCCTTTGGTGCGCCTTCGACGCGCCAGCGGCGCGCCCACTGCGAGCTTCCTTTTGCACCAGGAATATATAGACTAATGCCTATGATGCAAACTGGATCGCTAACGCAGCTGAGGAAGTGAAAACTACGTGGGTGGAAGTGAGGAGCCTTATAGTAGCCACAGCTCTCCGCACAATCGGCGTATCAGCCGCGGCGGACCAGGACTGGAGGAAAAGCGAGATGTGAATCGAAGCAGCTGAGAAGTTGTAGGCAAGTAGAATCAAGTAAAGTGCAAGTGCGCATAGGTAGGAGAAATTGTTAAAAAGCACAGAGTAATTCAGCCACACATATACAATTTAAAAAGTATTAAAAACCTAGTAGCAGGGCAGAAAACACTAAAGCCTACCGCTGTCAGCTGCGTGCATCCGTTTGCATCAGGAATATATAGGCTAATGCCTATGATGTAAACTGTATCGCTAACGGAGCTGAGGAAGCGGAAACTGCGTGGGCGGAAGTGAGGAGCCAGATAGTAGCCCCAGCCCTCCGCACAATCGGCGAATCAGCCGCGGCGGACCAGGACTGGAGGAAAAACTAGATGCGAATCGTAGTAGCTGAGGAGGTGTAGGCAAGCAGAATCAAGTAAAGTGCAAGTGCTCGTAGGTAGGAGAAATTGTTAAAAAGCACAGAGTAATTCAGCCACACATATACATTTTAAACAGTATTAAAAAAACTACGAGCAGGGCAGGAAACACTAATTCCTACTGCTGTCAGCTGCACACGTCCATTTAGATCGGGAATATATAGGCTAATGCCTATGATGCAAACAGGATCGCTAACGCCGCTGAGAATGCGGAAACTGTGTGGGAAACAGGGGCTCAAATTGGATCATAAATTCAAAGCTGTTCTGAACAGGGGCCCCCAAAATATGTTTGGCCCAGGGCCCCCAAAATCCTTAAGATGTCCCTGGCTCCTGCCCCATCGCATCGCCACCCGCCTTTTGGCAAGTAACAGCCCGATCGCCACCAGCTGTTGTACCTCTTTTTGACTGCCTTTTCATACCCCAGCAACACAAGGAAAACGTTTAGCACAATCATTAGTCTGGTTATTTTGTTTAAAGTGTGGAATATTTTCTTCCAGAATTTTAATATTCCTGGGCAGCTCCAGGCTGCGTGTAAAACAACAACTGGCTCTGTGCAAGGATTACAGGCAGCTGATTCCCGTAGACCCCATATTGGAACAACTGTTCTGGAGTGTAGTATTTTCTATTGATATATTTAAAATGTACGAGGCGATGCCTATCATTCAGTGACATTTGTCTAGTTACCTCGCAGCAATGTTGATATTCCTTGTCTCTGATTATTCGCCCCAAGTCCCTCTGCCAGTCCTACCTCAATTTTGAATGTAGCGTCCTTCTGTTTTCTTGTGTGATATTATCAATCCTAGAGACCAGCTTTGCGGGGAAGGAAGCTCGGATAGTGAGTGAGGGCCAGTACCGCTGGTGGTTCCTGGAGGCCTTCCCCTAATAGTGCCTTCAAAGGCGCTGTACTCAGGTGCTGATAGTGCACCAAAGCTGAAGGAGTATGTCCCTCAGCTAATATATGCTCCCACTTACGGAATTCACTATCCTTGTACAGGTCTTCTACTTCTGTAATGTTTACCCTGTGCAGAGCCTTGGATACTTCCCTTTCTTTGTCTGTTGGGAGCAAAGTGCACCATTCTAGAGGTATCAAAGGCGAGTACAATAACGCACCTGCCTGTCTATCAAGCAGATTTAACCAGGCGTGTACGGTGGGGTTAAGTGAATCTAGTAAACTGTGCTTTCTAGCGGGCATCTTAAAGAACACCTGTGGGAGGCTGTCAGGGTCAGCTGCTATTTTCTTTATGTGTATGAGCGTAAGGGTTTCTGGGCCGTATATCTTTAAGATCCCCCCATAGAACATGGCAAAGTGAGAGTTTCCCATTTGACCTGGGTTGTTTACCCCCCCAGGCCAGTTTAATCAAGATTGTTCTCATCTTGGAAAATGTATGCGCCGGGAGTAGCATGGGGATATTTTGAAAGAGAAATAATATTGGGAGGACGACCATCTTCATTAGTGAGAGCCGTCCAATCAACGAGAGGGGTAATCTTATCCAGGGATTTGGTCCAGTTGATTTTTAAACCAGACAGCTGCCCGAAGCGGACCACCTTCATTAGCACCGGAGTAAGGTGAGTAGCAGGATCTCTTACATATAAGAACATGTCATCTGTGTAGGCTGAAGCGATCATATGGTAATCTGGGAAGCGCACCCCTCTGTGACTATGGTATTCCCTAAGAGCACACAGCAGAGGCTCAGCAACTAGAGCATATAGTAGGGGGGACAGGGGACACCCTTGTTGTGTGGCTCTGGAAATGGGAATAGGAGACGTTACTTTATTCCCCAGTCTGAATCAGGATACTGGAACCTCATACAATACTTTTATTAGCTGGAGAAAGACCTCCCCCACTCCAACACGTCTCAGAACCGCTTCCATAAAGGGGCATTCGACAGAGTCAAACGCTTTCTCAGCATCTGAAAAGACTGCCGTTGCTTTTACTTTTGGGTTTATATGCTGAATCGCAGCAAAGACGGTTCTAATATTGGATGTTAAATTACGCCCAGGAACAAAACCAGCCTGCTCCACTTCCAACAAGCTAGGGATCAGGGACAAAATTTGGTTAGCCAGTATTTTAGCGAAAGGTTTTGTGTCTACATTTAGCAGAGACAGGGTCTGTATGATGAACAATCATTAGGGGGTTTCCCTCGCTTAAGAAGGGTGACTATTATAGCCACTCTAATCGAGGACGACATCGCTTTACTATCTGCCATCTCCTCAAACAGAGAGACAAGGTGTGGTATAAGCAGGTCTTGAAAAGCTTTGTAAATAGCGACCGTCAGCCCATCCGATCCTGGAGCCTGTCCGCCCCTCATTGATGCTAATGCAACCCTTACCTCCCCAGGGTCCAGGGGTGCCATGTGATACTCTTTGTCGGAGTCTGTGAGCCACGCAATCTGTATATGCGCTAAGTATTCCTCTGTGGCTTTACCATCCGGTGCTATGCGGGATCTATAGAGCTCTGCATAATATCTGCAGAATTTGTCCGTAATTCCTGACGAATCGTGTACGATTGGGCCATCCTCCCCCAGAATCTCTGCTATGGTGCAAGCGTCTCTTGGAGGATGCTGCAAGTTGGCTAGCAAGGGTTCCTGGGCGCTCACCCTCCCCATACACACACGCAGTTGCATATTTGCCCAAATGTTTAACTTCGCTTTCTGCTGTGTCTTGATATTCTTCAAGGTTTTTTTGATGTTATCCAATCATTTAATATCGCCAGACCTTTGGTGCTCCCGATCCATGCATGCAATTTCTGCCTCTAGTCTAGTAAGCCTATTCTGAATAGAACGCAGTACACCTGCATATTTTGATATAGCCTCCCATCTAATAAACACTTTAAAGGCTTCCCAAACCATCAAGAAGGTGGAGACCAACCCAATATTTTCCCTAAAAAAGGTCTCAACAGCTGTTGCCACTTCAGAGCGAAACACCTGGTCAAGTAGGGAGTAAGGGGGGAACCTCCATGTGAATTGTGCAAAGCGTTCTACCAGTATTTCCAATTCCAGCTAAACCGGTGAGTGATCTGAATAGGTCCTGGGAGGGGGCTCGCAGTTCGTGACCTGGGGGAGAAGACCTCTGGACACCAACCAATAGGCAATCCTAGTGTGAGTGTCATGTGGCGCTGAGTAATGCGCAAACCCTTGGGATGTGTTAGGATGCTGCCTCCACACATCTGCCAGCACCAAATGTTCCATCAAATTCTTGATAGCGCTAGCTGCTGCTGCCGGCCTCCGGGGCTGGCCCCTAGACCTGTCGCTTATGGGCTCTAGTATACAATTAAAATCCCCCCCCCCCCCCATATATGCGGGAGGTCATCTGCCTTAAGCAGAAGCGCCGCCATTGCATGGTCAAATTGTGGGCTATCATTATTAAGACCGTATATATTCACCAATCTGGCAACAAATGCCTCTGCACGGCACCTGGTACAACAAACCTGCCATTATGGTCGATCTCCTCGTCATGCAATGTAAGACCTGATCTGGGGTTAACCCAAATGAGTATGCCTCTTGCGTGGATGTGAAGCCTGCTGTGTGGAATTGGCCCTGCAGTCTCTTCAGGGACAGCATCTTATTTTGGGGAGCTAAATTTGTTTCCTGTATCAGCGCAACGTCGACCTGGTGCCTCTGACGTTCCATGTCCGGAGCTTAATTTTCCTATTCACCTTATTTGAATTTTCAATGCAAAATCATTTGCATATAAATTCGAAATGCTACTCTCTGCAGTGTTGTATCTTAACAGCTTAATTTTCTCAGAATGTACCCCCTGTAGTTGGATGAAATTCTTCACCCTAAACCCACCCCCTCCCACGATATGCCTTCCCCAACTAAGCATAGATAAGATAACCCCATATCCACCTGCCCCCCACAATCTTGCTTCGTTGCAACAACCTTAAAACAATTAATAACAATGACAATCCCAAATACACCAAGTGGGTTACAAGGTGGGGCAGATGTTGTCTGCATTCCGCCTGGATCTGAGTCTCCTGAGCCCACTCCGCTAGCTACCTGAGTTACTTCTCTCGGTCTTAGCCACTTGTGACCCTCCCATAACATCCCTGACTGTGGGGCCTTTCGCCCGCTTTGATTTAGTGCCCTATTGTAGGCTAGGTGCAAACTCTGGGGTGAAGGTATCTAAGGGGTGCGCCCCAATTAGGCTATCCCAGAGGAGTGTCTCCCCCCCTCTCACTGGGACAGACCATATTTATGTTATGGCAAGCGGAAAAGGCAACACCAGTCAACGGTCGTCGTTCGCCGTGGGGGGAATCAGCTATGTTCCTTCCTCTGGACCCATTCAAAGTTCTTGAAAAACATAGTTCACTGTTGCTCAGAATCTGGGGCAGTGTCGTCCTGAATCAATCAAGCCTTCGGGGAACCTCCTCTGGGCCTGTCACCTTCTCTGTTTTTCAAGAATTGCAGCGCTTGCTTAGGATCATTGAAAATATGCGCCTTCCCATCTGCGTGATCTCTCAACTTCGCTGGGTAGATCATACTTTAGTTCAAATTGAGATCTTGCAGCTTGCATTTAACTGGCAGGAACTGAAGTTGCGCCTCCTGTACCTGCTGCTTGAAATCTGGGTAGATGGATATATCCATACCCTCGTACCTTATTGATTGTAGTTCCCTGGCTTTTCTAAGTGCAGCATCTCTGTCCCTGTAGTTAAGTACACTAGCAATGATGGGACGCGGCGGAGCACCCGGCACCAGCCTGGGGGCCAGGGAACAATGTGCACGCTCTATTATGAACATGTTTGAGAAAGTTTCTTTACACAAGAGCGTTACCAGCAATTGTTCGAATGAAGAGCTCCACGTTTTGTATATTTGTAGACTCCGTTATGCCAACAATGAGCACGTTATTTCTCCTCGAACGCGCTTACAAACCCTCAGCCTTGGATTGAACAGAGTGTACTAGTTTATCTAGTTTCATAGTTGTGCTCAGAGTGATATTTAGCATGTCCTCTGTATCGGATACTCTTTTCTCCACAGTGTCCAGCCTCTCCGAGTGTTTGTCCTGCCGTTCGGACATTCTATCCATCCTGAAGGTGAGGGCGTTGATCTTCACGTCTATTTTTGTTAAACTGTGCTGCTTCACCGTCAAGATCTTCTTGAGGTCTGAGTCTGCCGCTGTGTCCATAATCTCCGACCCTGACTCCGAGGCATTCTTCACTAAGTCCTGCTGCCTGGGAGTTTTGAGTGGTTCGAAGTGGAGTTTAGACTGGGATTTTTCCGTCTGCCCCATAACTCCCTAATCGGCAGGATCCTGGGCCCTTGGTCACCTCTCACCAGATGCCAGTGCGGGGTGCTTTATGTCGATTTAGTACTGGTTTGTGTAAAGTGGTGGGAGCGCTAGGCCCACATACTTTATAAAATGAGCACACAGACACCAGATTGAGAGTAGATAACTGGCCTTGAGCACGTGCGCTCTGAGCCTTTTATTATCAGGTTCACCTGACTGGTGACGCCTGTGGTGGGTGGGTGCTTAGTGTGGGTTACAGCCTCAGAAACACTAGAATGTATCCAGCCAGATACTACATCCCTCCCAACTTTGGATAAAAGGAAATATACGAAGTCCAACCTGTAAAGGAAACAGACACCCCAAAATAAATCACAAGTGGCATTATCTTCAGGCCGCAGTCCGGCGGTGTTGGATTTCTTGGACCACCATTGTTCGTGACGTTCGGGTTCGTCTTGGCAAACTACCTGAGACCGACCTGGTCTATCAGTAACAATGTCTATGTACAAGAGTCCTTCATCAGGATACTGGGAGCTGTGATGAGATCCACTCTGTGATGTTTCTTGTCATGAGGTTTCTGCCTGGAGGTGACGTGCTAGCTGTTGTTCCAGTATCTTAACGGCCAAGATGCTTCCGACTTGCCTCTCTCACTTGGGCACCTCTCTCACCGGCGCCTCCGGGTGGGCTTTCCTGCTGGGCGGTCATGGAACCGTGTGGACCATGCGGGCTCTGCATGGGCCGCGCTAAGGCGTCGCTTCCGAACTGCCAACGGGACTCACAGCCTAGTCGCTCATGTGTCCGCCAAGGGTGATGTTTCCATCTCGGTGTCTTCGCCATCGGGAATCTGGTTCTGTGTCTTCCTCTCAGGGTCGCAGGGCAACCAGTCTCCGGCTGTGGCCTACGTGCATCCTGCGCATGTCGAGGAGCTGCTGCCAAACATTTCTCCCATTCGGACTCCAATTTCACTGGATTCCGCCTCGGCCCCTTGCCCCTGGATTTCCACTTGACCACGTGGGCTGTGCTGACCTTCGTGTAGGCTGCGCGTAGGGGTCGCTTCAGAACTCCCAACAGGGCCACGGCCTAGTCTTGCTTTATCCCAAGGGGTGGATCTTCTAATGTCCGGTTGTGCTCTACTTCCGTATGCTGCAGGCTGACAGGGGTGCACAGACGGTTCCTGGGCGGTTTGCCTTCTTGGACTCCGGTTGCCTGGAGTGTGTGGATTCCCTTAGGTGTTGTGCTGCTCCTTGGTGGTGTTGATGACTTCACCATTATTCTTTGATGGGGCAGTATGCGGCAGTCCGATGTCTCGGGGTGTTCTCTTCTGTGATGATGCGAGTACTCTGCCCGGTCACTTCGCCTCCTTGTCCCTTGCACGCCTGTGTTGGTTGTCTGCCCTGTGGCACGGTGCCACTGTACCTTCCTCCTTTGTAGGCTGACATCCTGTCATCCTCTTCTCCTCTTCTTTTTTCATGGCGCTTGCCACTCACGCTCTTTCTTTTCTTTCCTTACTGATGTTGAACTGCTCGTTCGTCTCTTTCTGATCCTCTTCGCGGACCTTTCCTGGGGTCCTCTTCGCGGACATCCCCTCAGACACTCACTTCACGGACTTCTTCTCCATTCTTCTGATCAGACCTCTTGTCAGGTCTCTTCTCTCCGACGACCATCTGGCTGGCCGACTTCTTCTTTTCTCTGACGACTATCTGGCTGGTCGGGTTCTTCTTCTCTCTGGCGACCATCTAGCTGGTCGGCTTCTTCTCTTCTCAGGCGACCCTCTGGCTGGTTGGCTTCTTCTTCTCTCTGGCGACCATCTGGCTGGTAGGCTTCTTCTTTTCGCTGGCGACCATCTGGCTGTTCGGCTTCTTTTCTATGGCGACCATCTGGCTGGTCGGCTTCTTCTTTTCTCTGGCGACCATCTGGCTGGTCGGCTTCTTCTCCCTTTCCCGGGTCTTCGTGCTTCTGGTGGTTCGTGCAACCACCTCTTCTTCTCCGCAATCACGTTGCTGTAGTGCGCTTCTGATGGCGCTCTTCCGTTACCTCACTGGGTGCACTCACTGCGCGTTCCTTTACTTCCTTTGTTCCTGGAGCAGTGTCTGCTGTTCTTGCATGTCTTCGTACTTGCCTGGTGCTGAGTTCTTGAATCACCGTTCGTTTGTCTGGTGGTGCTCCTTCTCCTTCCTACTGCTGCAGCGACAACCTGTGTCCACTAGGTACCGCTGCGCTCTCTCTCTGCCTCAGCTCGGTTCAGTGCTTCTCTGGTGGTCTGCGCCACTGCTCCGTCGACCTGCTCCTAGTCACTCCCTGTTGCGCGCTAGTGACTGCGCTCTTCTCTTCTTGGGGTCCCAGTTCACTGTCCTCATCTGCTTTGGCTAGTGTACCCACAACTGCCTCTGTGTGGAGTTTCTGCACTCCTGGCACGTTCCTGAGCCGTCCCTTTGCAGTGGTTTAGCGCCACTGTTGCATAGCAGCGTTACAGTGCGTTCACATTTGCGCATTAGTCAGTCCTTCCTGGGTTTCTGCCAAGTAGGTCCTTTATTTCTATTCACAGGTGCTCTTTGTCCCTTTTAACCTGCCTGGGTCTGCTTCTCTTGACCATCTTTGGCACTGGTCTATTGCATGTTACAGTGACCATCCCCTTGCTGCAGACTTGTGCTTTAAATTATCCTGATTTGTCCTAGCTGCAGTAAAACAAACGGCCACTAGATGGCAGTGTCTCGTTATTTGCTCGTTTTCCAACCTCTGCAGCTTCTCACACGCTGCCGGCTTCGCATGCTTTCACTTTCGGGGGCAGACCGTCACTTTCGGGGGCAGACCGTGCACCGGGCTCATTCGGGCCTGCCCCCGGACTCATGATGGTCTCTCATTCATTTCCCAAAAGCGGGCACATCTTCAGACGGCCGCCCTGCAGCCGGACTCTTCCCCTGCGGTGAGTCAGTCATTCATTCACTTTATTAACCAGGCCGTGCAGGAGGCAAAATGCACCTTTTTATTGCTTGGGGAGGGAGACCTCTTCCCCCTACAGCCTGCGCAGCTATCCGCTCGGCCTCACACAGCTTGTGTCGTTCTTTTGCTCTGCTCCTTGCCCCAGGCCCTTTTGCTTTCCGGGCTGTGTGGGGGCTCGTATCGCCGCAGCTGCGGGTGGGCTCCGCTTTAATCATATGCACCGACAGCCCCTGTCATTGAGGGCCGCCTGGGCTGGTTTCACCTCGGCATTGCTCTGACAGGCGTCCGCAGCTCTCCACACGCTGCGGGCCTTTCTCCAACACCCCTTCACCTTCATGAGTCTTCTTGCAGCCGCGGGCCGCACAATACCGCTGGTTTCCTCTCGCGGCCTCTCCTGCCTTCACTACGGGCCACGCGGGCCTCATGCTACGTCTCCCCCCTTCACCACTGTCACTTCGGAGGGAGGGTGGGGGGGTGTCAGTGCCGCTCCGATCTGCCACGGGCTCTGCCTGCCGCTGTCTTTGCAACTTGTGTCACTCCATTTGTTAGGCGCAGCGGCCAGCCATTCACTTTCAAGGTTTCCCGCCCCTCGCAGTGGACCTTTTTTCTCTCCGGCTGCGTAGGGGTGGGGGTGCTTGTTGACTGCTGGCATTCGCGATGGGTCAGTGTTCACTTGTGGCCGTAGATGCGGGGTGGGCTCCCGCGGGCCTCATCGTGCTTGGGTCGGTTCTATTGTTTAGCGTAGCCCCGCGTCCCCCTCCTACTTCACGGGCTCACCTCCGGCCGGAGGGTCCTTTATTCCACGCGGGTGGGCTCCGCATGGTTCTCCTTGCTTGCGGGGAAACTCAGTCGCGGCCGATGCGGGTGGGCTCCGCTCGGCTCGCACTTCTCCGCACTACAAGTCAGGCAGGTTCATGAGGTGCGGGGTGGGCTCCCGGTCACCTCGCTTTCGTCGTGTAGGCCCGGGGCTCCTCACATGCCCCGCGGGCCGGTAGGCGGGTGGCGCGCCTCCTCGCAGGGGGGGTGCCTTTTTCACGCGGCAGCTCTCTCCCCCAAACCCTTGATCTGCTGGGCTGCTGCACGCACGGGCACAGCCCCCTCGTCGCCATTGTAAAGTGGTGGGGGCGCTAGGCCCACATACTTTATAAAATGAGCACACAGACATCAGATTGAGAGTAGATAACTGGCATGGAGCACGTGCGCTCGGAGCCTTTTATTATCAGGGTCACCTGACTGGTGACGCCTGTGGTGGGTGGGTGTTTAGTGTGGCTTACAGTCTCAGAAACACTAGAATGTATCCGATACTAAAGTTTGCACACGGATCTAAAAGGGCCACCCCAACGTCACACTGCCACCTCTTTCTCGCTGCTTCAAGCTCCAAGTGCGACCAGTATCTGATGCGCTGCTGTTATATTGTACTGTTATGGAGGCTATGTCAGTGCTACCAGCCATCCTCAATCAGAAGCTCACAAGACGGCTCCCCTCTCAGGACTGCTGTGCCGAGTGTCGCACCTACCATGTGTGCGTATGCCCGCCGCGCCACTCGCTCACGCTGTAGGGCCTGCGGCGTCTGAGAAAATCATTATGCCCTTTGCTGCAGAATAATATTGAACTTTTCTTTTCCTCACTGGGTCTGCTGCAATCTTAGGCCCCACTTTGCTCCTTCAGCATCTCGGAGATCCCCTCTCCCAGCCTTTATCTCGGGGTAGGCCTTCCGGGAAGCTCAGAGATTGCAGGCTTCCCTACCGTCTTGAAATTTAGCCTGAGGGCTCCACCACAGTTGGGTAATGCGCCTCCTCCGTAGGTCCCGGTCTGCGTCTAAATGGCGCGTGGTGCAACAGACCCGTTAGGGGAGGAAAAGTCACTGAGGCCTCACACCTGTTACAGGGGCACACTGAACACCCTCTTCGGCGCCTCGGGGCTCAGGCTATCCGGCAGGGACTCACCGCTGTTTGTTGCTGCTCGCCGGCTCTCTTTGTCTCGCACCTCTGGGGCACTGGAAGGGGAGTCCGCTCGCCTTCAATCTGGTGTGCCGCCCGATGTTGCACTCGATCACCGGCACCTGCTGCAGGGGACACGCAGGCGCCCATGTCGCACCTCCGGTCGTGCGGATTATGCAGGGAGGGAACACCCTCCGGGCCGCCACCGCTTCGCCACCGTAGGCAGCCCGCCTCTCACCAGCACTGTGGGCGAATCGAGCTGGTCTGCATACTCTGCCCTCGCGTCTCGATACAGGCCTTAGCACCAGGTCGGATCTCATCACTCTCCGTGGGCCCCAGAAGTGTCCTTTTTCCTCTGAATTTTGGCCTCTTATCGTCCCTGGGGCATTATTGCAGCTATTGAAGGGGTGAGGAAAGGAAAATTATTTAGGAGAGAAGCAGGATCATTAAGGATAGGATTTGTGGCTCGCGGAGCTACCTTAGAGCGCGGCCATCTATGGGACAGGCAAGTTCCGCACCCCGATTTTCTTTAGTTCTGCGGCTTTGCAATAAAGTGTAATTTTGCAAGACAGCGGCATAATACACTACATCGTCTCCAGCAAAAATGCAATTTTTATATAGCACTGGATACCTCGCTGTGCCGCACTCTACATCTTAGCTGTTGCTGCTACCGTTACTGCTACCCAACCTATTAATATAATTATGTGCATTTCATTTATCTATCTCTGAAGGATGTATTGTTTTGGGAGGCCTGCGGGCGAGCGAACTTTCTCTTTGGCCTGCTAGCTGCGCACTCAACTCAAAAAAGTGATAATCGCTCTGAGCTAAATTATCCCCTCCTCTCTCACTGCCTTCACTAGATACTCATTGCACACAGTGCTAATAAGTTGTACTTTAGGGATTTTCTCGTGGGATGCCTGGGCCCAACCAGCTCCTGATAGCTCTGGATCCAAAGTAACCCCCAAGAATCCTCTGCTGAGCACGGCACCTTACTTTAGCCAAGAAGTGCCGCCAGATTTCAAAGTTCTGGTGCACAATTGTCAATCTACGTGCAGACTGACCGTGCTTACATTTGTACAAAAATAAGTCCCAGGCCCAAAGGTTTTCCAGGAGTTACAGGCCAGCCCTACTGGATGTGGGCGTAGCCTATACCAGGGGTGCTTAGTATTCATGAGTGCTGGTGAGCCCCAGCTACACCACCGGCTGATATTAAGCACTGCTGATACTGCACGTGCGTTTATAAATTAACATAACTTCAGTGGCGGCCACCGCCTATCTTAAGTGGTGAGGCAGCTGCGGGTGGAGAGGGCAGTGGGTTAGGAAGGGGGTGTGAAATAAAACATACATTAAAAAAAAAAGACTTACCTGCTGCTTCACTCTGCTCCTGCTGCCGCCTCGCTGTGTCTCTCGTCGGCGTCGGGCAGGGAGGGTATGGGCCCTCAAGGCACAGGCTCCACACCCAATCCAGGATTGTTCTGAGCAGCCTTGTTTGTCGCTCAGACAGTGAATTGCAGCCTGTGCTGTTTATCCAACCCTGCTGTGTAACACAGCAGGGTTGGAGAAACGTAAGTACGCATGTGTGTTTGCCCAGCCTAGGGGGCTTGCCAAGCACATATGCACACGTAAGAGCGCACAGTACTCCTCCCTGCCTCGGCCCGGCCCCATACGTATTATATTGCGGGGCTCAGCATAAATAAAATGATAATATTGTCTTCTTATAATTTTATTTATTGTCTGCTGGCACGGGTTGTTGGGCGACGCTCCTCAGCCATTACGGAGGAGCAGCCCCTGCATAACTTGTAATTACGGTGCTGGGCACTGAAATATAAAAGTGCATGCACAAGTCCATGTCTGCCTTGTGTCATGGCCAACTGCAGCTCATTGGTGAAGCATTTTGCTCACTGGATATGCATGGGCTCAGATTTGTGTACATGTCCTAGGCATGTTTTTTGCTCAAGTGCTCGACTCAAAGCCCTTGCTGCCTGCAACACATCGTTCAGTTAGAGTTCTGCTTTTATCTATGGGTGAGGCACCCGCATCGTTTGTTGTGGCCCCTATATTCATCCTTCGGGTTTGCTATAGAAATGTGTATGCCTCAGATTGTTTGCACTGCTTGCTGCTGTCTTGTAAGTCTATTAATTTATTCCCATGGTGCGTTATATGTGCTTTAAGGAACTAAACAAATAAGATCATGGCCCTTAAAATGTGTATGCTTGGAATTTTATTCTGATGTTATCAAGGGCAAGTTGCCTTTTAAATATACTAGATGACAGATTTCTTTACTGCAAATATTTTGTTACCCATGCCTGAGAAGTATCGACTTTATGACAAGAACATGCCTGCAGTGTGTCGAGGTGAGGAGTGCTGGGCGACAGGGGCGGCGATAGCCAGAGCGCCGGAAAAGCACCGGAAGACTGCAAAGCGGCAGGTATAGATATCGCGCAGAGACAAGATGCCACTAGCGCCAGAGAGATGAGCATGGAGCGCAGCCCCTAAGGCCCTGGGCAGTGGCCAAGTGCAATCCATCAGCGGGGGAAGTTGGGTGATTAAACTGATGGTCTTGAGAGCGGGCGAGCCGTGAACACTGGAGATCGGGTCTGCCTGACTAAGATGGCAGCATCCTGGGACAGAGCCCCGAGAACAGTGATCTACTATTGCCTGCTGATGAAAGGCCCGGGCCGCCGCATTTCCTGATGTTGCTGCTTGCATAGCCTTAATGAAGAGTGCACAGCTTTAATGGATTGGAGAGGCTCAGGTCATTGAGACTCAGATCCTACCATATTCTGCCAGAAACAGCCTACCTTGAAAGAGAGTCAGCCTGCGAAACACCTCCCCACCTCACTGTCTGATCACATTGGAATACCGGAACTATTGAGGGAGGCACGGAACGTGCTGCAGCCCGGTCTGAGGAACTAGCTGGACAAGCGCCACGGAGCAAGCACCGCTTGATGTTTGAATTACGCTGAGGGTTTCCCAGTAACAACAGAACTGGTGCGGCAGATGGAACTATGACGAGCGCCCCCAGGCAGAAACCATGAATATTGTACTTAGCATGGAGACTGAGCAACATGGCAGATGCCCGGGGGAGCTGTTTAGGCAGCTATAGAGGAGTTTGGCTCTGGCTCACCCCCTTGGCCGTCACCCACCCAGCCGGACTGTGGACATAGTTTTTCTTTGTCTCCCTGTTGTGTTTCCTTCCCTCCACCACCTCCTTCCGCCGTGATCCTGTGGCTACCTCCCCTTTCCAGCTGATACGTTAATATCTCTTGTTACTGTGTAATCACTATTTTTCGTCTCACGTTTATTCTTGGCTTCTGTAACTGATTTAAATGTGTAACCTGTAACTCGCTGATCCTCATGTAAAGCCGTGCTGCCCGAGCAACTTTGGCTGATGCCCAGTGGAGCTGTCATATGCAGCTATAGAGGAGTTTGGCTCTGGTTCACCCCTCGGTAGGCACCTACACAGCCGGACATTTTCCTCGCCTCCCTGTTGTATTTTCCTACCTGCATTCCCTACCCCCGTTTACCATTCCCCCTCTACCTCTTCACTCCTCATAAAACGTGTGCACACGCTAATAATCTCACATTATTGTGCAATCTCATGTTTCTTCTTTTCTCCTTTGTCTATACTGGTCTATGTAATTATGGAACCTGTAACTCACTGATCCTCATGTAAAGCGCTCTGATACCTCCGGGTCTAGCCAGCGCTATATAAAACTTTGCAAATAAATAAATAAACACAAATTGTGTTTACATTAGAACAATTTTGTTTTGAACTGGCATTGAGGAAACTTTACTTATCTACTCATCCAAAGATGGGTGTTAGGTTTGCTTGCGCATCTATGATTATAATACGGTCATAGGCTTCATCCTAATTATTTTCAGGGACACAAATGAAAGTATTACATCCCCTCATCCACCAAAAAAAGTCAAATAAAGCGATCCGCAGCCAACTCCAATAGGTCATGGAAGCCGCGGATCGAAAAAGTTTGGGAACCACTGTTCTAAGGTAAAAAAAAAAAATGCAGCTAGAAGTCTCTATCAGATAAAAACAGTCACATACACTGAAAAAGTCAAAAAATAAAGTTCAGCTGACAGATTACACTGAAGATACACGTGAGTCTTACTGTATTCGGATGTTTAATTTCAGTGCAAGTAGCAAACCGCTTGAATCAAGGAAAAAGCTCACACTGGTGACAAACGCATGGCCTATAATGGCAGTTTCTTAGCATGCGTAAATACATAAAATAAAAAGTGAAAGGTAGAAATTAAGGGTCTCACTCATTTGTGCTATCAGTGGGTCTGCAGCCCATTCAAACCCTCTAGTTTCTACCCCCTCCGAGAGCACAAGAATTGGCGCAGGCCAGAAATTGACAGGGAGGCCAACTTCCGGGGCATCAGGAGGTCAGCCCAATGCCCATTCTCTCTGAGCGCACCCTGGCCAGTAAGAGAGGTCACTCCTTTTTGTTTTTAGTAAACAACCCCCAGCATTAATGAGCCCCCCCCCCCTCCCAAAAAGAATGACTATTGGCCTGCAACTACATAACAGCCTAGCAGGGCGAATTGCTCTTGCCAAGAAGCACTTTCATCAGAAATGAACTGCCAACGTGGAAGTGAACTCCAAAGTGAACAAGGGGTTGATGGAGGCAGCACCAGAACCGTTCGGGTGAGCTCCAAGAATCGCCCACCCAACCCCAGTACTCATTGATCCTTTGGGCTTTTTTAACCCTTTACATGTTAGCAGTTGCCCACTGTTTGCCTCACCTCTGGCTTTTTTTAGACACCTGCGAGAACGTGAAAATCAACACATAGTTGAAAAATGAGCAATCAAAACAAAAATTAAGATTTAACAACGTTTCTAAAACCACGAATGTTAAACGTTTCATGGACCCGAGCCTTTCTTTGTTCCTGTAAGTTCTGCCGAGCCCTAGCAACGGTCGGTGTCCTGCACGTTTAAAGACCGGTCCTAACAGTGTGCCTGTGTACATGACTTCCTGATATTTTACGCACTGATAAAACTTTATTTTTGTCATTAAAGGATGTCAGATAACACGTTTGGTACTAAAATAAAGTCAAAGTCCTCATTGAAAACAAAAATAAGCGGCGCTTCCGCTGCACAAAGAGTAAAGGGCATCAGAGGGGAAGGCTGCGGCAGCCAGACAACAAAAGTACAGCAGGCTAGACACCGCATCTGGTGTTTGTGCAGAGGAGAGTCAACCTCGCACGTGTTCTGAAGACCAACAGATCAAAGGAAGAGATACGAGCCTTACCAGCATTTTGGAGTGTGATAAAGATGAACGCGCCGGAGCGAAGGCGTAATCTGCCACTTCCAAATCAGGATGTATGACCTACAAACAAAAGAAATATGCGTTTCCATGATGAAATTAAACTCAACTTCTGGGCGTCATGAGTACAGTACAGTGGCAACAAGAATGACAACAGAAAAGGCAAAGGCACATAAGAACCCACACCCAGTGCTTTAAATGGGCAGGTACTGTCCGGTACTGAGTACTGCACTTCTTCATTTTAAAAGGGAGAGTGCCTGCACTTCTTAGCAGTGTTGCAATACATTTAATAGGAGAGTACCTGTGCTTCTCAAGACCAAACAGGTAGTTTAAATAAGGAGTACCTGCACTTTTATATTTCCATTCAAAACGCTGCCCACACCTCTCAACTCACTTTCCTTTGAAGGCCTCACACCAGCGGTGGCTCCTCTGTTATGGCGGAGGAGCGTCACCCCGCCTGCTGCCAGTGCAGCAGGCACACATTCATAAAATGGTTAAAAAAAAAAAAAAGAACATTTTATCATGTGTGGCAGGCTCGCACTGTTAGAGCGCGAGGGCAGAGCTGATAGTGCAATTGCACTATTACGTCAGGCTGCAATCCCAGGGCTGAAAATACAGCAGAGGGATTGTAGCTGCAGGCACCCCAGCCTCAAAATGAACACTGGGTTAGCCTGCTCCAACCAATCCGATTGGCTGGATTTGCATGGCTCAAGGGAGGAAGTCCCTCCCTTTCAGACCGAGAGCGCCAGAAGAAGAGAGACGACAACGACCGGACCCTGTGGCCAGCAACATACTTATGGTGAGTGTTTTGTGCATTGCGCCGCACCAGATGTTAATGTTGCCGGACGCTTCTGGGAACATCTTCACCCTCCAAACAGACGGAATCCCGCCCATAAACTTCAAAGGAAACACCATTGCCAAAAACGTTAATCAGCATCAGAAAGCATGCAACTCTCCATTAATTTCAGTGGCCTCATCCTCCTCAAACCATTGACATCATCCTTCTATGATAAACCAGGTTGAAACAGGAGGACAAATCTACTTGCACCACCAATTCACTTCTCAATGGCAAATTGATGCCTGATATTACTTGTATAAGGCTGTCCTTCATGCAGAAGCCTGGCTAAGGTAAACAGCTGTGCTACCCGAGGCTAAGTGTTGGGTTAGCAGATGACACAAGGGACCCCAAAGAGGGTTTTCTTTTAAAAGCCAAATGTATTCTTGGAGCGGCACTCTTGGTTCATTTCAACTGAACCAAATAGACTCACAATTGGAAATAATGATTTGCAAAAGTAAAGACACGACTGCTACCAACCTAGTGTCCTTGATGAACTGCCTGGTAACAGCTACCCTTGCATCATTTGTGCTTTCTGATCTTTTGTGCCTTGCCTGACACTGTACTTGGTTACTTGCCCCATCTAATGGGCTGGGTTGGCAAAGAGTAGGATCAAGCCTTACTAAAAGCCAATGTGGAGCCTGTCTAATCGCCATGACTGTCTCAGCCACCTGCTCCTCTATATGAACACTGCAGGCTTGCGAGAGGACACCAGAGGCTAGAAGGCCTGACTCTCGCCCAGTATTCTGAAATACTCCTACATAAGGGAGGCAACATCAGCTAACATGTAGAGGTTGCTCCTGAATGACACGGAGAAATAAAGTAAAAAAACACCACCTGAGAACAAGAACCTCCATTATGAATTTTCCAAAGAAAACAGTTCTTTGGAGACAGACGTAAATTCAGAGGTCAAAGTGTAAAAGGAAAGCAGTGGAACTGTGAACAAACTGGGAAAGGTGTAAATGTGGGGTCTATTGTGGGTATGGGGCAAGTATGTTCAAGAGAGAGTGTGTGAAAAGCCACAGAAGAAGCAGTTATGAGGTAAGGGGCACAGTAGTACTAGTGACTGATGCAGAATAACCTACTCTGGAGTAGCACATTGAAGATGAAGTCCCAGAACAACAGCTGTACATCTCAACAATTAGCTTAAAAAAACAGTATCAACTACAGTTGATCTAACAGCGCCAGAATTGTGAAAATATTTGCAAAAAGTAGCAAAATGATTTAATAGTACAAGTGAAAGCAACTGAACTCAGTGTAATTCCTTAACTTTTCATTTTGACCTCGGTTATATGTATTTTTCTGCATCTAAAGGACTGCAGGCTGGAACAGACAGGCTAATGCACCAGTTTATTATAGGGGAATCCCAACAGCACTGAGCATTCAGTATGTCTAAAGAAGCAGGTTTCTGTACATTGACCTGAATCCTGGACGAGTCCTCTGCTTGAATCAAATGAAGGCTATCCATTGCTTTCGAGAGCATTTCAATCGATTAATCGAACTTCATGTTCACGCTAAACATCCTGAGTAGATTGAGTTAGGCCATTGATATAATACTTTGATTAGCATGTATTGACAATATTGACCCTATTGTAATGTAGAATGAAATGTCTGTCTTAGTAGAGAAAATGGCAGTCAGTTAGAACGTTGCTGAGGACTGAAAAGAAAGTTCAATAGCGATAGTCTTGGAGCATGCTGAAGAAACTCATGAAACGAATCAGACTAAGCAGACAGCATCCTTAATGTCTGGGTCCAGAGCAAACAGGATCAGGGCTAGTGTAAGCATTCTGAATTGGCCATTCCACAGGAAGGAATTTAGAGGCCGAATGTCTAAGATGGGTGAACTCCCCCCATCTATCTTCGGCACAAGGAAGTAGTGAAAGTAGCAAAGATACACTATTTCTGATTAGGGCTCTTTAATGGCTCCTTTGGAAAGAAAAACTCCAACCTCTTTCAATAGGATGCACAGATCTTCCCTTGAGATTTTGTCCGATGTGCGGTGAAGTGTTAGCAGAACAGAAAGAAGGGATAAGGCATAGCCATGCAGAACAATTTGAAAGACCCATCTGTTGACACGATGGAGCACCACCCGGAGAGGAAATCTTGGATTCTGCTTCCCACTGAGTACAACTAATTGCAAGATAAAGTGGCTTGGTTGCTGTTACCGAAGGGGAAAGTGACTGGGTGGGATGATGCCCTTGTGGGCCTGCACGTTCCCTGCCAGAACAACATCACTGGCCTTGAAAGGACTGGGATGATAGCAGCAGTGGTTCGGGAGACTGCTGTTGGCTACATGCTAGCCCCCTAAAGTAGCCTCAAGATTTCCTAAATTGCTGAAGAAACTGTTTGACAGGAGTCAAAAGACAGAGGCTGAGTTCTCTTGCCCGGTTTCCTTTGAAATTTTACACGGCAGAATCCAGGTTTTTTATTTTTGCAGAGTAGGCGCCAACTATCTAAAGACATATGCATGACAGAGGCCTGTATGTCTCCAGAAAATCCTGTGGAATGTATCCATCCATGGCAGTGGAGCAGCTCACTGGTGGCCAGATGCAATTTCAACACCATCAGCAGTAGCAAGGCCGGTACAAATCATGTATTTGTTTGCATCTTGATCATCCGGAATAGTCTGAGTCAGTGAGACTCTAATGTCTTCTTGGACAGCTGGCAAGATCTCACTGTCCATGCCCCAGAGAGCGTTTCTGTATCAGCCCAATATGCAGACTGCATTTACTGATCTTAATGCTATCCTGACCAAAGAAAACATTTGTTTTCCAATGCCTCGATCCTCTTAGACTCCCAATCTGGAGGAGTTAGGGGAGGGGGGGTGCGGATTGGGGTATACCTTGCTGGCTGACGCCTGAACAACCCGTTTCTCCTGGGTTGGATTTTTGGTGAGGAAATCAGGGTCGCCAGGCTCTACTTTGTAATGTCTGCCCACTTGCCTATTCAGCGGTGAGCAAGAACAGGGCTTTGGCCAGGTCTCCATTAAGATATCAGGGAGGGCATTAAAAAACATGGCATTGGATTATCACTGTAAGTGATAAACTCTCTTCCACTGGAGGTCTAAAAAGTCATGAGAAGAAAGGGGTAAATGATCTCCATCTCCACCATCATCATCCTCGGGTTGTGGCAAGCTTTGGTCAGAATCGCAGCTAAAAAAGATAATGGAGCCTATGATAGCACGCCGGCCTTAGTAGAGGTACAGTATCAGAGTCGGGCTGAAATCAGTTTGCAGTCGGACATTGGAACCAGCACCAGATCCTCCTCCGGCAGCATTGATACCGGCGTCAATGAGGGAGGGACCAACTTAGGTCATGCAGCTGGAGTAAACATCTGCACTGGAACGAACCTGGTAATCTGACTGAAGGCCACAGCAGATCCTTGGGGCCCAATGGCGTGCCAGAGGGAGCCAAAACAATGTCAAATATATTCAGCATTGCCTTCTTAAAGGCATCAACTTGCTGCAGTGTTGCCAATGGTCTGGAAAATTCTGGGCAAATCGGGACAAACTGTGGAAACGGCTCCACAACCAGAGATCTGCAAAGACACTGTCTTGCCTTCTCTTTCGATAGAGAATGGCGGGATGGAGCCGAGTCCTTCACTTTCTCGTGCTTGGAGTTTGATTTCGACTAACTGGAGGCCTTAGACCACGAAGTTTACCTCTTGCCTGAGTGACCTGAAGATAAGCATGTCTGAACCTTCGACTTAGTGCGGGAGTTTGCAATGCCCACTATTTCGTCTTGCGTTCTGCAACGTACAGCTTCACTTCTCAGTCATGGATCGCCTTTATGTGCATAAGGGCACATTTGCTGCACGACTAAGTTGTATTCATGTCCAAATAAAAGAGAAGCAGCTGAATTAGGTCGGTGACCAACAATTGTTTCCTATAAACATAGCATGGTTTGAAACTTGTAGTCTTAGGAGGTGGACATCACTCCTTAGCACACTAAATTTCTCTTTTCAAATACATCAGAAGACTGATGGAATTGGGAGCTAAGCTCGGGATCTGCATCAGAAGGACAGAAAGAAAGGAACTGACGACAGCACGCGGGTGTGTAACTTACATGCAGCTCCACTCCGTTACTTCTGGGATGGTGTGTGTCAACAGGGAGCCGCCTGGTGCCACATAACGGCGGATTGGAGCATTGCCAGCAAAAGATTTACGGAGGATCCAGACCGGCGCCTGGCGAGTATTTTAAGATGAGAAATCTGTAGTTAGAAGTATCCATCAAAATACAGATTTGCACCGAGTGATGCCCTGGCCATCAGTTCTGTGACCCTCCCCCCCCCTTGCCACATATAACAGGTTATGTAGCCTACATAGATTACGTTGAATAGATCCAACTGAAAGAATCCCTGATCGATCACGGTGTGGGACACTGGTGTTGACCTATTCTGACAAAAAATGTGCATGGGTCTGGGTCTCCGTATTTAGTAAAGATATTGGGTGATATGATGAGCAGTCATCTGCTCTCTTTCCTTTCTTGTGTATAAAGCCTATGGATACTACTCTCAAACCTCTTAGCAATATGTCTTCCTGGCTGGCTTCCAACAGTATACCCAGTATGGGTTAGGCGACTGTATTTATCAATCCATTATAGAATTCTATTGTATGGCTTGTGGCTTCAGTTATTGTACCGAATTGAAGTTGGGTGACTGTTGTTTCACTTCTTCTAAGACGATCTCTTTTTCGAACTTCATCCTCTGTTCACTTGATATTTGTTTCACTCTGCAGTCAGTCAAAAACCTTATCAGGTCGAAGCTCACGGCCACCATCTACCTTAAGCTCATTAACAACATGCCTGACCCCCTGGTATCCTCGCGGGCTAAGTGGGAGGGAGATATAGGCGGTCTGGAGGAGGAGGACTGGCAGGAGGCCCTGCAGGGCCCCCGCGAGATTGCCATCCGGATGTGGTTCAGCCTTATCCAACTTAAAATCCTGCAGAGGGTTTACTATCCGCATACCAACTTATTTTCCTGGGGTAGGGCATTGTCCCCCCTGTGCGTAAGGGGTTGTCGGGAGGAAGGCACGTTCTTTCACATCCTGTGGGAATGCCCATGCATTGTGCCATTCTGGGCCAGGGTGACGGCCACGATGGCGAGGGTGGTGGGTGCGCCGGACCCGTTGGAGCCCCGGTGGCTGGTCCTACTGATCAAGGGAGAAACGGACTGGTCCAGGTATCAGGAGATTTGGCTGGCTACAGCGGCGGGGGTGGCAAAACGGAACATTGCGAGCGCCTGGGGGGCGGCTGAGCCGCCGCGATGGGACCAGTGGCCCAGGGACCTGGACTGGTATCAGAAAGCGGAGGAAACGATCTACAAGTCCAGAGGGTGCGTTAAGAAATGGAGGAGGGTGTGGGGCCCATGGTGCAAATACCGAACCTCGGGAGGCGGGGGGGACTAGTTGTAGCGGGACCCTTGGGGAACTCCCCCGATCCTCACCTCTGTAATGTCCTATTGATGGTTCATGAGCCTTTTGATCACTGTTCTGTCATGTATATGATCTTGAGCATTGTTAATAATAAAAAGATTTAAAAAAAAAAAAAAACCTTATCAGGTCCACAACATCATTAATTGTGTATCACCCAATTGTTCGAAATGGCCTGCAAATGCCTCTGTCACCTGTATATTTTCGTCTATTTTGATCGCATCATGGCAATTAGTCTTAACACCGTTTGGTGGGTGAGATTCTTATAAAATAAAATTGATTAAGAAAATAGAAACCAAGGAATTAAAGAGAATTTCAAGCTATGAAGCTCATAATAGAACTCTTTTACAGCATACACACTGCAGTATTTGTACAGATCAGATCTGCTGAGCTTATTGGGTGCACGACGCAGTTTTGCAGAATTCCCTCAATATAATCAGGCATGGTAGGAAACCAGAATACACACTTGTTTATTCATGAACTTTCATTTCAAACAATGTGGAATCTGTAGAACTCTTTTGCATGTTCAGATCCTGAGTTATTAATATCTTCCATTGTGGAAATATATAGATGGCGCAAAACAGTAAAAGGTAATTAGTGAACACCAACGTTCATCATAAGTGTGAACAAAACAAAATTAATACGGCAGGTGCGTTTTGGCTCCACGCTTTCAACTGTATTTATGTGTGTGTGTGTGTGTGTGTGTGTGTGTGTGTGTGTGTGTGTGTGTGTGTATATATATATTTACACACACATTTATCTCATGATCTGAACAGTAGACAACTTGTATTTTGAAAATAACTTACCAACATAAAATGATTCGGTATTGTGAAATGTAGAACTCTTTCAAAAATGCTAATTACCCTACTCGCCTCACAGTATTCAAGATGACAAAAGGACAGCCCAGATAAAAGTCAGCAGGAGAAAGTCAAACTCTATTTAAAACAAGCATTTTTAATGCAATAGGTCTCGCATTTGCGAAAGTTTGAGCTATTGGCATTGTAAATGACAGTGCCTTTTATTTATGCGTTTGAAAACCCGTAAGCTGTGCGTAAACAAGCACTTTGTACTTATAGTCCATGCTTATGAGAAGCAAGGCTGGCAGTCTCTTTTACTGCCAGCCTTCCTTCTTGTAAGCAAGGACTATACGTTCAAAGTGCGTGTTTATGCACCGCTTGCAGGTTTTAAAAACAAATGAATGAAAGGCATTGTCATTTACAATGCCAATAGCTCCAACTCTAGCAAATGCGAGACCTATTGCATTGCAAATGCTTGTTTTCTTTCTTATGCTGGGCTTCAAAACACTAACACTAAGGGGCACCAGAGACCTGGGCTGCAGCAGGGAAATACACCAGTAACCAGTTGCTGCAGAAGTGAACTCATAACTTATACGAGGGAAAGGCACTCAGAAAATAACAGCGTGAAGGAGTAGCGACGGATTCAGTGGTAACCCTAACAATGGTACCATAAAACACAAGAACTTCTAGAAATCTTCCCCTTTTGTGGCACACGTGCTGCAGAAGGGAAAAAAGAGCATAAATGCAGGTTTTTGTATGGGAAATATTGCAGATGTTTGAGTGGGTGAATGCATGCTCCCAAGGTCCGAGGCTGGTTCATCTGCACATCCCGTTGCTTTGGTCATCGCTTTTTAGGGACTGTGGTGGTCAGAGGAACCCTAAATTTGCGGGTGCTAAGAGGCATAGCTGAAGCACGTGAGCGTGAATAAAACGCGCTAGCACACGGTTTCCTGGTCTGCGTTGGGGTTTTAATGAAGACTGGAGTTGCCCACCGTCCCTGTCGCTGCCTGTCCCCGCACTCCATTAGCGCATGCCGGGGGACCCTCTCTGTTCCTCGACGTTCCACCGCACTATGTAAATGGGGGGATTTCAAGGAAACGCTGGCATGATGAGGCAGCTGACGTGTTTGTCCGCGATCCCCCACCCTCCCCCTCAAGCATGAGGCAGAGCCGCCAGGGCAGAGAGCGCTCGGTTCCGGGAATGACGCAGAAGAGGCAGATCCCCCCAAAAAGAGTTTCAGGACAAAGATGGCGGCCACCTAGATCCGGACCAATGAATATTGTGGAGCCATTGGGAGCAGCGTAGCCCTGGCGGCGGAGTCGGCCAGGTCCTAAAATATGAGCAGGGGTGCCTGGATGTGTCGGCAGCACGATGACGGCCTGAGGATCTGTTTCGCACCCTAGGAAAACGAGAACCCCTTCACTGATTCAGAGAGGGCGCAGAAATGGCGCCTCTCGCTGGCCTCCCTGCTCTTCTTCACTGTCCTGCTATCTGATCACCTGTGGTTCTGCGCCGAAGCCAACCTGACGAGGACCCAGGAGCAGGGGCCCCTGGTCGCGATGGGTGGCAGCTCCCCCTGCACCTGCGGCTGCCCACCTCCCCCACCCACCCCAGCTCCTCCTCGCAGAGGAACCATTCCAGAGGCAAAAAGGATATTTTTCTAAGAAATGTTACCAAACCTGTGTGTCAGCTAGAACACTCTGATTACCCCCTTAGCCCGTATTCTGATAAGTGCTTCAGAGTGGATGATGCGGACTATGTCTGTAGGACCTTGAACGAGCGGCCTGCCAGGAAGGCCACCCGCCTGGAACTAACCGATTTTTACCTTTCCTTTTGTAATTCCTACACACTTTCAGATCTATACACCGGGCTCTCGAACCTGGACACTTTTAACTGCAGCGGGGATGTGGTCCAGGATGGGGATGGTCTCGGATGCAGGCAGTGCGTCCAGGCGTACCAGGTCTACGACCAACATGCTCAGGAGAAATTCGTCGAGTTCGAGCTTTTGCCTACAGAAGTATATGCAATTGGACGAGTATTCAGTGAAATCGTGTTCGGAAGACTGCAAGGTAGGGGGCCTCAGTGTGGCTGCCCGGCCCTGGGTGCAGATTGTGTAACCAGGGGTGGTCAGAACTTGCAAAAGTCACCACGCTCTCTGTGCCTCGGAGAGGTAGCACGCAATGCGCGTCGGTGGCTTATTTATGAAACGTGCTGTCTAAGGCTGTGTTTCTATGCAGTTTTATAGAAAGGCAGGGTTAGGGATTGCATGCTAATGAGGTGCATCTGTTGTGGAGATGCAGCAGTGGTGTGCAACCTTTTCATGTTTGGTTGGTGACGTGCATGTGCAGAATCTCCAGTCCGGGTGGGCGGGGCCTAAGGGAGACAGGGCGGACACCAACCCCGCTTCCAAAGAACCCGGATAGAAAAGCAAAGACTATAGATCTCGCCAAGGCGAAGCAGCGCATGCGCTGCAACGCAGGCGAGACCTAAAAAGGGACCATTGGAGGTGGAGTTCTAAAATAGGTTAATACATAGTTTTTTATGCTCTTAACATCCAGCTCTGAATCTACATATGCTCCACGGCTCAAAGTTACTGGTATTCCAATCAAATCAAGAGGTTGGGTACAAAAAGGATAATGAAACACGTCAACAGTGAGACACAGGAAGTGAAGGGGTTTTCTCTCCTTGTAACACACAAAGGAATCGAACACACACCAGGATCTTTTGCACAATACAGAAGCATCCCACTCCAGAAGGAAGAAGAGGCTAAAGGAGGAAACAGCAGAAACACCTCTGAAGAACTATGATTTGCTGTGTGAAATTATGTTGATTTAAAAAGTGCATTATTAAACACAGGCCTGGGTGGGTTTAACCACCAGCTGCTATTCCCACTGTTTTAAACACCACACGCCATATATTTTCGATCCTTGGATCTGTGAGTACTATTCCTTGGGATTGGTTCACCATTGCAAGCTGCTGATCATTTTAGTGCATCCAGCGCAAGGCCAGAAACGTATCTTGGGAGAAAATACTGCTATCAATAATTCCGTAAATAAGATCCACTCATGCAAGACTATCACATTAACTAATCTAACCAGTTTCTCCCTTTCCACTTTTTATGTTATTCAATGTTTTGACTTTTATTTCTAACAGCTAAAATAGAATACAGATATCTGTCCCATTTGTGAGACCTACATATAAGATTAAAATTCATTTGAAGAAATCCAACATTTAGATTTGCTATTTAAACTTCATTACAATGATTGTGCCCCCCTTTGTCAGTCAAATGTAATGCTAGTTAAGGTACAGTGCACTTACCGTAAGCTCATATAACCACTACCCGAAACTAAGCACTGTATTGCTGTATTCTTAATACTATATTTTCATATTAAAAAGACCACATTTACTACTATCTACATCAGAGCACAGTAAAGCATTTCTACTATTCTGTTACCTATTTGCCACATTCAGAGCTCACTGGATTTTTATTTGTTGCTCACCGATGTTATGATTTGAGAAGCCATAACGAGTTGAAACTGCGCACAAGTGTATAAATTATTCTCACCAACTGCACCATATGACATCTTATTTGCTCATTTAAACTTTCACATCAAAGAAACCACTTGTCCTTGAAACTGTACTTTAGAATTAGGCTCAGCTAAGAACTAGATTTGAGTTGGTCTTACATTTATGTTAATTAGTTAATAGAAATTGTTTAGTTATAAAATCAACCCCAGAGCCAATAGCTCAAGTAAAGAATTGTCTGAGAGTAGTAAAAATAAAAGCATATTTCCACAATTTTCAGTCCTATTTCATCTGTGCTCACCTTGGTAATTTCTGAGTGTAGCGAGGATGGATGTCCTGCTAAAGAAATATTCTGGGATAGAACGTACCCAAGACCCAAGTACGTTTTTGCATGCAAAATAATATGGCGACCATGCATAGATTTGCTCAAGATGTACAGCGCTGCATAAAGAGTATGTCAAGAACATGGCCCACACAAATGGAAATTACTTTTGGATACCTGATAATTATCTTTGATGGTTGCTCTTGGATCACAGATTGTAGATTGAATGTTGTGAGAGAGTGTGTATGGCTTTGCCTATATTTCTAAAATACACATACTCGATTGTATTGCATCTTATCAATTTGCTTTCTGATGAAGCCTTACTGTTGGGGCCAGTTGAGAAAGCCTGAAAACCTACTACACATACGTTGTTTTTTTATTAGTCTGATACATTTAGGGGCTCATTAAGATATCGGGCGGCTCAATCCGCCCGCAGAAATCCACCGCCCGCATATGAATTCCCCCCCGCCACATTACCATGGCTGGGGGGACCCTGGCGGAGGGGAAGACCATCCGCCGGTTTTCCGCCGGTAAGCAATCCGCCCGATTGCCTACCGGGAGGAAAAGCAGTTAATATGGTGGCGGTGTCTGGTAGACACCGCCATCCATATTAGTATGCAGGCGGGGTGCTGCCCTTCTGTGGCGGCAACGCTGCCACGGAAAGGCAGGCGGTTTTTGCCATTGGGGGCCCGTAACGGGCCCCCAGGGATTCTGGGGGGTGGGTGGTGCACATGAGGGGTACCTGTGGTACCCCCCCTGCCTTTCAATGAACAACATGGCAGGCACCGTGCCGGTCACGTTGTGCATTGAAACGCACAACCTGCCTTTGTGGCATTGCTGCGGGCGGTGCCCTCTGCAACGCCCGCCAGAATGTTGCAGATGCGCCATGAGCCCGCCAGTGTGGCGGGCACATCCTAATCGGGAGTGCGGGACCGCTGCACCCTCAGCGGGCGGCCCCTTTTCCCGAGGGTATTGCGGGCGGACAAAGTCCGCCCACCATACTAATGGACCCCATAGTTTCTAGTACACTTTTTTCAACATTTGGTTGAAGAAACTTAAGTTACCTATCTGTACTAATTAGGACATGACTCCTCTTTTATGTAATTGAACCTATTATGCAGGTGTATCATAGCAATAAACACAAATGTCACCCAATCATTTTCTATACTTAGCATCAGGAAGAGAACAGCACGATGATGATTGACGTACAAGTGAAAGAGCTGTTTGCGTCTGATGAAGAAGGGGTTCCGGGAGGTTAGACAGGTGTATGCATTCTGGTATTTTAACGGTGCCTCCATCCAAGTCTGCAATAATAACATCTAACTGAAAAAGACAAATCAAATACATCATTAAATGAATGAACATCATGGAACAAAAATGACAAGCAGTACGTACTTTTGTCTAAAACCTCATTGTTTATTTTCATCATGGTAAACAAAAAGCTAGAAAAATAACCTTCATGACCGTTTATGCATTGCTTGTATGGAGACATCATGCTAAAAGCAAGCATAGTAAAATCATTCCCACTGTGCTCTGAAATACAGTTTTTTTAAGTGAAGCATTTAAAATCCGGCCATTTTAGCAAACAAATGTATTTCAATTAAAGACACACAGTTCTACAATATAAAATAAAGCACAGATTAACATACAGAAATTCAGTAATATGTGGCATATATAATCGTATAAAATCTAAAAGGAGGAAAATCATAGAATTTGTGAGAAAATCACTTTTTTCACTACCATTTTTTGCTGACTGGCATTGTTGGTATTTCAGCTCTGCACACTAGGGCACTGCTGACCAGTGTCCAGAGTAAGAGCTCAGACCACTTAACAGATCGTAAAAAATTACTAACCCTCTCTTGGAATATTCAACATTACAGTAGACCATAGTACACGGCGCAAAAAAATAAACTAATGGCATTGATAGCTAAATGTCACCTGTGGATTGCAGCATGTGTTGTGCCATCCACTAGAATGACAAAGAAAACATGGGCTATTTGTGTAATACTGACTGGCAAAGCTTCTAAAAGTGGAGGCCACCAATCAAAAGAACAATTTCTTACAGAAAAGAACCCTACTTAAAAAAATTAAATAAATCAGCCCTAAGTAGGCTTTGTACCCAACAAAGTATGGTTTCTAGTGATATATGCTGGTATTTAGTGTTGGCACATACCTAGAGTGACTATCCTCCAAAAGCTATTTTCACTTGAAGGTGTGTGAGTGGCTGTATGAGTGAGTGGCTGGCTGTGGGAGTAGCTGCATGGGTGAGTGAGTGGCTCTGTGAGTAGTTTGGGTGAGTGGCTGTACGGGTCAGCCGAAATATAAATCCCATAGGATATAATGGGATTTATAGTTCGGCGGACGGGAAATCCGTCACTGTTGTAGCAGAGTAACCCATCTGGCAACATCTAAATCAGGCCCTAAGTCAGGTCTGTGACCGGAAAGACCCATGTGTGGTACTCTATATCTCCATCATCATCAGTCTGAAATTGCACCTATGCCCTGCCAACTGTAGAGAGTAACTTATGATTGACGCTTTACATTTCTTGCTGCCTAAAATGTAAAAAAAAAAAAAAGCATCTCTCCAGTTCCCCTTATGCAATTTAGTCATTTTGGTGTATTTTTCCAATTAACATTCTCTCTATTAATAAAATTAGATGTATGATTTTTATTGTGTTGTGACGTTTTAATAGTTTTGGTACTGCTGAATACTTGGCAAACGTTTTCTTAACTTACGCCTGTCTGAATAGTGCCATAGTTACCAGGGATTGAGCCCAGATTAATTTACTGTGGTTTTTTTTGGCGCCAACAGGATTTTAGACCGGTTACTTGTGAAAAACTCATATCCTCCCCAACTGCTAACCCTTTTTACAACAGAATTTTAATACTGCATATAAAAAGAACACAGACAACTCTGACACAAGTGACAAAATACTGACATGAATTATCAGACAAAAATATTTATATAAACACCGGCCCTTAGCATGAACAGACACACTCCTATCCTACTTTATCATACAAAGCTAAGAAGTATTTCCAAATTTGATTAGAGATCTCGTCATTTGTCTTCATATTATATTTTCAATGAATCAAAGTGTCAACATTGACAAAAATTAGTAATAAGTCAATAACTGTGAGCAGCATTTCCATTTACAGTTGAAATTATCTTAGAGTCCCTATTGGAGTCAGAGTTTCTTTATTGCCCATTTTCAATCCAATACAATGTTGAACATTATCACCAATACTGTTTTAATATCCAAATTGCGCTCTAAATAAAATATTTCTGTGATATCATTACATCACCATCTAATTTTCAGGTACTCCAGCAACATCACGTTGACGCTAACAGGTCCCATTGTCTTAACCCCTTCGATGCTGCGCAGATTCCGCCGCTGTGCTGGCGGAATCTTGCGCGGGCGTGGTCATGACGGAATGGTTCCGTCATGAGCACAGCTCAACCGTGGGTCATGACGGAACCATTCCGTCATGAGCACCGAAGGGGTTAATAAGAGAGTTATGTTGACATTTAGGGTGATCAACATTTTCAAAATTGGACTCTGCACAAATAGTTATGATGCTTACACTAATTTAGGTGGTATTACCGTAGACTGTCTTCAATTGTTGGTCACAGAAACACATTTCCATTTCCAATTCTCATTTAGTTTTGATCATTTTCAAAGTTTTAGATTGCCGTTTATTATTTTCTTGTTGATGATTGAGACTTAGCTTTTGTTTCAGTTTCATATGCTATACATTTAACAGTATCATTGAAGGATTACTCACAAAGGCCCTTTAGGGTTTCTGTAATCCTAAATCACTAAACATATTGAAGTCTGTTCAGTGCTACATTTAATATATGTTGTGATAGGCTATGGCAAGGGGGAATTAATTGTGGTGGTAGTCAAATATGTACAAACACCTTTCTACAACAAGTAGATGAGCACAGATTTTCAGAAAGATGCATATCTATGAAAAACGTGTTTTGCACAGAACCTCAGAGTTTCACTGGAAACAATTATCCATCCAACACAATTGTTTCAATTTTCATTGCTTGGCCTACTTTCCATCTGGCAATCCCGATTTAGCATTTAATGTACTAATCTTTGGATTAGCAATGCAAATATTTTAACATTTGTTTAATTAAGAGCATCAACTCACTTTAAGGACATTTACTGGTAGTTTTCATATATTGATCACCATTGTGGAGCTATATCTTACCATATAGTGATCAGACCAGAAATACATGATCTAAAGCGATCTGCTGCAGCACAAAATTTATATGAAACCAAATAAAATAAGAAAACCACACCATGAGATTCTGATTAGAGTCGTAGCTCAGTGTGCGAGATTTATTATTACGTAAAAATGAAACAAGAGGGAAAAATAAGGTAAGAGGTGCTGTGCTGGAAGGAATGGCTCTAGATTTACCAGCAACTCTAACATATTCTTAAAAACATACTCCTCCCACTCCCCTATTGATGAACACAATGTTAAATCTCCCATCAAAGTACACTGTTCCACACTTTCCCAATTTGGTAAGCTGAATATAAAGGCATACACATATAAATGCATACATTAATTGTTGTGATTCTTGCAAGTTTCCATACAGAATACCTCATATTAGAAAAGGTTGAGTGACAGTTCTACCACCAGTGTTCATTTTAAGTCTGCTACTTGTGATAATATTGTTTTGAAAACTAAATTTACAAAAAAGTTATGCCATCACTGCAAATAAAGCTACTATAATTTGGCATCTTCTTACCAATTCTTGAATCTCAGTGGAAAACATGGAATGTACGCCGATGATGAAAGAAGTCGGAGAACTCAAAACTTCCAACAATTGTGCAGGGAGAATTGGAATGTAAGGGTAGCTAGGAAAGAATAAAAAGAATGAATGTTGCTTACACTGCTTTCAATTACCATTGTGCCTTTCTTTCACATGCCTAAGGAAATAGTACTTACCTTTCCTAATTTCTTCATTATATAACCTCACATGAATAACTCCCTTGAGTGAGAGAACTACAGAAGTAGTGGAAAAAGATTAAAAAGTAAAGATAATCCTAAACATGAATATACCGCATACACAACATTGTCAAACTCAAAAATGGTCTCATAGTTTAAGACAAAGTTCTGGATCACAACTCAACTTCAAAATGTATAGTAAAAAAAGATACAACTAGATAAAAGAAACTAGAGGTCAATTTTGATTAGTGAAGCAAAGAAAGAAATTATTTATTCTCACAATGTAAACAAGTGCCAAGTAGTGCTTCCCATGATCTGAAACGGTGATAGGCTCCCAGCCATATATTAATGAGTCCTTCTCAGGACCTTCCTCCATGCCACATACTCTGCAATGACTATTCCCTTTCCTCTGAACATTTTTCTCTTAATACTACTTTGAATTCTTGCGAGTCTACATGTCCAGTTCATGGAGAGGACAGGAAAAAAACGACTGCAATTTTTTTTTTTTAACTCAATCGAGAGTTTCTTTTTTTTTTTTAGGACAGCTCTGAGATTTGATTGGCAACATGCAATTCCTTTCTTTCTTTCTCTCAGAGAATCACAGTTGTCAGTGCATTTGTAGAGTCTAGACTGGATTTCTGCAATTAAATCTATGTGGGTTTGCCCCAAGAAAGACCACCTAACTACACAAGATTCAAAACTCTACAGTGAGACTCATTTTCCATCTTCCCAAGATTGATGGTGTCCCCTGTATCTCAAAAAGTTACATTGACTCCATGTCTCAGACGGCTTCAATTTAAAGCAGCATACATGGCTTACAAGGTATACAATAAAAACAGCCCCTCTTTCCTACCCATGAAATGTGTTGGGTATGCATCCTTTCAAGCACTACGGTCTCATTATGAAGCCATCTTCACTTGTTAAAGAAACTTATAACAAGAAAAATGTTGAATAGTCTTTAGAGTGGGACCATATGATTTATGGAATAGTATTTCTTTGTCCACACCATCTAAAACAATCTTGCTCAGATTTAGGGAAAGGCTAAAATATGACCATTCTCGCCATAATGTGTTTCCATCTGGTCTACTTTTTTTTGTCTCCTCACTTTTTAAAACTTAATTTTGTCCTCCGTAATAGCGCCAATAGACTCTAGTTGCAGGAACCCACAACTTTATAAATGTCGTGAATAAAATAGAAGTAAAAAGCAGGACGTGTTTTTGTCTAAATTACTTCTTTTGACAGCTTTCCATAACATCATTACAGATTACACATGAATTCACCTCAATAAGGCAATAATTTGACATTATATGTCACTGAGTAACATGAATCCATAAATTCCCAGTTTACCTCCCTCATTAACTCTAAAGGAAGAACACACTTTCGAAACTGACCATGTGTAAATGACAACAAGATAAAAGATAGGTTCATTAGGTCTACTGCCACTTTTCACGTTTCAATAGTCGTAAATAGAGAAAGACCATCTGGACTAACATCCATATCTTTACGAAGGCAGAACCTCGTCACAGGAACCATTATGTACGCTTATAAGTGCACATGTCAGTTTAGCCCGACATCTTGGGCCGGCCCAACAGTCATGTGCACTTAAATTTCTCCAACCCAGATGTATTTCACAGCAAGGTGGAGAAACGGCACAGACTCCCTGTACCTGAGTGAGCGCAGACCAGCCTGCTCAGGCCAATCCCAGTGCTTCTCTCATGCTTGCCATAGCATGAGAGCAGCCTCGGGATTGCGTGGGCGGCTGGCAGAGGAGTACCGAGGCGGGTGGCAGAGGACCACCGAGATGGGTGGCAGAGAAGCACCAAGGCAGGTGGAAGAGTTAGGTAAGTCTTTTTAATTTTTTTTGTTTAACCCCGGCACTCCCAAATTATATGGCAGCAGCTGCCACTGGATTAGCACTCACACAAGCTTTCCAACCTAGATTTCTGGAGACTATGTCACTTTTCAAAGGTGCTTCATCATTGTCTGGGCTGACAATGAAGGTAAAAAGAGTCTCTGTGGACTCTTTCAAACTATCATTCCCAGACAGCATAGAATTCAAATGCTGGTTGCCCTACAAAGAACAGCCATCATTCCCACCATAGCTTCTATTTGGGACCAGGCGGGAGAGAGAGTGAGAGAGAGTGAGAGATAGGGAGAGAGTGAGAAAGAGAGAGAGAGAGAGAGAGAGAGAGAGAGAGAGAGAGAGAGAGAGAGAGAGAGAGAGAGAGAGAGAGAGAGAGAGAGAGAGAGAGAGAGCGAGAAAGCTCGAAGATGATAGGAAATTACAGACTCAACAAGGTTTCTTTCTGAAAGGAGGGCAAATACAAGCAGATAGTTAGATGTGAATATGGGATCTAGCAAAGGCTTTTAATCAGATGTTTGAGCCAAGCATTTTTTTTGCCAGGGAAGACTTTAAGAAAACCTCAGAATACTGGCTGTCAGAATTGGGGCAAATGTAAGTTTGCACAACTATGGCAATAGTGAGGTTGCACAAACTGAGAACCTATTGCAATCCCTTAAAGAGCTTAAGATTTTCCCCGCAGGGTTAGGTTTCTGAACTGTAGTGAGTACATATATAGTAGGCAATGACAATAGAAGTATATTGAACTTATTTCAAAGTAATTTGTGTAGTTTACAGGAGACTTACGAAGTATGTGTTCTACGATGTACTCAACTTTTTCTATTAGGCAGTACTAAATTTAAATATGATTTAGGACTGTTAGAAGCCTGATTAATCGTGAATGCAAAGTTGTTTGCTTTTGGCCCAGTATATGGCAACTCAGTAACAAATTTGGAGTGTCTTGCAACTGAGTTGGTCGGAAGGGAGGAGGCATTTCTTCTATTTTCTCTGATCCTATTACGTGTCTTGTGCCATTCAACCGTTGAGAACCTTCTCATAGAGATAGCCTTTCTGACTGGAGAAATCGTGTCAGTGTGCTCTGAGATTGCAGGTTTGAGATCTTGTTAAATACAGAACGACTGTTAATGACCAGTAGGTCAGAATTCTTGTGATCTGCTATGATACCTTTGGATGGAAAGAAAACAAGATCTGGGGGGTGTTATGAGTATAACACCGGATCTTGCATGCCTATGTTGGCAAATAAAAGTGATCCGGTCATATGATCAGAAGAATGGCACATGGTGAAGGAAGGACACAAAGGCAGAGGATTTGAGAGTGGCCAGAGTGGTCAGTAGGAGCGTGAATAAACAGGAAACGGAGGGGCTGTGAATCTATAAGATCCTTGCCAGTGGGTGGCGTGGCCAGGCAAGATGACAGGCTAGATGTGTTTCGCCTAAAATTGTTCTGCAGCATCAGGTGTATTAAGGCTATCCCAATGCTACTGCACAAAGAGAGGAGACAACCACAGGGGTAGTGAGCCCACTCCAGTGGTTCGAAAACCTGGATCTCTAATGTTGCTGCTGCCAAGTTGGCAGCTTTCTTTCACATCTTAAAGATGGCATCACAACCCTGAGGAGTCGACCAGACAGCACTGGTGCTGATCTTGCTGCCTATGGGGGTGTGAGGATAAGTTGAGGGGGGAGGGTCCTTTGTGCAGGATCCCCAAACACAGGTTTGTGGATCCTACCTAACCATTCCCTCAAACAGGGGCGAAGAAAGAGGGGTGTCTTACATCTGACAGAGGACTCAGGACTTGAGAAACCAGAAGCCGCAAACAACAGGAGCACTGCTGGCACAGCAAACTGAGAACTAGGCTGGGGTGGCTTTCATCAACTTCTACCTCCCTGCCCTGCCTCGCCTCTATTGGAGGCTGCTCACTGCTCATATGCGGCAGGGTGGCAATTAAGATAGCTGGCGGTACAGACAAAAACATTGAACTGCAAGGGCACGATCGCCGGAAAGACTGGGAGACACAATAGACAGGTGATGCATGTGAGGGCGGTTAGGGGAGAGCACTGTATATCATAACATGGAGCAGGAAGAAGTTCGGAAAACCTCTGAAAATGTATAAAATCTAACCTTATATGCGTATGAAGAGGGTGGACCTTGCATACCTCCGAGAAACTCCTTTAAGTAGACCTGAGGGTACTATTCTGAGTAAAAGATGGAGTTGTCATTTTTATTATACAACATACACAGCTTATGTCAGAAGGACAGCATATTATTATTATTGACTTTGTAAAGTGTGCGATTACCCTAGGGTGTTCTGGCAATAAGTTAAGTTGTTTAACTTTGCTTATCAAATATAAAAAACGAATGGAGTGAAGGAAAATATTAAATGACTAGTTACAAATATTTGATAAAAAGGTACGTTTTTAAAAGCTTGCAAACTTTTAAAGCATTCTTTCTGAGCGTATTTTGATCAGCAGGTTGTTCCATGCCTGTGCTGTAATCACCGAGAAGGCGCGTCCTCCCAGTCTATCCCCCAGTCTATATCGTCGATACTTGGGTATGGTGAACCGATAAGCAGAGGCAGTGCTAAGCAACAGAAATGCTTTTTAAACATACCAGAGACGTAAGTAGGGTGGGCTGCTGGATAGAAGGTCTGGTGATACATGCACAGGGCCTTAACTCAGCATCTTTCTGAACTGGGAGCCAGCGTAACTTCTGAAGGTAAGTAGAACATTGTCCAATTTTCGAATCCCAAATATCAGTGTAGCCACCACATTTTGAATTAATTGTAATGCTTGTAAAAGATAGGCGAGAAGACTGGCATATAGTAACAGTAGATTAGTACTCCACACTTTACTCTGAAGGCATGACAGCTGCTGGTGCAAACCACTTTGTGAGCCAAGCTGAGTGAGAAGACACAAACCCTAGAATACAGAGATGTACTGGACCCCTTTTTAACAACTGAGGCCATTAGGTCAAAGACAAAAGACTTGGAATCAGGAAAGACTCCTGGCAGTGATAGCTTGCCATTCGAGTTTTACTTACCCTGTGGTGCAACACTAGCCATGAAGCTTCACGCCATGTGTATGGCATCCTGTGAAGCAGTGAGCAGCCATCCTCAACTAAGGAAGCCCTAATAGTGGTATGTTGCTCAAAGTCAATCAAGACCTAGTGGCCTCATATAGACTATACACACTTCTTAATACATACTGTAAGATATTAGGCAAATTATTGGCCAATAGGATCTCTCCCTCCTATCTGACCTAGTAAACCCAGAGCAGCCCAGGTTCATACTGAAAAGGAGTAAAGCTGTGAAAGTTAGAAGACTGTTTCATGAGATGAAGGTTGCTGGTGGGATATTGGTAATCCCAAGGTGGTGCCCATAGATATGAAGAAGGCCTTCAATTTATTGAATTGGGAGTATTTGTTTGCCACACTGCAGGTGATTGGCTTTGGCCTAGAGGCCATGGCCTGGATAAAGCTGCTGGATGCCACTCCCCCGGCCAGGGTGTGATGGGTAATGTAATCTCAAAACCCTTTAAGACTGAACTTGGCGCTACCCTCGCGCCCTCCGGCAATCATCCTGTCCTAAATCCTGGTTTTCATGCACGGAATCCTGCAGATGAGACACAGCTGTGGCGATTGACGTTGTCCGGGCCGAGATCGCCCACCGGGGACCGAAGTTGTGCATGGCGGAAGATTGCGGCCTACCTCCGAAGGATGCCTGGGGCTTGCGTTGGCAGGATGCCCGGCCACTAATTGAACAACAGCGGCCTCGGGAGGTGTGAACTGACGGACTGATGCCGCTGCACTTTCACTTTCGCTTTCTCGCCTCTTTGTTTGCGCTGGGTTGGGAGCGCTTCATGCGGATCCGCTGTTGTCTGGAAGACCTCCACTCGATCCTGACTGGCTGCTAAAGTCCGAAGTTGACGCTGCTTCCTCTAGCTGAGTGAGGGACATCTATTTGCGACTGCCCGTCCTGCGGCTCGGGATGTCGACCAAATCGGAGGCAGACAGGTCGAAGTCCAAGACTACCAGGCGGGGAGGCTATACCCAATCCAATAATATGGATCGTTATGCCCAGCAGAAAGGGTCACCTGGTGGATCGGGACAGTCGCTGGAGGCACAGAAGGCCGATTCGCCCCCAGCCTCGGAGTTATCATTGCAGGATATCAAGGAGGCGATAGATGGGATGCAAACATCGATCGGGCGACAGTTTGAGGCCCTGGCGCACAAGGTGGACACAATCTTGGTGGATGTCAACTTGATTCGCGCGGACCTGGGCAAAACCAATGAGAGGGTCAAGTCCCTGGACCTCAAGACTACTGGCCTTGCGGACGATGTCTCGGAACTCCAGGCTGAGGTTCGTAAGTTACGAACCGCGAATGACCTCTCCGCCCGCCGGCTTGAAGACTTTGAAGGTCGGGCCCGGCGCAACAATGTGCGCCTTATTGGGGTCCCGGAAACCTCAGAGGAGCACTCCGTGGATTTACTTGTCGAGGACTTGGTGGTAAATCATCTTGCGCCTAAGGGCCTCGGCAGGTTTTTTGCAGTGGAGCGGGCTCACCGAGTGCCTGGCGGACGGCCTAAGGTGGGAGCCCCCCCGCGGCCGATTGTAGCCCGGATCTTTAATTTCCGAGATCTAGACGCTATCCTGCAAGCATCGAGGGTGACAGGCCCGGTGCCTTTTCAGAATGCCTCCGTGAGCTTCTATCCTGACTTCACCCAGATGGTGCAGAAACAGAGGCAACGTTTTTTGGGGGTAAAGCGGCGGCTTCGGGAGATGGACCTGAAGTATGCCATGCTTTTTCCCGCCAGGCTACGTGTGGTTTATGACGATCGGACTTTCTTCTTCGAATCACCGGACATGGCAGGGGACTGGTTGGATGCGCTCCCGCGGCGACAGCCTGGCCGGGACAGCGTGGATGGAGCGGAAGGAGATCGAGATGGCCAGAAGTGATATCTCCGGTGTCGGCTGGTTTTTGGCTCAGCTCCGGACAGGGACTCGCACCTTACTGCAGTAATGGGAGGGCGGCGGGGGGAAGATAGGAGCCCTTTCCTCCCTTGGGGTACTTTTCGTAGATTTGTTTTTGATGGGGCGACAGGCACACAGCAAGTTGGGGGGGCTTAGTAAGCTGACGCAGGAGTGCAGGGGGGGGGGATTCGGGATGTGGGGGTGGTTGTTGGGGGTTGTTTTCTTTTCTTGCAAGGCGTAGCAATGGTTGTCAGTATTGTCCGATCGTGGTTCTCTGGGGGGGTGGGGGTCTCTTTGTGTTCAGGGATGGGGGATAGGGGCTTAAACATAATTAGCTGGAATGTTAATGGCTTAGGGGATCGTATTAAACGGGGGATCGTCCTGCAATTCTTGAAACGGACCTCGCCAGATGTGGTCCTCCTGCAGGAGACCCACCTTATAGGGAATATGTGTTATGCACTTAACAGAAAGGGTTACAAATTCATTGCTCACTCGGGGTTCTCCACGGGCTCCAGGGGTGCGGGCATACTCGTCAGAGCTTCCCTACCATTTGAGGTTGACTCCACCATTGCTGACGACAGGGGGCGCTTTGAGGCTGTGGCGGGGAGGTGGGAGGGTAGAACGTTGGTATTGTTTTCTGTTTATGTCCCTCCAGCCCTGCAGGCCTCCACGTTTGCTGATCTGGGCAGGGCCTTGTTGGAACTCCCCGAAGGGCTGCTAGTGGTGGGAGGTGACTTCAATGCGGTTGGCTCTGGAACGCTCGATAGGCACCCGCCCAGAGACATCGGGGGTGCTCAGAAGTGGCTTCCCGACTTTATAGATACTTTTGGTCTGGTAGATTGTTGGAGGCTACGACACCCCACTCAGAGACAATATACCTTCCATTCCGGGGCCCACGGGAGTCTCTCTCGGATTGATTACTTGCTCACTCTGGCTGCCCACGCCTCTTTAGTGTCTGAGGCTAGGCACAGGGCATATCTGATTACTCACCGGTGTGGGCCCGTCTTGATAGTGGCCGGGTGGGGGGGGGGCAGGGTGGCTCCCATTAACCCCTGGTATTTTCGTGACCCCAAGATGCGCAGTGCGTTGCTGAAGACAGTTGACCACTATTTTCAAGAAAATCAGGGTTCGGTTGAATCAGCGGTGTCCCTATGGGAAGCTTTTAAGACGGTATTGAGAGGGGAGGCCCTGTCCTTGGTAGTGGCCGCCAAGCGGCGGAGAGACGCTGAGGTGACACAAGTAGAGGGCGAGATAGCTGCTTTAGAAGTGGCCTTGGGAGAGGATGTTGCACCGGCCACACTGCATAATTTGAGCTTGAAGCAATTGGAATATAGGGACCTGGTGATTAACGCTGCCAAGACCCTCAATAGAGAGCAGCAGGGTCGCTTGTACGATGTTGGTGATAAGGCCGGGAAATTGCTGGCGTGGTTGGATAAAAAAGAGCGTGTTAATCGTGTGGTGCCGGAGTTGTCGACGGCTGGGGGAGAGGTTGTCACTGATCCCGACGGTATAGTTCAGTGTTTCTCGGACTATTTTCGTACGGTATACACCTCGGTCTCGGACAGGCCCACTGAGGACTCGTGTGACCTTCTGCGAGACATCACTCTGCCCTGCCTTTCTGCCATTGATAGGGATGACCTCGATGGGGATATAACGGTAGATGAAGTGGTGTGTGCTATCCGAGCGTTGCGCTCCGGTAAGGCTTCGGGCCCAAATGGTCTGCCGATTGAGCTGTACAAGCTCCATCCTGATAAGTTGGCTCCTCACCTGCGCGCCATGTACGTGGAGGCGCGGGTGAACGGGTTTCTTCCGCTCGATCAACGGCTGGCGACGATTGTGGTAATACACAAAGACGGTAAGCCCCGGGACAAGTGTGGCTCCTATCGGCCGATATCACTTCTCAACGCCGAGCCGAAGATCCTTGCTAACCGCTTGGTCCGGGTGCTTGGCGACTTGATTCACCCGGATCAGTCGGGCTTTATCCCGCACCGTAACACTGCACTGAATCTTAGACGCCTTCATGGAGTGATCGCTAGGGCGGGCACGATACGAGAGCCGGCTATCGTGGTGTCCCTCGATGCCACGATGGCCTTCGATACGGTGGAGTGGGCATACCTATGGGCTGTGCTAGCTATGTTCGGCTTTGGGCCTGGATTTGTAGGCTGGGTGAGGTTGCTCTATGAGGGGCCTCTTGCTAGCGTCGTGGTGAATGGGCGGGCGTCGACACCGTACGAGCTCGGGAGAGGCACCCGGCAGGGCTGTCCCCTGTCGCCGTTGTTGTTCGCCCTTGCCCTTGAGCCGTTGGCGGCGTTGATACGATGGCACCCGGATATACGTGGGCTTCGCTGGTCGCCTGACCACGAGGACCATATTTCACTCTACGCCGACGATATTCTGCTATACCTCGCCTCGCCTAAGAAATCTCTGATAGTGGTTTGTGACGTCTTGACTTCTTTTGGTAGGAACTCTGGTCTTGTCATCAATTGGGGGAAGACCTACTTGTATGTCCTGTGTGGGGATGTCCCGCCTGTCCCGCGCAACTGCTCGATCCAGATAGCCCGGCAGGGCTTTTTATATTTGGGGATCTATATCTCCACCGACCCCATTTTACGATACGAGAAGAACTTGCTCCCTCCCTTGGCACGTCTGCGACGGGACGTGGCGGGCTGGCGGCGGTTGCCGCTTTCCCCCCTTGGCCGTGCCGCCCTGTTTAAAATGATGTCTCTTCCCCGTTTCCTCTATGCCCTGCAGAATACCCTTGACTTGGTCCCGGCCAGTTATTTCCGTGAGGTCGAAAGCCACCAGCGCGCGCTATTGTGGGAAGGGTGTCCGCGCATAGCGATTGCTAAGTTGACGCTTCCGTGGTACGACGGTGGTATCGCGCTTCCAGACATTCGACGTTATTACTGGGCCACCCAGTTGAGCGCGATTAACCATGGTGTGTATGGTCCGGCGCTGAGCCCTGGCTTCGCCATGGACCGCTGGTTGCTGCGTGGGGGCAATTACCACAGAGCTTTGTACTCGAAGTCGTCCGACTTAACCCTTACGGGGCCCACCAGGGTGGCCGTGCGTATATGGAAGGTGGCGACTGATTCACTGGGCTGGAAGGGTAAGCTTACCCTTGCCACCCCTCTGTTTGACTCCGATATTCTGGGAAAGCTTTGGCATACAAAAGGGTTTGCGAAGTGGGACCTGATCGGTATATCCAGGGTTGGAGACCTTTTGGTTAAGGGTAGGATAAAGTCATTCGAGGAGCTGCAGAAGGAATATGAGCTAGGGAACTCGGAATTCTTCCGCTACGCCCAAGTGTGCCACGCCTTGCGGTCAGTCCTGGTAGAAGGTGAGAAGGTGCCTGAGTCCTCTCCGTTGGAGGACCGGATCCTGGACGGCCATATGCCAGAGAGTACGATCTTGCTCATTTATAAGAAACTTATTAATGTTCGGGCAGATCTTCTTCTAGGGTTGCGCGAACAATGGATCAGGGATGGCCTTGAACTGGACGACGAGGATTGGCAGTCTGCAGTTTCCTCTCCCAAAGAGGTCGCGATCCCCGTGCGCCTGCGGCTGGTGCAGCTTAAAATACTCCATAGGGTATACGTGACGGGGCCTAGGCTGGTTCATATGGGTTTCTCTGAGGAGGGCTTATGTAAGAGAGGCTGTGGTATGGTGGGCACCTTTCTACATATTATTTGGGAATGTGGTGTGATCATGGAGTTTTGGAGGCGAGAACACGAGGTGATGGGGGAGGTGACGGGCATCGTCATGCAGCCTGAGGCGCGGTGCTGTCTCCTGAATGTTTGGGGTCCTACTGACCACGACGCGGCACAGACCCAATGGGTGACCCTAGGGAATATGGTAGCCAAGCGCGACATCGCACGTCTGTGGGGCTCTGATAGGCCACCTACATTGACAGCGTGGATGGAAAACATGGATTGGAGCATGTTTAGGGAGAAGACAGTGTATTGTGCTCGAGGGCGCCCTCGGAAATGGCACTCTGTATGGGGGCGATGGAACCAGTACAGAGGGGGCATATGCCTGCCCCCAGACCCGGACCCGCCCGAGGAGCAGCTCTCCCCTTAGCCCCCTTTTTCCGGCTTAGATCTCTTTGCTGAATGTGTTTGTCCTCTTGAGTCCCTGAATTCCCCTCCTTTCCCTTACTATAAATCTGTGTCTGTTGGACGAAACGGGGCTCGCTCCCCCTGATGGGAACCCTTTTGGTGCTTATGGTGATTACCGCCTTGCTTGTGTTTTGGTTTGGATTTGTGTTTATTTAAAATGGAACCTTTGCATATCCTGTCAGTGAAATGTGGGCACTCATATCTGTTGTGTTTCTAAAGCTGCCGTACCTCCGGGTTGTCGGCTGAATAGCTGTGTCACTGATTTGCAAAATAAAGGTTTTGGAAAAAAAACAAAAAAGACTGAACTTGGCATGCAAAAGGAGTTCAACCTCCTGTTCGCATTGGCACCTTGGGCAATTCAATTTCATCATGAAGCTAGGAACTGAAGACTCAATGTTAACGGGTGCAGTCATGTCATCTTGTACGCAGGCAATGCGATTTTGTATCTGAGTGATGTGGTTCAAAACCTGGACTGCACGTCAGGCTCTGAAAGAATTCAGGGCACTCTCTGTCCATGTTGAGATCAGTGGTGGAGGATGGGGTGGATTTACCAATATTAGCACTGGGAGGTCAGAACTTTTATTTACCTGGATGTCAGCGTATACCACATGGAAAAGGTCTGCCTGGAGGGTAATCTAAACAAGGTCTTGACAGCAGCATGGAGCTCGACAAGTCTGGAAAAGGTCGCCCCTCTTGGATGTTCAAGGTTGGCTATTGGTAAAATGGTGCCACCCCCCAGTTTCAGTTACTATTTCGCAGTCGTGCCAATAAACATATCAAGTACCTTTTTCATCGAGGCCTAGAAGCTGTTGACAGATCTGGTATAGGGGAAAAGATATAAGTTGATGCTCAAGAAGTTTCAGCTTCCTCCAGATGAGGGAGACCTGGAGCACCCAATTTTGAACATTACATTCTGACTCCTCAATGCAGTGGAGAGGGTGATGAACTGCAAACCCCCTCAACCCTAGCTTAAACTACTGGCACACAGACCTGGCAAGAAACTCTGTTCTAGCTTTAATGTGCACTTAGCTTGCAAGAAGGTATCACAGACGCATCAATTTGCATGCTGCATCGTAGTTGCTAGTCCATGGCATTGCAATATACATCGAGAGGATTGCTTAAGTACTGGGCTTGCTGCTTTGGTCCATACAAGACTGAGTGAAATTGAGGGAAGCACTAGATAGATAACAATGGAAATACACCAGGTTTAGGGCCTTTGCCATGGCTCCAGACAGCATAATTGTAAATCATTAAAGCAGGTACACCTTATTCCGCCCACCCAATTCCTAATACATAGTGTAGAATGTATCAAGGGGTTCTAAACCCGTTCCCGTAATATTCCTCTAATGGGGCAGATCTGATGCACATGTTTTGGCAACGCAATATCTGAATTTTGGTGAGAAATCATTCAGTTCATACAGCAGCTCACTGGTTCTAGAATGGATGCCCTTCCTGTCCTGAGGAGTGTCTCCTGGTGCTCCGCACGCATACTAAATCTAAAAAAACAAGTGTGTAAATTTGTTGACTTTGCACTGATTTTAGACTGGCCATAGCATGGAAATCACCAAATGCCTCACTGATCCCCAAGCGGAAGGCAGGTTATGCAGGTGACCAGAGGATAAAAGTATTGCTATGTCAAGGCAGCAGATTAGAGGGGAGCAGACTGGAGGGAGAGCAGACTGGAGGGGAGCAGGATCACGGGGTGGAGCATGATATTAACACACCTTACCAGGAATAATGATGACAGGCCACCTTAAAGAGGAGCCGAGTTTGGAATTCAAATGTGTGAAAATACTATTGATGTAACGAATTACTCCCAGCACTGGAGGAATAGATCTGCTTGATGGGCGTTTATCAACAGGCAATGGGGGCACCCAGTGGAAGGAAACAATATATAATACTGGCTGCAGAAACAGAAGCCGTGGGATTCCTAGGTGCTCTGGAATTTAAACATTGTGGAGCAAGGCTTGCACAATGCCTTGGTTGTTGATAAGCTGCAGAAAAAAGTGCTATACACTTCTGTTGCCTAAGCAGCGCCCTCCTCATCTATTTTGCTTTCATGAAAACACGGGATGGTAAATGGGTGCAAGGATGAGAATGGGGGTTTAGAGCATTGATGGAGATATCAAGTGCCTGAAAGAATGAGACAAGAGAGGCGAACAGACAGTCGGCAGATGAAACACATCTTCTACTCTGCTTCTGTAAAGCAAGGCGTACTTATCCAATCCATCGGGGCGAACAAGCCAAATAAAGAGAAGCTGATTTCGGAGAGGGTCAAAATGTCAATGCTGTGCCCAGTGGCTATAAATGGGCGTGATGTTTTTCTTGGCAGCTCTCAATGTTACACGAGCCCCAGAGGAGATGTGGAGAGGTAAGAGGAGAGGAGGACATTATGGAGAATGGATGCTGATGCAACGGAGGATGCTAAGAGAGCCTGTAGGGAAGGGCCATCTTCAGTGGTCCAGAGAAACGAGATCCGGCTATTGGAAGGCTATGCGAGTATCCAGAAAGGAAAGATAGGTGTTAGTACGGAATCTAGTTTGGGCGGGTCACTCAGATATACAAAGAAAATTCTGCTAGAGAGATGAACAAGCAGGAGGGGGGTGTGAGAATGGAGAATAGAAATCAGTACAAACGCAGTCAGAGGGGGCAGACACAGGTAAATGGAGGGAAGCACACAATGTGAAGAAAAGCAGAATAAATCAAGGGTTGGCAAAATGTGAAACGAACCACCGGGTTTATGCCCCATAAGTGCCTGGAAACGCTTACAATAATATACTTCTAAAATGCAGAAGCGTCCAACAACTCTAGCCAAGTCCGTATCGTGCTGAAGAACCCGCTCCTAGAGTTTAAGTGTGTTACAATTTGCAGTTCGAGAGTCTCGATGTTCTAACAGAGCATATGAACATGTTCATAACCGAGCACCCCAAAAGCAAGGCTGCGAAGATGACCGGAGCTGGTTAGTAGTGAAACACCTCCCCCGTTGTCTTGGGAGGGCCGGTTTGGTCAAGAAGGGATGACCAGACTGGAATGGCCGAATGAGCAATAACTCTGCAAATATCTGAAATCATCTGGGAATTATAAGCGCAGTCTAAGCAAAGAAAAAACATTTCAGCTATCAACTTTCCAAAAAGATATTCAGCTGGAAATCCTTTAAGTGTTGCAATTTACATTTATCTTCTGGAAACACAAACCAATCAATTGTGAGAAGGGAAAGATGGTATTTAAATTGTCTTGGCTGAGCACCCGCTCCTGACTATTTTAAAGACACAAGTTTGTAAGGTTTTCGACTGTTGAGCTGTTAACGTTGTTGTTTTCTTGGGACCGAGACTGAGCTCAGGGCTTAATTCCTCCTTCTTTCGGAGTGTATAAGGTGTTTGTGGGTTGGTGCACATAATGTTTCCGAGCACTGCCTTCTACCATATATTAGTTTGATATACCGAGGACGGTCCCATTCTAAGACAACACATTTTCTAATGAAAGATGTACTGAGTGGGCTTTTGCATTTCAGGATGAAGGATGTGTAGCCAGGTCACTTCGGTAACAAAGGGACTGACTGCCACATTAAAAAGCAAGGAAAGTACCCTCTCACTGTAGTGATGTATGGGTCCACTGATCATTTTGGTGTTCCTAGACTAAGCCACTGGCAGACGAACAAAAGGTACCAGATGTATTTACAATGATTTCATATGCATAAAAAAATGTATGCATTTAGACCATTTTAATTCTCAGAAAGAAGCATCATGCTTGCTTCAAATACGGACTAACCATCATGGTAAGGAAACAGTACTGTCTTGTGATGTAAATTTAACAATCGTGCAAATAGGTGGTTGACAGAAAATTGTGTTTTTGCACTTGTGAGTATATTGCAAAGTCTCCATTGTCTTGGACCTGTTTCATGACGCTCGATTCTAGAGGAATGTCTGCACAGACCCACAGGACAGTCTGAACACCCCCTTCGATGTGGGCAGTAGGCAAGGGATGCCCTGGCTGGAGAGTATTCAATGAGGATTTGAGCTGTGAGGTGGATGACGCCGTAGATCATGCCAGAGCCTTGTGCTTTGGGAAAGCCAATGGAGGCTCAATTGATCTGACACTGAAGGACAGCCCTGCAAGTATTACCACCTGTGCATTTGCCTCGATGCTGTTATTTGGATTCTGCATCCGGTTGATACAGTCCTTTCAAGCCTCTACAATAAGCCTTTTGCAAGAAACGCACCCAAGTTCAACACTTTATCTAACAGGCCTATTTTGTATTGGTCTTTAAAGGCAGCACAATTACAGTTCTTAATGGGAGAGATGGGCTTGCAGTGCAGATCTTTCCCCTCCATCCATCTAGCTAGGAGGCAAAAAAAGGAAACCATGTTCTTGCGTGCAGTCACGACACTTGTGGGGTTTGGGACTGGATGTCTCTCGACAAATTCAGATCACAATATGCTGCTGCTACATTATATTATTTTACAGTCCAATACCTGCTACGCTATGAATGAACACAGAACATGGTGACCTACAAAGCCCAAAGATCCATCCATACATATTTATATGGACAGAGCTCAAGAGATTACTGCTTGTGCATTAACGTGCACACTACAAGCGTTTACTGCACAATTGTGGATCACTCCACGTGCCTCATAATTTGCAAATTTAACCCAATTTTTTTTTTCTTCAATGGATAAAAATGATACTGAAGGAGAATATGCTGCATAATTTGCCTTTACACACGACAACGTTAATAGTTTCGTGGCTGTCATTATGATAATGAAATCCATATTTCACATAAAACTGTGACATATTTCCAATGGTTCACGATTCTCAATGAAATACAGGTTTTTTATGTAAATGGTTCACAGATATATGCAGATGCCTCCAATTTGTCAAAATGTGTTTTATGATGTTGGTTTTCGCTGGACATTTGAGGAACGTCATTGGCAATCTTTTCATCACAGTATGAGAGGAGCCGACAGGCGGATACAAATGTATGTACTGTAAAAGCTCACCTGTACTTAAGTGGGAACATGATTGCTTCCAAAGCCCTGCAAGCATCACTGAGACGCTGGAAACTTGTTGAGTGAAAGACAACTTTGTTTTCCGTCAGAACAGCACAAAGTAAGCTGAGCACATTTTGGATTCCTAGAGGGAAAAAGGGAACGTTTCCAGATTTAGAAAAAGGATACAGTTTAATGAACCACATTGTCAACAATAACATCCTATAACATGGAAATACAGACAACCCTGTTACCACAGCTGAGTCACCCCTTACACGATGGCCAGATTTTGAAAAGGTCGCATGCCACTCTGGGCCTGCTGAAAGGATCCTTTGAAAAAGAGGCCAAGTCTGTCTCTTCTCCGTGAGTTTCCGCCTGTCAAGGTACTTTGTTTGTAAATCCTTAAATGATTGACACATGCATAGCGCAATGTTTATTTGGTTACATATTTATTTGCTGGGATACTTACCCTTTAAACATCAAAATTACATCCTGCTGTGAGTGCCACTTCATTTTGCACTGTGGCACATGTGGACGTGGTGTCATTAAAGTGATAGGACAGCTTCATGACTATTATGGTCATTTGGGTGACTGTGCTCTGAAAGTAACGTTATATATATATATTCACCGAAGTTAACATAACATAAAATGTGCAGGAGCATATACCTAAATGTGGCTCAAAGACACAAGCACTGACTTAGTCAAATATGCGGCTTGTAACATTATCTCGACAATACTGATAAGACTGTGCTGCCATCATAGATAGAATATTATTCCATGGCTATAGGCTAAGTTACCCATCTACTGCTGGGAGGGGTCGCAGGGAGACCGGTGGGGACAAGACTTTCCTACCAGCACATCCTCAATACCTATATTCACACTCCACTGATCCGAATAGCTCTGCTCCTGCCTCTTAGGCAGTGTCTCGGTCCCAAACATCCACAAAGTGATAGCCTGGAAACAACTGTGGACTTCCAATACAAAGCACATGTTCCAAAATAAGGTAGATGCTAATTTCTTTTTAAAACTAGCACATCTAATTGAGGCGAATTACTGTCCATTTCTTTAGTGGGAGTAACCCTTTTCTGTTTTTTAGTTGGCCACCTTTTTTCTGTTTGTTCAACAAAAGTAATAGTGTTCTTCCCTCTCCCACTGTTTAAAGTTGTTAGGGTGATAACCCCTGGGGACTCACAAACTGGAGTTCTTGTTGAAGAGCGTCAATTAAGCACAAAACGTGTGTCTAAGAATACGCAGCACTGGATGTGCAAGCACTGGGAGGCAAACACTTGGCACCAACACTACTGAGGACTGAAATTTACCATATTGCCTTAGAAGGACTAATGCAGGCTAGCAGGTAGTGTGCTCTCCATCACTGTAGTTACAAAACGTTGTTAATTCAGCAATTAAGACAATCAAACTCTCATGCATTAAACTCACCTCACGTTTACTTACATTTGCACCCTTTTGTGTCACTGAACATCATTTTGTCATGTGTCCCAGTTATGACTAGAGGGAAACACTGCCACTTTTACATGTACACTGGTTTCTTCCTAAAGTTGCATTCACTCTCTCACAATGACTTTTACCACACATTTGCAACCGTGACAGTGCAGATTAGTTCCTAGGAAACTCTACGTGCTTACAATCCAACTTCGCAAGAACACTATCATGATACCTTGACACATCATGTACAAGGTTAATACAAACATTGTGCAAATGTGATGTTTCGTACATATTGCGACAGAGCTATCTATAACACAAACAATGGCGGCTTGACCAAGACCTCAGCCTGGTGCGAGGATACCTTTGTTATACATAAACATCAGTTTCCGGATGTTGGCAGAGGAGCATTTTGCTGTCATTGGCAAGGTCTATACATGCTGATACTTCAGCCTAGCAGTCTGCTGATATCTCTACGAGGGGTATCCAGGTCGTGACCACGATGGGGACCTGCATTATTTCCCTTCAGGTAACAGGGTTAGATCATCCAGTACGGGGATTCTTAGCAAAACACATACACACGCCCTAGACACTTAGGTTAGGGGACGCATAGTAGGAGTACACCAGATCTCTAAATTGCTTTATATGCTTGCATATATACATTGTTTTAGCTTGATGGTGGCACTTTTCATTCTGTTCACTGTCCTAACATTCCTAGAACCTTTTGTTTGCTTCTGTCTATTGATCATTGCAGCACAAATATTTTAAACAAGAATCAGGTTGGTTCAATAAATATTGAAAACTTCCACTGTGTATTTATTCCTTGTATATTCCTCTGAGAGAAAGTGAACACAAGTGACTGGGCAAAAGGGTTCTAGATCTGTTACCACGATTCCTAGGGGATCAGTGTTGTCATGTTCAGTGATCGCCAGAACCATTTGCCACCCGCCTAGGGTTAGGGGGGCTTTTGGTGGCACTGTGAATAGACCTGGGTGTGAAATTTTGCACCGCTAGCGGCGTTTGCGGAGTTTTTCTCACTCCATGCTCCGTGTAGCGGAATTTTTCCTCGTTCGCCAACGTTAAGTTGGTAAGCGAGGAAAGTCTTATCCCAGACCACCTCCCGGCATGATTTTTCAACACGGGCGGTAGCGGATGGCCACTATAACTCGTGCTGAGAAATCTTCCGTTCGCGTTGAGGAAGCTGCCGCTCGAGTACCACATCTACTCAAGCGGCACAAAGAAGCAGTGCCCTCTTGTGCTGCTTATGGTGCAGTTCGCAGAGATTTTCCAACACAGGACAAACACCCAGCACTAACAATCATCACAAATGGCGCAACGTAATGCACTCCGCCGCTTGCGGAACTCCTTGTAGCACGGCAGAGTTTTTACGCAGAACTCCACGAACTCTGCCCAGGCCTAACTGTGAGCTGGCTGACCTATAGAACTACATATCCTGAGGGGGTGCATGGAATCAGTCTGGCACCAACCCATGGTTATGCTGTCTACAAACGCGCAGCTCCTGCAGTAGAGTGGGAAACTACACGCAATTTGACCAGAGTTAATTTCTTTATGGTAAACGATAATACACATATTGAAGAAATTATCCCATTTGCGCTTCAGTTTTAATTATCTCATCTGTTGATGTACAGCACAGCCTCAATCTCTTTTAGACTACCACACAACGCACAAGCAATGACGCAATCTCTTTGATGTATGTCGAACAATACAGATTTTACACGTGACAATCAGAACATATTTTAACACTGGGAAAGAAATGTCTGATATGCACACTAAAATAGTCTAAATCATACTAACAAATGACTAGCAACGGAATTACGAGAATCCTGTTAATGAATGTGCAAGGTATCCAAGTGCCTGATTACGAGTATAGGTGCTATTTGTTGCACCTGATAAATAATGATACCATGGGGTTCATTATTTATCGGGTGAGATAAACAGTACCTATTATGAGTTCTGAGAATTAACATGGGGATTTTGGCTTTTCAAGCACCAATATCTGCATGATATGGTAAACACCGCTATTCTTCAGTTTAGAAATGCAGGGACCGCTTGTAGTTGGTTTATGGCTGTATTATGTGGCCTGAGGAGTGTAAAAACATGTTTAATGTATTTCTTTTAAGTTTACTTTATGTGTTTTATTGAAATATTTATTGACAAAGCCAATAGGCTTGCCTTTTATACATTGAAATCAACTTACATTAAAAACAACTCTGGAAATTCACAGAAAAAAAACAAAAGTGAAACTGGCAGTTATAGTTAGGTATTGAAAAACATTTAGAAATTCACTGGAAAAACAGAGGTTAGAGTGATTTTATAGTTAGGTGAAAATACCAGGTAAAATATACAATTTTAAACTCTAATAAAGCACTGAAATTTATCAGTTATAATATACCAAATAACTATAACTTGTGCCCTAATGAAATTATAACTCGCGCCCTGGCCAGGCACTGCGAACTACCTCCCAAAGCTCCTAAAAAACTATCTCAACCAATTGAAATCTGGTTCCCCTAGAGATGTGGCCCCCCCCACTATTTTAAATCAGGCCATTGGTACAGTTTCCCCAACCATTTTGGACCTTATCAATATCACACACTCTTCTGGGCTCGTTCCCCCGCTCTGGAAACGGGCCAAGGTCAAAGCCCGCCTTAAAAAAACGAATTTGGATCCAGAAGTGTTCGCAAACTACCGTACGATCTGGCTTCTGCCAGGGATTGCAAAAATTGCTGAAAAGTATGTCAACTCCATTCTCTCCGCTTTTTGGGAGAATAATGAATGTTTTCATCCTTCACAAACTGGCTTTGGACCCCAACAGGGCACGAGACCGCCCTATTAGTATTAGATGAAGAAGCCAGAAAAATTCTGGATATCGGCGGCTCCGCGGCAATTGTTCTCCTAGACCTCAGTGCGGCCTTCGACACAGTTAACCATCAACTACTTATTTCGAGACTTAGAGCGGTAGGAGTGACAGGAACAGCACTTAAGTGGCTAGAGTCCTTTTTGAATGACATCATTTCAAGTATTTGAGGATAACTTCATCTCTGAAAGTATGCCTCTGAGATGTGGGGTTCCTCAGGGTTCTTCCCTGAGCACCACACTTTTTAATGTTTACATGAGCCCCCTGGCTGAGGTTGTTAAGCCCTTTGGCATTCAGACTGTCACTTATGCTGACGACACTCAGCTGATCGTCTCCCTAAGCCAATTTGATAAAGCAGAAACTAGTCTGGCCGGCTGTCTTGAAAGGGTGTCCGCCTGGATGGAAGGCTCGTACTTGAAACTCAATGGGGCTAAAACTGAACTGATGTTCTTGGGAAAAGCCTCCCCCCTGAATACCAGCTCATTCTGGTCTTGGTGTCTGGGAGTAATGCCCCCTCCTAAAGATCAGATCAAAAGCCTTGGTGTTTGGCTGGATCACAATCTAAGCTTTAAGGAGCAAGCACGAAAGGTGGCAGGTACCTGTTATGGGATTTTGAAGATGATAAGGAAAATACATCCCCTGCTGCCTTTCAATGTCAGGAAATTGCTAGTTCAAGCACTGATTCTTTCGCGACTTGACTATGCCAACACTCCTTATCTAGGATCCCCATGCTCAACAATTAAAAAATTGTAGACTGTACAAAACTGTGCAGCACGCCTCCTCATGCAGGCCCCTAATCGGGAATCTGCAAGGCCATCTATCGCCACCCTCCACTGGCTTCCGGTCGAAAGAGTTCAGTTTAAAGCATTGTGTATCGTCCATAAGACCATGTCTTCCAAGGGTTCACCTATTCCCCCTTCTATCATCTCTTCCTACTGTCCCAATGGGGCCCTGCGTTCCGGGAATAAGCATCTTGTGGCTGTTCCCAGGATAAAAAGGTCCCGGAGTGGTGGACGCCTGTTCTCCTACAATGTGGTAAAATTGTGGAACCAGCTACCTAATCATATCCGTCTTGAGGATAACTACTTGTCCTTTCGAAAACTTCTTTAAACCTTAATGTTTCTGTTAGCGTGTCCGAACGAATGGGCAGGACAACAGAACGACTTAGCGAAGGCTTTATTTTATGGAGCACCCGTCTCCTTCTTGAAGCTACTATAGAATGGAAACAATACAACAATAAAGTCCCTTTTTTGGTTCCTGGACTTCCGCCTTTTCCCTTGGGGTCCTCTGGGCGTCCTACCTCCGATATTCAAGGACAGCAGATTAGGACTGGCGTATAGGTGTTTCTGTGTTAGCCACGCTCCTCCTGGAGCATGGCGGGGCGAAGCGTGTTCCTGACAGCCTCCTGCCTCTCCCGCAGTCTTCACGCTTTCCACGGTCTACCTTCTGCTTGGCGTCCTTTTCGTCAGCTTCCGTTCTCCTTCTCTCTCCGCGTTCTCGGTCTCTCGCACCTCTTGTCCTCCGGTATCGGGACACCCCCTCTTCCGGATCTCGTCCTCTCTTGTTGGTCCGTCGACCGTGACGTCATCTCTGGAGGCACAGTCCTCGACAACAGTGTTCCAATTAAAGGGACCATGACTTATTTCTGCCGTCGCCCCGTAGGTAACTTGTGAGGGATATAACCAGTCCTCCTGTCGTGGGGAAATAAGAGGTGCGTTGACATCTTGCACCTCCCACCAGTTCCTAGTCGATTCCAGTCCCTCCCTCGGAACCGTGGCTCCGTGACAGTTTCCTTTAAGTCTTTGATGACTCCGCTCCTAGCGCTGGGAGGTCTTCTGGTAGCCATGCGCTACAGAAATGCATATTCATTCATTCATTATATATCTCATGACATGTTCTATGATATTATTGATAACATCACTGTAACGTCTGAAAGGACATCATTGAGGAGAAAACTGTGCATGGCGCAATCACGATTACAGTTACAGTGCTTACCACAGCAGAGTAATTACATCTTTTTCAGATTTTGGGATCCTAATTATAATGTAAGTGTAAGAAAGTGGCTCTGTATATACTGCACCAAAGTAAGGTTCAGTGTGCAGAGTCCACAGTCCCCAGAGGTTTGGCAGAGTCTAAAGTTGGATATAGCCTTACTCTCTAAAGTGGTAGCTTGGTCGAGCAGTAAGGCAGTATCAGAGGATAGTGTAAAGCACTTGTTGTACACACTCAGTCAGCAAATGGTCTCACACACTCAAGAACTGAACTCTAGGCTAATTGTTTTGTATATAAAAATATATAGTAGTTTTATTTTAGAACCACAAGTAGGTATCAAAATACTTTCTCAGAATGAAATGCTCTAGTTGAGTACTTTCAATAAGCAATAGACGTTTAAATGCAATAGCTACAGTTGTTGCATTAGGCAACACAAGTTAAACACAATAATAACATTGAGCTCAATGGGAATTTTTAAGTAAATGCAATATCAATTACTTTGCATAGGTTTTTCTTACTCCGGGCTGGATCCTGGATTCAGCCCTGGTGCATCTCCTGTTGTAATAGGTGATTTTTAAGGAATATTTGTATGTTTCGAAAATCGACATAGAAGAATTTCTGGCAAAATCCAGGCAATGTTATAATATAGAGGAAAGTTTGGTTATCGGAAAACCGCAGTTATAATTACTTTTCAGGGTCAGTGCTGGGCACCAAGATCCAGCACTGGGATCTCTCCTGGTAACAGGTGAATAATTTCGTTTTCGTTGTTCGGCTGATATTTAGTGAATATTTTAAAGTTTCAAAACTCGACAGTTAAAAGAATTTCCAAGTGAAACCAGTCAATGTTACCCTATGGAGAAAATGTAGGTTATCGGCTTTCAGGTAAGTATTCTGGGCAGAGTTAAGGTTCTGGGCATAGTCTCTGGGGTCTCCCAGGGTCAGGTAGGTACAGTTGTTACACCCTCAGCAGCACAAGGGGCAGCTGGATGCAGAGAGAGTTAGGCCCAATGTCCTCTTGTCAATGTCCTCAATGTTAGCCTATGGGGGGGAGGGGGCCTTTGGTTGGTGGCTGCTAGCAGGCAGGCCACGCCGCTGTGGGAGCTGGGCTCCTGGTCACTCACACAGGGCAAGTGGGGGAGTAAGATAGGATAGATGTTGCACTTCCAGGGGCACTCGGGCGGCTGGGTGCAGGGTACTTTTGAGTCGTCGGACGCTCAATGTATTTCAAAGGAGAAGCTGCAAGATGAACAAAGGCTGCAAGCTCGGGGACGGAGATTCTTCAGGTGCAACCACCACTTCGAGAGATAAGTTGGGAAGCTGTAGGTTAGGTAGGAACCCAGGAGTTGGGCACAGGGGGCGCAGGGCACCGGATGCAGGGGTGTCTTTTGGCGTCGGGAAATCTTACCATCTGCTGGTCGTGGTTGGTGGGGTCCCTGGTATTGAGGCTGCAGGCGTCATCAGGAGCGTCGAGGAGGGTCCTTGAGTGCTGGATTCTTGGTCACAGTCGCCGGGGGGACGTCCTTGTGGTCTTTGTTCACTCAGGCACAGACCAGGCTCGGCGGGTGCAGAGTGTGCTGGATTCGCAGTTCCTGGCTGGCACCAGGGGTTGTTGCTTGGTTTGAGCAGAAACACTGCTCGTCGGAGTCCCAGTCTTTTAGATGAGCAAGGCAGTCAGGTCCTCCGGGGGTTTCGAGGTTGCTGACCACCGGAGATGCCGGGATTTAGCAGGAGCAGGTTTGAGGGTCGACAGGCCTGTAGGGCTGGGGCCAAGTCAGTTGGTGTCGTCCTATTATTAGCAGCTGCACGGCAGGTCTTCTTTCTTCTTCTTCTTCTTGTTTCGGAATCAGGATCCGAAGGAAGGAAGGTTCAGGGTGCCCCTAAATACTAAATTTAGGGGCGTTACAGGTAGGTAGAGGTCAGGGACCAATGGGTCCCTTCCCTGGGGTGGGTACACCCCCTAGCCTGCCACTCTCCTGTGGGACGGGGGCAGGAGCCTAGTCCTGATTGGGTAGGGCTCCCCATCCTCAAGATGGCGAGAGCCCAGAGTTGTGCTTCACCTCACCTCCCCCACCTGAGGGGTGGGGTTGGCAGAGGCTGGCACACCCCCTTTCCTCGCTTGGTTTTCCCCGCCGCTCTAACCGCCAGAGTGGGCGTCAGAACCGGTGGAGGCCAGTTGCTGAGTACAGCAAGTGGCCTGGAGAAGCTCACAAAGGTGGCATGCCTTTGAAGCTTCCCCTGCCCATCCTGCGGGAGGAGACCTAGCACCTCGCCCAGGATGTGCATTGTAGCAGGCCCACGAGAGCGGATGGCTCTCTACCCAGGGGTCCAGCAACATGTCTGCTGGGTGGCAGCCTAGGCAGCCTCTCAGTCAGGACGCTGGTTGTTGGTTAGGTTCAGGGGGCATTTCTAAGATGCCCTCTGTCGTGCATTTTACATTAAATCCCACACTGGCATCAGTGTGGGTTTAATGTGCTGAGAAGTTTGATACCAAACTTCTCAGTCTTCAGTGTAGCCATCATGGTGCTGTGGAGTTCGTGATGACGGCCTCCCACCACCGTATAATCTTAATGGCAGCACTGCACTTACAGTGCCCAGAGATGGACCTGAGTACTCTAGGGGTACAGGGCTCATGCACCTGTACCCACATCACTGGCATAGTGCACCCAGCTAGAGGTGTGACTGAGGTATGCCAGGGCAGTGTGTTTGTGGGCATGGCACACAGGGGTGTGTGCCATGTCGACTCTCTGCTTTGTTCTGCACCAAGACACTCAGCCTGCAAAAAAAAAAAAGGGTGTGGGTGTGGTGTGGTGTGTGTGTTTCCCCCCCCCCCCCCCACCCTCTAAGGGTGCCACAATAAGTGCTGCAGCCCTTAGGGGCCTTCTCTGGACACAGTGCCCTGGGTACCTATGGTACCATTTACCAGGGGCTGACAACCATTAACAATTATTAGAACACTGGAATGTGGCGCACTCCATTGAAGACAATGGAGTGCTCCCTCTGCTTCTACGGGCCGGTGAAGGCTCGCAGCCCGAGGGAATTCAAACCCTCGAACTCTGAAAGGCCTTTGTTTTATTTGTTGGAACATTCTGCCCTCTAGTGGCAGAATTTACTAATAGCCTTATAGCTGGGCTATACCGGCTATTAAAGTCCCGCTCCCTTGTTAAAGTCCCTCTCCTTCGGCTCGGGCCTATAACGTTGGAGCAGGCCTTTAATAGCCGGTAGAGCCCGCTACGGCGGGCTACAAGGCTATATAGAACACTGGAATGATGGAAGCTCCATTGAAAACAATGGAGTGCTCCGGGCTGCCAGTGGGCTCTACCAGCCATTGAAGGTCCGCTCCAGCATTAAAGGCCTGAGACAAAAAGGGAATAGGCCTTTAATGGCCCGCTATGGAGGGCTCTAAAGATATTAGAACATTCCTGCCCTAGAGGGCAGAAAGTTCCAATTTGCAAAACTAAGGCCCCATGCAGTCTGAGGGGGTTAAAATCACCTCAGGCTCTGCGACGCTTTTGTTAAACATTGGAATGTTGATGCTCGGGTCTTTTATCAGCTACTAGAAGCCCGGAGCACTCCATGGTTTTCAATGGACCAATATTCTAATGGCTGGTAGAAGTCCGGAGCTCCAACATTTCAATGTCTGTTCACAGCTCATGCTGTGAACAAAGGCCTCACGGAGCCCAAGGGTCTTTGTTTTTATAAATTAAAACATTCTGCCCTCTAGAGGCGGAATGTTCTAATAGCCTTAGAGCCCAGCGTAGTGGGCTCTACCGGTCATTAAAGGCCCGCTCCCTCATTAAAGGCCCTCGCTGAGCGGGCCTTTAATGGCCGGTAGAGCCCGCTATGGTGGGCTCTAAGGCTAAGCCATTGTAAAAATAGTATTAGACAACATTCATGTGCAGCAGTGCTCCATCGTTCACTTCTCATGCCGGAAGGCACAAGCAACGCCACATGTCAAAGACATAGTGGAGCAGTTGGCCATAACACAGAATGGGGTGATTATTACGCCCCCACCAGGATGAGTGTACAACGATGAGTGTACAACGGCTTGCTAAAAAGCCTCATCTAGTTTTAGCTAAAGAATTTCACAGGCATCCTTGATCTATTTCGGGTAGTCTTTAGAAATAAGCATGGCATCCCCCAGAGCATCATACTAGGTTGGAAGAAGCTTAGAAGACATTCAGTAGACTGTGCCAAATATGATTTTTAAATGTTACTTTTCACGCATCACTTCTCTACATTATTTAAACTCATTAATGTAGTTCCGATCTGCCATCTGCACCACATATGAGAGAAACAGGCAGAACAGCAGGGTGTCTGTGCCAAGTTGTCTCCACACGGAAGCCCTTTGTCGTACAACAATAAACTAATCTGAGAAGTGGCTGTTCGATTCCAATAAGCAAGGGCTTGCTAGTGTAATAAGATCCCATTGGGGTGAGATCAAGCGAAGTACTCCCCATACAAGTTATACTGGGGCTTAGAAAGCCAATATACCACCCGCAGTCCCATGTAACTGTCACTTGCACTCAATGACATTACTCAAGCAATATTTGTGCATACCTAAGTATCCGATACTGATGTAAAGTTCCAGTTATGGTGTCTGTGCAACAACTAATGGCTATACTACTTTGGCCTATGCTCAACAAAATATTAATTTAACCACATGTTTGGATTCGAAGAAAAATGATAAACTCTGCTGTGATATTATTTGAATATATATATATATATATATATATATATATATATATATATATATATATATATATATATATACATTATCTACTGGCGGTCGCCAGTAGATAGTTATAGTTAGGACCGTGTTTCCATAGGAAATCCGCAACATTCTATTTGGAATAACTTTGGCGCCGGTCGACGAATCCTCGCGAAAGTTTCAAAACTAATGGGGCGCTACGCTCCGCTCCTACCCTGAAAGTCTCGGGGGGGATTCGTCAAGCGGGGGCTGAGAAAAAAGGGGGGTCCCAAAACGCGTTTTCCCCATGCATTTTTCCATAGGACCTTTAGACACAGCTACAGCCCGAACGGCTGAACAGAATTACTTGAAATTTAGCAGAGAGGTAGTCCTCAGGTCAAGGATGTGCCTTTTGTAGGTCTGGTGTAAATCTGTTCAGTAGGTCCTGAGAAAATAGCATTTAAATCAATATATATATATCTGGAAGCGCGCTCCGTGCGCTTACCGTAAGCTTACCGTACGCGTACGGTGCCGTGCGCGAGCTCAATTCTGATTGGTGGTTACATGACTGTAAACATTCGAATCGGTCGAAATCAGGAAGTGTCGGCCGCCATTTTCTGTCTCTCGCACTGAGAAACAAAGGTGGGGAACGTGAAACGGGGGCAACGAAGAGAGTTGCAGACCCCCTAGTGTTTGTCAGGGGGTCCAAGAAGGACCCAAAAGTACGAAAAATAAATTTAATAATTAAAAAAAAAAATCGCGGGGTACGCGTACGGTAAGCTTACCTTACGCGCACGGCAAAAAAAAAAAAAATAAATAAATAAAGAAGTAACAATCACATTTATTAAATAAATTAAAGGACCCACAAGGGGGAAAAAAACAAATGTTACTACGTAAAAAAAGGCGAGGCGCGCACGGCATGGACTGCGCAACGTGGGCGCTCGGTGCTCGAAGCGCACCGAGCGCCCACAGCGCACGCACGGTGCGCGAAGCGCACCGTGCGCGCAGGGTGTGTGCATAGTGAAAAACCAGAAAAAAAAATAAAAAATAAATACATAACTTAGCATTTAAAAAACCGTACAAATTCACTGAAAAAACCATAGGTTTCACACACGTTATAGTTAGGAATTATCATTTACAAAACCTTGCAAATTCACTTAAAAAACCATAGGTTTCACACATGTTATAGTTAGCTGTACATTTCACTCGTAAAAAACCAATGAAATTCCACGTTATAGTTAGATCAGGTAACTATAACTTGCGCGACCGCAATCCACAATGTGTAATTTCAGATGTCATCATTGATGTCATGAGTGATGTCACTGACCATGTCATGAGTGATGTACTATGTGACGTCATCAGCAGTTTATTGTGGGCGCGCAAGTTATAGTTACCTGATCTAACTATAACGTGGAATTTCATTGGTTTTTTACGAGTGAAATGTACAGCTAACTATAACATGTGTGAAACCTATGGTTTATATATATATATATATATATATATATATATATATATATATCGCCAGTAGATAGTTATAGTTAGGACCGAGTTTCCATAGGAAATCTGAAAATTCTATTTTGAATAACTTTGGCGCCGGTTGACGAATCCTCGCGAAATTTTCAAAACTAATGGGGCGCTCCGCTCAGCTCCTACCCTGAAAGTCTCGGGGTGATTCGTCAAGCGGGAGCTGAGAAAAAAGGGGGGTCCCAAAACGCGTTTTCCCCATGCATTTTCCCATAGGACCTTTAGTCGAAGGTACAGCCCGAACGGCTGAACAGAATTACTTGAAATTTGGCAAAGAGGTAGTCCTCAGGTCAGGGATGTGCCTTTTGCATATATGGAGTCAATCTGTTCAGTAGTTCCTGAGAAAATTGCAGTTAAAAGTACATAAATATCTATAGGCGCGCACCGTGCGTGCACCTTAACGTGCGCGAGCGTAATTCTGATTGATGTTTACATGTCAGTCAACGTTCTAATCGGCCGAAATCAGGAAGTGTCGGCCGCCATTTTGTGTGTTTTGTGTGTGACAGTGAAAAAGAAAGGTGGAGAACGTGAAAAGGGGGCAGGGTAGAGAGTTCCTGACCCCCTAGTCTTTGTCAGGGGGTCCCTGAAGGACCCCGAAGGGTGAAAAAAACATTTTTTATTTTTTTTCAAAAAATCGCGGGGTGCGCGTACCGTGCGCGCACGGTGAAAAACCTTAAACCTTAAAAAAAAAATATATATATATATATATATATATATATATATATAAAAAATATAATAAAACATACATAACTTAGCATTTAAAAAACCTTACAAATTCACTTAAAAAACCATAGGTTTCACACACGTTATAGTTAGGAATTAGCATTTAAAAAACCTTGCAAATTCACTTAAAAAACCATAGGTTTCACACATGTTATAGTTAGCTGGACATTTCACTCGTAAAAAACCATTGAAATTCCCCCGTTATAGTTAGTTCAGATAACTATAACTCGCACGACCGCCACTCTATCACAAGGATGATGTCATCAGTGATGTCATGAGTGATGCCACTGACCATGTCATGAGTGATGTAATATGTGACGTCATGAGCAGTGGATTGCGGGCGCGCGAGTTATAGTTATCTGAACTAACCATAACGGGGGAATTTCAATGGTTTTTTACGAGTGAAATGTCCAGCTAACTATAACCTGTGTGAAACCTATGGTTTTTTAAGTGAATATATATATATTCACTGAAAAAACCATAGGTTTCACACATGTTATAGTTAGCTGGACATTTTACTGATAAAAAACCAATGAAATTCCCCCGTTATAGTTACTGTAGGCAACTATAACTCACGGGACCGTAATCCTCTGCTGATGCTAATACTGTATTTAGACACTTATTTGCCCATGTCTTCTTCCATTAAATTTTAGCTATACATATATTACAAATATTTTTTTTTCATAAAGACACATATGTCATCAGCAGAGGATTACGGTCGCGTGAGTTATAGTTGCCTACAGTAACTATAACGGGGGAATTTCATTGGTTTTTTATCAGTAAAATGTCCAGCTAACTATAACATGTGTGAAACCTATGGTTTTTTCAGTGAATTTGCAAGGTTTTTTAAATGCTAATTCCTAACTATAACATGTGTGAAACCTATGGTTTTTTCAGTGAATTTGTACGTTTTTTTAAATGCTAAGTTACTTTACGCCATTTGTGGCGTGCGCGCCCACTTAACGCAGTTCGTTCCGTGCGTGCACGGTGCGCTTCGCGCACCGTGCGCGCACAGTGAGCATGCGGTGCGCTTCGCGCACCGCGTGCCCACGTTACGCTAGATGGGCCATGAACGCACGATGCGCTTCGCGCACCGTGCGCACATGGAGGTCATATGATGAGCATCGTTGTGACAGGTAAAATATATGTTTTGTTTACCTCATATGAGCCATGCACAAAAGGTACCCTTCGGGCACCTTTTGCACACGGGGTGGGGAGAATGTGGATATTTTTAGTTTTTTTATTATTTCTTACCGTACGTGTACGGTAAGCGTAATCGGCAAAATTTTCGAAAAAATTAAAATTGCCTTTTTTCACTTGGGGGATCGTTGGGGACTCCCTCGACATGGCTAGGTGCTTGGGAGCTGTGTAAACAGCCCCTTTACATGATTTGCACTTTGTTTTTCAACCCCCTGTCAGAGTGCGAGAGAGAAAATGGCGGCCGCCGCTTCCTGGTTTCGACCGATTTGAATGTTTACTAAGATCTAAGGGCCAATCAGAATCGCGCTCGCGCACGCCACCGTACGCGTATGGTAAGCGCACCGTAAGCGCACCGTAAGCTGGCTCAGATATATATATTGATTTAAAGGCTATTTTCTCAGAATCTACTGAACAGATTTACACCAAACCTACAAAAGGCACTTCCTTGACCTGAGGACTACCTCTCTGCCAAATTTCAAGTAATTCTGTTCAGCCGTTCGGGCTGTAGCTGTGTCTAAAGGTCCTATGGAAAAATGCATGGGAAAAACGCGTTTTGGGACCCCCCTTTTATCTCAGCCCCCGCTTGACGAATCCCCCCGAGACTTTCAGGGTAGGAGCGGAGCGGAGCGCCCCACCTATTTTGAAAAATTCGCGAGGATTAGTCAACCAGCGCCAAAGTTATTCAAAATAGAATGTTGCGGATTTCCTATGGAAACGTGGTCCTAACTATAACTACCTACTGGCGACTGCCAGTAGGTAATATAGATATATATATATATATATATATTCACTTAAAAACCATAGGTTTCACACAGGTTATAGTTAGCTGGACATTTCACTCGTGAAAACCAATGAAATTCCCCCGTTATAGTTAGTTCAGATAACTATAACTCGCGCGACCGCCACTCTATCACAAGGATGATGTCATCAGTGATGCCATGAGTGATGCCACTGACCATGTCATGAGTGATGTAATATGTGACGTCATGAGCAGTGGATTGCGGGCGCGCGAGTTATAGTTATCTGAACTAACTATAACGGGGGAATTTCATTGGTTTTTTACAAGTGAAATGTCCACCTAACTATAACCTGTGTGAAACCTATGGTTTTTTAAGTGAATTTGCAAGGTTTTTTAAATGCTAATTCCTAACTATAACGTGTGTGAACCCTATGGTTTTTTAAGTGAATTTGTACGGTTTTTTAAATGCTAAGTTATGTATTTATTAATATATATATATTTTTTAAGGTTTTTCATCGTGCGCGCACCGTGACCGCCAGTAGATAATATATATATCATGGACTAGGATTAGGTATGCTTACGGTAGTTTCACACATTCCATTGCTCAAGGTAATTACAATAGGTGATGCAAGGTATATATTGATGGTGGAAGCTCAAGGTAATTACAATAAGTGATGCAAGGCATACATCGACGGAAGCTTTGGAGTACCAAGTCAAGGGTGTGCTGCAACTACCCAAAGAAGTAGGGTTGAAAATTACAGTACCGTTCATACCCTATGTTTAAGTTCCATTCATAAATCTACGCAGCATCTCATTTGCCAACTGAACTAATTTTTCGAAGTTCCCAATCTCAGAACTACAGAACGAAGCAAATTCAGATCTCCGACAGCGCCTCATCCTATCATTTGCTTTCCCAATCACTATAGTTAAATCATCGCCACTGCCCACGAGTGAAAGCCAGTTTCATCCACCAAGGCTGTATAGTTTAATTCACAAACACCTGCAAGGCATCATCCTGCTTGCACACGCACAATACAAATTAAAAAAAAGGCTTGAAAACACTTCTAGTTATAGAAATGTAGGAAAACAGCAGACAGTGCAAATGGTATTCTATTATAGCGTAAACTGGAATCTCAATCCGTTTCCTTTCAGATTACTTTAGGATTAAGGAGCTCAGGTTTATGTGAATAATGAACCACAGTGCCCATTGGGTAAACGTGATAAATTAGGAGAATTAAAATTAAGAAACCAAATAAATTTCATCAGGAGAAAAAAACTTGGGAAGACAAAAGCTTCAGAAACAAAACTGGATAAAGGAGAAGAAAGGTATACATGGTAAAAGGTAAGGGAGAAATTAGGTGAACGTATAAAATGATGGAAAGTTAAGGGTGCATTGAAAAAAAGGCAAGTTTAAGAAAAATGTGGGGCACAGGGTAAGCACTGGTAAAAAAAAAATTGTTCCTACAGAAAAACCATGCAGTGGATGCCTGATCCTTCTCACTATCTAGCGCACACTGTCAAAGAAAGAAAGACACTACAAAAGCCCCTATTCCCCCACACCTGCCTGCATGCACTTTTCTAATCAGGGCCACCCCACAGGGGCCCCGCCCCAGTTCTGTTCGTGGCTGTCCAGGCAATATCTGTTCTGGCTCTTTGGGGTAAGATTGTGTTCCTGCTTTCCATGCTGGAGAAAGAAGACAGAGTGGGTAGGCTGCACCGATGCTACGGCTACTGTACCTCTGTTCCTTGTTTGACTGCTGCCGTGCTTGTTCAGTGTGTATGTGAAGGAAGACTGCACTGCATCATGTAATACACGAAGAGTAGGATAGGGAGCAGACACAGCGGAATATGTGTGTACTGTTGTCTTTGATTTTAGCCCCAAGCAAACTTCTCCTAAAGCCCCTATGCCAGCAGTATCCTACTTTCACCCTTAAATAATGTTGCCGACTACGTCATTAGCGTAGGCTTGACCAGTTCTTTTTACTCAAGAGGGGAGAGGATTGGCAAAAAAGGGTAAACGCCCCTGCCATAAATGGGATCTTTCTAATGAGTAAGGCTGTCCACTCCTGGGCGTGGTCTGCCGAGCAGCGGAATGGCCGCTCTTTGAGTGTGCTCCGCGGGCTGGGATATTAATCCTTTCCTGATCCTTCATAAGGTGAAGCCGCGAGCCTGAAGCCGACGTCCCTACCTTATTGACCGGTTGTAGGCCGCCGCGCTGTGCACCCGGAGCCCCGGGCGGGCTCTACATCGCCGGATCGAGAGGAATAGAAGCTGCGCCTAATTGGGGTGACTGCGGCGGCCGGCGGCCTTGGAACTCGAGCCCGGGGCTGTGGCAGCGTCGCGGGCCTGTGTCATCGGCGGAGCTGAGAAGGCTGTGAGCAGACGGCGCTGGATGTGGCTGCGGACGAGCGGGAGAGCCTGTGATGAAGAGGAGCCTGCAGTCTGGGATCCTTGGTGGCGTTCCTTGCTGGGGGCCGGCCAGGACAGGGGTGAGGCGGAGCGCCAGCGTTCTTTTGGTTGACCTGCAGGCGCCATATTGGAGCTCCGCATCGGCAGCGGAGCTGCGGTGAGTGCGCGATTCCTGGCCCCCTCCCGCTTAATATGAGCCCCTGTTGAGTGCTGCACCACATACAACCTGTGCAGCGGCCCCTGACTGTGGAGCTGCGGGGTGCAGTGCGAGCCCGGCGAAGTGGAAACGTTGGCGGAGACACGCTGGGTGAGCGCAGGAATCCTAGGAGGAGGATTGTAATTGGTTGGACACTGCTGAGGATGGTGGGGGGTCCAGAAACGCAGACACTGCGGAGAGCTGAGGCTGAGATATTAATGCGTGGTTCAATGGGTGGACGCTCCCCCACGTGGACACTTTGGCTATGACTGTACGATGCACCTGTGTTATAATGCAGGGCGATATGTGCAGGGAGCTGCTGTAACCTGGCACCCGGCCTGCTCGGCTACTTTAGTCTGATAGTGCTGCCCTGCATTGCTGCTGGGGTTTGGAGTGGAGCTACTGGGACGGACGGTGCTTTCAGTTGAAGGGGATTAGCATTGTCATCTAGTGTTGTGCTGCTCCCTAAGTGAGGTCTGGCAGCAGGAGGGGCGCAGAGTCTACCCGACATTTCGACTTCTAGAACTGTCCGGGCGCTGAGCACTGGGCACATGATGGGTAAGCACGATGCCAAGCAACCCAAGTTGACTTTTGACAAGAAAGCCACGCGTCAATCTGAGTCGCCATCTGGTGCGCAGGCGGAGGGGCAGCAGGAGATACACTCTGAGGATGGGGGTAAAGATCTGCACACTCTCATGTTAGAAATGCGCTCTAGCCTGCGAAATATTGACCCTAAACTGGACACCCTAACCATGCAGTTGGACTCGGTAAAGGCACAGGTCCACGCCCATGACACCCGCCTGGATGCTTTGGCGAACCGACATACTGAATTTCACGAATTTCAGGTGGAAACAAAGGAGCAACTGTTAAATATGGACAGACTCTTGGGAGTCATTCGTGCCAAGAATGAAGATTTAAAGGCGCGGACGCGCAGAAATAATCTACGCATTACCGGGATTCCGGAGACCACCGCAATCACTAAAATGGAGAGCTATGTGACGGAGCTTCTGCATGAGCTGTTCGATTCCCAGTTGTCCCCGGTCTTCTTGGTGGAAAGGGCACACAGGTCCCTGGGCCACAGGCCTCCGGTGGGAGCACCGCCCAGACCTATATTGGCCAAATTGCTTAACTATCAAGACCGGGATAACATATAGAGAATGGCGAGGGAGAAGGGTAAATTGTCCTACCAAGGTAACACCATATCTCTTTATCCGGACTTTACCCCGGCGGTGCAGGCAGCACGTCGCAAATTTCTACAGGCTAAGCGTGTACTCCTACAGGCACAGGTTCCATACTCCTTGCTATATCCAGCGAAATTGAAGGTTTGCTATGATGGGACTGCACACTATTTCACTGATGCGAAGGCTGCCCTGAAGTTTGCTAAACATATTGGAGGAAGGAAGGGTAAAGGTGATCGTGGGTCGACGGCGTCAGCATCTGGCAACCTAAGCGATAATGACTGACATAGGGTTTGGTCCTCGTTGAGTCCCAAACGATATTCACCATGATGTAGTATTTTGTTATCCTTTGCTCAGATGCAACTGTGGGTCAACCTGATGCTCCTTATCGTTTATGGTTTGTATTTGGGATGTCGGGGGAGGGTTTGTGGCAACGCCGTAGAGTTCCCGGCCCCCCTGTTCACTCAGGGGTAATTGCTGATGCCACTATGCCCCCCATGGGAAGTTTCCCTTATCATTTCCAGAGTTGGTTGTGTATTGGGCTGTTAGGGAGGGTTATTCTGCAACCTGATTGGGGGGTTGGAGTGGGAGGGGCTTGGGGACGGGGTTTGTTTGTTTGTTTAATGCCAGTATGATTACGAGGTGTGCGACACTGTACACACGTTTTGCTTCGCTAGTTTAAGTGACAGCCTACCCACTTCTCACTGCGAGACTTTGTCCAGCCACACACACGCTCAACCACTGAACTTATTAACGTGGAACATTAGAGGACTGAATGATTATCGCAAGTCCAGATTGGTGCATGCTTATCTAACCCGGCATAACATTGACGTTTGTTTGTTGCAGGAGACGCACTTAAACATCGCACCATCTCCGAAGCTGCGACACCGCAGGTGGGGGCACACATATATGTCCATATACTCCAATTACGCCAGGGGGGTAGCTGTGCTGATTCGACAGGGGGTGGACTGGCGCGTTAGGGAGGAACACAAGGATCCGGAGGGGAGGTTTGTTATTATAGGTGGAATGCTAGTGGGGGTTCCTCTGGTGATTGCGGCAATATATGGTCCTAATATTGACTCTCCTGAATTTTTTCAGGATGTATGGTCTAGAATTACGGCAACGGGATATGACACCGTGTTGTGGGGTGGAGATTTTAATGCTGTTCTTGATGACGCAACAGACAGGAGGGGCTTAGCTCGCACCCTGCACCCAGCTGCTGGTGCAACTCTGAAGTCCATAGTCCGGGACGGGAATCTGGTAGACGTTTGGCACAGTCGACGTCCCTTGGTGAGGGAAGGCACGTGTGTATCGGATCGTCACTGTGCGTGGTCACGCCTGGATTTCTGGCTGATCTCCAGGGATGCGGCGGCTTGGACTGCTGAGGTATCGCACTTGCCGCGCACGCTGTCCGACCACGCACCATGTCTGTTACGGCTGACTCTCCCGGGCTCATTCCCCCGAGCGTTTTCCTGGTGGCTTCCACCGCATGCTATGAGAGATGAGGCTTTCAGGGAAGAGATACGGAGTGACATCCTTGATAATTATTCTAACAATGAGGGGTCGGTGGAGACTGAAGCATCGCTCTGGGAGGCTTTTAAGGTGGTGATTAGAGGCCAATGTATTGCGAGACAAGCGGGGGTGTTAAAGGCGATTCGTGGTACGCTGGCCTCCCTAGAGGCCCAGATTAAGGCACTAGAGGGGGATTTTTACTCCACGAATGAACCTCACATAGCGCAGAAGATTAAGGCTCTACTGTTGGATTATGCGGAGGAGGCGCAGCGTGAAACGAAGTTCTTGGGCAAGTACGCTGAGGCGCGTCGGTACGGCGAGGGAGATAGGCCGGGTCGCACACTTGCCGGCTTGGATCGACCATCGCAATTGGCGACGTTTGTCCATGAGATTCGGAACCCGCAAGGAGACATGATTAGGGGTCACATGGGGGTGTCCAACGAATTCGCCGCATTTTACAATCGGATATACACGACTACTCCGAGGTCGGGCGCGGAGGAGCTGATTGAGTTCTTTGACACTGTGGCACTTGTCTGGTTCAATGACGCACATAGGAAATATATGGACCTCCCCTTTACAGTGGAGGATGTGACGCAGGTCATTAAAAGCCTACCCATGGGTAAAGCTCCGGGACCTGACGGTCTAACCACATCCTTCTACAAGACGTACATTGAGGAATTGGCCCCTCGTTTGCTGGAGGTATACGGGGAGGCATTGGAGGTGGGGACCCTGCCTCCGTCTATGAGGGAGGCGACAATCATTATGCTATTAAAACCGGGAAAACCGGAGGAGGAGCTGGACTCTTACCGTCCACTCTCCATGATTAATGTAGATGTAAAGATTTTTGCTAAGCTGCTGCCTAACAGGTTGCAGCCTCTTTTGCCAATGATTGCCCTTCCGGATCAATCGGGCTTTATCCCACTTCTCACAATCCGCGAACGATATTCTCGGTGCTCCATTACTTACACCCAGACGAAAAAGCCACGGTGTTGTTTCTGGACGCCACCAAGGCGTTCGATACGCTTGAATGGTCCTACCTCTTCTCCATCATCAGGCGCATGGGATTCAGTCCGCTTTTTATAAACTGCATCCGGCTGCTATATAACGCTCCTAAGGCACGGGTGAATGGTTTGCTATCAGATCCTGTTTCGATTTCACGTGGGACTAGACAGGGGTGTCCACTATCCTCTTTACTATTTGCTGTTGCAATGGAGCCACTGGCGGCTCGGATCAGGCAACATCACACCGCGAGAGGAATTAGTTTCAGTTCCCGTAACCTGCTCATTTCCCTATATGCGGACGATGTCACGTTATATGTCATAAACCCCGAGGTCAATCTCGATCCGTTGAGGGAATTTATCCAATTTGGTGGGCTTTCCGGTGTCTGTATCAATTGGGCCAAATCTGTGGTGTTCCCGTTGACAGATGGGACTCCCCGGGTAACATCAGAATTCCCCTTGCGCTGGGAGGCGGGTGAGGTGAAGTACTTGGGAGTTTGGGTCAGTCGTGATACGCAGGAGGTGTGGCGCCTAAACTATGGCCGAACTATGATGTGGCTGGAGGACAAAGTACGTGTTTTGGCACGGCTGCCGTTATCACTGGCTGGCAGGATTGCACTGACCAAAATGGTCATTCTGCCAAAATTTTTATATCTGTTTGTTAATATACCGATCCCGATTACAAAACATTTTCTGAACATGCTTAAATCCCACCTCCTCACGCTGGCATGGGCGGGCAAGCAAGTCAGAGCGTCTTGGGACCTTCTGACCCTTCCATTGAGGCAGGGGGGTCTGGGGGCCCCGGATATGCACCTCTACGCATTGTGTGCGCAAGCACAGTTTTTGTATTATTGGGTACACCAGACCCCATTCCAGCCACATGTTGCGGTGGAGGTGGACGTAATGGCCCCAAACCCGCTTAAGGTGGCGTTGTATCAAAAGCCGTGATGCCCTCGTGGTGACATAGATTCGGCCGGTACCCTGTGTTGGGCGTGGGATGAACTGCAAAAGAGAGCGGGGCTTCCGCTGCTCTATGCCCCCTCTGTTCCTCTACCGCAGAATCCAATGATGCCTTGTATTCGGGACAGCATGAGCAAGACGCTAGCCAAGACAATGCAACTCCAGACGTTTGGGGATTGGTACCCCGGAGACACGTTTTGACCTCCACCTGTCGACCCCCAAGGGTCAGAAGGTGCCATTTACTGAAAACTTCCTATACCATAGAATCCGCACGGCATGTCGTTCCTTGCGAGGGGACTTCCCGAGGGCACCGCCGACTCTGCCTGCCCTGGAAAATTTGCTGAATTTCCCATCCTCTCGCAAATTGTTCACGCGTCTATATACCCGTATGCAGGAGACTGCTCCGATTGTGACGCCTACCTCTTTTAATTATTGGAATGATGAGCTAGCTGTGGAGTTAACTGAAGAACACTGGGAATATTGTTGTGGGCAGCTACTGGAACTCTCCCCGAATTATAAGTTGCGATTGATCCATTTTAAGTATTTGCATAGATACTATAGGACTCCGGTGAGTCTCCATCGTATGGGTCTTCGTGCGGAGAGCGACTGCTGGAGATGTGGCCACATTCCGGCCACATTTCTACATGTGGCATGGCACTGCCCTAGGATAGCTGCTTTCTGGGTGGAAGTCCTCGATTCGGTGAATGACATACATGGGGTGAAGCTGGCTCCATCTCCGGTGATAGGCCTACTGGGATACGTGAAGGACACGCCACCTAAGCTACTTAAACTGCACGCCCTCCTCCTTTTATTAAAAGTTGTGCATAAATTATATATACTGCAGGTCTAAGTCGTTAAATAACACAATGTTGTTGACTTGCCTGAATAAACAAGCATTGGCATAGCCAGTAGGTCTCGCCTTTGGGACCTTATAAGTGTTTAATTATCCAGCACAATATCCTTGGTGCAACAACACCAAGTGTTGCATGGCTAAACACTTATAAGGTCCCAAAGGCGAGACCTATTGGCTATGCCAATGCTTGTTTTTAAAGGAAGGGGGGTTGCATGCCCCCCCTCCTAAGGCCTCTATTGGCCCCGGGGACCCCATCCCCCGGGGCCCGCCTTTATTGTGGAAGGGGACCATGTGGCCCCCCTCCCGGGCCACTTCTGGCCCCGGGGACCCCATCCCCGGGGCCTGGCCTCTCCTTTTTTAGGTCTCGCTGAGTCAGCGCGCATGCGCTGCTCTGCGAGACATTTAGTAGGTGAGTTTTCAAAGTGCTACTGGCTGGCCTAGTGCTTGCGTTCACGTGAGCGTGCATGAAAGCATCCGGCCGCCAACTGTCTTTCACCCTCGCGATCACTTTCGCAAAAGGAAAGAAATAGAAAAAAACATCTATTTCTTTACTTTTGCTATAATCGCGGCACCCGCGCTTTACTTTAGGTTGTTGGGTGAAAAGTAAGTGACGTGTTATGTGAAGTGAAACTATGAGTTAAAAATGTCTCTGAGGAATGCCCTTTTGAAAATTTTTATTAGAAGGGTCCCAGGACAGGAGTTAAAAATATATTCGGGATCTCTACTAAGGTATATTATTTTCCTTGGTATCCCTTGTAAATGAGGTCTACTAGTTTCAGCCTTCTAGATGGTTCTTGAGGCTTTCTACAGGACCGAAAAATGGTGAGTGGCCTAAAAATAGAAGAGGCCAGGTGAGGTGTAGGTATCAGCACACACCCTAAAGTGTGCTGAGAGTGTAGTGGGTAGTGATAATTACTCACAAAACCTCTGTTGGGAGTACTTAGACTCTGAGGTAGTTATGCCTCTGGCATCCAATCGGTTAGTAACGTCCCCTCTTGACCGTTTGTCAAGGGAGAATAGGTCCGGTATACCTATACAGCTGATCGGATCCGCTTGTTTAGCCACGATGTCCAGCACAGAACCAGACTGTGTCCTTTGGATGTTCCGGTGCCCATTTATGACCACCCGCAGTGTGTGAGGCAAAAACAACAGAGCTACTTAGCTGTGTAAACGCCGAGTAACCTATTTTTTGTAATCTACTGCATTTTTAAAAACATTTTGGAAACCTCATTTGGTTTAAAGCTTCAAACGGAGTTTAATGGGTAAATGCTGTTCTGTGGCATTAAGAGAAACCTTTAGTTTAATTGCAAGTAACATTAACCATTTGGTGCGGCGTGTACCACATACTGAATTGTCATTGGTCTCTGAAAATAGTTACTTTCTGAATTACAGGTTCCTATAATAAACCTCCGATGGATTAGACTATGGGACTACATATTACACACTGATTTTAAAAGTAGACAGCTAACCCCATTGAGCTTGCTCAGTTTTTCCAAAATTCTGACAAATTAATCTAAGAAGCTTTCTTCCGGATTGGTTTCTGTTCACCCCTTATCTTTCCTTTAGTTGTATGGTAGTGTCCAAAGATTTTTAAAAAAAAATTATTCTGAGATGCGTGTGCCGTGCTTTCAGTGGTCTACCGATATTTTACCCACGCTTTCAAAAATTGCACCTGCGCTTAGTCTATTAATGCATCTTGCTTACTTTTAAGTCAGACTTTCAAGTACTTCTTTTGCTGGAGCAGGAGGCAGATATTGCTTGAAATGGTGTAATTACAGAAGCTAAGTTACCAGAGCAGAATTTGAAGATGCGCAGGAACCAAGACTGAATCAAAAGGGACCACTTTTGAATCCGGACAGCTGGCTGTAGGAGATTGAACAATAGCGTGGTTTTTTTGCTGTTTTGTGAAAGCCCAGCTGAGGTGATGGGCTATTTTCTGAAAGGGGGTAATGTCAAGCCAGAAAATGGTTGTGGGAGGAGGGTGGCTGTCTTCTTGGTGCAATATCGAATGCTTGATTTGTGGATACTCTACCATCTGTCTGATCCATGTAGATTTGCAGCCCCCCATTGCCAAGTACCTTTTCCAAAAAAAAAACCTGTTTACTAAGATACACATACCGGCTTGAAACAGCTTTATGCTTGTAAAACCTTTCTTTTGTTTCCTACTATGTTGAATAGTAGCAATGAATAACTGCATTCAGAATCTGGTACTTACGCACCTGGATCTCTGCAATACCCATACATAATGACAAATTGCATAACAACATTTTGACTGTATATGGTCGTTGCTTATAAATGTGTGAGGGGGGTCACTTTTTAGGTCTCCCCTGAGCCAGCGCATGTGCTGCTCTGGCGAGACATTTAGTAGCAGCTTTAAAAGTGCTACCTTGCCGGCCACCAGCTTGCTATTACGCGCACAAGCGTGCACGTCGTCCACAGCACTTTATCCCGTCGCTCGTGCGAACCACTCACGTTTTTTATTTTTTTTATTTCATGGTCGCGGCCAATGCTTGCACAGAGCGCGTCATCGCGATCACTTTCGCTTTCACCGTGATCGCGAACACTTTCGCGGCCGCGCGGCGTTACTTTTACGGCCGCGTGGCCAATGCTCGTTTACTTTCGAGGTCGATAAAAGAAGCACGTTTGAGTGTGGTACCGGTAACTTTGTCATTGATAGCGCTGCAAAGCACTAGCCTGTGTCACCAAACGCTACAGCAAGTAAGATTTTTAAAGTATTTCTTTGTATGAAAGCGATCCTGATGCAGTTAGACTCTGGCCTCGGGGTGAAGAAAGTATTTATTTAGGTGCTGGTGACCCGTCCTCATCTCTTGCGGGCCTGACAAGTTGATGTTGATCCGCCACTGACTTTCATAAGCGTCTCAGGCCCCGGTGAGCTAATCTCGTCATTATCAGATGTTTAATGGGGCTGTTTGTCATGCCAGGTGGCAGCAGTCTAAAGTCAGTCGGGGTCTACATGAGTTATTACCCCCTTGACGAGCCCCTCGCAGGTGCAGCTCCTGGCAGCCCCCACCCCTCTGACACGATCCGCCTTTTGACACAGGAGGAATAGATCTGGCCAGGATCCTCTCCTTACTATATACAGTCCAAAGAGGCGCAAAAAGTTAAATAACCGAATCTTTTTTAAAAACTTTTTCCGCTTCTTGTGTATTAAGGAACGGAGCAAACAGGCGTACCAGGTAATATTTATTTATTTTACAAAAGTGTTGTTTGTTTTCCCAATAACTTTGGCGCCGGATGACGAATCTTCGCGAAATTTTCAAAACTAGTGGGGCGCTCCGGTCAGCTCCTGTCTTAAAAGTTTCGGGGTGATTTGTCAAGCGGGGGCCGAGAAAAAAAGGGGGTCCCAAAACGTGTTTTCTCCATGTTATTTTCCACATTTGAGATGTCATCAGTGATGTCACTGACCATGTAATGAATGATGTAATATGTGACGTCATCAGCAGTGCATTGTGGGGGCGTGAGTTATAGTTAGCTGAATTAACTATAACAGCTGAATTTCTCTGGTTTTGTACGACTAAAATGTCCAACTAACTATAATATCCCTGAAACCTGTGGTTTTTTTCAGTGAATTTCTAAGGTTTTGTAAATGCTAATTTCTAACTATAATGTCCCTGAAATCTATGGTTTTTTCAGTGAATATATATATATCTCGCTAATGTATATGCATATACATATATATAAACAAAAGAGAGAAGCCCACTGGCAGAGACAGTTAGTAAGTACTCATGATATATACTGTCGATGATTATTTATGTTGTTCACTAAGGCTTGCTTAGATTAATCTGTTTTGGTCATGGGTAGTTCAAAGATTAGTATGATAAATTACTACTGTTGAATGCTGCTATATGTCAATCTGTCGATGTGGGGGACAAGGTGAGTTCTTTATAGTAGGACGGGCTGTATATAAGTGCAGTATGTGCAGTCTTTAATTGCTGTTCATTTCCTGTTGGGTAAGCCACAATGTTACTGCTGAGTCTAATGTCAAAGAACAATATATATATATTTTTTTTAAATTTATTTTATAGTTTTATAGAGCGTGGACCAGACCCGTGAGGGTGTCAAAGCGCTTTACAGGATTGAGGGTGTGAAATGAAACATAGAAATTCTCCAAATAGATATGCTTCCTTCAACAAAAATCGGCAAGGCGATCAGCAAATTTCTCAAAAGAGATGTCACCTAGTAGGGCCAGAGACCAGGATATCAAAATATGTACTTTATGGAAAAGCTAGACAGCACTATTTTGTTTCTTTTCTTTTCCAAATTAATTCCTCAATCATTTTTAGGTTCACCAGGACACATTTTAAGGCATTAAAGCGGACAATATTATAAAGAGGACAATATGATAAAGAGGAACAATCACCTAAACAAATGGTCAATTTTTTATAGTTACCAAAGAAGCCGGAATCACGCGGATAGTAGGTCAGTACTGCCTCATTACTAATTGCTTACAACAAACAATACTGCCTTAAATTGAATGCAGATGCCTAAAGTGGACCCTCTGATTGCTTTAGAGGACACAGGTGTCACCAATTCAATCACTGTTCTTCTTGTCATTAGACATCTTTTATTTTGGCAGTGGGAACCACAAGGGCCTACTGCTCTTCATCTCTTACAGCTTTTGCTCACTCTCATTCCGAATCTTCCCATGTTACTGACAGCCCTCATCATCCCTTAGAATATTCCCATGTTTCTAACAGCCCTCATCATCCCTTAGAATCTTCCCATGTTACTGACAGCCCTCTTCATCCCTTAGAATCTTCCCATGTTACTGCCAGCCCTCATCATCCCTTAAGTTGCTTTTTTCTAACGTGTCTTGTTTTCCTGTTAAATTTACATATGTACCTACTTGCTGGTGTTGCTGCCTAGTCACTGAGTATCTCAGAGGGCTCATCTAACTGGTCATTACATCTGGGAAACTGTGAGAGATAGTTTAAACAGTTTCTCTTATGCCTTGATGGCAAATGACCCAGTTCTAATACAATTACAATAACCACGTGAATCCAAAATAAGCTAATGTTCTGGCCATTTACTGTCTCTTTAACGTTATTAACAGCGTCGAGTGACTTCTAGTGGGTGTGCATAGCTACAGTGATGAAAGTCATTTAGGTGGGTTGGAGGCTACTACCCTAATCAGTAAACAACAGTTCCAGACTAATAGCAGTAAATTACAAACTGATTAGGCTGAAGCGTTCCATACACACTCCCCATGCCATTTTTTTGTGGAGGTTTACACTCTGGAATTAACACATGTCTGGCTGAATAAAAGAGACGGAAAAGGTCAGTTTTAATTTTTTTAATAATCTGCTTATTTTATACATTAAATTATTTCGAATTTAACATTAATTAGCTAAACTCTACTTAACAAGGCAAATTCTCCTATACTTAAAAAATATGGTACCTGAGCATTTGGGTAAAAGAAGGCTCACTCTCTCAAACTCAAACATTCTTGATCATTTTTTAATGTACTTATCTTGCTCAGAAGCAGCAACAAAAGAGAAAGAAGATGGAGGACACAGAGCCTTTATATGGATTGAACATTCTTTTAATTGTGATGTTTTAGAGTTCCATTCTGGGAGCTTTTAAGTTGTTTGTTGCAGCTCAAAAGGAGTTTATAAAACATAATGCATAATGCTAGCCTGCTGTCTTGACATAAAATCTCCAAAAGGAAACGGAAAAGAGAACACAAGATGGAATAACAGATGCCAAAACATAAATGCTATAAGGATGCATAGACCATTTATGTTGTGAATGCAAGATACGATCTTGTAGATAGGAAGTCAGGTAGCCAGTCATGTAGAATATTAGTTACAGGTTTATTGAAAAAGTTGTAGTTAGGTTATAGGTTATAAGTACGATGGTAAAAATCCTCACTGTTCAGCCCACTCTCTCCAAATGACTCTTACAGCTCAGGCACTCATCAACATTCCATTACATCATACACACACACTGGATGAGCAGCCGGGAACTGAGATACTATGAGGAGATGCATTTTATCAACAGGTTACAACGCATCTCCTCCCCTTAGAAATTAAATGAAATTACAATAGAACGTGAGATGGAACACAAAACAATAACAAGTCCTATTAATATCTAAACTCATAAGTATCAAGACAGTTAAGAACAATTACACTCATAAATTATCAAGACAGGTAAATACAATTACCACACCTCCAACTGCACACTTTCAGCAATAAAGGAAAATACCACAGGGCGTAAGATGGAAAATAACCAATCAATACGTCCTCTATATATTCAAAAACATAATAAATAAATGGCAGGAGCAGGGAACTACTAAGCCCCTCCATTGCACACACTTAATCCATAACCACTGAGAAAGGATTCTTGCATCATTAGGGTGCAACACACAAGCCCCTTACAATATCTCCTTAACCCCTTAGGAAGGATTATCTCAAACTCTAGATTGCACTACACTCACCCTATACTGCATAACTCTGCAGGCTTAGCGTTCACCCCCTACTGCTTAAAACAACAGGACCAGGGTTAAATAGCCACTTCACCCACCCCCTACTGCATACAACAATAGGACCAGTGTTATGTACACAAAGATAGGCTGCATCATAACCACTACACTCTTCACCCAGACTCCTAAGTCAGAACTACACATAAGACACATACACAATGAAAATTCAGCACAGCACTGAAAAATATAACCAGACAGCAAATGAAAATTCAGCATGGCATTGAGAAATATAGTCAGCCAGCATATATTCCGCAAAATTCAGCAATATTCAGTCAGGCAGCAAAATATTCTCTGATAGGACCTAACATCCTCCACCCTGATGGGCGATCACTCACCAGCAATCACACACAGAACTTGAAGCTTAGAGACATTTTACAGTTCTTAAGGTGCTCCACTGAATGTCACAAATGTATACATCACCAAAACTGCACAGCACCGGCATGCAAGTTCACCTATGTCCTGGGTGTGAGTCCCGGTACAGATCACTACATAGAACTTCAAGCCTTCAATCACAGCTCACAAGAAAGCGTCTATACACCCCTATCCCATTTCCAGATAAGGCTGGTGTACCGCTGGCCAGGAATGCACCGATACCTTCACCAAAACCCCAGTGTGGTTTAGCCTCTCATAATAACATTGCACGCTGCGTTGATGTATTTCCATAAACATTGATGCCGACGCAGTTGATTCCCACTTGGTGTTGACTTGCAGATAATATGCGGACTAGTCTTTTGTTGCACCACACGAGTCACTCTTAGTGACCCTCTGCGTGTTCCCAGGCATGCTGATTACAAAGCTATTGGTGCACCACTAGCATGCCCAGGATAAATGTCTCTCACACCTAGGAGCTCGCTCTTGGGATTGAAGTCGAGGCAATAACAACTCCGCACACTCACACCTCCACTCCATCAAGGCTCGAGCTTGCGGTTGAGGCTTTAAGTCATTGAACAAATTTGGGCACTTGGCCCAAAACACTCCATTAACACCATATACGTGGTGCTAAAAATTGCACGCTGGTATAACACAGCTGATTTAAATGCCCATGACTGATTTATATGCCCAGGATCGCCACACACACGCTTCCTGATATACATACACATGGATGGCCGTCACGCCAGCCTTGGGGCCTATTCAAATACTTGTGCTTTCAACTGTCACTGCCCACCAAACTCACCACTTGTATTTACTGAAAGAAAGAAATGTAATTAAATCCGTTTATGGTACAGAATCCTACCAGGCACAGCAGACCAGGCTCAACAACAGTGACTGCTTGCCAGCACTCTCTACACTTGTGATCAGTTTTGTTAATCTGTGTGCACGTTTTCTAACTCTGTACACCAGCAGATTAATACACCATTTCTTTAGTATCCATAGCCCATTCACTCATGCAAAACAGGCCTTGTTCTGTGTATAGTTAAGTAGACCACCCTCTCAGTCTGCAGGCTGTCTGATGAATTAAGACACAAGTGGGGTTCAGGAAGTCTACTTTCCTTTTCATGTGTCTCTTTTCTCAACAATTCTTCAATCTCTTTTCTCAGTAAGTTTACTTCCTCTGCAATCTCCTTCCACACATAGGTTGTTTTCCAGTCATCACCAGTGTTGTGAATGCAAGATATGCCCTTGTAGAGAGGAAGTCAAATAGCCAGTCACAGGTTTATTGAAGAAGCTGTAGTTAGGTTACAGGTTATAAGTAAGATGGTAACAACCACATCACTGCTCAGCACACTCTATCCAACTGACACTCTTACAGCTCAGGCACTCATTAACATTCCATTACATCACACACACACTGGCTGAGCAGCAGGGAACTGTGATACCATGGAGAGGATAAATTATAACAACAGGTCACAACAATTTGTATATGCTTAAGAAGAACCGGTATCTAAAGAAAAGCGAATAAGAGAGCAAAAAATTATTTTCCCCTCCAAATACCAAGGCGCTACAGCTCCTCTTGTTTATGCATTAAGAAATTCAACACATAAACATGAGCAATATTTTAGAACAACTTAACGAAGCATGACAGTATCATCAAGTATGAGTTAGTGAATACAAACCACGATTTAGTGAATACAAACAACGATTTAGTGAATACAAACCATGCTACAATAATGGTTTTCTTATAAAATAATCTGTGGAAATTGAGTTTTTCTTTTTAAATAAATCACACGTCTATTTCTGGAGAATGAATCACTGGTCTTATGTTACGAGTGATGAACAGCTTGCTTACTTTCAGTAATCATGTTTCTTGAAAGATTCTTTTATTTTTCCATCAGTTGTTCAACTATCGCCAAGCAGCAGCATGAATATGGAATTTAATATCTAGCAATTGCAGTACCAAATCTAGATATGCTAATCTCACTACAAAAGTGTCAACGTGGCTTCATACAACGAGGACCCATACATCAGATGTCGACACCACCTAATTTTGACTGTGCCACAAAGTGCAAGAAAAGATGGAGCAGAGGGAAAAAAAAATCAGAAAAACAATTAACATGTCCATAGAAGAGTGAGGCATTCCGGTGACTGGCAGAGAGACAGCATCAATCAGAAAATGCCTATCTGAAGGTAGGAAACTTGCTTTGCTAATGGATACTCCTTTCCATGGATTTCCTCGCTGGAAACACTTCTACATATGTAGTCACTATAGAAAGAAGGGTCTGTCTGAGGACTACAGGGCATACATCAGACCAAAGAAATGGATAAAACCTGAGCCTCAATCCTTGCTTCTGAATCAAGACAATAGTGCTAAGTGAACATATCAACTAAAGACCAAGTTGGTGAGCAACAAATTTCAGAGACGGCATTCCTTTCAAGAGCTTAGAAGTAGAATCTTTTCCTTAAGTAGTGTGAGCCCAATTATTTTTTGGACAGTCTTTGCGAGTAACACACCTGCAAATTGCTAATTTCATTACCTGCTCAAACTTTAGATCACAAGTGACATTAATTACGTATAATCTATTATGTGTGTCTGCTGAAAAAGATGGGGAGTATATTCTTGGATTTAATACAAAGGATTGTCCCTCCACCTTCGAAGGGTGAGCCCGCAGATAAATGGTGGCCTAATTTATTTTCTGAAAAATATGAAAACAGGAAATCACTTTTGATACTCAAGAGTGTTGAACTTTCAGTAGAATTTTGATGCGAAGAAAGATCTAAACATTGGCTTCACAAAATGGGCTTGTGGCTCCTCCACTCTCCTCGCTGATACAATGCCAACAAGAGTCGATAGTTTGAAAGAGCATGAGTGTAGAGGCTTGAACTAGTATCACATCAATAAAGTAAGAACTAAATTGTGATCTCAAAAGAATGTTTTTAAAAGGCACCTGAAAAAAATATATGACAGGCCTTTAGCTATAGGTCCAAAGAAAGGCATAATTAAATACTAGGGGCCATATGTAGGTGGCAACACATTTACCGATTCATAAATACCGAATTTTACCGATTCGGTATTTATGAATCGGTAAATGTGATGTAGGTAATGATTCGGTAAATTTTACTGAATCGGAAAAATTCGGTAAATATGAATCGGTATTTACCGATTCCGTAATGGGGCATACCTTCCCATTGATCCCTATGGGCCTGGAGGCCCATAGGAATCAATGGGAAGCCAGTCACAATTACCGATTCGGTAAATACCGATTCGGTAATGGGGGGAGCATATACAAGGGTGGCAGGGTGTCACATTGACACCCTGTTGCACCCCTGATTCTTGCATGTGTGCACATGTGGCGCACATACATGCCCTAAGGGCATGTATGTCTGCCACATGGCACTCTTACATCTGCAAAATATTGCGTTTTGCAAGGTATTCGTTATTTATCACCAACCTGTATTTGGTGGTAAATAACGAATTCTTAATTCTAATTTGCACTCTTTAGAGTGCTCCCTACATTCAGGGTTCGGTATTTACCGATTCGGTATTTTACCGATTCGGTAATTTACCGAATCCTAAATAATGCCTCCTACATCCCAAATAGCTAAATACCGGTCGGTAACGGGATATTTACCGAATTTCGGCCGTTACCGACCGGTATTTAGCTACCTACATGAGGCCCTAGATGTCTATTTATATATTTCATTGTGGTCTAAGGGAAGGACAAACTGTACAATCACAGGAATATACTCTGTCAACCTATTCGCCTCTTTCTGTATTTGCCATTCTACATCCACCAGAGTATGCAAACTTCATTAAGGATGCCTACGACTCGAGATTTCTCTTAATTCTTCAGGCAGTGAATACATCCCTAAGGTTTTACTCTCAAAAGCTCAGCACGGAGGCTGTGTGTTTCCAAGTTCAAACTGAGAACTCCCACTGCATGCTGCAACAAGAATCCCACCCTGAGTTTAAGGGTCCCTGGAGAACATAGGCAGCGATTTAGCAAATGCAAACACTAGGTCTCCATGGATGTATTAGCATGACAATGGTTCCATGAAGATTTATCTTTCAAGTCACCTTGAGCAGAACAAAAAAGGGTGTCAAAATAGCATACAGAAAAAAACATGTTCCGGGCTGCATGCCTCTCCTGAAAGTCCACTTGCAGAAAATCCTAGGACCAATAAATGAGACTTTTTCATTTCAAACTAGTGGCAAAGAGGCTTACTGATGCTATAACCGATTTGGCAAGGAACCTTTTTTTTTTTTTTTTACAATTTTCTGCTGATGTTAAATTTAAGTCTCTCAACTCCATGTTTTTGTGAAATCTTGACTCCTCTAAACTTCGAAGCCAGTGAAGAAACTGATGTCCAGATGGCACTCCATCAACAATCGGCGTGTCTGTTATAAATGTTACTTGCCCTTATGGCTGAAAAATTCCTCTCAAGAGATTTTGCAGGACCTCCCACCATGAAGGCTCTTCAGTGGCAGGGCTGACACCATTATGGGGTTGAATAATCCATAACATGACTGGCACCCACTTAGGTGCCAATGCAAGATCCTCATTTGAATACAGTCTTACAGTTGAGAAATATGAAGGAAGCTTTCAGCCCTATAAATATCTGAAAGGAAATCAAGGCATGCAGGTGATAAAAGGAGAACATATGATAGGTGGTCCACTCTTTGGTTAGAGTGAATGTCTTCAAAGTCATGGGGTTAACCCCTTCAGCGCGGCGCGGATTACCGCGCTGTGCTGAAGGTTCTATTGTGCGGGCGGGGCCATGACGGAGCGGTTCCGTCATACGCACAGCGCAACCGATGCACATGACGGAACCGCTCCGTCATGTGCATCGAAGGGGTTAAACATCACAAAACTGTGAAGAAATAGGGTGTATTATATGGTGTGGTTGTGCGACCTCACCGTGTAATACACTTGCCAACCTCTTTAGGACCAGTAGGTTTCGTTTGTCAAACTTTCAGTTCAACTCTGAGTAACTATGGCTCTCAGCAGCAAGGCTAACACAAAGAAACACGTGTAAAGCATTTAACCAACACCAAAACAATTGAAAAAGAAATTGATAGCACACCATGGAAAACAGACATCGACATAAAAAAACAGACTGTATTTTTAGACAACACAACGAAAAATGGTTCCACAGCTATATAATTTACAATGTGTAGTAAATCATTTCACTCAACAGTGAACAAGCATTGGCAAATTCAAATAATATGAATCTTAGAAACTTTTTCACTAAAACGTTGAGCTAGCTGTAATGTGGTCAATTAAGAAAATCAACTCTAGTAGGGAACAAGTCAAATGGATCAGCAAAAAAAACAGTTACCTGAAGGGTAGAAGCAACCCTATGTCAGTTCCAGGAACTTTTATCCATTGTAGTGAATTCCTACAAAAGTGTTCCTAATGCTAGGGACAAAGGATGCAGAAGATGCTCAAGGATGCTGTCCATGTAATGCGGTCAATAGGGGTCTTCCTGCTGCTACTCCTCAGTCCAAGAAGGGAGTGAGACAGTCCTGGTCACAATGTTGACATCCCTCAAAGTCCTCTTGGTACTAGTAAAAGTTCAAATGCCAGTGGGCTACCCGTCGCCAGGTATCGCGGTCACAGTCATATCGTTCCCTGGGCAATAACTCTGCTTCTAGGCGACAGAACTGCACTCTGACGACCGTCTTGGGTTTAGCGAACTCGGGTGCAACTGTGAATGTTAGATCCCGGTCTCTGGTGCTGCATGGCAGCGGTTGGGGCCTATTGAATTTTCTGGGCTACCGACTTCCTCCAGCAGGCTTCTCAGCTGTTGTGGACCTGTGCTGAAAACAGGAGGTCAGCCAACTGACCCTTGGAGTCTCTGCACTTTGACTGGGCTCTGGAGACCACTTCTCCATGAGCAGGGCATAGCAGGCACAGTCCCTCTCCTTTGCTAGCCACCCGATTCAGCAGGTGCAGTCAACACTGGCAGGCCTTGAAAAATCTACTCACCCACTGGCAATTGCTAGTAAAATGTTATCAGGTGGAGCTATTTTTAGTGAATATGCCTCCTTACAACGCATGCCTTCACTCCGCATGCAATTACAATGCGGTCGTTACAACTCTATTTTATTTAATCTGCAGTTCATTCTGCACAGATCTCTTTTACATTTGAAATCATTGCTTTAGATATTGCTTGTCACTGCAGAGAGTTTTTTTCCTTGAGGTTTTGTCAAATTGGCACGTCGTGCACCATTCCCGTCACTATTTATAACGATTTGTTCTTATTTTTTTCATTCCGGGACTTTTTTCGCTCTTTGTAGAGTGAACACATTTGTCAAGATGGCGTCTATCGTGGGAATACGTCAGTCCTCTTTCAATGTTTCTTTCCGTAACGTCTTTTTAATCATGCTCGCCGTCTCGGGCGGCACACACTTCAGAACGGAAATCATCTAGATGAGCACACAAGCAGTTTAGACGGTAAGAGAGTCTATCATTTATCTACAGAAAACACACCACGGTTAGATCGCTCACATGAGCAGACGGTATCTTTAGTCTTGCTAAAATAGTTGACGGCTATATATATTTTTTTCTCTCTAGATCTCAACATTGCGTGGAACTAATACACGCTTTCTGTGAAACCTTCGATAGTAAGTAGGCAATTATCTACCCTCTCTTGCACTTAGCACGTATCCAGTTCAGGTTTGGTATGGCATATGCTCACAGATTTCCATTGTTACAGGAAAGGTCACGCTCGGATAACGCTCTACCCATTAATATTCAGCATTACGATTGGGGTAAGCGTAGTTAATGCTTTATAACATACATCTTTGAGGGGCTTGACAATTATGCCACTCATCTTTCCTAACATGTTTTTAGCTTATAGCTGTCTACAACGAGGCTGGTCTCACACATTTTGTTTCGGTAAGCGCACAAACACAGCCAAACACCACCACAAAGTTTCTTTACACTGCCATTAGGTCGTTACTATCGGGCACACGTTCTTGAGCATGGCTATTTTCTGTCATTAGCACTTGGGTCTTATCACTGTGAATCTTGAGTTAGTGTGCACTAACAATTGGAGAACAGAACACCAGTGCAGTCGCACTTGAGCTCACAAAGTTTTCAACACCATTGTGTATGAAAGTAATATGCACTGTAACATTGTGGCAAGTTGTGAATTGTCGCCTCTCAAGTATATTGTATATTGTAACATATTGATATGAACATAATAGGTTGGTTTTTGTTATAGGTTGGCCCCTGACGAAGGGACTTCTTTATCCCGAAATGCATCGGGCATTCATGAACAAAACTTTGCTTTGTGTTACGGAATTGAATGATGTATAGCCATCATGTTGTAATTATCATTGTGTATACATTTACATACATTTGCCGAAATGTGTACAGATTGTATGTTTGATTATGCATTCTCATTATGATTTAATGATTGATATATAAATTGGAAATTTAGGCAACACAATGGTTTAATGTATTTTATATTTTGATTATTTGTCTCATAAGAGACTAGGGTAATGGCACCCAGTGAACTGTGCACAGCACTATCAAGTTTATGTACTTGTAACAGTTTCCTGATTTGCTCACACTTGGTTTGACAGCAAGTGTAGTGCTGTAGCACCATTTCCTAGAATTGGTTTAATTTGCAACAAAGGAGTGCTCCTCCAACTCCCAAAACAGTTATTTTTCTCTAACACATAACATTAAAATAAATAGGCTGTTAACTAATATTACCAATATTTCAAAATATATCAGGAATTATGAAAGCACATTTTGGTGCAATTAAGTGTGATGCAAACAAAGAGCTAAATAGGAGCAAAGCAAACCAGACAACTTTACCTGGTGATATGCAAATGGCACATATTTGCAGAAACTCTATTTCCAAACATTATAGTTTGTACACTATATAGTTCTATCAGTAACACCATATGTCAGAAGGAAAGTTTGTTGCCATTTCAATGAAAAATCTGCTGATTGCAAATGACAGTGTGCTACCATTTCATGCTTTAATTATGTATTTTTTTAAAGTAATAGTTTTTAAACATGATTTGAGAATCTTTCCTGCCCCTGCCCTGATGACAATGCTGTTAATAAACTAAGAGGCATGTCAGGGTTCATGTGTATCTTGTAGCTAGATTTGTTTTATATATGGAAAAAAAGTTTAGTCTATTAAATCAAACAAAAGAGTTTTTGTACAGCAGACATGCTGAACTCGCGCAGGTGCTGTCATATGTGATAATGAAGAAAATGGCAGCCCAATGAATTAAAATAGTTGCCCACGTTCACATCATTTGACACCAGTTTATGGGTCAAGAGCATTGCAAATAGGTTGAGTAGATTATTTAAGTCACTAGACCTGCAGGTCTAGTAACATTTTTATGATTTTTCGAAGCCCGACTGTTGCAGCTTCTCTTTGCCGGTTTTACTGTGCAGCAGGCAGTCCTTCGGTCCTTCTTCCAGTCCAGGCTAGATCGGAGTTCTGAGTGCCAGGGGTGCCCGCTTTATGCTCAGAAAGTGCCTTTAGAGTAGACGCAGTCAGTAGATAATGGGCTACTAGGTTCCCTACCTCCTGATGACAATTTCCTGGGAAGTGTGGTATCTGGCTATCCCAAGATGCACGATTCTGCCCACCCCTTTACCGGCATCCAGAGCTTCCGAGCACAACTCAGAGGTCTAGCTACTAAGGGGGCTCAGTGCCCCTGAAAAAAACAGTTTGACAGCAGGTTTCCCCTCTACTTTCCGGGTGCCTAAACAATGGGGCTACCCCTCACCTAAATGTTCCCCATTTGCTCAACAAAGGCAGCTTCAGTTTTGAAGCTCACCTTTTGGGCCAACACCCGTGTGGCTTCCTGCAGGAGGGAGATAACACTCCTCTAGAGTGCAGGCTACTATTTTCTCCTTTACTGGGCGTCGTTTGCACGTATCCCTAGGAGGGCTGAAAGCTGTCTCACGTTCAAGCTGCATGTGCAGCTGGTAGGGGCACAGGAGATTGAAGGCAACAAAGTGGCAACTTTATCAAAGTTGCACACTGTAACTTGTGAAATGGAACAAAAGAAAATATGAAAACATGGCGCAAAAGCAGACAACAGCAGAGAGTCATGCAGCTATACATGGTGAAAGAGCAGTGCAGGACAAAAATTTGTGTAGATGAAAAAGAGGAGAAGAGTTTACTTGAGGACAGAGTGCATGAACTGTGAGGTCATTTTTACAGGAAAACTCTTGTTTGATAAGCTTGAAGGAATTTATGGCTTTATCACATAGGCACACTAGTACGTATTCAGCGTTTTCAATAGATTGAAACATGAAAGCAGGAAATTGAATTCGCCAAGAACACACGGAATCTGACGCTGCTAAGAGGTCTATGGAGCACAATGATAGAGTACACACACACAAATAAATGTGCATTCAACCCAAGTACACTTGCATTCAAAAGTAGAATAATACTTCGTTTGATAAGCATTGTTAAAACAGCAATAAAGGATGAGTAGAGAATTAGGTTATAGTCTAGGGTCACAGGTGCCCTCAATTTTTTCCATAACTAATGTGTACCAATGTGTAACTGCCTAGTAATTCATTGTTTGAACTTCTGTAACTAGCATTGTTTAACTGTGTATAAAAAATAGCTACCTTTGAAACAGCAAATTGAGACGGCTGTTTACTTATGTTAAGATGGTCGATCTCCCTGCCACAACAGTAAAGAACTGTTTTTACATTGCCAAGAGGAGTCTTTTTCTTCCTTTTTAAGTTACCCTGAAACACTTGTTGAATCGATTTTGACTTGAGAATCAATTCGGGCTTAATGTAACGAGTTGTTTGGTACCTTGGAGGGTCAACTTGGTTAGACCGGAGTTAGCCCAGCTGAAGGGTCAGTGTGTAACCCTGCACTCGATAATGGGTCGACCAAGTTTTTCCACAGTAATAACACCAGTTTCATGTTTTAACTACCAGAACATGAAAAATACATGTTATGCCCATGAAATATGCTGCAGTAGACCTGCTATATAGGTGACTTACACATGTTTCAGGTGGATATTTGACATTCCTTTAAATGGCAAAGTCGCTGTAGCAGTTTGAAGCTGCTCTTCCAGTCTGCAATGGTGGGCTGGGAGACTCGTTTTACTTTTGTCACACCCAGGGTGGCACAACAGGTGCTGCCATCCTGTCGGTGACTCTCTAACCTACAGTACATGGGTACCCTGGGTGCCATATACTAGGGACTTACAGGTAAGTTAGCCTATATAATCCAATTGTGCATAGCCAATGTAAAATACATGTTTTGGGGTCATAGCACTGGTACGGAGGTGTGGTTAGCAGGCCTAAGTGCATTTTGAGCGCTGAAAAACCAGTAGCATCATTCAAAAAATCTTGGAGGTGAACATACAAAAACCAACACCAGTAGACATGAGACAGAGTTATAAATTCGAAGTGGGCACCCCTACCAACCCAATAAACCCACTCCGGTTATGTTAAACCACTTTTGAGACAATCTCTGCTCAACCTCATCAACATAGGTTATGGGGAACAGGAGATTATAAGAGCAAAAAGTGCTAAAAAAAAAAGGTATGGCATTAATCAAAGATCTTTGTTTATGGTTAACAGGGACCTAGGCACAAGTTCAGGCTGACTCCAAAGAAGTGGAAATTGGATACACCACAAGGGTCGTCCCAGTCAATAATTCTACCTTTGGACTTGAGTCTCCAACTGCTGCTAGATGTCCTTATTGTTAGCCCTGCTTCTCCTAGCTCTTCAAGGCAGACTTTGAGGCATAAGGTTGTTTCTAGCCAGGTCTCTTACCAGATCCAGTAGTCAGTTGTCAGTTGAGCCCTAGTGGTGTCAGATGTTCTTCTGCTTTTTGAAACCCCGAAGCAGACAAACGAGAGGCCAACCATTTAAACCCTTTTTTCTTCCAGCAGAAGTCATGTCTTCTTCCAACAGGGCCTTTTCTATACGTGGAGTCTTCCCAGATCCAGGAATGTTCAGAGGAGGCAGTGGTTGAGGTGCCAGAGTTCTCCTGTGCACAAGCCAGTGACTGTATAAAATCTATCACAAAATCGTAACTTTTTTCTCGCAGTGCCTCTAACCTGCTTTTGTAGCACTTCCTCTTTGCCTTACCGTAAAATTACCCAGGATTCAATTCGTTTCAACATGGTAGGAAGCAGCTGCCACCAGGAAGGCCTGTTTTTAGCTTCCAGGCCATTCTCCTACCTGACAAGGTAAAACCTGGCTTTTCCTCCTACTGTGACTGTGCCTAGGCAGGTCCTGGGGATAAATAGGAGAATCCCTCTCTGGCATCTCCAAGTCAGAAGAGGCAGTACAAAGGCTGACCTTTGTTCTCCTAACTGTTCCTGTACCTTGACAGGTGGCTAATGTCTGCTAAGAGGTCAACAGTTAACTCTGATTGGCCTTTCTTTGGCTCAGAGGAAGGCTGTTGTTCTCTGAGCCAGGGTTGTTAACTCTCCCAGACAAGGATGCGCAGTTCAGCTCTGGAGGTGAGATGAGCAGTTGAAGTGGTTTAAAACCAGTTCTGACTCAGGCCTTATCGGCACACTTTAAGGGTTACTTAAGAATATATTAAAATGAGCTTTACTGCATGGAAAATGCATGTTTGCCAGCCATCTTTCATTGTAGTTCAAGTAAACTGCAGCCTAGCCAGAGCACAGTGGTGCTCCTGGAAGAAATCTATTGCTGTCACAAATGTAAGTGGTGTAAATATACACGGCATCCTACATACGACAATTCACTTTCTATGACATAGGTGCACTTTAGCCACCATTTACAATGGGCTTAGAGGGAAATAGGCCAAATAGGGAGTTTCAATAAACAGCCATGTTTTAGAGGGGAAGCACTGACCCTATACTACTGTGTAGCAGTGGCTAAGTGAACAGTCCTAAAGTCAGAAAAAATTGGAACCAGAAAAAATCTGGGGTGACCAAGCAGTAAAGGAAATTTGCTAAACAAATGTCGGAAACGTCAAAACTAGTGGCATACACTTGTAACGAGCAAAGGGGTATGCACATGGTATTAGTGGTGGTGAGTTATTATTATTGCCATCAATATAAAGGAATCATGTCAAGAAGATGGCATTGGATAATTAACAGTGCTGAAATGTTGCTTTGTAGATCTATGTGGCATGATAATAGTGTCAAAAGAAGATAAGACCAGGTGCAGATGGAATAATAAAGTGGAAAAATCCTTCAACGACAAAACCAGAAAAAACAATACTCGGAACAGCTAAATCGGGCTCTCCTATCGATTTAATGCTAACTAGCGTGTTTGCCTTATTGGCCAAGCATCTTGCTCCTTCCATCTGCACCTTACTCAACTTATCTTTGAGCGAGGGGAAATTACCCCAGGTATGGAAAGCAACTCAAGTGCTTCCGATTTGTAAAAAGGCCAATGAACCCCCAACAGAATAATCAAACTATCGCTCCATCTCACTTCTTCTGCTCATGAGCAAACTACTTGAAGGACATATTAATGGGAAGCTTATGGAGTACTTCCTATCCCAAGGCTGTCTCGACTCCTCGCAGTCTGGTTTTAGACCAAATTACTCTATTAAATCCACTCTTATAGGTGTTACAGATTTTATTAGACTTTCCTAAGACAATAACACAGTAGTATGGTTAGTGCTGCTGGACTTGTCTGCAGCTTTCGATACAGTATCCCACCATAAGCTACTTCAAAGACTTTATGAAATTGGAATTCAGGGGCCTGTCCTTCAACGGTTCTCAAGCTTTTTGGCGCAGCGGACACAGACAGTTAATTTGGGTTCCTTCCGCTCTTGTTATACCTCTCATGAAGGGGGTGCCAGAGGGCTTGTGTCTCAGTCCGACACAATTCAATGTGTACGTGGCCCCTCTTGCGAGAATCATTAGAGACCATTGGTTTACTCCCTTTTCGTATGTGGACGATACCCAACTTCTCATCTCATTCGATAACAGATCGGCCGCGACCAAAAATCTTTTCGCTGAAGGTATGCAAGCAATTTCTGGCTGGTTGAATAAAAATTGTCTCCAGCTTAATGCCAATAAAACAATCATTTTTATGTTCAGAAATTCACAAACACTGTGGTCCCCTGATTGGTGGCCGTCAGAGTTAGGCCTTGTCCCTATCCCTACAACAATGGCAAAGAACTTGGAAGTCCATCTAGATCACTCTCTATCTACGAGAGATCAAGTAGCATCTACTTCCGGCACCTGCTTCTATACACTGAGGCTCCTAAGAAGAGTGCTCCATCTCCTCCCTTTATCAGTAAGTAAGACCCTGACTCAAGACTTAGTAATCAGTCATCTTGACTAATGCAATGCACATCTAGCAGCAGCAAATGAAGCAGTGCTGAACAGGTTGCAAGTGGTTCAGAACACGGCATTACAACTGGCCCTCAATAAACCCCCTATAACAGCTTCTATCCCCTTGTTGAGACGTCTCCATTGGCTACCCATTTGTAAAAGAATTTAGTTTAAAGTCTGCTGTTTGGTCCATAAAGCACTTAATGACAGAGGTCCAATTTAACCGGCGAACAAATTTGCTCGCTACCCACCGAGCAGATCACTGCGCTCTGGGAAGAAAGCCCATCTTATGGTCCCTCAGGTTAACAAACTCCGCTCCGGTGGCAGAACTTTCTCCTACCTTCCTCCACGATATTGGCACTCACTCCCTATCCACTTACGTAAATGCTCTAATTTTCTTAAGTTCAGGAAACTCTTGAATACAGAACTCTTCAACAATTGATCCCCTTTCCTAGCCTTCATACTTCTGTTCACAGCACGGAGATACCCCTTCGTGGGTGAGTCCAGCGCTCTATAAGCTCACTCATTCATTCATTCAATGCTGAATTCAATGCACCTGGCTTTCAGTGTGTGAAGAGCTGTCTGGTGAGTTAGCATAGGAAAGTGATCATGAGCTGGAGGGGGCTGGGTGAGGGGATGCTAATGAGGCAGCGAGCCTCCGGTTTAAAGTCTCTGCCAGACTTGGAGAAGGTGCTTCTGCTGCTAACACTCTGCATTGGGTGGGCATACAGAAGTAAACTGCATTTCACATCACCAACTTAATAACATAAAGCCAACGGCATAGTGAATTTATGTGCAAAATGCTGTGGCCCTGTCTGATCACAACGCACTAAAGAAAACAAGACAGAAAGACATGAAGAACCTTTTAAAGGAGAGATGGCCACATTTTCACATTGGCTTTAGAAACTCATTTTAAATCTTTTTTTCACAACTTTAAAGATTTTGCCTGAAAACTACAGAGCATCGGCCAAATTTAAGGAGTGTACTGTTTGGAAGAAAACCAAGTTTCATATGACATTTCACAACAAAGCGCATTTTCTTACAGTTCATTACACAGTACATTAAGCAAGACAGAAAATGGCTACGAAGACAGGACCACATCAGCTACATGAATCAGGTCTAGTGGGTGGATGCAGCCACATTACTATAAGCCTGAATCCTGATGGACCTCTGGAATAGTGTCCAGATTCTTAATTTTAATATTTTACCTTTCAGAGTACCTGTTAGCCTTTCTATTACATACAAATGTCAAAATGTAACTCACCAAAGATTTATTGCAGAGGAATATTTGCGTCTTTCCATTTCTGGGTAATGGACAATCAGGCTGCTAACAGAAGCTGTGAGATCTGTTTAGGCGTGGCTGTTGACAGAGGACGTAGTCCCTCATCATTTACATATTCTAAGAAGGCGAAAAGATGGTTAATTTGTAACCGTATGTTCGTTATGTCTTTAAAGGGTGACAGGATCTGTCTCCAGAAACTCCTTAAGAGGTTGATGTCCACCCATGTGGATATAGGAGACTCATTCTGTGCAGCCTCTAGAGCGCATTCCCAAGCTTCCATATGTTGTTTTTCGAAACATCGATTTCAGGTCACATTATTTTATATGTACTTACCTTGTATTGGATATATATGGAGAATTTGGCTCTGACAGATCACTATCCATAAGATTTAGGGTATCTCTTGTTCAAAGCCTTCTGACCATTTTCTGGTACATTTAATTGCTGTAGGAGTCAGCCTCTAGCAAGGCCTCTATGTAAGCAGGATGTAGCCCGAGCTGTATCACTCTCCGGAAACATATGTTCTAACTTGGTTGTTTCTCAACTCTGTACCCTCTCTGAAGGACGTCTGGAAGCCTACCGTAAAGGTTGAATAGGTCTATAAATGTCATTCGGGCTCAGATGGTAGTCACTGGCACACTGCTCTCTGTCTATCCTTGAGATCACCTCCCTCATACTAGAATCCAAGCGTTAATGCTCCCCCCCCCTCATACTTGGCTTTAACGCTGGGTTCCGTATTAAAGGAGAGATACCGAATGAATAATTCATAATTTTCCCGGACCTTACAGCCTTATTCCAATATGCCGTTGCGAAGGAGTCCCTTGATGGTATTTCACACGCCTCTTGTTCCATCAGGCCCCAAGGTTTATCTTTACAAGATGAGCACCATAAAAAATAAATAAAAATAAACACTTACCTGGAGCTGCCGCATGCCTTCTGCGTCACGCTCGGCCTTCCTGGTGACAGCAAGCACTGGGGCCGCGTCACGGACTCCCTGCAATACCCACTCTGCTGTCATGTGAGAGTAGCGCAGGGATTGCTCTGAGCAGGCTGGAAAGACACTCTGTTCAGACCAGGGAGTCTGTGGGGGTTTCTCCAGCCCGCCTGCTCAATACAGCCTGGCTATAGAAACCTAAGTGTGCATGAGTGTTTTAATTGGCCTCAGAGGGCCGTCCAAATACAAATGTGCACTTTAGGAGTGCACATAGCACTCCTCCTCCCCATGCCCTGCCTCTCCCTGTGCAAGCTGAATCAGAGCCGGCAAACAAACTATAAAACATTTACATTGTTTCCTTTTTCATTTGCTGGCTCTGAGCCAGGCAGTGGGGAGACACTTCCCTGCCACTGTGGAGGAGCCACCCCTGCCTGCCATCAAACTCACTTCTATACATTATTTTTGTCTCTGCTTTCTCCCTTTGACACTATGTTTCGGTCTTTCTCTTCCTCCTTCTACACTTTAATGTTTTTCTCTCCTTTGTTCTGGGTCAAAGTCTAATGAGGAAAAATAAGTGCTGGGCCCCAAAAAGGTGCCTGTGGGCCCCACCTGCAACCACCAGCTCAAATTAAGCACTGTTTGCCCCCTTTCATAAGATAATTGGGTCAGAGAATCAGGATCACACCTTTAGCTTAGTGGACGATCTGATAAAATTGTAAAGAATAAGTGAGCAGAGTTTTAGACCTAGGCCAGATATGACAAGCAATTTCTTGAGTTTCCCAGTCAAAACTGTCAAGTCTTCTCCGTGTCTAGTGAGAGGAGGAGTAGCTAGCCATCATCTGTGGTGACTTTTTCTAGAATGGTTAAAGATAGCCTAATGCTATCCCTTGTTCGCCTGCCTCTTATAAAGCTCACCTGGTAGAGTGAAGTCACAGTTGGCCATAGGTTTCTAATTTGTGTAGTAAGGATTTTAGTGCGGATTTCCATGTCACTGTGCTATAACGGGCTATTAGTCTGCATGAACCACATGCCTCTGGGTCTTTTTGGGGTTTGGGTATTAGAGGGAGTGTGGATTCCATCATACTTGAGACGGAAGATTTGGATTCAGAGAAGGAACTAGACACTTTCAATAGTGGGGGAGACAGCAGGTTAGTAAGGATTTATAAAAGACACTTGGAAACCTATCTCTGCTGAAGCTTTACTATTCTGAAGCGACTTGATGGCTTGTCTGACCTCGTCTGCTGAAATTGGCTCTTTCAATTCCTCTCTCAACTCTGGGGATATTTTGGGCACTTGAACTCCGTCAAAGTATTCATCTTTGAGGGAAAGGTTTTAGCTCTCTAAAAATTGGTATAAAAATATACATTTCCATAATCCCCTAGTCTGTCGTTTAGATTACCTCCTTTTACGTGTTTACCCGCTCGTTTATAATTGCTGGTCTTGTTCTTGCTGTTTATTTGTATGCTTTATCACCCTTCTTGTAATAGACCTGTTTTAACTTGTGGGCAGCATCTTTAGTTAGAAGAGTTTCTAATTACCTCCTGGCCCTTAGCAGTTCTGTGTGTCTGCCTTGAGCCTTTGGTTTTTTGTTTCAATTCAAATTTGGAGGTTTTGGCCTTTGGCTCTAGTAATCTCGTTTTAGTAGTTTTCACTAAACTCGTTGTGTTTTTTAGGAGTTCTCCTTGTATTAACGTTTTTAAAGTGTCCCATATTTTGGCCCAGAACACTATCTCTATTTAATTTTTAGATCATTTTCTAATACTTCGTGTGCATTAGCACTTACTACGGCATCTCAAAAGCTATTTCATTTATTTCCCACGTACCTGGAGGTTTCGATGCTGGGGCACAATATCTATTAACATCGTCACTGTTGCTTCGCCTGATAAATTCTAGGTGCCTATGTTTGTTACTCTCACTTAGTCTATGAATGTGCATGAGTTTAAGAAATAATCTATTCTGGAATGGATTCAATATAAATCGGTGTGGTGTGCTCAGTGTCTTGACACTGCTGAAGGGGACACGAGGGCCATTTGAATATCGTGCAGCTTAGTATGTCAGAGCTACTGTCATGCTAAGTCTGCAATTCCTAAAATGAAACAAACCATCGTGACGTTATGGCTGCCTGCTGTAAAGGCATTTCTCATCAATATAACTGGATAGTCCTGGGCTGACTTTTAGTGAGAACATGGCTAACTGACAGCTCCGACTGGTTAAGTATTATTTTTTATTTTCAATTAAGCGTGCTTCTCTTAATGAGTATATTTAGCATTATTTAGAAATGAAAATGTTTTGGTGTGATTTTAGATTGTACACTGCCACTGGTGCAAGCTTAGCGAAACATGGAGTACTATAAAGAACTGCTGATGTTACACCTAGGAATAGCGAAGAAATAAATAGAGTTAACTGATCTCTCCAGTTTACCATAGGTTTCTCAGATCCCAAGATTCATACAAAGACAGCTTGGAGTGCTAGTGAGGTTTTCACCCATTATGAGTCATGTTACTCTACTCAGAGCAGAACCACGTTACAAGCACAGCATGTGATCACTGATGTTGATATTTCACAAAAGGTGTTTCACATTTTAAAGCAAGGGCTTTTACCTTATAAAATTATCGAATTTGCTCCGCCAACAAAGCAAAGTCTATGTTGGCAGACCTGGGTTACTTTCACCAAAGCAATTCACATAATGAGTCCATCATGCATTCGCAAGAGTGCATAATTAACAGTTGCCTATGGATCCGCTGTATTGCACTAATCTTTAACCAAGCTGCTTTTACTTTCAGCACGTTCTTTCACTCAGGGTGCCTATTGTGACCGATATCAGCAAATGATGCAACTATCAGTTTGTTGACATTTGGATTTAATTGATCTAAATGTGTTTCATTTAGTTCTAATGAAGACTATTTCGCTGCATGCTTTTGAAGTCATCATTTTTTCATTTTCTGTTGGTCCATTACCTGCCACTTGCCACCATCATCATCATATCTCTGTATAGCGCTCAAAAACCCTCAGGCAACTAAGCTGTTTGTAAAAGTGGGAAGAGAGCAATACGTACCATAAAAATAAGGTCCCAGAAGAGAATGCAATAGGAACGACATAAAAAAAAATATTTCACAAGTGTTTGTGTATCATTACATATTTTGACTAGCGGTACAAACGTTTGCACTATGACGGGCTGCTACAGATCCCAGAGGAGATGATGCAGTCAACCAATTACCCAAAACACGTGTATAGAAAATTGCCCAATAGAGAAGAAACGGAATCTAAGCTAACGTGAGAACCAGGACTGTGGTGGTCAAAGTAATGCAACATAAAATAAATAATAGCGGAGTGCAAAATAAAGACTACAAACCTAATCTGACAGACCTTTGGCTAAATATGCAGCCAAGAAACTGAGCAATTAAAATAACAAAGTAAACGTCAGAAGGGTAAATAATGACATAGATTGGGGCCAGGTTTAATCAAACCATATAGATAGCTCCAGACACTGTCCTAAAATACCACGTGGCCCAATTAACATGACTGAACGAAATCCTTGAAGACAGAAATAACTAGGATGTTACCACAATCCAACATCTGCTATCAGTCAAGCGGTAACGAGATTACAAGACAACAAATGCTTGAGAGGACAATACATAATGGGCCTACTTTAATACAGGCCAATGGAGATGGCACCTCCAAGTAGTCAGTGAATGTGGAATTGAAATAAATTAATGAATGAATATTGAACTTGTAGAGCGCGAACTTAGCCCAAGGGCATCAAGGCGCTTTTGTGGACCTAAAGGTGCAGACAGAAAGACATGCTCAAACTGAGGTCTGTGCGAATAGCCAAGTCTTTAAGGCCTTACGGAAGAGATTGAGGGACCCCTGACTAGAGAGCTCTTCCGGGAGGGAGTTCCACAGTTTGGCAGCCAGAATGGAAAAAGCTCTACCTCCCCATTTTACCTTCTTAAACCTCGGTACAATTAACAAATTCTTATCCGAGGACCGAAGCAGCCTGCTAGGAGAATATCAATGAACAATGGCCTTAATCCCCTCTGAGCCTGAGCCATAATAGGCATCATGAGTCAGGCACATTGTTTTGAAGAGGATACTACGGTCCAAAGGTAGCCAGTGCAGCAGCTTAATGGAGGCTGTGACTGGATGAAATTTCGGTGGGTTTATCACCAGCCTGGCCGCATCATTCTGCACCATCTGCAGACGTCCCATTAGGCCTTTATTAATGCCCAAATAGAGGGCATTACAATAGTCCAATCTGGACGTTACCAAGGCAATAACAGCCTGCTTACGAGCATCAAAGGAGAGGAAATGGGAGATTTTTCTGAGGATCCGAATGATCCCGAAACATTTGGACACTGTCCTGCTAACCTGCAAGTTAAGGGAGAGTGAATTGTCCACAATGACCCCAAGGTTTTTCCCATGGGATACCGGGCAGGGACAGACGCCAAGCGCGTCCAGCCACCAGTCACTAGACCAGATCTCCTGTTTACTGCCAAAAAATCAGGACCTCAGTCTTCTCACTATTCAATTTCAAAAAGATTTCCACCATCCAAGAGGACACTGCCTGCATACAGTTCCTGAAGTTGAGAGCAGAGTCCATGATACTGTGAGAGATGGACACCATTATTTGGGTGTCGTCCGCATAGGACAACACCTCTAGTCATAGGATCTCACAACTTTAGCAAGTGGGGCAACATAGATATTAAAAAGTGTTGGGCTCAGGGAGGAGCCTTGAGGGACACCACACAACATGGGTTTAGAGGCTGAGTAGAATTGGCCAAATTTCACCATCTGTGCACGTTCACTAAGAAAGGAGGCAAGAAGCCCCAAGGCCGAGCCCCCGACCCCTATCTCTCGGAGGCGTTCCACCAGCATCCGCGGGGACAGGGTATCGAAGGCTGCGGCGAGATCAAGTAGAACCAGCAAGGTGGTATGCCCTGCGTCCACTTGAGTACGAATGTTGTTAAATACAGCCGTCAATGCTGTTTCCGTACTATGGTGGCTTCTAAAACCATGTTGGGAACCATCGAGCAGGTGGTAATCTTTTAGATAGGCACTGAGGTGAGAGTTTAGGTATGTTTCCAGAATCTTAGCTGGAACAGGGAGTAGAGTAATCAGCCGATAGTTCTTCATTTCTCCAGGGTCCAGAGAGGGTTTCTTCATGAGTGGCCTCACCACTGCCGTCTTCCACAAAGTAGGATACTGGCTCTCTGAAATAGCAGCATTCAAAACAGCAGTAAGATGAGGAATAATGATTTCCCGGCCAGATGTTAACACCTTGAGGGGGCAGGGATGCAACGGAGAGCCCGATTTGACTCGTTCTAGAAGCCGATCCGTCACCTCTGGCGACAAGCGAGGAAAGGTAAGGAGCCTGGGAGTCTCCTCCATAGGTAAGGCCTCACTAGGAAGGGGAATAGGTCGGACAGGCGACCCCACGCTGGAGTTGGATGCTTCCAACAAGGAGTAAATGTCTGTGATTTTTGTTTGAAAGAAGTCTGATATTTTATCACAGAGCTCCTGGGAAAATTCTGAAGGATCAGTAACATGGGGGGAAATAAGAGAATTAATGACCTTAAAAAGATCCCTAGAAGACTTCATTGATTCAGTGACCTTTGAAAAGTATAGCCTCTTTTCCTCCATGATGGCAGCTTTATACTCTTTTAGGCACTGTTTATGCAGTTCCCTACCCAAAGGCTCTAAATCTGTGCGCCACAGCCTCTCTTTTTACGACACCCCTGCCTCAACTTTATGAGTCTCTCCGTGAACCAGGGAGCAGAAGGTTTTTTCCTTGCTGAGTAGTGCTTACTGACAGGTGCAGGAATGTCCATTGCAGCTGACAATTGATGCGACAGCTCAGCAGCTGCCAAGTTAACGTTGTGATACTTAGTGGGCTCGAAGTTATTAAGGAGGTAGGAGAGTGACTCCTTACTTATGCGACTAAGGTTCCTCCTTTCCTCCAAATTCCTATTGCCAGAGGGAACCATCCCTGATGCCAAGAAGTATATATCAAAAGGGATGGCAAAATGGTCAGACCAAGCGAGGGGAGTCGGTTCACCGACCCTTATACGAGGGTCATTAGATAAAATGCCATCAAGGATATGCCCCGCTGTGTGGGCGGGATTCCTGAACAACTGTGCAAAACCACAACAACTCAAGGTTTCCAAGAGATTGAGTATCCTTACAAAAAGTGTTATCTAGACGAAAACTAAAATCCCCCAGGAGGGTATGATTGGACCTTTCAAAATATGGTTCTAAAAGACTACTAAAATCCTGACTAAAGGATACCCGGGAGCCCAGTTGCTGATAGCAGAGAACACCAGAGAAGCTTTCAGTGGGATGCAGGTTAATTGACAAATACAACGCCTGATAGAGGTCAGGAGGAGTGGTCAATACAGGAGTACGACAGACCAGGGTTTCTCTATGAAGAATCCCCAAACCCCTCCCCGCCGGCCTACCCGATCTCGCAAGGGTATATCCAGAGGGGATAGCATCTACGAGATCAGGACCTGCAGAATCAGTAGCCCATGTTTCAGTAAAAAAGACCCAAGTTAGCTTCCTTGATGAGACAAAGTCTCTAAAAGCAGCCTTGTTCTTGATCAAGGATCTTGCATTAATAAGATAACCTTGTGCAATCTGTATATTGGAAAAGTGCCTTGTTGCATACTTGGTTCTGCTTCTTAACTAAAATTTCGGGGCCTATGGTTTGATGACAGGGAGCCCTTACTGGCCGAAGGACTAAATGTACCTTTCTGGTGTAGCGGATCCATCCCAGATGATCAGGGGAAAAGGGAGCAGCATATCTGGCACATGTTCTCTATTTGCAGGTTTTCAGGTCTACCTGCAAGTGTCCACTCGCACTTCAGCAGAGAAGAGTGAGAGTTCATAATAGAAAACAGATGTTGTTTCCCTAGTTGCCAGTGTCAAACCTGGGCACTACTTGAAGAGAGTAACACTCGACTCCACCTCCTAATTAACATCCCCTTGTGGTTCAGCACAGTCCCACAATTAGAGATTTCCCCCTGCTAAAAAGAAAGGAAAACACACACATTACCATCTAATTACAATGGTAACACCAAAGCAAAGTAAGTAATTTAGAATGATCAAATTCACACGACACACAGAACATATACACCAAATTGAACTTTTGAACCTGAAGTTCGTCATCATTGAATTATGTAGTGCTGCGCAGCTTTGGGTTTAAAGTAGCTTCGGGTGAAATTTTCATTACGCCCTACGCCCATGTAATTTTCTGAATTTCACGTAGTGCTTGTCATAGGAAATTATGCTATTTTACCTGGTCAGGTAATTAAAGACCGTTTGGGGACACATCCTATCCCAGAGAGAAGGGATCAATGCAAACAACCAGAACTTGAGCAGCTGTTGTCCGAAGTACTATTGATTTTTGGAGCTTTTTTTTTTTTAACAAAGTGCATCTTCATGTCCAAATACGTGGCAATAAAATATAGGGCTAATTGCAGGATTTCCATTTTACGTAATTTTGCATCGGCGTTCCAAAACAAACTAAATAAATACACTGGAAATTGGCAGAAATGTCTTGCAATTATACAAAAAAAAAAATAACGTGAATTTCGCACACCCCTAGTTTAAAGCAATCTGTCCATTCCAGAAGGCACTGGCTTTAAAAGAAACAAAAAGCAGTCACCTGCCCTGCTTCATTCAAACTTGGATGGTTTCACCAACCCTCTTTCACCGTAACAAATGCTTTTTCTAATAACCAATGTTTTAATAAACAGCTGGTCCAGATCACAAGGGAGTAGCCTATTTTCTAGGTATGGGGCAGATCTCGAAGCTAAGGTCATTCATTTGAATCTTTTGTCTACTAATAGCCTGCGCATGGCCATGAAGGCTGTGTAATATGAATCTACTTCGGCATGTCGGCTAAACCATTGGCAACTAGAGTCTGGAAGAAACTCGATCTTTTTAATGTATCTACTGGATGAGACAATAAAGTGTTTTGTTATTGCTCAATCATGTTCACTCCGAAGTAGTCAAGCTAGTCTACATAGTTGTAGGTGGTAATTTGTTGCACCAGCAACTGCATCACACTGGCTATATTCTAGGATCAAAACAAACTTGAAAGAATGTCCAAAATACCGGTCTTTTTCCTTCTTCAAAGGCACATCTTTATTTAGTCTTGTTTATTTGGGCCGACCCTGCACAACTCAATCCTTCTTTTTTCCAGAAGCAAAGCAAATGCTGTATATCTGCACACTCATTTTGGTAATGACTTTACGAAGCCCAAGAGTGCCATGAGACGAATGAGATCAAACTGTACATCAATCATACCTGCGAGTGTGTCTGCCACCTTCCACTAGATGGACTTTATGGAAGGACACTCCCATGCCGGGTGTATGAATCGGTCTGCTCCGGAAATTATCCTGTGAATCTATGTGATCAAGGGGGGGCCTATTCTTGCTCGTCTAGTGCTGGTGCAGAAATTTAAATTGGATACGTTTGGGTTTATGGTTCAACGAGACCAGTTTGATTTGCATGCCCCAGTAGGGCCATTGGAGAACAGTGATTTCTGTACCCTGTATCTCTGATCAATGCAATCTGCGAGTGGTCCTGGACATCAGTGCCTGAGGTGCAGCTTAACCTATACAGTCGGGTCACCCACTTGCCAGAGACTGCTGCATGAATTATCAGGGTCAGAGGGGTAAATCTTTAGGCTCATCAGGAAATTCAGTCAGGAAGGTCTGGGCCATGTGTCACAACCTCAGCAATAAAAATCACTCTAGGGGACAAGGGGTGTTGCCATGTGTAAGTTGCTCCAGTGTCGCAAACATGTGTTGGGGGATCACATCTCCCAGTCTGCGCGTCTAGCTTTTCCATTACTGGTCCAGAGTTTTGCTACAATATAGTATCTTTGTTTGTGTTAAGGATTATGCCCAGGTATCAGCCTGAGTCGGTATCCCAGCCTATAGGGAAGTCTAGCTGGGTAGGCGTTGTGCAGTCAGTATGGGAGAGGATATCCAACTTTAACCAATTAATGACAATGCCGGAGTGATGTAAAAATCGTATTATGTTGTGAATGATGGCTGAGAAATTGCTCACTGGGTCTCTTACAAACAGCAAGATATCATCGGGAAATATAGATAGTAGAGGTGTTACGCGTGGAATGCCAGACCTGTATTTAAATGGCACTCCAGCTAAAGGCTTGAAACGGGATCTGCGGCTAACAAGAAGAACAGGAGTCCGAGAAGGGCATTTCCTGTCTGGTGCCTCTATGATTTGGTATGGGGTCTGTCTGTGTGCCGTTGACCAAGATGTGAGCAACTGGCTCTGTAAAAAGGAGCATGATGAGGGCAATGAAGTTGGCGGGGACTCCCGTCTTAGCAAATATTTGAAAGAAAAAAGGTAACTCTAAGGAATTAAAGGCCATCTCCACGTCAAGGAGGACCGCTGAAGCTGGCACGTGTGTGGCTATCTGGTCAAGCACAGTGAATATGGTGTGGAGGTTGATGAATGTGGATCTGTGGGGCACAAGTCTGAACTGTGCAGAAGACATCAGGTGCTCCATTAGTAGAGAAAGTCTGCTTGCAATCATTTTTGCCAATATCTTACTGTCAAGCTTGATCAGAGAAGCGGTCTAAAAAAGGCATAAAGTGTAGGGTCTTTCCCTGGTTTAGTGAATAGCGTAATTGCTGATAATAGACATATTCCACCAATATGGTGTCAGTGGTGAATAGTGTGTCCCCTGTTTTGGTATGGCGGTGAGTTATATGTGTTCATTGTGAATAACCTCTCAGTAATTTGGCCTGTGTTCTGCCTGATCTCCCTCCCTCATCATACAAACAACAGGCCTGAGCATGTTTACCTAGGAATGCTACCTCAATGTCAGCAGATTCCCTGTATTGCTGTAATAAACTGTGGCATTCTTGTTCGTATGTAGGGGGTGTGATGCTGCATTGGACAACTCTACTTGCCTGAGTTCATGCTCAATTTTAGAGAGTTGTGTGCGTGTATGTGGCTTTTAGGACGCCCGCTTTCTTAGAGATTGCCACGCCTCTAATGTGTACTTTGAATGCCTACCAAACGTGGAGATGCATGGAAACTGATTCTTCGCTTAAGCTAAAGTAGTCCTCAACTGCCTCGCGTATTTCACCCCGAAGTGCTCATCGGTTAGGACTGCATGGGAGAATCACCAAGGGGGAGGATGACGCTATAGGAGACCATGTGAAGTGTCAATTTAACAGGAGAGTAGTACATTGGGAGATGCGTAATGTCAGTGTTCTATGGCACTACAGATTGGGTGATGAGTCAGTAGTGGATACAGGATTCGGACCCAAGTAGAACATGTACCCCTGTACATGAGTATGTCGTATTTGCCATGCGTCCACAAGGTCATTTTTGTCCACGATTTCCTACAACGTTTTGGCAGTGTGTGTTTCCTCTATGCCCCTGGCACCAGAATAGGCCTTGCCAGGGTCGAGGATCAAGTTGCGGTCCCCAAAAGTCTGGAGCAGCATCCGCGGGCTGTAGAGCTAAATAAATGGAGTGTAAGAATCCAGGTGTATCTACATTTGGTGAGTAGAGGTTAAGAAGTATTACTTTCTGGCCCTCAAATATACCCTTCAACATGATAAAGCTCCTTTCTTTGTTATTATAGGCTCGGGAGTGCACAAAATGTATTTGTTTATGTGTGAGGATGAAAACCACCCTCCTTGAGTATGTACTGTAGGAAGAGTAAAACCTGTGAGAGTCCCATTTTGGCGGTGAATGTGTGTATCTTCCTGGGTGCTACGCCCATGTCAATCGGCCAGGCTTGGAATTTTGATAGAGTATGGAAGAGCTTCAGCCAATATTAAGTGATGATCGGGCAGTCCCATATGATTTGATAAAAGTTCACTAATTTCGGGGAGTAACAAGAGCACTCAGGCGTCTGATGCCTTATGACACACCATATCATCTCAGGTGTAAGATAAGTGATGTGGAGATATTTAAACTATATAAGCAGGAAACGTGGGATGGCAAGTACCCGTGGGGCAATACATGTGTCCCAAAAGTCACTGTCATCTAACTGGCCAATCCAGGCAGCCCGCTTGGCTTTTTTTAGCCCCAAACAGGACCAGGGAATTGATCATCAACGATGTAAAGATTTTAGAAATCCCTCCTTTTCCAAGTGGCCCCTTAAGGACTCTGGCACCCAGTAGGTTATATTCAGGAGCTGTCGCCAGGGTGTCTCTATGCTGTTCAAGTGTTTTCTGTAGTTGGAAGTACCTGAAGAACTGGTACTTCTGAAGTGAGAACTTCGACTGGAGCTCTGTGAAGGACCCCATCTGGGTGACCTGCCAGGCATCCCCCACCTTCAATATACTGATCAGATCCCATTTGTCCAATCCTTCAAGATTTGTGATGTGTTCTATCCTACAGCCCTACCACCATTGGGGGATCGGTGGGACCGGAAAATCACACTGGAGACACCGAGAGCGGGCTCCCATGTTGATAACACCACCTATGTAGCCCACTGCCCCTTCCACCATCATAAGTATTTGTATACATTTTTCCCAGTTCAATTGAGGACGGTCATACCGCCCACTGAAAGGATCACATTTTGGTAGAAAGGTTATGGAACCAATGGGAAGTTTTGAAGGACATAAAGAAAGCACGGCAGGGCAATCATCTTTATTATTTCATTGTCAATATTTTTTTCCATAGTTTTAACAATATCATTTAAAGAAGCGGCTCTATATATTCACTGAATTTGAGAAAGCAGACTATTAACAGAATAAGGGCCATTCACAAAGCATGCACATGCATGAGGGTCAAAAGAAAGACATCACAGCCTAGGCAAGGTTACATATAATTAATTAAACATGCAACTCATACACCGCATAAGTAGGTGGGATAGCTCAGTGAGCTCATACATTCTTTGTAGAGATCTGTGTATAACTTTAAATTCAGAGACTAGTGGTCAAAAAGGTACTTTCCACTTTAATACCATAATAACTAGGAGCTGAGTGGTAAAACACTTCTCTTCATTGGCTTAACTAAAATCAGTTTGTGAAAAAGGATATATAATTAGCACACTACTTGTAATAATGATGATGATAATAATAATGCCTTTTGCTTTGTTGAGTTAATTAATCACCCTGGACTGTGAATTTTAGTTCGCTCATTGTCTTGACTCTAGGATACTGTCTGCTATTTTAGGTGATACTTATGACAGTTTTGGTGTTTGTGCATAGTTTGGTTTGAATTATATGTATTTATTATATTACTGTAAGTAATGCGACGATGGTCAACCAGCACTCCAATAAAGAAATTTGGATTAGCGCTATTTTTATTAAAGCATTAAACAAAAACATTGTTCTCCATCCATTAGCCTATTTCTCTGAGCGTTCTCATTTGATGAAAATTTAAGGCAGCAGCAGAAGTGACATCTCAAACAAACCATCTCTATTACCATTCTCTTTGAATTACTTTGCACAAAGTGACATCACATGGCAGCTAAACAAAATGACCGGTCTGTTTTTCCAAACCATATTAATAAAAAGGTTCTGTGAGCTCAAGGACAATAATTGCTGGGAGGCAAAACCAACAAGCAACTGAAATTGCTATTGCCTTTGCTAAACACATTGTTAAAGGCTTACTTCAAGAAGGTTAAGGTAGCGGGTGCTTAACATAGGCCCGGGAGGTGTGGGTCTGTGACTGGTGTTCAAGATACCCACTATTTGAATGAGTTCCAGTTAGAATCATCATATGTAAAAACATATTTTATTTACGGCACCCAACTTACACTGGTCAACACCTACGCTCCCAACGTAAATGACCGTGATTATTTCACTTCGGAGTGGCGACACGCACACCTTGTCGTCTGCCTATATTATTCGGGGAGGGGATGTGAACACATATTTGGACCCTATGATAGACAGGCCTGCACAGTCTGACTGGCATGGTAAACAATCGGAAAGTGTCATATGAGAGGGGTTGGAAGCATATGGTTTGGTTGATGCCTAGCACTTAAGGCACCCGATAATAAAAGAGGGCACATTCATATCCTCGGTGCAGGGAACATGGTCTAGAATAGACTACTGTTCGATCTCCAAGTAGGTGCGTCGGTGGATGGAAGAGGTCAATCACATACCTAAATGCTATGGGACTATTCACCAGTGCTGCTGTGCTCAACACTACAAAACATCGCTCCTACCCTCTTCACATGGCGGTTCTGTGCGACTGCGCTACCAGATGCCGTATTTAAAGAGGAGATACGATCACCAATTGTCGAATACTCTAAAAAATTCGGGGACAGTTACAGAAAGGATACCTTATGGGAGGCATTCAAAGTTACAATTAGGGGATCTGTATGAAGCATTCAGGCAGGAGTGCTGAAAGTGATACACACTCAACTACAAAAAACAGAGAACACATTACTTTCCGACTATGAGTATCGGCCAAGCCAGGCTACCCTATTGGTGAATCAGGAGCACCTAGCGGCGCAATAATCAAAGTTTCTGTCCAAAAGCCATGTAGTGTGTGCCTATGATGAGGGGGGTAGACCTAGCCATAGTCTGACTGAAAAGCTGAGGACACCATAGTGCACAGAACAGATTGTAAAAATAGTGAGTACTGATGGACATGAACACTTCGATATGCCTTCTACCATCTAGCAATCAGGAATTATTACGCTAGACTGTACATCACCTACATCTCGGATACACTAACTGATATTACACTTTTGCGACAGTCTTACCAAGTATTTTGTGAATAAAGTAGAGCAAATACATTCCACACTGCAAAATACTCAGCCAGTGGTCCCTGCCCTGTCGCTTTTCACTACTGAGCCTGCCCATAGGGATGAGTATACCACCAAACTGGAAACTTGGGCATTTCTTGACATCAACTCCTTTAAAAAGATTTTAAACAGCATTAAATCTGGCTTTCCTAGCGATCTCATTCCCGCCTTTGTGTTACAGCAGCTGGATTTACCATCTCCGATATTAATCATGCAGCTGCTCAATGCCTCTATTCAAGAGGCTACTGTTCCATCTGACTGGAAACATGATATGGTCCTTCCCCTCCTGAAGAAGGCCAATGCTGACCCAGCCCAGCAATCTAATTTTAGGCCTATTTCTCTACTTCCAACCTATTCTAAGATTCTGGAAAGGCATGTAAATCTGCAACTAACTCAGTTTGTCGAATCTGTTAACTTTCTACACTCCTCTCAATCCGGCTTTAGAGCCGGTTACTCAACCGAGACAACTCTCCTCGGAGTATCAGAAATGTTACGACAGCATTTGGATTCTGGGGACACCGTGGCTCTTATACTGCTCGATTTGAGCGCTGCATTAGACACGGTGTCCCATACTGTACTAATTAACTCCCTGCAGTCTCTTGGCATTTCTGGCTCACCACTCGGCTGGCTTTCATCCTTTTTAGCTAAACGGACATTCCTATTCTTTTCATCTAGAGCCACCTCTAAAACCTACTCTTCTTCTTATGGGGTACCCCAAGGTTCCATCCTAAGTCCTCTTCTGTTCAATGTGTATGTAAAACCTTTGGCGACAATTGCAGAGGAGGCTGGGTTGTCCCTTTTTTCTTACGCGGACGATACCCAAATCATCTTTTCCCTTTCTACGGAAAGGATGTCTGGACCTTCAGTTCTTCAGACTGGTTTGAGTAATATTCCATCCTGGATGCAAGCCAATTTACTTAAACTAAATGGCGAAAAAACTGAAGTCCTAATTTTGGGTAAAAATAAAAATCTCCAGCATTGGCCGAGTGAAATAGGTGCCTTTTTTTTTTTTTTTTAATTTAGTGCATACTGCACAATCAAAGAGCTTCTTGCCTACAACGCTGGGGCCGGCAGCATATCTTTATGAACAGCAATACACAGCTATTAAGCCCAAAACTCCTAGGGCAGGCAGCGATCGTGAACCAATAACTATAAGGTACAGTATGCGTAAGGGAAACTTAGAAGGCTACCCAAAAGAACAAACAGAACATACTCAGCTTGCGTAGCTAAAGTATCGACCCATATACATAAAACTGTGGAAGGTCGGTTAGACATCAGTGTACGGTGGTAGGCATAACCTGTCTAGCATGTAACGGCAAGACCCGCGTCCCCTGCGTGCAAACACCACGTTGACCCTAGGAGGGGGTGGGGGGACGGGGGAGAGAGTAACCAAAGCACACTACCACCTCGGCCCTTGACCTATCTCCAACAGCGATTACCACCCACCGTGGGCTAGACAGTAGCAGTATTCACAGTACCTTCCAAGTCCACGGGCGACTCAGTATTGGTGTCCTCAGCTCTGACATGCAGAAATGACGTGTAAAGTCCCCAGAAATTCTTGGGTCTACTCCTGGGAGGAAGGAGTTCACTAAAAGTCTCAGTTTGTGTGCTACAATAAAGCATATCGTGCGACCATTGTGCCATTGTGGGCAAGGGGCCTCTCAACCAACACATTGCAACACGCTGTTTAGCTATGAGAAGTCCCATATCCACTAATCTACGTATTGGCTTAGGCAGTTATTTAGAATACCCTAACAGAGCCAAGAGCGGATCTGGAGTTAGCACGGTCTCTACTATTTTCCCCAATTCCCGAAAAATAGACTCCCAGAATTTTCACACCCCTGGGCATTGCCACGCAAGGTGGATAAAATCCGTTGCACTCTACATCTCTCACAAGCCGAGGTATCCCTTAACCCATATCTTTGTAATCTCTCTGGGGTGTAATACACTCTATTAACAAACTTGAAGTGGATTAATTTGTATCTGCCGTGCAGAGAAATACGTCGAGTGCTGGTGCAACAGTAAGTCCAAGTGGCGTCATCAATAGTTTGTTGCAAATCCCGTTGCCAGGCCAACGAGCTCTAGTGAACTGGTGCGCTCTATGGGACATTGCTAATTTATATATATTAGTAACCATTTTGAGGGGCGACTTAGCTCTAATTATATACGACAATTCCAATACTTCAGGAGGTTCCTGAAGTTCATCTCCTAAAATGCCACACAACGCCCTCCGCACTCTATGGAATTGAAACCGTTGTAACAGATTGCTAGGAACCGCTGGGTCCTCTACCTCCTCCCAAGACTTAGCTGTGCCATCTATAAATAAATCTCCTGCCGTCAGTATGTTCAATGATTGTAACGCGTGAACTACCCCTTTATCTGTACACGGGGCCAGCCAGAGAGTCCATTCAATGGGCATGGCCGGGGAATATAGCAACGCCCCCGCTTGTAATTGCAACATGTTATGCCATGCATGTCGGGTTGAGTTGACAGAGTCCAATATCCCCGTCCTACGATCCACAGGTTCAAAAAGTGTGGCTGGGAGAGGGAGGGGGTCCGCAAAAAGTTTCTCCATACGAATAAACGGAATTTCAGGCGAGCCGTGCATCCAGTGCCGCTCTATAATACAAATTTAAATCTGGCACACCTAACCCCCCCAAATGATATGGTAGTGTAAGTATCTGCCAACTCACCCTCGCCTGCTTGCCGGCCCAGGCCAATTTAATTAGTAATGTGTTGACTCTCTGAAAGAAAGAGCAGGGTAAAACCAAGGGTTTGTTGGTAAAAAGACACAACAAACGCGGCAGAACCACCATCTTCATGATTGATATTATACCAAGTAAGGACAGTGGCAATCTGATCCAAGTTTCAACGTCATCCTCCAGTCTGCTGACTGCGGTGCCATAGTTTTCTCTGAACACAGTCTCCGAGTCTGTGTGAATACGGATACCAAGATATCTTATAGCTTCAGTGGACCATTGCAGAGGGTAATCCGGCTCAAAGGGGTGTGTGATTGGGGTAAGCGGGAAAATTATGGATTTGGACCAATTGACACGCAGGTCCGAAAGCGCACCGAAGTGTACCACTTCCCGTAGCACTGAGGAGAGGTTGTTTTCTGGCTCGCGGACATATAATAAAGTGTCGTCAGCGTAGGTAGAAACAATGATCTTATAAGTGATTAACTGTTTTTAAACATTGTAATATACTGCAATTTATTCATTGTGATTTTTGGATACATAGGTTTTTAATTGTGCAGGTTTTGAAAAGAAACGGTGTTAATAAATTACAATTATCATTTCATCAACTGCAAGTTTTTGTGCCAATACGTTGTAACCACAAGGTTCAGGGGTGACTTGAATGACTGGGGTTTTGCATGTATGTGGTTTGGATTGTGGAGATGAGATAAGGTGTGGATATAAAATATTTCCAGAGGACGTCATTGTGAAACTATTGTTTGAACCCCAGTCCTTTGGGTTTCCAAGGGTTCCTCTCTCTTTTTGAACAACCTGTTGGATGCTGCCAAGGCCTTTAATTCTATTGCATGGGAGTATATATTTGCTATGATGGCCCGCATGTGCATTCCAGAGGAGTTCCTCCGCTGGATGCGCCTTTTGCATACTGACCCAGTGGCCTGGATGTGTGTCAATGGACACAAATCCGATGGGTTCCCCCATAGGAAGAGGCACGTGATAGGGCTGACCCCTGTCGCCATTGCTATTTGCTATAAAACTGGTACTGCTGGCCTGTGTTATTTGTCAAAGACATCCGGCAGCCGCTCTGCAGTTTTGGCTGCAGCCTTTAAGCGTCTCCCTCTACGAAGACGATAAGGTTTATGAGTTAGAAATCCTTCCATACTCCTATCCCCAATTATTCTGGAATAAGTCAGATTTGAACCCTACTCTTGCCTATTTGTCAACTGGTCACAATCAGTTATATTCCCGCTAACACTCAAAACAGCCTGCTTGAAATCCCGCTGGTGTGGGGCACAGATCCGGTCAAATACTTAGGGGCGTGGATACAAAAAGTCCTGAACTGGTGCTTCAAACGTATTATGGCAGAGCAGTTTTGAAGCTGGAAGATAAGGTAGCAGAGTGATCGAATTTGACACTATTACGGACAGAACAGCAGTCCTAAAGATGGGGATATTGCCCACATTTTATTTACCTATTCATAACCATATCCCATTATGTGGCCCTTGTATTTTTTTTCTAAAAACTTAGATCACTTTTCCTTACATTGGTATAAGCAGGAAAGCTGCCCAGAATCAGTTGAGATATACTTGCACTACCATTTGATAGAGGGGGGTTTGATGCACCTGACTGCTCTCTATATATTTATTTCCTGAGGCTCACTTTGTTCATTCCTGGTATATGGCACATGCCACACCTTGTGGTGGAACATGACGATGCGCACCCCATTCCGCTCCAACCTCTGCTGGCACACAAACGGGGAGGGTATCTCACGTGCAAAAATTAACACGCCGCTTTCCACAATGATGGCCTAGCAGACGCTGGGTGGAAGGGCAGAGAAGCTACCGTTTTATTACCCGGCATTGCTCTTGCGGTGCACTCCTGAGATTTTGGTTTCGCAGGAGGATACTGCATTCAAAATACTCACCAAGGCGGGACTAAGGACTATAGGGGACGCCTACCCCAACAAAACCTTTCTGGCACTTTAAGACCTCATAATCGCACTCCACTCTTGATGTTTGTATACTACTGTCTCTGAGCCGCTTTGCTTGCCCTATAACCCTCAATTCCCAACGATGCCTCCTACTCTCACTGCCTTGCATGTACTGCTCAATTGTACAGCGCACAGACAATCACTAAACCATATACTGCAGCACAAACAGACAGGCCGCAGACTACTGACAAAGCTCTAGAGTGCTGGATTTTCAAAGTGGGTCATCCCATTGAAGGGTCAGATTGGAAATTCTGCTGTGCTCAACTACATACACTCACTTCTAACTGTAATCTATAAATAATACACTTTAAATTCCTGCATCAAATGTATTATACGCCTGTCAAACTTTGTAAGTTTGGGTGTTGGACAGATGAATTGTGTACGGTGTGGGACAATGGAGGCAGATGTCTTACACCTGGCCTAGCAGTGTACAGTCCTAATGCGATATTGGATTTAAGCCACTGAGACTCGAACTGATATGCTGTCAAAACAAATAACCTGTGGCCATGTAATATGTCTGCTAGGACTGGTTAAGACCTAAAATCAGCCAATCGGAGACTTGTGTCTGTGTGCCTGCTGATAGCAAAGTGAAGGGCGTCCCTCCATTGGAGCAGCAGAGTTAAACCCACCAAGAAGAACTGGATAACATATGACCTCATGTAGATCCCAATTGGAGCTCTATGATGTAGAACTGCCAAGACCTTTGAAACCCAAAGGTATCGTATCAGCGTACTTTTTGGCACACCATGACGAGTCTTAGGTGTTGAAGCGGAAAGGAGGCAAATAATGCCTCAAATCCGTTGAATAGGGTATGTTTTTCTGCAAGTGCACTTTTGCAAAGGACATGCTTCTACTTCATTTCTGGAAATATCAAGTACGGGGAGGAGGGTGATTATATGTTCGAAGTCTCATTCATATTGTGTTACATGTTGTATTACTTTCCAAAATGAATAAAACAATAAATAGGAAAAGAAACCATCTTTTATTGGTATTCAGAAATTCTGGCATGAATCTGGACTCGCGATAAATCATAGAGGTCTGAAAAATCTCCACGTGATTTCTGGTTTCAAACAATACAGAGATAGGAGCTTTTATCCTAGCACCCCATTAAAAATGCTCCATACCACCTCATTTCCAAGGTGCTCAGATGTCTTTGCAATCAAATTACAGCTACCCTGCAAGGGTGTCATCTCCTGGTCTAAAAAGTGCAACAACTTTAGATTTCATGTCTCAGCCTTCTGCTCTTCCAACACAGCCTCTATAATGATATGGCTAGAGCCTGCATCATGATTAGAGTTTTCTATCTGAGCTCCTTGTTTTGACTTATGTTGTTAAGGTTGCAAGCCACTCACTAAGGCCAGAGAGCTTTGGAAACAGGTTCTCCTCTCAGTTACTGTCATTTGCTCCCTCTGCAAAATCCAAGGACACTCATCCAACCAGTCAATGATTCCAATAAGTAGTTGTGAAAAGATTACTTTTAAGGCTTTTTGAAACACCAGGTAGTTGGCAATCAGACAAAGACCAGTGAGAAGAGTACGCCAGGCTCTAGCTGCCAAAAAACAGAGGGAATGGCCACCTGAACGATTGTGACACATCTTGGGGACAGCAAAGTGCCAAGTTGAAGAAGATTGCAGGAATTACATCGTAATATAGTGAATAAACTTGTGTTGTAGGAATTTCGGATCTAAAAGATGAAAAGCACGATTAACTATGCAGAGAAATTTGAACATTGTGCCACTGTGAATAGAGAGCGAATGCAGGACAACATGGTGAGCGAGACAAAAGCGATACGGGAGGTGGAAATTTAGACAAACTGACACATTTTTTATTAAATAGAATACAGTAATTGAAGATGAAGGCAGACTTAGATAAAGAGATTTGCAGTAGTCCATATGAAAAATGAAAACCACCTGGACCAAGATTTATCAAGATTGCATAGGCAGGATGAAAGTGATTTTTCAGAGAAAACAAGATGAAAGCAGGTTTGTTTTGGGCAGGTAGTGGCTTGGGGGGGCAGAGAGGGATAACAAATGATCATATTAAACACATGTTCCGGACAATTCACTGGAGAAGAAGCAGTCTCTGCTTCAATGGAAAGTCAATGGGGAAAATACCCCCACCCCCGATTATAGTTTCAGAACCTCCCACTTTCTTGTTCTGAAATGTTGGCATGTGTGTAATGACTGTTTTACATGTTCTTTCTCAAGGTTGCTCCATTCACATCACCATCGTTGTCTTGGATGTAACAGTCCAGAAAGGTGTTGAAGATTTCACTGAACATAAGAGCCATCTGGTTTACTTTGAGATTCTCACTGTGTTATATATTCTGTCTTTTTCTGGCCTTCTGCTCTGTTCCTGCCAATAGTTTCCACATTGGTAGGCTATTTTTATAAGCTGTACACTGATTGAAACACTAGCTCCTTTCCATGTGACAAGAATGTCCAACAGTCGTATTTCTCCTTTCTCCCTAGAAGTCATTTTGCTGCTTTTGATGTCCTTTTCCTGCCCCACCTCTTAACAATGACTTCCTTTTTTAGGTCTCGTCTGAGACAGCGCTTTAGCGCTGCTCTGGCGAGACTTATAGTAAGCGAGTTTTGGAAGTTCAAACAAGTGCTTTCAGGCATCCAAATACAGTGCATGTGTGCCGGGCGCGCGCACCATTTGGAGGCCTGAAAGCACTCGTTTTCTTTCACTTTCGCCTGCCACACGGCCGCGCTTTGAAGTGTGATCGCGATTGCGATCACTTACATTTCGCGGGCGCTTTGATGTTCTCAGTGAGCCGCGCGGCCACTGAGGACATCAAAGCGCCCATGAACACCATTTGCCACCCCCTTCCTGCTTGTTTGGTTTCCTGGCTTGGGTTAATTACTAAATGTGAGCAGGGCGTCATCACTTTAAAGTAAAATAGTCTGTCTTTCTTTTCACTTACCGAACGTTTCGGGAACAGCATAATCCTTTCCCCACCTGGTATATTTTGAGCATTGTTTGTCACTCGTGCTTTATCTGTTGCCCACAAATATCACATTTTGCCTTCAGGTCAGTGATGTTTCTCTGCACTCAGACAATTACCAGTTGCAAGTAATATTGAAGCTAGTTCCAGGCAGCCTTAGCAATGAAGACACAATGGAGGCATTTTGGTTTAGAGAGGGTGAGTGATGGCCAGACATTTTTTTTTAATTCAGAGCATCCACTAAACTTTCCTCGGTCTACCAAACACCGTTGTCTATTTTTATATTGCTCGAGTAAAGGTCAAGAAATGCTTTTTTTTTTTTTTTTTAAATCAAGGATTTTACAATTGATCCAAACTAAAATTGGCATGTTTAATGCTAATGCAGTGAGACCGCTTCAGTGCACAAGGTAAAAATGCAGCGACCTGGGGTCCAGTAGCCGTTCCTTGAGGACGCACACACGGATGCAGCAACATTTTATATAATGGCCAGCACCTACCGAGGGAGGCAGGGTGGGAATCTTAGGTGCAGCAGTGGCTAAATATGCTCCTGCACCTTGTTTCCATAGAGACAGAAATTGTAAGTAAGGAATGTTCGCAGGGAGACTGTAACTAAATTCAGAACTGCCTAATGAGATGATTCCGGCACCTCTGCGATCTGAACACAGTGTGATGTGCAGGTGCCTGCTGTCGCCGGGGCCTGGGCTGTGACGCACGAGCCCGCATCATGGCGGCCCTGGAAATGCATTCATGCTGTAGGGGTGCACCAGTTTTCTGTGTTGACTTTTCCCCCTCTGACAAAGTTAGCAAACAACGAAGGGCATTGTGCGTTTATCAATCTTCTATGCAGCATTTGCATTATGCGTGTTTCTTGTGGTAACTATCTGTGGAGCTCTTCGCATCAAGAAACTCCGAATGCCTGCCTTGTGCTGTTCTATGCAGCTGTCACTCAAAGTGGACATCAATACTGTAGCACCGCTAGACGGTCGTGCCCCCTCGACTCCCCAGTAACAGGTTACAGAAGCTCATGTTACCCCCAAGAAGGCACTTGCCTTGCAAGACCTACCTGCTAGTCTGGATGCATGTGAAGGTCGGGACACTGGCGCAGTTGATATGCGCCAACCGGATTCATTTACTTAGAGGTGAATATCAGGTCACCTCTGTGAACTAACATGTACAATTCAACTCCAAGAAAAACTTTCAGAGGAAGTTTAGACACTGCGGAGTCAAGTTTTCTTTATCTGGTAAGGACATGTTTTTCATTGCAGAAAGTAGATGAGCGTGCTGTTATGTGGCCCCCAAATTATTTGCTGCTTCTGCACTTTGCTTTGATCATGCCTTGTATTTTCGCTTCAGCCCATACGTGCTTCTGTTAAACGGACCACTCTTTAACCCACGGGCAAACCACACTGGTAGTAGGTGGGATGTACTTAACACGTCATGCTTCATGTGCATGGGGGTATCACTTTTATTCAGATTGTGCACTGAAATTGTTAGTGCGCATGAGTAAAATACCATGCAGCACTTGTTGCCAATGTTAAAGATGGCTTGGAAGGAAGCGTCCAGTTTTCTCGGTCTTCTTTGTTCTGCCATTGTGAATGAGGTTCTGGCACAGCCGTTTTAATTTTACCAGCCGGGCCAAACGCACAGATCCTTGGCTCAAATGGATAGAATTGGACTATCCAAAGGAAGATGAGCTGGCGCTTTCCCAGATTTGTGTTTCTGACCTGCCCGACCTCCTCCCTCTCTCCCAACACCCCTATGCATAGGTCCTGCAAGCGCATACAAGTACAAACTTCACAGCAGCATTTCTATTTTTAAAAATGTAGCATGTGTAGGCATTTCCATCCTCAGCCATTCCCTGCTCCGCCCGACCTCCTTCCTCGCTCCCAACACCCTCATGGGCGCCTACAAGGTACGAGCTTCGCAGCTGCAGCATTTGTATTTTCAAAAGAATAGCGTGTGTAGGCATTTACAATTTGTAAATGCTCAGTCACTACTGGTAAATAAATATTTGAGTGCGTAGACTGTAGCATGTGAACTGCCAGAGCTGCGAAGAAATGCTTTCACATTCTTCCCGTATCAACCTGTCTGTGTCACCAGAACTGGCACAGAGTGTTGGGCGCTTGACATGATAAAAAGGCAATGAGAGACTTGAGCAAAGCTGTCCTTTTAGACAAGTGCTATTTGACTCATGGGACAAAGTGCTCAATACAGGCAGCGTGCAATCAAAGGGCGAGCAGACAAATTGACTTGCCATCCCTGCCTGCAACGAGTACGGCCACTTCAGGGCTAGTCTGCTTAAGGACGCGATGTTAACCAAGAGGGCAGGAGCTGAACATGAGGTCAATACAACACGTATTAAAGTCTCGCATTTGCAAGAGTTTAAGCAATTGGCATTGTAAATGACAATGCTTTTTATTTATGTTTTAAAAATCAACACATAAATAAAAGGCATTGTCATTTACAATGCGAATAGCTCAAACTCTCGTAAATGCGAGACCTATTGCATTGCGAGGGGGTCAACTCAGTGAAGCGAGACAGCGCGGACATAGCGCCGCATCCACCTGGGCCCACGACAGTAGCCTGCACACTCTTTTCCGCGAGCTTCCCCCGCCGCCTCCAACCACCTGAGGCCGCAGTTGGGGGAAACTACAGGCCCCAGCATCCCTCGCCGCCACGCCCACATCCGCTGGACAAGGCGCCCGGAGGCGCTACATAGGACGAGGCTCCCTCGGTGGAGCGAGGGGGTCAACTCAGTGAAGCGAGACAGCGCGGACATAGCGCCGCATCCACCTGGGCCCACGACAGTAGCCTGCACACTCTTTTCCGCGAGCTTCCCCCGCCGCCTCCAACCACCTGAGGCCGCAGTTGGGGGGAAACTACAGGCCCCAGCATCCCTCGCCGCCACGCCCACATCCGCCGGACAAGGCGCCCGGAGGCGCTACATAGGACGAGGCTCCCTCGGTGGAGCGAGGGGGTCAACTCAGTGAAGCGAGACAGCGCGGACATAGCGCCGCATCCACCTGGGCCCACGACAGTAGCCTGCACACTCTTTTCCGCGAGCTTCCCCCGCCGCCTCCAACCACCTGAGGCCGCAGTTGGGGGAAACTACAGGCCCCAGCATCCCTCGCCGCCACGCCCACATCCGCCGGACAAGGCGCCCGGAGGCGCTACATAGGACGAGGCTCCCTCGGTGGAGCGAGGGGGTCAACTCAGTGAAGCGAGACAGCGCGGACATAGCGCCGCATCCACCTGGGCCCACGACAGTAGCCTGCACACTCTTTTCCGCGAGCTTCCCCCGCCGCCTCCAACCACCTGAGGCCGCAGTTGGGGGAAACTACAGGCCCCAGCATCCCTCGCCGCCACGCCCACATCCGCCGGACAAGGCGCCCGGAGGCGCTACATAGGACGAGGCTCCCTCGGTGGAGCGAGGGGGTCAACTCAGTGAAGCGAGACAGCGCGGACATAGCGCCGCATCCACCTGGGCCCACGACAGTAGCCTGCACACTCTTTTCCGCGAGCTTCCCCCGCCGCCTCCAACCACCTGAGTCCGCAGTTGGGGGAAACTACAGGCCCCAGCATCCCTCGCCGCCACGCCCACATCCGCCGGACAAGGCGCCCGGAGGCGCTACATAGGACGAGGCTCCCTCGGTGGAGCGAGGGGGTCAACTCAGTGAAGCGAGACAGCGCGGACATAGCGCCGCATCCACCTGGGCCCACGACAGTAGCCTGCACACTCTTTTCCGCGAGCTTCCCCCGCCGCCTCCAACCACCTGAGGCCGCAGTTGGGGGAAACTACAGGCCCCAGCATCCCTCGCCGCCACGCCCACATCCGCCGGACAAGGCGCCCGGAGGCGCTACATAGGACGAGGCTCCCTCGGTGGAGCGAGGGGGTCAACTCAGTGAAGCGAGACAGCGCGGACATAGCGCCGCATCCACCTGGGCCCACGACAGTAGCCTGCACACTCTTTTCCGCGAGCTTCCCCCGCCGCCTCCAACCACCTGAGGCCGCAGTTGGGGGAAACTACAGGCCCCAGCATCCCTCGCCGCCACGCCCACATCCGCCGGACAAGGCGCCCGGAGGCGCTACATAGGACGAGGCTCCCTCCGCGTCGCGGGACGCGCGCGGGCGGCGCCGGGCTGAGCCCGGGCAGAGGGCGGGCCGTCTGTGGCCGTCCGGGGCCAGAGGAGGCCGGGACGGGCCATACCACTGACATCCAGCATTATCCTTCCCACACGAAGGTTACAAGGTACTGTGGGGAACTATTACCGTGTTGTCCAAGTGATTGGGGGGCTTGGGTGTCACACGATTTACAATGCCACCTAAATCTACATTACAAAAGCGTGTTCAAGGGGCACGTGCATGTGCTCCCAAACAACAAGCCACTCCTAGAGACACTGGGGCTAAGCTTCCAACTGCTATCGACTTAATGCTCCAGAAAGCAATTGGCGTGGTCACCACGGAAATTGAACTAACTGAGCGTCGCCTCTCACCAACACCTGACCTTTCAGTTCTGGGGTCGCCTGCCCACCATACTGTTCAAGATTTGACTGATACATGCAATAGCCAGGCTCGTTCCCCATTGATTGTAACTGTACAAGACCCAATAACTTCTCCTATGGTTAGTGAAGGCTCTATATCTATACCCCCGAAGACCAAAGGAAAAAGGAAAGTTATTAATGCTGGAAAAAAAACTAGGAAGACCAAGGGGAGCTCCTGTAAGGTAACAACATGTTCCACCACTCAAACTCCTGCTACTTCTACTATATCACCACCCTCTCAGGATACGTTATACCCTACTTGGGTGCATCTAGTGGTGACTAACATTATTGATCAATGTAGGACTATTATAAAGGAAGAGATGACCCCTATTTTAAAACTAATGCAAAGCCTTTCGAAAGTACATATCGATACTCTTGGTAATCCCAAGCCAAGTACTTCGACTGTGCAAAATACTGGTCCATTTACACCCCAGCCTTTATCACTAGTCCCTGTGGCTGTCCAACGTAAGACTGGGCAACTAAAGGCAACCCAACTTCGCTCATCAACAGAAGGACCCCCCACATTTACTGGTATTAGAAAATCTCCTTCCCTTCCTGATAACCAAAACCTTTCAATTCAGACTACTAATACCAATGAGTCCCTAGCCACTGCTACTACAACTCGCAAAAAACATGAGGTAAATAAGAATGGAACCATTGTAACTAATTCTCTAACGATCAATCTTCCTCCAGCTGCATCCCCTTACGTGACCGTATTGACTGGTGTCCCCGAATTAAGTGAAGGTTCTAAAGAAAAACACCTTGATTTGCGCAATAAAGTCCTTTTCTGGCTGGCAAGATATAAACAGTTTCCCTACAAGATGGCTAATGAGATTCTGATGGTGAGAAGGGTTGCATGGATAGGACCAACGGAGAAAAATCTTAGGGGGGATTGCGTGGTCATAAATTTTAGACGTCCGCAGACTAATCAAAAGATCCTTGACCACCCAACACTATCATTTGGACACCACACCTCAATTAATGCATCCCCCCTCAAATTTTTCTATCCTCTGGCCCTTAGGAACTCAGACCCCTATCGAATTGACTCTATTTTTCCAGACACCGGGTTTCACCAAAATGTACCACATAGTACCAACTTGAATAACCAACAATTTGGAGTCCCCGTATACAATCGATTTGCTCCGTTAGAGGACGTCGATTGACTGGAAGATTTAGCTGATACTGATATAATTGCCAGGGGTTCCTCCAGCCCTTCTACAAGTGATATTATTGCTCATCCCACCCCTCAAAATAGTATTGTTCCTATTGAATATATCCCCTCTAGACCCACATTAAGTGAGGAGATAATCCACCCTTCTCTTTCTTCGCCTATTGCCTCACGATCTGAAAGAAACAATCCCCATCCAAACAACCAATTAAAAGTACTATCTTGGAACGTCGCGGGCACTGTAAATAAACTTATTTGCCCCGACTGGAACTCTTTCATTAAACAGCATGACGTTTGTCTGCTGCAGGAGACCTGGGCAAAAGAAGAACTTAGAATAAAGGGTTTTTTTACAACCAATATTCTAGCACTTTCGGGTCCTAGAGGAAGACCATCTGGTGGGCTGTCCATTTTTATAGGGTCACATTTGGGCTGTGTAATCTCTGAAATCGCCACGCAATCACTTGATCTCCAATGTCTTCAGCTTACGTTTCCCTCAGGTTCGGTCATTACCTTGGTTAATGTTTACTCCCGTCCTACCAAGTCAGGCAGTGAATCGCCTACACTAGATTTATTGGATAAATTTATCCAATCTGTAAAAGATAAGGGCACCTTGATTGTTGCAGGCGATTTCAATTGTCAATTTGAGCCCCTACCGGGGCTCATTGACCCAATTACTAGGGAGGAAGATGAACAATGGTCCATACCGGCCCTTCTAATTCCACCTGTCAAGGCTTGGACATCACTAGCCCTGCAAATTAACTCCCTAACATTATCTAACACACTCAGAGCCTGCAACGGGCGCTCCTTGTCGGACCTTGAGGGTAAACATACTTTTAATCGCCCAGGCCAGACTTCGCGAATTGATTATATTATGGTTGAGGCCAAAATGTGGACAAGGGTTATAGATTTCACGATCCACCCTCGACATGATAGCGACCACAATGCGCTGATCCTCGACCTTACTGTAGTGAGGGAAAACAATCCCACGCAAAATAGTGGTACACCCCGACCCTTACATCTCTCCGGCGACAGAAGACGCCTTAAGTGGATGCTGATTCTTAAATCCCCTGATAAAATCAGCCTTATCTACTCGGCCACATGTAATGCCCTTGCACAAATGTGCCAAATCTTAGATCAGGACAATGATATCAGGAAAAATCATGTGTCCGAAATCCACACTGGGCTAGTCAACATATTGGGAAACTACCTAAATCCTTTGATCTCTAGGAAAAAGAGAACCGCAATTGCACTCTCCTGGTTTAACCACGAATGCAGAGAGGCAAAACTAGCCCTATTGGCCACATTAAAATCTGGCGATAGGAAAGCGGTCGCTATGAGTAGAATTAATTACAAGCAAACTGTAAAAGTGGCAAAGCAGAACTGGGAATATGATAAATGGGAGGACATTAAAAGAGCACTCATTAAAAAGGACATGAGAGAATTTTGGCTAATTGTCAGATCAGAATCAAAGGATGGCTGTATAGCCGATGACCCCAACTTTGCATCGAGTCAATGGGTTGATCACTTCCAGAGTTTGTATGCTCCGTTGGTACCCACTACTGAGGCTCCATCCCCCCCTGATGCGATTAACGAAGCCATTGTTAGTATAAGCCCCAGGGAGGTAGAAAAGGCCGTGAACAGACTTCCAGTAGGAAAGGCTCCTGGCCTTGACAAGATTCCTGGGGACCTTTACAAGCATAAACCTGAGGTGTGGATACCATACCTTTGCTTACTCTTCAATGCCATTCTTCATGGTGCCCCCATTCCGAACACCTGGGCAGGCACAGAGATAGTCCCGGTTTTCAAGAAGGGCTCCCCCCTCTTGCCTAGCAACTACCGCCCGATCAGCCTAATTGACGTTAGTCAGAAGCTCTTTGTACGTATCATTCTAGATCGAGTACAAGCCTGGATGGACGAAAAACGAATACTAACCCCTTACCAGGCTGGCTTTAGAGAGAAGACATCCACGGTGGACCAACTTTTCCGATTACAACTTCTTTATTGGAAAACCGTGAGGGTAGAGGGTGGCAGCCTCTACCTTATCTTCGTCGATCTCAAAGCAGCTTTTGACTTAGTCCCCTGGCAAACTTTGTGGGCGGTCTTGGCTGAGATGGGAATGCCTGCCTGCCTTTTGGGGATTATAAAACGGCTACATAATGACAACTTTGCTCAAGTCAGGTGTGGCAAGTGGGGCAAATTGACTCCAAAGTTCCCGGTCAACCGTGGAGTAAGACAGGGATGCGTCCTGGCCCCAACCCTATTTTCTCTCTATACTAATGCATTAGTGGCCCACCTGAGGGGAGTTAAGGACATCGATGCCCCCAAACTTAACAACGAGCAGGTGGTTGCACTAATGTTTGCTGATGATACCCTCCTGGAATCTAAATCCCCTATGGGGATTCAACGTGCCCTCGATAGTTTCTCTGATTTTTGTTCCCAGAGAGGCCTTGAGGTTAATTCCTCAAAAACAAAATTTATGATATGCAACCCGCCTAAAAACAACGGTCCAAACCCTTCTCTCAATGGTGTTGCACTGGATAGGGTTTCAGTCTTTGAATATCTTGGTGTCACGCTTTCGGACAGGATGGAATGGGGTCCCCAGCTAGCAAAAGCTAAATTGCGACTCACGCAGACCTGCGGTGGGATCCTTAAAATATATAGAGCTTCCATCTCAAAACTGATAGCACCCACCATTGAGATATACAAAGTACAAGCACGGGCTGCATCTCTCTACGGGGTTGAACTATGGGGGCACTGCTCAACTGGAGACATTGGGAGATCAGAAAACTCGTTCTTAAGGTCAATACTGTCCTTACCACCCAGCACTCCCCTCATTCCACTTAGAATGGACTTGGGAGTAAGGTCTATCCAAGACGAAATTGCTTTAAGGCCACTACTGTATTGGCGCAGGCTGTGGGCAACTCCAGAGCTAGTGGATTATCAAAACGATTTAAAATCGTTAATGACCCCTCGTGGTATAGATAACATACCGTGGCTTCTCTATATTAAAAGGGAGCTTATTAGATTAGGGTTTCCTGAACTATGGCACCATCCTGAAACACATGCCCCTACACTTTCTAGAGCTGAATTGGCAAATGCATTTTGGATAAATAACAAAAACACGATGCTAACCAATAATAAATTAGGCTCATTGACCTTGGACTTTTTTAATATCAAAGAAGATTTCAAAATAGAGCCAGTCCTAGACCTGATGGAGCCTAATGCCTCTAGAAAACTATATATGCAATTCAGGTATGGAACATTGCCTTTGAGAGCCTTCACAGGGAAGTGGTCGACAAATAATCCTCTCGACTGTCCAACCTGTGGAGCCCCTAGCGAAACTGATCTACACGTTCTCTTTTTTTGCCCCACATACAAAACTATCAGAAAACGTCGGCTTTGTCAACTCTGCAGGAATTTGGGGACCATACATTGTAAAGTTGCCTACAGAATTCTGAAGACAGACACAGCATTACCTATAGTTTTTTCGCTATCACGCTTCTGGTATGCTGTGTGGCGAAGGAGAAGCTCCCTTTTATTGTCGAATTTGCCGGTATAATGTATTGTTTTTATGATATCTTAACCTTTTAATCTTTTACCTATTGTTTTAATGAAATAACTTGCAATCAATCTAATCTTTATTGTACTCACTTTTTATGTAATTTAATAATTTCTTGTTTTTATGGACTGCTTATCTTTTATGGTCTATGACCGAAATAAAGATTATTTTGAATTGAATTGCATTGCAAATGCTTGTTCTAGATAAGAGTAAGAAAACGTTTCCACATCAGATCTCCCTTTTTTCCCTTTAGAAACGTGTTAACATGACAGACAATTATCTCTTGATTCGTGAGCATGGCTATGCCACATGACTCCTCAATTTCTCCGTTAGGTGTTGGATCTTGGTGTGATCTTCCTGCTAAGTCACCAGAAAGGCTCACATCTTCATATCCATCCTCCTGAATCGTGACCAATAAGCATCAGAAAAGGAAGGTGGCACGCAGCCAGCTTGTCTTAAAATATGTCTTTCACGTTATCTGTCTTCAGTAAGCCTTTAAACCCAGCCGAGCGTCACCACGTTCTTCTCCCTCTGGATACCACAGTACCTATCGGTATTTTCTCTACCACACAGCCTTTCTCTCAGTCTTCAAAACAACAGGACTTATAACTTAAAATGAGCTAAAGTAATAAGCTGGCCTAACTCAACAAAACCGAAAATAGTGAAACATCAAACAGTAGCAAGCAAGTATGACTGCATGTCAACGGATATCAGGATACAGAAAAAAAAAACAATCAGAAATACAGCCATACGTCTTTACCAGGCAAGGCAGCAAAGGATGGGAAAGGAGGTGACAAACTGTACTTCAGTATAAATAAACAAATTATGTGATCCCTCACTATGTCTAAGTCTAGACTGCACAATATCCTTTGTTTTTTAGAAATACGCTATCGGCTACATAGCAATCCAGAGCACGTGAAAGAATATGACCAGCATTTAAGAAAAATAAATCCACGACATCAACACATATGTCAACTATTATCATGAACACAGGAAGTGTGTATTTGTAATTCATAGCAAATCAAAAATGTAAGTCACTCTTTTTCTGCAAATAAGTCAAGAAGTCTGAAGACTAGATACATAGCTGTAAAAGTACCGATAATAAAAGTTCCTGCAATGTAACTTCGCTCAGGGTTGTTGAGAACTTTGCAGTACTTAAAAAGGATACGAAAACACATATGCTGAACAGTCACAAAAGAATATGGTAAACAATAAACATTTATTCCACTGTAGAATGCAATAGAGTACTTTTCTTCAAACAGACAGGCATCCGGAAAAACACACTACACCACTGGAAATTTTTTTAAGGATATGCCTTCTGACCCTGTTGTGCTGAAGTATCAGACATATTTAGAAATGTAGTGATCTGGTGGTTCCTGTTGTTCTAATAACTTTGACAAACAGATATGAACTCAAAGCCAAAATCACACTAAACAGACACAGATCACCCAAAGTGTAACTCATCTAACCTTAATTAAAAATATGATTATGCTTTTGGTCGTGGTAATAAATTAAATGCAACTCCTATCCCAGTTGTAAGTTATAATATTTGAAAAGGCACTTTACACTATCCTAAACTTTCCATTGAAACTTGCCAAACATTGGAAAATTAACAAATTAATATTCAAGAATGCCCATTCACAAGACCGATAGTAGGTGATGAAGAAAGGAATATCATTAAAGGAAAGGCTTGGCAAGCCTACTAAATAATGAAAGTGCATTTAACAATAGAACAGTAGAAAAAAGAAAAAAATATTTCACCTATCAAGAAAGAGGTATATGTAATTATACTTAAGTGAAAACTTAAATATAATGTTCGTGTCCTGACATAGCAATAGATTTTAAAAAAACAATGACAATGGAATGCCCCAAATACCATACAAAGCAGACTGTCTTTACTCAGTTGTGCAGTACTTTACTTTTTAAAGATGAAGGTCAAACGGACACAATCTGCTTTTAAATATCTGCACTGCATTTCTGAGGAGAAAAAGACACACATCCCTAAATGTTCCTCCTATTTACACCCCTCACCCCCTCAAACTGTTACACAGATAGGTGCTGGAAGCAAGGGTGCAGGAGGTGCTTCAGCACCCCTAGAAATAATCATGCTGGAGTTCAGAAGGTGAATGAGCAATAAAGGGGCCTTTACATTTTGTGTTTATCTTCTTACATTTGCTGCCTGTTCAAAGACAAAGGTCAAATGTCAGGCTATCGCTTCTGACAAATAGCTGCTTATTTGGAAACTGGGGTGCACTTTTATTTCTCTGAACAGAAAAGTGAGAGGATATTGAAAAAGTGATCTAGGTGACAAATCTGCTGGGGTTCAGGAGGTGATCAGAAAGGCTGTAGGATGTCAGTTTTTTTCTAATACACAACATTAAAATACCGGTAAATTAATTGTACACATATTTCAAATTATATCAGGAATTAGGAAAGCACAAATCAAGACAGAAACAAAGATTTTAATAGAATCAAAACAAATCAAGGCATTTTACTTGGTGATGTAAGAATGATAAATATTCACTGAAACTCAATTTCCACACACATCGTTTTTGCACTATATAATTTTACAAGTAAATTTGCATGTCGCAAATTTAGTAACCATTGCAACAGAAAATGTGCTGTCTGAAAATGACTCCAAAATACATCATCAGCTACATACCCCTCTCCTGCTGAATGGGCGTGGCACATTTGCTACCTTTGTTTATTTTTGTGTGAGGCTCGGATTTTTTCATAATCCCTATGACCTCCGTGTTATAAAATTAATGGCAGCACCCCCAATCCGAAAATTGCTCCAGTGCCACTGATTCTACATCTAGTTACCGCAGAAAACCATCAACAGACACATGCCTCAAACATGAAGTCTGAATGCACCCCAAACACCCAAACACATGCCAGTCAGCAACAGTTGCTAAAATAAGTCTTAGTCTCCCTCCTATTAACAACAAAGAAAATGTACCTTTACCGACTGTTTGGGAAACCACCATTTAATCTAGCAAACACAGAGGTGTGAGGGCTCCACCTGCTTACCTGAACGGTAACTAGTAATTAAATTGCAGGCTTTCAAACTCAGAGACCTAAATTCTAATCCCAGCTTTGACACTGCACCAAAAATAACCTTAATTTGATCAAGGTTACTTTCAGTAACACATTCTCTGATGAATAAATGATGAATCAAAAATTATATAGGGTCACAAGTAACATAACTAACAAAATAGGCGCAAAAACACACTGTGTAAATGTAATTTCGATTGACAATCTACTTACTATTTGAGAGAAAAATGCCTTGGTAGGAGCCCGCCATCTAAAAAGTGTGTTTTAAAAATAATTTCATCCACATTGAAGGAAATTATTATTTTCAAAGACTAAAACAGCAGCTAGGGGCAAATTTGGGCAAATACTGAGAAAGAGTTTTATAACGCCAGGCCCGTAATGATACCTGACTGCATACTTTAAACCATATTTTGTCTAAAACTACCTTCATAAAAAATGTCACTATGCTCCAATAACAATTAGAGTGAAGGCAGGATCTGGCTTAAGCTCTAATAGGCAAACCATTTTTAGACTAACCTATAAATATTGAATATGTTTGTTTTCAACACTAGAAGGTCTAGGCAATAGTACATCAAAGGCCCTTCTTAAGACTCATCAGGTCTCGACTAGGCAGCGCATGCGCTGTCTCGTTCGAGACATGGTGTATCTGCTTTATGGGCTTTTGGCACGCCCATTGCTTTTTATTGGTTCCTTTGTGGGGCTTTCAAAAATCCTTGCTTTTCTGTATTTAATGCTTGCATTTGTCCCTCCTCTTGGTGTGTTATAACCACCCATGGCTATTGGCCCTAGTACTTGTAGGCTTTCACTTGTGGCCATTTACATTTGTTTCTGTACACAATTGTTTTTTTTTTTTTTTGCATCAGCTCGCGCTCAGCTGATGGCTTTGGTGTGTTTGCTTTGTTCAGCATGTGCTGCTTCATGGCCGCCGCTTCATTAGGTTGAGCAATGTGGGTGCGCTTCGGCTTGGCCCCCGTATTTAATTGCATCTTCGATCCGCCCCTCTTGCATAGGGCAATTAAGTGATTTGCCCAGAATTACAAGATGTAGAGAATACGTTGAGACGCAGCCCTGGCTCCCCAGCTCCAAAGTCGGCAGCTCTGGCCGTTACGTCACATCCTTTCTGACGGTTCAGGCTAATGTCTCACTAAGCCTAACTAATGGTGACAGTGTGTCACCATCATTGGTAGCTAAGACATTTTACATCATATCTACTTATCAGCCACCTTCTCCAATAGATCACTTTCATTGATGTTTGGCTAGTTGCACTGCGCTCAGCATCTGAACTTAGGTTCGATTCTCTTGGTATGTTGTGCTCGAGGTCTTTCGGTTTTTGGTTTTTTGGGAATCACTCGATGCTCTCTGCACTCTCCATGGCACCTGATAGGCTGCACATCCTGGTATACGCACACATACTTGGCTAACTAGAAGCTGCCAAGTTAGAGTCAGGCAACACATATGGGAGGAAAATCACCCTGCCCTCTGTCTTGAAACAGAAGCGGACGAAGAAGCGCCTGACCTTAACTCGGCATACAGCTTTAGATGCAAGAAATGATAGGAATAGATCAAGCAGACACTGCGCTCTCAAGCCAGACGTAAATACAACTGAGGCAGAAACAAACCAGCATTGGCAAAGGTAACAGGTCTGGCTTGTAACTGAAAGTGGCAGTTTAGTTACTGGTCATTTTAGGTAACCTATACCTCATAGTAAATGCATGTTGTAACTCAACCTTGCACTCATGCATCTGTTTATCCACTGATTTATTCTTGCATTCATCCATCCCAATTGAACACAAAAAAACTCAACAAATATGTAAGACAAATTAAAAGAATAAAGGTGTGAAAAAGACAAATACTACTGCAATAGTGCGGAGAGCATGTGATTGCAATTAAGAATATTAAAGAAAATTAAACACAGCAGTGAGCAGTCATCATGGAATATATTGTGCATTGTGTTTAATTGCTGTATTGAATTGAATTGAAAAGCATTTAGAAAGAGCCTGGTTACCAGAAGGCATCCCCGCGCTGGCATGTTACTTCTAAATGTGGGCGTCATCTTGGAACTATAAATTTACAATGATAGACTATGGACAATACCCTTAAAGATGGCTCCATGGTTAGGCAGTAGCAGTTACTTGGAATGTGTCGCATTGCAGGTGAAATGAGCAGCATAAATTGAGCTGGTAGCACTGTCAAGGAAGCACAAAAAGTGTGACCTATAAAAAATGAAAAACTAAAATGACTGGTGCACAGGTCCTCAATTTCAGGGGAATGTGAATATGTGAGCAGGCAATAGGCCATCACTCTGAGGCAGAGAGGCAGTGGCTGAAGTGGGCTGTTCAATTGTTCAATGCTATGGGCTGTTATGGGCTGAAACAGAAGATGCATGACACTCAAATGGACAAATGGCTGAAGAGGGCTAACAAAGTGATTATGTATGTGGAAAACAGATACAACTTACAGCATTGTATACAAACTAATGAACCAATTTATCACATAGCCTTTGTCATTTACTTGCTAAAACAATCAACTCAGTCATAAAATTACTAATATGTGCAACATTACAGCTTGCAAAACAATATGCAAGTCTTCTTAAGTGGGCCTAGCAGGGACTTTCAGAATGCAAATCTTCTACTCCAAAGATATGTTAGAGAGGGTAACCAGCACCAAAACACTTGCCTGTTAAAGTAATGAGTAAAATTCCAAGAAACAAAATACTTAAGTGCAGATTTTACAATGGTGTAATAGCAATCCACCCTTATGGGCATATCGAAGATAACATGATTTTCACAATACATAAATGAGCCCTACTGCCTTTGTCTTAACTTTCAAAGGAACATTTCAGACCTCTGGACTCTGACAAATGATATCCTGGGTTCGTCACCACAACCAATTCATACTTACTGTATTAAGCATAAGCATTGCAAAAGGTAAAGCACAATACAAGCACTCTTTTTCAATGGAAGCACACGCCTTTTCCACAATTAAAAGCAATATGTAGGAAGCCAAATCCCTCTCCTGCAGTGCTTCTTAAAGCGCTCTTTTTGGCTGTCAAGCTAGACCTAAACAGAGGAGCAACGTCAAATGAATAGCAGGAACACACCACACAGGAATGGGATTTCAGCAGAGGCGAAATTAAATGAGGGTCGGTAAAATCAGTGGGGGGAAAAGATAGAGAAGTAACGGAAAAAAGAAGAAATAAACAAATTACATAAAATCAATGACATGCAGCAAAGAACATAAAAACTGTTTAGTCATCAGTCTTGTGGTTATGTGATTTGTAGAACACACTATCACACTATCCTAGTGGTTTTTATCCAATATGCTGCATGAATATAATAAGCAAGATGTAACATGTCGAATGAAGGGCAGAAAATACAGAGGGGGAAATGACAGCAAAATACATTTGGGAAAATAAACAAAGAAGATTCGTTTAGTGCAGAAATAATACATGGATATAACAAACCGAAAGGAATAAATACAAATAACGAAGATACAATACAAATGTCAAGCTAAACAAAGTATGAGGACAAGTAAAAGAGCAAGGATCAGAAAAACTGAAAATAGGACAAAATAAAACAAACCATTGAGGGGCATAGGAACCATCAACAAAATAACAAGGAACATACAAATGAAAGGCAGAAGGAGAGGTTAAAACAAAATCAACAAAAGTGTAGAAAAGCAAGGGTGGTGGTAGTCAAATACTCGCAGAACTTATAAGCAAAAAAGAAATACAAGAATAAAGACAATACAGGCTACATGACAATAATTAGGGTAAAAAGAAGCAGCAGAACCAAAAGAAGGTAAACAATGCAAGTAAGGAACATAACTCGGATAACAAAAAAGATAATTAAATCATACAGAGAGGTACTTTATGAACAGGGTAAATGAAACAGAGAAAAAGCAAAATTAAAACACGAATTCCAACCTTCACATTCATATCTAAATGCAGATATTACGACAGCTGTATTTATATGTTTTTCTACACATGACCATGAGTGAATGAGATGAGGCGCTGTAATTTTTAGAACTACACCTGACATCAAATCCAATCCAATACCAATACAACAGGATGAAAAATAAACAAGCGTTCAAAGGTGCAATAGAGGCTCCCCAAATTTGTATTTTTAAATGAGACCGTCTAAGAGGTTTAAACAAACGCATATCTGTCAAGTCTATTCATTAAACAGGTGTAACACTTTCTGCTAGAAGGGGCCGGTTAGCTAGCCCCACTTCACATGGCAGTATTCTTTCACTCATACTTACTGTGTATTGGCAAAAAGCGAAACAAGTGTTAGTTTGTAAATGGCTGTTGTTTAAAAAGAAGGGACTAGAGCAAGGTGTTAAAAACATGCCATGGGGCGTAAGTGAATGGAAATTAATTGCTTTCAATGTTTTCCTATGCTGAAACTACAGTCCCTGCAAGGAACAAAATGCCACCTCTTCCTAACTGGTTTGAAAGTCTGAACAGAGGTGATGGTCTGTGGTGAAGAACCAAAATGTCACATGGGTCAGACAGTAGAAGGACCACCATGCAACAGCTGGTGATTAAACAAGCATTGGCATAGCCAATAGGTCTCGATTTTGGGACCTTATAAGTGTTTAACTATGCAACAGTTGCATAACTAAATACTTATAATGTCCCAAAAGCGAGACCTATTGGCTATGCCAATGCTTGTTAATTTATTGTTGTAGCCCTGAGGAAATCATTGGTTGATGCACCTTAATTAAAAAACACGTGTTGGCTACAGAATTGAAACGTTTGTTGGATGCCTAAAAGAAGACGAAAATAAAGAAAATTATAAGGACTATATATGGAATGAATTTGAATTCTTTGTTACTTCACACTACGGAGTTCTGGAGTATTATACATTATTGTGGGGAGCGATGCTTCTCTGTGTTGGAGTGTGATGGCCATTTCATCTCCTTGGAACACCGTGTATAAAGACTTTTTTTCACTTTTAAATATAGGAACACACTAGTTTGCGCAGACATATAGCTTAGCCACTTGTTTTATTGTGCTTTTTGAAGACACAAAATTGTTTTTGTAGTAAATGTTTACAAAAAGAAATAAGAAAACAACAATTGGGAAAACCAAGAAGTTGGCAGCCAAATGCTGGTTTCTTTGTAGGTGTACAGAGTGGGCTTCCATGGGTCTGTGGCTGCTCAAAGGGGATGGAAGCACAAGAATCTCAGCATTTGCTCCATTCAAGCACAGGATTTTCTTGACATCAGCGGTACATATGGTTAAAGCACATCTGCATTTCTAAATCCTTTTGTTAGTTTCTTGCTTTTGCTTAAGAAAATCTTCAGAAATTGATATTGTCAGTTTCGTCATTTTAGATCATTAATATTTCATATATACTGAATGCATATATAATAAAAGTCATAAGAGAAGCTTTATGATCAGCTCTGAGGTACGAAAGGAAAAAGAAAGTTATTTTGGTAATTGAAAAGGAACTTTCTATAAATCAGATGGCTTTAATCGAAAACCGTCCTAGGGCATTGGACTTGTGTGCTGTATGTACTCTTCAATGCGCTACCAGGTCAGGTAACCTTGAAAGAGGGCAGAGGCAGAAACCACGCAAGAGAAAACTGTTGTGTTACCGGTGCTGCAGGACATACAGTCTAATGGCTGCAGAGACTGGAACACTGCATGGAAAAGAAAGAAGAACAGCAGCCAACCATTTTAAAGCTGAAGTGATAATGGAGAACGTCCAAGCACAAACCACACGTACATTTCAGAGCAGGCATCTTTAAAATGGACCAATGCAGCCTGTGTGGAAGCAATGAACTGAGCGAAGTGTAAACTGAAACGAGTCCAGGCCTTAATAGGAGGACCAGTGCACTAAGATTTCTCGGCATTTGAATGCTTCAGCAGGACTCAAAAGCTTGCCAAATAGCCTGTTATTTAACTGCAGTCACACAGGATGTCACTATAGTTGTTTAAAGCTCCAACACAGGGAAGGCTGGCATATGGTGAGCACTTTCGCAGGCGCTTTGATGTTCTCAATGGCCGCGCGGCTCACTGAGAACATCAAAGCGCCCGCGAAATGTACACACAGGCTGCCAAATGGTGCGCGCGCCCGGCGCACATGCACTGTAGTTGGGGGCCTGAAAAGCACTCGTTTGCACTTCCAAATCCCTGTTTTCTATAGCTCTCGCCAGAGCAGCGCTAAAGCGCTGTCTCAGGCGAGACCTAAAAAGGGGTGCGCAGTGTGGGCAGTGACAACAACAAAGAATATTTCAAAGGCTACGCCACCCATCCGATTATCCAATCATGCACAGCTTGCACATTTTCCTACAATACGTTAGCCAAAATATATAGTAACTGACTTGCTGCAGTGCTCGAGGTCAAAAAATCAGAGAACACACATCCACTATATAACCTGACATAATGAAAGCTACATCCTCATGAGGTAAATGTACAAAATATCTATGCTTGGATACTAGAACACATTCTCTGTCACTCCACCCTCCAAACACAGGTTACAGGGGCTGAGTAGCCTTGGGTGGCGAACTCCGCTCAGCCAGTGGAGTTTACGGCGTTTTGCCCGCTCCGCTGGGAACGCAGAGTTCGGGCAAAAACTCTGACTCCACGGTGTAGCGAAGTTTGCCCCTGCCGCCCATGCCCAAGTCAGGAAAGCAGCACTTACCTGGTCGGACGTCTCTGCTATGCCCGGGCTGCTCACCTCCTCACTATGGTCTTCTCCTCGCCGGTCGCAAACACCTACGTTTTAGGTCTTGCGAGGACTGCGCATTTGCACGCGTGCGCTGTCCTCGCAAGATGTAAAACAGGGGTTTGGAACCGGCGAGGACGAGACCACGGCGAGAAGGAGAGCAACCCGGGCATTGCAGAAAGCGGAGACGGCAGACCAGGTAAGTGCTGCTGAATGATTTCTGGAGCGGAGCGGAGTTCCACAAAGTTTTTAGGCAACTCCGTGAAACTCAGCGTAGTGGCACTCCGCCCACCCTTAGGGCTGAGTACCTGGGGAAAACATTCTCCGACCATAATCCCCTAGAGATACATGTTGAATGGGGAACGCTGAGGCTCCCTGTTCCCACTTGGCGACTCCAGTCGACTACTTAAGAGGACCAGGTCTTTAGGGAAGAGATGAGAGAGGTCATAACACATTATATCAAGAAAACTTGGGGTTCGTCCACCTCCTGGTAAAAAGACAGGGAGGAGCTCAAAGTGGTGGTTAGAGGCCAATTCATTCCGGCAGTGGGGTGAGCTAGGGCAGACTGCATAGGGACCAGCTGCGGACTGAAGAGTCACTAGGGCCACTTGAAGTAGCGACTCGCCTGAACCCTACAGAGGAGCTGAAGCATCACTCTTGCCCGATGAAATAATTACACTGCCTGGACTTCAAGGCCTATCAGGTCAAGCTGCACGCCGAGGGGGGCAAGTCTGGCCAATGCTGTTGTGGCTCCTGTGTAGCACGATGTCCGCAGACCCTATCACTAAGATCAGGGAATCCCCGAATCGCACACTTACCACCCAAGCTGCGACATACACTCAGCTTTCATAACTCACTACAAAGCGGTGTATGACCTCCTCCCTCCGCAGATCAGTAAATACATATTGTCAAGTTCCTGCAAGATTTAGAGTTGCCAACTCTAGAACACCTGAATAGAGAGGACCTAAACATCCTCCTCAAGCTTCAGGAAATCTGTGGGGGCATCACAGGTGCTGCTACGCAGAACACCCCAGCCCTCAATTGATTACCTGTTGAATTTTTCAAGACCTATACGTCACTTTTGGACCCCAAACTGTACAGGCTGCTCTCACAGAAGGCAGCTTTACGACGTCCTTTAGCAGATCTTGACTGGTGTCCATACCAAAGCCTGACCTGGACCCCCGGGAAGTAACTTTTTACCATCTGCTATCTATACTGGGAACAAATCATTAAATACTCAATAACATCATAGCGGTCCGCTTACTCGAGCACATCACGACTAGTACACCCAGATCACAATGGTTTTATTCCTGGATGTTCCACTACCTTAAATGTCAGAAATGTGTACAGAGTCATGGTGCTAGCCCCAGCCTGATGGCCTTATGCAGCCTGTCTGGTTTTACATTTAGAAAAGGTGTTTAACACGGTGGACTGGGGCTAACTTTTCTCTGTCTTAGACACAATAGGTATCCCTGGCAGGCTCCAGAGACTCAACCGGATCTTTTACAGAGTGAAATTTGGCCAGCTATCTCAAACCCAGTTTAAGTTGAGTAGGGGGCCCGCCAAGGATGTTCCCTCTCGCCTCGGTTATTCACTCTCACAATGGAGCCGCTGGCACAGCTGCTCCGGCAACGAGGCAGAGAATGGGGAATCCCCCTGAATGAGGAAGCACATATAGTCTCACTATATGCTGACTATTTACTAATCTATATTCGGCACATCCAGGAGGCTGTCCATGAGATTGCAGAGAGTCTTGAGGAGTTTCGCAAGGCCTAGGGGTCAATTGGACCAAGTTGTGTGCCTGCCCGCTCCTTGCAGGCTGTCCCCCACCACAATTAATGGGAGGCACTCACTTGTTGACTTAGGAGCCTCACACATTTTGTTATCAGAGGATAAGCATTTATCACGCCACACAGGATCTCATCAACAGTAACATCACTAGAGGCACATCCTCCCTATGCCCTCAGATGACATTCTGGAGCACCTAACCCCTTGCAGTTCAAGTGCGGATATCAATATCTAAAATGGTAATGCTAACCCTTCTCATTTATTTATTTCATAATCTCCTAGTGCATATTCAACGGGCCACTTTTTGGTTTGTGCTGTGTTTGCACTGGGCATGCGATGTGACCTAACCACTCTTAGCACTGTGCAGATGTATCAAACATGTCATGCTGGGAACATTTATATGGAATAAGGATAGGAGACGAGTGGCACGAAGGGAACCACAACTGCCGATAGACCAAGGAGGACTAAGTGTGCCCAATTTCAAGCATTATTATTTGGTGGCACAGCTGCAGTGGCCAGCAAGATGGCTGGTGGGACGGTTGACGGAGGAACTAGGCCCATCGTCCGCTGCTCGGGCACAGGCTGTGTTGGGTAGTATGTTGCTTCCACAAGCCAGATCCCCCAGGGAGTCTAATACCTTATTGCACATTATTTGTTTTTTTTAAACAGATTTTTATTAATTGGCAATAAATCAATCAGTAGCATTAAAGAGATAAGCCTGAACTTACAGGTTGGTTCCAACAGATAGCTGTCTGCATACCTTATTGCACATCATGCCAATGATCCCTTCGTACTCCCCATTGGTTAGCCTGAGCAATATAGCATCATGCTGTACATCAATTGGACAGGAGGGCGAGGCTACATGGGCTGCAGCCCGAGTGGGCACACTGGGCGACTTATTCCACGAGGGTGCGTATATCCCCTTTGACTGGTTGCAGGAGGAGTATGAGCTCCTGGCGGAACACCTCCATGCGTAAGGTATATTAGTGGCTGAACTGGGGAGGCTATGGGACATCAAAGACTCAAAACCAGAGCAACACCCACATGTGCACACTCTCCATGTTAGGGGCAACGGATGCAGGCTCATCACATGGTTTGCATGGTCGCTAGCACACACATCAGACCCCCTGCAGGCAATGCGCCGCTTCTGGGAAAGAGAAATTGGCCGGGATTACACAACCAAAGAATGGGATACATCCCTACATTAACCAAGGAAGGTGTCTGGAAATGCCAAATTCCTGTACATATAACAGAATATTCTCCACTGGGCATACCTCACCCCTGAAAGCTTGCACAGAATATTCAGGTCTTCACCGCATCACCCCCGGTGCCGAGGAACCGAATGCCAATATGGCGCACATGTTTTGGATCTTCCCAGTGGCTACTGCACTCTGGCAACGGGTGGCAGAGGCACTGTTAGAAGTGACAGGTCGCGAGGGGTTCCTCACCGTGGCTGGGGCTTTGCTCAGTACATTCAAATGGAAGAGAGCACATATGGCAACTAATCGATTCCTAGACTTGGGTCTCCTCATAGCCTGGTGGTTCATAGCGATGCACTGGAAGGCACACACCCTCCGGAACATACATCACTGGTGCGTGGCAACCATCAAGTGAGGTAAGGCTGAAGCTGTGGCACTGAGGAAGTCCGAGCATTACAGAGGGCTACCATTGCAGCCTCGTGGGAGGGGATACTGCATGAGCTCCAGACGTTCAAAGATACCCTAATGGCCTGACTTGAAAGCCTTCCACTCCTGCACGATGGCTCCTCCCAACACTGGTTCACTAGGCATTTCCATTTTTCCCTGACTTTGGGCTCCTACGGCTCACTGCTCACACTGGGGGCCTCCCTTCCTCTGGGAGTATAAGTGTACCTCGTACTGCTGGGTAGAGAGCGGAAGCGAACTAGTCCACTGTCCGCAATTCTAGTATGAAAGAGTAATGTGAAGGCACTAATAATACAATGAAAACTGATATGTCGACTTGAGCTGACGTGGTGTAAATGTCCCTGTTGCTATCTGAAGGTTTATCTTGTTACTGTTATTATTATTATACTATAATGAACAGACTTCTCCTTACCAAATACTGTCATTAATAGGCTGTCTTCAGTATACAAATGCTTTTTGAATGTTTCAATCATGTAATCTATGTACCATACGGAAAACTAATTAAATGGGTTCAAAAATATATATTTCTATGCTTGGATTCTATCCCTTGACATTCTCATTATTTATACCATGCACACAGATGGTGCAAATCCCCTTCAGTCACACATCAGCATTTTGCGATGATTTTTAAGTGCTTAAAATAATATGTGAAATACTGAAATCATGTGTGTTTGTTCAAGAAGAACATTACTTCGTTAATTCTGACAGGAAATGTACTGTCATGTGAAAAATGTAAACTCTACTAAGTTCTTCCATGTCCATACTGTTTCCAAGAGGAAGTTATTTGCCAACTATTTAAATTACTTTAAGGCAACTTGCCACATTTACATGCAGCAAAGCAAATAACTCATGTGACAACAGCAGATGTTAAAAATTTGTATCCCTTCATCAGGGACATGATGGCCAAAAAAAGCATATTAAATTAATAATGTTCGTTATTATTGTGAGTCATTATTTTTATCACCTCTAATTCTGAGTATTTTCTATAAAAAACAATGTTGTGTGTTTTCAACACATACAGAGCTTCTTTTGAACATTGGAACATACACAAGAGTAACAACATATCCGTACAACGTCATGTTTCACTCGGCTAACAATTCTGAAATTCGATCGGGAGGTCTCATTCAGCAGTCTACTGCAGTACAAATTATAATCTTCTGCCCCACAGGCCAAATAAATCATTGGCCAGGTCTCCTCGCGTGCTGGGTTTGCACTGGGCGTGCGATGTGACCTAACCACTCTTCGCACCGTGCAGATGTATCAAACAGCAAAAGGATGTCCTCAATGATTCAAAAGAATTCTGCCATCTCTATATTTATAGGGCCACACAATACCCTGAATCCTAAACTGGTGTTACATCAACTTCTGTACTTACTGTAAAGAGGCAGCACAGCAAAACATGCCCCGGCAAAGTCAATCGGTCTCACCTTTCTGAACTATTGTTGCCTTTGCCAGTGCCTTTCGGCGATTGCTATACAGCAATTTGCTGCATGGGCCTACCCACAAAAAATATAGATAAAAAACAACACAGGGGCAACAGAGTAGTGGAGGGGGGCAATAGGAAGAGGGCAAGGGGAGGGCAAAGGCAGGACAAGAGGGAGAGCAACATGGGGCCAGGGAGAAGCACATGAGCAAGCGAGAAAGTAACACAGAGCACGGGTAGGAGTTTGTGGGGGGAGAAGCACAAGAGATAGATCTTGGAACACAAGATCAGATATTTGGCAGCAGGAGGAGCTCACGAAGTAGAGAGCTGAAGAGCACATGCACTCTCATGGAGTGCTTAAGGAAAGAAAAAAGTAGTTCCCTAAAAGTGAGCAGTGGAAGTTTACAAGTCAGCCAAACCAAAGTATGTTCAAGAGGCGAGGCTACAGGTGATAGACAAACATAAGATGGAACAAGATGGACAAAGAAAGCCACTGAATTAATAAGAATCGGATTGAAAACAATGCCAACCAAGGAAGCAAATGGCACTCCCTGAAAGTGTACAAAAAGCCATAGATGGCCCCATAACCCAACAGGAAATCCGAGACGCGATTAAGGGCCTGCGTCGCAACAAGGCGCCAGGGATGGATGGCCTACCAGTGGAATTTTATCATACATTCCGAGAGACCTTGGTACCCATACTAGAATCAGTATACAAACTTGCCTTTAAAACTGGTCACCTCCCTCCTTCTACCATGCAGGCACTGGTCACGTCGATACCCAAACCAGGTAGGGATGGATTGGAAATGTCAAATTATAGACCCCTCTCCTTATTATCTACGGAATATAAAATCCTAAGTAAAGCCCTCGCTAATCGTATTCAATCACACCTTCCCAAACTAGTCCATGAAGATCAATGCGGGTTTCTACAGAACCGCAGCACATCCCTTAATAATAGACGATTACCCCACGTAATGACGCTTGCCCCGTCTGCGTACCAGCTCGCAGGCTGCATAGCACTGGACCTGCGACAGGCCTTCGATTCCCTTTCCTGGAGCTTTCTGTTTGCGACTCTACAGCGATTCGGGATACCAGACACATATCTTAGATGGGTCCGCCTGTTATATACCTCCCCGACAGCCAGAGCACGCACTGGCCGTTACATATCCGAGCAGTATTCTATTCATAGGGGCACCAGACAGGGATGTCCACTGTCTCCGCTGCTGTTTGTGCTCGCGCTCGAGCCCCTGGCTATAGCGCTCAGGGGTTCAGCGGCCCAACTCGGTATTCCCGTCCACGGTACAGATCACTTGCTATCCATCTACGCAGATGACATATTATTGTATTTACGAGACTTAACGGCAACCAACAGTCCCCTCCCCGAGATGTTTGCCACCTTTGAACGCCTTTCGGGTCTAGCCATAAACCCGGAGAAATCTACTGCATATTTCTTCCGGGACACACCATACCACAGTACCCTGCGATTTGGCGACTATACGCTGTCGGTGGCCCCCACCACCTTTAAATATCTGGGCATACACGTGTACAGAACACCGGTGGACCAAATCGACGGTAACATTGGGAGAGCAGTGACGGCATTGCGTGCCAGTGTGAACTTTTGGTCCTCACTGCCTTTATCAGTGATGGGAAGAGTCGCCATCTCGAAGATGGTTATCTTACCCCGCATACTCTATTATTTCGTAAATTTGCCTGTCGTCCTCCCACTGTCCACTTTTAATACGCTTAATACTATGCTGCTTAATCTCATTTGGGGCACAGGTCGCAGGCGAATAAGCTTGCGGAAGCTGCAGCTGAGTACGCGCGATGGGGGGCTAGGAGTCCCTGACTTCAGAGCCTACTATTATGCAAGTCAACTGCAGTGGTTATCGTACTGGACTGCGGGGAAAAATCTACATGAGATCGGATTTACATCCCATAGATTAGACCGAGGGGAGTTGCACTCCTTACTGCTGCCTGGGGCAAAAATCCCTGCAGATGGCCCCCCCCTACTGACGACAGCTCTGCAATGCTGGAAAAAGTCCTTGTCGTACACCTCACCGACCGCCCCTTATGCACCAAATATTCCCCTCTTGGGGATTCCCACGACACAAGGCAGACTTACAAAAACCAGATTGCGTGATTGGGCTGATGCAGGAGTGGACGACGTTGGGGCTTTCTTCGGAGATAGTAATTTGCTGGACCACGATCTCTTCCGACAATATACCGGCGCACCACCACGTTTATATTTGCTGCACGCTGCTGTGTCCTGCTACATTAAACACGCCTGGGCCCCACAGAGGACCGAACCCCCACAACACTCTTTGGTACATCTTCTGTATTTTATGGGGAAGGGGGGACACCTAGTCAGATGGCTGTACACTGGGATCCGAACACATGCAGCAATCCCACTCACGGCCCTTAGAGCACGCTGGTCCGAGGACTCCGGTAGTGCACTGACGGATACAGCATGGGAATGTATGGTCAAACACCCCAAAAAAGTGTCGCGTAATGCAAGACTGAAGTTTATACAGACTATGATCCTACACAGAGCATACCTTACCCCTGAGAGGATTCATCGCATATTTCCAGACTCCTCACATCATTGTCCCCGCTGTAGAGGGGAAGAGGCAGACTTCCTACATATGTTATGGTCCTGTCCCTGTCTTGGGGATTACTGGGTGGGGGTTCGGGATGCCTTGAGAGCGGTCACTGGACTTCCTGTCCAGGAAGACGCACTGTATTGCCTCGTAGGCCTTCGCAGACGCTCTAAAGTACAGAAAGCACAGTTGCGGTTCGTAGACCTGGCCCTTATCGTGGCAGTGAGAGTCCTTGCCATGCGATGGAAATCTCCTAGGATCCCAGCGGTGTACACGTGGCAGGGCGACATGGTGCAGTGGGGGAAGGCGGAGGGTGCAGCTCTTCGTAGAGAAGAGGATAGGGGGCTCAGGAAACAACCCATTTCGATGGACTGGGAGGCTCTGCTGCTCAAGCTGGAGTCGCTCGATCTATTACCCCCGCAGGCTATCCCCACCCCGTAGCACACAGGAGTCCTATACGGTCTCTTTGTGTTAGATCTCAGGACTCAGTCACACAGCTGTGCTACACCCGAGGATAATGCTATTTTTGTGGCCTTTATTGTAATGCCACAGAGTGATAGTTGATGAAACCAAAACTTGATTGACCAGGAGTGGGGAGTGGGCGGGCTAGGGAGGGAGGGGATGGTTTCATGAAGTTCGCTTGCTGCATGGAATGTAGTTGTCTCTTATTGTCGATTTATATTGTCAGATCACTTACTTTGATGTTAAGGCCGCCATTGGAGATCATGGTCTTCGATTTCATCGTTTACGAAATGCCGCCCATTGCCACTATAAGTCATATCTGTAATGTTATTCATATAAAAGTAAAAGACTGTCACTGTTGACTGACTGATACATTTCAAACTTGCTACAGTCATCAATAAGTTTGTTATAAAAAAAAAAACCAAGGAAGCAAATGGTGAGCTGTAAGCCCACTAAGTTCTTCGCACATCAACAATAAATGTTTAACCAACCAGCTTGTGCTGCCTGGCAAGCTCGTTCTGACAGCATCTGCATTGCTAAAGGTCTCGCATTTATGCGAGTTTGAGCTATTGGCATTGTAAATGACAATGCCTTTTATTTATGTTTTGGTTTTTAAAACATAAATAAAAGGCAGTTATTTACAATGCCCATAGCTTAAACTCTCGCAAATGCGAGACCTATTGCATTCCAAATGCTTGAAGGCATCGCTGAGTTGACCCCGTCTGTCTCCCATGACCCCTGAAGTTTGCAATCAGTACAATAAACAAGCCCAAAGTCACAACTGCGCACAAGAGACCCCCCTGCCCTCTTGCAGTAAGAGAAACTCATAAAAGAAAATAGTGCTTACAGACTAAAGAAGACATACCGTGTAACAACCGAAGTAAAAGGGTCAGTGCTCATGGGAGGTTACAAATAAAGACAAGGTGGTACTAAGGAGGGACTAACAGGCCTAATAAGGAATCAGAAGCCAGCATTTACGAAGGACAATTACACAAGCCAATTACAAACATGGGCGGAGAGTGGGCGGGGCTTCAAGTACATGCTCCAATACAGTATGGCACGCAGAGCAGCACATGTGCTGCCCAGGCTCGACCTAAAAATGGGACACACTGCTTACAAGAGATGCGTAGAGTATGTAGAGGTCAATGGGTGACATCTTTAAAAAAAAAAAGAAAACACATTGAATTGAATATGCTACTTACCAGTATGCATCTGTTCTTGGCATGTAGGGCTGCTGACATTCATATCTGTGCATAGATCGCCGCCTAGTGTTGGGTCCGGATGTTTGCACGTTGTTGTCCTGGAAGAGTCTTCGAAGTATCCTTGGATAGGTGACTCCTCCCCTGGACTACAGTGCGCATGGGCATCCTCTCCATCCTCAGATTGTTTTTCGCCATTGTGGCAGTGATGGAGTAGATACAGAAAGTGATGACATGAACCAGACTATTGAACTGCCCGTTTTCTTCCAAAACCCACAAACTGTTGCAGAAAGGGCACTACATACACTAGATGTACGGAGGGCCCTCATGTACTACATCGACAGGACTAAACCATTCAGGAAGACAAAACAACTGTTCGTTGCCTTTGCCCCACACCACAAAGGTAACGCCATCTCCAAAGCAGGGATAGCCAGATGGATAGTTAAGTGTATTCAAATCTGTTATCAAAAGGCAAAACGCACATTAACTATTCCACCACGAGCCCACTCAACACGTAAGTTGGGGGCTTCCATGGCCTTCCTAGGAAATATTCCCCTGCATGATATATGCAGAGCAGCCACATGGTCCACTACACACACATTTACAAAACACTATTGCGTAGATGTGCAGTCAAAACAGCAGGCAGCTGTAGGACAGGCTGTTCTCAAAACACTTTTTCAGACCGCTGCAGCTGGCACGGGTAGCCGCCGCTAATAGAGGGCACTGCTATGTATTCTATGCACAGATATGAATTCAGCAGCCCACATGCCTCGAACTGAATATGCTACTTACCAGTATGCATCTGTTCTTGGCATGTAGGGCTGCTGACATTCATATCGCCCTCCCTCCTCCCCGGCGCCTGTCGCAGCTGCAGCTCTCAGGATTACTGCAAGCATGGTCATCACTTTCTGTATCTACTCCATCACTGCCACAATGGCGAAAAACAATCTGAGGATGGAGAGGATGCCCATGCGCACTGTAGTCCAGGGGAGGAGTCACCTATCCAAGGATACTTCGAAGACTCTTCCAGGACAACAACGTGCAAACATCCGGACCCAACACTAGGCGGCGATCTATGCACAGATATGAATTCAGCAGCCCACATGCCTCGAACTGTTCCTATATACTCAGCATCAACTGCCAGAGCCTATAGAGGCAATACTATATCAGAATATTACAAAATTAAAAGGGAGACATGACAAGGCTTCCCGTCATCCCTTTCGATTTTCGCACTGAATATAAAACCCTTGGCAGTTTTAGGTTGAAATTAATAGGAAGCAAAAGGTAGTAACACCCCAAGCACTTTGTATACAATATCATTTTATACAGATGCTATTCTCACATAGCTCAGAAATGCTGCTTCTCACGTGAAATAAGAAGTGGAAATTCTGACACAATTCAGAGAGGTATCGAGCCTTTGAGCAACATGGAGCAAGAAATTGTGTTTTTTTCGATTAGACCCCACAAGAAGGATAAAGTGAAAGCACATTGCCACATAATTATAATGAGAGCACAGCACACGTAAGAAAAGCTAAGAATTCAAATACACAGACATGATAGTGGTCAACATAAAGTAATGCACTCGTTTAAAAAAAGCAACATTTTGAAAAAGTCTACCCATCTCAATGATAAGAATAACAGCAAAAATGGTTATATTAGCAAGGATGCTTTATTATTTTCCTAACATCCCTATCTCAGAAGGAAGACTGGGCGTTCTAAATAAAGTAATAGGTTACTGGGCGACGCAGTTTCAGTGCACAGTTGGGTGGATGGACCCAAGCATTCAGACAGAGATGGACTACGTATTAACTCTACAATTACCAGAATGTGTGATCAGGATGCTTCTTGAGCCTAGGGGAATCAAGAAACTACTCCCCTGATGAACATACATTCTGTGCCTTTGTTGGCAGTGTTGCAGCAAGAGGACAGGGCTAGACTCATCATCAACCCTACAGATCCCTTAACCTGCCTATGTGCACCACACTATAGCACATACAAACACTGTAGTATGTATGGTATTGTTATAGTCAGATACCTATATCACACAGGCACACATATATCCTTCCAGGATCTGGTAAACTAAAAGTTCCCAAAGGACAATTTTAGCATATGGAAGTCTAGCATAAACCCTTTATGAAAGATGTAAGTGCATAGCGTTAACAGGGCCACAAACATGCAGAGCACTGCAGCTGATGCCGTGGAAGAAACTGGTGTTACAATGAAACAAATTCCTGGTGGACCATGTTTAATCGTACATGCCCAGCTGGTTAGACAAATAGTCAACAGACATGGGAACTAAATTGGAAGATGATGACTGGAAGCACATCCTACATGGAGCCCCCAAAAGTATCCAAGGCTAAATATATGGAGGTTTTCAACCCATATATTATAAATATTTTCAATTTTATGTGCTGGTCACATTTTCTAATTTTTTCATTCTTTCACTTTCAGACACTCCGCTTTGGCATCTTTTGGATATTTTCTAGTCCTGATGATGAACAATTAAAGACGGTGGGTCGAAACGCCATCAACACTTTGGTCAATGAGGACATTAGATTGATGAACTGCTTTTGCCACATATTCTTCAGTATTTGTGAATTGTTTAGACCACTAGTTTTGTCATAATTGTTCTGCGGCCTTTTTATGTTACTCACACTTTCCCTTTTGACTTGGTATTATACACTGTGTGAGCACATGACCACAGAGCACCTGCCCTAAATTCTATTGCTGAGTTTATTATAAGTTTCCAAAACGTAATTAATGGATCCAGTTCTCTATTACATATTGTGGAACAATGTGAATCTATTCTTATTCCACTGGGAATCAGTGTTCTTGATGTATGTATATGCCCCTGGATCCAGGTGGCTAATGAACATACCCTGTTGTAGTTTATGCATGTCCTTTATAGCGCCAGTCCATTGGCAAAATGCTTGAGGTGAAAATTTAAGGACAAAGGGGTTGTGGTAACTTTCATAGCGTTTGACTAATGACATACCAATAAGAAGATTCCAGCTAGAAAGGTTAGCTAAAATATAATCTATTATGCTCCAGTGCAACTCATTGTATAAGGTGTAGTGTTTAGTGGAATCTGATCTGGTTCTGCCAGCGCATACCTGCAAACTATATGTTTGCACTGCCAGGGTTACCTGGAGCCCTGATTGTGTACAATGCTCAACGTCACTTTCCTGTATCCCAGGAACATCCTAGACATGGTTTCTTCCATGACCTGGTCGGATCAAAGGAGGTGTTAAAGTTGCCTGCGATGACTACTGCAATCTTCATTTTATTGGTCATTGGACAATCAAGATAATGCAATGTTGCGGTGTCTGCCCTATGATTCATGCCCCTGTTGTAAACATTAAACACAATTAATTGATTTACAGTTGTAAAAGAAAATAGCAGTTGTTGGACATCCTTGTTGTTGGTTGTTAGTTTTCCGACACTACAATTCAGGCTAATATTAACCCATGCTGTCAATCCCCCAGACAGCCTACCTCTGATTCCTTTAACTGCAGGAATATGAAATGGGATGATTGCACAGGTTTCTTAAAAAATGCAAATAGAAAGGTTTGTCACACAATTTCACAAATCAGGCATACTAGTTTGCTGTGCAAGACTGACAATGCTCCAACGTAGACTTTTCACAGAGTGATGATAAACATTATTCCAACAAGTTGCCCCTATTCAGAATATTAAGTGATCATTCTGAAATAGACTTTGGAATCAGATCTAACTTAAGTTGCTCAAAGAAGCCCAATGTTCATTGGTGTTATCATATGACGAGCCACCCCCAGTGGCCACCTGGGCTGGTGAAAATACTTGTGCATGGGCACTCAACATTGAGGCTAACTGGAGGGAATCTACAGAGATTGACTTGGGTAGTTGCTCAATTGGTTGAGTATTTATATTGTGGGCCATTAGGATGATTCTGGAGAGAGAAATCAAGGACGATTGTAATGGAGAGGTTGGCAAAGTGATGGCAGCTATCACCTGTGGAGTCTCCTTCACTTTTGCCAGTGTCGCCACCTTGGGTTTTGAGGGAAATGCCAGGATAGAATCAAAGTTAGTAGGAGTAGATCTGAAGACGCAATTTTTCAAAATCTTTTCAAATGCTTTCGTGTATTATGTCAGAAGATGGGGAACAGAGATCTAGAATGTGTGACACTTTCTGGGTGATGTGAAATTGCTTCCTTTGCAGCAGGTTGTGTCTGACTAAATCTCTTTAGTTTCCAAAGCTTTCTTATGTTTTTGTATAGCAAATGAAGGTAACATTGTCTTTCATTAGCAAATCGTTGTCTTCTACTTCCAGGTCACTGGCTGGATCCCTGTGGTTACCATAATATTCAAGAGTAGAACTTCTGGAAGGATTAAAACTTCTGCAACCACAAAGGATATTTTTACTACTTAAAGAACTCTTTGAGAGTCAGAAAAAGGGTTCTATGACTCAATCCAAATTGCAACTAGGAGATAAGAAAGAGGCATACCCTCCTCACTGCTATTCTTAATGACCTGTGTCGATGGACTGAGCTCACATTTGTGGTCGCAAACCACTGACGAGATACCGACACCGGAGTTGGGGCGGTGTCTAATTTGCTAAGACAACCCTGTCCCACTGAGAATGGTGGTGGTGAATGTAAATGGAGGGATGGAAGTCTACTCTCCCAAGCAGGCCACCATCTCTTTATCCTTAGCCAATCCCAGGAAGTTGCTAACAGCAACCTGACTAATAAATACTCATAGAAAACACAACAAGATGATGGACTGAGTGCTGAAACTTTTCAACCATTCACCACTAGTCAAGAGATCTGGAATTAATCCATTGTTCTTTTGCTCACTATTCACCACAGTTTCTACCCAGCCATATGCAAATCAGTCTTGAGCATGCTCCTCATGGGAACAGTCCAGCCCGAACTACTAGGTCAGGTCCTCCATGGACCGGAAACAAGCATTGTGGGACGGTTTTCATGGGGTCATCCCTCCCCATCCTGGCTACCTTGAATCCAGTGGCACAGTAAGCAAGGGGCCCACGTCCAAGCATACCCTTGGCCACTTAGGACAAACATAGGAAACACAATAAGATGATGGACGGAGTGCTAAAACCTTTCAACCACTCACTCCCCGTCAAGAGATCTGGGTTAAATCCATTGTTCTTTTGCTCAATATGTAACCCCAGTTTTGACCAGGCATATGCAAATCAGCCTTAACCCTGCTCCTCGTGGGAACAGTTAATCCTGAACTGCCAGGGCAGTTCCTTCCTGGACCCAAAACAAGCATCCTAGGACAGGTTTCGGGATATCACGCCTCATCACCCAGGCGAACTTGAATCCAGTGGCACAGCGAGCAAGGGCTCACTAGCTAAATTTACAATCTAACTCTAATTTCCTTGCACAGCCACATATTATACACCACTGAAACACTGATAACGAGCAGAAAGCAATATGAAATATCAACCACAAACAGCATGGTCCCATTTTCTATTACTACACAGTCAGAAAACAAGCACAAAACAATTTAACATATCAACCACAAACAGCATGGTCCCAGCTTTCATTACTACGCAATCCTAAGCCCTTCCCCCCAGCTACCAACATCCAATGCAAAGTTCAGGCCCTCATCTTGTTACTGGAGAATAGTTTTCTAGAATCCTAATCAATAACCCTTAAAGGAGGTTTTCATGCAGTGTCTCAATTAACCACTAAAGAAAGGAAATTTGACTAAATGTCCCTACTTTGAAAGATGTGTTGTCTCCCTGTCCCTGCCAGAACCTAATTTGAAGTTTGCTGCATGACCTATATGCACCTCACATCCAAATACAATATAAAGGCATTGTTATTTACAAAGCCAATAGCTCAAACTTGCGTAAATGTGAGACCTATTGCATTGCTAATGCTTGTTTCGAGTTGGGTGAGCCGCGCGCAGCGAGACGTGCAGCCGCCATTATTTAGCATTTAGCATTTTATTTTTTAAAAAGTTGCGTGAGCCGAGCGCCCGCCCTTATTTAGCATATAAATAAAAAATAAAGAAGCATTTTCTTAGCCAATAGGTAGGCATCACGGACAATGGGAGGGAGAGCGGTAGTAAAGAAGGCACCACTGACAATGGGGGGGGGAGGGGTTGAGAAGGCACTGACAACGGGAAGGAGGGGGTTAAAGAAGGCACAGAGAATGGGAGGGAGGGGGTAAAGAAGGCACAGACTACGGGAGGGAGAATGGGAGGGCAGGGTTGTAAAGAAGGCACCACGGACTGAATGTAAACAAAGCACCTTGTGCCCGCAGTAAAAGAAACCCGATAAATAAGATAGTGCTAAGAGACTTAAGAACACGTACCATGTACAACTGAAGTAAAAGGGCCAGTCGCCATGGGAGGTTACAAATGAAGACAAGGCAGTAAGGGACTAAGAAGCCTATTTATGAATCAGAAGCCAGCATTTAGAAAGGACAATGACACATGCCAATGGCAAATATGTGTGGAGAGTGGGCAAGGCTTCTATTCCCTACTCCACTCCAACAAGTCTCGCAAAGCAGCATAAGCGCTCTGACTCTAGGCTCGGCCTAAAAACTCTGTTGCTGATAGTGTAATTATTAGGGAATCTGACATCAAAGCGTATGTGGTTTGAAAGAATCTATCGAATACTGTCCCTACCTGCAACTATGTCCCAGGGCTAAACACCAGCCCTAATTGAAAAATTAAAAATTTACAACCAGGGAAAGCTTATACATCAATGATAAATGCAACAAAGAATTGAAAGAAGCAGAGGGTTACCAAAACACCTTCCTACGGAAAGAAATTAAAGCCTCAAGATACATGTCTTGCTCAGCACCTCAGAGACTGTTAGGACAATAAAATAATTTATTTGGACATGTCCAGCACTAGTAAGAAAACAAATGAAATAAGGCCAATAAATAGACAACTATCTTTCAACATTAGCAGCATATTCTCTCGATAATATTTGTTGAAAGGACATCAAACTTGTAGGCTTTGTAAATACGAAGGGCCTAGTTTAGAGTTCACAAAACAAAATTCTCAATCACAAACGTGACGAATATCATGTTTGCCATATTACAAGCGCAGTATATCTAATGGCATTTGTAATACGGTGGAGGGGATATCCGTCACGTTTGTGCCAGAGTTACCCATCTGACGAACAATAAATCTGACCCTAAGTCCAGTAAAGAAAAAACAAAAGTGATGCTGTACTCCATGCTCAATCTTGATATCCTCAAACAATCAGGAGGCTGCCGATAATTTGGTTTTGATGGATAATAGATTGCAAACTCAGATGAGCAGCTGATTTCTGAGAATAAAAAATAAGTTGAGGAATGGAAATGTTCTGGATTTTCAGGACCTCAACTGACAAGAGTATTTGATGTGAAAACATTTTGTTTTGACACCATTGTAGGCCTACTAATTATCGGCCAATTAGCCAAATTGACGTATCCTAGAAACTTTTTGCTCGTGTGCTTCTTGACCGCCTATTGGCATGGATAGAAGAAGAAGAGATCCTGAGTCCATATCAAGCTGGTTTCAGAAAGAACACCTCCACCGTCAACCAGTTATTCAGGCTCCAACTCCTGTACTGGAAAACAGTGGTCATAGAGGGTGGCAGCCTCTATTTAATCTTTGTAGATCTGAAGTCTGCCTTTGACTTTGATTTGGTTCCCAGGAACAAACTCTGGGATGTCCTGAGAGACTTGAGGATTCCATCGTACCTCCTTAGCATTTTAGTGAGGCTCCATGATGACAATTTTGCCCAAGTAAGGTTCGGGAAACACGGCGAATTGACATCTCGCTTCCCAGTGAGCAAGGGAGTGTGGCAAGGCTGCGTGCTCACTCCCACCCTGTTGTGTCTTTTTATTAATGGACTCATTGAGCAGCTTAGGGAGGTTAAGGACAACAAAGCCCCCAGGCTAGCCTCTGGGAGTGTCCCAGCGTTGATGTTTGCTGACGACACCCTCCTATTATCAAAATCGCCCATGGGAATACAGTGCATTCTTGACAGCTTTGATGCCTTTTGTAAAAACCGGGGGTTGGAGATCAATACATCAAAGAACAAATGCATGGTCTTCAACCCTGCTACCAAAGTCTTGCGCAAATCCATCGCTACACGGCACCCCGTTGGAAAGGGTGTTGGTGTTTGACTACTTGGGTGTTACACTAACAGAACATCTGGAATGGGGACCCCAAGTGACCAAAGCAACTAATAAGCTAGCGCAGACAGTGGGAGGACTCACATAATTACACAGAACTTCTTCACTTAAACCTGTAAGGCCAGTTGTCGAAATCTACAAAACCCAGGTTAGGGGTGCCACAATGTATTGGGTGGAACTGTGGGGACACTGCTCTACCACCAGCTTGAACAAAATTGAGAACATCTTTATGAGGCAGCTGGTAGGTCTCTCCTCCAGCACACCCCTTATCCCCTCACGCCTAGACTTAGGCATCAGGCCTATCTGCGAAGAGGTAGCCCTGTCATAAATAAATTATTACGCGTTCTGAATTTCTATATATCAATATGATCATGCATGAAGCAAGAGGCTGAGTCCGTGGTATCAGGTTCAAAAGGGCTTTATTCAAATAACTCGAGTTATAGGGAGAATAGTTCCATCACCACAAGGGATCAGGACCAGGATTCTCAAAAAGATATTCTCAATATTCTCTTCACAGAGTACAGTATATATATGTTTGTAATAATATACGTATGCAAGAGTGCTTCAGGCGGAGCAAGAGAGAATGAGATAAGAGCATGTGGGTGTGTAAGTAGGCGTGAAGGTGGGCGTCCACTTGATGATAATAGGTAAGTGTCATAGGTGGGTGGATGCCTGGAGGGGGTTGCGTGATCAGCTGGAACTTTACTGGAACTTTGCCTTACTTGTGCTCAACTCGAGCATGACGTGTAACTGACGTGTGAAAGGGTTGCTATGCAACTGGGGAGTCTGGAGTCTGAAAATGAGGCCTTCAGTGTCAGGGCGACCAGCACATCTTGTATTATCTGATATCTAAAGTCTGGAGCAGGGACTGATACGTGACATAGGTTGCCCATCACCAAGGGCCAATGTGGCATTTATTTCTTCGTTTACTGCTGAAGTCTTACATGGGGGCTATGGGCTTTTCACGGACGTGAGCTTTGTAATCGCACAAAAAGAGACAGAAAGGCTAGGCTTTCTCCTTTGCAGATGGGTCATGTTTATCCCTCCTTCTCCAGGCAGGAATGTGGTTTCGTTAGGAGTAAGCAGATAACCGTGCTCAATACTGTCTCGGACAGGGCCCCTTTGGCTGAGGCTCAAGTGTGCAAGGCCAAGGATACGCAGCTACAGCTTTCAGAGCGTTCTGAGGCCTGAAACCTCTTTTCGGCTCTGGCTGGGCCACAATAATGGAAATGCGGGAAAACATGATGCAAAACGTGTAGGCCTCAGAGCAGAATTGTCGTTTCTCTCATGGGAGACTGGATTATGGCAGGCCACGTTATAACATAAGCATCATGATAGACCGGCCATGGAGGGGAAATACATAGGCTACATGTATGTGCACATGAGTGGTGGGGAACACACGGGGACACATAGGCCTCATGATATTTTATTTTCCACATTCCCTCCTTGTCCCCTAGTGGACCCTCATGTCATATCTATTCTCATGAGACAGTCAATCTGTTCTTGCAGCATTATTTTTCCATTTTCAATGCTCTGTAAATGGGGATGTGGAACACATGCAGTAGCACACAGGCCGCAAATGGCCGGACCACACTGCAGACATAGGCAACAACTGAATATCATCAGTAGTATTAGTCCACAGACTGTCAACACTTTCCATCCCCATGCTGATATTATTTCCCAGAGCCAACTGGACCAAGTCCACGTGCCTGGGTCTTGGTGAATGCTTTGGGCAATCTTGTGGAGTCTTGTTATTGCTTTGTATACAGACCTTGCGTTATTAGGTATGAAAACGCAACAGCTGGAACCGATGACCCTACAGGCCCCGCCCCTATCCGCTAGGATGACGTCAAGAACAAGACGATTCTGAAGAACGACCATTCTCATAGCAGACTGTTCCTGGGTCAAGTTCCCCAGGGCTGATGCAGTCTCATTAGCAACTGTTTCTAGAATCCTTGTTAGTCTGCGGATAAGTTTACTATTCTGGACGGGACCTATGAAGAAAAAGAATCCTTTGTTGAAATCTGTATATTGCTCCCAAGCTGTTTCAGTCTGGTCAATGCCAGAGGCATCGAGCCCTCGTCTGTGTCTGATAAGTGCTAGTTGGAGATTTTGATGATAGTTCGATGGGGCCAAGAAAACGGGCGGTAGAAGGAATGATATATAGCACGTCCCACCCCAGTCTAAGGGCAGTTGCACATAGGCTGTCGGGCCACAAATAAAGTAGGTGTGTCGTGATGCTCTGAAGTAAGACTTTCCTTTGTCTTTAAACACCAGTATAGTGTTACACTCGCTGTGCCCCAAATGTACAGAGCCTTCTTTTCTGACACACAAGTTCCCTTTTACTGGCAGGACTGTAATTGAGGATGGACCTAAATTGTGTATGGGCTTGACATTCAACACTATAAAGTCAAGGGTCGCATTTCCTTGTAGATACTCTTCATTTTCTAGATCTGTACCTTTCCTTTGGGGAAGACCTTCTTCATCTGGGAAACATGCTTCATTCATGACTTTATTCAAGTTACCCCATACCCAGTCACCCCTACATTCCTTGTCTTGACATTCTTTGGCATCACCGTTGATGGATGTCATTAAGGCAAACCATGCTCCGCAAGAACCATTATGGGAGAATGGAAATGGGAAAAGAGGCAACACTCCCTTCACCTTCTGATACGGGGGAAGTCGGCCACAGACCCAGCAGTCTGTAGCATTGCTAGTCTGATGTGAATGGTGCAGCATCTGAATAAAGGTATTGTTGCGTAAGGCAAGTCGATATGATAGCTCATGGGATGGCAGATCACTAAATGTGTGCTTTATGGTATCATTAGTAGAGTGTAAGAGTGAGGCAATAGGAGGAAAAATAGCATGTAGTATTAAGCTGATACATATCATCGTGATGCACAGAAGAAATAAAAAAATCAAAGTCACTATACATCTACCACGTAATATGTTACAGTATTTGCTTTTCATCCTGCTCTTTTTCTCATCCGCAGTATCCAAGATCTTATGCAAGCCAGAATACATGTTCAACCGCTTCACCACCTAGTGGACTTAATTGATCAAACGGGTTCTGACTTTTTAGATCTAAGTTTAGCTTTGTACTCCTGCTGGGGAGTCTCCTCTAGAAAAGGGGGCTCAAAGTCTGAAGTCTTTATGTCCTTTTTAAACGAATCGTTATTTCCAAAGTAGCGTTTACAATGATGAAGATGAACCCATCCTTTCCGTCCTTCGACTTTAACAGCGGTCCTCGTGGTCAATAACACCAACTTGGGCGTCTTCCACCTTGGCTCAAGAGGACTCGTTCTATCAAAGTTCCGGATGACTACATAATCCCCAGGAACGAGGGAATGTTCCTGGACCTGGGTGTAGCCAGGGAAGGCGGCAGCAACCTGCGAACGACAAGAGAGTAGTGCAGACATCAAGGAAGCCAGGTAGTCTGTCAGCATGTTACTATCAACATCAGTGATCTTTTTAGGCATTGGAGTGCCCCACATATTCGGTGGTCTACCAAAGACCACTTCATAGGGAGATAAGCCTGTTCTAGAATGGGCTACCATTCGCATGTAAAAGAGGGCAACCGGCAGGGCTACCATCCAATCTACACCTTTGTCTGCGCAAATCTTTGCTAGTTTTATCTTTAAGGTCTGATTATGTCTTTCTACAAGGCCTGCTGCCTCAGGATGTCGTACACAATGGAACTTCCAGGTATACCCTAACAGAAGGGACACCTGTTTCATGAGTTCAGAGGAGAAAGGCTGACCGTTGTCGGAATATACGACACGCGGTAATCCATATTGTCTGGCGGTAGTTACAGCAGTATAATCAGGGACTGGATAGGCCTCTGTCCATCTTGATAGGGAACATACTACTACTAGGACATATTTGTAACCTCTGCATCTGTCCATTTGGATATAATCCATTTGGAGGACTTCAAAAGGATGGTCAGGTGGATGGAATCCACCTTGTTCCATTGGAATGCCTTTATCTGGATTGAATTGGCAACAGATCATACATGTTCTGACCTTTTGTTTTGCTGCTGCACGCAGGTGCTTGTTGAACCATATATTCTGTAAGCTGTCTAGCATTGCTTTCTCTCCTAAGTGTGCAGGACTATGTGCGGTATTTATGATCACTTGTACCATCGAATCAGGAAGAAACCATGTTTCTTTGCCCTTAGTCATCCAACCCTGATCAGTCAGTACCCCTCCTTGTTCCGACCATTTCTTTAATTCGTCTAGAGTAGCATGTGTCTGTATGTCTTGTACATCCTTGGAAGGATCCCTAACTGACATGGCTTTGGACATTAATGGTACCTGTGATTTCGTCGTGTCTAGTGGGGTCTGAGCTGTCTGTTTAGCTGTTCGGTCTGCCAGATCATTGCCTTGAGAAATGGTATCTGTGGCTTTAGTATGTGCTTTGCATTTCAGGATAGCTATGGCTGTTGGTAAATGTATAGCATCTAGAAGGGCTTGAATAAGGGGGCCATGCTGTATCTTGGCCCCGTGAGAAGTCAGGAACCTCTTTCCCTCCATAGTACGCCGAAGTCATGAACTACCCCATATGCGTATTGTGAGTCAGTGTAAATGTTTACTCTCAGGTGCTTAGCTCTTATGCACGCTTGTGTCAGAGCGATGAGCTCTGCTGCTTGTGCTGACAGTATATCTATTCTTTTAGTCTCTATGATTTCAGTAGCAGTGGTCACTGCATATGCTGCTACTAATTCTCCCGCCCCCGTCCTCATACATGAACCGTCAACATAGAGTGTTAGGTCAGGGTCTGGGAGTGCAACATCTGTCAAGTCTTGTCTTGGTTTAGTCACGGTATGTATTACTTCAACACAGTCATGTGGGGAAACGTTTTCTGTACTGGAGGGCAAAAGAGTAGCAGGATTCAGTATGTTGCATCGTCTGATCTCTATGTGTGGTTGAAATAACGTCAGCTCATACCCTGTCAGTCTCGCTACAGTCAGGTGTTGTGTTTGTGTTCGGTTCAAGAGAACCTCTACTGCGTGTGGTACTTGTACTGTCAGGGGGTGGCCCAGCACTATCGAGTCACTTTGTCTTATGGCTAAGGCTGTTGCTGCAACAGATTTTAGGCACGCAGGCAAAGCCTGTGCTACTGGGTCCAATGTACTAGAAAAATAAGCACAGGGCTAGTGTTTTCCTGCATGATCTTGTGTGAGGACAGATAGTGCTGTTCCATCTCGCTCTGTCACAAAAAGCATAAAAGATTTGTTGTAATCAGGGATCGCTAGAACTGGTGCTTGACATAAAGCTCTTTTTAATTCTTCAAATGCCACAGTGTGTTCTTGTGTCCAAGGGAGGACTTTAGTAGAAGCTACCTCCTGTGTCGTCAACTGTATTAGGGGCTTGGCTATGTGAGCATACTGGGGAATCCACTGCCTGCAATATAAAGTGAGGCCAATGAATGCACGTAGCTCCTTTTGTGTCTTGGGCTGTGAAAGGCCAGAAATCAATTGAATACGTTCTGGTGTCAGTCGCCTACCCTCCTTGGATAGCAAGTGCCCAAGGTACGCCACTTGCTGTCCACAGAATTGTAACTTCGAAGGGGACACTTTATGCCCCTTGTCAGCTAGGAAATGTAAAACCGTGAGTGATGCATTTTCACAGTCAGTTTCCGATCGTGCAGTAATGAGAATGTCATCTACATACTGTATCAGTGCTGTAGTGGAAGGCATATGAATACTGTCTAGTTGTCTTTTGAGTGCCTGACTGTAGATGCTAGGACTTTCTGTGAAGCCCTGTGGTGCGCTTGTGAATCTGAAGCTGCGGCCTTTTAAACTGAAACCAAAAAGATATTGGCTGTCCGGATGTATTGGGATACTGAAAAAGGCGTTCTTCAGATCGATAACTGTAAAGAACGTAGCCTTCGCATCAATGGCAGTCAATAATGAAGAAATGTCCGGGACCACAGGGTACTGCGGCACCACACATTTGTTTAATTCTCGCAGGTCCACAACTAATCTATAGACAGGTGATGCATTGGGATCAGTTCTTTTAAGAATAGGAAGAACAGGTGAATTGCATATGTTTGAATCTGTCTCTACCACCACCCCTTGTGCGATGAGTTCATCGATAATTTTCAGCAACCCTACTTCAGCTTCAGGTGGAATTTTATATTGTCTAATCCGTGGCAGCACCACTCCTTCCTTGAGGGTGACCTGGTATGGTGTAATGTTCATGAAACCTACGTCAGTCGGGCCTTGTGCCCATAGGTGCTGTGGTACATTTTGAAGCCTGATGTCAATATCTTTCATAACAAAATGTCCCTTGAAATCACGTAAATACAGTCGCACTCCTTCTGGCGAGCAACAGATAATTGCCCCCAGTTCCTTTAACGTTTTTATGCCTAGTAAGTTTTCTGGACATGATTTAGTAAGCAGTAAGTCTGTTGTATGTATTAGTGGACCAACTCCTAAAGAGACTGGTTTTGAAACCTCATTGATAATAGGCTTTCCTGAAAAGCCCAGGGATATACTCTTTGAGCCCGAGAGGGGTGCCCCATGAACCTCAGAATGACTGATGGTAGTTCTACTTGCCCCAGTGTCAATCAAAAACTTTTTATTCTTTCCTAGTAAACGTGCATGCACATAGGGACCCGCTTGGTCCACAGGAACTGGAATAAGGGGCAAGTCGAATTCCCTCTCTGGGCTTCTTCACGAATATGCTTGGTATTCTGGATAGTTAGTCTGAGCGTGCTCATACATTTGTGCTGTGGCGTGGGCTGGTGCAGGTGCATGGACAGGCGGCGGCGGCGGTGGAAATGTATCCGATGTCTGATGTGTGTTATTTTCTTTGGGAGGATAAGATCGTGGCTTAGTTGTACCTATCGCTATATTGTGTTTCAGGACCGTCCATTCATTTACGAAGTGGCCTGGCTTCTTGCAATAATTACAAGTCCCATTATTTTGTTTCGTGCTATTCTTGTTCGTGTTCGTGTTTGCCGGGGTCGATTGGGCCACCAGCATCTTCATCTTTGTGTCTCTCATGCGTCTCTTGTCCTGTTTGTGTTCTTCTCTAATTCTGTTCTGGTGGTATTGTAACATCTGTAACATTTGTGAAGGGCTGTTTGCTTGCCAAGTACTCTCAACCTTCAGTACCCTATACTTCACCTCTGGTAGGGAATTCTCTACTAGTTTGTTCACGAAAAGATGGGGATATGAATCACTACCGGGCTTAAGACCACTATTGATAGTGAAACATTTCTCAAACCTAGAGTAAAAATCGCTAGTGTCTTCGTCTGGTTTCTGTTTACAGGCTGAAATAGCATCCCAGTCTTCTTTCTTGGTAATTAGTAATCTGGGTAAAACTTGTACAAGGAGTTCAGGTAGGTCTTTAGCTCGGGGACCCAGACCAACCCCCGGGCCTCTTCCCACTTCCTCTCTTTCCAACAGATCCCAGCTGAGCCTTTTCTCTCCCACCTCCCAGTCCTGTCCTTTCAGCTTCTCGTAAATACCAGCAGGCAATAGTACTTTTAATAACTTTAGAATGTCAGCATATGTATATTCTCCTAAGTGAAGGATGTCCTTTAGTTCTCGGTGAAAACCCCCCGGGTCTTTATCATGGGATGGTAACATTTTTTTCATTTCCAGTATCTCTAATTTCGACAAGGGGGTGTAGACATACACCCGTTGCAGGTCATGGTTTGCATCCTTTACAGGATGAACCTCTCGTAGGGGGTTCAGCTTGTCGTATGACTGTCCCTTAACCTGGGGTGGAGCGGGAAGCAGGGACCTAGTCACGTATACTATATATTTGTGTCGCTGATCCAGAATGACAATCAGTTCAGTACCCATGTTCATCCACCTGTCTAGTATTATGTCGTCCAGCAACTTATACAATAGACTAGGACCAGAATATTGACTCTCATATAACGTGATCAAATGTTGGACCATGTAAACACCAGCTATGCGCTGTTTGTTTGGTGGGAGGCTCAAGAACGTTTGGGCTATGATATCATTATTATATATATCATATTGGGATATCCAAAGGGTGGCTGAGCGTGCTAATTCATTTTCGGTCGGGGTGAGGGGCTGATCGTTACCTAGCCATTTATTCACCGCTTTTTCGGTGATCTGGAACAAACTTTCAAGGGAATATCTTTCTTTTATGGCAGTTCCCTGTTTACGGTGATTGAGGCCCTTGGGCCTTTCGAATCGCCGGGCACGGCCTACATAATGTATTCTGTCTTTGTCCCCTGCTTCGTCATCAGACGATAACTCAGCTGTTTCGTTCGGGCCTCCTTCGTGTGACGCTATTATTGCCTTTCGGATTTTGGTCAACATGTTGTCTGTCTGGCCTGATTTATCATGCTGACCGGCATCTATGCGATCACTCCAACCAATATAACAACGGTCTACGTCCCCGTCGCCTTCGTCTTTTTCCCTGATCAGACAATTAATTAGGAAGCGAAGGATATAGTTCTTAATAATTACCTTTCTATTTTGTACAGCTTCTGCTATACACTCAGGACCTTCCCCTGTTCTTATGAATGTGTACATTTTCTTTAGGTGTTTATCCATATCTGGTAATTTTTCCAAATCTGCGACTGCTCGTCTAAGCCGTAATGAAAACACGAGCATTCTGCCCTTTCCTGGATCTGGGTCATATATACATTCGGAGATGTCTACTTTTACTGTCGGCCCCCCTCCTGATGTTGCCCCGGATCCTCCCTCCCCGCCTTCCTCGAGCTCCTGGAGCTGTTCTTGCGTTGGGGGTGCAGGGAAAATTCCGTCCACGTATGATGGTGGGGGTTCCTCTAGGTAGGTGTTAATGAACTCTTCGGATGCTGTTTGTTTTATTTTTCGGGGTACTTGCGGTGGCACTCTAACTGGTCTTTCTACTGGGGCCACTTTTGCTAGTTCCTCCGAAAGGACGGGATAAATACCAGCAACGGCAGTATTTCTTTCTCTTTCAGCCTGCTCTCTTTTTACCCGCTCCCCTTCCTCCTGTAATTTCTCTTCTTTGGCTTTTTCGGACTCCTGTCTACTTCTCTCTGCTTTGTGGAACTCTTTCTCTGTTCTTCTATGTGACTCTTTGCGCTATAACTCAATGGCATCCTTCTGAGCAGGTCTAGATTTTCTCTTCCATATCTCTTCCTCTACCTTCATAATGCATTCTGCATCCCATGTTCCCGTAATGGGCCATTTATATTTTGTCTCTAAATCCTTCGTGTAATCCACCCATAGTTCTAAAAACAACACGGCATCTAAACCATGCTTACAGTACATGAAATGTCCAGGTGTGTCTCTAGGCGGAATGTTAACTGGTTCCTCTAGTACACCTTTCCTGGTACATATCTTACGCAGTTTTGTAAATAACGGCATGTTGGAAAGTAACCGAAAACAAAAATCACAATGAACAAAAGAAAAAACCCAAAAATCACAATGAAACAAACTTACACAAACACCTGACACATTCAAACCTAACTGAACCTTACTAAGACAATAACATTCATACAGTTATATCGGTGCACCTGAAAACTTGGACTTGAATTCTTGAATGCATGCTCTTGAACATACCGGTCTCACAAGTGAGACACGTCTTTACCCTGTTCATTAAATGAACCCGTCATTATTGCAACCCCCATGAGAAACTCACCGGGAAGCAGAACTTGGACTTGAACTTGAAGGCCTCGGACACTTGACGCTGCGCAGGGAATGGCGTATCTTAGGTGGATCTCTAGAAACCTCGGACACAGCTCTCTCGCAGGGTGGGCTCTGGGTCGGGACGATCCGCAATCCTCACCGCCTCGTATGGATGCCTGGTCGCAGTCCGTCTCCTTCGTTGGCCTGAGGGAGTTGGTGGGAAAACCCGCGGCGTGTACACTTGAAGTCCGTCACGGCTGTGGAAGGGGGCAAAACTGGACCTTCATCTCCGGCGCATGGGGAAGGAGATTTGTCCCTGTTCGGGCGCCATTTATGTCGTAAATAAATTATTACGCGTTCTGAATTTCTATATATCAATATGATCATGCATGAAGCAAGAGGCTGAGTCCGTGGTATCAGGTTCAAAAGGGCTTTATTCAAATAACTCGAGTTATAGGGAGAATAGTTCCATCACCACAAGGGATCAGGACCAGGATTCTCAAAAAGATATTCTCAATATTCTCTTCACAGAGTACAGTATAAATATGTTTGTAATAATATACGTATGCAAGAGTGCTTCAGGCGGAGCAAGAGAGAATGAGATAAGAGCATGTGGGTGTGTAAGTAGGCGTGAAGGTGGGCGTCCACTTGATGATAATAGGTAAGTGTCATAGGTGGGTGGATGCCTGGAGGGGGTTGCGTGATCAGCTGGAACTTTACTGGAACTTTGCCTTACTTGTGCTCAACTCGAGCATGACGTTTAACTGACGTGTGAAAGGGTTGCTATGCAACTGGGGAGTCTGGAGTCTGAAAATGAGGCCTTCAGTGTCAGGGCGACCAGCACATCTTGTATTATCTGATATCTAAAGTCTGGAGCAGGGACTGATACGTGACATAGGTTGCCCATCACCAAGGGCCAATGTGGCATTTATTTCTTCGTTTACTGCTGAAGTCTTACATGGGGGCTATGGGCTTTTCACTGACGTGAGCTTTGTAATCGCACAAAAAGAGACAGAAAGGCTAGGCTTTCTCCTTTGCAGATGGGTCATGTTTATCCCTCCTTCTCCAGGCAGGAATGTGGTTTCGGTAGGAGTAAGCAGATAACCGTGCTCAATACTGTCTCGGACAGGGCCCCTTTGGCTGAGGCCCAAGTGTGCAAGGCCAAGGATACGCAGCTACAGCTTTCAGAGCGTTCTGAGGCCTGAAACCTCTTTTCGGCTCTGGCTGGGCCACAATAATGGAAATGCGGGAAAACATGATGCAAAACGTGTAGGCCTCAGAGCAGAATTGTCGTTTCTCTCATGGGAGACTGGATTATGGCAGGCCACGTTATAACATAAGCATCATGATAGACAGGCCATGGAGGGGAAATACATAGGCTACATGTATGTGCACATGAGTGGTGGGGAACACACGGGGACACATAGGCCTCATGATATTTTATTTTCCTCAGCCCTCAGACCCCTAACTTACTGTCTATGGACTTTTTCTTGTATTTATCTTAAACTATGCTTTCTCATGTTTAAATGTGCTGTCCTTCATCATACAGTAGTTTTATGATAGTGTGTTACCCATGATCTAATTGTATATACTGTCTTTTTATACTGCTTTGAATTGTACTTTTATGGTCCTTGGGGGGTAGTGGTGGGCACTCTGAGTGTGCATACGGTTTGGCCGGCCATCTTGGGCAGGCCAAAGAGTCATGCTTCACTTAACATGTTCTGCACCTGGCTGTATTGTACAGCCTGGGCGGAGAACATGCACAGGCTCCCAATTCCTGTCTGAGCACCGAACTAGGGTGCTCAGGTCAACCACAACGCTGCGGTCATGATGGTGACAGCAACGTCATGATTGGTTAGAGGAGGGAGCCTGGGTGATTCCTGCTTCAGGGAGCCAGAAGAGAAGAGGAAAGAGAAAAGGACAGAGGAGAGGCGGTGGTCAACCATACCATGTACGGTTATTTTTTTCCCTCCTCCCCGCCCCATCACTCTCATACGATAGCAACCGTCACTGGTCACCTGATTATTTCATATTGTTCAATAAGCGGACAAACAACATCATGGATGGCAAACGTTTAGGGGGCATGGGGGCATTGGTGACCACTCAATTACATGCAGTGATGAAGAAACTGAAAACTAAGTCACCAGGGGCTCTCGATCGATATTAGTGATCTGTGTATTATGTATAAGAAATTGGTTTGGTTTAATGTTTCTCAAAATGCTAAAAAGAATAACTTTCAAGATGAATTGAAACTTTTGAAAACTAATTTGCATTTTTGGGGGCCTAAATATCAAAATGCACATTGGCTCCGGGGGACGATCTGATTGTAACATTAGACCTGCAGGAGCTTGAGGATCTAAGATCTGTTAATTGATGGCAGCTTGTGATATCCTCCAGGGAGAATACCATCTAGGGAGCTTCTTCTCCAACACTCAAAAACTGAGGGAAGTTTTATTAGTTCTGTGTCTGGGGCACACTAATTGCGGCTCTCTGCGTGACCAACCTGCAGGCAAAACATGTAAAATGGAAAGTGCAGGAATCTGAATGATTTTGTATTTGTTGCTCCAGAACTCTTTTCATGTTGTAGAAATTTCCATTTAATTGGTTTTAATGATACTGGCCGTCTATCCATGTCAGTATCTGATGTGCTACTCAGTGGTAAAGAAAGTCTATTTTCCGAATTTAGCTGCAGTATAGCCAAAACTTTATAAAATGCAATGTAAATGTAAATGTTGTAGACTTGTAAAGCGCATAGCTGCCCCAGCAACGGGGCGTCCCGGCGCTGTAGACTGCTGGGGAACCCGTCCTGGCTATCCCTGTGAGATGGTCCCTTTCTGGATATCTCCAAGGTGAAACCAGGCATCCCCGGCATCTGTGGGGGGCCGTTGTAGAGATGAGGCAAGCTTAATGCCCAGAGTTGCCGAGTGTGTTCCTGGTTAGAGTAGGTACCGAGGCGAGAATTATCGAGTCCGTTTTGACCCTGGTCCACAACCCTGCCGCGTCGGGAATTGAACCCTGGTCCCTGGCCGATTCTCTGCTTACGGCTCTGCCGCCTCTAACTAGTGAGCCACACTATGCAATATTCTGAATCTGCCCTAAACACACTAGTTATACCCCAGAACCTGATTGAAATAAAACCAGTTGGCGAGGAAATGAACCCTCTATGCTCATATGAAAATACAATAAGGCAGGTCACAGACTATTTTCAGATACACCTGAATAGCCTTCAAATTGAAAAAGAGTAAAACAAAAAAACAGCCTCATGATTATTAAGAAGAGCAAACAATCATTTAAACATAAAATCCCTTATAGGACAAAAACAGCAGTACCTCAGGACTATGAAAAAAATGGACTTAATTGAAAAGAATCCGAAGAGATGTTGAATATAACTCAGTCAGGTGATTCTCGTCTACTTTGGCCGAGGAAAGATATGAGTAGGTACACACAGTATCAGTCTCTCGAGTGACAAATAACAGAATCTTTTTTGTTCAAATGTTTACCGTTTATGGGACTTTGGAGTCCCTTTGGGGGATGTTTTCGTGTAGTTCTCATGACGAGCTTCTGGAGTTGATGGAAGCAATTGTTAAAACTATTAAGTCAATCAACCGCTTCAGAGCAGCTGGACCTTACTGCATCACCACATTTGTCTGCATGAGAAATCCTGATTGGTAGGCACAACATTTGTACTCCCTCGACAGATGGATTCTTTTAAATGGCGTAATTCCTTCTCCCGGAACGGTCCCATAATTAAGCATTTTAATAGGTAGTAGAAATTATCCTGCATGTTATCGTTTTATCTCATTCATGGATATGGCCAAAATATCTTTTCAAAATTTGTTTTGGAAAGGCTTAATAATTGGTCTGCAGAAAAAACGCTTCATCCCAAAAACAAGCTGGTTTCCAATGTGGTCAATCCATAATGGACCAATGTGTCGTGCTTTGGGATGTGGCTCTGAGATTTATTACGGCCAAGTGGATTATACATTGTTGGTTTGTAGAGTTCAAAGCTGCTTTTGATTTAATTGATCGCTCTCAATTGTGGTCCAAATTGGTGAGCTGAGTGATTCCTCTTGGGCTTATGTTAAATGGGATTTTAGCATCCAAAATACTGATCAGAAACAGGTAAAGACAGGGTTGTTTGTTGGCTCCTATATTGCACTGTCTATTTTTGTCTGAGTTTGCAGAGTTATAGTCTAAATCACATTTTTTTCACCCAAAATTAGAAGCTCTCATATTGGTTCCCTCTTGTTTGCTGATGATCTTGTACTACAGGTTCAAACTCTGATAAGACTTCAGAGGTAAACTGATGCTCTAAAAGCCTGTTGTGATGTCAATAAACAGAGACTCAATGCTGACAAAGAAAAAATGATGTGTTTTGGCCAAGAAAATATCAACCAATAATGCTTGCAGGCAGGAACGAAAATGGAGATGATTAGGAATACCAATTTCTGGGGCTGACTTTCATCTCCACCTTTTCCTGGAGCTCGCATTGGTGGAAAACAAAGTGAATGAGCTAGGGCTGCTAAGGTCTCTATCACCCTGGCAGCCCTCGCTCCTTTCAATAACTTGCATGGGAGCTTTTCATCCAGAGCTCTTGTAAAACCAGTTGCATTTGGTACCATTAGTGCAGTATGTCTGTGAAATTTTATTGCTGAATAGGAATTTAAAGTATTCGAAAGTTAAAGGCATGGTAATGAAAAAGCCCCATCCCTTCCAAGCTGTGCAATGCAACAAACTAACAGACTAGAGCTGGGAATCTGCTTTTAGGATTTATTAACTAACATACAGAAAGGAACTTGATCGTACAAAGCTTTCTAAGATTTGTCTTTAGGACATCCTCGATGGTTTATGCTGGGACACTGATCAAGCATATTAAAATATGTGTTTTCTTTATGATTGGCTAACTTTGCACCCAGGAATGACCATTACATTAAGGAAAAAATAGGAAAGAAATCAGCATCGTTTCAAAGCTTGAGTCTAAATCAAGTTTATTTGAATGAGAAATCCCCTGAAGCATTCACACAAGATTACCTCGGCTCACTAAACACTGTAAAATAGATGATGTTCTTCCTAAATCCACCTAATAGAAATGCCCTGTCTAGAATAAGAAGGGGGTAATTTAGGTGAAATAGGAGAATTTCATGTGGAGTATTAACTAAAGCTAAAGATGGCAAATGCATTGTTTAATAATTCCTTTGACGGGGACTCATATTGTGTTGGGCTACGGTCTGTTTTTAAATATAAGGGGTCCATTTGATGCATTTCGTTTTTTTAAATATAACTAACTCACACTGCAGCAAATATACTTTTTTTTAAAAAGATCTATTTATGTAGCCTACACTGTAGCAAATGCTATAAGCACAGCGAGATAAATTATTTTGACATGAACTTGTAATGTCAGTATTTAAACAGCTTACTCTATAAAATAATTATCAAATACATTTTTGTGTACTTTCAATTTGTAGCTCAACTATTTGTGCAGTACATAACATGTATACACACACATACATAGTATATTCGCAGATGTGAATAGTGTGATATGCTATTTATTACCATTGTTAAGTGTTGGGAGGGGGCATGACTCACGAGAGGTGAAATCTCAAGTAAATCATGATGCTCCATCCCTCCCTTATCAATGGTTATACATTAAATATTATACTGTGTACATCGGGTACAAAAGGCATTTAACAAAGTTGCTTCATATGTATTTCTATATTAAATTTTTATTTGGGGGTAATTATCTTGAAAACAGTTTTCATGAAATGGTTGCTAACAATGGCCACTGACTGGAATTAAAATGTTTAGGTTAACCTTTCCTGGGTAGATTGTGGATTAAACATTGGAATATGGCAAGGCCCTAAGGATTTATGAAATGATGTGGCTGTACTCCTTATCAGATAACTATTTTTTAATGACATTTGCCACATAAATGACATATGTGACCGAAAAAAGTTATATTTAGCTGACGTGGGTGAAAAAATTACGTATAGCGAATGTGCAACATAATTTGGCTTTTTGACCAAATAATTTAGATAACCGTTCCCCTTAATCCTAGTAGCTGTGACAAAGGTAACGCGCAGCAAAATCATTTGTGGCTGTTGTTGTGCTGAAGAAACCTGTATTTTACAGCACACCCTGAAATATGTCCCATATTTCACAGTTCCCTGTGAAATAGGGATTTTCAGACCACTGCATTTTGTGCAGTGAAAGCACCCAAAAGTCACATTCGCAGCATGAAGGCCACATAAGAAGAGTGACATCACATAAACAACAAGAGAAAAGCTTGAGTTGTCTAAGATGTCTCTCAGAACCCTGAAGTGAAAACATCCCCGTGATTAACTTTTTACCCAGCTATACTTTAATGTTAAGTATGACCCTGGCATCATCTGCCCTAGCTGTCAACTGCTTCCCAGGGGCAGAGAAGTAATGGAGAGCCATATATAGTATAAGTGCTCCTCTCTGTCCCAAATGTAGGAAAATAAAATAAGTGTGCTCCAGACAACGCACCCACCAACCGCCTTTAGGCCCTTTTGTGATACACTACCCCGCTCTCGTTCCGAAGCTGTGGTCGCTGCCCAACATCAGTACAGAGAGCCAAGCTGCAGTGACAGGCTCTCAGAGAGATTTGTCAGAGCAGGATGAAATTCCGTTAACACTAGAAACAGTGGGTAAATGTTTTTGCAGAAGCTTCCCGCACCAAAATCTTCATGTTACGGTAAATACTCTGCATTTTTCCCCACAATAAATATCGTCATGTTTAACCTGCCAGATTTATCACAAAACTCAGAATTGGGATATGTGTGGTAACAGCAGTAACTGCACATATCACAATTAACTGGGCCAGTCATTAGGAGGGCCTAAGAATTGAACGTCTATATACAGACCTACATCTCTGAATTGCTCAGTGGGTTAAGCGTCCACACCAGAGATCTCCTTGGACCTGCAAATCACATTGGAACCCTTTTGTGGTCATCTCAGACATCCATAATGTCTGGGTCAGCTGTGCAATATGACCACGAAAGAAAGATAATTCAGTTTTAGGCAAGCAGCACTTGATATAATGGATAGGCCCTGGTCGGATTTGATGTTTGTGGGAGGTTGGTCAAGGTACGGATTCCCACAAGCCGGCTTCCCTCACAAGCTAGAATTGTATATTGTATAGAATAGAAAATAATTGTGTTTAGCCACACTTTGGAACTCTTTACCGGAGAAGATATGCAAACCTAAAGAGGAATTGAGTTTCATAAAGCCATTAAAATCTTCGCTATTTGTTTAAACCAGCTAAATACGATCTTGAAAATAGCTACATAGCGATGGGAGGCCCATCTGGGCAGCCATGCGCTTTAAAAATGTCCAGATTAGACTGAACTATACCAAACCCAATTACTAATTATCCCAGTTTTCCATTTATTCATTATTTTACACATAAATACAGATAGAAAACAATAGGTCTCCTTGTTTGAATTTATGTTTTTGGAATGGAAATTAGATTTTCTTTTAAGTGTCTCTGCATGCTGTCAGTCATGACTGGCAGGCCAATAAACTACGTACACTGACAGCAGATGGATTTACAGGGATGAGAATTCGTAATGATGGCTACAGGGCTGCAGAGAAGCAACTGTGGTGGTATCAGAATATTAATCTTTTGAGGCGAGTTGAGTTTACTGAATGTGGCTAGTTAGTGACTAAAATCCTATAGACAAAGTGTCTTCAAAGTATCTTTATTAGTTAAATACATGTAGAAACATACTAGATACAATTTCAGTTTTCCTTGACCAAAATATACATGTGTGCCAATTAAACTGTTAAAACTATCATAAAACCAGGAACCCTAATTTTTAAACAAAGGCCCAAAAACAAACTTTTGTGACAATCTAGGGGTATGCAGCTTAGATGCCATTAATGGCGATTTGCCGCAGGATTTAGATTTGCAAACACTTTCATGATCGATTTATTTTTGTTAAAATTACATTGTTTGTTACAAGAATCCGTGTGTTTTCACGAAACGCGTTTTTGCGGATTTATTTTTAGAGAATTGATCCGCATTGTACGGAATTGATTCATTTTTTTTTATCATACATTTGTTGGATATTGTCACTTTCTCGAATTTAACATTTTCAGCTGGTGGGAGGACTGGGGGTGCAGTGGCGGGGGGTCGTGAGCGAAGAACGTCACTGTCTAAAATACGACAAGTCTGCTTTTGGGCGGGTGCGATTAGTTCGCACAACATCACAACTGCAAGCAAAGGTGAACAATTAAATGTGTCAGAAAAGTGCGAACCGTTTGTCTTATTGTACCGACCAGCCGGGAGCAGAGTTGCGCGGATGTATGCACTTTTCTTTTGTCTGCTCGCTCCCTTATAAATCTCACGGAGTGACAGTGGCTTCACTCAGTTCCATTCTGTAATACCTATCGCATCTGAAAATCCTAATGTGCTTAAAAATTGAGCTGGCATTTTGGTCAAAGTGGATGTCATCATGTAATAAATAAAAAAAGCGTCAGGAAAGCATGTTGTGCCTGTAGTACTAAAAACTCAATAAAGAAAGTAGTGCGTACCGACTTAAAATGATGTATCGTATAACAGGGAGAGGAGTTGGCCTAACTGCTAACAAACATTAATGTGTCTTCATGTAATGCAACTGGTGCTATGTAAAGCGCTCTGATACCCGATTCGGGTCAAGATTGCGCTATATAAAACTCTGTAAAAAAAAACAAAAAAACAACAGAAGTAAAAGGGCCAGTGGGCATTGGAGGTTACAAATGAAGACAAGGCCGTACTAAGGCGGGACAAATAGGCCAATTACTGAATCAGAAGTCAGCATTTACGAAGGAAAAAGACACGAGCCAATGAAATATATGGGCGCAGAATGGGCAGGGCTTCAATACTCCACTACAGCAAGTCTTGCAGAGCAGCGCATGCGCGCTGACTCAGGCTCGACCTAAAAATGTAGGAGTAGGCTGTGGACCACTGCCTACTCTAAAAAACAGTTTTACAAACTTTTCTCTTTTTTTGTATATGCATCCTATTTTCCTTTCAATAAAAATGGGCTGCACTTTAAAAAAATGAGTTATTTAAAAGCAAATATATATCTACTGACCACAGCAAGCCTACATCCCTGTGATGGAATACCAACCCAATGCAATTTGGTATTTTGTGAACCAACCCGTTGGGGTGGAAAACTAGGGTGAAAAAGGAAATCTTCACCCTGAACACACTGCTAACTACCGCTCAATTAGATTACTTCAGCCCTGGAATTTATTTTTGCCAGACAGCTTCTCTGATTGTAAGTGATCCCCACCAAAATAGTCAGAAGGCAATGCATCTAGAACAAGTAATTTGTTTTTTATGTCATTATTTTATTGCTAGAACGCCTAATTGTTATATTCCAGGAGAAAGTCACATAGTAAACAATACTGCCAGAACATATGGGGTCCTGGGGAGCATAAGTCACACAGCTTGCCCCTTCTGGCAGGTCTGGCCAGAATGGGCAGGGACATAACTGGTGCTTGAAAGGACTGCTGCACCCCGTACGAGGATATTACATGATTCATTCAACAGTTACATGATGTCTGATGTGGTAGTTATTTTTGAGTAATAAAATAGTTAAAGGGTGTCACGATTTATTTGATCCGGGGTTTATTTTTATCCACTCCCGAAATAGAGAAGTGGGAAAACAATGCAATGTTCTCTGGGCTAGTAGAGGGAAAAAAAGGTATTTATGAATCTTGCATCGTTGTAGATTTTGTACTTTTCAAAGGTTACCATCACACTCCCTTTCTACAAACTGTAGAATGCACTTTGGTCAAACCATGAGCGCCTCAGACGTTTCTATCCTAAAAAAAAAGCCAATCTCCGTACTGCAAGAGGCTTACACTGCCCTGAAAGCTGCAAACTAAACCAAGCGTTATCTTAAATAACGGATAATACTTGCAGGACTGCTTACCAGTTGGATGCAATTATTTGTAAAAGCAAACAGCCGTTGTTGTGGTATAAGGCACTGAGAGGAGCACCACATCAAGGCTTAAAGAACAGCTCTCAATCAAGTATTTTCTCTTTATGATAGTTTCCTAAAAAATTGTAAATTAAATTGGTTATGGCCAGTATGAAACACAGGCACTTAAGGCCTAGGGCACAGCAGGGAAAAGTGCGAGGCCATAATGAAACGGAGTAACTTGTTGTTGTGAACTTGAAGTAGTGTATGTAGTCAACCTTTTCAGGTTCAGTTTCACCCCATTCCTCGGTCTCCTCACCGCACGTGCTTGAAAGCCCGTTCATTACCTCTTCCTTTTAGGAGTATTGTGCCAAAAGATAGGTTTGCGATTAGAAACATAACATGAACTCCTCCTCAAAACGCAAAGTAAAGAATACCATAAAACTGAAAACATTTATTGAGGATACCAAGTGTTTTGAATTCCATCCCTGCACAGAATTAAATACATTTCACTATGACCAAACATTACTTCATCCACTTAACGTAAAACATGCAGTTGATGATTAGGTTATGTAGGCTGATAGTAATCGAGGAATCGTCTGGCATTCTTAGAATGCAGGTTCTCAATGTTTGAACTTTCCAACATGAAAACAATAGCTTTTCTTTTCACCATTACACTTCCTTCAAATCAAATACAGTTTTAAGAAAATAAATGTGCGCAACTGCTCCACGAAATACAAGAATGTTAAAGAGCGAATGATGCAGAAATAACTAGTGTTCTTCATACAGTCGGACGTTAGCAAAAATTACTACAGAAATCTCACCATTTTGTTGTTAATAGCAAAGCTTTGCTTAGTTTATAATATGAGCATCAGATTGCACACGTGCCATAAAACACACAGTACTGCTTAGCATTCAACTAAAAACAACCAAACAGAGCAAGTGCCGCGTCTCGCTGACATCCAGGCAGGAGGAGATGCAACTCTCACATGGTGGAGGTGAGCAGAGGATGTAATGTGGCTTGCAAATTTTCCCCGCTCTGCACATATTTGATCTTGCCCCTACAGTTGCCGCTGTTCACGTCCTGTATCAGCCACATAGTATAGGGAACCTAGCACCATTTAGGTAAATTCATTGAAATTGCTAAAGCACCACCGGTGCTCCTTGACACCTCTTATGTGGGAGCCAACCATAAATCCATTTAGAAAGTACACTACACACACAGTTATAGGACATACACATTTTTCATCGCTGTTAAGAAAATATTTATTCAACTAGTGGGATGTCGGAATCATTGTGATTTTCTGACTAACTGAGATACTGTTAAAAAATAGATAATTATGCAACCAGGCCTGCTCATAGTAACAATTTAACTAGGCATTCCGAGCCTCCTAATTAGTCAAAGTGAACAACATACTTAAAACAGAATGCTTCTAATTAATAGTGGTGTTCAGGTCCCAACTGAACACAAGCATTGGCAATGCCAACATGTCAGACTTATAACTGAAAATTACTTTTGAGCTTAGGCACTCAATAACTCACCACATTCACTCGTCATTCATACTTGCAATCGTGAATCGATTCATCTATCCACTCGCCCATTCTTGCATTCATCCACGATAACACACAAACTCAACAAACAGATCTACAACAACTTAAAAGAATAAAATTATTAAAAAAAGGAATGCTCGCTTATCAATGTCAAGGGCTCTATGGAGAGAGAAGCTGCGTCATCCTCGTTGGGCTTGCAGAGCCTGCAGGAGGCACGTATCGAATATGCAGACCTACTGGAGCATCTCCGGGTGGTGGACTATAGTACACACGAACAAAGGCACACACGGAGGCGGAAAGAGCGGGAACGTTGCCTACCCAATTAATCTGGGATCCCCCTCACGATGTTGCCTATACTTAACATCCGTACCCCACTATGTGCTTGCGCGAACACTCAACTTGAGATAAATGACACCTTCCGGGAATACTAGGAACATTTATACATGGCCCGCAAATGATAAACCCCCATGCAATAAATGACTTCCGTCATGCGCTACAGCTACCCCAGTTAACCAAGTCAAAGAGCCACTTGGAGCACTGATCTTGGTAGCAGAACTCCGAGAGGCGATCAGGGACCTACCCCGCAACAAAACCCCAGGATTAGATGGCTTCCCCATGGAGTTCTATGCAGCTTATACCACAAAATTGGTGCCCTGACTCAAGAACCTGTACTGCATTGCACTAGAGAGAGAAGCCCTACCCCAACCACAATACAAGTCCTAGTAACATTACTACCGAAACCGGGCAGGCACCGAACTGATATCACAGCATACAGACCCTTGTCATTTCTAAACACAGATTATAAAATACTGAGTAAAGTTCTGGCGAGCCGCCTTCACCCCTTTTTCACAAAGCTCATACATGTGGATCAGTGCGGGTTTGTGCCCGGCCGAAGTACATCACTAAATATCCGCAGACTATATCAAGTGATGTGGGCACTTCCTGACCACCTTCCCAATACAGTATGTCTTTCTTTAGACATACGCCAGGCTTTTGACACCCTTAGCTGGCAGCCCTTGCAAGATTCGGAATTCTTGGTGGATTCCTTAGATGGGTCAAGCTACTATATACTTCCCCAACAGCACGGGCCCGTACAGTGGCACACATATCAGGTCCTTATAAGATTCAGCGGGGAACATGGCAGGGATGCTCACTATCTCCTATTCTAGTCATAATGCAATTAAAGCCCGTTGCACAAAAGCTGCGATATGATGCGGTCACTTGGGGGTTTCCAATTAGGACAGACACATGCCCTATCCCTATCCCTATCCCTATATGCTGACAATATTATACTATATCCAGAGATCTCCGGTGCGGGTTCCAGACTATTGCCCAGATATTCACCCAGATTCACACAGTCTTCGGACTGGCCATCAACTTCAATAAATCGCTTGCATACCCCTTTAAGGAGTATTTTGCACCACAAGCAGTCCCCTTTGGAGGTGAGGAGATGATGGTTGCCCCATTACCTTTAAATACCTGGGAGTACAAGTGTATAGAACCCAGCTGGACATATTAGATGGAAATCTGCAGAGAATGATCACCTCTCTGCGATCCCAAACCACTTTTTGGACATAAATCTCATTATCGGTGGCCGGACGCCAGGCCATTGTAAAAATGGTCATGCTACCGCAGGAGCTATATTTATTTACTACTCTATCAATAATGATCCAAGAAACAACCTTCAAAATATTAAATAAAATACTGATTGATCTAATATGGGGCACAGGGAGGCGCCGAGTCAGCCCAGCGAAACTTCAATTGCAGGCTGACGCTGGGGGCATGGGAGCCCCAGACTTTAGGGCCCACTGTATGGCGAGCCGCAATTCACAGAAGTGGGATATACTCCTGACATGTTTGCATGTGAAGCGCTACACACTATTACGTTCTGGGGGTAATGCAATGACCACACCTCCACCATTACTGAAAGTGGCGTTGGCATATTGGAAACAATCCTTGAAATACATAGCACCCACCACACCGTGTGCATCCAACATTCCACTACCGGGGCTCCCAGGGATGTCGAATTCCTAGAGCCCGACGCCCAGGACATATTATTTGGGGTCAAGGGCAACAAGATTTCATGTGTATGTTGTCCTTGGGACAAGTGGACCCAGCCCCCTGCAGCACAAACCCATTGGCTGCCAGTTTGCAGTACATTATGGATCAGGGAAGGGCACTGTCTGCAGTTAAGGTAATATTTTTGTCCATATGCTAATGCTGTTCAAACATGTATTTATGGTTAATTAATTGAAAGCCTTTGTTATTAGGGTATGTAAATGTTGTAAGCTCTGACTGCACTACTGATAGTTGTTCCAGTACAAAAATGTGTAATATGTTCTCAAGGTTTAGCAATATAAGGCTATCTATAAAGCTCCCAGAATGCTCTCAGATTTGATGCAAATATTTGCAGCAGCTTGAAAGTAAGATTGATGATTCTATGCCTTAAAAAAAAATGTTCGTAAAAAAATGAAAGCAGGAAACATTTTTTTCTGCTAAACTACTGTAAAATTTCAGGTATCATTTCTTTGCATTATCATTTAGTAACATTTGTTGATGCATGCTAGTATTTCCCAAAAATATTTGTAATTGAAAATCAGTGTAACCAGTTTCAAAAAGATTATGGGAAACAAAAATAAACCAGCATTGGCAAAGCCCGTAGGTCTGAAACTGGTGGTCAGCTTTTTAGTTTTGTCAATGTGTGACTTGTTGTGGCATGGTTTTTGTAAAACCTCATTGGTGTGGGAGCTGCCGGGCCCTCACCATTATAACATACATTGGCAAAAGCAAAAATTGTTTTTGGTCTCAAAATGCACACCCTGCCACAGTAGTTAGAGGCACTGAACAAAACTACTTTGTGAGCCGATGTGATCTTTGTGAATGAGCAGAATGCTGTCACTCACAGTGAAGCCAGCCGATACAAAGAGAGAGACAGAAATGTAATAAACACAACAGGTCTTGGTCAACCCCAGACCAAATTAGGGGCCCAATTATTAAAGAAAGTCTCAAAAGTGCACCCATGGTATATGTCCTAGCATTAAGTGCAGCTATACAGCTTTCATGAAGTCCCAAGAATTTAAAGAAGAAGGACAAGAAATAGTACTCCGAGAAAATATTTGTGAACTGCATTTTAGCATGAGCAAATTTGCATGTAGAGTTGCCCATGTGTAAATCTGAGTGTTTGCAAGTTCACTTTCCCTCCAACTACTTTTTTCCCAACTCTGGAAGAAGGTTTACGTTTGCCATTGTCAGGAGTAAATTTCCAACATTTCTCAGTATGGGCAAAGATTAGAGAGGAGTTGTTGAAAACCCTTAAAACATGCAATTTAGTAGGTTTGCACGGACTCAAAAGGTCATTCTAACCCTGGAACAACTGCTTACCACTACCTTCAGCCCCAGTATGTAGATCTGCGGAAACGTGGCAACATAAGGGGATTGCACGTATTTAAACACTACTATGGTATGATCCCTGGCATAATCAGAGAGGCTATATCAGACCTCTTATATAATGTGAGTGCTGCCATAATTTGTCGTCGCGCTACATGGCACCAAAGGGACAAGTGGAGTTTGTTACAGGACAAGAAGATTTATGAAGCATTCTGCCCCATGGACAAGTTCATATTTTATTACATTCCACACCCCTGGGGGCTCCCCACTGCTGCTGGTGTACTGACACGCTGTCAACTCTCCAGATGGGAACAGGATGGAGTGTCCACTGTCGGAGCACTATTTGGGGATGGCACCCTACTCAACCACACCGACTTTGTACACGAACAAGGGCTCCCAAGCATGCTGTTTCTATTGCATGCCAGCATAATACGATATATTAAACGGGATTGGGCTCCCGAACGGGCGGAACCACCAACACATTGATACATTTGTTACACCTAATGGGCACTGGCAGGCATCTGATGAAGTGGTTAAACCAAGTTGTATGGGCACATGTACCCTCACCCATTGGTGCTTTACGGGCAAAATGGGACACAGACATAGGCAAGGTCCTAACAGACAAAGACTGGGCTTCCCTTCTCGCTTACCCAAAGAAAGTCTCCTGCAACTCGCAATTCAAATGTTATCAATGATAACCCAAAGAGCATACCTCACACCACATCGACTACACACAATGTTTCAGGTGGTGGCAGCGAACTGCCCGAGATGTACCGAGCAGGATGCTGATCTCCTCCACATGTTGTGGTCATGCCTTGCCCTTTATACCTACAGGACACAGATAGTGCTCACACTACAAGAGGTGTCTGGAGGTCACGCATGAACTACAGCCAAGGCTTGCCCATTAGACCTTTATCCGCGCCCTAAAGGTTACAAAGTACATGCAACATTTGTAGATCTAACGCTTATATTGGTGAAAACACCTTATCACTAGGCGCTGGAAGGTGGCGAAACCGCCTGCGTTCCTGGACTGGAAGGAGGAAGTAGAGTGAAGTACCCATTGCCATGTTCTGGGATTTGCTGATGGAGACTTTGGAAAGCCCTAGACATAGGTGCACTCCACCTACAAGCAGATGAAACACAAGGAGCCACACATGAGAATTAGTATTGTCCTGAGAAGCACATAGAACCATGCACTAGACCCGCAATGGTACTGGGGCTGCGAGATAAAATAGATGCCTGAATACGCCTTCCCATCTATCGAACCTTGCACACCATCAATTCTATTCTAGGCCAACCACTATGCCCACACGATGGGGATTGGGCAAGATGCTCCCTTCAGTAACTGTTTATTATTGAGACCACACACGTTAGTTAGTGATTGGGCGGGGGGATTTATTTTAGTATTACAAGATAACGGATTTGCACAATACATGATTTCTACATTGTTGCTCTGCTCCCTGGCAACTCTGACACAGGTCTAACGTTAAAGGATGTGATACTCAAATGTTTGTTCCTAATCGTGCAATGGTTTCCATTATTGCATGTAGCTAAATAATGTACTTTATGCTTTAAGTCAACGACTGACTGTACTTAGATATGACCCTGTATATGTGCATATCTTCGCTGTAAAAAAACTCAATAAAATCTGATATAAAAAAATATAAGTCACGGGAATTTATGTGATTGCAGTTAACATTATGTAAAAACAGCAGTGAGCGGCTTTCTGGGAATGGTATTGTGTATAGTGATTAGTTGCTTTACAAATCAAAGATGACCGACATGATGCTTTGCAAACGAGGCGGCCCTTTTAGTACAGTAAAATTAGGATATACTGTGGAAACTCTTATTATAAGATGGGCAACCAATTCAAAGGAAGTGGCAGTGTGAGGCTCACTGCAGATGCAATGCTGGCCGGCGGAGGTCGCGGCAGGCGTGTAGTGGAGTTTAAAAAGGGGGAGGGGGGAGGGGCGGGGGGGGGGGCAGAAGTACCTGATCACCACATCTCTCCTCCACCATCTCTCCCCTGGAGCCGGAACAGGAAGGACCCAGGTTCCCCTGATCCAATGCAGCATTGTGATTGGTTTGAGTGCTGTGGTTTGCCGCTCAGCCAGGAAATGGGAGCCTGGGCATGTTCTCCACACAGGCTGTGATGTAGCCTGCGTGGAGAAGATGCAAAGTGCGCTTGACGGTTGGGCCAAACAGTCATGTGCATTTAGAGTGAGCAAACTACTTCTCCCCCTGCTCCTCTGTCATCGAAGCAGCCCCGCCCACAAACCTGCCGCAGCAGGAAAACATAAAATGATAATAACTTTGAGTTATCATTTAATGTTTCATTTATTTCACTGCTGCAAAGCAGTGGGGCGACGGTCCTCTGCCTTAGCAGAGGAACCGCCACTGTGCAAATGAAATGAGCAGCAAGAGAGTGGACCAGTAGCAGTGTAGGATGGGGGAGTGATAGGCTCGACCTCAAAAAAAGATAAATGAATAAAATAAAAAAGGATAAGAAAAAAATGAAGAGAGATCTATAAAAGGTGAAAATTGAAAACTAAGGAACTTGCCTACCAAGTCTAGTGCTGAAGCAGACTCATTTGCATGTGGATGTGTACACATGTGATTAGGAAAAATGCAATGATTCACAGGGCAATACGGTCAATGATTGAATTGGGCTCACCCATGCACAATCTCACAACCTTCAAAACCCACCGTTTGTCAGAGGGGGTAACCACACCAAATCCTGTGCCTAACATGGTAATCAATGTGGTTCCATGTATCAAAATTCCAACAATCTCTCCTTCAAGATAAATTGGCTTTCTAATTGATTTTCACTACTGTCTTGTTGTGAATGTTCGACCATCAACAGATCAGACCATTGGCTTCTGACATTTTTCAAAACGAAGCAACAAGCCCTCTATTCTTTAACATTGGCTGGTCATTGTAACAATACCATGCCTGCGATATTTAACACAACCATACTCAAAAACAACTAAAATACCTTTTTTCAGAGAAAGCACACTCCTTCTGCGCAATCAAAAGCCTATAGAGCGGAACATCAACATGTGCGCAGAGACGAGCACCTATCTCAGAACTGCTTCCAAAAGCACATATCATGAATGTAGTGACAGCTGCGCTGTTTAAACAGATCTAATGAAAGAGAGAACTTCGGTTTAAGATGCCAAATGTGATACATGCAATCTAGTGCTAATTTTCATTGCTTTTGGCGAACCAGAAACATGCCACCTCGCGACCACTTCAAAGAAGTTTGATAGAAAAAAAGTGTTATTGCCAAATACGTTCCGATGACTAAGATCTAAATTGGAAGGAGCTTAGTTCATGTGCCCAGGCAGCAATGGCAAGAGGAGAAAGTACCTGGCACCCATGTACTGTTTATGTAGTGGAAGGCAGCTCAAAACTGGTGGGAAGAGGTGGGTTCCCATGATTTTATGTGACTCTGTAGATGTGATTCTTGCTGCTTATTTGCAGTTAAAGGATTGTAAAAATAAAGTTGTTTTGTCGGGCTCACAAGGATGGATCGAGAGAGTACTACTGCAATATCTACCCATGTTTCTACTTGTTTGAATATTCATGCTGGTAGGTATTCGAGCCATTGGCCCAGAATAAAAGTGGATGGTACAGAATTCTTTTGAATGTTATCATATTTTAAACCCAAGTGCTTCAAAGGAAAAGCTACTTCTCTTCTTATTAGTGTACAATGCCTTCTTGTGTACGCTTTGTAATTTGTCAAGTACAAAGCAAAATAGTTAATTTATTACATTGCTCCATTAAAAACATTAATCCAACTTACATATAAATAAATCTTCTACCATACATTAAACCATTAAAATCGCTTAGCAAAACAATAAATAGTACCACCACCACATTTATAAATATTGTCTCAAATTTTACAACCGTCCTGAGTTTCATTAGAGCAGTGTCAACAATATGCACTTTCGTCTATTCCTCAGTGTTAAAGAGGTCTATCAGCTATTATCTATCAACTTCCTGACATTAAGACAGATCTAAAATATCAGCCATGTAACTCTTTATGACGGAGGCAAAACTGGTGAAGTAGGCATTTAATCTTCTAACAACCCCCGTACTACTACAGCATAAAAGAGAGCTAGCGACTGCCACTTTCCCATCACTTGTTCTTGTCCCGGGGCTGTCTATTGAGCATAGGTCTATCCACCACAAATCTTATATCACATGAGAGAATTGGACTAACAAAATCCCATTTTCAAAAGGAAACATGTATGCTGTTGAAAGAGAAATCAAATTTTGGTACATCTTTTGGAACTCTTCTAATAAAGACTGGCTTGACCACAGTGTAAAGGCACAGAACTTTCTACCAACTTTTTTACAGCAAGTGTAAGATATTAATAAGGCTGTGGCCCCCCGACATGAAACCATCTCCTTACCACAATTTTATGTTAGAGTTATTAGTTTCTATCAATATAAGCTTTATCAAGCCAAAAGCGAAGGACACTTGAATCCTACCACTCAGCGGAAGAAGGCCCAATTCCACCCTTATGTGAGGTATATTACAGCATAGTCAAAACAATCATAACCCTACTCTGAAATCATTATAGAGCAGAAGAAGCTGCAAATATAAAGTTGACTAGATACTATGCTACTTTCATAAACATGGATACATTTGTTCAGGGACACATTCTACATATGTAAACTGGAACTGATGATGTCACCCAGCCTGGGGTCGAAAAGTGGATGGATTGGGTGGTTAATAAGTCCTGATATATGTTTACTGGATTTCCCGTTCTTCTTAAAATTACTGACATTCATTACAAGACTCAAACTTCTCATTTTTGATAAACCTACAACTCTCACATTATTTTCTCCAAACACAATTATTCTGATTTTTGAGATGTTGAGAATCATTAAAGTCTCCTAAAGGAGAAGTCTGCATATATTATGTCTTTTTAGGGTTTTCGATAAGGCACAATACTGCCAAACATTTTCATGATATATAATAAAAACAAAACTGGGGTAAGAAGAAAACATGAAAAACCACCCAGCCAATCTTAAATAGTACTATTGAAGTACCATTCAAACCCAGATAAACACAACAGGAACTTATTTCAAACATTAATTGAATCAGCGCCAATAGCCCTTTGTTGATACCCATGTTAACTAGCTTTGAAAATAGCAATTATCCAGTAATAGAATCTGGGACGGTAAGACCGAAGGTCCGCTCTACTGCCTTTTTTAGGTCTTGCCTGGCGCAAGCAGCGCATGCGCTGCTCTCGCCATAGAGAGCACCTTTTGTAATCGATTCAGCCAAAGCTTAATGCACGCGCGTCCAAATGGACAAAGATGGCTGCTCTCGCCATCGGCAAAGCTAAACATGCACGCGTAGGGACAAAAAAATGCATGTGGACAGCCCGACGCCATCTTTGTGCACACGCGCGCGCATTTTTGTCCCTATGCGTGCATGGCGGTGTGCTTTCGATTTTCCATACAGGCTGAAGGGCCCGGCGGCAGTGCTGAGGAATCCGCCACGGCGCACGCAGCCACCGCTCGACCCCAGAAGCTTCCCGCGAGCATCGCTTGTTTATTAGTGCCAGGATACCAACCCAGGCAAGTTATGTGCTTTGCAAGTACACATAACGTAATTTAACATAACATACAAGTTATCAACACTCACAATGAGTGAGACTGGGAAGTCTCTGTATATTGTAATGGTAGACGAGCTTAACACGGAAGAACTTCTCTTAATAAGGCAACTAAGTCACCACTTTCGTGTACACAGACAGCTAGCAGTAAGTCCACGAACTACACCAATGGATGTTAAAGTACTGGGAAAACATAAATAATTAAAATTTGGTTTTATACTACATCACATATGCAGGACGTATAACTATTTCGTAACTGTGCTACATTTTTTCTGTTCAACATCTTCCTATAGAACCCTAGGACATATCGTTTTTTTTAAATGCAAGGAGCAGAGACCTGCAAAACGCTAGTTTTTGTTCTCCTTTTACCCACATCAACGGCAGCTTGCGATGCAATCTACATAGTGATGCTCATTAACGATGGCCGCCAGATTCCACCATATCTACCACTTAAGCCCTTCTCTGGTTCTGTCACCTCCATGAGTGTTTCCGGCAGGCTGTCCGTAGTGTGTGCAACTGGACTCTGTGACGTAATACCGCCACGCGCAACGAGTGCCGCCTCCTGTTTAGAACTTAGCGGCAAGCAAGAAGACACTGAAATCATGAACCAGCGCCAAAAGTAGATCCGCGAGCGGCAGAAGCTGCGCCGCCAGCTTCTGGCTCAGCAGGTGAGGGAGTCTGGCTTTCAGTCTGGAATGGAAGTCGCCGGGCGTTAGCCGCCGCTTATATACGTGTGATTTGCACCGAAGTCCAAGCAACGTAACAGGCATATGTCATTGCTTTTCTACTGCCCATCATTTGGAGGTGACACCATCATCTGATGGGCATTACTTTCATTTTGAGCGTATTGCCTTTTCGGAACTCATCTTCATGTTACAATGAAGCAATATCGCCCATTGACTAACCCAGCCTGCAAACCTTTTCCAAGAAAACGTAATCTTCTTTGGGATCAGTTTTCGATCATTCCTGATGTCGCCCTCTTTGCGGACTCAAACGGTTGAGAAAAAAAAGTAATTTAGCTCCCAGCATCGGTCCTGGCTGCATGTGGAACAAGCATTGGCATAGACAATTGTTCTCGCATTTGGGACCTTATAAGTATTTAGTTATGCAGCACAATATCATTGGTACAACAGCATCAACTGTTGCATGGCTAAATACTTATAATGGTCCCAAAAGCGAGACCTAGTGGCTATGCCAATGCTTGTTGTAAACTGTTGTAATATTGTCTTTCTTCCACTGGTCGGACACTTGATGCACTGTCATTATTCCGCTCGTCAAAATAGCAATAATCTCTGTTCACTATCCTGGACAGAACTTGCAGAAAATAAGAGCCAGTACGGCTAGGTCTGCAGCTTTGCTACCTATCTAATGACTCTGGGACTTAAAAACATTTTCAGTAACAGGGTTGTCTCCAAAATTCAAGATTGGTTCCAGGAACATTTGTAACATTAGTATACAATTAAATAATCTGATAAATGATGCACCCTTTCTGACATACGTGAAATGCTTACACATCTCTTCTGATCACAATTTCTAAGAGTATTACATTTTTATTGGAAATTCTCCCTTCAGAGTCTGACTTTTTTGTACCTTTTTTAAAACTATGCTGTCTTTTCCAACACTCAAAGCTTACACAGCTAATTACGTAGAATGTATTCACTTTCTTTCTTTTCAATATTACACCAATGTTCATTCAGACGTAAACTTCACCCACGACCGTTCCTTCCTGCCTGTTTTTGCTTTCAAAAAGGCGACAAATATTACAAAAGTCAGCTCCTTAAAGGTACTCATTTTATGGATTGAATAAACAATAGTATCAATAATACTTAGCAAATTATTAATAATACGAAGTGAACTGAAAACTAGCTCGAGGTTCTCAGGAGATAAGTTATATCAATCTATAATGCCATCCTTCTTGACTATCAGGTCTTTCTCACCCTTCTCTGATACAAGAGGCTGAAATCATCACAGCACCAGTGGTCGAAGTGGGGGGGAACGGCAGGGCACGGCGTGCCCCTACTTCTTCAATTCCAGCGATTCCGTTCCCCTACTTTTTTATTTTGAAAATGCGTCCCGGGACGCAAGAAATCGGCATGGCCTATAAAGCTCGGCGTTCCTGGCGTTCGAGGACGGGCGGCAGAGAAGTAACAGGACCCTGTCTTTTTCTTCTTACCCAGAGAAGAAAAATACAGTGTCCGCTTCTGCTCTGTAGCTTCAGCTGCCTTCCCCCCTCCCCCCAACTCTTTCCCTCTTCCCTCTCTTTCTGTCTAGCAGTTCTTCTCTTACTGAAAACCATGACTTCAAGACGGGGTTTTCACTCTCTTTCCTCTCCTTTCTCTTATTTCCTCCCCTGTGAAATGGATCCAAAAATGAAAATAATTTTTGCTGGAAATGTCGTATTTTAATTCCAAAGTGCAGCATCTGGAATAAAAGGTTAAAAATAAGAAAAATAACGAAGTAAAGTAAGACAGACAGGTAGCCAGAGGGCTAAGAAAAAAGTTCGGGGGGGGGGCTTAATCTTTAAGCAATAGGCAGAGTGAAGCTGCAGGGGCTCTTAGAAGGGGTGAAACAACAGAGAGGCCTCATTAACATGCAAATGGTCTTTAAAAGACCTGTGAAGTGCTCGGGTGCGGCTGTCTGGGTGCCCGAGAAGCTGTCTCATCTCGGGCAGCCACACACGAGGTGGGGGGGAGTTGGGGGGGGGGGGGGCGGCTGAAGCCCTTTGAGTCCAATGGGTGTTGCGCGCCTGCTGGTAGCAAACTGACCAGATTGATTTTATTCACACCCAAACACATTAGCGCCACTTTTACAGAGTATGCCAGTGAAGCGCTATTTTTGTTTTCTTGTCTTTGTTTTCCCTGGGCTTGCAACTAGTGCACCAGTCCTGGAGGTACTGCAAAGTGTGGATTGGAAAATAAAATGTGTACTGTGGCTCTGCGTACAGGGATGTGGTCTTTTTACCATACTGCTTACGTTTTGTAAGGATATAAGCAATGGGCATTGAAATGGGTCCATTCAGGGCCCTGTAGTCATGTCCTTAACTTTTCAGGCAAGAGCACTCACTAATTTCTGAATAGTGAGTGTAAACGCATTAAGGTAACCATGTTGTTCCTGCTTACAATTCACATGGTTTGCTAAATTTTGCATTCCCTATGAGTGTTTGCTTTTTCCAGGATGTTGTCACTTTTTTTTGTAGGCTGCATATTGCTCTGCGTCATTTAAATTGAGCCACATCCAGGTGTTTGTAGCCGGCAGCAATTGGGTTGTAGTTGAAGGCAGTGTGAGTTTTTCTCAGTGGGGCAGTATGGTGTTCAGTGGGGGAGAGAATGTGGCACTATGGCCAGAGCTACTGAATTTGTAACTGGGGAACCAGGTTCAGCCTTAATAACCAGTCCACCAGACCACTCTCCTGAGAGAGCACAATCCCATGCTAGACCTTAGAAGGCTGCGCAAGACCGTAGAAGCCCTGGTGTCTTAGCACCAGCAGGTGGACTCTAGCAGTGGCAAGTCTGGGTTAACCTTCAAGGTTTGTCCACCACAATCCATATTGAAGTTCACCTCCAGTCTTGCAGACAGGCCTATGAAGCAGCACACCCTAGAGCATGGGTACTCACAAACGTTCTCTCAGGGGCCAAATTTACAGTGTGGTTTGTGGCCGAGGGCCGCACCGGTGAGGGCGGGGTCAGTGGGGGGCGGGGCTAGAGGGAAAAAATTCACTATCGTGAGGCAAAATATATGGTACAGAGTAAACGTTTCGCTTAAGATGATAGGGCAAAACGAAGATATCCCCGGGTTTGATTTGCAATCATAGGAGTGGCAGTAAAGGCAAAGGTCTCAGTTAGTATTAATAGAAATCACAAAATGTTAGTATTAAGCCTTAACTAGCCATATGTCAAGCCCATCAATGTCTAACACACACTGTTAATTCATGCATATACGGCTTATTTAATGGAACACAGTATTTAAATATCAATAAGGGGGGGATGGGCACACTTAAAGCAAAAAATGTGTCCAGAGAGGAAGGTCTTCAGTAGTGTTTATCCTCAAACTAGGTCCAGTTACATTATCATCAATGTAGTCATTATTTCAAGTCTCACACATCATCGACACGTTTCTTCAGATCTCCAGTTGCATTTTGATAAATGGACCTCATAAAATTGTGATGGCTGCACTACATCATGATTATTAATAAAGTTCACTACCACTGACCAATTTTACTTGCATTAAGGAAGTTCAATGGACTTTAGCAAATGCTAGCTATTCAAACTCACAGGCAGCATCCCCTCGAATGCTCACATGGACTCCCTGTAAACTCCGTGAAGTACGATTGGAGAAGGCACCGTTACCCTCAAACCAACCACCAATCGTAAACATCAATCATTTGAGGCCTGCTATAAAGAGAGGTTGTTTTCTTGAAAACAAAATAGAAATGCCCAACATTATTTTCTTTAATGATAAACTCTCCTACCAAAAGCCTGCGACTGGCACAATTTAGTTTAAAGCCCGGTTCTCTGAAACATCAAAGACACACTTAACAGCAGCAGGAATTTCGGATGAACAGGAAGGATTTTTAATATACAAACATTAACGTTGGCATTCAAGGCCCTATGTTTTCACCCACATTGAGCCCAGTCACCTGCGTGGTCTGAGAAGCTCTGCATATTTCCTTCCTTTTCAAACCAGACACGTACTCGTGTAGACCTGCACAGAGTGTGTGCGCCTTGCACACGTCTGTGGGCTCTTCCTGAAATGCTGAGAGGACATTAGTATGTCCTAGTGCTCAAGGAACATGGCTTGCTTCTGAATGTGTGCCTGCTCGGCCATCGTGCAGCACGAGTTCTGTCATATCTTCCACTGCACTTCTCGTCATGTACTCGTGCACACCGAAGGTGGCCAATTAAAAGAAGCCCGACAGCTGTTTATAGTGCGTGAGCATACATAGAGCATTAGAACACAAGGGGATAAAACGAAAATTCCTTACAAGCCAAGCGCAAAATGATGTGATTCTTTCAAAATACCAGTGGGGGACAAAAACCGAGAGCTCTCCAGAGGCGGCCTTTTACATGATACTGAAAGGAACAGGCTTTTATCTCCATGGCTCGTTTTTTTTTAAAACTAGGAAACAGCACAGGCTGGTCCACTAAAAGTCAGCCAACGCCATGCTGCAGTGAAGATTCTCCGGGTCTGCGGGCGGACAGGACGTCGTCACCACGGTCACAGAAAGCTTCCTAAAAGGTCCTCTAAAAGTCAGCTGTAAAAGCGCTTACAGCTGTCTTTTAAAGGGCCTGTGCTTCCCGCCGGATGCCGTGTGTGATGTCACAGAGGCGGCAGGCCCAGAGACAAGCAGTAAACAGAGAAGGTGGCCGCAGGAGCAAACGTAGTGAATGCGGATTGAATACGTATTCACTACGTATGCTCCTGCGGCCATTTTCTGTGCTTTCTTCCAGAACTGGCATATGGCAACAAGGTCCGCGGGCTGCCAATGAAGGCCGGCAGGGCCGCTGGCGGCCCGCGGGCCGTACTATGAGTACCCGTGCCCTAGAGTGACAGTGACTCTGTCACTGAGGTCACAGGACACTTGAGAAGGGCCAGCTCTAGGGCAGTGCAACCTGTGTGACAGCACCGGGTGCGGACTTTGGGTGGAGGCATTATGTTTGCAAGTATATTAAGGTTTTAAAAGTGCTTGCTGCCTTCTTCCTGGCCTCCAGCAATAAAAATGTCATGATGACTCTGGTGTTTAATGTTCTTCCTAGAGAGAGATCATTTTGTCTAGTGGAAGTTCTGATTCATGGAAAGGTAGCTCAGAGGGTTAATGTGCCTGCAGCAAAGAACATGTACCATACAGATTGTGAGAAGTTGGCCTGGTATATGCTGTCCACTAGTTATAGTGGGCACCTTGTACCAGTCTAAACAACCCTTATTGATCATAGGTTTAAAGACAACCTTTATTGAAAGCTATCCTAGTGGTAGCTATGGAGAGCAGCCTTCAGGCTAAGTCTTGAAGGAGTGTAAAGCAGCTTGGTTTACCAGATTATAACCTCTTGAATTACTAAATGAAAGGAGATCCACACAAGGTATATATCAAATATATGTATTTATTTCTAAACACTCACTACTAATTTCTTTATGAGATTAGATTCCAAGATGCACAATAATACAGTTCTAAAACAACAGTAAATAGCACAATATACAATGGGCCCTAGGGGCGGACCAAACCATATATTAAGAAAGTGGTATAAGAACCACGACTTCACTAGGCACAGTGCCTAAAGCACGTAGAATCGCTGGGACCCCAAGGAACCACCCAAGGTAGTGACACTGGAGACCCACAGGGGACGTGTGCAGTGTGAGAACACAGGCCCGAGCCCCGTACTATTTTATGGGAAAGTCATGGTTGAAATTTTAGAAGTTATGGACACTTAGGAGAGGACTTTGAGAAAACCCCTTTAGACTTAGGGGGTTCCAGGGCCAGCACCCACGGGAGCACCGGAGTACTTGAGTTACCTCACCCAGGGAAGCCGGGTGCAAAGGTGTCAAATGGTGTTGGGGATCGTCGTTGATTTCAATGGCGATCTACTGCAAAGTGCTGCTGCCGAGAAGGAGAAAAGTGTCCGGTGTGATCCAAGCCTGGATCGAAGATCAGAAGAACCTGAAAGCAGAGGGTACAGAGTCTGGGTCACTTGCCAGTGACCAGGGGCACGGTAGACGAAAACACACCGATGTTGGGTGATTCAAGTGCGAAGAGGCGAAGCTTGACTCTGCAGCCACGAGGACCAGGAGGCGTCGACGACAACCAGAAGCTGGATTTGAGCTGTCCCACAAAGGATGTCGAGTGCTGGGGTGTCGGTCCTCGTATTGAACACAACAAGCCTTGGCAACAGCAACCCACGCAGAAAGAGAAAAGATGCTTTAGTGCGGACCAGCAAGGTCCTGGGGACTCCCCATGCAATGGAGAGTCAGGACACGTCTGGAGCAATCAGGTAAGCCTAATTAGAGGTAAAGTTGCCTTCACAGGGACCCACCAGTTGACGGACTAGGGATCACGAAGGGACCTCGAGAGAAAACACAAAGGGCCAGCTCACGGAACACTCGTGGAGTGTAGGTGGGCAATCTTCAGTGCAAATGCTGCTTGGGGTAAGGGCTATAAGTAATCCAAAGCTTAGCTGCAGGAGTTGTTGGAAAGCTGATGCTTCTGCAAAGTGACGTGGTGTCCAGGGGTTCGGTTTGCACGGTCGCCACGAGGGATACGGGCCTCAGACTTGCTGTGGGCACTGTTCTACCTCTAAGACCACGAAAACCCACCTCCTGTGTTGCAAAATTCTTCGGAGTCTGGTGGGAGCTTCGGAGCTGCAAACCAGTCAGATCTGTCTTTGGTGCCTGCCTTGCAGGGGAGTAACTCCTTTACGCCAAGGGAGATTCTTTCCTTATCTAGTTCAATGTAGATCGTCAAAGTTCCAGGATTCAGTATCAGAGTTTCGTCCAGGTGTAATCTAAAGTCCTGTAGCCAGGGGTTCCTTTCTTATACCCAAGGAAGGGGTGGGACAAACTCTAGGGACCCACCTATGGGAGGGTCAGGAAAGAGGGGTGGCTACACCCATTTCCTTTGTCCAGTTTCGCGCCAGAGCAGGGGCTGGTAGCCCCTGCAACCGGTTTGAGCTGGACTATGCACAGGGACACCAAATGTGCCCCCAGTGCTGAACTTCAAAGCACTCTTGGAGTGCACCTACCCAGCCCCAATACACTAAAGCCTTTCTGGGAGGTGGTGACACCTCCCTGTGACAGGAAACCTATTGTCCAGGCCTCCCCTGCCGGAGTTTCGTCCAGCAACAGGAGGGCAGACTCGTGTCTGTGGCTGGCAGCATCCATTTTGTGATGCCAGGGCTCTGTTAGCTGGTACCGGGTATACCGGTGCTGTCATGTCTCTCCCTCTAGAAGGGTGGGATCATACTCCCACACCAGTTACTTGTGTGGGGGTATGATTCCAAAGTGTTTGACACCAAATACAACATGTTTCCGTGCAGCCATTCCAAAGTTAGCATTTACCGTTTGGTTATAATGCACATAAGAGTGTATGGTTTGGCAGCATCACAACAACCCCAGAATAAAGGTTCTGAAGGCTGCTGAGGGGTTCTGCTCATGCATGGGCACCCTCTCACATAAAACCCAGCACCCTGCCTTCAGGATTGGTAAGGCCTGCCATAGGGGTGACTGATAGGTTTATATGTGCAGTAATATGGAGAGATATAGTGAACCTATATCTCATTAAGGGGTGCATGCACCATCTTACCCAGGCTGCAGTAGCAGACATGTGGTGTCATTTTGGAAGGCTTCCCAGGGGTGGCACAATACATGCTGCAGCCCCCGGCAGGCCTCTGGGGTACCTATGCCCTTGGTACATAGTATACCATATACTAGGGACTTATAAGGGTACCCCAGAATCCAATCTGGAGTGTACCTATAGTACTTGTAATCAATTTAAGGGAGAAAGCAGATAGGCAGGGGTCCTGAATAGCAGGATCCCAGCCAGACTAAGTCGAAAACCAGCAAAACACCAGGAAAAAAGTGGGGGCAACCATGTAGTCAGATTCCACCTTCCTACACAGATCCCAATGTGCACATAATGTAAATAGGTCAGTGAGCTACTGCTTTTGTCAGAGAGATCCTTTTGTTACTTGCAGTTTATAAGTTAAAATCCTAACATAGAACAGTGAGCTATTAACTTTCATCTAAGAGCTGCATACAAACAGCAAGGTATAGATTAGAGCGTTATGTTTCCCCCCCCCCAGTCTTTGATTATCCTAATGTTGCAAAAAGTGTTCCTTTGGACAGAAATCAATTCTGATTATTAAAGAGAACCCCCAACCATGGTATTATGTTTTAAAATTCTGAGTTTGTTTCTCCAGACCAATCACTATTAAACTATACCGCCTAGTAGTATGGTTGTCATGTGACTCCTACACCTTCTAGTCCTTAGTCTTATGTAACATTTTCTATACAGTGATTTACACACATATTGATTGTCTCTGAGTAATGTCTGTGATGTAAAGTGCTCTGACACCCAACACTGGTATGAGTGGCGCTGTAACGACGGCCCGGGCATGGGAGGCGTTGGTGGTGGAACTTCAGGGGTTGATGTCTGATGCACGGGAAGTGGAGAGCACATCTGATAGGCAGGAGGGAGCGGGGAGTAGGAGGGGAATAGTGGTAAGCCCTGGACGCATAAACTTTAGCTCGGCGCGAGGGAAGGCCTTGTTTCCTTAAGGAGAGGTTGAGCACCCGTACATACTTCATTGTGGAGGAGGGGTACATCGGAAGAGGGGTAGGTAACGGGGGCACACTGACATGGGGTGGGGGAGAGGGGGGGGGAAGGGGACTGTGTGGGAAGGATGTTTCTTCTCCTGGATAATTGGTAGCGACGATAAATGTACAGTACTCCTTTGAAGGGTGGGGGTAGTGGAACGTGTGTTGAGTTGTTGCTTTGAAATCAATAAAAAAATGTTTCAACAAAAATGAGTGGCGCTGTAAATCAAATTAAATGCATCTGAGAGAGAGTGTGGTTATAGAGACTTGAGGGGCACTGTTAAAGGGTGGTAGTGAGGGAATCCATGGCAGAGGTGGTCATTGGGGGGTACTAACACACATTAATGCAGAGGGCACCACCAGTGCTAAGACCGGCCCTGCCCTTGAGGCCAGTCTGCCTCAACTATAGTTAGCTCCATTGGACTTGTTTCAGAAGTAGTAGCTGCAACTCACCAGGGATTGGCAATGCAGAATTTGGCACGCACACCAAACTAAGTTCGCAAACTTCACAGTCTCTCTGCATTCATTCACAAGCACTTTTAACATGTGCTGCTTGCTGTGGGGTCACTGGAATTAAATATGCAGCAAAGGAGGACAAAATTATGCCACAGTGTTGACTAAATTATGCATTTTAAAAAAGGCTGCAGCGTAATGCAGTATATTTTCTGATATTTTATTATTTTGACGTGTACACATGCTAACAGTCTTTGGAAAGATTTTACCTTATTAGCAGCAGTGTAACATACAAATGCAACAGTGAGAAAGATGATCAGTCAACCTTTGCAATAAGCCATCCAATCCGCAGCAAAACAAGTCACATTTTTGTTAACTTTTGATACATTTGAGCTATAAACAATTTATTAGTTTAAATGGTCAGATCATGCAGCAGATCTTGCATTAGGAGGCAAATATGGCAGAGCCAGAGTTCTATAGAAAACATTTGCAAACTAGGATATTTTGCCATTCATGTTTGAACTGCTGTTGTGGGAAAAGGGAGAAGTGCCGATGACAAACTCCATGGCTCGGCGACAAATTGCTTGTGCTTCCACATTTTATCGTATTTGGGACATTCTTTGAATAGAAGCATATCCCACTTTGTGAATGTGTTTTAATGTCAATAACTCATTATAACCTTATATAATCATGTGTATCCATTGGTTGATTAAACTGGGCAGTGAAATGCCAAACAAATACTAACAATTGGGATATTTGCGCATTCTGGCCACACCTCTGGCTCCGCCCACTGAGCCAATCCTTGGGTTATTCCCGCCCTCTGATTCTCTGCCCACAGTTCCCCTACTTTTTTTCCCCCACTTCGACCACTGCACAGCACCCTAAAGCTTTTACAAGTGCGAGATTTTATAAACCACAAACTCAGACCTTAAGGGGGTCAGAGTGCTAGAAGTAAACAAAAACAAAAATTAGACGCATACAAAGAATTAGATCGAATTAGAACCAAAACAACAAAACGATAATCACAAGTCAGAAGTTACTGGCTGATTTAAAGTCTAGGGGATGGTCAGCTATATATGGGGCTTATGGACTTCTTAGGAGAATTTAGAGCTCAAATGTATGTTTCAGGTACAGTTATAACAAGACAAATAGTGCAATAGTAACTTCCTTCATTCAGGCACTCAATCCAACGTACATGTGTAATACGCCTAAACACAGAGATGTCAATGTGTAATAGAACAAAATCATCCTGAAAGACATAGTGCAGGAGTAGTACAGCTTTCCCATTTAAAAATATGGCTATTTGGAGAAATAAATGTGGTAGAAGTTTACTGATTCGAATTATTGGACCAGGAGTCTACGAAAGAATATTAGCGAGTTAAAAAGAAACAATAACAACAAAATTAACATTCACTTTACCCTGCTTTATTCCTGCATTTATATTTTCTTGTTTGGCCTCATAATGTGAACCGAGAGCTTAGCAACCTGGTAACTGCCCAAGGCGGAGTTTAAAAATATTTTTGTTTTAATGCAATTTCCGATAGCAGGATTTAACGTTCAGGTTTTATCAGCGTTATCCTAAATTGTTGAAGAAAATTATACACTTTCCAAAGCTGAAGAAAGACTAATTTGAACACAACCAGCCAGTGATTAAATTACATTGCGCAACTGCTTCTCAGCTCCCAATTGAGCGAACTATGGCTGAGATACAGTTTAGTACACAGCTCATGTCAAAACCCTCAAATTATTATTTTAAAAATACAGAGAACTGACATATATTTTCTAACAATATTTTGCACAATCAAATTTTCAATCATATTTCAGGGATCATGCTATGTAAAGTAAAAATACAGAGAACTGACATATATTCTATTACAATATTTTGCGCAATCAACTTTCCAATCAAGTTTCAGGGATCATGCTATGTAAAGTAAAAAAGTTGTTATGAAATTTAAGTAAGTCAGGGAGAAAAAGTAGTTTCTAATAAGTGTTAGTAACTATTTTAAACCATACATTTACATACTGCACACATTTCTTTTTACTTTTCACTTGTTTGGGCAACAGACACAAAAATAAAAATCACAAAGAAAGAGAGAGGTTCAGCGACTGTTTTCTACCCACCAGTTCCTGCAGTATTTCGACATACAGTGTTAACAGTATAGGCTTCTTTTGCCAACAGACACCTGAAGGAAGCACCAAAATAGTAACTGCCATTTTTAGGTTTCGCCTAGACAGCGCATGTGATGTCTCTGCGAGCTTTTGTTTTTTACATATAGTGGGCTTACAGCCTGCCCACAGTTTACCATTTGTTAGCTTCAGCGTTGCTTTAATTTGCTTCGCTCCTGTTTGTCACGGCATGTGGGAGTCATGTTCTCTTCTTGTGTTTGCACTCTGCGGAGCATGGACCAAGTACTTGTGTCCATCCATTGCTCCTGTTTTTGGAGCTATTTTTTTTGTGTTCAGACACTCTATTTGAGTGCTTGTGTTTTCAGTACATCTCTCATATCCCCCGTCCATGTAGCTTCTATTCGCTTTCATGTTGATTCCCCCAACAACATATGCAAATCAGCCCATCTACGACAACAAATAAGTCAGTCGTTGTGGCACAGAATATACGTATCCTTGTACTGTAAAGTGTGACTGTGAATCCCCATGCCTTCCAAATAAAGAACTTTGTAACATTATTTTTTTCCTCCAAATATCATTTACTGAGTAAAACTCTGCTGCATTTTTCTACTTTTCTCCTTGACCAGACTCTCGCTTCCTCCAAAGCCCTGTTTGTGGGAGGGGACTTCAATCTGGTACAACATCTGCAACATGAGAGCTCCATCCAAAGCACAAGGCAATCGGGGACCTTCTTGCCCACAGGAACCCAGTGGCAATTACACACTTCTTGTGAATGCCTCCATCAGTAAGGAGATTTGCAATACTATACAGCAAAACTTTCACAATAATGATACCTCAGAGGTGCCAGCCGCACTACTCTGGCCCTGAAGGCTGCGATAAAGGGTACTATTATAAAAATCTCAGCTCAATATAACAAAGAAAGGAAAGCAAAGCAAATGAGCCTCGAAGATAGGGAGCATACCTTAAAGAGGAGCACAAACAACCAGGGGCTCACAGGGACAATAGGGAGCAGAATCAGACCATGAAACACCTCAGGGCTCCAACATGGATAGAACCAAATCTGCACTCCTCTGCATCAAGCTAAAGTTATAGACCAGAGGCAACTGTGCTGTACAATTTCTGTCTTGCAAACTGAGAGCTAAAGTTCAGGCCACCAGGATAGCAGAGATACGGCTGGAAGATGGACAACACAGAAAAGCTGACAGAGCAACAGCCTTCAAATGCTACTATGCTGCCCTTTACACTGCGGAGGAGGCGGATCCACTACAGGCCACTGCTTACCTATCGGTCATACACTTTACCACTATCACGAACCCAGTAGCTACTGGGGTCCAATATAAAAGACAGAGAGGTGCTGATCGTAATTTCATGCCTCCAATCAGGCAAAAACCAGGGACTAGATGTGTTCATCCTGCTATTTCATAAAGTCTTTGGCGTCCAATTAGCCCACGTACTTACCAGAGTATACAACGCTATTGGTGACTTGTCTGCCACGATGCGGGAAGCAGTCGTCACTGTCAGCCCTAAACCAGGGAAGGATCCGACCCAGTGCGCATCATACAGTCCTATCTCTCTTCTGAACGTAAATGGCAAGCTTTTTACTGGTATACTGGCTGCCCAACTCCGCCCACATATGCAGAGCCTAATCGATCTGCCCACATATGCAGAGCCTTATCAATTCGGATCAATCAGGAATTACATCTGAAGGGATCTGCAGCGACAACAAAAAAAGCCTTCTACAATTATCCTCTCCCATGCACACACCTGCCATTTTAGTAACGATAGATGCGGAGAAGGCTCATTTTTGTTTGAAGTCATGGACAGGCTGGGCATTGATCCCTGATATAAGAAATAGATAACAATCAGCTAACACCAGCCAAATGTCCACGTCTGGGTCAACAGCACCAACTCTAGGCTATTTGCCATCCATAGAGGAACAAGACAGGGCTGTACCCTATCTACACTCCTTTTTGCTCTCTATATGGAACTCTGGCAGAAAGGATTCTGTCACAACGACATATCATTGGCATCCAGATGGGAGGACAATAACATGAGTTTGCACTGTGTGCAGATGGTTTTATGGTGACCCATATGTCGCCTCAAACTTCAGTCCACAATCTCCTTGGGGACTTGGATGCATTCAGACAGGTGTAAGGTTTCAAGGTCAACATCCAAAAATTCCAGATCTTTGAATCTTTTGACCCCATCAAAAGACAGGTCATACCGGAAGTAACCCCTTTTGGAGAAGGTTCGTAGACTGGCGCTCCATAAGGGTATTACAATTGGCCACGATACGCATGTTGTCTCCGCCTATGCGGACGATATTATCCTATATCTTGCGGATCTGGGGGGTGTCTCATCGCCCCTCCCTGCGCTATTCCACGAATTTCGCTCATTGTCAGGGCTTGCTATCAATGACACTAAGTCATATGCCTTCGCATTTACGGAGGGGTTGCTGCGGGACACTCTACAATTTGGGCAGTGGTCATTCCGGGTGGCGCCGACCACGATTAAGTATTTGGGTATTAACGTGTATAGGGAACCAGGGGATGTCATAGATGGCAATTTCATCCGTGCGATAAACTCACTGAGAGGTCAAATAAAGTTCTGGACGTCTCTCCCCCTCTCGGTGGCCGGTAGAGTGGCTATTGCCAAAATGGTGATGCTCCCGCGGTTACTTTATTACTTCATAAACCTACCCCTTGTGCTTCCGATGAGTGTGTTCAAGTTGCTGGATACATTGTTGGTGGAGCTGATCTGGGGTCCGGGTCGGCGCAGAGTGGGCCTAGCCAAGCTGCAGCTGGCCAGCAGGGGCGGGGGCATGAGCGCACCGGATTTTAAGGCATATTGTTATGCGGGACAGCTGTAGTGGTTATCATATTGGATAGTGGGGCGCAACCTCCAGGAAATAGAAATGTCACAGAGAGAATGGGATGGAGGCCGCCTGCATGCGCTGCTGCTGCCCGGTGGAGTGCTCGCGCAAACTGCTCCCCCGCTGCTGAAGGTGGCAATAACATACTGGAAAAGAGCATTGGCTTACACGAAGACATGTATTCCATATGCACCTAATATACCATTACTTGGTATAACTGCACCCCTGGGAACAGTTTCCCGGAGACACATCTCTACATGGGCGGAGGAGGGTGTAGATACTGTTGGTATGTTGTTTGCAGATCACACACTGATGAACCACGACACGTTTGTAGAGGAGAGGGGGGTGCCGAATTCTCTGTTTCTGCTACACGCTCTCATAGCGCGATATATTAGAACCACTTGGGCTCCTTCAGGTGAGGAACCTCCGACACACGCGTTGGTCCATTTGCAATACTTACTGGGGAATGGCCGCCATTTGACTAGATGGTTATACCAGGGTATTCGGTCACATGCAGGAACGTCCCTACAGACACTCCGGGATAGGTGGTCAGCAGACCTGAATAGGGTGTTTACTGATAAGGAATGGGATACTATACTAGACTATCCCAGAACGGTGTCCCGTAATGCGAAGTTTAAATTCATCCAACTTATGATTTTACATCGTGCCTACTTGACCCCCCGCCGGCTGCACGCAATGTATCCGACCGCTGCGGACGCATGCCCACGATGCAAGAACCCTAGTGCCGGCCTGCTCCATATGCTGTGGACGTGCCCGCGCTTGCGGCACTACTGGGCGGAGGTGCACGAGGTCCTCGGGGAGGTGGTGCCGGGAGGGCGAGGTGTACTGGCGGAACGTTCTCTACTGGGGTGGGGTATGAAAGCCAAAAGTGGCAACCCCATGATCAGATTTGCTAACTTAGCGCTAATACTGGCCAAGCGTGCAATTACTAAACGCTGGAAAACTGCTACGGCGCCGTTGGTGATGGAGTGGCATGGCGAGGTGGTGAGATGGGGCAAAGCAGAGGGGGCAGAACTTAAGAGGGAAGAAGACCGGGGAATGCGCAAAAAGCCCATCTCCTTAGAGTGGAATGCGATACTGGAAGACTTTAAGGCGACAGAATTGTAAGGGAGATGTGGTCGGGGTTGGAGGATAAGGGGTCCTGCATTTATGTATCAACTGTGTGGGAGGTGGCTAAGACGTAATCATTGGATCATATACGCAATATTTATATGCAAAGGAGTTGCTGCTAGTCCGACCTTTGTCTGAGTGTGTTGTGTCTTTTTACTAGCTACATGCAATTTATGAGGGTTCATGGGGAGGGAAGGGGGGCTATTTGGGGTGGTTTTGTTTAAAGTGTCATGGCCTGTGATTTGAGTTGTAATATGTCAACAGAATGTATAATGATTGGTACAACTGGTCAGACAGTTCGGTAATGACGGACATATTTTTTGCAATGTATGTTATATGTGTGGCATGACAATTAAAACCTTAATAAATATATTTTTTTTTTAAAAATACCGGAAGCAATTGTTTCCGCTGCCATGGGTCCAAAACTGGGAGCACTACCTGGGCCTCAAGATCTGCCCCTCCTTAAAGAGAACAGTTGGACCTAATTATTCAGTCTTCCTTGCCACCGCTCAGGCAGAACTACAGTCCGTCAAAATTACACTCCTCCCTCAAATTTTATATGTAATACAAACATTGCCACTAAAGCCACCCCTCAATGTCTTAGCAAAACTGCAACATTTACTGGAGGGCTTCATCTGGGAGGGTAAGAAACCATGGAAGGCACCAGAAGAGCGTAACTGTCCATGGAAGTGGGAGGTCTAGGTTTTCCAAATTTAAACAACTACTACGTAGCGGTGCAGCTCAGTGGTGGCGTGGTCGAGATCCTTCACAGAGAAGCAATGGTACTTTATTGATCAAGCAAAGCAGTAGCAGGCATCCACATCTGGAAAATTCCATGGCTTCCCAAAAAAGACAGCTCTTGGGAGTGTACATATTCCAAGTTGTGAGAGCAACAGCAGAGGCGTGGGACTTTGTAGTCAATAAAAAACGATTATCATCACAGCTGTCTCCACTAACTCAGATTATGGACAACCCCGCCTTCCAGCCACCACACAAACGTAGGGACTATCAGGCCTGGCAGGAGGCAAACTGCAAAAGACGTGGTGACCTGTTTAACCATCATGGGCTCCAAACGTTTGCCCAACTGGAAACCTCCTATGGCCTCTTTGACTGTGAGGAATGGCAATACTCCACCATTGTGCACCGGGCTACTGACCCAAGCATCTGCCCATATGCCAGTAGACATCTGATGCCCTTTGAGAAATTAATTATTACACATTCGGATGATAAGCAGCACCTATCCGACATCTATGGCTTCCTGAACTCAACCCTGTCTCCGACTAAGTAAGAGACACAAAAGGACAAATAAATGTGAATCGGAGATGGACTGCTCTTTTACTAGCAAAGAGTGGTCGGACAGCCTCAAAAGAACCTGTACCTTCGCCTGCAGTGCATCTAGCCGAGAAACCCTCTTAAGATCACCCACTACCGGTACTATACCCCCGCCAAGGTGGCAAAATGAAAGGCTACCTGCTTGGATGAATACTGGCACAATTGTGGCAAGATTGAAACACTAACTCACCTCCTCTGGCGCTACCCTAAATTGAGACGCTACTGAGATGAGGTGCTAAGGGATGTTGACAATATCTTTGAAACTGACCTTCCATGCTTCCCCAGCCACATTTTGCTAGGCCTGTCTAACAGTTTGACATACTAGTTAAGCTCCCTTCAAGGAAAGGCCATCACGTTGGCCCTTTGTGAAGTCAAACATGTCCTTAAATCTGCTTGGGGCACGGACAGAATGCCAACCCATCTCGAGTGGCTCCATAAACTATAGGATCTGGTGGCAATGGAGAAATTAACGGCATTCTCTTTGAACAAACTCCCACAGTTCGATAAGACCTGGGATCCCTGCATATATTTTTAGGTGAACAAACTCCGGCAACTCACATGTCCTGAATATTACGAGGCCTGCAGCTCATGGCTTCCAAGACCCCCTCCCACTGCACATCGAACAGGGCCATCACCAGACAGCATGACCTGAGATCCGAGGCAACGACCCCACTTCACTGCTCCTATGGACCCCCCATCCCTGTCCAAGTTACCCCTTCCTCCCCAGTCTTCTCCTCCCTACTTACCCCCACACATATTCCCTGCATCCCCCCTCTATCGCTCACCCCCACCACTGGCCTCAGGGATGAAGGTGAGCAACATTGTTAAACTTTACATTTCAATTTAAAAAACTGAACCAAAAAATACAAAATGCTAAATATGGGACCACTGGATGCTCCCTCAGAATGGTGGCTTGCTGAGTTTAGACCAAGTTTTATGACCTTACCTCAAATTATGCCTTTCTAAATTCATGGCTAAACCACATAATTCCCCACCTGTAAAAAATCTCCAACGAAGGCTCAAAACTCCAACCTCGAGACACCAATATGTCACAACATGGAGACTGCTAGAAGCAAGAGAAATATTCTGAGTCTTATACCGGGCAGTCTCACATCCCAATAACTACATCTTTATTTTTATTTTAGTCATTCACAAACTCAGTGAAAGAGAAAAATGCGACACTGTATGTGTGGTAACTTGATCTTTCATCTGCATTTCATTTGATTTGTAGGGAGAAACTGGCAGATATGACCTTTGACAGTAACTCAGTTTCTTATTGAAACTTGTTATAGTTAACATTAGGGAGTCAAGGAAAATTGCTTCTACCTCTATGTAGCACAACGGATATCAAGCAGGGACAGCTCTTGACACCCAACGTTTTCCACATGTAACTTACATTCTGTATCATCATATTGAAGTGTTGACCAGAGGTATTCCATTCATTTTCCGATTTCAATGTGCTTCGGTTATTTTGTATTGAGTGGCATAACCTTCAATATACAACACCCACAGATAACAGTGGTAGCTCAAAACAGCTATTAAGATAAGCTTGAGGTCTGGGCTCGGTTGTGGGGGATGGGGGAGGTCCGGTGGGGGATGATGGGACCCCGGTTCCTTGAGCGCCCTGTAACAGGCTTCCCCCCTCTGCTCTTGAGGTACTCTCTGTTGGGATTGCTGGGAGGCGGGCCCGACGTGTGGTGGCTGAGGCTTTGATGTACATGTAATTCTGATAGGTACTGGCGACATGCTTTGGTGGGTGGGTAGGGTGGGGGGGTTCGTTGGGGGGGTTGCTGGGGGATGGGGTGGGGGGTATTTTGGCTGTATTGCACACTCACTGTGGATTGCTCTTGTGGATGCGCTACCTTGTAGCACGGATACTATTGGGGTGAATGCTGTACAGTTGTAGTTCATATGCTGGGGTGATTACTGCAATCCGTCCTGACTTGGTTGGAGGGCGGAATATCGGGGACGGGGATTGACTGCATTTTGTTCTGTGACCTAATAAAGTCTGTTTAAAAAAAAAAAAAAAAAGATAAGCTTGAGGTCAATCAAAATGTTTGCATGATACAAGGCAGGCACCACCAAAAAGGGCAACATTAAAAGTTACTGGCTGGGGATTGAAAAATTAGCGACATATTTCCTTCTGGCAATGTATTCTGACATCTTGTAAATGGAGATATAAGCCAGCATCAGTATTATTGGTGGGTAAGAGGGTAACAGCCTCAAAGTAATCATCTTCTGTGGGCTCTAATCGGTATCAATCATGGCCGCAGGCTGATCAGAGGGCAGCTTTTATGTCAGCAATGAAGGTGGTACTGATCGAATGGCAGATAACTTCTTGGCTGGCTTCCACTGCTTAAGCACTGGAGCCCATGGAAGTGAGGACAAGGAAGCTGCAATAGTCACCCAAACCACAGAACTGGTCTCATCACTGGGGGGTGCCACAGATAGTAGAGGAGCTGAATGGCACATAAGCTATTAAGATTTTATAAGTAAACAAATGAAACGTTATGCAAAAGAACAAGTCTTGACACTTCCAAAACCACAACACATTTTCGCTCTCAGTACTGTATTCCAGATAGCTACCCAAGACTCTCCCACAGCCCAGAATTTGTACACCCAATAAGTACCCTTCCTGTGAGACGTCATAATCTTATCAGCCTCCTCAGATCTTCTTCCTGTAAGGAAGGCTCAATCTATGTCCTGAAAGTTTCTCCAGGGACCCCACACCGTCTCAAATTTCCAAGGGCAAACTTGTGCCTTGTATACACACTTTTCTGCCAACTGACCACTGTTCCACCCCCGGGATGTAGGAGCTACCCCACAGTCTGATAATGTCTCTTCTGGCAGCCATTTGTGCTATGTTGCACAGGGGTAGAGCATACCTGGGCAGATTCAGTTCACTCCAAATTCCCAGTGTAGCCAATGGTGGGTCAAGTGTTAAATTCTTCCCGCTGACCGTCTCCAGTCTCACCTGGGTCCATGCCTAGGCAGCCACAGAGTATGAAGCAACGTACCAACTTAACAACAGCCTCTCAAGCATTTCTCGTGGTCTGATCCCTGCCCCCATCTGGTAGAGCCCAGTCCTTGAAAAGTTCGCTCGGTGCAGCATTTTAATTTGCACCAGTAGCATTTGTTGGAGACATTTGACCTCGTCACTGTCTAAATACTGGAGAATGTAACCTGTGAGGCACCAACCGAGTGTTGGGCAGCGACATAGAAGGGGTGTGAAAAAAGACCACACTGACACCATCACACCAGTTAGAATGATCACATCGAGGGAGTGGAGCTGTGGCTGAATCCTTAGGTTAAAGTAAGGATAAATGGCCATCAAGAGAATCGTTTGGAAATCTATTTTCTTTCATTTAAAATGAACTGCCTGTTCAACTAGTGGAAGACAGAAATGAACCAATGATTTCGACATATATCAAATTATCATATAGATAAATCTAAAAAATAAAAATAAACAACAGGCGTGCACAATGATCAAATCATAAAAAAAAAAATCTATATATTCCATCCATATAATCAAGGGGCACACAGTAGAAGAAACAAAAACAAGCATTGGCATAGCCAATAGGTCTGGATTTTGGGACCTTATAAGTATTTAGTTATGCAGCACAATATCCTTGGTGCAACAATATCAACTGTTGCATGGCTAAACCTTGTACCTTATAAGTGTTTAGTCATGCAACAGTTGTATGAAGGATCGAGAATGGCAACTGGCCAAAGGGAAATGGGGCCAACCAACTCCAGCATCGGTCCCTACACTGAGCACTGGAAGTGGGATAAAGCTAGGATACAGAGCATCCTCTCTGAGGATGGAAACAAGGCTGATGATTGGTTTTGTAAACTTTGAAGGTTCACCTGAACAGAATAACAGCAGCTGCTTCACAGCTACTAAATATAAGCAGGAGCAGCACTCCAGCATTCCAAGGGGTCCATTGCCCCACGCCAGCATCGACACGCAACAGCGCTACCTCAACATGCAGAGGTAGGCTGCTCATGTCATCGAAAGTAGCGCAAACCTGGAGGTTCTACCAGAATTACCCTTTTTGAGGTTAGTGCATGGACAGCCCAGTCCATCCAGGACTCCTCAATCACTGATCCACAGCAGAAGTCCTTCTCTGAGCCTTTAGAGACTGGAGGAGGGCTGCTCAAATCAACCAACAAGTGCAGGTGAGCTTAATGGTGACTCTTTGCTGGAGGGCGCATTGAATCTCAGTGGCCACGTTTGCTTGTTGCACCTTTGTGGCACAGCCCCCCACTCTATCTCGCAAACCTTGTCCTTCTGTGGTGGCCACAAGCTTCTTTGTACAGAGTGCAGGCCAAGCCCCATTCAGATTGTCCAGGATGCCGGAGGGATGCGCCCCGGACATGTTTTGAGATCCCCTGATATTGGCTGACTGTGTGGAGGTCTTACACCCTGTTGGCTTACTTTCTACCTGGACCCAAAACCATGGGCCTTCTCAGGACCAAGACTGGTCCTCACTGGAGGTGGCACCGTTAACCAGGTACTGTTGCACCTTGGGTAATGAAGCATCCAACGTTTTATGTGTTGTGAAAACCTTAACTCCAAACAAGGAAACAAAGCAGGTTTCCTGAGCAAATAACTGTGGATAGTGAAACTTAACGTTAAGGTGCTAGAATTGCATAGAATCTCCCCACATACTGGCTTAATTGCACTGTGATTTGCTCGAGATTTTTTTAAGTATCAGCTAGTGATGCCAAATAACATATTAAAAACTTTTGGTGGGAGGATTGTGATACACGTTGGCAGGAGAGATGGGGTGTGAGAGACAAAAGGTTTGATTTAAGGAGTTATTAAAGTCTTGGTCTTTTAGCAATAACTCGTGCTGGACATTTGGGCGCTATGGTGACTAACTTCCTTGCTAAGCTATATCGAGTCTCAACCTTCACACCACCTCCTTTGAGCCGGACTTGACCGCTCAATCACGCCATAAGAGAGGACCAAATAGGTTTGTAGGCCACTTTCCTTCCCAGACCAAGTACCCAGCCTCTTGGTCCATGGAAGCACCTGTCATTCGATATTTCTGGGTGGAGCCACGACACTGACCTAGGGAAACGCGCTGGAAAACATCTTTAGAGCAGAGCACCCTTCTATCTCACATTGCTGGGGATTTCACACTCTTTCTTTTTTTGCAGGGTATAAAAAAATATTTTCACTTGTTTCAAAAGATTGCGAGATGCTTGCACTGCTGCTCAAGGACCTAACATCACAAGCCAAGGCAAGTCCGCAAAGGGCGCGTGAGGAAATGATTCACATCGTTAAAGCAAGGTGGGCACACTAATGCTGCACAGCCGAGACACCGCCTGCACAGAGCACGCTCCCATCATAGACTAAGACTGCAAGGAGAAGACCCAGACCACAGGGCAGCATGGAGAAGACAGCAGGGGAAATGAGGAGCCCAGAAAGATGAGGAAAGCCACACCTAGACTGCCAGGAAATGAGGGAGACCAAAACAAAATTAATTTACAGGAGCTTAAGGTCCATGACAACGAAGAAGATGGGAAGGCCACAGGTGACGGGACACCATAGGTCCTATGGTGGTTATGTCGTCACACATTCTACATTCGATTATAGCATTCTGAGGCCCCACCTCCTTCCTCGCGTAATTCTTATTATTATTTTAAATAAGTTGGCAGGTCTGCTACAGCTTGATACCATAGAGTTAATGAATGTGCTGCTTTGATGTTTTCTTAATATTATGTTTTTTACGTGCAATCCCTCACTCTTAATTCACAAAACCAAAGACGTTTAAAAAAGGTACTGTGTTTATTGACTTAATTTAATTGCTTCATTTAACGCAGTTTTAAATGTGCAATCTAAATCAACCCGCCGCTTGCTTTAAGTGGTATTTACTTTGGGTGAGTTTTAAGCAGTGTTATTCCTGTAATTGCTAAAGAGATGCATATGATTTGAAATAATGAAAATGGCACTGGCGTCTCTATCGCTCTCTGGCGTAAAACAGTCTAGTTAGTCCTGCCCTGGGCAGAACATGCAGAGTGCTAGAACTATCTAAAATGAATACGCTTCAGACCAGAGTATGACCTTTTGAAGTGGTGCACATTTTCAAAACTAGGCTCTTCGACCAAATTGTAGGAGCTGTCCTTACCACTTTTGCCTCTCTTTGTTTCTATAGCGCCTACAGACTATTTGCGTGTGCGCTCTATGCTTAGTAAATTCCAATACTGATTGTTTCAGGGAGGAAGAAAGAGATGTGGGGCAGTGAGGAAGTAAACAGGAGGAAGAGAAGGAGGATGGACCCACGTGGGAAGAAGTAAAAAGCCTGCAAGGAGCGCAGGAATGTCACAGTGAGAAACAAGAGGATGGCTGGGCGTAGAAGAGGGGGGGATCAGAGAAGAGGAGAAAACGCCCAAAATTGAAAGGGTAAAGCGGGCAGAGGAGAGAAATTAAGGTGCATAGGACTGCCACTGGGAAATGAGACTGTACAATATGGCGAGATAAAAAGAAAATGCAACACTTGGAAGAAAGGACACTGCAGGGAGAGCCAAAAAAGACTGCAAGAAGAGGGTGAGAAGTTGAACAAAGTGACGCCGGGTGAGATTTAAGCCTTCCAAGAAAAACCAGCGTGCTCGTGAGCAGTGCAAGTGAAAACTCATTAGAAACAAGTGTAGGAACAATGACACCTGGTGGATGATGGAAGTAAATCTGTAAGTAAGGAAAGCTTAACAAGGGTTCGATGCCTGACGATTTTGGAAGTTGCACGGAGCGCGGCTTTGAGGCTCAGTACATGTACAGCGTAGCCATCTGTTTCCAAAGCGCGAGCACGATAATTGCACACAGATGGCGCCGCTGCTCGCTCCCGCAAGGTAAACACCGTACATGCACGAGTGCTCATTGGAAACAGTGCAGAACATGCACGAATTTCCCAAAAAGTCCATAGTGATTCCAAGAGGTCGCTCCAAAGCAGCGCTTGCGCGCTGCGTAGGCGAGACCTAAAAACAGGTTAACCATGTCAATCTAAATCCGATTGGAAGTCAATATTGTAAACCCATAGGTCAATATATGTAGAGTTCACTCTCTTTATAATTAGTATCTACCACCATTAAGAATAAATGGAATGAAGATTCCATGATTCTATGGCAAGAAGTGGACTTTGCATCGACGTTTCGGTGTTAACTTTCCACAGTACGCAGGGCTATTTACAGGACAGACAGTTTAATGGAAATGCAAAGATGACCCCCAAATACAGTGATAAAAATGTTAACATCACAAAAAAGTTATTTACAAATGTACACCGGATTAGAAACATGTGCCTGCGGCATTGCAACTGTGCTGCTCACATGTGTTACACTGCAAAAAAAAACAAGTGTGATAGTATTTTAGAGGTGAAAGACTGAAGTGAGTGAATTATAAGTAGTACTGGATACTAAGCAACCCTTCTAAAGAGAACAGAAATGTCTAAGTTTAGGATAAAATTAGCAAAAGGTTACTTACATTGGGCTTCTGTTCCTTAACAGTAATTTATGTAATTAGGGAGCAAAGGTCAAAGTAAAAATAGTCTCCAGATTGTCATTTCATTGGAAGAAAATAAGGATCTGGATAATCCACTCACCTAATATGTGAATTGATCAAGAAAACCTTAGTAACAGAAAGTCACTAATTTGATTAATTATTGGGCAAGTTGAAAATACAATATCTGTCTCTACCAGATTTAGTAGTAAAAAGTACATTACTTGTGTTAAGATCCCTGCACTGAAATGACAGACGAGGAGGGCGTCCCTATCCATAGCTTTGTGGAAAGAAATATGCAGTAAATTAGTAGTACTACAATATATCATGCATGCCAATAGACCTGATTCTGGTGGAAAATTGCCTCTCCTTCAATAGAAATCAAAGGGAGAAATACATTCTCCTGATTATTTTTTTTAATCTCCCACTTTCCCTTTCTAAAATGTTACCATGTATGGTACATGAACAAAGTGCAGTTTCTGTACAGGCCACACAGTCTGTTATGTGTGCTTTCAAGATGTTCAAGACCATGAAATATGAAGTAGTAGTGATGGAGCAAGGATTCGTAGAAAAGAGACTTGCTCGGAAGTAAAACCCTCATATAACTCATAAAACGGTATTAACTGTGTACTGTGTATACTAATAATACACACCACACTCGATATAATAGAGTGAAGAAGCTTGTCTATGTGTCTTACTAACCAGTAACTAAAGTGAGATCGAAAGTGACTGTTAATGCGGGAAACTTTAGTGTGCACGCGACAACTGCATCTACGCAGTATGACGAGCTGTCGTTTGGAGGGAATTTCCTGCACCTGCGCAGACGCTCTTAAAATGGCCGCTTGAAAGCTCACATGCTAAGCATCTGCTTTGCTGAAACTAAAACCAGCTAATTTACTAATGCTAACGCGGGGAGAGCATTTATAATTAAATGAGATTAGAGTAGAGATAGGTGGTATACAGTGAAACCATTTTATTTTGAAATTAATATAAGTCTTTTTGACTTTATTAGTACGCAATTGGGCCTTTTGTGAGATTCTGGAGTCTATAACCCACGTGGCCTCTGTAAATGCGTGGTATGAGTGAGCCAAACGAAATGACGTGACTCTTCAAAACAGTCCAAGGATGAAAACGATACATACCCTGGGAACCAGCCTCGAAGTCCAGAAAAATGGATGGGAACCTATAAAGCGTATACAATTGTTTCTAATAAGATGTGAATACGGGTGGGAATAAAGAATTATGAATAAAAATTAAGGGGTGGGATCATTGAACAATGAAGTGAAAGAAAAATTTGGAAAATAAGCATGGCGCGATGATCATCCGCCCTTGCCTGTCCAATCAGAGTTAGAAATTACATGATATTGAAACATTAATGGGTGGTACATGAGCATAGAAAGGTATAATTGAGGTAGTCTTAGTTAGTTAGTGCCCCGAAAGATGCTGAATGCTGCAGAGCTCAGGATGCTGTCGGAGTAACAAGCGAATGCTGAAGAAGAATATTGCAGAACATCACCTTAGACTAACTTAAATTAGAAGAAGATAGCGGAAGAATCTCGAGGAGGAAGAGTGTGCCAGAGATGGGTGTGAAGCCAGCGTCGGTGTTAGAGAGGTCATCTATCCTGTCCTGAATCCTGTCCTGAAGCCTTTGTCACCTGATCTTTCCCGCGGGACCCTTCCCAGCTCCTTGGCCAGGGGGTTGGTCTTCACACCATCCTAGGTAATAATATTTTCGTGAATGTGCAAACATACTTTTCTCTCTCTCTCGCTCTCCTCTCTATGCAACGTCATTGCAAAGTAATGATAAATTTGATTGTTTAATTGACTAATCGAATCTTCCTTCCTTTGAGTACAGAGACTGTACTGTAATTTGAAATGTTTCACATGCATTTAATTTAGATAAAGCCTTAAAACTTTCCAGAGTCGGTTATTTCATTACAAAGAAAATTAAATATATGTAATTTCACCATCAACTAGTTCGAATAATGGTCCATTGACCAAAGGAAAGAACTTTTTGATCAGTGAAAGATTAGTTAGGAATGACAGGAAACTAATCTTTCAATAGGAAACAACAAAAAACTTAGACGCAAGCGGTTTAACTGGTCAGTATGTGTGTGTGAAATTTGTGAGTTTATGGGCCCAGGTGAGTATATGGTATTGGAGTATTTGTGGCTGGTTCACCGCAGGATCAGTTTTCTGGTAGCAGAGCTATGGTTATTATTGACTAGTTTGGTGATGAGTATTGAATTTTGAGTTATTGATTTGTTTTAACAAACCCGTTTGTATCTTGTTTTATGTGGTCTGGAAATTCCCGGGAAATGAATAGCGGGTGGTATATTGGAAGCCACACTGCAGTGAGGTTACTCGTCTGTTAGAAAAGCGCCGGGTAACTGTGTAGGGCTAACAGTGCTACATTAGGGACTATTTTCGTATACAAGTGAGAGTGATTGACAGCAAAAGGGATCACGGGTGAAACTTTGGTCTTGTAACACCGAAGGAATAGCAGGTTCTTCTGAGCTTGAATGAAGGGTAAGCGGAAGGTTTTACTCTCAGTGTATGAAGAGTAAGCGGAAGATTTACTTGCTGAAAAAGAAATAATATATCCTTTGGTTTAGTGGAACAGACAGAGTAGCGAATGTTTTTATGTTGTTATTAACGAAAATGTAATGCAAAATTGTAAGAAAATAAGTTTGCGTATTACCTTGTGAAGGGAGGGTCAGTTGCCGGAGTTGCACTGACATCACAGTGAGCCGCGCTGGGATAACTTGAAACAGCGGGCGTGTGACTGACACAAATTTGTAAAGGAGGGGTTAGTAGTAAGGAGTGATACTGACATCACAAAAAGGCCACGCTAGCATTGGTTAAACTAACAGCGTGAGACTAAGTTTGATTGGTCGAAGGAATATAAGCTGTGTTAGAATTGGTTGAAGGAGAATTGTATGCTTGATTTTCATTTGCAATTTAGTGTAAATCGCCCTGACAGAAAAGCTCGAGGGTTTGCAAATTGTTTTATGTACTCAAAGCATAGAAGGCATGGTGAAAAGAGAAAAATGTCACTAGTAAAGAGAATTAAGAATTTTTTTAATAAAGATAAACCTGTATTGACTAGGGAGGGAATTCCTATAGCTCCACCAAAAACACCTGCTTCAGTTATGATGAAGGAGCGAGGATATCATACATGTGTATGGATGGAGAATTGGATAGAATACACGAAGGGTGATGGTGTTTTGGCTATTCCAGAACATGGTATGTTTAATGGAAGAATTTTGCAGGATTTGAGAATGCGGATGAATGATTTAGATCCAAGACCCAGGATGATACAATATGAGGCATTAGAAGAATGGGAGACTGAATCATATGAGCGAAAAAAAAACAGGAGTGGGAGATACATGGGTCATTTCCCTAGATATTTGAGAGAATCACGCGAAGGTCAGATGAAACAATGGAGAAAAGCGACGGTGTCAGAAGGATTATATCCAGTATTGATGGCAGAAGAACAGTCAGAGGACAAGTGTAAAGAGAAAACAAAACACCTGACAATGACAGGTTTTGGGGAATCAGAAGATGAATATATGGAGGACATTTTAACTAAAAACTCTCCACCGTATCAGGAGGGACCCAGTAGAGTCACTCCGAGTGCGCCAGTTCTAGGAACACCTTTGATTACACAGATTATACATGATCCAACTGCGAATAGGGTATTTCAGGATAAAGAAAAAGAAGCGTTGGATAAAAATAGAGGACGAATACAGAAAATAACCCAAAGGAATATAAATCCTGAAGCATTGACAATACCTGGAACTATAAGTCCAGTTGTTCCATTATATGGAGACAAGGTAAATTGTCCAGAACCACCAGTTGTTGCAACTCCTTAGAATAATCCTAGAAAATCCTCAGCAGTCAGAAGTGCAACAGTGGTAACTCCAGAAGATCTAGAGATGGGCACAGGGAATAGAAAAATAAAGCTCACCTCCAAAGATTTTAGACATTTACAAAAAATTGAAAGTGGAATTGGAAGAAATGATAGCTGGAAGTGTGGGAATAGATAGATTAAATACCTACAGCGAAGAAGAGTTGTTGTTTATATGTAGGAGCATAACTAGAAATGCAAGATTATTTCATGAAAAGTTGACAGAGATGGGAATAGACATAAGGAGATCAAAAGTATTACAGAAACCCTATTGAGTGGAATTCACTGACAGATTCAGAAAATATGAATGTGTCTGGAAAGAAACTGCAGGTAAAAGAGCTGATTAATATTTTGCAAAAATGTGGGAGACATTGACAAGTGGAGAATTAGGTGGACAAAGAAAAAGGAAGAAGCACAGGCAAAAGAGGCGTCTAATGCATATATGTTGAAAGAGTCAGGGAAAGTAGAAAGATTGTCCCATGAGAGAAGTACCTGGTGGTGGATATGTTCATGTTCCATGGAGTCGACAAGATATTTAGTCATTTACTTATGATTTTCCAAAATTAAGAGAGAAACCAGTTGAATGGTACAAACAGGTTGAGAGATTTGTCAAGGTTTCAAAGGTTTTGTTGAAAGATTTGGATGGTCTGTTTGACATAGTGGTACCTGCTGATTTATGGACAGAATGTAAAATCACAGTGGATTGGCCTAGTGATGAGTATCCAAGGGACCCGAAAACAGGTGCACCCTCAGATGATGTAATGAAGAAATATCACCAAGTAATTACTTAATTAAAAGGGAAAATTCCTCCTAAAGAAACAGATTGGGTAAAAATAGATAGCACAACCGAGGAGCCGAATGAGTCTGTTCATGCATATTATGAACGACTGTTGCAGGTGTTTAAACCGCATAGTGGTTTTGAAAACATTGGAGATAAAAATATGGGACATTTTGTATATCGATTTGTCAATGGTCTGAAACCAGAAATTAGTCAGATGATTCAACAATACATTTTGTGTTGGCAGGGAAAGCCCATAGATGACATTTTAAAATATGCAAAATACTGTGGGGGCAATATTGAGGCAAGGAATAAAAAAGTTAAAGGAAACAATGATGTGTGCATGGGTGAAATTTGCAGAACAGCAGGAACTTAAATTAAACAGTCAGAATGATGGTCAAATGAAAGAACAGAGTCAGAGTGATAATGCCGTGGGTGGTGGTAAAACAAAAGGACGAATGAGCAGAGAGGAAGCGAAGAAGAAATATCCTTGTCATGGGTGCGGAAAGTTAGGACATTGGAAGAACGAGTGTAAGAATATTCAGAATAATAATGGCACCAACCAAAATTTAAATCCACAGACGCAGAATGGGGTGCTTATGAATCAACCGCAGCAGGTTATAAATCAGCAGTGTCAGGTGCCACCTTCCCCTATGCCAAATTTTGTGAACAAGCCAAAGTACAGTGTGGATGCCGGATTTCAAGGAGGAAGTGGTAAGAAAAATTATGTGATTTCACAATATCTTTTGCAAAATAATAGTGACAGCGAAACTGAACAATGACGGTGCCTGAGGGGGGAGGAAGAGGAGTGCGTACTTGGCTCATCCTTGCTGGTAGATCAGTCAGGGCCATTTAATGATGGGAAGGTGGAAGGTAATGACATCCCTTTTCTGTTGGACACTGGTGCTACCCATTCTATTGTGAGAACAGCAGACACACCAAACCTAACCTCTTGGGAGAAGCAATCCAAGTAGTAGGCGTATCTAATAAGCAGAATAGAACCCCAATTACAGAGCCCATGGAGGTGCACATTGGCAACTTTAAAGATATGCACAAATTCATGGTGTGCGACTCCAGTCCAGTAAATTTACTAGGAAGAGACTTATTGTGCAAAATGAATTGCACAATTTATTGCACACCGGATGATACTGCAATTCAGACCCCTGATGAAGATCTTGTCTACAAAATAATGCTTGCAAAGCAAGGCACCGAAGTAGACGAAATGTATTCATTAATGTTAAAGGATGACTTGCCAGAAGAGTTAAAAATAACAGTTAATCCAGAAGTATGGGATTTTACGGGAAAAGATATAGGACTGATGGCAAATGTAGACCCAGTGAAAGTGACTGTGAAAGAAGGTGCAGTTTACCCTAACACCAGACAATATAAAATGAGTCCCGAAGTCAAAGCAGGAGTAGCTACCGAAATAGATTGAATGATTAAACAAGGCACCCTAAAGGAAATAATGAGCAGTCCTTGTAATTCACCTATAATCGGTCTTAAAAAGCCTAGTGGGAAATACCGGATAGTGCAAGATTTAAGAAAGATTAATAAGATTGTTGTACCTTGTTGTCCTGTAGTGTCAAATCCAGCAGTGATTCTGTATCAGATACCATGGAATGCAGGATGGTTTACAGTGATTGATTTGTGTCAAGCATTTTTCTCCATTCCTTTACATCCAGTATCTTTTTTCTTTTAAATTTGAAGACCGTATTTTGGCATGGAACCGAGTTCCTCAAGTGTATACAGAAAGTCCTTCAATTTTAAATCAAATCTTGAAAAATTGTCTAGAAAAATGAGTTATGCCCAGAAATTCAGTCTTAGTGCAGTATATCGATGACCTACTTGTGGCATCAAAATCTCGTGAAGCTTGCGTTACTGATTCAATTGCATTATTAAATCCCTTGGCTGATGGAGGACACAAAGTATGAACTGGAGTCAAATATTTGGGTCACCAAATAGAAAGGGGAGTGACGAAGGTAATCCCTGAAAGAATTAAAATAATAAGACAGATGCAGTTGCCACAGACACAGAGAGAGATAAGGATGTTTTTTGGAGTAGTGGGATACTGTAGGCAGTGGATTGTAAGTTTTTCCTTATTAGCAAAACCACTAATTCAAATGACACGAAAAAGAGTGAAAGATCTAATCGTTTGGGATAATGAAAGTGTGGAAGCATTTGTAAAGTTACGAAATTGTCTATGTGAGGCCCCTGCCCTAGATATGCCTGACTATACAAAAGAATGTGCACTATTTTGTTGTGAGAGAGAAGGTTGTGCACTCTCAGTCTTAACCCAGAGACATGGATTAAGCTGACGTCCAGTAGCATATTTCTCTGCTACTCTGGATCCTGTGGCTTCAGCATTACCTGGTTGCTTAAAAGCAGTAGCTGCTACCTGTATGAGTTTGGAACAAAGTGAGTCAATTGTGATGGGACATCCAGTAAAGGTATTTGTTCCACATTCAGTCGAGATTCTCTGAACAAGAACTCGAACACAACATCTTACACCTAGTCGGATGACTAAGTACAAAAGAATAATTTTGGGAGCAGAAAATGTGACAGTGATCAGGTGCACAATGGTAAATCCAGCAACTCTATTACCAGATGCACATTGCGAAGAAGTCAAGGATGAAATAGACCATGATTGCTTAGATGTGACAGAATTGTGCACTTAGCCTCGCCCTGATATACAGGAAGAGCCACTGAAAGAACCCGACCATGAACTTTTTGTTGATGGCTCCTGTTTAAGGCTAGAGGAAGGAGGATTGAGAGCAGCCTATGTTGTATGCAAAATTTCTTAAGTCATTGAAGCATCCTGTTTACCGGGAGTCAAGTCTGCACAAGTAGCCGAATTGATAGCCTTAATAAAAGCATGCAAAACTGGGAAAAATCGGAAAGTACCCATATTTACAGATAGCCAATATGGTTACGGGGTTGTGCATGACTTTGGTCAGCTTTGGATACATAGGGGATTTATGACTTCTTCAGGATCCCCTATAAGGAATGGGAAATTTGTAAAAGAACTATTGGAAGCAATACAATTGCCGAAAGAATTAGAAGTGGTCAAGTGTGCTGCTCACCAGTCAGGAAATTACTATGTGACAGCTGGTAATCGATATGCTGACCAGATTGCTTAATACTGTGCAAGAAATAATATGGCAATAAATAAGAAAATTGAAACAAGTGGAATCAGCTGTCAACTTATGCTATTCTCAGCCTTTGAAACATGGGATGAGAGGTGAGACAGTTACAGGGTGAGGTAGAAGTATGTGAAAAACAAAATTGGATAAAATCAGGTTGTGAGATAAGGACAGAAGATGACGTATGGATATATCCAGATGGCAGACCAGTCATGCCAGACTTTCACAAATGGCCAGAATGTACCATGGAGACACAAATGTTGGCAGGGATGCTATGATCAGACTTTTCAGGCAAAATTGGTATAATCCAAGATTTAGGGTAGCCGCATAAAGTCTTTGCCAGCGATATTTAACTTGTCAACAAATAAATCCAGGCAGAAAGACAGTGGTCAGCTGGGGAAAAATCGGAAAGGCAGAAGGACCATTTGTAAGGTTACAGTTAGATTTCATACAATTGCCACCATGAAGGGGATTGAAGTACGTCCTTGTAATAGTAGGTTCATTTCACGGTGGGTGGAGACATATCCTACTAGAAGTGACAGCATAACAGTTGCTAAATTATTGTTGAGAGAACTTATTCCGCGTTTTGGTTTTCCAGTAACTTTGGAGTCAGATAGAGGATCTCATTTTAATAATGAAATAATTCAGAGAATCAGTGATGCATTTAAAATAGAGCAGAAACTGCACTGTGCATACCGCCCAGAGGCTTCTGGAGTGGTGGAACAAATGAATGGCACAATAAAGTCAAAACTGGCGAAAGTGTGTGCATCCACATCACTGAGTTGGCCAGATGCATTACCTCTTGTTCTGATGGTAGAAGTATTCCTGACAGAAACACAGGACTGAGTCCCCATGAGATTTTCATGGGAAGAGCAATGAGACATGCCTTTATACCAGGACATAAATTGCTGAATATATCTGATGATCTGGTATTGGATTATTGCAAAGGATTGGCTGACCTAGTGCGTTCTGTCTCTCATCAGGTTGGAGAAGACGCAGTTGCCAGGCAGCCGGATCAAGCATATGATCTGAATCCCGGAGATTGGGTAGTGGTGAAGAATCACACCAGAAAGTTGTGTCTAGCACCCAGGTGGGATGATCCATGACAGGTCATACTAGTCACTACAACAGCAGTGAAATGTGTTGGTTTGCCTAACTGGGTTCATGCCAGTCACACAAAAAGAGTTCCAGCCCCTGATGAAGAGAGACCGCAACTGACTCAAGAAGTTGAGGCCGCTGAAGGTTGCGCAACCGAAGAATCTAAAGTAACAGATTCCGAAGAGGCTGATAAAGAGCAACCGAGCACAAGTCAGGAGCACTGGATACCAGGGGTTGACATACCTGAGGTGATTATTCAAACAAGATGGCAAACAAAATTAGAAAGACAAGAAATTAGAGAGGACCAGATAGGTGTAGAAGAAAAGGGTGAATAAAGCTACTGGAGATTCTGAGCAGGACTAGATAAGGAGAGAAGAACATACTCAGGCAGGGGTGAACAAACACATTCACCGACCTGAGGAGGGACAGACAGACCTAGAAGAACATGTTCAGGATGCAGAAGAACAAATTGCAGTTAGACCTGAACATGACCAGTTAGGATAAGAAGAACAAGTTCTGGTGGAAGAAGAACAATATGAGATAAGACCAGAACAGGAACAGATAAAGGAAGAAGAACATGTTCAGGCAGATGAAGATGCACTAAAAAGACTTGAACAAGGACAGATAGAGAGGGACTCTGAAGACTAAGAAAATCAGATTGTGCCACAACGAAAATAAACGAGTTCTCGAAAGGGACGAAGAAAGTGCAATACAAGCTAAATGGGTCAGAAAAGAAGATAATTGGCCAGGTGGAGTCAAAAGATTAAAATATCAATTAAGAAAAAAAAGTGAGAACCCTGAACAAGTGAATGAAGTTACTAGCCAGTCTGGGCAGTCGACTGTGAAAGCTAGTCGAAGAAGCCAAAGACTGAGAATATTGAGCAATAAGGTCAAGGGTCCGGAATGGACCTACGTGATTCTTCTAGAACTCGAGAATCTAGACTTAAATGAAGAAAGTGATGAAGAAATAAATGCAGAGCAGATTGACAAAGAAGAAGTGAGACCACCTTGAAAAACAAAATAAAATATAAAATTTAAAGCAAACTAAGGAAAGGAAGAGAAATCTTCTTAGACTAAAATGACTGAAGACAGGGTTGCGGTGAGACCAAAACGAAGTTATGCAAAGAAGTGTTGTCGGATTTGTAAATGCAGTATTTTATTAGTGGTCAAAGTTTGGCTATTTCTAACAGCAGCAATTACTTATCTTATGATAACCTATAAGAAGAATGATACACACACTAATGGGAAGATAGCAAACATGAAAGGAGATAGAGTAGAATTTCATGTAGCATACTGACAAGTCTATTTTATAGAACTGGGAAGCTTCAATATTATTATTCAAATTTAATGTGGTATTTTCAGAACTTCCTATTCGAAAGAATATGAATCCAGTGGTTGGTAGTTTAGATGCACAGTTTATGGGAGAATTTTTCTTGGCTATGAAAACAATAGATATACCGAAAGCACATAAAAATAATTTAACATGCTTATTACGTGAAGAAGAAAAGGTGTTTTTGAATTCAGTTGAAGAAAGGAGACAGGACTTCCAAAGAAAGGCTTCTGAACAGAAAACCCATATTCCACCATGGGCTGAGAATGAGGGAATTTATACAGCTGGCAAGACACATGCTGCAATGTCCCTAGATTTTGTAAAGACAGGAAAGACCTGCCTCCATAGATTAAAAACGGACTATAACAATGGACTTATTGGTTCCAGTGAGTGTGAACATAATTACTTAATTCTTGGAGGTTGGAGATTAAAAGGGGGAACAGATCCAGTATTTCCTGGAGTTTACAACATGTGTGGGAATAATGCTTATTACAAGCTGCCTGCACGGTGGTGCGGGAGTTGATACTTTGGAATAGTCTTTCCGAAAGTATACCACGTAAAAAGAATCACTGGAAGCAATGAAAACACTGAAGAACTAACACGATGAAGGAGAGCTAGTTTTTTAGAAATAATAGGTGAAATATATGGTGCATTGATACCTTCAGTGGGAGTCATTCTGAATTCACACAGAATCTGTCAATTATCTACAGTAGTTGATCGTCTATCGACTGATACTGCTGGAGGTTTCTTAATGATTAATACAGAAATGGTTGCAATTAGGTCTATGGTTTTAAAAAATCGACTTGCGCTTGATATATTATTAGCAAAAGAGGGCAGAGTCTGTAAAATGTTGAAGGTACAACATTGTTGCACTGATATACCGGAATAAAAGCACAGAAATTAGAGGATATATTAAGAATATTACAAAACGTGAAGAAGAATTGAAGCCACTGGAGGTTGACAGTGTATAGGAAAGACTAAAAAAAGAGTATTTCTTCAATAGGGACTTGGTTTACGAATATAGGGAAAGGAATTATAGGTCAAATAATACTACCATTATTTGGTATAACAATATTAGTTTTAATGATAATAATATGGTGCAAATGCTGTAAAAAGAGAAGGAAATATAAGGTGAATGGAAAGGGAAAGAAAAAGTATGAGGAGATACAGTTAGAAGAAATGAAAGGAGAGTTGTACAAAAAGATGAAAAATCGCAAAGTTAAAGATGAAGATAAGAACCAAAAGACTGAAAAAGGAATTGAGATTAGTTAAAGTTGGTTTGGATGGGTAATTTTGTGATGGCTCAAAATGCCATCAGAGAGGGGACTGATGGAGCAAGGACTCGTAGAAAAGAGACTTGCTCAGAAGCAAAACCCTCATAAAATTCATAAAACAGTATTAACTGTGTATTGTGTAAACTAATAATACGCACCACACTCGATGTAATAGAGAGAAGAAGCTTGCCTATGTGTCTTACTTACCAGTAACTCGAGTGAGATCTAAAATGGCTGCTAATGTGGGAAACTTTAGTGCGCATGCGTCAACTTCATCTACGCAGTATGACGAGCTGTCGCTTGGAGGGAATTACCTAAATCTATGCAGACGCTCTTAAAATGGCTGCTTGTGAGAGAGCAATACGGGATGAGAACCAAAACTCACCCTTTTCTGCTCCCAGCGGTCTGGACTCGGTCAGGGGGCGCCAAGAGTTAATCACAACACCTCCCTCCTCTCAACAGGAAACAACGACTGAGGAGGGAGAGACCAACGAATGGGTGCACAGGAGGACACCAGAAAAGGCGGGACAACTGGCTTTTAGGAAGCTGACGCGGACTGGAGGAGGAACCCGGAAGACGCTGAGCCCCGCACGAGCATGACGGATCAACGGGCTTAACAGGAACCGCCTGGAGGTAAGAAGATAGAGGACGCAACAACGAGAGGCGAAGACGTGGAAAGCTGGTCCGAAGACTGGTGGACGCCCACGGAGGACGTTGGCAAGCTGCAGAAACTCTGGAGAGTTGCGGCAGACGCGGTGAGTGGCACAGAAGGGAAAGGGGGGGAGGGAGTTCACACACCTACTTTAACCCGAGCACAACCCTGTCCTTGATTATTGCACCCTCACGCATGCGCAGGTTGCCTTCTGATTTTTATGTGACCATGACCTGACGAGGGGTATGAGTCACGTGTTGCTGCTGCTGTATTAGCTGTAAAATTACAATCCTTGCATCACTCTCTAGTTTTGGAGACTCGTAACGGCATCTCTTGGTTTTGACACTGGCTCTGAGGGCTGTGAAGGCTAGAGTGAAAAGGGGAGAAGATGTCCCATAACCTAGACCGACCCTAGGTCAGAGATAGGAGAGTCTATTGTTTTGTTATATCCTGCTAGAGGAGGAATGTTTCCACTTTACCCTTCCTCTTATCATTAACCCTATTTCAAATAAACCTAACCATTCAACCACCAATCAGGCCTCCTAGTTTCTATTTCCACCCATCCCTCCGACAAGTGGTGTCAGAAGTGGGATCAGCAGAAATGGAGGCCACACTTCAGAAAATGGCGGACAACCAAGAGAAGTTGGGACGCATTATGGAGAAATTCCTGCCGGTAGCTGAGGAAGACAGGGAAAAACTCTATCAAACCCTGATCAATCAAGGCCAAAGTCAAGAGACTGTGATAGGTAAGTTAGCTGACAGCCTCAGCCAACAACGGGGACACACCACCCTTCCGTCAGTGGTGTTAGAAAAATACGTGAATGGAGAAGATCCGGATTTCTTCTTTTCCAATTTCAAACGGATGGCCAGAGCCGCGGATTGGTCCATGGATAAATGGGGACATTACTTGGGTCCCCTCCTTTCAGGAGATATGCAAGCAGCCAACCCCCTTCGTGTCACCCCATATGATGAGATAAAGGAGAACATTTTGGAAAGACTAGGAATAGATGAGGAAACCTATCGTATACGACTTTGGCAGATCAAGGACGGACAATAAAGAAGAAATCATGGAGAGAATTTATTTGGAGCAATATTTTGCCTCCTTACATCTACCCATACAGAAATGGGTACGACAACACAAACAGCTCAATATGGAGAGAGCAGTAGAAATAGCCAGCGCCTTTAGTAGGGCTCTGGAGCTGCAAAAGGGCAAAGAAGAAACACATTGGAAGCCATCAGGAAGCACTACCACAAAAGGTAGTCGGCCCTCTACCCCAAGAAAGCCTGAGACGGTTACTCTACTACCAGGTCCTTTACCTGCCCCTTTTCGACAAACCACCCCAGTAAGACCCCAGTGTTGGGTTTGAACACATAGCTAGGGTATGCCCTAAAAAAGAAGAGCCGATGGAAGTAGGACTAACCCGATCCTTTTATTGCATCAGAGAGGGACAACCACTTCCCTACCATAAAGTAGTGAGGGTAAATGGGGAGGATCGGTTCACCCTAATGGACACTGGTTGCTTGCATAGCGTCATGAGGCCCCAAAACGTGCCAGGGGGTAGCCCTCGACCCATGGGTCTCGTAAACATACAATGTGTCCACGGGAACAGTAGACAGTACCCTACCACTGAGGTACAAGTGCAACATGAGCCAGCTATAGAACCCATCCCTTTACGTGTGGGGCTCATCCCTAAATTACCGGAGCCCTTAATATTAGGGAGAGACTACCCCTACATAGAACAGCTTTTGAAAGATTAAATAGAGGAGTGGAGAAAAACAGCCCCGTTCTCCAAAGAGCAAGACCTTGTGTTTACCCCAGGAAAGTCGAGAAAAAGCAACAAGCAGAAGAAAAGAGAAAAAAATATTTTGACACAAGTAGCCCTGACTCAACCAAAAGAAGAGGTTATGTGGCAATATGACCCCGGGTTCTCCACTGCCCAAAGGGAAGACCCGACTCTAAGGGAAGCCTGGAATAACGCCAAAGAAGAGGAAGATCCCGATCAAGTAGGTCCCCAATTCTTAATAAGAAAAGGTTAGATATATAGGAAGAGTTGTTAGTACCCCAAAAGTATCCAGAAAAAGTCATTTTCCTAGCCCATAGCCACCTACTGGGGGGTCATTTCGGTGGCATTCTAGATACATTTTACTGGCCAGGGATATACCAACAGATCCGCCGGTATTGTAAAGAATGTTCCATATGCAAGAAAAATAGTCAAAGTCTTCCCCCTAAAGCCCTCCTTCGACCCTTGCCCATAATTGTGGAACCCCTACATGGGAATGGACATCATTGGTCTGCTTCTTCCCTCTCGTAGTGGCTGTAGGTATGTGTTGGTCTTGGTGGATTATACCACTTGTTTCCCTGAAGCGGTGGCTCTAAGACAACCCAACGCCACACATTGTTTTGTTATATCCTGCTAGAGGAGGAGGGTTTCCACTTTACCCTTTTATTTTTTCACTTTTGTTCTCACTTTGGGTGTGGTGACAGTAACCCTATTGGAGATAGTACAGCCTGCTGACCGCTCTTTTCTTCTCTTGGAGACACTCCGGGATGGCAACCTCCAGACCTTGAATCAAGACGACCCCGGAGAAGACGGAAAAGAAGCCAGGAGACTCCCTCAAGAACGTAACCACCTGACGATCCATACCACGGATAGCTGGAAGGCCACCATTATCATTAACCCTATTTCAAATAAAACTAACCATTCAAACACCAATCAGGCCTCCTAGTTTCTATTTCCGCCCATCCCTCCGACACCGCTTGAAAGCTCACATGCTAAGCATCTGCTTTGCTGAAACTAAAACCAGCTAATTTACTAATGCTAACGCGAGGAGAGCATTTATAATTAAATGGGATTAGAGTAGAGATAGGTGGTATACAGCAAAACCATTTTATTTTTAAATTAATATATGTCTTTTTGACTTTCTCATTAGTACGCATTTGGGGCTTTTGTGAGATTCTGGAGTCTATAATACACGTGGCCTCTGCACATGCGTGGTATGAGTGAGCCAGAAGAAATAATGTGACTCTTGAAAACAGTCTAAGGACGAAAACGATACATACCCTGGGAACCAGCCTCGAAGTCCGGAGAAATGCATGGGAACCTATAAAGCTTATACAATTGTTTCTAATAAGATGTGAATACGGGTGGGAATAAAGAATTATGAATAAAAATTAAGGGGTGGGATCATTGAACAATGAAGTGAAAGAAAAATTTGGAAAATAAGCATGGCGCGATGATCATCCGCCCTTGCCTGTCCAATCAGAGTTAGAAATTACATGATATTGAAACATTAATGGGTGGTACATGAGCATAGAAAGGTATAATTGAGGTAGTCTTAGTTAGTTAGTGCTGCGAGAGATGCTGAATGCTGCAGAGCTCGGGATGCGGTTGGAGTAACGAGCAAATGCTGAAGAAGAATATTGCAGAACATCACCTTAGACTAACTTAAATTAGAAGAAGATAGCGGAAGAATCTCGAGGAGGAAGAGAGTGTCAGAGAGGGATGCAACAGCAGCGTCGGTGTTAGCGAGGTCATCTATCCTGTCCTGAAGTCTTTGTCGCCTGATCTTTCCCGGGGGACCCTTCCCAGCTCCTTGGCCAGGGGGTTGGTCTTCACACTATCCTAGGGAATTATATTTCCAGGAATGTGCAAACATACTTTTCTCTCTCGCTCTCTCTCCTCTCCTCTCTATGCAACGTCATTGCAAAGTAATGATAAATTTGATTATTTAATTGACTAATCGAATCTTCCTTCCTTTGAGTAACGGAGACTGTACTGTACTTTGAAATGTTTCACATGCATTTAATTAAGTTAAAGCCTTAAAACGTTCCTGAGTTTGTGTTTTTTTCATTACAAAGAAAATTTAATTTATGTCATTTCACCATCTACTAGTTCAATTAATGGTCAATTGACCAGAGGAAATAACTTTTTGATCAGTGAAAGATTAGTTAGGAATGACAGGAAACTAATCTTGCAATAAGAAACAACAAAAAACTTAGACGCCAGCGGTTTAACTGATCAGTGTGTGTGTGTGTGTTTGTGTGAAATTTGTGAGTTTATGGGCCCAGGTGAGTATATGGTATTAGAGTTTTTGTGGCTAGTTCGCCACTGGATCAGTAGATACCAAAGTTTAAGGAGAAATCATGATTACTCGACTTGCTTTTTAGTCCCTTTAAGATTGCAGCAGCCCGCATACTTACATCAGTCCATGATTAACGAGGAAAACTCCTCATGTCATTTGTTTAGCTTCAGACAGAGGGATTTCAGTAAGGAGCGGTTTTATTTAAAACAACTAATATTTATTAACAGCATCTCATATGAGTAAATCAAAAAGGATATGTAGCTGGAAGTGACAGTTCAAAACTCACCAAAGGATAGATAAACAGTGGGGAATTTAAGCATCAAATAAGGTACTCGTCAGAAAAGACACTTTTTACTGAAGAGACCCTTGGCTTCATGCAGACTCTCAGAGCTAATGGATCCATTCCCCGGATCGCCGCATCCATTGAATGGAAGTGAGCAGACCAACATGAGCTCCCGGCCCTGCATCTGAATCTTGGGGCTCGTCAGTCAAAGCATCAAATAAGGCACTCGTCAGTAAAGACACTTTTTACTGAAGAGACCCTTGGCTTCATGCAGACTCTCAGAGCTAATGGATCCATTCCCCGGATCGCCGCATCCATTGAATGGAAGTGAGCAGACCAACATGAGCTCCCGGCCCTGCATCTGAATCTTGGGGCTCGTCAGTCAAAGCATCAAATAAGGCACTCGTCAGTAAAGACACTTTTTACTGAAGAGACCCTTGGCTTCATGCAGACTCTCAGAGCTAATGGATCCATTCCCCGGATCGCCGCATCCATTGAATGGAAGTGAGCAGACCAACATGAGCTTCCGGCCCTGCATCTGAATCTGGGGGCTCGTCAGTCAAAGTGCTCTTCTTAAGGAGTTCTGCTCCTAGGATGAACATCTTCGCGTGTAAGCTTTTTACAGGGTATTTGTTAAGAGTTTGAACGATTTCGGAAGGGGTGTGACTACAGGGTATGACAGACGTCTGAACGACTTGAAGCAGCCCAGGGAAGAGTGTTGCTGGACTTGTGTCACCGTTTGTAACGGGAAAGTATATGCAGTTGACTTACACTATACTGAAATCAGACCTTCGGTGCCTATGGCACGTGCAGTCCTTTACGTTAAAGGGCTGAAACTTGGCAACAATACCTAATAAAACGATGAGGTTGATTAACCATCGACATTCGCTGCAGATGCTGAGCAGATAGCAGTGGGATACGAGCTCATTAATAGTTACACAAAGAGTGACCCAGGCAGAGAGTCCAGAGACGTGCAGGAAATGTAAAGAATAGTACTAGTGGCAAATAGCAAATACACACATGAACATTTTGCTAACTTGAATGTAGTGCCTTGTAATGCCAGCTGCTGCACCCCACTCGCTTAACACCAAAACACACCCTATGTATAATTGTTTTTTTCAGTAACGTATGTACTGAACATAACAAAGGGCATGATTAACAAAAATGCCTATGAGTACTTCTTATTTACTTCTATAATTTCAGGAAAAAAGGGACCCTTACATGTTGGAAAATGATTTGTGATCATCCTAATTATGTAAATTATCGGACCATTTACTTTAGAAGTGTCCAACGTGGGTCCAGGAGATCTGGATCCACGTCAGATATTCAGAAATCACAATGAATATGCAAATTATTTCCACTTCTATTATATTATTTGTATGCAAATGTATCTTAAATACTGTCATGGATATGGTCCTCTTGGACTACATATGATGCACTTGGTTGAAATCTTTTACAAAAAAAAAAATCCAGAAGAACATATAAAATAGTATTTCTTACAGTTCTCAAAACTGCATAACTATGCACTGTTGACATTTATACAAGATGTTATCAGTTGTTAACAGCCCATCCTACAATTTCACGCTATGCTGTGCATATTATGAGTGGAAATTGCAACTAACAGATGTTAATCCAGGGAGCTGCAAAGGCAACAAAGTAATAGCATGCTGTTAATCTGTCCCACAAAGCTGCTCATCACTTTCAGGACACTCCTTTCTTCAGCTCAGGAAGCCTTAATGTAAGCCTTCTAATTGGCTTAACCAAGCTTTACATTCCCTATAAGTTTCTTAGAAACGGTATCCATAATCACTCTGTGCTTTAGAGAACAGTGATGTTGAAGTCACTTTTACTAGACAAATTATGGTCAAAGCAACAGTGGGCATTAGTACAATAGGTTGCTCACAAAAAGGAAAATGCCTTATTTCCTGGACACTTTAGCAGCAATTGTACGATACAGGATTGATCTAGGCAGGTTTAGACAGCTAAAATCAATGGAATGCTAGATTTCTTTTGCTAAAAATTAACTTCTTAGTCAAATGTTTCAGAAGCACAATATGAAATGCATTAAAATCAACTGCATACTTTATTAAATCAAGATCAGCATTTTAAATCATATTATTTAACAAAAATAAAATCACCTTTTTTATGCTTTTGAATTGCAAAAGCATCACATCCCATACTGAGCCTATGCTCCCTTTTGAAAAAGAGTACCAGAAGGAAATAATCCCACTTCACCTATACACAAAATAGCAATTGTGGGCATGAACAGAATGCTCCGATCGTTTTTCATGAAACCACATCATTGCTTAAGATAATCAATAGCACACAAATTGGATATCTACATTTAAGGCTCTTGCATTCTTCTAATCTAGGGCCAAGGACTAGTGCATATTTACAATATCCTTTGGCTAAGTAACAAAATTCTGAGTCCAAAATCAAAGCAATTTTTTACTTATTCAATGAATTCCATATGCTTGTTAGAAAGCGAACTCGGTCTTCCATATGGTTGTCAGACAGCAAATAATCTCCTTTATCTATTATGCATCTCAAAACACAAATATATAAAAAAAAATGCAATGGCTTTTCTAAAGCAACCAGAAAATACCAAAATAGCTGTTCTTGAAAACATGGCCCTCAATTTATCAGTTTTTATCGCAAACTGCACCGTGGAATTTATTACCCTTTTGTAGAGCACAACTTAGTGGGCACAATGCATAATGAGCTGGGCTTTTCAAAATGGAATTCCCACTGTGGGGTTAAGATATGTAGATGATTCTGAAAAAGTATTTGGGTGTGCTTATAAGAGGTACATATAATTGCAGGTTCTGTTATCCCCACTTCTTGTAACCTCATAATTCATGCAAGATCACGTTAAATACTGCAGGGAGGTCTAACACAACCAAGGCAAGCAAAAATGGGTAATCCAGAACTGATACCAATGATGTCTCAGTACCATGCCTGGGGCAAAAACCCAATTCAGCAATGTCCATCAGTTTACGTTTGTCAAGTACTCTCCGTAATGACCCCTAACACAAGAAAGAAGTTCCCTGCCTGCATAACTGAAGTCACTAACTAGATGAAATCCAACTGTCTCAACACCGACATGACAGAAGTAGTGATTTCAGCAAGAACACCTAGCCATGAGCCTCCAACTGGTGGGCAGCAGAACTCAGACCCACACCAGAACCTCAGAATCCTCATAGACGGCAAACTAGACATGACTACACAAACCAACGCCAGCACTGCATTCTGCTTCCACACCTTGAAGATGCTGCAGAAGACCAGAATTTTTTTACTCATGCACTAGCCACCAGGAATATGGACTGCAGAACACCCTATATGCCGGGAGCAGCAAGAAACTCATCAAAAGACTACAAACCATCCAGAACTATGCAGTCAAACTCATCCTCAATCTCCAACACAGCGCTCATATCACACCAAAAATCAGTGAGCTCGTCAGGTAACCAATACACCAATGCACTCATTTCAAACTCCTCATACAAACACATTCAAAGCACTGCACAACTTAGGCCCCACCTACCTGGAACTGTTATATCTCTTTCTACCAACCACCCAGGAATCTCTGCTCCACAGGACTCCTACTCCCACACATAAACAGAACAAGATCAGGAGGACAGGCGTTCTTTTTCACTGCTCCTAAAGCGTAGAACAATCTTTCGATATCCTAGACAGGGCTAGGCACACACACGTGCCCAGCGTCAGGATATCCTCAAGGTGATAATGCGCTTTACAATTACACAACATAACAAGAAAGGATTAAAGTTGTTTAGAGATTTCACCACATTTTTTATTGGAAAAGGCAACAGGGAGATAGGCTAATAGTTGTTAGGGTTCAACGGGTTAGCTGAGGACTATTTAAGGAAGAGTATCACCATAGCTTCATTCGATGCACAGGGAACTGTTCACAGAGTTTGGTAAATTGCAACCTCCAACAGAGATGAAAGAAGGGAAGCAGGGGCAAATTTGCAAATTGGAAGGAGAACAAGATCCAATGAAGAACCAGAATTCATACTTCAAACCAGGTTGGTTAGTAATGTTAGTAAAGAAAGATTGATATTAAAGAAAGAAGTCTGATTACCAACTGACAACTGTCTGTGTGTGCTAGTTTGAAACAGCAGGGGGAGGTAGTAAAACAGGAAGAAACATTTTGGATCTTCCCAAGAAAAAAAGGTCTGAAGATTATCACACAGCGTTTGGAAATGCTCTATGGATTGCATTGCACAAGGAGGAGAAGCCAATAACTTAACAATAGAAAATGCCTACTTCGATGTGTTGCATGCTTCTCAGATATGTTTTGCATAATACTCAACTTTAGTAGCTTGAACTAACTTCTTGTACTCCTTTAAGGCTTTCCTAAGATTGACTTCAGATTCAGCATCATAGCCGACTGTCCATACACACATGCTTTTTACAACCCAGTTTACTCTCTTTAAGGGAGACACTTTACCACTGAGCTGACGAGCGGCTATAACCTATCCAATGCATGAGCAATGGAAAAATGTGTACTAGAGCAGACGTAATCCAGTTAGAGAAGTTGAGGTATACCTATGAGAAAGTTAAATATTAATTGGGGTGGGTGGTAGTTCAACAAAAGTAATAGTCATTATCATGTTAGATCCAATCATAGGTTTAAATATTATAAACCTGAGCTCAACCCCTAGTGGCTAAGACACAGGGCAAACAGGCTCAACATAACAACAATGAGTAAAGCATTTAGAAGTACCAGAACAGTTACGTTGAAAACACATCACAATATCCCACTCCGATTTATAAAGATCGAAAAAAATTCTAATAAGCAAAATGACACCAAAACAACGAAAATCTAATAAGGGGAACCAGAGATATGACTTATTAAAGATTTAAGTGAAAATAGTGCCAAAAGCGCAATGCGCCAATTGTAGTCAATGGTCGCATTAGGCCGAGACCTAGGTGCGATTTGAGGCTGACACGATGTAGTGTAGGTCGGATACTAAAAGTAGATTGGTCCTGCTAGAGTTTAGAGAGACAGAAGTTCGGAAAAAAATTAAGTCCAAATTGAAAAGGGACTGTTGTTTTTCTGAAGAAATTCTCTTCTCTGTGTGAAACAAACTTGAAAGTCAGTCCGAAGCAATGGAACTGCCAATAAGAAACTTTTTGCAGTTGGTCCCCTTGGAGCACTCGGGCAAAAGTTTCGAAAAAAGTTTCCAAGCTTCTTTTGGTGCCGAACAAACCTCAATGGGGGGCACTCAGACTCTCGAGGTGTCAGGCAAGGGACTATTCCAAAGTCCAGTCCAGGATTAGTTTCCACCAGTCAGCTAGGATTCTTTACATTAATGTTCTCTTCTGCTTAGGTGGCTCCAATAAGGTAAAAATACTGATTAGCCTTATGATCTTTGGAGATCTTTATGTAATTGGATTTTAAAACCTCCTCGGGGCCTTCTCACAGGTCACAGATACCAAGCGCAGCATGTTCTGCCTGCCTGGTATCCTTTCACAAGTCCACCAGTGCAAAATCTATGTCTGGCATTAGCTAGTGGGCATGATCACTGCAAGGCACTCCCTAACCAATGAGGTAAAAGTTCCCAGGGGCAACTCCACCCACTTTTTCAGTAGTTCCTGTTTGCCTTATCGCAAACAGGCCCAAAATGACATGTACTAGAGGATTTTCAAGATGGCGAAAGTCTTCGGCCACACTAAACTTCGGATTTGAGGGCTGTGGGGTGAGTGTCCGAGAAATCATCAGTGTTCGCCCACATGCAACACTATTACTACCATCCTTAAAAACCTCAATGCCGAACCCCAACGACCTGAACAATCTCCACCCTATCTCCAACCACCCACTGCTTTCCAAAGCCCTAGAAAAATGTGCCCTACTCCAACTGGACAAACGCATTGAAAGTTTTGACCTACCTGACTCCCTACAATCCGTCTTCCGCAAAAGGCTGCAGTACAGAAATTGCCATACTAAATATAGTTGATGACATCCACCGCTCCCTTGACAATGGAGAGACTTGCATACTTATTCTCCTCGATCTCTCAGCCAAGTTTGACAAGGTTAACCATCATGTCCTACTTTACGAGCTCAAGGTTCGCTTTGGCCTCAATGGCCCGGTCCTCAAATGGTTCTCCTCCTACCTCCAACACAGAACACAACAAATCAAAATCTACATCTGCCTCTCTAACCCTACTCCAGTCTCCCTAGGTGTACCCCAGGGATCAATTCTCTCTCCCTCTCTTCAACCTCTTTATGGAACCCCTCATACTTAAACAAGCTGGTATCAATTACCACCTTTATGCTGATGACACACAACTTTATTACAATACTAAATCCTACTCTGATGTTCTGCATCTTAACAAGATCCAATCCTGGTTCCACTCCAATCATCTCAAACTCAACCCCAATAACACAGAAATCATTCTCTTCTCCAATCATGTATCCCTGACCTTAATGGCCTCAATTGTATGCTTTCCTTATCCAACTCTGTAAAAATCCCTTGGTTTCCACATTGACAACTGCTTATCTCTTAATGTCCACATAAAAAACTCGGCCAAAGGAGCACTCGTCACTCTCCGCCATCTTAAACGTAAACCCTTCCTTCCAGCTGATGACTTTAAATCGGTTGTCCAATCTCTCGTCCTCTCAAGAATTGACTATGGAAACGCCATCCTCTCCGGAACACCTAAAGTACACCTAGCTCCACTCAAAACTGCTCTCAACCTTGCGGCCAGCTAATCTCCGACTGCAAACATTTTGACCACATCTCCCCAGCCCTTAAAGCCCTTAAATGGCTTCCCATTGAAGGAAGATCCTCCTACAAGATTGCATGCATTACGCACAAAGCCCTTCATCAAAATGCCCCGTTGTAGCTCACTAATAAACTTAACAAAGGGGGCTGCTCCAGACCCCTGAGAAGCACCAATGCTCTCATCCTTATTCCACCGCTGTTAAAAAATAACAACACACAATCTCGCTCTTTCTCCGGAGACGCCCCTTACATTTAGAATGCCCTCCCAAAAGACCTGTGTTGCAACCCCTCCTGGATCAGCTTTAAAAAAGACCTCAAACTGCACCTGCTCACCAAATATTGGGGTCCATAATCCTCTCCATTTTCCACTGGTCCTGCTCCACCCACCGTTAATGCTCTCCTCCTTCTCTTGTCACTGTACTAAATGTGTTTACCTGCATCTATTTCATTCATGTAGATAGCCTTCTGACATTTGTAAATTGTATTTAATCTATTTGCCCTTTTTAATATAATCCTGTTTTTGTTTTTCCATGTTATAAATAATTGTGCTTTTCCCATACTGTTTACCTGTATCTATTTCATTTATGTAGATAGCCTTATGACATATGTAAATTGTACTTATGCTACTTGCCCTCTTTAATCTAACCCGGTTTGTTTTTCATGTTATGAATAATTGTTCTATTCCTGTACTGTATTCATACTCTTGTAAAGCCCTCTGATACTTTTGGGTCTAGACAGCGCTATATAAAACCTTTAAATAAATAACACTAAAACCCAATCTGAACAGGTACCATACCCACAACAAACCCAGAGACAGAAGTCTGGTAGGACAAAAGCAGGGTCTTTCAGCAACCAAAGCCTAAAACTGGGTTTCCCCAATGTCAGACCAATACAGTCACATGTGTACTCAACAATCAACCCTTCAACAGTCTCAAAAATCTGAATTCAGTACCACAAAATTATAGCAAAAATGCAAAAGATTTTACTCATAAAAATGCATTACAATATGTATACACTCATTGTCTGAGCGATCATAACAGTGCTTATATATATATATATATATATATATATATATATATATATATATATATATACAGTTAAAATACAAAACAAAATCAAATTATCACGACAATTTAAAAATCCTCTTGTAGTCTTCACAGTATGGTGCAACACATATCAATATGACATATACCAAAATATACAATCATGACAATAACAAACAACAGGAAAAAATGACAAAACCAACAACAATTGTCTATGTTTCAAGAAACTGATCTGTTAAATCTGGGGTATAAAATACTTCATATGGTGTCCACATCACCATTAATCAAGCCCTCAGTCTTCACAGATTCAGTTGTATGGATTACATTAATGCGTTTCAGTGGACAAGACTTGTAGGTTCCTACCTACCTCAGGACAAACAAAACAGATCTACCACAAATGTGTAACAGAAACCAATAGTGAAGAAAAAAACTACACATCACCATTTAAAAAAAAAAATCTGCATTTTAAAACACAAAGTTTGCACTACGCATTTTTCATAACATACTAACCACCCACGGTGGTATTCGCTTGCCATACTGTGGTGGTATCTGAATTCCCACACACCTCATCTACCCACATAGTGCATTCGCATCCATTTCCTTTTTCTTACAATTTATTCTCATTTTTCCTTCCATAAACAAAACCCCCCAGAGATGAGTTCGACGTGGACAATCACACTCCATATATCCCTCACTAATACTCCTCTTCTTAATTCCAAAATATCATAAAAACCATTTGTATGTCTGTTCACTTTACGTTCTTATCATTCATATTATGGGTTACACACTCACCTTAAATAAAAACTACTGCCCGAAGGCTTCAAACTGGACCCCTCTTCGGTGGCCCGAAGCCTCATTGAGGCCTTCAATGTCCAAGGGAAACCCACTCATTCAGACCCAGCAATCTAAAACAGAGGATACATCAATTTCCATTATACCTCATGCACCAACCCTGTTTGTTGTTTATTTTTTATATATATTGTTTCTGAAAGGATTCATATGAAAGCTCACCTTATAGGGTCTCAAAACTTAACAGATGACCCATGGCCGTTCACCATGAGTTAATACCCCTCACACTGTTGGGGTTCCCCCTCGTTGTGGAAAGGTAATCTAGAAATTACAACAGACCCCTAATCAATTCCCTTTCCTTTTCTCACAAGTGCTATGTCTTTAATAAATAAAAAACGTTTCCCACCCTTTCTGGAGTTGCCAAGTCTTACTCCAAACACGGTTCTTCAAATTAAAAAAACTCTCAGAGGCATATACTTATCTCTGTTGCAGGGTGGTTTTGATAATTTAGTTTCACCTCTGTTCTAAACCGTCATTATCCTGTAAAAGAATTGCATTTTTCGAAGGCAAAAGGTGGGTGACATAATTTCACTGCCTGTATTGTTTAATTGTTAACAAATTGCACATCTCATTTTTTTACTGAAAAGTAAACAACGAGTGGGGGTAACAAAACCTCACTTCCCATACGGGTTTTTTCTCACAAGCTGCAAGTTTTATGTAGAGTAACCACTAAACCAGACCTTAAGTAATTTAGTGTGTTACATGTGTTTGTTTAGCAAGGGTTATTCCCATCACTAATTAATGAGTCCTTTTCCTTCCTTCTCATTTGTGTCAATGTCGAACACCCCCAAGCCTGCGATACTGCGGCACTACCTGCCACAAGTTTCCTAAACCCCCAGCTAATAAAGATTCTGTGGAAGGTAGCCTACAAACCAACCAGAAGTTAACTAAGATTCTTTCAAGTTGCAATTTACCAAAACCACCAGTTCACTGAGGAGCTGTTTCCCAAAACCCCTGGCTGGTTATTTAAAGATTCTATGGGTCTATCTGTGCATGCAACCCACCGGAGGGAACAGCTTTCAAAACCACACATTAACTAATAATGTATGCAAGTGTTTCACCCTGGTTATGTGGTATTGCTCCATGATGGCTTTGTAACTTCCACTTCTGTTGATTATAAAAAATAAGCTCCCCAAAAAATTAAATGGGAATGTAATTTAAAAAAGAAAAGAAAAATTAATACGAATTACATGAGGTCCGCGTGGGAATGGCTTATAACAACCCAATGATATTCAAACCATCCCAAAAACCATTAATTAATTAGGATTCTATTGCCCATCTGAAATTCTTGAAGACCGCTTTCCAAACCACAAGTTAGTTAAGAGTCTTCTGGTCCACCTGGGTGTAGTGATACACAATCTACTGGAAAATGCAGTTTCACAAATACCACAAGTCAATTCAATTCCACTGAAGTGACAGCTTTCCAATTTATAATTTAATTAAAATGTACCAGTTACACGTAACTGACTTAACTATAACTTATGCATTGTCGTATGTTATAGATACCATCAGTTATTTAATATGTGTGGTCATAAGCAGTGCATCTTAGCAGTGCAAGTTATACTTATGTCAGTTACATATAACTGGTGAATTTCAATATTGTTAGGTTTTTATACAGTTTGTTTATTATTAGAAGACATACATATTACTCCACTTTAACGTTTGTTTTTACCAGTGAACTTCTAAGTTTTTTTTTTTTTTTAAAGTAAGTTAAACTCCTTCTACCTTATTTATGTGCAACTCTATGTTAAACTTTAGTTTTTTCAGTGAATTTCAATTGTTTTTTGCATGGAAAGCAATTTCTTATTACAATACGTCTGCTGTCAACCACCTGGCATACGCTGCCAACAGGATGGTGGATGTCATCAGTGAGGTCATCAATGATGTCATTTAACATGCCCTAGAGATGAAATGTGTGAGGTCATAAGCGCTGCATGGTGGAGGTACAGGTTATGGTTAGTTCACAGGAGTATAACTGGCGAGTTTCAGTGTTTCTTTTTGCTTTTTTGAGTGCTAATTTTAAAAGTTTTCAGCTTTGTTTTACCCAATTTTGATATTACCTTTTGGATTTTTCAGAGAATTTCTATTTTTTTTTAATTAAGCTAAGATCTTATTACCGTACACAACTAAAACATCCCTTTAAACAAGCATTTGCAATGCAATAGGTCTCGCATTTGCAAGGGTTTAAGCAATTGGCATTGTAAATGACAATGCCTTTCATTTATCTGTTATGATAATTAAAACATAAATAAAAAGCATTGTCATTTACAATGCCAATAGCTCAAACATGTGTAAATGCGAGACCTATTTTATTTCAAAGAAGCAGACGCCATTGTCCCAGAGAAGCAAGCATGGCACTGCTATAAATGACCAGAGCCTCTGGCATAATGAGCAGCAATGCTGACATAATTACCGTTATTCAGCAACACAAGTGGTGTAACTGAACTGCACCACTAGCACAATTGGCCTGCACTCTGGGACCTGGCAATTATCCTTAACTACTCTCTCTCTCTCTCTCTCCAGTAATCTCCAGAATTGTGCTGTTGGGTGACCCTGGCATACCTGAGCAGCAGTTTAGAGCTGGAAAGCCCGATTGTGCTACCCAGTTACCACAGGTGACATCCCACTCCAGAAAGATGCACGATTGTGTCAACTTCCTAAGTGGCGCTGTACAGTTACACCATGAATGGTCCACACTCACCTTTGCCCCTTTCCACCATAACTATGTGCATCATGTGAAGCAGTGATAATGTTGTGCTGTAGAAAGAGTGTGATGAGGCAGAAGTGCGGAACTGCTCCCATCGCAGCGGGCACTGCTTGGCGTGTAGAAGGTAGGGAGGTTATATAAAATGAAGCTGCAAAGTGAACTAATTTGTAAGTGCTTGCTTGTGTGTTTGGAAAACAGGATGGATGAGGTGGAAATCAGAATGAGTGTGGTGGAAATCAGGATGAGTGAAGAAGAGCGGATGTGATTGTAGAAGCAGATGAAAGGAAGTAAGAAATGCTGTTGGCAGATTTATAAATGATTCCAAACGAAGGTGAACATTCTCACAATTAATGTTTATAACTATTTAGCCAGGAGGATACCCCCCCCCCCCCGAAAACCGTCAGACTTATCTTCCTACATAGGATAAACGTCACTTTTTTTTGATAGTTAACAGACATAAAACACTGAAGAAAAGAAAAACAAGTTTTATATATAGCAGAAGTTTTTGGTTTAGGTAGACCGGCACTTTTTACAAAACCATGGCTCTTGAAACAAAGTACATGTAAGGATCAGGCTGCTGCCGAACAGGAAAGTACATGCCTAGTCACTGGTGTGCTGATATGAAAAATGTGCTTTCTTGATGTTTTGCAGCTAGGCTTCGGTTCTTTTTTTGTTCGGAAACGCAGAAGCAATATAGTGGACAATGTCATGAAATATGGAAAACATAATGTCCAAAATGCCAGGAAACTCGAAATTATTAGAAATGGTTTATTATTGCTCCTACTTTGTGAACTTCTAAAAATTATGTGGTGCAAAAGCCCTCCAAATGGCAAAATTATGATATTTCATGAAACAGGCAGTTTTTCAAAACTATCAACGAATAGGCTAAACGCAACATGCATCATTTTTCCACAGGTAGATTTTGCCTGTTTTGCTTTTCCTCTGGACGTTTTGCAAACTACTGGTCCAATCTGAGAAATTACCCCGATTGGTAATTCCTGAAAAGGATCCATAATTCCTTATGCGTGGCTGCCGGATTCTGGAGCGCTGCAGAATTCTGAAGGGAACTGTTCTGCAAATATTTACTGTTCAAGCATGGCATCTTGTGAGCTGAAAGAACGCCTCTCACTACTGTGGGAGTGCCGATAGGGGGCGGTGGCCATTAACTCTTAGCACAGCAATACCACCCTCTTCTCACAGCAGTACCACCCTCTTCCGGCTCACTCACATGCTAATCGCATCTCAAGTTTTTAGAGGCAAGTTTTGCATCACACAATTTTAGCAACAAATCAGGGCCGCGCTCCCACTGAATGGTCAAGTATAAGCGTTGAGCCATTCACTTGACCCACGTGAGTGCCCAGTTTACTATATAGTAAAACCGAAATTGAATAGTTACTTTCTGCAAATCGTATGTAATGATGTACATTTACCCGGTCTTCAGGCTGCATGATTCAACCAATAACAATTTTGAATTTGCAATGTATTTTTAAATCCAAGGGGAATGTCTATCTCTTTGTGGAAAAAGAGGTTTTGCAGTGCAGCTGCACTCGTACGAGATATTTCAACCTGCACAATTGCACACCGCATAAATTAAATGTGGTAGAATGTTGTCAAGTTAACATAACAAGAGCTAATAAATGCCCTACGGATCAAAAGACCAATTAAATCCTGCTCCGGCGGTGAATGCTTGCAAGAGCTAATAAATCAAGCGCTCGGTGGGAGTATGTGAAAGCTCCTATCACTACAAAGGAGACGCCATGCGCGTGCCCATCGCCTGTCCGGGCGTGCACATAGTTTGGCTCACTTCGCGAATGAAAGCGACAACAATAGAGTCTCGCCAAGCGAAGCAGCTGAGCTGCGTTCGCTAGGCGAGACCTAAAAATGGTTCTTTCAGTGAATTTCTGGGTTATTTTATGTTAAGAAAGATCATCTTACCATACTTGACTATAACATCTATTTAACCTTTGCTTTATTTGATGAATTTCTAGGGTTTTCTGGACATATTCAGTCAACACTTCCCTGCAAACAGGTAGTTGGCAGAGGCCCATTGCCTGCTCCTGGCTAACCTACCACAGCCTGTCATCAGGGGTCAGCTTGCTTACCCAGCTACCATCTAGCTTGCCCTTCTTTCTCCATCTGTGTTCCCGTGCTCTCACCTCCTGCACTCTGTGGGAACCTTGCTGTCCCGTCCCCTCCTGTCCACCCTCTTTGCTCCATGTATGTGCCCCGGCCCCTCCTGCCTGCCCTCTGTGGCCCGCTTGCTACTCCTGTCCCCCTCTCCCCTGGCCTCAATTCTCTGAGTGCATGTTCCTGCCTCCTGCTAACCCTTTCTCCATGGGCCACTGAGCTGCCGCTGCCCTTGCCAGCCCGCTCCATGGTCAGCTTGCTTCCGCTGCCCTCCGTTCTCCATGTGGATCTACCAACTCTATGGTCCATTATGCTGCCCCTGTCCATGCCAGTCTGCTTGTTGAAGTCAGATTGCTGCCCCTGACTGCCCTCTGTACACCATCAGCGCGTCCCTGCCCCATCCCGGCCAGCCCTCTTGGGACAGCTAACTGCCCTTGCCAGCCTGCCCTACGTGGTCAGCTGACTGCTCCTGCCCCCTCCTCCTACCTCTTTGTTATCTGTGTGCATGGCCCTTCTCCATCCATAGGGCCCTCCATGTTAGGTTGTGCTGCCACTGCACCTGCTGCTTACCCTCTCTCTGTGCTTAGCTTGCTGCCCTTACCTACCTCCCCGACCTCAATTGTTTAACTCCATGCCCATGACCTCTCCCTCCTGCCTTGCAACGTCCATTGTGCTGCCACTGTCACTCCTGCCTGCCCTCCGTGATTAGCCTGCTCCCCTGCCCCACTCCCCATGCCCTCCATTGTCAGTGTGCATACCCCTGCCACCTTCTCCCGCCCTCAATGGTCCACTGAGCATCCCCTACCCCTCCTGACTGCCCTGTGTGGTCTGTTCTTGCACTGCCTCTCCTCCTCCACCCTGCCCAGCATGGTCAACTTGCTACCTCAGTCCCTGCCAACTCCCCTACCTTCCATAGTTCCAATTCAATGTACCTATCCCCTACCTCTTGCCCTATGTGATCCATTGAGCAGCCCATCCCTCTTGCCCCCATGGTCCATCGTACTACCATTGTCCCTCGTGCAAGACCTATGTCGTCTGTGGTGCTGTCACTGCCCCTCATGCTAGCCCTGCGTAGTCAATATGCTACCCCTTTCGCCCTGTGCTCTGTTGTCTGAGTCCAGCGTCTATCCCCCATCTCTTCTGCCCTCTATGGTCTTTTGCGCATGCCCCCTCCCTTTTGCCAACCATTGTCTGTTGTGCTGCCACTGCCCCTCCCATCTGACCTGTATGGTTAGCTTGCTCTACCTGCCCCTAACCTCTACCACCTTCCCACCTTACTGCCCCTGCCTCCCTTGTCCACGTGCCGGCCCCTGCCTACTCCCTCCTACCCACCATGGGCTGTTGTGCGACCAGTGCCCTCCTGTCTGCCCAGCATGGTCTACTGTATGGACACTGCACCTCCCGCCTACCCTGTGTGGTCAGCTTGCTGCGCTTGCCCCATCTCCCTACACTCCATTGTCCGAGTACGTGCCCCACCTTTCTCCCTCATGTCCTCTATGGTCAAATGTGTTGCCCCTGACCCCAACTCCTGAAGTCCATGGTCCACTGTGCTGCCAATCTCACTTTGCTTGATCTGTGTTGTATCATGTGTATTCTGCATTGCAGTCTTCCCTAGTGCTCGGCTTCTTGCTACTCAGCCAATGTGTGAGGCCATTTAGAATGTTGAGTGTTTGTATTTGGATGACTGACAACTAGGAGTGAGTGGGCTGAGCAGCAGGGATACTGCTCCTGGTGGGGCTTACTTAACAGCGTACTTACCATCTTCCCAGTTACCTGGAACTGACTGTAACAGAGTCTTGCATAAACCTCTTCTTATAACTTACACTACTGGCTAGTGTATTACTTGGCTACAAGCACTTCACTTCGTTTACAACACTCTGCATGGCCCATTGTGCTGCCACTGCCCCATCCCACTTCCCTGCATGGTCAGAATGTTGCCACTACCCCTCCTTCCTTTCCCTGCCCTCTGTTGTCTGAGTCAGAGCCCCCTATCCCCTCCTTCCTACCCTCCATGGTACATTGGTAAATGCTGTCCGAAAGGTTCAGAAATTAACGTTTCAGGATCTGCAACTTAACCTCAAAGCTTTTTCTACACTGAATGTCTTCTAAATGTAGGGAATTTCTTGATAGCAGTCAAGATATTTGTTTTAAATAATCTTTTAAGTTAACTTTGATAAGATACCAGGAAGATAAGACTACTTCTACTTGGTTCAGTCTCATAAAGCAGGAATTACCAGAGTGCTTTGGGCAAACTAACAATGGCGCAAAATAATGTCCTGCTGATCTGCTGACAATCTAGTCTTCAATTGCAGTAGATGTCATGAGAAATGTAATGAGCTGCAGGAATAGTTTTCCAGTGAGGACACATGGCCCAGAATGGTGCAGATTCTGCACCTTCATATTCAAAGGGTCTTGGCGTTAGAGATAATTCCAAACACTCTGCAAATGTGGACCATGTGCCAAATCAAAAGACAAACATTCCTATGACCATGTTGGTTGATAATGTTGAAATCAAACTGGTTAGGGCCATACTAGACATGCCCCAAAATAATCTTAGGCCTAAAAAGACCGTTTTGTTAGGTTTTAATTGGCAAACTGGTGAAGAGAATTGAAATTGTGTTCACTCAGCACTGACCGAACAAGAACATGCCAAGCATGAGAAGAAACTATAATCCCCATATAATGCTTCCTATCCTTTCCAGATTTGCTGCTGCACTTACTGACACACATTGGAGCTACCTCAAAGGACCTGGTGACTATTTTAAAGCTTGCAGTTCACCGTTTGCCTTCCTGAGGAGGGCACAACTCAAAGGGCAATTACTGGCCACTCAGACTGCTGCACAGAATCCACTGATGGCACGTCCTGGTAGACCTATGGCTCTCTGAACAGAAGTTACATGACCTGCCACCGTAAGTACTAGATCACCCTATGCTTGGATGAGTGGCAAGTGTGCTTCCCCTTCTCTAGAGGGACCTTTGTTTTCCTCATCATTACAATAGGATCTACAAGATACATTTTGTGTCATGAGGCTGGTAAGTACTAGTGTAAAGTAGGGAAAGCCTAGTCCATGCATTAATCCGGAGGCTGTCCCAATAAAACTAAACACACCGAACATTTGACTTTGACCCAAACCAGTAGATTCTAGTGGTCCTAGCCCTAAACCCAATGTCCTAAACTTCAAAACATTAATTATTAATCACAGTAAAGTGCTGCAACTCCGTCAACTCTGACTGAGTGATACAAGTTATGGGACAAACAGATAGGTCATCAAAGGGCTTTAGTCTACCAGTTTGTGAATCATGTTCTTCTTCTGTAATGGTAATAGGCTCCACTCAGCCTATCCCCTTTCTTGGTCCATGGAACTCATTTTGTATGGCTTAAAGAAATTAGCCTGATCACACTTACCCCTCAACAAATCCAATAAGCAGAAGAAAAACCTGAACAGTGAACTCAAGGCCTGAAACCGAATCACGTATTGTTTTTTCTTTTTTTAAATACGGGGATGCAGAGCAGAGATGTTTAGGATTCATCACCAATAATAATAATAATAATAATAATACAGCCATTAACCACCAAATCTGTCGGCTACATGTTCGTCTGAGGCTACAGAAAATGCAGGCAGCTACATGCAACCTTTACATGCATATTTTCAGGGGTGTGGAATTTAATAAAATACCTACTTGTCCATGGGGCAGAATGCTTCATAAATCTACTTGTCCTGTAACAAAATCCACGTGTCCCTTTGGTGCCATGTAGCGTGACGACAAATTATGGCAGCACTCACATTATATAAGAGCTCTAATATAGCCTCTCTGATTATGCCAGGGATCATACCATAGTAGTGTTTAAATACGTGCAATCCCCTTATGTTGCCACGTTTCCGCAGATCTACATACTGGGGCTGAAGGTAGTGGTAAGCAGTAGTTCCAGGGTTAGAATGACCTTTTGAGTCCGTGCAAACCTACTAAACTACATGTTTTAAGGGTTTTCAACAACTCTTCTCTAATCTTTTCCCATACGGAGAAATGTTGGAAATCTACTCCTGACAATGGCAAACGTAAACCTTCTTCCAGAGTTGGGGAAAAAGTAGTTGGAGGGAAAGTGAACTTGCAAACACTCAGATTTACACATGGGCAAATCTACATGCAAATTTGATCATGCTAAAATGCAGTTCACAAATATTTTCTAGGAGTACTATTTCTTGTCCTACTACTGTAAATTATTGGGACTTCATGAAAGCTGTATAGCTGTACTTAATGCTAGGACATATACCATGCACTTTTGAGACTTTATTTAATAATTGGGCCCCTAATTTGGTCTGGTGTTGACCATGACCTGTTGTGTTTATTACATTTCTGTCTCTTTGTTTGTATCGGCTGGCTTCACTGTGAGCATTCCGCTCTTTCACAAAGAGCATATCAGCTCACAAAGTAGTTTTGTTCAGTGCCACTAACTACTGTGGCAGTGTGTGCTTTTTGAGACCAAAAACAATTTTTGCTTTTTCCAATGTATGTTATAATGGTGAGGGCCCGGCAGCTCCCACACCAATGAGGTTTTACAAAAACCATGGCAAAACAAGTCACACATTGACAAAACTATCAAGCTGACCACCAATTTCAGACCTACAGGCTTTGCCAATGCTTGTTTCTTTTTGTTTCCCATAATCTTTTTGAAACTGGTTATACTGATTTTCCATTATGAATATTTTTGGGAAATACTAGCATGCATCAACAAATGTTACTAAATGATGCTGCAAAGAAATGGTACCTGAAATCTTACAGTAGTTTAGCGGAAAAAAATGTTTCCTGCTTTCATTTTCATGAACATTGTTTTAAAGCATAGAATCCTCAATCTTACTTTCAAGCCTCTGCAAATATTTGCATCGAATCAGAGAGCATTCTGGGAGCTTTATACATAGCCTCATATTGCTAAACTTCGAGAACATATGTACACATTTTTGTACTGGAACAACTATCAATAGTGCAGTCAGAGCTTACAACATTTACTTAGAGCGCTCACCCTAATAACGAAGGCTTTCAATTAATTAACCATAAATACAAGTTTGAACAGCATTAGCATATGGACAAAAATATTACCTTAACTGCAGACAGTGCCCTTCCCTGATCCATAATGTACTGCAAACCGGCAGCCAAAGGGTTTGTGCTGCAGGGTGTTGGGTCCACTTGTCCCAAGGACAAAATACACATGAAATCTTGTTGCCCTTGACCCAAACCATATGCCCTGGGTGTCGGGCTCTAGGAATTTGACATCCCTGTCATATGAGTATTAATTAGCCCAAAAGACATCCATGTGCTTAGACTAAAAGTGCAGGATACTGACATTGGCAGTGCTGTGCACTGATGGGCAGGCAATTACAGGCATGTACATGGCATAGTTACGTGTTAATGGCCACACCTGTAAATAAAAATGGCTGTTAATTATCTGCACCCCCATGCCATTATTGGCCTACGCCATACTGCCCCTCAAGTAACTGAAATAAGGCTACTGGAACTCCACTAAAAGTGGGTCAGCTGCACAAGCCTAATCTCACTTGGATTGGGAAAATCAAGCAGATTGTGGGCAAAAGGAAAAAGGCTTCTCTGTCCTGCTGTGCAGATCTGCTACAGGGGGATGTTGCATGAAGGGTAACGATGGGACAGAAACTTTGATGGAATACTGCTGGGCACGAGGGACACTCTTGGAAAAGAGCAATTCTTTCAGAGAAGAGATAACACAAAGGTATACTATCACACCCACCTGCACTTATAAATACAAACAGAACTATTTTAAGAGCCTTGCTCCAATATTTGTATCCACTTTGATAAAAGTATCTCGCTCTTGAAAGTTATACTTCCTGATTCAACCGCTATAGCTAACTGTATTTGTAAGTGATACATTTTCAATTGGAAGATCAAATTATTGAACAGAGTGACTAATTATTTCAGAATTTGATATTTGAGCCCTGAAGAAGCAATTATTCGCGGAACGTGTTGGCTGTTAGTTATTCTGTAGGAATAATCATGCTTATTTTGTATGAAGAATCATGTCAAATTAGACACTTATCTCTGATAATGAACATTCATCTTTCAATTGAACATCAATCTGTGACAATAAAAAGAAATTTCAATGAAGTATTCACAGTTCAAGGACTATATACTGTCTCTCAGATAATCAGTTACACCTTATTGTTGGCTGAATGAAGCTGTGCTTTGGAAGGTATCCAGTGATCTGAGAGTTTAGCGCTGGGTGAGATTTCTGTTACCTATTGAATGTGATTTTAAGTTCAAATAACAATATACAACTGCTCTCAAAAGGCATCACATACATTTTCCCAGCATCAAAAATGTACATGATTTGTCTGAGGGGTAGACCAACACCAAATCATTGCCTACTAAAGTAATTGGTGTGAGTATATGTAACAAAATACCTGTCTATAGCCTGTAATAGTATAACAACCATCTACTACTAAAGACCTATTGGCTTTACCAAATGATTTTCACAATAAGACTTTTCATAATAATCAGAACAGACCTATGGCTTCTGGCATAACTTTTTCCAGTGAAGTAATCAGGCCTATAGTTATTATCATTGGCCTGTCACCACAATCAACTCAGTCCTACTGTATTGAGCATAAGCTCTCCTACAAGGCAACCATCAGGCATTTAATCATAAAATTACAAATGTATACCAAATGACATTTAACAACGCGAAATACTACTTTTCCTAACAGTGCCAAACAAGCTTTAGCACATTGCAAATTTTCTATCGGCACAGTTTATCACATAGGGTAACAAACACCAGGACCCTTGCTTTGCATGTTAATCTAAGATTTCACGTAACAAAATGCTTCTCTGCAGACCTTAATATAGAATAACAATCCAACCTTAAACGCCTAATTACTTTAACATATATTTTTTCACAATAAATATATTGGGCCTAATCTCTATCATAACTTTTCATAATAAACAGATCAGGCCTATAGACTTGATTACTAGTCTTCCACCTCAATCAACACAGCTCCCACTGTACTGAACTTGGTCTTTCTCACAAGGCAAACATATGCAAAATGAGCGATTGATTTCAGTGGTACACTAAATAATGAATGTATATATGCTTTTAAATGGTGAGCAATGATAACTCTGAATTCAGAATCCAGTGGAGACAATGGAATGGCATGACATGGCCTCTAACTCAGATTTTATTTTATTTTTTTAATGTTTTTATTGTCATTTTCATATTACAGAAGACAGATTGTGTTAAAGTACAAGTAATTTGAATTCATTTCGTGCGACATGGCCTCTAACTCAGATATAACCAATTTAGAGGGGGTACTTAATGACCAAACTTACAATCGGCATCTATGTCCACTGCTGCCTCCAAAAGGCTCAAAGTTCATATTTTACTTGAATCAACATCAAACAATACTCAGGGTTAAGTAAGAAGGGCAATCCAACAATATATTTTTAGCTTAGCAACCTATGAAGCATACTAGATCTCAAGGAGACAAAGAATGTCAATCTTTATAAAGGAAGGGGAGAGCAACAGGAAGTTCACTCACAAGTTCGGCAGGTCAAGGGGACTTGAAAACCAAACATTCAGTTTGGAATGACTTGCCGGGAAGCTAGGAGCCAAGGAAGGGGCAGAGGGAGGAGAAGCAGCATTCATGGGGTCATATGCTCAAAGCCCAGCACATTCTAATCATTCAAGCCCAAATGCCTGCCTAATTTACACTACATTTTATTCATCTAATACTGACAAGATCAGGAACCAACTACTGTACCAACCAAGAAATAACTAACTAGAATTCATCTAAAATTGATAGCGCTTGCATTTTGCACAAGGGTCTTTTGGATTGAGCCTCTTCCACGAAATCCTTCATCTACGCAATTTAAGGAGACTTTTGTTTCCATCTGGTGGTGGACACAGAATTGGTCATGTGTATTAAGTTGGTAGATATTTGTCCAGGCCTCTTACGTTTCTTTTGCCATGTCAAGTAGTACCACGCACCCCCATTGCTTTATTTACACTTATACATTTAGACATCCTCCCACACTACAGTGATTCAATTACCCTTGCAATCTCTGCGGTTGCTGGGTAATTCCAAGCTTGAAAAATGGGAGGCATACTTCATATTGCGAGCCACAACAGTTCAGTGCATACATGAATGACCTAGGAGGAACCTAGAGTAGGAGGTGGATTGCATGGCTGGAGCGAGGAGTCTCCAAGATCCTATAAACAGACCCTGTTCTCAGAAACTGATCTGAGGTGTGTGTGTGTTTCCAAATTCGTTACTCATCATGCGCAAACCAAGAAGTAATCCAATGATTACTGTAACTACCTCACATTTGCTGACACGCAATTAAAATACCCCACTTTATTTCATAGATAACTATCAGCAAAGCATAAGTGACTCATTGCTGAGAAATATTGTATCGCTGTGCATATTATCTATAGTAATCCTGTCAAATTATCTAAAGATGTAATTTCATTTTTCTCCTTGGTCGTGGAGATGGTCTCATTTGGATCTTTAAAGTTTCAGCTGAAGGAAAATGTTAATTCAAACGAGGATTTTCTCTTTGTAACAACTTTTACTAACAAGACAAAGCTGACTTTTGTTTAACTATTAATCTCTTGCATCTACTATTGTCAACCCTGATCAGAAGTTACAACACCCAGATCACAACAAACATTTGCAAAGCAACAGGCCATCTCTTTGAAAGGTGTTCATTGACCTTTGTCCATTGTTCAGAATCAGCAAAAAGCTAAAACAAAAAAATCCAAAAAAAGGTAAAAAGCCAAACTGGGTTGCACGTGATAAGATATGTGCATTCATGAATGCATAATCACTCCTGTGCCCACAAATAGCCTTAAGAAAGCGTGGAGGCTTCAGCTAAAAAAAACAGAGAAGCAGATTACTCTGCAACAACGCACAAAGGCCCTAGACATTGGGTATGCCTAGCCGCAGTGAGTCGCTAAAGGGTAATAAAACCTACCTTTGGGGAGATGGAGCCCTTGTGTCAGGGGTCTGCAGCATTGATATGGGTAGAAAGCCAGGAAAAGGCCTCAAAGTACGTTCGGAAGAGACCCTGGCAATAAAGCACAAAGGAGTGATGGGAAGGTGAGCGGCACTGACGACCGTGCTGAGAACCCATGGCTCTCGAGGACATGGTCCCTTATGATGAGGAGCTGAAAGAGGAATATACTCTTTATAACCCACAAATACACAAAGATGGATCAACCCACTGGCACAAAGCTGAGAACACAACTCAATTTGTCACCTACACACGTGAATGAGTAGCCTCTAGCTTGCAGTAAGATGATTGTGATTGATGATCAGACTGAGGGTGTAAGTAAGGAGTGTTGCACACCTTAAAGTTTCAGCACACATGCACATTGAGGTCCATGAAAGGTGACACACCACTCAAAAGGGCATGAGGGGATAGTATTTGGGGCCATTCACAATCTCAGGGAGACTAGACTTGCACGCTAGGTCGGCAATGTGCTCAGAGACTATTGCTACTGCATTATATGACGACAACTGGCTTCATGTGGGTCATGGTTAAACGCATCCCAACAACCCATCAAGCAACCATAAGTCCCAGTCTCAAAGAGCAAGATCCTCATCGAATACATGAGAAGGAGATTGGCGAAAATCCCAACAATACACAATCTAATACACTTGACTAGATCTTCGCAGCAATCAAGTTGTCGCTTGCACCGAAAATAGACACAGTACAGATAGATGTCGAGTTAGTATGATACAACCAGAGAAAATAATTGGACGAAGTCAAACAGCAGGAAACTCCTTGCGTAAACTAGAGCCAAGCACTCCAAAGCTAAAGCAGGTAATGGAACTTAGAAGAGAAATTCCTCAAGTATAGAGTGGAGGACTCAGAGAGGTGCTCTAGGTGCAAAAATATTAGAGTGGTTGGCCTACAGAGGGTGTTGAAGGAAACAACATGATGGGCTACCTGGTGCAATAGTTGGTGACCGAAGTCATTTTGCAGGAACTGTCGGAGTTCTACTCTCTGGAAAGAGCTTATATGATCACAGCATGCCACACATCCCACCACCCTTGGGTCGCACCTTCGAATGGTGGGGGTATGATTGTTCCATTATCAGGACAGAGATGTGCACCTACAAAAAGCTCTTTCTGCAGTGTTGGTCTCCGTGGAAAGCAACAAGTTTCAATATTTCCAGACTACATGACAGCAATTCAACAGAAGCAGTTGTCCTTCAGGTGGTAAAAAGCACCTCCAGAATGCAGTCATACGTTTCATGCTATTGCCAGCAAAATTAAAAGGGATTACTGATGACAAAAACCCTTACTTTAGGAAACCAGAAGAAGCTTGGAACTGGTTGGAGTTGTACGAGGAGGGAAGGAATGGCCCGTTTCTGAGCACTTTGCACCCAATGAAGCACCAAAACCTAAGTAAATCCAAGCATCGAACACAAAGTGACCATTTCAAAGCCAAAAAAAGGTCTAAAGAGGAGCTGTGGTAGAAGCAGTGGATAGGATAGAAATCAGGACAAATACAGGTTTGCTTCAGAATGGTGTCCCCCAAATGTAAAATCTCTGGGTTTGGACACTCGTCACTCCTTGAACGAAGACCCGGACTACCAGAAATGACCCTGAGAGACACCAACTATGTGAAAACCTGTTTAATTGCTATAGTTACCTCATAAAGAAGGCGGTCTAACTCTGGAGTGCGGTCACACGTATGAGAATGATGGGGGAGAAAGGTGGTTGTCATAGGAGGGGATGAGCATAACAGAGGTGACCCACCCCCTAGACCCTTCACCCTAGATTAAGAGGGAAGGTATATAGTTTACCCAAGTTTGAACACAGTGCCATTGCCACTCTGTCTTGAGGATATGAGTTTGGATTAGTTTAACACAGGCCAGGATTTGTACACCTCCTAAGCACAGTGTAGGCCATAATAAAGGAGGGATCTACTGGTGGCCTGCACTGAAACTGGACCAAGGGGCTCCAACTGGGGAATGGTCATCATGACCTCGGACATTCAAGCACTACTGAAGGAAAAGTAAGTTTGAACTTAAGGCTGGGACATGGGTCACTGAGCAAAGAGAGCTAAGATACAGTTGTAACTTAAATGCAGGCAGGATCCAATTTGCATTCTTCTTATAAACGTACCTCGCAGGTGGTGAACCGAAGAAGCTGCAGCATAGGTGGCTGGAGCACATTTTGTTACAAGATACTCATATGAGAAGGGAGTACATGTTGGGCTCTGGCATTTTTGGGTCACTGAGTACCAAACAGACAGAGAAGGAAGTTATGCATTAATCAAAGGTAAATTAGACAGAGCCGCTATCATACAGGGCAGGATCCATGCTCATAACAGAGATCAGACATCATTCTATCAAGCATGTCTGATTATTTAGACTGGTGGCCAGGAATCACACTAGTGCTTGGTGGGGATTGCAACTGTGTGATAAAACTCTGTGGCTGGAACACTAGTGGACAAGGCCACCCCAGACTTGACATTTTGGATGGGGAATTGGGGAATTAATGTATGGAGACCGTTCACACCCCAGGCCAAAAGGCCATTCCTTCTATTCAACAGTACATGATTTGCGAGTCAGGTTAGATCAAATACTATATTTATCCTCATTGCAGTCTCTAGTGCAATACAGGAAATACTAGAGCAGGAACCTATCAAACACAATAACCAACTACAAATGTGGAAGACAGCACAAAACAATTCCAACTGCCAATCTCAGAAGCACCTTGTTAACAAAATGGGCATCCAGAAAGAGGCTGGAAAATTTCATAAGACACCATTTCTGAGGAAATAATGGGACAACTTCCAAAGCACTAACAGAATGAGAAGTCTAAGATGGTGATCAAGGGTCGCAGTATAAGGGCGATGGTGGATGTCATCAAAACAATGTAACAGAAACTGAATATACTGGCTAAAACATGAAGTGACCTTGAGTGAGAGGTGGTTTCTAACAACCACAGCAGAGGGGGACTGGCATTAGGTAAGGAGGATAGGCCATGCTCCTGGAACACCTCAACCACCCTTGCATGGGTAATTAAATCTTGTTATGTCTAATGGTGACGCAAATGGAGATAGTCAGGGGCATGTAGAATATACACAATAAGATATTAACATTGCTTTTCTAGACTTTCACGGGGAGAGAAGCATGGGGGGGGTCGATTGGTGGGATCGACTCCTATCGAGAGAGAGCTGCCTTGACCTGAATCCCACGTGATAACTGCAACATGTTGGATCTCATTGTTATAGCCAGCAAGGTACAAGGAGCAATTAAGGAAATGGCCACAGGGAAAAGACACAGGAGCCTGACTGTCTTGGAGTTATATTTTACACTGTCGATGTGGACACACTCTGAAATAAACAAAAATGTGATGGTGTGCAAAATAATGAAGGATTCAGAAGCGTCCTGAGTAATTACCAGTGGCAGAGATTAATTCAAGCATTTCATTCATCACTTTTTTTTGTATACTACAATACAATGTACTCTGTAGAACTAAAACTTGATAACCACTCAGGTATATTACAAACTACAATGCGTTCTGTTGAGTGTCACAATTTCTTTGCATGAAAAAGTGGTGTTGAATTGTCGCACCTATATGAGAAGATCAATGCATGTTCTTCAGCAAAATCATTTTCTTTTTCATATAAGGCTGTCAAAACCCCAAAAATATATCAAATGACGTGACTTGGTGATAAAGTGACAGACAGTGAAAAAATATGTTTGACATTACATAATACAGACAAAGTGATTGTAACGTGATATACATAAAGACATTATTACAAAGATGCCTGTTCTCTATCCTATCCACAGTTAAACAAACTCTCTATATCATTATTCACGATTATGTAGGATGGTTGATAGAGAACATGAAACAAGAGAGCTGCTGTTGACGTTTCGACCCTATGTGTATGTGTTAGTAGTTAGACAGCATGGCAGGTCTTCCTCAGGACTAGAGAGATGTGGACAGCCTAAAAGATGTATGATTCTAAGAAAAATGAACTCCTCCACAACACAGATCCACAGATACCTGTAACCACATTTCCAAAATCCAATATGGGGAGACCCCCAATGATGTTCACTTTTCTTATATAGACACTTGTCCACACTAGACATGCATTATAAAATTCCTAGCAAAATCTTGACAGGGCAAATACAGCCAGTCCTGCTCGCGCTGGTACATGCCGCCCAAAGTGATTTTATCCCCAAGTGCAATACATTCCTGAACTTTCGACGCCTGTGCTAAGTCGTAGTGGAGGCTCCATGAAAACACACAGATACCATGGTCGTGTCAATAGACCTGGAGAAAATGTATATGTGTGCTGTGCCACAACCAAGAGAGAGTCAACCTTGGGTCATCTAGAGTGGGCCCACTCGGTACAGGGGAAAGAACTTTTTCTTAAAGGAACTCTCACTCACTGAATGTTATCTAGTGACATGCATCATCATCAAGTGCAGGCTCTGGAGACGGTGAATAGGTCTTGGGACAAGAAGGGATCCATGAAGACTGGTTGACTTTGAAGGAAAGTACCCTATTCTCAGTCATGGTCTATCTTTTGTTCCGAGTACTCGCCTTGACATTTTCAAATTACATCAGGATTTACATGCTTTTTTTTTTAGAAAAGTCAGACTAAAAATTTTTTTTTTAGATAGACAAGTAGAACAACGAGAAGTAAATCAATCTCAATGTAAACCTCCTTCGGTTTTTACACCAACTTTGGATATGGTAGGCCCAGAAGTCAACATTTTTGAACGAAATGTCTTAAAAGAAATAGCACGTTTCGTGAAACATCCCTGTAACCCACGATATAACTCATCGCAAAAAGACAATGTAGCTCTTGAAAAAATCAAACTCAAGGGGAGTGGCTTGGCAGGCTAGCATGGCGGATGCGCCTTAGCTCGGCTCCGTCCAGCCCGCCAATAACTATCCTTCTATTGATCCTTTCGCCCGACCCAGGGCTCTCCCCTGTAGCGGTAGGGGTGCGTGGTCACTGGTGGCAGCATCCGGTGGCACCCCAGCGTCTCCCAGAGTCTGTGGGACGGCATCGGGAGAGAGAGCGGGGCCTGGGCCTGCCGCGCCTCCGAAGCCGCGGCCTCGATTTGGGTAGCAGAGGAGGTCGTCCCGTCGGACGGAGTGGCGGACGCGGAGAGCCGGGAGCTGCGGTCATCCGCCGGACAGGGGCGGCGAGCGCTGGCCTAGGTGGATCCTCGTGGAGGTGCACTGGGAGCCCGGAGGTCGGGGCTCCCTGGGATTGGATCTGGACGACAGCGGGAGTGGCGCTGCCCAGCGGATACCCCGGCGGGGGTGCGGAGAGCAGTGACGCGGGAGTAGCGGTGAGTGGCCATCTACGGCGGGCGGTTCCCCCCCCCCCCACGGGGCGCACCTAATTCCTTGTACCTGCAGCTGTTGGTGGGCCGGGGGCTCGGCGGCCATTTCGGGCCTCGTGGTGGTGGTGGTGGAGGAGGGGGTACATGGCGGCGGCTCTGAGCATCAAGGCTGGTGGGGCCGGGGCCCGGATGGCGTAGCTGTACGGGGCCCGCAACGGAGGCACTGGACTGGTGTTTTCCCCCCTTCCGCTCGCCGCCCTCCTAGAAGTGCTTTGAGGGAGAGCCCGGGTGCTCGGCGGCCATTTCGGGTCGCGGCGGTGGAGGAGGGTCTTGCTGGTGGTGCGTGGTGGCAAAGGGGCCGGAAGCGCGCTGCGGGAGGTGAGCCACACTCCGGGGACTGCAGTTTGTTTTGGCCTTCATTCGCCCCGCCAGGGGCCTCCTTTCTCGGCTGTGTTTCGGGGACCTGGTAGACGCTTCTCAGTGCGCCTGGAGTGGGGGCAGCAAACTCTTTGTCTTGGTCCGGACTCTGTGGCCGGGGGCCCCCGGGTGTGTGCCCAGGCACGGGGGGTGAGAGACGATCGCAGCATGACCAAGGATAGAGCTGGTGGGGCGCCGGCCAAACAGGGGCCTATCGACAAGTTTACGGGCCCGGGCCCGGCCGGGGGTGCGGCCTCGGCAGCTCTGGACAACGCGGCCCTGCTGGCGGCCATTACCCAGTCTAGGGACATGTTAGACGCGAAGATTGGTGCGGTGGGCTCCGACGTAACATTGCTGCGATAGGACTTGCGGAACGCCGTGGCCCGCATCACGGAGGCCGAGACTAGGGTCTCGGGTGTGGAGGACGACGTGGCGACGCTCAAAAAACAGATGGCGGCCCTGGAATCTTCCCATAAGAACTTAGTGGGCAGAGTCGAAGATGCGGAAGGGAGGGCTCGCCGCAATAACCTGCGCTTCGTAGGATTTCCGGAAGGATGCGAAGGTACCAACATGGAGCGTTTCCTGACAGAGTGGCTGGTGTCCTGGCTCCCCTCTGACACTCTTTCCGGCTGCTTCGTGGTGGAGCGGGCGCATAGAGCGCTGGTCCAAAAACCGCCAGTGGGAGCCCGACCGGTGATCGCCAGGGTCCTTAATTACCATGACCGAGACGTCATCCTCCGGCAAGCCAGGGCAAAGGAACCGCTCCAATTTGAAAATTCCCGCATACTTATCTTCCCGGACTATACGAGGTTGGTCCAACACCAGCGTCAATCCTTCCTGGCGGCTAAGGCCCGGCTGCGGGAACTCCAGCTCCCCTACGCCTTGCTGTTCCCGGCTCGGTTGCGGGTGATATACAAATCCCGGACCTTGTTCTTTGACACGCCCGAGGAGGTGTTTAAATGGACGGATGAAACTGTGCAACTTCGTTGTCACACACCCCCCGGCAGAGACTCTACTTCCTCGCATGATGAGGCGTCTAAGACTGGCTGTCTGCAGAAGACGAGACGGGTCCGGCGGTCCAGGGCGCGCCGCCGCTCCAAATCTGGTGGAGTGCGGCCTGGAGCTGGAGGAGCTGCTGGGCGTCCACCTTCCACTCCTTGATTGCAGTGGCCGTATTGGCTGGGGACTCTATCACATTGTAGACTCTGCGTTGTAATCGATGATGTGTGTGGAGGGGTCCTGGGTTGGGAGAGTAAGTAACGGGCAGGTGCCGCTGTAGCATCGTGCGAGCGGGGTAGTCACCTGCGACTTGTTGGTGGGGTTGTGTTAGGGGATCCATTGGTGGGGGGTTGGAGATCCAAGGTTGGGGTCTGGCGATGCTATCCACCGCGACAGGTACTTCAGTGGTTTTGAGGTATGGGGTGGGGGGTGGGGGGGTTGGAATTGTTGTTGCTGGGGTTATGGGGTTTGTTGGACCGCACACACCTGTGGGAGCTGCCAGAGATGTATGGAATTGGGATGCTTCTGGATGGGGCTCAGTGGACTACATTGACTGATCATGGCAGATACAGCTACTAGGGTCGATGGGAGACCTGCGGTACTCCGAGTCTTGAGTTGGAACGTTAGAGGCCTGCTTGACAAGATTAAATGGGGGGCAGTCCTGCAGTATGCCAAGAGGGCGTTGGCGGATGTAATACTTTTGCAAGAAACACATCTCCTGGGTACTAAGGCTCCCTGTCTTCAGAGATACGGGTACCTGCAGGTCTTTCATTCTGGGTTCACCAGGGGTTCCCGTGGGGTCACAAGCGGGTCCGATATACACACACGCGCTTATGGGCGGATACGCAAGGGCGGTATATCTTTATTCAAGGAAAGATTGGGGCGGAAGTAGTGATTCTCGGGAGTGTCTATGCCCCACCCCATTATCATGGACCCTGGCTGAAAAGATCATGACTGTATGGGCAGAGATGACGTTGGCAGCAGGTATAGTGGGCGGTGACTGGAATGATGTTATGGTGGTGTCACGGGATCGCTGTTCGGGGAGTGGTGCGCGAGGCGATGATCGACCAACCAAACTACAGGCGTTGGCTGACGGTCTTAATTGGGTGGATGCGTGGCGGCGGCTTCATGGGAATACACGGGCGTATACCTACCTCTCTGCCGTTCATGGGTCATTTTCTCGGCTAGATTACATTTTCCTTTCAGGGGCCGCGGTGGCACGGGGGGTGGAGGCGGATATCCTCCCACGTGGTTTATCGGATCATTCCCCGGTCTCGCTTCGTATGCGGCTCGGGGGGGTCAGTGGGCAATTTCGCTGGCGCCTTTCGGGTTGGCATCTTCAGCAGGAAGACTACTGTGCCCGCATGACGGAGGCTCTGGATCTTTACTGGGCTCGGAATGTGGGCTCAGTGTCGGGAGTTGATATCTCATGGGAAGCTTGGAAACCTACGCTGCGTGGGGTTGACATCTCATATAGTGCGGCGGCCCGCCGAGCGCGTGATGCGGGATTGGTCCGGGCGGAGGGCGAGATTAGGGAATTTGAGATTCTAAGCCGAGGGGAGTCAGGTGGTACCGCACGGCGTCAGTTGCAATATGCCCAGCAAACATACGCCTCGCTTTTGATGGACGAGGCGCGGCAGGCATGGTTAGCTACGAGGAGCCGGGTTTATCAGTGGGGCGACAAATCGGGGACAATGCTTTATAGGCTGTGTCAGGGGCAGCATCAATCACAGACCCTCCCGGGATCACGGACAGGGAGGGGCACGTGCTAACAGACCCTGGAGCCTTGGCGGAAAGCTTTGCAGCATATTATGCGGAGTTGTACGGCTCGCGGGAGACCATACCCGGGGGGCTTGTAGATTGGTTCCTCGATGATCTTCCCCCCTAGAGCCCTTTCGGATGAGGCGCGTGCAGACTTGGGCCGGCCGCTGACGGTGGATGAGTTGGGGACGGCATTGGGGAGCTTGTCCCTAGGGAAGGCCCCGGGCCTGAACGGGTTCCCGAGTGAGTTCTTCAGAAAATACTTTATGCAACTGGGGCTCCATTATCATGCGGTGGTGGAGGATGCCTGTGAGCGGGGGGTTTTGCCGGCCGACTGGCGGCATGCAGAGATTGTCGTATTCCATAAGCCGGGCCGCCCTCCTGAACGCCATGCCTCCTATCGGCCGATTTCCCTTCTTAATGTGGAGGCGAAGATTCTTGCCAAGGCCCTGGCCAACAGGCTCTTGCCATATATTCACACCCTGGTCCACCCGGACCAGGCCGGGTTTATGCCACATAGGGCAACGCGTCACAACATCCAGCGTGCACATGTGGCGATTGCTGCAGTCCAGCGGCGAGAGGCTCGGGCAGCTCTCCTTTTGGCCGACATAGATAGAGCTTTTGACTCTCTTAGTTGGCGCTATCTCTTCGCCTTGCTGCAACGTCTAAACCTGGGGCCACGCTTCTTATCCTATTTAACGCTTCTGTATACGGATCTTACAGCCTCGGTTCGGGTGGCAGGGGCGACCTCGGCAAGATTCCCGGTGCACCGGGGGACACAACAGGGCTGTCCCTTGTCGCCTTACCTATTTGCCTTAGCCATGGAACCGCTGGCCTCCTGGGTTCGTATGGATGCGCAATACACAGGGTTTGAGTGGGAACATGGACTCTCGGATCGCATTGCCCTATATGCCGATGACGTGTTGTTCTTCCTTTCGGATCTGGATAAAACGGGACTGCGGCTGCTCCGAATAATGCAGGTCTTTGGGGAGACGTCGGGATTATACATGAACCCGAGGAAATCCACCCTTTGGGTACTGGGCGGTCGGGACGTACAGGGTGAGTGGACAGCGTCATTACGTCTTGCGGCCAGGGGGCTGCAATATCTGGGGGTCTTCCTGACCGATGTGCCGTCCATCGCCTGGGAGCGCAACGTGGTGCCGGTATGGGAGAAAGTATGTCGAGATGTTAGGCTATGGGCGCGTATGCCTCTCACTATCTGTGGCCGCTCTGCCATCTTTAAGATGGTGGCACTACCTCGACTTCTTTACCAGCTCCAAAACCACCCATATGAGATTCCTCCCAGTTGGTTTCGGAAGGTTAATGCGGTGCTGAGCCAATTTCTGTGGGAAGGGGGCCTGGCCAGGGCATCGCTGCGGGTTTGCTTTCTGCCGGTATATGATGGGGGACTGGCTACCTCTGATCTCTTATCCTATTATTACGCCTCCCATTTATTGGTCCTAAACGAATGGTGGTATGGCGATAGGGGGGACCCAGCGTATGCGGTGGAGAGGCGTCTCATTTGTGAGGAAGAGAGTAATTTTTTTAATAAAACACATCCCATAACCCCAGCCTTATATGGCCTGCCCAAAACACATAAAAATGTAAGTGATCCCCCCCTTCGACCTATTATTTCAACTATTGGCTCTAGTACGGAGCCGTTGTCGAAATATGTGGATACATATCTTTGTCCACTAACACAGAAGTATACGTCATTCATCAGTGACACGGGTGATATCATCAATAAGATAGAGGGTCTACCTTACAATTCAGACACTGACATTTTGGTAACGCTTGACATTGAGGCTTTATATATGAATATCCCTCAGTGTCAAGCGTTACTAGTGGTAGCCTCTTTGCTTCAACGTTCCCCAGGTGAGAGACCAGATGGTTTTATTCTACAGTGTTTAGAGGTAGTCCTCTTTAATAACTTCTTTGACTTCAACGAATCCCTGTATCAGCAGGTTAAAGGTACCAGTATGGGTGCTTCCTGCGCGCTGACCGTAGCGAACACCTATATGGGTGAGTGGGAATTGAGAAATCTGTTTAATGAGGCAGCCCCATTTTTTGAAAATGTTTTCGTTTGGAAACGTTTCATTGATGATATTTTTTTTGTATGGAGGGGAGATGTTGTGACACTTCAGGAATACATCCTTTGGTTAAATGCAAGTGATGTGAATGTAAAGTTTACAACTAAGTTCAGTTCTAAGCAGGTTGAATTTTTAGACTTCATCATTATTGGATCAGGTGATACTCTACAAGTCAGTCTATTTAGAAAACCTACGGCCAAGAACACCATATTGCAGTACCAAAGTTTTCATCCCTCTTGTCAAAAGGATTCAATCCCCTTTGGGGAATTTCTTCGCATACGGCGTAATTGTACGAGTATGGAAGAGTTCCATAGACATGGGGATGCCCTTAAGAAACGACTATTGGATCGTGGCTATCCTCATCGCCTTGTAAGACACGCATTTAAAAGAGCGAAATATTATACTCGAGATGCTCTTTTGCAGGGCACTAATCAGGCACCACGTGATCAGATCACGTGTGTCATAAATCATTCTACACTAAATTACAAAATAAAAAATGTGATTAATAAGAACTGGAAGATCTTAAATACAAATGAGAATGGGACCCAACTTGAGCAACCTTTGGTGACATATAGGAGAAATCGTAATTTAAGGGACCTCTTGGTACATACCAGACAAAAGATATCTCCAAGTCAATGTCAAACCGGCATAATGGGATTGCCTCCCATATTAGGAAACCATAAATGTGGGACCTGCCATGCTTGTAATGCAGCACTAGTCACCGACTCCCTTAGTTATAAGGGGAAGGTTGTAAAATTGAGACATCTGACCAACTGCAGAAGCAGCAATGTCGTATACACTTTATTCTGCCTTTGTGGCTTAGTGTATATTGGAGAAACTGGAAGAGAATTTCGCTTGAGATTTAGCGAACATAAATTGGCAATAAGAACAAGAAAAACTATGGCACCACTAGTGCAGCACTTCTGTGAGGAACAACACTCAGAAATGGATATAAGGTGGTGCATCATAGAAAGAGGTCAGAGTAAAGCAGGTCAATCAATAGAAGCCACACGTAAGAGACAGGAAACTTTTTGGATTTTCTATTTTAACAGCGTGAAAGAGGAATTAAATGAAGACATAGTTTGGTATGTCACCAAAATTTGATTTCCATAGTTAGAACTGTGGCGTTTATTTGAGTTATGATAACTTTGTCCCTTAAAACATGTAAAATATGTATCTCTCTTTTACTCTGTAATGAAGGGCTATCTGAACTGAAGGATTGTTGGAAGGCTGGTCTCTTTCTTTTTGATTTCCACTTTCAGCTTGGTTGGCTTGTGTAATGAGGATCTTTATGAATGTCTGATTGATGAGGCAGTTGTTTTGAGGGCTGAGTTTTTTATCTTCTGATTCGTTTTCCATCTCAATATTATGGTGGTTGTTGTGAGATGTCCTGGCTTTGTGGTTGTATAATTTTTCTTTGAATTGGGTGGTTTATTACTTGCGTTTTCTACTATTTTCAGTTTGCTGGCATTGAAACATTTAGTGGAAATTGTTTTTTGTTTGTAATACGTTACTTGGTATGATTTGCAACACTACAAGATGGCGCCGAACATCGAGTCATACACTAGTCCTTCCTCCATAGTAATGTAGGATATGCGATGTCTGTACCTCTGCGTCGTACTCCTCTCCGAGATGTTGACTATTTAAAAGATGGCGAGTTTTAATTTTATCGCTTCTTTATCAGAGAGAGTGGTCATGTCCTGTATGGTATAGTGTTTGTCAACAAAAAGTGAGTTTTGTAACACTACAAGATGGCGCCCTATATTAGATTACACATTAGTCCTTCCTTGACAGAAACGTAGGATACGCAATGTTGGTACTCTCGCGCTGTATTTCCCGCCGAGAGGTTGGATATTTAAAAGATCGCGAGCTCCAATGTTATCGCGTCTTTGCCAGAGAGATGGGACGTGTCCTGTACGTTAAACACAGCGTTCGATTATAAAAAGTGAGTTTATGCAGAGATGGGAAGGGGCCTTTTGGATTTGATCCGTTATGTGTATTGTTTTTGCTTTGGAGTCTCCCTTGTTTAAATCTTATGGGGGCAACGGTATGCATAGGCAACAGAGCGTGATTTACCGCTCATTGTTGGGTAGCGTATGTTTTACCGAGAGGCATAATAATGCTCCTGATGATTAATGGCTGTAGGCTTATGAGATACTACTTTAAAAATATTTTCCTTTCATATTGCTATATGTGTATTGTGAGCGTGGTCGCACACCCGCCCATATGAGGCATTTTGGCTGTTTAGCCCATTTTGTTATGGATGTGGGGTGAAAGAATTGATATGTGAATGTTAAAAAATAGCTTTTTTACTCCTGTAGTTGGTATTAGTCGCGTCTCAAAACGCACATTGAATTGGGAAGTCTGATTGTGCTTGAATTATTAATGATGGAATGACGTAAATGAGGTTTTACCTGAAATATTACCTTGCTTTTCTTTTTTAGTTTGGTTTTTTAGTAAATGAGGTTTTACCTGAAATATTATTTTGCCTTCTTTCTCTAGCTTGTTTATGTAGCCATATTTGCTTCAAGGAGTTGTGTGCTTTGAAATTAAGAATCAAAGATTGAGAGTTGAATCCCCCTCACATAAAGGATGATTGAAAATAATAAGCATCTACATATTTGTGACCTGGATGTTCTCTGGGTGCGTATTCCTCTCTCTTATTGATAGTCATTAGCTAGTGAGTTTATATAGATTGTCCTGAAGTTGTTTTACAAAGTTGTCTTTTTTTGTTTAGGTTATTTTGCCCTCTTCGAGGTAGAACTATTGGCAAAAGAAATAGAACTACTACATTATTGAGGCTGCATAGGAATGTTCCTAGGTAAGGCTGATTTAGTTGAGGTAAAGGGACCCAGGACTTGGTTGATAAACAAGGGAAAAGTGCTTATGAGTGTTGTTCTAGTACTTGTACTGATTCACCTTTTTACCTATCTAGAGTGAACATCGTTTTGCTATAAAAACAGATCAGTGTCTCTCTTCGTATAGTGGAATTATCCTGTGGTGGTTACATATTACTTTTATGTAAGTATTAAATAGAATATGTGTAGTTATAGAAAGATGCATGTATCGTACATTTCACCTTTGAGTTGAGGGAAGAGGATAGCCTTACATCTTTGCATTTTGAGGGACTATTTTCTTTCTACTTCTGATACTGAGGGAATTTTGGTACCTGGAGATCATATATACCTTTTGATGCTCTTTGCATGATTTCTTTTTTTTCATCTTTTCTCGTTTATTATTCACCACTGAAGGTCTTTATTTAAACACCATCACTGGTTTGGCAATGATGGTATCATGGTGGTTGGTATCTTTACTACTTGTTAGTTATGTGTTTTTGTAGATCTACTTGTGATATTTTTGGTTCAATCAGTAAAAATATATCACGGGCTCCAGTAAGTTATGTTCTAATGTCGTTACAGGTCCCCTGGGTGTTGTGATAATTTTATAGGTATCTGAAAAGGTACTGATGAAGGTGGTCTGATCTTTCTTCTTGTACCACCGAAACGCGCGTTGACCGATTATTCAGATTTGGTTTTTCTGAATATAATCATTCCATCTGGTCGGGGGGTTTGTTTTGCCATCTGTGATCCCCTTCCTATTTAGATTCCATTTGTATGTAGGAAGTGTGCATGTGTTGGAATGAGTCTTGTATGAGTGTTGTAATTTTTATAAATGTTTCCAGGGGTTTTCTTAGTAAAATGAGTATTGTGTTTTTGTTATATTTAATGTAACAATTGTACTGAATTTTCTTCTTTTTTGTAATGTTACAAAACTTGGAGAAAAAACAATTAAATGATAAAAGAAAGAAAAAATAGAAATGCTTTATTTAAAAAAAAGGATTAAATAGAATGTGATAAATTATACAAAGAAATGAGATAAATAAAAGAACTGAACAATTTGTATTATATTTGTGTGATATTCAAGTGAATTATTTCTTAATAATTGAGCCCAATGGTGATTCAGTCCATAGTGTAATGGTTAGATAGGCCTAGAGGGAGCTTTTTTTGTAGTTCTGTGACCCTATTAGGGCCACCCGGGTCACTAGTGACCACCTCTCAGCCTTCTATACAAATGAGGAGTTGGTCAGACAGTAGAGAATACAAACCAAAGTTATTTTATTAGTATGAGCTCAAGCGGAGTCCGGTCTGACCAGCCTCCTTAGATAGCTGCCGAGGGACTGATCCATGTCCACAAGGTAAAGTCAGATATACATTTCCAACACCCATAACATGCCCAGACAGGAATTTTCCAGCCTGGGCACTGGTGAACAAAGGAGGTACAGAAGGACGAGCTACCATCCTGAGACTGGGAACTCACTATCTTAGCTTCAAGGTTACTCAGCCCGTGCTCGTCTCTCTGAGAGTGGGAGCAGGGCTACCTACGAGGAAAGGTATGCAAAAACAGAATGATCTATTCATTAATGCAGTGAAGCTCAACCTTGAATAATACAGAGAAACAATCGAGGCTGCTTTCTGCTGAGGCAGACAGTATGAGACAGAAGCTTCATTTTGATCATGGCACAAAATGGCAGCTGAATACGAGATGGTGCCTCAAAGGCTAACTTAACTCGCACAATGCTAGAAGAAGTCAGCTACATGCATTTTCAGTCCAACAGACCCTCCTTTTAGCATTTGCTAACAATTCTGTCTAACGCATAGGATGTTAATAACTGCTCGCATCATAAAAACTACTGGTACATTGTTATTCGTACATTATCAATATTCACAAAATACCTTCATCGATGGACATTAAGTCGTGGACGGCCTGCATCATCATTGTTGAAGACTTAGCATCATGCTCTAGGGACTTTGGTGTAGGTGTTAACTTTACAACACAGTAAGCACAACAGGCAGAAAGGCAATGGACCCACAGGCAACAAGTGAAAATGACACCTACAATTACTACCAGAAAGATAAGAATCTTCCAACCCCAGGATGCTATTAAACCCCAGAACCAAACAGAAAGATTCCAGGTACTATTCTCTTGGTGAATGTCGGATGCCAGCCTGTGCAACTTCTGTATTGCAGCATATACATTAGGAGCGTGGTCCAGTATGTATACCAAGCAACTGCTCTCGATGACGCAGCAGGCCCCTCCCTGATAAGCAAGGATGACATCTAACACCACCCTGTTCTGAAGAGTAACGAGCCTCGTAGCCTGGAGCTCAGTTGTAATATTTATCAGAATTCCAGCTGGGGTATTAATGACCCCTTCCACTACCCTGGTGAGGCAACAGGTTTTGTGACAATTGGATATAGGGCCCAAAAAGGGGATGATACCATTCATAGCATCAGGGAACTGCTGTAGAGTAGTATCTGTCTGATCTATGTCTTCTGTATTAATAACGCACAAGTTACTTACTTGTGTAAGAGACATTAGTTAGTGATGGATTCCTTACCTTAGAATATCCCCAGGCGTCAGACTGGATCCGGAATGTTTTTAATCAGCAGTATCCCTGCACGTCGGTAGGCGTTGTCGTACGGCTCCGCGTACGTCGCTGGAGCTACTTAGAAGCGCCCACGCGCACTGACGTCAGTTCTGTACATGACTTTCCACGCCAGGAACGCAGAGCCATGCAAGATACTGACCACTGGTGCATTGAAACTAGGGCCCTGAAAGGGATGACCTTAACCCTAGAAATCAGTTCGCAGAACGGGGAGGATGGGCGGGGCGGTAAGGAATCTATCACTAATTAATGTCTCTTACAGATATATCGTTACACAAGTAAGTAACTTGTGCATCTGAAAGAGACACGTTAGTGATAGATTCCTTACCTTAGAATAGATACCCCAGCAATACCAACCCCGGTGGTGGGTCTGCGAACAAAGATCACACCAGAAAGTCACGGAGGTCAGAACGGCCAAAGAAGCCGTCTCTCTGGACTTTACGGTCAATGCAATAATGCTTAGTAAAAGTGTACAGCAAGGCCCACGTGGCTGCCTTACAGATGTCTTGCAGGGGGACACCACACCCCAATGCAGTAGTACCTGCTGTCGCCCTGGTAGAATGGGCGAGAATAACAGGTTTTGATACATAAGACGACCCAGTGGGAGATAGTACTCTTGTATACAGTCCGGCCTTTCTTGGCACCCACGTAGCGAACAAAGAGCTGGTCATCCACCCGTAACTGTTGTGTGCGATTTAAGTAAAATGAAAGCACACGTTTTGGGTCCAGACGGTGGAGCCTCTCTTCCTCTCTGGAAGGGTGCGGAGGCGGAAAGAAAGTGGGCAAGGTGATAGTTTGCCCAATGTGAAAAGCAGTGACTTTTGGCAAGAAGGAAGGACGAGGGCGAAGCACAAACTTGTCTGGATGGACAGACAGAAAAGGATGCTTACAGGAAAGCGCCTGGACCTCACTCACGCGCCTAACGGAGGCGATGCCAACCAGGAAAACAGTCTTCAAAGTTAGTAAACGAAGAGGACAGTTATGAAGCGGCTCAAAGGGAACGCACATCAAATAAGTAAGAACCAGATTCAAGTCCCACTGCGGCATCACAAACGGAATAGGAGGGAAAAGGTGAGTAATGCCTTTAAGAAATCTATCAACAACAGGGGACTTGCAAAGAGAGGGCTGATCAGGGAGCCTGAGAAAGGCCGAGATTGCAGAAAGGTAGCCCTTGATAGTGCCCAGAGCAGAGCCCTGCCGGGCCAGAGAAAGAAGGAACAAAAAGGGGGTCCACAGTCTTTGCTGTGCACCATGCCACAAATGTGTTACACCTGCAGGTGTATACCAATTTAGTGGAGGGACGCCTGCCTGCCAGAATGACATCACAGACTTCAGGAAGCAAGTCAAATGGAATCAACTGTCGCCGCTCAATCTCCACGCATGTAGGTGGAGGCTGGACAGGTTCGGGTGGAGGACCGTCCCTGCTGCTGTGACAGAAGATCCTCCCGGAGAGGCAGTCGGATCGGGGGAACCATGCTCATACTGAGTAGCTCGGGATACCAAACTTTTTCAGCCCAGTCCGGGGCCACAAGAATGACTTGGGTCCGGTCGTGCCTGATGTTCTTCAGCACTCTGGGTAGAAGTGGTATAGGTGGAAAGGTGCACAATAGACCGCAGCTCCACTCGCGACGAAAAGCGTCGCCGAGTGAGTGCCGCCTTGGAAATTCCAACGCGCAGAACCGCTGACATTGCGAGTTCTCTTCGGTGGTGAATAGATCTAACCAAGGCTCTCCCCACTGTTGAAAAAGACCTTGCACCACCTCCGAGTGAAGACGCCATTTGTGATCCATCATGCACCGGCAGCTGAGTTCGTCTGCCCTGGCGTTCAAAGAACCTGCCAGGTGTTGAACCGTTAAGGAAATGTTCCAGCCATGTCCAGAGGCGCAGAGCCTCCTGACATAGGGTCCACGACCCCACCCCACCCCGCCTTGTTTGTTGCAATACCACATGGCGGTGGTGTTGTCTGTGAACACCTGCACCACTTTGCCCTTGACAGAGGGAAGAAATGCTTTCAGTGCAAGAAGGATCACCCGAAGCTCCAGAAGGTGGATATGGAGCCGGGACTCGGCCAGAGACCTCTGATCTCCGCCTCTCCCATGTGGCCACCCCATCCCAGGAGAGACGCATCCGTCACCACTGTGAGCTCCGGTTGGGGAAGGGAGAAGAATCTGCTGCTGACCCAATGCTGATTCGTGAGCCACCACTGCAATTGTTGTGCAGTGCCCTCTGAGATCTGGAAGTAGTCGGACAGCTTCCCCTGATGCTGCGCCCATGGAACTTCAGGTCCCACTGCAGAGCCCGCATATGCCATCTGGCATGGTTGGTGAGCAGGATGCCACTCCGATGAAGAGGAGCTTCTGAGAGGGAATCATTTGCGACTTTGGCACGTTGATGGAGAACCCCAGCTAATGCAGGAGGTCGGCTGTAGTCTGGAGGTGTGGGATGACTGTTTGGGGTGAGCCCACCTTCAACAACCAGTCGTCGAGATAGGGGAAGACTGGAACTCCTGATCTGCGCAGATGAGCTGCGACCACCACCATCGCTTTCGTGAACACCCGAGGGGCACTGGTAAGGCCAAAAGGGAGCACAGTGAGCTGAAAGTGCTCGTGGCCTACTGTGAACCACAGGTACCGCCTGTGGGCCGGCAGGACGGGGATATGAAAATAAGCGTCCTGCAAGTCCAACGCTACCATCCAGTCTTGCGGGTCTAGGACAGACAATACTTGAGCAAGTGTGAGCATCTTGAACTTCTCCTTCCGGAGGTAGCGATTGATGTTCTGAAGGTCTAAGATAGGACGCAGGCCCTTGTCCTTCTTTGGGACCAGGAAGTAGTGGGAGTAACAACCACAACCTACTTCAGACATCGGAATGCGCTCTATGGTCCCCTTGGCCAAGAGGGCCGTAACTTCCTGCTGGAGAAGTGTCAAGTGATCCCCCGACATGCGGTGGTACTGTGGTTGCACGGCTGGAGGGGAAGTCTCGAAGGGGAGGGAGTAGCCCCTTCAGACAAGCTGCAGAACCCACCTGTCCGATGTGATGGTGCGCCAGTGGTGGAGATGATGGTGAATCCTGCCAACCACTGGTGTCTGGTGAGCCTTAAAACACCGGACTACGAAGGTTTGGAGGCAGTGGCTGCAGGGGGGGTTGTGGACCGACCTGCAGGCTGGCCAGTGACCAGCCTCTGCGGGTCCCACATTCGCAGCTGCGCTGAGACTGTTACTGCGCAGGCCTGTGGCTCTGAAACGAACGTGCCTGGGCGCCCCTTCCTTGGCCGTGAAAAGCAGAAGCGGAAGGAGTGCGTGTAACTGAAAGGCCTAAGGACTTGGCCACAGCCCGTGAGTCCTTAAAACGTTCCAACGCGCAATCTGCTTTATCGCCGAACAGGCGAGTGCCATCAAAGGGCATGTCCATCAATGTGTTCTGGACATTCCCAGAAAAGCCAGTCGTCCGCAGCCAGGCGTGACGGCGTAGCATCACTGTCGTTGAAAACGCTCTGCCCATAGAGTCAGCAGTGTCAAGACCACACCGGATGGTGAACTTGGCTGCGTCTCTCCTCAGCAATAGCTTGGGAAAGTATTGCCCGAGCCTCCACCGGACACTGTGGCAGCACTTGTGCAACCGTATCCCACACAGAATCAGAGTAACGGCCCAAGAGACATGCGATGTTCACAGACCGCTGGCCCAAACTGGCAGAAGAACAAAATCTTCTTCCCAAACTGCTCCAGTTTCTTGGATTCCCTGTCCGGAGGTGCGGAAGGGAAAGCGCTTGGTGATGCAGAGGCTTGGACAACCAAGCTCTCGGGGGTGGGGTGTTGTGAGAGAAGAACGGGGTCGCCCGGGGCTGGGCGATGGCGCCGGGCCACATTCTTGTCCACAGGAGCCCCTGGTTTGGGCCTGGACCAGGTGCCCAAAAGAACGTCCGGGGTGCATAGTTAAAGGGCAGCAGCGGCTACGTAGAAGCAGAAGCTGGCCGAAGCACCTCTGTCAGGAGGGTAGTCCTGACGGCCACAGTAGGGAGTTCGAGCTGGAGAGCCACGGCTGCCTTAAGCAACACCATAGAATATGAACCACCCTCCTACGTAGCCACGTTAGAAGGAGACAGTGTGCCAGGTTCCGGAGCATAACCCTGGTCACCTGAATCCCCCGGATCCTCATCCCAGTTCGGCTCTAACTCGCATTGAGCTGCGAGAGGGATCACAGACCCCTCCCAGTCCTCCCCATCCTCCACAGCCTGCTGAACAGGTGGAACATATGGACGTCGGTGGATATAGGGATAGATGTTGCCAAACGGTGTCCGAATCGGCGTCGGTAGACACCCTTCCGGCACCGGCTCCACGCCGGGGATGAAACCGGGGACGACGTCGGCCGGGGCTGCGGCCGCCGCTGTTGACGTCAATGCTGGTGGAGGTCGTACAGGGCCAACCGCCATGGGCGGGGGATCCAGGCCTCGATCCACGGGGGTCCCTCGGCGTCTAGGCCGGCGTTGTTGACGTCAGGGCCTGAGCCAGCGTCGTTGAAAAACGAGGACCCCCAGCTGGGTCCGTGGGGCCCGAAGGCGCACCGGCAGGGCCGGATGGTCTGAAGACACGTGCCATGGCTGACAGGAACTCCTGCAGCTGGGCCGGAGTCGCCGATGGACCAGAAAAGGTGGGTAGGCCATCGGCAAATGCGTAGGCTCCGCCGGAGCCGCGCCACCTGTACCCTTAGCCACGTCGCGAGACCGGCTAGAGGAGGGCGAAGAGCGACAACGCTGCTTCGCCTTCTTGTGCTTCGACTTACCTGATTTCGAGTGCGAAGACTTCAAATGATGGTGATGGCTCTGCGGCCGGTCCCTCAACCTCCCACGGGACCGGGACCTTGAACGGCGCGGAGCCGACTCCCGGGCCTCCAGCCACTTTCGGGACCGCTCCCGCAAACTTTTCGGTGCCATGGCCCGGCAGTGGGGGCACGTCCCGGAGTCGTGGTCGCGCCCCAGGCAGTAGAGACACTCATGGTACAGGTCCATCACCGACATTGTGCGGGGACAGGCCACGCAGGACTTAAAACCGGGCATCCCTTTGCACCTGTAGAGTGATATATACTTGAAAACAGAGCCAAAAAGTCCCAAAAACTCAGCCAAAGAATGACTAGGGGTACCGCTCTCTCCGGATCTGTGCTTGCTGGCACGGAAAAAGAAATTACTGACGTCAGCGTGCGTGGGCGCGTCTAAGTAGCTCCAGCACGTCATCTTGGTGACTACGACGCCAGCAACATATACGGATCCGTACGATGACGCCTACGGACGCGCGGGGGTACTGCTGACAAAAAACCTTCTGGATCTAGTCTAACGCCTGGGGATATTCTAAGGTAAGGAATCTATCACTAATGTGTCTCTTTCAGATCCTTCTAATACAGGATAGATGGACACTCCTACGCTGCAATCGTTGATCTCTATGGTAGTTGGACGGTGCTATATACACTGGGGGAAGGAGGAAAGAAACATAACATATGCCAGACCACCCCCTAGGGAGCCACAAATAAGCCTGGGATCCACCAACAATATTAAAATTATGGGGGGAAAGCAAAAGTATAATTGCAATTACTTCTTCCCACTTTAACATTCCCAAGGCCTCGAACACAAAAACTAGCTGTTGTGTTACCTACCGGCATTGCTTCATACTGAGTAATATTGTGCATCGGGAAAGACTTAAAATATTTAATGACATTAAATCTCTGAAAATCCAACATTTCATTTCAAAGCCATGTTATATGTTTTTCTTTCTCATATACATTCATACACGCTGTTGGGGACAAGGTATCAGGGGCCCCTTGTGCTCCTGGAGTAAACCCTTGGTGAACACGTATGTATTCTATCACAGTATCATAATCAGCATATATCATATTCATGGCATCAGAATGGAAATGAGCATACACTATGGTAAACAGTTGAAACCGGGCCTCGCAACTCCCGAGATAGGAAAATGGCATGGACAGTAATATATCGTTCGTATGTGTCACAGGTGGGAGCAGTCCACAAATCCAACAATTAGTAACATTTGGTGTATTATGTGTCTGGTGGAGCATTTGCAAGAAAACATTATCTAGATAGGTTTTTCTGTGCTCATCCTTGTGAGGGGCTGTTAGACCTGGCATCTTTTGGCGTGGTTACCCCAGACTCTTTGCCTCTACCCCCTGTATTTTTGATGCTATGCTGGATGTCGTTTTTACTGGTATAGATGCTTTGGGCACTTTGCCACTGCTGATCAGTGTCAAAGTGCAAGTGCTCCCTAGGGAAATTGTGATGTAATTGGCTATACATGTTTGGCATATTTGTTCTACCTGCAAGGCCCTAGTAAAGTGCACTGAGAGTGCCAGGGCTGGTAGTACAAATGCTACTAGTGGGCTGCAGCACTGATTGTGCCACCCACAGTAGTAGCACTAAAATGATGTATTAGGCCTGCTTGCAGTGCCTATGTGCAGTCCAGGACTGCCATGTCGACCTGGCCAGTGCAACCATTGACCAGGCCTTATCCTTCCCTTTCTGTCCATGTAAGGCGGCATCCCTATGGTGGCCCAAGGTACCCCCCTTCCCTGGGTGCAGTGTATATGAAAGGTAGGGCATGTACTGAGGTGTGTAACATGCCCTGGTAGTGAATTACAGCCATTGTCGTTTTTCACTGATGAGAGGCTATCTTGCCCATAGGACAGAATGGGGGAGGCTGTTTACATGCCTATCTTCCCCTAAAGGCAAGATAGAAAATCCAAGTTTGGTATCTTTGTGTTCAGAATTTAATTATACATCTTTTTAGGAAGATGGTTTTTAAATTCACTGTGTGAGAATAGCACTTTTTAGAAAGTAGCTATTCTCCTGTTTAACCTTCCTGTGTGCCTGTGTGCAGATTGGCTGACTGGTGTCATGTGATGGGCTAGGTGGCTCCAGGAGTCTGAATGAGTCAGCAGCAGGGTGAATAGGGAGATCTGCTCTAGATGGGTGGGAGGAGTAGCCCCTGGGTTTGAGTAGGGCTGCCTCTGCCAGCACAATGCCGGCTCCACCCCCTGCTGGCCAGGCTGTGGACTCTGCCTCTGCCAGCACAAAGAAGACTCCACCTCCTGCTGGGCGTCCAACGACCCTGCCCCTCACTCTGAAAGGAACCAGGTGCTCCAGGGCAGAGCACACCCTGAACCGGTTTGAGCAGGGGAATCCCCCCACTGAGACAAAGACTTGGAGGGGTTTAAGAAGAGGACCCCAGACACCTAAACTTTAGATCACTGTGGAACTAAGAAGGAACCTCTGCCAAGGAGAAAGCTGGAAGGAACTGAAGAGGAGAAGACTGCCTGCTTGCTGTTTTGCTTTGCTGTCAAGGAGAGGGGAAGGACTCTGCTGTGTCCCCTTCTTTAAATTCGGATCTCCAAGGGCCTGAGGAGAGCTGGCTCCCTGTTAAGAAGTTCCAGGAACAAAAGGACTTCACCACCAGCTCCCCTGGAACTCTGCTGAGGGAGTTCTGACCTGCCTTGGAGTGCTTGCCTAGTCTTGGGGCCTCAGGAGGTCGTTTTGCTGTGTTTGGGATCTGGAAAGCAGAAAGCGTGAACAAGAGTAACTGGTACCCATCGCATCATCCGTTTGAGGGTCGCATCATCCGGTTGCGAGTTGCAAGATCGAGAGTGCGAGAAGAATTTCATGGCGGCGTCATCACAACACCCGGAGTCCCCGCATCGCCGAGTGCGTTGAGCATCGTCCCGATGCGTGAAGATTTCTGACACTGCGAAGGTCGTCGCAGAACCAGTTTGCGGGCCGCACCACTGCCGGTGCGTGAAAGTATCCAGTCGCTGAGTGCGTCGACGCAGAGTCCCGTCCCGTGGCGCATCGAGGGTTGCGGCGCCAGAAGTCAACGCTGCGCCGCGCATTGCGCCACATCGAAGAGCGTGGCACCGTACCTGTGCGTGAAGCTTCCCCCTAAGAAACCTACGCAACGAAAGCCAAAGTCATCGCATCCTCCCCCTACAGATCGGAGCCGGCGCATCCACCTCTGCTGCGTGAAGCAGGGCTGCTGCAAAGCCTCACCAAGGTCTCAAGAGTATCGCATCGCCTTTACCATCTTCATTGTTATAGCTTTTGGGAACCTTAGCGCAACTACAGGTACTGTTGGGCACGAGAGTGTCACATTTTGTGCATTGAGAGTAGCATTGTGCAGGACACTGATTTTTACATCCTGGAGTACTTTCTACAAACTCTTGAACTATCTTTAAAGCAACCTTTTTAATTGTATGTTGGTTTTTCTGTAGTATTTGGTCTTGTGAAGTTTTTAGTAAAGATACCTTATTTTTCTAAAACTGGTGTAGAGTAAATCTGTGGTGTTTTCACTGTGTTACTGTGAGAGTTAGTACAAATACTTTACACATTGCCTTTGATAGCCTAGACTGCTCAGGCCAAGCTACCTAGAGGGTGAGCAGGGGTTATCTTAACAGTGTATCCCCCTTTCCCTGACTAGAAGCAAGGGTCCCTACTTGGACAGTGGTACATAACCTGCCAACTAGAGACCCCCAGATCTAACAGGGCCCAAAGTAGCAAACATGTGCTCAGGGGGAACGGGTGTTATGCCAATCAAAGAGTGCACAGAATATTTGTCCTCAAGGAACCACACTTTTCCAAGTACTGTTATCAGAAAGATCAGGACAAATACTACAAAAATGTTACTCTTAATAGACCAACTAGACCACGCTTGCAAAAAAGATCATGGCCCCCAGATTACTCTACCACTTTCCAACCTCCCAGTAATACCACCGCCCCCTTTCTTTCAAGAGCTGAACACACTCCTCACCTCCCTGATATGGGGCGGAGGGAGACATAGGGTCTCCTTGACCACCCTGTACTTACCGACAGACCAAGGGGGATTGGGAGCCGCGGCTTTTGAAGCATATTTCCTAGCGGCCCAACTCCAGTGGTTATCACACTGGACAGCAGAGCGTCACATGGGGGAGACAATAACCTGTGACTGACGAATACCCCTCCCGGCTATTCGGCGATTACTAATGCCAGGTACCCAGCCCGTGCGAACCTATCCGCTACAGGTAACTATTGCCCGACAGTGTATGCAAAAAATCCATCGTATGTCCAGAGGTACACCCAAGAACTCTCCCTTGCTACCGTTGGTGGGATTGCGCAGACAAGAAAAATATTTCACTACCCGCACCCTACGGGTATGGACGGAACATTCACTTACCGAAATGGAATCCCTATTCATAGATGGCCAACTTAGAACATATGACCAACTAGCGGACGAGTATGACCTCCCGCTGGGACAGTTCCTGCTACACAGACAACTGTTAGATAGTGGCCGCCAATGCTGGACCCTAGACAAAGGAGAACCCCAGACGCACCCAGTACTACATGCAATTCTACTCATGGGAGCGGGTAAACATTTAATTACCTGGCTCTACATAGCCATCAGGAAACTGCTTCTGCAACTGCTGAACACATTACGTCAAACATGGGAAGAGGACGTGGGACGGGTATTTCACGACAAGGAATGGGAGAGGGCAGTTGAATACACAAAAAAGTTGTCCAGGAACGCCCGATTCAAGAACATTCAATTCAATATTCTCCATCGAGCATACCTCACACCGCAACGTCTCCACCGTTTTAATCCCGACACGCACTTTGCATGTCCCCACAGTCAATCCCCAGAGGCAGATTTCAGGCACATGTTTTGGGACTGCCCCACGATACAACACTACTGGCATACAATCCACAGGGCACTTCGAGCAACGACAAATCTTACAGGCATATCCACTTGGGAGGCGTGTGCCCTCAGTATATTCGGCAGGCGGAAAGCCGAGAAGGTACAGTGCCGTTTTGCATCACTAGCCCTCCTTTTAGCAAAAAGGGGATTAGCAATGTATTGGCGAGCCCCGTCGGGGCCACCCGAGGCAACATGGGAAGGGACAGTTAAAAAATGGGGCAAAGAGGAAGAAGAGGTACTGAGGGAGGAGGAAGTCAAAGGAACACGAAAACATCCCATATCATTTGAGTGGGCACAACTGCTACACCAATACACACACAAAACAACACAGGTGAATTCCCCTATGGCCTCCCAGACACAGTCCCCACGCTCACCTCTCCTGGGATCAAATGGCCCAGTCACCAGACCAAACATAAGCACGTAACGCTGACACCACGGGAAGATACCACCTGGACGCCCCGAACACCAAACTACACTGAAGGAATGCGCCAGGAACAAACCTCCTCCCCCCGCTCACCTGCTCGTATACATCAACTCATCATGTAAAGACAGTATAGCTGGCTTGCTACGGAACACGTCAAAGCCTGACGTAGCCGCTCCCCACCCGCTTTCCCAGTTTACCGCCACACGTTCGGACCTCCAAAAGTATATTGGTAGTTTAGGAACCGATACCAACACACGTAAACACAGGCACCTTACATTACATGTCACAATACAGTGATGCTGATGAGGGAACGAAGTAGCAACTCCCGGTAGGGGCCATCCATCAGGTCACGCCCCAATTCGAGAGCCACTACAGATGGGAAATCGGACCAGTATGATGCATATAACAAACATTGCTATATAGTGGATACCAAGTCTAACCTCTATGGCCTGTGAAAGCTTTGCGGTACATTGTAAGCTGTAAAATTAATGCGTGTGTAAATCGATATATATGACCTGTATCACTCTAACCTGTGTGTTTTCTGAAACGATAAAATTAAATCAAAAAGATGTAAACAATAGACCAACTAGACCCACCCTGCCCGAAACGCGGGCTGCAAAGGGCTGTTCTTCCTCCATAATGTGGTGACCAAATGGGTAAAAGAATGTAAACCAGGGGAAAACACATGCGATAGAGCCAATGACAAGGAAACAAGAGAGGGGCAAATGTTCCCAGCGTCCGTCAGAAGCCTCGCTGGTAGACTCCTACTGTTCATTAAGTGTTGGCGCTGTTGGGCACCAGCGGAGGACCTAGGCGATCCTAGCTCTTTGAAGAAATCCCATGTCGCACAGGATGAGGAACTCCCTATCTCAGGGGAGCACACTCGAGCAATCCTGTCCAATGTCCGAAAAATGCACCAATTTTACCTCTCCCTATTTTACTGTGGCTTACGTTGTCGAGTCCAACCCTGCTAATTTGACTTTTCCTTTGGTCCACTGTTCCGCCGTCAGGGGTGCAAATTGTACCAAGCTACTCCAGGGACTGAGGGGTCTGCAAACAGGGTGTCCGACACAGAGGGGCCAATGGACTGGGGCTCAAGCACAAATGGGCGAGCAGGCTAGGGCTCCTGGATGGCTTTGATCTCAGGTGGCACTGCCTCGTTCAACACTGCGTCACTCTCTTCCTCTGAGTGTGCCCACATCAGCCGGGCATCCGAGAAAGGAACAAAACAGGGCAATTGCTCGGTTTCAGAATCCCCAACTCCATCAAGCACCCACTGATCGTAAGGTAAAGGAAGGGGCACCTTAAGACAGTGGTTGGAGTGTATCCAGTTCTTCTGGCCAGCCACCTTCACCGCTGAGGGAGTAGCGAGAAGGACATGTGTGGGCCCCTTCCCGTGTGGCTCCAAACTGCCTTCCCTCTGGAAGTGTCTGGTCAGGACAAAGTAGCCAGGCCGAATATTGTGCCCGGGCCCCTCGGGTGTTGATGGCAAGGCCTTGTGGACCTGTTGGTGAATAGAACGCAAACTTTTAGTGAACTCATACCAGTAATCCACTAATAATGGGTATTCAATTTCGGAGAATCTGCTAGGATGCGTAACACCCCAGAAATTCGCTGGGCGTCCGAACACGACCTCATACTGTGACAACCCTGTCCTAGAGTGAGCTGTTGTTCTTGTAGACCAGTGTTTCCCAAACTGTGGTCCGCGGACACCCAGGGGTCCGTGACACATTCCCAAGGGGTCCTCAGGCAGTATTTTTAAAAGCACAACAAAGTTCCTTGTAGAATTAGCAGTTTTTCAGCAACAATAAAAGTGTCAAGATAACGTCAGTGATTAATGTACCTGCTGGGGAGAGAAGAGAGTTTTGCCAAGTGGCAGCTTTGACTTATCGAATGTAGCACAGAGGGTTAATATGCCTACTGCAAATAACGTGTACCATGCATTTAAAAAAACTGTTTATGTGCATAGGTTAGTGGGTTACTGCTTTTGTCACAGAGATTATTTTGTTACTGTGCAGTGCTAGCACAGTGACCTATAAACTGTCATCAAAGAGCTGCTTGCAAACTACATGGTGCAAGTTAGAAACATATGTTTTTTCCAAGTTGTTCATTATCCTGATGCTGCTAAAAAGGTTTATTTGGGTGGAAATACATTTTTAATGTTAAAGTCAATGCTAACCACTATGTTATGTTGTGAATCCTGAGTTTGTGCTTCTCCAGACAAAGCACTCTTTAAAAATGCCTACCAGTTTGAATGACATGTGAATCCTACACCTTGTAGTCGCATTTGCCTTATGTAACATTTTCTATACACTGATTTACACGTAAGAATCATTGTCTCTATGGGGCAGATTTACAAGGAAAGTTACTCAGTGTGTGCCCCAAGCCATTTGGCTGCGCCGCACTGAGTCACTTTCAAAGCACAGGGATGCAACATCATTTACAACAATATGCTGCATCTCTGTGCTTCCCCCTGCGCTGGCGCACAAACTGCTGCCATGCGCCTGCACAGGGACATTTGCACCATGGTGCAAGGATGCCTGCGTTGTGGGGAGATTGTTTATATGCAGGAAGGGTTCCCTTCATGCACATAAACAATCAGAAATGGCGTTTTTTAACTTCTAAGTGTGCTGCATTAATACACATAGAACTTGTAAAACTTCATAGTTTTACTGATTGTTTATGTGCAGGAAGGGACACCTTCCTGTACATAAACAATGACCAGAGGTGATATCCTCTTTCTATACGTGCTGCAGAATGCAACACGCATAGAAAGAGGAAAAAACGAGGAGAAATTAATACATTTCTCCTCGTTGCGCCTCCCTACGCCTTCCCTGGGGAGGCATAGCATTCAGACACATTTCCAGATTTATGATTTCTAGTAAATCTGGAAATGTGTCTGGTTTTGTGTGTGTTACGTGGGAACACCCACAGCAACACCCATGGAACGCCCCTTTCATGCAAAGTGCTGTGTGCAAATGGACCATATTTACAAGACCAGGAAAAGTCACGCAGGGTGGCTTTTCCTGCCTTGGAAATATGGGGTACTAAAATACGTCACCGGTGCGTCACTTTTTGTGACGCACCCGTGGCGCAAGGGGCTAGTAAATCTGCCCCTATATGTGTGTGATGTAAAGTGCTCTGACATCCTTCAGTGGTATGAGAGATGCTATAAAACAAAAGAAATACATGTGACCGAGGGGCTATGGAGAGATGAGAGGCACTGTTGGAGGGTGATAAGGGAATCATTGAAGAACCCTAACAAGGATTGTCGTATCCTGGTGCATAGTAAGGTCATCATTGACTATTCTTTAAAAGCTGATACAATTCAATATATAATGATACATTTGTTGTAGAATGCACCATTGTTTCCTAAATTTTCTTGGGGGGAGAGCCTCCCAAAGCCCCCTTTGTAGAGGTCAGGCTCACTCACTGCACTTGGTGTGCATTGTATGGAAACTGGTCTGAAAACATTTGCCACAGCTGCTTTGGGTTTCCAGTCTGGCCCTGGCAGGAGCCTCATACTGAGAAATAAAAGCAACCATTTAAAAGTTAGTCACGGAGATGCAGCACTAACCTTCCTGTTTTTTGCAAATTCTTACAATATAAAATACTAAAATCCTTAGTAATTCAAGTATTTGTTTTGTCTGCACACGTGTGTTTATTGTTTTCGAATTACTGTTTTAATGTTTGAAATTTAAATCTTTCAAATTGCTTGGGGGTCCCCGGCTTCCAGAGGTGACTCAATGGGGGTCCTCAGGAGTCAAAAGTTTGGGAACCACTGTTGTAGACAAAAGGGCTAATGGTAAAGCATCTGGCCACCGCAATCCTGTGCTCTCTTGAATCTTTGCCAATTTCAGTTTGAGAGTACCATTGTACTTCTCAACTAGGTCTGCTGACTGGGGGTGATTTGCAGCATGACATTTCTACTTGATGTGCAAGCTGTCGCACAACAGCTGGATAACCTTTGAATTGAAGTGACTTCCGTTATCACTCCAAATCAAACAGGGTAAACCAAAAAGTAGGAAGAAATCCTTTAGGAGTACCTTCGCCGTCGCCATGGCTGTGTTCTCTTTAGTGGGGTAAGCCTCAACCCATTTACTGAATGCACAAACAACTACTAACACATATTTCAGATTGTGGACTCGTCTCATTTCGATAAAGTCCATCTGAAGGACATCGAACGGGAAGGAAGGCGGTGCAAAATTACCAGGAGGTGTAGGGGTGCCGTTTCCAGAGTTGTACATCATCGATACATACAGTACTTTACCAAGTGAGCAGCAACCTTGGGAATATTGTCATTCTGCCATACAGGATCTAATAATTTTAAGTTACCCTTCACACTAATGTGGCCCATGCGCCATAGTGACCACAGGAAGGACATATGCGTCTGGTAACATCCATCTCTGCTTTCCTGACTTATCCGGCCAACACCCATCCTCATCTAGACGTGCTGTACTTTCATGCTATACTGCTAACTCCTCAAGCTTTGCCTCACTCTGTATTTCTTTCACATTGTCTAGAGTATCCTCGAACATAGTGACCTCGGGCACCCACCTGGCATGACCCTCCACAAACATCCTTTTCAATTTTGTTTGTGCTATCTCCTTCGCTGTCTGGTTCGCAAATGCATTTCTTCTCCCAACATCATCAGTAATCGCCTTGTGGGCACTGCACTTTATTATGGCCAATTTCTTAGGGATTGTCAGGGCAGACAAAAGCCTAGTATAAGGGGGCCATTCTGAATGCGTGTCCCATGGAAGGTGAGAAACCCTCTCTCTGCCCAGAGCCGCCCAACGATTTGGACGACCCCGAAGGTATGCTGGCTGTCAGTATAAATATTAACAGCCAGTCCCTCGCTCAATTCACAGGCTCTGATAAGGGCGACTAACTCAGCTGCATGAGCTGACTGATAGGGAACTTGTGATGTCTTGACTACCATATGCAGTGTAGTAAGCGCATATGCGGCAGTGGTGGTGCCATCTGGTAATTTAAATCGAGAGCCATTGACATATAGTTCTCCTTGGGGATCAGATAATGAAACATAAGTCGGGTCTACCCATCCCTTCGTCTCCTCCTCTGTCCGAAAAAGACAATCATGTATGTCTATTTCTTCACTCTCAGAAGGGAGGGGCACTAACTTGGCAGGATTCAGAGTGGCACATCTTTTGATTGTGATATGCGGGGCAAAAAGAGTTAGCTCACAACCGGTCAGTCGTAACTCATGAGGTGCTGTGTCATGGTTTTATTCAAAACTGTGAGGTCAGTATCAAGTACGAACCCAGCCGATTGCCTTATAGAGATGGCCACAGCCGCGACCACTCTTAGACCGCTCGGGAGGGCTCTTGCGACAGGGTCAAGCAAAGCAGAGAAACAAGCACAGGGCCGTTGCTTACCTCCAAAGGCCTGTGTTAAAACAGAGCGCACAACCAGCCGTCTTGTGCACATACATCACGAACGGCTTCCCATAGTCAGGTGTGCTAAGCACAAGAGCAGAGCAAAGCGCAACCTTTAATTGCTCAAATGACTGCTGACATTCAGGCGACCAAGGCAGGGGCTCATGCACATCTTTAGTGGTTAGCGCAAGCTGGGGTTTTGTTAGTAACGAATAACCAGGGATCTAATGTCGACAGTAGGAAGTGATGCCAATAAAAGCGCGCACATCCCTCTGGGTTTTAGAGCTAGGCATTTTAACAATGGCGCTAATGCGCTCAGGGGTCAATCTCCTACCCTCCTTCGACAGTAGGTGACCTAAGTAGGTGACCTCCTGTCAACAATATTGAAATTTAGAAAGGGACACTTTATATCCATGGTTAGCCAAATATATCAACAACTTAACCATACTGTCTTTGCATCCCTGTTCAGAATTAGAGGCTACCAGTATGTCGTCCACATACTGAAGCAATACATTACCTGGGGAAAGCGTGAGAGAATCAAAATGACCCTTCAGAGGCTGGTTATATATACTAAGACTTTCAGTATAGCCCTGAGGAGTGTGACAGAATCTAAAGCTCCTCAGAGGCAGGGTAAAATCAAACAGATAGCGACTATCAGGATGAATTGGGATACTAAAGAATGCATTTTTCTAATCAATGACAGAGAAGAATTTAGCGGAAGAGGGGATCATTGTCAGGAGGGCAGTAATGTCGGGGACCACTATTTTATAAACTACACGCAAATCAATCACAAAACGATAAACATCTGGGTGATCATCAAAAGAGCCTTAAGGTGCCCTCTTAAGAATGGGAAGAATAGGGCTATTACACACATTCACAGTCGTCTCCTCAACAACTCCAGACGCAATCAAGCACTGTATAATCCACAACAAAGCTCGCTCCCCTGCTTGTGGTATTTTGTACTGAGGAATAAGGGGCAGAATGGCATTGTCTTTAACGTTAAGGGAAACTGGGTGTCAGGTACCTTAGCAGATCTTGCCGATTCCACAGGAGCAGATGCTTGATCTCCACTCCACCACTCCGCTACTGCGAGCTAGGCTCACAAGCAGCAAAGCGGGGGAAAGGGGAATTGGACAGAAAAGAGAGACAACACTGCGTCTTCTTCTTGGACTGGATTCGTAAACTTCTTCCTCACGATTCCTGCAATGAGAGTTATTCAGAAACAATTCTATACTAGACTACACTAAAGGGGAATGACACTTATTCACACACTATACCTGTCCTGACACAGTGGGTAGCTGCTCTCTGTCTCATTGGGCTGTTGCCTTTTAAGGAGTTGAGGGGTTGATCTGTTGACATGTAATGACTCCTGCAAAATGAAGAACATGTAAACCTTGTTACCTTTTCCCTCACTCCCAACCCTTCACTTAGTCTACCGTTACCTGTCTAGCCCCCTCAGTAGTGTCTTGTCCTTTCATAGGTTTGTGAATGTTCTCTTACTTGGTTGACTACTCTTCGCCTCATTGGATTCAGAGTGTACTGATGGAGCTCGTTGTCTACTGCCTATTTCTATATATATATATATATATATACAAATACCAATGCGTTTGCTTGGGTTGAAAATAAAGTCTTTCTCAAAGAAAATAGAAACTCTTCTGTCTTCTTCTCTCTCTTGTAGCTGAATTTCTGAACTTGCGGCTGATACTGCTATTGAAGCAAATTCATCTTGTTTTGTGAACTCTCTCTCTATTCACGATGCTCTCTCTCTCTCTCAAGCTAAAAGTCAATGAGTTCTTTAGTCTCTTTACAACAGTTACTGGTAACCCTCCATGAAGCGCTGGCAAATCCACGAAAATAGAAGAAATGGGACTTACTTTACTTCTGCAAGTTCACAGGACTGCCTCTACCTTAACTCGCTGTAGATGCACTGAAGGTCTTCGTTGAATTCGGAATGCTTGCCAATCTCCAGAAGTCTCTGCAAACCTTTTCTTCTACTAGGAGATGGAATATACCACTAAGAAATACCCAGACTCGGAATTGTATGCGGGACAATGGTAACGGAACATGAGAAGACTACTCTATCTTCAGTGAGTATCTTTGACTGGAATTACTTCGACGAGAAGCGCGGAGCTCAGGGGAACGCCGCCTTCACAGAAATTCCGACGGTTGAAGTGCGCCGCGCTCTGAAAGCGCGCGCGCCTCATCAACCCAGAAAAGCTATACCGCTGCCAGAGCGAGTCAGGGAAACCAATTGCTAAACCTGTCAGCGGCCATCTTGGGAGGGAGGGGGGAACAGAACTACACTCTCAAAGAACGTAGGAAAGCGGAGAGTGATCTGACAGAAACACTTCTTCGCCTACCCACCAAGCGCATAAACTGGCTCCTGGGTTGTATGCTCAACTTTGGGAACCTAACCTTCCCTACCCCAGACCTGACAGTACCTCCCACCAAAACCCCCCTCCTCTCCTCCTTGGGTTTAGTGGGGTGAGTGCGATGAAACTCCCGGAGCAAACGTGAAGCATGAATATTGGATTGTGGCTCCCAGGATCTCTCTTCCGGCCCATAACCCTTCCAGTCAACTAGATAGAAGATCTTCCCTCTTTGAAACCTGGAATCTAGAATTCTTTTTACCTCAAATTCCTCCCTTGCCTGTACCAAAACAGAGGAGGCAGAATTACCAGCCCTCAATCCCTCCGGACTACGCTGGAGCAGGGAAACATGGAAAACTGGATGTATCTTCAATCGGGGAGGAAGTCTAACCTTTACACTGACGGGATTCACCATTCGGTCTACCTGAAAGGGACCCACAAATCTAGGCTGAAACTTCCGATTCCCCTTCAATCGTAAATTCCTAGCGGAAACCCAGACCTGATCTCCCTTTTCAAAAACTGGATTTGGGCGTCTCTTCTTGTCTGCCTGCTTCTTGTAGGAATCCTTTGCCTTAGATAAATTTCTAGAAGCTAATCGAATGGCCTCATGTAAATCTTGTACTACCGTTTCCACGGCAGGAACATTACTGATTTCTTTATCTACCAGAGTGTTTGGATGTCGACCTGAATTTAAATAGAACGGGGAGTAACCTGTGGAAGCATGCTCAGCATTATTATAAGCGAATTCTGCCGCCCAAATCAAATCCGGCCACTCTCCCTCCTGGTCCATCAAGAACAAGCGCAAGTACTGCTCCAATTCCTGATTAACTCTCTCCGTCTCCGGATGGAAACTGGAAGACAGACGGGAGTCTACACCCAACCTCTTCAAGAAGGATCTCCAAAAACGAGAGACAAACTGAGAGCCTCTATCAGAGATGACAATCTTTGGGATTCCATGGGCCCTTACTATGTGTTGCATGAATAACTTGGACAACTGTGTAGCATTTGGGAGGGCCTTTAGAGGAACAAAATGGCTCATCTTGGAGAAATGATCCACCACCACCCAAATGACTGATAGACTACCACTTGACGGGAGTTCCACAATGAAATCCATGGAAATGGTATGCCAAGGGTACGGGGCCTGGGGCATGGGCTGTAAAAGACCTTGAGGGGCCCTTCTAGGAGTCTTTCCCTTAATACATAACTCACAAGTGGCTACATACTGCCGCACCTGAGCTTCCATGGCTGGCCACCAAAACTCTCTTCGGATAAGCTCCAATGTCTTCTTCACCCCCTTGTGCCCGGCCAATGGTTCGTCATGGAAATGTTCAATGATTTGTGTTTGCAGTTCCAGATTTGGCACAAACAACTTGCCTTGGTAGATGGGCCTTCCATTCTTGACTTGGAATTCTTTTCCCTTAGCCATCCAACCCCTCACTTCTTCTGGGGACGACAAATTTGGTAGCATCTTTTCAATGTCTGTGTAAGTGAGTGTTCCGATGATTCGATCCACTGGAATAATTACTCCTTTTTCAGCAGCTTGGACCTCAGTGCTCACATTCAAACGAGATAAGGCATCCGCCTTTCCATTTGCCGATCCAGGCTTGTAAGTTAAGACAAAGTCATAGTCTGCAAAGAAAAGGGACCATCTCAATTGACGTGGGGTAAGAGTACGGGCGGATTTCAAAAACTGGAGATTCCGATGATCCGTAAAAACAGTAACTACATGCTTGGCCCCCAGCAAATAATGTCTCCATTCCGAGAAAGCGTCTTTGACTGCCAACAGCTCCTTATCTGCAATGGGATAGTTAATTTCTGACACAGTTAATTTCCTCGAACGGAAAGCCACTGGATGTAACTGGCCTGTCTGCTTATGGCGCTGAGACAAAATCCCTCCGATGGCCAAATTAGAGGCGTCTGCTTCCACAAAAAATGGTTCTCCCGGGTCTGGATGGAGCAGCACCGGGGAAGATACAAAAATTCTCTTGAGCTCATTAAATGCTGATTCCGTTTCCGCATTCCACTCAAACTTAGCCTTCTTCCTCAACAATCTTGTGAGTGGACAAACTCGCTCAGAGAAGTTGACTATGAAGCGCCTATAAAAATTGGCGAAGCCAAGGAAACTCTGAACTTCTTTCACCGAACGTGGAGAGGGCCATTCCTTGATTGCCTGTACCTTAGATTCATCCATAGACACACCATTCGGGGACAGAACAAACCCCAAAAACTCAACTTGCGTGGAATGAAAGACACACTTCTCCAATTTTACAAAAAGTTGATTCTCAAGTAACTTCTTTAAGATGGATCTGACATGCTGGATATGCTCCTCTAAGTTGGCCGAAAAAATGAGGATGTCGTCAATGTACACTACTGCGAATCGATCCAGAAACTCCCGCAAGACATCATTAACAAAGTGTTGGAAGGCTGCTGGAGCGTTGCATAATCCAAAAGGCATGACCTGATATTCGAATAACCCAAAACGAGTACGGAAAGCCGTCTTCCACTCTTCTCCCTCGGCCATGTGTACCAAATGATACGCGCCCCTCAAATCCAGTTTTGTGTATACCCTCGCTCCCTTAACCTGGTCCAAGAGCTCCGAAATCAAGGGTAGCGGATATCGATTCTTCTTAGTAACTAGATTGAGAGCACGGTAGTCGATGCAAGTTCTCAGTTGGCCATCCTTCTTCGGAATGAAAAAGAGTGGAGACGAAACTGGTGACTGTGAAGGGCGTATGAAGCCATTAGCCAAATATCTGCTCAAGTATTCTTTGAGATGGACATTTTCCGCTTCCGACAGCGCGTAGATGCGGCTACAGGGCAGGGAGGCTCCAGGCTCCAACTCAATTCGGCAGTCATACTCTCGATGGGGAGGTAAACGTTCCGCTTCTTTTTCATCAAACACCGCGGCGAGATCTTCATATTCTGGTGGAATTTCCTGGGTGTCAACTGCACAAATGGTCTTTGGAAAGCTAGCTAAAAGCTGTGATTGCGAAACTCCTGGTGGTTCTGGATTCATATGGAAACAATGACGCATACAATAATCTGAGTTCATACGAATTGATCATCTGGCCCAATCAATTTGAGGGTTATGCTCGGTGAGCCAAGGCAAACCCAGGATCAATTGAAATTGCGGAGCGTCGATCAAACTGAATTGCAAAGAACTGAAATGTTGACCGGGTCCACACAGCAAGATCTCCTCGGAATCAAAAACAATCGGCCCAGAGGACAAGCTTGTTCCATCCACCGCACGTACCGGCTCTGGCCGTTCTTTCCTCAAAAAGGTGATTCCGAGAGCCTTAGCAAAACCAATATCGCAAAAATTTCCCGTGGCCCCTGAATCGATCATGACCGAAATCCCTTCCTTGATCCTACCACCAAATCTGATTTGGATAGTTAAAATTAAATGTGGAGCCGATTATTGCAAGGTATTTGCCACCAATTTTGGATCTGGAGTTGACTGTTCCTTCGCTTCCACCAGGGCAACCCCTTCTACTGGTGGAGCCGATCTTTTACCCAGGAATTGCTCTTGGGCTTCTTTGGACATTCCTTCACAAAATGACCAGCGTTCCCACAGTACATGCACAACTTGCCCAGACGCCGCTTCTCTCTTTCTTCCTTTGACAAAGGACCTCTTACCGAACCGATCTGCATAGGCTCATCTTCAGGCCCCGAATCCTTGGGCTTGGATCCCTCTGATTTCATCCTGTCAAAACGGGGTGGAATATACCTTGTTTCCTTTCGCCTCTCGTTCCTTCTCTCACTTTGACGTTGATCAATCTGGAGAACTAAATCAATTAATTCTGAAACCTCTGTGGGACGTTTTGGGATCTGTGATAGTCCATCCTTCAGTTCATCCCTGAAACCGCGATAGAAGATTGCAGCTCGTTTAGCTTCAGGCCAACTTGTCTCCACAATGAGTTTGTTAAATTGAGCCAGGTATGCCACTAGTTCTCGATTTCCCTGCTTAAGATCTAATAACTCATTGTCTGTGGATTGAGAGATGGAACGTCTGTCAAAAATCCGCAAGAATTCTCTTTTGAAACCTTCAAATTCATACAGAATGGGATCATTGTTGTTCACCAAAGGCATGGACCAAGCGGCAGCATCTCCACTCAGGTACGACAGCATGAAAGCCACCTTAGACTGGTCTTCCTTAAAAATGATGGGCCGACAGAGGTAGTGCAAAGAACATTGTGTAACAAAAATTTGAGCCTTGTTTGGGTCCCCACTATATCTTTCGGGAGCAGCCAATGGAATAGTAGGGGAGATTGCGTGAATTACCTGCGTAGTGAGTTCTGCCGCAGATGGGGCTGGGGCAAAAGAGGACGGCTTATCTTCTTTAACCATAGGACGTGAACCCCCAGAAAACTCTTCAAATTGTTGACGCAAATAACTAGCATCTTGGGCAGACTTCCTGACCTCCTCTCTAAGGGTCTTATTTTCCTCCATGGTGTCACTTAACTGCTTCTGTATACTATCTAGCACCGTGGCCAGAGCCTTTATATCAATTCCCTCAGCCATCGTGCTCAGGTGGAAATTTTTATTGGCACTTCAATCTGTCAGGTACCTTAGCAGATCTTGCCGATTCCACAGGAGCAGATGCTTGATCTCCACTCCACCACTCCGCTACTGCGAGCTAGGCTCACAAGCAGCAAAGCGGGGGAAAGGGGAATTGGACAGAAAAGAGAGACAACACTGCGTCTTCTTCTTGGACTGGATTCGTAAACTTCTTCCTCACGATTCCTGCAATGAGAGTTATTCAGAAACAATTCTATACTAGACTACACTAAAGGGGAATGACACTTATTCACACACTATACCTGTCCTGACACAGTGGGTAGCTGCTCTCTGACTCATTGGGCTGTTGCCTTTTAAGGAGTTGAGGGGTTGATCTGTTGACATGTAATGACTCCTGCAAAATGAAGAACATGTAAACCTTGTTACCTTTTCCCTCACTCCCAACCCTTCACTTAGTCTACCGTTACCTGTCTAGCCCCCTCAGTAGTGTCCTGTCCTTTCATAGGTTTGTGAATGTTCTCTTACTTGGTTGACTACTCTTCGCCTCATTGGATTCAGAGTGTACTGATGGAGCTCGTTGTCTACTGCCTATTTCTATATATATATATATATATATATATATACAAATACCAATGCGTTTGCTTGGGTTGAAAATAAAGTCTTTCTCAAAGAAAATAGAAACTCTTCTGTCTTCTTCTCTCTCTTGTAGCTGAATTTCTGAACTTGCGGCTGATACTGCTATTGAAGCAAATTCATCTTGTTTTGTGAACTCTCTCTCTATTCACGATGCTCTCTCTCTCTCTCAAGCTAAAAGTCAATGAGTTCTTTAGTCTCTTTACAACAGTTACTGGTAACCCTCCATGAAGTGCTGGCAAATCCACGAAAATAGAAGAAATGGGACTTACTTTACTTCTGCAAGTTCACAGGACTGCCTCTACCTTAACTCGCTGTAGATGCACTGAAGGTCTTCGTTGAATTCGGAATGCTTGCCAATCTCCAGAAGTCTCTGCAAACCTTTTCTTCTACTAGGAGATGGAATATACCACTAAGAAATACCCAGACTCGGAATTGTATGCGGGACAATGGTAACGGAACATGAGAAGACTACTCTATCTTCAGTGAGTATCTTTGACTGGAATTACTTCGACGAGAAGCGCGGAGCTCAGGGGAACGCCGCCTTCACAGAAATTCAGACGGTTGAAGTGCGCCTACCCACCAAGCGCATAAACTGGCTCCTGGGTTGTATGCTCAACTTTGGGAACCTAACCTTCCCTACCCCAGACCTGACACTGGGGGAATTTGCGGGAATCCTATATCCGTGTCACCTGTTGCCCACATAGTGGGCGGCACAGTTCGAAGCTCAGCAGGAAGGGGCGCATCTTTAGACAGACACTGCATAGAGCTAATCACATTTGGTCCCATTGTCATGTAAACACTGTCCGGAGAACAAAACATTGTTTAATGCAACTTCTTTAATAAAGCCAAGCCCATTAAGTTTTCTCCACAACTTGACGTCAATAAGAACTGTGAATCTATAGTAAAAGGACCGATAGTCAAAGCAAGAGGTTTGGAAATGGGGCTTACAATCAGTACGCCAGAAAATCCTACCGAAACATTATTTTGGCCAGACAGAGCTGCCCCGGGGATCAGCGATCGAGAAACAGAGCTATTCATTGCACCTGTGTCTACTAAACATTTCTTAACTGAGCCTTGCAAATCTGTGGTGACATAAGGGCTGCGTTGATCTACAGGTATCTGTATTGGTCCCTCACCCTGTCCCTAGCTGTGAGACATCCCTGTCACCTCGTTCAGATCATAATCATTGTGATACTACTGTCTCACTCAAGGGTCATCAAAGTAGGTCTGGTCAGAGCGACCATGCCATGTCCCAACCTCCCCGAGCCCTAGCCTGATCGCTTGTTCCACGGCCCCATCCATGGGAACCTCTTCCCCTGGTTGCCGCAACTTTCTGCAATAACACCGGACACTAGCTACGCCAGTGTCCCTCTTTCTTACAATATGCACACTGATCCGGTCCCACAGGCGTAGTGCTCCTACTAGTAGAGGAGCTGCCGGTCCGGACCAGCTCCACGTCCTCTATTGTTACCCCTAGATGCCTGCTTTAACAACATCTTCGTCTTTAACTTCTTATGCTTCTTTTCCACCTTCTCCTTCTCCTCATTTGCTCTGTGTTCATAATACTGTGTCATACTAAAAAATTACAGAAGGTGAGGATGTCGTCCAAGTGCTCTCTGAAGCCTGCAACCGAGTCGCAATCTCTGGGAGCAGGTTGGTAACGAACCTGTTAACGAACAATCAGACACCTCCCTCCACAGACAAATCCTGTCAACTAAAATCCCAAAACACACCCTCGAATTGTGTGAAAAAAATCAGACACACTCATCTTTCTTTTGGCGACATGCTGCTAACTTGTCCCAATCTACCCTTCTCTGAGGAATAAGGGAGTGCATATAGGTAATAATTCGGCTGGGTAAGCTAGTATCTCAGCCTTTGGCTTCTCTCCAGGCTTCCTTTCCTTATCCCATGCTTTAATCTGATCCCAGGTACCACCCAATTTCACAGCGTGGTCCTGCGTGTGCACCTGGCTCCAAATGTCGACGGGCGCCAGCAGACCCAAGAACATTTCAATTTCCGCAAGCGTCATTTCTGTTGATGAAGAAGCTTCTGTCAATTCCTTATAAAATGCAGTAGGTAGTAGTCTTAAAGGGATAACATCTCAATCCTCTTCCATGGGGTATACACCCACTGTTCTTGGAAAAGGGCCTCTACCTTTGGTCTAATGACAGCATCATGCTGATCTCAAAGCTCTGGCAAATCAGGGTGATATATGGGGTGGACTTCCCTCATTGGAAACTGGAATACTGTCTTTCGGGTCTTCTCAAACAGCCTACCACGGTAAGCTACCAATGTTGCACCATTTCCAAAAACTTCCTCAGGCGCCATACCAGCAATGTATACATTATCTCTGATATCATAAATAATCTGGGGCGCTATAGCATTGAAGCACTGTTCCCACAATCCAATCAGTGTAGCCGACACGTGCTTAAGGGCATGCTGCTGCAGAACCGGCTCATAATACCTCATCACACTCCACACATCTTCAGTACTATAAGAAGGGATGACAGGCCCACTTAACACCCTGATTTGCTACCACCCTTTTTTCTTCCTCCTCCACATCAGATCGTATTAAATTCGTCCCAACCGCTCCCTAGCGGTTGCCCAGTCCCCGTGCCCCAGTCCACGTACAGGCGTTCCACTACCCAGTACTGCCGGGGAGTGAGGGAAGAGGGAAGGAGTAGTAACTGAAAGAGTAGGCACCAATGTTGTTAATGGCTGTGTTGTGGGTGTAAGGGCTGGAGAGAAAGAAGACACTGACACGATAGGCATAGCAGAGACACTAGCGAAGCCACAGAATTGACAGGAGGCGCAGAGGCTAAAGCAACTGAGTCAATAACAGAAGAAACAGAAACAGCAGGGGCAGAAGAGACAGACGACTGGGGCTGTGGCACAGCAGGGTATATTCTGTGTGGGTGTATGGAGGCGGAGGTCGGGTGTCTAACAATTCCTCCAAAAATTTATCATTGTCTTCCCGAACCACATAAGGCTTTTCGCATTGCAATCAAAAATTCCTATCGGCGCACACTATTCCCTTCTCAGTCTTTTCTTTATCATACGCAACGGCTTTCTGAGTCACTGTCTGCATCCTTCCCTTTTGGGCCTCCTTTTCTGCTTTAATTCGTCTCTGTTTACATTCCTTTTGCCAAGTTCTGAAGGAATCAAACATTGACTGCCTACTTGTCTTCACAATCAATTTATCCTGCAGGAAATTATGCTTTTGCTCATCAAAAGTGCCCGTCAATGGCCACTGCAACTAAGCATTGTCCCTCATATATGTGTGCCATAATGTACTAAACATAATAGGGCCAAGGCCATGCTTGACATACATTTCTAAGTTTGGGGTGCCTTCTGGAGGCGCAGGCTGACTCTCTTCCAACCGAGCATCAGTAAAACACCAACTCACACAACATAGCCTACTAAAACAGGGCATTTTGAAATTAAAACGTTTTCACTATCTATTCTAAGTGGATATTTGCAAATATCTTACCAGATTTGGTCCGCAGACCTCACCAAATCTGGATCAAAACAATACCATATTCATTAAGAACTCAAACAAATTCAAGCGCTTGTCAAAAAACGATCCTCAGACCATACCAAACACAAACCAAAGTGGTGCCATGGCCACAGAACAAAACCAAAGCAAACTCACCTGGTGCACACAGGTTTAACAAAGCTATTCTCCACTGCCGACTCTTCGGACCAAACGGTCAGATCCAAGGGTTTTGCCGTTCAGGACCCCAGCCAGGATGACCGCTGGCCAAGGCACCGCACGGTCAGACAGACAGGGCAGCTGCAATTACCAGACTCTCTCGTGCAGGGATACCCTATCCGCCTGCCCGACCCGACGTGGCACCGTCCCCCTCACCCGTCCGTGGACAAGGAAGGGTCACTCACCCGATGGTGTCCCTGTTCGGGCACCAACTGAAGGAAGTGACCCGATTAGGGCCACTCGGGTCACTTGCGACCACCTCTCAGCCTTCCATACAAATGAAGAGTCGGTCAGGCAGTAGAGAATACAAACCAAAGGTATTTTATTAGTATGCGCTCAAGCGGAGTCCGGTCTGACCAGCCTCCTTAGATAGCTGTCGAGGGACTGACCCCCATCCACAAGGTAAAGTCAGATATACATTTCCAACAGCCCTAACACCCGCCCAGACTGGAATTTTCCAGCCTGGGCACTGATGAACAAAGGAGGTAGAGGAGGACAAGCTACCATCCGGAGACCGGGAACACACTATCTTAGCTTCAAGGTTACTCAGCCCGTGCCCGTCTCTCTGAGAGTGGGAGCAGGGCTATCTACGAGGAAAGGCATGCAAAAACAGAATGATCTACTCATTAGTGCAGCGAAGCTCAACCTTAAATAATAAAGAGAAACAATCGAGGCTGCTTTCTGCTGAGGCAGACAGTATGAGACAGAAGCTTAATTTCGATCATGGCTCAAAATGGTGGCTAAATACGAAATGGTGCCACAAATGATAACTTAACTCGCACAATGCTAGAAGGAGTCAGCTAGACGCATTTTCAGTCCAACAACTTCTGGGCACACTGAAACCACAGAATGTTTGTAGAGCGGAATTATCTTCTGGCTGTTCAATTCCTCCTATATAGAGAGCCATGACAAACACACTGTGGGGCACTAGGGACACAGAGCTCCAGGCGTATGACTTAGTACACCACCTCTTCACCTGGTTACATAAACCCATGCACTCTATGACAAAAATTAGCACAGTCAACTTAAAACACTAGTACTAGAACTTGAGCTGAGAAACCAAAGGCAAAAATTGTCCCTCGTATATGTGTGCCATAATGTACTAAACATAATAGGGCCAAGGCCATGCTTGACATACATTTCTAAGTTTGGGGTGCCTTCTGGAGGCGCAGGCTGACTCTCTTCCAACCGAGCATCAGTAAAACACCAACTCACACCACATAGCCTACTAAAACAGGGCATTTTGAAATTAAAACGTTAAAACGTTTTCACTATCTATTCTAAGTGGATATTTGCAAATATCTTACCAGATTTGGTCCGCAGACCTCACCAAATCTGGATCAAAACAATACCATATTCATTAAGAACTCAAACAAATTCAAGCGCTTGTCAAAAAACGATCCTCAGACCATAGCAAACACAAACCAAAGTGGTGCCATGGCCACAGAACAAAACCAAAGCAAACTCACCTGGTGCACACAGGTTTAACAAAGCTATTCTCCACTGCCGACTCTTCGGACCAAACGGTCAGATCCAAGGGTTTTGCCATTCAGGACCCCAGCCAGGATGACCGCTGGCCAAGGCACCGCACGGTCAGACAGACAGGGCAGCTGCAATTACCAGACTCTCTCGTGCAGGGATACCCTATCCGCCTGCCCGACCCGACGTGGCACCGTCCCCCTCACCCGTCCGTGGGCAAGGAAGGGTCACTCACCCGATGGTGTCCCTGTTCGGGCACCAACTGAAGGAAGTGACCCGATTAGGGCCACTCGGGTCACTTGCGACCACCTCTCAGCCTTCCATACAAATGAAGAGTCGGTCAGGCAGTAGAGAATACAAACCAAAGGTATTTTATTAGTATGCGCTCAAGCGGAGTCCGGTCTGACCAGCCTCCTTAGATAGCTGTCGAGGGACTGACCCCCATCCACAAGGTAAAGTCAGATATACATTTCCAACATCCTTAACACCCGCCCAGACTGGAATTTTCCAGCCTGGACACTGATGAACAAAGGAGGTAGAGGAGGACAAGCTACCATCCGGAGACCGGGAACACACTATCTTAGCTTCAAGGTTACTCAGCCCGTGCCCGTCTCTCTGAGAGTGGGAGCAGGGCTACCTACGAGGAAAGGCATGCAAAAACAGAATGATCTACTCATTAGTGCAGCGAAGCTCAACCTTAAATAATAAAGAGAAACAATCGAGGCTGCTTTCTGCTGAGGCAGACAGTATGAGACAGAAGCTTAATTTCGATCATGGCTCAAAATGGTGGCTGAATACGAAATGGTGCCACAAATGATAACTTAACTCGCACAATGCTAGAAGGAGTCAGCTAGACGCATTTTCAGTCCAACAACTTCTGGGCACACTGAAACCACAGAATGTTTGTAGAGCGGAATTATCTTCTGGCTGTTCAATTCCTCCTATATAGAGAGCCATGACAAACACACTGTGGGGCACTAGGGACACAGAGCTCCAGGCGTATGACTTAGTACACCACCTCTTCACCTGGTTACATAAACCCATGCACTCTATGACAAAAATTAGCACAGTCAACTTAAAACACTAGTACTTGAGCTGAGAAACCAAAGGCAAAAATTGAAAAGATTTTTAGAATAGACTCAAAAAGTCACACTAAATGATTGTTTTACTTACATTACATTTAACTACATGCTGTGGGCATATTTAACACCAAAGAGGCTTAACAGGATATATGAACAGACTACATTGTCCTGCCCTCGATGTAAGCATATGAATGGAAGATTCTTTTCACATGGTGTGGAGCTGCCTGAGCTAACCAAATACTGTAAAACATTCATCCACACACTAGAAGTAACACTGGGATGAATAGGGCTGCACTTGCCCAAGCAGGGTCTATTAAGTCTCTTCCACCACCCAAAGCGGAGCAAAGTAGGCAACAAAATGTGCTCTCGCCTATCAGCAGACAACCCCTATCTCAGAGGAGTGAAGAGATGGTCTACGAGTGACAGCATAGCACTACATGGTGAGGAAAGACAGGGAATGTGTAGACACCCAATCATGTATTTGTGGAATTAAATATTACTGACATTTGAGGCCACTGGGACACGCAACACCTAGGCATCATCTATAAACACTACTAAGAGAAATGTACTGGAACCTGTAACTTATTACTTTCAAAATAATCACACACTCGTTAAACAAAATGACGAACCTTGACTCACGAACGGCCCCAAAGCAATTCAGCATAACAAGAGGGCATGAGCACAACAGTACATTAATCACACATACTGCCATGCACATACATCCTTTTGTCCATACTGGAACGGTTTCATTGCACTTGAAAATGGAAAACCTTTTTCTGAAAAGACAATGGATAATTTATTATGTACTATGGATCATCATGCCTACTCAAACAAAAGACTCCATATTGCGCAGTAATTCTGAGTTACTCGTGCCATACCACAAGACAAATATGCACTCTGTTATTGCATACTTCATGGGTAACACATATGTGCACATGTTTTGATATTACTCAAAAACGTTTTTAAAAAAAGGCTGTGAAAGCAGAGCAGAGAGCTGCAAGGGATAGTCAACCTTCATCACTATTTTATGTTGGTTAGAGTCCAGGCATTCTAATGTTAGTCCCTTAGAAGTTTAGGGATCAAAAGGCCAAAATAAGGGTTGTATTGGAATACAGGCTATGGGTATGAGTGAGCAAAAGTCCTGAGGATGTCTGTCTGCTTCCTTGATATAGCTATTTTCTACAAACATAATAAAGTAATTCCACCATGGACCCTGTTTACACTTAGAGGTAACCGCGTACTGTCACATGCAGGGAACAGAACAGTCCTCTGCGATTGTTAATGTTGTCTCGAGACACTGAAAGAAGTCCTTTCAAGAAGGGGACAAAGCATAGTATGTGAATCTTCAACAGATCCATGATTCAAAAAGACTATTCATATGCGGCTCGCATTTACTCACAAATGCGGCTAATGAGACTCACAATGTCAATTTTGAATTACGGCAAAAGCAAACCTTGCTTTCTCAAAGTTAGCCCATATATGCAATGCGGACGTTGTTGAGGAAAAATGTGACTGGTGATTTTCAAAGGAAGAACTGTATAAAAGCTTTAGCAGCAGCAAAAAAAAATAATTTCAATGATGAAGGCAACCAATCTAAAAAAATATGCTGAAATCAGGTAACAAGATCATCTAAATATAAAACACAAACTGAGAAAGGAGTAGGAGTCCAGCTATATAGAGTATTAAGAAAAAAAATAAAACCATGCAAATATTTTCAGTACAAACATATAGGTTCTGTTTCTGTCCTGATGGTTTATTGCGATACAGTGAAATTGTACTCTTCAATGCAGTAAATGCAGTACGTCTAACATCAGGCACTTGCACTTATGAGCACTTTACATCCATCTACATTCTGTTGAACTTCCTCACCACTAAAGCCTACTCTGACTTCTGATAACATAATTAACAGAACATTAGTCCACCTTTGGTAATACTAGTGGTCTTCACAGTAACTTACTGCTGCCCCAGAAAATCCAAGAAAGCAAAAAAAGGTGAATCAATCCATCCAAGTACTTCAAATTTAAGCAAGTTACCAAATTTAGCCCAATGATTTGATACTCAAACCAGGTAGAACTCAAAGTATTCCTTTTAAGGAAATTTCAATTACGTATGGCAACAATCACGACAATCAAAACCGCCACTATTAGCTTACCTTTTATGACAAACTATATGTGAATTTGGTTCGTTTTTTTAACTTTCATTTTTTTTCTTTTCATTCGGCATTCTATATTAGCCAAACCAACTGTGCACAACTGTCAGTCATTCACAGTGACATCTAGGCCCAGCTCCTGTCACTCAAAGTACACAGGCCTGCAGTTCTATTTCAAGCACAACAATCAGCCCTAGCCACATCCCTCTACCAGTCTAGTATTCTTTTTCCAAGGAACACCATACCAATTCCCTTATCTCGGAGAAAGACCTGACCCTGAGATGGCCACCAGAGACAAAAAAAATCTCTTAATGATGAATTGTGTAAGCAAACATAAAATCACTTTAACCTTTGTCTTTTTTCAGTGAATGTATATACTGGAGGTGAGCAGAGTGTCGTGTTGTGGGGCGCTCCATATAAAGGAGCTGCTCTCCAGCTAAACTTGGGAACTACCCAGACGTGTATGTATGTATCTGTGTGTGTGTGTGTGTAAATATATATATATATATATATATAAGGTTATGGTTAGGTAAAACATACTGTTCTAAACTAACAAAACCACTGAAATTCACCAATTATAGTTCTCCAGTAACTATAACTCGCGCCCTAGAGTAAGTATAACTCAGTCCCCCGCTGTGCACAATGCCATTATCAATGATGTCATCACAGATTTTGCACTGAAGTCAATGATGCCTAGCTCTGCAAGGCAAGGTCCCCGGGGGAAAGGGTCCCCAAGGCCACTGTAGGCTAGGGAGCCACACGCCTCCTCCTCTAAATTTAAAAATTGGCCCCAGAAAATGTGGTAGCATGCCTCTTTCCTCTTTTTCAAAAACACTTCGGCCTAGGCGGATGGGGTCCCTCAAGCCTAAAGATGGCTCAGTGAAAGGGTCTGCATGCCCCCTCCAGATAAAACATTTACCAGCCCTGGAGGATAGCATCCTTGTGGCCTTGAGAAGCTTGGGAAGGAGGGCGGCACGCTCCCCTCCCCATAATTATTCAATTAGCCCCAGGGAATGGGGTCCCAGGAGCATTTACAAAGGTTCAGGAAGGGGGGCACATGCCTCCTCCTCTAAAAAACATAATTAAAACCACAACCTCGAGTCTACCCCAGGGGACTTATTTATAAAAAGCCAGCTTTTTTCCTTTTTAACAAAAAAAATTCTGTGCCACGAGAAAAAAAAGAACAGATTTTAAAAAACAAATGTTTGTCCCCTGTACCTCGACCCACCAGAAACCTAAAATGGCTGCTGCCAACTCACTGTTGATGTGGTGGCAGCTAATCAGATGAAATCTTTTGATCTGTTGGATCCGAGGATCCTCCAGAGCATGATATACACATACATTTTTAACCTTAATTTCTCAAAAACTAATGAATGGATTTACACTAAATCACAAAAAAACAACCATCTGGTCCACGATCTAGCTTTCTGTTAGTTTTAGCAGTATTGCTGTTCAATTTTCCTGAGGAAAATTGCATAGGGAAACTTTTTTGGAAAATCCCCTTTTTCCCTGCCCGTGATTGACGGACCACCCCGAAACTTTCCAGGAAGGAACTGATGTGGATGAGACTTTTTTTTAGAACGTTTCAAGAAGATTCATCAAACAGTGGCAAAGTTTTAAAGAAACCGAAAAAAAATGCATTGCCTATGAAAACTTGGCCATAACTATAACTATCCAGCAACTGCCACTTGGTAACAGATCTATATATACACACACACAGACAAAACACTTTTGGAAAATCTATAATATTTACCTGGATTTTTCCAAATCTTTTTTTTTTTTTTTTTTAACTGCAGGTCCCACTTCAAATGATGTTGTACCCCGTCATGGGGAAAGCACATCTCTGCTCCTCTGCTACTGAAGTCGTCATCAATGATGTCATTTTAATTTGTCATCAGTGACATCATAAATGGTGTCATTTAACATCATGCATGATATAATATGTGAGGCCAAAAGCACTGTACAATGGGGGTGCAAGTAATAGCTTGTTCACTAAACTATGACTGCAAATTTCAGTGTTTTTAAGTGTTGGTTTGTAACTACATTTCTTTTATAACACATTTTATTGGATTTCCATGGTACAGTCTCAGCCGTGGCCCTACATATGCATTTCGGGAACAAAATTACTCAAAAGTACCAGAGCATGTATACATTCGTAACTTTTGCAGAACCTGCATGTAAAACAACAAAAACATAGGCAGAAAGTTCCAATTCCCATACATCTTAGGAGATCTAATGGAGTACAAGTACAGATGGTGATGTAGTGTGGTGTAGGTTGTTCAGTGGCCAAAAGTATGCGGGGAAAATCTCTCTGTCAGGGGGTCTAAGAGGGAAGGGGAGGTAGGTCTATGCCCCAATATGTTTCCCAGCGGGACCATATTTTCATGTGTATCTGGGGGAAGCATCAGGCCTGGAACACAGCGATCTCTGCACCCATGCATCTATCCAGCTCCTTTCTCCACCCCGCGATCGTCGGGGGGACGCCAACCCCTTTCCAAAGCTGGGCAATGTCTCGTTTAGCAATAGTGAGGGCTAGAAAGCGTAGGTGCTGTTTATACCGGTTCCCACCTATTGCGTCAGTGCTATTAAGTAGGACTAATTTCAGGTCGAGTGGGAGATCCCAGGACAGTACCCTGCCCAGTAAGGTTGAGACCTTTTGCCAGAAGGGCTGTAGTGCTGTACAGCTCCAGACTGTGTGCATGAATGTTCCCTTGTAACTGCATTTTAACTGTGTTTTGCCAGTGAATTTCTGTGTATGTGAAGATCTTATAAGCACACCTAACTGTAACATCAGTTTAACCTTTGTTTTTGTCAGTGAATTTCTGTAGCTATTTCGATCCTATTCTAAATTGAATCTTTTTCTACCTCACCTTCCAATGAACATCCAACCACACCCTGATATCAAAGCTTTGGGTGTGGGCAATCTCTGCAGCGCAAGGCCTTTTCCCGTGCACAGTGGAGGTTAGCCACAGGACCTGGGCGCCAACCTGGTGCGTGCGGTCAACCCCAGGTGGGGATGACCGAATCCGGAAGCCTACGCTTTTGTTTCTCCTTAAGATGTGCAGTTCTGGGAGCAAGCTCCCTAGCATGATGCCACAGTACCATACAAACTTTTTTCACTGTGCTTGATTTGCGCTACAAGAAGTGGTACAGTGGATCTGGCACAATGGTACAGAAGAATGCATGAGATCACAGCATTATGGCAAGGATGCTTGCTCCGGTGTAACTGGGTTAGCTCTGCCAAACCACTGAATGAGCAGCTTAAAGGATGTTCACAAAAAATGTCATATGCTAATAACTTTGGTGCCTTATGGTCGATCTGGGTCAAAAAGTGTCCATTTGGAAATAATTTTGGTGCTGGCAAATGAGTTGGCGTGATATTTGACAGCCTGAAAGCAAAAAGAGCCCAATGCAGGAATATCAAGTTTAGACAGAACCGACAAAGGAGGAAAACTTCAGGGGTGAAGGGGCAAAATTGTTTTTGTTTGCTAACCTACCGCAAACTGCCAACCTCCGCTGTGCACAGCATTTAAACTAGCCTATTATGGGTTTGCCATAGATCCCGGCCTAGCTGGGTATTTTATTTGCGAACCCTTTTTTTAAGGATTGCAGACCAAATTTTGTCACTGCAGACTTGAAATGGACGACCAGAGCTAGAGGATGCCTTGCACAATGGAAGGTTTTATTTTAGGTCTCGCCTGAGCCAGCGCGCATGCGCTACTCTGCGAGGCTTCTAGTAAGGACTTTAAACTCGGACCGCACACTTGTGCGTGTGGTCCGAATTAAAGTCACACACTATTGGCCTTTGCGTGCTTCTTTTAAAGAAAGACAGCACGCAATTGGCTAAAGGCGGGTGCATGTCCCGCCTTCTCTCTCCCCTGGCCTAGGGAGTGGGCAGTAGCGCGGCTGGGTGCCAGCTGCATATCGCACATTCCTTTCGTGGCCGCGCTTGTTCCCTTTGGGGGTCTGTGGCACAGCCAATTTCAAATCTTTGGTTTTGATGTAGCTCACGAAACATTTGTGCTTATTGATGAAGTGTGAGGGTCACAGATTTATGCTGGCTTGAACTTTCTTGGGTTATGTTTTTAAGGCCACCCATAAAAGTCCAACAATCGTTTCTGGTGGCTTGGGCGGTTGTTTTAACAACCTAGAAAAAAAACACTGACAATAAATGCATCTTTTGCCTTATGGAATCCAGCGCCAACACTTGGGATTTGTGGATGAAGCCCTGTGTTGCCTTTCTCTTGCCAAGCATGGTGATTGTGTACTGATTTGAGTTTGGCGCCTGCAGGATGGGAGGCACATTGTGGTGTGTCGGGGGTTTGGGGGCAAAGAGTTGTAATATTCTTTGCGTGGAACATCTAAGTGGCTCCGGAATGCGCTCTCCCCTGACCTTCGGTGCACCGTGAAGGGCCGGAGCGAATTGGGCCTCAACCTTCCACTTCTAGCCACGCTCCTGCCATTGCTTGTTTCGACCTTTTAAAGTGTGGCATCGATGATGCACATAGCACAATCGGCGTGAGCGGCAGCGCCAGGTCCTTAGTTCCTATAACGTTTATTTGGGAGGTGAATAAGAAAATATTGACTTTGGAGATTTTTTCTTTCGGCGAGAGTTCCCTCCATAGGCCAGGCTGTACATGAAAAGACCGAGGCATATTTGCCATGGTGTGAACAGGGTTGCTCAAAAGCTTAGATAAGTTGAACGCCCGTCCCCTTTTGGATTTTCCCGGCTTGGAGTTAAAACATTGTTGGCGGCTGACCCTCCCCCACCTAATGCTGGACATGCCATGTGTTCTCGCCAGATCCTTCACTGTTGCTCCTTTTCACTTCAAAAGCAGACTTTTCCCTAGATTTTTGCCGACTGTGTTGGTATTCGTGCAATAAAATGCTATACCACAAACTGTTAATAGCTTAAAATGCCACTTTAAGACAAGTTTGTAGTTGTCAAGTAATTCCCATGGAAATACATTAACAAAATTAGCCAAACTAAATACATGAAAAATTCTGACCTCCTTTGGCCTTAAACTACTCCAAAGTATAAATATTCCCCCAAACAACTTCCCTTACCCTGAAACTGTGTTATTTCGTTCTTTTTATCTTTCCTTGCATTCCCCAGTATTTTGCCCTCCCAATGGCATATCGCTGGTGGCGTGGTGAACAAAAAAAACGATGGCTAAAACCAGATCTGTGACTGGTGGGGGGTGAATGTTAGTTTGATTTTATCAGCGTTCCGTCCATCATCTGTTCTTTTTGCTGTTGTAGCCCTAAGTGTGCCAGGTATGCCCAGAAGTGGGTCCCATGCTCACAGTGCCACTAGATTCAAGCTAGCCTGGCTGATAAGGGGCTACTCTGAAAATGGACCAGGATGCTTGTTCGGCTATTTCATTTACTTTGAAGCCTTGGCCAGCGGCTCTATGTGAAACTGAAAGTGAAGAATTTCACATGCAGCACAGCACTGCTGGCGGTGGAGGGGGAAAGGGGGACGGTTTGAGTTGCACAGGCAGTTCCCAGAAGAAGCAAAGGCACAGCAAAGGGGGAAAAGCAGGCTGATACTGGATTACGCAGTAGGAGGTTACAGCCAAGAAACAAGCACGTTCCTTGATTATATGCACGAGGAGTGGGAAGAGTTTATTTAACATCAGAGAGGCTGAAACAAACAATGTGAGACATAACGGCAGTCTAAGGTTGTTCACTATGAATCTGCATGAAACAAGGTACACAAACACATTATTTATAAGATTGTATACCTCTGATTCATGGACAAAAACAGTCAAACCGACTTCCTTACTTTGTCAGGATTTGCTTACATACAAACTGCGTTTGTGTTTGCCCCATTGTTCACTGTACTTTTGTTTATAAAATTGACATTGAAATGATTTCCTCACAAGTCCCACTCTGCGGGTCGAGTCATGCACAAACGTACACCCGAAGCACCATTGTAGGCATGTACCTAACCTCATGTACCTAACCTCAGCTTATATTATGAGAAGCCTTCTCTGTCCAATGCGTGTGTCAAAAGCATATGCAGCCGTTTTAAGTCCCGGGAACACGTACAGCACCTTGAGCATGAAGTGATTGGCACCAACCTGTGCAGGAGTGGGCACAGGTCCCAATTAAGTATAGACAGGGATATGTGCTCACAGTTGTAGTCCTCGTACCTTGTACTACTATTATTATTACTACATTAAAAGGGTACCGTTTTACAAACCGTTCAACACCAGCCACAGCCAAACAGAACCAATAGACATGCAACATTATATAGACTCTGCCAACAGATGTTAACTATCAACCCTTCTTTCTACATCCTCCGATTCCATGCTATCTCAAAAGCCCCTAATCCCACTGCATCCCAAAACCCCTGCATAAAATCTGACTTCAAATAATAATAACTGTTTCTTTTCCATTCACCCTGTTCTTACTCTCCATCCTCTGCATGGGTTACAGTCAGAGGCGCAACTAGAGCCAAATTTCAGGGGGGCTAAGAAACAATATCTCGGGGGGGGGGGGGGGGGGGGGGGAGTAATTCTTCCAGTAGTAGTAAGTGTGAAGATACAGGGGCTCTAAGAAGGGGTGAAAAAACGACAAAGCCTCATTAACCTGCAAATAGTCTTTTAAAGACCTGTGAAGTACTCGGGTGTAGCTATATGTGTGCCCGGGAAGCGGTCTCAGCCCGGGCTGACGCACACGACAGGGGAGGCTGAAGCCCTTTGAGCCCAATGGGCGTAGCGCGCGTGCTTACAGTCCGAGTATAGTCTACTGTAGCGCATGCCTATCCACCTAATCTCCATTATATTTCTGTACACTGACCACACCTCTCCTCAAATCACAAACTCACCTGTGTGACCATTCATGGCAATCTAACAATATCTACTCTCTGCAAGCTTACTTACTCATCCCTCTTTGCTCTCCGGGGGCAGAAGACTAATCCCAATAATCAACAAAAACGAATAATCACTGAAAAAAATCAACAACCTTGGATTCCGGAGTAGTATGCTACCCGCCACAAAGCACTTCAACAACTGTTCAGGTGTAGTAAGCGCTGTATAAATGAACTACAAAACAACACAGTGGCACTCAATATAACACACACTCAGTGATTCCAAGCATTTCTATCATGAGTGTGGAAACAATAGACAAGACCATCTGCCACCCTAAATACACGAAGCCCCTTCTTAAGTGTACAATAAAAAACATTCAGGGGACTGAAAAAAAATAATGGCTACAACAATGAAACCAAAGATGCCTACAATGTTTGGCACTCAATTGTGTCCAAGCTCAACCCTGAATGTAGCATGCAAACTTCTGTAATCATTGACGCCAACATTTGTGAGAGGCAAATGGAAAACAACATGTAGAGTAGAACCATGCAATACTTCAGGACTGAAAAAAACCTAACTTTTTTTTTTGTTCTAAAGTATTGAAAACCTGCAAGCGGTGCGTAAACACGGACTTTGAACTTACAGTCCATGCTTACCAGAAGCAAGACAGGACTGGCAGTAAAAGAGGCGCAGTTACTTCTAGCCTTTATTCTCGTAACCAACAACTAGAAGTACAAAGAGTGTGTTTACGCACCGCTTGCAAGTTTTCAAAACACATAAATAAAAAGCATTGTCATTTACAATGCCAATAGCTCAAAATCTTGCAAATGCGAGACCTAATGCATTGCAAATGCTTATTTAATGTATGTCCACAGTCAGTCTGCAGTGCAAACCTGGGTTTGACAATATCTCAACTTTTTATTTATTTTAAAGTCGCTGACACAATTGTAATGCGAACTCATGAAAACTACTAAATGGATTTACTCCAAACCAACCAACGGCACTTCCCCGAGTAAAGTTTTAGTTGTATGCCAAGTTTGCTTTAAGTCCCTTCAGGGCTTCTGTCTGTAGCAGAGAGTGAAGATTTGTACGGGAGTTACAAAAAGGAAATGCTGCTTTTCTGAAACTCCCACATTTAATATTCATTCCCTTTATGCATTTCCCGGATACTCAAAATATTTTTAAAAAAAGCTAAAATGGTGTCTTCCAAGTGTTGTACAAATCTGTAAAACTGTGCCAAGGTTATCAGCAAATAATTTATTTTTTTTACCCTACTTCCCCATTTAACATTGCCCCCTTTCTCAGATCTGCACAAAACCTGCACTGGACACATCCACATTTCATGTAGATTTATTACAGGTCACCAAAGATATTAGCAGATGAAATCGTTTCGCTACCCTTGATGACTCTGCTTAAACCTACCAGAGCCAGAGGAAATAAAACACGATAAATGTCGGCTGAATTTCATGTGGATTTGTCAAATAATGCAATAGTTATTAGCAAATTAACTTGTTTTTGACCCATATTTTAAAACGTGTCTCTCCATTCATGAATCTGCATAAAAATGAAACATACAAAGAGCAGAGTAAACATGCTAAACGTCTGCCAAATTTGTGCAAATCCGTCAAACAGCGCTAAAGTCTAGGGCAAATAAAAAAGACAACTTTCCCAGGGAAACAATTTATATAGTTAAGCATATTGTATTTATATCAATTAAAAAATATGAAGAGGCTCTCAGTTGTTTACTGACATTGTGAAGAGGGCGAAGTCGGGTGGAAATCATACTTCAGTTTGTATGTTTACCTTGAAATGGTTTTTCTCATTTAAAAATAAGACTTATGTAAAGCCTCTATTGCCTGCTTTCAGCTACCTCCTGGCAGGATTATTATCCCTGTAACTCGGTGCTGACCCGCTAATCTATTAAAAAAAAATATATTTTATGGACGGTTGAAGAACAAACGGCTTGCCCAACATTTACTTCCCCCAAGTCATCATTTATTTTTGGTTTTCTCTGCCTTGCTTCGCACAAGTTCATCGTGTTCTCACAATTTTGCATGTTTCTAAATCACGTACAAAATCACTGAACACCGATATTAATGTTATCCTTCATACAGTCGAGCAGAGAGAGGCCTTGCATGTGGGTGCAGAATGTAATTAAAGATTTTACTATTAATTACAGCTTCTATTTTGTAGGCCTCTATACATAATGCAACACTTTTGCAGCACCCCAGATGTACAGAAATAGACTAACAAATTTAGTCCAATTCATTTTTGTTCTAGTATCTGTCAGGTTTATTATCGGTGGTTATGTTTTAAGTAAACGTTGATGTATGTTTTATGCGGTTTAGCAAACATTTTAACTCCAGAATTTTTTCTACTGTACCACGATAGAGTCTGCAAAATCAACAGTGTAATAAAAACTTTGAAAATTTAGCTAAGACACTTTAATGGTCATTAAATGATCCTGCTCTCTATCAGTTATCGGCATTTTTCTCGGGTATTTCGTTCTTGCATAAGGGATAGTTCTCCAACCAATGTGCTTTCCACAGCTGTTCACTTTTGCTTCACAGGTCACACCTGAGCTCAAATATAAGGGGTTCTTTCCAAATATGTTCTTGTCATGTAGACTCTCCCAATGTTACTGTCATCACCTTCATTCTTGCATTTCAGTATTCAATACTTTTCCCACATGCATTGGTTCTGATCTAACCTCCCGTTGGGAACCTTGTCATTTCTAGGCTCGCAGTCAACTCAAACAGAAGAAAAGTCGTTACAATCAATTACCTTGGAAATAGACATGGCAAAATTCTACGAAGCAAAAAACAGAAAAGAGATCAAAATACATGGATGATAGTGCCAGGAGCAGAAGAATGGTGCGTACATCAGAAACATGCAAGTGTGGGGTCGGTAGAGTTCAAAACTCCCTAGAGCACAGTATCCTGTGTTTTATTGCAGGCCATTCTGAGTTTGGAGTTCAAGACAAGCCACTTGCTCCAGTCCGACTTGGCAGTCTAACCCACTGTAATTCTGTTCAGAATCTGCAGGCTCGTCCCAACCTTTGTCTTACCCGTCTACCAGGTAAATGTATTGACCCAACACGGTTATGCTTCCCAACATACATGTTGCTGCTCCAACCTTTTAAGATGAAGGCTTTATTGGTATAGTCCTCGTCCAAGTGCCAGTTACGCACCCAGCATTCAGGAAGGCCCCTCAAATTGAATTACAGAGGGGGACCTTCCTCCCTCGCAGAAGGAATGGGGAATGTCTTGCTTACTGTAAAGCCCATTTGACGCTGGCTATGAAAGAGCTTGCTAGATAAGTCAGATACAACCCATCAGAAGATTGAACGACTCAGATGACGAACCATCATGGATCTATAAAGAAGCCGTTTGATGCTCAATGATAGAGCGCATGGTAAAGCTGTCTCCACTTCCACCTCCTTAGACACTCTGGATATCTGTTAGGAACTTACTGGAATCCACACACAAGAAGAGTAAACCCCACTGCATCTGCATCTCAAAATAAGCACCAATGTTCATCAGCATATCAATCGGTTTCAAAAGACAATTAAAGTACATTTGTAATCAACTTTGTTTTGCAGAGGCAAACACAAGTAGCCTTTACTACGGACAACATTGTTGAGATTCACTTTGGGGCACACTTTATATATAGCAATAGTAATTGTTGATAGCATGCAACTTGCATAGATTGGCAACTTGTGGATTTAAAAAAGAGATTTTTGTAATCACATGTACAGTTTTGTGTTTTATTTTACTTAACTTTCCACAAAGTAAATTTCAGTTCTAAGCATAGTGATGTTAGTCTCTTCCAAAAGATGAATAAGAAACAGACCTACCTAATTGTTGGAACAGGAGAGCTACACTTGTGCCTGTTACCGGAAGACTATGGTGCAACGGCGTTTGTATCAGCTGCCTATCGCCTGCTCCCAAGGAAAACAGTTTCTATAGAAAGTAGTACGCAAGAAAGAAAGACATGCTTTGCTCAAATGGATTTCAAGTTTGACAAGCACTGTGCACAGATATTCTCTAGGGACAATCGACATTTTTTTGTTCTTTTAGTTTAAACTATAAAATGGTACATTCTTATTTCTTTACTAGTTCTTTAGGTTCTGCATACAGTAGTTAAGTAGCAATAAGTGAATAATGACGCTGGCTTAAAGTCAACAACAACAAAATCACTTAAAGAATTCGAGTACTATATATATACATAATAATGTTTAGAGTTCTATACACTGTGTATGAACGTGTCCTCTCTATAGATACTGCTATAATGAAGATATAATGATGTTTTAGGACAGCAGATGCTGTCGTTGTCCATATAACGGATGACAGTTGACAGATTCTATGTTAAACAGCTCAGGCAAGAATCATTGCAGTAGGGTAAGAGTAAATATTCCATGTATCGCAATACAACCAATAAAGAAGGCGAGCACATTAGAGCGCTATCAACACCATGCTGATTGCTGAGACTGGCAACAAGAGATACTACAGGACTGCTGACATCATTCTACAAGGTCTCATTCATTCCATTGCATTCCCGACAGCTTATCCACGCTGTCCCCAGTCTCTACAATCTGGAGACAGAAATAACACCAGTTTTTAAGGATTTCTTCCTCATAGCACTCCGATCATTGCCCCTGCTCCCTAGCCCAAGAAGACGTAAGTCAGTTTCCACCATGGAAATATTACAGAAATGATGTCGCTGCTAACATTTTGCCAGTGGACCGACTGCCCTCTATCCTCTCTTGACATGCTCTTGGTCTGAAATAAAATAAGGGCTGCAAATGTCTAAATGTGGCCACTTCTTACACAACAGTAGCTACAGCAAACAAAGATGCCGGAAAGCGATCAAATTCCATTTGAAGAACTTCGGTAAGCATTTCTCCATCTCCACTGAACAGTCTTTAACTTATGCACATCCTCACCGTAAGTGGTGGTATAGTAGATCTTAATGCACTGAGAACATTTCACTATGTAAATCAGTTAAATAATCTGCAAACTTTTTGTTAATCCTGCCACGATTACTCACTTCAACCCCATGATTCAGAAACTGATGATATCACTTGTGATACGGTTATCACATCGCCAAGCCACGCCAGGCCTTTGATGGCCTTGTATCCTCACTGTTTTGCTTAGTTCTAAGTGGTAGTCAATATTGCCCAAAACCTACTGAAAGATATACTTTTTGCACAGTATTGTGTATTTATTTATAAGGTTTTGTATAGCGCGAACATGACCCACGAGGGTATCAGAGCGCTTTACAGTATAAAACATAAAAAGTTGAGGTAGTATACAAGCATTTGGTATTCGTCATAACGTACAAAAGAGGTATGTAGTATATGGTTAACATAGCTGACCTGTAGCCAACAGAACATCGCACTATATACAGTTATTGAGCAATAGGAGGTTGTGATAATATACATACATATATATTCTCCTTCAGTCTACCGTTGGAATGTGGTATATGGATAATATAGGAGACCCACAGCCAATAGAGCATTACATTATATACAGTTATTGAGCATTACGTGGATATGATAATAAACATACAAATATTATTCTCCTTCATTCCACCAGAGGTAGGCAGTGATAAGCGGATCGTATAGGTGACTTCATGTCAGCATATAATTAAGTCTTAGGATGTGAATTTGTTCATTAGTAGTGTTTTTACTTCTTTTTTGAATGCGGTAAAGGAAGAGATTCCATGTACCCCTGGAGGTAGGGAGTTCCACATCTGTGGTACAATCCCTGAGAAAGCCCTGCAACCAGTTCTTTTCTTATGGAAGGATTGTGGTTTCAGCAGTAAAGTACTCGCACTTCGTAGTTGTCTGCATCCTCCCGACCTTTCTAGCTTAAGGGTGTATTGTTATGTAGTGCTTTATGGGTCATGCAGGCAACCTTTAGGTGTATTCTTGCCTCGTCGACCAGCCAGTTCAGGGCTTTCGGGGTTGGAGAGATGTGGCTCTTTCTCTTCATTCCTGATACCGGTCTTGCCGCAGCATAAAGTGATGCCCTCAGCGGAGCCAACTTGTATTTGGGGAGACCACAAAGAGCGGTGCTTCCATAGTCTAATCTTGGTAGCACTAGGGCTTGCACTGTCATTTTTAGGTCGGCCTGCGGGAGGAAGGGTTTGAGTTTCCTTAGTTTAAACAACTTGTGATTAGCACCCTTAGTGGCATTAGTGATGTGCGTCTGCATATTCAGGTGTTTGTCTATGGTGATTCCTAGGGATTTTGCGGAGTCAACAATGAGGGGATTACAGTTAAAGGAGGTTAGGTGTTTCAACCATAGGTCTATCTTAGGTGTGTGATTCGGTGGAGAGATGAGAATGAATTCAGTTTTTTGTTATTCAGAATGAGGTGGTTGTTAGTGAGCCAGCTTTGCGTGTTCTGTAGAATAGCGTTGAGGAAATGAAGTCTTCTGGAGTGGAGATTTTCAAATACAGTTGGGTGTCGTCCGCATACAGGTGATATAGAATATTGGTTGATTTTAATGCATTCGCCAGGGGTTCCATTAATAGGTTGAAAAGAATAGGTGATGGGGCTGATCCCTGTGGAACGCCCATGGTGACCATGGAGGGTTGAGAGAGTGAGTTCTGCATCTTGATTCTTTGTGTTCTGTTATTTAGGAAGGCGGAGAATCATTGTAACACTGTGCCCGAGAGGCCCATCCTTCGTTCCAATAGGGACAATAGGTTGTCATGCTTAACCGTATCGAAGGCGGAAGATAAGTCAAAAAGTATCATTAGGCATGATTTGTTGCGGTCAAGCATTTTTAGTATGTCATCCATTTTGTTTGTGAGTGCAGATTCTGTGCTATGACCTTGACGGACGCCAGATTGGTGAATGTCTAGGAGGTTATAATTCTCAATATGGTTCCATAATTGAATTTATACACATTTCTCCAGCGGTTTCCCCAAAGTGGGGATGTTGGATATAGGGCGGTAGTTGTTGAGATCAGATGGGGTGGCGTTGGATTTCTTTAGTATAGGTGTGACCTGCCCTATTTTAAGACAGTCCGGTATGGCGCCTTGTTTCAGAGAGGCGTTTACAATTTTTGCCCATGGTGGTAGGATAGTTGTTTTTATCATTTTGAATAGGGCAGGAGGAAGGGGGTCAGAGAAGTGATTGGAGGGGCTGATTGCTTGAAGAGTGTTATAGATATTTTGTTGAGAGGTTGGCGAGAAGGTGTGCCCTGAGGCATTGTTTTTAGTGACTTCCCCAGGAGTATTAAAATGGCCCTTTAGTTGTGCGCAACATTTAGTATCCTGGGCCACAGGTTGTGGGAGAGCCTTCTTAAATTGGATGTCGAGGTTGATGGTCTTAGTCTTTTCGCAGAAGAAATTGGCAAGCTCATCACAGGTGGGTGTAGCCCGGACGTTTAGTTCCATAGGGTTAGTCATAGGGAAGCATGATTGTTGCTTGACGATTTCAAAAAGTTTTTGGGGACGATTGATTGCATGGTTCAGCTGGGTTTTGAAAAAGTCTGCCTTAAGAATCTTCCTGTTGTAGGAGTTCCTTCACCTTCTAAGGTGATCTAGGCGATCAGTGGTGGGTGCTGATTTCCATAGTCGCTCAAGCAGCTCTTAGCTTGCGTCGCTCCGAGTTCAGGGTCTCATTGAACCAAAGTTTGGAAATTTTGGAGGAGATGTTTTTTTCTTGGAGGGGCGCTGTAGAGTTCAGGATTTCAAGCATGGTGGAATTGTAGAAGGCTGTGAGGCCATGTACATCAGTTATGTCCGTTGTGGGGGCCAGGGTGGAGTTGCATCGGTTTACCAAGGTGATGGGGTTGATATTTCGTAAGTTCCTTTTCCATTGCTTTGTGTTTGAGGGTTGGTCCCTTTTTGGAATTACCTCGATATTGATGGAGAATAGGATGCAGTGATAGTCAGTCCAGTGATGGATTCTAATGAGACAGTGTTCGTTTTTGCTATGATGAGGTCCAGTGTCTCTCTCTTGTTGTGAGTTGGACTGTCACAGAATTGAGATAGCTCCTGGTCTGACAAACGCTTTAAGACAGCCAACACCATGATCGTTTGCGTTGTTCCAGTGGAGATTAAAGTCAACAATATAACTTTGTAATACTGGCGAAAAAGCAATTATCAAAGCTTGGTCTATTGATACTGATGTTATTATGCTTATCTTATTAAAATAACATGAGAAGAAATAAAAAAATATTTTCTCAATATGTATTTGGCTTAATTAAATTGACAATGGCTCTAGTCTGAAACTAAAAAAGGGGTCACCTCAGCAACTTTAGTCCAATTCATTCAGCCCTCTATTTTTAGCACATCCCCTGACACCAGGGAATGGATCTAAACAATCCCAGTTATCTAAAAGCCTCTACCACAATTGCCATACTACCCACCAACTTAAGAAATAAATACAAACATGGCCGAACGGGGAGTGCCCATCTTTCACATCAGCCCCTACCCATGCCACCCTGTAGGATTCCAAATGACTCAGTCTGAATAGGACGCTGAGAGCCTTTTACCCCACTGGGTTCATATTGGAGGACCAGTGTTTGGCCCAGTAACCATTAACGGCAATGGGCGCTAAGCAAAGAACAGTCCACAATAACTGAAGAACCGCCAGGGTTTAATGGATGCCATTAGTGCTTCTCGTGTAGGTCTGCAGGATGAGGTCCTTGATCTCCGCCCTTACGCTACACCACCAACAGGCCTTAGCACAGCCACCATCCGCCTCGTCACCACGAGCACCACGCTGCTGAGCCCACCAGACTCCTCCACTGTATCAGGAGACAGACTGGGAGAGCCTAGGTGGACCACATGTCAGTCTGGCTTCTGCAGAACAGATTATGGACTTACCTCAGGTCCGAGAACGGCATCAGCACCGCAACTTGTTTCCCAGAATCTTTTCTGGGGCGAGAATCTTTTCTGGGGTGGGCACTTTTGTCTGCTACAACCTAAGTGCCGTCTTCAAAAAGCAGGACTGCAGGAGTCCAGAGGTACGGGGCCAGCATATGAAGCTCTCTTCCGATGTGGCTAGAACAGATGCATATTTTGTAATAATGAGAACTTGCTATTAATACACTCTTACTACTGCATTTATGCAAGTCTGGAGCACTGCAAATAACAGTGCAATAATACTGCCTGAAATGTTCGTACTTTTATCGATTTGTGGACGCTGAAAAGATGCTGGCCCGTGCTTGCAGCTGAAACAGAGGCTTCATATCTAATCATCGAATGTTTAATTTACTGCTCCAATCTAGAGCTTAGTAAACAAATCAAAATGAACCACCCAGAACGAGTAGTTTGAAGTATTTGGCTCACTTGGTGAGGAAATTGTCCTCCGTTTTAGAAAAACACAACTAGACCAAGTGCATAAACTCGAATTACCTTCTTTATTTTGTACTGTGTCATTTTTTATGTCTGCTGACACTATCTAGGTCTAGTTTTATGTTTTTCAACGTGAAAGTATTTGTTTAAAAAACTGTGTGCATTTTTGGCCGCTTCTGTTTGATACCAACCTATTTCCAGTGCTTTAATTGTGCAGGTGCTATCAGGTACTCAGTGCCTGCCCTTCTTTAATAGGAAGGAATAGCAGTGCACTTCTCATCACTGCTCCGGTGCGTTTAATAGGAGAGTCCCGGCACTTCTTAGTTAGCAGCAAGCAAGCGCCAGGGGACAAAGAGTACCTGCACGTCTTTATTTCCACTTCAAGCACTGCATGTTCCAAAAGCTGATGCTCCTTGCCAGTTACGGAGCGGAGCAGATACTAGCCCGATGAGCTTTTTCTTTAGCTACGATAAAATTACATTACGTGCATTTACTTAAAAATGACTGACGTAAGCTATGTAGCTTATATAGTAGGAGTTACATTGGTGCCGCCTACGGGTGTAAAAGAGGCAGTTTTGAAAGTCTTATTGCAAGAGAACTCTCATGAGCAGGCTAGCGCGAACGACCTTCAAACTCGTTTACTTTTTTTCCCATCCTGTTACATAAATGCGAAGAAAAACATAACATTTCCTGTGGGGAAGAAACGCATTTCACGTTGCTGCTGCCTTCCAGAACTGCGGCTTGCCATACAGCCTTTAAAAATTAAACCGGCTGCGGATGAGTGGAAGTCTGCGCTGAGGTCACCTGAGCTCAAGTTACAAGGCACACGCAGCACAATTCTAAGAAGCCGGGAGTTACGTGCGCAGTAAAGTAGTGCACGCCGCTTTAAAAAATTCCCGTATCAAACGTAAGCAGCATTTTACTTCATGAATTGCCAAGGAAAGGTTGCTTTGTCTATGTACTGTAACACGCGTTTCCTCCACATGTAAATTCTCTTTGAAACCACTTGGTGGCGGGGAGGCCTTGGGGCAAACAGAGGGCAGGGGAAAAAACACTTGAAGAAATGAGGTGAGACATACAGATTTTTTATTTGCCATAATGACTGGATTTCAAATATTGACCAAAAGACTTCAATTTATGGTGGTTCATATTTATTTCAGTGGCCTTCTATAGCGCCAAACATGTCACCGCATGCTCACTCTAAGTCACTTCCGTTCTTAGAGCTGGGTAAGCTAACTGGCAACCACCATTGCAAACGTCTGGATCCTATGGACGAAGTTAAGCAATGTGATTGTTGTAAAATGCCTTTTTATTTTACTAGAATAGGCAAACTGGAGCCCCAGACTTACACCGCTATTAATATTAATAAAACGAGGGTTGCGGTTTTCAGGGCAGTATTAATAAACGCAAGATCCCTGATAAAGCACAACACAGAGATTTCTGAACTGCTGGAAACACATAATCTGGATATGGCCTTTATCACGGAGACATGGGCCGATGGAACCTCAGACCCAGATATTGCTCTAGCATTACCACCAGGATACACGGCCACTAGAGCTGATAGAATAGGGAAAAGGGAGGGGGGGGGGGGGGACTTGCAATCCTATGTAGAGAGGTGCTGCATGTCCACAGCTCAATTGTGGGTAACTCCTCGGATTGTGAAATGCTTCTATTTCAAATAACACTTTCAAAGAATTATACATTCAGAGGCCTTCTACTGTACAGACCTCCCAGGGCGGGTGCGCCTCTGCTATCAATCTTAAACCCAATCCTAGAATCAAATCTGCTAGGATCAGACTTCACAATCCTAGGGGACTTTAATTATCACCTTGAAAAACTAACTGACATCAACACCGCCGAATTGCTCGATGCGATGTCTGGACTCTCCCTGGACCAGATCGTTAATCAAGGCACTCACGTGGCAGGACACACTCTGGATGGGATTTTCTCGTCCAACCCTAATCTTGAAATCACAGAGGAGAAGAATCAGGTGGGAGCACTTGGTTACAAGTAAGAACAAACTCCCCATGCTCTATGATGGGATAACTCCCATCTTGGAAACTGTGGGGAGTTTGGACAACAAGGCAAGCAATAATGATTCCCGGGCTAAATTGTACAAGGCTCATGAGGACCTTATAAAGGCTGCGGCCCCTCATCTCTCTAGTAGCTCACGAAAACCTAGACAGGGGCGACAAGGCAAAACAACATGGTATAGTCCTGCATGCAGAAGGGCAAAAGCAGAACTCCTCAGACTTATTAAGGAGGGACTAGGGGGGGATAGCCTAAGACAAAGCAGGCGGGCTTACAAGAAACTAGTTACCCACGCTAAGGCCGAGTGGGAGGAAAATCAGTGGGAAGAACTTAGCAAGGCCCTAGCGACCCAAAACCAACGTCTGTTCTGGAGGATAGTGAATGGGGGGGTCGGGGCATCTTCAATCGGCAATAGAGCCCAATATTGCCCCAGGGGTGTGGCAGGCTCACTTTCAGTCTCTTTACAGTTCTGAGCCGGGAGAATCTCCTACTGTCACCGAGGTTGGTTGGCCAGGCTATGAAGGAGAGCTGATAACGCTGGGTGAGGTCACCGCTGCCATCTCAGGTCTTGCTTCTGGAAAGGCGCCAGGACTGGATGGCTTACCTGGGGATATGTTCAAACAGGAGCCCATTGTATGGGCCCCCTACCTTACTGCCCTTTTCAATGGAGTTCTAAGCGGCATGGAAATCCCTGGTACTTGGCTGGGGGCAGAGGTGGTCCCTATCTTTAAAAAGGGCTCGCCTCTCCTCCCGGCCAACTACAGACCCATCAGCTTAATCGACGTAGCACAGAAGCTGTTTGGCAGGGTTTTGCTGAATCGCCTCCAGGATTGGATGGAAGAGGTGGGTGCCCTTAGTCCCTATCAGGCGGGATTTAGGAAGGGGGTATCCACAGTGGACCAGGCTTTTAGGTTGAATCTCATCTATTGGAGGGCAGCAATATTCGAGGGCGGCAGTCTGTACACAATTTTTGTGGACTTACGGGCCGCCTTCGATCTGGTGCCCAGGGGAAAACTCTGGAGCGTCTTGGCAGAGATGGGCGTCCCCCCGGACATCCTAGTAATCTTACAGAGGCTTCACCATAATAATTATGCCCGAGTGAGGTGTGGGAGGTCGGGGGAATTGACCGATAGATTCCCCGTTGACCGAGGGGTAAGGCAGGGTTGTGTGTTGGCACCGACCCTGTTTTGCCTCTTCGTCAACGGGGTAATCGCCCACCTAAATGCCACCGATTATACGGACGCCCCCAAACTTAATGGCAGCAGGGTGCCCGCAATCATGTTTGCGGACGACACCCTGCTGCTATCTAAAACCCCCATGGGGATACAGAGGATCCTTGATTCATTTGTAGCCTTCTGTACGGACAGAGGGCTAGAAATCAATGCGGCCAAAACTAAATTCATGGTTTTAAATCCGAGCCAAAAATTGCGGCCGAATCCGCAATTGGGAGTAGCACGGCTCGAGAGGGTTGTCACCTTTGAATATCTAGGTGTGACTCTCAATGAAACCATGACTTGGGGATCCCACCAGATTAGGGCGAACCTTAAACTTACACAAATTACTGGGGGTATCGCCCGGATGATGACCGGCTCCTCATACCGCCCGCTGGGGGCCCTAATTCAGATATACAAGGCCCAGGCCAGGGGAGCGATCATGTATGGGGCGGAACTGTGGGGACACACACCATGCCATAGCCTGTCATTAATAGAAAACAAGTTTATAAGACAGATAACCGCGCTTCCCCCCAGTACCCCGCTCCTCCCCTTGAGGCTTGACCTCGGTCTACGACCATTATCTGATGAAATAAGCCTGAGACCAATAGCCTTCTGGCGTAGGTTGTGGAGCAGTAATGATCTTGCAGCATACAGGGCGGAACTGGCAGAATTATTGAACCACCCAAAAGCGCTCCGTATCCCTTGGGTCAAAAACATCCAATCCACCTGCATGGAACTAGGGCTCCCCGACTTATGGACTGACCCTGCGAATGCCGCACTGAATATCTCTAAAAGGTCCCTGACTAACGTATACCACGAACGCAAATTAGCTAGGGCCCGAGTTACCCAGGCAGAAGGGTCTCTATCCTCTGTGTTTTTGCAAAGCAAGGACCTTTATAGGTTTGAGAGGGTATTGGATCCTATCTTTCCGGTACTTGCTAGGAAGCTGTTTCTCCAATGGAGATACGGCTCACTGCCCTTTCGGTCCTTTACAAGTACTTGGTCATCGCCCCCCACTACGACGCAGTGCCCGGCTTGTGATGCCTTGGAGGAAACCGATTTACACGTGGCCTTCTTCTGCCCAGCCTACAGGGCAGCACGGAAATACTGGCTTCTTCCCTTGATTAGGAATATGGGCGGCAGGGAATATGCTCCAATGTATAGGATTTTAAAATCTGATCTCTCTGGTCCAACTGTCCTCGCATTATCAAAATTTCTTACTAATGTTTGGCATACGCGCAACCGCATTTTAAAGGTGTTGGGTCCCCCTTAAAATTTTAGATGCACAGTTTTTATTGTATTTTTAACATATGTACTTCCAATGTTTTAATGTTTGGATTTATTGTGATTGTATATGTGTATTGTTTTTCTTTTATGGCCAAATGGCCGAAATAAAGATTGGAAAGAAAGAAAGAAATCACAGAGCTACTACCCGTCACATGGTCAGATCATAAAGCTATCACATTTTCAATCACCGTCACTCAGGTACAGCTTGGTCTGTCCAAAGGCCAGAAGTCAGCTATATACCAAGACTGGGCTAAAACTAACACACAGTTGTTACAGGAAACACTACTCAGGACTAGACCTGAGTTGGTATCAGACAGCAATCAGCTAGTCGACAGGATCTCTTCTTGGATAAAGACAGCGGTAAACATGGTAGTACCTACTAAATGCTTTATTCCAAAACGGAAAAAGCCATCAGAACCTTGGTTCACTGGAAATCTTAGGGCACAGAAACAAATATGTAGGAGGGCCGAGAGAAAATGGAGAGCGAACTACGATCAAAACTTAAAAAATGACAATGCCCAAACACTATCTGATTACAAAAAACTCGTTATCAGGGAAAAGTGCAATTATTTCACAAGCAAAATCAATGAGACGAAGAACTCCAGTAAGGAACTTTTCGCAACAATCAAAAAATTTGCAGGTCCCCCTGTCAAGAATCAACTGGACGGCAGTGTTGACCTTTGCAACAACTTAGGAAAGTTCTTTGTTGACAAAGTCGCTAAGGTATTTGAACCATTTAAAATGAACCACACCACCATGACCTCATTTATTTGTCCTAATCCAGAGCTGAATACATCAAATCCCGAAATAGGCTTCCGTTTTACGGTCCCTACAGTAGAACAAATACATCAGGTGGTAAAAAACATCAGATCCGGCAACCCAACGGATCCTTGCCCGCCAAAAATAATGCACCTATTTCTAGAGATACTAAGTGAACAGCTACATGGCTTATTCTCGGAGATAATCCATTCAGGAGTCTTTCCAGATGCCTGGAAAATTGCATCCGTCAACCCATTACTAAAAAAAAGCACTCTGGACCCTAAGGACCCTAGTAGCTATCGGCCAGTCTCTAGAATACCCTTCCCAGCTAAGGTATTGGAGAAGTTGATCAACCAACAACTGAAGGATCTAATAGCATCCAGAGATTACTTGGACAACTCACAGTATGGGTTCCGGGAACTGCATGGTACCGAGACAGCATTGGTTATGGCAGCGGAAGGTCTTAGGAACTCTCTAGACGCAGGAGGGAAGGCAGCCTTGATCTTGCTAGATCTATCAGCGGCCTTCGACACTGTGAACCATGATATCCTCCTGGCCCGCCTGGACAAATTAGGGATCCAAGACTCTGCTCGCCAGCTGATGTCGTCCTTTTTGAGAGATAGATCCTTCACAGTCACCTTGGGAGAACACGCTTCCAACCTTTTCAGGACACCATGTGGGGTACCCCAGGGCTCGGCACTGAGCCCCACTCTCGTTAACATTTACGTTGCCCCACTAGCCTCAGTTATTAGAAATTTTGGATTCACACCAGTCTCATATGCTGATGACACTCAAATAGTGGTATCAGTGTCAGGCAATACAGAGGATACAGTAGATCGCTTTAGGAACTGCATGATACAAGTCAATCATTGGATGCAATGCAACTGCTTAAAGCTAAACGGCGAAAAAACTGAGATCATGCTGCTAGGCACTATGGCCGATCTCTGGTCCGCCGACTGGTGGCCTGATACTCTCGGCAATTGCCCTTCCCCAGTAGGGAAAGTCAAAAATCTCGGATTTATTTTCGATGATAAACTGACTTTTAGTGCCCAGACTAACAAGGTGTCATCCTCCATTTGGCACACTTTGAAAATTATCAGGAGAATATGTCCATTTATTCCTTTGGACTCACGAAAAACTGTGGTTACAGCGCTTGCCTTGTCTAGATTGGACTATGGCAATGCCTTATACACAGGAATCCAAACTCAATACCTTACCAAACTGCAACGCCTACAGAACGCGGCAGCAAGACTGGTGTTGGACATCCCTAGATTTGAATCAGTCTCTAATAAGCTAAAGGACTTACATTGGCTTCACGTGGAAAAAAGGATACAATTTAAATCCCTGTGTTTGGCATACAAGGCACTTCACGGCTCAGGATCACACTTCCTGAGAACTCAATTCAAAAGGTACGTCCCGGGTAGAAGTCTTAGATCTTCTAACACTAAACTCGTCCATGTACCCAAATTTAGGCAGAACAGATGGGGAGGAAGAAGTTTTCTGCTGAGGACAACCAAGTTATGGAACCTCCTACCCATCAACTTAAAAAACAGCCCGACACTTTTTGCCTTCAGAAAGGCAGTTAAGACATGGCTATATCCTTGCTAATCATCTCGCAGATTCTACTGTGTATCCAACTTTAGCGCCAAGACGCCTTCGGGCATTCGTGCGCTTTGTAAAAATCAAATCAAATCAAATCCTGAAACAATTCAGGTGGACTATGGCAAATCACCATTCCTAGCTCAGGTTTTCCATCCAAGCGCATAAATATATATTGTAGAATCAACAACACGATATCTATGTCAAAGAAACAATGCAATTTGGAGACTCTACAAAATAAATCTTTGGGGCCATAATCATGGTTTACTAGTGGGTCGGAATCCAGCCCATTTCATGTGTATTAATGAGGTAGGGCACAAATTGCGACCCACTTCGATTCGCTGCCATCACAGGGATGGTGGCCTGCTGGGGTCAACAGACCATCATGTCTGTGATAATAAACCAACTTTTTTTTTTTTAATACATGCTATTCTCCTTGAATGAAATTGGGTGTGATTAAAAAAAAGTGCATTATACAGTAAAAAAAAATATGGGAAACAATATTTGACACGCAAATGTTCAAGCTACTAGTTGAAATAAGATTAAGCTCCTTCCCTGGCAAATCGGCTGGAAATATTTTCCTAGCTGCAAATAAAACATTAAGACCCATTATTAACCAGGTTCTCCTGCTGTTTATTTGCTTCATACTATATCAAATCTTTCTAGGGGCAAATCCTTCTTTGACGGTCCTTACTCATTGTCACATCTGATGTCAGACCTAGTTGGGTCGGCTTTTGATTCATCTACTGATGTTTGATGTTCATGTTTGCTTAATTCATAAACAACTCATTTGGGGGCATATTATCAAGCACGGCATTAAAATGATCGTCGCTTTAGCGACAGAAAACTGCTGCTAAAGCGGCGATAATGGGTTTGATAATATGCCGCAGAAAATTCCAATAGAAGCCCATGTTGACACCAGAACATGGGCTTCTATGGGAATTCTCACGGGCATATTATCAAGCCCATTATCGCCGCTTTAGCGGCAGTTTTCTGCCGCTAAAGCGGCGATAATTTTAACGCCGTTTCTTGATAATATGCCCCTTGATTTGTAACTGTCCTGCTTTGAATTCCGTCCAGAAAGACAGTTTTAATAACACTGGTTAATGAATTCGGGAAACGTACTTGTCATCAAGCGACTATATTTGCATTTAATGGCGTAAATCTGAGCATGCGTCAGATATATTGACTTCGCTTGTGCTTGCCCTGATAAAAGGCCTATGCTTTAAAAGGGCTGTCTTCTTATCTTGCAAACTTGAAAACATATGAGATTATTTAACCTTTTTTAGTTTCTGTTTATTGCTAGGTCCATCTCTGCATGTCAGTGTTAACTTTTCTTCTTTTTAAGAACTTATAACTGTAATGGTGATCATTTTAATGATTAGGAGCAATAACAATTTTTGAAAACTGAAATACACCAATTTATTTACATATTTTGTAGTTTTATATCGACCCAAAGAAATTGGAGCGGTTTAAATGAGCATCACTTGCATTGCTCAAGGTCACATTTTTTGTTTTCTTTTAGGCACCGGGAGATTAAGCGCCCAGAATCACAGGATGTTGAGCCGCCGCCGAGACTCGACTCTGGTAAGCAGTTCCGAAGTCGGTAGCTCTGGCCGTAACGCCACATCCTCTATAAATATAGTGGCCGAGAGAGGTGCCAATGGTATTGGAAGCCAATGCTGACTAGGTAGGAACAGCATGGCCAGAACCACTGTCTGCTGCCCAGGATAAATCCCGAAATTGAAAGGTCTTGGCTTCCCTTCGCCAGTGGCAAATGGTAAATGTGTCCTAACAGGCGGAAACAGCCCATGTGAGAAAAGCAGTAATGAAGCACGAGGGAGCGCTGAAAAACGGGGAGGCAAATCTCACAGCTACTGTCGACAGAAAACTGTAAGCAAGGCACAATGCAGTAAATAAGTACATTTTTGGGGCGCATGGATACAGAGTGATTATCGACGCTCACAAGTTAGCAAGACAGATCAAGTCGGCGTGCATAGAAAAACTTGCAGCATAGCCTTCAAGGATATAGAAATCTTTTGAGTGGGTTAGCTAAGTAAAATAGTCCTGCGAACCGGATGTGTTGAAGGAGCTTCCACACACGCAGAGGTTAACAAGGTCCAGGAGTCAGCCTTCTTGTCAGATGAGCAACAGCACACTGAGGAGTAGCAATCGTTCTGAGGTCTGCCTTCTGCTGTTGAAGGACATGCATTACACACTCAATCAGGATTCTTATAACGCACGACTACTCACCCGTGAGGGCCTTGAGGCGCTGAGTGAGGGGAGCAGAGGGGGACGAGCTGCAGCTCAGTCGAAGAGCCAGATCTTGAGGTCGTTCCTGAATTGTGGCAGTGATGGATATTGGCAGAGGCAGGGAGTTCCAGGTCTTCGCAGCAAGGTAGGAGAAGTATCTTCCTCCAGCCGTGGTCTTGCGGATCCGTGGGATGGTGGCCAGGGCCAGTTGGGCAGAGTGGAGATGTCTGTAAGAGTGTAGAAGGGGAGGCAGTGGTTGGGGTATGCAGATCTGGCGTTGTGGAGGGCTTTGTATGTGCACGTGAGGAGCTTGAAGTTAATGCTTTTGTTGTTGGGTGGACAGTGCAGGTCTCTCAGAAGGCTGGTGATGTGACTGCGGCTTGAGATGTTTAGTATGAGTCTGGCAGAGGCATTCTGGATGTTCTGCAGTTTCTGGGTGGTGCCGGCATAGAGTGCATTGCCCTAGTCAAGTCTGCTGCTCACGAGTGCCTGGGTGACTATTTTCCTGGACTCTGTGGGGATCCACTTGAAGATCTTACAAAGCAGGTGGAGCGTATGAAAGCAGGAAAACGAAAACGCGTTGATTTGGCAGTTCATTGAGAGCGAGGAGTCCAAGATGATGCTGTGGTTTCGTGTGTGGTCCGAGGGCCCGGGGGTGTTCCGAGAGCTGCGGGCCACCAGGAGTCGTCACAGGTGGAGGGGGTGGATCCCAGGATGAGTTCATTGATCTTGTCTGAGTTAGGCCTGAGGCAGCTGTCCCTCATGACCACCAGGTAGTGTTCCTAGGCCAGCCTTATCCTGCTTAAGGAGGCAGCATTTGGAGAGATAGGCTCGGTTTTGAGGTTAGCCAAAGGAGACAACTCATGAGGAAACATCTTTCTGATCTCAGCCTTTTTCAAAGGAATTACAGTACATCCGAGGAGTAGGCAGAATTCTGATCTCAGCTTTCTCCTATCAAAGCAAATACATCTCACCCAGAAGTAAAATGGTTTCACTGATCAGTCTTCTTTTGAAGGAGGCACAACATACCAAGGGGTAGGTAGGGTTCTGAGGTCGGCTTTCTACTGAAGTTGAGAGCACACGGAGGGGTAGGCAGCATTCTGAGGTTTGCCTTCTCCTGTCAAAGTCATACACCACAGGGCTAAACAAGTTCCGCTCTCAATATTTTCTTGCCAAAGCTGATACAGAGCGGACAGGATTCGGATCTTAGACTTTTCCTGTCAAAGGAGGTCCAGCACACGGGGCGGTAGGAAGGGTTAAATGATTAGCCTTAAATCGACAAAGGAGTTTCAGGACTTCAAGGGGTAAGCAGGGTGTGGGAGGTCAGCCTTCCCCTGTCAAAGGAGTATCGGCACTCCAAGGGGTACGCAGGGTTTAGAGGTTAGCCTTCCTCTGTCGAAGGAGTTCCAGCACATGATGGGGTAAGCAGGGTTCTGTAATCGCCCTTCCCCTGTCGAAAGAGGTCCAGCACACAGTGGGGTAAGCAGGGTTCCATGTCAGTCTTCGTCTGCTGAAGAAGGTACCGCACACCAAGGCAGAGTTCGGAGGTCCATATCTTCCAGCAGGAAACATAAATTGGGGTTTGCACCAGTTCAAACAAGTTGTTACAGCAGTGTATGTAGGCGGGAAGGGGTGTCGGCAATACCATTATGAGAAGGCCTACTCACTCCACTGCATTGTTCTGCTAGTGCTGACCCGCGGGGAGGGAATAGCATTTTGCTATGGTTTGCTTCGAATTAGATGTATTGTTAACGAGAACGTGGAAAGGACGAGAAAACAATACGTGGCAGAGAGCAAACAATTCAAAACAGAGTTCAAGTTTCAAACACAACTTGATTTGTGACTGTGCCTGAAAAGAACAATAATCGCATTACAAGGACTAACCCGCTGACCTCAATGTGGGATGGAATCCTGACTGGTTTTACGCTGCAGGTCACAGGCACGGCAATCTACTAAACCATGCTCTTTTCCTATCAAACTATTCAAAGAATGTTTTTGTTGCTTTCTACATAAATTAAATAAACATGAAAAAATAGCTTTTCTTTTCTCCATTTACCTGAGACCCCCCAGCGGCTGAAACAAGGCATGTGAAGAGATTTGCAATGAGATTCTCCAGGGACACGTTGAGACTGTCGACGTACACTGTGTAGATTAAACCAAGACAAGCCTAAAAAAACAAAAACATTCACTGTTAAACACCTCGCAAATTGGGAGAATAATAATTATATAACATTATCATTAAATCTTTTCTCTGACTTCCCGTCCATAAAACACTGTTCACATACCAGCTACATGAGCAAATAAATCATTAACTTTAAACACGCTTGAAAGCTGCCACTGTGGTAATGGTCGCCGCAAAGATACGCAATGATACTAGTTACAAGACGCCATTATGAATCATGATCCCTAGACGAGGGCCTTAAACAGAGTAAAGGACCGTCACTACTGTCATTGACTAGCTCCCAGAGCAACACTCCCATTAACATTTGAAGGTGCCATCTCTATGGCCACCCCTTCTTGTGTCCCTATAAAAGATCACTTGTGTATTGTGAACGTTGAAAGTGACGCACAGTAGGGTGTTACAGACTGCACTCCAAGGCACGGCACTGGCTGCCCAGCTCTAATGCTGAAATGACATAGCTACATCACATGAGTAACACACAGCACTTCCATGATGACTGAGGCAGACTGGCCTAAGCTGCTTCGCCACTGCAAGAAGGCGTATTCACTGCGTACCTAACCATCCCCGCACCAGCACCACTACAGACGTGCATATTTGGCAATGGAGAACCATAGTATGCGTGCGGGCTTGGAGGTGGAGGAGGTTGGATACTTTTGCACAGGGATGTGCCCTGATATTGCTTATTACATGGTCCTCGGGGAAGGTCTCTAATATTCCACTCTGTGTTACTTACATAGGGTCAGCGTGCAACTGACTGAGATCACCCTTGCAGCAGCCAGTAGCATGTGGGTGACAGGCTGACCTATTCACTTCTCCTTGAGGCTACATCCCTAGAATTTGGTCTATAGCGCCTTCGATCCACACGATCTGCAGTATCGAGGTACCTTTCCCAAATTAGAGCTAACATCTCTTCCAATTAATTCTACATTAACTCAACCAAAATGGCTGCACCCGCTGTTTGCTTTGGCTTTCAGTGTTTGCACAAACACTCCGCTTAAAGTGATGCCGGAATTCTAAGTAGGCACGTCGCACCTTGAACAGTCTATCGAGGGACATTATTAAGGATGGAGTACCGGGTCAGTATACGAACCGTGTGTAGGTTGCAGAAAAATAAGGCATGTTTGGTCTCCAAATAATATAAATAGGTTGCAACCGGCTTCAAATATCCTTTAACACGTGTATTATCGGATGAAACAAAACAATGATTTCATCTGCTTCCGAAAAATAGATTCATGAGGTCCTACTTTCCACAGTTATAAATACAAGAGAGTCCAATACATGTAGCATCCTAAAACGTTACTCTTAAAACTAATTTCACTTTGCGAACATCTCCCAGAAGGGTAACTTAAAACCCTACAAACACAGACCTGTAAAACAAAGAATAACAGACTGTGGCCAATGTAACCGCAGCCGACCATACCAAAGGCTTTACTAATGCGCTGGATTTATGTTGCTCTGCTAAAATAGGACATCCATACTTGAGGTCAAATCTATTTAATGGCTTGTTTTTTCAAGACAGTTTACTAGTTAAAAGGCATTGTAGACACCTGCCAAAAACAACTAGCTTGCAATCGATGGTTTTTATTTTTTATAAATGGGGAGACACTTTTCATCATGAGAAAGGCCTGCAATTGCATACACATACTTCGAAGTGAAGGACAGCAAAGGCTATGCGCACTTGGTGTGCCAAGTTGCAAAAATATTTTTGCACTGACCTTTGCAAAGTTTTATGCTTTTCCTATACTTCCAGGAAAATTGTGAATTTTGCTAAAATGTAACCAACAAAACAAACTTGCATAGTAAAGTACAGCAAACTGTAGATCTGGTTTTAGCAAAGGCCTTTTAATTTTACTGAAATTATATATATAATATACAAACTTATGGGGTTTTCAGCCAGCTTTTTACATCCATTTGTCTGCTGTTGTGTCATTCACATTTTTCTTCCACCCACTACATCAAACCTGCATGGGGCAATGGGTCAGCCACTTAAGCCATTAGCTAACTTTACTGTATGAGACAGTAGTGTGCTTTTTCACAAAGCGCATTTGCACACAAAAAGTCGTTTTCTTCAGTGCCTGGGACTACTCTGGCTACGTGTGATTTTTGAGAACCAAAATGATGTTAAGTACCTGTGAGGAAGACGACGGGGTGGACCGGAAGTGGGGCTGGTTGGAGCCGCTGCGTACTGATCCGGAAGCAGGACGCGGACTAGTCTCTGGCTCGAACCTGGGGGCGGAGCCGGACACAGAAGAAAAAGAACAGCAGCAGACGCGAGGGTGTGGAGGACGCGGAGCAGAGAACGAGACCAGCGAGGCGAAGCGGGAGAAAGGACACGAGAACGGAGAGAGCCAGGAAGAGAGAGGAAAGCGACGACGAGACGACGGAACAGAGGCGGACGGCGACAGGAGTAAAGACGAACCCAAGAGCGGGGTATACATCGCGAACCAACCCGGTGGGCAGAGGAGAGGAGAAGACGCCCCGGGTCCCAGCGCCGCGGTCCGTGTAACGGGCCGTGGCTCAAGGCGAGTGACACTCAGGGGACCTTTCGGGTGGGGTTGGTGGAGATAGTAAAGGGAGGGGGTAGTTAGGGGAAGGGAGGCACTGTGTAGGAAGGGGAGGGGAGTCACTAGATTTGTAGGAGGTCCCTCACTCCCTCTCACGCCCGATTCAAAGGTGGTGGTAGCACAAATACAACTGCTGAAAAGAGCCCTGACTAAAACCTGGTACTCTTTTGTTGTTTTCTCTCCCTACGCCCCTCCGGACCACCAAGAAGCAAACCCCCTGGAGCACTCCTGAACCCTCCCTGAGAACGCAAGGAAGAACCCAGAGACAGTGAAGGAAACTGTTGACTGTTGTTTTTTTTTGTTGTTAAGTGCTTTACGCATCTCCCTTGACTGACACCAGGAGAATAAAAGAGTCTGTCACTTTCACCTGGTACCCTGAGACTTTCTTTGGCTTGGTCCCCTGACCATTAGGAGCCCCGGCTACCACAGATTTGGTGTCAGAAGTGGGATCATATAGTATCGACATGACACAGCCCGTGCCTCTTACGGTGGAAAGCATCATTAACCAGTTGGCTGAAGGACAGAGACATCTCCAATTGGCACTGGAGGAACAGGCCCAAGCTGCACAAAAGGATAGGGAGGCGTTACATGGGGCCCTACGAGATCAAGCTCTTATGCTCACCTCCAATCAACAAGTGCAAGATACCGCCATTCTTAGACTAACTGATGCTATAGTCAGTGCGAGAGTCCGGCCTAATGTCCCTGGGTCAGTCTTACAAAAGTTCCAAGAAGGAGACGACCCCGATTATTTTTTCGTTAATTTTGAAAGAGTAGCGGCTACAGCCGCATGGCCCCAAGAAAGGTGGAGCCAGTACATTGCCCCTCTCCTAGCTGGAGAATTGCAAGCCGCTTATCAGGCCGCCAACCCAGCTGGGACAACATCCTATGAGGACGTAAAAAGAGCGATTCTAGAACGTCTAGGTTGTGATCCCGAATACTACCGGGCCAAGTTTAGGAAGGAAAGTATAACACAGGCGATAATCCACGAGCACTATACTACAGAGTCAGAGACATGGGTAGTCGATGGTTAACACCGCAAACATCCACAGTCGAGGAAGTGTCGGAAAAAGTATACTTAGAACAGTACCTAGAGGCCCTTCCCCCAACAACCCGTTCTTGGTTGAAACAACATCCTAACCTGACAACAGCAACAACAGTTGATTTAGCGTGTGCCTTCCACCGGTCACCGGAGTTTAAAGCTGGAATAGCACGTACTTCTTCGGTACCACCCAGAAACCTACCTCGCCCCACGTTACTACCACGTACCCAGCCCAGACCTCTTCCTCCGCTTATGAGTACGAGTACCCAAGGTCCCCAATGTTATCACTGCTCTGAGTGGGGACACATTGCTCGCCAATGCCCCCATAAAACCTCGAACATAGAACCCATGGAGGTTGGATATTCTAGAGGAAGGATATGTATGGTAGGACAGGGATATCCCCGATATAAAAAAGACATATTCCTGAATGGGAAGAGACAACAGGCTTTATTGGATACGGGATGTCACGTAACGGTAGTGGATAGAGCCCTGGTTCCCCAAACCCAACTCCATGGAACCGAACGAGTACAAGTAACATGCGTACACGGGGATACAAAATCTTACCCCGTCGCAGAGGTACTTCTGGATGTTTCTTGTGATCCCCAAATACGGAGAGTGGGGGTAATCCCGTCCTTACCTGAAGCCGTAATTATAGGTACAGATCACCCCAAGTTCGAACACTACTTAAATGAAACCAAACAGGAAGCACTAAGATGGCTACAGGAGGCTCCCTATTACGAATGTGACCTGGAGAAAGGGGAAGGCAAGGAAAGGAAAAGTAAAACAGAGAGAAGGAAAGCAAAGCACTACTTCCTGAAAACCCATAACTCAAACCTCGCTTTTCTTATCTCCCTTACAGACCCCGTTGAGGCAGATCCGATTAGCTTCCGCTCAGCCCAGAGGAATGACCAAACTCTGGTTCATGCCTGGGGACAGGCACAGGAGCAGGATCCGGACAAGGTAGGACCTTATTTCATTCTTAAGAAAGGGTTACTGTATCGCGTCATAAAGGAGGGGGAACAGGTGAAAACCCAGCTCTTAGTACCCCTTTCGTTTCGTGCCCACGTGTTACAGTTGGCCCACAATCACATAGGGGGTGGACACTATGGGAAGGAGAATACCTTGAAGTACCTCTTGGGTAGGTTTTACTGGCCAGGGGTATACCGGGATGTAGCAAAACACTGTACCTCCTGTGTGAGATGTCAATACTCCAACCCTGCCGGTATAAAAAAAGCACCTCTGTGTCCATTACCAATAATCGATGTCCCTTTTAAGCGGGTGGGCATGGACTTGGTAGGTCCCCTGACCCCATCTGCCAGAGGGCATAGATACATACTTGTCATAATAGACTACGCCAGCAGATATCCAGAAGCATTCCCTTTGACCACAATGACTTCCCCTGCGGTAGCTAGAGCCATGATTTCTTTCTTCACTAGGGTGGGGTTTCCTTCCGAAATCTTGACAGACCAGGGGACACCCTTTATGTCTCGGTTGATGTCCCAAGTATGTAAGATCCTGGGTATTCAGCAGATTCGAACATCGGTATATCATCCCCAAACAGATGGCCTGGTAGAGCGCTACAACAAAACCATCAAAGGCATGCTCCGCAAGGCCATCTCCGAAACCGGGAGAGACTGGGACCAACAGCTACCCCTGGTCCTTTTTGCAATACGAACACACGAGCAAAAATCAACTGGTGTTCACCAATAGTCTTAGTACCAAAACCAGACGGCAGTCTGCGTTTTTGTATGGACTTCCGTCAGGTAAACAGCATTACAAAATTTGACTCCTATCCTATGCCCCGTATAGACGAGCTAATAGAGAAGTTAGGCAATGCCAGATACTTAACTACACTAGACCTTACAAAAGGTTATTGGCAGATTCCCCTAACCCCCCAAGCCAAAGAGAAAACAGCATTTGCAACCCCTTCCGGGCTGTACCAATTCCGGGTGCTCCCTTTCGGCCTCCACGGGGCCCCAGCGACATTCCAACGCCTTATGGATCGTATCCTGAAACCACATGCCACCTATGCAGCAGCATATTTAGACGACATAGTCGTTTTCAGTCCCACGTGGACTGATCATCTCAAACATCTCACAGCTGTATTTACTGCCATTCATGAAGCGGGCCTAAAAATAAACCCAAAAAAGTCCCTTCTGGTCACAGATACCATACAATACCTTGGCTATACCATACAACGAGGTCTGATCAAAACCCAGATGACTAAAGTGGAGGCCATCAAAAATCTTCCCAACCCTACAACCAAGCGGGACATTCGCTCTTTTCTGGGGTTTATAGGGTACTATAGGAGATTCGTACCCAACTTTTCTGCCTTGGCGAGCCCCCTCACCGATCTTCTAACCAAAACACATCCATCCCGGATACGCTCGTGGACCGAAGAACACGAACAGAGTTATCAAGGCCTCAAAGAAGCCATCTGTAAAGCTCCGGTGTTGCATTGCCCAGACTTCAAGAAGCCGTTTGTACTCCAGACAGATGCGTCCGGTCTTGGGTTAGGTGCGGTACTACAACAGCCGGACTCTGGGGGGGAGCTTAAACCTATTCTCTATATTAGCCGCAAATTATTTCCCAGAGAATCCCATTACTCAACTATCGAAAAAGAGTGTCTGGCTATTAAGTGGGCAGTGGAAGCGCTCCAGTACTACCTCCTAGGACGGCGTTTCACCATCCTTACCGATCATGCACCCTTAACCTGGCTTGTAAAGCATAAAGATTCCAACCAACGCATACTCAGGTGGTTTATGTCCCTCCAACCTTTCTCTTTTCAGACACTACACATACCTGGGGCCAGACAGGGCTGTGCGGACTACTTGTCCAGGAATCCCACCACTGAATGGCCCCAACGTCCATTCCTAGAGGGAGAGATATGTGAGGAAGACGACGGGGTGGACCGGAAGTGGGGCTGGTTGGAGCCGCTGCGTACTGATCCGGAAGCAGGACGCGGACTAGTCTCTGGCTCGAACCTGGGGGCGGAGCCGGACACAGAAGAAAAAGAACAGAAGCAGACGCGAGGGTGTGGAGGACGCGGAGCAGAGAACGAGACCAGCGAGGCGAAGCGGGAGAAAGGACACGAGAACGGAGAGAGCCAGGAAGAGAGAGGAAAGCGACGACGAGACGACGGAACAGAGGCGGACGGCGACAGGAGTAAAGACGAACCCAGGAGCGGGGTATACATCGCGAACCAACCCGGTGGGCAGAGGAGAGGAGAAGACGCCCCGGGTCCCAGCGCCGCGGTCCGTGTAACGGGCCGTGGCTCAAGGCGAGTGACACTCAGGGGACCTTTCGGGTGGGGTTGGTGGAGATAGTAAAGGGAGGGGGTAGTTAGGGGAAGGGAGGCACTGTGTAGGAAGGGGAGGGGAGTCACTAGATTTGTAGGAGGTCCCTCACTCCCTCTCACGCCCGATTCAAAGGTGGTGGTAGCACAAATACAACTGCTGAAAAGAGCCCTGACTAAAACCTGGTACTCTTTTGTTGTTTTCTCTCCCTACGCCCCTCCGGACCACCAAGAAGCAAACCCCCTGGAGCACTCCTGAACCCTCCCTGAGAACGCAAGGAAGAACCCAGAGACAGTGAAGGAAACTGTTGACTGTTGTTTTTTTTTGTTGTTAAGTGCTTTACGCATCTCCCTTGACTGACACCAGGAGAATAAAAGAGTCTGTCACTTTCACCTGGTACCCTGAGACTTTCTTTGGCTTGGTCCCCTGACCATTAGGAGCCCCGGCTACCACAGTACCCTGTAAACATCTGTTCTTTGCATGTAGGGCTGTAGATTCACCTGCTTTGCATAAGTTCGCCATCTAGTGTTGGGCTCAGATGATTACAAGTTGTTTTTGTTCCAGGAAGTTTTCCTAGAGTCACAAGGCTGTGTGACTCCTCCTCTTGGTAATACTGCGCATGGTCATCGATGCCATCTTCAGATTGTTTTGCCGTGGGTAGGTGAGAATATAAGAATGCCGTATATGTAAGTAATGAGATGTCCATGCGTTATTAAGAAATACAGTGTATGAATGGGGGGGCGGCTGAAGAGAAAACGATAAGGGATGAAGAAGTGAAAGGGACACGCAAACGTCATATTTCCATGGAATGGGCACAACTACTGTACCAATTTGGACAACAAACTACACGGGACGACCCAGACGAAGCACACCCATCCCAGGCAATACCCATCACGCCGATAGGTCCTCCTGAAAGACATACCGGAGTGGTGCGCACACACACCAGGGACACTCCATAGCAACTCTTGCATAAGAGCTCAATTCCAGATTGGCGTTAGGGAGATAATCACCTCCCCCCGCATTCAAGGCAATAACACGCTGGATCACCAGATGAACTCGGACAAAAGACCTGCTCCCTCTCTCCCTCAGGCTGCATCCCCCCACCCCCCTCCCTGCTGCCCCATATTCATACCCCAGTTTAACGTCCCGGTTATTAGTCAGGGATACAGGCCAGCAATTGAGTATTGACATTGGTTTGTAGATATATAGCCCAAATCTGGGGACAGAAAACCACAGGTCCTAATGACACCAACATCATATCTAACTCACCTCGACTATGTGGAGAGTCCTAATATGCATGTACTCCCAGGACAATACAACTGATAAGAGGCTATTACATGTGAATATCACCACTAATGTACAATCTACTGCCACGTTAATGTCAGTCTATTTCAACATGTATTCCATGTATGAACCTATGCTTCTCTGTATCTAAACTAACAAAATCTAATAACCAAATGTGAACAAAAAAAAACCAGAAATACAGTGTATGAACTACAACCTACACAACATTTATTGGGGATGAGGGTTGGAGCGTGTAAATCTACAGCACTACATGCCAAGAACAGATGCTTACAGGGTAAGTAACATAATCCGTTCGAGGCATATGTGCTATAGATACACATGCTTTGCACAGACTTTAAAACAGTCCCTCTCTCTAGATAGTGGTTAACTTGTGGGGGGTTGCAGTTATTTGAAAAAGAGTCTTACGTACTGCCCGACCAACACTGGCTTGTTGTCATGCAAATACAGCCACACAATGTTTTGTGAAGGTGTGTGGATTAGACCATGTTGCTGCTTTACAAATATCAGCAATAGGAATGTTCCCAAAGAAAGCTACGGAAGCTCCAATTTTTCTAGTGGAATAGTCCTTTGGGGGAACAGGTAATAGTTGTTTAGCTTTTGCATAGCATTTTTGTATGCATTAAACTATTCATCTTGAAATGCCTGATTTTGAAATTGCTTTTCCCATACAAGTAGGTGCAATGGCAACAATTATTTTTCTAAATGATTTAGTCATTTCAATATAATACATTAGTGACCTTTTCACATCTACAGTGTGAAATGCCCTTTCTGCAACTGTGTCTGGATGCAGGAAAAACGCAGGTAAATCAATCAATGGATTGATTAATATGAACATTCACAACCACTTTTTATAGGAATGTTGAGTTAGTTCTAAGTACTACTCTGTTCTGTTGTTGTTGAAAGAAAGGCTTTTCGAGAGTTAACACCTGAATTTCACTGACTCTTCTCAGAGAAGTAATAGCAATTAAAAAAGCAAGTTTCCATCAAAGGTGCGGCAATTGACAATGTAATGGTTCAAAAGGAGGACCCATTAATCTTGTTAGGACAATGTTTAAGTTCCATACTGAGGCAGGTGGAAGTCTATGAGGAATTATCCTTTTAAGTCCCTCCATAAAGGCTTTGATAACTGGAATTTTAAACACAGGTATGTGTTGTCTAGTTTGCAGATATGCCGCAATAGCTGCAAGATGTAATTGTATAGAAGCATATGCCAACCCTGCAGTTTGTAAATGCAACAGGTATAAAATAATTGTCTGTACCTTTGCCTGAAGAGGGTTGATGTCTTGTTTGTGTCAGAACATAAAAAATATTTTCCCTTTTGCTGCATAACATTGTCTTGTAGTTGGTTTACGAGTCTCTTTAAGAATGTTCATACATTCTTGAGGTAAATTTAAGTATCCAAATTCTAAGACTTCAGGAGCCAAAATGCAAGATTAATTTCTTTGGGATTGGGATGTCTTTGTGTTTCGTGGTTCTGTGTGAGACAGTCCGGATAGAGGTCAAGCTTCTCGTGTGGGACTAACGACAGTTCCAGTAGTGTTGAAAACCATGGTTGGTGTGCCCATGTAGAAGTTATTAGTATCACGGTGAGAGATGTTTGTCTGAGTTTCCTGACCACTAAAGGAAGTAGTGGAAGTGGTGGAAAAGTGAATACAAATATCTTTGACCAGTTCATCCACAGAGCATTGCCCTTTGGATAAATGGTGTGGATACCTGCTTGTAATGTGTGGGCATTACACATGTCTTATTTTGTTGCAAACAGGTCTATTTCTGGAAACCTCCACTTGTGAGAGTTTAGGTGGAGAACATAGGGGTGAATCTCCTATTCATGGATTAGTTGTTGCGTTCTGCTTAGAAAGTCTGCAATTTGATTCCTCGTACCCAGGACATGTTCTGCTAGGAGATGAATGTTGTGGTGTGTATTGCCAATCTCCATATTTTTTATGTCAAGTGAGATAATTGGAGACAGTGTTCACCCCCCCATATTTTTGTAAATAATACGTAGTTGTCATACTGGCTTTTCAAATTAGGAAAACTTTGTATTGTAGGTGATGTAGCAAAGCTTTTATTGCTAGATGAACACTTGCAGCTCTAGGTGATTCTTGTGTTTTGAATCCCATATTCCCTGAATAGTGAGGTTGTGGAGATGTGCTCCCCAACCTGCTAGGGAAGCATTAGAATTATGTGGGGAACAGGGTCCTGAAACGGCCGCCCTTTGGATAGATTCTGTGGGTACCACCAATGCGGAGAGTGATGTGTGCGACTGTCTACCAACACTAGATCGTGAAGTTGACCCAGTGATCGAATCCATTGTTGAGTGAGACATTGTTGTAAAGGTCTCATATTTAGTCTGGCATTTGCAACTATATGAATACAGGATGCCATCATTCCCAGAAGTCTGAGAAATGTTTTGGCAGGAATTTGGCTTCCTGTTTGAAACTGCTGAATTAATGTTACTATGTTGTGTATTCTGTCTGTGTTTGGGTATGCAAACGCTACGTTTGTGTTCAGCATAGCCCCTAGGTATGACTGAGTCATACCTAGTGGTAGATTGTAAACCCTAGTTGATGTAGCAAATTTATGGTTTGTTGAGTGTTTTGGTTGCAAAGTGTGAAGTTGTTTGCTTTGATTAACCAGCCATCTAGATATGGGAAGACATTAATATTTTGTCGGCACAAATGTGCTGCTACCACTGCTAGACATTTTGTGAATACTCTTGGTGCAGTGGTAATCCAAAGGGAAGAACTTTGAACTGACAATGTTTTCCTTAAAAGAGAAATCTGAGGTATTTCCTGTGTTTGGGATGAATTGGTATATGGAAATAGGTGTCCTTTAGATCTAAAGCCGCCATGAAGCTACCTTTTTGTAATAATGGAATGATTTCTTGGAGAGTGACTATATGGAAGTGTTCTGATATGATATAATGATTTAATGGTCTGAGATCGAGAATGGGCCGTAGGGATCTATCTTTTTTAGGGAAAAGGAAGTATAGGGAAAATACTCCTGTCCCTGAAATTGCTGTTGGACTGGTTTTATTGCCCCCTTTTGTAAAAGACCTGTTATCTCTATTTGCAGAAGGATCTAATTTTGAGTAAATAATTTGTGTTTGTGAGGTGGGATATTTGGGGAAGTTGTTATGAGCTTCAGACAATAACCATATTGGATAATGTCCAAGACCCATTGGTCTGTTGTGATTGATTTCCAATTGCTGAGAAACTGCTGTAGACGACCCCGGATAGGTGATATGTGTTCTGGGAGAATGGTAAGGAAGTCATTGCTAGTTATTGGCATTTCAGGAACGGGTATTGTTTCCTCTGCCTCTTCCTTTAAAATTGTTTCCTCTATAAGAACCTCTGTAGAATGTTCTTGGTGTAGAGGTTTGGCCCTGATTTTTGTATTGTAACCCAGAGTTACCTGTGGTAGCTGTTTTGGCACCTTGTTTATAATTTTGCCGATGAAAAGAACCATGAGAAGTGTTGGATTGTAGAGCTCCAATTGATATTGCTACCTTAGTATCCTTTTTCATTTCCTCAAGGGCTGTGCCTGCTGAGTTCTAAAAGATGTTCTCTGTTGAAAGGGCGATTTAGTATGGCTTGCTGTACTTCAGGCTTAAATTCTGATACCCTTAACCTTGCGTGCCTGTGTATTAGGATGCTGGTGTTATTACCCCTAGCTGCTCTGTCGGCTGCATCTAGTGCACATTTAATAGAATTGTTGGTAATAAGTTTACCTTCATGTACTATTTCTTGACCCCTTTTCTATGCTCCTCTTGGAGGTGCTGGAGGAGTCCTTCCATTTCGTTCCAGTGGGCCCTGTCATACCTCGCCAACAAAGCCTGGCTATTAGCTGTACGCCAATGATTAGCTGCTTGTGCCGCAACTCTTTTACCAGAGGCATCTATGTGCATGGACTCTTTTTGGAAGTGGTGCATCTCCAGTTGTATGTGAGTTAGCTCTTTTTCTTGCGTTTGACACCACTAAAGTGTCTGGGATTAGTTGACCTTTAATAAAAATGGGGTCTGATGGTGCTGCCTTACACTTTTTGTCAATGCGTGGAGTAATTACCCTTGCTTTGACTGAATCTTCAGAAATGTCGTCCGAATTACGTGTCATACCTTTGAGTATTGTGCCCCTCTCTGTGCATTAGACAAAGTCTTAAACAGAAAATTCTCCTCTATTTAGTCTTTATATAGAGGTACTTGATGGAATGTGACTCCCAAACCGTCCCTTCCAGCAGAGTCTTCTTAGGTCTAACTTGATTGTTCCTGGACCTTGCCCGTACCTGGAATTTTTGTCAGTTGCGATACGTCACCACTGCCATGTAAATAACAGTAATCTGGTCCTGATGATGGTTTATGTACTTCTACAGGCCAAAACGCCGTCGACTTTTGCAGTGAACATTTCGGCGCCATTTCCTAAAGAATACCCTACTTGACTGCTTTTTGTAAATATTATCATTTATTGTTTGGGTATCCCAACTATGTAAATTTCGTTCTCACTTGTTCTTTGTTGCGCCCCTTCCTGTCGCTGTACATACTTCCTCACATGTCACTTGCGCCGTGACAATTCTTAATGAGCACTTGTGCACAGTATTCCATAGGTTACATGCCATTCAATGTAACACAGTGTCACCCTTCCATATGTTTGAATATATGAAACTAAATATGTTGAATTTTCTAAAGTACAATTTATGCTACCCAAAAAAATTTGGCTCCCAGGTTTTCTCCTTCTTTCCTCCAGCTATCAGAAATTAATTGTGTTCTTCACAAGTTGAACCGGAATGTCCAATGCCTTTTCAAAACTCAACTGCTTCTCAGAAGTCTGTTGTTTTGGTGATTGTATCATTATTTTCTTAGTTCCAGGCTGCATTTGTAGTGTTTTTTGTTTCGGTCGAGATTTTGAGGAAATTGCTTGAGAATTGGCTCTGGAGGAGATTTCGGACCAAAAACACAGCATTTTAGTGGTGGAAGCCTTGTTTGTGACGAGGGAATATTCAGTTACGAAATATGGAGTCTTTGTTTCAGTGCAGAGACTGAAGATCGAGGTGTTATGGCCTCAGATGGAAATGAGGTGGAGGGTCCTGCTGTAGGCCAAACTTTCGGAGCTGAGCTGGAGGGCGTGTCTTCCAAGTCTTTTTTTCGGTGTGTGCCATGGCTTATCTGCAGTGGCGGCCCGCGAGCAGGCTTTTCGGTGGAAACCAATGGTTTGAGCTGTCCATTGCTTCTGTGCTGGCTGAAGAATGGACGAGTCATGCTTGGATTGAGACTCAGACTCTGGAAGGAAAGTGATTCCTCCTACGCAACTAAAGCTTCTTCCTCCTCTTCTTGTCGAACAAAGATGTCAGGGACATCTTTTGCTTGCTTGCGCTGCATTTCCTGTTGTCTCGCACGTCGGTCCCGAAGAGTCTCTTTGGACTGAAAGGATTTGCGGGCCTCACAGGTGTCTTCTCGATGATCGAGCGAGAGGCATAAGTTACCAATAGGATGTTGGCTGGTGTGAGGGTATTTCGAGTGCCACTTCGATCAGAAAAGTAAAGGAGTGCGTTGCATTAGTCCATCATTCTCAGAGAGCATTGGAAATGGAAAAGGTTTGCCCGTAGGCCGAGGAAGCGAACCGAAGACCCGCTACAGGAAGTGCCTATGGTTATGTTATAGCATACCGATTGAAACAATACCGTCGAAACATATCAGGAGACCAAAGGGAGCCGGAAGGAGTCTCAAACCGGAGCGCGTGACACTACATCCAAACCCATCTAATGAAAAAAAAAAATCTGAAGATGGCGTCAATGACCATGCGCAGTATTACCAAGAGGAGGAGTCACACAGCCTCGTGACTCGAGGAAAACTTCTTGGAACAAAAACAACTTGGAATCATCAGAGTCCAACACTAGATGGTGAACTTATGCAAAGCATGTGTATCTACAGCACACATGCCTCAAACATATTTTTCCTTTTTTTACACATATCCTTTTTTTTTTTTTTTAACATTGGCAAGGGGCAAAAGTTGACCCAACAAGAATGTTGTAGAAAAATCACGACAAGACAAGCAGCGACACAGCCCAAAGGCTGCCAGCTAACGCCAGTCCCACTGACTTTGCGAACGGCTGTTTTCTATTTTATTTCAAAATCTGTTTATTGAAATTTTTCTTCGGAGAGTGCGACAAAAAGCATTACATAGGCACCATCAGTCACAAAAACATTCAGCCCGGGTGTACAGTTCGCTCATGAAGGTTACAGCTTTTTCACGAGGTCCATGGCGAATGAATCGTGAAAAAAGTACACAGCAGCCTTATAATGTAGTGTGTTTAGGCCCATGGTGCTGAGCATCAATCAACCCTCCCTTGATAATAACATAGAAAAGAAACTTAAATATACCTAAAAACGAACAAAACTGTGATGTCATGGTGCAAATTAGAATAACATGAGCAGGAGGAATGGGTCATCGGGGCCTCTATTCAGATGCGCATCGCGCTGTTCAGTGATCCCGTCACTTTGATGTGATTAGATAAGGAACAAGTGTAGGGCCCTAAGCCAGGGACTGCATGCCGTCAGGGGGAGCCCCTCCGATAAGTAGCTTATCAACGGAGACCAAATGTAATCAAAGCTTTTCCTCGTGTCCTCAACTACATCAGCCATGCGCTCCAATGCCAAAACCCTCCACAGTCTCGCATGCCATTGGGTTAATGATGGGGCCTCTTGTTTTTTCCACGCAGCGACAATTCCAATTTTTGCTGCCCCCAAACAAAGCCACATTACTGATTTATCACCCTGTGTTTGGCGTTTCAATTTGGAATCATGGACCCCCAACAAGACCTGTTCCATGGAGCTAGGAATAGGATAACCTAGGATAAGCTTAATTTGGGACAACATTCCCTTCCAGAATGGTTGTATGGAGGGGCAGTCCCACCGTATATTCCTGAAATCGCCCAACATCCCACAATCCCACCAGCACCTGTCTGACGAACTGGGAAAAATCATGTGAAGTTTTTGAGGGTATAGGTACCAGTATTAAATAATTTTACAGTGTGCCTCCCAGAGGTACATGGAGCGGTTGAATTTCACTATATCTCTGCCTAAGTGTTCCCATTGCTTATCTTCTAAGGGGATAGTCACGAGTGCGTCCCAAAAGCGTTTGAAACGCAGGGTCGTTCTGGGACTCATCGCTTGTATGAGAGCATATAACTGTTTTCTATTTTAACTGGAAAGTGAAAATGAAATTGCAATACGGCAAAACTCATCTCTCACAGTGCAGATAAACTTTGCATAAATGAAGGCAAACTTAAAAGAAGAAACTTAGTGAATGGTAAAAATCAGAAATTTGGCAACTTTAAAATTTGAGCAGTCTAATACAACTTTGAATATTGTACAGATCTGTTCAGGATGCATGCAAAAATATAGCAATGCATTTGAATGAAAAAACTAGCAATTTGTTCAGCCAGCAAAGCCCATTCTGGCTTTACTTGTTACAAAAATGAACATTGCTGTATTGTTTGAGAAAGATCAAAAAAGGTCTGTATCAGCAAGTAGTGCAAGTAATAAATAAGATATGCACTGCCAGCAAGTAACTAGCAAAAAGGAAAATGTTACTTACCCTTTAAGCATTTGCTTGTGGCATGTAGTGCTGTAGATTCACATACTGTGCATATTCCTGTCATCTAGTGTTGGGATCAGATGTGTGCAAGTTGTTTTTCTTCGAAGAAGTCTTTCTAGTCACGAGGTACAGTGACCCCTCCTCTTGCTGGTAGTCATCTACTCAATTCTTACATTGGTTTCCCAAACGGCAGGTGAAGATGCAATGTGAAGCGAAACGATGTATAGAGAGATGTCCATGCAAAAGAGGTAAAAGAGATATTAAGGGACACTGCAATGGACACAGGCATCCGGGGAAAAGAACGGGCCCATATGGATCTACCGCACTACTTACAAAAAACAGATGCTTACAGGATAAGTAACATTTTCCATTTGTGGTATGTGTGCTTGTAGATACACATGCTGTGCATATACTGTAAAGCAACCCATCCAAAAAAGGTGGCTATTCTGTGGGTGCTGCAGTAGATTGAACAAGTGAACGGAGTACTGCCTGGCCGGCCTTGGCTTGTTAGCGGGCTAGCACATCCACAGAGTAATGCTTTGTAAAAGTTTGTGGTGTGGACCAGGCAGCTGCTTTGCTTTGCATATGTCAGCTATTGGAATGTTCCCCAGGAAGGCTATAAATGCTCCTTTTTAGGTCGAGCCCTAGAGACAGCGCGCATGTGCTGCTCTAAGGATAGGGCCTCTTGGAGCTGACAAGCAGTTTTCACAAGCTCGTGCTTGTGGCTATTTTTTTTATTGGTCTATGCGTGTGTCTTTCTGAGAAAGACATCACGCAATTGGTCAAAGGCGTGTGCATGTATCCGCCCATGGCCTAACACTTGCGGTTACGTGCATGGGCCATCTGTTCCGACATCTGTTTTTAATTATCGCGGCACGCACCACGCGTGTGTTTGTTAACAGGAGCCTTTCTGGCCTCTGGTTTTGTGAATGCCTTAACACCAGTTACTTTTTCAGCTTTAAAAAAAAAAATTGTTAGACAACTACAAGCAGTCTTAATACAGCTATACATTGAAAATACAAATGTTTGATGCATTTAATAATGTACCGCCGTATTACGATAGTTATGGTTACATTGTAGCTTTAAAGTAACTTAATGTGAGCGTAATAAACTAAGCGGGTTGGACAGCTTATGGATTTCCCTTTAACTAACTTTCTGGTACGAAATTATGGGTGTTCCGCTCTGGGTGCTAAAACTTCTCTCACGTCGCTCGCAACAGTAAGGATTTCCCCTACACGCCATCACCTAATAGCAGCAAAAGCACCATGATTCCATTCAGCATCTCTCGCCAAATTGTGCGTATCCCAATCCTGCAGGCTTTTATTTTAACATCCAATCTTGAGCCTGTTTCTGCGCTTCATAAAAGTCGCACGTGTAAGGCCAGTACCAGCCTCACTGGTGACTAAACTTTTCAATGGTCGACAGCACTCACGTGATTACATGATTGCACTCAGGGCTTTAAGTGTGCCGGGACCTGCAGATGCTCAGCACCGGCAGTTTTAGTTCTATCAGGATCTCAGGGTGGAAAAAACAACAACTCTGCGGCAATACCACCCTTCTATGCCCCTGAGGTAACGTCAAAGAGACTCGTTCTAGTTCTTTCAAATTCTCATCATTTCAGCACTGAAGCATTTTCAATGTGATGTACAATGAAACCATAGTTGTTGGTTATTTAGCTTATGCAACTAAAAACCATTGACCAAGCCAACAGTCCTGGCTTCTTGCAGTTGAAATGTTACTTGTTGTATTATATATCTGGATGCAGTAACAGCAAGATGCTGAACGGATGGGCGGCATCTATGCTAAGCACAGATGTTTTGCTTACTGTTCATTAGGCCACGCCTTTAATTACATCGGCCACACCCTTTTAAGCGATTCCCCCCCCCCACCCCGAGTTTTTTCAACCCACTTACAGCCCTGGTTGCACTGAAAGCCTCTGATCACTGGTTTACTTTTTGAGATTTAGATTTCTGGACTACGTTCCAAAATTTGCCCAAGCGCCTTTGGTTTTACTGTCATTTTATACTAGCTGTTGTTTGACGTAAATTGTATTTTATTTTTGTTTATTCACTATAAACTTTTTTTTCAATAAATACTACAGTCCTTACACTAAATAAACAAGCATTGGCATAGCCAATAGGTCTCGCCTTTGGGACCTTATAAGTGTTTAGCCATGCAACACTTGATGTTGTTGCACCAAGGATATTGTGCTGGATAACTAAACACTTATAAGGTCCTAAAGGCGAGACCTATTGGCTATGCCAATGCTTGTTTCAAAGTGGAGTGGGATCTTTGAGGAATGGGCAAAGGCCTCTTAGCTTTAGTATAGCATGTCTGGAAGCATCTCACAATCTATCTGGCAATGCCCGATTTGGACACAGCTTTTCACTTATGGGGGTTTGGAGAAAGCAAGAGAGAGTTTTTGTGTGTTCCTAAATGGTTAGGTTCTATCAATGTAGTACATGAGGGCTTGTCTCACATCCAAAGTTTGGAGAGCCCGATCTGCAAACTTAGTCAGGTTGCGGGAAAAAGACAGGGAGTTTAATAGATTATGTCAGAACTGGAAGACCGCCTTAGGGAGGAATATGGAGCTAATGCAGAGGACAATCCTATCCCTATATACTTCCAAGTTTAGTGCCTGCAGCTCACTGACACACCTGAGTGAAGTGATGGCGGCCAGAAACTCCACCTTCCAAGATAGGAACTGAAGAGGGCATGAGGGGGGGGCTCAAACGGTGGACCCATGAGTCTTGTCAGTACAACGTTGAGGGTCCATGAAGGGGCTGGTGGGACCCAAGTGCGAATGACTGTCTTGAGACCCTCCATGAAAGCCTTAATGACTAGAATCCTGAAGAGAGAGATGTGTTGCCTGTTATGAAGAGAGTCAGACAAATAGCCAGGTGTAGCCATATGGAGATGAAGGCCAGTTTGCAAACATGCAAGAGAAGTAGGTAACAGCCAATATTTAGCACTGCAGCCGTTAAAGGGTCAATGTATTTGAGTGACAATAGTACAAAAAATTATTTCACTTGGTCGCATACAAAGCACAGGTGGTAGGTTCTGTGCGCTTCCTTGAGAATGCTCATGCATTCAGGTGGAAGATTAAGGTAACCAAATTCTAGTACCTCTGGAGCCAAATCGCAAGATTGAGAGACCTGGGATCTCGGTGCCTAATTTCTCCATGGTTCTTACTAAGAAGGTTCAACCTGTTGGGGATTCACTGAAGCGGAACCAATGAGAGTTCCAGCAGAGTTGTGAACCAGGGCTGGCAGGTCCATGTGGAAGCCAAAAGAATGATGGAAGCCTCCAAACCACAAACGGAAGTAGTGGAAGAGGAGGAAAAGCATAGGCAAATATCCCTGACCAACTCAACCATAGTGCATTGGCACTGAACTGCTGGTGTGGGAACCTGGAAGCAAAGTTTGGGCATTTGGCATTTTCTGCCGTGGCAAAGAGGTCTATTTTTGGGAAGCTCCTTCGGCAGACTACTGGAGGAAGACTTGCGGGTGAAGTTAACACTTGCAGACTTGTTGCTGCATCCTGCTGAGGTCGGGAAAGTTGTTGTCCATTGCCGCAAGACACTCTGCTAGCAGATGGATTTTGTGGTAGGGAGCCCCACTGCTCTGGACTAGCAGCAAGAGCTGGAGAGACCGGGTGCCGCCCTGTTTCTGAAGGTAATACATGGCTGACATATTGTTCGTCTGGATGAGAACATTGCCTGTCAGGTGAGGTAGGAAAGCCTTCAACACTAAATGAATGGCTAGGAGTTCGAGGTAGTTGATGTAGAGGCCCTGGAATATGGGCTCCCATTGGTCTTGGACAGTCAGGGCTGTAAGTATGAACCCCATCCCGTCAGGGAGACATCTGTTGTAACGTTCCTCTGCGGAGCTGGGTCAAGGAAAGGCCGCCCCTGAAACAGGTTGGTGGTGTTCCACCACTGTAGAGAGTAACAAGTGCTGTGGCCAATCAACACTAGATTGTCCCAAGGACCTTCCACTTGAGACCATTGTTGCGGTAAGAATTGCTGCAACAGACGGATGTGTAACCTGGCATGGGGTATTATAGCAATGCAGGAGGCCATCATACCGTGAAGCCACATAACAGTCCTGACATGACCTGGCGATCTAGTTGGAAAAGAGGGATCAGTGCTTGAAAGGACCGGATTCTTGGTAGGGTTTGGATATGGCATGCCAACATCGGAGTTGGGAAATGCCTCTAGCTAGGGTTGGAGGTGAGATTTCGTGGCGTTGATGGTAAACCCTACCTCTGGTAGGAGATTTATTGTGAGTTGTGTGTGTTAGCAGCATTGCAGGCGGGTGGCACTCTTGATCAGCCAGTCATCTAGATGGGGGAAGATAAGGATGTCCTGTCTGCGCTGATAAGTGGCCAGCATCGTGAGGCACTTGGTGAAAACCTGGGCTGCAGCGGGGACCCAGGAAGGGAGCACCTTGAACTGGTAATGCTTTCCGCTGAACACAAATCTGAGACATTGCTGATGCGTGGGCTGTATAGGTATGTGGAAAAAGGCATCCTTCAGGTCGAGAGCGGTCATGAAGTTGCCTTTCTGCAGAAGGATGAATTCTGAGAGAATATATTTGTTTAGGGGCCTGAGGTCGCGAATGGGTCTGATTGAAGTGTCCTTTTTGGGATTTTGAAAACACAGAGCACTTACTCTCATGCCCTGTTGAAGATGGGAGATAGGTTCTATAGCCCTTCTGAGAAGAAGCACTTCAACCTCTTCTCTGAGCAGCTTTTGGTGTTCTGGAGATAGTCTGTGTTTGCAAGGTGGAATAGTGGAAGGAATGGCAGTGAGCTCCAGGCAATAACTATGTCGGATAATCTTTAACACACACTGGTCGAAGGTGATGTTCCACCATGTGGGAAAGAACCCTTGAAGGCACCTTTCGACAGGTGTTTGGTGGTGGTGGCACCTCCTTTGGGGGACCTGCCTTTACCTCTGCCTTATGAATAATTGCTTCTTTAGAATCCCATTGAGTAGCCTCTGAGAGAAGACTTCTGTGCCTGTGGATGCTGGTGGGACATGGAAGCATTGGGGGAGGTGGTTTTCGAGCCTGCACTGTAGGGTGTGTGATGAAAGGAGCAGCGAGGAGTAGGTGTTTGAAGGGAGCTCATAGCCTTTGGTGTCTCTGTGATTTATTTTTTTATTTTTTCAAGTGTCTTGTCCACCTACAGCCCAAATAGATGTTGACCATCAAATGGCAGGTTAAGCAAGTTCGGCTGGACTGCCGGCTTGAAGTCGAATATGCTAGGTGTGCCTGCGCAAGAGGACACTGGAGTTAATGCCCCTGGCATAGGTGTCTGCGGCATCTAATGCACAGTGGATAGTAATACTGGATATCTGTTTCCCTAAGAAATGATCTAATAGTCCCTTTTCCTGAGCTCCTTTGGGAGATATTGGAGGAGATCCTCCATCTCCTCCCAGTAGGCACAGTCATACTTTGACAGCAGCCCAACAGAAATAGAAATATGCCAATGGATGGCCAATTGCATGGCCACCCTTTCACCTACAGCGTCTATACATTTGCACTCCTTATCTGGTGGAGTGGCATCACCAGTAGCCTGGAGGTTGGCCCTCTACCAGGCAGTAGTAACAACCAGGGAGTCTGGTGGGAGATGGTCATTAATATAAATGGGATCACCAGGGGAGGGCTTACAATTCTTGTCCAACCTGGGTGTAATGAACTTTAAAAAGACGGGGTCTTGAAAAATGTCAGGGGGTATGGCATGGAGAGGTATTGGGTGGAGAGGTAGGTGGAGGAGGGGGTCTCAAAGAGAAAGCCCTCCTGTAAAGGTTCGATGTGGAGATATCGGCGAACGACCTTTACAACGCGGTCGTTACACCGCGGTATGTTAACATCGCTGTCATTACAGCACAAGTCGTTACAACAACTTGTGCTGGATGGCGCTATACACTAAGGAATAGTATGATTTACTATCCCAACACCTTCCCTACTTTTACGTAGGCTGGAGTTGGAATAGTAAATCATACTATTCCTAAGTCCAGCGCCCTCCAGCGCATGTCGTTGTAACGACTTGTGTTGTAATAACTGCAGTCTAATGACCGCGTTGTAACGTCACATATTCGGAGATACACCTTATGGAAGGAGGTGGCCCTACCAATAAGTTCTTGGTAGGACGTACAGGACGGGGCGGCTCCTGCTTAATGGCGGCGGAGCATCGCCACAGTCGTTAGAGTCAATCACAGAAAAATAAACTGATAATAAAACAATGTCATTTTATTTTTCTGTGACAGGCTGGCATGCCTGTGTAGGGTGGGGCAGGGTCGGGCCATGAAAGGGAGGAGTGGTGGGTTCTTAGAAGTCTTAAGCTGGCCAAACAGACAAGTGCAATTTTATTTCTCCAACCCAGCTGTGTTTACAGCCGGTTTGGAAAAAAGCTGCAGTTTACCAGGCAGTGTCTTGAGTGGCAGAGAAGGCCACTCAGACCAATCTTGGTGCTGCTCCAATAGCATGAGAGCAGCGTCTGGATTTGGGTGGGGAGCCTGTGCCTTCCCAGAGACTGCTGGGATTGAAGGATCGAGGCGGCCGTCAGCATCAGGCAGTGGGTGCGAAAGGTACGTTTTTAAAATCGTTATTTTACCCTGAATTCTCCGTCCCTCCCCCCAGCCCTCCCACTTTCATTTTGTGGCGGTCCCACTGACATAGAGTCATCCGGAGGGGAGGGACGGGCAAGGTACAAGCCAGGGTCTGTGTCCTCCAGTGGGTCTGCATCATAGCAGTTCCAGGGGTCGTTCTGCGGAAGAGTATCAAGGTCTTCCCCCCCCTTCCATGACCCCTGCATCAGAGTGAGGAGACCCTTAAGGTGTAAAAGAAAGGGGGTACTCAAAAGAAGCAGGTAAGGAAGGTGAGCACTGTGAAACAGGTTGTGGTGATGGGAGTGCAAAAGGCAAAGAGCTAGTCACCATGTCTACTTTCTTGCACTGCTGGGGTGGTGCTGGCATGTCCAGGGCTTCCTTAAAGGATAGCTGGCATTTAGATGACTGAGCAGCAGATGTCGTAGGGCGAGCAAGGATCCGGCCCATATGGGTATGAATGACCAATTGTCTCTGTTGAGCGTCAATATCCTCGTGGAGTTTATGGAGCATCGGTTGACAGCACCCAAGCTGAGGTCGATCTTGCTGGTCGACACCAAGGGTTTAAGCATCAAGGGTGTCAGCCCAGGTGGTCAAGTTGGCAACAAGGTGGGAATTATCGGTGCCGAAGCAGGTGGCCTCAATGGTTTCTCCGGCGCTGAGCCTGGGCTGGGCATACATCCAATGATGGTGTCCTTTCCCCATTGAATTGAGGAACCACTAGATAGCGTAGATAAGTCAAACTAAGATTTCTAATGGGGATATACTCTTGGATGCAAGATTTAATAAAAGCTGGACTTTTCATGTGAAGGGAGTTGAATACTATGCAACATGGTTTAAATGCTGATCTCTGGGCAACTGGAAGCCAGTGAAGATCCTTTGTCAATTGAGAGATGTGGCAATGTCTAGGGAGTTGGTAGATCAGCTGTGCAGCTTGGTTTTGAACCATCTGGAGCCTACGGGTGTGATAATTGGGAAGGCCTAAATAAAGAGAGTTGGCGTAGTCGCTTCTTGACAGGACCAATGCAATTATGACATGGATTAAAAGCAGTCAATGGTGAGAAATGTCTTTATCCTCTTGATTCTGAGGAGCTAGAAGAAGCAAGAGAATATCACAGAGCCAAGTTGCGGTTTCAAAGAGAGATCCTCGACAATAATGAATCCATACATTTTTACCGATTTCTTTGGAGGGGGGTGGGGGGATACCATCTCAGTAGGCCAAAAGGAAGGACTCCAAAGACTGAGCTTATTTTTGGTAATTACTATCTCTGTTTTATCAGAGTTTAGTATCAGATGGTTGCTGGTCATCCAATCCCAGATGAACAGCATGGTGTCTTGGAAATGCTTCTTAAAGTTAGGGCTACTGTCAATTGAGAAGAGAAGTTGCAATGGTCCACATGCTCATCATTTAATCATTCTGGGTCAATAACATAAGTACCATCAAGTTGGGCAAAAGCAATTACTTCCAAATTTTTATGTGCTGCCAAATGTAGGGACATTTATCAACAAGGAATACACCTCTTGGTATCATTTAGAACACATGTTTATTTTTTACGATATAACACCAGTTTAAGTATAAGGAAGTGTGATGTAGGTAATTTTAGGTACTTTTTTTTTCTTTCATTTTTTGTTTAAATCTATTTATTGTATTTTTTCCTATAAACAAGTTATTGGCACAATCAACAATGTTTCGTGATGTTACAACCCAGACGTACACATTACATTTTAATAGAGGAGTATACAATGTTTTGTCATTGGGAAAAAATGCAGTGGTACATATAAAGGAAACAGGCCGGCTGCTGGGTTGTCATAAATCAAAAGGAAGACCAGCTCGTAATGTCAGAAGTAAACAGTCTGTGCCTTAAACGAACTGTGAGAACAACATTGATGATAATAAACAATCAGGTCTTTGGGGCATGTCCCCCCCCAGCGCATTTTGATATTCAGTCACTGCATTTATCATTCTGACGGGTACAGCCCAAACGAAGGATGCATAGATGGCGGTTGCAGCTGGTGCCCAGCAGAGGGACTTGAGTAACTGTCCCATCTACATAATAATTGTACGCTATAGGCAAGACACAGGTAGATGTTCAGCAGTGTGTGCCTTGACGCTGCATGCCGTAGGAGGGGTCGCCTACCCGTGGAGTGCGTTCTCACTGCTTTCTTGTGTTAGCACTGCTTTGGGGATGTTACGTGGCAGGGGTATCGGGGGTGACTACGAACAACTGGGTGGGGGCATGGGAGGGCTGGACATCTCTGAACAACTGGAGTGTAGGCTATAACGCTACCACAGCGCTTTGGAGTGGCTTGCACGTTTGGCAATTTTAGGTACTTTACCCGAAAAATTTCAGGATAATCCAATCTGGAAACCAATACCAGACTTTTTGGTGCAAATACTTGTGCGGGCTGAATTAAACCAGATTCGTCATCTTCGTTTTCAATCGCTTCATGCTTGGTACCCTAAAAAATAAAAAGTAATTGGAATGGTGTAAGTAAGTAGTGCAATGCAACGTGTATTTCTGAGGTAGATTGTACAGCACTTTCTGAAAAATCACATATATAATCTTGAGAGAGCGTGTGACCAAAGATCAATAATACATCAGTTAATAAATTCAAATAAAAAAAATCTATCATCATAACGTACATGACCATAGCACATCATAATTAACACGCTGTGTTTTATACTGTGGATTTTTGGCAAGTATTCAGGCCAAGTGGAGATTTTCTGTAACGTTTTTGTTATTTTTGTGTTAGAAAAGAAAAAACAACTTAACTCAAATCTTCTCTTGTGAAATTTGAAAAACACTTGTTTTAGCTCTTTTGCGGAAAAGGGAGAAAATATTACATGGTAGGTGAGAAGAGAATAGAATTTTTTGTAAGTGTGTGTGTAAGCATGCAAGTAAACTACCTTATAATAAATGCTTGTTCTATGTCTAAATACAAGAACAACATATTGACAGACACAGAGCCTGCCTTACTCTTCATAACTGAATCATGGCTGGGGAAAGACATGGCTCCAGTGTTGCATGAAGCTGTCCCCCCAGGCTATCAAACCGTTAAAAAAAATATCACATAGGCAAAAGAGGCGGCTGCTTAGCCATCATATTAAAGGGAACAACAACTCTCACCAAAGATAAGGATTTTTCCTTCAATGGGTTGTGAGGCCCTCCTTGTCAGATGTAAACATAAACCAAACTTTTCCTGTAACTGTCTCCTTGTATACAGACCTCCACTTTGGGATTGGACATTACCAGACACCTTTCTGGATACAGTCTCAAGCTTACTTAGCAAATACTCAGACCTATGCAACTTTGGTGACCCGAACACATGGTTTGAAAAACCTAGTGAACGAGTTCCGTATCTTTGGTACTGCTGTTTCTGGCAGAGACAATAGTATGCCCACGTAGCTGCCTGGCAAATGTCCAGGAGAGCCACCCCTCCTGCCAATGCTGAGTTAGCAGCCTTGGCTCTGGTGGAGTGAGTCTGCAAGCCCTCCAGGGGGCTACTTCTTGACCAATGCATGACATATCGTAAAGCACTGTCTTTCCTTTGTCCGCTCACAGAATTCAATAAAATGCTGATCTTCCACCCGGTGTTCTTTGATATGATCGAATATAGAAACTAAGATCATATTGGTGAAATCTCTCCTCTCCTCTCTCCTCCAGAGGAATGAGGTGGAACAAAGAAAGTTAGAAAGGGGATGTTCTGCCTCACATGAAATTGAGTAACTACATTTGGGAGGAAAGAGGCTCGAGTCCCAGGAACTAATTTATCAGAGTAAAAAGTGGTGTACGGTGGGTTGACAGAGAAGTATTGTAGCCTGCTCACCTGCTGTGATGATGTTATGGTGACAAGAAAGACTAATTTGAGGGTGGGCATAAGAAGGGGACAGCTGTGGAGAGGTTCAATGGGAACACACAAGAGGAACGTAAGAACCAAGTTCAAATCTCATCAGGATATAATAAACAAAAAAGGGGGAGCCATATACTGTAAACCCTTACGGAAACAAATCACTATGGGTGATCGAAACAAAGAAGGCTGGTCTGGCAACCGTAAAAACGCAGAAAGAGCTGACATATACACTTCAACAGAGCTCAATGCAAGTCCTTGCTAGGCAAGGAATAACATAAACACCACCACTTTGGACAGTTTAGCATGAAGTGGGTGAATCTGCTTGGTAGCACAACAAGCCACAAATGTTACCACCTGCAGGCATATACAGACTTGACTGAGGGACAAATGGCTGCCAACATGACAAGGGAAAGATCAAAAGTGTTTTCCTACTGCTGTTCAATCTTCAAGCATGGAGGTGGAGCATGTGCAGGTTTGGATGAAGGATCCTGCTTTGCTTCTGCGACAGGAGATCCCCTAAATGGGCAGTCTGATCAAAGCAACAATGCAAATGCCCAGGAGTTCAAGATACCAAACTCTCTGTGCCTAATCCAGTGCCACAAGGATGACTTGGACCCAGCCAGCCGTTATCTTCTCCAAAACCCGGGGCAGGCCAAATATCAGCAAAAAGGCATACAGGTCACAAGTTCCACTCTACGCGGAACGGGTCTTCAAGTGAGAGATGCCTTGGAAACAGCAAGAAGCAAAAGTCCTGAAATTACGTGTGCTCAGCAGTGGTGCACCTCGATGTAACCGCCTTTTGTGATTCACAAGACATCAACAACTGAGTCTACACCTCTCCTAGGAGGCCATCCTAACCTAGGAGCAAGGGATCCTCACCATCATCAGATCCGGGTGGGGTAGGAAGAGGGGTCTGCTGTTGACCCAATCGTGGTCCTACAGCCACCACTGCAGGTCTTTTGCCGTCTCCTTTGAAATCATGACTAGATGGGAGAAATCCCCCTTGGTGCTGTGCCCACTTGATCCCACACCAGAACTTGCATATGCCATCTGGTGTGTGTCACCAGCAGAATGCAGAGGGTCATTAGTCACAGCAGCCACAGTCATCCTCACTGAAATCCAGAAGAGGGGCTGAAACATTTGTATCATAGCACAAATGTCCTGGACTCTCTTCTCCGGGGAAAAGGCCCGAAACCACACTGTGTTCCGAATGACTCCGATGAGGAGGGGAGAGTCTGTGAAGGAGTCGGGTGTTACATTGATAGTGAAACCCAAGGATGTTAGGAGGGTGTCTGTAGCCTGGAGGTGGATGTCGACTGCCTGATGCAAACACGTAGTCAACAGTAAGCCGTTGAGGTAGGTGAAATGGAGCCTCCAACCTCTGAAGATAGACTGCAACCACCACCATCACTTAATGAATACCCAAGGGGAGCTGGTAAGACCTGGTAAGACCAAAAGGGAGCACAGTGAACTGAAAATGACTGAGGCCTACCGTGGCCCATAGGTAACGCCTGTGAGCCTGCAGAACAAGGATGTGTAAAAAGTGTCTTTCTGGTCCAACACTACCATCCAGTGTCCAAGGTTCAGAAAGGCATTTAGAGGGCGAAGGTAAAATATAGGAGAGAGGCCCCAGTCTTTTTTCGGCACCAGGAAGCTTTAGTCCTGCTATCTTTGAAGCGCTTCCGGGCCAAATCTGCTATATCCCCCCAAATGTCTGAACTGTCAAATGACATGTCCATGAGACTGGCCTGGACTTCTCCCAAAAAGCTAGTTGACCGCATTCAATTGTGCTTGCGAAGGGCCATACTGGTGGCAATAGCTCTACCAAGAGTCAGTGGTATCCAGCCCCCAGCATGGCCTGAGAAAAGATGACACAGTCTTCTTGCGGGACTATGGGCAATAATAGGGCCAGAGAATCCCACAAGGCATGAGAGTTTCAGCCTTAGAGGCAGTTAGCATTCACAGACTCACTTACCTTAGGTCTCTATCCTCTCCGGTTCGCAGTTAGTAGGAGTAGGGTGGGACAAACTCAAGTTTACTTTTCTGGCCGACGCTTGCACCACAAGACTTTCAGGAGTGGAGTGCTGGGTGAGAAAGCCGGGGTCGTCCGGAGCAGGGCAATGGAATCTGTCTTTTAAAAGGGGGACCATAGTGGGGTTTGGCCCAGGTCCTCAAAAGAGAATCCATTAGAGCATCATTAAAGGGAAGGACGGGCTCAGACCTTGTTTGGCAAGGCTGAAGATGTTGGTCTTAAATCCCCGAGTAGGAAACTGAAGGTAAAGAGGTAAAGAAACGTTGCAGTCTTTCACACAATCATAGCAAAGGAAGTGCAGTGTTCTGAGGCAGGGCCCGGAAGCAAACCCAGTCCAGTATCTGGGGAGGTATCCAGACCACTGGCATTCTGGAGGTCCTTCTACCAGTTATCCTCCTGATTTGGAGGAGCCATTTCATCCCCGGGCATCAGAGCCACCGTTTTCAGAATCTGTGCAAAACACAGTTTGTGAAGGATTTGAGCAAAGGCACTGTGTCACAGTTAGAAGAGTAGCTGAATGGCTGCGGCTCATTGAAAGCAGCATACAGCCACAGTTAAGGTCAGGGAGGCGCTGTCTCGGCGTCAGACAGTACTATGTGTTGGCGCCATCACCTAGAGTCGATGGCAGCAGTTTATCATGTCTCAGAATGGGTTGTGACACCAGAGAGGGAACCAGCATCGAAATCAGTCTGGAACCCAGAACAATACCCAGAGGGCCCAGCTGGCGCCATTGGTGGACCCGCAGGCAGATGTCCATTTGGGAGCCTCTCGACTCCTTGGGGCCAGCAGGTGCCCCAGAGAGAGCTGGTAGCATGCCAAAAAGCCACAGTATGGCTTCACATAATTACTCTGTTTGCTTCAGCGTTGCCAAGAGCCCTGGAAATGCAGGTTGTCAAGACAAGAAAGAAAGGAACTGATAAGACGTAGATTGGGTGGCTCCTACCATGGCCCTGTGCATCACTTTCAAAGTGAATCAACATTAGCAAAGAGCTGCAAGGCATCACCTGTCCTTGTGCATAGATACTGATTAATATTTTGAAGATCCAGGCTGATGCCTGGAGAATATTCAAAAGGGGAGGAATTTGTGCTTAGAAGTTTCTATCAGAAATGCCCCACTCTAGAAAACTCCTCACTGGCCTATACAAGCTCAACCTACAACAGTTTATTTCCAAACCCGCACACATTGGAGGAGCCACCTTAGATGTCATTTTTGGCACTCTAGGCCTACTTGACTTCTAAAGAATTACTCCAACCATGTGGTCAGACCACCAACTGCTTGCCTTTCAAACACATGATAGCACAACTCACTCCAGCTAAACTCAGTTTACTCACAACTACATATCTATCTTAAAACAAGCTGACTTTGGAGAACCCAGGGCCCAGCTTACTTCCAACACACATCTGGACACAATACCCTCAGTTCATAGCTCTATGGATGGCTCCATGAAGCTTTTAAACATATCAAAAGAAAAGACAAACCCCTTGGATGAATGTGGATTTAAAAAAGAGGAAGAAAACAAATGTCAAAACTTCAAAACACTTGGTTCACAAAACAACTCTCAAGACAAAGTACACATACACTGTACAAGTCAACAAACAAAATAGCTAAAAAATAAAGAAGCTGCTACTAAAGCAGAATCCAGAAGACAAAATGCCACAAAATTAATATTATTTTTTTACAAAAATATGCACAGAATTTCACAATCCCAAATGCACTGAAGAAACCCATCCCATTTGATAGAAATGTTGTCATAAACTGCCACCTCATTTTTTTTTTCTTGAGAGTAAATTAATCAAAACACAACTACCATAAATCATGGCAACCGAAATTCATTATAAGAATCAGTACATTATACCAATATCCAATAAATCTTTACAATATATCCATTATACCCATCATATAGCTCAAGACAGCAAATAATCCCACATATTAACCCAAATACGATGAAATCTAGCAATCGATCCTTGTACTTCGGCTATCTGCAATAGCAATTCATATGCCTCCATAATTTAATTCCACCATTCCTAATAATTGGGAGCAGAGACTGATTTCCATTTAAGCTTTGCAAAGAGCTGAACTTGCCAGAATCTTTATTTTTTTTCAGGAATATTTTTATTTTGAACTCATTCCAAGAGGAGGGAGTGCAGCATGTAGTCCGGATTTTACAAAACACTTCAAAAATAATGGGGTGATTACAGATACCAAAATCTTATACATTTCAGATATAATATAATCTAATTCCAGAGCTTTCCCGGTCGGTAAATTGGAAATAATGTCTATGACTTCTTTTGTGGAAAACTCTTTACTAAGCATAATATTTTCCAAGATATCTAGTTTGGGCAAGTCTAAGGGTCTGAGATAGTCCTGATTGTCTGCATGACGCCCTCTGTCTCCTCCTAATATAGTACAGAATAATATGCACTCAAAAAACAATAAGATCTTAGTGTGTTGAGTGCAAACCCGCCCCGCTGTTGCCCTAATTTGTGTGATCTTAGGTTTTGGAATGTCGAACCTGCTTAAGCATGCTAACCGCTTCTCTGACTTTTTGCCTATTTCACGGACCAAGCCTCAGGTTTGAACGGCTTACCTATCGGTCCGGGCGGTTAATAAAGCTGTACTATGGCCTCGTAACCCAATATGTTTCTGTGCCACCCCGACTGGGACATAATCTGTGCAATATGGAGCTGAATTAAGTTATTCAACTGCCTCCTAGCAGAGCTCACCTTCTCACTATCAGCTTTTGAAATCTGGGTAATGAAAGATTGAGATATTCCTCTAATAAAGGCTTTCATAGTATCCCAGACCACAAAGGGATGAGCTGACTATTGATGCATGGATACAAATTCCTGCGTATGTGTACGTAAATATTGAATACAGTCTAAAATATATTTCACAAAATAGCCTTGCAGGTTTGTATTAATGAAGCAATTACCTTCTCAATTCAGTGATCAGAATATAAGAGATGGAAATTTCTGTTGCACTAGAGGACACAATTAAAGCAAAAATGTATCTGGGAATATTACCCGAGAGGTCTAGAAAATAAAGTATAGCCACGGGAGGCTGTGTTTAGCTCTCGCCATATAGCAAATATATTCAGGGTTCGCATCATATCCAATATGCAAGCATAGGCTACTCATATTTGCTGTGTGTGATGTATTGGTAGTGTCCAGTGAAGGATTCAAAGATACAGTTGACATCAGTAGTTATAATAATAGGTAGATTGGCTTTGATTAATTCTAGCATCATATTGGTGAAACATTGCAGTTTCGGATTATTAGGTGCATATAAATTAACCAAAATAAAATAGTTGTTACTTCTGTGACCAGCTATTTCCTCTACATTCTACCTGCCCTCCCAGTCTATTTTAGACCATATAACTCTAAGTGTCTTATTGAAAACAAATAGAAACACCCCCTCTGACCTAAACAGTGTGTGGAACTAACTACATCATATATTCTCTGCATAGTATACCCTCTGCAGCATTTGGATATATTATGAATTACAGCCTCCATTTTAGTGAGGTGGGACTCCTGTGGAGCTAAGCTACCCGGTTTTATACGCCATGCTTCAGAAAAAAACAACTTTCTCTTCTTCCTCCCACTTTTCAGACAACTAATATTCCATAATAGAATGTTAACCAGTGCCCTTATCTACTCTCTCACTACTCTTGACTTATTTAACACATTCTGCCTAATTTCCCGGCTTTAAATATTCATTTGCTCTCTTTTTTGGTTTAACCCCAACCACCCTTCACCCCCCACTCTCATCCTCCCATTTCCCTTCCTCCCATCCCGCCCAACTCTAGGTCTCCAGAAGGCACCATGCCCGGCATTGATAGAGGATGGAGACCACCCCTGCTGTTGGATAGTCACTCCTAATATCCAGGCATTAGTGGAGTATCATCTCCCACTCAAAAACAAAATCCCCAGAATATGTGCAGCTAACCTTTCTCCCCTCCAATTGCATTTCACTGGAGCCCCCCTTCGTCATGCATCAGTATCTCTATAGATAAATGCAATGAAGATTATTCTTGGGAAAACTGTTTGGCTTTCTCTGGTTCTGATAATATAGTGTAGGACCATTTCCATTTGATTTTAAGAGAGGAACCACCTGTAAAGGAGACTGGGATTGACAACGCCTTAAACCTAGGAATGAGGGCTCTCATTTCCCGCATCCTAGATGCCATCTCCCAAGCCAAATCCAAGATGGACAAATAATACTCCTTTGGTACAGTGAATCTACTATGCTCCCTAGCAATAGAGAGTATTTTCACCTTAATATTAAATTCCTGAAAATAACCACACTGTCATCTCATTACACAAAAAGCAGACATGTTGGATTCATACATAACACACAAAAAACACAAGAGCACTAACCTTTTTTCCAACAAACTACTTCAGAGGAAGGTTAACACAGCATCTGCACTCCTTCAAATAACTATCAAAATTTTTCAGGATCTTGTCAAAGCAAGCAGGCCAGCAAGTTGCCCCGCTGACCTTTTGTCTTCCACAAATCTTCCATATTCCCAGAAGGGAGTGAGAAGTGATACAGAGATCACTCACCATACCAAACCTCTAACCATACAAAAACAGGAGGGAACCCTACCATGCTTAGCCTATGTCATCATACCAGCCCATGGGGATCACCCATGGTATTAAAAGGACTCTCACTCACTGGTATTCCAAGTGGCATGCTTCACAAAAGAGCTCTTGTCCAGATACCTAGTGTATTTGGATGGGCTCAACGTTGGTAGCCAATGGTGCTCTTTGGTTATTGTGTGGGATCCTAGATTTATAATAGTCTAGGGTGTCCTGGGGGTTAATTTTGGGAAGCCTCAAGGACATTAGAATCTGAAAAATCGTCAGTTGCCTCTAGGCCATTGTCTAGAGGATGACATGGAGCCACCTCAGACTGAATGCCTCCAAAACTAAAATATACACTTGAAGTGACTGGAAAGGTTATGACCATCTCTGAGCCTGTCCTGACAATCTAGGACCACTGCCAAATATATCAAGGAAGTAAGAAACATTGGAATTGCTATGGACTCCAAGCTGTCAATGAAAGCTCAAGTAGATAAGCTATCCGGATGAAGCTTTTTTTTTTTTACCATGAAAACGATTTGATGAATCCTCCTGCGCCTAGGATCCCCATGCAAGGTCCAAGCAACAATTACTCTTGTACTATCAAAACTAGATAATGCTAATGGTCCATATTGACAGCTCACCTTTAGCAAACATGAGAAGGTTACAGAGTATTTAGAAATCTGCTGCCAGACTACTACTACATGTACAACCACAGGCCGATATTTCCCTGCCTTAAGAGCCCTCCACTGGTTACCTGCCGAAAGGAGGTCCTTCTTCGAGCTGCATTGCATACCCCATAAGGCAACACACAGCAAAGGGCCACTTTTGAACAGGAATAAAATCACAAAATCCATCCAGCAAAGGAACGTACACTCTAGACTAGCACCAGTCTCAAAATCCCAGCTTTCAAGAAAAACAAAACCTGGATGGAACAACTTTTTCTCTGTAAGCAGCAAAATTATAGAATTTCTGACCCTCAAAAATAAGATCTGTATGTACATGTGAACGCATAACTATATATATGCCTGTATGTATCTATGAATGTCGGAGTAGACAAGTGACATATGTATATAGGTCTCTGTACATGAGTTTAAATGCTTCTTTGTATAACACATATTAAATAAATATGATTATAGGGTAGGTACCTGTACCAATGCATATTATTTTTCGTGCTTTCTATAAGAGCGCAAGAATATATCTAGATATTAGGATAAAACAATCACTGCATGCATATTCTAACATGACAAATATTGATGTCTGATTATGTAGATCAGGCTGTCTATATACGTGTGTATGTATCACCCACAAGTGATACATGGAACAGGACCGCTCTTCATCAGGAATAAAATCACAAAATATATTCAACAAACGAACCTCCACTCTAGATTGGCACCTCGCCTCATAATCCCACCATACAAGGAAAAAAAACATAGGTGGCACATCCTTCTCTGTCCAAGCAGCCAAACCATGGAACTCTTTATCCCTAAACATAAGATCCACGGATAACTACCTTATCTTCAAAAGACTACTCAAGAGTTTGCTCTTCCCCACATAACCATCATACTCAAACATATGTATAGAGCATACCCCCCTGATTATAAGCATTTATTTGGACTATAGATGTGTACCTACATATGTGTTTTGCTTGGTATAAACTTGTATAATAATTATGTTTTTAAATATATGGATATTTGTTAGTTCTTCTTAACAAATATATATATTATTTATGGTTATATTATCTATGTTTAACATGTGTATATGTGACTGCATAAATAGGTCAATCTTTTATCATAACTATCTACAATTGCTTCACTTTTGAATTACAAATAAAATGTACTTAAAGTACAGCAACACTTGAAAGTCTGAATTATTAAATACAACTTAAATCTACATATATTAACTTCCTTATACATATACACTTTCCATGTACTTATGTATCTTTATATTTATTACTATGCTTTTAATTCAGCATCTTCAATGCACTACCCTATATCTCACTCTATACCTCTCGCAATATATCCTCTACCTGTACTCTGACTCATCTCAAACCTCATTCTACTACTCTCTCTAATGCACTATACTATTTCCCACCCTATACTTCTTTCAACTTATTCTCTACCTCAACTCTTTGACTCATCTCAAACCTCATTCTACAACTTTCTCTAATGCACTACCCTATTTCTCACCCTATACCTCTCTCAATATATCCTCTACCCTCTCACACATCCCAAACACCATTCTACTACTATGACCCCCAAAATAACCCTTTCTAGACTCTTCCCTCCTCTACCCCTACTTGCATCATCTCATACCTCTTTAACTACTCAGATCTCCCAAACAAGCCTTTCTAAACCCTTCCCACTGACTCTTCCCCCTCCACCTCCCTTTTACTCCTCCCAAACCTCCTCCCACTGCTATGAACTCCAAAAAAACCAAACACTTTCTAAACCTTTCCCTCTTCTATCCCACCATTATTCCTTTTTAATCCAGTAAACAGACTAACATGTCCAACACTCAAATTAATTTCATATTTCCCGATACTAATTCACCACTATTCCATTTTGGGTTTCGGTTTCGGTGTCGGGTGCTACTCGCCGAAAAGCGCGTCAACACCTCATCAGGGGAAGCAAACGCTATATAAATGCAAACACTTCCCTCTTCTATCCCTCCACTATCCTTTTCAATCCAAATACATCAACATGTCCACCGCTCAAGTTATTTTCGTATTTCCCTATACCAATTCACCACTAATCTTTTTTGAGTTCCGGAATAGAGTGTTATTTGCCAAAAAAGCACTTTGATGCCTCGTCAGAGATAGCAAGCTCTATATAAATGCAATGACAATATACACATATATAGAAATTTAAAAAAGAAAAAATAACCATGTATGTATATTTAGGCACAACATAAATGTGTGTGTATGACAGACTGTGTAAATATTATTACATGCATGTACACATACACACACACGTGTGTATAGGAGTGTGTATATATATATATATATATATATATATATATATATATATATATAAAGGTTTAATATGGGTTTATGCCTTATATACAGATATCACTTATTATAATGTGTAAACGTGTTTGTATATATGTATACATACATGTAAATATTTAGATGTGTGTATCTCTGTATACATCTATATATTATTTTGAAAGATATATATATATATATACACACACACACACATACATAAAACTACATTTTTAAAAATCCCCCTTTTTCTTTTCCTCCACTCCTAGACTCATCCGAAACCTATCTGCCTCACTTTGGACTTGCCAACCTTTTCTTTTTTTTTCTATGTAATTCATCCAACTAACAGGCAGCTGTTATCTGCTCCAAAAAGACATCACATCCTGCCATTCCTAGTCCACTTCAATTAATCTAACCATATTCGAATCACTAGAGTAAATGCATGAGATCTCAACAGCACAAACTTTATCCAACTAATCGTACAAGGGAAAGGAAGCACATATTACTAATCTCCTACATATTTACCACTAACCTTGGGTTACAGGAAGAGTGGTACTTGCCACAAAGCACTTCAATGCCTCTTCAGGGGTAGTAAGTGTTATAGAAATACAATTTACAAATACAATTGCCAGTGGATATCAATTTTGATGGGGTAGAGGGTGGAATGGAATGCTGCTGGACATTGTTGCACATTTCACCTATGTTCCTTGGACGTGTTCAGACCCTGCCCACAAGTCTAAATATTCAAATGTTTGATCTTCAGAATATGTTTTGTGGAATGTTCAGGGGATGAGAGCACCAGCATTAGTCAGATACTTATTTTTGCTTGGTGCCTTCACAGGTTGTGCTAACAGAATCAAGAAGAGTAAGGGAAGTACTCCTAACCAGATTTAACAATTAGGATTCTTTACTGGATTAGAACATTGGAATGTTGGGAACTCCAATGAAGACAATGGAGAGCTCCAGGCTTCTAATGACTGGTAAACACCCAGAGCTCCAACATTCCAATGTTTGTTGTTCACAACTGTTGCTGTGAACGCAAAACCTCATGGAGCCCGAGGGGATGGTTAGAACATTCCGCCCTAGAAGGCAGAATGTTCTAGCAGCCTTATAGCCCGCTGTAGTTGGGCTATATCGGCCATTATAGGCCCACTCCCTTGTTAAAGGATCTCCCCTTCAGTTTGGGCTTTTAATGACCGGTACAGCCAGCTACGGGGGCCTATAAGGCTATAATGTTAAATACTGACCAGGAATCCTTTTTGGTGATATGACTGACTTCACTGGTGGAGAGGAAAAAGGGGAAAATTATGGGGCTAGGAGGCTGCAATGTAGTGTAGTAAAGTGTGACTGATAGGCAATAGGAAGACCGATTTCTAGTGGGGTCTGCCTAAGAAGCTGAAAATTAGATTGTGAGCTATGTAGAGAACCTTTCTCCCTGGAGATAGACGATTATGTTTTTTCTCACACACCCACAGGACATACTCCAAGACAGTTAGTACTAATAAATGATTTTTGTGTAAAAAGGTTCTGGCAAAGTGGAGGCAGAGAATATTTCAATCTTGGATTGCGCCTGTCATCCGGTAAGTACTGCAAGATGTGGGTAAGCCGAAAATGCAATAGCTTATTGAGGCTGATGCTAACCTATTTGGGGACATCATCTGTAGGGGAAGAGGGAGAAACCTGGATGAAGAAATATTTAAATGAAGGTGATGACAAGAGTTCCATTGGGGTTTGGGACACTTTCAAAGCAGTCCTGCACAGGAAATGCATGGCGTATCAGGCTGACAGGGTGAGAATCTGAAGGATCATGCAGGCTAATCCTTAGTCGGAACTACGAGATGATAGATATAGAGAAACGGGTCCTCTAAAATTACTAAGGGTGGTCAGCTATTCTTATGGGCCAGCTGAATACAAATTTGACCACACACTTAGGAGAGTTTGAAAATAGGCTTGAACCTACACCCTGAGTGTGATGGTGGACTCCGAAAAGGGTAACAGGGCGAGGTTTGTAAAGACCTTCTCTGATTTATATTAGAATGAACTCTGATTCTGAGGAAAAGTAGGTGTATTTGGAGGGGGATGAGAAGCAAACTCTCTCGGAGGCATAAAAGTCCAAGGCAAAACATTTCAGAGGGCTTGAACCTAGTGTGTGATGGTGGACTCCGAAAAGGGTAACAGGGGGAGGTTTGTTAAGATCTTTTCTGATTTATATTAGAATGAACTCTCTGATTCTGAGGAAAAGTAGGCGTATTTGGAGGGGGATGAGAAGCCAACTCTCTCTGAGGCATATAAGTTCAACTGGAGAAATAGATATTAATGGAGCGGGTCTTGACAGTCATGAAGGTGTATACGTTCAACAGGGCTCTAGATGCCGATGGTTGATATCTTTGGAAAAGATAGGCAAGATACAACTTCTATTTAATGATTCTGTTTGGAACTGGAAAGCAGATAGATCCTTAAAGAATCTACTTATGGTAAAATTGAAAGTGGGGTCTACTGGACTTATAGTTGTATTATGGGACAGCACTGCTTCTTATGGTGTTGCAATGGTCAATCAGGAGGACTGACAAGCACTGGTCACAAAACGACAAGATAACAGCAGGTAGACACACATGTGATATTGTAGGGTTGGCCAAGGGCAACAACCTGAAGACTGGGGTAGGGTGGGTCTGAACCTCTCTTAGAAATGTGGGCTACACAGACTATTCAGTATTTCCCTATCCCTATACATCCATTCACCATAGTCCAAATTTTCTCCTACTACTTCAGTTGGGTATTTTAAAACGTGGAAAGAGGGAGGATGTAAATTGTCATCTGCTATTATTTCTGGGGAGAAAGGCTAAGTCTTTAGAAATTTGAAGAAGGTACTTAACTGATTAGATATTGGGTTACAGCTGTTGATAATATTGTAGTTGGCACTAGGGAAATTACTCTAGTTGATAATACTCATATTAGTCGTCTGAGGGCCTCAATCATATATATAATCATTGCCACTTTCCCCTTAAGTGAAATAGCGGTATTTGGTACACCCGCAATGATGTTACACAAAGATATTGACATGGACTGGAAGTAACAAATATGTACTAACTGATTAACAACCTCTAAACGTTTGTAAAATAGGAACATACTGTGAAAATTGATCACCAACTGTTACCAGACTCATAAGACATAGAAGGCACATATATGTTCAAATGTCCAAACAAGAAGATTTTTGATAGGAAGTCCTAAGCCACATTAAAATCGTGCTGAGTAGCCAGTGTTGGAAGATGTGTCTCTATTGATACTAGGATTAAGAGACAGGTCATTAAAAGGTGTGTTGCATTATGAAAGAATCTTAATTTATCATGTGTTACAAGTAGCAAAATTAGAGATTGCATGTCGATGAAAGAAGACAAATCTGTCATCCAGGAGGTAATGAGCACAAAGGAACTGGGGTATTATGTTGACTGATTTGTTATATACATAGAATGAAACGTGACAACTGTACCACTTTGGAAACCCCAGTTTTATTACATGAGCATTTTATGCCCAATTTTCCAAAATTACATCGCCTGTGAGCATTAAGGGCCATGAGTCTAAGTGGAAGAATAAGCCATGAATTGACACTGTTTGTGTAGGAGTGAGTTCCGAAAAATTATAACTGAGCCCGTAAATTCAGCAGTTGATGTGTTTGGGAGACGTGCGAGATGCTATTTCTTTTTCGCCAGCATGCTGGCATTTCCTTTCATTCTACAAACAATAACGAAATGTATACAGCGCTGCCCTGTAGGGTTTTTTATTTGTTGAACATCATTAAATAAGGTATTGACAAAAATGAAGAAGCAAGAGGTAAAGCAAGGTATCCATCTCACTAAGCATGCACCATTCTCTTGAACCTCTCTGCATGTCTAAGTCCTCAACGAACGCAGGTGAGCATCAGAACAAAACTAGGAGCAGGTCCTAACTAAACAGGACAGTAAACCTCCTCTTCTTCCTCACAGAGAACTGCAAAAGGTTCTGCAGTCATTGGCTAAAGTCTTGGCCTTGACAGTCAGAGAAATACTGAATCTATCCTCAATCCAAGTGTGGACTGCCTGCTCATAATTCAAAGTTGAACTGACCTACTGATTCATCCATATCACATCATGCAAAGTTGTGAGCAATTGTGGGATAAATCTAAACGAAATCCTGGGAGCAATTACATGTTAATTTTAATTGACTACAAATGATTCAAAATGCATCTTTTGAGATTATATCAGAATAAACAGACGGGGCAAGAGAGTGAGCATCAAATCGTCTGGGAAGAGTATTGGGTCTCATATCCCATATGGCCTCTTGGCCAACTACCGATGCCAGACAGATCTTGCTCGCTCTGAATACAGCCTACATGACTGGGATAAAGTGACAGAATACTCTTACCTTAATGGGAGGTACCTCTTAAATCATAGTCACCATATCCCTCTGAAATGACACAATGCTAGTACTGTTAAATAAACCAAACAACCAGCAGACAACACTCAGATTTAACCAAGTGAGCTAGTATAGCATACAACCCTGCAATCAATTACTAGCTATCATCAACCATCTGTTTCCCTGTATCCTGGAGTGCATACAGAATCAACCTTACACACTAGATAAGGGTATATTGTAGATGCAAACCCTCCCCTCTTAGTATGATGGCGTCTAGAACCTAGCTAGAGTAAGAAACGTCAGAATACCTGAGAAACATCTTCCAGCAGCCTGAGAATTTGAGTGTAAGGAGCAATTAAGACATCTACTTAGTAACTTTTACTTCTCATGGAAACATCTTCCTGCATATTCCTCACCTTTAGAATGAGTTCCAAAGCAACATATGTAATGAGTGAATAAGTAGTACCAATTAACCAAGTAAGTTATGCAGTAACTCTGGCAAAGTACATGTCACTGCGTGTTTGGGCTGTGGGAAGTAATGTTTACCAAAGGTATGCAGAAACGACTGCCTAGTGATCTGTCCAATGTTAGCCACCAGAATGCCTCTGGTGACAGCCATGTTAGGAGTAATGGCTCTAGTATAGTCAGTTATGAATTGTGAGAAAGTGCCATCTTTCTTGCATGGTATGCCCCCACGTTTTGCTGAATTGCTGAATGTACTTTGACTGAGTGTGCCCTGGACTCCTGCCAATCAGGTGCCCAGGGCCTATGTTCCTTCCCTAAAACCTAAAACCCAAATTGGCAAACCCTGGCCACATGTTAGCCCCTGGTAAATGGTACCCTAGGTACCCAGGGCCTTGTGACCAGGGAAGGCCTCTAAGGGCTGCAGCACTTATTGTGCCACCCTTAGGGGCCCTGTACCCTAACACAAACACACTGCCCTTGCAGGCTGAGTGTCTGGGTACAAGACAAAACAAAAAGTCAACATGGCACACATACCTGTGTGCCATGCCCACTACCTACACTGCCCTGGCATACATCAGCCACCCCTCTAGCTGGGTGCCCTATGCCAGTGGTGTGGGCACAGGAGCATGAGCCCTGTGCCCCTACAGTACCCAGGTCCGTTCCAGGGCACTGTAAGTGCAGTGTTGCCATTTAAGAGTATATGGTGCTGGAAGCTCGTCAAACACAAACTCCACAGCACCATAATGGCAACACTGAAGACTGAGATGTTTGGTATCAAACTTCTCAGCACATTAAACCCGCACTGATGCCAGTGTGGGATTTAATGTACAAAGCACTTGAGAGGGCATCTTAGAGATGCCCCCTGAAACCTAACCTACAATCCACATCTTGTCTGAGGGGCTGCCTAGGCTGCCACCCAGCAGACATGTTGCTGGACCCCTGGGTGGAGAGCCCCCGCTCTCCTGGGTCTGCAACAATGCACATACTGGGCGAGGTGCTAGGTCTCCTCCCCCAGGATGGGCAGGGAGAAGCTTCAAAGGCATGCCGCCTTTGTGAGCTTCTCCAGGCCACTTGCTGTACTCAGCAACTGGCCCCCACCGGTTCTGACCCCCACTCTAGCGGGAAGCCTGGCCGGGAACCCCAAGTAAGGACAAGGGATGTGCCAGCCCTGCCAACCCCACCCCTCAGGTGGGGGAGGCGAGGTGAAGGACATCTCCGGGCCTTCGCCATCTTGAAGATGGGGAGCCCTACCCAATCAGGACTAGGCCACTGCCCCCCTCCCACAGGAGAGTGGCAGGATAGGGGGTGTACCCACCCCAGGACAGGGACCCAGTGGTCCCTGCCCTTTACCCACCTGTAAACGCCCCTAAATGTTGTATTTAGGGGCACCCTGAACCTTCCTTCCTCAAATTCCAGATTCGAAAACAGCAAAGAAGATCAAGAGGAAGGAAGACCTGCCATGCAGCTGCTAAGAAGAGGAAGACACCAACTGCTTTGGCCCCAGCCCTACCGACCTGTCGACCCTCAAACCTGCTCCTGGTAAATCCCGGCACCTCCTGTGGCCAGCAACCTCACAAACCCCGGAAGAACCTGGCTACCTTGTGACTATGAGCACCTGGGACTCCCACGAGCAGTGGCTCTGCTCAAAGCAAGTACCTAACCCCTGGCATCAGCCCGGAACCGCAAACCCTGCACACTCTGCACCCGCCAAGCCTGGCCTGTGCCGGAGTGGACAAAGACTCCGAGGACGTCCCCATGGCGACTGTGAACCCGAATCCAGCACCCAAGGACCCACCTCGACGCTCCTTACAACGCCTGCAGCCTCAGAACCAGGGACCCCCCCCTCAACCGCGATCAACAGAGGGTAAGATTTCCCGACACCAAAAGGCACCCCTGCACCCGGCGCCCTGCGGCCCCCTGTGCCTGACTCCTGGGTACCTACCTATCCTCCAACTACCCAACTTACCTCTCAAAGTGGTGGTGGCACCTGAAGAATCTTCGTCCCCGAGCTTGCAGCCTTTGTTCGTCCTTGAGCTTTCCCATAGCAATCCATTGAGCGCCCGAAGGCTCAAAAGCACCCTGCACCCAGCCGCCCGTGTGGTCCTGGCAGTGCAACTTCTACTTCTACCTACTTCCCCATTTGCCCTGACCAAGTGACCAGGAGCCCAGCTCCCACAGTCGCGTGGCCCGCTAGTCAGCAGCCACCAACCAAGGGCCCCCTGCCTCCCGTAGGATAACATTGGGCCTAACTCACTCTGCACCCGGCCGCCCCAGTGCCGCTGAGGGTGTAACAACTGTACCTACCTGACCCTGGGAGACCACTGAGTCTATGCCCAGAACCTCAACTCTGCCTGTCGAGTACTTCCCCAAAAGCAGATAACTCACTTTTCTTCCATAAGGTAACATTGACTGGTTTCTTCTGAAATTTCATCTATGTGTGGAGTTTCTAAACTTTAAAATATTCACCTAAAATCAACCGAGTAACGAGAACGGAAATACTCACCTGCTATTAGGAGAGATCCCAGTGCCGGATCTTGGTGCCCAGCACTGACCCTGAAAAGTACTTACGACCGTACTTACCACTAACTCAATTTTCTCCCATAGGAAACCATTGACTGTTTTTCTGTGAAATTTCTTCTGTCGATTTTTGCAAACTACAAATATTCTTTAAAAATCATACCAACTGTGAAAACGTAATTACTTACCTGTTTTAGATAGATGTCCCAGTACTGAGCTTAGGAGCCCAGCACTGGATTACAAGAGTAAGGAGAACATACTTTACCATAACTTGAATTTTCTTCCATAGGAAACCATTGACTGGTTTTCTATTAATTTTCTTCTAAGTGTCGATTTTGCAAACTTATAAATATTCCTTAAAAATCGCCTGTATAACTTAAACGCAGGTTCTCAACTGCTTACAGGTGGTACACTAGTGCTGGATCTAGGATCCAACACTGACCTAGAAAAAGTAACCATAACCCCACTTACCTGCTAAGTGAATTTCCTTCCATAGGATACCATTGGTAATTTGATTCGAAAAAGTTTCCAAGTGTCAACTTTTAAAATAGCAAAATATTGTTTAAAAATCACAACAGTAACTAAAACGAATTTACTCACTTGTTTCCAAGAACTGTCCCATGACTGAATTTAGGATCCAGTCCTGGAGTTAGAAAAGTAATCCTGAAAGTAATCAATTGCACATAACTTAAAATTCCCATTGAGCTCAATGTATTATTGTGTTTGAAATTGTGTTGCCTATTGCAACAAACTGTAACTATTACCTGCAAAAGTCAATTGCCTATTGCAAAATAATTAACTAAAACATCTCATTCTGAGAAAGTATATTTTGATACCTATTGTTGGTTCTAAAATAAAACAACCATATATTTGTTTATATAAACCATTGGCCTAGAGTTCAGTTCTTGAATGTGTGAGACCATTTGCTGACTGCTGTGTACAACAAACTGTCCTCTGATACTGCCTTACTGCTCGACCAAGCTACCACTTTAGAGAGTAAAGTTATATCTAACTTTAGCCTCTGCCAAACCTTTGAGAACTGTGGACTCTGTACACACTGTACCTATTTGCGAACAGTATATACAGAGCCACTTTCCTACATGAATGCCCTCCAAAACATCATTCTTGACCAACATGTAGCACATCTTGCTACATAGATACTTAGACACCCCAGACTAAATTATGTATTTGGTCACCACCTTGTCTTTCTTAGCTCCATAAAGAGCTGATCTTTACTGTCAAGTATTGTCAATGTTGATGGAGCCAGCATGCTGGGGTCCCCTCTAAGCAGCCTCTCCTCTTCTTTGGTGGGATGAGGGGGGGAGGAGGGGAGGATAGAAGAATGACAGACTCAGACTGGGCCACTTAAAAGGCACAAACCGCTTTGGGCAAAAAGGCTGGGTGGACATGCAGGACCAAAATGTTCAGGTAAAACAAAAGGTGGACTTTAAAAGCTGAAATGGTTACTGCTACTAACAAAATTGTCTTCAAAGTATGAAGTAGAACTGGACAACTGTGTTTTGACTCAAAATAAGATGCCATCAAGAAAGCCAACTCGAGACTCAAATCCCACTTAGGAACAATAAACGGACGGGAGGGAAACAAGCAGAGTAAACCTTTCAGAAAACGAGCTACTAAAGGGGACCTGAACAATAATGAATAATCTAGGAGACACATGAAAACCGAAAGGCAGTCAAGTAACCCTGGATTGATGCCTCTGTCAGCCCTCCTGTGCAAAACACAGGACATCAGGAAAGCATGATTTAAAACTACTGAAGCCTTCTGACCTACACTATTGTAGAAGATTGTTCCAGTGAAACACACAAATGGACTCGTACAGTTTCATGCATTTCTGACATCTGCAACTTCATAAAGTGAATGAAAGGGTTCGAGCTGGCAACACTCAATCTCCAAACATGCAGCTACAGTGTTTTGGGACGGGGTGGATGACAAGATCCACTGCTGCATAAGCAGGTTTGCCCTGTGTAGGAGAGAAAGGGGTGGCCGAGTACCAACAGGTCAACGTTCCACATCTTCATTGCCCAATCCAGGGTGATTGAGATAGCTGTGCTTGATCCTCCCGTAACTTAGGAAGGACATCTGAGAGAAGCAGAACTGGAGGAAATGCACACAGCAGGCCCTAAGACCAGCTGAAATAGATGGTTTCCCTCAAGGAACCCTTTGAGGGATATCGAATGTAAAAACACAAGGACACATCCTTTCTGTGCCATGGCAAAGAGGTTCAAGTATGGAAACTGCAATCTGGAGAAGATCACCTCTAGCACTTCAGGGTGTGGCTTCACTCGTCATTGTCCACCAAGAAATGAGGGGGAGTGTCCACTTTCATATTGAGACAGCCTGTGAAATGGGCAAAAGTCAGGAAAATGTCCTTTCGCTGCACCCACTGCCACAGGTAAACTGGCAACCAACACAGGATCTACGATCCTACCCTCTCTCTTTCTGTTGATACTAACAATTGTGGTGGGCATGGGAACAAGATCTGGATGGAACTCCTAGATACCGAAGAAAGGGAACACCTGTAAGGCAAGGCGTACTGCCCACAGCTCTAGCACATTTCTATGCAGACACAGCTCCAAGGACCCAAGGTCTCATGTCATCATGCTGCCCAGATAAGAACATGAGCCCAGAGAGCAGGCCTCTGTGACCTTTGTAGACTGGGTGGAGGAATGAATGGCCACACCACCTCAAACCTGTAAGGGGCCACCCACAAGTGCATATCTGGGGGAACCAACTGGAAGATCTGCACTTGAGCTGAGGACTTCCTTTGTTTGGAAGCCATTGCCCCAGCAGGCACCACTGCAAGTTCCTCAGCAGCCATCTGGGATGCGGAACCAGCAGGATTCACTAGACCATGAGACCAATGAGACATAAGATGTGTAGGCCTGGGAGATGTACTGCGGGTCATGTCTAGTATCACACTTATGACAGTTGCAGTGAGGCAGACTTGGTAAAGTCATGGGAAAGAGTCATTGTGTACCAAAGATGCTCCTAAACAGCATCACCAACTCTACCTTCACCAGCCAGTTGTCCAAGTATTTAAATATGTTAACAACCAACAGGTACAGTGAAGCCAACTCAACCACCAGCACTTCTCTGAAAACAAAAGGCGTGTCATCAGCCCAAACAGCTAGACTGCAAACTAGTAGCGCTGGGACCCCACAGTGAACCTGAACTAATCCCTGGGAACACGGAGAATTGGAAAATGGATGAAGGTGTTCTGGCGGTCCAGGGAAGCCAACCATTGCCCAGCGTTCAGGGCCAGTAGAAGTTGACTAAGAGACAGCATTTTTAACTTTCCTGCCCAAGTGCAGAAAGGGGAGAGCCAAGATGGGTTTCAGACCTCTGTTCTTTTTAGGACCAAGAGGTAATGTGAGACAAATGTCATACCACTTCTATGGCCCTTTTGTTCAGCATGGCAAGGACATCTGCCTTCAGAATCGAGGCACAAGACAGGGAGCACATCCTGGCAGAGCAACAAAGGGGCTAGTCAGCAATGGTACGATGTATCCCATGCAAATCTACCCCCCCCCCCCCCAGGAAGTTGGTGGTGCAAGTGGATATGAAAAGTCAGAGAGGTTTTGATGTAGCAGATCTGTCAGAGGATGGAGGGGACTGAGAGTATTATCTCTACTGGGACTGTTGAGCCCAGGAGTAGCCAATTAATTTTCTGTATTTCTGATGGAACAACCTTGCAGGCATGACAAGGAACACTGACTGGCCTTTTTAAGTGCTCCAGGAAGATAGTTCCCCATCAGGAGACTTGCCCATAGGGGATCGGTTATGCTTTGGCATGTTCCTCCGAGTCTTGAACAACAATAACTTGGCCTCCCATTCACTGTTAGCCTTCAGGTACAAAAGGAAACACAAATCATGATAATAATAATAATAATAATCTTTATTCAGCGGTAATCACATCACAGCTTTAAACGAAACCGGAAAAAAAACCAGTAACAAATTCATTTAGAATAAAATGTCCCGTAATGTTCAAAATCGCAAAAGTCCTTATATCCATCAGTCATAGAATTTTTTGATCTTAAGACAGCTCTCAGAAAGTTTGTTACAACAAAAAGCGTGCGAACATTAGGCAGGAGTTGCAAATACAATAGGGCTACACAAGCGTGCCTAAATCTCATTTCTTTTAAGCAATCATCTAGGATAAGTACAATATTCACATAAAAACACAAAATGTAGGGTATCCTCTGGAGACTTATTGTCGCAGCCCAGAGGGACCTCTATCTACTACATGTAAAACAAAGCCAGCCGGGGATGCCAATAGATGGTGGAGAAGAATTAGTCTAAAACGAGTAATTCAAAATCTGTAATAGGCACTAGTTAAAATGTATAAATAAGTATGCCCTGTACAGATTTAACTAAAACATGCCTTCTTACCATAAGTTTACTAAGCTCCATACCCTCACAGCAGGACATAGCGTTTTTAAAAACAATTATTTGACCAATTTCTTGTCCTGGGGCTTTACTGTATTGTGTCTTAGGAAAATGTCTGCTCTTCCTAACGCCGTGAGGGTCTCCTTGACATACCTTTACCATGGGATTTTGAATGTTTGGTCAAGTGAAAGGAAGTCCAAGATTACTGATCGGTTAAAAGCTGCCTCCTCACTTGGCCAGATCTTCACCCAGCACAACAAAGGCTTGACTGCCACCAAATCAGTTATGTACTAAATACCTATTTCGTCATGTACAGAGTACGAGAGGGTACCCTGGGGGACTTCCAAAATATGTCCTAAATATTTATTTTGTGCATTCTGTAATTTGTTAACCACTATGTACCCCCAAACCTCGCTTCAGTACAGAGCCTTAGAAGGCAAAAAGACGGGTAGAGCTTTAAAACACCCCCGGCGACCATGTGCCTAATCTGTGGGCGTAATTTGCAATAGGTCCCATCGATTTTTTCATGCCCAATAGCTTCCCCTCCTGCATGTGTTTCCAATTTAATTTGGCATCAAAAAGGATTCAAACGTATGAGAAAGCCGGGACCTTGACTAAACTATGTGAACCTGCCTTGTAGGTCTTAGGTCTGGTCGCCTGATAACCTAATTCCATGACAAACGATTTTGTAAAATTAGGAGACAGGTCCAGCCCATTCATAAAAGAAACAAACCCATCTATTAGGACCTGCAGGGCCATCGGTGTGCACGCCATCAACACTGCGTCGTTGAGGGAGGAGCCTAGCGCGCAACCAAGATGGCCGCGTAGGTGCGAGGCTCCCGAGGACCTCCGCGACCTCCTGAATTAATCCTGGCGATATCCTGTCCTTGTTGAGGGGACTGTGTTGGGGAACCGGAGCTGAGGCGCCACCCGTTTTTTGGGCTCGAATCGGACCCCGGACGCCGGTGGGAGCATCGATCGAAGGTTGCGGCCTTCTCCTCGCCGGCCCCCCGGATTGGAGTAGTGGGGCGATCCGGGGACAAAGTGAATAATAGCGGCGAACGGGGCTGGGCGACTGGCGTACCCCGCACTTTCACTTTCGCTTTTGCGCCCTCCTAGCTCTCAGGCGGGGTCGGACTGCGGAGCGGGGTGCGGTGGTGTGGCCTTGTCCAGGAGCCCGGCTGACCCGCCGGCGGTGGGTTGACCCGCGGTTCGGTGGTCGCCCCTGCCCCCCCCCTGGCACCCGTGACTTGGTATAGCGGCCCGTTTGGGGAGTTTGGCACGACGGTGGAAGAGCTAGCATGTCCACCAAACAAGATGGCGACCGGGCGAAGGTGAAGACGACCCGCCGTGGCACGGCGCACCAGGCCAACAGTATGGACCGCTACACGCTCCAGAAGGGTTCTCCGGAGACATCGCGTGCATCCCCGGTGGGCCCGACGGAGGCGTCCGCCCATCCGGTGGATCTGACCCTCCGGGACGTCATGGGCGCCATCGCAGAGATGAAGGCCTCGGTGGACCAGCGTTTCGACACCTTAGCGCAAAAAATAGACTCGGTCCTGGTGGATGTGAGCCTTGTGAGGGCAGACTTGTCCAAAACAAACGACCGAGTCGACTCCCTGGCCCACACCGCAACGAGCCTCACGACAGACGTGGTGGCCCTCCAGAAGGAGGTGCGCCGGCTTGGCCAGGCGAGCGCCCTGATGGACCGGCGACTGGAGGACTCCGAGGGTCGGGCCCGGAGGAATAATGTCCGTATTGTGGGGGTGCCGGAGGGACGAGAGGCGGAGGCGGCGGATCTTTTCGTGGAAGAGTTGATCCTGACCCATCTCCAGCCCCGGGGGCTGAGTAAGCTTTTTGCGGTGGAGCGTGCTCACCGGGTCCCCGGGGGCAGACCTAAGACTGGTGCCCCGCCGCGGCCTCTCATTGCCCGGATTTTTAATTTTCGGGACAGAGATGCTATCCTCCAGACCTCCAGACAACAGGGACCGGTCAAGCTTGACAACATGGAGGTACATTTCTACCCAGACTTTACCCCGGCGGTCCAGAAGCAGCGACAGAGCTTTCTTGGTGTTAAACGTCGCCTAAGGGCCTGAACCTCAAGTACTCAATGCTCTTTCCAGCTAAGCTGAGGGTAGAGGTGGATGGTCGCACGCACTTCTTCGACCGGCCCGAGGCGGCGGGGGACTGGCTGGACACTCTGCCTGGAGATCGGGGCCGGGGGGGCGGGGGGGGCGCGGCTGGCGGGGAGGGCCCGCCGGATCAGAATTGAGGGGTGACTGAATAGGCCTTGCTCTGGACGTTGTTCCTTCACCATTTATTGATTGCGTATGTTCCCCTCCTATGGAGGTCGTGCGGGGTCTGTTGGGGGCTTCCCTCCTCCTCTGGGGGACTAGTTAGTATTTTAGCTATGGGGCGACAGGCACACTGCACTTTGGGGGGGCTGTCTGGGCTCATGCAGGGGTGCAGGGAGGGGGGAGTTTTGTTGGGACCGGGGGGTGGGGGGGGTGTGTTGTTTGTTAGCACCGCAGGGCAAACCCGCTGCTATGTTGTTGTTTTTAGGATGCTCGATGGGGGACGACCGATTGTTTCGACGTATGATGGGGGGTAGGGATTTGACTGTGTTGTCATGGAATGTTAACGGCCTGGGGGATAGGATTAAGCGTGGTGTGGTCCTGCAGTACTTAAAACGTATTTCACCAGATGTTGTCTTCCTGCAGGAGACGCACCTTATAGGTAACTCCTTTTATGCAATGAACCGGCGGGGATATCGTTTAGCGGCCCATTCCGGCTTCACCTCGGGCTCGCGGGGGGTGGGTATTATGATCAAGAACTCGCTCCCGTTGGAGATTGATGAGGTGCGCCATGATGAGAGGGGACGCTACACGGTTCTGGTGGGAAGAATGGAGGGTAGAGTGTTTATCTTTATATCAGTGTACGTCCCGCCTGGGTTACAAGCCACCACATTCGCGGACCTGGGGCGCCTCCTTCTGGACCTTCCGAGTGGCCTGCTGGTGGTTGGAGGGGATTTTAATGCGGTAGCCTCTGGGTCGATGGATCGCCATCCCCCTAGGGACCTCCCCCGGGCACAGGCGTGGCTGCCCGGCCTTCTGGACACGCTGGGCCTGGTGGATTGCTGGCGATTAAAGCATCCTGCATTGCGACAGTACACCTTCCACTCGGGTGCCCATGGTAGCCTCTCGCGGCTTGATTACATCCTTGTCCCGGCGGCCCATGCAGGGAGGGTGGGGGAGGTGCGCCATCTGGCACGGGGTATCTCAGACCACTCCCCATTGTTGTTGCATTTCGATGTCTTCCCGAGGGGGGATGGCAGGGTGGCCCCAATCAATGCATGGTATTTGCGTGACCCCACCATTCGTGCCGATTTGATTAAATCCTTACAGCGATATTTCGATGAGAATGTGGGGTCGGTCTCTTCGGCCATCTCCCTGTGGGAGGCTTTCAAGGTAGTCCTTAGAGGGGAGGCCCTCTCCTTTATCTCCCATGCCCGGCGGCGCGAGCGGGAGGAGGTGACCCGGGTAGAGGCCGAGATTGCAGAACTGGAGGGTGACCTGGGGAGCGGGGTAACAGACGACAAGTTGCATGTTCTACACCTAAAGCAGGCGGCCTATCGGGCCCTCGTCACGGAGGCGGCCAGGGGCCTCAGTAGAGAGCAGCAGGGGCGATTGTATGATGTGGGTGATAAGGCTGGCAAATTGATTGCGTGGTTGGATAAGAGGGAGAGAGCGAGCCGCGTGGTGCCTTTGATTGAGAGTGTTGATGGTGCGTGTGTCACTGAGCCGGAAGCCATTGTCTCCTGCTTCGCGGATTATTTCCGCGAAGTCTACTCCCCGGTTTCCCCCTGCTCGGAGGCAGATTCCCATGCCCTGCTTCGGGACATCGCACTGCCCTCCCTAACGGTGGAGGACAGGGATTCGCTGGACGCCCCTCCCACCTCGGACGAAATTGCCTTGGCTATTCGCTCGGTTGCATCCGGCAAGGCCATGGGCCCCAATGGTATTCCCATCGAGCTCTACAAGCTACGCCCGGATGTGTTGGCGCCCCACCTGCGCGCGATGTTCCTGGCGGCCCACTCGCGGGGTTCCCTCCCGCCGGACCAGCGTCTGGCCACAATTGTCGTGATCCGTAAGGAGGGGAAGCCCCGTGAACGGGTCACATCCTATAGGCCGATTTCGCTTTTGAACGCGGAGCCCAAAATCCTCGCCAAGGTGTTGGCCAACAGGTTGGTTGGCGTGGTGGGCGATTTGGTCCACCAAGACCAATCTGGCTTTATACCGCACCGCAACACGGCGCTCAATCTGCGGCGCTTGCACGGGGTGCTCGCGCGTGTCCCATTTGTGCGGGAGCCGGCCATCTTGGCGTCCTTGGACGCCACCATGGCGTTCGATACGCTTGAATGGCCATACATCTGGGCGATGCTGGCGAAATTCGGGTTTGGCCCGGGTTTCATTAGCTGGGTCAAATTGCTATATTCGGGCCCCTTGGCGCAGGTGGTAGTGAATGGGCGAGTCTCGGCCCCATTCGCGCTGGGGAGGGGTACGCGACAGGGTTGCCCCCTGTCGCCTCTCCTGTTTGCCCTGGCCCTGGAGCCCCTGGCGGAGTGGCTGCGGTGGCACCCTTCTATCCGTGGTCTCCGCTGGACCCCCGAGCATGAGGACCGTGTGTCCCTCTATGCTGACGATATCCTTCTGTATCTCGCCTCCCCGCGTAAATCACTGATCGTCCTGGTTGATGTTTTGCGCTCATTCGGTCGCAACTCAGGCCTGGTCATCAACTGGGCGAAATCCTGTGTCTATGTGCTTTCCGGGGAGGCTCCGGCCCTACCACGGGACTGTCCGATCCAGATTGCCTCCCAAGGTTTTCGGTACCTGGGTATCTATATCACTCTTGACCCGGAGGCCCGCTATGAGCGGAATTTGCTACCCCCCCTCCGGCGCTTGAGGGAGGACGTGGTGCGCTGGCGGCGTCTGCCGCTCTCGCCTCTCGGCCGAGCGGCCTTGTTTAAAATGATGTCCCTGCCACGCTTCCTCTACGCCCTCCAGAATACTATGGACTTGGTCCCGGCACGCTATTTCCGTGAGGTGGAGGGCCTCCAGCGGCGCCTGTTCTGGGACGGGAGGCCGCGCATTGCTCTGGCTAAATTGACGCTCCCGTGGTACGATGGGGGGGTCGCCCTCCCTGACATTAAACGGTATTACTGGGCCTCCCAACTAGCTGCAATTAATCATGGCCTTTACGGGCCCGCCTTGAACCCGGCATTTGAGATGGATAAGATGCTCCTGCCCGGTGGCGATTACAATCGAGCGCTCTACGCTGGCGCGCCCGACTCCCGTTTGACGGGACCGACGCGTGTCATGGTGCGTGTCTGGCACGCGGCTAATGCAGCTATGGGGTGGAAGGACCGTTTGACCCGGGCGTCACCGCTGTATGCGTCTGAGAGGTTGGGCTCCCTGTGGACGTCGAAGGGCTTCGAGAAGTGGGACACGATCGGAATCAGCACGGTGGGAGATCTCTGGACGAGGGGGGGATTCAAAACTTTTGAGACGCTGCAGGCGGAGTTCCAGCTGCAGGGCAGTGAGTACTTTCGGTACCTACAGGTCCGCCATGCGCTGGGCTCCGTCTTCCCGGATGTCGCATCCATTCCGGAGTCTTCCCCCCTGGAGGACAGAGTCCTAGATGGCCATGTCCCGGACAGCACGATCTCCCTCATATACAAAAAACTGATCAACGATAGATCGTGCCTGCTGACTAGTCTCCGCGTGGCTTGGGTTGCCGACGGGCTGGAGCTGGACGACGAGGATTGGATTTCCGCGGTGGCCTCTCCGAAAGAGGTGGCCATCCCGGCTCGCCTTCGTTTCGTCCAGCTCAAGATCCTTCACCGGGTTTACGTGACGGGGCCAAGGCTTCTGCGTATGGGTTTCGCTGGTGACGGAATGTGTAAGCGTGGCTGTGGTGCGTTGGCGACTTTCATGCATATACTGTGGGAGTGCCCGAAGGTGGAGCGATTCTGGCGTGGTGTGCATGAGGTCCTGCGTGTGGTTACGCGTGTCGCGCTGCTGCCTGAAGCGAGGAGATGCTTGCTGAATGTATGGGAACCGAATGACTATTCGGTCCCGCAGACGCGGTGGGTGACTCTGGGATACATGATAGCCAAGCGCGACATTGCTCAATTGTGGGGATCCCAGAGGCCCCCTGCGGTGTCGGCCTGGAAAGAGCATATGGATTGGTGTATGTTTCGTGAAAAGGTGGTGTATGTGGCGAGAGGTAAGCCTGGGGCGTGGGTGAAACTCTGGGGCCCCTGGAACGCCTACCGCGGGGGTATTTGTGAGCCACCACTGCTACCGGCTGCCTCGCCTGCTCCGTCTCCCTAGACGGCCCCCCTCCCTCGGCCGCGGGCGCGCGGTCCCCCAGTCCCTGAACTATTCCCATTCCCCTCTCCAGAGTTCTACTGCTGGTTTGGATCCCCCACTTATGGAGCACGTGCTGTCACCTTGGATCGCGGGTTGCCTTGCGGGTGTGGTTTTTTGGTGTTGTTTTGTTTCATGAAAAGGGAACCGTACTGTGGGCTTGGAGCTGTGTGGCCTGCACCATTGATTACTCCTGTTTCACTGCTCTGCACTGCCGAGAGACTTTTACTGTATGTATGCAATATGCTTTTGTCATTCTAGCGGCCGGCCGGATGGTTGTAGGCCCATACCTGTAACTTTTACACACTGCAATAAACGGTTTCAAAAAAAAAAAAAAAAAAAAAAAAAAAAAAAAAAAAACACTGCGTCGTCCACGTACAACAGGACAGGCGCTGGTCTCCTGCCTATTCTGAGAGTGTCAGCCTGTAAAGCTATCAGGGCGGATTCTGAACCATTGATATATAACGTAAAAAAAAAAGGGGCAAGAAAACACCCTTGGCGAACCCCTCTAGAACATTTTAAATAATCAGTGAGTCCCCTTTCTTGAGTGTATCTAACTGCAGCGATGGTATGGGCATGTTGTTAATACATTTATCATGAGCTGTGGTGTTCTGGTCAGATCTAGGACACCCCATACAGATGTGGTGAGGATCTAACAAAATACAAAGAAAGGACTGTGGGGCTTTTTTAGGGAGGGAGGTCCAGCATAAATGCCCCGGAGCAAGTCTACAAAAAAGGTTATGCTGTTCCTCAGAAACCGGAGTCAGAACAAGGGAAATCAGGACCCACCGGACCATGGAGGGTAAAGTTGGAAATCCATATATTGGATTATAATGCCCTCACACACCCAGTTGGGTGTTATGCTTCATCATTTGGGTTTGTCCTCGTCGGGTCGGCGGTGCAATACCGAACGGGCTCCTTATAGTAGGGGCACTTTAGCGAAGATCTTTTTCCAATAGCCATATGGTGAAGTGGTGGTGAGGGGGCAGAAATGTGTAGATGTGTAAGTTGAGAGTGAATCTAAAATAGGGTTGGGAGTACCAGCGACAGCAAATGTCAATCCACGGGTCTCCTACCCTAAGTAAAACCAAACAATAAGGCACTCAACTAAGCTTTATGTGTCAGATTTAAGCATACTTATTGGTGAAAAGGTCAACATGTTTCTCGCTCTATGTATTATCTACCAGCGATTCGTCAGGACCAGAACAGTGAAGACTATCTACACCTTAGAGTTGGTGATGTGGAATCATACTCACATCAACCCCGCAACTATCTATTATTGTACCTGTCAGTACTGGAACTACCTGTGTGGGGAGAAGAAATGACAGCGGTTACAACGGTAGGGTACATGTGTCTATACAATCTCCTTTCCTTTGTGATGCTGACTTGGAATTTTAATCAGTCAACAGTGTCCCGAATAGTGCTCTAATCTTGCATTTGAATATCTGCTGATTTAAAGGACATGTTTAAATCGCCCCACTCTGATATTAGCTCTCCTGTCTCGGTCTGTACCTGTGTTTACGGATTCATCTAGATGGGAGGGGCTAGGATAGGTTTGCAGCGGGGTTAGCACTTGGCATGTTTTTGAGTCGGGATTCGTGTAACATACATTATATTTACTGACTATCAGTGTCCAGCTTGCTAACACTAACATGTTTCCTTTTTGGAAATCTTGCACCATTTTGTTTCCAAAATCTGCCACAAAATTGGTTTAGTTTGTCGTTATAAATATCGCACCAGCCAATGTTTATGAAGTCAGTGGGGGGTTATTTTGTATAGTCTATGAGAAAAACAAAGATTTAAATAGGAACAAAACAAATCAAGGCACTTTACTTGGTGATAAACAAATGATTAATATGCGCTGAAACCCGATTTCCACATATTATCGTTTTTGCACTATATAGTTTACCAGTAAAACTGCATGTCCATGCAGATTTTGTGGTGATTTCAAGAGGAGATGTGCTGGCTGTAAATTACAGTGCTCCGCCACACCAGTGCTCAGCCACACCAGTGCTTCAAAACGCACCACCAGCTACATACCACACCCATACCACTCTCCCGCATTGAAAAACGTTATTGTTCGATTAATTATTGTATATTTGCTCTTATTAAATTATTTTATCCATGTAATTGTTTTGGGAATTTTAATTTATTTATTGGTTCTGTTATTTGGGTCAGTTTACTATACACCTCACACATTTTCTGTGGAGACGTCTGATATGGTCATTGCTGACAAAGCGAGCATTGGCTAACCTCGCTGAAACCCGTTTATGTTTATTGGGTTTTCTCTGTGTGGTTTTTCTCTCCCTCGTAGCCCTGCAGCTAGATCCCCACGACTATACATAGCTTCCTACAAAAGAGTAAGGGCTCCGGTTTGGAAGGCAGCTCTCAAGGCTGGTAGATTTGCTGACATGTGTTTGAGGTCATTCTCAGAAGATGCTATGTTGATTTACTACCACAATATCTTGTGCATTAGTTTTCCATCACATCGTGTCACACTAATTGAGGCTATTGTGACAGCTTTTGCAAGCATTGGCATAGCCAATAGGTCTCACCTTTGGGAACTTATAAGTGTTTAACCATGCAACGGTTAATGTTGGTGCACCAAGGATATTGTGCTGCACAACTTAATACTTATAAGGTCCCAAAAGCGAGACCTATTGGCTATGACAATGCTTGTTTGTAGAGGATCTAACAAAGACATATGCCTGATGAACTTAAGACATGGCTTGTACCCTGAAACATTTCAAGGAGACATTTGACTTACTTGCTGTTGAAGTTGGGAGACATTTTACAAGTGAAGCACAAAGAGAGAGCTACGGACTGCATCAACAAGGCCCCCAGAAACAGGAAACAGGAAACTAATTCAGCATACATGTTAGTGTTTATTATATGCCTGCGACATCATGTCCAATAGACAGGTTTTAAACGCATGGTATCGCCTGACCTACTGCTGGCGAGAAATATTTTGTGGAACAATGCAACACCTAAAGGTGAAGAATCTCCAGGAAGATGTATCCATTAGAACGCGAATGTAAGCAGACCTACAGTCGGAGACAAATTCCCCCACACGTAAGGCATGCACTGTATGCTGAAAACTGTCAAAGTAAATAACAATACACTTTAGTGTGAAAGATGCCACTAATACCAGCTCTCAATGAACAAAGTGATGAACGTAGGTGAGTCTTGCCATCAGTGACGAAGACAGTGTGGAAGGGCCCTTGTACAAAGAAGGAAATGTAACCCGTCCTCCTCCCCGGGCCTGTTTGAACTGTGAAATACAACAGTAATCAGAGTTCAGTGCCCACCCTCCCAGCCCGGTGGCACTGCACTTACGGCATCAGTGAAAGCTACGCTCCTGCTTGCAATCTCCCTTCCTAGGAGATTTGGCGCCAACACCAAAGAAAGGCATTGCTCACTCTGATGTGAATGATTAAATGTCGTCCTCCTCGCTCTAGCTATGGCGTGGTATAAAGGGTATAATCATGGAAAGCGTGGTCAACGCATTTAGCAAAGCAGTAAGTACTAAAACTAAGAACAGGCGGGATTATTTATAGAGCACTGGTGGTTTTGTACAACAGTGCTCGGGTTTGCAGAAAGGCCTTCATTTCGACACACTGGCAGTAAGGTACACTCTGTTTCCAATGGGCCTAAACCTTTTAATCAAGTATTTTTCGCATGACCTTTTGAATTTCGTGAGATGCGGCTGTGGATCCTACAATTAAGGTTGCATAAATCATTCACAAACACAGCGTCCACAAAGCTCCATGAACGAGACGCGATAACAACATTAACACGTTATTTCTAAAGCGGAACCCCTGAGATTTAGGGTGAATCCGACCCAGATGTCAGCTGCTGCACCTGCACCCGGCCTGTGTTCTGGGTCACAGCTCCACAATACATTTCTGATTTACTAACACCTCTGAACGCATGGCAGTGAACAACTGCTTTGTAAGACATATGAAGCACACACGTTTCCCGAAAATTAGGTCTTTTCCTGTTTAACTGGATTTTTCAAAACATATTTCTTTATTGGTTTTCGTTACATGTACATTTCACAAAAAGTAATGCAACCCATTACATATAACAAACATTACTGTTAGAGTCCCCCCCCCCCCCTCTTCCTGGCAATATACCTTTGTAATACAGACTGATCGAGTCATTTTCCCGCCCATAGAGTGGTGAGCTTCCCATGCAGCAGTTTTTTTTTACCCACATACATATTCTTTCCATTACTCGTAGATGTTCCATCCAGAGTGCCCGCAGTTGTGCTCCGTCTCTGTCACTACCTCCCCGTCTTGACAGCAGGTCGAATCGCACCCCTCCGGGTGCTGCGTAGGGTTTGATATGTATTCTCCGTCTCGGTTTCATTCACTAAAAGCAGTGAGTAGTTTTGTCCAAGTTTCCAGATCCTTCGCTAACCCATCGTCCCTGTGGGCCATTCTTATGTCAATCTCCTCAGTTACCGCCCATTTCATCAAGTCCCTTGCTCCTGAGTGAGACAGCGGGAGCCCTTGCTCCCAGCCACCCCAAGGTGATTCGCCTTTTCACTAACAACGCAAGGTGTAGGAATTAGAGGTGCATTTTCCCCCATTTTAGCTTTTTGAGGATTTCCAACAGACAGTGCTACGGTGTAGGTTCAAGGGCAACCCCAATCCCTCCCTGGAGCGAAGCACAACAGCCCGCCCATATATGTGACTAATATGGGTCAACTCCAGGCCAGACGAAGGAAGCCCGCGCTGCCCTGTCCACATCTTTGGCAGGAAGTAGAGCAACCGACCTATAAATTCTGCTTAATTTAATGGGTTTAAGATAAGTGCGGTAAAAATATTTAAAATGTATCAACTTAAATCTAAGGCTGCTAGACGTCCCCCAGACCAACGAGCACGTTGTACCTACCCCAGTCCATATCAATGAGTTTTTCTCCAAGGTCAGTGCACCAGGTGGCTCTGGTCCCCAGATCCTTCCTAGGCCTGTCAGCCTTTAGGGCGCTATACAGCAGTGATATCAGATGTCCACCCTTTCCTATCTTGAGCATCATCTGTAATGTCTCTGTCTGGGTTGAAGCACTAGGGAGCTGTAGTGGTCCAGCCCCACGTGTGTAGGAGGTACAAGTAGACGCTGTAGACGTGGCCAGGTAGAAGTAGATGAAGTTTATTAAGATCTTAGATGTAGATACATTAAGCCCCACCAGGAGCAGCCTTCTAGCTGCTCAGCCCATCTTCCCAACTGTCTCAGTCCCACACAGGCATCCAAGCATTCCACCCACACTAACATTCTACGCGGAACACTGACACTGGCTGAACAGCTAGGTACAGAATGAAGGGAACATATTAACCTGACCTGAGGATACTACATATCCTCTTCCTTTACACTGAAAATTAATAAAACCTAAAATAAACCCAAACTAATAAGCAAACAAATAAATACAGAAATGTACAAAAGATATGAAGAGTCCATAAACCCAGGGATGCATAAAGAAATACACCACGAGAGGGAAAACAGACACACTAAGGAGAAAGGAAAGATGCAAGCATAGATCAACACACTAACACCATCCCCTTCCCTTAATACTGAACAAAGAAAATTTTAAGTAGTGAAATAAAAGCTCACATACAACAAATGAATCTGATACCCAGAGTAGAATCCTACGGGTATAAATGCCTATGGGTAGAACAACACCCAAGGAAGTACTTCTCACGTGAGAAGACTGTGACGACAACCTAAAACGCCACCCCTCATGTGAGGGACACTATGGGACTAAAACCCACGTGAAAAAACATTGTTTGGGACTGACACCCAAACGTACATAATACGTCACATGGGACTAAAACCCACTGACTTGTGGAGCATGTAAATCCGACATGCAGCACCGTGTGGCATCGAAAGATGGCTACCCACACACAAAACAGCGAATACGGAAATGAAGAGACTAAAACCCAACACAAACGTAAAAGGTGGGACTAAAACCCCCATTAAACTTAGTAAATAGGACTGGCACCCATTACTAATTACATAGGTGGGACTCTAACGCCCTATAAATAGGTGGGACTCTAACCCCCTATAACAGAGTAAATGGGACTGACACCCAAACTCATAATAACAAAGGTGGGACAAAAACCCCCTTTAAAAAAAATGGGGCTAAAACCCATTCTTTTTTTTTTGAAAATTCTTTTTATTGGCATTTTGAGGTTTAAACGTACATACAGCGTGTGTCGCAGAGAGAGTTGTGGTACATAGGTATTAGAGTAGACCTCCGTCAACATAGGGAGTACATCAATATCTTGTTCAGTGAGGATGTGGTCTGTGTTGTAGCAGAGCATTGCCAAAGAGGGGAACTGGGGGAGAACTGAACTGGGGTGTGCCATGGGGTGTGTAGTGTTTGAGTGGGCGTACGCGATGGGTCCATTATTGCCTACTCGACAGTGCAGTTGCTGCTCGCTCAGGGGGAGGCGGGTGTGTGGAGTGATGTGGGGGGCCGTTGAGTGTGATAGAGTGACGAAGACGGACCCGACTGGTCCGGTGATGGCACAGGGAGTAGTGGTGGAAGATCCACTGTCTCAGGAGCCTGTATAGCAGAAGGCTGTACCGTGTTGGGGGTCTGGATGGCAGTGGCTGTGGCTTCCGGGGTCTGGGATTGTCTGAATTGGTACAATAGGAGCGCCCATTCTAGGGAAATAGGGATTTTGCGGATACCTTTGGCTTCTTCCGCACGGATTACCTCTTCCTCAGCAGCTGCCCATTTAAGAACCGCTCCTGCCCATGCCGCCAGCGGGGGGCCCGATGGATCACGCCAGTGCATGGCTATACAGCGCTTGGCCAGCAAGTGGGCTAGGGATACAAAGCGCATTGGTATTTTGTGTCGTTTCCTCCGGGGGCTAAAACCCATTCCCATATACATTACTGTGAACGTGGGGTGATGGGACTAAAAACCCACTCCCATCCCTAAGCAGGGATAAAACTATCTAAAGAGGAAATGGGACTAAAGCCCACCCCTATCCCTTAGGCAGGGATAAAAACATTGAAATAAGGGTCATGGGACTAAAAACCCACTCCCATCCCTAAACAGCTAGAAGGCTGCTCAGCCCATCTTCCCAACTGTCTCAGTCCCACACAGGCATCCAAGCATTCTACCCACACTAACATTCTACGCGGAACACTGACACTGGCTGAACAGCTAGGTACAGAATGAAGGGAACATATTAACCTGACCTGAGGATACTACAGGAGCCCCATCTAAATATCCCTGGCGGTCGTCCCCAATATTTAGGTCGAGCCTGGGCAATGCATGCGCTGCTCTGCGAGGCGTGCCGTATTAGAGTATGGACTTGAAGCTCCGCGCACTCTCCGCCCATATTTATTATTGGCTTGTGTCATTGTCCTTCGTAAGTGTCGACTTCTGATCCATTAATAGGGTTATTAGTCCCTCCTTAGTACCGCCTTGTCTTCATTTGTAACCTCCCATGAGGACTGCCCCTTTTACTTCGGTTGTTATACGGTATGTCTTATTTAGTCTGTAAGCACTATTTTCTTTAATGAGTTTTTCCTACTGCAGCACGACATGCTTTCCTGCAACATTCAGCACGCCATGTGCGCTTTCACTTTCCATGCATCCCGGGACAATGACAGACGCTTCTTTGAAATGCAATAGGTCTCGCATGTACAAGAGTTTGAGCTATTGGCAAATGAGAATACCTTTCATTTATGTGCTAATTATCAAAACAGATAAATAAAATTACAATGCCAATAACGCAAACTCTTGCTAATGCGAGACCTATTGCATTGCAAATGCTCGTTTATATTGCAGACACAAGAACGTCTCTCTGGCCTCTTGGAAGAAGATGTAGTTCTCCCCAGAATATAAACTACCCGGTAGTCTGCATCCCGCCGTCTGCAATTGTATAATGGACATGGTATTACTGATATCGTACAACGGCTTTAAGACACATGCTTCCAGGTCTCTAGAGAAGGGGGGCTGCTGCACGACCCTTACCACTACCCGTTTCTATACATGTGTGTTATAATGCACAGAAATGGGTACTCTCCCTCAACTCTGGAGCTCCTCATCAAGGGCATCATCCATGGTGTGTCAGCTCATGTTCCCATTAGCAGCCTCTTCCCCGCTGTCTGTCTTGGTGGCCTATTTTGACGCTTGTAAGCGGTGAGCTGCATAATATTATAGTTGTCTGGGAGTCTCATCCCCCACCCCGCCCTCCTGATCTTATTTAAGAGTATCCAAAATAGGGACGGGGCGTAGCCAGCAACATGGCCGACTAGCTGTGTCGATTGGCAGCTCCGGCAGCCCACAGTGAATCACGCAAGAAATCCCGACCTTACGTAGCCACTTAATACCCACGGGATGCCCTGTTCCACTTGGAGTCGGTTGCAGGCGAGATTTGACCGTGGAAAGAATATTGGAAGCGACGATCCAAAATGGCGGTGTCCCGGGGGTGAAGCGACCCGACCCCTACGGGAGCTGCTGTGCTGGTGAGAAGAGGAGTCCGGGTGTCTCACCCCCCACCCCCCGCATGGTCGACTTTTGATATCTGGCGGTCCACGTCGGCGGAGACCGATCCCAGGCTGGCCCTCCCCCTCCCCCGAGACTCAAGGAGAGACCTGCCGGCGAGGGGGCAGGAGCGATGGCTACCGGAGATAGGAAGACCCCCGAGAGGGTGTGGTGACGTGGCGGAGCGTGAAGAGACCTCTGGCAGCAGTAAAAGATCCGCACCAAGGAAGTCAACACGGTGAGTCGCGGCGCCGGCGGGAGCGCAGCGGCTTCCCTGAGCTCCTGGGCGCCCTGCGTGTCCCGCTAGAAGGAAATTACATCTCCTGATCCCGGTGTGGGAGATTGTGAACTGTAGGAGAGGAACACTGCAGGGCCCCGTCAGGGACTCCCCTTCTGTGGACACCTCGTGTGAAGCCTGAGGCTGCAGGTCCCCTCTACAGAAAGAGGAGCCTCTCGATGATGGCAGAGGAACAGGCCTTGTAGGCCGCGGGAGCAAATACTGCAATGAAAGCCTGAGGGTACAGGGCGGCATCCTTGGAGTAAACGTCCCGATCTGACCCGGTGAGGGAGGAAGAGGACCGGATAAAGGAGGCGGCCAGAGACTGTGACTGCAGTAACCAAGAAGGCCCTGTCCTGCCCCTAGGTGCCAAAGCTGGGGACGTAAGACATGCAGGCATAGAGGAGCCCAACTGGGCAAGTGAAGGAGGAAGGCTGGCGGACGTGGGGGGACCCCTGGAAGAAACACACGTTGTCTCATATTGCTACCCGGGAGAGGAACAATGGGACTGTGATACTGGGCCCAGGAGGAATCCATATTGATAACAAACATAGGAGAGGAGCCCCACATGGGAGTATGTCCCTTCCCCGCCAGAAGAGGTGTGCAGAGTGCTGGTAAGAGAGGCAGTAGTGAAGCAGCAAGGAGGTGAAAGTACGGCCTGCTGGGGGTCAGCTGCTGTAATAGGACCCCCCCTGAGAGTAGTACCCCCTGGATGCTGCCACCCAGCTAGTGCTGCAATACTGGTCAAAGAAGGGGGCCCAATACGCGACGGGACCGAGGCTTGCAGGAGTGACTGGCCATCAGGCGCCTGCCGGTTATCCTTGGTGCCTGCCGCTCGCCTGGGAGAGGCTTTGGGCGCTGATAGCGGGAGAAATCAAATCAAGCGGGCGACAAAGTCCCAGCTGAAGTCTCTGCCCCTGCGGGACTGGTGGTGCGGCTGACACTCGCTGGTTGTCTGAAGCAGATCCTTCTGAAAGAGACAGTATAAGACCTACCACGGATGCCCAGCAATCTTGGAGGCGGGCTCAACGATGGCTAAAGATAAAGAGCCCAAACCTGCGAGGCAGGGGAAACTCGACAGGTATACCAAAGTGATGCCCCCACCGCAGGAAGTAGAGAGTGGGGCCTCTGCTTTACCAGACAATGCAGCTATATTACAGGCCATCCACACCTCAAGAGAGGTACTGGCGGAGAATATGGCAGAGGTGCGAGAAGAGGTGAACCTGTTGCACCAAGACCTGCGTAAGGTCTCAGAAAGAGTAACCCAGGCCGAGCTTCGCATTTCAGAAGTGGAGGATATCTCGCATGGTATGCGGAAAGAGGTCACAGGACTGACCGCCTCACTAAACGAGGTGGCCTGGAGAGTGGACGATGCAGAAAACAAAGCCCGTAGGAATCACCTCAGCTTCGTGGGTTTACCGGAAGGAGCGGAGGGGAGAAACCCAGGACCTTTCCTGATGCCATGGCTTAAGGACTCCCTACCGGGCGCACAATTCTCTGCCTGCTTCATAATTGAAAGAGCTCATAGAATGTCCGGTTTTCACACCCTTCCTCCCGGCCCACTGAGGCCCCTGATTGCACGTTTCCTTAATTTCCAAGATTGCGACCTCATACTCCAAGAGTTACGGAAAAGGGAGAAATCAAATATGCCGATGCCAGGATAATGGTATTTCCAGACTTCTCTTGTGATGTGCAAAAACAGAGGTGGATCTTTGACTCTGTTAGGGCCAAACTGAGAACCGTTAGGATACAATACATGCTGCTGTTTCCCGGCAAAACTCAAAGTCATATTTCAGGGGACAACCCACTTTTTCCAAACGCCGAAGGAGGCGTGGTCCGGGCTTGAGTAGCGTTCCTCCATACGACATGGACAGGCACCGGTGGGGACTTCCCAGAGGAGCTTGCAGGAAAGCTCAGGCACTGCGAGGCCGAAGTGGAAAAGACTGCGCAGATCAACTGAGTCAAGCAGAAAATACACAGGAACACCTCTCCGGGCCAAACAACCCATGCACAGGAAGACACAGATGTCGCATTCCGATAAGGAAACCACACAGGAAACAGAGGGACGGCAACATACTGGGTCACATGACAGCAACACCTCTGGGCCTTGTGACAGAGAGGACTAAGCAGAGGTGGACGGTGATCACCCTCTCCTGCAGGACATTCACCAGCTGGAGGATTTTGGCCCAGAAGCAGTCGCGGCCGAGACTCTGCGACAGCAAACTTCCAAAAGTGGTGAAGAAGGTTGAGATGTTGGGGCTGGATGGCCCCCGAAAGACAGTAAGACACTTTCACAGCATATATCGACAATACACGCTAAGTCCACAAGGCAACACGATCTACACAGACCCTATAGTGTTTAGTTAACAAAATAGGGGTTATTGGGAGGGAGGTTGGGAGACAGACCTCTCAAGCTCAACGTATGCTACAATTGTCATGTTGACCAGTTGGGGAGTAGAGTGGGTAGGGGGACATTGTGTGGAGTCATAGGGAGAGAAGCAAAAAGTCAAGGTATACGTTTGGGGTTCGTTCATTTGAGACATTTGAGTCACTTGAGATACTGACACCAAACAAACACAGGCAATGGGTGAGGGACCTTACTCAGTTATGACATGGAATGTCAATGGCCTAGGCAACAAAATTAAAAGGGGGCTGGTTACCAAACACATCAAAAGACTCAAACCTATTATCATATTCCTGCAAGAAACGCATTTAAGGGGTACACAATGTACCTTCCTAGGGAGGGATGTATATACTACACTTGCACATGCAGGCTTTTCCTCGGGATCCCACGGAGTGGCCATCCTGATGAGGAAATCACCACCACAACATGGGCGGATCTTAGCGGTACGTTCGCTAAGGTGAAAGTAACATGGGGCCGCAGAGAACTTACACTGATTAGTGTATATGCCCCACCCCAGACTACAACAGCAAACATGGGATACAATCGCAGGGATACTGCTGGAATCAGGCCCCTCCACACACATTGTAGGTGGCGACTTCAATGATGTCACGGACCCACAGAGGGACACACTCGTGTGGGTCAAGGGACACGTTCTCCCACCCCATTGGGACAATTCCAGAACACACTTGGCCTGACCGATCTCTGGCGCAGGCACCACCTCGAAGATCGCCCATACTCATACTTCTTGGGAGCCCACAGGGTTTTCTCTTCGCATTGGCGGGGGTGGTTGAGAGAATATAAAAGTTGGAATACCGGGTGAGGGGCATCTTGGATCACTCACCTCTCTGGCTAACAGTGGGTGGAAGACCAATGGGAAACAGGCAGGAGTGGAGGCTGCAGGCATGGTTTTTGCATGATAAGGAAATAGCTAATAGGATCCTATCCAAATCAGAAATCTACTTCCAAACTAACAAGGGCTTGGTGTCCTCCTCAGTAACCCAATGGGAAGCTTACAAAGCAGTACTACGGGACAAGGCTCAGAATATAATAGCCCATGAGAGAAGGGAAGAAACTCTGGACATTGAGATCCTGGAATATAAGCTACTGGAATTGGAGAAACAGGTAGACTAGGACATCGACCAACACACGCGCCAGCTAAAGATAACAAGAGGGGAATATAGGACACCGATGAACCAGGCAGCAAAAACAACTTCTGGCCACACAACATCACCTATACGAGACTGGTGATAGAGCGGGAAAGCTACTGGCCTGGCTTAGTAGGAAGGAGAGGGAGACGAGATGGATAGCCTCTATACTGTGACCCTTGACCCTCTGGGCCGGTCATTCCACGTACCACGCACACTCCCCGTGAGTGAGCCCAGGCTGCCACCGATCCCGCCGAGTGCCGCCGCTGCCCGCAGCTGTGCTCTGGATCCTTGACTGTTGTATTTTGCATTTTCTCCTCTGTAGCGTTTGCATTTTGCCTCTGTTCATCGTGTGTTTTCCCCACTTGTTGTTGTTGTTGTGCCCAGCCCCTGCCGCGTTTCCCGCCCTCTCCCCGCCGCTGCCCCCCTGCGGCCCCACCCCCTTCTCTCTCTGTGTCCCTTACCATTCGCCGCCCCGCTCCCGCCTCCCAGCTGCTCCTCCCTCCCACTTCACCATTTATGGCGGAGTGCACGCGTACGCGCAGCGGGTGCGCCGAAGGCACGCCAAAGGCAAGCCCGTCTGCGCCTGGACCGCGCCCAGCGCCAGACCCCCTGGCCCCCGCAGATGCCAGCCCACCCGCAGGACCTACGACGCCGCCACCCTCATCGCACTCAACACCGGCCAGATCCCCGGCTGCTACCGAGCCACCCCAAGACGCTCCCACGGACCATTCACCTGCCATTCCTGCAAGTTCTCCTGCATCCGGACCCGTACCGCACCCGCCAAGCCGAGCACCAGCAGCAACCACCTGAAGTGCATCCTGCTCAACACCCGCTCCGTCCACAGACACGCCGTGGAACTTTGGAACCTGCTCGACACCACATCCCCAGACGTCGCCTTCCTCACGGAAACATGGATGAACGCCTCCTCAGCGCCCGACATCGCCATCGCCATCCCGGACGGATACAAGATCACCCGGAGGGACCGAGTCAACCAGACCGGAGGAGGCATCGCCATCGTCCACAAGAACACCATCCGCATCACGACCAACTCCGACAACACCCTCACAGCCGCCGAACACCTCCACTTCCAGATACACACCGACCCCAAGACCACACTCAGAGGCACCCTCATCTACAGACCCCCAGGACCTCGCACACAATTCAGCGAAGACATTGCAGACTTCATAAGCCCACACGCCCTCTCCTCCGCTGACTACATCCTCCTAGGGGACCTCAACTTCCACCTGGAGAACAACAATGACAGCAACACCGCCGCCCTACTGGAGAACCTCGCCAACCTCGGACACAAGCAACTGGTGAATACCCCCACCCACCACGCCGGCCACACGCTCGACCCCATCTTCTCCTCAAGCAAGCACATCTCCTTCAGCCACTCAACCGGACTACACTGGACAGACCACAGCTGCGTCCACTTCAGCTTCAGGAGAACCACGACCCCACCACCATCCGCAACAGGTTCCCCGCAGAAGCTGGAACAAGATCACCACCGACCAGCTCACCACATCCCTGAGCCAGAACCATCCCCCGAGCACAACGGACCCCAACCAAGCAGCCAACAACCTCACACAGTGGATCGCCAACTGCGCGGACGATCTCGCACCACTGAAAAACCATCCCAGCAGACCCGGCAGTAAGATAGCCTCTTGGTTCAACGACGATCTCAAGAACTCCAAGAAGAACTGCCGTACCCTCGAGAAAGCCTGGCGCAAAGACCCGACTACAGACAACATGACCGCCCTCAAGCACGCCACCCACAAACACCACCAGCTGATCCACACCACCAAGAAGACAGCATTCAAGGAATGACTAGACAACAACGCCCACAACAGCAAGGAACACTTCAGCATCGTCAAAGAGCTCTCCAACCCCAGCGCCGGAAACAACGACATCACTCCCTCGCAAGACCTCTGCGACTCACTCGCCTCGTTCTTCCACAGCAAGATCACCGACATACACAACAGCTTCGGCGCACAGACCACGCACTCAACCATCGCACCGACGCCCCCCACTACCACCCTCCGCGCCTGGACCCCGGACAGCACCGAAGACACCATCCGCACGATGAACACCATCCACTCCGGATCTCCAACCGACCCATGCCCCCATCACGTCTTCAACAAGGCAGACTCCGTCATCGCACCCCAACTCCGGGACATCATCAACGCCTCCTTCAACACCGCCACCTTCCCGGAGAGCTGGAAGCATACCGAACTCAGCGCCCTCCTGAAGAAACCATCAGCGGACCCCACCGACCTCAAGAACTACCACCCCATCTCGCTATAAGGTTATAAAAGACTGTGAGCCATGGAGTAAAGTGGCAGTCTCCTGAGAACCTACCACTGATGTACTTCTAGGATAACTGTGCGTAGCTGCAGCTAATAAATTAGGTTGTCTACGCTAACAGAGTATTCCGTGTCTCTGTACAACAAGGCAGGTGAACTCGGAGATTTCAGGCGTGCCCTGCGCCGCCAGGCCCTTAAAGGTCCGGTTCTTCAATTGGTGCCCTCTGTGAGGCGGCTTCAGAGGTAGCGGTCGAGCCCGAGGGTCGTGAGGCGCCCTGCAAGGAAATTCCAGAGGAAGCGCACCACGTGATCGACCCCTGCATGTCGCAAGTGGACCGAAGGTCTTTGCAGCGCGGCTTCTCCTTTCCAACGGCTGCTTGTGACTGCTGCCCTGACTGCCACCCTGCCTTGGCCCCCCTTTGGTGATGACTGGTATTGTGAGACGTTAGACGGACCTCTGTTGGCGTGAGAGAACATTTGGTTAAGTAATAGTGGGTAGCTCCCACTTCTTTGTTTTTGATTTTTTGATTCGGCTCTTGCGAAAGCCGAAGCCGAGGGGTGAGTACATTTGTGCTGTGTTGGTTGATTAACCCCTTGATGTTTGTAAAGAGGCCAGTGAAATAACGATGCCTGGTTTCAGTAAGTTTAGAAGGTGGTGGTGTTGTTGTTGTAATAGGGATTCCCGACTGGAGGACTCTTGTCCAATTCCTCCGGCTGGAACTCCCACCTATGAGTTCTATTCTAAACATGGTGTGGACCCCATCACCTTTAATGAAGTATGGGTCCGCTATACGAGAAAAGATGGCATTTTGCAGTGGCCAAAAAATGGTAGTTTTGAGCCTGATATATTAGATAATTTGGAAGCTACATTGTTTAAAAGAAAAGCCCGGCCGGCTATGTTTGACTCTTTTCGCCTTTGGCGCAAGGAAGCCAAACAGAACGAAATAAGACAAGCAAAAAGCGATAGGAAGGAAAAGGGCATGACTGTTATACAGACTGCCCAGCAGTTTAAAGATAATGAGAATGATTATACAATTGAGGTTTTAGATGGACAACATCGTATGGCAGTAGATAAGTGTTATCCAGTGTTGCCCACTTCCCCTCCAGACAAGGATGTTGACCCCGAAAAGGATCCTTTAATGTCCCACCTGTTGAAATTACCCCCGCCCTATGCACAGGGTGCCAATGCACCCCTACTATTGCCACCCGCTCAACTACCTGTTATTCCCCAACAGGTCCTTGCACCTCAACCACAGCCCCTTCTGGTAATGCCAATCCCGCCACCTCCTTTGCCTCAGACTCCTTTGCCTTCGACCCCCTTTATACCTGTCACCCCCTCTTCTGCCCCGCCTAATACCTAATACCTTGTCCCCTGTCCTTATGTCGAATTCCCCCTCAGTTCGTAAGCGGCTGGTTGACACGGTTTCTGGCCTTTTGTCCCCATTCTTTGGGTCATTAAACATGACTCCTGTTCTTCCTCGTAGGCAGACCCGTAGTCAGCTCCCAGGTCCCCAAGAACGTGATGCGTTAGACCGCCAAGCCCGTAAGTGGATCATGAATGACCCCCAGTATGGTATACAAGATATCATGGACACTTTTCAGCAGTGGGATGCGCCCACACAAATACATGTTTGTGATACCATGTGTGTCATTCTTAGTCAAGAGTGGGAGGATATGGGTTTAGGATCAGCCCCCAGGGTCTGCTAGATGTTCAGGCTGACTTTAACAAAGGGATAATTGTGGGTGCTGAGGTTGAGGATGCTGTAAGGACACTTGTCACCTTTAGAACAATGTTCACTTACCGGTCTCTGCCTGAACTAGATCCTTCTGTTAAAAGGAAACTATAACACTATCCTATGAGAGAAGTTCCTCCGGTGTGGAGAGAATCGGTTGCACTCCAGGGCGCTAATCCAGGTATACCCGCTTACTTTCAACGTGTATGGGTACATGTTCCTTGGAAAAGATCTGAGGTTCTGACCCTTAAACAATCCTTACCAGACCCCCGTAAAAATCCAGCTGGTTATTACAAAGAACTGTCCCAGACTGTTGATGCATGCATTATGAATTTAGCCGATATAGACATGCTGATGGGAAATGTGGTCCCACAACCATTGTGGGCTAGGATTCGGAAAGAGGACCATGCCCAAGAATTGGGGGGTGATTGGCTGCTATACTTGCCGCAGATAGACTCCAAGTGGTTGGTGCTAAACCTGATGCCTTAATTGCAGACCTTCCCGTTAGGATTATTACCTTGATGAAAACTATGATGCCCGCTCTGCGAGTCAATTGGGACAAGTTAGCTGCCTGTAAGCAAAAGAAAGATGAAAGCATTTCCGACTTTTTTACTCGATTTGAGGAGACGTTTCTTGATCACAGTGGTCAGGATATGAGCACGGAAGGTGGCCAACGATTATTTGTAGATAAATTTGTGTTTAATTTGCTCCCTGAACTTTCCAATAAACTGAAGGATTCCAACAGTGTGTGGGCCGTTTCCTCTTCTGCACAGATATTGGCTACTGCTCAGTATTATGAAAATAGGGATAGAGAGGAAAAGGACAAACTTCATAAAAAGACTAAGGAATTAAAAACTAAAGTTCTTTTGCAACAGGCTTATCCCCCTCGCCCTGCTCAGCGTCAGTTCCAGCCGCTTCCCCAATTCCAGAAGCTGTTGCAAAAACCTGAGCCCTTTGTTCCCCGGCCCCCACTGGGTCCAAATCAATGCGCTTATTGTAAGGAGGAAGGTCACTTCAAAAATAGTTGCCAGGTTTTGTTGCAGCGTGCTGGTGGCATGCCTGGGCAGCGAGGCCGAGGTGGCTACCAGTCAACACCCAGGGGTAGGGGGCGAGGCACATCATCTCAAGATCAGCGTTCCTTTTCCTCTCAAAACTCCATGAATTATTTTGATCAGCATAATGCTAAGTCTGCCCATTATTACAATGATGATTATTATACCGAGGATGAGAGTCAGGGTTTTCATACTAGCTAGGACAGCCATAGACAAAGTGAGGGAGTCATATCCGTTCCAGTGGACCAAAATGGGCCTTATGTTAAAGTCGTTGCACTAGGTGTTTCAGAGCCAGTTCTATTGGACACTGTGCAACGAAGAGTTCTATCATCCACTCTAAACTCCCTGGGGCACCTTTGTCTGGCTTAACAAATATTTCTGTAGGATTTTCTGGCGCCCCAGTTCATAACCCAGTTTCTTGTCCTCTGCCCATCTCAATAGGTCCTTATGATTTGGAGGCTCCGCTTATTTTGACAACTGGTTGTGGTGAAAATTTGTTAGGTTTGGACTTGTTAAAAAGACTGTACGCGACATTGCATTGTTCCCCTTCTGGTGTACACCTCACTTTAGGTAAGAAATTGATTTCCCCGGCGTATTTGTCTAAAGACCAACTCCCCCCTGAATTGCGCTCCTTTCCTGCAACCCTCTGGGCTACAGGTCCCAATGATGTTGGTCTTCTGCGGATTCCGCCCTACATCGTCACCCTCAAATCCAATGTTAAGTTACCCCGCATTCCACAGTACAAGATTTCCAGTGATGGTGAAAAAGCTCTATTGGCTATTACTTATGATTTGGTTCAGAAAGACGTGATTGAAGAGACAAGGGGAAATGTATGCAATAGTCCTGTTTTACCTGTTCTTAAACGCACTGACTCTTCCCAGCCACCCGTTTATCGTTTTGTGATTGACCTCCGGGAGGTCAACAAGATTGTTGTACCCCAATTTCCTGTCGTCCCAGATATCACTGCCCTATTGACAATGATACCTGCTTCGGCTGCTTGGTTTTCTGTTATCGACCTTAAGAATGCTTTCTTCAGCATTCCTATTGCTGAGGAAAGTAGGGATATTTTTGGCTTCTCTTTAGGAGGCCGAAGTTTCCGGTTCAAGCGTGCTCCTCAAGGCTATTGCGAGAGTCCCTCCATTTACAGTCAAGCTTTGAAAACACAGCTTGATGCTTTCTCTTTGCCCCCAGGTGCCACCCTTATTAAATACGTAGATGACCTGTTGGTTGCTGCTGATTCGGAGGACACTTGTAAACAGGTTACTATTTCACTGTTACGTCACTTGTCTGACCTTCATCACAAGGTTTCACCCTCTAAATTGCAATATTGTCGCCAAGAGGTTACCTATCTAGGTCATCTCTTGTCGAACAAGGGACGGCGATTGACCCCAGAACGTATCCAAGCAATTGCTCAAATGTCTGTATCATGTACATAAAGGGAGGTGCGTGCCTTTTTGGACATTACCTCTTATTGTAGACAGTGGATTCCAAATTTTTCTTTGCTAGCGAAACCTCTGTTGGCACTGACTCTCAAAGATACACCCCAACCTCTCCCTTGGACTGCGGAATGTCAGAAAAGTTTTACTGATTTACGTACTTCCTTGTGCTCTGCTCCTGTGTTAGGTACTTCTGATTACAGTAAGCCTTTCACACTCTACGTTCATGAGAGAGAAGGTTGCGCATTGTCAGTTTTAACGCAACCATTTGGAGACAAGCAGCGCCCATGTGCCTATTTTTCGGCCACACTAGACCCAGTGACCAAGGCGTTACCCAGTTGTCTAAAAGCCACAGCAGCAGCAGCAGTTTCCATTCGCCAGTCTGCTGGATTGGTACTGGATAATACTCTTATTGTCATGGTGCCGCATGCAGTAGATACTCTCCTAAATAGAACAAAGACTCAGCACCTTACGAGGGCCGCTTGTCAGGGTACGAGCCAACGCTCTTGGCCAGTCATGTACATATTAAACGATGCAATACCCTAAACCCAGCCACACTGTTACCGATCCCAGTAGAAACAGGTACTCAGGAGCAGCATGATTGTTTCCTCCGCACAGAGGAGGAGACAAAAGGTAGAGTGGATCTAAAGGACACACCACTCCTGGACCCAGATGGGATCCTATGGGTGGATGGTTCTTGTTTCAAGCTCCCCAATAGTGAGACGACTACGGCCTATGCAATCACTACTTTGTACACAATTGTGGAAACAGCACGCATTAGGCACAATTCAGCCCAGGCAGCTGAATTGATAGCTCTGACTAGAGCTTGTGTGTTGGCTGAAGGAAAGAGAGTGAATGTGTTCACTGATAGCCAGTATGCGTTTGGAGTCGCCTGTGGAGGGAAAGAGGGTTTCTCACCTCCCACGGCACTAAGATACAGCATGGTCAGTTGATAAATGACCTTCTCAAATCACTCACCTTGCCCACTCAGATAGCAATTGTCAAATGTAGTGCGCATAAGAAAATCACTGATGATGTGGGTCGAGGAAATGCTTTTGCAGACCAGACAGCGAAAGAGACAGCCAGAGACGTCACAAGCCGCATGTATGTTGCGGGCCCTGCTAGATGGGTCAGATAAGGAGGGATGTGTGAGGACACAATAGAAAGTGTAAAAATTATCCAGGTAGAGGCTACAGAGAAAGAACTGAGTAAGTGGAGAGAGGGTACAGGAATGTTGGACGCAACAGGGTGTTGGACAGAATTGTCGGAACATCAGCGCTGGCTGTTACCAGACGCCTATGTACTTCCAGTAGTTACCATGGCACATGGTCCAGCCCACATTAGTGCTAAAGGGATATGCAAACTTCTGGCCCCTGTATGGCAGAATGTGGGGATCCCTAAATGCGCAGATAATCTGGTTAAGCACTGTATTGTTTGCTTGATGCACAATCCAGGAAAGGGAACACCAACCCCAGCAGGCCATTTTGCCCCTCCAACGTACCCTTTTGAGGTGTTGCAAATAGATTACATTCACATGGAAAGATGTAATAATCTGAAGTATGTCCTTATGGTGGTGTGTGCCTTTTCTAGATGGATAGAGGCCTACCCCCTAAAGGATAATACTGCTCTGTCTACGGCTAAAGTCCTTTTGAAGGAGTTTTTCCCGAGGTTCGGCTTGCCTCAAATTGTCTGGAGTGACAATGGAAGTGAATTCGTGGGTCAGATAATGCAGAAAGTGTGTGCAGGTCTTGGTATCAGACAAAAATTTCATGCAGCAAACCACCCTCAGTCAGCAGGTTTGGTGGAATGCTATAATGGTACTCTTAAGCTCAAGCTCGCGAAGATACAGGCCAGCACGGGTCTTGCCTGGCCCGATGCTTTACCCTTGGCTCTTTTGTCTACTCGAACAACTGTTCATTCCCGTATGGGACTCAGTCCCTACGAGGTTGTGTTTGGACGCCCAGCAAATGTCTGGGGAGTCCCAAGGCCAAAGAAGTATTCCGAGATAGAGCATCCAATATTGATTGATTATTTGCATGACCTTCCCACTAAATTGCGTGTCCTTCATCAACAGGTACAAGACGCATTGCCTCAGGCTTCTACTGATCCTGGTCATACCATACAACCCGCCGATTGGGTGTGTGTGAAGAATTTTCAAAGATCGAAGAACTTGGAACCTCGCTGGAAAGAGCCTCGTCAAGTATTATTGACAACACGCACAGCTGTGAAGGTGGTCGGAAAGAAAAATTGGATCCACGGTGTGCATTGTAAGAAGGTACCCTTGCCTTTGTCTTATGACCAGTGGGTCCGTGAAGGTATTGGCGATTTTGAAGGTGAAAGGGTCCCCCGATTCGTACCTTTTAGCAATGCACACCTAGATTGGACTCGATCTGGGAAAGAGGATGATGACGTTCTGCAGGACGCTGTACCACCACATCTCAGGTTAAACACGACTAATCCGGAGACACTTTTTCAGGACCAGACTGTGCCGAATAAAACGAGATACAATTTGAGGCCTAGAGTGGCTAGAGACAATTGAGAATTTTTCTTTTGATTACGCTTTTCAGTGATACTGGCCATCCAATTAGGTTGCAGGGTCGTGGTAAGAGTCTTAAGTTTGTGACCTGAGTAGTGGCAATAGGCCTGCAGGACTTGCAGTGTCATAGGACGGCTGATAATCACAGCTGAGTGAAGAAGGAAGACTGCCACGAGCAACATTTAGAGGATGGATTCTATTATATTAAGGAAAAATGATAAGAAGGATAAAATGAAGAAGAAATATTGCAAATTATTGTATAATAGATGTGGTATAACGTTGTGTATTTTAATATTTTTATGTATTATATTATCTTGTGTGGGTTGGGTTACTTATATTATGCAGCAGACACCTACACCTACCTCCCATCCCGTGTCTTTTCACACCACTGCCTCCCCGCACCAGTTACATACACTACCTGAACATGAGCAAAGTAGGAGAATGGAATATTTCAATAATTCATTCATTCAATTGTTGCACCAGCATCAATTGGTGGTCAATACCACCGATTGTTGGGTTTGTGGACTCTTGCCCCATACTACGGATAAAGGGATGCCATATTTAGTTTCACCTTTTTCCCTGGAGGGGTCTGCTTGGGCTTTTGTGTCTATGTTCTCTAATGCTTACGAGAACCAACCCGGCACCCTGTTGGTCCATATGGGGGTGGGGTTGACGTTAGTCATGACCCTCTGGTAAAGGGATTATTGGCTATGACCAAATATTACAGTAAAATTAATAAGTTCCTTGCCGACGAACGACGGGCATACATTGGCTGGAACGTGACCAGTTACGTTACTAGCCTTACAGATAGGGCCAGACGAAAGAGATCCCCGTCCACATGGACTGTACCCCACCGAGGCCACCTGTGTCTCCAAGGAAATGGCCAGAATGCTAAGGCCCAATTGAGAACCAGCTCTTGTGCACATACATATACCTATGCATCTAAGACTTCTCCACCGTTAGTGCCATCTCAGGGAACGTATTTCGTTTGCCATGACAGGGCCAATACATGCTTACCAACTAATTTCTCAGGATCATGTTACGTGGCTTTTCTCCTTCCTCCGACATATACCGCCCCTTCGGGACATCACAGAAATAGGTACAGTAGGGGCCTCATTAATTCAGAAGATACAGCAGGACAAGAGGGAGGTGACTTTTTCAAAGGATTCCTCCCATTTTGGGGCCCTATGGCCAATAGCAGAAACATAAGGCACCTCACTCGAGTTGTTGAGGCAACTATAGATGAAACTGTAGGGGCACTGAGTAACCTCACAGCCGAGCTTCAGGCGGACCGCCTTATGACATTACAGAACAGGATGGTTTTAGATATCATTCTTGCGGACCGTGTTGGAGTATGTAAATTGATTGGATCCAGCTGTTGCATTTACATACCTGACAACACCCCTACAGTATACCAGGCCATCTCTAAATTGCATCTGATCGCTGAGTCCATTCACCAGGACGAAGGAGATTGGTCTTTGACAGAATGGTTTTGGGGATTACTGTCCACATGGGGATGGAAAGTATTGACTTTCATTGGAATGATTTTGGCCATTATCTTCTCGTGTTGCCTCCGTCTACAATGTGGTCTTGCTATCTGCGGCCTTTGTGCCACCATGTGTGTTCCAAGGCCTGTCTCACAGAAAGCAGAAAATATGAAAATGATGTTACAGCCACAGCTTGACGACCTTATGGCTATTGACATTGACTCAGATTAACATGAGTCTATGTGTTTTGCCTGCGTAATGGCAAACGGAGGGTCTGAGGTAATTTAGCTTCGACTCCATTTTGTATTCCGTCGCCTTTTTGTGTTGCCCTCACTCAGGCAGCTCGGCGAACAAAGTGTTTCTGCCCTTTGTACTGCTACGTGTCAAATAACCCCCCTTCCTTGTTGTGAAGCCAATTCCAGGAACTAGCCAGACTGACTAATCCTTGTCTAGACTGACTAATCCTTGACCCAACTATCTGTTGGCCATCGGTATTCTTTCTCTGCATTATCTTATTTTGCAAGTCGTCCTTTGAAGCACACAAACACGTCCTGCCATTACTGATTGACCTATAGGTGCTGTCATTGATTGACTTATGGGGTTGGGCAAGAACACGACTCAAGGGGGATGTTCTGGTTACATGGTGCCTTGTTTTGAATGTTTTCCTATTGGCTAATATTTAGTGCATGGGGAGTGTTTTTCTTTGGGTGTATAAGGTTATAAAAGACTGTTAGCCACGGAGTAAAGTGACAGTCTCCTGAGAACCTACCACTGATGTACTTCTAGGATAACTGTGCGTAGCTGCAGCTAATACATTTGGTTTTCTACGCTAACAGAGTATTCCGTGTCTCTGTACAACAAGGCAGGTGAACTCGGAGATTTCAGGCGTGCCCTGCGCCGCCAGGCCCTTAAAGGCCCGGTTGGGAAGGACTGCGATTGCCAGAAATTAATAGGCTCCAAAGGTTTCGGCAGTTAGACCTAATCGGGATTTCCAAACTAGGAGATATAGTAAAAGGGGGCAATGTAGCCTCCTTTGACACACTAAAAAACCCATACCAGCTACGGGAAACCCAAAACTATTCATATCTTCGGCTACATCATGCATGGAGGGCGACAGGGATAGACTTTGCGGATATCCACGGATTTGTACCCTTAGAAGGCAGATTATTGCAAGAAGAACTCCCCGATAAAGCCATTTCCTTGACTTAAAAAACATTATTGAATAATATCCCTGATAAGTTGGGACCCAGTAGGGCAAAATGGAAAAACACCATGCGACCAATGGAAGACATCGACTGGGAGGCAGCCCTAATGCACCCAAGGGAAGTAGCCATTAAACTGAGACTACAGCTCATACAATTTAAGATTCTCCACTGAGTATATTTTGATAGAACATGCTTGCATGCCATGGGTAGAGCAGAAACACCCCACTGCCTGCGCTGTAAAACACAAGGTAATTATATTCATACGCTCTAGAACCGTAGCCACATTCAAACATATTGGAATCAGATATTGGGGGAACTAAATAGAGTACTGGGAGCCCAATCAATTAAGGAGCCCAAGTACATCCTGTTGGGCTTCCCTACTGAGGTAGATTTACCACACATACAAACTCCTGTTATGCAATTTAGGGCTGATAGTGGCCAAAAGGGACATAGCCCGTTACTGGGGTGCCCTGGATCCACCCACACTCACCGAATGGAAGACACACATGGACCTTTATATGGTGGCAGAAAGGGTGACATATCAAGCCCAGGGTTGCCCCCAAAACGTTTGTAGGATCTGGAACCCCTGGATGAAACAGTACGGATTAGAGATGGGAGATGGAGAGGACACACCTGGTATTGCGTGATGAGGCTTTGAGAAGAGGGGGAGTTGGGTTTCTCCCCCTTCCCTTTACCCTATCTTTTTTGGCTTTTGATCTGTATTTCCCGGCAATTCACTATTTTGTAATAATGATCACTACAGATAACGGCCCTGAGAGGGCTCGATGGGCGGTAGCCCCATTTATGTTTATGTTAATGCGGTCTTCTTTTTTTAAAGTTTTATGTATCACTGCAATGTCATGCGGCTATACATGCTTTCCGGATATGTACAATACCTGCTATCGTAAAAAATTAAAAGTAAAAAAAAAAAAAAAAAAAAAGAGTATCCAAAACCACTCAACTTCTCTGTTTTGCCCACACTAGAGCGATCAGTAGGCTGTTAAACATATGAAACGTCTCTTGAGACAGCGGGCACAGTGAATTCTGGACAGTGAATAAGCACGTAGGCAGAATGATAATCTTCACAATAACCACCCTTCCCTTTGTGGACAGGGGCAGCGCGGTCCAAAAAGTTTTTGAAGCAAGCAGCCTGCTCAATCTGCCTTCCCACATTGTACTGGTATCACTTTTCGGGTGTCTCAGTCATTCATATCCCCAAGAACCTAAAGTTGTCCAGTTCCCACTGAAGCCCAAGGTTCGGCAATTGTTCCCTATGTCTTGCTGCCAGGCCACCCAGGGAAGAAAAGGATGGACTTTTAATGGTTGATCTTGAGTCCATCCACCTACCTGTAATTCTGCCAAATAAGTCAGCAGTTCTAGTACGGCCTCTCTAGGCAGCTGTAAAAAAAAAAAAAATACAGCGCGTCATTGTCAGAATGAAATCAAATGAGGGGAGTCGCCCACTCTAATCCATTGACCTGTAAGTACTTCTTGGACCTGCCACGCCAAAGGCTCCAAAGCCACTGTAAATAGCAGTGGGGGAGAGTGGGTATCCCTGTCCCTCTCTCAACTCCCTAATCCTCGGAGAGAATTTCCCAGCTCAAAACCTGGCGCAGGGATCAGTGTACAACAAATGCACCCATGAGCGGAAGACTAGGAAAAAGCTAGTACGCCGCAAACTTCCATCAGGAAGGGCCAATCCAGAGTGTCAAAAGTCTTGGATAAATCAACAGCCACCAGTGCCAACTATGTGTACCTCAGGTGCACTGACTGCAGTATATGTCTTAAACGCCATAGGTTCCTGGTCGTACTGCAGTCTAGTATAAAGCCACATTGGTCATCATGAACCAGTTGCCCCACTACAGTTCTAACGAATGTCACTAGGATTTTGCATAGGACCTTGGTATCCACATTATTCATGGTCAGCGGCCTATAGGACAAGTCCATTGGGTTCCAAACCGGTTTTAGCAGCATGTAGGATCCCCTCTCTCATAGAGGGAGCAGGGCTTACAGGTCACATGCCTCCCACAATATCTCTAGCAGTTTTTCAGATATTAAAAATGGAAATGTTGGTAGTACTCAACCGGGGACTTTCCTACCCTCCTGAGGTTTTTCCCGCTGCCAACTCCCTCATGTCTGGGCTTAGTTCTTCTAGGGAAATTTCTGCTTTCAATTACTCTTGGGAGGGAGTGTGACCGCATCTAGGAAACCCACTACCGAATCCAGAGCAGCCCCGCCCACAACTTCATACATATCCCCCAGGTGATCCTGAAAAACATCTCAGCCTGCATCTTAGCCCTCTGCCTCTCTATGTAGACACTGCAGATATTTCTTCTGCGTCAGTCTGTCAAGTCTATCCAATGTTTCTGTTACCAATCTGTGTGCTTCCAGCAACCCCAGACAATGCTCTCTGTTGTCATGCTCCGGTCGTTGTAGTGCGGCTAGGTGCATTTCTTGTTGCATCAAGTCTCTTTGGAGTTACCTCCTTACCCCATAGATTTTGCTCATGCAGACCACCCGCAACACTGTGTTTAAAGCCTCCCATTCATTCCCCTTGGTAGCCGTGAAACCCCAGTTGAAGTCTAAGTAGGAAAAGATATGGGTCCTCAGGTCCTCCCTTCAATCCAAATCCTCAAGAACTCCAGATGGAAACTTCCATGGTGTGTTCGCCCTGTGTGTTCCCCCACCATCAAACTCCACTATCAGCGGGCATGATCAGATAGAAAACAGGATAGGTATCTCGCCTACCTCACCATGTGGTGAAAGTCCCCCATTGTGAGCACCCTATACAGCCTACTGTATGTGTGGTGTGTTAAAAGAATGACATGAGTATTCCTGTTTCTACTGTCTATATTTTGCATCACTGCTTTACGCCCGGAGTTCATACCAGGTTTTGTGTTGTGATTAGGCGGGCACCTATCTAATGTCCTTTTCAGTATACAATTGAAATCTCCCACCATCTATAGCGATTTCTATGTCATCCAACATCCTTTGTAGGAGAATTAGAAGTTCTCAATGTCCGCCTCAGTGTATGTGAGTTTAAAAGGGGCTTTAGTAGCCACCCACACAGACACCCCCTGGCATAGGCAGAGTATGCGGCGAAGTACAATCGACCTCACCATTACTACTTGAGATTCTCTTCTTCAAGGTCCGCTAAATGGGTTTCTTGTAAACATGCAATAAGTAAGCTATGCATCTAAGGTGTGAGAGGACCCTGTGGCGCTTCACAGAACAACTTAGCCTCAGAGCATTCCAGGTTATTAAGTTATATATATGGTCCATAGTATGTTGTGTCTACATATGTAAGGCATCAAAGGCACCCCAGTCAATTCCTCCCCACCTGGGGGGTTCCTTATCCACTCCATCACTAGTGCTACAGATACCTGGTTGATTCGGTGAACAGCCTAAAAAATTTACACACAATAACCCCTTTCCCCACCTCTCACCCAATCCACCCTGGGTAAACACGTTAACAGTTCGACACAGTGTCTGCACAATTCCCATCCTTGAACTACTTAGATCTCAGTCCCCCCAATAAAGACGACTATCCAACTCTAGCAACTATACACAGGGAGAGACTATTCCAAGCGGGCCTCAAGACCGTAAAATCAGCGGAGACCCTACATTTGTCCTGACGCAGCACATTGTCCCAGAGTTCCAGCCGTGATCACATGTCCTATGGGGTTCGAGGAAGTGCGTTTTTTTCTGTGCCACAACTTAGAGACAGGTTGGGTATAGCACCATATAAGGGAGATTTAGAGCTCACAATTTCTGTTTCAAGTCTATAAAGGTCTTTGTCTTAGTTTGGACCTTCCTGGTATAGTCCAGGTAGATTGCACATTGACGGTCATGATGCAGCTCTGACTTTCCATGGCTACAGTTATTTGGATTAACACATTTTTTCCCTTTAATGCTATGATAAATGTATCAATAGACAGCTTTAGATGTGCATAAGGGTTGCTTAGAATGGGTGGCCTGCAAAGCCCGCGCATATTTATTTGTATACTTTTATAGTAAGAACAGAGAAGGGTGGAAACAAACAAAAGACTAGGGTATCAAAAAGGTCTGCTCACTGGAGGGAATAAGGACTCCTCTCTTTCTGGATGTGTATAGTCAATTAATTCTAGATTTTAAGCCCAACTACCGAAAAGCAACGGTAACACCAAATCTGTATGTAGTTTGATAAACCACAAGAAAATGTATTGATCCCTCAAGTGCAATACCATTCTAGGCTGGGAAAAGATTTGCTGAATAAGACAGGAATCCTCCAATACACACAGGACACTAAACAAGTAGTGTGTTAATTTTGAACTGTTCAAAAAGTGCTGTAGCATTCTGTATTCACACATCATAAAAAATAAGAAAATTCTACATAAATATAAAAAAGTTACAAAGAAATAAAATACTGTTCCATGCGAAGGCATTGGAAAACTGTGTCTAAACCAACCATGTTTCTATGAGGTTAATAAATAATAGATTTCTGTACACAAATTTTTAACTGATGAACACTGCTGAGAATGGTTAGTGAGCTGGGAAGGTAAAACACACTACGCTTCAAAGTTGGAGATTTTGTAACCAGCAATCCTCAACAGTGCTGCCAATGTGAGTTTCGTTAATAGTGACCTACCTACAAAAATGCTCAGGAAGAAGACATAATTAAGGGGACACACAAATCAGACTTGGGCTACTGAGTTGAGTATTAATGCAGACACAACCCCTAACCAACAAGTGGTATGGTGGGAAGAGGTGAAAGAAGTAAACTTGACACATAGTACCATGCCGGTCTTCCACAAAGGCAATCAACTATCATAGAGTTAAGGCGATATATAGGTCCAACCACTACTTCAGACTTTACAGTCCTTAAAAAAGGATAACCGTGTTAAACACTATGGAGAGGTCCAACATAACAAAAAGTGATAGATCAACGTAATCAGAGACATGAAGGAACTCATCTCACACATGGACAAAGGCAGTTCTGTGCCATGTTTGAGGAAGAAAACATGCCCATGGATCAAGGATAATATAATCTTCCATATGAGCCTGTAGCTATAGACTACGTCTTTTTCAAAAGAGCCACCAGAAAAAGTTAGCCTGTAACTGCAAAAAGCTATAATGGACTGAAGGACCCAACAATTGTTTTTTTTCTTAATGATAGGCTAACTGCTGCCTCCTTTATGGTGGCCAGAACTGTGCCTGCTGTTGATGAAATATTGAAATATGCATGTACCTTACACAAAGCAAAGGCACGAGAGGAAGAGCCTCTACTTCAGAAGCAGGATCCCCGGAATGCCAGCGACTTGAGAATTCTATTACTTAGCTATACTGCTTTAGTCGTGTGCCCATCTAGCCAGTTATGATGGCTTTTGAAAGATGTTATACCTGAAAACCTGCATGTCACTGCTTCGTGCCATATCTCAATAAACCTGATGACATAATGGTAGTCATCAATGTCTTTCAATACCTTTATCAATCTTTGGGTGCCTCAGGAAAGTAGAACTTTTGTCTCTTTTATGAACACAACCTTGCTCTCCTTTGGAGACTTCACTGGCTTAGACTGTGAGCGATAAGAAATGGATTGGAGATATAACGATTTTCTAGAGACACCAATACTCACAAAGGGCAACAAGTATTCATACATGACAGTTTTCAAAGTCTTGTTCACTTTTTCATTGGTCCTGATGAATCAGTGACAAATTCACAACAGCAGTGAAATATGCTGACTCGTAACTAGAGAATTCGAATAGTTTTAAACTTCTCCAGCCAATCCATCAATAGAACAATTGGGATACTTTGTGAAAACCACTTACGAGAAGATAGAGTAGGTTCCTTGGAGCACCTTTTGGTGCGCACGTGAGGTGTCGTTTGATTTCTTTTAAACTATGCTGAACGTGTACTGGCCAGGCATACTCCAATATAATTGCATTGGTAGAACACTTCATTGAGGAATAAAATTTGAATCTGCCATTTGTATTGATAATTTCCTAAATAACAATAAAAGCAATCCAAATATGTAAAGTGTTTATCTCGCATTGAAAACTGTTTTCCTTGGGTTGTATCCTTCTAGAATCTTGTTTTCTCTTTTGAGTTTTGTATTGAAGGCTAGATGTATCCCCTCTCACTATTTGTTAGGATAACAAAAGGCTTCCTGTCTAGCGATATTTCCAGATCTTCCAAAGATGTTCTCTGGTACGAAAAATACGAAAATGCAATTGGCTTATCTACATCTCTTAAAACTGAGAGAGATTGTTCATTTGGCTACACAGATCCAGCATCCACATAGCTACAATATAGTAATTATTAGAGGCCCTCCACATGGTTTCCAATTAGCAGAAAGGTAGCAGAAAGGTATCCTTATAACTGCAAGTTCATGTTGCTTATTAACTTGATAAATAGTTATTTTACGATTATACAGCTGTGTGACAAAATAATTGATCGAATATTTGCTGACAATTGAGGGTAGAAACAATGCACCACATTCTAGGGGTTCCTTCAGCAATGCCATGAAGCAAGGTGGCTACAGCAATGGCCTTCAGCACTGGCAATGAGATATTTTTGTGCACCATAACATGCTAGATCAAAAGACCAGATCACTAAGGTACTAGGTGGGATTTAAAGGAGAGACTTTTAAATATCACCAAAACGTCCTAGGTCATTAGAAGTTAAGGTTAGGTTGAGCGTCAGTTTGCCATGGGCAGTTCCACTACACTTTCCCTATTGAACACAGTCATGTCGGCTGCTAATGAGAAGTGTTTCGCAGAGCTCCTTGACATTTGTTGGGGGTGACAGGTGCATGGATTCCCCAGCTAATTACTTGGACTCTGGCATGCACTTCTTAGTCAGGTAGTACTTTACTTCTGTGGGAACTGGTGCTGCCATTGGTGAGCGAAGCAAAATTCTTGGCAAAGCACCCCAAGAGGAGAAAATTGGCCGTGAAGTGGCTGCTTTGGGAAAGCTGTGGAGATCCAAGATAATATCCCTCGCTATCCTGCATTGTAAGTCAAGCCCCAAAAGAGAAGGCTGCCAAAGGGACACAGTACCTATACAAGCTTGCACAGTTACACATTCCAAGAATTGTCCAGACCTAAGTAGGTCTGTGATTGAGGGAGACGTCAACAGATCATTGTGACTTCTGAAAGCATCCAATCGATCCTGCCATTGTCTTGCACTGAACGTCCAAGGGCGAAGTCTAGATGATTTCTGAGCCCCCGACCAATGCTCGTGGTTTCATTAATGGGGAAATGACATGCCAATATGAGGTATAGTTGAAGGTGTATTTAATATCTGCATTTGCCATGGGTATGTTATTATTTAGTAGTGGCTAGTGACATGTTAAGGTTCGATGATGACATGTTGAGGTTCTGAATGAAGTGGTTGGGAACTAGATGTCTCTTCTGGGCTCAGTGAGTATGTAACTTTAAGTGTTCTTATCTACCAATAAAGTGTGCATTGGTTCAACTTCCTGCGTCACCTGTCCTCATCACTTCATATTTGGCGACCATGGATTTGAGGAGGACTCCGGAAGCTACCCTCTGAGCCAAGGAGATTTCTATTTTCAAACAGTATATGTACTGTGCAGTCAAGGAAGCTAAACGTTCGACCAACTGCTGTGGAGCAAGTTTGGGGAGCAACTTTCCTCATTATGGTAACTGTGTCTTCGATCTGTGTTATTTAGTGCAGTACTTTTGGAAGTTGGATCTGCTCAAGCGCTCATGCTGGAGCGTATATCGCACTGTGGTCTCTACGTGCTGCGATCTGGAGCTCCATTCTGTCCGAGTCGCAGTCCAGGCCGTTTGTGCATACACATACAACATGCACAGTCAGAGCGTGCAGATTCTTATCTGCGACTGATCATGGATCCCCAAGACAAGCCCCACGGCCACAAGGTGCCGCATCACATAAGTGGAGCAAAGTAATCACAGCTCCCCAAATCAAGTGTCATAGCCGCCAAGTGCTTCATCACAATAAAGGAGCAGTTAAACTTTACCTTAAAGCGTCCTGTTTCTTTTCGCCGTCCTATGAAGCGGTGTGCTCTCCTCAACAGTGAGGAGCAAGAAAGTGTTTTTCTTCACTATGAGAGTGACCAAGCAGAGGTGGGTTATATTGCCTGCAGCTCCACCTACTTGACACATGGAATTACAGGTCTCGTGCTTACTGATTAGCACGTTTTTACAGTGGAGCTGATGTTGTGTTATTTGACTTGGTGCTGACAGCAACTGATTAGCACGTTTTTACAGTGGAGCTGATGTTGTGTTATTTGACTTGGTGCTGACAGCAATTAGCATGCTAACATCGTATGAGTTATTCTGTACTGTGCTGACAGTGATTAGCACGCTTTGTGGTCATAGTGTATAATTGTGCTGACAGCGATTAGCACACTTTAAGTTCATACTATACTTATTGCACACTTTGTTCAATATGTGTAGTAGATCATTGTTTTTTTCTTTTCTCTCGAAATATTAACGTGCTTTTATCAGAACAGTGACCAGTGCATTACCACATATATAAAAATAGTACATAGTACGTGCAACTTGTAATAAGTTGTGACCAGTCTTAAGAACGGATATATTGCTGTATGTGTTTATTCAGGTGAGGTGCATTTAAGTTATTTTCAAAATGATGCAAAGTTACATCTCCGACACCTTTTCTCCAAGAACCTGGAGAACTACCATTAAATTTGCGGTTATGGGTTAGGTTGTTCAGTGCATATATTGGTGCCATTGATGATCAGAAATTCAGACCCGACAGGAAAAGGAATTTGTTGTATTACTATTGAGGTGCAGAGGGACAAAAGTTATTTGACCCCGTGCCTGATTTTAGCCCCGCTGAAGAGGAAGTGCCAGATGAATATTAGCGTGCAGTTAAGCAATTAGAAAGTCACTTTGAGGGCAAAGTTATTCTAGTTGTATGTAGGAACAACAGTTTTTACCTCAGTGCAAGTCCCTTCTGAGTCAATTGACATACATTACTGCCCAAAAAGTGTTGGCTTCAATTGTTTTTTTGGGAATTCCACATTGCAACATATATGGGATCAATTAGTAACAAAGTGTAGTTCTGAAATAATATAAGAGCGATTCTTAGAGTGTAAAAGCCCAACACTAGACACGGCTATTGATATAGCCAAGAGCATTGAGTCTTCAAGGGAAGATTCAAAACAGCTTGAAAATAGTTTGCAGCAGGGCACTATTGTAAACCATGGTCCACAAAGAAGACAACAGTCAGGTCATCAGCAGCCAGACTCAACAGCTGTACCCAAAGGACTCGGAAATACTAAACCACTATGTTTTAGGTGTGGTTCCTTTTATGTCTCTAGTTTTAAAAACTGTCCGGCAATTTCTCAAGAGTGTTAGAAATGCACCAAACCAGGGCATTTTGGCAAGGTATGCAGAGATGGTAGAAGTCCTGGGGGTGGCAGAGGCACAACAAAAGGCATGTTTGTCAGTGCTGTGCTAAGTTGAGATACCCAGGAAGAGTTACAATGTTTAGAAAATAAAGTAAAGGAATTGGTACTAGCATTACATGCCATAGAAAAAGAAAGGTGATTTAAATACCACATTTTATAGTAATCCACTGGTGGAATTTGTGATTAATGAATGTATCATATCCCTCTTGGTAGGCTCTGGTACTAGGATCACTACCACTGATATCACCAAGTTCAATTAAAATTGGGCTGACCAAGTGTTATTACCCCCCGATGAGATAACTACAACTTTTGAGTGAAGCAGAATTGATTTACTGGGGTATTTCTGGGCAACTACTGGCTTTTCCAAAAAGTAAATCGGTGGCTTTTCCACTAAGAAAAGCAAGGAAATCAAAAGAAACGTTTAAGTGGAAAAAAGGACATCAACATACTTGGTTGGTGGCATCAAGCTGATTTTGGTATTGCAATAGGGCCAGGGAAGAAACATCCAGTAGCACTTGAAGAGAACCATGATGTTGGGGGCATTCTTACTAACGAAAACGTACACTGGGATTCAGAGTTTACCAAAAATTTCACTGATCATATTTAAAAAATCAAAACTATTAGGCATGAAATCAAGATAAAAGAGGGCTGTACACCCATTAAACACAAATTGCGCAATTGTCCTCTTAGTGTAAGAGGCGATATATCCAAGATTTTATCTCAAATGTAACAGGATGGTATAAATGAACCGGTAGATGTAACTCTATGTTATCCCCTGTTTTAGCAAAAAAGAGATCAGGAGAACTACGTTTGTGTGTCAATTTGAGCAATGTAAACAATGCCATATGGGTGGAAAGTTTTCCAAATCCACTGGACTTGAAAAGGACATACCATCAGGTTGCGATAGGAGCTAAATCATGTCACTGGTCAGCTTTTGTGACACCTGATGGTAGGGTCCAGTTTTGTAGAATGCCACCTTGTCTGTCCTCCGCTGCTTCTGTGTTTCAAAAGGTGATGGCGAAAATATTTAATGGAATAAAAAACGCTTTTGTGTTCCAAGATAACATCTTGGTATTTGCTAACGCAGTGGTGGAGCAAAAGGTTACATTGCGCCTTGTACTGAATGCATTAAGCAACAACGGCACTACTCGAAGAAAAGATACATGTGTATTCGCAGTTAAAGTAGAGTATCTAGGTCATATTTTGTCATCTGAAGTGGTAAAGCCCAAACCAGGATTGGTGGATGAAATTGTTAAAGCTCCTCGTCCCAAGGACAGGGACACCCGTTAGATCTTTTTTAGAAATGTGTGAATTATACTCAAAGGTAATGCATAATTATACTGATATGACTGAATGTTTCAGAAGCTTGCCAAAGAAGAATTCAGACTTTGTGGTTCAAAAAAAGTCCGATCTTATAAAAATATTAACTTTTTCGACTTCAGCATTACAACCATATGTAGAATGGCGTAGAACATTCATCACTGTGGATGCCAGTGGGTAGGGCTTGGGAGCTATACTTTCCCAGTGCGACAATGGCAAAGAAGCAACTGAATTCACCTTCATAAGACTGATGGATTTCAAAACATGATATTCAATCAATTGAGAAAAATGCTGGCACTGTACTTGGGGTGATGAAATATTTTAAACCACATGTGTGGGGAAGATAATTTTGTTTACAAACAGACCACAGGCCTTTAGTGGATATTCTCAAAGGGATCAAGATAAAGAAGTCCACAGCTAGGCTTGCAAGACTTTCTGTAAAGTTGTTAGAATTTAATTTGGAGTGGTTTACATACCGGAAGGGAGGATTTGAAAAAGCACACTGCTAGTCAAGACTACCTACTGGTGTCCAGACAGATGCTCTAGAGGAAGAGGAGATTAAAGAGTGCATGATCGTGAAGGCTGAGGATCAGCTTGTATGTGAGAATCTTGAAGAATGGTGTAATGCAGTAATTGGTGATGGTGATTTGCAAAAGGTCATGGAGTCTGTATTGAAGGGCTGGCCTAGAGAAAAGAGTGTGATGCTCAATTTACAACCGATCAGGAAAATTGCAGATGAGTTGTATTTGGAAAGTGGCATCCTGGTCAGAGGTGAAGTTAATTCCTCCTGCGTGCTACAGGCAAATAATTATTTAAACTGCAAATGCAGGGCATTTGGGCATGACAGCCACTAAAAGGTGTGTGAGGACTATGTATTGCTGGCCTTCCATGGATCATGAAGTGCACGACGTTGTGCGTGGGTGCTATCAGTGTTGTCTGAGTGATAAACATCTGGTAACCTCAGTCCCAGAACCCAGAGTGTCTCTAAGTCCTGACAAAGTTTGGAAAAAGCTGTCAATTGATTTCTTGGGCTTGTTTCATGTGTCACCTCTGCTCATGAAATATATAATTATTTTGATTGACCAATTGTCTAGATGGGTGGAAGTGAAGGGTGTTGCTGAACCTAATACTGCAAGTGTTGCTAAATTCTTTAAAGAAGTTTTCTACTGAGAAAGTGCCGTAGCTAACGTATTGTCAGACAATGGAGTACAATTTACATCTGCAATCATGCATGAGTTTTCTAAGAAAAATTGGATCTAACACACCCATACTCTGTTGTATTGCCCACAATTTAATGGAAAAGTTGAAAGATTCAACAAAGTCTTGGTTGAGAGCATTCAAAGTGTGTTGCAAACTCATGTTGATTGTGTGGATGACATCAGGGACACCATATGGGCATATCACACTCCCCGCACTCTGTTATAGGACAAATTCCCTTTTAAAAAATGAGGGGAAGAAGTGTGAGATCACGTGCATCTCCTGGATGGATGTCCGATGTTGTTGACATGGGCTCAGTGATTATGTAACTTTAAGTGTTGTAATGTACCAATAAAGTGCATATTGGTTCAACTTCCTGCGACTACATGTCCTCATCACTTCACAATAGTCCTTCATGGGATACTGGATTCCTACTTCAGCCTAGACACTATCCAGGGAATGAAATACTTCTTTCATGAGAGGCCTCTTTAAAGGGTGAAAAGACTTCAATGGCCTACTTGGAGAGCTTCCATGAAAGGGTGGATCAATTAAAGAAATATCACCTCAGGAGAGGGAAGACTTGAAGCCATGGCTTTGAAAGATCTGGTGCATAATCAGCCATCCACGTTTTAGACCATGATGAAACCATTGAAGAATTAAACAACCACGCAATAGGAGACTAAGACCTTTTTCCAAACTTTTAGAGGTGTGCCGTGACTTCAATTACCAACTGGGATGACAGGCTGGAAGCACTAGAAAATGTTAAACATGCTGCCACCAGCCAACAAATCATATTTTGCAAGTGGTATTTCAAACCAACGTGGTAAAGCAGGTGGTCCATTTGCCATAAAAAATGTAAGAATGAGGACGACAGCAACCACTGGTTGGTACTTCTCACACTACACTATACAAGCATTGGCAAAGCCAATAGGTCTCGCCTATGAGAACTATTGTCTGTGCCAATATTTTGTAACCATGCTGTACAGCAGCATGGATTCTTTGTTATATGGCTGAAACTAATTTTAAAAAGCGCTATGAGGCAGCCAAGGATAATTGCGCCATTATTTTTCAAAAGTGCATTAGCTCTGGATGCATCATAGTCCTTTATTCCATATTTTTAGCCATTCTGCACATCAGCCACGCTGCTACATAGCATGGCAACAAATCATTGCCAAATTCAGCAATGCCCATGCTGTATGGCAAGAACGAAAGGCAATGGCAGAGCCATTAGTCCCAAAGCAAGACCTACTGGCTTTGCCAATACTTGTTAGGTCATGGCAGAACACCTCTGATTTAAAGCAAATCACTAAATCTCACCTTGCTTGAAAAAGAAAAAAATATGACATTTGGCAAAAAAATTCTATGATGTAAAGAAAGCTATTGTTATGTTATTGCCATTTATAGCGCGCACAACTACTCAAGAAGTGTCCCGGCGCGAGCCAAGTGGGGAGAAAATATGAGGACCGCTTAGATGTGAAGAAAAGTTTTCAGACTTTTTCTACGGAGCTTAGGGTCCTGGGTACTAAGAAGGTCTAAAGGAAGAAAATTCCATGTCCAGGCTGCCTTAAAAGCAAGAGAACTTACACCAATTCTCTTGAGGCGAAAGCGTGGTACGTGAGCAAGAAGCTGCGCCGCTGAACGCAACTGTCTAGCAGGAACGTAGAACCTGAAGCATTTCCTTAGATAGACTGGACCAAGTCCGTACAGGGCAGAGTGAGTCAAAATAAGGGCTTTGAACTTTACTCTTTCTGCCATAGGTAACCAGTGGAGATCACGCAGGTGTTTCCTTATGCTAGTTCTTATGGGAGTCCTCGCCGCTGCGTTCTGGACAACCTGCAATCACTTCAAAAGGTAACCTTGCAGGCCTATGTACAGGGCATTGGCATAATCAATGCGTGAGAGGATTAAGGCGCGGGTAACCGTTTCCTTGGCTACCTTAGGAAGGAGAGGAAGACATTTTCAGAGGGATTCAAGTGTGCCAAAGCACTGCCCAGCTAGATTCTTAATCTGAGTAGCAAAAAGAAGAGTTACGTCAAACCAGAGCCCTAGGTTTTTAGTGGGTTGGCCCACGGAGTTAGGCATTGGATAATCCACCAGCCAAAGCAATTTTCTAAACTGAGGAGGGAAGGTCCCAAAAAGGAGGATCTCTGATTTATCCTCATTGCATTTGAGCTGTGCGGAGGAAAGTCATTGGAAGATGGCTGTCAAACATGTTTTGGCAAGAGAGGTGGGAGAATCAGTTTTCTTCCATGTAAAAAGTAGCTGGTTATCATCAGAAAATGCGATGATTTTGGCTCCAAGCTCCTCAGCCAACTGAATCAGGGGGGTGACATATATATATAAAGAGAGGGGGGCTCAAAGTAGACCCCTGAGGCACTCCTGTGATCACACTCTGGGGGGAAGAAGAGGACGGGGGGAGCCACGCTTGTTGCGTTCTACCCTCTATGAACAACTTCAGCCAATTTCAAGCCAACCCCGAGATACCAATGTGGGCCAACAGCAAGGAATGAGGCACAGTATCGAATGCGGCAGAGAGGTCCAACAAAATCAGAATCGCCCTACCGCCTGAATCCAGGCATTCCTGAATGGCTTCAGAGATTTTGACGAGAGACGTCTCGGTACTGTACGAGGCTCTGAAACCCGATTGGGCCGGGTGGAGCAGGCCAAACCCTTCGACATAGCTGTTTATAAACTACTTTTTCACAAACTTTTGCCAAGCGGGGAAGGAGAGAAATGGGGTGATAGCTAACAGGAATTGAAGGATCCAAAGAGGGTTTTTTTCAGAAGTGGCAGGAGTTTGGCCTGTTTCCAAGCTAAAGGAACTGTAGCTTCCCGGAGAGACAGATTGATAAGACTGTTAACCTCAGGGTTGACCGTCTCTGCGACTGAGGACAACAACCTTTCCGGGCATGTCCATGTCTTATTGAAAATATATTTGGAAGCAGATAACATCTGTTGTCACAAACATCCATTTCAAAGGAGTACAGGTCTACTTTGAAGTGTGTGTGGAATAGTAAAACAAATCTACAAATGGCATGAGGTTCGACAAGAATGACAGGAAAGAAGAAAAGGTAAAAGTATTTCCTCAATCACAGCACAATCAATAGAAGGACAACTATTAAGCTGAAGCTATCAGTACTTGGTCCGTGATCCAATCAAAATAAGAGGAAGAGAAGTCACTATGTATTGACCAATTAGAAGACAACAACAAATAAGTGTGACAATGAAGCCAACTAATGTTAAGAAAGGAGCGGGCTGGAAGCCCCTTGTTGTATTGAATATCTCTTGCAAGCAAGAGAACATGCAGCATATGTGCTCTTGCAGGTAATACCTAAAAATGCACCAAGGCTTAATATTAAGGTCGGCGTCAAGGAAAAACAGCTCTACTGCAAAAACACCTGAAAAGGAAAGTTTCTGAAGAGCTTTTGTGAACCCTCCATGTTTGCTTTTAGAACAAGGAAAATAATTTGATATATTTGCATCAGTCTATCCTGAATAAAGTACAGTAATATACACTGTCAGGCACTGATCAGAGTACTATCAAAAAACTTACTTTTCCAGTAAATATCCACGCACAGATAATGTCGCTTACAGCTTGTCGTTAAGCCATGAGAAAAATAAAATATACTTATCTGTCTTTGAGACAGGAACTTAAGTTTGTGCTCGGGTAGTCATACACTTTCGAAAAAGTCCCCCTTTGCTAGTATGTAATCATTGTACAAGAAATGCTATACTCGCAGCTAGGAAATTATGCTCCAACACTTCAAGGAAAGAAAGACATACTCTTCCGAAGAAAGTAGATTGTGGAGTACAAAAGCATCCGTTTTTTTAATGTTGTGCAAGCTGGAAATTAAACATGCACGTTCCTTATTTCAATGTTCAATGTATTTCCCCTCTAGTGGCAAATACCCTACAACAGATAAGTGTCACTAAGTCCCGATCTTTATTTGACTAAGTGTTGTAAACGGGCAACACAAATACTAAAATAAAAGAGACTCTGCAGAGAAAAGGAACATACCGGAAACAAGACTGAATGTTTAAAAATTACAAACACAACAAAGCCCTCCACCATGCACGACAACATAAGCAGATAACGTAATACAATAAACATTTACTGAAAACTGATTTTCAAACAAACATTTCTGTAGGAATTAGTAAACCATACGAAAAAGGGTTTCAAGGATATGAATGGAGGTCATTTTCAAGCCAAATTAAACACTTGGGGCATTTGTAGTCAGGATGTCTACCATATAAGTAAGCATACACAAATACTAGGACTTTGTTTTTAAAATCTCATACTCCTAAATGACTTCACTACACAGAGATAGCACATTCTCTGAATAACTTCCCTCTCTTGATATGTTCAGTGACATAAGTAATGATGACATGGTTAGTGTATACACAAAAGATTTATGAACTAAACTAACATAAAACACATCTTATATACATGATGTTGGAAAAAATAAATGCACATTATCAGTCACAGCAACTATCTACACAGGTTCTATAAGATGCAATGCCAATAAACTCAAAACAGGTATTTTGTGCAGTACACCGGTAGCCATCCGGGGCCATATTACACACACTGCCCTGGGGGCGTGTGCCCGCTTTTTGTGCCCCTGGTGGCAATATGGTATTAAAGAAGGGGGTTCAGATGCTACTGCAGCCACTTCTGTAATACTAATAGCACGGGTGTACAAATAGCGCCAGCGCTCTCTTCAGAGGGTGTTCCTTCATTTTCATGGGGGCATGTCACGCTATGTAAATAATATGGGCCCTGGCTTTTAGAGTGAACAACTCTACGTCTGGTCATTGGGACGAAGCGGTGTGTTAGAGGAAACCTACCTATATATATCTACAGTTCTTACAGTAGCAGTGAAGTAAACTCTTTAAGAATACCAGAGGGGGAATGACCGGTATGATCACATTTGTCAAGAACCAATATTCTCATGGCAGCACTTATGCTCAAGAGACAATCTTCAATTTTAACTTCCCTCGAAGGTTTTATTTCCTCAAAAATGCTAGGTTCCAACAGGAGTTTATTTGGTATTATGCTGCAATAGACAATTCAGAAGATGAAGACTACAGAGCTGAAATATCTCTGAGGTATAGTGGGACGGTAGAAATGTCAAGCCAAAATCAAGAAAGAATTTCATTCACAGTGATACAAGTAAACAGTCCTTTGTCTGCAAGGGGTACTAAAGTCACTAATGCTCCTTTAGTGCTTGTAAAATACGCCGCAAGGGGGCGGGAGGAGTGGGTTTGCTTTGAACAAATCTATTTTTAATAGAACGATTGAAAATATCATACTCGAAAATTAATGAATTGCAAAACCTCACATTACATCTACCAGAGCAAATATGTCTGTCACAAAATGTACGTAGAGGCTATGATCAGACCTTTGTTAACAGACATAACAAAAGACTACAGAGCAAATTATTATGACGATCCAAATTGTCAAAGTCAATCGAATGAAAATAATCTATTCTGTGGTTTTATGGCATGGAACATATTCTTGAAGCAAAGGGGCTACTGGTGCACAGACAGGAAGAACAAGTTACTTAAGTTCAGTATGTCTCTTTCTAGTGAATAGTCTACCTAACCACAGATTCCACGCCATAGAATCCTCACCAGGTGCTAGACTGAATCCGGAAAGTTTTCATGAGCAATGCTCCTGTCGCCACTAGGTGGCGCCATGCATCTCGGCTCTGATGTCATACTGCACTGTAAGTGACAGAGCAGAGCCTGCTTATAAGCACTACCCCTGCATGGGACGTCAGGTTCTTGCTGGTCTCTTTCCACGCCCTCTGATCTGGAGTGTGAATGTAGCAAATCTGCCTTTTCGGGATGGTAACCTCAGATTTTTTTCGAGACCATGTTATTAATAGTTTTTGACCTCTGTGAACTTCCCCCTGCGTAATTGGAGTAAAGTGCCAAACAGGTTGAAGTTGGCTTAACCCTAACTGGCATACTTAACTTTCCTATAAGGCCATACTATATGGTGCAGAAATACACCCATGGTATGGAAAGTTAAATATCACTTGTGGACTGAATCACTGAACTGTGCCAGTTACTACAGCTTCAGGCCTCCCCTGTGTATCCAGACTGCAGCAGACTAACCTATAGTGTAGACCTGACAAAACAAACCTTTTTGACAGGCATGAAACCCTATTTTATTTATTTATTCATGCAGGGGAAACAAAATGAAATGACACACAGTAATCAGATCCTATTTTAAAATATTATTAAATTGCCCTAAAATACACCTTGTCGCTCACAAGGTAGGGTGCCTGATATTTAAAAGTGGAACCTGTGCTAAATTAAAATAGGATCATTCCTCCAGTGACTAGTCCCCAAATGTTAATTTCACTGAATGCTAGAAAATGTCAAAGTACAGACTGGAAACTTTAATCTGTAACTTTTGACAGGAAACAGCTACAAAAGTCATTCAAACATTATTAGTAAAAATGCAATGTAATGGTTGTCCGATTTTTCATTAATGTGTAAGAAAAGATACATTTGAAATATTACCTTTTACCGCCTCAACCTTCAGTAGGCTAATTAGCATCAACCTACTGGCAGCTGATTTGCCAATGCTTGGTCTTAATGTGGTTCTAAAACTGCTGCCAGCGCAAAGAACAATGACCTGGGTGTAGAGAGGTGTTTTCTTCCACTTGCAGGATGATCACTAATGGTGGATCCATTAACTTGTAAAGGGGCTTGCACTTTCACAAGTAAATGTAAGGTCAGGCATGTAGAGGGTAAGCTTTTGTCCCCACCAGCCAGGCTGGCACCAAACCTAGTGGGAGGGAAAGCTACCCCTAATTTCTCTGGGTCCACTCCTGGTTGGGCACAAAGGCTCTACACAAAGGAGGAAGGGTTTCACCTTCTTAGATTTTAGAAGTGAGGGGCATTGTTTTCAGTAAAGCAAACAGGAAATGCTGCACAAAAAGGTAAGGATGCCCCCTGGGAATTTTTATTCCACTGGTTAGGAATGAGCCAGGAGCGACCCCTGCCAACTAGCTGGTGACAGCCTTAAATGGGGCACCCAAGCCACTCTCCTCAAAACACTTTCTAGAGATGTGGTGATTAGAAGAGAACTAGACCCTCTTGCTGGAACCTAAGTGGAACTCTGAAGGACTGGACCCCTCTTCCTCTTATATCCAGGGCAAAGAATTGACTCTAAGGAACAGTTCGCTAACCTCCTGTGTGGTTACAGGGACACAACTAGTTGCAAGATGTCTTTTTTGCCTGAAATTACCAGCTGACCAGTATCAACTGGACTAGGACTAGTCTTTGCTGGTAGCTTCTGCTGGAGTTAGTCCTGGCCCCTAAGTGCTGTCCCTGAGGTCCCGAGAGCCTCAGAATGTCCCAGAGGAGCTGCTCCAGAAACCCTGAAAAGTTATGATTTAGAAAATCTTTGGACTTCCAAAACCCTCAGGGCTGTCTGGTGGGCAAGGTGTAACTGTACTACATCACGGACACGCTGAAATTGCACCTAATTGCTGGTCTACAACTTCCATAAACCATCACTGATTCTTAGTGCTTTTTGGCACTATTTTTACCAAAAACTTTAAAAGCTCATATCTTTGGGTCCCCCACACTGGTACTTTTTGTCGTTTTGGCATCATTTTGTTAATTAAATTGTACTGAATTTGCCTAATTCAATTTGGGGTTTTTATTCTTTGCTGTTTTCACTGTAGTACTGTTTTGGTACTGCATATATACTTTACACATTGCTCTAAATTAAGCCTTTCTGCTCTGTGCCCCAGCTACCAGGGGTTGAGCTCAGGTTAATCTAGTTACTTCATGGTTCACCCTGACAAGTTTATATTATTGTTCCTTCAAGTGGGCGACTACCCAACTCAAATAATAATCCACTTATTTACAATGAAAAATTATTAGCACCAGGATTCAGATATCCAACTAAGGATTTTTTTAGATGTTAAAAAGTGGCATCTCCACAGAAAGGAGAGGTGGGAGGACAAAGAGGAATCTACGAGCAGACACAATATCCACCAGAAAAAGCATTATCAAAGGTATGTAACTTGTTCTTCTAATGGATACTCTAACCTCAGATTCCTCAATTTAGAATAGATACCAAAGGACTACCTCCACAAGTCGGGGATCTCTGGCGCGCACTCAAACCAATAAGCAGTGCAGGACTGAGCAGTTGTAATGTCCTTCCCACTAGACCTGGCTGTCGAAGTAATGGTGCTTCGTGAACACATGCAATGACGCCCTTGTCGCAGACCGGCAGATGTCAAGGCAGGCAACTCTGCGTCCCAATGCAGGGTAGCCGCTATAGCCCTGGTTGAATGGGCTCCAAGACCTTCCAGTGACTGCTTGTTGGCCAATGCATAGCAGCTCTTCATGCAGAGGGCTATCAACATCGACAGTCCTCTGCACAGAGACTTTCTTCGCCTCAGAGAACTCCACAAAAAGCTGACAGTCCACACAGTGTCCTTGGATTGCTCAATGGAAAAACCTAAAGAGCTTTTGGGGTCCAATCACTGAAGCCTTCCTCCAAAGGGTGAGGACGGGCGAAGAATGCCGGTAGGGAGATGGGTTGCCCAGCAAGGAAATGAATTCTGACTTTAGAGAAGAAGTCTTCTGCATCAGTTTATCTGCAAAAAAGGTGGCGTGGGTAAATTGCAACAACAGTGCCTGAAGTTCACGTATGCGACAAACTGAAGTGATAGCAATGAAGAAGATGATCTTGAGTGTCAGATGCACGATCATCTATGCATCAGTTCCAATGATGTGCACAAGAGAAACATCAAGACCAAGTTAAGGTCCCACATGTGAGTCAAACTTTTCATAAACTGCTTCACAACAGGAGATTTAGAAAGTTTGGTCTGGCAAACGCAATAAAAGCCAAAAGGGCTGATAAATAACGTTTTCTAGTGCCAACCGCAAGCACTTGCAAAACAAGCAATAGAACATCCAACAGTTTGGTTTGTAAAGGCTCTGTCTAACGGACTCCACATCAGGCAACACATTTGTCCCAGCGCCTGGCATAAATGGACTTTGTGGAAGGGCAACTGGCAGCAAGGATGCCATCCACAACTTCGGTTGGCAGATAAAACTCAGCTAACTGCTGTGTATCAAAATCCACGCATGGATTTGGGTGAAGGACACTGCCATGCTGCTGCGACAGAAGATTCTCCCGAAGTGGTAGTCTGATCGGCGGGCAGATGCTCATGCTCCGAAGCTCCGGGTACCACACACTTCTGGCCCAATATGGAGCCACCAGTTCCTGATCTTTTTTAGAACTCACGGCAGGAGAGACAGAGGTGGAAAGGCGTACAGGAGTCCTGTGTTTCATTCCAGCAAGAATGGAAGGTAAAACTTGTAACTCTTGCAACAGAATAGACCAGGGCCCTGAAATTCGCTTTGATGTGGGGTGGATGGCAAAGGAAGTAGAAAGAAAGGGTAGGATATAGCCATGCTGAAAGATTTAAAGGACTCACCTGCCTGATTTTTTTTTTCCAAATTCTTTTTATTATGGTATTTTACCAGTATAATATGGAATGACAGGACAATGATAACATATTGGTCATAATTATCATGAGGCAACATGAAGGCATTAGTCCACATCAGGCTGCGGTGCTCAAAATGGACTGAGACTGTGGCAAAGCCATAGGCGGACCACCACTGGGAGAGGCAGAGTGTAAGCGAACTGAGTGGTCTGTGCCCAGTGGCTAAAGGAGTGTGATGTTCCACTGAGTCATTTTCCAGTACGGGTACCTCTGAAACAGTAAACATGGGGTAGGGGTCAAGTTCCATGATGGTACGAGACTCATGGAATCATAGTGCCAGGAAAGGGGTTGTGGCAGTCGGGAGGGCATCAAAGAATGTGTCGCATCAGGGGTCTTTGCTCATGGTGATATTGAATAAGAAGCTACATCAGGGGCCATGCATAGAGGATTCTAAAGAGGGGTTACTCAGCGTGTTTGGGGAGCTGTGGGCCCATGCAGTGTATCAGTCATGAGGGGGAGGAACAAGGGGGAGCCCGCATCCTGACATCGCAGAGGTGTAGGGGGGAGTATCAGCCACCTACATCTCCTTGTGGAACTGTGCGAGCATGGTGCTCCATGCTTTAGCTATGGGCTGTCTGTGGAGGTGAGGGGGGGGGGGGCACCTCCTGATCCAGATTTGTGCTTTCGGCATCTCCTCACCGGAAAGGGGCATTTGGCCACTTTATCGGAAGTGGTAGCTGGGTAGCCCTCCAATGAAGGGTAATAATTCTATTGGCAAGTAATAGGGCCACAATTGCAAAGTGAACCCAAACTATATATTTTGGCTCCATCTTGTACATCCCTAGAGCCGTCGCCTCCCACGTACTGAGGTGAGTTAACTCGGTAACAGATATCAGGGTATCATGAACTGCTTGCCAATATGCAGGAAGTGTGGGACACTTCCACAGCATATGTCGGAGGTCTGCAGTATCAGAGTGACATTTGGGGCATGTGAGGTTAGCAGTGGAGAATATGCAGTTACGTTTTGTTGGGGTTAGATAATTCCAGTGTAAGACTGTGTACTAGATGCACTCAAATTGTGCATTATGGGAAATGATGCAAGAGGAGTCGAGCCACTGTGTCCATTTTGAATCGTGTAGGGAGTCACCCATTGTCATCCTCCATTTTTGCTGAAGGGATGCCATGGAGACCGCGGTGGGCTCCCCGATTGCTTTATGAAGCCAAGTGATCAAATGACGCCCAGTGTCCATAGTATAGAGTGTACGGACGACTGAAAGTGTCCTCGTCTACTGTGTGCCACAGCCTGCATCTCATTGCCAATAGGTGGCCATATAGGAAGAACTGGATTCGTGTTTCCAAGCAGCCATTCTCCAAAACTTTGCTCGTAAGAGTCTGGAATAGGTATTCCCAAGACAGCATGACAAACGCCTTCTTCAGGTCAAGGATCAGGGCTGCGGCATGTGGGAATTGCAGCGATGCCTGATCCATCCCATGTAAGAAGCGTCTAAGGTTGTTGAAGGCATTACAGGCGGCGACAAACCAGTTTTGTTCAGGATGCACAACGTTTGGTAGCACTTGAATGTAGTGGTCTGCAAGAATTGTCCCTAAGATCTTATAATCGGCTCCCAAGATTGCTATGGGGGGGATAGGTTGATAAGTGTGTAGGGTTCTTCCCAGGTTTCAGCAGGAAAGTTAGGAGGGATTCCCTGAATGTGGGAGGGAATGTCTCAGTTTCAAGTGCCAAAACAGAAAGGAGGGTGAGGAGGATATAACTAGGTTCGTCAACCTAGGTACATGTAAGATAAAAAGATCAAAGGTCAGTTTCAAGTGCCTCATTGTAAATATCAGCGAGTCTCAGAGCTAGATGGGCCAAACAAATGGACATAGTACTGACAGGCAGACAGTCCATGCCCGGTGACTTATTGCGGGCCAGGTCGTGGATGGCCGTCTTCACCACTGAGATGGGAGCATCTAGTTCCTCCTGCTCCAGCGCTGAAATTGTAGGGAGGGAGCGTTAGTTATAAATTAGCTTGCTGCTGCTAAAAAAAATCAGTTGAACATGCACCATATAAAACTGAATAGGAAGCATAGAAAGCTTGGAGGATATTGTGTTGTGTACGGACGGGGGGCCCTGGACTGGGATAATCTTTATGATTGAAGGTGCAGCGACCTCTGGGCATGTGAGCCACGCCAGGAGGCGGCCCGGCTTATCGCCCATAGAGTGCACCCCAGGCTGTCTATGCTGCAAAGTTGTACCATTTGAGGAGGAGATAAAATTGCTTCTTCCCAGATTGAATACAATAAATCACAAGAGTCCTTCTTACAAATCTCTACTGTCCTGAAGATGGTCTAACGGACTGACGCCATTACAGACCGAAACGTCGACTACACTATCTATATCCATAACATCTTTGTACAGTTGATTGCTCTCCTAATAAGAGATAGATCTCTGTGTTACCTTTTGGATTAGATACTTTGTGTCATGAAATGTGGATAACATTTATTCTTTTCTCTTTTCATGTGACACCGCACATTTAATTGTTCATTTGTACTCCTTTTTATTGATTGCATATATAAAATGATTTGTGATTTTTTCACGAAATAGATACCTCGTGTGTGTTTTTCATATTTGATTAATTCAGCTAATTAACATGTTGTTGAGTATCAGTCCTGAACTAATTTCCGAATTAATTTTTTAAAACTAAAAAAAGATACAATTTTTTTAAACAAAATCCCTTGTTGGCACATTACCTTTTTGTTTAAACTTGCCCAAGCCCTCAAGGGTATATTGGGTCGTTCCCCTACGGTTACACTGCAAAGTTGTAGCAGCAGAGACACTTCAAAAGGGCAGAGTGCCTGTTTTTTGTGTCGGCGAGAGTCGCTTGAGCTTCTGCATCATGCGGGGCAGGACACTCCAGGTCCCTCAGGGCTGATTCTGTCTGGGTCAGGTCTTGCTCTAGTCCCCGACACATTCCCACTACATTTTGAATGTACAACCCGGTGTGACAATTTTAAAGACATCCCATTTCATGGTTCGCATGGTGGCCGTGGCATGGTGCTCTGCGAAATAGTGGCTATGATCAGAGTTTGGTGTCCGGGAAGCTAGGGTCATTGAGTATTTCCCAGAGGAGTCGCCAGGTAGGGACCCGGTGGGTGGTGCACTCCAGTCCATGTTCATGACGTGTGCTGCGTGATCAGAGACGATATGCCCTCTGTAGTCAGAGTGTTTGACATGTGGGAGGATAGTGAAGGAGAAGTGGAAGCGGTCAATGCGGACATATATATTATGGGGAGCTCAGTAATGTGAGTACTGCATGAGAGTTGGATGGTGAGCCCTCTAAACATCTAACAAGGACCAATGCCAATTGTGCAGAGATAAGGTGAATGGGCGCTTGCGGGAGGGAAGGATGAGACCTGTGAAGGTCTATGCTTAGCACACAATTTTAGTCCCCGCCCAGTATCCAGCAGGGCTAGTCTCAAGATGCTGCAGTGTCTACTGGAGCCATGGGGCTTTTTGTCCCGGCCAGAGGGGTGAGTCGCCGCTGGGACCCCCAGGAAAGGAAAGGAACCTGTGGGTATGGACCCCATCCATCTGTGGTGGCATGGTTATCAGAGTAGATCATTGGACGTTTGCAGGGTAATTTGTGGGCCTGTCACAGAACCCAGAAAGGGAGGCAGGTGGGCCCTAAGGCAGTCATCGCTAGCAGTAGATGCGGAATCTGAGTCAGAAGGTACCACAGGCTGGCGGAATGACAGGGTCATAGCGATGGACGATTGTTGACCCTCCTTTAGCTCCTGTTAAGAGGCACTCTCTGTGAACTGGGTGGGCCTCTGGATCCGTGACCTCGGTGCTCCCACATGGCCAGGCCCTGGGTTTCACTCCGGTCCCGCTGAGGGAAGAGGTGCCGGGGACTGCCTGGTGCTCTATTCAGTCCCAGATGGATTGAGGGGTCAGTCAAGAAATAAGAACCCAACTGTCTGATGTGATGAATTGCCATATGTGGCTTGCCCAGGTTGTAAACTTTACATAAGGACATCTGTCTTAACCTCAGTAGAGGGCAGTTATAGGTCCAAGACCTCACCAGCTTATTCAATTTCCACTGCAGAAAATCCCTTCCTTTGGTGGCCCAAATGGAGAGCTCAACCCTGTATCAGTGGACATATCAAGCCTGCTGGCTTTTTTAAGTCCATATAAAAATTGTCATCATCATAATGAGGGGGTAAATCATATGGTGACTGGTTGCACTTCAGTAATTTCTTAGCACAACATCAATTGAGACTGTACTGAAGAAGTGTAGGGGTCAGATACCAAACCTATTGCCGGTTACTTCTCTGAAACCGCTGACAAAGAGAGAGGGATGGGGGCAGATCATGGGGCCGGGTTGGAAGTCTGTACTAGAGCCAATACGGAGGCGTGACAAGTACAAGGGGTCAAACTTAGCTATGGATGTATTTGCTGGCAGGAACTCAACTGAGGGTCCCTGTGAGTCCTGTGGGCCCAAAGGCACACCAGGGGGAGCTAGAAGATGTACCAAATATCTGCATTATGACCTCCATAAAGTCTTCAATTAGCTGCTAAGTCGATGGCCCACAACGTTTGGGCACACTAGGAATCAGTTAAACTGGAGATCTGGAAGGAGACTGACATCCTGGCCCCTAAAACATTTAGCTTTGTGCCATTCACGAGAACAAATCCCTCTTTTGTAATTGCAAATCTTATTAAATTAAGAATGTTCAATTATTTATTATTAATGTTAAGAAAAAACCCTAGCAGCACCTAGAGGTTTGAACTCAGTAATTTTTGTTAGAGTCATGCAATAGAAACATGAGGTATTTCTAGATAAAATTGGAGTTAAAAATTATAACAAATTATTTCCCCAATCAATTTACTAATGTTTTATGCACTGCACACAACCAATGACAAGTCAGAATAACAAAACAAATATCAGATGTGCCGCTGAAGGCCAACAAAGCATCATTGCGGCTCACTTTGTCAGTTAACAAAAACCTTCCTCATCTCTGGATATATAAAATCCACAAAACAGAAACTTATGTAAGGTTACCCTTCATAAATACTCAACAAATTTTTTTGACTTGGCCCTTTCTGCAGGGTCATTCCTAAACGTTTTGCTTTTGCCTTCCACTTTTGGCTGAATTCGTTTTTGTTGGCTTTAAGACTCCACACACTTTACCACTGCTAACCAGTGCTTAAGTGCTTGCGCTCTTTCCTTAAACATGGCGGAATATACTCAAGTGGCATATTTAATTTACTTGTAAGTTACTAGTAAAGTGTCACTGCATGAGTTCAGAGTATGTTAAAATAGTACTAGTGGGCCTGCAGCACTGATTGTTCCACCCACCTAAGTAGCCCGCTAAACATGTCTTAGGCCTGCCAATGCAGCCTGTGTTTGTGCAGTTTTAAACTGTCATTTAGACCTGACAAAATAACCCTTTTGCCAGACCCAAACCTTCCTTTTTAATGCATACACGTCACCCCAAGGGTAGGCCATGGACAGACCAGGGTTCGATGTATTTAATAAGTTAGACAAGTACTTTTAAGCTTTGCATGTCCTGGTAGTGAAAAACTCTTAAAACTTGTTTTTCATTACTGCAAGGTGTACCTCTCCCACAGGATAACATTGGAATTTCCTTTCTACATTGTATAAGTGTAATTTCCAAACGGAAATAGGTAATCCCTTCATGTTGATAGCTCTGGAAATGTAATGATAAATCCTAACTTCTTGTGAAGTGGATTTTAAATTAAAATTATGAAAATGCCACTTTTAGAAAGTTTATAAAACACAGATTACCCTAGTTGTAATTATTTAAAGAACACTTTATATTCTGAGTCAAGTAAATGGACTTTCTTGACCTGTGTATTTATTCACAACTTATTTTGTGAACTTCTATGCAATTTTTTACACTTAAACATTTCCCTTTAACCACATTCAGACAATCAAAAAGACACATCTTTACACTATACACTGTGCAAAATTCTGACATTACTTATACCATAGTGACAAATACTGACACATACGACCATTCGATAAGGAACAATATGCAGATGTTGTAGTTGCTATGAATATTAATGCAAACCCTCTTGCTACTGTTGTCCCTTGGGGGTTCTAAGTCAGTTCAGTTACAGTAGACTTTATCAGTTCTTAAGTATATTTTGAATGCCTAATGAATAGGAACCGGACAGACACCAAGCCCCAATGTAATTCCAAAAGAAAATGAGAACCCAAAAAGAGGACAGAAGGATGCAATTTGAACTTGAAAGAGGAATCCTTGCAAAAGCACAATGAATGTGCTCTAATAAAAAAAAGAACGAGAATTGTAACCAGTCAGGGTCCTAAGGAGAACCCAAAAGGAATGAGAGGTTTGAATCGAGTCAACGGATAAACTTGGGGAGTGTCTTAATTGGATTTAAGTTGTAAAGTAGAATATAAATTGTTCTTTAAATAATTACAGCTAGTGTAATCTGTGTTCTATAGGTTTTAAGGAGGCCCAACCCAGCGGTACTAAAAGGGCCCAACCCCGAAATATATAACTTTTAGAAAGTTGGTGTTTTCTTGCCTTAGCAATTTGGTGCCTGCAGTTTGTCTCTGGGTCACATGACAATGGTGTAGCTGACAGTTGAGCTTTGTGTATTCATCCTAGACAGCCCCACACATTGGGGAGCTTAGGTGTGACTGGATGGGACATCACTAGCAGGATGTGAGGAGAGAGCTGAACCCAGCCCCACCTACACTTGAATAGGCAATCTTGACTCCACACAAAGAGCTGCATACCTCCTGTAGTTAGGCTGGAGCCGGGGCCAGGAAGGCAGGGCACCAGTACATTTTAAAAGCGTGCCTCTAGAAGCTTCTTCCCGCTTCAAAGGCACAATGGGTATAAATACTGGACCTCAAACACCAACTCCCCAGTACACTTCTGGACCTGTGGACAGAAGGACTGTTCTCAAGCTGAAAGAAATGCCACTCTTGTCAACTACTGCTCTGGAGGACTGCTGTCCCGCTGTGCTGACCTGCTGCCTTCTTGCCTGGGTGAGAAGGACTGGGCCTGCATCTGTTGAACTCAGAACACAGAGTGACTCCAAGAGCTAGTTGGCCTGCCTCCTGCTCTGAAGCCTCAGGGACACAACAGGCTTCCAAAAACCTTCCACCGGCACTTGGACTCGTCCATCTGTGAGTACACCCTGCCAAGTGGTGCCACCCTAGTCCTGGACCCTTAGAAGTGGCCTAAGGGTGATTTGCCAGCTTCTGTGAATCCAGCAGAACCGACACATCTTCTCTGCTGCATGGTGCAAACCCACGAAGAACCGAGGCATTACTGCTGCTAGGTAGATAGGACCTGTCGCAAAGACCCGCATTACTGGAGCAACACATCGGACCTGCTACTGCACAATGCATCCTCAGCGCAGGCCCTTGCATCTCACATCGACGGCAGCCTCAAAGACGACAGACTCCGCATCGTAGCTCTTCAAAACACACATCGCTCCAACTGCGTGCCACAACACAATCCCCATCCACAAGATCCTCAATGATGATGGAGGCCCTTGAATCGTAGCCTCACCACATCTTGATACCAAGGCATCGCTTTTGCTGCGCGACGCATCTCCGGCGCAGACGTTTGCAACGCTCCGCAAACCAGGATTTAAGGTAGGCCTAACTGGGTCCCTGTAGCTGGCCCACGCTCCATCATGGTTGGCCTGAACTTTTAACTTTATCCCGGTCCGGCGCGACCAGATATCCACAGTTGGCGCTTTGTGCTGTTAGCCACTATTTTCACTAAAATCTTTAAAATTGCTTGTCTCTGGTTCTACTGATTGGATTTTTGTTCTTTTGGTCTTGTTTTATTTATTAAAGAAAATCATATTTATCAAACTTGGTGAGGTACCCTTTTCATGAGCAGTTTTCACTTTATTACGGTTTGAAGTGTTGCACAGATACTTTACACATTGCCTCTAACCTAAGCCTGACTGCTCTGTGCCAAGCTATCAGAAGGTTGAGAACACATTAATTTAGGATTGGCTTGTGACTCACCCTGTAAAGACTGTGGTTGCTGCTTGACCAGGGATCACACCCCAGCCAACCCACAACCCAATTTCTTACAACATTCTTTCCAAGAATGTTAAATGGAGATTTTATTGGGAATCAAAATCTTCTTGTACCATGATGCTTTTAACATGATGTTTTTAACATTAAAATGTAGAATCAAATGCAAAGTGAGAATTTACAGGCCCTTCTGCCTCACAATTCAGGGCATTCTCCTCTACTGTATCAAATCCAGACTTTCAGGCCCACTTTTCTTTTACGATAATACTCCTCAGTCTGTCTTAAGTTTTTTTTTAATGTAGCTATTTTTACTTCTCCTCCACCACTCATCCACTGCTCCTTGGTTTTATTGTCCATTCTTGAAAACAGGATAACCTTGCAATTCCTCCCAAGTGGTTCAGAAAGTAATTTGTAGGTTTTTCTTTAGTAGGGAATTGAAATTGTGTGACCTGGTACTCTTTCAAAGAATTAATTTCAACATGTCAATGGAGCAGTGGCAGGAGGGGGGCTGCCTAGAGGCGGATGACCTTCTTCCGGGAGATACCTTAATATCCTTTCAGGATGCACAGGACTCCTTTGAAGTGGGGACGGCACATTTCCTTCATCACGTCAGGCTGGAGTGTGTGGCGAGAGATCTGTGGACTGACTTCCCGGCAGCTCCTTGCCCTTCGGGAGTCCTTGATGGTCTCATTGGATGGGGGAGGGGCACCATCTCATTAGACATTTCTCCAAAGCCCTTAGAAGTGATATGCAGCCGCGATGTATCCTGTGCGGAAAGCCTGGGAGAAGGATCTGGGCACACCCATCTTCGATCCATACTGGGAAGTTGTATTACATCTTGTTTGCACTGTGTCCTCTAATAACAGGTTTAAACTTCTGCATTTCTATTTTCTGCACCGAACATGTTACTCCGTACGCCTCAATAAAATAGATCCTGCGTGGGGCGCTACTTGTGCGCGTTGTGGGGTGGTTGGGGTTACTTTCTTACACTTAGCATGGAAGTGCACCCAAGTTCAAACCTATTGTGCACGTTGTGTCCTGCATAGGAACGGCTACAGGATTACCGTTCCACTGACACTGCTGGCTTGTCCCCTCGGCAAGGTGACGCGCACTAGAGGACGCAAAATACCATATCGGTAAGCCCAGCTGGCCTTGCTGGCAAAGTGACGGATAGCTATTGGCTGGATGGGGGTGAAGGCCCCGATGCTGACACATTGGCTGAGAGACCTGCTGGAGTGGGGGTCACACATGCAGCTCTCACACACTGAGGAAGGTGCATCCGAGGCTATAATGCAATGGACCCAACTTCTGGGTATGTTCCACGATGATGATGACAACCCTACTGAGGATTGGTCTGAGATGGGGAGTTAAAGAGAGAAATGGGTGAAAGTACTCCTTGTTTCCTCGACGACCAAGTGGGCATTGATGTTTTACTGTATGATACCCTGCTCGATGTCTTCCTTTATGTATCACAGTCTTGAACTGGCATCGGACCAATGGACAATTACATAAATACAGTGTCTGTCTTACTAGATCACATATGTTCTTAGTGTATGTCAAACGATGGTTCCTTTTTAATACTCTCAAGATGCACTGTATGTTTCGTAGTTTTTTCCGAAACAAATAAAATACAGTTATTTAAAAAACCTCGGAATTTCTTCCTCCATTTGTGTAGTACACCCTCGACCTGATGTGCAAAGTTCAGAGGCACTTTGACTAAACAAGGCATGTTTTCGTTCCATATTAGCCAACCTGCCGTCACTGCAAAGTTCAAGGCAGGCAGAACAATTATCTTTCTGCACAGTAAAGAATGTGCGTTGATTTCTGGCTTAATGACCATGAAATGTGGCATGCGCAATTATTATCTTTGGGTTCCATGAAGAAACAGGATGTTTGGCAATAAACAATGCCGTCATGGAACACATTTCACCTAGCAAGTTCAGCTGCAAAATATGCATCCTTTAGGAGATGGCCAGAAATAATCTCAAGTGGTTCAAATTCCTGTTGCTAGTACTCAAATATATGCTAATATTATCGCTAGATTAAACCGTAAATTTCATTTACAGAGTTGAAAACCAAATGAATATCAAGAGAAAGAACTGAAAGCAGCTGTTGGAATAAGCAAAGCTACTAACATCAATGTATCTTTGGCCATAGTAAACATACACAATGGAGAACTCATAAAATAAATGGAAAGATTCCAGTCAAGATCAGGAGACCGTGTAGTGACTAGAATGAAAATGGTAGAATGGGGCTAAAATTCTGCGATGGACAAAATGAACAGTAGCATATGGGTTGTTAATGCCTCCTCCATCAGTCTACCCCTATATATATTGAACTGACACTATCTGCACTCCCGCTCCACATCTGTTTGCGCTCCGTTGCTTTACACTGTACAAATGTCGCTACCTAAACGCCTACACACACATACAAGGGCTCAATAAGGTACATGCACTCGAAAAAGTGGCAGTAGGTGACTTGATTAATCTCCGTAGGATGAAGAGGGAGTAGAAGACAAGAATTAAGATATTTTTAGAGCCTTCAATCAGTTGCAAAAGTTAAGTAAACAGAAGAAAGTGAAAATCGACATTCTGGAACTCAAGAGCAGTAACAGAAAAAATAAGGGTCAAAATGAAAGTATGGCAAAAGGAACAAATCCCCGCAGCAGCAAGGACAGGTTCTGTACGATCAAATGATTGAACAGGGGTCAGTGGGGGTTATCATGCACCCCTTGCTGCTCACAGCGCGCTAGAACCTTGAGAGGGAAATGGTGAAAGTCCCCGTGCAGTAAGAAGGGAGAACAAGTGATTACTTTTGGCCAAAACCAAAATAAATTGAACAAAGTGGTGGTTGATATCCTAAAGAAAGGAGTAATTCTTCTCACATTACACTCCTTTCTACTCTGCTTATCTTTTCTACCTCCCTTCAATACTCTGAAACCCATATTTTCTGTTGTCCTGTGTGTGGCCCTATTTTTGGTCCTATTCAACAAGATAAAAATGTACACACTCTTATTAGAGGTTATGGTGTACGAGCACTCATTAAAGCTCTTTACAGACCATACCACATAAGCCACTTTAAAACCCAATATCAGGGCAAAAAGATTTTACCTCCAAAAACAATGCTGATTGTCATAACCAAATGAGAACTTTTGAGTTCAAAAAGAGGAGATCATTGCCCAACTCTGCCTTAATCTCCAAGTTAACAAAGAAAACCTTGAGAAAAACCTGCAAACATATTTCACAAGTATGGAAAAGAAGGATGACAATACGGTGAAGTAAGCAAGCATGCTACGACTGCTGAGAGAAAACAAACCATTTTCAGGTAAAACCAGCCAGGGTGGGCATATGAATTCACAGATACTGTGTATCTGCAAAATCCACAAATTAAGACTACATAGGCAAAAAAGCAGCACAAACAACCAAATTACAGCCCATCACCTATGAGGAAATATTGAGAAGGTAAAGCTCTGGGGTGAACACCAGTTATCTGCCATGAAAAAGATGTTTCATACCCGATCTGAAAACTATGGTACAATAAAGGTAATGGATTTTTACCGCAAAGTACACATATCAATATCCTGTAAAATCTGAGAAAATGTGGACATATGCAGGGCCCAAAGGGTAGCAACACAGAAAGAAGGGATATATACCATCCTATACAGATTATACAGAGCTCAACAACAGATTGACTTGGAGACCATGATTATTAGGAAATTGATGTGGGAACCAAGAGCCGTAAAGAAGACTTTGCATTTAATCTAGACCTGCTCCAGATGTCACAAGTAAGAGGAGTAAAGGGATTTGTGAGTGTGTCAGTTGGGCTTTACACTTACTGAGTGGACTGACACCGCAGAGCTGTTAGAATCAAGGTCCACCACAGCATTTTCAAGACTGGAGGAAAAGGCCTAGGAACAGGGAGAACACCCTGTGAGAAATCTATACGTCAGAAGAGGGAAGAAATGAAGAAAGGAGTTGGAGAAGGTGAAGATTAGACTATAAATAAATAAAAAAGACAACCAGAATCATTACTCTGACAAATCATTCGGAAGGATCAAGCTGAAGGAGTGAATAAACTCGCTAACCTAGTTCACAGATAGAGATATGGCCCCAAAAGGAGATGTAAGCAATACAATGAATAGCGAAGAAGGGATAGAAATCCTAAACTTCCTAGAGCCCATAGCAAGGTACTAAAACAACAAGCAGTTCCAAGCTAATAGTAATTAATTACCTAATATGAGCTTGAAAGTTACAGGTGCAAAAGAAGGCTCTTGACAAATTGAAGGAAAACACAGGAAAGACTGCACAAGATCAAGGATGTAGGGCAGGGCTATATGTGGGACCGGTCACTTGGGGTCTCATACCTGGCAGTAGTTAAAAACAGACATTGAAACAGGTCCCGATAAGGCCATATGATGATGTCCTTAACTTTACAGGCAAACATCAATATCAATGATTGGGTAAACAATGACTGTGCTAGAGCGGGGATACTTTCAATTAAAGTTTCGATTTATCAACATCAGGGCTACTACCCTCTGCCTTTTCCCTCAGGCCAATAGATCTTTGCCATATTTTTACAGATGAGCTGTATATAACATTCAATTATCACAATGACTACACTATCTCAGTCAATAAAAAGAGTTTTTATGATTTAAACTGTTATTAATCAAATTATTTTAGAAACTCATCTTTATTAAAGTCACAATTTAATTTCATCGATCTCAGTTATCACTGTTAACAGAAATCGAAAATCAAAATAAGTACTCAATAAATCATAATAAAATACAATAAGCGGGTTTCATAAAAGAAATATCCCTATTCTAAGAATGAGAAGATTAAAATTGTGTCATTCCAGAGACCCGTAAAGAGTTCTGGAATCAAGAGAAATCATAAAGCATAAAGCTTCAGTATCAAAGTTAGCTAAATAAGTCAATGAAAGCAGAACTCCCCATGATGAGAGGTTAAAAAAACTCAGTAGAGTCTCAAAGCAATGTGAACAAAATGTGAAGAGATATGGATACGCCGGTGTCTCCTACTCCAGGAACACACACTTTTATAGACAAACAAAAATATTACAAATCATGTTGTTTCTTCTCTCTTTGGTCGACAAATAAGCTTCCGATGCGCCAATGGGAACGCGTTCCCTCCCAGCCTTCTCACAGGAACACAACATTTTTCAGACAGCAACTTCTAAAACTGCAACTATGTCTTATCATCTCTAAACTTTCTGATAATTTGTCCTCCCACTTAAGTCTACATTCCCATGTGTGAAGCTTCATCCCTAACCTTCTAAATAACAAGTTCATTCATTAGCTGAAAGTGGTCTTTCTGAAAGTTTAAACATTTATATAAACAAGAATAAAACCATTTTGCACAACTATTCATTAAAAAAAGGTGTGTTTAAAAAGTCAAGATCAAGTTATATGCTGCATTTACAGTTACTTAGCTCTGTTAACTTTAACATGGCAGTGTCTCAGCTTATTAGGCCTAGCAAGTTTAAGTATGATTGACTAGTGCAGTTCTGCATAAAATTTACGTTTTAAATCTCATTAGCTTTGCACATTATTTAACATGATTTCCCAATATTTTTAAACGCTCTTACAATTCCTACGTTTATGTCTGGGTGATGAAGTCATTGTGAAATCCTCTATGCTACTTACATGATACATCTTAGGAAACAGCAAAGCTAAATAGCAAATATCCTCCCAATCAGCTGGCAATTTAAAAGAAGCATCCGGTCCACAAACGAAATAGACTCCTGGAATGATTGTTTCTTCTCCTTGTAAAATCTGTCATGAGCCTCCCATAATTTAAAACGTGCGTTCACAACTACTAATCATTACCTGTCTTTTTCTCAATTGGCTTCGTCTTCTGTAAATTCATATTTTATCCTTTTGTCTCCTATCTAATTTTAGTTTTGCATTGATCCTTTTCGTTCTGTATTCATCTTCTTTCTTCCAAAGAATTTTCAAAATGTCATACCCCTGGTTTTATTGTGTATAATGTGTGCCCTTCTTTCCGCTAATACCATAATAAATGTCTTCTCTAAATGTCTCATAAAACAAATCAAAGTGTTTTCATATATTCTAACAGTGTCTATAGGTGTGGATGGCCTAAAATAGTACCAAGCTGTGTCCATTTCTTTGCCTTTGGATGAAGGTTCATGCTCTTCAGTAAGGGGACTTTTCAAAAACCCACAGCGGGAACACCACCCTCCAGGTTCCCCACTCTGACACGCCAAAGCGTTTTTGACCGAGACACCTTCATTGATGCACCCGGCACGTTCTATGGTGATCGCACCATCCCTTCCAAGTACCTCAAACTGGACAGGCGGTTGCAGTCCTCTAAATGGCAATTTTGATCCGGTGGCCCAGCAAAACAGGATAGTTGGTACGGCTCATCGAATCGCTTCACTCAGTACTTGGTCTATCTGTTTCCCAATTGGACACGCTGCTGCGGTCCTTTCACAAGGCTTTAGGTTAAGTGGCATCGCACTACTGTTCTAATTTTACTGCAATTTTACTCAGGGATGTAATGTAATGTCCTGATGATGATCCCACAATTGCTTACATGGTATTGAATCGTCGTCGACTCTCTGTACACCGTAAACGCTATTTAATCTGTCATTACTCATGTATAACAGTGTCTCCGCACATTTATGATTGTTTTATTTAATGTATGATGTACAACCATTTGTTCTGCCTGAGCCTCTGTTTTGTTTTATGTATACCTAGTTGGATGCTGGATTGTGTCCCCACTTTATTCTTTGCAAATATTTGAAATATTAAATTGATCCTGTCCGGCTGGACAGCACAAATATAGAATTGATTCTGAGTCTATAGTCATTTCTCTCTGCTCTTATTGTCCTTGTCCGGGACCACTGTGTTCAAAACTCATTATTACCCAAGGTCCCCGACTATTGTACTTGGGTTCCCTCGTTTCTAATAACACATATGCTAAGCTAAGCAAAATACTTCATGTGATTTTGTATGACAGAGGTATGAGATGGTATGCCACCTCCTCTACAGCTGATGAAGGTAGGCGTGCACAGAAGTAACAATACTTTGCGTCTAGTGCCTGTGTGTATTCTTGTGTATTTTTTAGCAACTGTTCAATGTAATTTGCTTTGTTGTTCACTGTCTTGTAACACTGTTATTGTTGTTTTCTATTTGTTGATCTTTGATTTGTTCATATTTTGCCATTGTTATTTATTTCTGTTATTACGTTTTGTGCTGGTCAAGATGTGTCTCATTTCATCACTATCACCCATTTTGTATGATATTTTTTATTTTTTTTAAAAAATGGGAAAAATGTTACATAAACATTATGAAAATGGAAATTGAAAAATGATTTCATAAATTAATTAACTATTTTTTGTACACTTTTTGGTCTGTGGGCTTGATCTATTGTATGGACATATTGCCTATCACTGAAGTATATACGTGTAGGAAGTTTAGCTTGTTTTGTTGATTACTTCAATTCCTTGATCTCTTCCTCACTTATTCAATTTATTCAGGGTCCCTCTTTCGTAGTTTTATGTATACTTGAACCAACCTAGAATAAACATTAGTTGAATATTCATCCTCTGAACAATCTACAAATTAAGCTTTAAAATGTGGTTTCATCTATTGTGTGTGCAGATGTTGTAGTTTCAGGTGTAGACATAGGCTTATAGTGTAAAATAAATCCCTATCACTATTGTTATGACTTAACACTACTACTAAAAATGCAATGCCCATAATGATCTTATATCTATTCTTGGTTAATAAACACGTATGTTTGCGGTCAGATCGTTAAACAATAAATATATAGCAGCAAATAGTCAATAGTTTGTTTTTGGATTTATTTTCTTAAAGCAACTTCTTAGAAGATCTTTTGCAGTTCATTTTTTTCAGCCTTATACAACAATCTTTGTATAGACATCCCTATCCCTACTCTGTCTTCTTCCAAGTGTGTTATTCCTATTCTTCTACCACAGCCTTGGGCCTAGGGAAATCTTAATTCTTTTTAAGATATAAATTTTTATTTTAGATTTTTTCCCCACTTTCTCATTTAATAGTGTCACTCAAACGCTTGTTTCTTTTCAAATATCTTTTTCCAGCAGCTTTATCCAAATGTATTTATATTACAATGTCATGGGAGGCTCAAACAGTTCTGATATCAGGTCAATGAGATCCTGCCCTGATACATTTAACACGTGATTTGTGCAGTAGGTCCATTCGTGTGTAGAGGACCTTCGACAAGGCACTCTCGCTCTTTTTGACCTTCTTGGAGTCTGTTGATCATCCTCTGTATCACTTACACTGCTTGAATCTGTCTCCTCTGCAATAGTAGGCGGTATGCATTCAGCTGACACACTTGATCAAAATTTCTTCAGAGCATAGTTTTGCGGCTATTCAGCATCATGTGTGGCTGAGCCCTCTTGATCCGGCACTTGTTCCTTCTGCTGGATCATCTATTTGTTCCTATGATGTCTCAACAACGGCTTGTTGTTGAGCTCATCACTTTTTCTTCAGGAGCTTCCACTCCACTTTAGGATAGATCAGGAAATAGGACTGGTGGAACAGCTTGATATTCTTCTACTCTCTCTGCTCTTTGCAGTGTTCCTCTTTACGGTGGTGCTGTTTGGATGGTGCTGTCACAGGTGTAATTTGTTTCTGGCTCATAGAACACAATTTCTTCATAAAGACATCTTGTTTTCTGTGTATGTGATGCATGCACCCAATTTGGTACTCCAGTGCATTTAACAGCAGTGTTTGTAATTAAGATGACCTGGAACGGGCCAATACATCTTGGTTCCAGGTAGAATTTTGGCACATGCTTCTTTATCAACAGTCAGTCACCGGCACTAAGGTCATGGCACTGTCCCTGATGTAGATTTGAGGTGGCAGCTTTAACCTGTTGAGGAACAGAACGCACCACATCAGCCTATCCTTTGCAATAATTGTGTATCATGTCATCTGTGATGTTGAAAAGTGCATTTGCTGGTCCAGTAGGCAGTCTAATTGCACGCCCCATCAATATTTCATGTGGCGATAACCCTGTCTTCCTGTCAGGAGTACTTTGGAGGCTCATTAACACCAAAGTCAAAGCATCTGGTGATTTCAGTGATGTGGAGGCACATACATTTGCCAACCAAGACTTTATGGTTCCATAGAGTTGTTCAACAATTCAAGAGGTTTCTGGCAGTAACTACAGTGTATTCTACAGTGTAATCTCTGTTCCATCTGTAGAGCTGCACAAAGCATTCTAATGATTTCATTGTTGACATGAGTCCCGAAGATCTGACTCCAAAGAAACTGGTAGTCTGAACTGGAGTATTAACTCTTTCAGCAACAATTTAACTATAGTGAGACTGCCCTTTATACGTGTTGGGTATGCTTCCAACAATCAAGAGAAAATACAAACTATAACCGGGACATATCTCAGCCCTTTACAAAAGGGCATCTCAATAAAGTCCATTTGCATTCGGTTGAAGGGACATCCTTATCTCCCTTTGTGACTTAATGTTACTGGTGTTCTTTTCCTTACGTTAATCTGTTGACATATCACACATCGATGACAGTTCCTCTACAGCCATCCTAGCCTAAGGTTAACCAATTCTGCCTGAATAATCTCACCATTGAATCTCTTCTAAGATGTGTAGGACCATGAAAGTGTTGTGTCAGTGGAAACAGTAAACTGTCTGGCAACACTGGCTTCCATCTGGTGAAATCCAAATGTCATCTGCATTTTTACCACATCCTGCTCTAATACAACCCTGATGTTCTGCTTCTGAAACTTCTTACTGCAAACTCTTTAATTCTTCCCAAGTATCAGCCGCTGACAACAGCATTGAAAAAGCAGTGTCCCTTTCAGATCCACCTGTTTAAGCCCCATTAAATGCACATCTGTTTCAAACTGTAACATAATCATTGCCACTTCTATGAGCAGCACATTTCAACACAGCAATCTCTACGGGCATTTGTAAGGCATCAACCAATCTTTTTACATGTCCGCCATTCCATTTGTGTGAGCCAGATGAGCATGAAACCTCTAGTGACCATATCTTTCCAAAATCATGGACCACACTAAAGCCATGCTGACTATCTGTAAATATAGTCACTCTTAGGATTAAATCAATTTTTATTAAGGTTTTTGGCATATAATAAATAACATTTGACACAACTAACTCGCCTACATTGCAAGGCCGGCGAGGGAATGGAAAGGAAGAATAGAGGAGGAGGAGAATAGGAGGAGAAGTGAGAAGGGGAGGGAAAGGGGGAGCAAGATCCTCCATACTGAAGGAGATAGTAGACAGAAGAAAGGACAGTAGATGCCCCCTCAAGGAGCAGCTCACAAGTCAGTTCGCAAACATGAGCCCTTCCATCAGTGTAGACCTAAGGAGTATTAGGGACATCTGTCGTGAGGCGAAGCACCTTCAAGTGTATCGGACATGTGAGCTTCCTAAAACTGGGTGCTAAGAGCTTCAAACAGGGGCCCCAAGTTTTCTCAAAGTGGGGAAGAGTGTAGTTCACATAGGCTGTCAATTTCTCCATACTCAAGAGGTCCCAAAGCCTGTATAGCCAGTCAATGTGTGTTGGGACTTGATCTGTGCCCCACTTTGAAAGGAGGGCTTGTTTAGCAGCGCAGAAGGCCAGAGTGATAGCCGTTCCTCTCGAAGAATTAGTGCATTTGGTAGGCCTAAAAGGATGTAAATGGGGAAGCATGGGATATCCATATTGAACATCTGGTAGATATCTCCTAGCACGTCAGACCATTAGCGGTGCAAATTGGGACAGTGCCATAATAAGTGGGCCAGGATGCCAGTATTGTCACAGTGCCGCCAACATCGGTCGTTGTGTCCCCGTCCCCATTTGGCCATCCAAGCAGGCATATAGTACCAGTAGTGTAGCATCTTGAGCAGCATTTCCTGTACATTCCCTATCTGAAAACGAATGCTCACACTCCCGCTCCCACCGGGCGCGGCCTGGAGAAACAGTGGGATTGGCAGTAGTAGTAAGAAATTTGTAAAGGGCCGACAGGGTACCGTTATCATTTGATCTAGAGAGAAGCCACCTCTTGAATAGCGTAAGGGGTCTCCTTGCATGGGGGCATATGGACGGGTGTGTTACCCAGAGTTTAATTGTAGTGTAGCACCAGTATTTGGTCTCTTGGAGGCCGAAGGCGGTTTTAAGTCGTGGGAATGCCAGGAGGCCGTGGAGATCGTATAGGTCTCCAATCATTTTACATCCCTGCTAATGCCATAGGGAGTATGGCTGGTCCCTGAGAGCTGGAGGAAAGTCTGGGTTCCCTAGTATGGGTGTGAGCAGGGAGATAGGGTAGAGAGCTGCTTAGAGTAGCTCACCTTATCCCATGCCTCAACCGTGGCTCTAATCACTGGGGAAACGTACACTTCAGGTGGGTGGTGTTTCTTGCAAAGCAATTAGAGTTTCCAGACATAAATGCCGGCAATTGTCCAGTCAATGAAGCACCAGTGCTTTTCTGTGCTTGGTTGTTCCCACTCTACCAAGTATCGCAGTTGTGCTGTGCGACAGCATTGGGCTAAATGTGTGATGCCAAGCCATCTCATCGCCATCAGGAGGTAAGTCCTCTTCCTTGCCACATGTGATAGCTTCTCTTCCCAGATAAATGTTTCGATCTGTAACTGAAGTTTCTGGAGAGCGTATGGTGGAGGTTGAAGGGGCAGTGTTTGTAGCAGAAACAGGATTTAGAGACATCTTAATGGCTGCTATCCTTACAAGCCACGAAATGGGCCCGCCACGTCAAGACTTGAGTGTAAAGCAGACAGTATCCAGCAAGGTGGCAGAATTACGCTGGGCTAGCTGGTCTAGACTGGAAAACAAGGAAATCCCTAAATGTGTAATCACCTGAGTCGCCCATGGGAATGGGAATGGGAATAGAGCCTCAAACTGTGCCCTTTCCGGGAGTGGTTTGGTGAGGTTAAGAATCTAGGATATATTGCCATTTATTTTAAATCTGGATGCTTTACTAAATAGCTCGAGGTCCACCAGTAGCAGGGGAAGTGACTGGCGAGGTTGTGTAACAGCCAGTAATACATCATTTGTGTACAGTGCCACTTTAGGCACTTGACCAATCATGGTAAGGCCCTCAATATTTGGATGTCGCCGGATCCTCTCTGCTAGGGGCTCCTAATACAAGGCAAAAAGGAGCGGCGACAATGGGCACACAACGGATGCATCCTGCGGGAGATAGAAAAAGGGGAGATTGCAGCTCATTGACTCGAACGGTTGCCTTGGGACCGGAGTAGCCAGACTATATCTAATTATGGAATCAAGGGCCTAAGCCCACTTTCTCCAAGACAACACGTAAGAAGGGCCAATGTACCCGGTCAAACGCTTTTGCAGCTTTGATCGATATTAGAAGGGCAGAGACTCTGGATCTGCTAGATTTATTGATGAAGTGAAGGATCCGCTGAGTATTGTTGCTGCAACTACGCCTTGGAATGAAGCCTGCTTGGTCTATCAGCCCAGGCATATAAGGTCGCAGAAGTGTTGCTAAGATACTAGTAAAAAGTTTGGTGTCAACGATTAAGAGCTTTATAGGTCACTTTGAGGCACATTGCGCAGAGTCCTTCCCTGACTTGGGTATCACCGATATCGTAGCCTGGTTTATAGCGTTGGTGAGGGCCCCCTGTGCACTGAAGGAATTATATAGTCTAGCCAAGACAGGGGCCAACTGAGGTGTGAATGTTTTGTTCGCAGTGAACCCAACCTGACCTGCTGCCTTGTCTACCCGTAGTTTCCCTATCAACTTTGTGACCTCTTCCACCATAATATCTTCATCGAGGAGCTGAGCATCTACCTCTGCCAACCGAGCTAAGTGGGCCTGTGCAACATAAGCAGCTGCGTTCCTAGGATCCAGCGTGTCCGACGCTTATAGAGCAGCATAGAAGTGCTGAAATTCTGCTGCTATCTCAGCGTCCTGTCTGGAGATATTACCCGATGGACCTACGAGTTCTGACACCCTCTGCCTCTGGGTCTGGGTCTGGTTACGCAGACTGTGGACCAGATGACGGCCCACCTTGTTGCCCTCCATATAATATTTTTGTGTGGTGTGAAGTAGTGCATGTTCTGCCGCATCCATGTCTAATGCCCTAAGCTACTTCCAAACCAGGGTAAGCAGCCTCTGTATCCTATGCGAGCCTTCCTGTCTATGACTCTTCCAAGGCCCTCACTTGAACCTCTAGAGTGGAGTGTTTCTCCTGTCTGTTCATACTTAATTTTGCAGCTACAGCTATGAACATCCCCCTGATGATTGCTTTAAGGGTGTCCCACAGTAACGCTATCAGGGTATGGGGGTTATCGTTAATAGAAAGATACGTCTGGATGGCCTCCCGGATTTCTTTCACTGTGGGCTCATAGGCCAAATGTTTAGAATTTAATCGTCATGAGCCCGATCGTGAGTAATGTGCAGGCAAGGGGAGAGTAATAGAAATCGATGTCTGCATGTTTTACTGTTAACCTCAGAGAACTGGAAACTAGGAAATAATCTATTCTAGTGTATGGCTGGTGGGCAGCTGAGAAAAAGGAGTAGGCTTTTTCTGAGTTTCCCAAATGTCCACTAGGCCTGCCTCACCAAGCCATTGCAAACCCGAAGCAGTAAAAGAGCCCGTCAGGCCCACCTGCTGTACTGAATGGTACAAACGGGCATCCCCCAAACAAAATGTTAGTATCTGGGGAGGCGAGGACCTTCCCAATAGCCTGCTGAATGCAAGCTTCATGGTGATTGTTGAAGGCATACAAGCAGGCCACTGCAAAGTTGTGTAGGTGGGGGGAGATCTGCAGTGTCAGCAACCGGACCGAAATTTCGGAATGTATCTGAAGAACTTGCCCTTGAAAAAGCGTGGCCCGAAGTATAGCCACCCCCGCTTTCTTCCCAGGTAGATGTTACTCTAGGAGTCCTTCAACAGTGCCAAAGGGCCAGTCCCTTAGCAGAGGCATTGAGACCTCTAGAGTTAATGCTCAGCATAGTCTCTTAGAAGGAAAGTGGTCAGAGAGGCCCTGAGGAGGCTGTGTCCAATATGTTTCCCCCAGGGCTCGGTAGATTCCATTTGGCTGATAGTGAGTACCAAGTATAAGCAATCTGGAGCCAACTTGGAGGGTAGGGAATAAGTAAACTGGAGATATGAACTTAACTGTGTAGGCCAGTATATGGTACCTTGAGGGTCCATGTCTCAGGCGACAGTCCATTTGGGAAAGTCCAGAAGCCATATGGGAGGTCCGCTATATCCATGGGTTAGCAAATACAGAACTTTGGTATTCAGAGGCATGTGACCAGTGGGCTGATCAGGCTCGAACTCCCAACAGGGGGCAAAGCCAACAATACATCTAAAGAGTGGGCTAGTGGGTTGGTGCAGCAAGTGATCCCACATGGACAGCTGGGTGTCCCTTCACTCCATGGCGGAGCTGGGGGACCACTCCCCCTCCCCCGGCCGAGATGCTGTAGGAGAGCCAAGCGCCCCCTATGACTTTCACTCACTGATGTTTTGCTCGGTTTCTGCCGGGTACAACGGCGAGATCTCCCCTTGGCCCGAGGTGGCAGATAGTGAAATCGCTGACTTGGCGTTGGTATAGGGTCAGTCTCCTCCTGTTCCAGCACCAGTATACTGCACTTGTTTCTCCTTCCCACACAAAGATAAGGCGAAACGGGTGTTCCCACCTGTAGTGAATCCCCTTCTCCTGAAGTAAAGTGGTTGCCGGTTTCAAGGCCCTGTGCCGTTGGAGCGTGATGAGTGGTAAATCATGGTAGATCCATAATTGTATCCCCTTGAAAGTGATAGTGCCCTGATTTCTCACTGTGGCCATTATCATTTCCTTTTGGAGATAATTATGTAAGCAAGTAAGGATGTCTTGTGGAGTCCCGGGTTTCCCAGAGGGCACCCAGCTCTATGAGTGAGGTACAGAATGACATCTTTATCCGCTAGCTCTGGGACTATGTGACGAAATAGACAAGTGACATATTCCTCAAGTAGTGGAGTTACGGGGTAGGGGAGCACTCCTGTAGTAATCTCTATTTTTCAAAATGTAATCGTTTAAACTGTGGTGCTGCAGCTATGTAGAAGTTTGTCCACTCCTACTGGGAGAACCAGAGTTAGTAACAAGGTGAGAACTTGTGTGTAACTACGCACTATTCACCTAGTGTCTATAGCTGACACTGAATAAGTTTCTGTTTCACAAGATGTACTTTTATGACTCAAAGATACAACACGGTATATTATGTTTATACAGAATACGTACAAAAGTGATAATCTCAAAAAATACAGTTGAAATGAATGTTCATGAAAGACAAATGGACAGAATTTTTTTGCTATCATTCAAAATGTTAAAACTTTATTCAACAGTATTTTTTTAGATTATCACTTTTGTACGTATTCTGTATAAACATAATATACCGTGTTGTATCTTTGAGTAATAAAAGTATAACTTGTGAAACAGAAACTTATTCAGTGTCAGCTATAGACACTAGGTGAATAGTGCGCAGTTACACACAAGTTCTCACCTTGTTACTAACTCTGATATTCCTCAAGTAGGCCAGCATTGGCCTGCAATGGGACCCCTATTATACGAATGTTGGCTCTTTGGCACCTGTTCTCCAAATCTGCTAAGTAGTAGTTCAGATATGTACTTTGGTCCTGGAGTTCAAGAATTTGGCTGCGGTATATCGCTAATTCTGCTTCTCTGGCGTAATTTCCCAGTTCTATTGTGTCGATTTGTTGTCCAAGTTCCCCTGCTTCTTGGCGGATTTCTTTAATATCCCCAGCTACCTCATGTTTCAGGGTTGCTATGTCATTGTGTAGCGTTTGGAAAAGAGTTTCCATAAAGACTCAGGGAACTCATCTTCTGTAGATTTCGTCTGGATATCCTCGTGGGCAGAGCGCCCTCTCCTTGCTTTACTGCAGACTTAGTCAGCAAGTACTTAATGTCTCTCTTGCCAAGTGATGTCGTCATGGTCATTTATCGGTATCTCTTCTCTCGTGGTCACTACAGCGGTCCACAGACAAAACTGCGTCCTTTTCAAGTCTGCTTTTCCTGGGTCACTTCTGATAGCAGTTCCTGGGGTCCAGGGCTACCACTGGGCTAGTGTGGGCTGACAGTAGCACCATTCGGGAAGGCATCGCTGCTTCTGTGCGTCTCAGTTAGACCATCGATGTTGCAAGTACAAATCCCACTGGCTCCCTGTGAGTGGGGTGAAAAAATGTAGTGGGGGTCACCAAGTAGTAGATTCTGTCCCTCATGCACCCATCAGTCACAGGATAAATAACTAGCAGGGGGTGTAGGTGCTAATGAGCTTCCACTCAGGGGGCCAACCCTGTCCATGTCCCGGAGGGCAGTCTCCCAGCACTAGCTGATTCAGTGTGGTCCGGATGCCATATATATAGTGATCCCTAAAGAAGCGCTCACCCACATCCAGGTCCCGCCATTGAGAAGGCTGGTCCGTCCAATGCAGGAGTTATCGCCCACCTCGCATGTCCGAAGTGCTAGGCCCACTGGGTCTAGCACTAAGGTGGTCATAGCACTATCGCAGTGTAACGTGTCTTTAATTTGTCTTATCCGCTGCTGGGCTGCCTCACATTCCGCATTGGACCTTCCACCAGGCCACTGCCACCAGGACTAGTGAGTCAAGACTCAGCCATCGCCGCGCTAATTGTCACTTATCTCCAGTGGGTGAGGGGTCTCTCCAAGCCTGCCCTATCAGGCCCACCGCAGACGGGGGAACTCTCCTGGCAATATCTATGCACAACCACCACGCAGGGCCAGGTTCAGTGGTAATGCCATGTAGGGACCAGCTCACCGCAAGATGTGCGCCCCCGCCGGGCCTCCAGGGTTCCCCTTCAGCCGCCATCCACAGCGGTTCTAGGACTGTCAGGTGCACTATGAAATCAAGGCGGCGGCGACGCCTCCCTCCTCCGGAGGTTTCACAGTATTCAGGTGTCCGCAAGGATCTTCAGGCAGCTCTGTGCCAGCATGCCCGTCTCCTCTCCCAAGAGCATCTCCGCTTGGACACCTCGCCGCCCAGAGGGCACCAGATCTGCCAAACGCTTCTGCCAGGCACTACAGGTATTGCAGTCCCACATCTGCACCTCACCTCTTATGTCATCCTGGCAACTTCCGGAGGCCCGCAGGGAAGTCGAAAGCCTACCAGGGCCACGTGGGTGTGTTCACTGGCAGGTCCAGAAAACTCTAGCTACTCAGGACCACCAGGCTAGCAGAGCAGCCCATTTGTTCTGCTGGTCTCCATCTTGCCACACAGGTATCTTGGACTGCAAAAGAGCCTCAGATCTAGTCAGGCCCAGATTACACAGCAGAGCTCCGCGAGTCGGCTCCTACACTAGCACCATCTTGGACACGCTCCCAAAATAGTCTTTCTTAATTGTGTTGATAGGTTAAAAGCTCTTTTTAGGGCAATCAATTGTACTACTTGAGCTCGGGTAATGTCTCGAAGCCAGAAGCTTTCACAACTTCTTGAATTGTACAGACAGCATAGGCTGCTCCAGGGTACCTTCATTGTTTCTCAGACATGAGCCATCCACAAAAATTACTTCATCAGGCTCTTCTAAAGGCTCAACTTTTATGTCTGGTCTTGGCTTGGTGAATCAGTCTGTGACAGCTAGACAATCCAGTTCAACTTCATCATCATTTGTACTTTCATTTTCAGGCAACAATATGGATGGATTCAGAATTCGGTATCGTCGGACAATGATATTCTTGGCTGCAAGAATCCGTTGCTCGTACAGGTAGTCTGCCTTTTTTCATATATTGGGTTTTCGTTCGAGTGAGCAATATTTCGACAGTCATGGTACTCGAAAAACATGCCAGAGGTCTCCTTGAATCTCCATGCACCTGAGTAGGCACAGAGAGCACAGCACTCTGTCTCAGTGCAAAACAATGTGAACATCTTACTGAAAACAGGCATTCTTAGTGCCGGGGCACAACAAACTTTCTCTCAGCTCTAGGAAAGCTCTCAAGCAATCATTGTCCCAAGGAAGTGGATCGGACACATCCTTGTGTGGCAACCTCAGTAAAGGCTTGGTAGCTAGGGCAACGTTTGGGATCCACTGTCTATAGTAGCCAACCATTCTGTCAGCTTGGGAAGGTTCCAACAATGATAAAAGTTCTAACACAAGGGTTGACTTCAGATTCTCAGTTATTATTTATTTAAAAGCAAGTGGTTTAAAGTATCGACTGTCCTTTGTCTTGGTCTGCCCTTTAGGTTCTGTTCGGAGTCCTCCTGCAGATACCTACCTTCAGTAGAAAAGAAGACGACGTCAGGTAGGTCAGCTGTCTTATTTAATTATTAAATTCATCCACCACAGTTACCACAGGAGTGTCAGTATCACGGGGCTGGGGGGGCGCATTGTGATCCCCAACATACGTTAGGACTTGTTTCCTTGTAAGGTGCAGGAAGGTGAATGGGGACAGAGGGTTAAAGTGTGTGACTCATTGTACTTTTAACACTCTGTTGTGCCCCGGGGTTTTTTCTTTGCCAAAAAACTCTTTTTGACAGTATTGCTGTTTGCTCTGAGAGTCCTTATGTCCTTTTTCTGCTAGATGATTTAACAAAGTAATCATGTCCTGTCTGCAAGCTTCTCGTGAATATAATGCCACAATCAGGTCATCGATATATTGCACGACAACTGATCTGTAAGGCATCTGCAGTGAATCAAGATTCTTTTTCAAGTTTAATTGAAAATGGATGGTCTTTCTGTATGCCCTTGTAGAACTCAGCACCATGCGCCAAAACTCCATCTCTGAACACAAACAGGAGATGCTGTCCCCGTTTAATGGTATAGAAAAGAAGGCCTGACAGAGATAAACAACTGTAAGCCATTCAGCAGTGCATGAAATTTGAAAAAGTATGGTAGCTGGATTCGGTAACCCAGGACAACATGGAACAACACTGCTGTTAATCTTTCAAAGATCTTGCACAAACCGATATTTACCATTGGGCTTTTGCACATCCATGATCGAAGTGTTGCAAGGGCTTCCATCAATTTCTTTTAGAATGCCTTTTCTAAGCATGCCTTCAATTACACGCATTATTCCTGCCATGGTCTCTGGTGTTAAATTACATGGCGGTGTTCTTGGATACACTGTATTGGACTTTACTGTGATTTGGACTGGTTCTACACATTTAATTAGTCCAATATCTTGCCCTGTAAAGTCCAATACTTCTGGGTTCACATTCTCTTTTCAATCAGGAAGTAAATCATCTACTGTCCTCACTGAACACAATCCTACAACTATTTCCTGTCTGGCCATTTTAATCTTCATTATGTGTTTGAAATTCGACACCCTCTAGTGTAAAATAAATATTGCAATTTAAATTGCATAATAAGTCCCTCACTAACAGATTTACAGGACTGGAAGCACAAACATCAAATTGATTGTTTTCCTCGAATGGTTTTTACAAGGATGTTTTCTGAAACTTGGTTTGTTTATTTGTAACTCCTACAACTTGGATCTTCTTTACGGACAGGGGTAGGTCTGGGACCTCTGCTGTTCTAACAGTGGAATGGGCAGCTCCAGTGTCGATCAAAAATGATACTTGGTGGACATAAACATCTCCTTCTACAAATGCTCCACTCTGGTTTACCTCTAAAACCGCACCAATTACACAATCTTCCTCCCCTCTCAGGCACCCTCATTGGGAATATTTAGCCCACACTCCCTTTTCCAATGCACAGTTTTATTACATAAATGACAAGGGGTCGACATCTTCAAAGTTGCAACATCTACACCAGAATTCGGATCAATCGGAACACCTCGACCTACCCTGATAAAAAAACACCAACTCCATCTTGTGCACCTTGAACTCTAGTTTGCCATCTAAGTTGCTCCCGTAAATTGAGCACAGGGTAAAGGGTGGGTTATTTGCGACATGGCACTCAGTGATCACCCATCTGCCTAAGGGGTCAGCCTTGGCCCTCGGTGAGAGCATAGAGAGTTTTTTTTCAGCCAAGATACCTACTCCCTTATTTTTTGAACCCTGCGTAGTGGCCCCTAGAACTTGAAAGCCCATTGAGTCTAGTAAATGTCTCTGGGAGCCCTCGATGTGGGTTTCCTGGATGCAGTTAATGTCCCCTCCCAGAGAGCGAAGTCCCAGCACAACATTCTGTCTTTTGGATCGATCGTTTAACCCACAAATATTAACTGAGACAATTCTCAGAGGATTTAGCATGACCAGTTCTTCAACAAGAAAAAAACCAAGAAAAAAATGCCAGCAAGTGATAAAGACCCTTTAGTTTCTGGATGTTCCTGATGTCCTAGCTTATGCCATGGCATGTACATCTTAGGTGTGCAAATATAAATACAAAAGAAATTATGAAAACCCATAATGAATTTATCTGTGTGAAACTTCTCCCTTGCTGTGCCTTTCCCATCCCACCCCCCACCCCCCCCCCCCTTCTTTGAGCGATCAGGCAAGGCCTGAATGATGGAAAACAGCTTGAGCTCTGGCTGCTGGTCACGCCGGACTGATAAAATCTATGACTCTAGTCTAAAGAGATCAGCCACAAGCCCTATTATCTTAGCTATCTTCTAAAGTGACATAATGAAGTGAAGTGATAAAAGAAAAAAAAAAGGATCCCATATAGTGAAGAATATGATGAAAATAGCAGCTTAGGATAGTGAGAAAAAAAAAAAAAAAGGGGAAAAAGAAAAAAACCAGAAACGCAGAAAGGAAAAACGGGATAAAGATAAGAAGTTATTTTTTAAATCTGACTTCGTTCATGACCCCTATTGAACAAGTGTCATTTGTTTTTGCCTTTCAGTTCCTCCAGATACTCCCCTGCCTTGATCTCCGAGAGAAAAACCTTAGTGTATCCATTTGATGTTACTTTGAGCCTCGAGGGGACCATAAGAAACACTTCTGCCCCCAGCTGTTGAAAAGGGGGGATTAATTGCCTCATACGCCATCTTCGTTCAACAGTCTGGTGGCAAAAGTCTGGTTTGGCAAAAAATGTTACACCATTTGCTCCCTTCTTGGAATTAAAGCGGGCCTGGTCATAAATCATCTGCCTAAGACGAAAGTTCCCAAAGTAAACGAGGAACACTCTGGGCTGTCCCCCTGGCGTGTTAGCACTGCTCTGTTGTCGCTTTTGATAGAAGGGGAATCGGTGTGCCCTTTGTACTTCGTAGTCCCAATCCCAGCCTGTATGATCTGGAAAGGAGTCTTTTAATAGTTGGACTATAAAGCGCCGGGGGTCATCCCCCTCCTTCCCCTCCGGAATTCCAAGAAGGCGGAGATTGTTCCGACGCTGACGATTTTCCTGGTCCTCCACCTTTGTCATCAGGTCTATCAAGCAGGCGGTATTAGAGGCTCCCTGTTCTTTGGTGATTACCACATCAGTTTCCAGATGGTCAATTCGTGTTTCTGCCATGGAGACCCGCTCGCTAATGTCTACACAGGTTTTACTCAGACGCCTCAGCCCTCCCTGCAGTTTTTTGGCAGCATTCTTGGCGATTCGATTGTCCGCCCGAACTTCTTCATGGAACTCCTTAATGGACGCAAGGATAGAAGCTAAAGAGGGTTCGGCCGTTTCATCATGTAGGCTCTTGGAGCTGCCCCACTGATTAGGATTTAGATCATCTTCATCTAGGGGATATGATACTTGAGAGTCAGAGTAGTCCCATTTTAGATGACTACGACGCCTGTTTTTGCTGGCGGGTTTTTTCTGGCGCTGCACTGTGCCTGTAGTTTGGAGCGGGGTCTCGCTGTCCTCACTGTCCTCTTCGCTGGCTTCTCCAGAGACGTCTTCATTAGAGGAGTTTGGAGTACTGTCTGATACAGAGTAGAAATCTTCAACCCCTGCTTCAGGAGTCCAAGGTGTCTGGGAGCCAGGGGGTACCGACAAGTTTTGGATTACCTTGTAGACCCCTGCTCCGAGGTCAGAGTCAGAAATAGGCCGGGAAACCTCCGGGTTGTCTTTGTTAAGTATGTTTCCGGGTTCCTCTAACTTTTGAAAGGGCTGTGACAAAGAAAGTCTATTGTCTATGAGAGGTAGTGACGGCGCTTGAACAGAAAAGAGCCCATCCTGAATCCCTGGGGACTCCTTAGTTGCTGTCAAGTCGTTTTCAAGCAAAGTAATTAGGGCAGCGGGGTCGGCTTTTATCCCTGTTTGGGGTGTCCCAGGCTCTACGTTATCTGCCGGCAGAGTGGCAAGGGTGGATAGAGGTTTCGTGTTGTGGTTTAAAATGGGTTTTTTAAGTCCCAAAAAAATCTTAGCAGGGGGTGGGAAGGGGGTCTCGGCATTTTTGTCTCGAGAGGTAACATCCCCCCCTATTTTGCCACCTTGTTTTCCCTGCAGTTTCTTATCCCCACTGACCTCGTTTTTTGCTTTTGTGGCTCCCTCGGTAGCAGTGACGGCGGCATCTTTTGAAGCCTTTACATCTTTAGGGTCCGGTGTAAAAGCAGAAGTCTTTTGTTTGGAGCCTCTCCGACCCCCACGTGTATTCATGCTGGGTTTCAGTGGATCTGCCTCGCAGGAGTCACCTTGAAGAGCAGTCAGGGGGTCTTGGGTGTCTGCTCCGGCAGCAACAGCAGAGGTCGTAAAGGCAGAAAAGCTCCCGGTCAAATCTCCAGCTGTTATTAGCACAACAAGTGCTTTCCTAGCTGCCTGCCTCTTACATCGGGTAAGGAAAAGCGGGCTACACGACGGCCAAGATGAGGTCCCCAGCAAGAGTCTTTTTTCCAGGAGCAGCGGGCTTGATAGAAGCGTTGTGGAGCCGAAAACACCGAGAAAGCCAAAAGCACAGCGTTCTGGCATCATGAGCGATTGCGCAGGGCAGCCAGCCGAGCGTTACGCGTCCAGCGTGAGCAGTCCGGCGTGAGCAACCGAGCAGTCCTAGCTCAGCACTGTTCCATCTCGCTGAAGGTAGATGACCCAGGAGTTATAAATTTGGTCTCTGGGGAGCTGGCACACTGGCCCACACCTATTGTTCTTTGTGGCGACCTGAACTTACATCTACCCTCCAATTGGGACAGTGTCAGCCACTGGAAATATGGGGGCAGGAAACCTCAGGTATATCAGGCACTGATCGACCTAGCCCAGGTTCATGGTCTTAGAGATTGCTGGGCAAGCTTAAACCCCTCCTTGCCAGGATACACATATTATTCTGCCCCGCACCACACTCTTGTTAGACTAGATTATTTTTTTCTCTCATCCTCCATTATTAATAACTGCACAATTGAATTGGCTCCACGCTTTATGTCCGACCATAATCCCCTTATCATCAACATCACAGGTCTAGGGAAAGCCAAAGCGGTTTCTACTTGGACCTTTGAAAAAGCTCTACTTCAGGATCAGCTGTACAAAACACATATGCAAAGGTGGATAGAGGAATTCCTAGAATTTAACGTTGGCTCAGCCCCTCCTATGATAGTTTGGGAAACACTAAAAGCTGGGGTCAGGGGGGAAACCCTGGGTTTCTCAATACGTAAAAACAAAAAAGAGAAAGCGCTGCTAAACAATTTACAAGGAAAGCTTAGTGTGGCTGAAACTCAGCTAACCAACCACATTCAGACCGGACAAAACATCGAACTAGCTCAGAAGGAGGTAGTGCTGGCCAGAGCCGAAATTGGGGCAATCTTTGCAGAAAAGGTTGCCTCAAAATGGGCAAGCACTCGGGAGAGAAATTATGAGTGTAGTGACAACATTGGGCACTATTTGGCTGTCAGGACTAGGCAACAGGTCTCCTATAACGAGATTCGCACGATCAAACTAACATCAGGGGTTGAGACTAACAACTCAGACCATATTCGAAATGGCTTTCAGGATTTTTACTCCAAGCTATATACCGAAGAGATCCGTGGCCCTAGGGACTTAATCGCCCTTGAGACCACCAACTATCTTAGTGAGGTTAATCTCAAAACTCTTCCTTTAGAAGACATGAATAGACTAGATACAACTCCCACATGGGATGAGATTTTGGAGGCCCTTAACAGCTTGCCCGACGGGAAAGCCACTGGGCCAGATGGCATCCCAGTCGAATTTTACAAGTTCTTTGCTCCTCAGATCAAGTCTATCTTTACAGAAGTAATAATCTCTACATTTAATGGAACCTCACCACCTGCATCCTGGTCCATGGCCAGAATAGCCATCCTCCTAAAGAAGGATAAACCCCCTATAGAAATGAGCTCATATCGGCCAATAACACTCATCAATTGTGACTCAAAAATTTTCTCCAAAATAATAGCTATTAGAATTTCCTCTGTGGTAGAATCGCTGGTCTCAGAGTGGCAGCACGGGTTTATCCCGACAAAAGGGACAACAGAACATGTTAGAAGGGCTATTACTATATTCGACGCCGCACAGGCCTCCGGAGACCCGATGTCCCTCACACTTTTGGACGCTGAGAAGGCCTTTGACCGGGTCTCCTGGCAATATCTGTGGGCAGTAATAAAGAGAATGGGATTTGGACCTAGGCTTACGCAGGCAGTACAAGCTCTCTATGTTAAACCAACAGCCTGTGTCTCGGTCAACGGACAATTAACCGGACAATTAAAGATCTTCCGAGGCACCAGGCAAGGCTGCCCATGCTCCCCATTACTGTTTGCCCTCTACCTTGACCCCTTTATTAAACAAATAGAGAGGAACAGCGAGATCCTTCCAGCCAATCTCCAAGGAAGCCGCATCAAGATCATGGCTTATGCCGACGACCTGGCCATTATTTCACCTGACCCTTCTAATTCCATAGCAGCTCTTGAAAGTGAGGCGACAAAATTTGGGAGGCTTTCTGGCTATGCTCTGAATCAAAACAAAACCCAAATAATAATAAACAGCCATGTTCTATGGACAGACTTTCGAGTTGTCTCTAAGGCCAAATACCTGGGAGTTTCTATTTCATCAAACCTAGACGAAATTGTCTCTGACAACTTAGCCCCTTTGGCATTACATACAAAAATGCCCTGAAACAAATTAATAATCTGCATTTAACCCTTGTAGGCAGATGCAATGTCATAAAAATGACATATTTTCCCAAACTCTTATATTTTTTCCGTACAATACCTCTGGAGTTTAGCAAATCTAATTTGTTAAAATTCCAACAAATTTTCACACAGTTTATCTGGGCCTACTCCCAACCCAGGAGGGCACTAAGGCAGCTCTGCCTACCAAAGGAGCGTGGGGGTTGGTCCTTTCCTAATATCACACTCTATTACTGGGCCTCGGTTCTACAATACAGTACAGAACTGCTAAAACAGACCCCATCTTCTCAGATTACGGGCCTCCCCACGCCCTTTCAGCTATTGTTGGGAGAACAGACTTGGGGTTGTCTACTTCGGGAGACCACTTACGGATACTACAAAAGGGTGAGGTTTAAGACACTACTAAATTCTTTTAAAACCTTTCGTAGTATCCGTAAAATGTTTGGGCTCGGTAGATTTAACTTTTACACTCCTACATTAAACAACCCTAACCTACCTGCCATATTCGGCAGGGACTACTTTTCAGAGTGGCATAAGGCGGGTATACTGAAATTAGGAGACCTTGTTACCTGTGAGGGGATGGTCCCTTTTTCGGAACTATTGATCAGGTTCAAACTCAAAGAGGAAGATGCTTTTAAATATTACTGTGTATCTGATTTTCTGTCCAGGAAGGCAGGCGGGGCTTCTGGCTTCAGGGAAATTGACATTCTGAACATCATGCGCAAGCCAGTCCCGCCACGAATTGGCCTACTATATAATACAATAAATAAACAGTCCCCAGACGACCTACAGAATATAGCCGATAAATGGTCCAGCAAAATTGATACTTCAAACACTACTTTCTTTAACTCACTATCTCTCTCACAGAATATTCTAATATCAGCTAAATTGCAGTCGCAACATTTTAAAACCATTTTCTTTCTATATCTCACCCCTAGCAAGATTGCTAAGTGGGGCTCCGGTCAAGGTACCCTTTGTCCAAGATGTGCGGAATATGGGGCCAATTCTGTTCATATCTTCGCTACATGTTTAAAACTTCACATTACTTTAAACAGAATACAGGAATTCTTAAGGGAAGTTACTGCTCAGCCCTTAACTCTTAATCCTACTATTATCTTGCTAGGAACACAGACCGAGTCCTCCCTCCTGAAAAGGGATGGCTTAATCTTTATTGCTATGGCTGTCTGGAGGCTCTGTGTGGCTTCCTCCTGGCTAGATTCGGAGCCCCCATCGTTCTCACAATGGCTAGCCCGCTTCATTGCCATATACTACTTAGAAATCGCCATATATGCAAAGAAAGGAAGAAGGGGACGTAAGAAGGGAATAGAGCTCTGGGAAAAAATGAGTCTTTGGCTTGTACAGTCATGATAATGTATGTGTTTTTTTTTCTTTTTTTTCTTAGTTTTTTTCTTTTTTTTCATTTCTTGTTTACTGTTTTCTGTGTTTTTCTTTTCCAGCAATTATACGCAAGTTGTGCTTTTTTTTGTGGGGTGGGGGGGGGGGGGTGCCATTTGGTAAATACTTATGTAATTTCTTCCTCTTTTTTGTACTGGCATCAAAATAAAAAAAAAATAATAAAAAAAAAAAAAAAAAAAAAAAGAACTCTAGTTTGCAAACCAACACCTTGCATCGGATTCTGGTTTCCTGCAAACGCCCGATTCTTAAAACGTTTACGAGCTAACCTCGTCTGGGCAATCATGAAGTTCTTCAGCCACTTCTGCTTCATTGTTTGTTCATCGCTAAATATTTTGCATACCTCAGGATCTCATCTAAAGGTTTTGCCTGCCAGAAAATCACATTCTTCTGTATGTGCATACTAATCTCTGGTCTCAACCCAAGAACAAACTGTGACACAAAGAACCCCATACTAAGTTTCTCTGGATTTTCTTGTCCAATGTGTTTAAATACTTGCAGCAAGCGCTCATATTAGGCATGTACTGACTTCTTTTGCCTCTTGTGTATTTCGATTTATCCTGAAACAATCAGTATCTTTGGCTAGAACTTTGACCTTCAAGTAAGTACGTAAGTCACCTCATCATACTTGGTCATCACAACAGGAGATGATGCACCGGTAAGCGCATCTCTCTGAGGCTCAGCACTGAACCATCGTACTGCTATTTTACATTCAGCCCACAATTCACTAGGTACAACAATTGCGAAGAAGGTATTCAAATCAGTTCACTTCACTTTTGAAATATTCACAAACCTGTCAACTTGCGTGTACCACTGCATAGGATTTTCCTTCAATTTAGAAAAATTGTAAATGTTTCAAGATCTTCCCTACTCCACCATACATGTACATTCCCTCCACCTGCTATCTCTCATCACGAAAGTTAATGTTTCTTCTTCATCAGGGGGACCTGGCGGTGACTTATTATTTGCTTCAGTCGCATCGGATTGTCTCTTTTTCTTTTCCTGTTTCTTTGCCCATTTGCTCTCTAATTTCTCAAAATCGCTCTATTTGCTGATACATTTCACTAACGCAGTAATGTGTAATCACATTCCTGGAGAACGCATCATCTCAATTGCTTCATCATCTAATTTTGCCCTGAAATTTTTTTGTAACAGGACTCTTTTTGAAAGATCAACCTCTTATTTCGTAGCAAATCGGTTAATTTATCATGTGTAGCAGCTGCGCATCGTGAAATCTCTTGACTAAGAAATCAATTCATTCTCTTGATACTGGTTCACATGTCCTAGGTCTAAATACCCTAGAATAATTTCTTCCAATTCAACCTTCAACTATGAGACAGAGGTCTCTCTCTTTCAGGTTCTAGGGTTGCTTGATGTTCTACACTTCCTGTCTTTTTATTGCCTGTAGGTTCTTCAAACCATGGTGAAATAATTCCATCTTCAAATTAATTTGTTTTTCCCTGTACTACTTGTGTCATAAAAACAATCCTTCACCCTTCTCTTAATGAGTGGGCTGTTTGCGGTGGTGTTCAGGCAACAATTTGTGAATTCTACAATGCAGGGGTATACCCTGTTGCAGGTGCTTCTCCAACGGGTCCTTGAACCATATTTTTTGGGACAATATTAATAGGAGCAGTGGTCAATCAATTCTCTAAATGTTGAGCAGCTATTACTTTAGTAACTGGTGCTGGTACTGTCACAATAGAAGCAGTAACATCTGCAGATTATTCTGTGGAACATTCTCAATTCGTGCAGGCTCAATATTAGATACAACAGGTTGTACATCAGGCTGTTCCACCTGCAATGGTCTCTCGATTTGAATCACATTCAGATCAACTGGGACAGTACCCACTGTAGTGCCAGAAGTCGAAGGACTCTAAACTGTAGCAGGGGCCAAATATGGTGGTGGACACACAGCCAGTAATACACCCGAAATGTCAACCGCTGAATCACTATCAGGATCGGATTTGTTTGCAGCTCCCTCGTCATCTTTTCCCTGTATCCTATTCTTTTTAGTCTTCTCTGTGGTTATAGCTGGGTACATTCTAGCTCCCTCAACTATACCTTTTCGCAAAGTTTGGTGTTCTTCATTACAATGAGCATCTGTGTAATTTTGCACAGCTCGTTTAACCTTATTTCGGTACTTCTCTCGCTGCTTGACATGTGCTGTATTCTACCAAAGGTTTAATGCTTCATACTGTGTGGTCTAGGAGGTAGTTTCAACTCATATCATTTCTTCCTCAAGCGTTCAATGATCCTTAAATCAAAAACACTGTTGTGGAAATTTAGGTGAACCCTCATTTTCAGTGATCTTGCACCGTTGTTGAATCCATAAATGTGTGTAATCCCACATTCGTTGACATGTAGTATGCTGGTGCATCCTTGGGTGGTGCCTCTTCACCCTTCTGTAATAGAATCCTGACGTCTCCTCTCACAAAACTCTTAAAGGTTTTAAAGCATTTCATTTTTGCGATGATTCAACAATTAGTGTTCAGCGACTCAATTCAGTTCAATGTTTTCGATTTTCAATTCTGTATACATCAAATTAATTTCCACAATTGCGTTATAGTTTTAATACTTTATGATTCTTTAACCATTTTCAATTAAACCAATCTCAATGAGGCACTTGTACAACAATTTACACATGCCAGCGCAGCACTCTGTGTCAGCATCAACCAATAGCAGCGTGACATTACACCAACCAACCAATCTCAGCGCCGTACACTATGACGTATTGTCTCACTCCTTGCAGCAGTTCACAATTTTATTGTACGTAACAACTATGACATCTCAAAACAAACAATTGCAAAATTACAACAAAAACTTTGTTGGCTTCCCTAAAGAAAACCAAGATAATTCAACAACCGGAATATTAACATTTTTACACCTTCCGGCTTTTCCACACAAAAAGAGTTTCACACACGCGAATGAAATCTCGACAAGTGGGAAATCATCTTTTTTTTTCCTCTCTCTTGGTTAATTGGTCTCCCTTGCCACAAAGTTCCACAACATGTTTACAAAGCTGTACCCTCTATACTGGTCTCAAACGCCAATAAAGATATGTTTAAAAAAAGTGGGAAATCATCTTAATCGATGTAGCTTAAACTTTGTGCAATACATTTTCCTAGCATGAATCAATATTAACACATTCACAACATCTTATTAGATTTCCTATCTCAATTGTGCAGTCGACAGTACCTCATGATCTGCACCACAAATTCTTTAGCAAACAAGAAAAAGGACAAAATCTATTTTTCTCTAGCCCAGGATCTTAGGCTACATCTAGTCCAATAACTTATTTAACTTCTTTACAATATATAAATAAGCATCAACAATTCATCTGACATACACTTCAACACACAAACAGAAATCACAAAACCACACCTCGTTAGTTCTTCAAAATTCAGACTTTGGACTATCAATCAATCAGGGGAATTATAAGCGCGCTACTCACCAGTGAGGGTCTGAAGGCGCTAGGGACTTGGGCATTACTCTATCTCAGGGTAATTAATTACAGCTCTTCTTCTCATAGCATAAACCATCCTCTGCTACCAACTTTTCTGCTAGAGCAGAAATTGTTTCAATTAAAGTTTTGATTTACCATCATCAGGGCTAATCCCCCTGCTTTACTTTTCTCTCAGGCCAATGGATCTTTGCTGTTGTTTTAGAGAAGATTAAGAGCTGTACACCAAATTAAATCATTACAATGACTGCACCATCTCAGTCAATAAAGAGAGTTTGTTATGATTTAAAGGGTGCTATGTATCAAATTATTTTAGAAAATCATCTTTATTAAAGTCACAAGTTAATTTTATTGATCTCAGTTATCACTGTTATAATCAAAATAAGTAATCAATAAATCATAAAACAAATGAATTAAGCGGGTTCAATAGGGGAAATGTCCCTATTCTAAGAATGAGAAGATTAAAATGGTGTCAGACCAGAGACCTATAAAGAGTCCTGGGATCATGAGAAATCATAAAGCATAAAGCTTCAGTATCAAAGTTATCTCAATAAGCCAAAGAAAGCAGGACTCCCCATGAAGAGAGGTTAAAAAACTCAGTAGAGTCTCAAAGCAGCGTGGACAAATTATGAAGAGATATGGATGAGCAGGTGTCTCCTACTCCAGGAATACACACTATTTTAGACATACAAAAATATTATTTCAAATCATGCTGTTCCTGGTCTCTTCTGTCGACCAATCCGCTTTCGATGTGCCCATGGGACATATTCACTCCCAGTCGTCTCACAATATTTTCCAGACAGCAACTTCTAAAACTGCAACTATGTCTTATCGTCTCTAAACTTTCCGATAATTTGTCCTCCTATTTAAGTCTACATTCACATGTGTGAAGCGTCATCCCAAACCTTCTAAATAACAACTTAATTCATTAGCTAACAGTGGTCTTTTCAGAGGTTGAAACATTTATATAAACACGGAGAAAAAAAAATTGTATAAATATTCTTTAAAAACCAAGTTTGTTTAAAAGATCAAGATAAACACTGAATCTACAGTTAACTAGCTCTGTTAACTTTGATATGGCAGAGTCCCTGTGTATTAGGCCTAGCATGTTTAAGTAGGATTGGCTGGTGTCAGTGTGTGATAAAGAGGTTCAGTACATTTGCATGCAATTCAGAAATGTTGTGTGGGTTATATTTTTGTGCATCAATGTTTACTATGCATTTTCACACATGATTCTACATATATGGACTGTATTAACATAGGTACAATTAGAACAAAAGTCCTAGGATGTATGCAATTGTGTTTATTAATGTGCTTGTTAGGCAAAATCTTTGTATAAAAGCTTGCTCACACCACAGAGGATCCGGACTGCCTCCTGGAGATTGCCTGATGTACCCGGAACAGGATTGAACTAGTTTCCCTCCCCGTAGGCATACTGCCGTTAAAAGGCCCAGGCCCTGAGGTGTCCAGCAGGGCGCAAGCTTTGGAGAGTGAATGCCTCCTTTCTTCTGGCCTGGCGGGGGTGACGACCGTGAGGACCTACAGGACTTGGGGTGCATCAGCACCGCACTGGGGGCGCTTCAATGAATCAGTGGCCTGATCTGCACTCGCCAGGGCGAACGTGGAGCCCAGCAGCATCTGGGTTGAGAACAGGACTCTACCATTGCCTCTCTGAATCTGCTGGCCCCGTAGGGGGAGAGAGCTAGATTCAGAGCGCCTGCAACTCTGTCTGGCATTCACATGGCAGAGACCTCGCCGTGAACTGGGGACATCAAGGCCTCCTGCAACTGTTTTCCTGGGCCGGCTCCGCCTTGACAGAGCTAGCCTGATGGTTCTGAGTGACTAAGAGAGGGCTGGAGCATAGAAGGCAAGCCCAAGGAGCCCCTGGGGCACTGCCTACCACACCTGCAGCTTGGCCTACCACAGCCCTTCCTGGACAGCCTCTCTCCATCCATCCTGATCATCGGACTGAGGTGGAGCGGGGCACTGACGTTTGGAGTCCGATAGCTTGAGTGACTGGCTCCTGCTGTGGTCTACAAAACACACACGAGCCCTCGTGTCTATCAAGAGAGAAAGAAGACAAAAAAGGCTGACTAGAAAAGAAGGTGTCCCTTTAAAGGACTGTTTCCCTCGCCCACCAAAGGTGGCATGCTTCATCATTGGGAATCTTCCTCGCACCATGAAGCCTAGTCATGGTGCGGGCTACAAACCCCTCTCTGCGAGGGAGGAGCTCAGGGATGTTTTGTGTGAGAGTGGTTATTACCAAAACCCAATGCGAGCTAACAGTGTTGTGAGGGGTGCAGTGCTAGTGGTGGATTAAAACTAGCTACAAGGTTTACCACATCCTTATTATTCTGGCTACCTTGCGATAGGATTAAAAACAGAAGGTACGACAGAAACCATTAGATTCAATTGTTTTAGCCAATGACCTAAAGAGTGTTGTGGCTTTCTTCAGGATCTTAAGTAAGCTACTGCTGCGAAAGTGATATCTAAAAAGTGTGCAAAAATTATACAAGGCTAGTAAGCTGGTACGCTGGTATGTTGGATTTGATAAAAAACCAGTGACCCAAAGGTAGCAAGATAATGAAATCGCCGGTGGTATCTGTAAGTGGACAAAATCAACATACCGAGCAGTTTATGAATTGTGTTGGAATACTTCCAAAGCACTTTTGTGGAGGCATAAATATATAGCTAGATAGAGAGGCTACATAAACAGTGGCTCTGGTATGGTTGCAAGAGCTATTGGTATTCTGTTCTGCCCGAAGGTGCAGCCAGTAGATGGCATGTGTTACGTGCCGCCAAGTGCAAAATGCTACTACCACAGCAAAACAAACGGAACTCATCTGAACAAGAGGGCGAGGTGGAGAGTGGGGAAGTTCTAATGTATTGTATTTATGAGTGTGCACTCTCGGCATACAACTAAGTCTTAAACGTAATCAAGTATTGTTAAACTGCATCGGTAGGTTTTGCAATACCCATAGATTTGGAAAAGGGGATTTAACTCCCGCCGTAGACAGAAATGTGGCCGGCCAGGTGTAAAGATCGTTGCCGGGACACTCCACTGTATAACCAACCAGATATCAGGAGTGGAAAGGAACGGTGGGGTTGGGATATCCCATTTTATGGACCAAGGTAATCCGAAGGTCAAACAGATCAATTGCAGAACATCACCGTAGCACGCCGTGTTATGGTAAAACAGATAACAGAGGTGCCAAGACACTCCACTGTATGTATAAACACATTGCGGGAGTAGACACTCCACTGTATATATAAACACATTGAGTCAAAAGAGAAAGAAAAGCAGCACATGGAGATATTACCAGTCGTGCTGCTAGTTTCGTAATACGCAAGCTACAGAAGCAATCACTGGTAAACCAGGAACTAAAGCTAATTAACTACAGCGGTGCACGGAAACCTGCTGTAACACACCACCATGGGGGAAACTTTGAGACATATAGATGAGGTCATATTATATACTGTCTCAAAAGACAATCGCTGGTAGCCAGGAAGTAAAACATTAATTGCAGCAGTGAAAAGCTAAACAACGGGGGCAAAAGGAGATGGCTTATTGACCGTTCTATAGTAGACTCATCTGCCGGTTCAGGTTGGTCCCTTTTGCGTGTTGCCGGGGGACAGGAATACCGTCGGATACAGGAGCCTGCCAACCATTAGCAATGCAGGTCGACCCGATTCCGGACTGCTCGCTGGCGAGGGCGCGAAGGCTGCCAGGAAGGGTAGTCTATCGGTCACAAGCGATCGGGCGACAAAAAATGCCTACTGAGTAGCATGTTGGGAAAATGAGTCCCAAATGTACACGATTTTGGGTGTCGGATAAGCATTCACAAAAAATGAAAGTTAAAAAGTAAATGAAACATATCGTAGCAGTTCTTGCAATCACATTTGTAGACTGATCGAAATAAGAGAAAGGCCAGCAGAGAAATGAGGAAGAAGGTGGTATACTTTTCCATCTCACTTACAGGCACCAAACATTACTTAAGGTCATGAACCATCATGGTCATTTAATAGATGGTCCCATGTCCTAAGTGTGGTGTATTCCCCGGCAGTGAGAAAGAACAGTAGATGTATTAGGCATATCATTAGTGTAGTGTATTCATTCCCTGGCAGAGAGAAAGAACTGCAGGTGTATTATGCAAGAGACAGCCAAGGTCTCGCATCATTGAGTCCACTTTCTACTGTGCTCAACCTGAACACCCTTTTCTGCTCAATTCTTAATAAAATTGTATTTAAACTGGGTGCTGTAGATGCCAGATTGGGTTTATCCAGGACTGTCCACCTCAAGTCCTTCGCATTGTGGTTTTTCTCCAGGAAGTGTTTCATAAGTTCGGTTGCTTGTTTTTCGCACCTGATGGTGCTTTTGTTTTCTGGTATTTGGACTTCAACTTTACGAATAGTCATGCCCACATACCTTGGGCACGTAATCAGGTATAGGAGTCTCTCACGGTTACAATGTGGGTGCTGTTTTAGTATGCAAGGCGTGCCTGTTCCAATGTCAATGGTCTTAGTGACAGAAGTCTGTGTGCAGATGGATTGGGTCTGGTGTGGACTAAACTGTCTTTAAGGTTGTGACTCCTTTTGAACGCAAACAAGGGTTTCTGTAAGCATTCTTTAACCTTGTTAAGGATATGCTAGTTCTTAATTATCACGTTTTTGAACTAGTTGGATAAAGAACAAAAAGTGTTTACGCAGACCAGTCTGTCCTTGGGTTCTCTGTCTGGTGGGTTGTCTAGTAGGGCATCCTGGTTATTATTCCGTACCCTTTTGGTAGACTTTTTAAACAGGGATAGTGGATAATGTCCATCTAAAAGGTTCTGCCGCAATTTATTGGCATGTTCTTTATACTTCTCAGTGCTAGTGCAGTTCTGTCTAAGCCTCAGGAACCGACCAAACGGCAAATTATCCAGTAAAGCCTTTGGGTGATAGCAGTCGTACTGTAAGAGAGCATTCCGGGAAATGGGCTTCTGATATATTTCACTTTCCAGATGGCCATCACAGGCGACAATGAGAAGGTCAAGGAAGGGTAGGCGTTTCTTACTGTACTCACAAGTGAACCGTAATAATGTGTTCTGAGTATTGAGCCAGGCGTGGAATTGTTCAATGGAGGTGGCATCACCACACCAGGTCACCAGAATATTGTCAATATAATGCTTCCCTAGAATGATATGGGATTGGAATAGATTATGTCCTGTCAAGACCTCATTTTCAAAAGCGGGCACATAAAGATTAGCCAGGCTGAGGGCGAAGGTACTTTCCATTGAAGTCCCTGATATTTGTAAATACAGGCGCTCTTCAAATTGAAAGAAGTTTTCTTTCATGGCTAAAGTAGCGCATCTCATGATGAAAGAAATGGGAGTGATGGTATCCGGACTATTGACACGAAGAAGTCCCCCCACAGTGGTCAAGGGATTCCACATTGAATTTTATTTAAAAAATCGGTTTCTGTGTCAAAGGTCACATCCCTCAATAGGCGGAGAACAACCTTACTATCTTGTAAGTATGTTGGCATCTGTTTGGCCAGAGGTCTCAGGAAGTAATCCACAAATTGTGGCAGTGGTTCCAGTATTGAACCAATCCCTGAGATGATCGGTCTACCCAGGGGAGATCTTTGTGGTTTGTGTCTTTTCATAAGTACGTCGAAGTATGGGGTGATGGGCTCGCTAGTTTTAAAAAACTCCGCCTCTTTGGATGTTATCCACTCATTGTCTAGTGCTTCGTCCACCATGGACGTTATGATTGAAGTTTACCTATTGGTGGGTTCACTTTGTAGGGGACGGTAAAATGTGTATGACCCCAATTGTCGCAGACATTCCATCCTATATGCAGTGGTGTCCATTATAACTGTGGCTCGTCCCTGGTCAACAGGTTTTATAACAATCCATTTGTCTTCACTCAGGGTACACAGAGCCAATTGTTCTTTCTTAGTTAGCTTGTGAGAGACCCAAGGCATCTTTGTTTGTTTAATTCTGATGTCATTCATGACTGCTTTCTCAAATGTGGCTACTTCTGCAGGTAGAAGCGCCGTGGATGGATTGAACGTAAACTTCTTACTCAACTTTTTGGCATTCTCAAATAGCATTATCAGGCGTGGGTTACTACACGTGCTACTGACTATACGGTTTCTTACTGACTGGACACACCTTATTTAAGTGTGATTATAGACGCAGGATCGGATTACAGACAAGATTATAAATAACACTGCTACAGAATTGCTCTGGATTTTATGAGACTTTTGTTTATATACTATGGAGATGTCTTATTGACCTAATATCTCGTTGTTGATATCATGCTTTGAAGTTTGGAAGCAATAAACCAACCATTAGCCTTGAGAAAGTCATTGTGCATATCAAGCACGGACGAAACACGTGTTGGCTGCTTTGGATATTGGATGGCTGTTTTGGATATTGAATATGGGTTTCAAAACCAATAAAAAGAACATCTGTTTGAAGCTTTGACGAGTATTTCATCCTATCCAGTGGAACTGTGGAATATTTAGAATCCTCCAAGAACTCTTTTGGAATTGTTTATCTACTTATCAGAAATACTGGTCTTCTTACAATGTGTTGTGTTTAGACCTATTGTACTTTAGAAAAGGGTGTGCGTTATTAGCTGGTGTCTTTTTGATAATTGTACGGATGAGTTGATTTTTCAACTTGCCAATGGCACTTCTAGGTAGTGAGTGTTTACAGTCATATCAGCACCCCGTTATACTAATAGCATTTGTAAATTTAAATACGCCATTGACTGGTTTTAAATGACATGTGTCTATATTTGATGTGCTGTTCTTCACCCATTTTGGGAACACTACTACCTTGTATGTCATTGGATTACTCAAATTGGTATTCATAGTTGACGTCTCTGTGGTGATTGTTGTCTTATCCACAAAAATTAAATGTAGTCTAATTTTAGGAAAGAACTGGAATAACTCTTGGTGTAGCTGAAAACGATCCCTGGCATATGTTATGTTATGGAATTGAATTTTTATAGCGCGCCAGCTACTCCTAGGAGTGTCCCGGCGCGAGCCTGTGAGGATCCAGAAGGGGAGAGTTAAAACAAGAAAGTTTTAAGCTGCTTTTTAAACTGATTGATCTCTTTGATGGCGCGTAATGAGACAGGAAGAGAGTTCCAGGCCGTAGCCGCCCTGAGAGCAAAGCAGCTGAGAAGACGATCTCAGATGCCTAGTAGGCACATAAAAGGCAAAACGTTTCCTGAGATATGGCGGACGACCAGCATATAAGGCACGATGAGCTATCACCAGGGCCTTAAACTCCACCCGCTTCCTGATCGGAAGCCAGTGAAGCGCGCGCAGGTGATTGGCCATACTCGACCTCGCTGGAATATTCAAAACCAACCGGGCTGCCGCATTCTGGACCACCTGCAATTTTTTAAAGATGTAATCAGGAAGGCTCAGATACAGCCCATTGGCATAGTCAACCCGGGAGAGGATCAAAGCCCGGACCACTGTTTCCTTCGCTGGTCTTGGGAGCAGTGGAAGGAACTTCTTAAGCGACTTAAGTATCCCAAAGCAGCTCCCCGTCAATCTCTTAATCTGGGTTGAGAAGGACAGCTACTCATCGAACCAAACCCCTAGAATTTTTGCTGGAAGACCTAAGCACAGGGGTAGGGGAAAGTTAGAAGGCCAAAGTGATTCCCTAAAGCGAGGAGGAAAATTACCGTAGAGAAGGATTTCAGTCTTCTCTTCATTGCATTTTAGCTGAGCCGCCGAGAGCCATTGAAAAACAGCTGTCAGGCACTCCTGCACCTTCACGGTGGAAAAATCAGATTTCCCCAGGTAAACAAAAGCTGGGTGTCGTCGGCATATGCCACAATCTTAGCGCAACATGCCTCCGCCAAGAAGACCAAAGGGGTGACATATATATTAAATAGCAGGGGGCTCAAAGAGGACCCCTGTGGAACACCCGTGGTAACCAGCTGCGGAAGGGATGAAAACGGCGGCAACCAGACCTGTTGCGAGCGTCCCTCCAAGAAAGACTCCAGCCACTTCAAGGCTCGTCCGGTGACACCAATATCTGCTAGTCGAGACAAGAGCAAAACATGAGGGACAGTATCGAACGCAGCCGACAGATCTAACATTATGAGGGCTGCGCTACCTCCCGAGTCTAAACACTCGCGAATAGCTTCCGAAACGTCTAGCAAAGCAGATTCGGTACTATAAGCGGCTCTAAAGCCCGACTGGGCTGGATGCAAAAGACTAGAGCCCCATTCACAACATCGGCAATAGAGGCCAGTAATCTAGCTGAACACGGATCCGCCGGAGACCCTGATTTCAAAATTCTCAGGGTCTCCGACGGGTCGACATAGGCGAAGGCAGAAAGCGTTGGGGCAACTATAGGGGCCGCACCCAAAAACAGGTACTGGCTGACAAATGTCCTCTGAATGGCCCGTATTTTATCAGTGAAATAATTTGAAAGCTGTTCACACCAGGCGCAAGAAGCCGGGAATTTAGACATCATAGCCTTAGGGGCCATAAAGCTCTGAACAATAGAAAAGATTTCACTCGAATTATTACGGGCCGACTCAATACAGTCAGCATAATAGCGACTTTTAGCCTTTCTGATGGCCTGGTAATACACCTTCTGAGCTTCTCTAAGAACCTTTTTTGCCGAAGCAAAGAAATCGACACGCCAACCACGCTCAAGCTTTTTACAATGTTGCTTGAGCAGTCTAAGATCAGCTGAGAACCATGGTTTAGAGGGGGTATCCCTCGCGCGATGGTGGCATGAGTGGGGGGAGAAAGAGTACCCACAGCCTGCTCAATCCAAACTGTAAAGCAGGCCAAAGCCTCGCGCAAATCTGCAGGGAGAACAGTTTTTGAAATCTCAAGCAGATTCTTGAAGGCAGGTCCTGAAGAAAGCCACAACACTCTCTAGGTCATTGGCTGAAACATGTCGATCTTAGTTCAGCTCGATTGGATCTAATGGTTTTGTCGTACCTTCTGTTTTTAATCGTAGCACAAGGTAGCCGTAATGAAAAGAATGTGGTAAACCTTGTAGCTAGTTTTAATCCACCGCTAGCACTGCACCTCTCACATCAACCTGTTAGCTCGCACTGGGTTTTAGTTATAACCCATCTCACACAAAAAACATCCCATGGCAACTCCCTCGCAGCGATGTGGTTGTAGCCCGCACCATGGCTAGGCTTCATGGGGCGAGAAGGAGTCCCAATGATGAAGCATGCCACCTTTGGTGGGTGAGGGACGCCTTCTTTTCTAGTCAGCCTTTTTTGCCTCCTTTCTCTCTCTTGATAGACCCGAGGGCTTGTGTGTGTTTTGCAATTAAATTTGAGGAGTTCACCCTCGCATGTCTTTAAATCTCTTCAGGCCTCCCTTTTGTGTGTACATGTTCCTGCTGTGGTCTGCCTTAACGCGGGCACTGACCTTTGGGCATAACATCAATGCTCTGAGGCCCTATGAATGGATTTGGGCAGGGATGAGCAATCCCTATTTGCCATAGGATCCAATGCCCCCTGATACTGTGAGGCTATCATCTGTCTTCACGTACTGGGAGTTCTTTACTCTTTTCTAGTCAGTTTACCTATCTAGAACTTCACTGGTTTGTGAGCACCATGGGCAAGAGAGAGAATGGTAGAAGACTATTTTGAACAAGATGGAAGCCATCTCTGTCCCTCACTTGTGCTTCCTCCTGCTCGACCTCTCCCCACCGGCTCCACAAAACAGTCCGCTGTTGTTGTCCTGCTCATGATGAATACTCCATGATGCGGATGTAAAATTGTTACATAGAGCTATGTTTTCCATTTCTACATTTGTCCCTTTCCTTAGAAGAAAGTCTAAATGGTGAATGTTTCTTCCGTGTTAGACCACCTCCAGATGCCATTAGCATAGAGAGCATTGAATATTTTTTTGAGAAAACAGGATAGTGCCAATGTGTTAAGCCAATGACATTTATCTGTCTGATTTGCTGAAGAAATGGTGCATATGTTCAACACTAAGATGAGACTGCAGGACTGCTAATATTTTATGCAAGAATTTTGTATAAAATCCCCTGATTTGGCGATATACCAGAAGCTTTTGTTTTCTACTAGGGATGCTGTCAGAATATTTTTAGATTTTGCTCCTCATCTGGGACTTAAATATTTTCTGACTGTTGTCTGCTCTGTATAGCTCTGCAACTGAAAGTGCAGACATTTACTCTGTACCGCTTAATTCTGCTTTTCTGTAATAAAGCCCTTTAAATTTCCAATGCTCTTGAACTCAGTTATTGAGTGGTCCCCATTACTTTTTATGTTTTTTCTGCTTATTTGATATTTTTAGGAGGTGCCGTAACGCGGGGACACATTGCCTCAAGAAACCGAGGTCAACACTGTCTCAAATCCAGTAAACTGTGGGAGGAAGGTATGAGGTACATTTTAGGGTGTCTAAATTATGGGGTGCAGTTTTGCCCCTATAACAATCCTTGGCCTCTCTGCAGATTGCACAGAGCAATGGTCACGGGTGTCAAATGGAATTGTGATTCCATGCTAAAGTGTGTGAAGGAGGTACACTTCTGCTGAAATATTGATAGTGCAAAAGAAAAAGAAAATGCAGTGCTCACAGGTGAATGCATTGTGTGTGTAGGGGCCGTGAAGTGCAGAAGACAAAGGAAGTAAATGTCAAAGTGAAAAGAGGGTGCTGAAGAGTAAAGAGACAGGTGTGAGGTTTTAAATTGAAGATTTCAGAAAAATGTGGGGAGAAAAGGAACATAGGCGTCTGACAGAGATATTACAGAGGAAAGTGGTGTGACTGGAAGAATGGGAGTGCATGAGACACTCTGGAGACTACCGCCTCTCTACCGACATTCCATAGTTTAATTCCCTAATATTTCAACATTTTTCAATTCAAATTATTCACACAAAAATCATTGTGGTTACTCATTTATCTGAAAATGGTAACAAAGGTTTGGCTTGTTTTAGGTACATATCTGTTACTATGTCCTATATCTTTTATGAATACTCATGGAGTAGCACCGAAACACTGTCCAGGTGGTGCTTTGGGAGCACAGGGTTTTTGTTTTTTTAAATGAGTTTAGACATTCCCTTATTTATATCGGTGGCAACTGGTATGCCCAGCGGGTGGTGAGGCGGGTGGGGATAAAAAAAATCCCATAAAATAAAACACTTACCCTCCTGCATTCCTGCAACGAAACAAAGTTCTTCATCATCTTCTCTCCTCGAGGCACGCTCCCAAGCCAATCCATGAGAGCAGTGCCCTGATTGGAGGAAGCGGCCTCTAGCAGCACTCATGAGGGAACTGGATGCCTACACTTACTCTCAGGGCCAGCTTCAGCATTGGTGGCACCCAGTGCAACAATCACTGCCACCACGCAAAAGTGCCTAATTGCTCATGATAGCCACTCTCACATACATTTCATTTGTTTTAAAGAGTTGATAATGGCTGGCTTTACTAATCCACTCAGCTATCCACATAAAATACAGATCTGTTCTTTGCAGCAGACATATTAACCTTCTGTGCTACTTTATGGTGAGTCAAAACTGCCACTAGACAAAACGTCAATCTCTCTCTCTCACTCTCTGGCAGGAACATTAATCCCAAGTTATCTTGACATTTTTATTGCTGCCCGAAAGCTGAATGCACAAGGTGCTTTTTATTCATAAGTTATTGCTAAACACAGTGCCCGCCCCCTTGAGGTCGGTTCCCCCCTTCTAGGTCAGCCACGGGTGCAGTCGCACTCGCCTAAAGCCAGCCCTGCTGTATTGAGAGGTTTAAAGTGTGCATGTGTGTCAGATACATGCACACTTTAAACAAATGCAAAAGGCAGCCCACCCTCCTCCCTGCTGCTGCCGCCATTCTGCAGTCCCCGCCCCCGTCCTGACACACTGTTCGGGACGGGTGGTAAGGGGGCGGGGGTGGTGATGAAAGAAAATAAAATGGTCATGACTTATCGTCATGACCATTTTATTTTTTGTCTCTGGGGAATTTCAGAGGGGCGACGCTCCTCCGCAATAACAGAGGAGCTCCCCACGATTTATATGGGTCACAGCCTTGGAAATGATTGAAAGGATTACTAGCTACACGTCGTAGGCCTCATCCCTTTTAGAGACCCCCCCCCCCCCGGCCCCTAAAAGACCTGGATAAGGCCAAGTATAGAAGAAACTGAAAAAATAATCATTAAAAACTTAGCCACAAAATGAGTCAAATAGTACATGCCAAGGGTAGGAGTGATGAAAACGATTGAAGGGACATGAACAAGTTTAGTTCAAGTTTGATACCGCAAAATGAAAAAAGTCAAATCTAGAAAGCAAACTTGACATCACCCACCTTTCAGAAAGAATGCAACGCCAAAACGATTTGATCTGAAACACTTACATGTATTTTCTAATAAACCGACATGTGTAATCTACGGCAATAATCTATTAAAATGTGTGAGTTGGTGCCAATACTAATTTATTTAAAAAGATTCACAAACAGAACAGAACGGGGAACGCTGCAGCATGCAATCTTAGTGTCTCAATAATATCTCAATAGAAAAGTTGCATGGACAATAGCGCTTTCCTCATACATTGGACGATGGCAATTCCCTGGCTGGAACTTAACCAAACTTTGCACAAAAAGATGGTGATTCAGATAAAGGAAGCCAACCAATATGATGCCACAAGTTAATTATGCCATGATCGTCTCTTAATATTTTGAACCTTGCACAATCTAAGACGTTACCAGCTGTCCAGGCCTATCCCCTTCATCTTTCACCAAGTCTTGCATTACCTGCAGATTGATGTCAGCCTCGTAGAACGTCAGGCAGGCGCAGTAGTGTCGATCTAAGTCGATATCCGTAAGGACCACCAGAAAGAATGTGGGCTGCTTCCTCTCTCGAGATAACTGCCATCCCCCAGGCTGACAAAACTACAAAAAGAAGAAAAAAAATGTTAAATAAGGTAAACATTTTAAAACTGAAGAAAAACAATCCAATTGAGTGCTCGGGAGAATATGATGAGTGCTTGTCCAATTCAATTTCGCATCTTGACACACTGGGATGCAGACACTGGGGATAAAATAAGTACAACCCTCTCAGTTAGGAATGTATTCTTTGCGTACGTCAGTTACGTAATATTGTTCTATTATTTTACATTTCTTTCTAGCGTTGTGATGCAATGTATTGTGTTACTAATAAAACATATTTTTAGGTCTCGCCTGGCGTCGGAGCGCGCATGCGCTCCTCGCCTGCGAGAGCTATAGTTAGGTAGTCAGTTTCGAGAAGGGGACTCGAGCCCCGCCCCTCCTTTCCATTGGGTAGCGTCAGCGTTTATGGTAAACGCTGGCTTCCCATTGGAAAGGAGGGTTTGTCGTTGCCTCCCTTTGGCTTTTTGGTGGACTGCCTCGTCTGCTTCACGGCTGTCGTGAGGATTTTTCTTATCTGCTTGTTTATTTAACAAGCAGATAAGAAAAGGCTTGACGACAGCTATGAAGCAGGCACGGAGCTCAGAGGCGCACGGGGTCATGGGGAGGACAAGGCAATGGCAAGCGCTTGTTTAGCACGTCATCCAGTATTGCTGTTTTCTCACTTTTCTATGGCTGCCAACATTTTCTGGATAAAACACGGAAAGTTAGAATTTCTGCTCAGTTCGTTGATAAATAAAAGTAACCCAAACATTCTCCGATAGGCGTTTGTATTTAGTATGACAGTGGAGAAAGTCTATAGTAACCAGTCCCGAAAATGAGTCAACTGTTTAGAAATACCTGTATTCTTCCCAAAAAAGTCCTTTCAAACTTACGATTTTTAATGGCATAGAAAAATGCTCTGTCTAAACTTAAATGTATTGTTGCTTACGGATTTCGGTTACGGTTTTGTGAAGAAACGTTTCGAGAACCTGTGTAGGGTCGTGTTCCCTTCCATTAAGCCACACCCTTTGTTACACAGACCACACCCCTTTTGCACCCCCCCATCTTTTTCACCCCATTTAACGCACTGTGCACCATGCAGATGCAGATCCCAGAACTGAATGTGAGTGTACTTGGAGTAGTACTGGAGAGGTGAGAGGCACTGTGATAGAGTGGCAGTGAGGGAATTCATGGAGACGAAGGTGGTCGTGGTGAAGGGGGCATAAAAAAAAGACCGTCGCAGCAGGCGCCACCAGCGCTAGAGCCGGCCCTGGTTAGAAGTGTAAAAAGAACTATTGATGGTTTTGCTTTGTTTGCCCTAAGTTGGCAGGGTAGGCCCAGACGTGGGTCCCTTGCTCACTTTGCCACTGAATTCAAGCTAGCTTGGCTGATGACGGCTGATTAGCCCGAAACCGGTCCCAGGATGCTTGTTTCCGGTCCAGGGAAGACATGGCTTGGCAGTTCGGGCTGGACTGTTCCCATGAGGCACAGGGTCAGACTGATTTGCCATGTCTGAACTGGGGTGGCGGAGTGAGCTAAAGAATGATGAAGGATTAAACCCAGATCAGTTGACTGGGGGTGAGTGCTTGCAATGTTCAACACTCCGTCCATCATCCCCTTTGGTTTTGCCCTGGTTGGAAGTGTGGTCTAACATTTGCTTTTTATTTCTTTTCTTTTTGACTTCTTTTTCTTTTGTCAGAGTCTGGCCGCTGCCTCAATGGTGCTCCTGTCCCATCACGATCCATCATTTCTGGGCAGCACGTTCTTCAGTATTCTTTAAATGCTTTTTGGAGAATTTGATTACAAAAAACGTTCACCATCACAACCCGAGCATGTGTACAAATGATTGTGCATGCAAGGGCAGCTATCTGAAGGCTTTTTGTAATAAACGTTTTTATAAAAAGCATTCACAAACAAACAAGCATTGGATAAGCCAGCAGGTCAGCACCCAACAAGAAACTTATGGGCTTTGTCAGCGCTTGTAATGAGAATGGGTTCGAACCATGTGCTTGCGGCGACAAGGAGACATCACATGGCTATACAAAGGCCCTCTGGAGCTACCAGTGCTTAACACCCTACCAGCTGGGCCGGTGCCAACGCGGAGTCCAGCTAGGTGGATACAGCTGGCAGCATTGCAGACTGAGTCGTCTCTTGGACTTAGAGTCCGAGGAGAAGCCTAAAACGGTCTGTCATCGTCAATTTTGAGCAGATAACATTATTTGTCGCTACTGACTAAATGAATTTTAGGTGTGATGCAGAACACTGCAGAGATTATAATAGTAAACCCGGGTGCAGTACAATAAATACAGTATGTATGTGGACTGTCAGTGCGACGGGCACCTCAGCTCTTTCGCCAGCTTCTCTGCCACATTCAGGCTCTGGCTGGAGGGTCTGGGCTCTCATGATGAAGGCCTCCAAGATGGTGGCTCTCATCTCTAATTCCGGTCCTCACCTCACGTTATCCACACCCCTACCGAAGGGCAGACTCTCTCATCTTCAAAGAGAAACATGGGTGTCGGTTGCTTATTTTATCCTCACGGCCCTCACCTTACGTCAGACCCATACACCCCTCAAGGCCCAGGACACTGCATAGATCCGTGCCTGGTCTGACGTCTCGTGTTGCAGTGGTCATTCATCCTCAGAGGGCACGCTCCATGTGACCTTTGACCCTCCATGAAAGCAAACACTCACAGAGGGCTCTACCCCTCGGATGATGGGCACATCACCAAGGCGGTCGCCTAGGGGGCTCTGTGGTCCGGCCTGTATCGGCTTTAGACCCCAGCGCCCCCTCGTGCGGAGAGGGATGGGCTGCAGAGATGCTGGACTGTCAGCTGAGGATAGAGTTCATGGGCCGGGCCTGGCCCAGAGGTTACTCAAGCAAGAACCACCGCCCACATAGAGGCCCATCTGCCGAGGCGCCTCGCAGACAGATGGGGTGTCCGCTTACAGACCCCCCCAGACCACCGACTGGCACCCACTGACACAGCAAGCGGCCAGCAGCAGCTTCTAGGCGTGCGGAGCGAGACATCAACAAACAGGGCACAATAACCAGCTTGCCCTATCTGTAGCTGGGGCCCCTCCACGGGCTGGACCCGGGGACTGGATCGTCGACAGACCCCTGGGGCCCCCCGTGTGCTGTGGACTCGTTCACACGGAGGTCAGTCCTCACTGGCAGGGGCACACGGATGGACGCCCAAAAAGCAGCACTGATCACTTTCAAAGGGCACCGCAAACAACCCGCGCCAGTAGACGAATTGTAACAAAGGTATACACAGTTAAGTTTTAGCGCATTAATGCAGTGGTATTGTTTCTAGGCACTGTACAGCAGACGATATGGCTATTTACACCACTGAGAAAGGATAGGCGCGCTCCGATCTCCTCGGTTCTTTCTTGCACTCGTAGCTGAACATAGATTCTAGGTCGGTCTTTGCTCTTGCACACATCATACCCTTGTCTCACTGATTAGGTTACCTCACATTTACCATTAACCCTGCATTTACCACCTTTATCGAGGAGGCCATCTTGAAGTCACAACTCCGCCTCACCTCCCAATACGTTTGTATCATGACCCTTTGTAAAGTAATAAATCTGAGCGATGCGCTTCCTTGTCTGTCCCTTGAATCACTCCTAGAAATACAATCACGTCTTCAATGCTCGGATTATACCTCGGAGTATCCAATGAAGCCTTTTTAGGTCTTGACTCTCGCCTACCAGACACAAGACGTCTATGCTGCGAAAAACTATAGTGGGCTTAACAAGAATGTACTGGGACTTACCACTGCTGGGCCTTGAAGGCGCTCCGATGTGCTTGCTCATTATCAGGCGCGCAACGCCCATTGGGCTCAACGGGCTTCAACCCCCCCCCCTCCCCTTCCCCCCACCACCACCACGTCGTGTGTGTCAGCCCGGCTGAAACAGCTTCCCGGGCACCCACACACAGCCACACCAGAGTACTTCACAGGTCTTTAAAAGTACATTTACTTGCTAGCGAGGCTTTGTGTTTTTTCACCCCTTCTTAGAGCCCCTGCATCTGCACTCTGACTATCGCTGTAAGAATTAGCCACCCAAAAAAAACTTTTTGTAGCTGGCGTCATTGTCACTCATTAGCTTGCTACTTATTCTATAACCTGTGTGGGCTTTCCTTCCTGTTCCACTGCAGCATCGACACAATACTTGTGTCCTTCCACTGCACATTTTTCATGCGCTGCTATTTTCTTTTTGTTCACGCACTCCACAAGTGCATGTGTTTTCCAGCTGTCTTCCCAATGTGCTTCTCATTCTCCTCCACGCTCAAGTGTTGCGCCCTCATGTGGGTGTGCTTCTCCCCTGCCTGCTCCAGTTTCTGTCTCCCTCAACCTCCACGTTGCTGTCTCTAGCCCTTAGATTGCGTCCCCCCACCTGTGTTGCTTCCCCACACCCTCCTGTTGCTTCACCATACCCCCTGTCCTCTACAATTCCACCGCGTCCTCCTCATTGCTTCCGCCTCCTCCTCCCTTCGCTCTTGACGCCCAGACAAGATGAGAGTATTCTGCCCGACGTCAAATGTCTCGCCAGACTTTTGGACCAACTGCGTCCCGGAGTACTACTGCAGCTCCACTACTAAAGGAGTGCGGTGACACCAACAACCCCAGGACCTACGACTGTGGCCTTGGATGTCACATGGAGGAGAGCAGAGCCTCTGCTTCCTTTCACTGAAGTGCACCACTCCGCCCTCTGACACGTCACACCAGATGTACTCCTGCCCTTGCCAGAGACGCTGCAGAGTCCTGCACAGGAGTAAAGCAGTCACTTGTTCTTTCTGCTCCACGAGATTTGCATTTGACTCCACAGTTTGACATCAGCACAATTTTTAGTCTCATGTACGAGACGGCTTTTAGCTGTTATAGGCAACATGGCTTGTGTTGTGTATGGCACTATGTGCGAAAGCCTATATTCTAGGCTCCCATTAGACAACTGCCCCCAAACTCTTGGTCCAAAGTTTGTAAACCTTCAGTAGGCATCCTACTGACTTGAGAGCCCAAACCAGTCTATGAAGGAACACCGCTGTTCCACGTCAGTGTGTTTAACAGGGGTATTAATTCATCACTTTTAAGTCGGAGGTGAGCACTGCACACGCATGACGTGAGCACACGCATAGCGCCTCTACATGAAGGTCACGCAAGGACATATCGGCGTCCACTTTAAAACGGAGGTATGTCGGGTTACCTTAGGGCCTCACGTGATATGGTGTTTTTAGACACATTATACAGTGCGCATATACACTAAGATGGGTGGTATTTGAATCATCCTGACGTCATTATATGCAAGAATACTCACTCATATCCGTAACAGTACTCTTCAGTGTCATAATTAAGTGATTTTGTGATGAATTATGAGCTCTGCGCTTGCCCATTGTTTAATACAGACTTTTTTTGCTTTAATTACAGCAACTATTTTCGATATAAAGTGCACTTCCCAGTACAGGATCTATTCGTCCGAAATACACGAATAAATGAATAAAATAATGTATTCATAATCAAATACTTTAAATCATTACATGAAACAACGAACAAAATAATTTGTGTACGAAAATAAGGATTTTAAAATCGCATAAGCGATCTGTCGATATTAAAATTCTTAAAAGAAATAGCGACACCATCGGACATGGGTATTAACTCTTGATGACGTGCAGCTAAGAACTAGTTGTTTTTATGATGATAAAATAAATAGATAACAAACATTTGCAATGCAATAGGTCTCGCATTTATGCGAGTTTGAGCTATTGGCATTGTAAATGACAATGCCTTTTTTAGGTTTTGTTTTTAAAACATAAATAAAAGGCATTGTCATTTACAATGCCAATAGCTTAAACTCGCGTAAATGCGAGACCTGTTGCATTGCAAATGCTTGTTTTTAAAGTGTTACCGGTTTGGCATTGTATGCTTACGTTTAATAGTGATCGTGATTCGTAAAATCCTAAATACCGACCAATATAGTCATCGCTCTTTTATCTCTGTTTAGAGAGTGGTACAGAAATCGCACTGCCACGCCTTGTACAATACCAGATGATGTGTACCTGATGGATTTATATCAATAATGCAAGTGCCTCTTAAGAAGTGTAATGGCATCATGTGTGCCTGCTTACAGTACTATTATATCTTATACTCCCTGGACTCCAACGTAGCTTTGGCTGAACCACACACACAACCCCCCCCTCTCTTCCCCCCGCAACCCCTGATGATGGTTCATGACGTTTACCTGAAGTGTTTGTATTTGAAATATGAATACATTTCATAAGTTCATAGTTCAACAATATCGGTTTGGAGAAAAATATCTTTTCGCTTTCTTTTTCAACATTGTTAATGGTATTAGAGGTGTTTGTAAAATGCTGAAAAACCAACAATCGATAACCTACGAGTTCTAGCTACGGAAAGCTAGTGCATGTGGTCAAATCGGCATGGGTTTGGGGCTTGTCTAGCCTCGATATTCAACCCCCCCCTCTCTTCGCCCCCGCAACCCCTGATGATGGTTCATGACGTTTACCTGAAGTGTTTGTATTTGAAATATGAATACATTTCATAAGTTCATAGTTCAACAATATCGGTTTGGAGAAAAATATCTTTTCGCTTTCTTTTTCAACATTGTTAATGGTATTAGAGGTGTTTGTAAAATGCTGAAAAACCAACAATCGATAACCTACGAGTTCTAGCTACGGAAAGCTAGTGCATGTGGTCAAATCGGCATGGGTTTGGGGCTTGTCTAGCCTCGATATTCAAGATTCTTTGTAGTCTGCTTGGCTTATGCCTGGGAGTCTAACACAGAGCCCATTGGCATAGTCAAGGTGTTACAGCTGAAAGTGTCTTGAGGCCGAAAACCTCTGGGAGAGTTCCAGTTAAGAGAAAATCCAGCATTGGATTCTCTTGGGTATAGGCACCAGTTTTTGTCACTTGTTAGCCTGAAGTTGGAGTGAGAGTTTGGAGTACATGATCACGCTTCACAGGGAAATTCCAATTTCCTTCCGCCAGCTAATGGTGTGGTTTTATTTCTGCCAAGCTTCCCCAGGTAAGGATCTTTTTTTGATGAGTTCAGATTAAATAGCTCTGAAACATCTAAATTTGGACTGCTTCTAGAGACTCATTAAGAACTGATGTGTAGATATGTTCCATTCCCAACTTGGGTCGGTTTGGTAAAGGGACAAAAGTATATCCTCCCTTTGTATGGCAAGTATGGCACCCAGAAACCCCAAAGCTGGTGGGTAGGTGGCGGAAATTGTTTGTCCACAAAGAAAAAACTTTGACATAAAGAAAGGAAAAATTCTTGTTTTTTTATTGCACTTATGAGCGGTAGTTACGCATGAACAATTATACTGTATGTCGAATAATACACATGGAAATGCCATTTTATTAAACCAAGTAGCTTTCTTCCTAAACATGAAGCATATTTCTTAAATGGCTGTTTTTTTTCAATTCACAAAGGTTGGAAGATTATGGCTCGGAAGTTGTGACAGTCACAGGTTCCCAAGACTGCTTCGAAACCATTTATGTCATTTCCTCCAGCACCCCAATGTCCCATCCAGAAGCCCAATATTGTACCTGAATGTCTGGGATCACAAGTAATTTGCTTTTGATAACAAATAGCCAACTGGTCAACCATATCGGTCATATCTTGTTGTCCACTTTGCTTAATGGTCATTAAAATGAACATTCACTGAATACAACTCTTATCACGCAATATGACAACAGATTGTACTACTGATGTTCGGAGCTGCCCTACGTAGACTTCAATAAGGGGAATGGCTAATCTTTATGTAATTTATTGAATTTAATAGTCATACCTTTTAAGCCTAATGATTTACAATTCACGATTGTCTCTATTGCAAAAGTTATCTCATTTACCAAATGTTCATCCCTAGCTGCATCTTATCGTAATGCGTTACTACACTGAATCTATTTTCCATAACATGTTTAAACTGTTTGAGTCACTAGCCCGATCCCCACCCTATAATGTATAATAGAAATATTCAAACGCGCTGTTGATTCCCCACAGTTCATTTACTATACAACTGTCTTAGCACTAAATCACTGGCATTAACCGAATATGACATTAGCGTAATTCTGCATGCCAAAGTTTGCTACAACTATCACCAGTTTGGTGCATTAGTCTTTACCCTAATACTGTGACTTTTCAAAGTCCGTAATCTATTATAGCTGTATTTAACTTACTACGGAGCTCTTTACACTACTCTTGTTGCATTCCAATCGCTCTTCCTCCAGAACTGCTACCTTTCTACCTTTGCTGACAGATTATTTGTGTTTTGGCGACAGACAGCTAGGTAGATAGCTAGATGTTACCTGTATGGGTGCTTTTATTGCACAAAAGGCAGCGGTTTATAACCCATTTGTCACAGGGAAAGGATGTTATTTGACAGATTTGACATTGTTCTTATGAAATAAGGATTTCATACAATAGGAGACTAGATACTGTCTTGTTTCCTTCCCTCCAGCTAATTAATCTTAAAGCATAACAATACATTTAGATCTTAACAGCCATAAACTATTCTACAGTGCTTTAGCTATGCTCATTATTTAAACTAAACGTCATGAAAGATAATCTAGAGCTGGACCTGCTAATTGCAATGGAGGTGCACTGTTAGCTATATCTTGTTGGCAGTAGCTTAAACAAATCAGACATTTTCACACAGAATTTATTTTTTAACAGCACCTAAAGAACAAGTTGCTAATCTTCGGTAACGCATTATCTGGTAGAGACTCAATCCAGCTGCAGATTCCTCACCTTTGAATTTCGCAGGCATCAGGCTGGATCCAGAAACTTTTGCTGAGCAATACCCCTTGCGCGTGGCGTCGGGTGGCTCCATTAGGCTCCACGTAACGTCATTGGCAGTACCGGGTATGACGTCGCAGTGCCTATATAGGCACCACCCAGGGGTGCGGATGTCAGTACTTTTCGTACATTCCAAGCCAGAAGCACAGAGCCATGAAGTAACTGATGTAGTCGTGTGCAAAACTAGGGCCCTGAAAAGGGCAACAACCTTAGCCCTACAATATCAGTCCGCAAAGTGGAGAGGCATGGGTGGGGCTGTAAGGAATCTGCAGCTAGATAGTCTCTACCAGATAATGCGTTACTGAAGCTAAGTAACTTGTTCATCTGATAGAGACTTTTAGCTGCAGATTCCTTACCTTTGAACCAGATACCAGAGCCATACCATCCCGGTGGTGGGTGCGGACTCATATCCTAGACTAAGAAGTCTTGCAGGACTGAACGGGCAAAATTTCTGTCCCTGCACACACGACCATCAAGGCAGTAATGTTTTGCGAACGTGTGCAAAGAAGCCCATGTCGCTGCTTGACAGATGTCTTGGACTGGGATACCCCAAGCCAAGGCCGTAATTGCAGCCATTCCCCAAGTGGAATGGGCCTTTACTTCCTCAGGGGGCTGCTTCTTTGCCAAGGCATAACAGATTTTGATGCAGAGAATGACCCAGCGAGAGATGGTCCTTTTCTGCACTGCCCTTCCCTTCTTTGCTCCCGTTTACCCCACAAAGAGTTGGTCATCCACCCGGAACTCTTTTGTGCAGTCAAGGTAGAATGACAACGCTCTTTTTGGGTTCAGCCAGTGGATACGGTCCTCTCCTTAGAGGGATGCGGGGGAGCAAAGAAGGTGGGCAAAGTGATGGACTGACCCAGATGGAATGGGGTCACAACCTTTGGCACAGCACCACCTTGTCCGGAAAGGACATGAGATAAATAGGCGAGCTGGATAACGCCTGCAACTCACACACCCTCCTGGTAGATGTAATCGCCACTAAGAAGGCTGTTTTGATGGTCAACAGCTGGAGGGGACAATTGTGCAAGGGCTCAAAAGGAGCACACATCAGGTAGGCGAGGACCAAATTAAGGTCCCACTGCGACATAATAAAGGGCGTGGGTGGAAATAAGTGAGCCAGTCCCTTTAGAAATCTATTTACAATAGGAGACTTGAAGAGAGGGAGGAGACTTGAAGAGAGAGGGTTGGTCTGGTAGCCGTAAAAAAGCAGACAGAGCAGCAAGGTAACCCTTGAGAGTTCCCATGGCAGAACCCTACTGGGCAAGGTTTAGAATTAATAAAAGGACAGTAGAAAGAGAACCAGAAAGAGGGTCAAAGGACCTTTCTGTATAGTAAAATATAAATTTCTGCCAATGGCAGGCGTATACCATCTTAGTGGATTGCCGCCTGGCCGACAGATTAACGTTACAAACTTCGGAAGGAAGGTCAAACGCTATCAACTGTTGCCGCTCAATCTCCACGCATGGAGGTGCAGAGTTGACCGGTTAAGGTGGAGAACCCACCCCTGCTGCTGCGACAGAAGATCCTCCCGAAGGGGCAGCCTGATCGGAGGATCGACACTCAAACTCAGAAGCTCTGGATACCAGACTCCCCACGCCCAGTTCAGAGCCACAAGAATAATTTGTGCCCGGTCGCTCCTGATCTTCTTCAGAACCCTGGGCAGAAGTAGTATGAGCAGAAAGCTGTACAACAGGCCTGAGCTCCACTCGCGTCGAAAAGCATCTCCGAGCGATAGCTGCCTTGGAAACTGCAGTGCACAGTACTGCTAACACTGTGCATTCTCTTCGGAGGCAAACAAATCTAACCAAGGTTCACCCCACTGCTGAAAGAGACCTTGCACCACCTCTGACTGGAGACGCCACTCGTGATCTGCTAGGCATCGACGGCTGGGTTTGTCCGCCCTGGCATTCAGAGAACCTGCCAGGTGTTGAACCACCAGGGTTACGCCATGCTGTTTTAGCCATGTCCAGAGACGGAGGGCCTCTCGACAAAGGGTCCACGACCCCAAACCCCACCCTGCTTGTTGCAGTACCACATGACGGGGGTGTTGTCCGTGAATATCTGCACTACCTTCTACTTGACAGAGGGATGAAATGCTTTCAATGGCAATCAAATCGTTCGGAGCTCCAATAAATTTATGTGGAGCTCCGACTCCGCCGGAGACCAGTGTCCCCTGATCTCCACCTCTCCCAGATGACCACCGCATCCCAGAAGTAACATATCTGTCACAACTGTGAGATCTAGTTGGAGAAGGGAGAGCAGTCCGCCACTGAGCCAATCGCGGTTCATTAACCACCACTGCAGATCTTTCGCAGTTCCTTCCGAGATCTGAACCATGTCGGTGAGATTTCCCCGATGCTATGCCCATTGGAACTTCAAGTCCCACTGCAGAGCCCGCATTCGCCATTTTGCGTGTCTTACCAATAGGATGCAGGAGGCCATGAGAACCAACAGCCTCAGAGTCAGTCTCACTGAAATCCATGATACAGGCTGAAATATCGGAATCATAGCCTGAATATTCTGAACTCGCTGCTCAGGAGGATAAGCCCAAAACTGCACTGTGTCCAGAACAGCTAAGATGAAAGGGAGCGTCTGAGAAGGAGTTAGGTGCGACTTTGGCACGTTTATAGAGAACCCCAGCGAATGCAGGAGGTTCACCATAGTCTGAAGGTGGGGGACAACTGCCTGGGACGAGGACACCTTCAACAGGCAGTCGTCGATGTAGGGAAAGACCGACACCCCAAACCTGGTCAGATGTGCCGCGACCATCACCTTGGTGAACACCCGGTAAGGCTGAAGGGGAGCACGGTAAACAGAGTGCTCGTGGCCTACCTTGAACCGTAGGTAATGCCTGTGGTTCATCAGGATGGGAATGTGAAAATACGCATCCTCAAGGTCCAACGCTACCATCTAGTCTTCCTGGTTTAGGGCAGACAAGACCTGAGCCAGAGTGAGCATTTTGAATTTCTCCGTTTTGAAGAAGAGATTGATGGTCCGAAGATCTAAAATGGGCCGTAGCCCCCTGTTCTTCTTTGGAATCAGAAAGTAGCGGGAATAACAGCCACTGCCTACTTCCGAAACTGGCTCCCTTTCTATAGCTCCCTTGGCCAAAAGAGCCGTAACTTCCACTTGGAGCTACTTTAAATGATCCTCCGTCAGCCGTTCCGACTTGACAGAATAGTAGGAGGAAAAGAAAGGGAAGGTAGAGAATAGCCCTCCTGGATAATCTGCAAGGCCCATTTGTCCGATGTTATGGATCTCCAGTGTGGGAGATGATGACGAATTCTCCCACCAACTGAGTAGTGTGGTCACGCAGAATAAAGCCTAGGAGTGCTTGGAGGCTGCGGCTGCTGGGGGCAGTGTGGTAGATGACTTCTAGCCTCCATTCAGCGATCGGGTCCACGCATGGCTTGGGCAGTCTGTGCAGGACGATGGCTGGGATGGGGCTGAGGCGGCTGGAAACCCCTTCCGCTGTCACGAAAGGGGCAAAAGGAAGACTGCCCACGAGGAATAGAGGAAAGGTCCATTAATCTGGTCGTAGCACAAGAGACCCTGAACCTGACCAGGGCCGAGCATGCCTGTTCCCCAAAAAGGCGGGTTCCATCAAAGGGCATGTCCATCGAATTGGCTTGGACATTGCCCAAGAAGCTAGTGGTACGAAGACAGATGTGGCGTCTTAGGGCCACCGTCGTTGAAATCGATCTGCCCAGCAAATCTGTTGTATCTAACCCACAACGTATGGCAAATTTTGCTGCATCTCTCCAGTCTTTGACAGCTTGGGAGAGCACAGCCCTGGCCTCCTCCAGGACTTGTGGCAGCACTTGCACAACCGTCTCCCAAAGGGAATGGGAGAAGCGACCCAATAAGCATGCGATATTCACCGGCCGCAATGCCAGGCTGGAGGAAGAAAACCTCATCTTGCCAAGTGCATCGAGCCTCTGGGATTCCCTATTCGGAGGGGCGGAAGGGAATATGCCTTGGGACGTAGAGCACTGCACCACCAAACTCTCTGGGGTGGGGTGTTGGCTGAGGAACTTTGGGTCGCCGGATGGCTGCGTGCAATCATCCTATTCACAGGAGCCCCTATGCTAGGTTTGGACCAAGTTCCTAGAAGGACATCTGTAAGTGGGTTCGGAAGTAGAAGCCCCAGGTTGAAGCACCTCAGTCAGGAGATTAGTCCTGACCTGCAATGAAGGCAGCTCCAGTCCGAGGACCTCAGCTGCCCTCTATACCACCATGGCATAGGACATCCCATCCTCCGTAGCCACCGTAGGAGGAGAGAGCATGCCAGTATCTGGGGAAGTATCCAGACCACAGGTCTCCCCAAGTTCCCCATACCAGTCCTCTTCTGACCCTAGCACATCTTCAAAGTGCTCAGGCGACAACATAGAACCTCTGGGTTCTTGTGACATCGGAATCGGCGTCCATCGACGCCGTTCCGGCTCCGTGTTGTCTGGGATGAGGATGGGGCTTGCGCCACCGATGAGCATCGGCGACGTTCCAGGAACCGACTTCGAGTTTGATGCCGGGGAAGGTCACGTTGGCATGACCGGTGTCAAACCGGACCGGGGCTCGGATCCCTGAGGCCCCACCAGCGTCATGGCCGGAGCCGATGGGGTCGAGCCCAGTGGGGCCCCTTCCAACCCTGCGGGGCCCAAAGGCTCGCCAGTGGGGTCATTCCGCTCAAATACGCAGCGCATGGCCTCGTGAAATTATTTTATTTGAGCGGGTGTCGCCCAGGCTGGAAAGGGGGGGAGGCGTGAAGTAAACTCTGGCTCTTTTGAACCGTGCCTAGAGCGTCGGTGCTCAGTTGAGGTGAAGACGAAGTCCACTTGGACTTCTTCTTCTTGTCCCCCTTCCTCGAGTGTCCCGAGGACCTCGAATGGGAGGAAGAGGACTTAGGTCTCTGAGAGCGGTCCCACGATCTCTTCTTCAAATGGGACATGACCTCCTCGGAGTCTTGCTTGACGGTGTTGACTGCAGGGCTGCGAGTAACGTCATCGCTCGTTCCCTCAAGGTCTTCAGAGCCATCGCCCGACAGTCCGAACACGTCTTCGTATCATGGTCGCGCTCGAGACACCAAAGACCTACGAGGTGGGGATCAGTAACCGACATCATGCAGGAACAGGTCCTGCATGGTTTGAAACCTGTTTTCCTCAAAAACATCCCTCGCAAACGAAGCCGGATTCCAAAAGCCTGTCAAAAAGTGGCAGAGGGGTAGCTCTTGCCAGATCAGCACTTAACTGGTGCGTAAAGAAAAGAACTGACGTCCACGCTCCTGGGTGGCGCCTATATAGGCACCACAACGTCATAACCGATACAGACAACGTCACACAGAGCCGGATGGAGCCACCTGATGCTGCGCATAAAGAGTATTGCTCAGCAAAAGTTTCTGGATCCAGCCTGACGCTTGGCAAATTCAAAGGTAAGGAATCTGAAGCTAGAAGTCTCTATCAGATACATTATATTTTTAACTACACAGTTATTTACCACTACAGTCAAATTTCATAGTATATTTGACTTACCCTTTCCAATAAACAGTGCCATCTTTGAGAAATATCATTATTACTGAAAAAATAAACATGTACTATAAAAACCACATAACATGTAGCATGTGTAATATGCTTCTGTAGTGTAATCTTGCGGGGTTCTGGTGAAGTTTACAAGAAATTCTGCCTTAAGTCTCGTTGTCATCAGAGCTCTTTAATGGAAACGGAATACGACGTTGCACAGCTACCGGTTATGTGTAGTAGCCTATTGTACATTTACGTTATAAATAACAAACAAGTTACTTAACTTTGGTAACACTCTTTCTGATGGATACTCTGCAGATTCCTCACCTTAGAATATCCCCAGGTGCCAAGACACATATTAATTCATTTCAAGTTCCTTAACAGGGTCTATTACACCCCGGAGTAGCTGCTTAGATATGGGCTTCGCGATTCAGCGGACTGCGATCGCTGTGGGGCAAGCTCAGTAGGGTTTTTACACTTAGCCTGGCTGTACCCAGATATTGCACATTTCTGGGAACTGATTTTTAAGACGCTGGGCGACATCACCTCCACGATGCGGACTCCAAACCCCCGGTTGGCACAGTTAGGCTATTCCAAATCCTTGCCAAAAGCAGTGAGGCGCCTAGTGGATATGGGACTACTACTAGCCAGGCGCAGAGTAGCGATTGCATGGGCTCGTGGCCCGGTTCCAATGTTGACTTGCTGGTCTAGGGACATGGTGTATGGTAGCACGCAGACAGAACTCTATAGTGAATTGCTCCCGCCCCGGAGCCGGCCCAACATTTTTGGGGGGCTCTATCAAAGCTATATTGCTGCACAGACAGCTGACTTTACTAATACAGATCACTCAGATGTGAGCGTGAACCAGATGATAGATGAGACACACAATAATGGATATATGGCATAAATCCCCAGATAAGAATCCCATATCCTTTGTGGTCTACAGCAGTCGTTGTAGATCTCACAATACGGAATGTTATTGGGCTGGATAACTTCATCAATTGGTGGGGAGGCATGGGAATGGCGCAGTGTTACTGTGGGATTTTGTTATTTTTTTTAAACCATTTTACAACGTTACATTAATACAAAGGTGTTACTGTGGGATTGACTCAGACACAATGTTAATGACATGAAAGTTTTCTTTGTGGAGTAAACTATGATGATGTAACTCATGATGTCTTTAACTCCTGCGTTAACAGGAACGTATGCAACCTTTGTTATGTTTGGCTATAAAATATATTACAAAAACATTTTAAGAATATCCCCAGAGTGGATCCTGTGATTTTTTTTTTTTTTATAGCAGCATTCCTGCAAACTGATAGGTGGAGTTGTGCAGCTGCATGTTGGCTCAATACCGCCCGAGGTTGATGGACAGAGACGCATATAAACACCACTGCATGCTGACGTTAGTTTCTCATCGTTACTGCCATCAAACGCATAGCTGTAATAATTGTTGGTCACAGTTTTCGGTGTAACTAATTAGAGCCTTTTAAATATTTAAGAGAGGCCACTCCGCAGAACAAGGAGGTGGGAGAGCAATATGGAAGATTATCCACCAGAAAGAGTTACTGAAGGTAAATAACTGTCTCCTGGTCGATATTTCCAACCGCCGATTCCTCACCTCAATAGATTTCAAAGCAATCTCTCCTCAAGGTGGAGGGTCAGTGGAGTGGATTATAACAAAGACTTCTTGCAGGTCCGAGAAGGCAAAGAGTCCTTCCTGGCTGTCAAGGCAGTTGTGCACAGACGCCCACGTCACAGCCTGTCAGGTATCAAGGACAGGCACTAAAGCCAATGCATAGAAAGCAGCTTTGGCCCTGGTGGAATGGCCTCTCAGACCTTCCAGGAGCTGCTTCTTGGTCAGTACAACACAGACCATAATACAGAGGACAAAGCACCTCTCCTGCACTGCCTTCCCTTTCTTTGCTCGGACAATTTTATAAAACGTTGATACCACTGGATGATCCCGGGTCTTATAATAAATAAATGCTGACCGGCCGCCATGTTTTTCCTGATTTCTCGCAGAATTTGTGGCATTTTTTGGCTTTTTTGGGGAGAGCTGAGGTTGGGGGTGTCCTTTTAGTTTTCCCCCACCCTGATGGGGCCTAGGTGGCCAGGGTATCCCTATCTGCCTCAATATTTCATATATTTTTTTTTTTTTTTTTAAACTTCAGGACAGGCGACGAAGTTCCAGAGTCCTGTAATGGCTTCCAGCAACATTTTCTCATGTTGCTGGCAGTCAATCAGAGCGCTCGCCTGCAAGAGTCTAACTCCGCCAGTAGCAAGATTGCTCAAGGGAAATTAAGCTGCCTATGCCAATCAGAATGCTCTGTTTGTAAATTGGCGCTCCCGCGAGTGTCTTGGAGACCCTTGTGGGCCCAAAAGTCCAAATAGCTATATATTTTTTTACCCTTAATATCTCAAAAACTACTGAAAATATTTACACCAAATCACAGAAAGCACAATCTGCGGACAAGGGCTTGAGTGCCCTTGGTCTCCAGAATTCTCTGTCCTGAAGAGACCTCCATTTCCATAGTTGGGACGAAACATCGTTGGCAACCATTAAGGATAGTCTTGAGAGCACTAGAAAATACCCTGGTCCTTGATCGAAAAACATTCTATCAGAATCCTATAAGACATCCTTTTGTATTCCAATAACCTCTCCTCTAACTCAATACAGTCACTTCATTGTTTTTAAAATAGAAGTTGGTTATGGTCACTTCACTGGGGTCACAAATATCACTTGTTTCTATTCTTCATATACATTACGAATATGTGTGTTTTTTTATAAGGATTTTGCATTTGCAAATAAATAGATTACTCGTTTCTGCTGAAGTAATAACTGCATAACGTTTTTGGGCTACCTCTCAAACTGTACTAGGTAAATACCTTACATGTTGAATTAACTTAGACATTAGATTATATTATTATTCTTGTCAAGCTCATGAGAGAGTAATTGCAAAAAATCAAGATAATTGCAACATTGATAAACATTTTCTTAAAATGAGTTCCTTGTGAACAATTGTTTCAGCTTAATAATGATTTGGAGATGGGACTGCCTTTGAGTGGAGGTGAAAAAGCAACAAAAAGTTTAGACTTTCTGAAAGTTTTAGTTCTATCAATATAGAACATAAGTGCTCTTTGAACATCTAATGTATGAAGAGCCCTTCCTGCAACAGAATCTGGTTGTGGGGAAAAAAAACTGGCAGCTATTGCAGCGAGATGTAACCGTATAGATGTGAACGTTAACCCAGCCTTTTTTAAGCGAAGTAGGTAGCAGACAATGTGTTGGTACTGTTGCTTTGAAGTACTCAATTTGGTTTGAGTGCCAGTAGCAGACAAAACGTTTCCACTTTGCTGCATAGCAAGCTCTGGTGGTGGGTCTATTAGCTTCCTTAAGGATGTTCATACATTTTGGGGACAAGTTATTCAACCAAACTCCATGAACTCAGAAACCAAACTGCTAGGTTGTCCATGGTTCTGAGTGAGAAGGTCGAGCCTGTCGGGGAGCTTCTCTTGTGGAACTAGAGAGGATTAGTAATGTTGTAAATCAGGATTGACAAACCCAGGTAGCAGATACTAGGATTATTGTAAGAGACGCCGACCAGAAACGGAAGGAGAGGGAAAGGTAGAAAATCACCTGCAAATATCCCTGACCAACTCATCCATAGTGTGTTGCCCTTCGATAGTGGGTGTGAGAGTCTTGAGGCAAAGTTTGGGCAATTTGCATTTTCTGCGCTTGCAAAAAGGTCTATTTGAGGGAACCCCCACCTCTGAAAGTATGGAAGGAGGACTTGTGGGTGAAGTTCCCTTCGTTGACCTGTTGCTACATCCAGCTAAGCAGGTCTGCAAAGTCGTCGTTTGTTCATGGAAGATATTCTGCTGGTAGGGGAATGTTGTGATGTAGAGCCCACATCCACATACACTCCACAAGTGTCTCATTTGTCTCAGACCGTGTCCCCCCTTGTTTCTGTAGGTAATACATGGTTGTAATATTGTCCTGTGGACTAGGACAACTTTGTGAGTGAGGTGAGGTAGGAATGCTTTCAATGCTGGGTGAACAGCTTGAAGCTCTAGGTACTTGCTATCCCAGAAAACCTGCACTGTGAGGTCTTGCATGAATGAAATTCAACATGTCTGTTAAGTGTCCTTTGTGATGTGGGAAGCAGGGTCGAGAATAGACAGTTCTTTCAACAGATTGGTGGTATTCCACCATTGCAGAGAGGTGTGAGTGTGGTGGTCTTTCAACACTAGATCACCTGAGGGGGCAGAGCTTGGCTGAGCAGTGAGATGGCCGCTTGATAGAGGGGCTTCGCCAGCTGAATTACGCATCCTCCCTAATCTGGGCACATCGGGGAGAGATCTGCACCGGCCTGCGTGTGGTTGATACGGTGGCACCCTGGCGAGATTGCCAAGATGACGGGCCCGGGGTTGTGGCGGTGAAGACTCCAGTGAGAGTGGCCGGGCCTGACTGGGGCGTGTGGCGCCAGACCTGCGCGGCGAGATCTCGGAGCTGTAGTTGAGTCTGCGGGACCGGGCGGCGGCCCCAGTGAGTCCCAGCCTACCGCTAAGCACTTGGTTGCTGGATCCTTGGACCTGCGATGAGACACCGTAGCACATCCTAAGCTGCGGGTTGCCGCCTGCGCCCCGTGCTTGTATCCTTCCCCTGTCCCGGCGTGGACTGGAGAGGACAGCACAAACTTTGGCGGGTGGGTCCAGTGCTGGTGCCCCTCCCCCTACGTTGCAGCAGCCTTCGCTCGGTGGCCCTATTGATGTGACACGGACCATGGTATTGCGGCCTGCCTCGCATTTCAGGTGGAATGGGGGCCCTGTGGACTGCCGGAGGCACCGCCTTGGGGCACTGTGAGGTGAAAGGAGATTTCGAAGTCGAGAGCTGGGACCCGCGGCCCGCACCCTGAGGTGAGGAGGATCGGGCATGCCGGTGGAGACTGTGGGTGGTGCGGCTTGCTGGGCCCTGCAGCTGGGATTGATCTATGCGTGGCTGTGCAGCTGGCCACTGGCCGCCACCTAGGCCCCTTGATTTGGGCACCTACTGCTCCTGGCTGACTGTGTTGGCCACAGATCTCGGCAATCGAGGATGCTGCTGCTCCCGGCGTGGCCCTGAGCTGCCCCCTGTGTGAATATCCTTTTAGTGCGACTACCCACAGTGATCAAGCACCAGTGAGGCCTTCCCCCTCCCCCTTGAACCCAAAGTGAGGGGTGAACTAAACTGTAACTGTTTGTCTGTGCGGCCTAAACATCCTGATTTCACAAGCTTCGGACCGTGAGGTAGATCAGCTGGTCGATTTTGGCTGAGGTGGTCCCTGCCTCTGCGCCAGGCTGTCTGGGCCCATACACAGTGCCAACTGAGGGATACCAGACTCTCTCAAGATGGGCAAGCCTGACACCCACCAGACAAAACTCTTGTCTGAAAGCAAAAATACTTTGTGCCGAGCAGAGCTGGAGCAGCGTGGGTGTCAGAACCAGGACTCCTCCAAAGGGATGGCTAGTAGAGATGATGACCTAAAGGAGATTGTAGTGGATGCAAAAACTAGCTTAAAAGCAATTGACGCTTAACTGGATGGAATGGCGCAGCGTCTGGACAGAATGAGTGAAACGGTTGATAAGCACGGGGACCGCCTAGATCAACTTGAAACCAGAGTCTCAGACATCGATGATGACCAAACTGCGACTAATGAGCAACTGCTTCGCATGGACAGGGTCCTAGCCATCATTAAAGCTAAAAATTAGGATTTGGAGGCCCGGTCCAGGGGCAATAATTTGCGCACCGTGGGTCTTCCGGAGTCAACAGCCATCGACAACATGGAGGACTACGTCGTGACAATGCTCCAGGAACTCTTTGGTGCTGCCCTGTCCCTTGTGTTTGGCTTGGAACAAGCACACAGGTCTCTGGCCCGAGGCCGCCTTCGGGAGCTCCAGCTTGCCCTATAATAGAGCGCCTCCTAAACTACAAAGAAAGGGATGTAGTGCTATGCTTCTAAAGGGATAACGGAGAGGTGCAGTTCCTGGGTTAAGTGATTTCCTTCTATCCAGATTTTACTATTGCAGTCCAGAAGCTTGGAAGGAATTCCCTGCCACTTAAGAACTCTTGCAAAAAGCAGAAATTAAATATGCCCTCCTGTATCACACTAAATTGAGAATTGAGCATGCAGGGAAAACACATTCTTTCACCAGTGCAAAGGCAGCCCATAAATTTGCTAAGAACCTGGCCCAAAGGTGGCAGGGGGATCCCCGCGCCATGAGGAAGAGGCGTTGCTGGATGACAATAACTAGCACTACTCATATATGTAGTTTATGCTGGATCCTACCTGAACTGCGCCCTGCTACACTGCATCCTGTGTCGGCCATTATGGGCTCATGTGATTAAGAATTATCGCAAGTAGATTGTAATTGATTCTCTCCCCCAATGTTTCACACTATACGCGACAACTGTTGATTCAGCCACCCAGCCTAGACTTGGCTGGGGTGTATGCTTGGCTCTCTCCTGCCCCTCTGGATGAGTTCTATACCTGTGGGTTGGAACTTGAATTGTTTGCAACCTAGTATGCAAGTTTTGTTGCAGCTGGTGGACTTTGGGTGGATAAGAGTATCTCAACCGAGTTCGGGGTTGGAGTGGGTGGGTCACTGTTTCACAGAGTGTTGCTGTTATGTTTGTTTGTAAATGCGCACAACCTTACACAGTACATTTTCCCGTCCCTTTCTCTCCCCCTTTTTTCCCCCGTGGAACAATGAGGGTACTGCTTTTGCTAATGTCAGCACACTCTGAAAGCACACCTGACAACCACTGCATCATGCAGCTACCCGCACATGCACTGAAGCACTTGGACACTAGACGCAGTCAGACTAGCTACTTCCACCGAATTGCAGCATGACCACAGGCATTAAATGCCTCACCTGGAACGTCCATGGGCTAAATGACGCTAGAAAGGCCCGCCTCGTGCACGTACATCTCGTACGACACCAAGTAGACATGTTTTTGCAGAGATTCACCTCACTCCCTCCACTGTTACTCGCTTACGGGCTCGATGGTGTGCAGAGACACATGTTTCTTGCTACTCTAGCTATGCTCGTGGAGTTGCCATATTAATATGCAAAACCTTGCCATGGAAACTCACACAAGCCAAGTTGGACCCAGAAGGTCGCTTTGTACTCTTAGCAGGCAAACTACATCAATACCCAATCCTACTTGCCTGCATATATGGTCCCAACACTGATTGCCCTGAGTTTTTCAGAGAAGTATTTCCTAATCCTAAAACCAGAGTCGATAATTTGGGGTGGAAATTTTAATGTTATTCTGGATCGAGATATGGATAGGTCTGGAGCACCTCGGCGTCTGCACCCTAAGAGGCAGCGACACAACTTCACACTCCAATACATACCCATAATCTGGTTGACGGTCAACTTCTACACAGCACGCCCAGGTAGGGCTCGTGCATTGCGTCTGGTACGGGAGCATGGTCGCATATTGACTATTCGTTCGTCAGTAGGGAAATCCTGACATGGACCACTAGCATCTCGATACTCCCTCACACCCTCTCAGACCATTCATGGTACTACTAGAACTGGCGCTGCCCTTTGTGATCCCGCGAGCCTTCTTTTGGCGCCAGCCAGCCAGCGTGCTACGAGACCAGGTATTCCGATCTGAGATACAGGCGCGATCATGGATTACTTTGCGCTGAACGCTGGCTCAGTTGAGTCCCCGTCTGTGCTTTGGCAGGCTTTCAAGGCAGTCATTCAGGGGGTCTGCATTGTGAAACAAGCCGGAGTCCTGAGAGCCATTCGTGCGCATCTGGAGTCAGACCTTCGAGCACAGGAGCTTGATATATCCCAAACTAATGATAGGGGCATCCTGGAGAAAATAAGGGACATGTTATTGGAATACAAGGAGGAGGCAGATCACGAGGTGCACTATTTGGGTATGGAGGCAAGAGCCCGTAGGTACGGCGAGGAAGAGGGGCTGGGCAAGACTTTAGCACATCACGCCACAAAGCGCACAACTACATTGTAGATTTATTGGCCGAGCAGCTCAGACATCACACTAACCCCACAGAAATACTGAACATAATGACTGCTTTCTATTCTGACCTTTACTTAACCAAGTCACAATTACACTCTGACCACACCAAAGAGTATCTGGACACCATACAACTGGAATGGTTATACGACGCATACCATCAATACCTAGACTCTCCGTTCACAGATGAAGTGGTCGAGCAAGTTATTTGCAGTCTCCTCAACGATAAAGCACCCGGTCTGGATGGTCTCACGGCATCCTTTTACAAGGAATTTGCTCCCCTACTGATTCTACACCATCTGTCCATGTATCAGGAGTCTGTGGAGACAGGAGTGCTCCCTGCGTTGCTTCGAGAGGTGGTCATTGTCACTACTCTTAAGCCCAGTTAAACTGACACATCTTGTGAGTCCTACCGACTGCTCTTGATGATAAATGTAGATGCCAAAGTTTTAGCCAAACTAATCGCGAATTGTCTGCACCCCCTACCCAGTCGGGATTTGTGCCGGACCGCTCCACAGCACACAATCTTGGGACTCTGTTCGCGGTCATGCATGCCGTGGATCCGAGGCGGCCGGCAGTCGCAACCTTGCTCGACGCTACCAAGGCGTTCAATTCCTTGGAATGGCCCTTCCTATTTCAACTGCTACAACACATGGGTCTTAGCCGGAAATTCCTGAACTTCATCAAGCTACTATATTCTTCCCTTACTGCTAGGCTGAGCGTGAACGGGTTATTGTCTGATCCCTTCCCAATTTACAGCAGCTGGGGTGTCCCTTGTCACGCCTCCTATTTGCGCTTGCCATGGAGCCACTAGCTGCTCAAATACGTCAGTACCACGCTCAGCAAGGAATACAATTTCATGAGTTGGTGAATTCTAGTCTCCATGTATGCGGATGACGTTGCACTATATATCAGACACCAGCAAGACAATTTAGACCCAACAATCAGGGAAGCTGTTGCATTTGGGGGGCTGTCGGGCATAGCCATAAACTGGGATAAGTCCATTATATTTCCTCTAACAGAGTACAGTGACATTTCAATCCGAGTTTCATCTACAGTGGCCAACAGAGCCTGTGAGATACCTGGGAGTTCGGATCAGTCGTGACATGAGCGAACTCTGGCAGGCCAGCTATGGTAGAGCAATGTCCTTGCTAGAAGGGAGGATCCCGGCCTGGTAAATGCCCCCTACTGTCACTGACATGCCAAAATGGTCGGGTTCGTGTTACCCAAGTTCTTATATTTATTTCTTAATCTTCCCATGCCACTTACACAGCATTTATTTGAACGATTAAGGTCCAATTTTATATCCTTGGCATGGGAAGGAAAACAGCCCAGATTAGCGTGGGGAACCCTCACGCTGCCTTTTAGTCAGGGCGGTTTAAACGCACCGGACATGCAGATATATGCTCTATGTGCCAAGGCCCAATATTTGCATTTCTGGTTGTATCTGGTCAAGTTTCAGCCACACGTCATGGTAGAGACAGATTTGGCTGCCCCGGTCCCGATAGCAACAGAACTCTATCAGACCTACAAACGTACACGAACTGCAGTGGACACGGTGGACTGCGTGAGACAGGCGCGAGACGGCCAATGACGACGAACGGCCTTAGACTGCCTATATGCTCCTTCTATACCTATAGCACATAACCCCGCACTACCCACAATGATGGATGATGGAATCTGTAAACCAGCCAACAAAAAACTCCTTTATACATTTGCAGACCTGTACCCGAATGATGAGTTCTTAGCAGCATCTGCACCGACTGACACTTCCACACCCAGCATAATGGACACTCTCCTTTACACTCAACCTAGGGCTGCGTGCCACACACTCCACGCCACCTTCCCGACTCCTCCCCGGCTCTACATGCACTAGACCATATTTCGCACACTTCATACCGCAGGCTTGTTACCAGACTTTACATGATAGGGCAAGACAAAACACCAATATGCGCCCCCGCCGCTCAGGTCCGGTGGAGACGAGATACAGACCCCCCCTGTGACGGACGAGCAATGGTCCTAATGTTGCGAGCAGACTGCAGCCCTGTCGCCCAACTACAGAAGGCGTCTTATACATTTTAAGTTTCTAAACAGGCTGTATTACACTCCCTTACATCTTAAGCGGCTGGGACTGTGCAAGGGAGCTAGCTGTGTGCGCTGCCGTGCGCCTCAGTCCTCATTTTTGCATCTGGCTTGGGAGTGCCCCTTAATCATGGACTACTGGCGCAGGGTGCACTGCACACTCCAGCAAATCTTGGAACATTAATTCCCGTCACCCCTTTGGTTTTCCTCCTTAGGTACGTAAGGGAGGTGCCGCCCGCCTCACGCCATCTCCACGCAATGCTCTCAATACTTGCTAAGCGCAACTTGGTCAAGCATTGTGGTATGAGGGGGGGCTCCCTTTGTCTCAACATGGCTGCGGGATGCCACGTATTGCCAGGATCAACTGGACACATTCTTCGAAATGAAGCCTACACAGTTTCGTCCGAAAGACATTTGGGATCCTTTCTTATCATTTATGCGTTCCAGAGCCCCCACCCCCAACGTCAGCAGTGTAGCACCATCAACCATTGAATCATTAATGTATGACAATATGTTCCCACGTACAATCTGCGATGTCTTAGATCGTGTTGTCCTGTGTTTTGATTGCTTTGTCATGTGTGGAACATGTGGGTAATAATGGAAATGTAACTGTATAATGTGTTATGTACAGTGTGCTGACTTTTTCAGGTACACTTTATGCGCGAGTCCTTCTCCTCTTCCCCCTCCCCCCTTTCCTTCCCATGCCTGATGTTTCAGATTTCACTGTGCGATGTATTTGTTGAAATGCCAACAAAGAAAGTAAAAAAAGAAAAACGAACTGACTCTGTGACTGAGACCACTGGTGAGCTAAAAATTCCTGTGACGGTCGCATGTGTAGGCGTGCCTGGGTACAATGACAATGCAGGAAGCCGTCATCCCTAGAAGACGCATGACCGTCGTCACTGAGTTGCTGGTTTTCTTGAAACAGGGTCAATATTGCCTGAAAGTTCTAGATTCTTGCAGGATTGGGGTAAGCGAATCCTACTTGTGTATTCAGGATTGCCCCTAAGAATGGCTGAACCTGCATTGGGGGCAGGTGAGACTTGGGAATGCTGACAGTGAACTGTGAAGAAGATCTATTGACATCTGATTGTGTTGTTGACACTGCTGAGGAGTGTTGACTTTGATAAGCCAACTGTCCAGATATGGGAATATGTGGATTTTTTTATCTGCATAGCTGAGCTGCTACCACTGCAAGGCATTAGATGAACACTCAGGGTGCAGTGGTCACCCCAAAGGGGAGAACCTTGAATTGGTAATGTTTACCTCCTATGACGAATTGTAAGTATTTGCGATGAGCTAGGTGTATTGGTATGCAGAAGTTGGTGTCCTTTAGGTCTAGTGTTGCCATAAAGTCGGCCTGTTGAAGAAGAGGAGGAATGACATCTTGTAAGGTGACCATGTGGAAGTGTTGTGATCGAACCTATTTGTTTAGTTGCCTGAGGTCTAAGACTGGCCATAAGGACTCGTCCTTTTTGGGGATTAGGAAGTACAGAGAGTATACCCCTGAACACTGACGTTGAGGAGGGACAGGCTCTATAGCACCTTTGATAAGAGGAGCTTGAAATTCTTAGTAATGTTTGATGCTTGTGTGTTAGCCTGTGATCACAAGGTGGAATGTTGGGCGGTGTGGTAATGAGCTCCAGGCAATAAACATGTTGGATAATGGCTAATACACACCTGTCTTAAGTCATGGATTGCCATGTGGGTTGGAAATTCTGAAGTCTGGCCCTGACAGGTGTTATGTGATCGGAGGGAAGGAGAGGGTAGTCACTGCTTGGTCGAGAGTGTTGCTCTCCTCGAGGGAAGCACCCCTACCTCTACCTCTGGTACTGTGACTTCAATAGGAACCGCAATAGTAACCCTTTGAGTAGGAGTCCTGACCTTGCTGTTTTTGTTGAGAGGTGGAGGCCTCAGAAGAGGTAGATGTTGAGGCTCCACAGTAACTTGGATAACGAAAAAAACACAGGTAGCAGATGTCTGGAAGGTTCTCAAAACTTCTAACAGTGTCCTTTTTTTATCTTTTCTAATGTGGAGTCCACCTGAGAACCAAAAATATGTTCCTTATTAAAGGGCATGTTTAACACTGCTTGTTGAACCTCAGGTTTAAATCCAGACATTCTGAGGCAAGAGTGGCACCAAAGTAAAGCGCTTGTGTTGACTCATCTTGCTACTGTGTCAGCAGCATCTAGTGCGTGCCGTATGGAAGTATTAGTGATAATTTTTCCATCAGAAACTAGCTTTTGGCCACGTTTTTTATGTTTCTCTGGGAGATACTAAATTAGATCTTCCATTTCATCCCAGTGGGAGCAGTCAGAGTGTGCTAGAAGAGTTGTGAGTTGGCAATACACCAATGGCTGGTAGCCTGAGCTGCAAACCTTTCCCCCGCAGTATCGATTATCTTACTCTCCTTGTCAGGTGGCAGGGTGTCTCCAGTAGACTGACAGTTGGCACGCTTGCATGCTCTGGTGGTAACTAGGGAGTCTGGCAGTAACTGTCCTTTAATGTAAATAGGGGCAGATGGTGTGGGTTTATATTTTTTATCTACCCTCGGTGTTACAACCCTAGCCCTAATAGGGTCTTTAAATATGTCATTAGTATACCTAAGCATGCCTTTAAATATGGGCAGGTATTGGGTAGTTTAAGTGTGGCGGAAAACGTGTCGAAGAGGAAGTCCTCTTCTAAGGGCTCTTTATGTAGCTCCACATTATGAAATGCAGCAGCCCTCACTAAAACCTCTTAGCAAGAGGTAGCATCTTCAGGAGGAGAAGGACACGCAGGATAATGAACAGGATAGGTGTCAGCATGGGGATCGGTGTCATAGTTGTCCAAGGGGTCATTCCCTTGTGGCCTACCCCATACCCATCAGTATCTGATTGGGACGACCCCTGTGGTGAGTCATCAACTGGCTCTTCTGTAGGAGATGGTGGTGCAGTACAGTTGTAATGGTGGAGGTGAGGTGAAGCAGTTGGAGGTGGAGTTGGTATTGGAGGTGAAAGGGGTGGATGGCTGGCAGCCTTGTCCATAGTCTTCCTTTTAGGAGGGACTGGCATGCTCAAAGCCTCTTGAAAGTTATGTTTCCTTTTAGGTGGTGGAGGAGAGGAAGGTTTGGCCAGTAGTCGTCCAGAGTCAGCCTGGAAATAAATGTTCTTCTGGCGTGTGTCCAATTTTTCCTGTAATTTATGCAGAATGTATTCCACCTGTGGCTCAGGACTAGGCCTGGAGCTTGTCTTTGATGTCTTCGGCTCCAAAGCTTTTGACTTTGAGGTAGAGGGTGCGCTAGGAGTCATGGTGGTTGCTGCCAACTGCCGGCTCGGCACCGAAGATTGAGATGTTGCAGGTTTCTGGTCTTGGTCCAAGGAAGACTAAGCAGATGATCTCGGCTTTGCATGTGCTTTCAGCACCGAGCTCAAAGGCGGAGTGTCCGAACCGTTTTTTCAGTGCCTACCATGGCTAGACAGCAGTAGTGGCCCAGGGACCTGGGATTCTGAGCCCAAAAGTACAAAATGTTTTTCAGTCGTATTGATCTGATGGACAGGGGGCAGTGGGTGCCATATTCACAGGCAGCTGAGCTGGCGTAATGTCCTCTATGTCAAAGTCACCCTCAAGCTCGGAGCCGGAACTTTCGGCGATGGAGAAGACATCCTCCTCTTCAACCAATGGCTGCTCCTGGGCATGCTCCTCACCAAATATGTCGGGAGTGTCATCGGTGGCTCTGTAGGGCATCTCAAGAAGAAATGCTCTACGATCACGAAGGGTATATTTGGAGTGGAATGACTTGCATGCAGTGCAGACAGCTACGTTGTGCTTGATGGAGAAGCAGAAACTGCACACTGAGAGTTGATCTGAATGAGAATACTTTGTGAGACAGCAAGGGGAAAACCAAAAGGGCTTGCATTCCATTACCAGTTGAGCAGTATTGGAAAATTGGTATGGACGTTGAAGGTAGGCTCTGAAGGGGCTTAGGTCGAACGGCATCGAACCAATGAGATTACGGGTCAAACACAGATGGAAGAAAACATGAACATTAGAAATATCACTGAAAAGGATAGGAAAAAAGACTGATGGTCAAACCTGAACGGAGTCGAAAATGGAGCACAGGCACACACGCCCGAACTAGATGGCAAAGAGAAAATCTAACAATGGGGTTGAAGCCCATGTGCATTATCACTGAGAGGAGGAGTCACTCGAACGCCTGACTCTAACACTTCTTAGAAGAAAAACAACTCCATACCCAACACTAGATGGCAGGAGTATGCAGAGCATGTGTATCTAGAGCCACACATGCCATCAAACACTAATATATAATTGGCAAAAGCGGAGTAGAGGACAGCTTCCCTTGCAGTTTTGAAAAAAATGCCCTTTGGAGTACACTGGATAAGTAACACCTCCCATCCCATACTGGGTATAGCTGGAGCAACAAATACACCCTGATCTTTAAGCAAGGTGTATGGGGATTACACACCACCCAACCCATGGGGAAGGAACAGTCTGGAGAAAATATACCTATCACTTTTGCACCAGGTCGTGGGGGGGGATAAAGCTAACAAATGTACACTCCACCCTACACTGGGCTGCAGTGGGATGATGACCAGCTGCTTCACCATATTCTTTGCAGAAGCTAATGGGTGCTGAGGTAGGTGTCAGATGCTGCTGTCGTTCTTTACCCCAACAATAGTGCAGCTCAAAGAAAACCAGGTTAGACTACAACTGCCCCACAGCCTAGTTCACAACTGCAAAAATAACACCGTACAAGTTAAAAAGTTCTTCCCGATGACTCCTTCTTCAAAATAAAATAGGCTAAAGGAGGCCAAGAAATGTAACTGCTTCTCTGGCATCCAGTTCACCTCTATCAGTATTAGAGGGGTACATCTTTAAAAGAATTCAAGTCCCTGCAAAGATCAAAACTAAAGGGAAGTTAATATTGTCAAATGTGTTAATAGTGGCTCTAAAGTGAAACCCTGGAGGGAATGAAGTTCACGCTACACACTCCTGTTGTACTCATATAAGCTTAGCTCTCACACCTGTCATACACTCTTCCCAACATCAAACATATTTTTATACATAACATCACATTACATAATGTGCAATATCACAAATTACATTTACAATGAAAAGATATGGGCATACAATTTCACTAGGACAAATACTGTTAACAAGACATTACTATACATAAAGGTCAGCCATAAACCACCATTAAAGGAGCCTGTTAAAACACCTCCGGGCCATTAACAACAAAGGGACTACTTGTGCCCTCAATCTCAGACACCTCCACAAAACGGCACTACCTTCACATACAAAGAATAATTGTGCAAACGCCTTTTTGCTTCTGTGTCATTCCAGCCACTCTGTCATAGCATCATACAAACCCCTACATACTCATTCACATACTTAATCACTCACATTGGTATCTCATTTTCACCTTTCACAAGTGATGGCAAGATGTGAACAAAGTATGAGTGAATACACTGGGTGGTTGAGATTAAGTTAAAGTAGGACCTGCAGAAATCTATATGGGTATCTAATGTCTGGCATATACTTCATATATTAATTAAAACATGAAAGATATGAGGTCCGGTATGGTGACAAGATAAATAACAGGAGGAAGTATTATCATCAGGATTTTTCAGCTGTCAACCATAAACCAAATGAATCTCCGATTTCGTATTTTGAAGGCAATTAAGCTTTGAGTTCTCACATCTTAAAAAAGGATATTTTGATTTTCATATTCATCAACAAAGTACCATTCTGAAATCTCCCGCCATCAAAATGTCTGGGAATCGGTCAGTAAAGTAAACTTGGGAAAAAATGTGTGATTAATAATTAAGGACATAAATATTTAGGACATTCAAATCTGTTACTGTGGCTTCCAAACTAACATCACGCAATTCCCAACAGTAATGATTTTAGTGGGCACAATTTGTAGTTGGCTGTTTCTGACACTGTATCATTAAGCTCGAACAATTTTAGTATTTTTGTCAAACTATCTACTGCATGATAAATCGAAAAACCTAACGGAATAAGTTTACATACGATATGACACCGGTATAAATGCAATATCAACCTTACCATAGCTCTAAAGTGTTAGAAATCGTTCTTACTTGGGTAAATCCCATAAACTATTGACGTGGAAACAATCTAAAAGACATCATAGCTAAAAAACTATATTGATCCAAGCACCAGGTAACAGATTGTCAACCAGTCTTCAACATTGTGTGACTTCCAGCAAATCCTTCCATCTCCCGATTCCGGGCATTGTAAACATATGTGTAATGTAAAAAATTAACTGTAAAGTGTGATATTTCGTAAAACCACCGGTGCACTTTACCACCCACCCTTCACATCCTGATCCCTACAGTCTTAACAGCCTCTGCCATCACAGCACTTAATACGTGAGGTGCACCCGCTACAAAAAGGGTTCTGTAAAACACTCTGCTGTTCCGGAGAGCCAGTTACCCCATAAATAAAGGACCACAAAATGTATTACCACTCATCCCCTATAGTTCTTTACATTTACCACTCTCCTGCCCTGGGAACATACTCTGCGCATGTGTTCATACACTTCATTTAACACCAGCTGACTGGATCACTCTACAGAAAGGCACAAGAAAACAAGCCAGGATGTTTGGCTGCGGTTGTTGGGAATCATCTGTAGGAAAGAATGTGAAAAATTAAACCATCCTATATTTCACAATGCATGCCGAAAAGATATAAAATCATATATGTACCCAAAGATCCCTAGAGATCAATAATTCAGTCCACAGATTTACAGATTCATTACTGGGGCATTTATTACCCTTCTGAGTGTATAGCACAGAGTGAAAATAAAAAAAGACAAATATGCAGACTCTGGACAGAACTGCCAACATTCCCGCATTTGTTACTAGTAATACATGGGTTACATACTTTAATCTTCTTGGAAAGCCAAAAGACATCAAAGAAACACATTTTCCTCATCCGATTGCATTTGGTCCCGTTTAAGAGATCACGCAAAGGTGAAAGGTTTAGTAGAATTGCCCAAGACTTGAGAATAGGAGGGGACTTGAAAACGGCGGTTCTCCACGCGAGTCATCTCTGTGAATTTACAGTTATCTTGCGAACTCGGCACAAGTCACTACTCATGACACGTAATCCTGGAGCGCTTACTGGTCACAGAGCATAAATGAACCTCACCACTTCCCTTCTGGCCCATCAGTCGCAGCCCTAGAACAAGCCCAGACTCAGGAGCAGGCACCCTTGAGTCCCAATGTGAGGAATGACCCAAAGAGTGCAGGGTGTGTTGATTCGAAAAAATATGAATTTATTTGGCTTTGTTTACAGTGCTCAGGGAGCAAGAGCTACAAAACATCATATGCCTTCATACAGCAACCTTACTGTAAACATAAAAGAATACTCAAACCACCCTCGTGTCCCATCCGAAAGATTTCACTGCCGTTAACACGTCCCAGTAAACATCTATGGGCCCCATGACGAGATCAGCTGCATTTCACGAGCACATTTGAGCAGCTGAAAGCAGGGAAATGTTCAGGAGAAACTGACGGGAGAAAGTAGTAAATTATCAGCGGAATCAGGTGCGGTATTCTCGCAAATAAATTAGGAATAATGTTTAGTCTGTTTCCTTCATGGCGAGGACAACATGAACTGCCGCCTCTGCTCTTCTGGCGAGGAGCCCCTTGTACATATCCTGTGCATCTGCCACGACCTGACAGCATCACTGGAGTTAAAATATTGTGTTTTTCCCCGCGAATTTCCCACCAGTCATGAAATGATTTAGATGGGGGATGAGAGGGCGGGGCGTCGTGAACCCCGGCTTTAGCAGTTACAGCGGGTGGTTTTTAGGCCTCTCGGCAAACAAACGCAATTCCTTAACGCAGGAATTCAGCGTCAATAAAAGAGCAAGCAGGAGCGAGGAAAAACAAGTCTGTGAAAATCGAACAGGGCAAAAGAAAGACGGAATATTGAAGGGACGGGTGAAAAGAAGGATATAATGATGAATGAGAATGTGACGGAGTGAAAAGGTTGAGCGAATGGATGGGTGAATGGACAGGTGGAAGGATGGCAAGTGGAAGGATGGCAAGTAGAAGGATGGCAAGTAAAAGGATGGGTGGATGGAGGATCAGTCAATGGATAGGTGGCTGGACAGGTGAAAGGATGGTAGAGTAAAGGGATGGATGGGGAAAAGATGAGTGGATGTATGGCAGAGTGGATGGATGGATGGATGGATGGCAGAGATGATGCATGATTGGCTGAGATGATGGATGGATACAAGAGTGGATGGATGGATATAAGAGTGGATGGATGGATATAAGAGTGGATGGATGAATGGGATGGATGGATGAATGGCAGAGATGATGGATGGGATAGTGGATGGATGGAAGAGTGGTTGGATGGATGGACGGCAGAGATGATGAATGGTTGGCAGAGGTGATGGATGGCAGAGGGGATGGATCAATCAATCAATCAATCAGGCATTTATATCGCGCACTACTCACCCGGACGGGTCTCAAGGCGCTTGGGGAGAGGGGTCTGCTACTGCTCGAACAGCCAGGTCTTGAGCTGTTTCCTGAAGGCGAGGTGATCCCGGGTATGTCGCAGGTGGACCGGCAGGGTGTTCCATGTTTTCGCCGCCTGGTAGGAGATGGATCTTCCTCCGGCCATGACTCTCTGGAAGCGGGGGACGACGGCGAGGGCGAGGTCCGCGGATCGTAGCTGGCGGGTTGGCGTGTAGAAGGTCAGGCGGTTGTTGAGGTACCTTGGGCCCAGGTCGTGGAGGGATTTGTGTGCGTGGGTGAGGATTCTGAACGTGATCCTTTTGTTGACCGGGAGCCAGTGCAGGTCTCTAAGGTGGCTCGAGATGTGGCTGCGTCGAGGGATGTCCAGGATGAGTCGGGCGGAGGCGTTCTGGATGCGCTGGAGTCTCTTCTGAAGCTTGGCTGTCGTTCCGGCGTAGAGGGTGTTTCCATAGTCCAGTCTGCTGGTGACGAGGGCATGGGTGACAGTCTTCTTCGTCTCGGTCGGAATCCATTGGAAGATCTTGCGGAGCATCCGGAGTGTGAGGAAACAGGATGAGGAGACGGCGTTGACTTGTCTGGTCATCGAAAGAGTGGAGTCCAGGATGAAGCCCAGGTTGCGTGCGTGGTCCGTTGGTTTGGGTGCGGTGCCTAGGGCCGGGGGCCACCAGGAGTCGTCCCACGCGGAGGGTGTTGGACCCAGGATCAGGACTTCTGTCTTGTCCGTGTTCAACTTTAGGCGGCTGTCGTTCATCCATTCGGCGACGTCTTTCATCCCTTCGTGGAGGTTTGCTTTGGCGGTGTCAGGGTCTCTGGTGAGGGAGAGGATCAGCTGGGTGTCGTCGGCGTATGAGATGATGTTCAGGTTGTGTTTGCGAGCGATGGCCGCTAGAGGTTTCATGTAGACGTTGAAGAGCGTGGGGCTGAGCGATGATCCTTGCGGGACGCCGCAGATGAGTGTGGTGGCCTCCGAGCGGTACGGAGGCAGGCGTACTCTCTGTGTTCTACCGAAGAGGTATGAGGTGATCCAGTCCAGGGCCTTCCCTTGGATGCCGGTGTTGTGGAGGCGTTGTACTAGGGTGCGGTGGCAGACGGTATCGAATGCCGCGGAGAGGTCCAGGAGGATGAGTGCTGCTGTTTCACCGTTGTCGAGCAGGGCTCGGATGTCGTCAGTGGCTGCGATGAGGGCAGTCTCGGTGCTGTGGTTGGTTCTGAATCCGGACTGTGATGGGTCGAGGGATCCGTGCGTCTCGAGGAATGCAGCCAGTTGCTTGTTGACGATCTTTTCGATGACTTTGGCCGGGAAGGGAAGGAGCGAGATGGGGCGGAAGTTCTTGAGGTCGGTCGGGTCCGCTGTTGGTTTCTTCAGTAGGGCGCTGAGTTCGGCATGCTTCCAGCACTCCGGGAAGGTTGCTGTGTTGAAGGAGGCGTTGATGATGTCTCGGAGATGGGGTGCGATGGTGTGGGCCGCTTTGTTGAAGACGTGGTGGGGGTACGGGTCGGTCGGGGATCCGGAGTGGATGGTATTCATGATGCGAGTAGTATTTTCAGGGGTCACCTCGGTCCATGTCCGGAGGGTGGCTGTCGGGTGCGTGAGTTCGATCGACGGGTGCAGGGGGTGAGCGCCGAAACTGCTATGGATGTCAGCGACCTTGCGGTGGAAGTACGAGGCGAGGGAGTCGCAAAGGTCCTGTGAGGGGGCGATGTCGTTGTGGCCGGTGCTGGGGTTGGAGAATTCCTTGACGATGTTGAAGAGCTCCTTGCTGTCATGGGCGTTCTTGTCCAATCGGTCCTTCAGAGATTTCTTCTTGGTGGTGCGGATGAGCTGGTGATGTTTGCGGGTGGCGAGTTTGAGGGCGGTCATGTTGTCGGCGGTCTTGTCGAGGAGCCAGGCCTTCTCCAGGGTGCGGCAGGCCTTCTTGGAGTTCTTGAGTTCGTCGGTAAACCAGGGGGCTTTCTTGCTTCTGGGCCTGGTGAGTGGGTCCTTCAGTGGGGCGAGGTTGTCGGCGCTTGTGGACAGCCACTGCGTGAGGTTGCAGGCTGCCGTGTTAGGGTCCGTTGCCCAGCCGGGCGGGTTCTGGCTGAGGGAGGTGGTGAGCTGGTCGGCGGTGATCTTGCTCCAGTTTCTGTGTGGGACCTGCTTCGGGTGGTGGTAGACCGTGTTCTTCGTGAAGCTGAAATGGACGCAGCTGTGGTCGGTCCGGTGGAGTGACTGAAGGAGACGTGTTTGCTGGAAGAGAAGATGGGATTGAGCGTGTGGCCGGCGTGGTGGGTGGGGGTGTTGACCAGTTGCTTGAGTCCGAGGTTGGCGAGGTTGTCCAGCAGGTTGGTGGAGTTGCGTTCGTTGTTGTTTTCCAGGTGAAAGTTGAGGTCCCCGAGGAGGATGTAGTCGGTGGAGGCGAGGGCGTGTGGGCTGATGAAGTCCGTGATGTCATCGCAGAACTGTGCCCGCGGTCCCGGGGATCTGTAGATGAGGGTGCCTCTGAGGGTCGTCTTGGGGTCGGTGTGGACTTGGAAGTGGAGGTATTCGGCAGCTCCAAATGTGCCGATGGAGTCAGCCGAGATGCGAATGGTGCTCTTGTGTACGATGGCGATGCCTCCTCCGGTCTGGTTGGTGCGGTCCTGCCTGATGATCTTGAAGCCGTCCGGGATGGCTATGGCGATGTCGGGGGCTGAGGAGGCGTTCATCCAGGTTTCCGTGAGGAAGGCGACGTCTGGGGATGCAGTGTCGAGGAGGTTCCAGAGCTCGATGGCGTGTCTGTGGACGGATCGGGTGTTGAGCAGGATGCATTTCAGGTGGTTGCTGCTTCCAGTCCTGGCGGGTGTGGTGCAGGATCGCAGGCAGGAGAAGTTGCAGGAACGGCATACGAAGAGTCCATGGGTGCGTCGTGGGGTCGCTTGGTAGCATTCGGGGGCTCGGGCGGTGTTGAGTGCGATGAGCGTGGCGAAGTCGTAGGTCCTCCGGGGGGGGCTGGCTGGAAGACAAAGATGATGGATGGATGCCAGCAGTGCTTTAAGTGGTCTAGGTCCTGCCGTTGCTCAGCACCGGCAGCTCTAAAAAGCAGGTGCCGAGATGGGTCCCTATCAGGCTCTTCATTTTTGCCCTCTCTCTCTCTCAAAGTGAACAAAAATAATATTACCTCTGCAGCAGGACCACTCCTTGCAGCCTTTGAGTTAACGTCAAAGAGACTCGATCTATTTATGCCACAGCCTCATCATTTCAGAAAGGAAACATTTTCAATACTGTATACAACGAATCCATAGTTGATGCTAATTTAATTTTATGAAACTAACAACCATTGGCAAAGCCAATAGTCCTGGCTTGTTGTATGTGTAATGTTACTTGTTGCATCTAGATATCTGGATGCAATGATAGAAACAGCAAAATACCAGTCGGACGGCAAACTATGTTAAACATAGATTTTTAGCTTAGGTGTTTTTTAGCCACACCCTTAATTACATCGGCCACACCCCTTTGAGAGATCCCCCAGTTTTTTCACCCCACTTAAAGCCCTGAATGGCAGAGTGGATGGATGGCAGAGTTGATGGATAGATGGATGTGTGGCAGAGTGGATAGATATATGGATGAGAGGATGGCAGAGCGGATGGATGGATGAATGGCAGAGTGGTTGACGAAGTGAATGGATGGACGGCAGAGTGGATTGATGGATGGCTGAGTAGATGAAGGGATGGATGACAGAGTGAATGGATGGAAAAGCGGACTGCTGGATGGCAGAGTGGATGGATGGATGGAAGAGTTGATGGATGGCAGAGTGTATTGATGGATGGCAGAGTGTATTGATGGATGGCAGAGCAGATAAAGGGATGGATGGCAAAGTGGATGGATGGCTGAAGAGCCGATGGATGGATAGATGGCAGAATGGATGGATGGGTGGATGGCAGAGTGGATGGCAGAGTGAATGGATGGCAGATTTAGTGGATGGATGGATGGATGAATGGATGGGAAGGTGAAAGATTGAAAGAATGAATCCATGACAGAATGCAACGTTGAAGAATTGGATAGAAAAGTGAAAGAATGAATGGAAAGATGCATTGAAGGAGGAGACAAGGAAACTGTTCTAGCGAGGGTTCGGCTTACTTGCTTCGCTTGCTTAGTGGCATCAGTGCTTTAGTTCAAAATGGGGGCTATTTTAGTTTTCTGGCTACTCCCTTGGAGGTGGGGAGAGGGGTAATTTACATCATCGCAAATACTTGCGACGCTGTAATATGGAATCTTGCCCCCACCCTCTACACCACATAAAAGATAAGATATTTTGCTGTGTCCTTTGTTCCTGCTAAATGCAAAGCTTTGAGAACGCAAGCGGCATATGCAGACTCTCCAGAATGTCTCTCTGTTTACAACACACAATCAAGTATTCATTATACAGGCCTTTGTTTGAATTCCCTTTGGATAGGTATTTATCTTGACAGAGATCTGAATATCTTCTCCGCCTCTCTCGAAAGGCTTCTGTTTATATATAGTCTTGTTCATAGACTTTAGACATGCATACCACAAAGAAATTAAACATGTTCTTGTTTTTATGAAATGCTAATAAATCGAGTTTACACAAAACATTTCACTCTGAACACCGCCCTCTTATATACTGTTACGAAGGTTCAATGAGCTATAGAGAAAATGTCTGTTTCTAAAGCACATCCTCTAAGAAAAAGATAACCTATTATACAGGAGGACTATTCTTAAGTGTCCCCTACCTATCTACTGCAAATCTCGGCACTACAGTAGGAGGAACTCAACAACAAACTTTAATGCACAACGCTAGAGGATTTATTCCTCTGTCCCCAGCAGATCTTTAGCACGAGTTTTCGTCACAGAATGGGGTAAGCTTGTGCATGAACACCCACATTATCAAAGGGAATTCCAGCCTTTAAACTTTCCTGCTTGAAACGAAGAGATGACCGAGACCCACCCAATGTTTCCTCTAGAATAGTAGGTGTTTTCCACAAACAGTAGACGACAGATGAGAAGCACATACCACCTACTAACTGAAATACCAAGCATGTCTTGCAAAGCGCGGGTGCTGCATGCTGAAGAATCTTCTGATGCTTTGAATGCCCAACCTTTCCAAGATCAAATCTCGCTTACAGGAGGCAGTCATCAAGTCTATGAGTATGTGGAATGGGCAGTTTTAATGGGCGATTTCTGAGGATTTGCCTCAACATAGAGGATTCTCTGCAAAACCCTCCCGTCTGTCCCACATGGAGAACAGAAGTATTTTTCTGCTACGAAAAGAGATAAAAAGGGTCGAACTTAATTTTCGGTTTTGGAAGCAGAAATGGATTTTACTTCCTAAGAGATAACTTGAATCCTGTCAGGAAGTAATTACTGTTCATGGTGCTTAAATATTTAAGGTAGTGCGGTCCTGTATGAGGAGCCGCCGAAAGTCCCTCCGAGTAAGGGAGGTCTTACTGTTTGGTTTCAGTTGAGATGCTCATCTAATTGCAACATGTGGCAGTGTGTGTGGAAGAATACGACACCAGGAATTTCAAGAAACAAACTAACCACTATCAAATTTCTAACCAAAATCTTTCTGCACTGATTAAGAATAGAAGAACATTTTACAGGGCTGACAAAAATAAATTCTCCAGAAAACAAAAATAATAAAATGTTCCCCGTCTTCCTTGCTAACTTTCTCAATGTAAACCTAGTTTAGCAGGATATTATCACTCACGAAATCAAATGCAGTTAGCATATTGGGGGAGAAGTGGAACATGAAGGTTTGCTCGACCACACAACTCTCAGGAGTGTCCACTCTATGTTCTGTGCCTTGATCTAAAAGTCAAGGGACCGGATTAAAAGAGGTTAATTTTGTCCAATGACGTTGATGCAGACACATCACACACGTTTCCAGAACAGTTGCTATATATAGGAAGGAAGCCATTGATATTCCAAGGCACTGGACTCAAGATTCGCTTCTTTGACAGAGGACACATGGTTGCAATTTACAAAGTATCAAAGATCACAGCTTGCGCAAAGGATGCAACAGTCTAGTCTATGATTTAGTGAGAAATTTAGGCATGTTATATGGGGATTAAGCCAGACCTGTTTAAAAAAAAAAAAGGTTGAGGTATTTGATTTGTGTATGGTACAAGATTGAATTTTGGAATACTTCTGTTTTAAAAGGTAGAGGTGGAATCCATATGCAAGGAGATATTTTGTACCCTTGGAAGGAATGCTGTGCAGGTACTAAAAAAACAATTAAAAAAAGATATATTTTAAGAAACCAATGGCTTGGGATATTTTAGTGCCCAGGTTTTCTCTTCAATATTTCTTTCGAACAATGACAGTGTTGGTCTGCATTCTACTCTGAGGGGGGTAGAGATTTTGGGCTACATGTATAACATTTATATTCGCAAAAAGTGGCTGCAAATTGACTACTAACTTTTTGCCAATGGGAAGGAATGTTGTGAACCAAACTATGTATCAATGGGTCAGTTCAAACAATTCCCAAATGCAGTTGGTCGCAATCCAACCTACCTCATCAATATTAATGAATTAGATTATAACTTGCAACTCACTCTGAATGGATGAGATCATAGGAACGGTGGCCTGCTGGGGTCAGCAAGCCACTGTTTGTCATTACATTTTAAATAAAGTGAAATTTTTGTTTTTGTTTTAAATACAGCACATTTTCCTTAAAGGTACCGGGGCTTTCATTGAAAAGAAAAGTTTTTTTTTCTTTTGCTTGAGTGTTAGTAGTGGTTGCGTTAACATTCACAAAGGAGACCCCATACAATTTAAATGTTTTGCAACCATTTTCTGGTTGCAAACATTGATACAAACCTTAATCAATCAATATTTGAAAGGGACGCCCTAAATACACTCCTTCAAGATAGTGATTCGCTATGGGTTTCCAAACCCATTTTGCCTTTTGGTATTGTGTTATCGAATTGGAAGAAGGATTTGGAGCATAACAAAAGGTCATTTTTTTTGTCGCAAATCCTATCATTTTGAGAATCGCAGACCATACAACTGCAAAATACCTTTGTACATAAGGCACTTTTTCTCTTACGATCCAGAATTGCTGGATCGTTTTGGCCATGAGCCAGTAGATAAACTCAAACAGTTTTTTAACAGCATCTATCCTAGCATGTCTTTTTCCCTCCCATGGAACACAGCCTGTTTACCACCTCTCCAACCGTCCCCTTGTATTCTTTCATGAGTGTTCACTTTCTGGGAAATCTTTTTTTTCTTTTCTGTGAGGCACTCTAGGAAAGTACATGTCTTTAAGTTGTCTCCTGTATGCTAGTTCACAGCAGTAAACTGCTATGTTTCTCTGAAAAGGTTTCCTGCCTCATATCTTTCCGTTTGACTGATTCTACCAATCTCTGCAACTACCAGATGCCTGTGAGGAACAATGCTTTGTCTGCAAGCTTGTTTATTAAGGTCAGTGCTCTTAATTAATAGCATAACTTAATCGTCTTTCTCAGTTTCATGCCCATGCCCAGTTCAGACCTGAATGCACAATAAACAGGCTTTAAAATGTTGTTTCCATCTTGTCACATTTGCTGTGCATTCAAAGACAAAGGTGAAATGTTAGGATCTGTCTCCCAGGCAGCTTGTTTTTTTCTTTTCTTTCCCCACTGCAAAGTGAGAAGATTTACGTGACAATCTTGCTGGGTATGTGAATGTAAAAAGGCTGCGCTAGACCTGTAACCATTAAGTGGGCCTTCTCCCAAATTATTCTGCCTTCAACTTCCAATTTTTCTGAATTCGTTTTTGCTTGCCTTAGGATTCTGTGCAATTCACCACTGCTAACAAGTGCTAAAGTGCTTGTGCTCCACTCTAAAAACATGGAAAAATATGCTTACAACATTGGTATCTTTAATTTCCTTATACGTCCCTAGTAAAGTGATATACCATGTACCCAGGGCCTTTAAATTAAATGCAACAAGTGGGCCTGCAGCACTTATTGTTGCACTGACTTAAGTAGCCCCTTAAAACATGACCCAGGTCTGCCAGGGCAGTCTGAATGTAGTTTTAATTCGACTTGGCAAAATAACCCCCTTGCCAAGCGTTAAACCCCTCTTTTCTTAAATATAAGTCATCCATACAGAAGGCCATAGGTACCCCAAAGGTCAAGGTGCATTGTGATTAAAAGACAGGACATGCACTTTAACGTTTTACATGTCCTGGAAGTGAAAAACTCCAAACTTCGTTATCACAACTGTAAGGCCTACCTCTCCGTAGGATAACATTGGGTTGCCTTATTACATTCATTAATTGCTAACTTTCGGACCCTTGGAAGAGGTGCTATGGTTGCCCTGATAACCAAAATCCTAAACTAGGGACTTAGACATTTTCTGGCTAAAAGCTGCTCTGAGAACGTAGAGGAGACCGTGACCTACCTGCTCGTCAATCCACCCAAGTTGCATCGCTGGTCGGTCTGACATTAGGCAGCTCCCACTATGTTCTTCTCCTCAGCAGTAAATTCTGTTCAGCGGTCCTTTGCAAAGGGGTATTCGGCCTCGTAGATCTCTTGTCAGCGACAGTGTGTAGCTTTCTCCCATTGGAGGTTGTCGACTTCCAAAAACGTAGATTTTGCCAGAATATGGATATCTTCCCTGCATCTTCGTCCAGCGGGTCCCCGACGTAGGCGCTTCTTCCTTTCATACAGCTTGCAGCCGTGTTCTGCTGAACTTTACCTCCTCAGATGATTTTTGCTGAAATTTGTTCCAAGTCCGAAGATGAAGGTTGACCGTGCACAATCCACATTGTGTATCTGACCCGCACTCCATCACAGTCGGCCATATTTTTTGACTTTCAACCGGTCTCACGCGGCTCGATGTCCGTGGTTGGTGCTTTGATCTTTTAGGCACTAGTTGTTACCTTAAGTCAAACACACATTACTCCGGTTCTACAGATTTTTTTGTCGCTTTTGTGTCAAATAATTTATTCAAATTGACTATATATTTTTTAATTGGTGTGGGATTTTTCTTGTGTTGTGTTTTCAATTAATTGCTGGTTGTGTGCTGCATGAATCTTCATTAACATCCCAATTGTTTACACGCTGTTGGATGTTATTTCTATTCTAGCACACAACAAAATGTAAATGAACTGAACAAATATTTCAGAATAAGAAAGCACAACCGAAGCACATTTTTTGTAATTCTGAAGTGTAGTGTACACAAATATTTGAATAGGATCGAAACAAATCGATACAATAGGTAATGCTGATTTACACACATTATCATTTGTGTGCTTTATGGCTTTGTCAATAAAAGTGTATCTCTGTGCAAATGTAATAGTAATTTCAATTGAAAATATATTTGCTCTGACATTGCACTACCACACCAGGCATACTACACTCCATTCAATTGCACTCTATGACATGCCACCCCATGCTGCAGAACTACATTCTACACCACTCTACCCTACTTTACGCCACTCCACTTTATGACACTACTCCACTCTACTGCACAACACTCTACTATACGACACACTAATCCAGTCTGATAATCCACAACACTCCACTCTACGACATTTCACTGTATGCCCCTCCACTCTACAACACACTACACTACTTTACACCACTACACTCTACTACATGACACTACTCCACTCTATTTCACCTTATGGACTCCACTCCAAGACACCCTGAAACTCAACAACACATCATTCTACCACACTCAAATGATGGCGTAGAGTGTAGTACAGTGCCACTCCATGACATTCTACTATGCCACTTTTACCGCACAACATACTCCACTGTAAACAATGTAGTCCACAACACTTTACTCCACTCTACACCCCTCCACTCTAAACAACTGCACTCTACTCTATGCCACTACACGGCACTATACGAAAGTCCACTAGAGTCCATCCAATTCTACTCTGCTCTTAATTTTACTCGATTCTAGTCTTCGTCACTCTACGCCACTCCACATCTTGCCACGCTCTTCTACGTCACTAACTTTTAATCATGCTGAACTGCGAGTCATGCTGGTGTACAACATGGCTTAAACACACTGGCATAGCCAATAGCTCTTGCATAGGTGAGACCAATTGAGTTTACCAAAGCTTGTTCTGTATTGCTGTTCTATTTTCCTATGGAAAATTTGTTTTGGAACCCCTTTTTTCCCTTGGCCCTTGCTTGAAGGATAATACCAAAACTTTCCAGAAAGGAGCTGAGGTGAATGAAACCTTTTTTTGCAAAGTTTTGTTTAGATTCATAAAAAGTTATAAGCAAACCAAAAAAAACAATTTCCTATGGAAACGTGGTCCTAACTATAACAATTGGGTAATATATTGTATTCTTTCTCCCGTTTTTAAATACCTTTGCATGTCTGCACAAAGGTAATTTATAAACAGCAGATCTGTATATATACATACACACACACACACAGGTATAATATAGAAATATACACGCACATGTATACAATGGTGTTTATAAAGGGATCTGTGATAACACATATATATATATATATATTCACTGAAAAAACCATAGGTTTCACACACGTTATAGTTAGGAAATAGCATTTAAAAAACCTTGCTAATTCACTGAAAAAACCATAGGTTTCACACATGTTATAGTTAGCTGGACATTTTACTGATAAAAAACCAATGAAATTCCCCCGTTATAGTTACTGTAGGCAACTATAACTCACGCGACCGCAATCCTCTGCTGATGCTAATACTGTATTTAGACACTTATTTGCCCATATCTTCTTCCATTAAATTTTAGCTATACATATATTACAAATATTTTTTTTTCATAAAGACACATATGTCATCAGCAGAGGATTACGGTCGCGTGAGTTATAGTTGCCTACAGTAACTATAACGGGGGAATTTCATTGGTTTTTTATCAGTAAAATGTCCAGCTAACTATAACATGTGTGAAACCTATGGTTTTTTCAGTGAATTAGCAAGGTTTTTTAAATGCTATTTCCTAACTATAACGTGTGTGAAACCTATGGTTTTTTCAGTGAATTTGTACGGTTTTTTAAATGCTAAGTTACTTTACGCCATTTGTGGCGTGCGCGCCCACTTAACGCAGTTCGTTCCGTGCACGGTTTTTATCAACTTTAATAAGCCCTGTACATTTGGTGGCCTTCGGCCACCAAAAGCACAGGGGGTGAGGTCAATGTGGATAGTGTTTTTTTTATTTCGATTTTATAATTTCATGTTGCCAAAATTACGTTTTTTTTCTCTATTAATAAGCCCTGCACATTTGGTGGCCTGCGGCCACCAAAAGCACAGGGGGTGGGGTAAGTGTGGATAGTGTTTTTTTTATTTTTATTTTTTTACCGTAAGCGTACGGTAAGCTTACGGTAAGCGTACGGTAAGCGTACGGTAAGCGTACCCCGCGAAATTGCCGAAAAAAAAATAAAACCGTTTTTGCTCTTGGGGGATGTTTGGGGACTCCCTCAACATGACTATGTGGGAGGGAGTTGTCAAAACAGCCCCGTAACATGTTTTTGGCCATCATGTTTGATAAACAACACTCAGTGCGAGAGACAAAATGGCGGACGCCGCTTCCTGGTTTCGGCCGATTCGAATGTTTACTAAGATCTAAGAGCCAATCAGAATCGCGCTCGCGCACGCCACCGTAAGCTTACGGTAAGCGTACGGTAAGCGTACGGTAAGCGTACCGTAAGCGGGCTCAGATATATATATTGATTTAAAGGCTATTTTCTCAGAATCTACTGAACAGATTTACACCAAACCTACAAAAGGCACTTTCTTGACCTAGGGACTACCTCTCTGCCAAATTTCTAGTAATTCTGTTCAGCCGTTCGGGCTGTAGCTCGTTCTAAAGGTCCTATGGAAAAATGCATGGGAAAAACGCGTTTTGGGACCCCCCTTTTATCTCAGCCCCCGCTTGACGAATCCCCCCGAGACTTTCAGGGTAGGAGCGGAGCGTAGCGCCCCACCTATTTTGAGAAATTCGCGAGGATTCGTCGACCGGCGCCAAAGTTATTCAAAATAGAATGTTGAGGTTTTCCTATGGAAACGTGGTCCTAACTATAACTACCTACTGGCGACCGCCAGTAGGTAATATATATATATTTATATATATATATATATATAGAGAGAGAGAGAGAGAGAGAGAGATTTTATTTACACACACAAATATATTCAAACATACACATATATACACATGGGACGAAGGGGGGGGATCTGACTGTACATCGAGACATCAGAGTGCAACAACCAGGAGGGGGTCATTCAGGATTGTACACATACCCCACTAGGTCTTTCGAAGGGGAGGCGAACAGCTACATGTACCTCCCAACATGATCGATAAAGTTTCATGCCCTCTATATGATACCATGACTGTCATCTAGTTAAAACTCGAAGGAACCAGTTAGCTAAAGTATTTGTGGACAAATTCTTCTTTTATTTACTTTCAAACGGAAACACATCTTTGCGTTAATGAAACTTGTTTTTATTGGCATTTGTTAGTACTTTCGTTACATATCAGTATTGGATCGCAGTATCGTCAAGTACATGTTTCCAGTCAGGTGAAATCAATCTTGACATTTATAATTACCTTTACTGCGGTTATGTACAATGTAACAGGTGTTTGCCATATTAAAGAACAAACCAGGGAGGGGGGGGGGGGGGGAGGAAACTAGGGGCAGTCATGGACTATCAGAGAAGGGTCAGCCAGACTACATCACATGTGGTCCGTAAGGTAACTGGTAAAGCAGCGCATTGGAAACCCCTGGCTGGGGTACGACTATGCAGGCGGACATACGGCATAGGTGCAGGCCCCGGAGCAGCGGGGATAGGAACCTAGTCACTCCAGGGTGAGTGTGAAGTATTAGGGGGGTGGGGGGCATCATCCACATCTTTGCGTTAATGACAGTGTATATGGCATACTGCCAATAACTGGGCTTAAAACAGTCTAAACTGGGTGTGTCTTGATATACAGATTAGTACCACAGAGCAATGTGCGTTTGTTATTTTATGACTGGGCATATCAAACCATACTGCAAGTATTGAAAGAATTGCACTGCTAAAAGATTCCTCCGTCTATTGTCGAAACTGTTTGCACCCTACATTGGTTTTATGGGTGGTGGGCTGAGATTTGTCCTTTCATTACTCAGGTTAAGTTTAACGAACCTCTTCTTAAATTTCACAAAATTACAGAACTCTGTGCGTGGAAGTTCCCATCTTTCTAGTAATTGCGGAAAACGAACGAAAAGGAGACGTACTATCCTAGAGATCCTTTACAAAGGACAAGGAGCATTGCCTGATACTGTATGCTTTTTGTTATATTTGCCCAAGTGCAGCTCTGACGTCAATGAGTAAAAGGCACAGTGTATAAAGATTTTCGAAAATGCTGAAAACAAAATCTATTTCACAAAAAGATGCTAGACAAACAGATTAAGAAGTGACTTGCCTTCGCTAACAATGTTTTGGTGGATACTATACCTTCTGGCAGATTCATCACCTTATGAATATCCTCCAAGTGCCAGACTCGACCAGAACAGCTTTCCCCCCCAGCAATAGCTCTCCGGCGCAGCAAGGTGGCACCACACAGCCTCAGTTAAGGCAGCTTCCATATGGGATGTGACAACATCATAGTAGACATTATGCTACCAACACAGGTTGTAACCAATCAATAGCCCAAGGAGCCAGGTTATGTATACACAACATTGTATATATGGTGCGGCTGGCATCCGAGCCACAGTTCTTTGCATGGTTTCTGTGCTGCGCTGAGGCGGGCAGACAAGGCTCAGCAAGAAACACAGTAGACAATAGATTTGCATACCTTTGGATCTTAAGAACAATGGCACTTACTCAAAAAAAGGAGCAAAAGCAGCGGGGAAGAGATGATATCCACCTGAAATATTGTTATCAAAGTTATGCTTTTTTTCTACTTATGCATACCTCTGCCCCAGATTCCTCACCTTAGGAAGGAGTGCAGAGGCAATACCCTCCGGGAGGTGGGATTGGGCAGTGCACAGTAACTAAGAACAGCCCTAGCAAAGTACCTGTCACTGCGTGCCTGAGCTGGGAGACAAAAATATTGAGCAGAACTAAACAAGGAAGACCAAGAGGATGCATATGTTTTAAAAATGTGCAGAGGGATGACAGGTGAAACTTGAATGTATCACCATCTATCACACGATTACAATCTAAATGCGTAGGGAACTGACTCACGAATGTCCCCAGTTATGCCAACGTGTCTCTAACCACTCTTATTGGCTCAAAAAGGTTAGGGGGGACATCAGGATGGAGTAATCCGGTAACCTCAAAACCTATCTAGGATGCACGTGAAATCAAGTCCGTCATAATTAGTGAATAAAACATGATCTTGGTCTTTGGAAGTGGGATCCCAGAATTGTCTTAATGTTTTGTGCCAGAAACATTGGTGTAAAGAAATATTGGGAGGATGAACCCTGGCACAAAATTGTCAGTCTTTGCTTCTTCTCCCCCTAAAGATGTGTAGGCTCAAGCTATTGCCACCACGAAAACCGTCTTTGAAGTGAGCTATTGGTCCACACAACTGTGCAATGGTGAGGAAGCTATGAGGAACATTAAAATCAAATTCACTGCGGAATGATAAACGGTGCGAGAGGGAGCAGACACAAACCTTTCAAAACATATTTCTCAAGCCAACTTAAAACAGAGAGGGTTAATAAGTCAAGCACACGAAGACCTTCAAAGCAGCCAAATATCACTTTACAATGGGATCGGCAAAGCCCTGTTGGGCAAGGAAAAGCACAAAGTGCAGAACATCAGAAAGGCAAGAATGGAAGGTATTCCTACAATCAGACTCACACGAAGCAACACACTTTGTGCAGATGCCTAGATAAACTGATTTGTAGCGGGTCATCTGGCACCCAAGATTATTTAAAACACTTATGTTTTCACGGGGGGCGTGGCCAAGCAGGCCACAATGGCGGACATGTCCTGCTGAGGCTCTGCGATCGGGCTCCCAGACTGCCCGTTTCCTAGCATCGCCCCGACCCATACAGACATCAGCCGGGTGCCAGAACGCATGCAGCGCTAAGAGGTGCCGAGAAATTATACCTGGGTGCGCTCCCGACCACAGAACGAGGAAAATCGGACAGCAGGCTCTCGGCGGCAAGATAGCACCCGCCAGCGTTTGATCGCAGGTCCTGAGAGTCCAGACCGGTGCCCCGGGCCATACACCAGGAGTAGCACATGGCCACATAAACACAGCCGCAGTGGAAATGCGGGGACCCTCCGACATCACTGTTATCTACCGTGAGCTCTGGAAAGCACACGCGGAGGCGGGCTGCGACGGCGGCGATCAGTGACGGCCCGCCATTTTGGCAGCCATAGCCCCTGCCTCACCGCTCCACAGCCCAGGGATCCCACCGAGCGAGCGTGGTCGTAACGCCACCCAACAATCAGCGGCGAGCGGGGGAGCTGGAGGGCTGATTGCTGCCCCCAATGCCGCAGTGAAGCACGAGATTGCCCTTAATCGGCAACCATTGCCTGACCCCAAAATGGCGCCCGGAGGTTGAAAACAGTAGACGGAGCCGAATCTGCATTTTTGGAGAATCCTGAGGGCGTACGACACCATCAGGACGGAGGTGAGTAGTGGATTGCGCATATTCAGGGACACACATACAGAGAACTCCTCCTCCTGCAGCCAGGACATACTGCACACGTGATAGCGGCTGCCTGACCTTAAAATGGCAGCCCTACAATCCTGACTCTCCCAGCTTTGATCTCTTCACTGGAGCACTGGTGAGACACGCGACCTGGCAACTAGACCACCAGGGGCCCCGCAGGAGAATTCCTCCCTCTGCAGCAAGAACATAATGCACACGCGATGGCGGCTACCGGACCCTAAAATGGCAGCCCCACAATCCTGCCTATCCCAACTTTGACCCCCTGGGGGGCACCCGCAGGGGCCTCTTCCCAGCGACAACACGCAAACTGCGCCACACCAGTCCCTGTAGCATCCACCTCTTCCTGCTACAGCAAAGCGGAGAGCTCAACGTTGAGGTAAACAGAGCGAAGGTCCCCCCACACTTCCAGAAGTCCACCAAACTGCTGTGAGCTCCATCCTTCGCCAGGAGGGCATCATTTCTCTGGCGGGACCACTCCACCCAGCATTGGATCATACACGCAGCGGGTACCATCTCCCCAGCCACCGCAATGGGGAAACCGAGAGCGACACAGCACACCACGGTCCCTGAGACTGCCCCAGAGAACATGCCAAAGACCCAGACATGGGTCACAACTACTGCGCCTCCATCCAACCTGTCAATTTCGGACAAACTGGACAAGGTCTTAACTGCCATCGAACTTTCCAGGCTGTCCATGGAAGAACGACTTGGCACCCTTGCGACAGGTATCAGCCTTATCCGAGACTACCACCGCAAATTGGCAGACAAAGTGAGGGAAGGCGAGAAGACACTGGCCGACATGCAACCCACCGTCAAGGCGCAGCAGAAGACGCTGCAAGAAGTCCTGAGCCGTCTATCCACTATGGAGGAACGCGCGGACGATTTAGAGGGACGCTCGAGGTGCTGCAACATCCGTGTGCTGGGTCTCCCGGAGGGAATTGAAGGCGCACACCCGCTGGAGTATCTAGAAGCCTGGGTGAAAACCTTCCCCCCCACGACCGACCGTACAGCATTCTTCTCCATTGAACGCGCCCACAGAATCCCAGCCCGCAAACCTTCGCCGGGATCGGCCCCCAGACCGATGCTGGCGAAATTCCTACACTTTCGAGACCGGGAAGCTGTGCTACGAGCAGCCAGAAAAGCGGCCCCCCTACGGGTGGAAAATAAACAGATAATGATTTTCCCTGATTATACACGAGCGGTGCAGCAACAAAGCTCATCATTTCTGGAGCGAACAACATCCAATACTCCCTGCTCTTCCCAGCCCGCCTCAAGGTTCTCTATAATGGCTCCGCTATCTTTTTCGCAAATGCCGAAGAAGCGCATGAATGGGCGGACCAATACTGTGCGCAAAACCGAGGCAGCACGAGGCTCATCTTTCAAAGCGCCACGCACCAGGAGACGCAACCCGAAACAGAAACGCAGCGGGACATAAGACTCTCCGGACCTAGAGCAAATCATGAAGGAACGACGGGAGGCATTGCAGTCGGTGATTGACCTACAGGCCTCTCCCCTCACGGAAGACATAGATCAGCCCCCACACATTTTTTCCATCGGTGGGAGAAGATGACAGCGACGGAACGCTGTCTGGAGCAGACTCAATCAGACTCAATCACGCCTCCCCTAGTCACTCCTCAGACAGCAGATGCCATACTGGAAGGACAATCGCCTATCACCCGGTCATGAGATGGTCCTACGGAGAACACAGTAAGGACTTGCTTCACCCAGGCTCACCCATTGAGCGCACACCCCATTGACATGACCTGACGCACCTCAGGCGACGCACAATATTCCTACTAAGGACCGATCAGCGCCTTGCCTAACGCGCATGCACTGCCACCCCCATTGCATAGTGTTGTACTCCCTCCCTTTTTTTCTTCAAGGGAGCCGGTTTGGACGCATCGTCATCAACGATGGGTCCTTTCGTTTCCCGACCCCACTGTTTATTTCCCCTGTTCAGAAGCGCCCCGTCCCCTCATGGAACTTCACACAACAGGGTATCCAAAATGTACGCATAGGTAACAGTATATATCACATAGGTGCATCACGCTACTTGGGAGTCATTGGTCACTTCGCTCCGGCGGACACTGGCCACGTAAGCGCACGCTAACGACCATACATGGCTATAACAATACAGAACACTGACATCAATATCCTCACGTTCAATGCCAGAGGCCTCCACACGCCGAGCAAACGTTATGCTATATACTCGTATACAAAGCGCCAGAATGCTCGGATCATGTTTCTACAGGAGACGCATCTCACCACAGCGGAGACAGGCAAACTACAGGTTAAATGGCACGGCACCATTTGCGCCACGTCATATTCGGCATACGCACGCGGGGCACGGATTTGGGTTTGTCCAGGGACCCCATTCCAGGAATTCAGGCGGGTGGTAGACAAAGAAGGTAGATATGCCCTGTTAGAGGGACTCCTAGATGGGCAGTCAGTACTACTGGGTAGCATATACGCCCCAAACATCGAGCAGGACAAATTCTGGGACCGCCTCACAAAGGTTCTGGCCCAATTCGCACCCATTCCATGGATCCTAGGGGGGGGGGGGGGGGGGGGGGGGACTACAACTGTATATTGGACCCCATCTTGGACCGATACCACCCCCCACTCACGCATTCCTCCACATATAGGCAAACTGAACGATTTAAGGCATGGGTCACACAATGGGCACTCACAGATGCTTGTAGAATGCAACATCCAAAGATACTACTGTACTCATTCCACTCCATCCCACATAATCTGCGGGTCCGTTTAGATAGATTCCTATGCTCGCCGACGATACTATCCAAAATCCGCCACTCAGATTACCTGGGTAGGATTATTTCAGACCATGACGCCCATATACTGCGACTCAATTGGAGGCCCCCACACCCCCCAGTCCCTACATGGCGACTACCACGGGACTGCTCAACAGATCAAGCCTTCAAGCACGAACGGGGACAGCGTATCCAGGAATACTTCGCCAATAACACAGGGACGGCGTCCTCAACATTAGTGGAGTGGGACACATTCAAAGTAGTGGCCCGGGGAGAATGTATTAAACAACGGGCCTGGGTGAAACGGACACTAGAACAGGCTCTCATCAAAGCTGAAGAACAGCTCGCTACCGCTACTAAACGGGACGATACTTCAGATGAAACGGCGACGCTAGTGGTGAACGCCAAGACAGAATACCAAGCTGCCTGTGCTGACCTCCGGCGTTATAATTTTAGAACGCATGCGGCCCGGATGCACAAAGAACGGGATAAAACCGGCACACTGCTGGCATGGTTAGCCAAACAGGACACTAACGTACGGCCCATAACGGAAATAATAGACCCCCTCGGAAATCTTGTACGGTCACAGGATGAGATCCTCTCGGCCTTTCATCAATACTACTCGGCGGTTTATTGTAACCCAGAACCGACCGAGCAGGGCATACTTGACCAGTTCCTTGACCCCCTGACAATCCCCAAAATTACGGAGGCAGACAGGACAACACTGGATACGACGATACAATCTGCCGAAATTGTTCAAGCCCTACACGCCCTAGCTCGTAACAAGGCTCCGGGACTAGATGGGTTCCCCCTAGAATATTATACCACCTTCTCCCCCTTATTGGTCCGTCGATTGGTGGCGATGTTCGCGGTCGCACTGGAGACAGGAGAATTGCCAAGATTCCTTCGGGAGTCTGTTATTGTGACTTTCCTGAAACCGAACCGCGATCCCCAAAACATGTCCTCCTATCGTCCCATCACGCTTCTGTCCGCCGACTGTAAGATTCTGGGAAAGATACTGGCGGACAGATACTCGCAAATTATACGACCACTGGTGCACCTGGACCAATGCGGTTTTGTCCCAGGCAGGAACACATCCCAAAATATACGCAACTGTTCCATGTTCAGGATCAAGTCAGTGACGCATATCCTCGGGCGGCCTGCCTCATCCTAGACCTGGAGAAGGCCTTCGATACCCTTACATGGCAGGTCCTGTTTTCGGTCCTACAACGAGCGGGACTAGGTCCCATCATCCTGGCGTACACACGGCTCTTATACACCAAACTCGCATCGGGCGGTACATCTCACCGGAATTCGAGGTGCACAGAGGCACGAGGCAGGGCTACCCACTTTCGCCTCTGCTCTTTGCCCTCGCGGTAGAACCCTTGGCTATACGGCTGCGTCAGGAGGGACAACACTGGGGCATTCCCATAGCGGACACTGTACACAGCGTATCTATGTACGCCGATGACCTTTTTCTATACGTTCGAGACATCACTGCGGATCTCACACCCATTTGGGCAACGCTCACAGAATTTGCTGACGCCTCAGGGCTGAGAGTGAATTGGGATAAATCCACAGTATACCCCTTACATCCGGGCCTTCCCCCCCCCCCCCCCCCCAGGACATTTGGATAGGGTCCGGCAAGTGGCCTGGACTGCAGAGGCCCCCCAATACCTCGGGATCCGACTATCATTCTCCAACCGACATATTCGAGGGCAATCACCATAGGGCATTGGCCGGAATCAGGTCGGCAGTTGGATTTTGGCAGAGTCTCCCATTGACCCCAATTGGCCAGGTCGCTCTAGTCAAAATGATAATAATACCGAGGCTCCTGTACCATTTCACGAATCTGCTAGTAATCCCACCCAGAACCTTTTTCAGAGACCTAGACTCACTCCTCAGCTCGCTAATATGGGGAAAAGGCAGACGCAGGATAGCACTGGCAAAACTAAAACTACCCACTACGCAAGGAGGACTAGGCGCCCCATCCTTCGAATCATATTTCCTTGCAGGACAACTGCAGTGGTTATCCTACTAGACGGCAGGCAGACACTTAGACGAGACATACACTACAACCGACCGAGTACCCATCCCGGAACTACGCCGCCTACTAGTACCAGGCACCTCAGCAAGATGGACATACCCCTTACAAGTAGCGGTGGCCCGCAAGTGCATGCAAAGAATACATCGCATGTCACTAGGGAAGCCTCCATACTCACATCTGCTGCCACTGGTCGGATGGCCCAAACACGAACACTATTACACACCCAACATGCTCCACACATGGACGACCTGCGGTATCACCGAAGCAGAGTCGCTGTTTGAGGATGGACTACTAAGACCATTCCAAAGCCTCATAGACGATCACGATCTCCCCCCTGGACAGTTTTTACTTCATCGCCAACTACTCGAGAGCTACCGCCGATATCATGACCTATCGACGGGGAACCACCCACGCACCTGGTCATCCATACAATCATATATGGGGGCGGGACGACACCTAACCACATGGCTCTATAAAGCCATAAGGGAACTTACAAACAGACCCCTAGAGTCTCTACGGACCACTTGGGAGGAGGAAATAGGGCGCCCTTTACATGAAAAAGAATGGGAGAGGGCTCTTGAATTCCCCAAGAAAGTATCCAGAAACGCACTCTTTAAAAACATACAATTCTATATCTTACACAGGGCATATCTGACGCCAGCCCGCCTCCAAAGATTCTATCCTGATACTCAATTTCTCTGCCCTAGATGTCACTCACAGGAAGCAGATTTTTACCATATGTTTTGGAGCTGTCCTACTATATGAGCATACTGGCACAATATTCACAAATCACTCGGAGAGTTCACTGGGCTCACACACCTGACCACCTGGGAATCCTGTGCACTGAGTATTTTCCGAAAACAGAAGCAACACAAAGTGCCCACTAGGTTTGCCTCACTGGCCATTTTACTAGCCAAACGCGGCATAGCCATGCACTGGCAATCCCCCACAGGCCCTCCGATTGCGGCATGGGTGGGAGCAGTACACAAATGGGCAGCAGCAGAGGAAGAAACACTACGTGAGGAAGAGGCGAAAGGGATACTCAAGCTTCCCATTTCCATGGAGTGGGCCCTATTACTGCACTAATTCAAACAGTCCCCGCCCCTTGACAACCCAGATTGCGGCACAGATGTATCTATGACCTTACAACCGCCAGACCAGCCTACATGTACACACCCTAGATCTCCTCCCGTGGCGTCCACGCAGAATCACGAGTGCATAGTACCATACACCACACCTGAAGGCCAGATGTCAGAACGCTTCAGTCTATATGTCTCCCATGCTCCCTAGTAATGCACAACTGTACTGATCAAGGTGTATACACCGCCCCGAATCTTCATCTGACAATAGTACCCAGAATTCCATGCACACCTCCCCAGTTCTGTACCCCAGTTTTAGATGGCAATCACTTGACTTGGCGCCTCACAGTTGCCTGAACAACGATCTAATCAGAGTATGAATAGCACTGTACCACTTGGTAAACAGAGAGTATTACAATCCAACCTACTGTATCCAAATGCACTTTGTCATTGTAACCTTTAAATGCCAATAAAAATATGATTAAAAAAAAAAACTTATGTTTTCACAGCGAAGGTCCCTAGTCAGCCCTGCTTAAGCTCCACTCATGCAACAGCAGAGTCACAGACCAGACCAACCTTTTGCAAAAGCATGTCCACCCTGCAGAGTTGGAAAAGGGGGCAGAATGAGGAGTTCCTACAGATCAGCATTCAAATTTCTCCTCGCACAATCTTGGCCTTCTGGATCAGTTGAGCTTGGTTCTCCCATACTTCTGCAGGACTTTCACCAGACATGGAATCGGGGAAATGCATGAAGCAGGCCCAATGACCATCTAGTTTTGACGGCATCCACAGGGAACCCTGAAGATGGAAATGTATGGCGTAAAACTGACAACACTTTTTTTCTGTGCCATGGTGAAGACATCCCAAACTGGAGAAGATCATGTCTGTCAAGTTGGGGAGGAATTTCCACGAGAGGTCCTCTGGGGTGAGACTGGTCAGAGCATCTTCTCTCACATGAGGGTGTCCCCTAGATTTGTTGCCATTGGGAAGGGCCCATTTCCACATAGCGTCTAAGATCTCCCAATATACTGCCCGTTGAGACTGTGGAAGATGGTCATGAGGTCCCATGGGACCAGGATGGTACTACATGTGGTGGAGGGGAGAAAAGCCTTTAGGGCAGATCAAACTATCCGTAGCTCCAGCATATTAATTTGTTGTGCTGCTCTGACGTAGACCAAAGGATCCATGCCACCCAGAAAATCATCCCAGCCCAAAAGAGGGGAATCCGTAATGGCTGCTGAGAACTGAAGGGAAGAACCAGTGAGTTTGGATGGACACATCCACTAGTGGCGATCTGGGTGGACAGGGTGGAGTATCTGAACCAGAGCGGCACCACTGAAAGGCCCGCAAACTATTGAGGATGGCAAAAACAGGATGCAAAAGCCCACCATGAACAAAAGGCATAGGAATTACAAAAGCCGGATCAGAGTCAGTACTAAAAACACTGGAATCATATTCTGAATATCTAAAATCCTGAGAATGAGGAAAAGGCTTCACACAGATTGTGCTTCACACTACAACTAAGTCATGCAGGAAGGTTATGTAGTACTGAAGATGTTCCAAGACTAAAGCCGTGAACCACGTTTTCACCAGCTTGTCTTATCACTACAGAAATGCATAAACCCCTGATTTCCTGACTGTAGCTGCCAACACCACCAGTACTTTGATGAATCCTCACCGAGCAGACCAAGTATGGCTGCAATGCCACAGTGAATCAGAGGTAACACCTGTTGGCAGGAAGGACTGATAGATACCAAAATGGGCGCCCCCAGCAGACCCTGGCGCAAGGTGAGTATTTTGAACTTGTATCGAGTGGAGAGGTTTTAGAGGCATGGTCCAGAATGGGCCTGAGGCCTCCAGTGTGTTTGGGAAACAAGAAGTATAAGGAGCAAAATCCAGTTCCCTCTCCTCAAAAGCAACCACTTTTAATGGCCCCTTTGCTCAACAGGGCAAGAACCTCCTAAGATCGAAACGTATGATGCAGAGCCCTTTCTGGCAGAATGGTAGAAGGAGGATGGTCTGAGAAGTAAGACAGAAAAGGAAAGAGAAATTCTTGCAAATAAACTGGAGCACACAGCAATCCACTGCTATCATCACTCAAAGTAGGCGATCTTTCCCGCACCCACCCACCCCCAACCGGAAGCAGTGCAGGAGGGGCAATGAGTTAGAGGTTTTGATGCAGAAAAGATGGTGACTGGAGCTGCTGCCTCGCCCTAAGTGCGCCGGGTATGCCCAGACGTGGGTCCCGGGCTCACTGTGCCACTGGATTCAAGCTATCCTGGCTGATGAGGGGTGAAACCCTGAAACCAGTCCCAGGATGTTTGTTTTCTGTCCAGTGAGGACCTGGCTTGGCAGTTTGGGCTGGACTGTTCCCATGAGGCACAGGGTAAAAAATGATTTGCATATGGCCAGATCTAAACTGGGGTGGCATGGAGAGCAAAAGAATGATGGATTTAACCCAGATCTCTTGAAAGCAAACACAAGGAGATGATGGACGGAGCGCTGAAACCTTTCAGACACTCACCCCGAGTCACAGATCTGGGTTGAATCCATCATTGTTCTTAAGCTCACTTCGCCACCCCAGTTCAGACACAGCTATATGCAAATCAGTCTTGACCCTGTGCCTCATGGGAACAGTACAGCCCGAACTGCCAAGCCATGTCTTCCCTGGACCGGAAACAAGCATCCTGGGTCCGATTTCGAGCTAAAAGCCCTCATCAGCCAAGGGCGCAACACGAAGGGAGGTGCAGAATCGGGACCCGTGGGCGAGAGGGGCCACGTGGTCACTAGGCTCGAACGCGGATTCACTGAAAGGGATAGGTGGAGCGGGCTGCTAGATGAGCCACCTGGATTGGAGGAGCGCGCCTCCCACCCTCCGGGGCCAGAGGTCGGGGGCCGACTCAAGAGACCACATCAGCACTGGAGCCCAGAGAACAGGGAAGGCCGAACTCGAAATCTGCCTTGGGACCAGAGAAATCTCTGCCGGGGTGTCGAGAAGATGAGTGTAGGTAATGAAAGATGCTAGCCAAGGGAGACGGCCGCGCTAACACAGCTTGATGGATGGGCAGAAATTGGCTCTGGAGAAGGCCTGGTCCACCCACGCCATAGCTTTCCGCAAGTCCACAAGTATGGGCAATGTCTTGGCCAAATACAGCCAGGAGCTTTGTAAAAAGGAGAGCTGGCTACTTTCTAGAAAAGGATTTTATAAATGCTCAAGCTGTAGGGCATGCCAATTTGGAATTAACACCAAAACCTACAGGACATTTTTCTCTGACAGCAACAGAGAAATTAAACAACATTTGACATGTAAAACTGAATATTGTGTGCATGTCCTGGAGTGTGACTGCCATCTTAAATATGTGGGCAGCACCAAATTGGCAGTTCACAAGCGAATCCTACAGCATTTAAGGGCAATAACAAACAAAGATCAGAACTATCCCGTTGCAAGGCATTTTGAAACCACGCATAATAGTGATCCTCGATTTCTTCATTATTTTGCCATTGAATCCATCCCCATAACAAAGAGAGGAGGGGATAGGGAGGCTACCCTACGAAGGCTTGAGACTACGATTGGAGTTCAACTGTAAGTGGCCGGGTGGTTTGAATACAACTGAAGATTTACACACCCTTTTATGAAAAAAACTGGGAAGGTAGGGTATTACATACAATAACAGGAATAGAGTGAAAATTGCTTTTTACGGGGGCTGTAGTCCTGGGGCATTGTTTTTTACAGTTAGTTTTAAGAATTTCATGGGTAGTTTTTATCTATGTGTCTTTTTATTGATTGTTTTAAACATGTCACTGGGCTGCTGTCTTTGTTTTAGTATTTTACTCTCATTGATCTTACACATTCTACCTCCATAATGATGAATTATATCTCTTATCTCGGAATTTGCAGTTTTTTCAAATTTGTGTCCAAGGTATTTATGCAATGGTTCTATATGCACTTGTCACTTTTTTTGGATTTCAGCGTATTAGGTTTCTAAGTATTTTATATGCTTAGAATGATAGCACTATAGCACTTTATTTTGAAAATCTTTAGGATTTTGTTATGGTCTAGGTGAGCACTCAATATTATTAGATGTATACTGTGCAACTAATTGATTCATGAGAAAGTTAGATAAAATGCTGAATTTATATTTTTTTATCATAAAATTGCGTAATACTATTATCAATATACATATGAGGTATATAGGGCATTTATGCTTTTATGATATGTTTTAGGTTCCCTTTATATATGGGGAACTCAATATGCGCGCAAAAAAAGTTTTTAAAAATGATAAATTATGTTCATACAAGCATTAGTATGTCTTCCATGTTTATCAATGACGATGTTGCACTTGCACTTTAAAAATGGGCAATTCTGTGACGTATGATCAGGTGATCAAGGCCGCTTGGACGGCCGAAACGCGTCCTGACACAGAGGAAATAAAATAATAATGCTGCAAAAGTTGGTCTACGCTGGTGATTTCCGCGCGCAAGCGGGTGAATATCGCGAGTTGCTGTGATATATATATATATATATATATATATATATATACACACACACACACACTGTGGAGACTTACACAAGATGGTTGACATGTGAGAAGCTCCGGACAATATATATGTGTGTATATATATATATATATATATTCACTGAAAAAACCATAGGTTTCACACATGTTATAGTTAGCGGAAATTTTACTGATAAAAAACCAGTGAAATTCCCCCGTTATAGTTAGTGCAGGCAACTATAACTCACACGACCGCAATCCTCTGCTGATGCTAATACTGTATTTAGACACTTATTTGCCCATGTCTTCTTCCATACATTTTTAGCTATACATATATTACAAATATTTTTTTTTCATAAAGACACATATGTCATCAGCAGAAGATTGCGGTCGCGTGAGTTATAGTTGCCTGCACTAACTATAACGGGGGAATTTCACTGGTTTTTTATCAGTAAAATTTCCGCTAACTATAACATGTGTGAAACCTATGGTTTTTTCAGTGAATTTGCAAGGTTTTTTAAATGCTAATTCCTAACTATAACGTGTGTGAAACCTATGTTTTTTTCAGTGAATTTGTACGGTTTTTTAAATGCTAAGTTACTTTACGCCATTCGTGGCGTGCGCGCCCACTTAACGCAGTTCGTTCCGTGCGCGCACGGTGCGCTTCGCGCACCGTGCGCGCACAGTAAGCACGCGGTGCGCTTCGCGCACCGCGCGCCCACTTTACGCAGTTAGTGCCGTGCACGCACGGTGGGCACGCGGTACGCTAGATGGGCCATGTACGCACGATGCGCTTCGCGCACCGTGCGCACATGGAGGACATATGATGCACTTCGTTTTGAAAGGTAATATTTTAATTTTTCGTAATTTTTATAAGCCATGCACAAATGGTGCCCTTCGGGCACCATTTGCACACGGGGTGGAGAGAGTGTGGATAATTTTTTCTTTTATTATTATTTTTTTTAAATATTATAGTTTGTCACACCTCTAATTAGCCATGCACAATTGGTGGCCTTCGGCCACCAATTGCACACGGGGTGGGGAGAGTGTGGATAGTTTTTTTTTTTTAATAATTTTTTACCGTACACGTACGGTAAGCATAATCGGCGAAATTAGCGAAAAAATAAAAATTCCATTTTTGGCCTTGGGGGATCTTTGGGGACTCCCTCAACATGGCTATGTGTGTTGGAGCTGTCTAAACAGCCCCTTTACATGTTTTTGGGCTTTATTTTAAAACCTAACTCTCAGTGCGCGAGAGAAAATGGCGGCCGCCGCTTCCTGGTTTCGGCCGATTCGAATGTTTATTATATTGATTTAAAGGCTATTTTCTCAGGACCTACTGAACAGATTTACACCAAACCTACAAAAGGCACTTCCTTGACGCGGTCGCCAGTAGGTAGTTATAGTTAGGACCCCTTTTCCATAGGAAATCCGCAACATTCTATTTTGAATAACTTTGGCGCCGGTCGACGAATCCTCGCGAATTTCTCAAAATAGGTGGGGCGCTACGCTCCGCTCCTACCCTGAAAGTCTCGGGGGGATTCGTCAAGCGGGGGCTGAGATAAAAGGGGGGTCCCAAAACGCGTTTTTCCCATGCATTTTTCCATAGGACCTTTAGACAGGGCTACAGCCCGAACGGCTGAACAGAATTACTAGAAATTTGGCAGAGAGGTAGTCCCTAGGTCAAGGAAGTGCCTTTTGTAGGTTTGGTGTAAATCTGTTCAGTAGGTCCTGAGAAAATAGCCTTTAAATCAATATATATATCTGAGCCAGCTTACGGTACGCTTACCGTAAGCTTACCGTACGCGTACGGTGGCGTGCGCGAGCGCGATTCTGATTGGCTGTTAGATCTTAGTAAACATTCGAATCGGCCGAAACCAGGAAGCGGCGGCCGCCATTTTGTGTGTTTCACTCAGAAAAAAAAGAGTGAAAACAAGAAAAGGGGGCAAGGAGGAGAGTTACAGACCCCCTTACATTTGTGAGGGGGTCAAAGAAGGACAGAAAAGTACAAAGAAAACATTTATTGATTTTAAAAAAAATCACGGGGTACGCGTACGGTAAGCTTACGGTAAGCGTACGGAAGAAAAAAAAAATTAAAAAAGAAATGAAATGCAGATTTAAGAGTTTAGATATTAGGGGGCTCTAAAAAGAGCCGTTGTGTTTATGAAGTGATTTTTTAAGTGGTACCTACAAGTAAGTACCGATGCAGAGTCTAAGGTTGAAGAGGAAGACTCTGTTCCCTTCATCATTGAAGTGCACACCATCTCCTCTATAAATGTCTTGCATGTCATAACGCAAGTTGTTGTGGTAAATGGCACCCATACCATAGTCACGGAGGAAAGCAGAAACAGATTTGTTGACGTGCTTTCTTGCTTTGTCAATTTGCGGACAGAAATGATTGGACCAGTTCCATTTTTGCCTTTGGCATATGTTGGAAAACACAAAGGCAGTTTTAGGGAAAAGTGAAAACAGTTGTGCAAAGGTGTCCTTCATAAGCATTTCCAGACCTACCCCAGTCAAAGTGCCTAGGTCATTGCCACCACAGTGCACTATTATGAGGTCAGGGTGTTGGATTTGCATGAAGGATTTCACCAATGGCATCAATTGGTGCCACTTTAACCCTCTCTGACCAATCCATTTAATGTCTACATTTGGCAAAGCAAGGTCTCTCACCATACCTGTTTTCTCTGCAAACTTTTCACTCCAGAAGACATAGCTGTGCCCTACAATCCACACTGTGAACATCTTCAAAGGAGAACTGGATGCACTCAGGAGGTGTCTTTCAGTAGAATGGCAATATGAAAAGAAAGACAGTTTGGAAATGGAGGCATACATATTTTTTTCAAAACAAAAAGAACTGATTGGCTGTTTCATACCATTCTAGAATAAAAACTAGGCTGTATGTGTCAATTAATAGAAGCATGTTTTGTATTGGTACAAAAAAATGTGTTACCAAAGAACAGTACTATGGATTTGCTGTTAGGTTTGAAAAGTCAAGCACTCTTGCTCTGTGGAATTGAAACATTGTGTGGCGAACTTCTGACCTAACTCCACACAGCAGTGTTCCATGAGCTGTTGCTATGGTAGCAGGCAGAAGTCAAGTTGGGGGAAGGGTACTAGGCAGAAGTCAAGTTGGGGGAAGGGTACTTTTGGAAAAGGGTTGGTTTTCAACCAATAGAAATGTGTGATTACATTTGAAAAAAAGGGGGAAGCACTGAGATTTGAAACTAACATGTATATGTGTGGAAAAATAGAGGGAAAGTTTGCCATTATCTGGTTCTGCTGAGAGGAGAGAGGTGTAAAGAACAGAGATCCTGGCTCTGATAATCTGCTGTTTGAGTGCCACATTTCTTTCACAACTAACTAATTTTAAAGGTGAGTTTAGAGTTTGAGAGGGGATGTATATGGTAAATTAAGAAATGAATAATAGAATTGGAATTCCTTTTGTAGAAGTTGTGTTTATTATTTTCTGTTTTGGGAGAAATTTAAATGTGAGGAACATGTAAAATAATATGGACAATTTTTTCATGATAAATTAAGGTGTACTGGTAAAAATAAGGAATACTTTAAGGGTTTGAGGTTGCAGTCAGTAATGCAAATACATTCAGCATCACTAAGGCTGGTTGCCCTTGCTGGAGTGTAGGCAGTCACCGAGGATACACATGGTGGTGGTCTGAAAAAGCAGTTTGGACATGGGCTTTTTAAAAAAATCTAAAAAGTGGATTCATAATGTGTCAGTCTGTAAAAGTGATTTTCACTTGCCAAAAAAAAAGAGCAGTAAGTGTGCATTTAAATTGGCAAAGAAATTTCGTTTTGTGACTAATGTGAAAACATGACTCTGTGTGCAAATAGGAATTACAGGCAGAGATTTATTGCGTTTTGCTCTGGTGATTTCACAGTTGCATTAGTAGGAAAAAGGGGGAGCGATTTTTTGGGGGAAGAAGCAGACTCTTAGCACACACCCAGCTCCTTTCCATGTATAATCATGCACAGTATTTAGAAGCGAGTGGGGAGAACAGGTTGTAGGATGTCATTTTGAAAATAGCTCTGGTGTCAACTGCTACGCAAATGTAGTGCTGAATGTTGCATTTTATCTGGAAAGTTTGCAAGAGCAGATAATAGTAAATCAGGGAAAAAGATTCTGTTCTGAGCTGAGTCTCCTTTTTCAAAAGCTGAGTAAAGATAAAACTCAAATAGAAAGTGCTACTGAAATTAGAAAACTTTTAGATATATGTTCAGGACGAACACAGTTTTCTCAAAATGTACAGCAAGATGCACAGGAATTCTTGATGTATTTTCTTCAGGTACTGGAAGAAGAAGGGGTTCCCATTGAAAATGTATTTGGTCTCTCTTATAAATGGGAACATAGTTGTGAAAACTGTTATAATATATGTGGCTCTAATGTTGATAATGAAAGGTTTATTTATTTGACATTGCCAGAGAGTAAAACAGTCACTTTTGCAAAATTAGTTAAAGATGCTAATCATAGCATGAAATGCGGTGAGTGTAAATCGGACATGTTTTCAACATTAATTTTAAAGGAATACGGACAGTATGTAATTTTAATGATGCAACGATGTAGAGCTGATGGTTCAAAATTGGATACTTTAATAAAGAAGTTTACAGGACAGCAATTATCAATTTCAGGAAAAACTTTTGTAACTGTTGCAATAATTTTCCATGATGGACCTACTGTACTTCTGGACATTACACAGTTTATCTTAAATGTGAAAAAGGCTGGACACTGTGTAATGATTCCCAATTGATTTTCAAACAACGTTTGCCTTTTGATTTAGCAAATTCCTATCTAATCTTCCTGAAACCTAAATTTTAGAGAAACTTGGCAAGATCTGGACAAAATAATTTTACCATTTTACTGGATTACCATTGGAATTTTCTAAAAAAAAGATTTTTTAAATTATCATTTGGCCTAATGGAAAGATAACCAATTGTAATGTGGACTTTTTTAATTTTTAATGAAACTTTCAAAAACCAATAATTTAGAGATAATCGGTAACATCTGCACAATTTAAATTTTGGAATGTTATTGGAGTGCCATTGGAAATTTTTTCAAAAATGATTTTAAAAATTACTATTTGGCCATGCGGAAAAGTAACCAATTCTATTGTGGACTTATTAAATTATTAAAAAAAAATTCTTGAACCAAAATGTTACAGAGAATCGATGAGATCTGGACAAATTAAACTTTAGAATTTTATTGGATTACCGTTGGAAATTTAATCCAAAATTTTTTTTAAAATTACTATTTGGCCTAAAGGAAATGGAATCAGATGTATTGTGGAGTTATTTGAGATATAATATTGTGATTATACTTCTGAAACAAAAATATCAGACGGTATTTTAAAGAAATAAGTATTGTTTTTTGATGATATTTTTTTAGAATATTATGCATTTCTGTAATGTTAAGTTTAAGTGAGAAGAGATTCTGGGCTTTTTTAATACAATCTTTGAGATTGTTATTTTTTTTTTGCCCGCTGTTAAATGATGAATGCAATTGCTTTCACAATTTAAAGTGAAATGCAATATATTCTGAAAACAGAAAAAATAAGGCAAAAATATTTTTGGGTAAATATGTAAATACGAGTACTGTATTTTAAAATGTTTAAAAAATATTAATACTTTTTTCTTTTTTTTCAGATTGATATAGAAAATTTTCGAAAACTAGAACCATTTTTAAAGCAATTTAAAAAAAAAAAAAAAAATTAATAAATATTTTTTTGAGTGGGTATGGTAAGTCAATAATAATAATTGTAGTGTTTCAAAGTCCTTGTAATGTGATTATTGATTTTTAGTGTTTTTAAAAAAAAAAAAAATAATAATTACGCGCACCGTACGCGTACGGTAAAAAAAAAAAAAAAAGTTTTTAAAAACATCTATAAAAAAAAGATGAAAGATAAGGTTGGCTCTTAAAAGAGCCGTTGTGTTCATGCAGGGAGAGAGGAAAGAAAGAATGGGAAAATTAGTCTCTGTGACAAGTGTGCTGATCTATTTTGAGGTTCACTAGGGAAACACTGGTCTCCCTATGACAAATTAGATCATGACAAGAGGCACATCGAATATCAACCCTCAGAAATCGAGGGTTAATTTCCAGAGGGCCAGCAAAAGGAGATGCTCCCCCCACAGATGAAGGGCTCACCTGACCTGCAGAAGAAGGAGTCAGCCCTGCAGATGATGGTCCAGGCTGAGCTGCTGTGGATGTGCTTGGTTGACTTTCTGAAGGGTTACCTCCAAAAAGTCGAGCATGTGTCCTTCTGTGTACATCCCTGAGGTGCCTCATCATGGTATGATTCCCAAAGGAATACTTCCTGTCAGGATTACCTCTTGAAAGTACACGCTTACACAGCTTACAAGTTACTAAGGGTGCATTTACCTTTTGCTGGCCTTCAGGAAAAGTAAAATAATCCCATACATAAGAGGTCTTTTGTTTCCTCGCTCTCTGCCTCAAGGTAGTGCTGCTAGTGCTAGCCTCACTCTCAGAAGAGCTCTGCTGGTCTGCCATCGTATCACAAAGACAACCCAGCTCCTTCTCCTAAGGGATCACAAGCAGAAATGAGGGGAATGGGTGTGGTGTAGGAGAGTTCTAGAACTGAAAGTAGTTTCAACCAATCAAAAGTTGTGTTTCATGATCACATGACCTACCGTACGCTTACGGTACGCTTACGGCAAAAGTGCGCATGCGCGTAAAAAAGACACGCGCTTGCGCGCATGCGCATAACAGTCACTACCCGACACTTCCGCGTAACGTGCGCGTGTAGCGTACACGCGTACGCGTCCCACGCGGAGTACGCGCGGCTACGCAAATTGCGTAACTATACGCAAACAGCGTAGATAAATTACGGGCGTTGCGTAAACCGTACGCTTACCGTAAGCTTACGGTACGCGTACTAAAAAAAAAGGAAAAAATGTACTGGAAAAAATTATAACATGTTTATTTTATGAAATATATTTAAAAAAACATATTAAAGAATTTTAAAAATTTAATCATAGTCTTTATAAAAGGTTAGAACATTAAATTAAAAATATGTTTAAAAAAATAGAAGAAAAAAAAAAAATTAGCATTTAAAAAACCTTGCAAATTCACTGAAAAAACCATGGGTTTCACACACGTTATAGTTAGGAATTTGCATTTAAAAAACCTTGCTAATTCAATGAAAAAACCATAGGTTTCACACACGTTATAGTTAGGAATTAGCATTTAAAAAACCTTAGAAATTCAATGAAAAAACCAAAGGTTTCACACACGTTATAGTTAGCTGGACATTTTACTCGTAAAAAACCATTGAAATTCCCCCGTTATAGTTAGTTAAGCTAACTATAACTCGCGCGCCCGCAATGCACTGCTGATGACGTCACATATTACATCACTCATGACATGGTCAGTGACATCACTCATGACATCACTGATGACATCTCAAATGACATCACTGATGACATCACTAATGACATCATCCTTGTGATAGAGTGGCAGACCTCCTCTCACCCTAATATAACCTTTGATACACACATTCATAAATAGAGACTAAACTTTTCAAAACAATGGACATACCAATACCAGTTACAACAACCTCTTCAGTAATTCTAAGATCCACATACACATCCACTCATTCACCAACAGTCCTATACAGTCACTCATACATGTACTCACTCATCATATGTACTCATACACCTATACATCCTGTTACACAATGCCACTCATCCGTAGAGTTACTCACACACATAGTCACTCAAGCTAATAAAGAATCAAACATCCATTTACTTGCATATACAGTTATACACACACCACCACACTTACTTCTACAAAAACGTACACATACTTAGTCTTTTAAACAATCACTTATAGAAACACATACTTATTCATACAGGAACTCTTTCAATCTCTCACTCTCACATATACTCACTTATATACACCAATAGTCACATATACTAGTTTAAAACATATGTAGTTACTCATAAAAACACTGTAGAGACAGTCATTCACTAACACACCCATACACACACTCATCCACCCATGCAGTCCTGCACACATACTATCTTCAACACATACAAACAGTGAGTCACTCATTCATGCACCTATGCACTACGTAATACCCCCCATCGAACCATACAGACATCAGACACTTATACTGATACCCAAAAAACCAACTAATAACCTATATAAACACTCATGTAGCTGCTCACCAACCCATGCAGCCACTTATACACAAAGTGAAAGACTGATACAGATATATACATATTTAAACATTACTCACTAAGCCATGTATTCACTATGATACACCTAATCAGTCAGTTACACAATCAATTTTTCAAAAACAAATCATCCATTTAGACACTTATATACCCATTTATTCTTCCATCTACCTTGAGATATACATATATAAAACATATTTAATTTTCAGAAAAACACACATTCACGGGATGATGTCATTAGTGATGTCATCAGTGATGTCATTTGAGATGTCATCAGTGATGTCATGAGTGATGTCACTGACCATGTCATGAGTGATGTAATATGTGACGTCATCAGCAGTGCATTGCGGGCGCGCGAGTTATAGTTAGCTTAACTAACTATAACGGGGGAATTTCAATGGTTTTTTACGAGTAAAATGTCCAGCTAACTATAACGTGTGTGAAACCTTTGGTTTTTTCATTGAATTTCTAAGGTTTTTTAAATGCTAATTCCTAACTATAACGTGTGTGAAACCTATGGTTTTTTCATTGAATATATATATATATATATATATTTCCTCTTTCCTTCTCACAATGACAAAGATTGACGACACTATGTTCTGGCCAATTATTTTATTGGGACAGCTTGGAAGGACGCGTTTCGCCTGCCCAGCAGGCTTGTTCACCAATAGTTTTACCATTTCAAGATCGGCCATTTTAAACCACAGTGCATGGAGACATAATCACGTGATACAACTACACTAGCAGTCCCAATAAAATTATTGGCCAGAACATAGCGTCGTCAATCTTTGTCATTGTGAGAAGGAAAGAGAAAATATTACGGACCTTTCCTGGGTGGTCCCTTTCCACGACGCACCCGTTGATTGGGAAAGCGGCGGCTGTTCCGAGGAAAAGAGAAGTTGATATATATATATATATATATACACTGTGGAGACTTACACAAGATGGTTGACATGTGAGGAGCTACGGACAGGAGCTCCCTGGGCAGTGTTTATTTTCCCGGCTCTAACCCACTTCAGAGATCGCCCGAAATTTCCCTGATACAGATTAAGTGGCCGCGAACACGGTGATGGTACGCTTGAGCCCCGCTCAGTGGCAGATGCGGAGGTTTTAGTCTCCGGAGCGGCCCCGGAGGATTGACGTCAGAGTCTTGCAAAATGGTGACATCCCCGAACGGACCGGGGTCTCTGAGATGCTAACTCCAGAATTCAATGGGGAGAGCTGAGAGGTCCTTGAACTCCTAATCCCCCCTTGCAACCTCCGCAGAAAACATTGCAGAGCAGACCAATGTGCTGTGCTGAACGGTGGCGCTTTAATACCCTTGATCCCTGTAGCGGACGAGATCGCAGAGGCTCCTGAGCGCCAGATCCCATACCTGAAGGTGAGGTAGAGGCGGCCTGTGTCAAGAATGACTTGACGGGTTAAGCGGGATTTAGAAGCACCTCGGTCTCCAAATGACCGGCCGGACGTGATATTCCTCCTGGGGCGCCTGGCATGACGATGCCTGACCTCAAAATAGTGGCCGTCCTCGTGATGGCTGGGACCTTCTTGAAGCAGATCCCCGGTGAGTGCCCAGAACCCCGCAACAAGAAAGGAGAACACGTTTCTGGTGGCTAACGGGGGGGGCAGTGACGGCCACTGGCAGCTCTGAGAGCGCCCCTTAGGAATAACACAATCTTTGCCTGACCTTATAATGGCGGAGGTCAGGCGGACCCAGGCTCTGGAGGCAGCCTCATGGCTGAACATCAAACTGGACAGATTGCTTCTATTCAGAGCTGGGGTTCCATCACTCTGCCCCGTGATCGGGCCTCGGCGCTCAATCATGCCCAGGAGCTCGGGCGTTTTTGATCTTCTCTTAACAGACCATCCAGGCACCGCAGGCTCCCTGGGTCAAGAATGCTGACATGTGAGGAACTCCGAACAGGAGCTCCCTGGCTAGTGATTACCTTCCCAGCTCTAATCCCTCCTTGAACCTTTGAGCTCTCCTGAGGTTATATGGACGGCTGACCTTCAACTCTCCAATTACCGTGATCTTGGTTTATGTTCCTCTGATGGACTTTGAATTTTGATGACCTCGGAGCCCGAACAGTCATGGCTGCTGCCCGATGGAGCTGTTTGATCAGCTAAAGAGGAGTTAAGGCTCTGGTTTACCCCCTCGGCCATCACCTACCCACCTGGACATTGGATATGGTTCCCTCGCGTCTCTGCTGTCTCTCCTTTACTCCCCTGCTCTACGACAAATCCATTCCCTGAAGTACTTTCCCACTTCCGGTCTGCCCGACTCGAGCTGCATTCCCTACCCATGTGACCCTTCCCCCCCCCCTCTCCCTTCTCTGCCCCTCTGGACTTATGTCTTGATCATGCTTGCGCTAGTTACTCATGTTATTGTTTAACACTTTTTTTCCCCTATGTTATACGTGGCGCCTGTAACTGTTGTAACTTTATAACTTGTAACTCGCTGATCCTTATGTAAAGCGCTCGGATACCTGCGCTATATAAAACTCTGTAAATAAACAAATAAAATAAATAGATAGCGACGGCGTTCGCTACATACTATAAGGGATTCTATGAGGTTTAACCCTTCAGTGATACCCCTGAGAGAGAGGACTGCCTGCCCGAAATACAGTCCCTGACTCTAGATGAGATTGACACACAGGAACTGGACGCCGACCTGACATTAAATTAAGTGAAGACAGCAATTTCAAAACTACGCACGAGCAAGACCCCTGGCCCAAACGGCTCGCCAGCCGAGTTCTATAAAAAATGCACAGACCTCCTAAGCCCACACCTGCTGAGCCTCTTCCAAGACGCCTGTGAGGAAGGGTCTCTCCCACCGGACCTACGTATGGCCACATTAGTTAAAATACACAAGGAGGGCAAGCCGAGGGATAGTTGCGTGTCCCACTGCCCGATATCCCTCCTGAACTTAGAGGTGAAGGTCCTTGCGACCATCCTGGCCACAAGACTGTGGCAGGTCATAACGACATTGGTGCATTGCGACCAGTCCGGATTCCTGCCCAGCAGGGCGACCCGATGGAACCTTCGCAGAACCCACAACTGCCTAATGGAGACTAAAGACAGAGACACCCCCATATATTCCTGTCCCTTGATGCAGAGAAAGTGTTTGACGCAGTACCTTGGCCCTTCTTGGAATCTACCTTGACTAAGTTTAGACTTGGTCTAAAGTTCAGAAAGTGGGTGGCCGTGCTGTACAAATCGCACAGGCCGACAGTAAGGGTGAATGGTAGAACATCACGGGACTTCACCATCAGACGCAGGACCAGACAGGGCTGCCCCTTGTCCCCACTGCGGTTTGCGCTGACGATAGAGACATTAGCATGTCACGTTAGACAACACCTAGCGATACAGGGCTTTAGGATCACTCAGACAGACACAAACGAGGAGAAAATAATCCTCTATGCAGACAAGATCCTACTGTATATTACGGAACCTGACACTACAATTCCCCTATTCTTCCAGACTAAAGAAGAATACGGACAACACTTAGGTTATAAGATAAATTGGCACAAGTCACTGGCCTACAGCCACAGACCCATGACAAACTGGCCTCCCCTGCAGAGAGACCTGAGGGTAGTAGAAGCAGGCTTTAAATATTTGGGTATATTCCTAACAACAGGCAAGGGACTATGCCACAAACACAAAATGAATACTAAGCCAATTCAAAGAAGATTTGGAGAGATGGAAAACCCTACCCCTCACGAACATAAGTCACAATTCCTTAAATCTGCAATACTAAGACACACGTGGTTGGCGGAGGGCCTGACAGGAGACGACCTCCTGGAATATGCGCCTTTAGAAGGCCGTCTACTACAAGATCCAATCACACTCAAAAAGTTGTAACTCACATACAGAATATGCCCGAGAACCAAGGCAACTTAAGGGAAAAGTGGAAGGGCGAGATAGGAACAATGGAAGACAGACTGGGAGGCTGCCCTAATGCACCCTAGGGAGGTGGCGATCAAGGCACGTTTACGGCTCATCCAATTTAAGATCCTTCACCGGATCCAATATGACAGGGATAGGCTCCACAGAATAGGGCGGGCAGATAACCTGAGATGCCGCCATGAAAGAGGGGACTTTTACCACACGATATGGGCCCGCCCTTTCATACGTATTTACTGGGAAGGGAATCACAATCACACAGGAACTAAATTAGGTGTTGCAAGTCTCCCTTCCCCTAGAAGCGAAATTCCTCCTCCTAGGGATTCACAGTGAGGTGGATATTCCAAGACCACAAAGAGATATAGCAAGACACTGGGGGACACAGGATACGCCGACATTACATGAATGAAAGACAGAAATAGACCAATATATGGTGGCAGAGCAGAGGATGTCCCCGAAAGTTTCATAGGGTGTGGGGCAGCTGGATGAAACACCATGGGTTAGACTCGCTAGACACGTATACATGGGAAATATTAATAGATATACCTGATGCTCGGAAGGGAGACGGGGTCCACTAAAATAAGCAATAAACATAGAGACATATTTTCATGTGATAATCAATGACTGTACAAGTACAGCAAAATGGATTGAAATATCTGTAATGTGACTGTCCATCACAAGTGCAATGTTGTTGGTTTAAAAATGATATAAAAATCAATACAATTTTTTTTAAAGACCTATTGGAAAGAGCTTGAGGGGAAGCAAGTAATTTGGTCTCTCAGTTTATTTAACTTGGTTTTTGCAGACCATGGAAGAAATATACCTACGTGCTTGTTTTCTTCGTAGTTGCTTGTGATCTATATTCTTGTTGCTTAGATGCTCATCTACACCACATCTGATGTAAAGGTCTGTGGTGCCAGTTAACAGCTGTGCTGCTGAATGAGTAAGGTATTCGTGTGGAATTTAAGAGGCAAGCAACCCACCTAGGAAGGCCTTTACAGCATATAAACAGCATGAAAGGGGATTTTCCACTATCCAGGCTTAACTAAAACTGGTAATAGCACAACAGGTCACGATCCTGGAGGCAACGGAAAAGCCCCGCTAAAAAAAATAAATTGTGAAATGCTTTTTAGGTGGCAAAAACTTGATGGTAGCCTACAAATGGAATAACAACGTGGCCAGATCAGCCAACTGTCATCGGAGGTTGAAATAGAACTAGAGAAAAATAGAGAGGACGAGATGGATTGAGAGAGAAGGACCGAGTGTGTGCATGTGTCGTTCTCTCCAAAGAGTGACCTCCACATCAGGCAGGTAGCCGTAGTGTTAATAGTATTATTTCTATGTGCACTGAAAAAGTACATAATGCATTCATAAAGCGATTAGTGCATATGAGGGCAGTACATAACGATACATCAGATTATCGGTGTAGTCCTTATTTTCATAGGAGGACTCTAGATAAAAGTAAGCATGTGAGCACAAGACTGCCAATTTAAACGAAAGTGTGTGTCAGTTTTAAAATGAGTCGTTTTGGAATATTGTGATCAGATTAAAGTGCCTTCTTCTCTTGATATTTCCATCTATTCTCCGATAAATGTCTATTGTAAAAGGACTAATAAGGCAAACATGAACTGAAATGTACCTTTTTTTTTTATTTCAACAGCTTTTTGATAAGTTTTATAGGGAAAACATGTAACACTTCGGGTAGACCGGTTCGGGTTCATTATGTCTATGTGGTCATTCGCTACTTTTAGGATAACTACTACAGTGGCATCTGTGGCAGTTCCTAAGGTAACCCCTGAGTTTGCAAAATTATGAAAGACCGCTTTCAATGGGTCCACATTGAAGTGTGCAAATGATTTATAAAATTTACTGAGTAGCCATCAGGCCCAGGAGCCTTATCCATCTTAATAATGTGGATGGCATTCAGAACTTCCTCAACTGTAAAAGGAGTATTGAGGCGTAGCCGGTCCTCGTGACCTATGTGAGGGAGAGCTATGGAGTCTAAGCACTCTGCACACTGCTGTGAGGTGATTGGACTACTCGAATTATAGAGGTTACATTAGAAAGCTCAAAAGGAGTCCTGAATATCCTGTGTTGAGTTTATGATGTCTCCGTTTGAATTCCTAATGGCAGATATAAAGGATTTATTTTTTGGTGCATAGCAAGTAATTCGTTAACAATCTCCCAGCTCGGTTTATGGCACATATTTGTTCTGCATTAGAAAAATCCACCCATTTTTGAGCACTCTTACTAAGTACTTTGTTGTACTCATATTGTAAGTTGCACAATTCTGTTAGCACTACAGAGACATTCGTGTGACTCAGTTTTTTATTTAGGTTCTAGTGAGGGCAGTTGTTTAGACACAGATTTATTTTTAATAGTAATTGGGTTTATCTGTAACCCTCCAATTGTGGCTTTTAATGCATCTCATCTAATCACCGGGGATGTGTCTGCTACTGTGTTTTCATTTAAAAACTGGATAATCGCTTCGGAAACTTTATGTTTGGAAGTAGTATCTTCCAGAAGATCATCACTGAATCACTATTGTTCAGGTGGTGCTGTAGGGTCTCCTGTCGTAAGATCTAAAGATACGCAGGTTCATCTGATATCGCTTTTGGGTTTTTGGACATAGAAAGAAAATGTTTGCTTACCAAGAGGTAGTCAATCATGGAAAAAGAGCAGTGTGGATTTAAATAATTTATATAATCACTACCTGCAGGGTTGTATAACCTCCAGACATCAATCAGATTGTTGTTCGCACAGCATATTTTCATTTGAAAATGTGATTTGCTACTGAGGAATTTACTCTTCGACAGTATCTAAAGCCCCATCCACAAGGCAGATTGAAATCTCCCCCTGCAATAATACCTACAAGCTGTTGGGCAAATCGGGCAACGTTTTGTCAGGGTCATTCCAGAATTTTACTGAGTTTTCTGTAGGGGCATACATGTTCACGATGAAAAATGACTTGTCCCTTTCCTTAATTCTAGTTATGACCCATCTACCTTGATGATCATGGGAGTGTGATACTACAGTACATCTGGATATGTTTTTAGATCTAATAGTGATAACTCAATTTTTCATATGTATGGCCGGAGAACATGTCATCTCTGCTATCGATGAACAACAGAATTTGGCATCCTTAGGAGAAACAAGATGTGTTTACTGTAACATGATAATATCCCCTTTCAGCCCACTGCAATAGTCTGCAATCTTCACACGTTTCACAGGATGATTTAGGCCTTTGGAGTCGAGAGAAAGCATTTTGATTGGCAGCCGGGATGATTAATTTGCTAGGTTCAATGTGATGGGAATTGAAGAGGCTTTGGGAGAGGCAAAGTACCTTATTCCCATCACCCAGTCCCATGTATAATTTTAGCTATACGAATGGATGCTTGTCGTATGGGATCTCTACATTCAATATAGTATCTATCTGGCTCAGGTAACACAAGTAGTTGTATTGGTAGCAGATTAATCTTGAGAGATTTGAAATCGGACGTGATCAAGGCATGGAGCAGGGCGGAGTCGTTTCTATCAAAGTATAGTGAGATAGGAAAGGAGATACAGACTAGCTGAAAAAAAGAAGAGAAGGAAAAGAACGATCCTTGAATCATAACAAATAAGCAAAAGATTAACCTGAAAACACAACCCACCGCCAACCCACCTTAGAGATGCGGGAAATCGGCAACTTCCCACCCATCAATATCTTGGAGTTGGTGATGCCACAAGCAGGCCAACCAGCAACAACCAACCCCACCCTCCTCCTTTCAACTTAACTTGATGTACAGCACACCATTATGCATAACACCCATTAACACAATGTGTGACAAACAGAAACTAACACTTTGCTAGTGGTCCCCTCAAATGTTAGTAGATTTCACCTGGAGATAATGTAATATAATGTATAACACATCATGGGGCTCAAAGTGAGTGACACCTGGCGTATAATGAGAACTTTATATGCGAAACCAAGCCCATTGAGTAAGTAGGGGAGTAATAAGAGGACCCCGCCCTAAAACAATACTTCTAGAAAAATCTTCACATATGATAACTAAGAGCTATGCTACACATAGTTGAGAAAGCAAGGCAAAGCTCTGTTTACAGAGAAAATAAAATCCACAACCTGCATTTGGAGCGAGGTTGGGTGTGACATTGAACGAGGCAGCACATCAAAAGGAAAATGGACCCAACAGATGTGGTATCTGCAAGTGACCATATCAGACTTAAAAGAAGTAGAAATGAAGGTTTATAAGTCAACTGGGTCGGAGAAAACCATTGATTTACATTTGCAAATAATACTAAATTTTGCACGACCAATAAAGGAGGAAGTTATGGAGAGGTCCCACAGTGTTTGATGAACTGCCAAAAAACCTGTCTGTCTAGAGACACTCTTTGGATTAATCCTTGCCCAATTGTGATCCTGGCACAATTCCACTGTATGTGTTGAACTTTCCTCATGTGAGACAAGACAATGTGGTGAAATCACAGAGGCATAAAGATTACTGCCCTAGTAGAATTGGGGTAAAGGGGATTCAGGTTAATTACTGGTTTGCCCACAGATATTCTATGTGCCCTTTCAGTCTGAAATTATTTCGCGAGGGTGCGGCCCAGATTTCAATTTGACTGGTGAGTCTGGAAGCAGCGGTTCTTCCTTTGTGCATTTTCAAGATGGGTTTCAAGCCGTATTTGGCTTCTTCAGAGTTTCTGCTATCTCTGTCCTCTTTGAGTCTGGAGTCCGCCATTGAGTATCATCCAGAGGTGATTATGAGGTTGAATTATGCGTAGCTTTGTACCCTTTTTTTACATTTGGAATTAGGGTGTAATTAGTAAGTAGGATGTTGGCAAGAGCCTTTGACTATAGGCAAACAAATGTTCTTAATCTGCTATTTATGCACAAGAATTAAGATATGAAGGGCTTGCTTTCTGACCTTTCATAGTGAGTAATCCTAAAGCTTCCTTAAACTCTGCCTAGAGCTCTTCCCAAGCACCAATAATGGAAGTGATAAACCTAGACAGGCTATATAAGGTAAACCAACATTAGCGAGGTGGTACTAGGCCCCACCTTCCCAAACTCGGGTATGTACAATCAATGAACGCCAAAGAGTGAATGTAAGGGGAGTCTGACATCCTGAAGAAGTCTTTCTCACTTCCAGATCATACCATAAGGGATAAAGCGTCTGCAAGCTCTCCCACTGGAAGAGTAGCCAAGGCTGCACGCCAAATGCAAGGCACAATCATCAGTATCTGGGCCCTTGCCAGGTTCCATAAGCAGCACTCACATTGCACATGCAACATTTACAGGGCTAGCAAAGGTGTACAGTTGTCGCACACTCGTTTCCTACTCGTGCAGCAGGTCAGGCCATAGCTACAGGAAGCATGACCCAACTCCAAGAACTTCAAGCAGTGGCCGCCATCTTATGTCAGTCGGGCACCACCAGCTCGGAGTAGCTGCCCACTGAAAAAGTCCCATTGGAGGTTCGTCAGGTAGCGGGAGCTTAGCCAGGTATCTGACTGCCTCTCTCTGGTCAGAATCTGCTGTCTCGATCCGGTTTCCCCATGCTAAACTGTTGATATAGTCAGATCAAGTACTGAGCAGTTGGCTCAGGTAGACCTCACATGCCGGCATAAGCCATGCCCCCTGTGATGTACGTTTGAGATCACTCACTGTAGTGAATAGCGCAACTAAGCCAGGCCGAATTATAGCACGTTGAAGTAGGTTTGGTCACAGCAGAATATTAGTAAGAACCCATATAGTTAAAATGTAAGCAGCTAATTTGAGGGTGAAGAGCCCCCTAACAATCTAACAGGAGTTTGCATAATGGAACTGAAATACCTAGGGTTTGCCAAGAGTGTGGCAAAGGTAAACCACAATGGGACGAACTATGAGTAGCAACACGAGGGAAAGCGTTGGTAACACGACTAGTCAGATAGTGTTCTAACTCTCACCTGGTCACAAAGACAAGCTTGATAACAAACGGAAAATGTGTATGTAAGTACATACCTGTGTCTGACTCTTCACTAGTTTGCAAACTGCCTAATGTTTTCTGTATTGAAAGACAAATGGTTGCCCATTCCAAGTCTCCTTTCGACTTTTTTATGAAAATCATTTACAATTATTGAGAAACTGTTATAACAGATATACGCTCCAAAATGTGGCACTTTATTGCATAAAGCAATCAAGTTAGTATAAAACAAAGTGAAACTTTAAAGTTCTACATCCATGAAAAAACATAGTTCACTTCGTGAAAAGTATCTCTAAATAGACATATTCCTACATATGGGGAGGAATGACATGCATATCTGCTTAAAAATACAGCTGTATGGCAATCTCGAACCAAGTAAGACAGGATCAATTTAGTATTTGAATCTTTTTCGAACCTTGGTTGAAGGCTAAACAGGCAAATATGCCACACAGGAAAATAGTACCCAACCTTGTACCCACACGGCTTTAGTAGTATACCAGATCAAAAGCATCAGCAATTACCACACCCACAAACATTTGCTGCTTCCTTGTCTGACAAATCTTTTCATATATTTGAATTTTCAGGTAATAAGAAAGCAAGGGTTGCGTTGAGAACTTCTTAAAATGAAAAAACACATTTTAATAATTTACCTACTTAAAAATATTCATACTTCCAAAGAGAATGACTTGTATTTACTCACATAAGATTACTTTATTCCCAATTTTAAAATGTAGAGAGCAAAAGACATTGGGAAGGATATTGTTGTCAGTCAAACACAGAGAAGTAAACCAAGCAAAAGTACCCAAATACATAATGGCCACAACAAAATTAAATATAACACACCCGGGTACATATTTAAGTACTAACGGTGGGAAATGTTTTAAATAATGCATACAATACAGAAATGTGCAGAAACCCAATATGTTCAGACATTATTTGTAAAGGGAAATCATTCATGTCATTTTGACTTCACCCACAAGATACATCCTAGCTCTAAAATTCTGAACTATTTCCCACATATTCATTAAATTAAATACTAGAAAAATTCCTGCTTTTGTAATTCTGCTATCTACAGCTATGCCAAGAAAATCTGCGGAAAATTCAATAAATCATTGGCAAATCTAATGACATTTTCCAAAACTGCATGGGGCCAATAGTACTGAAATATATTGTTCCACTTTGACCAACGGTAACATTCATCACATAGGAGGGCCTTTGCACTTGCTCCTCTTTGATCACCAGGCCACTCTTTTCAACAGCAGCAATACATTGCACCTGTGTAGTTGAGCAGCAAAGGAGAAACAATAATCCCTCATTCCATTAACTGATGCACTGGGTTTAAAATCTATTTCAAACAAATTTAAGGAATCCAAGATACACAAATCATTCTACTATTAAATGTCCTCCCACTTATTAGGTTCAAGACAAGTACATTCAAACTCCTCATTATATGAAAGCACACATCTACTTTCAACGAAAAGACTCAATAGAATTGGATGAGTATTTGAAGCATTTACGCTCAAAAGGCAGAATAGTACCATCTTGAGGTTTGTTTAGCTCCATACTTGGGGTATCACAATCACGATTACTCTGCCTTTCATTCAATTGTGATTATAATTACAGTTACTTTATCATTACAAGCACTGTTACACACGAGCCCCTGGGCGCTGATTAACTGATTTTTAATGGAAGAGTACTGTTTTTAGCTTCTGTTTGAAATCAGGCGGTGAGTAGGATTCTCCTGAGAGACTTTAAATGTAATAAATGCCCCAAAAAATAATTGTTGGTCTTTGTGTGGGTCCTGGGGCAGTCAGGCGTTATTGGGAAGGATCAGTTATTGGGCAGGATCAGTGGTGGGGTCTGTCATTTACCACTGGTGATCCAGAGACTTGGATACTACAGTACTTCACTTAGATTGACCAAGAATTCCTGCTGAATCTCCAATGGTAGCTTGTGTGGGCGTTACCGGCTTTCTTTAGAAAGTGGTGCTAGGTTTGAAGCGGATTCCGCAGACAAAATGATCAGTCAATAAACCCCAAATTTAAACATTTTACAAAGAATATGTGTTTATTTACAGAAGAAAAGGTGAGGTGGTTAAAATCATTACAAAGACATTCAGAAAGTCAGAGCACTTTCTAGGGGCATGAGATACCTTCAATCCCCATCTGATTGGAACTATTTCCACAACACAGTAGCATACGGATGCTGGCAAAGGGGGTCAAATTCAAAACAGCAGCACCTGCACCATATCTGGAACCCATCACCCAGAAAAATATTGGAAACACAGAAGAAATGTAGTGATTGGCAACCAGAACAAAAGCCAAAGGTCATTGGGTGCCCACTGAACCAGGACATCCTGGCTCAGTTGGTGGCATATCAGACAGAGTAGAATCAGTGGTTTCTCCAACTAGCCAGTCATTGCTTAGCCGTAAAAGGTCACAGTTCATAGTGCCAAGAAGTGCCTAATTTGAGCCAGTGGTAGTAGGTGGGGCCCACTGGCACCGATTTCTGGGGATCGGCAATTATTTTTCGTCAACAGACTAATCTAAAGCAAGAGAGAGAAAAACACACAATCGGGAAACAAGGAAGAAGAGCAAAGCAGAAATACAGTAACAAAGGTAGAAAGCAATGATGAAAAGGAATCTGCAAGCATGTGATAAAAGGGCAGGGAATTACTGGTGATGGATTAAAGAGGCATCAGGCAGAATCAAAAATATAAAGCATTGGTATTCGGCAGTCCTACCTTCAAAAGCAATTTCACATTGCTATTGAAAGCTGCGCTTCTAATTAAAACTTTGTGCCACACACTTAATCTTTTAAGCATTAAGCACTGGCTCCAAAGGTACTAGGATACTGGGACGCACCAACGAAGTGCACCCAATGGTAATCACAAAATTCAGGGGCCCTTTTGCTGTGTCAGGGGCATACAGCGATCAAGAGACAAGGATAGAAAAGGTTGTGCTCTCTGGAAGTTGATCTACCCTGGTATATGGCAAGACAAGACCACCCAACCACTGTAACTCAAGGACTGCGTGTCATTGTGCAATGGCTCTAGTGGTTCTGAGGTCAGCCAAGCCTATTCAACAAAGTATACCAGGGGTATTAGGGGAAGGTTATAAAATCCAGCGTATTTTTAACCAGAAAACACAAACTACAGGCGACCAAAAGTACCCAGAAAAGTAATGCAATCACCAGAATAGAGGTCGTGTTTAACTATCAGTAGAAGCTTGGCAACATGTGCAGTGCTCTGCTGTCTCATACACATCATTGATCTTTGGTAAAATTACTGTTCTATTGCCTGTCCTTTTCAGCTAGACCGTGTATGATTGGGGCTCCAGGTAGGCTGTCTCCTTCAGTCTTTCCAACATGCATGTCTCAATCAGAGCCTTGGTTCTGCCTCTTATTGGTGAAGGCAGCTCCTATTCTTTCCATGCCATGATTCTCGTCTTTCAATGTATGGGCAAGACTAGAGCTTCAGGCTAGTTGTAGGCTTAATCCTAGGCGGGATTACAGCAGAAATGGGGGTTTCTGATCCTGGCAGGCTGTCTCCCTCAGCTGCCAAGAATATGCTGGGTTTTTAATCCCCTTGAAGATGCAAAGCAGAGACACATATGTATTCAAATTGTATGGACCTCCTCTTTGAAACATTTTCAAGTTATATATTGTCTAGTTGGCAACAGGGACATGAATGCTGAAATAAAGTGGGATTTAATCCCACTGAAACGGTCCTTCTGGGAAGAGACCTGGAAAATGGTTTATTTGTTGCATAGCCCCCACGACATCCATGTGAGCCAATTGCTAATCATCTTCACTTCCAATTGTGTTAATTAATCAAAATTGGAGAGTGATGAAACAAGTAGAAGACAACCAGGCTTAATACAGGTCTGATGCAACATTGCCCACAGTTATATGTACCTGCCCCAAAAATGGTGACTGCTCTAATTAGAACCTGTGTTTACCAACGGTGGCTTTTGCTTCTGCAATCTTTCAGCCAACAATAACGTTTACTCTTTCAATCAATTCCAGTAAACTTCTATTACATAACAACCATAGGGGAGAGCAATTTGAAGTCAAGGGGAAAACCTGGAAGTTGTAGTTGTACTGACCTGCCTCAGACAATTTCTCTAAAACATGGTCTCCATGCCCACACAGCCCACATGCAGCCTACTGAAGAGAATCTCAGCAAAACTTGAAGTGGGAATTTCCTCAAAAAGCCAACCTCCGATGTAGAAGCTGCAACCCTTATCTCATCTTAAATGGACAGAGCGGGTTGTTAGTGTTTTCAAAATCAAGAAGCCATGGGAAAAAAATATATTCAAGAGTTTGGAAAAGTGGCCTCTAGGATGGGAACACAACACGTCTGGGTTTTGGCAGAGTGCCAGTCTGCAAAAGCTCCAATATTAATACATGTGCAATACTTTGCAATAGAGAAAATGCTCACAGGACAGTTCCGTTATACTCAACACATCTTGCATGCAAGGAACGGGTTGTAGTGTTCTGGCTCACCACTTGGATACACACTGTTCTCTGGTAAAGCACTGTGGAGACACTTTCAGTGTGACTGGTACAGCACAATTCCTTATTGTGACAATCTTCAAAGCAGCTAGTGCGAAAGCACTTCCGTTGCCCGGCAAGGAGCTTTTGAAGAGAAAGGCTTCATCTTGGATATTAATCTACGAAAGTGAAACATATTTTTCAAGTATTTGTGCCCTATGGATCAAACAGGCTAATGCAGGAAAAAATGTATCTAATGCTGTAACACCAAGCAACAGAGCTTGAAGTTAGAACATTAAAGAAACAAATATCTGATGATTCTGAGATTCGTGCAAACTTCTACAGTAAGGAGAGGGCAATTTATATTTGAAACTCTGAAGGCTGACTCGATAAGAAGTGGAAGACCTGGCCCCTTTATCAGGTTTATAAGAATGGAAAAAGCATCCCTTTAATGACTTGCAGGGGACAGTGGAAGTATTGTTTGCAAGCAACAGGAACTTGGAATGAATTATCTGTTGTTGAAAATTGCTCGATTGCTTAATGCAGAAAATGTGCAAAAAACAGTAAGAAAATATAAGTTTCTAAGTGATTTACACAAAAGTAAAGTTTCGCTAATCTAACAAACCATCCTAAGGAAGGTTCCCCAGAATTGGGTTGAACTACAAGGAACTAAAACAAGATCCAGGAATGTCCACGAAGGGTAGAATTAAGAACTTCCCTAACCTACCCACTCAATCTCTCGTTCTTAAAGTAACCTTTATTTTATCAGCCAATCGTATTCATCTCATTGCCGACCTTTCTTTTTAAGATTTGTACAGTTAGAGCCTATGTGTAAATGTGATGTGCTGCACTGTAATGCACGATCAATCACCAAGCAAGCTGCAGCTAAACTCAACCTGGGAATACGCATTCCACCTGGACTGTGCTTTGTATATGTCAGGATTTGAAAAGGGCAAATTAGAGTAACTTTGAAATGCATATGGGACAAAACAAAGGTTTACTCTTCGGAATACCCGCTGTGCAGGACATGGTTTCTTCGGTAGTGAGCAGCTGTGGCTCTTACAGGATACCATTTCTTACAGGATACTTTCTCCCAGACAGGAGCAATATCAGTCAGCACACGGACACGTGCTACTACTGTAAATTATTCACCGTGAAGAATGTTGCTGTGAGTCCACTGAAGTCTGGCAAGTAAAACAGTAATAAAAATGTTAAGTTAAAATTCCCGAGAGGCTTAGCAGGGACCAAGCAACCCCAAGTAGACATAGTACAGGACAGGAACTCTGGCAGTCTGCAATTCCCCAAAAATGTATAGAATTCGGTCTACGATAGCAAAGTGACTCTGGACATACACTGGCAATACACTATACAATTGCTCATATAATTATGCATCATAAACCAGATTAGTAAACGTCTAAGGTGTTTGTGGTTTTCAAATAGTGTAAATAAACAATGCTATTTAGGTTTTCTTGTTTTTAAACTATACTGACGTTAGCAGTTAAAGCAAGTCCACTAAAGCCGGTTATTTTCAATCACAAAAGAAATCTATAGCTAAAAGACAAAATACCTCTGACCATACGTTTTTGTATCGAGTACAATCAGTATTTCCAAGATCACTGCCACATAACTAATCCTGACAACTGGCAAAGCATTGCAAAGACAATCACACGTTTCATTAGTACAATAGAAACCAAGACCAGCTCATTATATATGGGATAAAGTACCAGCTGCATAAAAATATTACAAGTCACTGAGAAGTTCCATGACCATATAGAGGAATGTGGCTAAAGCCTGTGTTCCTTTATAAGGTTATGGAACTCTGAGATAACTTGCAATATCCTTATCACGTAGGGCAGGGGGTACTTTATCCCTTCTAATACATGATCAGTTACCTTTCCCACAAACCACTTAAATCCCTGGTGCTTAACTCTTTAATATGAAAGAGAGCGCATGATTGCGAATATGAAGAATAAAAATACGCCTAATGCAAAATTAAACTCATCAAAAAGGTGTTAGATATTTTTTGCAGAAAGATATTAGAATCCATTCAATACAAGTCAGTTAAAAAACAAAAAAAAGCTGCAGAAGCTCGGAATGTGTCCAACCATGCAGACAGATTATAACTTTTCTATTATTATCTAAGGAGAGCAAGAAATGAATATGTTGCCATAAATATCTCCTTTCTGATTGTCACTGTAAGCTAGAAAATAATAGAGTATTAGAAAGAAAAGCAATGTTTAGCTTTTCTTTAAATGGCTGCTATAATTGGGGGCATGGCCTGAACATGGCGGACACTTTCTAAGGCGCCCCGGAACCTCTCTTCTATCCAATATCTTCCTAGGCAGTACATCCCCTACCTAAGCTCTGACCACATTGAGCCTACCTCCTGATGCTTTTCACCATGGACTGTAGACTGGAAGACTAAGAGGGTCACGGAGAATGAAGCTATGCCCAAACGACTTCCGAAATGGTGATCCGCTGAGCTACAGCCCAGGCCCGTCTTGCAAACCGGTCTAGGTAAGTATCAGGGAGCCCTTGAATTTCCTGGGTGACTGCGGTCGGGTGCAGACGGGGCAGCATGGATCTATAGATAATGAAGCCAGTGCTGCATCACCGCACATTAGGCTCCTACAGGCGGAGGCATGCCCCGTCACCCTAAACTCATGGCTTGCATGAAGCCAGGCCGGTCCGCGAATTGGCCGCCTACCTGCCTGACCTACTGAGAACCTCTGGCAGCACTTTAGTCCGCACCAGACTACCCTGCCCACAGGGGCCACTGCTACGTGGAGAGATATTATACCCCAGGAAAGGGTCCTGGGGCCCTGCCTCTCGCATGCTGCAGCGGGCTATGCGGCAAAACCCGGGAAGCTCAGAACACATGTTCCCTGCATCCCAAACCACAGCTGTAGTAGAGCAGATACAGGCATGGAGGAGCACTTCGGCTCGTGGAGTGATGGAAGGGGGTGAGTCTCCGACCCGTGCGATGTGTGCTGACCACACACCTGTTGCCCGCAGCTCAGGTGGAATCTGAGGGCCTTTTGGGGACCTGGAGGGGGCTCCATGGTCCCGACCACCCTGCTGGTGAATATTTCCTTCTCCCACCATCATAGCTTGGGGACTACTCATGCTGTCCCATTGCAGACTTTGGGGCAAGCAGGCCAGATGGAGAGGCCTACCTTCAACAGGTATTGTGGACTGATTTTAGGGGCGGGCGCCCGTGGACCCTGAAGGATATCTGTTGCAGGCATTATGCACAAGGATGAGAACTCCGGGCCAGGCTTAAACCTAACAGGACAAATTCATGGTGTAGCCACCATCGGGGTTCAACCACTATCCCTCAGTCACAGCTGCAACTCCAGACTGATGACCTAGGAACCATCGTGCAGGTAATCCAGACCTCACACAAAAGTGTTGAGTCCAAGATTGGAGAAGTGAGTATCAGTGTCTCCTTACTGTGTCAATATCTATGCAATATAGCTAACAGAGTGACTGAGGTGGAGAGTCGAGTATTGGCGCTGGAAGACAATGCCATAAACCCTTAATCAGCAGCAGTACAAACTTCACTTAATGTCGCCCACCCTCGAGAACCAGGCAAAAGCCGTGAAGAACAGAACTAGATGTAATAACCTGCACCTTGTTGGGTACCCAGCCAGGGTCTTTTGCGGAGAAGTGGCTGAAATCATGAGTGCCAAATTATTGCTTGGATCCTTAACTACAGAGATCGTGATATCATGGTCTGTGAGGCCCGCCTCGCGTAACAACTCTCTCTTTGGAGTCCACCCACATCGTGATTTTCTATGACGACACTAGAGCGGTGGAACAAAAGCGGAAGTCCTATGATTAACAAACAAAAACTCAGCGCTATGCATATATAATATATGCCTATGTTCCCCCGCCAAGCTTAAGGTGTTGCACAACTCGACCGCAACCTTCTTTGACACTAGAGAAGCAGCATGGAAATGGGTGACTGAAAAACTAACCTTGTACCAACTGGTCCGCCTCGGGCAGGACACATGGACTCCAGTGCCGGTTGATCACCTCCCTTCGTGCAATGCAGAACCTGGTACCATAGAAACTGGAGATGCAATGCAGCCCCTCAGAATCCTCTGAGCCTGGGCAACCCAGATCACACAGTGGCGAGATCTCCAGCGAACCTCAAGACTCTGGCTGCTAAGGACATGCGGCGACTGCAACGGGGGGGAGGGGGCTCCATCTCTGAACCTTTGCTCTAGGCCCCTGCTGCTGGTTCCCTGCCAGAAGCCCTGGGATACTACAGCCATTTGTTAATGAACACCAGGTGGTAGTGCCCCAAAAACGTGACCCACACCGATTTGAGCCGGTACATAATTTACTAAAGAAGGTCACACTTTGCTATCGCTACCAAAAATTTTCTAATTGTTTTCATTATGGGGGGTTTGAAGGGTGACAGATCCTTCAGTAGGTGAAATACTGGCAGTCCAGAGTTGGGTGTTTATAGAGTTGTTTGATTTGGTTGTTGTTGCATATTTTTGCTTCAGGCATGACCACTTCACACTGCTCGCAATCCTGAGGTAGTTTGCACATTTCTACCCGATACGCATATTCAATGCCCATCCCCATGAGACGCCATCACTTATCGACAACCTATGACCCCTTTGCGATTGGTCTCCATGACAAGCCTCACGGTTGTGACTGGAATGTTAATGGCCTTTTGGACCATATCAAAAGGACAGCAGTTCTCAGTTATGCCCAGTGATCCATGCCCGCTATCCTCCAGCAACAAGAGACTTACCTGATGGTAGCGCACTGTCCATTTCTAAAACGCCTTGGGAAAGACAGGGTTTTTCATCCTTCTCCACAGGTCCTTCCCTTTCTCAATGACCTTGACTGTCTCGGAAACCCCGGGGTCGCTATGGGGGCATAGGCGGCCTCCTGGAGGGGTGTCAATACAACTTCCGAAGTATTTATATCTAGCTATTACGTCCTACTCATCTCAACAGGCAATGGAAGAGGTCATCCTAAGTTTCCCAAAAAGTACCACCCTGATAGGAGTGAACTTTAATGCATCTTCTGCCCCGCCCATGACACATTGCAGACACAAATCCTGGGCCACATGGCGAGGGCCCAGCAACTGGTGGACTGAATGGAGTCGTAAGGGTTGAGTGATGCCTGGTGCGTATGGCACCATAGGGAAAGAGAGTACACTCCTTGAAATATTTGACATTACTCTCCCGAGGTTTCCACCCTCCCTGGCAAACACAGAGGGTCTCCTCACATTGGAGAAGCTTTAGGAGGCTCTTTCAGACATGAAAACTGGGAAAACACCCAGACCGGATGGGTCACCCTCCCCTCTATCCCCTTTTCAAGTACTACTACACATTCCAAGAGACCCTCAATACCAACTTATCAGACCTCTTTACAAAGGCAATCTCCAAGGGCATGTTTCTGCCTAAATAGGGTAGGGCTGCCATAGTGTTGCTGCCTAAATAAGGCAACCCACCATCCCACTGTTCCTCCTATCAGTCGATTCCCTTAATCAATACAGAACACAAAATAGTAGCCAAACAATTTCAACAGACCCCTCCCTATCCTAATATATCCGGATCAATGTCGCTTCATGCCCCACTGTAGTACTCGCCGCTGAATTCACTTGCATATCTCAACTCCATTCAAGAACCATGTGCCATGTTACTGATTGATTTTGAGAAGGCATTTGATACTGTGAACTCATCCTTCTTGGTCACGATCATGGAGCGCAAGGGATTTCATCCAAGATTTATGGCCTACATAAAGCTGTTATTCACTATACCTACTGCACAGGTTTGGGTTAATGGGGTGTTATCTGACACCTTTCCTATTGGCAATGGTATGAGGCAGGGCTGCCCCCTTTCTCCACTTCTCTTTGCCCTTGCCATTAAACTGCTGGTGAGGCTTAACCACTGCTATACATGAATGCAGGGTTTGAAGGTTGAGTAGGGCAGCCTGAAGACAGAATTTCACTCTATGAGGATGACATCCTCCTCTTTCTTGCTGACCCACACTGCTCGGGCCCCCATGCACTGGAACTCCTGAGTCTCTACGGACAAGCTTCCTGGCTACCAGTAAATTGCAACACGTCGCTTCTAGTCCCACTGTAAGGTGATCTCGATTTGGTTTCCTGGAAAACCTAGGTTCCTGTTCAGTGGCTGAGCTTCACTTATCATGGCGTTTTCATCTCACGTGTCCAAGACTTAACATGGAGCCTTTGCCTACTGCCCCTGGTCACGAGGATGAAACGAGATTTCCAGAACTGGAACATACACCTGCTCGTTCCTTGGTTGGATTCGGACTGGGAAGACTCCCCCCGCTGGTCCTGGAGTAAGTGTGACGCACAGACCACGGTCCCACGACGGTCCCGGGTTTAGCAATTAGCATATAAACTTGGTAATTGGCTCCTCTATGCATCAGCGTAGATGGCAAATTGGAGACTATCCGGAGACTAAGTAATCTGTAGACCAGAGTGTGGGTTAAGACCACAATTTTCCTAAGGGATCAATACCCTGACGAAGGCCGCTATAACCGGTGGGGGCAACTAAAGGCTGAAACATGTTGGTTCCTGCAAATAGGATATAGGGGCATTGAATTCCCCAGTGTATCCGATTAACTTTTAACCCTATCGAGGGTGACCAGGAATAAAGGTAACCTTTGGTTTCCTTCAGATAGTTTTAACATTATCATTTGTGTTTTGCACTTTCTGATCCTTTTTTGAGGGAACAATTCTTTCCCTATTTCTTTTGTGTATGTTCACATTTTCTATCCTCACCACTATATACTAAAAAAATATATATTTTGCGCTCTGCCCAGTGAGTTGGTCTGCTCTTGGGCGTTTGATGCGGCCCAATGATCAAGCATGACACTGAAAAGTGTGTGAGGGCAGTATTAAGAAATTAGATTTCTTTCCCCCATCCTCTTTTTCTTTTCCCTTCCAGACTGGATAATTAGAGTAGTCCGTAGTTGAAGTATGCACTAGCATGCCTTTGGTAGATATCCACATTGGAGTCCAAAGCCCCCATTTTTTCTTGTTCCTTCTATTTTTGTCCTTTTCTTTGTTGTGCGTAATTTACATACTCCTGCTCCCCTGCTTAAAACGACGATGCTGCCCCACTTTTCATACGTCCTACAATATTTTCCAAATGAAATATCTGCCACTAGTTCAGGATGCTTAGTTCACAAATTCACACGTTTTGTGTCATCAGAACTCGACTGTGATGTTATGTTAATTGTTTTTCTAAAGCACAGCGGTTACCCGAGGGTGTCCTGGCACTAGCTACTGCCATCTGAACACGGGTTGAGATGGGAATCCTATCAACAGAAAAGGCAGGTTTTCAATTACAATCAAGTTCTGACGTATTTTTTTTTTATAACCGGCGACTGGGTGCGTTACTGCATATATACATTTTTCACAACTGAATGGCTAACGTAAATAATAACTTGGCCTTTTAGCCCATGCCACATGGCATTTTGGCAAGGGTAAACTTAGACTATAATATTTCTTGCGCTCAAGTGTCCACAAAATATGGACCTCGCTGTCCTGCAACAAGGATTTTAACCAGTTATGTTCTGGGCATAGCAGAAGGCAAAAACCTTGCTTGCATCCAAATTAGGTAAAGCGCAGAGCTTACATTCCAAGTGGTGATAACCCCCAAACAAAGCAGCCAGGCTAATGAGCTGTGTGCCCGGGACCACCATAAATACCCTACTTCTAAACTGCAGTTAGACACCTTATTTTTATTTTATTTTTAGCAAACTATAAGACTGTTTTGCCTGGTGAGTGCAGGTCGCAGTGGAGTGGAAGTATGATGTGTCTATTTCTATAGGCCTTTGCTTTCATCTGAAAGGCTTTTACTGTCCCGGGGTACTGTGCATTTACGTGTGCTTCACTTCAAAAGAGTTACCTAAGGAAGCCAGTAAGGAAGTTCAATCCTGGTGTTTGCCATTGAAGAACTCCACTACCAACAATTCTTTTTTAAGAAGTGGTCCACTTCAGGCTCTTGCGCTTTGTGGGTCATGTTGCAAAATGACTTCTGGAAAGCAAGTAAGACCAGGCACTAGAAGTAGGGGTTGGGGAGGCTGCAGCACCCCCAAAATAACTGTGCTGGAGTTTCGAAGATTAATGAACTATGAAGATGACTGAGTTTTGTTTTTATCTTGTCACATTTGTTGTGTGTTCTAAGAGGACAAATGTCAGGCTTTGTTTTCTGATAAAGTGCTTCTTTTTCGTTTAACATGATAATTGAAGTTTACTTTTCTTTCCCTGATTTCAAATTGAGAAACAGTCTTGCAGTGAGAAATGAGAGGCTGTAGAATGTTGTTTTTACTTTTATACAACATTTATTTAAACATATCGCAGTTAGGAAAATACATACGAGACTCTTTTTTTAGGTTGAAGCCACCAGGTTGCTAAAGACTTCTTTTTGGGGAAATTCTGTAAGCTGACCTAAGAACGCATTCTGCCCATTGCTTAACATTAGCTTTGTAGTTTGTAACTCACATTTGCTTGCTTTAAATTTGCTGGCTTTATTTGTTTTCGGCTGTCCAGGACCTCTTTGTCAATCCCGTGGAGCAAAGCTCGTTTACTGTAATCTTACACAAGTGATCGCTTTCTGTAACCAGGCCTTTAAATTATGCTCTTATCTTGTCACATTTGCTGTGCATCCAAAGACAGAGGTCAAATGATAGGCTCTATCTTCCAAGGGAGCTTAGTGTTTACTTTTCTTTTCCTGACTTCCTGGTGTGAGGTAATTTACTCTTCAGAGCCTTCCGAAGATAAATTTACCTCACACCAGGACTGATAACCAGTAGAAGCATACAGGGAAAACATGTAAATAAACAGAATTGGGTCAACATATAAAAGCTCTACCGTCGGTAACAGTGTGAAATAAATTGAGTGTATGTTGCTAAACAATAGAGAAAAAGCTATACCGAGCAGGATAATAAGAAACGGCGATCAGAAGAAGACACCGAGAATTGAATGGTGGGCAGCTAAACGTTGCAATTGAGCAGTGCATCATGATATGCCCAGAATATTGGAGCACTGCTCTAGGGCAACTATTAGCTGCCTTGGAGAGTATCGTTGTTGCCTCCCAATTTCCACCACACCTACGTGACGATTACACAAAGGAATCTTAAATTTGTATAACCTACCAATTAATCTACCTTTCTTGGATGATCTCATCATGGTCCACGAGGCTTTATAAATGAGTAAACGAGCCCCAATGCAATTGGAGATTAAGAAATGTAAAGGCCTCTGGTATTTACAGAAATAAGATCTATGCAGTCAACGAAGTCTTTTAAATCCATATGGCGTGATAGAGTGCAGTGAAACAAATGTCAAACTGAACGTGCGAAAGACTATAGAAAAGGTACCAGGTAAGGTAACTGAAATGTAATTTGCACTGTGAAGGCACCACCCTCACGCTCTCAAACTACTCATCTAATGAGTGAGCTAATGCAAAACAACAACGTCATAACTCAAAGTAGTAAAAAGGTAATTCAGATGAAGGTGACATAAGTGCCATGGCACTTTGATACTATGCTTAGGTGGGAATAAGCATGTGAACTGGAAATAATAATCTATTATTTTGCATTCACTGTGCCCTCAAGTAGCAAAATGATCTCTGATGACGCGGAAGAAATCTATTTTCTCTGAAGGAGGCTTATCCTTTCACTTGTCAGGCCAGATAGTGGGCGTAAGTGCTCTTTACATTCAACACAATACAACTCCAACAAAAGCATTCCGAAAGTGACCTTTTCAAGTACAAAACTATTTTATTTGGAAGGCTGAATCTCATTCTGAAGCTAATCCACGCGTGGTACTTTCTACTTACTTGCGGTACCAGGAAACGGGCAAGTATTAGGTCATCGGGCATTATTAAAAGCGTTTTCCACTCCCAGCATCATAAAATAGGCACATGATTTTAAATACCAGTAACTCAATCGTTTTTTAATGGGAAATATCCTACAAATCCGTAAAAATGTTTACAGGGGTTTAGAATCATATTTAGACCATTAGTCTTATACTGCACAAAAAATTGCTCAAATGGTTGTGGTTGCTTGTAAATACAGGGATTTTCTTAAGGGAGTGGTCATGTCAGATACTGTGCAGTAAAACCACATATAACAAACATGACCAGTGAAAATCACATCACTAGGTATCAAAATGCTTTCATTTGATATTTACGTGCGACTTTATCGCATGGCCGAAGACCGCATGAAATTTCATCACATGTCCAATGACACTGCATGCGGACACCCAGAAATAATGCCTCCTAACCTTGAGGACATTAAAAGCGTGATGGAGCACCGAGGCAAGATTAGGGACTCTGTAGAGCCCACTGGCCTGCATCAAAGGAAACCTAGAATTGTGTCCTCCTTCCCCAAACGAAAGCATGCAAGTAGGCGTCCATTTCGAAAGAAGCGTACTTACAAAACAGGAGACCGTGCCATTCTTGTTCCCTAGAAATTCCCAGGCACTGGAAGTGCGTTTGTGCACCCATCCTTTTTGCAGTCACGGATATCATACTTGTTTGCCTCACAAACTAGGCAGAAAATGCAAAAATAGGAAATCTTTACCACCACAAATTCAATAGTGAAGAAAAAGATTTTATGTTCCTTTGTGTTGCTGAAGGTAGGAAAGAAGGTGTTCTTAGCACAGCAAACCCATTTCAGATGTCATTTTTAGGATTAAAACACTTTCTTGCACAGCATGTTTCGAAAAAAATATTGTCATATTTAGAATATTTTCTTTATTACCTTCAGATTAACTGACAGAGCAGGCACTTAACAATCCAAAATGTGGAGAAGGAGGATACAAATTGGGCATGGATATCTTTTCGGGGAAAACAATTGGCTTGAGACGGAACTGCCTAAAATTGCCAAAACAAGGGCAATCGAGGGGTGTAGGGCAACATGAAAACAAGCAAGAAGGCATTTTTCACAGCCAGGTTCACTGACCAAGAAAAACAGAACTGCTACCTTGTTCCTTTTTTCTTTCCAAGTATAAAGGACTTTGTACCCAACTCTTATATATGTATTATTGAACCATGGCTTTCACTACAGAAACCACAACAAGATAAAATATTTAAACATCTGTCCATAGTTTATAGCCAGAAACTAGCCACAATGCTTAAAAGATACTGTACATAATAGATAGCAGTGACCTTTGGAGGTATATGTTCTAAGAGTGATTTTTTAACTCGTTTTGATAATCTTTACATGTTCCGGAGTAAGCTAGAACTCTGGACGCCATTAGTCACAAATGTATTTAGAGCAGCCATAAGGGAAGTCCCGATCGATTCATGGAGAGAATCTGTTATAGTACCGATATACAAAAAAGGGGATAGGAATCTCCTGGCATGCTACCGCCCAATCTCACAGGAAGATGCAACAGTAAAAACACTAGGGCATGTTATACTGAAAAACTTGAAAAATGGTCCTTTAGAATTTTTCTTTTTTTTTTTTTATAAAGTACAATATGGGTTTTGCCTGGGTCTAGGGACCACCGAGCAAGCATTAAATGTATCCCTCATCAAGGGAAAGTACATCAAGGCCAGGAGAGGTGCCCTTTACATGGCTTTTTCTCCTGTGCCTTTGACTTGATAAATAGGGGAAACTATGGGAACCGATGGAACTTGCAGGAGTGGAACCCCCCTTGTGGAACCTTATTAGGTGCCTTTACTGGTGTACGTCAACCAGCATTCGCTATACCTAGCACGGAGAGCGTACACGTTCCATAATGAGGGCAAGAGGGGTACAACAAGGCTATATATGACCCCCATTTCAGTTTCTATTTTATATTAATGCTTTGGACACAGCCCTGGGCTCTTGTAGTAATGAAACCCTCAGAATTGGCTGTAATCCAGTCCCATCTTTACTTCATGCGATGACGTGGTTAAAATCGCCCAAACAGCAAATGATTTGCAAAAACGTTTAAACGGTTTTAATGCTTTCATGACCAATTAAAATCTTAAAGTGAATTATAAAAAATATTTTCTTTTAACTAGCGGTCCTAAAAACACAAAGTCCAGTTGCCAAGATCTGCCATTTTAACTATCTAGGTATTTTATTTGAAGCCGATATGACCTGGGGTAAATTAATAAATCAAAGAAATCAGAAAATGGTCATAGTCTGCGATTCGATCTTTACATTCACAAGAAAACTGGGCCACAAGCCTACAAAGGAGATGACCCAGCTGTACATGAGCAAATACCTTGCCGTAGGAACCTATGGAGCAGGTGTGTGGGGTTAGGAATCCCTGGAGAGACTGCAGGCAACTGAGAATACATTTATTTGTAGGCTTTTATCCATCCCAAATACACCTCTAGTTTCCTTTCGCACCTTGAATTGGCTAAGGGGTTTTTGGAAGAGGTGGTTAGAATGGGTCCACTTTTATTAAATATGGAGCATTCTTGAAGCAGGATTTTGTAGGTGTGTGTTGAAGGGCTGCTTACATTTATATAATAATAGCTCCATCCCATGGTTGGCCTATGTTAGGAATACTTTTTCTAACTTAGGCTTAAGAACACTTTTTGATTCTCCCGACAGTATTAGAACACAAACAAAAGCGTTAGTAAAGCGTACATTCCTCTACTTTTGAGAAGAGGCTCGAATGGTGAGAGTTTTAGACAATGTTTCAGTATTGAATTACATACCAATCTCTACCACTTCTGGAATGGAGCCCTTTAAAATTGATAGTAAATCCAGAACATAGATTTTACTAAACAAGGTTAAGATTAAATAGAATCCATTTCTTAAATGCTTGTCCTTGCACTGGATCTTAGTTTGCATCTATACCATGCTGACCATGAGATGCTTCTTCCACTCAAACCACTGCACGTTTTAGGCTAGTTTGCATTTTATACCACACTTTGAGAGTTCCCTTTTACACCCAATTTTATTTTCTGAGCATTTTACATTTTAACCAATAAGGGATGGATTTTTTAAAACGTTTATTTTCTCCAGAAATTTGTTTTGCTGTCCTTACTTATATTTCTGTTGCTATCAAAGTGAGAAGGAGATATGTTTTATGAAATTAGAAATTTTCTTAAACCTGTTGACAATGTATTTTATCCTATGCTTTTATGGCCAATTTTATGACCGAATAAAGATTACTGAAATGTGTTTTTTTAAAGTCATTTGGCCAGCATCTATACATACATGAAGTTAGATGCAGGGCCTGGTCTTCAGCTTTGGCCTGGCTCTGTGCACATCCCAACATGCGCCCAACCTCCGCTGTGCATGAGTCTTGGCTGTGTGAGTGGGTAATTGTCTGAGTCTGGCTTCAGTCCCTCATCCAACTCACTGTGCGCCTATACCCAATGCTCACATTTCAACTTATGCTGCGGGTGTTGACTGTGCCAACTCCTTGTGCCCAATTAATCTTGCACCCAAACCCCAATGCACACACCCTACTGCCAGGCTCTGTCCACAGTGTCCATGAGGGCGTTCAGTTCACATACCCAATTCAAGAAATTGTTCCTTGTACACAAGTTCCCACATGTTTGAGAGTCTTTCTACTTGCCCAACGTGATTACCTCACTGCCACCATTAAGATACCCGAGGTTGGCCATCCAAATCAAACCCTCAATTCATATCATTTCACATGTAACCTTTCACATGATCACCAGTGCAGAGCATTTTAAACACCTCCTTGTACTGTTACATAGAAACTCCAAGTACACTGAAGTGAGTAAAAAAGACTGTCAGCCCTATGAAGGTTCTTCACCAACTGTAATCGCATTGGATTCTTCCCAGTCTACTTCCAGAATGCTTTAAGTGCTCTTTTAATTTAAAGTTACTTTGAGACATCAATTCATACTGTTTACTGGTAGTCCTCCAATCCATGTTACTGGATAGAAGGCTTTTGAGAACAATGTTAACACACTCGGGACACCTCTTGCAAAAATACTGTACAGGCCTTTCAGTGCAAGAATCTCAGTTTGACCATTGGTGCTGACAAGCACAGGGAAGTTACACATCACTTACTACTATACTCATGTATAGCAAGTCCCTCACACCACAAAAGTAAAAACAAAGCGTTCTGCAAGTGTATTTCTCTACAAAACACTCCATATATTAAATGAAACATATCAGAAACTAAAACGCTATCGTATCCCATGGGTGTATTTTAAACGCTTGGATCGTCTGCTGGTTGACCTCTTCTGGGGATCCAAAGGGAAAAAAGTGAAGTTACATACTTTACAGAGAACATGGGAGCAGGGTGGGCTGGAGATACCCAGATTTACACACTATTATATGGCAACACAACTAAGCACGGGACACACTGGGAGAAGGGTCTGCTGGAGGGTACATATGGAGAGACCCCTCTCCCGGACCTCCTTATGATGGGATCAAAAGCCCCGGAGCACCTCCCTTACATTATTAGACAGGTGGCCACTATATGGGAATAATCAGTAAAAACAGTAATAAAAAGAGCGCCATATGCCCCAGTGGCCCCGCTGTGGGCAGTGGTACCGTTTAAAAACATGAGCCGCAACATGTCCACTGCTCGGTGGACGGCGGAATGCTGTGCCACTATGGGAGACTTGTATTTGGATCGACATTTCCTCACCAGAGAAGAGGCCAAGCAGTTGTTTGATCTCAGTCAAGGTCAATACCTCCAGTATGCCAAGATCTCGGTGACTGCGAGGGAGATATGGCCATCATTCCCGAGGAGCCACCCAGAGAGCTGCCACTCTTAGGACCCTGTTACAACAAACAATTGATGGATGGAATGCTGACAATGCAGACATTCTCCCCCAGTCAAGAGATCTGGGTTAAATCCATCGTTCTTTTGCCCACTACACCACCCCAGTTTAGACATGGCCATATGCAAATCAGTCTTGACCCTGTGCCTCATGGGAACAGTCCAGCCCGAACTGCCAAGCCATGTCTTCCCTGGACCGGAATCAAGCATCCTAGGACCGGTTTCTGGCTATCAGCCGTCATCAGCCAGGATAGCTTGACTCCAGTGGCGTAGTGAGCACGGCTCCCACGTCTGGGAATACCCATCCCACTTAGGGCGAAAAGCGTTACAACAAACAATTGATGGACGGAATGCTGACAATGCAGACATTCTCCCCCAGTCAAGAGATCTGGGTTAAATCCAGCGTTTTCGCCCTAAGTGGGATGGGTATTCCCAGACGTGGGACCCGTGCTCACTACGCCACTGGAGTCAAGCTATCCTGGCTGATGACGGCTGATAGCCAGAAACCGGTCCTAGGATGCTTGATTCCGGTCCATGGAAGACATGGCTTGGCAGTTCGGGCTGGACTGTTCCCATGAGGCACAGGGTCAAGACTGATTTGCATATGGCCATGTCTGAACTGGGGTGGTGTAGTGGGCAAAAGAACGATGGATTTAACCCAGATCTCTTGACTGGGGGAGAATGTATGCATTGTCAGCATTCCGTCCATCATTTGTTTGTTGTAACGCTTTTCGCCCTAAGTGGGATGGGTATTCCCAGACGTGGGACCCGTGCTCACTACGCCCCTGGAGTCCAGCTATCCTGGCTGATGACGGCTGATAGCCAGAAACCGGTCCTAGGATGCTTGATTCCGGTCCAGGGAAGACATGGCTTGGCAGTTCGGGCTGGACTGTTCCCATGAGGCACAGGGTCAAGACTGATTTGCATATGGCCATGTCTGAACTGGGGTGGTGTAGTGGGCAAAAGAACGATGGATTTAACCCAGATCTCTTGACTGGGGGAGAATGTATGCATTGTCAGCATTCAATCCACCATTTATTTGTTGTAACGCTTTTCGCCCTAAGTGGGATGGGTATTCCCAGACGTGGGACCCGTGCTCACTACGCCACTGGAGTCAAGCTATCCTGGCTGATGACGGCTGATAGCCAGAAACCAGTCCTAGGATGCTTGATTCCGGTCCAGGGAAGACATGGCTTGGCAGTTCGGGCTGGACTGTTCCCATTAGGCACAGGGTCAAGACTGATTTGCATATGGCCATGTCTGAACTGGGGTGGTGTAGTGGGCAAAAGAACGATGGATTTAACCCAGATCTCTTGACTGGGGGAGAATGTATGCATTGTCAGCATTCCGTCCATCATTTGTTTGTTGTAACGCTTTTCGCCCTAAGTGGGATGGGTATTCCCAGACGTAGGACCCGTGCTCACTACGCCACTGGAGTCAAGCTATCCTGGCTGATGACGGCTGATAGCCAGAAACCGGTCCTAGGATGCTTGATTCCGGTCCAGGGAAGACATGGCTTGGCAGTTCGGGCTGGACTGTTCCCATGAGGCACAGGGTCAAGACTGATTTGCATATGGCCATGTCTGAACTGGGGTGGTGTAGTGGGCAAAAGAACGATGGATTTAACCCAGATCTCTTGACTGGGGGAGAATGTATGCATTGTCAGCATTCCGTCCATCATTTGTTTGTTGTAACGCTTTTCGCCCTAAGTGGGATGGGTATTCCCAGACGTGGGACCCGTGCTCACTACGCCACTGGAGTCAAGCTATCCTGGCTGATGACGGCTGATAGCCAGAAACCGGTCCTAGGATGCTTGATTCCGGTCCAGGGAAGACATGGCTTGGCAGTTCGGGCTGGACTGTTCCCATGAGGCACAGGGTCAAGACTGATTTGCATATGGCCATGTCTGAACTGGGGTGGTGTAGTGGGCAAAAGAACGATGGATTTAACCCAGATCTCTTGACTGGGGGAGAATGTATGCATTGTCAGCATTCCGTCCATCATTTGTTTGTTGTAACGCTTTTCGCCCTAAGTGGGATGGGTATTCCCAGACGTGGGACCCGTGCGCACTACGCCACTGGAGTCAAGCTATCCTGGCTGATGACGGCTGATAGCCAGAAACCGGTCCTAGGATGCTTGATTCCGGTCCAGGGAAGACATGGCTTGGCAGTTCGGGCTGGACTGTTCCCATGAGGCACAGGGTCAAGACTGATTTGCATATGGCCATGTCTGAACTGGGGTGGTGTAGTGGGCAAAAGAACGATGGATTTAACCCAGATCTCTTGACTGGGGGAGAATGTATGCATTGTCAGCATTCCGTCCATCATTTGTTTGTTGTAACGCTTTTCGCCCTAAGTGGGATGGGTATTCCCAGACGTGGGACCCGTGCTCACTACGCCACTGGAGTCCAGCTATCCTGGCTGATGACGGCTGATAGCCAGAAACCGGTCCTAGGATGCTTGATTCCGGTCCAGGGAAGACATGGCTTGGCAGTTCGGGCTGGACTGTTCCCATGAGGCACAGGGTCAAGACTGATTTGCATATGGCCATGTCTGAACTGGGGTGGTGTAGTGGGCAAAAGAACGATGGATTTAACCCAGATCTCTTGACTGGGGGAGAATGTATGCATTGTCAGCATTCCGTCCATCATTTGTTTGTTGTAACGCTTTTCGCCCTAAGTGGGATGGGTATTCCCAGACGTGGGACCCGTGCGCACTACGCCACTGGAGTCAAGCTATCCTGGCTGATGACGGCTGATAGCCAGAAACCGGTCCTAGGATGCTTGATTCCGGTCCAGGGAAGACATGGCTTGGCAGTTCGGGCTGGACTGTTCCCATGAGGCACAGGGTCAAGACTGATTTGCATATGGCCATGTCTGAACTGGGGTGGTGTAGTGGGCAAAAGAACGATGGATTTAACCCAGATCTCTTGACTGGGGGAGAATGTATGCATTGTCAGCATTCCGTCCATCATTTGTTTGTTGTAACGCTTTTCGCCCTAAGTGGGATGGGTATTCCCAGACGTGGGACCCGTGCTCACTACGCCACTGGAGTCCAGCTATCCTGGCTGATGACGGCTGATAGCCAGAAACCGGTCCTAGGATGCTTGATTCCGGTCCAGGGAAGACATGGCTTGGCAGTTCGGGCTGGACTGTTCCCATGAGGCACAGGGTCAAGACTGATTTGCATATGGCCATGTCTGAACTGGGGTGGTGTAGTGGGCAAAAGAACGATGGATTTAACCCAGATCTCTTGACTGGGGGAGAATGTATGCATTGTCAGCATTCCGTCCATCATTTGTTTGTTGTAACGCTTTTCGCCCTAGGTGGGATGGGTATTCCCAGACGTGGGACCCGTGCTCACTACGCCACTGGAGTCAAGCTATCCTGGCTGATGACGGCTGATAGCCAGAAACCGGTCCTAGGATGCTTGATTCCGGTCCAGGGAAGACATGGCTTGGCAGTTCGGGCTGGACTGTTCCCATGAGGCACAGGGTCAAGACTGATTTGCATATGGCCATGTCTGAACTGGGGTGGTGTAGTGGGCAAAAGAACGATGGATTTAACCCAGATCTCTTGACTGGGGGAGAATGTATGCATTGTCAGCATTCCGTCCATCATTTGTTTGTTGTAACGCTTTTCGCCCTAAGTGGGATGGGTATTCCCAGACGTGGGACCCGTGCTCACTACGCCACTGGAGTCAAGCTATCCTGGCTGATGACGGCTGATAGCCAGAAACCGGACCTAGGATGCTTGATTCCGGTCCAGGGAAGACATGGCTTGGCAGTTCGGGCTGGACTGTTCCCATGAGGCACAGGGTCAAGACTGATTTGCATATGGCCATGTCTGAACTGGGGTGGTGTAGTGGGCAAAAGAACGATGGATTTAACCCAGATCTCTTGACTGGGGGAGAATGTATGCATTGTCAGCATTCCGTCCATCATTTGTTTGTTGTAACGCTTTTCGCCCTAAGTGGGATGGGTATTCCCAGACGTGGGACCCGTGCTCACTACGCCACTGGAGTCAAGCTATCCTGGCTGATGACGGCTGATAGCCAGAAACCGGTCCTAGGATGCTTGATTCCGGTCCAGGGAAGACATGGCTTGGCAGTTCGGGCTGGACTGTTCCCATGAGGCACAGGGTCAAGACTGATTTGCATATGGCCATGTCTGAACTGGGGTGGTGTAGTGGGCAAAAGAACGATGGATTTAACCCAGATCTCTTGACTGGGGGAGAATGTATGCATTGTCAGCATTCCGTCCATCATTTGTTTGTTGTAACGCTTTTCGCCCTAAGTGGGATGGGTATTCCCAGACGTGGGACCCGTGCTCACTACGCCACTGGAGTCAAGCTATCCTGGCTGATGACGGCTGATAGCCAGAAACCGGTCCTAGGATGCTTGATTCCGGTCCAGGGAAGACATGGCTTGGCAGTTCGGGCTGGACTGTTCCCATGAGGCACAGGGTCAAGACTGATTTGCATATGGCCTTGTCTGAACTGGGGTGGTGTAGTGGGCAAAAGAACGATGGATTTAACCCAGATCTCTTGACTGGGGGAGAATGTATGCATTGTCAGCATTCCGTCCATCATTTGTTTGTTGTAACTCTTAGGACCCTGGTCACGATGCTGGAGCCTGCAGATTGGTGTCACATCTATATAAGGCATTGAGGGAGGACCTAGCTGTGGACCCATTACTGGTGCAGGGCCGGTGGGGCGACCTACTTGAAGATCCCCTGACAGAGGCGAATGGGGAAGGGTACACGCCGAGGTTAAACTGACCAGCTCGAATGTAAGATTTAGGCTTACTTAATATAATATAGTGCATCAATTATACCCGGATAAGCCCTCACATTACCCCAGATGTGGTTCAGCGGACGCTAAGTTCCTACATATGACCTGGGACTGCCCATGGGTGACCCCCTTCTGGGAGGCGGTTTTGGTCCACTTGAAACATGTCACGGGGTGGTCGATTCAGCACTCCAGCCGCCAGGTGCTCTTAGGGCTTATACCAAGGCCCAAGGGAAAAAAGCTTACGAGGCGATTCTTGCAGCTGGGGTTAGTGTTGGCCAAGAGACGGATAGCAATTAGCTGGATGAGTGCGCAGCCTCCTACAATGAAAAACTGGACTAAAGATCTGGTGGAGTGGGCTACGGCAAAGTTGATTCTCATGAGACGGGTCCGGATGGACGGGAAATTAGAAGATGATGCGAGAGCATGATGCGAGAGCATGGCAGGGTATGATAACTGAGGAGGAGAAAGTGAGTTCCCTCTCACATAGATTGTACAACAGGACTTGGACGACCTGTATACTGTATAGATTGCCGCGGGCCAGTGGTTAGGCTATAGGAACGGGAACCAAAATCAATTCTGAGGCATATGTTTAACGGGTGGCGTATACCTAGGTGACCCAAGAAGGGGGGGGGGGGGGGTTCACAGGTTAATTAGCTCCATATTCCAATGTAGCAGGAAATGTGCAGCACAGGATGTACGCTCCACTGCGATCCTTACACACGGTAGGGGAGGTTGATTCCTTCTCATTTTCTTTTTTAATCAACCAGTCTCTGAAACAATATCTAGCCAGGCTCACATCTTTGTGATTCTGTTAGATGCATGACCTGTTAACATTTACATCTTTGGTTACAGAGTACTGCTGCACAGAGAAGAAAGAGATAACTAACAATCCATTACGCACAAGAAAACATGCATATAAATTGTTTGTAAAACGGCTTACAAAATCAGATATTTAATCAGGCCAATTTTTTAACTTGATGACACTATCCATAAAACCCTAGATTCATTTTAACCTCTTTAGTTTGTATGTATTAAATTATATATTACTCTATGTTTCCAGTAGTCTATAACAAACACGATCTCGTTTTCTTTTTCAAACACATCTGACCTGTTATGTCATTTTAGTGGTCTACCACCATGCTACTACATGGCTTGAAATCAACATAGGGAAATGTTTAACATATGTATTGAAAGTTGTTTCTGAGATTGCCTTTACATAAACAACGATAGGTCACATAAGTATGTGTAAGAAACTCAACTTTTCAGTTTCATTTTAATTCGCAATGTGTTTTGTTTTTCTGTCTACACAAATTATTTTATATATATATGTATATATACACACACACACACACACACAGTCACCCACATATTAATCATGTTTGTTTGCACAAAATGCAGTAGTATAAAAAAACATATTTCACAGTGATCCGTGACATTTCACAGTTATCTGTAACATACGGATTTTATCATCATGATGACAGCCCCAAAACCACTTTTCAGAGCTTTACCACTGTCAGGGCTACTAAAATTAACCTGTGAGGAGTACCAAGTAATGGAGCAAGGATTTCCTAATAATGCGACAAAAAGGCAAATTATACACATTCGGCAAAAACTGCAAATTATGCAGCACAATCTAAGAGTACTAGCTTGATCCATTTTAGCTTGAAAACTGTGTGAAATATGAAAAATTATGCAGCAAATTATGTGTTTCAAATGCAGTAAATCCATAATTTTATTGTAAATGCTACGACCACAGAATTTTTTAGCCCTCACGGTTGTGCACTATATTATCAACAATGTATTCATGAAAGGTAAACCTAAATAGTCTTATTGCAGTAATTGCTTATTGCTAGCTGCATTACACGGTTACCCGCTGTGTGTGCTCTCAAGGAAACTAATTCATGCCTTTACTCCAGTTTCTTTGTGGTAGACTAAATTAATAGGTGCTAGATGATCATTAGTTGGGGGGTTGGAAAAATGCAGCTAGATGAGCTAGAGAAGACTGGGCTGCAGTGGTATGCCTTTCAAAGGAGAGGTAGTGATCTTTAAAATAAGGTGTGGGCAATTTGCAGAAGTACTACAAGAGATTAAAGCAAACTTGCGCGTGACAGCGTAGGTTGTGCTCAGAGAAAGGAGGTATGAGGAGGATGGAAACTGGGGAAAAAGTCATTGGAAAAAATGATAGGTAATAACTGGAAGTTTTAATTCAAGGTCAGTTTCAAAGCAGGGGTTTAGGAACATACGGGAAGATTTTTGAGATAGCATGGATCTGAGGTTGCAAAGTCATAGGGAGAAACAACATTATTTGCATTTAAAATAGCGTTATACTAGGTACTTTTGATAGCCACTAGAATCTGGCGAACAGTCTGCTAGGCTACTGTTATACCACCACTTCAGCAAGGATATCTGGGCAGCTGATCAGCTCAGTAATTGAAGCATAAATGGCTGGGCGCATATTAAGAGACTTTTAAGAGCTGTAGGCTGTCTTCAAATGAGGCAACCTCACATCATAGCAACATGAGAGACACTACAGTACAAATAATGAAACTAGTGAAAGGAAATAGTGCAAATACTGGTGCTGATGCCATCTAATGTTCACCCTTATATGTTTATCTCAGTGTTAATTCGAGAAGCAAAGTGGAATCCATTTGGATGCACTTAGTTTAGCATAGCACAGGATTTTTTTTTGGGGGGGGGGGGAAGAGGCTGTGATGGTAGTGCCCTCAAAAGTAGAGGTGTACTGCCTGCATTCAAAGAGGATGGAGAAAAGATTACTTTTAGAATTTCCATGAGGACTTTTGTTATCAAAGGGCTGTGGATCAGTTTTCCCTGCGCACTACCGTTTGGTGGATGTAGCTTCCGTTATTCAAAGTGAGGAGGTGTCTTGGTCAAGAATTGGAGCAGCACTGTGGAAGTCCTGAAGGATATGGTAATTGTGTTCCCTATCCTGGGTGCATTGATCTAAAATACCTGCTGCATTGTTTTTTCTTTTTCACACTTCTTAATCTGCAGTCTGATGGGGTCCTGGCTTGGGAGTGCAGAGAATGACCAAAGATGGTGAGCTTGCCTGCAAGATAAGTGGGGGTGCTGGTCATGGAGGCTTTATAAATGATGCAGCTGAGTCTGAAGATGGTGGTGGCTGACAAGGGTAACCTGGATGAGAAATGTGTGGCATGTACTCTGCTTGTTAGCAGCACCAGTGTGTAATTTGAAGGCCATAGAGCAGGGTGTTACCACCATCCAGTTGCAAGAGTATGAGGGCTTGAATAGCAGTTCTGAAGTCGCTTTCAAGTAGAAGCTGTTTCCCTTTCTTTAGAATAGATATCAGGTACCAGCCCATTTGTTTTTTTGGCAATGTGTTCTTTGAGGCTGGGATTGGTGTCTAGGGTGAATTCAAAGTGACTTGGAATTCAGTGAAAGTTGGTGTTCAAAGCTGTCAAGGTTCATGTCATTAAGCCAGGTTCGTCTTACTCAGTTTTAAAGACAATGGTGGTACTTAATTCAACTCTCTAAAAAGCTCAAAAATGTCAAACACCTTCTTTAAAAAATTCCTCTAAACTGGCTGAGCAAGTAGCATTACTAATGTATATTTCTATAGATTGGAAGGTAGTTGGTGGTGTTTCAAATAAGCTGTCTTCATTAGATAACCCACTAGAGTCTGCATCAAACAAGGAAGGCCAAAACCTCACTAAGGGTAGATTATTTAACTCATTTGATATTTTCTGCCAAAACAGTTTATCAGCTACAAAAAAACTAACTCAGGTCAAAAAGGTTCAACTCATACATAGTCATTGGGATAAAGACTAACAATCAATCAAAGTAATAGTAGTAACATCTCAAGTTCAAATCTTATGAAGAGCAACATTAATATTTATACCAGAAATGTAACTTCATCTATTCATTTTGATTTGATAGCATGCAAACTTTTAAATATGAGGTGTTCTCTGAGCACTAATATTTTACTGACTACTTATGTAAATTAACTGACAGCAACATTACTGACACGACTTGCAACAATAATCAAAATACCAGATGCATACAACCCTTACATGATACTAACAAAAAAGCTGAACCTTTTTTCAATCTCAGAGCTGGATTTCAACAGTATGAGAAAAAGCAGTTTGAAAAAGTTAAAAAAAAAAGCTAAACATAGCCCTATAGAAAGATAAAGGATCTGTAAAGAGCATTCTTCTAGGCTTTTCCCAATTTTTTAACGCCAAACACAAAATATACAGTGTTTAATTAACACAAATGCTGATAGTGAAAAATTGTGACTAAGTGATAGCTCATCTAGCGAAGAGCACATAAATACACAATCAAATATGATGGAATCCTCAAATTTAAGAGATAAAGGCTCAGATTACTCGATCACGACTGCCAATTAATTTTAACATCATAACGACAGTTGCAATAAAGAACTTAAATGAGATTTGCTATTCCAAGGTATCAGAGTGCTCTTAATTTAGCAAGTGCCTTAACTCAGTCTACTGAAACACTTCACACTACCAAAGGTCTCTCTGTGTTCCATTCTTCTGAAAATAATCTGTTATTAGAAAAATTTCAACTAATTAAAAGAGTGTAATCTGACATGCAAAATCAGGTTATAATTTTTCGTCAAAAAGTAAGTATCCAACCCAAACGAAATATCAAAAAACCTCAGGTAGTGGCCTAATTTATTCTAAATCCAGTGGTTTGCTACTACCATTAGTGGGAGCACAACCTTTGTTAAATTCCCCTCACACACTCTAATAGTGTCATGCTTCATCATAGGGTCACCCTGGCTCCTAATGGCCAGGGTGGGCTCAACTGTTTTCCAGTGAGCTCTTGTGAGAAAGAGGCAGGGGGGTTTTAAAGATTAAGAAACCACCAACGCCTCCAGGTATCCCTTTAATATGGAGGGGCAGTGGTTATTAAAAGAAGAATACAGGTTTCTTTAGGATTCAATGGTCCTATGACCCTATGTATGCCAACATGGTTCAGCCACTCTGGGGCCCTATGGGTCCATGGTTTTCATCAGGGCACAGGTGAATTTTATGTCCCTCCCTACGGTATACAATCAAAACAATAATCCGAAAAGTATTCAAATTATCAAGAGAACATCTATTGGATATACTTATCCTAATTTGTGCATTCTTAGATCATGGTATCCAACCTAAAGATAAAAGATAAAAACTTTTTACCATGCATTTTGCTCATTATTTGACTCAATAGAACAAACTTAGTGCCACTATATTATAACTTTGAAAATAGAGCGCAAATGTTCAATAGTCTCACATGCGCATCGCATATTCATAATGCAGACAGTATTAATATTTGTAATGTGCTTTAATCTCAACCCCATACATAGAAATCTCACCCACTTTCCGGGTCCAAAAAGGGATAAAAATCACGGTAACTCCATATAAGTATACATGCACCCATATTGCTTCTGAATGCATAGATCACGACACATAAACAAAACATATACCTAACCGGACTCGTAACGTCACACTCTCACTAATGGTGCCAGAAAGTGTGCATATATATGTGTTTTCAAGTGCAGCCCCGTGTGTAAGCATACTTATGTGCAAGTGCCTACCGGAACACGGAGGACTGCATGCTTCTCGTGGGGACTGAGAAGGAGGGGCCGATCTTGTAGTCAAGCACTACAATAAAAAATGATTAGATGAAGTAAGCATATCAATATATACCGGCGGGGCGTGGAGTAAAAGAGATCAACAAGTCCTCCATATCGCTCGTAAAATCATACCTCCCGCCATCCTAATCCTTAAGCACTTACTTCATCAAAGATCCGGTCCCCCTTTATCACCTAATCGGTTCCGACCCCCCAGCATGAGTGAAGGAATAGTGGTAACCCGCGAGTTTTAAAGCAGTATCAGAGATGATAACTCCTCTCAGGTGTGTGCCATTCCGATTGGCCTGCGCACCCTGATGTAGTCATATCCTGAATAGGAGGAAAGGCCGGTAACAACTCCATATATATGGGAATCGTAGTCTATCTTCCGATGAAGTTCGGAAGTGATCTAATTAGGCCAAATGACAACAATGCCGTAACGGCCGCTAGGACAGTCAGAAAAACTACAGCGCCATCTTTAAAGTCCCGGGAATTGTAGTAAACGCTTCTGTCTGAAGCGTGTATGGGAGGTATAAGCATCCCTATGTTATTCTCATTATCGGAATCTCTCTCATTAGTCTGATATTTCAATATTCCCGCTCTCAGATTGGAAAAAACTCTTATTTTACTTTATTTAGTCTGGGGACCTTTTAATATTTGTTTTGATTTGAGATCTATGCCTCATTTGGTAACAGATATAGTTATTATCATGTTAAATTTTCCCAGATCAGTAGTGTGTTTTTGTGGGTTACGCATGCCTTGCTATGTCTATTCCTGCTACTAGGTGGAGTCATAAATCTATGCCACTGTCTCACCCCGCTCTGTTGATTGGACAATGCAACATAGAATGCCGGGAGAGTACATTATGAATTATGACATGAGGACATGATCAATAAAGATGCTTCCCAAACAAAATGTTCTCCGGGGTGAATGATCCTACCCTCTCTTTTTTATATATAACCCAGACTCTTCAATTGTGGGGGATGAAAAGGTCCTCTAGTCGGATGATAAAGGGACAGTTTTATGACCTTCCCAGAAGGCCCCATGGGATGGAGTCTTTCACGCCATTTTCATATGTTTTAAGTGAGTATATCTATCTCTGTTCTTTCATTAGAAATCTTCTAGAAAGGTTCAGACCACCCTTCATCCTTTCAATGACTGTCCATTGTAAATCATTGTCTGTATGCTGATATTCAAGGTAATGTGCAGTCAATCTTGTCGCATTAATTCCCCTGCGGATCGTGCTTCGATGTTCCCCAATCCGAATCTTGATCTTTCTTGTAGTCATTCCGATAATTTTTCTCCAGCTTTCCCAGTTGTGCTTCAATATTTTAAAGGTCCTGAAGCAAATATATCTAATGAAGTTGGCAATTCAAAAAACACCTTACCACCCTGAGACTGAAAAACAACCAGCAGTAAATACTCACTCAGGAGGAGACAGGATTAACATATGACTAATAGGAAAAGAGTATCAGGATTCCTGACTAGCGCATTGTAGACAAGCACACTTCCTTGGACAATATTCAAATGTGTTCCTGAAACATAGCCAGTGCAGCAAAACAACCAAGGAATAATCATCCAAAATGTATCTATTTCCTTACATCTTGCCACAACAATTGTCTCTAAGAAACATGGAACATTTCTAGTTGTTTCATTGCTAACTATTCTACCTTTGAAACACTGATTAAAAGTACAATAAAAAGACCTACGGCGGAGAGGGTACTCCACTGCAACTATAATGGAATACTCTTCTCCACCAAAATGAAGGCGCACTCACCTCCTTTAGAGTTGGGCAGGCCTTTAGTATGTCTCATCACTGACCTATTCCTCCCACAGCCCAATGGTGTAAAAGCCTTCAAAGGTTTGTCATGTGTCCATCTTGAAGGAACTTGTCAAAGCGGGAAACGTAGAACAGCTTTTGCGCATGTTGAAGTAGTTGCTGAGGAGCAGAAACGTAAGGTCCCCTAGACATCGTCTGTTAAAAAACAGCAAGAATACAACAGACAGACATCTTCGTAGCAGGCAGCAAGCACATTCTGACATGGACTGTTTTAACATTCCCTTACAAACACTTTGAAAAATAAAAACATTTTTAAACATTTTGTTAGCCTTAAAGCACATTCATCCATGCCCAATCTCCCATTCTGACTCATAAGTGTCTTAGCCTCCTTAGTCTTTCTGAGACCATCATGTCCTATCAGTGTTTTGGAGTCATGTTCCCTTAACTTTAATTTATTCCTACTTTCATCAGGAATGTTAATTATTTTTCTTTTATGTCTCCTCTGATCTGTTCCGGAGGGACCAGACTGGTCTGAATTCTGATCACCTGCTGACTAGTAACAATCCTTATACCTCTGCGTGGTACCCTTAACCACATCTGCTGTTTCAGCCGTAGACACATCACTCCAGCTGACACTGTTGACTATTAGACACATCACCCCAGCACACACTACTGACTAATTGGCTCATCAGTCTCCACTACACCTGAACAAACCACTACCCAGTTAAGGGTGGAAAGGCGCTAGGCCTAGGGCTCCAGTGGATCCATACCCTGTCCCAACCCTCATGAGTCTTTGGCCCAAAGCAGGGTAAAAGAAGCAGTTACATGGCTTGAGCTGAAGTGTTTTTCTTGCAGCCCACCTTACGTGAAACTTGCAGGGCTGAAAAGAGCAGCACAAAATGTGTGTCACCACTCACCTTGTTGTCTTGGAAAGTTAATTAGGTTATGTCAAAAATTCTTATAAAGCACACTGCAATCTAAAAAGGTATAATGGTGCTAAGTATGTTATGGACAACATATTGAGTAGAACACAGGGTCTTAAAGGCTTTTCGAAAAGGCAGTACCTTTTGCATAAGTGACAAGGAAGGAGGCAAATAATTCAAAAGCTGGGCTGCTTTAACTAAAAAGGCCTTGCTCCCCAATCTTACACCACAAAACAATGACCAAGTCAGCATTAGATTATCGTGACTTCCGAAATGGAGACTAATGGTGAACCTTGCAGGCAGCAAGGGACCCAGCCATGAAGAGCGCAATGAACCAGGCAAAAAGATTTAAAGCTGACCAATTTGGAGATCTGGAGCTAGTGAAAGACATTCAAAGCAGAAGATAACTGAACCCAGTAAGGCCAGTCTTGAGGCAATGTTCTGAATTTTCCGAAACACCAGAAGAAGATGGAAGAAATAAAGAATTACAATAGTCCAGTTGACTAAGAAGTGTCGCTGGAACCACTAAAGGCAAGACTTTTTACATCAGAAAGGAAAGAATTTTGCACTGCAGACACACAAAAGAAAAACATGAGGTAGACAAATGGTTATCTTGACAACTCAACAACAGCTTATCGTCATAATGAGAACCCAAGTTGTGTACTGCAACTGGTGGAGCTGAAATAGCTACTAAAGAGACAGGCCAAAAAACCTTGGGAAGGGTGGAAGGAATGTCATAGCCAGGAAATAATAGGACCTCGGTCGTGTCTGCATTACATTTTAAAGAGCTGTCAGTCATCCAGGAGGTGACAGACACCATGCAGCCTTGAAATACCACACAGGGATCAGAAACACAATTACCTACAGAAATGAAAATCTGTCATTAGCATAATTTCTCAAAATCAACACCAAAAGAATAAATTAATTGGGCCAAAGGAAGAACATCAATAGTAAAAACATGGTGAAGTGAAATGTTCAGTAAATTTGCTACAGCTGATCAAGAGGGGTTCCTTAATGCCGCTAGCTGGACACGGATACGTCAGAGCGGACTTGTCTTTAAAAAAACTGTGTGTGCTGGTCTGATGTCAGTAGTCAGCCGATGACTTGATGGACAGGCTCCCTCAAAAGTGCTGAAGCTACCGGTCTGCCAGAAGTAAGCTGCAAATGGGGGGCGAGATGTGAACTCAACACACCCATGGTGGTGCATCACCCATATCGGCACCTTGCAGCCAATTCCTGAATCTCAAGAGTGGAATTGAACATAAAAATCAGAAGCCATAGGAACTCGAGGAGTTGCGTCCTCCTGGCCGTGAAAGCGATGAGGGGTTAAGGGCTTATTAAGCAGCGAATGTAATCGCGAGCGCGCGCTGTAAGGGTGCCCGACGAGTGCGCCTTGGTGCGTGCACTGTAAGTGGGCCCGCGAGCGATGCGCTTAATGAGGAAGAGATAGGAAAGCCAGACGGCAGCTGTGCGCATAACCGCACGCCGAGCTGCAAGCTTTAGGCCACAAGCAAAAGCATGTGGTCGGACGTTTTAAAGCCCACTTACTAAATGTCTCGCCAGAGCAGCGCATGTGCTGGCTCAGGCGAGACCTAAACAGTGGGCCAAAGTGAGGAGCCCTATGAGACTCCTGCTGGAACGATTTAAACCCAGAACGAAAAGGGGGGCAATGGACGGCCTAAAATCGGTAGCAGAGATAAGACTTGATCCATTGAATGACCGATCCTTGAATACCAATGTGTATCTGCTACAGAAGCTTACTAAAAATAAGACTACTAGCAAACCTTTAGTTTAAAGAGATTGAAACTATAATTGACATTTATTACATTTACCAGTAGTAATCACTGGAGATTTAAATACTAATGTGCTACAAAACCTACTAGGCTAGCACAGGAGACCTCACTTGATTCTCTCTATGAAATTCCAGACATGCAATTTACTACACAAAAATCATAACAGACTCTGAAACTCATTCACTCTTTCTTTTTTATCATGGGCTTTCAATCATCTCTTAAGAGCAGAATGAATCATGATCAACCAGCACACTTAACATACCAATCATTAGCTCTCAGTACAACAATTGATTATGCTCTCTTACTTTCAGCCAATTTTTACATATGATAACACTTCTCAAAAACAGAAAGAACCGAAAGGGATCATCAACATATCAACCTTAAATTGAAAAATAAGATGCTTCACAAAATCTTTAACTATCATAAAAGACTCCATTACTCTTATTAAATCTAAAAAGTTAATCTGGAATTAAGATCTATCAAATAAAATAGAACACTTATGACACCAAGATTTTATCCATATATTTATACAGGCATTAAATAATAGCAGTTCAACTGTAGGCATTTGGATACATATTTGGGACACTTTTCTTACAGAATTGTTACATTTTCTATCAAGTATTCACAAAGGAAATAAAGTGCAACCTAATCAGCATAATAATAATAAATACAAAGCAAGATTCGACACACAGCGAAGGATCTACAGAAAAACTATGAGGAATGTTCTGAAATTACCACCATACGAACTTAGAGACAATCAGATATTTGAAAAACCTTTCAGAGAAAGAATAAGGCACCAATTATCCGGGTTCAAACAAAAAGCAGCTTGGGATGAAATATATGACTTAATTAACTCAAGCGATTTCCATACTTTGTCTTGGTATAGCAAATTATAAAAAGACATTATTACTTCACTTCCCATGAACATAGGGAAAATGTGATAAGTAACCTATATGCATCAAGTGATTCCTCTATTTTCAGTGTGATCTGCGAGGAAGCATTAACAATCTCCCAATCTCACGATTTGACAATAAACGGTTGTAAATCCTCACTCTTTCAAGAATCAAACTGGATCTCAATGGCAGCATCTGAGATGAACCCTAGTTGCCTGGAGTACTATTTTAACCACCACATACCTAGCTAAATGTTTCCTAATTGATCAAATACCTCTTCTCATGGAAAGGTTACCAACATACAATCTACTTATAAGAGAGCGCTGAAATCATGACTTAACAGTTATGATTTATTTGCTTTATTGGATTCTAATGGAAAAATGGGAAATCGAAAACAAACATAATACATTTTTCCCAAACCGGATTCAGAACACACTGTTCCACCATAGGCAATTTTATAGCTCTAACCATTATGGAAAATTGAGAAACCAGGAACAAGGATAGGAAACATTTTGCCTGTTACATTGATCACTCAACAATTATTGATAAAGCTATCAAGAAATAATCAACTTTGGCATAAAATGTACACATGTGGCATTCACTGCACCTTATTATACTTCATTATGGAGTTATGAAGTTACAAAAAGATACGTAGGTGCAAGTCAAATTATCCGATGACAGTGGTCTTATTCCAAAATATGAACTTCAAATGGTTCAAAACAAGGCTGTATCTTTGCCCTTAATTTGGACAGGAAAAGATCAGTCACCTTGCAAACATGGGCGACTTGTTTATTCTCTAACTGACACAAGCAGGTCTACAAAGACAGCTAAACAGTCTAAATGATGATAATAAGAAATGGATTAACAGTCAACCGTTCGCCAATATTATAATTATTTATGTAATTTGGTTGTCAGAATGTAGAATTTTATTGGACATTAGGGAACCAGTTAATTAAACTATCCATATCTTGGTGTAGTTTCCCATAATAAATTAAATTGGGAAAACCACACCTTGAATGTGGACGCAAAAGGCAAAGAGATCACAATTATCCTAAAATGTTTTTTTCCAGGAACTATAGAAGAACAACAATCAGACCTACCGTCACCACAGCTAACACCAAATGAGTTCCCCTCTATTATATGGTTCTCTGTCTTTAAATGCATACAGTAGCTATAGTCTGGAAAAACTATTTGCAAGAAACATCAGTTAATTATGAAATGTTAGAACCTCAGCTCCCCCATTGTCAGTTGAGATTAGAATTGTGTCTTACTTTCCGACTGCCATTTACGACATTTCCCTAATTTCTTTTGTGACTGTATGACAGCAAATGATAATGCACAAAAATCTGATTTACAAAGAAGCTTTAATCACCATTTTCACTGCACAGTTGCAATTCAAAACACGCAAATTAAAAACATTTATGACCACCTCAATGGCGACATTTGCTATGAACAGATTACAACTAAGTCCTTAGTAAGAAACTCCATAAAAGGCATACACTATATGAACAATTTACTTTAATCCTCAACTCATCCAGAAAAGAAAACATTTAAAAACAGTAAAACAATCAATTACCTTCATCCCATCCCACCTCTCCCTGACTCATCCCAAAACTTTCTAACTACTATAAACTCCCAAACATCCCTCTCCTTTTTATCCAATTTATCCAACTAACAGGCGCACATATTCCTTTCTCACATTAACAACTCACAACTTCACTTTTCTAATGCACATCCATTATTTGATCCCTGCTCAAAACATTTTTAAACACATGACAACTAAAGAGCACAAACTTACACTTTCCACAACTAATCCACAAGGAACAAGAAAACACATATTACTAATCTACTCACTATTTCATTATAATCGTGGGTTCCTGAGAAGTGTGCTACTCGTTACAAAGCGCCTCACCGCCTTGTCAGGGGTAGTAAGCTCTATGTAAATTCAATTTACAATTACAATTTACAACTTATACAAATTCAATTTATGTCCAACATACTTAAACCATGAAAATACATGGGTACTTACAGTTTAACATAGAGGCAAAAAAAAGGAAATCCTTTTTAAGGGTGCAACTATTGTATATTCTGATTCTTGAGATTGAAGGTGCATGGAAGAAGACAGCTAGTGATCAGAGGAAAAGCTGTCTAAATGGTAAAACAATAGTAATTATATTGTGTCAGTGTCCTACTGTCCTAAGTTACTTGACTTAGCTAAGAAATAATTCGTTCAGAACTTTCGGCATTGGATCAATTAAGGAGGCTTGCAATTTCGTTTTTAAATGTCCTTTGAACAAATGTATAGGCTGTCTTATGAAATAGTAGTGTGACCTGGTTTTCATTCAATTTTGTACTTTTTCAAAATAATTGTATATATATGAAACTTTGATTTGCGCACTAGGCCACTTGGCCAACTACCTTCTTGTGATTTTTTTGCCCTAGTCTGGTTGCAGAAGTTGTTACCTTGTCACTTGACCGCAAAAAAATTTTTGGCCAGGCTGCGCTGAACTTTATCTCTGGAGCCACTTGGCTATTAATGTGATTACCATATGTCTGCGTCACATGAAAGAAATTCACCGCAATATGTTATTGGCCAGGCTGCGCAGAACTTTATCTCTGGAGCCACTTGGCTATTAATGCGATTACCATATGTCTCTTTCACATGAAATTTATTGTCAATGTGTTGCTAGAGTTCTTATTACCATTTCATTGTTTCACTCATAAAGAAGAGAATGTGTAAATTTTATGCATATCATGAATTACTACACTTAGGGCCAGATGTACGACCATTGATGTTTGCGACTCGCAAATTGCGAGTCGCAATTTGCGAGCCGCAAACATCAATGTACAACAGTGTCAGAGACACTGTTTGCGATTCCCAATGGTGTCCCAAATTGCGTGCCTCGTGCATATTAATAAGGCTGTCACAATTTGCGACACCATTTGGAATAGCTGGCACTCCCAGGGATGGTGGCCTGCTGGGGTCAGCAGACCACCATGTCTGGGACTGCTTTGTCAATAAAGCAGCTTTTTTTCAAATGCGGCCTGTTTTCCTTAAAGGCAAACAGGATGCATTTTAAAAAAAATAAATAATGAAACGTTTTTGTTTAATTTTTTAGGGGCAGGTAGTGGTCCCTGGGAATGGTTTACCACCCTCTTGATGAAGGTGGTAAACTACGAGTGTTTTGCGACCGCATTTGCGGTTCAGAGTCACTATTAGGGTGGGACGCCATTGGAACGCCCCTTCTTATAGAGAGTCTCTAACCCTATTTTGCTAGTCGCTATTATATTAGCGACTCGCAAAATAGGGTTGGTACATTGTGCTACCGAATTTTGCGGTCGCAAAAAGGCAAAATGCCCCTCTGCGTCCACAAAACACGGTCGCACACCTGGCCTTCACAGTCTGTTTTCACATTTCCACTGTATCAGACGACATTGTGTTTTTTTTCTATGCTTATCACCCTGGAGGTTATTTCTATGGATGATTAGGCACAATTGGTAACTGGCTGTGACAAAGACCTTCTCAGGTCGAAACACGTTGCCGCAATAAATTTCTTTGATTGAAGAACACTGTGTGCAGTCCTGCGCTGTCCTTTGGAAGTTTGGGAGGCGTGTCTGTTGATATATATATATATATATATATAAAAAACCACAAGCATGAAATATAAGCTTCAACCATAAATGAATGCACTCGCAGGTATGAATGTTCAGCAGATATTTACTGTGCTAGCCTCCAAACACCGACAGACGCGTTTCGGCACGTCGCCTTCGTCAATGTCAGTTACAACACTGTCAAAATCGCCATATTAAACAAACATTGACACTTGCCGGTCCATAAATTCATGGACAGTAAAGATGGCCATGAAATGCCCCAACTTCATTACTTCACAATGGCGGCCATCTTAAAACATGTGAAAGAGAACTCAACTTAATATACAGTAATTAGTGCCATGTTGCCAGCGGTTTATCCGACATTTACCAAGTGAAAGTTTTCACATATTTTCATTATTCATTCAAAATCAGAATTATAAAACAGTGCCATGGAAATAACCAAATTGTCTCTTACGTAAAATGAGGATTAATTCCATCTCTTCATTATAGAGAATAGTTAACTAATATTAACAGTGGTTATTCAAAATAGAGCCCTGAATGGGCAATGAGAGGAATTCAGCTGCAGCGAAAACAAATCAACAAGAGTTCATACAAAGATAAGTCATCCAGTGCTCATTCATCTAAGCCTGGATGCAGTTACAAAGTATATACAAACAAATATAGTTCCCATTTTTCGCACCCAAGTTTCAAATAGCAAGAAAAATATAAGTAAATCACCCTAGTTTAAGGGAGAGATCCACACTTCTACCTAGGTAAGCACCGTATCAACTGTGTGTCCATACGAACCTATATTTCATGCTTGTGGTTCTCTATATTGCGGCTCACCACCGCAGGAGTTTTGCACCCGGTGCGTGTGGTGCGGCGGCGGTGACTACTAAAGTTTGGAGAATATATATACACACATAAATACCAAAAGCCAGTCAACTGAAAAACAGAAAGATGCCATTCACACAAGGCAGTGTTTGGATGAAAGGATCCAAAATTTTATTTGCGGCAACCCTTCATGAAGCAAACTGTCGGATCCTTCCATTCAAACCATGTCTTGTCCGAACGGCACCTTCCAGCTTTTCGGTTGACTGGCTGTTGATATACTTTGGGGCAAGGTTTTTTCTGTTTAGGAGCTTTTTGACACTGACACACAGAGACACATAGAGACACACACAGAGACAGAGAGACAGAGAGACAGAGAGAGAGAGAGAGAGAGAGAGAGAGAGAGAGAGAGAGAGAGAGAGAGAGAGAGAGAGAGAGGTTAGGACCCCATTTCCATAGGACTTTTTTAAAGAAAATTTGCTTACAACTTTCATGTCGTTTGAAGAATCTTCACAAAACTTTCTAAAACAAAGTCTCATCCACCTCAGCTCTTTCCTGGAAAGTTTTCAGTTATCTGTAAAGGAGGGAGCCCAAAAACGCATTTTCCTCATGCAATGTTCCATAGGAAAATTGAACAGCAATACCGCAAAAAGTTTTTTTTGTTATTTGGTGTAAATTTGTTCAGTAGTTTTTGAGAAATTAAGGTTGCCAGCACATCAATATGGATGTGGCAGTAAACATTTTAGGACTTGGGGACTCAGTCCCTTTTACTGTAAAAAAACGAAAACAAAAAGCTTATTTGGAGGGGGAGCAGGGTAGGGGGACCCTGTGCTCTTGGGCCCACACCTCCTTGGCCAAAATTATTGTTATTTTTTTAAATGATCGGTACTGTGGATCTGGAGATGATCTGTGGTGCTGTTTAAAAAAACCCAAAAAAACGGTCTACTGTGCTTTTAAAAAATAAGCCCCACAGGGTGGGCAAGGGGTGGTCGGGCATTTAATTCACATTGGGGAGGGGGGCATGCGCTCTCCTCCCTGTTTTTTTTCGTCTTAACTAAATTTGTGCTATTTTGATGCACTGTAGTTGGTATAAATCTATAAAATAAAGTAATACCTCACTTTGAAAGGTGTTTCAGAAAGTGAACATGGCTAACACAGCAAAAAGTGTCATGTTGAAAAAGTGTCAGTGACCTAATTAAGTATATGCTTCAGGACAAGCCCATATCTCCAATCTTCCCGCATTTACTTCACTGCCAAAGACCACATTTGAGAGATCATCTCTGGGCTAACTTTAAACAAAATCAATTATATTGAAGGTTTGGAAGTTGGATGTAGTTCTGTAGTTGAAAATTGGATCTTAGCTCTGTCTTTTGTTTCCAAACAACAGACCATGTGGTTTAAAGAAAGTGACATGAATTATAAATATGAAGGAATTTAATGTATTCAACTAAATATGTGGTTAGAGCTGGCAGACAAGAACTCTTTTTTGCTTTTCCTCTTTCTTTCCTTTTTCATTGTCTGGTGTTTGTATCGTTCTAATTTTTCCTTCCATATCATACTGCTGACAAAATAGCAATACATAGAAAACTGTAGTTTAAAAGATGCAGCCTATACTGTGTGATTCTTCCTGCATTTATTGGAGATCTACATTGACTAGTGTAAGATTATTCTTACATTCACCATGATGTAAATGTATGAAATGAATACATTAACTTTCAATAATTAGTTAGTTCCTAAAAACGAATAACCATAACATGAGCAACAAATGTTCAAATACATGCAGTATTGGCTAAGTTGGTCATGTGTATGTATGTAACTGTAAAGCATGAATCTAGCTGAGAAGCAATAGAGCACTTATGCTTGTCAGCATACCTTTGTCTAGTATCAGCACCACTACCTTTGCCAGACACAAGTGTGAAATTTATAGGCTGATGGCATTAACTATATTTACTTTGTCTACTTAGTTATTCCCACTTTTAATCCCGCTCCACATAATGGTATAGACCCATTCATGTGTACAATGTGTAGGGATAGTAACATGTTTCCCATGTGCAGAAGGAGGTCTGAATACAAACACCCACTACAAAGGGAAAGACACTCAAAGATTTTCACCTCGACTACACATATTAGTAATTCCGTCTGACAGAGTTGGTCAAGTGAATAAGTGTGGTAACTGAAAATGCCAAGTTGATATTTTGGGACAAAAGTAGCGCAAGTGTATTTGCAAAACATGTCAAGCTGATACTTGATTGTTACTTGACGCCCTTAAGGAGATAATTACCTTTATTCAAATACGGCACTTCCTTGCTGTTATGGTATTACCTTTATTCAAAGACGGCACTTTCTTGCTGTTATGGCAGTCATTCACGACTCATAAATTTCATGATTTCTTTCGATAATTCTTTTAAGACATCATTTTAATTTTATAGAATTGTTGTCTGTGAACCCAGTGTAATTTAGCTCTGCTGACTGACTCTGTTTAAACCAAAGTACAGCTCTTGGCCTGAAATTATTACATCTATGTAACTTCTTAACTTCGCACACTTCCTCTTCCACAAAAATTCTCAGTCATACTATAATTAGGTTAGGTTCATAAAAGTATGTGGAAGGCAAAATGTAAAGTTGCCCCTTATACGTTTTGCAAAGTGGCCAGGGTGTTTATGCCTATCTGGTTTTAAATGTGCCTATCATCTAAAGCCCATGAATATAAGTGAAAGCGCGTTCCATTTCACATTTATGGAGATTAAAGAAGTTGGTGGTTACGTGACTTCATCAGTGTATGTTCAAAGTGCGTTACCACACAATTTATGTACTTTTTCAAAGGCATTCATCTAGTTTTGTTTACATCAATCTTGTTGTTTCTTTTTAAGAATCCAGAAAAACAGCAATTCCGACAGCCAAACCATGCATTGGCTTTGCAACGCGGTCGGGAAAACTACTGCGTCTTAACCACCATGGCGTTGGACTTTAAAGTCCAACACTTTCCGTACTGTTGTGTGGACTGGACCCGGGCCAGGAAGGCGAAGCCGGACCCGATAGGGGCCCGGGTAGAACGCCGGCTGGAGGCGAGAGCCCTCCCTCTGCCCCCTATTAGCATGCCGGCTGGGACCAGGATTGGCCCCCATAGACAAAGAGAGACACCCCAATTCGGGGGTTAGTTAGAAAGCGCAAGGGGGGGATAAGAGGGGGCCAACTGCCTGAGGTGAGCACAATTCCCCCACCTTGCAGGAGAGAAGACGAGAAGAAGCGACGTGCTGGGGGAAGAAGCAGGGACGCTTGCGATATGGTCTGGGACTACCGAATTTCCCCCTCCCCCCTGCGCATAACCACATTTCTAATGATGGACATGAGAAGGGAATTTCTTTTGGAGGCGGGGGTCGTACAAACCCCGGTCGTATTTATTAAAATATGAAAACAAAATTAAAATTTTGAAATAAACAATATTTACACAATTATACGCAGAAACATAACACGACATTTGATTACAATTCATATGCACAGATATCAGATGGCTAACCTTAACATATCTCTAATACATAGTTTTCCTATCCGAATCTAACATAAGGATCATAATCATACATTAATTACTTTCTGCGTATCCTATTTGGGCCTACGGCAAGGTCGCTAGCTGGTGTCAGATCCTTATCAATTAGCCACGCCCTCCCGTAGGAGTTGCGCATGCGCAGAGGGCCCGCTTACCGAAAGGGTACTTCCCCCCCCCCGGTAACCCCCATACGTTCCCTGAACTCCATTCAAATTTGGGGGGTCTTGCACTCTGCGCCATTTACTGACATCCATGCCAGTGCGGGGTGGCCAACCAGCCTAAAGCAAGCGTGACCCCGCCCTTTCCCCGCACCCATCCAGCCAACCGGATGTACCGCCCCTGGAGTTATAGGAGAGACCCCTTGTCCCTCCCCCTGGGCGACCCCATCCGAAAATGGCGCCGCCCCCTAAGGACCTTAAATTTACTGCTCACCAGTCATGACCTTACCGCCTGACCAAGGAATAGCAATAAATACGACGATTGATCACCTGTAAACGGGAAAAACGCCTAAGGAACAAAACCACACCGTCAACTTCATTACCCAATGACCATATTGCTACAGGGGATGGAGGGTGGGTAACAAAAGTTAGCAGCCTCCCAGAGGCTGCGTGCCGGATGCCTGAGAGCGCGGGACAAAGAGTCCGAGTCCCGCGCTCCCCGGCCTTTTATTCTTCATACTGGGGGCAGGCCAGTACTAACTGGCCTGCCCCCTGCCCCCCCCTTGATCCGGAAGCGCCTTAATCGCTTCCGGGCCAAGGGTTTGCCGCCACCAGCCAATCCCTGCCGCGGCGCGCCCACCGCATCATACTGACGCGGTGGAACGGGCCGGACGAGCAGGCGAGGGGGGGAGAGGGGGTCGGTGCCCCGCCATATCTGCGGAGGGGCCGATACCGGCCCCGCCTTTCTCGGAGGCGATGAACATAGGCAGGATGGCACCAGCACCTGGAGCTAGAACGGCGGTGTTTGGAGCTATCAAGCCATGCCATGTGGCTCTATGGGCCGACGAGGCCGCAGGCAGCAGGCTCTCTACAGGAACACCTCGAGTCAACGCGGTGGATCGGAAGCGACACAGCCAGGAAGCAAAATATGGTGTCCCGGTCTTGTGGGAGGGTGGCCACATAACGCGCCGCAGGATAGGTCGGAGCGGGCGACGGTGCCCCTGAGGATGATGGCTTTATCACAAGGTGAGCACGGGCCGGCATTTCTTTAACAGTAATGGACCAGGGGTGAGGGCGCATTACAGCCACTGTTAAACTGCAGAATACGAGCGCAGCTGGGACGGGGCTGCGAGCGGCACCTAGGGCCGGTATTGCTAAGAATATAGAAGGCTATATGGCGTATATGTCTTCCTGACGGAATTTGACAGTGCACGGGAAAAACGGACACACTTCAGGATGAGATTTCTTCAAGGTGCAACTGCCATCTCATTTGTACTGCCTGTGCCAGTCTTACTCTCCTGTGGCATCCTCCGGTCTTGGGCAGAAGATTTGAGCTGGGGAGTTAAGATCCTTAACGTATAACGGGGTTATAATAGCTGCATGACCAATATGCTAGGCAGCCATATATTCCTTGTGACTTCTCTCCCGTTTTGGAAAAATGTATGTGCTGCCCCCCTTTTTTATCTTCAAGAAGTGGGTTTCGATACAACCCTCGCCCCACTCTCCCGAAGGTTGCAATTCAACATCGGCGGCATTGAGTTGGAGCGGCCCCAGTCCAAAGTCCGCGCTTAGTGATGAATTTCTCCATAAAGAGAGACCTATCTCCACCACCTTTCCTCCACCGCCCTCTCTTCCGTCGTGCGTGGCAGCTCAGGCGGGGGCAGCTCCCTGGGCTGGCGACCGTCTGATTGCAGCCGCACCAGAGTACTTCACATGTCTTAAAAGACCATTTAGCGGTTAACAAGGCTTTGTGGTGTTTTCCACCCCTTCTTATAGAGCCCCAGCATCTCTGATCTGTGGGTAGCAGTGGGGGATCCATGTTCCAGGCTCTGCCCCTGGGGTCCAGACTTCCTTGCGGGTTGAGTTCAAACTGAGACATAAGTAGTAGCAACAGTGGGCCAGAATCCCTAAAGTTACTCTTGTATTTTTTTTACTCCTACGTTTGGAATCCACAAAGATTTCCAAGATAAGACTCAACCATTGAAGATTCCCATGAGAACTTGTGGAAAGCTTTTGTGAGCTGACATTTACGACTATGTGGAGATGTTTCTGCAGGTGTAAATGTGCAGGACGTTTACACATTAGTGCAATCGCACGATTTCAGCATTACTGATCCTCTTTAAACATTGTTTCCTCATATAGTGAAGCTTGCCCCTGCATCACACTTGAGGTATTTTTCTGTTTCCGAATCTAGAAAGAGCTCTTTACTCTTTTCCTTGAGGGGGGTTAAATCTCCGGTAGCATGGGAATAGATCGAGGAAACGTTTGTGAAAAGAAACCTGCAGGCAAGTAAGTTCTGAAGCTTTCCAGTGTATTCCCATTCCGGAATGCACCCTCCCCACACTTGAAAAAACATTTATCCACACCAAAATGGTGTGTGAGCTGCACCTCTGTTTTTTACATGCGTAAATCTTCGTGTTGTGATTGTGAATCATAAATGTGCCTTTTCTTTTGTAAGTGAGACCCTTTGCATGTGCAAGTTTAACTGAGATGCACAAATCTGGGATGTTATGAGGTTGTATTAAATTTCTTGGTATCTTTTAGTTAGAAAAGTAACGCACCCAGGACCCTCCATCGGGAGCATCTGTTTTCCACTTCGTTCAGGTGACAAAAGAACTTTCATTTCTGGTGCTTTGCAGCAGCTGTAAGACCTCCTTACTGTTCCTGGTTGCTCAAAGGGGCGACATGTTGGAGATTATTAGGCGCTGGGGAATGTCATTGAATGCGCGCCTGCTAATAATATCTTCTCCAGTGGCAAATATTTTAAAGATGTCCCTGGGTCATTAAAACCGGAAGCCTTGTCCTCTAGTGGGGTACAGTCACTGCTGCATCCGCAGAAAGTTGCCGCTCTAGCAGTAGGCGAGCATGGATAACCGAAGGCTTGGGATCATGTTAAGGCACACTGAGAATGCGGAGCATGATGAGCCCACCATGGATTCTCTCACTATCACCCTCTAACAGTGACGACCAAGTCCCCCAAATCACTCCCCCTCGGATGCACTGATTAGGTATATAACACCACTAATACCAGTAAAGGATGTCAGAGCACTTGGCATCACACACGCATTACACAGAGACGGTCAATCATGCGTGTGTATATCGGGGTAAAGGAAATGTTAAAGAAGCCAAAAGACTACAAGAAGCAGAAGTCCCATGTCATCCATACTGGTAGGCAGGACAGTCTAGGAGTGCTTGGGGTGGAGAAGCACAAACTCAGAATTGTAAAAAACAACATAGTTGGAAGTTTCTCTTTGATAATGAAAATCGAGTTCTACCCGAATTAACCCCTTTTGCAACATTAAATCTATGCTGCAATGTATATTTTGCAGTGTGTATGCAGTTCTACGGTGAAAGTTAATAGCTCACGGTTCTAAATTAGGACTTTAGGATAAAAATGGCAGTGAGGGACCCAGTAGAAGAAGTCACGAAAGGAGCGGAAATTAGTGCATAATCCAAAGCCGTCCACCCAAGGAGAGCATTAATTAAGGTCTAACTCTCCGAAAGGAGCATGACCCGATCAGTGCAGTACAAAAGCTACCTATTTTCTTTGCGAAGGTCAAATTTAAACCCGAGTGAAACCGGATTTCGGCTAGATGTTGGCCTCTGTAAGAAAGAGCACACCATTTCTTGTCATGCCAGGTTAAAAGCTTCAGAACTGTACCAATACCGCTTATGGCTATGACAATCTAGATTGCTGTGGAAACACATACACATCTATGGCCAGACTCCAGCAAATGGGCCTGGTGGTGGGAGGGTGGCAAAGCCCCGTCTTCTCGCTCACCACTCGTGGCACCCATACGCATAATGTTCAACCACAGGAACGTCTGGCTGAACCAGTAAGAAAAGCAGGGCGGAAGTTGTAAAGTGAGCATGCTTTTACCATACAGGTGTCCTGCGCTTTCAAGTGCTGTGAAAACGGATACATAATGGGGGTCACGTCCTTCCCAGTGGTTAAAGGATAGTAAAAACATGCTTTGAGACCGAATACATGTGCATCTCTGTTAATAAATCGTGAAGTTATTCTGCACAGTGGGGGATGGTTGCAAATTAAGTCAGGGAATCTCTGTCAGTGAAATGCATAACTATCAGCTTACAGTCTATGGCACAGCGACGTATTCCTGCAATTTGTGCAGATGAATGTGCTACCAAACAATTAGCCTGGTTGCTAAAATGATTAAAACAATTCCCCTAATGCTCACCTACGAAAAGCTTTTCCATTCTATCTATTCTGCACACTAAGCGTAGTTAGAAACTGAGAATCTATATTGGGTACCAACGTAATCCAAATCGAAGTTGCAGATGCCATTTCTCGTTTTCAGTGGGAGAAATTCAGAAAACTCGCCCCAGCAGCAGACAAAAGGATGACCCCCCAATGCCAGAAGAGGCGTGGTACTGGGTGGACCTGGGTTGAAAACACTCATGAACAATGCGCTGACTACAAAGACAAGCACCCGGTACAAGTACGTGCTGGGACACATTTAGGGACTGGACAGGGCTAGAAGGGGACCAGTGGGCCTCACAGGAAGTGGTCCTAGAGTTCCTTGAGTGGGCATTTATGTCGGGGACAACAAAAAGATGGGCCCGGGCACACCTAAACGCAGTGGCGTACTACTCAAAAATGGGGAAACAGGCAGACCCAACTAGGGCTTTCAAATGCAGAATGGCAATGAGGGGCAGGGGTAGGTTGCAACAGCCAAAGAAAGACGCAAGGCAACCGATCCACTTTAACATGCTGCAAAGGATGCTGGCGGCACTAGCAGAAGGGTGCTCCTCAGAGCACGAGGTAGCGCTTTTTCACACAGCTTTCGCAATGGCATTTTTGGGACTTACAGGGTCAGCGAGCTAGTATCCCCATCAGTTAATAACCCAGGGTCGGCCTGCATCCACAGAAAGGATGTAGAGATAGGCGAAGGCGACATGGACGAGCTACTGCAGCGGTACAAGACAGACCGTGCAGGCAAGGGAAAGTGGACCAGGATACACTACATCAAGGATGCAAATGGCTGCCCGGTGTGCTTACTGCAAGACCACCTGGGACAAGGGGAGCTGAGCCAGGGGCTGCTTTTCATGCACAAGGACGGGTCTTTCCTCAGCCGCTTTCAGTTCATAGCTGTAATGAGGAAAACCCTAGAAACAATGGGTCTCCCCGCGCAAATATGGCTCCCACTCTTTCAGGTTAGGGCAGCCACGACGGCAGCTGGGCTTGGGCTGGAGGATGGCCTGATCTAGGGGATAAGGTGCTGGAAGTCCAGCGCATTTAAGCGTTACATACGCCAGAGGGTGGACTGAGACCGATTTCTCCCTGCCCCATCTACGTCCAAGAAATTTGCGAAAGAAGGTGTGGATCATGAGACACTCCTACTTGACGCGGGCGCAGAAGTGGGCGGCGGCCAGATGCTATTTTGGCAGGATATGGCTCCGGAACACTGAAATAGAATGATGTGGGCGCTCAGGAATGAGATGGGACCAGCTGCTACCCGCAGCGCGGGAAGCGTTGAAACAAGGTGGCAGGCCAGATGCGGTAGTGGTCCACCTGGGAGGGAATGACTTAACAGCATTAGGAAGGCAAGCGCAACTAGAGGACATGCAGAAAAGCCTCACGGCTTTGGCACGCCTGATCTGTCCCGCAGAAGTAATCTTTTCAGAGATCATAGGGCGGAAGGTCTGGCAGGGGTGCAGTGGACCTGGGGGCAGTGGAGAATTCCAGGAGAAAACTTAATATCACCATGGCCAAAGTGTGTAAGGCCAATGGATGGGGCTTTGTGAGACACGGTTTTATAAACTTGAGGTCTCCAGGGTACCACCTGGAAGATAGGGTACACCTCACGAAGGTGGGAATGGGCATGTTCCTGCTGAACATTGTGGGGATACTGGAGCAAATGGGCTTCAATTAGGAGCAAGAGGAGAGGCCGGGGTAGGGGGGAGCTCCCTCCGATCGAGAAACTGTAGGAAGCGAGGCAGAACACACACAAAGAAACTAATAGAAAGAGAAAATTGCTAGAAGGTAGATGGAAGGCTCTCACAGTGTCCTTGGGATGCCTCACGGCAGGGTCACGAAGGGAGTCAAGGGGTGGGGTGTCGCCATAGAAAAAGTAGATGTGATGCTCCCGCAGGACCCTTGGGATGCCTCATGGCAGGGGTACCGAGGGAGAAGATGGCAAGGACTCAGCCTCAGGAAAGGTAGAGTAGATGCTCAACTAAGGTCCTTGGGATGCAACACGGCACGGACCCCTGGGAGAAGGGAGGGCCCACAAAAGGGTTACAGAAGGAGCGGGACGGCACTTGCAGCCCGGGCAGGTCCAGACGGACAGCCTCCAAATCGATAGCAAGCGGAAGCCTAGACCCGTGAATCGAAGCCCAGAAAAAGTGGCCCCTCCCCTCCCAGGAAAATTGAGGAGGCTGGGTTCGTAATGCAAGAGAAAGAATTGCAATGAGCAAAATAGCAAAAGATAGAACTTGATCACTGAATGTGGGTATGACTATAAACATTTGAAATGATAACATTTTATGTAAAAGAAACATTTTTATGTTGATGTATAAACTGCAACCTTTTCAGGCACCAAAGAATGTTGTCAGTGGTGATTTAGGTTAAAAGCGCGCAGTTGGTGGAAACAGTGGAGGGGAGCGGGGTGGGACGACTCGCCACCTGGAAGGGGTTTGAAGTTGAAATAGTAAATTATACCGTTCCAAAGTTCAGCGCTTTCCCAAAGGCAAGTCGGTGTAAAGACTTGTGTGGTAAAGGAATGCGTGGTTAAGAAGTATTTGTTGTTCTGACCGTGTTGCTAAGAAGCGTCTCGTTTAGGCATGCGTGGTTGTGTCATACAACCGGAAAAAATATCCACAATGCACATTCAGCACAAGAAATGCTGGAATATGCTTTTTCAGGCAAACAAATCAAAAGCCAGCTATTTTGTTCCTTTCCCTTTGTTTTTCCACTTGTAGCCTACCAAAATGAAAATGTTTATTTTCTGATAAAAGATTTTGCCTTGTTTAAGGGTGGTGTTCAGTCTGTGACGTCCCGACTTACTATTTTGTAAAAGAAAGGAATCTTGGCAGCTCTTTTGTTGTCTTGCAGCAGGTTACCGGCAAACGTGCAACTCCTCATGTCAACTTAACTTGTTCCTTCACCGAGAAAACTGATCCATTCACTAAATGAAAAACAAACAAATAGCCTCCTACAATTCCTGCATCCCTCCATTGTTCACGAGCACCTTAAAGTTTCCGTCCACCTCCTGCGTAGCCGACGCACGCTGAGTGCCAAGAATTTGTCTATCACATAGCAGAAATGTTACAGGCAGGGAAGAGTTACTTAACTAAATTCTGCACTCGCGAGTCACTGACTGATGACTCGGTTCCTGTTCAGGCATTTTTGGAGTAACATGTCCTTCCTGGAAGTTCATTCTGCATTCCTGATTACAACTGGGAACAACAAAGGGGCAAGTTGAAAAAGTCAAAAGAACAAAAATGGATCTATAGAGTACACAGCTATCTGTAGGTGAGCAAGGTCACAGACTTGGCATTCGCCCATCATAGTCTCCTCTTGTAAGTCATTACTTCCAGAGACAGAGAGGCGGGGACAAGCAGATAGAGACAGACACACACACACACTATGAATTCAATTTCATCTTCGTTGTAAAATAAAAAAAAAGCTATAACTGTGAAAGGAAATTTGGTAATTGGAGGAAAGTTAGTCAAATCTGTCCAGTTAGGCCTGATTCCATCTGGGACTTCAGCGTCTCTTTTGAGCTCTGCATTGCGATTTAGGTTACTTTCCTCCCTTTATAGAGTCTGCATCTATTTCCGAAAAACTTAAGTAACTGTGTACTCCTTTTTTATATTATAGTGAAAAATAATATAAAATGTTGATCAAACTTAATATATATGATTTAATTGGCATATGGGAATATTTTAGATAGTGTCTAATGTGAAACGTAATAGAGTTGTTACACTTTCACGTTTCTCAAGAACTCACTATGACAGCAAAACTGCTTAAACACCTTGGTGTTGAGTTTGATTAGAATCTATCAGTAGTGATGAAGTGTCTTCTCTAATGGTAAAGACGAGTCAGGAGAAGGGTTCTCTCTTAAAATTCTTCACAATTTACAGTTAGAATTTTTGAGCAGGGATCTCTCACTACAGTGAAAAATCAAGCATGTCATTTTCTGCAAAAATATCCTCCTTGCTTTGAAGCTCCACATTTTTCTCACAGAGGGTCTGATTCTAAGGGACCACAAATCAAGGCAAGGTCTGCAATCTAAACTTATTTTTTACACGATCTTGGGGGGTGGGCTCAAACTGGAAATGCACACAGCTGTCATCCGAAATTTGTGGCAGCTTTTCTCTCTCAAGAATTAGTTTAATCTCAGAGGAAATTACGTTCTTAAGCAAAAAAAATTCTCACAACCATAATGGTGGCTGTAAATTAAGCCACTCTGCCTTTGTAAGATATTAGATATCAAATTCTTCTCATGTAATGATCATCTCTAGCAACAAATAATGTACTACTTCATGTACCAGTGCTTTCCATAACAGGAGATTAAGTAAACATTATTACCTTTTCCACAGAATTTGGTAGTTTTACACAAAGGTATGAATTGTGGATAGGTGGAATGTAGTATAACAGCGGAGAATTCTAAATGCATAATGTGTATTTGATGCACACATTTCATGCATAATTTGTATTTGACGCACAAATTTCATAGTTTACAAAACGTGAAACTGCAAAATGGACATGTTGCATCCACCTTTGCAAAACAGAATGGCCCCAACAATTTGGCATGTTTCAAAAACATTACATTTAAATAGTTTTTATTAATCTTGTTAAAGGATTGCAATCAGGAAAACGTCCATATTCCTAGTAACAATAAGTGAATTCAGATTCCTGCTATTAATATTTTCTATTTGTCATCACATTTCAATACATAAGGACACTAATGCTGTTCTACCGTGGATCCCTCGGGTAAGCTCAGAAGTATGGGGTGAGAGAATACCAGAAGCACCAATATCAGAATATAAACTCTCAATTTACTGTGTAGTTTTATTCAAAATCTAAACAAATCGCCCTTGATTTGTGGTATTCCGGCCTTGACATAAGGTAAATGACACCAGAACTCACATGGAAAATTACACAGCGCTCCACCAATTCAAGGCATAACTTCATCTATGCCCCTCTTGCAGGCCTGCAACCACAATTGAAAATGCAAGGCCTCAGTCCCCATTAACAATGTGGTTTTTTTTTTTATAGTCCACAAAACACGTCGGCATCTTAGCCTAGCTGAGATCAGGTTCAGAAAAACATGAATTACAAAGCCACCCACGGGGCACGTCCTTTCTATTGGCTGCAGGTTTAGAGATTAGAATCTGAATATCTTTGTTCGGTTTTAAAAAACTATAAAAGAAATCATGACAGAGAATCATCTTAAAAAGATATCACAACAAGCGGTGGCTGTCAACCCCAAGAGTGGTGAGGCAATCACACGCAGTCAATCAATCAATGAGCATTTGTAAAGCGCAGCACTGTCACCCCCAAGAATATCTGGGCGCTGTGGATGAGACATATCCGTCCAGGATTGCGTACAAAACAAGGGCCCCCTGTAATTACTAGTGGTTCCTAGGACAGGGAAATAATTCTGAAAGAAATAACTCCTAGGCAACACAACACCTGGCAAAGATCAGGTAATACACATCAGAACAAGGACTCGTGTACTGCCAGAATATATTAAAAACAATGCATTTTATTCTTTATCCTCAAATAAAAAGTTTTTTAGAAAACACTACATCAAACACCAAATAACAGAACAATGACAAAAATCATTAGGAGGCAGCATAGAAGCCGTCCTTATCACACGACGCGTATAATGTCGGGTTGTGGCGTTACATCGTTTTCATGATCATCGGCCGCCCTCTACGAACTCACTTTTATACATGATACACTCCAAAATACCAGTGTTATATCAAATTGCTGCCTATATTATGAGCTGAATTTATCCACCTTGGCCCCAGTATTCCACATATGATTTTCGTTGTGTAGATGTCTTGGGCTTACGCGTCTCTTTGTCTGGAATCACGACCCTTACTTCTGTGAACTGACCTGATTCAGATAAATATAAAGGAATCTTGCTGTATACATTTTGTTGGACCCTTTCATACATCCTTGTCTGGGTCATTCAATATTAAGGACAGTTTCTTGTTTCGTTTTTTACTGTGGACCATATTCGCCAAGGTGTTTTCATTATGTTTTTTTAGAAATCCAAGTGGCCTCTCCTGAAGAAGGCGTTTTTGTTACGCCAAAACGCGCGTAGAGATTTACATCTCCATCTACTTAGATTTAGCCACCTTTTAGGTCTGTTTATGTAATGTTTATATGTTTTCCACAACAAAAAGGTTTTGTAAAACAATAGATGCATGACCTTATTGATTATCATCTCATTGTTCTGTTATTTGGTGTTTGATGTAGTGTTTTCTAAAAAACTTTTTGATTGAGGAGAAAGAATAAAATGCATTGTTTTTAATATATTCTGGCAGTACACCGAGTCCTTGTTCTGATGTCTATTACCTGATCTTTGCCAGGTGTTGTGTTGCCTAGGAGTTATTTCTTTCAGAAACATCTCCGTCCAGGAGCCAGGACAGAAACGATCAGAGAGAGGAAAAAGAAAGGTCAGAGATTTACTCTGCGCATTTTAGATTGGCTGTTGCAAGATAGCAAGTCAAAGTGACATGCGCAGTGTGAACTGTTGGAGTGAGCACATTTTCCCTGCTGTCAGGCAGCAGCAGTGACCTAGCCCCCTGCCTCCGTCTCAGGCTGAGGAAATGGAAAATTAAAATGCTTCGCTGACAGCAAGTGGGTGACGCTCCTCTGCACTCTAGAAGGGCCCCTGCTGATCACAACACAATCTCATAGACAGACTCAAGCAAAAAATACAAATGTGCAAACATTTTTGAAATACCGGCTAAAAGCTCACATTTACCAGAAGCTTCCAGATACCATTTTGTCTATCATTGAGATTATTTGTATACCGGTATGAGCAATTACAGTATTACAAAGTGTCAAGACATCAAGATACATTATCATAAAAAAAACTATTTTCACACAAGATTCCTTGGTCTCACAGCTGCATGGATAAATGTGTAAATAATCAGACCGACAAATTCAGTTTGTAAAAGCTGAAAATGGAACAGGGCAGGCTACACCTCCTGATATTTGTGCTTCTTAACTGCGGGATTAAGAATTTCTTCCTGGGCTCAGCGTATGAATTACAAAGGAAGAAAAAATGCAGCATTGACTGCATTAAGCATGAATCGGTGGGGCATGGTTCAAGGGCAGAGTCACAATAAACATTACTAGAATATGAGACTAAAAAGTGGGCTATATTAAACCTGAACCTCCCAAAATAAAATCTTTGGGAATGTTGGAATGCGAGCAGGAGATAAGGCTCAATAGAATCGGTGGTCACGAGTGGGAGATATCCTGACACCTCTTCCTCCCCTTCACTAAATCATCTCTGCGCATTTTACAAAGGGCTAGCTAATCCTGTTTAAACTGCCGTTTGGAGACAGTAGAGATATTATGTGGTCTGTCAAAACAATTGGATCCCCTTATCGCTATCAATTGCTCCTTTACATATGTTATCCATGGGATCCTGTAAACATAATCAAGAGATAACCAGTCACTTATTATTTCCTGATGGAGCAAAGTCTCCAGTTTGGACCATACTGAATACCAAAGCATATGCAGGGCTAGTCTCATGCGATCTTCTAGGGTACATAAACTTAGTTCAATGTGAAGGAGTAATATTGGAAGGCTTTTGGGTATAGACAGAGCCTTCTCAAGAACACATTTACTTTAGTTTGCAAGTGCAAGATGTCACAGTGACCCCAAACTATGGCTCCATATATTACAGTGGAGCGACAGCGTGCCTCATAGATGTTGATCATGCCGTCCAGGGGTTTAAGGTCCAACTTCCCCTCAAATCTAAAGAGAGCCTCGATAGTTTGATCACACAGATTTTTCCTAACCTTTGCTATGTTTGACCAGTGGCCTTTGCGATGCGATCACCTAGGTAGGGGAATGTGGAGACTTCAAGAAGTTTTTCATCATTAATGTAATACGGGCTCAAGCCAGTACTTACATTCCCTACAACCATTACTTGTGATTTTGCAGTGTTTGTCCTTAATCCTACTTCATTTAGTGATTAGTTATTTCTTACGCCTGTCTCCTAGCTTCAACAGAACTATTCCAACATGAGCTTTCTTTCCTGCAAAAATCTTAACGGCCAGAAGATGGGCTTGCACAATCGAGACTGGCATCTCCGGTTAACATCCCAGGACCAACACTTGTTTGAAATGCTCAACCACTGAACATAGGTCACAGTCGGGGCAGGGATACTAAAACCTTGAAAGTTAGTGGCCTTGGCATCAATTTCCAACATCTCCACCTTGCTCTCAAGGTTAACTCTGGATTTCAAGGCAGACTCTTGAAATGTCTGGAATGAGTCTACTGTATTTTGTACACTGCTCAACACACTGATGCCCCTTTGCTGAACTTCCTCAAGATCCTTTTGCATTGTTGCTATAAAATCTTTTATGTCTTTAAATGCCTGTTCGAGTGACGAGCATCTCATTTCAATGTGCCGTAAGGTCCCCTTTCAGATCACGTAAGGTTGCTATTACCAGGGACTTCCAGAGTGTGATGGAAGTTTCTTAACACTCTGCCTGATCCAGTCTCATCCTAGGTGATCGGTGAGGAAGTAGGCATTGGTGGGGAAAAATGTCCGTTTAGCCCTCTGCTGCCTTTGTTTGATCTATTTTTGAGCCATTTTCATTAAAAAATATATGTTTTGTTTACCTAGTGTCTGCAACAATAGTCTTGGGACTATGATTTTCAAAGTACCGTTGCCATTTTCAGATGGCGGACATTGTCCCTGCACGTTTAACATATGGATGTTTTCCCATTTGGTGGCTCGTATATAGGTATTTATTTTATAACTCTAGTAATTGAGAATAGTTTGTGTATTTGTGAGACCGAAGTTCATGCATTTTTTGAGACAGAATTTCATGCATTTTTTGCTGCTCCAAGATAGCAACCATGACTTCTTGAAATATCACGCGATTTCTTCCAGGTCGACCGATGCACACTTTGTAGCGTCTTGGTGCCAGAGGCAATCAGGATGCTTTCATTTAGGAGGATCGGTGCCAGTCAGATTTATCATGACCCTGTATATAAGTGGGAGCCTTGCTACAGTGTAGCTGTATTGTTGTTCTGTTACAGCATTCATGAACTTACGTGTATTCATTAATTTTGATCATTTTTCAAATAATTTGAAGAATTACAGAACTCTGTTTCTTTAAATTTTTCATTAAACAATTTTTGGGTATGGAGCTACTGCCTGAAAAGGTAGAGGTGTGGAATCGTATTTGCAAACTCCATTAACTTTTGTGTGTTCTTTTATGCAGATTTGCCTTTCAAAAGTAGGACACTATGTAATCTTTGGTAATTTCTTGGCCGTTTTATGCTAGTGTTGCTGCATCTGGTTTATTTGCACTTTGGGCGTGTAGGTGTGTTTCCAGGGTTGCCTGATTAGTTGCACTTGTGGTTGCTTTTGGTGGTGCTATATATTTTTGGGTCACACACTTTTGGTGATTGATCCACACTGTGATTTTCGTTTTGGAGTACCATTTTTTTTTCCGTTTTCGTAATAGATATTTATTAACATTTGTGTATTCTGTTAGTTCCGTCCATTTAACTTTGTTTTCATGAACCAGTCCCGAAGATGGTCTCGCACACTCTTTAGCCAATGGATAACGAAACGTCGACAGTACATCATCTCTGACTACTGCCTCTGACTTTGATAATTTTCAAATCAATTTTCAGTTTTGAATGGACTATGGTCAGAAAGTCCGTGATGTATTAGGTGGATATACCAATCCCCATTAACCACTAGCATATATATGCAACCCTTTTTCATAATTTAATTTAGTGGTACGTCTTGTTATATGTTTGTTTTCTTTGTTTAATTGATTATAGGTTGGACCAAATTTGGATACATCAATTATATACACAGGATCAGATCATGTCTTTTGAGCAGGTTAAAAGACTTTTTGACCTACCAACGTCCTTCCAATCTAAATATACACTTAAACAAGCTATTCTGACTGCTTATACCCGATGCATACCTCCAAATTCTTCCACTAAGCCTATAACCCCCTCAATTGATAAATTGCATGCCCTCCTACAAGTCAATTCCAAAGCTTCTGTTATTTACAATTATCTACAAATATCATGTACTACACAAGAAAAAAGTAAGACGGAACTTTCTTGGAAACAAGATTTGGGTGTTGATTCGTCCATATATACATGGAATAAAGTGTGGAGTAAATTCAGAACATCTTCAAGGGCTGCCGATACTACACAGACACTCTTTTGTATATATACTAGGCTTTTATTGTCTCCAGTTGCTCTACACAAAAGACATGTTGATCTCCCGGATGATTGCTGGTCGTGTTCTTCCCCGCATGCGGATCTACATCATTTACTTTTTAGATGCCCACTTGTCTACGATTTTTGGGAAAGGGTGTGGGCTCAGATCAATTTAATCTTTCATTCCAGGTATCCTTTCTCTGTTTCTAATGTATTTTTGGGAAGTTTGTCTCCAGTGTGGACAGAATGCAATTCTAACACAAAAATAGTTGACCTATTGTTGGCTGTTTGCCTTCCAGCAAATTACTAAAAACTGGAAAGACTTTACCATATTATCTTATCAAACTTGGTGGTATGCTATTTGTTATAACCATAGATTAGATACAGCTCTTGTGAACTCTATCCCCATGGCAACAAAACGTTTGTACTTATGGTTACCTATTACAACGTTCATTGAAGCTAGTGCTAAACAAAGTTTCCAAACCTCCATGAGTTTCTTTTTATTGTACTTTTATATAGAAGATCATTTTGAAATTTGCATCATGAGTTTTGTATTATGTGATTTGTAATCTCCCCGCTTTTTTATTGATTTATTTATACATTTTCATTAATCCTTCTCTTGTAGATAGGCCAACTTCAACTATTTATACAATTATTTGGTCTTTATATTCAAAATTTAATTCATGTGACTATGTACTGTATTTTGTATTCTGTATTGAGATTTATATTTCCCTTAATAAACTTATTTCTGAACTTAAAGAAAGTGAAGAACATTGAGTGGGCACAACAAAGTAATAATAACTGTAAACGTTGCTTCTTTAGCAGTCCTCTCATTGTTCCCCACCAGTCTTTCCCTAAGTTGTCTGAAGCCACCACCCTTGGGTGTTCCATCAGCACATCTACTTATTTCAGAGCCTTTCCTCCAGCGTCTCTCTACACAGCGAAACAGGGCATGCTTTGAGGATAAGTAAGTAAGTAAGTAAGTAAATCTTTATTCGGTTATAAAAAACAATAATAACCATTAAAGTACAGATAAAACATATCATACACAATGCACACATTTTAAAAGATTCCTTATAAAAATGAACATTAGTTCAATCAAGATTTACTCTATGTTTAAAAATACACTTTAAAAACGTACTAACATATTTCGTAGTCAGTATGTTATTCAGGAGTTGTAGATGCAACATGGCGGGACGACACCTTCTAAGACCAAGGGTTCTCAACAATGGGATTAGCCATAGTTTGCGATGAGTAAAGTAGAATTTGCAGAACAATACCGTATGCATTGTTGATTGTTCCGACAACTCATCACAAGGGCACGCCATTAGACCCTCTTTCCAGTCATGATTTTTTGGGAAGGCTACAAGCCTATGGAAAACATTCAATCTAAATCGTGTCAACAAAAAACGCTCAAATTGTGACTCGACATAGGTCAAGTATGGTTCCATTTCCAGTGTGGTCATGACTATCAGGGAGTGTTGAGCAGATATTTTTTTTATCTCCTTACTCAACCGTAATTCTTCCATGTGGCTGAGGGCCCTTATTTTTAGGTCTTTCTTTGAAATTTCAGCAATTAGTTCGGGGTTAACATAGTATTTATTGAGCCCCAAATCTATAAGGAGGTTTTTCACATAAAGCAGCCAGTCAATTTTCCCCGCGTGTTCCAGAGACATGCAATCAGCCACTATCTCTTTTGTGATTGAGTTTTTTGTTGACGTCCAGATACGGCGCCACAACAAAAGAGGTTGGATTTTAGCCAAATCTTCGATATGGGGCAGACCAAGTTCTGCATGACAGGCAAAGGTGGATGCTTGCTTGGGTGCCATCAGTAGGAATCTCAAAAATGTGTTCTCTGCTATCTGGAGGGCATTGGTGTTTTTATGTCCCCACAACCCCGCCCCATAAAGTGCGATGGAATGACACTTTGCTTTATAAATGCGGAGGAGCTCTACTGGTGGCCTCTTTCCAAGCTTCTGGGAAAATTTTATAAGGGCAATAATTGCACGCAAAAGTTGGTGTTTGCGGGCTTCTATAGCCGCTTTCCAGTTAAGTTTCTCATCTATCATGACCCCAAGATATGGATATTGTGTGGTCGAATCCACTTTCTCTTTGTCAAGATAGATAGACCTTCCCCTTTTCTTTCCCTTTCCTGCCTCCATCACATATGTTTTTTTTATATTTATTTTGAGGTCCAAGCTACCCATGAATTTTGAATATCTATCTAAAGCTTTCTCCAACTCTCGCGGGGTACGTGCCAGTATTACTGCGTCATCCGCATAGAGAAGGGCAGGGATGGGGCGATTTTTCACTCGTGGGAGGTCCTGGGCCCCTTTCAGCATCTCTGCCTCAAGACCATTCGTGTAGAGGGAAAAAAGAAAGGGGGCCAGGACACACCCCTGCCTCACGCCCCTCTCCACATTAAAGGAATCCGATAATTCACCCTGCGTTCCAAAACGGACCCTAGATGAGGCATTAGAATACAGTGCCCGTAAGAGATACACAAGAGCTGGGTCTATGCCCATATGAGTGAGCACTGACCACAGCTTCGAGTGGGAGACGCAGTCAAAGGCCGCGGAAAGGTCGACATAGACCATGTGTAACCTTCCTTGTTTTGCTGAGACATATTTACCCATTAATAGGGCTAAGTTCAAAGCCTGTTTAATTGTTCCGAAGCCCTCTCGGAAGCCAAACTGGATATCAGATAGTATATTACGGTCATCTGCCCAATCCTGTAGGCGCTGGAGAACCACTCTGCCCAGAGCTTTACCGAGAGAGTCCAGTAATGAAATTGACCTATAACAGGTCACATCTTCCCTATTTCCTTTTTTAAAGATGGGTACCATAATCGATTGGGTCCATATTTTAATTAAACCACAGTTCATTGTTGCATCGAACACTTTTGTTAGAATTGGAGCCCATAAGTCTAATTCAGACTTAAAGAAATCGACTGGTACACCGTCTGGACCAGGGGCTTTTCCACTTTTGCTCTTTTTCACCGCATTTATGACCTCATTTAAGTCAAATTTTAGGGGAATCGGAAATAAACTATCTTGTGGACTCTGATTATTTTCCTCTAGTAACTCTACTGCTATTACTTTGCCAAAAACTTTTGAAAAGTGGTTTGCCCATATTGGGCCCTCAATCGCTACTTCTACTCTTGGCATGTCGCTGGTATCTATCAGAAAGGGGGACTTCACTACCTTCCAGAACTGCTCACTATTCCGATTCCGGGAACTCTCATATAGTTGGTCCCAGAGCGCTTTTTTCAGATCTTGTTTTCTAATTTTGCAGGCTAGACGATAGGACCTCCTTAATCTGCATATTTCCTCCTGATCTCTTACAGATTTCGTCAGCGCTTTTTTTAAGGATTTGTGGGCCAAGGTACACTTATGGTCAAACCACTTTTTTTTTTTTTTTTGGCCTTATTCCCTTTCATATTTCTGGTTAAAGAGTCCTTCACCTTCTCCATAATTGAGCTAAAATTATGTAATAGTTCTTCTTCACTAGTATCATTGTCGAGGCACTTCACAATAGCGGGATATGTCACTTGAACCACCTTGTTCATCAAGGCCACTGAGTCTATCATTCCCCACCCTATAGCATAGCCATTTGTTTTTGTGAGGTAGATATTATTCTGGGTAAGTGTGGCCATTATCGGGTGCGATGTATAAAGCCCCTGGTCAATGACCAGCTCAAAAGCTAATACGGCGTGATCACTTAAAGTGTTGGGTATCAATCTAAAGCTCTGGGCCTTACTTTCGAGTGTTGTTGAAACCAATATATAGTCAATCGTGGACTCCCAACCCCTACCCAGATATGTGGGTTTTAGTTGGCCAGATGCGATGTTAGTTTCATTCAGGATTACTAGGCCTAGCTCTGACAGTGTTTCATTTAAAAAGTCACCAACTTTAGTGTGGCAGAAGTGAGTCATATACTTATCTGTTTCTTCTGCCATACCACAGATATTACTATTTTTTACTTCACAGGGGTGGTGATTAAAATCGCCACCCCAAATGATGCTTGGGACATCTGATCCTAGCATTTTTTTTATCAGATTAAAAAGTTTGTTACGGAGAGTCCCAAGTAAATTTACTCTCTCATTTTCCGGGACATTATCATATGTATTCACTAGAATTATTGTCCCGTTCTTCGGGAATGAGAGTTTCAATATCTGATAGTTAGGGTATAGGTTAAGTGGTGTTACTTTTAGCCCAGATATGGTGTTTTTTATATATGCCGTCAGGCCCCCCTTGGCCCTACCATGAGGACCTGCCACTGCCGCTGAGAAATAAGTTTTATAGCCCATTAGATGCTGTTCATTGGTAGACCGTGTCTCCTGTAGACAGATTACATGGTAATCTTGGGTAAAATCCAACAGACTTCCGTTCATTATTTTGGTTCGTAATCCTGCGATATTCCATGACATGATTTGTATTATATTGTCATCCTTTCTAAAATCTAAACATTTATTTATGCAAGCTGCCTCTACTACTGGTACGTGCTCCGAGGATTTTTCCACTTCGTCAACCATCTGCATAGATTGATTATTACAGAAATTCCCAAGGGTGGCAGTATCAGCTCCTCTAAATGGTGTTAAAATTGGACCTGGGGAGAGGTTGCTACTTTCCATTCCCTGTATTTCTACACTTTCACTTGGGGGAGTGGTATCGTTAGAGATGGTTCGATTTACCACAGTGGGATTTTGTGTTCGGACCTGTTCTAAGTTGAGTCAATCTATATTTTCCAAGCCCCCCAAAGCTGAAAAACGATTATAAGTAGGTATATTAAACCTCTGTTGTAGCTGGGCATAGTTGTTCTGATATAGTGGGTTTATGTTCTGAAATGGATATTGGTTATTAATCGGGTAGCTCCCAAACTGGGGGTTAGGCAGATATTTACGAGCGTTTTGATAAAAAAATTGATGGTCTGCTTCCCTCCAGTCTTTGTAAGAGTCTTTTGCAGAGTGGGATTTAAGATGGGGGATCAGTTCTTGTGGATAAAAATAGTTGACGTAGTGTGTAGAAATAGCATCCCCTCCTCTAGCTTCATACCAGTCGCCAATACATCTAACGGCTCTATGGTCCCTGAAGTTTATGATTATCACATCCCCCTTCCTTTCTTTTGGTCTTGTTCCCACCCAGCTCGTTCTTCTCACCATTAAAATTTCCCCATTTATATGTGCGGGAAGTGGCCGATTTTGATTCAGCCAGTAGATGATTTTATTTTTTAGGGCATAATAGTCCTCCCTGGAACTCTCTGGAAGTTCAGGTACCCCTGTCATAATGATCGTATATGGGGCTGATTCCGGGGGTAAGTCCACTCTTCTAGTTGGTTGAATATACTGGCGCTGGGGAAACGGTTCGTAATTTCCATTATCCATTGTATATTTTGTTGATGTGCTATTTTTACCCTCAGAGTTATTTACGTTTTTATTTTTTAGGTCTTCGGCATTTCCTCTCATTTCAGATATGAAACTACTGCCCACCCTTGTTTCCCTATCTATTTTTTTGTCTTTTAGTGGGGGATTAATCTTACTATTGTCTGCAGTTTTTTCCCGATAGCTTTCCCACCGATTTTCCCCCCAATACAATATGCGTTTCCCTTGGAATGCCACTAGTTGATGGTTGTTCTGGCAAAGTAGGGAAAGAGGTGGCTAACTCGACAGTGGTGGTTTTAGTCTGAGTTTTTAACAGTTCAGTTAGTGTCAAATTAATCCCCTGCATTTGCTTGCCCAAATCGTCCTGGTGTAGGCTTATTAGTCTGGTCCTCTCGAAGAGGGGGAGTAAGAAGGACTTGACCATAACCTCTATTTTTGTAAGTAGTTCACCCAGGGGGTCCGTATCAGTAGATAACCCTATATTATTAACGCTTGAAGAAGGGTTATTCGTTGCTACAAAGTCAGTATGAGTCAAGGTTTGTGCTATGAATTTGGTCTTCTTATTCTTAGCCAGGGATGGTATAACGGGAGAACCTTGTCTCTTTCTTGAGATATGTCTGATATCGGGAGACCCTATTGTCAATGGAGAGGATATTACCAGATTTGGCGAATCTGATAACCCTGATGTGGATGGACTTATTGTGTGATCGGTAGGGGGAACCATGCCTGGGAGGTTTATATCTGAAACTATTTCGTCCCTTTCAGGGATGGAACCTACTCCCTTGTTCAACACCCCCGGGGAGAGTGCTTTTCCAATTGTGCCCAATGAAGAGCGTTTGCCTGTTAACAAATTAAGGGATAAACGTTTTTCTGTTTCTGCAATTTCCTTCTCTAAAACAGTAGTAACACGTTTAAAAAATTGATCTATAGTGCCAGAGACAGGACCATTAGATGTGTTAACAGTTAAAGAGCGTGATTTTCCTATGTCTGATGGCATATTTTTAACCTACACAGAATTACTAAGGGAAAACAGTGCGCAAACAAGTCCAAAATCTCGATGATACAAGGTCCGAGGCTTATAAATGTTTATGATAGTGTGGGCATACAACTCTTACCACACAATAAGGGTTAAGGGGGTGTCCCGTCCCGTCCTCACTCGTCCTCGAACGGCCTTAAACGGCCCGCTCTTTCCCCGGTCTTTGCCCCGGGTTACGCCCCGCACGCGTCCCGCTACCGCGTGGGGAGGTGTGTATTTAGGTTACAAGAGGGTCGGGCCGAGAAGAGGAGCCAGGTGCGGGCGATGACTGGAGCACGAAGCAGCCTGGTCCTCGCAGTCCCGGGTAAGTTAGTTTTACAGATAAAAGTTCCCTTGCAAGTAGAGCGCCACCTGCACCCACACTGCAGTCAACACGGCAGCGAGGGCACAATTGGTGAGATCAGGTAACGTCTGCAGCCCCAGATGGTATTCACAGCAGCGAGGATGATTCTGACCAAGGATTCAGCAATGTCCACAGCCTACGAGCGGCTCCCGCGTAGCGGGGGCCGCGAGAGGTTGTATGCTTGTTGGGGGCGGGGCCGACTAGAGGAGCCAGGTGCGGGCGATGACTGGAGCACGAAGCAGCCTGGTCCTCGCAGTCCCGGGTAAGTTAGTTTTACAGATAAAAGTTCCCTTGCAAGTAGAGCGCCACCTGCACCCACACTGCAGTCAACACGGCAGCGAGGGCACAATCGGTGAGATCAGGTAACGTCCGCAGCCCCAGATGGTATTCACAGCAGCGAGGATGATTCTGACCAAGGATTCAGCAATGTCCACAGCCTACGAGCGAGGATAAGCTTAATGGCAATGCATTATCCTAAAAATGTATCGCGTCTCATCAGAATTAAAGCCCTCAAACGGACAATTATGTGAAAAAGATCTCACGACTTTAATATCAATATCATAAATTTTGATAAAATCATCTATCATAGTTGCTGTACGAAACAGTAAGAACCTTTACATTGTTCTTGGTAAAATCGAGTTTTTAAATGGGTCTGTAAAAATGCATTTAAAGCAACTCGATCTGCTGCCACGTTAATATCCTGACAGTCAGTTTCTTTTTATGACCTTACCGTGAAGCAAAACAGAGAGAGGTGATTCATGCCTCTTCATCTGAGCAGCGGGTCAAAGGTCCAATTTGTTGTGAAAATTCAGAGCATGACAATGCAAAATACTTTCCGATGAACATTCATTTCAATCACTTATTTCAACTTTAATGAATTTCTAGTCTGCATCTCGTCACTCCTCTGCATATCTTTGCTGTTCAAGTTCAAACCGCAAATTAAAGTTCAGAGGTATGGCAATTACATTAATAGGCCACCCATATGCACTCCATGATAAAATGTAACTTTTAACATGATGTGAAATAATTTATGGAAGCTCACAAAGCTTTCAAGCTAGGAAGTACCGCTGCATACATCTCTGTGATCCGGACTGAAGGGCTATTTCTCGAGGGCAGCTTTTTCCACCGAGGCCGCCTGCATTCTAAATGCTACTTATTCAGAAACATGAACAAGCAGATGTATTTGCAATGGTCTTTAAACCATTTCACCAACAAAAGCCTGACAAACTTGCATGACTGCACACTTACCCAACACTGCTACATCATCATCATACATTACATCACTCTCTTTCCAGTAAAATGTCATCCATTCCGTACAATCAAACTTCGAAGGTCATCTCTTTACAATATCAGTTCGTGTGTTACCCGCTGAACAGTAGTATTTGTTTAATACTGAACAAATTGTGGTAATAATCCACGCACTGACAATCAAGTAAAATATGTATTACTGTTTCCACTTTCTTTTTTTTTATTTACGAATGTGGCATTAGCACCAAGGTCCAAGAACAACATGCCATACCATAACATACTATAACATACCAATAATACCAGTAGGTGGCCAAAGAAAAGAAGCACACAGTCAGACCAGTCTTCAAAATTCTTGTGATTAAACCAGTCTGGGAATATCTTGGGGTATGATACGTTCAGATAGTATGTGCTGCTTTTGTGACACGCTTCCCTAAACTCAAGTGTATAATCCACTTAACTAATATAGCTATTGGTAATCAGAATTTGAATAACACCCAAAGTGGCATCACTATGGCCGTCAAACGACTTACTGTTGTGGGAAACAAAGGGTTCTCTGTAGGGTTGAATTCTGCAATTTTTCTGTCAACAATTTAAAATACATCTTATTGTACAGCCAGTATCATTCACCCAAAAAGATTATATTGGATTATATTGCACTCATCAGATTACATCCATACATAAAAGCATTTCAACATTTGCACACGGCATGTTCTGTAATACATATGAGCCAATTTATCTAAACCTTCAAAAGTTCATATATTCATAGAGAGTCCAACTACATTCCATCCTTGTTGTACAGTCATTTCGTATCAGGGTGTCTACTTTTCTAATTTGCTATGTGGTCCAGCCTATTGGCTGCATGGCAACCAGTGCTGAAGGAGTGTAAATGTCGTTCATATGGGGAAGCAATATTCATCTCATGTATATGCTTTTATGTTTCAGTGAATATGTTATGTGCTCCTATGATTAAGAGTCAACATGTTTCGGCCTATGTGGGAAGGCTTACTCAGGACACCAACAAGGTCAAGTGCCTCTATAATCAATTAAAATAAAGGATAAAGTCACCAAATTTATCCCAATCTTAAAAATATTTATAAAATATGCCAAATATATACCAGGTTCTCCACTCCCACAGTGAATATTGCCTACTCTACACACAAATTGGGAAAATCTCCTATACTCAATGGAAAAATTGGACTTGGAATGGCAGTTTGTGAAGCAGTTTTACATGAAAATGTGCAACCATGACCAGGAGGTGGAAGGCTCTATCATGTATCATACGTGTTGGCCCCACTATACTATTTAAAGGTACAAATGTGTCTCAAAGAACCTATAATGTGTGACACATGCAGTCACGTAAAGGGGATTCAATGACTTCATGTGTTTCCACCAGGTGGTGACAGCGGCTAAAGGAGAGCACTTATGCGATCTAAGTAGCACCTGTAGTCAAGGCATGTTTCCTTGCCAAAAACTGGAAGGCTGATGAGCTGTAAATCAATCATCAAAACTATATAAATAAAAAGACATGCGGTCACGTAAAGTGGATTAAATGACGCCTGTCCTTTAGATAAAGTGGAATGGTAGGTTGGCTACACACGGGGGACCCTCATGTAGGAAGGGCGCTTCCAAACAAAGTGACCCAGTACGAATGACGTAGTGTGTAATTAAAGTGTAACGACCCAAGTGTTGCAGCTGGATGCAATTATCCCAAACCGTATGAAGATGGCGCCTGACATCACATGATTGCGCTGTCCTCGACCATCATACGCTGGTCTGCAGATCAAGAAAAAAGCCCAGAGTGCTACACAGGAGAGCACATTAGTATGAGGAATGCCATCTGAAAATGAGGCATCGGCCAAACGAAAGTTGAGGCTGGATGCAGCTTCCCCTCGCAGTTCGAAGAGTAGAGATGGCTTCTGAAGTCATGTCACATGACTGTGCCATCCTAACCATCAAGGCTGGTCCATAGAACTCAACGAGCCCAACCTTACCCCAGAGTGCTATGCTGGCTGGCATGCTTGCTTGCTATACCCATGTCCGCCCTGAGGAGCTACCAATGGGAGGATCTATGATGGAAAATTAAATTCACGGGGTTATATGAGGCAGTTAAAAGATGGGAAGAGAGGAGATTTCCCGAAGGCGCACAGGAGAGGGCAGACAAAGATGTCTCATAACTATTTGCATATTTTACAAGAATCAATCATATTTGCATTCAATATGGAAAGAAACCTTCAAGTGATCTCCTAGATAATGCACAGGCGTTTTACATATTTCTCACTTGTACCATTCTGTTGTGGAAAAACCATATGAACATTCAGGGTAAAAGAATCCTAAATAAATCTGCAAAAAAAAAAACCACAATAAAGGGCAAACGCCAAACAGTTCCCTCAATACAGCTTACACATGTAGTTTTCATATCTCCCAAAAGTAACCTTCTATTTTGGAGAAACCATGTAGACGTTTCATCCTAAATTCTAAACCAATCTCCAAGTAAGTGCATTAAAAAGGAACTTCTATAAATAGACTACAGCAACATCAGTACATATGTGTTGTTTTTTTAAATGATGCAAAAACAGTGATTTTTACATCAGCCATGTCCATCAAGAAATATGCACATATCATGTGAAATGACATCATGCAAGAACTGTCACATGTCTAAAACACCAAATAAGGATGATATCTCAGCATTTTTGTTTAGCTTTTTGTTAGCAGTTTTACATTTTTCAATGAATTTTGCTTCCATTCTCAGTAGTGGTTTTTCCGTGGGCCCACCTCTTGCATCGGATATGTCCACCCCAATTCACAGATGATCATCGGATTTCTTTTTCGCTATGGTGATGGTTCTCAAAGTGTTGTCCCAAAGGAGCCCCTCGGATTTTACAACGTATCCTGGATTGGTTCTGCAGGATACGATTTTTGACTGGTTCGCTGATCTGTCCAATATAACATTTTTCACACGGACAGGCAATGCAATAAATTAAACTGTTTAAGCATGATTGTGATCTCACTAATGTGGAGTTCTTTAGAATTGCTGGTGAATTGGCAAACGTTACACCCTCCACACCTGTAATGGCCCTGTAAAGGTAGTAAACTCAATAAAATTAACTTGATAGTTCACTAAGAGTGTTTTTTCTTGCTGCTTCGCCCAATATTGCCTGAGGTTTTTTCTTTTTTAAAGGAAAACTAAGAGTCTGGGAGTTTGAGACCTGTAAATGGTTCTCAATTGTATCTGATGATCTTTTAATACTAATGGCATGTAAAATCTTATGTGATCACATAAGTTAAAGATACAGTTGTTTCTTTATTATTTGGAGTAATAAGTGTCTCCCTGGAGGTGTGCAATGCCCTCTTCAAGGAGTTGCAGGCCAGTTTTTTTGGGTACCTTCTCGCAACCAGTTACTCACAGAGGTATTCGCTATTATTAATATATTCATTCCTAATGGTGCAGTTTCTGCGCATCTTCAAAAACTGCCCCAATGGGATGTTCTCTTTTAGTGATCAGGGCTAGATACTTGTGCAATGTAACGGAGGGTTCCTAACTGTTAGTTTGCTATATAGGCTCCTGGTCAATCTCTCATCTTCAGCCATGCTATATAGATCCGGAAAATTAATTTTGTGGCGATTAGCGGTCAACATAAATTTCAGATCGGCTGACCGGAGGTATAACCATTTGTGGAACATTTTGAGGTCAATATCAGACCCAAGCCAAATGGCAAAAAGATTAACATATCTGCACCATTTGGCTATCTTGTTATTAAAAGGGTTAGTATTGCCAAAAGTCTATTTCTCCTTTAATAATGCCTGAAACTAATACGCCATTTCTGGGGCAAAGGAACATCCCCCTAAAAAAAAGGAAACTTTTTTGCAAATGAAATAATTCTTCTTTATAGATAAAGTTGCTAATACCACAAGAACATGAGTAGGTACATTGTGTTGCAACGTTCGTTTGTCTATCACCTCCCTGATAACTGCGATGTCCTCATCCTGTGGGATGATGGATTACAGGGATTCGATGTCCTATGTCACCAACAGCTTAGCACTGGAGCGAAATTCCATCACTTTGAATTTGTTAATGAAGTCCATTTAGTACTGTGTACATGCTTTTGTGAGTGGGACAAATGGTTTAAGAAAAAAGTCTATGTATCTATAGAGAGGTTTCAATATTGGGAGCCACAGCCAGATATTATATGTCTCTGTGGAGGGTTGCTCTGATCCTTGTAAATTGTAGGTAGCAAGTAAAATGCTGGAATTCTTGAAGCCTTATTATTAAAATATTCGAATTCCTTCTGGGTAATCCATGAGTTCTCACTAGCCTCCTCAGTGATTACACATATCTGGTGACTCCGTTCCATAGTGGGAATGGACAACAAGCACCAAGAGTGCTCTGAACTCCCTTTTCAAGTGACTTACAGCAGTCCGGAGAATGGTTTTCCATCCTTTTCTATTGCAGACCGAGATCGGAGTAGGTTATGTGGAGTTGTGCTGTCGGTATGTCTTGTATGTCAGCTTTAGTAAGGTGTTGGTTTTTGTTTGGTGGGGAGATCAGATGGCTCAAACAAACTGCTAACAAAGCTCCTCCACTGGTATGGGTGTTGATTTCCCAATAAACGTGTGTGTTTAGTATATGAGGATTTCAAGTGCTGTTGTATACCTCAATATTATTGTATGTTCGTTCTGTGCTGGGAGAATCATCACTATTCTGTCTTACTGTTTGCTGTTGTAAAGTGGTGTTTGTTATGGGTTGGTGTGCAGTGCCATATTCAGCACATTGACATCCTGCTATGTGGCTTATCTATGCTGTGTTGTTTGAACAGGATTCTAATTTAAGTGTTGTGCAGAGGGAGGGCATGCAAAGTTCCAGAACGCCCACTGTCATGCAGTCTTCCAACACAGCTCCTTTTTAGGGGTCGCCTGAGCCAGCGCATGCGCTGCTCTGGCAAAACATTTAGTTAGTGGGCTTTAAAAAGCCTATCACAACTTTTTGTGTGGCATACTGCGTGCGGTTACGCGCACAGGCACGAGCAGATGCGCCATCTGGCTTTCCTCTCGCTCTCCCAAGCGCACGCGCGCCTCGCTCCGCCTCTCTGTATTGCTCGCCCCTCCCCCACTACAGAGCGTGTCTCGCGGCCTCTTTCACTTTTTTTTTTTTGCTTGCCACTGAGATGCCAGGAAGTGCAGCTAGAAGAAGAATCGCCCCACTGTTCCGAGGCTTCGAGCCCACGGCGGGCCCTGCCATGCGCATTGATCGTTTATTACAATGATTAGCATCTTTCATAACTTCCGGGACAAAGCAGCGCTTGTCAGCGAGCCTCGTCTCTGGCTGTGTATTTGCATGGATCCCCATTAGAACGCAGCGCTGTTCATCCAACTGAAAGGCGCCACGACGCCTCTCCAATGGAAGACTGCGTGCTATACAAATGCTAATTTTTAACAACAATGTATTCATTTTTGAGGCGTGCAGGCATCTCTTCTCGCTCGAGTCTTTAGGTAATTCACGTTGGATTTTCTGCCAACTCGGGCTCGTGTCAGCGAGCCTTGTCTCTGGCTGTGCATTTGCATGGATCCCCATTAGAACGCAGCGCTGTTCATCCAACTGAAAGGCACCGCGACGCCTCTCCAATGGAAGACTGCGCGCTATACAAATGCTAATTTTTAACAATGTATTCATTTTTGAGGCATGCAGGCATCTCTTCTCGCTCGAGTTTTCAGGTCATTCACGTTAGATTTTCTGCCAACTTGGGCTCGGGCCGAGAGAACACAGAGGGCGCAAACTGCACCGAGGCGAGGCCGTTGCAGGCTGACCAATGCACTCATTCATAAAATCACCTTTCAGGTCACTTAAATCACCTGTCTGTCATTGTCTGCATACATTCATCCATCTAATCAGCCGTCCTTTCAAAACTATCGATCAGTCTGTCCATTCTTCCTTCCTCCCTCATATGTCCACCCTTCCATCCACCCACCCATCTGTTAATTCATTGAAACTATCTTACAATCAGCTGTTCATTCGCCCAACTCAATTGGCCACCCATCCATCTGCCTACAATTACCGGTCAGTTACTCCATCCATGTATGCATTCACCCACCCATGCACTCATCCTTCCAACCATGCATATACATCCATGCAGCCAACCGTCTCATCATTCCATCCATGCATCTATTCTCCATACACCCAGCCGTCATTCACACTATTCCGCCACAGATCCATACTTTGACAGGTAGTGACTTCTACACTAAGGCAGCAAGGCGCAGCATTATACCAGTGCTTATTTTGTAAAACAAGCATTGGCATAGCCAATAGGTCTCGCCTTTGGGGCCTTAAAAGTATTTAGTTATGCAGCACAATATCCTTTTTGCAACAACACCAACTGTTGCATGGCTAAACACTTATAAGGTCCCAAAGGCGAGACCTATTGGCTATGCCAATGCTGGTTTGTAACTGTACTCAGGGCCGGACTCAGCACCCAAACTGCTGCATTATTGCTGGGTGTCCAGGACGTGGAGAAGCACCTCAGACTCCTGAGTTTGAGGACACTGGTGTGTGAAGCTAAGAAGTGAGACCAACTATAGACATGTACCATGCGTCCCACAAAAAGATGCTACTGAGATGGCAGAAGCTTACGGGTAAAACCTGCATGGAATGGATTGATGGTTAAGCTATAGGTGCTTTTTAGCTAGATGCATGACAATTTGCTGGATAGGGATCCACACTAGGTCCAATAAGCCACAGATCGTCTGGAGTTCAATTCTTGGGTGAAGCTCTGAATGTGGTTTAGCAATGAGAAGACCGCGTGGTGCTTACAAGCACAGGGCAGGCATCCTGGGCAAGGTTCCCAGAATATATCACCAGACCTGGTGAGACCTACTGGCTTTGCCAATGCTTGCATTCTCCCTCTTAACTGGGACGGATCCAGTCAATGCTGGAGTGGGAAGCAATGGGAAGAGGGCTAGCAAAAGAGGAGCTACTGGGTAGTTTGAGAAATACATTTTTTAAAACAAAATCAGTCTGGCAGCAAGTGGGGAACACCTTGGTTGAGATGGGAAAAGCAACATAGAAAGTGGGTGCAAGGATTTGAGGGGAAAACCAGTACACAAGGTAGAGATCAAGAAAGCACATACACTCCCATACAGTGCTGAAAGACCACAAAGTAGATCCCTAAATGTGAAGAAGTGGAAGGATACAAGTCAACCAATCAAATAGATGGTAAATAAGCTACTTTCAAGTAGAGTAACAAACACAAGTAAAAGGAAAGGCACTGAACAAAAAAAAAAAAGCAAATAAGATTGACAAGAAAGCTCATCAATAGTATGTAATGGGTTGTCCCAAGGCCTACTGCAAGTATTTTTATAATCCATCGTACATCTTTAACAACAGACAGCTAAAAGTAGTTTAAACATAAGATCTACTGGGCAATGAGGGGCATTCAGCAACAAAAAAAAGACTTCTGAGACAGAGCCAATACGTCCATGGTCAACTTGGAGAGTTAAAAAAATTGAGGGACTTCAAAATGCTGCTACCACCATAAAGGTGAGAATGCGGAGGGAAAGCACTTTGGATCCATCCTAGGGTAATTCATTCAACCAGAGGTTTTTGGGGGAGCTCCTTTGGTTCCACTGGATATAAACTAGATGGTAAGGATTTACACCATGGGCCAAAGTGATGATCCGAGTGGTGTGGGCAAAGTTACAGTGGACATGGGATTCCCTCCAAAAAGAACAGCTTGAACTTGACAAGAAGGACCTCACGGTGGCAGGGACAAAGGCTTTGCCTTACTATCCAGCAACGTTGAGAGTGGGCTAAAATGGTGTCAACAGATTACTGACACAATAAAGGCAGCTAGAATCGACCACTCTTTTCATAAGTGTTGACCGTTTACTAAGAAGTAAGATCATGCATACTTGCAAGAGGGAGAGGGGTCCCTGCAGGGGTCTCTTCGGAGTTGTATTTTTGTCTTGACACTGCATTGCATCATTACAGTGAGACCGTTTGATGGAATTTTGAATTCAGTTTGTATAAAACTTCTGCACAATTCTCCCTTATTCTCAGTTTCTACTGGGTATGGACGGATATTGACTTTACTAGATGAGAGTTCTCATCCTTTGATAACCAAAGTAGGAATGATTGTTCTATTAGTTTCACACTGCAACTATCTTCTAAACTCTGTGGTACTTGCTGATGCTTTATAACAATGAATTTCCTTGGAAAAATAAATGAAAACAAACTACTTCAATAAGAGATCATGTTATTAATTCAGTACCTCTAAAGCCCCATGAAAGTCCTTTAAGTCTTATCTGAGCAGTGATGTGTACAATCTATGTTCTGTTCCAAGAGTAATGGTGGACTATCCTGTTGAGCACCGACTACATTACCAATAATACGATTTCAAACTCCCACCAGCCGACTCCAGCAAACTGTTTTTAAACAGGACAAATATACATTTTGACTACATCACTGCATTGTGTTTTTAATGATGGCCATTGTATCCCCAAAACGAACATTAAAAAATGCTTAGTATTTTTTGTGAGGCTTTGTCTTTGAAAAGAAGAACTGGGATGGTCCTATTCCAGTATTCATATCCATACTTTGATACCTGCACTCCATTACATACTAAATTATCCCTGAACATCAGAATTTGAGGTCTACATGTTCACCCTACATGGGGCAGCAAGTGTGTGATTCAGACTTTAATTCTGAAATGATGTTTGCTAACATTATATTTGGGTAACAGCACTTTCCTGAGACAATGACCTTTGATACAGATGTGAACAGAGTTTGATTAATGAATTTGGGCAAAGCGTTTGCTTACAGGCTGGCATTAGAGAGACTTGAAAATAACCCCAAGAGGCTCCACATTTCTAATATGTTCACATTGGCATGGCCACGTGGTTGGTTTTACTGGCCAAATGCAACAGTCTGTGAACACGAACAGCAAGTGGTGACAAGATGCCAAAGTAATCTGTGCCAAAGTAACTCATGCCAAGGGTGGGAATCTCACATTATAAACAAAGGGCATCTTTTATATAGTGCTGTTATGAACTCTGGTCACACTTGGCAGCACTAAGAGTTTGGTGGATGGTGATGAGCCAGACAAGCTCCCACAAGGATATGTCCTCTAAGTCACACATTCAGATGTATTAAAAATCCACAGAGGAGAGACGTGAACAGTGTGGCAGAAAATACTACAAATAGGACCTTTAGCACCGTATGAGGGAAACTAGATTGTTGGGTTGAGACACCATCATGTAGAATTTCAGACATTTCTCGGAAACACAAGTGCAGGCTGAAAAAAAAACATGAAGGTTACAATTAGCACTGGCCTAAAACCCAACCCCAAGTATATGCTTGGGATGGGAACAGAAACCTAGCCAGTATCAAAGATATAGCAAAAAGTCACTTCTAAGGAAGAAAACATTGAATTCGTGTAAGCCATTACCAGCTATTTCACATTCCATTTAAGGAAAGACTTTACTATCACCAATGTAGGTGGTAGCGTCACACAAAAAAAGACTTGGTACCAACAAGCTGCTTCCCTTCAGGAGCATTTTGTTGCTGAAAAAAGCTAATGATTTGGATTTGATTTGAGATTTCGGACACCAAATTCTTTCCTGAATCCCAAAAGGCCTACTATATAATGTATTTTGAAGGAGTCATAAGAACTGAAAAAGTATATTATTGTTACACTTTACCCATTCTCTTCAATTAAGTTGGTGTCTTTACAAAAGAATGGCCCATGAACATGTGCCATGAACGAAATGCATACGGTTCCAACCATTTACATCACTTTTCCTGACCATGATACTGAAAACTGAAGTTTTTCATTTATGGTGGGGCATGTTCAGTTATCAAACGTTGGAATACAGGCTGCTGCTTTATCACATGCCAGAAATGGCTGGATAGGAAGCACTTGAATCTGATACAGATGAAAGACATGGATGGGAGTGAAAACCCCATAAAAGTGCTAACAGCCAAGTGAAAATCAGATAGTTGGTAACTAATGATTGTGAAATAATTGCATGCAAACTAAACGTCTATATGACAAAACAATCACATTGTATACTAAAAGGAAATTTTGTCTCAAAAGGTGAAAGCCCAGACGTACATTTAAAGGGAGGAAGTGAGAAGAGGTCACATTCTGGCCAGTAGCCACAACAAATTACAATCAGATGGAGTAAAATGTAAGCTGGATGCAAAACATAGTGTCTCGTTGTTTCTTGATGTAACACCTCATCAGGGGAAGTAGGCACTATATATATATATGCAATTTCAGTACAGTAATACAAAGTCAAACATTTATTTATATGGAAATTTTAATAAAGTCTTGTGTGTTCCCTTTCGGTTACTTCAGAATGCTATAAATACGAAAAATGTAAGGGAATCATTACAGCATGATTAGTGAGTCAGACCCTTTTAGGAAGTTGTTTAATTGTAATCCCTTTGCTTCAGAGGAAAAATTACAGAGTTTGAGGTGTTCCATGTTCTACCGTTTTCGGAAACGCATTCAGATCAGTTTGACTTTATGTCTGGGCAGACAGCATTCCACAGCACAGGACTCTTGACTTACATGGATCTGCCTCTACTTTCAGATGTTTGTAAGATAGTTTGAAATGAGTTGTACAGTCATTTATTGATGGGGCCAGTGGCGGAACGTATTTTAGAGCGTTCCCTCAGTAAACATTGTCCACAGTGTAAATGACCTTGAATTAAAAAAAATTGAAAACACCAGAAGCTAGTAAACAACTTTAGTGCAGTTGATGCGGACACGCATGAGTGGAGACGTTCAGTTTTGGGAGCTTGTAAATGAGATTTTTAGAGTGATCGGGGTAGATTACATTACAATAGTCAAGGCGCAATGACCAATGCTCTTGTAAACTCCACACAGTGATCAGTTTAGGTGGCTTGAAATAAATCTAGCACTATTATCTAACTTGACCTTCTTGTGGAACAATGTAGTCTTCTCATTTATCTTCCTACGCTGCAAAATCTTCAGCTTTCATATTTGGTGTCTCTGTGCTCAACCAGCGGAGGAGCCTTCTTCTGTCTCCTCCAGCTGCGATTCGACCTGGGCACTTTCGGGGATAGTAAACAGGATTGCTTGAAATTGTAATAGGCAGGGCTGCCAGTGTTACAGGAGTCAATGGGTCTAGTGGTTTTGATGGTGGGAGACTGGCATGGCCAGTTGTTAAGCCAGGCAAGCTAATACTGGTGTGAGTTGACAAATAAATGATACATTGCCTATTGAAGTGAATTTTGACACTCAACAGGAAAGTGAAGCAAGTGCAGACATGGACAAAAAAAACGGAGGGGAGGAATGTTGCTTGTAATGTTCGTCATACACATATTAGAAGAAATGACTCTTCTCATCCCCTTTACTGTCATAATCACCTTACTCACACTCTTCCCATCATTAGGGCTAGGTGAATGCATTGGCGGTCAGGAGGGTGGTAAACAAGATTTCAACAATGATATTATCTTCTAGCGTCAAAATCTGCAACTAATGCTCTTGATGCAACTCAATATGTGGAATTGGAGTAGGTTGAATACATAATATGAGCAGACACAACTCTCAGGTGAAAGATAATAATGTACCAGCAGAATACAGCAGAGCTATACCAATGCAGGTTAAAACATCTCCCTCACTGTCACAGGATATTTACATATTGCTGATGTGGTGGTCATTACACCGCTGAGGACACTCATTCCGTCATTGATATTGATGAAAAAGCCATTGTTAATGATGCTATAGCAGCCATTGGGAACACTACAGTTGAGAGTGGCTTTCTGAAAGAAGAGACATTGACAATGGTATACACTCCTCCGTGCGGCAGTCATCAAAGGGATTTTAGGGAGCAAAGTCTAGTTGTTGATGAGAATGCATTTTTCAATACTACTTATATAATCAAGGAGGATTTAGGGCCAATGTATTGATTTTGATGTCTTGTGAGATGAGGTACAGGCTCAGAATGAAGGGAGGGTATGATATGCATTGAAACAGCCCAAGACCGTGGCACCGACTTGACCTCTCTGCTCCGACTATCCACCATATTATTATATTTTGAGGTTTTCATTTGTATTTTTTATTTTACTACGATCTGATAGAAAGTGCTCTTGACCACACCATCCCTTGAAGAAGTGGCATCAGTTAGCGCACCCCTGACCGATTTGGATGAAAATGACATACAAACACAACAGTCTTTAGGCTGCTGCAGTGGTTCGAGAAGTAAATGTATACACAGAGGAAGTTTATCTGAAAAAAATATTTAAGCTGCACGGTCTGAAAGGTGATTTGCTTTTCCTTCATAGGAGGCTCAGCTATGATTTCTAGACCAGTTCAAATGAAAGACCTAGGCCTGCAGTTACATACAAACAGAAGAGCTAAAAGTCTGGAAAAGTCAGTTTGTAGTTGAAGATGCAAACCTAGCATTTCATCTAGAGAAACGCTGAACAAACATCTAATTTTGATGTAGAAAAAAAAGACAGTGATTATGTATTTTGAATTTATATATGTTATAGAAATCTGAGCTTTGGTGGCCTTTGGAAGAGCGGAGTTCAATCCACATTCACCGTACTGGCTGAAGTCTAGTCATTTACAATTAGATAAGTGGGAAACTAAATAAGCACTGCTTTATGAAATGTGCACTTTTTAATTCTGCTCACTCCTTCCTGAAGTGTCAACAGGGAGTCCCATCCTGAAAATTGTAAGGGATTCAAGCACAGGAATCTATGAAAGATCCAATGTTGAAAAAACAATCAAGAAGCATCACTTTAATATGTGGGTTCAAACTTATAATTTACAAATAGGAAAACAGTGAAGGATCTAGGTGTCAAGGAAAAAGCGATCAGGTTAAGTGTGACAGGTTATTTAAAGACTTCTTCAGTCTGACAGCTAATAGACACATGGGACATGACTGACTCTAGGGAGAGAACACAATTAATTTCTTACAGAAAGGTTATCCAGGCACAGGATTTCTCATCCACATATATGCCATGAACTTTTTTTTAATAACTAATATTATTAATAGTTCATATTTCTGAAAGTGCTTTTCACAGAATTTACCATGGATTATAAAAAAAGAAAAAAACTCAATGTCATCAAATCGCTATAACACCAAAAGCATAGTGCTTAAGGCTTGCTTCCAATAGGATTTTAATCATTACCGAGGCATTTTTGATTCTCAACTGTAGAATTCATGAGTACCTTCTAATCAATTACAAAATAATGTTATTTCTTACTGCCACAGAACAGGCACATGCTGCCATATGCATTCCATTCCAGTGAAGGCTACATGAACACAATGGTTTATAAAAAACAAACAGGAACCATTTCCTAAATCAAATAAACACTCAAGGTGGAAAACGTGTAATATTTTACTTGGCATAAGCTGCAGCCATTTTGGCTGTGTGTCCCTTTAAGTTTCCTTCGTAATTCTTTTGTCTTTTCACTCTGCCTAAGCTATCTATTTTAGTTGACTTCCTGGCTCAGCTAAAAGCAATGTACGTGCTGAGAGTTTGTAGCTGCCAGTACACCTGTTAACTGTCAATCATTTCTGCTGCCATAAGCACTCCTGCTCCCACTCCCACTTTGCTGACCAAGTGGTTATTCATCTGCCCGTGTTTGTTGAAAAATATTTCAAAAACTTGTCCTTCCTATTTCTGTTCACATACTTACACTGCAGAAAAATTGTATAAAAGCCCTGTGTTCTGTGACTTCAGTGTACTACCTTAGGCAGCACTTGAGAGTGCTGTGTGGACGTAGTCCCACTCATGAGTGATTAATAAACTTGTTATTTATTTCCAACTCCAGTGCTGCTCTCTACTTTGTTGGTTTTTTTAACCCGTGGGCAAAAGGGTGACTCTGCACCAGTGTACCCCTAAAAAGGTATATTTCCACATCAAGACAAAATGTACAACAATAGCTTCGTCAGAAAATGTAAATCTTTGATGAATATCAGCCACTAAATTAATAGGAACGGCCACATCCCTTGTTTTAAATGCACATACCTATAAAGATTTTTGAATATATGGATAAAAGGACAGCAGATTGGATAAAAGGTCAAATCAACTTAAAAGTATTCTTAATACACAAGATGCACACAGGAAGGTCACGGAAAATACTTGCTGTACTACTAAGTAACTCCACTCACCATTAAACCAACCACAGTTTCCCCAAACGGATTACAGTTTCAAACAGCTAGAAAGAAGAGTAACATATGCAAGGAGGTGCTGTGTTAAATATCTTAACAACTTGCCTGGCAATGGAAAAGCCAATTAACACAGACAATAACTAATGCTTTCGATATGATCTCTGGCCACACCCACCAACCTTCATTACTGTCAATCTATTAGTTACTGAAACACAGCTAATGTTACCATCAGAGGCACCTAATACAGACATTACAAATCGTTCGAACCCTTTTCGAATCTCTACAAAATCAGGCCAAGAAGACACTGGACCCTCACAACATCCCGTGGCCATACTAATGGCAGAATTAAACATTAAATTCCAACATGTGGTTCTATAACTCGGTGATCCCCACAAACGTTTTTTACTTCTCAGTCTATTTATGGAGACATTTGTGAAAAAGGAACATACCCAACATGTTATGTGTATTTATAAAGCGCACTATCACCCGTGAGGGTATCCTGGAACTGAAATGGTGCTGTAGGTCCAAAAGGGGTGCATTCAATTCAGAAAAGAGTTGAAGATGAACATGTTTAAAGAACACTACATCACAATGCATTACCAGTCCACAAACCAGCTACCTCTCCTATCACTCGTTAACTTTATGCTCTACTCTGAACCTGTGCAGTTATTTTCTGCCTTTTGGCTTGGTCCTGCTATAGAAATACCACATACATGTATTGTTATTTGATGAAATCACCAGAGGATGCCTTCAGTTTTGTAGATACAGTATTCTTTATGCCATTGCTTGGTTGCCTGGCAGGCTCACAAAAAAAAAGAGTTTTGAGAGAACTGCAAGTCCTTTTCAGAGTGGTGGACAGTACAAGACAGTGCAATGTAGTCCTCCAAGGAGTAAAGTCAAGGAATTCCATTACATTTTTTTATAGTTATGTTTTTCACTTCAGTAATGGCAAGTTTTGTCCAGTTCTTTGTGTTTCTGTGCCATATTTGACTAGATCACCTTTTCAACCCAGCAGCTAAAATAGGTGAAGAGTGGTGAAAGATTTACCCTAAAATTAGAGTTAGACAAGAACTTCTTCTGTACCACATCCTAAAGCAGAATGTGATAAACATATGGTTCTTATCACTGAGTCAGTAGGAAACTGCTTATTGCACTGTGTGAGCCACATGGTCAGTTCAGTCAGACACCAACATCTACTTAACTTGAGCAATCAGGAGGAGCCAGATAAACCTCCTTCTCATAGGAGTCACAACCATGTGCCCCCTGTGTCTAGACCAGGACTGAGAACACAAACCAGCCCAGGCAGTTCTGCCCGACCGGCCCCCTGGGGGAGGGGTTCAATTGAAAAGCAGCACTGCTGCCATCTGCCACTTATATTACAAGGGGCCAATATTGCAGCACTGTCCAGCTGTGGTCTAGACTCTATGAAGGAGAGTTATTGCCTTAACCGGAAAATTAGACTATCTCTGTCTTCACTGGAAAGAATTAGGGATAACATTTCTAGTATATATATATATATGTGCATCAATCTAAAAGTATTCCATAAACACATCCCTAGCTTCTCTACAGTAAACGTGATCGAGTGCCCAACTGCTTAGACATTCATTGTTCCATGAAGTAAAGTTAATGGTTTGATCTTTGTGCCCCCTACAGATCAGCTATCAAATTTCCTGCAGATTGAGATTGGTTGGTCTGGCAACAGAATGAATCGAAATGTGGTCCATTACGTACAAATCCTTCTTTCATTATTAGGGTAGAAATCTATCTTGACTGAAATAATTCAAGCACCAGCCAGTTCAACATTAAAAGGCTATTTGTAAGGTAAAACATATCAAGTCAATGGACATAACCATAACAGTTTTTATTATTGAAACATGAGTTAATGGCTATAGCGGCGGACTTTGAAGCTGGGGAACCACGTTTGAGTCTGTAGGAGTCTCAAACATCCTGTGATTCTGGGCAAATCACTTAATCTACCCGTGCCTAAAAATTAATGTGTCTCTCTGCAATGCAACTGGTGCTCAGGTAAAGAACTCGGATACCTTCGGGTCGAGTTCCGGCTATCTAAAATTGCGCCCCCCCCCCCCAAAAAAAAAAGGTTGTCAGATTACAGCAGAGTTCTATTAATTTCAAAGATGAGACAAACATATTCAAAATATTCAAATTAGTGACCCATTAACTACTTAACAGCAGTCTTTTCCACCCCCAGTGCTTAGCCCTTTTTTTGTTGTCATTTGGGGTAGTTTACGGTTGCACCTTCATTACTTTTTTCCACATAAGTTATGCATGACAAATCTCGGTTCTTCTTTCCAAACATCATAGCGATTCTAAAGGTCCCCAGGGTTTGTAGACTCCCCTATGAATGCCTAGTGCAATTTCTGCATTCATTCATGTTTTAAGCCTTATTAGCTTTGCACGTTATCTAAAATGTTTCAATATATTTTTTTTTTTAACGCTTCTCCACTCTCAGCCACCACTTATTATTGGGGCGGCAAAAAGTTTGATTACAGAGTATTAGAAGAAAATGCCTCACAGCGAGGATATGGATACAGAATATATGGGAGACAATATCACTGGGAAATTTAACACCTGCCCTCCTGAAATCAGGAAAAAAAATGAAAAAATATGGATGCCACCAATTTAATATTTAACGTAACAGTCAGAATGCCCCCCAGAATGCACGAGTCGGGGAAACACAGCAAGAGCTGGAAGAAACCCAAGGGAGAATAAACAAAAAAAAAAGGTACATCGAAGTCAGCGAAATCTAGGATAGACATTGTGTAGGATATTGGAGTGGGAGAGATATAGCGGAGTGGGTGATATGTGGTGCCAGGGGTGGGAGGTAAATAGTAGTTTATGTTTTAGTAGTTTATGTTTTTTCATGTATTAATCCTTAATAAGGACAAACTAACTGGGCCCCCTAGTTAAGCTCACACCAAATGAGCATCCACCGGTGTAAGTGGCTATGAAAGATGTTTTAATATGTTGCTGGGGGGATGAACACTATTATTGAGGTGAAAAAGGATTAATCAGCAAGTATACTATGTATTGTATTATTTTAAAGATAAACTTTTACACAAACAAGAAAACATCCAAGTATTCTTGAAATAGTTAACACACAAGAACATTAAGAATCACAAGCTTTGCTTGTTTGCAACGTTGTCAGTGGATCACTGGTAGAAAGAAATGAACAGTCTAATTTTAAGTTTCATTATTCATTAGCCTTCTGCGGATGCTTATATACGTATATATGTGGTATTTGTATAGCATGATGGTATCCAAAAGTCTGTTGCGTGCTGTACGGGTCAAAGGCAAGGATACAGTCAAAAGGTGTTGTTGGGTGGCATGGTGCTGGGTTTTGAGAGTAGAGCTGGGCTATTCTAATGGGTCTTGATGTAGTGTCTACTACGATGCATTTCTTCAGCTCTTTATTATATTAGAAAAGGTTTTGGGCGGTTCTGATGGATACACAAATGCTGTTCCAGATCTTGGGTGCATGAACGAAAAATGCCTGCTGCCTCGTTTCATCTTTCTTGAACTCCATCTCCAGTACAATTACATCATATCTGTAGGTGTGGTGAGAGCCACAAGAGGCAGTTAGCTTGTCAGCCAAAATAGGCGACATGTCGGCTATGAAGATGCAGCTGGTTTTGAACATGGCAAGAGGAGCTAAGAAGTTCAATCATGGTGGGGTATTGTGATCATATTTCTTCTGGCCTGTGATGAAGCGGGATGCAATGTGTAGGAAAACCTGAAGTGTGGCAGTTAAATGGCTTGGAAACCAAAGAGCAAGGTCGCGAGTTTGAGGGGGGAAAGAGCAAGAGGTCCTTGTACCCCTGAGAAAGTCAATGGAGTGTCAGGGTCCCATCTGGCAAAAGGGCCATTTTTTCATGTCTGGGTAAGTGGGAAAAAAAGAAAAAAAAAACATACAATGCACCATACAAACAGCAAATCTATGTATCAAGCACTACACACAACCTTACGATAGTATTATTGGTATGATTTCTAACCTGTGCAGTCTGTCTCACCCTCATATACAGTGCTCCAAAACTACCATAGCAAGCACAATGCAAACAGTTGAATTACTGTATCTCAGGTAAATCAGCCAATATCTATATCTGTAATAGTTCACAAAAACACAGCAGCAGGAAATAGAAACTGTAACCAATCATTAAATATTTTAGACTGCATTTCAAAGATCTTGTAAGAAACAAAAGAAAATGTAGGCATAATCGTCGTTTCTACTGGAATTAGCAGTTAAAATAAGAGTATTTTGTGCTATAGAAAACACAGCCAACAACATTCTGGGGGCTATAATCTTGACATACGAGTCAGCTGAGCTAATGGAATAAAGTACCAAATTCATATAAATAGATGATGAATCATCTACCAGTCCTCTGACCAATATTGACATTTCTGTTGAAAAATGGTAAGGTTTCTTTCAAACACATCCTTCTATTGTGTCTTCATATTGCAAATGATCAGTAGATTTTTTTAGCACCACTTTACAACCTGTTTTCTTCGGTGATATTCACATTGGTCTTGGGGAAAGACCAGAACTACTAATATAATTCCTTATCAGAAGATAACTTGTTTCCAGTCCTGGGCTCTCATTTACCACACTGGTGCATTACAGGACATATAGTCTTGGTTTTGTTCTGTAGAAAGCACAGGACTGTCCCTTCTAAAAACAATGATCTTTCAAAGGAAAAACCTAGGACTGGAATGAAGGTTTCCTTGTGGCATGGTGTCATATGTTAAACCGAGCAGTAACACACACTTAATTGTGAGTTTTCTTCTAAAGTAGGCTGGACTCTCCATGCAAATGAAACTAGTGAATTGGGTAGTATGCCCTTAGCTGTGAAACTACAGTCAATACACCCATGTATTATTTGGGAAGGCTGTCAGTGTTAGGTGTACAGCATGTACAAATCTGTTGCACACTCTTCGGATTCACTCATTGCACACTTTCACAGTGGCTGGGGGGAGGTTGTCACAGAAGCCTGTGTACCTGCCCTAAACTGCACTACCCTTGCCTAGGGGGTACACTGAGCAGGTGGGGTGTTTAGGACAGGTTTCTGTTAAAACTGTCTGGGTGGGGGTGGAAGGCAGAGTCAGACTCCAAAATGATTAGTCTGAATGAATTCTGCCACGACGAAGCTGCGCCTTCGCACACCATTGCACATAAAAGTTAAAGAACTAAGTGCTGTTTTGGCGAGACAGGTGCACGCCACATTCAGAAGAATTTAACAAACACTCAAGAAAACGCTGTACCCTAAGGTAGACGGATCCTTGGGGTAGTGGTTGGAGAACGTCACTTCCTGACTGCTCTTTGCTCACAGACCTGGCTCTGCCTCCTGCCTTCAGCTTGCTTACCCAGCACTAAGGCAAGCATGCAACCCAAAAGAGCAGCGCGGACCCCTGAGCCGCCTCCCTCTGTCTCTTTCATTCCGGTCACCAGCCTGCCCACTGCTGGCTCATTACTTTAAAAACACACCCACTGGCACTGCGGTCTCAGACTAGTCCATCTCAGCTTTGTATACTCTGTAGAGGGTGGTTCTCAAGTCTTTGGGCACCACAATACTTATGGTCTCTGATGTTATTCGGCACAGAAAAAACCCACTACTTTCCTAAATATAAATAGCCCAGCTTCGCCATAATTCACAGAATATACAGAAACAAAATACTTTTTACACGGGCAAGATGCGATCTCGGGGACTACGTGTCCCAGAATGCACTTTCCTCGAATTAATTCAAACATCCACTTAATATAAGAATCAGGTCTCTGGGACTGTATGGGTGTCATGTTAGACACTTACAAGAGTTTCTCAACGGAAATACAAGTCCCAGAAGGCAGAGTTAACACAGAGACTTCACGTCCCACATGGGACAGCTCGGGATATCCGCAATGGCCATGCAACCATCCCCGAGACTCTCCCTTTTCACTTAAAAACGCTTGCTTAGCGCTTTTACTCACCTCTCAAGGAAGAACCTGACAATCATGAAGAGAAGCGCGCCGGGCATAGTGATATAAAAGTGGGAGGCCTTGGGCAGCACCAGTTCCTCATCGTTTTCTAAGTCGGCCCAGGTGATGTGAGTGGGAAACCAGAGCAGGCCTCACCAGAACCAGCCTTGGACCGTCTGCAGCGTCTTGGCGGGTGAGCGAACACCTAGACCCCGGCAAGCAGCTCGAAATAACAGCTACAGGATGTGAGAGCACTGTGACTCGCAGAGCATGTAAAACAAGTTAACAACATGCAGACAGCTAACTAAAATGGAAACAAGCTAAAATGGAACTAGTTAAGAAATTAAACAAATAAGACTTAACACAATGTTTTAATGCAGGCACTCTTACTGAGCAGCGCACGCTAAGCAATTAAAATAACATTTTAAAAATGACAAATAACAGAATAAACTTACGACGCGGCTAACTTTGCCCTCCGCCTCGGGAAGCCCATGAAATAATTAAGAGCGCAACTCTGGTTTGGGATGGAGGGGAAGGGAGGAGCGGGTAGGATTTCCAATGAGGAGCCAGTAAACAAGCTACCAGCACACCCTTCTACGTCACGCCAAACCAAGATGGCGTCGGCCTGTCCAGCTGGGCCGTCCTAAAAGTGGACAAGGCGGTAACCCAAAAGCCCGATTTTCAATCACGCGCCAGCGTTTAACATAAACAATGATGCATGCCAATTGAAAACAAGGGCGGGGCTTCAAGTTCCTTCCGAAACTGTATTGATTCCAAATGGCCCTCGCATGGTGAGAGTAGAGCATGCGCACTGCTAATGCCAGGCGAGACCTACAAAGTGGTTAGCATCAGGGAAATCCCTCCGTGCCGAACGCAGGGGAGTTCGTAAAAGCAGAAGACATATGTCTCGAGCCATAGCGAGGGCAATGGTCAGGTCGAATTAGCGGAAGTTACAGGGTCCTCGTCCAGGTCAGTGTCTGGGGATTTTCAACAGAACTACCAAGGTTTCCCAAGCCCTCGCAGCCTCCAGTGCTCTCTCACTATTTGCTCGTTTAGCTAGCTGTAGTCTAACAGTCCTTTCACATTCTGCCCATTTAAGTAAATCAGTCTTCCATATCTTAGCGCTTGGGCCCTTCTTTGATTTCCAGTGTGCTGTAATGTCTCCTTTAGCCAAGAGAAGGCCCAAATCCAAAAACTTACTAGTGACCTTGTTTATAGATGTATGGGGGGACCAGAGCAGCAGGCAGGGGCCTTTAGTTTGTTCTAAGTCTCTATCAGTGATTTCATTCAGTAATGTAACTATCTCCTCCCAATAAGCCTTCAACTGGGGGCAATCCCACATCATGTGACGAAAATCTGCTCCCTTCATGTTACAGCGTGGGCACATTGCCGACCTAGTATCAAAATATTTATTGATTTTGGTTGGGGGTAAGGTATGCCCTATGTAAGATATAAAAATGCACTAATTGAATGCGGGCATTTCTAGTACTCTTCCCCGCTCGTTCCACTAGTTCAGCCCATATTTTTTCGGAAATCACATCACCCAGATCTTTGCTGGGTGTTATGATATACCATATTGAGTGCATCAAGGAGGTTGAAGAGGGTGTGAGCTTTATATTTTATGCTCAAGTTCTGTGGGGTATTAAAGTTACAAGGAGAGTGGTGTGGATGATTTGGATAGATGAGTTATTTTCTACAAATTGTTCTGTCCAGGAGGGGAGTAGATAGGGAGAGAAGTGGCATACAAACTATAACAGCCACAGTTTTGCATATTTGCTCTAGACAAACAATGTGATCACAGAATTCACTGCAGCTACATTATTTTAATATCTGCCACAAACAAGGCAGTGTAGTGATCTTAGAGGTACGAGATTTTCCACATTTCACAAATGATGCTCTTCTCCAGTCCTGGGCTGTAGTTGAACAACCAAATGCATTCAAGGAGATAGATGTCATGCTAGTGCACCAAATCAATCCAATTGGTTTAACACACGTGTGTGGCAGACTCCCTGAGCAAAGCATATCTGCAAGGCCCAACACTAGACTTCCAAGAGTAGCACCCTTGTATGGGGTACGGAAGTATACATCGAGACCAAAAACAGACAATGGTTCTATGGAAAGATATGCTCCATATTTCTAAAACCAACACTACTAATAGGCACACAACTGTGAATACTGAATCAAGTAAGCATGCACGGAAGTACAAAGTTAAGCATTATTTATATTCCCAACACAGACAGCCCAACTTGCCAACGAACATGTGGGATTTAAGATAGTCAAGGCATGGGATTTAAGATAGCCAAGGCATGTCACTGTGAAGAAGTGCAGACACCATTCAGCCTTCTTTAGGCAAGAGCCCAGGATCAAAAGATCCTCCCCTGCCTTGCACAATAAATTATACCATCCATGATAACCACTCACACCCCTTAATACTTTATACAACTTAACACCATGGTGTCTCAATGAAGGTGGTGTCAGGTCAGAGGTGTGCTTGTGGTTCAGGGGAATCTGTGAGGATGACAAATGACTCTGCCAGATACCACTGAGCATGGTCACGTCCCTAAGACTAAGCATGACAGGAAGTATCAGTTCACAGACCCATTTTATTACCTTAGTTGAGAGGGGATTTTGCAGAGCCAGAATTAACACACATTTACACAACCCTTTCACCACGGAGTACCCTACTGAAAACCAAATCCTCCCAGAAGACCAATGATTATTTCCAGAGTTATTCCACTCATACCAGGGGACAAAATGGACATTCCAAAGTTGCAAGTCAGCGCAGAATAACGTCCCCTCAGCAGATATCAGATCTACACCACGCAGGGTGTGTCATGACAACACCTTATAACAACGATTCGGAAAAGTTGAGTCAATAGATGCAGCATCCTTGCCTGTGTGAAATAATAGACTTCCACCATTTAATGAGGAACAAAAAAGAGATAGTATACGGTCACCAACACAATATTAGCCTAAAATACCGAGATTGTGCTGCAAAAAAAATGAACATGCTAAACACTTACACCAGTAACCCCAAAGAATGTTTTCAGCAGAATAAGCCAAGCACAGAAAAACTATGCTCAGTTTTAGTTTCTATGATCACATAACCTAGTCACATATTCCGATTTTGAAAAACATTGGCAAAAAGACCATTTAATTATTTCGGCAATAATGATTTATTTAAAAAGCACCCAATATAGGATATAAATACCTTAAAGAGGGCAATGACGAGGTAAATGATTTACGTACAAATACATCATAAAAAGTGTACCCGGTATGCCCTTATAACCTGTATATGTATCATAATCGTGAGGCACACTGGCTAAGTCGAGTGCCACAACCAAGTCTACAAAAAGTCCGAAACCCAACAGGTAAGACGTTCATTTTTGCAATACAATGTCAGCTAGGGTTGTACGATTCAGCACCCTCTGAGTAGACGATTGGGTATGGAAATTGAAAAGTCTATCCAACTAAGATTTGTGTTTGCCTCTTTTGGGTTGCAGGGCTAGATGCTACATTGTTAAATCTTTACTGGGTGATATGCTCTACTTCTTGGCTGGAGTTGCATTGCCACAACTGCAAGTGTATGGCAAGTAAAAAGCTGTGGTTTACGACTGTAGACAAAAAGCCATTCCAGAAAGTAGGCCAAGGAACTCCATCATGGGTTCGTCCACTAACAAAGGAGACGTCTAGAAAATTACATACTATTCAAAAGCAATAAACAATGTGTATAGCAACTCCCAGGAAGGAGATACTTGCCCATACTTTCAACTTCGCTGCTGACACAGGCCGTCAGTGATGAGCACCCTTTTCATAGTCATCAGCCACTGTAGTCCCACTGCGTATTTCTCAAAAGTTGAAAATACAAGGGAGATGGATGTTGAAACTGTTTTGCCAAACACACATTGGAAAACATCCTTGAATTGTTTTCTTTCTCACATCCATTGGCTGTCAATTTAGTAGAAAGTACCACTTTGACATGGATTTGGATACAATAGCTCTCCTGTTTGCCAGGTGGCTAAGGTACAGGAAAAGACAGCAAAGAGCTGAGACTATGCAGCATAATATTAACAAACAATTTGTTGCATCGAAGAAATTAAGAAAAACATCAACATCACTGGGAACTAGGAACAAAATGTTCTCCCTGGTCACCCATTCTCTCACTCATCTCCTTTACCAGGATTTCATTATCCTAAAATGAAGGATAAATCAGCAGCACTGGGTAAGCAGGTGAAGAGAACACTGAGAAAGGAGGGACAAAGTCTGGTTTGGGGTTAATTCAATTGTGCAAGATAAGGTCAAAAATCTTCCCCTTCTCTACCTTAAGCGGCTACAAAGTCAAAAAAGATGACGTACACTTTAATCATTCAAACCAAAAGCTCCGGCAAAATTGAAAAATACAGCACTTTTAGGCAAAAAGTAATTTTTAATCATCATAAAATATGTTAATTGTTCTGTTTTTATATGCTTGAAAGCAGATACAAGCAATTTAATGACTCAAAGAGTGTAATACAACAGCAACACCTTATCCTCTAGCTTGAAGTAGCTTGTCATAATTGCTGCTGTTCTAGTGAACTACCGGGAAGACATTTCCAAGATTTCAGCTCGACTCCTCAGGAGAGTAGACAGGATAGAATATTGCTCCACTTTAAATCTTTGTACACACCTTACCAGTTTAAAGGTGGCAGCAGGTTGAAGGTACTTTGTGCTGTTCATAAAGAGGCATTACTTTCAAAGCCACATAAAATGGGCCTCAGTCACAAAGGGCCAACGCACTTGTGGTGGAGGCCTCACAAATATTGGGGAGTCTCTGCCTCAAGTACAGAGACTCCTCCATGACTGCGACGAGTCCCTTTGTGAATCAGGCCCATAATGTATGACCGCACCATCATATTTGAAGCAACCTCCCCAATGGTGCTCGACCTTCGGCCCTATCCCACTCATCACGGAGAAATGCACTGCGGTCACCGTCACTCCATTCCATGTTTAAGGACGGAATGGGGAGATTGAAACAGGAGGAGAATATGTTATGTTAGCAAGAATTTCTATAGTGCACGTATACCGAGAGGTTTCATGGCGCTTGCTTTGGGCAGTGTCAAGGCAGAGACGGAATTACGCATGAGCCGGCTCAAACCGCCATGTCTTGAGCATTTTTCTGAACCCCAGAAGGTTGTTGCAGGACCGGATTACAAATGGTAGGGAGTGCCATAATTTAGGGGCCAGATAGGAGAACCTACACACTCCCTGGCGTTTGAGCTTGAAGGCAGGGGTAGATAGCAGCTGGAGGTGGGCTGAACGCAGATTGCGGCGGGGGGGAGGCATGCCCCGATATCATGCAGCTGATGAATTTAGGGCTCCGACAATGGAGGTCCTTAAAGATTAGGCACCCTGTCAATCAATCAATCAATCAATCAATCAGCTTTATTCGATTAAAAGAAATAATCACAAAAGCACAATACAATTATGGGCACAATAAATACTAGTATTACCTTATAAATTCATAAAATAGCAATGCGAATCAATTCCGGAAAAGATCAGAAAAGGAATGAATTACATCATGATTGAATTTCTACATTTTAAAACTAATTTTAAAAACATTAAAATTGATGCGGACAGTTGTTCTTCTCCTAATGTTTGTAGAAACAGAAAAGCAGAACGACACTGTCTTAGTCCCTTATTTTTTTTAAATTGGCAAAATCCACCTATGCCTATTATAAGAGTAAAATTTACAAAAGAATAGAACATGAATAGTTGATTGAAAAAACACATCATCACATGGACATTTACATAACTCCTTCGACCAGTTGTTTTCAGTGGGAAAAGAGACAAGCCTGTGAAAAATGTTCAATCTCAAACGGGTCAACAAAAATCTGTCATGCTCTCTTGTAAACTTGCTTAGGTAGCGCTGAAGTTTATCAGTGACCATTATTAACTGATGCGCCTGTACAGAGACTTTTTGGGATTCTATATCTCTTCTCTTATTATCCAAGTAGGATAGACAGCTAATTTTTAATTCTTTCCTGTTTACAGCTAAAAGAGTAAGGGGGTCCGAAAAATATTCAGGGTGGCCAAGGTAACCAACAAAATTTTTAATGTACTCTAGCCAACTAATCTTCCGTGCCCCATCCAGTTTACCACGGTCTGTAAGTAGCTGTCTATTGAGCTCCAGCGAATCAGAGGTCCATATTCTATGCCGCTGGAGTACAGGTTGAATTTTACAAATGTCCATAATGTATGGCAAGCCCAATTCAGTATGACAAACATAGGTAGAAGTGCTGTCCGGGACAATCAATAAACATCTTAAAAACCTATTCTCAATACATTGAAGTGAATTAACATTCTCATAACCCCAGATGCCTGCCCAATAGGTGGCTATTGTGATGCATTTCGCCTTATATATCTCTAATAGGACCTCTGGAGCCCGTTTCCCCAGCTTCTTACTGAAAATAAAGAGTGCGGCTACCGCTTTAGAAATCAGTAGCCTCCTAGTCCTAATGGCCTGGGTCCATGTCCCCCTCTTATCAAAGAGTATACCCAGATAAGAGAAGGTTTTGCAGCACTCAATCGGTTTCTTACCTATTAAAATGCATCTGAAATGTGTATTCCCTGCCCTACATTTCATCACAAATGTTTTAGAAATATTCACTTCTAATCCCAGTTTAGCCATATCATCAACGAAAATCAACTAACCTCTCCATCCCTACAGGGGTGCGTGACATCAAAACCGCATCATCGGCATACATTAATGTGGGAATAGGTCTCTTCCCCACTTGTGGGAGGTCCTGGCACTCTTTCCCAAGCTTATTTCCCAAGTCATTAATATATAATATAAATAGGAAGGGTGCCAGGACGCATCCCTGTCTCACACCCCTTCTTACCCTAAAGTGCTTAGTGCATTCCCCTTCCATCCCATAACGAATCCTAGCATTTGCTCCCACATATAATTGTCTTAAAAATAAAACGATCGAACTTTCCACCCCCATATTAGTTAAGATTCTCCAGAGTTCCTCATGGATTACGGAATCAAACGCAGCAGTCAAATCTACGAACGTTAAATACAACCTACCCCTTTTGGCTTTAGTGTATTTGCCGATCATCATATTCAAATTTAACCCCTGGTCAATTGTACCCATGCCTTTGCGGAAACCATACTGAAGGTCACTAAGTATCGAATGGTCTTCCGCCCAATCTTGTAACCTTAATAACAAAACTCTGCCGATAATCTTAATTGTTGAATCGAGTAGTGATATCGGCCTATAGCAGGCAGGGTCCGACCGGTTACCTTTTTTGAAAATGGGGACCACGGTCGATTCATTTCAGGAAGAAAGAGGATCGATTGTGCTACAAGCGTTTAAAACTTGAGTTAAAAGAGGACCCCACAATAAAATATTATGTTTAAAAAGATCTACAGAAATGCCATCTGGTCTTGGTGCCTTACCTCCCAGGCTCGATTCAATGGCTAAGTTAACCTCACTCAGCTCAAATTTCAGATTCATGTCCTCTGTACCTTGACTAAGAACCAAATTGGCTACAGGCTCCATCTCAACCCTTATAGTATGAGCTGTATTGCTATATAATTTTTTTAAATGCTCCAGCCACTCAACCTTGCTAATAGCTACCTCAATTGTGGCCCTGTCCTTCTCCAACAAAAAGGGCGCATTGACCTCCTTCCAAAATGCAGAGTGGTCTTTTAGATTTGAACCTATCTGCAAGTCCCGCCACGCTTCATTTTTAATAATGGTTTTCCTTAACTTTAAGGCTGCATTATATTCCCTGCGTGCCAGCCTGACACCGTCCACAACTCTAGGCTCTGTATACAGTGCTCTCTTTAACTTGGCATGGGCCTTAGAACATGTTGCATCAAACCAACCATATTTAGGTTTATTAGATTTATTGAGTTTCACAGACATTTCCTGTTTGATGTATTTTGAAATTGTCTGGAACCCACTTATGTCTTTGGTCATAGTATTTACATCTAAACAGGCCTTGACCTCCTCTTTGCAATTGGTAATAACCTTCCTTATGAAAGTATCAGGGTTCAGCTTATCCCATTTTAGGGTATATCCATTTTGCCTAGATATATTGAGATTCCCCATAAATGTAGATGTATGATCTTTTATATTTCTCTTAGACCTAATGGAGATGCTCAAAGGAAAGTGGTCACTCACCGATATATCATGTGTGACAAAATCTTTTATTCTAGTAGCGTACCTGTTTGACATCAGAATAAAATCTATTGTTGATGACTTTCCCTGCCCATTATAGGTGGGATTAAAAGACACAGGGTTGGGACACAACATATTGGCAAAGCCCAAATCTGTATCAAACATAATTTCATTTAGAATGTCTCTAGATTTATCATGTGCAAAGTGCTGAAAGGTATGGTCCTTATCCCACGATAAACCACAGCACCCGTTATCTACATAACCACAAATATTACAGTTAAAATCACCCCTCCTAAGGATGCACACTTCTCTGGTTGATGCCGCCTGAATGTTCTGTACAATGGTGTTAATAGATCTCACTACCTCCTCAAATCTACTGGTAGGAAAATTGTTGTAAAAGTTAACCACCAGCAGACAAAATATCCTGTCTATGTGAAGCGACATGACCTGATAGTAAACATCGCTACCAATTAGAACAGATTTTTCCAAATTCAGGAGATTCGACACAAAGACATAATCCCCCCTTAGCTCTCCAATAAACTGATGGAGTAGCAGGGGTATGAAAAGTTCTAAAATCATTTAAATGTATAGGTTCGCAAATCCAGGTCTCTTGACAGCTAATACATCAAACTCCTCAACAAAATCAATCCAGGTATGATCTATCACCTTAGCATTAAGCCCGGCCACATTCCAAAAACATAGCTTAGGACAATTACTCCCGTCATCTCTTTCTGAGATCATAGGCACTCCAGCAGTGGGATGTGGGCCCTCCACCGCATCCTGCTTATTACCATGAATCAGTCCAGTGCAAGCCCTATTTAATTGTTCTCTGTTAACGAACTGGGGTTCAAAAGACCTTTCAGGGCTAAAACTGATGGAAATAGGCAGAGATGCGTGGTTCCTAGGTATACGAGTGGTTAGTCAATCTACCTCTTCTAAATTATGAAGAGCCTCAAATCTAATATGAACCTGAACATTAAACTGTTGTTTGTGGTTTGCTGGATAGGGGACTGAATATACCATTGGGTGGGGATCACATGTTGGTTGATAAAAATAGCCCAGGGGGAGGATGTTTATGCTGGCTTGTGTTATAGCCTGCTCACTACCTCTAGACAGAATCATTTGCACAAACCGAGGATTGGCAAATGTAAGAACCACACAGTCCCCACTTAACCTTTTTTGTCCACGTCCTACCCAGCTTATCCTTCTCACCATCTTAAATTCTGCAAATAATTTCTCGGAGTGGCCTAGCTTTGTGCCTAGCCAACCTAAACTTTTATTTCTCAATGACACCCAGGATTCTTCAGTCCCCTGTGGAAGTGTTGGTACATTAGCTAAAATCACAGTATAGGGGGTAGCTGCCGATGGGAGGTCCAATAAGCTAGCTTTATGGGGAATTGCCTGGTTAGCCCGATTAAGATGCACTCCAGAGTTGCCCTTGTCCGCAGCTACCAGAGGTTGTGGGCCATGGACAAATCTTTCTAATGGTGAATACCTTTGATAGGGATTTGGCACACCAGAGCTCTGACAATTAAAACGGGGTGGTGATGCAAGCGTATGGGGTGTTGGCAAGGGATCGGACTGTGGGGGCTATCGCTTGTCATGCCATTACCTACAGAGGCCCTCTTAGCCATAGTCCCCACTGGTACGGCAGATCTCTTTAAGGAGCCCGCATCATCAGGGGACTCCGTTCGCTTAGACATTGAAGATACTAAAATGTCTAGCTTAGTGGCAATGGTAGACATGAATTCTCTAATAAACTTATCTAGAGACTCCAGTGTGAGTTTCACAGATTCTAATTCCCGGTTCAAGGAATTTCCACTTTCCACTTCCGAAATACCCCTGGTCTTAAGATTAGTTTTTGATTGAATCTCTACTTTCTTAGCTGATTTTTTAGAAGATTTACGACTAGGATTTAATGCCCCAGGGACAGAATTCTTAGAGTGGACAACAGTAGCTTTTGCATTCCTTGGACTTTTATCTGGGGGCTGAGTCGCACTATCCTGCTCACAACCCGAGATATGATCAGAAATATCCAGAATGCACCCATTTACTTTACCTTCATTTCTTATTGGGCTTGTAGGAGGGGACGGTACAGTGGGTAGACATAATAGCGGGCCTACTACTGTGGCTTCCGCCTCTTTCTCACCCTCTGTACTTAGTTTTTCTATATTATTACCTTCCTCCACTGTGCTGATTTGCTTTTCTATAGCCCCCATCGCTCCAGTCAAATAATATAACAGGGTCTGCCTGGGGCCTTCCACCCTACTAGTTTTAGATATACCCTGAGCGTTCCTTTTCCCCATATCAAGGAAATTAAATGGGGCACAGCACAAATAAAATTCGAGGTGCAAAAGTCAATAAAACGCAAATATACACATCACGCCTCCCTCCCAGACAAAGCAGCTCAGTGCTTACAGTGCTTACAACTTCCAAACTTTGCTACTGCTGGGATTCACCGGGCTAATATCCATGAAAACAGTCTTGGCCGCCCCACATGCATAAACCAAATATACGGAAAGTTTTGGTAGTTTCTTACTGCCCGAAAGGCCAAGAAATGTGGGCCGGCCCGGCCTTGCGTGACTGGGTTCGTCTAAAATAGAGTACTGCAGGGACCAGGCAGAAAGTGTGGCGTGCCGGTAGCCCAGGCAGGGGCTCTCAGTAAAGTGCAGGGTGCAAAGCAGCAAAATAGGTCCGTTATGGAGCAGTCTCCCACTTTCCTTGACCGGCTCCGCCTCAAGTAGAATACTGCATGGACCGGGCAGAAAGTGCGGCGTGTCGGTAGCCCAGGCAGGGGCTCTCAGTAAAGTGCAGGGTGCAAAGCAGCAAAATAGGTCCGTTATGGAGCAATCTACCACCTTCCTTGACCGGCTCCGCCTCAAGTAGAATACTGCAGGGACGGGGCAGAAAGTGCGGCGTGCCAGTAGCCCAGGCAGGGGCTCTCAGTAAAGTGCAGGGTGCAAAGCAGCAAAATAGGTCCGTTATGGAGCAGTCTCTTTTGCTCACTTGCGCAACAAGTGGTCATCCCATCCTAGTGGGCACCTAATTGGTTAAAGAGATCAATCAACGCGTTTCGAACCCACTGAGGTTTATTATCGGGTTCTCTTCTCAGGACGTATAACACCCAGCTCAATCTCAATAGATCAGACTTCAATATTCTTACTCACTAGCCAGTGAATCAAGTGGCCGAATGCAACAAGGATCTCAAAGTTTCCACCACGGTGATGTTAATTCACCAGACGTTCCCACCGTGGTATCCTGTCTTGAAGGCTGCGCGTTGGGCGATAGGGAGCCAGTGAAGTTTTGAGAGTAAAGGTCTGGCCAATTGCCATCTAGGTTGTTTGTGGATTAGTCTTGCAGCTTGGTTCTGTACCAGCTGGAGACGTTTGAGTAAAAACAATGGCAGGCCGAGGTAGATAGAATTAGAAAAGTCAAGATGAGATAGTACCAGGGCAATCACTACCTGTATGAGAGCAGTGTGAGTGAGCAGGTGGCTAATCTTCTTTGCGCAGCTGGAAGAAGCAGGTTGAGACCACTGCCCCTACTTGGCCTCTGAGTGAGAGATCAGCATTTATGGTGACCCCTAGGCTTTTTACGGAGGGGGACGGGGTGGGGGGGAAGTCCCAGTTCAGTAGGCCAATAGTGTGGGCCCCAGAAGATCTTGCCTTTCCCAGGCAGGACTAATTCGGTCTTGGCGGGATTACGTTTAAGATGGTTCAGGTCTATCCAACGCTGGATATGGAGCATGGTGGCTTGAAATTCCTGGATTGAGTCAGGTGAATTATCAATAGTAGAAATAAGCTGAAGATAGTCATCGTAATTGAATGCGGTAACCTTCCTGTTTCTTAGAGATTGAATCAAGGGCATGAGATAAAGACTGAACAGGTGGGGAGACAGCGACGATCCTTGTGGGACCCCACACGTGATAGCGATCTTGGGGGCAGTGAAAGGGGCAAGGCGTACTGCTTGGGTGCGGCCCTCGAGAAAGGACTTGATCCAGTTGAAGGCTGAACCCTGTATGCCGGCCTGTCTGACACGGTCCATCAGGATTTTATGGTCGACCGTGTCAAAAGCAGCCGACAGATCCAGAAGCACCAAGGCTTGAGGGATGCCCTTGTCCGCATTTGCTCGTATGGCGTCCAAACCCGCGAGAATTACTGTCTCAGTGGAGTGAGCGGGCCGGAAGCCTTCTTGGTGAGGTTCTAGATGTTTAGAGTGTTCAATGAAGTTGGATAACCTCCTAGTGACATGGGCCTCTAAGAGCTTTCTTAGCAAAGAAGGGGGGCAGGGAGATAGGGCAATAGTTTGACTGAATCAGGGGATCGGCCCCTGGTTTCTTTAGGAGAGGGACAACTATTGCATTCTTGAATACGTTTGGGACCCTGCCCTGTGAGAGAGCCTCATTTAAGAGGGACAACACGGTATGTGGCAGGGCAGAGAAGGTGTCCTTTAGAATGTGAGGGGGCAGCAGTCTCTGGGGGAGCCTGATTTGACTCGGCGGTACAAAAGGGGGTGGTGATGGACGGAGCATCAGAACCTATCAAACACTCACACCCAGATCTGGGTTTGATCCATCACCGTTCTTTAGCCCACTCTGCCACCCCAGTTCAGAAATGGCCATATGCAAATCAGTCTGACCCCGTGCCTCATGGGAACAGTCCAGCCCGAACTGCCAAGCCCTGCCTCCCCTGGACCGGAAACAAGCTTCCTAGGACCGGTTTCTGGCATTTAACCCATCTTCAGCCAGGCTTCCTTGAATCCAGTGGTAAAGTGAGCAAGGGACTCAACGTCTGAGCATACCCTGCCAACTTATGGCGAACAAAGCGGTACAAAAGGGGGTGGTGATGGACGGAGCATCAGAACCTATCAAACACTCACACCCAGTCAACAGATCTGGGTTTGATCCATCACCGTTCTTTAGCCCACTCTGCCACCCCAGTTCAGAAATGGCCATATGCAAATCAGTCTGACCCCGTGCCTCAAAATAGACAAAAAACAAAATAGAAGGGTCCTCGATAATTAGTGAGCATGCTGAAGGCAGAAAAGGGGTGTTTTGTAAGAGATTAGGGCTATGTTTTTTGCACACTATTTACAAAGACAAAAGTGCAAGTGGGGCTAGGTGCAGTCATGGAAGTGATTCGAGTGAATATGTCAGGAATGGGTTTTGGTAAATGAGATATACAAAACCCGAGGAGTGAGTTCAAGCTTTACAGGAACGCTACTGATGCCGAGGCTGGAGTCCCATGAGTAGGAAAAGTGAGAACTGTGAAGTGACAGTGTAGCACAGCATGTTGACTTCCCAACAGATGCACTTCTTGGGTCACAGAGATGGTACTTGTAGATAGATACTATAAACCAATTCAAGTTTTGAGTTTGTGTCTCACTGAAGAGAGGGTCACATCTGGCGTAGATAAAGATGAACCTTAATAGTAGTAAGGCCTGTAAAATTTGTTTCAAGGAGCTGTTCAGAAAGGAATTATTCCAAACCTCATTATTTAGATCAGTAAACACAGCATATTGCATCATTAAAAACGGATCAATTTTGAAATAACAAACAGTAAACAACCTCAGAGAAAGTTCTAATATTGCACACCTAAGACATTGTTTTTTCTACTTAGAACCATAATCGGTTGTTTGGAAAAACAGATAATTGAGATTTTCATGCAACATAATGTGTTTAGTCAAATACAAATATGTAGTAAATTAACAGAATTTACTACAGAAGTTCCCATACCACCCCCTCATCAAGAAACTCTGGGAATTCGGAACACTTAATAAATGTTGGCACTTAGTTACATTTTGTGGTAATGCTTTACTTCGACAGGAAAAAAAAATGCACTGTGAAGAGGTCAGCCCCGTGTCATGCATTTTACTTAGGGTTTGCTACACTGGATAAAAAATATTGCCTTCAAGTGAACTTTTCGATCACCCAAAGTAAACGAAATTTTAATTATTTCTACATTAGCCAGGAAATATTGTTTGAGTGTCAAATGGAAAACACTTAACTGAAAGAAAAATAGAAATTGTTGCTGAGTTTTCAATCATAAAAACACGTAATTCCCCCCATTTCGTGTTTTTGGATCAATTTATGTAACGGATCCAGGTACCAGCGGGATGTTAACTGTGTAGAATGCCTGCAAGCTTTGCACAATAGCTCCTTTAAAGAGAATATTGTAGGCTCTCACTCTGCAGAACATGCTTGCTCTATCGCACACAGCCAAAGACACGGCACACAAGTTTAAAGTTGACACAGAGGGTACACAAATAGATTAAAATAGAATGAGCTTGTCTCCAACGACATTCCCTGCCGCCCAGGATAAAAGAAGTTGACTATTTTCCCAGCTTCTGTAGGTGGTTTAGTTGTTGTCGATGGCGAAAAGACTGCAAAAACATGATCCAGTAGCGTGTATTCCAAAGGTCAGTGCACAGCATTAACCTGAGAAAAAAACTCCCTGACACGTAGTAAAAGACTCAAGTGTTGACTCTAGATTTCAGCTTAATGCTTGGTTTGAACCCTACTCCTTCACAGGATTCTAGTTTAATTTGTCATGGCAGGTTCTACTCGATCTGAGGTTTCGTTGAAGTTTCAATAAACAAGACGCTTATTTTCCTACTAATAAAATACAAGTGGCATTCACTTGATACAAAATACACACACGTCAAAATCTTTCTGGCGCGTGCTCCATGGAAGCTCTGGAAGCTAATGGTCTTTCGGTTTGAGAAACACTGGAAAATCTATGCAATGTATTTCCAACAACCGTTTAGAAATAGTACCCTGTTGTGATTAGCTATGACTAAGCAACTAGATCAGAGGCTGAAATAGGACTTCCCACAGAGGCTAAAGTTTATTACCATATAACCTTTGTTTTTTGTTCATTGAAAAGTGTTGCGACATTTAGCTAAATTTCCAGAAGGGGGAATATATAATCCTAACAATATCTTGATTCAGAGATGACTATCTAATAAGGAACAGGTTGTTTTTCGAGCCTGTCCTTTGTTTTTGACACCAGCAAGTGGTAGTGCCTTAAATTGATGCCTTACTCCTCCTTCAAGGAGCAGCAGCTCTGTATCTTCACTAGGCAATTTACCACCAATGGCCCCAAAGTATGCAGTATATGAGACAGTGAGTTGCATAAAAAGGATACATTCTCACTTGTGAAGAGCATACATTCAGCACAGTCAGTACAAGAAAAGTGCCCTTGGACTGTAAATTCCCCTGTGTCTTTATAGAGAAAAATCTCACCTATACGCAAGGTCAAGGCACATTTGCGGCATCGAAATTAAGAAAGGAAAACCTTAAAATAATTTCCTTAGCTATATCTTTCAATAGTTTGATTATTATTTCAATGCACACCACAAATATGACACAAAATATAGCTTGAAAATGACACAAAAAGAAAAATGACAAAATTCACAAATTGAAAAATAAAGACAATACAGGAGAAAACAGTACGGAAGCAATGAAAGATTCTACTTCATAATCTACTCGATCTAAGGTATTTAATGATAACACATCAGCAGCAGAAAAGGCTTGCCGCTAAAATGTTAAAGGAGACTAGCCCCCTCCAACTTTCGTAGACTTGCATTCTAAATGAGAGATGCAGCAAATGTTAAGGTGCATTTTTAAACGCAAGTTAGAGCACATGATGTTTTTGGGAATAATGTCAGAAAGGTAGGCATAAAACAGGACATTTATGAGCCTGCACATCTGTGTCAAAACCCTTGACACATTTAGATGCGCCAACAGCCTAGCATTATTGCACTTTGGAGGTCCAATGATCATCCCAATTTGGAAGATGGCCTTTATTGCTTTGTTTTGTACGGATTCCGACTTATTAAGCAGTTCAGTTTGTACCAGCTTTATCCTGTCATCAATGGTGAATGTCACTTTAACAGTAATTACACTGGTTAGCCAGACGTATTAACAACTGTAGCCACCTGTTCTTCAAAAGACACATTGCTATTGAAAACCACCCAAGGATTTCTGCTGTTTCCACAGAAGAGGGGAAACCCCAAAGTGTTGGGGCAAATGAAAAGGGAGAGTGTAGGGGTTGATGCAGCCAAAAAGCACATCTTCGGTAGTTACACTATTTCTATCCATGCATTTGCATTTTTTTTATGACGCTCCATCCCTTTTTCAGAGTCCTTTGAACCTCTGTCTGAATCGAACAAGATTTGTATATCTTCAGCGTACAGTTGACACTGTATATAACGGCCAGCTCTCAGGTAGGCCCAAGAAAACACATAGATCAGGAACATAAGGGCTAAAGGGCTCAACCCGGTGGAAGTCAGACAGGGGTCTCTAGTGACATGCTTAATTACCTTATTGACCTTGACGAAGAGAAATGAATTGATCCAGAACAATCACTAGCTCTGTACGCCCCAGATCATCCATGGGGCCCAACGGGATTCTGTTTTTACAGAATGAGCCTGACCGGGTACTGCCTCAAAACCTCGAATGCGAAATGTCGAACAAATAACATTTCCTAATTAATAGTTCTAGAAATAAATACTTAGAGAAAGAAACCCTTCTTAAAGAGTTTGTTCCCAAAATATTTTGAAATAAAGGTAGTTTGAAAGGGGTAAAGTGGTTAAGAGTTTGGAATTAATGGTACAGGGGTTTTAAAAAGGGGTTGGAGTTTGGGTTAACACACATGGGATAGAGGTATGGGTTAGGCACCAACGGTTAGGGTTTAAGGGTTAGAAATTAAGGGATAGGGTGAAGACTATAGATTTAAGGGTTAGCGTTATAGAAGTAAGGGTTAGAGATATAGAAGCGTTAGTGATAGAGGAGCAAAGGTTACAGGTACTGAGTTAAGCATTTGAGGTATATGATTTAATGGCCTAAGGATAAGGGTACACATGTTACGGGTACAGGTACGGGTTAATGGCACTTGGCTAAGGATATAGGGTTAAATGTTTTGGGTATAGGTTTAAGGGTTTGTGTGTATGTTTAAGGGTTTGTGGTACTGTTTTTTTTAATGCTATGGGCATTAAAACACTGAGGTTAAAGGTTACAGCTGTAGTGTTTAAGGGAATAGGGTTACAGATTTGGATTATAAGATTAGGAGGCTGGGATACAGGTTTAAAGGTTTTGGGTATATGGTATAGGGTTTTGGCTATAGGCCTAAGGGTATAGAGTACTAAGTAACATGCTAAGGGTATAAAGTTACGTGTAAGGAGTTTATAATTAAGAGTTTTGGGAGTAGAGTTAAAGGGTTTTGTGTATATATGTGTGTGGTTTTGTGGATATAGGTGTTAAGGGGTTAGGTAAGGAGTTGAGCATACGGGGCTTGTGTTTGGCACTAAGGGTACAGGGTTGAAGCTTTGTGATATAGTGTTAAGGGTTACAGAGCTTGTTGTTCGGGGTTAAGGTATTATGGGTGAAGGAGATCAGGATTACGGTAAGGATACATGGTATTCGGTAAGGTAAATGGTATGGGTTAAGGGTACAGTGTACATGTATAAGGGTAAGGATTGGCCTTATAGAGTTAAGGAATTGAAGCATACAAGACAAGGGTTAACAGCTATGATTACATTTATTTAGTGTCACATTTGAAAATGTGCTTAACTTAAGGTGTGTCAATGAGTGCTACAGTTTTATGATTAGGCTTTCTGTATGGGTACATAAATGAAGTATTTATTTTTACAGCAATTCACCTCTTAATTTTAATGTAACACTCTTCGTATTCAAAGTGTTGCAATTGGAAGCTTAGAAACTAATTATTTCTCAGTAAAAAAATGAATTCATTAGGTACAAACATTAATAGAGCACTGAATGACCAAGCAAAAAAAAATGAAATATTGGTCACCTTATTATTTCTTCTTTTTTTCTTATGTGAGTTGAAGGATTTGCAGAGCACACGTTTTGCACTGTAGCCTTATTATTTGGGCCAGCTGACATTTTCTATAGCTTAGCATTGGTGATGTTCTTCATGTATATTCAAAAATAAATTTCTAAGTAACTTTTTTTTTTAAACTGTATTTTATGGATTTTGGAAAAAAACGACAAAGCAAAGAGCATCATGACAGCATTAGATAGGATCCATCGTTTGATATACACTAAGAGCATATATGATCTAATAAAACAAGAAATTCATATGTGGAATTTTCCATTGGTCAAAGGCTCCTTCAAGACAATGATACATGAACCAAGCTATCAAACAGAATATTATACAATAAAACATTAGTGTCCACTTGGCCGCAGAGGAAACATCAAGTACAGTTAGCCAGCTTTCTGTTCAATCCTCCATCTCAGGCCCATCCTCAATGGATTGGTCATCATATTCATCGTGAAACATACCCAGCAGTTGGGCCAATTGCATTATAGCCTCGGATACTCCCTCAGCCACATGAGCTGTTCTTCTGCGATCCCCTATTCTAGCTGGTCCCTCTACCAATGTGTCCGAATTGGGGCCTTTACCTCCATCCAGCCAATGGCTACCCATCTGTTTGCTAGTAACACGGCCAGCTGGGCTAGCTGATAGGGGATCTTGCGTCCTCTAGGCTGCTTCACAACTCCCAGGAGGCAGGCCAGTGGGGTCGGCAGAACGTTCATTTCTAATGGCCGTTCCTATGTGGGGCAACAAATGTGCCCAATATGTTTGAACTTGGGCACACTCCCAAGCCAAGTGTAAGAAAGTGGCCCAACCACCCCACAGCGTGCACAAACAGCGCCCCTTGCTGGATCTATTTTATTAAGGCTATATGGAGTAATGTATGTAAAATGCAAAAACTAGAAATATAGAAATGCAGAGGTTTAAACTTGTTATTACAGGACACAGTGCGAACAAGATATAACGCAACTTCCCAGTCCGGATCAAAGGTGGGTGTGCCCAGGTCCCTTTCCCAGGCTCTCCATGCAAGGTACTGTTGTGGCTGCATATCGCTTCTAAGGGCTTTGTTGAAATGTGTAATGAGTTGTCCATCCTATGAGACTATCAAGGACTTCCAAAGGGCGAGGAGCTGGCTCGCCACACTCTCCAACTTGGCGTAATGAAATAAATGTGCTGGCTCCACTCCAAAAGAGTCCTGTGCATCCTGAAAGGATATAAAGGTGTCCCTCGGATAATGTTCACCTGCTTCTAGGCAGCCCCACTCCCTCCACTGCTCCATAGACATGGCGGAGTCAATTCTCCGAAAGAGTGCAAGGTCCCACAATTTCAATTCCCTGCTGATGGGAGCCCTGTAATTTACGTTCTGAACCACTTTTTCCCCATATCTGTGCTGTATGAATTCCCAACTATGGATTTGGGTGATGCGACCTTCCTCCCCGCATCAGCAACTGGGGCAAGGTGCCTCCCACCTCCATGATCGATCCCCAGGAGTCGCTTCTCTCAGTTATTCGAGTCTGTAAGACAGCGGGCGGCATGCTGCAGGTCAGCTGCACAGTAGCAGAACTTCAAATCCGGCATAGCCAGTCCCTCATCCTCTAAGTCTCTCTTTAGAGTTGCAAGTGCCACCCTGCTGCGCCTACCCGCCAGTCACCAGCAGGCTATCTAACTGGCAGAAAAAATGACCCGGCAGCAGAAACAGGGAATTCTGGACGTGGGAGGAAAACCATTTTTGCAAAAGCTGCCCATGACGGACTGAGGGAGCTTACTCCAAAATGTAAAGGAATTCAGCATCCTGTCCACTTTAGGAGCTGGTGCTGGCTTCGGTATCAGTTCCCCAAATCCCCACATATCAGAATCCTTACATTTCCCATCAAAAGTGCCATGTCTGGTATCTGATGCGCTACTTCCTAATCAATCCTCCCAATGGGAACACTAGTGATTTGCGTACATTAATTTTGAGACCCTAACCTCACTGAAGGCATCCAAGAGTCTCAGCGGCAGCTGGATAAACTCCTGAGGTGAGCGCACATATATAAATGCATTGTCCCGCATATAGCGATACTACATGGTTGATATTCCCCACCTGGATCCCCCAGGATGTCAACTCCACGTGCAGCTGCAGCGCAAGTGGCTCGACTGCCAAGGCAAACAATAGGGGTGAGAGGGGGCAGCCTTGAGTGTCCCTCCCCACTGACCAGGGTTCAGAGAGCTCATCTTCCACTTTAATGCTATAGAGGGTGCACTTGTACATTAGTTGTATCCAAGCACAGAAGTTAGGTCACAATCCCATGCCCCTTAGCCCTGCATTCAGGAAGGCCACTCTACTGTGTCGAATACCTTTTCAAGGTCCAGTGAGGCTAGGACCTTCTCCTCCCCCTCATACACAGCCTCGTCTAGCACATGGGTCAGCCTACGAAGGTTGTGCGTGGTGCTAATGGCGTCGCCAATATTTTGCATAGAACTTTAAGATTGATGTTAAGCATAGTCATGGGCCTGTACGCAGATGGGTCCACTGGGTCCCCTCCAGGCTTCAGCATCAGGCTTCTCTCATAGTTGGGGGTGAAAAGCCCTTCTTCCTGGCCTCCAAAAACACCTCCAACAATTTCTCTTCAAAGGTGAAGAAATAAGCATGATGAAATTCCACAGGGAATCAATCACCGCTGGGGGCCTTGGACTTATTTAACACCTTAATGGCCTCTTCCAGTAAGAGTGACTCCTCTAGTTCTAACTCAGTAGCGTGGGGAGCCCCACCCTGGCAAGCTCCCTGTGAGCTTCTGCCATCAGCAGCTTGTTACCATCACAGGGTCGAAAGCAACCCTACTCTCAATCTAAAACTAAGTTAAAAGCACCCGTCCAAAGTATGGAGAACCCTAAACTATCCGACAACACATCCTGCAACCCCTCAAAGAAGCACTAGTCATCTATTTTGGAAGCATACAAATTTAACAGTGTACTCTCCTTTCAATCAAGGGTACCCTGAATCATTACATATCTCCCCTCCGAATCTGCCTCACTATAAGTGAGCCTAAAGAGGATCCCAGGAGCCAACCCAAACAACCACTCCCTTGGCATAGGAGGAATAAGATGCAGAAAACACTTGCCCCTCCATTTCTTCTGTAATTTCTGTACTTCCATAATCCCAAGATGCATCTCTTGCAAACAGGCAACTTGAATCCTATGGCATCGGAGGAAAGAATGGACCGTATAATGCTTAGTTTAATCTCAAAGCCCTCAGACATTCCACTTAATGATGCAAACTCAGTCAACTATATTCACTGCGGAATTGTGTCCTATGCGCCTCCTCTCCCCCATGACATCCAACTCCAGGGCTGCCAGGTCAGAAGCCATTTTGCAGTAAAACGCACATCCAAACGACAATAAACTGTCGATCCCCAACCAAGGCATCTACAAAACATCCCCCTCACCCGGACATACAGCACAACAACATCTCTTCACACTCTTTTGGTTCTTGACTCTCCACGATCTGGAGTGCTCCTGCTTCGGCTCAGCGTTCCTCTTGAAGAGTGTTTGTGTCGCTCTCACTTGGTGGCTGGGAAGAAAAAGTGTCCATCCTCCAAGGCCAGTGATCATGGCCCACCTCTTCCAGCAGTGCTGCAGGTGTCTTAAAGGAGTAGGCATCCCAGGTGGCCTGTGAAAAGATTAAGAGCACATCTTGTGTAGCGTGAGCAAAGGAGAAGGGCCAAGGTATAAACCACCTACACCCTTCTCCCTGTCACACCATGCTGTGTTCTTTACTTGGTATGGCCAGCTACTGTTCCAGATAAATCAGTGACTTTGCCACAGAGTGCCCCATTGAAAGGGTTATTGAAACGGAATGTTTAATTTCAATGGTCACAGGAGAGTGATTAAAGTTTCAAGACGATTAAGAATGCAATTTCATGGTCGCGGGAGATGACAGGTGGACCTCTTTCCCCTCACCCTTTACACCACTGCACTTTAACCCAGGATTCCCCCGGGTATGCAGGAGGGTCCTTTTGATGCTTGGAGGGAGGGATGGTGCCTTGCTCTGACGCATCTTTTTCATAATTTTGACCCCCTCACCTTGGACGCCTGTCAGCGAGACTATGGTCTAGGGAACACAGAGCGATACCACTATACCCAGTTAATGCATTGGGCCCTTGCACCTCCAGTGTGTGAGGCAGCCACCTGTCCTCTCACAAAGTTTGAATCCTTCCTCACCAAGACCACTTCCATGAGGGGGGCGATTTCATTCATATATAAATTCCTACTAGCTACCACACTTTCCCCGCGACCACGATACATGTCCATGTGGGAAGGAATACTACAACGCGGTATCACGGACGACGAATGGGCAAACCTATGGACAGACATCGCAAGATTTAACCACTCAACAGAGCTGCGGGAAGCCCACCTTAAGACTATGATGGACTGGTATCTCCATCCGTCCAGGCTTAAGCAGATCTTTCCCGCCACTTCTGATAGATGCTGGAGAGGGTGTGGGTTGCTGGGGGACTTCCAAAACATATGGTGGGATTGCCCGACTATTCGCCCCTTTCGGGAATAAATACTCGCGCACACATTAAAGATATGCTTGGATATCCTATCCAGACCACCATAACAGGGGTCCTTTTGGGGCTTCACAACCCTATCCTGGAACACCAGACTCGAGCAGATAAGACAATCATGTGGCTCTGTATAGGAGCAGCGAAGGTTACCCTGGCAGCTGCTTGGAAGAGAAAGGAGGCACCAGCAATCTCCCTCTGGCACTCTCGACTATGGAAGCTGCTCAGTCTGGAACGAATGTCAGATGTATTTAGGGACAACTTTAAGAACTTTGAATTCAAATGGGGCCCCCTAGTCACCTTTCTTTCACGTGGTCTACCATCAGCTGTCTGCCCTTCCACCATTAGAGCCCTTCATCTCTTTCAATTTTGAACTGCCTTTCATACCACCAGTCAAATACATTGTATGGATGCTGCCGCCACCATTGTAGGGGAGGGGGAGGGAGGGGTTTCTTTGTCTTTGTTTTTGTTGCCTCCCAGTTGGGGGCTGTTCCTGCGCATATGTAACTTATTCCCAGTGGCTTCCTTCGTTTGGAAGATCTAGGACGATTACCATCGCAAAAGAAAGATGGGATGCACACTGTACTGTCTGCTATCACTTACTGACTTTGAAGATCTACCCCTAGCTCCGCTATTGTACGAAACTGTACCCCTTATTTACGCAGACCATTGAGGCCGGGGCTGGGCTTATATTGGGTATTGTGTAACTCTAGCCACTTACGTCTCTGTTGAATCCTGCACACCCCCTGCCATAGGATGTAATTTGGAAAAAGTTCAATAAAAATATGTTTGACAAAAAGAATGCAATTTCGAAATGCTACTGAAATGGCTTACTTTGATCCAAAATTGCATACAGAGATTGTTGTTGCAATGCCAGCCCAGTGGGCTTGGGCGTGGTCCTTGGCCAACACAGTGGACATGCAAACACATGAAGGAATACTGTAGCTAATGGTAGCTGAAGTTTGTCACAGACTGAACTAGCTTACTCACAATCTGAGAAAGAAAGCCTAGCACTTTCATGTGTTTCGGTATGGGAAACATTTTGCGCTTGATTATTATCTTTGGCAATCTCCTTGCACTGAGAGGTGGGGGTTGAGACCGCAAGTAGTTGAGACCGCAAGAGTAGGACTACACCATTGTGCACCGGAGGGGAGAAGATTAAAACACTCCCAACTACTATTCTCGCGAGCCCATGAAATGCTGGGGTACCTCCTCAAAAATGGCCATGGCCTACCTGAACTTTACTGTGAGATCCAGCACTCCTGTAGCTGTGTCCGAGGTGCAAATAAGAGCTGCTACCAATGCATACAGGAATATGCTCATCCTCAAATACATTATTATGCATCGATCCTGGAGAACACTTGGTCGACCTCCTGAAAACGACGGTGAATATAAGAAATTTAAGAATGTGCGTGATGAACTGTCCATTACACAAGAAGAGATTATCTTGCGAGAGTCGAGAATTGTCACTCCCGAAAGTCTACCACAGCAAGTCATTGAAATGGCACATGTGGGACATTATGGAATTGTCGGATCTTCCAAGACACATCTGGGAGAAAATTGCAGTTGACTTCTTTGGACCTCTCAATTGCCAGGAATTCAAATACTTTCTTACTTATTTGAGTATCAAGCATCAGGAAAGCATGCTTTTATGGCCATAGGTTAATGGCATTGTTGAATGTTTTAAGAGCACTATTAAAAAGGCTGTCCCACGCACTGCGCAAGAAGGACTTGAGCTCAAGTCCGTCTTCATTCTACTCTTCGTGCCTACAGGTCTACACCCCTCATTGTACAACCGGCGAAAGCCCGGTCACTCTGATGTTCGGGAGAGCGATGCATACCAAGCTGCCCCACTCGACCACTGAGAGAACAATTGATGCTCAGAAAGTTTGACTCCTAAGTCCAGAATGAGGACTTATGCAGACAAGCGTCAATGTGCTTGGGAAATTATGTTTCAGAAAGGAAATGTGTCCTGGTCAAGCAAAGGTGGAAACTCAAATCTGATGGACCATGCAATGAAGATCAGTTACAAGTTGTGACTAGTAATGGACCCATGGTGACTGCTCACCATCTTGGAAAGTCCATTGCAAGGGATTCCTCACAATTCAAGCACCTGCCTCGGAGTCTGTCAGTTCCAGACATCTGGAGTGAAACTCTGTCATCCGAGGGACAGGAGAGCCCCAGGACTGCCTCAGTGGATAGTTCACTAGAGCCTACTATGGCTATTTGGCCTGTGTCTCCTCAGCCTCACACTACGTGATCTGGAAGTGCGGTTTGAGCACCTTAACAACTCATTGAGGAACTATAACATATATGTATTTTGTCTGTACCTTTTTATTTAACAAAGGGGGAGAGATAGTGTCTTGTGTACTATAGAGCGCAGGACCCTTATGTTCCTTAACAGACTTCATATTCTTGTGACGTAAGTGATTCTACATGTTCACTTCCTAATTATAAGATGCATTAAAAGCTGAAGCTCTAGGGAAATAGCATACCACCACCACCATCATCATTTCGAATATTTTCTCACAGAACTGTCATGAGTTTATCGCTGGGTGGGATCTGGTTATTCCTGAAGCGCATATGTACTCTGGGCTGTTCTATCATGAACTTCTCGGACTCCTGTCTTTTTACCTCTGCTCCTCCCATTCGTAGTCCAGTTTCTGACATTCCTGGATTGGTTGTGTGACACAGAGTTCTTTGCTTTCAGCGGAATCCATTGAGGCTGTGAATTCAGTGGTTTTTTTTTTTCAATGCCCCAATTGTCTAGGAGTCAGGATTTGTTTCTGTCTGGTATGCTCTCTGCAGGTCCTGCTACTGACTCCAAAGCTTTTATTGTGCTGCTGCTAGGAAACAAGGATGAGAGGTCGAATTTTCATACTTCTACTTCCAAGTGGTGTGCTTTGCAGTGGCGGCTCTTCCACTGAGGCGGAGGAGCGTCGCCCGCTGCTTTTCAGCAGTGCAAAAAAGGAAAACATTTATAACAATAACAGAATGTTATTATAATTTTATTTTTCCCTGATAAGGCAGTGTTTCAGGGCAGGCTGGGCTGCTCATAGAGCAGAGGGAGGAGTGGTTTGGGCTCTTTCTAAGTGGGCATGATTGTTTTCCTGGACGTCTTGGGTCGGCGCATGACGGTTTGGCCTGCCGTCGTGCGCCGGCCAAACAGTCCAATAACAACGCTGCTGTCAATGTGACAGCAGCGTCATGCTTAGCTTAATGTAGCCTGTGTGCTTCCTGCTTCTGTTCCAGGACTCGTCAGGAATAGAGGTTTGCAATTCAGCGCGGTCGTTAAGTTGAAGATTACTGCAGAGACACCTTCGGACTGGCAAACCTTTGGTGAAATGGCCATAGAGACGGAGCTGTATTTCTGCCAGGCCAGTTCTTTTCTTGCACAGTGGAAAACTGCTGAAAGGAGTTACTGAAATTAAAGACACCATCAGTAGCAGAAGATCTCAGCTGACTGTCTGAGGAGACAAAAATATAGGGGGACAGTAGAATAGGAGTGACTGTTTGATATGCTCAGCTCTCAAGTTTACTAGTTCCATTTGTCAGTTCGTTATACAGATTATTTTTATTTATTGTTTTAGATTGAGCCTACTAGAGTGGGATTGCCACCTTTCCCAGAGAAACATACTGGAAATTAGTTCATGTTTTAGTATTCTGCAAAAGCCGGGACATGACACTTGAATACAACTTTAAATAAAATCAGTTATTCATTTTCAACATGACCTTTCTGTCTTTATTTACTTATTTATTAATTATGAGCCATTAAGGTGGCTCTATAACACATATTTAAAAGTCTTTTTAATGTTTACATTATGTACTTCTAGGAGGAAAAAATTCCCCCTTCAGGTGTTTCACCTAATTTTCATACTGGGGGGAGAAAAAACAAATACCTGTCATGACAGTAAAAATGCAGCATGACCATCTTCTGCTATATTATTGCCAAAGAGAGGAAATGCTAACAGTGTAGAGGTGGTTCTTATAAAGGGGTTTCTTGATGGAATCAAGGAACAGCTCGGGCCATTAGAAAGGACCTGAAGTTTGCAAGAAATAGGGCAAGATAACACCTCTCTAGGGCACAGGGTCGAAGACATTCCAACCAACGATGGATGTGAGAGAGGAGGAACATCATGGTCTGGGAAATAAACTCTTGTTCTTGGCGGAAAAGTAATACTGGATCATGATTAAGCACGACGATCTTGAGAACAGATCCCTGCTCAATAATATACAAATCCGGGGCCCATCATGCAGAGGGACCAGACATTACAAGCTTTCATTGGCAGAATGCTCTAGGTTATTAGGAGCAGAAAAGTTGATCAATTCATCAGAATCAACCAAACACCCAGCATGGCAACGCTGAATAGATGAATTGATATCCCACCTGATTGCCTCACAAGAGTTTATTAATATGATAAGAAAAAGATAATAGAATTGGCCCGAACTTTGACAGTCACAAAGTTCAACTGTTTCAGGTCCAGGCTGGGGCCGCTTTCAATTGACTGACTTTAAAATGGCAGTCCATTTCCTCCGACCTCAAAATGTGCCTTATCGGAAGAATGGGCAGGATCTGGGTAACATTGGGACTGATGCTTGCGAAAAGAAACATAGCTCAGCAGTGTGGAGCCACTCACCCACCTACACTCACGGAATGGAAGAAAAGCATGGACTGGTTCATGTTCCGGAAAAAGGCTGTCTATGTTGCAATAGGGTGCCCGAAGAAATGGTCGTTAATTTGGGGGCCATGGGGAGATTTGCAGTCCACCACATAGCATTGACCTGGATGACCTGTCCACACCATGACCTATACCAACCGAGCTCTAGGGTTCAATTCTGAATGCTGCTCTGTTTTATCAAAATGTCATTGAATGAACTCCTCCTACCTGTAACTTATGCATATGCCTTTTGTTTTAGTGATGATTTTTGTTTGTTATATATCAATAAAACTACATTTAAAAAAAATTTGCCTTATCAATTCGGGACACCCCATTCGACTCTTCATGACATGGAATGGAAAAGATGGTATACAATTTGTTCAGAAAGCACATGTGATGCGTAAAGCTCCCGGAAAACAACACTGATGAGAGGACTTCACCAGAGTACAGAGTTGAAAGTCAGTTTGTTTGTATGTCAAGCAATCAGGAAAATGATATGCAGGAAAACACTTTCAGTCTCAAACTTTGAGCACTCGTGAAATAATGCAGTGCATGAAGCAAGGAAAATTTGCTCCATACCATGCTAAGCTTTGGGGAATGGAGCATGGACTGCACTGAAGGCCTAATGAGGTGACAACCCAACTATTTGTAAAAGACAAATTATGAGGGTGCATTAAAGAATGTGACCACTGATTTATTGGGAAAATGGGGGATGGGGAGTTATGCACCGTGATCTATTGGCCGGGGGACAAGATGTGCATGAAATGCCAACTGAGAGAAAGGATCTCTACACATAGGAACATTATAAAAACTTTTGTTTCTAAAAATAGCTGCAGGTTCAACTTTGTTTAAAGGGAGGAAAGCTAATAGGTACAGCCTCTGTACCTCAAACCTAGATGGGACAGGCTTAATGCTTGACAAAGAAAAGGCAGGAGTTAAATAAGGGGATTAGGAGAAAAGGCATGGGCAAACAGAACTCTGGCAACAGATGGACGCACTAATTATAGCGTCCATCTATGCACCTAAGGACAATCAGGAGGCTTTCCTCAAATCGATTATATTGGACTTGATAGGAAAATAAAGGGAAAATTTCCTATAGGTGTGGCTCTGAATCTGGTAATGAACAACGTAAAAGATAGATCGGGTCTGAGATGTGAGTTGTGGGGGTAAGGAAGAATGATTCCTCATGCTCTTGTAGACTGGTTACATGGACTCGGCTGACATACATATGGCTATCCCTGTACCCAAACTTGGTTGATTACAGGTTTTAGTTGCCCACAGTACCTATGCCAGATGGGGTAACTTCCTAGTAGAACAAAGGCTGACACAGAACTTCACCGAAGCCAATATAGAACACACAGCTTTGTTAGACCATGTGCCAATGCCACCATCTCAGAAACAAGATTCACCTCATAGACAGTGGGGAAATTGGAAGCTTAATGATACTATTTTAAGTGACACAACACTTAAAAGTGATGTAGAAGAAGCCTGAAATGCAGGTTTTGTGAGGCAGCAGCCTGCATTAAAAACTAAGGGTGAAGAAGAGTCAGCCGTTAGAATACCAGTTTAAAGACCTAAAGGTAAGATACACACACATGCTAGCCAAAACACTCTGGCACCAGATCCATTTCCAGTGAAAGCAATGGACTTGGACTAAGGTATGCACTGTCGCACTAAGCATTAATATTACTCGTTGGGTAATAAAGCAGCTACGATTCTGGCTACACAACTGAAAGATGAAACAATGGGAGAAAATATAAAGGAACTCAAAGCACCCAATGGGCAGTTATTCATGATAATGAAGCCATGGCAAACTCATTTAGCCACCTTTATCAAGGTCTTTATAGGGAGAAATATGTTACTTTAATAAGGTCAAGGCCCTTAAACTGTTTGATGAGTGTAGACAATGTTTAGTATGCATCCATCACTACAGAAGTCAGTGATTTTTTTAATTTGTATTTTTTTATTTAGTGTTTTATAGAGTGCGAACTTGACCCGTTGGGGTATTAGAGCGCTTTACAGGAGTCATAGAGTTATACAAAAGGCTTAGCATCACATAGTATACATACAGTGCTGGAAATATGATGTACGTATGTACAGTTTATATTTACAATTACACAAGACAGGGCCCCAGGTATCCTGGGGGGGAGACTAGGTAGTCAGCGGGGAGGCCAAAGCCGGAAGTTAAACAGGGTCTCAGTGGTGGTTGATGGCAGAAGTTAAACGAGGAATTTACCCATAAGGAAGGTTTTGTCTTCCTTCTTGAAGCATGCCAGAGAAGGGATTCTTCTAATGGCGGGTGGGAGAGAGTTCCGTATTCTTGATGCGGACCCGGAGAAGACTCGATTGTAAGGCATAACTGGAATAAAAAGAATAAAGGTGAAAGGACCGGGTACCTGATGTCTATACGGTGTCTTTTATAAAAGTTTTTGCTTTCTTGCTTGCACACCTTTTTAAGAATCCAACACCAAGCAACTCTCATCGTCTAAGCTTTTTATTAAATTTGGACACCAAGCTATTCATGGGGATACTTGCAAACTGGCAACCTACGCTACTTACATCTCCTAAAGACTTAGATCAATCTAGTTTTATAATGGGGCGACGGTTTAGGGACAACTCTGCATAATATTTGAACAGAGACAAATGTGCATTTTGTCTCGGTTAAATGGTCTAAAGTGGAGATGGCACTCAAGTCATTTGGCTTTGGTCCATGCTTCTTGGGAGTGAAATATAGCAAGTTATCAAGACCCTAGAGAAAGAGTCTTTGAGTAAATGAAATAAATTCTACATCCTTTCAAATTTTTAAGGCCTCACTACAGCGCTGCTAGTCATCATGACTGTTTGCCTTCACAACCGAGGCTTTTCAAAAACACATATGCAATAACTGAGACATAAGGGACATGGGGAATTCAGTGCTTGCTAAGATTGGAAATCCCTGATATTAGGCTTCCGAATTTAGGGAGATGGGGTCTGAGCGGGAGTGGTGGGGAAGGGGGCAATAGAGTAAGCTTGTTTATAAATGGAAGGACGAATTTGGTTAATTCAATAAGAAATGTGCAATTACCAATCTGGGGCAACTGGTTGCTAAATATGAAGTACTAAGGCTTACCCTCATCATTAATAGTGGAATCGCTTGTAACGGCAATGAAGAAAGTGTTGAGGGAGCGTCTGGTGTCACAAGAAGGGGATGAAAGGATTATCATGACTATGGGATACTTAATGGCCTCTAACATTAAGATCAACACCACCAGTGGGGCTGGAACTGTAAGGGCATGAATTCACTTAGTCGTTAGTAGACGAGGTGTGCAAGAAATCACAGCAACTTGAAGGCAATTTCATCTTCCTCTTCCCAGACCTGTGTTCCGCCACTGTGGCCAGAAATCCAGAATTTTTGTGAGGAAAGACTTGAATGGGAAGGGAACAGATGCTTCCATTGGCTATCCGGTGAAACAGAGAGTGACCCCTGAGGTAGAAAATAAGTCTTCTCACAAGACAGAAGGGGTACAGGGGTTCCTTGCAATATTGAGTAAGGGAAGAAAATAGTTTCAAAAGTGCTGTTGCAGTGTAGATTTTCCTCTGCTATGGGGGAGGGGGGTTCATTCAATGTTGTCTTGGGACTTTTTTCAATGCAACCTTTATCTCTCCACTTTTTCCTTTCTCCCCCCTGAGGCATTGGGACTAATGTAGAATGCATGAATAGAATGTATTCACACATTTATACCACAATGTTATCCTACATCACAATGTTGACCTAGACAGTGTTAGAGCTCACAACATATTCAACTGGCCTTATGAGGGATATGTAGCATTCCTTTTTTGAACAAGACTGTGATTTGTGTCCAGATTATGGATTTTTCCCTTTGTTTGCTGTCTCAAAAACAGTATTGAAACCTAAATTCCAATCAAAGTGGAGATATGCCATCCACAGTATCCAACATGAGTTGTAGGAGCTGTAACTTTTGAAAAACGTCTTGGTTGACGAAAAATAATTTTTAGGCTTACCCTTAGGCAGAACACTAACCAAGGAAAGGATAGGATCCTTCATGTATGAACAAAGATAAAACGCCTTGGGATGAACATATGGCTTCACACCCCAACAGGACATTTCTGTACACTGTTTTGAAATAAAAATAAGGAGCAACAAGTGTTATTTTTCCCATCCCCGTACAGATTAAAGTACTTCCAATATGCAACCAGGATCAAGATGAGGATATTGATACAAACATCGCTAACCCCACCTTTGAGCATATTTATGATCTGTATTAAAGTCAGGGTTGCGGTTTAAGAATTCCAAGATAGATCTTAAATCTCTTCCCTCAAATATGAAATAGGAAACCAGAACACATCATTCACTCTGTTATGCCTGCATTATCTTTTTGAGACCTCGAAGGAGTGGGTGGTGAGCTTCTAAGAGCAGCTGGGGGGCATCATTCTGAGAAATTGGTCTTCGTGCTGTGTGGAACAGCAAAAATTTCAAAAGTAGCCCCTTCGTCAAGTGTGTGTAAAACATTGTGGTGTCACTCAGTACCACTGTTATAGCAACCAAGAAATGCATCTACTGCAGAATGCAAGCAAATTGTTGTCCCGAGTTCCCCAGACTCCTCCACCCTTATCTCGTTAGTCTGAACGTTGGACCCAAGTTGCTGTACATATAATGCAATTATCTTAATTTTACTAATACAATACCAAATTAGCAACTAAGCCTTATTTAGAGTTTGGCGTATGGGACACACACGTGGCCGATATTGTATGCACCACATTACAAGTATCAGAGGCTATAATGTAAAACTCTAATTAATGTTCCAAGATTTTAAAACTGGTAGTTAGGACGAATTAGAAGTTGCAAGCAAAAAAGGTTCTGGAATTCATAATTTCAGTCAGGTTCCTTGTTCTTACCCTTACTTTTATATGCTGTACATATCCTAATAATCAGAATTAGTCTCATAGAACTGCCAGACAGTGACATATGCTTATACACAGATCCTAGGAAAATATGCTGAAACAAATCTTCTGACAAAGATAGCCTCAACAATCACATTGCAATTATGTTTGAACGCATGCACAGATGCATGTGTGGCAGTTCTGGTCATGTGAATAGTGAAAAAAGGAAAATTCCACTTAAGGCAGTGTGGTTAATACATATATTGTAAAATGTTCCTTAATCCTTTTAAGAAAGGATTAGAGACTGTGCCCACCAAAAGTAATGTGTTGTACAATATATCTGAATATGCATACTTTCATACGAGTCTTCACTGCCCTATTGCCCAAAAACCACAGCGAAATATCTATCTTTTCTCTACGCTTCTTTTTCTTGTGTTTAGAGCGAATGCAGGTCTAACATCATCACACGGTATTCTGAAGTATGAGGAGGGATTAAAATGTCTTGGCAGGTGTATTGATTTGTTATGCAAATCAATTTGGGAATCTCTATAAGGGCAGAGATGAATTCATGTAAAGTTGCACATAGAAATGAAGTCTATTTCATAGTAGCCTAAGGGGAGGATACAGTAGTCTCCAAAAGGCTACTTAATTAGGTGTATGTTAGTAGGTTCACATATAGCATTGGACTGAGATAAGACATGGAGTCACAATAAATGGGAGGTAACTAAATATTTGCATGAATGACAGTGGAGATGAGGACATTTCTCTGAAGGTTTTTCTGGATGCATAAAGGGGAATCATATGTACATATACAAGACATGCAGTACTTTGAAAAGAATCAAGAACTCTTTGATGACGTAAAAATTCTACCACATTTAAAGCCATATGTTGCTCTTGTGGATAGCTTTCTAGCTTACATAATTAATACGATGCAATAATGTGAAAGACCTTAAGATTCCAACTTTTATCTCAACAAACAAGGCACAGCTAGAGCAAGGTCTTGGCGGAGGTTGTATAATCATGCCCTTGAAATTAGAAAATGGACTACAAACTTTATTTTCAATGGGGAGCATGTCCCTTGCTGAACCAGGACAGCGGAATTGGTATGATTGTAGTCCTCCTCACTCAAGTCTTTGGACTACTCAGTTCATAGAAGCGCTTACATTAATAACGTGCAAAGTTCATTTTTGAGTACTATATATACTAAATGCAACATTTTGTAGCAGGTAACCATACTTAAGTATTATATGCGAAAACGTGAAACATAAGTGATGAATTAAGTTAGCCTAACTCTCAATGCCATACTAACTGCAAAATAATGCATTAGCATTGAAAGGCCTGTTTTTACATTGAATAGTTGTTTGCGCACAATGTTTTTCTTTCTGTTGCAGATGTTGTATTTTTCCAGAAACCTTCTGTTAGCTAGTCAATAGGCATTTGCTTTGTATTAGAAAACCAAAAGAGTTCCCACCGGGAGGAAAGGAGGCAACAGGATGGAGTCCTGAGAAGAACAGTCTGGACTAGAAAATTTCAACGATACAACTTTTCAATGTCCAACATCTGAAAATCTATTGTGCCAGTATGTAAAAATAGGTAGATTGCTTGTTTCCAGGAGTTTGCTGAATTTCTATTGGAGGACTCTGGTTAGAGATTTTCTTTTAAGTTTCTGATGTTTTCCTTTATGAGAGGCTCCCTTGCTTTTGTTAATTGATGATGTTTTGGAGCTGAGAATACTTTCCAGCTTATTGTGCAAAGGCGTTATGTTTGTGCATGGAGTCTCTCATCAGAACTCTTTATAGAGTATCTGAACTGACATCTTTTTCTCATGCTATTTCAATTTAATTAAGAATAATGAATTTTCGTTTAAGGACCACACTTGCAGAATAACTACAATATTAACTTTTAAAAAATGTTTTACTTTGTTTATTGGCATTTCCAAAGTTATTCAAAATACAATATAGGATACAAGTATCACAATTTTAATTTGGGTGTGTGTGTGAGTGAGGTCTGTGCTCGGCATGTCGTTCCAGCAGTTCCTGCCTCCACAGCAGTCGTCTAGGGTCCTAGGCATGTCCCCTCTGTTGCCGTGTATCCTCCCTTACTTAAACACCCTTGTCCAATTTAACTACTATTACCCTCGCTGTGCATGATCTGGCAATCGATCTGGGATCTGTGCTTCACCCTCATTCCTTATCTCATTATTTCAAGATCTAGGGCCTCCCAGGCTCTCACCAAGTCCTTCGATTGGTCTGCCATAGGCTTCTTTCGTATCCCCCTCGCATCCTCCCTGAGAAGCACCCTCGTCTCTGCGTCTGCCCAATTAGTGAGGTCTCTCTTCCAGCTTTCTAACCGTGGTCCTCTATCAATCTTCCATGCCATCGCAATACGTCTCTTCGAAAGGGCTAGGGCCAGATCGACAAATTTCTTTCCTACTATCAGTTTCGGTGGGCGGGGGAAAAGCCCCAAGAGGCACGCCTCCCCTGTGTTGCTCAAATCTCTCCCTGGTGTCATTCCTGTTCCTCGGACCACCTCGGCCCAGAAGGGGATCAGCACTGCGCAACTCGAAACCATGTGGACAAAGTCTACTACAATATTAACTGTGATCTTTATAAACATATTCTATTTTACATTCAAATTTAAATTGATGTATTATATTAACTTTTAATGCTGAGATCTAAAGATAAAAACGTAATGAATAAAAGATGAAAAACTAAAAGAATCGAAAGAAAATGTAATTCTTTCAAAATTCTCCTTATTGACTTTTCTAAATATCATTTACAATTTAACATATTATTGAAATGATTTAGATGATCGCTCCTTAGTTCTCTTGGTCGACAATCAAAGGTCCACCAACCCAGTGTGAGGGTTATTTAATGATTTCACCGGAAGACTAAGATATAGAAAACCCAACTCCCTCAGAAGAAATAGCAATTTGGAAGTAGTTTACTCGCTAATCCTGGATTTAAGAGTCTACCAGGATATACGTCCATCTTCCAGTCATGGAATAGAACAAAAGTCACAAGCTGAATTGCAGCTGGTGAAGGTCCTGTCTTTTAGTGGAGACTGAGTGGAACTGATGAAGGAAACTCATCCGGTATCAGTTTTGGGCTGTATCTATACGCAGCATAACTATGGGGTATAGAAAGCCCATTGCTGTTAAGTTAACTGGAAGCAGATATTTCTGAATGTTATTGGGTCTTTCCTCACGGACCTCAACAGTGGCAATAAGGGTTGAATTGGGAGTAACCCACTGTAGGATCTGCAACCTAGTAATACCTCCTGCCTTGGCTAAGATTGTGGCAGAACTTGACAGGACATATTTTTCAGAATAAAACTTAGTACCACTTATGTGGTTCAAAGATATGAAAAAACTGCCCGTGGGCCAAGACACCTCAGCATCAGTATACCCACAATTGTGTTTATACATGTATATTCTGTTGGCTACTGCAGTTACTAACATGACCACTTCTTGTGATGTGTTAGGTATGCCACAGCAGTTTACAATGAGATAATCAAACATTTCTACTCCATGAATACATCTTTGTATCCATCTAATCAATCCTGTATTCACTGTACCATGTAATTAGTCCTTCTAAACGAACCCTGTGCGATCACTTATGAAGAGTGTTCCGATGCCTGCAAGGGCCTTGTTTAAGTGTCACTGTACCCTACACTATACAGAATTATAGATAGGTAACAGTGAATCACAAGAATGTTTTTTACCGAGGGGTTCAGAGTGACAACAAATACACAATGAGAGCAAAGCTAGCGTTGTCTATGCTGTCACTTAGAACTATGTGGTGAAAAATATCCCCATAATTCACTTTTTACACATCTATAATTTCATGTTATGTATTGCTCCTAAAATTATCTGCTCCTGCTTTCAACTGCTACACAAGGGGCAGAGGAGTAATGTGAGAGCTATACATAACATTATCTCTCCTCCTGGCCACACACACCCACCTGTCTCTGCGCTTTCACTTCCCTCTGATCCAGAAGCTGTGTTCACCGCTTTCTAGCACTGCTCTCTCAGGTTTTTAGGAAGCCCTGCCAGAGCAGCCAGAAATTGTTTCCTGACGTAGCAACAGTGGTTAACAAGTTCTGCTACACCAGTGCTACTTCATAGCAGTAAATTACTGGATCTAGAATCTAGTCGTTTAACCCATGGAATACTATTGCGGTGTTCCTGGTACCAGAATTTCCGCCACTGTCAGGATATGTAATTCCAATGTGTAGAAATGCCAGGGTATTCTTAGTTTAGCCTTCAGAAATGGGAAATCACCTTGGGAATTGATGCCATTCCATCTAATCCTGCAGATTGTTCCAAAATACAGGGCACTTTAACGGTTCACATTTCACCAATTTCTACTTAGTGAAATGTGAGTAGGCAAATAGCAGAGCTGAGAGTTTTCCTTTGTAATGTGTAACAGCGATTCGGTAGTTACCTAAAGTTCCTGGCGAAATAAGAATTTTACTGACCTCGAAATGAGGTTCAAACTGCAAACAAATAGGTAATAGATGACAAAACAGCCATATATCCAGAGAATAATACATACAATTCACCCACAAAATATTATTTTTAGTATGAACGGCCTGTTTGCCTCCATGTTCTCAAGGTATTTAGCAACTGCTTCAACTAACTTTATTCTAATCCAAAGCTGGGCGAGGCTTAATCTGAAAAAATGGTGAATATTTTGGAGGCCAGATGAAAAAGCACACAAGCCATCGAGTAACGAGGATACCTTTACAAGTTGATCTCATTAAGTCAAGCCTGGGCAGCGCATGTGCTGCTCTGCGAGCCATGCTGTATTGGAATAAAGAATAGAAGCCCCACCCACTCTCCGCCTATAATTGTCATTGGCTTGTGTCATTTTCCTTCGTAAATGCTGGTTTATGATTCATTAATAGGCTTGTAAGTCCCTCCTTAGTTCCGCCTTGTCTTCATTCGTAACCTCGCAGGAGGACTGCCCCTTTTACTTCGGTTGTTACATGGTGAGTCTTTTTAGGTGTTGCCTGACCCAGCGCATGCGCTGGTCTGGCGAGACATTTTGTGAGGGCTCCAAAAAGTGCTACCAGGCCAGCCTAGACCTACAGTGCATGTACGCGGGCGCGCGCGTCGCGCTTTACCGCGATTAATTTCACTTTCGCGGCCGCTTTAATGTTTGATCGCGATCACTTTTTTGCAGCTGCACGGCCGCTTTGATGTTCTCCGTGAGGCTTCAATAGATTGCAGCAGTTAAAACAAGCATTGACATAGCCAATAGGTCTCGCTTTTGGGACCTTATAAGTGTTTAGTTATGCAACTGTTGCATGGTTAAACACTTATAAGGTCCCAAAGGCGAGACCTATTGGCTATGCCAATGCTTGTTTAGTTTGTAAGCACCATTTTCTTTAATTAGTTTCTCCTACTGCAGGCACAACATACTTTCCTGCAACATTCAGTGCGCCATGCGCAATTTCACTTTCTAAGCAGCCCAGGACAATGGCAGCCGCTTCTTTGATTAGGTTTAGCATTAACAAGAGTTTGAGCTATTGGCATTGTACATGACAATGTCTTTTATTTATGTGTTAATTATCAAAACATATACATAAAATGCATTGTCATTTACAATGCCAATTGCTCAAATGCGAGTCCTATTCAATTGCAAATGCTTGTTTTTTGGTAGCTATCATTCAAAATAAAATGTCCCCACTTTAGATTTCTCAACTTCATAATAAATATAAACACTTGATTGATTGATTGATTGAAGTTTGGATAGGACTAATGTGGTCCTCAGAGCTTGCATTAAAACGAATTACTCTAGCCTATTAGAATTCAGATCACTAGATTTTTTTTTATTTGCAAAATGTTGTAATAATAGAAAAACAGTCAACACCTTTAAAAAAACTTAACTGGGAAACAGGTGAACATAATAAAAGTGCTCATATATGTATTTTTGTATGTACGCTTTTGGCAACATATGCGTACTGCTGTTGCATTAATCAAATACATAAAAGGTTGAAGGCTGAATGCAGACAAGAGGAGTAGCCCTGGGGTGCAGTTCAGCCAACTAAATGAATTCTACATTGGGGAACTAAGCTTAGCAGAACGTATTTACTCTCACACAATGTTATTGAGATGTCTTGCTATGAACTGTTCATCTCGCCTCCACGGGGTCGACCTTCTTATTTCTGGCTCAACAAATATTTATAAATCCCATTTAAATACACACTTAAACAAGCAGAGCACTTGGAGAGGACTCCCGAAAGCGCATATTTGGTTTAATTGGCAGTTCACAATGATGAAAACGATGATAGCAAGAAATCGTTTATTTTGCACAAATGCCCTCAGCTTGTTATCACTAACTGTTCCTGACCTGAGACTGCAGTTAAAATGTCATTAACCAAATGATCCTGACATCTAACAGAAACCGAACCTTCTGATAACAATCACCACACTAGTCTCTGAAAACAAAATTCCATGGATAATGTCCAGACTGGGCGCCATATTCTGACTTCAGCAAAATGGGGATGCATTCATCATACCATGTAGAGTCCCTGCAGCCGAAACAGATGGCCCACACAGAAGTGTTAAAAAAATCGATAACAAAAAAAACTTAATAGTCAACGGTTCTTTGTGTCCCTTTTCTCAGAATAACTAAATCTGAAAACGATGACCAACATAAGTGTGATAGGTGTGTAGAAATGGGCTTCCGCAGCAGCCACTCCACTTGCATATAAGAGCGAAATAGAAAAAAGACTGAGACACACCTATGTGGGAGGTCAGGCAGCAGTGCTTATCTCTAAGACACCCGGAAATGGTCCAGTAGGATCTACAGGGCGCATACATAGAAATTGCTGGTAATGATGCACAAAACTCACCAGTGATGTTGGGTGAGGCATCTTACATCTTTAATTTGGGAGTAAAGCAGAGACAGTTTTGCACCATTTTAAGCAAGGAACCCCAATCAAGCATGAATGCAATTGAAACAACTACACAAGATGGACTACAATTGACTGTATTTATTCAGAAGTAAGGCTCCTTCAGATAAAAGATGGGTTGACAGAACATCTGGATATCCACACTAGAACACATCTTTCAGAGCGATAAAAAACGATCAGTGCATCAGCTTTTCTTCATCATCAAGAAATAAACTGAGTGGTTGGTGCATGACATAATTTGTATACAGAAGAAAGATTGGACGTGTGCAACACTGTTTTCCCATTTCGACTCTAGATGGTAAGTACATTTAGGAGGGAGAATAATGAGAAGGACCTTGCTAGGCAAGATGAAATAAAATAGGTTAACATCTAATATGGAATAATCATTATTATTGCCAGCAAACAGTCTTTATGAATTTCATGCAAACACCATATTGTGCCAGAGCTCTTCCACAAGTCCAAATTATGAAACGTTTCGAGTGACTAGGAACCAAGGACTCTACTGAGAATGCATCAAAAATTACATTTATTGTAAAGGATGCTTCCCTTGAACACTGCCTTGTGCTTATAGAAAAGGGTGTATGACTCCAAAGTTGAGTGTCAGACAAAAACAATACAAACAAAAATATATTACTTTTCCGCCTTAACTTTTGCTCTAACTAGTTAAAAAAAAAAGTTTACATACAATCTTTTCATTTCTGCGATGGACAGAAGCAACATTGTTACCCTAAATTTGCTAAGGTTATTATTCCTCTTTCTCCGTCTTAAATATCCTTTCAATAAAATGTGTTTCTATGGGGAATTGGACGCTCACATCTTCCTGATCCAAAATATATTGTTTACATTTTCTAAAGCTAAAAGGAATACAACCCTATTAAAGCAGAAACAATGCTTTAATCACACTTGAGAAAGGGGAGAGAATCTATGACGCAGATCATCATGAAACCTGTTAATCTAATGCGTCAAGAGAACAAGCTTATGTAGATTTTGACACAAAGAACATAATTAACCAATTTGAGAATGGTTATGGGTTAGCATTTGGATTGCTAAGTAGTGTAGTGATTTGTGGCCAATGTTATCATGGGCGCTACTAAGGCTAAAATGACTCTTAACTAGCCCTCCAGAAATCTAGCCAGCCACCCACTGACTTCCCATTCTTTTAATTTCTTTTAATAACAAAATCAAATCAGAGTCCTCATCTTCAAGCAGTTTGCATCTTTCGGTGTTTGGTATGTTTCCCTACACTGCTTGTGTCTGACTCACTCAGTTCACAACGCTGGGAGGCAGATTTTGGGAGTCAGCTTAGGAGCCCATTGGGTTCAGGGTCTGACCTTAGAGGCATTACATTCTCATTTCAAACCTTACATCCAAATATATAGCAAAAGTGTCTGAATTCCATCATGATCTCTGCAAATCACTACTGGAAATGAACTCATGTCTTGAACAGCCTCTAATGAGATGGGAATGTTGTTCTGACATTTGTTGTTTTTGCTGTGTGATGATCGTCCATGTTTTGTAATCTGTTGGCCATTGTCAGCAAAAATGGTGACTTGAGCATGAAAACAGAAATCTCGTTAAACTCCATTTGAGACGACTGAAAAAAAGAGTCCCATTTGAGACATTTACTTGTAATATTCTACATACAGAAAAGTCAGGGAGCCCTGAAGCTTAGGTTTTTAGAGTCACAGGTGTGATTTTTTAATTTTTTTTTACAGAAAGTGCAATTAAGATCAACAACTCCTGATTATTTTGGAACAGTAAAGGGTCTTCGACATCAAGAAGGATTTACATCCTCGCATTCTTAAAGCAAGAGTGCCTAAGTGAAACTTTAATTATCCATGAACTGTAAAGGCATCCAGAACAAAAATGGAAATATAGCAAAGAGTAATCATTGTTTAAAAAAGGGAAAGTCAAAATCTGTTATTATTTAATGCATTTTGTTAGATAGAATGAACTTCCGTTTCCATTCCTGAAACAGTATTTGTGTTGATTCCACCAGTGAGTAAGTTGAGCCAGTGGTTTCCGGTGCTCGGCACGGGCACTTTATTGTCAAGACCAGTTCTTATTATATCCTGCCACATCATGGTGTGGTTGTCTAATTTTGTGAGGAGCAAAGTAACAGTTATTTAATAATTATTTATACAGCAAAATCACGAATACCTGTCACCCAAAGCTTTAAGAATAGCTTGGGCAGCATATACTAGTCATTTTTTATGTATATTTAAGGTATGAATTGCCACACGTGTGAGTCTAATAGTTAGTTGTGATGGTACCATCATTGGCAGCACTAGTGGGGGCAAAGCTTTGTGCAGTTGAAGTGGCCCCCAGACAAGGGCCCGGGTACTTTTTTTTTGTTTTTTGTTTTTACAAATTAAGCACTGGATTCCACTCAAATGTATAGCTTTTCATGTAGAAACAAAAGGTGCTCATTATTTGTCCATGAACATACAGTGCCATCGCACACACACAATATTACTGAGACTATGCCCAGAACATGGAGATCATTACACCATGACCAATGGTCCGTTGAGCAACCTGATAAGATTTCCCGACCATACATCCCTAAAATCATTAGAATGAAGAGGCGTGTGATGCCCATTCCTTTAGTAACAGATAACAGGCAAGTAACAAAGCAACTAAACAAGAATGAGATCTTGGCGATACCACTAGGAAGAGGTGGAGCCTCCAATGTGGAGTGTGGACAGAAAAGTTAAGTAGATAATTAGCCACAGAGAAAAACAAGACAATTATGTAGCACCAGGTACTTCAAATGGGGACACGTTAAAGAAATGAAGAAATAAAGCAAATCCTGCTACAGTAAAGAACCCTGCATATATGAAAAGGGTCTGTCTATACATTAACACCTACTAGGGAGCTTAAAGGCCACACTGCCTGCAGACCACTCTTGCCACCTTCAAGGATGAATGCTCTTTATGAAGGGAAATCCAAGAACATCTGTCAAGTACACCCCTAAAACACTGAAAAGATCCTTGCCATTCTGGAAAAAAACCAGTGTCTTTCAAAGCATGGCAAGATTTAAAAGGTATTTGTATGGTTTGTTGCTTTAGAGCGGTAAAAACATATTTTTTTTTTATCAGGTTCTTCAAGATATTGATTCATCAATAAGCAATACCTGCAGATACAGGATAGAATGCACACTATTTTTGCTTTAATTTTGGATGTAAGAGTTGACGGGAGGTTCAAGAGCCCTATTCTTTTTTATGACAAATACATTTATTGGGTTTTTTGGTCTGCAGATGGACAGCATTTGAACACGTAGATTAAGACCAATCGGATAAACTGAAGTATTCAACATAGTAAATTGTAAATACCAGTCCAAATGAGCCGTCAGCAGCGGTTATTTCCTTGTGACCATGCATTCAAGATCATGCCGTAGGTTAGCCTAGTCAATCAGAGTCTGATGTAGAGGCTGGGGAAGGCAACATGGTATGTATGGAGACCTGCTGTTTGTACCAATTCGCAGGCCAAGGTCTACTGGATAGCCCCTATGAGGTTGGGTTTCTTTTAAGTTTTGAAGGCTTGCCAGGTTCCGCCGAAATTCTGAGACTTCTGTATTACAGCAGAGAGGTTCTCCATAGCCTAAACATTCCAGACTTTGTCCCACCAGTAGTGACATGGAGCGGGGGAATTTGTTGCCTCCATACCCTTGCTGCTTCTAACAAACGTGAAATTAGTTTGTCTGTAGATGTGGTGAGTTGGAATATGATATTGTCACAGGGGGCTCCAAGAAGGACCATCAGCGGCTCCAATGCAAGTGTCAAATTATAACTGTCCTTATAGTTGTATCTGTGGGCATGTCCACCACATGTGAAAAAGGTCCCCCTGACCCCACAGTTTTTCCAACATAGTACTGGGCTTTCAGTCCTTCTGTGTGTGCTGTAGATACCATCGGGTTAAGAGTTTACAAGCATTTTCTTTATATTGAACGCTGATGAAAGATTTTGCGGCCCTGCCATATTTCCCCCCAGTTGTCTGTGATCTCTTGTCCCAGGTCCGTTTTCCATTCCTGGACATATTTGTATTTGGGGTTAATGTGGAGATCTAAGAGGGATTTCTGCAATCAGATGATGACTTTTCAGCCTTGATGATTTATAAATAGGGAATCTAAAGAGCTGGTATCACGGTTTGCCCCGGTGAATTAGTCCAATGCAAAAGTTGGAATGTTCCTATTTTTCAAACAACATTGCTACTACCAAGCGCACTGATGTGAGTGACCAACTGACACTGTCATACCTTCCAATTTGCAGAAAAATCTCACAGTGTGATGAGTGGGCTGGGCCTTGAAAGGGGTGGGGCTTGTGCCGAGATGTACCTACGAGGCACTTTGAGCCCCCCCACATCCCCCCAAGCCCCTCCTCCCAAACAAAAAAAACAGTTCAAAGCCCCGGAAAACGATCTGGAAAACGATTTGCAGTGGATTTCACCTCGTTTTCCTGCCACCGTCTGATATCGTCTCCTTACCGGAGATCGTGTGATGAGGCCAATATCGTGTGTCACACGGTTGCACCGTGTGAGTTGGCAGGTATGCATTGTGGAAGAAAGCGTAGCTAAAGACTACAAAACTCACAGTTCTGAACAACGCAAGCCAAATATCTTCATTTGTTAACCTTTAATGCATATGATCAATATTCTTGTAATATGGCAATGGCTCCTACCTTTAAGAAAATTATAGTTAAAACACTATCAAAAAAACTTTTAACAGCGAGAGCTGAAATTTGCAGACGGATAAGATAAATATATGAAAACATAAATGAATAGGTATAGAGAGTGATACTGAGCTAGAGAAAAAAATACGGCAAGTGAGCGACAGAAAGGGTAGGTTGGAGAAGGGTTTGAAAGATTTTAATTACTATAGCTGCTACATCATGAAATTTGCAATCGTAATATAGAATATAAATTACAATGGGTATATATGGACTACTTGCCAGTTCAATGCCTTGCGGGAAAGGTACATCACTCCAATCCTTCTCTGGAAACCTCTGAATTATTTTTCCCAGGCCTTCTCCAGACCCTGAAGATAAGCAGGAATATAAATTAGCAATCAATTCTGTACTGAGTTGAGTTAAGGAAAATATTTTTCTCGATATTAGATAATGATGCAATTCAAGCATTCACATTAGTAAACATCGGTTTGCTCAATTTTAACATCCAAACGGAAAGTGATCAAATTACAATTTTGAATAAAAACGTGGTGCATTTAAAAACTACTGTAAATTGAATTGTCCAGTGGTTTTATATAGGTTTAGTATTCGGGATAACATCTATATTCACCTCAAAATGTATGTCATATTAATGAGGCGCAGGAGGATGAAATAGTTGGGATAAAGAGGAGGTCGTCTTGCAACACAGGGAGCATCGGAGCCATAAGAGGAAATCTTGCCTGAGAAAGCATTAATGCCCCCATTTGTAGACATGTTAGTAAAGGGAAACGGTCACTACAACGTGGCAGTTTCCACGTATAACCATAACTACGCATGCATTACAACGGATGCGTGGTTACCACGAAAAGCCTTTACCACGCATATCTTTACTACGAGATACGTAGTAAAGGCATGTGTGCTAAAGGTAATATTAAAAAAAGGGGCTTGGGGGTCTCCACCCCCAAAAAAAACACAACTGATTCCATTGCGATGTGGAGGTAACCCACGTCGTTTGAGGAAACGGAAAGACACTTCCGCTTACTCTTTACGACACAGATCAGAAGAGCTTACAGAGAAGAGAGGACGTAGAGAGTTAAGGGGGAATTTAGTTTAAGAAAATAATGAGGGGGATGTGTAGCGAAGGGGTACATTTAAGGGTTTGTGGGTGGGAGAAATCGCACAGGGAAAACATTTTAATGTTAAGGGCAGGGGAATTTATTAGAAGGAATGGGGGCGGGGGGTTCGCACAGGGGTAGAGGGTATTATAAAAAAAAAATTAAAAAAAAGAACATTTACCACGAAAATGCATTTACCGATATGCGTGGTAAAGGTATTTTCGGGTTATATGTTATTCATGGTAATGGCATTTGCGTTGTAACGCATGCGTGGTAAAGGCATGCTTTGCAACGGAATGCGTTGTAACGACATACAACCGTTAGTAAATGCTGCTTTAAAACCGCATGCTTAAATATTTAGTAAATAAGTCCAGAAATCAATTGCATTTTATTAAAAAAATCTTTCAACCACTGTGCAATGTTACAGTATAAATCCAACAACGAAAAATGCACAGGTTCTGGATAAGTCTAAAATGAGGCCAATTTAAAATGTTCCAAATTTTTTTTTAAATGAAACAGTAAAGCTGGGGGGGGGGGGGGGTGCCATCGGCATTTATGGCACTGTATAAGTTTCCTTGCCATATAAGAATAACACATCCCACAAACCAAATCCCACATACCAAAAAATGGTGTAGATCAGAATTTTATGCAAGCGGGCCAATTTCTGGAATATTTACATTCTGTGGAATGTAGAACCTGGGAAGACTAGATCGGGCTGACTAAGCAGTTACATCTGTGCATGAAAAGGGTGTGTATCTATGTATTTAATACTTGCAGGGAAAGTGAGGGAGCTTTGAGCAGCTCACAGCTGAGCTTTCAAACTGGCACCAGAATTACTCAATGTCAGTCTTCTGAGACTGGCCAGACATGTTTAATGATGTGGTTACCATAGGTTGGCGAGTGTTCATGGGCTGCATTACCTATTCTCCAAAGTCCAACAAAGCGTGCTTAGAGTGAAAACTGCACTGATTAGAGTACAGAACGGGATATTTCTTTAGATATTTTTCCATCCTCTCCAGCAACTTTATTCGGCGAGGAAACTCCAAATAGGCACTTCAATTTGCCAATCTGATTGAGTCTAAAATTGTTCTAATAGTGGGGTGCGTGCTGCATCTTTACATTGATCATTTAGAGAGCAATTTAATAACGAAACTTCCTGGAGTGAGTGTGTCTGACCATCACATCGTGAGTGGGCAGGAGGATTATGCAACCATTGCTAGTATTGTTTTCCGTACATCTGCTGCCACTGAGCTGCAGAAAAATAGTTGTGAATTGGAGTAAAGATAATCAAGTTTATAGTAAGAAGGCTCATATCTAGAGAGTGGAGTGAGACACTAAAGTCTGAGACCCTGCTTCTTGCGGGCAATTCAGGCTCCCCATTTCAAAGAAAATGCTAACAACATATTGCACTTCAGTCCTCAACTGCTCCTTTTTAGGTCTCGCCTGACTTTTTGAGAGGGCTCCAAAAAGAGCTACCAGGCCAGCCTAGACCTACAGTGCATGTGCGTGGCCGCACGCGCGTACTTTCACGGCCGCTTTGATGTTTGATCGCGATCACTTTCGCGGCCGCACGGCCGCTTGACATAGCCGATAGGTCTCGCTTTTGGGACCTTATAAGTATTTAGTTATGCAACTGTTGCATGGCTAAACACTTATAAGGTCCCAAAGGCGAGACCTATTGGCTATGCCAATGCTTGTTTTCTTTTTTGCACACACTCTTGGGTTTTTAGGTTGAGCCTGGGCAGTGCATGGGCTGCTCTTTGAGGAATGCTGTAGTGTATAGATTTGAAGCCCCGCCCACTCTCCACCCATATTTGTCATTGACTTGTGTCGATTCGATTCAATAAACTTTATTTCGATTCATAAGTAGAATCATAAAAGTATACATAGATTTAAAAAGATTATTTTTTAAAAATTATTTTAAAAAGAAAACATGTTATATATCCATATTAAGTGTGCAATACATTTAGGCTAAAGGGGTCACATATATAAACATATTGTAAAGTGCTTGTGCATTCCATTAAAATACAAATCCACAAAGTAATCTATTACAATAGGTTTCCAATAATAATACTGTTCAATATCGATTTCCAATATTGAGTGCCAGTCTAATAAAACTAAGCACAGCAATGCATATAGCTGGAGACGACAAGGACAGTAAATACTCGTAACCCTCTTTATAGTAACGGGACCCAAGGGTTAACAAAACAGGTTTAATAAACCGGTTTCTTGGATCTTTGTACAAAGCACAAAAGAGGATGAGATGCATTGTGCTTTGTGAGGCCTTATTATTACAAGGGCAAGAGAGTAGTCTCTCACACCACCCCCCCTTGTTTTGGGAAAGCAAAAAGAAAGTGCAAAGAGCTGAGACGGAACCTTGTCAAATAGAAACGCCATTGGGTATGCATGATATTCGATAGAACTGCTGCTGCAGCTTACCCCTATTATATAGTGCATGCTCACTATTTCTTAACATGCCTAACCTGGTACAGTAAGCGTTTTTAATCATTAGCTTAGATTCCTTGCCAACCATTTCGGGATTTTCGAATATATGTCCCATCCCAATCTTATAAAAGGTTTCCCTTACATACAACAGCCATGGGATCTCCATAGAATAATCAAGCTGAAGGCAGTCTTGTAAAATTTCCTTTGTGAGTTTCAATTCTTCAGACCGCCAAACCTTGCTCCATAGCAGCAGAGGAGAGACATGGATAATATCACTCACAAAATCAATACCCACCTCAGTATGGCAGAAACTATTTGAAGTACCAGATGGGACAGATAGAAGGCGCTTTATAAATTTATTTTCCATAACTTGGATCTTGTCACAGTTTTGTGTCCCCCACACTCCTGCACCATATGTGGCAACAGGGAGGCATTTTGCTTTATATAGAGTTTTTAGTTCTACAATCGGCTTTTGACCCAATTTGCTAGAAAAACGAAAAAGGGCCTTTATAGATTGTGTAGCCCTTTGGGCGCGAGTTAAAAAGTCCCAACTCAACGTTTTATTGAATAAATTCCCCAAATAATTAAAATTGTCTACTTTCGCAATAATTGAGTCTTTCACCATGAACCTGCGAGATTGTACCCCTTTGGGACGGTGAGCAGCCAAAATATCGAAACTAAAATATCTACCTACACAAATATCGAGTTTTAAATATCGAAGGGACAGAATATCGATGTCAAAAATATCTATGGACAGAATATCGATCCTAAGGTAAGTATTTTAATATCGATGTTAGTAATATCGAAGTTAGTAATATCGACATCAAATATATCCATTTTACTAATATTGATATTACTAATATCGATATTTATATTATGGTTATGTATTTTATTATATATTTAATATGTATGTGTTATATGTTTTTAGTTAAGAGTTCTACTGGTTTTAACATATATGTATACAATTTTTATATGTTAACAATGGTTTTTTAAGTCAATTTTGTGTTTTAGTACCGTAGCGGGTTGTGGGTTTATAGGGGAATAGGGTGGGAAGTAATTTAATTATATGGAATTAATTATACATTTTTAGGAATTATAAATTAATTTTAATAAATTTTTGCGTTTAAGTTCTGTAGCGGGTTGTGGGTTTATAGGGGAATAGGGTGGGAAGTAATTTAATTATATGGAATTAATTATACATTTTTAGGAATTATAAATTAATTTTAATTAATTTTTGCGTTTAAGTTCAGTAGCGGGTTGTGGGTTTATAGGGGAATAGGGTGGGAAGTAATTTAATTGTAATTAATTATTAATTTATTTTCATTTATTGGTATTGATAATTATAATATTGTTAATTAAGTATTAATTGGTAATTAATTTTTATTAATTGGCAATTAGTTTTAATTAGTTGATTAATTGATAATTATGTTAAGTGTATTATTTTATTAGTGGAGTGTGTCGTGCGTTTATAGGGGAATAGTGTTGGAAGTAATTGAAATCTAATTAAGTAATTATTAAATTAGTTGTTGGGTATTGATAATTAATTAATTGGACAATAATTATTAATTGGTAAATATTTTAAATTATAATATTTTGGTTATGAAAAATAATTAATTGTTGATTAATCATTAATTGTGAATTAAATATTATGCATTGATATTTCTAATTAATATATTAATAAGTAATTATTAATTGGTAATTAATGTGTAATATTTATTATTTTGGCGTATGAAAAATATTTAATAGTTCAATATTTTTTAATTGGTAATTAATGTTTCATAATTATTATTTTGCGGTATATCTTTTTTAAATGGTTAAATATATTTTAATTGGTATTTACTTTTTAATAATTCATTTGTTTTTGGTTATGAAAAATATTGTATCGTTTAATATTTATTATTTGATAATTAATATTTATTAATTATTATTTATTGGTATTTATTATTAATGTATTGTTAATTAATTATTCTTTGGTAGTTATGTTTGTAATAATTATTTATTGGTATTTGTAAATAATTTTGAGTTATTTAATAATTAAATCACTAATTATTTTAAATAATTATTTTATTTATAACTATGGTATTTTTAACTTCTACGCTATCCAACACTTTCCCTACTGTTACACTCTCTGGAGTTGGAATAGTAAATTTTATCCCTACGCTATCCAACACTTTCCGTACTGTTGCATTCTCTGGAGTTGGAATAGTAATTTTTACCCCTACGCTATCCAACACTTTCCCTACTGTTGCACTCTCTGGAGTGGGAATAGTAATTTTTACCCCTACGCTATCCAACACTTTCCCTTCTGTTGCACTCTTTGGAGTTGGAATAGTAATTTTTACCCCTTCGCTATCCAACACTTTCCCTACTGTTGCACTCTGTGGAGTTGGAATAGTAATTTTTACCCCTACACTATCCAACACTTTCCCTACTGTTGCACTCTCTGGAGTGGGAATAGTAATTTTTACCCCTACGCTATCCAACACTTTCCCTACTGTTGCACTCTCTGGAGTTGGAATAGTAATTTTTACCCTTACGCTATCCAACACTTTCCCTACTGTTGCACTCTCTGGAGTTGGAATAGTAATTTGTACCCCTACGCTATCCAACACTTTCCCTACTGTTGCACTCTCTGGAGTTGGAATAGTAATTTGTACCCCTACGCTATCCAACACTTTCCCTACTGTTGCACTCTCTGGAGTGGGAATAGTAATTTTTACCCCTACGCTATCCAACACTTTTCCTACTGTTGCACTCTCTGGAGTGGGAATAGTAATTTTTACCCCTACGCTATCCAACACTTTCCCTACTGTTGCACTCTCTGGAGTGGGAATAGTAATTTTTACCCCTACGCTATCCAACACTTTTCCTACTGTTGCACTCTCTGGAGTGGGAATAGTAATTTTTACCCCTACGCTATCCAACACTTTCCCTACTGTTGCACTCTCTGGAGTGGGAATAGTAATTTTTACCCCTACGCTATCCAACACTTTCCCTACTGTTGCACTCTCTGGAGTTGGAATAGTAATTTTTACCACTCCGCTATCCAACACTTTCCCTACTGTTGCACTCTCTGGAGTGGGAATAGTAATTTTTACCCCTACGCTATCCAACACTTTCCCTATTTTTACACTCCCTGGAGTGGAAATAGTAATTTTTAGCTCTACGCTATCCAACATTTTCTTTACTGTTTTTTTTTGGAGCTGGAGTAGTAGTTTTATTGTCGGTGCTATTTAATATTTTTTGTATTATTTTAGCTAATGTAATATATAATTAATTTGAACAATATTCAAATTAAATGTAATTTTTTTAATGTGTTATATATAATTATTTAATTTTTATTCATGTTATTGTTTTATGTGTATGATGTATTTCTAATTTATAATAATTTTTAACAAGTTATAAGTTATTAAAATAATTAAAATGTATTATTAAGTAAGTATATATATTATATATTATATGTATATGTTTAATTACTGTTTTATTACATTATATATATTAATTATTAATTTTAAACATTATAACATATATTTAATTATGTTTATTGTATTTATAAATATTATTTGGTTTATTTTACATATTTTTTTTTAACTAAAAATACTTTATATTTTTAATAACGATATTTTTGACATTCTATATTTTATTTTCGATATTTTTGTACTTACCATGTTGTAGATAGGATCTCGATATTCTTGTCATCGATATTTTTGTGTCGCTATTTTTGTAGGTCGATTTTCTGTCCGTCGATATTCTGTCAGACATTCCTTTGGGACCACAGGTCATGGCAAAAGACTTTGTGAAGTTGACCCTGAGATCTAATCCTTCCATAAAAGTATCAAAGGCATTCAAACAAATTTGCATACTATTGGCAGTGAGGGTCATTAGCACCGTGTCATATGCATAAGATAACATCGGTATCCGTTTGCCATTTACCTGGGGGAAATCTGCACCGCTGTCCAACAGAAAACTTTCTAGACCATTGGTGTACACCAGGAATAAAAAAGGAGCCAAAATACATCCGTGGCGTACACCTTCAGTAGATGGGATAGATTTTGTCTTCTCACCACCTGGTCCGAATCGAATCCTCACTGTTGTGGCAGCATGCAGCCTGCGAAGCAAGGTGACCAAGGGTTCTTCAAACCCCATGGTCTCCATCATTTGCCACAACTTTCCTCTACACACAGTGTCAAAGGCACTGGATAAGTCCATAAAGGCCAGGTGAATACAACTACGCCTGGCCCTCATGTACTTACCCATAATTAAAGCCAAATTAAGACATTGCTCTGTGGTTCCTTTGCCTCTCCTAAACCCATACTGGGAATCCACGATAATACCTGATGACTCAGCCCATGTTTCCAGGCGTGCCAGTATCACTCTTCCCATCAGCTTACAAGACGCACCTATTAATGATATCGGTCTGTAGCAGCGCGGATCACCCTTATCACCCTTTTTAAAGATCGGTACCACTACCGCCTCTTGCCAGGAAGTTGGAATACGCCCTACCCCAATTGCTCTAAATACATTTAATAAAAGTGGTGCCCACACCTCAACGTTGTGTTTAAAAAGGTCTAAAGGGACTGCATCGGGCCCTGGGGCCTTTAGTATGGTGCCCTTCCTTAAAGCAGCCTTTACCTCTGTGAGAGTAAGTGATAGGCTAAGCGTTTGGACTGACTCCAGATGGAAATCGCCGACCCTCTCATTAGGAGTAGACAACGTCACCTCATTCGGATAAAAAATTCTTCCATAATGTGCTTCCCAAATATCCCCCGGTATATGCACTAGCATATTGCCCTTTTCTTCACTCTGTAAAAATTGGCGGTTTATTACCTCCCAAAATAGCCTGCTATCCCTCAGTTCTGACGCTTTACTTAAGTCTTCCCATGCCCTTGTCCTTAAATCTGATTTTCGCCTATTGATAGCATCTCTGTACATTTTCCTAGAATTTCTAACAAGCTCCCTATCCCGTGGTACTTGATGTAATGCCTTCGTTAATCTTGATTGTGCTGCGGAACATTCAGCATCAAACCATTTGTATCCAATTTCTTCCCCCCCCCCCCACAGTTTTTAAGAGGTGGGATGCCACATTGCCTAGAAGGGCCTCAAAGTTCGTAATTATTAAATCTGGCTGAGTGGTGGGGGTTAAGCAAGCATCTATCCCTACCTTATTTGTCTTAAAAATCTCCACCTCCAATTGCCTTGCGTCTACCTTATCCCATTTTAAGGAGACCCCTTGATTCTGGCTGTATTTTATTGGCTGTTCCAGGGTCTGAACTCTCTCAAGGACAGGGTTCAGACTTAAGATTAAGGGGTTATGGTCGCTAGCAGGATTCACTTCAATCTGAAAATCATTAACAAGGTGGGTATACCTGCTAGAGACCATGGCGAAATCAATTACACTCATTTGGCCCCCTGTACCTTGAAAGGTGGGTAGGCCCGATGGGCTAGAAAAACTAGGCATGTCCAGGATACAAAGTTCATTAATCGTGATGATATTATTCAAAGCATCCCCTTGTTTTGAGTGCTTAAAATGTGCCAAAGGCTGATCACTTAGGTCTACCAAACCACAGACTCTAAAACTTGCACAAAGCACAATTAAAATCACCTATCCACATAATAAAAAGGGGAAATACGCTATTAGTCACTTTAACAATCTCATCCTGTAATTTTTCAATAACCGATGTAGCATTGGCATCAAATATATTATAGTACCAATTTATTAGAAGCAAGGGTACTGGAAATAAATCCTTAATCATCAGCATTTGGTACCAGGAAGATTCCACCAATGAAACCGTTTTTATCATGTTATACTTCACAGAAATAGCCGTCAAGAGACCACCCTTAGCTCTTCCAGCATGTGAGGGCTCAGCGTGAACATTAAACATTTGATGTCCGTCCAAGCTATGGTCCACTCTACTCCAGGTTTCTTGAAGGCAAATTATATCAAAGGATTCGATTAATTTTAACCACACCGGGTCCTCCAGCCTCCGAGAAAACCCAGCTATATTCCATGAGATCAAACGGAAAGGGCATCCCTCGGCCAGAATATCTTCTTTCCCCAAGAATATTGTTACTATCGGCTGGTTCTCATCACTCTCACCCTGAGTTATTCCTACGGAATTAATTACTGCATCAGGAGCTGCCAATTTTGACTGTCTGGTGTTGTCTCTCCCAATCCGGTTTACTACCATATAAGTACTTTCTATGCCTAAAGGTGCCTTTGCTATTTGTTCTACCTCTCCTCTCCCTCCCTTGCGCACCATTATGGGGACAGTCAATGGATTACAAGATGAACTTGTATTGCTAACCGTCTCTACCCAAGAACCAACTGCTTTATCTGAGTTTTTCCTCCTGGGGCTAACAGCCAAATCCCTAGCTGTGTCTTTAACCCCGCTATTAGAGATGCAATCATTCCAGAGTCAATCCACCCCCTCCAATCCCATGAGTGGGTCGAACCTATTTCTTATCGGTAAATACTGGGGTACCCAATCCAATCTGTTGATACCAAAAGGTCTGCCCCTACCAGAGTTCTGTGACAAACGTGGCAGACCAGGATTCACATAGGGGTAGAAATAATGTAGGCCTATTGACTGGATATCACCTAGTCGGCCAAACCTTAGTTCCCTACGTATATGGTCTACAGCCCAAGTATCTCTAAGGTTAACAATTATACAATCGCCCTCGAGATCCTTAGTACTATGGCCTAACCAAGCCACTCTCCTCACACCTAAAATTTCTGTGTTAGAACCCAGGGGTAATCTCCTATTCTTAGTGAGCCAGAAAATAACTTTATTCTTAAGTTCCCTATCTGATTCATGGGATTCTGGGCTAAGTTCTGGTACCCCTGTTAAAATAATTGTGAAAGGCATAGATTCCGGGGGAAGATTTACACATGGGAGCCTCTTTCTTGGCACTTCTCTGCCCTGAGGTGCATCACTCAGAGACTGTCTGACCACTTGCTTTGTGTTAAGAGCCTGTTTAGAGGCGACAACCATGTCTACCTCAGTGCGTTGAATTTTTCTAATTGCTACACCTTTTTCCCCTGTGGCTGGTTGAGTATTCTCGACTACAGCAGTTACATTTGTTGCAGAATGAGCGGCTTTAGCAGTCCGAGCATTTCCTAAGGGTACAGAGGGAGGGGCACTAACATCCTTACTTTCTATGCTTTTAATCAGCGCGTCAAATTTTGACGTATTCCCTTTAGCCATTAACTCTAACTGGTCTAGTTTTTCTTTGATTAGTTTCGTTCGATTGATCAAGGGCAATATTAGTGACCTTACTAGTGCTTCCATTTTAACAAGAAGATCGTCATTGGGATTCTGTTGGTTCAGAGGTAAAACAGTGTTAGTTAAAACACCATTCGGGATAGGAGACTGGACCACAACCCGTGGGGAATCACTAGGGTTTTGGGTTTTTGTCAGTTTAATGCCTCTACCCCTCCTATGACCTCCCCCTCTCTTCTTTTTCCCCAAGTTTAGAAGTTACAATACAATTCTTATTTACCCACCCCCCCCCCCCCCGTTGCCTGATCTTGTTCTTGTTCTAACCGGGGGGCGGGAGTAGAAGACGTTGGTCCGGAGGTTCTGGAGCTCAAGCCACTGGAAAGAGAGCTAAGTGAATGTGAACACAACATAGAGCCAGTACCTAAACCACCTGGCCCCTCCTCTGATAAGCAAGGGATTGGGCTAGTGGCTACCAGAGGGGCCGGGTCGTTACAAGAAGCCGGTGTTACGGCAGACCCGATTGCACCCAGGGAGGCCCGCTTGCCCGTCAAAATATCAATCGACAGGCGCTTTTCTGTAAGAGCTATTTCCTTCTCTAGAATTCTGGTAGTCCTTGTGAAAAACTGATCCAATGTGCCCGTAACTGGACCACCATTTGTATTCAAGGTAACCAATCTATTTTTCCTTGAACGTAAAGACATAATAACAGGTCAACAATAGTCAATAAACAATTATTAAAGGAATAAACTATAATATATTAACACCGTGCAATATTAAAACAATATTAAAACTTAAAATCAAATAAGATGGCCCAGCCCGGCCTGGGCACGTCCTGGTTCAGGTAGAGGTTAAGACGAGGAGCTAGGGGCGGGAAGAGGACCAGCTGCAGTAAATCGAGCACCGCACTGCACGCTGGTCCTCGCAGTCCCGCAAGTCAGTCAGTCTCTCCCCCTTGCTCCACAGGGGCAGTCGGTTCTAGTGCTCAGTGAAGTGGGTTACAACCGCCGAGACTAGCAAAATGGTCCGGGTGCGGGTGCGACAGGGGTTAAACTTCTGCACTAATACGCCCTTGCCATGACTTGTGTCATTATCCTTCCTAAATGCTGGCTTCTGATTCGTTTATAGGCTTGTTACCTCCCATGAGGACCGGCCCTTTTAGTTCGGTTGTTACATGGTACGTCTTATTTAGTCTGTAAGCACTATTTTCTTTAATACGTTTCTCCTACTGCAGGCACTACATGCTTTCCTGCAACATTCAGCACATTCAGCACGTCATGTGCGGTTTCATGGGGCGCTTTTACAAAAAAAAGCATTTGGTTTTTAACTTGACAAACAAATGCTTTTTTTGGTAAAAGCGCAGCATACCGCTCTTTCACTTTAATAGCGGCCGCAGACCTTTCTTTAGACACGGCTCGTCTAAAGAAAGGGGCGGGGTCTCTATTAAAGTTAAAGTGTAGCATGGGGCGATGTAAACAACAAGCATTTGCAATGCAATAGGTCTCACATTTTAGAAACTTGGACCTATTGGTATTGTAAATGACAATGCCTTTTATTATTGCAGGTTTTTAAACACAAATACAAGGCATTGTCGTTTACAATGTAAATAGCTTAAAATCTCGCAATTGTGAGACCTATTGCATTGCAAATGCTTGCTTTTGTTGTTGTTTTCTTTGTAAGGCACAGGGAGATTAAGTTGCTTGTCCAGAAAAACAGGATGCGAGTCGCTGCCAAGGCTGGAACCTGGTTCCCTAGTTCCAGAGTCAGCAGTTATGGCTGCTACGCCACCAATTACTTCCTTTTGAACTTTATTACTTTTTTCCCTTCAAGCTTCCCATCTACCCAAGAAGCTGTTGTCACCTACCACTAGCTTAGACAGTCAAGATAAAGGGGAAGAAAGGTTAATCTTCTGAAATCCCATTTGTATGGATAGGACACCTGTGGAGATGAAAAGTTTGGAGAGCAGGGATCAATGACCACAGAGCACACAAGCATGTAAAACATCCAGGAGCACATAACAGAACACAAACACACACAAACAGAGCATATTCATGTAAGGACCCAAGCACTGGCATCCAAGTCTTCAGATAGTCTCCATGCTAGTCTGGACTTAGCAGTTGTAGATTATTTCACCACCACTCTCACAGATATATCCCTGGTCATGACACAATACTCCAAAAACCTAAACACTTCATCATCATCACTCCGCTCATCAACCACCTCAAACTGGGCCGAGCTACACGTTCAAAATCATGTCCAATTTAAAACCTCCTTTAACCGACTTACACTCCGGAAATAATAGTTATTTTAGGAAAGTGCCCTATTTGTATGGTTACCATCAAACGTTTTGCCCCAATGCTGATGGTTCTGACTCTGAAAGTGCACTGGAGTCTGCTATTGAGGCACCAGTGCCAGTTCTCTCCCCCTAAAATATGATGCATGTGAATTGGTAACCCCAATGGGCAAGGAATTTAACCCCCTTATTAGTCCCCGATAAGTGGCACCAGTAGTACTCAGGGCATGGGAGTTAAAGTGGCCACTAGGGCCTGAAGCACTGACTGTGCCACCCTGATTCAAATAAATAGATGATAGCAGCCCCGCCATTGCAGACTGCATGAGCAGTGCAAACTGCTCAGACTCGACTTTGCCCTCGCCGTGAGTGGCATGGTCAAAGCACTATTTTTAATATATGCCAGTTACCAATAATATAGGCCTCCTGAGCCTAGGAGGCAGGGTGCCTTATATTAAAGGTGTGGACATATAAGTGCAAGCTTATATAACTCTATAGTAGCATCTTTCCATTAGGGTTACCGTAAGTGTTCAAGGGGCCATAGGATAATATGGGCCACTATCCCGGCACCTCGAGGTTGCTAGTTTCATTACTGTACCACTGCAAGCTATCATGTTTGGTACCACACAACTTGCCTCATGAAACCTGACATGGATCCCCTGTATTTGATGTGGCATGCACCCAGGTGCCTACCTTAGACGTTGCCCACCTGGTTGTTCCAGCGTTACCAGTGCCCTGGCTGACAGCCTGAAGCTGATGCCGCCAAGACATTAATCTGACCCTCTCACAGGAGGTGGGAACACTCCTAAGAGTCAGAAACAAAGGCCTGCCTGTCAGGATAGCTAATGAAATGGCAAACCAAGGTAGTGAGATTCAAAGCTTCCACTGCCTCTGCTATGCAACCTGCCTGCTTCCCAAAGGAAGAAACAGCCAACCCTTGCTCCCAGGCACGTTTGCACCTGGGCAAGAGGGAAAATTAAGTAGTCAGGAGGCATACACCCTCAGAGGACTAGCGACACATCTAGGATGAGTTACCTGGCCTATTCAGCAGAGGATGGGTCCTGCCATTTTTAAACATGGCAAAACAGAGGGTTCTGGGTAGGAAAGGTACCACACATCCCTTGATTTAGTGAGCTCAGGGGTGGATTAACCGCTGGGGCTAGTAGCCCATTGGCTACTTTCCCCCATACCCCTGATGCCCATAAATATAGGATTTGAGGGAAACCCCTGGAACTAGAACCTCAGATCTGCTTGAATTGTAACCAAGGACAAAGAAGAGAAACATGACTGTGACTTCAGGAACTGCTCAAATCAAAGGCAGGATAACCTGCACGTGTGGCAACCATACAGCAACTTCACGACTCGTCCAGTACCAGAGACCGGCTCTAAGGCAAAGGCAAATCCGGAACTCTCTTAGACTAGAGGTACTAGTCTCCATGCAAGCAAATCACACTCCCGGTACCAAAGAATCACTAGCCAGGTAAAACTCAACTGACTGTTGGAGCCTGGTCCTGGTACCAGCATCACTTTACACTCCCCCGTGATTTCCACTGAACTTGACCTGCACTTGACTGATTTTCATTGGTGCTTTTCCCCATTGACTACGAAGAGTGAAATGCATGGATTTATTTTTCCTTTAAAATCCATAACTTCTGTTAATCTGATTGGCTTCGTTTTGGGATTTAAATTTATGTAAAAATCTGCTTTATTTTGATAAATTGTTGTCAGACTTCATTTGAGTTGTGTCAATTACTTATTGTCTATGTTGGTGTTTTGAAATGCTTAACACATGTTCCATCCTGACTGCTCTGTGCCACACTAGCAGAACTGAGCTAGGGATTTATTAGTGTGAATCCAAAGAACCTATTTGGGGTAAGGTACAGGTATTACATTGTGAAACCTAACCAGCCTCACTACACAATGCCACACTTTTCTAGAGTTATCAAGCCCCTTGCCAACTACTAGGAAATCAGAATATTCTCAGCATTTGCCACTCTAACTTCTATACCAGATAAGGGACAGAAACTGCTCCACTACATACGAGAGAGACAGTACTAGCATCCATGAACCATGGGTACCCATACAAACTAAAACCGTTGGACCTTTCGGTAACATTTGATACAATTAACCATGCAGTGCTCCGCGTCAACGTCAGCTTAAATTCTACCCATGCCTAAATTGCAGAACCTCTTATCAACTGGTGCCCTTTTTTTTTACTGAAAATGTGTACATGCCGGATTCAGCATGCTGCTTTCCTTATCAAAGCATCACATGTGGAAGTGCCAGAGGTATCCCGGTTTTCCTCTGCTTATGCAATATCTACATGACCACTTTGGACCAGATGACTCACTCCGAGAATAACGGATGCCTAATGACACCCATCAACTTCATCTGAATTTCATGAGATTCATTTCAAGTAACAGGAAAACCAAAAGCGTTGAACTATTGCAAACATTCATTTTAGTCACCCATTTCTCAGTAAAACTTGCTTTAAAAGAAATACACATTTTCAAAAGAGGAATAAAAGCACTTTCCAGTCACTCAGGAGGAAATATAAAACTATATGGAAAAAATGACGTCATAATGCCACTAATCTATATGAACCCTACATGGTCCTAGGCCAGAGTCGATTAACGAGCAATAGGGAATCACAGAGCCCAGGCCAAACAGAATGGGAGCAGCTCCTCTGCTAAGGCGGAGGAGCGTCTCTGCATTAAAAAGAAAATGATAACGCAACATTAAAAACATTACGTTATCATTTTCTTCTTGGAACCAGTCAGGTTGGGGCAGGGCTGGGCTTGCCTGGGAAAGGGGGGAGAAGTGGTTCCTGCTGCACTTAAGTGCGCATGACGGTTTGGCTGGTCGTCTCGCCCTTCAAACTGTCATGCGCACTTTGCATGTTCCGCATTACAGCCTGGGTGGAGAACATGCCCAGTCTCCCAGTCCCAGTCTGGGAGCCGTACGATGGTGCTCAGCCAAATCACAATGCTGCTGTAAGGCAGTGCTGTTATTGGTCAGAAGATTCTAGGAGGCTCGGTGCTTCCTGTTCCTGCGTCAGAGAATAGGTGGCGATTGGAGACGATAATGTAAGTCTTTTTTTCCTTTTTTCTAAACCCTCCTCCCCTCCCTCGCCCCCACCACTGTTCCCAACCAGGCACCACTGAAACAGACCTCTAAATCGACTGAGTTTTGGTTTGGTATACTTATGCCCTCTAATGGCTACACCAGAAACGGTCGGCTTAAATGTATTAATTTGCCTTTAGATAAGTTCCTGTTTACAGGAATCGGTTCGAATTATTAATTTTAGTGTCTATGGTAAAACATAAATGTAATGTTTTTTTTAAACACATGACCGGTCCTAAATTTCTTAAATAGCTTTCCTACAAATCCTGTGGGTTAGGAATAGGTTTTATGTAAATTTTACTGAGTGTGTTGGGTAATTTAACTTGTGTTTTCAAAGGGAAATTTTCAACAGTATTACACATTTCACACTACAAGAGTGAAATGTGAGGCTCTTGGCTACAAAAATATTAAAGTCTAGTATTTATTCAAAGTTTTAACTTTATTCGGTACATTTAAGAACATCAAAGTACATAGATGAATATCAAGATACAAATTCATTATTAAAATACTTAAAATATACCAAAACACAAATACAGTATAAAGGTTCATAAAAAGTACATGGTTTGCGCGTGAAAAGTGCATTGAGTAGTTCAAGTCAGAAATGTGGTTACGAATTTGGGAGAGGGGACACCCCTATAAACTCAGATCCGTACTGGTTAGGTCAAAACACAGTTCTGAAAGAATCTTTGCTCCACCACTGGTAGCTATTGTACAAACAGCAGGCAATCCCCAGAAAAGTGCATGGTAAGTTCAAGCAGTACTAACAATTTCACTGTACAAAACACAGTAAAATTCCCAACCCAATAGGGAATAATAAAAAGGAAAATCTAATAAGCCAAAAGACCCCAAAATCATCAAAAAGGGTATGGAACTGGAACTATGGATTTTTAAAGTCTTTCCAAAAAAATGCACCTATAAAAAGTCAAGCACTAAGAAAAAAACAACAGTTTGCGATGGGCCAGGACCGGAGTGCATTTTCAGGGTGACTGCGATAGAGCGGAGGTCGGCTTCAACAAGGGGGTTGTTCTGGTCAAAGGTTTTACCTATAGGAGAAGTCTCCAACTGCTGGAAAAGCTTCTTTTGGTCACGCCTGTAGCACCTGATCCCTCAGCACACGCTTCTGGGCACCAGGTCTTTGTACACCCAGGTCTCATGCATGGCCTAGTCCTCTTTAGTCAATTGCGTCCTCTTGACCTAAGGAGTCCTTCAGCTTTTTGTGTCTATGAAGTACATAAAAAAGTAACCAACTACTTGATACCTGGAGAACAGTTCCAGTCCCAGGGTGCCAGCCAGATTCAGTGGTCCCCGAGTCAGTAAGTCTTCAGGTCTTGAGAAATCATAAAAATTGTACTAGACCTGCAGGTCTAGTAACTTGAAAAATCTACTTGACCTAACTGTAATTTTTGACCCGTGAACTGGTCTCGGAGTGATCCTAGGCAAATATTTTGTCTTTTGGAGCCGCCTTGTCATTCATTATCACATAAGAGAGCACCTTTAAAAATGCAAGTTCACTATTTCTTAAAATAAAACCTATTTACTAGACTAAATCTGGCTTGCCTCTCAGTTCACTAATATCATTGTCACCTGGGCAGGAGCAGGAATATTTCCCAGTTCATGTTTAAAAACTCACTTTTCATAAATATATTACTAAAGCATGATGTGGTAGTGCACTATCATTTATGGATAGCACATTTTCCATTAAAATGGCTATAGCACTTTCCCACTAACATGTAGGTTTACTGATAAAACTATATAGAGCATAAACGATGTTTGGAAATTGGGTTTTAGCAAAAATATTTAAAATTTGCACATCGCCAAATAAAGTGTTCTGATTTGTTTTGATCCTATAAATTTTTTTATTTTTTTTTACCACAGAATTACAAAAATGTGTCTTCATAACTAGTGAAATATATTTGAAATGTTTGAACAGTTCACTTATTAGCTATTTGTGTTTTGTAAGAAAAAAAGACTGAAATCTTACAGCCTTTCATGTCACATGCTTTGCACAGCGCGATTGTCACACAGTTCACTCTACAAAATCCTCTAACTTCAGTGACAGAAAGAAGAGTAAGTGTAGGAAGACAAATTGACTTTTGACCTCTCCTTCTAAAAGCCAAGCAAATGTGACAAGATAATAAGATTTAAAGGCATCTTCATTGCTCATTCACTTTGTGAGCAAGCAGAACACCTGTTGTCAGCTCCCCAGAACGGGTGAGTAGGCGCTAAAAATAGCTCGCCATGATTAACTTTGGCTCGCCATAGAGTGGACGAGTGGATTTTTCAAGCTCTAGTCCTCTTCTTCCAGGATTCAGAAGTCAAGATTCTTCTTCCAGGAGGGCCATTTCCTTCAGATGGAGCCTACCCAGGTTCAGAAATGATCTAAGCAGGTGGTGGTGGAGGCGCCAGATTCATCCTGTGCAATACTCAGTGACTGGATTCATTTTACCACCCAATCACAACAATTTCCTCACAGTCTTACAGTTCCTTTTGCAGCACTTCCTCTTTGCATTATTGTAAAATTACCCAGGCACCGGTTTCAAGATGGCAGGAGCCAGCTGCCACAAGGCAGGCATGACCTTCACCTTCATGGCCACTCCACTACTAGACAGGGTCAAAACTGGTGTTCCCACTTACTGTGGCTGGAGCCTAACTGGCTAGTAGGGTCCTGGGGATAAAAAGCCCTCCATGGTATCTCCAAGTGAACTGGGGTAGTGCTAAAGCTGCCCTTTGTCTTGTCAACTGTTTGTCCACTCGCAGGAAGCTAATCCATCTTTAGTAGTCAGCAGTTAACACCCATTGGCCTTTACTGGGACTAGAGGCAAACCATTGTTCCCGGAGTCAGAGTTGTCAACACTTCCAGCCAAGGGTGTTTAATGCAGCTTTAGAGCTAGATTTAAGCTAGTTCTGGATCACCCAGTCAAAAATACATTTTTACAGTAACTTTGCTGCTTAACTTATCAAAAATCTGATATCACAATGAAGTCAGATATTAAAAAGTAAGCAGGGAATAGCTTTCCCAGGCCTATTAGAGAAAGGTCTAGTAAAGCATACGGAGTGAAATAGATTTTTTGCTCTTATTTCACTGTGAGGAAACACTAACACCAATATGTTGTGTGCCCTATCCTTATATTTTATCACCTCGCCTTGTGGGCTTAGAAGGTACACTTTATTGGTGACTTATGAATATATAAATAATTTTCTATACGGCAATAACAGTGTTTGCCGCAATAAGTCACTTCAGTGCATTTAAACTGCAACCTAGCCAGAGCACAGTGGTTCTCCCGGCAGAAATATCCTTTGTGATATAAGTGGGATGTGTAAATATGCACTGCAGCCCATGTATGACATTTAAATTTCCATGTCACAGGTGCACTTTAGGCACCATTTGCAATGGAAGTTATACAGGCCAAATAGGGAGTTCCAATGTACAGCAAATGTAGAGGGGAAGCACAGGCACATTACTACTATTTAGCAGTGGTAAAGTGCACAGTCATGAAACCAACAAAAATAGTGTGCAGAAAAGAGTGAAAATCTGGCATGACTGAAAGACTCCATCCACAGCACATGCTGATTAATGAAGATGTTACTCATCACTGACAAATCTGTCCATAATAGTTTATATTTTCCAAGCAGTTAATCATCCTTCCACTTTTTCCTCCAAACACTGGATAAATCACTTCTTATTTTGTCCAATTCTATGTCTGCATTAAGAGCACACTTCCATTCGTTCACAGTGATAGCTCTCTCCAATAGTAATTCCACCAGGGCCACCATCCAATCATCCAATTCCTGCCTTCATCAATAAATGGATCAATTGGAAACCATGATATGCAATCTGCCTTAACATTTCTTGAACGAGACCTAACCCATATAATAAAAATAAATAATAAATAAACCCATCCTCGTCGTCTGTGAAAGAATCCATCCACAACAGATGCTGATTAATGATAATTTATTGTGATAAGGCAAGTCACTTATAACTGAACCCCACAGTGAGACAGCATCAACTGATTCTCCTCTAGCTCCACATTCCACATGGACCACCGAAGTACATTCTGCCCTTGAAGCAACACCAACATAAGAATACAACATTGACCATGCAGAAAAGGAGCATTTGCTACACAGAACATCACCATGTTGCCTTAACGTACACAATTTGCGTCACAAATCCAATATAACATAACATATAAATGACTCTGCAACAAAAAGCGATCAGTGGCATACTCGCTGGTAACCCATGAAGCCTCTTGCCTCCACAACCCTTTGAGAGGCAGCTAGAGGAGGAGTTATGTTTTTCCTGCATACATTGTATTAATCTCCTTCTGGGGCATTACCTCTTTGATCGATGTAACCATTTGCGGGTTGCCATGTTACAGTAGACTACAAACACAGCAGATGGTAACCTCGTCCACCTCACTGATCATTCATTGTGTAGCTGCCCACTCCCTCTATGGTTATTTGTAATATTCCCCAGTTATCTTTTATCCTAAATCCTCGGGATTACTTCGTCCAAAAAGTGCCCCTAGTCCACAACAATTTGTGCAGATGCATACTCGGACCCTGTATCTACACACGTTTATGTTTCAAACACAATTTCAATTAGAATATTAAGATTGGATTGCGAACACTGAAAATTGGATGCCAGTGCTTCAAGTGTTGCTTTTAAAGCCACGTGTGTATCTCGGGGGTATAACTGGCATAAAATCATGGTCATTTCTATAGGAATAGATTTTGCCCTGTGGCTAAATGAGAATATTACCTTCCTATAAATGCAGTGCAAACATGTATCAAATGTAAAAAACTAAAATTCTGAAAAGCTTAAAATAACAAAGGACTTCATTAACACTAAAAGAGGAAACAACTCACCGTGACACCTTCAAAACAAAACTATAAATGACAGCTGTTGCCTGTTGAAACCTCTTCTATGTTTAGCTCACTGGAAACAGTGCCATAAATCATGAGGCCTTAATCTTGAGTTCATTACATGATTTCGGCATCTTAAATGGCTTGAGACGAAGACATAAAAAAAATTAACAGATACTAAGTCTAGATACATGTATAGTAAACAAGAGTCTTTTGCAAAAACTCAGCTCGGATGAACTTTAGCCATAGGAAGCTCTATGCGCTCGGAGTTACAGCAAACCATAAACTTAAATCTGGATTCTCCTTTGAATTTACCTCTCCTATTCATTACCTCAAATATAAACATGAATTAGATCACTTAAGACGGGGATGCCATTTGTTCGCTTTATTCATTGTGGCGATACCATTAAAAGTAATCAGGAGTCTGTGCTGGGGAGAGAACATGAGCAGTACTACTTTTGTTTAAACCATTTCACCAAAGTGTTTCAATGACTGGCTACCTGAGAGTCGGAGAATAAATGTTTGGATTTTGCTACAAAATGTTCAGCTCTACAGTCTGCATGCAATCATAGGAAAGGGCTAACAGGAGCTCTACGTGGGGCAAAACTATTGAAAAACACAAATTGCAAACCTGGTGTTAGAGTGAAAACTCCTTTCGTATTCGTAGCACCACTCCGTCTCTTCTTCCCTGGCCTACCTGCATTGGCTGCTCGTACGTGAAATAATTCAAGTCCCTTTGTCTGGCCCACAAAATTAAAATCTTAAATTTTAATATTAAAATCCCCCCTTTCATTCTGAGATTACTAATCCATTACATTACGTAGATCTGAGATTCTTTTCTGTAGCTCGATCAACAAAGTGAGAAGTGGTGGACGCCCCTTCGCTTTTTTCGCAGCTAAACTCTGGAACTCTCGCCCTTCTTCCTTAAGACTGACCAGTGATGAAATAAATGTAAGAAGCGTCTCAAAACGTATTTCTTTGAGTGATTTACCTAATATGCTAGCTATAGGAAGGACATGACGTCAGCGCTGGGAAGCTTGTCAGGTAGCCAATACGCTTTATAAATGCCTAGCATAGCATTTTTGCTTTAAGACGTTTTTAAAACTGTCTATTTATGAATGGATTACCTTTATTAACAGGCCACTTATTCTGTTATAGGGAAGTACTACCTTATGGATAGATCCAAAGGATCATTTGATTCATATGTTGGAGTGATGAATTAAGATGAGAAAGGTCTCTGCCTCTACTAATTCTGTCCTGTGCAAATGCGGTTACTTGCTCTACTTATTATTAACACACATACCTTGCTGTTATAGTGGCGGTTGAACGATAAAACAAATTGCCACCAAGCATGAAGGTTACAAACTAAACAAGCATCTGCAATGCAATTGGTCTCGCATTTGTGAAAGTTAGAGCTATTGGGGTTGTAAATGACAATATATTTTAATTTTGTTTTCAGTTGGGTGATCATATTTGCATAGTGCTATTACCGTTCGAATGGCCTTGCTGTGCTGGAGAACCAGAAAATGTGAAATTTATCATGAAGAAGAGAAGGTGGAAAATAAATGACACCAATGTAAAAAGGAATTTAAAAAATAGTGAAGGAGTTGCTGTAAAGGGTGGGGGATAATGCATGACAGGAGAGAGCGGGATACCAGAGCACGATATGTGCATAAGAGACAGAGAGCGAAAGAGGTTTTGAGAGAAGTGAGCAATAGCGACAGGAGAAAGGGATGGTTAGAGAAGAATGGGGAAGGGGAAAAGGAATATGAGAAGGAGTGGGAAACAGAGGGCGGTTGAGAGTTTGTGAGGAAGAGACTAGAGCAGAATGGACGAAAAAGAACTGGGTGAGTTGGTGCATAGAGGGAGAGGAGAGAGTGAGGAGTTGTTTAGGAATAGTCAGCATTCATACATCAGCTGTAAGCTCTGAATTTCTGGGTACATGATTAATGGTATGGAACTGTGTCGCATAAATTTCAGAGGTACCCAAAAGGACAGGAGTTTTGTTATGAACTATACTCCAGGTTTTAGATAAGAAAATACTTTTTTTTTTTTTAAACGAGCACTCAGGATAAAACTTCTTAAGCGTGGTATAAAGAAAACCGCTTGTGTTTTAATTCACCAGGTATGCAATGTGATTAAGAAAAACCAAAACGCTTATTAATCAGATGCACCTTAATAAAGATAAAAGCCATTTCCCGATCTCAGGCATGATACTGTATGAAAAGATAACAAACTGTGCCAGATTCTTGAGCAAATCCTATGCTGGTGGGTATACTTAATATGGTAATATTTAAAAGTGCACTGAATTTGATGCATTCTATCGCAAAGTTACAGAAGAACTAATGCTCGCCTTGTAATGAACTAAATCCCATTCCAAAATGGCCACAAAATCTAGATTTTTATTTTTGTGTACACTCTCGGAGCAATGTGTATCCTCTCTAGCCTGCGTTTCCGACTTACTTGCAACTGTTTGTTGTTTCAATGGATACGGTCGAGCATCCCAAGAGATCGAGCAAACCACGCAACCACCATGACCTGTTGACCCCACCCTTCCCTGTGTGCAGCCAATGATGGACGGCGCAAATAAAACTAGGACTGTCCCAAAAAAATAGGTAAATCAAGCACACAGTATATCCAACATGCTAATATTTAAAAGTGCACTAGATGTGACGCATCCTATTGCAAAGTTAGTGCAGAACTGATACTCGCCTTGTAATGAACTAAATCCCCTGTTCCAAAATGGCCACAACTCTATTCTGTTATTGTTGTTTATGCTCCCAGAGTCCTGCGCATCCTCTCAAGCCTGCGCTTGTGACTCACTTGCAACATTTTGCTGTTTCTATGAATACGGGTCAATCAGCCCTAGAGAGCGAGCAAACCACGCTGCCGCAGTCACCCGTTGCTCCGCCCTTCCCCATGTGCAGTCAATGATGAACGTCACAATTGAAACACAGACGGGCACAGGGATTGACCACGTGAGGAGGAGGAAAGTGGGAGGAACAGGAGATGAGGGAGCAGAGGTCGGATGTGGTGTAATGGCCTGAGCTGCCGATCTTGAAGCTGGGAAACCAGGTTCGAGTCTCAGCATCGGCCCTGCCTGAAAATTCAATGTGCCCATCTGTAATGCAACCAGGGTTATGTAAAGTGCTCTGGTGCCTTGGGGTCACGTTTGTACTATATACACTGCTTTTAAAAAATGTTTTTTTATTTTTTTTGCAGTGTTGTGGGAAGGGTGCGGAGAGGCGAGTGGGAAGCTGGGTGGGGGGGCAGCATGGGGGGATTAAGTATCAGCGAAGCTGAAACACTGAAGATGGATGCAAAAAAAAAACAGGGTTGTGGGAGAGATTATGTGGCGGTGAAGTTTAATAAACACCTAAAATGGGCAAACAGCACAGCAAATAAAGCAGCGGCTACAAGCGTTTCATGAAGTCCGTGCACGAAGTAAACAGAACCAATGAAAAAAAGAGTGCTCTCCTAGTTTCCTAAATAACCTGAAGAGTAAGAGCACATGTAACAGGGGCAGTCCTCGTGGAAGGATAAAAAAAGTCCAAAAGAAGGGACTACTAAGCCTATTCACCAATCAAAAGCAGGAATTTGAAAGGACAGTAAGAGGAGCCAATTGAAAAGATGGACGGTGCTTAAAGCTCATATTCTGCAAACACAGTGCATGAGCTGCGTAGACGAGACCTACAAATGTGTCTGGTGTACAGAATCCGATAGTTCAATGAAACATGAAGCCAAAGGAGCACATCAAACTGCAGGAAAACTAGGGCTTTAAGCAGGACAAAAAAAAGTTGGGAGGGGAGGTGTCTCTAAAAGGGGCACAGCTTTTGTAATTAAGGGTTGCTTAAAGAGGTAAGCCAGATTTCAGTGATTCCCATTGTGTGCCACACCACCGGTATTTTGGTTCCTGTCTGAGCTTTATTTATTGCATACAGATATAGAACACAACTTTCTAACACCTAGAACCAGCAAAAACTATTGGCTTTGTCAATGGTTGTTAGCTGTTTAGGATAAATTAGTAACAACATTGATTTTGCTGTAAATAAGATTGAAAATGTTTCAGCTCTGTAAGTGGGAGTAACTGAATGAAACACTATTGAGACTTGTGGAAGAGTTAGTGGTCTACAGAGAGTGTCAATCACTCCCGTTATGATCACTCTATGATAGACATGCACATCCTTTTTTTTCCCTCCATATCACCTCCATCTGAATATCTAAAATCTCATCTACCTCTCTAGCACCCTCTTTTCATTCTCTCTTGAATGCACTTCATCCTCCAATACAACGCACCCTCAACCCTCAACACACAATGTACCCACTCAAATGTAGGCACTGCATTGTCTTTTACTTGTGTCTTGTCAACACTTTGAACCTCCTTCACACACATTTGCATAAAATCATAATTGCAGCCACCCACTGACTGGATGACCATGTATTCACACAACTTTTTGATCCACAGACAAGCACTGCAAGAAACTAGCACTGCCTTCAGCCGCAACCACGAGCTCTCAAATCGTAGCTAGTTGTGAACATCAGGAGGCGACTCAGTTCAGAGTATGCACTATGCTATATAGATACAAGTGTAATATGCTACAATGAAAAAATACAGAAGAACAAGCAATATCCTGGAAATAGTTAACACTCTTAGGGAATGCAAGATTAAGCAAACTGTGAAATACGAACAGGAACGAAATCGAGGACATGGATTACCTTAAGGTTTTTTATATCTACTGTTCAGAAATCGATCAGTAATTTTGCCATTAAAGTTATAGGTGATTATAGGGCCCAATAGGGACTTGTTTCTATGTATGTTTTTAATTACTAATCAAAAACACATGAGATCCACACTGTGTGGAGGAGGGAACAAGAGGCACGGGGTTTTAGGAGCTAGCAGCCTCCAACTATGAATGTTTAACCACAAAAGAGCTGCTCCTAAAGTGATAACCACTAAAAGGTTTGAGTTCTATTGTGAGTGGGGACATCTCACAAAAAGTAACGGACTGGTCTCACACACCACCTGGTGTCATGCTTCATCATTAACCCAAGAAGGATTCACAACAAAGGTTCATAACAAAACCACAGATAAAAACAGTTTACTTCTCTATGAGAGCTACCATCCTAGGGCCCTGAGACAAAACCTCCCGGTAGGTCAGTTCCTCCGAATCCGACGGAACTGCTCGAATACAACAACCTTTGAGGAGCAGGCTGAACAACTGGAAAATAAACTTCTAGAATGCCACTACCCGAGAAAAATGGTGAGACGAGCAAGGAAACATGCCAGGAACAATCCAAGAGAGTCACTACTAGAGGATATAACAAAGGAGACACCAAAAGACCAGTATGCATTACGACATACACTCCGATCTCAAACAAAGTACAAAAAATCGTGAGAAAAAACTGCCACATCCTCAATAGCGCTGGAAACCAGTGGCAGCCACCTTTATTTGCCTTTAGAAGGAACAGGAGTCTGCGCGACAAACTAGTACACGCAAAGAGACCATCGACCGGAGAAGAGGAACAACAAACCCTGTGGAGCCATCCATGGCTCGTCGGCCACTTCTCCTGAGGGAACTGTACATCCTGCACACTCACTTCTAATACCAAGGAGGTAGACATAGGAATGGGGATCCCTTGGCAACTGCGAGAATTCAGTAATTGCAACACGTAGAACGTCGTATACCTCTTGAACTGCCCATGAGACCTCAAATACGTTGGCATGACCACCAGGAAAATCAAAGTGCGTATCAATGAACATCGGAGCACGATTCAGTGTAAAAAGACCAACACCAAACTGACTCGTCATTTCACTGAAAAAAAACATAAAGACACAGACCTGAAATGGACCATTCTGGAAGTAATGAAAAAACGAAAGTTTGACCTTACTAAAGCCCTACATGTAAGAGAACAACGCTGGGTGTTCCGTTTTCGAACCTGGGACAAAGGGCTCAACGATGAAATACCGTGGCTCCAAATGGGGCGTTGAAACCTCTAACAACCACCAGTAGATTAATTCACACTAACACATAGACGGAGTGTACCTGGTATACCATCACACGACACTGTGAAACCATCGGTACATGCAGTGCCCTGTCTTAAATGAGTTTACTTAAAATGGGCTGAGTCTACCTGGAATTATCACACTTAGCTGGCTTTTAAATGAAGCCGAAGTTGTGAGGCTAATAGGCTACATGCCCTCCAAAGTCATCCTCCCCCAGCTGGAACCGTCTCTCACCCAGGCTTAACGCATGAATAGAAATGATAGTGCAGACACTCAGTGCTAACACCCAACATTTGACATCCTTACCCTTATCACCCTTATTATGATCTTCCTTTGGAATACCTGTTTGAACAAGTGCATCAGAGCAAGTCCAACCGAAAACTTCCCGCTAGTACACGCACATCACCCATCTGGGCAGCTCTAGACTCTGGGTAGAATACCCCCCCTTTGTTCTGGGCAATCAGCCGCTCACCCGTTCACACACCGGGTGCTTGGCAGTCACGCACCAGTCACACACAGAGCAGACGTGTACTTCTGCCCCTTCTGCAAAATCTCGCCCCTCAGGGCAGCTAAAAAATCTAGGTAGAATTTCACCTTGCATCACAGTAATTGGCCGCCCACCCGTTTCCACATCGGGTGCCTTGGCAGTCACGCACCAATAGCACACAAGAGCATGCGTGTACTTTTGCCAATTTAAAACTAGGCACTGTTGCGTAGGGCACGGAACCACCGTGCACTTTCTCAGTGATTTCCGTCACGCGCTTCACTTCTTTAATCTGAGCATGTGCGTAACTCCACCATTTTGAAACCAGGCACTCGCGCTTCAGGACACAGGAAGTAGTGCTCCAGGTTTATTCACACTGAGCATGTGCACAGTGCGGCCATGGATGAATCATGCTTCCCCTCCAGGGACACAGGAAACCACGCACCTGAATTCACTTAGCACCACTTAAAACCAATTTGCTTAAGTGAGCAGACTATAAAAGCACAACGGCTCTCCACCCAGTCCTACACCGGGGAGGCACGGGAGCAGTCGCCTAGGATCCACGCAGGAAACTTTCCTTGAGGCAGTAAGGGTGTGAATGAGATCGCATTGAATGAAAGTACTTTGGGGCAAATAGCACAATTGAGCATGAATGTTCTGTGTGTTTGTACTTGAAAAACCATAATTCTCACGCCAGCTGTGATCTATATGTTTTTTTCCACAGGTTCTGACAAACAGGGGTTTCCCCTCCCCTCCTCCCATGGGGCCAGTAGCTTTGGTTTTTAGGGTAAGAACAGTGAGACACGTGCTCTCACCTTTGCATCCCCATCATGTACACAAATTGAGTGGCACATGTCACATGAGTAGTCACACACACAGAAACTGGATCAGTGCATGTATTGAGTTCAGTTATTCGCCACTACTACAGTCTGTTGTTATATATATTTTTTCTCTGCCTCCATTTTTTTTTTACAGGCTTGAATCTAGGAGCCATTCAATTGTGGAGTGTGACAGTGATCACGCCCACACAGTGGTACACTCTTGCCACTTTTGGTAAGAACGGAGCCCCCATTTACATATTTAGGTCCTGATGAATGCCCTGGACCCTCCTGGGCCAAGACAGCAGAAACATGTCGACCTCTAAACACAACGGTTAGGGGACACTAATTCCCCCACATACCGTCACCTGCTTTTAAACATCATAGTTACCTTTCACATTAAAAAACACAATGAGGATAACTATAATGATTTTTAATCTCACTCACTCATACACGGGCCCTCACTTAGTTTAGAAGTGCATCCCTGTGACGTCAGGTGTATGCCCGCCCTCTATCAAACCAAGGTTTTAGAGGGCGAGGACTGGTCAATGATGAAGCATGACACCAGGTGGTGTGTGAGACCAGTCCGTTACTTTTTGTGAGATGTCCCCACTCACAATATAACTCAAACCTTATAGTGGTTATCACTTTAGGAGCAGCTCTTTTGTGGTTAAACAAATGTTTTTAATTACTACCAGGTCTGAGACCCAGGGGGGCCTACGCCACTTAAAGCCAGAGGAAAACACTTAAAAATAGCAAACCTCAATAGCAAACACTATACTGTCTGATGTTGCAGAACTCTGCCATAAGGCTCTTTAACCATGTCTAATCTCAACCCCAGTGCTCCCACTTATAACACCAATCATAATTCAATGTTTCACATTTAATGCTCCCACTTCCCAAGGAAGGCTTCCATTTGCCAATGCACCGCACAACAGACCATGCCTTGAACATGACCTGCCGTGTTCCTTGATGTACTTACCCAAACCCAGCACAGTACACACTACGTCAAATAATTCAAGTCCCTTTGTCTGGCCCACAAAATTAAAATCTTAAATTTTAATATTAAAATCCCCCCTTTCATTCTGAGATTACTAATCCATTACATTACGTAGATCTGAGATTCTTTTCTGTAGCTCGATCAACAAAGTGAGAAGTGGTGGACGCCCCTTCGCTTTTTTCGCAGCTAAACTCTGGAACTCTCGCCCTTCTTCCTTAAGACTGACCAGTGATGAAATAAATGTAAGAAGCGTCTCAAAACTTATTTCTTTGAGTGATTTACCTAATATGCTAGCTATAGGAAGGACATGACGTCAGCGCTGGGAAGCTTGTCAGGTAGCCAATACGCTTTATAAATGCCTAGCATAGCATTTTTGCTTTAAGACGTTTTTAAAACTGTCTATTTATGAATGGATTACCTTTATTAACAGGCCACTTATTCTGTTATAGGGAAGTACTACCTTATGGATAGATCCAAAGGATCATTTGATTCATATGTTGGAGTGATGAATTAAGATGAGAAAGGTCTCTGCCTCTACTAATTCTGTCCTGTGCAAATGCGGTTACTTGCTCTACTTATTATTAACACACATACCTTGCTGTTATAGTGGCGGTTGAACGATAAAACAAATTGCCACCAAGCATGAAGGTTACAAACTAAACAAGCATCTGCAATGCAATTGGTCTCGCATTTGTGAAAGTTAGAGCTATTGGGGTTGTAAATGACAATATATTTTAATTTTGTTTTCAGTTGGGTGATCATATTTGCATAGTGCTATTACCGTTCGAATGGCCTTGCTGTGCTGGAGAACCAGAAAATGTGAAATTTATCATGAAGAAGAGAAGGTGGAAAATAAATGACACCAATGTAAAAAGGAATTTAAAAAATAGTGAAGGAGTTGCTGTAAAGGGTGGGGGATAATGCATGACAGGAGAGAGCGGGATACCAGAGCACGATATGTGCATAAGAGACAGAGAGCGAAAGAGGTTTTGAGAGAAGTGAGCAATAGCGACAGGAGAAAGGGATGGTTAGAGAAGAATGGGGAAGGGGAAAAGGAATATGAGAAGGAGTGGGAAACAGAGGGCGGTTGAGAGTTTGTGAGGAAGAGACTAGAGCAGAATGGACGAAAAAGAACTGGGTGAGTTGGTGCATAGAGGGAGAGGAGAGAGTGAGGAGTTGTTTAGGAATAGTCAGCATTCATACATCAGCTGTAAGCTCTGAATTTCTGGGTACATGATTAATGGTATGGAACTGTGTCGCATAAATTTCAGAGGTACCCAAAAGGACAGGAGTTTTGTTATGAACTATACTCCAGGTTTTAGATAAGAAAATACTTTTTTTTTTTTTAAACGAGCACTCAGGATAAAACTTCTTAAGCGTGGTATAAAGAAAACCGCTTGTGTTTTAATTCACCAGGTATGCAATGTGATTAAGAAAAACCAAAACGCTTATTAATCAGATGCACCTTAATAAAGATAAAAGCCATTTCCCGATCTCAGGCATGATACTGTATGAAAAGATAACAAACTGTGCCAGATTCTTGAGCAAATCCTATGCTGGTGGGTATACTTAATATGGTAATATTTAAAAGTGCACTGAATTTGATGCATTCTATCGCAAAGTTACAGAAGAACTAATGCTCGCCTTGTAATGAACTAAATCCCATTCCAAAATGGCCACAAAATCTAGATTTTTATTTTTGTGTACACTCTCGGAGCAATGTGTATCCTCTCTAGCCTGCGTTTCCGACTTACTTGCAACTGTTTGTTGTTTCAATGGATACGGTCGAGCATCCCAAGAGATCGAGCAAACCACGCAACCACCATGACCTGTTGACCCCACCCTTCCCTGTGTGCAGCCAATGATGGACGGCGCAAATAAAACTAGGACTGTCCCAAAAAAATAGGTAAATCAAGCACACAGTATATCCAACATGCTAATATTTAAAAGTGCACTAGATGTGACGCATCCTATTGCAAAGTTAGTGCAGAACTGATACTCGCCTTGTAATGAACTAAATCCCCTGTTCCAAAATGGCCACAACTCTATTCTGTTATTGTTGTTTATGCTCCCAGAGTCCTGCGCATCCTCTCAAGCCTGCGCTTGTGACTCACTTGCAACATTTTGCTGTTTCTATGAATACGGGTCAATCAGCCCTAGAGAGCGAGCAAACCACGCTGCCGCAGTCACCCGTTGCTCCGCCCTTCCCCATGTGCAGTCAATGATGAACGTCACAATTGAAACACAGACGGGCACAGGGATTGACCACGTGAGGAGGAGGAAAGTGGGAGGAACAGGAGATGAGGGAGCAGAGGTCGGATGTGGTGTAATGGCCTGAGCTGCCGATCTTGAAGCTGGGAAACCAGGTTCGAGTCTCAGCATCGGCCCTGCCTGAAAATTCAATGTGCCCATCTGTAATGCAACCAGGGTTATGTAAAGTGCTCTGGTGCCTTGGGGTCACGTTTGTACTATATACACTGCTTTTAAAAAATGTTTTTTTATTTTTTTTGCAGTGTTGTGGGAAGGGTGCGGAGAGGCGAGTGGGAAGCTGGGTGGGGGGCAGCATGGGGGGATTAAGTATCAGCGAAGCTGAAACACTGAAGATGGATGCAAAAAAAAAACAGGGTTGTGGGAGAGATTATGTGGCGGTGAAGTTTAATAAACACCTAAAATGGGCAAACAGCACAGCAAATAAAGCAGCGGCTACAAGCGTTTCATGAAGTCCGTGCACGAAGTAAACAGAACCAATGAAAAAAAGAGTGCTCTCCTAGTTTCCTAAATAACCTGAAGAGTAAGAGCACATGTAACAGGGGCAGTCCTCGTGGAAGGATAAAAAAAGTCCAAAAGAAGGGACTACTAAGCCTATTCACCAATCAAAAGCAGGAATTTGAAAGGACAGTAAGAGGAGCCAATTGAAAAGATGGACGGTGCTTAAAGCTCATATTCTGCAAACACAGTGCATGAGCTGCGTAGACGAGACCTACAAATGTGTCTGGTGTACAGAATCCGATAGTTCAATGAAACATGAAGCCAAAGGAGCACATCAAACTGCAGGAAAACTAGGGCTTTAAGCAGGACAAAAAAAAGTTGGGAGGGGAGGTGTCTCTAAAAGGGGCACAGCTTTTGTAATTAAGGGTTGCTTAAAGAGGTAAGCCAGATTTCAGTGATTCCCATTGTGTGCCACACCACCGGTATTTTGGTTCCTGTCTGAGCTTTATTTATTGCATACAGATATAGAACACAACTTTCTAACACCTAGAACCAGCAAAAACTATTGGCTTTGTCAATGGTTGTTAGCTGTTTAGGATAAATTAGTAACAACATTGATTTTGCTGTAAATAAGATTGAAAATGTTTCAGCTCTGTAAGTGGGAGTAACTGAATGAAACACTATTGAGACTTGTGGAAGAGTTAGTGGTCTACAGAGAGTGTCAATCACTCCCGTTATGATCACTCTATGATAGACATGCACATCCTTTTTTTTCCCTCCATATCACCTCCATCTGAATATCTAAAATCTCATCTACCTCTCTAGCACCCTCTTTTCATTCTCTCTTGAATGCACTTCATCCTCCAATACAACGCACCCTCAACCCTCAACACACAATGTACCCACTCAAATGTAGGCACTGCATTGTCTTTTACTTGTGTCTTGTCAACACTTTGAACCTCCTTCACACACATTTGCATAAAATCATAATTGCAGCCACCCACTGACTGGATGACCATGTATTCACACAACTTTTTGATCCACAGACAAGCACTGCAAGAAACTAGCACTGCCTTCAGCCGCAACCACGAGCTCTCAAATCGTAGCTAGTTGTGAACATCAGGAGGCGACTCAGTTCAGAGTATGCACTATGCTATATAGATACAAGTGTAATATGCTACAATGAAAAAATACAGAAGAACAAGCAATATCCTGGAAATAGTTAACACTCTTAGGGAATGCAAGATTAAGCAAACTGTGAAATACGAACAGGAACGAAATCGAGGACATGGATTACCTTAAGGTTTTTTATATCTACTGTTCAGAAATCGATCAGTAATTTTGCCATTAAAGTTATAGGTGATTATAGGGCCCAATAGGGACTTGTTTCTATGTATGTTTTTAATTACTAATCAAAAACACATGAGATCCACACTGTGTGGAGGAGGGAACAAGAGGCACGGGGTTTTAGGAGCTAGCAGCCTCCAACTATGAATGTTTAACCACAAAAGAGCTGCTCCTAAAGTGATAACCACTAAAAGGTTTGAGTTCTATTGTGAGTGGGGACATCTCACAAAAAGTAACGGACTGGTCTCACACACCACCTGGTGTCATGCTTCATCATTAACCCAAGAAGGATTCACAACAAAGGTTCATAACAAAACCACAGATAAAAACAGTTTACTTCTCTATGAGAGCTACCATCCTAGGGCCCTGAGACAAAACCTCCCGGTAGGTCAGTTCCTCCGAATCCGACGGAACTGCTCGAATACAACAACCTTTGAGGAGCAGGCTGAACAACTGGAAAATAAACTTCTAGAATGCCACTACCCGAGAAAAATGGTGAGACGAGCAAGGAAACATGCCAGGAACAATCCAAGAGAGTCACTACTAGAGGATATAACAAAGGAGACACCAAAAGACCAGTATGCATTACGACATACACTCCGATCTCAAACAAAGTACAAAAAATCGTGAGAAAAAACTGCCACATCCTCAATAGCGCTGGAAACCAGTGGCAGCCACCTTTATTTGCCTTTAGAAGGAACAGGAGTCTGCGCGACAAACTAGTACACGCAAAGAGACCATCGACCGGAGAAGAGGAACAACAAACCCTGTGGAGCCATCCATGGCTCGTCGGCCACTTCTCCTGAGGGAACTGTACATCCTGCACACTCACTTCTAATACCAAGGAGGTAGACATAGGAATGGGGATCCCTTGGCAACTGCGAGAATTCAGTAATTGCAACACGTAGAACGTCGTATACCTCTTGAACTGCCCATGAGACCTCAAATACGTTGGCATGACCACCAGGAAAATCAAAGTGCGTATCAATGAACATCGGAGCACGATTCAGTGTAAAAAGACCAACACCAAACTGACTCGTCATTTCACTGAAAAAAACCATAAAGACACAGACCTGAAATGGACCATTCTGGAAGTAATGAAAAAACGAAAGTTTGACCTTACTAAAGCCCTACATGTAAGAGAACAACGCTGGGTGTTCCGTTTTCGAACCTGGGACAAAGGGCTCAACGATGAAATACCGTGGCTCCAAATGGGGCGTTGAAACCTCTAACAACCACCAGTAGATTAATTCACACTAACACATAGACGGAGTGTACCTGGTATACCATCACACGACACTGTGAAACCATCGGTACATGCAGTGCCCTGTCTTAAATGAGTTTACTTAAAATGGGCTGAGTCTACCTGGAATTATCACACTTAGCTGGCTTTTAAATGAAGCCGAAGTTGTGAGGCTAATAGGCTACATGCCCTCCAAAGTCATCCTCCCCCAGCTGGAACCGTCTCTCACCCAGGCTTAACGCATGAATAGAAATGATAGTGCAGACACTCAGTGCTAACACCCAACATTTGACATCCTTACCCTTATCACCCTTATTATGATCTTCCTTTGGAATACCTGTTTGAACAAGTGCATCAGAGCAAGTCCAACCGAAAACTTCCCGCTAGTACACGCACATCACCCATCTGGGCAGCTCTAGACTCTGGGTAGAATACCCCCCCTTTGTTCTGGGCAATCAGCCGCTCACCCGTTCACACACCGGGTGCTTGGCAGTCACGCACCAGTCACACACAGAGCAGACGTGTACTTCTGCCCCTTCTGCAAAATCTCGCCCCTCAGGGCAGCTAAAAAATCTAGGTAGAATTTCACCTTGCATCACAGTAATTGGCCGCCCACCCGTTTCCACATCGGGTGCCTTGGCAGTCACGCACCAATAGCACACAAGAGCATGCGTGTACTTTTGCCAATTTAAAACTAGGCACTGTTGCGTAGGGCACGGAACCACCGTGCACTTTCTCAGTGATTTCCGTCACGCGCTTCACTTCTTTAATCTGAGCATGTGCGTAACTCCACCATTTTGAAACCAGGCACTCGCGCTTCAGGACACAGGAAGTAGTGCTCCAGGTTTATTCACACTGAGCATGTGCACAGTGCGGCCATGGATGAATCATGCTTCCCCTCCAGGGACACAGGAAACCACGCACCTGAATTCACTTAGCACCACTTAAAACCAATTTGCTTAAGTGAGCAGACTATAAAAGCACAACGGCTCTCCACCCAGTCCTACACCGGGGAGGCACGGGAGCAGTCGCCTAGGATCCACGCAGGAAACTTTCCTTGAGGCAGTAAGGGTGTGAATGAGATCGCATTGAATGAAAGTACTTTGGGGCAAATAGCACAATTGAGCATGAATGTTCTGTGTGTTTGTACTTGAAAAACCATAATTCTCACGCCAGCTGTGATCTATATGTTTTTTTCCACAGGTTCTGACAAACAGGGGTTTCCCCTCCCCTCCTCCCATGGGGCCAGTAGCTTTGGTTTTTAGGGTAAGAACAGTGAGACACGTGCTCTCACCTTTGCATCCCCATCATGTACACAAATTGAGTGGCACATGTCACATGAGTAGTCACACACACAGAAACTGGATCAGTGCATGTATTGAGTTCAGTTATTCGCCACTACTACAGTCTGTTGTTATATATATTTTTTCTCTGCCTCCATTTTTTTTTTACAGGCTTGAATCTAGGAGCCATTCAATTGTGGAGTGTGACAGTGATCACGCCCACACAGTGGTACACTCTTGCCACTTTTGGTAAGAACGGAGCCCCCATTTACATATTTAGGTCCTGATGAATGCCCTGGACCCTCCTGGGCCAAGACAGCAGAAACATGTCGACCTCTAAACACAACGGTTAGGGGACACTAATTCCCCCACATACCGTCACCTGCTTTTAAACATCATAGTTACCTTTCACATTAAAAAACACAATGAGGATAACTATAATGATTTTTAATCTCACTCACTCATACACGGGCCCTCACTTAGTTTAGAAGTGCATCCCTGTGACGTCAGGTGTATGCCCGCCCTCTATCAAACCAAGGTTTTAGAGGGCGAGGACTGGTCAATGATGAAGCATGACACCAGGTGGTGTGTGAGACCAGTCCGTTACTTTTTGTGAGATGTCCCCACTCACAATATAACTCAAACCTTATAGTGGTTATCACTTTAGGAGCAGCTCTTTTGTGGTTAAACAAATGTTTTTAATTACTACCAGGTCTGAGACCCAGGGGGGCCTACGCCACTTAAAGCCAGAGGAAAACACTTAAAAATAGCAAACCTCAATAGCAAACACTATACTGTCTGATGTTGCAGAACTCTGCCATAAGGCTCTTTAACCATGTCTAATCTCAACCCCAGTGCTCCCACTTATAACACCAATCATAATTCAATGTTTCACATTTAATGCTCCCACTTCCCAAGGAAGGCTTCCATTTGCCAATGCACCGCACAACAGACCATGCCTTGAACATGACCTGCCGTGTTCCTTGATGTACTTACCCAAACCCAGCACAGTACACACTACGTCATTAATTAAAAGAATATTTGCAATAGTCAGTCATTTATGGTTTGCGCTAATTGCAAGGATATTTGAGTGCAAGAGACAGAGGAAAAACTTGTATCTTATAAAATTCGACAAGAACACTTTTAACACTGTGTCTCCAATGGCACATGTTTTTTCTATACTATTTATGAAATAGGAAACAATGCAATGCTCTTAATGTTCACCTAATCTCAATATAGGTCACGTTTTGGTGACTAGCATCTACTTTTTTGCTTTTATAGACCTGGATTGATCTTTTCAGCTGCCAGTCAGATAGATGCATGTTCAATGCTATGATAAATGTAGCCCTTAATCTCTGGAATATTTCCCCCTTGCTACTAGCAAGAGCTCTGCATAAGTAAGGAGTGATTAAAGCATTTTTTTAAGTGTGCGAACATTAGGTGTCATCAGCTAAGTCTTCTTATTAAAAGTATGTGCATAATCAGAAAGATGAGAGAAACGTGGTTTGAAGGACATGATGAACACAATGATCAATTGCATTCTTTATATATCAAGAGACTGCATTCCAGAGTATACTTTACTGTCAAATCAATTTTCACTGATTTATTTTTAAGTCCCTGGGTTGTAAGTTACATCATTCAATCGACTGCTGTAAACCTGGGTCTCCTATTTCCTTGCAATTTGGCATAATCAAGACCTGAAACCGATGCCTATTGCGTACACTTTGTCAACTTGTCAATGGCTGTTTAAATCCATCACAAGTGACATGAAGTGGTAATAGAAATGTTTCACCATGTATTGCGTTTCCTCTTTAGCAATCATGATATTAGCAGCTTCGAGACAGAGGTGAAAAACACACAGCGATTTCATTGTAAACATATTGTATCTTACACATCTTTTAATACATATGCTTAGATTTTTTTGTGGCCAACAGAACAACTACAATTCACGGGAAAGGGCAGGCTCTACAAGGCCAATCGAAAGTGCCCGTATGACCAGGTACTGCTCTTTGATTTTTTATTTTTTTTTTTAAACAAACTTTATTAGGTCACAGAACAAAATGCAGTCAATCCCCGTCCCCCATAGTCCTCCCCCCAGCCAAATCAGGACATCTTGCAATAATCACCCCAGCACATAAGCTACATCTGTACAGCATTCACCCCAATAATGTCCGTGCTACTAGGTAGTGCATCCACAGGAGTAATCCACCATGAGTGTGCGAGACAGCCAAAATACCCCCCACCCCATCTCCCAACATCCCCCCCCCAACGAGCCCCTCCTCCCTACCCACCCACCCAAGCATGTCGCCCGTACCTATCAGAAGTACATGCAGGTACTGCTCTTTGATGACAACATTTCCGATTATTTTAAGTTTAATTCCGTAAGTCATGCGAGACTACAAGGGTCATGTGGAACTTTAGTTAGGAATTGATCACATTAGATACAAATACTCTTTCAAGGAAAAGGATGAATTCACGTTAACATACTGATTTGGAAGGTGAGATGGTAGCTCTAAAGTATGCGTTATAGGTGACAATAAACAAGTTGCTTTAGTGCTCAACTTTCAGTTATTTTGAAACAATTATTTTTTTATTTTACACAGCCAAATTCCTACGGTTATCAAATATTTCAAAACAAGCACTGGCTAAGCCAGTAAGTCTCACATATGCAAGAGCTATTGGCTTCGCCAGTGTGTTTTAGCCATGTTGTACACCAGCATGGCTGCTGTTAGGCATGGCTAAAAGTCAGTGGCGTAAAGGAGAGTTGTCGTAGAGTGCAGTGGTTTAGAGTAGAGTTGCAAAGTGGAGTTGTGTGGTGCAGCCTAGATTTCTGTGGCATGAAATAGAGTGGAGTAGAATGCGTGTCAGAGTGCAGTCATGTTTAGAGTGCCATAGAGTGATCTGGCGTAGAATGCAGTGGTGTCGAGTGCAGTGGCATCTAGTGGAGTGATGCAGATTACAGTAGCATAGAGTGTAGTGACATACAATGCATTGGTGTAGAGTGCAGTAGAGTAGTGTAGAGTATTGTGGTGTAGAGTGCAGTGGCATAGAGTGCAGAGTAGAGTGTCGTAGAGTACAGAGGCGTAGAGTGCATTGGCTAGAATGTAGAGTGGTGTAGAGGAGAGTGGAACAGAAAGCAGAGGTGCAGAGTAGAGTGGTGTAGAGTGCAGTGACATAGTGCATTGGTGTAGAGGGGAAACAGCATTTACAACGCTGCTGTTTTACCACGCAGGTAGGTAACAACGCGGTCGTAACAACGCGGTCGTTACAACGACTGCGTTGTTAATACGCGTGGCTTTACATCGCAAGTAGTTTCTACGACTTGCGCTAGGTGGCGTGCAACACGAGGGAATGTGTTGGGTTTTAAGTCCAACACATTCCCTGCTGTTGCGCTAACTGGAGTAGCAATAGTAATTTATACTATTCCTAAGTTCAGCGTGCCATCTAGCGCAAGTCGTAGAAACGACTTGCGATGTAAAGCCACGCGTGGTAACAACGCGGTTGTTGTAACGACCACATTGCAACCTACTGTGTGGTATTTGCTCACGTAGTAAAGTCATACATTCGGTGTAGAGTGCACAATGGTAGAGAGCAGTGGTGCAGCAGAGTGGTGTAGAGTGGAGTGGCAAAGAGTGCATTGGTTTTGAGTAAAGTGGCACAGAGTGTAGTGGTGTAGAGTAACGTAAAGTGGAGTGGCAAAGGGTAGATTGAAGAGGTGTAGAGTGGAGTAGAGTGGCATAGAGTGCAGTGGCATCGAGCAGATTGTTTCAGAGTACAATGAGAAGGTGTGGAGTGGTGCAGGGTAGAGTGCAGTGGCATATAGTAGAGTTATGTAGAGTACAGTGGTACAGAGTATATTGGAGTGGCTTACAGTGAATTAGCATAGAGTGCAGTAGTGTAGAGTGTAGTCATGCAGAGAAGAGTGGCGCAGAGTTCCGTGGCAGAAAGTGCAGTGTTGCAGAGTAGAGTGCTGTGGAGGGCCATAGAGTGGAGTGGTGCAGGATAGAGTGGAGTGGCGCGGTGCAGGGTAAACTGCAGTCACAGAGCAGCGTGGTGTAGAGTGCAGTGCTGCAGAGTGCAGTGGTGAAGGGTAGATTAGAGTGGCATAGAGTGCATTTGCGTAGAAAGCAATGGCATACAGTGAAGTGATGTAGGGTTGTGGCGTACAGTGCACTGGCATGCAGTGCAGTAGAGTAGAGGGGTGCAGAGTAGAGTGCAGTAGAATGGAGTACAGTGTTGACGACTGCAGTGGTGTATAGCAGAGTGCACTGGCATAGAGCAGTGCAGAGTTGATTAGAGTGGCGCACAGTACAGTGATGCAGAGTGGAATAGATTGGCACAGAGTGCATTGGTTTTGAATAAAGTGGTGTAGAGTGCATTTGTGTAGAGTAGAGTGCCAAAGAGTGCAGCGGCGTAGAGTGGAGTGTCGTATAGTGGAGTGGCACAGAATAGAGTGGCGTAGAGTACAGTGGCACAGAGTGGAGTAGTGGCATGGAGTTCAGGGCGTAGAGTAGACTGTTTCAGAGTAGAGCCAAGTGGTGTGGAGTATTGCACAGTATGGTGGAGTGGTGTGGGATAGAGTGCAGTTGCACAGAATACAGCTGCATAGAGTGGCGTGGAGGGCAGTGTTGCAGAGTAGAGTGGCGTAGAGTGCACTGGTACAGAATGGAGTGTATTGACAGAGTGATGCAGCTCACAGTGCAGTATTGCAGTGGAGTGGTGCAGAATACAGCCGAATGGCCTAGACTGGAGTAGTGTGAAGTGCGGGATGAAGAGTATGGCAGTGCAGAGTAGAGTGGCATTTAGTTCATTGGCGTAGAGTAGTGCAGAGTACAGTAGAGAGCCGTAAAGTGGAGAGGCTTAGAATTGAGTGGTGCAGAGTAGAGTGCAGTAGCGGGGAGTGATGGAGAGTAGAGTAGAGTGGGGTAAAGCGAAGTATGCATGGTGTGGTAGCGTGCTGCCATTACAGACAGTAGATCTTCAATTGAAATGTCAATAACATTTGCACTGACATACAGTTTTACTGTTAAAGTATACAGCGATGATGTGTGGAAATGTCATCACCTTGTGTATTGATTTGCTTTGATCGTATTAAGATTGATATCCACCACACTTTAGCATTGCTAAAAAAATATGCTTCCTTAATTCAGATACATTCTGAAATATCTGCACAGTTTATTTACAGACATTTAAATATTGTTGTGTGCTAGAAAAAAATACGTCCTACAGACTTTCTCCAGCACATCCCTAGTAGCCAACATGATTGTCATATAAATCCTCTCACTTTAAATTCAGAGACAGAAAGGTAAACAGCAAGCTCTTTCTGGAGACAGAGCTTGATATTTGACCTCCGTCTTTGAATGCACAGCAAATGTTACAAACTAAGAACAACATTTAAAGGTCTGTTTATAGAAATCAAGTACTCGGATGTATTCAGTAAAAAAGGGATGCTCAACGGGAGGAACAAACTCACGCTTGACAGCCTATAACAAATAAAGCCAGCAAACAGCAACCAAGCAAATGTGAGTTACAAACCACAAAGCGAATGGTAAGCAATGGGCGGAACGCATTCACAGGGAAGCTTTCTGAATGTCCTCAAGATGTCTTTATCAAACCAGACTGGTAAACTTTGACCTAAACATAAGCCTTTACAAAGTTGTTTTCTCTCTAACACTTCAATTATACATTTACTTAAGTCACACTTCACTTTCATTTATGGTGTCATCGTCTCTAAAATCTATTGTACCATCTCGTGCTCCAAAGAATCAAAGGATAAGCTTCAGGAAACATATCATGCTCTAAGGGGGCACTGTACGCTCATCAAGTGATTTTAAATTGTCAAATTATGCAACAACATGCTCCAGCTACAACTTGGTGGGAAGTAAGCAACCTGACTGGCTCCAACACTTGCAGGTAAATAGAGGTTTGATGCAGGTGGGATTCCTATCCTCTGAGTCCTGGGTCTGCACAAGTTCACTACGAGACTTCGCATCTTCATATATTGTGCACCAAGGTTTTTTTTTTTTAAAGTCATTGCGACACATGAGTGCAGGAGAAAATCATTCCACACCTTGCTTATCCATTAACAATTAAAACATTGCCACGCTTCTCTACAATTTAGCCCCGGGGTGGGCAAGGTACTTGGAACATGCGGATTCACAGAAAATCTAAAGGTGGGGGGTGCATTGGGCCCCCTCCTGTGGCTCATTGAGCCCCGGAGACCCCCACCTCCCAGGGCTAAAGAAAGATTAATAGGGTGAGGGGCGCACAGACCCATCCATGCTCTGCGGGTGCCAGGGAACACCAGCTCCCCGGGGCAAAATAACACTCATAAGTAAGTCCCAACAGCGGGATTGCTCAGACCTCATCCGAGGTTCCGCTCCCTCTCTTAACCACTCTGCAAAGGAGCCTCCTGGTGCACTACTGATTGAAAGATGAAATGCCCTTGGCTGCTGAGTGTCGTTGGGGGCTTAGAGCCCCTTTTGTTGCCTCTAGTAAGCCCCACACAGCGGGATTGCTCAGACCTTGTTGGAGGCCCCGCCCCCTTTCTCAACCACTCTGCAAAGGAGCCTCCTGGTGCACTACTGGTTGGGAGATGAAATAAGGGCTGTTGGGGGCCAAGAACCCCTATTGTTGCCACAAGTAAGTCCCCCACAGCAGGATTTCTCCGACCTCATCGGAAGCCCCGCCCTCTTTCTCAACCACTGTGCAAAGGGGCCTTCAGGCGCACTACTGTTTGGCGGATGAAGTCTAGGGGTGAGCGCACTGATAAACTCTGCTCTGCCGGTGGTTGTCTGAGTTTTTGCCTAACTCTGCATTCCAAGTGGAGCACAAAGTGGCAAAACTCTTCCAGTGGAGCGGGCTTTACTGCCCACCCCTATCAGAGACTCACACACCCATTCACAGACCCACTCAGACACTCATGTACCCACTTAGCCCCATTTATACTCTTTCACACCCACTTACAAACCTACTCAGACACTCATACATCCACTGAGAGACTCATGCACTTACACACTAAGTGTCAAAGTTAAGTGGTTATAATTAGGAAATAAAATGTTAAAAACGTCACGAATTCACTGGAAAAAAACCCAACAAAGTTTCCAGTAGAATTTCACAAACTGTAGAAATCCACTGAGAAAAAATAACAAAGGTTACAGGGACGTTATAGTTGGGAAATAGAATTTTAACAAACCTTTGAAATTCACTGAAAATACAAAATCAAATGACATCACTGATGAGCTCATCCACAGAACCACTTACACGTCCATGCAACCTCTCATACGCCCACTCACACACCCACACACCATTTCACAGACCAATACAAGTCCTTACACAACCACCCAATTATCCATAGAGGCACTCACACACCCACTCTCACTCACTCATTGAGCCTAATCATATAACCAGACACTCATCCATAAAGCCACTCTCATAGCCACACACACATCCATAAAGCTACTGACACCCAGTTATTAACCTATACAGGCACTCACACACCCACACTCACTCACTCACCCATACAGCCTCTCCAAAGAACCATTCACTCACCCATACAACCACTCACAAACCTACACAACCTCTTACATACCCATTCACACATCCATACAACCACTCACAAAGCCACTCGCTCACCCATACAGTCAATCCCACAGACACTCACTCTTCCATACAGCCACTCACACACCAACTCACTTAACCAAACTATCACTCAAATAGCCACTCGCTCACCCATAGAGCCACTTACACGTCAGTCACCCACCCATACAGTCACTGACACACACACTCACTCACCAATACAGCCACTCAGTGACACTAAGTCACCATCACAGCTACTCACACACCCACTTATACACCCATACAGCTACTCTCACACCCACTCACACACCTGTACAGTCACTCAGACACCCACTCACACATGGATACACACAGTCACACAACTCACATAAAAAAATTTTTTTTAAAGGGATCACTCAGTAGTGCACAAAGTATACTAATCCAACTTTTGTGTTCCCTAAGTATATATGTTTAACACACAAAAAATTTCAGAAAACACTCACACTCACTGGATGAAGTCAACCGAGATGTCATCAGTGATGTAATTGACCATGTCATGAGTGACTTAATATATGAGGGTATAAGCAGTGCATTGAGGGGGCGTAAGTTGTAGTTAGCTCAGGTAATTATAACTGCTGAATTTTACTAGTTTTTTTATGAGTGAGATCTGAGCCTATCTATAATGTCCCTGTAACCTTTGTTTTTTTCAGTGAGAGAGGGCATGTCTATATATATATATATATATATATATATACACGCACACACACATATATATATGTCGCTGCAGCTTGGCAGCTTGAGACATTGCGTTTTGAGTACCCACCCCTGGACACATGAAGAAGTGCCTCTACCAATCGGCGAAGGACACTGAATTTTAAAAGGTGAACAGTGAATGACTATACGATCGAAGGCATCTGAGGAAAGCTACTACGCTGAAATGCATTATGCCGATCATTGCACTGCTATTAAAGGAGGAATCTTTACTTAACTGCGTGGGGTCACGTCCTTTCTAGAAGGGGGAAGGACATTTTGGTTTGATGATATATATCAGAAGGGTCACTTAAGATCATAGGCCCACTGGGGCAGTATTATCTGTACTGATGATTTTTAACTAATAGAGTATATGTGCAATTTAGCCTTCCAACAGAAGTACCGTAAGCATGAACAGATGTACTATCATTATTTAATAGGTTTTATGACAAAAAAATAATTTTTGGGAAGGGCCATGACATCCTTTAATTAATAAGAAATGTTATATATTTATATATAATCTCTTTTTATGTCAATTTTTAACCAATGTTTTTAGTACTGTCTGTGCAATACCATCTTAATCTAATAATGTATTTATTTATTTGTGTCATGCTTCGTTCTTAAATATTTATGACTTCATGAATATTTATTTTTGCCTATTTTGCACATATTTATTGTAGCCCCATAGGTGGCACGATATTTACGAATTCTCTTAGTTATTTCATAGTCATCCTTACACGAATTGTACCTTCTCTGTCTATGATGCATGTGAGTTTGTTTTGCACTGGCACTTTAAAAATGGAAAAAATGGTTCTGAAACGAGTCATGTGATCAAGGCCTCGGAGGAGGCTGAAACGCGTTATGGTGGAGGTGCGGGCGTTCTTTGAATAAACCCATTTGCACTGAATTTGGGTCTGCCTTCTCGTCTTTGGAAGAGTTTTGTGTGGCGTGAAGCACTGTGGATATTATATATATACACACACACATATTCACAGAAAAAAAAAATAGGTTTCAGGGACGTTATAGTTAGTTGGACATTTCACTCGTACAAAATCAGAAAAATGATGCCGATATAGTTAGTTCAGCTAACTATAACTCGCACCCCCGCAATCATTCATGACATGGTCAGTGACATCACTGATGACATCATCCAGTGACTGTGTTTCTATAAAGTTTAAATATGTTTTATATATATGCCAAGGTGTATTGAAGAATAAGTGGGTGTATAAGTGTCTGGCTGGAAGATTTAGTAGGTGCGTGACTGACTGTATAAGTGAGTGATTAAATGTGTCTTACAGAATGCATGGGTTTGTGAATAAACTGTGTGAATGTCTGTATCAGTCTGACTTGTTGTGTAAGCTGTTGCATGGGTTGGTGAGTAGCTACATGAGTGTTTATATGGGTTATTGATTGGTTGCCTGAGTATTTGTATGGGTGCATAGATGTGCGAGTGGAAACAGCTGTATGGGTGGGTGAGTGTGTGTATTGGTGAGTGAATGTATGTCTCAGTGGTACATGTCCAAGTAACTACATATCTAAACGGCAGAGTATGTGAGTGATGGTATATATAATGAATATGCTACTTACCAGTATGCATCTGTTCTTGGCATGTAGGGCTGCTGACATTCATATCTGTGCATAGATTGCCGCCTAGTGTTGGGTCCGGATGATTGCACATTGTTGTCCTGGAAGAGTCTTTGAAGTATCACAAGATAGGTGACTCCTCCCCTGGACCACAGTGCGCATGGGCATCCTCTCCATCCTTAGATTGTTTTTCGCCATTGTGGCAGTGATGGAGTAGATACAGTAAGTGATGACCATGCTATACAGTAATTCTGAGTGCTGCAGCCGCTACAGGCGCCGGGGAGGAGGGTGGGCGATATGAATGTCAGCAGCCCTACATGCCAAGAACAGATGCATACTGGTAAGTAGCATATTCAGTTTGAGGCATGTGGGCTGCTGAATTCATATCTGTGCATAGAATACATAGCAGTACCTCCATTAGCGGCGGCTACCCGTGCCAGCTGCAGCAGTCTGAAAAAGAGTTTTGAGAACAGCCTGTCCTACAGCTGCCTGCTGTTTTGAGTGTACATCTACACAGTAGTGTTTGGTAAATGTATGTATAGTGGACCATGTGGCTGCTCTACATATTTCCTGTAAAGGAATGTTTCCTAGGAAAGCCATGGATGCCCCTAACTTTCGTGTTGAGTGGGCTCGTGGGGGAATCGTTAATGTGCGTTTAGCTTTTTGATAGCAAATTTGAATACATTTAACGATCCATCTGGCTATACCTGCTTTGGAAATGGCGTTGCCCTTGTGTTGTGGAGAAAAGGCAACAAAAAGTTGTTTTATTTTCCTAAAGTCCTTAGTTCTGTCTATATAGTACATTAGGGCCCTCTTTACATCTAGTGTATGGAGCATTCTCTCTGCGACATTCTGTGGATTTTGAAAGAAAACAGGCAGTTCGATAGTTTGATTCATGTGGAACTGCGATATCACTTTGGGCATGAATTTGGGGTTGGTACGTAGTACAACCCTGTTTGCGTGAACCTGTATGAATGGCGCTTGAATGGTAAGTGCCTGGAGTTCACTAACTCTTCTTAACGAAGTGATTGCCACTAGGAAAGCCACTTTCCAGGTGAGGAACTGAATCTCACATGAATGGAGAGGTTCAAACGGCGGACCCATTAATCAGGTGAGGACCAAATTGAGGTTCCACACCGGTGCCGGTGGGTGTCTTGGGGGAATTACTCGTTTGAGTCCCTCCAAGAAGGCTTTGATGGGAGGCACTCTGAATAAAGAGAGGTGCTGCCTGTTTTGGAGATAGGCTGCTATCGCGGTTAAATGGATACGTATTGAGTTGTATGCCAGATTGCATCGGTATAGGTGTAGGAGGTAACAGATGATGTTTTGAATGGATGCGTCCAGCGGGTTAATGTCATTGTTGTTGCAGTAAATGACAAACCTCTTCCATTTAGCCGGATAGCAAGCTCTGGTAGTGGGTCTCCTGGCCTCCTTGATGATATCCATACAGTCAGGTGGCAGGTTTAGGTAGCCAAACTCTAAGACTTCAGGAGCCAGATTGCCAGGTTCAGCTGTTGCGGATCTGGGTGCTGAATCTCGCCATGGTTCTGGGTTAAAAGTGCGGGTTTGATCCGCAGCCTTTGATGCGGCACCACGGAAAGTTCTAGAAAGGTGGTGTACCATGGTTGGCGCGCCCATGTGGGAGCAACTAGGATGAGTGTCAGTGAGTGTTGTCGCAGTTTGCGTGCCACTAGAGGTATTAATGGCACTGGGGGAAAAGCGTACGCAAATCTGCCGGACCAGTTCATCCATATCGCATTGCCCTGTGACTGTGGATGTGGGAACCTGGCAGCAAAGCTTTGGCATTTTGCGTTTTCGTTTGTGGCGAATAGGTCTATCTCTGGATGACCCCACTGTTGGAAGTACGGTTGGAGAACTGACGGATGTAGCTCCCACTCGTGCATCTGGTGGCTGTGTCTGCTGAGCAGATCCGCCATCTGGTTGTCCTTGCCGGGGAGGTGTTCCGTCATGAGGAATATGTTCCTCTGAATGGCCCACTTCCACATGCTCTGAGCCAGATGAGACAACTGTGGAGAGTGTGTTCCTCCCTGCTTCTGTATGTAGTACATGGCAGTCATGTTGTCCGTCCGGATCAACACGACTTTGTTGCACAAGTGTACTTTGAATGCCTTCATGGCCAGGAAGATTGCCATCAGTTCCAGAACGTTGATGTGCATCTTCTTTTGTTGCGTTGTCCATAGTCCCTGCACTGTGTAAGTGAGTACATGAGCTCCCCAACCCTGGAGAGAGGCGTCCGCTGTCAGTATTATTTGTGGAACAGGCTCTTGGAACGGTCGGCCCTTGCAAAGGTTTTGTGGATTCCACCAATGCAGAGAGTTGTATGCCCGACCGCTCACCAACACTAGGTCTTTTAATTGCCCGTGAGCCTGATTCCATTGACGTGCCAAGCACTCCTGAAGCGGGCGCATATGTAGGTTCGCGTGCGGGACTATGAAAATGCAGGAGCTATCAACTGCATAAACACTTGTGCCGGTAGTGAGTGTTGAGGTTTGAACTTTGAGATCAGCAGTTGCATGCTGTTGATCCTCACTAAATTTGGCTGAGCTGTGGCTGCCAGAGTGTTTATGGTCGCGCCCAGGTACTGTCATACGTGTGCGGGTTGGAGATTTGATTTTGGGTAATTTAGTGAGAATCCCAGACTGTGAAGAAGGTGAATGGTGAGGGACATGTGGCTGGCACATTGCTGGGCTTACTTTGCCTGAACAAGCCAGTCGTCCAGGTAAGGGAAGACGTGAATGTGTTGTCTCCGTAGATGTGCCGCCACTGTTGCTAGGCACTTGGTAAAGACCCTGGGTGCTGTTGTTACTCCGAAGGGGAGAACTTTGAACTGATAGTGATGCCCCTGAATAGTGAACCTGAGATATTTCCTGTGTGAAGGGTGTATGGGTATGTGGAAATACGCATCTTTTAGGTCCAGTGTGGCTAGGAAGTCTCCCTGACTGAGTAGCGGGAGAACCTGCTGTAGGGTGAGCATATGGAAATGCTCTGAGAGAATGTAATGGTTGAGGGGTCTCAGGTCTAGTATAGGTCTGAGCGACCCGTCCTTTTTTGGGATTAAGAAGTACAGAGAGTACACCCCTGTCCCCTGCTGGTTGACGGGCACGACCTCTATTGCACCTTTTTGCAGCATACTTAGCACTTCCTGCTGCAATAATGCCAAGTGCTCTACGGACATAGGACGGTGCTTTGGCGGTATGTTGGGTGGAGTGGACGTTAATTCGAGACAGTAACCGTGCTGGATAATGTCCCTGACCCACCTGTCTGTGGTGATGGTTTTCCACGCTGACAGGAACCGTTGGAGTCTCCCCCCCGACAGGTGTTATGTGGTCGGGGGGCAGGGAGAGGGCGTCACTGTTTGTTTTTGGGGAGGACCTGGTGTTGCCGTAACCACGTCCTCTGCCCTTGGTGCTGGAGCCACGATATCCACCTCTGTTGGTTTTATCATAGGTACTTTGTGTGCCCCCTTTAGTGTACTGCTGCTGTGACCCCTGACCTCTAGCTGCTCCTCTATTCCCGGGGCGACGAAAGGAGCCACTACGAAACTGCTGCGTCTGCAGAGCCCCCATTGATTTCGCAGTGTCAGTGTCTTTTTTAATTTTCTCGAGGGTAGTGTCAACTTCAGGGCCAAATAAATAGTCTGGGTTGACCGGTTGATTTAGGATATTGTTCTGAATCTCCGGCTTGAAGCCTGAGATTCTCAACCATGCATGCCGTCTCAACATGATGCTTGTGTTGATTGCCCTCGCCGCTGTGTCTGCTGCATCCAGTGCGCACTTGATGGATGCATTGGTAAGGAGTTGTCCCTCTCTGATGAGGAGCTCCGCTGCCTCTTTATATTCATCTGGCAAATGTTGGAGTAGTGATTCTAGTGTGTCGTAGTGGGACCTATCATAACGGGCCAGGAGTGCCTGTGTGTTGGCAATGCGCCAGATGTTCGCTGCTTGCGCTGCAATCCGTTTGCCTGATGTCTCCAGCACTTTGGACTCCTTGTCTGGGGGAGGAGCATCACCTGTTGTTTGTGAGCGGGCTCTCTTGCGAGCATTAGCAACCACCATGGAGTCCAAAGGTAACTGACCCCTAATGTACATATGGTCTCCGGGTGCAGGCTTGTATTTTTTTTCAATCCTGGGGTTTAGCACCCGTGCCCTGGTTGTTTCTTTAAAAATGTCTTTTGCAGGTTTGAGAACTCCTTTTAACATGGGCAGAGTCTTGACAGTTCTTTCGGAAGAGGCGAAAGTGTCCACCAAGAAGTCTTCTTCGACAGTGTCAGAATGGAGTTCTACTCCATGATTGGCAGCAGCCCGTTCTATGAGGGCATTAAAGGCAGCAGTGTCCTCTGTGGGAGATGTCTTTATGTTATAAAGCTGCGTGTCATGGGTATCTGGTGCGGTACCCTGGTCTGTGGGGTCATCCCATGCCTGATCTGGGTCTTGCAGGTGATCATCAGGATGGATATCCCCAGGGTAGGTGGTATCACCCCCTACATAGTCCTCTACTGCGTCTGCCTCTGAAGGCGTAGGAGAAAAGGACGGTGGATCCTGATGGAAGGGTTGAAAGTGTTCATGAAGCACTGGCTCTGACCCTGCCGGCAATTTGTGTTTGAGAGGAATTTTGTAGGAGTCCAATCCCCTCTCTGGCGTGATTTTCCGCTTGCGGAGCATCAACCTACCAGTGTTGGCGTCGATAAATTGTGGCTGTGAAGGCTCGAGATCTGTTTATCCAGTGGATGGGGACTGTGTCTGGCGGACACGTGTCCGAATCTCGAACAGTTTCGGCGCCGTGGGCGGCGGCAACCCAAACGTGAAGTTGGTCGGCGCCGGGGGTGCTTTCGAAGCCTTGTGCGTGTCGGGACCCGACGTAGAGTGGAGGGCTGCCCGTTCTCTGATGCGTTGCAACGATGCCAAGACCTGTTGCACGGTGAACGCAGATGGCTCTTTGGAACCGGTCGGCACCTTGGAGGTAGGCTTTGAAGCGGCCCCCGACTTCTTTGCAGTCATGGGGTCATCGATCCGAAGGGAGTTATCGACGCTCGTTGGAGTCGATGACTTGGCAGGCGGCGGCGCCGCCGTCTTAGACGTCGACGCAGACGGGGTGGCCACCTTGACTTTGGTGGTTGGGGCCGATGTCTTCGGTGCCAGAGGCCGAGGCGCCTTGTGGGGACCGAGGGCCTTCTTCTTTGGCTCGGCACCCGTATCCGCTGCGGTGAGCTCGGCACCGAAATCCCTTTTTGCGCGGTCGGAGCCGATGACCTTTGCCGGCGTCGAAGGAGTGGAGGGCTTCGAGGCCTTCGAGCCGATCACAACCAGTTTCACTTTCGGTTTCGATGGAACTGGTGCGATGGATGGTTTCGGTTTCGCTGAAGGGAATCCAGTCGTCTTCGATAATAATGGCTCTTGCGAAATGTTCGAAGCCGGGCCTGAAGGCGGGGCCGAAGAATCGTGAGATTGATCTTGGGTAAGGCCCGAAGGCGATCCCTCGACCTGAGCCTCATGACGACGTATTTTTTCGGCCTCCGTATCGACGGGTTGGCCTAGCTCCTCGCTGGAGCTATCTTCCTCGGCCCCAAAGGCCTCATCGTAGTCTCCTACCTCTTCGACGACTTCTTCTCTCTCAAATATCACCTCATCGTCGTCTTCCGATCGGGAATCGTGTTCGGAAGCGGGGCTGGAGTCTACGTCTTCCACGATCTCGGCGTCCTCGTCTTCGGTGCTAAAGATGTTGGCCGGGGCAGGCGCCGATTGCTGCGCCTCCAATCTTGCTGCCCGTCAATTCCGGAGAGTCTTCTTCGAGCGGAATCGGGCACAGGCCATACATTTCGACTCATCGTGATCCGGTGAGAGACATTTGTTGCATACTGGGTGGACGTCGATGTGTGGGTATTTCGCGTGGCATAAAGGACACCTTTTGAATGGAGTCCTCGATTCCATCGTCGATCGAAGTTCGATGTTCGGACCAAGCGGATCCGAAAAGCTGGAAGAAGGTGCTAAAGCACTAAAGAAACTAGTCGATACCGAACGGGAACAGTACCGACGATAACTAAAGGCCTTTTGGCCTTAAACTGAATTTTCCTAACTTGAGCTAAGATAAGCACATCCGAACCCAATGGCGGAAAAAAAACAATCTAAGGATGGAGAGGATGCTCATGCGCACTGTGGTCCAGGGGAGGAGTCACCTATCTCGTGATACTTCGAAGACTCTTCCAGGACAACAATGTGCAATCATCCGGACCCAACACTAGGCGGCGATCTATGCACAGATATGAATTCAGCAGCCCACATGCCTCGAACATAACTATATGTGAGAGTGAGTGATTGGGTGAGTGGCTGTATGGATGAGTGTGTATTTGTATCAGTGATTGTGTAAGAGAGTAAGTATGCGTTAGTATCTGTATGAATAAGTGAGGTGGTGTGTATATAACTGTATAGGTGAGTAAATGGAAGTGTGATTGATTCTTTGCATGACTGACTAGGTGTGTGAGTAACTCTGGATGAGTGGCGCTGTGTGAATGTCTGTATAGGTGTATGAGTGCATATGATAGTGTTGTATGTATGAGTGAGTGTATGGGTGAATGAGTGGATGTGTGTGTAGAGCTATGAATCACTGAGTGCATATGTAGTAACTGGTATTGGTGTGTCGATGGTTTCGAAAATGGTAGTCTGTATTTTAGAGTGGGTGTATCAAAGGTTATATTAGGGTGCGAGGAGGTGCATCAGATTTTCACGTGGATAATGTTATCGGTGATGTCATCAGTGATGTCACTGACCATGTCATGAATGATGTAATATGTGACGTCATCAGCAGTGCATTGCGGGGGCGCGAGTTATAGTTAGCTGAACTAACTATAACGGCGGAATTTCTCTGGTTTTGTACGAGTGAAATGTCCAACTAACTAAAACATCCCTGAAACCTACGTTTTTTTCAGTGAATTTCAAAGGTTTTTTAAATGCTAATTTCTAACTATAATATCCCTGAAAACTGTGTTTTTTTTCAGGGAATTTCAAAGGTTTTTTACATGCTAATTTCTAACTACAACGTCTCTGAAACCTGTGATTTTTTCAGTGAATTTCAAAGGATTTTTAAATGGTAATTTCTAACTATAACATACCAGTCGCATTTCCAGAGTGGTGGAGAAAGGGGAGCGTGGCCTCCGAAACACCTCTTAGCAATCCCACTGTGTGGGATTTACTGGAGGTAACAAGAGGAGTAGTTAGCCCCCAACATCAACCTTGGGGGCCAACTACCCCTTTTATTACCACCAATAAGTCCCACACAGCAGGATTGGTAACTTCTTATATCCGGGCCACCTGCCCCTCCTTGCACCACTGACCAAACGCCCCCTAGCATGTTGTAAGTTGGGGGATTAAGTCCCCTTGAATCCTGAGGGTCCCTGGGGGCCAACTAGCCCACCAGGTACCCCCATTAAGCGTCACAGAGCTGCTTTGCAGAGAGGTGGTCCAAGGCCACACCCCTTTTTACACCTCTCTGCAACGCAGCTCTGTGGTACTTACTGGAGGTACCTGGTGGGCTAGTTGGACCCCAGGGATCCTCAGGATTCAAGAAGACTTAATCCCCTAACTTACAACGCGCCTGAGGGCCCGTTTGCACAGTGGTGAAGGGAGGGGGTGCGGCCTGATGTGACAAGTGTGCAAACACGCCCCGTGGCGCGTTTTAAGTTGGGGGATTAAGTCCCCTTGAATCCTGAGAGTCCCTGGGGGCCAACTAGCCCACCAGGTACCTCCAGAAAGCGCCACAGGGCTGCACTGCAGAGAGCTGGTCTGAAGTCACGCCCCTTTTTACACCTCTCTGTGGCGCTTACTAATGTGTCATAATTCTGCGTCGGGCCAGAAGCAAGGATTATCCTTTCTCTCTTTGCTTTATTTTAATAGCAGCCAATGAGAAACATCAACCTATCTACTACATTTTACTCCAGAAATAACTAATCTCAGTGCATATTGTCCTAAATGGTCCCCCATTACATTCTTCACTTCCTCTTTCTTTGCGTCTCCAGCAGGAAGTACTCAACTGTCTTAATTGTTTTATTTTTTTATTATTGTTTATGGTCGATTATTATGGTACATTGCCAGAATGAGGTCCACAGTAGCACAAGGCACGTCTGTACTGCAGCTGTGCGATTACGTTTTTGCTTTTGCTCTCGGATGGCATTCATCTGCCAGGGGAAGATCATATGGTGAAATAGAAGAGCTACCTTCTGATCAACCAAGGCTCCAGTCAGAGTCAGACTCCAGCAGACTGGGGGACAAGGTTTGTAGATCGGCATCTATCAGAGGCAAGAGGTCAGATAAAGAGCTACGATTGCAGATCAACTGCCTGGTGCTTCTGCGGAGTTACTTTGCAATCAAGTGTTGGACCAATGACAGAGTGGAAGTGATTCATCCTGCTGAAGATGAACATCTCCTCAGTGGTGCACTATATAACCTGCTAGGGGGACAGGATTGAAAGTCTTGACTGAAGTAGCAAAGGGATTTTGGTATTTCTGACCAGAGAAACAGGTGGCAGTGACAGCAGAATACTTACTAGGTTGACAGAACAATATAGCATATTAGCACTCCAGACAACCCCAAGACTTCAGCATGTGGAGTCTACACAGATATTTTTTAAGAACTCATAGTCAGGTGGCCCCATGTTCAATTGATGCATTCCATCCCGAATGAACCATCGGCTCCCAAGGAACTTCATTTGGAGACTAGTTAAGGGGCCGGTAACAACAGATGCATTTTTACAGGAATGGGTCATGGAGCTCAGTGGTACCACCCTTCACCCTGATAACCAGAGTGAGGGAACAAATCCAGAGTCAGGAGGCAGATTTTGGTCTCAACATGCTGATTTGGAGATCCACTTTCCTGAGATTCTCTGATCTATCTTCACCACTGTCAGATTCTTCCAACAGACCCACATCGTTCCTACCACAGATTAGTGCAGATGGGGGTGGCAGATTAGAGGGAATGCTGGGGGATCCAAGACGCTGTAACACAATAAAACTTAGTGTCCGTTATTCATTTTAGGGGTGTAGAGAACTTACAGAATCTTACGCAATGTGCTATTTTCTCTGGCCTAATGGATCTCGCACTCTTCATATGACGGCGCTAGCCTTTGCTGGTGCCAGCAGTGTAATTATCGTTCAACAAATCCCCCTAGGATTTCAAAGAACTAAGCCCATTTGAAAGAGCCACGAGACACCATTCTCTGTGCTCCTTGAAGTACTAGGTAGTATCATTGGTTGACTTTCTGCACAAGGACAATATGGTTTACTTTCTGCTTCTTCCGTTTCTACATCCTCTGCACTGCTTACTTTTGTTCACACAGTTCATGAAGACTTCCTCTCATTGTATCACTTCAACATCGGACTCTAACTTTAGGATCATATAAGGCAGCACATCATTTTCAACGGAAAGCCCAACGGAAAATTGCTGAATGTCTGCTGGTCCATCAATACACACTCATCCTCGATGTCAAATGGTTCGCTTTGTTCCCAGGTCAAGATCCTTGCTCCTTTGAGGTGTGTTTGTTCAGGGCAATCTTAATGTAGTAGAAACATCTTTGCTTAACAGCTTACCATGGTGGATTCGTGGCACGTCATAAACAAGTGGGACACATTTTGTCATACTGGGTTTGACAGCTGAACCTCGGAGCAAGAACTTTACACAGCTAGGCATGAACTCTTGAAGAAAAAATGTCTCCACCTTCTTCGTTCTTGTTCATGCACCTGTAGTTGAACAAACCATTATATACCGTGAAAGGGAGATAAAAGGTTGCCAAACCTAGCCCACAGCTAGTCCAGGCAATCCTAAATGTACATAACTGCAATGGGCCAAAAATCCTGTTTAGCACTGCAGATGCGTCACTTATCGAAACAGAAAGGACATAAGGTGAGCCCAAAATATAGCCTTGTCACACAAAAATGTAATGCTTGCAGAATGCACGTATGATTACCTACAAGTAGCTGCCTTTCATCAATATATGACAAGAATATGTGAGCAGAATGCCACAGACGCCCCCCTGCTTTAGTGGATTTTACACTGGCATTTGAAAGGAATGTCTTCCATATCGAATAGCAATGAGAAACAATGAGGTAATACATCTGGAAATGGTTATTTTTAATGTAGCTTTACTTGAATCCAGTGCAAAATATGGAAAAAAACTGCTCGGAAGAAGGCAAATCACAGGATCTGTCCAGATACAAATCGCATGTCCAACATCGATAATATACAACACGTCACCAAGGAAAAGTGACCACGGAGGAAAAAGACTGGGATCTAATGCGCCCCACTTAAATAACATCTTTCAGATGAAGGGATGTATTCAGAAAACTACCTTTGCCAATGAAAATAGTGTACAGTTCAGAGGCGCACAGGACTATAAAGTCACTTATGCGTCTTGACATTATAAAGATAAGTATCTGTTTTCACTGAAAACACCCTCAGGTCATAAGATCACATCCATTTTAAGTGTTTGACTATCAGGTTTGGTAAAACGGTGTCGGTTCCACCTGGCAGTTGCTATTCTCCAAAGACAGAAAAAAGCAACAGGCAGGCGGGTTGCCTTTAATGGAGGTGGAAAAGTATTCTCACAGCTAACTTTTGTAGGCTCTGATGGATACCATTAGATCTTTATAGCATCCGTTTGCAAACCTGACTTCATCCGGTATCAGTAAAATGATGCGGCTGTCTATTCTCCACATGATGAATTAATGTTGGCAGATGCCACCTCAGGTACAAACGCTGATGAGGTCGGTACTCAGGAGTCAGAGACTTGCATCTTCTAGCAGAATGTATTTTTCAGTCCTGGTAAAAGTGACATTTAGACACCCACTCCCCAAGGCATTGGTCATCTACTCTCATGCTACTACCACTGAAGACTCTGCTCCCTTTTCACCCATGGGTCCTTAAAGTGATATAAGAACTCTAAAATAAATCCTATCTCTAGTGATGGTGCAGGGTTTCACAAAAAGAAACCTGCTCGAATTGACACCCCCATATTACTTACTAACAGTGTGCAGTGAAAACTAATATGCAAATCACATGAAATACATGGGAAACCGCTTTGCGCATGTGTGCACTAATGTGAACTAATGCATGAAAGAACTAAGCCACATTTTACATTGCGTTTCAAAAGAAACAAAAATAATGCATGACTAGGCCGCATTTGGCATCTTGCTTTAAAAATAATGATTAATAATGCGGCTTTTCCTTAAAGCTTTGCTAAGAAAGTATTAACATTGGATACTGCAAAGGTGGGTGGTAAACAGTGAAAAGTGCATTTCTGTGTAATTAATAAATGCCTACGTTTTATTTGTCAATAGTAAGCTGATACCGGCCTGCATTTTCCTAAAATTGACATGATAGATGAGAGGCTATTGGAAGTGATGTTCCTTCCAAGTACCTTTGATATTGCATGTAAAGGTCGAGAACTCATTATTGAATGTTTGGGAAACGATCCTGTCTTATGATGATACTAGTAGAGGTATACTGAAACAATAAAATTTTTTGGAAAAACAAAAAAATTATAGATGAGAGGCTGAAGGAAGCACGAATAATCGACAAATAGACAAATGCTGAGAGCTGCAGAAGAAGAGCAAAAGTCCAAGGTTGATTGGATACAGAGAACATTGTTTGTCTGCCAAAAGATGAGACTGGCCGTGGGACCTAAGACTTCTTCCGCGGACGTAGCTGAAAGACTCATGTGAAAATGATCAAATGTTACATGTAAATGTATTTGCATTCGCTAGTCCTGTATTACGTTATGCGAAATACGAATAACCAACGCCCTCTTTCTAACAGAGACATGGCTTCAGCTAGAAACTGATCCTGCAATAGCATGGGCCAGCCCCCAAGGCTATACTATTAAACATTTGGATCGCAAGACTGGCAGAGGTGGAGGGCTGGCTATTATCTATAGGGACAACTTTAGATGCCGCATCACTCCCTCCCCCATGCCAGCCTGTGAGAACCTACATTTCAGTCTTGAGTTCTCCCCATCCACTACTTTCTCCGGTATCCTAGTCTATCGACCACCTGGCACCCTCAACAACTTTATCACTAACATGACGGATTTAGCTGCCAACCTAGTGCTCACCGCGGCAAATTTCACCCTGCTGGGCGATCTTAATTTACACCTAGATGAGCCACTTGATTCAACAGCCAATAGTCTTCGAACAAACCTTCAGTCCATTGACCTGGCTCAGAAAGGCTTTCAATCAACGCATGTCAAGGGACATCTCCTAGATCACATCTACAGCAATCTAGATAGCTTAACCGTCGAGGCTCCAGTACCACTATCCTGGACCGATCATTTTTTAGTACCTTTTACATGGTCCACTCGCTCCCCCCCCCCATCTCACAAAATCACAATAAGCAGCGGGGAAGAAAATGGGCCTCCCTCCCACTTTCTAAGTGGAAACTGGCTCTTATAGAACACCTACCCCCAAATGTGACCAATCCCAATACAGCCATTGTCAATTTTGATAACTGGATCTCCAGTTCCCTTGACCTAGTCCTACCAGAGGAATCTTTGCACTTAATAAACAGAGCCAAAGTGGCCCCCTGGTACTCCCCGACTCTCAGGACTATGAAGCAATCTTGCCGCAAACTAGAGAGAGCCTGGAGACAAGATTACTCACAATCAAAGCAAGTTGAGTATAGAGCCGCAATAAAGCTCTATAAAAATCAAATAAAATCTGCGCAAGCCCATTTTTATGAAGCCAAAATCAATCTAGCTGCAAACTCCCCCAAAGAAATTTTTAAAATAGCCAAATCTTTAATTTCTCCCTCTCCCCCCGAGCGTCTGTCACCTGACGGCGCGCAAACCCGTTGCAATAATTTAGCCACTTTCTTCTCCCAGAAGATCCAGGCCATCTATTCTTCATTTTCTACTGGCAGTGGTGACATGGACCACACCACCACCACAGATTCTGACTTCTTAGCCCCCAGCTCACTGGATGAATTCCCCCTCCTAGATTCCGACACTTTAGACAGAATGCTTCTTAAAGTCATCTCGGGATCCCCCAATGACCCAGCACCCCCGCAAACTCTCAATAAGGTGATGGACATCATCCGCCCTGTCATTCTGGATGTCCTTAATGCTTCCATCTCCTCTAACTCCGTCCCAGCACCATGGAAATGTGCGATGGTCAGGGCCCTTTTGAAAAAACCCACCTTGGACCAGAACAACTTGGCCAATTTCCGCCCCATTTCCCTACTTCCCTGGATGAGCAAACTGCTTGAAAGGCACATCAATAATATCTTAGTGGACTACTTAGAATCAAATAGTCTGCTATGCGCCTCTCAGACGAGTTTCTGCCCGCAGCATGGAACTGAAACTGCTCTCCTAGCAGTGACGGAAGAAACTAGATTGGTGCTGGACCGGGGAGGAAAAGCAGCCATCATACTACTCGACCTCAGTGCCGCGTTCGACACTGTCAACCATGCCACACTGCTACACCGTCTGAAAGGCATGGGCGTGTCGGGCGCGGCCCTGGAGTGGCTGACCTCCTTCCTGGACGAGCGCTTCTTCCAGGTGTTTGAGGGCAAAGCAGTCTCCCCTAAGCAACCACTTAGATGTGGGGTTCCTCAGGGCTCCTCCCTGAGCCCCACACTTTTTAATGTCTATATGCGACCTCTAGCGGAGATAGTCCAGCCCTTTGGCGTGCGTATTGTCACCTACGCGGACGACACCCAGTTGGTGGTCTCTCTGGACCACACTGAGGAGCCGTCCAACACCCTGGGCCTCTGTCTAGAGGCCGTTGCTAAGTGGATGCAATCGTCCTGTCTCAAACTTAACGGGGAGAAGACAGAGATTATGCTATTGGGTAACCCTCCTCCGACCATTTTGACATCAATTTGGCCCACCTGCCTTGGTGCTTCCCCCCCCTCCCAAACCGCAGATAAAGAGTCTGGGAATCTGGCTCGATAAAGCGCTGGACTTCTCGGTCCAGGCTACCAAAACTGCCTCCACGTGTGTCGGCCTAATGAAAATGCTCCGCAAAGTACTCCCTCTGCTTCCTTTCCAGGCGAGGAGAATCATGGTTCAGGCCCGGATACTCTCCCGCCTGGACTATGGAAACGCGCTATATCTGGGTGCCCCGGCTTCAGTGACCAACAGGCTCCAAGTCACGCAAAACTGCGCCGCCCGATTATTATTCAACATCCCCCGCTGGCAGTCAGCCAAGAAAGCTCTAAAAGAATTGCACTGGCTCCCGATGGCTGCTAGAGCACAGTTTAAGGCTATGTGCATTGTGCACAAATCTTTCCATCGAACAGGCCCTGCCATCCTGTCCCCCTTAGTTGTGCCCTACGCTCCATCCAGAGCCCTTCGCTCGGGATCATTGCACCTAGTTACCACTTCTAAAATCAACAAAGCACGTTGGGGCGGCCGTTCCTTCTCTCATACTGCTGCGAGACTTTGGAACTCCCTCCCCTTAGCCCTCAGGGAAAATAATAACCGGCTGGCTTTTAGGAAAGCTTTGAAAACCCACCTGTTTGCAAAAACGTGCTAGTCTCACCCTACGGCCTGCCACAGTGATCAATTAAAGCGCTGCGAGGCCTCCGGGTAGTCTATGCGCTATATAAATATAATTTTTCATTTCATTTCATTTCAAAAGACTGTAGAAATTTTGAATGTGAACATGGTGGTGTGATGGACCACCTCCCAAACCATCCAAAAGGGAGTCGAAGTTTATAAATTGTTTCAACTAATGTGGGTTGGATATGTAAGTTTTAGGGTATAACTGGGGTGCGTTTAGGGGTGTGTTTTTTAACTGAGCTTAGGTCGGATGGAGAGGAGAGAGGGGTGATTTGTCGCTGTCCGTCGGTTTGCAGAGGCCTAGCTGTTCCTGTCTCTGTCCCGTTCCAGAGTCCTGAAATCTTTGTTTCCTGTCTCTATTTCAAGGGACCCCCACTACCTCCTTGGCCAGGGGGGTGTTATTTCACTGATCCATTGGGTTTGTATTATCTTTCCGACTCGTACTATGCATAATCATTTGCAAATGTATTTTTGTCGCTGAAACTTATGTCTCTTCATCTAGCCACTCCGTCATATCTATATCGTTTCACATTATTTTGCTGAAACTTATGTCTCTTCGTCTATCCACTCCTCATATGCATATCGTTCATATCGTTCATTTGATGATGAGTATGACACTGTTTGCATTTGCTGATGTTTTTCTCTCCCTCATTGTGAGATTTTAATTGTTTGCATTGTAACCTGTATGAAATGAGCATTAATTATTCACATTTATTTAAGATAAACATTATTCATCATACCGAAATTCTGTGATTATTTAGCGAAGTTAGATAGTTAGTTGAGTAATTGATGGTAATAATAGTAGTATCTAATTGGTCCACCGACCAGTGGAAAGAGAGTTGATCTACAGGTCTAGTTATGAATTTTGAAATGTTTGTGAGAAGTTGGCCTGGTACATGCTGTCCACTAGTTATAGTGGGCACCTTGAACCAGTCCAAACAAGCCTTATTGATGATCGGTTTAAAGACAACCTTTATTGAAAGCTATCCTAGTGGTAGCTATGGAGAGCAGCCTTCAGGCTAAGTCTTGAAGGAATGTAAAGCAGCTTGGTTTACCAGATTATAACCTCTTGAATCACTAAATGAAAGGAGAACCACACAAGGTATATATAAAATATATGTTTTTATTTCTAAACACTCACTACTAATCTCTTTATGAGATTAGAGTCCAAGATAGACAATAATACAGTTCTAAAACGACAGTAAATAGCACAATATACAATTGGCCCGAGGGGCGGACCAAACCATATATTAAGAAAGTGGTATAAGAACCATGACTTGACTAGACACAGTGCCTAGAGCACGTAGAATCACTGGGACCCCAAGGAGCCACCCATGGTAGTGACACAGGAGATCCACGAGGGACGCGTGCAGTGTGAGAACACAGGCACGAGCCCCGCACTATTCTATGGGAAAGTCGCGGTTGGAATTTTAGAAGTTAAGGACACTTAGGAGCAGGCGCGGTGCGTCCATTGGGGCATAGCCCCCCCACCCGCAGCACCCGCCAGCAGCGTCGGCGTCTCTGAACTTAAGTAAACTGAATCAGTTTACTTAAGTTCAAAGACGCCGGCCCGAGGGAGAACTAACTGACAATCATGTCAGTCAGCATGACGTCGGACCGCCCACCTCCTTCAGAGTCTGAAGGGGGTGGGCGGTCCGGCGTCATGTTGACTGACATGACTGTCAGACCAGGGGCAACAGGCAGCAGCACAAGTGCGCATGAGTGGGGACGGAGAGCAAATTTTTGCGCCGTGCCCAGTCATGCGCACTAGTGTCTGCTCTGGCTGGCGCATGCCCATTAGGAGAGTGAGGGTTGAGCAAAGGCTCAAACCTCGGTCTCCTAATGGGCAGGCGGGCGAGAAGTAACCATTCCCTAAGCCAATCATGGCGCTGCTGGCAGCGCCACGATTGGCTGAGAGGGGTTGCCACTTGCCAGTCCACTCCAGTGCCGTTCGAATCGTAAAGGCGCCAAGGGGAGCGAGCAGAGGTGGCGCGGACTGGCTGTGCTCGCTCTGTCTACTCTTCACTGTCGCATGGCCATGGGCACAGGCGTACACACTCCATAACACACTGCACACCTATAGGACTCGAGGTACCCATCCTCTTTGCAGCGGACCCAGACACATGAAGGCTGATGGCAGGACCCAAGTCCCAGCCCGATCAGGTGAGTTAGCCCACCAGCCGCCACTCACTTCCCAGCTCCAAAGATCAGCCTCGGAACCTGACACAACGGGCTGTACGTAGCCTGTATGAATGCGGTTCGGACCAGGGATTATGCCGGTGAGTGCTGGCCTCAGATGCGGCCTATGTTTGTTTTTGGTGGTCTGCCTTAGCTGGGGTTCTGTCTGAGGTTACCAGTTTCTTGGCTCTCGCGAGAATCAGGCAGGTTATTCTGAGGCTTATGTGTATCGCTTTGGATAGTCTTGGAACATGTTGGTTATCTGTTTGTGCATAGAGTGGATAGTGCGTCAGGGCTGACCGTGGACTCCTCCGGTTGGGACTGCTACTTGTTTTGTATGTATGGAGAGGGTTATTAGTCCGCAAATCAACATGAGTCATGCAGTGTATGGATTGTGCGAAAGATCGTTTATAAGCTTGAATGCTGGGCTGTTTATATGGGCAATTTCTTGGGTACGGACGGGTGTGAATTTTCTTGATGGTGCTTTCTCAAATGGAAAAGAAACAGTCACTTAACAGGCAAGGAATTTGAGCTACCTTGATAAATAAAGGATGTATACACCTTCAGGGCTTCTCGCGTGAAGGCTCCTTGGCCATACTAGGCAAGTGTTTCCTATCCTCCTTGATGCTTGCTTTCTTTGTGCCTGCTTTCTATGCATGTGAATGCTCCCTATACCTGCAAGTTTATCTTATACCTGTGAGCATTTGCTATGTATATGACTACTTCCTTTGTCTGTTAATGTTTGCTATGCCTGTGACTACTGCCTGTCCCTTAGAGCTTTTGCTATGCCTGTGACTGCTAACTGTCTAAGAGAGTTCTTCCTCTGCATGAGAATATTTCCTATGTCTGTGACCACTTCCTGTCCCTGAGAGCTCTTCCCCTACCTGTGACTGCTTCCTGTTCCTTAAGAGTTCTTCCTATGGCTATGACTGCTTCCTGTCCATTAGATCTCTTCCTATGCCTGCGATCATACCAATGTCACTGGCTCCTCAGATGTATAGGCAGAAAAGTGATAGATCGCCCCGTCCTCTGTGTCGGAAGATGCCCTCTGCCTAACAGCTATTTTACCCCGTCCATGGTTAAACGTTTCTGTGAGTACTGCCCCCTGTTCAGGGTGGTGCTGGGTAACTGTTAAACTTTACTGAGGGCGGTGCCACCTTCATAGACTGGTCTTGTGTACACGTTAAATGTTACTGCGGATGGTGCCACCTGCCAGTATTACATGTGTCCTAAACCTCCTAGCCATAGAAGAGTCCACTTATCTGTGATGACACTCGCCACAGGGCCTCATCCCGAACTTTTACGCCCACCACTTTCAAATGTCACCAGCCACCACTGCTTAGGAGAGGACTTTGAGCAAACCCCTTTAGACTTAGGGGGTTATAGGGCCAGCACCCACGGACGCACCGGAGTACTCGAGTTACCTCACCCAGGGAAGCCGGGTGCATAGGTGTCAAATGGTGTTGGGAATCGTCGTTGATTTCAATGGCGATCTGCTGCAAAGTGCTGCTGCCGGGAAGGAGAAAAGTGTCCGGTGTGACCCAAGCCTGGATGGAAGATCAGAAGAACCTGAAAGCAGAGGGGACAGAGTCTGGGTCACTTCCCAGTGACCAGGGGCACGATAGACGAATGTCCACCGATGTTGCTGTTTCAGGTGCGAAGAGGTGAAGCTCGACTCTGCAGCCATGAGGACCAGGAGGCGTCGACGACGACCAGGAGCTGGATTCGAGCTGTCCCACGAAGGATGTCGAATGCTGCGGTGTCGGTGCCTGGATTGAACCCAACAAGCCTTGGCAACAGCAACCCACGCAGGAATAGAAAAGATGCTTGGGTGCGGACCAGGAAGGTCCTGGGGACTCTCCAAGCGATAGAGAGTCAGGGCACGTCTGGAGCAACCAGGTAAGCCCAATTAAATTTAAAGTTGCCTTCACGGGGACCCACCAGTCGACGGACCAGGGATCGCGAAGGGACCTCGAGAGAAAACACAAAGGGCCAGCTCACGGAACACTCGTGGAGTGTAGAAGGGCAATCTTCGGTGCAAATGCTGCTTGGGGTCAGGGCTACAAGTGACCTAAAGCTCAGCTGCAGGAGTCTTTGGAAAGCTGATACTTCTGCAAAGTGACACGGTGTCCAGGGGTTCGGGTTGCACGGTCGCCAAGAGGGACACAGGCCTCAGACTTGCTGTGGGCACTGATCGAACACTAAGACTACGGAAACCCACCTCCTGTGTTGCAAAATTCTTTGGAGTCCGGCAGGAGCTTCGGAGATTCAAACCGGTCAGATGCATCTTTGGTGCCTGCCTTGCAGGGGTGTAACTCCTTTACTCCAAGGGAGATTCTTCAGTCATCTAGTTCAATGTAGATCGTCCAAGTTCCAGGATTCAGTATCAGAGTTTTGTCCAGGTGTAATCTAAAGACCTGTAGCCAGGGGTTCCTATCTTATACCCAAGGAAGGGGCTGGACAAACTCTAGGGACCCACCTATGGGAGGGTCAGGAAAGAGGGGTGGCTACACCCATTTCCTTTTCCAGTTTCGCACCAGAGCAGGGGCTGATAGCCCCTGCAACCGGTTTGAGCTGGACTATGCACAGGGACACCAAATGTGCCCCCAGTGCTGACTTCAAAGCACTCTTGGAGTGCACCCACCCAGCCTCAATACACTAAAGCCTGTCTGGGAGGTGGTGACACCTCACTGTGACAGGAAACCTATTGTCCAGGCCTCCCCTGCCGGAGTTTCATCCAACAGTAGGAGGGCAGACTCGTGTCTGTGGCTGGCAGCATCCATTTTGTGGTGCCAGGGCTCTGTTAGCTGGTGCCGGGTATACCGGTGCAGTCATGTCTCTCCCTCTAGAAGGGTGGGATCATACTCCCACACCAGTTACTGGTGTGGAGGTATGATTCCAAGATGTTTGACACCAAACACTACATGTTTCCGTGCAGCCATTCCAAAGTTAGCATTTACCGTTTGGTGATAATGCACTTAAGAGTATATGGTTTGGCTGCATCACAAACAACCTCGGAATAAAGGTTCCGAAGGCTGCTGAGGGGCTCTGCTCATGCATGGGCACCCTCTCACATAAAACCCAGCACCCTGCCTTCAGGATTGGTAAGGCCTGCCATAGGGGTGACTGATAGGTTTATATGTGCAGTGATATGGAGAGATATAGTGAACCTATATCTCAGTAAGGGGTACATGCACAACCTTACCCAGGCTGCAGTAGCAGTCCTGTGGTGTCATTTTGGAAGGCTTCCCAGGGGTGGCATAATACATGCTGCATCCCCTGGTAGGCCTCTGGGATACCTATGCCCTGGGTACATAGTATACCATATACTAGGGACTTCTAAGAGTACCCCAGAATCCAATCTGGAGTGTACCTAAAGTACTGGTAAGCAATTTAGAGAGGAAGCAGCTAGGCTGAGATCCTGGTTAGCAGGGCCCCAGCCAGACTAAAGTCGAAAAACAGTGAAACATCAGCAAAAAGTGGAGGTAACTATAAGAATCAGATCCTACTCTCCTACAGTGTTAGACATGAATCTGTGAAGGAAACAAATCTTCACGTCATTAAAACTTGACCCCCAGCGCAACAGGGATTTCATGAGTTGGGTGAATGTGTATGGGCCATTTGTATGAAATGTTAATGAGTATCGATCACTGAAAGTGTAGCACTGGATCACTAGTCACCTATTTGCTAGTTTTTTACACTATATAAATGGGCGATATCATCTTTGCTGCTGTGAATACCGGAGCTCACCCTCTACTGTTGGTAGCAGCCTGCCTTCAGTTTCCTGTGTGGCTAAGGAGGAAAACTGTCTTGAAAATAATGAGAAAGCAACTTGGCAATGACAGGAGTCCCAGAGACCTCAACTGAGGTGACTCAGTTCCAGTGCCTGCCACAGGACATTGGCATCTCTGCTTCTCCACAAACCAATCCTGAGTGCTGTCAGGAAATCGACCAGGTTCTTTCCGCTCTAAAGGTTCAGGATGCTGTGCTCCAGGTTAGTCTCCAACCGTGTCGACCTAAAGGGAGCTCACAGGAAGGGACAAACTACCTCGACTCTGAGTAACCGCTCTCCTCTCGGCTAAAAGCAGTAAGCTTTAATCCATGGGGCTCCCTTGGGAAGAAATAGTACAGAGTACTGGACCTGGCGGTGAGGTGCCCTGGAAGCACTGAACTAAGGGGCTCAGTCCCAACAGTGCTACACGTGGATTCAGACTCAAACGGACAGTGCTCCAGAGTGTCGAGTGCACGACGGAAAATCACTCGCATACGCTGTCCGATTTCCTCCCGCAGGACCCACGCCCCTTTAACCTGGGTCTCTACGGCACCATCACAAGTCAGCGCCCTTTAGGAGAAAACCGGAAACGTTTAACTCACAGTGTAATGTCACGGGGCCTGATCATCACACTTCTTTTTTTTTACTTTCATCACTGTAGCTTTGACACGTTTCTGTCATTGTCCACAAGGTGGGGCTGTTCCCACAAGCTCTCAGTGGACTCTATACAATCAAACAACTGTAGTGGCATGTGCAATTATCAAGGACTGGGAGGGAAACATGCACATGATACATTCGAATATAAAAGCTCTAAAGAGGCAAAACGTTCCTTTACACGCTGTGACTAAGCACATTAAACTGATGACATGAAAACAAGTCTGGACAGAGAAATTACGCCTCCGTTAAATAAGACTTACCTTTTCCAGATTGCCTGCCTTAAGAACACATTCTAAGCGTGAAGTGTTAACAGGCAATATTCGCAAACGTTTTCAATACAGGAATACTTACTTCAATTATCAAAGCAAGGTATAAACACATCTACAAAAACAATCCAAGGACATGAACCAGTAACGTCAGGAGAATATAACGCTACTGTCAATCTTAGAAAATAGATAATAAGGTGATGCTATACAATTAAATCTATATTTAGTTGTAGCCAAAGGAACATCCTTTGCACCTAGGAACAGTGTTGAATCCTCACTAAGGCATATAATCGGACATAAGAAGCCATAAAGATGTTTGAGTTACAGCCACGAAAATAACTACTACTCCGAGAAGATGCTCTAGTTTCCAAAAACTAAAAAAAATTGTTATTTAAAGTCTCGTAGAAAAGTAGGGAAACTCAGTCCCTGTTCACACCAAAAACTTATTTTCAAATTGCTCGTTATGAGCACAACAAATATTTTTCATTCGGAGTCGATGCATCGAACTGCTGTTCGGCTACGTCATCCACCAACCCTTTCATCTCTCCGCCCTACAGTCGTTGGTGACCAAAGAACTGTGATTTATGTGAAGATTATTTGCTGTACGAAATTATTTAAGGATGGTGGGAGTACAAGAACTGAAATAGAATGATTTGTATGACATGGTCCATAAGTTCCACCACACCGATCCATATCTGGGAATCGAACAAACCTGTCCCCATGCCTAGACCTTTGAAAAAAGGGCCCTTTCACCGCTAGAATTTCTATGGGAAACTGGACTTTGAGAAGTATGAAATGTCAACATATCGGACGTCGTTTATTTCAGAGAGCAGTGACAAAGTACAGTGGAGCAGAGTAGAATAGTGTCGCAGAGTGCAGTGACATAGACGCAATGGTGTACAGTGACAGAGTGCTGTGGCATACAGTGCAATGTTGTATAGTGGCATAAAGTGCAGTGGTGTAAAGTAGTTGGCATAGGTACAGTGGCATAGGGTGCATTGGTTTTGAGGAAAGTGGTGTAAATTAGAGTGCTTTAGAGTGCCGTGGTTTAGAGTAGAATGGTGTAGAGTAGAGTGCAGTGGTGTAGAGTGGCGCAGCGCAGAGTGCAGTGGCATGGAGTGGCACAGAGTGAAGTAGAGTGCAATAACAGAGTGTAGTGACGCAGAGTAGATTATTTCAGAGTAGAATGAAGGGCATAGAGTGGAGTTGTACAGGGTAGAATGGAGTGGTACACAGTAGAATGGAGTGGTATATAGTAGCGGCGTAGAGTGCAGTGTTGCAGAGTGGAGTGATGTAGAGTGTAGTGGCAAAGAGAGCAGTGGTGCATCGTAGAGTGCAGTGGTGTAGAGTGAAGTGGCGTAGACAGCAGGGACAGTGGAGTGGTGCACAATAGATTAGAGTGGCATAGAGTGCAAAAGAGTGACGTAGAGTGGTGCAGAGTAGAGTGCAGTGGCATAGAGTAAAGTGGCATAGAGTAGAGTGCCACAGACTAGAGTTGCACAGAGTGCCTTGCTGCAGAGTAGAGTGTCGTAAAGTGGTGTAGAGTGCAGTGGCGCACAGTGCAGTAAAGTGACAGAGTGCAATGGTAGAGAATAGGGGCGTGGAGTGCAGTGGCAGTGATGTACAGTGCAGTGGTGCAGAGTAGATTGGCATAGAGTGCAGTGGCGTAGAGGGTATTGGTTTTGAGTAAAGTGATGTAGAGTGCATTGACGTACAGTGCAGTGTCATGTATGGAGTCCAAAACAGTGGCATAGACTGCAATGGCAGGGTAGATTGTATCAGAATAGAGTTCAGTGGCGTAGAGTGTAACGGTATAGAGTAGAGTGCAGTGGTGCAGAGTAGGTTAGATTGGCTAAGAGTAGACTGGCCTAGAGTTCAGTGGCATACTGTTCATTGGCATAGAGTGTCACAAAGCAGAGTGGCAGAGTGTGCAGTGTTGCAGAGTATACTGTTGTAGAGTGCAGTGGTGTATAGTAGAGTGGCGTGGAGTGCCTTAGCATAGAGTGCAGGGGTGTAGACTGGCATAGAGTGCAGAGGTGCAGAGTAGAGTGGTGTAGATCGCAGTGGCGTAGAGCGCTTTGACGTAGAGTAGAATAGAGTGGCAAAGAATGCCGTGGCTTAGAGTGATTCGGTGCAGGCATATAGTGCCTTACTTTCCAGTAAAGTGGTGTAGAGTGCAGTGGAATAGAGTGCAGTATTGCAGAGTAGGGTGGCATGGAGCAGAGTGGTGTAGAGTGCAGTGAAGAATTCAGTGGTGCATAGTAGGGTAGTGGGGAGTTGAGTGCAAGGACGTATAGTGGAGTGGTGTATGATAGGCATGAAGTGGTGCAGAGAAGAGTGCAGTGACAGTGTGGAGTGGAGTGGTACAGAGTACAGTGCAGTTGCGTGGAGCGGAGCAAAGTAGAATGGAGTTGGGTAACGTGGAATATGCATGGTATGGCAGTGTACTGCTATTACAGACAACACATTTTCAATTGAAATGACCATTACATTTGTACTCACATACAGTTTTACTGATAAGAGTATACAGCACACAAATGATGTTTGGAAATGTCATCACCTATGAATGTACTGATTTGATCGTCAGCACAGTTCATTTACAGACATTAAAATTTTGCTGTGTGCTGGAAAAAAATTACATCTGTACAGCCTTGTTCAAGCCGACCCCCACTAGCCAGCATAATTGTCACATAGCTCCACTCTCTCACTCTGAAGTCAGAGAAAGAAAAATAAGCACCAGGCTCCCTGAAGATACTGCGTGACATTTGACCTCTGTCTTCAAATGCACAGCAAATGTGATAAGATAAGGCCTGTTTAACCCCTTCCCCGCTCATGACGGAACCGTTCCGTCATGAGCCACGGTTGCCGTGTGCTCATGACGGAACGGTTCCGTCATGCCACGACCGTTGGCGGCCGCTCCGCCCACGCAGCGCTGTTTCCCCGCCTGTGCGGGGGGACAACGCAACTGGGCGGAGTCATGACGGAACCGTTCCGTCATGAACACAGCTCAACAGTGGCTCATGACGGTGCGGCTCCGTCATGAGCACAGCGCCACCGCGCTGCCCCCCCGCACACCCCCCAGCGCCGCGGCGGAATTCCCGCCGCGGCGAAGGGGTTAAGAAAGCGAGTTTGAGGAAGAATACAGTAAACAAGATATTGGATGAAAAAACTCAAGCTGGACAGCCTAAAGCAAATAGAAAGCAAGAAAATGTGAGTTACAAACCACAAAGCCAATGGCAAGCAAAGGGAGGTATGCATTCCCAGTTCAACGTTTTTTTTTTTATATATTCAAATTTTATTGATTTTGAACTCGTGAAACAAATCAGCAAATACACGGAAATCATTAATACAAATACATTCCTGTGGTCAATGCAACCCCCAAATCACGAACCCCAAAAGACATACACAGACAAAATATGGAGTCAGGTTACTCAAAACCCTCAACATTACCCAACCACTTCCCCCACACTCTACGATACTTTTTGCAGCACCCCATGGCCATGTACAGGGCTTTCTCCTGGGTCGCGCAACAATCCACCCCTCCACGCCACCTCCCCAGATCAGGTGGATCTGCACTTATCCAAGCCGCTGCAACGTCCCGCTTGGCCACGATCAAAGCTGTATTAAAAAATAACAATAATTTCTGGAACCATCCAGCCCGTCCGTGATCCCCAGCAGTGAATGATGTGGTTCATGGGGAACCTCCCAACCCAATACCTCTGCAAGTTCCGCCTCAAGAGACTCCCAGAATCGCACCAACCGGGGGCACGACCAGACCATGTGGAAAAAGCCAGCCGGGGTGTAAGCACATCTCGCACAAGAATTATCCGGGTGTAAGCCTGCTCGGAAAAGGCACAGGGGGGTGAGATACGCAGCATGCAGGTAGTAGAGCTGAATCAGTTTGAGTTTGGCAGAGACAGTGACAGTCCTGGGGGCCATGAGAGCATAGCGCCAATCCACTTCATCGAGGGGGCCTACCCATTCCACCCATTGTTCCCTCAACTTATCTAAGGCGGTGGGTGTGTTGTTTATTAAAGTGCAGTAAATACGGGAGATGCCCCCTTACCCAAGTCCCCCATCATTGTCTGGGCCTCAGTGGGGCTATATTCAGGGAGCCTAGTGTCATCCGGGATGGGTGTCTGGAGGGTGTGTCTCATCTGCAAATATTTATAAAATTGGGACGAGTGTAGGAAGTAGCGAGTTTGGAGCTCTTGGAAGATAAGTACATGACCTTTAGCCCATACATCCCCAAGTTGTGAGATGCCAATAAGATCCCAAGTTTTAAAACCCTGTGGTCCGCTAACCTCCCGGAGCCAGGTCCCATGCCAGAGGGGTGTACATTGGGTCAGTTTATGCGACCATCCGGTTTGGCGTAACGAGGTCCACCAGGCCAATAACACAGAGCGCGTCACCTTGGGCAATCGGGATGGGATGGGCCCCCCGTACATCATGGCCTGGATTTTAGGTAAACCTAGTTCACTCAACTCCAGCCTATAGGCCGGGTCAGACCAGCCCCCATTGAACCAATCGTGGACCACCAGATGTACGGCCAGGAAATAAAGGTATAAGTGCGTCATCCCCATACCCCCATCAAAGGAGGGAATTCGGCATGTAGACAGAGCCAGGTGCACCCTCCCACGGCTCCAGAGATACCGGGTAGTTAAACTGTCCAGTTCCCGGAACCAAGTCCTGGGAAACAGTAGGGGGTATTTTGGAGGACATAAAGAAATCTGGGGAGGATCATCATTTTAAACAAGGTCACCCTCCCCAGGGGGTTCAGAGGTAGCGCTTTCCATTTAAGGAGATCTTCCTTGTCCTTTTTAACCAACGGGGTTACGTTAAGAGCCCAGCTCAGCTCGGGATGGAGGGTAATCTATATCCCCAAGTATTTAAAGGATTGTCGCTGAAATGGTATGGTGGATTGCCACTCAAAGCATTCCCTCGAGAGATGCAGGGGGACCAGAACTGATTTCCCATGGTTTAGCCGCAGACCAGAGGCCTGCTCGAAAGAATGTAGGGTCTGAAGGCAATATGGCCCGGAGGAGGCTGGGTCAGCCAAGAAGACCAGGACGTCATCCGCATATAATGCGATCTTGTCCGTTTCGGTATTAGCCACGAATGCGTTCCTCAGCACGCACTAGGGAAGTCAAGGGCTCCATCACCAGGGCGAATAACAACGGAGAGGGGGCAACCCTGCCTGGTGCCCCTGGCAATGGGAAAGGCCTCCGATAGCACCCCGTTAACCAGCACTCGTGCTCTCGGGTTGGCGTAAAGGACACGGACCAGTGATCTGAATTGAGGCTCGAACCCCATCTCGGCCAGCACATCCTGCAAATACATCCAGTCCACCGTATCAAATGCTTTTTCGAAGTCCACGGACAAGAGTGCTAAGTATAGGGTAAGCACATGCCGGTGGGCTAAAGCCAACTGCAGCCTCCGGAGATAGTGGTGGGTCCCCCGCTGAGGCATGAACCCACATTGGTCTGGATGGACCAGCAGGATTAAGTAGGGTTTCAATCGTTGAGCCAGAATGGTGGCAAACAACTTAATTTCGGTATGGAGGAGGGAGATGGGACGATAGTCCGCTCATCTATGAGAGGGGGACTGCGATTTCAGGAGAACCACAATGGTGGCGATGTCAGTTTCCTGCGGAAAGGAACCTTTATCCACGGCTTCATGGAATAAGCTAGCCAAGTGGGGAAGGCCGTTGGGGCCCGGGGTCTTACCAGAGGATGTGAGGGTGATCGCTTCTTCGATTTCTTTGCTTGAAATGGAGCGATCAGTTAAACTTTCTTAATGTCCCCAAAATGTCTTTAGCAAACCAGCCCGAAAATGGGCAACTGTTGAGAGGGAGTACACCTGTGAATGGCTACTTATCACACTGGAGGAAACAGAAGCAGTTGCATGAACCGTCTTGCAATATCCAGAGATTTGATGCCAATTGGTTATTTTTGTTGTTAGATTTTTTGGGGTTTATAAGACATTTTCGTTAAATCCAAGTCGACTAGTTTGGGTTGAATAGACCATTATTTGAGCATTGCACTGCATTATGTAAAGCATGGCACAAGTGACTTTTTTGTGACACAATGGCATGCCACCCCCCCCACCTCTGACCTTATATAACATGAGCAAGGACTCTTGCATAATACATAGGACATAATGGTATAACATGCAAATCTTGGTGTCACATTATGCACTCCGATTGTATTGCAATGTTAATTACTTGTAAAGCGCAAACAGTGCCATTCTAATGAAGCCTCATGGTGCCTATGGATACCTGTTCCTTCAATCCACAATATGTAAATTATGATATTCATTTCCCTTGGATGATATTTATGCCTCACATATCCTAACTTTCGCAATGCTATTCAATTCAAATTTATCAGGATAAAATGTCTGTCAAAACTGTCAAAAAGTCATAAATAGTTGCCATGAAATGGCAAATTCATTTCTGTGATATAGACACTGATTAGACATAAAATGTTCACATTTGAGAACTCCAGAAACAAGTAACAAACTCTCTTACATTTGTGTGAGAGAAATGTGCAAGAGCATTGATAGCTTATTAGACATTTCTGGGTTTCTAGAAGTTCTACCGGCTTGGATCAGACAACCTATCACAATTATTCTGCAATTTAATAAGCCTGGGCTTCGTTCGAGGAGTTCCCCCTACGCAGAATCCGCGAAGTGCAAAAAAAACTCTGCAGAGCTCCGCGAGAGGCTGAGTGCGTTAAATAAATGCTATTTGCGATTATTTTCAGTGCCAGGTGCTTGTCTGCACTGTGCAATAATCGCGAACCGCACCATGCACAGCGCAAGCGGGCGCTGCTTCTTTTCTGCCGCTCGAGTCGATTTTTACTCGAGCGGCAGCTTTCTTAACGCAGACAAACTGCAATGATAAATCTGACCGCCCGCGTTGAGAAATCTCGCCGGGGGGTTGATTTTCCATGCTCGCGCTCGCCAACTTGATGCTGACGATCGGGAACGAGGAAAAATCTTGCCAGGAGGAGGATTTTTCTCGCTCACGCTTGCCAACTTGACGTTGACGAACGCGAGCTAGGAAAAAAAAAAAGTTTGGGGGAACTCTGCGAGCTCCGCGTAATGCGGAAATCTATGCAAACTCCACGAGCGGAGCGGAGTTCACCGCCCAGACTTACTATTTAACTTTACAAAACTTATAACCACATCATTTCTAATTGTTATTACCACTTTTAACACCGATAAATAGATGGCAGCTTGTAAAAGACAACATCATAATTTGAGGTTAAGAGGAATGGTCCATTTTAAGAACGAGCTATAAAAGTGTGTATCACAAAACAGACGAGATATACTTAGACATCTTATGGGAGTCTTGTGATAAACAATACTAGGCCCAGCCTCCTCTAAAGAAGCTCATACTCACTCAACACTTTGCAAAAACAAAAAGCACCTGCTCATTAAAGCCTCATTCATCCCCCCTCCCAACCTACCATACTTGGAGTGCCAACCCTTTTCCAACCACGTTCTTATAACTGGCAGATGTTTGGAGTAAGCATGACCAAATGTGTGAATAATGTAACTCATGCCACTGTTAATTTTAGCTTATGCTAAAGGTAGGCAAATAACTTGTGATAACGATATGCAAGTTACCACAGTTTTGTTTTTGTTATATTCTAATCAACCCATGTCCTCTATACGCAGAGAAAAAAGATTTGACTCCATTAAAATCAAAGCTACAATGCTTATCAAGTCTAGAGGTGTGGGCTGCCCTCAATCACTTCTTTACTAGACTAAATAGCAGGTGTCCAGGGGAGAGGGGCGGGGGATCGTCACAATTCCAATTAAGTTACTAGCGCTACAGAACTCACTAACAAAAATACTAATAGCTGTAGCAAGAAATAGAAATCAGTGCCCTCTATATATTATGAAATGAAGGTGTTGTTTGGCCCAGCAGGAGAAAAGCTTAAAAAGACAGTACCAAAAAATAGCCAGCAAATAGGAATAAAATACTATAGAACAGTTGTTATTAACCTGTAGTCTGTGGACACCCAGGGGCCTACAAGGTCTACTCAGGGAGTCCTTTGCCTGAATATTATTATTATATTAATAAAGTATATATATATATGTAAAAAAGCAAGAAGTAAAATTACAAATTATAAATGCTCTTTAAAAGTGATGGTATTTGAAATTGGAGGCTACAAATTAAGTTGGTATACATAGCTTGATTCGTGGAAAGAGTTCAACTACAACAAACGGAATCTAGTGTGGAGGACAGGTGCCCTCAACGGAAGCACTGATTCGTTCCAACAAAAAGACAGCTTGCATTAAGAGCAAAAAAGATGACGTAATATGCTAGAGTTTAGGATAGATATCATTTCATCTTTTAAAAATAAAACCATGTTTTGAAAAGCTCCAATCTTCCCACTAAAATAAAAATTCTAACTTTTGTATCTTGTTTGTGAATTAAATAAAATATTTCAGAATTTGTGTTTCTATTTTGTATTTTTTACCATTGTTTTGAGATTGGATTCCTAGACATGTCTTAGGCAGGCGCCCCTGGATTCCAGCAGTGATTCTGAGTTGGGGATGGCGTGTGGGGGAGGTTTCCGGGCAAGACAAATGATAAGGCCTTATTCGCAATAGTAAATGTACACGTGCAGATTTACTCCCATGTAAATTTTCTTCCACATCTAAGTGTGAGTCTAAACTTTTTTGTTATTCACCATGTCTCTGCGCATACTCAAACTAGGTGGTGGAGATATGTAAGACTGGATTTACTGGTGTAAGATTACTACTAGCAACTTTTCACATGTAGGCGGAGATCACCACCAGCAGGGCGAACATCTCCACCAACAGAGTGGAGCTCACCCTAAGTAAATTATGGGGAAAAGTGATACCGTTTTTTTGTAGCTTTTTTAAAGTATTAAACACAGCAATGGTGACAAGAGGAATACTCGCAATTTGTCTAAACACTGGCAATCGCTTGGGGTAGAATACCAACTTATGGTACTTTTGTCCACCATGCCCCATCAGTTTGGACCCAGCTATATGCAAATCAGTCTTGATCCTACTCTAATTGGAACAGTCCAGCGCGAATTGCCAGGCCAGGCCCTCCCTGAGCACAAGCAATTCAAGACCGGTTTCACCCTGATTGGAGCTTGTCAGTCAGGTGTAGCTTGGTTCCAGAGCCTCAGTGAGCACGGTACCCACATCTGGGCATACCCCTGCCCGTTACAGCAGTGCACCAAACACACAAAGTACATCAAAAACACAAAAGGGGATTGAAGGAATGCTTACAATTTGTCTAGCCACTGGCAATCGCTTGGGATAGCATTCAAACCCTTGGTTCTCAGCCCATCATGTATACAAAAAAAGGAGAACTGAGAGTCAAAGGAAAGCTAGGTAACTGTAACATAACCACTCGATAAATATTGATCAAGGTGTTGTTGGTATCAGCTGAGTACGTAGTGTGTCCATAAGTGTGTGTATGCGTGAGCAAAGTTCCCATCACCCACAACAAGTGGCTCGCTTCATCATTTGGGAACCTGGGAACTTGACCAAGGAACCATCTTCTACCAGATTGATGTAGATATTGGTTCAGTGGATGTCCCAAATGTGTCAGTTGATATCTTTCTGAGTCGAGGGAGCCACCAGGATGATGATAGGGGGTGATGTATGCAGTGCAAGTGGTAGATGGGTGGTGATTTAAAATTGGTTGCCAAGGTACAGATATGTGTTTATTCTGGTGCTACCTTGATACCAAATTAAAACTAAACAGTGCTATAACAGTTTAAACAAATAACTGTGTTCGAAAAGACTGGTCTACATGTTTCAGCTCTTGGATATATTCTATCCCAGCTTTCGTCAGGACCAGAAAGCTACTGCATAATAACGGTGTAGTGAATACAAGAAACTCAAAAGACATACAACCTGGACCTTGTTCTTGGTACAGGTGAATACCCGAATAATTCTGGGTATGTGCCTCACCCCACCTGGCAACTGCTCAGGTATAGGAGGCACCGCTCTCTCCGTCGTTTTTTTTTTTTTTTTGTGCCTCCTATACCTGAGCAGTTGCCAGGTGGGGTGAGGCACATACCCAGAATTATTCGGGTATTCACCTGTACCAAGAACAAGGTCCAGGTTGTATGTCTTTTGAGTTTCTTGTATTCACTACACCGTTATTATGCAGTAGCTTTCTGGTCCTGACGAAAGCTGGGATAGAATATATCCAAGAGCTGAAACATGTAGACCAGTCTTTTCGAACACAGTTATTTGTTTAAACTGTTATAGCACTGTTTAGTTTTAATTTGGTATCAAGGTAGCACCAGAATAAACACATATCTGTACCTTGGCAACCAATTTTAAATCACCACCCATCTACCACTTGCACTGCATACATCACCCCCTATCATCATCCTGGTGGCTCCCTCGACTCAGAAAGATATCAACTGACACATTTGGGACATCCACTGAACCAATATCTACATCAATCTGGTAGAAGATGGTTCCTTGGTCAAGTTCCCAGGTTCCCAAATGATGAAGCGAGCCACTTGTTGTGGGTGATGGGAACTTTGCTCACGCATACACACACTTATGGACACACTACGTACTCAGCTGATACCAACAACACCTTGATCAATATTTATCGAGTGGTTATGTTACAGTTACCTAGCTTTCCTTTGACTCTCAGTTCTCCTTTTTTTGTATACATGTGATGAATTGGGGATTGTGAACTGTTTGAGTCGTTAAACTACATCCCTTGGACCCCCACTCTTTCCGAGATAATTTATTATAGTTGTCTCAGCCCATCATGCCATCACCAATTTGGACCAGCAATATGCAAATTAGTCTTGACCCTGCACCAATAGCAATAGTACAGCCTGAACTGCCAGGCCATGTCTTCCGTGAATCAGAACACATTCCTTTTCCTTTTGGAGAAGGGTCAAGACTAATTAAATAATTAATGCCAAAGATAACTGTTCTAGTAAGTGAGGCTTCCTCCTTCTATACGTAGCTTGAATATTTTCTTCCCGACTTAAAACTTATAACTAGTGATGCTTAGAAGACATCTTCCCTTCTTGTTCTTGATTATTCCACACATGTCCCACTAAGGCAGGTTTATTGACAGTTACTTATTTTGCGAAATTCATTTCTAATTAAGAGACCCTTTTGAAACATTCAAACATTGTTCATCTTCCAAATCTAGCCATAAACCAGAACTCTCTTCTACCATATTTGTTAACACCTTTAGTATGCACATTATGCAACTTAAATTTCCTTAGATGACTAAAATAAATGTTATCTCCTCTCTCTTTCTCCCGACCGTTTGTATAAGTTTTCTTTTGCATGTGAATCTGTTTTCTTTTATTCATTCAGTTACAATCAGCATGGCTTAATTTCGGTGGTGGACAGTTCATATCTTATCAACACAAAAGTGAATAATTAGTGCATTTTTTGATTCACTTAAGTCTGAATCCATTCTATTTGCCAATTCGATCTGTACCGTACCTTGACAGTTTCATCGGTACCGATCCTTTTTAGCATTATATTAATATATTCTGTTCAGTCACTACTTTGTGGATTGTACTGTGTAGTCTAAATGCAACCAATGCCATATGAGCACAAAAATGCTTCAATCTCCAAAGAAATTACATATATCCCACTACAGAGGGCACAACCACATTAATCTCATGTACACAGAAGATCCCAGTGCTCTGCCTGCAATTGGGAAAGAAAAAACAGCAAATAGGACCCATTGCAGTCATATTGTACATTACCTAAGTAGACCCCTTCCTTTATTCTGGCCAAGGATTCCCATGCCAACGTTAAAGAATTTAACTCCCTCATTCCCCTCCCCCACCTTCGTGTCAAAACCTTGTACCTCTGCAAAATTAGATTATGTATGCGCATTCTAGATATCCCAATATTTCAGTTTATGTTTTTAGCCATGTTGTAAACCAGCTTGGCTGCTGTTCAGCATAGCTAAAGGGTTAGTAGGGTAAAGGAGAGTGGAGTGTCATAAACTAGAGTGTTATGGAGTGGCGTAGAGTGATGTAGATTAGTGATGAGTGGCATGGAGTAGCGTGGAGTGGTATAAAGTGTTGTGTAGGGAGTACAGAGTCAGAGATAAAGGGCATAGAGTGGATTAGAGTTGAGTGGCATATAATGGAGTACAGTGCCAGAGCGGAGTAGAGTGTTGTAGAGTGGAGTGGCGTTGAGCAGAGTGGAGTGGCGTAGAGGGTGTTGTGTACAGTGGAGTAGAGTGTTGTAGGGTAACGTAGAGCAAAGTAGATTGTTGTAGAATGGAGTAGTGTAGGAGAGTGGAGCAGAGTGTTGTAGAGCGACGTGGAATGGACTGGCATGGCGTGCATAGAGTGGAGCGGCAGAGAGTGGAGCAATGGAGTGCAGTAGTGTGTCGTAGAATATAGTGGAGTATGGTGGCATGGAATGGCATTGAGAAAGTTGGGTCGAGCCTAGTAGAGTGGAGTAGTGTCAGAGTGGAGTAGAGTTTAACGTAGTAAAGAGTCAGAGTGGAGTATCATAGAGTGGAGTGTCGTAGAGTAGACAATACTGAAGTGGTGTATAGTACAGTGGTGCAGAGTAGATTAGCATAGAGTGCACTGGCTTTGAGTAAAGTGATGTCAGTCAAACAGTCCTTAATTGGTTCAAATGATCAACTGGGCTCAACAGATCGAATTGGTGATTTGTTTTCTAATTTGGTTACCTTGAAGAGTGCAGGTGTGCATAGTAGAGTGGGGTAGAGTGCACTGGCATAGAGTAAGGTGGTACAGAATAGAATAGAGGCGCGCATAGTGAAGTGGTGAAGAGTTCAGTGCTGCACATTAAATTAAAGTGGCGTAGAGTGGATTGGCGTAGAGTGTACTGGCATACAGTGCAGTGGTGTAGAATGAATTGGCGCAGAGTGCATTAGAGCGAAGTAGAGTGGTGCAGAGTAGAATGCAGCGGTGTAGAGTAGTGTGGTACAGAGTTCTGTGGCAGAGAGTGCAGTGTTGCAGAGTGGAGTGACGTAGAATGCATTGGTGTAGAGTGCAGTGTCACAGAGTGGTGCGGAGTAAAATGACAGAATGCAAAGGTGTAGAGTGGCGTACAGTGCAGTGGCTTAGAGCAGAGTTTTGCAGAGTATAGTGGTGCACAGTGTAGTGGTGCAGAGTAGATCGGCATCAAGTGTAGTAGCATTGAGTGTATTGGATTTGAGTGTACTGGCTTTCAGTGCATTGTCATAGAGTGCAGCGGCATAGAGTGCAGCAGTGAAGGGTAGATTGTAGTGGCATGGAGTGGCGCAGTGTGGAATTGAGTAGCAGAAAGTCGACTGTTTCAAAGTAGAGTGAAGTGTTGTAGAGTGCAGTGTCATGCAGTGCAGTGGTGCAGAGATAGAGTGGATTGGCGTAGAGTGTAGTGGCGAAAAGAGTGCAGCGGTGCATAGTAGATCAGTTTGGGATAGAGTGCATTGGCACAGAGTAGAGTGGTGTAAAGTAGAAGGCCAATGAGTGAAGTGGCTTGAAGTGGAGTGGTGCAGAGTGCAGTGTGGAGTGGTGAGACACAGTGCGGTGCGGTGCAGAGTAGAGTGCAGTGGTGCAGAGTAAAGCGGAGTATGCATGGTGTGGCAGCGCACTGTCATTACAGATAACACATCTTCAATTGAAATGACCATTCCATTCGCGCAAGAATACAGTTTTATTGATGAGTGTATACAGGACAAACAATAATGTGTGGAAATGTCATCACCTACTGTACTGATCTGTTTTGGTCGTATTAAATTATTTGTTTCCACCACACTTAAGAATTACAAAAATTGTGCTTCATTTGTGCTTTCCATATTCCAAAATATCGGCACAGTTCATTTACAGACATTTATATTTTGTTTTGTGTTAGGAAAAAAAATTGTAAAGCACACCCTGCGTACCCAGCTAGGAAAAAATAACATCCTACAGTCTTTCTTTCTCACATGGTTAGCTAGCAGGACTCCAGCATAAATGCTCTCATTTAGAAGTCGGAGAAAGACAAGTAAACACCAAACTCTCTGGAGGACAGAGTCTGACTTTTGACCTCTGTCCTTGAATGCACCACAGATGTGCCTACATAACAAGATTTAAAGTTCTGCTTACAGAAATTCTGTACTGTTGGAAATAAACAATAAATAGGGTTTGGGCAAGGGAAGGGACAAACTCAAGCTGGACAACCTAAAACACATGAAGCCAGCAAATAGAAAGTAAGCAAAGGTAAGTTACAAACCACAAATTCAATGGTAGTAACTAGCAGAATGCATTCCCATGGAAACTTTCCAATTGTCCCCAAGATGTCATTAGCAAACCAAACAGCTGCGCTTTCTGGTAGGCTTTGACCTAAAAATAGTACCTTCAGGAGCATGCAGCCACTGGAAGGAGTCTGGTCGCAGACAGGAAGCTGTACTTGGTCCATGCTCCACGGCACGGACAAACGGTTGAGCATCAGAAAAGAGGAGAGGAGGAGGGTCTGATCAATTAGAAGCAAGGAAACGAGAGTGTAGTTGAGCCATCCAATGGTAAGTAATAGGTGGGCTCTACACCAGTTTTAGGCTTTTTTTATTTTTATAAGAGATTTTGCAAGCACGGTGCAAGAGCTGTGCAGGGGAAACTTAAAATATACATATTGCAGCTCATCTGTGCTTTTGTGGCAATTCCTGCTGCAGCTGGGGTTACCTGTTTGCTATAAATCAATGATTATTCATTTGTGAGGAATTCCGCGACTGAGGATCAAGGATTACTCTTCTATTGGTGGTTCTGCTACTGAGGATCAAGGATTATTCCTCTGTTAATCACTCAGCTACAAAGGATCAATGATTAACGCTCAGTTAGGAAATCTGGTAAATTTCACACACTGACATATTTAAAACATTAACATATCCTACATAAGCAGACAGAACACATCATACTGGACTGTTCACTCCCTATCAAATAAAAAATAGTCCCAACAGAAGAAAGTAAGGAGTGACGAAAGCACAACCGAGTGCTCCGTCTTCCATCAGCACTAACTTATTTTATATCCAGAACAGTGACATTATAAGTGATACGGCAGACACAAAAGCTCATCTTGAGTAAGGCTTTATAATTGAAAAAAGGCATTTTTGAGCGGTGTCATGTGCTGGCTAAAACAAAGGAGGTATTAGCGTAAACCTACTTCTGGTGCAAGACTAAAATAAAGTTTTAACACCATGGCCAAAATGGCATTTTTTCATCCTCATAGCAAGGGGTTCATCTCTGCGGTCTTTTGATATACTTGAATGACTTCTGGTTAAGTACCCAAAATGAGCTGCATACTATCGCCTAAATGTGGCCTCAAACATGCTAAAAACACGTTTTAAAATTATTACTACGAGGAATGAGGATTACCTATTCACTCCTGAAGGAAACACGTTACTTCTAAGTTACAAACAGAAGGCAGCAAATTACATTTTTTCTAAATCTTACCCGTTGCCGGTTGCAGCTCTGATTGTAACGGTTCAGGGATTAAGTTTGCACTTTATTTTGAAAACGTTTTATTAGGTACACTTTATTTCGAAAGACACTGTTGTTTTATATAAGTGTTTAGGGTGACTTGGACTTTCAAACAACCTAAACATAAAAAAAATGTGTAGCTATATTTTTTTAAATACATTTTTAAAAAAAAGCATTTGTTTGTCAACTAAGTTGTTCTTCATAAGCACACCACGTCCCCACGAATGCATACTCGTAGTCTGTGTGCATTCCATATTCCCTCTAACATGCACTGCCTACAGAGATTTCGACGTCTTTTTACGCATTCTACAGTTTTATCTTGTACAACATGCCACAAGCTGAACTTTTATCTGATTCGCTTGTTTAGAATTTGATACGGTTCAATGAAATTCTATTACTCATCAAAATTTCTACACTGATACCGAACCGCATGCGGCTATTATTTTCAGTAAAACATATCCACTTAATGTGACGTAATGACATTTATACAATGCACAAACAAAGAGACAACCTGTAGGTACTGGTTTGCAGGCGGGGAGTAGACTTTCGATTAGTAAAGTATGAAACCGAGTACAATTATTATTCCAGAATGGCTTATTGTCGGATGGCATTTAGTTACGTACTCCAAAACTATTGTTTATTTAGCGTGAATATGACGTGTGGGCATTACAGTGCTTTGCAATGAGGAATTTAAAGCTATAACCCTGCAATAAGGCAATCGCATAGAAAAAAATAGCACGACGACAGCAAAAGGAAGGCAAACGAATAGAGAAGCTTTATACATCATGAGCACCAAAGAGACTGGGGAGAGTATCCAGGTGGGTTAGGTAAAGAAATGCACAACCGTAAAAGGAGATGAGGAGCATGAAGAGGAGAAAAGAAGGAGAGGAGTAAACAACATGTGGACAAAGACTGGAAATCTAGGAAGGAGGGTAGTAGAATGAGCGAAATGGGTCTATTAAAGTTAAAACGGGATATGTCTTTGATAGAGAAAAATGGGCATCTCTGTCTTGAAGAGCCCACCGAGAGAGTTGTGAAAACGCTAAGTGAGAGAGAGTTTTTTTACTCAGGAATGTGCCCTTGTATGAGCTTTTTTAAAGCCAGGGCCCTCTAGGAGCAGGGCTCCAGTATTATGCCAAGATACTTTTAGGTAAGAGAAGGGCATCTGTGGGACCTTTTGAGCAATACAAGCCACCTCAGAGTGTTCTCGGCTTCCAAGGGAAGCCATGTAAGTGTTAAAAGCACAGTAGAAATATATTTAGATTTTTTAGTCCAGATAACGAATCCAGCGTAATACTGCAGAAGGCTGGTCGTATTTTGGGAAGGGGAGTTGGAAGAGTGCTCTGATCTGATCTTGTCAGAACAAAATATTGGCAAGAGGTTTGAGGCCCTATGCTGGAATAGACACAAAAATCCTCCCAAAGTTGTCTTAGCTGACTGCACAGTTTTGGTCTACATAATGATTTGTCTCTTCTATCCAGGATGAAGCTATGGACTTAGCACCAATGGTGATTGGGAGTTTCCAGTCAAGAGCACCATAGGATTCAAGCCAAGAATGGACTGGTGAGGCCGAGTGAGAAAATGAGAGGAGGAGAAACGCAGTTTTTAAAGGATTAGGTTAGAAGTGGTGCAAAATTAGCCAGTCTTTCACCATTTGCATTGTTAGGCAAGGAGAAGTGCCTGGGAGAGTTATCTTTAGATAGACCTGGATAGGATCCCAATACTGATAATTTAGGATCTCTGAGCTTATGAGTAAGAAATCAACTGGGTTCTGTACAAAGACTAAAAAGCGAAAGGACCAGCATGGACCCTTCACCCTACTCCCGCATTAAGGTAACCAAATTAGAAAACAAACCGCCAATTTAATCTGTTGAGCCCGGTTGATCACAGGAACCAATTAAGGACTGTTAGATCGATATCCTTGGTGTGGTCTTTCCCCCAACTTTTTCCATTATCCCCTCCTGTTTGCTGGATTCCGTTTTTGTTGTAGGCACTTTGCCACTTCTAACCAGTGCTAAAGTGATTGGGCTCTCACCAGTGACAGCTCCTCCGCTATGGCGTAGGAGCGTCACCCCACTGCTTTCAAGCAGTGCGAGAAGAGGAAACATAACATGATGATAACTTCAAGTTATTATAATGTTATGTTTACTTTGCGGGCGGGAGGGTGGGTTGCTCTGCTCACTGAGCAGGGCAGGGACGGAGTAGTTTGCCCACTCAAGTGCGCAATGACTGTTTGGTCGGCCCTCTCGGGCAGCTCAAAGCAGTCATGCGCACTTTCCTGTTCTCCATCCAGGCTGCATTACAGCCTGCATGAAGAACATGCCCATCCCTCCAGCCGCTGGCTGAACGCCGTGTGATTGCAATTGGCTTAGGGGAGGGAGCCTGGCTGCCCACTTCCTGTTCCTGGAAGCACAGGATGACGCGGGACCAGGTCTTTTTTTTTTTAATTACTAAACACCTGCGCGACACACCCCACGTGCGACACCCCCCTGTGTGCAACACCCCCCCTTCCCTGTGTGTGACACACCACCTCCGAGTGCACGACACCCCCCTCTGCACGAACACCCATGCGTGCCCCCCCACCCTTGCGCGACACCCCCCCGCCCTTGCGCGACACCCCCCCCGCCCTTGCGCGACACCCCCCCCGCCCTTGCGCGACACCCCCCCCGCCCTTGCGCGACACCCCCGCCCTTGCGCGACACCCCCCCTGCCCTTGCGCGACACACACCCCGCCTTTGCACCATGCCGGCTGCCCCTGCCTCTCACTTTTAAACATGCTCAAATTTGCTAACACTCAATTGACCCATTTCATCTACTCATAATTCCCTAGTGATGTGGTATACTACCTGTACCAGTTGACTGTAAATTAAATGCTACTAGTGGGTCTGCAACACTTAATATGCCACCCACTAAAGTAGGCCTTTAAACATTTCTCAGGCCTTCCATTACAGCAAGTGTGCCGTCTTAAACTGCCAATTCAACCTGCCAAAATAACCCTTTTGTCAGGCCTAATACATAAAAGCCAAAGGCAGGGCCAAAACATAGGATAACATTGGGTTACCTTACAATATTTCACATGTGCCATTTGTCCCTCTTGCTCCGGTATTTAACACTTCGGCCACACTCCTAAACACTAGGTCAGCGGTCAACCATCAGTACGAGCTATTCGATTACATCGATACCCATGAACCAGATCTCTTATTCTTAACAGAGACCTGGACAAGGCTGACTCCCTGCCCAATGTGTTAGCCGCATTGCCCCCTTCACATTCCGCCATTCGAGCGGACCGCTTAGAGGGCAAGCGGGGCGGTGGAGTGGCCTTAATAGCTCGGACTGATTTCAGCTTTCAGATTCTCCCCTCCCCTTCTATTCCTGACGTAGACTACCTTGTAGCCCGTTCGACTTTTCATCAGGTACCCCTCACATTTGTTCTAATTTATCGCCCCCCCCCCAACCAACTCCCTTTTTTCTCTCAAGCATTCAGGCCCTCCTGGCTACTCTGGTGATTAACAACTCATCAGTACTAGTCTTAGGGGATCTTAATTTTTGGCCTAATGACCCTGCTGAGAGTCCTCAATCTAAAGAGTTCACCGACCTCATGATCAGTTTGAATTTCTCATCGCTTATTCACAGTTCCACTCACATACACGGCCACACGCTGGATCAAATCTGGGCATTGAATGTTCCGTCCACATCCCCTACAATATTCCCGTGCTCCTGGTCAGATCATTCCATTATTACCTTTTCCCTTGCTCTGGCCCCGATGGCCAAGCCCCAGCTTCCCAAGAACACCTGGGTCAGGAAATGGGGCAAAACTGACATGCCTTCTCTCTGCTCGACCTTGGCCAAAACTAGTCCTGACCTTTCAGGCCTTGCAGCTACTTCCCAGCTGGCCGCTATTAACAACTGGCTGACCCTGGCGGGTGATGAATTCGCCCCCCCTGAGGCGGCTCACAGTCAAGTGGGCCCATGCAGCCAATCGGTGGTTTACTCTAGATCTAAAAGGAACGAAATTAGCTGCAAGGAGAGCCGAGCGAGCTTGGAGAAGAACCTACAGCCCCGCGCTAAAGACAATTTATCTGTCTGTTTTACAAACCTATAAAAAGAGCATTCTTGAGGCCAAAACAGAGTTCTATACGAGCAGGATAATGGCAGCAGAGTCCCACTCGAAGGAAATCTTCTCTACGGTCCACGAACTGGCATCATCCAGCAGAGCTACGGCCACTATTCCCCCTTCCCAGTCCCTCTGTAACTCGCTCAACGAGTTTTTCATTGACAAAGTTGCCAATATTAAACTCAACATCTCCCCGCCCTCCCCTACATTTGTCAATCCCTCTCCACCTCTTACGGCCCTTAAATTGAATACCATTCCGTTGCTAACCAATGACACACTTCCCCCGCTGCTTCATCGGGTTAAATCGGGTTCCCCCCTGGATTTTGCCCCAGCCCATATCCTCAGGGAAATCTATCTAGCTTGCCCCACCCCACCCCTGACTCTTCTTAACGACTCGCTTAGAAAAGGCATTGTCCCCAGCTCACACAAATCAGCGGTTGTCATTCCTATTATAAAAAAACCTGACGCCGACTCATCCTCCCCCTCCAACTACCGCCCTATTTCCCTTCTGCCCTACCTAGCAAAAGTTCTTGAAACTCACGTCACGACTACCCTGAGTACCCACGTAGAGGCTAACCATTGCCACTCCCCTTGTCAAGCCGGCTTTCGCCCCCTGCACTCCACGGAGAAGGTAGTGATCTCAGTAATGGACGAGCTGCGTGAAGGTATTGACATCAACCTTCCGCAAGCCCTGATCCTTCTGGACCTGTCCGCCGCCTTCGACACGGTGGACCACTCTATCCTCCTTAACCGTGTCAGGGCGGCGGGCATAGAGGGCTTGGCCTTCTCATGGCTTGAGTCCTTCCTGGCCGGGAGAGCTCAAGCTGTCCATCTGGCTGGCTTCACTGCGGCCTCCCGTAAGGTGGAGTGCGGGGTCCCTCAGGGCTCATCACTTTCCCCTCTTCTATTTAATTTATACATTTACCCCCTTATTTTTAGGTTACAACAGCTGGAGGTCACGGTGTTTAATTACGCCGATGACCTCCAGCTAATCTTCAACCTTTCCCACTCATCTTCATCCGCCCAAAATGTCCAGACAGTCATGACGTTCATTCAGGATTGGATGAACTGCAACCACCTCAAACTCAACCCGGACAAGACCGAGCTGGTCTTGACCGGAGGTGGTTGCAGTCCGTGGTCTCCCTCCTGTTGGCCCCTGTCACTTGGTGCCCCCCCACTCCCCGTACCTAAAGTTAAAACTCTTGGGATTTTCCTGAACTCACAACTTTCTGTTCATTCACAAGTTGGTTCAGTGGTCTCTTCTTGTTTTTTTTCCCTTAGAATAATTAGGAAAGTCTCCCGCTTCTTTTCTCCCTCTGCTTTAAAAATTATTGTGCTGGCCATGGTATTATCGCGTATCGATTATGGCAACATAATCTATAATGGGGCTCCTGCCTATGCGATCCACCGCTTGCAGTTGGTACAGAACCAGGCTGCTCGCCTGATCCATGGCCTACCTAAATACCATCGGGCCACTCCACTGGTCAAAGCACTACACTGGCTTCCGGTGAGAGAGCGCGCCCTTTTCAAACTTGGCTGCCTCACTTTTCAGGCTAGGTCGGGTACTGCCCCCGAGTTCATATGCTCAGCTATTAAGCCCTACCTTCCGGGCAGAGAACTTCGCTCCACTCATATGGCTCTTTTAGCTACCCCCCGTTTTAAGAAACAGAAGTCTGGTGGAGCGAAGTTCGCTGTTCTTGCTCCAGTCTTCTGGAATTCCCTTCCTGCTGCCCTTCGCACATCGCCTTCCTATTTACAGTTTCGTAAGGATCTCAAAACCTTCCTATTTGTGCGAGCTTACACTGCCTAGCCCTTCCAGCTGCTGCCGTCCACTGCATCACACATAGCGCCATGAAACCGCTTGGTAAAAGAGCGCTCAATAAATGTTTTTAAATTCAAATTCAAATTAAATGTGCTAACTTTTGATTGGGAACAGATAAAATGTCATGTTTGGTCTCCAATGAATTGTACTTTAAAGTTCTTTTTGATGGCAAAGTTGGATTTTAAGTCACAATTCTGAAAATGCCATTTTTAGAAAGTTTGCATGTTCTTGTACTAACCATTTGGTGCCTGCAGCCTGAGTCCTATGACTGTAAAACAGCTTAACTGTTGGCCTTTGTGTATTCCACCCAGACAGTGAGGTGAAGGAGATCCAGGTGGGCGATCCTGTTATAATTGGGTGGTGCTGCGGAGCTGTTCCCTGTCCCACGTACATTTCAAAGGGCTGCCTCCAGCACACCCACATAGGAACTTGACCCCAGTCCTTTTTCACCCAAGATCACTTGGACCCTAGCCAAGGGAAGCAAAAAACCTTTCTAGAGCAAGATGTGAAGGAAGCCTAGGTGCTTCCCCCACTTCAAAAGCTTGCCCCATGTATAAATATTGAGCCCTTACCAACTCTCCAGTACATTCCTACACCTGCAGACATTACAAAAGAAGGACTGCTTTGTTCCCCAGAGGACTACTCAGGCCTACTCTGCTCCTGAGGCGTGCCTTGTTCCCGAGGACTGCCCTGTTGATTGAGGCTTACCTTTTACCTCAGAGGACTGCAATGCTGCTACCAGAGGACTGCCCTATTGCTTGAGGCTTGCATTGTTCCCCAGAGGACTGCCCTGCTGCTTGAGGCATGCCTTGTCCCCCAGAGACCTGCCCTGACATTGAAAGAATGGTCCTTGTAAGAAACTGGGTTTATTGGTTGAGGGGGGTGAAAACCGTACTCAAGCAACAACCACAATGCTTGTCAGGGTGAACCACAAAAGTCACCAAATTAACCTATTCTAGCCCCTCTGGTATCTAAGCACAAAAGCAGTCAGTCTTAACTTTGAGTCACTGTGTTAAGTATTTATGCAACACACAAATAATAATAAAGTGAAAACACAACACAAGAAAAATCCCAAAACAACTTCGAACAATAGAGTAAAGTTTAATAAATAAAATGAGATCAAGGCGACAAAATCCAATCAGCAGACCCGGAGATATTGAACTTCAAAGTTTTAGGTAAGTATAGTGCCTAAAAGCACAAACACCATTCATGTTCATCTGGTCGTGCTAGACCGAGGAAGGTCACAAGTTCAGGCCGACCGCAGTGGATTGTGAGCTTGATACAGAGATATCTCCTTTCTTCATAGAGGAATGCGCTCGTTTCCGAGTCAAGGGTCCAGGGGGTCTCATCACTTGGGGCACAGGGACTTACTCTAGCAGAGGCAAACAAGACTCAGGCAGGTCCAGTTGTAACAGGTCAGCAGGGCAGCTGATGGGGCCCTTCAGAGCTTGTTGTGTCCCTGTAGCTCAGAACAAGATGTTATCCACTTGACCCTTGGAGTCTCTCAGTGTAGCCTGGGTTGAAGGGAGTTCTGGTCAGGGAGCAGGGCAGGCCTCAATCAGCCTGCATACTTCAAGAATCCCAGCCAATGAAGATCTAAAAGGATTAGGAGATGGGTGTTGACAGAATGAAGAACGTGGAGCACTTTTACTAATAACTGGAGAAAGGCAGTTTACATGGTGCAGCCCGGTCTGATCCCAGATAAACTCAAAAATAATATTATGCAAACTGTGTTGTGCATGTTGCATTACAAAACAAATGTAAAGAATGTTTGCTACAGCACATCTGAGACATGGTAAAACATGTTGCGATCCTTTGGATCCATAGATGATTTCTTCAACAGAGAAGAGACGTAACCAATTTTTATGCACTCAAGGAGCACTTCACATGTAACAGAAAGGGTCAATAACTTTATTTCTGGTTTTTAATAGCTCATTTTCCAATAGAGGATGAAGTTAAGTCATTTCATCTTTGCTTTAATAATGATATTTGAGTCCTTTTTGAGACTGAGAAGGGCAGGAGTGAAAGATCAAAGGGGTTGATTTTCTGATCAAAGAAGTTGGCAAACTCTTCGGATTTGGCGGTGGGATCTTCAAATCTAAAAGTGTGAGGAGAATTTCTCACAGCTTTGAATATGTCAATGATCTGTTTCGGGGAGTTCTTGGTGCTACCAATAAAGGATTTGGTCTTGGACTTGAAATATTTTCCTTGTTGCATCTTCTGCCCACCCTAAGGGTTTGTACCTGAGAAAGGGAGGGCGACTGTTTCCCTATTTTCTTAAGGATTTTTTTTCTATAAAGAGATAATTGGAAAACCAAGGCGCAGAATCTTGTTTTTTTTTCCTTTTTCATTCAAAAGGGGCTAGATCATCCAGAACCTAAAACAGTGAAGGGTCAAGCGATAAAATCAAGTTCTATTTTGCTACTATGAAGCTGATGTCAGAACTTTTAGATGCTCGAAAGCTTTAGAAAGTATTGTGTAAAATTTAAACGGAGAGAAAGCAGGAGAAAAATATTGGGTTTGCTGTTGCTATGATCCCCCCAGTGAAGGTAGGATAATTGAATTAGTTCATTTGTCTTGTGTTTCATGCAATCTTTCACAAAGGTTGGGCTGCCCCAGGAGGGTGATAGATTACATTAAGTCTAATGGGAGAGAAATACTCAGATTTCATTTCCATGATTTAACATTCCAAGGAATAGTAAGTATCAATTGCTAACTTCCTGCACTGAATTCTTGTATATTACTTCAACCCCTCCACCAGGTCTGCACTCACGAACATGACATAAAATGGAGTGATCATGAGGGAAAAGAAGATCCATGATTTTATGAGAAGTTTCATTAAAGCAAGTGTCACTAAGAACAAATAGGTGAAGATTAAAATGGTCACACGAGGTCAGTAATTTACAGCCTTACTTCGGATCAATATAGCAAGCAACGTAGAATGGAGTTCACTGTTTTAACGAAGGGAGTTGCATGTGGTTCTACTTGGATCTGATTGAGGATACTGTGATTGACTTTCTTTGGGAAATGGAGTTTCTACAGAGGCTTGTATTCTTTAACAAATGAAATGGATATATTGGACATAGGCCTAACGGAAGATGAGATTGCCTTTGTATTGGGATCAGCAGTAGCCAACATCCAGGAAGGAGACTAGAGGGCATAGCCTTTGAGAGTTGCCTGCATATCCGCAATAGGGAGGGAGGGGCGTGACTTTTAGGGGAGAGGATTGGGGCACTTCTCGAAAGAGTCAAATACAGGTTTAAAGCCGAATTAAAAAAATTGAGTCATCAAATTACTTAAGTGGTCAAGAGAGGTCTCCCAAACAGGAGAGGATGAGACGTGCTCTGAGCCATACTGGATGCCTTTTGATACATCTGAGATGGGAATGTGGAAGATCACAAGTTTGCCAAGATTAACACATTTCCAGTGGTGCTACAAATTGACTCATTTATATTCACTGATAAGGAGGACTGGGTTAAGTTTTCTATTTAAGGTAAGAGCATCTGCTCTAGATTCTTCTGTCAGGTTCAGCTTGTCCAAAGCACATCCTGATATCAAGGTTATGACGGAGGAGTCTCTAGAGGGAAAGAGAGGGCACATGTCAGAAGGGGGATGGAAAAAGCATGGAGAAGGAATGTTTAGGGGTGCATTAGAGGAAAGGAAGGCTTATGAGATATGTTGGAAGAAGGAGTAGCAGGATACAAATAAAGGCTTATAGACGATAACAGAAGAGACAGGGTGTGGGTTGACAACAGAAACAATTAACAGTGTGGAGTCGACGTGTGTTCCCTAAGGAGGAGGCGGGAAAGAAAGCAAGTGACATACTGATGGGCTGTACGGAAGCAGGAAGAGGTAGATGAAGCAGTGAAGCAGGTGAGATAGGAGAGGAGACCACAGGGTAATCAGGACATGAGGGCTGAGGTAAAAGAGTCAAACTGAGTTTGCAGTTTTTATACTGCTTTAAAGACTGCTATCAAAATGTTGTTAATGTTATCTTGAACATTAAAATCTGTTTATAACTTGAATTTCTTTCAGTTGCATCGGGTGAGTTGTTCTCCATATATGAACATTGCAGTTTGGGAATAGAAAACTCCAAAGGAGAGAGTCCAGGGTACCCAGCTGACGGCCATCTAACTGGGAGTTTCAAAGGGTGTGGAAAAAGAGATGTTGGCCAGCAAACCGCGGAGACCTGGGAGGAAGTAAGGGACATACTTTGATACAGATGTAAAAAATAAAACTGTTTGAGGCATTTAAAAAAAAATATGAATATGTAGGCTTTGTTCTGAACAGAAAAATGTTGATGTCTATTCAGAACCAAAGACAATTTTCCAAAATGACTTCTCTGAATGTTTTAATTAAAGGACTATTCACTCAGTGCATCATCTTCATCAGCAGTTATATGCCAAATTAAACTACACAACTGGTTTCAGAACATACCCGTTAATTATAACTGTATGAATTTGCTTCTGGAAAAATAGCGGTCGGACACTGGCCAAACCTGGCAGGCTCAATCCTAAAGGTCCTCTATCATCAGCTCACACATATTTAAGTCTAATGTATGGCTCTAGGAATTCAAGACTCCATTAGCACTTCTTGACTCACTTACCAGGAACTTCCTGCAGGTCACAAGATGTCTTGCATCATATTACCCTGCACACGGAGACAATGGAGTCCAATTTTGTTTTAAGGCTCTACTCCTTGAGAAACTTGCAAACTCAAATGACGTAGGAATCATGTCAACAGATAATCACTTTCAAATTTACAAATGGAGCACTGTAATATTTTAATGAATAGAGACTAAATCAGAAGATGCTACTCCAAAGACTTCGAGTTGTAAAAATCTTATGATTTCTAGGGCAACGTTCCCAATAGTTTGCCGTTTCTATGTCGCTCAAGTGAGCTAACTCGGTAAAACCTTTTGTGTACAATGTGAAGAACGCCCCTCTTTCACAAACACAAACCAAAGAAGAATCAAAATTAAGATCGGTTTTGCACATTTGCAAGACCTAATAGATTTTGAATAACAACAGCAATCAATTTCACCTGCTAGAATGTGCAATCAAATATAAGTTAATTGCGTATAGTCTTGTGAAGAAAGTGGGCCTACACAGATGTCTTTTTAGGAGGTGGGGATCTAGGTCTTCAAAATCTGCTGATGGTGTTGTGAGCAGTCATTCTTTGTATAGGGTGATCAGACCACAATGCTATAATACAGCATCATGGTGTCAACTCTGTAGAAATCTTTGTGCAACATTGCTGGCTAATAAGCAAAACAGGGCTGAATGCTCTGGTAATGTGCATTTTCTTTTTAAGGGACACATTGAGAGCAAAAACTTTTTCATATTTGGATATCAACAGCAAGGATCTCTTCAAAAGAACCACATTCTGGGTTTGGCAGTGGCAGACAATTCATGGGTCTCATTAGATGAAAGATCATATTCAGACCCTCGTGTTCTGAAAAGCCCCCTGAAGCTAACAAAACATGTACAGTAGAATCAATTGTCACAGCGTAAATGTTCCATGTCTAGCGAAACAAGAAAGAGCAAACTGACGCTTCCTTTGACCATTTTTAGTTATCGATATACATCTTGTTTGTACAATTAACAGTGGTATTATACATTTTTAGGTCTCGCCTACGCAGCACGCAAGTGCTGCATTGAAGTGACCTCTTGGAATCACTCCCGACTTTTTAGGAAACTCGTGCATGTTCTGCACTGTTTCCAATGAGCACTCGTGCATGTATGGCGTTTTCCTTGCGGGAGCGAGCAGCGGCGCCATCTGTTTGTAATTATCGCGCTCGCCACCGCAAGGTAAACGCTGTACATGGACTGAGCCTCGAAGCCGCGCCCCCGTTCCCGAAGCGTGGCGTTGCCGGCCCCTTCCTAACTTCCTAAAGTTTGTTTTTGTTACTACAATGAAATAAACGGGTCCCCTAGCATCATAAAAAAAAATAAACATTCCAGACTGTGCCAGCCGTAGCGATTGTACATGCTTCTCGCATTTGTTACTGATCGCCAACTACAATGAAAGGGAGAAGAAGGTGTATTGTATAAACACATTTTAACTCGAGCTCCTTGAAGATGCAACGCTTCTGCACCCGCTGGTCCCTTAGTCCCTAATCCATCCATCCACCTGCCCAATCGTTAATCCACCCACCCACCCACCCAACCATCAATTCGTCTGTCCATCCTCTTGTCTTTTCAACCCCTACCTACCTGTCCACCGCCTAGTTCTTTCTCTTGTTTTCTCTTGCCTCCTTTGTCTTTACATTTTGTCTTTTCTCCCCATCTCCTCCACACTTCTTCTATATATTACCCATTTCTTCCTCTTTTACTCTGCAACGTTTTCTCACCCCATCCCCTCATTCTCTCGCTGTCTTACTCTCCATCCTGTCCTTTCACCCACTTCATCTCATTCTTCCTCACACAGTTTCTTCCTCCACTGTTCCCTCCTCTCCCACTGCTTTTCATCCTTTCTCCCGGTCTCTGCTTCGCCCGTATAAGTCACCTCACATGCCCTCCTTGCCCCATAGTGCAGGTGTGGTGAGACGCACTGAGGGGAGGCTGTGACAGGCCTCTTCGGGTCAGCGCGCACGGCTGACGATATATCACAACGGGTCACGAGAAGAGTAACGCCCCGGCCCCTCCGCGGCTCGGCTGTGCCCTGGACTCTGGTCTCAGCAGCTTCTCATGGAGGTATTAAGGGTTACAGCTCGCGCTAATGGCCGACATGGGCTCGTAATCCCGGTGGCTGCCATTAAAGAGCCCGAGGCGAGGCCGCACTGACAGCTCGGGCTCTGGAAAGTTACCTCCACGGCCTGACCGGTTACAGATGTCTGAGGTGGGTTGTCTGTCTGTGAAGAGTACAGCTTGGCTACTTTATGAGCTCAGTGGCCAGACCTAAACAGTAAAACAAGGCATGAAATAAAACACTTCTGCCAACAGAGACCAGAGAAGAGGCACGAGGTGTTAACACACTCTGCTATTCTCTTGCGATAACACCTGGTGCTGAGCAGCTGCCTCCCAGGATGCTACCCTGTGCTCCTCTCTCTCCCACAACCCCTACGCTCTAGCTTTCTGGCTGTCCTTCTCTTTTGCTCTATCAACCCCCATCCCCTTCCTCTACCCTATCCCTGTCTTTTCACTTTTCACTCATTTTGAGAACATAACATTTATGTTTGTGGAGTCTTGCCTGTGGAGTCTTGCCTGTGAATTCAGCAAGCCTTTGTGTGAACTCTGCAAGATTTAAAATTTTAGCCGCACGCATGCGTGTTTGTACAGTGGTTTACCAAATGCGCTCCAAAAAGTTTACGTGAGGTTGAAAAATACAATGCTGCTACATTTAAAGAAATTGGAATTTCCCTTAATGCACTCATCATTATATATAACATATCCCAAGGCATGCAGCTTTAAACTATTAGGCACATCTTTTTTGATTGATCAGCAATCCCTACTTTTAACCTGTTCAGTACAGTAATATCTGCTGTGGTTTTAAACAGGGGTAAAACAAGACACAAATGTGTATTTTTTAAATGAAATGGTCTAATGTTTTGGCAATGTGCTTTTATGTAAACGTTAATTTGTCTTTTAATTATATTCTTAAACTGGCATTTTTATGTACTTGTGCAACAGCCAGTAATCCACTGCCCATTCAACATGTATATTCTCTCCGCTGCATTCTATGAGTGGCACTTAGGAAACTTAGCCTGTTTGTCCCACGTAGACACTGCCATCGCTCACCTACATACTAAATTTCCCTCATCTCTCTCTCCCACTCCCACTACCCAATCTCATCTCGCAATACCACTGCCCTCTCTCATCCTTCCCACTGCCTAGCTCCTCTCTATACTGCCTAGTCACACATGCTACCTTCCTCTACCTCCTCATGAAGTACACTAGTCCACCGCACGCCTCCCCCCCAGGTGCCCCATCCACTTGTCCCTCTATCTCTCTGTCTCGTACTCTTTCTCACCCATCTCTCTCGCTCTCTCACGCACTATTCGTGCCTCTCTCATATGGTTCACTTCAGGGCTTCAAACACAGTATCTATCCCGTAACTTTTCAAAGTTTCCATCCCTCAAACCCTCGTTCTCCTTCTCTTCTTAGGGTGTCTTTTGTGTATATACAAAACCAACCCTCTTTATGCATCTATGCCCTGCTCTCCCTGTCTTTCTGACAAACATGTCTGCTCCTGTCCCAAGTTCAATAACGCCTTCCTACACAAACTACCTATCCCTATCATATATCCGTTGCCTATTCTCTGCATCTCTCGCCACTATCTATTCACAATGCCACATAATTCCACAACACAAATACACTACACACAATTCCACAACGAACAATTCCACTACAACCCACATAATTCCACTCCACATTCATCCACTACACTAAAACAAAACACATACTTAAAAAACATTATCAGTTAGAACCCCTATAGCTCGAACTCTCACAAAATCACAAATGCAAAACCTATTGCATTGCAAATGCTCGTTTTCTCTTTTAAAAAAAAATATCTTTATTGTAATTTTTTATGTATACAAAAATACAATTACGCATTTGACATATAATATGAAAACGATGCATTGACATTGCTGTTACAGTAGAACACATACCTACTTGCGGGTTACAGCTGTGTATACATTTGTAGCATGCATAACTTCAGAAAGATACAGGCATTTGCTTACTTTATCTCTGTGTGTTTGCTGTCACCTCTATTAGCAAATGACACTCAATTCCCATGGTTGCCTGCATTTGCCTGTTAATGTGATTTTGCGAAGGTATCTTGGGAGTGCGCGTTGTTCAGATGTTCTGTGCCGGAACATTACTAATGTTTGTGCCCATCTGATATCTATGGGCAGTATTAGGATTGTTCGATATTTTTTCTTTTATTAAACTAACCATTAACTGGGAAGAAAGGGAGAAGAAAGAAAAATAATAAAAGAGAAGGAACTGAATAGAAGGAGAAAGAAATAAGAAATTAGAAAACTGGAGACCTTATAAGAATTGCCATCTGGAACTTGCTACAGCTGATTTGGGTTATACTTATATTGTTTATGTGGTATCTGATGTCATACTGTATTGTACGGAGATCGGGAAGGGTGATGTGGAGGCCTTTGGTACTAAACTTCACTTGAGCTGGTTAGTGCTCGCTCGTTTAGCAAAAGGTGATTCACTGGGTGTGGGCGTTGGCATTGTCTCCGGTTGGCTGCGACGGTGTTGCGTGTTCTACATCATCAGGGTGTGTGAGTGTTTTGAGGATGACGTCCCAGGACTGTGCTATTGGGTATTTACGCAGCCCTGCCGTTTCCTCCCTGTAGGAAACCGGGGTCACTAGTCCCTAAGGCGGTAACGTGACACGAGCGGCGGGGCACCCAAAGGCCTGTGTGTAAAGCAACCATACAACACGCACCTCTCATGGAACGGGGAACACACACAATAAGGGACGCCACACGGGATATTTCATGCAAATAATTCAAGTTTATCCAAGCAGTTCAAAATAGATGCAGTTCATGAAACATAGGTGCAAGGCATGAGCGATAAACGCAATTCATTGAGATGTACCTGCAAGTCAAGAGATATACATGCAATTCATGGACTATAAATACAATTCCTGAGATATCAATGCCCTACAGGAGATATACCTGCAAATCAATGATGGGTACATGCCAGCTTCGCTTATTCTGGCGCTGGACTCGCCAGCACCCTATTCACCAACACATTATCTACCAGGATGGTTCCTGAAGGCTCTAGGCCACCCTCGTGTGTCTGACTCCCCTTGGTAGGGCTCGGGGGAACGTAGCGCCACTCCTGGGGCGTGCAGGGACCCAGGGCAGACCTCGCGGGCCCGCCGCTTTACCTGTAGCGCCTCAGTGGCGATTACCGCGTTATACGCGCTAAGCGGTGAATACCTCAGAACGGAGCATCTAGACTAAAGCGCTACTCATAATCAATAGCACTGAACACTTTACAATGGATCATTTGGAATAGAGCGCTACTCGTAATCAATAGCACTGAACACTTCACAACGGATCATTTGAAATAAAGCGCTACTCGTAATCAATAGCACTGAACACTTTACAACGGAACATTTGGAATAAAGCGCTACTCGTAATCAATAGCACTGAGCACTTCACAACGGAGCATTTGGAATAAAGCGCTACTCGTAATCAATAGCACTGAACACTTCACAACGGAGCATTTGTAATAAAGCGCTACTCGCAATCAATAGCACTGAACACTTCACAACGGAGCATTTGGAATAAAGCGCTACTCGCAATCATCGGCAATGCACATTTCAGACCGGAGCAGTCCACGGAGCACATCGAGTCTTACGGAGCGAATCTCTCGTGCTCCGGTGCAGTTCGTGGGGCACCACGCTCCTTAACAGTCACGGGGACAAAGGGGCGAATCCCTCGGCGGGGTCTCTCAGTCGAGGTGACCGGGGGACTCCCACGGAGAGGGAACCCGGGCTCAGGGTGCGGTGTGGCTCCCAGCCAACAGGGCCATTAACGATAATGGGGCAACCCAGTAACCCTCAGAACCTGGGCGTGATAGTATATGCTAAAACAATGGTTGTGTCGGAATTTGAACGAACTAAATTAATAGGTACTGAATACACTTTTTTAATTATCAAGGACGCACACATACCCAAAGAAACAGGACAGAATCCAAGTCACTTGATAGAATGATATTAATTGATGTATCGAGAGCACCAAAAATATTTACAGGGTAAACCAACCAAAAAACACATTCATAGTGAAACAATTGGTGAAACAGTGATACTTTGCACAAACCACATCACATGTAACGAATATGTACAATGGACTATACATAAAAATAATCAACAAACAAGGTCCTATTTACAATACATAAGCCACTTAAGGGTTCAGTTTCCTTGCTGTCTAAGTGGATTTGCATGTGACGCATAGGACATGTAACGTCGACGTTTCGACCCGAGGTAATTGTGCCAATTAATATGCATCAAAGTGGGTCTTCATCAGGACAAACGAGGTTGGGGACCTGTAAACGCAAAGAGTATGGTGTCAGGGCAGTGTGTGCGTTATATGTAAAGGAAATAACTAATTTCCAATTCCGGTCACTTAGCTCACCTGGGGAACCGACTTAGTTATGAGGAAAATGATCCCTGTTGTCTTTAATGCAGATGGCCAACATCAAATGTGAAGATAATATTTAATTCCTGCAAGAAATTAGAGAGGAGGGACTATTGTAAAGACTGGACAGGCTGTGTTTGGAGATAATTAAAACATACCTGTTTGCACGCAAGAAGAACGTACCTCTGAGACGGGGATATTTGATTTGGAAGGGAGAGTGGTGCTGTCTCTACAATCGCCACGTACTGTGAACATAAAGGATAGAGGCGTATCTGAGAAATTGAACAAGGTAATCATCGAGAAACAAGATGCCTTTATATGCATCCTCTAAACATAGAAAGTAGTGTAACTGAGGTAGAGGACAATCAAAGGCCCGTAGCGCTTGAACAAAGTCGGGCCACATTCAGGGCATAATGTATATCCAATGCACAGAGATATAACGTACTGGTTGTGCCGGGCGCGAAAGCCCGACATGGCACAAACATGGTAGAGCTGCATGTTAGTGGCATAAAATTCTAGTCGACCAAATACCCATATACGAGTAAAATCAACTTGGTTAAGGGTATTGCCATATATTATTGCTATAACCTTCCACTGGACCAAGTGCCCATATACGAGGAAGGTGACATTAATATCAGGACGTATTTCATGTTACGGCTACTAATCCACTATATTGAATGTATTGCCGTGTATTATTATTCTACTGCTCCAAACACCCATATGCGAGCAAAGTAACATTCATTATCAGGTAGTATTTCAGTTACGGCTACTAAAGTTCAAGAACGCAAAAGAAGTTCTAGAAAGAGCAGAAAAGGCTACATCCGAATTTAACACCATCACATTGAGTAAGAAACTTGAGAAACTAGCCAAGGACATTAAAGCCTATGATAAAAAGTTAACATACCCCTATACGAGTGACGACTACTACATTCAAGACTCGCAGGGGTACTACACCAATAGGAACAGACAGTATTCCCGGAGATTCGCTACCTTCTCAAACTCTTCCTTCGGGAGTGGTTCAGAAAACGATTCTGAAAGAGCAAGTACTAGTTCGGATACTCGCCCATACACAGAGGCCACTAACTTCCAACCATCTGAGCCATCTTTTCAACAAGGTCCATCTTACCAACCACGCACCAGATACCAAGACAATTTTGGACCAGCCAACTCGGCTTTTTTAGGGGAACCCTCCTGGATAAATCGAGATCAGAATTGGGGGCGACCGCCCCGATGGAATCAAACACGTGGGAACCAACGGGGCAACTCCAGAGTTCGCTTCCAAGCACAAGCACAACAGAATCACGGGGAGATCCGCACCAGACGTCAGACCTATCGGTGGTAATTTCCATACCAGACAACATCTCTAACACGGAAGGCCCAACCGTACATCAGGTTACTACTGTTCCTGGCACGAATACAAAGGACCCTGTATTGAACATCTCGCAATACACTCTGAACAAAGCTGAACACGACATTCTAGCTAGGGGTTTGTCTTTTGTTCCCACCTCCATTCCCAACTCCTTTAACATCAAACTGGAATTGCAACAATTCTTCAGGAAGATTCGCCTAAAATACTTCTTTTGCAAAAAATGACAGCTACAAAAAGAATACAACTGCAACAGAATTCCGTCCGCCCTCTACTTTTACACCGGCTTCATACTTAATGAATGATAAGATTTTGGCGTATGAGAAAGTAGTGATGTTTGAAGTGATGGAAATCCTTAACAACACCAAGTACATCAAGCATAATATCACTAAAGAAGAGAGGTCTGCACTGTCTACATTGAATAACAACAGGTCGATTGTTATCAAGCCTGCAGACAAGGGTGGAGCGGTTGTCGTACAAGACACAGAAGATTATATAAAAGAGATCAACTCCCAACTTAGTTGTCCTGACAGCTACAGAAAGATCGCATATGATCCTACCAGGGAGATTGCGAAGCTCATCCGTGATCTTACAACTTACGGTGTTGAACAGGGATTCCTCGCGGAATCTGAGAGCAAATTCCTCAATAAAACCGATCCAAGGATTCCCACTATATACACCATTCCTAAAGTCCACAAAAACCTATCCAAACCCCCCGGAAGACCTATTGTGTCTGGCTGTGGCTCCATCCTGGAACCCCTGAACCAATATCTCGATAGTTTTTTACAACCATTTGTTTTGGAAACAAGATCTTTCATAAGGGACACCATGCACACCATCCAAATTTTTGAAGGCCAACCATTTGACTGTTCCTTGCAACTGTTTGCAACTCTGGATGTATGCTCACTGTACACCAGCATACCACAAAATGAGGCCATAGAAGTTATGAGTAACGTATTGGATTCACGTCCAAGACCACACTGGGTTCCAACAGACTTCCTTGTAAAACTACTTCACATTGCAATGGAGAAAAACTACTTTATCTTCTACAACGAGTTCTACCTTCAATGTAGAGGAGTAGCCATGGGGGCCGGATTCGCGCCGAGCTTAGCGAATCTTTATATGGATCATTTTGAGGACAGTACCATCTACTCGCCTTTGAATCCTTTCATTGACAACATCACGGCGTGGAAGAGATATATAGACGACGTCCTCATGCTATGGACTGGGACAGAAGACCAACTAATAGCCTTTGCTGCTTGGTTGAACTCACGAAATCAAAACATTCAATTCACCATGTCATACAACAAGGAATCAATACCTTTTTTAGACTTGACTTTGCAAGCGGAAGAGGGTAGTATTCTGATGTCTCTATACAAGAAGCCCACAGACCGCAACACCCTGTTACAATATAATTCTCACCATCCCAGAAACCTAAGGGATAATCTTCCATACGGACAATTTTTAAGGTTGAGACGCAACTGTTCAAGAAGAAGTGACTATTTTAAGGAAACGGACAGTCTCATTGCCAAACTGAGGGAGAGAGGATACCCTAAAGGACTGCTGAATAGATCACGCAAAAGGGCCTGGTATAGGCCTAGAGAAACGCTTCTTGAGGTGCAACCCAAAAACGAAGAAATTGGGAGATTAATTTGTGTTACCACATTCAACACCAGAAGTAATGAGATTAACAAAGTCATTAGGAAATATTGGAATTTGGTGGGTCCGGACATCGGTTATTCAGAAGCCCCTATGTTTGCGTTCAAACGTGCTAAAAACGTTAAGGAGTTTGTAGTATCCTCATACCTGGAACCCCCACCCACACCCAACGTAAGATCTCTGCTACAACTACCACAAATCCAAGGACATCACAAGTGTGGTCACTGCAAGGTCTGTCCAAACACCAAGGTTGGAACCAGTTTCGATCACTTGGGAAAGACTTATTCCCTTAACCACTTTTCAAATTGCAACAGCCAAAATGTGATCTATGCAATTAGATGTCCGTGCAAATTGATATATGTAGGCCAAACCACACAAAAAGTGAAAAATAGGATCCAACAACACCAGAGCAGGATCAAATGTAAATCCCTTGGGGCTCCACTTGTAGAACACTACACGAACACAAGACACACACACCAGGATCTAGAGTGGTGGGTGCTGGAGAAGGTTATACTACACAGAAGGGGCGGTAATATGGGCACTTCTCTTAATTACAAGGAGAGCCGTTGGATCCATCTCCTTGATGCCACCAACAGCGGGCTGAATGAACATGAGGAGACTTACCTACAAATGAGCAAACTCTAAACTCTACTCTTGATCTTTCTGAAGATTCTCTAGTAGATGTATTACGGGGTATATATCCAGTAATTTTATCCTGAGTACGTTTCATTCATGTGTTTCAGCGTCATATATGTGTAGGCTTCCTTACCTTATGCCGGCATTATTGATATGGGATGAGTATTTGGCTTAAATCGAGATATTTACATGTACAATATCTGCAACTTTAGTTCTGTGTAAGGTTTTTCAAAATACCCTTTTGTCATCGTATTATACATATAGGGCTTATTATGCCGTCTGCCATTATTATTGTCATGTGAATTTTGAATCATGTCATTCATAATTTTTGTACTCCTAGTTCGTAACGGATGATATGTTTGAGAAAACTGCAATATGTAAATTTGGAAGCACATCCGCATTCACCGCATCAGTGCATCAAAAACGGATGATATGTTTAAGAAAACTGAAATATGTAAATTCCCATATCTATACAGCCGGTTTTTGGAAGCACATTCGCATTCACCGCATTAATGCATCAAAAACCGTATCGAACAAGTTCACCTGCAGAACACCCATTCTATTCCTTTTTAAATAAACACCGACCCCGTCCGTTCTCAACCATTCCGTGTGAGCCCTCCCTAAAATCCATCCCTGGTTTTCCTCTTTCTGCTGATTCATTCCAGCAGCCGCGCGCCCACGGCTCCCCATTACGTCATATAGTTAGCTCGGGCGTTAGCTCGCTGTCAGTTGCAGCTGAGCCGTTGACGGAACAAGTTGTCCATTCACGGACTTGAAGTAAGTCGGCGTCTCGCCGTAACGCTCACCGCTTGAACTCTAGTAGCCGTAACTGAAATACTACCTGATAATGAATGTTACTTTGCTCGCATATGGGTGTTTGGAGCAGTAGAATAATAATACACGGCAATACATTCAATATAGTGGATTAGTAGCCGTAACATGAAATACGTCCTGATATTAATGTCACCTTCCTCGTATATGGGCACTTGGTCCAGTGGAAGGTTATAGCAATAATATATGGCAATACCCTTAACCAAGTTGATTTTACTCGTATATGGGTATTTGGTCGACTAGAATTTTATGCCACTAACATGCAGCTCTACCATGTTTGTGCCATGTCGGGCTTTCGCGCCCGGCACAACCAGTACGTTATATCTCTGTGCATTGGATATACATTATGCCCTGAATGTGGCCCGACTTTGTTCAAGCGCTACGGGCCTTTGATTGTCCTCTACCTCAGTTACACTACTTTCTATGTTTAGAGGATGCATATAAAGGCATCTTGTTTCTCGATGATTACCTTGTTCAATTTCTCAGATACGCCTCTATCCTTTATGTTCACAGTACGTGGCGATTGTAGAGACAGCACCACTCTCCCTTCCAAATCAAATATCCCCGTCTCAGAGGTACGTTCTTCTCGCGTGCAAACAGGTATGTTTTAATTATCTCCAAACACAGCCTGTCCAGTCTTTACAATAGTCCCTCCTCTCTAATTTCTTGCAGGAATTAAATATTATCTTCACATTTGATGTTGGCCATCTGCATTAAAGACAACAGGAATCATTTTCCTCATAACTAAGTCGGTTCCCCAGGTGAGCTAAGTGACCGGAATTGGAAATTAGTTATTTCCTTTACATATAACGCACACACTGCCCTGACACCATACTCTTTGCGTTTACAGGTCCCCAACCTCGTTTGTCCTGATGAAGACCCACTTTGATGCATATTAATTGGCACAATTACCTCGGGTCGAAACGTCGACGTTATATGTCCTATGCGTCACATGCAAATCCACTTAGACAGCAAGGAAACTGAACCCTTAAGTGGCTTATGTATTGTAAATAGGACCTTGTTTGTTGATTATTTTTATGTATAGTCCATTGTACATATTCGTTACATGTGATGTGGTTTGTGCAAAGTATCACTGTTTCACCAATTGTTTCACTATGAATGTGTTTTTTGGTTGGTTTACCCTGTAAATATTTTTGGTGCTCTCGATACATCAATTAATATCATTCTATCAAGTGACTTGGATTCTGTCCTGTTTCTTTGGGTATGTGTGCGTCCTTGATAATTAAAAAAGTGTATTCAGTACCTATTAATTTAGTTCGTTCAAATTCCGACACAACCATTGTTTTAGCATATATATCCCAGCCAACAGGGGGCGCACCGGGTCCAGACCCAAGCCTCCGGGCTTACCTTGCTCGACGTCGGGAGGCGTCCTCACCGGCTCCACAGTCCGCAGGCGATCCTGTTGCGACGGAGGGGCCGGTCACAGCCTCGCACGCCTTCACCACAGCTGCGACGGCATCGGCGGGGCCCCGGGCTTCTCTTCGGGCCTCGCGACGACGGGGGGCACTCTTCCGGCCTCCGGGCCGCAGCGGTGAGCGCGCTTTAGCCTCCACAACACAAGGGGGCTCAAATTAAGCAGTGGGGCCCGCACTCAACGGAGCACGCTGCCGGGGATCCCAGGCCAGGTCGGGGAGCGCAGGGGTCACAGCGCTAAGACCTGGTTGATCCTCAGCGATTCCACCATCAGCTTGGCATTTAGGGTCAATGTTCAGTCTGGACACGCAGTCTCAGCATTCAGTTCCTACAATAAGTTGCACTAGCAAATCTTGATGGCGCAGATGTATCTGGCGCCCTTAAGGGGTTCTGTTACAGGGGGGTAGGGAGTGAGTTGGCGACTAGGTCCTTCCTGGTCAGGCTGCGCAGAGGTGTCCTGGGTCCTCCTACTGCTGGGCAAGATCAGTGGGTTTCACAGGGTCCCTCCCTCACTTAAGAGGCAGCACCTAAATCCTGTCACTCTCAGAGGCATAAGTCCCTGGCTAGGCCCTACCGCCTACACTCCTGCGTGGATTCTCCAACTCTGCTTCACCCCACTGGCCAACTAACTACAAAAAGTTCCCTCCCTCACTTAAGTAGCCCTAGGTCAGGTGACCTCTAGCCAAGGCGGCAAAAGTAAAAACCACACCTCCCTTCTAGAAGGTTCCAGCACATTCCAGGAGCTTCCCCATTCTACCTATGGGACAAAAAAAAACGGGCTGGTGTTGCAACATTGTTGTGGGGTTCCAGTCAGCTCCTGGCAGCTAGGGTGCTACTATGAAGACCACTCTGCAGTAGCAGGGGCCTGTGGCAGCCATCTTGGGAGAAGGGAGCACCTGCACCTTAACACTGATTGGCAATGAAAAGGCGCCCGGAGACCTTGTCCAACATAAAAATGAGGGTGGAAAAAATGAGGCACGATCAAAAATAGACGGGGAGACCACCCTAGGGCTGACAGGTCCAACACTCCCTATGTAGGATAGTGCTCTCTGCTTGTGCCCATATTGCTAGGGATTTCATCCAACTAATTAACGTTGGGGGATCAGCATGTTTCCATCTCCTGGTAATCAATCTCTTTGCTGTTATGAGGCCCAAATCTCTAAATCTGGAAACAACTTTGTTTTTCTTTGTGCGGGGATAGTTCCCTAGGATACAAATCTCCCAAGTGTAGGCTAGCTGAGATTCGGTAGTGAGTGTCTCCGCAACCGCACTCCAATACAACTGGAGCGAGGTGCAGGACCACAACATGTGTAAGAGGTTGGCGTTAAGTTGGCATCGCGGGGACACAGAAGTATCGATGTTAAAGTATTTATTTTGTCCGGTGAGAGATATGCTCTGTGAATTATATACGTTTGTATGAGTTTAAATTTGGAGCTTCATGGTATGTACGTGGAGCTAGCAAGTATTTGGTCCCATTCCTTATCTGTCCAAGGTAGACCTCTATCTGCAGTCCAGTGTGCACGGAGGATCGACAGCGGTTTTAGCGTGTGTCTTAGTAGAGCTTCTACCAGTTCGTGTATCACATGTGATCCCTCCCCCATAACATGTAGGTATTGTATCAATAGGTGCGTTGGCGGTTCAGTTGTCAAGGTTCGTGTTATGGCGGTGTGGAGGAAAAATTGGCCAGCCGGAATACCACTGTCTGCTGTAAGATTATCAAAGTGTAGAAGGATGCCCTCCACATACAAATCTCCCAACGTTTCTATACCGGCCTCGTGCCAGGTCGTCAGCGCTGCGTCTGTTACGTTGTCTCTGCCTTTGGGTGTTCCCACGAGCGGCAACGTCCGGGCATAAGGAATCGTGTCTTTGGTGAGTTGTAAACTTCTCTGGAAGCATCTGTGGGCTAGTTCTAAATAAATCTGGGACGGACGGGGGTGCTTTGCAATTGGGTGGAATAAGCTGTATAGTTGTGATTGTGTCCACGGCAGTGCCATGGTTGCGGTGTCTGCCAAGTTTTTGCCACTCATCCATTTTGTGGCCCATTGTATTTGGGCTGCTAGGTAATAAAGTTCCATGTTTGGGACTGTCAGTCCACCCTTGTTTGTGGGTGCGTATAATTTCCATAACGCTACTCTAGGTCTTCCTTTGTTCCAGATTAAATCCCGAAATAAACCTTCCAGACTGCGGAGTAATTTAACTGTAACATACACTGGGAGGTTCGAGAAGTAATACAGCAGTCGTGGTAAAACTATCATTTTTATTAGTGTAATGCTGCTCATTAAGTTCAACAGGAGGGTTTTTCAAAACTGTGTTTGCGCTTTCACTGAGGAGATAGCCCTTACTAAGTTCCCATCAAGAATGTCAGGTACGGACCTATAAATATATATGCCTAGGTACCTGAATGTGGTTGGATACCAGGTGAGAGTGGTTTCGTTGATAATTACGTCCGTTTCAGCTGCCTCACTGCTGAAGGGATAAACGCCTGATTTAGTCCAGTTTACACGAAGTCCGGACATGGTTTCAAATCTCTGGAAGATGTCTGATATGACTGGGGGGATGTTTTGTAGGTATAGAAGCAGATCGTCCGCGTACAGGGAGACCGCATGTAATCTGTCCCCCAAGGGTATTCCCCAGTGCACATCACTCTCGCGGAGAAGCATTGCTAGAGGCTCCATATTGAGGGAGAAAAGCAGCGGGGATTGTGGGCATCCCTGTCTAGTCCCTCTCTTTACCTGTAGTGTGTCTGAAATTAACTCACCCGTTCAAACCCGGACCGTGGGGTGTTGGTAAAGTAACTGCATCATTTGCATGTAGCTATTACCCAATTCGTATTTTCATAATGTTGTCGCAAGATAAGGCCATTCTAAAGAACCGAATGCTTTCTCTGGATATTGCACTAGGCATCCAGAGCGTGGCCAATGCTCCAAAGCGTATTTTTGTACTCTAAATAATCTGCGAATGTTTGAAGAGGTGTTTCTAGTTGGGACAAACCCATTTTGATCGGGCTGTATTAAAGTTGTAACTAATGGGGCTAGACGCTTGGCCAGGATGGAGGCAAATATTTTGTAATCCGTGTTGAGTAGCGCTAGTGGGCGGTAGGAGCCGAGGGATTCAGGGTCCCTGCCTGGTTTCAAGAGGGAGACCAGCATTGCTTCATTTTGTGTGGCTGCAAGAGCGGAGTCATCTATTGCAGCTTCGTATACTCGTAGCAACTGCGGTGTCAATACATCGGAGTATGCTTTATAAAATTCAATCGGTAGGCCATCTGGGCCAGGCGATTTGCCATTCGATAATGAGAAAATGTTTTCTCTGATTTCCTCTGGTAGGATAGGGTCGTTAAGTTCCGCTTGTTGTTCCTGTGTGAGCTGTGGTAGTGTGATCTCGGTGAGGTAAGCCTGTATATCCGTGAATGTGACTTGTAGTTGTGATCTGTACAGTGTGGTGTAGTGTGCTGTGAATGCATCATGTATGTCTCTCTGGGTGTAAACAGTGTTTTCCAGTGGTGTACGTATAGATGTTACTGGTACAGTAGCTATATCTTGACGTATCAGCCATGACAATAGTTTACCTGCTTTGTCCCCCATTTGATGTGTCCGTGCAGAGTGTGCTGCGTAATTGAGATGGCGAAGTCTGTCTAGCAATTGAGAGTGTTTTTCCCTATCCCTTGCCAGAGCTGCCGCAGAACCTCCCACCGCCTCATCTTCCACTGCGGCTAGTTTTTCCTCAACCTCTGTTAACTCGGTCTCCAGTTGCCTTCTCATGCCTGCCTGTGTGCCCACACATGTACCTCTCATTACCACCCTGAATGCGTCCCACTCTATTTGCAGTGTCATGGCCGTGTCTATTTTCTTCGAAATATTGTGTGATGTCAAATGCCAATGAGTTGCGGAATGGTGCGTCTAAAAGAGAATCAGGTTGTAACCGCCAGGTTGGGATCGGTGGCCTTATATGGTCCCATTTCACGTCAAGCACGTGCGGGTTATGGTCAGAGTGTGTCCTACCATAGGTAATATGTTGTGAGAGCATGAAGCGGTCCAAACGCACATGCAGCCCATGAGCCCCTGAGTAATAGGAGTATAGTTTGTCATTAGGATTGCGACGTCTCCATACATCTGTCAGATGCCATTTTGTCTCCCAATTATTCAGTGCTTTCATGGCGTTGTGTGTGTCCGTTCCTGTGAGTGGTGGGAAAGAGCGATCCAAGCAAACATCTAGTACACTGTTATAGTCTACCCCCAGTATCATGGGAGTGTCGTGCCAAGGCGCCAACACCCGTGATAAATTGTTCAGGAACGCGCCCTGCTCTGTGTTAGGCGCATATAGCGATGCAATGACAATCTGCCTGCCGTCTAGTGTGCCTTTGACTGTAACAGATCTGCCATCCCCATCTACTATCGAGTCTATGACCTGGAACGGGACACCTGGTTTGACCCATGTTAGGACTCCTCGAGCAAAATGCTGAATATCCTGTGACATACAACTGACCACGCCAGCGGCGGTGTAAGTGTGCAATTTCGGGTTTAGGTAAGTGAGTTTCCTGGAGGAGTGCCATCTGTATTTGGTGTCGTTTAAGATAGGAGTATATTAGGTACCTGCGTGATGGGGTATGTATGCCTCTCACATTCCACGTACCTATCTTAATCGGGGCCATGGCTTATAATTATTGCAAACAGTGGATGATTGAATGTTTGTTCAGCAGGCACGGTGAACCCCATTAGCATGATAGATAACAACATTTCCGACTTTGTTCATAGCAATTCATTGAATGCTATGTCCAAGTATGCAAGTTTTGGCATCTCAAATAAAATCAAACTTTAAAAAAATTCCAAAATGACAGATATGCAACTAGCAATAGTCCAAACTATTTGTAGAGGTAACACTTAAACAATGTCTAGGGGGGTGCGCTTCGCACTGTGCTATGCAAAATGACAGAGCACGTGTACCATTTACACAAAGGCTCCCCTGTTACCAGCTAGGTGTACATGGACACGGGCCGCGATCAATGGCCCCACTGTGCCGAATAAAACATTGATACATCAGAAGTCACTGAATCTGCCAATAAGGTGTGCCAGCAGCACTGTTCCCACCTCCCAACTTGCAACCATATACTGGATGTGCAACTATGTGTGGATACATGCCTTCTTCTGCCGCGCACGGCTGTTCGATGAATGGCCAGGTATGTCTGCACGTGTGCAATAGTATCTCCAGCTGTGTAGTGTCCAGGGATCCGTGTGGTGTTCTTCATACTATGTCATCAGCTGTTTGCGGGGTGACATTTGGGCATTTCGCATGAGTCTTGTGAGGCCCGGAGATCATAGGGCTGATCATCATCACTGACCCGTTAGTTTTGGCTGGAATTCGAGGCGTTGTCTTCTACCAAAGAGCCACTAATTTCTGCTACTGCCTGGAGAGCTTTGCGTTGTCCACTGAGTGCTAGTTCTGGGTTTGGCCCTGTGACCGGGACAAGGTTTGTTTGTTTCCGCCTACGCTCTGCTTGGCGGCGACGAGAGGGAGCAGTCGACGACAGCACCTTCATTCTAGTTGCAGATGTTTCAGGTCCTGTAGAATCATATGTGTCCAGCCAGTCCCCTGCCTCCTCTGAGGTAGGGAAGAAGAGTGTTTTTCCATTGGCGACCACTCGCAGTCGTGCTGGGAACAACAAGGAGTATTTAAGACCACATTGTCCGAGACGTTTTTTTACTGCCATAAAGGAGAATCTTTGTTTCTGCCCTTGTATGGTGTAATCCGGAAAAAACAATTTAATGATTGTCTATTTTGAATGTGGGGAGGGGGGGGGGGGGGGAAGTGTCTTGCTGGTACTCTGCGTGCCCGTTCCACTACAAAGTGGGATGAAAGAGTACCTTCAGGCAGTAAGGTGCGGAGCCAGTTTTCAGTGTATGCTGTTGGATCTCTCCCTTCCTTACCCTCCGGCAGGCCCACTACGCATACATTATTACATTATTGCTCGATCCTCAGCATCTTCAACCCTTTCCGCCAGAAATTCTACACGGTTCAGTAGGTTTTGTACATGTTTGTCCGTTGTCACCACTTGCGGCTTTATGTCTGCGAGTGTATTTTCCATTTCGGCAGTGCGATCAGCTAGTTTTCTCTGGTTAGCGTGGAGATGTGTAAGGTTGACGGCTACCTTATCTATTTTGCTCACCAGTGAAGAGCGAGCTTGATTGATTGTTTCTTCCAGTTTTTCAACTGCCGCAAGTACCGTGTCCAACTTGCTAGAGGTCTGGTCTGCTAGGCCTTGTTTCGCCATCTTGTCCGCTTTGACTTTGGATGGAGTAGGTGGTACGTGTATGCCTCTTGTTCCCGACCTTGCACGGGTGCCACTCGACATTAGGTCTGAAGTGTATGTGCAAGTTATCTACTGCTGTTGAGCAGTTGCGCTTCACTTGTGTTCATAAGCGTAGTTTGGCAGAAGCAATTCGGTGTATGAGCGGATGCTGTGGGATAATCAGTTTAAGTCGCAGAATCAACCTTCCCAATGGCTTGTGACGTTGCTGGAGGTATTGTGCAAAACTGCGTCCAACAGTTTACAAGATAATCTCCAATAGGGGATGGTCACTCCTACGTTGCTTCAGTACATTGCTTAGCTATGCCAGGCGATGTTGCCACTTATCAAATGTGCCTCACCGCTTGTCACGCTGTCTCATCTGAAATGACTGCGCTGGCTGCGCGCTGTGTCTGAAAGTCTTTCTCTGGGCTCCGTTCGTTGGTGTGCGAGCCCCGTCAGTGCAAGTCTACTGACGCATATCTCAGTCACTGCGTTTCATCTATGTGTTGTCCGAAGGCCTCGAGACAACTAGCCAAGCACAGCTATTGAGTTTGTTGCTATTGCGCTGTGAGTCTGTGCGCCAAATGAGAGGGAATAGCCGGGGCGGTTGTGTTTGTGTGCATTTTTACCCCTCCAGGTTTGCTCCTCACCTGATCCCAGCGCTCCTCTGCTAGCGCCCCATGCGCCACGACCCTGCAGAGCAGCGCTGCCTCGCGATGTTTGTGTCTTTTGCACATCCAGTGCTCGGTCTCGCTAATAAAATCCAGCCGCGTTCAGGGTTTCTGCTTTGAAACAGGCCTGGTTCTGGTTTAGAAGTGGTGGGAACCAGTGTCCCCTCATCATAATCCTGTGATACGAGTCATCTGGATGAGCTTAACGTTACCTCCTGTAGCGGGCGCACTGTTTTGCTGTGATGTCGTACTTAGGTGTTGCACTGTTTAGGGTGTAGTATGCGCTGGACCTTATTTCTGTGTTGTCCACGGTATCATGTCAGCTCTGCAAGGTCCAGAGCAACGGCGTATATGAGTGGGGGCCCCGATACAGGCTGGATTAGATCAGCGCTGCTGGCAGTCTTGTGGGCGCTTCCGTCGATGGCAGGGTGTGTTTCGCCCTCTGTGTCCACTGTGCTTTTCCTTGTGCAGGAAGTGTGGCTGCGGTGAGCTGAGTCCGCCGTGTATGCCCTTGGACGGGTTACCCCGCAGGTTCATGGGCTGCTTGGACAAGAATGTAGTGTGAGAGGGGGGTCGTCCCCGTGCACGCACTGTGCGCCGCTTTCTGCTTCGCTCACCGTTTCTGGCAATAGTGACCCCCCCCGTCGCTCACCGCACTCCCCTGGAGCCCGCAGTTGAAGTCCCATTAATAGCACCACATCACTGCTCCACCGGACCGCCGCAGCGCACGGGGCGCAAAGGGCCCCACCTGGTGCTCGTCCGATGATGAACCTCTGGAGCCTGAATTCGATAGTTGAGTTACATAGACTATTCGGGGGAAAAGGTCATCGCCCCGCAGGCACTCCCCATCGTCAAGAGCAGCGTTGAAATGCCCGTTCGGCTCCTTGCCGCCAAAAGTGAGCCAGCTTCTTGGGCCTTGTGGGCGAAGTCCGGCACCGGGCTTGCGTGGGGAGCGCCGCTGGATCCGCGAGTGCCCGTCCGGCGATGAGGATGGCCGGTGGTCTCGGCGCAGAGTGCGTCATCCGATTGCGTTTATTTTAACCTCGGAGCCGCAGAATACCCCCAGGCATCACAAGGGCAAGCCGCGGCCCCCGCAGGTCAAGTATTGCTGATAAATGAAGCTGGTGAGGGTAGCCTCCGTTGGAGCTCTACCCAAACACGTCTTGTTCCATTGCTGGCTTAGCCACGCCCCCATGCTCGTTTTTTCTCTTCTTAAGCTAAACCCATCGCCTAAGCAAATAGGGCCCAAAGGCGAGACCTATTAACTTTGCCAGTACAGTTTACTACATGCCCTTTAAATAACAAACATTGGCAAACCAGGTCTCGCTTTTGGGACCTTATAAGTATTTAGTTAGGCAGCACAATATCCTTGGTGCAACAACATCAACTGTTGCATGGCTAAACACTTATAAGGTCCCAAAAGCGAGACCTATTGGCTATGCCAATGTTTGTTATTGTATTCTTTATCGCGAACTACTGCATGTTTGAGCTTCTAAATGGAAAGGCCGACACACAGCGGATTAAAATGTCCCTCTATCTCCGACTGGCCGGTTATAATTTGACAAACGGCCAGATTCCATCCTTATCATTTTTGTTATTAAGTACTCCATTTTATGTTCCCGTTGACAGGCTGCAGAGCAGCTGGCTCGGTAGTCCACGTGCTTTCTAAAGGCAGAGACCGATTACCAATGACGCAGGTGAGGCCAGAAATTATAACGAAATAACGAAGCTTTAGTACCCTTCTGGGTAGGCTGAACTGACCGGGACCGAAGTGCAAGCAGAACAGAACAACGACGCCAAGATACAAACAAACCAGGCAAGCGAAATAAGTCACGGGGACGCTGAACGACTCCACACATATCAAGAAGAGTGACTTAAGGAAGGGAAAAGATAAGAGTAAAAATATACAAATGTGGAGAAGCCAGAATTTTAAAGTATGGGGAAATCGTTCAAACGACACTTTTACCAATCACTATCTGGCAACCGCATAACAATGATAACTTTTTTTTTCAATTAGCACTACATAACAACTTTCGCGTTTCTCAGCACCCTAAATAACACGTGCTTCTATGACCTGTGGACAAAGGGATACAGCGAAACAACTACAACATACAAATGTATTAAAAAAATGTAAAGAGAAACTCAATGTTAAAACAAATACAATGTGAAACAGCGCCGTCATTAGGCAATACTATTTTCTTGAACTCCAAGTCCTATTCAGACTATAGGTATGCCGCAATTAAAATTGGGATGCTCTTTCTCAAAATACCATTAATATATTACTTTAGGAAAACCTTCTACTTGATCCCAAACTATTGGACGATCTGTGTCCTATTAAGGAACTTTCTACGGGTAGAGGCTCGTGTATTTTCCGTACATAACGTGTTCCTGTCAAATAATAAGCCTACATGTCTCTGTGCCTCCAAGGTTAAAGATGCAAGCTCAAATTAAAACAATGTATAAAAACGTACCTGAAAGGTTGTAGCTTTCGGTTGAAGTGGCCAAACTACATTAATACAGAACATCCTTCTAAATACTCCAGTGTTGGACTTGACCCTCTCTACAGGGTCATCCATAATGTTTCCTGAACCCATTTTTGTTGGCTTTTAGGACTCCGTGCAATTTACCACAGCTAACCAGTGCTAAAGTGTTTGTGCACTTGTCCTAAAAGATGGTACAGTTGGCCAACACCAGATTGGGACATTAAATTTACTTCTAAGTCCCTCGTATATGGAACCAAGGGGGCCCAGGGCCTGTATATTGGATGCTACTAGCTGGCAGCAGCACTCCCTGTACCACCCGCTAAAATTAGCCTTTTAAAACATGTCACAGGCCTGCCACTGCAGCCTGTGTGCAGTTTTAAACTGCCAACTGGACCTAGCAAAATGAACTTTTTGCCAGGCCTAAACCTTCCTTTTTAATACATATAAGACCCCCTTAAAGTAGGCCCTTAAATGCCCACAGGGCAGTGTGCATTGTATTTAAACAGTAAGACAAGTGTTTTCAAGTTTTAACTGTACTGCCAGTGAAAAATCCTAATTGTTTTTCACTAATTTAAAGCCTATCTCTCCCTTAGGAGAACATTTGCTTACCTTATTACATTTATTAAGTGCTAACATTTGATTTGGAGCAGGTAGAAATGTAATTTTTGTACTCAAATGAATTAGAACTTAAAATTCTTTTTAATGGTAAAGTCGGATTTTAGATTACAATTTTAGATTTTAGCAAGTTAGTTGGCAATTTCCTGTCCGAAACTTTTCTGAGGCATTCTAGGAGTTTCCAGCTGCCTAGGGTGTTGATTGTTCCCTTATCAACAATGCATATTGGGACCAGACAAGGAACACTAAGACCTGGATGTAGCTGGGAGAGAGCCATTCTGTCAGGATGGGATGGGCGGAGCTGTTCCCTGCCCCATTTACATTTTAAAGGGCTGCCTCCAGAATACTCAAAAAGGAACTTGACACCAACCTTTTGTCACCCTAGATCTCTTGGAGCCTAGGCAAAAGATAAAAGGGGAAGGAAGGAACTTTCCAGAACCAGATGTGGAGGCAAACTAAAAGTTTCCCCACTTAAAAAAGTGGCACCAGTTATACAAATTTGATCTCCTGAGCCACTCATCAGTACACTCCTGGACCCGTGAACATTACAGAAGAAGGATTGCCTTGCTACCCAGTGGGATTGCCCTGCTGCTTGAGGCCTGCCTTGTTCCCCAAAGGACTGCCCCGATGCTTGAGGCCTTCCTTGTTCTTCTAAGAACTGCCCTGCTGTTTGAGGCCGGAGCTGCTCTCTGTGAAGGAAGACTGACATGCTCCCTTCATACCAGGATAACATGAGTAACTCCAAGGGTCAGTTGACTGCCCTCGTGTTCTGAGCTACAGGGATACAAAAAGCTGCAGAGGCTTCCCTGCACCTGCCCAGCTTACCTGCTTCAACTGGCCCAGCCTGGACCTGCCTGAGACCTGCTGGTCTCTGCTGGAGTCCGTTCCTGATCCCCAAAAGGTGCTGTCCCAGGTCTTGGACCCTTGGCTAGCATCAGTTGCGCTCCTCCAGTGAAATCTTGGAGTTTTGAATTCGGAGTGCTGGACCTTGAGAAGATAACTTTTTCACCTGGTCCCCGTATCCAGCCCACACTTCATAGCGGTCGGCCTGAACTGGAGACTTTTTTTTTTTAATTTCAAATAGTTTTTATTGAATTTTCAAGAAAAGAACAAATAAATAATGATGAATACAATAGTAAGATGATAAACAATGGCAGAAAGAAAATACTAACAAATCATAAGAATTACAAAGTAAAAGAACAACAGGTTACTCAAGTGCCATACCGTGGGAGTCGCAGTGAAGTTGGAGGGACATACAAGTGGTCAATCAAGCACAGTGTCAGAACTGGAGACTTTGTCCCCATATAACGTGACCCAATATCCAGTTTGCGTTTTTACTTAAACTTTTAAAATTGCATATCTTCGGTTCTGCTGATCGGATTTCTGTGGCTGTGGTCTTATTGTATTTACTAAATTTTACTCAATAGTTCTAAATTGGTGTGGGTTATTTCTTCTGTTATGCCTTCACTTCATTACTGTTTGTGTGTTACGTAAATACTTAACACAGTGCCTCTAAGTTAAGCCCGATTGCTTTTGTGCCAAGCTACTAAAGTGTTAAGCACAGGTTAATTTGATGACTTTTGTGGTTCACCCTGACAAGGATTGTGGTTGTTGCTTGAAAACGATACAATGAAGCAGTTTGCTCTAAAGAGCATTCCAAAGTGACCATGGCCATCTAGGAATGTTTTTGTCTAACTGTAACAAATATTAATGCACGCACGTTGACCATCTTATAACTATTTCTTATTATACCATATGCTTAACTTACTATTCTAAGATGGCCAATGGGCACTCTCAAAAATTAAATTAAGAAATAAGTATGCATCGGATGCGTTGCAAATGGGCAGGAGCAAGTGCCCCGTAGCAGTGAGCAACTGCCAGGAGCTCACAAAAAAATTATAAATGCATAAAGCCGATACTGGGGTTGGAGGAGCAGATGAGCAGAGAGCATAGATAGAAGGAGACTGGGGCAGAAAGGTGGTGATGGAGGAAGCGAGTCAGGAATGTGATGCGTGCCCATGGAGTGCGAGAAAGAAAAGAAAACACATAGCCACATCGCATCAGCAGTGAAAGAATACAGCTCATTCAATCAGAAACATTGTACAGAGAAAATGCTGCAGGGGAGAGACAAACAACAATAGAAACTAAAGAAATTGCATAAGGAGCAGGGGACCGAGACAGAAAAGAAAATCCATCCAATCTTAAACAATGTTAAACCAAAGACGATGCAAGGTGACGGACCCAATAGATAGCATCTCACTATATCACTGCTGTCGTATTAAGAATGGTTGTGCACAGTACTGATCCACCTGTCACCCTTTGGTGCCACTGGTTACAGATTCATAAAGCAAATTTAACACAAGGAGGTGCAGCGAACAAAGCACATTTCCTTTATTTTGACATTGATACACGCTCATAAAAACAGCGAACGCGTTTAATTCCTCAAAAACACAAGCTTTTGGAACTTCATCAGGGCTTATATGGCGGAATGCAAATGTGCTGTACGGTTGTAGATCGGAGATCGAATATTCCTTGTTGAGGAGTGGTGCGCCAAAAAGTTTACCACCTTAACCCTTTTACCGCAGCGCAAATTTCGCCACGGTGCGGGCGAAATAAAGAGTGGGCGTGGTTCGGACAGCCCGTTCTCTGCACACACCCACCATGACGTTGAACGACCAGGGGCCATCCGACACATCGAACGGGTTAATAAGCGGTCCAAGACCTTCCTTCGTGATGCCTGGAAGAGATCTCTACAACCATACAGCACATTTGCATTCCGCCATATAAGCCCTGATGAAGTTCCAAAAGCTTGAGTTTTTGAGGAACAAAACGCATTGACTGTTTTTATGAGCGTGTATCGATGTCAAAATAAAGGAAGAAATTAAAGAAATCACAACGGACTAAATGTGCTTTGTTCGGTGCACCTCCTTGTGTTAAATTCAATCTTAAACAATGGACTAACTGAATCTTCACTTTATGTATTGTGGTGTAGTCACCCGGTGTTTGATAAAGTGGTGGAGAACACTGCACTAGTAGGTTATAAGTGGTTAGAGCTCTAGAAGTGTCAGGTTTGTTTTTGTATGAATTTCTTTCGAGGCTTTTGGTGAAAAGGAATGGTTCACGGTTCCAGGTCTGGATGGTTCTTGTCTGCCCGAGGTAGGGGCAACCCTTTATGTAGCCATGGTGCTGCTGACAATGGAAATCCAGAGCAGACAGTTCCTTCCAGAAGGAGTCCCCAAGAGGAAAAACCCTGAATGACTCAGAACTGCAGGCAGCAGACAAGAAGGAAGGAAGGACCAGAACAAAACACTGGAAACAGGAACATCAGGAGGCAAGATTCCCAACAGGAATGAAGATCCGGAGAAGAATCCCAAAAAAGAGCGAGGACACACTAACAGGAGCGAGGAGTGTTGCAACGCAAGGAGAAAGAAAGATCAGCCCCTTAAATACCCCCAAACAGGAAGTGATGAAGAGGAAATCATAGGTGCCATCTTGGATCGGTAAAGCTAATAGGGAAAGCATGAAAGTCCTGCCATGGTGGTTAGGTGCAACAAAACCCTTCCTGAAGCATTCTGGGACAAAGATTAGTGAGAACATGGCCCCCAGAGAGAATACCTCCAGACTGACCGTCCAGCAAAACTAAGAATAGGCTTCCGCAGCTGCCACCATGACCCCCAATCCCCCCGTTTCCCCTCTGCCCCCCCGGAATCTGGTGAGTGCTAGGAGCGTAGCATGATAACGCAGGGTGCTGCAGAAGAGACTGCAGGAGGCCGCACGGTACCGTGGCACACCCGGGTGGCAGAGGGGAGAGCCGCAGGTCAGTTCACGGCCTGCGGCGTGACAAAAAGGTCCTGCCAATAAAGCCACAAGAACAGAGAATTCTGGGAGTTAGTATGGAAATAAAGCAGCTAGTCCATGTGACTAACTCAGAGGTTACAATTTTAATCTTCCTACCATGTCTTCCTTAGAATAACTAGAAATTTGTGATATCTATGATCCATTGCAGCAAACAATTGCTTGGTACTGTACTGTTGAAATGCATCTACATAGTCTCTCTTATGGGAACCAGTCATATTTTCCATTTACTCAAAAGTAACATTGTCACTGCCTTAAAATGCATTGTATGGGTCGCAGTACCATTCCTTTAGTCTTAGAAATTCATGATGAACTAGCTTCTTGTCGCCAGGAAGACACCATCAAGCTTTAATTAGACTAGTTTATTGTTGGTTTATTTAGCCATTCTCAGTGTCCTGGTGGTCTTTGCTCTTTTCCGGACCTCAGCTTCATCCTACTGCTTGTGACCTTTATAGTGTCCACGAATAAGGTTTAGCACATTTTAGGCAGCACTAAACCATTTTACTTCAGTTGCACAATACAATTAGAAGCTCCCCTCTCACCAAACGCTTCTGCCCACCAGCCACAGAACATTGCAATTGTACAGTTCGTCGGCTGGGTTAAATAAAGCAAATCTAATTTTGAATAATCAATTTATATATGGCCGAATACTACATGTAAAAGTTGTAAATATCTGTTGCATATTCTCAAGCTCCTCTATAATATTGTACTGGGTTCAATAATACCCTAGGGAGTTTCCGTGTGTATTAAATTTGCTGCTTGTTGCTATTTGATGGGCCTGTCTCCTACAGTACTGTACCTTCTTGTCCTCCAGTCTGAACAGCAAGAAAGTAATCGTAAAACACAGCATGGTCCATTAGAATGTAACCATGATTATTTTGAGCAAAATGGATAATTTATTGGACATTAAGAAGCTAGAATACCTGATCAATGTGTTGTCCACAGGGCAGATGAATGAGCACACCAACATTCAATTGTACCACCCAAAGGGCTATTGACTTGCCAAAGCTTTAGTAGAGAAAAATGCTTTTCGTTGATGCTGTGCTGTGCTGTGCTGCACGCACGCATGCATATGTACGTAATGACTCTATAGCGACTCAGTGTATCATGTGGAAATGCGTCATGATGAAGGTACGTACATACAGCATAGCGTTGTATTGTACTAATTACTAAATCAAATGTCTTGGGCATTGGCGTTTGTAAACTTAGAAGGTTTAGTATCAGGTGTTCTAGCACGCTGTGTACTGTGACATAGTTGGATTAATTCTAGGCAGTTGCCTGCTGGCTGGAGAGGGAGCACCAACTGCAGTCATTCTTATCTTGTATAAAGTTCCTATTTAAAACTATAATGACAGTGTGGCAATGAGATTACAAGATTTGGAGACGATTTCCAGCCACACATGGTCAACTTCATGACCGCTTGAAGTGATGGTGAGAAAACCTACTGCATGGAGACATACATACTACTTTTGACAGTATTATCATTATACAACTTTAAAAGGAAGCTTTAGGGCAAAAGAAGTCATACCTGGGACTTGTGAGTAGTTGTGTGACTTTGTGGGTGTGAAATCCTTAAATTAAGGGGCCGTAGTAAATGCAGTCGCTCGCACTGGGAGCAACAGATCCCGCAAGGGTTCCTCTGTGATTCCAGAACATGCTTGTGTGCTGCTGTTCTCGGGCTGTGGTGTGTGTGTAGTAAGCAGCGGAACCACCTGTAGAAACAAGGAACTAGCGACACATACACACACGCGTGTAGCAAGATCAATGTCTTGTAGAAATCGACGCATTACAGCGCACCAGTGGCCATTTTAGGACGTTAAGATCATCAATATGTTGACTATTGGACTATGCATTGTTGTGCATCGGAGGGAAACTTATTTTTTAAACTTTACTTCACGTTTTGATGTTGTGGATTTAGCGTGACAGGCAAATAGATACAGGTGACAGGTTTGAGGAAGAAGAACATTTAGCTTGGAGCAGCAAAGCGGTTTTATGCAGTAAGTGCCACCAGAAGGTACAGCGACAGCATAACTGCAACAGCATAATGGTGATAGGCACACCTGGCGTATTCACATGCCTGCATCGGTACTGTTGTGTTACAGTGATAGGCACACCTGAAGATTACTATTGACTGCATCAGTAGGTTTGCCACATTACTGGTGATAGGCAATCCATGTATCATGTATATTTAACTGCAAAGTACTTCTAAAATTGTTTTAGTCCTTCAACAGTGGTGTTATCAAAGATGGAAGCGGCTGTAATCCCTCCTCCGGTGCATTTAGCACAACCTGGGGTTCCACCCATCAAATGGGAAGAGTGGATAGAAATATTTGAAAATTACTTAGAGCCTCTGGATGAAAGAGAGTTTAGAGCACTTTATGGAAAGAGGGGCAGCATGTCTTTAAATACTTACCAGTAGTTGTGGATGACGAAGGTCAGCTGGTAGCAAATGTGCATATAGAAGCTAAAGCTAGGTTGGAGAAAAGGTTTGCAAAATAGGTAAATATAGTGATGTGTAGACACAGGTTCGACACCCAACCACAAAAAAGTGATAAGACTGTGGACTACCTTATGACAAGGTTGTGCGAGTTATCTCTCAGGTGTCAGTTTGGGGCCATGACAGAGGAAATGATTTGTGACCAATTAATTGTTCAGTGTAGGAACAAAGAAATGCAGGCGAGATTGTGAGCGGCAAAAATCCCTGATTACAAAATGCTACTGAAATAGCAAAGGTAGTAGAGCAATCTGACCTGGGCATGAGAGAAATAAAATTAAAAAAAACAATGTGAATGTATTGTGGGTTCAACAGGAAGAATCTGAGGTCTTTGAGCACAGACAAAGGAAACATAAAGAGTGCTAAAAGAGGAGTTGGGAGCAGGAAAAGTTTTATATGCCTTAGAAAAGTTATCAGAATCTGTTAAACAAACAGATAGGGTTTGTACCAGGTGTGGGAGTAGTTACCATACAGCAGATTCAAACTTGTTATGCTGCGGGGAAAGGATGCAGACAATATGGCCGTGAAGGACATTTTGCACGCATGTGTAAGGTAAACAATAAATCCAATGTGGCTGCTGTTCAGGATAATGGAGGGTATGGTGATGTAGTGGCAGATAGAATCTTGTGTTTAGAGAATACGGATATTTCTAGAAGAAGAGCTAGATACAAAGCTATGTTTGTAATAAGAGGAAAACTGTCCAATTGATGGTGGACTCAGGATCCCTATATACTATTATTCCTAGTGAAATATTCATGTCACATTGGCCTAATGTGCGTTTATTTCCTAAGGATATTAGCCCTGGGGGTATCAGGGGAAGAAGATAGATATTTTAGAGTATATGTTGCCCGAGATATGCTTTCAGGACAGACAAGTTAAAAGGAAGGTGTACATAGCGAAGAGTAGGCCTCCAATATTGGGATGGGAACACAAATATGATTTGCATTTGATCATCAATCCCAGGGCGCCAAACCAAGTCATGGTAGTGGATGAAGTCACAGTGGGGGAAGATTGTAGATGGAGCGAGTAGTGTGTTTTCTGAAGGGATTGGTGAGCTCAAGATAATGGTGAAAACGGGGGCCATACCTGTCCAACATAAACTGCGTGAGGTACCCATTGTGGCTAGGCAAGAAGTTAAATGAATGTTGGAAGAGATGGTTACCCAGGGCATAATTTAGCCCACTAAGACCTCTAGTTGGATTTCCCCTGTGGTAATCACTGGCAAATCTGATAGAGGTTTTAGATTTTGTGTGGAGTCGAGAACTTTCATTCAGAATATTGAAGTGGACAATTACCCTCCAACTAAAATCAATGAGTTAGTGTTATTGTTAAAAGGGGAAAGTATTTTACTAAGCTTGATTTAATAACCTCAAATCATCAGATTGAGTTGCATTAGGACTCAAAACACCTTATGTCATTCATTACAACAGAGGGAGTATTCTAGTTCACCAGGATCCAGTTTGGCCTGGAGTCGGCAGCCAGTGTATTCCAAAGGTTGAGGGGGAAAAGTTTGACAGTCAAATAGGGGGACACTGTTCCTGAGGAGTGGTGCAACGTGTCACCCACTCACTAAGAAAGGGGGAAGAAGGAAGGAAGGGATCCTAGGCCTAGAACCCACTAGTAAGAGGGAAGAGCAAGTCTCGCTTCTTGTTGCCCTCACACACCCCAAAGGATGTCATGCTTCATCATCGGGCATTTCCTCCTCGTCGGGCCTGCGCTGCAATGCCCGAAGGGTCACTTAAGCGGAGATCTTTTGAGAACTGCCATTTGATGCATGCGGGTGTGTGAGGCGAGTCCTATGTGGAGGCTGTTGAAGTGCATGCAATGGTTTAAAACTGCCTAAGGGTTACCAGAAAAGGTGTCCCCCCCCCCCCCCCCCGATTTTTACCTCCCGTCTAGCGCTTGGAACATGGACACTGGACCTTAACAGGCTCCTGGTCCCCCCCTCTCTTTATTGATATAGCAACATTTTGACAGACATAGATGGGTGGTCTACTTCCAGGACAATATTTTGGTGTTTGAGGAGACACTCGAGAGTCACAATATGGTGTTGAAAAAAGTTCTAGACAAAATAGCAGATGCTGGCCTGACACTTAAGAAGGAAAACTGTGGGTTTTGTGTGGAGGATGTGGAATAGCTTGAATACACTCTTTCAGTGCCTGGTGTTTGGTCTTACTGAATCTTATGCAAAATGTTTAGAAATTTGGCTGAAAAGACAGAGCATATCAAGATTTTGAGAAAGGGGTGCAAATATGTTTGGTCATAGGACCAACAAACCTTTTTTGAGAATATAAAAAAGAGATTTGCTCAGTAGAGGTTTTGACACCATTCGACACTGGATTAGTGTCTGTACTAGCGCAGTGGGTGTGGGTGCAGTGTTGTGGCAAGTGCAAGAAGATGGTAAAAAGATAGTGGCTTTTGCTCCTCCCACTCTGACTGATTCCGAGAGGAATTACTTGGTTATAGAGAGGGAAGCATTAGCTGCTGTATGGGCTGTTGAAAATTTTAGGATGTTATGTTGAAATAATTTGTAGAGCGCAACGTATACCCGAGGGTGTCTTGGCGCTAGTCTGGATGCTGAGCAGATGTGAGAAGGGAGGAGTTACTGATTAAAGAGCCAGGTTTTAAGGAGCTTTCTAAATTTTTGAAGAGAGAAAGGCTATGTAATGGGTATAGGTAGGAGATTCACTGTTTGGTTGCTCCAGCCAGAAAACTGCTTCCTCCCCATTTAGAATTTTTGTATCTGAAGGTGTTCATTTTGAAAGTTCCGATTGATCTAAGATTTCTATTGGGGACATACCAAGAAGTAGCTTTCAGCAGAAAAACTAGTCCTGAATCTTGCAGGGCGTTGTAGGTAAGGCAGAGTGCTTTGAATTTGATCCTATTTTTAACAGTCAACCAGTGAAGATCTTAAATGGTTAGGGAAACTGACTGATGTTTGGGAAGGCCAAGAAGTAGCCTAGCGGCGGAGTGCTGCAGAATCTGAAGTTTGTTACTATATTGTTACTAAAGACTGTAGTATAAACCATTACAGTAATCCAATTTAGGGAGAATTAATGTGGAAATCACTGTCTTACTGGAATTAATGGGGAGAAAGTTTAATATTTTCTTTAGGATTCCAAGGGTGGGAGCATGCCCATTTCTGCCAGCCAGCTGGACGCGCACAAGAAATTGAGATTGTTTCCCAAGAACAGAAAGCGCTAGAAACAGAAAGTGTCTAATTTGACCGTGTTCTCCCTGTTATTAAGGAAGGATTTGAGTAATTTCAAGGCCATATTTTTTATGCCAATGGCCTCCAAGCAAGAAATCAAATTAGGGTGGTCCACTGTGTAGAAAGCTGCTGACAGATCAAAAGGATCAGAGCCGTTCTTCCTTCATCTAGCATGATCTCGAGTTCATCAGTGGCCTTAATTAGGGCAGTCACAGTACTATGTTCTGATCTGAACCCAAATTGTGTTGGGTCCAACAGGTTATTCTCTTTGATGAAATGATTCAGTTGACTGTTCATAATCTTTTCTATTATTTTAGAGGGAAAGGGAATTCTGGAAACGGGTCCGTAGTTAGAAGGGTCTTCCGGATCAAGACTAGCTTCTTTTAAGAGCAGAAGAATGGACGCATTCTTCCAGAGAGTAGGAAAGCTTCCAGTTTTAAACATGGATTGTAGATGTTTGTTAGTATCGTGGCTATAGACTTCGGAATACACTTGAGCACTGAAGGGGAAGGGATCATCTGGGGATCCAGATTTAGTGGTCTAAATGAGATTATCAATCTGTACTACAGTGACGGGGGTAAAGATATTTAACGAGGCTGGTGGGATATCATTATCCCTCAAGCAATCACTCGTGCTGTTGGTCAATTGTGGGTTAGCATTATTAGGGTGATTGAATACGTTATAGATTTGATCGAAATCAATGAATCAATCATGTGTTTGTTACGCGCGACTACTCACCCGTAAGGGTCTCAAGGTGCTGGGGAGGAGGGGAGGTGCAGGTTTCAGTCCATCAAGGAGGGGGCCTGTCGAAGAGCCAAATTCAGAGGTTTCTCGTGAAGATGGGGAGTGATGTTGTCTGTCTGAGGTGGAGCAGCAGGGCGTTCCATGCTCTGGCCGCGAGGAAGCAGAAGGAGCGGCCTCCCGATATGGTCTTTCTGGCACGGGGACCACGGCGTAGGAAGAGCTTGGCTGATCACAAGGTCCTTTGGGGTGCGTGGAATTTGAGTTGGCTGTTCAGGTATGCTGGTCTGGTGTTGTGGAGAGCTTTGTGTGCGTGGGTGAGAATCTTGAAGGTGATTCTAGCCTCGATGGTGAGCCAGTGGAGCGTGCACAGGTGCTGGGAGATATGGCAGTGTCTTGGCAGGTTGAGGACCAGTCTTGCGGTGGCGTTCTGGATGTTTTGCAGCTTGCGGGTGAGAATTTTGTTTATTCCGGCATAGAGTGCGTTGCCGTAGTCGAGTCTGCTGGTGACGAGGGCGTGAGTGACAGTCTTTCTGTGCTTGAGGGGGATCCGTTTGAAGGTCTTACTTAGGAGGCAGAGGGTGTGGAAGCAGGAGGATGCGACGGAGTTGGTCTGGCGGTCCATTTTGAGCTTGGAGTCCAGGATGATTCCAAGGTTGCATGCGTGGTCCATGGGGGTGGGTGGGTTTCCGAGGGCGGGGTCCACCAGGTGTCGTTCCAGGCGTCGGGGTGTGGGCCCATAATGAGTACTTCTGTATTGTCAGTGTTGAGTTGTAGGCAGCTGCTTTTTATCCATTTGGCGATGGCTTCCATGCCATTTTGAAAGTTTGGTTTTGCTGCCTTGGGTTTGTTGGATAGGGAGAGGATGAATTGGGTGTCGTCTGCGTATGAAACAATGTTGAGTCCATGGGATCTGACGATGGGGGCGAGCAGAGCCATGCAGACATTGAAGAGCGTGGGGCTGAGGGAGGATCCCTGGGGGACTTCACAGGTGGTTTGTGTAGGTTCCGAGAGGAAAGGAAAGGAGTCTGACCTGCTGCGTTCTGCTGGAGAGGAAAGAGTGGATCTAGTCGAGGGCCTTGTCCCGGATCCCTGCGTCATGGAGTCTGCCTGTTAGGTGCGGTGGGAGACTGTGTCGAAGGCCGCTGAGAGGTCAAGGTGGATGAGGGCTACTGTCCAGGAGGGAGCAGATGTAGTCTGTTGCGGCGAGGAGGGCAGTTTGTGCTGTGGTTTTTTCTGAAGCCGGATTGGGAGGAGTCGAGGATGTTGTGCTCTTCGATAAAGGTGGCGAGTTGGCTGTTGATGGCTTTCTCGATGACTTTCGCTGGGAGCGGGAGCAGGGAGATGAGTCTGTAGTTTTTGAGGTCGGTGGGGTCCGCCGAGGGCTTCTTCAGGAGGGGGTTGATCTCGGCGTGTTTCCAGTCGTCGGGGAAGGAGGCGTTCGCCAGGGAGCGGTTGATGGTGTGGTGAAGCATGGGTGCGATGGTGTCAGCGGCTCTGTTGAAGATGTGGACGGGCATGTGTCCATGGGGGTCCTGGAATGGATTGACTTCATAGTCTTCAGTGTGTCTTCGGTGGTGAGGGCTGTCCAGCTATCAAACATTGGCTTCAGGGTGTCGGGGTGGTTGGTGAGGGTTCAGTGTGTTGGTTGTCTTCGCCGAAGTTGTTGTAGATGTTCTTGATTTTGTGGCAGAAGAAGGTGCTGAGTTTGTTGCAGAGGTCTTGTGAGGGAGGAATGTCAGAAGACTCGCTGGTGGGTTGGGCAAACTCCTCAATGATGCTGAAGAGTTCTTTGCTGTTATGCGTGTGTATGGAGATTCTGTCTTCGATCGCTTTTTCTCGTATTTCTGATGAGTTGGTGGTGGGCGTTGGTGGCGGCTCTATACTTGTTGTGGGCTTCTGTGGATTTGGAGTTCCTCCTGGCCTTTTCGAGGTGGCGGCATATGCATCTGGACTCTCGAAGTTCAGTGATAAACCATCTGGCTTTCTTGGAGTGTGTGTTGTTGTTCTTCTTGAGGGGGGCTATGGTGTTGGCGCTGTCGGAGATCCATCTATGTAGAGTTCGGCTGCGGTGTTGGGGTCGTCATCTTCCGCGATAGTTGGGGTGGAGTTGCCGAGTGAGGAGGTGAGCTGGTCTCCGTGATTTTGGTCCAGGTTATTCGTGGGAGCAGGTGCTGGTGTCTGTAGATCGTGGGTGTTCTGAAGGTGAAGTGGATGCATCGAATAGTCTGTCCATGGGAGTTCGGTGGTGTGGCTGAAAGTGATGGAGTTTCCTGTTGTGAAGAGGGAGTCGAGGGTGTGTCCTGCTGAGTGCGTGGGTTCGGTCACGATCTGGTGGAGTCCAATGTTGTGGAGGTTGTCCAAGAGGGATGTGGTGTTGGGGTCTAGTTAGTTGTCGAGGTGGAAGTTGAGGTCTCCCAAGAGGGTGCAGTTGGTGGATGGGATGGCTTGCGGGAAGATGATGTTTGTGATGGAGTTGGTGAAAGGTCTGCGGGGTCGGTAGATGAGAGTTCTTCGGAGGGTGGTGGTAGGGCTGGCCTGTAACTTGAAGTGTAGGTGTTCCATCAGGTCTGTGGGCTCATCGGAGAGTGTGCTCAGCCGGAAGGTGGATATGTGGACAACGGCAATGGTATTACAGAAGGTTTGACTCCTTTAATCTTTGGTTGTTTTGTTATTTCGTTTATTACCTGAAAACGTTCCCTGGCAGAGTTTTTAGAGGATTTGGTTTGCAAAGTGAAAAATGCATTTTTTTCCTTAACCAGAAGAGTTTTATATTTGGATAGGGACAATTTGTAAGATTCTTTTGCATGAGGATCATACGGAGACCTCCATTTCATTTCTTGTCACCTACAGCTTTGTTTTTCTAGCCAAAGGGATTCAGAAAACCAAGGAGTGGAGGGCTTTTTTGTCTTGATTGGCTTTTTTAATAGGAATGGTTAGGGAGAGCGTGGTATTAAGCCAATCTTGGTAGTCCTGGGTGGCTAGCTCAGGGTTTTCCACAGGTGGAGGGAAGGATTCCGTTAGTGGAAGTTGTTTGTAGTCCAGATTGGCCCATGCCCTATAGTGGGTCGTATTACGCCTATTATTGGGAGCTGATGTAACCTCCGTACTTCTTAGGTAAAACAAATGACTGAATAATCCAACCAGGAGAGTGGAAGAAGAATAAGGTTAGTGATGGCTTTATTATTGGAAAAATGGCATCCAATGTGTGGCCAGCAGTGTGGGTGGCATTTTGTATCAGCTGGGGGAGACCGAAGGCATTCATGATTTCAACCAGGGCTTTGGTGTCTCTATCTTCTTGAGACTCTAAATGGAAATTTAAATCTCCAAGGACTGTGAAGTCCGTGGTGCAGATGTCATCCTCTAAGAGGGAGCTAATGGAGTTTAGGAAATTGTTTCTAGAGTCCGGAGGGCGATAGATAGGAGACCCTCTTAAGGATTTCTTTTTTGTTAGTACAAACCAAAAGGATAAGGCTCCCCAGTCCTCATTCGATAAAGTCCTGAACTTGACCCTGAACTTATCTCGATATAGAAATTCAATCCCCCGCCGCTTTTAAATGGGCAATCCGGTCTATGCATCAGGTCTCCCATGGGGATAGTGGTTAGGAGTTCTGGCATCGAGGTGCTGTTCCTCCACTTTTCCGTAATAAAAATATTATCAGGCTGGTGTGAGTCAATTAACTCAGCCATTTCCACTCCATGCTTTATTAAGGAGCGTGCGTTAATAAGAGCACAGAGATACGCAGTTGACTTATTCTAGGAGTTAGCTTCAGAAAGCGGAGCCGAAAGGCTGGGCAGTAGGGGCGGTGCAGGGAGATGACGTCCACATCACTTGCAGCTCCCACTGTTGCTTGACCAAGGCAAGGGCATGTTGAAACGACTACAGTTTTTTTTTTTCACACAGTTGTTGAGAGCTAAGAGTTCCTTACCTTAGAAGGTAATTCTGTCGCTGGGTTCAGGGGTGAAACCAGCAGGGGTTCTGGATCTCAGCGTGATCCGCGTGCCGACGGGCTTGCCATTGGCACGGATACGCTGATCGCGGTTTAAAATAACCCTGCATGTGAGGGTGGGCGTGTCTACAGGCCAGTGCTGCAGCGCGAGCCTAAAAAGATATGGGCAAAGTAAAAGGGGGCTAATCCAGGGCCCAGTGATCCCGCTTGCCCTGCACAGGCTCCCCTGTGAGGGAAAGTACTGGGAATTAGTAAAAACAAAATTAAAGTAGTAAAAATGAAGCATAAAATTATTTTAAAAGGGGCACTTGGCCCTTTCAATATGGCGCTCAGAAAGAAAGGAGAGGGGGAGCCAGGCAACTCCGTGCTAACTGGCACGAGGGACTGAATCCCCCGATGCCTACAAGGAAATAAAAACAGACACAGATGCGGTAAGCAGAATGAAAACGATTTTCCTTCCTACTCCACACACACCATAACCGTTGCAGAGGGTCTTGTTACCTGGAAGTGCAGGAAAGGGTTTGGCCAGATTGTCCCGGTTGGCGCACTTACAGAAGTGTCAATATGGTGTGGAGTATATCCCAGGATGGAAGAATGCGCAGGCTGATGACCTTTCTAGATTACCACTACCATGGCAAGAGGTAGACAGGCTTGTTGTCCCTCATGCCATGGTAGTGATAATCTAGAAAGTCCATCAGCCTGGGCCTTCTTCCATCCTGGGATAGACTGCCTTTTTTTTTGTCACTCTCAAATGGCAGACACTAATCTTGGAGTAGTAAATATATATGTACGGAAAGCACAGTTTACAAAAGGACAGATCTGGCAGCCACCGGGCCCTTCAAAAAATGAAAAAATATTAATCGTTTTCTTCTTTAAAACTGTGACTGAAAGAGAAAAGGGCCAACAGAGGACCAGGGGGAGGGGAGTGATCAACATGAGGGGGCACGGTAGGTCAATAAATGTGGAAAGAAAATTTACAGTGAAGGGAAAGGAGTAACGGAGGAGCGGTTCGGGAGATGGGGAACAAGCGTGGTAGCAGAGAAAATGAAAATAAAAAGGAAAAAAGCCTGGCAGAAAGGGGTGGGAGAAGCAAGCAATGGATGAGCTGAGGAGGGAGCAACAGGAGCACACAGGAGGCAGCTTCTTGTTGCGATGGAAAAAGAAAGAAAAACACATGCAAACCCATGGAGTGCTGAAAGAAAAAATTAGTCATGCATTTAAGCAGTAGAAGGATACAATTCGACTAATCAAATGATGGTAAAGAAGCTATGCTCTAGAGTAGTAGATAAACACAATAGGAGGACAGAAAGCCTTTGAATAAGAAACAAGAATAAGATGTAAGCCACAGAGTCGGACATGAAAACTAAAAATGGCAAGCAACTGGGCTGGCCCAAAGCCCATTGTAAGTACTGGTATTGTCTACATTCACTATATCATCGCTGACCAATAAAAGCGGTCTGTAGGTGAGACCTTTAAAAAACAATTAGAAGAGCAATTGTCAGGGTGCTTTGGGTTTGCCAACAGGCCACTGCATGTAATATCCACAATAGTTCTTTGACAAAAGACAACAGTGAAAGTAAAAAAAAAAACAATTAGAGGAACAATGGTCATGAGCAACCCTATTCTGAAAAACTAATGTTCTGCACTGGAACCATACACAACAATGGTCAGTTTTTCCTTCTCATCTCAAGTCAAGGCATTAGCAGACTACCCACACGTTTTGGAAACTCTGACCTAAAATATTTCGCTTGTCAAGACTAACGCAATTTATTTTTTAGTTCTGCTGTAGTTTAGCAACTGGATCGAACTAAATTCAGGAAGCCATCAAAGACAACATCTTATGAACGAGCTGGCAAGCTTCAACACTCAACAAAACCAGCTACCCCACTTACCATTAAACACACTGTGTAACTAAAGAAAACAAGCATTTGCAATGCAATAGGTCTTGCATTTGTTGGAGTTGGAGCTATTGACATTGTAAATGCCAATGTTTGTTAGTTATGTTTTTTAAGTGGAGTGATAATTTAAATACACAAGGAACATATTAAACTGCAATAATGTGCTAGAATCTGTTGGAGGAATATGGTTAAAGACCAGTGTGCACACTGATGAGAGGCATGCGAGTCCAGGACAGTGTCTACTATGGATGAGCAGTGCGGACCCTGAGTAACAGTCTCTTAATCATGCAGTTTTGCCATCTGCACTAGTCCTGTTATCATCAGCGCTATTCTTATTGTGGTCATCGGCACTAGTCTCATTGTGATCAGCACTATTTTAGTTGTCATTATTGTTGTCATCAGCACTAGTCTCATTGTTCTCATCAGCGCTATTCTCACTGTTCTCGTTAGCACTAGTCCCACTGTTATCATCAGAGCTATAGTCATTGTTATCATCAGTGCAATTCTCATTGTTGTCATGAGCACTAGTTCCATTGTTATCATCAGAGCTATTTTCATTGTTATCATCACCACTAGTCCCGTTGTTATCATCAGGGTTATTCTCATTGTTGTCATGGGCACTATTCCCATGGTTAACAGTGCTATTCTCATTGTTGGCATCGGCACTAATCCCATTGTTATCATCAGTGCTATTCTCATTGTTGTCAGGAGCACTAGTCCCATTGGTATCATCAGTGCTATTCTCATTGTCAGGAGCACTAGTCCCATTGGTATCATCAGCGCTATTCTCATTGTTGTGATGGGCACTAGTCCCATGGTTATCAGTGCTATTCTCATTGTTGTCATGGGCACTAGTCCCATAGTTATCATCAGTGCTATTCTCATTGTTGGCATCGGCACTAGTCCCATTGTTATCATCAGTGCTATTCTCATTGTTATCAGGAGCACTAGTCCCATTGGTATCATCAGCGCTATTCTCATTGTTGTCATGGGCACTAGTCCCATGGTTATCAGTGCTATTCTCATTGTTATCATGGGCACTAGTCCCATTGTTATCATCAGTGCTATTCTCATTGTTGGCATCGGCACAAGTCCCATTGGTATCAGTGCTATTCTCATTGTTGGCATCGGCACTAGTCCCATTGGTATCATCAGCGCTATTCTCATTGTTGGCATCAGCACTAGTCAAATGGTTATCAGTGCTATTCTCATTGTTGGCATCGGCACTAGTCCCATTGGTATCATCAGCGCTATTCTCATTGTTGTCATGGGCACTAGTCCCATTGGTATCATCAGTGCTATTCTCATTGTTGGCATGGGCACTAGTCTCATTGGTATCATCAGCGCTATTCTCATTGTTGTCATGGGCACCAGTCCTATGGTTATCAGTGCTATTCTCATTGTTGGCATCAGCACTAGTCCCATTGTTATCATCAGTGCTATTCTCATTGTTGGCATCGGCACTAGTCCCATGGTTATCAATGCTATTCTCATTGTTGGCATGGGCACTAGTCCCATGGTTATCAATGCTATTCTCATTGTTGGCATGGGCACTAGTCCCATTGTTATCAGTGCTATTCTTATTGTTGGCATCAGCATTAGTCCCATTGCTATCATCAGTGCTATTCTCATTGTTGGCATCGGCACTAGTCCCATTGGTATCATCAGTGCTATTCTCATTGTTGGCATGGGCACTAGTCTCATGGTTATCAATGCTATTCTCATTGTTGGCATGGGCACTAGTCCCATGGTTATCAGTGCTATTCTCATTGTTGGCATCAGCACTAGTCCCATTGTTATCATCAGTGCTATTCTCATTGTTGGCATCGGCACTAGTCCCATGGTTATCAATGCTATTCTCATTGTTGGCATGGGCACTAGTCCCATGGTTATCAGTGCTATTCTCATTGTTGTCATGGGCACCAGTCCCATGGTTATCAGTGCTATTCTCCTTGTTGGCATCAGCACTAGTCCCATTGTTATCATCAGTGCTATTCTCATTGTTGGCATCGGCACTAGTCCCATGGTTATCAATGCTATTCTCATTGTTGGCATGGGCACTAGTCCCATGGTTATCAATGCTATTCTCATTGTTGGCATGGGCACTAGTCCCATTGCTATCATCAGTGCTATTCTCATTGTTGGCATCGGCACTAGTCCCATTGGTATCATCAGTGCTATTCTCATTGTTGGCATCGGCACTAGTCCCATGGTTATCAATGCTATTCTCATTGTTGGCATGGGCACTAGTCCCATGGTTATCAGTGCTATTCTCATTGTTGGCATCAGCATTAGTCCCATTGCTATCATCAGTGCTATTCTCATTGTTGGCATCGGCACTAGTCCCATTGGTATCATCAGTGCTATTCTCATTGTTGGCATGGGCACTAGTCTCATTGGTATCATCAGCACTATTCTCATTGTTGTCATGGGCACTAGTCCCATGGTTATCAGTGCTATTCTCATTGTTGGCATGGGCACTAGTCCCATTGTTATCATCAGTGCTATTCTCATTGTTGACATCGGCACTTGTCTCATTGTTATCAGCGCTATTCTCATTGTTGGCATGGGCACTAGTCCATTGGTATCATCAGTGCTATTCTCATTGTTGGCATGGGCACTAGTCCTATTGGTATCATCAGCGCTATTCTCATTGTTGGCATGGGCACTAGTTCCATTGGTATCATCAGCGCTATTCTCTTTTTTGGCATGGGCACTAGTCCCATAATTATCAGTGCTATTCTCATTGTTGGCATCAGCACTAGTACCATTGTTATCCTCAGTGCTATTCTCATTGTTGGCATCGGCACTAGTCCCATTGTTATCATCAGTGCTATTCTCATTGTTGTCATGGACACTAGTCCCATTGTTATCATCAGTGCTATTCTCATTGTTCGCATCGGCACTAGTCCCATTGTTATCATCAGTGGTATTCTTATTGTTAAAACCAAAGGAAATGATGGACGGAGTGTTGAACATTGCAAGCACTCACCCCCAGTCAACTGATCTGGGTTTAATCCATCACCGTTCTTTAGCCCACTCTGCCACCCCAGTTCAGACATGGCCATATGCAAATCAGTCTGACCCTGTGCCTCATGGGAACAGTCCAGCCCGAACTGCCAAGCCATGTCTTCCCTGGACCGGAAACAAGCTTCCTAGGACCGGTTTCTGGCATTTCAGCCGTCTTTAGCCAGGCTTGCTTGAATCCAGTGGCAAAGTGAGCAAGGGACTCACGTCTGAGCATACCCTGCCAACTTATGGCGAACAAAGTATTCTTATTGTTGTCAGGAGCACTAGTCCCTGTAACAGTCACCCAAGTATAAGGTCCATGGCCAGCTGCATATCTGATGGTCACTGATTTACATTGGTAAAAGGCTTCTGCTCCGGTCCACCCCGCCTGTAGCACAGCGCCTCACTGTGAGGACAGAGGATGAGGTGTTAAGATTCAGAGAACAGAAAGGTCGTCAGCAAGAAAGTAGATGAGGCACATTCGGGCTAATGAAGTGTCTGAGATCAATGGAATAGGAGGCAAAGAAACACTGAAGGCAACACATCTCCAAAAAGATCAAACAATAGGAACCGGTGCGTCGCACACTTCCAGCTGCACTCACAGTTTTAATAGCATTTACATAGCACTTACTACCCGTGGCGAGACGTCGAGTTATGCATGACATACTAAATAGCCCACACTCCCTCTCAGAAGTCACCCCACTTACATTTACTGTCACTACCTTCAAACTTTTACAGAGCTCCGCAGTCTTTTAATATGGCTCGCTCTACTGCACCACGCTGCCCTGTGAAATGGATCCCCAAAAAAAAATAAGCCTGCGAGTGGTGCACGCGCCACAGAGAGACATGTGCTTTCAATTATCGCGCCTGTGTCTGGGCACGATAATTGAAACCACATGGCCTTTGGTGCACGTAATAGACACCAATAGGCCATGGGCGGAGCAATGCTCCTGCCTTTGGCCTATTGCGTGCCGTCTTAGTGAAAAACACGCACGAAAAGGCCAATAGCGGGACTCAAAAGGAAAAGCACACACACGAGCGTGTGCGATTCCAGGCTCTGTTTTAAAACCCCCTACACAAGGGCTCTCGCCTGCGCGAGCAATGCTGCGCACTGCAACGCTAGGGTGCGAGCCCTAAAAATATGACTACATATTTCCATGGGCCGTTCAATAAGGGTATATTCGAAATGTGTGGTCTGCAACAGAGCATTATCAGCTTGAGAGTGTAGTGCATTAAAGAAGCTACATTTGAACTTTAAGTATTTACTGAATAGGTTGTGTTGAACTTTAATAACATCTCCTCAGTCAGTCAGTGATAACTAGATACCCTCTGTTGAATGTTTTGAGGAGCTCGCCATAAACCAGCAGCCCGACTCTAAGTGGCAAGCCCATTCCGTGGCAGGGGTAGTATTGAGGTAGCTTTTGATAGCAAGACAACCAGCTCAAAGAGGGACGCACATGCATAAGCCAAATGATCGCTCATGCTTATTTTACTTGGAGTACCACAATTGGTTTATCCATCAAGAGTAAACCAGCCAGTGAAAGAAAATCAAGGAGGTGAAAAAACTCAATAAAAAAAGACAACAAATCTTCAGCGGTGGCAAATTACGAATATGGGGCAGGGACTTGAAATCTAACGCACCACCACGCATGCTGGAAATAAACCAAAGCAGCTTTACATACACAGTTCAAAAGCCAATCAAGTGTAAACATGTTCCTTACAAAACATTCTAAGTGACTCACACTTTAAAGTTAACCCAGACTTTTATTGGAAAAAACCCCAACATATATGATATTTAACACCGACTGAAAGTATAGCAAGAAGACAGATGTGGTGTAGAATTAAACAGACACATTTTGACATTCAAACCAATGACAAGTCGGACGAACATATATCTATTGGATTAAACGTAATACAGTCAAGACAAGGAAAAGATCCAACCAACTTTGTAAGTACACTTCAAAGATGTTCCTAGGAAAATGATCTGTATGGAAACATAATAATTTTGTGGATAGAATTAGCTTTTTTTTAATGGATCAATTCAAAGCCTTGGTATCTTAAAGGGGAAATATCTCTAATTTCGAGCACCAAAGAAATGACTTAAAACATTTTGCAGCAACTACCAACTTACTCTTTCCATCAAACTAGAACATGATGACAAACTAAACCGAATACGTAATAGCATGTATAGATGGTCAGAAACCAAACACATCATTGTGAAATTATATTTCTGGATATTTTGGGATGAAAACAACTACTAAATATATGTACAATATCTTCAACTTCCAGTTAAATAAACATTGACAAAGACACCAAGTTTAACGTACATGCACAAACACACAACAATCATGCACAAATGGACACCGATCACAGATGCATTAATACATACAGCCCCCAAAACACAAGAAATACCTATGCATACAAACCTCATATACAATGTTATGCTGTGTTATAAAAAGTTATAAAGAGCTCTTATACACTAGGGTGTCTTGGCGCTAATCCAATCCACGTGAACTCATCACCAGATACACATGGATAGAGATCAAAAGACAAATAGCCACCACATCACACAGCGTATATGTACATATAACAAATAAATCAATGGGGTTCAATACTTTAATTCCGCAGATAATTCAAATTTCAAAAGGAATACAAAGTGCCAAATTCGTGATCGACAACCAGATAGATATGTGAAAGTTCAAAAAACTGTTCAAGTTTGTTTTCAACTGAGCTTGATTTCTAGAATACGCTGTGAATTCACAATGCTTTTTTAAAAAACTGGAAAGGAAAACATGAATCCACAAAGAAAGGGTTCTGGAGGCAGTAATGCTGTAGCTAGATTACAAAGCAAAGACGCCATGAAACACAAGCAACGTTACAGTGAGAGCTCAGGGGGCTTTGTCAAACATTGTTCATTGTCTGTAGAGTGTTGCCGCCATAAATCCGAACAAAGCCTTCCACCACGCAACACCAATCCTTGATGTATACCTCCAGCCTATGAGCGCACAAAAATGAGTTCACTGTGGTAAATTTAGATTATGGTGCCTCTGCACTTGTTTTAAAGCCAGGGTAAACAATTCCTCCTGGCAATGCTTCCCCAAGGCTGGTGTCCCAGCAACAGAGCTCCAAGCTTGTCAGAGTACTTCAGATAGAATTTACATAACAGTTTTGGCAAATGATGATTAGAAGTTAGTTTCCATTAATGTTCCTCGCAATAGAACCTCTTCCTATCTACTAAACAATGCAACTGTTTCTTGATAATTCTTGCACCTAAATTATTATGCTTCTCTCATTCCTTATCACTATCTAGCTGAATCGGCACAGGAAATGGAGCAAGATAGGACTTAGCACTACATGGTATCAATAGAGATATGTGAAACAAACACTGGACGAATATTCATGGACTGAGTCAATTTCAACCTAGCATGGATTTACAATCAGTTCAACAGGAAATGTCCCACAAACGTTTGTTGCAATTTAGAAGATTTCTTCAAATACACTTTGTTTTGCAACCATACTTTCAGACTAGCAACATTATCAAGGAGCAGGATTTCTCTTACAATCAGTACAGAAATTGTAACTTGCTTTAGCATCTCAAGATTTTCCTCTGTTGACCAGTGTGTGAAAGAATGGAGGAGGGTGCCTCTGTGCTGGTCTCACAGCCAATAGTAAGCCCTGCCTCCTTATATGGTGTACCCAATCCAAAGCACTGCAGATAAACTGGGGCCACTAATCTTTGACTGACAGTGGCATCACATCTCAACCAGTATCTGCACCAAGATTCGCTCTGTTGTAGATATCCTTTCGAATCACACTTCTGCCTTTTGAATCTTCTGTAAAATTTTGTACTTGTAGTGTTATTTAGGGCTCAGTTTTTTCACCATTGCTGTTTGAGCTATATATGACTGCCTGGTATATCTTATTCAAACATTTGGGTCAACTTTTTCTTTGTGCATAAGATACCCACATTATTGTAAAACTTGAAGGCGATGTACAACTTAATGACTGCCTCGCCAATATCCTTCTTTGGATTAGTCTAAAACTAAGACTGAAAATCTTTGCTCAATCAATGAATTTTTGAAACTTTCATTCTGGCCAAGAACTCTGGGCCCTTTATCCACTCCAGTGAGTGCGCAAAATAGAATCTTGGTGTAAAGATTGACTCTTCTCTAACTTTAGTTGATCAAGCCACTTAAGTGGTGAAATCGTGTTGTTAGGTCTCGCGTGCACAGTGCCTGGGTGTGGTTTACAATAAAGGGCTTGGAGCCCGCCCAATGCTCACCATTTTGTGGCATCGTTGTCACTCTTCTATGCTGCCTCCTAATTGGCCAGCATATGCTCGACGTTACTTATGTTTAATTTTGTAGCACATGGACTAAGCACAGACTGATTTGATTTTATTATTGTATGTGCACTGCTCGCAATGTGACGGACGTAATATTTCTTCCACCACCGCCACATTGCTCCATCTCCTTATCCCTAATCCAACCATATATGTTGCTCCCTCTTTATTTTTGTTTTTTGGACACAGTATTTAGTGATTTGCCCAGAATCAAAGGATGTTGAGTCCACCTCAAGACTCACACGTGGTTCCCTAGTCCCAAAGCCGGCAGCTCTACACATTCCGCTACATGCTCTCCCAACTCATCTTCTGTACCCTCTGGAAACATGTAATTGGTGTTTACAAAATAACAATCATCAATGCTGCCATGTGGTTGGGTAGCTAGGTGCAACCAGCTTTACAACTGGGTTAACAGAAATGTATTCTCTCTGTCCTGGTATGAGACAGACCCTGTCTTGTACCGGAGAAATCATTCCAGGGGAAAGGGAGCACTAAAAAGTAATAGGAACTGTGATCGAAGGAAGGTTTCACCAAACCCACTCGCCTACTTAGGGACACAACAGTGGAAAATCCTTTCTACAGTGTACCCTCATGTTTCAGCAGGCCTTACTATCCGTATTCAGAAGGGGGAGTTTTCCTCACTGCTGATGGTGAAATTTTTAGAAAGATGCAGTTTTTATTTTATAGCATCTTGTTTCCACCTAAGAACCACGCTACCGGGCATCTGCATCACAGGAAAATGACTAGACTTGGCCGTGACTGTCGCACAGCATTTAAATGAAGACATCTTAGTCAGATGAGATATTGCCTGGTTGATACAGATCTTAGGAATCCGTTCTTTTATGCAGCACAGCCATACTTCAGGTTAAAAAGAACCTTGAGTTTTACACGTTTTTAAACTCCAGTACAAATCATACAGAACTTATCGTTATTCATTAAAAAGCAACAATAACCATAAACTTAACAGATCTAACAGGTACAGAGTTAAAAGAGTAGCACCATCTCTAACTAGAAGTTTACAGACTTGCGTCATATGAAATGTTCCCAGGCCACATCTGCAGCAACCCATTCAGTGCTCTATAGGAGCTCGGTATAGCTCCACCAGAGCTGCTCTGTGCCACACCGACTCATACTTGACTGGCCCTCAGTGAAATTAAACAAGCATTGGCAAAGCCAATAAGTTTCACACATGCAAGTTCTTTTGGCTTTGTCAATGTTTTTTAGACATGTTGTCCAGCAGCACAAGGGCTGTGCAGCATAGTTGAAAGTAAATTAAAACAAAGAGCTATACAACTGGCCTAAAAACAGTGACAAAGTCAACAGATCTACCATAGGCAAGCCCTATTGGCTTTGCCACCAACTGTTTCCAACTGCACATACAATGAGCAGAGTTCTATCTTTTTTCTCCATCTCAGAAAAGGAATACATTTGAATGCATTTCTGGCCATATGTGTGGATTATTGTGATGCAATATATCAGGCCTTACCAGCGTTCCTTACTCAAAAGCTGCAACTCATAAAGAATTATTCTGCTAGACTTGCATGTGATTTACAATGGAGGAAGCATATTATTATTTTTTAACAGCGTTTTATATAGTGCGAACTTGAACCGAAGGTATTGGGTATCGGAGCGCTTTACAGGAGCACCAGTTTCGTTACATGAGGACCCATTTAGGCATAGGGAGATTACGTGATTTGCCCAGAATCACAGGATGTTGCACGTCCTTGCTGAGACTCGAACCCGGTTCCCCAGATTTGAGGTCGACCACCATAGCCGTAAGGCCACTCCTCTCCCCTTACACTTGATTCGGGATCTTTTCATTGGTTGCCAGTAAAATAGTTGATTCATTTGAAGTATTTATGTTTGCTACATACAGCAGTCTATACTCCTAATAGGCCGTCTCTTCACAACAGGTTTAAAAGGTACTTATCTACTGTGTGCTGTAATAAGTGAATCAGTCTCACCTAGTGATTTCCAAATTTCCGTAAAAAATCTAGTTGGTAGATCTTTTTCAGCTGCAGCTACATCTAGGTGGAACTTTCTACGTTCTGTTGTGGTTTAAGAGATTACTGAAGACCTGGCTGCTTCCAAGCTCTTAGACTATATTAATCTATTTTTCAGTTGATGTCTTTGTACAGTGTATTGAGTTTTTCTTTTTGTGTTAGGAATTTTGAACTTTCCCAAACATTTTGACTTCCAGACTTTCATCTGGACCTAGCCACTTGCTGAATATGAGTTCCGTTGCGGTTGACCTCTAATCAGACCTAGGTCCAGATCTACTTATTCTATGGATTATCATTGGGGCTTTGGGTTTTTTTGCTACTATTTCATGTAAATCGTGAAAAAAAATCTATTCTGGGCCCCTTATCGTAATGTTGGTGTCATTTTGCTTATTATATTTTTCAATCAGACTTGTCTACCTGTAAAAATGTAATTTCGTTTTATCTAAGGATTTCCAGTTTACAAAAGGAACTGGCAATTTATATGCTCGTAGAAGACACTGCCTAATAGTCATGCAGGAACTCCACACGCTATGTCAAGGAAAATGTACCTAGAACACAAATTATTACTGAGTGGTCATCCTACCCACACTGTCACTGTAATAATCCCATAAACAGCGACCCAAAAACTTTTAATCTCCCAAAAGGAATACCTGGATGATGGAAAATGAACCAAGCAGCTTCGGATCTGAAGACCCTTTTGTAAGCTCAAACACAATGGTCAGACCCTTACCTACTGAATATTTCGCCACTTTGCACCGCAAAAGAGGCGCAGGATGTGCTCATTTCCAGTTGCATTTGAACAATTGCCTACAGCTAAGGAAAGGAAAGGCCTCTGCCTCACAAAGTGTTCAATGTTTAACACGACTCTTTGGTTAGATAATTGAAAGTCAACTCAGGAATGCAAAAGGGATAGTGTAGTTACAAATATGAAAATACTAAAATGAGAAGGAGATTAATTTATTGCTTGCTGTACCAATCTCCTAGCCATTGGATGTATATCTAGGCAAAGAATATATTATATATAATAATATAAGTAGTCTCAATCAAGTAGGTTATCAATAAGTTTAGGCTCCGGTAGAAAAAAAAGCATTTACCATTAACATGTACATATCCGTCAACAACTCGGTCATCCCCATTTTCCCTGCCCCCTTCCACAGCTGTACGTTTAGGGATGTCTCTTAGAGGCAAGGCAAAGGCAAATGCAAATGCTGGGTGCAGTCAAAGAAAGTCAATGTTTACTTTCAAATTCCAAGCAAAAGTGCAGAATAATGTCAGAAGAGCTGGAAAATGACACTTTGAATGTGCCTGTCATACAGAGACAGACATCTGTCATAAATGTTCAGCAACCAGCTATTCATTCTGCCGTCTCTGGGACCCAGGTGGTCTGGGGTTTGTGTTTTTTAGCTATTTGGAGTATATAGTTTAGAGGGGCATTTATCTATTCATTTGTTACGGTGGTTCAAGTTTGTACTTATTTTACTGGTCACGTCATTAAGATGCAAAGTTTTTAAATGACAGAAAAACCTCAGCAAAACGAGCTTACGATAACAGGTCAAAATAAATTATGCCAAAACATTTAAGAATATAATTGCATCAATGTAGAGATTCCTGTGTGAATAATACGCCTATGCAAAAGCAATTGGCATGAAAATTTGCTGGAGACCAAGACCGGTCAAGCAGCACGCTAGGTTGGTTTTGCCTATTTCTTTGAGATGACAAATGGATGGCAGATTGTGGGCCAAAGAAATGGCAATAACAAATCATAACTTCAAACCACTTAGCGCCTGAGTGGAATTAGTCACATCACCAGTACAGTTCCTTGATCCCGAGTTAGTGATGCAACCTGCCGTACTGATATACATTAAATGCAAGTGTCTGTAGTGCTGAGTGCCCCAAGTCAACATTCCCAAATAAACTAAACAAAACCTACCACCTGTGACTGATGTTTAGACAATACTGAAACTGCATAAATCAAAGTAACACTCGCAATAAAACCAGAGACAGCGACTTAGTGAGTTTACAGACATATCAAAGCCACCCATGTATACTGAGGTGATAGCCCACTGAACAAAGTGTGACACCAGCAATCTCTGAACTCTTCCTAACGTCGGCTCGCTAGGTTACATACAGCTGGTCCCAGAGGCTTCTTTACATTAGAAGTGCCCACATTTTCTAGACTGAAAAGAAAGTAATTGTTGTGGGTGGACAGTGCTGTACATAAATAATCCCTTTATCTTATAGAGGGAACATACAAAGCATGGACTGTACAGATCCTTTGCTAAACTCTTACTTATAACATGCCAAAGAGACCTCTAGAACAGTGCCCAAGATCCATCCAGGGCATAGGCAGGGGCCCACTGCCAAGTTTGTGCCCCTTTGCAGCGACCCAAATTACCTGTCTATCAGCTGCTCCTCTTCATGAGCCCAATTTGTCATGTCTCCATCAAATGCAGGGACATTCTATCCTTGTGCATCATAGTGAAGCTAGTGACTTGTTGTTGTACTTTTAGCTTACACTTGAGCCTTGCCACAATACCTGGGAGAATCCCCACAGAGGGGCCTTTCTAGGTACGGCCTCTGCATGGGCAACCCGCAAGGTGCAAGGCACCAACCTCTTCAGTCAATTCTTCCCTCTCTATACTCTATTTTTAACAACTCATGGCATTTTAACTTTAAACATTTGTTAGGCATACCAATCTGGTCATCTGGCCAACTACAAAATCCTGCAACAGCTAGACCTTTCAGCACCACCACATAGGAGGAGAATGCACACTAATGCTGCTGCTCACTCCAGGGATCTAACTACTGCCTTCACCTGTCCATCCAGTCTTCAGAGGAGAACACCTACCAATACTCAAACATAAACATACATTCTAGTTTCTGGTTACTTTACGTTAAATAGTGCCTACATTCTTGCTAACCCAAGCTCAGACAATTTACTTATAGTGTTCTACAAAAATCCTCTGCAATGTAAACTTAAACAGGGTTTTCAGTTTGCCCTGTACAAATCGCCTAATGGCAGGTTTCTCTATGTTACACTTTAATGAGGAAAGACATATTTGTTCAAGACAGAATTGTGGTCAGATTAAGGGGTGCTATCAAGTAATTCCTGTCAGAAAAAGCATCCAGAGTGTACCACAAGAATCCAAACACATATCACGGCCTCAGCTAACCTCAGACTTCAACAGGAATGTTGACGAATTGTAAAAATTATATATAATGACTTTTGGTTTCAGAGATAGGGTCCAATACTCTCAAACCAGTAATACAGTCTTCTTTGGATGGCTGCAGAAAGATACCCTTCACATAGCCTAATTTTAATCTCTCTGCCGTTATTTTATTTTCGTCTTTCTACAAACTCATGTTGATTTACTTTTTTAAATAAATGTACCCAGTATTCTGCAAAATATATTTCCAATGGTCAACATCCTTCCAATAGGATAATCATCTTTCGTAGTATACAAAATGACAGTTTCAGCTCAGAAGACATTCGATAATTTAGTTAAACAGACATTTTTCTATATTTTCAAACTACTTTTAACGAGATAGATGCTGTAAATGGGCTTCAATATCAAGCCTTGGATTAAACATAAATCAGAATTAAAAGGTAATGTACAATCGTGAAGCCCTTAAAAATGCTTTAAAAGCAAGCAGATATGGGATTCAAATACTACATGCTAAAAGCATGAAGATTTTACGATTTCAAACATTACTGGTGCCACAATTCTTTGGAATTTGACCAAAATTATACAAGCATACCATTTTGTGTATGACATTTCTTATGTTACCAGTAAATGTTGTTGTTCATACACAAAACACACACAGTTGTTTTTTCACCTTTTTAGATCTCGCCTACACAGCGCATGTGCTGTGCCGTGGGATGTTTTGTTTATTAATCAGTGGGCTTACAACCGGCCCACAGCATACCATAAGTTGTTTTCACTGTCACTCATTTGCAATCCTTTGATTGCTTAGCTCCTGTAGGCGCCCCTTAATTTCTTGTATTAGCTCCACCCTAGAGCATGCACCAGGTACGTGTTGTTCTTCGTCATTTTTCAATGCACTTTTAAAATAAAACATTTAAATTTAAAAAAAAGCGTTCTGTATTATTCCTGGCGTTCAATGTGAATGCTTTCAAAAGAAGTGCTTTTATTTTGAGAATGCTTTCAAAAGAAATGCTTTTAGATTATAGTGCGTTCTCTTGCTTTCAATAAATGGTTTCATTTTACATTTCGGTTTCTTGACAATCAATCAGTCCATGAAACAGCATGCATTTACAGGTCTACAGTGTTTTATGCTTATTTATGTTGCCTTCTCCCTTTTTGTCATCTCAATTGATGCGTTAGTTACTTACACCCACAACTGTACTACTCTACACCACTCAAATTCACACAATGCCACTCTACACCACTACATTCTATGCCACCTTACTCCACTCTACTCCATTCCACTAAACTTTATGCCACCCCATTGTATACTACTCACCGCCTCTCCACTTCATGCACTCTGCTGTACGCCAATCCCCTGTATGCCACTCTACCCTATGTCACTACTCTGTATACTTCTCTACTCTTCGCCACTCCAGTCTATCGTACGCCACTCGACTTTTCTCCACTAACTTTTAGACATGCTGAACAGCAGCCATGCTGCTATACAACATGGCTACAAGACATTGGAATACCCAATAAGTCTCACATGGTGAGACCTATTGGCTTTGCCAATGCTTGTTGTAATGAGGCTTTGTTGGTTGTATTTAAAACCTTTCATTCATAATTACAGTGTGTGATTATAGAATTCCGAAGCTTACACGTCCACATTTTTCCCTTACAAGTCATTATGTTTGTTTACTTTTACAAATTGCTGCCTGTTACAACTTACTATAGACATTATAATAACTTTCGTGATTTGAGGCAACCAAAAGCATTTTCAGTCAACACCTTCTATCTAGCTGCACTAACACGGCTTGTACATATGAAAGAACGTTTAAAAGTTAACTGAAACCACAACAACTACACCTGTTAAGCGTTGTTTTCCAAATAAGCTGGTTATTTATTTCGGTTTGTGAGCAATAGAAAAGCTGTGCTATTCTAAAACATTCAAATATAAAATGGGTAAGATAGAGAACTCTCAAACATGTGAGATCCTGAAAAGGTCGGCGTATTCATTAAAGGAAGATAAAATCTTTTAAGGCTGGAGATTTAAATAGCAGGATGGAGAAGAGAAATTAAAAGCTGTAATGTAAAACATCTATCATATTCCAAGTTACCCACAGGACGCACTCAAGCCACAGTGTACATCCGCATACCAACAATAACGTCTCGAGCAGCCGACGCGTTTCAAAATTGATTCCTTCTTCAAAGGCTTGATTCCACTCAATACACAGCGTTTGATTTGACCACTCCTTTATTCAATCAATCGACTTCTGATAGGCTGCTCATAAATATTATATATATACAGGTGATTTTTAAGAAATCAGACAAAGGAGGGAACATTGTTCTCTGGCCTAGGAAACAGTATGTACAGGAAGCCATGCGACAATTAGACAATATGGATTGTTATGAGAAATCGACAATGACGGCTTACAAGAAAGCAAAGGAAGCTTTAAAGAAAGAGTTAAAACAATGGAAACAAGAGGGGCTAATATCAACAGATGAATATCATTTTATGTTTAATGAACATCCAGTTTTTCCCTTTCTTTATCTATTACCGAAAATCCACAAAAAAACATTTCCGATTCCCGGGCGCCCCATCATTTCAGAGAATAAAAGTATGACCGAACAGGTGGGGTAGAACGTGGATTTTTATCTTCAAGATTTAGTAAGAACATTACCTTCCTTTATAAAAGACACTGGGGATTTCTTGAATAAACTGAAAAACATCGCATGGACAAGTAATATGATTCTTGTGACTCTGGATATAAAATCGCTATATACCAGTATTGAACATTCATGTGGGATCAATGCAATCAAGTACTTTCCAAATTCTAGGCCTTGTGAATACTTCATGCATAACAAAATGTTGATAAAATTGATTACGTGGTGTTTAGAAAATAACTATTTCTTATTTAGCAAGGACATATACAGGGAAATACAAGGTGTTGCGATGGGGGCCTGCTTCTCCCCTAGCTACGCGTGTTTACATGTGGGCTATTGGGAGGAGCGGGTCCTCAGAGAGCAACACAAAGACATTTTTGAGAATAGAATTATGCATTGGTTGCATTACATCGATTATGTTTTTATGGTTTGGAATGGGGATATTGAGAGTGCACAAGATTTTATTAGAACAATCAATGTTAATTGTTTTAATTTACATTTTACATCATGCATCAGCCCAACCAAAATAGAATTTTTAGATGTTTGTATTTATGTTAATGATAATAAGTTAGCCACTACGGCTTTTAGAAAACCTACAGCACGAAATGCAACACTTCACGCAACCAGTGCACACACCAAACATCTTATTGGTAGCATCACCTATGGAGAAATTTTAAGATTGAAACGCATCTGTAGTACATCAGAAGACTTCGAGAACTGCCATAATGAGACCCTATCTAGATTAAGTAAAAGAGGTTACACTAATAAAATACTAACAAAAGCAGTATTGAAAGCCAGTAAGAGATCTAGGGCATCACTCCTTTTGCAGGAGACAGAAGAAGAGGGGTCAGAAAATATATCAGAAGACCCACCTAGACTCATTACGACTTATAGTCATCAGGAAAAGAAAATCAGAGCCATAATCAATAAGAACTGGCCTAATATCCTGACGGACAATGTTCTCAGTAACAGACTGCCAGAAAAACCCATGCTTACATTTAGAAAACCTCAATCCATGGGAGGGCAACTCTCAAGAAATGTTCCGGAGTTAGAACATAGGGAAGTAAGGTTGAAACCCAGAAAAGGTTTTTACAAATGTACAACCTGTCGTGCATGCAAATTTGGAATAAAAACTACCAAATACAGCACTCCATTCAGAGAGAATGAGTTAGACATCAGAGGCAATTACAACTGCCGCACTGAATTTGCGATCTACGTGCTCACGTGCACCTGTGGACTTAGGTATGTGGGAAGTACCAAGCTCCAGGTGCACGTGAGGATATTGCAACATCTTCGGGCGATTATTAACAGTGATCCGGCATATCCCGTCGCACGCCATTTCAAAGAAGTCCACAACAAGGACATCAATTGCCTCTCTTACTTTGTTATCGACTCAGTTTCAGCTCCGCGGAGAGGAGGCAATAGAGAAAGGTCACTTAGACAGCGGGAAACTAAATATATTTTAGAACTTGATAGTAGATTCCCGAATGGCCTTAATAATACAGAAGATATGCACACCTTCTTATAAATTATAAGGCGTTGACATCTGCAGTAATATATGATTGAACTAATATATTCAGGAGATGGTATTTGCATGTAAATATACCTAACTGCAAAGGCCTATATCAGATATAGGGTCACTATCCTATCAAGAAAATAACCGCTGTAATCAAGATAATTAACATTATAACACCTGTCCAGCTTGCCCCAATTTTTTTTTAAAAATCCAAAAATTATTTGATAAATATTTTTAATTTGATACACTTTGAGGGTGCAGAGGGAGTTTCGCACTTTATATTTAATGGCAAACACAAAATATAATTATCTATATAAGAACTTGTGTCATTGCTGGTTTGGTGTATTTACACACACGGAGTTTCCATTGTTACATTTTTTCAAAATTAATTATAACCAAACGCATTAAGGCAGCGATATACAAAAATAACAGCTTTTAATACATGACAACTGTATCCAACATATTGATTATGCCCATTCACATACATGTGGTTATATCATGCAGTAAATTGCACATACTTTGCGTATTTTGCACATCAGTCTGGCATTTATGCGGGAATTTGCACGTACATTTGCATATTTTGCACATGTTATGTTAAGCGTAATCTATACGATTGATGTCCTTGGAGATTTAATGTCATTATATGTATATATTGCTTAATTTGCACATGGCAGTTGCGTATTTTGTACAAATTGTTTGCACTTATGCTGTAATCTGCACATGTGCCTATATATTTGGCACATGTTAAGACATGCATGATTTGTTCAATTAAGGATTCAGGAGACTCTAAGATATCGTTTCATCAATGGCACATATTACGCAATGTACATATTTATGTTGCTCAATATGTATAGGGTAACAAAAACTTTGCGCAATTAGTATGAGAAATGCATTGGCAAGATCAGTTGGGCATCATATTTAAACACTTATATTTGTATATATTTTGTAACCATGTGTGAATATTATAGACTCAAACAAATGATCCGTTCTATATAAGGTTACACGGAAAAAGCCCCACAACACTAATGTTTCCTCAATGTCTATCGTCATGTGGTGTAGCAATGAATAAAAGAGTGAAAAAAAGAGTGTATATAACTTTAATGATGTACCGCTGTCTCGCTATGTGATCTATGGCACTTGATGCCCGAAACGCGCCATGTGAGGAGTGAGAAATAAAATGTTCCTGTCATTTTAAGCTTCCTGGGTGGTCGTTGATTTCCATGCTCGCCGAAAGGAAGTGCTGGAAGTGGTTGCTGATATATTTATATATATATATATACACATATACATCTTAGAGCAGGTAGTTCAGACTAATGACCCCCTACTTGTGTGTCGTTAAAAAGCACCAAAGCGTGCCTAGGGGACAGATTCCCCCAGGCGGCACCCACCCTACTAAAAGTAGCACTTATCTACTGGAAAAATGCAATACAATACACTAATCAATTACTCCCCTATGCCACAAAACTTTCCACTTATGGGGATCCCCATGCCTACAGGGGTGATTACAGCTAAACGTATCTCCAGGTGGAAACATGAGGGAGTGCACATGGCGGGGACTCTTTTCAGTGAAAGCATGCTGCTAGATCACGAGAAATTGCCAGAGAACAAGGTGTTCACGATCCCTTTATATTCAACATGCAAGCATCATCAGGTACATCAAACGGCACTGTGCACCACATAATAAAGAGCCCCCTACATGTGACTTAGTACACACACCATACCTAATGGGTAATGGGAGGCATCTGACCCAATGGCTATACAGGGGTATTCGTTCCCATGCGGCAACCTCACTGGCAGCCCTCAGAGAAAAATGGAATACTGACATTAGGATAGAATTATCAGATAAGGAGTGGATCTCCCTTTTGGAGTATACCAAAAGGGTATTCCGAAACGCTAAATTTAAATTCATTCAATATATGGTGCTACATAGGGCCTATCTTACACCGCACCGATTAAGTACAATGTATCCGGAGGTTGGGGACCAGTGCCCCCGTTGTTTTACACAGGTGTCCAACCTGGTACATAAGTTAAGGGCCTGCCCGCCGTCTGGGCAACTATCACAAAGATTCTAGGGACTGTGACCAGTGTTGTGGGTGGTGACCCAGCAGAACACTGCATACTGGGGCTGCATCGTAACCACAAGAAACAGACAGTCCAACACCGATTTGCTGATTTTAGCCTTGATACTAGCAAAACGATCAATTACTATGCGGTGGAAATCCGCCGTACCCCCGGCTGCGCTTTACTGGCACAGATAGATGGTCAGGAGGGTCGGGTCGAAAGTATGGCGATAAGGAGGGAAGAACGTATGGGATTACGGAAAAACACCATTGAGTGGGATGCAATGCTAGAGTTATTCATATCCTCTGAATCTCCACTAATGTGAACAGCTGTATTGTATACACTCACAGGTCACCACAAAGTGAGACACACGGACACAGACCCAGACAAATACCTATTACAAAACACAAAGACATTCAAGGTGTTATTGGAAAAGTCTAAATATGGTAGACAAGCACATAAAACAAGCATAGAAAACAACCCCAGACTTACTGTCATACTGAGACTGGCACCAATATTTACATTCTTCCGTCGAACAATCAACAATCCAAGTGGATTGGTCATGGCTCCAAAGAAAATTTGTAACGCAATCTAATCTCTCCAGCTACTGGGCTCTCCAGCGCATTTTTTTGTTTATTCACTCTGATCAAAACGATTTATCCTGCTGTGGTGATATAACTACAGTGCAACCCCAGGACATCGTAAAATTGTCTGAAAATCAAAGAAAGCTCCTAAAATACATTCTCTCCATATAAGAATATTCACAATGAGACACCTTTCTGAAAAATATTTCCTCAATGGCCTATGAACATTCAAGTCAGTAGCATGGCTGCACAATGCAAGCATCCTCCAGGCTTGGAAGTCAGGCCTCCATGTTAAGGATCCCTGTTTATCTTCGAAATCTGGGAGCAGTCATCAAGCACAGATGAATTTAAAGACCACTGCAGACTACTACAGGAACTCCAATAAATTGAATAATGTGGGTCATATCGAAAGAGGTGAACATTCATTTCTTCAGATCCAGAAATGCATTTGGCTCGAATGTTATTTATTTTATTGCGTGTGTGTTTGGGGTGGCAGGGAATCACACTGCATCATAAACTGAATACCTACCACTTATATGGGTGGTTACAGATTGCATGCTCAATGGGGGAGATAGATAAATTACATTTATTTAGTGGAGGAGGGCGTAAGTAAGGATGAAGTATGTAGTCCACAGTGAGTCCGGGGCAGGGTTAATATGCTGCACAGTAAATAAATAAAAAATTAAACACTCATATTGTGCCTGGTCTGTAGCCCCCAACTGCCACATCACGTGGCACTAGGCGCACAATCATTAGAAACACTACAAAAACAAAAAGAGGCAAAATGGGAGAAGCAGGCACCACGTGAACTAACAGTATGGCAATAGTAAGGTAAGTAGCCCGGTTTTTGATGCATGTCTTAGGCATCCTCCCTAGTACCCCCACCAACAGATGTGGGTAGGAAGGCAGGACATGAGAGTCACTGGGTGGCAGGGGGTTGTGTGTGATTACTATTATTCTGTTTTTAAATAGGAGTCAAGTAATTTACCCGTGCCCAATACTGTGACACATTGTGGGAATTCTTCAAGATATGCAGGCGATCTCTCTAAATAGTGGTCTGTCAGTGACATATGTGGAAACATGTTGGGTATTCCTCAGACATCAGTGGCCCAGTAAGTGAAAAAGTGTGAGTATTCATGGCAACATCCATGACATAATATTGATCCATCAGTAAAATAATGTTTCTATTCTTGCCGAAATGCTGTCTAAACCTGCTTAACAGTAATCCATTAGTGACATCTGTGGGCATTCATAGAGGTATGCTGGTTATCTTTGCATGAGAGTGTCATGTTGTTAGATTGAGCCTGGTTCTGATGGAGGAAACGTGGAGTGTTGGAAAGTTGGGGTGGAATCTGGGGGAAGGATAACAGGGGGGTTCTGAGGAACGACCGTTGGTGCCTGAATTGTAGGCCAGTGGTCGTATACCATTAAGCTGTTGAACCCCTTACCGGGCTCAGTCTTTTCATTGGTGACTAATGGGCACTGTCCTATGCTGTACACTCCCTGCAGGCTGTGCAGTTTTATCTGGAGTCTCTACAGCAATCTGAAGTGCAAAGGTGTGCGCACTTTCCACAGCGGCCTCGGATTGTGTGGTAAGTCCTGCAGTCTTCCGCATTAGTGCCTTGCATCAACCTGTCTTATCGAGCAACCGTCTCCTCCGCACCCAAATTCGCCACAGAAACGTTTCAGAGTGTCTTGGACCACAATTACAAAAACAAGCCCCACTGACTGTCGCAAGCACATTGCGCGACACAATATGCATCATGTCGGCCATTTTAGGAGACTGGGCTAGGATGTAAAACAAGCCCTCTGACTTAGCAACAAAAAGAAAAACAAGTTGTGCAACGCTAAGTACACCGTTCGCCAGCCATTCGGAATGTTTGGGGGAAAACAATTATAGTTTATGAAGATACGAGAGCTGGAGGAAGATATGGGTACTGCAGAGACAATGTCTGTTGAAAGCTTGTTTGCAGTACATATTGCGGTGACAGGCACACATTTATTATAACTTATATAACGACTGGCAACTTCATAATCTGCAATATTAGACAGTTGTCTGTCATCTGCTGATTTTGAGGTCGAGCCTAGCGCAGCGTGCATGCGCTACTCTAGGAGAGGGCCTCTTGGACTCACTCCAGACTTCCCAGAGACTTCTCCGTGTGGGTCGGACTCCTCCCACACATTCCATTGGCCTTTGCGTGTGGCTTGCAATAATTAATCACGCAAATGGCCAAAGACGGATGCATGTCCCGCCTTTCCTCTAGACGTTCACACCCATGGCCTATGGATCTCGGGAGCGAGCGGAGGAGTCACAGCGCGCAGTTTGCCAGCTGCATTCCAGGATCGGGTTACTAATTAACCCAGCGCCGTTGCTTTCACTTTCACTAACATATCAGGAGGTGTCATGCTCTCTGTCCCGTCGCGGGGGTCGGAGTTTCTCAGGGTCAATGGACACTTTGTAAAACTCCACATCTACTAGAACACTCATTTTACCCAAAAATGATTTAACGTACATGAGTTGTTCGAAAAGCACATTTTTGAAGAGCAGAGGTGGCGATTTACATTTCGCAAAATCAGAGGAGGGTGATCCAAATGAAGCGCACATAATGTGACGATTCCAGTCATTAGCGGTGTTTTCATTGACGGACAGCAGTGCGGACCAGTGAGACATCGCGCAGGTCTCGGACCGGCCTTTCATGTTCGAGCTGGCTTAGCGCTTGCCCGAGATCAAAGCCGCAGATAAGTGCAAGCAGCATCCCACAACAGGCTTCCTGCAGAAGCAGGAAAGGGCTGGGAGGGACATGTCACCTTAATATCCTGGCGGCGTGACCTTGTGCTCGCTCCGAGGACCTCAGCCCCAGCTGTTGCCGCCAGGCCCTGTGGTTCGGGCTGGAGGCGGGGCCTCGGGTCTCTGCCCCACTCAGCCCAGCGCACGCTCACTGGAGCCCAGGCGCCTGTCACGCGCTGTCACTCCAGACCTGCCACTGCAGCCAGCTCCCGGGCAGGACTTGTTGCAGTGTCTGGACACCGGGCAGGAGTGCGCCGGGGCAGCAGTGCATCCACTGCTAGAAACGGGATCCGCTGCGAAGGTATGGCGCCCCAGTGTCTGTCCGATGGTGTGCTTCTGCTTCCCTGCCCACAACAGCAAGGCTTCAAACATGCAGCCTTCTTTTTTTTATGTTGTAAACCATTTGTTCTGCAGAAAAAGCTCACGCATAACAGATCCATAGGAAAATAAGTTTTCCGGATGTTTCATTTATGTTTGATTTTTGTAAAGCAGCAGGGCGCTGTGCATTTAACGACGGAGTTTACCGCAGAATTGGGTCCATTTTTTTTTGTAAACTTGTTTTTATTGCAGAAGTAAGAGTAAGGCATCCGTGAAAGCAACCCTTCACCAGATGGTATCTCAGAGCACACCCATCGGTTTAGCATAGCACACAGCCAATCAGCCCACATCCCGGAGGCCGGGCGGCGTACCAATACAGAAACTCTGAGTATCATAGCCATCAATTCACGCAGTGACAGGTCACAGCCCCATTTATATCTGCTTTTTTTAACCCACCTGCCTCAATCCCCAACATTCCGTCCTGACTGCTCACTCCGGACTCTACTTCACTACCCCCAATAACTCCCCCCCACCCCACCCTCCCCTCCCCCCCCCAACTACTGCTGAGGTGGGCCCTGGGTGTGGGGTCTAACGCAATTATTCTCCAGCTCTCACTTGTGACATGCAATCTCACCGGCCTCTTGGAACCCCGCCCTCCGAACCCTCGTGCTCCGTACTCTCCAGCCGGTAGTCCTTCAGCGCCTGTACTATCATCTCCCACACCCTGACCCATTCCAGTCCTTTCTCGTCTCCTGCCCTGGTCGCCTGTCGCCTCCGAAGTATACTCTCACAGCCCGCCCACTTCAACAGCTCAGCCATCCATCTCCCAAACGACGGGCCCTCCCGGGATTTCCAATGCCATGTAATTTCTCTCTGGGCCAACATAAGTCCTAAGTCAATGAATTTGCTCGTCACTTTCGTCTTTGCTGTGTGAGGGAACCAGAGCAGTAAGCAGGCCGCCATGTCGAACTCCACCTCGCGGTCGGTGACTGCGTTCAAAAGCTCCCACACCTCAACCCAATACGTCCCTAGCTTAGGGCACCCCCACAAAGGTGGTCCAGCTCCGCCCCAGGCGCTAGGTATCTCAGGCACACCGCGTCCTGCACCTTAAAATATCGTTTAATCTTTCCCGGGGTCAAATAGGCCCTGTGTATTACGAAGAAATGCACCTGTTGGAAACGGGCATTCCTACTTCCCTTCCACGTCCTTCGCAGGATGTGTCCCCACACCGTATCCGGAATGGGTTTGCCTATACTGTCCTCCCAACTCTCCTTCAATGCTGTGAGTGGCTCCAGTCCTTCCCGTAACATTCGCGAGTGGAGGCAGGTTACCGCCTTAACCATTCCCGCCGCCATCACCACGTACTGGCAGGTTTGTGTCACGGTAGGTTCCGCCAGTCCTTCCCTCCAATGCTTTTGTACCGCCGCGCTCACCGCCGCATGCAGTAGGTAACTCCCATCCGGAAGACCAAACTGCTCCTGCAACTCCCCGAAGGGGGCCAGCGCCCCGTTGACATAAAGATCTCCCACCATCTGCAACCCCAGCCCTTCCCATTCCGCTAGCGGGGACCAATCGCCGCCGTGCGGCAACGCTGTCAACATCCCCAGCGGGATCTCCGGCGCATACGGACGCGCCGCTTTCGCTCTCTTCATACTCCTGTGCCAGCACTGCCGGAGGGTTCTCTCCTCTATGGAGAGGTCTCTCATGTCTAGTTTCTCGTTGCATAACTATGTACGACAGAATGTGTCGTTGGATGCCGGTCCCCCTCTCGTGGTCCGGGCCTCTAAACACTTTAGCAACGTTCTGCGTTAGGACCTGTAGCTGTGCCGCCAAGTAGTACAACTCAAAATCAGGGACCGCCATCCCTCCATCAGGTTTGGGCCGCATCAGGGTAGCCAGGTCCACCCTCCGCCGTCCCTTCCCCCACAGGAAGCCAATAACCAGTGACCTCAACTCTTTGATGATCCGCTGTGGAATCCAGACCGGTAGGGTGCGGAAGTAGTAAAGTAGCCGTGGTAGAGCCACCATCTTCAGGAGCGCCATCCGGCCCAGCACCGACAGCGGTAGAGAGGCCCAAAATGTCATGCATCCCTTCAGGGCCCGCATACTACGCCCTATATTGCCCTCCAGCCAGTCCACGACGTCGTGGTAAACATGGACCCCCAGATAGGTGAAACTCGTAGCCTCCCAGACCACCGCCGTAGTGAGTGGGGGGTACGGCACATCCGCCCGCAGCGGGAAAACACAGGTCTTAGTCCAGTTTACCCGAAGTCCCGAGACCCCCCCAAAGCCAGACAGCAACCCCATGGCCCCCACCAGTGCTTCGTCGGAATTCTCCAGGTACAACAAGAGATCATCAGCATACAGGGAGATATAATGCCTCGTCTCTCCACACCGAACCCCCCGTACATCGACCCTGTCCTCGCCCGTTTCGCCAGAGGCTCCATCGCCAAGGCGAACAGCAGGGGCGACAGCTAACAGCCCTGCCTCGTGCCCCTGCCCACCGGATATTCTGCGGAGATAACCGATCCCAGTCGCACCCTGGCAGTGGCAGAAGAGTAAAGGACCCTCGTCCAGCGCCCAAAATCATCTCCCAGGCCAAACTTCTCCAGTACGGCGTCGAGGTAGCCCCATTCTAGGCTGTCGAAGGCCTTTTCGATATCTACAGATAATACCGCCGGCTTCTGGGTAGGGTCCCAAACACTGTCTATTATGCGGACCAGGCGCCTAATGTTCATGGCTGTGCTCCTAGTGGGAATAAATCCAGCTTGGTCCTCATGAACCAGCCGGGTCATGTGTGGCAGCAATCTAGTTGCCAGGATGCGACTCAGTATTTTATAATCGACCGTCAACATAGATAACGGTCTATACGACGTCACATCAGATGCTTCCCTGCCGGGCTTCAGCAGCGGCACCACTAACGCCTCCCTCATTGATTGGGGTAGGCGCCCGAGCGTCAGAGCCTCAGCGTAGACCAACTGGAGCCGTGGCACCAAGATGTCCACATACTGCGCATAAAATTCGATCGGCAAGCCATCTACCCCTGGCGTTTTGTTTCTAGCCATCTGCTTGATAGCCACCCGGATCTCCGAGAGCGTGACGGGTCCGCAGAATTGGGTCCATGCTGTTTATTTTAAAGTATCTGATTTGTTTGACTCCTGGGACGAGAATGGGATTATTAGTGGGATGCATTTTCATGCAGGGCCTAAGGCAGGCAAAACCGATTTTGACTTTTGAGAACGACGTTGTTGTTTGTACTGCGTTTTCCTTTTTGTATTTTGAGTTTGATGCCTTCGGAATCAACTGTTGTGTGTCCAATATCCTGCACTCATTCTTCCTGCAGTCCAGCTACAAATTGACAATGAAACTATCAAATTTTTTTAAGGCGTTGCCTTCTTGACGTTACTTAGTCAGAATTGCATTTGGACCTGCGATTGCGCTGTGAAAGTTAGTCTGCAAGTCCATTTTGTCTAGCAGTACGCTTTTGTTTTAAGATGAGTTTTCATGTTATATAGAGACTGCGGGTGACTCTCCTGATGGGTGGCTGACAATCTGCCAGTCACTCCTATTAAATGATTGCACCTTTGTGATGTGTGATTTGTCACACACTAGATAGTTTTCTCCCCCCTTGGATACATATGCACATTTTGCACCGCATGTGTTACCAAAAGGCTCCAGGAACGGGAAAACAAATGTAGAGATGCAAGAGGATGGCCAAGTGGTTGGGATGCCTGGGTTTCAGCTGTATTGTGTCACAAGCTCACAGGCATGTTGTAAAACAAACACACTTGGGGTGGAATTCGTCAAGTACATGCGCTTACTTCCCAGGCAGCGGTCCGTCTCTGGCCTCAGAATGTCATGTTACATGTGTTTGTTTGCATACTGCGGAGGTGGCAGCTGTGACTTATTCTGGGGCAGGCTGCCTCCCGGGTTATAATTCCACCCTGTGCATAAAACGGACAGTTTTATTGTCGGGTTGTATCCTCGTGAGGCTTGTTGTGCGTGCACCACAAACACCAACGTCAACCCGCGATACCTTTCTTGCACCCCTCGCTTTTGGTGGCCTCCTCTGTGGGGAGATGAGGGAGGGTTTACATACTCGAGGCAGCATCTAATAGCTGTTATTTTTCCACCACACATACTTTCTCTGCGGGCCGCAGGCTTATAAAGCTGCACGTGGGCCGCTATGTGGTTTTGCATTGCTGCGGTGTAACTTGGAAGTGAATCCAGAGCCGTACTAAAGGGGTTAAAAACCTCAGAGTGGGATTGAGCCCGACACTAGACTGATTGAAGATGCTATACATGTTCTAACAAGCAAAAACTTCATACAGGGGGCACGGTATTAGCGGTACCAAATGGTTATACACTTGTGTTAATTTACGTTAAAACAAACGCTGCTTGAGTTTTGCTGATTTTTTTTCAAAGTCCACAAATTTCCTTTTATATTGTTCATCATAATCGATTTTCCTCTCTGTAATTTCCTTAACAAAACCAATAGCTCTATCTTAACACTTCTAAGGCCCCAAAGGCGAGACCTATTGGCTATGCCAATGCTTGTTGATACTTGTTGATACTTGCTGCGGTGACAGTCACACCCATATTAAACTACAGTTAGAGCAAAAGTTTCGTAAAGTCAATACAAATGACAAGAATAATCTTGTGTGTTTTCGATGTTGTAGTAAGTTTCATCTGGGAAATGCAAAATTTTGTAGCGCTCTCAATTCAGTTTGCTTCAAATATGGGAAAAAGGCCACTTTGCATTGGTGTGCAAAGCCTCAGCCAGTCAAAAAGCTCAACCTGTCTCAATTGTCAAACCACTTGACAAAGGTACGCAAGATGGCGAGGATAATGTTGTATTGATGTCGTCTTCCCAGGGGTGTAGGGAGGATGGTGTAATTGAATTAGCCACCATTAATAAGGTTAGGAAAAGAAATCTGCCTTTTAGATGATATCCATCAATGAGAAGGAGGTCAAGGTCATGGCAGATTCGGGTCCCCCACTCACACTAATAAATGAGTGCAAGTGTCTTAACTGTACTTCCAGACGATGAGTGTGAGTTACATCATCATCTGGAAGTACAGTTAAGAGACTCACACATCAAAACTTTTGCAAACGGTGAGAAACCAATAGAAGTAATTGGAAAAATGGGTGCTAAGTTACGATTTTATATTTGTACCATCAGAACTCAGGTTTATGTTCTAAAGAATGGGTTGAATTTACTGGGGTGGAATGACCAAGGGGAATGTGATAATTTGAGACCACAATCATCCCGAGATGGTAGTGTCTAAGTGTACATTTTTGGAGTCTGCCAATAGAATGGTTTACCATGCAAGGGATCAGGGGTGGGATCACGGATTTCTGCATGTGTTCAGTGATGAAATGGGAAAATTGAAAGGTTGTCAACATTGTATAGTGTTGAAAAACAATGCTCAACCTAAAGGGCACAAGGTTCGTAAGGTTCCACTGAGTTTGAGGATGGAGTTGAAATCAGAATTGGAAAAACTATGTAGTTTGGGAATCACTGAATCTATCAAGGGATCAGAGTGGCTTTCCCCAGTAGTTGCAACTGTGTGTTGACTTGTGCAACCGAAACACAAACATTTGGGTTGATCACCAACCTCTCCCTAATATCAATGAACTGTTGGCGACTGAAAAAGGGGCAAAAGTGTTTACTTCTCTAGACATGTTGGCAGCCTATCATCAAATTGAATTATGTGACTATTCTAGGCATCTGACCTCATTTGAGACACTCGAGGGGGCTTTTCGTTTTGTCCATATGCCATTCGGCTTAGCATCAGCCTCCTCTGTATTCCAGAGGTTGATGAAGAATTTATTTAAGGACATGGAAGGAGTGTTATATTTTCAAGATGACATCCTGAATGGGAGGAATGATCACAAATGCAATGTGAGACTTTGAAAGGTGCTAGAAGTCATAGGTAACAGCAAATCTACAATAAAGAAATACAAATGTAAGTTGCTTTGCCAGGGGGTGGATTAGTTGGGCCATTTTATCTCTGAGAAATGCATTAAGCCAAAGGTCAAAATTGTGAAAGTCATAAGAGATGCACCTGCGTCCAGTCACAAAGACCAGCTACGGTCTATTCCTGGTCTCACAGAGTAGTATGCCAAACCTGTTAACCATTTTGCAAGTAAAACATCAAGTTTGCGAAATTTGCTGAAAAAGAATGTAAAGTATGTGTGGGACACTAAATGTCAAGAAGTTTTCAAATGAGTTAAAACAGATCTTGTGACTGCCAAACCACTAAAATCTTTCCATACTGGGGCTGTATGTGTCATCAACACGGCTGCTAGTAATTTAGGCCTTTGTGCAGTCTTAATGCAAGGGGAAGACATGGCAGCGAGGAAATCGTGGCTTTTGCATCTATTTTATTTTTTAAACACACTTTATTAGTTTTTCTGTTGCAACCGGTACAAAGGGTCATAACTGAGCGACGTTTACATTATTTCCCATGTTGTTTGATTGTGTACAATTTCTTGTCTACAGTGTACCATAAACATTTATTTAGTCTGTACAAATTGCAGCTGGTATACATGTACATAGGATTACCCAAGTGATACGGATATTTAAATCATAAGCAAATTCCTAACTAGTGCAAACTAACTAATCCCCCGCCTCCCTCCCACTAACGTTCTAACACTCTTTTCCATATCGAATTATTATTTCCATCCTATGCCATTTGCATGAAGCTACAGGCTATTGTGATCGTGTCCCCTAGGCCAGTCATCCGTGCGCTGTGGTCTTGCATGCCATTTCACCAGAATGATCTACTGTGTTTTCGGGGTGCTAGATGTGTGATCAGGGGCTATGCCTTTGAAAGTTTCAAGCATTACATCCCACTCCATGGATATCTGAGTTTTCCGTAACCCTTGTGCTTCCTCCCGGCGTATGGCTGAACTTTCAGCCCCCCCTCACACACCCCTCCCCCCCAGTGCAACATTTTGCTGTACCAGGTGTAGATTGCAGGAGGTTTTGCCGACTTCCATCTCATAGTTATGGACCTCTTTGCCAGGTTGACTGCAAGGTTTAGGAAACGGAGCTGGACTTAATGGGCGGCTGGGCATTTCCGGAGAACCAACAGGCACTCCAACAATGAGTCCTCAATACACAGGTGTGTGGCTGTTTCTACGTGTCGGCGGACCTTTCCCCAGAACCCTCTCAGGCGCAGACATGCCCATAACGTGCGCTATATCTGCTTCCACCAACTGGCATCTAGGGCAGTGATGTTGCGTATTTGGGAACATCCGCTGAAGGCGTCGTAGTATAAGGTAGGCCCTGTGTAGTATCATGCATTGTATAAATTTAAACCTTGCATTCCTGGTCACCTTTTCAGGGTGTTTCAATATATCCGTCCATTCCCTATCTATCTACCGCCCTGCATCTTCCACCCATTTAACTCGTAAGGCATAGATGAGCACTGCAGCATGCGTCCGAATTCCCACATATAACTATTTGATGAGGTGACGGCCCTGCCCCATGTAGTACAGTGATTTGACTAATTTGTGCGTCTAGGGCTCCTCTCTTTGGGGGGGCCAAGTGTTTCTTCACATATTGCAGGATCGCCGCATGTATAAGTGATTTGGTACCCCATTTTCTCTTAAAAAATTCTCATGGTCCATTAAAATCTCGCTGTTGAATAGCGCCCCAAACATGTCCACTCCCTCATCCGACCAAGCCCTAATCATGCGCCTCGTAAGCCTTACATTGGGTAATGGTATCCCCAGTAGTGGTATGTGGTTTGCATAGTGGGGGCAGCAGGATGTGTTTTGCAGCGCCTTCGTCCAGCATAATAGTGCAGTGGACAGTAGAGGTGGTGCATCTGGGGAAATTTTAGACTGTGGTAATAGTAGGGTGTGTAGGGTTCCCTGAAAGACTCACCCTTTGCCGGTCCGCCCCCCAGATTAGGTCCGATAGTGCCTTGCCTTGTGTATTAAAAATGGTCAGAGGTACTATGATCGACAGGTTGGTAAAGTAGTATAGGAGTCGAGGGAGGACCACCATTTTTGACACTGCCACCCGACCCACTGCCGAGAGCGGAAGCGTAGTCCAGAAGGCGATTTTCGAGCGTATCCCCCTTATTGCCCTATTGAGGTTACCCTCCAGCATATCTGTGTGGGATCAGTATATGTGGATGTCTAGGTATTTGAAAGTGGTCTGCACCACTGGTAGTAGATGCAGGCCAAAGCCGATCACTTTGGGCGTGCGTGGTCTTGGTAAAAGGAGGCGTTCGATTTTGAGTCATTGATGGCGAGGCCTGATATGCATTCGAATGATGCTAAAATTCTAGGTATGGGGTCTAGCTCGCCCAGGAGATCTTGCACGTAAATAATTATATCACCTGCATATGCAGATATCAGATGTGTGGAGTTGCCTGATGGTATCCCAAGATGATTAGCCTCTTGGCGCAGTCAGAGCACCAATGGCTCCAGCACCAGCATGAACAGCAGTGGGGATAGGGGACATCCCTGGCGTGTGCCCTTGTATACCAGGTACTCTCTTGATATGTGCCCGCCTGTCTGAAATCTGGCCGTGGGGGCTTCGTATAACAGACGGAGCCAGCGAAGATACCCCGGGGGAAACCCGAACTTTGCGACAGCCTGGAATATATATATTCCCATGAGAGTGTGTCAAACGACTGTCGAAGATCAATCGCAATGCAGCCAGCATTTGCAAAATGATCTAGATTGGTTGCCATTATATGGTGCAGCCTCCTCATATTTAGGGACGTGCTGCCTGCAGGTATGAATCCGCATTGATCTATGTGTATTAGTTCATTTAGATAGGGAGGAACCCATTAGCCAATATTTTGCTTAATATTTTGTATTCGGTCATCCAAAGTGATAGCAGGTGATTCCCTGTTATATCTATTGCGTCCCTCCCTAGTTTGGGAAGTGAGACCACTAAAACCTGCATAGTTGTGTAGGGGAGGTGACCTAATTCAGCGATCTGCTGTATAGAGCCTCTAATTGTGGAATTAAAACTTCAGAGTAAGTATCGGAGAATTCTGCCGGTAGGCCTTCCAGTCACGGTGTTTTATTATGAAGGAGCCTATTAATAGCTGCTTTTATTTCGGCTCTCGTGATAGGGGCTGCTAGATTGCCCCGTGCTTTTGCAGGGATCTGGGGATAGGGTAGGTACGCCAGGAATGTGTCTATTAGTGTGGTGTCTAATGGGACCGGCTTGTCATAGAGTGCGGTATAATCTGTACAGAAGGAATCATTGATGCCCTGCTGAGTATACACCGTGTCTCCCCGGGCACGGTGATTTGACCTATTACAGAGAATGGGTGGGTCCTCCCTCAAAATCCTTACTCGGAACGTCCCAGAATTATCCGCATCTGTATGCTTTAACTGGGTGTAGACCCTATAGTCAATAACCCTGAGAATCTCCAGTTGAACAGCATGCTGAATTCGTGCCTCTTGTAGAGGGGCTTGTTTCGCGGGATCGCACGCCGCTTCCTGTTCCAACCCACCCATGGCATCCTCTAATGATTTCAAGTTTTTATGTACTTCTTGTCTCGCACCCACTGTGGCGCTGTTCACCGTATTACTGCCTTGAGCGCATCCCATTCGACTAAAGCAGTGTTGCCATTTTCTGCAAAATAGTTTGTGAGTGCAGTGTACAGGGTGGAGCGGAACATGCTATCTTCTAATAGTTGGGACCATAGCCTCCATGTGGGGACTGGGGTGGGGACTCTACCCCAGGTAATAGAAATCTCTAACGGATTATGGTCCGAGAATGTTTTTGCCAAGTATGTAGTGTGTGACACTTGCGCGGCTATGAGAGGGGAGCATAGAATTCTATCTATTCTCGTATGTAATTGGTGGACTGGAGAGTAGACTGAGTATTCCTTGTGCATTAAATTTCTCAGTCGCCATACATCACACAGCGCCCGTCCATCCACCCAGCTGCTGAGAGCCTCAGCCTGCTTAATGATTCCCACGCCGTGGAGGGGAGGGGAGGGTGTGAGCAGTCCAGCACGGTGTCCATTACTGCATTACAGTGACCGCCTATGATCCATGCAGATACCTCCCGACCCGCTAGTGTCGCATTAAAACCCATGAAGTACTTATTCTGGTTAAAGTTTGGGGCATACAAATTTCCCAATACAACATGTTTGCCATCTAGTGTCCCATGAAGAAAGATACATCTGCCCTGTACGTCTATACACCGCTCTAATTCCACAAACGGGACCCCATATCTGATTCAAATTGTTGCACCCCTGGCAAAAGCAGAGTAGTTGGTAGAGAATATCTGCCCCTTTCATTTCCTTCGCATTTTTGCCGCCTCTGGTTCAGTTTGGTGGGATTCCTGCAAGAACACTATCTGCGCCTTGCGCCTGAGTAATTGCGCATGAACCCTAGATCGCTTCTGTACTGAACCTAGACCCCGAACATTCCATGTGATTAGGGTATATGTGTCAAGCTTATGCATTGGGTAATGTTGGCGGCATAGATGCCCTGGGCAGGGGTTGGGGACTGCGATATAGGACGTGACATCAGTTGTGTGTTAGAACTCTGAAACGCCCATTGAACTTCTAATACAGGGCCCAATCATTGAAGTATGCTGGGCGAAACCTTGAATATACAATGAAAAACTTTGCTACACAGAACTAGTGAATATGCAATTAGGGGGTTGTTGCTTACACCTGGCATGGTGTAGTATCCACCTATGTTGGCTCAATAGAGCCCGGGGCTAACTTAAGGAACATTACATTGCCATTTTAATCATGGCAAGAGCATATACATGTCCGTAATAGTGTGTGCCACCTCCGCTACTAGACGTTAGCCGCGTAGGCACACTGGGCTGCAGCTGCAGTATTCAACAGCCCAGTAGATCGTCTGCCGTCTGAGGCGTCATGGTAGGGAACAATGTGAGGCTGCTTTCAGAGTCGGAGCACACGGTGCTTCCCTCCGGGGATTCTGAGTCCATGCGCTGGGCAGATTCCCTGAACGTGGTTGCCGTCACCAGGGTTTCGTCTTTGCATCTCTGCATCTGTTCAATGTTCATGGGTGGGGCTGTAGGCAAATGTTGTGTTGGAGGACTTCATGTGGCGGCGCGATCGTCGTCCTTGTGTTCGGGTGGGGCTGTTTGTTAGGACTTGAGGGGTAGCACTGGATAATAAGGCTGGGTCCATGTCCTCTATCCACTTCTCAACGTCTTCCGGACTTTCAAAAAAGTAAGTTTTCAGATCGTGAATAATTTTCAAACGGCCAGGAAATAGCAGCGCATAATTGAGGTTCATATTCGTAATTTCTTTTTGACAGAACGAAAGGATGATCTTCGGCGTTGGACCATAAAGGTATAATCCGGGTATAGCGACATTTGATAATTTTCGTAACGAATCTGGGGCCGCTCCCGTGCCTTTTGAAGCAATACATCTCGGTCCCTATAGTTCAGGCCTTGGTGGGGCACCCACTTTGGGTCTCCCAGTAGGTATACTGTGGGCCCTTTCTACACAAAAGAAGTCCGATGGTCCATCAGGAGCTATATGCTCTCGGAACTACTATTCCATAAAGGTGGCGGCATTAGGGCCCTCGCTGCGCTGTGGATGTCTAATGACGCGTATACTGTTCCGTCTGGCTCTGCCTTCCGCATCATCAACTCTATCTAGGAGACCTGTTATCTGTCGCTGTAGTGTCTGTATTCGTGACGTGTGCTCTTTGTGCTGGGGTATGATTTCCTCCAGTTTTTCGCTATTAGCCTTCACCTTTGGCGCTAGCTTGGTGTGGTCAGCCTTGAGCAACGTGAAGCCATAATTGAGCGAGCCGATCTGCTGCTCTATCGCCTTGCGGGACTCCCTGACCTCCTGCAGTATTATATCTGGTTTGTCTGGGGGTGCCATTTTGTTTGTGGGCAGTACACAGTTGAGTGAGGGAGGGAGCGTAGAGTGTTCCTGCTCATCTGTGGGCTGTGAGCTAGGGGCAGCCGCCTCCTGCAGCTTCCCCTTGGGCCGCCCCATATTTCTCGGTGTAATACCCACCAGGCTTGTTGTCGGCGAAGGAATGATTCCTCTGTTGTCTGATAAGATTAGGTTTGTGCTAGGCGTATCTGGATCGGTGACTGCAGCACAGGCGCCCGGGCTATCTCAGTTTATGGGGTTTGGAGCTCCTCAATGCGGCCCTGCTCTCAGTGCGAGTTAAGTGTCTCTTCAGTGGAGGTAGTCGGGGGACAACCCCACACCATGCCCTGTGTTTTCGTGCTTGCTACTACTCGCTTTTGTGCTCCAGGCGCTTGGTGGTCAAGCCACAAATCAGGTGATATTTGCAGTGTTCCCCCTGTAGGGTCTCAGTGTCCATACCTATTCCCTCCCATGTGTTCCGATTCGTGCCGTCCCACCTGCCTGAGTGTTGAGGCTGTTCCCACAGACCTTCATGCTGTGCATGCTATATCTGGCAGGCCTCCGGTGTTGATAGGGTGCCATTTAGGAGCAGTCAGTAATGATGCCTTGAAACATACCTCTGCGATGCCTCAGTCCTCCCACCGCAATTATAGGCAGCGCCACCCCCAGTCATACAGCATGGCACCCCCATTGTATAACTTCGGGCTCTGGACACATCTACCTGGTTCGTCTCAGCCGTGCCTGATGGGGGGAGGGGGAAGAAAGGGGGTGGGAAACAGTGTCCTTCAGCAGGTGCCGCTAAGAGAAGGCCGGTAGTGTCCCTCCAGTTCGCACTCGCCTAACCACCACACTTAGTTCGCCGCTTCCATAACACTCAGTGGTCCAGCTCAGCACCCAGGGCAGTCTCCGATGGGCCTCACACACAGAGGGGTGTGGAGCGGGGTGAAAGGATCGTACCTCTGAGCCGGCGTCCATCAGCAGAGTTCTTCCTCACGGGCACCTCCGGGACCCTCTGTGAACAGGCGTCAATATCGGGGGGCCCGGGTCCAAAATACGCACTGCAGGCCGCACTCTTTGACGGCCATAGAGCGGTGGGGGTGCACTGGAGGCGCCCACCTCAGTTGCTCTTCGTTACGGGGCCTCAGCAGTATCGTCGTACCCTACGTCCTGCTCCGCGTCGTCTCTGGCCGACCTCACTGGGAAATGGTGTCTAACGCACAGGCTCCCAATTTGTTCGCCGGGAATGCCTGAGCGCTCCGCTGCACAGTCCTGCCCAGCCAGGCTCGATGGGGCACAGCACACAACAATTATTCCCGGGCTCCAGAGCATCCTCAAACAGCATCCGCCATATTCGGCGTTCGCCACGCCCCCGTGGCTTTTGTTTCTAGAGCTTTGAGGGGTGCAGCAGTCACGTACTCCAACATTGTCTTGTGGTGGGGAACTCAAAACTTCAGGATATTGTGTGGGGAAATAGCTTCATTTCCAGAACTGACCATTAACCTTTAGTAGATCTATTCAGCACCACAGGTGGTGGGACAGCCACTCCCGGATAGCAAAGTGACAGTACAGACTTCAGGAATATCAGTACGCTCTCGAGTATGTTGTAGGAAAGAAACATTTTACAGCAGACTGTCAAGATTAATTTTAAATGAGGATTATTCTGTTGAATTTTTGGTTGATGACTTTGAAATAATTTGTGCTGTGCACCCGGTGGATATTGTCATAAATGGAGCACTGTCTGAATTGGAATGGAAGTGAGTGTTGAAGGAGGATTGTGGCATTCAAGCAGTCATGGAAGTACATGCATCAAGGATTGCCCAATTCCAAGTTATTGCAGGAGAACCTTATTCCATATAAAAGCATTGCAGATGAATTATCGGTTTTCGAGGGGGTTCTTCTGAGGGTTGATTTGTTGGTTCTACCAGCTGGCCCTCGCAGTAAAAGTTTAATTTTAATTCACGAGGGGCATGTTGGTAGATGTTGCCTCCTGAAGCACAGGTTTCGCAAAGACTTCTGGTGGACAAACAATTGGAATATCATGTCAAGAATTGCGGTCAGTGCGCTCTCAGAGATAATACACAGTTTACTAGTCTGAGTCCCATTACTCCTGTGCCTCTAGATAAGGTGTCTTAGCATAAGGTAGCTTTTGATATTTCTGGACCATTTGGGGTTTTAGGGAGTATGGCCAAATTCGCACTGGTTTTAAAAGACTATTTTCCAAGTGGCCTGAGATTACATTTGAAGAAAACATTAGTTCATGTATTGTCATTGAATTTCTGCAAGAGGTGTTTCTCAGAGAAGGATACCCCAAAGTGATGGCCAAAGACAATGGTACTCCGTTGATGGCTAAGGAGATGCAAGAATTTATATCATATGTGGGAGTTAAACATGACAGAACGTCCCTTTATCACCTTCGGAGCAATGGATTAGTTGCCAGAGTGAACCGTGTCCTGAAAGATCTGTTACAATTCGAGCTGATTAATGGGTTGGAGTGGAAATCTTTCATCAGAGATATGCTGTAGACCATGAGGACCACCCCGCACATGAGCACTGGATGTACCCTTTCATGTTGTTGAGGGTAAGGGTGGCGGGTTCAAACCTAAACAGAGTGTGGACAGGCAAGAAGTGCATCGCTTCACGTAAACTGGAATGTATGGTTGACATTAGGGAAGCTGTTTAGAGTAAGTATTGCACAGTAAATTATAATACCCAGGCACGTTCTATCAAGGTGGGTGACTGGGTCACAGTTAAGAAACTTGGTCATGTACATATGGGTTTGTCACTTTTTTCTGCCCCAGTTCATTTCAAGGACGTCAATGACCATGTGTTGTAAAGCGTTTACAGTGTTCATTGTATTTCTTCATTTAATTTTCCTACTTCAGTTATATTTGTAGTATGTTAATTAGGACAATACACTGCCATCCTTTTTATTGTAGAAGGAAGGGGAGGGGGTGATGGTTTGAGCTCGGTTCTGATGGGGGGGGGGGGGAACGTAGAGTGTTGGAACATTGGAGTGTTATCTTGGGAAAAGATAAAAAGGGGTTCTGTGGGACAACAGTTGCTGCCCGACTTAGAGGCCAGTGGTCGTGTACCTTTAAACTGTTGAACCATTTACGTAGCTCCATCTTTTCACACGTCAACATCTCGCAGGTATTCTTATTGACATGCTGGCTACCCCATTTGTGACATCTGTGGGCAATCATGGACACGCTGGCTGGAGTAACATAAGAGAAGCCCAATAGTAACATGTGTGTCTGTATTTTGGAGACACGCTGGATAAGCCTGCTTAAAAGTGGCCCATCAAAGACATTTTCTAGACATTCACATCAGTATGTTAAACTTGTATATACACAAAATAAACTATGTTAACCTTTTTAGCTAAGTTATATGACCTCTGCAACATGACCTTGAAATTCTTAACTACTGTCAGAACATTCCACTTACTTTAAAGAAGTCAAATTCACTCACTATATCCTTTGTGACCTAAACATGTATTCCAATTAGGTTTTGCAGCGTGAGCTTCATAACCAATATAAAAAAACAAATAAATATTCTTGACAACATCCCTATCATCTCTGACCCACATCACCTGACCTCTGCTTTATTGTGACAATTATTTACATAATCCTAGCCATTCCTCGAATGGAGATTAAATGACTTGCCATATGATGGACACACCTGAGATTTGAAGCTAAATGGACATGAAAGGCAGAATCTGTCCATTTGTGATAGTAATGTATGTGAGCTGGGGGTGGAAAATGTATTTACTATTGCTAACTGAGCTTATTCTGTAAAACAGATGCACTTTATGACTTGTGTGGGGGCATTTCAAAATGGAATCATCCACATAGATAAAACTTTTTAGGTAGCATTTAAACATGTCTCAGGCCTGACATTGCAGCCTGTGTGTAGGCCAGTGTAAACTGCCATGTCGACCTAGCAAAGTAAACCTTTTGCCAGGCCCAAACCTTCCTTTTCAATACATGTAAGTCACCCCTTGGGTAGGCCCTGGACATCCCAGAGGGCACGGTGCAGTGTATTTTACAAGTTGGACATGGGGGAGTGCAGGTAGCTGTGGACATAATACTCCAGGGCTCCGATGCATTTTCTTCAGAAACAAGGCAACTGGGGCCTCAGGCCCACAATTAGCTCTGTGCCAACATGCTTCAGTGGTGGGGGTGGTGGGGGTGGTGGGGGTGCTGTGGGAGCCACCTTGCGAACACAGAGATGAACGAACGGGCAAAGGCAGCGGAATCTGAGGCAGGGGTGGGCCGCGTTGCAGCCCGAATTACAGTGCTAGCGACTTGCCCCACAAAGGCTTGACAATCTGCAAACTACCAGCCCGACACGGCGACCCGGTCGACCAGCCTCTGGGAACGTGACAGAGGACTTTGGGACGAGAGTAGTGGATCAGCGGCCCCAGGGGACGTTAATGCCAGGTCCTAACATGGTGTTCATACCCTGGGAGAGGACCTGCAGAGGAGTGGCTCAAGCTCCTTGCTGCGATGTGCCTGAATGCTTTGGCCGGGCCGCCACTTTCCTGACTTTGGAAGAAAAGAGGTGCAATACACACAGAGACCGGGTGAGAGCTTGTACTCCTGATCCATATGCCTCCTAATCCTAGGCCCCGCGACGCTATGTGCTGCTGCTAGTAGTTTTGGAGAGCTGGAGGCCCTTCTCCATTAAGTGAGGTATTGTGCCTTGTGTCAGAGGTCTGGAGCCTGGCCTACTGCGTGAGGGTGTGGTAATGTGGAGATTAGCAGCCAGCTTTGTTGGATACCAGAGAGCTCATATCAATATTTCAATAGTCTGGGCCTATGCCACAGGGGCCGTTGGTCACGGAGCTAGAAGGCTGTTAGAGAGGGGGCTCTGACCGCTTGGAGACTCAGACCTGCTTCAAGGGTCATGCTCAGGAACGACTCCCTCTACATATTAACACTTGGTAGCTGTGGGGAGGATCACAGACATGCTCTCTCCCATGGCTTATGGAGGGACGGCCTTTGACATCCATCACCTGGGGCCCCTTATCTTGCACTTGTCTACAGCCAGATGCCTCTGAAAAAAGACGCAGTGTAATAGGGTGCCGATCTACTTTACCCTGGCAGAAGCACGAGACTCACACCCCACTATCACCGCTGAAGAGACTATGGCTCGGACTAAAGAAGACCTCCTTTCCTCTCTCCAGGACTTCAAAAGGGAACTGAGGGAAGAAATTAAAATGAACCTCGCCATCTCCCTTGAAGCGAACTGAGGGAAGAACTGAAGAAGAACCTCGCCACCTTCCTTGAAGCTCTTAAATCTGATATCAACTCGAAGATGACTTCCCTACAGCAAGATGTCGACTTGTTGGGTACCCGAACCCTGGTTCTTGATACTTAGTTCCAGGGACTAGAACAACGAGCTGCCCAGATGGAGGACTCCTCGGAACAAATCCAGATTCAATTGCATGTCACCCTTTTGAAATATGAAGAATTGGAGAATCGTTCGCAGTGAGACAATATCAGAATTTGGAATCTGGAGGAGGGGTAGTAAGGTCCGTATCTAGAGGCCTTCGTGGTGGGCATGTACTCCAAGCTTCTGGGAGCCAATCGTACCGAGGTTAAACTGTACTGGATCCACAGAGCTGGTCCATTGGCTCAGGGAAGGGGGGCCCTTGATGTCTTGGCAAAACTCCCCTGCTTCAAAGTGAAAGACTCGATTTCATAGGCCGCTCGATAAACTGATACAGTCTTGTTCCAGTGCGGGACATGCTGCCTTTTTCAAGAAATGACTCCCACCACTCTGGCCCGCTGACTACAATTTAAGCCAGTCACAGACAAGTCAGCCAAGAGCACATCAAATATATATGGAGTTATCTCTTTGGTCTCTCCATTGATTACCAGAACAAGACTCATCACTGTGTGGACCAGAATGAAGCAGCAACCTTATTGGGGGTGTCGACTCCTGAGCAACATGGATCTGATGGTGATCTGGGAGAGCATCCAAAAGCTCCACAAGCAGTGCAGACAAGGGACAACGGCAATCGCAATGCTAGATGAGGCGTCAAGGGAAAAGATGGGCCTAGAGCGGAGGCACAATCGCCAGAGGTCCACTCCTCACCCGGAGAACTACATAAGAACCAGCCACCACAGACAAATGTCACTTATCTGGTTTATTTTGCCCACCAGCACGGTGTCCTGGAGACTAATGTACCCACCACTTACCTGCCTGCAGCGTCGGCCCGACATCTAGGGACACAACTCTGGACTGCGAGTTGGTGGGTGCATTTACACATGGCCAAAATGGCTGTCTAGCCCTATTCCGCCTTGAACTCGATATGCATCCTATGACCTGAACGCCCGAGATTACTATGCCAAAAGTTATAACAAACCATTGTTGGAAAAGTAGGCTCCCAAGTTATATTGCTTTACTGTTTTTGTTTAGGTTACTTGAGTGGGTGGTCTTTGATGCACCATGGGGGGACAGCGGGAGACACAGGGGTGGGACCCAGGGATGTTTTGTCATTCATTGAGTGATCGGGGTGGGAAAAAGAGTGGACAAAAACCTACGTCAAGTCTGTGGCTACTGAGTACAAATGTTAATGTATTGTAGCTATGGTTCTAACTACCCGGTCATGGAATGTTAAAGGCCTACATTGTCCGACTAAATGACACAAACTTTGGAAAGATCCTCTTGACTGGAGATACAATATAGTAGCATTACAGAAAACAGCTTAAACGTAGTGATGAGCACAGACTTAGACACACAGCATATCCCCTGGTATAGAAATCCTTAGCCACCACCAAGCACAACCGATTAACCCTCCTCTTCCATTCTTCTTTAAAGTTCCAACGGGTAGGATGTAAGACAGACAAAGTGGGGAGAACTATGTTGGTTAAGGGATCCATTAAAAGCCGGATGTGTATGGTAGCTTCGATATATGGCCCCAATACAAGTCAAGCCACTTTTGTTCACTCGCTTATATCCCTTCTAGGGGGATTTACGGAAGAAGAGATCATCCTGATTTTATTCTTACGCTCCCACTCACATAGATCCCTCACTGGGAGTTTCTCTAAGGCACTTAAATAATCTAACGTAAATATAGGTTGAATAGATGCCTAGAGAACCACACATCCTATGGCCTGGGAATATACCCTTTTCTCACACTCCCACCACACGTATTCTCTTCTTGATGTGTATTCATAAGTCAATCTTTAGAATACTCTATTATGGAGGCCAGTTTTCACTCTATTACTCTTTCTGACCATGCTCCTGTAAAGAGTACCCGACACCCAGGTTCCAACGGTGTTTCTTTCCTAGGACCCTCACTCGGGATCACCTCTTCCGAGATGAACTCATTGAAGCCATTCCAAATAAACGACCCTCAAGATACTAATCATTCCACCACTTGGGACGCCTTTATTGCGGTAATCGGGGGGAAGGTTTATCATTAACATCTATTCTGACAAAGCAGACGACGCAGGACAGACTAGCGCTTGAGGCTGAACTTCAGCTGGCATAGGGAGCTCAAAAAAACTCTCCGACTTTGCCTTTACAAAGGAAAGACCCATCATTACAGGGGAACCTCAATGCAATTTACACAAATAGAGAGAAGTGAACACTGTTACGCCTTTATAAAACTACATATGACCAAGGGAATAAAGTAGGCTCCATCCTGGCACGGCAGCTACGGGGCCAAACATAAGAAGGAATACACTGGTCAAATTCATCTGGATTCTAGAGTGGCTGCTACTTCAGAGGAAGATATGGCACGGGCTTTCCGGGATTTCTATAAAATTCTATACTCCTCTGAGCTCAGCTGAACTATCTAGCTGGTGTACAGCTGCCCCAAGAGACACCTTACCAAAACGATGTCCTGGGAGGTCCCATTGGGAAAGATTAAGTTCAGGCTGCCATTGATGCTCTTAAGCTCCACAAATAGCCTAGGCGAGATGGGGCCATGGCCCAATTTTATAAGACCTTTAGCTTCAATCTGGCGCCTCGTTTACCAGCTCGATTTAACTACATAGCTGATGCACATGATGGGCGAAGCCTTTATATCAGTCATACCGAAGCCTGGGAAAGATCCTAATTTTTGTACTTCCTACAGGCTCATTGCGTTACTGAATCTAGATGGCAAACTATATAGAAAGATATTGGCCACTAGGTTAGTAGATATCATGCTGGATCTTATCCACCCGGATCAGTCCAGTTTCATTAAGAGCTGTCAAACGCATGGCATCCTACAGAGGGTGGTCCACCTGGTCAAAAAAGCTACTAAAAAACACCTCCTGGCTGTTCTTTCGGCACTGGATGCCTTTGACCAGGTGGATTGATCCTTCCTTTTCCATTCACTTCAAAGCTCCGGCTTTAGTGAACAATTTATAGCTATGATTCAGGTCACTTATGCCAACCTGCAATCGCGAGTGTTGGTGAATGGAGTAAGCCACAACTTTTTTAGTTTAGAGCACAGCACAAGGCAGGGAGTGCCAATTCTCCCAGTTCATATTTGCCCTCAGTATTGAACCCCTTAAGGTGAGAGCCATGCAATCAATCCAAGGCCTTCCATTTGGCTCTATAGAACATAAAATATCCATGTTCGCAGATTATATTTTGCTTTTCCCTTACATCCCCTCCAACACCCCTGGCTGTCCTGCAAATTGAACTAAAAGAATATGACAGAGTGTCAGGTTTTTGTATTAACCTACACAAATCCTCCCTCCTAAACCGGACTCTATCCATCAGTGAGATGGAATCAATAGCTGGATCCACTCCCTTTTACTGGGACAAAAAAGATCTCACTTACCTGGTGAATCAGTATCACTCCACGACTGACCGATCTTCATCGAGCAAACTACCCTCTGCTTTTGCAGCAACTCATAACAGACCTTAAAAGATGGGCACCCACGGGCATATCATGGCTTAGTCACAACAGTGTGATAAAGAGGACTGTCTTACCAAGGCTTCTCTGCCTTTTTCAAGGCCTACCCATTGAGAGAGAACAGGATTGTTCCCCTGCCCTTTGTCCCTGGTGACCCGATTTATCTGGCAAGGTTGCAGGTTTAGACTTCCCAATAAATTATTGAGACTTCCGAAAGATGCTGGCGGTTTGGCCCTACCCGACTTTTTACTATACTATAAAGCAGCACAGTTGTGGGTGATTTCCGAATGGTCGCTAAGCGAGTCAGACAAACACTGGCTTCAAATGGATAGAGCAGTGGTGGGTACATTCATCTGGGACGTCTTTAGGAAGCCAAACTCAGACAGTCCTCCGAATGCTTACATTAGTACTCCAACCAAGACAACCCTTAAAGTGTGGGACGAAGTGGACCAGTCCGCTGGATGGGGAACTTTCCCCTCACACTTCAATCCTGTTCACTTTAACCTGGCCTTTACACTGGCGCTTATTACTGGGTCTTATGATATATGGCGGGAAGGGGCTGTTTTACCATAGCTGATCTAATCCACTGGTGGGACAGCCTCACTTTTGAAAGATGCCAACGGGATTTTGCTCTTCCGAGCACTGAGAGATACCATTCAATTCAATTAAAACTTTATTCGGATACAAATTTTGTGTCCATAAAAGTATACAAAAGTTAAAAACAAATCTTTAAAATCATGGGAATTCATATAAATCATAAAAAGGTTCTTATACGTGGATTGTACCAACAACTAGTATATAACACATTATTTCTTTCAGTCTTAATCACAATTACAATCTGGCGATTTAAGAAAGGTCATAGTTTGCACGATATTTAACACAAGCTTTTAAAAAACTGGCTGTTGGTAAGATGCTGTACTCAGTGTCCAAACATTGTAAAGCAAGGAGGGCCGGGCGACACTGGCGTAGGCCTATGAATTTTAATAGAGGTAAAATCCACTTTTGGCGTGGAAATTCATAGTAACTACAGAAGAGGACTACGTGCAATAGCGATTGTTCTGATTGCCCATCACATGGACAAGGAGTTAATTTACTAGACCAATCTTTTGTCTTCGGGAAAGTTAACAACCGGTGAAAAGTATTAAACCTGAATCGTGTTAAAAGATATTTTTCATAATGATTAGCACTGGATAGTAAATATGGCTGAATCCCAAATGAGACTTGTACCGCGGCAAGATGGAGATTTGTAGGCTTTAAAATCTCAGATGTTAAGCGAAGCTCACGTAAATGGGATAGGCACGCGGTTTTCAGCTTTTTGCGTGAAATATCTGCTGAGGACTCAGGGACCATGAAAAGAGATTCCAGGTTTACATCTCTCAGGAATTTATGGACATACAGCAGCCACGGGATATTTTTCCAACCTTCTAGAGTGAGACAGTCAGAAATAAGCAGACGAGTCAGTTTACATTCTAAAGTAACCCATAGTCGATGCCATAAAAGAATTGGTTGGATTGCAATAAGATCAGAAATATAATCCTCCCCCAACTCCATATGGCAACCATAAGTTGGCGAACTATTGGGAGCAAAAAAGCATTTTCTGTTTTTTGGATAATTTCCGAGTTAACGTGACCCCAAACCCCGGCCCCATACATTGCCACTGGGCGGCACTTGGCCCTGTAGATCTGAATCAACTCCCGGGAGGGGCGCTGGCCTAGTTTTTGCGCAAATGTGACCAAAGCTGTTGTAGTTCTGAGGAGCCCCAGCTTTCTGGCCAGGAGGGTAGAACCCCAACTAGAGGTATTGTCTATCTGAATACCTAAATAGGGGTATGAAGTTGCGGTCTCCAGAGTGGTATTATTTATCCGGATACTGCCAGAATGTCTAAGGCGTTTCCCCAGATGCATGGCAAACGTTTTCTTTATGTTTACTTTTAGATCAAGGGCTTCCATGAAGTCACAGTATCTATCGAGGAGAAGTTGGAGTTGGCGTGGGGTCCTGGCCATGATCACCGCGTCATCCGTGTAAAGCAACGCGGGTATTGGACGGTGATCAATCATGGGCAGGTCCTGGCTTCCAACCAACATCGCAGCCTCTAAGCCATTTGTGTATAAATTAAAAAGAAAGGGTGCCAGTACGCATCCCTGTCTGACACCCTTAAGTACTGGGAATGATGTTGTAACTTCCCCCCCCTGAACCATACCGTACTTTTGCTGAGGCCCCTGTATAAAGATTCCGAATAAAACTCACCAAGGGAGGATCAACCCCCATAGCCAAGAGGAGTTTCCATAATTTACTATGGGAGACGCAATCAAAAGCCGCCGATAAATCGACGTAGGCTAAGTGCAACCTCCCCTTTTTGGCCCATACGTATTTACCTATCAATAAAGAAAGGTTTAATGCCTGCTCCACCGTCCCAAGTCCCTCTCGGAAGCCATACTGAAGGTCAGAAACCACTTGATTACTTTTAGCCCAATCCTGGAGTCTTTTAAGAAGTAACCGACCCATCACCTTCCCAGTAGAGTCCAAGAGGGAGGTACCATTTAAAACATTGGGTACTCCAACAGGAGATAAGGGTAGCAACCACCAGAGAACTCCCACCGATACAAACCTTTCTAAGATAAGCAGGTGGGCCAGGGCGCAGTGTGTCGTTTCTATATTCGCTATTGATTAATATCACACACACAACTAGGCCTTGTCATATGGCGAATGGGAACAAACTCTTGGGGAAATGATCACTGACTGGCAGTGATGTAAGCTATGGAAAGATATCCCTCTGTTCCTATGACCTCCCCGGTCAATTTTTGCAGTGTCAGCCAGTAGGGTCGAATCATAGGACTGGCTCATATAGTATGGAAGAATGTTCCCCTCTCTTCACATCCCCGGAGGCAAAGCTCTGATGGGCTGCAACCCATGGCAAAAATAGTGGTGCAGGTGTGGTATGAGCGGTGTAGTAATCGTAGTTGAATGAGGCAGAACCCTGATTTGATAGCCACCTTCCGAAATGCCCTGGTGGCTTCTTGCCACTCACCCTCCTCACATTATCCCACATCAATCTCCCATTTAGAGTGTAAAGTCAAAAGAGTGTCGGGGGAGTTATTAACCAGTTTCTTATATATAAGTGAGATGGTCTTTTTCGGTAATAGTTCCATGAGGACACGGTCCTGCAAAGGCGAGGCTCTGGAAGTGTGAGTGGGTATATGTGTCGATAGCACATGCTGGAGTTGGATATATTTGAAAGTTGCCGTGGGTAATAGATTATATTGAGCTTGCATTTCGGCCAAACTGAGCATAGAGTGTCCCTTTCAAACATCCCCCAAGGTTGATATGCCAATAAGGCTCCATTTTGTGAATCCATAGAGCCTTCCCACCTCTTTCAGGGCATCTCTGGACCACAGGAGGTTCATCTCTGTTAGCTATCCTTTCCATCCAAAGAAGGCCGTAGCGGCCCTCCAGACCTGCGCCACGGTCTGGGTCTGAGGCAGAAACTCACCCAAGGCGTTGATATATAGAGGTCTCTTTGGTAGCCCGCAATCCTCCCTCCCCCCCACTATTGAAGCTCTCCAATCTCAGTGCTGGGTCATCCCAAGCGGCAAATGCCCAGTTGTTAACCACCGCCAATTGTGTGGCCCAGTAATAATTTCTGATATCTGGGAGGGCAATCCCCCCCATCGTAAAATCCACATGTACGTTTTGGAGAGCTATACGGGGCGGGCTTGTATTCCATAGGACCAGGTGAAGTAGGGACTCCGTCTTTCGAAACAATTAGTCAGGTACACGTATGGAGAGTTTTTGAGAGCATACAATATCTGAGGCAGCGTCATCATCTTGAACATCTCTGCTTTACACAGGAGGGAGAGCGGCCATCCCCTCCAATATTGGATGTCCACTGCAAAGTGGACCAACAAAGGGAATACCTTTTTTTCGATAGAAGAGATGGGGGTAATTTGTGATGTGAATTCCCAGATATTTGAAGCTCTCTTTAGACCTAAAGGCATCAGGGATTTATCCCAATTAATAGTAAATCCCGAGTGTTGCCCAACCATTTGCAGGATCTCTGGCGATTATTAGGGGAGCAAGGGGGGTGGCTGTGACATAAAAAAGAACGTCATTGGCGTACAGTGAAATACACTCCTCCCCCAATGTATACGCAGTGTCAATGAGTCCTGCCAGACCCAAGCTGCCAGGGGTTCCAAGGCAATGGGGAGAGTGGGCAGCCCAGTCTTGTGGCCTAATGGAGGACAAAGGTGCAAGAGACAGTCCCATTCACCCTAACGTGTGCCATGGACAGTTATATAGAAAGTGCATCCAACCTATGAAGTTGGGACCAGACCCCATTCGTTCCAGCACCCCAAACATATAGTTCCATTCCAGAGTGTTGAATGCCATGGAGGCATCCATGGACAACACCATTGTTGAAACCACATCGCCCCTGGACCTTGCCATGACCCCCAAAGAGTCTCTGGAGGTTTTGTCTGGTCCTCCTGTTTGGCATTAAGCCAGATTGATCAGGGTGGATCAGAGATGTTATTACTGGGCGAAGACGAGTGGCCGGGACTTTTATCTTTCCGTTAAGGAGGGAGATGGTCCAATATGAGTAACATTTATCTGGAGGCTTCCCAGCCTTGTGGATTACCACTATTGTTGCTTGTCTTTGGTCCTCTGAGAGGCGGCCTATGGAACGCGCCTCAGACCACATCTTCTTAATATGGGGTTCTAACTTATTACAGAGACGTTTATAGAGCTCGATGGGTACATTGTTAGAGCCCACCGCTCTGCCTGAGTTGAGAGAGCATAATGCCTGGCCTATTTCATGTGGATGTACCTTAAGGGGGTGTTTTTGGTCCTCTGTGAGTTGAGGGACTTTTATATCAGTTGAAAAGGCTTTCACGTGTGAGGGATGAAGTGTGTTTTCACAGAGTACAAGTGTTTGTAATAGTCTGCAAATCTGTCAGCTATCCCCTGTGGGTCCGATTTGACCTCCCAGCTCTCGGTGGTAAGTTGGAGGACCCAACTGTGCACCTTATTGCGTTTTTCAACCCAGGTCAGCAGCTGTCCGGCTTTATTTCGGACGTTGTAAAGATGTCTCTGGGTGAGGGTGTGACATGCTTTCGCATTTTCTTCGGCCAATTACCTATATTCCATTTGATTAAGTCGAAGAGTGCATATGCAGTCCGGGTCTGTCCACTACTTCTCTAGCTTCTCAAAGGCCATTATGTCAGACTCCAGAGCTTGGAGTTGCTCCTGCTGTTTTATCTTTCCCCCACGATCACAGTCCTGATCCTGTCCCCCGATCAACGTTCTGATGCCTCCCAAAGCATTAACTACGAGTCAACCGATCCCTCATTAACCTCAAAATAGGAAACAGTTGCCAATTCCAATGTATGTATTAGTGTTTTATCCATGAGGAGCCAAGAATTAATGGTTTTTGGTACTCGTGGTAGGGTGTTCTGTCCCCATAGGCCCAACCACACCAGGGAGAGATCTTATATTCCGCTAGCTAGGTGGAATATATCAGCAATATAGGTCATGTTAGCTGTCTGAGTAAATATATAGTCTAATCTAGAGAAACCATGGTTTGCTCCAGATATGTATGTATATTGGCACTCCAGTGGGTGGCGAAGACGCCAAATATCAGCGAGCCTCAACGCAGAGACAAAGGTGGCTAGTGTAGGGTCCCAGTGGACACGTTGGGCCTGAGATTTGCTGTCCATGTTTTCTGACTCCATTTGTAATAGTAGATCGCTTAAACCAGGTAGCGTAAGGCGCTGGTGACATGGTGGGACATACACTGAGCAGAGGTCAATGGGGATCCCTTCGATGTGCCCTACTTCAATCAATAAGGGATTTGTGAAGCGCACTAGTCACCCATGAGGGTCTCAAGGCGCTGGGAGAGGGGGAGATTCGAGCAATATATTTCATATATTAGCAATATATTTCCCCTGGTGGTCTGTCCAGGTCCTGTTTGGAATAAAAAGGACTGAGTTTTTCAATAAAACCCCAACACCTCTGGAGTCAGTTGTGTAACCCGTGTGGGCAATCAGCGAGTAGTCACTTCCAGTCAGAGCCTGGTCATAGATGAGTCTCCTGTGGCAATACGATATCCGGGCTGTGTCTTTTGATGTATTGGAATATCATCCCCCGTTTGATTTTGTCGCCCAACCCGTTAACATTCCATGAAAGGATTTTAAGCCAGGTGAGGGGGGTCATGGGTCATGTTCTTGTTGTGTGTGTTGGATAACGATGTGTGCCGCACTGAATGATGCATAGGTCCTAAGGGTTTAGACTAATCCATCTGCTGTCACTTCTCTGCAACTCAAAATGTAACTCTCTTCTCCCAGTAAAAAAAAAAACCCCTCCCTGCGACCCTACTACCCACCTGACCCAAACTAGCAGAGCACCTGTCGCCCCTGAGAACATTGTAGCAAACTGAGAACTGAGGAAGAACTTGCCAGCATAACCCACTCCTCCTCTCCCCCATGCCCACCTTCCTTCAATGACTATCAAGAATGTGTTTTGCCCTCCCCCAGAGGTGACTCAGAGTATAATAGTATATAATGGTAGGACCGGACCACGATCACATTTCAAAGTCACAAACCAGGCTCATGATGTCTCAGGATTCAGCCTCTGCAGGAACGGTCAACTCGCTTTTGCTGTTTGTGCGCGAATCCCCTAATACTCTGCGTTGATAAGTCACCAGCTGCTCCTCCATCCGGGCCTCGAATATACATAAGCAGATATAAATGGGGAGAGGAGTTGGCCTAACGGCTAGGGTAGTCGACCTCGAACCTGGGGAACTGGGTTCGAGTCTCGGCAATCACGCTGAACATCCTGTGATTCTGGGCAAATCACTTAATCTCCCCGTGCCTAACAAAAACAAGCATTGGCATAGCCAATCGGTGTCGCCTTTGGGACCTTATAAGTGTTTAGCCATGCAACAGTTGATGTTGCACCAAGGATATTGTGCAGCATAACTAAACACTTAAAAGGTTCCAAAGGCGAGACCTATTGGCTATGCCAATGCTTGCTTAAAGGGGGCCTCAGGTTTTTTTCGGGCTCCGTTTTGTGCCCTGGCACAGAAGGACTGCAGTGACAGCAGGCACATCATGTGCGCCTGTTCACACTGCTCACTTCTCACTATTAGAGAAGTTACGGCATGAGGTCATGCCAGGTGAGCCTTGTAGGGGAAGGGAAATCCTTTAAAGAAAGTCATTTTCGCTCTGGATTTTCCTTCTCTTTTTGAAACTCAGGAGCAGCAAAATTGTCCTGGTGTCACCAAGGCTTTAAGTGGAAGCTTTTTCAATATTATATACAAGCCATAGTTGCTGCTTATTTATCTTATACAACTAACAACCACTGAGAAAGCCAATAGTCCTGACTTGTTGTAGGTATGATGTTACTTGCTGCATCATATTTCTGGATGCAATGACAAACAGCAAAATACAAGTCAGGCGGCACACTATATATACTAAGCACAGATTTTTTTAGCTTACTTGTTTTTTAGACACACCCTTCATTACATTGTCCACGCCCCTTTGAGAGACCCCCCCCCCAGATTTTATATCCCAGTTAAAGCCCTGACCTTAACTATAATACATTTATGGTTATTAATGTGACTCCTTATGTCAGTAGTCATACTATTTCTAAGCACTAGCGCTTTCGGCAGATACAGGAAAGGGAGCTGTTGGGGTAATGTGAAGAGGATCACACAGTAGTCAGCTGGAGAAGTTCAGGGTGCCCGTAGGTGGATGCTATACAGGCAAAAACGTACCCACAAGACTACAACGCCCTTATTTGTCAACTTCATTGTGTGAACCTCCGGATGATGAAAGGTTGAGCCCGCTCAGGTAGTAAGCAGAACTGTAACTTGCAGATTCGCACAGATCTCTTCCTTAAGTGTGCGCCCGCTGATTCTCACTAGTATCCTATTGTTAAAGGTATTCGGTTTGTTCAAGCTTCTCGGAGATAACAAGAAAAGGATGGGAATGAACTGACACCAGTATGAATGGAAAGTGGATTTTATTCACGGCTTCCTTTCTTAATCAACGTAATACTCAGCAACGAGTATTATCTCCATCACAGGACAAAATCGGAAGTGCTAAGAAAGACTGAAATCAGATAATAAGCCACGCTGTAGATTCGGTTATTCTTTTAAGTCTGTGATCGCCAAGAGGCAATGCAGTATTGCGCTATATACATATATCATCATCATGAATTCAACAAGAGTTCAAGAGGCCTAAAGACTAACATTTGGGAGCTAGGAGATGGACTCTCTTCTCCGTCGCTGTCAGCATGTTCTCTTCTCAGCTGGCATTGCCTTTCAGCTCCAGCAGCTTCTCCTTGTAAATCGTGTACATCCTCTGTACAGCCTCCTTGTCCAGCCTCTGAGGGGTGGGCGGAGGTCGGTGGAGCCTCAGGCGCTCCAAGATCCCTCTCTACACCGCCTCCAGCTGTATCCGCTTCTCCTGCTCCCCCTGCGGCCGCAGCTCCACCGCCGTGAGGAGAACGAAGAGGGCCAGGCAGGCCTCGGAGTAGTGCCTGGCACCCTGGGCTGAGCGCTGCATGGTGCACTGCGAAGCAGGACTCCCCGAGCGAGGCGCTTTGCACGCAGGTGTCAGCGCCCCGGGAATGAATGAAAGCCTCCCTTCTTGGCCTTATATTGAGCTGAACTTTGGTTCGCCACCCGCCCACGCACACACACACACACACACACACACGTTAAGACGTCACTCACGGTGTGAAGAAGAGGACAAGTGTACAGCGAAACAGCACAAAACTCACACAAACGTGCAGCACACCAAGGCTCCCTCGGAGAGCACATCAGGAGCCGCAAACGCGTGTGCGGGAATAGCATGGCAGAGGGGGTGGAGTCTCGCCACGCATGGCTGAGCTGCTAAGGCTCGGCTTTCACTTTCGTCCTTCGCAAAGCTTTCTTGTCTTTATGGGGCCATATGTTTGAAACACATGGCCCCATAAAGATAAGAAAAGCTTTTACCACAGACATAAAGGAACCGAGCCAGTCCAACTGGGACGGCTCTAAAAGAGTAAAGTGTACGTCACTAGACGCTCTTTTCCAATGGCTGGCCACCGTTTAGTATAAATGGTGACGCCAGCCAATGGAAAAGAGAGGCGGGGCTTAAAGCCCACTAGAGAAATCTACTCTAACTAACGTAAATAAAAAAGCAAAACACATTTCAGTCAGATTGTTAATTTAGAAAGGCCATTGTACGTAGCAGCGTACAGACACCAAGAGTATTGTGATTGCTCCATATGCTGTCTTTCAACTAAGAACAAACAGAAATAGTCAAAGAGTATAACACAAACGTGAGCAGGAAATGAAATTAATAATTTTTTTCAGAAACAAGGATGTGCATAAAATTTATTTTCGCACATTGAGAAACACAACCGGAATTTTTCAAGCTTTCCAAAATAATGAATACAAAAAAATACCTGACTTTTCTTTAACTAAAGAACTGACTTTTAGAATTGGTCCAAGACTTCGATATGAAAACATCTGCACCGAGTAAGTCAAGTCATTTGATCTGGCATGACAGAGCAGCTATCATAATGTTACCAATTCTTTACACTATATATAGAATGGGCTCTGACTTGTAGGGGAGTTTTACCATTTCACTTCATGCAATTGGCTATTTTAGTGCATCATTCCACCTCCTATGTAATGCTTGCATTGTAATGCATGATGTACTATTTCCCAACTATTCTTATTGTATAAACTTTATTCGATTTTACAATAAAAACATAAAAAGCACATTAAAATACATCATTTCATCAAAAAGGAATACATCAAAACAGTAATAACAATATTTGGATGTTAAAAACATAGGACAGTTTCATCTAACCCGTAAATCGTTTCTTAGTTGTCACTCCCATAGGTTTTGACAGGTTGAGCCGACCCCAATTAAATATTCAAAGTGCATGTGGAAAATCTGGTTAACAGAAATCTAAAAAAATCTTAACATATCTTTTCCTTAACCTCAAGGCCTGAATTAAAAAATCCACTTAATCATCATCACACGTTAAATTCTGTATCTCATACATGCATTATGTACAGATATAAATCCTTTTTTAGGTCTCGCCTGACCCAGCGCATGCGCTGGTTTGGCGAGACTTATTGAGAGGGCTCCAAAAAGTGCTACCAGGCCACCTACAGTGCATGTGCACGGGCGAGGCGCTTTACCGCGATTACTTTCACTTTCGCGGCCGCTTTGATGTTTGATCGTGACCGCGATTGCGATTGCGATCACTTTCACTTTCGCGGCCGCTTTGCATAGCCAATAGGTCTCGCTTTTGGGACCTTATAAGTATTTAGTTATGCAACTGTTGCATAGCTAAACACTTATAAGGTCCCAAAGGCGAGACCTATTGGCTATGCCAATGCTTGTTTATAATGTATTTTCCGGCAGCAGGTTTATTTTAATGTTTTGTCAGGATTCCACTGCGAACCACGACCATGTCACCTTGGCTACCAACATCATTAACAGCATTGCCAACACCAAAATTATCATCACAGCATTAGTGCACACCACTATTTGCATGATTTACCACATAGAAGCTAGACCAACTGACTTGGCCAATGTTTGTTTATAAAGAAATCTCATGCAGGGCGAAGCACCCGCTAGCATTTTTTATCACAGCTATAACTTTGTGAAAGGTGCAAAGAACTAACTTTTCTCTCCTATAGAGAGCTGCATCATGCAAGCACTGCAGCGGAGTTCTGAGTGCGAAAAAGGATTCATCGTCCTACTTTGGTAGAACAAATGAAAGTGAGCACTTTGAGGATTGTTGGAATAGCATCAAACGGATGTGGCTGTAAGGCAAGAGGATAACCTTCAAACTCCTCACCCACACACACAAGGCACTCCACAACACCAGACCAGCATACCTCAACAGCCGACTCAGCCTCTACACCCCCACCCGCCAGCTCCGCTCCGCAGACCACGCCCTCACCACCGTCCCCTGTATCCGAAGAGTGACCACCGGCGGCAGATCATTCTCCCACCTCGCCGCCAAGACATGAAACACCCTCCCCATCCGCCTACGGCAGACCGAAGACCTTCTGACCTTCAGAAGACTTCTCAAGACCTGGCTCTTCGAACAGTAGCAGCTCCCCCTCCCCCCCAGCGCCTTGAGACCCTCACGGGTATGTAGTGCGCTTTACAAATGCTTTGATTGATTGATTGATAAATTAATATGGATGTTATTTGGTCAAATAGACGAACTACAACTCAGTGGAAAAGAATAAAATGAACCTCTAGGAACTGGCCCCATCAACTAAATTTGTCTCCAGTCTGGGTGCAAGGTGGATGGCAGTTGTCGCATGCGCATTTTGAGGCATGCTTCAATCAAGACACATAGTCCAAACTTTCCATAATTACGGGTATCAAAAAGGGCAGAAACGTACATTTTATTCCTATTTCAGGATAACCCCTTTCTTCCTAGATTTCGCTCAGCTCTCCCATTGATGGAAGGATGTAAATTCCTTGAGATTTTTAAAACGTCAGAAGGACTGCAAATGCCTGCCTTTACACACACTCACTCAATGCAAGAGAAGCCACCAACAACCTGAAGTGGCGGTCAAAAACCAGGCTCTGAACAAAAACTAGTGGGAGGAACAACAACAAGCACAACAGTCATACACGAAAAAAACACTAGCAGGTCAACCATGTAAAAGCAGTAGTCTCCAACTAATCAGAAGCCGAAAGGGAGCGGAGAATCCTTAAACAGATTTAACATAGCTTTTTGTTTCTCAGGTATGGATTACTACGGGTCAGTCACATTTACTTTGAAATAAAAACTATGAAATAGGACCTCATCCGTTTTTTTATTTTTTTAATTTTTTTCAAGGAGGTGGGGGTAGGAGCTTTAGCATATTTTCTGGTGTACCAAGTACTACATAAATAATCTAAATGTATGTTATTGTACATTCATCTCAAGTAGATGACAGCCTGCTTTGGCCTACACTGGATGCACAAATGTTAAGTTTGAGCACATTATAGCACTTCCAGAACCTACTTTGCAACCTATCAGCAGCCATCATCAAAATTCATCTAACCACAACAATAACAGTCCCCCACATCCTTCATCAATTTAGGGATAAATTCCTATTTTCCAAGTATCATTTTATATTCTGATGCAAATTTCTATTGACGTGACAACTAGTAACATAACTGACACTTCTTGCCTGTGCATGGATTCCTGAGGGACTCAACTGTCTTCTATTCTTATTTCTGAATGACACTCTACTCTTGGTTGCTCCCTGTATGTAGACTAATGATGGACCTTTTCCCTGTATCTTCATTTCGGAGGAACCCTTTTGCCCTGATTTCCAAACAAGGACTCTGTTCTGATTTCTGATGGATCCAATCTCTGTGTATCCTAAATGATGAGGCTCACTGCAATCCTCCTTCACATTTTCTGAAGCACTGGCCTCATCTCTAGCTTAATCTCTAAAAGATCCTTTTGACTCGGTCTTGAAATCTCGTGAGGGTATAGATGTTAAAAAAAAAAAAAAAAAAGGCCATGTGACATGCGGACAGTACAGCATGGACCCATTGTGAACCTTAAACCAGAAATACGAGGCCCTATAATTAGCATAAATGTAATATCCCATTGGCTTGTTAGTCAGGATCATAATTAGTAATCCCATATATCACCAGCCGTCCTACATATCACCTTAAAATTGCAAAGATATTGATGTAGCATGCTATAGGTGCATTTAGTTTGTTTTTTATCCCATCATACTGTAATATAGGTGGCACAGGAAGATGGCCTAGCTTGCTCTAGATTACACACAGTGCTTAAGTAGGTGAGCTGCGACTCAGCCCAGTATACCTGGATCCAAAGTTGGAATCAGCTCAGGCTGCGCTCTCTCCTTACAATGTCCAAGCGCCCACTAGTAGTGCACTGCAGAAATATTCTCATCATCCATTACCATGTTTCCACTGACTTCCTCACAGGTACAAAATAGGTTGTGTGGTGTTCTGACATTGAGCAGATAAGATGCCCATTCTTTAATTCATTCGATGAAACTAACACTAAAGCCTGGAATGGATAGTTTGCAGATAAAATGATTAAAAGCAATCCTAGTTAGGAGACACTGCAGGCTGAGTGGATAAGTGATTCAGAGGTGTACTGGGTGGAGTGTGCAATGCTTTAATTGTTTGTCTGTCACCACATCAGCACTTTTAGGAATTCCCACCTGCAACCCACAAACCTTCCGGGTTGCAAAGAGGACCATGTAGAGAAGCAGATCTCTTTATGGGGACCTGTAGCTTTTACATGAAAATGCACTTCTGTGCTTCCTCCAACGTGCACGCCAAACCCTTTTCCTCCCTATCGAACTATATTACCACAGTCACATTGCACTATAGCACTCATCCTAGGCGACCACCTACTTTGTCCCCTCCATATTACCACCTTTCCCTACACAGACAATGCAGTCATGGATCCACTGAATATCAATTGCTTACTCAATCATTCACATGCTCTTTTGCAAAGTTCCTGTAGGTACTCCTACTCACACACAGATTCACTGATTGTCTCTTGTAGAGGTCCAAGGGCCTGAAACCCTAAGGCGAAACTGGCAGAGGTCTGCAGCTATTATCCTTCCATGCCTCCTAGACTTCCCCGAATGCGAGCCCAAGCCTTGGCCTTGCAAAAGCCACAGGGGTTTCACGAGAGCAGCCATCTATGAGATTCAGAATGAGGTCTGGTAGCATTGTCCATATTAAGCGAAGTATATGGAAGGGATAGCTTCCCGAGGAACCCGTCTCGTCAAACCATGAGATATCTGCCCGACTAGAAATCAGAGGAACACACCTCTTTGTTTTGAAGGTACTATCAGCCACCAGCTCAAGCCCCCTATTCCGTTTGAGAGCCCTGACAGAATAAGCCACTTTCGGTCTAAGTGGAGACACTGTCAGAGCAGGTGGAGGTGTCAGTCTCTTGCTCCCCTGATGATTCACCTGGACCTAGTATCCCTCCAACAGACCACTTTGATCATGTTCTATTCCTCAACTAGACCAAAAGGCAGACACAGCAACACAGACACACCCTAATTCATTTCTCCATTAGTATTTCTCGCTCCATGCCACTCGAACCTACAGGTTAGTACAGCTTTTTGTTCTGTCATGCTTCGACTCTTCACAGCTAGTGCCCGCCATTCTTTTCATCCTACCATATTCTAGTCCTTATTTAGAAACTGTCTGGCCCCATCCGTACCAATAATTATTATCTTGAAACGCTGCTCCCACCTACCTGTTCAGCCAACCAGACACTTGAGCTTGTTTCAAACAAGCACTAACGCTCTGCCAGAAACTGAAAGCATTGAGGCTAGGGGCTGACAGCAGATTTCTTCAACAAGACTTGCAGGGTCGTGCTCCTTGAAGCCGTGGTTGAGGCACGTTCACAGAACTAGTACTACGAACGCGAATTGTACAACAGAATAAAGTTAACTAGCACAAATTCAAACCAGTAGGAGGACCCTACAAGCATGGTTTACAGCAATAATGGAATTACTAATAGTCAAAGCGATTGTTTATTAGGCATTGTTCAAATGGAGCCACTATAGCATATTACATGGGCCAAAGCAGTACCTCTCAATCATAAAGCAAGCATGATTTCTGACACAAAGGCACCTGTTAGCTCAGTAATAAAAACAATTATCAGTATTGACACAGGCTTAATCCGAACAGGAAACGGCCATTAACTGCTGAATTGAAGTACCCTGGATATTCAAAATAATTTTGTAAAAATAGTAACAAAATGTAAACCTTTGCTTAAATGCCTGATAGCTGAACCACCACTGTTCTTAGCACTGTCGATTTGTATCAACTCTGAAAAGGTGAGAGCACCGCCAGCTAGGGCTGAGTAAATATTATTGCAATTAACAAAATAATCCAAACAATTACAAAAAACAAACGAACTGTCAGTTATTTAGAGTAGTTGTGCATGACCTTCCTAAAAAAGCATGTACAATCTGTGTAGACACGCTCCCTCCCAGAAGAATAATAAAAACAAAGGGTTTATTTCATGTGGTTATAGCTGTTAAAATAAGCTTGCACTAGAGTTTTGTTTGCGTTCACTCCACGTGTATGCTCTACAACTAGAAATGTTCTTCCTGTGAATAAAAACAATCACAAATTAGAAAAAAAAATGTTTTTCAAGAGGACTTTGGGCCAAAATGACCGTCGAAAATAGGTTTTGATAGATTACATATTCTGTGACTGGCATTTCACCCGTTGACCAAATAGACTCCTGCAGTCCCATGGTCTGTTTTAGATGTGACCGGGTTTCAATCTTTTCTTTCTGATCAGTTCTTGAAGGTTGTTATTTCTATCTTGGTGAGGATTCTGTCTTGTAAACCAGGTCTGTGGGCGAAAGCTGAAAACAACTTCTGGATTTAGGTGGGTTGTGCCCTCTTTCTTTCCACCTAATTGGTAGTAGTATCTTCGTTTTGTGTTTTGAAACTATAATTGATGCAGATTTAGACATTGTATCAGTCCTGTTGGTCAGGACTATTTTATTTTGGAATCAAGAATGTAATTTCTTCTACTAAGGAATCATTGACAATTCTGCTTCCCAATCACGCCTTAATGAATGAGGTTTGATTCACGGTTCTCCTTCAGTACAACTGCTTCATTCTCTTGCTATACATGCTAGTATCCACTTCAAAGTCTTCAGTGTGGAGCATAAGGTTCTTTAAGGTACAGGTTTTCTTTTTTGGTTCAGTGCATGCACTCACATCTTGAGGGATGCTGATTCACCCTTTGTTAGCACCATACTAGCGCAGGCCATGCAAGGGGAAAATCGTTTTGGGTTTCAACCCCGAGCATGCAGAACTAAGTTTCCCGTGATGTGTTCAGCTGTGGCTCATATTAAATTTCGAAAGCCACTTAAAACTTGGTTCTTCTCTTTTTTTAATTAGGTATCTCTTTGGCTGCTGCTCTCAACCCTGTTTAGGGCTATGAAGCCTGTTTTGGACTGACACAAGCTTGCCTTTCCTGGCCCTAGTTCCTGTTGTTCACCCATCACTCCTGCATCAGCCCGCATTTGCCGCCCTCAAGTTCTCCAGCTCATGGGCCTGGCGGATCTTTTAAGTTGTTGAGACATTTACTGCACCCAACTCCTTAGCCCCACACTCCTCTTTCTTTAATACAGCAACAATACTCTCCTGCTCTGTATTTGTAATTTGTGCGTATGGTGGGCCCCGGGGCACTAGGCACCCCCCCATTCTTGGTCTCCTTCTCCTTCTGGATATCACAAAATAGAAGAGACAAGGGATTGAGCCTTCTCTGACTCCCTTACCAATATTTAAATCTCACACAACAGAGAAAAACTTTATAACACAAATAACTCTACTGAACGCTAAATATAGGAAAATCAAAAAATTTCTTAATACTGCCCTCACACACTTGGTAGTGTCATGCTTCATCATTGGGCCACATCATACATCCAGGTGCAGACCAACACTCTGGATGGAGCGCAATTTTTTAGTAAGAAGATGAAGAGCAGTGGTGAGGGTAGAGTGTAATAAAGAAAGGCAAAACGAAACACAAAAGTGTAACTCAAATCAAAAAGGAAAACAAATCTTCTCCTGGAAGAAGGGACCAAGAGAGGTGCAGATATAATTGTAAAACTGCCTAGGGGTTAACCCACATTTTTTTTATTTTTTGTCAACCTCTGGCAGGATTAAAACCAACGATATGGGGTATTCAGGGAAGGTAACGACCCTTCTATCCCCACTGCAAATACCAACATGTTTCTGCCAGCTTTTTTTTGCGCCAAACCAGGTCGCTCTGGCATTCGTCAGGGTGTTGGTCCCTATTTTCTGGTCTGTACCCCTATTCGGGTATTCATTACCTTAATACTTTGTATGTTTGGGCTTTGCCCCAACGTCACTCTTTTCTGGAGATTTCCAAGAGGATTCACAATTCTACAACGAGAAAAAACATAAAAGAGGGAAAACCATCCGTGATTTCCATACTCATCGTTTTTCTCATTAGCCTTTTCTCTTTTCGAATTTTCCATGCGTTATTTAAGTGATTTATATACTTCATTGCAACCTATTCATTCAACACACACCTTAACCCCTAAACGTGAGGACACCACACCACACGTGAACACAAACTCCTCAACAAGTGGCGTGGGTGCAAAATCTGGATTTAAAATCTGCACGTATATTCACAATACATATACTTTATAGCGGAGATCTGCCCAGCCATAACTCTCTCAAGTACCCCAGTGAGTAATATCAATTGCCAACACCTCCTCGCAAATCCATGATTACACTGAACCACTCTCTTTACAAATTCGTCTTACTTACAAGAGTTTACGAATATTATTCTAAACCCGGGACTTCGGGGGATGGTGCTCTTGTCGTGACACTCTAGATTTGTGTGATCCATCGAGTGCAGAGGAGAACAAAGTAGAAAAAACAGGGCAGCAATATTAGTACAATAATTCTCCTATATATATTCCACCACCTATTACTCATCAAACTCTGCTTGATTTAAAATGTCGGTATTCATCCTTCGCCCAACACATTTCGTCTGCTCTTTTGTTAAAAATACAACTCAAAGTCCCACCGATGTTAACGCTAGGGATACTCTGAAAGCAGCAATATATCCAGGATTTTTTCACAACCACATAGAACAATGTCTACTCACTACTCCAAAGAGACACTGTCTCCGATATCCCCTCACACGTCCTCCGTCGACATGGATCTCTCTGTGTTTAGCCTCCATATAAAGGGCCAGCAAGTACGATATCCACCGTTACTTCCAAACGCGCTAACATATTTCCCAGGAGGCACTACGATCCATAGCCATAGAAAGAGGCTCTAGCTATAACCTGTGTATTAGAGACAGCTCGCATGGCGGCCATTACTAAGTTATCTTGCCAAAACGCAAAAACACCTCAAAGGACTTTACAAAAAGATTCAGCTATGTCCATATACATGTGTTCCATCGACTAAATACCAAATGGTGTATATGCAACATATATTTCCATTTTGTATGTATAATGTCTAGAACGGATTTTACAGAACCTACTCTATCTAGTATGTCCAACAGAGCAGTAATCCGCTCTCGATCTGTCAAGTGTCTGTCTTTCTCAGTTTAATTTCTTCATGATTCCATACAATTGGAACCAGGGGATACCATCATTTTATCCCTTTATGTTACTTTTCAATCTTTCCACCCATCTCTGTTCTCTCAATAAGAGGAAGCTCGAAATATCGCTCATGTCTGGCGGAATAAAGGGTTTATCCAATACTATCCACCTCAGTTCCTTTTCATTGTGTTTGTACTCATTAAAATGGGCCGTGAGTTTCGTATTGGTCTTACCACAACGCATCGTACTCATATGCTCCAATATGCAGGTTTTCACTTTCTGAGTTGTCATGCCTACATATTGCATCTCACAGGGGCATTTGAGTAAATAGATAGCGTTTTCTGTATTACATGTGAAATGTTGTCTCAGTTCCTAAGGGCGATTAAACCAATGTCTATACTTTTTCCATTGATTGACACTGGACAAGCTCTACAGTAGCCACACGAATAATGATCTACTACTGGTGGTAAAAATTGGTTGTGACTTAGCAAATTACCAGGGACCCTCTGTGGCCTGGGACGCGTGCTCACGATCTTGTCCTTAATGCTCGCGCTCTTCTTAAAGGAGAACAGGGGGATAGGTTGATTCAATCCATTCGAATTTAAAATTCGTCATTTCTTCTGTATGATTTTCTTTAGATGGTTAGATATTGTATTATTGTATTATATGTAGTCACACATATACTTCTTTCTATTGTCTCTCTTGCATTGGTTTCCAATAGAGCTTCTCTATCACAGTTTCTTGCTCTTTTCTGTGCTTTCTTGATTACATTCTCGGGATAGTCTCTGTTTCTAAGTTTCACACTGAGACTCTCTGCTTCCTTTTTGTAATCAGCAACATGTGAGCAGTTTCTACGAAGACGCAGAAACTGCCCATAGGGTAGATTTTCCCTCAGTGAGCGAGGGTGAAAACTATGGAAGGATAAGAGATTGTTTCTGTCCGTTTCTTTATGGAAGACGCTGCTGATTAGAGTCCCTCCCTCTGCTTTGATGTTTAAATCAAGAAAAGGAAGAGTATCATTCGTTATCATTCCCGTACGGGAATGATAACGATACAAAGTAATAAGGTAATGAATACCTGAATAGGGGTACAGACCAGAAAATAGGGACCAACACCCTGACGAATGCCAGAGCGACCTGGTTTGGCGCAAAAAAAGCTGTCAGAAACATGTTGGTATTTGCAGTGGGGATAGAAGGGTCGTTACCTTCCCTGAATACCCCATATCGTTGGTTTTAATCCTGCCAGAGGTTGATAAAAAATAAAAAATTGTGGGTTAACCCCTAGGCAGTTTTACAATTATATCTGCACCTCTCTTGGTCCCTTCCTCCTTCTCCTTCTCCTTCTCCCACAGTCCGCTCTTACCCACGGCTTGGTCACCCTGTCCAAGCGACAGGGGTGTTCGCTGAGCCACGTCTCTGTAGGATAATTCCCTTCATCTTTCACTTGGTTTTTCCCCTTCCCTGTTGGGGGTTCCCTGGGTGGGTGGGAATGGTCTCTCAACCTGATTGGGGGCCTGTTGGTTCTGTTTTATGATCTAATTTGTATTGTGTTGTTTAATACACTGCCTTTTGCACTGCACATCTAGTCTCCAGTATTTCTGACTTCCATTCCATATACGTTTCCATCCGGCAGTCACCTTTCTGGCATAGCATTATGACGGCCACCACACTCTGGACTTGGAATGTTCGCGGTCTCAATGAACACCGAAAGGCCATCCTTGTACATGCACACCTCATTCGCCATAAGGTTGACATCTGTTTCCTTAAAAAAACTTCCTGCTACCACCTCCAGGCTTCATTCTAGGCATTGGGATGAGATCCATTCCTCCTTCTATTCTTGGTACTCCCGCGGGGTGTCTATTCTTTTACGCAGAGGACTCCCCTGGCACACCACTAAAGTCATTGTTGATCCCAAGGGGCGCTTCGTCATCCTGCTTGGCGCCCTCTTGGCTCAGCCCGATTCTTGCAGCGATTTATGGTCCTAACTCTAACGACTCCGACTTCCTTGCGCGGGTATGGCGACATATATCCTCCCTGGGTCCTGCTGCTTTGCTGTGGGGGGGTGATTTCAATATTACACCTTCAGCTACTCTGGATCACTCTGGGCCCCCCGCTCTACACCCGCGCTCCACTTCCCTCCTGCGTTCCATCCAAGCCGACAATTCCCTGTTAGATGCATGGCGCCACAAACACCCGGATGCGCGCTAGGGCACCTGCGTTACGGGCTCTTTCGTGCTGCTGGACCTCTGGATCACCACTCACAACGCTTTCACATGGGTCACTTCGGTCGAGCATATGGCGCGTATTCTCTCCGATCACGCTCCCGTTAGCCTCAGTCTGCTCCCCCCGCATACCCCTAGGCGCATGTTTGCCAGGCGTCTGCCTCCCAACGAGCTTCGCGATTCTGTGTTTTGTGCCGAGATTCAAACTGCAATAGAGAATTATTTCAAACTTAATACCGGCTCAGTGTATTCCCCCTACACACTTTGGGACGGCTTCAAGGTGGTGGTTCGGGGCGAATGCATCTCCAAGCAGTCTGGTGTTCTACGCTCTATTTGTGGTTCCCTTGAGCACCTGGAAGGAGAAATTAAGGCCCTCGACTCTTTGCATTCTCTCAGCCCCAATCCCGACACCCTCGCACTGCTCAGAGGCAAACTTTCCGAATTTGAGCAGGAAGCGGACAGGGAGCTCTCCTTTTTGGGTAGGGAAACGAGGGCACGCCGCTATGGCGAAGGTGACCGCCCGGGGAAGACTTTAGACAATCTTCTGCGACGGCCTCATGCCGCCTCCTACATCACAGCGCTCCAGGACGGGGGTCCAGAACGCACTACCTCTCCTACCGAGGTAATTTCACGGGGCACCGCCTTTTATACTCAACTCTACACCGCGGGGATCAACCCTTCGCGTGACATCCTGGACCAGTACTTTGACACTCTGGAGCTCCTCTGGATGGGTAACGGTCATCGGGAATACCTCGATGAACCTTTCTCCAAGGAAGAGATTCTAGCAGCCATTAATAGTCTGTCCAGGGACAAGGCGCCCGACTCAGACGGCCTTCCAGCATCCTTCTATTAAACCTTTTCGCCCATCCTCATCCCGCACCTTGCCACTATGTACAATGACTCCTTCGAGTCGGGCCACTTCCCCCCAACACTTCACGAGGCCCTGCTAACACTGCTCTTAAAGCTGGACAAGTCCCCTGAACTTCTGGACTCATATCGCCCCTTATCACTTATCAACACTGATAAGATTTTCGCTAAGCTTTTGGCTTCCCACCTTTTACCCCTCATCCCCATGATTGCACGCCCAGACCAGTCCGGTTTTATTCCCGGGCGTGCAACGTCACACAACCAACTGCACGATATTTGCCGTACTCCACCAGATCAACCCTGCTCTTCCGGCCCTTTCAGCTCTTTTAGATGCCACCAAGGCCTTTGATACTCTCGAGTGGCCCTTCCTATTTTACCTTTTTCCTCGCCTTGGCTTCAGCCCAGTTTTTCTGCGCTAAGTCCATCTCCTCTACACCCTCCCTGTTGCTCGCCTTCGAATCAATGGCCGGATATCAGAACCCATTCCTGTTTCAAGGGGTACAGGGCAGGGGTGCCCACTTTCGCCCATGCTTTTCGCTGTGGCTATGGAGCCCCTCGCCGCAAGACTCCGGCAGCATCACACCCAGAGAGGTCTGGGATTTTCAGCCAGAGCCCTGGTCGTCTCCATGTACGCGGACGATGTCACATTCTATGTCCGCCACCCTCAGGAGAACCTCGGTCTGGGAGGTGCTGCGATTCGGGGGTTTGTCCAGCATTCAGGTCAATTGGAGTAAGTCCATTCTCTTTTCTTTGACGGATGCCACTGTCCCCTTCACTCCAGACTATCCTTTTGTGTGGGCATCAGGGCCCACCAGACATCTGAGCGTTTGGCTCAGTAGGAGTGTGGATGAACTCTGGAAAGCTAATTTCGGCCGGGTGGTCGACTGGCTGGAGACCAAGATACTCCTTTGGCGGCGCTTACCTCTATCCTTGGCGGGGCGCATTACCATCGCTAAGATGGTAGTGCTCCCAAAATTGTTATATTTTTTCCTGAATATTCCCGTTCTGCTTACGGCTCATTTCTTCCGCACACTCCGCTCCCTCATCATCACCCTCGTCTGGGCTGGGTGTCAGCCTAGAATTGCATATGAAATTCTCACGCTTCCCCTCGCGTGCGGCGGGATGGGTGCCCCGGACTTCAAATTATACACCCTCAGTGCCCAGGCCAGCTTCCTTCACTTCTGGCTGCATCCGATGCCATTTCAGCCCGATGTGGAGGTGGAAGCTGACTTAGTGGCCTCCTTACCCCTTACAGACCACTATCTTTGCCCCTGCAAAACCACCGCACGGGGAGATTGACACGGTGGAGACCCTGCGCTGGGCCTGGGACGGTCTTAGAAAATATTCAGGCTCCAGCTTGCTCTCTGCCGGTTCCATGCCTGTCGCATACCACCCGGCTTTTCCCTCACTGCACACGGCCAGGATGGTTTAAATGCGCGGCTGGCCTGGGTCTGGCCACTTTATTAGACCTCTACCCCAACGGCGATTTCTTTTTGCTTCCAGCCGAGTCTGGCCTAATGGACACATCGCTCTATTATCAACTTAGAGCGTCCTGCCGGAAGTTGCACCCCACATTCCCGCTGCCCCCCCTGTCGATGGCCGCCCTTGACTTAACATACACTTCCACCTCCCCTCGCAAACTGGTCTCAAGGTTCTATGCCACCACGTTAGTGGCATCCTCAATATCTGCTGATCGCGCCCGCATTGCCTGGAGCAAGAATCTTGGTATTGATCTTTCTCAGGAGGACTGGCTGTATTGTTGTATGCAGACCAAATGCTTATCTCCCAATTAGCGCCTGCGCCTCATACATTTTAAATATTTGCACATGCTGTACCGCCCCCCTCTCAGTCTCTAGTGATAGATGGCTCAGTGGTCATCCCCTGCGGCGGACTTTTCTCATCTTGCCTGGCTGTGCCCCTTAGTTTCTGCATACTGGCGCGAAGTGTGTACTGTCATTACTGAGATTACCTCCTCGCCAGTCTTGCCAGATCCATTGATCTGCCTACTAGGCTTGGTGAAGCACTGTCCTGACGCCACCCGTTGTCTCACGGCTATGCTGCTTGTCCTCACACGTCGCAGAGTTGGGGTCGGAGGGTCGCTCGAAGATGCTATGCGTTGCCAGACCCTCCTGTCGGAATTTTGGGAGCTAACACCAGCTACTGGTCGGCCACGTGATATTTGGGGTCCTCTTGTCTCGTACCTCCTCTCTCGGAATGCCTCTCCCTCTGCGACTTTTCCCACGCTCCCTGCTGGCACTCCGCCCGCGGCGGCCGCTGGTGCTGGTCCGTAGAGATCCACCTCCCTCTCCCTCCTCTCTGCTGATTTCTCGCGCCCCCTCTGCCGGCACCCTGCCCCGTTTGATGCCCCTCCCTGTCCTTTCATGCTTCATATCCTGCCATTCCTCCTTACACTCAATGGTGTGCCGGTGATGTACCACTGCCTTTACGATGTTTATAACTGATGTGGTTTTTCTATTTCTTCTTGTTATTTGCGGAAGCACTGCTTGATTACCTTGTAACATGATGTGCAAAAATTTCAATAAAGGTCTTTGATTTTTTTTTTTTTAAATGCCTGTTATGGACACGAGCCCCTCAACAAAAGATGCAATAAGATAAAATACAAAGCAGGTGAGGAAGCAGCATGGGCCATCCAAGCTATGATCTGAGCATACACTAACAAGTAGCATGAAATATTGTGCTGGGGTTTAGCTGCCACTTCCAGAATACCGCGGTACAAAAGGGGGTGGTGATGAAATACCAGCAGACATTTAGCACAGCTGACCAGGAATCCAGAAGTTAGTGAAACATACATTTTTGTGAACCATCTCGATTAATCAACCCAATTATAAGAGTTTGATGGATTAGTCAGTTGTGTGTTGTAGTGTATGGATGGCTTAGTCTCACATCAGGTGCCACCATAGCTTACTCAAGAGTGCAGAGGGTGCTTGCAGTTCCTGCCACAGTACACCTCTCAAGAATTCAACATCACCCTCTCTTAAATGGATGGAGTAGCCCTACCTAAAAGAGCACAAGGGACAGGGATTGTGCCTATGCGCGCAAAGCCAATTTATGGTGAGCTACAAATAAAGACATGATGTGAGGAGTCTCGGCCTCTCTCTGCCCAAGAAATATCTGTTTTTACCACAGGTAAGGGCTAAGAGGAAGCCCAGCCTGTAGAATGGAAAACTAAGGCTAGCCATGATTCAGCCTTTCCCCTCAGAAAGTTGTCATTCCAACAAAATCGAACTGGCATCTATGATAAATCATCCTAATTCAGGAGTTAATTTCTGCTCCCCAACAAAAAAAAAAAGCAAGAAGAACTTTGGGATTAAGTTCAGATATCTAAAGTACGCAGCTCCCACATTAACAGCACGTGGCTACGGTATTCCTTGCCACTGCACTTGTAGAGTTTTGCCTCACCTAGTGATATTCAGTCATTCGCACTGTTATGACCCTTTTTAGACTACAGAATATGCCTATGTAAATAAATATGAATCATAAATAAATATTTATACACTCTACTTGATGACTGTAATTTGTGTGCTCTGCATTCCAATTTGAATAAATGGAGCATTTACCCGAGGTGCAGTGCTATGCAAAGTTTAGGCAAAAGGCTTCAGCTAAACTCAGATAAAGGTTTCAAAGTCTTAAGCTGTAAGAACAGTCACGGGAGAAGGCTGACATTCACACCTATTTGGAACCACTAACGTAACATTGAACAATTACACTGTAGTCATTATTTTAGCACAAAAGACAAAAGGTTAGTCTTAGCTGAACTTAATGGCAGATAAACCACAATTTCGTAACTTTACAACCATCTGTGCCGGTGCTTTCCGGTGCTTAGCACTGGCACTTTCTTATCAGGGCCGGGTCTACACTCTACACCCATCTGCTGCACTTGGTGGTGACATATTGGATATTGCATGGATGCATTTATTTTAGTTTACCTCGGCGCAGCCGCAGAGTGTTGTTCTCATGACCGTCTCCACTTCTGAGTGAGTGTCCCGGTCAGTAGTAGTGTTGCGGGACTTGCGGCTTTGTGACTGAGCCGAGGCTGAGGCAAGAACAGGTAGTTAGATTCATGAAAAATCAATAAATGTGTATTGATGGCGGCCCTTAGTTGAGTATTGCCGCCCCTTAGTTGAGTGTTGCCGCCGGTGCCCAGTGGGCGGGACGCGGGACACTAATTCATTGCGCTGGATTTTTGTTCTTCCGGGGCAGGGGCTGTGCGGCAGCGGGTAGCGTGCACAGATTTTTTTCAAATTGCCTCGCCCCAGCATACCCGCATGCGCGCACCCCACCCCATCCACCGCGAGTCATCCTTTCAACATTACTAGCAGCAGCACCAGGCCCGCCTAATGGAACCACTCATCTATAGTGAGGGCACCTGCTGAATGCGCCACTCAGCAGAGATAAGTTGAGGTACGTGGAACAAACACGGCTGCCTATTACCGGACACAGGAGTACTTCAAGCTCCTTGAACTTGTCTGTCCTCTTCAACCTTTGGGTGGTGCCCCTGCCCTATTGAGAATTACACATTATTCCCAGTGGAAAATGTACAGGATATAGTCAGCACTAAACAGAAGGTTATCCGTCAGTCTCATTGGGAATATTCCCAATGAGACTGACGGGTAACAATAGATAACTGGAAATCAGCGATATTTTGCTGTTTACAAGATAAAAACATTAGTGTCGTTGAGGGATAGTGCTAAAGGATATATGGACCGACAAAATAGACAAACTTACTTGCGCATTCATAATACCCACCCATGCAGCCATAAATTCTTTGGCTCTACCTCTACGGCTGCGTGGGTGTCAGCTAATGCAGTGTTCACCGTTTGGGCCCTGTGACGCAGCATGGGTTGGGTTCCTTGGGCCATAAATCAGACACTTAGAAAGGGTTTGCCTTTGAAGTGGTGATTTAAAAATGTAGAGGTGGACTAGCCAGTCAAAGCTCCAGCCGAGGTCGAGCCTGAAGCCTGGCTCTGTCTCAACTCGAGGTCCTGTTGGAACCTCGAGCCGAGTTTCATATGGCTTCTGCTTGCCCCCCTCTACCCAGGATGTGCCAACTTTGCAGCTGGGGAACCCCGTTGGAGTCTCAGGGTCCACTCAACATCCTGTGATTCTGAACAAAGCGTTTAATATCCCCATTGCCTATAATCAATGAATGCGACCTTGTGTAATGTAAATGGTGCACATGTTATGCGTGCCAAGTTCGCGCTATACAAAAGCTGCAGAAAGGTGAAAACAAAGCATTAACATAGGAAAGACAAATAGAATACCTATTTACTGCCTTATTTGTACAAAGTAAAACAAGAAAACCTTCGTAAATTGCGACTACCAGCTTATATTGTGTGACCATAGGCAAATATTTTATGTTACCAAAACACTTTTTTTCTTCATTACCGTGTATTAAAGCTCTTTCAAACGTGAGTTCAGGATACCAGTTTTACAAAAACCTATGATGTTTGATTTAATAAAACTATAATGCTGCTCTAAAATATTCTGGGTTATGTACAGGATTTACATGTCAGATGTCTTGTCTCTTAGTTCACTAATGGTTTATGTATAGAAACTATCACTTTTAATAAGCACTTCTCAGTGCAGTTCTATAATCCGACTATTAATGGCAAAGCTTCCACATGGTAAAGAAATACACTTTTTTTGAATTTTGAATAGACCTTATAATATTTTACATAATGTTTGTTTTATGATTTACATAGCAAACGTTTTCCAGGACTCGGTTCGTGCGCAGGCTTTAAGATCTGAGCCAGACCCGCAGCTCGGCTCTGCTCTCCCTGTTCATTCTTGGCTTGCCCACCTCTAATAAAATCAGTGGATAATTTGTAAAAAAAAAAAAAAAAAGTGTCAGGGCTCTTGTCAGGAGGCAGCTTACACCAACCAATTTCTCCTGTTAGCGCCACCTAAAACAGAAGCAACTGCTAACCATGAAAGTGGGCAGAGGATGTCACTTAAATGCCAGTGCTGCAGACTTCGGAGATAGGGAACCAGGTTCAAGTCTCCTCAGTCAGCTCAACATCCTGTGATTCTGGGCAAATCACTTAATCTCCCCGTAAATTAATGTGTCCTTAACTGGTGCTCATGAAAAGCTCCGATGTTAATCATTAAGTGCTGTGTTGATGATTAAGTGCTGGTGCTGAGCACTGGAAACCACCAGCTCAAATTAAGCACTGAGTAAAACTCAGGCATAAATGGGTACTCAACTAAACCTAGAGAGGGAGCAGAGGTTTAATAGTCAGCTTAACCACTCTTTTGGCAAGTGGAAACGGAAGAGGGATTCACAGATAAGGCAGCTCAGCCCGAGCTAAAGTTAATAAGTCATGTTTTTTAGGTTTCTCCAAATGTGTGCCTTGCAGGTAGATGACCGTGCATCTGCACAAGACGTTCATAGTTTAAATCTTGATATGTATAGTAAATTTAACACTTTGGGTAGTGCCTTCAGAAGGACAGAATAAATGAAAATCAAAGACAACAGTTATACCATACCTCCTCTTGGGTGAGGAGTGAGTGAATTAACGGTAGGTAAATGGCCAAAGGCCTAGAAAAAATTAGTGCGGGGCTTTCAATGTCGTTTCTCACAAGCTCCTTTCAAGGGCTGATGTGAACTCAGCTACCACGGTTATCTTAACAGACTTGTTTTTTTTCCCAAGTGTTACACTCTAGCTTGCCTAGTTTGATTGTAAAGGCTATCCTTTGCCCAGGTTCTGTGATGATGGTCATCTTTGGTTTCTTATGGGGTCCTACAGTCCAAAATGATTTCATTGCAAGACTGGAGGCTGAATTATATCTGGTTCTTCATTACATTAAATTATAGTATCAAAATTTCACAAGCATATTTAAACTAAGAAATTCATCAAAACACGAGAAGATCAAAACTTCAGTAAAGTTAACTTACTAGGGGGCTGATTAACAAAGGGCCTTCACACTCGTGGCAGAGGCCCCGCAGTTGTGTCAATAGTGCCCGCACTCATGGTGGGGCCCTCTACATTCATCGTGGGACCTCCACAATGAGTAACTGCAGTGGGGAGGTCCCGCCACGAGTGCACCCCTCTGCCATGACTGCCGGGAGTGCGAAGGCACTTTGTGAATCGGCCCTTAGGTGTTCAAAATCACATATCACAGAGGGTCCTATGGCATCACTGTCGTTGGATAAATAGTTGTGAATAAGAGACAAATTCCTCTTCTTTTTTTCTCTAGCAGAAAATACATTTCTCTTTGTTATTCATCTTTTACTCTTCACCATTTTAATTTGTTCCTTCTAACAATATTTTATACTTTCAATATGGTTTACGGGGTAGGGTTAGGGATATATAAAAAAGGTGGGGGTGGGACGCTTAGACTCGGTTAAAAATGGCATACCCCTGTATTGTCCTTTCCCCAAATTAGCACATATATCACTGGAATTGTCCCTTTTCAATGCATTAGTGATTTTAGCTAATTTATTCCAAAATTGTGCTTTAAATGCACATTTGATTTTATCTTTTTCAAAATTTTCACAGGGCAGGGAGACCTATCAAAACCTCACTATGAGGAAGGCTCCCTTAGTGAAATTCAGATCGGGTATTACATCTGACTTTTTGCAGTGCCAGTTGTGGATGTGGGTGGAGCTAATAGAGTAAGTGGGTGGAGCCAGTTGAGGGAGTGGGTGGAGCCAGAGAAACGTAGGTGTAGCCTCAGACAAACATTTAAGCACCTGCACTTCAAATTTTACAAATTAAGCACTGCAGAAAAGCTTTATTCGGCACAAATGGTCGGAGCCATAAAAGCACAAATATTACAATAAAGTATTGCAATGTTGTTTAAAAACATTGATCTCTTAAAACCAGGATTCACGCAGAGCAAAATTAGATAAAATAAAATGTGGTTAAAAAGAATTATGGACAGACTGACCATCATGCATAAATACACTAAATCAAATAATAACCAGTGGCTTAAATTGAATTCTACTGAAACTCTTTACATTTAGTCATGAATCCCTAATAGAATCACCAATAAAGCAAAACGTGGAATTAAAATTGGCACACTAACCTTATTAGGTTTTCAGGTTTCCTGAATCATTTGAGGACGCTCTAATGCGAATTACTCTACAGAGAAACAGGGCAATCCTATACCATACTCTTGCGTCCCCTAATTTATACAAACATGTAAAAGCTGCCGCAAGTCAATCAGCGAAACTATGTCACAGTCGTAATGTGAGCTGTGAATGAGGTAACACAATGCTCAACACTGCATTTTCCCGAGGCAACTAGGTTTCAGTGACTGTAACTTTGGCTCACCTTTGGTAGCATGACATGAGTGGCATTCGCAACATGTCAGACTTCACAGAAGTGGGATGGAGTTGTGTGTAGCACCGAGCCAAAAAGAAATGATATTCAATTAAAACTAGAACTTAAGGTCCACACTAATCAAGCAGACCATTTGAAGAAGAAAACAAATGAAAAATTAGGAAAATAGTCCAAGTAGATCAAATAAAGTTATAATGGAAACACAAATAGTCCACATGGAAATAAGAAGGGTTAATACATAGTCTGTCACACTAACAATTGTCAAAAGTCTTGTATTGAAAGATAGTACTGGAGGGCAGAAATGCTCCAAAGAATATTCACCAAACAAACTTCGGCCCAGGGCATATTTAGATGCCAATCGAGCTAAGGCTAACTTAGTTTGCTGGATCTGGCAGGCTCTTTCTTTATGTGGAGTCTGCATGCATTCAGAAGTACAAGTTGATATGCAACTAACTGTTGTGGGTTTCTAAATTATTTTTTGGGTGATCACAGCTAGACTGCTTCTGTGGACCAATACCTCTAATGTAACATATTTTTCAGAATTCCCCCCCTTAGAATCAACTGTAAATAATTCTCCTAGTAATAAAGATAACCGGGTTCCCTACAAATGTGCCGCAGGCTTCCCTAGTGACAAAAGTCTTAGGGGTAAGCTCAACGGGAGATTCCAGCAGTCAAGAGCAGGCCACATCTTCCCCACTTGAGGAAACACTATCCCTATACTAGGACACAATGGTACAACACACATAAATAAAACAATCATTGATATGAAAAAGGCACCAAATATTCATTGCATTTATTATTTAAAAATATATGTGAAATTCATAAAATCAATTGTGCATTTACATAAACTTAAAAACACAAAAAAAAACCAACATATACAGACTTTCACATTAATATAATTAACAACCTGTTATGAGCCCGCATAACAGAAGATAATGGAAGACAGTACACTGTCATAAATTACGCATCCTGATGGGTCTTATATATAAGACTTTGGTTGGTGATATGTATGCACCGTTATATCTACTAACAATCAACCACAGTTCTCCCTTAGATTGCGTTTTTTAGATGCGTCGACGCGTTTCGATGGTTTTTCTTATAATTCCATCTTTATCAAGACAGGTGATAGGCTTCAGGTCCTCTTCTATTGTACAGGGACCTGATTTATTCAACTCCAATACTCCGATTTCTAATCAGTTTTCACTTGTTGGTCTACGTGGTGGAACGCTGTGGGTTTTAATTATTTTGTGTGAATGTTTTTCCTGATTTTCCTGATTGTGGTTCTTATAATGGCGGCTGGGGGTACGTGACGTTTCTCCCTCAATGCTCCTCACCTCGTGGCCTTAAAAACATCGGCTTCATACGCGGTGACGGGGGTCCGTAATACTCCTCCCTCAATGTTCATCACCTTGTAGCCTCAAAACAATCGGCTTCGTACGCGGAAGTGCTCCCCACACAAATCGTATTTCCAGTAATTCCGTTCCTTACCAGAGGTTATTAGGTAGTTCTGGGCACACAGTACCTTCTTTAAGCATGCAACTAACATGAACATATGAGCCCCAGGCACTTAAAGCACTCTGCCGTATATTCATTAAAGAGCCTGGTAAAAGTCCAATCTCAGCGCCCAGACTTTTAAGTTTAATGAAGGAACACGCAATCTAAAAAACAATAAAAAAATATATATATATATATATATATATATATATATATATATATATATATATATATATATATATATATATATATATATATATATAAAAAAAAATATACATATGTACATAAAAAAATATACATATGTACATATATATATATATATACACATATATATTACCTACTGGCGGTCGCCAGTAGGTAGTTATAGTTAGGACCACGTTTCCATAGGAAATCCGCAACATTCTATTTTGAATAACTTTGGCGCCGGTCGACGAATCCTCGCGAATTTTTCAAAATAGGTGGGGCGCTACGCTCCGCTCCTACCCTGAAAGTCTCGGGGGGATTCGTCAAGCGGGGGCTGAGATAAAAGGGGGGTCCCAAAACGCGTTTTTCCCATGCATTTTTCCATAGGACCTTTAGACAGGGCTACAGCCCGAACGGCTGAACAGAATTACTTGAAATTTGGCAGAGAGGTAGTCCTCAGGTCAGGGATGTGCCTTTTGAATATCTGGAGTCAATCTGTGTAGTAGTTCCTGAGAAAATTTCAGTTAAAAGTACATATATATCTATAAGCGCACCGTGCGCGCACGGTAACGTGCGCAAGCGCAATTCTGATTGGTTGTTAGAGGTCAGTAAACATTCAAATCGGTCGAAATCAGGAAATGTCGTCCGCCATTTTGTCTCTCGCAGTCTGAGGCAGTGAAAAACAAAGGTGGAGAACGTGAAAAGGGGGCAGGGTGGACAGTTCCTGACTCCCTAGCCTTTGTCAGGGGGTCACTGAAGGACCCCCAAAGGTAAAAAAAACCTTTTTTGTTTTTTACCAAAAATGCGCGGGGTGCGCGCACCGTGCGCGCATGGCACGCACAACGCATCGTGGGCGCTCGGTGCGCGAAGCGCACCGAGTGCCCACAGCGCGCGCACGGTGCGACGCGCGCCGTGCGCGCACGGTGCGCGCACGGTGAAAAACCTGAAAAAAAAAAAATATTAAAAAATACATAACTTAGCATATAAAAAAACGTACAAATTCACTTAAAAAAACATAGGTTTCACACACGTTATAGTTAGGAATTAGCATTTAAATACCTTGCAAATTCACTTTAAAAACCATAGGTTTCACACATGTTATAGTTAGCTGGACATTTCCCTCGTAAAAAAACAATGAAATTCCCCCGTTAAAGTTAGTGCAGGCAACTATAACTTACGCGACCGCAATCCTCTGCTGATGACGTCAGATATTACATCACTGTATTTAGACACTTATTTACCCATGTCTTCTTCCATTAATCTTTAGCTATACATATATTACAAATATTTATTTTTCAGAAAAACACATATGTCATCAGTGAGGTAATATCTGACGTCATCAGCAGAGGATTGCGGTCGCGTGAGTTATAGTTGCCTGCACTAACTATAACGGGGGAATTTCATTGGTTTTTTACGAGGGAAATGTCCAGCTAACTATAACATGTGTGAAACCTATGGTTTTTTAAGTGATATATATATGTGTGTGTGTATTCCGTGACTACCTCCACTCACATTGCGCCGACATCATGGATGAACACAGAAAGGAGGCACTTGAAACAGCGACTCACATCAGGTAGCTGGTTGCAAAAGTCCTCTTTATATTTTCATTTTCTTTGATGCAAAGTGCAAACAGTGCAAGATAAGCGACAAATATATGTGCATGTGTCGAACAACGGTTACAAGGGCATTTTAAGACCTTTTTGTTTTCTTTCCTATTTTAATTTCTGTGGTGACAATACTCTAAGAATAAATGTTGTTGGAATGACAGCGAGGAGTTAACTGATACAGTGGGAGTATTAACTGGGACACTTGGGTACCCTTCACCATGTGTGGGGCTACGCATAGATTAAGGAACCTTGGCGTAAGGTAGAAATACCGCTTGGCATTGTTGAGGAAGGGACAGTGTCCGAAGCCAGCCTTAGGGAAAGGGTAGAAACATTGGTAGGACTCCTATAGGTGAAGTAAGTCTGTCTACTGAGCTTCTCACCAATGATGAGAAGTCCAGAAGATTGTATCAGTGTAATAAGTCTTCTATCTGGTTCTTCTATCAGGTGTTATCTCAGTTTCTTACATGCCTATGACATCATCTTACACACACTCCAAGTACCTCATAGAGCATGTGCGCAACACATCATGAGTAATCAGTAAGTATATTCTGATTAATTATTCCAGCTCCAAATAATCCTTAGTGCGAGTACTGCATACACTGGAGAGAGTCCAATTTAATTGCTCTTTGCAAAAGCTATTTTTCCCAGAGAATGACACATGGTCCCATCGAAGACCAATGCCTAGCAGAGGTAGGATTCTAGCTGGTGGAGGAAAGTATCGGTACTCTGGCAAAATACCATCATAAGCACAGCCGGCCACTAAATTTGGGCTGGAGATTGGAGTTTCATCAATAGCCTCCAAAGAATAATCAGGGAGTTATCGGATTTTGAACATATAAGGCACCTGAATGCCAAGTGGAATTATGATCTTTATGACTGGTTGCACGTTCCATGCTTAATGGAAAGAAGTGTAGCTTATTAACTGAGGTAATGTATTATGTGATGTTTTCCTTGGCACAGCCTTCGCAGAAAGCATTTTGCACAGATCTGTTTCTGTAACACACTGTGTTTCAGTAGTAGCATCATTGTGCGGCCTGAACCAAGTCATTAATTTCACCAAGGTTCAGCAGCTACTGATTATACGGCTGGACGATACATTTAAATAATGTACCACATAGGACCCTTAATGTGTCCAGTGAAATGTCAAATTTAAATGATGTACTACATGCGGGCTTTAATGTGTCCAGTGAAATGTCAAGAGATGGTAATGAATAGTGTGCATTTGAAATAGAGATATGATGCTTACTGCACTTGCTGCAAAAATCCAAATTAAAAAAACAAAAAACATTCCAAGCTGAAGAAGGGAGTTTGCTAAAAATGCCTGTAGGGAGGGAACACCTTTGAAAGGAGGAAAACCAAAGTCAATTTGACATCATCGACTATCGACTATGTAGAGAGGTCCCGAACACCAGTGATACTGATGTACGATTGGCCCAAAGAGCCCACGCATGAGAATGACGAATGCCATGTATTGCTACCTCCAGGGGTTCAATCCAGAGAGGACAAGGTTTAGAGTAACAAAGACGGAAGTCTTCAATCATCCAAAAAACGGATTTCCCAAAAGTGAAGCCACGGATTGAAGGAGAATGACAATCTACCGGAAGTGCGGTTTCACCATAGAGGGTTCTTAATATTAAGTATCTATGAAGCTTAAATCTCTACAGCAGTCATTTAGTATCTGAACTTCCTTCGGTCTATTCATCACTCTCTCTCCATGCGTGTGAGAGTGCATGTATGAATATGAATACAGGTTTCTGAACGTGTGGTTTCACAATGTATGTAAAATGAAAATGTTTCTTTGAGAATTCGGGTGGCATTACGTCTACTGTCTGTGGATGAATGGGTACCAGTATTTGCCTGCATTTTTCATGTCACATGTAAACAGGGGAGTCTGGGAGACTATTAGTCCCTATATAAAGGGTGTCTGCATTTTTGTTGGTCTTTGTTTATGGGTGTTTCTGCCGTTTGGTCCGCGTGCATGATTATAGTGTGTAAATCTTGGAAGGAATGGAAGTCTATTAGTGAGTTATGTTTCAGCATCAATCATTGAATCTCCATCCATCATTCTGATTCTATAGCCATCTGAGTGCGTCTACTGGTGTGCTGCAGTTTGGGAGTTTTAAGTGTCACAGTGTGTTGCCTATGTGTGTGTGTGTGTGTGTGTGTGTGTGCGCGAGTCTGAGTATTTGTGCACCCGGATGCATGGTGAAGTGTGTATGGTTGTCTGTAGGTCTAGTGGTCTGTTCTGTTTGCAGGGGTGGATGCTTGTCTGATGGTCTGTGCGCAGGGGTGTGTCTACGTCGGTTAATGGGTAGTAGGTGTCTGTAGGTGTGGTGCTGTGATCATGAATGTTGCTCTCTCTGCAAGTTGCGAGTGTTCCTTCACTATACAAAAACTGAACCTGTGTTGTCATTGTTCTTAATGCAGAACGTGCGTAACTTCAAAGGTGTTGAAAAGCAGTTGTCGTGTGTCCTCCCACAGTATCCCACTATATTGTAAGTCAAGGCTGATGAGCCTCGACTAGAGTGCCTGTGAGCTGCTTTCCATTAGAAAGCGTAGCTAATACCATAATGGACCTGTGATGACCGAACACGACTTCCTCTGACAGAATAATTAGCGCCGTAATTAGCATCCCTAAGCCAATGCTTCCTCAGCTGCCATCAGACTCCTTCAGAGCATTATCCTCCACTCAGTTTTTCTCTGGGACCGGCTCTGTCCATGGTAGATCTAATCCATCTAACCGCAGTGCAACCGACAAATACACCGGACATGCTACCTACACATAATAGTGGGCACAATACTGTCAGATACTGAGTGCAACCCAACTATTTATGTACATAGGTGTGTCCTATTGCCTCTGGGGGCATAGTTAGGGTGCACTGAAGAGGTACCACACAAATGTCAAAGATTTTTATCTGTGCAGTCAATTTATTAGGATACTAGGGACGTTCAATTTTATTTTGACTAGTTCCCTTATTTATTTCACCACCAATATGCCTTCAAACACATCTTCTGCATTTCGCACTTAGCAGACCTAAAATCAATAGAATACTCTGCTGCACCAAGATGCAAAGTCAGAGATCCTAAACATGACACTATCATAAGGGAGTCTGTTCACACTTTAATAGGTGCATTACAGAACTATAGTTCAGTCAGCGCATTACAGAAATGTAGTTTAATCAGTGCATTACATAACCATAATTCAGTCAATGAACATCATGAATGAGTGTTAATTTGTGGATATAAAGTGTCCTCCACCTGATTGTATCTCTTGTAGCTGGTCTAAAAACTGCGCAAAAAAACAGACTAGACTTCAACTTTTGCATGAAGGTATTCGGCGAGGTTGAAAGTTTAACGTCTAGAGGCGAGATAGTTCCTGATAATAGGGGCCTGAACCAAAAAGGGTGTTCACCTCTAAAAGTAAAAGACACAAAAATGATGGACGGAATGTGGAACAAATCAAACATTTGCCACCAGTCAAGAGATCAGGGTTAAATACATCATTCCTTTTCCTACCATGCCATACTATCAGCCAGGCCAGCTTGAACCCAGTGGCACAGTGAGCCCGGGACCCAAGTCTGGGCATACCCGGCGCACTTAGTTCCCATGAGGAGCAGGGTCAAGACTTATTTGCATATGGTTGGGTCTAAACTGGGGTGGCAAGGTGAGCACAAGGACAATGGATTTAACCCAGATCTCTTGACTGGAGGTGAACGTTTGATTTGTTCCGCATTCCGATCATCATTTGTGTCTCTTTTGCTTTTTCGCCCTAAGTATGACAGGTATGTCCAGACATGGGTCCCGGGCTCACTGTGCCACTGGATTCAAGCTAGCTTGCTGATGAGGGATGATACCCCGAAACCGATCCTTGCAGGCTTGTTTCTGGTCCAGGGAGGACCTAGCAGTTCAGGCTGGACTGTTCCCATGGGGATCAGGATCAAGACTGACTTGCATATGGCTGGGTCTAAACTGGGGTGGCATGGTAATAAAAGATCCATTTATTTAACCTAGATCTCTTGACTGGGGTGAGCGTTTGATTTGATCTGCATTCCGACCATCATTTGTGTGTCTTTTGCTACCTCTAATAGTAAGCATATACTCGGACACCTCCAGTATTGCTAGATTCCTTACTATGAAGATTACGAGCAGGTAAGTAGAGACTGATTTATGAAGCCAAGCAGTGTAGGGCTGATTGGTGCAAATGTGAAAAGCAGTCCGGCAACCTTAAAACCTATACAGTCAGCAACAGGGAGCAATATAATGATCTACATGTTGAGCCCATGCAATTGTTTATGTAAGGACTTAGCGAGGCACTGGTAGAGGATGTTACAGTAGTCCAACGAGGCATTTACTCCACCACCTACAAATAAAGAATGATTCACAATTCCTCCATATTTAAGAATAGGTAAAAAAAAAGAAATGTTTTATATGATCACTGAAAATTCCTTGGTACTCCTCTCCAACCCCAATCATTTATTTACACATTATCTACCACTCACCAAAACGTCTGCTTCACTTCAAGGGACACATTCCAGGACAATAAAGACTGCCAGACAAAATCCACACTAGGGTACACAGACAATCAATGGCCCTCTCATTCCACACATTACTAGCTTTATATAATGTAATAAAACATGCCCACTTCAAAGTTAAATTCGTGACATAGTCACTGCTAATTTTGTGAAGGTGGAAAGCCATATGCCCACTGAAATCAGATGCTTTAGCCTTTTAATCAATCTACTGGATTGTCCCAAATGAGTAAACCCAGTCATTTTAATTTGGAAGCAATTCCTATGTTCTCGTTCAGTCATATCACAAAACACCTTAACCAAAGCAATATAAACAAATAGGCAGCAAGTAAATACAACACATATCAATTATGAAATTGTTTTTTTCCCCAATGGTGTGCACAACGACAATCACACTATGTGTTATATTATGTGTATTTGTAAAGCGCACTATCACCCTAAGACATTTTGGTGCGTATGCATAACCCTGCCTATGGTATTCCTTAAAAGAAAAGCCATATCTTCAGCTTCTTGTGGGGGGCAAGCAGAGAGGACGAGGCTCCAATGTGGAGTGGCTAAAAGATATGCGTGACAAGTCTGCAAACTACTAGTTCTCGGATGATGGGTTAATAAAAAAACATGCATTTGCAATGCAATAGGTCTGCAAATGACAATGGCTTTTATTTATGTGCTTTGAAAACCAACACAAATTAATGGCATTCAAGTGTACAACCTGAAAAAACATAAAATATTAAAATAAACTGGTAGTGTTGGCATTCCTACACTGCCACGATGGGGTTCTGTTGACATTTACAAATGCTGGTGGCACAATAAACTGACAGTACACGATCCCCTGCTATGCATTATACATACGCACACATATATAGCTATATATACACACCTTTGTCTCCTATGACTAGGAGCAGGCGTTTAGCCAACATGATTGCAGAGGAAATAAAATGCATGTGTGAGCCTATAGTCGCTGACCACCTATCTAGGCACCCTTGGATTCAGGTCCGATGGCGCATATGGTGAAAGCGCTGATGGGCTCTGCGCCGGGGCCTGCGTTGTTCTGCCGGAGCAACGCCTTCTGCTTCCGTGCTGAAAGCAGCTATTCCGGGCGCTGGGAGCAGGGGATGTGGGGGAAAGGGGGGGGGGCGGGAGTAGTTGCTGTGGGTTAAGATTGCCAATTTGAAGCCAGGGGTCATTCAAGCTCAAATGTGACACCGCGAAGACAATCCAACCTGAGTTCGCGGTATCCCTTTGTCGGCCAACATTATAGCGCCTAGTCGGTAATAAAGCTTAGATGGTTAATTCACCCTCCTGCCATAAAGGAGTACCAAGGAGTCAGGAAATGTGAACAGCACCAGTCTATAGTGCCAAGAACGGCACCCTAACCATGCATTGCGGTTTTATGGATATTATACTACTATATATATATATGTTCAAGTGCCACCCTGACCTTACCCTTTGACTGCGCCTGCCAAATATTAGCCTGTGACAAAAACTGTATTGAAAACGTCATCAGCTCAACTTAATTTGAATTATTTGACAAGAGAAGTAAGGCGCTCTTGCAACTGCTGATAAATGTACAAAGCAGATATCCGAGCAGAGTTTTACACCCAACAACTGGGAAGCTTTACCACCCTTTCATACTTTCGACCACCATGGAGTCAAGTGAAATGTCACACTTGCCAAACTGCAAAACACCAGATCTTTAACAAATACAATTAAAATCGTGACACAGAGGCATCTGGAGCCTAGAATAACGCAGAAAGAAAGTCAACGACTTATGCAGACTATTAAGTCTTCTCTTTAGGAGTCTGTTGATTGCGCACTACTTTGTGAAATACAAGGGTTGAATTATATTAGAGCCGCCTGCCGAGGTCTTAGATTCCCTTTGGAACAATGTGCGCACTTCATACTCTTCAACAATGTGCACGCCCAAAGGGCAATGCTGTGGTTGATCACAGTCACTCTAGAAGGTCACTTTTGTGCCTCGTCATGCAGAGTTGTCGTCCAGCAGAGCTTTCAAATATATAAATATATAAAAGAGCAACACAAAAGCTTAGGAGGGCGCAAGTGCTAGTAGGTCACCACAGGATCTTTATGGTAGAAACCAAGTGTAAAAGGTAAAAGACAGTATAATTTACTATCAGTCTTTTTGTGGTTATACTTCAAGTGTTTGATCTATTGTTAGCTCTGTATCCTAAATATAAGGATCATGCGACTGCAAGGGATACACGTTGACAGTACGACCATATTCAAAAACAAACTTAGCATTCAAGCAATGAAGGAGGAAAATGTCAATGCACTATTTTTGTGATGCTCATAGTGCTGGTGGAAAAGTTCAACTTGACAAAAATCTAACACCAGCGAGGGCTGGGACGGCGTGGCTACCATTAATGGACCAGGTGCAGTGGCACCAGGGTAAGCAAGAGTGAAGGGAAGCAATTACTGAACTCCGGTTATCGCTGTCTTTCACAACAAACCCGGAGGCAAAAGACCATTGTCCTCACATGCCCTAGGGCCCATGGCACCTATACCCCTGAAGACTGCCAAGACATAACTTGAGACAGCATGGTTGTGCACCCCTGGCAAGAATCGCAGTGGCAAACAGTCTTAGGGGAACACCGAACGAAGCGCAGCTGGCTATGAATTGTACGGTCTCTTTCTTGTGTCCTGCATTTAATTTACACTAAGATGTTTTCTGTTGTTGTGATCGTTCTGCCTTTTTAACTTTAAACTTAGTCTCAAGGTGGTGTGGCAGATAGGGCCAAGATGGCAGAGGCCTCTTGGTGAGCTCTCGGTCCCCCAGCCATTCTCTCTACCTTAATCCTGTTGCTGGAGGAGCATTCAGGCATTGCTTGCTTTGCCCCATCGACGGCCTCACTAAGGGCAGTAACTAGGACCAAGACAAGGAGAGTACACAAAAGCAGTCCCTGCGGTGTGACCTCCGAGATGGAGGCTGCAGAGGGACAGACTCGCAGGCGACCACCACATAGTGCCTTGCCGTGACACTCGCGAAAAGAACAATTGATGGACAGAATGCAGAGTAATGTCATACATTCATCCCAGTACAGAGATCTGGGCCTAAATCCATCGTTTTTTTGCTAACCATGCCATTCCAGTTTGGTCCTCCCTGGACTGGAAACAAGCATCCTAGGACCGGATTCGGGCTTTCAGTCTTGTGTGGTCGCAAGAGACTGACAAGGCAAAGCAGCAAGTGACTGAGGACCAAGCCTGTTTGTGACACTCATAGACAGATTCTGAGCAAATATTGGACAACGCACATGAACGCTAAGTGAACATTATCAATTTATCTAGCCAGCAACATTTGATCCTTTTTTTAATAATAGGTGGCAGGGGTGTGGCAATGGGTGGTGTGAAGCCCTAGTAGTATTGCCAATTTGAATGATGTTATTGTTTTCGGTGATAGATGCCTCTTGGGGATTAGAAGTATAGGGTGGGAGGCAGTTGGGGGATGTTGGATGGGAAGGTTCATCCCAGTTGGCCACAGTTTGTTGCACAGCATACACAAGAATGGAGGTTAACCCCACCCAATGCAGGTATTCAAGATCATGAAGTGGAATGTAAATGGACTGCTAGCCTGTATTACACGTGGAGCAGTCCTGGGCTTTGTGAAGGGACACAGGCCAGATGTTCTCTTCTTGCAGGAGACCAACCGACTAGGCACTAAATGCCACCTACTAGCCAGGTATGCGTGCAAGATGGTGTTGCATGCTGGTTACACCCGGGGCTCCTGGGAAGTGGCAATCCTCGAAAACAAGAGAGTACGCTTTGTGGTCTCCTGGATGTAGTCAGATCTGAGGGGAAGGTTCGTATTAATAGAGGGGCAATTAAGGGGCAGGCCTACAACCTAGCGAGCATTTACATACCCACAACACTATTCTGAGAAACATTCGACAAGCTTGGGAAATGCTGGATTGCTGCACAACACAGAATATGTGAATGGAGAGCCAAATCCAGTAAACTACTCTTCTAGCTGGCCACGTGTGAGGCAGAGAGGAGAGTCATCCCGGCAGTGCTCAGCCCATCTGACCATAGTGCTGTGGGAGCACGCAACATCGCAAATACCTTTGTAAACTATTCAAAACTCCTCTACAAGAGGATGGAGCAACCCACCAGAGCATTCACACATTCCCTTATTGCAGATCTGTCCATGCTGCGCCTCTCAAGTTCGACATTTGAGGACCTTACCAGCCCCATATGGCCGAAGAGCGTGACACGGCGCCCTCATATACAGGCAGGTGAGACCCCAGATCCAGACTGCATCCCCTTGGAATACTGCCAAAGGTTAAGGACGTCCCGATTGCTGCATCAACTTGATATGTATAATGAAGCCTTCTCTAAGCAACAACTACCGGATGGGCTTGATCTTGCAATCATCGTGGTGGTGCACAAGGAAGGAATCCCACCTGCGGTGGGCGCATCATATCGACTGATCTCCCTTAATAATGGCAAGCTCAAAAACTATGCTAAATTGTTGGAAAACTGACTCATTAGGGTAATTACGAAGTTAGTGCATGTGGATCACTGCGAACTCAAGGCCTGGTGCTTTGGTAGGGCATGCTTTTAGGGTACAAATGGCAATGGCACTACGGGAACACCTATGGGGTGAGAACATCCTTCTCCTCATAGAATTTGAAAAAGCCTTTGATGCCTTAAAATGGGACTTTCTGTGGGATGCTTTGAACCGCACTGGCTTGAGACCATGATTCCTCTTGATGGTGCAGCTATTAAAAGCGAATCTTGAAGCACAGGTTCAGGTAAATGAAGCCCTATCCTATTTCTTCCCTATTAAATGGGGCACCAGACAGGAGTGCCCTCTGCCTCCCCTCCGGTTTGCCCTTGCAATAGAAACTCTGGCAATATGGGTCAGATGTGATGCACAACTAGAGGTGTATGGTGGGAAGGGAGGGACAGAGGACCATATAGCACTCTACACTGATGAGGTTTTGTTGTTTGTTTTGATCCAGGGGCTTCTGGCCAAAGTATTCTACAAATGCTTTACCTATAAGGGCAGGCATCACGACTACAAGTGAACTGGTCCAAATCAACGCTGGTGCCTGTCATTGAAGTGATGGGAATAACAGTCTGGCAACACTTGATCCTTGTGCACAGGCTGAGCTTCCTGTATCTAGCTATACACATAATGTCTGAACCCCAAAAATGATCTCGCTGGTGGACAGAATGCAATCGGACTACTAAAAATAGGCAAAGCTCCCGCTCAAAATACTACGAGTATCGCTTTTTAAGATGCTAACTCTTCCTTGATTCCTATACATGTTACAAAACTTTCCATACATGATCCCTCAGCGATGGTTTGCCACATTCCAAGCCTAAATAGGGTATTTCTAGGGGCCAATCAAGAACCACACATCACGTTTGGGAAATGTGCCCAATCCACTTTTGAAGGAGGCACGACAGCTGCAGACCAGTGTCTTTATTACTATTACTGGACCACCCACCTGGTAGTGCTCAATGACTGGCTCCATGGGGGTGGGACAATTCGTCCTTTAGGACGGAACTGGCCGATATTAGCATCAATAAAATATTAAACTTGCTCCATAGGGGACCGCTCCCGGCCTCCTTGCCTGAGCTGTCAAAAGAGAAGATCCATATATGGAGGGCCGCTCTGAAGTGGATGGGTGGGATAAAAAGATCACCCAACATACCCCACTATGTGCAGGGAAATAGCTTGAACACGTCATCCAGTTGGAAGGGGTCAAACCATGAGACCTGACAGGCACCTCCCAACTCCGAGACATGTGAAATCCTTTCAAGACCTTCATGCTGAATACAACTTGCACCAGTCTCAATTCTATACATCTCCAGCTCAGACATGCATTACAGACATATGGAGGACCTTATTGGGAAAGCACCGGAGTTCAATCCTATGGAAGCACAGCTCCTGATGGGGCCGCTGAAATGGAGTGGAATATTCCGGATGTACACATGAATAGTTATTATCTCTCTGAATGTATTCTCTGAACTGAGTCCTATGTGGAAGGCATGGGTAGGGAAGGTAGATGACAGCGAGAGGCGCTACTGGCCCATAGAGAACTAGCAATATCTGCCAAGCTCCGCCTGATCCAGCTGTATTACGTACATGCTAGCTATTTGACACCGATGAAGCTCTGGCAGGCAGGCAAGCGACAGATGCCTCCTTGTGCCAGATGTGGTGAGGGGGGACACTCTTTTTACATATTGTGTGTGGTCATGTCCTGTAATAAAGCCTTATTGGGAAGCTTTTTACCAAGCCCTGTACAAGTACAGTAAGGCCCTGTTGACTGCTTGGAGCGCATTGCACTCCTCGGTATAATAGAGGATCTAGAAGTTAACAGGGGAGTGGACATTGGTCGGAATCGGGATTTTAATTGCAACAAACAGACACTGTCTGATGGAGGAATTCGCCCCCCACCCCTCTGTCCATTGATGCCAGGAGCAAACTAATGGTCTGGTGCACCCAGGTGGAGGAATCCATCTTTATAGAATGGAGATGCCCGCATAAACATACAAGAATCGAGGGCAAATGGTGGGACTTTTATGCACTTATATGATGAAGATGTAATGGTTGTAGGTGTATGCATTTGATTCCTGACGCTATACAAGTTTCTGATAATGTTGATCATAAAAATCAATAAAATATTGGTTATTAAAAAAAACGATGTCATAAATGACAACAGAAGCATATTTGGGAGGTTTCAAGCCTTCTATTTAACAGATTTCCATAAAACACTAGCAAGCATTGCTATCCTGGGCCACAAGCAGTGTAAAAAAAAAAAAACCTAGATGTAATTTTTTCTTTTCTCAGGAAAACTTCTCTGCTGTGCGCCTTACACCCAACACAGCACTACAACAACCAATAAAATAGCACCTCTGACGCCTGCCAAAAGATTTAAAATTACCAAACAGGGAGCCCCAAGTGTACCAATTAATTTGCATAACGATTTGGAGCAAATCTGCAGTGTTCTTATGTCCCCGTGAGGTGAATGTAACCAACCACGGTGCCCCAAAAATAAGTTCCAGGGTAGCTGAGGCTCACAGAAGTCTGTTTTCTCTATTTCAATCTGGTAATTGTATTGAAATCCTGTGTACACCTATGTAATTGTAAATACCCTTTATTTGGTGCTTACTACCCCGACAAGGCATTGAAACACTCTGCGGCACGTAGCACGCTACTCCGGGACTCAAGATTAGAGGTTATTAGTTAGTTTATTAGTTAAGTATATTGTAATAGCCATTATTGAAAGGCTAGTTTATTGGGAAAGCAAACTACTTACAGTTAAATTACAGGGTAAAAAAACGGGCCTGTACAAGATAATGAATACTTAGAGTCTTGTATTAAGGAGATTGCTCCAACTTAGATGTCTCAAAGTACATGAGTCCATTCACGCCATTGCCCAAAGTTAGGAGCTAAAACTACTGTGTAAATATGCATCCTATTTAATGTCATGGATCACATTTATACCAATACTTAAATTGAATCCTCCTATTTTGGAACTTACTTAGAGGATCTGATAGAATGTTTTTTTTTAAAAATCTTTTTATTAAACATGTACAGCATTATTCAATATAGGTACAGTTCCATCCGATCAGTGACAGGGAATACAGCGACATCAAGGTACATAGAATTGGAAGAATGATACACGTTATGGTGAGGGGGGACTGTCACATTCGGGGTCACCTGGTGGGATATATATGTAGCCTCAATATGCATTCCAAGGAGACCAGACCTTGGACCACTTTCGGGGACAGCCCCTAGCTGCGTAAACTGTCTTCTCTCTCAGCATGCACCAGTCGAGGTCCGCCTCCTAATCCACGACCCTCGGGGGCAGAGTTGCCCCCCAGTGTTGAGCGATGTTTCTTTTAGCAATCATACATCCCAGTGTGACCCACTGCATGGCGTGTGTGTTTAGGTCAGTGGGTTCCCAGATATTAAGGAGGCATCTGGGAGCTTCAGGCCGTATGTCAAGCTCCAGTACCTGGCTCATAATGTGATGGATGTCTCGCCAATAGGCCTGTATTGGGTCACAGTGCTATATTATATGGATAAATGTGCCCATCTGGGTGCATCCCCTTCTACAATACCCATCCGTTGAGCCACCCATGCGCATCAATTGGGGCCCCGTGATGTAGATTCTGTGCAATATTTTTAGTTGCACGAGGCGGAGGCGCGCCGGGATGATAACAGTTTTAGGGGAGGAGACTGCAGTCTGCCAGTTTTCGTCGTCAAGCTCAATACCGTCCCTAACCCATTTCTTTCGCAGCAGCGCCAGTGGGTCGTCCATATTATTAATGATTTTCCTATATGTTAGGGAGATAGCTCTCTCGGGTAAATATCCGTCAAGTAGTCTGTCCTCTAGCGGTGAGTAGTCAGGTGGGGAGGTGTCACGGGGTAGGGCCACTTGCAGTGCATGGCGGATTTGCAAGTAGCGAAAACGCTCTGTGTCCGCCATGGAATATTGGAGTTGGAGAGAGTCAAATGACTTGATGCCGTCTTTGTCCCACAGGTCTCTAATATGTGAGATGCCAATTAGGTCCCACTTGTCAAAACCCCACGAGTTGCCCAAATCCCCGAGTCTCTGGGAGTCCCACAGAGGCGCGGACAGAGTCAATTTGTTGGCCCAACCCAACGAAGCAGTCGCCGTGTGCCAGATTTGGACGGAGTGCTTAGTGGGGCCAGTGAGGGGGTATCTGTTTGGCTTAGAGTTAAGGGCCCTGGCGAAAGAACCGTTGGGAAGGAGCAGTTTGTCCATACCAAACCCAGGATCGTCAGGCCTCCCATACGTACTGTGGTTTATTGCCGTTAGGTGTGAGGCCCAGTAGTATTTCTTTATATCGGGTAATCCAATCCCCCCCCATCGAACCAGCTGAGGGTGAGTTTTTTTAAGAGCGATCCGGGGTCTCCCGTTCCAAAGTAGGTCTCGTTGAAGGCCCTCTATTTGTTGGAAGTAGGAATTTGGTACAGGGTCCGCCGAGTTTTGTAGGACATGGAGGAAGCGGGGCAGGGACATCATTTTAAAGCGGGCCGCTTTGCCTAGTAAGGAGAGGGGAAGCGTTTTCCAGTTAGTGATGTCTTGCTTTAGACGTTGTATCGGGGGAGCCAGATTTTGGGCAAAACGGAGGGATCTGTCCAGTGAAATAAATATGCCCAGATACTTGAAACTGTCCGAGACTATTGGTATGGGACAATCTCAGGGTATTGGGGGGGTCTTCCCGTTTAGGACGTAAATGAGAGATTTTTGCCAATTAATGCCAAATCCGGAATATCTACCAAAAATGGAAAGGATATCGAATAATGCAATAAGGGATCTTTTAGGGGATGCGAGGTATAACTAAATATCGTCTGCATACAGAGTTATACGGTCTTCCCAGTCAGCCGTCCACCGCAACCCACGAATCATTACATCACTGCGGATCCATGCCGCGAGGGGCTCGAGGGCTAGGGCAAATAGTAGTGGAGATAAAAAGGGGTGCGATTTCCTGTTGTTTACGACTACTTGAGCCATGGGGGCAGTGTAGGGCAATCGCACCCATTGACCAAAGCCCGGTCCAAATCCTAATTTTGTGAGCACTGCGAAGAGATAGGACCATTCAAGCGTGTCAAAGGCCATCGTGGCGTCTAAGGAGACCACAATGGCGTCCTCGCGCAAGGTTGACGCCCTGCCCAATACCCCATGCAATCTACGAAGGTTAAGGGCAGTGTTTCGCCGCGGCATAAATCCCGATTGATCAGGGTGCACCAGGCCCCCTATTACTTTGATCAATCTATTAGCAAGCACCTTGGCCAATATCTTGGGCTCTGCGTTCAACAATGAAATTGGCCTATAGGAGGCGCAATCAGTTTTGGGTTTCCCTTCTTTAGGGATCGCGACGATAGTCGCGATTCGCTGGTCCAAGGGAAGCGATCCGTGCTCGAGACTAGCTTCAAACATCGATTTCAAATATGGGGCAAGTCTGTCTGGGTGGAGTTTGTAGAGTTCGATCGGGATGCCATTGGGGCCGAGGGCTTTGCCCGGGCGGAGTGTTCTGATTGCGGTCGCAATCTCGTCTGCTATGAGGGCGCTGTCCATGAATACGCGGTCACTATCAGACAGTACCGGTAAAGATATATCCCGTAATAAATCAGAGGAGTCCGCTTCGGTGTGCGGCTCTATGGAGCGATAAATCGCACGGTAGTGGGCCGCTGATAGAATTTTAGTTCAACTTTTTCCAGCTTAATGAATGCATCAGTCTATATATTCTCATAGCTCCCAATTAGTAAACAGTTTCTGAATCCTTCAGATAAGGCAAATTGGTTGGATCTTATTTATCTGCACACAAACAGACAACTTTCATCATCCTCCAGCCGATTATGTTTGAATCCTCTGACCTTGTAGACAATGCAGATCGTTTGAGAATTGACTTCATAACGCCCATTACGCTGTCTCCTTTCCTTTGGCATAACCAACAGAATGAAGAACTAATAACACAAAAGTAACACAGAAAACCATTCTCTCAGTACAAGAGCTGACCTCTCCAATGACTATAAACATTTAACCCCCGAACCGGTCTACTTAAGGTTCTTCCAACCTCTTCATCCTTCTGACCACTACTCCTAATTCCTCACTTTTTCTCTCAAGCTCCATATCATCCACTGTCTTCGTCACACTAATTCTCTCTTCTCAGCACACATATCATTCTCATGCAAAAACATACAACCTTCCTTTGTCACTACGCTACAACGTTGTAGTTTATTTCAGAGATAAGATCTTGAAGGTCTTCTGATTTTAAGGTTAATAAGGATAGGCCTCCCCTCACTTTCATTGCAGAGGACTCTGCTGATCGGTACTCTACTGCAACCATGTGCACTGTCTCACTCCATATCCATCTTGAAAGTAAAAAATCTTGTTATGCACAAGACATCAGGTTCACTGGTTGACCCCTGTCCTCCCAGAGTTTTACAACTTGTACCGGACCCTTCACAGAATGGTCTGTGGAGTGGTTGTGGTGCGGAACCGGCACTGGTTGCTGCTGCAGAGTCCATTCATTCCCAGGTGGATCAAGGAGGTGCGGCCATCTAGGTAATGTTGGATCTGTCTGATTGGATACGATGTCCCCATCTACTTCGTGCAAAGATTGCTCCAAGCAGGGCTGAGGGATAACGCTTTGGACCTTCTGGGTTCCTTTTTGACAAATAGGACCCAAACAGTCAGTTGTAGGATTTTCAGGATAGAACCGTTCCAGCTCCCTTGTGCGGTTACGCAGCGGTCCTCCCTCAGTCTCACCCTGTTTAACCTTTATGTTGCTCCCCTTGCTAAACTGGTGCGGTCATTCAGCTTTTAGGCCTTGTCCTATGCGGACGACACCCAAGGCATTGTCTCTATATCTAACGACATGGAGCCGGTCGCAGAAAAGTTCAAACTATGTATGACTGAAATCAGCATCTGGATGAAGGAGAACTGTTTGAAATTAAATGCCATTGTCTTTGGGGCACAGCATTTGGTGCGGTCAGAACTTTGGTGGCCAGAGATGTGTGGTCCTTTACCTACACGAGCTGTCCCTGCAAAAACCCTTTTTCTCTTAGGAAGGGGGCCATTCCGATATTATGAAAAGCCAGGTGGGGCAGTTGTTCCTTTTCGGTAGCAGCAGCCAAATTGTGGCATACATTACCCACCCACATTGGGAGTATGAACTCCTATGTGGCCGTCCACCAGCAACTGAAAACCTGCCTCTTTTCCAGTCTGTGATTGAAGCGCTCTGGTCTTTCTCGGCAGTATTTTTTTACCAGTGCAGGCACATTGACGCCTATGGGCATAATGAGATTTCAATTAAATTAGATTTAAATAAAATTATAATACATAACATTTCACAATTATTTTTATTTATATGCAGAGCCATTTTGGAAATACTTCACTTTTAGTCCTAGGAAAGAATTGCCACATTGCTGTGCCCTCGGATGCTCCCTTGAATCTTGAGTTCTACTACATCATCTTTCTCAAAGTCTAGCTTAATCCTGGCTCCTTTACACTCATTATAATGCTTCCTATTCATGTTTAGAGTGACCCTGACCTGCCTTCCGTGGGATTCATGAACTGCTGCTGGTTTCTAATACAAGGGTTAAGATTCAGCATGGGGTTCGTGCCCTCCTGAATAGAGACAACAATGTTTCTGTCCAACTATTTTAGGGATTCTGACAAGTACTAAAAGCCTGCTGCACCACAGCACTCTTGTAAGTGACTGCCAAAACAATAAAAGTATACATTTCTATACCTGTGACCCAAGTGTGGTTTTCTTACCCACTTTAGCAAGTAGTCCGATGTGACTTTCATTCTTCTCTTATTTTGTGTTTTAACTTGTTGATATTTTATTATTTGTTTAAGCTTTTATTATTATTGTTGTGTTTGTGTACCCTGGTGATTCTTAGGTCTAAAACATCCTTGAATTCCATTTCAAGAGAGGTATTTGCACATGGCTGCATCAGCGTATAGAAATGTAGATTTATGTTTTGGAGAGTATGTGAGTTTTTGTCATATTGAGGAAGATTTAATGAAGTCTGGATTGTTTGATAACAGAAAATGTTGGGACCTCACTTAATGTAGGTTATGTATGGGTATTGCCTTGGGGACCTTATTGGGAACTCCTCATGTGGGAATAACTGGGTGTGTTAGTTATGCCTGAGTGAGTATAGACAATTCTTGATTGGAGCATCTGACATCAATATGTGGAAGGCATATAGGTTCTTGCAGTTTAATTGTTTGCAAGTGGGTTCTGGTCTTCTGCACTTTTTTTGGGGATGCGTGGTATACAGAGAGGCTGAGGATTCCTGGATGGTCTTATTTATTGACAAAGTGTGTCCTTTGTAGTATGCGTGTACAGGGGAAATGGTGAACTCTTTGGAAGGAAGAGGATGCAATTGTATTGAATTTTCTTGGCATGGCTTTTTTATAATGTCGGTGATAATGATGGATTCAAGCCCAGTAATCGGGTGTTTGTGATAATGGATTGTATTGTCTACTTAGTTTCGATTGTTGAAGTTGCATAGATTGTTGCGGAGTTTAGATTGCCGAAGGTTAACTATAATTGTAATATCTTCTTTTCTGGCTTGAGGTAATACATTACCCTTTCATTTTTCATGTTCTAGCAGTAATTATCTCTCTTCTGGCATTCAATAGTTTGAATTTGCAATTAAACCTTTACAGGCTAGCTTCATTCCGTGTCTTGGACCATCAGCGACCCTATTTTTTTTAATTTCAAAATTTTTCATTACATTTCATGTAAGAGATATACATTTGAAAAGACATACAGTACACTCTGCTGCTTTAAGTAAATAAGAGAAAATAACAGTAAGTCATTCATCGTGGTCAGATGATCTTGTTTGATCTTATTTGCGGAGAAATAAAGCATAAATCAATTCAAAATGTATGTTTTGCCAATATTATTACTGTGGCTTGATTTAATCCAGTTGGTGTATGACAGCCAATACTCAATTTGAGTGTTTCTAATGACTAGGGAAAGGGAAGTAAAAAGAAGGAGGGAAGTAGAAAGGGAGAAGTGGGAGAGTAAGAGGAACTAGCCCAGGATAATCATCTTGTGTTGAAGCCAATGTATTTGCTTAGCATTCGGAAGCTGCATTAGACAGGTGTGTGTGGCACTGAGTTAGATTTGAATTTACGGTGGTCTGAGTGAGTAGATAAATGTATCTGGCTTGTTCCATAAACTTTTTTAGTGATACGTTTATGAAGGTATGAATATGAAGAATTGTCTGTGCCTATAGTAAGATGGGTCCAAGCTCACAATGCGTAGCTACAGAGTAATCTTTTAATTTCGATAGAATGGATTTAATGCCCATGGTGATTATGAGCACTAAAACGGCAATATCATTTTTGTAGAAAGATGCCCTGTTACAGGCAATTGACACTCCAACTGTGATGGAAAGCAGATCAGGAGTCCAGTCTATGTTGAAAATTCTGGCTATATATTGTCTGTTTTCTTCCCAAAAAGCTTTGGTAAAACAGAATTCACCTTCCCCATGTTTGCAGTATAATATTGTGAGGGCAGTGAAGGAGGAACGTTTATTTATTTATTTTTACCATAAGATAATTGGAATCTGGGTTTGGCGGACTGTTCGGCTGTGAGGAGTTCACAAAAATATCCTTGCAATGCTATATTTTTTTTTTTAAATAAGTTTTTATTGAATTTTCAACGTATACAAGCAAGTTTCCATACTTACATGTCATATCATAAAGGTAACATTTGTTATGCAGCTTACGGTACAAGGACATTGGTACAGTATTGATTAGTGAAGCAGGTGCTGCCTAAGTGGAATGGGCAGTGTATGCTTATGGCATGCAACTGTAACTTTGTGTGTACCCATGTATTTTCCCTGGTTCCATAGTTCATAGTGTGTTCTAGCGCTATGGTGTACTGCTGTTCCTTGTCTTGTTGTGTAGGGTGGCAGGCGATAACAGTATAGGGACAACTTAACCCCTTTACCGCGGTGGGAATTCCGCCACGGTGCAGCGGTTTTAAAGAGTGGGCGTGGCCGCGCCGGCCAACGGATGTGCGCAGCACTAGCCAGGTAGTGCTTGCGACAGCCGTTGGCCGACAGAAACAGCGAACGGGTTAAAACATAACAGGTTCTATATAACAAGCTCAGAGTTTCCTGTCAGCTTCCCCTAAAGTATCATGTGTTGTTGTCTTCAACCACTGTTTGTGTGTGCACTCGCTATTCAGTATTATTTGAGGTGTATGAGTGTGTGTCGCCTACTGCGATCGACCGGGCTATTCTGTTAGACTAATTCTGTAAGGCTTAGCACATGTATACACTCAATCTGCGGAATCAGCCACGGGTGGGCTCCCCCTCATGCCACCGCTGGGCAGCAGTTCAGCTAGCATTGCATTCCAACTTGCAGTTATCGGGATCTTGCGTATGCCTATAGTGTCCTCGCAACAAATTGCGATACTCTCTGCCTTGGCCCATGCTAGCATGGAGTGTCGCCATACCTGCGTGTGAGGGGGATCTTGCGCCTTCCATTTCTTGGTAATTAACATTTTAGCTACTACCAGCCCCAGATCTAGAAACCAGGAGGATGCTTTATCGTTACGGTTTCTTGGGTACAGATGCAAGTCTGCCACTCAAAAGGGACCGCAAGCTCTGTGCAGGTAGACAGTGTATCTGCAACTTCTTTCTAGTATGTGTAAAGATGGGTGTAGCCCCAAAGCATGTGCAACAGATCTGCGTCCGTGAGGGCGCAGCACAGGCAGAATCCTTGCAGTTGAAGTACCGATTGATTTTCGTGGGTGTGAGATATGTTCTCTGCGTGATGCAATATTGAATTTGTCGGAATCGCATGTTTCTGGGGAAGCGCAACCGGACTTTCTAGCACCAGGGCCCATTCCGTGTCTGAGAGTTGGTGACCCAGATCCTGCTCCCAGCGATGTTGAGCCTTGCAATGCTATATTGTGTAGCAAGTAGGACTGAAAGTGTGTGCAGAATATTCTTGTTTAGGTCCCGAAGAAATAGCTTATTTATTTCACCACTGTCTTAATTTTTTCAGGACCGGTCTAGATGTTTATCGTATTAGGGTTCATCATGTCCTACCTAACAATTCTTTTTCAAAAGTAGGTAAGGGGATCTATTTTCGTTCAACTTCTCACCTTGTTTAGTATTATTCAAGGTAACTCCTTGTTTATACTTCTGTCTATCTTCTTCACCAGTTTCCCATCTTTCTCCAATTATATTTTTTACTCCCATTTACATGCACAATTCTCTTTTTTTCTCTCTACCTCTCACTGTCTTTTCTCTTGTTGCCTTTTCCCCATCCTTTTTTCTTGTCTGAGACCTCTTTTTAATTAACCATTTGTTTCTTGATCTTTCTTCCCTTTTCTTTTACCTTATTTTTTCTTTTGTTTTCCCTGTTTAGTTGTTCTTTATCCATTGTCTCTTGTTTTTCCCTTTTCCTCTCAGCGCTTCAATATTCTTCATTCTTTACAGTCTTTCTTTCAATATGTTCAGTTTCCTTCTCTGCCCTTGTTTTCTAGTGTTGTAGTATAATCTCTAGGTAAGCTCTAGAGGCCAAAGTTCACTCATTCTTTCACACATACATGTTTAAATAAGAATGTCATAATTGTTGATTCCATGTACAAATAGGTGCATATATAGAGGAGTCAATGCAACCTACTGAAACTTTAGGAAATATCATTAAAAAATTACCTACTCCAAAGCAAGATAAATGTACACATCATACCATGTAAATATTGCTGCTTCTATGCACATATGGATATTTATAGGGGTTTTCTCCAGCCAATAAAACCGGACCAAATGGCATTAGCATATGTGTATAAGTTAATGTCAGTTTTCTGTTCTACAAAAATCCTCTTTTCAACCTTTGTCCCATCCCTCCTCTCTGAATCATTCCAAACCTGTCTGACTACAATGAACCCCCAAACAACCTCTTTCAAACTTTCTTTTCTTTTTTTATGGTCTGGATTAACAGCATAGCTGTTACCAGACAATTATGTGAGAATCACCAGCGACTTTGGGGAGAGGATGTAGTCTTATGGCTAGAGCGGTCGACCTCGAAGCTGGGGAACTGGGTTAGAGTCTCGGCAGGGACGCTCAACATGCTGTGATTCTGGGCAAATCACTTAATCTCCCCACGCCTACCAAACATGAATGTAACGAAACTGGTGCTCATGTAAAGCGCTCTGATACTTGATCTCTTTGGGTCAAGTTTGCGCTATATAAAACTCTTAAAAAATACAAAATAAACGTTGGCTCCGCCCACACGTTGGAAGCCAGTACATGTTTTGATTGTGGAGAAGTTGAGTGCTTACAACAACAAAAAAGGGCATGCCCTCTACACAGCTGTGATCATTTTATTTATTTACTTAGCTGCCTGAGCTGGAAATTTCAAGGGGACACACAAAACACTAATGCTATTAAAGTGTCTTAGCTAACTAAATAATTAATGCTGGTTATGTCTTACGGGAGCACAGATGAGAGGAGAGCAGTCATTAACCTACATTAATTTTTAGGTCTGACTTGGCAGTTCAACTGACATCTGATATTTTCACCTACACCAAGATTATTTAACAGCTCTTTGCTTCCATACAAATATATATCCGCTCCCATGCTATCTATTATAATGCTTCAGGTTACTGTAAAACACTCCTTTAAAGCCAGATCTATTAGCATTGCCAGTGCTTATTTCTATGTTGTTGCCCTATTGTGTGCAGCAAACCAAAGTATTTCAATTATCACTATGGAGTTACAAACAATGTATAAGTACAAAACCTACACTAGTGATTCATTTGTAATAGCCTTAGAAGGCATCATTAACCAGAAAAGTATTCAGACAACTCTTTCAATACTTCACTGGTATAATATGTAGGTGGACATCCCTGGCATACCTTTCGATTGATATAATTAGTTCTGCTGGATCCCAAAGAAACATTAGATTGACCAATGTTATTCTACAAATGATAGGGGTGAATAGTATGGTTGATGCATTTCATAAAGCCCTACCTTTCAAAAAGCAAATAAACTATATTGCTACACTGTATGGGCTACGGCTATCGCAGAGTCTACTCATAACACATAATGAGGATATCCAGATTGTCATCTCAATTAGAGTGCGGTTAACATCACACTCAGACATTTTTAACAGTCTCACCTATATAGTAGTGTTTGAAATAGCTGACCTGAAAGGATTTAAAGCAGAGGGTCTTCTCTTACCCAATGCCCTGTGTAACCAGCACTGTTTTACATGGTTTGAGCTAAACTTTTAATTGGCGATTCAAATGCAGATTAACAAGTGGTGGGAGAGCAGGGAGCAAATTCTAGCTGCAAATAGACAGAGAAAAAACATTCTTTCAGTCCTTCACCACAATATAAAAGGTGACCAAGAGCACGGACTATACATATTGCACCCAGTTCACTACAATTTCATACAGAACAAACTCCCAAAAGAATAATTAAAGCAGCAAAATTATACTAAGAGATGGTAAGAAAGAACAAGAACTGTAAAAGTGATGAACTTATGAAACCTGCTCCAGAGGCCTTAAACTTAATTCTAGTACAACAGAATACTGTTCAAAACATTAAAGTCAACTTGCAAAGCCTTAAGGAGACAAAAACCCAGCACCCATCTATTATGTGATGGTCTTGTAAAGTACCAGTGCAGATGAAGAGCTGTTTCAAAAAGGTAAATGAGCGAGAGAGAGAGAGTTGGAGTACGGGAAATGCAGAGACAAAATCACTGGGCAGATTAATCTGAATAAAATTCAAACATTTAACAGGACTCTTTAGGTTTTGGAGGAATTGTCTACAGTCTGTCTCCTGATGAAAGGAGATGGGGAGAGAATTCCAGAAGGTGGAATTTTGAAAGTGTAATAACCTTCCTCCGAACTGCTTGTATCGTGATTGGAGCACCTGTAAGTGACCTTGAGAAGCTGGCTTTATGCATCTGGTCAGGTGAAGAGGAGCACCAACTTCAATAGAGGGCCTTGTGAACACAGAAGAGGATCCGTTTTACCACCACATAATGAAGAGACAAATGTATGGCTCATATACTCCAAGTACATTACCCCAGCCAAAAAAAGTCCCTTGGCTGAATCGTACTACAAAGGATACATCTGGAGTCTTGGGTTAAATGAATTACAATAAAAACTGCTTATTTTTTCTTGCTGCTACAACACCCCTGGTTACATTTAGAATAGCTCTTCCTTTTTATTTCATTGACTTTTACGCCCTGAAGGAGCTCCTGGCAGTTCATGAAACAGCTCCTAACCCAGTAAATTCAAGGATTTACACAGAAACAAGCAACATTTCTCAGAGGCGCACTCCTAAAGGTGGTAGGGTTATCTAAAGAGGTGTAGAGGAAAAAGTTGTACCACACTGTGCTATGGCATGGCAAAAGGTGGCATCACATTTTTATTGACTGAGAAAGAGTTCTGTACCTGTGAAAACCCAGAAACAGGCTTTGTATTTGTGCTAAAAAGCAAGTCTAGTCAAATCACTTGACTATGCATTTTCTTCTTACATTAGTCATGAGAAGAGAAGGGACACCTGTTTATAGATTTTGTGGGAATCCCTCCAATATCAGTGAAAGGGAGTACAATCAGAATACTACAAGAAATGTTCGGCAAACCAGAGGACATAGCCAGTGCTTTAAATGGAAAAATAGAACTGCAGGTACTCTGTAACAGAGTACCTGCTTGCTTCTGAGAATTGACGGTACTCTCCAATTAAAAGTATCACGTTTTTCTTGAAAAGTACAGGTATTCTCCCTCTCAATATAAAAAAGTGCTGGTACTCAGTACCGGACAGTACCGGCCCATTTAAAGCACTGGTATAGCATTGTCGTTTAAAAATTCTGCTCTCATTATTTTAGGATTTCCTTACAAGCAGTAAGTTAAGGAAAATTCCCTACTAAATTAAGGATAAAAGCAAATCAGGAAAGGCCAAGGCCAGGCTTGAAAAAGATACTGTATATTTGGTCCCTCTTACATAAAAGGTAAATGTTTACACTGGGGGCGGCAAATGTATATTCTGAAATAGTACGCAGTCCACACACAGGCCATGCTTTCTATATATGACAGAGCAATTTCTTTAGGATATCTCAAAACTCTTAAACTTTTGAGACATATGCCACAATATGCTCCTTTCCAACCCGTGTTTATACCTATATATTGTTATATACCTATATGCTGTTCCTTATGGTCTATATCAAACAAGAGCATAGGCTGTACATATTTTACCCTATTATTTAAGTACATATTCTCTTATATCATACTCTTCTATTTCACACACCTTTTCATCAGCATATACAAACAGATATACTACCAGAACACTGTGTCTGAAACAATTGTTCTACAAAAATATTGTAGCCAGAATATCTACAAAAAACAAGGTACATAGATGTGGAGTTAAAAATAGTAAATCTATACTAAGCTCTAAATACTTACCCTCAAGATATTTTGGTAGTCGATATTCTGGCTACAATATTTTTGTAGCAATATGCATTTGTGTTGGATGTTCTGAAGAACAGTGGAAAAAAGTTATTTTCTCCAACTAAATATAACGATATACTTTGGAATGAATGTATCCAGCAACGCCTCATTAAAATGTATTTCCGGTCTCATTTCCTCTAGTGACATAACATAACTAAAAAGAAGACTTATTTTTTAAATATCCATGCTTCTCTGTCCTTGACATTAGACGAGACCATTGAATGATAACCAATAACGTTCTAATACTTTTAACTCAATCAGACTCATGTCTACAAATAACATTATTTTAAAATGTCCACGTCATAAGTAAACATAGTGTCCAGTGAAAAGGTAAACGTTGCTTCATTTTTAACAGGAACTGATAAGGCCAAACGTAATGCAATATATAGCAGTAACAGTACACACCTTCAGGTATTGTGAACACTAATAGGTACCAGGATTGGGTGTAGGAGTACAAACCTAATGATGTACATATATTACCATTTATTTAACAGAATCACATTTTCATTAACATTTGGTAGAAGATGACCGAACACCTACATGTTGATTACTTATTCATTTTGACTATGGTCCATATATGAAGTAAATAACAAAATTAAACACACATCCATTGGTCACAACAAAGTACACATCCTTAGGTCACAACAAAGTAGAAATCTGCGTTCTTTTGACATGAACAATCAGATCGCACCACTGGCTCTAACACAACTTGCTCATTTGGGTCCCGCATTTAAATTACTGCCATGCTTGAATCAATGTAGGCCCGACTTGCTTTTTACTGGTATCGATTTAGTTCGGTGTGAAAATTCGTGAGTTGACCAATTTATATGTGAAAATTTGCCATGATTTCTTTTTTTATACTCCATTCCTTCTTCCAATCAAATCAGCAGCAAATTCTCTCTAAAAATGGGTCTAGCACCATCTTGGTAGCCTTTGCTACTCCCATCCTAATACTGACAATCCATTCCCTTGCAGTGTAAACTTTCAATTATGTCCTGCACTTGTATATTATGTTCGAGGTAATGCACCATCAAAGGAATAGTATCACGTTCCTGGATGCTCCTGGTGGAACAGTAGGCTCAGACACTATACAGAAAACAGTTAACCACCATACAATAACACACATGTAAATACTGGGAGCGAATAAACGTTTGGGCAGTAACCAAAAATTGGGATGAGACCAGTGGTTAAAAACTCAACACATCACGTGAAGGTGAATTGCACTGACTATTCTGTGTGTTGCATACATCTCAAAAGTAACACAACAGTCACCAAATGCAAAATCTTTCCAGGCCTATAACTATGATTGACCATCTTACTTCTGCTTGCTATAATGGCAGTTGTAGTCTAATATTCGTGAAGCTTAAGTGCAGGTGTTTTAGGTATTTTCCGTTGAAGGGTGACTGTGAGAACGAACAAAGGACCTTCTCAATAGAAGACTCTGACAATGAAGTGACATTATTTTCTCACACAGCTTCAAATGATACCATTAGCAAGCCTTATAATGCATTTATTAACAATGTATAAACACAAAACTGAACCGTAATGCATTGGATTATAAGAATGTTTTATAGCTGAACGTAAGATTGATCTGATTGATTGACAAGCCCCTGTCTAACAACTGAACATATTTGTAGAACTCTTTGCACTATTTTTTAAATGAAATATACTCTCTCTCTAAATTCCTCGGAGCCAAGTGCCAGAAGGGATATTATATTTTATCATTTAGACATTAAATGTGTTTGCTTGCGTTTTGAACTACTGGCAGATCTCCGATTTCCAAGTGCAACGGATAAAGACAAAGTCAGTGTGTTCCATGACCTTAAATACATAACTATGAATGCTACGGTATGGGTCTGTCAAGACACGGCGCATAAGAAGTAACACTGTGAGTGTGACATGCCTGGTGTAATCAAGTGGTCTGGTTATGTAACATTCGATGAAGCACCAAATATCAATCCAGAGCTGAAGAGAATTCTAAGGGCATCAAATATTTTGCCAAGACACGAGACTGTAAACGGTCTACAACAAGATGATACTTCAAACAAATGAAATTTTAGTGACGGGAGTGTCAAGCTGTGAGCAAGAAAGCCAAGCAGCAATTGTCAACCGAGTCAGAATGCCCCGGTGGAACAACAAATGTTTTGCTCAGAGAGAGAGGGTGAGATCATGCAATTAAATAGCAAATGCTGTCAAGTGTCATCATGCCATGTAGCAGCAAATTAAATGCAGGAAGTGTGCCCCATCAGCCGTAATACCAGGAAGCAGAGAATATAAATCTGTAACGAGTGGCATGTTTAAAGGGGCTTTTAAGAGGAGTGGCATTCCAAAAGGCATCGTGTGTCAACTCGTGGGGGCGTCATGACATGGATTAGCTAATGGAGTGCCAAGGGGTATTAAAAGGTAGCTAATTCCATCAGAGATGGCCTACATCACCAAAGGGAGCAAACATCATGAAAGGAGGTGAGCCACTAGAGGGGCGGCTGTGCATTGTTAGGGGGCGTGTCGAGTGGATCGGGGGCCAGTCAGTGCTTTGCAACAGGGTTCAGAGAATTCAAGTTAGGGGCTGATAACGGCGGTTCCCTGTGCATAGACTACACACAGTGTCCAGCGCAGTTCTGACTCTTCCTGCCTCGGCTGACAGAAGCTATTCTCCCGGGCTCGGGGTCCCGCTACGTCACTCAGGATGTGACATGCCCCGTTACTGGGAAACTTGTGCACAATCACAGTAGCGGTAAGACAGGCCCTGGCGCAGAGTGGCTACCGGAGCTAAGTGAGCGCTAGAAGGTGCCCATAGATAGACGTAGGGTAGCAGCCGGTGAGACCCCCTCGAAAACACCCTCTGACCAGCGGTTGCGACTGCAATAGCCCGACTAGCCATGGGACCTATACGCCCAGTGGCTATCATCGAGGTTTTTCTTACCTGTCTTGTCAGGGTCGAAGCCCACTACTACGAAGTAATCCGCCAGCCGGGCCATGGTCCAGCGGGTCACTAGCGGCGCCCGGGTAACATCAGTATTGTCCGCCCAGAGGCACAAGCTCAGCCATGTTTGACACGGGAGGAACACCGCGCATGCGCAGCACATCAGCGACCTCGATTTCAGTGAGGGCGGGGCGCGTTTACAAACACACGCGCGAGACAGACCGCCGATCAGACTGTCTGCCCATTCAGCTGATCGCGCTGCTCACATGTAAACCCCGCTGGTCATACAGCGCAGCTGATCTGGTGGTAGGGCCGACGATCAGAGCGGGCCTTTGCTAGAGCAGCGTCCTGGGTGGACCGAAGTGTGACACCCTCACTGCTGCTGATGAATTAAGTGAGACAACAGGACCCTTTGTGTTCACCGGTCCAGGGCCGGCTTTAGCGCTGCCCAGTGCGATAATGTTTGTTGGCGCCTTCCAATGACCACTCCCGCCACGGATTCCCTCACTACCACCCTTTAACAGTGCTCTCAAGTCTCCATAACTCTAGATACATTTTAATTAGCGCTGCTACCACTCATACCAGAGTAGGGTGTCCGAGCACTTTACACCACACACACTACACTGAGACAATCAATCATAGGTGTGTAAATCTGAATATAGGGAATGTTAATAAGAGAGAGGACTACAAGGAGTAGCAGTCGCATTATCCATACTGGTAGGCAGGATAGTTTAAGAGTGCTTGGTCTGGAGAAGCACAAACAAAACATTTAAAACGTAACATGGGTGTTCTCTTTAATAATCAGAATTGATTTATATCCAAATTTACCCCTTTCCCAACATTAGAATAACAAAAGTTTATGAAAAAAATCATAACGCTCTAATATATACCTTGCAGTATGCATGCGGCTCTTTGATGACAGTTAATAGCTCACTGTTCTATGTTAGGTTATAATTTATAAACGGCAAGTAACAAAGGATCTTCCAGACAAAAGCAGCAACCCACTGACCTATTTACCTTATATGCACTTTGTGATCTGAATACAATACAATAGTACATCTTCTTTGCAGCAGGCATATTAACCCTCTGCACTACCTTACTATGAATCAAAACTTCCACTAGACAAACCTCTGCTCTCTCTCTAGGAAGAACATTAATCACCAGAGTTATTTTGACATTTTTATTGTTGACTGAAAATAGCTGGAGGTTAGGAACGGGGCAACAGGTGCTTTTAAAACCATAATATGCTTCAAACACGACGCCCCCACCCAAAGTCACCACCCGGTGCCGTCTCACAGCCCTAGAACCGGCCCTGCACAGATCAGTCCCTGACTGGGCAATGACTGGCCCCTGAACACAAATATCTATGCTACTCACCCAGCTGACCTAATCGCCAACAGATTAGCTCTATCAAACTAGTTTGTGGGTCGGGGTCTGTTTGTGCATGGTAGTAGAGGTGGGCGAGCCAAGGGTCTGGTTTGGGTCTAAGAGCTTGTGCAGAACTCAGCCCTGAAATAGTTGGGGTGCTGATATGATAAAGTCTCTTCAAAATAAAAAAAAGTGTATTTTAATGCACAGAAGTGTTTCACATTAGTGTCACTGATTATATCACTGCATTGAGAGCTAGTTATTAAAGGTGATAGTTTTTAAGCGTTAACTTAGCAGTATGTCATATAGGATGATGTCACCTGCGTAGAGTGATTTCCACTCATCTCTCAGTAGTCTGTGTTTTTCTCTAGAACCTCGTATGTCTGGGTGGTCTCGGACGAGACAGGCCAGAGGATCCAAAACTAGGGCGAATAGCAGTGGCGATAAAGAACATCCCTGCCTAGTGTCCCTACACACCAGGAATTCTGTCGACATTGCCCCATTTACCTGTACCTGAGCCCTTGGATTAGTGTATAGTTGATCTATCCATGCCAAGAAGGCCGTGCCTAACCCAAATTTCAACAGGACTTGCCTCATGAAGGGCCAGTGGACAGCATCAAATGCTTTCTCTGCGTCCAGGAATAAGAATACATGTGGGTCAGACCTGTTTTGCACTGAATCCAGCCAGTTGGTCAACCGGCGAAGATTGAATCTCGTTGCCCTCTTTGGCATAAATCCAGACTGATCACCGTGAATGAGGGAAGTTAACACCGACAACAGTCTCTCGGCCAACATGGTAGCCAATTTCTTAGTTTCCCCGTTAAGCAGTGAGATCGGTCGACAAGCTCCGCAGTCCGAGGAGGGCTTCCCTGGTTTATGGATCACCGCTATTGTTGCACTACGAAGGTCGGGTGACAGGGTTCCTTCTTTCAGTGTCTCTAGGTACATTTTAAGGAGGTGAGGGCCGAGCAAACTGACATTTGTCTCAAAAAGTTCCGCCGGTAGTCCATTCGAACCCAGAGTCTTTCCCGTCTTCTGTTTACTGATGGCTGTAACTACCTCTTCTAGTGTCAACCCTATATCAAGAAGTGCTTGATCCTCTAAGGAGTCGGTGGGGGTGTTGATTGCATTCAGGTACTCGCAAAACTGGGGCCTCTCTTCTAGGGTCCTGGCCTTGTAAAAGTCTGCATAGTATTCCGCAAATGCCTCCGTTACGGTTTGGGTATGTTGTGCCATCCTTTCAACTGGCTGTCACCCACCTTGATTCCCTCTCTTTCTTGCCAGGCTAGAACAATAACCTTCTGTCTCTGTCTCCAGTCTCATACAGGCGGTGTTGCATTGTCAAATATTGAGTTTTCGCTTCCTGAAGGGCTAATGTCTGATATCCCCTTCGGGTGATTGCTATCTGTCGGCGTGTCCGAGTCCAGCTACTCCTCTAATTCTAGGAGTCAGCGCTCTAGTGCTCCAATTTCACTGGTCTCTTTCCTAATGTGCAATTAGGTTTTGCGACCTGTCTCGGAGCACTGTTTTGAATGCCTCTCACAGGGTGACCGCCGAAGACACTGAGCCTTCATTCTTCCGAAAATAGAGCTCCGAGTCTACTCTTATTTCACGGGCCACCCTCCGGTCTTGCAGTCTCCATGCATTTAGCCTCCATCCAGATCGTTGTTTGAGAGATTGCCCTCCTGCTGTCACCCATAAGGGTGAATGGTCTGACAGACCCTTTGCCAGGTATTCAATTTTCTCCACCTCCTCTATATCTTCTGATGGAGCGAAGATATAGTCCAGTCTAGAAAACACTCTGTGAGCCCCGGAAAAGAAAGAATATACCCGTCAGTTGGGTGATGTTTGCGCTACTGGTTGACCATCCACAGTGAATCCAGGAACCCCACCAGTGGTGTTGTCCCTTTTTGGCTTGACAACGTACATGTGCGATCTATGTGCGGATCTACTACATCTTTAAAGTCTCCTCCCACAATGTGTATGAATGGCTTGGATTCTGATCATATTTCAGCCACTTTGTCTAATGTGCGCATTTTTAGCCTCTGTGGTGCGTAAACACTAACTAAAATGAAAGTTCTTTGTCTCCATGTTCCCTGGACTGAAACATATGTGCTGCTTGGATCTGTCCATGTCTTATTGATGAAGGGGGGGTTCTTTGTGATCAATATGGATACTCCCCTTGTGCCCTTGGAAAATCCTGCGTGTGCGAGGGTAGTGTATATCCCTCTCCCAAGGAACGCGCAGTTTGTACCCTGTAGGGGTGTCTCCTGCAGGAGGATTATGTCGGGTTTCAATCTCTTAAAATAGTTTGCCACCCACCCTCTTTTGAATTAACATTCCATGTTAGCACTGAGTAACCACCATCACCCTGTGTCAGCAAAACTTCTCTCTGTGTTGCTGCCATAGCATGCATGTCTGATATTGTACATTCTCCCCATTGCCTTACTTTTGACTACCTCTTTGCATTTCCCCTGCTTAAACCCCCCCAACTTCTGGATCTGTAATTTGAAACCCCAACTTCGCCCCTCCCTCCCCACTCTCTCCCAATTAGCACACCTACTTCCCCAACCATAAACATTACAACAATGGATTAAGCCTGAGAGGTCTTTGTCCCTGCCCCTTATGAAATCACCCGTTTGGGATAGTCCTCCTCTTCAGGGGAGATAGAAAAAGATGGTTCCTCCCTAAAAGTCAGACACCCACTAGATGTTGTGTTTGAATGTCTGGGGCACCGTGTGTCGTCTTACTGTCCTCCGGCTTTCGGTTAGCCCGAGTTCCTCAAGCCTCTTCACCACCTTCCGACTCCTGTTGCTGCTTGGTTCTTGGGCTTCACTGTGTGTGTTTGTTTATTTATTTATAGACTTATATAGTGCCTGACTCACCCCCGAAGGGGTATCTCTGCGCCGCGGAGCATGCAAGAGAAAGCTGAGGTGTAAGAAAATTAGAACAGGACTGTTTTAAGGAGTCTTCTGAATTGAAGATGATCTGGACATTGTCTCAACGTGATGGGGAGCTCATTCCAGTGTCGAGGTGCAAGATGCGAAAAGACTTTCCCCCTATCCTAGACTTCTTGACCCGGGGAACTACAAGAAGAGATTTAGTTCCTGAGCGTAGATCCCTAATGGGGTCATAGTGGTTGAATTTCTCAGCAAGGTAAGCAGGGCTCTGTGTGTGGTTCCTCCAGGCGTGTAATCTTCAGCAAGAGTGGATGATCACTGTCTGTGTCTGCCTGGAGCTCTTTTTCAGATTGATCAGAGGTATTTCACCCTGGGGCTCTCGGCTGCATCTTTCTGTCCCTTTTTTTGTTGCCTGTCTTCCTCCGTTTCTGTCCCACAGATAGTCTATCCGAAGCTGCGTGCGGGGGTTCCTTCTTGTGCCTTTTTTATCTGACTTGGTATACGGCTTCTTCTCTCCCTTTGTTGTCTGGATCTCTGGCTCCATGCTGAGACTGCTTCAGGTGCCGTTGGATTGGTATGACTACCTCTCAGAGAGGGATGCTCCGCCGCCTAAGGCTCCTTTGGTGTCTGGAAGAATAGAGATTTACCCTGGAAGGTTTGCTGGAAACAGCAGCATGTATTGAATGTGGAGTGTTCTCATATTTGTCTTATCAGAGTCAAAGGGCCTCCGCTGCTTTGGGAACTTCTCTAGAATAATCAGGAAATACCATTATCTTAGTGTTGGCATAGCATACCTCCCAGATTTGTCTAATTTCTCTGAGTATTAGGTGTCAGTCTTGAAAGTTCAGGAAGCATGCTATCAGTGGCCGTGGAGGTACAAAGCAAGATGAAAACTGGGCAGTCAGGAGTGAGTCCCTGAGCCATCCCATGAGGAAGTGCCCTACATTTGTACCCTCTGTTCCTTCCGGAAACCATATGAAACGTAGGTTATTCCTTCTTGCCCGGTTTTCCGCATCGTCTACCTTCCAGGCTTTCTCCTTTAGAGATGATGTGAGACTGGTGAGTTCTTTACGCAGCGTGTGGGTGACATCTTCCACTGCTGATAGCTGACATTCTATCTGTGTGACTCTTTCTGACATGTTGCGTAGATCTTGCCCTATGAGGGTCCCCTCTGAGCGGACCTCCGCTATCCTCGCCTCCAAGGCCTTCCTAGATGACTGTATGCCCGGTAGGAAGATTGCATTGTCTGATGGGAGTGGAGTATCCCCCTTGGCCCCTGTTGTTAGGACTATGGTCTTGGTGTAACGGTCCATTTTTCCTTGTTTCGTCTGTTTAGGTTCCTTGTCTCTGGCCATGTCTAGAAGTAGGTCCGTTGCTTCATCTGCCTTGCGCTTCCTGACTCTCACACTGCTTTGTACATAGGCCTGTTTCCCAGCTGTGCTCCCCCTGGTTGGGATTCCTCTCAGATCACTATACTCAGTGCCACTGTTTCCAACCTGATGGGTAGTGCAAGCCTTGCGGGCCCCTTAGCCGACTTGTCTCCTGGGGGAGAATGAAACCCTCTAGTGGCAACCCCACCAGTTGCGTCGCGAATCTCCTTTGGTGGGCCGCTCCGTATCCTCTTCGGGGCCGCTCACTCCATCTCCGGGGTGTTTCCCTCACTTAAGGTACTGCCACTTGTCTTTTATGCTTGTGGTTCATTACTACTGGGTTACATTGTGTGAGGGGTGCAGTACTTCCGTTTCTCTGCCGTCTGGGCCTCCTTTTCAGTCTCACATCGTTGCGTTCCAGGTGCAGGGTGTTCACCTCAATCACTTCATGTTTTTCTCAGGGGATCTTCCTCTCCCCTGGCTCGCCTCCGGTCCTTCCAGGAGTTTGGGTTCAAGTGGCCTCCCTTTCCAACTTACTCTCTTCTGCTCTATTTAGAAGCGTTCTGTGTGATCCAGGCTGTTAGTTCTTGGGGGCCCCTCTTGGCATGTTCAACTGTTTCACCCCCTTGTGTCTCTCTCCTGGTCCCGCGCCTTCCGTCTCACAAGTGCGACTCACTTGTAGGCCTGGGAGGTCTCCCGGCGGACCGCCTAACGGCCTATAGTGTTGTCTGCATGGCCCATTTTTTATCACGGGACGAAGTTGCTTACCTGCCGGGGTGTCTCCTGGATTCAGCCCCTCTCTCCCCTGGCGTCCGTCCACGTCTCTGTACAGGGTGCACCTTTTTGTGGGCCCTGCACGTTGTTGAGGGCAGCCGTGGTCCACCCCTCTACTGCTCTGTACTCACCCATGTGTCTGCTTCATGTTCAATCTTTCCCAGGAGCCTGGATTCCGCTTGCTGCTTTCCTGGGCTCTCGATCTCCTCCACGGGGTCAGCCTCGGCCCTGGTTTACGTAGCCTCCAGTCCGGAGCAGCTGGCTTCTACCAGTGGCGTTGGAAGGGGGGTACGGTGTGTGCGGGCCGCCTCGGGTGTCATCACTGAGGGGGGTGACAAAATGGCAAAAATATGTGTTTTAAACACATATTTTTGCCATTTTGTCAAGCCGGGGGTGACAAGAAATTTTCTGCACTGGGTACCACCTGACCTTGGTACGCCACTGGCTTCTACCCCTTTTTTCCCCTCTGGCATTGCTCGTCTTCGGCGGAAAGCCGTAGTTAACCGCTCTTGGTGACTACGTGTGATCGATTCGCCCCCCTTTACTCGCTCGGCTACTAATCTACCTGTTGAGAGGTGCTCCTGGGGGCTGGTGGTGTTAGGTTGTCTGTGTTGCGGGAGTGGCCTTGTGTGGGGATCGGGATTCCTCCATTCTACTTCTCTTTCATTCCGTCCTGGCTGACCCGCTTATTGCCCTCCCATCTTGTCTGTATATGCGTCCTCCACGCATCTGTCTCGACCCCTGTTTCTAGCTTACCGGTCTGTCTTCTGTGGTAACTGTCTTCTTCTCTTTGTTCCCCCTTTTTTGGAGATATCGGTTTCTGGGTCTGATGATGAAGGAGGACGGGATTTAAGGCAGGATTAAGTGTGAGCTGCCAGAGCCTCCGACTTGTGCGACTAAGCGGCCATGTTGCTGGCCACACACTTCTCAACAAGCAAGCATTTTTGAACGACAATCGAAGGGACGGATAAAAAGGCAATGGACAGGCTTTAAGCCCACAGAGTGAATACAGCATGTCTTCAAGAGACAGCACATGTGCTGCCTTGGTTCAACCTAAAAACAACGGGTCAGATCACAGAGATAGAAGACAAACAATTGGCGCCGATAGATTCGATAGATTCGTAAAGGGAATTATTTGCAACCATCACATGAATAACAACATGGGACACACATTCAGGTCACTTTTTTAAAACCTAATACAGCAGTAATGTGCACATTTCAATTAAAACCTGTCAGAGAAAAACACATCAAAATAATGCTTTCATTAGATAAACTGCCCCGTTGTCCCTCTCCAGACTGTGTAAAAGTCTAGAGGAAGGCCAGCAGACCTGTACCTTGCCTGAGGGTATACTTGTATGCTTACGGACCCCTCATTAATGAATAATGAACTAAGCAGCACAATAGGGTAGTCTTCAAATCAATTCCTCACAGTGCAAGGTGTGATGCACAGAAAAAACTGGAAACAAAAGCATTCGTTGCATTCTTTTCTAATGTGCTTGCAGACAAATGATCCTCTCTTCAAAACTGGGACAAGCATTTATTTTATTGAAAACTGTTGGAACGTTAGACTAAACCTTGAAAACCTAGGACCGTCCAGGCAAATTCTGTATGCTGTGGCACCATCACAAATGTGCAGTGCCACAACCCTGAACCATTGACCATCCACAGCACAGAACGTGGTGCTTTCCATTCATGTTGTAACATTCCTTAACATTGTGGCAGACACCTGTGAATGGACGAGCAGGAACACTTGAATAGAGTCTACTAAAACGAGTGGACTATAGGCAAGGATGCGGCTTCCACACAACTAAAAATGCAAAAACAACCCCAAACATATTTTAGGACTCTAATCATACCACACGTCCGTAATCCCTTCTTTACAGCATTTAAGGGACCCAGGGGTAATGTATGAATTGTGTATAACAATATTGGCAGTGGCTTTTGTCCCTTCAATGGGAGTGGCTAACACCCTGAGCCTCTGTATGCTGAGAAGGTGTGTGTAGGTTTGTGCATGTGAGGGTTATTCAGAATGAACATAACAATTACCATATAATATGATACACAGTTATATCTAACAACCTCTGAAAATACTGATAACACAGTCTTACCCACTAGACTAACTAACATTCAGAAATGCTAAACCAATAAGGTTCTATACATATGCCCTATAGTTTGCATGCAGTTCGTTGATGGTGAGTCATAGCTAAGCCTGGGCGGAGTTCGCAGAGTTCCGCGATGCGAAACTAGTCTAGTGGGTAAGTGCAAAAAAATCACAGCCGCGCTATGCTGAGCTCCGTGAGCAGCGGAGTGCGTTAGATAACAGCCTTTCGCAGTAATTTTCAGTGCCAGGTACTTGTCCTCACTGTGCAATCATCACAAATGATACCATGCACAGCGCAAAGGGGCGCTGCTTCCTTTCTGCCACTCAAAGTAGATTTTTACTGGAGCGACTGCTTGCTCAATAGCTCACTGAGCTGTTGTAGAAGGTTTTTAAATTATGAACTGCAAGTAACAAAATCTCCGATCAGCATGTTGAATGTTGTGCTCTGCAACAGGCACACTAACCCTCTATGCTACTTTATGTTGAGTCAAAACATTGACTAGACAAGATACAGCTCTCTTGAGCAAGTTCAGTAACCACCAGAGTTTTCTTACCATTATTATCCCTGAAAATTCTGGGCACACTAATATCTTTGCAGCAGGTGGATTAACCCAGTAAGATATTTTAAAGTGCTGCCTGTTTGTGATCACTTAAAACAAAAGAGCAGAGGTTCCCTCTCGACAGATTGGGCCACTTCCCATGTCCAGGTCCATCCTCGGAGAGGAGGAGGTTAGCGGGAAAAGGCAGGACTTCTTCCAACTAAAACAGAGACTGGAGTGTGCTCTAAACTCAGCAAAAAGACTAATTGATCATTGTGGAGGTCCTTCAGATATCACATCATCTAGAGAGAGAGATGGAATGAATTCTATCCCACAACAAGATGCCCCAGGTCTTCTCCCCCACTCAGCCACACAACAAAGGGTTCTATGGCAAACGTAAAGAGGAGAGGGGAGGGAGGATACCCCTGTTAGGTCCCTCAATATATTTGAAATAGGGCAAAGATGATGCGGCCCAGTCATATTCTGGCCAGAGTGATAGTGTAAAAGAGTGTGAGGAGTTTGATAGCCTAAGGTCTGAATCCAAAGACCCTTAAGACTTGGAACAAATAATCCCAACTAAGGGTATTAAAAGACTTTTTCTAGGTTCAGAATAGTGCACGCTGCTCTGGGTCATCTGTGGGGGACAGCCTCCATGATTATATATAGGCGTCTTATGTTCTGGGAGGTATTATATCCAAAGACAAAACCATTCAGATCTCTGGATGAGGTGGGGATGTGCTTGTTGAACCACGTCTGCTTAGAGCTTGCTTTGAATTTTATAGTCAGAGGTAAGAACAGGTATGGGATGATAGGAAGCAAAGTCCAGTTCATCCTTCCCTGCTTTCAGGATCTAAAACACTACTGTTTCATTGAGAGTAGGGGGTAGGCATCTTTCAGCGATTGCTGCTTCATAGATTTGAGCGAGTTTGGGAGCAAGATAGGAGGAGTAGGTGCTACAGAATTCAAGGGGTAGCCGGTTGTGTTGTGTTTTACCCAAGACTGAGTCTGCAATCACGTTTCTTTATATCTTCTATTTCATCCTGAAGTATTGATGGGAGATTTGGTAAGGGTTATCCTGTCAGAAAATCTGGTGCGTGTCGGACTGGGTGACCTAAGGCGGTAATTTTGCGAACTGATTGGCACTCATTCAAACACAGGAGGAATGGCAGATGCACTAGGAATCAAGCCCATGAGTTGCCAGTTACAAAACCCCAAACCAGGTGGTGTGTTAAAACACTAAGCTCAGGATTCTGAGACCTATACATCTGTTTAGCCTCTAAAAAGCACATGTTGCAACATCCCCACAAGCAGACTTAAATGGTATCTTTGGTCCAAAGTCAGGCAACAAAGCTTTTCTGAAGATGAAATAAAAAATATTGCATGAACTCATTGTTATTTCACAAACTGAATTTTTTGAGCACTAGCATAAAGGGTCATTGTCTTGAAACAGCTTTGCGAATACTGGTTCTAACGTGGTTTGTATTGAAATCTGTAGAAGCTGCTTTTTATGTGCCAAGTCACTAATTATTTTAAAAAAAAATCTCTGGCAGTAGCCTGGTAAACACTGTCCAATCCTTTAAATCATGTCATTAGCCTATTAATATTGCCATGTCCACTAAACTTGTTTGTTGTAATCACATTAGGTTTGACCATTTTGTTTAAAATGCACAATGCATTGTTATTTTCTTGTATTAGCTCTAAGGATATCGGATATAGAGGGTAGATACATAATAGTCTATGGTCTGTTAGATCATACATAAATATGTCTTATCAACATATAAGAATCAAAAGTGGATGATATAGATTTTTTCTGGGGTATACTGGAATTGGCTATGCCATTCATGGATACGTAGCTGAATATGTGTTGGGGACGTTAATTGTATTCTTGACACGAAGATGGATAGATACCTGCCTAAGCTGAACACCAAAGTGGCCATGACAAGGTCATTGTCACAAGTGATGAGTAAAATGGATGACATAGACATATAGAGAGAATTACATCCCACTGGCAAGGAATACTTTTGTCATTTGACTACCCATTATGAATACAGCAGGCTTGACCGCATATTGATAATTTGAACTCCTTCCGCTACCTAGGAATTCTGATTTACCATCCAGGCCAGGACCTTCTTGAGGGTCATATTACTAAGGCGGTAGGGTTCCTTCAGATGCAAGTGGGCTTCTGGAGGGCACTACTGTTGTTCGTGGGCGGCTGACTGGCCTTGTCAAAGATGGTACTATTCTCTCGTCTTTTCTATTACTTTGCTAATTTACCACTCATCTTCCGGCAGAAATTATTCCTAAGCATAGTACCCCTGCTCAGTCACCATATCCGGAATACTAGATGCCACAGGATGGTACTGGTGACAGGATGGCACTGGTGAAGATCAGTCTGCCGGTCGACCGGGTGGATTGGATGCCAAGACTTCCATCATTACTACCTGGTGGTGCAGCTGCAGTGGCTTTCCTGCTGGCTCTCTAGCCGGGAGCTGGAGGCGCTCTCTGTCCAGTGCATGAGCAGGAACCGTCTCGATGTATGTGTTCTCCTGTTACCGGGTGCCAGCCTCCTCAGAGACTCCTCCTGTCTTCTGCGGGTGGAGCTGCAGTGCTTTACATAAATTATCCATATCACCAAACATACAATCCCCTATACCCCAGCAATACCTCTCCTTGGTCTTCTTTGACAGCTCAAACTGCTAGGACGGCCTGAGCTGAGTTTTTTAGGAAGACACTGGCAGAGCATCCCTGGAAGACCTTTTTCTCTTTGGGATTCTCATGCCATTCATCATGGTCAATGTTTATTATATGGGACACACATGCTCTCTGGACTCAATGGGTAATTACTATTAGTGAAACTGAGTTCAGTGCAGGCTATTTATTCTATTGGAGGTGGCTGTAGATTGATTAATTGTCTTTATAAAGCCACTGAATCTCATTACAAATCTAACTGCACTCACTTAGAGATACCTGGGAGTCTGCATTTTTCAGAGCACTAAATAACAAGCATTTGCAATGCAATAGGTCTTGTATTTGCGAGAGTTTAAGTTATTGGCATCGTAAATGACAATGCCGTTTATTTATCTGTTCTGATAATTAACACATAAATACAAGGCATTGTCATGTACAATGCCGATAGCTCAAACTCTTGTAAATGCGAGACCTATTTCACTTCAAAGAAGCGGCCGCCATTGTCCCAGGCTGCATGGCGCGCTGAATGTTGCAGGAAAGCATGTTGTGCCTGCAGTAGGAGAAACTCATTAAAAACAATAGTACTTACAGACTAAATAATTGCAAACAACAGGGGCAGCCCTAAAACCTGAAACTGGGGCTAAATAATATTAGAATCCAAACAATGGTTCAGGTAAACCACTTAAGATAAAAAAGAATTTAAAGAATAAGAGAAAAACATTTGTGCAATAGAGCTTACAATTGAAAAGAGAGAAGAAAAAGAAAGAAAGAATGGTTCCAAACGTTTAAGGCACACAGTACCCACGTACAGGGAATTTCTTTCGATTAGAAAATGTATTACTCAGATAATCAATCACAAATACATACAGACAGCGGTAATGACGCTCCTAGGGTTACACAAACAATACAAACAAATAAAACATTAGCATGTGTAATCAAACAAAAAGTGGCTGAGGAAAAATACATAAACAAGGTTCGAGACAAAACGAAAACACACAGCAGAAAAAATGTGTCCTCTTCAATTAGAGCCACATCTTAGCAAACAACGGCGTAAAACCGGGCCTGGCAAAGAGCTCGGCCGCACCCCCAACGGGAGGGTGGGGGGCGGCCGAGCACTTTGCCAGGGCCGGTTTTGGTTCCCAGTCCGGCCCTGACCATATCCCTATGAGGTAACGTTGGGGCTGAACCCTGATGTACAAAACACAATCAATATCTAGTGTGGCAGCCCACTGTGCGGATTATGGTTCCAATGGTTTTGATGGTATTATCTTGATTTAAACCATCTTCATCAAGAGTAAAGATATTACTCTCCGATGATATCTACAATTTAAAGCATACAATTATTACACATAGACAACAACCGAAACGGACAATACAGACAGAACATTTCAATCACATGATTAATCTGTTTAATTATTAAAATGTACATCTAAAACTACAACAAGTCGATTACAAAGTTCATCTTATCACTGCTTTAACACTTTCCTCCAACTCCCTCCCTATGTATCACATAGCATATTCATAAATTCACACTCTGTTCCACCCAATTGGCAGAACACTACGAACCCATATATGAGTGGGCATTTTCTCACCTTAAAATGTAGCTTGACCAAAGTGCAGAAGTCACTTCTATCCTGAAACTCCTTGTCGGGAAATATAAAGTGCTTCTCCCAACACCAGAGAATGTTTTAAAAAAACACCTAAACAAAGGGGGCGTGGCTTGGCAAGCCGACATGGCGGACATGGGCTGAGAGCGCTCCGTCCAGCCCAACTATTTATCCTGCAAAACCCTGATTCTCCGTAGACATCCTGTGCCCTAAACCTGCTCCGCTGCTGGGGTATATCGGCGGCACCTCCCGGTTGTGACCCTGATGCTGTACATGTGGCCGGGGTCGACGGAGTTTGGTGGCGAGCTGACGGGGCCTTCAAGAAGACGCGGCCTCGTGTGAGGTCGGGGCGTTGCCTGACTCCTCTGACCGGCCAGAGGTGGAGCTGTCTCGGCCATTGAGCCAAACATATCTGCGGAAGCATGGAATCTTCATTTCCAATCATTGTACTCCACTCAGGATCCTATGGAGCCCACAGAGGTATCCCAGTTAAATGGCATAAAGAACCCCCTTGAAGATAAGACTTGGTTCTCTTTGACCGAAGTGTTGAGTGCTATCGGGAAGCTGCCCCTTGGAAAGGCCCCTGGACTGGACAAGATCCCCGCGGACTTATTTCAGGAGGAATCCAACATCTGGGGCACATATCTATGTGTAATATTTAATGCCATATTAAGCCGTATGGAAATCTCGGATACCTGGCTAGGGGCCGAAATCTTTCCAGTATACAAAAAAGGATCCCCTCTTCTGCCCTTAAATTATAGGCCAATCAGCCTGATTGATGTATCGCAAAAGCTGTTCACCAGGATTATCCTAGACCGTGTTCAGTCCTGGATGGAAGAGCATGAGACACTGAGTGCATGTCAGGCAGGCTTCCGTAAAAACATCTTTACTATTGACCAAATCTTAAGGCTCCAATTACTATATTGGAAGACGGTGACAATAGAGGGTGGGAGCCTCTATATGATCTTTGTTGATCTTAGATCAGCGTTCGATTTGGTACCCCGTCACAGACTTTGGGTAGTTTTGGAGGAACTGGGCATTCCAACTTATTTGCTCACCCTGATCAAGCGATTGCATACTGGAAATTTTGCTCAGGTTAGATATGGAAAACACGGGGACTTGACTTCACGCTTCCCAGTGAATAGGGGTGTAAGGCAGGGGTGTGTTTTGGCCCCCACATTGTTTTGTCTTTATATAAATGCTCTGGTGGAACAACTGAACCAAATCGCCAATATTGATGCCCCAAAACTTGCCCGTGACAGGGTGCCAGCAATGATGTTTGCGGACGACACCTTGTTACTTTCCAAATCACCCATGGGTGTCCAAAGGATTCTTGACACCTTTTCTATATTCTGTAAAGACAGGGGGCTAGAGATTAATACATCAAAAACCAAGTATATGGTATTTAATCCTAGTAGAACTTCTCGCCCTAAACCCATCCTAAATGGTACCCAGCTGGAGAGGGTGGTAGTCTTCGACTACCTCGGTGTTACGTTGAAGGAAACTTTTGGGTGGGGCTCGCATCAAGAAAAGGCAGGCCTGAGGCTAGCACAGATGACCGGGGGTCTAGCTAAATTATATAGGAATATAACATCAAGACAACTGGGCCCGTCGACGGAGATTTACAAAGTTCAAATCAGGAGCGCAATTATGTATGGGGCAAAACTTTGGGGACACCGCCCTGTAGGTGCACTGGTCAGACCCGAGAACAAGTTTATGAGACAACTCTTGGGCCTACCGCCAAGTACCCCTCTCATCCCCCTACGCATGGACCTTGGCTTCAGATCCATAAACAAGGAAATTGAGTTGCGACCTTTGACCTTTTGGCACCAATTATGGGCGACTCCCGAACTAGCAGTTTACCTGTCGGAAGTCAAGGCGATCCTGGGGCTCCCAGGGGTGGGGAAAATATCCTGGCTCGCACATATAAAAGAACTGTGCTTTAGACTAGGCTGGCCAAACTTATGGACCCCCCCGAGGAAGTGTCCCCGACTATCTCACGCCTCGAGTTAGTTAAATCTTACAGACTTCTTAGACTGGGTAAACTCTAAGGGAGTATTAAACCCGGCTGCTTAACTTCTGATTTTTTTAACTTCAAAGACCAATATTTATTTGAGGCTCTCCTTGATGATGTCTATCCACCCATGACAAGGAAACTTTATGTTCAGTTTAGGTGGGGTTGCCTGCCAGTCCATGCATTTACGAATAAATGGACAAAAGCCTCCCCAGCCGGCTGTCCTGCCTGTGAGAGCCAGGAAGAGACCCTTACACACGTTTTCTTCTTCTGTCCAGGCTATATTGCACCTAGAAGGCACTGGCTCCTACCAATATGCAGGAACATGGGATTCAGACAGATACGGGAGGCTTTCAGAGTTATGCGAACTGGAACGCACCCCCGATTGTTTTTGCCGTGTCCCGTTTCCTTAACTCCATATGGCTCAGGCGTCGCAAGTTTTTAACTCCCTCTAGTGCAGACTAAATACACCCCTTTCGTTATCCACTGCTTTGATTCTATTAAACTATGAACTCATTGTTTTAGATGCTTTTTAATTTCAATAATCTTTTAACTTGTCATCAAGTTTGTACAACTAACTGCTGTTGGCTATATGTTGTGATGTTTTAAAAATTATGTGATGTATGTTTTTATCTTTTGCTTTTATGGTCTGCAATGATCGAAATAAAGCTTGGAAATGGTAATGGTAAAATAAACAAATTATCAAACTTAATAACAGAGACAATTAGACGAGAGTATTAAAAAGACACTACACTTTGTCATAAAGGGACCATATCCCTATGAGGTAACGTTGAGGTTGAACCCTGATGTACAAAACACAATCAATATCTAGTGTGGCAGCCCACTGTACGGATTATGGTTCCATTGTGTCTACGCGTTTCAATGGTATTATTTTGATATAAACCATCTTCATCAAGACTAAAGATATAACTCTCCGATGATATCTACAATTTAAAATATACAATTATTACACATAGACAACAACCGAAACAGACAATACAGATAGAAGATTTCAATCACATGATTAATCAGTTAAATTATTAAAATGTACATCTAAAACTACAACAAGTCGATTACAAAGTTCATCTCATCACTGCTTTAACAATTTCCTCCAACTCCCTTCATATGTGTCACATAACATATTCATAAATTCACACTCTGTTCCAACCAATTGGCAGAACACTATGAACCCATACATGAGTGGGCATTTTCTCAACTTAAAACGTAGCTTGACCAAAGTGCAGAAGTCACTTCTATCCTGAAATATATATAATGTTTTTCCCAACACCAGAGAATGTTTTAAAAAAACACCTAAATAAAGGGGGAGTGGCTTGGCAAGCCGACATGGCGGACATGGGCTGAGAGCGCTCCATCCAGCCCAACTATTTATCCTGCAAAAGCCTGACTCTCCGTAGACATCCAGTGCCCTAAACCTGCTCCGCTGCTGGGGTATATCGGCGGCAACTCCCGGTTGTGACCCTGATGCTGTACATGTGGCCGGGGTCGACGGAGTTTGGTGGCGAGCTGATGGGGCCTGCAAAAAGACGCGGCCTCGTGTGAGGCAGGGGCGTTGCCTGACTCCTCTGACCGACCAGAGGTGGAGCTGTCTCGGCAGTGGGGTCGCCGCGAGGCGATCCAGGCCCTAATCAGTGATCCCAGGCTGGGAACCCCTTGGGAGCGTTCGGAGCATTTCCAGCGGTGGCTGTGAAGGGGCAGGGACGAGATTCGGCGGCCGTGTCGGGCAGCGCCGGCGACAGCAGCTGGAGCCGGTTTGCCGCCACTGTTGAACTGACAGAGGGGGCATAAAGCAGGCAGTGAGTGCGGGGTCGCACTCTTCCCCCCATGCCATCCCTGACCCGGAGGTGGCCTGGCACGCTTGGGTGTCCGTTGGACGGTGAGGGCCAACTGTCCGTGGGCTCTGTATACTCTGCCTGGACGCCCCGGGATCTCTCCCCCTCTTTCCCCCGTGCGCGGCTCGCCAGGGGACATCGGTGGTTATATCGGACCGCGCGGGAGGAGGCAGGGTGGTGCGGCAGCGGCCCACGGCTGGGGAGACCACGGTATATTGGCGGCCTCGCTGGGCCTATGGGATTTGCTGAACAGTGGACAGTGTTTCGCCCCCCCTCACTGTTTCTGGAGGGTGTACATCGGCAGCCGCTCGGGCCGGGTGGGGGGGCTCCGGCAGTAATTGGAAGGCCCTGCCTAGCTCTCAGTGAGGACGGTGTGCCGGGCGGCTGGATGCAGGCTCGGGGGTGCCCACAGCTTGGAGGCAGAAGCGGGACTCACAGGCCTCATTGGCGGGGACTGGCTCTAGATATTGGGGTGTGGCTCCGCCTCGAGTCTTGACGTTGTGGGGGTTACTGCACCCCCCCATTTATTCATCCCCCCCTCGGTGGGGTACTCGGTGGTCATCACTGCGGCCTGTTCCTGGTGGAGGTGTGTGTGTTGGCGGACTTGAGGTCGGTGCCGGCTTCCCTTGGGCTTCCGAGCAGGGGCCCTGGACTGTAGTGAGGTGCCCTGACCATTGGTGTCCGATCGGGTTCCCTGGATGGTGGAGCTGTGACCTGAGGTGTGCGTGGGACAGGGATCCCTGGGCCGGGGTATCCGGCAGCCCATTTGTCACCCCCTCCCTTGCGAGGTATTATCCACTGCTACTCAGTGGCAACATCGGGCCACGTGAATCTGGAGTGGGGACCCCCTGTACCACGCCTTCTACCCCCCACCCATGGTTCAGCTGACCAGACGTGTGTTTGACCTGTGCTTGCGCCCCCAGAGCTAACTATGACGAGAGATAAGGGAGGAGGTGGATCGTCCAAACAGGGCAGTATCGACAAGTTCACGGGCCCGGGGGCTGTTGTGGGAACCTCTGGGGGATCACAGGAGCCTATGTCGAACAATGCGGAGCTCATGGCCGCTATTTCACAGTCCAGGGACATGCTGGACGCAAAAATTGGAGCGGTTGGGTCTGATGTTATGCTGTTGCGACAAGACCTACGAAACGCTGTCTCCCGGATTACTGAGGCTGAAACTCACATATCAGGGGTGGAGGACGATGTCACCACACTGAAGAAACGAATGGCAGCCATGGAAACCACCCAGCAGGGCCTTGCGATGAGGGTTGAGGATGCTGAAGGAAGGGCGCGGCGCAACAACCTCCGCTTCGTTGGGTTTCCGGAGGGCTGTGAAGGGGGCAATATGGAAAAGTTCCTCATGCAGTGGCTGGAGAGTTGGCTCCCCCCGGAATCCCTGTCTCATTGGTTTGTGGTTGAGTGAGCCCATGGAGCGCTTATGCAAAAACCCCCGCCTGGGGCCCGTCCGAGGCCCGTCATTGCAAAATTTTTGAATTATCATGAGCGGGATACCATTCCAAGCAAACACGGCTTAAAGAACCTCTACAGTACGAAAACGCCCACATCCTAATTTTCCCGGATTATACGAGACTCGTTCAGCAACAGCGGCAGTTGTTCTTGCCTGCCAAGGCCCGCCTGAGGGATCTTAGGCTGAGGGTGGTTTATCGCTCCCGCACCCATTTCTTTGACTCGCCAGAAGAGGTGTTTAAATGGATGGATGAGACGGTGCGGGTGCGTGCTCATACACCGCCTGGAAGAGAATCTGATTCCTCCTCATCAGAGGTGGCTCGGAGGGGGCCGTCGTCGAAACCGAAAGGGGCCAGAAGATCACGCTGTAGGAGGCGCTCTTTATCCTGCGATGCTTCGGCCCAGACTGGTTCAGCCTCGGGCCGGCAGACATTAGGAGATTGACTGGTTGGCTAGGGAGGTGCACTGGTGGGGCAGTCCATATTTCCATGTACGGAGAAGTTTATATAAGGGCCGGGTTCCTAGGTGGACCTGGGCTCACAGAGGAAGTGCCAACGAAAGATGGGCTGTAAGTTGGGAATCCATTGGTCAGGGCGGTCCAGGTCCTCCTATTGGGGGGCACGGGCCGCTCCCGCCGCAACAGATACTTCAGCGTTCTTGAGGTATGGGGTGGGCGGTTTGTGGGGCATGGGGTTGTTCTGTTTGTTGATCGTACATTTTCTCACTGACAATAGACTGGTATATGCACACCGGGTTGGAACTCGCACCCTCACAGTAGCGGACAGAGCCCAGCATGACAGAGATCCCCAGTAGGGAGCGCATGTCCCCGGGTACGCTTCGCATTATTAGCTGGAATGTGAGGGGGGCCCTTGATAAGATCAAACGAGGGGCCATACTCTGACAGGCCAAGCTGGCTGGGGCAGATATCCTCATGATACAGGAGACAAATCTACTGGGGACAAGAGTCCCCTGCCTACAGCAGTTTGGGTTCCAGCAGATATTCCATTCAGGCTTTGTGAGAGGGTCACGTGGGGTGGCCATCTTGATTCACCGCAGAGTCCCCTACACACACTTAAAACACTGGACCGACAGTCAGGGGCACTATGTATTCTTGCAGGGCAAGGTGGGGGAAGAGTCCCTGATACTGGGAAGCGTATACGCCCCTCCTCCGTTGCAGTGGAACCTAGTGGAGCGTCTCATGACTGTTTGGAGGGATATGCCCGACGGTATAGCGGTGGTTGCTGGGGACTGGAATGATGTGATGAATACGGCCACGGACCGTTGGAGGGAACGGGGGGCTCCAGGGAGTGGTGGCAATACGAAGTTATATTCCTTAGTGACGGGGCTGGACTGGGTGGATGCATGGCTCCATTTACATTGGGATAGCCGGGAATACACGTATCTCTCGGCGGTGCACGACTCATATTCTAGGCTTGATTATCTTTTTGTCCCGCGAGTGCATGTGAGCAGGGTGGAGCAGGTTGAGATCCTCCCAAGGGGTTTATTGGACCATTCCCCAGTGGCCCTCACCCTACTGATGGGGCGGGGGAGGCAGCCGTTTCGATGGCACCTGTCAGTGTGGCACCTACAAAATGACGATTACAGAGCACATATGTGTGACGCCATAGATGAGTATTTGAGGGTAAATGTGGCATCAGTCTCGGGGGCCGACTCGGTTTGGGAGGCTCTGAAGCCCACCCTGCGGGGAACAGACATCTCTTGTTGTGCGGCGGCTCGCAGAACACGTAGGGAGGCACTACTACAGGCAGAGGTGGGCATCGGAATAATATCTCAGTAAACAGATCCATGTCCCCTGTATTCCCTTCTTGTAAATACATCTGCCTTAACATCACTAGCAATGGCAAACCAATTTGCACTCTACACACCTTCTATCATCCACCAGGTGACAACCTCACCTTTACCGAACATTTTATCAATCAATCAATCAATCATATAATTTGTAAAGCGCACTACTTACCCGTAAGGGTTTCAAGGCGCTGGGGGGGGGGGGGGGTGCTGCTGCTACTGGTCGAAGAACCAGGTATTGAGTTGTGTCCTGAAAGTCAGCAGGTCTTTGGTTTGTCGTAGGTAGAGGGGGAGGGTGTTCCTGGTCTTGGCGGCACGGTGGGAGAAGGACCTGCCTCCGGAAGTGGTTCTACGGATGCGCGGGACCGTGGCCAGGGCGTGGTCGGCAGAGCAGAGTTTCCTGTTGGGTAGTGTGGCAGGAGAGTCGACTATTGAGATAGGCTGGTCCGGTCTTGTGGGGTGCCTTGTGTGCATGGATCAGGAGCTTGAAGGAGATTCTCCTGTCGACGGGGAGCCAGTGCAGGTTCCTCAGGTGGGGGGTGATGTGGTCGCGGCGCGGGACGTCGAGGATCAGGCGTGCAGAGGCGTTCTGGATTCTTTGCAGTCTGTTGATGAGCTTGGACGAGGCTCCGACATAGAGGGCGTTTCCGTAGTCGAGTCTGCTGCTGACTAGGGCCTGGATGACAGCTTTCCTCATGTTTGTCGGGATCCACCTGTGGTTCCATGTAGAAGTTGTACAGCGTTGCGCTGAGGGAAGATCCTTGTGGGACGCCGCAGATGATCTCGGAGGCCTCGGACCAGAACGGGGGGAGGCGGACTCTCTGAGTTCTGCCGGAGAGGAAGGAGGTGGTCCAGTCCAAGGTCTTCTTCCGGATCCCTGCGTCTCGGAGTCGTGTGCGTAGTGTGCGGTGGCATGGACCTACTTTCCACTAATGTCGGTCATCATAACACCCAAATATTTCTCGGAGACCTCAATCTCCATTGGAATGATCCCAATGAAGCAGTTGTCAATAGTCTCAAAAACTTCCTCGCTGATCTCGATCTCACCCAATTTTGCAACAGTTCTACACACGATAAAGGATCCATCCTTGATTTAGTCATCGCTAAAGTTGATTCCATCCAGCTAGACACGCTCCTTCCATGTGACTGGTCTGATCATCATATTATCACCTTCTTCATCAATGAAACTTAACCTGGGTCAACCCACAAGGCCTAAAGTATGGAAGAGGGATCTGAAAAACATTGACCCTAACACAATCACAACTTCCAACTACAACTTACTTCTTCCCCCGAAGAGATATGCGATTTCCATGATCTCGCCAACCACTACTCCAATTCCATGAACATGATACTAAACGAGGTAGCCCCCCTCCAACTAAAGAGAGTCTCCTCAAAAGATTCTAAGCCTTGGTACGATGGAAGACTCAATGAGGACAGAAGATCCCTAAGATTATCTGAACGCAGCTGGAGATCAGCTCCATCCGCTAATCACCTCAAGATACTAAGAAAGAAAAGAATCGCATACTATAGAAAGATCAAGCGTGCTAAAGCAGACTTCTTTAGCCACCAATTAGACCAGGCAAAAAATCGTCCCCAAAACCTTTTTGAGTTAATCAAAACTCAATCTAAGGATGCACCTCACCGACCTCAAGATAAATTAGGACCACGACCTAATGGTGATGAATTTGCTTCCTTCTTCACTCAGAAGACCGATACCATAAAAAAGGAGCTTCTCAACGATCTTATCACACACTCTGCCGCACATACAAACCCTTCATCTTCCCCTCTAAATTCCCCACATCGGATCTCTTCAAAGTTCGACCTAAAAAATAACGCATCGTGGTCATCCTTCACTACCTACAATGAGGAATCAATTATCAAAATGCTTACTACCTTAAATCCTGCCAATCACGTCGCTGACCCTCTTCCAGCAAACTTTGTAAAAGACTTCACCCCCCGCTGTTGCTGCCTCTCTGGACCAAGATCATAAATAACTCCTTACGCCAAGGTTGCATCCCTGACACCCTCAAGGCTGGGCAGGTATCTCCCATTCTAAAGAAACCTACGGCTGACACTGCAGACTTAAATAATTACCGTCCTATATCCAACATCCCTACCTTGGCCAAACTCCTAGAAAAATGTGTTCACCTCCAGCTGCTAAGACATATTGATCAGTTTAACCTACTCAACAAATACCAATCAGGTTTCTGTGTAGGTCGCAGCACTGAATCGGCCATGACCCACATAATTGAAGAAGCCCTACAAATCCTAGATCAAAACGGAGCATGCCTACTCATCTTGCTAGACCTAACCTCGGCTTTTGATACTGTCAAACACGATAACCTGATTGACCTTCTGAAACACAGAATGGGATTAGCCGGTTCAGTTCTAAGCTGGTTTACTTCGGTCCCCCAAGATAGATCACAACGATTCAAGGTCAAACACTCCCTGTCCAAACCCGTCCCAGTCACTTTAGGAGTCCCACAAGGATCTGCATTATCTCCGACACTGTTCAATCTTTTCATGGAACCCCTCACTGAAATTCTCTACTCGTCTAACGTGCAATATCACATGTACGCTGACAACACACAACTATATCTCAAGATCCATACCCTTGAAGACATCAAATCGCTCAACACCACTCTTGGTTAAACTCAAACATGGCTGGCAGAAAATCATCTAAAACTGAATGCCCTTAAAACTGAATTCCTCCTCATCGCTCCCCCCACCCAAGTACCCATATTGCAAGACTGGATCAAACACCTTAATGCACTCAACTGTCAAGCTCTTATTCAGCAAAATCGTTGGGAATATCCATGGACAGAAACCTCAATATGCAAAAACACATCAGCAACGCAACAAAGGGAGCAAACTTTCAGATAAATACTTTGAGAAAATTGAAACCTTTCCTTCCGGAAAAGGACTTCAAGCTGGCAGTACAAGCTCTAGTCATCCCAAGAGAGGATTACGGAAGTGTTGCTCTCTGTGGCCTACCGAGAGCTGCAACGGCCCCTCTGAGAGCCTCAATCAACACCGCAGCGAGACTTATCACTGGCTCCAAAAGAAGCTCCCATATTTCCCTGACCTAAAATCCCTTAATTGGCTACCCTTTGAAGCCAGAATTCATCTGAAAATAGCTTGTATGACTCATAAAGCCATTCATCACAATACACCCAGCTATCTGGCACAGAAACAGGTGCCCTCTTGTGGTGTCAGATCCTCAAGAAGTTCTATCAACCTTCTACTGAAACCGCAAAGATTCAACAAGAAGAAAACATACAACGAACATTTTCAGGGATGGCGCCCAGAATTTGGAATGCTCTACCCCCAGAAAACCAGACTTACTCCCTCTACTGCATCTTTCAAAAAAGAAGTGAAAGCGCTTCTCATGGCTAAACTCACTTGAGCAGGGACTACTGTTATTCTGTGACCCATTGTATCCTCTACTCGGAACTTTACAATGTCCACTGCCCAGCCAGATACCCTAGATATTTATCTATATTATGCTTGAAACTCATTGAACGTTTTTGTTATGTATCATATACCGTGTGTCGACGATAGAATGATTCTACTAGCACTGTCTATCCGTGATCTCTATGCTATTTACCTTGTTTCTATGTAACTAAGACTCTTATCCTGTAAAGCGCTCTGATACCCGCAAGAGTCTGGTTCGCGTTGTATAAAACTCTCAAAATAAAAAAATTAAAAAAAATAAAAATGGTGGATCTTGAACGGCAGGGTCGAGAGGCTGGTGGTGGCCAGGCCAGGCAACAATTGCTGTTTGCCCAACAAAACTATGCTGCATTCTTGCTGGACGATGCCCGGAAAGCCTGGCTAGCGACGCACAGCAAAGTGTACCAATGGGGAGACAAATCTAGCAAGATGCTCCACCGACTCTGCCAGGGGACCTATCACTCCCAGGACCTTCCAGGCATATTGGGCTCGGTTGGTGGGCCGCTTACTGACCCACGGGTCCCGGCAGAGAGTTTTGCTACGTACCATGCAGATTTATATGCCCCTATGGAATGCGTGTCCGTGTATACGATTGACAGGTTTTTGGCCGACCTTCCGCCCAGGGCCCTATTGGATGCGGTGAGGGAGGATCTGGAGCTCCCGCTGATGGATGAGGAGCTGGGAGCCGCACTGGGGGAACTTAAATCCGGGAAAGCCCCGGGGCCCAATGGGTTTCCTTGTGAATTTTGTAAACGACAGTTGGGACTTCATTATCGCACGGTGGTAGAGGAGACGCGGGACTGTGGCTTTCTCCCCCCGGACTGGAGGTATGCGGAGGTGGTGGTATTCCACAAGCCGGGTAGGCCACCGGATCAACACGCATCATATAGACCCATATCTCTTTTAAATGTGGAGGCCAAAATCTTGGCCAAGGCCCTGGCGAATCGCCTACTGCCACATGTTGCCGCCTTGGTCCACCCTGATCAGGCTGGTTTCATGTCTCAAAGGGCGACTAGACACAATATTCGGCGGGCACATGTGGCCGTGGCAGCCATTCAGCGTCTGGAAACACCGGCGGCTTTGTTATTAGCAAACATGGATAGGGCATTTGATTCCCTTAGCTGGGTATATCTCTTCGCCCTACTTCATAGGCTGAACTTCGGTCCCCGTTTCATCTCCTATTTGGCCCTTCTTTATACAGATCTTACAGCATCAGTGCGAGTGGCTGGCGCTGCCTCATCCAAGTTCTCAATTGGCCGGGGAACTAGACAGGGCTGCCCCTATTGCCCTATTTATTTGCTCTTGCAATGGAGCCGTTGGCTGCCTGGGTACGGATGGATGCGCAGGTGCAGGGACTCGAATGAGCTCAGGGATTGTCGGATAGGATCGCACTCTACGCGGATGATGTCCTCTTTTTCCTCACGGATGTGGATCGAACGGGCCCTCGGCTCCTGCGCATCATGCAGATCTTTGGGGAGACATCGGGATTGTACATGAACCCCTGTAAATCAACGCTGCGGAGGCTCGGGGGGCGGGAAGAATTGGGCGCCTGGGCATCGTCGATTCAATTGGTGGTGGGAGGATTGCAATATCTAGGGCTTTTTATAACGGACGTGCCCGGGGTGTCGTGGGAGCGTAACCTGGTACCAGTGTGGGAACGCGTACGTGCTGACATTAAGATTTGGTCCCGCATGCCCCTGACTATCTATGGCAGATCGGCAATCTTTACGATGGTGGCACTTCCCCGGCTTCTTTATCAGTTGCAAAGCCATGCATTTTCAATCCCCTCGATGGTTCCGGCAGGTAGGCACGGTCCTTAGACAGTTTCTTGTGGGAAGGGGGCAAAGTGCGTGTGGCCCTGCGTACGTGCTTCTTATCTACATATTGTGGGGGGCTAGCATCGTCAGACATTCTGTCTTATTATCAAGCATCCCATCTGCTTGTATTGAACAAATGGTGGTATGGCGATAGGGAGGATCCGGCTTATGCAGTGGAGCGGCGGCTCATGGGGGACCATTCTCTGCATAGGATTTTATATTCGGCACCGCTGTGGGGATTGTTGCCACCAGCTACGAAGCTCGTGTTCCAGGTCTTGAGACAGGCCTTACGCTGGATGGGGTGGTGGAACAGGCTAACGCGGGAGACTCCCCTCTGGGATCATGGGCGCTTTCCGCAATTGGTGGCACTGCGGGGGTTCCGGGGCTGGGATCATATAGGGATATCGGTATTGGGGGACGTTCTGAAAGGTCCGGTCTTGAAGTCTTTCCAGGATTTCCAGACGGAATATAGTATGCCAAAATTTCAGTTCTTCAAATATCTTCAGTTCCGACATGCCCTGTCTCCCAGCCTGGAAGGCTTGGAGTCCGTGGCGGAGTTTAGTCCCCTGGAGGCCAAAGTTTTTATGGGCGAGTTCCAGGATCGTAAGATCTCCACAATATACCGGACCCTAGTTATCCATTGCTCCCCCACGTTGCAGAAACTTCGGCCGGATTGGGAGGGGGATGTGGTTCCCTTGGAGGAGGAGGACTGGGTGGAGGCCCTGGCCTCTCCGCGTAGGGCGGCTATAGCGGTGCGGCTGCGCCTGGTCCAGTTTAAATACCTTCATAGGGCCAACTTTACATGGAAGCATCTGTGGAAGGCAGGGCTGATTGCCTCACCGGAGTGCCTTGGATGTAATCGGGAGGAGGGTACGCTAGTGCATACAGTTTGGCAATGTTTCTCCCTAGATAGTTTTTGGAGGGGGGTTTACACTTGTTTATCGGAAGTTCTGGGATGGGACCTCCCCCGCTCACCGAAGCTTGCCTTATTACACGTGATGGAGGGAATAGGCAGCAACATATATAAATGCCATCTATTATTATTGGGCCTTACTTTAGCGAAACGGGAAATAGGCAGGGCATGGAACGCACCTAGGCCTCCTACAGTGGCAGCATGGAAGAATGGTTTGGATTTCTGCATGGGCCTGGAAAAGCCCATTTTTGTCGCCATTTTAAAATTTGGAAAAGGTGGGTGGATTACCGGGGACTATTCCTGGAGCCGATTCCAGCTGCGCAGGACACACACACGTAGAGCTCAAGATTGCACGGGGAAGATTCGGGGAATGTGATGGGGTGAGGAACTCCGGTTGATAGCATTACTGCAGTATTCAAATGGTTTTGTCAGACAGTGGGTGTATGGTGTGATCGGGGGGGTGGAGTTGGGAGGGGGGGAGTTTGATTTTATTGTATTTCCCTCCAGGTTCCTTTCCTGGGGCATTACTATTGAAAATATCAAGTACAACATTGTATGCTTTGATTGTGCAGATGCTCCTGGGTTACAGAGCCCTGCTGTTTATGTGCAATTTGACAAATAAAAATTTGTTAAAGAAACCAAAAAAAAACACCTAAATAAAGACCAGAAATAGTGTCTCAGAACCAGCATATTGAATCCTATTATGCCTCTTATATCCTAATTCGGTTAGAGACCCTAGTCACTTGTAAATAAGATCCTATCTCACCTTGTCTAAAGATCAATACGAAATGCAGATTTGAACAACAGCTAGCCTCTTATATCCTAATTCGGTTAGAGGCCCTAGTCACTTGTAAATAAGATCCTATCTCACCTTGTATAAAGATCAATACGAAATGCAGATTTGAACAACAGCTAGCCTCACTGTCCTCTTTTAGTCATGGAATCTAAAACGAGGAGATATTGTACTGTTTATAATGCAACTCCCAAAAGGTCTATTCTTGCCAGAATGATACAAATATCAACATGCCTCCAGCACCAATAGGGTATAACCTCCAATGTTGGTATAATGCTGCCTACATAGGCCTGAATGATATATCACAGAGTTCCTATATGCCCTTCATTAGATAGGGTCTGCAGGAAATAATAAAAACAGAATGCAGTTAGTTAGGGGGTACCCTTCACTTTATAGAGCCTAAGCAAAAAATATCTTACATATGTTCAGGACAGAACTCCAATATTAGGGGGGATAGTCCTATCTAGCCATACTAATCTAGACATGCTCCTATACACCCCCACAAAAGAAACTTCCAGTTACTCTTAAATGGCCACTCTATAGTGCAATAAGATACATTTTTACTCAAAGAAGGATTTACAAGGGACACCCTACCCACATATTAAGCAGAGAGATATAATATCAGAATTCTAACCACAATTATAAATCTAGCTCATTTTGTTTACGTAAAAGTTATTTTAGAACAAGTATTATCTCTACTCTGGGCACCAATAATCTATTGCTCTGTAAGTGCCTCAATCAATACCTTAAATTCTTAAGTATGGTGGCGTCACTCTGCATCCGTCCACTGTTGTTTCTCAATAAACACCGAGTGTAACCTGCCATTTTATACAGCCTACCTTGTTGAAACTAGGTCAAGAGGAAGGCCAACCAATAATTCGACCACACCCCCAAGGAGAAAATATATCTAACGCGAGCAAGACCGCAAAAGTAGTTCTGCCATCTTGGAATGGTCAAAAGTGCTATCTGCTCGGTTCAGGGAACTTAGTGTAAGTTTGCACTTACAAGTGTCCTTTACAAAAAATATGTATTATAATCAGCAGCTTTTGTATTTTCATGCAAAACCTTTACTGCCTACATTGTTGAATCAGGAGGCAGGTCAACCATTAAACCGCTAACGCGAAGAAAGGCCGCGAAAGTAGTTCGGCCATCTTGGAATGGTCAGAACAACACCAAGAATGGTCTGCTAAGTAGCAAAGCATTGTTCTTTAGAAAGTAGGAAGGATGGAGGCAGTTTGGGCATATTCAGCTGAGTTCAGAAGAAGAGAAACAGGGCTGCAACTTCCCCAATTTTCTATGTAAAATATGTAAAATATTGCATTTAGTAAAATACAAACATGTATGTACACACACATACACAAACACCAGACTTTGAAAGCACAACCTAAATGTCAACAACTATAATTACATGTCAATATCATTGCAAAGTGTCTCGTTAAAGACTTCTTTTATTTTAAATTCTAGTTTTCAGACCTCCAACTCCTAAAGGCCTCTTTTCCAGGCCGGCTCCAATGTACCCAATCAGCCTTGTGTCAAAATGACTCTGCCCCTTCCAAAATTGTTCGTGACAATGTGGCCTTTTTTCTACGAGAAGGTCAAGCATGACCATTTTTGCAAGGGCCAATATGCCAGCCACTAAAAGTGGTAAAGTGGACCAAAAGCTTGCTTGTGATTTGAGGTTTGCAATAGTTTTAAGGAGGCTACCACCCAACACAACCTTCGCATCACGGTAAATCTGGATTCCCAAATAGCGAAAGGTCTGAGGTGTAACCTGGATGTCCATTCATCCAGATGACAAAGACGGACGATCAAACGTGTTTTAGAATGAAAATGCATAGGATGTATGAGCATTAACCCATAGGCCAGATAATGCTGCAAATGCTTTAAACTATTTAGCCACGCCAGCCAGGTTCCTCCAAATATCTTTAACATAAGCATACAATGATATTGCATGGGTTGCGGGACCGATTGCGATACCCCAGTCATGGGCATCTTGTCTGATTCGTTGAGCTAAAGGTTCTAATGCTGGAACAAAAAGTAGCTACGATTACGGGCAGCTTTGCATTGTGCCATGGTGCATCAAGTATGGATCCAAAATATATTGACTTGTGCATGCTCGTGTGGTAGGGACTGTGTATAATAGTTGCACCCAGTGGATATAGGTGGGAGGGATGCCAGATTGTCTAAGGGAAGCTATCATTAAATCCCAGCTTAAAGTGTCGAAGGTCTGCCTTCAGTCCAGAGAGAGGCAGCCTGTCCAGCAAAATCGCTCTTGTGCAGTGTCCATGACCTTGTGTAATCTACGGATGTTAAGCGGGGTGTTGCGATTTGTGATGAAACCGCATTGATCAGTATGAAGAAGCTTTGCAAGTATGGGTATTAGATGGCGGACCAGTACCTTACTCAGTATTTTGTATTCAGTATCTAGTATGGAAAGGGGCCTATAAGAGGTCATGTCTGAAGGTTGTTTGTTTGGTTTTAATAAAGAAGTGACCAGTGCTTGTGCCATCATAGGGGGCAGTCTACTCTCCTTCAAAAAAGATTTAAAAAGGTGTTCCAATTGGGGGACAACTGTATAGCAAATGCACCAACTCTGTAGGGAGGCCATCAGATCCAGGAGTTTTATTCCTAGCTAGTTGCTCCTCTGATTTCATTTGCCGAGATAGGGGCTCTCAGCAGATCATGTTCCACCTCTAGTACTGTGGAAATGACCAAACATCTAAAAAGCTCTGGATGGGTCGGGTTCAAAAAGTGGAGGGGCTGCATATAGGGTTGAGTAAAAATCACTGAATGGCCTAATAACTTCTAGTGGGAAAGTAACTTGGGTATTCTGCAATGTAGTTATCATGAGTATCGGAGTGGGTGAAGGTGATGGTTTAATCAGTCGGGCTAGCAAGGCACCTGACTTGTCCACTTCTATATGGGTTTTTGTATGTTAGCTCTGTAGTCAATAACTCAGAAGCGTTTTAACAGTTCTGCATATCTTATTCTGGCTTCTTGCAGTGTAGGTGCATGCGCCTCATCATCTGCTATGCCTTTTCTAGGGGACCCAGGCTCTCCTCCACTCCGTTAAGCCTACTAATGACCATTTGTCGGGCTCCGACCACTGTGCCTATAGATGTCCCTCATATAACCAGTTTAAACGCATCCCATTCTGTTAAAATAGAGGATGTGGTATTGGCAATATCAGAAAAGAAGTCATCTATTGTAGTGACCAGCATGCGTGAGAAGGCTCTGTCTTCCAACAGCTGGGACTGATCTGAGAGAGATTTGCCCAAGTAGGCCACGTGGGTTTCTGTCTACTGGAGGTCAGCCACAAATAGGGTTCTGTCTAGTCGCGTGTGGAGAAGATGAAAAGGGGAGTAAAATGAAAACTTGCGCATACCCACATTGCAGATACGCCAAGCATTTGCAAGGGAACATCCCTCCACCCACTGTTGCAGACCCTTGGCCTGTCACACCAAACCAGCATTTGGCAGGGGGGATGGGATCTGTCCAAGACCATATCCAATACAGTACCCCCTAGAAACTAGGGGGAATGTACCCAGTCGATTAGAATTGTGGATAGATGCGCTAGAATGACATCCTGCTCAGAGTTAGGAGCATATATACTGCCAAGCATGATAGACATGTCTTCCAGCATACCACAGAGCAAAACATACCCCCACGCATCAATCCTGTCTCCACCACTATGAAGGGGATCCCTGCTATAATCCACAGTGCTGCTCAACAATGAAATGCAGAGTAGGTGGGGAGAAATAATTGACCCCGCAATATTTTATGGTTTCTGAAGGCCTCACTGGCTATAAGGTGTGTTTCTTGTAGGCACACCACATGTGCATGCCGGAGGTGAAACTGGGACAGAATCCTATATCGTTTGGGTAGAGATCCTATGCCCTTGACATTCTAAGTGATCATTATTAGAAATAGGGGTCTCTAGTTGGCAGGTTGTTACCCTGTCCAAGTAGGAACCCTTTTCCTAGTCAGGATAAGGGAATTACACTTCTGAAATAACCCCTGCTCACCCCCTTGGTAGCTTGGTACGAGCAGTCAGGCTTATCTCAGAGTCAGTGTGTAAAGCATTTGCACATAACAAACAGTAACACAGTGAAGTCATTAGAAAAGGACACCACACCAGTTTTATAAAAAATAGCCAATATTTATCTGTGTAAAACAAGACCAAAACGATAAGAATCCAACAGACAGTTATTCAAAAATACTCATAAAGCAAAAATAGACTTTAAAAGCCATTCCTTGAAGTCAATAGCTCTGTCTGAGGCTATCACAGCATAGTGAACAAACAAATCCAACAGTTCTGGCTGACCATGGTGTCACAGGCCAGCTACGGTATCGCGTAGACCCAAACAGTACCTTTAGAAATGTAGGGCGTCAGGGACCTTGCGGTGATCCCTGAAGAGCCATCGTCAGCAGACTTTGGTTCCAGAGGTTGGTGCAAGAGTCGTCAGGCCCTTGAAGTCACACTCGTTGTAGATCGATCTTTGTGCGGTTAAAGGTGGGAGCGCCGGCGGGCATCGGGGCTACGGTGCGAAGTGCAGTGGTGCAGCGTGTGGTGCCCTCAAGTCACGTTGCATGTAGCAGCTTGGTGACCGAATCCAGCGGTGTTGGTGAGACCATACCAAACTCCACTTTTCTATTACCTTACCCTGTCAATCTGCATGTGTAAAAGTGTTACAAAGCAGCTTCCATGCTAACCTATGGGAGAGATAGCCTTTCAAAAGTGGAAATGCACAGTATTTCACAATCATGACGTAATAAACACCAGTACATGTCCTACATTTCCCTCACACTGTACCCTGCCCACAGGGGTACCCTGGGCCTACCTTAGGGGTGTCTTATATGTGAGAAAATGGAAGGTTAGGGCCTGGCAAGTGGATGCCATTGCCAAGTCAACATGGCAGTAGAAACTGCCCGTAGACACAGCAGTGGCAGGTCTGAAAACCCTTTGAAAGGTTGCTGGTGTGGGTGGCACAATCAGGGCTGCAGGCCCACTAGCAGCATTTGGTTTACATGCTCTGGGCACATACTGTGCACTGTACTAGGGAATTAAGAGTAAATCAAATAAATCAATCATCGAAACACCAATCCATAAACACAATTTACAGTAGGAGCACTTGCACTTTATTATTGATCAGCAGCATTAAAGTGTGCAGAAACACTAAACTAGCAACAGCAAAATCCAGAGTACCACAAAAGCCAGGTCAGAAGCAAAAAAACAGGGGAAGCACGCCAAAAGATGCCAGATCTAACAATCATGTTATCTTCATGCAGGACTGACATGTTTATGGCAGGGGCATAGGCTTGCATAGACAAATCTAGGCTGAGAATGAGCAGTGATGGTAACAGAAGTGAGGTGTGACAATTCTGGATACCCATAATCAAGAACAAAAACATTAAACAGTCTCAATGCAAGGTCCAGCGATGGAAATTAGTTCGACCAGAACTGTGAAAGAAAGCAAGAAGTAATATAACAATTTGTGCATTCGCCCTTGGGCTACATGGCATCCAGCCTCTGATCTTCCGTTAGGGGCAGTGCTAGAGATGGGAGCTGAACTCTTCCCAGGCACAGCAACTGAGCACTACAAGCCTCCAGAATCCTCATATAAAAGGCCTATGACTGATACCCAACGTACTAAACAATGACTAATTGCATAACATTTGAAATAGAAAATGTCAGGAGAGACACGAGCGGTTCATATTATTCAACTTAAAGATTTGCCACTACTCTTTAAAGATCAGACAATACTCATATAAGGTGAAGAAGGGTTCCAACTGATGGAGAACCCGTATATCGGACAGTAACCTAGAGACAGTGAAATGAAATAACAGGCATATAATAGAGCATGCAGTGGTCTGTTGTGTTCCCTCTAGGGGGAGCGTTGAGATCCCAAGAGTATCTGATGCAGAGTCCTTAGGGGGATAGGCACTCTCATCCATAGAGTGTAGACAAGAAGGTGTTCAGAAAAAGCAGCACTAACACAGAACCTCAGCCCAGTAAATCGTGAGTCATCTGTGGGGTAATCGTGGGGATAAGTGCTGAGCTGCCCCCCCGACTCGGAGTCTGTAAAACTGTTTTGGAATGTAGTGGAACTGATTACAGGTCAACTGGGACGGAGGGAAGATGCCGAAAGGAGTTTGGCTCATTGTCCCTCATGGACCTGCTAGGGTGATGGGGCTGAGCTCCGTTCCTAGATATGGGGTGGTCGCCGGTGCCAACTTCGGGGTGGGCACTGTGCAGCTGACACTGTGGACTGCGTGGTCTTGGGTCTCCTGGAGTCACGGAAGTGGTGCTCCATCCATTCCCATGTGTCCTCCGGAAGCTAAAAAAAAATAGGCTGTCTGTTCATGGAATACTTTGAGCATGGCCGGGATTAGGAGGGGGTAAGTGAGGCCAATCGTGCGGAGTTGGCATTAAACCGCTTGGTAGGAGGCTCTTTCGCATTGCACTGCCAGCATGTAGTCATGAAAAATGCAGATCCGTGCATTGCCCATTAAAATGGGAGCCTTTTCGCTGGTGTTACAAAGGATTATATCCCCATCTTTGTAATTCAGTACATGGGCCACAATTGGTTGTGGTGGTGTTCTCGAAGTAGACTTGCTCGCTAGAACTCGGTTTGCCCTCTTCACCGTACACAGATCGGATAAAGCCTCAGGTGCTACCCTAGTGTGGAGCCAATCCTCTTTGTATTGTGTTGCGTTTGATCCTTCTGTTCCCTCCGGCATGCAATAATTCTAATGTTATTGTGGTGTGCCTGCCCCTCTGCATTTTCAGCACGTTCCTGCAGCTCCGCCACTTTTTGCTGGAGGATCGTCATTGAGGAAGTCTGTTCCTTCTGCCATGGTGTCACCGCAGAGATGGTGACTTCAGTCTATCATTCAATTTGTTATGATCATCTATGAGGAGCGAGAGATCCATGGTAAGTGTAACAAGTAGCTGCTCGAAGGCTATTCTGGACTCTTTGATTTCTTGCTAAATAAGATCTAATTTGTTCACCTGGGGGTTCGCTAGTGTTGGCGTGATACAGTCTTCAGGGGTCATCAAGGAGGACCCTTCAGGCGGGGGTTGGGAGAGCCTGTGGGTGTGCTTGCAGTTCCATTGTTTTGGCTTTGGTGCGGTCCATCTCAACTGGCTGGGCCGAAAAGATTCTCAATCTCTTGTGCAGGAAGGAGTCAAGGGGGGTGGAGGGGAAGACCCATCAGAATGCATGTTAAGCCAAAGAGAAATTTCCAGGCCATCGCCTCTATACACTTTTTTTTTTATATCAGCTCTGGCAGGGCTGGGCCATGTGGAAGCATTAGGCCTGGGAAGGTCAACAAATGCCAGCTTTTTATTGCAAGCATAAGCATGGGCCAGTGGCGAATTGTAGTCTAATGTACATTACAGCATATCTTAGGGTGCCGAAGGGGTGGTGAACCAAGAGAATCATACTGATTGAACGTGCCAATGCAGGAGTGTACTGAACTGTGGGTTTTTCCTTAGACTGCAAGTAAGCCACAAGTTATGGAGATGTTGTTGGCTGCTGCAATATATTAAGGCCTGGTCTTTATCCAGTTACGGCAGCCACTGACGCGCTGTTACCAGCGCTGACCCCAGGACTAACACCTTCTCTTCTCAGAGGCCAGAACGCAGTGATATCATGTTAAAGGATGTTATATTATATTGGGCCTGAGGGTTGCGTATGGGTGTCCTCACTGCCGGCCAGTTCTGTGAAACTCAGAGTCCCAGTGAGGGCGAGTGGGCCCGTGTGCCCAGGGCCGTCATACAGGGGGCCCTGGATCTCTGTAGTAAGGTCAAGGGCTGCAATCAGTTCAGGGCAGGCACTGGGGAGGCACGTGGGAAGACTGTTGTAAACTCCCAGGTAAAGCAGTGCATCCTCCTTGCCCAAAGCCGCAAGAACCAGATCTCATCATCGCTTCTGCATACCAAGCATGGGGGGGATCCAGGCAGACCCGGCAGGAGTCCTCGGTGCACAATGATAGGGTGTCCAGCCACCCGCAGCTCTCACCACTTTCCCCCCGCTGCGCTCTCCTCTCCTCAATAGTCGGCCAAGGCAGGCATGAGCAGGCTGCTCCCAGCCAGAGAAGCAGTCAGTCTGTGGGGCCCCATCACGGCCCAGCCAGTCCCCAGGGACTGCTCTATCAGCTGGCTCCCATGTGCACCAGGCCCCACCCAGCCCAGGCTGATTCATATCACACCTCTCCACTGTCAGGGTCACCAGGTATATTGCTGTGCAGTGGGCACTGCCAGGCCACTCCAAGCCACAAGCCGGGAGCTCAGGAGAAGTCAGACAGCCCAGCCGCCCATTTTTGTTGTAGCAGTGGCAGCACTTCCCAGTGGTCTCGGCAAGCAGGCAACACCGGCACGCTCACAGGGCCCACCTCAGCACAGCTTCAAAACCAGGGTGTGTAGGCATTTAATAGATAGCTGGGGGCCATTAGAAGTGTTGAGGATCAGGTACCCTGATGCTTCTTCTAAATGAATAGTGCAGCGAGATACTGCGGCAGGGCCTGAGAGCACCGCAGTTATGCTGCAGCCATCTTCAGCAGTTACCCACGCCCCTCAACTAAGGGTCTAATTTAGAGCTAGGCGGAATAGGAACAACACTATAACTCTGCGGTGCCTCTGGGTGGCTAAACTTGATGTTGCCCCACTCTGTTTAGAGTTGGCGGAAGGGCCATGTTAATACACTGGTGGAGCCTCTGCTGGCTGTGGGAGTGTAAACCTCTGACCTGGTGGCCCATCTGCCAAGGTGTTGCCAAGTGGTCATCCTATCCTATTGAGGGCGGACTACCATCACTCATATTCCCTGCCCAAGGCATGGCGGATACAGACAGGGAATATGAAGAAAGCCCCCCACATGCAGGGAGAGAGAACATGACACCATGAGGTACCAGAAGCTTGAAAAAATATAAACTAAGCCTACTCCATATTTCAATTGCTTTTGGGTGACCGCAGTGATTCAAGTGGGTGGGATCTATTGGGAACAATGTTCCCAATCTCTCTCAATTTTACGAAAGCATTTCACCTATTTTTTGTAAAAAAAGAAAAACAACCATATCAGAAACAGATAATGCCAAGCCTTCAAATGCCTTTTGCGGAAAGGGTAAGAGTACTCTTGTTCTGCGACTCAAAGCAAGAAGCAGACAGAGAACGAACAAACAAGCCTTCTCCTCAGGGCGACTGCTAAATGTGTGCAGTTGGTTAACCAGCAAATCCAAAGGCTGCTTGGGAACCAGAATATGATTTTAATCACTTGAGTCTTCATGGTGGCAAAGGTTTAATCTTTTAGTGAGGTACTGCAAGGGTGTTTCAGCTGATTTTTGGTGTGTGACCTTCTAATGGGAACTTATAAAGAAAACGCTTGTACTAAGTACAGCCTAACTGTATATTACTAAAAAAATATGGCGCACATGCATCAAGCATTTTACCGGTCACAAACGGGCATATATGCAGAATCGTCTCGTTTGCGACTGGACAAAAAGCTTTTCCGATGCATGTACCTTTTTGCATTCGCAATATAGGTAATCGCAATTTTTTGCAAATGCATTTAGGGAATCGCAATTTGTGAATCCCTTTTTGAGATGCATGTAGCATTTCCTAAATGTGACGGTGCATTTAGGAAAAGTTAATTACCATCAACTTCAAGTTGATGGTAATTTGTGCATGCATTGAAAAATGCACAAAAAATGCATTTTTCAATGCGCTATGTAGCTACACATGTGCATACTTACCTTTTTTGGGAGTGCCTCTGGGGGGCCTTAGGTCCCCAGGCACCCTTTGATTTGCTTTCGCAAATTGCGATTACCAATTTGGTAATTACAAATGGGTAAAAAAAGAGAAACAACAATTCACATGCTCTTTACTCTCTATTCTCATATATGTGCATTAGTCTGATTAGTAAGTCTTTATGTACATACCAGAGTCTTTCTGACTCCTTAACAGTCTTGCAAATCCAAGTTTGACAATACCTCCTTGCATACTTGTATCTATTCTAGATGTACCTCAATGGTTAGAAAGGTTTGGGTCTATAAATGCACAATAATGATTAAATTTATCAACAAGCAACTGTGATTAGCTTCATCAGCATATGATGATGCTTTGGTTTCTTTTCATACAACTATGATTAAAAATCTGTTAAGTTCATGTAAGTCTTTAGAAAAATGAGGGTTGTAGTGTCTTGTGAGGTAGAGATGATGGGGCCTTTTTGGATCATGACGGACTCCTTAGAATAGTGACGGAAGTGCGTGCGTGATGAAATTCATGATGTAGAATGTTCAGTTAAGAGATACATGATGAGGAATAAAGACATGTAATACTAAGCTCCATGTGCAGCGTGATAATTTGCATGTACCTGGGCTGGGGAGGATGCTACAACTGGTGACAACAAGATAGGGGGTTATATAAACCGTGACCCGAAGAACCATGAGTGCTCTCCCGGAGAGTTTGCCGTGGTCCAGGAAACTGCTTGTGGGTGCCAAGAGTGTCTCAGTTGAAGTGAAAATTAACAGTTGGCGTATGTGGAGTCACAGTGCCACTCCAGCCAGTGCTAGGCCTGTGAAGAAAGTGAAGATCTTACAGAAAGTTTATTTCTCGTTAGCTAGAAATTTGCTGGCAAAGTTGAGACAAGCGGTACTGTGGCACATCGCGACACACAGCCGTCAGTCATTGAGTACAGCAACGCTCATGCCAGCGACAACCAGGTACAGAGGAGTGCTAAAGGCCATGATTGCTAAATACAAGGAAGTGCTAAAATCAGAGACATTTCTAACATCAAGAAACGCTAAAAGTAGTGACAACCAGATACGGAAAGCACAGCGACAGCCAGAGAAGAGTTAGCAGAAGCAGGTCAACGCAGATAAATATTAGGAGTGGAAATAACCAGGCATAGACAATACGATCATGCTTACCTGGACCTGAGTAAAGACAGTCATCCGGCCTCAACACCAGGTGCTACTGATCCAGCGGCGTACCAACAACAGATACTCTACTACCATATACACACCTGGGCCCATAAACACACATAGTTTAAGTAAACCAGTGGACTGGTTTATAAGTTTCTTCACAATGTTTAGGATTAGTCTACATTTCTTAACTAACCATCCACAGATCAAAAAGTTCTTTCCAATGGTCGATGGACCATTAGTTGAACTAATTGATGGTGATAGTGAACATAACTCTAACTTTGCTCTACTTTGAAGTAAATAACCACAGACTCGGGCATATTTTAAGTCTTTATCTAAATTAAATGCAAGTGAACCACTTCAAAAACACAGTACAGGCACCCTCATTCATAGGTGAGAAAATTCAATTAATTAGACATCAAACGAATACTTCAGATTCATGCAATGATTTATGCTTAGAAAGGGAGAGGACAGAAAGAAAAGAACATCTGCAAATACACTAAATTATATTTACCAAGAATGATGTGAAGACCAACCTCCTGGCCAAAGGGCTGGTAAGAGTCCCCCGGGATAGTTCAGGAGACAAAGACTTTAGGACAGGATTCAGGACAGGTAGTTGACCTCTCTAGAACCGACGATTGCGCTGCACCCCTCTCTGACACTCTCTTCCTCCTCGAGATTCTTCCGCAATCTTCTGATCTAACCCAATTAAATTAGGATAGAAAGTTCTGCTTCAGGCTCTGTATTCGATTCTTCATCAGCATCTCACAGCATCTCTCCCAGCATCAGCGTCACCCGCTACACCGACAGCATCCCGAGCTCTGCAGCATTCAGCAAATCTTCATCTGACTAACTAACCAAAGCTATCTCAATTATACCTTTCGTTCATCATAGACCACCCACTAAAGTTTCAATATCATAAAAATACGAAATCTAATTGGTCAAGAAAGGGAAGAAGATAATTGCATCATGCTTACATGTCACTTTATTCAGTCAGTCTATTGTTCGCAAACCCATCCCCTTAATTTTTATTCATAACTTTTATTTCCCACCCGCATTCACATTTCATCTGCAACATTTGTTAAAAATCTAACATGTAGGTCCATTCCATTGAACTTTTCACCGTCCGTTCTCAGGCTGGGACACTTTGCGTCCTTGACTTTTATTCAAACTCTGTGTCACCCTTCCGAGTTCACTTTCAGTAGCCATGCGCAGTCATCACATGGTTCAGCTTACTTCAGTTATACATGAGAGGCCCAAATGTGCACCATTGCTAAAGTCAGAAAGACAAATGTTACTTTAAAAAATAAATGGTTTCACTGTATACCATCCATCTCTACTCTATTCCCCTTTACTTATTTATTCTTTCCCCGCATTAGCATTAGTAAACTAGCTCGTTTTCCCTTCAGCTAAGCAGGTGCCATGCACGCAAGTCTTTAAGACTCCATTTTAGTGCCTCCTGCTCATGCGCAAGAATTTCCCTCCAAGCATAAGCTTGTCATACTGCGTAGATGCAGTTGACACATGTACAGTAAAGATTTCCCCGTTAAATGCTGTTTTCGTCCTTCGTTTGTGTTATTAGTGTTAGCAAACACATAGGCAAGCTTCACTAACCCACATATTTATGTGGTGGGTATTAATTATTCACAAAACTTAATTAATAACAATGTTAGTGAGCGGATTGCTTACGAGCTTACGAGCAAGTCTCTTTTCCACGAGTCCTTGCTCCATCAATCCCCTCTCTGATGGCATTTTTGAGCCATCACAAAATTACCCATCCCTAACCAGATGCCAACTTTCAGTATTTCTCATTTTCAATTTCTTCTTTTTCTTTCTTAATTTAATCTTTATCTTCTAAATCTTTAATCTTTTTGTATATCCTTCCCTTCATTTCATTTCCTCCATTTGGATCTCATCGTATTCCCTCTTTCTCTTCTTTCCTTTTCCATTAACTTCATATTTCCTTGCCTTTCCTTTGTTTCTACAACACTTACACCAAATCATTATTGTTAAAATTATTATCTTTATTCCAACTGCTGGAAGAATTATTTGACCTAAAATACTTTTCCCTAAATCAGAAAACCAAGTCCCTATTGATGAAATACTTTTTGTTAGTCTTTCCCATACACTCTTAACCTCCAGTGGTTTCAAATTTTCATGACGTTTTGTAATATTCTGAATATACCCTCTAATTTCCTTACTTTTATCAGGTATGTAAGTGCAACAATTTTGCACTTTCAGCATTTTACAGACTCCGCCCTCTTTTGCTAATAAGATATCAAGCGCAAGTCGATTTTGTAAAACCATAGAACTAATTGCAACCATTTCTGTATTTATCATCAAGAAACCACCAGCAGTATTAGTCGAGAGATGATCAACTACTGTCGACAATTTACAAATTCTATGTGAATTCAGAATGACACCCACTGAAGGTATCAATGCACCAAATATATCACCTACTATTTCTGAAAAACTAGCTCTCTTTCTTCGTGTTAGTCCGTTAATGTTTTCATTGCTTCCAGTGATTCTTTTTACATGATACATTTTTGGAAATACAATCCCAAAATACCAGCTTCCATACCTCCGTGCTGGCAACTTATAGTAAGCATTATTCCCACACACATAGTAAACCCCAGGAAATACTGGATCACTTCCCCCTTTTCGTCCCAACCTCCTAAAATTAGGAAGTTATGTTCACATTCACTGGAACAAATAAATAAGTTATTATAGTCTGTCTTTAATCTATGGAGGCAGGTTTTCCCTTTCTTCACAAAGTCTAGGGACTTTGCAGCATGAGATTTGACAGCTGTATAAATTCCCTCTTTCTCAGCCCATGGAGATACATGGGTCTTCTGTTTAGCAGCTTTCTTCCGAAAATCCTGTCTCTTTTCTTCAACTAAATTCAAAAACTCTTTCTCTTCTTCACGTAATATACATGTTAGGTTATTCTTGTGTGCCTTTACTATATCTATTGATTTCATTGTTAGGAAAAATTCATCCATAAACTGTGCATCTGGCCTACTAAGTACTGGATTCATATTCTTTCGAATAGGAAGTTCTGAAAATACTACATCTAAGTTTGAATAGTAATACTGAAGTTTTCCGGTTTTATAAAACAGACTTGCTAGTACACTACATGATATAGCATAGGTTAGAGGTAAATGATGGTATGTAACTCCTTCTGACACTGACGTTGGTAATTTCATACAGACATAACAATCTCTAATCTCTATTGTATCTACATACTGAAACAACAATTTTGTGAAAACGTTTAAAGAAGTATCATTATCTAATACTGTGTGATGTAAACCTGTCTCATCTGTTGCTTCTAATTCTACTCTATCTCCTTTTATGGTAGCTGTTTTCTCATTAGTATCTGTATCATTCTTTTTGTCTGTTATCATGAAATAAGGAACTGCTACGGGTAGAAAGAGCCATGATAAGATCACCAACAAAATGCTAAATATGCAAGCTCTAGAGCATCTTCGTTTAAAACTTCTTTTTGGTTGCCCAGTAACTTCATTCTTAGCCATTTTAATCTAAGAAGATTTCTCTTCTTTTTCTTTCTTCACCTAGAAATTCAGACTTTTGTTTTTGAGGTGGTCTCACTTTTCTTTCATTAATCTATGTAGCATCTACTTCCTCTTCTTCTGATTCCTTACTCAAATCTAGATTTTCAAATTATTCCAATATTACATAGGTCCACTCAGGGCCCTTGTATTTGTTGTTCAAAATTCTCAGTCTTGGGCTTCTTCGAGTGTTTCAAACAATTGACTGTTTAGACTGAGTTTGGCTAGTAACCTCATTCATTTGATCTGGTCTTTCTCATGTTTTTCTCAGATAGTATCTCAATCTTTTCACGCCACCTGGCCAGTTGTCACCTTTTCTGACCCTTTTAATCTGAACTGCACTTTCATCCTCTCCGTCGTTTTCTAAAGTTCTTTTATTTTCAGAGTGCCTAGGCACAATCCGTTCTTCTTCTTCTGAATCACTTTTTACCTGTTCCTGTTCAGGTCATATTTCATTAATCTGAACCTGTCCTCCTTCCTCTATCTGATCCTGTTCGGGTCTTATTTCAAATTGATATTCTTCTTCTGCCCAAATGTGTTCTTCTTCTCCTAACTGGTCCTGTTCAGGTCTTACTACAATTTGTTCTTCTGCTGCCTGAACGTGTTCTTCTTTTCCTGTCTGTCCCTGCTCAGGTCTTTGAATAGTTCCGTTTGCCTGAGTATGTTCTTCTTTCCCTGTCTGGTCCTGCTCAGGGTTTCGAGTAGCTCTGTTTACTTCTTCCTGAGCTTGTTCTTCTACACCTATCTGATCCTCACTACTTTCCTGTATCTCTAATCTGGTTATTCTTCTTGTCTGTGTAATCACTTCAGGTATGTCAATCACTGGTGTCCATTCCCCCAGACTTGTGCTCGGTTGTTCTTCGTCTATCACCTCAGACTCTATCACTCTAGATTCTTCGACTTCACAACCTTCAGCTGTCTCATCTGGTTCATTCAGTTGCTGTTCTTCTTCAGTGAGGCCTGGAACTCTTTTGGTATGGCTCGCATGAATCCAATTGGGTAAACCTGCACACTTCACTGCTGTGGTAGTGACCAGTATAACTTGACGTGGTTTATCCCACCTGGGTGCTAAGCATGTCTTTCTGACATGTTTCTTCACTACCACCCAGTCTCCAGGATTCAAATCATGCGCCTGCATTGGCTGCCTAGCAACTGCGTCTTCTCCGACCTGGTGAGAGACAGAACGCACTAGATCAGCCAATCCTTTGCAATAGTCCAATACCAGATTATCAGTTATATTCATCAATTTATATCCAGGAATAAATGCTTGTCTTATTTCCCTTCCCATGAAATTTTCATGTGGACTCAATCCTGTTTTTCTGTCAGGAATACTTCAGAGTCCCATCAACACAAGAGGCAATGCATCTGGCCATTTCAGTGACTTCATTGTGCCATTTAATTGCTCAACCACTCCAGAAGCCCCTGGGTGGTATGCACAGTGCAGTGCAGTGTCTGTTCAATATTGAATGCTTCACAGGATTATCAAACTATCTCATTATTAAAATTAGGTCCTCTATCTGATTCTAAAGTGACTGGAAAACCAAAACGAAGAATCAATTCCCTCAACAGTAACTTAGCGACTGTGAGACTGTCATTTCTCCTAGTGGGATATGCCTCCACCGATCTTGAAAACAAACACACTATGACAAGTACATACTTCATTCCATTGCTCGGAGGCAACTTTATGAAGTCAGGCTGTAGTCTTGTGAATGGTCCCTCTGCCTTTCCAATTTTTCCCCAACTGACCACTGTCTTCCTGCTTGGATTTTGCTGCTGACAAATTAAACATCTTTTTTTTTTTTTTTAATATTTTTATTAAGTACTGCAAGTAACATAAAGGTGCACACCATTGATAATAAGCAGTGGAGTACATTTCAAAACAACTAGTCGGCATAAATCTTGTCTGCATACTTAGGGAAGACCTACGTGGAGTCGAGACACTCTAAATGTAGTACAACAATATTTGCATCATAAGTGTACAACCTATATATTCATAAATCGAATCTTGACCTCAATATGTGCGATCAGTTACAGTACCCCTTACCATCCCCACAAAAAAACATCCCACCCCAAACCATTCCCAAACTTAAACAAGCAACTTAACCACCGCCATAGAGACAATACATCACGCTGATGTCTCTGCGTCCAGTGCGTATCAGGCCTGAGGTCTCAGGGAAGGGTGTGCAAGAAGGGGGGGGAGGGGAGAGGAAACAAGGAGGAGGCCCCCCGAAGTGGAGAGGAGAGGAAGAAGGGGGGGGGAAATAAACGGAGCAGAGCCGGAGATAAGGGAAAGGAGCAGGAGGTACCCGGCCAGAGCGTGCACAAACATTATATCGTTAGCAGTCAGATAACTGTACCATTGTCTCGCACACCACTCTGTGATTCCACAAGCTCATCACCCTCGACAGCCTTAAATTGTTCCACCAGGTGTGCCCAGTCCAAAGAGATCATCCGCTTCCGCAGTCCCCTTTACTCCTCGTGTCGCAAAGCATCCCCCTCAGCCACCGCCCATCTGCCCACTTCTCCGCGCCAAGTGCCTGCACGAGGCGCTAGAGTGGACTTCCAGCGCTGCGTTATCATGCGCTTAGCTAACATCAGAACCAATCCCGCAAATATGCGCAGCAATTTTGCCTTCTTAGGGAGAGGGAGAGGGAAAAGTCCCAGAAGGCAGGCCTTAATTGTGTCCCATGGCGTTCGCTCCGTTAATACCGCCAACCCCCGGGCATCCTCGGACCAAAACCCCCGCAACACCGGGCAACACCACATCATGTGAAGGAAATCAGCGTCCGGCGTCTTACACCGCGGACATGCCAAGGACGCAGTAGGAAACATCTTCTGTATCGTTGCCGGGGCAAGGTAGGCTTTATGTAATATAAATAATTGGATCATTTTGAGACGACAATTCCGTGAAACTCGCCGGGGATGTTCTAGCATTTGGGCCCACTCTCTATCCTCTAATTCCCGCCCTAAGAGCAAGTCCCACTTCTGCCTAAGATGCAATAATGGAGCATGTAGATGTTCCCTCAAGCCACGATAGAGACAACGCACCAAGTGTCGGCCGTGACCCATAATATGTAGCAATTTCAGCAATTGGAAAGTTGGGGGTTCCGTTTGATCTGCATGCCAATAAGTACGAGTGAAGCGCACTACTGCAGCATGCGTGAGAAACAAGGTTTCAGGCACTGAGTAAGTACGTGCAAACTCAGCATGTGACATCAATTGGCCCTCTAAAAATAAATCTCCGACTGTCTGTACCCCCTCTCGTGTCCACCCCTGTATTTGATTCATCTAAAGTATCCCACGCCTAGTAGGCAGTCCACATAGGGGGATATTCGGGGTGTATGGAAATGGCATTCTAGCCAGTCTTTTGGCCTGTTGCCAATAATGTAATGCAATGTGCAGCAAGTAAGGAGGATAACGCAGCTTTTGTGCCTCCGGACTGAGCTGTGATTGAAGAATTCCACCCTTCAAAAATTCCAGGGAGTACCCTATTTCAAATAAATTCTTACCCGCCAACCAATATGCCATCCACTGTAACTGTCCCACTACACAATACGTTTTAAAATCAGGTGCCCCCATGCCTCCCGCTGCACTAGGTAGCTGCAGTTTAGACAGTGCCAACCGGTGCCTGAAATCTCCCCGAATCTAGAAAAGGCAGCAGCTATCATGCGTTTATCAGCATCCAAATCTCGAAAATATAACAGCATGTCATCTGCGTGTAATGATACTGAATGAATCACCCCACGCAAGGGATGCCATAAGGGAGCATAATCTGATGCAGGAACTGTGCAAGGGGTTCGAGGGCCAGTACAAAAAGCATAGGGGATAAGGGGCAGCCCTGGCGCGTACCCCGGGATATTATATAAGAGGGGGAAATGGTGCTACCCGTCTTAGCGCGCGCCGTTGGACAAGTATATAACAATTTAATCCACACACAATAGGACTGGGTCAGACCAAATTTAGACAACACCACGAACATATACGGCCAGCTCAAAGTATCAAAACCTGGCGCACGTCTAAAGATAAGCAACCAGCAAGCGGGGATGTGGCAGACGCTGCATGTATTAGGGCATAGAGCCGGCGGATATTCAGAGAAGTACTGCGTTGGGGTATAAATCCACATTGATCCGTATGGATCAAGCGAGGAAGGAGTGGAAGGAGCCACGACGCCAAGACCTTACTGAGTATCTTGTATTCTGTGTTCAGAATAGAAAGCGGCCGATAAGATAGAAGGTCAGCTGGTGCCTTATCCGGTTTTAATAAGAACGTGACTATCGCCTCCCTGGTAGTGGGAGGCAGGACCCCGTCCTCCGAGGCAGTAGTATAAAGTGGCAACAACCTAGGGACCAACTTATCAGCAAAAGTGGAATAAAACTCCACAGGGAGGCCGTCGGAGCCCGGCGTCTTGTTACGGGCCAACGCCCTTATCGCCACCCGGATTTCCGTGGCAGTAATCGGAGCAGCCAAATCTGCGGCAATTGAGTCAGAAACTGTGGGAAGCTGGACCCCGGACAAGAAGGAAAGTGTGGGAGCCGAGACATCTAAACATGGGGCGGGATACAAACGAGCATAATACTCTTGAAACGCAGCATTGATCTCACTCTGCGATGTAACTAATACAGTATTAAGTGTATTCACAGCTAAAATAGGGGTAGGACTCACCGTGGGTTGGATTAATCTTGCCAAGAGTGTACCCGCCCTATCCCCTTCAGAGTGTGTACACAGTGTATAAGCATTAAAATCTAGCAGACGTAAGCGCTCCAATAACTCTGCATACTTAATCCTGGCGGACTGTAATGGCTTTGCGCCGTCTACACTCCTCTGAGCTGCTACCTCCAGGGCCTGCAATTCTCCTTCTAGGTCAGTGATGTCCCTGATCGTTTCCCTCCGCGATCCTGCCAAGGTCCCCATGGCAACCCCACGTACAGTGACCTTGAAAGCCTCCCACTCGATAGATCTGTACGAGGCAGTACCCTCATTCTCCACAAAATAGGTGTCAATAGCTGTAGTCAGTGCGGCCCGATATACCTGGTCTTCCAATTGTTCAGGCTGCATTCTCCACGTTGGAATTGGAGCAGAGGAACGGCCCCAAGTCAACAGTTATTCTATGAGATTATGGTCGGATAAGCAAAGAAAGTAATCCAGCCATGTGTGCAGCTTATGGGGGTAAGAGTAAAATGAATATTCCCTCATGTTCACATGCAACGCCCTCTAGATGTCTAACAAATTCCAGCCTTGTGCCCAACGTGTCATGTTCATGGCCTGTGCCCTCGCTGCAGTGTTAGATAAAGAGGGATGGGAACGATCCAGACTAATGTCAAACACCGCATTTAAGTCAACACCCAAAAGCCACGGAAAATGGGACCAGCCAGCAAGTGCCCGGGAGACCCGTGTAAGGAATGCCTCTTGATCCGTATTTGGTGCATAGAGGGACCCCAGCGCTCTACCTGTCTACCATCCAACGCTCCCAGCAGCAGGACAAACCGACCCTGATCGTCTATTTTGCTCTCATTAAGGGAGGAGGAGATGCCCGCCCGGATCCAGATGGTATCCCCTCTAGAGAAGGCCGAATACGCCGTTGCATTAAATTGACCCCGCCATCTCCTTTGCAGTTTCGTAATCACAGTGGGGATCAAATGTGTCTCTTGAAAGCAAATTATGTGTGCCTTACAGCGATGTAATTGCGCAGCTATTCTATGTCGCTTGGCCATAGAACCCATCCCTCGAACGTTCCACGAGACAAATTTATAAGAATTAACAGGCATAATCGAAAAGGAATGAGAAACCCCCCCGGATCCCAATCCCACCCAAACACCCCCACCCTCCCCCCCACGACCCCCAGACCATGCGGCATAGTTACTAAAAACTCAACAATATCCCAATACTGGGTCCAACGCCCAAACATCGTTCGACCAAACTGTCAAAACCAAATGAACATGCTTCACATTCAACCAGTGGTAACGCCTTTGGAGGAAGCCAACACTATCAACAGCCGCACAAAAGCTGTAAGTAGCACATTAAAGCACCCAGAACGCGGGCCGGTCCAGGGATCTTGCTCATCCGTTCCCACCTGTCGTATCAGCATCCAAGTCTCATAATGTTCTACCAGCCAAGCAAAGGCGCCTATGATGAACAACCGCATGTCAGATTGGACAGTACGTCCACGAAGCACCATCAGGCAGCCTGCCAGTCTGGGTATTTCCTCTGCGCCCAAAGCACTGTCCGACAAGGTAGGAAAAGTCGGAGAAATAATCGGGTGTAATGCCCCGGCCCAGAGCTCGTCGCTTAAGCGACCACCATCTTGGGCTGCAGACCACGCCCCCTCCTACAAATTAAACATCTTAAGCAAAGGTTCTCTACGACTACCCTAAATTTTGGATTGTACCAATTCTGTCTGAATAGTCTGATCATCGCGACCCTACCAACATGTGTGTCTCCATGATATATTCTTGCCATTTGAGAGAGTATGCAGACTGGCATGAGTGTACACCCATACATCATCTTCTGTCCTCCTTTCACAGCCTGATTTTATCCAGATTTCCTTTTAGCTTACCTCAACTTCATCCTGCAATTGTCTAACCTCATCCCATGTCTCTAGAGCAGAGAAAAACATAAGATGGCAGCTGATTTCACTTGTTTCAATCTTTCTGTTTAGTGCCATGTTATTTCTTGCACAATATTGAGCAATTTGGTCAGCATATCTGTTACCTGCCGCCACATAGTCATTTCCTGACTGGTGAGCAGCACACTTGACCACTGCTATTTCTTTTGGCAATTGTATCGCTTCCAACAATTCCTTTACATTTTTATCATTTCTAATAGGAGATCCTGAAGAAGTCAGGAATCCCCTCTGCATCCAGAGCTGACCGAAGTCAGGCACAACCCCGAAACCATACTGACTATCAGTAAATATGGTTATTCTCCAGTTTTTCCCAATTTTGCATGCCTTTGTTAAGGCCACCAATTTGGCTACTTGACTCCCAGTAAACAGGATGCTTCAATGACCCCCGATACCTTACATACAGCGTACGCTGCACTGAGTCCTTCTCCCTCTGTTCTCATGCAGGAGCCATCTACAAATAGTTAATGATCTGGCTCTTTCAGGGGCTCTTCTTTTATATCGGGACGGGGATTTAGTACACATCTCAGTCACATCCAAACAATCATGATCCACTTCATCTTTCTTTTCTTTACAACCTGGGTCTGGCAATAATGTGGCGGGATTCATCATTGTACATCGTATTACTGTCACATTTTCTGCTCCCAGAATCACTCTTTCATACTTAGTCATCCGACTAGGGGTAAGGTGCTGTGTTCGAGTTCTTGTTAAAAGAATCTCAACTGAATGTGGGACATAAACTTTGACTGGATGTCCCATCACAATTGATTCACTTTGCTCCAGACTCATGCAAGTATCAGTTACTGCTTTTAAGCAGCCAGGTAAAGCTGAAGCCACAGAATCCAAGGTAGCAGAAAAATATGCCACTTAACGTGGGCTTTATCCATGCCTTTGAGTCAAAACTGAAATTGCACAACTTTCTCTCTCACAACAGAACAGTGCAAATTCTTTCGTATAATCAGGCATGCCCAAGGCAGGGGGTTCACACAGACAATTTCGCAATTTCACAAATGCTTCCGCGCACTCAGCATTCTAGACGATTGGGTCCTTTGCTCTTTTTCAAGTTAACTGAATCAATGGTTTTGCCGGCAGGGAAAACCCAACAATCAACTGCCTACAGTACCCAACTACTCCAAGAAACATTCTCACCTCCCTTTGTGTCTCAGGTAGTTGCATTTGCTTGATTATCTTTATTCTCTCTGGGGTCACTTTTCTAACTCCTCTTTCTATTTTGTAGCCTAAAAATCTAACTTCTTGTTGACAAAACTGTAATTTTTCTGGAGACACCTTGTGTTCTCGGTCGGCCAAATGGTTCAGTAATGCAACTGAGTCAGTGATACAATCTTCTCGTGATTTTGATGCCACTGGTAGGTCATCAATATACTGTAAAAGTACTGATTTTCGGGGCATGACTAATTTCTCTAGACACTTTTTCAGGCTTTGATTAAAAATCGAGGGACTTTCTGTATACCCTTGAGGAACTCGGCACCATGCCAAAACACAGTCTTCAAACTTAAATGTGAATAAATACTGGCTGTCTGGGTGCAAAGGAATTGAAAAGAAGACTTGGCAAAAATCAATTACTGTAAACCAGCCTGCATTCCAGGGTATCTGATAAAGAATCACTGCTGGATTTGGCACTACCGGGCAACAAGGCACTACAATTTTGTTGTTCTTTATCAGATCCTGCACTATTCTATATTTTCCGCTAGGCTTTTTAAGTCCAATTATTGGCGAATTACAAGGACTACCCATTATCTCATTTAAAATGCCTTGTTTAATCATTCGGTCAATTTCTGAAGCAACTCCTGCTTTCACTTCTGGACTCATTTTGTACCGTCGTGTGTTTGGATAAACTGCACCTTCCTTCACCGTCACTTTCACTGGATCTACATTTGCCATCTGCCCAATATCTTTTCCTGTAAAATCCCACACTTCTGGGTTCACTGTGGTTCTGAACTCTTCTGGTAATTCATTTTCAGTCATCAATGAATACATATCATCTATTTCAGTACCTTGTTTAGCAAGCATTATTTTATATACTATATCTTCATCAGGGGTTTGGAAAGCAACACCATCCGGTGTGCAGTAGATCGTGCAATTCATTTTGCACAGTAGATCCCTTCCCAATAGATTTACTGGACTGAAATCGCAAACTACGAATCGGTGCATGTCTTTAAAATTTCCAATATGCACTTCCATTGGCTTTGTGATTGGGGTTCTAATCTGTTGATTAAAAACTCCTACAACTTGGATGGAATCTCCCGAGAGGGGTAGGTTTGGAATGTCTGCTGTTCTCACAGTAGAACAGGTAGCACCAGTATCCAATAGAAAAGTGATATCACTACCTTCTACTTTCCCATCAATAAATGGACCTGACTGATCTACCGGCAAGGATGTGCAGAGCACGCACTCCTCTCCCTCCCCCCTCAGGCACCGTCATTGCAAATAATTAATTTCATCATCATTATTCTGTAAAAGATATTGTGAAACCACATAATTTTTCTTACCACTTCCTCCTTGAAATCCGGCGTCCGCACTGTATTTTTGTTGGTTCACAAAGTTTGGCATAGGAGCTGGTGGCACCTGATACTGTGGATTAACTACCTGCTGCGGCTGATTCCTAATCACTTCATTCTGCGTCTGTGGATTTAAATTTTGGTTTGGTCCATTATTATTCTGAATACACTTATACTTGTTCTTCCAATGTCCAAGCTTTCCGCACGCATGACAAGGAAACTTCTTCTTCGCTTCCTCTCTATTCATTCGTCCTCTTAATTTACCACCATTCGCTGCTTGATCATTCTGATTCTGTTTTTTCACCTGACTATCAGTCTGGGTGTTCATCTTAATTTCCTGCTGTTCTGCTAAATTCACTTGAGCCCTTATCATTTTAGCTTTTAGTTTTCTATGCCCCGCATCAATGTCATCCCCGCAATTTTTTGCATATTTCAAAATTCCGTCAATCTACTTGCTCTGCAAGCACAATAAGTGCTGCTGAATCATCTGACTTATCTCCGGTTTCAAACCATACTCAACCGTATACACAAAATGTCCCATATCCTTATCACCAATGTTCTCAAAACCACTTTACTGCTTAAACACCTGTAGCAACCGCTAATAATATGCATGTACAGACTCATTTGGTTCTTGAGTTGTTCTATCTATCTTTACCCAATCTGTTTCTTTAGGAGGGATTTTCCCTTTCAGAAAAGTAATTACTTGGTGATATTTCTTCATCACCACATCTGAGGGTGCTCCTGTTTTCGAGTCTCTAGCATACTCCTCACTTGGCCAATCAACTGTGATCTTAAACTCTGTCCATAAGTCAGCAGCTACCACTATATCAAACAGACCATCCAAATCCTTCAACAAAACCTTTGAAACTTTTACAAATCTTTCAATCTGTTTATACCATTCAACTGGTTTCTCTCTCAACCTAGGGAAATCCTTTGTAAATGACAAAATATCCTGTCTGCTCCATGGAACATGAACAATCCACCACCAGGAACCTCTCTCATGGGACACAATCTTTCTGCCTTTTCTGATTCTTTTAACTAGATTGCAGATGACGCTTCCTTTGCCTGTACTTCCTCCTTCTTTCTTGTCCACCTAGTTCTCCACTTGTCAATGTCTCCCCACTTCTGCAAAATGTTCATTAACTCTTATATCTATACTTATCTTCCAGACACATTCATATTCTCCAAATCCTAATCAGTAAACTCCACTCTGTATGGTTTCTGTAACAATTTTGATCTCCCTATATCCACTCCAATTTCTTTTTTTTTCTTTTTTATTTTCAGAGAAGATATTGATTACATATGCCTAATTCATATTCATACATTATAATTTGGATAAAAAAACAACAATTAAAAAAAAAGAGAATAAAAAACAGAATAAAAAACAAACACAAACGGAGACAGTAATAATTGTATACAACAGACATCATTGAGTTATAAAACAGAGAGAAATAAGGTGCATTTTGATGGAGTTACATAGGGGGGGAAAGATGAGCCTTACTCATATAACACCCCTTAGCCATCTCCCTCCCCGGTTATCCATTTCGATAGGGGACTCCAGAGTTTCATACCCCAGTTCCTAGCCTGATGTCCCTTGCAGTCATATAGCGATATTTCAAGTTTATATATAGCTATGAATCTAGCTAGATATTCATGGAAACATGAATCCTTCCATCTAGTCGCAATCAGTAACCTCATTATTGTTATTGAGATAAATAAGATGCTAGATTGAGCCTGAAACAGTCCGACATTACTATCATATCCCAACATCATAAGTGTAGGGGTCATTACTACCCTTTTACCCAGCATCTTCTCCCAGTGCTTGACTACCTCCGCTTTAAAAAGATCGAGTCGCTGGCAGCCAAAAAACATATGAATCTCCTCTGCTGGTCCCCTTCCACATCTTGGGCAGTTGTCATCCTCCCTTTTCCCCCATTTAAATAAGTTATAAGGAGTGAAATACATACTATAGGTTGTTTTGTAGTGTTGAGCCTTAAGGTTAGCTGAGAGGAGCGTTTTTCTTGCCAGCAGTAATGACATATCTTTATCTACATCAGCATTTTCTAATTTATCAGCCCATTTTGCCTCTACTTTTTCGACATCATCCAGTGCGGCCCCTGTAAATATACTATACAAAAACTTAAGTTTACACACTGGTTTCTTGAGAACCTCAAATAATGTAATTTTATTATTAGATATTACTTTTTGTTTTTTTTCCAAAAACCCCCTTATTTGGAGGTATTTAAGATAGTGCCCACCCGGTAATCCATATTTTTTCTGTAGCTCAGGGAAGGAACAGAGCACGCCATTAACCTCAATATCCCCTACTATCTTCACACCGAGGTGCTTCCATTGTTTCCCTATGACATCGTAGAGCCCAGGGAAGCATATCGAAGATCTCCAGATGGGTGTATATCTAGTATATTTGTCAATCTTCATAAATTTCTGTATTTTGCTCCATGTTTTCCAAGCATTCAGGATGATCTTAAATCGTACTTTTTTAAAGTAGCTAGGCTCTACCTGTCGAAGCAATACAGTTCTTGCTTTGTCCCCTAATGCCAGTTCATAAATTGTAGGAATTGAAGGAATATCAGAGACTAGCCCTCCCCCGGACCCCATATTATCAAAAAATAATATACTCATTTGTCGCAATAGGGCTGCCCAGTAATAAAAAGTGAGGTTGGGAGCTGCCAATCCACCCCGTGCCTGTGATAGAGTCAATAGTTTCAGTGATCTCCTAACCTTACTATATTGCCAGATAAATTTGCTAAATAAGGAGTCTAAAGCTTTAAATATAGATCCTTCAATCTCAATAGGCAGTGTGCGGAATAAGTATAATATTTTAGGGAGCATCACCATTTTCAAAACATTCACTCTCCCTATGATAGTCAGATGTAGTGAGCGTTTAAGGTCTAAATCTATTTTGTTAATCAAGGGGTTAAAATTGATTTGGATTATCTGATCCATATCCGTGTTGATCTTTACCCCGAGATAAGTAGCCGTAGAGGTTCGCCGATGATCTTGAAAGATAATGTTCTCAGTACAAACTATTTGCGTTTTGGTTTTGTTAAGTAAATATCCTGATTCTTCGCCAAACAAAGTAGCCAAATTTTCTATTTCCCTCATGGTTTCCTCCGGATTCAGGGTTAATACAGCGATATCGTCGGCGTACGCGAGTACCCTAGTATTAAACCCCTGGGTTGACACAGATGTAATGACCTTGTTCTCCATAATCATTTGTATAAATGGATCAATATATAGGGCAAACAGGATTGAGGAGCAGGGACATCCCTGCCTTGGTCCCCTACTAACTATTATCCTTTCTGACTCAATGCCCATCATCTGTAATTTTCAATATGGTGAATTATACATAGCCTTAATTGCAGTAATAATTAATGGGCCGAACCCCTTAGCTACTAGAATCTTCCACAAAAATACCCACGCCACCCTATCAAAGGCTTTTTCTGCATCCAGTAGGATCATAGCCAGCCCAGAGTCGGTTTCCCGAGCAATATCAAATAATGCCACAGTTCTTCTTACATGATCTGTGGTGTCTCTACCCGGGACAAACCCATGCTGCCAAGGTGAGACCAGACTGGCTATAACCCCCTGGATACGATTTGCCAAGATCTTAGAGTAAATCTTGGCCTCTGCATTTATTAAGGAAATGGGTCGGTATGATGTGGGGTTCTCAGGTGGTTTATCCTTTTTGGGAAAAATAACTATATTCGTGCCTTTCCATGACTCGGGAGGCTTTCCTGAATGTTGCACCCCCAGGAACAAATCCCATAGGAGGGAAGTAAGTTCCTCCTGGAATAGTTTATAAAATTCTAGTGGGATCTTATCCGGGCCCGTAGCCTTGCCAGAGCTAAGTTGATGTATTGCTATGTACACCTCCTCTAGTGTAAATTCAGATTCCAGTCTATCCCGTGCTTCCCCCTCTAACCTACTATATCCTGCACTAGCCCTGACAAATAAATCTCCCTTCGAACCTGACTTTTCATCTTTATACAGCTCTTGAAAAAATTCAAAAAATACTCCCATAATCGCCCTAGAATCTGTATAGGAGACTCCCCCAGATTTTATGAGAGATATCTGACTCTGTGCTGTTTTCTGTCTGATTTTTCGAGCAAGCTGCCTACCGACGAGTCACCATATTGATAACTTGCTGCCCTGTGTGCCTGATACCATGCTGCAACTTGCTGAGAATAATGCGTATTAATTTCAGCTTTAGTCAGGGTAATATCTAGTTGAGTTGTAGCAGCATCTTTCCCCTGGGCTATCTGGCTTATATGTTCTTTTTCCAAGTCCTGGAGTTTAGCATATAATAATTTGATCTTCTTTTGTTGCCTTTGGCGTTTATTGGCACTGAAGCTAACCATTTCACCCCTTAAAGCTGCCTTAAACGCATACCAAACCATATTGCGGGATGCTCTAAATCTGTTTACATCAAAAAAGTTGATTATCCACTTTTTAAAGTATGTTATATATTCCTGATCTGCCAAAAACTTGCGGTCAAATGTCCACTGTGGGTATTGTCTAACTATTTGCTGTGCCCTAACCTCCAGCCATAAAGGGTTATGGTCCGAAATAATCTTTGGAAGTATCTCAATTACCACATCCCCCATAATCTGTTTTGAAATGAAAAAATAATCTAATCTAACAAACTTCTGATGGGGGTATGAATAATATGTAAATCCGGGGTCAAAAGAGCGTTCCGAATCCCAAACATCTACCAACCTGTGACTGTTAACAAGTGACTCCAGGGATCTAAATGTTTTTGGTTTCCTACCTTGGTATCTAGTATTTTTACTACCACTAGCTCCGACTCCCAAATGGATATTGAAATCCCCTGCAATGATCAGAGGTGTAGGCCAAGTTGACAGCTCTATTTCCAGATCCTCAAATATTTTAGCCTCATCCTGATTAGATCCATACAGTGATACAATAATGAGTCCTATTGCCAACTCAGCTAATATCCATGTCCCCCCACATCTCCCCGCGTCCGTCTTGCAGAGCCCAGATAGTTTTTCACAAAAATGGCTACCCCTCTGAAATTAGAGCTTTGAGTAGAGCACCCAATTAAAGAATACCCCAGTATTGACATTAATCCCCTTTTCCCCCCTGGTATATGTGTTTCTTGGAGGCAGATAACATCCGGGTTATTACATCTTAGACATTTCTATAACTCTATTCCTCTTACCTCTATCCCCAAGACCCCCCACATTAACAGAGCAAATAGTTAGCTTACCTATCTGAGTTAGATATGCACTTTATTCTTACTACCTCCACAATAGTTTTCCGTTTACGTCCCTGAAAAGGAAATTTCAAACTCATTACAATCCTTAATTTCATATACCTTAAACCACTTCCAACAATATCTTCTCTGATTTTTCTTCCCTCTCTTTTTTCTCCCACCTCCCCCATCCCACCCCCCTCCCCCCTTCTGGCACCCCCCTCCCTCTTGCTGGGGAACACCCAGACCAAATGGTCTGTTTGGAAGATGGAGAGCGGTTGCTGCACCGTGAGTTACCATATAAACATACTCTTCCTACCCCCTTAAAAAAAAACCTTAACAAATATAAGTAACATATGAAAAGGTAGTGCGAAGAAGATAAATATAGAAATCAAGAGCATATGCTTGAGAGTCCCAAAAAACAAACAAAAAAAAAAGTGCAGTTCTCCCCCAAATTGATAGAGGAGGCAACACCTTCATCCTAAAAGCTAAAAGAAAGAGAAACGAAGGAAATGTCGACCCCCTGGCTACTTCATATTTGAAAGTCCTGATATATGTCCTTCCTCTTTCCTTTTAGCTTTCTTCTCCTCTTCCCTCCTCTTCTTCATCGCTTAAGCTCTGACAAGTATTCACTGGCTTTAATTTCTGAGGTAAAAAATTTGGCTGCGCCCTGCCAGACCACCTTTAGGGAGGCGGGGTTTGTTAGATAAGCATTCGCCCCCTTATCCTGAAAAGGTTTAATTAGCTGGCGGAAGCGCCACCGCCTCTCGACAGTGGCGTGACAAAAGTCCGGACGGACAAAAAAAGAGACATCACCAACATTGCGCCTGGCTTCAGGTCTGGCTTTCTCAAAAATTGCTTGTCTCAGTAAAAAGTTACTGAAGAAGACCAAAATAGCTCGGGGTCTTACACCTTCTTGGCCAGGATTTCTCAGGGTAAAGGGTGTCCGGTGTACGTGTTGTACTTCTATCTGCCAATTCCAGTCATAGAGCTCTGTGAATGCATTCTGGAAGAGGTCTAGCATGAAGGCACGTATATCTGATACTTCCTTCTTTTCAGGAACACCTAACACCCGTAGGTTATTTCGCCGTTGGCGGTTTTCACTGTCTTCCAATTTCCATTGGATATCAATAATCCGCTTTTCCTGATCACTAGATTGTGCTAGCTTCACAGCCACCTCATTCTCTACTATATTGACACAGGTCTCAAGCTCTGTGAGGCGGTCACCGATAGAACTACATGTTTTCGTGAGTTTCCTTACTGCTCCTTGGACTTTCCTTGCGGCATTTTGAGCTTTCCGGGCATCAGCCCTTGTCTCCTCACGATGTTGAATGATAGTCTGCAGGACCATCTCAAGAGTTGGGGGTTGTGAGTCAGGAGTACCTAAAGTTGTGCCATATTGTGCGGAAATTACTGGCTCTGTTGCTGAATAATCCCATTTCAAACTGGCAGCTTTTTGCACGTGAGGCCCGGATTTCCACCGGTCTATACGGCGGGTAGTTTGAAAAGTAGAGTCACCGTTTTTTTCTGAGTCACTGCCGTTATCACTAGGGAGAGAACCCAGATTCATCTGCTGACCATTCAGGGCCATCTGATAGAGAAAAAAAACAGTCAGCTGGGTCCATGGTAGATACTGTGTTGGTGTGGGGTGTCTCAGCTTCTTGGTTTTGACAGACATAGCCCCCCCTGTCTAGTCCAGATTCAGAATTGCTCTCAAAGTCTTTGGCTCCCTTAGCAGTACCTTTTTTCCTATTTTCTGCTTGTACCTCCCCCTCCTTTTTCTCCTTTTTCTCCTTCTCCCTTTCCCTCTCCAGTGTTCTGCCCTCCCTCTGCCCTTTGGCCACAGCACCAGCACCAGCGCCTGTAATTGTCAAATGTGCTACCTGCTGAGCAATACTCACAAGCTGGGTCACCTCGCCTTTATCCGATATAGCCTCTCCTACCCCTCCAGCTCCTGCACAATTGGTATCCTTATCGTGCTCCTGGAGGGAAAGTCCTGTATCCTGATCTGTTCCTATCCCTCCCAATGCTCTAGGAGTAGCGTCAGCAGTTGCTTCCGTGGACTGCCGGGCGGAGGCTTGCAGCATCTCCAAAACTGAACCATCCGGCACTCGGCACCCGGGAAACGCTCCGCCCTTCCTCGCTCTGAGACCGATTCCTTGGAGAGCGCGGCGAAAGTTGTCTGGGGTGTACGCTTCCCTCCGTGCCTGCCCCTATGTTCTCAGAGGTAGACACCCCAGACCTTGTCTTAGGGACCAGCTTGGGAGCCATTCGTGCCTTCGTATGGCAACGCCTGCCCCAGAAATCCAGAAGTATCCTCCGCACCAGCCCCACCGCTGCGCTGTATCGCCTCGATCCGTCCCAGCGTGGGCCTCCGCGAGTCCGATCAGCCCGTGTCCCGAGGGCCATGCGGCATTGGCAGAGCATCGGGTAAGGATTCAGAAAGATGCACAGTCTTTTCCTTAAAGAATCTTTTGCTTTTTTTCCCCTTTTTTCACCCCTAGTCCATTCTTATTCTCATTCTATGAGAAGCCTCCCACGGTGCTTAAGCGGCACGTCCGCTACTGCAGCCTCACTCGTCCTCCATCTTTTCCCCAATTTCCGTCACCACTCATCTCATCGTGAGATCTGATTGGCTGTAAGCACTTCATCCAAGAAGATCCACTCCAATTTCTGAAGCAAGCTCTGTCAATTTCTCATGAAACAATTTTGCATTTCTGGTTATGCTCCTACATACAAACAACAACTCCTCCTCATTGTAAAGATTTAACCTATCTATTCCCACATTTCTAGCTATCATTTCTTCCAACTCTACTTTCAATTTGTAAATATCTAAAATACTTGGTAGTGAGCTTTGTTTTTCTATTCCCTGTGCCCATCTCTCCAAATCATCTGGGGTAACAGTTGTTGAGCTCCTAGTTCCTAAAGGTACCATAGACCTTCTTTCTTTCGAATTTCCAGATGTACTTCTTTTAGGGGTATCAGTTAAAGGTTCCTTATTGGAAGGTCCATTAATGAAATGACTGAATCGCACTCACTGGCCTGATCATCAGATATTACCAACTCTTTTCTGGGATTACTCAAAGGAGTTGTTACAGCTTGGGGTTTTGGGCAACTCATTTTATCTCCATATAATGGGATAACAGGACCTATAGTCACTGGTACTGTCAATGCTTCAGGGTTTAAATTCAATTGACTTATCTTTTGTATTAGTTCCTCTCTATTTCTATTTAATGCTTCTCTTTCTTTATCTTGAAGCACCCTATTAACTGATGTATCATGTAAAATTTGAGGTACAAAGGGTGTTCCCATTACAGGTGCAATTGGGGTGACTCTACTGGGTCATCATCATCAGTCTTTATTCGATTTAAAAATGAATCATAAAAGACACAAACATAAAACAAAGAGCACAATATTTTTGTGTCCACAAAAGTACAAGACGTCAATAAATACATTAAAAAGTATTTAAAAAGAGCATTAAACAAGTCAAAATACTGACGGAGGGATATACCTGGTTAAAAAATAAAAAACTCACGGACTGCTATAATGTATTAATCACTAGATTATAAAACAAGTCTTAAAAGCATAAAAAAGAGACCCAAGCCCCAATTTTAATTAAGGGACTTCTAGGGTATGCTTAATCGCTTTTCTCCGTAGAGACCATGCCCATCCCAGATATTTAGCTAGGGCCACAGAAATAATTGTTAGGGAGCTAGTGCGCAAAATTCGTAGTGCCACTGCACTGCTCCTGGTACCTAGGATCTTACACATGGGAGAGAGCCAGACACGTCTTGGGGTAATAAATGCCGGACAGACAAACAAGAAGTGGGCAATTGTTTCTGTTTGTGCCCCACATACAGGGCATGATACCTCCTGTGCCCTAGCCCACCTTCCAGTCAAAGACCGAAGAGGCAGAGAACCAGCTCTGAACTGGAAGTAAAGTTTCCTATCACCAACATTAGCAACCATATCCTAATATGGTTCTAGCGCTGGAGTAATTTTAGCCTCTAGGTAACAACCAGACATCCCAGAAGCTCTATTCCATGCCTGAAATTCAACTCTTTCCCAGTATGCCATTTTAAGGGATCTCTTTGATGGAAACAGAGCGGCCACCGGGTCACACCATAACCCCTCCAAACCTATGTCTTTCAGTGTCTCATGGAGTTTCTTCAGCCATCCGATTTTAGGGAACACATCTGATTTTATGATGTCCATAAGACCGTTAGCATAATGGGAGAGCTCAGGAGTAGTCCAGAGTCTCCGCCAGTATAGAACTGGACGAAGTTTTGCTATATCCATAATAGACCTCCTGCCTAATTCATATCTAAGAGGAATCAGAGGAGTGCTCTGGGGAAGGCCTGTTATACTTCGGAAAAATTTGTGTTCGACACTGGATAAGGATGCTAACTGGTCAAAACCCAATAGCTCTGCCCCGTAAAGCTCTACTGGGTCCTTCTTGGTACGATGGAGGATTTTTAGTTAACACATCCTCCAACAATTCATCATCTGATTCACCATATCCTGTCACATTTATGTGTTTCTCTTTCTCCTTACACTTGCCTCCCGATTGTTCCTCAGCCATTAACACTGGGTTTAAACCTTCTGGTACCATAGCTCTTCTCCATTGCTTCATCTAACCTTCACGTGACTCACGCAAATATCGGGGCAAAAGAAACTTTATATCTCCCACCTCTGCATTTCTCTCGTTCATATGATTCAGTCTCCCATTCTTCTAAAGCCTCATACTGGGTTAACCTAGGTCTTGGTTCCAAATCATTCATCCTCATCCTCAAATTCTGAAGAATTCTCCCATTAAACGTACCATTTTCTGGAAAAGCCAAAACTCCATCACCTTTTGTATACTCTATCGAATTCTCCAACCATACACAAGTATGATATCCTCTTTCCATCATCATAAAAGCAGCAGGCGTTTTCGGTGGCGGAATAGGAAGTCCCTCTCTAGTCAACACAGGTTTACCTTTCTTAAAGAAATTCTTAATTTTCTTTATTAATGACATTTTTCTCTTTTCTCAATACATTATGGAAGAACGATAAATGAAATTATATTCCACAAACCCTTGAACTCTTCTATCAGCGCGACTCACACCAGCAGTCAAATCAGAATTCAACATACAAAATGTTGTCAACCAATCTTAGCGCGGCTTCTATCAATTAACCAATCAGATTTAGGCTCACGCTAGTGGTCTGACCAATGCCAGCGCGGCCTTTTGTGACATCAGTATTGCTCCTTACTACTGACCCCTCCTTTACAATCTGCTTCTGTCTCACGCCCGCTGTTTCAACCAATCCCAGCGCAGCTCTCTGTGACGTCAGTGCAACTCTGCCAACTGACCCTCTCTTCACAAGGTAATACGAAAAACTTATTACTTAATACTTTTTATTAATTTCTTTGTTAATAACAACATAAAAACATTCGCTACTCTGCCTGTTCCGCTAAACAAAGGATAGATTTTTTACTTATTCTGGAGTCTCAGAATGGCTTCTCTTCTACTGCGAGTAAAAACCTCTATTTACCCTTCATTCAAGCTCGGAAGAACCTGTTACTCCTTCAGTGTTACCCCTACTGGGAAATAAGACCAAAGTTTCACCAGCGAACTCTCTGCTATCACTCACACTCTACTTTTATATGAAAATAGTCCCTAATTTAACACTGCCAGCCCTGCGTAGCTTCTCAGTGCTATTCCAACAGATGAGTAACCTCACTACAGATTGGCTTCTATTATTACCCGCTATTCATTTCCCGGGCATTCTGGATAACATAAAACGAAGATGCTAACTCTATTGTTAAACATAAATCAATTATCAATAATCAATACTCATCACCAAACTAGTCAATAATAACCATAACTCTGCTAAGGGGGGAAGATGGCGGCCGGCTAACGTAACCGGTCGGGAGCTCTCTACCTACAGTCTACTTCCAGCTTTAAAGATATGACAGCTCCGCTATCATTCTGATTTAAAAAACCTCATAGAAACGTCTCCAAGTATCAAGAGTTAAAAATCTGGTAAGACTACACTTCCCTCGCTTTGCCCACATTGGCCATGAGACACTAGGTTAATCTACTCACCGAGCTCGTGGATGCGGGGATCAGACAGCCGCGGACACTGCGCGCAAACGGCAACGCACTGCTTGGAGTCTGGGCGGAAGCGCAAGTAGCAAGGACCAACTTCTGGAGTGCCGCAGCTAGGCTTTCATTCCGGGTTGGTCAGGGCAGAGCAGCGGAGACCGACTTCACACAGAAACTGACTCGGGAGCGGAATTCGGAGCCTTCTACAGGAGAGCTATACTCGAAGACCCAGAATCCGAGCACGAGAGAGGGGAAACTGACCATAAGGGAGGAGAAATCTGAGAAAAAGGTAAGAGTAGGGGGCTGTATGAGGAGGGCAAAGAAAATAGAGGGAGTTCCCCATACAAAGGTTATAAATATAAAAGTCCTTCCCACAATTGTCAAGTCGACGGAGAACAGAAGCCCGAACGACAACTGCACATCAAACTCGCTTTCTTTAACGACACCAGTAGGTTGTAACCTGAACCCGGGGAATATAGGGGAGACCAGTAAAACTGGTAGTGGAATTAATAGTGGAACTAGCTATTGCCTCAGGAATAGGCAATTTCTAGCAGATTGCCCCCTGACTACCCTCAACTCAAGCGCCCCTCAGATTACTCCTGCCAGTACCAAGAAAATAAGGGGTAAAAGACGTGCCTTAACCGCAAAAACTTCATCAGCTTCTTACCCCAAGATCAAAAATAAACAGGATAGGTCTAAACAACCCTTTCTGGAGACAGGCCTTAAACTTAAGGTTACACCCTCCCTTAGATCTTTTTTTAAAATCCAGATCCAAGAGGAGAAACAAATGAATGAACAAAACTCTGCAATGATTTTGGAACCTATTTCTGACAGCGTTACCTTAGATCGAGCCAATAACCTAATAAACACCACCACTATAACGAAGATGGATTCTATAAACAGCGAAATTAAGGCTAAGAGTAAGCCGGCCGAAACCGAGACAGAGACCGTGATTGACTCTGTGTCGGAGTTTGACTCTGATGCTTTGAGGGCTAGGGGGGAGGGGGAGGTGGACTTAGGGAGCAAACATCCCTATTCTATAGTCAATGACCTCCCCCCGGCTGATCCAACCGAGGCTATAGCCATAGATACAAGTATGATCGATCAACAAATATCGACGACTACATCGAGCAGCCTCCTCGAAACCGTACTGTCAGAAATGAGAAATAACTTTGCTATCTCGGAGAAGAACCAAATAAAAATCCAAGAGATATGCGAGGCTTTCGATACCAAGCTGAACGCTTTGGGAGAGAGAGTTAAAATAGTGGAATCAACAGTGGGGCTTCTGAGTAAAGAAGTAGAATCCTCGCAAAATGAAATCAGTGTTTTAAAATCTAACGAAGCTGCTCTTCGAGATAAGTTGGAACCTCTCGAGAACCAATCTAGAAGAAATAACATAAACATTTTGAACATACCAGAGGGTCGAGAGGGCGGAGACATAAAAAGTTTTGTAATAGTTCTACTAAATGAGTGCTTCCCCTGGACAGACCCTGTAGTCTTAGCAGATGACATACAAAGAGCACACCGAGATCCATTCGGGAAAGATAAACTTAAGAAAAACCCAAGAAAAATCCTCATTAATTTTAAAACTTATTCCCTCAAGGAAAAAATACTGGGTGAAGCACTAAAAAAGGGAGTATATAATAAGGATGATTGGACCTTCAGAATCAGATTTGATGTTGCCAAGGTTACGCAAGATAGGCAATGGCAACTTGGACAATTTATGACTGAACTAAGAGCTCTTGGGGCGACAGTGCAGATGAGATTTCCAGCCTCCCTGAAGATTATGTGGAAAAACAAAATGCACAACATCAGAGATCCAAAAGAGGTTGAGCAGTTATTGATACAGATGAAGGAACAATAATCAGAGATCAAGTTTTTAGCCTGGTAGGTAGAGAGGTCAAACGGGCAAATCGATTTGCCAATGAAAGGAACAAGGGAGGCTTCCCCAGGGAGGGCTTTTAGATGTATTGTAAATCAAATAAGAAAACAATCGCACAAAAAGGGTGGAGAGCAAAATAGGGAAAAAATTAAAAAATGTCCTCAAAATAAAAATAGGAAGGTGGAAGGGGATCTAAGGGTAAATAAAATACCCCCTAGTTTCGAGAAACAGATTTTACTCCATGGATGATCCATTAATAATAAAGATTCTATCCTGGAATGTTAATGGTCTCAGGATTAAAAACCGAAGGAGGTTGATTCTAGAATATCTGAAATTGTCTGATTGCGGTATTTTGATTCTCCAGGAGACACAGCTGTTGAAGGAAGAGTGGGAAAGCATTAAAAAAAATCTCAGATGGGTAGACTCATATGTCTGTACTAACCAGAATTGTAATACCAAGGGAGTAATTATCTTATTTAAAAAAAACGCAAAAGTATCTGTAGTGGCAAGCACAGTTGACAACAAGGGGAGATGGGCTATTGTCAATATAAAAATACAAGGCAAACCATTTACTATAGTTGGCTATTACGGCCCTAACTGTGACGACCCTGAACCTCTGCAAAACCTTTATACTCAGTTATTAACAACGTCCGCCCCCATAATTTGGGGTGGAGATTTCAATATAATACTAGATCCAAAACTTGATAGACAACCCCCTAGGAAAGAAACGAACTAATCAAAAATGAGACAATGGATCTCACTGAGTATAAAAGATCTTGGATTGGTAGACATCTGGAGAAAAAAAAAACTGGAAATAAGGGATATACCTTCCAAAATAAAAGATTGGGCCATTCTTCCCGAATTGACTTTTTTCTCTTAGACTTCAGTCTAGCGCCAAATACTACTAGAGTAGAACATACTCCGGCGCACTTATCAGACCACTCAGCATTAGTCCTGGGCCTTCAGGTGGAAAAAAACAACGTCCCGGGGCGCTGGACAGTAGACCGCACGATTTTCTTAGATAACCAGTATATAGATCTACTCATGACTGAGACAGTAGAATTCTGTAGGGTAAATAAAGAAGGGATGCCCTTACAAATGGTTTGGGACACTAACAAAGCAGTAATGAGAGGCAAAATCCTAAACATAGCAGCTTGGAAAGCAAAAATTAATAAATCTAAGATCAGACTTATGGAGGAAGAAATAAAAACCCTCGATATTAAACTTGAAGGAGAGTCATCAGTTTTAAATAGAGCACAATTGATAGCTGAAAGAACTCAAAAAAAGGAAAACTTGGCTGACCATCTAGAGATGAGACTAAGAGAGAAATGGGAGACGAGCAAACTTTCACACCACGAATACGGAGAAGGCTGTGGGAAGTTATTAGCATGGAAAACTAAAACAGAACAAACCAGGAATAAGATATTTAAGATATGTAAGGGACATTCAAGAGTATTAACATCAGAAGATGCAGAAGTCAGAGAAGAATTTCAAAAAATTTTCAGTGGTCTATATAAAGAAGAATGTTTTCCGACTGAAGTTCAACTCCAAAAATATCTGGAAACTATAGACCTTCCATCCATCACCAACGAGGAGAGGATAGGGCTAAATAAAAAAATAGATGAAGAAGAAGTCGAAGAAGCTATTAAAAGTTTTAAGAGAGGAAAAGCACCTGGTCCAGACGCCTTACCGAATGAACTATACCAGTCGTTAAGCAAGGCTCTAATCCCGCAATTAACAGAATTAATGAATGACATCTTCATTAATAAAAAAGATCTCCCGATCTCATGGAACGAAGCGATTATTAGTATCATACTGAAGCCTGGAAAAAATCCAGATCAATGTGAATCATATAGGCCCATATCCCTTTTAAATTGTGACTACAAGATCTACACACAAGTTTTAACAAAAAGACTGACCAAAGTAGTTAACCCCTTAATCAACAATAACCAGAAAGGCTTTATGAAGGGTCGACAGATACAAGAGCTGACCCAAGAACTTATCACAGCTATAGATTTAGCAACACAGAAAAAACTACCCTTAGCTATTATCACCCTGGACGCAGCTAAAGCGTTCGATAGGGTTAACTGGTTATACTTGAATGCAGCCCTGAGTAGATATGAGTTAGGAGATAACTTTCAAGACTCAATTAAATCAATATATAGAAATCCATCAGCAAGAGTCCTAGTCAATAACAATCAGATAAGATACAGATTATGAGAGGTACTAGACAGGGATGCCCCCTGTCGCCACTTCTTTTTAATCTGTATATTGAACCTCTAGCGATTAAATTAATGAACAACTTTAAAATACCTCCATTTTCCTATAATGGTTGGATGAAAAAAGTTGCACTCTTTGCAGATGACCTGATGATTTTTACAGATAATTTTTTTAAATCCTACCATGACATCGAGGCTTCCATAAATCAGTTTGGTGCAATCTCCGGATACATGGTCAACCAGGCCAAATCTGAAATTATGGAGTGGAACTGCACTAGCAATCATCCCTTGATAAAAAGGAAAATACGATACCTGGGCCTAGACATAATTAAAGATATAAATAAAATAGCGGAAGTAAATTTTAAAATACTATTAAGTGAAACTAGAAAACTGCTAAAAACTTGCAGTGGTTTACCCCTAACTTTTATGGGAAGGTCAAATATCATCAAAATGACGATATTACCTAAATTTACTTATATCTTTAGTACGATGCCGCTGGTGTTTGATAGAACATCAATAAGGAAACTACAGGGAGAATTAAACTCTTTTATATGGGCTGGTAAAAGCCCCCGAATCGCCTGGAACAAGCTAAGAAAGAAGAAAGAAGAAAGATCGAGGGAGTATAGCGAGCCCTAATCTGCTACAGTATTGTAGGGCCTTCCAGTTCAAATATGCTAGAAATTTACTAAATGACTATGAACTTTACCCACCTCACTTTCAAGCTATAGCGAGACCAGCGGGAAATTTTCTATACAAATTCGGTCACCCGAAATTCTACAAAAAAATCTAACTAAAGGTTCTCTTATCAGCAGCTAAACTCTGGACCCAGATAAGAAAAACAATCAAAATCCCTTACTACAGCGAATACGTCCCGATTTGGGAATCTCCGGGCACACCGGAATGTCTCCAAGATAGTCTTTCAACCCCCTTAATCCTAGCAGGGATTACTAGATGGGGGCAACTCATAAAACAGGACCATATTATAAACTGGTCGCTTCTTGATAATATCATGGGAGGCTCCCTATCTAAATTTAAATACTATCAATTATCTAGCTGGATAAAGGCGGTGACGGAAACATACGAAGGCGATAGAGAACTGGAACATAAAATGCTAATCATCGGAACTCAAAAGAAAGAAGTTTCTCTATGGTATTGGGCCCTCATAGAGTCAGGAGAGGATAATCTCAAGACTCCAGAGAAGATCTGGAGGAATGCACTGCCTACGATGGACATTGAGAATTCATGGCAAGTATCTATGGGGAAATGCTGGGGTGTTATAAAATCTGCTGCCCTATGGAGGAACCACCTGTTTACTCTTCATAGAGCGTACTGGACACCGAAAAAGCTTTCAAAATTCAATAACTCAGACCGAAAAAAATGCCCGAAATGTGGAGAGGAAGTGGTAGACGACTTGCACATGTTTCGGCAGTGCCCCCAGATCGATGACTTCTGGAGAGAAGTGGGTAAGACCCTGGAGAGGATATTTAAATACCCAGTTGATGTAAGTACCCAATTGGTTATCTTTGGGGTTAGAGATGATGGGGCAAATCTTGTTAAATTAACGAAAGAACAAGAGAACCTGCTTTTTAGCCTAATTTTACTTGCCAGAAGGAAAATATGTGTAAACTGGGTAAGATCTAACCCTCCCTCACATATGGGGTGGATTAACCACATACATAGGATTTCTCGACTAGATAGAGGTGGGAAGGTTAATAAAAGATTTAAATTTTGGGAAATTTGGGAACAACAAAATGTTTCTAGTTAACCAAAACGCTGCCTTATATGGGTCCAATGATTATGCAATGGCAATACAATAGAAGCTTTGGCTTCTTGAGTAGCCCGAAAGGCTAGCTCTTCCCACTTTCCCTAAAAGGGTAAAAGAGATACAGGGACCTTGACAGAACAAGGAAAGCTCCCCTATCCACACTTTGTAAAGGGGGCAGCGAAGGAGAGAAACACAACGTTTAAGAGATCCCTGAGAAATCTCAATACCCAGTATTGCAAAATGAGGACTAAAAAAAATAAATAATAAAAACTCTGCTAGCAGAAAAGTGATCCAGCGGCGAACCAACAACAGATACTCTACTACCATATACTCACCTGGGCCTATAAACAAACACAGTTTAAGTAAACCGCTGGACTGGTTTATAAGTTTCTTCACAATGTTTAGGATTAGTCTAAATTTCTTAACTAACCCTTCACATATCAAAAAGTTCTTTCCTCTGGTCGATGGACCATTAGTTGAACTAATTGATGGTGATATTGACCATAACTCTAACTTTTCTATACTTTGAAGTAAATTACCACAGACTCTGGAACATTTTAAGTCTTTATCTAAATTAAATGCATGTGAACCACTTCAAAAACACAGTACAGATACCCTCATTCATAGGAGAGAAAATTCAATTAATTAATCATCAAACGCATACTTCAGATTCATGCAATGACTTATGCTCAGAAAGGGAGAGGACAGAGAGAAAAGAACATCTGCAAATACACTAAATTATATTTACCAAGAATGGTGTGAAGACCAACCCCCTGGCCTAAGGGGTGGTAAGGGTCCCCCGGGATAGTTCAGGAGACAAATACTTTAGGACAGGATAGTTGACCTCTCTAGAACCAACGTTTGCTCCGCACCCCTCTCTGACACTCTCTTCCTCCTCGAGATTATTCTGCGATCTTCTTATCTAACCCAATTAAATTAGGATAGAAAGTTCTGCTTCAGGCTCTGTATTCGATTTATCAGCATCTCACAGCAACTCTCTCAGCATCAGCATCACTCGCTACACCAACAGCATCCCGAGATCTGCAGCATTCAGCAAATCTTCATCTGACTAACTAACCAAAGCTATCTCAATTATACCTTTCGTTCACCATGGACCACCCACTGAAGTTTAAATATCGTAAAAATACTAAATCTAATTGGTCAGGCAAGGGGGGAAGATCATCGCACTATGCTTACATGTCACTTTATTCAGTTAGACTATTGTTCACAAACCCATCCCCTTAATTTTTATTCATAACTTTTATTTCCCACCCACATTCACATTTCATCTGCAACATTTGTTAAAAATCTAACATGTAGGTCCATTCCATTGAACTTTTCACCGTCTGTTCTCAGGCTGGGACATTTTGAGTCCTTGACTTTTATTCAAACTCTGTGTCATCCTTCCGGGTTCACTTTCAGTAGTCATGCGCTGTCATCACATGGCTCAGCTTACTTCATTTATACACGAGAGGCCCAAATGTGCACTATTGATAAAGTCAGAAAGACAAATGTTACTTTAAAAAAATAAATGGTTTCACTGTATACCACCCATCTCTACTCTATTCCCCTTTACTTATTAATTCTTACCGCGCATTAGCATTATTAAAATAGCTTGTTTTCGCTTCAGCTAAGCAGGTGCCATACACACAAGTGTTTAAGACTCCATGTTAGTGCCTTCTGCTCAGCTTCGCCACAGGTCTCATCACCTTTGTGAAACACCAAGGTGCTGATGCCAGGCCAAACGGAAGAGAAGTGAACTTTAACAATTGACCCATCCATCTGAATTGCAGAAGTCTCCGACTTTCCTTGGCAATAGGTATCGTGAAATAAGCATCCTTCAGATCCAACTTCACTAACCAATCTTCTGGCTGTAATATATCTCTTAAAAGATGGATACCCGCATTAGCTTGTCATACTGCGTAGATGCAGTTGACGCATGCGCAGTAACGATTTCCCCGTTAAAAGCTGCCTTAGTCCTTCGTTCGTGTTATTAGTGTTAGCAAACACATAGGCAAGCTTCACTAACCCGCGTATTTATGTGGTGCGTATTTTTTATTCACAAAACGTAATTAATAACATGTTAGTGAGTTAAACGAACGGATTGCTTACGAACAAGTCTCTTTTCCACGAGTCCTTGCTCCATCACTGCCACCCAAGCAGAAGCACCGAGAGTTGTGCTTACAAGACTGGTGAATCACGTTGGACTGACTAAAAGGTCGTGAGCAGTGGCTGGAATAGTAAACTCTTTCAATAGCTGCTGAAAAGAGCGCAAAGTATTATGAACTGCTGCCTTCTTGGAATCCACCGCCTCCCTTTGATACCGCCAAAAAGCAAAATATTGGCGCTAGATGGAGTGCCTGGGTCGAAACTTTTGAAGATTTCTTTGATGCGCTGGAAGAAGCAAATAACAAAAAGATCATCAATTATTTAAAGAATTTAGATGGTGAAGGAGTAAAAGAAGTGATAAAGAAAATACTACAAGGTTAGGAAGTGACGTACTGTCAAATCAAAGAAGTGTTAAACACCAAGTTAAATTCAAAGCTGAATATCAACAAGAAAGGTACATTTTCAGTCAGCAAAGGCAGAGAGCTGGAGAACTGATGGATGAGTTTGTAGAAAGACTTCATTTGCTCATAAAGCATTACAAGTGAGACCATGCGTCTCAGGATAATAGATGGTTGCCTCTCTGATTCCTTCAGACAACGAATGCTGAAAGATACTCAGTTTGGAGTGAGTACTCATTGTTACCAGAACAGAAGAAAGAGCTGACGGACAGGCAGTGGCATGGAGGCCAGAACGCCCAAAGTGAATCAGCGCTGAGTGTGAAAAGTAAGTCAAAATACAAGGTAGAAGGCCACACAGTAATGTTTCCAAAGATAAAGAAGTTGTGTTTTCGATGTTGAATTTCTTTTCCACGTGAGGGTAGATGTCCAGCCATTGGACAGATATGCAAAGGCTGCTGGAAAGAGAACCATTTTGTAATGGTTTGCAAAGCCAGGGAAAGATCAAGTGTGTCACGTTGAGAAAACAAAATGGAGGAAAGATCAAGTGCATCACGTCAAAAACACAGCAACGGATGCCAGAATGTTCCAGATGCTACGCTCTATGCACACCCACAAAGCCAAACGGCAATATCAGTTGAGGCAAGTAGAAACTGAACAACATTGATTGTTGTAAAGTTTTTCATCTAGAAAGTTCATCACCGTCATTGTTAAGTGATAGTGAGAACATGGTTGTGCAATGTTAATGCTGATTGCTGGATGACATGCACATGTAGGATACATTTCTTGCAAGGAAGAATGCCGGTCGAAGCTAGGTCGATAAGTGAAAGTGCAAAATTCATTTGGACACTGCCCCTAGATCACACTGAAGGCAAATGGGTGCTCCATACCTTTTATCGTAGACAGTGGCACGTTGATAAACATTATGCCAGTGGAAAAATACAATGAACTGTCTACAGTGTCACATTTAACTCTTTCGAAAACCAAAGTGTATTCATGGGCTGCTTCACCACCATTGCAAAGTCAAGGTTCTTTCATTGTAACTGTGAAGCATAAAAATACGAAGGTTCAAGCACCAAGTCCTGTCTTGCTAGGCACTTTATTGAGTGCATGTTTACTCAGTTTCATTACTGCTGCTGACATGGTGCTGATTTCTCTAAAGTACAATGTCAATGCCTATCATGAGATAGAGAATCAGTTGCCATCCTTATTTCATGGATTAGGAAGACTTAAGACCATGAAAGTGCAATTTCACATAAATGAGGAAATCTGTCCTATTGCTCAACGACATCGTCAAATTGCATTCCATTTACAAGACGATGCTGAGAAATAACTTGAAACCTTATTTAAACAGGGCATTACTGAGCGATCCATTGGTCCAATACCCTGGATATCATCCATAGTGGTGGTGCCAAAAAGGATAGTGGAGAAGCCGTATGCATCTGCATTGATATGCATCAAGCGAAAAAGGTGATTGAAATAGAATGACATCCAGGTCCGCACATGGTTGACATAATTACGCAGTAGAATGGAGCTAAAGTCTTTTAATCCCTTGATTTGAACAAAGGTTATCACCAGCTCAAACTGGAAGAGAACTGCAGGTACATTACTCACTTTTCGACTCATGTTGGTTATCTTTGGAAACAAAAGGCTAAGTTTCGGAGTGTCATCAGTTGCCAAACTTTTTTAGGAGTCATTCATTGCATAATACAGCCAGTCACAAATGCTTTGAATTACAATGATAATATACTAGTTTTTGGGGCCACATTAAAGGGAAATGATACAGCTTTTACACAAGTGTGTCATATACTTGCCGATGCAGGTCTAATTTTAAATGCAGCAAAGTGTGAGATTCATCAAGCCAAAAACTCAATTTCTTTTGTCATATCTTTTCTGATGGGGAAATTACTCTGGATCCAAATACAGGGCTTGTCATCCACTTCTACACCCCAAGATGTAACTATGCTGAGATCCTTCCTTGGTATGACTAGTTACTGTTCAAGGTATATATATTCAAGGTATCTCACTGTAAGTGTCCCATTGAGAGAATTAATGAAACAAAATCAAAGCATGCAATTGAGAACGCAACTGAAATGGCATACTTTGATAAAAAATTTGCAGACGAAGGTTGTTGTTGATGCAAGCCCCGTGGGATTGGGTGCCATCCTTGCCCGCCACACTGGACATCCCAATGCCACAAGGCACATTGTGGCTTACGCTATTCGAAGTTTGTCAATAATGAAATGTGCCTACTCGCAGCCTCAAAATGAAAGTATCGCTGTGGTGTGGGCTTGTAAACATTTTCATGTGTTCCTATATGAAAAGCATTTTACATTGTCACTGAGCACCAAGCAGTGCTCTCCATTTTTTGCCATCCTAAAGCCAAGATTCCCCCTCACATTGAGAGGTGGGCGTAGGGATTACAGGAATATGATTATACTGTTGTGTATCATCTAGGAAAAGATCATAACCCTGCTGAGTACTTCTCACTTGAGCCAATACAATGTCATGGTACCACTTCAAATGCGGCTGATGCTTATGCTACTTTCATTGTGAAGTCCAATACCCTTCTGCCATATCTGTAGAATAAATCATTGCTGTCACGAGTACTGACAGGGAGTTGCTAATACTCAAACACATTATTAAACACCAATCGTAGAAACAACATACTCAATTTCTTCATGATGACATTAAATACCAGAAATTAAAAAAATGTGCAAGAAGAACTTTCAGTTACCCCAGAAGGCATTATCTTACGAGGGCTGAGAATTGTCATACTTGAGAGTCTGCAACAAGAAGTTAATGAACAGACCCATGAGGGACACTGTGGAATTGTTGAAACGAAATAAGCTTGGATCCCTCGTCTTGATGAAAGAGTTGAAAAAGAGTTAAAGGCATGTCATTTGTGCAACTGTTTGTCATGTAAGACAGCCTCACATCAATTAAATTGATTTTGTTGAACCTCTTGACACTGGACATCATCTACTAGTAATAGTTGATAAAAATTCCCATTTTCCACTTGCGGAAGATGTGCCATCAACTTTGTATGAGTCATTGAGAGACTACAAAGTATTTTTGCAACATGGGGTGTTCCTTCGATTTTGAAATCTGACAATGGCCTGCCTTTCAATAGTCGAGAATTTAAAGATTTTCTCACTCATTTGAATGTCAAGTATGAGAAAAGCACCCCTCTCTGGCCACAGGTGAATGGTGTGGTCAAAAGATTTATGAGCACCCTCAAGAAGACTGTTCAGCGCGCTGCGCTGGAAAAACTTGATCTTAAATCAGTTCTTCAGTCTACGGTTTGTGCATACAGGTTAACTCCCCCTTCGACCAAGTGCGAAAGCTCTACCACCTTAATGTTTGGGAGAGCTATAGGCACAAAATTGCCACAATGGGCCACCAAGATATTTATGGAAACTGATAGACTTCAAACCACTGTTTAGGCTCACAAACACAAAAAGAAGACCTATGCGGACAGACGCCAATCTGCTTGGAACACTAATTTCTACAGAGGAGACCAAGTTATCGTCAGGCAGAAACCGAAACACAAGTCTGATGCTCCTTTTCATTGTGACCCACTGAGGGTTGTGGCTAGTAACGGGCATATGGTGACTGCTCACCATCCTGGAAAATCCATTACGTGAGATTGTTCGCATTTCAAGCACCTACCTCAACCTTCGCTGATTCCAGATGTCAGGAGTGAGACTTGTCCACCTGAGAATCCAGAGAGCCCAATGACTGTACCAATATCTCTGTCACCAATACCAGTCATTGACACTTCTCCGATATCTCTGCAGCATCCCATGACCTGATCTGGGTGATTGATTTGAGCACCAAAATCACTTATTGAAGAGTTTTAATGTATATATGTATTATTAGTACTTTTTTATTTAACAAAGGGGTAGACATAGTGTCTTGTGACTTAGTGATGAAGGGACCATTTTGGTTTCTGACCGACTCCATAGAAAAGTGACATAAGTGCATAGGAGTCGATGTTAGAATTCAAGGTGTTGAATGTTCAGTAAACAGTTTCATGCTGAGGAATAAAAACGTGTAATACCAAGCTCCTTGTGTGGCATGATCATTTGCATGTACCCGGACTGGAGAGGAGGCTACAGCAAGGAGGCAGAAAAAAGTTATAATAATTGAGTGATAGTTATTGAAAAATGAATTCCATAAATCCTGAAGGACTCTAATGTGCCAAGACTGGAGGTCTGGCATTTACCTGGTGCTTCCTTAGCTGCTATATAATCAGAAAATGAAATTTCTTTTACCTTTTATTATACTCTTAGGGGTATATTCACAAGAACGTGTGATAACTACCGCAAGAGTAGCGTAACGCAACTTTTAATATCGCAGCTCATCGTGGGAAAATAACCCCGTGACAACGGTGATTCACAACAAGGCGGTAGCATGAGATAGCAATCAGATATTGTGGACAATGTTAGCGTCAAAACCAACGCCACGCCGCAAAAATGCAAAACGCGTACGCCAAAAAACATACGATGCGGCCAATCGCGGTACAGAAATCAGCAAAGACCAGCCACAGGCCTGCAAATCCCACGTGTCTGGCGGAACAATGCACTATAAAAGCAAGAAAAAAAGGCACAAAAACAATTCAAACTGCGTAGCAACATGGATGCACCCGGACCGAGTGCAGAGGACAAGCCGAACTCCACAAGCCCCACGGACGACCGACCAGGAATCCCGCGTCCGGGGAAGGGCAAGGACAAGAGGAAGAGGAAGACGGGGTTCAGTCCGCAGGAAGACCGGATAATCGCCACGGAGGCAACCCAACACCATCAACAACTGTTTGGCACCTCCACTGCGGCACTGGCAACCCAAACAGAAATATGGCAGGCCATCGTCACCAACGTCAATGCAGTCGGAGTGTCTAGAAGGTCACTGGAGGACTTCAAGAGGCGCTGGCATGATCTGAAAAGGCAGACCAAACATAAGCTCGCCGACAACAGGGAGGCAGCAACGGTGACTGGAGGTGGGCCTCCATCGACAAAGGAGGAGCTGGATGAGCTGGAGCAAATGGTGGCCAGTCAGCATTGAGGAGACAGTGGCAGAATTGGGAGGCCTGGACACAGCACGATACGTCCTGACACAACAGCAACAGGGTGAGTAACGTCCAGGGATGGGGGCGACGGGGGGAGATGGGCACAATGGTACATATGCACAAGTATGCGTAGCACACTGCACACCCACAATGAACGTGGAACATGTCCCTGATTGGCTTGTCACACTGCAGTACGCATAGAAATTCCAAGTAGTCCCCCACCCACAATGTGCACAGAGGGTCCCCTGCATCACCAACATCACAACCCACCCATGCACATGTGCTGAATCCAGCAAAGCAGCGGATCTGTGATCCACACTGACTATGCAAGTGATCCAGCGCGAAACTGGGGAAAAAGAGAGCAAATTTTACAACTATCCTCCCTGCGTCGCAGACCCGACGTCACACTAGCTCATTCACACACGCAGTCATTGGTGGGGCCCATAACCAAGAGGGATGATGACAACTAAGCGCTGGACATGTGGGGAAGTACCTTATTACCTATAGGGAAGAACAGTAATTTTACAGAATATACATTTGCATCACCACCTATAGGATCCTAACCTTAAACATCAAGGCACTCCACCACTAGGTCGACGGACCAATTAGTTGGACTGGTTGATGGTGATTTAGAACCAGCTTAAACACATTTAAGTCTCAGAATCCTCTATTCTCTTCATTGAAAAACCACAAACTCGTAATTTCGGTTAATCAATTATTTTTTTATCTAAATATTGTTTGCAATTAATATTAGAATTTTGTTCAATCAGCACAAATTCGCATGACATTTATATTTACGTATTCTTGCTATCGGGATATTTCCTAATGCCTTTGGCTCTGCATAACCGAATTTAGCCGTTTAATTGTCCCAATAAAGCAGGCCAAAACTCAAAGTCCGAAAGTTCTGTGCTCAGCACGTTACAGTCCCAAAGATCTCCAAAGGACCAGGAATCGTGCAAGCATCTGTCATCGCCTGTGGGGTCGATAGGGGTGTGCAGTCATCGAAACTGCAGAATGCCAGGCCCTCCCTATTCTAGTACCCTTTTTATAATGAAATTCGGGATAACATGAAACAGTCTTAGAGTAAGGAGCATACGATTGGTCAATTTGATGAATTTTATAATATCGTCCGATTTTCACGTCAGTCTAGGTTCTCATGGATTTTGCTGGTTCACTTCCTCTGTCCATGTCGTCCTTATGCAACATTGTAAAGTTTTGCTTGTATGTCTCAATTGTTCATTTAGACAAGATTTTACTGACTGAAGTTTGGCAGTCCTCCATGTTCCTATCCTTGACTAGGAACACTGTGCCTTGAGGTTGCCAGGAGGTCTACGGAGCTATCCCTATCTGCGCAGTAGGCATCGCGCTCACGAGACGGTGGCCACTTCTGAACTCCATTTTGGACGCCATGTTTTGGTAGGCCCAAATGCCAACTTAAGTGAAACAAACACAAAAGAGTAATTTATACAATGAAATGAAGATTCTAATGTTAAACCCTCACTAATCCCTTTATGTATTAGAATTTTCCTAGCTTTTAGCGACATTTAAAGCAATAAAATTCGCCCTTCGGTCCAAAACGGGAATGCAAACGTCACAAAAGCGACATAAATCATGAGATATCCTATTACCACACGTACTACTATTAATATGCGTACATAATTTAGTTATTAGAGTTATTCTGCCATGCAAATAGCAATAAGTCCCATGTGTAATTGGTGTTTAATAAAGGTGCAAATAGTTGATTAATATAACACAGCAAACAGTTAGTCCAAACTGTTATATTAGTCGATTAAGTGATTAGTACTGCAAAATAGAGGAGGTATACAAAATTTTGCTTTACCTGCTCCATCATAAGTAACACTGCGTGTCCGATACCACGGCAGCGGACAAAAAAATTTACATGGCCCACGAATCGACATGAAGGTAGCCCAGTGCGGATCACATCCGTAAAGGAGCAGGTCACGCTCTGCACCCACAAACCATGCCGTACGATACAAGCAGCAGACGAACAATGCACCAGGCCACAAAATCTGTCCGGGAGCACATATGAGCCAAGTCAAAAGCAAATCAGGCCCCGAGAAGCCCACAATTCTAAGGCACTCCACCTCAAAGGGAGAAGGCCACACAAAATCAGAGCTGCAGGGGCAACTCCACCACAATGCAGCACACACATAGCAATCACAGGACTTCAGCAACGATGGCAATGTGGTACAATGTGCAAAAACCAGCACCACAGGACAGAGCTCACAACAGGTTCCGCTCGTGCGTCATAACTGTTCGCTCACATCTGGCATTGCCTGACACAGTGTGATGATAATGAACGGGTACTACCACACATCCGTCATGTATTCGGAAGACACACTGACATCAAATAGCCAGCTCCTCCCAAACAGTCACAATGTACATTGTCAGGCAGTCTGAATGCAAACATCTGAAAATCAACAACATACATGTGAAACTCTGTTAACCTGCATCTCCCCTTAACATTTCAGAGGGACAATCAACACCTACTGCAGAGCAGAACACAAACTCCATCATTGATGATGTAGAGGACAACCTGCACATATGTCATGATACCCTCCAATGGATACTGGACATCCTCTGCACCCCACGCCCAGGATCAGGGCAGGCTAGCTGCCTCAAGGTGACCCTACCACCTGCACAGACCAACAGCAGGAAACACACCACCACGGCTGTCTCCCATGACCCCCACGAACAATACATGGAGAACATACAACGTGTGTGGTCTTCCCAGGTGGAGTTGGCTGAACAGCTGTGGGCAGGGTTGGAGCTCATGGCAGCCAAACTCGATGCCATACGTGGGTGTCTGAATCCCATCAGGGACGATGTACAGTCCCCATAGGACACCCCCTGTCCACACCATGCTCAGCCACAGATGACTGCAGAGGGAACATCGACACACACAGCTCCGACCCCTGATGTGTCTGTGGCACACAGTGATGCTACCCCATCACCTTCGCAGTCTGATGTGCCAGTGGCACACAGTGATGCAGCCATCACCCTACCACACACAACGGACACACCGGACAGAGAATCCGTATCAGGGGAGCAAGAAGGGGTTGTGAACTACTGTGTGAGGAAGGAGGCAGTAGCAGCCATCACCGCTGTATGGCCTGCCTCTGCCTGGTTATGACCTATGCATCATGGCCTGGGAAACACCTTCCAGTGAGCCCCGGAACACTCTGCGGCTTACACCTGGACCACGACACAGACTGCCACTTCGTCACCGCAGGCCAATTACACAGCTATCCTGCTGCAGACTGCACTCTCCCTCTTCCCAATAACTGTGCAATCCCCAAAGGGCTCTGGTTGGCCCACCACTGGGCTTCCATGTGATGTGGGCTTGGATGGCCATGTAGAGCCCCAGCTCTGTCAATAACCTGAATGTGAATAAAACATTCTAAATCACACAGATGTGTCATCACTATGTTCACTCATGTATGGAGTTGTGGCTGGATGTAGGAACGATGTTAGCACATGAAGGTACACCCTTGTAACTGACATCCATGCGCATGTGTATCTCTGAGACACATGGCCAATTGGCTGACTGAGGAGGTGAGTACTAGCTGTGTCCCCATTGCACATCAACAACAATCTCACAACCCCCAACATAGGCACACGTCCATGTACTGAAAAGGGCTGTGCGTAGGCCTGACCCAAACGAAAGCAGACAGGAGTGGTGTCCTGCACCACATGTGACAACAGAAGTTCACGTTGTATACCTACTCACACACAGCTGTGTGGACACATCCTGTTGTGATATATGACATTGCTCAACATGGTCAGAGGTTGGACACCATACTCACATTGCTGAAGTCACGTAAGTGCACAATACGTCCAGCACCAATCCAAAAAAACTGTCTGGCTCACAGAGGTGGAACTTTTGCAAAGGGACACACCCCCATTGCACATACGTCAGTCAGTTCTTCCCAGTGTAGGGACGATGCTAATTGTGGCACACGAGTGGACAATCCCAACAACACACCCCACAGTTAGAAACCAGTGGAGTTGCATTTACTTTATTGGCATGTGCATGTCAGTACGGATGAGGCAATGGCCACAACAGGCAGGGACATGCTTGAGACACTTACACGCAGCATGGGTACATGTCGAGGTTCAGCAAATGTTGGGGCTAAAAGGGGCAACATTCATCACGGATGGTAACGCTTTCAGTCCACCTTGCCTTGCTGGATGAGTCATATTTTGTTTGGAGTCTGACCATTGCCCCGTGTGAGGGGGCATGACTCACTGCCCATGGGATCTGCATGTTGGTCTGCATCCGGAGAGCACAGATTGTCTGCTCTGCTGACGGTGATCAGGTGTGAGGGTCCGACAGGTTCACATGTCGTGCTACATTGCCATGTGTGTGCTCTCCCTCGGCAGTGTGTCTGAATTGGCAACTTTGCCAAACGACGCTGTGTTGCACCGAGCATGGACCTGCATCACCTTGCACAGGTGTGTGTACACAGGTGTTGTAGCACGCACATGCATCCAGGGCCTGGACGAAGGCAGACGTTTTCAATGTGGTGGTGGGATGTGTGAGCATTTCCCATGATGCAACAAGTTGTTGGGACATGTGCTGTGGGTGCCAATCGGATGTGGCTGCATGAGCGTAGTTACTCGACCATGAATGCCTGTGCAGCTTCATGTGCAATGTGTTCCAATAGTACGTCGTTGTCGTGTTCAAGGAACACCAGGGTGAGCCAATCCATTAAGTGGTCCGGGCAGGTGTGCTCAGCCCACGCCGTTTCACCAATCTGCAACACAGCCCTCTATAACTCGCGCGCCTGCAATCCTCTGCTCATGACGTCACATATTACATCACTCATGACATGGTCAGTGGCATCACTCATGACATCACTGATGACATCATCCTTGTGATAGAGTGGCGGTCGCGCGAGTTATAGTTATCTCAACTAACTATAACGGGGGAATTTCATTGGTTTTTTACGAGTGAAATATCCACCTAACTATAACATGTGTGAAACCTATGGTTTTTTAAGTGAATTTGCAAGGTTTTTTAAATGCTAATTCCTAACTATAACGTGTGTGAAACCTATGGTTTTTTCAGTGAATTTGTACGGTTTTTTAAATGCTAAGTTATGTATGTATTATAATTTTTTTATATATTTATTTTTCAATAAACTACGTGTTAAAAATTGTTTTTTTTATTTATGGTTTTTCACCATGCGCGCACCCCCGCGATTTAAAAAAAAAAAATGTTAATGTTTTTTTCTGCCTTCGGGGTTCTTCAGGGACCCCCTAACCAAGGCTAGGGGGTCAGGAACTCTCTACCCTGCCCCCTTTTCACGTTCGCCACCTTCCTTTTCCACTCTCGCACTGAAAACAAACAAAATGGCGGCCGACACTTCCTGATTTCGACCGATTCGAACGTTGACTGACATGTAACAACCAATCAGAATTACGCTCGCGCACGTTAGTGCGCGCACGGTGCGCGGCTATAGATATGTATGTGCTTTTAACTGCAATTTTCTCAGGAACTACTGACCAGATTGACTCCATATATGCAAAAGGCACATCCCTGACCTGAGGACTACCTCTCTGCCAAATTTCAAGAAAATTCTGTTCAGCCGTTCGGGCTGTACCTTCGACTAACGGTCCTATGGGAAAATGCATGGGGAAAACGCGTTTTGGGACCCCCCTTTTTTCTCGGCCCCCGCTTGACGAACCCCCCCGAGACTTCCAGGGTAGGAGCTGAGCGGAGCGCCCCATTAGTTTTGAAAATTTCGCGAAGATTCGTCAACCGGCGCCAAAGTTATTCAAAATAGAATTTTGAGATTTCCTATGGAAACACGGTCCTAACTATAACTATCTACTGGCGACCGCCAGTAGATAATATATATATGTATATATATATATGAATATATATATATATATATTCATATATGAAAATCGCCCAAAATTACAAGGGGGACAGCACTCGCGTACAGTGTCAAATGTATTATTCTTCAAAACAGTAATAGCTCTCTCTCTCTCTCTCTGTCTCTCTCTGTCTCTCTCTCTCTCTCTCTCTCTCTCTCTCTCTATATATATATATATATATATATATATATATATATATATATATTTATATATATATATTTATATTTATATATATATATATGTTACAGGGACATTATAGTCAAGCTCAGATTTCACTCGTACAAAACCAGTGAAATTCAGCAGTTATAGTTAATTACGCCCACGCAATGCATTGCTTATGGCCTCACATATTACACCACTCATGACATGGTAAGTGACATCACTGATGACATCACTGACATCCATGATAAAGTTCTTAAATCTCATTCTTTTCCGATAGGAGATTGCGGCATGTAAACTCCCTAGCTTGCAAGAGCCTTTAGCATAGGTGTGATAAATGCAAGTACTTATTCCCTTAGAAGAATCATCAGCGAGGATGATGGAGATGAACATATGTAGTTAGTCGAACAGATCCTGCATTTTGGTAGTACTCAAGCGTGATGTCATGGCTGCTTCAACTATGGGCAATGTAGTTGGCTTGCACAATGAGATTTGTCCATCATAATGGGAATATTTCACAACTAGTTGATGCATCGCTTTGCAGTAGGATTGGTGAAGTCTTAAAGGTTTTAGAAGCGGTTGCATAATAATTGATGCCATGATAAGCAGCTCCAGTGGTAGATTGAGTACTGTCTCTTGGCTTGCAAGCAGTCATTGCACCAAAAAGGGGTCTCACTGGGGGAGCGCTCAGCTGGCGAAATGCAATTATCCAGTGTTCATTAAGTTGAGACAGCCATTCAAAACCCAAATAGAAGGTTAGTATTTTTTTTACATTCACTCTGTTGGATATTCAATATTGATTCGCTGGCCTAGTTTATTTCTTTATTAGAAGAAAAACAAGAATGCCACAGCCGATGATCAAAAGGATTGTAGGAAATCCACAAAATAAACTTGAGAACAGGGAAATTATAGACCTGAAAACACTCTCAAAACCAGTCAATAGTCCCGACCCAAGACTTTTGAAGGAGTGCACTGCACCAGTGGTGTTGGATGAGTTGAAAATGGTCTGCACGAATTTCACAAAGTATGAAGTGTTTTTGAGTTTGCAGGAGTTTGACTCACTCATGCAGTTTGTAAATCGAAGTTATCATCCGATGTGGTCATCAAATGGACATCTTTCTGTTTATCAAAACACATTATATCTGTCTCGATTCGAGAACAGGGTACACATCCAATTATCCTCCAAGGAGGGGGCTACAAAGTTACTGCAAAGCATATTACTACCTTTGATACAGTCAGAACAACATTTTGACATTGAGTCAATCCACAACAAGTTTAATTTGTTAACAGAGAATAAGAACCATTATTCGTGCTTTATGAGAAGGAATGTAGCACACAGGTGCCACGGTCAATTCATCCCAGGGAACCAGATAGATTTATGAATGCAGGATTTTCTTGTCTGTAACAGTAACATTCAAAAGGCAATGACCACGTGTAGTGGAGAAAGGGCTGATGAGTTCTCTTATACCAGCCCAAGGACTTGTACTTTTCACCCTTGTAGTAAAAGTGGAAAGTTGTAATAGGGAGGGAAATTACTCCATGCAGGACCCATGTCATTGGCACTTTTTCGCTATCCAAAAAGGAGCTTCTTCTAGCTGTTCTATATTTAATAACATGCATGTAGCTTCATTCTTAGCCTCTGTTATTTGAGTACTAGTCAAATTATAAACATTAAGAATTTCACTGTCGTTCAGGAATTGGCATGGCACTTTTCCAGTTTTAAGGGTTTGTAATGCCCACATTAAGTGCTTTATTGCTCGTAGCTGAGCTTGCCTATGTTGGAAAAAAGTTAAGTCTTCCTTTAAAATATTCAGGGCAGAAGTCATTATATTGTTAAAGGAATATACTCTTTTAGATGTATGCATGCCATTGGCAATTTCTTTACATGCTCCTTGCAAGTTTTCTGTTAATTTCTCTGATTCTCTCAGTAGCCTTTTTTGATGAGTATTTTTCTACTCTGTTATAAATTGCATATCCGAGTGAAAATGCAAACTGTCCCAGAAGGAAATCAGAGAAATACATGTTTTCATTTGGATAGATGTTTCTTAACAGCCGTGAGGCTAGAATGTGCTCATCATCGTTGTCACAGCTGACCTATGTTATGTCTGGTTACAGCTGCAAGTGGAAATCTGTTATATCTGTGGTATGGGCAAATAGCAAACGGACCAGGAGTTTTAGAAAGATACCTGTGCATACACAGATCAATGTCTGTGTCAGTAGGCCATAAGGTTATGCCTTCATGGTGTAACGTTGTTGGATTATAAGTATGATCATGTCATTTAAGTCAGCACCAGAAATGTTTACGTTCTTTCGCCAATGCAGAAACTGCGCCTGCTTTTAGAACTGAAGTTTTTTTTTTAAATGTAAAATATTTCATAGACTCAGATCCCAGATAAGTTGTCTGCTGGATTGGTTTGTTCAAGAACATCATTTCTCTAGGTATTACAAGCTCTAAATAAGGCTTCTGTTCCCTCTATTTGCCAGAATTTTATTCCCCAAACACATTTCTGATCATTCTTTCCAAAACCAATGGCCTTGTATGGCAAGATTTTCAATAAATTCATTAGAGTTAGTCAGTTTACTACTCGTTCTTTTAGAACTTCTCACGTCTTTGTAAAAATAATAGGCTGAAGGGTCTCCCCTATAGGCACAATTAAAATATGTGAATAATGTCAAGAAATTCAGGTGACTTTCAAAGGTGTCGTCTAGCAATGTCCCCACTGTGTGTAATTAAATATTTCTCAAGGATAGCTAGTTCTATATATGAAATTGTGTGCAAGTGGTGAAAACAAAACATTTATTTATGATTATTTGTATTCAAATAAGGCTCTTCATTATCAAATTGCATTGTATTTGAGACTCGTAAGTTACGACTCGCAAATTGGTATGTACAACTTGTCTCAGACACTGTTTGCGATTTCCAATGGGGTCGCAAATTGCATGCCTCATAAATAATAATGAGGCTGTCGCAATTTGCGACCACTTTGAGAATGGGTAGCACTCCCAGTGAGGGTGGCCTGTTGAAGTCAGCAGACCAACATGTTTGGGATGCTTTTTAAATAAAGCAATTAAAAAAAAAAATGCAGCCTGTTTTCCTTAAAGGAATTTAAAATAGAAAAATGACACTTTTCAGTTTCATTTTTTTAAGGGCAGGCAGTACTGCCTGCTCTTAAAAAGTATTTCCTCACAAACTCACAAGGGGACCCCTTCTTGTTTGCGAGTGGTTTACCACCAACTTGAAGTAGGTGGTAAACTGCAGGTGTGTTGTGGCTGCAAATGCGGTCGCAAAACAATTGTATATGTCATGGTGACTCGCTATTAGGAAGGGAAACCTCTTCCCAATAGTGGGAGTCACAAATGCTGTGTTGCAAGTCTGTGATTTGCGAAATAGAATTTGTACATGCCATAACCCTTTTTTGCAGTTGCAAACGGAAGGAACTCCTGTTAGCGGCCGCAAAAAAGCGTTGTACATCTGGCCCCAGGTGTTATCATATAATCACGTGCAATTTTAAGGTATTTGAACAATTTCAGTGGGCCCCATTATCCAATATGGAACATTTTCCCAAAGAATGCCATCTGGTTCAAGATATGCAGTAATACTAACAGCATAAAATTCACATTGTGCTTAGTGAGATGGAAATGTATTGTAGTTCTTGGACCACAGGTGATGGCAAATGTCTGTTAGGAATGTAATGTCCATTCAATAACAGTGAAACAACAATTAATATAATGAGCCAAATTAGCAAGAAGAATACTCTGGTAGCAATCCTGAAGTAGAACCATGATGGTAGGAGATACCTGTCACTGAACAAATGATAACTGTGAAGCAATCTTTGGCATTGCATGACTATTGGGTGTGCAGGCAAATCATTTACATAAAAGTGAGAGTGATTTTCATTCAATGTTCTTTCTTTAAATGGCATAATTTCAATTGATGAGGACAAATTTGGAGACCAATAATAAACCATAGTATTGATGGGAAATGTTAAAACTGTGGAAATTGCAATGCTAGATTCCTCCATGGAACCTCTCACTTGAAGTACAGCTGGAGACCAAGTAAGTTCATTAATGCCCAGATTGAGGCTTAAATGATCAAACTTCCGGCTTTGGTCGAGGGTTACCTCCTGAAGAGTAGGAAGAAGTTGTGAAGCTCGACTCTGAAGGTATCTTGGTGTCTGAGGGGGTCTGCTTTACAGAATCGAACATATCGTGCTTTTTAATGGGATAGATTGAAACCTTCCTGTTTTCTTTTGAACCAGGCAATGGAGGCACAATTACAGTTTGTGTGCCTTTTACAGAATGGGAATGGGTAGTCAGTATGATGGCCAAAACACTTCTTTATTAGGGATCTTCTTCTGAACAAGATCACCCATTCTGGGAATCCACCATTGAGCAGCTTAAGAAACAATTTCTTTGCCAATGGCTGCATATGAAGTCTTCAAATTAGACCACTTGTTTCTGACCTTTTCAATGCTCTCTATTATTATTATTATTTTTTTGTGTTTTAGAGAGCGCGAACTTGACCCGTGAGGGTATCAGAGCGCTTTACAAGGTTTACAGAAGTGAACAAACAAAAAGGTTTAGAAATACAGAAGTATACAAAACGATTGGAGAGGGGCATGGGGGCTGGACTCATGGGGAGTAGAGGGACACAAGTGTATGGCTACGATTTCAGTTAGAATCCGTATAAAACCCCACAGTTTCTTGGTGGAGTGAATAGGTGAACTGCGGAAAAGGCAATAGTCTTAGATTAGTCGGGCACACTGTGGTGGTTGAAGGCAGAGATTAGATGAGGAATTTACCCATGAGGAAAGTTTTGGCCTCCTTTTTGAAGTGTGCCAGAGAAGGGATTCTTCTGATGGCGGGTGGGAGAGAGTTCCAAATTCTTGGTGCGGCCCCGGAGAAAGCCCGATTGAAGTTTTTTTCCCCCGAAAACGGGCAGGTTGGAGAAAGAGGTCTCTGGCGGACCGGGAGTTCCTGCTTCCTCCAGATACCACTAGTTTCTGTGCCAGATAAGCAGGGGAGTTTGCGTATAGAGCCTTGTGTGTAATACATGCCAGTTTCAGCTCTATTCTGGCCTTGAGGGGGAGCCAGTTCAAAGCTTTCAGATGTGGAGGGATGTGGTCGAATTTCCTGGTGCCAGTAAGTAGTCTAGCAGCCGCGTTGAGGCATGCTTTTAAAGGTGCCAGGGAGATCTTGGGTAAACCCGAGAGGGTGGAACAGCCATATTCCAGCCTAGAGATGACTAGTGCTTGGACTGCCATTTTTAGGTCGGGAGCATCGATGAAGAGTTTCAGCTTCCTTAGGTAGCTCATGTGGAACCTGGCAGATTTAGCCATCGAGTTGATGTGGTCCCACATGTTCACGTTGCAGTCGAGGATTATACCCAGAGATTTGGTCGAGTCCACGATGGTCGGCGGGCAGTTTAAGGCTGTGATGGCCTTGATCCACATCTGTATCTCCAGGTTGGCTTTTGTAGGGGAGATTAGGAGAAATTCAGTTTTCTTTGCATTGAGTTTGAGTTGGTTAGAGGCGAGCCATTGGACGGTCAGTTTTAGGGCCTCATTCAGCGATGAAATTTTTATGTATATTTGGATGTCGTCCGTGTACATATGGTAGGAGATGTTAGCGGTGCGAAGAACTTCGGTAAGCGGCTCTAAGTAAAGATTAAAGAGGGTGGGGGACAGGGTTGAACCTTGAGGGACTCCAACCGTGACTGGGGTGGGAGCTGATAGGTTGCCGATAATTAGGAATCTCTGTGATCGGTTGTGGAGGAAGGACCTAAATCATTCTAAAACAGAGCCATCCGAACCCATCCTAAGTTTGAGGTGTTCAAGTAGTTTTTCATGGTTGACCGCGTCGAAGGCCCAGGATAGATCTAGGAGGATGAGAAAGTCAGGTTTTGCGTTGGTCGAGGGCTTGGAGGGCATCGTCCACGATGTGGAGCATAGTAGTTTCTTTTTTTTTTTGTTTTTAATATTCTTTATTATTCAGTTCGCAGCAATACATCGTACATCAATCAATCATTTAAATCGCCCAAACTATTAAACCATCACATATAATAAGAGCAAGTATAACACTCATTAAGTCCTAATGTCACAAATATAGTCGCATGAAACATTACAGCTCCATATATTGTAGCATTGGCTGCCAAATTTTAAGTCCTAGTTGTTTTTTCCTCAAAGATCTTATACGATAAAGACTATATTCTAAATTGAACACATTATAAAACTTAGAGCGCCACATTTCATATGATGGTACTTCTACTTGCAGCCACATAGATGCAACACATAATCGAGCAACGGCCATCGCTATAAATATAAAATAACGAAAAGGATAACATATATGAATAGGTTCGATATCTTCACCCAAACCCAATAACATAACCTCTCTAGATATATTAACTTCTACCCCCGTAGTTTGTGATAGAAATTCTGAAATATCAGATATATATTGTTTTAGGGCTATACAATCAAAAAATACATGCACAATATCAGCTTTATCCGCCTGACATCGGAAACATTTCCCATCATGAATCCCACCCCACTTCATCATCTTCACAGGTGTACAATATAAATTAAACAGAGTTTTATAATGTTGGGTGCGTAAATTTGCTGTTAATATAACTTTACTTGCCATCGCAATTGAAGATTGCACATATGAACCAGTATTACCGAATCTATCCCTCCATTTCGCATCTTGCACCTCTATGTCATCCCGCTGAGTTGCCAATAATATATCATACAAAGCCCCAATTTTACCTTTTTTTGATAATGCCTCTAATAAGTCATTTGTTACCACAGATATAGAACTACAGTGTTTATTAATAAAATCGCGGACTTGCAAATATTTAAAGAAATCATGTTTAGGTATTTTATGCCGTTCCGCCAACTCGGAAAAGGGAATGATTGACCCATCCCTGAAGATATCCCCTAAACGTCGTATCCCCTTACCCTGCCATATAGCCATTTTTGTGTCCCAAAACACCGACGGAAAAATGTCCATAGAGTTAAATGGTGTGTAGTAGCCTATCCGATTAATAGGAGTTATTTTTCGTATCCTCTTCCAGGCTTTATAAGCAGCTAATACAATTTTGAAGCGTGTTCTTTTAAAATAGCTTGGTTCATAAAACTTAAGCAAGGCCTCCCTCGCCTGAATTCCCAACAACATCTGGTATACATCTGGTGTTTCAAATGGCCGTGCCTCGGCCCCGATCACCAAATATTGCATATTCTGCAAAAAACAAACTAAATAATAGAACATGAAATTCGGCACGCCCCATCCACCACGTATCAGTGGAAGTGTCATATATTTTGAGGCTCGTCGACTTTTTTTCCATCCCCATATAAACCTATCTACAATAGACTGTAACTGCGCTAATTGGACACATGTCAACTCTAGCATTACCGTCCTAAAATAATACATTACCCGGGGGAGTACACACATTTTTAATACATTGCGGCGTCCCACCATTGATAAGTGGAGGCACTCTATCTTTTCCAATTGACGTTTTGTAGCAGCCAGTATACCTGCCCAATTTACTTCAACTATCTCTTGAGGTGACATTCTAATCTTTATACCCAAATATCTTGCTTCCGATGTAACGCGGGCATCGCCAGGGCAAAGTCCCTCAGTACATACAATCTGGGTTTTAGAAATGTTTAGCTTATACCCAGCGACTTCCCCATATTGCTGAGTCTGGGCCTCAATCTCCCTGATTGCCTGCTCTGGATCGGATGTTATTACGACTATATCATCGGCATAAGCAAGGACACGTGTCTGTTGTTCCCCCACGGACATTGACTTTATACCATTATTGGTTTCTAATATTTGCACCAGTGGATTGATGTATATAGCGAAAAGTAAAGGTGAGCAGGGGCATCCTTGCCTAGTCCCCCTGGTTATATATACACAAGATGACTCCTTCCCCATCGTACAGATTCTAGCCCGTGGTTGTTTATACATAGTCTGCAACGCTAACAAAAATTGCGGACCAAACCCCATCTTTTGCATTACGGCCCACAAAAAAGTCCAGGATACTCGATCAAATGCTTTTTCAGCATCAAGAAAGATTAACCCCATATGCTCTTGACGTGTAGTAGCATAATCTATCAGTGAAATTACCCTGTGTATATGATTTACCGTGCTCCTACCAGGCAGAAAGCCGTGCTGACATCGGGAAACCAACAATGGTATAATTTTAGCTAGTCGTGCCGCAAGAATTTTTGAGTATATCTTGTTGTCGGCGTTAATTAATGATATCGGTCTATAAGACCCCGGATTTCTTGGAGGTTTGTCTTGTTTTTTAAATATCACTATATTAGCATCGTCCCACGATGGCGGGGGATTGCCACGTTGGGCTTCTAAAAACGTAGCTAGCATATCATCCTTAATAATTGGAAAAATAATCCGATATACTTCCAAAGGAAGTTTATCCGGCCCTGTCGCTTTCCCTGATGCTAGCCCTGCTATCGCTATTTGTATTTCTGGCATTGACATAGGAGCTTCTAGCTCCTCTCGCTCAACTAACCCTATTTCGATTAAGTCTAAGTTAGAGAGATATTGCTCTATAGTACCCTGCCTGACCGAGTCCTGAGTATATAATTCTTTATAATATAGATAGAGTACCTCCAATATACCTTCAATAGTCTCAGCTACTCCCCCTTTCCCATCTTCCAATGCGTCTATTCGCTGTGAGGTTTGTCTTCCCCGCAACCTTTGCGCTAGACATCTCCCTGTGGTCTCGCCATATTCATATCTCTCAGTTTTATAGGTTTTATACTGAGCAGCAATATCCTGACTCCATATCTCGTTAATTCTAGCCCTACATCGACCCATCTTTGCTAGGATCTCTTTAGTATCCAATTTTGCTCTAACCCCTTGAATAAATTCACATTCAGCCTTCCTTAACTCCTCACATAGACTCAGCATATGTTCTTTCCGTTTTTTCTGCTTCATCCATCCATAACTAAATGTTTCACCCCTTATACCAGCTTTCAAGGAGTCCCAAATCATTGGTTGGGCTGCCGACCCTTTATTATTTTCTATAAATCCCATGGCCCACATTTGAATATGTTGAATATATTCCTCATCACTTAACAATTTTTTATTAAATGTGAAAGATCGCTGTTCCCTTACAAGGGCAAGACTAACAAGATCCATAACCACAGGTCCATGATCTGACGAGATCCGAGGCCATACATGTATTTTTGAATCAGCAGCCAACACTCGGGGTAAAAATATATAGTCTAACCGAACACACTTGTTATGCGGGGATGAATAAAAAGTATACCCAAGGTCCCCTTCATCATGTTCCCCAACCCTCCAGCCGTCAGCTAGTCCATGATTTTGTATCAATTGTTGCAAGGCCCTGAAGACTTTGGGCTTACGTCCTCTATAATTAATAAAATAAGGCTCCCATGTGTGTACATCCCCATGTATATTAAAGTCCCCAGCTAGTATCAACGGAGTCCCCCAGAGAGACAACTCAACATTTAAAAACTCCAAAATCTCGGCCTCATCTAAGTTAGATCCATATACAGCGCAGATAACAATTTTAACTCCCCCCACAATACATTCAGTAATAGCCCACCTCCCAAAGTTATCCACCCTCTCTTTGCCCGTACTGACTATACCATGACGTGCCATGATCGCCACTCCCCTGTTCATAGTAGATTGCTTAGAGGTTGCTAATAAATTATACCCCAGCTCTAATAATATCCTACGGTTATTCCACGGGACATGCGTCTCTTGCAAACAAAGAATGTCAGGGTTAATCAGCCGCAACTCAGCAGCAACTCGCTTCCTCTTTAAGCCATTATTTAACCCACATATATTAAATGTGCATATACGCAAACGCCTAACAGCCATTTCTATAGAAATGCCCCATCAAATTTTCCAAAAAAATAGATTTTATAGCTTCTACTCCTCATGCTGCGAACTGAAATTTTACCATTTAACCCCTTCCCACCCAGAACTCTACACCCCAAGTGCCCCTCCAAACCTCCCAGACACCCTCCCTCTAATCCCACCTCCCTAACCCAACCGTGACCCACCCCAAACAATAAGGCAATAGGGCCAATGGCCCTTATGATGTTTAGTGATTAGCCCATTGATGCTCGTCCCCCTCATCATCCTATACAACAGCCAAATAAAAAGTAACAGTGGTTAAACACATAGACGTTTACAATAGCTACTCCAAAGAAAGACCATCATCACTCAGCATAATACTCTTAATCAACAATAATCTTAATCAGCAAAAACAAAGATTGGCCTTAGTCCTTAACCCAGAGATAAAAGATATTCCTTGGCTTCGACATCAGAAGTAAAGTACCGAGTCTGACCTCTATTAACAATTTTCAAAGTAGCTGGCTGTAATAGAAAAGCTTGTGCATTTTTAGCTTGAAAAAGATTAATCAGCTGCCGCAGCTGCCATCTCTTCTCAACCGTAGAATGACAATAGTCCGGTCTCACAAAGAATTGTATTCCTTTCCCAACTCTCTGTTTATTTGGTCTGGCCAAATCATATAAAGACTGCCTGGCCAAAAAGTTATTAAGAGAAATCAGGATAGCCCTGGGTTGCTGCGATGCTTGACCACTCCTATCAGGTCGCTGTCGCTGTCGAAAGGGAAACCTATGCGCCCGTTGTAGTTCTTGTGCCCAATTCCATTCTTTCAATTCTGGAAACGATTCCTGAAATAACTCAACTACAAATTTTCGGACATCCTGCCCCTCAAGTCCTTCAGGCACCCCCAAAACGCGAAGATTATTACGGCGCAGGCGATTTTCCAAATCGACCAGCTTGTCATGTACGTCATCTTTATTTGCTTTAATGTCTGCCACTGCATCCTTTTGAGCCACCATCTGATCTTCGAGCAATGAAATTCGAGTCTCAGCTTCCCCCATCCGGGCAGTGAAATCATTACAAGATTTTGCCAATCGCCTGACTGTATTTTGCAACTTTCGGCATGCAGTGTGTGTTTTTAAATTCTCGGCTCGTGTTTCCAACCGATGTGATGAGATTAATCTATGAATTGACTCCAACGATGTATGACCTTGGCCCTCTTCTGCGACACCCCCACTAGCTTGATCAGATAAGTTAAGGCTTTCCAACACTTCACTGTCCAAAATGTCTATCGTTGACGATCCAGTAACTCCTTCCTTGACTTTCTTCCGCACAGTTTGTACTGCTGTGGGGCCCCCCTCAAGAGAAGGACTTTCAATATGACTTCTACCAATGGAAGTTGTATCACCAGGACCCTCCTCATACAATTGAATATTTTCTTCTAAGTCAGATTCCTCTGACTCTTCCGAGTGCTCCGAAAGCGAAAAAAATTCACTGTCTTTACTACTGATAATAGGTTCACTCGGTTCATCTCTGTCCTCCCTAATAGGACCAATCTCGCCCGGGAACGCCGGGAACGCCGGGTCATTAGAGAAATTCGTAACCCTCTCTGTTACAGCACCATGTTCCAGAAGAATTCCACTCTCATCTGTAGATAGACCTCCTAGTTTTGAGATATCAGATGGAGAGGTCGCAACTTTTTTCCCAGGAATTGTTGGAAAAATCTGCGATATCTTAGGTGTCCCTTGAACAATCCTCTGTAGGGGGGTGTCCTGGCCCATAGCGCCTGATAAATCTTTTAGGCCCTTTGCCGCTAATGCTGCACGTGTCCCTACAGCTGATTCCCCTGAGGCTCTTATTTTTCCACCTCTGGCAGTCTTAGGCGCCATAACAAACGAGGAAGAAGCAGCACCCAAAATAATGTTCAAAGGCCCTAATTTAAACAGTCTAGACAAACGTCGAGGTGTCAAATTTATTTCCAATCCCAGCTGTTGTGATGTAATATATTTTCCTCCTCGTTATCTAAGACTTTAACTTTTTTTTCCCCCTTAGCTGCCTAACGTAGCAATCCCAATCGGAGCCTGCAGTCAAAAACACAGTCTTAAGTCTTAAGTTGTTTGTTTGTACTCACTGCCCGTTTTAAACAGCTACCGTCCGTTTTTTTTTCCACCGACTTTTCAAAGCTCTCTCAGCTCTCTCTGCTCCATAATGTCCTTTGCTCTACAAACTTCACTCGTCCATTAACCATCAACATCCATCAGCCGACCGTTACAATCCATCTCAGGTACACTGCGTTCTGCAGTCCAGCGCCGAATCGCTCTCCTCGGCTCCAGCGCCGTCTAGAAGCTGCAGCGCATCAGCTTCGCATCCACTCCACAGCCCCTCAAAATCCCGGAAAATGCCGCGAAAACAGCAAACAGCAAACAAGCTGCCTCGAAGGGAAGCTCAGCTAATGCCTCTCAGTCACAGGCCAGATTCTTGCACAAATGCCCCGTTATTCGTACGGAGGACGAGCCGTCCAGGAGCTCCTCACATCCACGTCCACGCGGACGCCATCTTGCCCACAACCGGCCAGTAAGTAGTCTAGCAGCCGCGTTGAGGCATGCTTTTAAAGGTGCCAGGGAGATCTTGGGTAAACCCGAGAGGGTGGAACAGCCATATTTCAGCCTAGAGATGACTAGTGCTTGGACTGCCATTTTTAGGTCGGGAGCATCGATGAAGAGTTTCAGCTTCCTTAGGTAGCTCATGTGGAACCTGGCAGATTTAGCCATCGAGTTGATGTGGTCCCACATGTTCACGTTGCAGTCGAGGATTATACCCAGAGATTTGGTCGAGTCCACGATGGTCGGCGGGCAGTTTAAGGCTGTGATGGCCTTGATCCACATCTGTATCTCCAGGTTGGCTTTTGTAGGGGAGATTAGGAGAAATTCAGTTTTCTTTGCATTGAGTTTGAGTTGGTTAGAGGCGAGCCATTGGATGGTCAGTTTTAGGGCCTCATTCAGCGATGAAATTTTTATGTATATTTGGATGTCGTCCGTGTACATATGGTAGGAGATGTTAGCGGTGCGAAGAACTTCGGTAAGCGGCTCTAAGTAAAGATTAAAGAGGGTGGGGGACAGGGTTGAACCTTGAGGGACTCCAACCGTGACTGGGGTGGGAGCTGATAGGTTGCCGATAATTAGGAATCTCTGTGATCGGTTGTGGAGGAAGGACCTAAATCATTCTAAAACAGAGCCATCCGAACCCATCCTAAGTTTGAGGTGTTCAAGTAGTTTTTCATGGTTGACCGCGTCGAAGGCCCAGGATAGATCTAGGAGGATGAGAAAGGCAGGTTTTGCGTTGGTCGAGGGCTTGGAGGGCATCGTCCACGATGTGGAGCATAGTAGTTTCAGTGCTGTGCCCCGGTCTGAATCCAGATTGCAAGTCATCAAGTAGGTGGAAGTTGTTGATGTGTTGACTTAGTTGCTGTTGTACACACTTCTCTAACACTTTGGTTAACAGAGGGATATTGGAGACAGGTCTGAAGTTGTCAGGGGAGGCTGGATCCAGCGATGGTTTTTTTAAAGTAGGGAGGACTTGGCCGGCTTTCAGAGAGTGCGGAATCGATCGCTGCTGGAGAGAGGCATTGATTATTGCAGTCCGGCTAGGAACAATGGATTGGGAGGCAGCAGCGAGGCAGTTGGATGGTAGCGGGTCATTAAAGTGGTTACTCGGGTTTAAGTTGGAGAGGATTTTCGAGACAGAGTCTTCGTCATAGTATTTGAAGTCGGTCCAACTTGTTGGTTTTTAGGTGAGGCCAGTGGGAGTAGCGCGGAAAGGGGGGGAAGGTCAGGAAGGGGTTGAGAATATGTAGCGGTACTGAGTTCATTTCCTAAGGCCGTGATTTTATCAGTGAAGAAAGAGGAGAATTCCTCAGTTGATATTAGAGACTTGGGAGACTCTTTCGGTGTTTTAGCCAGTTTATCTGATTGGTGTTTGACCTGTTCAAAGAGCTTGTGGGGTCTATTCTTGGCATTCCACAGTTCTCATCTGAATAACTGTTTTTTTGAATTGAGGATGTTCTTGTTGTAGGAGTTTCTCGTCTGACGGAGATGTTTTAGATGCTCAGCAGAGGGGTGCTGTCTCCAAATTCTTTCCGATTGCCGGAGGGATCTCCTCTCCATGTTGAGGGATCCAGTGAACCAGGGGTTTCTGTCTTTGATTTGTGTTCTTTTTAGTTTTAGTGGGGCAAGGTCATCCAGAGTGTTCGATATAGTCACTGAGTAATGATCATTGAGGTCACTGACCATAGTTATAAGCGGGGGGGAGGTCAGATTTGCAGCGAGCCTCCAGTTTCATGTGGTCAAGATTCTTGGTGTCTCTTATCCAGCGTTTCGGAATCACCGGTTGCGGTGCCTTTGTCTTGTGGGTCAAGGCAATGGAGTGGTGGTCAGACCAGTCACATCTGTGTGCTAAACTGCTGATCGGTAGTTGTTTAAGAGACCAGATAGGGGGGGTCTGGGGGAGTGTTAGGGGTCTGGGTGGACAGGAGTACAGGCGCAAGGTTGCTTTTAACCATACTTCTGTTACGGTGGGTAGCTGGCCTGTTCGGGTTGATGGTGACCGTGCTGATGGTATGTTCGGGACTCACATCTGGTGGACAAGGAATGACTTGGACAGAGTTGTGGTCTTAGAGGATGGCTAGGATTTCGTTTTCCGTGAGGTCTAGTTGAAACAGTTAAACAGTGCTTCAGGGACATACATTGATATTCCAAACACATTTTCATATGATGTGCATCCATCCAATACTTTTCTAGAGAAGTTATTTAATGCCATTTGGATATCATATAGGTGATGCAGCCAGTTAATTTCTGAACTTCCTACCCTTGCAGTCAAGGCTTGCTTAATCATGCCATTGGCCCTGTCTATAATGGCGCTGCTCTCTGAGTGATTTGGCTCTGAATAAAGCAGGGACACTTCCAGAGAAGACATGGCACCCCTGTAAGCCTTTGAGGCGAATTCAGGACCATTGTCTGAATGAAATGTGTGGACTGCTCCCATTGCTCCTAGGAGCACAAATGTTTCACAACTGCTTGAGCATCCACATTTGTTTGTGGCGATACCCATAGAAATCTAGAGCATGAATCGATTACAACTAATATATACTTAGATTTATTAATCGATAAGAGGGGACCCATATTATCCAACTACCATGCCAAACATGCGATTGGAGATAGTTAATGGAATCTGCACTAGTCTTTGAAATAGTGAATGTTTTATCTGTTGTCAAATATTGTATTGCCTAACATAGTCTTTAGTTTGTTTAGGTATATATGGCCACCAGTATCTCTGCTGTAGTGTGGATACAGTAGCACTCATGCAAGCATGTTACATTAATCTTTTCTGAGCTACTTTGATTAGATCTTTTCTAGTCTGCTTACTAGGTATTAATCTGTCTCTCACTCCTGGTATGGAAGCCAATGGAGTGTTATCTGAGCTTAGGGTACATTTACAAAAATAAAACCTCTGGAGGTTGTTTTTTACCTTTAGCTGGAGCTTGTACAGCCACCAGTATTTTTGTGTCGGTCTTCGTTTGAGACCTTGTTACCGCTGCTAATTTATATGTTTGCCCGACTGCCTTCATGGCTGAGTCAGCTGTAAACTTCCCTTTAGAATTAATGCCTTTACTCTTATGAACCATGGTATGTATAACATAGACTTGTGGTAGTTTATCTTTTGATCTTACTACACAAAGCAAATGTAGCGCTGTGGAGGCTCAGTGCTAGTGCCTCTATGTTCCTGGTTTCAGAAAAATACCCTATTCCTGTTGGTGATGGAGCGGGTAGTACAAAATTTTGTATACCCCCCCATTTCTGCATGTTTATATTAATCCAAATAATCTATTAATTGTAATATTATTAATCTGTTTGCAGTGATATCTAATCAACTGTATTAATGAATTACACGTGGGATTTGCATTTGCATGGCTGAAATAATTTGTATACTAATGTATGTACGCATATTAATGGTAGAAAATTAGAATATTGCATGATATATGTTGCTTTTGTGATGTAACTGTATGTTGCACCAGATGACATCGTTGGGTGAATATAAACGCTTTGAATGTTGCTATCATGCTAGATAATTACATACACATAAGGGAATTAGTGAGGGTTTAACATTTTATTAGCTATTTCAATGTTTTAATTACGTTTTGTGTTTGTTTTGCTTAAGTTGACCGATTTGGGCCTTCGTAAAGATGGCTGACTTTGACATGACGGCCCTAGTCACCGTTTCACGAGGTTTCGGGTGAAGTTCGCCTGCGCCACAGCCAGCAACAAGTGGCCTCGTCCTGACCCCATGCAAGATGTGCCCAGCAAGGTCGAACTGGGAGAGTTGCCAAGACTATTAAACAAAAGACTGTCTTTAAACCGGAACCAGCAAGTGTGATGACCTAACCAAATAGACTATGTGAGAACTTCACCGAACGACCCCAAACCCACCAATCAGGACTGCCTAAAGCTGATTTTTGTTACATTTTTTTTTTTTTTTTTTTTTTTTTTAAAGACCTTTATTTAAACTTTCTGGTACACAGCAGAGAGCCTACAACCCTGCGGGCCGGCCGCGAAGAACACAGTTGGATTTATGTCGGATCACACAGCCCTGTGCCGTCAACCCGGAGGTACGGCGGCGTTGAGGAATGCAAACGTACCGAGAGGTAGAGAAGAATGTTGCAGGTCTCAGAATTACAGCAAACAACCACAAATTAAGGGCATGCTGCCCTAGGAGGCATGAGGTGCCGAAACTTCCAACTCCCCCCCCCCCCCCTAAACACCGGTCAACACTGCGCTTTCGTGTGTGCCCCTGGCTCGGCCAGCAACCCTCCCCCCCCCTCCCAGCTCCCCAAGCCGCAATTGCAGGTGTCTAGACATCTCCGGGTTCTTCCTGCACAATGGAGGGAGGCTCGCAAATGCCCCCCCTAAAATCATTCCACTTGGACCACACCTCAACCCACTTGCGCGGGCACCCTCTCGCCACATATACTGTCCTTTCCTGCAGCATGCACCAGTCCATGTCGACGGTCCAGTCTGAAAGTCTCGGTGGAACAGCGCTGCCCCAGAGCCTGGCAATGTTCCTTTTTGCTATCATTTGCCCGAGTGTCACCCAGAGCCTCCCCTTTGGCGACAGGTCAGTTGGTTCCCATATATTGAGGAGGCACCTCTTGGCCTCCGGGCGAATCTCCACCTCCCACACCTCCTCCATATTCCGCACCACCCTCCTCCAGTACCTCTGAATCTTCGGGCAGTCCCACAGCACGTGAAAAAAGGTTCCATCTCCTCCACACCCCCTCCTACATAGCGTTGTGTCCGCCCTACCCATCATATGTAGTCTCGTGCAAGAGATATAGACTCTGTGTAGGATCTTCAATTGGATAAGCCGCAATCGGGCCGATATCGCGACCTCACGTGGAGAAGCCAAAGCATGCAGCCACTCCTCGTCATCTATTTCCAGCCCTTCAGCGACCCACTTTTCTTTAAGGGGAAGAAGCAAATCTGGGGGGTTATTAATAAGTTTTTTGTAGGTGAGGGATATGGCGTGTTCCGCGAGGAGTCCATCTAGCAATCTATCTTCGAGCGGGGAGGCTGGCGGCAGCTTGACCTCCGGTGGGATATTCGCCTGTAAGGAGTGGCGCACCTGCAAGTATCTGAAATATTCGGCATCTGCCAGCTCATACGCGTCCTGCATTTGGGCGAATGTGCGGATCCCGGCAGGTCCCCAGATGTCTTTGATTTGAGAGATGCCGATAAGATCCCAATTGCGGAATCCTTTGGTGCGCCGCAGATTTCCCAACGCTTCTGAGGCCCATAGTGGCGTGGCCATCGTGAGGACTCCGGACCATCCGAGCTTCTTCTGTGCGATGTGCCACAGCTGTACCGAATGAAGTGTCGGGCCGGTGAGTCTGAACGATTTTTGTTACATTTTGACGTTAATGTCATTATAAAAGTTGGAAGACAAAGCGAATTACGGACACTGACATAGAACCAGATCTTTTCCTGATTCCTGACGTTATGCTGACGCAGAGGACGGTGACACTGCTGGACAGCTGTTTCCTGAATCTTTGACAGACTGAATTGCTTCCTGACTTGATGAATTAAAGACTTTTCACGACTTGATTGACTTAGAGGACGACTAATAGCCAGATTAGGTAAATATGATGTTCCGTGGTTTGGTTTATGACTTATTAAATTTGCAATTAATTAGATAAACAAAATTATTATTTTAATTAACAAATGTGTCGGGTGATTTATTTGAAGAGATTAGAATAAGATTAAATGTAGATTAAAGAATTGAGTCACCAAATATCCAATTTCAACTAACTGATCTGTCGACTAAATGGAGGGAATATCTCAAAGAGCAGAGTTTAATAAAGGTATTCAATGTATGTTCATGTAAATTAAGTTCTTTAGGTGAAAAGGTATTCCTTTCATGTCAGCGTTTGGAAAATGTATCTCTCCCGTGAAAACAGATTAATGAAGTGTGAGTGTTGGTGTTATGGGCCCCACCAATGAATGTATTGAGTGAATATGCTAATATGATATTTGGTCTGTGACGAAGGGAGGATTTAAAATTCCACGCTGCATCAGTTTTTCTGGTAGCAGAATGATGGTTGTTATTGTTTTGGTTTGGTGATTATTGCTTGTACATTGCTTATCGATTATTGATTGTTGATTGGTATTGGTTTATGTATGAACACTCTATGTTGAGTCGCGTCAGGTTTTATGTTGTCTGCACGGCTTCCGGGAAAGACGGAATTGTTGTTGCCCTGTAAGTACACAGGGGAAACGTGTAATGATTGAAGTTGCACGACGCATTGTCTGGGTTTGATTCGGTGACATTGTCGTGTGTTGCCATTAGAGATATCTCCTGTATGAAAGAAGTGTATGGTAGCGAAGGTCACCTGTGAAGTTTTGGTCTTAGGTACCAGGAGTCCAGATGGCACTCCGATAACGCTTATCACTAGAAAGGTAATAGGTGCTCCCTAAGCTTGCTAGAAGGATAAAGTAGAGGGAAGTGTTACTTTATTAACGTATGTCATAATTCTGTAGTAGGACAGACTGTTTGCTGTTCTCAGGAAAGACAGAATTGTGTGTGAATGTACTACATTTTCTCGTGTGAATGTGCGTGAATGTAAAGGCATTCAGGTTAATTGTGAAACTCTGGTTTTATTTCTCAGGAGCATTGGGTCTCCAACTAGGTGTCTTAATTCTGGAGAAACGGTTAGCTAATGCTTGTTAGAAGGGTAAGGTAGGGATGTGCTACTTTATCAACGGAAGTAACGATTTCGTAGTAGGGCAGAGGTAAGCGCTGCTCTCGGGAAAGACGGAATTCTTGTGAGAAAGGTCTATTGCTATTCCTTGGTTAGCGAAGCGGCCAATGTTGCTGTTTTTGTGTTGTTACTAACAGATTTGTAAATTTGAAACAAAACTTACAGAGTGAATTTTGTAAAGGAGGGGTAGACAGGAGCAGGAGCTGCGGCAGCGGCTGCTGACATCAGAAAAACCGCGCTAGGATTGGCCAGTCAGCTAGAAACGTAAACGCTCCGGAATTGGTGCGTTAGTGTGAGTCGCGCTAGGAGTGGAGAATTACAGAGTGACGTAAACGCTCCGGATTGGTGCGTTAGTGTACGCCGCGCTAGGAGTGGAGAGTCACAGGGTGACGTAGACGCTCCTGATTGGTGCGTTAGTGTGAGTTGCGCTGGGATTGGAGAATTGCAAAGGTGACATAGATGCTCCGGATTGGTGCGTTAGTGTGAGTCGCGCTACAATTGGTCAGAATAGCGGTACAGTCGAGAGGAGAGACTAGTGATACACGAAAAGATAGAAAAGATGTATTACGATCCACCAGAAAAGGAGAAAAAGTCCTGGTTCGGGAGAATTAAGAAATGGTTTAAGAAGGACAAACCGATTGTAACTAGGGAAGGACAATTACTTTTTCCACCGAAAACCCCCGCATCCTTTATGGTTGCGAAATATGGATATCACACCTGTATTTGGTTAGACAATTGGGTTAAGTACACTAGAGATGACAGAGTTTTGGCTTTTCCAAAACATGGTTCATTTAATTTAGCAGATTTGAGAAATTTAAGAGAGAAAATGATGAATCTAGAACCGAGACCTAGACCGACACAATTTGAAGCATTTACAGAATGGGAATATGAGATGCATGACCGAGAAAGACAGAGGGGTGGCGGAAGGTATAGGTACATGTTTGGTAGATCATACGGACATGAGAATCATGATGATCGAATGAGAAGGTGGCGGAATGCGAGTATGACTGAGGGTTTGTTTCCCGTAAGAACTGCAGAAGAAAATGGAGGAAGAAAATGCGCAGAAAAAAGACATAATGTGGAATCTAGAGGGTATGGAGTGAATGAATCAGAGGATGATGTTCTTGATGACATATTCTATAAAAATCCACCTCCGTATCGGCCAGAACCAGAAATATTAACACCAAGTGCCCCAATGAAAGAAACTTTACAAATCATAAAGTCAGAACCAGAGTCCCAAGATTTTGAGAAAAATAATTCCATTAGCGAGGTAGAGAGGAAGTCAGAAAGTAGAATAAATGGTGAAAATTCAGCAGAACTAGCAAAGACAACCTTAGAATTAACAGAGAAAATAAGAGAATTTACTAAAAATCTGGAAGCTGTAACAGTTCCAGTAACGATAGGTCCAGTAATGCCTATTTTTGATAAACAGAAAGATAGCGAACATTGCTTAGCGGTCCCTTATAGAAGCAATAAACCGGTTGAGCAGCCAAAACCGAGTCAAAATGAAAATCCATGGAGACAGACAAGTATGATTGAACCAAATGTTTCAAATAATCCATTTTTAGGCCAGAATTTTGCAGAAAGACGTATAACAACAGTGGAGTCAATATTAGAAACACAAAAGGATTCAGAACAAGGTAATGTAGAGAAGTCAGTAGGACCATCTACAGAAGAATTAAGTGAATGGTTGAGAAGCTTGCAGAGAAAAGACAAAGCATCTCAGTCAATAGATGTGGCCAAATTACGAATGGCACTGGAAGAGTTAATAGTAGGAACTATTCCCACTGAGAAGTTAAAAACTTACCAGGATGAGTTGCTATTTCTGTGTAAAAGCATAACTTGGAGAGCAAAAAGTCTCCATGAAAGATTAGAAGAAGTAGCAAATGAAATGGGTATAGACATTGAAAAGGTAAAAGCCCTACAGAAACCATATCGAATAGATTTCACTGAAAAGGACATTGAAAATATGAATACCACAGGACGAATGAGTCAGATTAAGGAAATAATTATCCTGCTGAGAAAATGGGGAGATGTGGACAAATAGAAAAGTAGATGGTATCGAAAACGAGATGAAGCTTCAGATAAAACTTTTTCAGCTTTCCCTGTTAGAGAAAAGGAGAAGGTAGTAACAGAATGCCCTATGAGAGAAATTCCAGGAGGAGGAAATGTACATGTCCCATGGACTAGGCAAGATATTTTGTCATTCACAAATGATTTCCCTCGACTACGTGAAAAACCAGTCGAGTGATATAGACAAGTAGACAGATTTGTAAAATTGTCTAAAGTATTATCGATTGATCTAAACAGCCTATTTGATATAATAGTACCAGCGGATCTATGGACAGAGTGCAAACTCATGATAAATTGGCCAACACAAGAATCCCCAAGGGATCCAAAAACAAGGGCTCCAGACCCCGAGGTAATGAAGAAATACGAACAGGTTATTGCCTTTCTGAAGAATAAGGTTCCACCTAAAGAGACAGATTGGGTGAAAATCAACAGAACGCATCAGGAAAGCAAAGAGTCAGTACATGCATATTATGAGAGACTGATCTTGGCTTTTAAACAGTTTAGTGGAGATGAAAATCTGAGTGAAAAGGATCTAAGTCATTTTGTATACAGGTTTGTATATGGTTTACGTCCGGAAATTAGTGAGATGATAAAACAACATACTGTAGATTGGCAGAATAATAAAATAGACGAAGTATTGAGACATGCCAAATATTTCAGTGATGAGATTGAAGCTAAACAGCGAAAATTGAAAGAAAAGGCTATGTGGGCACAAGTAAGGGTAGCAGAGAGACAGGAAGCTCAATTAGCGGAACAAGTGAATAAAACAGGATCAAGACAAAAATTCAGTCCTGGGAAAGGTAAAGGAAATATAGAGGAAGCTAAGAAGAAATTCCCATGTCATAATTGCGGTAGATTAGGGCATTGGAAATCCGAGTGTAAATTCCCCTCAAGTACTAACAATGAAAATGCAGCATTGAATCCACAGGTGCAGAATGAGGTGAGTGGTCAACCGCAGCGACAGCAGCAGGTTGTTACCCAACAGAATCAGGTGCCAAAACCGCCTTTTCCACAGAGCAAAAACTCCCAGAGGTATAGTAGTGAAACGGGATTCTACAACGAAGAACAGGTAAATAAGCTGCCACGCGCTAGCGCTGTTTTGCAGTATTGGCTGCAACGCGATGAGAGTGATTCAGAAGAAGGTTATTGACGATGCCGAAGGGAGGAAGAAGAGTGCGTACTTGGCGCAACTCTAGAAGTAGACCAGTCAGGCCTATTTGTAGATGGAAAGATTAATGATGAAAGCATTACTTTCCTAGTTGATACTGGTGCTACTCGATCAACTGTCAGATCAGCTGATGTTAAGAATCTTCCTCTCTTGGATGAAACGATCCAAGTAGTTGGTGTATCCAACAGGCAGATTAAAACTTACCTTACAGAGCCGGTGAAAGTTAGCATAGGGAAATTTTCTGAAATGCACCGCTTTGTCGTGTGCAATACCAGTCCTGTGAATCTGTTAGGTAGAATTTGTTGTTCAAAATGAACTGCACTATATTTTGTACCCCGGATGGGATAGCATTTGAAACCCCGGATGAAGATGTGCTGTATAAAATGACAATGACAAACAGGGAAAATTAGGTTATTGAAACCTATGCTGTATTTAATCCTGATGAATTACCTAAAGAATTGAAACAATCTGTAAAAGCAGAAGTTTGGGATTTCACAGGAGAAGATGTGGGATTAATGAGAAATGTAGATCCAGTAAAAATAACAGTAAGAGAAGGAGTAAGTTATCCAAATGTCCCTCAATATAAATTAACACCTGAAATAATTGAAGGAGTAACTCCTGTGATTGAGAAAATGATAAAACAAGGTATTTTGAGAGAAATAATGAGAAGTCCATGTAATTCACCCATAATGGGACTGAAAAAGCCTAGTGGGAAGTTCAGGATAGTACAAGATCTGAGAAAGATAAACAACATTTTTGTGTCATGTTGTCCCATTGTACCAAATCCATCTGTGATTTTATATCAGATTCCCCATGACGCAGAATGGTATACAGTAATTGATGTATGCCATGCTTTCTTTTCCATCCCATTGCACCATGACAGTCAGCACATTTTTGCGTTTCGTTTTGGCGAGCGTATTTTGGCTTGGTGCCGAATTCCACAGGTGTATACAGAAAGCCCCTCAATATTTAATCAGCTATTAAAAAAGTCTTTGGAAAGTATAGAAATGCCCGAAAATTCAGTAATAGTTCAGTATATTGACGACCTTCTCGTGGCGTCAAAATCCCGTGAGGCTTGTGAACTAGACACTATAGCCTTGCTAAACCATTTGGCAGATGGAGGACTTAAAGTGACACCATCAAAATTACAATTTTGCAAGAAAGAAGTACAATATTTAGGACATCACATTGAAAAAGGACTGATAATAATAATGATAGATAGAATCAGGATCATAAAAAGAATGAGTGTACCCATGACCCAAAGAGAGGTGAGAATGTTTCTGGGAATGGTTGGATATTGTCGTCAATGGATCAGCAACTTTTCGTTGATCGCAAAACCTCTGGTACGACTGACGAGAAGCGATGTGAAAGATCCCATTGATTTGAACAAGGAAGAATTGGCAGCATTTAAACGATTGAGAAATGGGCTGTGTGAAGCACCTGCATTAGGTATGCCTGACTACGAGAAAGAGTTTGAGTTGTACTGCAGTGAGAGAAATGGATGTGTGCTCTCTGTACTAATACAGAAGCATGGAAAACTGAGGAGACCAATTGCATATTTTTCATCAATGTTGGACCCAGTAGCTGTGGCCCTACCTGGGTGTTTGAAAGCAATAGCTGCTACATGCCGAAGTTTGGAACAGAGTGAGGCAATTGTGATGGGATATCCTGTGAAAGTGTTTGTACCTCATGATGTGGCAATCCTTTTAACAAGAAGTCATACTCAGTATATGATACATAGTCGGCTGACTAAGTATGAGAAAGTTATACTAGGTGCAACAAATGTAAGTCTTGTGAGATGTTTAAATGTGATTCCGTCAACATTACTGCCTGATGCTGAGAATGTGGAAGTCAGAGATGAAGCAGATCATGATTGTCTGGATGTACTTGATTTCTGTACAAAACCACGACCTGACATAAAAGATGTACCCTTACCAGAAAGTGATTTCGTCATGGTCGTGGATGGATCTTGTTTGAGAACAGATGATGGAGTGTTAAGTGCAGCATATGCGGTATGTACGGCTGCAGCAGTAATGGAAGCATCATATCTGAAAGGAGTAAAATCGGCACAAGTAGCTGAACTTGTTGCTTTGACTAGAGCAGGTAAGATTGGGAAGAGTGTGAGAGTGACTGTGATAACCGACAGCCAGTACGGATTCGGAGTCGTACATGACTTCGGTCAAATATAGCTGCAGAGAGGATTTTTTACATCAAGTGGAACTCCCATTAAGAATGCGGAAGTGGTTGGAAAATTGCTTGAGGCGATACAGCTGCCTAGGTAATTGGCTGTTGTGAAGTGTGCTGCCCATAGTCAAAGTGGTGATTATATCGCCACTGGCAATAAATACGCAAATGACATGGCACAATATTGTGCACAAAATCAGAATTCCATTAATCGGGCTAAGGAAAGAGAGGTGATTTCTTGCTCCTTGATGTTTACTAACATTGTGGGAACATGGGAAGAAGTGAGACAATTACAGGAAGAAGCAGGAGATGAGGAAATGAAGCAGTGGGTAAAAGCAGGATGCGCACCAAGAGAGAAGGATCATGTGTGGGTCTATCGGGATGGAAGACCAGTCATGCCTGATAGCATGATGTCTGCCATGGCACTGATGTATCATGGTCAGGGACACATAGGGAGAGATGCCATGGTCAGGTCTTTTAAACAAACCTGGTACAATGCAAAATTCAGACTTGTAGCAGAAAGTCTTTGTCAGAGATGCCTAATATGTCAGCAATACAATCCTGGAAGAAAGACAGTAGTGAGTCTAGGAACAATAGGTTGAGAAGGAGGGCCTTTTACCAGAATGCAAGTCGATTTCATTGAGATGCCTCCCTGTAACAGACTGAGGTATGTTTTGGTTATGGTCTGTCTGTTTTCCAGATGGGTAGAGGCATTCCCAACAAGAAGAAATGATGGGATGACTGTGGCAAAATTACTTTTGAGGGAATTTATCCCTAGATTTGGGTTCCCAGTGACAATTGAATCAGACCGAGGAGGACATTTCCATAATGAGATCATAAAACTGATTTGTGAAGCATTGAATATACGACAAAAACTACATTGTGCCTACCGACCAGAGGCTTCTGGTGTGGTGGAACAGATGGATGGTACTATCAAAAACAGGATAGGGAAAATGTGTTTAGCCACAGGTATGAAATGGCCTGATGTCTTGCCTCTGGTACTCATGACTATTAGATCAATTCCAGATAGAACTACAGGGTTAAGCCCCCATGAAATCATCATGGGACGAGCCATGCGGCATGTGTTTATACCAGTCAACAAGCTGATGACTATAACTGATGACATGGTGTTGGAATACTGTAAAAGCCTGGCTGACGCAGTTCATTCTGTGTTTCATCAAGTTGGAGCGGATGCCACCACCCTTGAAAAGAAGCCAGCCCATGATCTATGTCCAGGGGACTGGGTGAGAATAAAAGTACACAGAAGAAGAAACTGTTTGGTTCCAAGGTGGGGAAAACCAAGACAAGTCATCTTGACCACAACAACAGCTGTAAAGTGTGCTGGATTAAAAAACTGGATCCATGCAAGCCAAACATTGAGAATTCCAAATCCAGTGGACAGCACAGAAAAAGAGTATTTTGATGAATCAGAATCCAGTACTGAGTCAGATGACGGAGAGCCAAAAACAAAAGAAAACCCTGAAAAGGGGGAAACAGAACAAAGTCTAACATATGTTCCAAGAAGTATTTCCCTGAGAAGAAGGTTACAGATCTCTGATACCAGTTCAGACTCAGAGACTGAACAAGGAGCGCAGTGTTCTAGGGAAAAACAAGGGAAAACCAAAGAAAAAGACAGTGAAGAGATAATAAAAGAGATTCATGAAAAGGAAGTGCCAGATGAAAAATTGAGAGAAATTCCACCTGAAACAACACATTTAGATGGACAGGTGCCAGATACAGAGAGAGAGGGAAAGATTATTGCGGAAGACCCCCGAGGAGGTGTAGGGAACTCCAACATCCAGTTAGAAGCAGGGACAAGTAGTCAGCAGGAAGATTGCGTGTCAGAGACACGAGGAAGGATAGAAGTAGGGAAAACAAAAGAAGTGGTGGAAAAAGAAACTGTTGAGAGTAAAAGACAAGTTGAAACAGAATCAGAGGAAAGCGAAGATGAAATACCTGAAGGTCGAGTTCTAAGAAAGCGAGCTTGGAGAACTGAAAAGAATGATAAAGGAAGTAGATTGAAAAGAGCAGCAAAAGATGACGTTTGGCCGAATAAAATAAAAAGATTGAGATATCGACTGACACAAGTAAATTCACCGAGGGCTGAACAGGTGAATGAAGTGACGAGTCAGGAGAAATCAAAAGACGAAGAAACCATTGTAATTAAGGAGAGCAAAAGAACAAGAAAACCTAACCAGAAGTATAAATCACCAGAATGGACGTATGTGGCCCTACCTGAAGTAAAAGAAGAGGTGGATAGCCAAGAAAATCCAGAGGTGATTGTACCAGAAGTGGTTGAGGAAGACGAAGAATCGGAAATCCTGAGAGTTATCTTGTCCGATATTGGAGAAGAAGCGGATGTTCAGGACATTCTGTATACAGATCACAAAGGAAAAGTGAAAGATGATGAAATGCCAAACTGAATGAGATAAGAAAACAACTGATGGGAAGACAATAAAATACGAGAAAAGACAAAAACTGGTAGAACCAAGTAGGTGCTTAGAGCCTTGGGTTAGAAAACTAGTTGTGAAGTAGAAGAGGCTAAGTCAAAAGACACTGTCCATTTTAGCAAAGATGGCAAACATAGATAGTAGAAAAGATAGATGTACATTTTTGAAGAGATGGTGTAAAATGTGTTGTTGTTATTCAGGATTATTAATGCTTCTATGGAGTGTACTTGCTCTCCTGATCTCATTTAAAGTTACTATAGATACAATAGAAGGACATAGTGAAAACATAACTAATATAGGGATGATTCAAAAGGTAGCTCCGACTAGAATAGATAAAAACTATTTTCATAAAGACAGGTCTATAACTAAATTTACTAATAATGTGTTTTCGAAATTTTTGTATGAATATGTAAAGACCATGAATGTAAGGGACTGCTATGTCTGTATGCAGTTACCTGCCTCTGTATCGGAGGGAGTGACTTATCACCACCTTCCAGTAACTTATGGAATAACATGTAGTGTAATAGCTAGTCTATTTTATCAAACAGGAAAATTAGAATATTATTTTTCAGATGTAGATACTATATTTTCACAAGTACCGTCAATACATCTTGAAAATCTAAATTGTATGACTAGTGGTTCTCTAATTACGGATTTGACTGCCTTAGATCTTCTATTTAGCAATAGTGGCCCCACCCATGTAGCAGGACATTTGCTGGATCCTATTTTTTCTAATTTAACTAATATTCATTGTGACCCTGCCCTCCCCCTGTGCTGGTCTGACCACTTTGCTATTAAATTTCAGTGCATTTTTACAAAATCCTCTTTTGTAGCCCCTGTGAGTAAGCCCTATAGAACTCGGAACTGGAGTAAACTGGACCTTGAACTTTTTAACAGGACTCTTAAAGAAAATGCTCCTGTTCTCTCACATGTTTCAACCCATTCTTCCAATCTGATATATGAATGGATTTCAGATACAGTTGACCACTGTCTTCCGTTAACCATAAAAAAGACATTTAATCACCGCTCTCCTGCCCCCAGGTTTACAGAGCAATTAAGAATAGCGAAAACTAAATGTAAGGCTCTGGAAAGGAACGGGAGGAGGAATTATTCTCAGGATTCCAAATGTAACTATAAATTAGCTTTAAAGCAATACCAAGCTCATTGTAATGTGGCCAGAAAGGACTATGTATCATTGACCATTTCTAATGCTCAAAACTGCTCACGCACTTTGTTTAGTACGGTAAAAAAACTTGCTGGCTCTGATACGCAGTCACTTCCACCTATTCTTAACGAACAACAGTGCGACAATCTTGCCAGCTATTTTGTAGACAAAGTCGAACACATCTACTCTGCTTTACAAAATACGCAGACAGCAGCATCTAGTTCGACTCCTCTTCTGTCTGAACCTGATCATAGAGCATGCAATCCTATGAATCTGGAAGCCTGGTCACTTCTTGATCTTACCTCTTTAAAAAATAATCTAAACAGTATCAAATCGGACTCTCCCCGCGATCTAATTCCGGCTTCCGTGTTACAGCAGCTGGATTCTTCCTCTCTGCTACTTATCATGCAGCTGCTGAACGCCTCAATTCAGGAAGCTGTTGTGCCTTCTGATTGGAAGCATGCAATGGTACTTCCTCTACTGAAAAAGGCCAATGCTGATCCTTCTCAGCTGTCTAATTTTAGGCCTATCTCCCTGCTTCCCATCTTTTCCAAAGTTTTGGAAAAACACATTATTCAACAACTTACTCACTTTGCAGACTCCTTTAGTCTTCTACATCCTTCTCAATTTGGCTTTCGAACAGCTTTCTCTACAGAAACTACTCTGCTTGGAGTTTCTGAATTGTTACGGCAGCATTTGGATGTTGGGGACACCGTAGCTCTTATCTTGCTCGATTTGAGCGCCGCATTTGATACGGTGTCCCACACTGTGCTCCTAAAACTTTTACAGTCCTCTGGCATTAGTGGCACAGCTCTTGATTGGCTCGCGTCCTTTCTTACTAAGCGGACCTTTCAAGTTTTTTCTTCCAGAGCTACTTCTAAAATTTACCCTTCTTCTTATGGAGTGTCACAGGGCTCTATTTTGAGCCCTATTCTTTTCAATCTGTATGTTAAACCCGTGGCACCAAAAGCAGAGGAAGCAGGACTGAGCCTGTTTTCATAGGCCGATGACACTCAGATCATCTTCTCCCTTTCTTCGGGACAGCTATGCGGACCATCGGTGCTCCAGACGGGCTTAAGGAATATTGCATTGTGGATGCAGAGCAATCTCCTTAAGCTCAATGGCGATAAGACTGAGCTCCTTATCTAAGGGAAGAACAAAGATCTTTGGGGTCCTCAGCATTGGCCATGCGAGATGGGGGCTCTCCCTCAGCCCTCAGATTGTGTCCGTACCTTGGGAGTTCTGATTGATGTTGATCTATCCATGAAACAACAGGTTGTAAAAGTAGCTGCCACTTGTTTTACCATCCTAAAATGGTTAAAAAAAATCATTTGGATGCTCCCTGTGTCCACCCAGAAAACCGTAGTCCAGGCACTTGTGACCTCGAGACTGGGCTATGGTAACATTATTTATTTGGGTGTTAACAAGGAGATCATACGGAAATTACAAGTGGTGCAAAACTCGGCTGCCAGGCTGCTTTGCCTGCTCCCTAAAAACTCCTCCACTTCAAGTGCTTTGCATAACTTGCACTGGCTTAAGATTGGAAACAGAGTGAAGTTTAAAGCCATGTGTTATATGCACAAAATTAAAATGGGCTCTTCTCCAAAGTATCTACAAACTTTGGTGCACCCCTATTTGCCCTTTCGTATGCTTCATTCAGCTACCCAAGGCAAATTTGTGGTGTCTATCGTCAAACTTAAAAGAATGGGCGGCCGTTCTTTTGCCTATCTCAGACCAGTGCTTCGGAATTCCCTTCCAATAGCAATCCACAATGAATCGTCATTCCTGGCCTTCCGAAAACTTTTAAAAGCCTGGTTATTTGACCAACAGTCAGTATCCGTAACTCCTCTTTGATTGATTGATCTAGTTTTCTGTCAGTCTCAGCGCTGGGAAACCCTAGTTGGATAGCTGTGCGCTCTACAAAATTACTATAACATAACATAACATTAACAAGCTAAACAAGGTAAAACCTGCAAAGGAATTAGGTGAATTTTTCTTAGAGACTAAACAACTAACATTAGGATACATATTTGAAAACAATTTGACTTGCAGTTTAAAGAAAGAGGAAAATATATTTTTAGATATGGTTGAAGAAAGGAGACTGAAAATGCAAAGAAAGGCATCTGAAGGAAAGGTGGAGAAAACAGTATGTGATGTAGAAATGGAAAACCATTTGAAAGGGGAAACTAGTCCAACTATGGCTTTAGATTGGCCTCAGAAAGGAAAATTGTGTATTAGGAGGAATCAAACTGCATATGATAACTATTTTGTAGGGAATAGCGAGTGCCATGATACATACCGAATCATGGGTGGATGGGGATTTAAAGGTGGAAAAGATCGAGTTTTTCCTGGGTTATATTTAATTTGTGGGAACAGGGCATATTATCGTTTGCCAGACCATTGGTATGGCACATGTTATGTAGGCCTGGTCTTTCTGAAGATTTTTCATATGGACAGAGGAGAAGATAATGTACATAGTTTAGGTAGTTATTTAGCACGTAGTAAGAGAGAATCTTGGTCAGAAATTGTAGGTGATATCTTTGGAGCATTGATACCAGCAGTGGGAATATCTCTTAATGCAAACAGAATTAGAAGACTTTCAACAGTAGTGGATCGCTTGTCAACAAGCACCGCTGGAGGGGACTTCAACTTGGTCCTAAATCCAGGTAGAGACTCGACCTCTTCCAGAGCTGTAGCTACCACAGTAAAAAAGAGAAGAGCCTTAAGACAGTTAATGATTTATATAAATCTAATAGATATATGGAGTGAGATGCTGGTTAAATCTAAAACGAAAGGCAGCAAGTTCACTTTTCATAACAAAAAGTGCGGCCATAGATCAAGGATTGATTTTTTTTTAGTAAGTACGACTTTTCTTCAAAATACGGTCCTAGTAGCTCATGCCCCCCACCATATGTCAGATCATTCTTCAGTTATTATAAAAGCACTTTATATAGTAACAATCCCTCTGTTAGGACACAATGGTACAATGCTAATGCCAAATATCAAACAATTATATTAAACTAAACAAAACAATGACCAAATGTTTGTCACATTTATTGTATAAAAAACATACATATATTCCTATTAAAATCAATTGTACATTTCACAGAACATATTAAAACACATTGTTGACACTACTAGAGAATTATCAATTCATGTACACATAACAACCTGTTATGAGCCCGCATAACAGAAAACAACCGAAGACAATGCACTTTGTCATATGTTACACATCCTATTGGGTCATAAATGTATATCCGCAGTTTGTGATATATCAGACACAATTATATCTACAAAAAAAGGCCACGGTTGTCCCTCGGATTGTGTTTTCAATTGCGTCGACGCGTTTCGATGGTATTTCTTATAAGGCCATCTTTTTCAAGACAGATTATAGGCTTAGATCTTCGTCTATTGTACTCGGACCTGTGTAACATATGACAAAGTGCATTGTCTTCTGTTGTTTTCTGTTATGCGGGCTCATAACAGGTTGTTATGTGTACATGAATTGATAATTCTCTAGTAGTGTGAACAATGTGTTTTAATATGTTCTGTGAAATGTACAATTGATTTTAATAGGAATATATGTATGTTTTTTATACAATAAATGTGACAAACATTTGGTCATTTTTTTGTTTAGTTTAATATAATTGTTTGATATTTGGCATTAGCATTGTACCATTGTGTCCTAGCAGAGGGATTGTTACTATATAAAGTGTGATTAGTACCCCATTCCCTTTAACCAGACAAGGGGTGGCTCTCGGATTGATATACGTTATTATAAAAGCAGCCATATGCAAGACTCAATCATCCCGAAGGTGTATTATAAATAGAACATTATTGTTGGAACAATCTATTATTCAAAAACTAAAAATAGATACTAAAGAATTTTTTGAAAATAACTTCTGCAGCAATTCAATCAGTATGGGATACATACAAAGCTTTTTTGAGGGGGATATTATTAAGCATAAATTGTAATCAATCTAAGAAGCAAAAAGAGGAAACAGGAAAGTTAGAAATGGAGCTACAGAAACTGTATGAAATCCTTGAAATGGACGAAGATAATGAGAACATCGTAAATAGCATAAAATCAGTCAAGTGTAAATTGAATAATCATTTAGAAGTTATATTAAAAAAGAAATGGGAGGCCAGTAAATTGTCTCATCATGAATATGGGGAAGGGTGTGGCAAGCTTCTCGCCTGGAAAACAAAAACGGACCAGACGAGAAATACGATAAAAGATATACGTTCCCACAAAAATGGGCTCATAGTCACAGAAGAATCAGAAATTGAGGACTCCTTTGTCCATTTTTATGAAAGTCTATATCTCGGGGAGGAAAACCTGGATATGGGAGGAATGGAGGAATACTTGAGGGGCCTAGACATCCCACTGCTTCGACAAGAAGATAAAGAATTTCTCAATGCCCCAGTAGAAATAGAAGAGATAATCCAAGTAATAAACTCCCTAAAAAAAGGAAAGGCTGCTGGCCCCAACTCTATCCCCAATGAGATCTAGAATACACTTAAAGATGAATTAGCCCCAGTTCTCCTCCAGTTATTTAACGCATCCTTTTTAAATGGAGACAACACTCCCTCTTCATGGGATGAAGCAACAATCATAGTCCTCTTAAAACTGAATAAAAACCCACGTGAGTGCGAATCATATCGCCCAATATCACTTTTAAACTGTGATCATAAAATCTTCTCACAGATTATTACAAAAAGATTAAACAAAGTGATAGATCCACTCATTCATTAGGACCAAAAGGGTTTCATGAAAGGGAGGCAGTTGAGCGAATTAACTCACAACCTTATTGGGGCAATTGACCTGGCTCAGACATATAAGATTCCCTTGGCGGTTATGACATTCGATGCCGCCAAGGCATTCGACCGGGTCGATTGGTCATTTTTATTTAAAATTCTACAATGCTTTGATCTCGGGGATAGATGTATAACAGCAATTAAGGCATTATATAAGAACCCTTCAGCTAAAATAATGATTAATGGGAATCTAACTAGAGCAATACATATTGGGAGAGGAACGAGACAGGGTTGTCCCCTGTCACCGATACTCTTTAATATGTACATTGAACCGTTAGCTCACAATCTAAGATTATCACAGGAAATCATTCCCTTTAACTGTAATGGGTGGGAAAAAAGAATAGGCCTTTCCGCAGACGACTTAGTCATATTTACTGGAAATCTGGAAAAATCATATGTGGGGATATGGCAGGAAATAGAGAACTTTGGAAAGGTCTCGGGCTACCTTCTTAATCAACAAAAAACAGAACTTATGAAGTGGCATATGGACTTTGAGAGCCCCTATGAAAAGAAGGAGATAAGATATTTAGGAATCCAGATCGTGCAAGATATCAACAAAATAGCGCAAATCAATTTTGATAAAACAACCAAAGAAATAGCCTCCCAATTACAATCATGGGGAGCGCTTTCTCTCTCTTTTCTGGGTAAATCCAACATTATGAAAATGTCCATTATCCCAAAATTCACTTTTCTATTTAATGCTATCCCCCTAGAGTTCCCAAAAATGTGGTTTGGGAAAGTACAGGGGCTTCTCTCAAGGTTTATATGGGCTAATAAATGCCCGAGGATTGCTCGAAATAAACTTAGGAAAAAAAAGGAATACGGAGGAATTGCAAGCCCTGACCTGTATTTGTACATGTGTGCATTCCAATTAAAAAACTTTTGACAATTAATGTTAGAAGACTGTATGGTTTCACCTCTCTTCAAAGCCCTCACAAAAGATTTCTCTAAACAAGCTGGGAAGTTTCTATTTAAATTTGGGAACCCCAAATTTTTCTAAAAAGTTAAACTTAAGATATTGAGTGCGGCAATAAAAATTTGGACACAAGTAAGACGAATTCTAAAAATCCCATACTATAACGAATCCGCGCCAATTTGGGACTCCCCTGGCACTCCGGAATGTTTATTGGACAGCTTGGCAGTTCCGTTGAGAAGAGCTGGGATCAACACCTGGGGGCAAATTCTATATGAAGCTGAAATAATTTCCTGGCCTCATCTATCATCAATAACAGGAGGTTCGATTTCTAAGTTCAAATTTTATCAGCTGACAAGTTGGATCAGATCTGCCGGGAAAGATGTGAAAGGGAACTCAAATTTGGCGAATAAGATATGCACTCGTAGTGGCAAAGAAAAAGAAGTGGCTGTCTGGTACTGGTTACTTGCCCAAGGTGGAGAAGAGGACCAGGCCGCATTCATGGAAATTTGGAAAAAAGACCTTCCGGATGAAGCCCTTGAAAATATCGGGCAAGTATCTATGTTCTATCTGGTCCTCTGTAAATGCCGCTTCTTTAAAAAAGAACCACATCTTTACAGCGCACAAGGCATACTGGACTCCCCAGAAAATATCAAAGATGGGATGTCGAGAGATCAAGAAGTGCCCCAAATGTGGAGATGAAATGGCTAACGAGGTACATATGTTTTGGAGATGCCCGGTCTTAACTCCCTTTTGGGATAAAATTGGTAAGACTCTCTCTTATATTATGGGTTTAGAAATAAAGCTAACAATAGTTTCGGTTCTTTTTGGGTTACTTCCTAGTGAATCTGAAGAACGAAGACTAACTAGAAACCACAAAGCGCTATTTTTTGTTTTGATCCTTTTAGCCCGGAGGGAAATATGTATCAAGTGGATATTGCCATCTCCCCCTACGGAAATAGAATGGGTACATTCCAGCCAAAGGATAGCAATTTTAGACCAAGTTGGGGTCCACAAGAAAAAAGCTAGTTGCTAGGAAATATGGGAAAATTGGGTTGAGTCAGGGACTAGTTAGACATAAAGGGAAAGGGAAGGGGGAGAGTTGACATGACAGGTAAAGGAAACTAAAATGTTTAGAAATTAAAATATCTTGTTTCTTTTTTTTTTCTCTCTCTATTTTTCTTTTTTTTTTTTCTTTCTTTTTTTTTGGGTCCTATGATTATTTAACATGCTCAAGGTAAAGCCCAGGTGTATGGGCTGAGAAGGCCTTCCTTTATGGGCAACGTGTTACCGGGGGCCAATGTAGATTCAAGACAAAGGCGATAACCCAGATAAGGAGTCGAAGGTACGGTTTCTGGAAGTTACATTGTATCCTCCCCGCCTTTAGGGGTGTCCTCAAATCGGTAATTACAGGAGTATTCCTTCAGAATCCAAATGGGGTTAGAGATTCCTTTTTCTTGATTCCTTTTCTTGGAGCAGGTTATCTTCACATGAGGACTAAAAAAAAAAAAGAAAAAAAAAAAAAAAGAAATCACTTTGAAATTCCGTAGAAAAGATACAAAATTTTGATGGTGTGGTGAAATAATCACCAAAGGGGGATTGATGGAGCGGGTAGTACAACATTTTGTATACCCCCCATTTCTGCATGTTTATATTTACCTGAATAATCTATTAATTGTAATATTATTAATCTGTTTGCAGTGATATCTAATCAACTGTATTAATGAAAGAATTTCACGTGGGATTTGCATTTGCATGGCTGAAATAATTTGTATACTAATGTATGTACGCATATTAATGGTAGAAAATTAGAATATTGCATGATATATGTTGCTTTTGTGATGTAACTGTATGTTGCACCAGATGACATCGTTGGGTGAATATAAACGCTTTGAATGTTGCTATCATGCTAGATAATTACATACACATAAGGGAATTAGTGAGGGTTTAACATTTTATTAGCTATTTCAATGTTTTAATTACGTTTTGTGTTTGTTTTGCTTATGTTGACCGATTTGGGCCTTCGTAAAGATGGCTGACTTTGACATGATGGCCCTAGTCACCGTTCCATGAGGTTTCGGGTGAAGTGCGCCTGCGCCACAGCCAGCCAGTGGCCTCGTCTTGACCCCATGCAAGATGTACCCAGCAAGGTCGCACTGGGAGAGTTGCCATGACTATTAAACAAAAGACTGTCTTTAAACCGGAACCAGCAAGTGTGATGACCTAACCAAATAGACTATGTGAGAACTTCACCGAACAACCCCAAACCCACCAATCAGGACTGCCTAAAGCTGATTTTTGTTTCATTTTGACGTTAATTTCATTATAAAAGTTGGTAGACGAAGCGAATTACGGACACTGACATAGAACCAGATCTTTTCCTGATTCCTGACATTATGGTGACGGAGAGGACGGTGACACTGCTGGACAGCTGTTTCCTGAATCTTTGACAGACTGAATTGCTGCCTGACTTGATGAATTAAAGACTTTTCGCGACTTGATTGACTTAGAGGACGACTAATAGCCAGATTAGGTAAATATGATGTTCCGTGGTTTGGTTTAGGACTTATTAAATTTGCAATTAATTAGATAAACACAATTATTATTTTAACAAACAAATGTGTCGGATGATTTATTTGAAGAGATTAGAATAAGATTAAATGTAGATTAAAGAATTGAGTCACCAAATATCCAAATTCAACTAACTGATCTGTCGACTAAATGGAGGGAATATCTCAAAGAGCAGAGTTTAATAAAGGTATTCAATGTATGTTCATGTAAATTAAGTATTCCTTTCATGTCAGCGTTTGGAAAATGTATCTCTCCCGTGAAAACAGATTAATGAAGTGTGAGTGTTGATGTTATGGGCCCCACCAATGAATGCATTGAGTGAATATGCTACTATGATATTTGGTCTGTGACGAGGGGAGTATTGAAAATTCCACGCTGCATCATTGGTACCAAAGTCTCCCTAGTGTCAACAGAAAAATTGTGCGGTTCAGCTCCGCTCCAGCCCACGGTTAGCTCCCCACACCTCCCTTCCTGATCTACACCTCTGATGCCCGATTAAGATGGGCTGTTCATATTGCACATCAGCAAGTGTTGCATGCTAAGGGGGTGGGGGACGCTGTAAGAAGTAAGAGTACTTAAAGTTTAAAGCTGCACTGTGTCCATCCTAGGATGCCTAATAACCAAGCATGAGGTGTTAACATGTGCACGAGGTGTTGATATGCGCATTAGCAGTCTAGTTCGACTAAATGGAACTGCTGACCCCCCCCCTGCCCCCCCCCCAGCGCCTTGAGACCCTCACGGGTGAGTAGAGCCCCTATAATTCCCTGATTGATTTATTGATTGAGATCACTGTTAGAAAGCTGCAGGCACCATCCAGCGGGGCCTGTTGGGGTCAGCGCTAATACGGCAGTCTGTTAGCAGGTAGCGGTGTGCTCAGCAGCAGATGCCAGGCAATCAGGAATGAAAAAATGTATGTACCAGAAGTGTAAAAACATCATGATTACCTCATTTAAAGAAAACATGACATTCTTTCATTTTTTTTAACTGTTTGCGTGTGGCATGCCAGCTACTTCTGTGATATTAGCCCTCTCCGATGAGACGTGTAGATCACAGTCTCTTTCCTTTTTGCAGTTGTCTTTGTAAAAGTAATTTCCCATTTGCTTTCACACCTTCTTCATTCCTCTTCTAATCTTCCCCAATAACTTTAAACATGCTCTTTGCATCACAAAGGGTTATATCAGGTTGCAGGTAATTTTGAGGAGAGTTTTTGTAAAGCAGTGCATGTTTGATGCCATCACAATAACAAATATTTCAAACATTTCCAAAAGAGAGGTTGCATCCATTGTCAACGCACTGCATAACGTGCCCCGGATGTCTGTACAATAGACACTTATTGTTCAAAATAGAATGTTCCGTCTTTCAGTGGTTTCAATTTAAAATCACTCCATAGCCCCTCTCCAATGAGTATTTCATTTCTTTTATAGCACCTCTCTTACCAGTGTAGGCGCACTAAGTTAACATCACACACACATACAGAGACAATGAATCACACGTGTAAATCAGTGTATAGAGATGTTAAATAAGACAAAGGGTGTAGTTGCAGGATTCACATGTCATCCATACTGGTAGGCATTTTTAAAGAGTGCTTGGTCTGGGAAACATAAACTCAGAATCCAGAACATTACACAGTGGTTAGGGTTAACTTTACTAATAACGATTTATGTCTACCCAATCAAACTCTTTGTAGCAAGATTAGGATGATCAAAGACTGATGAAAACACAGATGAACACATTGTGCTTACTTAATTTGGCGTATTCATAGGTATATCTAAAACTATAACAAACGAGTGCAAGTGTGCAGTGACTATCTAAATAAATGTGAATAAATACTAGCTGCAGCATCTTCTTTTGCTTGCAACAAAAATATATGTAGATAAATACAGAGAAAATGACCAAAAAATAAATATGGATACATACAGGTGGAAATGGTGAAAAACTGAATACCGTTAAATTGGGAACCTTAATTATAAAATAAGACAAACTTTATCTCCTAAAAACAATACCAATCATGATCAATAGTCAGTGCAATGTACTTAAGGTTTTGAATTCATTATAGGCATTTTAAACTTATAATTCAAGAGTTCAAGAGTTAGTGCAGGTTAATGCTAAAGTGCTTTGATTTTTTCAGTATAGACTAGACATTATTAAGTAAGTCAAAGACTAGCTCCTAAAAACAATACCAATCGTAGTCTACAGTCAGTGCGAGGTAATTCTAAGGTTCTTAGAATGTATCAATTAGTTCTAGGCATTTTAAGAAAAAGCAATGGTTCTTTTAGACAGTAAACAAATTCAGTTGGATATTTTAACTGATTCCTACGCCTAATGATAAATGTGTCTGGTTAAATATTACTTTCATAATGACAATACCAGTAATCCACAGCATATTAAAAGTAAAACGATAAACACATGTACATGGTAGTGCTAAAACGATTGTCTTCCTATCCATATTTTCCAAGGTTAAAGGTTTTTCATTCAACAGATAAAACGTTCACATAAAATAATTGCTGACCACTTAGGATACGGATGTCAACATGCTGTCCGCTTTGGTCAAAAAAGTGATACATCGGCAGATTAAAGGTATTGACCGGCACGATAAACAATACTTAATGGTCTGTTAATGGCAGTTCTCACACTTGCTTCTAAGAACAGTGGTTTAACAGAGTTTGTCGTGCTTGTAGCAGGGACAGACAGACACAAACTATGTGCAATAAGGATTATTTTGTATAACCACAAAGTCTACAACAGGTTGTTGGCCACTGCGCAGCCACTTAAGGGTACCCTGCTTAGTTGTCATGCTTCATCGTCAGTTTTCCCGCGCTCACCAAAGAATCCTCAAATGGTGAGAAGGCCCTCAGTTTTGTTGAGGGTACTTGCAGACAAATGGGATGGAGGATCCAGACTAAGATCAAAGATAAAAATCTCACTCACCAATCTGAAGAAACTAAACTCTTTAATAAGGGGGTGGGGATGAGGTCGTGAAAAACTTAATGAGGATGCAATTGGAGAGTGTTTCTGCTGCAGCTTTTGATAGGTCAATATGTTTCAGCATTATCTAAGGCCTGTGAAGGGCCAGAGCTTTCGTCAAGACTGGGATCCCTATATTCCCCTATGTTGAGTCACTGACTTTATGCATTCACATCCAGCAATAACACATTCAATACCAATATACAGTTTATGCTGGCATGCAAAGTATTTTCATTTCAAATGGTGTTTGTGAGGTCCTCTATACAAAACTGAAAATACATTGTAAATGAAATATGGTGACATATGGACACAAATTCATAATGACCATACACAAAGACAAAACAAACATACACATATACAAAGGTTGAAGAGTAGCACATTTCTGGATGATGTCTGGTACCAATCCCCTGCTCTCACTGGATAATTCATATCCAAGAAATATCACATTCATGTAAGCAATTTTCAATTCTTTAAAGTTCATTTTTATAACAGAGTGAAGTCAATGATGTCATCATACGGTTCAACCTAGTCAGGTGTGTGATTAGATCATCATCTGTTATGTAAATGTCGTCAATGTAGGATAATGTTTCAGGATCTGGCTGTAAAATTGCCATAATACCTTGTGATAATAAACCAGGGATATTCTTATACCCCATGGCAAACGTTTAAACAAAACTTGATGTCCATTGAATGAAAAAGCAGTTAGATAACTGCTTTCAGGCATATATTTTGACTAAAAAACCCAGTGTAAATGAGCAGGGTTGTTTTATATTTTTTACGCACTAAATTTGTCATAGGGCCCACTCTGTCAGCATTTTGCACCGCATAGGTACGCGTTTCAGCATTTAAATTCCAATAGTCTAAAACTATTTTGTATCATTTGCATGATAAAAGATGAAAAGGAGGAGTATTCATTGTTGAATTTCCAGGTGCTATAATACCCTGCTATAATGCCCTGATATTGTAATTGGCCTAGTCTGGCTTTTATGTCATGTTTTGCTTCTGATTTCAAAGGATATTGAGCTTGCTTTTGAGGTTTACTCCTTCAAGGAATGGAATTTAGAACTGAATATTCATCCTGTACATTTGATTTCTATACAAACAATGAGTCCAGGGGTCTGGTGAGAAAAAAGAAAAAGAAACTATGGAAAACTGAATCATAATGCTCAGCATGACTACTATCTATGCAGAAAATCCTCTTAAAGAGGACCTAATCCCATCACCCACCTTAGTGGCATGCTTCATCATATGGGATCTCCTCTTAACCGCAACCTGGTGCGGTTAAGAGAGCTACAACTCCTTAGAAATATCAAAGGAGGAGCTCGCGGATGTTTTGAGATGTACAGGGAGGACTAGATCTCCTAAAGATCGATGAGGCTGCCCTTAGTGTGGTGAATAATGTGTGGTGCAGTGTCAGTAAAGTGTAAAGAAAAAATTGACTACAAGGAGAAAAAGGTTTATTAAGAGTCTCCAGGTGTCAACGTTAAAACAACAGCAGAAGCGCGGTCTGAGCAAATTAGCGAACGCGCGGATGAATAACAGGAATGCGGTCTACATGTTTCAGCCACCTTAGATCAAACCTGTGATCATGGCTTTCTTCAGGACCATGGTATATAACTACTGCAGCTAATTCGTGTGACTAATTTGTGAATAAGTAAAAAAATTAATCCCAAAAACAAAAATAGTGGAACGATACAACCAGCTATATACCTGTGTATTATATTGTTAGGAAACACTACTGGGATACTGGGCAATCACCTGTTGGAAAGAAAAGAGACAAAAAAGAAAGAAATGTTCTCAATCATAACACATATATTAGACAGTATTACATCCATACTTAATAATAATAAGTGCTGTAAACACGGCCACTGTTGACCTTCTTACCCGTGTCAAATCGGGGATACCACCCACTGCTCCTGGTAACAACTCAGGGTGTGAGGCAACACTCTGTGAAATGAGGGAAAAGAAAAAACTAGTATACCGCAGGTATCTAGTTCCTAAATAGAAGTACTCATAAGTAGTACTTCTACTCTAATAAAAACAATGGACTAGGAGAAAGTCACTCGATCAGGATGTCAGAATACAACGGTAAGTGGCATCTCTCTTAAAGCTAACTGTATGCCCAAATTAGCATTTCTGAGTTAAACAAATGGCAATAGGTAGACTGAGATAGATAAGTTTATTGTGCTACATCTTAGTGTACCCGCTTATATAATAAAGGTGTACCATTAGGAAGAATCCAGCAAGGTATATAGAGTGTTTAAAACAATTCTTTGGGCTCTCAATTGGAAAAGTAACAAATCTCAAAAACGGGTTCCCAAACCCAACTAAGAGATTGATGCACTCGAGAAAGTTTTGATAAAGCACACCGTCCATACGGTGAGTGCTATGTGTATACAAAGAAGCACAGAAGTTAAGTACACAGCGCCGCTAAAACCTACCTGTTCGTCACTACCCCGGGCTTCCTTCCTGGTTGCTCCAAGCGGTAACCGGACACGGTTGGAGGGCGGCATTTTAAGCTTGAAGAAAAATGTTTACACCTGGGAGCCGACGCTACCAATGCTGACGTCGACACGTATCGTGGCATGACCAATAGGGATCAATCTGCATCATTGTGACGCGTCCGTCAGGACGTCTACACATCGGCATTATGGGAAGTGTAGTCGAAATCTGACGAACTACTGGAAGTCGGGAATGTTGCGCAGCGTAACAAAAACGAAACCCCGACCAGCCTCCAAATAATGTAAAAAAAAGTTAAAAAACCAATGATGGTATAAAATACAATAGTTCCCTGATCAAGATGGACAGAGATCGGTGCACAAGAAAGAAACCATTTGTTCCCTAAGATAATTATGTATAGTTCGACGTGGGAGTATTGTGCATATAATCTTGCAACCACTGTTAGGACCTACGTCTGGCTTAATGTCCAGAATGATTTCTTGAACTTCACTATGGAATTCAGTAAAATGAGTTTGCCATTTCTGGATCTTCGGATCTTTCCATCGGATAGGGGTCTGGAAAGTGAACTCTATACCAAACCTATGTCGAGGAGTTCTCTTCTCACGTACGATAGCTTTCATCAGAAGACACTTCGGGCAGGCTTGCCCTTCGGACAGTTTCTTAGGCTGAGAAGAAACTGTTCAACTAATGAGAATTTTAAGAAACATGCTGATGTTCTGTCTCACAACCTTCGGGCCAGCCATTACCCCCAAAGACTGATACGACAATCATACAAACGAGCTACTAATAATAATCGTGAAGCTCTGCTGGAACCCACCGAACCTAAAGCTCCACTCGAGAGGTTGACCTTTGTTAACACCTTTAGCACCTCTTCTAACCAGATCCAAAAGATTGTGCGAAAACATTGGCGCATTTTAAATATAGGTCAAGAGAAATTACCTCCACCTTTGTTTTCTTTTAAGAGAGGTACCAACTTGCGTGACACATTAGTTCACACGCGACCCAGGAATGTAGCAATTCTTCCTTCTAACACTTTGTGGAACTTGCCGCCCGTCCAGGGACATTTTACTTGCGGGAGCTGTGCTGTGTGTCCTCAAACCAAACATACCAACTGAGATCAACATTGGAATGGTCAAACCGTGGAGACAAACCAGACACACAAATTGTAACAGCGAGAAAGTGATTTATTTAATCACGTGTCCATGCCAGAAGAAATATGTGGGCATGACAACTAGAAACATTAAACAGAGAATCATGGAACACAAGAGCACCATTTGGTGCAAGTAACAATCGACTCGTTTGACTAACCATTTCCTTGAGCTTAATCATAGCCCTGAGCAAGTTCTATGCACCATCCTTGAGCAACCATACATTCCTTCACATGTCACCGATGTGTCAAAATTTCTTTTTATAAAAGAACAACGTTGGGTTTTTAGGTTGCATAGTGACCTAGATGGGCTCAATGATGCCATCCCGTGGACTCTTGTGCAATAGAAATAAACATCCTCAACATGATTTAGAGCTCTCTCATGCAGATAGTTTACTCAGGTACCGACATTGTTCATATCAATATATGGTGTCACTACACTATATACTACTATCCATGTTGTGTGCAATACAGCACCCGCAAACTATTTACCATAACAACTTACTATAGCACATTTATATTTGGCTATGGAGTATGACATTTGCATATGATTTTGAGTCAACGCCACGTTTTCATCTGAGCAGTAATTCTTAGTGGCCATTTGGTGGCATCATTATGAGAGACACACTTGCGTTTATTATTATCATCTTTATTTTTACTGTTTAGATCTATACATTAGTGTTGTTCTCCACGAGTTCCATGGCCGTAAATTTGTAGGTCCTAACAGTGGTTGCAAGATTATATGCACAATACTCCCACGTCGAACTATGCATGATTATCTTAGGGAATGAATGGTTTCTTTATTGTGCACCGATCTCTGTCCATCTTGATCAGGGAACTATTGTATTTCATACCATCTGTGGTTTTTTAAAGTTTTTTTTACATTATTTGGAGGCTGGTCGGGGTTCCGTTTTTGTTACCTTCGCAACATTCCCGACTTCCAGTAGTTCGTCAGATTTTGACTACACTTCCCATAATGCCGATGTGTAGATGTCCTGACGGATGCGTCACAATGATGGAGATTGATCCCTATTGGTCATGCCACGATACGTGTCGACGTCAGCATTGGTAGTGTCGGCTCCAGGTGTAATCACTTTTCTTCAAACTTAAAATGCCGTGCTCCAACCGTGTCCGGTTAACGCTCAGAGCAACCAGGAAGGAAGCCCGGGGTAACGACGAACAGGTAGGTTTTAGTGGCGCTGTGTACTTAACTTAACATAACTAACTTAACTTACTTAACTTCTGTGCATCTTTGTATGCACATAGCACTCACCGTATGGACGGTGTGCTTTATCAAAACTTTCTCGAGTGCAAGCAATCTCTTAGTTGGGTTTGGGAACCCGTTTTTGAGATTTCTTACTTATCCAATTGAGAGCCCAAATAATTGTTTTAAACACGCTATATAGTTTGCTGGATTCTTCCTAATGGTACACCTCTATTATATAAGCGGGTACACTAAGAGGTGAAATGCTAATTTGGGCATACAGTTAGCTTTAAGAGAGGTGCACTTACCGTTGTATTCTGACATCCTGACCGAGTGACTTTCTCCTAGTCCATTGATTTTATTAGAGTAGGAGTACTACTTATGAGTACTTCTATTTAGGAACTTTCTTTTCCCTCATTTCACAGAGTGTTGCCTCACGCCCTGAGTTGTTACCAGGAGCGGTGGGTGGTATCCCCGATTTGACACGGGTAAGAAAGTCAACAGTGGCCGTGTTTACAGCAATTATTATTATTAAGAATGGATGTAATACTGTCTGAGATATGTGTTATGATTGAGAACATTTCTTTCTTTTTTGTCTCTTTTCTTTACAGCAGGTGATTGCCCAGTATCCCTGTAGTGTTTCCTAACAATATAATACACAGGTATATAGTTGGTGGTATCGTTCTACTATTTTTGTTTTTGTGATTAATTTTCACATATTCACGAATTAGTCACACAGATTAGCTGCAGTAGTTATATACTATGGTCCTGAAGAAAGCCATGATCACAGGTTTGATCTAAGGTGGCTGAAACATGTAGACCGCATTCCTGTTTTTCATCCGTGCGTTCGCTAATTTGTTCAGACCGCGCTTCTGCTGTTGTTTTAACTTTGAGTCACAAAAAAGAGTTGACAGATTACACACCTAATTCTACCATGTTTCATCGTTGTACTCTGTTTAGCGTGCAAGCCCGGTGTCGTGGTCTGCCCAACCAAGTGAATTGTGACGACATTGGAAAATGTGGGGCTTACTAACACCCCACTCCGGACGCACAGCGTTATGATTAAGCCTGGGCAAAGCACTACGCTATGCTCGCGTAGTTTGCGAAGTTTGGGCTGCTTCGCACTACGCGACTTGCACGTAGCACAGTGCAAACACGCTTAGCGTAGCGTTGCGCAGCGTTGCGTAGTGCAGCGGTCATTTTTTGCTCGCTCGCGGTCCTCAACGTCAAGTTGGCGACCACGAGCAAGCAAAATGACATCCCGGCGAGACTTTGTCCTCGTTTGCGATCAGCAACATCAAGTTGGCGATCGCGAGCATGGAAAATAAAGCTCCCGGCGAGATTCTCAATGCAGGGCGGTCAGGTTTCTCATTGCGAGTGGTCGCGTATGCTCACTGTCGCTAGCAATTAGAAACTACCAGTCTGCGTTGAGAAAGCTGCCGTTCGATTAAAAATCTACTCGAGCGGCAGAAAACTACATCTCGCACTGTGCAAGATGCCGTTTTCAATGATTGCACAGTGCCGGATGCTTGTCCGCACTGTGCAATCATTGAAAACGGCATCTTGCACAGTGCGAAGAGGGTACTACGCAGTTCGCGAAGTGCTACGCGTAGCTCGCAAAGTGCGAAGCGCACTTTGCGTAGCTACGCATAGCGCTACTTCGCGAACTACGCCCAGGGTTAGTTATGATTCATAAATAATGCTGAAAAGTTAATCAAGTTCAGAATGGTCATTTAATTTAACCATTCCATATATTACATTGTTCAAAGTTTGTTCAGTCGCATGTCGGACACTATGTTCACTTTATAATCCTTAATGCTGCAGATGTGCCATTACGTGCCTCTTTCTATAGCATGGAACGCTACATAGATGCTCCTTAATGCAATCGATTTCGTTACCCAATGCATTTCGTGCCTTTCCTGGCACTTTTTCTCCTTGTAGTCAATTTTAACTTTACACTTTACTGACACTGCACCACACATTATTCACCACACTAAGGGCAGCCTCATCGATCGCACCAGGTTGCGGTTAAGAGGAGATCCCATATGATGAAGCATGCCACTTCGGTGGCTGATGGGATTAGGTCCTCTTTGAGAGGACTTTCTACATAGATAGTAGTCCTGTTGAGCATTATCATTCAGTTTTCCATAGTTTCTTTTTCTTTTTTCTCACCAGACCCGTGGACTCATTGTTTGTGTAGATATAGTAGAGGGACCTGTCCGCGTTGGTCTGTTAATATTCCCTCAGACCCTCAAACCTACCTGTTTTTGTGACATTTGATTTCTATGCCAGACAGGGGCGAATTGCAAAGCCCACTTTTTTTGCATAGATTTCCCTAATGTCTTCAGGTGCTATGGACGAAAAGGCTACCTTAATCACCTTCTCCCCGCGTGGTGCATCCCTAATAAAGACGCGAGGCCAATTATCCTTTGCAAGGAGGACATCATCGGCGTCAGATAAATGCAGCCAGAATACTGTTTTAATTGTGCAAAGTATGTCTCCCTCAATCTGTATTTTTACATCATAAACTCTATCTGGGAAATGTAAATGCCTGTATGGGGCTCAATTTATATATATTCCTCAGTCGGTTTCAACTCTCAAAACCTTTGGAGAGTTTGATGCACTGCTGTTACTTCTGCCACACTGTATAGGAATGCTATCATTCAAGTCCCGTTCCAAAGAAGTATCCATAGTTTGCCCCAACATGTTCTTTTAGCTAATTCAGCTATGTTTTTTTTTTTAAAGTATGTCTTGATGTCAGCACCTTTCACTTCCTTCTTTAGACTAATCTAAGTTCCTTGACCTGATTCACATTTCTGCTTTTGTCGTTTCCAGTGTATTTGTTCCATCTATTTTTCTCTGTCCATTTACTGTCAGAACCTTGAAAAGAACGGGAGGAACAGGTATCAGAACACTAACACCGATCTGGCTTTTTAATTTTGCCAGGGCCCTCAAATTGGAACCACCCCTGCTGTTCTCCTGCATTTACAAAGATCCAGTCCATTTATTTCTATTTCACTTTCTGCTTCTTTTTAGAATCAGATACATTGTTTTCCCTGCTAGCAACCTCAGTCTTGCGTTTGGCTTTGAGATGCATTTTATTTACTTGTGATCCCATGCTATCACAACCCACAGATGAATACATTTCAATAATTATATTTTGTAGTTCCTGTTCTCGTTACTGAATAGAAACCTCTGCCATTCTCTGTTGTATGGCCAAAGCTGCTGTTTTAACTCAGATATTACTCTGAATGATTGCAGAAACTGGTTCAAAATTCTTCATTAATCTCAGCCCTATCTAGAGCTGGTGCTGCTCCGTGTTCATTTTGTACTTGTCTTAATACATATTGGAGAAACGCTAATTAAGGTGTACCATGTGTTGTATCAATTGCCACTTCTTTAGAACAACTCAAGTGTTCTAAGGCTAATGCAAACCTCTCAACCTCAAAGCCGCTAGAGCTAGACTTCTCAGATGTTTCTGAGACAGGTGTGATAATCGTAAAGGTGAAGGGTGTAGTGGGAAATAAAAACACTATTATATTGCTAGCTGTTTGAGCATTGAGCACTGAAGTCCTTACCTGTGAGGCAAAAAAGGGGCCTTCAGGATCATCCCCTTCTCCTCCCCAGATTCTTCCACAGTACCCCTAGAAGGAGGTAAATTGGAGGGATGCCATATAAAATTCCTTCCAGTCATGACATTGCTAAAGCATCCACTGCACACACCTAATAGGACCACTTTTAGTACAATATTGAGGAAGAAGAGTATTGTCTGGGAGGCAATTAAATCCAGCCATGTCCTGTCAAATGGCTCTGCTATCTTCTGGAACACTTCCTGACTTAGGCTGAAAGCTAGAGATGGTGGCATGTTCCGAAAGAGGCCGTCTACTTAAATGTAGTCTTTTCCTGGAATATATATCACTCTCAATGAAAGAGCATGTGTTTCTGCCCAGGAGTATTGCTGTCTTCGCTAGTGACTCATTCTTTGTGCCTATTGATGCAACTCTTTGTCGCTTGATTGGTCAATACCGACTTCCCTCCCCCTCCAGGTGCCAAGCAAGGGTCTGCAAAGCATTCCCATGGCCTTTAACTCTCTCCAATTTGAGGAGCATACTGACTCTGCTTGAGACCATTCTTGACTTATTTCCATGCTCTCTTGCATTACTCTCCAACACCAAAGGCTGGCATCCGTTGTTAATATTGAAGGATTTGGATAATGAAAACACATTCCCTTATGTAATTTCCCTGTCACCAACCACCACTTAAGCTATTGTTTTACAGTGTTTGAAATGGGAATCAAGTAGTTCTATTTATAGGACATTGGGTTCCAATGCCTGAGAATAAAATGTAACAGTGGCTTCAAGTGAAATTGAGCCTTGGGAATAACCCCTGCGATTGCCAACATCAGTCCCTGCAACCTTGCCAGGTTCTGTCTCATGCCTGAGGGAAGACTAACAACTCTGATAGTTGAGTCTGCAAGTTCTGTATTCTCTGTTCTGGAACTAAAATTTGCCCCTGCTCAGTGTCAAGCATGGCACCTATGACCGTCTTACACTGAGTTGGGTGAAAGCCTGACTAACTGAGGTTTATGATGAGACCAAAAGACTCAAGATATCTGCATACAGTTCCCATTCTGGTCATGGGGTTAAAAAATGAAGAACCAAAAATCAGCCAGTTAGCAAAAAAGAAAAAAGGTATATGCCTTGTAATTATAATGATAACACCACCAAAGCAAATACAGTTATGAAAACCTTTGAAGATGTTAAGAGGCTGAACAGGAGAGCTCTGAACTGATAGTGACTATCCCTGAATACAAATCTGAGATATTGTTGGCATTCTGAATGCATTGTTATATGAAAATAAGCGATCTGGAAATCTAATGTTAAAATAAAATCTCCTTCTGAAATTAAATAATTGTTGTCTGCAATTTTATCCTTTTGAATGATGTGCAATGAACAAATTTGTTACATCTTTCAAGTCCAGGACTTGTCTGTAACTTCCATCTGACTTTGGAACAAGATTACTGAATACATTCCGTGTCCACCTCGGCTGCACTGGAACTAGGGTTATTGCTGCTTTCTATAATTGAGCCTGTATCTCTTGCAATAATACCCATCTCTTTTTCTCTTCTTTATGAAGGGGAGTTGCACTGCAAAACTAGTCTGTAGCTATTTAATTTATTTATTTGTAGTTTTGTAAAGCACACAGCTACCTCTAAAGGTTTCCCGGTGCTTAGAATGATGAAACAGAAGAACTATCTACTTAGAATAGCCATGTCTTCAAACTTTGCGGAACACACGAAGTGAGGTACTGTACCTGAGGGATTTGGAAAGGGAATTCTGCAGTTTTGGACTGAGCACTGCAAAAGAACGTCTCCCATCCAGACCCGATGGAATCTAGGTACTGTGCAGAGAACCAAGTTGGAGGATCCCAGGGGACAAGATGGGATGTAAGATGTCACCAGATCTTGTATGTAATATGGCCCTGTTCTGGCTTTTGCCTTAAACATGTAGCAAAGAGGCTTAAATTGAATCAGTTTAGGGATTTATTTATTTTTTGTCCTCATTTGCCTCAGAGAAACACCATTCCAAAAGCAAGAAATTGGGCTTTCCTGCCCTTTCGCTGGAAAAGAGAGAGTTCAGATTACCGCCCTTAAATCGTGAAAGCCTTTCTTCTAAACACAATTTTCCTCCAAGCAGACTCTGCCTGATAGGATATGTGCCAGCCGAGGCAAGATAGGCTTAATCATCGGACCCCTCACCTATCCTTCCCCTTCCTTTGTCTAACCACCTGATTAGAGGTAGACAAAAATCATATCTTTTCTTCCCTTGATCCGACATATCCAATCTAGCAATATTCTTTACTGATAATAACCAGTCCTTATAGTGGAGAGGGGGTTGGGTCCACCCACTTCCTACAGATTTCCCTGCCTGCTAACAAAATTGCATAAAATGTAAACTTCGATTGCCCTCTGTTTTCTTTTAACTGTACATCCAGAAGAGACGCTTACCTGAATTTGTTTCTTCAGGATATTGGATAAAGTTTTACTTAGGTCTTCCCAGAATGACTGAATCTTAGGGCACTGCAAAAACATGTACAAATCATCCTCTTTTAATTGCCTGCATTTCGAGCATGCCACCTCTCCTCCTTTTCCAAATTTTGATAATCTTTGTGGAGTCCAATATGCCCTATGAATTGAAAACAGATGGTTCCTGCTTAAATAGGCAGGTTTTACTACTTTATAAAGCATAGTCATAGATACTTGCCATAGGTTCTCCAGCGAAGACTCTGGCAAGCAATTTCCCCCCAGCTCCTGCGGCAATATGAACTCCCCATTTGTCATATCAATCATCATCCAATACCATACTGAAATTTCTTTCTTCATAAGTGTTCCTGATATCATTCTCTCTTTAAATTTATTTGGTCACCCTATCGTCGTACTGGGGGATTGATACCAACTATGTATTTGGAGGAATTTGAATCTCGACACCATGTTGGCCGCCCTTTATCTGCACATTTCCCATGTTATCAAGTGTCCTTCATACATTAAATGCTCCCATCTCAACTTGCCCGCTTCCTTCAACAGACTTGCCAAATTATCCTTTGTCCAAACCGGAGAGACCGGGGAGTCCCAAATTGGGGCCAGATTTCCAAAGTAAGGTAACTTTAAGCTCCTTTTAATACTGTACGATGTCTCCGCCATGCCCAGTAACATTTTCAGCCTGATCTTTTTAAAGTATTTGGGATCAGAGTACGTATGCAAGAAACCAACCTCCCCTCCTTCACATCCTTTAACATCTCGACGAGCAATCTGCCCATTTCTGAGCACGCAGATCTGTCCAGCAGCATTTTCCCATTTTTAAGTAAGAATGCCCAAGAATAAAATTGTAAGTCTGGTAGCGCTAGACCCTCTTTCTCTATTTTCCTTCCATTTAGGGATTGTCAGCCAGTGCAGTTCACGAAGGAGGTGTGAAACTGAGGCATGTTTGGGAAGTCGGTACAGCAGTCTAGCTGCTGATTCTCTCCCATCTACAGACACCTCATGGAAGCCTGGTCTGCTCCCAAATATAGGGCGTTAGCATACTACAGCCTGGATATAACTAAGGCCTGGATCACGGTCTTCTGAACGGATTGTGGGATCATCCAGAAGATATTCCTCACATATTTCAACACAGCGAAACAGGCAGCGGTAACTTTAGAAACTTGAGGTTTCATTATTAACTTGTCATCAAAAACAAAACCAAGGTTCTTAAAGTTAGAAGACTGAGTTGGACTAGGTCCCAAAGAGTGGGGCCAGTGTTAAGGGCCCCAAAGCTGGGCATGTTTAACTAGAAGCATGACCTCCGTCTTATCATCATTCAGCCTTAGAGAGTTAGCACTCATCCAGGTTGCCAATCGACTCAAGCCCACATTTAGGTAAGAAGATCCATGATCCTGGGTAGATGATAAAGAGAATATAATTTGTGTGTCATCTGCGTATGAAAAAACTCCGCACTATATTTGCTAAAGGCCTGACATAGATATTAAATAGCAGAGGGCTCAGCACAGAGCCTAGTGGGACCCTAAAAGCTAAAGCTTGAATTTCAGACCTGGCACTGACTGAGTAGACTTGAAATGCACAGTCAGATGACCAAACTTTACAATGTAAGATTTTCTGTTAGGTGTCAAAATGGTTGTAACATCTTCCTTTCTTCCATTGGGCCAAACAACTTTGCACCTAGCAATGGTGGACAGTTATTCAAAGAAATATGGTTTTGATCAATTTTCCAAAGTATTAGCAACTAAAGCCTTCTTCCTGATAGTGCATCTGCTGAGCTGTTGCTGCAGACCACAAAGCGTCAAAAGTAGTGTCTGACAAAAATTGTGCTAATAATTCCTTATTAACAAAAATATGAGAGGGATCACCTTGTTCCTGTAAGCAATCAAACAAGGACTACAAATCCTTCACCGACACCTATGAGGCATACTCTACATATGTCCCGGTACTTAAGGTGAAATTACATGCGGCTTACGCCCTTCAAAATGATAGCGCCACTTTCCTCTCTACTGCATCCAGATCAGATTCTTATTCACAAGCTAGAGATCATCATGATTTCATATTGGCTAAAATAGAATTGACCCTGGGAGTCTGTGCAAATAGTTCTTCAAATCCTTCTATATCTTTTTGTGAGCAACCTTAGAAAGAATGCCTTGTCAATGTCCTTCCACTCTTTCAGAATAATAACTTTCATTAACTCCATGTAGAAGGAGATTGTCAATACTTTTTGTTGTATTGGCCATAGAAATCACCTTTAGATTCTTGTGGCATTGGCTCCTAATTCAGCACCTCTCTCATGTGTTTCAGCATTTCACCAAACTGCTGCCCTTAGACACATTTCCCTCTTGGCCCATCCTCTTGTTCCTCCTCAAAATCTACCTCTAGGGCTTAATTTAGTGATTGACAGATGAAGTAGCATCCACCAGGATGGCGGAGGACATTAAGTCTGCCATCCTGATGGCACCCATCCATCAAATCAAAGTACAAAAAATATGGTAGATGACTGCAGTGAGTTTTGCCAGCCATTCACCACACTTTAACTTTTTTACTTTTTCTCTCCCAAAGAGGGAGTTTGTTTCTGAAAGCAAAAACTAATGACCCCCAGACTCAAGGCGCTTTCTCTCAGGGTCTGAGGGTCATTAGTGTTGTTTCAATATCCCTCACTACCAGGTTTTTCCAGGGGCGACTCCTCCACAATGGCGGAGGAGCATCGCCACACTGGTCAAAGTCAGTCACAGAAAAATAAAATGATAATAAAACAATAATATCATTTTATTTTTCAGTGACTGACTGAGCCAATGCCAGTGTAGGGTGGTGCAGGGTTGGTCCATGGCAGAGGGAGGAGTGATGGGCACTGTAAAGTGCGTATGTCAGTATGGCCGGCCGTCTTAGGCCGGCCAAACCGACATGCGCACTTCTATTTCTCCAACCCAGCTGTGTTGCACAGTCGGGTTGGAGAAACAGCACAGACTCCTGTGCACTGTATGAGTGGCAGACCAGGCAGCTCAGACCAATCCTGGTGCTGCTCACATGCAAGAAGCCTGTGCTTTCACAGTGTCCGCCATGAGCAAAGAACGACAGAGGCATCCGTCGGCATCAGCGACAGGTACTTTAAAAAAAAATATTATTCCTCATCCCCCCACCCCAATTTACTTTTGCAGTGGCTGCCACTGGGTTTTTTCTTGGATATGATGGACAGAAAAATAACCCAACACATAGTCTGTTTTAAATGGACCAGGCAGTGTGATTGTGATAGCTTTATTCTGACGGCCCCTTCTGCATCGGGCCGATGGAAAAAGCTTTCTCTCAAAGGAGCCAAAGGGTTGAAAGAAAGATGACAGTCTAGCCAGCTCTAAATAAGACAAGCCGACCAAGAGTTAGGTGGAGAGGGCACTCCATCATGTTTGCGACACAGTACCCTGTCTGCCAAACTCTAAATCTGACCCTAAGTCTCTATCTTTTATCTGGAGGTTCGTATACTGCCTATTTAATTAAACCATCCAAGTCATTCCTGGAAGGAGAAATAACTTCCTCCTCATGTACCACGTTATTCTGCTTCTCAGTGCATAGCAGTTTCAATCATGTTGTTTTTATGCAGAACTACGCTACAGCAGTAGTCTTTGTATATGTAGGTAGCTTAGCAGTAAATTCTCATCACATGCGATGAGAATTCATGTTAAAACTACCTGTGATTGCTAGAGCACATGAGCAACTATGCACTGCCAGAAATAAAGAGCACTGACCCAATTCAGCGTCCACACACAACAGTCCTGTACATTGCTTGTGCTCCCTGCCCCAGCTCAGCACCTGAGCATGGAGCGTACCGAAGACTGCTGCACTGACACACTGATGCCTGCTACTGCACTGCATCGTACATAAATGCTTTAACAATAAATACACTGAAGTATATAAGAAATTATAGATGGATTGATTGAATTAAGCTCAGCTACTGGTAATTCCTCGGGTCATGTCAGTTCATTGTTATTTTGCCTACCATGCGACCTCAGTTTGGGTCCAGCACATGTAAATCAGTCCAGCCCGAACTACCAGGTCAGGTCCTCCCTGAACCGGAACACAAGCAACCCAAAACGGATTTTGCCCTTATTAGGTCTCATCACTTGGGTATAGTTTGGTTCCAGTGGCACAGTGTGCATGGGACCCATGTCTGAGCATACCCATCCCACTTAGGGCAACAAATTAAAATATCCAAAAGAAGTGATGGATGGAATGCTTGAATTAATCTCAGCCACTGGTAATTCCTCTTGCCCTATCACAGTCCATCGTTATTTTGCACACAATGCCACCTCAGTGTGGACCCAGCCATATGCAACTCCAACAGGAACAGGCCAGCCTGAATTGCCAAGCTAGATGCTCCCTGAACATAATCATCCCAAGACCGGCTTTGCCCTTGTGAGGGTTCATCAGTTGGATAGAGCTTAGTTCCAGTGATACGATGTGTACAGGACCTGTGTGTGGGCACGCCTGTCCCACTCAGGCTATCACACTGAAGTATACAGAACAGAACAGTAACTGGTAATTACTCAGCTTGCATCCCCCTAGTACCTCATTATTTAGCTCATCATGCCACCTGAGTTTGGACGCAGGCATATGCAAATTATCCTTGACCCTGCTCCAAAAGGAACTGTTCAGCCCAAACTGCCAGCTCAGGTCCTCCATGAACTCATTAGGACTCATTAGTTGTGTATAGGTTGGTTCCAGTGGCACAGTGTGCACGGGACCCACGTATGGGCATACTTATCCCACTTAGGGCATCACACTGAAGTGTACAAAAAAGTGATGGATGGAACGCTTGAATTAAACTCAGCCACTGCAAATTACTCAGTCGCATCCCAGTCCCTCGTTATTTTGAATAGCATGCCCCTTCCGTTTGGAACCAGTCATAGGCAAATCAGTCTTGTACATGCTCCAATAGGAACTGTCCAGCACAAACTGGCAAATGAGGCTATCCCTGAACCGGAACACAAGCAACCCAAGACAAATTATTAGGGCTCATCAGTTGGGTAAAGCTTGGTTCCAGCGGCTCAGTGTGCACGGGACCGACATCTGGGCATACACGTCCTACTTAACACATAACGATGGACTGGGTTGCGGCCCCATTAATTACAAGTGACTGGGATTAATTCAAGCATGGCATTCATCACTTTTTCCATATTTAACAATGAATAAAGCTTACCTGGAGCGACATAAAACCAGTAGGTTGCTAAGCTGAGCATGTAAAAAAAAAAACAGAAGTAGAAAGCTTGCAAGAATGTCTGTCTTCAGCATAAAGCCAGCTCAGAATGTAAAGAGTGGAATGAGGAGCACGTCTCAAGGGGGTAATGCTGGTCCACCGCAGCTCAAAATGTAATGGCTGGTATGTAGAGCACCTCCGAAGGGGTAACGCTGGTCTCTGCAACTCCTGCGGTCCAGGGAGGCAGGGGCTCCCCATTCGTCCTAAGACTTATGAATATCTGTCAGATAAGAGAGACTTGTGGGCCTCTCACTGCATTGTATAGGGTGGCCCGGTCATTCTGCGTACCACCACTGCACAGATGAGCGCTGTAGAGTCAATAAAATGTGTTTTGTCATAAAGTTACTCATCTCTGCATTTACGAATGATGAAGTTATAACTATAATGTATATTGGATAAAAGTATGACCTGGTCTCTCCTACTTAAAAGGACTGTTTTAGGGTGGCGCAGGTGACTGTAGCATAGATGGGTCAGTGGTTACAAGCATCTTAGTACTGAATTAGAAATAGAGAAGAGAGTCACGTGTCCTTGTTTTATGTGGAAAACTAAAGATTCTCGTATATTCCGTATCTTACTAAGAGGCCCTCCTGATGCTGCGTGTGACTTGTGTTAGTCACAGCACACAGTGCTTCAAGTAGGCCTCGAGAGAGGAAGCTGTAGTGTAGTCTTCAATGGATAGCCACGGTCTCAGCAGTAATTTGAACCCTGGATTTGTGGCTTCCTTTAGAGATTAATAAACATCATGGATCTTGATTTAGCAAAATGCAAAGAGTAGCAAAAGTGACATCATATACCTCTTGACCTTAATGACAACACAGAAAGTGACATCACATGACCCCTAGCCATAATTTTCCAGGAAGGCATGCCACATGACCATCACATTACAACAACTGAGAATTACAAAGTAAGACAAAGTTGTGCCATGCGCTGCTTTGCATTATTTAGCATCAAGTGGGCGTTCCATGGATGGTGCATATGCGCACCCATGCAACCACCTATGGGTTTTGACACAAACCCCTATATAAAAACATGTGTAGTCAGGCATTTGCACAAAAATCTTATGCCTTCTTGAGGCAGGTGTAACAAGATTTGTCTTCATTACTTCTTGTTTTTCCAGCACACACAAAGTGGGAAAAGCCTTACAACATAGGGGTCCCTTCAAGGACAAACGCTATGCTTCAGACAATTCACACACTGCACTCTGACAAAAGGGTATATATTTTGGCTCATGGCTGCCAAAAGTGTTCCAGTGCACAGTTAGAGAAAAAATGCATCATTTCTTATTAAAAGTGGCACATTTTCTCTCTCCCTCTTTGAAGCACGGCAGCGCATTAACTTTGATGCAGCATCGCTTGCGTCAAAGAATAGTAAATCTGAGCCTCAATCTCACTCAAATACGGTCACTTTTCTCTCACTTACTTTCACACAAACACACATGCTTACACATACAGCAACAATTTATCATAGATATGCATGCTCTGTCACTTAAACACCCTCTCATCCGCAAGTACATATACAACAAACATTTAAAACCAGTTTTCTTACTGCAGCTGCCACCATAGGTCCTAAGTTGTTTACTATATAAATTATTGCTGTTTTTCATGATATCCTTCGTGATTATTTCAGGTGTACTAAGAAACAAGCTCACTCTGTTGTAATAAATACTTTTGGTAAAAAGTATCCGTTCTTTTTAGTGCTGTTTGTGATACTGTGAGGGGCAAAATAGGTTTACTGTTAAAACAGTGCCTCTGTCCTTCACATTCTGCATCGGTGCATTGAACTAAGTTAAGCTGTAGTACCCGTGGGTGGGAAAGCAAACCTTGTAGAACTATGCCAGAGTTGTAGTTTACACAACACTTTAAAACAAGCATTGGCATAGCCAATAGGTCTCACCTTTGGGAACTTATAAGTGTTTAGCCATGCAGCAGTTGATGTTGTTGCACCAAGGATATTGTGCTGCATAACTAAATACTTATAAGGTCCCAAAAGCGAGACCTATTGGCTATGCCAATGCTTGTTTCTTAGGTCAGCAATAAAAACGAAGCAGATGAAGAGAGCAAAAAAAGAGAAATTCTGGTTAGAGGATGGACAGTGTATACATGTCCACTGACTTGTTTTTTTTACTTTCAATTCTCCTTGAAGCTAGTATCAGATATTGTAAGCCTGCTTTTGCTTTCTTGCAACAACTTGGCCATGCTCAAATACCCTATGCTGTTGTTAATTATATAAGATGTTCACTGGCAGTTAGGAAGAGCCATGGGGACTTGTCCTGAGGGCATTTATCAATACTCTTAATAGTTTTAATTTTCTGTTTTCTGACTGTATTGTTGTCATATTGATGTATTTTATGTGTGTTTTAAGTTTTTTAAGGCTTTTTATAGCCGAATAAAGATTATTATGACCGACTAAAAGAACATTTCCTTTTAAGTGGGATACACTTTGGGCACCATGTTTACCCTCCGCTATTGTAGGCAGCCTCAAAGGCAGGACGAGAAAGAAACATACTAAAAACAAACACCTCAGCATTCACTGGAAAATATACCCCCACACATTTTCACTGAGAGACATATTTTTGCTTCAGTGATTCAGAAATAAGGCAGTGATTGTTCAGCACATTTGAGAGAAGTCTGGCTTTGGCTGCTAATTAAGAAATGGTAGCCTGGGTCAGGCCAGTGACACACAGCGCTCGGTAAATGCTTTGCATTTTCTTTAGGGTCACATGGACACATTTTACCCATGACTTCATGCGTGGTAGACTCCACTGTGCATCTGTTTTACTGTATCCCAGGAGGGTATTAATAAAACGAATGTACAGCAGGCGGTTATAAGCAGCATACAGATTCTGAATCGTGGATAACCTTGGCATATAAGCTAGGGACGATGGACAAATTCCCAGACTTGTGAGATTCTCAGGCTTTTCCGCATACTTCATAAGAATGTGTAGGGTTACTTTTGCAATCGGCCCTTGACAGGAATAATGTTAAGAGAGTTGCTGAGTGCGTGTGTGAGAAAGAGAGCGAGCACACAAAAGGCACACACAAGGAGCTGTCTGTTCCACAAGACTGATGTTGGTGGCAGTGAGTGACTGCATCTCATCAAGGCTGCGCTTGCAGTCGTAGACTGTGCAGTGCCTGCAGACGGGAGATGCCGTCTAAGAGTCAGGCAGTAAATCTGCCGCTGGCTTCCCGCACGCTTCCTCACTGAGGCTGCCTCGGACTGTGATGTCACTCGCATCCTTCGCTGGAGTTCAAAGCGGCCTCGGTGCCAATGCTTGGTTTCTCTTGCCTGAGCTCAGCACTCATGTCTATGGTGTAAGAGTGGAAAAGGCGAGGGGGAAATGAGGGCGGCACAGCGGTAGACGAGCGGAAGAGAAGCCGAGCGCAGCCTGGACAGTGAGAGACAGCGTAGAGGTGAGGCGAGTTTAGAGGTTGGGAGGAAAGGCAGGCTTGAAGAGGCACGGGCAGGGAGACAGTGAGATGAAACAAGAAGCAGACGTAATGAAAGAGCGGAAGATGGGAATGAGAGCGCAGAGATGAGGAAAGAGCCCAGATATGAAAAAAGAGCAAACAGGGAACAGAAGTAGGTCGAGAACGTGTGAGATAGGGGGAGCAAGAGGTGAGGACGTGGGTGGCGCGCGCGCGCTTGGGAGAGCAGCCTGCTCATTTTCAAGCTCTGTACTCGTGCTTGTGGCGCGCCGCTGCTCGCTCCCAAAAGGTGGATGCCGTCACAAGCACAAGTGTGTGCTTGAAAATGAGCAGACTGATGGCTAAAGGCCCTCCTAGGGTAGCGCATGCGCGCTGCCTAGGCGAGACCTAAAAATGCTGAGTGATGCTCAGAGGCCAAGCAGGATTGCTGGACAGTATTCACAGTAGGGCACAAATCAAAGGAAATCTGTAGGAAACTACCAAAGGATGCCATGGGGGACTTAATGGGAGGGACTGAGGGGAACTGATGAGGAGAAAAACAAAGTCGAGTAAACGAGTTCTGGTGCAAACTGAGTCAAAAGTTAGAGAGGGTCGTAACAACTGCTGTTGCCAAACAACTGCTCTCCAGTCTCATGAACTTTTGTAGTACTCTATCTATTGGGACCTGGGAATGTCTACATGACCTAAAGGCTCTGTAGATCAATAAAGTAGCTGTCATTTGTTTTGTCATCTTAAGTCCTCTGGCTTTCTGCTAAAAGAAACTGTAATCTATGCCCTGGTAATCACCAGCCTTCACTACGGTAATGTCTTATAACTTTGTGCTGCAAAATCTATTCTCAAACAGCTTCAGACCATACAAAATGTACAGCAACACATCTTCTCCTTCACCCACCCAGATTCACGTCATCATCCAGTATGTTACATAATCCTCACTGGGTGTCAGTTGAACATCGGGTTCAATTCAAAGCCTTATGCTAAATGCATAAGTGCCTTTCCAACACAGGTCCTATGTATCTGAGACCTTTGGTGTCTTGGTATACAACCAAACGTTTGCTCTGCTCTAGCCATCAAGAGCTGGCAGTGGTTCCTAGAATTGAGAGAATCGGTCAAGGTGGGACCAAAGTTGGGGAACATTTTACCACAAACACTGATAGTCTCCATATCGCTCACAGCTTTCTGCAAATTGCTCAAAACATGTAGGATCCCGCTTCTTCTTTAAACAGTTATCCTTAGCTCTTGGAAATGCTGGTTTTAGTCAGGAGGCTTGATCCTGGAAACCATTTTTAGGTAGCCATGCGCTTTGCAAATCACACAAACAAACAAACAAACAAACAAACAAACAAACAAACAAACAAACAAACAAACAAACAAACAAATAAATAAATAAATAGTAGCTGGGGAGGCTTGCAGTTAGCAAAGCCTTGGAAATGCCTCTCCTGCATGTGTTTAACTTCCATTGCTTTGTTTTCCATCTTCTCCAGCTAATAGGTTCCCTGGGACATTTCTGATGAGCAATTCTTAGAGATCGGATACAGACAGTCCCCCCCCAAATAAAAGAAGCAGTAGAAAAGCCAATAGGTATGGGTTTGACCAGTTAGTATGATGGTTAAAGTCTCATTTATTTTGTTATTGGAAACATGTCAGAAAATAAAAACAAGAAAGAAAGAAAACATGATGTGAGTTACTGCTGGCAGCCAAAGGCTTACAATAAAAAAATGTTTAACAAAAAATTATATAAATAACATTTGCACATAACACAAGTGCTGAGTGGCTGGAAAATATGGCATGCTTATGAACAAATGGGATATGCTAAGGGCGGATTAGGGAGGAGCATGGGGAGGAACATGCACCCTAACACAAAACAGTAATCAATTGATATTCACAAACTGCACTTCTGAAATTGCTATAGCTAATAAGCATTGGCAAATACAATGGGTCTCGCCTATGCGGATGTGATTGGCTTTGGCAATGTGTTTTAGCCATGTTTGACACAAGTGTGGCTGCTGTTCAGCATGGTTAATAGTTTTTTTTTTCAATTTGTTTATTAGATTTTGAATAAACAAAATACAATACACAGTGATGCATCAAGCAATGTACCCATCCCCAACACCCCTCGGCCCCCCCACCCCCAACCCGGCATGGCGATAAAATAACATCCATCAATACAAAGGACATGAGCAGTATAAAGAAAGTATGGTGACACCCAATAAGCCATGGTAATGAAGACAATAGCGGTAACAATCATTATCCCGTCAATGTGCAAAAACGTCTATGAGGAAACACGGCATCACAGATCAGGGTGGGTTAACAGATATACAGTCAATGGGGCCCAGAAATCTTTAGGTCGGGAAGCCTCAGGTATTTCTTCAGCATAAACCTCCAATTGATTCCTGCAATAGAGTAGATCATGCATCCATTTCTTAACAGTGGGAACAGATTTTGCGTCCCAATTCAAGGCCACAGCTCTTTTTGCCAGCAAAGTTGAGACTGCAATTAACCGTCGGTTGCAGGTCTTAAGACTCCTAACACACCCTAGGAGGCACACATCAGGGGTGCATCGCACAGGTTCCATAACAACATCTGCTAGCACCTTCACCACCTTAGTCCAGAACGCAAACACACCAGCAAATGCCCATGCCAAATGGAAAAAGTCAGCGTCAGCCTGCCTGCATCGGACACAATTAGCACGCAGCCCAAACTTACATAATTGCAAAGGCGTATAGTACAATTTGTGAAAAAACTTAAAGTCAGTCATACGGAGATTGCAGTTTGATGTGAGGCGCCCAGTTAGAGCACAGCAGGTCTGCCACTGCTCGACCGTAAGTGCCGTTCCCAGCACTGAATTCATTTTCAGGAAGGAAGGGTTGTCCCCGGGCTAATTTTTCCTCTGCGAAGCATTGTATAGTCTGCTAATTAGGCCCTCAGTCTCAGCTATGGCTAGCACCGCCTGCAGCGCTCGCATTGTCCTGGGCTCTGCTGGAAATCCGGATATATTTCCCTAACTGTCTGTCGAACCCGTACAGATTTGAACCCCAGCATAAAGCTGCTACGCCCTATACAGTTTGCAATGTACGAAACTGCCCCTGTGTACACAAATCTCCCATAGTAGTAATGGCCACAGCAGCTAGTTCCCACAACGCGAGCTTCTCCAGTGCCGCCGTAATGTCTGGATGCGCAGCAATAGGAAGCAACGGGGCATACAGATATGGAAGTCGGCATCTCTTGGCTAGGGCCCTCTGGCCCATGCTGTACAGAGAGCGGGGTTAATTTCAGTTCTAGGTCCGCCCATGCCCACAGAGAGAGTAGCAGCTAGGAGAGGCTAAGGAAGAACAGCGTCCGCCTCTATCGCAGTATGAGGTTGAAAACACTGCGGAAAATGCCAATAGTGCGCAAACTGCGCCTGTGCGCAAAGATAATAAAGCCTGAAATCCGGTGCCTCGAAGCTGCCACGGTCAAATGACTGTACCAAAGTATTGACAGTGGTAAGGGTTTGATTGTTTGTAGGAAGCTTGGAGCTCAAGCGTGTACGTGGTTTAGTCAAGTGAACAAAGGTGTCCGGTGCCACTAGGTCAGGGGGGACAAACCCAATGAAATTACCCCTGCAATGCGTAGGTCAAGACCTACAACAAAAACTGAAAATGAGATCCTGTGCACACGTATGGATAAATTAGCTGGTTCTGTAAGTATTCAATAAATGCCAGAAGGAGTCAGACAGATTCTTAATAATGGATAAACACCGGTCGACATCAGGCGTGTTGCGTGCAAGACTCCTTTTAATGAAAAGTTTCAGTTTAATGTACAAAAGAAATTGATCAGCCGACACGTGTTTCGTCACAATGTGTAGCTGTTGTGACTCATCAGGGCTAAGGAAGGAAAAGGGGATAAGGAAAAAATAAATGCAAATAAATATAAAATGACCACAAAAGGATGAAAAATGAATAAATAATAATAAATGGAGCCATGGCAACAGTCAAAATGATGTAAGCCAAGAAAAGGAGAATGTCAAAAGACCGGCTCGACAAATGGTGTCGGTGAGGGAGACGGAGGATTCTACGGAGTGCTGGGAAAGGGGTGCCAAATAAAACAAATGGTCAAGCAAGGTCGTGGTCAACGAAAATGGGGAGTGTAAACAAGTGAGGCAGGCAAAATGTTGTAAACATTAGATTGACCGTGTGAAGACTAAGTCTTGCCCGAATGAGTAAGTTGGTATCTATGATGCAAAGCAAAAAATTATAACCGTGGAATGATTAAATATAAAAGGAAATAATAAGTGAGTACCTGTTGCAGGCAAGGTGGAAGATAAACGTGGTGAAGTAAGAGGTCGTATAACGTGTCTACTACAGTCTAGTGATCCAAAATAGGAGAGGTGCGAGGGCACTAGTGGTATAAGCTAAACGTAGTGAGTCATGCCAGTGACAGGATATAGAAAGGCATGAGAAATGTTTCATCACAGAAGGCGATCAACTAATGAGAGAAAATTCTTCAAGTAAACACATTAAATGGTGGAAACAGTCAAGGACGAAAAACAGTCAATTGAGAGCACATGTTGATCTGGAAACGACCATAAGGTCATAATGGGAGAAAGACCCAAAATAAACTAAACTAGGATAACTGAATCATTTGAGAAAGGTGACAGTACTGAACGATAATAATCATGGTAAAAGCAAGAAGCGTATAAAAACAGGAAAATGAAACAAAGTCAAAAAGTGACAAAAGTGCACACAATGCAACAGTAAGTGGTTGATGAAGTCGAGTTAAACGAAACAATTACATGGCAGGTACAGGGCACCAATTATTAAGCAAAACAAGATACAATGCTAATGAGAGAAACATCCTGGGTAGAAAAACAGTAGAGAAATGTGACAGGAGCACAGAATAAGTTGTGAATAGAGGAAAAAGAGTGAGGGGAGTGGCAGCTACCTGTACGGAAGTAAATGTATATGTCAAAAGGACCCCAGTACGAAGTCACTCGAGGAGAAGGACCCGCTGAGGGAACGGCGGGAACTGGGATCGCACGGATAACGCTAAAATAGCAGGATCTGTAACCATGGAGAGACAGGGAATGTGGATCAGTACAGGTAGAATTACTCACTGTAGGGAAGGGGAAAGAGTGTGTAGTGCATGGCCTTACCGGTTGAAGAGCGGTCTCGGGTAACGGATCAGCTCGCGATTCCAGGGTGCGGAATGGTGAGTATCGGTAAGACCGGAAGTGAAATAGTCTTCAGGTTTGGAAAACAACTAGAGCGGCTGATGGTGTTTCCGGTTAAAAACCGGAAGTGAGGACGCAGGTTGACGTTAATGGGTCAGATGGTGCAACTGAATCAAAAGCATGTAAAAGAGGGATGGAAGGTCAATAAAGAGAAAGACACAACAGGAGTGACATAAACCAGGGAAGGTGAAAAGAGATAAGAATAGTAAATGTGAAAATGAGTGTGAAGGAAGATCAGTCAAGATAAAGAGGAGAAACAAGGGTGGGACGAAAATGGGAGTGTAACAAGAATAAACTTGGACAGTAGATAGGACCAAACATGTAAATTTAGAATGAAAAGGCCACTGAGGGTCAGTGACCATGATCTAAAATATCAACAAAATGCATGATATAAACACCTGAAATGAGCAAAGGAGAGAAAATTAAACCAGAAATGCACATATGAGTAGGGTAAATAACCCCAGTAAAGCCGTAATTGAGTAGGTGAGAGACAAAATAAACATCACTGGGTTCAGAGATACACGTAGATAATATGCAGCTGGCGGGCCAGAAGGGCTGAGCAGATAGAGTTACATGATAAGGCAGGAAACATAAGGTATGAAGAGTCAGGACCCTAAGAAGTACTGAAGCTCGTGGTCAATGTTAAGACCATGTTTGACCGACTGAAGACGCATGATCCATGATGCTTCCTGTCTTCTCAGTCTTAATTCACGGTTACCACCCCTGACACTGTTTTTGGCAATGTCAATTCCAAAAAAAGTCAGGCTCTTGCGTGGTCCTTGAGTTTTGCATGTAGCTATGTGCGAAGCCATGGGGTACTTTGCATCTTCGTTGTGCATAGCTCTGACATGTTCGCTGATGCGTTCTTTTAGTGGTCTGATCGTACTTCCCACATATTGTAATTTACAGGTGCATTGCAGAATGTAAACGACAAAGTTGGTATTGCAGTTAATGTTAGTCGTGATATTGTATTTTTTGCCATTCCATCCACTGAAATCCTTGGTGCCATTCATGGCCCATTTGCGAGTTCCACAGCTTCCACATTTGAAAAAACCGACCGTGTGACTGGTTAGCCATGAGGAGGTTGGAGCTGAGCGTGGTGTGGTGGGACACAGTCTGTTTCCAAGGGTTCTTCCTCTTCTGAAGGTAATTTGTGGGTGTGCTGTTATGTTGTTTCTTAGCGATTTATCACTCAGTAGAGTGTTCCAATGTTTATTGAAGCTTTTGCGCATGGTGGTGCCGATTGCATTGTACTCTGTAATGAGTCTCACGGTTTGTTTGTCTGTTTCTTTAGAGGTTTTGGGTTGTAAGGTCATAGCTCTTCGGATAGTTTTTAACCCTGTTAGTTGCTTTCTTGATGATCAAGGGTTTATAACCGCGTTGACAGAATCTGTGTTGCATGTCATTAAGACAGTCTTTGAATTCAGAATCTTCGCTACAGTTTCTCCTGGCCCTGGAGAACTCGCCGTAGGGAATTGTTCGTATTTGATGCAGAGGATGAGCACTGCTTGCATGAAGAATTGCGTTACAAGACGTTTCTTTGCGAAACAGTTTGCTGTGTAGGGTGTCATTTTTCACGTACAGTTCAATGTCAAGGAAAGAGACACAGTTGTTACTGGCTTGGCATGTGAATTTCATGTTCATGTCGTTGGAGTTAAGATAGTTACAGAAGGAATCGAGTTGATCTTGTGAGCCTGACCAGAATAACAGGCAGTCGTCAATGTATCTTCCCCAAAAGACGATGAAATCCGTCCATTGGGCTGCTTTCTTCCCCCACAGCCAGTCAGTTTCCAGTGCTCCCATGTACAGGTTGGCAAAAGATGGTGAGAATTTTGAACCCATTGCTACTCCCTTGGTTTGTTTGTACCATTGGTTATCATACAGGAAGTAATTGTTATTGAGTATAATCTCCATCATACTTGAGATCATATTAGTGTGTTCCCACAATGATGCCGAACGGTGTTGGAGAGACTTGGTCACCACCTTTAAACCTAGGTCTGGTTCGATGGATGTGTACAGAGAAACTACATCCAGGGTGGCCATGATCATATTTGGTTGCCATTGTATGTCTGTGAGGATGCTAAGAATGTGTTTCGTATCTTGAATATAGGACGGCAGATTCTTAACAATGGAGGGAAAGAAAGCAGCCCAATGGCTGTGGGGGAAGAAAGCAGCCCAATGGACGGATTTCATCGTCTTTTGGGGAAGATACATTGACGACTGCCTGTTATTCTGGTCAGGCTCACAAGATCAACTCGATTCCTTCTGTAACTATCTTAACTCCAACGACATGAACATGAAATTCACATGCCAAGCCAGTAACAACTGTGTCTCTTTCCTTGACATTGAACTGTACGTGAAAAATGACACCCTACACAGCAAACTGTTTCGCAAAGAAACGTCTTGTAACGCAATTCTTCACGCAAGCAGTGCTCATCCTCTGCATCAAATACGAACAATTCCCTACGGCGAGTTCTCCAGGGCCAGGAGAAACTGTAGCGAAGATTCTGAATTCAAAGACTGTCTTAATGACATGCAACACAGATTCTGTCAACGCGGTTATAAACCCTTGATCATCAAGAAAGCAACTAACAGGGTTAAAAATATCCGAAGAGCTATGACCTTACAACCCAAAACCTCCAAAGAAACAGACAAACAAACCGTGAGACTCATTACAGAGTACAATGCAATCAGCACCACCATGCGCAAAAGCTTCAATAAACATTGGAACACTCTACTGAGTGATAAATCGCTAAGAAACAATATAAAAGCACACCCACAAATTACCTTCAGAAGAGGAAGAACCCTTGGAAACAGACTGTGTCCCACCACACCACGCTCAGCTCCAACCTCCTCATGGCTAACCAGTCACACGGTCGGTTTTTTCAAATGTGGAAGCTGTGGAACTTGCAAATGGGCCATGAATGGCACCAAGGATTTCAGTGGATGGAATGGCAAAAAATACAATATCACGACTAACATTAACTGCAATACCAACTTTGTCGTTTACATTCTGCAATGCTCCTGTAAATTACAATATGTGGGAAGTACGATCAGACCACTAAAAGAACGCATCAGCGAACATGTCAGAGCTATGCACAACGAAGATGCAAAGTACCCCATGGCTTCGCACATAGCTACATGCAAAACTCAAGGACCACGCAAGAGCCTGACTTTTTTTGGAATTGACATTGCCAAAAACAGTGTCAGGGGTGGTAACCGTGAATTAAGACTGAGAAGACAGGAAGCATCATGGATCATGCGTCTTCAGTCGGTCAAACATGGTCTTAACATTGACCACGAGCTTCAGTACTTCTTAGGGTCCTGACTCTTCATACCTTATGTTTCCTGCCTTATCATGTAACTCTATCTGCTCAGCCCTTCTGGCCCGCCAGCTGCATATTATCTACGTGTATCTCTGAACCCAGTGATGTTTATTTTGTCTCTCACCTACTCAATTACGGCTTTACTGGGGTTATTTACCCTACTCATATGTGCATTTCTGGTTTAATTTTCTCTCCTTTGCTCATTTCAGGTGTTTATATCATGCATTTTGTTGATATTTTAGATCATGGTCACTGACCCTCAGTGGCCTTTTCATTCTAAATTTACATGTTTGGTCCTATCTACTGTCCAAGTTTATTCTTGTTACACTCCCATTTTCGTCCCACCCTTGTTTCTCCTCTTTATCTTGACTGATCTTCCTTCACACTCATTTTCACATTTACTATTCTTATCTCTTTTCACCTTCCCTGGTTTATGTCACTCCTGTTGTGTCTTTCTCTTTATTGACCTTCCATCCCTCTTTTACATGCTTTTGATTCAGTTGCACCATCTGACCCATTAACGTCAACCTGCGTCCTCACTTCCGGTTTTTAACCGGAAACACCATCAGCCGCTCTAGTTGTTTTCCAAACCTGAAGACTATTTCACTTCCGGTCTTACCGATACTCACCATTCCGCACCCTGGAATCGCGAGCTGATCCGTTACCCGAGACCGCTCTTCAACCGGTAAGGCCATGCACTACACACTCTTTCCCCTTCCCTACAGTGAGTAATTCTACCTGTACTGATCCACATTCCCTGTCTCTCCATGGTTACAGATCCTGCTATTTTAGCGTTATCCGTGCGATCCCAGTTCCTGCCGTTCCCTCAGCGGGTCCTTCTCCTCGAGTGACTTCGTACTGGGGTCCTTTTGACATATACATTTACTTCCGTACAGGTAGCTGCCACTCCCCTCACTCTTTTTCCTCTATTCACAACTTATTCTGTGCTCCTATCACATTTCTCTACTGTTTTTCTACCCAGGATGTTTCTCTCATTAGCATTGTATCTTGTTTTGCTTAATAATTGGTGCCCTGTACCTGCCATGTAATTGTTTCGTTTAACTCGCGTCACTGACTTCATCAACCACTTACTGTTGCATTGTGTGCACTTTTGTCACTTTTTGACTTTGTTTCATTTTCCTGTTTTATACGATTCTTGCTTTTACCATGATTATTATCGTTCAGTACTGTCACCTTTCTCAAATGATTCAGTTATCCTAGTTTAGTTTATTTTGGGTCTTTCTCCCATTATGACCTTCTGGTCGTTTCCAGATCAACATGTGCTCTCAATTGACTGTTTTTCGTCCTTGACTGTTTCCACCATTTAATGTGTTTACTTGATGAATTTTCTCTCATTAGTTGATCGCCTTCTGTGATGAAACATTTCTCATGCCTTTCTATATCCTGTCACTGGCATGACTCACTACGTTTAGCTTATACCACTAGTGCCCTCGCACCTCTCCTATTTTGGATCACTAGACTGTAGTAGACACGTTATACGACCTCTTACTTCACCACGTTTATCTTCCACCTTGCCTGCAACAGGCACTTACTTATTATTTCCTTTTATATTTAATCATTCCACGGTTATAATTTTTTGCTTTGCATCATAGATACCAACTTACTAATTCGGGCAAGACTTAGTCTTCACACGGTCAATCTAATGTTTACAACATTTTGCCTGCCTCACTTGTTTACACTCCCCATTTTCGTTGACCACGACCTTGCTTGACCATTTGTTTTATTTGGCACCCCTTTCCCAGCACTCCGTAGAATCCTCCGTCTCCCTCACCGACACCATTTGTCGAGCCGGTCTTTTGACATTCTCCTTTTCTTGGCTTAGATCATTTTGACTGTTGCCATGGCTCCATTTATTATTATTTATTCATTTTTCATCCTTTTGTGGTCATTTTATATTTATTTGCATTTATTTTTTCCTTATCCCCTTTTCCTTCCTTAGCCCTGATGAGTCACAACAGCTACACGTTGTGACGAAACACGTGTCGGCTGATCAATTTCTTTTGTACATTAAGCTGAAACTTTTCATTAAAAGGAATCTTGCACGCAACACGCCTGATGTCGACCGGTGTTTATCCATTATTAAGAATCTATCTGACTCCTTCTGGCATTTATTGAATACTTACAGAACCAGCTAATTTATCCATACGTGTGCACAGGATCTCATTTTCAGTTTTTGTTGTAGGTCTTGACCTACGCATTGCAGGGGTAATTTCATTGGGTTTGTCCCCCCTGACCTAGTGGCACCGGCATCTTTGTTCACTTGACTAAACCACGTACACGCTTGAGCGCCAAGCTTCCTCCAAACAATCAAACCCTTACCACTGTCAACACTACCTTCGGGAGGAAGGGCAGCCGCATCGTGTGATTCAGCTACTTCTGGTATATCACCCTTAAACTTTCTTTTTGTGATATGGATAGAGACAAGGTCGCATCAGATCTTTTCGAGAATCTAGCCAAAGGTATCCCTCTAACCAGCGCTACCTCCAACAACAACTCTCAACGTAAGGAAGGACTTAAGGATAAGTTCATCAGACTAGAATGACTAAAGAAGACGGAGAATTCTCAGTGGTGGGATAGCGCCACCTTGAAACAATACCTAAGGTTGAACAGAGTCCCCAGGGGACTACGCTCACAAATATTCCCCACATTTGATGATCTGGATGACGATCTGTTGGGAAAGTGGGAAGAAGCTCTAACTAACAACTCTAAAACTCTAATTCACATCCTGATAGAAAATGCAGAACGAAAAGTGACGAAACTCCAATCAGAAATCACCATTCTGGAAAAAGAAATAGAAGAGCTCAACCTGAAAGACGCAACTGAGAAAAACTACGCTATCCTGAACGAAATCCTGGCTAAACACCAGAACGATATAAAGGAAAGAAAAACCAGACAACTTAGAAGAGACGAAGCAGACTACAAAGAGGGCCGTGTCTTCACCTTCGCGCGCAAATACGACCAACTGGTACACAACTCTACCAAAGCTGTGAACATCTCCAGATCCTCTATCTCCTCTAGCACATCTTCGCTCAATACAGCACCCACTAGTGATAGTGATCCAGAAACCACGGGACAGTCCAATCCCACACCCACGACTTCAAGTAGTTTTTTACGAGAAGTACAAGCAATCAGACGGGAGACCAGGACTCAACAGAGACCAGGACTAGGAGACAGAAAACCCGTAGAGGGAAAAGATCAGGACAACGATCAATACAAAAAGAAACTGAGATCTGGCAACGGCAAGAAACAGTAACAACCAATACTAACATTCAAGTAGTCAATCTTTCCTCCACACCTCTCAATACCAACATGGTTTCTCTACTCAACAAAGGTCTCAATTTCAACCCTTATGAATCAGGAGACTTATGCAGATCCAAGATAGATCTCTTCAAATTCATCAGGAATTTGAAACTCAAAAAACATTTTGAACTCATGCCCACATCTGACACAACAGGGAGAACCAATATCTGTCTCCTGGACTCTCAGACCATCAAAGATGTTAATGACACACATCTACTCCTCTCCATTACTGAAACTGATAATCCACCATGCAGCCTGGAATCACTACTACAAGACCTAGATATTGATCCCTACGGCACTATACCCAGTGGCTTAAAAACCAAGTCCAAATGGACACCCACTCTCCCGGGTGGGAATGCCATAGATGTCTTCCACAATCTTGTACTCGAAGATCTTGACAAATATGAAAAAAGACTTATGCACAAATCGATTAGGATCAAGGACAATTTAACTAAAGGAGAGAGATCTGCGCTCAAAACACTCAGTGCTGACCCCAATATCATCATAAAAGAAGCGGACAAAGGCGGTAATGTGATCATTATGAATCGCGCTGACTACCATAATGAAATAATGGGCCAACTCCAAGACCAAACCTGCTACGAACATCTCAACTACAATCCAATTGGCCAGTTGAACAATCTCATCAACAAAAAAATACTTACTTGGCAGACTCTAGGTATCATCGATGAAGACGAGGCACGGTACCTGAAAGTAACTAAACCGACCTTTCCCGTGCTCTATACCCTCCCAAAGATTCACAAACAAGCACCATTCCCACCAGGTCGACCTATAATCTCAGGTATAGGCGGTCCCACAGAAAAGCTCTCACAATATGTTGACCTCTTCCTCAACCCCATTGTTAAGAATCTGCCGTCCTATATTCAAGATACGAAACACATTCTTAGCATCCTCACAGACATACAATGGCAACCAAATATGATCATGGCCACCCTGGATGTAGTTTCTCTGTACACATCCATCGAACCAGACCTAGGTTTAAAGGTGGTGACCAAGTCTCTCCAACACCGTTCGGCATCATTGTGGGAACACACTAATATGATCTCAAGTATGATGGAGATTATACTCAATAAAAATAACTTCCTGTATGATAACCAATGGTACAAACAAACCAAGGGAGTAGCAATGGGTTCAAAATTCTCACCATCTTTTGCCAACCTGTACATTGGAGCACTGGAAACTGACTGGCTGTGGGGGAAGAAAGCAGCCCAATGGACGGATTTCATCGTCTTTTGGGGAAGATACATTGACGACTGCCTGTTATTCTGGTCAGGCTCACAAGATCAACTCGATTCCTTCTGTAACTATCTTAACTCCAACGACATGAACATGAAATTCACATGCCAAGCCAGTAACAACTGTGTCTCTTTCCTTGACATTGAACTGTACGTGAAAAATGACACCCTACACAGCAAACTGTTTCGCAAAGAAACGTCTTGTAACGCAATTCTTCACGCAAGCAGTGCTCATCCTCTGCATCAAATACGAACAATTCCCTACGGCGAGTTCTCCAGGGCCAGGAGAAACTGTAGCGAAGATTCTGAATTCAAAGACTGTCTTAATGACATGCAACACAGATTCTGTCAACGCGGTTATAAACCCTTGATCATCAAGAAAGCAACTAACAGGGTTAAAAATATCCGAAGAGCTATGACCTTACAACCCAAAACCTCTAAAGAAACAGACAAACAAACCGTGAGACTCATTACAGAGTACAATGCAATCAGCACCACCATGCGCAAAAGCTTCAATAAACATTGGAACACTCTACTGAGTGATAAATCGCTAAGAAACAACATAACAGCACACCCACAAATTACCTTCAGAAGAGGAAGAACCCTTGGAAACAGACTGTGTCCCACCACACCACGCTCAGCTCCAACCTCCTCATGGCTAACCAGTCACACGGTCGGTTTTTTCAAATGTGGAAGCTGTGGAACTCGCAAATGGGCCATGAATGGCACCAAGGATTTCAGTGGATGGAATGGCAAAAAATACAATATCACGACTAACATTAACTGCAATACCAACTTTGTCGTTTACATTCTGCAATGCACCTGTAAATTACAATATGTGGGAAGTACGATCAGACCACTAAAAGAACGCATCAGCGAACATGTCAGAGCTATGCACAACGAAGATGCAAAGTACCCCATGGCTTCGCACATAGCTACATGCAAAACTCAAGGACCACGCAAGAGCCTGACTTTTTTGGGAATTTACATTGCCAAAAACAGTGTCAGGGGTGGTAACCGTGAATTAAGACTGAGAAGACAGGAAGCATCATGGATCATGCGTCTTCAGTCGGTCAAACATGGTCTTAACATTGACCACGAGCTTCAGTACTTCTTAGGGTCCTGACTCTTCATACCTTATGTTTCCTGCCTTATCATGTAACTCTATCTGCTCAGCCCTTCTGGCCCGCCAGCTGCATATTATCTACGTGTATCTCTGAACCCAGTGATGTTTATTTTGTCTCTCACCTACTCAATTACGGCTTTACTGGGGTTATTTACCCTACTTATATGTGCATTTCTGGTTTAATTTTCTTTCCTTTGCTCATTTCTGGTGTTTATATCATGCATTTTGTTGATATTTTAGATCATGGTCACTGACCCTCAGTGGCCTTTTCATTCTAAATTTACATGTTTGGTCCTATCTACTGTCCAAGTTTATTCTTGTTACACTCCCATTTTCGTCCCACCCTTGTTTCTCCTCTTTATCTGGAGATTATACTCAATAACAATTACTTCCTGTATGATAACCAATGGTACAAACAAACCAAGGGAGTAGCAATGGGTTCACAATTCTCACCATCTTTTGCCAACCTGTACATGGGAGCACTGGAAACTGACTGGCTGTGGGGGAAGAAAGCAGCCCAATGGACGGATTTCATCGTCTTTTGGGGAAGATACATTGACAACTGCCTGTTATTCTGGTCAGGCTCACAAGATCAACTCGATTCCTTCTGTAACTATCTTAACTCCAACGACATGAACATGAAATTCACATGCCAAGCCAGTAACAACTGTGTCTCTTTCCTTGACATTGAACTGTACGTGAAAAATGACACCCTACACAGCAAACTGTTTCGCAAAGAAACGTCTTGTAACGTAATTCTTCACGCAAGCAGTGCTCATCCTCTGCATCAAATACGAACAATTCCCTACGGCGAGTTCTCCAGGGCCAGGAGAAACTGTAGCGAAGATTCTGAATTCAAAGACTGTCTTAATGACATGCAACACAGATTCTGTCAACGCGGTTATAAACCCTTGATCATCAAGAAAGCAACTAACAGGGTTACAAATATCCGAAGAGCTATGACCTTACAACCCAAAACCTCTAAAGAAACAGACAAACAAACCGTGAGACTCATTACAGAGTACAATGCAATCAGCACCACCATGCGCAAAAGCTTCAATAAACATTGGAACACTCTACTGAGTGATACATCGCTAAGAAACAACATAACAGCACACCCACAAATTACCTTCAGAAGAGGAAGAACCCTTGGAAACAGACTGTGTCCCACCACACCACGCTCAGCTCCAACCTCCTCATGGCTAACCAGTCACACGGTCGGTTTTTTCAAATGTGGAAGCTGTGGAACTTGCAAATGGGCCATGAATGGCACCAAGGATTTCAGTGGATGGAATGGCAAAAAATACAATATCACGACTAACATTAGCTGCAATACCAACTTTGTCGTTTACATTCTGCAATGCACCTGTAAATTACAATATGTGGGAAGTACGATCAGACCACTAAAAGAACGCATCAGCGAACATGTCAGAGCTATGCACAACGAAGATGCAAAGTACCCCATGGCTTCGCACATAGCTACATGCAAAACTCAAAGACCACGCAAGAGCCTGACTTTTTTTGGAATTGACATTGCTAAAAACAGTGTCAGGGGTGGTAACCGTGAATTAAGACTGAGAAGACAGGAAGCATCATGGATCATGCGTCTTCAGTCGGTCAAACATGGTCTTAACATTGACCACGAGCTTCAGTACTTCTTAGGGTCCTGACTCTTCATACCTTATGTTTCCTGCCTTATCATGTAACTCTATCTGCTCAGCCCTTCTGGCCCGCCAGCTGCATATTATCTACGTGTATCTCTGAACCCAGTGATGTTTATTTTGTCTCTCACCTACTCAATTACGGCTTTACTGGGGTTATTTACCCTACTCATATGTGCATTTCTGGTTTAATTTTCTCTCCTTTGCTCATTTCAGGTGTTTATATCATGCATTTTGTTGATATTTTAGATCATGGTCACTGACCCTCAGTGGCCTTTTCATTCTAAATTTACATGTTTGGTCCTATCTACTGTCCAAGTTTATTCTTGTTACACTCCCATTTTCGTCCCACCCTTGTTTCTCCTCTTTATCTTGACTGATCTTCCTTCACACTCATTTTCACATTTACTATTCTTATCTCTTTTCACCTTCCCTGGTTTATGTCACTCCTGTTGTGTCTTTCTCTTTATTGACCTTCCATCCCTCTTTTACATGCTTTTGATTCAGTTGCACCATCTGACCCATTAACGTCAACCTGCGTCCTCACTTCCGGTTTTTAACCGGAAACACCATCAGCCGCTCTAGTTGTTTTCCAAACCTGAAGACTATTTCACTTCCGGTCTTACCGATACTCACCATTCCGCACCCTGGAATCGCGAGCTGATCCGTTACCCGAGACCGCTCTTCAACCGGTAAGGCCATGCACTACACACTCATTCCCCTTCCCTACAGTGAGTAATTCTACCTGTACTGATCCACATTCCCTGTCTCTCCATGGTTACAGATCCTGCTATTTTAGCGTTATCCGTGCGATCCCAGTTCCCGCCGTTCCCTCAGCGGGTCCTTCTCCTCGAGTGACTTCGTACTGGGGTCCTTTTGACATATACATTTACTTCCGTACAGGTAGCTGCCACTCCCCTCACTCTTTTTCCTCTATTCACAACTTATTCTGTGCTCCTGTCACAGTTCTCTACTGTTTTTCTACCCAGGATGTTTCTCTCATTAGCATTGTATCTTGTTTTGCTTAATAATTGGTGCCCTGTACCTGCCATGTAATTGTTTCGTTTAACTCGCGTCACTGACTTCATCAACCACTTACTGTTGCATTGTGTGCACTTTTGTCACTTTTTGACTTTGTTTCATTTTCCTGTTTTATACGCTTCTTGCTTTTACCATGATTATTATCGTTCAGTACTGTCACCTTTCTCAAATGATTCAGTTATCCTAGTTTAGTTTATTTTGGGTCTTTCTCCCATTATGACCTTCTGGTCGTTTCCAGATCAACATGTGCTCTCAATTGACTGTTTTTCGTCCTTGACTGTTTCCACCATTTAATGTGTTTACTTGATGAATTTTCTCTCATTAGTTGATCGCCTTCTGTGATGAAACATTTCTCATGCCTTTCTATATCCTGTCACTGGCATGACTCACTACGTTTAGCTTATACCACTAGTGCCCTCGCACCTCTCCTATTTTGGATCACTAGACTGTAGTAGACACGTTATACGACCTCTTACTTCACCACGTTTATCTTCCACCTTGCCTGCAACAGGCACTTACTTATTATTTCCTTTTATATTTAATCATTCCACGGTTATAATTTTTTGCTTTGCATCATAGATACCAACTTACTCATTCGGGCAAGACTTAGTCTTCACACGGTCAATCTAATGTTTACAACATTTTGCCTGCCTCACTTGTTTACACTCCCCATTTTCGTTGACCACGACCTTGCTTGACCATTTGTTTTATTTGGCACCCCTTTCCCAGCACTCCGTAGAATCCTCCGTCTCCCTCACCGACACCATTTGTCGAGCCGGTCTTTTGACATTCTCCTTTTCTTGGCTTAGATCATTTTGACTGTTGCCATGGCTCCATTTATTATTATTTATTCATTTTTCATCCTTTTGTGGTCATTTTATATTTATTTGCATTTATTTTTTCCTTATCCCCTTTTCCTTCCTTAGCCTTGATGAGTCACAACAGCTACACGTTGTGACGAAACACGTGTCGGCTGATCAATTTCTTTTGTACATTAAACTGAAACTTTTCATTAAAAGGAATCTTGCACGCAACACGCCTGATGTCGACCGGTGTTTATCCATTATTAAGAATCTGTCTGACTCCTTCTGGCATTTATTGAATACTTACAGAACCAGCTAATTTATCCATACGTGTGCACAGGATCTCATTTTCGACTGTACCAAAGTATCCTAACTGCATCTGGGTTTCTTGCCGCCCCATACAAACATGAGTAGCACAGATTGGAGAGTACGGAACAATGCGATATTTAATCTGATAGGGATATTGACAAACAGATAGAGCAATTTGGGTAAAATAGTCATTTTAATAACTGCGATTCGATCTGCTAATGAGAGAGGCAACCGTGTCCATCGCTCCGTCTGCTCAATAATCCATGTAAGCGCCCGACCATAATTCTCAGTGATCACCCAATCCGGATCCCTGTGTAACCATATCCCCAGGTACTTCACCGGGTCCTGAGTCCACGCCAGCAGGAACTCAGTTTCTACTTCTAGGGTTCCAGCAGTGAGCGGGAACACAGTGGATTTCGTCCAATTTATTCCCAGACCTGAATATCTCTCAAATTTGACATATTCCCGAAGCAGTGCTGAGAGGTAGGTGTCAGGTTCCCTGACGTACAACAGCACATCATCTGCGTAAAGGGAATTCACCAATGGTTGCTGACGAAAGCGCAGGGCAGCCGCTGAATGACACTGCTGGAGTTTACAAACCAGCGGCACTAGCGCGAGTGCAAAGAGCATTGATGACAGGGGGCAGCCCAGACGCATACCCTGCTCTATTGGGAAGGAGGAGGAGACCCACCCATTAACATGCACTCGCGTCAGAGGTTCCGCGTACAGCACCCGTATCCACTGTAGAAGGAACGGAGGAAATCCCATTCTAGTAAAAACATTAAACATATACTCCCACTTAAGAGAATCAAATGCCTTTGCTGCGTCCAATAACACAGCAACTGCCTGAAAGCCGGGATCAAAGTAATGCAGTGTGGAAAAAATCGTACGCAAATTGTGTGTAGTGGACCTGGCTGTCACAAAACCCGACTGATCCGGCAGCACCAGGAGGGGAACAAGCGCCTGCAGCCTAGTAGCTATCATTTTGGCTAGTACCTTGGCGTCTATATTAATTATAGAAAGAGTTCGATATAATTCGCAGCGATTAGCAGATTTGTCCGGCTTCAGAAGTGTCACCAGCAATGCCTCTTTTAGAGTGGGCGGGAGTTGTCCGTTATCGTAGGACTCTGCATACATTTCCAGCAACCAAGGGGCCAACTCATCTGCGTAAGCTTTATAAAACTCACTCTGGAGGCCGTCTAGCCCAGCAGCCTTACACGTGGGAAGAGACATTATAGCCAGTTTAACGTCTTCAACGTCAAAGGGCTGTGGGATGTATTTCCTGTGTCCTTGGGACAGCCACCCCAGCGCGACATCATCAAGATAAGTGTGCATCTCCGTTTGGGGCATGGTAGTTCCCCTCTCGTACAGAGTTGTATAATATTTTGCAATAACATCGCTGATTTCGGGTGTTGTATAATGAGCTATGTCATCCTCATCCAGCATCTCAGTTATATAGGCCTGGCTCCGCGGCGCCACAAGTTTCTGGGCTAAAGATCTACCAGGGCGACCTCCTTCCCCATAATACCGAGCGATGCAGCGTCTCGATCTGTGCAACAGTTCTTGATCCACGGTGCTATTGTGCTTCGTAACAAGATCCCATATCGCTGCCAGCGTATTGGGGGAGGGGGACTGATCATACTCACGCTCCAACTTAGAAATTTCTGCAGCAAGCCTACTTAGGGAAGGGGATTACAGCACAGGTCGCCACTGCTTCTCCTCACGCCACGGAACACCAATCCGGCCCACAGCACTCAGGCGGCAGCGTCTCTCTTGGCGGGTGCAGCAAATAGCACTCCGCAGCTGCGACAATCCCCCTGCTCTGCCTACGATCCTCCAGATGTCAGAGAGTGCACTCGGTCACGGCCAGTCCGTCAGGAGCTCATTCAGGGCCGCATTGCAGGCGCCATCTTGTCCTAGAGCATGCAGAGTCTTCAGCCGGAAACTACAGCTCAGCGGCACTGCCAAAAACCGCCAGATTTTCCCCACTAAGGCAGGAGAGTGGTAGCACACAGTCCCCGTGCAAGAGGGACACGGATGTCATGCTGTAGTGGCGGATAATGGTTGGATAGTAGCTCAGCATTTTGCCGTGCGCCCTCTAGCACCCCCCAGCATGGTTAATAGTTAGTGACATGGTGTGGGTAGATTGGGTTAGAGGGAAGTGGGTTATACTGCTGAGGAGTGGAGTGGGAGAGTGGAGCAGAGTAGACTGGGGTAGAGTGGAGTAGGGTACATTGCAGTGGAGTAGAGTGGGGAAGATTGGGGTGGACTGAGGTAGATTGGAGTGGGGGTGGACTAGAGTGGGGTACATTGGAGTGGAGTTGGGTAGATTGGGGTAGAGTGGGGTGTGGTGAATTGGGATACATTGGAGTGGAATCGAGTACATTGGAGTGGAATCAGCTAGATTAGGGTGGGGTATATTGGAGTGGAGTAAAGTGGGGGTACATTGAGGTAAAGTGGGGTAGATTGGGTCAATTGGAGTATGGTAGATTGGAATGGAGTGGGAAAGCTTGGGGTTGATTTGAGTAGAGTGGGCTGGGTAGGAGGGGAGTAGGGTGATTGGGGTAGATTGGTGATTGGAGTGGGCTAGACTTGAGTGGAGTCAGGTACATTGTGGTGGAATGAAGTGGGGTACATTGGAATGGAGTAGATTGCAATAGAGTGAGGTAGACTGGAGTGGAGTCATGTAGGTTGTGGAAGACTGTAGTGGGGTAGATTGTGGTAGATTGGAGTGGAGTGGGGTAGATTGGACTGGGGAACATTGGTGTGGAATAGGGTAAACTAAAGTGGAGTGGGGTAGATTAGAATGTAGTCAAGTAGATTGGAGTGGAATTGGGGAGATTGAGGTAGAGTGGAGTGGTATAGGGTAGTTTGGAGTGGTGTGGTGTAGAATGGAATGTACTGGAGTGGGGTAGATTGGGGCAGGGTAGATTGAGGTAGACTGGAGTGGATTGGAGTAGATTGGGGAATATTGAAGGGGAATGGGTAGATTGGAGTGAAGTGGGATGGATTGCGGTAGAGTGGAGTGGGTTAGATTGGAGTGGAGTTGGTAGAGTGGGCTTGATTGAGTGGAGTGAGGTACGTTGGATTGGACAGGGTAGACTGGAGTGGAGTGGAACAGATTGGAGTGCAGTGGGGTAGATTAGAGTGGAGTGAGGTAGATTGGAGTGGGGTAGATTGATATAGATTGGAGTTGAATAAGATAGACATATTATATTATATTATATTATATTATATTATATTATATTATATTATATTATATTATATTTGAATGGAGTGGGCTACATTGGGTGGAGTGGGGTCGACTGGAGTAGTTGTGGGATAGATTGAAGGGGGATAGATTGGAGTGGTATAGGATGGGGTAGATTGGCATATAGATTGGGGTGGAGTGGGGTAAATTGGGATGGACTGGGGAAGACTGGAGCGGAGTGGGTAGACTGGAGTGGAGTGGGTAGAGTGGGTTAGATTGAGTGGAATGGGGTAATTTTGAGTGGAGTAGGGTAGACTGGAGTTGAGTGGAGTGAGATAGAGTGCAGTGTGGTATACTGGAGTGAAGTAGAGTGGGGTAGATTGGAGTTGGGTTAATTGGAATGGGGTGGATTGGGTTTAAGTGGAGGAGGTAGATTGGAATGGAGTGGGGTAGATTGGAGTGGGGTAGACTGGAGAGGAGTGGGCTAGATTGTGTGAGAGTAGAGTGGGGTAGATTGGGGTAGAGTGAAGCGGTGTAGAAGGGGGTAGATTGGGTGGATTGCATTGGGGTAGATTGAAATGGAGTGAGTAGATTGGAGTCAAATGGGGTAGATTGTGGCAGACTGGAGTGGAGTAGATTGTGGTAGATTGGAGTAGTGTGGATTGGGGGTGAGTGGACTGGAATAGGGCAGATTGGAGTGCCGGGGAGGTTGGAGTGGAGTTGGCTAGATTAGAGTGGAGTAGTGTAGATTGGAATGGGGTAGATTGGAGTGGGATTGAGTACACTGGAGAGGAGTACGGTATCTTGGAATGTCAACGGGTTGAGGGTAAGGAGGAGGAGGCAGAAGATACTGGAATACCTGCGAGCGGTAGATAGCGAGATTGTTATCTTGAAGGAGGCACACTTGTTAAAAGCGGAATGGAAAGAGGTAACAAAGAAGTTAAAATGGGTGGATGTTTCGATATGCACTAATCAAAACTGCTGTGTTAAGGGGGTAGCTATCATATTTAAGAAAGTGGCAAAGTGGTAATAATAGAAGCCCATTCAAATCCCAGAGGGAGATGGGTGGTAGTTAAAGCTAAGATTTAGGGGAAACCATATGCTATTGCTAGTTATTATGGACCGAATATGGATGAACCCTTACCATTACAGTCCCTGTATAACCAATTGTTGGATTTTACTGCCCCCATAATTTTGGAAGGTGATTTTAACTTATTATTAGACCCTAAGAAAGATAGGTGGCCAATTATAAAGCCATCCATGGAGTCTAATCTACCTCAAATGAGGGCGGGGCTTAGATGTTGTATGCAGGATTTTAGACTGCAAGATGTGTGGAGAGAGAAGGGGTGTGGAATCAAATGTACACTTTCAAGAATAGGAGACATGGCCATGTCTCAAGGATTGAATATTTTCTTGTAGATAAAGGCGAGAGTAGGATGGTTATAAAGGTGGAATATCTGCCAGCCCACTTGTCACATCATTCAGCAGTTCGTCTGGAACTGAAGGTGGGATTTAGGGCCCCTCCCCCAAAATGGACATTGGACAGAGCTCTATTTCTAGATCACCAAGTGGTGATGCAGTTGAATGAGATAACAAGGGAATACTTCCATATAAACGACATGAGTACTGCATCACAGACGGTCTGGGATGCATTTAAGGCCGTCATAAGGGGGAGGCTGATTGGTATGGCTGCCTTGAAGCAAAAGGATACCATGAGCAAAATAGGGTCCTTCGAGGTTAGGTTGGAACCACTGGAAGGATTGGTTAAGAAGCAGGGACAAGGGGCCCAGGGGGTAGCTGGCTTGAGGAGGAAATGAAGGAAAGTAAGGAGGAGTTATCTTGTTTGTTGGAGGGAATAGATAGAAGAAAGTGGGAGGCAAGCTAGCTTGGCACTATGAATATGGAGAGGGGTGCTAATGGCTAAGTGCGCTTAAGTGGGAGGATGAGGAGATAGAGGGAGCCTTCACAGAGTTCTTTCAAACATTATACACAGAAGAGTAAGGTGCGTCGAAGGAGCAAGTAGAGAAGTATTTTGAAGTTTTGCAAACACCAACACTGTCAGAGGAGTAGAGGGAGTTGTTAAACGCAGAAATAACAATTGAAGAAGTAGCAGGGGCAATAGGGAAATTGAAAAGGGGGAAGGCAGCTGGCTTGGATGCTCTCCCAAATGAGATTAATCTGTCCCTTAAAAAGGAGATTTTTGACAGGCCTTTTTAACTTGATTTATCTTGGGGTGCGAACATACCAGCATCCTGGAAGAAAGCCACAATTTGTCTGTTACATAAGGCAGGGAAAGACCCCGAATTTAATGAGTCTTATAGACCTATCACACTGCTGAACAGTGATTATAAGATCTTTACTCAGCTTTTGGCAGTGAGATTAGGGGAAGTTGTAGGAGATCTAATACATCTGGATCAGAAGGGTTTCATCAAAGGCAGGCAGATTCACGAATTAACGCATGAGTTACTCGGGGCCATTCATATAGCAACTCAAAATGGGCTCCGTCTGGCAACTATTACCTTTGATGCAGCAAAGGCGTTTGACAGAGTCAGCTGGTCTTTTCTGCATGAAGTCACAGAGAGGTGAGGCCTGGGGACAGCCTTCTGCAAGGTTCTGAAACCAATGTATAAAAACCCTTCTGCCAGGATATTGGTGAACGGAAATCTTACCCAAAAGATGGCTATATCAAGAGGAACAAGACAGGTGTGTCCTCTCTCTCTCCTTCTTTTTGACATCTATATCGAGCCCCTCACAAATTCACTTAGTGAGGCCCCCATCTCAGCTCCTCCCCACAATTCCACTCCCCCTTCCGCTCTAACTGAAGCTTCCAATGCATGGAAAACACCCTCCCATTCTTGCTCACTTTTCAAAACAATGCAGGGCTGCAATGAAAATAGCTCAGGTGGGTGTGCTGGGAGGGTGACTCAGTGAGGGAAACGTAGATAAAAGCCCCAAAAAATGCTGATTCTCTTATATTCAAGATATGGCATAATATCTAGACCTGCCAACTTAGGAACTGGGAAATATGCTTTGAGCTTCGGCGTAGGCTCTCCCTGTGCCTTAAAAAAAAAGCAGGTGAGCTGCGCTGAGGGGGTGGAAAGAAAAAGTAGTGCACTGAAACAAAACATATGGCCACTAGTGAAAGGATCCATGTAGCAGAGGCAGTCACCAGGGTGGTAACAAAACAGCCACAAGGCGGGACAAATGTACACTATTCACAAAGGAAAGCAATGGAATTTGTAAAGGTAGACCAAGCAACCAATAGTAAAGTGGTGGATGTGTTCAATCCCCTAGAGGGATTACAGCATGCTTTGCACAGCAGCGCATGCGCCGACTCAGCGCATGCGCCGACTCCACGCTCGACCTAAAAAGGAACATCTGCACACCCTAAGGTATCTCCATGCCAAATTTCATTAAAATCTGTTCAGCCATTTTTGTGCTACACGTGAGTGCAATGTCTATAGGAAATGCATCGGTTCCCAAACCTGTTTTAGGACTCTCCTTTTATCTTTGTACCCCCTTGAACAGTCATCCTGAAACTTTCCATTATCCACCAATATAGAAAGTGATATATGTCTAGAAAATGTTGTGGAGATTTGTCAAATGGGGATATAGTTAATAGCAAACACAGCTGATCCGTGATGGGCGGGCCCCATCATTCAGGAGAAGTGAGGAAGAAGGTGGGAGCATGTCAGCAGCTCAGCTAAATGATGGCTGCTATGCTCCATATTAAATGATACCCAAGATTTTCTGTGTCCTTCTCATGCACAGGTGAGTATTCCCTCGCCCTTGACAGCTAAACCAGAGCTATTACGTCGGGTTCAGGGTGTGGTTTATTTTTATGTTCTCTTGATTTTGGCTGTCGCTGACACTGTAGCATAAAAGATCATAGAGAGCAGGGGGCTAGCAGAGACAAGGTGGGAGGACTGGACTTTGTGGGTTGAATTTGAGTGTTGCCGTTTTCCTTCATTATGTATTTCTCACTGATTGGATTTAGGAGAGGCTTTGTAGGATTGAGGATTCACTGCCACTCTCAACTTCCACAATGTATGTGATGCATAACTGATTAGGCTGGCTTTTGCGCAGCTGATGAGTGTTTGCTATTTCATGTAAGTGCCTGCTCTTGTTTTTTTAAACCCTCTGGTGTGGGGATCCCTAGCAAAACATTTGCATCAGTGGCGTAACACAGGCCCCCCGCAGCCCACGCGGGTATGGGGGCCCTCTCAGCACAGTACTTTAGCCAGAGAGCTCCCGTTTTAGTCCCGAGGTGGGGCCATGTACCTTACAGGGGGGCCCCCCTCAAGTTTCATTACGCCAGTGATTTGCATCAAGCTGTCTGCGCAGCTTGCTGACCGTCCATTTTATGGTAATGCATGCCAGTCTGCCGTCCATTACTCTGCTGCATGGCAAGCTGTCTACCATCTAACTGACTGACTGACTGCTGCGGAGCACGATGCGAGGGACAACTCTGTTTTGTGACTTGAAGTGGGAAATACACAGTTTCACCTGTGACCAGTGCTTTAAATGGGCCGGTACTCACTGGTACTGAGTACTAACACTTTTTTGTTTTCTGCCCTTGAGTACCAGAACTTCCCCTAGGACAAAGGAGAGTACCGATACTCATAGTGGCCTAGCACTGGCGCAGGCAATGTTGTGCTCAGCAATGTCTATTCAAACCACCAGTTGTCTAATCAGGTTCAGCGAGGTGAGATGTGTAGGCTGTTGCAAGCACAATCTCTGGGTCTCTGAGTCTACCTCTGCTGTTCAGTCAGACTGCCGGTGTGCCTCCGGGTCTCGCCTGAGAGCACTTAATCCAGTTCAAGTCAGTTGGCTCTAAGACGGTACTGACTACCACACCGCTCCAGGACTCTCAATTGAACCCAAGGAGGAAGCAGGAAGATTATGAACGCCTTCATCTTCTTGTAAACCGCAGGAGACTAGCCCTGCGGTTGCCATTGGCGCAGCAGTTGCGTTTTTTTGTAAAGTCACACAATTTCTTAACAAGATTGATACATGAAGGTACATGCTGTTTATGTGTTTAGTCTGCAATGTTTCTTAGAACTGTACTGCAAGAACAACATGGGGTTAATCAGCTATATGCGCCTTGTGAAATGTAAAACTTGCATTAATTGAAACAGTGCCAGTGAATATCCCTCAAGCACCAAACTCTAGCACAAGTTACCAGAGAGGTAACAGTATAGGGGTAGCAAACAAGGTGTGGCCTAATGCACCAGAGCTGTCAACTTTGGAAATATACAAAGTTTGAGTCCTGGCTTCAGCTCAAAATCCTGTGATTGTGAACAGGTTAGATTTTTTAAACCAGGCCCCAAAAAAATTGGCAACAAGGACATATGCAGTGGTATGTACTTATTAGGACGTGGACATTTATTTAATTCTGGACTTTTATGACTCTCTCAACTCCAGCATCGTTCTGCCGATGCCAAATTGCTTTCTGAATGTTTCAGTTAGAGCTGCTAGGCCCATCAAGCCCAGATGTTGCTTTTGTGATTGTCTGAACATAGGGTGTCAGTCATATTTATTACCTGGTAAAATCGCTGAGATGATTCTAGTTATCCACTTCTCAACAGTCTTACAATGTATGCAGATTTCTTGCATATAAGGCCTGAAAAAGTTAAAAATATAGACCAGCCCCCTGTACCACCCCAAACTCCACCCCTTGTTCCACAGGTCCATTTGATGAGTACCTGAAATTATTTTTTTTCCATTTAAACCACTGCCCGAGGCTCCATGCAATAGTCAGTGAGAGAGAAGAGAAACTGCCTTACAACACGAGTGGCTGACTGGCACTGATATGTGCACATAGTTTTGTTTGAAGGTCGGAGACTAACTCTACCAAAGAGGCCCAAAACACATTCCACTAAAAGTGGTCGATCTTGAAAATTAATGAGCCATGGATCTGGTGGCTTCGATCTAAGAGCACCTGCACTAGCTGAGCCCTGAAGTGTGCTCACAGTTAAAAACAAGCATTTGCAATGCAATAGGTCTCGCATTTACGCGAGTTTGAGCTATTGACATTGCAAATAACAATGCCTTTTATTGTTGTTTTCGTTTTTAAAACATAAATAAAAGGCTTTGTCATTTACAATGCCAATAGGTTAAACTCGCATAAATGCGAGACCAATCATTCTGACAGAGACATGTGTAAACCCAGCATCAGAAGTATAACTGACACTATGCTGCTGAGTGGATACAACATACAACACAAGGACATGCCTGCAAAGACTAACATGGGAAATGTAATAATCTTCAAACACCACCTAATAACTACTAATTCCCTCACTAAGGTCTTTGAAACAGTATCATTGTGACTGCAAGTATTTAAAATCCAATTAGTCGGCTGCTAGAGGTCCATGTACCCTATGCATTGGGGATTGATGCTTTGAATTCGAGACTACGAATGTCTGAATGTAGAAAAACAAGATGCACTTAATTTGGAATAAAAGACTTATGATTCGAGGTTGAGATTATGCGGATTCAAAGACCATAGTGAGGAGATTATTAGTTAACTGTGAACATCACTTGTATCTTTACAACTGCAGAAATGAAAGGGTTGTTGATAGTGTCACCAAAGTGAAACACCAGTGTAGAATTGGTGGAGTTTGATCTCAGATGACCCCTGACTAATACAAGTAATAAGTGTCTACTGAACTTAACTTCAGCCTTGAAGAAACGGTTTTTACCATGAAAAACGTGTTGGATGTACTAGGTGAGAAATAGCAACTGAAATCAGCAAGCATTTCTCTTTTTGGACTGTCACCTGTATTGCTTTTATGAAAATGTATATGTACATGATGGGGAAAATATATTCATGCTCGTGACATTAAGCACTTTTTAGAGTGTTTTTTTATAACTATTTAAACAAAAATGAATAAACTTGTCCATGAGAAAAAATAAAGTAGAATTCAAACAACATGTTTACAGTATATGAAGAATAATTTGGACTTACCACTTTTCCACTAAAACAAAGTGCTATTAATATATGCATTTGTCCTTCATTTACTCTACTGTGTGTATGGTTGCTTCCTTTGTGTGCGAAATGGAAGTTTCATGTTTACACCCACCTTAAAGCATGCAAACAGCAGCATGTAAGAGGAAGGTCGGTGATCTACAGTAACCCGACTGAGCAGGCAAAAACGTACCCTGAATATAGAATAAAGGGCGAGCAGTTAGGCACCCTGCATAAACAGACAAGCACTGGCAAAGCCTAGAAGTCTGGTGTGGGTTTACAGCCATTTGAATTTGTCAATGCTTTCGTTATTTCATAGTTTTTGTAAAACGTTATAAGGGGGGCTGCTGCCAGGACATCACCAACATAAATTTGAAATGAGATAAAACCCAAAATATTTTTGGTCTCAAAAAGCACACATTTCTATAGTAGTCCCTGGCACTAAAGCAAGTTACTTTGTGAGTGGATGGGTTATTTTTGAAGGAGAAGGATACTGCTTTTTGCCACATACTATATACAGTTATGGTTAGACTAAGACATTTGAATAGCACAACAACAGACCAATGGGGCAGATAGATAGATAGATGGATAGATAGATAGATAGATAGATAGATAGATAGATAGATAGATAGATAGATAGATAGATAGATAGATAGATAGATAGATAGATAGATAGATAGATAGATAGATAGATAGATAGATAGATAGATAAAATATCAGAAGTTCTTGGCTAACACTAGACCTCAAACAAAAGGATTATAGACACATAGGTCAATATAACAAAGAAATAAAGGTAGCCATCATCAATAAGAAATACTGAGTAGAGGCATATGCAACCTGCATACGAAATGACAACAACAAAGGCATCTGGTCAACATGTACCAAGAGGTAATGCAGGCACATAGCACAATAAGGCAAAACAAGACAGGCAAAATGACTCTTCACTCATAGCAATGAACACAGCCGAGAGCCCTGCACAAGGTAAAAACACTTATCAAACAGGTGATGCCAACGTGACACAGTTAAGTGCTTTGCTAAAAAAAAAAGGTGAAGAGATGTCAGGTAGCTGGACAGCTAGTATAAAATGGCGATAAACTGTATCTTGAAAAAAGGGAGCAACGCTGGTAGCCGGGTACCCTGCACATCAAACCCTGCACATCAAAGGTAACGTAGAGTAGGTAAAAGGCACCTCACAGGAGGAAGCATTAAAACACAAGTAGCTGGACTTCTTGCATGTGGTCAGCTTTGAGCCCTTCAAAGAGAGGAAATACCAAGTTCCTCAGTAGTACACAATGTAAACAGATTTTTTTTTAAAGGTGCAGGGCGAACTGCACAAACCATTGATAACTAGACACCATGTACACGGAAGAAGGACAATGTGGGGTGCTAGGCACCTTGTGATAGGGGCCTAAAGTAGGTAACTGTGCACCTTGAGTATGGGTAGAACAATGCATTAAGGTGGGCACCCATTGTCTCTGCCTCCTGTCTTCAGAAAAGAACGCAGGTGCAAATGGGGTGCCCAGAACAAGCACATGGACTGGAAAACCTGAGCATACAGATGTAGCCTGGTAGGGAATTTGTACGTGCCCTACCTAACTGTGTTGTTTTAGCTTCACTCCAGCGCACACACACTCGGATTCATACAACACAGAGGTGCTCATCTCCCTTCAAACCACAACTCGCCGCGTTCACCACTGCGACGAGAGTAATACAGGCTGCATATCCCTCATACCCCAAATTCTCAGCGCTGCCACGTTTTCAGCTTCCTCATCTGGCCTCCTCGCTCCCCGCGGGCAGGTGCTCGTATGCTGGCCGACTAAATTTCATGATAAACAAGCCATTTAGCTGGAGCAAATAAACGAGCATGGTGACCCTGAAGCGGGCGCCGTGCTCAGTCTTAAAGATTAAAAAAAAGAAATAAATAAACCAAGCGCGCTGTCCCTGAAGCGGGAGCCGTACTCATCTGCGCTGCCAATACAAAACAAGCGCAGCCGAAGCGGACCGCTATGAAAATGAAAATAAAAGAGTGCTTACAGACTTATGAAGGAGGCTGTGTAGTCTACTAAATCCAGTGTTTCTGTTGATATTTAAACAGTTCCACAAGTTAAAGAACAACATTTTTAGGTGTCGCCTAGCATTGCAGCGCGCATGCGTTGCTCGCTCTGCGAGTCATATTGTAGTCGAGGATAATTTAGAAGTGGAGTGGAAGCCCCGCCCCTTGTTTCCACAGTTCAACAAACACAGGACTAGGATGGTGCTTAAATGGTTAAAACATATTCTTTCCCTAAGCTCTGCTACAATGTAATCAGTATACCTGAGGTTCAGGCCTGCATGCCCTGGGTACATATGAGGCCATTTCAGGCAACAGCGAGTTATATAAAAAAAAAATACAGCTTGACCGCTGCTTGATTTCTCCGCTACAGCACCTCACATGCTTCCATTGAGGGTGGGCGGGGCCACAGATCATTAAACGGTTGAATGTGCTCTTATATGAATAGACTTCCAACATTTAAAAGGGGCACCTGTACAAGTGTAATTGATTACATCCTTCTCGATGTACATCTTTGGGAACTTCTCGAGGATATGATAGTTATAAAACGCACTGTTAGTGATCACAATCCTTTGGTTATATTTTTGTCAGGAGAGGCCCTTAAAAGGAACCAGATTACTCATTTAACTCCTGTTCTGGGGCCAGTTATAGCATATAATTTTTGGAAGATGTGCTGGCCACGGGTAATGGCGAACCCAAGGCTAGTAGCTGAAATGTATCTTTGGTTTGTGTTTTATCTATCTATGAAAGAACACGTGCAGCTGCAGTTTCAATCTTGGACATTCATGGACATCTTGTCAATAAGTTGCGGAATATCTTTTATAGGGAAATTGTCAATTTGCGTGCACCCGCCAGAGGGACCCTAAATGGTTTAATGCTGAGGGCAAGTTCACCAAAGTAAAGCTGAGAGAGGCCGTGAAAGAGCGCAGATGTATTGATATTAGATCTTGGGGATGCATGTTTACAGTGTAAGGCAGCCTTGACTAAAGCTAGGCGGGAATGGGAGGAAAACAATTGGCAGGATCTGTTGCATCCTCTTAGAACATGAGAAAATAGATCGTTTTGGCACATAGGAATCTTGATAATGAACATACTCACTATTATCATAGTGAGCCTGAAAGATGGGTTGAACATTTTACTATGTTGTATGCCCCGGAAAGTTCAAATACTCCACTATTAGGTGAGGGAATGGGTGACCATATTGAGGCTGACTCCGATGTAATTCATAGGGAGATTGCTGAGGTACCAATCTTCAGTTTGGATGATTCTATATGGGCAATTAAAAGGCTTAAGCCAGCTAAAGCCCCTGGCCCCGATTGGATACCCAGGGATTTCTATAAATCCCACCCGCAGGTTTGGGCTACTTACATCAACTCATTATCTAACGCATTAGTTGCGGGGCGAAGTTTCTGATACATGGAGGCGGGCAGAAATAATACTGGTGTTCAAGAACGGAAATGCGAGTAACCCGGTTAATTATAGGCCTATACATTTAATAGACAACATGCAGAAGGTTTTCTCTAGACAGGTTTTAGACATGTTGCAAAATTGGATTGATGATGAATGTACTTTGTCCACACTCCAAGCGGGTTTCCAGGCTAAAACGAGCATCTTGAACCAAGTGTTCAAGTTTGCAATTCTATACAGGAAACATGTGGTGCTTAGCAACCAGAGACTATATGTAGCTTTTTTCAATTTGAGGGCTGCTTTTGACCTGGTAGTTGTTGAGAATATGTGGAGTCATTAATGTTCGGTGGTTCGTTTTATTTACAAATGGTTTAACAAGTTGCGTTTATCCATTTTGTGGGAGAACCCAGAGAATATTGGTAAGCCGGTAACTGCCCTTGTGAAGTCAACCTACTAGGTCTTTGTATATAATCAGCAAGGAACTGGGGGACACTCGGGCGGCTAATGGAACAGGTCCTTGACTTTAAACGACCCCTCAATTTGAATTATATCTGGACACCATCACACCGCCCTTAGATAAAAGCCTTTATGTAAAGTTCCACCTAAGCTTTTTACCTCTGATGGCATTTAGTAGCAAATGGGGCAAAGATCATGTTTCTAGCGTGTGCCCTCCTTGTAATCTAGTTGCCGAAACAGTGGACCACATTCAGATTTTTTGCCCGGGATATAAAGCCTTACATTGGTCATGGATACACCCGAAATGTCTGAATTTGGGGATTCTGCGTTTCTAGGATGCCCAAGGAATCCCAACAACGAACACCTCTGGTCCAATTGTCTTCTCAATCAGTCGCTTTTTGATAAATGTTTAGTATAAGCAGGAAGTTTTATTTTATGGCTTTTTAAAAATCTGGTATAGGCATAGGATGAATGTTTAGAAATATTAACTTTTTTATCTGCATTTATGTGTTTTGATATTGTTTGTCTGAAATTTGTATAGCTGATTATGTTTTTCTTTTTATATGTACTTTGATGGTTTTAAACTGAATAAAGTAATGTGAACTACAGCTTGATTTCTGTGGAGTTCTGTGCACAAAAATACTACTGCTCGTATACACACATTCATTCACTTGAAATCCTTGTTAAAAGTGATAGTTTTTAAATCACTAATTTGGAAACATTCCTGCTTCCCTAGGCTAACAACACTGCTGTTACTGAAGCAAGAGGCAAGTCTGCTGTGTCAATGTCTATGTGGCCTAGTTTCTTTACATACATTCAGAAACTTATTTTTTATTAAATATAAGATGTTCTTGGATAAAGCACATCCTGAACTTGTGTATTTTAAGGTACATTCATATGTGATAATGAAGTAAAAGAAAGCTTGGTGAAATTAAAAATATTTGCCTAGGATGAGACATTTTGGTCAAGCAGGGAAGCTGGGATTCGTCCCAGGAATTACGTTTTTTCACATTGCACTGTTCAGACCTTAGGATCATATGGCTGTCTGTCTCATGCTGTGAAAGGTGGAAAGAACCTTTATGCACCACCACTTTAAAAAAAACACCAGCTGCTACTGGGTAATAGTGGACAAGAATCTGAGGATTTCCTATAAATGGCAAGCCTAACTTTAACTATAGAGTGGCTACCGTGCCACCTCCAGTGGCCAGTAGGTAATTATAGTTAGGATCTTGTTTCCATAGGAAAAGCGTTTTTTATTTTGCTAATAACTTTGACGCCATTTGACGAATCTTTATGAAATTTTCAAAACAAGTGTGTCAGTCACTTCAGCTGCTGTCTGGAAAGTTTTGGTGTGATCCACCAAGCAGGGTCCAAGGAATACGGGAGGGGGTCCCAATACATGTTTTCCCCATGCAATTTCCGATAGGGATTTTAGACATGACTTCAGCATGAACCGCTGAATGGAATTACACCACATTTGGCAGAAAGCTAGATCTTGGTCCAGAATAGGGCGTTTTGTTATTTTGGTGATATTCTGTTCAATATTTTGGAGTTTTTAAAGTAAAACATTTATGTGTATCTAGAGACATGCATCCTCTACGGATCCTCCGTGGATCTGGGCATATTCCTGGATCCACATGCCAACAGCTTTGCAATGACTGGCTTGTCACAGTCCTAGAGGAAAGTTGCAGCTGCCATTTTGTGATTTGGGACATGCTTCGCAGGGGAGATAATAAAATGTAAAAGTGACAGAAGGGGTCAGGGTAGAGGTATCCTGACCCCATGGGACTGATGGAGGGGTCTATGAGGAACCCCTCAGGGGCAAAATTGTCCAAAACTGTTATTTTTTAGCAGGCGAGGATCCGCAGATCTGCCCGGATCCTCACTGATTTGGGTGGATCCAGACCTCAATTAAAAAAACACATACACCCACTCACAGACCCACACACCTACTCATGCACTCACTCACACACCCACTTACACACCCACACAACTACTCTCACACTCACTCACTCACCCATATAGCCAAAGACCTACGCAGTCACTCACACACCTACTTACACAACCACTCACACCCATACCGCCACTCACATACCCGTACAGACCCACAAAGCCACTCACACACACACTCACACAACCACCCATACAGCCACTCACCCACCCACAAAACCACTCACACCCACAAGGCCACTCACACACCCACTTACACATCCACACACCCACTTACACACTCACATACCCACACAAGCACTCTCACACACACATACCATACAGAACATAAGGCAAAAAGAGGCAAGAGAACAACAATTAAGCAGTCAAAAGAATTTCTTGAGTCTTCGGTAAAGAGAGTTCTTCTTTTAATGGTTTGAATCAAGTGCACATGCAGCCAACGCGTTTCTCCCTAAACAGGGCTTCATCAGGGCTGGAAACATAACATATTGACATCAGTGTAGTAATTTCTGAGATACCCAATGTATAAAAACACGTTATCAAAAATGTTTTTAGATGAACTGGACAAGGTGAGAAAGACATCTCTGGTCTGAAAGCAGGGTATGAAGAAAACACTATTTACACCTGCATCTGACACAGTATCCTCAAAAATGAGGCCAATAACTAGACACCAGAAGAGACTTAAGAAAGCAAGAGAGAGGTCAGTTTTGCTCCATGTGTCTAATGGGCAGACTACAGTGTGCTACGCGGTTATATTGGATTGTGGGGCTACTTACCGGAATGTGGTAGCGCGTAAACTTGAGAAGCAGGCTTGCTCTTCTGCAAAAGTCTAATTCACTTACAAACATGATTCGGGTGGCCATTTGGCATTTTTGTCAATTTTGGTCCTGGTGTTTGAGTGTTTCTCTTTTCGGCAAGTCTGTCTTTCGTTTCAGTTCTTATCCGGCGCAGTTTACTTACTTATCAAATAGGGGGAAACGCGTTGGTTGCATGTGCACTTGATTGAAACCATTAAAAAACAGAACTCTCTTTACCGAAGACTCAAGAAATTCTTTTGACTGCTTAATTGATGTTCTGTGGCCTCTCTTTGCCTTATGGTCTGTATAATCTGATTGTAAGGTCTACAAGTAGCAGACCTTGGAGGTGGGCAACAATAATATCTGTGAATTTTCTGGTCTAAATAAATCAAAGTGACTATCTGGGCTGTGCAGCTTTAATCATCCCTAGCTGCTTATATATTTTAAAAAGTGTGACATACACATACAGGCAGTGGATGTAGCATATATATATATCAATCAAAGCCAAAAGGGGTGCCCCAGTGAGGAGGTCTCTCCGGAAGGGGTTACAGCACACCACTGCCGGCAGTAGCGCTGACAGGATACCATCATGCCTCAATCAGCCAAATGCGTTTCGAGCAGTCTCTCAGCTCTTCGTCAGTGGTAACAACGTGAAATGGAAATGCAGCCATTTTCAAATCCATGGTATTTATTTAAAAAGTCCCGCCCCAATGGACGCAAGGCATTCTGGTCATAGTAGTCCATGAAATGAGTGCCAAGACTCTGGATTCCTTTGTAAACCCCAGTGGGTGCCACATGTTGCAAGCAGTCAAACCAAATGGTATAATAAAAATAATATAATGTCCGATGTGGGTAGAGGTACATGAAAAATAAACTGCCATGCTCCCCATAGTGTCCCGGACAGCGAGGCCCCCATCGCTCCAAACGGTGCCGCGGTTGCAAGCACCCAGGATCCGCTCGAGAAGCAGCGGGACCTCCTCGCGGCTGGACCAGCCACGTTACATCAAGGCCAAAAGGGGTTCCCCAGTGAAGAGGTCTCTCCGGAATGGGTTACAGCACACCACTGCCGGCAGTAGCGCTGACAGGATACTATCATGCCTCAATCAGCCAAATGCGTTTCGTGCAGTCTCTCAGCTCTTCGTCAGTGGCAACAATGTGAAATGCAAATGCAGCCATTTTCAAATCCATGTTATTTATTTAAAAAGTCCCGCCCCAATGGGCGCAAGGCATTCTGGTCATAGTAGTCCATGAAATGAGTGCCAGGACTCTGGATTCCTTTGTAAACCCCAGTGGGTTCCACATGTTGCAAGCAGTCAAACCAAATGGTATAATAAAAATAATATAATGTCCCATGTGGGTAGAGGTACATGAAAAATAAACTGCCATGCTCCCCATAGTGTCCCGGACAGCGAGCTGAGAGACTGCTCAAACGCGTTTGGCTGATTGAGGCATGATGGTATCCTGTCAGCGCTACTGCCGGCAGTGGTGTGCTGTAACCCTTTCCGGAGAGACCTCCTCACTGGGGCACCCCTTTTGGCTTTGAGATATATATATATATATATAACCACCAGTCTTTCTCCAGGTAAGGACAAAAGCGCGAGACAGCTCCGGGACAAACTGCAACTGACTTTAATAATTACCAGCGCTCTGTGTACAACAACTCATGAAACGCTAGGCAGACGCGTTTCGCTGTGATAGCTTCCTCAGTGCCCGTTTCAAAAGTTTAAACAATGTCCTGGGGGTCTGCTGGTATTTTAGCTGTTAATGCGGCCACTCCCAGTCAGGTGCTTACTTGCCCCTCCTCCACCTCCGAGGCTGTAGGACATCTCGCGCTCCACCCATCAAGCCACTGCATACTGGGAATTGAAGTCCTCCATGAGTGCCCATACAGTGATAGGGCCTCTCAGGCAACAAGTGATGCCCCAAACCAGTTTGGATGGTGGCCCCCACTCCTCCGCAGTTCCTTGGGGGGTGCAAGTCAGTTACAGTCTCTCTTATCAGGCAAATGATTTGCCTCCTCTCTCCCCTTGCGCCAATAACCTCCGTGTGGAAATATGCAGCGTCGGGGGGGTATCGCGGTGTAGACAATACATCAACCAAAGGTTGCAGGTGTTCCACGATCCTCCAGAACGAGAGGGCGTCTCGCTAAAGCCAGCACCTGCAAGCTGGCGACACACAACCACCAGTCATTCTCCAGGTAAGGACAAAAGCGCGAGACAGCTCCGGGATAAACTGCAACTGACTTTAATAATTACTAGCGCTCTGTGTACAACAACTCATGAAACGCTAGGCAGACGCGTTTCGCTGTGATAGCTTCCTCAGTGCCCGTTTCAAAAGTTTAAACAATGTCCTGGGGGTCTGCTGGTATTTTAGCTGTTAATGCGGCCACTCCCAGTCAGGTGCTTACTTGCCCCTCCTCCACCTCCGAGGCTGTAGGACATCTCGCGCTCCACCCATCAAGCCACTGCATACTGGGAATTGAAGTCCTCCATGAGTGCCCATACAGTGATAGGGCCTCTCAGGCAACAAGTGATGCCCCAAACCAGTTTGGATGGTGGCCCCCACTCCTCCGCAGTTCCTTGGGGGGTGCAAGTCAGTTACAGTCTCTCTTATCAGGCAAATGATTTGCCTCCTCTCTCCCCTTGCGCCAATAACCTCCGTGTGGAAATATGCAGCGTCGGGGGGGTATCGCGGTGTAGACAATACATCAACCAAAGGTTACAGGTGTTCCACGATCCTCCAGAACGAGAGGGCGTCTCGCTAAAGCCAGCACCTGCAAGCTGGCGACACGCAACCACCAGTCTTTCTCCAGGTAAGGACAAAAGCGCGAGACAGCTCCGGGATAAACTGCAACTGACTTTAATAATTACCAGCGCTCTGTGTACAACAACTCATGAAACGCTAGGCAGACGCGTTTCGCTGTGATAGCTTCCTCAGTACCCGTTTCAAAAGTTTAAACAATGTCCTGGGGGTCTGCTGGTATTTTAGCTGTTAATGCGGCCACTCCCAGTCAGGTGCTTACTTGCCCCTCCTCCACCTCCGAGGCTGTAGGACATCTCGCGCTCCGCCCATCAAGCCACTGCATACTGGGAATTGAAGTCCTCCATGAGTGCCCATACAGTGATAGGGCCTCTCAGGCAACAAGTGATGCCCCAAACCAGTTTGGATGGTGGCCCCCACTCCTCCGCAGTTCCTTGGGGGGTGCAAGTCAGTTACAGTCTCTCTTATCAGGCAAATGATGTGCCTCCTCTCTCCCCTTGCGCCAATAACCTCCGTGTGGAAATATGCAGCGTCGGGGGGGTATCGCGGTGTAGACAATACATCAACCAAAGGTTGCAGGTGTTCCACGATCCTCCAGAACGAGAGGGCGTCTCGCTAAAGCCAGCACCTGCAAGCTGGCGACACACAACCACCAGTCATTCTCCAGGTAAGGACAAAAGCGCGAGACAGCTCCGGGATAAACTGCAACTGACTTTAATAATTACTAGCGCTCTGTGTACAACAACTCATGAAACGCTAGGCAGACGCGTTTCGCTGTGATAGCTTCCTCAGTGCCCGTTTCAAAAGTTTAAACAATGTCCTGGGGGTCTGCTGGTATTTTAGCTGTTAATGCGGCCACTCCCAGTCAGGTGCTTACTTGCCCCTCCTCCACCTCCGAGGCTGTAGGACATCTCGCGCTCCACCCATCAAGCCACTGCATACTGGGAATTGAAGTCCTCCATGAGTGCCCATACAGTGATAGGGCCTCTCAGGCAACAAGTGATGCCCCAAACCAGTTTGGATGGTGGCCCCCACTCCTCCGCAGTTCCTTGGGGGGTGCAAGTCAGTTACAGTCTCTCTTATCAGGCAAATGATTTGCCTCCTCTCTCCCCTTGCGCCAATAACCTCCGTGTGGAAATATGCAGCGTCGGGGGGGTATCGCGGTGTAGACAATACATCAACCAAAGGTTACAGGTGTTCCACGATCCTCCAGAACGAGAGGGCGTCTCGCTAAAGCCAGCACCTGCAAGCTGGCGACACGCAACCACCAGTCTTTCTCCAGGTAAGGACAAAAGCGCGAGACAGCTCCGGGATAAACTGCAACTGACTTTAATAATTACCAGCGCTCTGTGTACAACAACTCATGAAACGCTAGGCAGACGCGTTTCGCTGTGATAGCTTCCTCAGTACCCGTTTCAAAAGTTTAAACAATGTCCTGGGGGTCTGCTGGTATTTTAGCTGTTAATGCGGCCACTCCCAGTCAGGTGCTTACTTGCCCCTCCTCCACCTCCGAGGCTGTAGGACATCTCGCGCTCCGCCCATCAAGCCACTGCATACTGGGAATTGAAGTCCTCCATGAGTGCCCATACAGTGATAGGGCCTCTCAGGCAACAAGTGATGCCCCAAACCAGTTTGGATGGTGGCCCCCACTCCTCCGCAGTTCCTTGGGGGGTGCAAGTCAGTTACAGTCTCTCTTATCAGGCAAATGATGTGCCTCCTCTCTCCCCTTGCGCCAATAACCTCCGTGTGGAAATATGCAGCGTCGGGGGGGGTATCGCGGTGTAGACAATACATCAACCAAAGGTTGCAGGTGTTCCACGATCCTCCAGAACGAGAGGGCGTCTCGCTAAAGCCAGCACCTGCAACGGGCACTGAGGAAGCTATCACAGCGAAACGCGTCTGCCCAGCGTTTCATGAGTTGTTGTACACAGAGCGCTGGTAATTATTAAAGTCAGTTGCTGTTTATCCCGGAGCTGTCTCGCGCTTTTGTCCTTACCTGGAGAAAGACTGGTGGTTGTGTGTCGCCAGCTTGCAGGTGCTGGCTTTAGCGAGACGCCCTCTCGTTCTGGAGGATCGTGGAACACCTGCAACCTTTGGTTGATGTATTGTCTACACCGCGATACCCCCCCGACGCTGCATATTTCCACACGGAGGTTATTGGCGCAAGGGGAGAGAGGAGGCAAATCATTTGCCTGATAAGAGAGACTGTAACTGACTTGCACCCCCCCAAGGAACTGCGGAGGAGTGGGGGCCACCATCCAAACTGGTTTGGGGCATCACTTGTTGCCTGAGAGGCCCTATCACTGTATGGGCACTCATGGAGGACTTCAATTCCCAGTATGCAGTGGCTTGATGGGTGGTGCGCGAGATGTCCTACAGCCTCGGAGGTGGAGGAGGGGCAAGTTAGCACCTGACTGGGAGTGGCCGTATTAACAGCTAAAATACCAGCAGACCCCCAGGACATTGTTTAAACTTTTGAAACGGGCACTGAGGAAGCTATCACAGCGAAACGCGTCTGCCTAGCGTTTCATGAGTTGTTGTACACAGAGCGCTGGTAATTATTAAAGTCAGTTGCAGTTTATCCCGGAGCTGTCTCGCGCTTTTGTCCTTACCTGGAGAAAGACAGGTGGTTGTGTGTCGCCAGCTTGCAGGTACTGGCTTTAGCGAGACGCCCTCTCGTTCTGGAGGATCGTGGAACACCTGCAACCTTTGGTTGATGTATTGTCTACACCGCGATACCCCCCCGACGCTGCATATTTCCACACGGAGGTTATTGGCGCAAGGGGAGAGAGGAGGCAAATCATTTGCCTGATAAGAGAGACTGTAACTGACTTGCACCCCCCAAGGAACTGCGGAGGAGTGGGGGCCACCATCCAAACTGGTTTGGGGCATCACTTGTTGCCTGAGAGGCCCTATCACTGTATGGGCACTCATGGAGGACTTCAATTCCCAGTATGCAGTGGCTTGATGGGTGGAGCGCGAGATGTCCTACAGCCTCGGAGGTGGAGGAGGGGCAAGTAAGCACCTGACTGGGAGTGGCCGCATTAACAGCTAAAATACCAGCAGACCCCCAGGACATTGTTTAAACTTTTGAAATGGGCACTGAGGAAGCTATCACAGCGAAACGCGTCTGCCTAGCGTTTCATGAGTTGTTGTACACAGAGCGCTGGTAATTATTAAAGTCAGTTGCAGTTTATCCCGGAGCTGTCTTGCGCTTTTGTCCTTACCTGGAGAAAGACTGGTGGTTGTGTGTCGCCAGCTTGCGGGTGCTGGCTTTAGCGAGACGCCCTCTCGTTCTGGAGGATCGTGGAACACCTGCAACCTTTGGTTGATGTATTGTCTACACCGCGATACCCCCCCCGACGCTGCATATTTCCACACGGAGGTTATTGGCGCAAGGGGAGAGAGGAGGCAAATCATTTGCCTGATAAGAGAGACTGTAACTGACTTGCACCCCCCAAGGAACTGCGGAGGAGTGGGGGCCACCATCCAAACTGGTTTGGGGCATCACTTGTTGCCTGAGAGGCCCTATCACTGTATGGGCACTCATGGAGGACTTCAATTCCCAGTATGCAGTGGCTTGATGGGTGGAGCGTGAGATGTCCTACAGCCTCGGAGGTGGAGGAGGGGCAAGTAAGCACCTGACTGGGAGTGGCCGCATTAACAGCTAAAATACCAGCAGACCCCCAGGACATTGTTTAAACTTTTGAAACGGGCACTGAGGAAGCTATCACAGCGAAACGCGTCTGCCTAGCGTTTCATGAGTTGTTGTACACAGAGCGCTGGTAATTATTAAAGTCAGTTGCAGTGTATCCCGGAGCTGTCTCGCGCTTTTGTCCTTACCTGGAGAAAGACTGTTGGTTGATGTATAATATATATATATATATACTCTTTTCCTCTTATACATAAACAACTGTATTACTTACTTATTGAATTTTTCCAAAGATTCCCTTACCTTGGTAGGGGAAATAATACCAGCACTTTTCTTCTTGTTGTCCAAAACTAGGAGGGTCCTGCAAAATCTGAGGCAGGGTGAGAGGGGTCATTAAGGTGGGATCTGAAACTTTGGAAAGAGTCCAAGACTTTGATTATCTAGGCATTAGGTTGATTAAACTGGATCCTGAGACGCACAGATCTGAAAGAACACCCTAACAGTCAAGCATAGAGCTGGAGTCATTTTCCAAAAAGCAGCTCAGTCCTCTGTATACCCATCAGTCAAAATTTACAAGCCACAAGCTATAGGGGCTGCACTTTACGGGGTGGAACTATGGGGCCATTGCAACAAAAGCTCCTTGAGTGTAGCAGAAAATAATTCTTTCAGAGGCCTCCTTGGTTTAAGGAAGGGTACGCCTTTGGTTCCACTGCGCTTGGATCTTGATTTCCGAGAGATATCATCACTGATAGTGTCAAGACCCCTATTGCTTTGAATACATATTTGGAGCACTCATGATTTGTGCCATGTTAGGGAGGGCTACAGGAAGTCGTCATGGCCAATGGGATGGGGAATGTTGGATGGCTAGTATTGATTAAAAATGCCTGGATCGAACTGGGCCTAGCAATACTCTGGTGTGAGCTCCATTCCATTTGCCGAGGTGATGTACCTAAAGTTTTTTAAAAAATGGTCCTGGAGACGTGTATCAGTCGCTGGGGACCATTCAAACTCTTTAGGCAGATTAGCAAGTGACTTTTTACTCTTCAAATCTTCAAGTAGGGCTGGGGAATTCTTGGACTTTATCCGACTGGCACGTGCTCGATTCCTGTACCTCCAATTTAGGTATGGGATACTTCCAGTGGCAGCCTTCACCATCAACTGGGGGAAGACGAACCAGGGATCTCGCTAATGTTTTCACTGTAAAAATTTATCAGAAATCGAGGAGCATTTTCTGATCTTTTGCCCCCTATATGACAAACCTAGATGCAAATGGATTGCTCCCCTGTGCAGATCCATTAGCGTATTAAATCGAGAAGAACCCTATAGAATATTTAAAAAGAGACACCACCTCGATTGTGTTGGCTGTTTCAAAAATGTGTATATAGTTTGGTAAATTAGATATAAATTACTAGCTATTGTACAAAAGACATGCTCCAGTTGAATCTCTCCCACGGCTAGGTTCGCAATGTGATAAAAAACTGCTTGATGAATTGTCGTTTTTTTTTCTATATGTTTATTCTCGTCTTCTATTGTTTTTACATTTGTAAACTGTTTTCAATGTTTTATTCATGTATTTTTTTCATGATGAAACTAACATTTCGAACTGTCAATAAACGATAGGATACGATATATATATGTGTATATAAGTGGCAAACAGGTTTCACATTTGGACACCTTTAAAGGATTACTGGCCAGTCTTAGAATCAACTAACGTGTAGGGGCAAGAAGGGAATGCCTACAGTTTCCTTCTGATCTTCTATAATACTATGGGGTCAATTAGAATGACGGGCGGATCGCCACCGCCCACATGGCGGTGGCGATCCGCCCGACATTCTCTCCCGCCCGCATGCCATTTCCCCCCACCATATTACTACGGCGGGGGGGACCCCGGCGGACGAAAAGAACGTCCGCCGGTTTTCCACCCGGTCGATGAGTCGACCGGGCTGAAATTGTTTTAACATGGTGGTGGTGTCTGTTAGACACCGCCATCCATATTATGATACATGCGGGGATTTGCCTTTAAGTGGCGGCAACAAAGGCATGCGGTCCTTGCCATTGGGGGCTCGTAGCGGGCCCCCAGGAATTTTGGGGGGTGGAGGGTGCACATGGGTTGCATTTGCATTCACAACATGGCAGGGTCCGCGCGGTGCCTGCCACGTTGTGCATGCAAATGCACAACATGCATTTTTGGCATTGTGGCGGGTGGTGCTGGAAGCAACGCCCACCGCAATGTCAAACATGCAGGATGCGCCCGCCAGTGTGGCCAAACCAACTCAAATGGCTAAAGCGTATTTCTTAAATATTGTAATACTCCATTGTTTCGGCAATGATATGCTCATAGTTTTTCTTAGGAGACCACTGCCAGTGCGGCCGAATGCCTAGGTTGCAGAATATCGATGCTGTATCAAAGTGGTGGCACCGTGAACCCTCCAATTTATCAGATGTATCTGGGGCTGCGACCAGTAAGGTTGTCCTGCTAAAATGCTTATTAGTTCTTTATCGGTCTCTTCTGTCTACAGGGCTGCTGACAAAAACTCATAAAGAGCATTTTAAGTGAATGCCACGGCCGAACTGAGGGGTGTATGGCAGGGCTGCCAACTCTCCCAAGAAGAGTGAAGGACAGCAAACCAGAGAAAGTAAGAATGAAGAAGTAAAGAGAAGGGAAGGGTAAGAAGAAGGGTGGATAGGGCAAGAAGGAAGGGCACGAAGAAGTAAAGATGGGAAGAAGGTTGAAAGGAAGGAAATGTGACAGGGTGGATGGTTGAATCGTGTGAATTCATGGATGGGGAATCTATCGAGGGAAAGAGTGAATGGATACATGCATAGCTGGATGAACAGAGATGGGGAAATTGATGGATGAGCGGTGAATGGCTGGATAGAATAAAGGATGGACCTATGGGTGAAAAGATGGATGAATTGACGGAATTGTGAAAGAACGGAAGGACGCATGGATAAATTGGAGCATGGATGAGTAGATGACTGTTAGGGTGGATGGGTTAAAAGAAAATTGGAAGGGAAAAAGTAAAAACTTAATGTTTGGTTAAGAGGATGAATGGAGTAAAGGGTGAAAGGACAGGAATATGGATTGATGACTAAATTCAGGGGGAATGGATGGAAGGATTAAAGAATAGAGAGAAAGATGAAAGGGAGGCTGAAAGTTTGAATTAATCGATAAATGACTATATGGATTGATAAGTGAAAGGACAATAGCATGGATGGGTGGGTGTATGAAAGGATAGATGGAAGTGTGAAGGGAAATTTTGGAGGTAGGGTTGGGCTCGCTTGCTTAGCTTTTTGTCTTTAGTGGCATCGTTCAAAATTAGGGGAGGTGACCAATTTCTGGCTACTTCCTTGCTGTCTAGTTTTCATTCCTCTTCATGTCTTTAGTTTCTATATCTTAAGTTTCCTGTCTCTTTATCTTACTATTGCGTTATTTTCATCACTACTTTTCCTTCTTTTTCACTGTTTTTCTATCTATATCTTCTTTTTTTCTCTCTTTTCTGCCTTTTTCCCTTTGGGTTAAAGTCAGATGGTGACAAATACACCACGGTCCCCGAAAATAAGCGGCTGTGGCTACAAGATGCAACCAGCGGCACAAGTTAACCACTGGAGAGGTGAGGTGCGGTGAGGTGCGGTGGTCTTTCACCAGAGACAACCGCAGTCTGTCTGCTCCTGACTCCTAAGAGGAGCTGGAGCCCCGCTGCGCGCCCTGCACTGTGTACTCCACCTCGGGGTGAGGGTGTAGGGTTGTCCCCCGCTGTGTATTGCCGCAGTGTCTCGCGATTACTTTGGACTGTACAGAATCGGAGTCAATTCGGACTAGTGGGTGAAAAAAAGTCTCCTTTCTTATTTAGACTTGTGCTCAGTACCACGTGGAGGGACAGCGCTAAGGGCTGAATAACAAAGAAGGAACATTGAGAGCGAGGACTGAAAAGGGGAAAGCATGGAGTGAAGATGAGGAGATGTAGCAACGCGGGAGAAACAGAAAGAGAAATAACATCAGAAGATGAGAAGTACGAACTACGAAAGAAAACGGATAAAAAAGGAAAGATGCAGAAGGGAGACAAAGGAAGAAGGATATATGGGACGAAAGAAACGAGGAGGAAAGGAGAGTGGTAATGAAAGAAAGAAAAAAAGAAAGGGAGTTATAGCGGACAAGTGAAAAAGAATGAAAGAAAGTAGAAATATGTTTGAGATGTATTAAAAGAAAAGTTCAGGGACAACCCAATGAGTGATAAAAGGAGTGATAGTGAAAGAGTGTGTTGGGGTTCGCAGCGGCACTCTCGCTCACGCTGTGCCTTTGAATTTAACTCTTCTTTCTCCCTTCGATCTTTTTATCCTCTCATCCACTCAGCCCCCATTCCTTCCCACTTCATTGTACCCATCATTCCTTTCACACTTCCTTCCATCTTTCCATTCATCCTTTCACCATGCTTTCCTTTCACACTTCCTTCATTACCTTACCTTACTCTAATTTCTTCGTTCAAAGCGCCTCTGCTTGTTTTGTTGCTTTTTCGCTTCCTCTTTCTCGTTGTCTCTTTCTGTCTTCTTCTCCCTTTCTTCCCTTTTCTGATACTCATATTTAGCTGCTAAAAAATGATTCAGTGCGCCCCTGGCTAGTGCCTACCTGGCAGGGGTCAGGCGACTATCAATCCTCTTTTCCTCCACCACCCATCCTCACTGCTGGACACAGCACTGGGACATGGGCAGGCAGTACTACTTAGTGTAGTATGTCTACAGCACCTCATGCACGAGACGAGGCTCCGAAGCGCACCCAGGTGCTCGAGTAAGGGGCTGCCAAATCTGTGGTGCGGGGTTTAACAGCGTGGTTCTTAAACGTGGCCTGGTTGTGAAAAATGTTGGTCCGGTCTGGTCGGTGCTTCAATACTGTCACCGTGACTTTGTGGCTGTGCCCCAGCATGGTGTGAAGCGGAGAGACCACATTTAAGTGGTGTGTGTGTGTGTAGACTGACCCTCTTCGAACGCATCTCCCTGAAACTCGCACTACACGCGCTGCTCTGTGGAGCCTGCACGCGCTCAGCAGCTTTTTCTAGCCCATACATCTAAATCTGCCTCCGTGAAAAGCGCGCCAGGTTTTAGCTCATCTCAAGCCCCGCGCGCGTTTCTAGCGGCTCCACACGGGCTCGCGGCACCATGTGTAGCGCATTCCCTGTTTCTGCTTTGCCCTCAGTGCACCACACATGGGTATCCGGCGAGCGCCCTCTGTGCCTCATGCGTGCTCTTTCCATACACAGGGAACACCTGTGATCGCGTGCTTCTCACCGGAGGGACGCTTGTCTGCGCTCTGCGGGGGCCACGTAATCCCCGACCCCTCCGATCAGGTTAGGTTGGTCTGCTACTGCTGGGCACCCGTTGCTGGGGACAACCACGTGCCCCGAAAGCGCAGGTCGGCCGCAAGTGGCGCGCACAGGTGTGCTGCAGAGCAACCACAGAATTCCTAATGTCTCAATAACTTACCCCAATTGCATTAACCCGAGTACGTTTTAAGCTTACTAATTACCTAGTGAGGCGCGGCGGCCTCCTTATGTAATGAATGGGTAGAACGTTGCGAGGAAGTAACGCACTGGGAGACAGTGGTAGATGCGGACAAGCACGTGCCCTGCAGGAAAAGACCTGGGAGAATGCGGCCACCCGTTCTGCATGTTGCCTCCACTGGTCCTACACTGTATGTGCTACCCGCCGTTGCGATGCCTCGCGGTGCAGTAAGCGTTCAGCGGCCGCGCTGCAGCACACCTGTGCGCACCCACAAGGACTGCGATATAACACTGCCGTGGTCTGGAGTCCGCCTGCGGAGGCCAAGCGCGTCAGCCGGTGCATCTGCACACTGTCTCTGCGGGAGCGTGGAGCCGCAGAACAACACACTGGGAGAACGTGCAACACTCCTTGTCTATCAGCCCAGTAAACACCGTCTCCAAGTGCAGGGGGGCTGCTCACACCCCTCTGCATGCAGCGCCGCCAGGTTTCCGGGATCCGAAGTTTTCGCGGTGACTAAGGCAGCAGCAATCCTCTGGAATGCGCCCGCCTGTCACTCAGCCTCCGCTCGACACGCCCCCTGGTGGCGCGCTCTATAAAGGGCGACCCCGGCCGGGGCTAGCCAGTGGTTTCTGCAAACACTGAATACAGAAGCAGTAACCTCAGCACAGGGCACGCGCTACCCTCCTCTGACCCGGGAATTGCACCCTCACAGGATCTGTGGATTTATCGGCATACAGGTAAGGATCTCACAACGGACAGGTGTGCTGCACCTTTGTCTCTTAGTTTTAAACATATTTGTATTCACATGCTTTAAATTAGCAATTAGGCAGTGACTGGCTTGGGCACCCGTATGTGTCCCACCAGCAGAGAGGCATTTACACTTTGAAATATATTTGTTGCCAAATTGCCAATATACAATGTTTTTTAATTGTGTATACCAGTGTGGTGTGGTATGGGTTTTGAGGTCATTAGATACACGCAGGATGCCCCCCACGGCCCGACTTGGTTTTGATTGACACGTTGGGCTGCACCACGTTGCCTTCGGCTTGCACAGTTGTTAGGGGGCCCAGGTGATAGGAATTGACAGTTCATCTTGCACATTCCATTGCAGTATTTTGAAAGAAGGTTTCTATTTTGAAGGGTCGTTGCAGAACATTACTTCATAATTGGCTAAATGTTAGACTAAAATGAAAACCTCGAAATGAGAGGCACCCCAGGCCTCTGCATGATACGAGCTGCACCTTCTTGTCTTAGGTCTAATGAAAATAATGAAGTTTGGAAAAAAGCCAGGAGATCCTGGTTTGAGGCATGACTTTCCCACTTGACAGCACTGTGTGATCCGGGGCCACCCGTGGTTTTAGCCTAATCTGCAAAAATGTGGGTGCTAAGAAACGGGATAGATAACAGCTGAGATGGAAAGTAGACATTTCGAGGTTTGGCGTCCCCCACTATCTTCACACAGCTCCTGCAAAGTGCTGATGGTGCACACTGATGTATACAACTCTCGCTCCCCTGACGGGACGTGCGGGAGCAGGCAGCGGGCGGCCTTCAGCTCACGCAGCCGGTAAATAGATGACAAGGGCAGACCTTGGGGGATGACTGTTGACTTTTTGATAAAATGCAAGGCAAACACGGGCAAAGGATAGCACGGGGAGAGGACAGAGGTCAGGGCGAACTCTGGTGTCTGTGGGATGAAGTACAGACTACTAAAATCCTATATATTGTGTTTTCCCCACAGTGTCTCAGTAAACATGAAACTTCTTCAGGCAGTGATTCTCTACTTGAGCTACGTCACCTTTCTGGGCGCGGATGCAACAAGGCTGGACCCGACACCTGACTTGAGAAAAAAGTGAGTTGAAGAAAAAATTGTTTGTATAAATTAAGGTTTCGAACACATGGTGCATTCATGGCTTTGCGTGATTGTGTTTGAGCAGCTATAATGCTATAACCTTTTTATAGTTACGAGGCAAAAAAACATGACCTTTAACGTGGATATTGTTTGTGGCTTTGCTTGCGTTCGATTACAAGTGTGAAGTAAGCGCTGCATAAAAAAACTGGGTGAACTGGCTTTATATTGTGTTTAATACTGTCTGGGCGAACTTTAACCCTCTCTCCGCCGTGCTTGTTTGCAGATGGATGGAGAAAGTGTTATTTCGAGTAAAACGAGACGTCAAAGCCAGCGAGCAGGGGGCCGCTGATTCGAGGGCGAGCTCTGCTATCATAAGGACGGAGGACGTGAAGGACACGATGACCGCTGGCAGCAGGTACTTGGAGGGATTAAACGGAGGCTGCGGCCTCTGCGGGCCGGTTACAGTGCACTTGTGGTGAATGCGACGTGTGAAATGAACGAGCCTGCTTGCTAAGAGCTAGAGCGGTGCGCAGCCCACTAACCGGGACAGGGCTTGGTGCTCACGTCCTCTTACAGCTACATTTTATGGTCGTGACTGTGCAGTCTGCTGGACTTTAAAGTGTATTTTAAGAGGTGTCTTGGACAACGAATGCTGAGGAGTGAGCATGTTTGGGACTCAGGTTGCTGCACGTGAAAGGCTATGTGTGTGACTGTATGTGGTCGTGCATGGGTTTGTAAATGGCTGAGAGGTGGCTTTGAAACAGTTGTGTGTGCAGGTTGGCCGGTGTGAGGTTGTGGACGAGATTCGGAAGTGTTCTAGTGTTAATAAGAGGTTGTAATCGGGGAGGGCTTCTTGTGAGACTGGGCGTGTGGGATCCCCGTGTATAGTATATGTGACTGGAGTTAAAGGGCCGGGCATGAGGTTTTGGTGGGTCCGCGAGTGTCTGTGATGCCCAAGGTGTTAGCTGCGCGTGAAGTTATAGGTGTGGGTTGCGGAATATGCTTGGTTCGCGCACTGCCTGATTGTGGGGCTGGGCTCGTGAGGTCACTGTGAGGTTGGTTGTTCAGATGCTGTGGTGAGACAGTAGTTGCAAGGTGCGAGTTTCCTGTAAAGCATAACACGCGCACTGTCACACGCTACTGTGATCTTGGGTCCCTCTGTAACGCCCTCTCCTCCCTTGTGTCCGCAGCTCGGAGCCGCACCTCCGCGTCAAGCGCTACCGGCAGAGCCTGAACCACTACCCGCACCTGCAGTCCCTGCGGATCGGCTGCCGCTTCGGGACGTGCACGGTGCAGAACCTGGCGCACCAGATCTTCCAGTACACCGACAAGGACAAGGACGGCACGGCGCCCGCCAGCAAGATCAGCTCCATGGGCTACGGCCGGCGGAGGCGTCGCTCTGCGCCCGCACGGCTCCCCGGGCCATGGGCGCAGCTCATCCGGAGCCTCCGGGGCAGGCGCCAGGCTCCAGCGAGCAGGCTGAACAAGAGGGCGCGGCGGGAGAAGCTGCTGCCCTGGGGGGCCGCCATAAGTAGCTGAAGCTGCTGCTGCTCAGCGTCAAGTCGGCGCTACTGCAGCGCCGCGCGCGTCAGCCGGCGGGAGCGTCACCTCTGGGGAGCAGCACGCCGCACGCCGGCCACCAGGGGGCGACGAGGAGCAGCGCCCGCAGCACTGAGGAAATGGCGCGACCAGATGGGTGGGAGCGCCAAGTCTTTAGCAGAATGAAGAAGGGCAGTGTCATGCCTACCAGCTTCAGCACTTAGAATGGGAAAGCCACTTAGCCACGGTCTGTACTTTAACCCGGGCTGGGCAGGCCCTAGACCCGCGGGAAACCCTCTGTCCCTTTGGGGGCTGACTGAACCCTCAAGTCAGAGCCCCACACTGCGCTGGCTAATGGTGGAGTGCGAAGAACTTCATTGCACCATCAGTATCACTCAAAAAGTTGACCCGTTTCAGATTGTAATTTGAAAATCTCAACATCTTTCTAGACACGCAGCCCTAGTGGATTTCAGAATCCAGGTTAACCACTTACTTGCCAAATGAATACACACGAGCTCATTGCTATTTGAACATCTAGTTAGGACTGAACAACTTAATCAGAAGAAAAAAACGGAAGTTCTATTGGTCAGTTAGAATTGGCAACTAAAGCAGACTTCCAAACACGTGACGGACATCAGAAACCGGCTCCGAGATGCATCTGGAATCAACTAGAGTTTCCACCAATGGGTGCTCAGGTCAGGTGTGCAAGAAGTATACTCAAAGACTTTACCTGAAATGTAGGAATGGACACCTGACATCAGCCACTGAAGTCTGGGTGATACTAGACTTTATCTCCTGATCGGCAGCGCAGCCATCTGACAATCAAACTTTATTCGGTAGTCCCTGGAGGACGACTTTATACTTGAACGTCTACTGAAAAAGTGCAATATATGTGTTATTGTCTGTATTATGAGGAAAATACCAATATTTAAATGCTACTGTTTCAATGTCTTGTCTTTTTAAAGGTTTTTTTGTACATTTGAAAATAGAGTTATTTTTGTACGTTATATATTATATAAGGGCATTCTATCAGTGTATACCTTATTTTATTATTGTGTGTTCACTGTAAACTGTGGCCGCCGTTTCCATTTTACATTCCAGTTGTGTGAAAGAAGTAAATATAAATATATATATTATTTTCTATATTTTTCGAAGTGAGTGATAAAAGATAAAATAAAAACGATGGCATATTATTTAGTTGAGTTCTATTTTATTTAGTGGCAAGACTATATTGAGCAATGCAAAGCTGTGTGTGTATATATATTTATTATAGTTGGTTTTGGACACTAGAACACCTAACAGGTTTGTTCTGAGGTCACTTTGCCCGCTGGTGAACCTAACACATGACCTTAAACACGTCTCCACGAGAACAAATCGCATACCTCTTAAACGTATAATGGCACAGTACTCCCCTGTTCAGATTCTCTGTTTGAAAAATGTCTCCTATACGTCACAGCCAATAAACTTGCATGACACTCGCGCACAGGTGCGATTTCAGGATCAGCCACGAGTTCATATGCGATTGCGCTCTCCCCGTACACACGTTTTGAAAAGCCACATTCACAAACCTGCTGGCTATAAACCACCTCTTTTCCCCCACGTTATAAGCTTCACACCGTTTGAGTTTTTGCAGTAAAACTCTCAGTTGTATTCTCCATGTGTGCACCTCTCATATACTCTGAATCAAAGGGAACTTTGTATTCGTTCTTGGAGGTCTGTGTGTGCATTATATACGCCTTACTACCATAAGAGCAACCTTAAGTTCAAACCAGTAATGGGGACACTGCGTTCTTTGCCCCGTTCCTCTTTATCGGCACAGAACACATTGGTACATTTCAACATCCTAACATATTCGCCGCTGTGCCTATATATGGTAGTGATGAATTTGAATACGTCTCACATCTAGGCACCCTCAAAAGATTACTGGGCAGTCTTGGCACCAACCAACGCGGCAAGGGAATGGAATATTGAGTTTGAAATATCGATATGTAAAAATATCTTGTCAGAGACATCGACATCGACTACCAGAATATCGAAAATGAACTATATATGTTTACTCCACACCTAGGTACCTTGAGGATATACGTATATATCTTCAAGGTACAAAGGTATGGCTTTAAGAACAGTATAACCATAGTCACCTATACATACTTCAGAATATTTTGATATTCGATATTGTGGTCACAATATTTTTGAGGCGCTATATTTTCTCACTGATGTAGACGGTCTTTCTCGACCTCAGCACAGAACGCAGTGGAAAAGTAAGCTCAGAGACACACTGTACCAGGGGCACGTGACTTCTGGTAGGAAATCCACTGTCTCAGCAGGGAAAATTTCCACAACAGAGCGGAAGATCACTGTAAACTGGCTGATACAGCTGGATGCAACCGGGCTTTCCCGCACCGAGCACACAATAAACAGATATTTCTGACTGCTAACGCCACCCTCCCCATTTAAAACTCCCAGTAGTGTTCAAGGTTATTAGGATTTCTGGGTCCGTCTTTCAAACCAGACGTCGACTGGACTAATGCGGTTGCTAAAGTTTAGCAGCCGCATTAGTCCAGCAGCTAAACTCTGATTTATTTATTGCCTGCAAGTTCAAAGCGCAGCTCCCGAGACATTCCAGGCCAAGTGTGAAGGTTAACATGACGCTACCGCCATCTAGCGGCCTTCACAATTATTGCAAAAAACAGTTTTTCTATTCCTCAATACTTTCCCAGTATTCTACGTTCTAAGGAAGCCCTTGTTTCAAGCACGACGAGATCAGATATACACCAGGAGTGTGGGCATGCGTTACAGTAACGTATACCCACACAGTGAAAGATCGGCATGACCCTTGAGAGTCGTGTACCCACTGCCGCGTGGGCATGCGTTACAGTAAAGCATGCCCACACGGCAGAGTGGGAACCCGACTCTCAAGGGGCCTCTCGATCCTTCACCGGGGCTGCGTCCAGCCCAAGTTCAGTACTTATATGTGAGATATAGGAAAGTCCGGGAACCCCCCATAACATTCTGCGGGTGGGCGGGGGGTACATTTTTGCCTTGTGCCTCTGAGGTACATGCATTGAATTAGCTAAAAGTGGTCACAATTTATGCACCGTTATTTTTAGCGACTTCCAACAGTATTTTGCCAACATAAATATGCACTAATAGGTCGGTTCATAGATCGAGTGGGTCACAATTTGACCTACATAATGAATATTAATGCGGTAGGTTTCAAATTGCGACCCACTATAATTTGCTGCCATCACAAGGATATGGCCTACTGGTGTCAGCAGAACAACATCGCGGTGATATTTTTTAAACAGAGCAATATTTTTTTTAATGCAGCCCCTTTCACTTAACCCCTTGTGTGCCCATGACGAGCTGGACTCGTCATGGGCCGCGGTTGCGCTGTGCCCATGACGAGTCCAGCTCGTCATGAACCCCGCCCGCTAATGTAACGGCCGGCACAGGGCGGGGAAAGGGCGTGGCACACAAGGGGTTAAAAGAAAACAGGAGGCATTTACAAAAAAAGAGAAAAGTTAGTAAAACAATTTTTTTAAGAGTAGGCAGAGGGTCCATTTGTCGACTATCCACGAAGGCGAAGTGGTTCACAAAGAACGCATTCACATCTGCGAACAGGTTACCACCTTCTTTGAGGTGTTGGTAAAATATTAATGCTTCACGACCGTGTTCGGTCGTAAAACATTAATACTTACCATACGGAATCACCGTTTGGAAGGGCCTCCCTAAACATGCCTGCAGTTGCATAACATAAGTAGGTGGGTACTTGTTTGCAAACGGGAAGGAGTCCCCAGCAACATGTTACTGAATGGCTAAATGGGTTTAGTACATTTGAAAAACAAATTTTTTCTGTCTTACACCCTATTTACAAAATCATACAGTCTGTGACAAGAAAATGCATTAGTACTTCTGGCCCACTATGTTTAAATCAGGCATTCAGAAGAGCTGGAATTTCCATTTGCAATTATCAGTAAATAGTCGTAGCGCGAAAATGAGTTGTAAAAACGGGATGCAACGGTTGTGCTGGACTGATGAAAAGCAATATGACGCTTCTGGTGGCACAGTTACATGGAATGACTTATAGCCGAAATGTCTTCAGCAGTACGCGGGGTGTTTGTGTACCCAACCCCTGTTCCACCTAGAGGCTGTTCCATCGATCTTGATGGTGAGGCCTTTTATCATCTTCAATTTTATTTCTTTCGGATTCACAAATCTGAAATAGGATTTGCAAATATGTGGCAAAATTCATGTTCCAAAGTTTGTCTCGAAATCATGATTCCGTTTTATGACTTGTGAATCCCTCAAATATAAAATCTACATATATATGGTCACTGGCTGGTACCACAGTTTAAGGCTGCCATTTTACATATATGAGATTTGCTAGTCATAAAATGTGTGTGTGTGTATTATATATATATATATATATATATTACCTACTGGCGGTCGCCAGTAGGTAGTTATAGTTAGGACCCCTTTTCCATAGGAAATCCGCAACATTCTATTTTGAATAACTTTGGCGCCGGTCGACGAATCCTCGCAAATTTCTCAAAATAGGTGGGGCGCTACGCTCCGCTCCTACCCTGAAAGTCTCGGGGGGATTCGTCAAGCGGGGGCTGAGATAAAAGGGGGGTCCCAAAACGCGTTTTTCCCATGCATTTTTCCATGCGTGCTCACCGAGCGCGCACGGTGCGCGAACGGAACGAACTGCGTTAAGTGGGCGTGCACGCCACGAATGGCGTAAAGTAACTTAGCATTTAAAAAACCGTACAAATTCACTGAAAAAACCATAGGTTTCACACACGTTATAGTTAGGAATTAGCATTTAAAAAACCTTGCAAATTCACTGAAAAAACCATAGGTTTCAGACATGTTATAGTTAGCGGAAATTTTACTGATAAAAAACCAATGAAATTCCCCCGTTATAGTTAGTGCAGGCAACTATAACTCACGCGACCGCAATCTTCTGCTGATGACATGTGTGTCTTTATGAAAAAAAAATATTTCTAATATATGTATAGCTAAAAATTTATGGAAGAAGACATGGGCAAATAAGTGTCTAAATACAGTATTAGCATCAGCAGAGGATTGCGGTCGCGTGAGTTATAGTTGCCTGCACTAACTATAACGGGGGAATTTCATTGGTTTTTTATCAGTAAAATTTCCGCTAACTATAACATGTCTGAAACCTATGGTTTTTTCAGTGAATATATATATAGTTAGGACCTATTTTCCATAGGAAATCCGCAACATTCTATTTGGAATAACCTTGGCGCAGATTGACGAATCTTCGCGAAATTTTCCAAACTTTTGGCCAGCTCAGGTCCGATCCTTTCCTGAAAAGTACACGGTGATTCGTCAAGCGGGGGCCGAGAAAAAAGGGAGGTCCTAAAACGCATTTTCCCCATACATTTTCCCATAGGACCTGTTGACGCAGCTACAGCTCGAACTGCTGAACAGAATTACACCAAATTTGGCAAAGAGGTAGTCCTCAGTTCAGACTCATGCCTTTTGCTTAAATGGTGTAAATCCGTTCAGTAGTTCCTGAGAAAATTAGAGTTAAAAAGATAGATATATCTGGGCGGAGCCTAACCACACATCTCATCGTGAGATCTGATTGGCTGTCAGTACTTCATCCAAGAAGTGTTGGCAGCCATCTTGGGACCAATACACATGATAGCACCTCATATAAAGCATTGCAGTTAATAGAAGGTATTAAGAATTTTGATACATTATAAATCATTTGTTGATGGTACCATACTCATTTTAGGAATTGTGGTGTGTTCTAAGGTGATTTTACCATGTGAAAAAGCCTTCTGCTGTGATATCATGAATCATGTTTGAGAGAAAACTATTTTCTCATGCTTTTCTCACAGAGGTTTGGAAGGTGATCTATAAGCTAAGCTGAGAGCATATTTTCTGTAAATTCACATTATCTTTCTGAGTCATTTGAGAAGGAAGTCTGACATTCTCAGTAAAACATGTACATCCAACAAGGGCAGAGACTGTCAGTTGATTCCTTTGTGTTCTACTGCAGCTTCCCAGAGTGTTCCAAAGAACAACTAGAGCGCTAACAGTCCTACTTATGACAAACGTATGGCACACCTGAAGCCATCTTGATTGGAATAAAGTGGTAACTCTTAAAACATTTAATTTAAAAAGGAACAACATGAGGGGGTTCACTTTGCCATAGAAAGTATGATTAGTGCTGCAGAAAGAAAAATTAGGGCACATTTTGAGTGACTTCTCAAATCCTCTTCTATTTCATTAAAAAATTCTGACATACAGACTGAAACATGCACTTTCAATACCAGCAGCAGACTTCCCTGGTAAGCAGTGGCTTTACTACAGTGATCTAATGAGCAACTAGAGTGCTAACATTCAGAATTTATGGCAAATGTGTGACACATCTGAATGCCTTCTTGATGGAATCAAAGTAAAAAACTGAAAGTATTTCCTACTGAGGAGATTGTAGTAAATGAGGAAATTAGGAAACTTCATAACAAATAAGTCTCCCAAAATGGCCACCAGAGACAAAAGAGCCCAAATGTAGCACAAATATCACCCAGATGTAGCCCAAGTATAGCCCAATGACAGAATGCCCCAGAGTGTTTTAATGAACAACTAGAGCGCTAACAGTCTTACTTATGACAAAAGTATGGCACACCTGAAGCCATCTTGATTGGAATAAACTGGTAACACTTAAAACATTTAATTTTAAAAGGAACACAACGAGGGGGTTCATTTTGCCATAGAAATTATGATTAGTGCTGAAGAAAGAAAAATTAGGTCACATTTTGAGTGACTTCTCAAATCCTCTTCTATTTCATTAAAAAATTCTGATAAGCAGACTGAAACATGCACTTTTAATACCAGCAGCAGACTTCCCTGGTGAGCAGTAGCTTTACTACAGTGATTTAATGAGCAACTAGAGTGCTAACATTCAGAATTTATGGCAAATGTGTGACATATCTGAATACCTTCTTTATGGAATCAAAGTAAAAAACTGAAAGCATTTCCTACTGAGGAGATTGCAGTAAATGAGGAAATTAGGAAACTTCATAAAAAATAAATCTCCCAAGATGGCCATCATAGACAAAAGAGCCCAAATGCAGCACAAATATCACCTAGATGTAGCCCACATGTAGCCCAATTTTGTGTATTTGCAGTTTTATATAGTGCAGACTTGTCAGGTATTGGAGTGCTTTACATGAGCACTGGTTACATCACACAAGATCAAATTCATTTTGGTTGTAGACATGGGGACATTAAGTGATTTGACCAGAATCACAGAATGTTGAGCTGAAGCAGAAAATCCAACCTGGTTCCCCAGTTGCAAAGTCTGCAGCTCTGGAAGTAACACCACATCCTCTCCCCTAAGTGCAACATTTAATCAAGTGGTCAACTGGATAAAAAAACATAAAGATTACAAATAATTTAAAAGTTCTTTGTCGCTATTTGGAAACTCAGAAAATATGTCCTCATTTTAGTTTTTTAGAGCACTAACCATAATTTTGATGCAAATAAGACCCTCTCATATATGTAATTTCTAAAGGAAATGCTCTAGGTATTACAGTTTTGATTACATCAAGATGACGTCAGGCGTTCCACACTTTTGTAATAAATATAGAATGTTAGCAATCTAGTTGTTCATTGGGATACTGTTGAGAGGCAGAGGCCAGGGGCACGGACCCTGAAAATTGAAGGCAGGTAGGAGAGTGCAGAGGCAACAATTTGACCACACTGGGCAAGCAGGAAGGGCAGTGGCAGCACCACAGACTATGGAGGGTAGTGGAAAGGGGGGCACGGGCAACAAACCAACAATACAGGACTGGCAAGAGAGGCTGTGGCAATATAATAGACCATTGTGGGCAGAAGGAAGAGGCAGTGGTAGTACATGCAAACAGACCCATTTCAGCCAGGAAACGTCCAATGTTTTTAAGCTCAAATGGGCTTTATTTGATCTGTCTCCTGTCTACAATCTCCTCTTTTTCAATGTAACTCACCGGGGAAAATCAATACCCCAGTTTGTTTTCAAAATCTCCTTCTTACCAAGTTCAAAATGTTCGCAAGTATGGTACATTGGATCGTGGTAGGCAGGAGGAATTGGGGTAGGGACATGGACTCGGATAACAGAGGACAGGAGCGACATGGAGAGGTGCACCAAACTGACCCTACAGGGCAGGCATCAGGGTTTGCAACAGCACAATACACCACACAGAGCATGCGGGACAGGAGTGCAGCAAAACAATCCATAGAAAGCAATAGGGAGGGGACAGGACCATGCACATGGACAACAGAGAACAGAGGGGAAAGAGGCAATGGTAGCTAGCTGACCATAATGGACAGACAGGAGAGAAAGCTGCAGCATAACAGACCATAAAGGGCAGGAGGTAAGGATCAGGGGAATTACAATGGAACAGACAAGCCAGGAGGGAGGGAATGGGGGTATGCACATGGAAACAGAGGGCTGGGGGCAAGGGGGCAGGGCAGGAGCAGCAAGATGACCATGGAGGTCAGGCAGGATGGGCACTAGAAACAAGACACACCATGGAGAGCAACAGTGAGACTATGATGGCATACACACAGACCATGGAGGGAAGGTGGGAGGGGGTCAGGGGCAGCTAGCTAACCACACAGGGAAGGTGTGAGGGGCCATGGCAGCACAGAAGACCATGCACAGCAAGCGGGAGGGTTAGTGGCAGCACAATGGCTATGATGGGCAAGAAGGAGGGTGCAGGGGCATGCACAAAGGACCATGGAGGATAGAAGGGAGGGTCAGGACCTGGGCACAGACAAGAGAGTTCAGGTGAAGGGGCCTCACAACAGACCACGCGGGGCAGGCAGGAGGAGCAGTTGCAGCACAACAGACCAGGGAAGGCAGAAGGGTGTGGCAGTAAAATGGACCATGGAGGACAGGAGGAAGGGGATAGGGACATGGCATGTGGACAGGCAGGGTGGAGGTGGCAGGAACAGGTTGCAGTCATCTGACAATGCTAGGCAGGTGGGAGGGGAGTGGCAGCTCAACAGAACACTCAGAGTAGATAGGAGTGGCAGGTCCATGGAACATGGTGGGCAAAAAGGATGGAGCAGGGGCATGCACAAAGACATCGGAGGGCAGGGGGAAGGAGAATAGGGGCAGCAAGCTAAGCACAGAGGCTAAGCAGGAGGTCAATGATGGGCCACAGAATTTGGCAATGGGGGGCAGGAGGAGTGGACTGGTACATCATGTTAAATGGAGGGCAGTGGCAGCACATCAGACCATGCATGGAAGGAGGGAGGAGGCTAGTCCATGGAATCAGACAACAGAGGATAGGGAGGAGGTGGATGGGGCAGCAAGCTTGAAAGAAGAAGAGGACATTTGAGATGTCATCAGTGATGTCATGAGTGATGTCACTGACCATGTCATGAGTGATGTAATATGTGACGTCATCAGCAGTGCATTGCGGGCGCGCGAGTTATAGTTAGCTGAACTAACTATAATGGGGGAATTTCAATGGTTTTGTATGAGTGAAAAGTCCAGCTAACTATAACGCCCCTGAAACCTATGGTTTCTTCAGTGAATTTCTAAGGTTTTTTAAATGCTAATTCCTAACTATAACTTGCCTGAAACCTATGTTTTTTCAGGGAATTATATATATAGTTATATATACACATGCTATTTTATGACTAGCAAACCTCATATGTGTATATCTATATATATACATTACCTACTGGCGGTCGCCAGTAGGTAGATATAGTTAGGACCTATTTTCCATAGGAAATCCACAACATTCTATTTGGAATAACGTTGGCGCCGATTGACGAATCTTCGCGAAATTTTCCAAACTTTTGGCCAGCTCCGGTCCGCTCCTATGCTGAAAATTTCACGGTGATTCGTCAAGCGGGGGGCGAGAAAAAAGGTGGGTCCCAAAACGCATTTTTCCCATGCATTTCCCCATAGGACCTTTTGACGCAGCTACAGCCCGAACTGCTGAACGGAATTACACCAAATTTAGCAAAAAGGTAGTCCTCAGTTCAGACTCGTGCCTTTTGCTTAAATGGTGTAAATCCGTTCAGTAGTTCCTGAGAAAATTAGAGTTAAAAGTACATATATATCTATGCCTCGGAGGATCCGCGCACCCTCCCGAGCACGAGCTGTATGCTAATTGGCTGCCAACACTCTGAATCAGGAAGGGTTGGCAGGCATCTTGTGCCTCGGTAGAACCGAGGCACAAGAAAACCCCCCAAAAAAGGCACAAAACGCGACAAGAGGGCAGGGTAGAAACACCCTGACCCCCTAGGCCTGCTCAGGGGGTCCCACAAGGATCCCCAAGGCCCAAAAAAACATTTTTTTTTCAAACACGGGAGGATGCGCGCTGGATGCGTGGAATCTCCCGATAAAAAAAATAATACAGTGCGGGCTCCCGCGCTGAACATGGTAATTTGCCCCCGGGGGGCCAAATCCCGGGGCCAGAGTAAAAAAAAAGTGTGGGGGTGTCCCAATCCCCCCCACACTGCCCCGGGGACTGTCACCCCCCGGGGCTCGAACATTGTATATGCGGGGGGCTCACGGCCCCCCCACAGCCCCGGGGACCGCCACCCCCCGGGGCTTCGTGAACATGGGTGGGGGGGTCGCAGCCCCCCCAGCCTTGAGGACTGCCATCCCTCGGGGCTTGAAACAGTTTGGAGTGGGGGGGCTCTCAGGCCCCCCAGCCCGGGGACCGCCACCCCCGGGGCAACTTGTCAATGTGGGAGGGGGGCCCCGTGGCCCCCCTCCTGTAGCCCTGCATAGGCCCTGGGGATCGCCACCCCCCAGGGCCGGCTCCTGCAGTGTCCCGGGGTGCCCACCCCCAGGACACTGTAGTTTGCAATGATAGGGCGGGAGTCTCGCGGCTCCCGCCCTGTCATTGCAAACTGCTTTGCTTCATTGAAGCGAGAGCAGGGAAACCTGCTCTCGCTTCAATGAAGCAAAGCTGATTGCTTTTCCACATGGGGAGCAGCATGTTAGCTGCTCCCCATGTGGAAAAGCAATGCCGGCTCCCGCAGGATGCGGGGAGCCGGCTGGCACTGTGGGGGGATTGGGGACCCCCCCACAGCCCCCAACGGAGGCCAGGCCCAGGGGGGATGGGGTCCACGGGGCCATGAGTGGCCTGAGAGGGGGGCCACGCGGCCCCCCTCCATCATTACAAAATAAAAAATGGCCGGCACCGGGGGATGGGGTCCCCTGGGGCCTTAAAGTGGCCAAAGGAGGGGGCTACGCAACCCCCCTCCATAAAAAATACAAAAATGTAAAAAAACAGGCCGATGCCCCGGGGATGGGGTCCCCGGGGCAAATTATGGCCTCGGGAGGGGGGCCACGCGGCCCCCTTCCCGATTTATTTTTTTATAAATAAAAATTGGGGGCAGGCCCTGGGGGATGGGGTCCCCAGGGCCCAAAAAATAGAAAAAGATGGGGGGCTACACAGCTCCCCTTCTAAACAAAAGAAGAAAACAAAAAAGACGGGATGGGCTGGAGGCCACGCCCCCTCCTTACACCACTCTGCAAAGGCGCCCCCTGGTGCTTTTGCAGAGGGGGAACTAATTCCCCTTGAATACTGGGGGTCCCTGGGGGCCAACTAGCCCACCAGGAACCTCCAGTATGCGCTAGGGGGCTGCGTTGCAGAGAGGTGTAATGAGGCCATGCCCCTTTTTACACCTCTCTGCAACACAGCTCCGTGGCGCTTACTGGAGGTACCTGGTGGCCTAGTTGGCTGCCAGGGGACCTCCGGACTCAAGGGGACTTAATACCCCAACTTAAAATGTGCCACGGGGTGCGTTTGCACAGTGGTGAAGGTAGGGGGCGGGGCCTGAGGTGATACTGTGCAAACACGCCCTGTTTCACATTTTAAATTGGGGAATTCATCAGTCTTCAATCCAGAGGTCCCCTAGGGGCCAACTAGCCCACCAGGTACCTCCAGTAAGCGCCACGGAGCTGCGTTGCAGAGTTTTGTAAAAAGGGGCGTGGCCTCTGAACACCTCTCTGCAACTCAGCTCCCTGGCGCATACTGGAGGTACCTGGTGGGCTAGTTGGCTGCCAGGGGACCTCAGGATTCAAGGGGACTCAATCCCCCAAGTTAAAACATGTCACGAGACGCGTTTGCACAGTGGTGAAGGTAGGGGGCGGGGCCTGAGGTGATATGTGTGCAAACACGCCCTGTGGCACGTTTTAAGTTGAGGAATTAATTCCACTTCAATCCAGAGGTCCCCTAGGGGCCAACTAGCCCACCAGGTACCTCCAGTAGGCGCCACAGAGCTGCGTGGCAGAGTGTTGTAAAAAGGGGCGTGGCCTCTGGACACCTCTCTGCAACGCAGCTCCCTGGCGCATACTGGAGGTACCTGGTGGGCTAATTGGCCCCCAGGGGACCTCAGGATTGAAGAGGAATTAATTCCCCAACTTAAAACGTGCCACAGGGCGTGTTTGCACACGTTACCTCAGGCCACCCCCCTTCCTTCACCCTTGTACAAATATTCCTCTAAAATCAGCCGAACTACGAATTCCGATTTCCTCACCTGTTATCAGGAGAGAACCCAGTGCTGCATCTTTTAGAGCAGCACTGACCCTGAAATGTAATTCTAAGCGTACTTACCAGTAACTTGTATTTCCTTCCATAGGAATCCATTGTGTGGTTTTCACCCGAAAAGTTTCTAAGTGTCCATTTTTGAAACTTACAAATATTCCTCTAAAATCAGCCGAACTACGAATTTGGATTTACTCACCTGTTATCAGGAGAGAACCCAGGTGTCATAAATTTCAGAAGGAAGGTACCACGCACCTGAAACTCTTTGACTTCCACAGGAGCAGCAAACTTCGGAGAACCAGGACTCTAATGTGATGAAAATGTCCCGACTCCCCTGCCCCGCTACAGCGAATAGATTCACTCCCAGCAGGATGGGGGAAGGGGGAAGAGGGGATAACAAGAGAGACTCCACTGCAATGCCTGCTTCCTCAATTCTATCTAGGACTGCTCTGGCATCTGTAATTACAAATAAACATAATTACTTTAGTGAATCTCTTGGACCCAAGCTGCCTCCACCCACGACTTGCCTCACCCCTTACCTTAACTAACAGTGGCTTAGCCTCTCTTTGAAAATGATGCTGGAGATTTAGTAAATAATGCAGAGCTGAAGAAGTTGAAGAAAATTCTTTCTAGGCTGGCAGTTGAATATAGTTGGTAAGCATAATATATATATCTATATTTCTACATACATGCTGTATCAATTCAAGTACTGTTTCTGCCTAGAGATTCTCATTGCCTTCCTGCGCTGCAACAGTTCTACATTCCAGGAAGACTGCTCTGTCCAAGAAGCTGCCAGTCATCTCATTGCAAAGTTCAAAGTAACCAGAACTTAATTATTCAAAAAGGAAACCTTCTCTTGGAGCGCTGCAAATTTCTCACATAAAAAACATTGTGTATCTGGAGCTACTCCTACGCACTGTCTTCCAAGTTCCAGGTGAGCATAACAAAAGAGACTCACCGATAGCCAGTACATAAACAGGACTCTAGACACACCACAGAAATTGCCTCAAATTTTGCTCTTGAGGACGAGTCTCTGAAGGACTTGAAGCGCTGCCAAAAATCTCTTCATATCCAGGTAGTCAGGCGGCAAAATATTGCTGAGGAAGGAATTCGCCCCTGAGGAAAATATTGTGGTGAGAGGAAAAATCGAGAGACGCTACCTCCTCACCAGAAAGTTCAGTTGAAGTGCGTCGCGTTAGAGGAACGCGTGCACGAACTTGAAAATATTTGCGGAACACTAGACCGCTAACCTACAATATCACTTCTTGAGTTGACGCCATGATGGAAGGGGCTGGAAGAGCACTAGTTACCATTTACAGCGTTTCTGGGAAGGGAAACGACGGAGTCTGCTCCAAGGGTAACTCAGCTGTCTTCTCCTATAAACTACGAGTTTGGGAGCAGAGGAGGAGCACAGATTGCCTTTCCTGACAGTACCCCCACCAAGAATCCTCCCTCTCTCTCAGTAGGTTTATTGGGATGAGTCTTGTGAAATTCACGAACCAATTTGGGGGCATGCACATTGATACTGGGCTTCCATGAACGATCCTCAGGACCAAACCCTTTCCAATCGACCAAATAAAAGATTTTCCCTTTCTTCAGTTTAGAGTCAAGGATTCTTTTCACTTCAAATTCTTCTTCGGACAGATCTCGAATGGGGGTTGGAGGCAAATCCATTCTTATTCCCACTGGGTTTCGTTTTATCAACGATACATGGAATACTGGATGAATTTTTAAACTGGAAGGAAGCTTAAGTTTGACACTGACTGGGTTCACCATTCTTTCTACCTCATAAGGACCTACAAATCTAGGCTGGAACTTTCGATTTCCCTTGAGGCGCAAATACCGCGTGGACAACCATACCTTGTCTCCTGACTCAAAAATGGGATTCTTCCTCCTACTTTTGTCTGCCTGTTTCTTGTGAGCTATTTTGGCCCTAATCAAGTTCTGGGTAGCAATCTGATAGGTTTCTTGTAACCTTCGCACCTTCTCTTCAACTGCCGGGATCAGACTTTCTGACTTGTTCACCAGGGTATAGGGATGTCTGCCAAAATTTAAAAAGAAGGGGAAAACCCTGTGGATGAGTGTACAGCATTATTGTATGCAAATTCGGCTGCCCATATCAACTCTGGCCAATCTCCCTCATGGTCCATCAAGTAGAGGCGCAGATATTGCTCCTGCTCTTGATTGACTCTCTCTGTCTGCCCATCAGTCTGTGGGTGATAGCTGGTGGACAGACGAGAGTCTATCCCCAACTTGCTCAAGAAGGCTCTCCAAAATCGTGAAATAAATTGGGGGCCCCTATCTGAAATGACCACCTTGGGAATTCCATGTGCTTTAATGATATGTTGAGTGAACAGAGTGACTAGTTGATTTGAATTAGGAAGAGATTTTAATGGAATTAAATGAGCCATCTTGGAGAAATGGTCAACAACCACCCAAATAGTGGACAGACCCTGGCTGGAAGGAAGATCCACAATGAAATCCATTGAGATTGTGTGCCAGGGTGATGGTGCGACGGGCAGGGGTTGGAGTAGACCTTGTGGGGCCTGTCTTAAAGCTTTTCCCTTAACACAAATTGCGCAAGATGCCACATACTGTCTCATCTGAGCTTCCAAATCGGATCACCAAAAATTTCGTTTAATCAATTCAGTGGTCTTGGTTATTCCCTTGTGGCCCGCCAAGGGGTCATCATGACAATGCTGCATAACTTCTCTTTGTAGTTTGGCAATAGGGACGTACAAGACTCCATGATGATAAGGTTTCCCATCCTTTATTTCTCTTCCAGTATCTTCTTTTACCCACTTAGCCAATTCTTCCTTGGACATTGCATTTTGGATCTCCTTTTCAAATTCCGTAAAATGAATGGTACCAATTATCTTTTCTTCAGGAATAATGTGTTCTTCTCTGTAGGTTTCCGGAAGTTCACTTGCATTTAGCCGAGACAATGCATCTGCCTTCCCATTAGCTGATCCCGGTTTATATGTCAAGACAAAGTTACAGTCGGCAAAGAACAATGACCATCTCAGCTGTTTAGGTGTAAGGGTTCGTGCTGATTTCAGAAACTGTAGATTTCGGTGATCAGTATAGACTGTGACTTTGTGCTTTGCTCCTAGCAAGTAATGCCGCCCTTCCTGGAAGGCATCCTTCACTGCCAACAACTCCTTATCGGCTATGGAATAGTTGATTTCAGCCGCCGATAGTTTTCGTGACCTATAAGCTACTGGATGAAGTTGGCCCGTATCTTGATGTCTTTGAGACAGGATTCCTCCTATGGCCTGATCGGAGGCATCTGCCTCCACAAAGAAAGGTTCCTCAATATTTGGATGTAACAAAATCGGAGCAGTGGTAAAGGCTTCTTTCAATGACTGGAAAGCCTCCTCAATTTCTTGGTCCCAAACAAAGGGTTCTTTCTTCTTCAAGAGACGAGTAATTGGGCGGACCTTTTCTGAGAAATTGGAGATAAATCGTCTGTAAAAGTTAGCAAATCCAATGAATCTTTGTATCTCCTTGACATTTTGCGGCGAGGGCCAGTCTCTTATTGCTTTTACTTTTGTATCATCCATTGACACTCCATCTGGAGACAGGATGAAACCCAAAAATTCTACTTCGGTGGAATGAAAGACACATTTCTCTAATTTGACGTAAAGCTGATGATCAAGCAATTTCATCAGGATAGCCCGCACATGCTGAACATGCTCCTCCATGTTGGCCGAGAAAACAAGGATGTCATCAATGTACACTACTGCGAAGCGATCAAGAAATTCTTGAAGAATATCGTTAACAAAATGTTGAAACGCAGCTGGGGCATTACACAGGCCGAAGGGCATGACCTGGTACTCAAAGAGACCAAATCGAGTTCGAAAGGCGGTCTTCCACTCGTGCCCTTCAGCCATCCTCACCAAATGGTATGCCCCTCGAAGATCCAATTTGGTGTACACTCGAGCATCCTTCACCTGATCCAAGAGCTCTGAGATCAAAGGTAGAGGGTATCTATTTTTCTTGGTCACCTGGTTCAGTGCGCGATAGTCAATGCACGTTCTTAGTTTTCCATCCTTCTTAGGAATAAAAAATAAAGGAGAGGACACTGGAGACTGAGAAGGCCGGATAAAACCGTTGGCCAGGTATTGGTCTAGATATTCCTTTAGATGAACGTTCTCAGCTTCGGAGAGCGCATAAATTCTGCTGCACGGCAGTAGCGCACCAGGTTCTAATTCAATAGTACAGTCGTACTCCCTATGAGGGGGTAATCTTTTGGCCTCCTGCTCATCGAAAACAGCTCTCAAATCTTGATATTCTTTTGGAATGGCTGGAACTTCAAAAGCACAGATCGTCAAGGATGGCTCCGCCATTAAAGTAGATTGGGAAGTTTGAGGGTTAGATTCCTTCAAACGAAAGCAATGTTCATGACAATAATCGGAGTTCATTTCCATCGTTCTTCTTGCCCAGTCAATCCTTGGATTATGTTCGGTAAGCCACGGAAGACCCAGAATTAGTTGGAACTGTGGAGCATCGATTAAGGCAAACTTCAATATGCTTCTATGTCGCCCTGGACCATCCAAGATAATTTCTTCGGTATCCCAAATGATTGGTCCAGAAGAAAGATTCGTTCCGTCAACTGCTCGTACCGATTCTGGCTTGATCTTGCGAACAAATTGTATTCCCAAAGATTTGGCAAATTCTATATCGCAAAAGTTTCCAGTTGTGCCTGAGTCAATCATAACTGCAATGTTTTCCACAGACCTTATTCCAAAACTTATCAGACATGACATAATCAAATGAGGAGCTGCAGACTGAAGGGTATTAGCGATCAATTGGGAATCAGGAGTCGACTTGTCAGCTGCACCCACTAGAGCAACTCCTCCTACTGGTGGGGGCCTGTCTTTTGGCCCTGTGCTGGTCTTAGGCTTACGTGGACACTCCTTGACAAAATGCCCAGCTGTTCCACAGTACATACACAATTTCCCATTACGACGCCTCTCCCTTTCTTCCTTGGTCAAGGGGTCCCTCATGGACTCTATCTGCATAGGTTCTTCCGCTGAAGCAGGCTCAAAGGACTTAGTAGGTTCAGGCCTAGCTCGATCAAATCGCGGTGGGATTGGTCGGACTTGATTGCAACGCTCATTCCTTCTTTCACTTTGCCTCAGATCAATTTGGAGTACAAGATCCATTAATTCTGATACATCAGTGGGCCTCTTTGGAATTTGCGCTAACCCATCTTTCAATTCGTCCTTTAATCCTCGATAAAATATCGCAGCTCTTTTTTCTTTAGGCCACTTGGTTTCCACTATCAGTTTGTTATACTGTGCAATGTAAGCAACCAGTTCCCGATTACCTTGTTTCAGATCCAAAAGTTCATTATCAGTCAATTGGGAAACAGTTCTGCGATCAAAAATTCGAAGGAATTCTTCCTTGAACTCCTCAAAATTATACAAAATAGGATCATTGCAGCTTACTAACGGCATAGACCATGCGGCAGCATCACCGCTCAGGTAAGACAGTATAAATGCCACCTTGGATTGATCTTACTTAAAAACGATGGGCTTACAAAGGAAGTGCAAAGAGCATTGGGTGAGAAAAATTTGGGCCTTGTGCGGGTCCCCTACAAATCTTTCTGGAGCTGCCAAAGGTATGGTGGGGGACATTGCATATATAACTTGAGTGGTCAATTCAGATGTGGAAGGAGAAGGTGAGAATTGGAATGGTTTTGGGGACTTAAGCTCAGTGCTAGCACCAGGAACGAATTCTTCCAATCTCTGTCTAAGGAAATTCGCTTCCTGACTAGACTTCCTAACCTCCTCACTAAGCGTCTTATTTGCCTCCATGGTGACATTTAGCTGTTCCTGTATTCCCTCCAACACTAAGGCCAGTGTCTTGACATCCAGCCCCTCCGTCATCCTGCCCAGGTGGAAGTTTGATAATGGTACTTCAATCTGTCATACATTTCAGAAGGAAGGTACCACGCACCTGAAACTCTTTGACTTCCACAGGAGCAGCAAACTTCGGAGAACCAGGACTCTAATGTGATGAAAATTTCCCGACTTCCCTGCCCCGCTACAGTGAATAGATTCACTCCCAGCAGGACGGGGGAAGGGGGAAGAGGGGATAACAAGAGAGACTCCACTGCAATGCCTGCTTCCTCAAATTATATCTAGGACTGCTCTGGCATCTGTAATTACAAACAAACATAATTACTTTAGTGAATCTCTTGGACCCAAGCTGCCTCCACCCACGACTTGCCTCACCCATTACCTTAACTAACAGTGGCTTAGCCTCTCTCTGAAAATGATGCTGGAGATTTAGTAAATAATGCAGAGCTGAAGAAGTTGAAGAAAATTCTTTCTAGGCTGGCAGTTGAATATAGTTGGTAAGCATAATATATATATATATTTCTACATACATGCTGTTTCAATTCAAGTACTGTCTCTGCCTAGAGATTCTCATTGCCTTCCTGCGCTGCACCAGTTCTACATTCCAGGAAAACTGCTCTGCCCAAGAAGCTGCCAGTCATCTCATTGCAAAGTTCAAAGTAACCAGAACTTAATTATTCAAAAAGGAAACCTTCTCTTGGAGCGCTGCAAATTTCTCACATAAAAAACATTGTGTATCTGGAGCTACTCCTACGCGCTGTCTTCCAAGTTCCAGGCGAGCATAACAAAAGAGATTCACCGATAGCCAGTACATAAACAGGACTCTAGACACACCACAGAAATTGCCTCAAATTTTGCTCTTGAGGACGAGTCTCTGAAGGACTTGAAGCACTGCCAAAAATCTCTTCGTATCCAGGTAGTCAGGCGGTGAAATATTGCTGAGGAAGGAATTCGCCCCTGAGGAAAATATTGTGGTGAGAGGAAAAATCGAGAGACGCTACCTCCTCACCAGAAAGTTCAGTTGAAGTGCGTCGTGTTAGAGGAACGCGCGCACGAACTTGAAAATATTTGCGGAACACTAGACCGCTAACCTACAATATCCCTTCTTGAGTTGACGCCATGATGGAAGGGGCTGGAAGAGCACTAGTTACCCTTTAAAGCATTTCTGGGAAGGGAAACGACAGAGTCTGCTCCAAGGGTAACTCAGCTGTCTTCTCCTATAAACTACGAATTTGGGAGCAGAGGAGGAGCACAGATTGCCTTTCCTGACACCAGGGCTGCACCTTTTAGCTCAGCACTGACCCTGAAAAGTAATTCTAAGTGTACTTACCAGTAACTTGTATTTCCTTCCATAGGAATCCATTGTGTGGTTTTCACCAGAAAAGTTTCTAAGTGTCCATTTTTGAAACATACAAATATTCCTCTAAAATCAGCCGAACTACGAATTCCGATTTACTCACCTGTTATCAGGAGAGAACCCAGGGCTGCATCTTTTAGCCCAGCACTGACCCTGAAAAGTGTTTCTAAGCGTACTTACCAGTAACTTGTATTTCCTTCCATTGGAATCCAGTGTGTGGTTTTCACCAGAAAAGTTTCTAAGCGTCCCTTTTTGAAACGTACAAATATTCCTTTAAAATCAGCCGAACTACGAATTCCGACTTACTCACCTGTTACCAGGAGAGAACCCAGTGCTGCATCTTTTAGCCCAGCACTGACCCTGAAAAGTAAGTCTAAGCGCAATTACCAGTAACTTGTATTTCCTTCCATAGGAATCCATTGTGTGGTTTTCACCAGAAAAATTTCTAAGTGTCCATTTTTGAAACGTACAAATATTCCTCTAAAATCAGCCGAACTGCGAATTCCGACTTACTCACCTGTTATCAGGAGAGAACCCAGTGCTGCATCTTTTAGCCCAGCACTGACCCTGAAAAGTAATTCTAAGCGTACTTACCAGTAACTTGTATTTCCTTCCATAGGAATGCATTGTGTGGTTTTCACCAGAAAAGTTTCTAAGTGTCCAATTTTGAAACATACAAATATTCCTTTAAAATCAGCCGAACTACGAATTCTGACTTACTCACCTGTTATCAGGAGAGAACCCAGGGCTGAATCTTTTAGCCCAGCACTGACCCTGAAAAGTAATTCTAAGCGTACTTACCAGTAACTTGTATTTCCTTTCCTAGGAATCCATTGTGTGGTTTTCACCAGAAAAGTTTCTAAGTGTCCAATTTTGAAACATACAAATATTCCTCTAAAATCATCCGAACTACGAATTCCGATTTACTCACCTGTTATCAGGAGAGATCCCAGGGCTTTATATTTTAGCCCAGCACTGACCCTGAAAAGTAATTCTAAGCATACTTACCAGTAACTTGAATTTCCTTCCATTGGAATCCAGTGTGTGGTTTTCACCAGAAAAGTTTCTAAGTGTCCATTTTTGAAATGTACAAATATTCCTTTAAAATCAGCCGAACTACGAATTCCGATTTACTGACCTGTTATCAGGAGAGAACCCAGTGCTGCATCTTTTAGCCCAGCACTGACCCTGAAAAGTAATTCTAAGCGTACTTACCAGTAACTTGTATTTCCTTCCATAGGAATGCATTGTGTGGTTTTCACCAGAAAAGTTTCTAAGTGTCCAATTTTGAAACATACAAATATTCCTTTAAAATCAGCCGAACTACGAATCTGACTTACTCACCTGTTATCAGGAGAGAACCCAGGGCTGAATCTTTTAGCCCAGCACTGACCCTGAAAAGTAATTCTAAGCGTACTTACCAGTAACCTGTATTTTCTTCCAAAGGAATCCATTGTGTGGTTTTCACCAGAAAAGTTTCCGAGTGTCCATTTTTGAAACATTCAAATATTCCTCTAACATCAGCCGAACTACGAATTCCGATTTACTCACCTGTTATCAGGAGAGAACCCAGGGCTGCATCTTTTAGCTCAACACTGACCCTGAAAAGTAATTCTAAGCGTACTTACCAGTAACTTGTATTTCCTTCCATAGGAATGCATTGGGTGGTTTTGAGCAGAAAAGTTTCTAAGTGTCTATTTTCACAAACTAAAAATATTCCTAAAAAATCGTCTGTATGACTTAAACACATTCTTTCAACTGTTTACAGGAGATTGGCCAGTGCTGGATCCAGGATCCACCACTGAGTCTGAAAGAGTAACGATAACACTACTTACCTGCTAAGTGAATTTTCTGCCATAGGATAACATTGGTGATTCTATGTGAAAAGTTTCCGAAGTGTCAACTTTTAAAATACAATAATAATCCTTAAAAATCACTACTGTAACCAAAACGCTTTTACTCAACTGTTTACAGGAGATGTCCAAGGACTGAATCTAGGATCCAGTCCTGTGGTTAGAAAAATAATCCATAAAGTAACTAATTGCATTTGACTAGAAATTCACATTGAGCTCAATGTTGCTTTGTGTTTGAAATTGTGTTGCCCATTGCAACAACTGTAACTACTGTACTTAAAAGTCTATTGCCTATTTGCAAAGTATTTAAACTAAAGTAATTCATTCTGAGAAAGTATATATTGTATTGTAATGTATAATGTAATTAAAAAAATAAAATATCTAAAAATAAACAGTTTAAAAATGTAGTAAATCAGTATAAAAAAATCAGTATAACAATTAATACTTTAAAAATTGTCATTTACAAAACCTTTGAAATTCACTGGAAAAACCATAGGTTTCAGGCCTGATATAGTTAGGAATTAGCATTTAAAAAACCTTTGAAATTCACTGAAAAAACCATAGGTTTCAGGCCTGGTATAGTTAGGAATTAGCATTTAAAAAACCTTTGAAATTGACTGGAAAAACCATACGTTTCAGGCCTGATATAGTTAGGAATTAGCATTTAAAAAACCTTAGAAATCCACTGAAAAAACAATAGGTTTTAGGGGTGTTATAGTTAGCTGGACATTTCACTCGAACAAAACCATTGAAATTCCTCCGATATAGTTAGTTGTACTAACTATATCTCGCTCGCCCGCAATCCACTGCTGATGATGTCACATATTACATCATTCATGACATGGTCAGAGACATCACTGATGACATCTCAAATAACATCACTGATGACATCATCCACGTGACAATCAGATATACCTCATCATACACTAGTATAACCTTTCATCACTCACTGTAAAATACAGAGTGCCAGATTTAAAACCATTGACACACCAATACAAGTTTCTAAACAACCACTCAGTGATTCCTAGATCTATACACACATCTAATCACTTACCTATAGATTCACTCATACATGCTGTCAATGATCAATAGAACACTATCAAATATACTTATCCACCTATATCGACATTACACACCAGCACACATCCTAATCACTTATGAAGTCATCCTACTCACTTATGCAAACAATGGATCATACTTACTTTTACTTAGCTATACACTTATAAAAACACCACTTCATCTATTCATATAGATAATAGCTCATACTAAGTGTGTTATAAAATCATTATTACAACTATACAGTTATCCATACAGTCACTCATACAATCACTGAGTCTTATGTTTACGTATTTATATACAACAACTGACACACACACTGGCTTTTATTTGTCTAGTTTGTTGGACATGTACCATTGAGACATATATTTGCTCATCGCCACACCCATAAAGATATTCACTCACCCAAACAACTGTTATAGCATGTAATTTTAACTTCATATACCTACTGAATCAACTATTCACACATCTTTGGGCAGTCACACACCCCCCACCGAACCACACACACATTCACTCTCCCATACAAATACTCAGTTAACTAATCAATAAATAATATAGACGTTCACGTAGCTAGTAACCAACTAGTGTATGTTAGGAGGTAACTGACGTGTGAAACGCTGCCTAGAGTGAGAGCATTAAGACGTGGTTGTTGCTGCTACTGCACTTTGCACCTGAATTACGTGTCTTTTAAAAAACTGTATTTTGCTGATAACTTTTATAACTTTTATTAAAATTGGTGAACAAATTTTAAACTGTCAGAAATCTGCCCTGTGTTCGCCGGTTTTACCTCGCGGTGACCGCATGATAGAGCGGACCCGCTCTGCGGAGGTTACCGGTCTAGTTGTTTTGGCTCCACACTCTTAAAAACGACACGATGGCGTGGCCGCGCAGTATGTTAGGAGGTAACTGACGTGTGAAACGCTGCCTAGAGCGAGAGCGTTAAGACGTGGTTGTTGCTGCTACTGCACTTTGCACCTGAATTACGTGTCTTTTAAAAAAACTGTATTTTGCTGATAACTTTTATAACTTTTATTAAAATTGGTGAACAAATTTTAAACTGTCAGAAATCTGCCCTGTGCTCGCCGGTTTTACCTCGCAGTGACCGCATGATAGAGCGGACCCGCTCTGCGGAGGTTACCGGTCTAGTTGTTTTGGCTCCACACTCTTAAAAATGACACGATGGCGTGGTCGCGCAGTATGTTAGGAGGTAACTGACGTGTGAAACGCTGCCTAGAGAGAGAGCGTTAAGACGTGGTTGTTGCTGCTACTGCACTTTGCACCTGAATTACGTGTCTTTTAAAAAACTGTATTTTGCTGATAACTTTTATAACTTTTATTAAAATTGGTGAACAAATTTTAAACTGTCAGAAATCTGCCCTGTGCTCGCCGGTTTTACCTCGCAGTGACTGCATGATAGAGCGGACCCGCTCTGCGGAGGTTACCGGTCTAGTTGTTTTGGCTCCACACTCTTAAAAACGACACGATGGTGTGGCCGCACAGCGGACACTCGCAGCGGGTGCGCCGAAGGCACGCACAATGCAAGCCCGTCTGCGCCCGTCCGCGCTCCGGCCACGCTCAGCGCCAGCCATGCTGCCCCGATTGAAATGAGTGCGGGGGGTAATGCGAGGTTTGTGTATACAAGAAACCAGCTGATGGAATTGGAGGCAGATGGAGGTAGGAGAGGTAGCATTAAACTAGAGGGGACGGCAGGGCTGAAGTATGATTTTATAAGGGAAGATGGCTTGAGGTGCGGTCTGCTTAATGTCAGGTCGCTACCTAGGCACCATCTGGAGATCCAACTACTGGTGGAATGGAATGATCTGGATGTATTGTTCATGACAGAAACATGGACACATGCCGATTCTGACATGGAGCTGGGCATGGCCTGTCCATCTGGGTATAAAGCCCTTCATAAACCACGCGTGGGTGGCCGGGGAGGGGGGGTCGGAATCATTTTTAAGGAAAGTTGGGACCTTTTACCTCTTGATATTGAGGAACTGGAAGGGATAGAACTCTTGGGCTTCTCAATTAAAGAACCCAAGGGACAGCTATTGACTGGCCTGGTTGGCTATAGGCCACCTGGAGCAGCTGGTCTTGCCTTCCAACGAGGACTTATTGAAGCCCTGAATAATCTGGCCTTGTGTCACTCGAGACTGCTCGTTGTAGGGGATTTTAATCTATGGCCAAATGGGACACTAGATCCAGCCTTTTATAACATTGTTCAATCCTGTGAACTCATTAACCTACAACAGTGGGTGAAGGGACCCACCCACAGGGGGGGACATATGTTAGACTTGGTGTTCGTTAATGAACAGTTAATGGGACCTATTGAGGTCCTACCAGTATGTTGGTCAGACCACTATCTGATTATCTTCCAGCTTTACAATCTTGGATTGAATAAATTACATCAGAAGACTGATCGAACGTTTCAAAGTAGGGATTGGATAGGCCTTCTAAAGAGAGCACGGACCCTCCCGGTTTTTGCACCCATTGAGATATATGATACTGGTAAGACAGTGGAGGAGAATTATACAAACTATTGTAATAATATAAATACACAGCTAGATCGAGTGGCCCCATTAAAGAACCACAAAAAATTTGGGAGACCGTCAGCTCCTTGGTTTACAGACAACCTCAGAATTCTGAAACTTGGCTGTAAGCAAGCAGAAAGGAAATGGTGCAGAGCATATGCTGAGAGGGATAAGACCCTCTGGAAGATAGCCTTAGTGGGATATAGGAAAGAAATTGTGTTAGCAAAGACAAAGTTTTTTGCGAACTGTATCCTGAAGGCACAACATAGCACTAAGGAAGTCTTCAGGATTGTAGACACTCTGATCAAGCCTGAGTGCGTTAAGAGTGAGATTGTGCCTAGTCAGACATGGTGCGATGGGCTGGCATCCTTCTTTTCTGAGAAAATAAGTAATATTATCAATGACCTTGTTCCACGACACATGCCCAAGAAACTGTACCCATTGAACCAAGTTGAGAGGGGGACATTATACCCTCTGGACCACTTTAACCCACTCTCCCTGGAGGACTTTGAAAAAATGGCCATGGGTATTTCCTCGGGATCGCCGCTGGACCCATTACCACATAAAATCTGGAAGGGATTGTCTTCGGAGCTATTTCCAACATTATGGCAAATTTGCAATCAATCCCTGATGGAGGGCATAGTGCCAGCATGCTGGAAGCAGGCATCAGTGACGCCGCTGTTAAAGAAGGCGACACTAGACCCAGCATGCATGAAGAATTATAGGCCAATCTCATTATTACCCTTCCCAATAAAAATTTTGGAACGAGTGGTTAGTAAGACACTCTCCCAGTTTTTAGACAGCAACAACGTTTTGGACAGGGCACAGTTTGGATTCCGTCCGGGCCATGGTACGGAGTCGGCCCTGGTGACCGTTATGGATGACCTGCGAATGCGAGCAGACAAGGGACAGTCGGCCGTCCTGGTCCTTCTCGACCTGTCTGCCGCATTCGATACGGTGAACCATGGGATCCTTTTGTCCAGACTGGAAGAGGTGGGAGCAACAGGCACTGCCCTTAAGTGGTTTCACTCTTATCTATCTAACAGACAACAGGCAATTGCCCTTCCTCCCTTCCGCTCAAACTTCTCTAACATACCGCAAGGTGTTCCACAGGGATCGGCGATAAGTCCCATCCTTTTTAATATATATATGAGCCCCCTACCTACAATTATAAGATCTCATAACATCAATTTAGTCAACTACGCTGATGATACTCAGCTTATCCTGTCTTTGGAAGGCGAGCATTCAGTCCCCGTAATGGACTTCCACGCCTGCCTGCAGGATATAGCGACTTGGCTTAGGGAGAACTCTCTCCAATTTAACTGTGAAAAGACTGAGATCTTATATTGTGCAACAGGAAGAATCCCCTTGTTGCTTCCATCTAATTTCTGGCCAACCACGGCTGGCGCACCATTGACGCCCAGTACTGCTGTGCGTAACCTGGGTGTTATGTTCGATAATAAACTGATGCTAGAGAAACACGTCAATAAGACAGCTGGGAGCTGCTTTAGCCTGATAAGGGCCCTTCGGAAAATCTTCCCGATGTTTTCATCAGAGGCAAGGACACTGATAGTCCGAAGCACCATTCTCGGTAGATTAGACTACTGTAATGCCCTGCTTCTGAACTCTCCACAGTATCTGATTGAGAGATTACAGAGAATACAGAATATGGCTGCAAAGATAACACTGGGACGTCCACGATGCTCCTCTACTTCGCAGGCACTCTCGGATTTACATTGGTTGCCAGTCCTCCAGAGAATCCAATTTAAAGCCCTTTGCCTATTGTTTAAAGCCCTACATGGACAAGGGCCAAAATCTCTGCAGGAAAGACTCAGCTGGTATGCTCCTCCTCGGCTGCTTCGCTCTTCCTTATCAAATTTGGTGAGGGTGCAGAGAATCAGGAAAGTTAGATCAGGAGGCCGGGCCTTTTGCATAGCAGCCCCCGACTCTGGAATACAGTCCCATTGGATATCAGACAGATAGACAATCTGATGCAGTTCAGAAAAAGGATCAAAACCTGGCTATTTCCTCGGGCCTTCCACCAAGCCTCCTGCTAATTCCGTCTGGCAGGGGCTCTTTTTCACCCAGTATACACTCTAACATAGCGCCAGGTTACCCGTAGGGTGTCAGTAGCGCTGTATAAGCAACTATAATAATAATAATAATAGTGCAGCAGTTTACACAACAACTGACAAAGTGGTTGTACAGATATTCACACAGTTTAGTCACTATCCAATATATTTAGTGAGACACTACAAATTAGTCAAGTAAACAGTCAATCTCACTGCTACTAAATCCTCCATCCAGATATTTATATTTATATATCCACTCATTCTTCAATGCAAATTGCTATATATATAATACATATTTAAATAACAAACCAAACCACATTCACTGGATGATGTCATTTGAGATGTCATCAGTGATGTCACTGACCATGTCATGAATGATGTAATATGTGACATCATCAGCAGTGGATTGCGGGCGCGCGAGATGTAGTTAGTACAACTAACTATATCGGAGGAATTTCAATGGTTTTGTTCGAGTGAAATACCCAGCTAACTATAACACTCCTAAAACCTATTGTTTTTTCAGTGAATTTCTAAGGTTTTTTAAATGCAAATTCCTAACTATATCAGGCCTGAAACCTATGTTTTTTTCAGTGAATTTCAAAGGTTTTTTAAATGCTAATTCCTAACTATATCAGGCCTGAAACCTATGTTTTTTTCAGTGAATTTATATATATATTATCTACTGGCGGTCGCCAGTAGATAGTTATAGTTAGGACCGTGTTTCCATAGGAAATTTGCAACATTCTATTTGGAATAACTTTGGCGCCGGTTGACGAATCCTCGCGAAATTTTCAAAATAGGTGGGGCACTCCGCTCCGCTCATACCCTAAAAGTCTCGGGGGGATTCGTCAAGCAGGGGCTGAGAAAAAAGGGGGGTCCCAAAACACGTTTTTCCCATGCATTTTTCCATAGGGACCTTTAGTCCAAGGTGCAGCCCAAACGGCTGAACAGAATTATTTGAAATTTGGCAAAGAGAAAGTCCTCAGGTCAGGGATGTGCCTTTTGCATATCTGGAGTCAATCTGTTCAGTAGTTCCTGAGAAAATTGCAGTTAAAAGTACATACATATCTATAGCCGCGCACCGTACGCGTACCGTACGCGCACCGTACGCATACCGTACGCGCACGCTGCCGTGCGCAAGCGTAATTCTGATTGGTGGTTACATGACAGTAAACATTCCAGTCGGTCGAAATCAGGAAGTGTCGGCCGCCATTTTGTGTGTCTCGCACTGAAAAACAAAGGTGAAGAACGTGAAAAGGGGACAAGGTAGAGAGTTGCAGACCCCCTAGCCTTTGTCAGGGGGTCCAAGAAGGACCCAGAAGTGTGAAAAATACATTTTTCTTTTTTTTTTTAAACGCGGGGTACGCGTACTGTGCGCGTACGGTACGCGTACGGCGGTAAAAAATAAATAAAAAAAAATAGAATTAAAAATCAAAATTAAATGTTTAGATGTTAGGTGGCTCTAAAAAGAGCCGTTGTGTTTATGAAGTGTTTTTTTGGTACCTACAAGTAAGTACCGATGCAGAGTCTAAAGTTCAAGAGATAGACTCTGTTCCCTTCATCATTGAAATGTACACCGTAAGTTGTTGTGGTATATCGAACCCATACTATAGTCTCTGAGGAAAGCAGAAACAGACTTATTGACGTGCTTTCTTGCTTTGTCAATCTGCGGACAAAATTGGTTGGACCAGTTCCACTTTTGCCTTTGGCATATATTAGAATATACAAAGGCAGTTTGTGGAAAAAGTGACATCAATTTGCACAAAGGTGTCCTTAATAAGCATTTCCAGACCTACCCCAGTTAAAGTCCCTAGGTCATTTCCACCATAGTGCACAATAATAAGGTTAGGCTGTGGGAGATGTAGAAAGGTTTTCACCAAAGGCATTAATTGGTGCCACTTTAACCCTCTCTGACCAATCCATTTAATGTCTACATTTGGCAAAGCACGGTCTTTCACAATACCTCTTTTTTCTGCAAACGTTTCACTCCAGAAGACATAGCTATGACCTACAATCCACACTGTGAACATCTTTCAAGGAGATCTGGATTAGGCCTGGGCAAAGCACTACGCTACGCTCGCGTAGTTTGCGAAGTTCGCGCTACTTCGCACTACGCGAACTGCACGTAGCACAGTGCGAACACGCGTAGCGTAGTGTTGCGTAGTGCTGCGGTCATTTTTTGCTTGCTCGCGGTCCTCAACGTCAAGTTGGCGACCGCGAGCAAGCAAAATGACATCCTGGCGAGACTTTTTCCTTGTTCGCGATCGCGAGCATGGAAAATAAACCTCCCGGCGAGATTCACAACGCGAGAAGGTCAGGTTTCTCATTGCGAGGGGTCGCGTATGCTCGCGACCGCTCGCGATGAGAAACTACCAGTTCGCGTTGAGAAAGCTGCAGCTCGAGGAAAAATCTACTCGAGCAGCAGAAAACTACAGCTCGCACTGTGCAAGATGCCATTTTCAATGATTGCACAGTGCCGGTTGCTTGTCCGCACTGTGCAATCATTGAAAACAACATCTTGCACAGTGCGAACATGTTACTTCGCAGTTCGCGAAGTGCTACGCGTAGCTCGCGTAGTGCGAACTTCACTTTGCGTAGCTTCGCGAAGTGCTACTTCGCGAACTACGCCCACCCTTAATCTGGATGCACTCAGAAGGTGTCTTTCAGTAGAATGGCAATATGAAAAGTAAGATAGTTGTAAAATGGAGGCTAACATACTTTTTTTTTTTTAAAGAACTGATTGGCTGATTCAAACCATTTTACAGTTAAAACTAGGCTGTATGTTTAGATTTTTACAAGCATGTTTTGTATTGGTTCAGAAAAATGTGTACCCACAGAACATTACTTTGGATTTGCTGTTAGGTTTGAAAAGTCAAGCACTCTTGCTCTAAGGATTAGAAACATTGTGTGTTGAACTTATGACCTCTCTGCTCACACCAGTGTTCCATGACCTGTTGCTATGGTAGCAGGCAGCAGTCATGTTGGGGGAAGGGATCATTTGGAAAGGGTTGAAATTTCCAACCAATAGAAATGAGTGTTTCAATTTGAAAAAAATGTGGGAAGCACTGTGATTTGGAGTTAACATGTATATGTGTGAAAAAAGAGAGGGAAACATTGCCATTAACTGGTTCTGGTGAGAGGAGAGAGGTGTACAGCTCAGAGATTGTTGCTGTGATAATCTGCTGTTTGAGTGCCACATTTCTTTCTCAACTAACTACTTTTAAAGGTGAGTTATGAATTTGAGAGGGGATGTATGTGGTGCATTTTGATATAAATAATAGAAATGTGATTCTTCTTTTAAAGTTGTGTTTCACATTTTGTGTTTTGGGAGATATTTAACTGTCTTGAACTTGTAAGATATTATTGATTATGTCTTCACCATAAGTTAAGGTGTACTGGTATCACCCAGGAATACTGTTTTCTGCCTAGAATCACACCATGAGTCTGTGTGCACACAGGAATTGTTATCAGAGATTTAATTCATGTTGCTCTGGCTCTGTTAGCCTTGCACTTGCAGGAAAGGGGCAGCTTGTTTTCTTGAACTGTGATGGTTAGCATTCAGCAGAAATCACTTTCTCACAAATGAGAGGCAAATGCTAACACATTTGAAATTAACATGGTACATTTTCCTTCCACTTTTAAAGTTGTGTTTTACATTTTATGTTAAGGAATATATTTAAGTGCCTTGAACTTGTAAGATATTATGGAGTATGTCTTCTCCATAAGTTAAGGTGTACTGGTATCACCCAGGAATACTGTTTTCTGCCTAGAATCACACCATGAGGCTGTGTGCACAAAGTAATTGTTCTCAGAGATTTAATTTGTGTTGGTCTGGTTCTGTAAGAATGGCATTCGTAGGAAAGGGGCAGCTTGTTTTTTAGAACTGTGCTGGTTTGTATTCAGCATAAAACAGTATCTCACAAATGGGAGGCAAATGCTAACACATTTGAAATTGATATGGTAGATTTTACTTTTAATCATGCAATGGGTATGGTTGTTCCTACATGTACAAAACTCCAATTAACCCTTACCACACATGTACTTTTATATACATCACTCCAATGTTTATGCTGTTGTGGAAGCATCCATGCACATGTCTATTGTAACTGAAAATACACAGTCTGCAGAAGCAGACTCTTAGCACACACCCAGCTGCTTATCCTGTACTATCATGCTTAGTATTCACAACTGTGTGGTGTTTCAGATAGTAGTGAGTAACGCTAATACATTCAACATCACCAAGGCTCATTTCCTTTGCTGGAGTGTAGTCAGTCACCCAGGTTACACATGTTCATGGTCTCAAAAAGCTGTTTGGGCATGTGCTCTTTTCTGCTTTTGAAAACTATAATGAAAATGTGTTAGACTGTTAGAGTAATTATCACTTGCTCTACCACAGTAGTAAGTGTGCTGTCAAATTGCAAATCAAATTTCGTTTTCTGCCTAGAATCACACCATGAGCCTGTGCGCACACAGGAATTGTTGTCAGAGATTCAATTCGTGTTACTCTGGTTCTTTTAGAATTGCATTCGTAGGAAAGGGGAAGCTTGTTTTCATGAACTGTGTTGGTTAGCATTCAGCCCAAATTAATATGTCACAAATGAGAGGGCAATGCTAACACATTTGAAATCAACATGGTAGATTTTACTTCCACTCGTGCAATGGGTCATGTAGTTCCTACATGTTCAAAACTCCTATTAACCCTTACCACACATGTAGTCTTACATACATGTCTCCAGTGTTTATGCTTTTGTGCAAGCGTCTATGCAGATCTCTCTTGCACCTGACAGTAGACAGTCTCCAGAAGCACACTCTTAGCAGAGAGCAAGCTGTTTCTCCTGTACAGTCATGTTTACTATTCAGCACTGTGTGGTGTTTCAGATAGCAGTGAGTAACGCTAATACATTCAAAATCACCAAGGCTCATTTCCTTTGCTGTAGTGTAGTACGTCATCCAGGTTACACATGTTCATGGTCTCAAAAAGCTGTTTGGACATGTGCTCTTTTCTGTTTCTGAAAACTATAATGAAAATGTGTCAGACTGTTAGAGTAATTATCACTTGCTCTACCACAGTAGTAAGTGTGCTTTCAAATTGCAAATCAAATTTCGTTTTCTGCCTAGAATCACACCATGAGTCTGTGCGCACACAGGAATTGTTGTCAGAGATTTAATTCGTGTTACTCTGGTTCTTTTAGAATTGCATTCGTAGGAAAGGGGAAGCTTTAATTCGTGTTGGTTTTATTGTGTTTTTCACTCGTAGGAAAGGAGTAGATAGTATTATAAGATTTGAAAAGCTCAAAAAAATATAGAAATATATTTAAATTATATAAAGGTATTTTTTTTTAGTTTCTTTTAGGTATTGCTGAACAACAGTGAAATAAATTAAAGATGCCTATAAAATCAAGAAAGAGAAAAGAACAGAAACAACATTTATATTTGAAGACAACTGGAGGACCCAAATTAGTTGAAGATCCTCATGTTGGAAAAAAGAAAAAGTCTTCTGGTAAGCAGACTAAGGATTTCTTAAAAAATATCTTCAAAAAAAGAAAAAATTTGAAAAATGTCCCCACTGCAAATAGTGTTTCAAGTAGAAAACAACAGGACAAAAGTGAGAAATTACTAAATGCTAATGTACAATCAGAAGCAATAAAGATTGACTTAAAAAGAAAAACAGCATTTAAAGACATTCGTAGAAAAATGTTTCAGAGAAGAGTGATGTCCAATTTGCTAAAGGATGTGAAAAAATATAAGAAGAAAGCGACATTTTATAAGAGAAAGAAAGATATTGAATCAATTGTAGCTAAGGCTTTAGATTTAAAAAGAAAACTATTCATTTTAATTTTGAACAGGATCCGTACATTAGATAAAATGGTCAATGTAATGAAGTCACAAAGCAAAACGAAAAGAGTAGTGAAAAGAAATACCTTTTATAAAGTGTTTTTAGGAGAATGGATGCATAGTTCAAGTACTGAACCATTTTTTAATGAAGAGAGTTATCTTCAAAGTAATAGTTTGCTGCATGCAGTTGACACCAGAGGTCGTGCTTATGAAGTGAAAGATGGTTGTGTAATGGAAAAGGAGAAAATGGCTCCAAGAAATGAGGAAGAAGTGATAGCTGATGAGGTTATGGGGAGACGTCCTAAAGCCCCAGTGTACACTTGGAATTGTAGTAGTATTTGTACTGTACGACAAGAATCTATTGATAAATTACATGAGTTTCTAAGAGAATATAGTAAAAAAAGTGTTAAACAGAAGATTAAGGTGCTTCAAAGACTAGATCCATGTAGAGTGAGAGAGAATACTGGTTTGCAAGGACATTCTCTGGCTTGTCTTTCTAGGAAAGTTTGCCAAAGTGTTTTTCACCATTTTAGGATGCTGGCAGTTCATCATACTGAAATGAGAAAGTTTGTGAGAAGATTGTACTTTGCTAAAAGTCCAGCACAAAAGTTAAATGAGTTGAATAGGGCTCTGTTCCGTGGATCTGTATCAGATGTACAGAAGGTTACTGATGAAATTCAGTTTTGTTACTTTGGTCCGGAACAAGAAAGTGCAGGTAATGACACAGTTATTGAAGAAAATGTGGAAGAGAATGTAGAACCCACTGTTAGTAAAAATTTTGAAGATCAAATGACAAAATTTACTATCATCTCTAATGAAAGACCAAATATTACTTGTATTTGTTGCCGGAGATGCCATTACAAAATTCAAACAAGAAATGTTGATCTGTTTAAAAAAAGTGAAAATGAAGATAATTATAAGTGGAAGGATTTTGCAACATATATATTTCTGGAAAATAGTTTTGATTTGGGTGAAGATCAGCGTATTTGTAAATACTGTTATAAAAAGTTAGAAGAAAATAGAATGCCAGCCAGAGCTGTACATAATAATTTAGAATTGGTTGATATTCCTGTAGAACTTTCTGATTTAAATACGTATGAGTCTATACTCATTCAATGTGTCCATCCGTTTCAGACCATAGTGCGTATGGAGCCAAAAACAGGTAAATTACCTCCTTCGGATTTACAAAGAGGTTTAAAAGGAAGAGTTGTCTATTTGCCATTGGATTTGAGAAAAAATATGGAAACGATTGATGCAGATAGATTGGAAATGGAACCATTAGTTATTCTGGTTAATGGAGTACCAACAAAGAATAAGAAAATTTGGCAGGAGCTGGTAGATGTACGAAAAGTACAAAGAGCAAAGTTATATTTGAAAAGAAATAATAAATGGTATGAAACAATTTATATGGATGAAGATGAAGAAGTTTTACAACCAGACTTAGGAATACCAGCTGGGCAAATTGAAAAAGTGGATAAGTCAAAAGAAGAAGAAATTTATGAACATTTCAGCATACATCCTCTTCATTCAAAAGAAGTTATGGCAAACACTATTGATCTGTTTCAGATGAAAAAAGCACAAGGAGCTCCCGTGAGTGCATGGGAGGAGAGCTTGGAAGCTCGTTGTTTTCCACAGCTGTTTCCTACAGGAAAAGGTGGACGATATGATGAACGTCCAGTACAGATTCCTGCTTCTGAGTATCGGACTACAAGATTATATGCAGAAGATCCAAGATTTCGTCAAAGTATTCCTTATTTGTTCCATCTTTTATTTGAAAGTGACTTGTCTGCACTATCTTATGCAGTAAACCACATTTTAAAAAGTGGAGTACATCTACATAATGTGTCGGCAAAGGATTTTATGAACAAAGTGCAACAGCGAGATGATCATTTGGAATCACAATTGATGAATCTGATGGCTTGTCAGCGTGGAACTAATGAATATTGGTACCGACGCCATGGAGAATTGAAATGTATGTTACGGAATTTAGGAACTCCTACATGGTTTCTCACCCTAAGCTGTACTGAGTACGCTTGGGATGATCTTCTGGATTTTTTTCGAGAGGCAAATTCAAATATTGAAACCATCCAATACAAGACAGCAGGAGAATTGTGCTCATTGGATCCGGTTAATGTTTGCAGATATTTCAATCATAGATTTGAGGCTATGATGTCCTTCATCTGCAATAAAAAAATCCACCTCTTGGAGAAGTTGTGGATTTCTTTTGGAGAAAAGAGTACCAAGCAAGAGGTGCTCCTCATATTCATATGCTGTTGTGGATCAAGGATGCCCCAAAATTTGGAACAGATTCTGATGATGCAGTTTTATCTTTCATCGAAGGATATGCAACATGTGCTATACCTAAAAGTACAGAAGAGAAAAAACTTAAAAGAGCAAGTTTTACGTTTCCAAAGTCATCGGTGTGGAAAATACTGTCGACGAAAGTACAAGAGTAAAGCAAAATTCTACACAAAATGTCGATTTGGATTTCCACGACCTGTTCTTTCAAAAGGAAGAGTCTACAGTTTTATGTCAGCTGTGCGACATACTATTACAAGAAAATCTCCCAAAAATACGTACAACCTAAGAAGAAAAGAAGAGTCAAAATATATAAATGACTACAACCCAGTCATTTTATCCATGTGGAATGCTAACATGAATATACAGTATGTTGCTGACAATTCTATTGCTGTTGCTCGGTATGTCACATCTTACATCACTAAATCTGAGAAAACGGAATTGAAGGAAATGTGGGAAGAGATTTCTCACGAGAAGACTGTCAGTAAGAAGCTATACAGTTTCAGTTTAAAGATGTTATCGCATCGAGAAATTGGATCCTACAAATGCTCAGATAGGTTATCATCTGCAAGTCTGTACTCCAAATCCAAAAGAATAATTTGGGTAAGTTTAGGCCTTGCAGGAATGCGAAATCGGGTACTGAAATCTGTTGGAGAAATTGAAAATTTGGCAGAGAACGACCCGGAAAGTACAGATATTTTGAAATCAAACATGTTGGACACAGATTACCCAAAAAGAAGTCGTCATCTTAAGAACATGTGTCTCTATGAAGTGCTGCAGAACTACATTTTTACACGGAAAGCCACAGAAGACATCAACAATGGAAAATATAAAGTCATTGGTGAGGAAGGATGTTTGGTGAAGCAAACAAAAGGAAGTTTGATTAATCACAGGAAGTTGAGTTGCGACACTCCTGACAAAAATGAATTTTACTACTTAGCACTTTTACAGCTGTTTAAACCATGGCGTTCAGAGGATGAATTACTTGGAGATTTTCACAGCTATGAAGATTCCTTTAATGCATGTAAAGATACGATTGAATGCAGTACTTTCACAAGTTATGTACAAATGTTAAATGAAGAAATTGAACAGGAAGCTACAATTGCAGCTGAAGTAGCTAGAGACAGTTCTCAAGACAGCCAAAGTTCTGGAACGCTCAGTCAAGATCCCCTAGGACAACCAATCGTAGAAAATGAAACTGCAATAGCAATGACTGAAGTGGAAACAGCTATGAATCAAGCTCAGGAAGATTTAATAGACTTACCAAATTTGGAACAGTAACTGAATGAAGAACAACAACAAATTTATGAAGAAGTCACAAAAAAATTGATCATGGATTACTACATGAAAAGAAAGAGTGCTCATGCACATCATTTGAACCAATCAGGATGTATGTGAGTGGACAAGCTGGAACTGGAAAAAGTTTCTTAATTAAAGTCATCAGAAGCTACCTACAGCAAAAAACAGATTCAACTTTGTCTTGTGTTGTTACTGCTCCAACTGGGTTAGCAGCATATAACATAAAAGGAATTACCTTACATCGCTTGCTAATGTTACCAGTGGAGCATGAGAACAAAATAGAATATCTCAAGCTAACAGGAGAAGCATGCTTCGAAGTTTCAAGAGTGTTGAAGAAGATGCAAGTTCTCATTATTGATGAGGTAAGCATGGTATCAAACTTAATGCTTGCCTTTGTACATTTAAGAATGCAGCACATTCTAAAGAGAGACTATGACGTGTTATTTGGTGGAAAACATGTTATAGTTTTTGGGGATCTTCTGCAGCTCACTCCAGTTAAAGGACAACCAGTGTTTAATACTGTGACACATGAAGACACAAAGAAGTCATTAGGAAGTATTGGTAATGTGAATATTTGGTCATTCTTTGAGTACAAAGAACTCACTACCAATATGAGGCAAGCAAATGATGAAGATTATGCAAGTATTCTGAAAGATATCAGAATTGGACTACTCACAGAAGTTGGCAGAAAAGCATTACAGAGTCGGTTGCTACATAATTTATTTGCAAGTGAAGAAATAGTTGCAGAGAAAATATACCAGAACATTGCAGAAAAAAATACTGTAATCTGCTTAATGCCAACACTACGTGAATGCTCGATATTCAATGAGGAACTTTGAAATTGGAAAACGAAGAGATTAAGAAAATGGAAGCAGTGGACAAAATTTAGCATGAAGGAATTACTATTACATTAACAGGCAAATTGAAAAATAAATTGGATTCTCTAGAGAAGAACATTTCGAAAACAGCTGGATTAGAAAAAAATCTTTATGTTTGTATGAACTGTCGAGTATTTTTAAGAAGAAATTTGGATGTAGAAAAAGGTTTAGTGAATGGAGCTATGGGTAAAGTTGTGGGTTTTGTGAAATACCAGAAAAAAGATGGGATTGAATTTTTAAAAATAAAATTTGATCAGATTGAAGCGGTTAAAGAAATTAGTCGTTGTTCAGTTCGTTTTTTGCTTGTAAAAGACTTATATGTACGTAGGAAGCAGTTTCCGTTTTCTCTAGCATATGCTGTAACTATTCACAGATCTCAAGGATTAACTGTAGATAGTGCTTTTGTAAACATTGGTTCTACTGTGTTCAAAGAAGGTATGTCATATGTTGCTTTGTCACAAGTGAAAACATTATCTGGTTTATTCATGATAGACTTTGATGACTCAAAAGTTAGTGCTGATGCAAATTGTGTAAAGGAGTATAATAGATTAAGAAGAACCTATGCTCCTCATTTAGGTCAGTATCCTGTGTTTGAAAAACATGTTGTTTCTCGGAAAAGGAGAATTGAGAATATCTGTAATGATGATGTACAGAAGAGAAAACAAAAGGAGAGTGATGTGATTGCAAGCAAAAAGAAAAAGGACAGTGTTCAAGAGGTTGTTGGTTGTCATTTTGAAAATAGCTCTGGTGTCAACTGCTACGCTAATGTAGTGCTGAATGTTATATTTTATCTTGAAAGTTTGCAAGAGCAGATAATAGTAAATCATGAAAAAAGATTTTGTTCTCTAATGAGATTTCTTTTTGAGAAGCTGAGTATTGATAAAACTAAAATAGAAAGTGCTTCTGATGTTAGAAAACTTTTAGATGTATGTTCAGGATGTACACAGTTTACTCAAAATGTCCAGCAAGATGCACAGGAATTCTTGATGTATATCCTTATGGTACTGGAAGAAGAAGGGGTAGAAACAGAAAATATGTTTGGTCTCTCTTATAAATGGGAACATAGTTGTGAAAACTGTTTCAACACATGCAGCTCTAATGTTGATTCAGAAAGGTTTATATATTTAACATTACCAGAGACTAAATCAGTGACTTTTAGTAAATTAGTTAAAGATGCCAATCACAACATGGAATGTTGTAAATGTAAATCAGACATGTTTTCAACGTTATTTTTAAAGAAATATGGACAGTATGTAATTTTAATGATGCAACGTTGTAGAGCTGATGGTTCAAAATTGGACACTTTAATAAAGAAGTTTACAGGACATCAATTATCAATATCTGGAAAAACTTTTGTTGCAGTTGCAATAATTTTCCATGATGGACCTTCTATAACTTCTGGTCATTACACAGTTTATCTTAAATGTGAAAAAGGCTGGAAACTGTAATGATTCTCAATTGATTTTCAAGCAACGTTTGCCTGCAGATTTACCAGATTCCTATTTAATTTTTCTGAAACCAAAATTTTAGATACAAATTGCAACATCTGAACAAATCATTTTTGCGATTTTATTGGATTATCATTGGATATTTCATCAAAAAAGAATTTAAAAATTACCATTTGGCCTCATGGAAAGGTAAAAATTTCTCTTGTGGACTTCTTTGACAGATATTATTTTGGTGTATGTGCTTAAGCAACAAGATTTACAGACAATATTTATTGCAAATAGTTATTGTTTTTAGATGATGTTTTTATTAAATATGTTACATTTCTATAAAGGTATGTTTTACTGAGAAGAGATTCAGGGCTTTTTTTAAACAATCTTTCAGATTGTTAATTTTTTTGCCCGCTGTTAAGTGATGAAGGCAATTGGTTTCACGATTTACAGTGAAATTCAATATATTCTGAAAACAACAAAAAAAGGGCAACATATTGTTTTTTTAAATATGAAAATATGTGTACTGTATTCTAAAATGTATTGTTAAATATTAATACTTTTTTTCTTTTTGTACAGATTGAGAAAGAAAATTTAGGAAAATTAATCCTATTTTCTATCAATTAAACAAAACATTTATTGATAATTAAGTTATTTTGTTGGTCAGGTAAGTTTGAAATATCTGTATTTATCACACATTTACTTTCATACTCCCTTTTTTTCACTTCTCCTCACTCTGCTTTTCACATTTCCCTTGTGGTCCCTCAAGTACCTTGAAGGGTGAAATAAAGATTTTATTTAAAATAAAATTTAAAAAATGGGTGCGCGTACCGTGCGCGCACGGTATAATTTTTTTTTAAAAAAGTGATTAAAAAAAATGTGAGGTAAGGTGGCTCTTAAAAGAGCCGTTTTGTTAATACAGGGACAGAGGAAGGAAAGAATGGCAATATTATAAGGTACCGCACTTGTGCTGCTCTATCTTATTGTCTATTTGAGGAATACTAGACTCCCCAAAAGCAATAAGAGAGTAGCAAGTATTGCACCTTATATGTACTCTCTGAAACCGAGGGTAAATGTCCAGAGGAGCAGAAGAGGGTGACGCTCCCACCGCAGAGGAAGTGCTCGGCTGAGCTGCCGAAGATGTACTCGGCTGAGCAGCTGCGGATGTGCTCGGTTGAGCTGCTGAAGGGGTTGCTGCAGTAGCTCGAGCAAAAGTCTTGGGATGTACATCCCTAATGTGTCTGAACATAGTGAAGATTTCAAAAGAGTACTTCTTCTTTGGATCTCCTCTAGACAAGACACGCCCACAAAGTTTGCAGGTGACTAATGGAGCATTGACTTTCTTCTGCCCCTCTGGAAATGTAAAATATTGCCAGACAAAAGAATCCTTCTGTTTCCTCTTTCTCTGTCTAATAATGCTGTCCTGCTCACTCCCAGAAGAGGACTGCTGCTCTGCCATTGTATCCCAAAGACACTTCAGCTCCTTCTCCTAGGGAATCACAAGCAATAATGAGGGGAATGGGTGTGGTGTTGGAAGTTTCTGGAAATGAAAGAAGTTTAAACCAATGAAAAGTGTTGTTTCTGGATCACATGACCCACCGTGCGCGCTCCGTATGCTTACCGTACGCGCACGGTAAAAGTACGCATGCGTGTTCGTAAGACGCGCGCACGTGCGCATGCGCATTAGAGGCACGCGCGCATGCGCGTACGGCGGTTCCGCGTAAGGTGCACGCGCGCATGAGCAAAAAATAAAACACGCGCATGCGTGTAGGAAGCAAGCGCATACGCGTAGCAGACGAAGTACGGAGCACTCACCCCCAGTCAGGGTCAGACTGATTTGCATATGGCCATGTCTGAACTGGGGTGGCAGAGTGGGCTAAAGAACGGTGATGGATTAAACCCAGATCAGTTGACTGTGGGTGAGTGCTTGCAATGTTCAACACTCCGTCCATCATTTCCTTTGGTTTTGCTTTGTTCGCCATAAGTTGGCAGGGTATGCTCAGACGTGAGTCCCTTGCTCACTTTGCCACTGGATTCAAGCAAGCCTGGCTGAAGACGGCTGAAATGCCAGAAACCGGTCCTAGGAAGCTTGTTTCCGGTCCAGGGAAGACATGGCTTGGCAGTTCGGGCTGGACTGTTCCCATGAGGCACAGGGTCAGACTAATTTGCATATGGCCATGTCTGAACTGGGGTGGCAGAGTGGGCTAAAGAATGGTGATGGATTAAACCCAGATCAGTTGACTCGGGGTGAGTGCTTGCAATGTTCAACACTCCGTCCATCATTTCCTTTGGTTTTGCTTTGTTCGCCATAAGTTGGCAGGGTATGCTCAGACGTGAGTCCCTTGCTCACTTTGCCACTGGAATCAAGCAAGCCTGGCTGAAGACGGCTGAAATGCCAGAAACCGGTCCTAGGAAGCTTGTTTCCGGTCCAGGGAAGACATGGCTTGGCAGTTCGGGCTGGACTGTTCCCATGAGGCACAGGGTCAGACTGATTTGCATATGGCCATGTCTGAACTGGGGTGGCAGAGTGGGCTAAAGAACGGTGATGGATTAAACCCAGATCAGTTGACTGGGGGTGAGTGCTTGCAATGTTCAACACTCCGTCCATCATTTCCTTTGGTTTTGCTTTGTTCGCCATAAGTTGGCAGGGTATGCTCAGACGTGAGTCCCTTGCTCACTTTGCCACTGGATTCAAGCAAGCCTGGCTGAAGACGGCTGAAATGCTAGAAACCGGTCCTAGGAAGCTTGTTTCCGGTCCAGGGAAGACATGGCTTGGCAGTTAGGGCTTGACTGTTCCCATGAGGCACAGGGTCAGACTGATTTGCATATGGCCATGTCTGAACTGGGGTGGCAGAGTGGGCTAAAGAACGGTGATGGATTAAACCCAGATCAGTTGACTGGGGGTGAGTGCTTGCAATGTTCAACACTCCGTCCATCATTTCCTTTGGTTTTGCTTTGTTCGCCATAAGTTGGCAGGGTATGCTCAGACGTGAGTCCCTTGCTCACTTTGCCACTGGATTCAAGCAAGCTTGGCTGAAGACGGCTGAAATGCCAGAAACTGGTTCTAAGAAGCTTGTTTCCGGTCCAGGGAAGACATGGCTTGGCAGTTCGGGCTGGACTGTTCCCATGAGGCACAAGGTCAGACTGATTTGCATATGGCCATGTCTGAACTGGGGTGGCAGAGTGGGCTAAAGAACGGTGATGGATTAAACCCAGATCAGTTGACTGGGGGTGAGTGCTTGCAATGTTCAACACTCCGTCCATCATTTCCTTTGGTTTTGCTTGGTTACATGACAGTAAACATTCCAGTCGGTCGAAATCAGGAAGTGTCGGCCGCCATTTTGTGTGTCTCGCACTGAAAAACAAAGGTGAAGAACGTGAAAAGGGGGCAAGGTAGATAGTTGCAGACCCCCTAGCCTTTGTCAGGGGGTCCAAGAAGGACCCAGAAGTGTGAAAAATACATTTTCATTTCTTTAAAAAAAATCGCGGGGTACGCGCAACGTGCACGAGTGTAATTCTGATTGGTGGTTACATGCCAGTCAACGTTCGAATCGCTCGAAATCAGGAAGTGTCGGCCGCCATTTTGTTTGTTGTGGGTGTGAGAGTGAAAAAGAGAGGTGGCGAACGTGAAAAGGGGGCAGGGTAGAGAGTTCCTGACCCCCTAGCCTTTGTCAGGGGGTCCCTAAAGGACCCCGAAGGGTGAAAAAACATTTTTTTTTTTTTTTTTTAAATCGCGGGGTGCGCGCACCGTGCGCGCATCGTGTGTGCACGGTGATAAACCATAAATTTTGTTTTAAAAAACATAACATTTAAAAAACCGTACAAATTCACTTAAAAAACCATAGGTTTCACGCACGTTATAGTTGGGAATTAGCATTTAAAAAACCTTGCAAATTCACTTAAAAAACCATAGGTTTCACACATGTTATAGCTAGGTGGACATTTCACTCGTAAAAAACCAATGAAATTCCCTCGTTATAGTTAGGTCAGATAACTATAACTCGCGCGACCGCCACTCTATCACAAGGATGATGTCATCAGTGATGTCATGAGTGATGCCACTGACCATGTCATGAGTGATGAAATATGTGACGTCATGAGCACTGGATTGCGGGCGCGCGAGTTATAGTTATCTGACCTAACTATAACAGGGGAATTTCATTGGTTTTTTACGAGTGAAATGTCCACCTAACTATAACATGTGTGAAACCTATGGTTTTTTAAGTGAATATATATATATATATATAAATATATATATATATATATATATATATATATATGTATATATATTCACTGAAAAAACATGGGTTTCAGGGACGTTATAGTTAGAAATTAGCATTTAAAAAACCTTAGAAATTCACTGAAAAAACCATAGGTTTCAGGGACGTTATAGTTACTGGGACATTTGACTCACATAAAACCAGAGAAATTCGCCTATTATAGTTAGTTGAGCTAACTATAACGTGCGCGCCCGCAATGCATTGGTGATGAAGTCACATATTACATTACTCATGACATGGTCAGTGACATCACTCATGACATCACTGATGACATCTCAAATGACATCACTGATGACATCATCCAGTGAATGTGTGTTTCTGTAAAGTTTTAATATTTTTCATATATATCTATGCCAAGGTGTATTGAAGAATGAGTGGATGTAGAAGTGCCTGAATGGATTATTTAGTAGATGCATGACTGACTGTATAAGTCACTGATTGAACGTATGTTACTGAATGCATGGGTTAGTGATTAAACTGTGTGAATGTCTATATTAGTCTCTCAGTTGGTGTGTAAGCAGGTGCATGGGTTGGTGAGTAGATACATCCATGTCTATATCGGTTATTGATTGATTGTATGAGTATCTGTATAGGTGTGTGAGTGTCTATGTGGGTGGTGTCTGACTTTGTGCATACATGTCTGAATGGCTGGTTTACTGGTTGTATAGATTCAAAAGTGCATCTCGGAAGGGCTGTATGGGTAGCTGACTGTGTGTACAGGTGTGTTGATTTGTGAATTGATGTCTCAGTTGTATATATGTGAGTAACTATATATGTTTTTAGACAGTATATGTGAGTGTTGGGGTGTATAATTGACTATACATGAGAGACAGTGATTACAAGAGTGTCTACATACATGAATGTGTACTTGTATTAGTGATTGTATAAGAGAGTAAGTATGTGTTAGTATCTATACAAATAAGGGAGGTGGTGTGTATATATCTGCATAGGTGGTAACATGGGTGTGATTGATTTTTGGCATGACTGAGTAGATTTATGAATAACTCTATGGATCAGTAGCACTGTGGGAATGTATGTATAGGTGTATGAGTGGATATTATACTGATGTAATGATGAGTGACAGCATGTATGAGTGACTGTATGAGTGAATGTCTAGCTCACAATATATAGATAGGAATCAGTGAATGGGTATCTAGTATCTGGTATTGGTGTGTCCATGGTTTTGAAAATGGTAGTGTGTATTTTAGAGTACGTGTATCAAAGGTTATATTAGAGTGTGAGGAGGTGTGTCAGACTATCACATGGATGATGTCATCAGTGATGTCGTCAGTGATGTCATTTGAGATGTCATCAGTGATGTCATGAGTGGTGTCACTGACCATGTCATGAGTGATGTAATATGTGACGTCATCACCAGTGCATTGCGGGCATGCCAGTTATAGTTAGCTCAACTAACTATAACAGGCAAATTTCTCTGGTTTCATATGAGTCTAATGTCCAAGTAACTATAACGTCACTGAAACCTATGTTTTTTTAGTGAATTTCTAAGGTTTTTTAATGCTAATTTCTAACTATAACGTCCCTGAAACCTATGGTTTTTTCAGTGAATTTCTAAGGTTTTTTAAATGCTAATTTCTAACTATAACATGCTTGAAACCTATGGTTTTTTCCAGTGAATTTCAAAGGTTTTTTAAATGCTAATTTCTATCTATAACATGCCTGAAACCTATTTTTTTTCAGTGAATTTCAATGTTTTTTTAATGCTAACTTCTAATTATAATGTTAATTTAATCAATATTTTTTTCCGACACCCAAGAAGGACACAACATCCACTGCCACAACCCTCAGGACCTCCCCCCCATTCAACCCCTCTCCCTACTACCACCAAGGCAGTGCAGAACAGGACAGCAAACCCTCCAAAAACAGCATGGTCCCTTAGCCATATAATAGCTCAATGTTGGGAAATGTGGCAATTGTTTTTTCAGTAAATTTGTTTTTTTTTTTAAATACTAACTTTTAACTTTAATCTTCCTGAGACCTATGTTTTTTTGTGAATTTCAAAGGTTATTTAAATACTTATTTCTAATTATAATGTTCATAAAACCTATGTTTTTCTCTGTAATTTTGATTTTTTTGTTGATATTTTGTAACTTTAAATAACTTAAATATCCTAAAAATTGTTTTTGTATTTTTTAAATGTAGTATTTAATGTCTTCTTGTTTTTTAAATATTAAACAACTACATACAGTATGAAAGGGAGCCCAGCCCAGAGCCACATCTGAAGACCAACACATGTCATAGACCTACTGATCAAGCAGCTCCGACACCCAAGAACGCCACAACACCCACCAACCCCCCCAGGAACCCCCCTACCACCGAGACAGTGCAGAACAAGACAGCAAACTTTCCAAAAACGGCATGGCCCCTCAGCCACACAATAGCTGAATATTGGGATAGGTGTGGACAAACTATATGTGAAGGAGGCAATTCACCCATGAATAACAATGCACACAATGCAAAGTGTAGCGGTGATGTACTGGACACATCTCAGTATGCAGAACACACACCTCTCCATGTGAACAAATACTACTGGTGCTTGTAGTGTTGTGGACAGTGGACCCAACCATGTTAAGTCAAACACTAGGGACGATCTCAGTCATGTAGCTGTATCGTCCCCCCCGTAAGCATAAGCCATTACTGAGGCAGAATTCAATAGACAAAATACATTGCTCTGAGTGCGGCCCCCCCGGACCACGCATCATCGCAGGGTACGTACACGCAGAGCGCCACAGGTACTACTAACTCAGTGCACCATAAGTCATTGCCAAATGGCCTTATTGAGGCAGAATCCAATAGACAAAAGACATTGCTCCGAGTGCAGCCCCCCTGGACCAAGCATCATCACAGGATACTTACACGCTGAGCGCCAAAGATACTACTAACTCAGTGCACTAAAAGTCATCGCCACATGGCCTTATTGAGCCAGAATCCAATAGACAAAAGATATTGATCCGAGTGCGGCCCCCCGGACCATGCATTATCGCAGGATATGTACACGCTGAGCGCCAAAGGTACTACTAACTCAGTGCACCATAAGTCATCGCCACGTGGCCTTATTGAGGCAGAATTCAATAGACAAAAGACATTGATCCGAGTGTGGCCCTCCCGGACCACGCATCATCGCAGGGTACGTACACGCTGAGCGCCAAAGGTACTACTAACTCAGTGCACCATAAGTCATCGCAAGGAAGAGTGAACAGTTTTATGTCATCAGTGAGGCATACTATCACTCGAAAATCGCCCAAAATATTTATATTATAAAAAGAACACAAGAATCAAAGTACATTAATGATTACAATCCAGTAATTTTGAAGATGTGGAATGCAAATATGGACATACACTATGTTGCAGATAACTCAATTACTGTTCCTCGCATACTATCCAAATAGAAGTCCATACCTGGAAAACATATGTCTATATGAAATACTGCAACATTATAGGTTTAGAAAAAATGTTACAGAAAAAATAAATAAAGGGAAATATGCTGTAATTAGATCTGATTGATGTTTCTTAAAGAATGCCAAAGGAAATTTGATTAATCACAGGAAATTAAGCTGTGATACTCCAGATAAGAGAGAGTTTTTCTATTTAGCTCTTCTGCAACTCTTCAAAACTTGGAGGACTGAAATGGAATTACTTGGATATTTTGACTGCTATGAAGATTCTTTCAAAGCATGTAAAGACATTGCTACCAGTGAGGCCAACCCGGACCACGCATCATCGCAGGGTGCACACACGCTGAGTGCTTCAGGTGCCACTAACTCACTGCACCACAAGTCATCAATGGCAGTGTCACGGTGTGATTGGAATCCCGCAGGACATGCGCGAATAGCCACTACAAAGGTGTGCCGTAGGAGTGCATGTGATACAACAGCGTAGCGCACAAAAGTGTGGGGGCTTGTGAGAGGGAGGAGCAGCTGTTTGGCAACGTAACACACAGTGAACCCGCCCATGTGCCACGTGCTGGGCATCTCATCCATGATGACCAGGGTCGCAGACATCCCACAACACCTACGACCAGCCTTTGAACACATCCTGTATGAATGCAGCTGGAGAAGTTACTGTAAGGATGAAAGGTTCTTTGTCTGAGCTATCTTGTGCTAACACATCTGCTGCTTCAAGAAGGAACTTGCAAGTGGCCAGCCCCCTGACAGGTACGATAATATTTGCATCTTTCTCCCACACTATGCACTGCCCGATTTGAGAACAACGAGTGAACATCCCACACTCAAAAGTCCTTTGTCGTAGTTAGCGTGCATGAAATGGCCTTCACACGTACTCGCACGACAACCCTGCCCTGCACCTATTGCACACAGACCCGGCTCATTGCAGCAAGCTGTGCCATTTCAATCACAAAATGGCTGCCAACACTTCCTAGTTACAACTGCTCGCACCGCTCGCAGCCAATAAGCAGCAAGCTCGTGCTCGTAACGCCTCAGCCAATGAGATGACAGAATTCCCAAATATCGATATCTGTAAATTTCAATATTTCTCCAAAACTACTGAGCGGATTTACACCAAATAAACAAAAGCGTGCTTTCTAGACCAAGACCCTTCTCCCTGCCAAATTTGGGATAATTCCGTTCACCCGTTCGACCTATAGCCTTGTCTAAAGTTTCCTATGGAAATTACATGTAGAAAACACGTTTTGGGACCCCTTTTTTCTCGGCTCCCCCTTGACGAATCACCCCCAAACCTTCAACATAGGAGCTGATATGAACAATGAATTAGTTTGGAAAATTTCATGAAGATTCATCAAACGACGCCAAAGTTATAAGCAAAAGAAAAAATACTCTTCCTATGGAAACTTGGTCTTAACTATAACTACCTACTGGTAACCGCCAGTAGGTAATATATATATATATATATATATATATATATATATATATATATATATATATATATATATATATATATATATATATATCTCACCATCCCGATGAAGTTGAAGGCTGTCTAATAGGGCGGTCCGTGCAGGGGCAATCGGCAGCCCCAAATATAACACACCAAACGACTTCCAATATGAAATCACACGGACACCCAGGAGATTTGCAGTTCAGATTGGTTTATTCACTGCAAACACAACGCGTTTCAGCTTTCGCCTTGTTCACGCTCATTGCGAAGTTTTTTGAATAAAGTTAAATACATTTCAAAATAAGTAAACACAAAAGACAGACTGCTAACTTCAGCAGTATTAGATCCTATTGGGATAGTGGCGGCCATTTTAACAGTGTAAAAGTAATACAATGACTGTGTCATATAGACATGATGTCATCTAAAGTTGGTCAAAAAAGAATTATCTTAACACAATACAAGTCCAAAGCAGTAATAATTGTGGTATAATGCCCAAGTGGGAAGAATAACAAAGGTAAATGCTAGAACTTAAGTAGTCTCAACAAATGATTCAGTCTATCAATAATACAAGGACCTATAAACATTTATTAGCAATCGGTGTCATAGTGTGCGCCCAAAAGGAGGTATGTAGTCCGCCCTCTAAAAATCATGAAAATATGCCTAAATCGGCAAATAATCAGCATGTTATATATGCATCAATCGATCTAGGCGCACAGAAAGGTCCTTACTTGACGATCTAATCTATAGACCTATAGGGCATACATCAAGCCTTACAAGATAACTCTAACAATAAGCCCTAGTGGGCCATAAGCATCAAGTTATAAACCAATAAAACCGCAAATAGAGCAACAAAATACTTAAGTTTTATCAGTGATCTGTTCAGGCCTGCAGTGCCACTACCTGAAAAATACAATAAAATGTGTTTAAATATAAAATCTACCATTGGCCACAGTAACATCGGCTGTGGATGTTAGCGAAAGTGATGTCTCTGATGGCAGTCTGTCTGATGTACTCACATCAGGAGCCATGAGTAGTGCTGGTTCAGTTCCTCAAAAAAAGTCGAGTAACTTTTTAGCCCAATTCCAGATGATGAATCAGGGACGGACAGAACAATATCAGGAGCAATCTGGGCAGAGAGGCAGAGGACGCGGCAACAGAGGAAAAACAAGAGGAACAAACAGGCCAAACAGAGGAGCAAGAAAAGAAACAGGAAGCCCGATGGGAATGGTGACAAGGGGCAAGAAAATACAACTATGACTGTCATGAACCTGTCTAAACGTCAGCTATCTCAAGACGAGGAGGAACTTCTTGGCCTAGGTTTGTCTTTTTGCCCCACTTCCAATTTTAATTTTGCACAAACTAGAATAGACTTGTTTTATTTCTCTCGCAAATTGAAACTTAAGAAATGGTTTGACACTAAACATAACAGATGTGAATTGATTCAAGTTGGAACACCTTTATGTAATCTTGATACTGATGACATTGAGATTTTACATGCATTATCATCTATGTCTGAGGCAGATACTGATGGGGTGAATTCGGATGTGAATCTGGAAGATTTCTCCATTGATCCTAATGTTAACCCAGGCAGTCACTTTAAACCTAAATCGTTTTTTTTGCCCAATATCGAATGTGATGCGATTGAGGTATTTGAGAGGGGCGTTTTAAGTGACTTGAAAAAATTGAGGTACACCAAAACCCCGGTAGCTAGTAAGAATCTAACAAGGGAGCAGATTACAGCATTGAATAATCTTAGGATGGACAATACCATCGTTATCCGACACTCGGATAAGGGTGGTAATGTCGTTATCCTGGATAAAGTGGCATACCTGCAGGAGGGTTACAGGCAGTTGGAGGATCGATTATGTTATTCCATTTCTGATAAAAATTCAATTTTACAATCTAACTGCAAGTATGGAGAATATTTGGTGGAGTGGAGAGAGAAGGGATTATTGGAATGGGAGGAATATAACTATCTTAAATGTCCTCACCCTAAAATCCCGGTCTTATATCTACTCCCAAAATTACATAAGGACCCAGTTAATCCTCCAGGGAGACCCATAGTTTCATCGATTGGCTCCCTGTTGGAAAATACATCCCGTTTTATTGATCACTATTTACGTCCATTTGTGGTCAGTCTGTCTGCATATTTGCGGGACACAACCCATTTTCTAACAAGTATTGATGGAATTTACTGGGAACCTCAATACACCTTGGTTACTCTTGATGTGGGCAGCCTATATACCAGCATAGAACATCAGCTTGGTTTAGGTGCCGTGAAACATTTCCTGAAAACTCGATCTATTTCTCTGCTTAATCATTCACAAATGATTTTGGATATGATTGAGTTCTGTCTGACAAATAATTTTTTCCTATTTGATGATGTCATCTATCGGCAGTCACAGGGCACGGCCATGGGCACCTGCTTCGCCCCCAGCTATGCTAATTTATTCATGGGCTGGTGGGAGGAGCAGGTGGCCTTTCAATTGGCCGAATTTTCCAACTGTGTCCTGTGGCTCCGATATATTGATGACATTTTCTTAATCTGGAATGGTGATGTTGATTCGGCTGTCTCATTTGTTAAAAAGCTATATGACAACCCGTTTAATTTGATCTTTACAGAGAATATTAGTAAAACATCTGTTGAGTTCCTTGACATTGTTGTACAAATTGAAGAGCATTCAATGAATACACAGTTATACCGCAAAAAGACTGCTGGTAATAGCATTCTCAATGCTTCTAGTGCACACCCTCAAAAGCTAGTTTATAGCATTCCGTATGGTGAATTATTGCGTGCCAAGCATAATTGCAGTACCGAAGATAGCTTCCTAAAAGAAAAAGCAAAAATGATACAACACTTTAGAGATAGGGGCTACCAACAAAAAACTATTAGTGAGGCTTGCAGGAGAGTAGAAGGGGTGTCACGTAATGATTTATTACATCCTACTCAACGTGCACCGGATTCAGAAAGCTTACGGTTTATTACAACATATTCAGGACAAGCACATGAGGTGAGACAGATTTTGGATAAATATTGGCATGTATTGCTGACTGACAGCAATCTGCAGAAATATTTGAACAGTCATCCACAAGTTACATTTAAAAAGAGCAAAACATTGAGAGATGAACTGAGTCCAAATATGGTAACCGATTCTCCTAAACCAAGAGTGGGCGGCCGTCCAGGTTTTAGATGCTGCAAAAATTGTAAGGCATGCAAATATAGTTCTGACTGTACGATGTTACACTTTTTCAGCATGAGTAGGGAAGTTAAAATTAAAAAAGCCCTTACTTGTAACACAACCTATTGTGTATATGCTCTGATATGCCCGTGTAATAAGGCGTACATTGGTAGCACAATCCATCGTGCCAAAAAAAGAGTACTTGAGCATGTTAGGGCTTTACGCCATAACAACAGGCAATATCCAGTTGCCAGGCGTTTCTTTGAGCAACATCAGCAAAATGAGAGGCTATTGAAGATGGTTGTAATTGATGCGATATATGACAATGTACGAGGAGGCAACAAGTTACTCCAGTTGAGACAACTGGAATCAAGATATATTGTTGACCTTGAAACTATGTTCCCAAAAGGTCTAAATTCAAGCGAAGAATTGTCAGTGCATTTGCATACTTAAAATGGGAGGATTTAAGCAGTTGTGCTATATTGAGTTTTTGCTGTTGTTACTTGTGATTTTATATTTAAACACATTTTATTGTATTTTTCAGGTAGTGGCACTGCAGGCCTGAACAGATCACTGATAAAACTTAAGTATTTTGTTGCTCTATTTGCGGTTTTATTGGTTTATAACTTGATGCTTATTGGCCCACTAGGGCTTATTGTTAAAGTTATCTTGTAAGGCTTGATGTATGCCCTATAGGTCTATAGATTAGATCGTCAAGTAAGGACCTTTCTGTGCACCTAGATCGATTGATGCATATATAACATGCTGTTTATTTGCCGATTTAGGCATATTTTCATGATTTTTAGAGGGCCGACTACATACCTCCTTTTGAGCGCACACTATGACACCGATTGCTAATAAATGTTTATAGGTCCTTGTATTATTGATAGACTGAATCATTTGTTGAGCCTGCTTAAGTTCTAGCATTTACCTTTGTTATTCTGACCACTTGGGCATTACACCACAATTATTACTGCTTTGGACTTGTATTGTGTTAAGATAATTCTTTTTTGACCAACTTTAGATGACATCATGTCTATATGACACAGTCATTGTATTACTTTTACACTGTTAAAATGGCCGCCACTATCCCAATAAGATCTAATGCTGCTGAAGTTAGCAGTCTGTCTTTTGTGTTTACTTATTTTGAAATGTATTTAACTTTATTCAAAAAACTTCGCAATGAGCGTGAACAAGGCGAAAGCTGAAACGCGTTGTGTTTGCAGTGAATAAACCAATCTGAACTGCAAATCTCCTGGGTGTCCGTGTGATTTCATATTGGAAGTCGTTTGGTGTGTTATATATATATATGTATATATATATATTCACTGAAAAAAAGCATGCTATAGTTAGAAATTAGCATTAAAAAACCTTAGAAATTCACTGAAAAAAACATAGGTTTCAGGGACGTTATAGTTAGTTGGACATGTCAGTCATACAAAACCATAGAGATTCTCCCGTTATAGTTAGTTCAACTAACTATAACTCGCGCCTCCGCAATGCACTGCTGATGACGTCACATATTACATCATTCATGACATGGTCAGTGACATCACTGATGACATCACTGATGAGATCTCAAATGACATCCAACTAACGATAACGTCCCTGAAACCTATTGTTTTTTCAGTGAATTTCTAAGGTTTTTTTATTTTTATTTTTATTTTTAATTTTATTTTTGTGCCACAGTAACACAAATATAAAGTATATTACGCTTTTTACAATTCATGAATTCATATGATCACTAAAAACACCCCAAATGCCAAGTCCAATCTTACGTTTCTTAGCCCCTTTTACAGAGTATAGGCTCCACTCTAAATGAAATAAGTTATACATTTTTGCCCGCCAACGTTCAAAAAGAGGAGGTTCAGGTTGTAGCCACTCAGCCGCGGTACACAACCGAGCGACCGTCATAGCAATAAAAATAAAATGTCGATGTTTATACAAAGGAGTCCCCTGGTCAAGTCCTGAACCAATTCCCAAAAGCATAATGGCGGGGTGATAAACATAGTAGTCTCCATTAACATAGACATAAACTTCTCAATCTCCGTAATATATGTTGATAGTTTGGAACAACTGAAAAAAACATGCAAACTATCCGCAGTATCCGCCCAACACCGAAAACATTTGCCATCGTACCCTCCCCCCATTTGTACATACGTGCAGGCGTATAATACAAATTAAAGGCAGTTTTGAAGAATTGCACTTTCAAATTTGCTGAAAGTAAAAATTCCTTAGATCTTATAATGGCGTCCTCTATACATACATTATCTACCCCCAGTATCGTAGACCATTTAGTATTATATTTTCCTAAATCATCTGCTCTATAAGATAGCAATATCCTATATAGCACCCCGATCTTCTCCTGATGCCTAACAGCCTCGACTACTATATTAGATACAGCTGATACATTTTTCCGATTTATAAAATCTCTAATTTGAAGAAATTTAAAAAATTGAAATTTTGACAAATTATATTGTCTAGCTATTTCTTCATAAGACATAAGGGGTCCACCAGAAACAAAAAAATCCCCCAATTGAGAGATACCTTTCTTCCTCCAGGTAAGTGCTGCACAGTCCTAAAAAATTGGGCAAAGAATGTTTACAGCATCCGTAGGGGTGTATTTAGATTGTTTCTCTATTAATCATAATTTGCAAATTCTCTTCCATACTTTAAAAGCAGATTCCAAGACTTTAAACCAAGTTCATTTATAGTAGCTGCCATCAATTTGTTTAAACAAACATTGTCGTGCCTCCGGCCCTAATAAAATCTGAAAAATCGAAGGGGCCTCTGCCCTATTAATAATATCCTCCCCCATCAATAGAACACGCATCTTTAACAAAAAACATACATAAAAATATAAAGCAAAATCAGGAATGGCTAAACCACCACGTTCAACTGGTAACGTCATGATCTAGTAGCACGTCTAGGTTTTCCGGGGGCCCAGAGAAATTTAGCGCATATAGATTGTAGATGTTGAAGTTGGGCCCCTGTCACTTCCAAGGGTATTGACCTAAATAGATGTAAAACCTTCGGTAAAACATTCATTTTGATGATGTTGCATCTACCTATTAAAGTAAGTTGTAGACGAGCCCACTTATCTAATGATTGCTTAATATTACGTAACAGCGCAGTCCAGTTAGCATCAACAAATTCCAGCACCGATGACCTTATCTTAATACCCAGATATGTCACTTCTGTCATCATTAAATACAAGATTATCAGCACATAATATTTGAGTTTTTGTGACATTCAATAAGTAACCGGATACCTGACCAAAACGTGCAGCTAACTGCTCAATCTCTTGAAGAGCAGAATATGGGTCAACCAAAGTCACTGCGATATCATCAGCGTAAACAAACACTGAATATGGGATCTTTTGTGCTACAAAGGGCTTGATCAACGGGCTATTACCTAGGTGCTCAATAAACGGATTCATATATAAGGCAAAGAGCAATGGTGAACAAGAGTACCCTTGCCTTGTGCCCCTAGTGATAAAAACAAGATCCGAGAATAGACCCATTGAAGTGATCTTAGCGATCGGTGAGGTGTAGAGTTCCTGCAGGGCAGTCATAAACTTCTTACGAAAACCCATTCGACACATCAATTCCCACAAGTACTCCCACTCCACACAATCGAATGCCTTCTCCGCATCCAATAACATTAACCCAAGATCCCGTTTCTCTGTCTGAGCAAAATCAAACAATGTCAATACCTTATTTACATGAGTGACAGTCCCTCGTGATGGTATAAAGCCATGCTGATTCTGTGAAATTAATGAATTAATAATCTTAGAAAGACGGGAAGCCAAAATCTTCAAATAGATTTTACCATCAGAATTTAATAAAGAAATCGGACGATAAGACCCCACCAATTCTGGGTCCTTGCCCTTTTTACTGAAAACCACTATGTTGGCTTCTGCCCAAGATTTAGGGGCATGTCCATCCGGAGCAGCCCTGATTGTTGTCAGCAAATAATTTTTTAATAAATACAAAAAAGCTTATAAATCTCCACCGGGAGTTTGTCAGGTCCGGCAGCCTTCCCTGAAGCTAAACTGTTAACTGCGAGTTCTAGTTCTCCCATCGTAATTGGACATTCTAACTGCGCCGCCTCAGCAGGATCTAAATGTGAGATAACCCCATCCAAACACCTACTAAAATCGATACCCTTCTCTACCTGTTTCGTATAAAGCTCCGTATAAAACTGATGAAAAATAGCTAGGATCCCTGCAGATTCATGGCAAACTATTCCCGCTTTGTCCTTTAAAGCCTTAATACAACGTGCAGATACTTTCATACGCAATTTTAATGCTAAGCACCTACCTACTACTTCACCATACTCGTGATTTAGTTTTTTATACACCAAATATTTTCTGGCATTCTCTATATTCCAGATTCCCTGAAATTTTTCCCGGGATCTAGCAACAGCATCTTCTAACTCCAATATATTGTTGCCTTGCAAAGTTATACCCCAAGTTAATTTACCCTCCGCATCTCTCAAAGCAGAGTATAATATTTGCATCTCTGATTTCCTCTTTCTTTGCTGATTAACGCTAAAGCTTAATACCTCCCCTCTAAAACATGCTTTAAACATGTCCCAAACAATTGCGCTATGAGCGGAGTATCTATTGTTCTGAAAAAATTCATTAATCCAGCGAGACATGTGATCGTTAAAATCGTCATTTAAACATAATTTCCGATCAAATGAAAATGATTTAGGAGGTACATAACAACCAGCAGCAGCAATTTCTAATACAATTGGTGAATGATCCGAGGATATCCGAGGATAAATTTTAATCGAGGCCTCTACCAAAGAGACACTTGGTGCAAAAAAATAATCCAGTCGTACCATCTTTTTATGGGGAAAAGAGTAAAATGTATAACCTTGGTCCAACGGATGTAATTTACCCCACACATCCACGATACCATGATCATTTACTAGATTATATAGGGCCTTAAATACGCGTGGTTTGCGGCCTTTATACCATCGGGGGTATTCAGCAGCTCCTGATTAGTTAGATTAATATTGATATCCCCGCAAATTAACAGCGGGGTCCCCCAAGTTGCTAGCTCTATATTTAGCTCCTCCAAAATAGTTGTTTCATCTAGATTTGACCCATAAATGGTACAAACTGTATATTTACTCTCCCCTAATCTACATTCGGCTATAGCCCATCTACCGAACGTATCTGCCAAGCTTCGTCCAGTGGCTTGTACATTAGATTTAGCCCAAATCGCCACCCCACGAATCATTAAAGCTTGCTGCGAGGACACAACCAACGAATAACCAAGTGTTTCTAGAATTGCCCGTTGACTCCAGGGTATATGTCTCTTGGAGACAAACCAAATCCGGCTGAATAGTTCGCAGTTCTGCAGCTACCCTATCCCTTCTGTTTCAATTATTAAGGCCAGAGACATTTAATGAACAAATCTTTATCCCCTTAAAGACCATAATAGCAGCCAAAAACAAAAAAAGTAGCTACTAGTGTATAACATGAACCCCATGGTAGCAGACATACATTCCCGTATGACATTTAACATAACAATGCATTGTTCTATATTCTCTCTATTGGTTACTGTGGACATTTTACCCTTTTTACCCCACAAATGTGACACCACCCTCCCCGCCCCATGAACCCCAAAGAATCTCACCCCCCCTACCCCCAACCCCCCCTGTAACAAGGCTTTAGGACCAATGGTCCTGTAGATGCAGGCTCCCGAGAGCCCCCTGCGATTACTCGCGAATCTTAATTCTTTAAAAAAAAGAAAACCACCCTAAATCATATATAAGGAGAAGGGAGAAAACCCTATAGTAACTATCTACCAATAAGCTACAGAGAGGAGAAAAACACCTTCCTATATTGAATTCCTTAGCAGACCCTTCACAAGTGAAAAAACGAGTATGATCCTTACTGATCACTTTTCACTTTGCGGGGTTCAGTAAGTATGCTTGTGCCCCTTTAGCCTGAAATTGTTCAATCAATTGCCGCAGCTGCCATCCCAGCTCTACTGTAGACCGGCAAAAATCCGGTCGTACAAAAAACTCAAAATCTACCCCTGCTCTCTTTTTATCGAGTCGTGCCAAGACACCTCCTCTCGCGCTAAAAAACTATTAAATGAGATTAAGAAAGCTCTTGGTCTATCATTAACTTGGCCAGCTCGAGGACGAATGGTAAAAGGAAAGCGGTGGGCACGTTCAATCTCTCTGTCCCAGTCCCACTTAGTCAACTCAGGGAATGCTATTTTAAACAGTTCAACTATAAATCGACGCGGATCCTGCCCTTCCTTCCCTTCCGGAATCTGAAGCACTCTCAGATTGTTCCTACGTGCCCGATTTTCAATCTCAGTCAGCTTCCATTGAGTATCATCCCTATCCGATTGAAAAAAGGTAGTCAGTTTCTTTTGTTGAGCCAGTTCGTCCTCTAAATTGGAAATTCGAGCTTCTGCCTCATTAAATCTTACAACAAAATCAGCATGAGATTTAGTCATTCGTCGAACTGAATTCTGTAATTTCCTATATATATTTTGAAGTCTCTGGCTTTCTTCCCGTGTTTCAATGCGATGAGACATAATTGATTGGTAAATTAATGAGAGGGAAATACCTTCTCCAAGATTAGTTAAATTTTGTGCATTATCAACCAATAACGGTACCCCCTTACTGGCTTTCAATTCTAATTTCTTCCGAACAGTGTGGGGGCTACCTTCCATAAGATCCCCAGATTCCTCCAAAAACAAGCTACCGTGATCACTACCGTCAGCAGCACTCATCTGGACAGTATAATGATTTACCAGGTCCTCACAAGAAGACGTTGAATAATCTGATAAGGAATAAAAATCCCCAGACTCCACATCAGGTCCCAGCACTTGGACCACAGTTTTTAGGCTAGTTTGAGTACTCAGGTGTAGGTCCCCACTTACAGCCCCCAGGTCTTTATGAATAGGACTTCCGGAATTATCGATATTGCCATTGCCATTGCTATCTTCCAAATTAACCTCATGAACAAGCGGGGGATCTACTGAAATCCTGGGCTGTAAATCCATGGCAGAATTTTGCACCTCTGCTCCAGTTTCTGTAACAGAAGTCACATCCATTACCATAACCTTATCCAGCATATCTACTATGTCCTCAAGATTAGACTGATCAGCAGAGTTCTGATCTGCTGTGTCAAGACTTTCTTCCGTAAGAGGGGCAGGTTGTTTCCCCTTACGCTTGTCTTTAACAGCTGAGAAGATCGCCGGAATCTTTTTATTCTCCCCCTTCACCTTAGAAACGACAACTGCATTAGTAATAACTGTTTTTACCGGTTTTGGCATTTTTTCACATACTGCAGCAGCGCCGTCCCTCACCTCTGTTGCCGGTACAGCCATAGTATCCACATTCGTATATTCATTGTGCTCATTATCATTATCCAGAGCGCGAGGTCTGCCTCGCGTTCCCTTCGGGGGCATTTCCACTTGTTTCTCCCGCCGCCGCTCACACAGCACAGCGGAAAACAGCATCAGAGCATACCGCAAACTTCCAATCGGCAACGCCCACAAGCCGCGTCGGGTCCGAGTTAATTCCAGCAATATTCCAGGAAGAGCCGCGACCAGCATCTGCTTTCACACGCTCCGCGTCTTGGCGTCCCAGCTGTCTATACCCCCAAAGGTAAGATCAAAGCCCCCGACATGAAGAACTGGAAACAAAGTTGCAACCGCTACTTCTCCACCGCGATTAGCCGTTTTCCAGCAACACCGTTTCGCTAGTAACTCGCTTCTCTTTCCTCCTTCATAGAACGATCTGCGAGGTCCGGCAGGAGCGGTCAACCTACATGTCTGCTACTGCGGGCGCCATCTTGCCTAGCGAATATCTAAGGTTTTTTAAATGCTAATTTCTAACTATTACGTGCCTGAAACCTATGGTTTTTTCAGTGAATTTCAATGGTTTTTTAAATGCTAATGCCTAACTATAACGTCCCTGAAACCTGTGGTTTCTTCAGTGAATTTCAATGGTTTTTTAAATGGAAATTTCTAATTATAATGAGCTTCAATCCTATGGTTTTTTCAGTGAATTTCTAAGGATTTATAAATGCTAATTTCTAACTATAACATCCCTATTGAGTCCCCTTGAATCCTGAACATCCCTGGTGGCCAAGTAGCCCACCAGGTACCTCCAGTAAGCGCCACACTGGACAATGAAGTCCACTTGTGTCCTGAGGTCCTCAGTACACAAGAGGACCTCATCGCCCCACCAGCAGTGCACCAGAAGCTGCGTTCGAGTGGTGTAAAAAGGGGCATGGCCTAGGACCATCTCTCTGCAACGCAGCTCTGTGGCACTTACCAGAGGTACCTGGTAGGCTAGTTGGCCCCCAGGGACCCTCAGGATTCAAGGGGACTTAATACCCCAATTTACCACGCGCCACGGGGTATGTTTGCACACTTGTCATATCAGGTCACGCCCCCTCCATGCACCACTGTGCAAACGCATCCCCTGGCGCATTGTAAGATGGGGGATTAAGTCCCCTTGAATCCTGAGGGTCCCTGCCAGCTCCCCACCTCCTGTGGTAGCCGGCATTGTTTTTCCACAAGGGGAGCTGCTGACATGCAGCTCCCCTTGTAGAGAAGCAATCCTGCTTTGCTTCATTGAAGCGAGAGCAGGTTTCCCTGCTCTTGCTTCAATGAAGCAAAGCAGAGCTTGCAATGACAAGGAAGGGCACTGTCATTGCAAACAGCAGTGTCCCGGGGGTGGGCACCCCGGGACACTGCAGGTGCCGGCCCTGGGGGGTGGTGGTCCCCAGGGCAATCAAGGGCTCCAGGAGGGGGGCCGCACGGCCCCCCTCCCAACGTTTGCAAAGCCCTGGGGAGGTGGTGGTCCCTGGGGCACGGGGGTCCGTAACGGACACCTGTAATTTAAATACAAAGTATCCTGGGGAGGTGATGGTCCCCGGGGCGTGTGGGGAGGCTTGAACCACCTCACACATCTTTTAAAATTTTAAACAGAGCCACGGGGAGGTGTCGGTCCCCAGGGCTGCGGGGGAGCCCGCATGCCCACCGCGGTTTATTCTGAAAGCCCTGGGGAGGTGGTGGTCCCCGAGCCCGCGCTTAATTTTTTAAAAATAATTTCGGCAAGATTCGTGACCCCAATGCGATTTCCGGTCCTTGTGGGACCTCCTGAGCAGGCCTAGGGGGTCAGGGTGTTTCTACCCTGCCCCCTTTTCTTGTTTACCCACTGTGTTTCACTGTTTTCTTGTGACTCGGTTCTACTGAGTCACAAGTTGGCTGACAACACTTCCTGGTTTGGAGTGTTGGCAGCCAATAACAGTGAAGCTCGTGCTAGGGAGGGTTCACAAACCCACTGCTGCCCCAGATATCAAAACCTTTTCTTTTTCTAATTTCTCAGAAACTACTGAACGGATTTACACCATTTAAAAAACAAGGTCGCTTTCTGAACCAAGACCTACCTTTTAGCCAAATTTTGTGTAATTCCGTTCAGCAGTTCGGGCTGTAGCTTTGTCTAAAGTTTACTATGGAAAATAACATGGGGAAAACGCGTTTTGGGACCCCCTTTTTTCTCAGCCCCCGCTTGACAAATCATCCCGAAACTTTCAACACAGGAGCCGACCGGAGTGCCCCACTAGTTTTGAAAATTTCATCATTGGGAAAACAAAAATGCTTTTCCTATGGAAACTAGGTCCTAACTATAACTACCTACTGGCGACCGCCAGTAGGTAATATATATATAAATATATATATATATATATTTTCACAGAAAAAAACCATAGGTTTCAGGGGTGTTATAATTAGCTGGCCATTTCACTCATACAAAACCATAGAAATTCCTCCGTTATAGTTAGTTCTGCTTACTATAACTCACGCGCCCACAATGCACTGCTGCTGATGTCACATATTGCATCATTCATGACATGGTCAGTGACATCACTGATGACATCACTGATGACATCTCAAATGACATCATGGATGACATCACTGATGACATCATCCAGTGAATGTGGTTTAGTTTGAAATTTAAATATGTATTGTATATATACCAATCTGTATTGAAGATTGAGTGGATATATAACTGTCTGGATGGAGGATTTAGTAGCTGTCTGACTGTCTGTTTAAGTGAGTAATTAAAAGTGTCTCACTTAATACATGGATTAGTAACTAAGCTATGTGAATGTGTGCATCACTGTCTCTGTTGTAAAAGGCTGCATCAGTTGGTCACTAACTACATGATTGTGTATATTAGTTATTGATTAGTTGGGTGAGTATTTGTATGGGACACTGAGTTTGTGTGTGGTTGGCTGGCGTGTCTGTAACTCTATGCATAGATGTGTGAATGGTTGATTGACTAGGTGTATAGGTTTAAGAGTGCATGTGGAAACAGTTGTTTGGGTGAATGAGTGTATTTATTTGTGTGTTGGTGAGCGAATATATGTTTTAGTTGTACATCTTCAACAAAGTAAAAAAATAAAAGGCATTGTATGTGAGAGATGGTGTATATAAATAAGTATGTGTAAGAGTCAGTGATTGTGAGAGTAACTATATGAATGATTGTATAATTGTAATGGTGATTTTTTAACATATTAACTATGAGTTACTTTGTGTTTGAATAAATGAGGTGTTGTTGGATAATTGTGTAAGTGAGTAAATGTAAGTGTGATTAATTTTTATCTTGAGTGAGTAGGATGACTGCATAACCGACTAAGATGACTGCTGATGTGGCAAAGTCTATATATGTGTATAAGTGCATTTGATAGTGTTCTATTAATTAGTGACTGTATGTATAAATGATTCTGTTGTTGAATGGGTAGTTGTGTGTGTAGACTTAGGAATCAGTGAGTCGGTATGTAGTAACTGATATTGGTTTGTCAATGGTTTCAAATATGGTACAATGTATTTTACAGTGAGTGATGAAAGTTTATACTAGTGTATGATGAGGTGTATCAGATTGTCACGTGGATGATGTCATCAGTGATGTCATTTGAGATGTCATCAGTGATGTCATCAGTGATGTCACTGACCATGTCATTAATGATGCAATATGTGACATCATCAGCAGTGCATTGCGGGCGCGCGAGTTATTGTTAGCAGAACTAACAATAACAGAGGAATTTCTATGGTTTTGAACGAGTGAAATGGCCAGCTAACTATAACACCCCTGAAACCTATGGTTTTTTCTATGAATTTCTAAGGTTTTTTAAATGCTAATTTCTAACTATAACGTCTCTGAAACCTATGGTTTTTTCAGTGAATTTCAAAGCTTTTTTAAATGCTAATTTCTAACTTTAACGTCTCTGAAACCTGTTTTTTTTCAGTGAATTTCAAAGGTTTTTAAAATGCTAGTTATACCTATTTTTTTTTACTGCTTTTCTACAGTTTTTTAACTGTTTATTTATAATTTTTTTAGTCATTAAATAACATTATATATTTTTCTGAAAATTGCAAACAAAATGTAAAAACTGAAATATTGATTAATTTTCTTGTTCTCATTTTTTATTTTAATATATTTATATTATTTTCTTTAAAAACAGTGAGTGATGAAAGGCTATACTAGTGTATGATGAGGTATATCAGATTGTCACGTGGATGATGTCATCAGTGATGTCATTTGAGATGTCATCAGTGATGTCATCAGTGATGTCACTGACCATGTCATGAATGATGCAATATGTGACATCATCAGCAGTGCATTGCGGGCGCGCGAGTTATAGTTAGCAGAACTAACAATAAAGGAGGAATTTATATGGTTTTGTACGAGTGAAATGGCCAGCTAACTATAACACCCCTGAAACCTAAGGTTTTTTCTGTGAATTTCTAAGGTTTTTTTTAAATGCAAATTTCTAACTATAACGTCTCTGAAACCTAGGGTTTTTTCTGTGAATTTCAAAGCTTTTTTAAATGCTAATTTTTAACTTTAACGTCTCTGAAACCTATGTTTTTTTTCAGTGAATTTCAAAGGTTTTTAAAATGCTAATTTTTAAGTGTGATAGTAGTTATGCCTATTTTTTGTACTGATTTTCTATAGTTTTTTAACTGTTTATTTATAATTTTTTTATTCATTAAATAACATTATATATTTTTCTGAAAATTGCAAAAAAAAATTAAAAACTGAAATATTGATTAATTTTCTTGTTCTCATCTTTTATTTTAATATATTTATATTATTTTCTTTAAAAAAAAATCCAATGTTTTTTCGGAGTTGCGCACTCAAAGCGTACACATCACGGTGGGTGCGCGCATTCTAGCCACCATTTTAGAAAAGTCGTGAAGGATCCGCGTACGGTGTGCGACGGCTGCGTGTTTTTCAGTTACATCATATACATTTAATATTACGTGATGTGCGCGATTGGTGTGCGACCAGTCCGCGACTCCTGCTCCCACGCATTCGTGACACATGCGCATTACAGTACGAGATGCTTGCGCGGTTGTGGGTCCCGCATAATGTCCTATATGTGCTGGAGCGCGCTGGGTGAGCGACTCCCGCAAAAAAAATTATGTTCCAAAATGATATGTATGTGTCTTTAATATACATATTAGGGCAAGAGATTTTCGCGAAGTCGGGTGCATGCATCGTGAGTGCAGAGAACCAGGTCAGCAGAGCTGATGTAGAGCCAGAGAAACCATGTCAGCAGAGCCATTGTAGAGCCAGAGAATCAGGTCAGCAGAGCTGCTCTAGAGCCTAAGAAGCAGGTCAGCAGAGCTGCTCTAGAACCAGAGACCCAGGTCAGCAGAGCAGCTCTAGAGCCAGAGACCTAGATCAGCAGAGCTGCTCTAGAGGCCGAGCCGAGAACCAGGTCAGCAGAGCTGCTGTAGAGCCAGAGAAACCAGGTCAGCAGAGCTGCTTTAGAGGGAGAGAACCAGGTCAGCAGAACTGCTTTAGAGCCAGAGAACCAGGTCAGCAGAGCTGCTCTTGAGCCAGAGAACCAGGTCAGCAGAGCTGCTTTAGAGCCATAGAGCCAGGTTAGCAGAGCTGCTTTAGAGCCATAGAACCAGGTCAGCAGAACTGCTTTAGAGCCAGAGAACCAGGTCAGCAGAGCTCTCTAGAGCCAGAGAACCAGGTCAGCAGAGCTGCTCTAGAGGCAGAGAACCAGGTCAGCAGAGCTGCTTTAGAGCCAGAGAACCAGGTCAGCAGAGCTGCTCTAGAGCCAGAGAAACCAGTTCAGCAGAGCTGCTTTAGAGGGAGAGAACCAGGTCAGCAGAGCTGCTTTAGAGCCAGAGAACCAGGTCAGCAGAGATGATCTAGAGCCAGAGAACCAGGTCAGCTGAGATGATCTAGAGCCAGAGAACCAGGTCAGCAGAGCTGCTTTAGAGCCAGAAGACCAGGCCAGCAGAGCTGTTGTAGAACCAGAGAACCAGATCAGCAGTGCTGCTCTGTAGCCTAAGAACTAGGTCAGCAGAGCTGCTCTAGAGCCAGAGAACCAGGTCATCAGACCTGCTGTAGAGCCAGAGAAACCAGGTCAGGAGAGCCGCTTTAGAGGGAGAGAACCAGGTCAGCAGAGCTGCTATAGAGCCAGAAAACCAGGTCAGCAGAGGTGCTCGAGCTGACACTGACCGACTGACACTGACTGACTGACACTGACTGACACTGATTGACTGACACTGACTGACACTGACTGACTACTCTCTACTAATCACTCTCTACTACTCACTCTCTTCTACTCTCTACTACTCACTCTCTACTACTCACTCTCTACTACTCACTCTCTACTACTCTTTCTCTACTACTAACTCTCAACTACTCACTCTCTACTACTGTCTACTATTCACTCTCTACTATTCACTCTCTACTACTCTCTACTACTCACTCTACTACTCTCTATTACTCTCTACCACTCACTCTCTACTACTCTACTACTCACTCTCTACTACTCTCTACTACTCTCTCTCTACTACTCACTCTCTACTACTCATGCTCTACTACTCTACTACTCTCTCTACTACTCTCTCTACTACTCACTCTCTACTACTCTCTCTCTACTACTCTCTACTACTCACTCTCTACTACTCACTCTACTACTCTCTACTACTCACTCTCTGCTACTCTCTATACTACTCTCTACTACTCACTCTCTACTCTCTATTATGCACTCTCTACTCTCTACCTCGCTCTAGCCCTCTCTACCTCTCTCTCTACTACTCTCTACCTCTCTACCTCTCTACCTCTACACCTCTACACCTCTACACATCTACCTCTAACTCTCTACCTCTACACCTCTACCTCTACACCTGTACCTCTTTACCTCTCTCTACCTCTCTCATATATGCATACATATGCATGTTATGTACATGAAAGTTTGAAAAACACTAATACAAGTAAAGCTAAAAAGCCACCTAATTACAAACATAATTGCTTTAACTTAAACGAGGGCGAGACCTTTTGCATTTTCAATGCTTGTTTACTTTGGTTCCATCAAGAAGGCATTCAGATGTGGCACACATTTGCCTTAAATTCTGAATGGTAGCACTCTAGTTGCTCATTAGATCACTGTAGTAAAGCTACTGCTCACCAGGAAAGTATGCTGCTGGTATTCAAAGTGCATGTTTCAGTCTGCATGTCAGAATTTTTTAATGAAATAGAAGAGGATTTGAGAAGTCAAAATGTGCCCTAATTTTTCATTCAGCAGCACTAATCATACTTTCTATGGCAAAATGAACCCCCTCATTTTGTTCCTTTTTAAATTAAATGTTTTAAGAGTTACCACTTTATTCCAATCAAGATGGCTTCAGGTGTACCATACATTTATCATAAGTAGGACTGTTAGCGCTCTAGTTGTTCTTTGGAACACTCTGGGAAGCTGCAGTAGAACACAAAGGAATCAACTGACAGTCTCTGCCCTTGTTGGATGTACATGTTTTACTGAGAATGTCAGACTTCATTCTCACATGACTGAGAAAGATAATGTGAATCTACAGAAAATATGCTCTCAGTTTAGCTTATAGATCACCTTCTAAACCTCTGTGGGAAAAGCATGAGAAAATAGTTTTCTCTCAAACATGATTCAGTGATGTCATTTGAGATGTCATCTGTGATGTCACTGACCATGTCATAAATGATGTAATATGTGACATCATCAGCAGTGGATTGCGGGTGCGCGAGATGTAGTTAGTACAACTAACTATATCTGAGGAATTTCAATGGTTTTGTTCGAGTGAAATGTCCAGCTAACTATAACACCCCTAAAACCTATTGTTTTTTCAGTGAATTTCTAAGGTTTTTTAAATGCTAATTCCTAACTATATCAGGCCTGAAACCTATGGTTTTTTCAGTGAATTTCAAAGGTTTTTTAAATGCTAATTCCTAACTATATCAGGCCTGAAACCTATGGTTTTTTCAGTGAATTTCAAAGGTTTTTTAAATGCTAATTCCTAACTATATCAGGCCTGAAACCTATGGTTTTTTCAGTGAATTTCAAAGGTTTTGTAAATGACAATTTTTAATGTATTAATTGTTATACTGATTTTTTTAATACTGATTTACTATATTTTTTAAACTATTTATTTTTAGATGTATTTTTTTAATTACATTATACATTACAATACAAAATATACTTTCTCAGAATGAATTACTTTAGTGTAAATACTTGGCAAATAGGCAACAGACTTTTAAGTACAGTAGTCACAGTTGTTGCAATGGCCAACACAATTTCAAACACAAAGCAACATTGACCTCAATGTGAATTTCTAGTTAAATGCAATTAGTTACTTTATGGATTACTTTTCTAACTACAGGACTGGATCCTAGATTCAGTCCTTGGACATCTCCTGTAAACAGTTGAGTAAAAGCGTTTTGGTTACAGTAGTTATTTTTAAGGAATATTATTGTATTTTAAAAGTTGACACTTAGAACATTTTTCACATAGAATCACCAATGTTATCCTATGGCAGAAAATTCACTTAGCAGGTAAGTAGTGTTATCGTTACTTTTTCTAACTCAGTGATGGATCCTGGATCCAGCACTGGCCAACCTCCTGTAAACATTTGAAAGTATGTGTTTAAGTCATACAGATGATTTTTTAGGAATATTTTTAGTTTCTGAAAATAGAAACTTAGAAACTTTTCTGCTGAAAACCACGCAATGGATTCCTACGGAAGGAAATACAAGTTACTGGTAAGTATACTTAGAATTACTTTTCAGAGTCAGTGCTGGGCTAAAACATGCAGCCCTGGGTTCTCTCCTGATAACAGGTGAGTAAATCATAATTCTTACTTCGGCTAATTTTAGAGGAATATTTGTACGTTTCAAAATTGGACACTTAGAAACTTTTCTGGTGAAAACCACACACTGGATTCCTATGGAAGGAAATACAAGTTACTGGTAAACACGCTGAGAATTACTTTTCAGAGTCAGTGCTGGGCTAAAAGATGCAGCCCTGGGTTCTCTCCTGATGACAGGTGAGTAAATCGGAATTCGTAGTTCGGCTGATTTTAGAGGAATGTTTGTACGTTTCAAAATCGGACACTTAGAAACTTTTGCTGGTGAAAACCACACAATGGATTCCTATGGAAGGAAATACAAGTTACTGATAAGTACGCTTAGAATTACTTTTCAGAGTCCGTGCTGGCCTAAAAGATGCAGCCCTGGGTTCTTTCCTGATAACAGGTGAGTATATCGGAATTCGTAGTTCGGCTGATTTTAGAAGAATATTTGTACAATGGTGAAGGAAGGGGGTGGGGCCTGAGGTGACGTGTGCAAATACGCCCTGTGGCGCGTTTTAATTTGGGGAATTAATTCCTCTTCAATCCTGAGGTCCCCTGGGGGCCAACTAGCCCACCAGGTACCTCCAGTATGCGCCAGGGAGCTGCATTGCAGAGAGGTGTTCAGAGGACACGCCCCATTTTACAACACTCTGCAACACAGCTCTGTGGCGCTTAGTGGAGGTACCTGGTGGGCTAGTTGGTCCCCATGGACCCTCAGGATTGAAGAGGAATTAATTCCCCAACTTAAAACGTGCCATAGGGCGTGTTTGCACACATATCACCTCAGGCCGCACCCCCTACCTTCACCACTGTGCAAACGCGCCCTGTGGGGTGTTTTTAGTTGGGGGATTAAGTCCCCTTGAATCCTAAGGTCCCCTGGCGGCCAACCAGCCCACCAGGTACCTCCAGTATGTGCCAGGGAGCTGCGTTGCAGAGAGGTGTTCAGAGGCCACACCCCTTTTTACAACACTCTGCAACGCAGCTCTGTGGCACTTAGGGGAGGTACCTGGTGGGCTAGTTGTCCCCTAGGGGACCTCTGGATTGAAGAGGAACAAATTCCCCAACTTAAAACGCGCCACAGGGTGTGTTTGCACAGTATCACCTCAGGCCCCATCCCCTACCTTCACCACTGTGCAAACGCGCCCCGTGGCGAATTTTAAGTTGGGAGATTAAGTCCCCTTGAATCCTGAGGTCCCCTGGCGGCCAACTAGCCCACCAGGTACCTCCAGTAAGCGCCATGGAGCTGTGTTGCAGAGAGGTGTAAAAAGGGGCATGGCCTCATTACACATCTCTGCAACACAGCCCCCTGGTGCATACTAGAGGTTCTTGGTGGGCTAGTTGGCCCTCAGGGATCCCCACTATTGAAGGGGAATTCGTTCCCCCTCTGCAAACGTGCCAGGGGGCGCGTTTGCAGAGCGATGAAAGGAGGGGGTGTGGTCTCCGGTGCGATGCTGCTCTTTTTTTTTTTTAAGAAGGGGGGCTGTGTAGCCCCCCTTCTTTTTCTATTTTTTTGGACCTGGGGACCCCATCCCCCAGGGCCTGGCTGCAATTTTTATTTATAAAAACAAAAAATAAGGAAGGGGGCCACGTGGCCCCCTCCCCAGGCCATAATTTGCCCCGGGGACCCCATCCCCCGGGGCATGGCCCTTTTTAAAAAAATATTTTTTTTTTATGGAAGGGGGCCGCGTAGCCCCCCACCTGTGGTCACTTAAGGCCCCGGGGACCCCATCTCTCGGGGCCGGCCATTGTTTTATTATTTATTAATGTTTTTAATATTGGGGAGGGGGCCGCGTGGCCCCCCTCCTGGGCCACTACTGGCCCCGGGGACCCCATCCCCCGGGGCCTGGCCATCTCGTTGGGGACCGTGGGGGGGTCCCAATACCCCACGGTCCCAGCCGGCTCCACGCTAACTGCGGGAGCCGGCATTGCTTTTCCACATGGGGAGCAGCTAGCATGCTGCTCCCCATGTGGAAAAGCAATCAGCTTTGCTTCATTGAAGCGAGAGCAGGTTTCCCTGCTCTCGCTTCAATGAAGCAAAGCAGTTTGCAATGGCAGGGTGGGAGCCGCGAGGCTCCCGCCCTGCCATTGCAAACAGCAGTGTCCCAGGGGTGGGCACCCTGGGACACTGCAGGAGCCGGCCCTGGGGGGTGGCAGTGCCCAGGGCCATCATTGGCTCCAGAAGGGGGGTCGCGCGGCCCCCCTGCCACTTAATTTAATTCCCCGGGGGTGGTGGTCCCCGGGGCCTGGGGCATCCGTAAAGGACCCCCTATGATAAATAATTAGTGCCACGGGGTGGTGGCGGTCCCCGGGGCATGTGGGGGGCTCGAGCCCCCCCCACACAGGGTGTAAAAAGAAAAAAAGAAACAAGTCCCAGGGGTGGCGGTCCCTGGGGCTGGGGGGCCCCTCTGGGCCCCCCAATATAATATACAAATTGCCCCCAGGACTTGGCCCCCAGGGTGCTAAATAAAAACAAAGCGCGGGAGTCCACGCTTTGTTGTTTTTTTCGTCATCGGGATGCGCGGACCCTAAGCGCATCCCGCGATTTAAAAAAAAAATATATTTTTTGGGGGGGCCTTGGGGGTCCTTGTGGGACCCCCTGAGCAGGCCTAGGGGGTCAGGGTGTTTCTACATATATATATATATATATATATATATGCTCCAAAACTCCTCGTATTTCCTTTTCACGGCGAACAGAGAAGGACGGACCCAAACAGGTAAGGCAGTAGATGTAATTTATTGACTCCCTCTGCGACGCGTTTCGAGCACCCTGTGCCCTTGATCACACAAGAAAGCAAATGTCTGCCAGCTTTTTCAAATGCTACGTGTCCACCCATTGGTCAGTTACATTTTCATAGACATGGAAAAAACATTGTAAACAACAACCGGTATTTCGTTCTCGTTTTTAGACATTGTAAATATGTGTTGCTTTTCTCATGGATCATGTGTAAATACAAATCGTTTTTGGGCTGCATAATGCTTAGAACATAGAATAGAGACATTTAAATATATATTTAAGTCGCCAGTAGATAGTTATAGTTAGGACCGTGTTTCCATAGGAAATCCGCAACATTCTATTTGGAATAACTTTGGCGCCGGTTGACGAATCCTCGCGAAATTTTCAAAATAGGTGGGGCGCTCCGCTCCGCTCCTACCCTGAAAGTCTCGGGGGGATTCGTCAAGCGGGGGCTGAGAAAAAAGGGGGGTCCCAAAACGCGTTTTCCCTATGCAATTTTCCATAGGGACCTTTAGTCCAAGGTACAGCCCGAACGGCTGAACAGAATTACTTGAAATTTGGCAGAGAGGTAGTCCTCAGGTCAGGGATGTGCCTTTTGAAGGTCTGGTGTTAATCTGTTCAGTAGTTCCTGAGAAAATCAAAAGTAAAATCATATATATATGTGGGCGGAGCCTAACCACACATCTCATCCTGAGATCTGATTGGCTGTCAGCACTTCATCCAAGAAGTGTTGGCAGCCATCTTGGGACCAATATACATGATAGCACCTCATTAAAAAGCATTGCAGTTAATAGAAGGTTTTAAGACTTTAGTTACATTATAAATCATTTGTTGATGGTACCATACTCCTTTTAGGAATTGTGGTATGTTCTAAGGTGATTTCACCATGTGAAAAAGCCTTCTGCTGGGATATCATGATTGAGAGAAAAATATTTTCTCATGCTTTTCCCACAGCGGTTTGGAAGGTGATCTATAAGCTAAACTGAGAGCTTATTTTCTGTAAATTCACATTATCTTTCTCAGTCATGTGAGAATGAAGTCTGACATTCTCAGTAAAACATGTACATCCAACAAGGGCAGAGACTGTCAGTTGATTCCTTTGTGTTCTACTGCAGCTTCCCAGAGTGTTCCAAAGAACAACTAGAGCGCTAACAGTCCTACTTATGATAAACGTATGGCACACCTGAAGCCATCTTGCTTGGATTAAAGTGGTAACTCTTAAAACATTTAATTTAAAAAGGAACAAAATGAGGGGGTTCATCTTTCCATAAAAAGTATGATTAGTGCTGCAGAAAGAAAAATTAGGGCACATTTTGAGTGACTTCTCAAATCCTCTTCTATTTCATTAAAAAATTCTGACATGCAGACTGAAACATGCACTTTCAATACCAGCAGCAGTTTCCCCTGGTGAGCAGTAGCTTTACTACAGTGATCTAATGAGCAAAAAGAGTGCTATCATTCTGAATTTATGGCAAATGTGTGACACATCTGAATGCCTTTGGAATCAAAGTAAAAATCTGAAAGTATTTCCTACTGAGGAGACTGCAGTAAATGAGGAAATTAGGAAACTTCATAACAAATAAGCCTGCCAAGATGGCCACCAGAGACAAAAGAGCCCAAATGTAGCCCAAATATCACCCAGATGTAGCCCAAGTATAGTCCAATGACAGAATGTCCCAGAGTGTTCTTAAAAACAACTAGAGTGCTTACTGTCTTCATTATGACAAAAGTATGGCACACCTGAAGCCATCTTGATTGGAATAAACTGGTAACACTTAAAACATTTAATTTAAAAAGGAACACAATGAGGGGGTTCATTTTGCCATAGAAATTTTGATTAATGCTGAAGAAAGAAAATGAGGGCACATTTTGAGTGACTTCTCAAATCCTCTTCTATTTCATTAAAACATTCTGACATGCAGACTGAAACATGCACTTTTAATACCAGGAGCAGACTTCCATGGTGAACTACAGTGATCTAATGAGCAACTAGAGTGCTAACATTCAGAATTTATGGCAAATGTGTGACATATCTGAACATCTTCATGATGGAATCAAAGTAAAAAACTGAAAGCATTTCCTACTGAGGAGACTGCAGTACATGGGGAAATTAGGAAACTTCATAACAAATAAATCTCCCAAGATGGCCATCGGAGACAAAAGAGCCCAAATGTAGCCCCAAATCACCCAGATGTAGCCCAAATATAGCCCAATGACAGAAGTGTGCAAAACACTTATTATTTTGTGTTTTTGCAGTGTTATATAGTGCAGACTTGTCAGGTATTGGAGTGCTTTACATGAGCATTGGTTACATCACACAAGAACAAATTCATTTTGGTTGTAGACATGGGGAGACTAAGTGATTTGACCAGAATCACAGAATGTCGAGCTGAAGCAGAAACTCCAACCTGGTTCCCCAGTTGCAAAGTCTGCAGTTCTGGAAGTAACACCACATCCTCTCCCCTAAGTGCAACATTTAATCAAGTGGTCAACTGGATAAAAAAACATAAAGGTAACAAATAATTTAAAAGTGCGTTCTCGCTATTTGAAAACTCAGAAAATATGTCCTTATTTTAGTCTTTTAGAGCACTAACCCTAATTTTGATGCCAATAAGACCCTCTCATATATGTAATTTCTAAAGGAAATGCTCTAGGTATTACAGTTTTGATTACATCAAGATGACGTGAGGCGTTCCACACTTTTGTAATAAATATAGAATGTTAGAAATCTAGTTGTTAATTAGGATACTGTTGAGAGGCAGAGGCCAGGGGCACAGACTCTGAAAATTGAAGGCAGGTAGGAGGGTGCAAAGGCAACAATCTAACCACACTGAGCAGGCAGGAAGGGCCGTGGCAGCACAACAGACTATGGAGGGCAGTGGAAAGGGGGGCAGGGGCAACAAACCAACAATACAGGACTTGCAAGAGAGGCTGTGGCAATGTAATAGACCATTGTGGGCAGAAGGAAGAGGCAATGGTAGTACAACCATACATGCCAACAGACCCGATTCAGCCAGGAAACGTCCAATGTTTTTAAGCTCAAATGGGCTTTATTTTATCTGTCTCCTGTCTACAATCTCCTCTTTTTCAATGTAACTCAAAGGGGAAAATCAATACCCCAGTTTTTTTTCAAAATCTCCCTCTTACCAAGTTCAAAATGTTCGCAAGTATGGTACATTGGATCATGGAAGGAAATGGGGTAGGGACATGGACTTGGATAACAGAGGACAGGAGGGACACGGAGAGGTACACCAAACTGACCCTGCAGGGCAGGCATCAGGGTTTGCAGCAGCACAATACACCGCACAGGGCATGCGGGACGGGAGTGCAGCACAACAATCCATAGAAAGCAAGAGGGAGGGGATAGGACCATGCACATGGACAACAGAGAACAGAGGGGCAAGAGGCAGGACCATAATGGACAGACAGGAGAGAAAGCCGCAGCATAACAGACCATAAAGGGCAGGAGGGATGGATCAGGGGCATTACAATGGAACAGACAAGCCAGGAAGGAGGGAGTAGGGGTCTGCACATGTAAACAGAGGGCTGGGGGCAAGGGGGCAGGGCAGGAGCAGCAAGATAGCCATGGAGGTCAGGCAGGATGGGCACTAGAAGCAAGACACACCATGAAGAGCAACAGTGAGACTGTGATGGCATACACACAGACCATGGAGGGAAGGTGGGAGGGGTTCAGGGGCAGCTAACTGACCACACAGGGAAGGTGGGAGGGGCCATGGCAGTACAGAAGACCATGCATGGCAAGTGGGAGGGTTAGTGGTAGCACAATGGCTATGATGGGCAAGAAGGAGGGTGCAGGGGCATGCACAAAGGACGATGGAGGATAGAAGGGAGGGTCAGGACCTGTGCACAGACAAGAAAGTTCAGGGGAAGGGGCCTCACAACAGACCGCACAGGGCAGGCAGGAGGAGCAGTTGCAGCACAACAAACCAGGGAGGGCAGAAGGGTGTGGCAGTACAATGGACCATGTAGGACAGGAGGAAGAGGATAGGGGCATGGCATGTGGACAGGCAGGGTGGAGGTGGCAGGGACAGGTTACAGTCATCTGACAATGCTAGGCAGGTGGGAGGGGAGTGGTAGCTCAACAGAACACTCAGAATAGATAGGAGTGGCAGGTCCATGGAACATGGTGGGCAAAAAGGATGGAGCAGGGGCATACACAAAGACATCGGAGGGCAGGGGGAAGGAGAATAGGGGCAGCAAGCTAAGCACAGAGTTTAAGCAGTAGGTCAATGATGAGGCATAGAATTGGGCAATGGAGGGCAGGAGGAGTGGACTGGTACATCATACTAAATTGAGGGCAGTGGCAGCACATCAGACCATGCATGGCAGGAGGGAGGAGGCTAGTCCATGGATTCACACAACAGAGGATAGGGAGGAGGGGGATGGGGCAGCAAGCTAACTGTTCAGAGAAGGCTGGTATTAGGAACTTTATTGTTTTTAAAACGTGTGTCTGTGCGAACTACTTAAAATATGAACAAGTATGCAGCATAATCTCACTTTTATTCAGGAAGAAGAGGACGTTTGTGACTGTGACTCCGGGCTCACTTGGCAGAAACACCCCCTGACCCTCCACCCCCTATTGCAAAATGTAATGCCCGTGAAAAGGGTAGGTGAACACAGTGTTATATAGAACATAGTCCTGAGAGCACGATTGAAAATGAAAACTAGATATAGTGTATGGTATAAACTATGCACCAAAAAGTGTGATATAAGATGAACCGGGCTTGAAATATAATATGCAATACATTGTGCGCAATGACAGATTCATTGGAGAGCGCGAGATAGCACAGGCACTAGCGCGTGCTATGCGATATGCGCCTTGGAGTGTAATATGCACAGGGCAGTGTTGTGTAACCTAACTAGTCTCTAAAGTTGTAATATAAAATATGTGCTGGGGAGTGTAACGTTGCATATGCACTGTGACAAAGATATTATTATTATTATTAGGAAAGTTTATAAAGCGCCTGGTTACGCAGAAGCGTGTCCCCGCGCTACATATGCAAAAACTCAGAGCAGAGGAGAGGAAGGGTTTGGTTACTTTGAAAAGAGGTGAGTTTTTAGGTTCTTGCGGAAACTGGATTCCGAGGGGTCTAGGCGGAGATTAAGAGGCAGATCATTCCAGCATTTAGCTGCCAGGTGACGGAAAGAGCGTCCACCCATGCGAGCCTTTCTGATTCTAGGGACCACCAATAGACCTCCGTGAGAGGAACGCAAAGCACGCGAGGGTACATGCTTGATGGCAAGGTTGTGGAGCGGTGCCGGCGCTTTCCGTGCAAGAATGCGATGACATGTACAGAGGGCCTTGAATTCCACTCTGCGTCTTACAGGTAGCCAGTGAAGGCTATGAAGAGCAGCTTTGGAGTCTGATCTTTTGGGGAGTTTTAAAATGAGGCGGGCTGCCGCATTCTGTAATACCTGGAGGCGTTTTACTGCCTTACAGGTGGCACCTAGATAAAGTAGGTTGCCATAGTCCAGGCGTGATGTCACAAGGGCATGTACCAGCGTTTTCCGGGCGGACATGGGGAGGAGGGCAAGGACCTTGTGTAAGATTTTTAAGACGCTGAAACAGACACCCGCTACCCGGTTTATTTGGGGACCAAAAGACATATCAGCATCAAACCATATACCAAGGTTCTTGACCTCCTGACGAGGCACCGGAGCCTCCCCCAGGCAAGGGGGCCACCACGCAGACGACCAAGCAGAGGGGCTCCCCCCCACCACGAGCACCTCTGTCTTGCTTCCGTTTAGTTTAAGGCAGTTGGTAGACATCCATGTAGCAAGATCTTGCATGCAGGCCGTAAAACTACTTGAAGCAAGTCCGGGTTCTCGCGATAGGGAGATGACCAGTTGCGTGTCGTCTGCGTATGACACGATTTCCAGACCATGACTCGCGGCAATCGAAGCCACTGGGGAGATGTAAAGATTGAATAGGGTTGGGCTCAGGGACGATCCTTGGGGAACGCCCTGTCCCAAACCCATGGCTCTCGAGTAATGGTCGCCCAGACGGACTTGGAAGCTTCTTCCAGTCAGGAAGGATTGGATCCATAAGAGTGCAGCTTCAGATATTCCCCCATCATTTAAACACTGTAGCAAGTTGGCATGAGCTACAGTGTCGAATGCTGCACTCAAGTCCAATAGGATGAGAGCCATAGTATGACCCTCATCCGCCCCCTGACGAAGAGCCTCCGCTGCAGTTAAGAGAGCAGATTCTGTGGAATGACGGGGACGGAAACCGAATTGTGTCTTGTGCAGTAATGCCGCTTTTTCGACGAAGTCCATCAGTTGTGAGTTGACCAATTTTTCGGCTACTTTGGCCAAGTAGGGGAGAAGAGAAATAGGGCGAAGATTCTCAAGTTTCTCAAAACTGATGGTCGGTTTTTTCCTAAGGGGTAGGACCACCGCCTTTTTCCAATCTTTAGGTACAGTGGAGCTACTAAAAGATGTATTAAGTAGGTGCCTGATATAGGGTTCTAATACCACTAGGCTATCTGCCAGGCGCTTAGGTGTAGTGGGGTCTCGAGGAGAACCCGACTTCACTGATTTACAGATCTTTACAAGGTCTTCAGGTGAAGGGATAGCAAAGTGGGTCAGTCTGATTCTGTTGCTCCATTCCCTGGGGCTTTCGATGAATTCTGCACCCGCTCTGGGTTGAGTTGGGAACGCTGCGTATATTGTTGCTATTTTCTCGGAGAAAAAATTGGCGATTCTGTTGCAAGCGTCAGGGGAACAGTCATCTGGGACACTGGAAGATTTCCCGCTCGAAAGGGTTTTGTAAAGCGAGAACAGCTCTTTAGTAGAATTACTGGCTTCACTAACTCTAAGCGTGTAGTATGCAGTTTTGCACTTTCTAATTTGACCGTGGTAGAGTCGCCTCTCGGTTAGGTAGGTGGCTCTAGATTCTTTAGAGAAGGTCTTGCGCCATTCTCTTTCGAGTTTCTTCAGTGCAGATTTCAAGGATCTAAATTCATCGTTGAACCATGGAGCTGTTTTTTGTACACGGCCCCCGGAATTAGTTTTTTTGATTTTTTGAAGAGGAGCCGTGCAATCAAGTGCCTCAGTGATACGTGTGCACAGATTAGTGTTGGCTGAATCTGCGTCCCAGATTGTAATATGTATGGCATAGCACTGTGCGTTATAACATAGGCATCGAGGAAGGCACGTTAGATGGGGCAATATAACCCGTGCGAAGACAAGTGTGGCATGACATATTCACGGGGTGGTGTTACAGTGCACATGGGCTAGAGAGTGTCATAGCATATGCACTAGCTAGTGGAATACAACACAGAGGTGTGTGGCACTCAGCAGGCAATAGTGGGTGTAACACAGCATTGGGCTCTGCCAGGAGCGCGCTGTGACTCTCAAGTGATGTTCGTCCCCTTTCCAGAGAGTAAAATAAAAAGTATTACACATCCGGCAGTGGATGTGTGTTTTATTAACCGTGAGGGGGGTTTCTTGCATAGTTTTGGTCGAATTTTTGTCGAATCCCCTATGAATGGCTTGGTGTGCATGTGTATTAAATGTGCCCGTCAATAGCTAACCATGTTTGTATAAATAAACGACAAGGGTGTCTACCGGGATTAGGCACGGTAGGGCATCAGACATGTCAGAGCTTCACTAGTGGTGTAAATACATTCCACGTGGATTCATTGTATGCATAGTCGCCTTTTAAGGAATATCACGCAAATCGTCATGGTGATAGGTACGTACGGTTTGTCCAGCATGTCCTAGGTGTGTCTATAAATATATATTTTTTAAAAATAATAAAAAACAGTGGCCGCCCCTGGGGATTGGGGTCAAAAAAATATAATTAGGAGACAGGCCCTGGGGGATGGGGTCATCAGGGCCAATAAATTAGAATAAGAAGGGGAACCACACAGCCCCACTTCTTAAAAAATTAAAATAAATAAAAGACTGGCATCGTGCCGGAGGCCACGCCCCCTCCTTGCAGCACTCTTCAAACGCGCCCCCTGGCGAGTTGTAAGTTGGGGAATTAATTCCTCTTCAATACTGAGGGTCCCTGAGGGCCAACTAGCCTAACAGGCATCTCCAGTATGCACCAGGGAGCTGCGCTGCAGACAGGTGTTCTGAGGCCAAGCCCCTTTTTACACCTCTCTGCAACGCAGCTCTGTGGCGCTTACTGGAGGTACCTAGTGGTCTAGTTTGACCCTAGGGACCCTTAGGATTCAAGGGGACTTAATCTCTCAACTTAGAACAGCCACAGGGCGCGTTTACACAGTGGTGAAGGGAGGGGACGGGGCCTGAGGTGACGTGTGCAAACACGCACTATGGCACGTTTTAAATTGGGGATATAACTTTCCTTCAATACTGAGGGCCCCTGGGGGCTAACTAGCCCACCAAGTGCTTCCAGTAAGCGCCACTGAGCTGCATTGCAGAGAGGTGGTCCAGGCCGTGCCACTTTTTACACCTCTCTGCAACGCAGCTCTGTGGCACTTACTGGAGGTACCTAGTGGGCTAGTTGGACCCTAGGGACCCTCAGGATTCAAATGAACTTAATCTCCCAACTAAAAACGGACACAGGGCGTGTTTACACAGTGGTGAAGGGAGGGGACGGGGCCTGAGTTAATGTGTGCAAAAACGCCCTGTGGCCTGTTTTAAGAGGTAGTTTTAATCCCCCTGCCCTATTATATACCATGGGCTTACAGAGGAGGTCATGCTAATCACAGGGGGACCCCAACGCATAATGTTCCCTAGTGTATGTAGGTGTTTCACTGTATTCTAAGTGTCTTTTAACATAGCACTGGCTCTAGGACTGGTTAGTCAGACTCAGTTACCACCAGTATCCGTCTGAAAAAGTTGAGGGTACAGGATGATTTTGCAACAAGGCTTCTTTCTGCTCTTCTTTTTGTTCTTTCTGCACCTTATTCTTCTTCCTGCACTTTTCTTCGTCTTTGAGGACTTCTGTTGCTTCTTTCTGCACTTCTTTTTTTTCTTTCTGTGCATTTTTTCTTCTTTCTTCACATGTCCTATCTCTGTAGGCATAGTTAGAAATTAGCATTTAAAAAACCTTTGAAATTCACAGAAAAAAACATAGGTTTCAGGCACGTTATAGTTAGGAATTAGCATTTAAAAAACCTCAGAAATTCACTGAAAAAACCATAGGTTTCAGTGGTGTTATAGTTAGCTGGACTTTTCACTTGTACAAAACCATTGAAATTCCCCCGTTATAGTTAGTTCAGCTAACTATAAATCGCGCGCCCGCAATGCACTGCTGATGATGTCACATATTACATCACTCATGACATGGTCAGTGACATCACTCATGACATCACTGATGACATCTCAAATGACATCACTGATGACATCACTGATGACATCATCCTTGTGATAGAGTGGCAGACCTCCTCTCACCCTAATATAACCTTTGATATACACATTCAAAAATAGAGACTAAACTTTTCAAAACAATGGACATACCAATACCAGTTACAACAACCTCTTCAGTAATTCTAAGATCCACATACACATCCACTCATTCACCAACAGTCCTATACATGTATTCACTCATCATATGTACTCATACACCTATATATCCTGTTACACAATGCCACTCATCCATAGAGTTACTCACACACATAGTCACTCATGCTAATAAAGAATCAAACATACATTTATTTGCATATACAGTTATACACACACCACCACACTTACTTCTACGGAAACTTACACATACTTAGTCTTTTAAACAACCACTTATAGAAACACATACTTATTCATACAGGAACTCTTTCAATCTCTCACTCTCACCTATACTCACTTATATACACCAATAGTCACATATACTAGTTTAAAACATATGTAGTTACTCATAAAGACACTATTGAGACAGTCATTCACTCACTAACACACCCATACACACACTCATCCACCCATACAGTCCTGCACACATGCTGTCTTCAACACATACAAAGAGTGAGTCACTCATTCATGCACCTATGCACTACGTAATACCCCCCACCGAACCATGCAGACACTCAGACTGATACTCAAAAAACCAACTAATAACCTATATAGACACCCATGTAGCTACTCACCAACCCACACAGCTACTTATACACAAAGTGAGAGACTGATACAGATATTTACAAATTTAAACATTACTCACTAAGCCATGTATTCGCTATGATACACTTAATCAGTCAGTTACACAATCAATTTTTCAAAAACAAATCATCCATTTAGACACTTATTCTTCCATCGACCTTGAGATATACATATATAAAACATATTTAATTTTCAGAAAAACACACATTCACTGGATGATGTCATCAGTGATGTCATTTGAGATGTCATCAGTGATGTCATGAGTGATGTCACTGACCATGTCATGAGTGATGTAATATGTGACGTCATCAGCAGTGCATTGCGGGCGCGCGAGTTATAGTTAGCTGAACTAACTATAACGGGGGAATTTCAATGGTTTTGTACAAGTGAAAAGTCCAGCTAACTATAACACCCCTGAAACCTATGGTTTTTTCAGTGAATATATATATATATATATATATATATATATATATATATGTATATATATATATATATATATATATATATAGTGGCAGTCGCCACCAGGTAGCTTATAGTTTGGTCGCCTTTTCCATAGAAAGAGCGTTTTTTGGTTTGCTAATAACTTTGGCAATATTTGACGAATATTCACAAAACTTTCCAAAACTAAGTTCATCCACCTCAGCTCCTTCCCGGAAACGTTCAGGGTGATCCATCAAGCAGGGGTTGAGGAAAAAGGGGGATTCCAAAATGCAAAATCCACAATGCACTTTCCATGGACTTCTTTAAGATTGACTACAGCAAAAACCGCTGAACAGAATCACACCAAATTTGGCAGGAAGCTGGATGTTGGTCCACAAATTGTACTTTTTGTGATTTGGTGTACATCCATTTAGCAGTTTTTGTGAAAGGATAAAAAGAATTACATATTTCGGTAGATAGGGTCCAAAAGAATCTCGATAGACTCTAAAATTAGAGTGTTCTGATTGGATCAGGGATCTTTATTTCTTTTGGGCCATCTCACTGCAGTGGAACTCAGACTCCCGTGAGATCGATCACTCTGATTGGCTGCCAGCAGGACTCGGGGACTTAGTCCCTTGCTCTGAAGTAAAAAAAATATATCTATAAGGGAGCATGTTAGGGATACCCTGACCCCCTAAGACCCATGGGGGGACCCAGAGGGGCTGCCCGAGGAGGGGGCTGTGTGTCCATCTGTGCATGAAATATTATAACAGGCCCCAGGGGATGGGGTAGCTGGGGCCAAAATCATCCCCGGTAGGGGGGTCGCTCCCCCAAAAAAGTATGCCGGGCCCTGGGAGATGGGGTCCCCAGGGCCAAAATCGGCCTGGGGTGTAGGGTTACACATGCCCCCTTCCCCTCAAAAGTATGGCAGCCCAGGGGATGGAGTCCCCAGGGCTGCAATTGGCTCAGGGATGTACACCCCAGATGCCCCCTCCCTCTCAAAAGAACCCCGGGCCCCACGGGACAGAGTCTTGAGGCCAATATTGGACCAGGGAGGGTTTGTGGGAGGGTGCCAGGCAGGCCCCACCCTTTAAAAAAATATACAGCCCTGGGGATGGGGTCCCAAGGGCCTAAAGAGGCTTGGGGAGTAGGGTGGGGCAGGCCCCCTTGACTTTAATTAAAAAACAAACAACCCTGAGGGGTGGGGCCAGGCCCTATGGCCATCCCCCGACTGTGCACAGCCAAAGGTCGTGCTCAGCTTGGGGTTGGCTGTATGGAGGGAGAGTTGGCTACAGGGTCTGTGCGCGATGTGAGGTTGCATTTACTTATGGCAATTGTATTACTTTACATAAAAAAACAAACTAGAAATTTACTGAAAAAACAAAGGCTAAAGTAACATTATAGTTAGTTGTGATAAAAAGAATGTTTTCGTTCAAAATAAACCTCAGAAATTTGCTGAAAAAAACAAAGGTTAAAGTAATGTTATAGTTAGGTGAATTTGTCAATGACTACATTAAGGTTTCGAACAAAAAAAAAAACCACAGAAATTCGCAAGTTATAGTAGGCAGCACTAACTATAACTTGCGCCCCTGCCATGCACTGCTTATGACCTCACATATGACATCACTCATCACATGTTCTATGATTATTATTATTTTTTTTTTTTAACATTTTTTTTATTGGCATTTACGTTTTACAATAACAAAGCTTGTTTGGATACAGTTGGTTGGATTGCAATAATCTCTATTTACAACGTGGTACAGCGCTATTCTTACTTTGAATGGTCAATTATTCTGGTAACAGTGAGGCGCTGTGTCAAGTGATTGCCATATAGAACTGGGGTACAAAACTGGGGGGGTGTTCATGGAGTTCTGGCTGCTGTTGTCATATGAATGATCGGGGCGTTATATACCCATTAGTTGGTACATCTGTGCACCACTGGGGTAATGGGAGACATATGGTCGGATGTATTCTGACATCTGGCTGTAAGGCGTGTCGCAATGTATGGTGCTAAGTACTAGTGGTTCACTGTGGACGCCGTTGGGGGAGATCCGGGGCGCGTATTTGCAGACTGAACTGATAGTTGTGAGGTCATCGATACGTGCGTGGCACAATCTAGGTTATCACGGGGCGGTGACTGTTTGAATTAGTGCAGTAGGAGGGCCCATTCTGTGGAGATTGGAAGCTTGCGTATCCCTTTCACCTCCTCCTCTCGTAGTGTTTCTTCCTCTGCTGCTGCCCATTTGTGTACTGCTCCCACCCATGCCGCTATCGGAGGGCCAGTGGGGGAGCGCCAGTGCATGACTATGCCCCATTTAGCTAGCAAAATGGCCAGTGAGATAAACCGAATAGGCACTTTGTGTTGCTTCTGTTTCCGGAAGATACCCAGTGCGCAGGCCTCCCAGGTGGTCATGTGTGTGAGCCCGGTGAGCTCACTGAGTGATTTGTGAATATTTTGCCAGTATGCTTGTATAGTGGGGCAGCTCCAGAACATATGATAAAAATCTGCTTCCTGTGAATGACATCTAGGGCAGAGGAACTGGGTGTCAGGATAAAATCTTTGGAGGCGGGTTGGTGTCAGAAATACCCTATGTAGAATATAGAATTGTATATTTTTAAAGCGTGCGTTTCTAGACACCTTCTTGGGGTATTCGAGAGCCCTCTCCCATTCTTTCTCATTTAAGGAGTGCCCTAATTCTTCTTCCCAGGTGGTCCGTAGGGTCTCTAGGGGCCTATTCATAAGTTCCCTTATGGCTTTATACAGCCAAGTAGTCAGGTGTTGCCCCGCTCCCATATATAAGATTGTGTGGATGACCGGGTGTGTGGAGGGTTCCCCTGTCGAGAGATCATTATATTGTCGGTAACTGTCGAGTAGTTGGCGATGAAGTAAAAACTGGCCAGGGGGGAGATCACAGTCGTCTATGAGTCGTTGGAACGGACGTAGCTGTCCGTCTTCGAAAAGCGACTCTGCTTCGGTAATACCACAGTCTGTCCATGTGCAGAGCATGTTGGGCATGTAATAGTGTTCATGTTTGGACCATCCGGCCAGCGGCAACAGCGGAGAGTATGGGGGCTTCCCTAGTGACATACGGTGTATTCTTTGCATGCACTTGCGTGCCACCTCTACTTTTAAGGGGTATGTCCGTCTCGGTGTAGTTCCTGGTATTAATAGGCGGCGTAGTTCTGGGATGGGCACCCGGTCGGTTGTGGTGTATGTTTCATCTATGTGTCTGCCAGCCGTCCAGTAGGATAACCACTGCAGTTGTGCCGCGAGGAAGTAGGATTCGAATGACGGGGCGCCCAGTCCCCCTTGCATAGTAGGTAGTTTTAGTTTCGCTAATGCTATTCTATGTCTACTGTTTCCCCATATTAGCAAGCTGAGGAGTGAGTCTAGGTCTATAAAAAAGGATCTAGGCGGGATTACTGGCAGATTCATGAAATAGTACAGCAGCCGCGGGACTATTATCATTTTGGCTAGAGCCACCCGGCCGATCGGGGATAATGGGAGGTTCTGACAAAATCCCACTGCTGACCTGATACCGGCCAATGCCCTACGATGATTGCCGTCAAATATGTCGGCTGGGGAATGATAGAGACAAATCCCGAGGTACCGAGGGGCCTCAGCATTCCAGGCCACTCTTTGGTCACCTATCCAAATGTCCTGGGGGGGGGAAGGTTCGGATGTAATGGGTATACTGTGGATTTATCCCAATTCACTCTCAACCCAGAGACGTGGGCAAACTCTGTGAGCGTTGCCCAAATGGGTGTGAGGTCCGCGGTGATGTCTCGTATATATAGAAGAAGGTCATCGGCATACATAGAGACACTGTGTATGGTGTTCGCTATAGGAATGCCCCAGTGTACCCCCTCCCGGCGCTGCCGTATAGCCAGGGGTTCTACTGCGAGGGCAAAGAGTAGAGGCGATAACAGGCAGCCCTGCCTCGTGCCCCTTTGCACTACGAATTCCCGTGAGATGTACCGTCCGATTCGAAAACGCGAGGTGAGTTTAGTGTATAAGAGCCGTGTGTACGTCATGAGGGTGGGACCAAGTCCTGCTCGTTGTAGGACCGAGAACAGGAACTGCCATGTGAGAGTGTCGAAGGCCTTCTCAAGGTCCAGGATGAGGCAGGCTGCCCGAGGATACGCGTCGCCAACTTGATCTTGAACATGGAATATTAGGCCTATATTCTGGGATGTGTTCCTGCCGGGGACGAAGCCGCATTGGTCTGGGTGAACCAGCGGCCGTATGATTTGCGAGTATCTGTCCGCTAATATCTTTCCCAGAATCTTACAGTCTGTGGACAGAAGTGTGATGGGACGGTAGGAGGCCATTAACTGGGGATCGCAGTTTGGCTTCAGGAAGGTCACGATAACGGACTCCCGGAGGGATCTCGGCAATTCTCCTTTCTCCAAGACGATCGCGGACATCGCAACCAGTCGGGGGACCAATAAGGGGGAGAAAGTGGTGTAATACTCTAGGGGGAATCCGTCTAACCCCGGGGCCTTGTTACGAGCTAGGGCGTTAAGGGCTTGGATATTGTCGGTAGATTGAATCTCCGTATCCAATGTTGTCCTGTCTGCCCGCGTGATTTTGGGGATTGTCAGGGGGTCGAGGAATTGGTCAAGTAGGCCCTGCTCGGTCGGTGCTGGATTACAATAAACCGCTGAGTAGTATTGGTAGAACACCGAGAGGATCTCATCCTGGGACCGTACAAGGTTTCCGAGGGGGTCTATTATTTCTGTTATGGGTCTCACGTCAGTGTCCTGTTTGGCTAACCATGCCAATAGTGTACCAGGTTTGTCCCGCTCTTTATGCATCCGGGTTGCATATGCTCTAAAATTGTAGCGCCGGAGGTCGACGCAGGCGGTTTGGTATGCTGTCTTGGCATTATCCACTAGTGCCGCTGTTTCATCGGAGGCGTCATCTCGTTTAGTAGCGGTGGCATGTTGCTTTTCAGCTTTGGTGAGAGCCTGTTCTAGTGACTGTTTTACCCCGGCTATTTGTTTAATGCATTCTCCCCTAGCCACTACTTTGCATGTGTCCCACTCCACTAATGTCGAGGACGCTGTCCCTGTGTTATTGGCGAAGTAGTCCTGGATACTTTGTCCCTGTTTGTGCTTGAAGGCTTGATCTGTTAGGCAGTCCTGTGGTAGTCGCCATGTGGGGACTGGGGGGTGTGGGGGTCTCCAATGAAGTCGCAGGATGTGGGTGTCATGGTCAGAGACAACCCTACTCAGGTAGTCCGTGTGTTGGACTCTGGGCAGTATCGCCGCCGAATATAGGAATCTGTTTAGACGGACCCACAGGTTATGTGGGACGGAGTGGAAAGAATATAGTCAAGTTTGTGGGTGTTGTATTCTCCATGCATCTGTGAGTGCCCACTGTGTGACCCAGGCCTTAAAGCGTTCCGTTTGCCTATATGTGGATGAGTGTGTGGGTGGGGGGTGGGATCGGTCCAGGGTGGGGTCCAATATACAGTTGCAATCCCCCCCCTAAGATCCACAGTATGGAGGCAAATTTGGCAAGGACCCTCATAAGGTGGTCCCAAAATTTGTCCTGCTCGGTATTATGGGCATATATGCTATTCAGTAGTACTGACTGACCATCTAGGAGTCCCTCTAATAGGGCATATCTGCCTTCTTGGTCTACCATCCGTCTGATTTCCTGGAATGGGGTCCCTGGACGAACCCAAATCAGTGCCCCCCGTGAGTATGCCGAGTATGATGTGGCACATATGGTTCCGCGCCATGTGGTCTGTAGTTGCCTATCTCCGGCGTGGTGAGATGCGTCTCCTGCAGGAATGCGATCCGGGCATTCTGGCGCTTTGTATATGAGTATAGAGCATAACGTTTGCTCGGCGTGTGGAGGCCTCTGGCGTTGAGCGTGAGCATGCGGATGTCGATGGAGAAGAATGCTGTGCGGTCATACGTGGGGTGAAGGTCTTCACCCATGCTTCTAGGTATTCCAGCCGGTTCGCGCCTTCAATCCCCTCCGGGAGACCCAGCACTCGGATGTTACAGCGCCTTGAGCGCCCTTCTAAATCGTTTGCGCGCTCCTCCATGGTGGTGAGATGGCTCAAGACGTCCTGTAGCGTCTTCTCGTGCGTCTTGCTGGTGGGCTGCAGGTCGGCCACTGTCCTCTCTCCTTCCCTCACTTTGTCTGCCAATTTGCGGTGGTCATCTCTGATAAGGCTGACATCCGTCGCGAGGGTGCCAAGTCGTTCTACCATGGACATTCTGGAGAGTTTGATGGCAGCTAAGACCTTATCCAGTTTGTCCGAAATTGACAGTTTGGATTGAGGTGCTGTAGTCGTGGCCCATGTCCGGGTGTTTGGCATGTTCTCTGGGGCAGTCTCGGGGACTGTGGTATGCTGTGTTGCTCTCGGTTTCCCCATTGCAGTGGGTGAGGAGGCTTCACACGATGCGGGCGCCGTCACAGGAGGGTGAGCGTGTTTCTCACCGTGAAGATGATCTGATGCTGGGTTGTGTGGTCCTGTTGAAGAAATGACGCCCACCGGGCAAGAAATTGGGTCAACGGCCGCTCAGTAGGTGTCTGTTTGCTTCAGCGTTCAGCTCGCTTCTTTGCGGTTGTGGGTGCTGCAATGGGAGGCGTGGTGCAAGTTGCGTGTTGGTACGGGAGAGAGGTTCTTGCGGGGGCCACCAGTGGCCTAGTAGTCAGGTCGCGTACCTCGTCAGTGTCTCACCGGCTAGGAGCAGGGGGAGTCAGGGTTATATAGCCGCCATGTTAAGGTCAGGCGGCAGCTGCCGTGAGCACGTTAGGTCCCTGCTGCAACTGGAGAAGTTCACTTTGATTTTGACCCTGGACGCGTGGGGTCCACTGCTCACCTCTATCTCGGCGGTACCTTATGCCCCCAGGATCAGGATTCAAGTCCGCCATCCGCTGCAATCACCAGGCGCCATTTTAGGGTCAGGCGGCCGCTGTTGACTGGGGGTAACTCATGCTCTGTTGCTGTGTTGGGGGCGGTAATCGGCCTCCCGGCTTCTGGAGTATTGCTGGACGTTGGTCGGTGCTCCGATCTTGCTCGGCAGGATTGCGGGTCAGTGGTGTAGGGGAGGAATGATCGCCGCGGCCAAATAGTGGGCGGCCGCCTATCGCCGCTGTCGCTGTCTGCCTCCTTGCGAGTGCTCCGGAGATCGCCACAGCAGTGTCAGAGTGCCCACTCGTCGCCACTGTGGTTGTGTCCACCTGCGCAAGTGTTGCTGCTGAAGTACGTCTCGGGGCTCTGGTCTGATCTCCCGGAGCTCACAATCAGAGACTGGTGTGCGCCATCTTGTCCCCGGGACCCTGCATCCTAATTGCCACCATTATGTCGTCTGGAGTGCACCCAGTCACGAAATCACAACCCGTTGTGTGCCACATGTGTTCCGCCACCTGTCTGGTGTCTGGGTAGATCGGGGAGACGCTAGGAAACAGGCATTATGCAGACCGATCACGGAGCCTCAGCAGGACACGACTGCCATCGTAGCTGGCTTGGCCACGCCCCATCACATGTTCAATTATATCATTTATGACCAATGATGACATCCCTCCCTGAGTTCAGATGGGCCACGGGGACCATACCCCCCCACTTGGTGCCAAAGAATAATAATAAGGGATGGGGCATATGGGCCCCCTCCCTGAGCGTTAAGAGTCCATTGGGATGCCAACCCTTGGGTCCAAAAGCATTTATTTTTAGGGAGATGTCATGGGGTCAACCTACACGGGCCCAAATGAGCCCTAAGACCCATCTCCAGGGCTAAACACTAATAATAGGGGAGGAGGCACCTCTTCCCCCTTCCTGTGCCTTAAGAGGCCCCAGGGATCCCATCCCCAGTATCTTTTTCAATCTAAGTGGGTGCCCTGTTGTACACCAGGGGCACCCACATAACATATTGTTGGGGAGTTGTGGGGAGGCCGAGGGCCTGAATGCCCCAACCATCTCCTAGACTGGAGCCGACATTGCTCCTGCCCAGCGGGAGTAGCTGCTTCTGCTTGCTCCACCTGGGCAGGCTCAATCACAGTGTCCCTATCCACAAGAGGGCGGGCAGGGAAACAGAAGTGTGCTGCAGCCAGGTGGGAGCACACTTCTTTCCCTGGCTGCGGTCCTGCAGGCAGGGAAACAAACTGTGTCCCAGGGGTGGGCTTCCTGGGAAACAGGTAAAGAGTCGTCCAAGGGGAATAGTGTTCCTGTGGCCATGTAAGGTTCATGGAGGAGGGAGCACCCCTCTAGGTATTGTTTGGCCCTGGGGATGGGGTCCCCGAGGCCCAATAAGCCTTAGGGAGGGGGCCATGCGCCCATCCCCAAAAAAGAAAGTGTTTGTGCCCTGGAGGATGGGCTCTCTGGGGCTGCTATAGGCTTTGGAATGGGGGCCACATGCCCCCCTCCACCAAAAACAAAATGTTTGACCCCGTGGATGGGGCTCCTCGGGCCACAACAGGCTTGGGGAAGAGGGCAGCACACCCCCTCGCCTTTTTTTAAAAGATGGCCCAGCGGACGGAGGGCACACAATGGGCTTGAGGAGGGGAACCCCACTCACAGCCCATTCCCAAATAATTAAAAAAAGATTGAAAAAAACAAAGATTAAAGTGACATTATAGGTTGGTTTTGAAATGAGGTAAAAACTATGGTTTAGAAACAAAACACAATAACTGAAATTTATCAGTTTTAGTTTAATGAACTAACTATAACATGCATCCCTATCATGCACTGCTTATGACCTCACATGCTCCATCACTCACAACATGCTAAATGGTATAATTGATAACATCACTGATGATATCATGCAATCATTGTGAAAGGGTCCTACAGGCTTTCTGGATTTCAGGTTCTTCAACAAGCTACAACTGTGCCCAATTTTGTAGCACCATTCAAGTAATTATAAATATATTGTTTGCCCACATGATGGACACATAACATATAACTAACTTGTACACACTTGGTGGATATTACTCACCTTGATGGGATCCCCCTTCTTAAATATTTCACATGACCCACAAGCAGTGGCGGCTCCTCAGCTATGGTGGAGGAGTGTTGCCCGCCTTTCCAGCAGCAGCTGCAAAACGGAAAAAATAAAACGAAAATAAAGCATGCTTATTATCGTTTTATTTTTCTCCAAAGCATTGAGTCTAGGGGGGTGGGGCCATGTGGATGACAGGCACGAGGGGAAGTGCTAGGTGCACTGTTGTCAGTGTGCATGTGGGTTTGGCCGGCTGCCTCAGGACGGCCAAACCAACATGCGCACTGAAGCTGTCTCCAACCCGAGCTGCATTGCAGACTTCAGGCACAGGCTACCTGTCTCTCTTGCTTGGAGCGCAAATCCAGGCTGCTCAGGCAAATCCTGACACTGCTCTCATGTATCATAGCAGCATTAGAATTGGCCACAGAGCAGTCTGGCAGCCTGTGCCTGCAGTGGAGCCAGAAGAGAGCTGATGCGACAGGTATTCAGGTACTTTTTTTGTTGTTCTTTGCCCCAACACCAGCTGCAACTGCCCGCAAGTCAAGAGGCTGACAGATATCTATTAGCCACAAGTGAACAAGCATTCTCCAAGTGCACGTGTTTGCCTGTGTGCTTTTTCATTTTAGAAAATCAGCAAAATATAAGCCTCGTTCTGGGTGTGTTTTTTACTGTGCAACCGTATAATTTAAGCTATGCTCAGGATGTTCCTGATTTTGCACCATTCAAGGTCCTTTGCTTGAGTCTTTTATAGGGACCATTCATTAGCTGAACTGGCTATTGTTCTTCAATATTATATAAATGTCATGTCATCTCCTTCATTACCTATGCACACCTCTTTCTTCATATGCAGCAAAGTAGACCAGATGTATCTTAATTGTGTATCTTGCATAGTTGAAAACTGATTAGTTTATGCAAATATATGTTTGTTAATCCAGCCATATTATGTCATGTCTTGACATACTAAGTGTGTGGCTTTTCTGTTTAAAACCCTATAACATATGATGTTTTTGATAGATGTGCCAGACTTTTCTTGTTTACATAACTGTGTAGAATCAATGTCAGTCTGTCTGTCTGTTGATTTATACTTTGATTTATTCTGCCTTTTAAACTGAGCAGACTCTGCATTCGTCTATCATTTGATTTATACTTAGAGTTTTTGGTGCACTCTTTGGAGTCACTTTAAACACTGGTTAAAGCATTAATGAAAAAAAGTAAAAAAAGAGAGAAAAAAGTGTATAAAAAAACTACCCACCTGACAGAGCGTGTCATGTGATCAAGGCCCTTCAGGGCTGAAACGCGTCATGGCTGTAGAGGTCTTTTGGGAATAAAGAGTTTACTTTGCTGCATTATCCCGTGGTCTGTGCTTCGTTGTTCTAAGAAGTTTGCGTCAGCCGACGAAGTTCATGCTAATAAGGAAAGCCGGTTTTTGACTTCTCCGGCTTAACACAGACCCCCCCGCCACGTGTGGTGCCGCCATCAAAGGAGTCAGCGCTTGCTCTGTAAGCTGTCCAGTGAATCCGGGAGGATTATTGTGGCGACACCCCCCGAAGAAAGACAGAACACAGCAGAAAGCTATTCACAAGCGACAAAGCCGTTACCAGGTAGGCGAACACGAGCCAATTGACGCGTTAGCTTTGCCGGTAACTAGCAACAAGCTTAATGGAGTAGATCACTGCATTGAATAAACTGAAATTCGGGTGCGGGGTCACATGCGACTTTGCGTAAGCGGAGCTATTGATTACAAGTTCCCCGCAGTTGGCACATAATCAGCTAATACCACTCTACACTTACCCAAACTAAGACCATGACAGCAGACGCGCTCCGTGAAAGGGAGGCGGCGGCGGACGACATGTTTGACGACACTAAACAGCCCACAGTGGACTCAATGTCCCAGAATGCACCTGCGGGGCTCCACAATACTAGTCTAAGGGACAAATTCAAAGTGCTGGAAAAACTAATGAAAAATGAACAAAAAAAGTGGTGGGAGGCTAAATCCCTCCAACGATATGTGGACGTTGGCAGGGTACCTCGTGGCTTAAGAATTTTACTAGCATCAAGCTATGAAGATCCGGACATAGACATTATGAGGGAGTGGGCTGAGGCCAATTTAGATTCATCACACCGTCTCATGCTCATCTTGGTGAAATATGCAGAGAAGGATAAAGGCAAACTACTGGAACAAATTGAGATTCTCAATACAGAGATAGAAGGTATGGGCCCAATAGAAGATATAACAAAACTTCAAGACGAAATGAAAAAGAGGTTAAAAAGAGAAGAGGACACAATCAGAGAAAGGAAAGCCTATAAATTCCACAGAGATCGTACCGATTATGAAAGTGGAAGAATCTTTACCTTCACCAAAAAGTATGACTCTTTAAAAGTCTCCAAAATTAAGGGAGGACAGACCGACAAAAGATTTCGAACCACCAGACCCAATATGGAGAGGGCATCATCGAATTCTGAGCTCAGTTCGGCACCAGAAAGCGAGACAGAAATCGAATCGCGCAATCAGATGCTTCTACAAATTCCAGCATCACTTTCACTGGCTGACGAAGTTGATTTTTTAGTTGAAGAGCGCAGGCAAACCCTGCGCCCAAGACGACAACAAAGCAAAGCACAAGAAGAACAACTAAACGCCGGGAAAGAAGGAGGGCAAGGAAAAGAAAAAAACAACAGCAAAATACAACAAAGGAAACACCAAAAGAGGAATTGGCGACGCTAGGAAGCAATTCAGGCAACATCACTCCAACAGTTGTAAACCTCACAGAAATTATACTTAACAAAGCAGAACAGCAGCTTCTCTCACTGGGCCTTTCCTTCTGCCCTGTAAGTTCTTTTAATTATGCCACTACGCGATTTGACGTCTATAAAAGCATCAGAAAATTAAAATTAAGAAAACATTTCCAACAAGTTAATCTGCAGCATGATAAGCCAAGGAATGAAACGACAAATATTCAACTTGGGAACATTGATCAAGGGGACACTCCAAATCCTCTTACTCAATCAGATAGAGGCTTCCTAACTGAGATGGAAGAACTACTGGATGAAAACTTAATCTCCAGCCCCAATATGCCAACAAGTCAAGAAGGCAATGATAGTGATACACAATTGAAGCCTAAAACACCTTTCAAACCTTGTTCCACATTCCTTCCATTGATTATCAAAGATTCAATTGATAACTTTCATGACAATGTGGTAGCTGGATTAAAGGATCTAAACTACAAAACTCAAAAAATGATAAAATCAAAAAACAAGAAATCCAATTCCATACTTTAATGACTAAATTAAAAAAGAACCCAGTCATTGTCATACGAAATGCAGATAAAGGCGGAAACGTTGTTCTTTGGAAAAAAAGTGATTACATTACGGAAGCCATGAAACAACTTAAAGACAATGAATGTTACCGGCGTAGTGACTATCTAACTTTACGCAAAGTAACAAATGATTTCAAGATGAAACCAATTGGGTGGAAAAATATGGGATTGCTGACAGTGGAAGAATTCAAATTTTTGAAAAATGATCAACCAGTAGTCCCTATTTTATACTTCATTCCAAAGATTCACAAAAATGCACAACAACCACCTGGTAGACCTATTATCTCAGCCCGCAACAGTCTATTTGAAAATGCTTCCAGATATGCGGACTATTTCCTACAGGAACATGTTCAGAGCCTAACTTCATACATCAGAGATACTAGCGACTTTTTAGTGAAACTTTTGAATTATCCTTGGCAACAAGATTACTTACTAATGACACTAGACGTGACTTCACTATACACGTCAATCAACCATAGAGATGGACTTAAGGCTCTTGAATTTTATCTGGCCAAAAGAGGACCGCAATATGCTCAACACAGTGCTATGGTTTTAAACATGGTAGATTTTTGTTTAAACAATAACTATTTCCTGCTTCAAAACACCCTTTATCAACAGCTGCGAGGAGTAGCGATGGGGGCCAGCTTTTACCCCAGCTATGCTTGTCTCCACATGGGCTGGTGGGAAGAGCTGGTCCTACCCAATGAACACACTATGTATGTAACTAAAAACATCAAGGCTTGGTGGAGATACATTGATGCCCTTTTTGTCATTTGGGAGGGGTCAACTACAGAGGCAGAGGATTTTTTAAATGAGCTAAACAAAAATTCTTTGAATCTCGAATTCACAGCATCCATCAGTAAGACAAGTGTTAACTTTTTGGATGTTGAAGTATTCATAGAGGACGGTAAAATAGAGACAGGTAACACTACATTACATGCAGGCAGTTCACACCCCAAGCATCTCATCAACAGTATACCATATGGTGAGATGCTCAGACTGAGACGCATCTGTAGCTGTGACAAGGATCTTATTATTCGACAAGAAAACAGCAAAAGAAGATTTCAGGAAAGGGGCTATACTACCAAGTGTTTAGAAACCGGCATTCTCAAAAGTAGAACTAAAACCAGGGAAACTCTACTGAACACAAACTCGCACTCTAATGATATAGTGAAAGATCAGGAAAATGTGTTCAGATTTATCCTCCAATTCAACAAACAAGAAAGAGAAATCAAAAAATTGATTACAAAAAATTGGCCTCTGGTTCTAAGTGACCCTACCATCGGTCATTTATTGCCTAGAAAACCAGCTATTACATACAGTAGGGCTATGTCTATGAAGGACATTCTAGTCCAGAATGATCCATCTAGCCTCAATAAAAATACATGGCTAACAAAAAGAAAGGGTTTTTTTAAATGCAAGGTGTGTAAAGCATGTAAACATGGTACAAATCACACATCATACAAAACCCCTTTTAGCAACAATGAAAATCTCATCACCAAGGCCCTTAACTGTAAATCTGACCATGTCGTATATGTGCTGGAGTGCCCGTGTGGGCTCAGCTACGTGGGTAGCACTATCTTACAGGGACACAAGAGGGTACTCTAGCACATCAGAGCAATCAAGAACAAAGACCAGACATATCCAGTGGCCAGACATTTTAACGAGGTACACAATGCTGACCCCACAGGCCTAACTTACTTTCTGATTGACTCTATTCCACCTAACTAGAGAGGAGGAGACAGGCAAAAAGCATTAAGGCTTATGGAAACTAGGTACATTATGAACTTAGATACCAAACATCCGAAAGGCCTGAATGCTACTGAAGAACTTTATACATGCCTGTAAATGTCCCTGATCCCTATATGATATATCATTAGATTAAAATATTTAGAGGACTAGTGGTATTCTATACTGACATTGACAAACAGCAATTTTATGCTATATATTAATTTAACATGCCAGCTGTCTAACCGTTATCCGAGTTTATTACTTTTTAACACAGGGTGGGTTAACAGGTTTTTACATGAGTATTTGTTTTTAAAAACTTTATTTTGGGTTTTTACTAAAACAATTTTTGACACTTGCACTTTAAAGCACAATCTACAGGCAACCAAATTAAATAAGTTAGAAATATATAAAAATATACCCGTTAAAATTGTAAATCGAAAATATATTGACAGTCTGCATATTTCATTGAAAGTTCAAAGTTGTTTTGATTAAGGTATTGAAACCATTGATAAATCCCTATGTAGTGTATGAATGTCAATTTTTCTTTCATACACACACATCATATATCAACTACACGAACACGACTCAATTGGTATTAACCTAAAATAACCAATGTTTTAAATGTCGCTTTGAAATGCAAGTATGTCTAATATAATGTTTTATAGACAGGCTATAATCAATATCTTGTTTATCTTTATGCAATTTTTTAACCGAAAAATCAACTTTGGATGGTTTTATATTATTTATTTAAAAATGTTCGTTTTACCTGCATTTATTGGCTATTTATTCTTGCACTGTCACTTTAAACACTGGTTAAAGCATTAATGAAAAAAAGTAAAAAAAAGAGAGAAAAAAGTGTATAAAAAAACTACCCACCTGACAGAGCATGTCATGTGATCAAGGCCATTCAGGGCTGGAATGCGTCATGGCTGTAGAGGTCTTTTGGCAATAAAGAGTTTACTTTGCTGCATTATCCCGTGGTCTGTGCTTCGTTGTTCTAAGAAGTTTGCGTCAGCCGACGAAGTTCATGCTACTATATATATATATATATATATATATATATATATATATATATATATATATATATATATTCACTGAAAAAACCATAGGTTTTACAGACGTTATAGTTTTGAATTAGCATTTAAAAAACCTTAAAAATTCACTAAAAAACATAGGTTTTAGGGACGTTATAGTTAGTTGAACATTTGACTCATATAAAACCAGAGAAATTTGCCTGTTATAGTTAGTTGAGCTAACTATAACTCGCACACCCACAATATACTGCTGATGATGTCACATATTACATCACTCATGACATGGTCAGTGACATCACTGATGACATCACTGATGACATCTCACATGACATCACTGATGACATCCCTCATGATATCATCCAGTGAATGTGTGTTTCTATAAAATGTAAATATGTTTTATATATATATGCCAAGGTGTATTGAAGAATGAATGCATTTACAAGTGGTTAAAAGGAATTATTTTGTATGTATGCGACTGACTGTATAAGTGAGTGATTGAATGTGTCTTACTGAATGCCGATACTTTCATTTCAAGAGAGCATTTTTTCATTTCAACCTTATCAAGGGTAATGACAATTATTTAATATTTACAGCAGCATTTTAAGTAAAATGGATTTTGGGACTGTGAATACCAGCATGCACCGCTTGTTGATGTCATACTCACCTGAGTGTTATTAAAGAGATTCAAGCAGTGCTGGCAGTTTCGTGAAACCTTGTTACTATCGCTGCTGGCCCGTGACCAAGGAAATGTATTCCGAAACGCGTTGGGCTGTGTGATTGAAGAAAGAAACTTGCCGCCTTGAAGTGCTAGGCTGTAATTTTCCCCAGCGTGGAGTGCGCTTGTTTGTGGACAACTGTGGACCTTAATAAATACGGCCGTCCAGCCGTTTTAGCGCACCACTGCCTGTTATGTAAGGCGGGTCTGCGGCTTCGTGATGTCGAGGCCAGGCGGAACACTGGGAGCCGATACTTTTATTTCAAGAGAGCATTTTTTCATTTCAACCTTATCAAGGGTAATGACAATTATTTAATATTTACAGCAGCATTTTAAGTAAAATGGATTTTGGGACTGTGAATACCAGCATGCACCGCTTGTTGATGTCATACTCACCTGAGTGTTATTAAAGAGATTCAAGCAGTGCTGGCAGTTTCGTGAAACCTTGTTACTATCGCTGCTGGCCCGTGACCAAGGAAATGTATTCCGAAACGCGTTGGGCTGTGTGATTGAAGAAAGAAACTTGCCGCCTTGAAGTGCTAGGCTGTAATTTTCCCCAGCGTGGAGTGCGCTTGTTTGTGGACAACTGTGGACCTTAATAAATACGGCCGTCCAGCCGTTTTAGCGCACCACTGCCTGTTATGTAAGGCGGGTCTGCGGCTTCGTGATGTCGAGGCCAGGCGGAACACTGGGAGCCGATACTTTTATTTCAAGAGAGCATTTTTTCATTTCAACCTTATCAAGGGTAATGACAATTATTTAATATTTACAGCAGCATTTTAAGTAAAATGGATTTTGGGACTGTGAATACCAGCATGCACCGCTTGTTGATGTCATACTCACCTGAGTGTTATTAAAGAGATTCAAGCAGTGCTGGCAGTTTCGTGAAACCTTGTTACTATCGCTGCTGGCCCGTGACCAAGGAAATGTATTCCGAAACGCGTTGGGCTGTGTGATTGAAGAAAGAAACTTGCCGCCTTGAAGTGCTAGGCTGTAATTTTCCCCAGCGTGGAGTGCGCTTGTTTGTGGACAACTGTGGACCTTAATAAATACGGCCGTCCAGCCGTTTTAGCGCACCACTGCCTGTTATGTAAGGCGGGTCTGCGGCTTCGTGATGTCGAGGCCAGGCGGAACACTGGGAGCCGATACTTTTATTTCAAGAGAGCATTTTTTCATTTCAACCTTATCAAGGGTAATGACAATTATTTAATATTTACAGCAGCATTTTAAGTAAAATGGATTTTGGGACTGTGAATACCAGCATGCACCGCTTGTTGATGTCATACTCACCTGAGTGTTATTAAAGAGATTCAAGCAGTGCTGGCAGTTTCGTGAAACCTTGTTACTATCGCTGCTGGCCCGTGACCAAGGAAATGTATTCCGAAACGCGTTGGGCTGTGTGATTGAAGAAAGAAACTTGCCGCCTTGAAGTGCTAGGCTGTAATTTTCCCCAGCGTGGAGTGCGCTTGTTTGTGGACAACTGTGGACCTTAATAAATACGGCCGTCCAGCCGTTTTAGCGCACCACTGCCTGTTATGTAAGGCGGGTCTGCGGCTTCGTGATGTCGAGGCCAGGCGGAACACTGGGAGCCGATACTTTCATTTCAAGAGAGCATTTTTTCATTTCAACCTTATCAAGGGTAATGACAATTATTTAATATTTACAGCAGCATTTTAAGTAAAATGGATTTTGGGACTGTGAATACCAGCATGCACCGCTTGTTGATGTCATACTCACCTGAGTGTTATTAAAGAGATTCAAGCAGTGCTGGCAGTTTCGTGAAACCTTGTTACTATCGCTGCTGGCCCGTGACCAAGGAAATGTATTCCGAAACGCGTTGGGCTGTGTGATTGAAGAAAGAAACTTGCCGCCTTGAAGTGCTAGGCTGTAATTTTCCCCAGCGTGGAGTGCGCTTGTTTGTGGACAACTGTGGACCTTAATATATATATATATATATATATATATATATATTCACTGAAAAAACCATAGGTTTTACAGACGTTATAGTTTTGAATTAGCATTTAAAAAACCTTAAAAATTCACTAAAAATCATAGGTTTTAGGGACGTTATAGTTAGTTGAACATTTGACTCATATAAAACCAGAGAAATTCGCCTGTTATAGTTAGTTGAGCTAACTATAACTCGCACACCCACAATATACTGCTGATGATGTCACATATTACATCACTCATGACATGGTCAGTGACATCACTGATGACATCACTGATGACATCTCACATGACATCACTGATGACATCCCTCATGATATCATCCAGTGAATGTGTGTTTCTATAAAATGTAAATATGTTTTATATATATATGCCAAGGTGTATTGAAGAATGAATGCATTTACAAGTGGTTAAAAGGAATTATTTAGTATGTATGCGACTGACTGTATAAGTGAGTGATTGAATGTGTCTTACTGAATGCATGGGTTAGTGACTAAACTGTGTAAAAGTCTGTATTAGTCTCTCCATTGGTGTGTAAGCAACTGCATGGGTTGCTGAATACCTACATGAGTGTCTATATAGGTTATTGATTTGTTGTCTGAGTATCTGTATAGGTCCCTGAGTGTCTGTGTCGGTGGGTGGGTGTATGAGTCTGTGCATAGATGTCTGAGTGGGTGATTCAGTGGTTGTATGGATTAAAAGGTGCATCTGGAAAGGGCTGTATGGGTGAGTTAGTGTGTCTATGGGTGTGTTGGTGAGTGAATACATGTCTCAGTGGTATATCTGTGACTAACTACATATGTTTTAAGCCAATATATGTGAGTGTTGGAGTATAAAAATGAGTATACGTGAGACTAAGTTATTTCAAGAGTGGGTGTATAAATAAGTGTCTGCTTCTATCAGTGATTGTATAAGACAGTAAATATGTGTTAGTATCTGTATAAATAAGTGATGTGGTATGTCTAAAAATAACGAAGTTGGTGTGTATAACTGTATACATGATTAAATGGGTATGTGATTCATTCTTTGCATTACTAACTAGGCGTGTGAGTAACTCTATGGATGAGTGGCAGCGTGTGACTGCATGTATAGATGTATGAGTGCATATTATAGTCCGCTATTGATGAGTAACTACATGTATAAGTGACTGGATGTGTGTGTAGACCTAGGAAATAGTGAGTGCTATGTAGTATATGGCATTCTTCTGTGTATGGTTTCAAAAATAGTAGTCAGCATTTTAGAATGGGTGTATCAAAGTTTATAGTAGAGCATCAGTATGTGCAGCAGATTTTCACATGGATGATGTCAGGAGTGATGTCGTCAGTGATGTCATTTGAGATGTCATCAGTGATGTCACTGACCATGTCATGAGTGATGTAATATGTGACATCATCAGCAGTGCATTGCGGGTGCACGAGTTATAGTTAGCTCAACTAACTATTACAGGCGAATTTCTCTGGTTTGAAGTCAATTGTTCAACTAACTATAACGTCTCTGAAACCTATGTTTTTTTAGTGACTTTCTAAGGTTTTTTAAATGCTAATTCCTAACTATAGCGACTGTAAAACCTATGGTTTTTTCAGTGAATTTCGAAGGTTTTTTAAATGTTAATTTCATATTTTAAAGTTTATAAAACCTATATTTTTTCTATTATATTTTTAAATATTTTGGAACTCTATTATACTTCTTGTTTTTAACTTTAAAAATCATGTCATGTTTTATATCTTTCTCCAAAAAATATGTATATATTTTTTTTTTGGGGAGAAAACTGCACTCCCATACCGGTAGCGTACCAAGCTCCATCACCACACGAATCCTATCCGCCATATTTCTAAACTCATAAATGATGCCCATTTCGTATCCGACGAGTTCGTGGCACTGCGTCCCGCATAACATCTTATACGCATGAAGTCACCCCAGGTACTACTTTGCTATTCGACGGGTACGCAGTACCAAGCCATGCGTTACGTCATGTACGTATGGGGTCGCACCTGCTGCGTGTTGCGTATTCGACGAGTACATGCTGCCAGGCCCTGTGTTACATCATAGACGTATAGTATCGCGCCGGGTACCCCATTCCCTTTTTTTTTTAAGTCTCAAAAGTATATCTAAATAACTTTAAACAGTATATGAGAGCACGCGAAAATTTATTTTATTTTAAACATTTATATATGTCTAACTGTAATAAACTTATATTATAATAAATATATTTTGTCAAAATCGCATCGGGTGCGGCCTCCTTGTGCGCTCGGTGTGCGATTGCCATGTGACCTTAAGAAAAAGCATTTGATTGGTTCATAACATTTCCCATTGTACAGTTGCACGATCCCACCCATTTTACTCATTCTCTCTACAGCGTTTGATGAGAGTCACCTCTTCTGCTTAGAAAGCTTTTTTGAAAAGTGTTTTCCTGTATACACATATCTTATACTACACACAACATGCAACGATCATCTTGATCAATATTCATTCTCTGTACATTAGCCTTCCACGTGTGATTGCCATGCATCTCAAACGTTCCATCAAAAAACAAATGTGTGTTACACGATGCCCCTGGTGTGTGTGTGTGCACATTATTGTGCTGCCTTTCGGCCTGGGTATTGCTGGCTCTAAGGAGCATCATCAGCCACGGGCAGACTGCACATCCTAGATCACATGCCATCTCATTAACGATAGTTTCCGCACTCCCGACACATGCTACACTAATCTAAATTGCACACTTGGTGAGGTCAAAACTACAAAAGAAACACACATAAGTACACTTCCTGGCCAGGCAGACAATAAGGGGTTGATAATATGCCCGTGTAAATTCCCATAGAAGCCCAGGTTCACACTAGAACCTGGGCTTCCAAGGGAATTCACAAGGGCATATTATCAACCCCTTATCGCCGCTTTAGCTGCAGTTTCCTGCCGCTAAAGCGGCGATAATGTTATCACCCTTCCTTCATAATATGGCCCATAATCTCTGGCCTCATGTATTTAATTTTAAGGACTTGCTGAGCCACACTCTTTCTCGTAGACCCCAGGTGATGAAGGGTAACAATGAGGGCTGGGTGCAATAGGCCGACGCTCTGTCTCCTCCTCCCTCTCTCCTTTTGACTCTCCTTCCTCTTCTCCCTTCTACCCACTCCCCCTCCCTTCCATTGTCACTATGGTCCTTTCATTAGGACTACCTTTCTTTACCTCTTCCACATAACACACATACTTATGTTTCATTTTTGTCTTGCAGGTTTCCTACGCTGCTTCCACTGGAGTCCAACCCACGTTTTTTTTATTATACTGTTCTATTAAAGTTAGATTTCTATTTATTTCTGTTTTAATAAAGGTTACTTATTTTTTCAAATAAATAATTGAGTGTATAGGTCTTTTTTTTCTGACGACACTTGTCTATTGTTTATTGTGAAAATCATCTGTTTATAGGAGATTTTAAGGACAACATTATTTAATATTAGAGTGCACCTACCAAACATAATCTAACTGACTATTAGACAAATGAAGCCTGGGTAATTGTACAACTGCAAGAGTTCTATGAGTGTATCACTTTATAACACCATAAGTACTGCCCGTGTGATTACAGAACAAATAAGGCACTGCCTAGGACCACCGAGGCTTCAGGGACTGTCGAGGCCCACCCTGCATATTTAAATAAAGACCCGGAGTGTGGCGATCCCCGGACTTCAGTTGGCCTCGAACCCCCTGAACAATTAGTAAACAATACCCGGGAAGGTGGCGCTCCCGTAGGCTGCAAAACGTCTCTGTGCCCTTCTGCGCCTAATTTACATGTGCCATTAAGATCCCCAGTCCTACAGAGACCCCGCAATATAATAATTGAATTGGCCACGGAACATTACCCACCCACCAGGGGCCTTATTTAAAAGAATGGGTGAGACCCCGCTTTTTTTTTTGTTTGTTCTTTTCTCTCCATTATAACCATCTATTACAGCGATACGAGGTTTTCCCCCTCTCGCTTTAAGTAGTCGAACAAGTATTTGCTATCACAGGGTGGAAGTCATGCACCACCCTCTAATAGCAAACACAAATGTCCAGTGAATGCACACCCCGAGACATTGTATGAGCTGCGCCTGAGAGGTCGCCCTCCCTACTACCATGATGAATTTGTTAGTATAAACGCATACTAACACTACTTACACATGTGTAGTGCAGCGACCAGAATGTAGTGAAGAAGTAGAGGAAGCGCAAAATCTAAAAATATAAATCCTACCTAAAGTCGGATGACAGTTCAATGAGCCGACGACCTTGGCATGAGTAGAAACAGCTACACGAACAAAACGGGTCTTCAGCACAACTCAAGCAATTTTGAAATATTGCTGAGTGGTGCCTTCTTTTTGCCTTCTCTCACTCGTCGCCAAATTTATGTAGTGAAGAGGCAGACAGCAGTAAATCCAATAAGTAGATTTATTACAAGAAAACAAGACACCTGAAACAACCACCAACAGGAGCAGACAGCAAAGCAACCGTCTAATCCAGCACCATGTACAAACTCCGCAAGGTGCCCCTCATGACAGCCCTACATTCTAACATTACATACTGAGGGCCATATTATCAAGGAACGGCGTTAAAATTATCGCCGCTTTAGCGTCAGGAAACTGCCGCTAAAACTGCAATAATGGGCTTGATAATATGCCATAGAGAATTCCAATAGAAGCCCATGTTCTCGTGTTAACATGGGCTTCTATTGGAATTCTATACGGCATATTATCAGCCCATTATCGCCGTTTTAGTGGCAGTTTCTTGCTGCTAAAGCGGCGATAATTTTAATGCCGTTCCTTGATAATATGCCCCTTAGATTCTAGTAGAATTACATACTAACATTCTACTATGACTTACAATGGAATACTACACAGAGCACATGACTTTACAGCAATGAGCTCATAGTTTCATCCACGAGTCTTGACACCGGTAGGGGTAAGACTTTCGCTTCCCACTCCCTATATTGTATAAACGTAAACTAATACTTCTTCCACAAGTATGCTACAGCGACCAGAGCACATCACTTTACAGCAATGAGCTCACAATTTAGGCTCACGGTTTAATCCCCGAGTCTTCACACCAGAAGGGATGAGTAGTTCGCCTCCCACTCCCTATATACTATAAACGCATACTAACACTACTTACACACTTATACTACAGCGGCTAGTATCCTACACCACCCAGAGCCCATCACTTTACAGCAATGAGCTCGGTTTCATCCCCAAGTCTTCACACCGGTAGGCGTAACTACTTCACTTCCTGCTTCCGGTATACTATCAACACACAGTAGCAGTCAGTAGTTCACTTCCCACTCCCTGTATGGTATAAACGCCTACTAACACTACTTGCACACGTATGCTACAAACACCAGACCACATCACTTTACAGCAATGACCTCATGGTTTAGACTCTCGGTTTCATATCCGAGTGTAGCACCATATCATATCACCACCATGCCACTCTGAGCAACACCGCACTTTCAGACCGTTAACAGTGATAACTACCTACTGGCGACCGCCAGTAGGTAATCAAGAAGAAATTACAATAGTTCCTTGATTCTTTTAGCTTTCAAAAATTCTCTCTATTACTCTCTTTCTACTTTTCCATATAAATAGATTTTTTAATATTCAAGTACACATCGAAGTCAGAAATGCAACGTATTCTATCAACACACTTTCTAGAACATTCTACAACACGTGGAGGTTAAAAGTTCATAAATTTTTTTAAGCCTAACAATATTTTTTGCAACATTTTCTCGAACATTTAACGGTACGTGCAGGTTAAAAGTTCGCGATTGTTTTAAGTTCGAACAGTGCCTTCCAAATGCAAGTAGCAGGTGTGGTTGAGTTGAGCAAATTTTATCCTATAATATGTACTATAATATGTACGTGCAAACTGCTTTTTCTTAACCAATCACAAACATACTTTTCCACAAAACAAATGTGCACCCTACTTTTAAAAAACAATGCTTTTCATCTCCCAATCAGGTACCGTTTTGTATGCGAAAAGAAACTAGTTCCCCATCTTTAAACATATCTCTTATTCTACGAAGGAACTGCATGAGCTACAGACATCTTTCCATACCTTCCAGCCATACCTTCAAAATGCTAGTGTGGATCGTAGGACATAGCTATGTTTTCTGGTGCAAGAGGTATGCAGAACAGAGACGTATTGACTTAGACCTAGGTTTACAAAATGTGGACATTAAATGGTTTAGACAGAGAGGATTGAAATGGCACCAATTGTTGCCTTTGGTTAAAACCTGTTTGCATCTCCAACACCCTGGCCTCTTGGTGGTGCACTGTGGTGGAAACGACCTAGGCACATTGACTGGGGTAGATTTGGAAATACTTATGAAGGACACCTTTGGACAATTGATGTTACTTTTGCCTCAAACTGTCTTTGTATATTCCAATATATGCCAAAGACAGAAGTGGAAATTGTCCAAACAATTTTGTCCTCAGATTGAAAAATCTCGGATAAAAGTCAACAAAGCTGTCTCTGCATACCTCAGAGACCACAAAATGGGGTCCATATACAACAACAACATACGTTTTGATATGGCGGATATATACAGAAGTGATGGAGTACACTTCACAGATCAGGGAACCAGGTTTTCCTGAATAACTTGAAGCTGTGCATCCGCACTTATATGTAGCTCCGACTAATGAACACAAGGGCTCTTTTTAGAGCCATCCTATAACTTACAACTTAGGCCCCCTATTTTAGGGCCATATAACGCCAACTCCCCACCCTCGCCCAAATTTATTCTCCACACAGCTGTGGCGCAGCGGCCGGACCATCTCACTTTGCAACACAGACCTCTCGCTTTGATCCCCAGCTCTACACACCCATAGGGGTGAGTAGTTTGCGCTCTACAAATACCATATTGATTTACCTTTATACAACACCACCTAAGCACCATACACAAGCTACAATGTTCTATACAAAAGTTCATCCATGTGCCTATAACTACATGCTGACACTACTTGCACAGATGTGGCACAGCGGCCAGAGCACCTGACTTCACAGCATATGACACACAGTTTGGGCTCACGCTTTAATCCCTGACTCCGGCAGCAGCTCAGCTTAGCAGCATGAGACAATACCTCACATATATTCCGTACCCCAGTACTTTCATACAAGTATGGGTCAGTAGTTCATCCTAGTAGTTATAAACACATATAGACACTACTTCCACAATTGTAGTGCAGCGGCCACGGCACATGACTTCACAGCATAAGACACACAATTTGGGCTCATGCTTTAATCTCCGTGTCCCGCACCAGCTCACCTTACCCGCATCAGACTCTTCCCAATACCTCACTTAATTTCCGTAGCCCACCACTTACACACCGGTAGGGGTAAATACTTTGCTTCGCACCCCCTCTATGGCACACCCTAAACACCCCACAGAGGTTACAGTGCTCCTACCCTCCTATTTCCCACTTTCCCCCCCTTTTTTCTCGCTTCAACAGAATCACAAAATGGCGGCCAACACTTCCTAGTTGCAACCGCTCGCAGCCAATCAGCAACATGCTCGGGCTCGTAACACCAAAGCCCATCAGATGGCAGAATTCCCAAATATCGATATCTGTAAATTTTTATTTTTCTCAATAACTACTGAACGAATTTACACCACATAAACAAAAGCATGCTTGCTACACCAAGTCCCTTTTCCCTGCCAAATTTGGGGTAATTCCGTTCACCCGTTCGACCTGTAGCCTTGTCTAAAGTTTCCTATGGAAATTAACATAGAGAAAACACGTTGTGAGACCCCCCTTTTTTCTCGGCCCCCCCTAGACAAATGACCCTCAAACTTTCAACATAGGAGCTGATCTCAACAAAGAATTAGTTTTGAAAATTTCTTTAAGATTCGTCAATCGGCGCCATAGTTATTGGGAATAGAATGTTGCCATTTTCCTATGGTAACTAGGTCCTAACTATAAAAACCTACTGGCAACCGCAAGTGGGTAATATATATATGTATACGCTAAACTCCTCTGAGAAGGAAGGGGAGCTAAATTTTGCATTTGCAATAAAGGAACTGTGGTTCCAGAACTGGGCTTCATACACCCACCCACCCACCCACCCATACAGACACTCAGGGACCCATACAGATACTCAGACAACAAATCAATAACCTATATAGACACTCATGTAGGTATTCAGCAACCCATGCAGTTGCTTACACACCAATGGAGAGACTAATACAGACCTTTACACAGTTTAGTCAGTAACCCATGCGTTCAGTAAGACACGTTCAATCACTCACTTACACAGTCAGTCACATACATACAAAATAATTCCTTTAGGCACTTGTAAATGCATTCATTCTTCAATACACCTTGGCATATATATATAAAACATATTTACATTTTAAAGAAACACACATTCACTGGATGATGTCATGAGTGATGTCATCAGTGATGTGATTTGAGATGTCATCAGTGATGTCATCAGTGATGTCACTGACCATGTCATGATTGACGTAATATGTGACATCATCAGCAGTGCATTGCGGGTGCGCGAGTTATAGTTAGCTCAACTAACTATAACAGGCGAATTTCTCTGGTTTTAATTGAGTCAAATGTTCAACTAACTATAACGTCCCTGAAACCTGTTTTTTTTGTGAATTTCAAAGGTTTTTTAAATGCTAATTCCGAACTATAACGTCTGTAAAACCTATGGTTTTTTCAGTAAAAAAAAAAAAAAAAAAAAAAAAATATATGTATTTACATATATACATCTAGAAGCTTTATATTAACCTTAGCGGGGTCCGGAACATGGGGCGGGTCCATTTAGCATATGGTTCACTGTGCTGATCAGGTATGGAATCGTTCCACTCCTCAGCCTCACATCCATCCGTGATGGTGCTCCTTTATACGGCGCTATATATATATATATATATATAGATTACCTACTGGCGGTCGCCAGTAGGTAGTTATAGTTAGGACCACGTTTCCATAGGAAATCCGCAACATTCTATTTTGAATAACTTTGGCGCCGGTCGACGAATCCTCGCGAATTTTTCAAAATAGGTGGGGCGCTCCGCTCCGCTCCTACCCTGAAAGTCTCGGGGGGATTCGTCAAGCGGGGGCTGAGAAAAAAGGGGGGTCCCAAAACGCGTTTTTCCCATGCATTTTTCCATAGGACCTTTAGACAGAGCTACAGCCCGAATGGCTGAACAGAATTTAATGAAATTTGGCAGAGAGGTAGTCCCCAGGTCAAGGAAGTGCCTTTTGTAGGTTTGGTGTAAATCTGTTCAGTAGATTCTGAGAAAATAGCATTTAAATCAATATATATATCTATGGCAGCTTACGGTGCGCTTACGGTGCGCTTACGGTAAGCTTACCGTACGCGTACGGTGCCGTGCGCGAGCGCGATTCTGATTGGCTGTTAGATCTTAGTAAACATTCGAATCAGTCGAAACCAGGAAGCGGCGGCCGCCATTTTCTCACTCGCACTGTCAGGGGGGTGAATAAAAAAGGTGGATAATGTGAAAAGGGGGCAGGCTCGACAGTTCCTGACCCCCTAGCCTTGGTCAGGGGGTCCCAGAAGGCCCCTCAAGGGCAAAAATGAAATTTATTTTTTTTCCAAAAAATCGCCGTGTGCGCGTAGCGTACGCGCACGGTGCAACCTGCCAAATTCCGCGAAATTCGCGGAATTACGCGTACCGTGCGCGCACGGCAAAAAAAAAATTGCAAAAAGGAAAGCTTAAAAAGAAAAAAAAAAAAATTGTGAGGTAAGGTTGGCTCTTATAAGAGCCGTTGGGTTAATACAGGGATAGAGGAAAGAAAGAATGGGAATATTATAAGCGTCTACAAACATGCTGGTCTATCTTATTGTTAATAAGGGGAAGACTGATCTCCCCATAAACAATAAGACCACCACATCTTGTACACCTCATTTCAACCCTCCCAAATCGAGGGTTAATGTCCACAGGAAAAGAAGAAGGTGATGCTCCCACCTCAGAGGAAGGGCTCAGCTGAGCTGCCGATGATGTACTCGGCTGAGCATCTGAGGTTGGGCTCTGGTGACTTACTGAAGAGTTTTCTCCAGTATGTCGAGCAAAGGTCCTGGGATGTCTATCCTGTAGGTGTATTTTCATAGAGTGATTTCAAAAGGAATATTTCTTCCTTGGATTTCCTCTAGATAAAACACGGCCACAAAGTGTGCAAGTGACCAATTGAGCATTCACCTTTTTCTCCCCCTCTGGAAAAGAAAAATACTCCCATACAAAAGAAGTCTTTTGTTTCCTCCTTCTCTGGATCATGGTGGTGCTGCTGGCCTCACTCTCAGAAGAGCTCTGCTGTTCTGCCATTGTATCCCAATGTCAATCCAGCTCCTTCTCCTAAGGGATCTCAAGCAGTAATGAGGGGAATGGGTGGGGTGTGGGAAGTTTCTGGAACTGAAAGTACTTTCAACCAATGAAAAGTGTTCTTTCAAGCAGTAATGAGGGGAATGGGTGTGGTGTGGGAAGTTTCTGGAACTGAAAGTACTTTCAACCAATGAAAAGTGTTCTTTCAAGCAGTAATGAGGGGAATGGGTGTGGTGTGGGAAGTTTCTGGAACTGAAAGTAATTTCAACCAATGAAAAGTGTTCTTTGTGGATCACATGACCTACCGTGCGCGCTCCGTAAGCTCACGGTACGCGCTCGTAAAAAAGTACGCATGCGCAAACGTGACGCTTACGGAGCGCTTACGGAGCGCGTACGTAAGATGCACTCGCGCATGCGCATTACACGCCCCTGCGTAACCGCGACGTTGCTTCCGCGTGTACGCGTACGTCACGCACGTATCACGTAGGCGCGGTGTACTTATGACGTGCTGAGCACGTAGCGTCAGCTTACGGTACGCGTATCCTATTACGTACGCGCACCGTACTTATGACGCACGGAGCGCGTACCGTCAGCTTACCGTACGCGCACGGAAAAAAAAGCATTAAAAAAAAAAAACCTTTCCATAATGCATTATTTTATACATAGGTTTACAAAAAAATGTCAAAAAAAAATTTGCATTTAAAAAACCGTACAAATTCACTGAAAAAACCATGGGTTTCACACACGTTATAGTTAGGAATTAGCATTTAAAAAACCTTGCAAATTCACTGAAAAAACCATAGGTTTCACACATGTTATAGTTAGCTGGAAATTTTACTGATAAAAAACCAATGAAATTCCCCCGTTATAGTTACTGTAGGCAACTATAACTCACGTGACCGTAATCCTGTGCTGATGATATGTGTCTTTATGAAAAAAAAATATTTGTAATATATGTATAGCTAAAATTTAATGGAAGAAGACATGGGCAAATAAGTGTCTAAATACAGTATTAGCATCAGCAGAGGATTGCGGTCGCGTGAGTTATAGTTGCCTACAGTAACTATAACGGGGGAATTTCATTGGTTTTTTATCAGTAAAATTTCCAGCTAACTATAACATGTGTGAAACCTATGGTTTTTTCAGTGAATATATATATATATATCTACACATATACCTAACCCGGTACCTCAGCTCCAGAAAGACGGGAGTCACTCTCGGCAAGATTTCACTTTGCTGATTTATTTACGAGTACAAAACACCCAACACGTTTCGGTCTTGTCTCAGACCTTGATCCTGTGATCAAGGTCCGAGACAAGATTAAAACGCACTGGGTGTTTGTACTCATAAATAAATCAGCAAAGTGAACCCTTGCAGAGAGTATGTCCAATCTTTCTGGTGCTGAGATGCCAGGTTTGGTAAATGTAAGCTGGCAAGGTCCTGCTGGGGGAGACACGCACCTCCGACACGAAGAGCGCCATCCACCCGGCTGGGACTAAAACAGTGTGGAGATATATATATATATATATATATATATATATATATATATATATATATATATATATATATATTTCTACTAAGGTGCCCAGAGGTGAAGCCGCACTCCATCACAGGTAAGTGTACCACTCTTTATTATAATTAACATGAGACTCCCTGTCCCGCACTCAAGTCTTTGGTCCGACGCGTTTCAAACGCATTGAGGCTTTCTCATCAGGGACCGTGTCAGGACTCGCTGCTTGCTGCCACATCTTCCCCTGTGTGTTCCGGTTTCCAATTGGCTTCAGGTGCGCCAAATTGTATAATCCCGCATTGAACAAAGGACACTGGGACATATAGTCTATTTGCATATTTTCCCTTTGGTGGGTCCGAGTTCTGGCACACATTAAAAGACATACGGGAGTCACTCTCGGCAAGATTTCACCCCGTGGTGCGTTTTAAGTTGGAGGATTAATTCCCTTTAAATCCCGAGGGTCCCTGGGGTCCAACTAGCCCACCAGGTACCTCCAGAAAGCGCCACAGAGCTGCGTTGCCGAGAGGTGTAAAAAGGGGCATGGCTTGGACCACCTCTCTGCAACACAGCCCTTTGGTGCTTTCGGAGGTACCTGGTGGGCTAGTTGGCCCCCAGGGGCCCTCAGGATTGATGGGCAATTAATTCCCTAACTTAAAACGTGCCACAGGGCGTGTCTGCTCATATGTCACCTCAGGCCCCACCCCCTCCCTTCACTTCTGTGCAAACCCACCCCGTGGTGCGTTTTAAGTTGGAGGATTAATTCCCTTTAAATCCTGAGGGTCCAACTAGCCCACCAGGTACCTCCAGAAAGCGCCACAGAGCTGCGTTGCCGAGAGGTGTAAAAATGGGCGTGGCCTGGACCACCTCTCTGCAACACAGCCCTTTGGTGCTTACTGGAGTTACCTGGTGGGCTAGGTGGCCCACAGGGACCCCCAGTATTGAAGGGGAATTAATCCCCCAATTTAAAACACGCCACAGATTCATTTGCAGAGTGTTGCTGGGAGGGGGCGGGGCCTCTGGCACGATCGTGTCTTATTTTTCTTTCTTTTTTAGAAGGGTGCTGTGTGGCCCCCTTCTTTTCCCTGTTTTTGGGCCCTGGGGACCCCATCCCCCAGGTCCTGACCCCTTTAAAAAAAAAAAAATGAATGGGAAGGGGGTTGCGTGGGTCCCCCTCCCGTGGCCAATTCCAGCCCCAGGGACCCCATCCCTCGGGGCATAGCCACATTATTTATTTATTTTTTACGGAGGGGGCCTGCGTGGCCCCCCTCCTGAGGCCTCTATTGGCCCCGGGGACCCCATCCCCCGGGGCCAGCCTTTATTTTATTTGATTTTTTAATTTTGGGGAGGGGGCCCGTGCGGCCCCCCTCCTGGGCCACTTCTAGCCCTGGGGACCCCATCCCCCAGGGCCGGCCCTCTCCTTTGGGGACCGTGGGGGGAGCCCCAATTCCCCCACAGTCCCGCAGGCTCCCCGTGTCCTGCTGGAGCCGGCATTGCTTTTCCACATGGGGAGCTGCTAAAGAGCAGCTCCCCTTGTGGGAAAGCAATCTGCTTTGCTTCATTGAAGCGAGAGCAGGGAAACCTGCTCTCGCTTCAATGAAGCAAAGCAGTTTGCAATGACAGGGCGGGAGCCGCGTGGCTCCCACCCTGTCATTGCAAACAGCAGTGTCCCGGGGTGGGCACCCTGGGACACTGCAGGAGCTGGCCCTAGGGGGTGGCGGTCCCCAGGGCCATCACGGGCTCCAGGACGGGGGCCGCGCGGTCCCCATCCCTTCAATTGCAAAGCCTCGGGGAGGTGGTGGTCCCCGGGGCTCGGGGGTCAGAAACGGACCCCTAAATTAGCATTTTAGTGCCCCAGGTAGGTGGCGTTCCCCGGGACATGTGGGAGGCTCGAGCCCCCCCACACAGGTATATATTTTTTTTTTAAAACAAGAGCCGGGGTGGCAGTTTCCAGGGCTGCGGGGTGGCTGTGTGCCCCCTGCAAATAATTAATGAAAGCCCCAGGGGTGGTGGTCCCCGAGGCTTGGAGGGCCTTGGAGGCCCCCCATGCATTTACAAATTAGCCCCGGGTGTGGCGGTACCCAGGGCTGCGGGGGGATGCATGCCCCCCCACAACTCATTAATCAAGCCCCGGGGAGGTGGTGGTCCCTGGGGCAGTGTGGGGGGATTAGGGCCCGCACTTTTTTTCACTGCCCCCGGGACCTGGCCCACACGGGCTTCAATACAACGAAGCACAGGAGCCTGCACTTCATTTTTTTGTCATTTTCTTAGCGGGATTTGCGCACCCAGCGAGAATTCGGCCGTTTTTTGTTTTTTATAAAAAAAATGGTTTTTTGGGCCCTGGGGGTCCTTGTGGGAGCCCCTGAGCAGGCCTAGGGGGTCAGGGTGTTTCTACCCTGCCCCCTTTTCTTGTTTTTTTGGGGTTTTTTTCTGTTTCCTTGTGAGGCACAAGATGGCTGCCAATACTTCCTGGTTTGGAGTGTTGACAGCCAATTAGAATAAAGCTTGTGATCAGGAGGGTGCGCGGATCCACCGCGCCTCTATATATCGAAACTTTTATTTTTTTATTTTCTCAGCAACTACTCAACGGATTTACTCCATTTTAAAGAAAGGTCTCTTTCTGAAACAAGGGCTACCTTTTGACAAATTTGGTGTAATTCCATTCAGCAGTTTCAGCTGTAACCGTGTCTAAAGTTTGCTATGGGAAATTGATTTTCCGACCACTATTTTTTAAATTTCTTAGGAACTACTGAACGGATTTACTCCATTTAAAAGGAAGGTGTCTTTCTGAAACAAGGGCTACATTTTTGCCAAATTTGGTGTAATTCCGTTGAGCAGTTCAAGCTGTAGCCGTGTCTAAAGTTTCCTATGGGAATTAACATGAAGAAAATGGGACCCCCCTCTTTTCTCCGCCCCCGCTTGCCAAATCACCCCGAAACTTTCAAGACAGGAGCTGAACAGAGCGGGCCACGAGTTTTGAAAATTTCGCAAAGATTCGTCAACCAGCGCCAAATATATTGAGAAAACAAAAAACGAGTTTCCTATGGAAAGGAGGTCCTAACTATAACTATCTAGCCAGTATATATATATATATATATATATATATATATATATAGATAGATAGATAGATAGATAGATAGATCTATATATAGATATATATATATCTATATATAAATATATATGCCAAAGAATTAGTCTCAAAGCTTGCATAAATCCTCATACAAGAGACGAGCATGGACCCATCGATAGGTGCAAAATTTCTTTATTCAGTCCAACATAAATGCACCACCGCCATGATGCGTTTCGGCCTACCAGAGGCCTTGATCACATATATATATTACCTACTGGTGGTTGCCAGTAGGTAGTTATAGTTAGGTCCAAGTTTCCATAGGAAGAGCATTTTTTGTTTTGCTTATAACTTTGGCGTCGTTGGATGAATGTTCATGACATTTTCCAAACAAATTCTTTGTTCACATCAGCTCGTATGTTGAAAGTTTAGGGGTGATTCGTCAAGGGGGGGGGGCAGACAAAAGGGGGGCCCCAAAACGTGTTTTCTCCATGCAATTTCCATAGGAAACTTTAGACAAGGCTATAGGTCGAACGGGTGAACGGTATTACCCCAAATTTGGAAGGGAGAGGGTCTTGGTCTAGAAAGCATGCTCTTATTTATTTGGTGTAAATCCGTTCAGTAGTTTTGGAGAAAGATTAAAATTTGCAGATATCGATATTTGGGAACTCTGCCTTCTGATTGGCTGAGGCGAGCACGAGCTTGCTGCTTATTGGCTGCGAGCTGTTGCAACTAGGAAGTGTTGACAGCCATTTTGTGATTCCGTTGAAATGAGTAAGGGGATAAAGGTCAAAAAGAGTAGGAAACAGGAGGATAGGAGCACTGTAACCTTTGTAGGGGAGTGCGAAGCGAAGTAGTCACGCCTACCAGTCTGAAAGTGCGGTGTTGCTCAGAGTGAAATGTTGCTGAGATGAGATGCTGCCACACTCGGGTATGGAACCGAGTTCCTAAACCGTGAGCTCATTGCTGTAAAGTGATGTGCTCTGGTCTTTGTAGCATACCTGTGCAAGTAGTGTTAGTAGGCGATTATACCATACAGGGAGTGGGAAGTGAACTACTGACCTCTACCGAGCGTTTATACTATACTGGAAGTGGGAAGCGAAGTACTCACGCCTACTGGTGTGAAGACTCTGGGATCAAACCAAGCTGATTGCTGTAAAGTGATGGGCTCTGGGCGGTGTAGCATACTGGTCACTGTAGTATAACTGTGTAAGTAGTGTTAGTATGCATTTATACTATACAGGGAGTGGGAAGCTAACTACTCACCGCTACTGGTTTGAAGACTCGTGGATTAAACCGTGAGCTCATTGCTGTAAAGTGATGTGCTCTGGGCGCTGTAGCATACCTGTGGAAGTAGTGTTAGTTTGCATTTATACAAGACAAGGAGTGGGAAGCGAACTACTCACCCCTACCGATCTCAAGACTCGTGGACGAAACCATGAGCTCATTGTTGTAAAGTCATGTGCTCTGTGTAGTATTCCAATGTAAGTCATAATAGAATGTTAGTATGTAATGCTACTAGAATGTAAGTATGTAATGTTGGAATGTAGGGCTGTCATGAGGGGAATCTTGGGGAGTTTGCACACAGTGCTGGAGAAGACGGTTGCCTTGCTGTCTGCTCCTGTTGGTGGCTTCTTTTCCTGCAATAAATCTACTTATCGGATCCACTGCTGTCTGCCTCTTCACTACATAAATTTGGCGACGAGCGGGAGAAGGTAAAAAGAAGGCAGCACTCACCAATATTTTGAACTTCCTTGCGTTCTGCTGAAGACCCATTTTCTTCGTGAAGGTGTTTCTACTCATCCCAGGGTCGTCGGCTCATCGAACTATGTCATCCGACCTCTGGTAGGATTAAAAGTTTGGGATTTTGGGCTTCCTCTGCCTCTTCACTGCACTCTGGTCGCTTTACAACATGTGTGCAAGTAGTGTTACTATGCGTTTATACTAATTCTGTAGTTATGTAGTAACTAATGCATCATGGCCCTATGGAGCGCCACCTCCCAGGCACAGCTCATACTATGTCCTATGGTGTGCATCCGCGGGACATTTATGTTTGCTATTACAGGGCGGGAGCATGGCTTCCACCCTGTAATAGCAAATCCTTGTTTGCCTCGTTGAAGCGAGAGGAGGAAAACCTTGTATCACTTTAATAAAGCGGATCCGGATGGTAAAAATGGGAGAAAAAAAATGAAGTGGGGTCTCACCCGTTCATTTAAATGTGCCCCCCTGGTGGGAAATGTTCCGGGACCAATCCTATTATTATATTGCGGGGTCTCTGCAGCACTGGGGACCATAATCTCACATGTAAATTAGGTGCAGGAGGGCACAGAGACGTTTCGCAGCCTAGGGGATCGCCACCTGCCAGGGTATTGTTTAGTAATTGTTCGGGTGGCTTCGAGGACAACTCAAGTCCGGGGTTCACCACCCACGGGACTTTACTTAAATATGCAGGGTGGGCGTCGGCAGTCCTGGAAGCCTCGGTGGCTCTAGGCAGTGCCTTATTGGTTCTGTAATCACACGGGCAGTACTCATGGTGTAATAAAGTGATACACTCATAGAACCCTTGCAGTTATAGAATTACCTAGGCTTCATTTATGTAATAGTCTGTTGGTTTATATTTGGTAGGTGCACCGCAAAATTACAAATATTTTCCCTTATAACCTCCTATCAACCGCTAATTTCCACAATAAACTACAGACAAGTGTTGTCAGAAAAAGAAGACCCATACACTCACTTATTTATTGGTAAAAAATAAAAACTTTTATTAAAACAACACAAATAAATGGAAACGCAACTTTATTCAAACAAACAAGAGTAAAACATGAAATAAGTGGGTGGGACTCCTCCGGAAGCAGCGTACAAAACCTGCAAGACAAAAAAAGAAACATAAGTATGTGTGCCATGTCCAAGAGAAAAAGAAAGGTAGTCAGAATGAAAGGAAGAAAGTGAGAATGGGACAGAGAGTGAATGGGTGGAAGGGAGAAGGCGAGGGAGAGTCAAAAGAACAGAGGGAGGAGGGGATAGAGAGTCGGCCTACTGCACTCAGCCCTCACTGTTCACCTCCCATCACCCATGTGTCTGGGATGCTGGGGTCTGCCAGAAAGAGTGCGGTCCAGCAAGTATTTAAAATGAAACAGAAATATGAATGAGGCCAGAGATTACATTATTTTCTATGGCAACATCGCTTGCCTGCACGTGTGCACCCAGGCTGCTGCACCCAAGGCCCTTCCCCCGCACTGTGCTCAATTGCAGCTCCTGCGCACAGAGGCTTCACTGCTCACCTGCCACAACCGGTGTGTCCAACAACGTGCTGGTGCGAGCTCCAACTCTGGGGTGCCTCTCTCAGGGTGGCACAGCAGGTCTCCGGTCGGGGATGGTGTCTTGATAGCATGATGGAAGGCGTCAGAATGCCCAGGGCCGCATCACGGGCTGAGGATCCACTCCGCTGATTTTGGTGCCACTAACCCAGTGTCTGAAAAGGGAGAAATAATATAATGCTGGAAACGCCTTGAGGTAAATGAAGGTGTATTTCAAGCTTAATAGAGAACACCAGTTGAGTGCCTCCTTCCTTCTTGAAGTACGATCTACCAACTGTTAGTGGAAATCGTGGTTCAAAGAGGAGTTGGAGTGCACAAGAATACACAAGGCTAAATAATAATATGTTATGCCAACGTTCACATACAAAGGAACAGAGCGCATGCTAGAAGCATAATGTGCGTGTGCAATGCAGTGATGCAAGTCTGTGTGCATGTACACTTAGTAATCAGCTAACCACAGTGCCCCAAAAGCCAACGCCACGTGTCTGTAGGGCAGCGCTGCCCGCTGGTTCAGGCCTACAGTGCGGTCCAGCAGGTCCTTAAAATGAGACAGAGATGTGACTGAATGAGGTCAGAGATCACATCATTACGCACGGCAACATCGCTTGTTTTCACCTGCGCACCCAGGCTGATGCACCCCACCCCTCTCGTCGCACTGTGCTCAATTGCAGCCCGTGTCCGCCTAGGCCCCACTGCTCATCTGCTGTTATTGGTGTGGTTCCAAACACGATGGCCAGCAGGGTACACAATTCAGATCTAGTTTTGATTGCCAGGATGGTGTACACCTTATGGATCCTTTTTTTTATTGCTCATTGTGATATGCGAGGTGGATGCGGCCATATCACCTGAGGCAGTGTGGAAGAACTGGGACATGTGGCGTCATCGTTATCCTATTTATATGTCCGCAAAGTGGGCTGGGCTTGCGTACGCCAGGCCAGCGTAGGGGTATGAATAATTATTCCGGGGACCTGGGCGTTGTTCAGTTCCTGCCTTGGCAGGAAGTGTACTTAAGTGTGTGTCCCTGTTGCAGTTTTGACGTCGCACAATCCGCAATTTACATTAATGTAGCATGTACCGGGAAGGCGGCAACTATCGCTAATGAGATGCTGTCCGAAAAGATTGAATGGACAACATCACATGTCATTGTCAAGCTTGTGGATATGCGCAGACACGCATGTCAATGGTGTTCGGTATTATTGAAAGTGTTGCTATCGCGAAGCGCACACATGTGAATGTGCTCGGATGGAGGGAGGATCAGCAGTGAGGCTACGTTATACACAGTGATAACGGTCATTACAGTCAAGCAATGCATGTCAAATGTGAATCTGAAAGTCTCACATATGACACACTACTATACTGGTAAAGCCTGACAAGAGCATACTGCAACACAAATTTACACATTACTCTTTATTGTTTGTCACATGTGATCTAGGAGGTGCACTCTGCCCGTGGCTGATGATACCCTTTCGAGCCACCAATACCCAGGCCGAAAGGCACCACAATAATGCGCACACACACACGCACACACACCAGGGGCATTGTGTAACACACATTTGTTTTTTGATGTAACCTTTCAGATGCATGGCCATCACACGTGGAAGGCTAATGTACAGAGCATGAACATTGCATGTTGTGTGTACTATAAGATATGTGTACACAGCAAAAAACTTTTCAAAAAAGCTCTCTAAGCAGAAGAGGTGTCTCTCATCAAACGCTGTAGAGAGAATGACTAAAATGGGTGGGGTCCTCCAACTGTTACAATGGGAAATGTTATGAACCAATCAAATGCTTTTTTTTGAGGTCACATGGCAATCGCGCACCGAGCACGCAAGGAGGCCGCACCCGACGCAATTTTGAGAAAATATATTTAACATAATATAAGTTTACTACAGTTAGAAATATCTAAATGTTTAAAATATTTTAGATTATCGCTTGCTCTCATATACACTTTAAACCTATTTAGATATAGTTTTGAGATATAAAAAAAAATGAGGGAATGGCGTACCCGGCGCGACACCATACGTCTATGATGTAACACAGGGCCTGGCAGCGTGCATACAGAACACGCAGCCGGCGTGACCCCATACGTATATGATGCAACGCGTAGCATGGTACCACGCACCCGTCGCATACTAAACTAGCAGCTGGCGCGACCTTATACGTATATGATGTTAGGTGGGATGCAGTGCCCCAAAGCCATCGGATACGAATTGCGCATCCTTTACGAGTTTAGCAATATGGCGGATAGGATTTGCGTGCTGATGGAGCTTGGGACACTACCGGTACGGGAGTCCAGTTTTCTCCCCAAAAATAAAATAAAGATATACATACTTTTTTTTCAAGATATATAAAATTATATAATTTAAAAAAAAGGATAATAGAGTTCCAAAATATTGCAAAAAAAATATGTTTTATAAATATTAAAATATGAAATTAACATTTAAAAAACCTTCGGAATTCACTGAAAAAAACATAGGTTTTACAGACGTTAAAGTTAGGAATTAGCATTTAAAAAACCATAGAAATTCACTGAAAAAACCATAGGTTTCAGAAATGTTATAGTTAGTTGGACATTTGACTCATTTAAAACCAGAGAAATTCGCCCATTATAGTTAGTTGAGCTAACTATAACTCGTGCGCCCGCATTGCACTGGTGATGACGTCACATATTACATCACTCATGACATTGTCAGGGACATTACTGATGACATCACTGATGACATCACTGATGACATCTCATTTCATTTCATTTCATAAGGCTTTATTCGAACATAAAATAAGTTCATAAAAGCACAGTTAAAAAGACAACATAATTAAAGACAACAGAGGTAGAAAAATCAACAGTGTAATATTGTTTAAAATAGTTAAAAGAGCATACTTTTCCTGACATTAATGGATTTAAGAAGAAAAGTAGCCGTATAAAAACACACATCTGGGTGATACAAATTAAAAAGTAAACATATACCGTCACGTAATGATTTGACCCCGAATTTGACAAACAAGGGTTTTAAATATGCTATCCGATGGTATTTATACAGCTGACAAAGCAGAAGAAAGTGCACAGTGCTTTGGGGGGTAGAGTTGTCACATGGACATGGACCAGCTGGGGGTAGGTTCAAAGACGGGAAGGCAACCAGGTTGTGGGCTACTCCCATTCTAAACCTGGTCAATACATACCGGTGTGCCTTCCAGGTAACTTGAGATAAATAAGGTTGATAACCCACAACTTCATTCATTTCATGGTAATAGACATAAGATGAAAGCTTAAGGCTAATATGGTGTCGTTTGGTAGAAGCCTGGTGTAGAAAACACCGCTTAAGATCAGATTTGGACAACATATCTGCCCCATGGTGATCCATAGTAATGTTAATATTATAGATCTCCCGAAATTTATCGGTTACATACTTTAACCATGGGATTTTGGTGTAGTGGTCCAAAGTAAGACAATCAGAGATAATAGCTCTACACAGAGAGGTCTCTTCTTTGGTCCATATGGAGCGCCACAAGGTCAATGGTCTAAGTAAAATCAAATCGGAAAGGTAGTCAATGCCTAATTGATTATGCACTAAGGCATTTGAGACAGAGGTTGGTAGGCACAAAAGTTTCTTCAAAACATCATTTTCCTCTACCTGGAGAGATCCTGCCGGGGCATAGCCCCATATACCAGCTCTGTATAATGCAGTTGAAACACACCGTGATTGGAATATTTTCAGCATGTCATTTACCCGCCTATCTCCCAATTTGATTGCCATGGTAAAAATTCCATACGCGCTCCTGGCCATTTTAGACCGTACATTTGAAAAAGTAACCCCAAATACGAAAAGTTATCCACAGCCTGGACCTTTTGGCCCTCTATATAAAAGGAGGGCTGTTTCTTTCCTTGCCTGCGCCCATATTCCATTACATACGTTTTAGATTTGTTTAAAACTAACTTTCTGCTTTTGATAAATTGCATAAAACCATCCAGCAACTGTTGGAGACCGTATGGTGTACGTGAGATTAAAACCGCTTCATCCGCGTAAAGTAGCACGGGGACATATTCATTGTTAATTTTGGGAGCATCCACTGACAAGGATTTCAGAAAGGAATCAATCTCATTAATAAAAAGTATAAAAAGCAGTGGGGCTAGCACACATCCCTGGCGTACTCCACGACCGATCTTAAACATGGGAGTGCATTCGCCTTGTGATCCATAACGGACACATGCTCTCAGTTTGGTATATAGGCGTGCTAAAAAGAAGATAATACCAACCGGGGCCCCCATTTCTAACAACTTTGCCCACAGAATGCCGTGATCCACCAGATCAAAGGCACTACTTAGATCTGCAAAGCAGAGGTAAATCGTGCCAGTCTTGGCCAAAGTATATTTACTAATGAGCAGCTCTAAATTTAAACACTGCTCGATCGTGCCACGACCTTTCCTAAAACCAAACTGACTCTCAGCTAAAATACCGTTTTCCTCCACCCATTCCTCCAATCTCACTAAGAGCACTCGGCTCATGACTTTTACGGAGGAATCCAGCAGGGAAATTGGTCAGTAGTTCTTGGCTTCCCCACGATTACCTTTCTTAAAAATTGGAACTAAAATAGATTCTTCCCAAGTCGGGGGCATTTCATTACTAACAGCTGAATTAAAAATATTGGTAAGCAAAGGCCCCCATATTTCTGGGACCAACTTGTATACATCAATTGGTACCCCATCTGGGCCTTGAGCTTTACCCCCTTTACTGTCCCGAATGCTATTTAAAACTTCTGGTACCGTAAAATGTAATAAAAGATGCGGCCATCTATTCTCCAAAACATGAGAAGCACCATCTGACTGAAAAATTTTAGAGAAATGCGAGACCCATTCTGCCTGCATAACGTTCGAGGTTAGTTCCGGAATTTTGTCATCTTTAAGGAATGGAGAATTAACAGTTTTCCAGAACAGGGAACAATTATTCAGTTCAGCCGCCTTAGTCAGGTTGTCCCATGCCTCCTGCTGGAGTTCTAATTTCCTGCGTTTGAGGGTTTCTTTATATCTGGCTCTTAAGTCTACGACCAGACCCCTATCTCTAGGTTTGGTTGATAGGGCAGATTTCAATTCCCTCAAGGCAAGGGTACAAGTTGAGTTGAACCAACCCCGCGGTCGATCCTCCTTGTGCTTACATGTACTTGTAAGTTTGGAGTTGATGGCCGCATTGATATTGATAAAATGCTCTATAGAACCAAGGAAACCAGAGTTATCTTCTAGGATCGCGATAATATCTTCTAGGCAACTGTGGATGATAAAATCAGACATAATGTGGGCCTTGTCCCCCTTCCGTCTAAGTCTTGTACCATTGGGGCGTTCGGCCTCAATACTAGTGATAGTACGGCCCAGAGTACTGGCATCATCCTTGTCCCATAACATAACCTTTACTACCAGGCAGTTATGGTCACTAAGTTGGATGTCTATTACTTTAGGGGCCGTAATCCAAGCCTCAAGACCTGGGGAGATACAAATAAAATCTATTATTGAATTTGTTCCCCGACCTGTAAAGGTAGGACAAAACTCCCCCTTTGAATTTTTCCCATTGGCCATAATACACATATTATATGTAGCAAGAAGGTTATTTAGGGCGTCTCCGTAATGATTATGTTGAAAATGAAGAATCCCATCCTCGTGATCGTCCACCAACCCGCAGACATTAACCTCTGAGAAAGGACAGGTAGTCATATTAAAGTCCCCGGCCAAAAACAAATCAAAGGCTTCATTAGATTCCTTAAAGAAGTTTACCAGAGCCCTTAAAAGATCCTTAACCGGCTGATCCCTTGAATCATTAGAAATATTATTGTAAAAGTTAATTAAAAGAATGTTCCTATCTCGACTTATGTGCAGCCATAAAAGCAGGGAGTGAGCCCCAACCTGAACATATTTAATAACCGACAAAGGGGCTTTAACTGAAATCAAAACGAGTAGACCCCCTTTGGCTCTTCCAGATACTGAGGCAGTAGCGGGTAACTGATATGAATTAAAACCACAATAGCCTTTAAAGTCGGTGCACCAAGTTTCCTGTAGACAGATAACATCAAAAAGATCTAAAAATTCCGTCCACCCCAGACTATCTGATTTTTATCTAATTCCCGCGATATTCCAACTTACAATATAACATCCGGAGGAGCCGTGGATACCTGATCCCAAATTAATACAATGACCGCCCTGTTGGGGAGCAACGGTGATAGGGGTATCCTTGGATAAATCAGGATGGACTACTAGATCTCCTTCTTTACCCTTAGTCATACAAATTATACTTGACCCAGGAATTGCCTCTTCCACCCCAGGCAAACATACAGTTGGGCCTATATCCAATAGGACTTGATTCCCCTGGGTTACCGGTGGTACCACACCCACCTCTATTTCAAGATCCAAACAGACTTCAGTGACGTCCATCTTATCCATTAATATGGGCTCTTCTATTAATCCTAAAACAACACTGTCCTCCTGTCAATCATTTTGGTCCAACCCACTCAAGCATTGAAAACGGTTAGCAGTATCTATCTGAAAACTGTTTACCAAGCTAGACACCCCTTCCCTCCTTATTTTCCCTCCCCCTCGGTGCGTTGAAAAGTGTTCTATATGCTGACTATAGAAAAAACCAAGGGGGCGGAGTGTAATCCCCTGATCAATACTAGGGCGGGACGTAGCTCTAATCAAAGCTGTCGTGGCAAGGTGGGGAGAACTAAAATTTATAATAACACAATCCCCAGGAATGTTTTTAGGGGACATTCCAATCCAGTTAGTTCTAGTAGTAGCCAAAATCTGATCCGCCATAGCCACCGGAAAACCACATTCGCGGTTAAGCCATGCCACAGTTTTGTTCTTAAGGGAATCATGTGATTCCACAGAGTGGTAGGGCCTGTCCTCTCTGATGGGTGGTACGTTAGTCAGGACTGCCACATATGGTGCGCAATCAGGGGGCAGATTTGGTTGCGAAAGGCTTCGATTATTAACCTCTTGAGTGCCCATGACGAGATGGTCTCGTCATGGGCCGCGGTTGCGCTGTGCCCATGACGAGACTATCTCGTCATGAACCCCGCCCGCTAATGAAAGGGCCGGCACAGGGTGGGGAAAGGGCGGGGCACTCAAGGGGTTAAGAATCCCCCTTCCAGATGTCCTTGTCATACTTCCCGGGGCATGTGTATCTACGTTTGGGGTGAAACCAATAGGACAAGCAGGTATAGCTGGGATAACACTAAGTTCACTCCCAGAAACAGATCGTGTTACATTGCCAACACAACCTTGTCGTTCAGTAGCAAGAATAATCCTACTCTTTGACTGTGTGGAAGTATTGGTGCCCGCGCATAGCTGGCCACTACTAGATTGCTTATTAGGGTGTTGCATGCTTTTACCGTTTAAGCCTACATTCCCGTTTGCCACGACGGGCAATTGGGCGCTATTATTAGAGTTTAAACCGGATTGTACCATTTCGCCTAATCTGCTCACTTCCCTAGATAAAGCCTCGAGTTTATCTAAAAGAGGTATGATAATATTATTTAACTTACTGTCAATCATACCAATTAGCAGCTCGAGCTGGTCAGGAGCTAATGTCAAATGGGTAGAATGAACCTCATTATTAGAACAAATATGTTCAGAGGGGCCTGTGTTAGAAACAGAAACAATGTTCTTTTTTCTTTTGCGGTCCCCTTTTTTAGAAAAAAACGGTCTGTTAAGATGTGACCCTGATCTTAACACCCTATGTATATTAGGAACCACGGGGGTCACAACAACGATATCGTTGGAAGACCTAAGAGTATCAGATACCCCTGCGACATCAGCTTCTAGCGGGGAGACCTGAGTTCGCTCAATAACACAAGTACCCTCCCTCACTGGAGAGACTATAGGGGCCAAGACTTGGATATCATCAAAAGGGTGGATCTCAGCAGGGACTGATTGGCTCGTTATCTCCGGTCTGTCGTTACTAGCTAGACCCAGAGATAATCTCCGTTCCTTGTTGATCTTGTCTACAACTTTGACCAAATAATTATCAAGTGTCGATACAGTGGGGCGAGGGGTCCCAGTTGACTTGGACATGTTGCCTGAGAATACAATAGATAAAATATATGACAAACAAAAACAGCCAATTGAAATTAAAATAGCACTTACTATGAAATGGTTTCAATTATTTAAACATTACACATAACACGTGCGCTAAAAGACAAGAATAGACCACGACACAACCCTTATTTAAAACACAAATTAGTAAGGATTGTATATCAACACAAGTCTGTGATTCACCAATATTCCTGGGACGATAGGGTACGAAGTGCACAATGTTGTGCAACGAACTTCAATCCACAACTTGCAGCAGCAACACTAATAGTCCCAACAAATGTAAATGTCACAGTACCTTGCGATAGTGGTCTTATCACAAAATATAAAGGGGGTGGCCCGGCCCGGCCTCCTCTGGCCCCTGACGGCCACAGACAGCCCGCCCTTTGCCCGGGCTTAGCCCGGCGCCACCCGCGTGCGTCCCGTGACGCGGAGGTAGCCTCTCCAATTTAAGCGCCACCGGGCGCGCTGGTAGGCGTGACCAGGAAGTGCCGCTAAGGACTCTGGGGGCTGTAGTCCCCCCCCACAGCGGCCAGCGAAGGTAATGGCGGCGGGGGAGACCACAGCATCAGCAACCCAGGAAAGATGCCAAGAAATGACCAGAGCGTCAGGTAAGTTCAACAGCTTCTGCGAAATGCCCCCGCTCCACCGAGGGAGCCTCTCCAATTTAAGCGCCTCCGGGCGCGCTGGTAGGCGGGACCAGGAAGTGCCGCTATGGTCTCTGGGGGCTGTAGTCCCCCCCACAGCGGCCAGCGAAGGTAATGGCGGCGGGGGAGACCACAGCGTCAGCAACCCAGGAAAGATGCCAAGAAATGACCAGAGCGTCAGGTAAGTTCAACAGCTTCTGCGAAATGCCCCCGCTCCACCGAGGGAGCCTCTCCAATTTAAGCGCCTCCGGGCGCGCTGGTAGGCGGGACCAGGAAGTGCCGCTAAGGACTCTGGGGGCTGTAGTCCCCCCCCCACAGCGGCCAGCGAAGGTAATGGCGGCGGGGGAGACCACAGCGTCAGCAACCCAGGAAAGATGCCAAGAAATGACCGGAGCGTCAGGTAATTTCAACAGCTTCTGCGAAATGCCCCCGCTCCACCGAGGGAGCCTCTCCAATTTAAGCGCCTCCGGGCGCGCTGGTAGGCGGGACCAGGAAGTGCCGCTAAGGACTCTGGGGGCTGTAGTGCCCCCCCACAGCAGCCAGCAAAGGTAATGGCGGCGGGGGAGACCACAGCATCAGCAACCCAGGAAAGATGCCAAGAAATTACCAGAGCGTCATGTAAGTTCAACAGCTTCTGCGAAATGCCCCCGCTCCACCGAGGGAGCCTCTCCAATTTAAGCGCCTCCGGGCGCGCTGGTAGGCGGGACCAGGAATTGCCGCTAAGGACTCTGGGGGCTGTAGTCCCCCCCCACAGCGGCCAGCGAAAGTAATGGCGGCGGGGGAGACCACAGCGTCAGCAACCCAGGAAAGATGCCAAGAAATGACCAGAGCGTCAGGTAAGTTCAACAGCTTCTGTCAAATTACATCACTGATGACATAACTGATGACATCACTGATGACATCATCCATGTGATAATCTGATGCACATACTGATGCCCTAATATAAACTTTGATACACGCACTCTAAAATACAGTCTACTATTTTTGAAACCATACACACAACAATGCCAGATACTACATACCACCCACTATTTCATAGGTCTACACGCACATCCAGTCACTTATACATGCAGTTACTCATCAATACAGTACTATAATATGCACCCATACACCTATACATACAGTCACACTCCGCCACTCATCCATAGAGTTACTCACACACCTAGTCAGTCATGCAAAGAATCAATCACTTACTGATGTACTCACGTATACAGTTATACACACCAACTCCGTTATTTATACACACACCACATCACTTATTTATGCAGATTCTTACACATACTTACTGTCTTATACAATCACTGATACAAGCAGACACTCATTTATACACCCACTCTTCAAATAACTTACTCTCACGTATAGTCATTTATATACTCCAACACTAACATATGCTGCCTTAAAACATATGTAGTTACTCACACATATACCACTGAGACATTCATTCACTCACCAACACACCCATACACACTCTAACACATCCATACAGCCCTTCCCAGATTCACTTTTGAATCCATACAACCAGTGAATCACCCACTCAGACATCTATGCACAGAGTCACACACCCCCATCCACCCACACAGACACTCAGGCACCCATACAGATACTCAGACAACAAATCAATAACCCATGAAGACACTCATGTAGCTAATCACCAACACATGCAGCCACTTATACACCAACTGAGACACTAATACAGACTTTAACACAGTTTAGTCTCTAACTCATGCATTCAGTAACACATATTCAATCACTCACTTATACAGTCAGTCACGCACCTACTAAATAATCCATTCAGGCACTTGTAAATCCACTCATTCTTCAATACACCTTGGCATAGATATATATGAAAAATATTTAAAGTTTACAGAAACACACATTCACTGGATGATGTCATCAGTGATGTCATCAGTGATTTCATTTGAGATGTCATCAGTGATGTCACTGACCATGTCATGAGTGATGCAATATGTGACGTCATCACCAGTGCATTGCGGGCGCGCAAGTTATAGTTAGTTCAACTAACTATAACGGGCGAATTTCTCTGGTTTTAAATGAGTTAAATGTCCAACTAACTATAATGTCCCTGAAACCTATGGTTTTTTCAGTGAATATATATATATAGATATATATTTTTAAAGAAATCTCCTTCTAAATCCACAAAAGCGTCCTGTCACTCAACAGAGTTGAGGTGGGGCTGAGAACATTTAATACAATCTTAAGGCTGTGTAACCAAAGACGCGTTTCAACATTCATATGTCTTTATCAATATGGATTTCTCAGAGCGTGGGTAAGTGATGCAGTAAAAAGTTCATCTTTGTAAAAATGACCACAGCACGCACCGATTCATTTCTCAACAGGCTGGCGTCTGGGTAAACTTCTCTTTCCTGCCTGCTCAATGCGTGTTGTCCAATGTTCAAATAACGTGCCGCTAACACGCTCACAGTTCTTAATTGATGTAAATCACAGTGCTTACAGTTCTCTGTTCTCCCTGGAGTTCGCCTCTCACCCTCTCCTTCACTGTTGACACACAGCGCCCTGCTCCGAAGTCCTCTTCACTGCCACACTTGCCCAGTGAACAGGCTTAGGTTTGAGGAGCCTGCACATCTTGCTGGCAGGTTTGTTAAACACGCTCTGCCGCGGCGAGCCCCTCTGGCCTCTCCCATAGAGCTAGCTGCAGTGCAAGGTACGGGGGCTAAAAGGTTGCTTGCTCCACCTTCCTCCAATTAGCGGTCTGCCTCTCAGCGCCAGAACGCAGGTGGGGCACTTGGTGGCGCTAACGCGCCAAATATTTGAAGAAACCTCCTCCTAAATCCACAAAAGGGTCCTATCACTCAAGGGAGGGGTGTGGGGCTGAGAACATTTAATACAATCTTAAGGCTGTGTAACCAAAGACACGTTTCAACATTCACATGTCTTTATCAATCTGGATTTCTCAGCGTGTTGGTAAGTGATGTAGTAAAAAGTTAATCTTTGTAAAAAAGAGCACAGCACGCTCCGATTCATTTCTCAACAGGATGGCATCTGGGTAAACTTCTCTTTCCTGCCTGCTCAATGCGTGTTGTCCAATATTCAAATAATGTGCCACTCACACCCTCTCCTTTGCTGTTGACATATATATATATATATATATATATATATATAATTCACTTAAAAAACCATAGGTTTCACACAAGTTATAGTTAGCTGTACATTTCACTCGTAAAAAACCAATGAAATTCCACGTTATAGTTAGATCAGGTAACTATAACTTGCGCCCCCGCAATGCACTGCTGATGACGTCACATATTACATCACTTATGACATGGTCAGTGACATCACTCATGACATCAATGATGACATCTGAAATGACACATTGTGCATTGTGGTCGCGCAAGTTATAGTTACCTGATCTAACTATAACGTGGAATTTCATTGGTTTTTTACGAGTGAAATGTACAGCTAACTATAACTTGTGTGAAACCTATGGTTTTTTAAGTGAATTTGCAAGGTTTTTTAAATGCTAATTCCTAACTATAACGTGTGTGAAACCTATGGTTTTTTCAGTGAATTTGTACGGTTTTTTAAATGCTAAGTTATGTATTTATTTTTAATTTTTGCGCGCACGGTGCACTTCGCGCACCGTGCACGCGCTGTGGGCGCACGGTGCGCTTCGCGCACCGAGCGCCCACGTTGCGCATTTCGTACCGTGCACGCCTCGCCATTTTTTACAAAATATCAATTGTTTTGTTCTCCCTTGGGGGTCCTTAGATTTATATATTAAATGTGATTGTTAATTCTTTTTATTTTTTTTTACCGTACGCGTACGGTAAGCTTACCGTACGCGCAATCCGCGAGTTTTTTTTTAAAATTATTACATTTATTTTTCATACTTTTTGGTCCTTCGTGAACCCCCTGACGAACACTAGGGGGTCTGCAACTCTCTTCGTTGCCCCCTTTTCATGTTATCAACCTTTGTTTTTCAGTGCGAGAGACAGAAAATGGCGGCCGATACTTTCTGATTTCGACCAATTCGAATGTTTACAGTCATGTAACCACCAATCAGAATTGAGCTCGCGCACGGCACCGTACACGTACGGTAAGCTTACCGTAAGCGCACGGAGCGCGCCTATAGATATATATATTGATTTAAATGCTATTTTCTCAGGACCTACTGAACAGATTTACACCAGACCTGCAAAAGGCACATCCCTGACCTGAGGACTACCTCTCTGCCCAATTTCAAGTAATTCTGTTCAGCCGTTCAGGCTGTAGCTCGGACTAAAGGTCCTATGGGAAAATGCATGGGGAAAATGCGTTTTGGGACCCCCTTTTTTCTCAGCCCCCGCTTGACGAATCCCCCCGAGACTTTCAGGGTAGGAGCGGAGCGTAGCGCCCCATTAGTTTGGAAAAATTCACGAGGATTCGTCAACCGGCGCCAAAGTTATTCCAAATAGAATGTTGCGGATTTCCTATGGAAACACGGTCCTAACTATAACTATCTACTGGCGACCGCCAGTAGATAATATATATATATATATATATATACATATATTGCAATTTTCCTCGTAAAACAAGGACTGACAATACCATGTACTGGCCAGAATTAGTTTATTCAGTCAGCTGGTAGGACGTGTTTCGCCTGTCCAGCAGGCTTGTTCACCAACAACTTTACCGTTTCAAATCGGCCATATTAAACAAAGTGTTGCATAGCATGTCACATGACATGACTACCCAAACAGTGCATTGAACAACAGACTGGTAGTTTTTGCATACTACTTTTTTAAGCAAATGCATTTCAGTTTCAAATTCATTTTTCAATATGCATTTAAATTGTCAACAAAATTAAATTAAACCTGTTAGCAACTGAACTAAATGCAAGATAAAATCATTATTACAATAACCATTTTCTAAGTTGATTATCAATTTAACAATCCTTCTGGTGCACACTGCCCACCCCACGATCCTCTATTAATGAGTTTAGTTATTTACAAGGCTAGTTTACATTGTGCAGTGTCACCCGTTATCCCTGTAGTTTTCTGCTATTATTTGCACCTCTGCTGCCTCTGCCTCTCTAGTGGCAATGCACCCACCAACCTCAGACCAACTTCAAGATTTGTACCGATGAATACTAGAGACTCATTGAATGTAGTCAATGAGCTAGTCATTAATGATCTTAAGAATCTTGAAAAATGTACAAGTGTCAAGCATAAAATCTTCACACAGCATGAAAGAGAGTACTCTGCTTTAATAACCAAACTGACATCAAAGGGTAATTGTATTGTGAGGAATGCTGACAAGGGTGGGAATGTTGTTCATTGGGATAGAATCAGTTATCTCAATGAAGCCTATAAGCAACGAAACAATCGAAACAATTATGCGAAAATCACTGAGGCAATGATGCCCAATAGTTTCAGGTTGTACAATGGGCAGTTACAGGAGTGGTATAACCAATGCCCAATTACACACGAGGAACTTCAATTTTTGAAGGTTAACAACCCTGTACCACCAGTATTCTATCTAATCCCAAAGGTGCATAAAAATGCTGAGAACCCGCCAGGCCACCCGATTATTTCCACAATTGGCGGAGCTTTAGAGAACACCTCCAAATATATTGATTCTTTTTTATGTCCTCTTGTCAAACTACTCCCTTCTTATATTCAAGATTCAGGAGATTTCTTAAAGAAGATCTATGACTTGCCTTGGGAAAAAGACCTGCTGCTAGTAACCATAGATGTTACCACCTTATATACCAGCATCAGGCATGAGGATGGTCTCAAGGCCATTAAGCACTATCTGAGTGACCGACCCATTAAGTTTTGGTCGCACACACAGATGCTGCTTTCTATGATTTCTGTCTGCCTGAAGAGTAACTATTTCCTTTTCTTTCTTTTTATTTTTTTTAATTTTTTTATTACGTTTTCAAAATACAGCACAGCTTGTCTCAATTACTTATAGTTACAAATGAGGAAAAATCAAACTACATTTTACTAAACATTATTGCATTTCAAAAATAGAAACAAAGTTTCCTTAAGTAAGAGAGTGGAAACACAAAAAAGCAAAAAAGAAAGAAAACATATCTGAATTTCCATAGTATAACCAATAAGGAGGAAAATTCAAGTGGGCAAATTAATGACAAAATGATGACTCAAGTACAAATAGCTGTCTTTCTAACATAAAGCTATGGCCTACTGTGAGTCAGCGCTTCCTTCCAGTTGTAAATAGGAGCCCATATCTGTCTGCTGAGTAATTTCGCTCTCTTGCCCTTCCTTTCATATATTCCCCTCTCAAGGTTGAATACTGAGAGGAGGCGGGCGAGCCATAGCTGGAATATTGCGGCAGCTTGGTCACGCCAAACTGAAGCAACACAAATTCGTAACACTGCCATGGCAAGGAAGAGAAAGCGATAAGACGAGGTTTGAGCCTGGCAATTTTCAACCCCAAGAAGTATCAAGACTGGAGTTAACTTAACTTTAAGACCCAAGGCAGACTCAAAGAATGCCGTAATGGAGGATTTCAGCCTTTCAAGGCGAGGGCAAGTAGCAAACATATGGGCTAGATTTAGCGATTGAAGAATTGCACCATGGGCACCTAGTACCCTCCTGCCTCCCCCATTGTGAGATCTTAGCCGGGGTATAATATAAAGAAAAGAGTGTTTTGTAATTCTGGGCCTGAAGCCCCGCGGAGCATAAAACTGTCTGAGCCAAATCTAAAGACTGAATAAAGTTATCCGAATCGATGCTCAGCCTGGCTTCACACCGTGTTTTTCTAAGTCATCCAATTTAGTTGCCATTAATTCACTGTAAATTCCCTTAATAGTACAACTATCCCCGTTTCTTATTACATCAATGGCTTTCACATTACCAAATCCTTTAGAACCCCCACCTTTTTGCTAAAAAAACTCCTAAGTTGGAGATATTTGAAGAAGTTCCTAGTATCAATATTAAATTTGTCCTGAATTTCCTTAAATTGAGTCAACCATGATTTGATCCCAAAAAATTCTGGCAGCGTGGGGTTACCAAACAACTGAGTATAAAAATGTGGCCGCCCAAGGCCTTTCTTCTTCTTAAAGGCAGCCCAGATTTTAAATGCTGCCTGCATAGTTTTGAATTTAGTTCTCTTAAAATAGCTAATCACTGAATTTCAAAAAACTATTTTCTGCGTCTACCCCCAGCAATAGTTATTATTTATTTTATTTATTTTGAGAATTTGTAAAGCGCGACTGATACCTTGCAGGCTTCCTGGCGCTGGAGAGTACTCTGCTGACGGATAACCGGGGGAACAGTCAGACGGACATTTATTGGGGGAAAAGCCAGGTCTTGATACGTCTCCTGAATGGAAGAAGCTGTGAAATCTGACGTATGTCAGTGGGCAAGCTGTTCCACCGCTTGGCCGCTGCAACCCTGAAGGATCTGCCCCCTGTTCTGGTTTTATTGAATCTGGGTACCTTTACCAGACAGGCCGAGGATGATCGTAAATCTCTGGCAGGAGTGTACCACCGAAACAGGGCTTGCAGAGGTTTGGGTCCAAGTCCGTGCAGAGCCTTAAAGACAATGCAGAGGGACTTGAAGGCCACACGTTGTTTAAAGGGTAGCCAGTGTAGCTCAGCCAGAGCTGCTGTGGCCGAAGCCCTCCTCGTCCAGCCCAGAGCCAGCTTGGCGGCGGCAGATTGAATTCGCTGTAGTCGATCCATCAACGTGACTGGAGACTCCAGGAGCAGGGCGTTACAATAGTCGAGGCGACTGAGTATCGTACACCTGACTATCGACGCCCTGGCTTGTGCCGGGAGAAGAGGCATGATTTTCCGCAGTGAGCGAAGCAGGGCTGTGCAGATCCCCACAGTTTTCGTTACCTGGGTTTCCATACTTAATTTGTTGTCAAGCATGGCTCCCAGGTTGTGAACCGAGGCAACTGGCAGAGGTTTGTCTCTAATCTCTGGGGGCCAGAATTCATTCGGAAACTGGCGGGGTATCTTGGTGCCTGAACAAAACAGGACCTCCGTTTTAGAGGAATTAAACTGGAGGGAGTTTCTGTGTAGCCATCCAGCCGTCTCTCTTAGGCAGTCGTGGAAGGTGGAAAAAGGAATGGCATCTTCACCTTCCCAAGAGAGGATGAGCTGCGTGTCATCAGCGTAATTTATTGTTTTGATCCCAAAGGATTGGATTAGCTTGATTAGCGGGATGAGGTACACGTTAAAAAGGATGGGGCTGATGGAGGAGCCCTGAGGGACTCCCTGGGGTACTGGTGCAAAGGTGGATTGGAATGGGGGAAGGGAGACAGCCTGTCTTCTGTCCCGAAGGTAGGAGTGAAACCAGAGCAGTGCAGTGCCTTCCACTCCCACTTCACCAAGTCTCTGCAGCAGCATACCATGGTTGACCGTATCGAATGCGGCAGACAGGTCCAGCAGTATCAGCGCCACTGGTTGGCCCCTGTCTGCACGCAAGCGAAGATCCTCCATGGCTGTTAAGACTGCTGTTTCGGTGCCGTGGGCAGGACGGAACCCGAACTGGTGATCGTCAAGAAGGTTGTTTTGTTCTAGGTGGGCGGACAGGCACGAACTGACCCATCGTTCGGCGACCTTCGCTGGGAAAGGCAGCAGGGAGATGGGTCGGTAGTTTGAAAGACAATCTGGGCTCAGGGAGGGTTTCTTCAAGAGAGGGGTGATTAGCGCCTGTTTCCACGGGGTTGGGACAAAGCCACTGTGCAAAGACTGGTTACATATTAGGCGCATGGTGCCAAAAAGATCATTTCCAAAATTTTTCCAAACTTTTGGAGGTAGGGGGTCGAGTGGAGAACCCGAGGTGATACCAAGCGCCAGTCTTTCAAACTCGGAGGCCGGGATTGGGGGAAATTCCCGTAGTCTAGCCAAAAGGACAGAGCCTGGAGACGACAAGTTTCGAGAGCTGGTGTCTGGTCCCTGCGTGTTGGAAGTTCCCGAAGAGGGAGGTGTTTTCAGGTTTTGAATAATGGTGTTTATTTTATTAATGAAAAACACTGCAAGATTGTCGCAGAGGGCTTGGGTGGGAGGCTGTGTAGAGATGACACAGTCTGGATTGGTTAAGTTTTTGAGTATCTGAAAAATACTCTTTGAGCTGTTGGTGGCGTTGGTAATGATGGAGCAGTAATGTTTAGCCTTATTTTGGGCGATGGCAGTTTTGTACTCCCGGAGGTTTTCTTTCCAGAGAGTTTTGTGAGTGTCAGAATAACCTTGCCTCCATTTTCTCTCTGCTTGTCTGCATGCTAGTTTGAGAGCTCTTAAAGAGTCGTCGAACCAAGGGGCCGGTACTCGTCGCTGTGGTTTGCCCTTTTTCTGAGGGACGAGGCGTTCCGAGGTGTTGGAAATCCTTGTGCAGAGGGATAGATAGTTAGCCTCTACTGGTTGAGTAATGGAAAAACTGTCTTCCACTTCAAATACTGGGCCATTCAGTCTGAGTTTGTCCAGAGCCTTCCAATCTCTGTACGGGGGTTCAGGACCGTGGCGGAGTGCCGGTCTGCAAGACCTGCTGCCCGCTATATGAAATTTAATGAGTGCATGGTCAGTCCAGCACATCGGCAAAATATTGCTCAGAAGTGCTAGCTGGGGGGAGGAGAAGATTAAGTCGAGCTGGTGCCCCGCTGAGTGTGTGGGTTTGTTCACTAGCTGGGAAAGTCCCATTCCTTCACAGGGAAGTAGGAGATTGTTAAGGGCAGAAACTAGGCTGCCGTTGGGCCAAAGGTTGAAATCGCCCAAGACAATCAGGTTGTTGTGAGAGGTAGCCATATTAGTAAGGGTGGTGAGGAGCGACTGCTGCTGAGTGGAATTGAAAGCTCCCGGCGGGCGGTAGCAAATCACAGCCGTAAACGTAGTTCCAAGATGACAGTCGATAGAGAGGCCAAGTATTTCGGTCCCGACCACTGGGTCCATAACAATAGTTTTTACTGACCAAGACGCTCTATAGATTAAACCGACTCCACCGCCGCGCCCCTTAGGTCGTGGGAGATGCAGGATTTTGAAGTCTTGTGGGCAGGCCCAATCCAGTTCTATATTGCAGTCAGAGTGGGTCCATGTTTCCGTCAGGAATAAAGCATCAAGATGGTGATTATCTATGAGCTGGGCGATTTCGTGAGCGTGTTTGGGCAGGGACCTGACATTCAGCAGGCCGCCTGTGAATAAGCCTTTGCGCGCCAAATCGTGCAGAGGATAGGCGGTGTCCTGGAAGGACAGTTGACCTTCATGAGCGAAGTCTCTAAGGAGGAGTAGAGCCTCACGCGTCAAGTGCGGAGAGCTAATGGTGGACGGGGAGCTCGGAGCCGCGGGTGGCGCACCGGGCGCTGCCGAGGCGCGGACGAGCGCAGACGAGCTTGCCTTATGCGCGCCTTCGGCGCGCATTCGTCGCGCCCGCTGCGCTCGTCCGCTGCGCTTCCTGCTGAGGCACATAATAAATAGAGAGTGACTGCGTGAGAGGGGGGTGCGTGGCCAGCCGCGATGGGCGTGTCTGGCGGGTCCCTCGACCAGGAAGTGGCGGCAAGACGCGGGACTAGGGCAACAACAACAGCTGTCTGCTGCTGAACGCTATCGCTGAAATGCCAGAGTATTCAGTGCACAACAGGTATTAAAAACACAAGATACGCTGTTAAAAGACAAGTTTTAAAAGATCGTTGCTCCCGGCCCTCCGCCTCAGGAGTTCTCCGTGTAATGGGTGGCGACGCTCGATTAGCGCGCTTTTTTATGAGCCTGGGAGGGGGGGGCGTGGCCAGCCGCGATGGGCGTGTCTGGCGGGTCCCTCGACCAGGAAGTGGCGGCAAGATGCGGGACTAGGGCAACAACAACAGCTGTCTGCTGCTGAACGCTATCGCTGAAATGCCAGAGTATTCAGTGCACAACAGGTATTAAAAACACAAGATACGCTGTTAAAAGACAAGTTTTAAAAGATCGTTGCTCCCGGCTTTCCGCCTCAGGAGTTCTCCGTGTAATGGGTGGCGACGCTCGATTAGCGCGCTTTTTTATGAGCCTGGGAGGGGGGGGCGTGGCCAGCCGCGATGGGCGTGTCTGGCGGGTCCCTCGACCAGGAAGTGGCGGCAAGACGCGGGACTAGGGCAACAACAACAGCTGTCTGCTGCTGAACGCTATCGCTGAAATGCCAGAGTATTCAGTGCACAACAGGTATTAAAAACACAAGATACGCTGTTAAAAGAAAAGTTTTAAAAGATCGTTGCTCCCGGCTTTCCGCCTCAGGAGTTCTCCGTGTAATGGGTGGCGACGCTCGATTAGCGCGCTTTTTTATGAGCCTGGGAGGGGGGGGCGTGGCCAGCCGCGATGGGCGTGTCTGGCGGGTCCCTCGACCAGGAAGTGGCGGCAAGACGCGGGACTAGGGCAACAACAACAGCTGTCTGCTGCTGAACGCTATCGCTGAAATGCCAGAGTATTCAGTGCACAACAGGTATTAAAAACACAAGATACGCTGTTAAAAGACAAGTTTTAAAAGATCGTTGCTCCCGGCTTTCCGCCTCAGGAGTTCTCCGTGTAATGGAGCCTATATACATCTGGAGTCTTAACTACAGTGGCAGGGCCTTCATGTTTGCCACCGAGCATCCCGCACATATATTGAAAGGCCGTGGCCCAATAGTAAAATTTTAAATCTGGGACTGTCCAGCCCCCTCTATCGAGAGGTAGAGTCATAAATCGTAATGCCCTCCTTATTTTGCAGTGTGCCCAGATGAATCGGTTAACCATGCTATCTAAAACGGTAAACCACTTTTCCTCAAATTCTAAGGGTATTGCCCTAAACAAATATAATATTTTCGGTAGAAATACCATTTTGACCACGTTACAACGGCCAACCAATGACAAGTGCAGATTCCGAAATCTGTCAAAGTCCATTTTAGCCTTCTGGATCACAGGGTCAATGTTTACATCCACTAAATTATTCATATCTGGGGTTAAAGTGATCCCGAGATATACCGCTGAGTCTATCATTCGCGGGTCAGAATGGCTAACCACCCAATTCACTACGATCTGGGTCTTCTGTTTATTCAAAGGATATCCTGAAAACTCACCGAAAGCCGAGGCGATCTCCTCGACTGCAATTATTGCAGCTAAGGTGTTAGGAGTAACCAAGGCAACGTCGTCCGCGTATGGAAGGAGCTTTGAAACTACCCCATGATAAATAATAGGCACAATTTCCCAGCAGGACATGAATTGCCGAATTAGGGGATCTATATATATATTGCAAATAAGAGGGGTGAACAGGGGCACCTCTGCCTAGTGCCTCGTTGAATCCCAAAATTCTGAGATGGGCAATTGGAGCTTTATACAAACTACTGATGGCTCTAATAAACCCCTGCCCGAGACCAAACCATCTCATTGCCTCCCATAAATATTCCCAGGAGACCCTATCAAAGGCTTTTTCTGCATCCAAAAACAGCATAGCCATAGGGTCTGCTGAAACTTCTGCTGCGTCGAATAATGTTATTACCCTGCGGATATGCTGGGTGGTCCCTCTCCCCGGGATAAACCCATGTTGATACAGGTGAACTACTTTCCCAATGATAGTATTTAATCTAGTTGCGAGAGCTTTGGACAGAATCTTTACGTCAGCATTTATGAGGGTGATTGGCCGATACGATTCGGGTTCCTGAGGTGGTTTACCCTTTTTTAGAATTATTATAATGTCTGCACCAGATCAAGAGTCGGGGACCGCACCCCCAGATTGTGCGAAACGTATTATTTCGACCAGGTACGGTCCTACTTCATCCAAAAAGATTTTATAAAATTCCAAGGGAATCTGGTCGGGTCCAGCGGCCTTGCCAGAAGGAAGGTTTTGTCAAGACGCAATAAATCTCATCTTGAGTCAAGGTAGCCTCAAGTTTCATACTGTCCTCATACTCAATGCCTTGCAATGGCATACTATTAAGATAGTCGTGGATTAAATTCTGCTGTTCCTGGGGTCCCACATCATATAACCGTTGATAAAAGTGTCGAAACATTTCCTGAATCCCACAGGGGTCTGTCAAAATCTTTAGAACATTCATCTCTAATCTCGTTTATCTCACTCACTGCGCATTTCTGCCTGAGTCTAGCTGCCAGCATGTGGCCCACCCGTTCGTTAAATTCATAGCAGTTTTCCCTTTTAGCTAAGAAAAGCTTGGCGGCTTTTACGGCAGCAAGATCTCCAATTCCTGCCTTAGCCCAAGCTAGTCTGAGCAAGACATCTTCTGTTGCTAAACCTGAATTTACGGCTGCTGCCAGCTCTGTCTCAATTCTAGCTACATTTTTATATAGCGCTTCCACCAGATTCGCCTCCTTCTTCTGTCGGGACAGGCTAAAACTAAGTGTCTCCCCTCTAAGCCCAGCCTTAAAGGGATCCTAAACGGCCCCGGTGCTATCACTGTATCTATTTATATCCCAATAGGTCTTAATCCATTCTTTCATATGGGAGATATAATCAGAGTCTAGTAGCAGCCCTCTTTCAAAAGCCCAAGTCCGCTCGACCCGCCCACCCTTTGTAAATACCAAAGTGAGGACAAGGGGATTATGATCAGATAATATCCTAGGATATTTCTCTATTTTAGCCCGATACGCTAAAGATTGTGCCATAAAAAAATAAGCAAGTCTATAAACTGCCTGATGTGGGGCAGAAAAAAAGGTACTACCAGGGTCCTGGGCATTCAAATGATGCCATAGATTTACAAGTCCATGATTTCTCTACCACCTCCTCCAGGGCAGCCGTTCTGACCTCCACTTGGGTAACCTTTTCGGCCATTTCGGTACAACGCTTGTTTGTTTTATGAATGGAGGCATGGAGCTTCTTTGTTGCTTGAAGTGACTTCCTGCTTTCCGATCTGGCCTCACTCTGCATTTGTTTTAAAGATTGATATACCAAATCCAGTGAGGGAGGGACGGAGTTACCGGGGAGTACTATTAACCCCCCTGCAGCCGCCTGCCCATCATTCTCTTGGACCAGACTTGTGGCAGAGTAGTCCCATTCCAGATTACGCACTGTGATAGAGTCGGTTTTTGCTGGACTAGTCTTAGCTCTTATTCTACGCTTCTGGGAGGTTAGCTTACTGTGAAGTACTTTTTACACGGTAGAAGATTCTCCCGAATCCGTATCATCTGGTATACTGGGCTCACTGAAAACCGGTGAGTCATCATTAAATGAAAAAAATGTATCCACCTCGGGAGAGCCATGTGTTGTCATCGCCGGGAATTGTGGCATATGGCTAGAATTGCTGTCAAGAGTGTTATCAGAATATGGGGCATGATGTCCAACCTCGGAAATGACAGGGTTAATTTCCCCATTACTATTTATTCCTTCAGCCTCAGCCTCTACCCAGTTCTTATCTTGACCCCCCATTGACTGTACAATGACGGTTAAGCTGCCGTTCTCGGATGTGGCCCCCGAAGTAACTATCAGCTCATTATTTTTCGTTAACGGGGGCTCCAGTTGCAAGAGTGCAGATAGCTCTGCTAAATCTGTTGGATCTTTTGTGTTTTTTGGGCCTGCAGAATCTATTGAGTGTGTTTCAGTCTGCTGAACCGGAGACAGGTACGAATCCACCTGTGAGCCCTGCTCCGGTCCAGGATGTACCAGCAGCCGTGCTCCCAAGCCAGGCTGAGCAATTTCTCCTCTCTCTGCAGCTCCTGCGCCCACCAAGCCGGCCAGTTTCTCTTTTATTAATTTTTTATTCAAAGCGGCAGGAGTGGCTGACGAAGACATGGAGAAAGCCTCCACCACTGTTGACTGCCGCAGCGAACCCCCGTGACTGCCGCAGCTGTCCAGAGCCGAGTCCCACCTGCTGCGCCCATATCCTTTGAAACGCCATCCGTCTTTTTCGTCAAGCCGGGCCTCCGACCTGGATTCGGTCCGCGCACAGGTATAGAGGTGGATTCGGGTGCTTTAGGGTCGGGCATTCCACAGGCCCCCCCAGAGATGTTCATAGAGTCCTTTTGTGCACCTTTCACCACCTTTTAAGATTTCGGTGCCATGGTCTGCTTCACACGGTGACGCTGTACCGGAGGTGCACCAAAGGGAGACCAAGCGCTACGGGAGTAGCGGGGCAATAGATGTAACACCGCCGTCAGCAATCGAAGTTTAAACGAAGTTCTGACTCCCACCAGCCTCATATCACACTGAAGGGAGATTTCGCAATCAAAGCAGATGCATAACAGATGGTTTTCAGCGTACTACTATAGCATCGTCTAAGAAGAGCACGGGGAGTGAGGAGCCACAGCAACCTTTGTCAAGGTCAGTCCGCCATCTTGTCACGCCAACTATTTTCTTTTCAATGATGAGCTATTCCACCAGATTTGTGGGACAGCGATGGGCACCTGCTTCGCCCCCAGCTATGCGAATTTGCATATGGGCTGGTGGGAGGAGCAGGTGGTCCGGATTTTACATCAGACAGAATGGGAAGAAAACGTGTTACATTGGAGTCGATTTATTGACAACCTTTTTGTCGTATGGAAAGGGACTGAGGAGTCAGTAAAATACTTTATTAAAAAATTGCAAATGAACAACTTAAATCCAAAATTCACAAGCACGATTAGCGACAGCTCCGTCAACTTCCTTGACCTAACTATCTATGTTAAAGACTCCAAGTTATACTCTAAACTCATCAGGAAACCTACAGCGGGAAACACGTTGTTGCATGCAACGAGTTTCCACCCCCAAAACTTGATTAGAAGTATACCCTACGGGGACTGTCTAAGGACAATCCGTAACTGTAGTGAACAGGGTGTACTAGACAGTGAACTATCAGATCTAAGATCTCGGTTCTGAGCAAGAGGTTATACAGAGGAGAATGTGCAAGCAGCCACCAAAAAAGCAAAAAAGAAAACTAGAGAAGATATCCTGTTCAATAAAAGCCAAAGCAAGATTAAATGAGAAAACACACAAGAATATCAAGCTAGAATGATTACCTCCTTTAATCGCCAGCATGGGAAAATCAGGAACATATTAAACAAACACTGGCACCTAATACGTAACGATCCACTATTAGGGAAGTCAGTTCAGAAAAAAACAGAAATAACATTTAGAAGAGCACGCTCTTTTAAACAAATGCTAGTTAGTAACATGATTCCAAAGAAACAACAAGGTACCCATGTATCCACTTGGCTAAAGCGTAAAGAAGGCTTTATAAAATGTACGAAGTGTAAAGCCTGTAGTCACGGAAAAAGCACACAGACATATACATTGGGTCTCTCTACAAGAGAAAAAAAGATCAAAGTTTTTTTTGTGTGCAAAACGGAATATGCAGTCTACGTCCTTCAATGCCCTTGTGGCTTGAGGGACGTGGGCAGTACGATTCATCCTGCCCATAAGAGGGTGCTGCAACATCTTAGGGCCATCCGGAATGGAGATAGGACCTATCCAGTAGCACGTCACTTTGAATCCCATCATGAGAAAAATACACGCGCTTTAACATACTTTGTAATCGATTGTATCCCACCAAGTACCCGTGGGGGAAATCGGGAAAAGAAACTCAGGAGGCTTGAGTCTTGTTATATCTTGGAACTAAACACACGAATCCCGATGGGATTAAATATGGAAGAAGACTTGATTACACATTTATAAATTCCTTCCTGGTGTGGCGGTGATAAGAGAGTTTTTTAGAGAGCAAATGATGTGCAAACCTCTAAGAAATAATAATTTTTTCACAGGGTTTTTAACACTTTTTATTTTAAAAACAGGCAGGGACTGCACACAAATGATTAATTGCCCACTGGGGCGTTAATGTAGTAATTGGGGTGAAAGCATTTGAATAGAACCTGTGAAATACCCACTTGGGTCATATTTAATGGCAGCATGAACATCCACGTAGCGTATATTGCAAATAATAGCAGAAAACTACATGGATAACGGGTGACACTGCACGACGTAACCTAGCCTCGTAAATTACGACACTCATTAATAGAGGATCGTGGGGTGGGCAGTGTGCACCGGAAGGATTGTTAAATTGATAATCAACTTAGAAAATGGTTATTGTAATAATGAATTTATCTTGCATTTAGTTCAGTTGCTAACAGGTTTAATTTAATTTTGTTGACAATTTAAATGCATATTGAAAAATGTATTTGAAACTGAAATGCGTTTGCGTAAAAGAGTAGTATGCAAAAACTACCAGTCTGTTGTTCAATGCACTGTTTGGGTAGTCATGTCATGTGACACGCTATGCAACACTTTGTCTATAATGGCCGATTTGAAACGGTAAAATTGTTGGTGAACAAGCCTGCTGGACAGGCGAAACGTGTCCTACCAGCTGAATGAATAAACTAATGCTGGCCAGTACACGGCATCGTCAGTCCTTGTTTTATGAGGAAAATTGCAGTTATTAATGGACCTTGCCTGGGTGATCCATTCACGACGACGCACCCGCTGTTTTGGTGCTGCGGCGGCTGTACCTAAGCTTGGAGGAAAGAGATATATACATATATATATATATATATATATATATATATATATATATATATATATATATATATATATATATATATATATATATATATATATATATATATATATATATATATATATATATATATATATATATATATATATATTCACTGAGAAACCCAAAAGGTTAAAGGAGCGTTATATTTAGCTGTGATAAAACAACCTTTTTTTTTAACAAAAAAACCCCATAGAAAATCACTGAAAAACCAAAGGTTAAAGTAACATTATAGTTAGGTGAATATGTCACTGATACCATGAACGTTTGAATTAAACAAAAACACAGAAATCCACCAGTTATAATCAGCAGCACTAACTATAACTTGTGCCCCGCCATGCACTGCTTATGGACTCACATATGATATCACTCATGACATGTTCTATGACATCATTTATGACATATCAATAACATCATTGATGACATCACTGACGACATCATCCAATGAGTGTGCTTGTTTGTTTACAGTTTACATAGTGTTGGGTAACTAGCATATTACTTTTCTACGTAATTTTGTTCAACTTACAGATGTAAGTGTTTACAAAACGCATGTGCTCCTAATGCACAATAGCTGTGGAGGGATATGGGACATGTTATAAATATTAGCATTCAAGAATAACTCGGTGTGCAAGTGACAGTTGACTTGTATTTATTATGCTCCACACAACTTTCTAGTTCTGCAGAAAAAGTTTCCTACAGGAGAAAGATTCTATGTAGTAGATACTATCTTTTGTAAGCAGTCTTGAGAATCGTGTCAGCATGATAATTTGTACTTCAGACAGAAAAGTGTGTGAACCAGGTACTAACCTATGTTACAGTGCTTGTTTTGTTTCAGAAGATGGACTATATGTAACGTTTTCACCACAGTATGAAGGGTGCAGGTAGAAGGATCTTTACAACCTTCAGATCTTGGTTATTTTTAGCAAATAGTGTCTTATTTGACAACTGTTGCATCACACTGTTCTTAGTAGATTATTTTGAATACTTTGTGGTGTATTTCTCATGAGAGTTTCACTGTTTGCAAACAGTGTGGTGTAGAATGAATTCCCTCCATAGAGTAAACACTGTTTACACTACTCAGTTACTGATATCAACCTCATTTCTTAATGTAGGTTCCGTATGTGTCAGGGGTTTGATACAGATAAAATCTTCCATAGGAGGCCATTTGTTTTGGAATTGAGGTTCATTTTTTTTGTCTTTCTCTGAAAAGTTGTATACATATTGAACACCACACTCAATGAGGGCTTCACATATGTCTGTGGTTGATTGTTAATGTTAACTATGCTAGCTATAAAGTGTATGCTATAGGTGCAATGTTGCACATAACGCTTGTTTTCAATACCAAAAGGAGTTTTTTCTGTGCTTGTAGTAATGATGCCTGATCTTCTCCTGAGCTATTTTGTACTGACAGTCAGACCTCTAATGCCATAGTAATTTATTCAGCAATATGTGGGGGGAAAAAACTTGGATGATGTCACGAGTGATGTCATGAGTGATATCATCAATGATGTCATTTGAGATGTCATCATTGATGTCATAAATGATGTCATGGAACATGCCATAAATGATGTCATATGTGAAGTCTTAAGGAGTTCATGGCGTGGGTGCATGGTATAGTTAGCGCTGCAAACTATAACTAGAGAATTTCTATGTTTTTTTAGTTCAAAACGTTTATGTTATTAGTGTCAAATTCACTTAACTATTACGTTACTTTAATCTTTGTTTTTCTCAGTGAATTTCTAATGTTATTTTTAAACAAAAAACAAATCTTTTTATCACATCTAACAATAACGTTACTTTTACCTGTGGTTTTTCAGTGAACTTCTAGTTGTTTTTTTAAGGAAATACTTTTTGTTAGGTGTATGTATGGTAAAATAACTGAATAATATAGCATGTGTGCGGACATTATTCTGAAATGGAATTGCTTTTGTATTGTAATTAACAGGAAAGGGTGAAAACCTTGCAAGATGTTTCTAAATAATGATGTTTGAGAATAAGACAGAATAATACAATATTTGTGTTGAGATTGTCTGCCTCCTCAGTTCTTTGACTCTCATATTGAGACAATTTCCCAGAAAGTTCATTGATATTGTAATAGCATACTTTTTATACCCTTTGTATGTGCTTTTACATTAAAGTTGTAACTATTATTCAGAAAGAGAATAATCAGTTTTTTTAATATTACATATTATTACATTTAATTATATAAATCTAATTTTTACATGTGTGATTTCTCACTAGAGTTCTCTATTTTGTTTTAAGCTACTGTTTAGAGTTCTCTTTCATGTGTTCAGTTATTATTTAATGTTAATCTGTAATAGGAGAGTTATTAAAACATGGTTGTAATATTTATTATTATTTTTTTTCAAAGGTGGTCAAACACACCAAGGGGAATGTACTTCCTGGTCGACTCTTGCCACTCTCTCGTGAGGTCATACATTTAGGGTTAGGTTAAGAACAGTGTCTTACTGTAATTGTGAACTAAAACAACAGAATAGAGATGTTGATTATATTAGTAAAATTGATTATGATCTGTTCCATTGAATATATAAAACAATATTATATTTACTATCTTGCGAGAGGCTCACGGGAGTCGATTATACAATCTTTGCTGTGGATGCCAAATGAACTGTACTTTCTGTCAGTTTGTGTGATCTACTTGTGATATCATGCATTTGGAATTAGGTTAATAGCAGTGTTTTCTTGCAATACTGAAGAAAAGACATTAGAGATGATGATTAGCTTGGAAAAATTGATTGTGAATTGTTCCATGAAATATATAAAGCAATAATATTTTTAAGATCTTGTGAGAAACCTGCGGGTATCTCGCAAGAGGTCCGAGAGAGGAGACACACCCTAAGGAAGAATTGTGATTGGTTCATATGGATTTCTTAATTTGGATGAAATAAAATCCATCCTTTTTGCTTTATTTCACTATTGGACTTTGGTGAGAGTAGACATATTTGGCTTGCTCGCCTATCCTGTTTCCCTTTCAACAGAAAAATGTCTTAATCAGATTAAAATGAACAGCCAGGGGCTTCTGCACCAGCTCAGCCATGTGAGTCACCCAAAAAATCCTTAGTGTGGCAATTCTTTGAAATGAGGCCAGGTGCCAAGAAAGTTTCTGTGAGGTATGTTACCTGTAAACTTTGCAGCAAAGGGTTCAGAAGGGGAGGGCGTAAATAAACATTATAGCATGAGTACCACAGGGGTGTGGAGACACCCGAGGTCTATACATCTTGCAAAGGCTTGCATGGGCAGAGTGGCTCATGCTGTGGAGCTAGACAACTCTACAGGGGCTCAACATCATTTTATCCAGGAGATAGTGTACCTGTACAGGTTCTAAGTACACAAGTGGACAATAAGCCTGCTTTTTTGAATAATGCACTATTTTGCTGCTTGTGTAAGTAGATCATTTTTTCATCAGAGACAAGCAGATCTGCCCAGGAGAAGCTTGTTCAAGAGCTCAAGTGCCTCCTTAGGCAGTTGTCTTTTTATCAACAGGTCCCCTTCATGTCTTTAAGGAGATGCTGTTAGTGTTTGTTTAACTTGATGTTGTATGTTTTTGTCGTACCTTTAAAAAGAAAATTAAAATACAATTTTTAAAATGGATGAAAACACTATTTTTTAAATATTTTTTAAAAAATGTTAACAAAAACGGCTGTTTTCAGAGCTACCCTATAGTTTCATGGTGTATGTTGTTTGTACTGTGTTTCCCTTTTTTCCCCTCCTCCAAAGCTCTCGCAAGAGTTTCGTGAGAGCCAGAGAGATAATCCCTTGCATGCAGCTGGATGGGGGGTGTAGTGCTTTCTGGTGTGCTCTTGTGAGATTGTACTTTTTATAATGGACTTTGCATTTACACTAAATATTTCCTGATGTAGTATGTATCATTTATATACACCAAAAAAGTAAAAGTGTGTTTAATTTAATGAAATGCATTCCATCATAAAATTGTGGGGGAAAATAAATCACTTAGATTTACGAAAACAAAACATATTTTATCTGCATGAGAGGAGCATTGGTATAGATCACATATTAATACTCATTTATTTACTTGAGGTCCATTTAATATTATTAGAAAAAGTTCAATCACTACTTTTTTTATGATCCCGCAAGAGCCTCATGAGATCGTAAACGTTTTTAGGGGAAGAATTTACACTTTGCTTTACTAGAGTACTTATGCCTTATAGTTCCCATTAGTAGAGTGTAGGGAGAAAGTAGACTCTTCACAGTATAACAACAGTGCATGGTAGGGTGACACTGACATCTCACTGCCACTTCTCCGCAGCCTAACAACTGTGTATAGTAGACAATTGGGAGAGACTGGCCTCTCTAGCGTGACCTTGCATGAACGCATCCAGTGTGTAGAGTAGGGTGTAAAGAGACACTGCCTCTCCACTCACACCTTCCCCCAGTCTCAGTAGCATGCATAGTAGGGTGGAGAAGGTATTCACCTCACATATAAGACCTCACTATTCCATAGTACGCCGAACAAGTATGGGCCTCTCCACTGAGACCTCTCACCAGGGAAATAACCATATATATTTGGGTGTGGGAATGGATTTGACTGGCCAGTCACAGCTCTCCCTAACATCACAGACATGTTCATAACTGTGTAGGGACACATTGTCTTCTCCACTAACAAATGCCTCCAGGACAACATGGAGGTGCATTACAGTGTGTGCAAGCAAATGCCTCTGTACTGACACCTCTCTCTACAGCAACAGCAATATGCAATGCTGTCTGGGAATGGAGTGAGCTGTCTAATAACACATCTTTCCAGGATGAGAGGTGTCTGTAGTAGGGTTTGAGAAAATCTTTTTCTCTCTGCTCATATCTCTTCCCTTGCTGACAGGTTTGCATGGTAGACTGTGGGAAGGTAGTGCCCTGCTTGCTGACACATCTCTCTTGCACAAGGCTTCATAATACAGTATGAGGAGAGACTGCCCACTCTCCTATGACCTACGTCTTAGATGATGGGTGTGCAAATTAGGCTGTGAAAACAAGAAGCTTACCTCTCAGTTCACAGCTCACCCCAGGATGACAGATGTGCAAATAGGGCATTTGGATGAAATTACCTCTATGCTCTGAAGTCTGTCTTGCATAGCATCTATCTATAGAGACTATAATGTGTAAACACACTGCCCTGTTAGCTGAGGCATCTCCCCAGAATATGTGTATGTGCAAAGTAGGCTGTGGGTAGTAGGGTATAGAAATTGAGTATCCTCTCTGCTGAGAACAGTGTCTTGGTTGATTGGTGTGGATATTTGAGTGTGGGGACACACTCGCCTATCCCTCAGACCTCTCCCCATACAGACAATGAGGCATAGTAGGGTGTGCACAAGGACAGACTTCTCAGCTGAAATTCAAGCCAGAGTCACAAGCGTATATAGTGAGACGCAAAAGAACTGCACTCTCTACTATCACGTCTCCACCAGCTGTTAGCAGTGTGTTGTAGTAGATGAGGATGCACTGGCCTCTGTACCAAAACTTTCCCCCTTGTATGAGAGGTTTGTTTACCACAGTGGGCACAAGGACTTATCTCTCTAGTGAGACCTCACTGTTCCATCAGAAGTCACCATGGTTGGGTGTTCAAATAATTGGCTTCACCATTAATAATTCTCAGTAGCATAAAATATGTGCATAGTACCATATAGCCATATATACATGCAGGAGCCCTTCTGCAGTCCCCGAAGATGGAACTGACAGTTTTAGTCAACAATACTGTAATAATATTGAAATCTATAACAAGTACTAAGCAAACAAATCAGTAGTAACTTTAAACTTTTTTATTACAAAAAGACTATTTAACCCTTTTGGCCAACCTTAAATCCTCTGGTGCAACCCACCTGAAGTTTTTTTGCCCTGGGAGGGACACAGAAGGCTTTCCGCGTCCCTCAGTGTATGGTGAGATGCTCTGATGTCACAGTTTTCTCCACTAGAGCTGCAGACAGCCGCAGGTAAGGCCGCGCTTGACCCCGGTGGGGAAAACAGTCTGAAAGCGGCCTCCCCAGCTTTCAGGGAGGCCTCATTTGAAAGGGAAAAGTCTCCCCTTTCAACTGAAGCCTTCCTGAAAGGGTTTCCTGGCTGTGGATCACAGCCGCGCTGCGATCCATGGGCAGGAAATCCCCACAAGACACCAAGGATGTCTTGGGGGGGGTCGGCCCTCGTGGTAATAGGCCACCACTGGGGGCATTTATTTGTTTAAAAAAATGTTGGATTCCCCTAGTGATGACGTGGTCGCCCCACCCCCCAGGATTACATTTATTTACAAAATTAAAAAATTAAAAATATTGAAATTGATAGGGGATCGGCCCTCCTGTTTGCTGGCCGACCCCCTGTGGGGGCAGTTTTTCTTTTATGGGTGTGTGGTTTCCCTGGGGGCCAGCGAAAGTGAAAAGAGAAAATGAGTGAGATCTCTTTCTCTCTATATAAATATATATTTATAGAGAGTCCTGGAATCTGGGGGGCGCCACAAAGTTCCATCCACCCAGCATTCCCCTAAGTCTCCTGATAAAAATGGTCCCTCACATGTGCGGGTAGGCTTGGTGCCCCTGACAGGAATGTGATGTGCCCACGTTGCAATTTGGGCAGTTTCGTGTTGCAGGCACTAGGCCTACCCACACCAGTGGGGATACCATTTCTATTGGGAGACTTAGGAGAATGCTGGGTGGGTGGAAGTTTGTGGCTCCCCACAGATCCCAGACCTCTCCATCATAGAAATGTGAGGAAAATGGGTTTTGTTCAACAAAGTTTGAAGTTTGCAAGGGATTTTGGGTAACATAACCTGGTGAGAGCTACAGAAGTCACCCCATCTTGGATTCCACTGGGTGTCTACTTTTAAGAAATGTACAGGTTTGCTAGGTTGCCCTAGGTGACAGCTGAGCTAGGGTTAAAAACCACAGCTAGGCACATTGCAAAAAAGGGTCAGATTTCACTGGAAAAAAGTGAGGTGCCGATGTTGCATTTTGGTCCATTTCCTGCCGCGGGCACTAGGCCTGCCCACACAAGTGAGGTACCATTCGTATCGGTATACTTAGGGGAATGCTGGGTGGATGGAACTTTGTGGCGACCCCCAGATTCCAGAACTTTCCATCACAGAAATATGAGGGAAATGTGTTTTTTAGGCAAAGTTTGAGGCTTGCAAGGGATTCTGGGTAACAGAACCCTGTGAGAGCCACACAAGTCACCCCATTCTGATTTCCCCTGGTTGTCCAGCTTAAAAAAATATATAGGTTTTCTAGGTTTCCCTGGGTGAGCTAGGGTCCAAAATCCACAACTAGGCACTTTGCAGAAAAAGGGTCCGTTCTCACTGGAAAAATGTGATGTGCCCATGTTGCGTTTTGGGCTGTTTCCTGTTTGTAGGCACTATGCCTACCCACATAAGTGAGGTACAATTTGTATTGGGAGATTGGGGGAATGCTGGGTGGAAGGAGGTTTGTGGCGCCCCACATATTGCAGAACATTCCATCACAGAAATGTGAGGAAAATGTGTTTTTTTAGACCCATTTTGCGGTTGGCAAGGGATTCTGGGTAACAGTACGATGTGAGAGCCACACAAGTCACCCCATCCTGAATTCCCCTGGGTGATTAGGTTTAAAAAATGTATAGGTTTGCTAGGTTTCCCTGTGTGCCGCCTGAGCTAGGGTCCAAAATCGACAGGTAGGCACCTGGTGAAAAAAGGGTCTGTTTTCACTGGAAAAAATGTGATGCACCTACGTTGTGTTTTGGGCCGTTTCCTGTTGCGACCACTAGGCCTACCCATACAAGTGAGGCACCATTTTATCGGGAGACTTAGGGGAACACAGAATAGTAGAAGAAGTTTTATTACCAATTGACTTTCTATGCATTTCTGCCTTCCAAATGTAAGACAGTGAATAAAAAAAGAAGTCATTTTCAAAAACGTCCTCAAAATTCATATGCAAGAATAGGTACCCACATATTTGGTGTTGTGCAAATAACCACTGCTTCTAAACTACATATTTTGTTCTCATTTCGGAAATACATAGTTTTCCTTAAGGCCTATTTTTCACTCTTTATATTTTAGAAAGTGAAGTGCTGTTTACCCGGTACACAATGAGAAACCATGGGTTCATGGTGAACCTAAAAGTCCTATATACCCCCCCCCCCCAACCAGAAGGGTAGAAGAAATTTCAGGTGAAAATGCAGGCACAAGTGGCTATTTTTTTCAATTTGTTTCAATAGCTTTTTATTTCAACTGTGACTCTACATAGGAAAACCTTGAAGGATCTACACAAATGACCCCTTGCTGAATTCAGAATTATGTTTACTTTTCAGAAATGTATAGAATTCCGGGAGCCATTATTGGTTTCACATCAATTTATACCAGTAACTGGAAGGAGGTTATAAGCACATTAATATGCCAAAACTGTGAAGAAAAGTTTGGTTTTCTGACAAACGTCTGCCTGTTCCTGAAAACTGAGAAGATGGTAATTTAACACAGCAAACCTTCTTCAGCAAGATATTTCCCCCCAAAAACTAAATTTTACTGTATTTTGGCTAATTTCTCGGTCCCCTTCACACAAACCCGTATGCGTAAATGCGTAGTCTGCGCAACTACGAGCTATGCGAATTGCACGTAGCACAGTGCAAAAACGCATAGCATAGTGGCCATTTTTCGCTTGCTCGCGGCCCTCAATGTCAAGTTGGTGACCGCGAGCGAGTAAAATAACATCCCGGTGAGACTTTTTCCTCGTACGCGATCAGCAGCATCAAGTTGCCGATCGCGAGCGTGGAAAATAAACCTCCCGGCGAGATTCTCAACGCGGGGAGGTCAGGTTTCTCATTGTGAGTGGTCGCGTATGCTCGCGGCCGCTCGCCATGAGAAATTACCAGTCTGCGTTGAGAAAGCTGCTCCAGTACAAATCTACTCGAGCGGCAGAAAACGACCGCTTGCACTGTGCAAGATGCCGTTTGCAATGATCGCACAGTGCGGACAAGCATCTGGCATTGTGCAATCAGTGCGAACAGCATTTTGCACAGTGCACTACGAAGTGCATTTCACGTAGATACGCGTAGCGCTACTACGCGAACTACGCCCAGTGTTAGGATGTTGGAAAAAAAGGATGCAAATTTGCCATGAATGGCTTACGTGGAAAAAAGCTATGCAGCCCTAAGCACAAACTACATCCAATAGCCAAAAAGGGTTCAGCACTGGGGGGGGGGGGCAGCAGTTAAGTGGTTAACAACATTACCTAACTACAACAACAACTACATTAACAAACTGTATTAACAATTATAAAATGAACAAAACAACCAGCTTTACTAATTTATAATGTATTCATCACATTATGATGAGCAGCCTGGCGTAGCTGCACCACTTGAGGCACCTCAGCCTTGCAAAGTGTCTTTGGTATGACAGTTTTTTGTTTTGAAGCCAGCTAGCAAAAAAGTCTCAGCAAAGTTTCTCATAAGTACAATTTTTTAAAAGGAGCTCGTAAAGTCTAGCTCGGGCAGGGTTAGCTCGTGCTACTGATTTGCAGGGCTTTTTATGTGCCTCCACATCTTTGCAACCTGGATACACTGCCACTGCTCAGGTACTCACTGCTGAACAAGACAATAATCATGCTTGTCTTAACAGAGCTAATTTTTATGTAAGCAGATAATTATTTCCTCAGAAACAAGTAGTCCTACACAGCAGAAGCTTGTGTGAGACAACAAATGTCCCCCTATGCAATAGAAACGTTATCACTTCTCCCATTAATAGTTGTTTTCCTCACTTTTCACAAGTAATTATGTCCTATTTTTTCAAAAGTGAACAAGATTTCTTTTTCTCCTCCATATATTTTCTCACATGGTAATTTTCTTGTTCACAATTTCTGTTTTCCATTTTCCTTCTACAGAAATAGAAAAGAACCAAAACATTTAAAAGTTACATAATAGTTAATAAATCATAACAGTCATTCTTCACGATATTTTGTAAAGTTTTCTACATTGTTCACCCACAATCACAGATTTATATCTAGTGTACCACTAACTAGTTATTACTTTTTACCTATAGATTCTATACCCGCACCCAGTGTATTTGTTTTCACAAATAATTTATAGTATGAAACCCGATTTCATAAAAGTTTGTAGAGTAACACATTCCTCTTGAGACACCTTTGCTAACACTGATAATGGTGTTTTACTCCAGAAACAGCAATATCACCACTCAGACATCTCATAGGGCTAAAGCATATGTACATTGAGGTGCATAAAACACTACGGGCCCGATTCAAAGAACTAACTTAAGACCAAATCCTAAACTTGCTACCATTTTGGTATTCACAGAAGGCACTTACTCATTTTGGTATTCACAGAAGGCACTTACTCATTTCGGTATTCACAGAAGTTAGGAGTCCTAACTTTAGGACTCCTAAATGCCTTCTGTGAATACCGAAAGTCTTAAAATTAGGATTTTTCTCAGTTTAGGAGTCCTAAACTTATGAGTCCTAACTATACTACTACTAAACTGAGAAAAATCCTAATTTTAAGGCTTTCGGTATTCACAGAAGGCATTTAGGAGTCCTAAAGTTAGGAGTCCTAACTTTACTACTACTAAATTGAGAAAAATCCTTATTTTAAGACTTTCGGTATTCACAGAAGGCATTTAGGAGTCCTAAAGTTAGGAGTCCTAACTATACTACTACTAAACTGAGAAAAATCCTAATTTTAAGACTTTCGGTTTTCACAGAAGGCATTTAGGAGTCCTAAAGTTAGGACTCCTAACTTCTGTGAATACCGAAATGAGTAAGTGCCTTCTGTGAATACAGAAATGAGTAAGTGCCTTCTGTGAATACCAAAATGGTAGTAAGTTTAGGATTTTGTCTTAAGTTAGTTCTGTGAATCGGGCCCTACGGCTTGTAATAACACAGTCTACATTCTTTGTTTAATAATTTGAGAAACACTGCCTCTTTTTCTTACAAGTAAGGGTCGGCGTAAACTCCCCTCTGATGGCCATCGTGAGGCACGCAGCATGTTAGATGGTTCTGGAAATGCCAATTGCCTGATCCTTCACTCAATTTCCATCGGACTCCGAGGCAGCGTGTTAGAGGTCACACATTACTCTGCTCCAAGTGACCAGCCTAGAATAACTCCTAATTGAGTCATGTCTACAGTGAGAGCTCTCAACCCGAAGGCTGAGGTAGTTCAGACCGTAAACATCAGTGCGATTCATGGGCTACAGTACATTCTGCGGACCAACCTGGCCCCAAATGGGACCATAAACATGTGAGTGCTGGCTGCGGAAGGTTATGGGGAGGAGGAAGATGAGATTGAAATAACACTTCAAACTATGGTGTAAAATAAATGTATATAAAGCTCTAACTGTAAACCGACAGTTGGAGGCACCGTACAACATTAAAAGACCATTTGCAGTTACAAAAAATATTTAACTTCAAATGCATCAGTCACAGTATTGCTTTTCCCTCTATCAGAGCATAAATTAAGCCGTATTATATAGTTTGGTGTTCCCCGCAGAGGTCAACATAGCGCTTTCATGTTTCCACGCCGATGCTAAAGCATAATGAATTATAAATACTCAGGCCATTTGGGTGAATTGATAGACATTTGCCATGCCTTCTGTCACATCCAAGTTCTATATGTTGATATAAAGGCTCGGGGAATCACATGCACTACGCAGTGACCCCTAGGTCTACTCAGTTGATCATCCATCTGGTGTTATCTAAGTGATTTTGATCAGATAGGGTAATAGTGACACCTTTTGTGTACAGAATAAGGAAAAAGGAGCGAAAACTGGCTATGATGATGAAGATGATTATCATGCGCTGCTTTTCTCCCTCTTTCTCTTGTGATACTACAAATATCTATTAAATGTGTCACTTCAGGTGGCCGTGGATTCCATCGGTTACAATATTCCTCTGCTTCCCAACCGTGCAACCTAGACAGTTTTAGACAGAAGCATGCAGTGCATCAAAGAACATTCAAGAGAAGAAAATATTAGGCTGCATTTTGGAACCTCTGGGTAAATATATTGATTCCTTTATCAAAGAATTTGTCCAAACCACTGACACCTTTGTAAGAGACAGTACACACCTCATAAACATCATTGAGGACACACCCTTTAACACCGACAATGAACTCATGATTGGTTTAGACATAGAGGTATTATACACTAATATCCCTCACACTGACGGCCTCTCTGTTATTGCATCACTTCTTGACTCACACCCCAGACCAGCCCGCATTCCCACAGAGTTCATCACTGATCTACTACACATTGCACTCACATGTAACTATTTTCTGTATAAAGATACCTTTTACTTACAAACCAAGGGCGTAGCCATGGGTGCTTGCTTTGCTCCCAATTTTACCATCCTCTATGTCCACCATCTTGAAACCAATTTGTTGCTATCCATACATAACCCCTTCCTCCACAAAATCAACCTCTGGCGTCGCTATATCGACGATATCCTTCTACTATGGCATGGCACAAACGATGACCTCGGCTTTCATAAATTGGCTTAATAACTGCCAAAAGCACCTGAAATTCACCTCAGACATCAGGTCCAACGACTTACCTTTCCTTGATCTCACCTTACATGCAGAGGAAGGTACCATTGGTACTGCCCTCTACCGCAAGCCTACTGAACGCAACACTCTCCTGATGTATTCTAACTACCATCCAAGGGGCTTGAGGGAGGGCTTACCATACGGCCAATTTCTCCGTATCCGGAGAAATTGTAAGTGGCGAAAAGACTATTTCAAAGAAGCAGCCATTCTCTCAAAAAAAACGGATTAACAGAGGGTATCCTAAACACATTGTCACACACGCTTCCAAAAGGGCCTGGTATTGCCACAGGGAGGTTCTCCTTTCTACCTCTCCCAAACGCACCAATTCACGCATACCCTTTGTATCCACGTACAGCCCCTCTAGTAACCAGGTCAGTAGAATAATAAAAAACAAACTGGCATTTACTTCGGAACCATGCACCTTTCAAAGAACCCCCTCTGTTCTCCTACAAGAGGGGCAATAACATTGCTGATAAACTTGTCCATGCTATCACCTGGCCCCAAACTAACAAGAAAGTCCAAACACTTACCTCACTCTGGGGTCTACCACCAATAGTTGGTCACTACAAATGCCAGTCGTGTCTAGCTTGCAACTTTACACACAAGACAAAGGAATTTGTTGACAAAGGTCACACCTACAAACTAAATCACTTCACCAATTGCCGTACCACAAACGTTATCTATGCAATACGGTGTCCCTGTGATTTAATATACATTGGCCAAACCACACAGATGGTTAAAACACGCATTCTTCAACATCAAAGTCGCATTAGATGTAATGTAGACACAGCACCCTTGGTCAGTCACTACAAAGAAAAAAAGCATTTAGAAACTGATCTCATCTGACAGGTTATCAACTCCTCCAAATTGCCACTCAGGGGTGGTAATCTACAGTTACTACTTAATAAATGCGAATGCATATGGATTGCACGTTGTAACTCTGTGGAACATGAGCTCAACACCCTTGAGGAATGGAATACAGTTATTACAGCCACCTAAGTCCGTTCTCCTTTGAGTTAGCTCTATTATGTCTGTCCTTCGCTCTTTTCTGTCAAGTTGCTCTGTTCTTTTTGGCTTACTCTGCATAACTACAATTGATCTATTGTAATTAGGTTGCTAGCACAATGTACTTGCGCCCTATCGCTAGGGTTTGATGTGATATCATTCATTTTTGTACCCTGCCTGCTTGAAATATACCCACTCACGGGGTATGTGATTTTATATTTATATATACTCTATGTCCTCCATTCCTTATGTTATATGCCCTTTTTTCCCGATGTCCCCACTTGTGCTAATTCAATTGTGTATGTTTTGAATTGATGCTACTTTGCTCCATACCCCTGTCAAGTTGTCTGTTTTTATCATCATATAAGCTGATATCCTTTAATACCCACTGCGTATTAAGACAGTTTATCGCATCTATGTACACGAGTAATACAAACATTACCGATCTTTTAATGTTTTTCTCGAGTAGAGTTATAACACCAAATTAGAGTTTTGTATCCGCCTGCATGTTCCGCATTTACTTTGGACTGTCATTTTAACTATGTTTGTTTATCACTTATGGGTGCCTATACTCGTAATCTATTACCTGCTTTCTATCCATGCTCGCTCCTCCGCCTTTACACTTTCCCTAACTGGATTCCTTTCCAAGCCCCCACGGGGACACCCTTCTCCTCCTACCCTTTCCCTGTCTAGTTTCCCTCCGCCCGCGTGACTACCGTCACGTTACCCATTTCCGGGTCTTCTTCTTCTCCGGTCCTGCATGCGGCTGCACCGGACAACTTCAGAACCGCGTTTTCAGTCAGAGGTTTTGACTCCTTGACGCCGGATTGATTCACTCTCCTGTCCCGACACCTTGATTGATTTTCGCTTCGGACTTTCAAATAGTAAGTTCCGCCCCCCCTTTTTTCCCCCCAATCCGTCTCCTGATCATGCTCTGTTGTTCCTCATCACACGCATGTGTGTTATTGATCCTTCCTTCCCACCATTGTCTTTCCAGATCTCCTCATGCCCCTGACGTCTCTCTGCCCCCTCTCACCGGATCAAGACCATTTCCTGGTCCCGCGCCACTGGCAATTTTGCCCCCACGCGCTTGTTTTTCCTGGTTTAAAATTGGGTAACTAGCTCTCCACTCACACTACCTTACAATTTCTACCATCCATCGTTTTCCTCCCCTTACCTTTCTCCTTATCCACAGATCCCCACTGCGTCCTCTATGAATATCAAGGATTTCCTCCATATTAGACGCTCTACTTACTGCCTCTCTACTAGGTAATTTCGCCTCCTTAATTTTCTTTACTGTTTTTTTCTCTCTTGGGACTACTCGCTCTTTGATCAACCCCTTCTCCCATTTTCCCATAGAAGCACTACTACCGAAATTAATGACCTATTGTCCTGATGATGACCTGAAATCATACAGGTTGAAATGCCGTTGACTACACAGCCAAGAACTCAGGCGCTCTTGTGGTCAATTGAATTACGTAAATACTCTTGTACAAATAACTTGTATAAAGTTTTGCATTCCTTTTGACTACTTTAAAAAACTTCTTCCAATTCGCCGTTCACGCTGTTCTGTTGCTCCCTTGTGTCACTGCGTTGTTCACTTCTCACCAGCACGTCCAGTGCCCACTTTGTGTGTATTATGGTCATTTTATAAATGTATGTACTGTAGTGCTTCTCAACCACTTACAGAAATACATTAAGAAAATTGATTCCCTTTACCTTTCCAGGCTCTGTGGTCTCCCTTTTCTTGTTTCCCGCCCTACATGTGATTGAATTCACTATTTGTAAATTGTCTTTTCCAATTCACTATTTGTAAATTGTCTTGTCCAATTAACCATCCAGTTGAGACATTGTTTTATGTTACATTTTCGCTCGGGCAGCTACCATGAGTATACTACCTCCTACAACGCGAAAAACAGTACACAGTCCAACAAGTGATTGCTACACAGACCAGAAGGAGGCTTTTTTTTAATCCATTCACTTCTGGGAGACTTCCGCCCCAGACTCATATGTCTTCATACCACCCCACACATTTTATACCCATCTCTTTCATGCATTCACATAACCCAAGCTTGTAGTTTTCGCCATTCAAACACAAAGGTACAAAACAGACACCTCCTATGACCACTTCTTTCCATGGAACAAGGCAGAACACATCTCTATTTTAAAACGAGAAACACTGAAAGAGTAAAGGCGTGGTGTGATAGGAAGAGGCTGCTGCAAATGCTGGGGTCACATTATTTTAAAACAGAGAAGTCCCAGCTCCAGACAGCCCCCGTCATCAGATGGGATTTAAATTCCACTTGCAGCCTCCTCTCGGTTAAAACCAGCATGGAGTGCAGACCGCGCCAGAATACTCCCACACTGCTTGAAACGGTTCAGGTTGATACGCATGATGACAGCCATCATTTCTTCAATGTGCCACATAGCATTGGTGTTACAGAGCTGGAGAATAACCTTCTTAAACCCAATTGACATATTCCATGGCACTTAGATGGTGTCCCTCGAGATGCATGTGAAGGGGAAAAAATACCACACCGTCACATAGGAGTGGGAGGAACTCCACAGAATTGAGCAGAGTTTATATAAAAACTCTGCGGAATACTGCAGAGTACAACTCAATGAGTTTCGCCCACCCCTACTTACAAGTCCATACAGTTGGAGCATTTCATTTTTCAACACAATCTGTAAAACCTACATATATATCTCTACATTCTAATGTTTATCTCTCAAAAGCTATCTTAAGAGATCTACACCTCCCCAAAAAGCTTTCACTCAATAAACATGCTTTAGAATATGTTTATCAACATTAGCACGCTTACTGACACTTCACAACAAAGGTTTTGAAAATATATTATTAAATACCTTAACTTGGAGTTCTTTCTTAAAAGCAGATGAAGACACCACTCTCTTTCAGCTCCAAATAAATTCACTTCTGCTAAGCACAACTCAAAAACACTTTTGCACCCAATCACATCACAGCGTTTATTCAACCATGCAATAAGAATGGTAACTATTGGCTGAGCCTTGGCCTTTGTTTGTGACCTTTAACCATATGATCTTACAAGACTCACACAGGACCATGGAACACCCAATGGCAACCCCAGCAATTTTCATTTGAGTCTCGCGAGATGCCCGCAAGATCAAATGAACCCCCATGAAGCAAGCTTCAATCCCTGAAGCTTGCTCGCTACTCTTGCTCGTCTCTCGTGGGATTTCAACACAATTGTAGGACAATAGTAGTATATGAGAGGGACTAGCATCTCCACTAAGAACCCTCTCTTGAATAATAGTTGTGCATACTAGGAAGTGAGGCGGGACTGCCCTCTCCTTTCAAAGCTCTTTCCTGAATTTAAGGCATGCATAGTAGTGTTTGGAGAGGTGCTGCCCTCTCCTATCAGACTCCTCTCTCAGATGATAGGTGTGCATAGTAGACGGCATGGATTGACTAGACCATACTTTCAGATCTGTATCTCAGATAACGAGTGTGTGTAGTAGGGTGTGTGGAGGGATTGACCTCTCTGCTGAGACCTCTCTCTGAAATGATAGGTGTGCATAGTAGGGTGTGGGGAGGGACTGGGATCTCCTATCAGACCTCTCTCTCAGGTGACAGGTGTGCATTTTAGAGTGCGGATAGGGACTGGCCTGTCCGCTTGCAACTTTCTCTTGGATGATGAGTGTGAATAGAAGTGTGTGGGGAGGAACTAGCCACTACTTTCAGACCCCTCTCTCAGGTGACGGGTGTGCATAGTAGGGTTCGGGGAGGGACTAGCCTCTCCTTTCACACCTCTCTCTCAGATGATGTGTGTGCATAGTAGGGTGTATGGATGGACTCGTCTCTATGGTGAGACCTCACTTTGTAATGATGGGTGTGCGGAGTAGGGGGTAGGGAGGGGCTAGCCTCTCCTGCTAGACATCTCTCAGATAATGGGTGTGCATAGTAAGGTGTGTGGATGAATTGGTCTCTCCTTTCAGACCTTTCTCTCAGATGAAGGGTGTGCATAGCATGGTGTGAGAAGAGTCTTAAATCTACTCACAACTCTTCCCAAGCCAATGTGCATAAATAGTAGACTCTGATAAACACCATCTTCTGTAATACTCCTTCCTACAGTGACAAGTGTGCATACTACTGTGTATTCGAAGATCACCTACTCCTGTTTACTTTCACAATCCCATAACATTTTTTGAAAATAAGAATTAACTATTTACTCATCACAGTACTTATCTCTTAAACACTTCCTCTCAAAAAACAAGTCCCACAATATGCATTCCTACTAATAGATTGTATTGAGAACTCGTCTACTCCTTTTTACTATTTACGATCTCAAGAGAGTCCCGAAAGATCGTAAAAATGAGTACCAAAAATATACATTTATTTTCTTCACAGTAGTTATCCCTTCTCTCTAAATCTAGGGGGACAGCATGCCTTTCTCCTCCCCCTTATAAGGTTGTTTACTTCATTCCAACAACACCTCCAATTTTTCACAGAAAACAGTAATGGCAGCCACTTAATTTCTAACATTCCAACATCTAATCAGAACACTCACAGGACAAGTGGGAGCTTCTCATTCCCATGAGAGTGTGAAGGCTCTTCGAAAAACTGGTCTCTCGACCAATCACAGCTCTCCATTTTGGATTTCTTGCTCTCGTGGGACGCCTGCAGGACTCTTGCAAGCCAAACTGCCAAAATATACAATTGTTTTGAACCCTCAATTTTACAAAAACTACTGAATGGAATTACACCAAATCATAAAAAGCATGACTTGTGGACCAAGATCTAGCTTCCTGCCAAATTTGGTGTAATTCTGTTGAGCAGTTTTTGCTATCACCTGTCTTAAATAAGTCTATGAAAAATACATGGGGATTTTAAATAATGGGACCCCCTTTTTTCTCAGCCCCACTTGACAGATCCCATAGAAATTTCCCAGTATGTTTTGTGAATATTCGTCAAAAGGGGCCAAAGATATTAGCAAACTAAATGATTCTCTGTCTAAGTATATACAGATACAGCCCCCGCCGAATGGATTCCTGAACTGGGGGTTGATGCGGTTTTATCGTCATCGTGATACCCTGCATTCCGCATAATCACTGGATTACCCCCGCTGTACCTACCTGGTTATAAAACAGCATTCTGGGACTTGCAGTTCACACGCACCATTTGATCTGCAACAGGTGAGCTAAGGCATCTGCTTTGGGGTGGAGCGGACCACAACCAATCCGTTTGTGGCAGGACATTGAAAGAAACGATGGCGTGCACACCTCCTGAATACTGCTGGCGCTGAGGAAGGCTTACTTAGCCGAAATGCATTCGCCGTTGCTGTACCATTTTGAATAAAGATGCCTCCATGATTTCCTCTATTGCGGCCTGTTCTCTTTCTTTGGAGGAGGTTCCTGTGATATTTCAGTGCGGTGGTCAGAGACGCGCTTCAGAGGCCCCCGCATCGTCAAGTTGGCCTGGTTCCCACTGGCTTCTGCTGTGGCAGATTTTTTCGTTTTCCAAGGGATTGGATGTACCAGAGCCCACCTCCGTGTTTGAGAAGAGATAGGGCGATGTTGGAGTTATCAACTCCACGCTGGGTGAGCTGAACTGTCAGATTTACCCCCGCCGAATGGATTCCTGAACTGGGGGTTGATGCGGTTGGGGACCCAAGGGGGCGCCAGAGTTCAAGTATTTTACAAGCAGGAAATTGGTTTTATCGTTATCGTGATACTCTGCATTCCGCATAATCACTGGATTACCCCCGCTTTACCTACCTGGTTATAAAACAGCATTCTGGGACTTGCAGTTCACACGCACCATTTGATCTGCAACAGGTGAGCTAAGGCATCTGCTTTGGGGTGAAGCGGACCACAACCAATCCGTTTGTGGCTGGACATTGAAATAAACAATGGCGTGCACACCTCCTGAATACTGCTGCCACTGAGGAAGGCTTACCTAACCGAAATGCATTCGCCGTTGCTGTACCATTTTGAATAAAGATGCCTCCATGATTTCCCCTATTGCGGCCTCTTCTCGTTCTTTGGAGGAGGTTCCTATGATATATATATATATATATCTCCTCAGTTGCTTTGCTTCTTCTGACTGCCGGAGACCCGTGAGAAAGTGGCGCACACGTCGGCGGAGCACGCCGGTAATCAAATTTACACAGAGTCCACCAGTTTTGTGCGCTCTCAGTAAAACACACTCCACCTCAGTAAAGTATCCACAAAGGTGTTTATTCCACAACGCGTTTCAGCTTACGGCGAAGCCTTGATCACGTGAAACGTGCACAAACAAAAGGCAACTGATAAAGAGTTTCAACAAGGCATGAAAATAAAAGAGGGACATCGATGTGCTGATTCTCATTGTTACCAATGTGGCAGACATATTAGAATGGCAGAAATCATACTATAAATACATCAAACATATGTGAAAATTACGCACATAATGTGTATCATTTTGCAACTAAAATAGCATACAGTGAACCAAACTAAATAAGAAAGGCCCGTAGCTTGCTTATAAGTCCTAATGCTTAACAAAAGCACACATGTTTAACTTTATAGCATACAGTGAACCAAACTAAATAAGAAAGGCCCGTAGCTTGCTTATAAGTCCTAATGCTTAACAAAAGCACACATGTTTAACTTTTTCAATCAGTTCTGCAGACTGTCATAACATTACAGTAATAAAGAAATTACCAAGTCTCTCACTGATGATCATGTTCACCTTGGATATTCGCCCCATATGGAATTGTGCGTTACGATATTTTTACTGCAGCGCAGAATGATTTTTAGTGGACCTGGTCATGATCATCAGTGGTAATTTCTTTAGGCACTTGTCAATCATGAGACCGTACTGTAATGTTATGACAGTCTGCAGAACTGAATTTCATTTTAAAAGTGTTATTAAATGTAGTCATTACTTTAATGTTTTACTAATTGAAATGTGCAATAGAAAATATTTAACAAAATATTTAACGAAAAGATTCTTTTTAAATTGTAATAATATTGCTATGAAACAATCAAAATGTTTGTGAAATGTTAAAACTACGAGTCTGTTTTCCACATTGGTCACAATTATAGTTGTCATGTGATATCACGCAATGCACTTTAAAAAATGGCTGTGTTTACAACTCTTTTACCAGTGAACAAGACTGTCTTACAGTTGAAACGCGTTTGGTTGTGGCAGAAAATAAAATTAAAAAATCGCACACTGCGTCGTGGCAATAAATGCTAGAGGAGAGCAAGAGAATATATATATATATATCTGTACTTATATATATTATCTACTGGCGGTCGCCAGTAGATAGTTATAGTTAGGATCTATTTTCCATAGGAAATCCGCAACATTCTATTCCCAATAAGTCTGGCGCCAGTTGATGAATCCTCACAAAACTTTCCAAACTGTTGGCCAGATCCGCTACGCTCCTACCCTGAAAGTATCGCGGTGATCCGTCAAGTGGGGGCTGAGAAAAAAGGGGGGTCCCAAACATGTTTTCCCCATGCAATTTCCCATAGGATCTGTTGTCGCAGCTACAGCCCGAACCGCTGAACGGAATGACATCAAATTTGGCAAAGAGGTACTCCTCAGTTCAGACTTGTGCCTTTTGCATAAATGGTGTGAATCCGTTCAGTAGCTCCTCAGAAAAGAGTTAAAAGTACATACATATCTATGGCCGGGGAGGATCCGCGCACCCTACCCGCACCGTAAGCGCACCCTCCTGAATGCTAATTGGCTGTCGAGTGTCTGTCTACATTCGAAGCCAGGAACTGTTGGCGGCCATTTTCTGCCTCGGTAGAAGAGAGGCTGAAGAAGCAAGGGGAATAAGTGTGTAAAACATATAAAGGGGGCAGAGTGCAAATACTCTGACCCTCTAGAGGTGCTTAGGGGGTCCCAGAAGGATCCCCTGGGGCCCACTTTAAAAAAAAAAAACTGCGAAATGCACGCAGGGTGCGTGCATCCTATCGCGTTGGGTGGACGGATTCTCTCACGTTGGGTGCGCGGATCCAAAAAACATGGAAAAAAATATATAAAATAAAGTTTTGAACATATAGTTAAAAAAATATTTTGAAAAATATAAAAAAATATGTTTGAAAAACCCATTAAATTCAAATAATATTTTTTAACTTTTAAAAGAATTAATTGAAAAAATAAGTTTAAAAAATGGTGATAAAAAAGTATTTAAAAAAAACATAATTAATGAAATTGACACACTGAATTGGAAAAATATAGAAATCCAATCAAAATCATTAAACATGATATCTTTAGAGATAAGTTATAGATAGGAATTAGCATTTAAAAAACCTTTGAAATTCACTGAAAAAACCATAGGTTTCATGCACGTTATAGTTAGGAATTGGCATTTAAAAAACCTTTGAAATTCACTGAAAAAACCAAAGGTTTCAGGGGCGTTATAGTTAGGAATTAGCATTTAAAAAAACCTTAGAAATTCACAGAAAAAAGCATAGGTTTCAGGGGCGTTATAGTTAGCTGGACATTTCCCTCATACAAAACCCTAGAAATTCCCCTGTTATAGTTAGTTCATAGGTTTCACACATGTTATAGTTAGCTGGACATTTCACTCGTAAAAAACCAATGAAATTCCCTCGTTATAGTTAGTTCAGCTAACTAAAACTCGCGCCCCCGCAATGCACTGCTGATGACGTCACATATTACATCACTCATGACATGGTCAGTGACATCACTGATGACATCACTGATGACATCTCAAATGACATCACTGATGACATCATCCAGTGAGTATGTGTTTCTGTTCAGTTTTAATATGTTTAGTATATATAGGGAAAGGTCTGTTGAAGAATGAGTGGGTGCACAAGTGTGTGAATGGATGATTTTCTAGGTGCGTAACTGACTCTATAAGTGAGTCATTAAATGTATCTTACTGCAGACTAGTGACTAAACTGTGTGAATGTCTGTATGTGTCTGTGTGTTGGTGTATAAGTGGCTGCATGGTTTTGTGAATAGCTATATGAGTATCTATATGGGTTATTGATTGGTTGTCTGAGTATCTGTATGGGTGCCTGAGTGTTTGTGTGGGTAGGGTGTGAGTGGGTGATTCTATGGGTGCATGGTTTTAAGAGTGCAACTGTGATGGACTGTATGGTTGGGTGAGTGTATGTATGGGTGTGTTAGTGATTGAATGTATATCTCAGTTGTACATGTATCAGTAGCTACATATGTGAAACACAGTGTATATGTGTGTAAGAGTATATAACTATCTATATGTAAGAGTGTGTGATTGCGGGAGTGGCTGTATGGATGAGTGTGTGCTTGTATTAGTAATTGTATAAGAGCGTCACAATTTGTCACTATTTTTATGTGTAAGTGAACTTGAGTGTGTTTAACTGTATAGGTGAGTAAATTGGACTGTGTTTAATTATTTGCACGACTGACTAGATGTGTCAGTACCTCAATGGATGATTGGCGGTGTGTGAGTGTCTATATAGGTGTATAAATGCATATGATACTCTTGTACGGAGTGACTGTAAGTATGAGTGACTGTACAGGTGAGTGAGTGGAGATGTATGTAGACCTAAGAGTTAATGAGTGGGTATGTAGTTATTGGTATTGGAGTATGTATGGTTTTCAAAATGGCCGTCTTAAATTTTGAGTCGGTGTATCAAAAGTTATATTAGGGTGTGAGAAGATGCACTAATTTATCACATGGATGACGTCATCAGCGATGTCATCAGTGATGTCATTTGAGATGTCATCAGTGATGTCACTGACCATGTCATGAGTGATGTAGTATGTGACGTCATCAACAGTGTATTGCTGGGGCGCGAGTTATAGTTAGCTGAACTAACTAAAACAGGGGAATTTCTAGGGTTTTGTACGAGGGAAATGTCCAGCTAACTATAACGCCCCTGAAACCTATGGTTTTTTCAGTGAATATATATATATGTATGTACTGAAAAAAACAAATGTTACAGGGACGTTATAGTTAGGTTCAGATTGTACACAATAAATCAATCAATCAAACAATCAGGTGACTTCACACTCATGTAGCTACTGACCAACCCATGCAGCTGCTGATATAACAGCAGACAGACTGATACAGACATTCACACAGTTTAGTCACTGACCCATGCATTCAGCAAGACACATGTAATCACTCATTTAAACAGTCAGTCACACACTTACTAAATTCTCCATCCAGACACTTATACACCCACTCATTCTTCAATACACCTTGGCATATATATAATAAATATTTAAACTTTAAAGAAACACACAGTCACTGGATGATGTCATCAGTGATGTCATCAGTGATGTCAACCAGTGATGTCACTGACCATGTCATGAATGATGTAATATGTGACGTCATCAGCAGTGCCTTGTGGGGGCATGAGTTATAGTTAGCTGAACTAACTATCACGGCGGAATTTCTATGGTTTTGTATGAGTGAAATGTCCAACTAACTATAACGTCCCTGAAACCTATGTTTTTTTTTTGTGAATTTCTTTTACATTTTTTTATTTGAAAATTTTATGCAAGGAATAATCACATTTCAATATCTACAGCAGTGGATAAGTGGAAACAAAATCACGAAACTGCAAAAAAACTATATTTAGCAAATATGGCCACAGAAACATAACAATCAAATCAAGCGAGTACATAAAACAAATCAAAAAGACAGGAGAGCGAACCCTAGCAAAATAAAGAAAAATGGAGCAGATCCTAGGAGTGGAGGATAATCAGACGGGGCTGAGATACACAGTATATCCTATCTCACAGTCTCTTCAATCCATTCTGCCACCGGAGCCCATATTTTTGCCCCCTTTACTCTCTTTCTAAACCTCTTAGTCTTAGTGGGCCCAATTCACAGAACTAACGTAAGACAAAATCCTAAACTTACTACCATTTTGGTATTCACAGAAGGCACTTACTCATTTCGGTATTCACAGAAGGCAATTACTCATTTCGGTATTCACAGAAGTTAGGAGTCCTAACTTTAGGACTCCTAAATGCCTTCTGTGAATATCGAAAGTCTTAAAATTAAGATTTTTCTCAGTTTAGTAGTAGTATAGTTAGGACTCCTAACTTTAGGACTTAAAAGTTAAATGGTATAAAATGGTATAAAATCGGAAGGTCAAAATAGTCAGTCAAGGTAGTGCGTCAAATCTTGAAAACAGTGCTTGCACCGTACTCGGACACTCTTTGATATCGCTCGAGATCCCTTACTCTGGTTTCTCGTATCCGAGATTTGACGCACTACCTTGACTGACTATTTTGACCTTCCGATTTTATACCATTTAACTTGGAACACATAGAATCCCTCGTGGGATGGAATTATAACCACAAACTATTAGTTATTTGCCTAGAAGGACAGAGCCTTGAAAAAGTCGCGGGATACTGTCCCCTTGGCGACGAAACACGTGTTGGCTATGTTTGTCCGAAGAAGTCTTTCAGTCTGAAGGAATACAAGGAAATTAAAAAACAAGAGAAAAAATGTACGTGTTTGAAGATATTTTTCTTATTGCCTTGCATTTAATGTATTTGCAAGTCACTGCTTAACGTGTGCTGGGGATCTGTCAAATGTTGCTTATGTATTTGTGATTTCACATCACAAAACTATGAGGAGATTGGTGGTTCTCCCCTCCCTGCTAGCACCGTCATTAAGATATAGTTTGCTTTTGGAAACAAATTAGTGTAAAACTCCCAAGGCGCCCTTGTTCTACTAAAAACCACGGCTGCTATCTTTGAAATTCTGTTACACGCAGTAGGTACTTGATATAAAGACTTAATTGCTTGGAGCATGCCAGGTCCAAATCCCTTCAAGCGCAGAACCTCCCAAAGATATGGCCACGACACCCTATTGAATGCCTTCTCGGCATCCAACAGGGTGATTCCAATAGAGGTCTTCGCAGCTTCTGCCCAGTCCATCAAAGCTATCACACGCCGGACATGATCAGTCGTGTCACGGCCAGGGATGAACCCATGCTGAAATGGTGAAACGAGGGTGGAAATAATACTCGACAGACGGACGGCTAAAATATTTGAATAGATTTTACTGTCTGCACTGATTAATGATATAGGTCTGTAAGAGGAAGGTAGCAGGGGAGGTTTATCTTTTTTTAAGAACACTGTTATTATTGATTTCTGCCAGGACAGAGGGGCTAATCCCTTTTGAGTACTTAGAAACGTCACCAGCAATTCATCTTTTAAGACCGACAAGAAAGTTCTAAAGAATTCAAGCAGGATCCCATCTGGACCTACTGCGAGCGATAAAATTGCTGCCTCCAGTTCCTCATGAGAGATGTCAGCCTCTAACTCTTCTTTTTGTTCTGGAGTTAATTTAAGGAACTCCTTATCTCCCCAGTACCCTGTGATTTTGCCTTCTATATCGATGGTATCTTCATTTAAGTACAACTGACTATAAAAGTTATTAAAAATCTCCCGGACTTTCGCGGGTTCTGTATGGATTTGCCCATGTTCATCCTGAATTGAATCAACCCTCCTAACAACCTCTTTCTGCCGTAACCTTTTAGCAAGCAAACGACCCGAATTCTCTCCCACCTCATACAGGTCAGAACGATGTACTGCAATTTGGGCCACTAACTTAGTGACGAAACTTTGATAAACCCTCATTTTTTGAACGGCCAAGTCTGTCGCTATATGATCATAATCCTGAGTAGTGCTGACTGCCAACATAAACTTAACTTCTAAGACTTGCAGTTTGTTCATCTCCTCCTCCTGTTCTGCCTTCAATCTACGTTGTTTATTGATAGAATAACTACGGGACTCTCCCCGCACCCCGGCCTTAAATGCGTCCCATATCATACCGATTGGGGCAGATCCGCAATTAAATTAAAAAAACTCCACTATCCCTTTAGACATTTGTTCCTGATAGGCAGGGTCAACCAATAACTGACGCTCAAATGTCCAAGGTTTTTTAGAGGGTCTATACAGTGTTTCTGTTTCTAATTCCAAAGTAATTGGATTGTGATCAGATATTATTTTTGGTTGAATGTCAATCCTAGCGTTAGTCAATAGTTCTATAGATGTAAAAAAGTAATCCAGTCGAACATGTTTCTGGTGAGGGGCATGGTAAAATGTATGACCAGGGTTGCCAGATCTTTTCAGCCACCAAATATCTACTAAACCAAAACCGTTAAGAAGACCCTTGGTAGCCTTAAAAACCTTATTCTTTTTCCCATTATACTGAATATTACTACACATGTTTTCATCTCCTCGCAAGTGTAAATTAAAGTCCCCACATAGGATTACAGGAGACGGCCAGGAGGCCAGTTCAATACTGATATGATTCAGCATATCGGGGTCATCAGAATTGGGCCCATACAATGAACATAAAGTAAACAAAAGGCCATCTCTCCTCAGCTCCATAATAGCCCACTGGCCAAGTTGATCAGACTTAACACGTTTACACTCCCCCACCAGTATTTTTTAAGGATAGCAACACCTCTTGTGTTCGAACCTTGCCGTGTGCAGCACAATAGTTCCAGACCCAGATCCTTGGGCCAGGCCCTGTTGTTCCAAGCAATATGTGTTTCTTGAATACATAGCAGTTCTACCATCATTGTTTTGAGAATCTGAGCCATAATTCCTCTTTTTTTTCTGTTATTCAGTCTGCATACATTCCAAGAGCAAATGGCAAATTTACCCATCTTTAGTCGAACCTTGTTTTATCATAGCTGAAAGACCCCACAAATGCTGTACCCAAATATTGGTATATATAAAGCTTACTTCCACCGAAGACTCCAAAAAGCACAAATGTAGCTGAAGTATATTTAATGGACCATGACTTGCCCAGTTTCAAATGTCTCTACCCCACCACTGTGTTCCATGCGTTCCTTGCCTTGACAGCCCCCCACACCCCACTCTCTACTACTCCCCGTACCCCCCCCTACCTTCCCTTGAACCCACCCAAATGAGGCAAAGGGACTGAACAGTCCCTATTGGAGATGGATAGAAAGGAATAAGCGCTCTCCCCGCCCCCCTGTCTCCCTGAATAGGCACCCGACTAAGTTTTCGAAGAGGAAGCTTTCACTATTATCACTAAAGCACATTATCCCTTACAGTGTCCCCAAAAATTCATTTGCACCTATCTCAGAAGTGAAAAATAAGTTTTTTTCTTTAAATATAATCTTGAGCTTGGAGGGATTTAATAAAAAGGCTTGCGCTCCTTTTGCTTGCAATGGCAAGATCAGTTGGCGAAGATGCCATCTTAGTTGTACTGTGGCCTGACAATAGTCAGGGCACATAAAAAACTCACATCCTTTAGCTCTCCACTTAGGTTAGGCCGTGCTAGATCATATAAGCACTCACAAAGTAAAAAATTGCTCAAGCAAATCAGAATTGCCCTAGATTTTGCCACTGCCCCTCTAGAGCCACCCGCACCTGAAAGGGAAATCTGTGCACCCTTTGGAGCTCAAGCTCCCATTTTCAATTAGTTAGCTCAGGAAATGCATCAGTACATAATTCAATCACAAACTGACAAATGTCTTTCCCTTCCAATCCTTCAGGGACGCCAAGTATACGCAGGTTGTTTCTTCTTGACCTGTTTTCAATGTCAATTAACTTCCAATTTATGTCATCACGGATCGATTGAAGGGCAGAGACATCAGCCTTCTGAGATACCATCTCATCCTCCATTGAGGAAATTCTTCCTTCAGCTACTCCCATTCTAGCTGACATCTCAGAACAAGATTTAGCCATGGGTCGGACCGTATTTTATAGTTTACGCACTGCGCCCTGGACACACAGGCTCTCCGCCTTTGTCTCCTCTCAGTGCGACATGATGGCTTGATATATTGTCGTAAGAGTAATGGCATTAAGGGGTTCTTCAAAGTTAAGACTAGGGCCTGCTATACTGTCATTTGTCGCTCTGACTTGTACTAAGAATCTAAGATTACCAGGACGAGACTCCTTTTGCGCCTTTCGCACCGTGTTTCCTCCCCTTGCAATGACATGCTGATCTCCTCTTCCTCGAAAGGTACAGAGCTCGCTAAGCTTCTATCATCTGCCCAGTCAATATCCACACTTTCCCCCACTGAGACGACGGAGACATCTGACATAGAGTAAAATTTCACCCCGGATCCGCAAGAATCCACCTCTGTAGCCACTTCTGCTAAGGGGATCTGATTATCGGTTACCGAGTCAGCGGCTTCTAAAGCAACTAAACCGTGGACTAAACCGTGAGCATTATTGTCCTGTTGATCTCCTGTACTTTCATACAGGGAATTCAGATGGTCATTAGAGGACAGAGCGGAGGGGAGAGTCTCCAAACAGTTTGTTGCCATTTTTACAATGCCAGCAATAGTGCCATTACTCTTACTTTTTGAAGCCGGTAGGGTCGGTACTTGATCCGACTTTGTATTGGAACCAGTTTGTTTTTTAAAATCTCCGCAATTACCATTCTTGAGCCAGCGACATCCACAACATCAGAGTCCACACCGGCCGAGGGATCTCATAGTTCCGTGGCTCCCAGCTCGATAGCAGTTCGGATTCCCTTCTATGCATTACGCTCAATCGGCGGTGCGCCAGTGGGGTCCTGAGCCAGTGGAGTCGGTTGCGCTATAATCGTAGTTGCAGTGACCGCCACACGAGTCTTTGGTCCTCTGGAAGCCGTGCTGGAATTGGCGTTTTTGGGCCCCATCCTCGATGAATCCCCGCTCCGCTCCAGGCCTTTGAGATCGCTCTGGGCCTGGAAACCAATTGCTGCGACCCTCTACTCTTCCTCCAGCTGCCGGAGTCTGGTCACGAAGCCGCCGCCAATACCGCTAACGCTGAGAACAGCAACCACCGAACCAAGCAGTAAGTAGATAGAATCGGCGTTTGTGGGGGGAGTGGATAGCAGCTGCAGCAGCCACTGCATACCTTATATGTATATATTTATATATATATATATATATACTGAAAAAAACAAATGTTACAGGGACGGTATAGTTAGGTTCAGATTTTACACAATAAATCAATAAATCAAACAATCAGGTGACTTGACACTCATGTAGCTACTGACCAACCCATGCAGCTGCTTATACAACAGCAGACAGACTGATACAGACATTTACACAGTTTAGTCACTAACCCATGCATTCAGCAAGACACATGTAATCACTCATTTAAACAGTCAGTTACGCACCTACTAAATTCTCCATCCAGACACTTATACAACAAATCATTCTTCAATACACCTTGGCATATATATAATACATATTTAAACTTTAAAGAAACACACAGTCACTGGATGATGTCATCAGTGATGTCATCATTGATGTCAAGCAGTGATGTCACAGACCATGTCATGAATGATGTAATATGTAATGTCATCAGCAGTGCATTGCAGGGGCACAAGTTATAGTTAGCTGAACTAACTATAACGGCGGAATTTCTATGGTTTTGTACAAGTGAAATGTCCAACTAACTATAACGTCCCTGAAACCTATGGTTTTTTCAGTGAATTTCTAAGGTTTTTTAAATGCTAATTTCTAACTACAACCTGCCTGAAACCTATGGTCTTTTCAGTGAATTTCAATGATTTTTTTTTAATGCTAATTTCTAACTATAACTTCCCTGAAACCTATGGTTTTTTCAGTGAATTTCAAAGTTTTTTTAAATGCTAATTTCTAACTATAACATAGCAGACTCGTTTTCAGAGTGGTGGAGAAAGGTGAGCATGGCCTCCAAACACCTTCCAGCAATCCCACTGTGCGGGATTTACTGGAGGTAACAGGAGAGGTACTTAGCCCCCAACGCCAACCTTGGGGGCCAACTACCCCTTTTATTACCTCCAGTAAGTCCCACACAGCAAGATTGCTAACTTTTTATATCAGGTCCACCCCCTCCCTGAACCACTGTGCCTCAGGACACAAGAGGACCTCATCGCCCCACCAGCAGTGGACCAGAAGCCGCATTTGCAGAGTGGTGTAAAAAGGGGCAAGGCCTCAGACCACCTCTCTGCAACGCAGCTCTGTGGCGCTTACTGGAGGTACCTGGTGGGCTACTTGACCCCCAGGGACCCTCAGGATTCAAGGGGACTTAATCCCCCAATTTACAACGCGCCAGGGGGTGTGTTTGCACATTTGTAATATCAGGCCCCGCCCCCTCCCTGCACCACTGTGCAAACGCACCCCCCGGCTTGTTGTAGGTTGAGGGATTAAGTCCCCTTGAATCCTGAGGGTCCCTGGGGGCAAAACAGCCCACCAGGTACCTCCAGTAAGTGCCACAGAGCTGTGTTGCAGAGAGGTGTAAAAAGGGGCATGGCCTCGGAGCACCTCTCTGCAACGCAGCTCCATGGTGCTTTCTGGAGGTACCTGATGGGCTAGTTGGCCCCCAGAGACCCTCAGGATTCAACGGGATTTAATCCCCAATTTACAAAGCGCCAGGGGGTATGTTTGCACACTTGTAATATCAGGCAGGCCCCCTCCCTGCACCACTGTGCAAACACAAGCACCCTGCCACATTGTAAATTTCCTCAGTATTCAAGGGGAATTAATTCAACAACTTACAACGCGCCAAGGGGTGCATTTGCAGAGTGCTGCAGGGAGGTGGTGAGGCCTCAGGCACGATGCATTTTTTTTTCAGAAGGGGGGATGTGTGGCGTCCCTTCTTTTTCCATTTTTGGGGCTCTGGGGACCCATCCCCACGTGGCACCCCCTCCGAGGCCAATTTCGGCCCTGGGGACCCAGCCCCCGGTGCATGACAAATTAGTTTTTAAAAATGTTTTTATATGTTTTAAGGAGGGGGCTGCGTGGCCCCCTCCTGTGGCCTCTATTAGCCCCAGGGACCCCATCCCCCGTTGCTCTGCCTCTTTGAGGGAGTGCCATTACTTTTCCATAAGGGGAGCTGCTGACATTTCGCTTCCCTTGTGGAAAAGCAATCTGCTTTGCTTCATTGAGGCGAGATTTGCTTCAATGAAGCAAAGTAGCATTTGCTATGGCAGGCGGCTCCCGCCCCTGCCATAGCAAACAGCAGTGTCCCGGGGTGGGCTCCCCGGGACACTGCAGGAGCCGGCCCTGGGTGGGTGGCGGTCCCCAGGGCCATCAAAGGCTCTGCGTGGCCCCTCTCCCAATGTGGTCCCTGGGGCAGTGTGGGGGACTTGAGCCCCCCACACTCATTAATTATCACAGCCCCGGGTAGGTGGTGGTCCCCCGGGCTTGGGGAGGCCCGCGGGGCACCCCCACCCTTATTTAATGAAGCCCCGGGAGGTGGGGGCCCCCGGGGCAGCATGGGCAGTTGGGCCCCCATGCATTATTTTTTTTTAAAGCCCCAGGGAGGTGGAGGTCCCCGGGGCTGTGGGGGGGCCATGTTCCCCCGCACATAATTAGCATAGCCCTGGGAGTTTGTGGTCTCTGGGGCTCTGTGGGCCCCCGGGGGCCCCAGCTATTATTTTTTATCAATGTCCCAGGGACCTGGCCCAACTCATGTTTTTTTAAAATTTCGGCAGGATTCGCGACCCCAATGTGAATTCCGATGAAATTATTTGTTTTTTAAATGCGTTTTTGGGCCCTGGGGGTCCTTGTGGGACCCCTGATCAGTCCTAGGGGGTCAGGGTGTTTCTACCCTGCTCCTTTTCTTGTTTTTTATCTTTGTTTTACTGTTTTCTTGTGACTTAGTTCTACCGAGTCACAAGATGGCTGCCAACACTTCCTGGTTTGGAGCGTTGGCAGCCAATTAGAAGTCAGGTCGTGCTCGGGAGGAGTCGCGACTCCTCCTCAGAACTACTGAATGGATTTACACCATTTAAGAAAGGGCACTTTCTGAACCAAGACCTACCTTCTTACTAAAATTGGTGTAATTCCATTCAGCAGTTCGAGCTGTAGCTTTGTCTAAAGTTTCCTATGAAATTAACATGGGGAAAAAACATTTTGGGACTCCCCTTTTTTCTCATCTCCCACTTCACGAATCACCCCAAAACTTTCAAGACAGGAGCTGACCGGAGTGCTCCATCTTCTTTTAAAATTTTGCATAGATTCGTCAAACGGCGCCAAAGTTATTGGCAAAACAAAAAATGATTTTTCTATGGAAAATTGGTTCTAACTATAACTATCTACTGGCAACCGCCAGTAGGTAATATTTATATATAAATATATATATAGTCTTTCTATAAATGCAAGTCTTTCTATTTTTTTAATTCATGTTATGGATCCACGGATCTGTCGTGAATCCTCGGACAAATAAGGGGTCTGCCAGTTATATTGCACACATTCAATACTACAACAATGAAATGAAATGAAAAAACATTTATATAGCGTGATAGCTACCCTGAGGCATTCCAGCGCTGTAGACAGATGCAGACAGAGGAAAGGAATCACCGGTTATTAAAAAGTTACGTTTTTAGAAGTTTGCGGAAGAGTAAGAGATTGGGATCCATCCACATGCGGAGGAGGAGAGTATTCCAAAGCTTGGCGGAGTTGTAGGAATAAGAGCGTCCCCCACATCTGGCTCTCTTTATTCTGGGCAGTAGGGTGAAGAAAGAGGATGTTGAGTGGAGGTGCCTGTTTGGCTGGTTGGGGGTTATCAGGGACTGGCTGATTAGAGAGCCTGTCTTCCAAAAAGCCTTGCGTGCAATGCACATGGCTTTAAATTGGATTCTCTCCCTAACCAGTAACCAGTGGAGGCTCCTTAGCGCAGAGGCAGCAGACTGTTGGTGAGGGGTTTGGAGGAGCATGCGGGCTGCACAGTTTTGGATTATTTTAAGCTTGCATTTGGTGGATTGCGGGGCCCCTAAGTACAGGGCATTCCCATAATCCAAACGGGAGAGGATAAGACCTTGTACCATGATTTGTTTGGCTTAAAATGGGAGAAGGGGAAGTATCTTATGTAGCATCCTCAGCAGACCATAGCAGGCAGCCGAGAGTTTCGCCGCTTGGTGGTTAAAGCTGAGGAAGTGATCCAACCATATGCCAAGGCTTTTGATCTGGTCTTTGGGTAATGGAGCGGGCCAAGGTATTTCAGCCAAAATTGCTCCGAGCTGAGAGAGGGGGAGTTTCCGAGAAGCATAATCTCGGTTTTGTCCCCGTTGAGTTTCAGGCAAGAGAGTTCCTTCCATTTGGCCACCTCCACAACACAGCTTTCAAGATTTCTTGATGATTTTTCGGGGTTGTTTAATGCCCCCACAAGCTGAGTGTCATCAGTGTAGGTGATGATTTTTATGCCAAATGGAAGGACAATCTCTGCCAGGGGACTCATGTAAATATTGAATAATATGGGGCTCCGGGAAGAACCCTGAGGCACACCACAGCTTAGGGGTATCCGTTTGGAAACAACATCGCCTTCAAAGACCTGGAAGGATTATTCGCCTTGAAAGGAATGTATCCAGGCGATGGCATTGCCTGAAACACCCAGATTCTTTAGTCTCAGAATCAGCGTGTCTTGGTTTACAGTGTCGAATGCGGCACTGAGATCGAGGAGAATGATTGCCGTAGAGCCTCCCTGATCCAAGATCCTCCTTGCCTCCTCCGTTACAGCAAGGAGGGCGGTTTCATTCCAGTGTTGGGGACGGAAGCCAGTCTGTGAGGGATGGAGGAGGTTGTTGGTTTCTAGAAACTCTACCAACACTGAGTTAATATATTTTTCCAAGATTTTACTCAGCCAGGGAAGTAGGGAGATTAGGCAATAGTTGCTCAGGTTATTCTGGTCTAGATTTGGCTTTTTTAGGAGGGCCTTTACCATGGCACATTTCCATGCCGGGGGGACCACTCCAGCGGAGATGGAGGTGTTCAGTAGGTCGAGAGCAGTTGGTAAGATGTTTGCTATGACTGGTAACAGAACGCGGGGAGGCGCTGGGTCTGAGAGGGAACCTGACTTTACCCGGTGAATAAAGGAATCTAAGGATACGAGATCTAAGGGGGGGGAGTAATTTCAATGTGGCTTGAGTTCCGCGTTCTAAACAGTTAGTGGATTCAGATTGAATAGGAGTGAAGGTGGAGTATATATTTTGTACTTTCTGGTGGAAAAACTCCGCCAGGTTGTTACACCGGTATAGAGCATCATCAGAGGCAGGTTGCTTCTGAGGCAGTTTTGAGAGGGATTTGGCTATCCGGTAGATCTCCTTTGAAGAGTTAGAAGCTGCCTTGATTTTTTCCTCACAGAAGGTGGCTTGAGTGAGTTTAATTTCATATTTATAGGTTTTTATTGCCTCCCTGTATTTGGCTTTGCTAGGGACTTCATAGGTCTGTCTCCATTTCCTCTCTAACCTTTTGCAGTGTTGCTTGAGCTCCCGTAGTTTGGGGGCGTACCAGGGAGACATCTTTGCTCTGCATTTATTGTGGGTGTGCCCTATGGGGAGTACGATGTCTAAGGAACTCTGGATCCAGTAATTAAATTTCTAGTTGGCTAGGGTAGGGTTGAGGTCACTGTTAGGTCTGGAGGTTTCGAGGGCTGAGATTCAGTGTTCTCTAGGAAGCTTGGACCAATTGCCTTCCCGTCGTGAGGTTGATTTGGTAGGAGGGGGTAGTTTGGGATTTCAATATGATTTGATACAAACGTATGCTATTGCAATTTCTATAAGTATTTCACTGCCTGTGTGTGGGTGAGTGAGTGGCTGTGAGAGTGACTGTGAGGGTGTGGGGTGTGTAAGTGGCTATATGGGTATGTGAGTGGGTGTATGATTGACTTAATGGGTTTGGGAGAGACTGTGTGGGTGTGTAAGTAGAAGTGTGAGTGGTTTTGTAGATCTGTCAGTGGGTGTGTGAGTGACTGTGCAGGTGTGTGAGTGGTTGTGTTGGTGTATAAGTGGGTATGTGAGTGGCTGTATGGGTGTGTGAGTGGGTGTATGTGTTTTTTTAATTGGGGCATGGATCATGAATACACCTGAATCCTAGATCCGGGTGGATCTGTAGATTCTTGCAAGCTAAAATCAATGGTTTGGGATAATTTCTTGCCCGTGGTGGTCCCTCACAAACCCCTACATCAGTCCTGTGGGGTCAGGGTATCTCTACCCTAACCTCTTCTTTTCTGCCCCTTTTGCATTTTATTTTCCCTCCAGGAACCCTTTCTTGATGCACAAAAGAAGTCTGCAACTTTCCTCCCAGGTTGTGGCCATCATTCACAGCATGGCTGTTGGTGCGTGGATCCACAAATCTGCCCAGATCACGGCAAACCTGTGTCTCTAGATATATATAAAACTTTTTAATTTACTAACTCCAAACTACTGAACAGATTTATACCAAATTACAAAAAGTACTCTTTCTGCCCCAGCGGTTCGGGCTGAAGTCATGTTGAAAATCTCTATTAGAAATTGCATGGGAAAACGGGTTTTAGCCCCCCCCCCCCTTTTCTCGGCCCCTGCTTGACTGATCACCCCCAAACTTTCCAGACGGAAGCTAAAGTGGCTGCCAAACTAGTTTCGAAAATTTTGTCAAAAGACCCCAAAGTTATTTGCAAAACAATAAACGCTTTTCCTATAGAAACTACATCCTAACTTTACCTACTGGCAAACACCAGTAGGATGGATATATATATATAGGACTGAGGTCCATGTACCTAGCTTGTTGATGTGCGGATGATTGCCGAATTCACGACGTGGTAATAAGGATATATATATATGTATATGTATATGCTGGTGGAGCCAAGAGCAGGATGCATGGAAAGGCTGTAAGCAGGAATGATGTCGTGTGCCTTTCAATGCTCACGGGCACTTTGTTTGAAAAATAATCACGGCGGCCCCTGCCGTGGAAAGAGCACCATCTTTGATCGTAAGAGGCTGCGGATTGAACTTTCGATTTCCGCGCAGCACATCGTTCCAATGCACAATGAACCTGAACTTTGGCACCACATCCTACTAAGGATTATTAATTGCTTTTAACACTCAAAATTGCATTGCACCTACTAAAGGAATGAGTGAACTCGCATTCAGGGAACTACGATTCCCATAAGACATTAAAATTAGCGTGCATCAGCCAAGCCCACTGGGGGCAATAGTGGAAATAAAAGATGCCTAAAAGAAACGAATGTGAGCCCGCAATGCCGTTTTGATTCAGCAGAGCCCAGGAAGAAGAGGCGCAATGCCTCGAAACGCGTCGGCGACAAAATGCTGGTGGAGCCAAGAGCAGGATGCATGGAAAGGCTGTAAGCAGGAATGATGTCGTGTGCCTTTCAATGCTCACGGGCACTTTGTTTGAAAAATAATCACGGCGGCCCCTGCCGTGGAAAGAGCACCATCTTTGATCGTAAGAGGCTGCGGATTGAACTTTCGATTTCCGCGCAGCACATCGTTCCAATGCACAATGAACCTGAACTTTGGCACCACATCCTACTAAGGATTATTAATTGCTTTTAACACTCAAAATTGCATTGCACCTACTAAAGGAATGAGTGAACTCGCATTCAGGGAACTACGATTCCCATAAGACATTAAAATTAGCGTGCATCAGCCAAGCCCACTGGGGGCAATAGTGGAAATAAAAGATGCCTAAAAGAAACGAATGTGAGCCCGCAATGCCGTTTTGATTCAGCAGAGCCCAGGAAGAAGAGGCGCAATGCCTCGAAACGCGTCGGCGACAAAATGCTGGTGGAGCCAAGAGCAGGATGCATGGAAAGGCTGTAAGCAGGAATGATGTCGTGTGCCTTTCAAGGCTCACGGGCACTTTGTTTGAAAAATAATCACGGCGGCCCCTGCCGTGGAAAGAGCACCATCTTTGATCGTAAGAGGCTGCGGATTGAACTTTCGATTTCCGCGCAGCACATCGTTCCAATGCACAATGAACCTGAACTTTGGCACCACATCCTACTAAGGATTATTAATTGCTTTTAACACTCAAAATTGCATTGCACCTACTAAAGGAATGAGTGAACTCGCATTCAGGGAACTACGATTCCCATAAGACATTAAAATTAGCGTGCATCAGCCAAGCCCACTGGGGGCAATAGTGGAAATAAAAGATGCCTAAAAGAAACGAATGTGAGCCCGCAATGCCGTTTTGATTCAGCAGAGCCCAGGAAGAAGAGGCGCAATGCCTCGAAACGCGTCGGCGACAAAATGCTGGTGGAGCCAAGAGCAGGATGCATGGAAAGGCTGTAAGCAGGAATGATGTCGTGTGCCTTTCAATGCTCACGGGCACTTTGTTTGAAAAATATATATATATTCACTGAAAAAACCATGGGTTTCACACACGTTATAGTTAGGAATTAGCATTTAAAAAACCTTGAAAATTCACTGAAAAAACCATAGGTTTCACACATGTTATAGTTAGCTGGACATTTCACTCATAAAAAACCAATGAAATTCCCCCGTTATAGTTAGTGCAGGCAACTATAACTCACGCGACCGCAATCCTCTGCTGATGATGTCAGATATTACATCACTGTATTTAGACACTTATTTACCCATGTCTTCTTCCATTCATGTTTAGCTATACATATATTACATATTTTTTTTTTCAGAAAGACACATATGTCATCAGTGATGTAATATCTGACGTCATCAGCAGAGGATTGCGGTCGCGTGAGTTATAGTTGCCTGCACTAACTATAACGGGGGAATTTCATTGGTTTTTTATGAGTGAAATGTCCAGCTAACTATAACATGTGTGAAACCTATGGTTTTTTTCAGTGAATTTGCAAGGTTTTTTAAATGCTAATTCCTAACTATAACGTGTGTGAAACCTATGGTTTTTTCAGTGAATTTGTACGGTTTTTTAAATGCAAATTTTTTTTTGAGATTTTTTGTAAACCTATGTATAAAATAATATATGTACTATATCCTGCATTATGGAATGGTTAATTTTTTTTTTTATGCATTTTTTTCCGTGCGCGTACGGTAAACTGACGCTACGCGCTCCGTACGTCATAAGTACGGTGCGCTTACGTGATAGGATGCGCGTACGGTAAGCTGACGCTACGCGCTCCGCACATCATAAGTACAGCGCGCTTACGTGATACGTACGTGACGTACGCGTACACTCGACATACTGGAGAAAACTCTTCAGTAGGTCACCAGAGCCCAACCTCAGAAGCTCAGCCGAGTACATCATCGGCAGCTCAGCTGAGCCCTTCCTCTGAGGTGGGAGCATCACCTTCTTCTGCTCCTCTGGACGTTAACCCTCGATTTGGGAGGGTTGTAATGAGGTGTATAACGTGTTCTGGTCTTATTGTTTTTGGGGAGACCAGTGTTCCCCTTATTAACAATAAGATAGACCAGCACGTTTGTAGACGCTCATAATATTCCCATTCTTTCTTTCCTCCATCCCTGTATTAACCCAACGGCTCTTTTAAGAGCCAACCTTACCTCACAATTTTTTTTATTTTTTTTTAAGCTTTCCTTTTTGAAAAAATGTTTTTGCCGTGCGCGCACGGTACGCGTAATTACGCAAAGTTCGCAGAATTTTTCCTCGCGGAATTTCTCCGTTTACGCTGCGCGCATTCGGCGATTTTTTGAAAAAAAAATTAAAATTCATTTTTTGCCCTTGGGGGTCCTTCTGAGACCCCCTGACAAAGGCTAGGGGGTCAGGAACTGTCCAGCCTGCCCCCTTTTCACGTTATCCACCTTTGTTTTTCACCCCCTCAGACTGCGAGAGACAAAATGGCGGCCGACACTTCCTGGTTTCGACCGATTCGAATGTTTACTTTGATCTAACAACCAATCAGAATCGCGCTCGCGCACGGCACCGTACGCGTACGGTAAGCTTACCGTAAGCGCACGGAGCGCGCCCATAGATATATATATTGATTTAAATGCTATTTTCTCAGGAAATACTGAACAGATTTACACAAGACCTTCAAAAGGCACATCCCTGACCTGAGGGCTACCTCTCTGCCAAATTTCACATAATTCTGTTCAGCCGTTCGGGCTGTAGCTCGGACTAAAGGTCCAATGGAAAAATGCATGGGGAAAACGCGTTTTGGGACCCCCCTTTTTTCTCAGCCCCCGCTTGACGAATCCCCCCGAGACTTTCAGGGTAGGAGCGGAGCGTAGCGCCCCATTAGTTTTGAAAATTTCGCGAGGATTCGTCAACCGGCGCCAAAGTTATTCAAAATAGAATTTTGAGATTTCCTATGGAAACACGGTCCTAACTATAACTATCTACTGGCGACTGCCAGTAGATAATATATATATATATATATATATATATATATATATATATATATATATATATATATATATATATATATATATTCACAGAAAAAAACCAAAGGTTACAGTGATGTTATAGTTAGGAAATAGCAGTAAAAAACCTTAGAAATTCACAGTAAAAAAACAAAGGTTACAGGGACGTTATAGCTAGGAAATAGAATCAAAAAAACATTAAAAATTCACTGAAAAAAACAGAGGTTACAGGGATGTTATAGTTAGGCTCACATTTCACTTGTGATACTTACCTAAGCTAACTATATCTTATACCCCCGCCATACACTGCCTATGACCTCACATATTACATCACTTATGACATGGTGATTGACATCATTGATAATATCTCAAATGACATCATCCACAGAACAGCTCTCACACTTTTATACAACCTCTTATACACCTACTCACACACTAACACAACACCCACATACACATTCACAAACCCAGACAATACCTGACACACACACTCACTCACCCATACAGCCACTCACAGGCCCATACAGCAACTCACACACCCACAAAACCACTCACAGACCCATACAGCCACTCACACACTTACTCACACACCCACACAGCCACTCACTCACTCATGCAGCCACTCACCCATACAGCTACTAACAGAGCTACTCACTCAGCCATCCATTTACTTACCCACACAATCACTTACATACCAATTCACACTTCAATAGTCACTCACACACCCACACCCACTCCCACTCACATACCCATACACATAGTCAAATAGCCACTCACTTACCCATATATCCACTTACAAACCCAGTCACTCACCCATAGAGCCGTTCACACAGCGACTCAGTCACACATACAGTCACTCACACACACACACTCATCCACCCATAGAGCGCCTCACACATCCACCACAGTCACCGATACAGCCACTCACCATCACTCACTCACCCATACAGCTACTCACACACCCACTTATTCACCTATACAGCCACTCACACACCCATACAGCCAATCATGCACCCACTCCCACACTGATACATACCTTCATAGTGCCACTGTGATGATATATATTCAAAACAGTATCACTCCTTAGTAGAACATAAAGAATAGTAATTTAACTTATTACGTAGCTTAGTACATATCTTTAACTCTGAGAAATGTTTACGAAACACTTACACGCACTGGATGATGTCATCAGTGATGTCATTTGAGATGTTATCAATGATACCATCAGTGATGTCACTGACCATTTCATGAGTAATGTAATATGTGTGGTCATAAGCACTGCATTGTGGGGCGTAAGTTATAGTTAGCTCAGGTAACTATAACTGCTGAATTTCAATGGTTTTGTACGAGTGAAATGTGAGCCTAACCATAACAGCTCTGTAACCTTTGTTTTTTTCGGTGAATATAGATATATATATATATATATGTTATCCCCTGTTGACTCAATTTCACTGGATGTTTCTGCGCTCTGTGGATGTGCGTTACCCATAAGCGGCAGAACCTCTCCTTACATATCCTCTAGCTTTACAGATGTAAAGAATTGGGTTGCACCCACGGGTAGTTTATGATTCCTTTTGGAGAGGTGTGGCTCACTGGTTAGAGGCGGCAGATCCGCAAGCAGAGAATCGGCCAGGGACCAGGGTTCAATTCCCGACGCGGCAGGGTTGTGGACCAGGGTCAAAACGGACTCGATAATTCTCGCCTCAGTACCTACTCTAACCAGGAACACACTCGGCAACTCTGGGCATTAGCTTGCCTCATCTCCACAACGGCCCCCCACATTCGCCGGGGATGCCTGGTTTCACCTTGGAGATACCCAGGAGGGACCATCTCACAGGGATAGCCAGGACGGGTTCCCCAGCGGTCTACAGCGCCACGACGCCTCAGGGCAGCAGTGCGCTTTACAAGACACATACATTTTTTTAATAGAAATCCATAGTTAGTTCCAGAACCAAATTTTAATGATGTCCCAACGCGTTTCGGTCTCACAGGTATGTGATCTTCATCTCAGGCGCCTATTAAATACGTCATATATTTTGATCATTTCATGTCATTACCTCTTTGGCATTCTGGGAAATGTAGTGTGTTAGTGCAAAACAGTGCACATTTTAAAGGAAACTGCACATTTTTAAAACAACCTTGTGAATAATGAACTCAGTATGAACTATCTTTCATATAGCTTGTATGCGGCAAATTAATTGTTTTACCAAATGAATCAATTCATATACATGTACATGATATTATAGTACACTTCCTTGAACTTTTCCAATCTCGAAAACATGCTCATAATACCCTCTAGTGGGTCTAATCATATATTGTTAAAAGACCAATTCGTAATTAAATCTTATCATCTTTTACTGTTAATGTACCCGTTATTTTCATATTAATATCAGGTGATTCGGATCGGAATTCTAAGTTCATAGTTTGCCCGGCATCTTCTCCGGAAAATGTATATATCTGTAACTGCTGCAACAATTAAAACCCTCTAGTTGGTGTCCTTCATACCGATATAAGTTATCGTGTATATGTGCTTCAGTGGTTAAAACTATTTCAATATTACTTCAAAGCAAATCAAAAAAGATCAAAAAGAAGCAAATAATTAAATTTCAAAAGTGTATGTACAATCATTTGCCCTGGATCAATCCATCCGGGTTCACAAGTCCAGAATGTGACAGGACTGTCCTTGTCTCAGTTTCTGTACCGGTCACCCCCTCATTCATGCTGGTCAATTGCCTCAATCGCGTAGAAAGTAAGTTTTTTGCAATACCTTTCATGGTTTAATCCCATATGCTTTGCAACAACATTTCGGGGATCTTTATTTATGGTTGCTCCTACATGTTCCAGGATTCTTTTCTTTAGTTCACAAATGGTGCTCCCCACGTATTTTAGGCTGCATGGACATTCCATTACATAAACAACATATTGGGTCTCACATGTTATGTGATGTCTTATTGTCCATTTTTTCTTTGTTGCCATTGTGATTTGTTTTTTGTTGATGGCTATTTGACATACCTTGCAATTGTTAGATTTGAAGAAACTGGATTGTGTTAGCCAGATGGTAGATTTACTCTTTTTTTTAAAATGGCTCTGCATTAGGGTGTCTCAAATGTCTAGCTCTTCAAAAGGTTATATTCGGGTGGTTGCCCAATAATTTTGCTGCGGTTCATCTAATTGTAATATGTTCCAATTCTTTCTTAAGATCGTTCTGATTCCCTTTGCCTCTGTAGAGAAAGTGGTTTTTAGGCATATTACATTTGCTTTTTCATTTGTATTTTGCCCCTTTTACTTCAGCATGTCAATCCTTGATTTTTGTTGCATTTTATTTAGGTCTGTTTTGATAGTGTGTTGCTTGTATCCTCTTCCTTTGAATCTGTGTGGTGTTTCTTCAGTATATTTAATCAATTCTTCAACTTGAGAGTATAGTCTATGAATCCTGAGGAATTCCACGAATAGAATGCTATTGATTAACGTATTTTGATGGAAACTTTCGGCATGTAATAATGCATTAGTTGCAGTTTCTTTTCGATGAAGGGTAGTGTGGATTTTGTTATCTTTGATACATATTTCTGTGTCCATAAAGGTTACTTTTGAATGATTTATATCTTATGTGAATTTTAGATTCGCCCTAGTTGAATTAAGAATTTTGAAATATTGCACAAATTCCTCTTCAGTTCATCCCAGATGATAAATAGATCATCTATTTATCGTAACCACATGAGGGTCTTATTTACATATTAAACTAGAATTAACCATTGATTTGTATTAAAAGAAATCATAAACCACCAGTGAGTGTGACCCAATTCTTTACATCTGTAAATCTGGAGGATATATAAATATATATTTATATATATATTCAGTGAAAAAACCATAGGTTTAACACATGTTATAGTTAGCTGGACATTTTACTCGTAAAAAACCAATGAAATTCCCCCGTTATAGTTAGTTCAGCTAACTATAACTCGCGCGCCCGCAATGCACTGCTGATGACGTCACATATTACATCACTCATGACATGGTCAGTGACATCACTCATGACATCACTGATGACATCTCAAATGACATCACTGATGACATCATCCAGTGAATGTGTGTTTTTCTGAAAATTAAATATGTTTTATATATGTATATCTCAAGGTCGATGGAAGAATAAATGGGTATATAAGTGTCTAAATGGATGATTTTTATTTGAAAAATTGATTGTGTAACTGACTGATTAAGTGTATCATAGTGAATACATGGCTTAGTGAGTATTGTTTAAATATTTAAATATCTGTATCAGTCTCTCTCTTTGTGTATAAGTGGCTGCATGGGTTGGTGAGTAGCTACATGAGTGTCTATATAGGTTATTTGTTGGTTTTTTGAGTATCAGTGTCTGATGTCTGTATGGTTTGGTGGGGGGTATTACGTAGTGCATAGGTGCATGAATGAATGACTCAGTCTTTGTATGTGTTGAAGTCAGCATGTGTGCAGGACTCTATGGGTGCATGAGTGTGTGTATGGGTGTGTTAGTGAGTGATTGACTGTCTCTATAGTGTCTTTATGAGTAACTACATATGTTTTAAACTAGTATATGTGACTATTGGTGTATATAAGTGAGTATATGTGAGAGTGAGAGATTGAAAGAGTTCCTGAAAGAATAAGTATGTGGTTCTATAAGTGATTGTTTAAAAGAGTAAGTATGTGTAAGTTTCCGTAAAAGTAAGTGTGGTGGTGTGTGTATAACTGTATATTTAAGTAAATGGATGTTTGATTCTTTATTAGCATGAGTGACTATGTGTGTGAGTAACTCCATGGATGAGTGGCATTGTGTAACAGGGTGTATAGGTGTATGAGTACATATGATGAGTGAGTACATGTATGAGTGACTGTATAGGACTGTTGGTGAATGAGTGGATGTGTATGTGAATCTTAGAATTACTGAAGAGGTTGTTGTAATTGGTATTGGTATGTCCATTGTTTTGAAAATGTTAGTTTGTATTTTTGAGTGTGTGTATCAAAGGTTATATTAGGGGAAGAGGAGCTCTGCCACTCTATCTCAAGGATGATGTCATCAGTGATGTCATCAGTGATGTCATTTGAGATGTCATCAGTGATGTCATGAGTGATGTCACTGACCATGTCATGAGTGATGTAATATGTGACGTCATCAGCAGTGCATTGCGGGCGCGCGAGTTATAGTTAGCTGAACTAACTATAACGGGGGAATTTCATTGGTTTTTTACGAGTAAAATGTCCAGCTAACTATAACATGTGTTAAACCTATGGTTTTTTCACTGAATTTCTAAGGTTTTTTAAATGCTAATTCCTAACTATAACGTGTGTGAAACCCATGGTTTTTTCAGTGAATTTGCAAGGTTTTTTAAATGCTAATTCCTAACTATAACGTGTGTGAAACCTATGGTTTTTTCAGTGAATTTGCAAGGTTTTTCAAATGCTAATCCCTAACTATATCGTTTTTGAAACCTTTGGTTTTTTCAGAGAATTTGTATGGTTTTTTATATGCTAAGTTATGTATTTTTAATTAAAGATATTTTTTTTTATTTAAATAAAATTACTTTATATTCATTTATATATTATCTGTATTTTTTTATAAATTATTTTTTTTAAAAATTCAATTTGGATATTTTTTTTTATCTAATTTTTTATGTCCACTTTTTTTTTTTTAATAAATTCTTGGGGTGCGCGCTCTGAGCGCGCACCTAGTACTATTTTATGAATTCCGGCGTACGTTATTTACGTACGCAAATATACTTAATGGTGCGCGCTGGGAGCGCGCACCCAGTACGTATGCGTACGTACGTACGCATGCGTCCTACGCCCTCGACGCGGTTTACTTCCGCATACGCTAAAATTATGCGCAATAACGGTCGCGTATACGCGTGTTCAACGTATGCGCGCTAGGTACGCGTATATGACGTATGCACCTTCGCGTTTACGCGTTCGTGCATACGTCATCGCGGGGTGCGCGCACGGAGCTTGCGCAGTGCGCGCACCTCGGGTTTATACATAATAAAACAGTATTTCTTATTGGTTATCATTACTTTCAGTTACTAATTGTATCAATACCACACCCAATCCCCTCATGGCAAGTCATGTGATCAAGAATCTTCACTTTTGATTGGTTTGAAGTACTTTCTGTTCCAGATTCTTCCCAAACCACACCTACTCCCCTCATTATTAGTTCTGATTCCTTTGGAGAAGGAGCTATTCTGTTGTTGAGAGACAATGGCTGAACAGCAACCTACTTCAGACAGTGAGCAGGACACTCTTGAGAGGCAGAGGAACAGGAAGCAGAAAGACAGCTTTATATGGCAGTTTTTCACTTTTCCAGAGAATGAGAAAAAGGTAAATGCACCGAAAGTTACATGTGTACTTTGTAAAAAAGTCTTATCTCGTGGGAATCCTAACAAGAAATATTCTTTTAGCATTCACACTATGTTGAGACATGTTTACAAAATGCATCCAGTATCTTATCGTCGAGCTTCTGGAGAAAACCCTCCACCTGCTCAGCCGACGACATCTGCAGCAGCTCAACCGAGCACATCTTCGGCAGCTCAGGCGAGCACTTCAGCTGCGATGGTGCCTTCACCTGTTTCTTTACCTCTTGTTGGTCCACCTTGTTTGGCGAGGTTGTCTACACGGTGCACTGATTGCGGTTCTCTTATTTCTGTGGGGGAGACCAGTCTTGATCTCCTTCAGAGAAAATTTGATGCGCATACGTGCACTAGGCCATAGATGTTTTTTCTTTTTTTGCGTTTTTCTCTTCCTGTTTCCCTCCATTAACTCAAGGGCTCTTTTAAGAGCCACTTATAAACTTAATCAAACAAATTTTTTTTTTAGAATTTTTTTTTGAAATTTTTTTGAGGTGCGCGCACCCTGCGCGCACCCATGTTTTTTTTAATTTTTTTTTTTTGAGAGACTACAATTAAAAATTGAAAATGTGATTGTACAGAAGTACAAACCTCAAAACCCCACTCGCTTTAATTCCTTTTTTTTTATTTTTTTTTTTTAAGTTTTTTTTCGGGTGCGCGCTGGGTGCGCGCACTCGGCGATATTTTTTTACAAAATATTAACCTTTTTTTTATCCCTACAAGGTCCTACTTTAACCCCCTTACAATGCCTACTGGGTCTATTTCTACCCACTCTGCCCCCTTTTCAAGTTCTCCCCCTTTGTTTATCACCCCCTCTTTATGGGATTGACAAAATGGCGGCCGCCGCTTCCTGATTTTCACCGATTCGAATGTTTACTAAGATCTAACAACCAATCAGAATTGCGCTCGCGCACGGCGAGGTGCGCGCACCCAGCGCGCACTCTGCGCGCTTATAGATATATATATTGATTTAAAGGCTATTTTCTCAGAATCTACTGAACAGATTTACACCAGACCTACAAAAGGCACTTCCTTGACCTGGGGACTACCTCTCTGCCAAATTTCTAGTAATTCTGTTCAGCCGTTCGGGCTGTAGCCCTGTCTAAAGGTCCTATGGAAAAATGCATGGGAAAAACGCGTTTTGGGACCCCCCTTTTAAATCAGCCCCCGCTTGACAAATCCCCCCGAGACTTTCAGGGTAGGAGCGGAGCGTAGCGCCCCACCTATTTTGAGAAATTCGCGAACATTCGTCGACCGGCGCCAAGGTTATTCCAAATAGAATGTTGCGGATTTCCTATGGAAAAGGGGTCCTAACTATAACTACCTACTGGCGACCGCCAGTAGGTAATATATATATATATATATATATATATATGTATATATATATATATATATATATATATATATAGTGAACTTTTATATCTGGAAACTGAGGACCAATGCCCTGTGATGAATTAAATGGAAAAGAAGAGTATCTGCCCCCTGCACGACACGGAAGTTATTCCTTATGAAGCACCAAGGTGGGCATGTAACACCTTGTTTATTGTAGAAATTAATTTTAACCAAAGGCAACTAATGAAAAATGATTTTAATAGGAAAGGACACGATGCTACATTTTTGAATCACAACTGCTGTGCATGCTGGTCACTGTAGTGCAGAAAGAAAAAAATACTGGGACTGTGACTTTACAAACTCAGACACTGTTGTTTATTTAATGCACTGTCAATGAAATGAACACAAGTAATGTGGAGGGAAGGTTTTACAGCCCAAACACTCAATGGAAACTAATTGTGACCTACGCCCCTTTAAAACCTGAGCATTGCATACTTTTGTCCTTCTTCACTGTTTTCAAACTAAGTGCATTTAAATTCAGAGTTACCTGTTCCTCACACATGCATACGATTAAAACTGAGTGCGGTTGAAACGCATCCTGCTTTCACTTCTAGGCTGCCTGTTGGAATAAAATTACCTACCTTTTGACTGGATGGGCTTGATTTTGCGCCGCTAATGCAATGTGACAATCTCTTTGTTGTTTATATATATATATATATATATATATATATATATACACTTAAAAAACCATAGGTTTCACACACGTTATAGTTAGGAATTAGCATTTAAAAAACCTTGCAAATTCACTGGAAAAACCATAGGTTTCACACATGTTATAGTTAGCTGGACATTTCACTCATAAAAAACCAATGAAATTCCCTCGTCATAGTTAGTTCAGCTAACTATAATTTGCGCGCCCGCAATCCACTGCTGATGACGTCACATATTACATCACTCATGACATGGTCAGTGACATCACTCATGACATCACTGATGACATCTCAAATGACATCACTTATGACATCACTGATGACATCATCCATTGAGTATGTGTTTCTTAACAATTTTAATATGTTTAATATATATAGGGAAAGGCCCGTTGAAGAATGAGTGGGTGTACAAGTGTGTAAATGGATTATTTTCTGTGGTGCGTAACTAACTCTATAAGTGAGTCATTAAATGTATCTTACTGCAGACTAGTGACTAAACTGTGTAAATGTCTGTATGTTTCTGTATGTTGGTGTATAAGTGGCTGCATGGTTTTGTGAATACCTATATGAGTTATTGATTGCTTGTCTTAGTATCTGTATGGGTTCCTGAGTGTTTGTGTGGGTAGGGTGTGTGTGACTCTATGCATAGATGTGTGAGTGGGTGATTCTATGGTTGCATGGTTTTAAGAGTGCATCTGTGATGGACTGAATGGTTGAGTGAGTGTATGTATGGGTGTGTTAGGGATTGAATGTATATCTCAGTGGTACATTTGTGACTAACTACATATGTGAAAGGCAGTATATCTGCGTGTAAGAGTATATAAGTGGGTAGATGTGAGAGTGTGTGATTGTGAGAGTGACTGTATGGATGAGTGTGTGCTTGCATCAATGATTCTATAAGAGCGTAAGAATGTGATACTATTTTTATGAGTAAGTGAACTTGAGTGTGTATAACCACATAGGTGAGTAAATGGGAGTGTGATTATTTGCATGACTGAGTAGGTGTGAGAGTACCTCTATGGATGATTGGTAGTGTGTGAGTGTCTATATAGGTGTATAAATGCATATGATAGTTTTGTATGTTGTGACTGTAAGTATGAGTGACTGTACAGGTGAATGAGTGGAGGTGTATGTAGACCTAAGAGTTAATAAGTGTCTATGTAGTTATTGGTATTGCAGTATGTATGGTTCTGAGAATGGAACACTTAAATTTTGAGTTGGTGTATCAAAGGTTATAATAGGGTGTGAGAAGATGTGGTAATTTATCACATGGATGACGTCATCAGTGATGTCATCAGTGATGTCATTTGAGATGTCATCAGTGATGTCATGAGTGATGTCACTGACCATGTCATGAGTGATGTAATATGTGACGTCATCAGCAGTGGATTGCGGGCGCGCGAGTTTTAGTTAGCTGAACTAACTATAACGGGGGAATTTCATTGGTTTTTTACGAGTGAAATGTCCAGCTAACTATAACATGTGTGAAACCTATGGTTTTTTCTGTGAATTTGCAAGGTTTTTTAAATGCTAATTCCTAACTATAACGTGTGTGAAACCTATGGTTTTTTTAAGTGAATTTGCAAGGTTTTTTAAATGCTGATTTATGAATGTATTTTTATATTTTTTAAATATTTATTTTACAATAAGCTACCAATATATATATATAGTTATATATTAACTTTATTCTGTAATATGGAATGGCTCCGTTTTTTATTTTTTTATTTGGATAGAGTTGAACAGCATAGTTAATATCTTCTATGAACTTATAAACACTTAAAAAATTATTATAGTTTTTTTTTAAGGGTTTATGTCCGTGCGCGCACGGTGCATGCACGGTGCACGCATGCGTACGTACTCCATGTGCGCATGCGTACGTGATCCACATGTGCATGCGTACGTGCTCCGTCGTGCGTGCTCCGTACGCGCATGCGCACGTGCTCCGTACGCGCATGCGTGCGTGCTCCGTGCACGTACGCACATGCGCGCGCGCTCCATACGCGCATGCGTGCGTGCTCCGTGCGCGTACGCGCATGCACGCGTGCTCCGTACGCACATGCGTGCGTGCCCTGTGCACGCACGGTGCGCGCACGGCAAGTCATGTGATTTAGAAACAACACTTTTCATTGGTTTCATTAGTTTCAGTTCTAGAAACTTCCAACACCACACCCACTCCCCTCATTATTACTTCTGATTCCCTGGGAGAAGGAGCTGAGCAGCTTTTCCAGTACTCCAGTACTTGAGAATGGCAGAGCAGCAGTCATCTTCTGGGAGTGAGCAGGAGACCCTTGTGAGACAGAGACAGAGGAAACAGAAAGACTCTTTTATATGGCAATTTTTTACATTTCCACAGGGGCAGAAGTAGGTGAATGCTCCAAAAGTCACCTGCACTCTTTGTGCGTGCCGTGCGCGCACGGTGCACGCATGCGTACGTACTCCATGTGCGCATGCGTACGTGCTCCACATGCGCATGCGTACGTGCTCCACGTGCGCATGCGTTCGTCGTGCGTGCTCCGTACGCGCATGCGCACGTGCTCCGTACGCGCATGCGTGCGTGCTCCGTGCACGTACGCACATGCGCGCGTGCTCCATATGCGCATGCGTGTGTGCTCCGTGCGCGTACGTGCATGCATGCGTGCTCCATACGCGCATGCGTGCGTGCACTGTGCGCGCACGGTGCGCGCACGGCAAGTCATGTGATTTAGAAACAACACTTTTCATTGGTTTATAGTAGTTTCAGTTCCAGAAACTTCCAACACCACACCCACTCCCCTCATTATTACTTCTGATTCCCTGGGAGAAGGAGCTGAGCAGCTTTTCCAGTACTCCAGTACTTGAGAATGGCAGAGCAGCAGTCATCTTCTGGGAGTGAGCAGGAGACCCTTGTGAGACAGAGACAGAGGAAACAGAAAACTCTTTTATATGGCAATTTTTTACATTTCCACAGGGGCAGAAGTAGGTGAATGCTCCAAAAGTCACCTGCACTCTTTGTGATCGTGTCTTATCAAGAGGAGATCCTAAAAAGAAATACTCTCTTAGTATCTTCACTATGATCAGGCACGTTAGAGATGTACATCCTGTGGCTAATGCTCGAGCTGCTAGAGAAAACCCTCCAGCAGCTCAGCCGAGCACATCCGCAGCAGCTCAGCCGAGCACATCATCGGCAGCTCAGCCAAGCACTTCATCTGCGGCGGTAGCTTCACCTTCTTCGGTTCCTCTGTTTAAGAGGGTGCATATACGGTGCAATGCGTGCAATGCTCTTCTCTCTTATACGGACACCAGCATTCCGCTAAAAGAGAGCAAGATACAGCAGCACACGTGCGGCACCCTATAATTTTTGCCATGTCTTTTTTTTCCTCTGTCCCTCTATTAACACAACGGCTCTTTTTAGAGCCACCTAACATCTAAACACTTAAATTTGATTTTTAATTCTATTTTTTTTATGATTCCGCCGTGCGCGTACCATGCGCGCACCTCGCGACGGTGCGCGTATGGTGCGCGCACCGTACGCGCACCCCGCGATTTAAAAAAAAAAAAAAATGTTTTTTTCAGCCTTCATGGTCCTTCAGGGACCCCCTGACAAAAAGCTAGGGGGTCAGGAACTCTGTACCCTGCCCCCTTTTCACGTTCTCCACCTTTCTTTTTCACTGTCACACACAAAATGGCGGTCGACACTTCCCGATTTCGACCGATTCGAATGTTGACTGACATGAATCCACCAATCAGAATTACGCTCGCGCACGGCACCGTGCACGTACCGTGCGCGCACGGTGCGCTGCTATAGATATTTATGTGCTTTTAACTGCAATTTTCTCAGGAACAACTGAACAGATTGACACCATATATGCAAAAGGCACATGCCTGACCTGAGGACTACCTCTTTGCCAAATTTCAAGTAATTCTGTTCAGCCGTTCGGGCTGTACCTTTGACTAAAGGTCCTATGGGGAAATGCATGGGGAAAACATGTTTTGGGACCCCCTTTTTTCTCTGCCCCCGCTTGACGAATCACCCCGAGACTTTCAGGGTAGGCGCTGAGCGGAGCGCCCCATTAGTTTTGAAAATTTGGCGAGGATTCGTCAACCGGCGCCAAAGTTATTTAAAATAGAATTTTCAGATTTCCTATGGAAACACGGTCCTAACTATAACTATCTACTGGCGACCGCCAGTAGATAATATAAATTTAAATAACCTAGTCATGGCTACCACTGGGTAGTTATAGTTAGGTCAGTGTAACCATAGGAAATGCCTTTTATGTTTGGTTCATAACCTTGGTGACTGTTGGACTTGGCCCTTCTGGCAGGTTCACCCCTGGACTTTTTGGATTTTTATTGGTGACTTGGTATGGTGATTGTTTGGTCTCTGCGCACTTTCCCTGTGTCCCAGGGTAAAGTGCGTGCGTGCTCTGAGTGCATGTGGTGAGATAGGCCTGCCCTCCCATAGGAATGCATGGGGGATGTATGTGTCCCTAGTAGTTCCTGATGCGTGGGGTGTGCAGGCCCGAGTTTGGTATGTGCGGACTCGTGGGAGTGAATGCTGCGCGATGATGTGTGCGGCGTGCATGTACCTAGTGTGGAAGTGCCACTTCTAGAAGTGGGCACTTCTGTGTGCAGTGTGTCTGTCGCGTGATTGGCTGGTCGTGTCATGTGACGGGCTAGGGATTCCCCAGTGTCAGGATGAGTCACCCAGTGGTGAATGGGGAGATCAGCAGCTAGATGGGTGGGAGGAGTCCACCTGGGTCCTGAATAGGACAGGGTTTTCCAAACACAATGCTGGCCCCGCCCCCTGTGGTGCGACTGACGACCCTAGCCCTTCCAGTGAATAGGATGAGGGGCTGAGCACATCAAGGGTGCTCCCCAACCAGCTGCGACTGGTTTTCCCCCTCACCCTGAACCCAGAACAAAGGGTTTGCCTGTATAAAAATGGGGCTGTGTCCCCACAGAAACTGTTCTCTGCCAGGATCTTACCTGAGGGGGGCTGCTGCTGCTGCTGGACCAGAGGACCGCCACTTGGACTACCTCCCTGCCTGGAGGCCCAGTGAGCTGGCTCTGGGTCCAGCCTTGCCCCCCTGCTCTTGAAGGACCATTTGTTGCTGGACTTTATTATCATTCTTAAAGCGCTGGGAGCGCTTTTTGCAGCCCTAAGCGCCTGGGAGCGCTTTTATTCGACTGGTAGCGCTGGGAGCGCTTTCATTGGCTTCATAGCGCTAGGAGCGCTTTATTTTTGGAAGCCGGTGCCCACCCGGCGTTTGCCCTGGCTTTGCCGATTCCGACGTCCACTGGCAGGTGCCCACCCTGCCAGGGACATTGCCGAGCGTGTTAGCGGGTGCCCACCCCGCTTTATTGAAAATTAATATCCCTAGCGGGTGCCCACCCCGCCAGGGACTTTGCCGCGTTTGGATTCTCGCCCCCCTAGCGGGTGCCCACCCCACATTACCGCGATCCAAAAGTCACCGCTGCAGCCCGGCTCCGGACGACAGGAAGTCAGGCAGAGTTCGTGGTGACGTGGGCGGGGCCTCGGCCGGAGGCCGGAAGTCTACGGGAGCCCACCCCGTGCTCCGGCGAGCGAGAGGAGACCGCGAGAGCTGAGCCGACGGAGCCGTGCAGGCTCCGTGTCCGTCCCGTGCCGGCCGCTGCCCAGAAGCGGCCGCGGGAGCATCCTGGAAGCCAGGTGAGGCGTCCGTGGATGTAAGAGTCCCCGTGGGGCTGAGGGGGGGGCCTGTGTGAGCGAGAGCCTGCGAGGCTCCAATGCTGTAGGGGGCAGTTCAGTAGTTTCTTGAGCCCCGAGAGGGCTCCACCGGCAGGTACCGGGGCAGTGCAGGTGTCGGGCGGCCCCGGAAGGCAGCGGGCCGCCCCAACGTGTACTCGAGCCCACGAGGCTCCAACGAAGCAGTGATTGCTCAGAGCGCCCAGAGCGCTCCAACGTTACCGGGGCATTTCTTCAGCGTTTGAGTGGCCCCAGATGGCAGCGGGCCACTCCCACCTTGCCCCACATTAGTTTACAGAGCCACAGAGGCTCTAGGGGGCTTTTGTTGTTGTTTTGAGCCCCGAGGCTCCACGGGAGCGACAAGAGTTGTTTCCCAGGCACAGTGGTGCCCACGTTTGCTTTCTCCAGCTGCCCAGCACTTAGTGGGCAGCTGCATCGTTTAGGTTGGGGCCCTCGGAGCTTTGGACTGCGCCTCCTGCGCAGCCTTGCCCCTGACTTTTCTGGACGCAGGGCGTCCTTGCCCCTTCACGGCCAGTTGGCCCAGGGACTGCCACAGGTAGTGGCTTATGTGAGTTCTTGCGCAATTGTGTTTTTCTGCACCTCTGAATGTGTTTATGCGTCATGTGCTTTGCTTTACACCTCTGAATGTTATGCATCATGTGTTTATGTGCTTAGACCCCTACAGGTAGAGTGATACTTAGGTGGTTGTTTTCTCCTTAGTACAGGTGGTACTAGTAAGGTCCTAGTTCCCTGCGTGGTATTCCTAAAGGTGGTTAGGGTTGCGTAGGTGGTACTTACCTGATACCAGTAGTGACTGGTTGTGTGCTAGGTGTAATTTTGTGCAACAGTAATTTCATTTCCTATGTTCTAAGAGTGCTAATTCCGGACAGTGGTCCAGGTGGCCCTGTCCCCTGTATATATAATCCCTTGTAAATTCTGCCCGTGCCTGTTGGCACATTGTAGAGTGTGTGTTTTTATCTAATGTGTTGGGTATAATACAAAGGCTATTTTTATAGAATACCTTGTGTGGAGTTTCCTTTGTGGTGGGCCTTGGGTGTTGTTGCTGGGTGCGCGCGCAAACGCTTTACACATCGCCTCAGAGATAAGCCTGACTGCTCGTGCCAAGCTACCAAGGGGGTGAGCAGGGGTTATCTTTGGCGTGTAACTTCCTTGCCCTGACTAGAGTGGTGGTTTCTGCCTGACTTTGGCGCAAGCCTTAGCCAACCAGAAATCCCATTTCTAACATTGGTGATCAGCGGTGGGATTTGGACTTGCGTTTGCGCTGTACCGCAGCAGCAACTGGCCGCACTACAAAACTCTGCATTTAGATAAATCACATGGTATAGGGATTATTGTTTTAAAATTGTTTTTACTCGTCATTTCTTTGGAAATGTGTTTGTGTGCACTGTGAGTTAGGTGTCCCTAGCTCGGGAGGGTAGATCACCCCCCTTAGTGCATTGTGTTTCTGGATTCACCAGAGGGTGGGATCCAGTGGTGGCAGCGTAATAGTGTCCTGTACATTTGTCCCCCGCCCTGCGCCCAGAGTTGGTACCTGTGTCACGTGGTGGTCAGGTTGAGGAATCAGGGGTGGTAGAAACTGCCTTACCAGTCCGAGGGGAGGGTTGTGTGTGTGGATGAGTGGCACTAGGCAAGTGAGTGTGAGTTCTCTGGGTTAGAAAGCTTGCTGAATCCTTTTGTGAATTGTGTGCTCCTGTGTGAAACTCAGACCCCTAGGTTCCCTGTATAATTGTTACCATAACGTCCGCCAGAATGGAGCCTGCTTGTGATCCCTATGAGCTAGCTTGGCGCCAGAGGCAGGAGTTAGAAAGGTACTGTACAGAGGAAGAGTCAGAAGAGGAGGTAGAGGATGACAATACCTGGACGCCAGTAGAGAGTGAGGACCCCATAGGTAGGGCGTCCCGTGCTGGGTCCAGCGTAGAAGGCAGCGCCTCATCCCTTTCCCTGTCCCCAGAGGAGTGGGAAGATAGGAGGAAAGAAAGGGAGCACCAGCTGGCGTTAGAGAAGCTCAGGTTAGAGCATGCTCAGGCTATGGCGCAGCTGGAGGCCAGGAAGCAACAGCGAGAGACTGAGTGGGTCTGGGCGCGGGAGAGGGTAGAGGAGGCTGAGAGGGCCTCCACCAGAGGCAAAGTAGCTCTGGAGGGTAGACTATCCCCTGCGCGCAGTTTTAATTTTCTGGGCTCCCCAGGGAGGGTTGAGTCCAGTGGTAGTAGCGATGTAGATTCCAGTGTAGGAAATCCCAGTCCCAGTTCCCCCAGTCTGGTACCTGTTCCCCAGGAGGAGGAGTTAAGGTTGAAATTCAGGGGCAGTAGGAAACTGTCTCACCAGACTTGGGAGGAGTTTGTGGATGGATGTGAGGAGGCAATGTTTGATTGGATTTCCACAGCAAGTGATTTTGATATACTGTGTAATCTGGTTCTCAAAGAACACCTGCTCAGTTGTTGTGTGCCAGGGTTGCGCCAACACCTGTTGGGGTGTGGATTGGCTGAGCCATTTGACCTTGCGGATGAGGCAGAGCGCTGGGAAAGGGCTAGAGGTTCTCTAGAGTCATTAGGGAGTGACTCCAAAAGTAGTGGGTCAGGTATCTTCCAGCCCAGCGTGGTGGAAGAGGCTCAGTGTAGCCCAGCTAGGTCCCAGGATAGCGAGGAGGGTGTAGGGGCTCACCGCCTGGCTCAGTGGAGCAGGAGTGAGAGGGTGACCGAGGGTCCCCTGACGTACGAAACCCTGCCTCAGGACTTGGATGGTTCCATGAGGGAACACCAAGTTGGGGACCTAGGCTGTCCTGTTAGCCCATTTGAGGGAGATCTCCTGGTGAGTAGAGGACCTGGAGCACCTGTAACCAGGGCTCCTGTGGTTCTAGAGTCTGGCAGTACGGCTCCGGTAGGGAGGGTACAGGAGTCCAGTGTGAGGAGTGATTGGGGGATGAGTTTCCCAGTGGAAGAGCCTGTGGGTCAGGGACTACCCAGTTGGGCTAGGATCCCGTGTAGGGACCAGGGTGGCACCACTTCTGTTCTGGGGGATCTCCGCGCACTGTCAGGTGGACAGGGGACGGGAGATCAGTGCCAGACAGACAGTCGCTTGACGTATGTGTCCTTTGATAGCCTCAGGGGGATGGAGTGGAAATCCCCAGAAGTCCTGGAGTGCCAGGCAATTATTCCACCAAAGGTTCTAGGCCGGAGGTTGGGAGGCCAGGTTCAGGATCAGCCTGACCTGACGGGTGGGACGTCTGTAATCAGCGTCCCGACCAGTTCTTCTTCCAGAGGTACCGCCCCAGTTGGTAGGGAGCAGGGTTCTGGAAGGGGGTGCAGAGGGTGGGAGAGCCCACCTCTGCCCCCGGTACAACCTGAGGGGTTAAACCCTGGGTTGGGATGGCGTTCTAGGTGTACCCCTCGCCAGAGGAGGAGGAACCCTAGGAGAAGAGGTAGGGGGAGGAGAGCCTTCCCTGAGACTCCTGGTCCGCCTTAGGGTGTAGACCCTAGGCTGGAGAACCAGTGGCAGTCTAGTCCTGTCTTTCAGAGAGGAAGAGTGGAGAATGGCCGCTATGTGCCAGGGGTTACTACCCCCCACTCTGTGATTAGGCAAAGACCGGTGGCACCTGGGTGGCCTAGGGCCTGGTCTTGGCCGCGGACAGCTTGGGAGTACCAGTGGGGTAGCCCAGTTGGTCCAGACAGTGGTGTTAAAAAGAATTCCATGGGTTCACCGTGGCGTAGAACCGGAGGGTGTCCATGCAGTTGCGGGCCCGCGTCCGTGTTCTATCGCCCCAAGCAGGGAAGTCCATCACGGTGGTGATTGGTCTGCCCTGCGTTTTGGCTGGAAGGGGGTTGTGTTGGACTTGGCCCTTCTGGCAGGTTCACCCCTGGACTTTTTGGATTTTTATTGGTGACTTGGTATGGTGATTGTTTGGTCTCTGCGCACTTTCCCTGTGTCCCAGGGTAAAGTGCGTGCGTGCTCTGAGTGCATGTGGTGAGATAGGCCTGCCCTCCCATAGGAATGCATGGGGGATGTATGTGTCCCTAGTAGTTCCTGATGCGTGGGGTGTGCAGGCCCGAGTTTGGTATGTGCGGACTCGTGGGAGTGAATGCTGCGCGATGATGTGTGCGGCGTGCATGTACCTAGTGTGGAAGTGCCACTTCTAGAAGTGGGCACTTCTGTGTGCAGTGTGTCTGTCGCGTGATTGGCTGGTCGTGTCATGTGACGGGCTAGGGATTCCCCAGTGTCAGGATGAGTCACCCAGTGGTGAATGGGGAGATCAGCAGCTAGATGGGTGGGAGGAGTCCACCTGGGTCCTGAATAGGACAGGGTTTTCCAAACACAATGCTGGCCCCGCCCCCTGTGGTGCGACTGACGACCCTAGCCCTTCCAGTGAATAGGATGAGGGGCTGAGCACATCAAGGGTGCTCCCCAACCAGCTGCGACTGGTTTTCCCCCTCACCCTGAACCCAGAACAAAGGGTTTGCCTGTATAAAAATGGGGCTGTGTCCCCACAGAAACTGTTCTCTGCCAGGATCTTACCTGAGGGGGGCTGCTGCTGCTGCTGGACCAGAGGACCGCCACTTGGACTACCTCCCTGCCTGGAGGCCCAGTGAGCTGGCTCTGGGTCCAGCCTTGCCCCCCTGCTCTTGAAGGACCATTTGTTGCTGGACTTTATTATCATTCTTAAAGCGCTGGGAGCGCTTTTTGCAGCCCTAAGCGCCTGGGAGCGCTTTTATTCGACTGGTAGCGCTGGGAGCGCTTTCATTGGCTTCATAGCGCTAGGAGCGCTTTATTTTTGGAAGCCGGTGCCCACCCGGCGTTTGCCCTGGCTTTGCCGATTCCGACGTCCACTGGCAGGTGCCCACCCTGCCAGGGACATTGCCGAGCGTGTTAGCGGGTGCCCACCCCGCTTTATTGAAAATTAATATCCCTAGCGGGTGCCCACCCCGCCAGGGACTTTGCCGCGTTTGGATTCTCGCCCCCCTAGCGGGTGCCCACCCCACATTACCGCGATCCAAAAGTCACCGCTGCAGCCCGGCTCCGGATGACAGGAAGTCAGGCAGAGTTCGTGGTGACGTGGGCGGGGCCTCGGCCGGAGGCCGGAAGTCTACGGGAGCCCACCCCGTGCTCCGGCGAGCGAGAGGAGACCGCGAGAGCTGAGCCGACGGAGCCGTGCAGGCTCCGTGTCCGTCCCGTGCCGGCCGCTGCCCAGAAGCGGCCGCGGGAGCATCCTGGAAGCCAGGTGAGGCGTCCGTGGATGTAAGAGTCCCCGTGGGGCTGAGGGGGGGGCCTGTGTGAGCGAGAGCCTGCGAGGCTCCAATGCTGTAGGGGGCAGTTCAGTAGTTTCTTGAGCCCCGAGAGGGCTCCACCGGCAGGTACCGGGGCAGTGCAGGTGTCGGGCGGCCCCGGAAGGCAGCGGGCCGCCCCAACGTGTACTCGAGCCCACGAGGCTCCAACGAAGCAGTGATTGCTCAGAGCGCCCAGAGCGCTCCAACGTTACCGGGGCATTTCTTCAGCGTTTGAGTGGCCCCAGATGGCAGCGGGCCACTCCCACCTTGCCCCACATTAGTTTACAGAGCCACAGAGGCTCTAGGGGGCTTTTGTTGTTGTTTTGAGCCCCGAGGCTCCACGGGAGCGACAAGAGTTGTTTCCCAGGCACAGTGGTGCCCACGTTTGCTTTCTCCAGCTGCCCAGCACTTAGTGGGCAGCTGCATCGTTTAGGTTGGGGCCCTCGGAGCTTTGGACTGCGCCTCCTGCGCAGCCTTGCCCCTGACTTTTCTGGACGCAGGGCGTCCTTGCCCCTTCACGGCCAGTTGGCCCAGGGACTGCCACAGGTAGTGGCTTATGTGAGTTCTTGCGCAATTGTGTTTTTCTGCACCTCTGAATGTGTTTATGCGTCATGTGCTTTGCTTTACACCTCTGAATGTTATGCATCATGTGTTTATGTGCTTAGACCCCTACAGGTAGAGTGATACTTAGGTGGTTGTTTTCTCCTTAGTACAGGTGGTACTAGTAAGGTCCTAGTTCCCTGCGTGGTATTCCTAAAGGTGGTTAGGGTTGCGTAGGTGGTACTTACCTGATACCAGTAGTGACTGGTTGTGTGCTAGGTGTAATTTTGTGCAACAGTAATTTCATTTCCTATGTTCTAAGAGTGCTAATTCCGGACAGTGGTCCAGGTGGCCCTGTCCCCTGTATATATAATCCCTTGTAAATTCTGCCCGTGCCTGTTGGCACATTGTAGAGTGTGTGTTTTTATCTAATGTGTTGGGTATAATACAAAGGCTATTTTTATAGAATACCTTGTGTGGAGTTTCCTTTGTGGTGGGCCTTGGGTGTTGTTGCTGGGTGCGCGCGCAAACGCTTTACACATCGCCTCAGAGATAAGCCTGACTGCTCGTGCCAAGCTACCAAGGGGGTGAGCAGGGGTTATCTTTGGCGTGTAACTTCCTTGCCCTGACTAGAGTGGTGGTTTCTGCCTGACTTTGGCGCAAGCCTTAGCCAACCAGAAATCCCATTTCTAACAGTGACATTTACTGAATCTTCACAAAAATGTTAAAAAAGTTTCTCATTTTCGTCTACTTTGCAAATGAAATGTTTTGGAGGGATCTGTGAAGCGGGGGCCGAGAAAAAGAGGGGGTCTCAAAATGCATAATCCCCATTCATTTTCCATAGACTTTTTTAGGCAGCGTTACCACTTACACTGCTGAAATAAATTACTCCTAGTTTGGCAGGAAGCTAGATTTTGGTCCAGAAAGCATGATTTTTGTGATTTGGTGTAAATCCATTCAGTAGTTTTTGAGAAACTAAAGATCAAAAATATTTGTATATCTGGATGGTTGGGTTTGAAGGACTCTTGGGGGAGTCCCTCAAAAGTAATTTTAAAAAGTAGAGTATTCTGATTGGCCCAGGGGGCTTTTTTTCTCTTGGGCCAATTTGTTCCCCTGGGAGAGACACTCAAGCGGAACAACCTCTCTGATAGGCTGCTTGCAACATGAAGATTTATTGGGCAGGCAGCCAATACAAGTCCTCTGTCTTGTGCTGAAATGTGAATAACTTTGTAAGAGTGTACGATAGTGATACCCTGCCCCTCTAGCACTTGGGGTCAAAATATTTAAGAAAAAACAAAATGCTGTGATCTTGTGGAGTCCTGACGGAATCAGGTGGGATTGCAGCATTTTCAGGGGCAACCGGTAAAATGAAAGGGGAGAGGGGCACATGCCCTACCCTCCTAGGGTTTCATAGCGGCCCTGGGGACTTATCCCTGAAGCCAAAGTTCATATATAAGAGAGAGGGGATGTGTGCCCCCCAGGCTGATTATGGCCTGGTAACCCCATCTCCACGGCCAGTTCTATAAAAAAAAAAGAGGAGGGGTACACAGCCTCTTTCCAGTATAGGCCCCATGGACAAAATCCCCCAGAGTCTAAATGTATTATATGTATTAAATGCTTTATAAATGGGGGAGGCTGGTACCTCCCCTCCCTGAGCCAGCAATGGGCCCCCAGAACATCTTCCCCTGAGGTTAACACTTTAATATGGGGAATAGGAGCACGCAGCTCCCCTCCTAAGCCTCGAAAGACCCTGGGAACCTCATTCCCAGGGCCAGCTGTTTCACTGCCTCCGAAGAAGGCCACTCCTAGGACCAGGATTCTCCTTGCCCAGAGGAGGGGAGGCAGGGAAAACAAGTGTGCGCCCACCTCGCAGGAACTTTGAAAATTCTTCTGCCGGGGGGGAGCACACTTTTGTTTCCCTGCCCACTCTCTTGTAGGCAGAAAAACTCAGATTGCTCTCGCAACCAAATATGTAACTGCTGCTCCCACCAGGTGGGAGCAATGCTGGCTTCTACAATACCCAGGATGGTTGCATGGGGGAGCCTGTGGGCCATGGGGGCTCCCTCCGTGGCCCCCGGGCACCCTCTCTTCGTCGCATATAAGGCCCTGGGTTATGGGTTCCCTGGGGCTCATAGTGGCTTGGGGAGTAGGGATGTGCGCCCCTCACATTAAAACATGTGTTTTGGCCCCAGAGGATGGGGTTCCTTGTGGCTGGTAAGGGGGGCTGTGTGCCTCCTCCCCAATATAAATATCTTTTGGCCCCAGGGAATGGGGTCCCCGAGGCCATTAGAGGCTTGGTGACGGGGGTCGTACACCCCACTCCCCTTAAATTAAAAAAAGATTCTGGGGATGGGGTCCTGGGGCCCTTTGTGGCCAGGAAAGGAGGGCTGTGTTTCCTGCTCCAGTTAATTAAAAACAAAGGCACCAGGGGATGGGTTCCTGTGACCTAAAGTGCCTGGGGAGGGGCTGTGTGCCTCTCTCCCTTCAATAAAAAAGGCCCCAGAGTATGGAGTCCCCAGGGCCTACACGACCCTCACATTTTTCGACACATCTGCCCCGGGGGAGGGGGTTCCCTGAGTGAATACATTCTATTTAAAGTGACATTACCTGCAAGCCCATCAACACTCTTCATTAAAAACAACTAGAGCGTTCACGCTCTCTATATAAGTTTGACAAAATCATGCCACCATTTTCACTTCATCTTTAAAATAAATTTGAATGAGATAGTCAAAATTGTTGTAAAGGACATTTCTCTTTGTTATGCCTTTTCACATTTCTATACATGTATTATTTTTGGCATGATTTTGATATATGGCAGGCAGTCTCAGATGACAAGGTACCATTCTGTAATGGTTCATTAAAACACTACTATGGACTAGTTAGCATTTCACAAATACATCTTGGAACTAATTATGTGATTGATACAAGACATTACATATATGAATCACTTGTGTCTTTTTCTATCGGAAAATAACTAATCTGTTATTCAATGCCAACGTAACATTTTAGACAAAAAAAAACACTGAAAATCACCAGTGCCGTAAGGTAACTATTACTTGTGCCATCGCCATGCACAGCTAATTACCGCACATTTTACATCACTCATGCATGTTCTGTAACATCATTGTTAACATCACTGACACATTTGAACTCAAATAATTGATGAGAAGACTGTGCATTGCGAGGGCCAATCTGTTTAAAGCTCCCTCTGGGTGGGAACAGATATGTCTTCCCTGCCTGCAGGAGTGCAGGCAGGGAAGTCTTGTTTGCTCCCGCCTGGCAGAACATTTACAAATGCTCCTGTGAAACAGAAGCAAACAAATGTTGAGGGTAACTTCTCTTTCCAGGAGGTGGGCTCCTAGGGACGCAGTTTGCACCAAAATAAAAAAGTACGTTTTGGCCCCAGGCAGGTCCCTCTGGGTCCTCACCACCAAACCTGGGGTGTCAGGGTATCCCTACCCTGCCCCCTTGTGTCTTTTTTCAATTTTTTTAGGACTTGTGACTGCCGCCACATCATTGTTTATATGTGGTGGCAGCCAATCAGATTTTTCCAAGAGATCTATTTTGTCCATGGATCCTCTGCAGCGTGAAATGTACAATGTTTTTGAGCATTAATTGCTCAAAAACAACTGAACGTATTTACACCAAATCACAAAACACACTCTTTCTGGACCAAGAGCTAGGTTTCTACCAAATTTGGTGTAAATTTGGTGTAAATACATTCAACGGTGTGGGCTGTAGATGCGTCTAAAGTTCCTATGGAAAAAATAAATGGAGAAAACGTGTTTTGGGACCCCCGTTTTTTCTCAGCCCCCACTTGACAGATCCCCCAGAAATTTTAGAGTTAGGAAAGTTAGGAAAGTTTTGTAATGATTCATCAAACAGTGTGAAAGATATAAGCAGAACAAAAACTGCATTTCCTATGGAAACACAATCCTAACTATAACTACCCAGTGGGGATCACCACTGGGTAATATACATATATGCATTGCTGTGCCATTTCAAGGTTTGTATTAATTTTGACAACAACTCTTAATTTATATATATATATATATATATATATATATATATATATATATATATATATATATATATATATATATATTCACTGAAAAAACCATAGGTTTCACACATGTTATAGTTAGTGGAAATTTTACTGATAAAAAACCAATGAAATTCCCCCGTTATAGTTAGTGCAGGCAACTATAACTCACGCGACCGCAATCCTCTGCTGATGCTAATACTGTATTTAGACACTTATTTGCCCATGTCTTCTTCCATACATTTTTAGCTATACATATATTACAAATATTTTTTTTTCATAAAGACACATATGTCATCAGCAGAAGATTGCGGTCGCGTGAGTTATAGTTGCCTGCACTAACTATAACGGGGGAATTTCATTGGTTTTTTATCAGTAAAATTTCCACTAACTATAACATGTGTGAAACCTATGGTTTTTTCAGTGAATTTGCAAGGTTTTTTAAATGCTAATTCCTAACTATAACGTGTGTGAAACCTATGGTTTTTTCAGTGAATTTGTACGGTTTTTTAAATGCTAAGTTACTTTACGCCATTCGTGGCGTGCACGCCCACTTAACGCAGTTCGTTCCGTGCGCGCACGGTGCGCTTCGCGCACCGTGCGCGCACAGTGAGCACGCGGTGCGCGAAGCGCACCGCGCGCCCACTTTACGCAGTTAGTGCCGTGCACGCACGGTGGGCACGCGGTGCGATGACAAAGCAAGAAAGCACGTCAACAAATCTGTTTCTGCTTTCCTCCGTGACTATGGTATGGGTGCCATTTACCACAACAACTTGCGTTATGACATGCAAGACATTTATAGAGGAGATGGTGTGCACTTCAATGATGAAGGGAACAGAGTCTTCCTCTTGAACCTTAGACTCTGCATCGGTACTTACTTGTAGGTACCACTAAAAAATCATTTCATAAACACAACGGCTCTTTTTAGAGCCCCCTAATATCTAAACACTTAAATCTGATTTTCATTTTTTTTTTCTACCGTACGCTTACCGTAAGCTTACCGTACGCGTACCCCGTGATTTTTTTTAAAATCAATAAATGTTTTTTTTGTACTTTTCTGTCCTTCTTTGACCCCCTTACAAATGTTAGGGGGTCTGTAACTCTCCTCATTGCCCCCTTTCCTTGTTTTCACTCTTTTTTTTCAGAGTGAAATACACAAAATGGCGGCCGCCGCTTCCTGGTTTCGGCCGATTCGAATGTTTACTAAGATCTAAGAGCCAATCAGAATCGCGCTCGCGCACGCCACCGTACGCTTACCGTAAGCGTACGGTAAGCGTACCGTAAGCGGGCTCAGATATATATATTGATTTAAAGGCTATTTTCTCAGAATCTACTGAACAGATTTACACCAAACCTACAAAAGGCACTTCCTTGACCTAGGGACTACCTCTGTGCCAAATTTTGAGTAATTCTGTTCAGCCGTTCGGGCTGTAGCTCGTTCTAAAGGTCCTATGGAAAAATGCATGGGAAAAACGCGTTTTGGGACCCCCCTTTTATCTCAGCCCCCGCTTGACAGATGCCCCCGAGACTTTCAGGGTAGGAGCGGAGCGTAGCGCCCCACCTATTTTGAGAAATTCGCGAGGATTCGTCGACCGGCGCCAAAGTTATTCAAAATAGAATGTTGAGGTTTTCCTATGGAAACGTGGTCCTAACTATAACTACCTACTGGCGACCGCCAGTAGGTAATATATATATATATATATATATATATATATACATGTATGTATATATGTATATATATACCCGGGGTGTCACACAGCCTCCTCCCCTTCAAATAAGATATGGCCTTGGGGAATGGGCGTGATGAGGTTTGGGGAGGGAGATATGTGACCCCTTTCTCTTTAAAGAGAAATGGAACTGAGGGATAGGGTCTCCATGGCCTCATAAAGTTCAAGGAGGGGACCACAAGGTCCCCCTCCCTTTTAAAGTGCATAGGGCCTTTGGGGATGGGGTCTCCAGGGTCTAATGATGCTCAGGGAGGGGAAGCCATGAAGCTTCCCTCCCCTTTATAAAGAAAAAAGGACCTGGGGAATGGGGTCCCCGGGGCCTAATAAGGCGTGGGGAGGGGCCACGTGGTCCCCTCCCTTTTAAAACACATAGAACCCTGGGGAATGGAGTCCCCGGGGCCTAATAAGGCTCAGGGAGAAATGCCATGTTACTCTGCCCTTGTCCCAGTATCTCCCTAGAGCTGAAAGATAACAGTATTTAGTGATATTTGTTCTAAGTGCCTGTAGAGGACCACTCACCCTCTCTGTGTTACTACTTGGTGGGAGCAGAAGCCAGGGCCCAACTCATCCAAGTGTTGGGTCAGCTGCATTACGGACACTGATCCTAACCCAACCCGACAAAAAACTGGAGGACATGTTAATCCTCGTTCGTTCACACAAACGTTTTAATAGTCGAGCAGAGGAGATGGAGCTGGCCTGTCACATGGATTGGGCTGCCAAGCAGTGGCAAAGCCCCCTGCAGTCAAAACAGAGATGGTATTTGCAGTCTGCCAGTGCCATCAACGCAACCCCACAACAAAGACTTCCCCTACCAAGCAAGTGTGGGAACTGTGGCCTGCAGCAGCATGTGGGAGACCACTGCCCTGCATTAGTGCACAAGGAACAACTGTTTTGCACTAGTGTGCAGGGCCGGCAACAAGGGGCATAAGGCCACCAACCACCCACATGTAACCTAGGTGCTTCAACACCTAATTCTAGAAGATGACTCACAGTCACCAGACAATCCCGATCAGCCGGTCACCAAACGGGAGGAGGACAGTGATGAGGAAGAGGTGTGCCTACTTTCTTATGCAGGGGCAAGAGTAAGGGCTTACGACCACCCCTTGCTTTTGATTTGCTAGCTCTATTTGTTTTAGGCTGTGCAGGTTGAGTTTGTCCCTTTCCTTGCCCAAACCTTGTTTACTGTATCCTTCCTATATCTCACTTTCTGTAAATTGGCCTTTAAATTAGGCCTGGGTCAAAATTCCGTTCCGGTCCGCTCGCGGAAATTGCGATAATTTGGCATTTTCGCGTTCAGTGGAAAGCGCGAAAATGTCAAAATTTCAGCAATCCGCATCTTAGCGGTCATTTGTTTCTTGCTCGCTCTGTAAAAAAATACATTCTTGCATGCACGCGATTGCCTTACCTGAATCCCCGCGTTCGCCGACAAGTTTTTCCCGACCCGGTCGCATTCTCCACGAGATGTTGGATTGTTGGTAGCCATTTTGCGCTGTCTCGCGACAGTTCGCGCCCGCATTAACGTCATTTGTCTCGCGATCACGTCATTTGTCGCGCGATCACGTCTTTCCTCTCACGATCATGCACCGCGAGAGTATGAGAAGATTGAGATCTCGAACACGTCATTCTTCACCACGAGCGAGAGCGTGAGGACACGGGCACGTCTAATCGAATGCGAAAAGGAGAAAGAGACCCCGAACACGTCATATCCAACGCGACAGGGAGCGAGAGAACGCGATCAAGTCATTTTAGACACACCATCAACATCCGGCGGAAGTAATGTGAAGCTCGAGAACTTGAACATGTAAAATTTTCAATTTGGAGAAGAATATCAGCTCTAGCAGCATGAAACCTTCTGCAAATGACGATTTTGGATGAAAACAACTCCTCAGATTGACATTTGGCTGTCCTTTTTTGTGCAAGGAGTCCTTTTTTAAAAAGGTGGGGAGAGGGAGGAAGTCCCACAGAATCTCCAACTTCCTGTTCCTGTCCAGCAGGCTCCTCCCTGTGCTTTGTCCATCTCCTGCTCATTCTGCCTTTGGATTTTGAGCTGGAAAGATCACTTTTTTTGTCTGCTGCATCATTGCAATTGGATTGGAGGATTTTTTATTTGGATATTTTACAAGTAAGTGGTTGTTGTGTCTGTTTGATTGGGGGCATTGCAGTTGTTGTAACTACAATTTATTTTTGGTAACTATCATCATTCCTTTTTAAAAAAAAGTGTTGTGGGTAGCAGTAGTCAGTAGTAGGCCCGAGCTAGTCATGGCCTCATGGGTGTGTGCATGATGAAGCAACTGTTCCTTTGGTGTTTTTTTAATGTATTTCATTTTCAAGCATCATTTAGGGCCTGGATGGCATTGGAATTAGTTGGGAAATGTGTTTTTTTGGGGTGGGCTTTCTGATGTTGTTGGGCCTGGCCATGTGGCTGGTGGCCATTTGAATCCTAGGCCTGCAAACTTGCCTGGCCTTGTCTGCCAACAGGCCTGCTTTCATCCACTAGGATCAGAGCAGGTAGCCACAGCTTTATTAATCAAGTATTTTCTGTGTGGTCTGTTGAATTTAGACATCATTTAGGGCATGGATGGCATTGGATTGAGTTGGGGAAGTGTGTTTTTTTTGGGGGGGGGCTTTCTGATGTTGTTGGGCCTGGCCATGTGGCTGGTGGCCATTTTGAAGCCTAGGCCTGCAAGTTTGCCTGGCCTTGTCTGCCAACAGGCCTGCTTTCATCCAGTAGGATCAGTGCAGGTAGCCACAGCTTTATTAATCAAGTGTTTTCTGTGTGGTCTGTTGAATTTAGACATCATTTAGGGCATGGATGGCATTGGATTGAGTGGGGGTGGGCTTTCTGATGTTGGTTGTCTTAAAGACATGCTTTTGTTGTGTGTGTCTGGTGTGTGTTGGTGTGCAATGCATGCACCCTGCAGACCTTTTTGGGGCCTGTGAATGTTCGTATTTGCATTTTGTTGCATTAAAAAGGCAGAGCAGTGTGCTTTAGCATGCATCCTTTACCTGGCTTTTATAGGCCTTTTGTCAGCTCCTGGTGTTTCCCAGGCCCTCTGCTTGTTTGTGATTTGTGAGTGTCCATGTGGCTGGTGGCCTTTTTTGTGTTGGGAGTTATTAGTGTCCTGCTTTTGCCATATAGGCCTGCATGGTTTTCCTATTGGCTTACTGCTTCCATCCATCCACCCCCTTTGCCAGCAGCAGCTCCATGGATGCTGAGATGCTCAAATAATTTAATGGCAAATAGGGTCCACCCCACTTCTTTTACATTTTTATTTTGGTGGTTCTTATTAACTTTCCTATCCTTCCTGAGAGTGTAGTGTGTGACTGTGCACAGTAGTATAACATAGCCCTTGTTCAAAAAAGTCATAAATGGCTAGACTATATCTTTTGTTTGCACTAGTACAGTAGTAAGTAACTGAACCACAACAACAAATGCAACATTTCACGGATGTTCTTCTCCTGGCTTAATTGCTTTTAGGTGCACAAAAAGCCAGAGGAGGAGGTGTCATCAGCATCACCCAGCTACCCGTAGTACTGTCAGCCAGACAGAAGTCCTGCTGCGCATCACGTTCACGTGTGACCAGAACTTGTTGTGCATCTGCATCCTGCCTGACATCTGAAGAAGATGGCCTCAAAGAAAGTACCAGGTCTAGTACCAAGAAAGTTGCCGGTGAGAAGAAGGAACAGAAAAAGGAAGTGCCATTAACCACGACTGGTGGTGTGCCGGCCAATGTTTTTTTTGGCATCAAAAAAGTTACCACTGCAGAAGCGTTGTCTGGGAACCAAGCTGGGAGCAGCACCTCAGCACCAGCGGTCCAACCCCACCAACCTAGGCCCAAGGGCTTTAGTGTCGCAGAGGTAGCCAGTCTACTAACGAGCAGCGATGTTGAAGAAATGTCATTATCGCAAAGTAGTACACAATCAACGCAGGCGCAAACTCAGCAGATAAGTGTGCAGCCGCAACAAGAACAGCAGCAGCCGCAACAAGAACAGCAGCAGCCGCAACAAGAACAGCAGCGGCCGCAACAAGAACAGCAACGGCCGCAACAAGAACAGCAGCGGCCGCAACAAGAACAGCAGCGGCCGCAACAAGAACAGCAGCAGCTGCAACAAGAACAGCAGCAGCCGCAACAAGAACAGCAGCAGCCGCAACAGCCCACCAAAGTAGTAGTTGCTCCTGATGTAGGGGCATTTCAGGAAATCGAGCTTCCTGCAGACAAAGTGGAGCAAAGTCAAAACACTGTTTCAGAAGATCTATTGTCTTCCAGACCACCAGCAAGGAAAAGGAGGCTTACTCCATCATCTTCTTCTTCAAGCCCCGCTTCTGATGATCGTGATGCCACTTGGCACCCACCAGCTCAGTCTGAGATTGATATACGCCACAAGACAATGCTTCTAAAAAGGAAGGTCCCAGAAAAACTTAGAGTTATGGAGGTAGATGTAGAAGAGGGGGGTGATGTTGATGAAGACGAGCCAGTCATCACGCACATTACTCCCGCCCCAAAGGGATTGGAGACCAACATTCTCACCCTATCCAGAAAGGCTGCTACTGAGCGGGATGTAGCACGGATATCACCAACACAGGTTACACCACCACTACCTCCAGCTACCATATTTTCCAAGGCCCGGCAGGGACCTACATCCAGCTCAACCATCTCAGTAGGTAGTGGTAGTAAAAGTCACAGTCTAGGTGCACAGGGTCACATTTCAAGGACACCCTCCAGTTCATCTGGTATTGAAAGTGGCACATCCAGCAGTGCCTGAAAGTTCTCCGCCCCAGTTTGGGACTTCTTTTCTGTTAGCACCAAGGAGGAGAACGTTGCTACATGCTCAATTTGTCTGCAAGGTGTTCGGTGGCGTAAGCTTGGTACAAACTATGGTACCAGAGGCCAAGCAAGTCATCTCAGAATACACCACACTATTGTGTGGGAGAATCACCTACTTCAGTTAAAAGAAAGTAGAAAAACTCAACCCATTGACGATGGTCAGGAAGAATCAGGGAGCAATATTATTGCGGTGGAAGGTGAAGAAGAGGGTGGCATTTCTAGCCCTGTCCCCAGTAGTGCCGTGGTACCGCCCACATCCTCCTCAGTAACATCTGAGTGGCACCGCAGTAAGAGCCATACTCAGAGTCAGGCTGACACACTAAGGCGACCGAGTACCGCAATGAGACAAACTGTGTCGTTGAGCCTAAGTGGGTTAATGAAAACAGCACCACAAAGGAAAGTAATCCAGCCTACCATTGAGAGCATGCTTAGGTTGGAGGGGCAGTTCCAACGCAACCACCCAACGGCACGGTTGTACAATGTGATGCTGGCTAAAATGTTAGCGCTGGACCTTCTTCCTTTTTCATTTTTGAATTTGTGTCAGCCATCTGCCCTAAATGGAAGGTTCCCAGCCGGTCCTATTTCGCAAGAATTGCTGTTCCGGCACTACATCATGATGTGCTGGAATTGGTAGGACAAGCTTTGCAGCAGAGTGCTGTTCACAATATCCACCTGACAACAGACATGTGGACCAGTTGCCAAGCCACAGATTACATGTGCATCACTGCACACTGGATCTCTTTTGTGGGGGTTAGAGATAAGCTATCTGCACGAGGTGCTGTTGACACAGCTGCGATTTTTAAAGGTACTCAGAAACATGCAACTGTAGCCATGTTCGCCATGGAGAAATCTCATACGGCTGTAAACATTTTGCAAGAGTTTCGCAGCAAGGTTTTAGAATGGCTGCGCCCAAGAGGGCTTAGTATTGGTTTTGTTGCCACAGACAATGGCAGTAATGTACTTAAGGCCATGGATCTTGCTTCCTATTTCAGGGTTCCGTGTTTGGCGCACTGCATAAACATTATAGTTCAAGACTTTCTGAAAAAAGAACCCATAGTCAGCAACTTACTGGCCATCTGCCGAAGAATATGCACTAATTTCAGCCATTCGTTTAAAGCTCGGAAGCAGCTGAGGATCATCCAACCTGATAATAGGATGCCAGTCAAGGCACTCATCCAGGAGGTGGCAACACGTTGGAACTCAACGTATTACATGCTTGATCGTCTGTATGAGCAGTACAGGTCACTCCATGAATATGTCTGGAAAAGAGGGAATGCTACTGTTAAAGGCATGAACCTTGAGATGGAGCAATGGAGCCTAATTAAATGCCTGACTGAGATGCTTCGTCCTTTTGAGGTCTTCACACGTGAAGTCAGCAAGGAGGACTGTACAATGGGCCAAGGTATCCCATTATTGCAAATGCTAGAGCATCAGCTGAAGAAGGTTTCTGAATCATACAAAGGTGTAGAGGACAAAAGGGAAGCCTATGACTTGGTGGAGAGCTTAGCCCATCGATTAGCTGAAAATACAAGGATAGAAAATAAATTTTTGTCACAAGAACATTACATTTGTGCCACAATTCTGGATCCACGTGCAAAATTTGGACTGAAGACATTCTTTGCTTTTTCAGAGATTGATGTTGCCCGCTACAAAACTTGTATATCTGAGGCAGCTAGTAAGTTGAAAAACGAACGGCTGCTAATTAAAAGCCCGCAAGATCAACCCACAAGAAGTACTGCAGCAGGGCATGCAGGATCAAGTGCAACTTCGTCGGCTGAGGGCAGTGCGTTTGGATGACAACACTCACCATCCCTATCGACAACAGCAACAATGACTGGATCCTTAGGCCCAGTAGAATCGTTAGACGATTGGTATGTACAGTTAGGCATTAATAAGCACAGTGCTGATGCATAGAGAAAAGAGCCCTAAAGCTTACCAGCAGAACCCGTGAACATTGAGCGGATGGTCCAGGCCTATCTGGACGACCCAACAGAAGTGTACATTGATCAAAACCCATTGCAGTATTGGTACAGGAAAAGGTCTGAATGGCCACTGCTCAGCAGGCTGGTGATAAGCTATCTGGCTTGCCCTGTCACAAGTGTCTCTTCCGAACGTGTTTTCAGTGCTGCTGGTTCTATTGTAACATTGAGAAGGACCAGTCTCTCACCCAAAAACGTGGAGAGGTTAACAATGATCAAAATGAATCAGCACTTCATACCACCGAATTACACAATACATGAATCAATGGAGGAAGATGAGGACAGCGGCTCAGGTGACGAAAGTAGTGTGTCACATGATTACCTACTACTGGCTGACCCCCCAGAGTTTGAGGACGAGCTATACTTCCCTGACAATTAGGCTTGCACTTACTGTCTTCCTCCCTTTTTTCCCCCTTTATTTGTGTGTCTGTCGTTCCGGTTACAAACTTGTGAATCACAACAAATCCATTACCACTGTCTTCTACTCTTCTTATTTAATATACAAGTTTCAGGTGTCTGCAATTTGACAGCACAGTCCTCCGAATCCAGCTCCTCCGCTCCATCATACTGAATCTCCTGCCCAAATCCATTGCCCTCATGAATGATGATTGGATGATGGTAAATAGAAGAACAAATTCAAACTTTCCTAGTTCCGCCAAAAAAAGTGGAGCATGAATTAGATGACTACTATAGCTATCCTCCTTTCAGAGCCGAGAGAGACTGCCCATTAACTGAAAATAAGATGGAACAGGTAATGATTGATGCCTTGCATTGGACGCAGAGTCGCAGACTGAATGATTTTGTTGTGTTTGTTGTGCATGAAGTTATGTAATTGTGCACTAATCATCTTTCTACAGTACACACTAAACTTAACTCAAGGTGAATTTTTCCCTTCTTGTAAATAAGAAATTTGTACTTCTCCTGCAGCTTGGTGATACATTGCTTTTAATTCAATACAGGAAGGGGACTCACTCAATCTGCGCAATGAGTATGATTGACACAACAGCACCGTCCATGATGGTGATGGCGAAATAGACGGCCCGTTAACTTAAGATGAGAAGGAACAGGTAATGACAATTAATGGCATGCATTGGACACCTGATTCTGAGTGATTGGTGTTTGTGTTTTCGTTGTTTGTTTGTTGTGCACAAAGTGAAGTCAAAGTGTACTAGTAATCTATCTTTCTATACACACTAAAGACTGACTCAAGTCAATAATATTTCTACTCTTGTTGTGTAATAACAATTTTACTTCTACTGCAGGCCGATCTTCACAGTCAGTCAGTACAACAAGTATCGGAGATGATGATTGATGGAATAATAACAAGTCAGGAGGACGTTTCATGAGTGGCATAAAACTTAAAAACCTAAAGGTAAACACGTCAACAACAACCACAGCAGACCCAAATGTCGGTGTAGAAGTGGAATAGAGTGTAGCGGTGGGATGACTGCGGTGCATTGATTTACTAACTTAAACTGTAAAATGTTATGTCTGGAATGGATAATGTGCTTTGCCTTTGTCCAACTCTTTAAAAAAAAAAAAAAGTACTCTAAAGTCTAAACGTAGGATGTGCTACTGCTAAGCAACGTGCCGTCAGGCCTGTCACTGTGGGCCTGCTCTCTCCTGTTATTGTTGAAGGTCAATGCTGGAAACAGACTAGAGTAGGGATGATGCATACATGCCACCTCGGAAAGTGTTCTTGTTGCACTACACCATAACTTGTGCATTTGTTTCAACTTTGTTTCTCAATATCATCTTTGTTTTTCCATCTACAATTACAGGCCTTGCCCTATACTTGGGAAAACATTTCAATGCACACTTACCTCACCAATAAATCGACATTTTTTTTCTAGCCGGGCAGTGGCGACACACCCAACATTGATGGACGAGAGGACCAAGAGGAATGCCGAGATGCAAATCCAGTCCACACTTTTTTACCAGGATAACACAGTAACAGTATCAACTTTTATCTTCTTTTAAATACTTTGAATCATTTTTTTGTATACAATCTTTACAACTGTGCTTTTTGTTGTTATTATCATCATTAGGTTTGCTCTCTGTTTATGATTCTTCCCTACCAATATTTAAAATTTCTATTTGCTATCTGTAAAAGTATTAAGGCCGGAACAACAGAACAAGAAGTGTATGTAATCCGGGTCTCTCATCATCATACATGCATTTCCTTTTTCTCCCTTAACATATGGATATGGTAGTCTTCAAAGATTGTCGTTTGTTTGTCCATGCATACTGTTTTTCAATGTCAAACCTTTCCCAAAACCCCCTTCCCATCCATTCAACAAACCCTAACCCTCTTCCCCCGGGCTGTGTGACTTATTGTCGAGGTGTGACTGAATTAAATGTACACCAATACTTAATCACACGCTTGCTGGGGCGGATGTGGCGAAATCAACAGTACTTCAATTTCAAGGCAGACCGATGATCTTCTTCTACTTGCCCACCCATGAGTAGGATATTTTAGAGGTTATTTTATTTAACAAAGGAACATATACCTCAGCATTAATTGCCGGCATTGATTGGATTTGTTTGTTGTCATTCCTCATACACAGCACTAACTGTTAGGCTGTAGGCCTAGTCAAGTGACTCGACACAACTATAGTTTGTAACTCTGTCTAGTAGGTTATCCCAACCACCATTATGTTTTGTTGTAAAATATTTTAGCATATTATTGTTGCTCGGTAAGTTCTGTACTGTACTTCATTCTACTACTCCTATAACAGTCTCTCAAAGGCGATTGACTGTCTCCTTTTCTTTTTTTGCAAATGCTGCTGCCCTGCCAGTGTCTACTACTACTACTATACTACCACCACCACCCCAATCATGGCATGTTAGAAAAAGGAAACCATCTTCACCATGCAGCCATTGCTGTGCCTAAATTAAACATCAAGCACAGGTAAGAGAGAAGTTTGGGGGAGGCAGAATTAATAATGGACATGTTTTCAATGAATTCAATTTCACACACCCCTTTGAGTCCAGATAAAGAATGCATAGACTAGAGGAGAGACTGAAAGTACTAGTAGGACAAGTCAATCAGTGAGGGGTATCGCATCTATCTGTTTGTATCTTACACAGTCAGCCAATTATTTAAGTCAAACATTGGCTATGGGCGGCCCTGCACCAGCAAGGAAACAGTGTGATGTAAAACAGTAACCCCACCTAAAAAACATTAACAACATTGCATGTAACGTAGAAAAATATATTTAATTTACCCTAACAAAAATAAACTAAAAACCCACAAAAGCTGAACCACCCCCCCCCCTAACCCCAACCAATGTCTGTAGGAAAGTCCAGGAGAAAATAGTAGTCCGAAAAGCAAAAACCCAACGCCCAAACCAGTTCCCACCCACCCAAACAAGAATTAAAAAAGGGGCAGAAGACAGGGACTAAGGTGTGGGGCGTGACTGAAGGAGGACACGCATCTGCTCCTCTAAACGGGCGACGCGTTGTCTGAGGGCGCGGCAGTTGCAGCCACAGTGGGGGGGCACCAGAGATGGCATTGCGGTGGCAGCGGGCAGCCGCCAGACGGTGGCGCCGTACCGCTGGAGGGCGGTGGCTGGGGCCCGGGGCACTGGAGGAGGCTTCAAGTGCTGCTGCAGTCTCCTCCTCCTCCTCTGCCAAGACCACCAGCCGCCGGTATTCACGCTGGATTGCCTCCAGCTTCCGGCGCCATGCCTTGGCGGCCAACTCCTTACGATTGAGTTTAGGAGTAGCTATGTATCAAAAAGAAAAAAACAAGACAATTGTAAAATATACTCTTAGAAAAACAGTAAGACAAGTTAATTATTTATACACATAGTGGCATGGTAGAGTAGCACTATAAAGCACAGTAGTACATAACATTTTACATCTCGCCCGTCCTTCTTCCTTCCACCCCTCTTTCACATTTTAGTTGAACAGTGCACCAGGTGCTCTTCTCCATAAAACTTTCAAAGCGGAGTTGAAATCAGATAGATGAGGCCATTGGTTACTCAATACTCCCGCTCCTATGCCAATTAAAGGGATTCTAGTCTTCTAGTTCACTCTTCAAACATTCACAACAACTCATACTTACTTAGTGGGGACAATTAGTTGGGTACGCCCGGCACAGTGGCGGGCGCATCCTGTTTTTTTTACATTCTGGTTTGCGGTGACGAAAGCAATGCTAAAAATACATGTTGTGCTGCTTTTCCAAGCACAACATGACAGGCCCCACGCGGAGCCTGTCATGTTTTGCTTTGAAAGGCAGGGGGGGTACCATAGCATAGGTACCCTCCATGGGGCCCCCAAGCATACTCTGCAATGTCTGCATGCCTTTCCGTGGCGGACAGCAATTCCGCCACGCAAAGACATTCCAAAATGCAGATTATATGGCTGGCAGTGTGTTCAGAGAGACACCGCCACCATATTGAACCCTTTTCCGCCTGGTCGACATGTGGGGGGGTCTGACTCTTTTCTACAGAGATGGTGGGAGGTTTGCCCCTGCGGTGTCGGCGGTGAATACTGCCAGCCCGGCGGGGGCAATACGCCCGCCATCCTAATGGGGCCCTAAGTCTCAACAGTACAGTATACATACAGTACACCCTTGCAGTGAGTGTACTGTCAAGTTCAACAATAGTTAAGGATTATGAATCTAACTTACCACCGCCCGCCACTGGTGCTGCCACTCCCCCTACCGTTCCATCGTCGGTATCTGCAGCAACTGCCGCATACTCTCCCTCTGCGTCGCCTTCGCTGGCCCCGGCAATGGTGGTCGGTAGTGCGCCTAGAAAACATTACACATTTATTAGGCGTCATATACACCTCCCCCTATTGATCAGTAGCAAGGTTGAAAAATGAGTTAATACTAACATACATCACTAGTACAAATCAGGTAGTAGTAGAGTAGACACTAATAGTTATATATAGTCCCCCCTAGGGTCATTCTAGCCTTTGCATAGTTAGCCCGAGCCATGCAACCATTTTACCTTTGTGTCTTTTATTTTTGCACATGTGATGTTACCTTGCAGCTTTTTGTATAAGACACCTTTGAGTCCACATGACCCGCCTCACACTGCTACTGTCTACGCGCTGCGTACAAGCGGTCAACAAAAACATTAACAAGCCACTTTTTTATGAAGTACTGGTGTACTGTTAGTTCATATTGCTTATCCATAAATGCTACACCTTTTGGCACGGCTGATAAATGCTTGCAAGTTGCAATATACTAACGCGCACCATTTCATTTTTCGCATTACAGACGGAAGATTCCCTTCTAAGAACCAGAGCTTTGCAGAGCTTATGAATGATGCAACAACTACCAGTACTAGGTTCTTCTAAGGTGAGGGGTCCCTTCACTCAGAGATCTTCATTTATAAATTTATATAAACTAAATTCCATGGGGATGGTGGTGCTGCCTTCCACCACTGTTCAGTTATCATGACTTAATTCCCAACTGTAAGTAAGTGTAACAATGTTTATTGTTTTAATGTTATTGATTTTCTGGTTGGTGCTGCTTTATATAATAGAACAATGTACAGAGCTTCTCAATTCAAAATAAACATTTTGAACTTACATAGACTTGGTGGTATTTGGTGTGGACTAACTTACACGAGTGAGAAAATTAAAGGAAGGGTGTGCATTGCTTCCATGACTGAGAGGTTGGGTGTGTTATGTTCTGGGTTGTCTACTTGTTGGGTATCTTGGGGGGAGGGTTCGGAGACCTAATAGTTATGACAAGACAGTACTATAGTCGAGCAGGGGATTGTGGTAGGTTCTGAATTTCTGATTGAGGTGTGTGAGGAAGGTCCAACCTACCATCACCAACATCCTATTTTCTTGTGCAAAGGTCTGTATGTGCAAGATCCCTACAACAGTAGTAGTATGTCCTATAGGCTATCATATCAAAATAGTAATAAATCTGGTTGGGCATTTGTTACTGTGAATTGTCAAAGCCTCAAGATTAACAAAGACTCAAGATCAATAAGACTAGAAGTAGTACAAGAGGACGACCCAAAGGACTGGACTCAATGGCTAGAGCTACTGGTGAATCTGAGTTTTATTACAACCTTTCAAACAAAGAGTGGCACTGGCCAACTGGGCAAGCTTAGCTACTACAGTACAGACAGACTGATAGTAGTAGTAGTACTGAGAGTCATCATAGCAGAGGCAGGGATAACAAGATTTTTGAAACCGTACAGATCGAAGGATAATTGTTAGTAAAAAATAGCATTGGGAAACTGAAACAATAGTTCGTTAAAAATATGGTGCAGTAAAAGTTATGGAATAAGAAATATTATTAAAAACAAGAAGACTTACTAGGGCCAGCAGAGGAGCCCTCATTGGTGTCCTCCGGGTGGTGGTGTTCTGACTGTCCAGCCGACTGCCCACTCCCTGTCTGTCTGCCCCTGGGTGCTGATGAACAGGAAAGATATAAGAAAGAGACAAACATTGATGGATGGTGTCAAACAAATACAATATTTTAAAAGAACGGTCAAAAAACACTTATGTAAACAACAATTGCAATAACTAAATTGACCGATCTCATCTGGTCAACAAGTAGTATCTGGGGATTCGCAGATCGACTACTTAAGTTACTATTTATCAACAGTAATCCAGTCTTCCATTCTGATTCCAGAATGCTAAGTTACAACTAAGCCTAAGTACGACGTACCACCCGACCTAGCCCACCTATTCCAGGCATGCCAATTGTACATTAAGTATGCATTTCCACTTCTTTTATTCCTCAACAATTCATATGGTCAAATGGAGGACACATAACTACATTTTTTGTATACACCAAATATTGGGTTGATTGATTGATGCTGATGTTCTGCTAGTGCTAAGCCAATTACCACCACTCACTGAACAAACTAGAAAAGGTTCTAATAAAGACTGGCATACTAGCAGCACGTCACGTAACTGAGGGGCATCAAGCATACCACTAACAAATTAGAAACTCATACAAAGTACCTAAACCTGAGTATCAATCCGCCGCTATCTCTTAGTGACAGGACAAAGTAAGGAGTGGACTAGAGTCACTGTAGCATTACGTAACTTAATTTCTCTAAAATAAACTCTAACAGAATCATGCTAAGCGAGCGCAAACGCAAAGTTGCAAACAAGTAAGATTAGTAGTAGCGCAGAGGAGTACCTGTGTCATAATCACAGAAGACTTTTAAACGTAATTAACCTGGAATGTAAGCAGCAACATGTTAGCTGGTTGGAAGAAAAAAAAGATATTCGCAATATATAATACAGAGCAGAAGAACAGACACAAAGTAGTAATAATTAAATAGTTACTCACCAAGCCCCGGGACCTCCACTCCTAGCAGGTCCAGCAGGTCCTGCTCACGGTCCAGGATGTCGGACCACCATGCGTCAACTGCGTCTGGGTGTGCCGGACCCCAGAGCAGCGCAACACTGCCCGGCGCACCTTCCCCCACCGCTGCTGACGCTCCCGGAGGCCGTACCCAGACCCAGGCCTGCCACCTGCTGCCAGGGTTGAGGGAAGGTGGTGCTGCACAAAGAAAATGAGTGCAGCCAACTCCACCTCCCCAAATAAGGCCCGTGCCTGCACCCCTTGTGGGTGCCGCCTTCCGCAAGGAAGGCGGTCGCGGCTCTGGCTGCCATGATGAGCCCTACTACCCTTTGACATTGTTCTGGGACGGGGCGGGAAAGAAAAGGTAATAAAATTAAAGAAGTAAAGGAAATAAATAGCAGACAATAGAAAGAGTGAAAAAGTAGCTAAAAAACAAAAACAAAGTAGACAAAAACCAAAAATATAGACGCAGGAAAATAGTTAGAGAAATAATAAATAAGAAAGATAAAAAAAAAGTGGATTTAAACAAAGGATTGAAAAGATGCAGGGAGGATTCAAAATCAGGCCCCAGAACAATGCAATAGAGTGAAAAACAAGATGGCCGCGCCCATTGTGACCGCGAGCGCAAGTTTGCGCGATATTTTCTCCCCGAGCAAGCAGAAAGCAACGCGATCAAGTAAAAGAGTTCGCGAACAGGAAATATCTACCGTGAACGGGCGCAAACATGCATTGCACGACCCGGAACAGGAAGTAAGCATCGCGAGAGGGCGGGACAGGTGAAAACAAGATGGCCGCGCCTGTGAGCAACCGCATGGGTAAGTTGGCGAGCTGTGATCACGCAAAAAATACCGCGAACAGGCGGGAAAAAAACTTCTGCGTCTTCGCGATATTTCCGGCGTGTTTGCGGAGATTTTCAGCATTTTCGCGAGTTTGCGAAAGTGAATTTCGCAAATTCCGCCAACCCCTACTTTAAATCTTGTTCTTATCTTGTCACATTTGCTGTGCAGTTAAAGACAACGGTCAAATGTCAGGCTCCTTCACCTGAGGGAGCTTGGTGTTTACTTTTCTTTCTGTGACTTCAAAGTGAGAGCGTTTATAGGAAAGCAAGAAGAATATTGATTACTCTCCACATGGTGCCCACTTGTGCTCCTCCTGTGCTCCAGTTTACAAGGCTGCAACATAATCCTTATAAAAGGCCTGCAAGGAGGTGGTGCACGCACTTTATCTTGCAACAAATATTATGATGAGGTTCTTCTATCAAAGTACTGTTGGCTTTTGCTTAATGTGACTCTCTAGTAAATGTATAATGATCTTTCTGTTTACAATCAGTGAGTCAGAGTACCATCCTCTTTTAATAATAACACGCATTGGCAAACCAAAGGGTGTAGCCTACACAATTACACATAATGAGCCACTCTACACTGCACCACTGTACACTGTGGCTGTACTCTGAGCCACTGCACTCTATGACACTCTACTTTGCAAGACTGCACTCTCCACCACGGAACTCAACATCACTGTACTCTGCACCACTGCACTCTACACCATTGTGCTCTATGTCACTCTATTCTGCTCTATACCACTGTACTCTACGCCACTGCTCTCTGCACCCCTCAACTCTACGCCACTCTACTTCATTGTGCGCCACTACACTCTGCATCAATCCACACCACTCTAATCTATTCTGCACTACTGCACTCCTCTCCACTGCACTATATGCCACTATACTCTACACCACTGCACTCTACACCTCTGTACACCTCTGCATTCTACGTTGGACCACTCCACTCTGCCCTGAACCACTACACTCTAAGCCACGTCACTCTACTCTGAAACAATCTACTCTATGCCATTACACTCTATACCACTACACTCTACTCTGTACTCTATGCCCCTGCACTCTATGCCACTCTACGGCAATGCTCTCTACACACTTTTTAAAAAATCAATGCACTCCACGCCACTGCACTCTATGCCAATCTACCCTGCACCATTGTAATTTATGCCACTTCACTCTAGGACACTCTATGCCACTCCAGTCTACACCACACTACTCCTTGATACTCCACTCTATGACGCTCTACTCCATTAAACTCTAGTACACTCTATGACACTCTTCTCCACTCTACAACACTCTATTCCATTCTATGCCACTCTACATCACTACTCCGCTCTATGACTCTGTACGTAACTCCCTCTATGCAACTCCATTCTACTTTACTCCACTCTATTCTACGACACACTATTCCACTCTACTTCACTCCACGTCACTCTATGCCACTCCACAAGACTCAACTCCACTCAATGCCATTGCACTCTCCTACACTAATCCACTCTATGCCACTCCACTCTACGGCAATCTACTTTGCTCTACGCCACTACTCTACAACACTGCACTCTACACAGCATCCTCTATGGCACTCTGCACAACTTCACGACACTCTATGCCACTCTATAACACTTTACTACACTCTGACACTCTACACCACTCACTTCTCCTCTACGCTGTTCCACTCTACAATATACTCCCTCCATGACACTCCATGCCACTCCATGACACTCCACTTCACTCTACTCCACACCACTCAACTCTACACCACCCTATGCCACTCCACACCACTCCAAAACACTCCACTCTGCTCCACTTTATGACATTCTACTATGTGCCACCCTCATTTACCCCACTTACTTTTTGCCATGCCGAACACAAGCCACGTGGTGTGCAACATGGCTAAAACATATTGGTAAAGCCAATAGCCCTTTGATAGGCGAGACCTATTTGCTTTGCCAATGTTTGTTATCTTTACGGGCACAAGTTCAGGATGGTAACTGACCACAAGCCATTGCTAACTCTCTTTGCTGGCACCTCTGGGATTCCTCCCCCCGACTGTACAGCTTCACAGTCACATACCAACCGGACTGGGTAATCCTCAACCGAAGCAGGAAGAAGGGAGTGGCAGATAAGTTTGTGAGTACGATAACAAGTGCAGCTTGGCCCAAAGCAATGTCCCTGGATGACATCAGGGTCCCGACAGCTGAGGACGGCATCTTGCAGAAACTCATCAAGTGCATTCAAAACCAACTGTGGAAGTGCATCCTGGAAAGAACAAAGAAATGGCACCTCACAGAATGTTCCATGAGAGAGTAAGAGAAGAACTCAGGGTGTCCCCTAAGGGGCAAAATTGAGAGGGCAGCAGCTAGTAATGCTGCAGTCACTGAGGGACAAGTGGTGGAGCTTGCACTCCAGGAGCATCAAGGAGCAGCCAAAACAAATTCGAGACTCAGGGCAAAGGTGCGGTTTCTTGGCATTGATGCTTGAGTTGACGAGAAAGTTCAGGCCTGTCATCCTTGTCAGATAACTGGTGCAGTGTCTTTGCTGATGCCCATCATAACTGAAGGTGCCAGTCATGAATTATGGGAGAAGCTCATCATGGACTTTGGCTGTTTCCCGCATGGGCGCCTAGATGATGGTTAGCATCGACAATTTCACAAAATATCCTGTGGTACAGAGTCCACAGCTTTGGCAAAAGTAAAACCCTTATTAGAGAAAGTGATAGCCACGTTTGGTTTGCCCCGAGAAATAAAGAGAGACAACGGTCCACCATGTAACAGTCAAGAGCTTCAAACATACTTTGTGCAACTAGGAGTGACTAACAGAAAAATCACATCCCTGTTGCCTCTGGCCAATGGTGAGACAGGTCTATTTATGAGAACTTTGAATAAAATGCTCCACATAGGCGTGGCCCATGAAGAAGGTCTGGAGTGGTGCTTGCATCAATTCTTACGAACGTACTGAAACACTCCGTACTCCGCCATGCTATGCTCACCCAAAATGCTGATGTTTAAGAGGTCTGTGTTTGATACCATTCCGTCGAGCCCAGGGTGGCAACCTTCAAACATTGACAGCCAGGGCACAGTGGCCCGGAGGACAGCAGCAAATGAGCGTGACAGCAGGGATCGATGAGCGAAAGTACCCAAGCTACAGATTGGGCACAGGGTAATTGTTTGCACTCTGCATCCGGTGTAGGAGTTCAGAAGCCTCTAAGGAAGACCCCTGGGTGAATGTTGGCATCAAGGGCACCATGATGACAGTCAAAAAGGGAGGAGAGACTTGGCCCGCTTCTAGCAAGGGGGCCAGGTGATCAAGCCCTCCCAATGTGGCCCTGAGGCCCATTTACAAGTAGAAAGCATCTTTTGTTTTTTTCTTTATGATCACATGGGCCTGCAGGCTCACTTTCTGAGCCTAATTGTTTTACTTCCATGACAAACATCAATGCAATGGGGTATAACGCTATTTTAGATCAGTTGCCATGCCCTTGTAATGGCTGGAGCAGGCAAACGAAGCTTCATTTTCTATTTTTTTGTAACTTTTACACTAAATATGCAAAAGGATGTTTGATACCATGTTTTTAAAAAGCTTCTCCTGTCCATCTTGAAGCAACTTACATGAAAATCCTCAAACTGGAAGAGGATGGATTAACTTTTCACGTTGGCTCCTTTTTAGGTCAAGCCTAGAGCAGCGTGGATGCGCTGCACTGCGAGACTTTTAGTAAGGGCCTTCAGAAAGCTCACCAAGCTCACCACACGCTCGTGCGTGTGTTTTTGTTTTTCGCACAGGCTATTGTCCTTTGCGTGCGTCTTTCTAAGAAAGACAGCACACAATTGGGCAAAGGCGGGTGCATGTCCCGCCTTTGCTCCGCCCTCAGCCTATTGCTTGCAGTCCTGCACGGGCGGCATCTGTTTTGAATTACCGTGCCCAGACGCGGGTGCGATAATTGAAAACAAATCGCTCGCTGTGGCGCGCGCACCACTTGCGTGCTTTTAGAATTCCGCAGCTGCTGGGGGGGCTTGTTTTTTTAAAGAAGGAGATATTCCCAGTCTATTGGACACTTAAAAAGCAGTGTTTGGCATGTTGGCAAGTAGGAAGCACAGGCACTCTCCGACGGCACGTTCTTTGACATGAAATTTTACTCAGCTGGCAGGCACAGTTACAAGCATGCACAGTAGACCACACAAGGAGCACATGGTACACGTATCTCAGCCGAGGTATAACTGCCAGGAATGGTAGACAACGTTCCACTGTGCCATTTAGAGATAGAAGCAGGTCACCCCCACATGTTATGCGTCCCGGGAACGATGCAGAAACTAGGAAAAGCTAAGCGGTGTTCACGGCACACATCTATGCACAGGCAACTTCTCCCTCTCAGTTCTTCCACTCCAGTTCTCTTTCCTCACTGGAATGAGGCAGGATATTTCCGTGCTTCACATCATGTAATAATGTCTGCCTGCTGGACGGCGTCTCGTGGTAGGTGTTACTTTTTAACAAGCGCAATATTGAATCAGCTCAGTTTATCGACCTCGGGAGCATCGACGTTTCAGTTGGCCATGCTGAGATTCGAGCCGGCACTTAGTAGGTTGTTTGCAGATCTGCATAACTGGCACCCAACCCACTTCCCTACTGTACTAATTCGTTCCACCAATCCTAGCTTCCATGTCTCTTCTTTCATAAAACTATCTTCCACCTTGGTCATCAATTTGGATTTATCTCCCGTTTCCCACCCTTTCCCTCTTCTTTCCGTTCTCATTCTTTCTTCTTCTCACTCCTTTATCTTTACACTTGTCTCCCCTTTCTCACGTTCGTGCCCTTGCTTCTCTTATTTTCATTTACACTTTCTTCCGCAAGTTTTTCTTTATCTTCACGCTACCTCTTCCTTTTAGCTCACCTCACAAAGCCCCACATAGAACGTGGTCGTTCTATCATCTCTCCCCATTTTATTTTTCCCTTTATTTCAGACCTCTAGTGAATGTTCATCTCTTTTTCTCTAGATACTACCTCTGAAGAACCACTCTTAACTCCCCCCTGAACCCCATCTCGCCCGCAAATGGTACATACCTGGACATATGCTTGGGTCTGCTTCTCAAGTTTCAAAACATCGTTGTAGCAAAAACAGTAAAAAAACTTAGATCAATGTTTCTCTCTTTTTTCCTAAAACAGAGCAAGTCCTTGCCTTTTGGGGCTATTGGGAGCATAGACGGGGGGGGGGAGGTGGAGAGGGACAGATTCTACGTCCAAGGAGGGGCTGAGTAGCTGACACCAAGGGGCGAGTGAACTCACTGGCAGCAAAGGGAACACCCAGTACCCCCATTGGCTCTCCGCCCTCTTGTCAGGGGAGATTTAAGTACCCCATAGACAGGGTGTCCGCGCAAACCGGATAGAGAATCCCCGGTGCAGACAAGAAGAGCCAGCACTGGGAGGTGGGCACAAACTCCCGGGAGCCAGTCTGCCATCCATCTGAGCTGTAAGGTCAAGGGTCATACTTTAAAAAGAAAATATAAATATACATTTATGTTCTATTTATAAACAGGATTTAACATCAATGCTTACTCAGTTTCTATTGACTCTTGGGGTTGGGAGGAATTAAGCACAGGGTGCTTAATTTGAAGAGGACCACATGGGACGCTCAAGTAGGCAAGCCGGGATCAGAACCCGGGTCCCAGAGTCAACATTTAGCCACCAGGCGGACTTTATGTAGAGAAATGTATGCCATTATCGTTAATTTCCTTCTTGTAGTCGGTCGTATGAATAATATTTTCCAATCAGTAGTCTACGTTTTTAAAAAGTTTGTGACAGAGATTGCTGACAGCGTAAGTTCACCCCTCTCTGAATGAGAGGTCTTATCATTACTTACTTGAATAATATGAATGTTATTACACATATGCGGTTATAGGGCAGAAACTACTCCATCTGAATTAGAAAGTACACATTTCAGATTACATATTTATACATGCTCCTTTACATTTAAACACCGTGCTTTTTCAATAGATGCTAAAATGGTAGGACGTGAAAGGCTGGGTCCAAACTGTGGTGGCATGGTGTGCAAAAAAACAATGGATTTAACCCAGATCTGCGACATTAGTGCTGAATGCTTCACAATGTTCAGCATTCCGTCCATCATCTTTTGTGTCGCTAAAGTCAGTAGGATGCCACGATATTTCAAAAGTTAGAAAAAATTGTTATTGCATACCTTTCTATGCGTGTCCTCCCGGGCTTCCGTTTTTGTACAGTGCCACGAACAGCTATAACTGTTTCATAGTGCTGCACGGCACAAAGTGGCTGTCACGATACCCAGTGAAACGTGTTCTCTGCTTATACTACCCAGTTTCCCTCTTATGATCTGTTGCGATTGATATGGGTGAAAATAAAGCTGATTAATTTTCCAGTGTGCCTGCCATCCATCGTGAAATCACCAAGAATTGCTGACCTCACCTGTATTAGCAACAGTTTCTGTTTCTGTGGCATAGGACTAACAAGCATTGGCATAGCCAATAGGTCTCGCCTTTGGGACCTTATAAGTGTTTAGCCATGCAACACTTGATGTTGTTGCACCAAGGATATTGTGCTGGATAACTAAACACTTATAAGGTCCCAAAGGCGAGACCTATTGATTTTGCCAATGCTTGTTGTAAGTTGCAGTACATGCTCGTAACACAAGGTGCACTTTATGAAGGTTGTTCTTACTGATTTTATATTTATATTGTAATTACGATTAATGTGAAATATATGGATACTTTTTACAGACCCATCTTCTTAACCCCTCATTATGATTAAGCACAGGCATAAACCAAGAGGGCCCCAACTGGAAAATCGCTTTTTATGACGTTTGAATATGAATTGATTTTATCCTACTGTTTTTATGATCAATAAGACTTGAGTACTATTATGCTGCTATGTGACTTGTACTTTTATGGATAGATCTGTATCCGAATAAAGATTTTTGAATTGAATTGAATTGACATCAATGCAGTGGGCTACTTGAAGTGCTTCAGGACTGGTGTGAAGTTCTTTGGGGTGGTGTTTGTTACAAGACACAAGTGAAAAACAGGGGTATCAAAAGAGGCCTGCAAGCTCCCATTTCAGAGTACTAATGTAATACAGCCACTGGAATTTTATGATTCAGCGGGTGTTATGGTTTCTGCCTAGCTAGGAACTGGCCGCACTTGACATATCGTCCATCATCCTCTGCATAATTTGCAGATTTGGTTTTTAAAAAAGGTTTCTAACTCAAAGGGATTAAAAGTAAAAAAACAATACCACATTTTGCCATGAAGTGGCACGGCTTTTGTCACAGACAGGCAGGTCACCTCTGTATTTACAGATATTAATGAGGTGAAACCTTTGCCCATATAGTGTTAGCGTGTAAAAATGAGACGATTGTGAATACTGCTTCAAAATATGCCACTTTAGGCCGCATAATCTGCCTTTTCTTATCGCATAATTTAGTACACCCAGCTGCATAATTTGGTCCTCCCTTGCTAGATAATTAAAGTGACCCTGCATAGAGCAGAAACAATCTTTTATTTCCTTCCTGCTGTGACGCTAGTCTCAACTTGTGACACTATTTGAAAAAATACACTGCCAATGCCACACGTTTCGACTTTCCTGATTTGAAAAGACTTTTCCAAGTCTCACTAATAAAACACAGATACAGCATGGGCAAGAGAAAAAGCAAGGTCTTGTTAAACAAAGAACAGTATTGACAGCTATTATGTGGCAGCACTGGCAGCATGTACAGCCACTGTTCTGCCTCCTCCCAATCTCCAGAGGTGCTAGCTGAGACTCTAAATAATTAGAAGGAACTTTAGGCATGGACAGCACTGTTGGGGGCGCAGGAGACTGTGTATTTATTGTCTCCCAACAAATTCTCCCTATATGTCACATAGACAGGAATGGATTATTGGGCTGCCGTAACCCCTTGGTCCTAAGCCAATAAGATAATATAGTGGGATAATGCACTTGCTGCTAAGATGTTTCCACACTCTGTGACTTCATAATTTCAAATATTGCTACTCAGCCTTTCATTTCATTTTCGACTCAAAACAGAGACAGCAGGCGCTGTAATAATAGTGTATGTCCTGCCATAAATAAAAAAATTCTGAGCTTATAGGTGCCCCTGATCTGGATAAAAAACACCGTTATTTGAGCTTCAAATAATTGTGTTTTGGTGCATTTTAAAAGGCAGAGCACATAACTCACTTAGACCACTAATGTTAGTAACTATCGATTGTTAGACCTGGCACCTTGGCGTGAGTCTCCCTTCCACTTTTTTGTTGCTGTGCCTCATGTGTTTTTCTGGTGTTAGCTGCTAAGAGCACTGTGCCACTGCCAACCAGTGCCACAGTGCCAGTGCTCCCTATTTAAAATGTATATGTTGGTTGGATTCCATGATTGGCATATTTGGTTTACTGTCAGACCCCAGTAAAGTGCACCAGGAGTGCCAGTGTTTGTAAATACAAATGCTGCTGGTGGGCTCGTAGCACTGGTTATGCCACCCACAGAAGCGGCCTGGTAAAATGTATCTAAGGTCTGCCATTGCAGAACCTGCGTGCAGTCTGGTACTGTCATGCTGACTGGGTAAGTGCACACACTTGCCAGTCCCTAAACCTTCCCTTAACTTCATATTAGTCACCCCTATGGTAGGCCCAAGGGCAGGGTGCATTGTAAGCATAAGGTAGGACAAGGCCTGATGTGTGTGGCATGTCCTAATAGTGAATTACAGCCATTTTCGTTTTTCACTATTGTAAGGCTACCTGTTCTCCATAGGCCAGAATGGGCTGTTAGAATTGTTACATTCTATGATCCTAACAGACCCAGGGAACATGGTAGAAATTCGAGTTTAGTATGCCTGAACTCAGAATAATAAAATACATCTTTTAGTAAAGTTTATTTTAATATTCTGTGTTTGCAAATACCACTTTCAGAAAGTTGGTATTTGCTTGCTTGACCATTTCAGCCCGCCTCTGCTATGATGTGTATCTGCCTGTCTGGTTGTGTGAGTGACAGGGCTGGCGAAACCCAGAGGGGCAGGGCTAGGTAGCCTGGTGGTGAATAGGAAGATTGGCAGTCAGATGGGTGGGAGGAGTACACCTGGGCTCTGAATAGGGTTGTGCTCTGCTACCACAATGCTGGCTCCACCTCCTGCGGAGCGGCTGATGGCTCTGCCCTGCAACCTGAATAGAAAGGCAGAGTCATGTCAACAGAGTGCTCAAGAACTGGTTTGGACTGGGCAAAGGCCCCTCAACCCCAGAGGAACAAAGGAATTAGGGGTATAAGTATTGGGACCCTGCTACCAAGAAATTAGATCCTGCTGAAACAAGAAGAACCTCTGCCAGAGGAGAAGGAACTGGGAAAGCTGTAGGAGGAGTAACTGTCCCTGACCTGGGGGATTGGCCTGCAGTGGTTGCCTTGCTGCTGAAGGAGAGGAGAAAGACTGATAAAGACTTTACTTCAACTTGTGCTTTGAAAAGATCTCCAAGGGCTTGAACTGAGCTTGCCCCCTGAACGAAGTCTCAGGACCAGTGGACTTCACCCCCAGCTCCCCAGAGTCTTTTGGAAGTGCCTGCTGTTGTTGTTGGGCCTTCGGAGGAACTGCGTGTCGCAAGGAGCTGGAAGCGTGACGCAAGGAAGAGAAGCGTGCCGCCGCCAGAGCTGTTGCCGTCGCATCTCGCAGAGAGTGTCGCCGCTGCAGCATCGCATCGAGCGGAAGCGTCTCGCGTCATTCCGGAAGTGTCTCGCAATGCCGAAGAAGCGTGTCGCCATCGCAGCCATCGTAGCTGTCGCATTGCACCGCATCGAGAGGAGAGTCTCGCATCGAGGAGGAAGCGTGTCGCCATCGCAGCCATCGTAGTTGTCGCATGGCACCGCATCCAAAAAAGCGGCTCGTATCCACGGAGAAGCGTGCCACCGTCGGAGCCGCTGTCATCGCATTTCGCAGAAGGGGTGTCGCCGCTGCAGCATCGCATCGAGCGGAAGCGTCTCGCAATGTCGGAGAAGAGTGCCGCTGCCAAGGTCGCTGTCGTCGCATCTCGCCAAAGGTGACGCCGCTGTAGCTGACGCATCGAGTCGAGCCTTCTCGCAACATCGGAGAAGCGTAACTCATCAGGAAGATCCTGTCTTTATTTCTTTTGCACCAAAAACTTCAACGCAACTGAATCGCTGCAACACTTTCGTTGCCCTGCGTGTCGCATCTAAGGTACATTGACTTAAAGTGTCGCATTTAAGAACTTAAGAGAAACTAAGCAATCTTCTACCAACTAAGCAACCGTATTGTGTATTTTTAATCGTTTAATGGTCTTGTGATAATCCTATATAAAGAATCCTTATTTTTAATATAAATACCTGTGTGGTGTCCATTTGTAGTGTTGTCACTTGGTTACTGTATGTGTTCACAAATGCTTAACCTATAACGCTCTGAGATAAGCCTTGTCTGCTCGCGCCAAGCTGCCTAGAGGGTGAGCAAGGGGTTGTTTTAGTAGTGTAACCCCTTACCCTGACTAGAGGAAAGGTTCCCTGCTTGTCACAAGTACCTACCTGTGCCAACCAGAGAACCCGGATTCTAACATTGGTGGTCAGCGGTGAGGATTCTGGACTTGCATTTGTGACTCATGTACAGTGATTGGTGAACACTACTTAGTGAGTGCAGACCTTAAACGCAACCAATACTTGTTGGTAGATTTCTTTTTGGGACTGTCTATTTTTGAGCACTGCCAAGCTTTACCATGGTGGAGAAAGCAGCATCCATAGTCTCTGTTGATACTGAATTGGAATGGAAAGAAGAGGAAATGGATAGTTACACTGCAAAGCAGCTAAAGTTCTTTTGCCAGAAGTTTAAAGTTTCTACAACTGGATGTAAAAACAAAACACAGCTCTACAAGGCGCTGAGGGCCTGGGTAGAAGTAAGGAAGGCTACTGATGATGATAATGCAGATGAACAACTGGATGGGCCAGTGGGCTCAAGAGGAAGGAGAAGCCCTTCCTCTGCTGGTAGCAGTGTGTCTAGTAAGAGTAAATCTCCAGAGGAGCTGGCAGACAGAAGAGAGAGTAGGATGCACGAATGGAAATGGCAAAACTCAAATTGAATGGGCAGCTGGAGCTAGAGAGCAAAAAGCTGGCTCTGGAAGAGAGAAGAATACAAATGAAGCATGAAACAATGTTTAGGGAATTAGATCTGAAAGCTAAGAGTTTAGAGTCTACTCCCTCTGGTGGCAGCACACCGTCAGTGCAGACAGAATCAAGGATGTACATACCCAAGGATGTGGTTAAGGAATTCTTCAAGAATGATGACATAGGGCAGTGGTTTAAGGCCTATGAGGTAGCCATGTCTTCCCACCGGGTCCCTGAGAAAAATTGGGGAGCGGGGTTGTGGGGACGGTTCCTTAGTGAGGGGCGGGATACACTGCTGGATTTGCCTACAGATGATTATAATTCCTATCCCCATATGAAGGCTGCTTTGATGTCTAGATATGGGTTGACACATGAGTTGTATAGGCAAAGGTTCAGGGGTTGCACCAAGATTCCAAACAGTACGTCTGTTGAGTATGTGACTTTTTTTTGCAGAGCACTGGATGGTTGGGTGAAGGGTAGCAAAGTTAATGATTTTCAAGGGCTTCTTGATTTAATGGCATGGGAGCACTTGTCTAGTAATTGTTTTCCTGAGCTACGCCAGCACCTGATTGATAGAAGGCTGACTAACCCTTGGAAGCTTGCTGAGGAGGCGGACCGCTGGGTCAGTTCCAGGGTCCACAAGGGTCAAGTGGGAGATTCCGCCAAAGGTGGGCAGGGTCCCCAGCAGAAGAGTGGGGGGGACAAGGGTAAACACAGGGAGTTCCAGAAGAGGCCCCAAAGTAATCCCCAAGGGAACCAAGGGAAAGGTTCTCAGCCTCCCCCACCACAGAAACCGACAGGTGCCCCGACAGGTACACCTGTTCAGAAGGGGCCCATCAGATGTTACAAGTGCGGTAACATGGGGCATTTTGCCTCTGGTGTGAAGTGTCCATTATTTGGTAAACCAGCACCCACTGGTGCTCCATCCCGGCAGGTGACTAGTGTAGCCCTGGGGGAGGAGATGGGTGTCCAAGGTAGGTGGGGTCCCACAGAGATGTCCCCGGTCTCATTAGGAGACCGTGAAGTGGTCCCCCAAACCCAGCTGCCTGAGAACACTGAAAAATACAGGCAGTGGGTGACCATAAATGGCCATAGGGTTGAAGCTCTCAGAGACACAGGAGCCAGTGTGACGGCTCTCAAGCGCCACCTGGTGTCTCAGGAGCAGGTTGTCCCAGGAGCATTCTATCAGGTTGTTGCCGCTGACAACACCGAGAGTCACTGCCCAGTGGCTCAGGTTCCCTTTCAGTGGGGGGGGGGTCTCTGTTACTCTTCAGGTAGTTGTGAGGCCCGCCATGCCTGTAGACTGTCTGTTAGGGAACGACTTGGAGAGCTCACCTTGGGCTAAGGTGGAGCGGAGTGCTCACCTGGAGATGTTGGGTATGCCGGATTGGGCGTGTGTCACCACACGGTCCATGGCAGCCAGTAGAGGTACTCAAGAGGTCCTGGAGCCTGAGAGGGAGGCCCAGAGACCAGCCTTAAAGAGAAGGAGCAGGGGGCGCGGGAAGCCGGGCCCCTGAAGTTCCCACGGTCCAGGAGGGAGCAGACCTTGAGGGGTATGCCCTGGAACCTACAGAGGAACAGATAGCTGAACTGGGGGACCTGCCTGAGCTGACCCGACCCATTGGCAGCAGGAAGGAGGACCCTCCAGGGAAGAGTTCTGCAGGGAGCAGAAAGAATGCCCTTCTCTTGTGGGTATGCGGCAGCAGACTGCAGACCAGGCCAACGGTGATCAGTCAGGAACACATTTCATTTACTGGGAGAACGACCTCCTGTATTCTGAGCCTAAGGTTGCTGAGCCTGGGTCAGCCCGTGTGCTGGTGGTACCCCAGCGCTTCAGAGCCTTCCTACTGGGGCTGGCTCACGATGTACCCTTAGCAGGACATTTGGGGCAGGACAAGACCTTTGAAAGGCTTGTCACCCACTTCTTTTGGCCCCAAATGTGCAGTAGTTTAGATACTCACTGCAGAACATGCCAAGCTTGCCAGGTAAGTGGGAAGAGTGGAAGGAAGCAGAAGGCTCCACTCCAACCATTCCCTGTGGTCGGTACCCCATTCCAGCGAGTGGGTATTGACATTGTAGGGCCACTGGACCCCAGGACAGCGATGGGCAATAGGTTCATCCTGGTCCTGGTGGACCATGCCACCCGGTACCCGGAAGCCATCCCTCTGCGGACAGTGACGACCCCCGTGGTGGGACGTGCGCTGATGGGAATTTTCTCCCGAGTGGGATTCCCTCTAGAGGTGGTGTCTGACCGAGGTACCAATTTCATATCTAAATATATGAAATCCCTTTGGCAAGAGTGTGGTGTAACCTACAAGTTCACCACACCTTACCACCCCCAAGGAAACGGGTTGGTGAGAGATTCAACCGAACCCTCAAAGGCATGATAATGGGCCTGGAAGGACCCATGAGGCGTAAGTGGGACGTCCTCTTACCATGCCTCCTCTTTGCTTACAGAGAGGTGCCACAGAAGTCTCTAGGGTTCAGTCCCTTTGAGCTTTTGTACGGACACCCAGTGAGAGGACCTCTAAGTCTGGTCAAGGAAGGCTAGGAGCAATCTCCCAGGAAACCTCCCCAGAATGTATATAGTTACATGCTGGCCTTCAGGAACCAGACTAGGCGTTTCAGGGAACTTGCTGAGGCAAACCTGGAAGCCAGCCAGGAGGAGATGAAGCGGTGGTACGACCAGAATTCCACTCTGGTAGAGCTTCAGCCTGGACACAAGGTATGGGTCTTGGCCCCCGTGGAGCCCTGTGCGCTCCAGGATAAGTGGACCGGTCCCTTTGAGGTGGTGGAGCGCAAGAGTCCGGTTACCTACTTGGTGGACCTGAAGTCTCCTAGGAACCCCTTAAGTGTCCTACATGTCAACCGCCTCAAGCCCCACTTGGAGAGGTCCCAAGTGGGCATGCTCTTGGCAACAGATGCTGGGATGGAGGAGGAGACCGAGCCTCTCCCTGACCTCCTGTCAGTCAAGGAGCAAGATGGGTCAGTGGATGGTGTCATCCTCTTTTCCACCCTGACCCCTGAGCAACAGAATGATTGTCGCCAGCTGCTGGGACAATTTTCTGACCTGTTTTCCCTAGTTCCCGGTGTCACTGATTGGTGCGTCCATGATGTGGACACTGGGGATAGTACACCTGTGAGGCACAAGGCCTACAGGGTGACTGACAGGGTAAGGGCCTGCATCAAGGAGGAGGTCTCCAAGATGTTTGCCCTTGGGGTAATTGAGTCCTCAAGCAGTCCTTGGGCCAGCCCAGTGGTCTTGGTCCCAAAGGCTGCAGCGCCAGGAGCTACACCCCAACTCCGGTTCTGTGTGGACTACAGAGGACTCAATTCGGTCACCAGGACTGACGCACACCCCATCCCCAGAGCTGATGAGCTCATAGATCGGCTAGGGGATGCCAACTACCTCAGCACGTTTGATTTAACGTCTGGGTATTGGCAGATCGCCTTGACCGATGGGGCCAAAGAGAGGTCAGCATTTTCCACCCCTGATGGGCATTACCAGTTCCGGGTTATGCCCTTTGGAATGAAAAATGCCCCTGCCTCCTTCCAGAGGTTGGTCAACCAGGTGTTGGTTGGGCTGGATTCGTTCAGTGCAGCCTACCTGGATGACATCGCAGTGTTCAGCTCCACCTGGGAGGAACACCTGCGCCACCTCTGGGAAGTGTTGAGGGTGCTGCGGAGGGCAGGCCTCACGATCAAGGCGAGTAAGTGCCAGATCGGGCAGGGTTCAGTGGTGTACTTGGGGCACCAAGTTGGGAGTGGCCAGGTGGCACCCCTTCAACCCAAGATAGAAACCATCCTGAATTGGGAGTCGCCCAAAACCCAGACAGAGGTGAGAGCCTTCCTAGGTCTCACCGGGTACTACAGGAGTTTTGTCAAGGGGTATGGCAACATTGTTGCCCCCTTGACAGCGCTGACTTCAAGGAAGCAGCCCAGGAAGGTGATCTGGACTGACACCTGTCAGAAATCTTTTGAGGCCCTGAAAACTGCTATGTGCACGGCACCCGTGCTTTTGGCTCCCAACTTCTCCAAAGAGTTTATCGTTCAGACAGACGCTTCAGAGCATTGTGTGGGGGCTGTTCTTTCACAGATTAATGAAGAGGGCCTAGATCAACCTGTAGCCTTTATTAGCAGGAGGTTACTTCCACGGGAACAGAGATGGAGTGCTATTGAGCGTGAGGCATTTGCTGTGGTCTGGGCGCTGAAGAAGCTAAGACCCTACCTGTTTGGGTTTCACTTCCGGGTTCAGACAGACCACAGGCCCCTCAGATGGTTGATGCATATGAGGGGTTAGAATCCAAAGCTGTTGAGGTGGTCCATTTCCGTACAGGGTATGGATTTCACGGTGGAACATCGCCCTGGTACAGATCACGCCAATGCTGACGGTCTGTCCAGATTTTTCCGCCTTAGTGATGAGGAACTCCCTGGGGTAGGGTAGTTCTCCCCACTTTTCAGCTGGAGGGGACACGTGTTAGACCTGGCACCTTGGCGTGAGTCTCCCTACCACTTTTTTGTCGCTGTGCCTCATGTGTTTTGCTGGTGTTAGCTGCTCAGAGCACTGTGCCACTGCCAACCAGTGCCACAGTGCCAGTGCTCCCTATTTAAAATGTATATGTTGGTTGGATTCCATGATTGGCATATTTGGTTTACTGTCAGACCCCAGTAAAGTGCACCAGGAGTGCCAGGGCTTGTGAATACAAATGCTGCTGGTGGGCTCGCAGCACTGGTTGTGCCACCCACAGAAGCGGCCTGGTAAAATGTATCTAAGGTCTGCCATTGCAGAACCTGCGTGCAGTCTGGTACTGTCATGCTGACTGGGTAAGTGCACACACTTGCCAGTCCCTAAACCTTCCCTTAACTTCATATTAGTCACCCCTATGGTAGGCCCAAGGGCAGTGTGCATTGTAAGCATAAGGTAGGACAAGCCCTGATGTGTGTGGCATGTTCTAATAGTGAATTACAGCATTTTTCGTTTTTCACTATTGTAAGGCTACCTGTTCTCCATAGGCCAGAATGGGCTGTTAGAATTGTTACATTCTATGATCCTAACAGACCCAGGGAACATGGTAGAAATTCGAGTTTAGTATGCCTGAACTCAGAATAATAAAATACATCTTTTAGTAAAGTTTATTTTAATATTCTGTGTTTGCAAATACCACTTTCAGAAAGTTGGTATTTGCTTGCTTGACCATGTCAGCCCGCCTCTGCTATGATGTGTATCTGCCTGTCTGGTTGTGTGAGTGACAGGGCTGTGGAAACCCAGAGGGGCAGGGCTAGGTAGCCTGGTGGTGAATAGGAAGATTTGCAGTCAGATGGGTGGGAGGAGTACACCTGGGCTCTGAATAGGGTTGTGCTCTGCTACCACAATGCTGGCTCCACCTCCTGCGGAGCGGCTGATGGCTCTGCCCTGCAACCTGAATAGAAAGGCAGAGTCATGTCAACAGAGTGCTCAAGAACTGGTTTGGACTGGGCAAAGGCCCCTCAACCCCAGAGGAACAAAGGAATTAGGGGTATAAGTATTGGGACCCTGCTCCCAAGAAATTAGATCCTGCTGAAACAAGAAGAACCTCTGCCAGAGGAGAAGGAACTGGGAAAGCTGTAGGAGGAGTAACTGTCCCTGACCTGGAGGATTGGCCTGCAGTGGTTGCCTTGCTGCTGAAGGAGAGGAGAAAGACTGCTAAAGACTTTACTTCAACTTGTGCTTTGAAAATATCTCCAAGGGCTTGAACTGAGCTTGCCCCCTGAACGAAGTCCCAGGACCAGTGGACTTCACCCCCAGCTCCCCAGAGTCTTTTGGAAGTGCCTGCTGTTGTTGTTGGGCCTTCGGAGGGACTGCGTGTCACAAGGAGCTGGAAGCGCGACGCAAGGAAGAGAAGCGTGCCGCCGTCGGAGCTGTTGCCGTCGCATCTCGCAGAGTGTGTCGCCGCTGCAGCATCGCATCGAGCGGAAGCGTCTCGCATCATTCCGGAAGTGTCTCGCAATGCCGAAGAAGCGTGTCGCCATCGCAGCCATCGTAGCTGTCGCATTGCACCGCATCGAGAGGAGAGTCTCGCATCGAGGAGGAAGCGTGTCGCCATCGCAGCCATCGTAGTTGTCGCATTGCACCGCATCCAGAAAAGCGCCTCGCATCCACGGAGAAGCGTGCCGCCGTCGGAGCCGCTGTCGTCAAATCTCGCAGAAGGGGTGTCGCCGCAGCAGCATCGCATCGAGCGGAAGCGTCTCGCAACGTCGGAGAAGAGTGCCGCCCAAGGCCGCTGTCGTCGCATCTCGCCAAAGGTGACGCCACTGTAGCTGACGCATCGAGTCGAGCCTTCTCGCAACTTCGGAGAAGCGTAACGCATCTGGAAGATCCCGTCTTTATTTCTTTTGCACCAAGAACTTCAACGCAACTGCATCGCTGCAACACTTTCGTTGCCCTGCGTGTCGCATCTAAGGTACATTGACTTAAAGTGTCGCATTTAAGAACTTAAGAGAAACTAAGCAATCTTCTACCAACTAAGCAACCGTATTGTGTATTTTTAATCGTTTAATAATCCTATATAAAGAATCCTTATTTTTAATATAAATACCTGTGTGGTGTCCATTTGTAGTGTTGTCACTTGGTTACTGTATGTGTTCACAAATGCTTAACCTATAACGCTCTGAGATAAGCCTTGTCTGCTCGCGCCAAGCTACCTAGAGGGTGAGCAAGGGGTTGTTGTAGTAGTGTAACCCCTTACCCTGACTAGAGGAAAGGTTCCCTGCTTGTCACAAGTACCTACCTGTGCCAACCAGAGAACCCGGATTCTAACATCGATTAACTTGCAGCTGTGGATATGATGGTGTCCTCAGAACCCAGATCAAATCTTTCACAACTGTGGCTCTAAAGGGTAGTGAACTTTATAAAACATTATAGAATCTTGACAAGAGGAAATGGTGATGGTAATGGTGCAAAGATGAGAAATGGAGGATAATCAGAGGAGAGTGTGAGGATAGGAAAGATGAGTGTCCGGAAAAAAGGAAGGATAGGATGAAAGAATGGCAAGAAAAGAGGATGAAATTGGAGTAAAATAGTGAGAAGGAGGGAAGAGAATATGACAGAAAGACTCATTACAGAGGAATAGGAGAGTGATGAGTGTCATAAAGTAGAGAATGTGATGAAGATTGTTTTAGAGATGGATGAAGGAGGATATAGCAGGAAAACGATGAGCAATGTGGGTGATAGACCTAAACTGTGAAATGGATGAGAGGTGAGTACAGTGTGAAAGGGTGAAGGTGGAGGATGAGGAAATGTTAAATTGTGTACTAACAGCCAAACAATTGGTAGAAAAACTAGCCACCAAATTACAATTCCAGCCAACCTCCTTACAACCTGTTCTCTTGGAAGGCACAGTGGGCAGCTAAGGGACCAGGTAGGAGTGGGTAGGTCCTGAGACGGCGTGATACTGGCACGCACTACATGAAGATCTCCTCGTGTACAACCTACCGGGTACTGTTGTAATCTGGTTAGTCCTTAACATTGGGTAGTTCCAGTACTACTAGGTACACAACTAGGTAGTTGTAAGGTTGATGTGAGTATGCATCCACGTCACCATTTCTGAGTTGTAGATAGTTTTCATTTTTCAGTCCTGACGAATCGCCTGTAGACTTTACACTGAGTGAGAAACATGTTGACCTGTCACCAATAAGTACGCTTAAGCTGAGACATAAGCTTAGTTGAGTGCCTTATTGATTGTTTTTACTTAGGGTAGGAGACCTATTGATTAAAAATTGCTGTCGCTGGTACTCCCAACCCTATTTTAGATTCACTCCAAGCTTATTCATCTACACATATTTGGCACCTCACACCCACTTCACCTTACGGCTGTTGGAAAAAGATCTCCGCTAAAGTGCCCCTACTATAGGGTGCCCGTCAGGTATTGCACTGCTGACCTGATGAGGAGCAGCTCAATGATGAAGCATGACACCCTACTGGGTATGTGAGGGCTTTATAATCCAACAAATGGATTCCCAACTTTGAACCACTCTGGTCGGGTTGGTTTAGATTCCCTTCCCTCTGACTCACACTTCTGAGGAACAGCATAACCTTTTCTGTATACCTGCTAAGGGAAGAAACATGCTCACATTTAATGTTTGTCCGGTTGTCAACTCTGATTGCTCTTTCAGTTGTTATTACACTTGTTTAAAGTAAATGGACAGCAATAGGCACTATCAACAGTTATAAAGCCCTTTGCAATTGCTTTATACTCCAGGCTTGGTGCAACAGCTGCTTCAAATGTTAAGAGCTGCAAGTGAAGTACAGATAAGGGGCAGCAGAATTCAAAGTTCAATTTTCCTTCACCCACACAAAAACAACAGATTGTATGGAAACAGTTCAAGCTTCCTTTACATAACCAACAAATACTACCCCATTGGTAGCAGCAGTGAATGGTCCCTTAGCTGTCCACTGTGCCTTCCAAGAGAACAGGTTGTAAGGAGGTTGGCTGGAATTGTAATTTGGTGGCTAGTTTTTCTACCAATTGTTTGGCTGTTAGTACACAATTTAACATTTGCTAATTTTCCACTTTAATTATCTTTGTTTCTCATATTGCTAATCCTTTATCAGCCTCATCCTCCACCTTCACCCTTTCACACTGTACTCACCTCTCATCCATTTCACAGTTCAGGTCTATCACCCACATTGCTCATCGTTTTCCTGCTATATCCTCCTTCATCCATCTCTAAAACAATCTTCATCACATTCTCTACTTTATGACACTCATCACTCTCCTATTCCTCTGTAATGAGTCTTTCTGTCATATTCTCTTCCCTCCTTCTCACTATTTTACTCTAATTTCATCCTCTTTTCTTGCCATTCTTTCATCCTATCCTTCCTTTTTTCCGGACACTCATCTTTCCTATCCTCACACTCTCCTCTGATTATCCTCCATTTCTCATCTTTGCACCATTACCATCACCATTTCCTCTTGTCAATCAAGTATACCTTACTGCTTAATACATGGAAACACCCATGTGCCAGATGTTACAGAATTCAGGTTTCCTGCATTTCAATTCAAAAGAAATTTCTGGATTTACTCCTCAGGAATTTGATGATTGGCTCAGAGGGTTTAGCACCCCAATTAGTAATCAAAGTTCAGAAACTGCTCCAGTCTTAGTAAAGGGAAAAACATTAGATGTGGCCAAGCTATAAGTAGAGCTAGAAAAAATGATTTTGGGAACCCTTCGTCTATCTTGATTAGATACCTACCAGGAGGAGGAACTATTGTTCCTCTGTAAAGACATTACTATACGAGCTAGACAGACACATGGGAAACGAGTTGAATTAGCTTGGAAATATGAAATTAATATTCAGAAATCAAAGGTTTTGCAAAAGACATACAGATTAGACTTTAGTGACAACAACTTTGCAAACACAAGGCCAGCTGAAATGAAATTACAGATTAAGGAACTAATGACACTGATCAAGAAGTGGAGTACAATAAAGAAATGGGAAGATAGATGGTGGAAAAAGAAGGAAACACAGAGAGTTAGGATCCAGACACCTTTACATGTAAGCAACAGAGGAAATGGACTAATACAGATGCTTCCGATGAGAGAAGTACCTGGTGGAGTGTATGTGCATGTGCCTCAGACTAGAGCAGATATTTTGTCATTCACAAATGAATTCCAGAAATTGAGAGAAAATCCCTTGGAATGCTATAGACAGATTGAAAGGTTTGTGAAAATAGTCTGTTTAGAGCCGCTGATTCAGATGATTTCCTGGGCCACCTCAGTACTAGTCGTGCTGCAGCATGCTGGACCATTTGTAGCCTATGCAGGACTGATTTATTGGTACCTGCATAAAGGCTATTACAGTAATCTAGCCTTGATGTAATAAGGGCTACGGCCACTGTTTGCCTTGCTGAAAAGGGATCAGATCAAAGAATCTCTTTAAAGTTTTAATAATATGGAAGCAAGTTCCAGCATCTGCCAGCGACTGCTGTTTAAATGACAGAGTAGTGTCAAATTTGATTCCCAAATTCCTAACCACATTTACTGTATTTTGAAGAGCGGTGGTATTTGCTGGCCACCAACATTTGGGTGAGAAAATGTGGTCTTGGCCTAGAGGTAGAATTCAGTTTTCTCAGAATTGCACTTAAGATGGTTTGCATTCATCCAAATGAAAGTTGCAATGAGACATCTGTGGAGATTATCTTCTGCCTGTGTGGTGTTATTCTCTAATACCAGGATACGCTACGTATCATCCGCATATGAGATAGTATCAATATTGAAGGACAATATCAGCTTAATCAATGGAGTCATATAGGCATTAAAGAGAGTCGGACTGAGGCTCGATCCTTGCGGTACCCCTGAGAGGAGGGCCTTCTCTTGTGATTTATATTGGCCAAGTGTGATCACTTGCTTGCGATCCTGCAGGAAGTTTTTTATCTATGCCAGGACTGTACCCATGAGGCCAAAAGAAGCAAGGCGGTCTAAGAGGATGGAATGTGAGACCGGGTCGAAGGCCGCCGACAGGTCTAACAATACCATTACTGCTCTTTTGCCTTGATCCATAGCGGCTTTGAGATTTTCAGCCGTATACAATAAAGGAGATTCTGTAGAGTGTTGGGCTCTGAAGCCAGATTGATCGGGATGGAGCAGATTTGATTTCTCCATGTAAGTTGTGAGTTGCTCGTTTACAAATTTTTCTGTCAGCTTACATAGACTTGATAAGAGAGAGATGGGGCGCAAGTTTGATAGGGTAGTAGGGTCCGGAATTTGTTTCTTTTGGAGGGGCTTTACTGCTGCAAGTTTCCAATCAGCTGGGATCTTAGCAGTGGAAAGAGAGGAATTTATTATGTTGTTTATATTAGGGTTAACAGTATCAATCAAAGTGTGTAATAATACTGGAGGGCAAGGGTCGAAAGGGTAACCAGATTTTATTGCCAGAATTGCCTGGCGCGATTCTTCGAGGGAAATTAGTTTAAAAATACACATACAAGTTTTGTCCCGATCTGCGGACAGATCTTTATTAGTGAAGGTAATGATAGGCGGAGGAAAATCTTTTTGTAGTATGCGAACTTTCTCTTTAAAAAAATCTGCAATGTCATTACAGAGACTCTGAGGGGGGGAATCTCTTGTTGTATACTTTTAGGGTTCGTAAATTAATTGACTATTTTAAAAATCATTTTCTGGTTTGCCTTGATGTTATTAATTGCTTCAGTGTAGTAGGATTTTTTGATAGCCTTAATCAAAGCATGGTATTTCGTAAGGGCTACTTTAAAATTGCTTAGCTCTGTATCCTCATAACTTCGGCGCCATCTGTGCCCTAATGTCCTGGCCTGGCTTGTAGTTATTTTAGAGCTTGCGAATACCATGGGGCCGAGGGCCTTTTGTTTGGTCTGATTGATGTGGAACCGGAGGTGCCAACTGCTCTTTCAGGGCACACATCCATTGACCAAAGAGCTTGGTATCAGTGATAGGGTCTCCCAGCAGGTTTGATCTACACTTCAGTGCTTCCAAGAGCAAATATGGGTGAGATGTTAATTCCTTCCATCTGGGTTTAACCTGTTGAGGGGCCTTGGTATTATTTTCCCTAGATGGGGATGCTTCAAGAACTGAATGACAACTGGTTCTTGTATTCAGGCCTGTCTGGAACTGTGTGCAGCCTGTATACTGCTGTCAGCTGTGCACTTTTGAGTGAGCCCTAGACATATGCTTGGGGATGTAACTGGCCCAATATATGGACATAGAACTGCAGGTGGGTCTCTTAAAGACTCACTTGAACAGATGCTCTGTGCGATTTCCGTTGCTTTGAAACACATATTATGAGCCTCTCTGGGATGCTTCAGTTCCTGGTGGTTTGGATCCTGGCTCATCTTCTACAGGTGCATTACTGGCCATCACACCTTCAGCGGCTGCTGTGGGTGGGATGGATTTGAACAGGTTTGCTCCCTGGAACTGATGAGAGAGGTACCAACAGAAAAATCTTCTGCATGAGATGGGAACAGCAACGTTTTGTTGAATTCTCAGAACATTTAAAAAATCTGGCAGTTTCGAGCAGTGAAGATATTTTAATTTGGCCATTTTTACTCACTAAGATTGCTTTTTACTGACGGTCTTTTTATTTGCCTTGTAATAGTGACTTTTTAATACAATTTGGCTTTCTGTATGTGCTTTTATTATTAAAGAAGCACAATGCTTTTATAACATAACATGTATTTGTAAACTGCACGTTCACTCAAGGGTATCTTGGTGCTGAATAACAGATATTTATTGTTACCCAACTCAATGGTACTCATTTTATTGACCTCAGAAGGATGAAAGGCTGAGTTGACCTGCTTGGATTTGAACCTGTGACAATGAGGTTGAAAACAGGTCCCTACAGTACATGCATTGGTTCACTAAGCCACCAGACCTGGGTTTTATGATTTTAGGATCCTATAAAAGATTAAATATATACTTTTAGCATTGTTTTTTAGGAAGCTTTTAGTCGCCTAACACCCAAGGAGTGGAGTCATGTGGTCACATTAGGCCTGGTCATGAACACCACCCTTTTACCTGCTGACATTTAAAGTTGACATGTTTTCTTGAATGTTGACATTTGACACACATTTGCTTGTGTGCTTGTATGGATAATGGGGAGTTAGATCACCCACAGGGATTCTGGCAGATTCTTACATGCTTAGGCACACTAGCACAGGGAGCGCTAGGTAGGAGCATAACTATAAATATACTTATATGGAAGCTTTTATTCTACGTTATAGCACAAAGGTTGAACTGTTCATTTTCTTTACCATTCTTGTAATGCTGACTCTGTTTTGTTCCCTTCTATTTATTACTGCTGCACGCATATTTTACTCAAGAATCTTATTGCTTCAATAAATATTGAAATGCCAATTTGAGTATTTCTTTTTTCCATCTTTGGCCACGCATGAGTTACCAAACGAAAGGGGTTTACACCCGTTTCGTGATTTTTTGGGGTAGTCAAGAGTTGTCATGTTCTGAGGTTGCACATACCACCTGTTACCTTGCTAGGTTAGGAGTGCATATAGGGCACTGTGAGCTAGGCCGACAAATCCTGATGGTGTGCGTGGAATCAGTCTCGCACAGTTTTGACATTTATGTTGTCCAACAAATGCCCAGATTTTGTGAGAAAGTATTAACCATACTACAAAGTAGATTAGACAGGATGGTAATTATAAATTACCTTTCTCCTCAGTTATTGCAAAAGGCCAGAAAAAGATCTGCGTTCTTAGTGTATGGGGAGGCTACAGCGGCAAATAAGCATGCTGTAGCTTCCAAAATCCTTGCAGCATGTGTGAGCTTCCAGGTCCTTGATGATACATAGAAGGCCATCAGTATGATGATAACTGTCTGTATCTAAAGTATCAAGCCTCGTTATTTCTGTTGATTAGTAAAGTCTCATTTACATCAAAAGTAATTTCCAAAGGAATTAGGCATGCTTTTGGAAAGTGATGTGGCATTAATTTAGGGCAATTGGATTTTACTATTTTATGATAATATAGAATATATAAAAATACATGCAAAACAGAATAGCCAATGAAATGGTTCTAGGTGGAAAAGATACCACAATAGATGTGAACTTTGGCTTTCCATATAAGTTATCAGTTTTGAATTTATAACAATATCTGCACTGAATAAAGTTACCACTAAGAATAATTTCCATACCTGATTGTCTCATCCCTGTAACTGTTTGGGAAGAGGATGTTATAACATTTAAATATATTGCATAAGCTTTTTGATCATGCAGTGTGTTTGCAGGAAAACATTTCTAAATTGTTTAGATTTCTGTGTGCCCTTTTTTTTTTTTGCGGAATTTTATATAGCGCAAACTTGAGCCGGTATCGGGTATCAGAGTGCTTTACATAGCACCAGTTGCGTTACATGAGGACACATTCATTTTTTGTTAGGCGCTTCTGCTTTAAGGTTCCAGTAGACCAGTTACAAATGGGATCTACTGCATCTATCAACTTACATGAGTTTTTGGACATTCCTTATATTTCTCCAGCAGTAAAAAAAAAAAACACAATACACGCTGTAATGCTTAATTACTTATACTAACTCAAAGAAGCTGACAGCATCTGACACCCATTACCAGCTCCAAGATTCATCTGGAATTAACTGCAGTTTTCTCCACATCACTGAAGAAGATGTCCAAAAACCCACATGCCAGAAACTGGGTCCAGCCGAAACCATTTACAGCTGATTCATTTGGAATTTTCCTTCGAGTATTCTTAAAAATAATTAGCCCTCATTTTAGGCAGAAAAGTCCACGGTTACAGGCTAAGCAACACCAAGGTAATTTGTGGTTGGTTTGGCATAGGAGCCATACCTCTGGCCGCGTGCACTTTCTTGACCTCTCATTTCTCTTCCAGGTTCATAACTTGCAAGAATAAGATATACATCTTTGGAGGGCAGACAGAAATCTCCTCTGAGGCGGACATTTTACGGGTGATTTGTGGCGCACTTCTGGAGCATGCCTTAAAATAACTTGCACCACGCCTTCCTCTGACCCTTTCACAACAAGCCCTACCGCACCCCCCCCCCGCCCCCCCCCCCCATCCCCTCCCGCTCCGCAGACGCAGAAAATCTGGAAGGCATTCCCGCGTCTTAAACGCCCCCAGAGGGTAACTCCGTGGCCCGGCCATTGCATGAGAATACTAAAAATACACGCCCTCGTGGCTATGAAAGATCACGCAAAGTAATGTCTTGGAGTTCATTCACGACGGGCTGTGTACAGTGTTAGAATTTACTCGCATGCCTGAAATATCTGTGAAACATCACGACTACATTTACAGAACGGCTCCAGTCTGCCAAAAACAAAGGCTTTCATTACGAACAGCGAAGCGCTGGGAATAACGCGGACATACTCTGGCGCGCACTCGCAGCTTTCTGGCTCCTCCTGCGCCCCAGAGGCAGTAGGTTATACTGAAGGCCAACAATGACGGCTACAAATATTTTCCTCGTGCTGTCAATACGTACACTTTATATTTATAGCGCTGCACTTCGGGGTGTACTGGACACACGCACGCGGGCACTAAGCAAACACCCGAGCGCGTGCAGGAAAGCCAGCTGTGGACGACATCTAATGCAGTAGGCACGCGCGCCATAGGAGCTCTTGGCATCAGTTTCTGGGAATGGTTGTTTTACTTCTGGACGTACTGCATTTTTTGTTGTTATCAGTGTTTGTCTAATAGTAAGGCAGCAACACATTCTAGAAAGCATCGCACATGCGGATTATCGAAAAATGCTGAAGTCTAGAGGTGAGCGAGCCAACAGATTCACATGGAGAGCCGAGCCAGAGCCAGGCAGGCTCTGATCTTAGAGGCAGTGCAAGAGCCGAGCCCTGACAATGCTTGCTATGCAAATCACACTACAAACATCCCGTAAAATCCCGTAAAATCTGATAAAGCCCCTTCAAAATTCAGGAAAGTGTATTTCCTTAACTTGTGAAACTTTGACATTAATTAATCAGATTACAGCTTTTCACGGAGAAGTACTTATTAAAAGTGATAGATTTTAAACAGGAACCATTAATGCACTAAGAGGCAAGACAATTGTTATGCAAATCCTGTACAGTGACCCCGGTTATTATTTTGCAACATTATGGTGCATTAAATCAAGCACAACAGGTCTTTGTACAATTGGTATTCTGAACTCAAGTACTTGAAAGGGCTTCGCCTAATGAAGAAAAAAGAGTTTTGGTGAAATGAAATATTTGCCTAAGATTGCACAAGTTAAGCAGAAAGTCGCAATTTAACCAGGTTTTCTGGTTTCACTTTGTACAAATAAGCCAAGACATGGGTATCTATTTGTCTTTCCTTGTGTTAAGGCTTTAGCTTTACCTCTTTGTGCATTTTTCCTATAGTGGAACCCGACCCAAAGGTATTGGAGTTCTTTATGTGTGCTTTAGTTACATTACAGAAGGTCACATCTATTGTTTATAATCGGGATTTAGTGATTTGCCTAGAAAAACAGGACGCTGTGCCAATGCCAGGACTCGAACCTGGTTGGCAGCTCTGGCCCTAAGCCACATCCTCGGTAAAGGGAGGCAGGCTGTCAGAAGCCACATGAAAGCTCAGCTCGTTAGGGGCTCGAGGTTTCAGCATGACCTCGAGCTGGGCCAGGCTTGAAGCTCAAGCCTGGCTTGATCTTTCAGTGGCTTATCCACCTCTACTGATGATGTATTTCTCTCTAATTCCAGGATTTGCTTTGCTTGGTGCTCAATTTTGCCCTCACCAGGATTCTGGCCTGCCAGTCACAGTTAACCAAATGACCTTGGGGGGGCGTGGCCAGCGCCAGTAGAAGATGGCGGTTTATCCCTAACTCTCCCGAATCGCGGGAGGAAACGGCCGACATAGCGCGTTTCCGGGGCGACGCTCGGACCTCAAAGATCGAGCTTTCCTGGCGGAAATGAAGCTGCACACCTTGCTATAACTGAGGGAAGCGGCAGCAGCATGTAAGGGGCGTTTTTTCTTGTCAAGCACCTCTGAGCTATCTCGTCACAAGAGCGGCCGCCATTTTAACCCACATTCTGTGAGGAATTTTACTTCATATCGCTTATGGGGAGGCTTCTACATACTATGCCTATGTCTTGCACACCAGCTGACTGACAAATACTTAATATTAATTTATTGAAGCCCACAACTTCCCTCTGCCTGGTTTCTTGCATAATAATTGCGCTTTACCTGTAATAGTGAAATTCATTTCCTCATGCAGCTCGCTCTTATCGATGCTAAGAATGTTTCTACAGTCTTCAGGAAGCTCATAATTGACTTTCTTTTCCCTGCTCACAAGGGCTTTGCTGCCATCTACTGCCCAAGTGCCTCTGTGCGTCAGAGTTTAATTCTTCTTTTAAATTGAGACTGTTTCTTTTTCAAAGGCTTGCTTTTTGCTTTGTTAATCTTCCAGTTATTGGGGGGATATGGCTAAACGCCCAATGAATATGGCGGCGTTGGAATGTTGCCCCCCGAACCAGCGCGACGAGCTTGCGCTCACGGGCTGCTTGATATGTGGCTAGCCAGAGAAATGCTCCACTGAAACATCGTGCATCTTCAAGAAACTCCATTTGTCGCTTCTCAAGACAGCAAAACGCCGATTCTGTACGGTGTTAACACCTTCATGTGGAGTGTGTTTTCTCATTCAAATTTGCACCCATGGATGAACTTATGGATCTTATCTTCGATTTTTTATGTCTTCAAGCATCTCTTTTTGTATAATGTTCGATTGGAGGGATACCTGTTGAGGGGAGACGTCTTACAGGGACACAACTGTGTTTCCTCTCATACATCTGTTATCTCTTTCTTCCTTTGCATGACCATGCTTGTTTTTGCCTCAACTCAGCTCTGCTTCGTCTTGTGGTGATTTTATTTTGTCATTCACGTTCACCTGCCTTCCTTGGATTCAGGTCCCTTGCATTTTCAGCATTGACCTACTGCTTTCCTTTTATTGACTCCCAGACCCCTCATGGGAAAACTTCGGAATTTAGAGCTGGCTGCTTCTTCTCAGTTGCCTGTGGACTCGGACTCAGATTCTCCTCCTCGGGACATGGTGGACGCCGCGACATCGAAGTCAGATTTAATACGAGGCGCCATCCCAAAAGCGCGCAACAAAGGGAAACTGCCGTCCTCTCTAGCTTCCTCTAAGCGCCTGAAGAAAGACCCACCATCCCCGGGGAGTAATTCCTCATCCTCTTCCATGGATCTCATTTTGGAAGAACTTCGAGCTTTCAAACCCTTTATGGAGGCAACCACAAAGAACATGCAGGCTATGCAGGAAAAATGGTCGACTCTAGAGTCACGTGTTCAAACTTTGGAAACCTCTACAGACTCTTTGCAATCCTCTTGTTCCCACATACCGTCAATGGAGGCGGAGATTCTTCTGCTCAAACGTCAGACAGAGGATTTGGAAAATAGAAATCGTAGGAACAACCTACGCCTTTATGGTCTTCCAGAACTTACAGAAGGGCCAAACCCCACCGTCTTCTTCCAATCCTTTCTTGCCAAGATTTTAGATGCTCCGGCCTTAACTTCCGTCAACATCCAAAGGGCTCATCGCCTTGGTCCAAAGGTCGCTAGTAAGCCTAGAGGCGTCATTATGCTTTTCCTACAATTCACTGACCTACTACAGGTCCTTTCAGCTGCCAAGCTCAAGAAGCAAATTGTGTGGGAAGGTCACCGCCTCTATCTTTCGCAAGATGTCTCCAAGGCCACTGTAGATCGTAGGAAGAAGTTCTTGGACATGCGACCTCAACTACGGGCCCTGAATGCTAGATATGGTTTACTACATCCTTGTCTCTTCAAGGTCACATATAAGGACAGAACAACCACATATGAAGACCCCGCAGCTTTGCAGGCGTTTCTCCAACGGCAACGCCCAGATGTTATGGATACTTCCAGACCTGGTTGACCGGTCCTACTATTTTTTCTTGGAATTTGTTGTGTTATGATTCTGTTGTCTTTTCATTATTGCTGATGTTGTGAATCCCCTATTGTCTCTTCTTCCAGCAGTCGTATCACTCTCATGTGTCTCCTTTGTAGTTCAATTGTAGTTTATTGTTTCTTGTTTCCCTGTGACGCGTCTTCCCCTTTATTTGTATATTTCTCTTTGTTTTTACAGATATCTTCTTCCTCCCTTCTACCCCGATGTGCTATGCTGTTTTCTATATGCTGCGTTCTTGGTCTCATGGTATTTGAGGTTCGATGTTTTGTTCTGGATGTCGTCGTCGCTGTCTCCTGGCGCCATCACCCCATTCTTGTTCTTGAGTTTTTCGTTCCGTAAGTATGTTTTTCAGTCGTTCGTTTCGAACATGTACTGTCTTTTTGTTGGTTTTTGTTTCTGTCCTTTCTCCTACATTTGATCTCTTACCATTTGCTTTTTCCTCTCTCCTTTCATTCTCTTTCCCCTCCCATTTCCCCTTTTTTTGCTCTTTCCTTACCTTTGATTCAGTATTATATTCTCAGTGGTTCCTTCCTTCCTTCCTTCCTTCTTTCCTTTCCTTTCCTTCCTCTTTGCTTTCTTTCCTTCTGCCCTCTCTCCTTCATCAATCTGTTACAATTCTCTCAGTTTTCTCTAGTTATTTTCTCTGTAATAATAAGCATGTTGCTATTAGCTGTTTTTCTTTGCTATTCCATTCCGTGTTACATCATGGAACGTTAAGGGTTTAATCAACCCCATTAAAAGGCAAAGGGTTTTATCACATTTAGCGAGACTTAAATCTGATGTTGCCCTCCTTCAGGAGACTCATCTCTCTGAAACGGAGGCTCTGAAACTCAAGCGTTATTGGGTGGGTCATGTTTTTTGCTCCCCCACAGTTTCTAAGAAAAATGGTGTTGTGATTTTATTACATAAAAAGTTGAAAGTTTCCTCAATTTCTCATGAATGTGATGTTGATGGTCGATGGGTTATTGTTACACTGCTCATAGATAATATTCCTATCACTCTTTTTAATGTGTATGCCCCAACTGGGATTGACAGGTTATTTTGGCCCTCTATTTCCACTAAGCTGTCCTCCTTTTCTGGAGATTATATACTTCTCGGGGGAGATTGTAACCAAATTGTTGATCCCTTCCTCGATCGTCATTCCAAGGTTAAATTTATCCCCTCTAGAATGCACTCTCAATTTGTCAACACCTTTCAAAATAATGCCTTGGTAGATATTTGGAGATTGTGTAATCCTGATCTTCGGGAGTACAGTTTTTACTCTTCCACATCAATCACAATCCCGCATTGATCATATTTTCCTTAGTAAATCCCTATCCCAGCACGCCATACGCTCTGATATTGGTTCCATCCTAATCTCGGACCATGCTCCGATTCATGTGGACCTTGACCTAATTCCTTTCTCCCCTCACTCTGGCAGATGGCGTTTCAATAATGCTTTGCTTTTGGAACCTACTTTCTGTTCTGATTTTACTACCTTTGCCACTGAATTTTTCCTTCTCAATCATACCCCTGACTCCTCTTTTGTTACTGTTTGGGATTCTTTTAAAGCAGCCTCTAGGGGTTTTATTATTAATTTTGTAGCCCGACAAAAGAGACTTCGAGAAGCCAAGTCCGAACGCATTTTAGCTAATATTAAGAATTTAGAGCTTGATTTTCACGCCTTTAATTCTGAGATTTCTCTTAAAAAGCTTATTGACGCGAAAAGTTCCTTCAATAGGTTTACAACTAATGCCGCTTCTAACCTTTTGCTAAAATGTAATTCCAGGTATTATGGGGGTAAAAACAAAATGGGGAGACTTTTGGCCAATTACTTAAAGATAAGAAAGGAGCGTACAAAGATTGAGTCCATTAAGACTTCCACTGGGCACTCTTACTTTAAAGATAAGGACATTCTTTCTGAATTTGTTAAATTTTATGATAATCTTTACACCCCCGAGCACATCCCGGAGTCTACAGATCTTCTTTCATATTTTCACTCGCTTCCCTCTCCCCCGGCCTCTTCCGTTGATTTTGCTGCCCTAGAACAGGACATTTCGCTCTCTGAAATTTCCCATGCTATTTCTAAATTACGGCACGGTAAGTCTCCAGGCCCTGATGGGTTCACTATTGAATTCTATAGCCACTTTGCCTCTCTACTTCTCCCTAAACTGTTACTACTATTCCAATCCTTCCTTGCAGCGGGTTCTTCCAGCGGCTCTTTCCAACAGGCTCTAATCTGTTTAATCCCCAAAGAAGATAAGGATCATTCGTTGTGCAAAAATTACAGACCAATTTCCCTGGTCAATACGGATTACAAACTTTTGGCTAAAATTCTGGCATTGCGCATGGATCCCCTTTTACCCGACCTCATTGGCCCTGAACAATCAGGTTTTGTTAAGGGCCGTCTCTCTTCTGATAACTCCCGTGTTTTTCTTAATATACTTAGCAAGGCTCCCTCACTGTCACTTCCCTTCGCGGCTATATCTTTAGACGCGGAGAAAGCCTTTGACAGGATTGGATGGGATTTTATGTTTCAGACCTTACGCTGGATCGGCTTTTCTTCCAAATTCATCTCTATTATTTCTTTACTTTATTCTAATCCGCAGGCTTCCATTTTTGTCAATGGGTTGACCTCGGATTATTTCTCGCTGCACAGAGGAGTGCGACAAGGTTGTCCTCTATCCCCCCTACTTTTTGTTTTAGCCTTGGAACCCTTTCTTACCAAAATTCGTCTGGACAACAGTATTTCTGGTTTTAAATTTGGTTCGCGTCAGGTTAAACTCTCGGTCTATGCTGACGATATTCTTTTTTACTGCTCTGATCCTGTTTCCTCTATTCCCTCTTTTCTCCAGCAGGTGTCTTCCTTCTCCGCGGTTTCTGGTTATCGCCTAAATGCTGATAAATGTGAGATTTTACCTCTAAACCCTAGTTGTCAAAAACATCTTTTTTCCCAAACCAGTTTCTCATGGCAACCTTCTAAGATCAAATATTTGGGTGTTTGGTTTGCTCCTCTCTTGTCTGATATGCTCAAATTTAATTTTGATTATGTCTTCAAGAAAATGGACACAGCTATTCAACGTTGGCACCCGCTCTTTCTGTCCTGGTGGGGTCGGCTCAATTCTATAAAAATGATGTTATCCCCTCTTCTTCTCTATACCATTTCCATGCTTCCAGTGCACATTCCAGTTTCCTTCTTTAAACGGATTGATTCCTTGTTGCTGAAATTCTTATGGAATGGCAAGCGTTCTCGGATAGCTTTGGCTTCATTGCGCAAAGATAAGGCCCAGTCTGGTGTACGCTTTCCGGATTTTAGAGAATACCACCGAGCTTTCTCTTTGAAACAATCGACCCGTTGGTTCTCTTCCGATCTTCCGCTCTATCCGCCTGTCTGGCTAAGTATGGAATCTTCCTTCCTGTCCCCCTTTACTTTTCGCGAATTCTTATCCTTCACGTCTTCTTTAATTCGCTTTCGCACACCTATTATTTCTCATTCCCGTACTCTCCTTCTCCCTTACCTAATATCATCTTATCCCTCCCTTCTTTCTATTCACGAACAACCGATATGGCATAATTCTCTTTTTAAAATTCGTAATCGTACCATATTCTGGAAGACTTGGCATTCTAGAGGATTGTGTTGGATCTCTCAATTAATTTCCCAAGATATTCCTCTCTCATTCCAGGAACTTCAATCCTCTTTCTCCCTACCCTCTTCTGCTCGATTGCAATACAACACCCTTCTCCCAGTCCTGATCATATATCTTCGCTCCTTGGAACCTTCTACCAATATTCCTTTGGCCCGCAAAGCTACTTCTCTATTATTGAATGCGTCTCCCTCAGCCTCTGCTATTTATAACTCTTTCCGATACGCCACTGACAGACTAAAGTCTAAAATCGAGATTGCATGGGAATTGGATTTTTCTCAGGATTGGCCAATACCTTTCTGGGACAAAATATGGACTAAACTTCATAAAACCTCTAGAGCTGCTAATACTACCCAAACCTTATATTTTATCTATAACAGAACTTTATGTACTCCACATGCTTTATCCCGTTTTTCGTCTGACACAACATCTATTTGTTGGTCCTGTTCCTGTCCCGTTGCTGATCTCAAACACATGTTGTTTGAATGCCCTCCTATTTCCAAGTTCTGGCACCTAATTTGGACGCAAATACAAAAAATATTCCATCTTCAAATTCCCTTCTCCCCTTTACAAGTTTTTCTAGGTTCCCTATCACCGTTTCTTCCGCAATCTCCTTCCCAATATTTACTACTTGATCTCCTAGTTGCTGTGGCTTTCCATACCATTACTTCTAATTGGAAGCAGGCTGCAAAGGTTTCCTATCAATCTTGGTGGAATGCAGTCTGCTTCCATCACCGCCTAGACACCAATTACGTATCTCCCGTTTCCCTAGCAATTAAGCGCGATCTGATTTGGCTCCCTTTGGTATCTTATCTCTCCTCCTTTGCTCCAGCACATGCCTCTCCAGACCCTGAAACAGTTGAGGTACGCAAGCCGCCATGATTTTCTTGTTTCCTTAATGCCTTTTTACTATGATATTGCGTTCTACTACATTATACAGTATTTTTCGTTCCTACACGTAGGTTCTGTTCATATAAACCTCATGCTTGTTATTTTTGCTTTAATTGAGAATTTTTATTGAAATGCTAATTGTTTGTATATGCATACCATGATGATTATACCCCCTTTCCCCTCCCTTCTCCTTCCCTTCTTATTTCTTCAATAAACTCAAACTTAAAAAAAAAAAAAAAAAAAAAAACCAAATGACCTTATTTTTCAAATTCCTTTCATTTCCACTCGCGCCTAAGCCTGGGATCGTGTTAATCTCTTGCATGGCTGCGAAATAGTCAAATAACATATGTTTTGATAGCTCGATATATTTAATACCAAAGGACCTTGCTCTTCCTCACGGGACCAGATGTATTAAGGGCAATGCACAAGCCAGGATGTGCATGTAAACACCAACTGGTTTGCAAACCACCCTTCACTTTGACTGATGTTCGAATTAATGGCATCATAAAATGTATATTCGTAGCGAGTTGAAGCCTGCCGCCTCATGAATGTTAATGAAGCAGGTTGCATTTTGCGAGCCTCTAGGAATGGCTGGGAGCACAGGGATGGAGGACTATGAGGACAGCAGATCGCCAACCCAGTATGTCAACCCCTATGTTTTGAAAAGCAGCCTGTTACTGGTAAAGGGATAACTTCTGCCTTTAAAAAAAACAATACTGAAAAGCTGGATGAAATTAGGGGGTCCACTGGACAACTGTCTGCCTGATGCTACCCAACATGATTTCCTAAAGTGAAGCTGTCATGTAGGCTACAGCTTCACCTTATTGAATCAGTTACCACCCCAACTCCGGGTCAGTAACAGCTCAATAGTTTATGATCCCAATTCATAAATGGGAGTTTCACTGCCATTCGTATTACAAGTTGGCTTTTCGATAAGCTGACTGCGGCGTGGGACCACCAGCTTCAAGTTGGCAGAATCGAAGGATTTGGGGTGCGTACTCACCCCTTTCCTGTTCTTTTGGTCAGAGTTCAACTCGGCTCCCTTTCTTCAGTTCTCGGCCAAACTCCTCAAACGACTTCAACACATTCAGAACACCTCTGCACGCCTGCTCCTCGACATCCCCCGCCGCAGCCACATCACACCCCACCTGAGAGACCTGCACTTGCTCGTCGTCAGCAAGAGGATAACCTTCAAGCTCCTCACCCACGCACACAAGGCACTCCACAACACCAGACCAGCGTACCTCAACAGACGACTCAGCTTCTACACCACCACCCACCAGCTTCGCTCCGCCGACCTCGCCCTTGCCACAGTCCCCCGCATCCGAAGAGCGACCTCCGGCGGCAGGTCATTCACCCACCTCGCCGCCAAGACCTGGAACCCCCTCTCCATCCACCTACGGCAGACCCAAGACCCGCTGACCTTCAGAAGACTCCTCAAGACCTGGCTTTTTGAGCAGTAGCAGCATTCCCCCCCTCACCCCCAGCGCCTTGAGACCCTCACGGGTAAGTAGTGCGCTCTACAAATGCTATGATTGATTGATTGATATACAACGAGTCCTTTTTATACCATATACCCATTGCCTGGACTGCCCGCATATGGGCTAGACTCTGGCAATAGGTAGGTGGTATTTTTCAACATCTATCATGTACATGTGCCTCCAACACATATGCAGTCGAAATGGTCACAAAGGCATCGATACATATGGAAAAGTAATCACCACCGCTGCAAGATCCCCACAACCACACCCTGGACACCAGGGTAAACTCGTAATACGGCGGTCAGAAGACCGCTAGCGCTGTGGTCTTCTAGAGACCGTGGCCGTGATGTTAATGCGGTCGGACCGCCAAACTTGTAATCCTACCCAGAGTGTGTTATATCAAACAAACTCATCAAGAACCTTGTACCAATTAAGTGGGTTTCTATATTTATGACAATCCATAGATAACCATGGTTTCTCTGTATTCATCCACTTGCAACTGTGTTTTAACTTTGTTTTTTCCATGGATTTGTACTAAGAGTGTGCCCTGAAATTCTAAAACACAACACCTAGACCTACGCCCTTTGCCTTTGTAGACCAGAAAAAACATAACTTTCCCCCTCAGAAACTCTAAGACAAAGTCAATATTCAGTAGTTAAAAAAAAGTACAAAACCTCTCTTTTGTTACTTTTTCCGTCCAATATATTATGCCTGTCTATTGACAACCCAAGTCATTTGGATCCTTCACATGAATGACCACAAACATGATGCATTAGTATTTATGATTGTGGGTTGTCAAGCCCAAGATTGGGTACAATTATGAGGTAGCAGATAAACTGCAAAAAATGTAACTCCAAGGTTGACAAGGCCATGGTAGGTGAGAAGAAGACTATCAATGCCAAGAAGCACAACTTGGTTAGTAATGCTAAGTTGTTGGAGTACACTCACACTGTTGCCTCATTATAAATCGTAGAAGCAGAGGGATAATACTGGACCCACTAGTACCAAAACGACATTGTATTACTTCCGCATTTCTAGCCAATTATGAGTTTTAGGCCCAGAATGAGGAATAACATGGGACTCTCAGAACTGCTGGGCTGTTTAATGCATATTCTTCTTATTTCGAAGCCCCTTCCTCGGCTCATATTCCACTTGCTCTTACTATGTAGAAATACAGGCTTTGTGCCTCTACTATTTTGTGTATTGACTGACTGTCTGGTTTTGGAGTGACAGAGGCTGGGATGTGCATTCACTGTAGACAGCTACAAGAGGGGTGTGTCCTGGGTGACTCATATCTGAGCTGAATAGACCTTGGCTGCATTTAGAGTGGTGGGAGGAGTTTCATTTGCACCTGTTAGGCAGTGTCTCCTCTGCACAATGCTGTCTCCACCTCCTGTAGTGAAGCTGCATCAGAGAGGACAGAACTGGTTTGGACTGGGCTCAGAGACCCTTGCCACAAAGAAAACAAAGCAAACACAAGGAGATGATGGACGGAGCGCTGAAACTTTTCAGACACTAACTCCGAGTTACAGATCTGGGTTGAATCCATCAATATTCTTTAGCTCACTTTGCCACCCCAGTTCAGACCCAACCATATGCAAATCAGCTAGCCTGGCTGATGAGGGGTGTTACCCCGAAACCAGTCCCAGGATGCTTGTTTCCGGTCCAGGGAAGGCCTGGCTTGGCAGTTTGGGCTGGACTATTCCCATGAGGAACAGGGTCAAGACTGATATACATATGGCTGGGTCTGAACTGGGAGGGCGAAGTGAACTAAAGAACGATGATGGATTCAAACCAGATCTGTGACAGGGGGTTGAGTGTCTGAATAGTTTCAGAGGTCTGTCCATCATCTCCTTGTGTTTGCTTTGTTTGCCCTAAGTTGGCAGGAATTGCCCAGACGTGGGTTCCATGCTCACTTTGCCACTGGATTCAAGATAGTCTGGATGATGAGGGGTGTTACCCAGAACCGGTTCCAGAATGCTTATTTCCGGTCCAGGGAATACCTGGCTTGGCAGTTCAGGCTGGACTGTGCCCATGAAGAACAGGGTCAAGACTGATTTGCATATGGCTGGGTTTGAACTGGGGTGGTGAAGTGAGCTAAAGAACGATGATGGATTCAACCCAGATCTGTGACTCAGATAAGTATCTGAATAGTTACAGAGCTCCATCCATCATCTCCTTGTGTTTACAAAGAGAACAAAGACAAACTGGGGTATAAGTATTAGCCCTTAAACCCCAGAGAATTAGATCACTCCTGGACTCAAGAGAAACCTTTGCCAAGGAGAAGAGTTGGAGAGCTGTGACGAGGAGTACTGCCCCTTTGCTGTGTGCTTTGCTGGGTTGGCCTGCAGTTGCTGCTTTTGCCAAGGAAAGGATAAAGACAGGAACTTTGCTGTGAACCTGCTTGAAGAAGAATCTCCAAGGGCTTGTGTATGCTGGCCTCCTATTCTGAAGTCTCAGGGACACAAAGACTTCACCTGCAGCCAACTAATCAGCACCTGGACTCCTGTGAAATCCTGCATTCAAAAGGGGACCAATTCCTGTTCCAGGGCCCTGAGAATTGTGTGTTTGGTGCTGCAAAGCAAGAAAAACAACTCCAACACCGTCAGTGATGCCGCTAGTGATGCCACTACCTTCACTGAGGTCGGGGGTATCGCTCGTTAAATGCACGATGCACTGCCCTGCCTACATCGCAGCTCTGATGCCCTACAAAGCCTGCAGTTATCGGCCTTCCCGACGCCAGCACTCGACAACTTATAATTAGGTCAGGCCCTGGCACATAAGGAGTAAAAAGCCACAGCATGTACGGTTTGGCTCAGTAACTCCTGCTTGCCTTGTGGCCCTCTGAAAGTGGTCTGGCAAACCCTCTATTCAGATTGGCGCCAAGGAAATTATTTGGTGTACGTGTGCTCTATAAATCCCCAGTAACATAACATAACGTAACATAACACATGACATAACATTTCAACCCATCTCCCTCCATCCCTCCCTGCCTCCCCTCGTCCCCTTCTCCCACACCTTATTCATCTCTCTCCCCAGGCTCCCCCTTCTCTTGATTGCCACGCTGTGTTTGTACGTTCCAGCTTCAAAACGTTCTAGCCCTGCTCTGTGATGTTTGCTGGACAGCCAGGAGAAGCTAAAATGCCACAGGGATAGTTTAACACACTGTATTGGGAATACATAAGGAATTTGCTTTTCAAGCAGCCCTGTTCCGAAACGGTGACTTTCACCTTGCCCTGGTTGTCCTGCAAGCAGCACTAAGCATGCTGGGACTGGCAGTTTTGCTTCTCACATTACAGATATGGGCTACCAGTGCTCATCCTGTGTAGAGATGTTGGCTGAGAAACCTGACTTGGCTAAAAGTCACTTTCATGATATGGGTCTAGCTAACATCTGTGAGAAAGGAATCGATACTTGGCGCGTGCAGGGGGTCATGGGGTAGTTTGTTTGACTCACTGAGCCAATCACACCACACGAGGGACCCCAGAGCAGCTGTGGGGAAAGCGCTCCCTGACTCAGCTCTTGGAGAATGACCACGAGATATGCAGCAGGCTGGTCACACTGGATGCCGGGAAGAGCAACACTGGACAGTCCACCACGCAACAACATGAACACATGAACAGAAATAGAAACGCAAAATGAACCTCCAGTGAGCAAGCAGGAAGTTTAAAAGGCCGTGTCTCCCTTTGCAAGAGACATTATAAGGACACACATCTCTCGGGCTTGGAGGGCTGCACACTTCTATGAGCTTTTAGAATGGATAGTGAGTTGATGCAAAGCTTAGGGGCATATCCACAACGAGGCGATAGAAAATTATCGCCGCTTTTGCGGCCGTTTTCGGCCGAAAAGCGGCGATAATTTAATCGCCTAATCAGCAAGGTCACGCTAACGCGTGAAACCTTGCTTTAGCGTACGAAATCTTAACGCCCAACTTTGCATCTCTAATGAGATGCAAAGTGGGCATTCCTGACCTGACCTGACATGACAGGAGAAATGTCGCTAAGCGACATTTCTCCTATCATCAAGCCCCACGCTATGAAGCATAGTGGCAGGAAAAGTAGCGATAACCCCTGTTATCTCTACTTTCCTTTCGCCTCTTTCAGTACTGACTTAGCCATGATATCGTATGGAAGGTGGATATCATGGCTAAGTTTGTGAGTCCCTATCAACAAGCTAACGCCACATTTCATGAGATTATTGTTGGGTTTCCAACGATAATCTCACGTTAGGCAGTTAGCGCTAGGATTTTTATCGCTTTTGAGATAAGCGTTGCTAATAGCACGCTATCTCAGCGATAAAAATCCACGCTAGCCGGCGATAATTATCCTAGCGCTAAGTGCGCTTAGCGATAATTATCGCCGGTTGTTGTTGATATGCCCCATAGTGTCTCTGTGCCACAGGAACGGCGTCTTATCCTTGGTATAAACAAGCCTTATACGCGTTTGGTAATTGTTCTCACAAATTAGGAAAGGTAGCAAGAAGGAGGGGTAACAAAAGGTTTTTAATGTAACTTTACTTCTCGTAGTTCATTTGCTCTCTTTCATTACACACAAGTGCCCCAGCTCCGACCCCGGCTCAGCCGCAGACCCCCGTGCTCCATTGTTATTAAGAATGAGAGCACCGTCGTGGGGTCAGTGCACAGAAAGGATGGTGCGTCACTGTGATATACGTCATCTGTGCTCTTTCCATTTCCTTGTGCTGCCTGTGTGGCCTTATTCGGCGTCACACCTTGTCCTTCTGAGCGCACGCTTACCCAGGGCACAAACAAAGAGGATTTTGTGGGGAGGGCTGATACATGTCTTCTTGTCGGCATGAGTTAGATACGAAACACACCGTAGACCTTCTAATTCTGTTGTGCTATTTGCATTTGTGTAGCACTAACCACATTTGCTAAGGCGCCGTCGAGCATTCTCGACCCGGCCCTCCTTTTTGCCATATCTGGAAAGGCCGTACATCGGAATGGAGAACCCTCTGATGTGTCTGTTGTTTTGCTGGTGTTTGGTTGCGTCTGGTTTGTTGTTTGTAGAGATTTGTCTTTTCAAATGTTTTGTGTGAGTTGGTATCAAAGTGAACTTAGTTTGGTCTAGGAAGCTATGTGCCATATATGTGTGCCTTGGTGGGCGTGCCAAAGGACGTTTGCTCCTCTCCTCATTGTGGTGGGAGGTTAGTTATTCACTGTTCATCCGAGTAGAGTGCTTTTTAGGTCTCGCCTGATTCAGCGCTTGCGCTGATCTGGCCGAGACATTTTGTAAACAGGCTTTTTCAAAGTGCTGCCGTGGCCTAAAGCTACAGTGCACGTGAACGTGAACGCGCGCCCTCCGTTGCACGCGATCGTAATCGCGATTGCGATCACTTTCACTTTCGGCCGTGTTGCCAAAGCTTGTTTTTTAATTTCGTCTGTTGCTCCTCGTCCAAGAAGGTATCCGATGGTGACTTTGTTTAATGTAAATGCTGCTTTAAACTACAAAAGTGCTACATTTTAAACATTTGACAACTTAAATGTTCACACACGTCAAAGCTTGTTTTTTAATTTCGTCTGTTGCTCCTCGTCCAAGAAGGTATCCGATGGTGACTTTGTTTAATGTAAATGCTGCTTTAAACTACAAAAGTGCTACATTTTAAACATTTGACAACTTAAATGTTCACACACACGTGCACCCACCTATATATTTTCTTGCCCGATTGCGTTGAGAAACGGAACCACAAAAAGACCTTGAAAATATTTTAAAGGCCTTCTTATTTTTAACTCTTGTATAGCGTGCCCGGACTGATGAGGGTTAGGGCGCTTTACAGAGAAAGGGTAGTTACAAATGGAGGTTATATTCAAAGCAGCCCCCTAAATCCAAGTGCATTAGATTAATTTACCGACCTGTGCGTTTCCACTGTTTAACTAAATGTAGAAATCTAACTCTTTTGTGACTTTGAAACGGTTACTTTTCTACATCTCTGCGCAGGATATAAATTAACGCATTGGCACACGACCGTTGCTTGTGACGTATACTGCTTCAAAACGCTTTTAACTGAACGATAAGGGTGAAATTGAAAGAGGGGTAAACAAAATAATAAGCCAAGAATTTCGACAAAAATCGCCCATTCTAATTAATAAAGGTGTACTTTCTTCCTGACAGCACATAGTCATAGTTTATATATAGGACTGAGTGATCAAGCAGGGCAAAGGCGGTGTACCTTCGGCAAAAAATGCATTGCACGTGTTTTTTTTTTTAAAGTCAAATATTCTCTCACTCTGCCACCTCGGGTCCATTTTTTCAGTAAATTCCGAAATGGGGCCGAGTCAGGGTGTGCAAGCGAAAAATATTTCACATAGTGCTGTTTGCCTGCCTTCTGCTGTGGCAGCATTTGTGGCTGTGGTGTTGGTAGAGGAATCTGCTGTGCATAGATGCTGGGCATAACTGCACCAGTCCCATCCTGTCACTGCTGCTTCGAAGCAAAACATGAACTTGTTATAAGTTTTTGTCAGTGCTGTACTAGACTGAAGTAGAAACGTGTATCGTTTCTGCAGCACCTGTGCTGGAGCAGAGTTTTCTGTTGAAAATCTATTGGGTTTTAAGCTCCGGTTTGTCTATATGTCGAAAATTAAAAATATTAATTTGTAACGTTAATTATTTGTTTTGTGTGAAAATTCTGATTAACCAATACGAACTAACAGGAGAAAACTATACCTGGGAATGCATACGTGTTGCTTAATAATAATGTGCAGGTTTTATTAAATGAATGTTGCTAAGTGTTGTTTGTTTTAAAGCATAAAACGCTTTTGAAATAACGTGTACTAATGCTTAAATGTGTTGCAAAGGCTAGATAATTACATACACATAAGGGTATTAATGGGGTTAACACTGTTTAATCATTGCGATGATGTAGTAACGTTGTTTTTGTCTCTTTTAATTAAGATGGTCTGTTTTGGCCTATCGTAAAATGGCTGTCGTTTAAAGCCTACATTCGAGTGATGAAATTTTGATGAGAAGGCCTTGCTGAACATGGTCGAGAGTCACCTGACCACAGCCTTCGCCTGGTTTAAAGTTTTCCGTGTGGACAGCAGTTCTGGGCGTTAGTCCAAGTCCTTGGACAAGGATAAAGTACAATGAACATTGTCCAGTTTGTGGTGACTCTGCTAGAGATATCAAGGAAGAGCGGCTTCGAAAGAAACATTTGTAAATTTGAGTTCCTTCTTCCGTTTTTATTTTTGTGATTTTTCTGAGCGGAGATTTTCCAAATGTAGCGATGCTACATCCTTTCCTGCTCGCTCTGCTCAGCGGTTCAACGGAAATCAAGAACATTTTATGTTGCTATTATTTTGTAATTTTGATTATAAATATACTAGACTAGAGAGGGTTCGTGTTCATTGCATTTGGATTTCTGAGGCCACTTCTTTCCGAACTTGCGTTGGTGAGGATCGATGCTGTAAGGACGGCGACTTGGGAGACTTCTACTAAGAGACCTGTCCTGACCCATTTATGACATTTAGCTAGAATAGGTAACTATGAGAATAATGATTTATTTTGATTGCATTTCTAATTGAACTAATTTTAGATAAAGAATCATAATTTTAAAATACAGTGTTGGTGGTTATTTCTTTTCAATTATTGAGTACTCTATTGTGATTATTGTTGTTTAAATCATGACTCAAGACAGTGTCAATTAGGTCTTATCGACCTTGTTGTAGATGCAGGGTGTTTAGGAGTTTCCTCTCTCATGGTTGGTACTTATAGAGTAATCTGAGTGTGTGTTAGTGAAATGGGCCCAAGAGTATGGTGAGTGTATGTGCGTGTATCTGTGAAATTACTCTATCCGTGGAAGTAGGGAGAATTTATATGCCCTGATCTGCACCAATTTCCTGGTAGCAGAATTTGATGGTTATTGATTATTGTCTTGATCTGATTAGATTGCTTGTATATTGGCTTTTTGATTTATTGATTATTGATTGATGTTGGTATATGTACTAATACTATGTGTTGGAGTCGTCGTGTTGAGTTTTATGTAGTGCTTCTGGAATTTGGGAGCTGGTAGCAGTTCCGTAGTAGGGCAGAGGGAAGTATATGCTGCTCTCGGGAAAGACGGGATTGTTGGAATTACCTGTATGTATGCAGGAAAAACGTGTGACAATTGAAGTTGCGCGTCACATTGTCTGAGTTCGGAATCAGTGACATCGTTGTGTGTTACTATTAGGGATATATTTCTAGTATAAAAGGAGTGTGAATGGTAGCGAAGGTTATCTGTGAAACTCTAGTCTTAAGTCCCAGGGATCCGTAAGGTTTGCCGTTAAAGCTTATCACGGGAGGAGTAATAGGTATTCTCTGAGCTTGTCTGAAGGACTGGGCAGAGGTAAATAAATGCTGCGTGGTTAATGTGTGATATAATTCTGTAGTGGGACAGACTGTTCGCTGTTCTCGGGAAAAGCAGGATTCTGTGTGCATGTACTACATTTTCTTGTATGAAAGTGCGTGAATGTATGAGCATTTAGTTGATTGTAAGACTCTTTGGAGCAGTCCTAGAGGAAGCAGTTACTGGATGCATGTTAGAAGGGCAGAGTAGAAGAATGTGCTACTGTGTCAACGAGAGTATTAATTCCGTAGTGAAACAGAAGTGAGTGCTGTTTCAGGGAAGAGACGGGATTCTTGTGAAAAAGATTTCTTTACTATTCTATGGTTAGCGAAGCAGACAATGGAGATGTTTATATGTTGTAACTAATAGATATTGTAAAATTTGACACGAAGTCTACTGAGAAGATTTTGTAAAGGAGGGGTAGACGAGTGACAGGAGACAGGAGCAGGAGCGACTGCAGCGACTGCTGACGTAAAACAGACCGTGCTCTGATTGGGTAGTGGATCAGAACAGTGCTCGCGCTGGGATTGGTGTGTTGGTGTGAGCCGCGCAAGGATTGGAAGGGGTACAAGGTGACGTAGACGCTCCAGGATTTGTGCGTTGGTGTGAGCCGCGCTGTTATTGGATAAAATATCGTACTGTACAGTTGTATTACGGAAGGGATTAGAAAGTTTTGGTAAACGCAGAAATGTATTACCAAGAAGAGAAAAAGAAGAAATCCTTGTTCAGAAAAATAAAGAGATGGTTTGACAAGGATAAAGATGTTAAAACAAGAGAAGGTGAATTATTACCTCCAACGAAAACGCCTGCATCCTTTATGGTTGCGAGATATGGGTCTCATACCTGTATATGGTTGGAGAATTGGGCTAGGTATACTAAGGAAGATGGTGTCTTAGCATTCCCAGAACATGGTTCATTTAATCTGGCCGTGTTGAGAAATTTGCGAGAGAAAATGATGAGCCTAGAGCCTAGACCAAGGCCGACACAGTTTGAGGCTTTGGTGGAATGGGAAGAGGAAGTACATGAGCGAGAAAAGCAGAGGTCTGGAGGCAATTATAGGTACATGTTTGGGAGGAAACATGATCGTGAAACTCATCATGATCGAATGAGGAGATGGCGAGATGCTAGTATGTCAGAGGGATTATATCCTATGAGAACAGTTGTCGAGAAGGAAGAAAGGAAGGGTATGGAGAGAGTTCCTGAGACAGAAGTGAGAAGATATGGAGTTAGCGATTATGAGGATGAGGTCTTGAATGACATGATTTACAAGAGACCACCTCCATATAGACCAGAACCAGAGAGCACACCAGTTGTTTCTCCGATAAGAGATACATTGCGTATCATTGAGACAGAAGTTGTGACACCTGAATTAAGAAGTGGTAACCCTTTTAGAGAAAAAGAGGGAGAGAAAAGATGTGGTGATGAGAATACGAGAGAATTAGCCAGAACTACATCAGAACTGACTGAAAAGATTAGGGAACTAACGAAGAATCTAGAAGCTGTTACGGTGCCTGTAACTATAGGTCCGGTTATGCCTGTTTTTGATAAACAGAGGATGGGTGAAAATGGTCTGGTGGTTCCATATGTTGGGAATAAGATAACAAGTTTGGCTGGTCCCTCAGGAGATTCAGGAAAAAGGACGGAAGGTAATGATGATTTGAGACAATCCAGACGTGACACATGCAGTAGACGATTAGAGGTACAGTCTAATTCGAGATTGGATACTAGTGATGCTAGTTGTTCAGGGATGCCAATGTTAGAACCACAGAGGATGCCAGAAAAAGTGGTTCCAGTGAAAAGAACTACTGAAATAACAACTGAAGATTTGAATGAATGGATGAAAGTCCTTCAAAAGAGGGATAAAGATTCCCAGGCAATTGATGTGGCCAAGTTACGCATAGAATTAGAGGAGCTTGTTGTAGGGACAGTTCCTACAGACATTCTAAAAAATCATCATGATGGAGAATTGTTATTCATGTGTAAAAACATTACCTGGAGAGCTAAAAATACACATGACAGGTTAAGAGCAATAGCGAATGAGCAAGGAGTTGACATTGATGAGGTGAAAGCATTGCAGAGGTCTTACAGGATGGATTTTACAGACAAGGATATTGAAAATTTGAATGGTAATGGTAGAACAGGACAGATTAAAGAGATGATCGCCTTATTGCGAAAATGGGGTGACGTAGAAAAATGGAAGGATAGGTGGTATAAGTTAAGGGAAGAATCAGTGGACAGGACTTATTCAGCTTTTCCTGTGAGAAAAAAAGAGAAAACAGTGGATGCTTATCCTATGAGAGAAATACCTGGAGGAGGATATGTACATGTTCCATGGACCAGACAGGATATTCTATCATTTACGAATGATTTCCCTCGACTGAGAGAAAAGCCCGTCGAGTGGTATAGGCAGGTAGACAGGTTTGTGAAATTGTCAAAAGTGCTGTGGATTGACCTGAATAGTCTGTTTGATATAATTGTTCCAGCAGATTTGTGGACTGAGTGTAAAATAGTTGTAAGTTGGCCTACTGAGGAATATCCAAGAGATCCGAGAACAGGAGCACCAGATCCAGAGGTAATTAGGAAGTATGATCAGGTGATTGTATACCTGAAAAGTAAAGTACCTCCAAAAGAGACAGACTGGGTTAAGATAGATCGAACACATCAGGAAGCAAAAGAATCAGTTCATGCTTTTTATGGGAGGCTGATACTGGCTTTTAAACAATTCAGTGGGGATGAGCACCTGGGTGACAAAGATTTGAGTCGTTTTGTATACAGATTTGTATATGGCCTGAGACCTGAGATTAGTGAGAGAATTCGTGAGCATACAGTGGATTGGCAGAGTAAGAAAATAGATGAGATTCTGAGACATGCAAAATACTTCAGTGATGAAATTGAAGCAAAACAGAGGAAGCTGAAAGAGAAGGCAATGTGGGCACAAGTGAAGGTTGCGGAGAGACAAGAAGCACAGTTGGTGGAACAGGCAAATAATTCAGGGAATAGGCCCAGATATGCAGGGAAAGGAAAGGGGAATCTTGAGGAAGCGAAGAGGAAGTTCCCTTGTCACAACTGTGGCCAACTGGGACATTGGAGATCTGAATGTACTAATCCACCATTAGCGAATAACGAGAGTAAAACCTTAAATCAACAGGTGCAAAACAAGGGGAATAATCAACAGCAGCAACAACAGAAGGTTGTGAGACAGCAGAGCCAAGAGCCAAAACCGCCCTTGCCGCAGAGTAGAGGGTCACAAAAGTACAATCAGGATTCGGGATTCTACAATGAGGAGCAGGTAAACAAACCAAGGCGTTCTAACCAGGTACAACAGTATTTGTTAAAGAATGAAGGGAGTGAGTCTGAAGGTGATTATTGACGGTGCCGAGGAGAGGAGGAAGAGTGCATACTTGGTGCAACTCTAGAAATAGACCAGGCAGGACCATTTGTAGATGGGAAAATAAATGAAGAAAGTGTTACTTTTTTAGTAGACACAGGTGCGACAAGATCAACTGTCAGGTCAGCAGATATTAGAAATCTTCCTCTCTCGGATGAAGCAATCCAAGTAGTTGGTGTAGCAAATACACAAATCAGAACACGACTTACTGAACCAGTAAGGGTACAAATAGGGAAATTTTCGGAAATGCACAGATTTGTGGTCTGTGACACTAGTCCAGTGAACTTGTTGGGCAGGGATCTGCTATGCAAAATGAACTGTACAATTTTTTGTACTCCGGATGGAATAGCTTTTGAAACACAAGATGAAGATGTTTTGTACCGAATGACTCTAGATAATAGAGAAAGTGAGATGCTTGGTACATATGCTGTGTTTAATCCAGAGGATTTGCCTCAAGAGCTGAGAGACACAGTGAAAAAGACAGTTTGGGATTTTACTGGAGAGGATGTGGGATTGATGAATAATGTAGATCCTGTGAAAATTTAAATGAAAGAGGGAATTACTTATCCTAACATTCCTCAGTATAAAATGACACCAGAAATAATTGAAGGAATAACTCCTATAATTGAGAAAATGATTCAGCAAGGAGTTTTGAGAGAACTACTGAGTAGTCCGTGTAATTCACCGATAATGGGGCTAAAAGTTAACCAAATTGTGGTGGCATGTTGTCCTATTGTGCCAAATCCGTCAGTGATTTTGTATCAGATTCCACATGATGCTGAGTGGTACACAGTGATTGATTTGTGTCATGCTTTCTTTTCAATTCCATTGCATCATGATAGCCAACCGATTTTTGCATTTAGGTTTGGCCAGCGTATTTTAGCATGGTGTCGAATCCCACAGGGGTACACAGAGAGTCCATCGATATTCAATCAGTTATTGACAAAGTCATTGGAGAGTTTGATCATGCCTGAAAGCTCAGTACTAGTGCAGTATATTGATGACCTACTCGTGGCATCAAAGACACGTGAAGCTTGTGAAGTAGATACCATAGCTTTACTGAATCATCTGGCAGATGGAGGGTTAAAGGTATCTCCAGCCAAATTGCAATTTTGCAAGAAAAAGGTGCATTATCTTGGACACAATATTGAATAGGGTTTGAGAAAAGTGACTGATGACAGGATCAGAATTATCAGAGAAATGAAAGCCCCAAAGACCCAGAGAGAAGTGAGGATGTTTCTGGGGATGGTGGGTTATTGTCGTCAGTGGATAATTAATTTTTCGCTGATAGCAAAGCCACTGATTAAGTTGACAAAAAGTGAGATGAAAGACCCATTGGAACTAGATGGAGAACAAATGGCAGCATTTGAGGAGTTGAAGAGCAGAATGTGTGAAGCCCCTGCTTTAGGTATGCCAGACTATGAAAAAGAGTTTGAGTTGTACTGCAGTGAGAGAAATGGATGTGCACTTTCAGTGTTAATTCAGAAACATGGATTACTGAGAAGGCCTATTGCGTACTTCTCATCGACACTTGACCCTGTAGCTGTGGGTTTACCAGGTTGTCTGAAATCTGTAGCTGCAACATGTAAAAGTCTGGAACAGAGTGAAGGAATCATAATGGGATATCCTGTAAGGGTATTCGTACCTCACAATGTGGCAATTCTTTTGACAAGAAGCAGAACTCAGTATATGTCACATAGTCGACTGACTAAATATGAGAAAGTCATTCTGGGAGCATCAAATGTGACTCTTGAGAGATGTATGAATGTGAATCCAGCAACATTATTGCCAGATAATGAAGGTGTGGGAATAAAAACAGAAGATGATCACAATTGTTTGGATGTGCTGGATTACTGTACAAAACCGAGGCCAGACATAAGAGATCTTCCATTGCCTGAGAGTGATCATGTGCTGTTTGTGGATGGATCATGTCTGAGGAATGATGATGGTGTGCTGAGTTCAGCATATGCAGTGTGCAAAGTTTCAGAAGTTATGGAAGCATCACCATTGAAAGGAGTGAAATCTGCACAAGTTGCTGAATTGGTGGCATTGACGAAAGCTTGTGAAATTGGGAAAGATCTGAGAGTGACTGTGATGACTGATAGTCAGTATGGATTTGGAGTTGTGCATGATTTTGGCCAGCTTTGGCTACAGAGAGGTTTCTTGACGTCGAGTGGGACTCCAATAAAGAATGCTGAGGTGATTGGAAGATTGCTTGAGGCGATACAGCTGCCTAAGGAATTAGCGGTTGTAAAATGTGCTGCTCATGGACAAGGAGATGATTTTGTGACAATTGGAAACAGATTTGCAAATGACATTGCACAGTATTGTGCTAAAAATAATCACTCGATTAATAGGGAACGAGAAGGGGAAATGTCTTTTTGTTCTGTGATGTTTACTAATGTCCTAGAAACATGGGATGAGGTGAAACAGTTGCAGGATGAGGCAGGAAAGGAAGAAAAGAAAGACTGGATCAAGGCAGGTTGTGCCCCAAGAGAAACAGATCATGTCTGGATCTATAGAGATGGTAGACCAGTCATGCCTAACTCTATGTTGTCAGCAATGGCAAGGATGTATCATGGCCAGGGACATTTGGGAAGGGATGCGATGATCAGGTCTTTTAAACAGACTTGGTACAATGCAAAGTTCAGGACGATTGCAGAAAGCATTTGTCAAAGATGTTTGATTTGTCAGCAATTTAACACTGGGAAAAAGACAGTGGTGAGTCTAGGAACAATAGGCAGAGAAGGTGGTCCTTTTACCAGAATGCAGATTGATTTCATTGAAATGCCACAAGTGAACAGATTGAGGTATGTTCTAGTGGTAGTCTGTTTGTTCTTAAGATGGGTGGAGGCCTATCCAACTAGGAGAAATGATGGAATAACAGTTGCAAAATTACTGTTGAGGGAGTTGATTCCTAGGTACGGATTTCCAGTAACGATTGAGTCTGATAGAGGTGGACATTTCTATAATGAGCTCATGAGTTTGATTTGTGAAGCATTGGGCATACAGCAGAAGCTACATTGTGCTTACAGACCAGAGGCTTCTGGTGTTGTGGAGCAGATAAATGGCACAATTAAGAACAGGATTGGTAAGATGTGTTTAGCCACTGGAATAAAATGGCCTGATGTCTTGCCTCTAGTACTAATGACTATTAGATCTACTCCAGATAGAACTACTGGTTTGAGTCCACATGAGATCTTGATGGGACGTGCAATGCGTCATGCATTTGTACCTGTCAATAAGTTGATGACAATAACTGATGACATGATTCTGGATTATTGTAAAGGCCTGGCTGACGCAGTTCATTCTGTGTTTCACCAGGTTGGAGAAGACGCTACTACACTTGAGAAGAAGCAAGCTCATGATCTGAGTCCAGGGGACTGGGTGAGGATTAAAGTACACAGAAGAAGAAATTGCTTGGTTCCAAGGTGGGGAAGACCAAGACAAGTCATTCTGACTACGACAACTGCAGTGAAGTGTGCTGGTGTGAAAAACTGGGTGCATGCAAGTCATACTCTGAGAGTTCCAAACCCAAAAGACGGGACTGGTAAAGAGTATTTTGAAGAGTCAGATTCCAGTGATGATGAAGAAACAGAACCAGTAAGGAGAAATCAAAATTCTGGAAGAGCTGAAGGAGAAAGAGAGTCAAGTGATTCTTTCTTTCCAGGAGAGACTTCAAGAGAAACATTGAGAGTTTCAAAAGGGAGATCAGATTCTGTAAGAGAGCCTGAAGTTCGAACAAGCAGTGGAAAAGAAAGAAGAGAAAAGAGCAGTTCCACAGAGACTACTCCTGAATCAGATGAGGAGGTTGAAAATCCACTTGAGATTACATCTGAAGAAGTAGGGTCAGAAGAAGATAGAGAGGGACAGATTGCGGAAGACCCCCGAGGAGGTGTAGGGAATATTTCTGATGAGCTAGGTGAAGGGACAAGTAGACAGCAAGAAGATTGCGTGTTGGAGACCCGAGGAGGGAAAGAAATAGGGAAGTCTCAAACAGTGGTGATAAAGAGTGTGGAGCGAAGGAAAACTGCTGAAGAACAAGAGGCATTTGAAACAGAATCGGATGAGAGTGAAAATGAGAAATCAGAAGGTCGAGTTCTGAGAAAGAGAACTTGGATTGGAGAAAGAAATAATAAAGAAACAAGACCAAAAAAGGTTGTAAGAGGAGATCTTTGGCCTAACAACAGAGTAAAGAAGCTGAGATACAGACTGATAAGAGCAAATACATCGAAAGCTGAACAAGTGAATGAGGTGTCGAGTCAAAACGAAGTGAAGAGAAAGGAGCAAAAGGAGTCAAGAGAACCGGAGGAGATAAAGAGAATTAGAAGACCCAACCAAAAGTACAGATCACCGGAATGGTCTTATGTGGCACTGTCTGAAGGAGGAGAAGAAGAAGAAACAGTGAATCGAGACAATCCGGAGGGAATCTTGAGAAAAGTGGTTGAGGAAAAGGAAAAGTCTGTTGGAATCCTAAAAGTTATCCTGACTGACATTGGAGAAGAGTCGGATGCACAGGATGTTGTTGATGACCTGATACAATTTGATATTGCTGAAGAAGGAGTGAAGAGTGATGAATATCCAAATTGAGTGAACTGAAGAAATCACTTGGTGAAAAGTGAAAAGGAGAAAGTCTGAAATTTAGCTGTCTGAAGTAATCCAGAAATAAAGAATTGCAGTAGTGGAGTAGTAGAGGCTAAGTCAAAAGACACGGTCAAAGTAGTAAAATGGCTAACATAGAGAATAATCAAAGTAGATGTGCCTTTTTGAAAAGATGGTGTAGAATGTGCTGTTGTTGTACTGGATTAATAATGCTACTATGGGGTGTTTTAGCTTTATTAGTTACATTTAGAGTTACAATAGGTACATTTGAGATACATACTGAGAATGAGACTAATGTAGAGAAGAATTCACAAAAAGTAGTCCCAACTAGAATTAGTAATACTTACATGCATAAAGATAGGTCAATTCATGATTTTTCTAGTAATGTTTTTTCAAAATTATTGTATGAATATGTGAAGATAATGGAAGTGAGGGATTGCTACGTATGTATGCAGTTACCTGCATCCGTTTCAGAGGGTGTTACTTATCACCATTTACCAGCTACGTATGGAATTTCATGTAGTGTGTTGAGTAGTGTTTTCTATTTGTTAGGGAAAATAGATTATGAGATGTCTAACAAAGATAATATTTTTGGGCAATTGTCTATGAACAAAAGGCTGAATCCAGCTAAAGAAGCTAACATTTTTGGTGAGATTTTTATTGAGAAAGAAGAATTAACATTAGATTACATTTTTAAGAATAATTTGACTTGTAGTTTGAAAGAAGAGGAGAAGGCTTTTCTAAACATGGTAGAGGAAAGGAGAATGAGCATGCATGAAAAGGTAGGGAAATACAAAGTGAGTGAGACAATTTGGGACATTGAGATGGGGAAAGAATTGAAGAATGGGGCTAGTCCAACGTTAGCTCTAGATGCACCACAGAAGGGTAAACTATGCATTACAAGGAAGAAATCCCAATATGATACATATTTTGTTGGGACTAGTGAGTGTCATGATACATACTTCATTGCGACAGGATGGGGTTTTAAAGGAGGAGAGGATCCAGTTTTCCCAGGAGTGTATTATGTTTGTGGGAACAAGGCTTATTACAGGTTGCCTGACCATTGGTATGGCACGTGTTATGTGGGCCTGGTCTTTCCAAAGATTTTTCATATAGATAGAATAGAAGATGTAGAACATATTAATTTACTAACACGATTTAAGAGAGAAACTTGGTCCGAAATAGTGGGTGATATTTTTGGTGCTTTAATTCCAGCAGTGGGAATTTCTTTAAATGCATATGGAATTCGGAAATTGTCAACAGTGGTGGATCGCTTATCGACAAGTGTGGAAATATGGATTTTTCTGGTCAGTTATGTCCCCTATCTTGGACCCCAACGGTTCTATGTGCATGTTACAAGTACATGTATGTTCCCTCCGGTTCCAGTTATGAAGACGCAAATACATGTGCGTCCACCGTTAACATGGCCTCTTTCAGATCCGCCATGAATGGGCCGGATATTCCATTCCTAAGTACGAAAGGCCACCGCCTTTATATGGTTCACTTATGCCATTTTACAGTTCAGACGAGTAGGCCCTGATTCTGTCATCAAGCTTTTCTTGCTTTCTGTCTCTGAAGCTCCAGTCCGAGCCTGCATCTGTGACCATGAACTTTGTCTCATCCTCTGCGCGGCTCACGATGCCTGACATCAGCTTGCTGCCTGCCAAGAACTGTATTTCACCTTCGGAAATTATCTGCTCCGCTCCCTGCCCAATGCATTCCTGTCTAGTAGCTTAAGTAAACATTCTGCCAGCTACCGAGCAAAGGCCCGGCTTCTCTGTCTTTATGCAAGTAATTCATAGCCCTGTTACTATGGAAGATTCCTGCCCTCGCATCTAGTGTAGACACTTAGACGCTTGTACACGCACTAACAGTCAGTATAGTCAGTATAGAATAAGATTCTACTCCAAGAAGGCCTCTCTTTTGGATAACATAGTTCTTTAAACATAGGATGTTAGATATGATTTGGGATTAGGTTGACTTGACCCTCTAGACATCTGTCGCCACATGTAGAGCTAAATGTCAAGTCCCCTTCACCCCCTAGCTGCACGTCAATCACACGTCATGCTGCTGCGCGCGCATCTCTGCAAAGTATTTCTGCTGACATTGCGAAATTATTTCATAGGTCCACCCATATGTAACATCACAACCAATGACGTTTCCTTGTTACTCCCAATTACGCCTCCTTCAGCTACGCATGTGAAATGTTATCTTTGCTATCAATTGTTACGCCTCTTGCATTTGCTTCGCTGTAATGCCTATTGTATAAAAGTTATTAATTATCAATAATGTATGTACTTCACTTCCTGAGCCTCCGTGGTGATGGAACCTGGAGTCCACGATTTCGAAACCGTCCATTGGAATAAAGCCCGTTCCTAACCTCTAATACCACGGATTCTGCCTCTTATTTATTGAGCTATTTTTATTATGTTCTGTATCAAATTAAGTCCCGGTAATTAAATTATTTACCACATAAATGGCGCCCGAACAGGGACACTTTCTCATCTCACGCGCCGGCGGTGCGTTGCAGGCCCGGTCTCCTGCCACAGCTGGACGGACAACAACGCGTACCAGCAGGATTTCCTGTTTCTCCCTCCGGTCAAGCGGGGGCGACTGAGGCTGCGATCAACACCCAGACGAGGCGGTGAGAAGTGCGAAGTATCCCGACCAGAGCCTAGCTGAGAGAGCAAGATCCGAGGTATACAGAGGCCCACCAGGTTTCCGATGTCCTGAAGTGTCCGAAGTTTTCGAGTCAAGTCCAGTCTAGTCCGGTCCAGTTCAGTTCAGTTCCGTTCCGAGGCCTTCCGTTCCGAGCTACCCGGTGAGTACCATTACTGGGGAGGCGTTCTGGCGTGCACATAAGTTGTGCCGGTCCAGACGGGTTTGGGTACACAAATCCGGTCTGCACTGTTTCAGCAGTGTATCTGTACTGTTTAGCAGTATATCTAGTATATCAAGTATATAAGTTCAGAATAATTTCCGTTAATGTCGAGAATTATGTTTTATGATTAAGTTTTCTTAGATCGTCATTATCATTGTTGCTCATTTAAAAACGTTAAATGTTAAATGTGTTAATACGTCCTGCATATTGTGGTATGAATGACTGTTCATTATTGTGTTTTATTGTATTAAGTTTGTTCAAAACCAAGTATCAGATCAGTTCTCAATATGCCGCTCTTTTCGAAACTAAGACAGATCACAACTAGAAAAGGGGTACTCGAAGAAGCTGTTCCCATTCCTCCTAGGGACACTCCAGGGTATTTCATGTATCATAAACACGGTTTAGACGCTATATTATTTCTTGATCTATGGGTAGACTACACTAAGGAATTACCAGAAAGTCAGAGGTGGCCCGCAGCTGGGACCTGGGATGCAGATTGCATCGTGAAAGTAGAGGAAGAATTATGGAAAAGGAAAGCCAGACAGTCACAGAAAGACGCCATTGAATTATGGCGTAAAGAATCGTATAGACGCACAGAAAAAGCACGTAGACAGGAAGAGAAGAGTAAAGAGAATTCAAATAAAGTTCGAGAAAATCTATTAATTGAAGAAGGTACACGAGTAAAATCAGAACAAGTAGACAGACAAAGAAATGCCCTTATGAAGGGTATGTATCCCCTTCTGGCCGAGGGATTGCCTAAGGCTACTCCGGGGATACCAAAAGACTTGCCACCTCCATTATTTCCAATAAAAGTACATCCTAAGGGGCATCCTAGAACCGCAGAAGATGTTTTTCTTTCCTCATATTTAGATGACGCAGCTCCCGAGTATGCTAACCCCGCCCCACATAGACCGTCGGCCGGGGAGGTTCAACGCCAAGATCCTGTATCTGTATCCTTACAGCATCAAATCCTGACACAAGTTCCGGCAAGCACGTCCGTTTCCACATCTGTTCCTACAGCTACTTCTATAGCTGTGTCGTCCACACCTATAGTTGCTGTATCGCGTTCTACGAATCCTTTCACGCCCGATACTCCAGACGGGGCTACTGGAGGTGCTACCAATATTTTTTCTACGCCACCCAGAGTAAATAAACTTACCTTTCAAGAGTCAGCACATCCACGTACCCCCAAACTCATAAATGCCCGCACGCTTAAGGAACTTCTAGTAGATTGTAGATATGACCCGGTGCCCGGCAAAGAGGACGAAATGATCATGGCATCATTACGTATCAGACGAGCCGCGGTGTATTTAGGGAAGTTACCAGGAATGACTGTGCATCTAGATAATATATATCATTATGTCCAAACAGGGCGAGATTCTGAAAGTATTAACAGAGCTATGGAATACCAGAAAGTGGAGATACAGGGGGAACTGTTACGTTTCCTCATAAATTGTGTGATCAGAAATCAAGACCGACCGGGGGTAGACCCGGAAACAATGGAAACTCTTACCAGATGGAGCCAGAATATATCAGAAGGGAGACATGACAGGCAAAAATGTATAATAGCCATGTGCAGAAAGATCCGTAAAGAAATAGAACGCCTACACGAAGAGAGATTAGCGGTAGACCAGTTTGAACAAAATGAGGAAGGATCAGGACGGCCCACAGGACAGTCAGACACCATAGCCTATGTAGGTAGAGGAAGATCTTGTAATAGTACTAGATGTTTTACTGATCCGATGCGTCCGATATGTCCAGATAATAACAGGAATTTCCAAACACCTATAATAAATATAAGGTCCCCCGAGCATTCGTTCCAAGCCGCTGACATATTACTGCGAGAACGAAGGGGTTATCATTTTCTCGATTCTATGGATGAACAAGAATTAGCCAGGTCAGCCGTTCATTGGGTTGACAGTCCCGGAAAGTATGATGATGATACAGTAGCACACACATTTTTGAACCTCACCCCAGATGAACAGCGTTTAGCTGGGATTTATATGATTCAACAACTTCTTATACTATATAAAAGCCAACATTCAGATCCTGGTCCCTTACCTGATATATTGACTGAATTACTCACGTATAGATGGAAAGGTTCAGGTACTAAGTTAATTAAGGAAATACTAGAATCCAGAAGGCAGTACATTCTTTTTGTATGTCCAGAACATATTTCACTGCCCATCAAGGAAAGAACGATGCATTACATGGACAGACAGAATCCCTTACGAGAAGTACACCCAATAAAGGGCGAGGACAATCAGTTTAAACGTGTATATGTATATACGCCCATATCGAAAATAGAATTGTTAGAAATGAAGAAAGTGGTACCCAGTCATGACAAAGACCCAGCGGGTTTCCACCGAGAGATTAAAGACATGTTACTCATGGGAGAGTATACCTATCCCGACATTATGACAATATTAAAGGTATTGATGCCTGCTGGCATTTATGAAAAACTCAAGGAAAAAGAGTGGGAGGTAGGAGACCAAAAGATAGATTGGACAGCATTAGAAAATGAAGAAAAGGCCCGAGGTCCAGGTTCGGGGCTTGGGGACAAAACTAAAGCACTACCAGGTTTATTAGTACAGGTACTGCCACGTTTATTAACTACGAAAAAGGAAGACTGGGGTGCAATCTCAGCCTGTAAACAAAAGCAAGATGAAGACACTAGTGATTTCTATGCCCGATTCGAAAAATGTTTTGGTATAAATAGTGGTATAAAAGCAAGTAGCGAGTCATACCCACATCTGTTTGTGACAAAATTAGTTGAAAATTCTTTGCCCCAAGTGAAGAATAGAGTATTAAAATTCGAGAGTACATGGCAAGGTAATACCCCATCACAAATGTTACAAATGTTACAGTACCATTACAATAGAATTAGAGAGGAACAAGAACATGAACAAAGACGCATGAAAGACACGAAAATGAAAATGCTAGTCTCCCAGACAGTTCCAGCTGAAGGACATAAAAAGGGTACGACACATTCTGGTGATTCAGCAGGACCTGTAAAAGGGACATGCAACTACTGTAAACAGCCAGGACATTACATACACGACTGCCCAGTCCTGAAGCGTAATATCGCCACAGGTATTACAAAAGAAAGACCACGGCCACCTAGACAGGATCAGAATGAACAAGGAGCACCGCAGCATGCACAGGCCATGCCAGCTCCACAACAGTCTATACAGTTTGTGCCAGCCGCACCAGCGTTGCCTGCTGCTGCCACACAAACCACGACACGACAGCTGTACCAGACCGCACAGTATGACTATCCTGATTATCAACGATATGCATGAACCAGCCTAGAGAGGGAAGTTGACTTACCCCTTATCGAGGTCCCAGTAGACCAAGAAGGACCTTATGTACATAGTGAATTATTAGGCCAAGATAGAAAATTTTTACTTGATACAGGGGCAAGTCGAACAACTATAAAACGTAGTGAAGTTCCAGGGGCACCCCTCTCAGGCTCACAGAATATTTCCCTTGGATTTTCAGGAAAACCTATTGTTAATGAAGTATCACAGCCTCTTCCTCTTACGATAGGACCCTTGACCAGAACTACAGATTTATTGCTTACTAAATCATGTCCAGAAAACTTGTTAGGTATAAAAACACTGAAAGCTCTAGGAGCTATAATATGTTGTTCTCCGGAAGGAGTAAGATTGTTTTTACGTGATTTCAAAGGTCACTATGTGTCTCGAGATATGGATTCCCGACTGCAGACTTTACCGACACATTTATGGGCACAAGGCCCTACAGATGTTGGTTGCATGAACATTACACCCTATCGAGTCACACTAAAGGCAGGAGTGGTACTACCACGAATGCGACAATACAAGTTACCCCCAGATGCTGTAATGGCTTTACTGCAAATCATTGACGAGCTTATTGGCCAAGGAGTGGTTGTGGAGACCGACTCCAATGTATGTAATTCACCGATAATTCCGATTCTTAAACGAACTGATCCAAAGGCTCCCCCAGTATATCGATTGGTTATTGATCTGCGCGAATTAAATAAATGTATTGTACCACAATACCCCGTAGTTCCAGACATCTCTTCATTACTGACAGCTATTGATTCCGAAGCAACATTCTTTACTGTAATTGATCTCAAGAACGCCTTTTTTAGCGTCCCAATAGATCCGGAAAGTCAATACTTGTTCGGATTTAGTTTAAATGGACGTAGCTTTAAATTCACACGCGCACCTCAAGGATTTACAGAAAGCCCCAGCATCTATAGCCAAGCACTGAAACGAGAACTTGACAGTATACACATGCCAGTCAACACTGCTCTGCTTCAATATGTCGATGATCTGCTGATCACCGCCCGAAGCGAACCTGAATGTGAAAAAGCATCACTGACGGTTTTACAATTTCTAGCCGAAAAGGGGCACAAGGTGTCCCCTTCTAAGCTGCAGTTCTGTGTCCAGCGAGTTGTTTACCTTGGTCACTCGCTGTCCAAGGAGGGAAGGCAGCTTACACCAGATCGCATTCAGTTAATAGCTAACATGCCAATACCCAAGACACAAAAGGAGGTGCGGGCTTTCATAGGCCTCACTTCATATTGTAGGCAGTGGATCCCTCAGTATGCATTTCTAGCAAAACCACTCATTCAATTAACAACACAGGAGGCAGCCACATCGACTGTTCTCCCTTGGACTCAGGAACACACACTAGCTTTTGAAAGCTTAAAGAAAGCTCTATGCCAAGCACCTGTTTTAGCAACACCATGTTACAGAAAACATTTTACACTCTTTGTTACAGAACGAGAAGGTACTGCCTTGTCAGTACTCACACAGGAACAAGCAGGATCACACAAACCGTGTGCTTATTTTTCTAGTACATTAGATCCCGTAGCTCAGGCTCTGCCTGCGTGCCTGAAATCAGTGGCAGCGACAGCTTTAGCAATCAGACAAAGCGATGCCATAGTGTTAGGACATCTATTGACAGTACAAGTACCACATGCAGTAGAGGTTCTTGTGAATCGAACGCAAACACAACATTTGACTATAGCACGACTTACAGGTTATGAATTAACATTGTTTCAGCCACATATAGAAATCAGACGTTGTAACACATTGAATCCTGCCACACTTTTACCTGTAAACGGAACAGACCCACTAGCTCATGATTGTATTAAAGTTATTACAATAACGACGAAACCCAGACAAGACTTGACAGATGTTCCATTGTCAGATCCAGACCTGACGTTGTATGTAGATGGTTCATGTATGAGAACAAGTACAGGAGAGTTAGTGGCCGCTTACGCAGTCACAACAGACACTGAAATTATTGAAACCAAGTGTATAAATACCTTGTCCGCTCAAGCAGCAGAGCTCGTCGCTCTGACACAAGCCTGTATTCAAGCCACAAATAAAAGAGTCAACATATACACTGATTCACGTTATGCATTCGGAGTTGTACATGACTTCGGCGTGCTGTGGCGAGAGAGAGGTTATTTAACTTCTCACGGTGCCCACATTCAGCACGGACCCCTCATTCATGCCTTATTAGATGCAATACATTTACCCACTGCAATATCGATTATGAAATGCAAAGCTCATACGAAAGTTACTGATACCATTTCTCAAGGCAATGATCTAGCTGACAGAACAGCTAAACTGACTGCTCAAACTCAAACATCCGATATGACAAAGACAATAGTCCAGACGCCAACACATTGCATGATGGTTAAGGATCCCGCTCTTGATGTAATTGACATACAGACACATGCTACTCCAGACGAAATAAGGAAATGGACTGAATTAGGAGGGATCCAAACAGATCAAGGATGGATGACGAAGGAAAAATCTGTGTGGTTCCTTCCTGATTCAATGGTCCAAGTCATTATTAACACTGTCCATAGTCCAGCGCATCTAGGAGAGAAAGCTATGCTAGACAGCATTCAACACATTTGGTTCAACAAACATTTACGAGCAGCAGCGAAACAAAAAGTTCGTACCTGTATGATCTGTTGTCAGTTCAACCCAGGAAAAAGCATTCCCGTAGAGCAGGGTGGATTTCAGCCTCCTGATCACCCTTTTGAAATCCTCCAGATGGATTATATCCAGATGGAACGATGTCGAGGATTCAAATATGTTCTCGTAGTTGTCTGTGCTCTTTCCCGGTGGACAGAGGCATACCCAGTATCAGATTACACTGCCCCGACCACTGCCAAGCAGCTAGTTCGAGAATTCTTCCCACGGTACGGTTTACCACGTGTTGTCTACTCAGATAACGGCCAGCCGTTCTCATCTGAACTAATGAAACACGTTTCACTTTTGTTAGGTTATCAGTGGAAATTCCACTGTGTCCGACACCCCGAGGCAGCAGGTCTCGTGGAAAGACATAATCAGACCCTGAAAATTAGATTGTCCAAAATATGCAGGGAGAAAGGTGTCGACTGGGTAGTAGCATTACCAGTTGCACTCTTTTACATGAGAATGGTAGCACACTCTCGAACAGGGCTATCCCCGTATGAGGTGATCTTTGGCAGACCACCTAATATGTGGGGGACGCCTATACCACGTAAAATAACTGATATTGACTGTAATATGCTGACAGATTATTTGGCTTCCGTGATGTCTGCACTACAATCTTGTCGTTCACAGGTAGCTGCAGCTTTTCCTGACAACACTGAGGTGAAACCCCATGACGTAATTCCGGGGGATCTCGTTTTAGTGAGGAACTTTGATCGAAAGACTCAGCTGGATCCTAGGTGGAGGTCGCCACAATTGGTCTTGCTCACCACAAGGACAGCCGTGAAGATCGAAGGCAGAAAAGGCTGGGTACATTCAAGTCATATCAAGAAATTTTATGGACTACCATCAGATGTGAAAACCACACCTCGCGTGTCTTCACCCATTGACTCAAAACTTCCTTTGGTTGACTCAAGCAGTCACGAACATTATAAACTAAAACTTAGATCTAATCAGTCGGGCAGTTTGATTGTTTAAGTCCTCTCCAAGGTGAAGCGGTTGAATTTGTCTCTGACATGTATCCCTTAGATCTGAATAGAGAAAAAACCCGAAAAATGTTGAAACGACATGCATACTGTAGATCACTGCGTAGTCATTGCACAGTGACGTTATTAATTTTGTTTTTCTTAAGTCTTTTAATAATCATTGCAAGTATATTGTTGCACATATATTATCCTATTTCTAGACATGTTTATAATGTTACTGCTGAACATTCTTTTAGTGAATTACCTCCGCATGAATTGTCATACAGATTTGCGCTGCGCAATAACACTTTTATTAGTATGTTACATCATTCCCATCAGGTTAGCAATGCTACAAATTGTTGGATATGTGGCCGACTCCCTCCCTATCAGAACTATAAAGGAATTCTACCTCTTTTTCCATACCCGTTCACACACAACGGCTCCTGTGGAGCATGGTTTAGCTTAATTAATTCCTTAGATTCAAATTCTGCAGTTTATCAAGACAAATGGGTATGGGGAAATCTGAACTTAGTTTTACTTAAAGTCTGCCACCCCAACAAGGAGGGACTTCCCAAAAGAACAGGAACTGATCTAGAAAATGAAGTATATGGATTAGGTAATTTTACGCTTAATCTCCTGATCTTGAATGTCGAATCCGAAGCTAATCCAAGTTTGCCCGCCATGTCAGTATTTCCAGTAAAAGGTGAATTATGTGTGAGAAAGAATGGTTCCATACATATGGGCCATAGTAGATGCACCACTGTAATAGAATTCAGTGATCAAGGCAAGTCGACATTTAGAGCTTCCCGTCATTCCTACTTTATATGTGGCCAGACCGCATATATACGCCTACCTCTAGATTGGGATGGTACCTGTTACATAGCATTCCTCCTACCACCTGTTTTCCTAGCTCCTCCTGATTATCATAGAAATACCCATTTAGTACACAATAGACAGCAGAGAGATCTCCCAATTGTCGATTACACTGAAACAGCATGGGAAAAATACACAGATTTCAATAAAGGTCTCTTTCCCTATATAGGTACCGTTACTAATAGTAAGCTGATACGTAGATTAACTAGAACCCTTGAAGCAGTAGTGAACGAAACTATTTCCGCCTTAGGCAATTTAACAGAAGAGCAGTCTGCTATGCGGATTGTTGTGCTTCAAAATCGTCTTGTCCTTGACGTCATCCTGGCCGATAGGGGCGGAGCTTGTAGGGTCATCGGATCAAGCTGTTGCATTTTCATACCAGAAAATTCGCCATCTGTATATAAAGCTATAACGCGCCTTCATAAGATTGTGAGCCAGATACACCAGAATCCAGGCACTTGGACTTGGTCCGGGTGGTTTTGGAGCGTGTTATCAGCCTGGGGATGGAGAGTTCTATCCTTCCTAGGTATTGGCCTTCTCATACTATTCAGTTGCTGTCTATGCCTGCAATGTGGACCAGCGATTTGTGGTCTGTGTGCCACATCGTGTATTCCACATCAAAATTTTCGTTCAAGATCCCGAAAGAAGAAAGAAGAACAAATGATGCTATATGAACAGATCAATGGATTAATGAAGATTGATATCTCTTGACGGGCAAGTAGGGGACAAGGAGGGAATGTGGAAATATGGATTTTTCTGGTCAGTTATGTCCCCTATCTTGGACCCCAACGGTTCTATGTGCATGTTACAAGTACATGTATGTTCCCTCCGGTTCCAGTTATGAAGACGCAAATACATGTGCGTCCACCGTTAACATGTCCTCTTTCAGATCCGCCATGAATGGGCCGGATATTCCATTCCTAAGTACGAAAGGCCACCGCCTTTATATGGTTCACTTATGCCATTTTACAGTTCAGACGAGTAGGCCCTGATTCTGTCATCAAGCTTTTCTTGCTTTCTGTCTCTGAAGCTCCAGTCCGAGCCTGCATCTGTGACCATGAACTTTGTCTCATCCTCTGCGCGGCTCACGATGCCTGACATCAGCTTGCTGCCTGCCAAGAACTGTATTTCACCTTCGGAAATTATCTGCTCCGCTCCCTGCCCAATGCATTCCTGTCTAGTAGCTTAAGTAAACATTCTGCCAGCTACCGAGCAAAGGCCCGGCTTCTCTGTCTTTATGCAAGTAATTCATAGCCCTGTTACTATGGAAGATTCCTGCCCTCGCATCTAGTGTAGACACTTAGACGCTTGTACACGCACTAACAGTCAGTATAGTCAGTATAGAATAAGATTCTACTCCAAGAAGGCCTCTCTTTTGGATAACATAGTTCTTTAAACATAGGATGTTAGATATGATTTGGGATTAGGTTGACTTGACCCTCTAGACATCTGTCGCCACATGTAGAGCTAAATGTCAAGTCCCCTTCACCCCCTAGCTGCACGTCAATCACACGTCATGCTGCTGCGCGCGCATCTCTGCAAAGTATTTCTGCTGACATTGCGAAATTATTTCATAGGTCCACCCACATGTAACATCACAACCAATGACGTTTCCTTGTTACTCCCAATTACGCCTCCTTCAGCTACGCATGTGAAATGTTATCTTTGCTATCAATTGTTACGCCTCTTGCATTTGCTTCGCTGTAATGCCTATTGTATAAAAGTTATTAATTATCAATAATGTATGTACTTCACTTCCTGAGCCTCCGTGGTGATGGAACCTGGAGTCCACGATTTCGAAACCGTCCATTGGAATAAAGCCCGTTCCTAACCTCTAATACCACGGATTCTGCCTCTTATTTATTGAGCTATTTTTATTATGTTCTGTATCAAATTAAGTCCCGGTAATTAAATTATTTACCACACAAGTACCGCTGGAGGGTTTCTTTTGGTAAATACGGAAATGATTGCCGTACGTGCCATGTCTATGCAAAATCGACTTGCCCTTGATATTCTATTGGCCAAGGAGGGTGGAGTTTGTGGAATGCTGAAAGTTCAACATTGTTGCACTTACATTCCTGACGAAAGCAAAGACCTGAAGGTCTATATCAAAAATATTACTGATTTGCATGAAGAATTAGTACCACTGGAAGCTGAAAGTATCTGGACCAAAATAGCTAATAAAATAGTTGCTGTTAAGAGTTTTATTGCAAAAATAGGTAGTACTATTATAGGTAAGATATTGTTTCCTTTGACTTGTGTAATTGTTGCTCTATTGATACTAAGATTGGGGTGTTTGTGTTGTAAAAACAGGGGAGGGAAAAAGGAATTAATCAAAAGAAATATTGAAAAGAGAAATAAGAGGTCAAAAAGAGATCCACAAGAAATAGAATTAGAAGAATTGAGGGAGAGTGTTTACTTGGAGACGAAGAGGGATGATGAAAGGGAGTCTGGTGTGTAGTGTTGTGAAAAAGAAAAAGACATTTCCAATTTCTCCTAAAATGGGACTAAATTTGACAAAAAATTTTTTTTTGGGTTGTTTATTTGGTGATAATATCACCAAAGGGGGGATTGCTGGAGCAGAGTTTTCTGTTGAAAATCTATTGGGTTTTAAGCTTCGGTTTGTCTATATGTCGAAAATTAAAAATATTAATTTGTAACGTTAAGGAGAAAACTATACGTGGGAATGCATACGTGTTGCTTAATAATAATGTGCAGGTTTTATTAAATGAATGTTGCTAAGTGTTGTTTGTTTTAAAGCATAAAACGCTTTTGAAATAACGTGTACTAATGCTTAAATGTGTTGCAAAGGCTAGATAATTACATACACATAAGGGTATTAATGGGGTTAACACTGTTTAATCATTGCGATGATGTAGTAACGTTGTTTTTGTCTCTTTTAATTAAGATGGTCTGTTTTGGCCTATCGTAAAATGGCTGTCGTTTAAAGCCTACATTCGAGTGATGAAATTTTGATGAGAAGGCCTTGCTGAACATGGTCGAGAGTCACCTGACCACAGCCTTCGCCTGGTTTAAAGTTTTCCGTGTGGACAGCAGTTCTGGGCGTTAGTCCAAGTCCTTGGACAAGGATAAAGTACAATGAACATTGTCCAGTTTGTGGTGACTCTGCTAGAGATATCAAGGAAGAGCGGCTTCGAAAGAAACATTTGTAAATTTGAGTTCCTTCTTCCGTTTTTATTTTTGTGATTTTTCTGAGCGGAGATTTTCCAAATGTAGCGATGCTACATCCTTTCCTGCTCGCTCTGCTCAGCGGTTCAACGAAAATCAAGAACATTTTATGTTGCTATTATTTTGTAATTTTGATTATAAATATACTAGACTAGAGAGGGTTCGTGTTCATTGCATTTGGATTTCTGAGGCCACTTCTTTCCGAACTTGCGTTGGTGAGGATCGATGCTGTAAGGACGGCGACTTGGGAGACTTCTACTAAGAGACCTGTCCTGACCCATTTATGACATTTAGCTAGAATAGGTAACTATGAGAATAATGATTTATTTTGATTGCATTTCTAATTGAACTAATTTTAGATAAAGAATCATAATTTTAAAATACAGTGTTGGTGGTTATTTCTTGTCAATTATTGAGTACTCTATTGTGATTATTGTTGTTTAAATCATGACTCAAGACAGTGTCAATTAGGTCTTATCGACCTTGTTGTAGATGCAGGGTGTTTAGGAGTTTCCTCTCTCATGGTTGGTACTTATAGAGTAATCTGAGTGTGTGTTAGTGAAATGGGCCCAAGAGTATGGTGAGTGTATGTGCGTGTATCTGTGAAATTACTCTATCCGTGGAAGTAGGGAGAATTTATATGCCCTGATCTGCACCACCTGCTCGTGGAAAGTTCTGCAAGGTGCGACCACTGAGGCATATGAATTTCCGAGCCTGTTGCTAAATTTGAGTTCCTGCCCATGTGCACTTAATAGATCCTTAAAAAGAGTTGTTGTTTTTTTTTTTTACAGCGATATCAGTGGCGCATTGTTATTTAACAGCTCAAGGTGAAATATTCTGTTGGTGAAATTTTTTCTTCCTCAGTTCTCTGCAGTTAGTTATTTTAAAATATTTGGTATGTTCTCTTCTAGACATTTGTTATTCCACCTAGTACAAACAGTACATTTTCTCATCTATGTGGTCTGCCTATGAGACAAAACAAGCTGCAAGTGGGGGGTGTTACTGAGAAAATGAGTTGCATTGACAACTTCTCGTGGTAGTGCTGTCAACCCCGTGGCGTGGCACCCCTTTTTTCCCAGTTGAAGAATTCTTACCGCTCATATATGAGCTGCACTATGTAAGAGTTACCCTGACATCTTGAGGATCCCGACCAGGCTGCTGGTAGGTCACGAGAAAAGTCAATCGCGAGTCACTGCGGGACCTTATTCGAATGGTTCTTTTGCAAATAGTTCCATGGATCAGTTTTTCTCGGTGCTGAAGTGATTTTCATACCCCTTCCTGCCGAGCATCCGACATCCATAGGTGACCGACTAAACGGCTTAAAGGCTGTGAAAGAAGAAGGCCAACTTATCTTATTCAACCATGATCAGTCTGATCCTTCTCACTGTGTGGTTCTTGGTGGTACTTTCTTCTTCTCTGTCTTTTCATTGCTGCATTTTGCTGAAATTCCATTCCACTGACCCTACTAGTGGGAAGAACACTGACGAACATTGAATATCTTGCGGGTTTGCTCTGGTTTTCCGGTAGAGGATCCATATGGCATTTTGGCGTAGTCCAGCTCTCCATCAAAAGGGGATCAGAGAATTGTGCATCAGCTCCTCTCTTCTGCTACTTCAAATCTCTGACCTTGACTCTCCAAGGATCACCATCACTTTAGTTCTTCTGAGAAGCTGGGATATGCTTGGAATAATCACCGAGGTGCTCTTGATTTGTTGGTGAGACGGGCAGCAGTTTTTTTTACCTGGCACCATGAACCCAACAAAAAAAAGCATTGGCATAGCCAATAGGTCTCGCTTTTGGGACCTTCAAAGTATTTAGTTATGCAGCACAATATCCTTGGTGCAACCACATCAACTGTTGCGTGGTTAAACACTTATAAGGTCCCAAAGGCGAGACCTATTGGCTATGCCAATGCTTGGTTTTAATTAGAGTTCCAATGCACTGTGAAATCACTTGGCGTGGATTAAATGGGGAATATTTTCTAATAATCATGGCCTGCTTCCTTGCTGAAGTGTACGCCTCCATCTGTTCCTTGGTGCACCTCCGTCCCGATTTCCCTTCATCTGTCCTTGCTTCCGGCTTACTCCTTGCATGGTTTCTTTCTCCCTTCATCTTCCCTTCTTCCCTCCTTCCTTGCATCACCCACCTTTCTACCTGCCGCAATTTCTTCTTTCCCTTCCCTTCCCTTCCCTTTCTCTATTTTATTTTTTCCCCCTTATCTAATTTTGTTCAATCCCCCTCTTTCCTCCACTGCGTCCCTGTTTTCTGCATCCCTATTCCTTTCTTCACTTTCTTGCCCCTTCACTCTCTCAACGCTTCATCTTTGCTCTTACACCACCCTCCCTCTCTGCCTCTTACCTTTCTCCTTCCACCCACTCTTCCCCCTTTCTCCCCCTTCCTCCCTCCCATCCTTCTCTTTTTCTCCTCTTGTGGGCTTATTTTTACCTCTCACTTATCTCTCCTTTCTCCCTCTCATTTTGTTGCATTTCTGTTTTCCTTTTGTCGTCTTTTGCTTCACCTGTTACTCAGTCTTTTTCTTCTTTGCTTTTACCTTTTCTCTTTCTTCCTCCTTCCCACGTAGCCCCGCCCCGTTGTCGGGCTTTTGTCCCTGTACCAGAGGTTGAAGGGTGCCCCTAACACTATCCAATGTTAAACTGTGTGTATTCTATGCTGACCTGGCTGCTAGAAACTTACTGTCAAATGGAAGATTTGACACCTAAATCCTCCTTGACTCTTTAGGATGGCTTGTTCGTTCAGTCAAAGCCTAGCTCCGGTGAGATGATGCAAAAGGCTGAGACAATACAGCTTAGCACAATCATCATGTCAAATACATATGGACGTCCAGTTAGACAAGCATTTACAATGCAATAGGTGTTGCATTACTAGAAGTTTGATCTATTGGCGTTGCATTATTATTAGCCAAGCCAATAGCTCAAACATTCCATAATGCGAGACCTATTGCATTGTAAATGCTTGTTATATGTGCATTGCAGTCTTATGATGTGATGTGCATGTAATGATATGGCTCATTTATGAGGGTTTTGAGTGTGCATTCTGAGGTATATGTTCGTGTGGTGCATGAAAGAGAAGTGCCCATGCTTTTCCATTACACGTGCATCACCCCTGATACTCTTTGATGCAAGGTATAGCAGCATGACAGAGAAGGGAATGTCCTATATTCCATTAAATGTATAGCCGGCCTCTTGAGAAGAGCACATTGCTTCTTACACTTCCTACTAGTGTGCACTACACCAGCAGGGCAACATGGACCTCTCATCCCCTTTTATTTTCGCCCCTGTTCTCATTTTGATGTAACCCATAAAGTAAAGAACCATCTTCAGATGTGCAAACATTCAAAACTTGACTCACAACACATATTCCTACTCATCCGACCCAAGATTTCATTGTGAAAAAGCCGAGCTGAAATAGCTTTATTTAGTCTTATTCTAGAATGGCCCTTCAAATCCAAAACATTAAATCCATGAATGAGTTCAAATCAATACAGTGGATTCCTTTGGAAAATCAAGAAATAGAAGCCAATTGATACCCCAGGAGGACTAGAGTTCATTCTAAGTAAATTGTACAAAATATAACCCTGAGCTGAGCCTTCTATTTGTCACACAGAAGGGCTTAGTTTGGCTCTTTATAATAGCACCAATTTATGTACTTCCTAGGGTGCTTTTGAACCAGAGGCCAGCCCTGAGAAATTAAGTAGTAAACATTAATCACAGTAATGAATTAAACATACCATATATATAAACAGCAACAATTTTCAGGAAGAGGTTGTTAAGAATAATTTAGACCAAAGAATGTAACATCCACTTGATTAAGACATTTTAGAACATTGGAATGTTAGGAGCGTCATTGAAAACAATGGAGTGCTCCAGGCTTCTAATGGCTGGTAGAAGCCGGAGCATCAACATTCCAATGTGTGTTCACAGCTGTTGCTGTGAACAAAAGGCCTCACGGAACCCAAGGGGATTTGAATCCCCTCGGGCACTGTGATGCCTTTGTTTTACAAATTAGAACATTCTGCTCTCTAGGGACAGAATGTTCGAATAGCCTTAGAGCCCTCCTTAGCGGGCTCTATCGGTCATTAAAAGCCCGCTCTCTTGTTACAGGCTCTCGCCTTTGGCTCGGGCCTTTAACAGTGAAGCGGACCTCTAATGGCCGGTAGAGCCCACTATGGGGGGCTCTAAGGATATAGTATGGTGTCCAACGTATTTCCAGGTGAGTCATATTCATATCAGATTTTTAGTATTGAATATTCACGAAAAATAAATGTACATACAATAATTGGGAATAGGAATCATTTACATGGACAACGTACTCCTGAAAATTTGCAATAAATCTACACTTATATTGGACTTCACTTGAGTTGACAACCTCTAGGTGCTTGCATGGTCCAAACACTGATAGGGGGGACAGACGAACATCTGGAGTGACCAAACTCCTGCAGTAGATTAGTTGAAGTCAAGGGCTTGAGCACTTAGCTGGATTAGCCCCTTTGGTGGGTGGGCAGATCATGGGGGATATATTGTGATATTTGAAATTTGCACTACTCCTTTCTGTTGAGAAGATAGGGATGAATTTAGCCACCGGAGATTGGGATTGCATCCCTTCAGTCCTCTGGGTAAAGAAAATAACTTTAAAGGAACCTCTATATTTTACCGTAAGCAATAAAGTCAGCATTAGCCTTCCATAATATGGTCTCAGGGCCAGATATCAGTGTAATGTAAGTCTGCTAAAAATGCTGTAGCCCAGAATTTGTAGTAGAATGCAGAGAGATTCTATCTTGCCCGTAATATCCCACAGCATGCAAAAAGTGATATGTTGCCACAAATATCTCCTTTTTACTGATTTCTGTTCATTTTAGAAAACCAGATAAGAAGAATGAAAAGGCAGTTCTGGTTTTTGTTGTTTAAACTGCAGTTGTAATCATTCTCTGTTACCTTCCTTTCACCTTGTCTCCTAGCTCTGTCATCAGGCATTATGACGTCACAACTCAACTGTAAAAACTTATTATAGTTGGGCAACTACATAATTTCTTTATTACAGATGACTCAACTGTAATAAGATGAGCCTTTATATGGGGATTGCTGGCTCTCATGTACTTTATTTTTGGAATAAAGAACCCTCAACTGCTCACGATAAAGCTATAGCAAAGCACTTAGGAGTGCCATCACAATTTAGAGGCAGGAAGCCTTTATAAGGTCATAAAACTTTGGTCACTTGCAATATTCTTATTATTGTATGGTAAAGTGATATTTTAATTGCTAAATGTGGACCTTTGCTCCTTTGAAATGGTTCATTTGTGATTCATTGACAAGGTTCCTTTTACAAATTATTGTTAGCAGTTGAGTTAGTTCAATGCAGTGAACCGGCCTTACAACTCCCAGGAAGCATTAGATTATTAAATGAAAATCCAGAAGCGGACTACAATGTCCTTGGTGACAGGAGACATTTGGTAACCTTAATCACTGGGCAAAACTCCTTCATTTTAAGCATTTTTTAGGAGCTGTGTGCCCTGACCAAAGATGCTTTGTGTGCGTTTATGCTTGCCTTTCATCATGTTTGACTGTTCCTTCTTATACCACAGTATCTGGTTCAAAATATTTTATTGAATTTTTCTTTCAAAAGGCATCTATGAATCTAAAAACAGCACCGAATATGGTATTTACATAATTATCTTTAGCATGGACATTAATATAATAAATTTACCTATATAGCTACAGTGATAATATATACAAAAGAACAATTAAATAATAAGGGAAGGGGATAAATACATATATAGCTTATCCAGAGCTACTTATTTATTGATAACCTCTTTATATATTAAACAATAAATAACATGTTAGAAATACTTATTTATAAATATGGAGCTATATAATTATCAATCGGTTTCCAAAATGAATGATAAGTAGAATTATGTACACCTCCTAAAAAGACAAATTTGCAGTTTTTAAAGTAAAAATGATCCATGACCACCATGTATGGATTGATAATAATGAAGCATCTTTCCAATTTGTAGTAATATATTTTAAAGAAGCCAAAATTAAAAAATCTAGAAGTTTAAAGTTCAAATCAGACATGTTTGTGGAAAGAGCTGCAGATTTACAGATCAGTATATTGTATTGGAGGATTCCAGAAATCTAATTAAATTTTTTTTAATGATATCCCATACCTCTCTCCAAAACCTAGAGACTAAATTACATTCATAAAGCATATGCTTTAACATACCTGGGTTCAATTTGCAATGCCAACAATAAGAAGAAGATACAAGTTTTGCATTAAACAAGTTAAAGGGGGCTAGTAGGAAAGAAAATAAATAATATGAACACATTTGTTTGATGCAAAGACATGATATACTATTTAACCAAACTTTCTTCCAGATATCATGAGATAACACCAACGAGAATTATTTATTCCAAGACAAGGATAGAAAATTAATAATATCACCTTGAATTTTTGTTTTATAAATTAATGATACAGCATCAAATGAAACATACCGTGTGCATATAGGTGTCTAAATCAGAGATGACAATTCAAGGAGAATTATTAGGAAAGGAATCTAGCATAGAGTTACATAGAATTTCATATATGATAAAATCAGAAGGAGGCAAAAGAAATATTAATTGTAAGTCATTAAATGTTTTTAAAAAAAGTGTTATTAAGATGTACATATTGCCATGGAAGGAAGAGAAGCTGGGATGACTAGGTCATTTAGCGAGAGTGGCCGAAGGGGGGGGGGGGATAGGCAAGATGAACTAAGAACTGTCACGTTTGGGGGGAAGAAACATACAAGAAACAAGAAGTCATTCGGACACACGGGATAGAGGTCTAGTTAGGCGTGGGGCCGGAAATACCCTAAACCTACCCCCTGACTGTACTCCTTATACAGTAATTTCTGACAGGTGTCCCTTACCTTCCCCCAGGGCAACAAGAAAGTTGCTCGAGTCTTATAAACACGGCAGCACATTGGTGCTCTAGAAGTATCCCATCTTCCTTTAATTGGCTCAACATCATTATTATTATGGCTAGAAGGGTGGGCTAGTTAGGCCCTACAACCAAATGCTTAGAAGGGGACTGCGTTGTACTTAGCTTTAACGACACAAGGTGTGCGTCCTTTGCCTTGAAGCACACCGGAGACTCATTAAATCATTCAATAAAGGTCTGTCCTCTGGGCTTTTTCTACCCCCCCCCCCCATCAGGAGTCAAGTAGGTGGCAATATCCCCTGGGGCACAGGCCAAAAAGACACCCTCCTTACCATTACCTTTCATTTACTCATCCTAACCGCTTTGATGTTCTTTCAGGTCTGATAAACATTGATTGACTGCCTGTTCAATCACGGACATGGTGCCTTGTTTCAGGGAGAAATGTAGAAATATATGATAGTGGGAGGAGGCAACTAACAGATTTATCTTGCCCGTTGTTGTCAAACACCAATACTCCCAACAATGATTTAAAGACACCTGAATCTCGTACTGGGGACGTAATTTCTGTTCCCAATGCAAACTTGGGGGGAGAGGGATCTGGTATCTTATCCACGTCCTCCGAATTGGCAATGTATTCAACTAGGGGGGCCCGGCGAGCCAGGGCCCTACTACCCCCCTGTGTAGAATAATCTCATGGAATATCGCAGAAATACGCCTAAAACTAACCAACGAGGATTGGGTTGAATATATTAAGGATTTTGATATTATTTGTCTCCAAGAGACATGGTACCAAGCTGATATCATGTTGGATGGCTATTGTTCCCTTACTGTCAACGCAATACCCTCAGTGGCTGGGAGGGCGAAAGGAGGGCTTGTGATTTTAATTTCTGTCAAATATGGGCATATACAAATGCATGTTATAAAAACAACACCCTGGAACCAGTTAGTCCTTATTTTCAACCTAATCCGGGGTAAATTACTGCTAATAAACTGGTACTATAATATCTTTGACCAAAATAGCAGTCATGTGATTGAGGACTTACAGGTGCAGATTAACTACATTGCAGGAAGTGGCAGCCCTTATGTATTCTGTGGGTAGGTGATTTTAACTGTACCACTTGTGCATTGAGTAATACTGGAGTTTGTGGGCTGTTAGACACAGGCGGTCAGCCACAGCCACATTTTATCCATACTATGCAGGGTGAGGCATTGAACTCCATTATCATGGATAATGATTTTGGTCTCATTAATACTAATTGTTTGGATTGTAATTCTCCACCCCAGTGTTCCACATATGTTGGAGGAAGCACAATTGATTTTATGTTTATTACCAGGAAGTATTCCCCTCTTGTTGGCGACTTTGAGGTAGCACCAAATGTTGCAAGTGACCATAATCCACTAACTGTATGTTTTAGAATTACAGCCAGTATAGGTAAAGGAGAAGGATGCCCTAGTGATTTTAACCAAAACAAGGGAATGAGACTAAATTGGGGTAAAGTTGATCCCACTAAATTTGAAGAAAAATGATTACATCAAATGTAATTCTTATTATAAATTGCATTCCTTATGATACCTCCCCAAGTGAGGTAGTTCGCGACTTCGAGCTGATTTGTGCAGATGTGGCAAAAGGTCTGACCAGATCGGTTTGAAGAAGAGAACCCCAGGAGGTGTGATGGTTTAAAGTTGAGTGTTCAAGAGCACATAGGAACCTAAAAACAGCCCTTCACCCCACCCCACGTGATAGCACGCAAATTAAAAGTATAAGGCAGATTTATAAGCGTACTATCAAACAAAGACAAGATGAATTGAGGAGTTTGGCGTGGGAGGACCTAGAGAGAGCAAGTGCTCTGAAAGACTCAAAGAGCTTTTGGGATATAATTAATCACCCTCTATTTAAGGTTGAACCTAAACTTATGGACTCATTGATCTTGGGGTCTGTCTGTGAAACCCACTTCTCAGCTATATTTAACCCCAAAAATGCCTCACTAGACGAAGTTAAAGGGGCACCGGTATTTGATCTAAGCTTGGCCTCACAATTAAGTCTATCGATTACGGTGATAGAGGTGGAGGACGCATTGTCAAGGGGAATTAGTATGAAAGCTCCTGGCCCCGATGGAGTTCTTCTTGATTTGTTTAAAAAGAATCCTAAATTATGGGCACCCATACTTACTAATGTTTTTAAAGCTGTGGTGATTGGTCCCATCCCATCATCCTGGAAGCAGGCAATTGTTGTCCCAGTATACAAGAAAGGTAGTAAGAATGACCCTGCCTGTTACAGGCCTATTTCATTAATTGATGCTATTGCTAAAGTACTGGGGAGGGTTAACCTGGCGCGACTTGAGACCTGGGTGAATAAGACAGGGATTGTGTCGAGATTGCAATATGGATTTAGAAGGGGGATGGGCCATACTGAACAGTGCCTAAATCTGTCCCTTATTATGGGCAAGTTCATGAGGGCCAGGAGGGGTTCCAATCATCTGGCCTTCATGGACTTGTCCAGTGCTTTTGACATGGTTAACCAGGAGAAATTATGGGGGTTGATAGAGAAAATGGGTTTAGAAGAAGCTCTTATATCCCTTTTACCCAGGCTTCACACCTCCACAACAGTTGCCGTATGTTATGGTCCTGGGGGGGAGAGGACGGGTTCTATTGTCTCTATGGAAGGAATTCGTCAGGGCTGTATTTTAGCCCCATTTCTGTTTTTATTGTACACAAATGGATTAAAGACCTTTTTAACCCCTTCGCTGCGGCGCGAATTCCGCCACAGCGCTGGGGGATGAGGGGTGAGCGTGGCGCCGCCATGCTCATGACGGAACCACGCCGTCATGAGTCACGGGCAAACTGTGCTCATGACGGCATGGTTCCGTCACGACTCCGCCCACTCTCTAATTCGCCCGCACAGGCGGGGAATTAGAGCCGCGTGGGAGGAGCGTCCGCCCACGGCCGCAGCATGACGGTACCACGCCGTCATGAGCACACGCCGCCCGTGGCTCATGACGGCGTGGTTCCGTCATGAGCGCACAAGGGGTTAATAGAGAAGAAACTTGATTTCCCTAAAATCGGAGGCAAACCGATCCCATTGTTATCTTATATGGATGATACAGTTTTAATGGCTTTGACAGCCAATAGCCTCCAAAAGTCACTTAACGCTTTTACTGATTTTATGGTGTCATTGGATTTAAAAGTGAATTTTATTAATTCTTATGTCATGGTCTGTGGCTCTAAAGGCACTCAAACAAGAACATTTGAGGTTAAGGGCAAGACCATTGACAAGTTAAGAAATTTCACATACTTAGGGAAAGATTTTTATGAAATTATGACTTGGGATCATCTTATTGCAGCTAGGGCACAACAGACCAGTCGGGTTGTGGAAGGACTATTTCGATTTGCTCGCAAGCTAGGCCATAAACCAGTGTCTGAACTAGTTACCCTCTATAAAGCGAAATGCTTGTTGTTGGCATCATACGGGATGGGAGTCTGGGGTTACTATAACACCTGACAGTTGCAGGTCCTGGAAAACAAATTTATAAAGAAATTATTACTGGCTCCTAATAATGCCCTCACATACTTTTGCCACCAGGAGCTAGGGTTGGCATACCTTGAAAATCAAATTGCTATTGCCCCATTGCTTTTATGGGCCAAGATTTGGTTATCTGAGGACTTAATGTTCTCTCGAGACGTTATCCTAGATTGCCTCAACCTAGATAGTCCACTGTCCTTCCACTGGCTTCGCTTTGTGAAGGAAAATCTATATGAGTTAGCTTTGGGGCATTATTACGATAATCCTTCAAGTATCAACATAAATGCAAAAGATGTCATAAAAGATGCATTTTATGCCAGGGACCACTTGCGTTGTACACATTTGGTAGAACCCGATCCCCTATGTTTATCCCCTGGTGAACAGAAATTTTACCTTTTACCACTAACGTTAAAGCACGATTTTACCTGACTAGGTTTTGACTAAATACATTGCACTATTAAGGGGCCGATTCCGATCTCGCTCGGAAGGGCTCCGAACGCGATACGGCCGGAAAAAGTACAAGCCGTACGCGTGTTCTCCGCCTGACTCGTACAGCTGTATGAGCGAGCAAGTACAATGCGAGCAACGTGAAATTCGCCGACCTAGTCATTTCCGGGTCAGAACCGCTCCACACGTCTTGTCCGTAAGGAAACTGTGCCGTGCAATGGAGGCGATTTCCGACCGAGCCAGTACGATGCACGCGTCGGACAGCTGGATCGAGCCGAAGATTCCGGCTCGCAAAACATCCGGGAAGCTGCCTTTGGGGTCCGCGTCGGACCCCACCGTCACCCGCAGCTTTACGACTCGGACACAGGGGAGACCCAAGGGTCTCCCAAACACAGGCATGTACGGTGTGGATGGCACCGATGTGTACCCACTGTAGGGGGTGCCCTTGTGCGAGACGTACCCATTCAGTAAATGGGAGTCCATGTACGCGTTGTACGACCGGCTCCCATTGACTTCTATGGGAGTCTGACCGAACCGAGTCCGGCAGCATGCGGCCGCATTGTACTCGCTCGGGCGGACTGCAGGAGACCGGCTCAGTCAGAAAACACTTCGGATCCGGCTCGGTCGGAGAGCTTTCCGACCCAGATCGGAATCGGCCCCTTAGTGGCATTTGCTAAACAATTAGGCTGGGTTCATAGTTTGTCAGCTTGTCCGTGTGACAATTCAACAGTACAAAGCACGTTGCACTTTATATCATTTTTTCCCCTCTATAAGTAGTCGAGACGGCAATTTTTAATCCCATTTTTAGGGGATATAAGGCCATGTACTTTCATTAGTGGTTTTAATTTTTTACTGTCCTTGTCTAGGTTAACTATTTGCATTGCTGTTATGAATTGTATTAGAGTTGCAATGTCCATAAGAAAACGCTATGAACTATTACAATTGAAGAAATCTTGGCCTATAAATGAATTACATGGTCTATATTCTATAGGTGATATTAGAGTTGGATGTCTAGGGTACCTGACACCAGAGCTTATATCTCCTTTTAATATGTATATACTTTTTATTGATTGCTAGTATTATCTGTTTTTTATCTATGCCTCTGTAATTATGATGGGTTAATTTTATTTTTGCAATAAGTTTTTGTCAAACTTTTATGGTACTTGTAACTGAATAAAGTTAATTTGACTGATATACATCTTTAAAATAAAATACCAGCATTTATCCAGGATTGCCAAAAATGTGCATTCCAGGTACGTTTTAGCAACTGAAGACATATATAAGGTCTGTGAAATAGTTGACTGAATAAATGAATCTAAATTGTGTAATATTAACTCAGTAGGCTTTACAAGAATTGATTTACTAAGTAAGGTTGAAGCATTAGACATAGTTAATGAAGCAGGAAAAGGAAATGGTGATATCAACTTTTTTTTCTAAGAAAAGCCATGTAAGAATATTATTAAGATGAGTATGATTAAACCAGAGGGAACTTTGCTTTAATATAAAAGCTTTATAATAGTTAAAAAAAATCTGGTAAAACCAAAGCGCCCATTGCAGCTAGCAATTTTTAATTTTTTATAAAATATACGAGGAGTTTTATTATTCCAGAAAAACTTAGATAAGAGTTTATCAACATTTCGATAAAACTGAAGAGGGAATTGAATAGGAATCATAGTTAGGAGGTAAAATGTTTTTGGAGCAATAACCATTTTAATGGAATCCATTTTCCCCCACCAAGATAGATGCAAGGCGGACCTCTTGCAAAATTTGTCTTTGATATAATTTATAATACTTTCACAATTTAAAGTGATCGATTATTTTATTGTATGGGACAATAAAATACCAAGATATTTAAGAGTATCCATTTGCCAGATTATTTCCTTTATAGGTAACATACTGTTTTATTGATATTTAATGATTAACTTGAAGTCTGTGAGTAAAAGGAAAGTAACTCAAGTAAATGAAGAAGGGAAGATTGAAGGTCACTACTAAACAAATGCACATCATCAGCATAGGCTTAAGTTTTTATACTAACATCTTTAATAATAATACCATTAATAGCTGCACAATATCTGATAGCTGTGAGCAAAGGTTCAATAACAAGAAGAAAAAGTAATGGAGACAAGGACAACCTTGTTTAGCGTCCCTAAAAAGGAAAAACTGATTAAAGATTTTACCATTAAAAGAGCACAGCGGATAGGCTAGAATAAAGTGCTGATTTCATAAGAATAAATGCACCACCAAAATTAAACGCAAATAAGGTACGAAATAAATATTGCCAATGAATTGTATCAAATGCTTTTTCAGCATCTAATGCCAATACTCAGGATGGTGAGGCCAAAGACGGTCCCGCTTCAATAGCATGTACTAACACTTGAGCATTGTTTACAGAATATCTATGTTTCATGAAACCAGATTGATCAATATGTATTAGGAAATCAAGCACTGGGGACAACCTGGTTGCAAGAATTTTAGCATAGAGTTTACAATCTTGATTTATTAAGGAAATGGGGCGATAATTAGAAACAAGATTTGGATCTTTGCTACATTTTGGAAGAACTATAATCAGTGCTCCAGTAAAAGACCCAGATTTTGTTCCTGAGGAGCTAAAATAGGTAAAAAGTTTGCACAAATTTCTCTATAGAATTCAGCTGGAATACCACCTGGACCAGGTGATTTGTGCAATTTAAGGGAATTAATAGCCAACTTAATCTCTTCTCCAGTAATTGGTAAATCTAATTGATCTCTAACCAATTGCCATATTTTTGGTAATTCACAACTGCGCAAGAAACAATAAGTGAAGAATCACTAGGTGGAGGAGCATTATATAATGCTGAATAATAATTTAAAAATTAATTAACGTAATCTTTGTGGGATAATGCAATCTTACCATTCAAAGCAAGAATTGTATTAATTTGAGTTTTGTCTTTTTTAATACATAGATAGTTTGCCCAAAGTCTACCCAATCTGTTAGCACTAAAACAATCTTTTGCTTTATTATTAGAAATTTGTGTGCCAGCTCTTCTGCTTAATATTGAATTTAATGCACAATGACGTTTTTGAAGTTGTATTTTATATTTTAGATTGTTGGATGATATAAAGAGTCTCTCAAATTTCCAAATCCAAATCTGTAATTTTAGAGTTAAATGATTTGTTTTCATGGGCCATAAGAGAAATGGTTACCCCTCTAATATAAGCCTTAAATGCATCCCAATGAGTTGCCATAGACACAGAACCTTCTGAATTAAAAGTAAAATAATCATGAAGGGCGACAAGAGTTTTGATTTATTATTTTCATTAAGGACAGTATGAGTATTCATACACCAGCTGGTTTAATCCTGAATAGTGGAGCTAAGTTGTAGTACAACTGAGATGAGTGCATGAGTGTATAAGCGGAGTAGAAATTGACTGAATTAATTGACGAGAAACAAATAAATAATCCAACCTTAAATAAGAATTGTGAGGATTAGAAAAAAATGTAAAACACCAAATATCTACCAATTTAGTTGATTTAAATTGTTTTTTAAAGTAAAAAAAGATTTAGGTAGACGATATTTAGTTGCTGATGTTCTATTCAATAAAGGATCACGTATGAGGTTAAAATCACCCCCAATATTAAGGGGAAATTTACCTAACTTCAGCACCTCAGAGGTAAAAAGTTAACAAAAAGTAGGATAATCACTTGTCGGTCCATATACATTAATTAGATGAAGAACATAATTGACAATTTTAATTTTAACTATAATATAACAACCCTCTGCCTTAGCATATTTGTTTAATATTTGAAGATGTAATCTTTTTGCAAAAAGAATAGCAACACCGTTTTTTCTTTTAACTGCAAGGGAAGAAATAACACTACCAACCCATATTTTCTGCATGTAAGCTAAAACTTTTTAACCAATATGTGTCTCCTGGAGTAAACAAATGTCTCCTTTATGTCTTACTAAGTAATCTAAAACTTTACTACGTTTAACACTAGGTCTTAAACCTTTAACATGGAAAGAAACAAGTTTAATGTTATTAATATTAAGAGAGAGGAAAGAAAATGCATGAAGAAGAAAGTGTAGAAGAATAAAAAGTAGGTCTAGAATGAAATAGGAGGAGAAAAACAAAAGACAAGGACAGACATAAATAAGACATCATAGAAACATAAATAATACTGCTGAATAGCACCCATGTATAAGCGACGATGACCTGTCAAAACAAAAACACCCTCAGAGCTAATCTTAGAAGAAAGGCGAATTATAAGGAAAATGTACAGCAGAGAAATCAAGTATCAGACTCATTAGTTTCCATGGAAAATGGAGAATGTTGCTCTAAGAAAGCACAAAGATCTTCTGGACATTGAAATGACTTGGAAAAACCCTCTTTCCATATTGGCAATAGTAGATGCATCAAAAAGACCCTATTTAAAACCAGAACATGGTCTAAGCTCAGTAAATTCTTTGAGTATTGTTACAGTTTCTTTAGCAAAGTCCCGGTGTATATAAATTTTATAACCATTTACCAATAAAGATGGGATATCTCTTGCTGCTTTTCTGATCATCACTAAATGATGGTGGCGCAAAACTTGAAAAATCGTTTGTCACTGTTTGTCATGACAAAGATTATGATGAGAGGGATTTCTGTGAGCCTTGTCAAATTCAAACTTCTCTGAGAATTTTAAATGTAAAAGACCAGGCAATAAATTCTCTAAATACTTTCTTCAGTCATTGCCTACTACCTCTTCCAGTAAATTAAAGATGCACAGATTGTATTGTTGATTATGATTTTCTAAATCTAAAGGTAGCTTACCCTTCGGTAGAATATTTGCTGCCTCGTCAGAGCGTCAATTATTGATTTGTTATCTTGCATTTTAATTTAGTTATTAGAAACTTTCATAGAAATACTAGCTATGTCTTTGCAAATATTTTAAATTTCTGACGCAATAGTATCTGTATTTAAAAGAACAGCCTGTAATTCTTCCAACAATGTAGTCAATGAAGGTTCATTGGAGTAAACAATTTTTGATTTTACTTGTGGAGGAGACATTGTTAGTTTATGTTTATTTCCAATATGCAAATTATTTCCTTCCATTTTGCCAAATTAATTATATTTCAATCAAGCCCATTTGAAATTAACAATCGAAATAAAAGTATTTGATAGTCACCAAGGCCGGACTGGGAACCAAAACCGGCCCTGGCAAAGCGCACGGCCGCCCCCCTCCCTCCCCCGCGGGGGGTTGGGGGTGCCGCCTAGCTCTTTGCCTGGGCCGGTTTTCAGCCGATTTTGTACAGGGCCGATTTTGCAGCTACTCTGCAAAAACGGCCCTGTAACAAAATCGGCCCCCAGGGGCCCAAAACCGGCCCCCACCCGTGCGGCGCACCGGGGGATTGCCCGGTGCCCGCTACGGCCAGTCCGGCCCTGATAGTCACCATAAATGAAGAAACGTGCACCAGCTAAAACCAGCTGTAGGAGTGGTTTAGGCCTCAGATTCGCCTTTTCCTGAAGTTAGCTCCGCCTTCCTGACAGAAACTTCAGCTGAGCAGCAACTATAAAACTGGTGGAAAACTCCTCACAAGAAGTGGCATTAATACCTCATCAAACATTCTGAAAACAGACCACAACAAAGTGCAACAGCTCCTAAGCAGCCAGACAGCAAAATAAATAGGTATGAGCTGCCATATTGTTATAAATGCTCGTCGTATGTGTGGGCTTCACAGAGGGCTAACGGAGGGCGGCCATCTTGATTCACACGTTCGCTCGACACCCTTTTATCACAGTTTCTAAATGAGTATTATTCAGAACATCAACAACTTTCTTTTGTGGCAACTTGAATGCGTTGAAAAAAAGTGCTCATATCGGAATGTGTTTTTATTACATTGTTGTTTGTCTTCTGCCCCTTCATTCTTTTTTAATGTTACCTTTTTCTGTCGCTATCCCTCCAGAACCAAGGAGGTCTCAGATATGCATTATAAAAACATCACATGCTATTCCATTATGTGAAGTTTTTGATAACAAGTAGGGCAAATCCGAAAAGGACGAATGAAAGCTTTCACTTTGAAAAACTGTGTGGTTTTCTATATATTTTGCTGATCAACTTTCAGGAAGCCATCCACGACACCAAAAACGCTTCTGAAAAAGCTTAACAGCAAACAAAATGATTTTACATAAAACCAACCTAACAAAACATGTACAGTGAGGACTGGATCGTCCCATTTCTTAATTTGGGGCTTTACTACAAATTGTTAGAGTGTGAGAAGCCCCGCTCACCTGTGTGTAGACAGAGATTAGTTAAAAAAGGTTAAAAAGGGAGTGAGTATGGATGCATGTTTTCCTGGTACCTAAGAAAGGAACTGGCTCTTGGTGGGCCAAGGTGGGTTTCAACTTGGAGAGGAAAGATCACTTGTTAGCTTCAGTTGTCTATTGAAAAAATATTGATTTAACTCATGGGTGGGTGTGTAAAGGAGTGACACATTAAGGGACCCCTCTCATTTGTGATTTTATGCCGTCTTTTTCGTATGTTTGTGATGAAGAACTGATTGCAATAAGTAAGTGCACATAAGAGCTAATAAGAACGCATTAGTCACAACAAAAAATATGAAAGATACGTACACACCCAAAACTAAGGGCCTCATTTTTGATTTTGTTGCTGTAGGGCAGTGCACCAGGCCTTCCTGCTGTACTGCCCTACGGCAAAAGAAAAGGGCAGGAATGCGCCGTATCTATTTGATGTGGTGCATTCCTGTCCTTTTCCCCTGCACCAGCGCACAATGGGAAACCTTCCTGCACAAAAACATTCGCAAGAGGCTTAATGCAGCACACATAGAAAGTGGAAAAACAAGGAGAAATAAAGATATTTCTCCTTGTTATGCCTCCATTATGCCTCCCCTGGCGGACGTTTTTGGCGCTGCCTCTGACTGACGATTTCTCGTAAATCTGGTGTAGTGTCAAGTAGCCATGGATATTGCTGTGAAGGCCGTCAGCAACACCCATGGAACGCCCTTTTCACGCAATTTTCTGCATGAACGGGGCACATATTTATAAGGCCATGAAAAGCCACGTAACATGGCCTTACCTGGTCTTATAAATATGCCAGATGCGCATTGCGCCACCTGAATGTAAAAAAAGCGCAGTTCCTGCGGGGCAAAAGTGCCAGTAGGGCCTCATCAATGAGGCCATATATTTTTAAATGTGTCGTTGAGAATGAGTAGTCTGATCGTATGTGGTAAGTGAGCTGTTGCTGCCATCTGCTGCTTCCTGCTAGTAGTAGTTTTCCAAATGTGTTCTGGATCTGACAATGCTGTGCACAAGAGTACGAGCACCTGATGATGCCCACGCCATCTGTTGCTTTTGTATCTGTCCCTCCTCTACCTCTTCAGGGGTTTACCTTTAAAATGTTTGTTTCCTCCAGATCAGGTGCTGGGCACAGGTCTACTGGTTGAGGATTCCAAGCAATAATGACACTTCGTGGGCAAGGGGGAAAAGAGCCTGTGTCAGCCAATCTTAAAGCATGAAGCCCCATTTTGCTTTGGAGTGGAGTCCTCAGCCTGAGTCTGCTTACCCGTTTGTATTTACATTAAAGCGCAGGGATTCGCTCTTTTTTCCCTTTTTAGGTCTCGCCTACCAGACAGCAAGGGTTGTCTGGTTGCGAAAGACCCATTGTAAGCTTACAGTGAGCTAAGAGCCAACCTACTCCTTACCATCAGTAGGCCTTATTGTCACTTTCACTAAATGCTTTTTAATCCTTACATTGTGTAGACTTGCCTTCCTCTACTGAGTTTGCCCCAGGCATATCCTCTTTACTTGTGTGCTTCTACTGCTAACTCTTTGGGAACTATGTTTTTCTTTTTGGTTAAGCACTCCATGAGAGTGCTTGTGTTTTCCAGCTGTCTCCCTTGTGTTCTGCTCTCCTCCCTCTGCTGCTCTCCATGTTTCCCTCTTCCCACCTCTGTTGTGTTTGCTCTGGTGAGCTTCTCTCACTCACGTTGCTTTTTCTCTTGTGTGCTTCCCCGTTGAGTGATGTTTTCTCCTTTCACCCTCCCACTCCCTGTTGCCTCCAGTTCCCTGTTGCTTCTCCCTCCCATCTACCGCCCCCTTTTTCCCACCTCCGACCCACCCACTCCATGTTGCTGCTCATCCCACTTTTATTATCATTATCATCATCATCATTTATTATTATTATGTTTATTGTGGAGGACCAGGCAGCACATTATGGATGGCCTATCTGGTTTAAAAGCACCTTTGTGCTACTTCTATTTCTTTTCTTATTTACTGATCCAACTCAGATCAGTGAATTAAAAAAAAGTCGCCTATATCATTTTGTACGCACGCAAGCGTAATAGGATATGCACATGGCTACAAAAGACAAAGCTACACATTTTAGTTTTTTGTAGTAATAAACAACAGTTTGTTGATGCTGTACAGTTTAATTAAAAGGCATTGGCAAAGCCAGTAGTTCCAAAAGGCAAGATCATTTGACTTTGTCAATGCTTGCTATACAAAGAATGGTAAGGCGCCTCCATTTACCTTGTTGGGAGTGGTGGTCCTTTGTACACAAACTAAAATACTGAAATTTGTGAATGCCCTGTTGATATACACACCCTCAGTGAAAGGAAAGAGGAAAACAAACAACCCCTTACATCTCACAGACATCAGTAGGATAAAATGGTAGCTTCCATCAAACTAAAAGTGAAAGTTGTCCCACCCCGGAAGTGACGTAGCTTCCGTGGCAGGGACTTCTGGGCCCCTGGGGGCCTGCCACGGATGTGACATCACATCTGGGTCACTTAGCTGTGTGCGTCATGTGATCTGTGAGGAGTCACGTGGGGTGTGACATCACCTTAGGCACGTGACCTGTGGGTTGGTCATGTGGGGTGTGATATCACCATAGCGATGTGACCTGTGGGTTGGTCATGTGGGGTGCGACATCACCTTAGCCATGTGACCTGTGGGTGGTCACGTAGGGTGTGACATCACCTTAGTCATCTGACTGGTCACATGGGTGTGACATCACCTTAGTCAGGTGACCTGGGGGTGGTCAGGTGGGGTGTGACATCAACTTAGTCATGTGACCTGTGGGTTGGTCATGTGGGATGTCACGAGTGAAACCTGACTCAGGAGAGCATGTGACCTTGGTTGTGACATCACTTTAGTCAGCTGACCACCCTGAAGAGCGTTTGGCTAAGATGTGATGTAGAGGTGGGCACCCCCTTATGCTATCTAAACAAGCCTGAGGATGTTCAGTCTTATGTACAACCTGTTTTCATGCATAGCGTTGGTAGGTGAGATTTATTTTTCAGGCTGGAACAAACTGCGCCTGATATTTGCAAAATATATGCACACTTGGGTGCCTCAGCTTGCTTGGAGCTGAGAGACAGAGAGAGAGAGACAGACATAGGGAGAGGGAAAGAGAAGGGGACAGATAGAGAGAGACAAATGCAGAGGAAGAGAAAAAGACGGAGGAAGAGAGAAACTGAGAGGTAGAGGGAGGTGGAAAGAGAGGCAGAGAGAGAGACATAGAGAGAGAGGCATAGAGTGAGAGAGGGAGAGGGAACGAGAGGAAGAGAGAAAAAGAGAGAATGATGCACAGGGAGAGAAAGAGATGCAGAGAGAAAGAGAGAAGCAGAGAAGTTGAGGCAGATGGACATGGAGAGAGAGGGGCAGAGAGAGAGGCAGGGAGAGAGAGAGATAGAGAGCCACAGTGAGAGAGAGGAAAGTATGCAAATCAGCCGGGATGGTCTGCAGTTGTTTAATAAGACAAGCTAGGGGGGCTCAGAACTCAGCTCCCCTGTCTCTCCCAAGCCCACAGGGCCTCCTTACGTATGCAGCAGGATTCAGTGTACTGGAATTCCCATATTTTGAAAAAAAGATGCATAAAGTAAGCATTGCCCCCTGTAAGGGAACTCCTCTATTGTTGGACAACTGAGCATACTTTTGTCTATTCTTAAAAGAATACGAATAAATGAATCCTTTGTGTGTTCGAGGAATCAAATATTGTTAAAAAAGCAAGCATAAATTAGGAGTTATTTTCCCCCACTTGAACTCCCGACTCTCTTGTTGAAAAAGTGCGCATGATTAAGACCTTGTAGTATAAAACACCCCCGTGGGAGACCCCAGGCTATCCTGCTTGCTGTTGGAAAGACACATTTTTGGGGAAAATTGACCCTTAGACATACTGACGGGATGACAGCCCCAGCTATCACAGCTAAGCAGACCATGAAGGGTCTGAAGCTGCAGACACCCGTACGGTTTGTCATGTTCAAAGGTCATCTGTATTGAGCTGAAAAGATTTTCTTGTAAGAACAGCTTGTTTGAAAAGCTACCAGACCTCTGAACTCATCCGTTAAGTTGAAGGTGTGTGTTTGTTATATTCACAAATTAATGTTACAAATGTGTATTTGTTTTTCATTTGTGTGTGACTGAAAGCAAAAGGAAAACAAGTTATCGTCTGAGCATAAATTGTAGAATACACAGTTTTGGGGGGGAGTTTACTGCATTTCTAACAATGAGCTGGGTATGGTGGAGCAGTGGTAAAATGCAATCTAAGCATGGGGTGTTGTTTAAATTGGTTGACGGCGTTTGGCTGCGCGGGCTCTGAAAGATCGGTTGTGATTGTTGTCAGTGGCGTAACGAAACTTGAGGGGGCCCCCCCTGCAAGGTACATGGAGGGGCCCCCTACTGTAGCGGCGGCTGGTGACATTTGACAGTGGTGGCCTTAAAATTAGTTTTTTCAATGCAGTGCGGCGAGCGAAGCGAGTGAACCCGAACAACCTAGGGGGGGAATTCCGATGGGGGTTCTTCCCCCGAGAAAATTTTGAAAAATGAGTGGGCAAATGGTGCATATTCAAGCAAAATTCAGAAAGTATAAAGGTTAATAAAGCAATTGTGAAAGTGCAGTTATTACATTAATAAAGAGATATCATATAATAACATAGGTAGCTGCTTATTTAGTATAACCACAGCGCTTCATAACAGACTTCGAGATACAATGCTGAGTACCTCACAGATTTTTTTTATTTAACAAACAACCAACTAAACAGGTCACAAACTAGCAGCATTCAAGAAGAAGTTTTAGGATTAATGTATTGCCTGCCTGGTGATGATCGTGATATGATATTCTACCTGGCAAATCCCATGGCATGAGGGGGGGGGGAGGGTGGAATAAGAGAAGATAAGCATGTTGTGGACTCATTTAGTTCACCATTCAAAAGACCCCAGCAGGAGTCACACATCCAGACAAGAAATATAAAAGTGTACAAAACTGATGCAACGACTTGAACAGCTAAGCATTGAAACCATTGTTGTGGACTTTAAGAGTCTGGGTATTGTAATGATTGTGACAGCAGGATATACATAGGTTGACATACCATCGTTCTTCAGCTTTACTTCACTTTGAAATATATAACGCCTTAGCCTACACTACAACTACAGTGTACACACTACACACAGCAGTATAAAAACAGAATTGCATGAGAGAAGGGCTATGGAGAGATAAGGGGCAATGTTGGAGTGTCAGTGTGGTAGTGTGGGGGAATCTGTGGAGAAGAGTTTTTTGTGTCAACAAACAATATTGCCCCAGGCGCCATCAGTGCTAAAGCGGGCACTCTCTCTGATCTTGCCTCATCACTCGTGACCAATGCCCAGTTGATTCACACCAGAAAAATCTAAAATCCCTTCATAAAGCACCAAGCTGGCTTTACATTTTACATACAGTAACTTAACAGGTAGAAAAATGTGTATCTAACATTTTCCATTGACCTAATGTTACAATTGGATTCCTTAACTTCCGCTTAGCGTGCTTCACATGTGGATTTGTGAAAGCAGCAGTTAAAATCAAAAGGCATTTGCAATACAATATGTCTCGCATGTGCGAGAGTTAGAGCTAATGGCGTTGTAAATTACAATGTCTTTTATCTACCTGTTTAGGCATGGAGCGTGATGAGTGCATGTAAGGTTGTGACTGTCAGTTACCTATAATATAGTTTACTTATAATCAACCAGTTGGGGTGAAGCAGCCAGTGTTAAAAGCCATACGTCACTGTGTCTGCAAGAATAGTTAACCATGTGTTAGATGTTAATGGTGGACTGATAGATGATAGGCTTGGTTGGGGGAGATAATCATACCTGCGACTGCAGCGTAAGAGCCTTATTTGTGTTAACATACCTAGTGAAGAAACAATATTGAGAGCAACAGAAATTACACAAATTCATGTATGCGCACTGGGATTACCTGACAGCAATTTCATTATTGGTAAATCCAATCAACAAGTACTGTATGTCCCTATAAATGCAAATATGAAACATATGAAAAAATGGAGTTTAAATAAGGTGGAGGACAAAAAGCAATGAGGGTTGACAGTTCAAGGGTGCTAGTGGCGAATCGAGGAGGTCATGAGAGATATGAAGATAAAAACATGGAAGGAAAATAGTTGAATAGAGAATGGAGGGGAGATTTAATAAATAAATTGGATGGGAAGGAGGACTGGGATTCAGAGTGGGCAAAAAACAGATGTGTGGATGCAGGATCAAAGACAAAACGTTTTGAGAATTTGCAAGGAAGACTGGTTTTTAGATTAAACAAAAGGCATGCATGTAGTCAAAAGTTGAGGGTGGCTGGAGAAGAAAGTAGATTGAATTCAAAGATGAAAGCGTGTAGGGTGGTTGGCGTGGAGAAGCATGAACAATGGTCAAGTACTGACATGGTTGTTAATTTATTCTTAACAAAGGGAGCATAATAACAATGCCCACAATGTGCCTTGCCTTTAAAATGTGCGTTTCCAGTTTTGGTCAGTAGAGGTTTGCTTCGCTTCACCTCATCCATTTATTTAACTAAGCTATATGAAACAGTGTAGTGCTGTTGCCTGCCATGTACACAGGTCTTGTCTAGTGTCCTGGGCCTGGCTTTGCCACATGTAGTGGTTGGTTTCATAGCTGTAAAGAAAGCAGACAGCATGAAGCTCTGGATGCAAACCTCACATGTGCTGCACATGGAGCACCATGGAGTTGGAGTCCACTCTCATAGACCATTGTGTAACATGTAGCTCTTTATGCCAAATGAGATTGGACTGCAACATGTGTTACTTTTACACACACAGTACACTCATTTTATCACTCTTGGGAGGATGAAGGTCTAAGTCTATCCTGAAGGTATTCTGAGCATAGCCTGTAGGTTTAATGCTATGTTCTACTGATACTTTAACCCACTAAGTTACCCTACAAGAAAACCAAGGGACACCTGGGGGCTGCGGGGGCTTGTGTTACGCCTCTGCTGACTATTTAGATGCTACAGGGCCTTCTGTTTAAAGATGAGTTTGTTGGTACAAGTGTCAGTGTGATTTAAACGCGGTTTAGAGGATAGGGATTCTGTGCTGTTTTCAAACAGATAAATGCAATGTAAGCCGTGTTTCAAAAGCCCTCCTGGACTTGAAAGGCAGAGGCGTAACACAAGCCCCCGCAGCCCCCGCGGTGCGGGGGGGCCCCCAAGCTCCAGGGGGCCCCCTCAGCACAGTGCTCGGGCTTGGGGCTGGCGGGCTCCTGATTAATTAATGCGGGCGTCATTAAGAGGCATAGAATTAACCACATCGTTGTTTTTTAAGGGGGAACATTTAGGTCTTTTTCTTAAGTCAACTCGCTGGATTGAAAATACTTCAGCGTGCCCTGCAAAACAATTAAACAATAATAAAATAATTGACCTGCTGGTTAAAAAACACTAAGGACCTTCACATTGCAGCCATCATCCAGGACGGTGAGACGATTTAGGCAGAGATGCCGGGGCCCCGCATTGAAGCAAGTAAGTGCTCTCTGCATTTTACAGAGCGCTATTTATTTCCTTGTGATTTTCAATCCGGAGCGCAATATATTTGACGACCCTAATCTGTTACTGCAAACGTGTCCCAATGGGGTATTCACAACTGAGACATGTTTTACAAAATGTATTTTAAAAGTATGCGTATAATTTATTCTCATACACGAGCGCAGGATATTTACCACTAATCCTTGATTCACATCATGTTTTATGATGAGGAGTGTCCATTTGCGCACCTCTCAGCCGAGTCCCGCCAATTGGATAAATATTTTTGTAAAAAATATCTCTCTAAAAACAGTTTTCTGATCGCCTTACACTTCCCAGGCTCTGGTCTGTTTTTTTGTGTCCGATGTTAGTGCTTAGAAGCAGGCACTCTATGTCGTGCATTATCCATGCTGCTCAGTCTTTTCACCAGGAAGGTTGAATGCTTCTTTCCCACTCAGCATGCCCCTTGCCAACTCTTTGCCCCCTAAGTGCCCCTCTATTTATGGTGCTTTGCAGCAGTTTTAAAATCTTCTTAAAGTTTCTCATTCTCAAATTGTTTCACTTGTCCTAATTGCTTGCCTTTTCACATGGGAAAGTGTCACTCATAGTTGCTGCAATGTCACTCATAATTCCGCTGAAATTATGAAAATTTCACAAATAGCAGTCTGAAACCTTGGCAGCTATGATGCGCTAAGATGTGGATGGTAATTATAAAAGCAATTACCATTAGCAAAATGGAAAATGGCCTGACGTCAGAGTGCTCATGTGCTCTTAACAGTTACACGGTGCATGCTTCTGTGCCTGGTGTATTCTGTTTAGACCTGTAATTGAGAGACAATTTCAGGAGTTGCAGCTGGGCATCATTGAAAGGAAGCACAGTGGACTATTCTGATGAGACACCAACACCTGGCAACATGACAACTAGTGACGGGTAAGTGCTTTTAGTCCTCCTTGGGTGTCGAAGTGTCTGCTTCACTTTCCCTCCCTAAACCCCTTCTTCTCTTCCTTTACCCCACTGCCCTTGGCATGTCGCTCTCTCTATTTCCTCTCGAGTAGCAGCAGTGGGGGCGATTCATTCAACTAGGTTAAATTAAGTGCTTTAAATGAAGTGTCATTGAGCACGTCTCCTGTGCTGTAACCCCAAAGCCTGGCAGACAGTGTGCCTTCTGCCTGAAAGAAATGTAAATGGGGCCTACTAGTTAATCTGCAAATGTAAAGGGAAACATCTGCAAATGTAAAGGATGCTTGGGAGTTAGTACGTGTACTGGCTTTAATTGATCAAAAGTTTGTGATGGCAAAGACATTCTTTTTGAGTGGTAGTGCAAAGAGTAAACAAGTGAGTTGTGCAGTGAGTCTTTTTAATTGGCATGGTGTTGAAGGGATAGTAATGAAAAAAAAATACGTACAGTCTCAGTATTATTAAAATATATATTTTGGAAACACCATTTCATCTTAAAATTTTAAGTATTTTGTAGCAGTATATCTTCTACTGTGTGTACTGCAAGTTTAAAAAGTGAATTACATAATTTCAGTGCTTTCTGTCACAGACTAACCTCGTGGCACTAGAAACACACAAGTAACTATTCTCCACTGCAGTAAGATGTAATTCTGTGGCTCTCTGGTTACACACAGACCTCTGCAGTGTATTAACAGACTTTCATAATGTACTACAGTGCATTTTCCACTAGCATTAAAACAATAAAATAATTTAATTTGCAAGTTATTTTATGTGTAGCTACCTGCCGGTAAAGCTTTCATAATATTTTGGCTTTTTTAACCGCACCTTTTGTACAACTGATATTCTGAACTCACATATTTAAAAGTGCATGCATACGTGATAATGAAGAAAATTGAGTTTTGGTAAAATAAAATATTTGCCTAAGATCACACCATTTAAGCGGGGTAGCAGTGATTTATCAATATTTTCTGGTTTCGCTTTGTACAAATCGGACACTAAATGAGTATCTATTTGCCATTCATCATGTTAAGGCTTTGTTTTCAATCTCTTTTTGCAGTTTTTATATACCGCAAACTCGACCCGAAGTAATAGAGCGCTTCATGAGCACCAGTTACATAACACAAGGTCACATTTATTTTTTATAGACCCATGTGAAATTAACTAATATGCCCAGAAATGCAGACAATTCAAGTAGGAATTACACCTGGTTCCCCAGTTCCTAAATAGGCAGCTCTGGCCGTAACATCACATCCTGGGTGCAGAAAGGGTGGCAGGCTGAAGCCAGTATTTGAACTCTGGGCCTTATTCAGACAGGACCTCCGCTCTGTATGGGGCTTTGGAGCTCGAATATGGAACTGTAAGGCACATCGAAGGATCACAATTAAAAGTCTCTTATAGTTTTGTGGAGATTGTAAATTAAAAAAATCTGTGAAGGCCCAGAGTTTTTTTAATACATGTTGCTGCTACACTCGGGCCTTTCCTAAACTCTCACCCAGGCACATATGCTCAGTGTGCATGCCTGTGCATTTCAGAAAGAAATTGCCTTGACTTCAGACATGAAAATTCAGAAGTCACAGTCTCACAGGTATCCCTCCTGTCCCATTTTCCATTGCCTTCCACACTCAATCTCTGCCATGGCAAACCTCCTCCTCCTATGTGCCAAACCTCTCGCTGTGTTAAAAATTGCTGCTCGACTGAAGTGATTCGGGAGGCAGTGCTCTATAAAACATTTCACACTAAAGCTGAAAATCCCTGCAATGGCACATTTTTTCCAGTTCTGATACTTGTGCTTTAGGTGGTGTCCTGTATCACTTAACGATTTCCTTCCAGGGGCATGCTTGTGTAAAGCTACAGACACATTGGCTCCATTTGAATTCGGTGTCACCAGAACTCCAGGTGTCCCTTGCTTTTCTTGTAGGGTAACTTAGTGGGTTAAAGTATCAGTAGAACATTGCATTAAACCTACAGGCTATGCTCAGAATACCTTCAGGATAGACTTAGACCTTCATCCTCCCAAGAGTGATAAAATGAGTGTACTGTGTGTGTAAAGGTAACACATGTTGCAGTCCAATCTCATTTGGCATAAAGAGCTACATGTTACACAATGGTCTATGAGAGTGGACTCCAACTCCATGGTGCTCCATGTGCAGCACATGTGAGGTTTGCATCCAGAGCTTCATGCTGTCTGCTTTCTTTACAGCTATGAAACCAACCACTACATGTGGCAAAGCCAGGCCCAGGACACTAGACAAGACCTGTGTACATGGCAGGCAACAGCACTACACTGTTTCATATAGCTTAGTTAGATAAATGGATGAGGTGAAGCGAAGCAAACCTCTACTGACCAAAACTGGAAACGCACATTTTAAAGGCAAGGCACATTGTGGGCATTGTTATTATGCTCCCTTTGTTAAGAATAAATTAACAACCATGTCAGTACTTGACCATTGTTGATGCTTCTCCACGCCAACCACCCTACACGCTTTCATCTTTGAATTCAATCTACTTTCTTCTCCAGCCACCCTCAACTTTTGACTACATGCATGCCTTTTGTTTAATCTAAAAACCAGTCTTCCTTGCAAATTCTCAAAACGTTTTGTCTTTGATCCTGCATCCACACATCTGTTTTTTGCCCACTCTGAATCCCAGTCCTCCTTCCCATCCAATTTATTTATTAAATCTCCCCTCCATTCTCTATTCAACTATTTTCCTTCCATGTTTTTATCTTCATATCTCTCATGACCTCCTCGATTCGCCACTAGCACCCTTGAACTGTCAACCCTCATTGCTTTTTGTCCTCCACCTTATTTAAACTCCATTTTTTCATATGTTTCATATTTGCATTTATAGGGACATACAGTACTTGTTGATTGGATTTACCAATAATGAAATTGCTGTCAGGTAATCCCAGTGCGCATACATGAATTTGTGTAATTTCTGTTGCTCTCAATATTGTTTCTTCACTAGGTATATTAACACAAATAAGGCTCTTACGCTGCAGTCGCAGGTATGATTATCTCCCCCAACCAAGCCTATCATCTATCAGTCTACCATTAACATCTAACACATGGTTAACTATTGTTAACTATTCTTGCAGACACAGTGACGTATGGCTTTTAACACTGGCTGCTTCACCCTAACTGGTTGATTATAAGTAAACTATATTATAGGTAACTGACAGTCACAACCTTACATGCACTCATCACGCTCCATGCCTAAACAGGTAGATAAAAGACATTGTAATTTACAACGCCATTAGCTCTAACTCTCGCACATGCGAGACATATTGTATTGCAAATGCCTTTTGATTTTAACTGCTGCTTTCACAAATCCACATGTGAAGCACGCGATGCGGAAGTTATGGAATCCAATTGTAACATTAGGTCAATGGAAAATGTTAGATACACATTTTTCTACCTGTTAAGTTACTGTCTGTAAAATTTAAAGCCAGCTTGGTGCTTTATGAAGGGATTTTAGATTTTTCTGGTGTGAATCAACTCGGCATTGGTCACGAGTGACGAGGCAAGATCAGAGAGAGTGCCCGCTTTAGCACTGATGGCGCCTGGGGCAATATTGTTTGTTGACACAAAAAACTCTTCTCCACAGATTCCCCCACACTACCACACTGACACTCCAACATTGCCCCTTATCTCTCCATAGCCCTTCTCTCATGCAATTCTGTTTTTATACTGCTGTGTGTAGTGTGTACACTGTAGTTGTAGTGTAGGCTAAGGCGTTATATATTTCAAAGTGAAGTAAAGCTGAAGAACGATGGTATGTCAACCTATGTATATCCTGCTGTCACAATCATTACAATACCCAGACTCTTAAAGTCCACAACAATGGTTTCAATGCTTAGCTGTTCAAGTCGTTGCATCAGTTTTGTACACTTTTATATTTCTTGTCTGGATGTGTGACTCCTGCTGGGGTCTTTTGAATGGTGAACTAAATGAGTCCACAACATGCTTATCTTCTCTTATTCCACCCTCCCCCCCTTCATGGCATGGGATTTGCCAGGTAGAATATCATATCACGATCATCACCAGGCAGGCAATACATTAATCCTAAAACTTCTTCTTGAATGCTGCTAGTTTGTGACCTGTTTAGTTGGTTGTTTGTTAAATAAAAAAAATCTGTGAGGTACTCAGCATTGTATCTCGAAGTCTGTTATGAAGCGCTGTGGTTATACTAAATAAGCAGCTACCTATGTTATTATATGATATCTCTTTATTAATGTAATAACTGCACTTTCACAATTGTTTTATTTACCTTTATACTTTCTGAATTTTGCTTGAAAATGCACCATTTGCCCACTCATTTTTCAAAATTTTCTCGGGGGAAGAACCCCCATCGGAATTCCCCCCTAGGTTGTTCGGGTTCACTCGCTTCGCTCGCCGCACTGCATTGAAAAAACTAATTTTAAGGCCACCACTGTCAAATGTCACCAGCCGCCGCTACAGTAGGGGGCCCCTCCATGTACCTTGCAGGGGGGCCCCCTCAAGTTTCGTTACGCCACTGTTGAAAGGCCTGCGTTTTAAACAAAGGGGTTTGGCGGCAATCTTTACAAAGGGCTTGTTAATGAGATTCGTACAGGATCCTCTATCAGGGATGCCTTAGTTTGTGCAGAGATTTGGAGGGGTGATGCTACTGCTATCTACCATTTATCATTTATGCTAAACACGGAAAATTGAATATGTTGTTTATTTCTGATATTGCTTTGCGTGCTGTGATGTTTAGCAGTTCAAATTGAATGTGTTGTGGAATCCTGATACTGTCTTATATGATGTGATGTTAAATATGGCAAATTCAATATGTTGTGCAATCCTAATATAGTTTTGGGGACTGAGGGGGTCTGACTGTGCAGGGGCCTGGGAGCTTGAACTAACAGTTCTAGGTTTAAATTACAGCAGGGCCAAGCAAACCTACATCATTCCCTGCACGATGACAGGATTCTGATGTGCCACCTTTTGAAAGGAAACAAAAACAGCGTTGTAAGTATAAATGATTGCAGTATTATCTTTTAATTAAATCTGTTTGTTGTTTGTGGTGCAGCCTGGACAACCCTCAGAGTGGAACACGGAGGAACTGCTTGCCTACACAACAGATACAGATATATGTTTATGTTGGCGTAGCTCTGATTCTACTACAAGTCTTATTCTTACACCATCCTGCATGCCCCGTCATGTATCTAGCTCTTGCATGCTACCTTTCAAGCCATATTCTTGGGCCATCCAGTTCGCTCCCACCATGTGTCTAGCTCTCGCCTGCTATCTTTCAATCCTTCAGTGTCAAACATCACAGAGACACCATTTTCCTACAGTGCTGCCTTGTGTAATACTGTGCATGTTCGCCGTGTGTTGTATACTAAAATGAAGGAGTATATAGGTCCAGAAAAGTGAAAGGGTATCACAGATTGCAAAAAGAACTGTTTTGTTCATGCACGTTTACACCGGCAACAATCCGCATGTTAATGCACAGATTGAGGAGCTATTTGAAATCCTTACCTCAGCGAAGGAGGGACAACCGCCTCCCAGGTTAAACGGCATTCAAGGGAACCTCTGCTTACAGGTACATTACACAGGTCTTGTTTCCTAAAGTTGTGTGCAGGAGCTCATGTGTTTCTTTGCCTCCTTACACTCAGCATCCTCTAACCCCCAAAGGAGTCTCTCTAAACTACTGCCTAATAGTGGAAATGTACTGTTGATTCCTTTCTTCACAGCCACCCAGCTTGCTCTGGAATCCCACAACTATGCTGCGCCTGTTCATAACACAGCCCGAAGCATCAGTAGTGTGACCCCAAAGAGCTTGCAGAGGATTGAGACTCTGGGGCATATTTACAAGGGCATTATCGCCACTTTAGCTGCACTTTTTGCCGCTAAAGCGGCGATAATTTCATCGCCCTATTAACAAGGCGGCACTAACATGCATTAGCGCATGTTAGCTGCCGTTTTTGTAACGCCACGCATCTTAGCGATATACATCGCTAATGAGTTGCACAGTAGGCGTACCTTACCGTAACACCATGAAAAAAGGTCCCGAACAGGACAGCACGTTATTTACAACGTGGCCCCGGAACCACGAAGCGATGATGGAAGCCGAGCTAACCGCGGTTTACGCCGGATTCTTATGCCTGGTCAAAACTTGACTTAGGCATGTTTTGAATGGGAGGTGGATTCTTTGGTTACGTCCACACTCCCCTATTATCAAGCCTTTCATTAGCGTGTGAAATCATCGCTTGATTTCACACGCTAATGATGAATATCGCAGTCTATCGCAGGTTTGTAGATCGCCTGTGAGCAAGGCATTGTAAATATGCCGCTAACACGGTGATGTAAACCAGCGATAGGCGGCGATATTCCAAATCGCGCTAAGCGGGAATTGTGATGTGTAACGCGATTTGTTGTTAATATACCCCTTGTTAGACCTGGCACCTTGGCGTGAGTCTCCCTTCCACATTTTGTCGTTGTGCCGCCTATGTTTTTGCTGGTGTTAGCTGCTCAGGGCACTGTGCCACTGCCAACCAGTGCCACAGTGCAAGTGCTCCCTATTTAAAATGTTTATGTTGTTTGGATTCCATGATTGGTTCATTTGGTTTACTGTCAGCCCCTAGTAAAGTGCACCAGGAGTGCCAGGGCTTGTAAATACAAATGCTGCTGGTGGGCTTGCAGCACTGGTTGTGCCACCCACAGAAGCGGCCTAGTAAAATGTATCTAGGGTCTGCCACTGCAGAACCTGCGTGCAGTCTGGTACTGTCATGCTGACTGGGTAAGTGCACCCACTTCCCAGTCCCTAAACCTTCCCGTAACTTCATATTAGTCACCCCTATGGTAGGCCCAAGGGCAGGGTGCATTGTAAGCATAAGGTAGGACAAGCCCTGATGTGTGTGGCAAGTCCTAATAGTGAATTACTGCCATTTTCGTTTTTCACTATTGTAAGGCTACCTGTTCTCCATAGGCCAGAATGGGCTGTCAGAATTGTTAGATTCTATGATCCTAACAGACCCAGGGAACATGGTAGAAATTCGAGTTTAGTATGCCTGAACTCAGAATAATAAAATACATCTTTTAGTAAAGTTTATTTTAATATTCTGTGTTTGCAAATACCACTTTTAGAAAGTTGGTATTTGCTTACCTGACCATTTCAGCCCGCCTCTGCTATGATGTGTATCTGCCTGTCTGGTTGTGTGAGTGACAGGGCTGGGGAAACCCAGAGGGGCAGGGCTAGGTAGCCTGGTGGTGAATAGGAAGATTGGCAGTCAGATGGGTGGGAGGAGTACACCTGGGCTCTGAATAGGGTTGTGCTCTGCTACCACAATGCTGGCGCCGCCTCCTGCGGAGCGGCTGATGTCTCTGCCCTGCACCCTGAATAGAAAGGCCGAGTCATGTCAACAGAGTGCTCAAGAACTGGTTTGGACTGGGCAAAGGCCCCTCTACCCCAGAGGAACAAAGGAATTAGGGGTATAAGTATTGGGACCCTGCTCCCAAGAAATTAGATCAGATCCTGCTGAAACAAGAAGAACCTCTGCCAGAAGAGAAGGAACTGGAAAAGCTGTAGGAGGAGTAACTGTCCCTGACCTGGGGGATTGGCCTGCAGTGGTTGCCTTGCTGCTGAAGGAGAGGAGAAAAGACTACAAAGACTTTTATTTCAACTTGTGCTTAAAGATCTCCAAGGGCTTGAACTGAGCTTGCCCCCTGAACGAAGTCCCAGGACCAGTGGACTTCATCCCCAGCTCCCCAAAGTCTTTTGGAAGTGCCTGCTGCTGTTGTTGGGCCTTCTGAGGGACTGCGTGTCGCAAGGAGCTGGAAGCGCGACGCAAGGGAGAGAAGCGTATCGCCGTTGGAGCTGTTGCCGTCGCATCTCGCAGAGAGTGTCGCCGCTGCAGCATCGCATCGAGCGGAAGCGTCTCGCATCGTCCGGAAGTGTCTCGCATCCACGGAGAAGCGTGCCGCCGTCGGAGCCGCGATTGCCGCACCTCGCAGAAGGGGTGTCGCCGCTGCAGCATCGCATCGAGCGGAAGCGTCTCGCAACGTCAGAGAAGAGTGCCACTGCCAAAGCCGCTGTCGTCGCATCTCGTCAAAGGTGACGCCGCTGTAGCTGACGCATCGAGTCGGGCCTTCTCGCAACCTCGGAGAAGCGTCACGCATCTGGAAGATCCCGTCTTTATTTCCTTTGCACCAAGAACTTCAACGCATCTGCATCGCTGCAACACTTTCGTTGCCCTGCGTGTCGCATCTAAGGTACATTGACTTAAAGTGTCGCATTTAAGAACTTGAGAGAAACTAAGCAACCTTTTACCAACTAAACAACCGTATTGTGTATTTTTAATCGTTTAATGGTCTTGTGATAATCCTATATAAAGAATCCTTATTTTTAATATACCTATCTGTGTGGTGTCCATTTGTAGTGTTGTCACTGGGTTACTGTATGTGTTCACAAATGCTTAACCTATAACGCTCTGAGATAAGCCTTGTCTGCTCGCGCCAAGCTACCTAGAGGGTGAGCAGGGGTTATTTTAGGAGTGTAACCCCTTACCCTGACTAGAGGAAAGGTTCCCTGCTTGTCACAAGTACCTACCTGGGCCAACCAGAGAACCCGGATTCTAACACCCCTCTGTTCAAAAAGAGAAAACCTGAGGATCCTGTAGCCGGCCCCTCTACAAAGAAGGCTGTTCCTCAAAAGGGCAAATCAGGTGCTTATTATGAACTATAGCATACTAAATATCCTAGCATATGTATTTTTTTCTTATGCAGCACATTTCTCCATCAGCTGACGGGTATTCTGACAATGTAAAGAGTTATTTTGTCTGCTTGTTGTAACCGTACGGCTACAAAGGCATTAAATGTCTTTCACTAATGTGTATTTTCTGGTCTTTTAATCCCTAGATCAATTGCACAAGACCTGCGGGGGTGAAACTCTACAAAAACATGGTCAACAGCTGGCACTTCAGCTATAGGACAGAACAGCGCTTCAGCCCTAGGAATCAACACTTTCAACCATTGCAATTGTACAGCAACAGGGTCAAAGCACTGCCTTATCGCAAAAGGCCAGAATGCCAGCACACCCCCTGGAGCAAGCAACACCTACAACCCCTGGGCGTTAAAACAGTTCAGGTACTGACTTTTTAACAGAATCTGTCAGAGACATAGGATGATCGACCCCATGCACTGCCTCCTCTGGTACAGTGAATGGAACTGCGCTTCTGACTAGGGGTGAAGCCCTTCTAGGCAGCCACGATCCAGACCCAAACACGCCGTTGGACCTTTCCGTAAAAAAGAAACCTCAATGCCTTCCTCCAAAGCCTGAGCCGTTAGACCTAACCCTAAACCATAACCCCATAGACCAGGCCCCCATAAACAATACCCTAAATAATCCTCCAGCCCATGAGAGACTGTATGGATCTGTAAACCGTGTAGGGTTTCCAAAATCGTCCTAGGGGTTGAAGCACACAAGTCATCTGAGACCTCTGCTGCAGCCGCAGGGCTCCTCAGAGATCTCAGTAAAGTGCAACAGCTTCCTGAGACGCTCCCCACAGTATCAACCCTAGGCAGTTTGTCTTTTAACGCTGAACAGGAGGATCGTCAAGCTATTGCTCACAAACACAGAGAGGCCCAAGATGGTGTGGAGCTTGCCTACTAAGAGTAGAATCCATATCTTCAGCCTATTTTGTCCCCAGTTACACCCCACATGCCCATACTCTCCAATGAGAGCTGCATCAGTTGTAAACCCTGCCACGCCCACCTCATTGATGCACGACACTAGTATGGAATGGCCTTGGGGTCTTAATCAAAGCTTCGAACCAGAGAGCCTCCCAGCTTCATCCCTAGGTACAGGGGACGATTATCATGAAGAGGAGTCCGGAGGGTGGGTGTAATTTTCTAGAGCAGCGGGTGGCAGGACAACAGAAAGGTACGAGGGGTGGTCAGAAGAGAGTGGCACGCCGGGAAATTCAGCGTAATATACACACCACCTCTGCTGACAACAGTAACACACCACAATACGGGGTTTTGGACCTGAGACATGAGTTGGAGTCCTGCATTAAAGCAATGCACGGGGGTTTAAGAAGACTAAAATCAGCCTGTATCGTTAAAGCCACTAAACTGTGGAAGGAGCAGGCCCATGGGGGTGAGGAAAACTATACAGATACTGATAGACTTCATGAGATGATCCGTATAGTCCAATGGTGTACAAGTGAGGTTCTAAATTCCAGTGAAACAGCAGTCTCAGACTTGAAGAATATTTCATGCTAACACCAGAGATACAGAGCCCCAGCGCTCCAAGGCACCGTTTTATTTAACAGGTCCAGACAAACAGCACAATATAAAAAGAAGGCACAGGAGATTGTTTCTAAAGCTCTGAGGTTCCTAAGCTCTGTCTTGTCCAAAAAGACCGTACCTCGCGCTAGAGCTGGTCTAATACTCACCAACACCTTGACCCCGCCCCTTAATTTGCAATGGCAGAGAACCCAAAATACTAATTTACGAGGCATCTACAGATGCTCCAAATGTTTCAACAGCTCGCTGTGCAAGGCAAAGAGAGCCGAAAATGGCAAAAACACTGCGGGCTACCAGGTAAAGCATGGTGACAAAGCGAAAGCGGGGCCTTCAAGGAGTACTCCTGATACTGTACAAAGCAGTATGGGGACAGGGTATAAAAAGGGTGGGGTGGCAAAAAACAAAAGTGGGTTACTAGTGCTAAGCAGCACAGGCTTTTAATTAATACATCAAGGCAAGCCAGAATCCTTGTCATAAAACAAATTTAAAAGGCTGATGTTGAGAGATTTCGAACAACGGAACAATATAAAGAGTTTGGCTTTGTTATCTTAGAGTGCATAAGATCCGTGGATCACGTTTTTTAGCTATTCACTAAGCCATACAAGCTCTTATAGGGCATTTGTTACAAGGCGTGGGGCTAAATGATTTTTTTCAGCTTCACTTCCACAGTCAGGGTATTGACAGTCCTCTGTTTACAAGACGTTCCTCATGGGACATAGTTGATGCTGTAGAACTTTTAGAAAACTTTGCTAAACTTTTACAAATCAAAGCAGAAATTACAGCTTTCAGTAACTACAGAACAGTTGCCCTCGTTGTCCGGGGGCGAGAGGAGAGTGTGTACAGAACCTTAAAGTGCCTTTACAGGAAAGTCATTAAAAAAACCCATGATCCTCATGCCGATCTTGAAATACTGCCTGATAGACAGGTCGGTTTTGGAAAATTGGGTTTTTTGAAAATTACTTTGATGTGACCGTAAAATGTCTGTACCACAGCGGATCTTGTCAGTATTTCACATCCGGAGAGCCGGTCAGAAGCAAGACCGTTTACATTCTACGTCATGAAAATTATTTTTACGGTATCTTGAATCTGAAGGGTTTTTTAGGCGTTAACTACTTTTGTGCACAATGCGACCGCACCTACAGCAAACAAGTCCGCTCATCAGTGAAAAATGCATTGTAAAATGTGTCAGAGGGATGGGTGTATTTTAGACTAAGGGGCGAAAATGAGATGCCGGCGTTGTAATCTATGCTATCTCTCACAAAACTCTCTGATTATACTCTGACAACTGGTGAAAGCTGGTGTGGTTCAGCGCACCCCAAAAGCTGACTGCTCAAGATGCGGCCAATACATCGCCACTGACCATCCCTGCATGGTATGAAATGCTCGCATGGTAAGGAGCATATTCCTGTGGGAAAAAAACATGTATTAAGCGACTAAATGCAGCGAGACCAGAACCGAAAACTATATTGTATTCTATACAGAATGAACTCAAGAAAATGGTGTACATGGGCCTAATTACATATTCGCACTGCATCTAACTTCAGATGACGCCTGGAAGTTTGCAGGGCCATCATGTGTGAACAATTTCCATAACACTTTCATGCAGACAAAATTCAAGGAGTATACGCTGAAGGCTCATAACTAAAGCTTATGACTCATTCTTCATTTTGCAAAATATGATTTGCAAAAGGCTCCTGTAGATCTCATTGCGAAGGGTTTCAAACTGATGTTGCTCACAGCATTTCCTTTACATATAGGTTCATAGATACGCTGAATGTTTTGCCAAGAAAATTGAGTACGTTGCCAAAAGTCTTTGGTTTTCCGGGGTCTAAAGATTACTTCTCACACTTTTTTAACACATGGGCAAATCAATAATATATGGGACCCATGCCTCTGCCCGAAAGTTACGGCAAAGAGTATATGATGCCTGATGAGAAAGAGAGTTTTTTAAAATGGTATCATGAAAACCAAGACATGACCTTTCATTTTCACGCTGAGTTGAAAGCTTACTGTCAGGAAGATGTAGTCATCTTGACGAAAATTTGCAACCTCTTCAGCATGTGATACTCGCTTCCATGTGCATGGCTATATACAAACATATCTTATTCCGCCTGAAAGCAGGTGCCCCACGACCTCTATAATGGAAAACAAAAGCGTTATTCTGCACCCTCTATTCAGTGGCTCATGCACGTCTCTGAAAAGAAAAACATATTTATCTAACACGCTTTGTAGGGCAGTGAATACCGCGTGGGGCCGTATTACCTAGACGGTTATGCTGTGATTAATGGCGTGCTGACAGCCTTTTAATACAACCGCTGTTTTTATCATGGTTGTCCACAGTGCTACAAACCCCACAAGTTTAACTCCCTGGCACCTGTTTTGAGCACCTGCGCAGGCGTACTCTGTTAAAGGTGCACTATGTTGAGAATGTTGAGAATGGTGGATTTGTTCGGAGATCCCTTTGGGAGCATGAGTGGCTAAATATGTTAAAATCTGATGTAGAGCTGTGCTCCTTCATTAAGAGCAGGGAATTACCAGAACGTCTCAAACCCCGCAACACCTTATATGGGGAGTGTACAAATGCTATACATCTGCACAAGCGGGTTGGCGAGGGTGAGAAAATCCATTACTATGATTTTACCAGTCTGTGTCTGTACGTTAGCAAGATAAAGCTGTACTCCATAGGACACCCGCACATCATATATAGGGACTTTAAAGACATTAACCAGTACTTTGGGGTGATTAAATACCAAGTCTACTGTCCCATGAGTCTTTATTCCTCTTTTCTGCCGCACAGTCGAGGGTAAACTAATGTGTATCCTGTGTCGAACGTGCGCAGAAAGTAAACACATTGGCGTGTGCAAACCCTCTGATGAAGATATGGCAATCATGGGTACCTGGTGTGGCATTTAGGTGCAAGCTGCCCTGGTAAAAGGCTATAAACCTTGAAAAGTACACAAAAAATGGCACTTTTAACAGACTACAGCCAAGCTCTTTTCTGAGTATATTAACTTATTTCTCAGAGAAAAGCAAGAAGCGTCTGGCTTTCCAGAATGGTGTATTAACGTGGCCACAAAGCAAACATGTATAGACGATTACTATGCTCTCCAGGGTATGCAGTTAAGGCCAGAACACATTGAGGTCAATCCTGCCAGAAGGCAGTTAGCTAAACTCTGCCTCAACTCTCTATGGGGAAAATTCACCCAACGAACAAACTTGTCAAACACTACGATCATTACAGATCCTGAAGAACTGAACAAATATCTTTTTGGCTCGTGTTATGAGGTGTCCAGCTGCGAGTTTATTGACGATGAAACTGCATCTTTGTGCTGGAAGGACACAAAAGAGTATCCAACAACTTGTAACAATATTAACATCTTTATAGCTTGTTTCACAACAGCGCACGCTCGCTTGGAGCATTACAGCATCCTGGATAAGCTTCAAGACAGATGTCTGTATCACAATATATACTCTGTTATTTTTGTGAGCAAGTCTGGGGATGAAGATCCTCCGCTTGGGCATTATTTGGGAGATTTGACCAACGAACTAGAACCTAATGAACACATATTAGAGTATTTTTGTTCCAGACCAAAGACTTTTGCTTTTCGGAGCTCTAAAAATGCCATCTGTATGAAAGTCAAAGGTATCACCCTAAGTGTTAACAATACCATCAAAATCAATTTTGACAATCTAAAGGATCTGGTGAATAAATATTCCGCTGGGGATGACCGCCAGAATGATAAAGTTGTTATGGTCCATCAGCCTAGCATCGTCAGGTCCAAAAAGCGGTGGGAAATTACAGCCGCTCATTTGCATAAAACCTTGTCAGTTGTGTTCAAGAAAAGAGTGCTGACTGATCACTACAAAACCCTTCCCTATGAGTATTGAGAGGCATAATGTCCTATATCTGGTTGGGACACCAGGCTACAACACCCGCTCTCATGCGTATTAGCAGGCCCCCATCTTTATACAGAACTATCCCAAAAGCTTCCTCACATTGAATTTATAGAAGGCATACCGGAAAGTCTCAACGACAATGCTTTGCTACCCCCATCCCGCATCAATATGGTAATTGTAGACAATCTCATGTACGAAGGCGGGTACCACCCTGAGACGGAGAAATATCCACGCAATATTCTCATCATTGTAATCTGAAAATATGTTGCATAGAGCAGAATTCGTTTTACAAAGGTAAGAGCAGCCATTCTATAGCTCTCAACCCCTCTTATCTGGTGTTATTTAAAAACTTCCAAGACAAACAGCAGATATCCGTTATAGATAAACAAATGAACCGCAAAACACAAAGTTCTTCTTGGAAGCCTTTAACAACGCTACTCAAAAGCCCCATGGTTACCTGCTGGTAGGTTTAAAAACAAACACTTTAGAAGAATACAGACTGGGTACCGGTATTTTTCCACTCGATCTCCCCATTGCTTATACTCTCAAAACTAAACCTAAAAGCTATAACGAGAAATGCTAAAGATACCCCTGGAACATTTCTGTTCTAGACCTTGTAGAAAAAGGTGTCAAACATGTCGTTGTGTCTATGTCAAAATCTGGCCCTTTTTAAAATGCCAGTCACAGTCAGCTCACAACAAAGAAAGGCCATCTTGTATTCGCCTTCGGAAGATTTAGTGGCTGCAATTTCAGAGATCCCGCTAAACACCCTAAAAAACAATACCCCTATATCAGAGCATCAGTTCAAAATTTTCAAAAAGCATCGAAGCCCTAACTTCTAAAAAGATATTGGTGAGACAGTCTGCAGGGTTTATAGGCTCTTTGCTGGGCATCACAATTCCTTTAATCACCAGCCTATTCAAGTCAAACTAACAGATGGAGTTTACCCAAAAAATGGACTTGATACCACAGCACCAACAAGAACAGTTGAGGGCACCCACAAATGACGAATGGGACATTAGGAAAAATGAAACACATCGCCTGGATGCCAAGATGAAAGACATTTTGAATCACACAGAATTAAAACCTCACGACAAAGACAAACTGTACTAAGATGCTCTACAAAACTTCTTAAAATATTATCGGTAAGGTTGGGCTGAAAGGAACACATTCCCCAGCCACTAGAGCCTCAAAAACTATGCCCGACCGTAGACTAATTTGTTAAAGATCGGGTAAAAAATATAAGTCAAAGGTACAGAGGCGCTGCCCAAATGTTGCAAAGTAAAGCGACTGCCGTTAAAGATATCACCTCCTGGAACGAGAAAGGCAAATTCCTCTACAAAGGTCATCTTGTTGTGGGGTCACACATGTATGGCATAGTCAAAGGCCCCACTCATCCCAAAACTCTATCGCAGCACAAAGCGCCTAGAGGATGGGAGCAGTTTATGCGTGCCTCTGCAGAACTCAACATTCCTTCTGTGCTTGTGTGTAATGTTGAATACTGGCAACAACTTGAAAGCTTAGAAGATCTTGTTTATACACATCCTGGGACCACGCTACCAGTTGTTTTTCACTCCCGCACAAAAACGCCCACGTCGCCTTTCTTTCCCCAGCTGTCTCCTGAAAAGAATGCAGCAGCTCTAACTCTGGAACCTAAAAAGACTTTATTCAGAATGAATGATGTGGCTACCTGTCTAATGCATCTTTGAAATTATTTAGCATCTATGTATATACAGGTATGTTACTTACAGTTTTCTATTACTTATTTCTGTAGTAAATGTTAAGTGCCCTTGTAGTACAAAAACTGGTTTGTAAATAAAACCCTTTTAACTCGTTGCGTGCTCATGACGAGCTGAGCTCGTCATGAGTCACAGTGGAGCTGTGCTCATGACGAGCTGAGCTTGTCATAATGGCCGCGGCCCACCCACGCGTGATTAATTCCCCACCTTTGCGGGAGAATTAATCAGTGGGCGGGGTTGTGACGAGCTCAGCTCATCATGAGCACAGCTCCACTGTGAGTCATGACGAGCTGAGCTCGTCACGAGCACAGTGGGCCGCGGCCCCCCCCCGCACCGTGGGGGAATTACCCCCGCAGGGAAAGGGTTAAACTTTTCAGCTTTGATTAAATTCGTTTTAAAAAATTCGATTTTTGAACTTTCAATATGTACGTTTAATTGGAAATTAACAAACTACACCAGGCGCTCAGTTTTAACATTTTATTTTTTATTTTACATATGTAACATAACACACCAGGGTGCCTCACACAGGCTTACACTTTTGACAACCTGTGAAAGCTGATTTGGCCTCGCTTGCTGTAGACCTTATGGTTTCTTTCATATATTTCATAACAAGACATTAATTGTTTGCAAGGTCGCTAGAATATAGATTTAAGACATCTCTAAATGTAAAACCCTCTTTCATTTTACTAATAAAATATATACAATGCTCACAGCAAGTAATGGAGAGAGTATCCTGTACCTGTATTTTTTTATACTCTGCCCTTTTAGCAGCTTTTTAGAAATACGTAAATATAGGTGTTGTATAGAAGCGGTGCGTGGGGAACATCGCGGCGCTGCCAAACACCACAACCACTTCTTTATCTGAAAACAGAGCCCCTCATGAGCTCTTTCCTTATAGTGCGGGCCTGTGTTAAACACAAGAGTGCTTGGTCTTTCTCTCCCAATTTCAATGGGTAACCTAACAATTGAAAATACCACAAAAAAGTATTTCTCTGCATATCTATGTTTGGATGACATTGTCAAACACTGAGAATACACCCATACTCACACTCGCCACCAGGGGTTGCTTAAAACATACTTTAACTTTTAGATTTGCATTCTTGATCAGCTTATAGTGGTCGCCGTCTTCCATACTGAGGCTCAAAACAAATGCAAACAGCGTGTACTCCTGTCCATAACCTTCTCTCGAAAACGACAACTCAAGAGTCCTCAGGTGTTGTATTATTACTATTATTATTGTCTTCAAAACTGGGTGTGTATGGTTTTACAGGAATCACAGCGCCCTCTTGGAACAACGCTGCATAGGTGATGTTGTCGTTTTTGAAATTGAAAGGGTTTGCTATGTACAGGCCACTAAAAGCTGTGTTATCGACAAACCCTGTGATAATGAGTTTCGGTAGTCGTCCCAAAAATATATTTTGTTGTTGGGTTAACCGGGTCCCTGCGGTTAAGCTGAATAGCTTCAAAAATACTCTTTCAAAAGCGTACTTGACGTTCGATAGCTGTAAAGCTCTGGCGTTTGCCAATCAGACACTGGGTGACACTTTTACAATCTGTACAAATAAACTAGCGGCCAGTATAGCAAGTTTATACCTCTCTGCATCGCCGCTGATGAGACAGAACGAGAATGAGTCTTTGTGGCGGGTATGTTTGATTTTAAGATTGATACCGTTGATGAGCAGCTTATCTTGTAAAAAGAGGTTAGAATGTATACGAACAACGAGGTCAGACTGTTTTCTTTCGGTTGCGGAGCTGGCTCTCTTTACAAAACCTTTATCGGATCCGTCCAGCTCCTTGTCTTCAAAATGTGCATATGTCTCCTTGTAGAAGGACCCGGGTGAAAACTGGGTGTCCAGGGTGTTGCTGCTTTAATTGAGAATACTCTGGATGTAGGCTCTGTAGGCATGCATATGCATGTTATCGCTTTGTGTGTTGAGACGATCGCAGAGGGTAATGTCTACTTGGTTAAACATGGTTGCTATTGGGAAAACGATTGTCGTCACTTTAGCATCATTGTCTATGTTGGTCTCGTTCGCTTTTGTGATTTTACAGACCAGATGCAGTTGAGTATTGTTCAGATCAAGATACATGTCGGTTGACCCTGACCCAAAAAAAACGGAGCGTGCAGCATGAAAGCGGCTAGAGGCGAGATTTCCATACAAAAGCTAATTTCAGTGCTGGTATGCGGTGGCTTGAGAGAAAATAGGTTTGGAGCATTCTCTAGAGGCACAATGCATGAAGGACATAGCTGCTGTTGTTGAGTTAAAAAACATATCTACTTGGGCTGTTGTTTGCTTGGTCTTTGAGGCTCTCTGCTGCTTGCAGACCTTCTTTTGTGAGAGACTTTTGAAGTGCATCTTCTTTATAGGGAGCGGGCAGACCCCCCCACCTTGATGCTTTTTCTTTCCTTTTAGCACTGATCATACGCCTGTAAACAAGGCCAGCTCCTTCTTGGGGTTGTTTGTTCATTCGCTCAGCTATAGCCGACGCCACGGACCCCACCACATCCTGGCCAAAGTTTGCGGTCGCAGCTTTATTGTGGGGTTGCAATTTCAAAAACTCCCAGCCCCGGGCAGTACATAACTGAGGCAGTGTGAGACCGGCCTCACGGCGTTGCCCTCTCCATCACCCAGCCAACCTGCAACCACCCTCAAGACACGACATCTCCGACTCCGGCCGCCCCAGCCACCTCCGATCCGTGGGCTGGCCAGAGGCCTGACAGACTCAACACCCTACCACGCATGTCCAACTAAGGGAGCGGGAACCCTCGAGCCAGACCCAGAGGCGCCAGCCCAGTCACACCTCGGGACGCCTTCCCCGGGAGGACTTGATCGGCCACCAGGCCCCTGGGGAGCAGGCGCCTCCCCTGCCGAGCGTCTGGGGTCCCTCCCAGACCCACCTGAAAAGACCAAAGAAGTGAGCGGCAGGAAATCCCGCCAAACCCCCTCCGTCACCCCAGTCCCCCCTCTGCGAGCACTCCGGACTTCAAAGAACCAGCGGAGTATAACAAGGGGTGCCAGAGAAGCGAGTGGAGAGAAGACCTGGAACCATCCGAGCCTGCAGACGCTGTCGCGGCTCCTGAATGCTGAAGATACCTGGGCCTGCTGAGTGACTCGCGGCCTCTTGCTATTGAACCATCTGAGCCCAGCGGACGAGGTCGCGGCTCCCGAACATTGAACCACCTAGGCCTGCTGAGTGACTCGCGGCCCCCAGCTATTGAACCATCTTAGCCTGCTGATGGAATCGCGGCTCCCGAACTCCGACCACCTGTGCCTGCTGAGAGACTCGTGGCGCTCCCCCTTGAGGACGACTCAGTAAGAGATCGCCCAGAGACACGACACCCTCCAGCTCGAGGATTGTGAGCTTTCCGCTGGGTATTTCGCAGAGACACTATCTTGAAAGACTGTCCCGCTACCCCCATTCCCCCCGACCGATTTGTGGTACGTTGTACCACTGCTGTACTGCTTGCATCTTGGATCATAAAGATCCCTTGAAATCATCGATAAAAGAACCTATCGTCTTACAAAGAATACGTGTGGTGTCACTCTGTTCGTAGTGTATCTCAGGGTGTGCGCGCCTGGTTCGGCCTACTTGGGAGAGGTGGGTCAAAGGGGTGGGCAGGACGTGTATCGAACCCCCCTCCGGCGAACGCCTTTCCAACATTTGGTGGCAGCGATGGGATCCGAGCCGACACCGAAAGAGAGCGTGCAGTGAACGACTGACGCACTACCAAACAGAGATGGAAGGAGAAACCTCCCTGGGTGCCGCAGGTACCGAAATAAGCTCACCGTTCCGAGAGGATCAATTGGACTATTACACGCATAGAGAATTAAAACAGTTTTGCAAAGACCTTGGCATCGCTACCACCGGACTAAGCACAAAGGAAGACTTCCAGAAAGTACTGAAAACCTGGGTCGAGACGGGGGCGCCCCCGACCCAAACGGAAGGAGACTCTACCCATGAACCACCAAGCATCCCGGCGAGAAACAACGGGCCAGAGGGGAACCTGTCCCCCGAGGAACTAGCGGACCGAGAGAGAAGCCGCAACCACGAACTTGAACTGGCAAAACTAAAAATCGAGGGAGAAATAAAACTGGCAGAAAAGAAGTTGGCCGTCGAGCAGTTACGGCTACAAGGGGAACTCGAAGAGAAGAGACTCCAAAGGGAGCACGACGAAAAGAAACTCCAGCTAGAACATGAACGCGGCCTGAAGGAGATTGAGTGGCGGGCTAGGAACGAAAAGTCACCGCCACCCGGGAATCCACCGTCCGCTCCCACCGGGGAAACCAAAGTTCACATCCCCAAGGATGTGGTAAGAGAGTATTACAAGAACGATGATATCCAGCAGTGGTTTAAGGCCTACGAAGTCGCCATGACCTCTCACCGAGTCCCGCAGAAGGATTGGGGGGCTGGCCTATGGGGCCGGTTCTTAAGCGAAGGAAGAGACACTCTGCTAGATCTGCCCTCCACGGTCATGAACTCCTACAGCCACATGAAGGAAGCCCTCGTGGGCCGGTACGGACTCACCCCCGAAATGTACCGACAACGGTTCCGAGATTGCAAGAAGATACCGGGCACCACGTGGGTGGAATACGTGAACTTTTACAGCCGAGCCTTGGACGGGTGGATCAAGGGCAGCAAGGTCTCCACCTTCGAAGAACTGTTCGATCTGATTGCCTGGGAACATTTAGCGGCCAATTGCTTTATAGAACTGCGCCAGCATCTCCTGGACAGTAAACTCACCGACCCTCGGAAGCTGGCCGCTGAGGCTGATCGTTGGGTGAACACCCGGGCCACCCGGGGCCCCGTGGGGGACTACGGCCGCCACAGTCAAGGCCCCCCCCGCCAGAGGGGCGGAGGGAACCACGGCCGACCAAGAGACTTCCCCGGGGGGTCCTCAACCAGCCCCCCCAGCAGCCCACCAGCGGCGGGTTCGGCACCGTCCCCAGCAAGCACCGGAGCCCCAGGACGACCAGGTCCACGAGCGAGGATCACCTGCTTCCGCTGCCAACAGCCCGGACACTACGCCAATGACCCACAGTGTCCCCAGTATCAGCGAACCACAACGACCAACCCCACGGCCCGGCAGATGGCCTCCATGGCTCTGGGGGAAGAGATGGAAGACTCCGAGGAATGGGAACCGGCGGCCATGGCCCTGGTCTCCCTTGGTGATCGAGAAATGGTCCCCGGGACACCCTTGCCCGCCAACACAGAAAAATACCGACAGCAGGTGACCATCAACGGCCACCGAGTCGAGGGCCTTCGCGACACCGGGGCGAGTGTCACCGCGGTCCACCGCAGCCTAATTTCAGAAGACCAGATCCTAACCGGGGCCCTCTGTCCGGTCGTATCCTCCGACAGTTCTGAGAGCCTCTGCCAGATGGCGCTGGTGCCCTTCGAGTGGGGAGGGGTCTCCGGAGAACTGAAGGTAGCGGTCCGGACATCGCAGCCCGTAGACTGCCTCCTGGGCAACGACCTGGAGAGTTACCCGTGGGGGCAAGTAGAACGAAGGGCCCACCTGGAGATGATGGGCCTACCAGAATGGGTCTGCGCCACCACGCGCTCCATGGCAGCACGATTGCCTCTCTCCGAGGGCGGTGAAGCCCTCTTACCGAACACTATCCCCGAGAGCCGGGACACCCTACCAGAAGCAGACAACCCTCCTTCAGAGGGAGAAGAAGACACTAACCCGGGGGAAGGACCGGAACCTTCCGCCCCAGAGGCCCTGACGGAGCTCGAAGAACTGCCCGAGATGGCCCAGTGGCGCTGTGAGGGGGGGCCCTCCCGTGAAGAGTTCTGCCAGGAACAGGCCACCTGCCCCTCCCTCGGGGGACTTAGACAACAAGCCGAAGCCCAGGCCGCCGGTGACCGAACTGGAACCCATTGGATCTATTGGGACAATGGCCTCTTATACAGCGAGCAAAAGTCCGCCGAGCTAGGCGCAGCACGGGTACTGGTGGTACCCCTGCGGTTCCGGAGCCTCCTCCTGGGCCTGGCCCACGATGTACCCTTGGCAGGACACTTAGGCCAAGACAAGACATATCAGCGATTGGTTACCCACTTCTATTGGCCCAAGATGCGAGCGAATGTAGAAGTACACTGCAAATCCTGCCTCACGTGCCAGGGCAGTGGAAAGAGTGGCGGAAAACGCAAAGCTCCCTTACAACCGTTCCCCGTTGTGAGTACCCCGTTCGAGCGGGTCGGCATCGACATCGTGGGACCCCTGGATCCGAAGACCGCCCAGGGCCACAGATTCATCCTTGTCCTGGTGGACCATGCCACCCGCTACCCCGAGGCCATCCCCCTCCGCACCGTGACGGCTCCCGTGGTGGGCCGGGCTCTCATGGGGATCTTCTCCCGTGTCGGATTTCCCCGCGAGGTTGTGAGTGATCGCGGCACTAACTTTATATCCCCCTACATGAAGTCCCTGTGGCAGCAGTGCGGAGTCACGTATAAGTTCACGACCCCCTACCACCCCCAGGGCAACGGCCTAGTGGAACGCTTCAACCGAACCCTAAAGGGAATGATCCTGGGCCTCGAAGAGCCCCTGCGCCGGAAATGGGACGTCCTCCTCCCTTGCCTCCTGTTCGCATACCGAGAAGTCCCCCAAAAGTCTCTGGGGTTCAGCCCCTTCGAACTGCTGTACGGACATCCCGTCCGAGGGCCCCTGAGCCTGGTCAAAGAGGGCTGGGAGACAAGCCCCCGGGGGACACCCCCTGATGTGTTCCGCTACATCCTGGCGCTCCGCAACCAGACAAGGAAGTTCAGAGAGCTCGCAGAGGCTAACCTCGAGGCCAGCCAAGAAGAAATGAAGCGCTGGTATGACCAGAACGCAACCCTGGTCGAGTTCCAGCTGGGCCAGCAGGTTTGGGTCATGGCCCCGGTGAAACCCTGCGCCCTACAAGACAAATGGACTGGTCCCTTCAAGGTGGTCGAGCGGAAGAGCCAGGTCACGTATCTGGTCGACGTACAGTCCCCACGGAACCCCCTCCGGGTCCTCCACGTGAACCGTCTCGAGCCCCACTTGGTGAGGACGGAATTAAGTTTGCTACTGGCCACCGATGATGGGGCGGAAGAAGACACCGAGCCCCTGCCCGACCCCCTGTGCGCTAAAGACCTGGATGGTTCCGTGGAGGGAGTGAGACTTTCGACCACCCTCACTCCCCAGCAGTCCGACGACTGCCGCCAGCTGCTCAGACAATTCGCAGACCTCTTCTCCCTCATTCCAAGGGTCACCGACTGGTGTGTCCACGACGTGGACACCGGCGACAGCCCGCCTGTGAGACACCGAGCCTACCGGGTGCCTGACCAGGTCCGCACCTGCATCAAGACCGAGGTACAGAAGATGCTCACCCTGGGAGTAATCGAACCCTCCGACAGCCCCTGGGCCAGCCCGGTGGTTCTGGTCCCGAAGGCGGCTTCCCCAGGGGTCGCCCCCGAACTAAGATTCTGTGTGGACTATCGGGGGCTCAATGCGGTCACCCGAGCAGACGCTCACCCTATTCCCCGCGCCGATGAGCTCATCGACCGCCTGGGGGCCGCCCGGTTCCTCAGCACTTTCGACCTGACCTGCGGATACTGGCAGATTGCTCTCACGGAGGGAGCGAAAGAACGCTGTGCCTTCTCCACGCCAGATGGCCACTACCGCTTCAGGGTCATGCCGTTCGGGATGAAAAACGCCCCAGCCACGTTCCAGCGGTTGGTGAACAAGGTCCTGGCCGGACTCGAGGAGTTCAGCGCAGCGTACCTTGACAACATCGCCGTATTCAGCTCTCAATGGCACGAGCATCTCCAGCACCTCCGACAAGTACTAATGGCCCTGCGCCAAGCAGGCCTAACAGTGAAAGCCAGCAAATGCCAGCTCGGTCAAGGCTCCGTGGTCTACCTGGGGCATCAGGTGGGCAGCGGCCAGGTCGCCCCCCTCCAGCCGAAGATCGACGCCATCAAGTCCTGGGAGCCCCCCACCACGCAGACGGAGGTCCGGGCCTTCCTGGGCCTTATGGGGTACTACCGGAGGTTCATTAAAAATTATGGTAGTATTGCGGGGCCCCTCACGGAGTTGACCTCCAAAAAGCTCCCGAAGAAGGTGCAGTGGACCACCCCGTGCCAGCAGGCGTTCGACGCCTTGAAAACCGCCATGTGTACCGCCCCCGTACTCAAGGCCCCCGACTACTCCCAAGAGTTTGTGGTCCAGACCGACGCCTCCGAACACGGCTTCGGGGCCGTGCTCTCGCAGTTCGACGACAAGGGCATTGATCAGCCCATAGCCTTCATCAGCCGAAGGCTGCTGCCGCGAGAGCAGCGTTGGAGTACTATAGAACGAGAGACCTTTGCCGTAGTCTGGGCCCTCAAGAAACTACGGCCCTACTTGTTCGGAACCCATTTCCGAGTACAGACGGACCACCGGCCCTTGCGGTGGCTAATGCAGATGAGGGGGGAGAACCCCAAGCTACTACGATGGTCCATCTCTCTCCAAGGGATGGATTTCACTGTCGAACATCGCGCCGGGACGGATCATGCCAACGCCGACGGCCTGTCCCGGTTCTTCCGCTTCGGCGAGGAGAACCCCCCAGTGGATGGGTAGTTCTCCACGCCTTTCAGCTGGGGGGGACGCGTGTGAGACCGGCCTCACGGCGTTGCCCTCTCCATCACCCAGCCAACCTGCAACCACCCTCAAGACATGACATCTCCGACTCCGGCCGCCCCAGCCACCCCCGATCCGTGGGCCGGCCAGAGGCCTGACAGACTCAACACCCTACCACGCATGTCCAACTGAGGGAGCGGGAACCCTCGAGCCAGACCCAGAGGCGCCAGCCCAGTCACACCTCGGGTCGCCTTCCCCGGGAGGACTTGATCGGCCACCAGGCCCCTGGGGAGCAGGCGCCTCCCCTGCCGAGCGTCTGGGGTCCCTCCCAGACCCACCTGAAAAGACCAAAGAAGTGAGCGGCAGGAAATCCCGCCGAACCCCCTCCGTCACCCCAGTCCCCCCTCTGCGAGGACTCCGGACTTCAAAGAACCAGCGGAGTATAACAAGGGGTGCCGGAGAAGCGAGTGGAGAGAAGACCTGGAACCATCCGAGCCTGCAGACGCTGTCGCGGCTCCTGAATGCTGAAGATACCTGGGCCTGCTGAGTGACTCGCGGCCTCTTGCTATTGAACCATCTGAGCCCAGCGGACGAGGTCGCGGCTCCCGAACATTGAACCACCTAGGCCTGCTGAGTGACTCAGGGCCCCCAGCTATTGAACCATCTGAGCCTGCTGACGGAATCGCGGCTCCCGAACTCCGACCACCTGTGCCTGCTGAGAGACTCGCGGCGCTCCCCCTTGAGGACGACTCAGTAAGAGATCGCCCAGAGACACGACACCCTCCAGCTCGAGGATTGTGAGCTTTCTGCTGGGTATTTCGCAGAGACACTATCTTGAAAGACTGTCCCGCTACCCCCATGCCCCCCGAACGATTTGTGGTACGTTGTGCCACTGCTGTACTGCTTGCATCTTGGATCATAAAGATCCCTTGAAATCATCGATAAAAGAACCTATCGTCTTACAAAGAATACGTGTGGTGTCACTCTGTTCGTAGTGTATCTCAGGGTGTGCGCGCCTGGTTCGGCCTACTTGGGAGAGGTGGGTCAAAGGGGTGGGCAGGACGTGTATCGAACCCCCCTCCGGCGAACGCCTTTCCAACAGGCAGCTTGAAAGAATGGGGCTGCCATATACAGTCCGGTGTCGGAAATAGTCCCTGTACCGAGCGGGATCACCATATGTTTTCATGAACACCATGACAAAGTCTTTAATATACGCTATTGTGGCTTTAAATGAAGCTTGACAATCACTTTCCTGTATTTTAAGGCCACCGGTTCAGATTGGTCATCAAATATCATGATGATGATGAAAAGGTAAAAGTGTTTTTTTAGAAATAGGCAAATAGTTGGGCTTGATATAGCGAATATTTACCAGTGTGTTGCTTTCACCCTTCACCTGTACCCACCTTAACAAGGGAGAATAACTATCTCCAACCCACTGAGGATATATAACATCGGCATGCACGAAGAGCGTACAGAACCCCCGTTAATAACAGGACACGTAGAGTCTGGCTCCATTGCGCTTTTTATATGTTGTAGAGTCCCTATAACCCTGCTTAATTTACGGTTACAAATAAACTCTGTATCGAGTCTGGGCATTCTAATAAAAATCTTCCTTCTGACGTTAACTAACTATAACTGAATATCCCCATATGCTTGTATGCTGGCTATGAATTTGTTGATCGCGTCGACGACCGCGGCGACAGTGAGGTAGTATCCGAGAGGAAATTCTACGTTGAGATACACCCCCTTATGGTCACACTTTATAGTAGACTTGGCCTCTGCCCTGGTAAACGTATTCGATGTTCAAGGATATCGTATTTCAGTTATGGCCACTTCCCAGTCACCTTTTAGGTCGACCAGTTTGGCCAGTTCCACAGTAAAATTAGAAATGTGATTGCTGGGGGAACATGTTCTTTGATGCGTTGGAAGGTAAGGTAATATAAAATGACCCGGTGTCCATAATTTTTGTATCACCTTCTTGGGCAGAGAGCGCTATACTCGCACAGCTTTTAGAGAGCTAGTCTTCACCCAACTGTTAAGTTTCTCGGGTCACCCCCTCCATTTGATTAAGACTTGCTTCTTAGCCCCTCTACCTTTCCATTTCAAAACTGTTTCAAACCTGTAGACCCTCTGCGGATTGGCCAGCACCTTTTGTAACTCTTCATTGTAAAAGCTGCCCATAACCTCTTCGCTGTTGTAATCTTTTAAGCGGTAAATATATATACCTTTATTAATTTCTACTCGTGCCACTATAAATATTTCCTCCCTAAAAGTCTGTGTGTAGCCTTTTGTAAAGACCCCTTTCAACTTAGACACCCTAGTATGATCACCTTCTTTTATAAGAGGTTTCTTTACTTTGCCTGCGAACTGATTGCTGTAAACGGTTCTCCACACTGCTAAAGAACTTTGCGGCACTACTGCTATTGGTGCTGTTTTGATGGTTCTGTGGAAACTGGCATTATAAACATCTAAAATCTTCTGTAAAGTGTCCACATAACAGTATGTGTTGTAAGCTGTGAATTATCTTGACACCTTAGATTTTAAAGTTCTGTGAAAACATTCTATCACCGCGGCTTTGACCTCCGTGTGCGCTATAAAATGATGATGGAGTGTTCTGAAATGGTTTGTTTAACAATTCTTTTCCCGCATCTGTCTCCAATTTCTGAGGGGTTTGGCCTTTGCTGAATATGGCTTTAAAGGCTGCTGTGACACAGCTCCAATCTTATCGCGTAGCGCTTCGCAAAGGTGTACTTGGACAATACATCTATGACTGTTAATATGCATTGCGTTCTGATATTGTGTCTGGACACATGTTGAAGACTGATTATGTCTGCCTGCCATTGATAATCAATTTGCGCATTAACGATGGTCGGTCTCCTCTTGAAACGCTTCCTACCCGGCTTATGGAGCAAATATGCCTCTTGCACAGAATGCCACTCCTTCACCAGCTTTCTTTTTACCGGCTCTTTTTCAACTCACTCTCTTTTAAACAAAACTTCTGGACTTCCAAAACTTCTGACCCCAGTTTTATCGTAATACATTTTCCTTACCACATCATAAACCAGATTATCAGCCCCTGTAACTTGCGATATGAAAGACACTAGTTTTGGGACAGGTCATTTTAATAAAAAGAAAGAACCTGCTGAACACCTAAAACACATGCATAATTTATAGCATGTTAATACAAGTATTGAGGATGTTATTGTAGAGAATGCGTTTATTCACTGTCTATAGATATTACGTCATACATTACAGACATCCCTCGGGTGAAGGGCTAAACGGTGTCCTACAGTCACAAAGTTTGATATTTTATACCTACAAAGTCAACTGCTCTAAATAGGACTTCTCCGTCACCCCTCCTACAACTTTGTACACATAGGATGTTAGCAGCATTCTAAAGATCATACAATTCTTTGTCATACACTACATAACTTTTATTACGGAAATAATCTCCAGTCAGAAAATCAAAGGCACTTTGCGAACTGACCGTCTGCGATACTATTAAACCTTTCATAGGGTACTTGTACACATTCCAATAGTCATCCGCCGCAGGCAACCACACTTTGATACACCAGCCGGCTACACACTTAGGACTAACACATTTTGGTGTCTCTGACAAAACACAGACCTTCAAAGAATTGCTGGATGTATTTCGGCTATTTTTACTTTCAGCAATACATATATCAACTTCCGCAATGCAAAGGTATCCAGGCCTTATAAAAGTGTCAGCCTGCGGATGGTCATTCTGTAATATGTCCTAGAAGTAAGTAAGTATGTACGTTAAATAACGCAATAATGCACCAAAATGAGGTATCAAACATTTTAAAACAGCTTTTGAGGGACTAAAGAGCCTCTCCACTGCCTATTTTTTAAATATACATCACACATGTTTTTCTACAGCTCTTTCAACCATTTTTCTGACAAATGACAGACACTGTCCACATGCACTGAATTTTTGTCCTTGCTTGCACGCACATTGGATCTCTCTCAAGGTACTAGACAGGACCCTGATCCTATCTGGATGGACCCTTTTTTCACCTGCCAAATGATATAGCACCTGTAGCAGATTGTATGCTTTCTGTGGGTCTAACAAAAAAGATGTTTCACAGATAGTTCTTGACATGTACAAGGCATGTAGACACTCTTTTTTTTTTTTTTGTTTTTTAAACCGTTTATTACAAGTCTCAAGAGTATACAAGTATGGGCCTACAACCTTCCGGCCGGCCGCTAGCAATGACAGGAACATACGACATACATTTATGGAACACATGGTGTTGCGGAGGAGCATGCTCAGGAGGTAACAACATCAAAAGCCACATCAGCCAGACCCCACTATACGGTTTCATTTTAAATTAAGAACAACAAGAAAACCACACCCACAAGGCAACCCACAATCGGGAACATGTAGACACTCTTGAGCCTCCTGCTGTGGGTCATTGATTTTACGTCTGTGACCGAAAGTATAAATACAGGCACATTTCTTATGCAGTGCTCTATTTTGGGTTTGTGGAACCTTCAGTCTGTTTTGAACAGCATAAGCAGTAAAAATTAAAAGCATTAACAGGCGGCTGTGGTGGCATACCCTCTACCCCAGCTCTTTTTATGATGCTTTCTGCAGTTCAAAAAAGAAAGAATGACAGTCTATTAATTAACATTAAATATGTATGTGCATACAGTTTAAAGACGCAAAATAAAATCTTTTACTCATTTCTGAGCACGCTGCTTGTTCAAAAACACCTCCGAGCTCTTGAGAGTTATTCAGATACATCGACTCATAGCCACCGGGAAAGCTTGCCCCTGGCTCTCGCATGATGGCAACGTCAGAAGACGACAGGGCCCGAGACCCCATATCTTCATACACAGTTAGGAGCTGTTATAGATTCTTACGTTTTGTCCATCTCGGCTAAATTGCTATAAGCCGATACCTCGTTACTGGAGGCCACACTACTGCTGCTATCAACCATGGCAAATCATTGAGGCTAAAATGGGCAAACCTCCGTCACAATTCCTCATTAAAACCTGTAACGTCATGACTGGCACCTTTACAACTGGTTTGCAGTAAAGCTTGGGCCATTGGCATAGGTGCCACGCTGCAGCAATATTTGTCGATGGTGTTCACAGCATTTACATCAGGCATCTTTTTGTCGATGTAGTTGTGCCTCTTTATAATGGTGACGGGGTCTCTTTCCAGCAGGGAGCTCCTTATATGTATTCCCCACACCTGAAGGGGGCATACTCCTCTACATCACATCCTAGTCACATGGTCTTCAGAGGTCGGAGGCAGCAATATGGCCAGGCTTGTTTAGATAGAAAAAGGGGGGGTCCGCTCCTACATCACATCTTAGTCACATGCTCTTCCGGGAGGGACAGCTGACTAAAATGATGTCACAACCAAGGTCACATGCTCTTCCGTGCAGGGGCAGCTCCTCCATGTGGGTGGAGGAGCGTCTCCCCGCTGCTTTCTCGCAGTATTAAAAATTCCATTTTATGTTTCTGCTTCTCGCTCTGCGAGAAAGCAGAAAGGTTTGGTTGGGGGTGGGTGGGTGAGCGGGTCTGCTCGAGGGCAGGGGAGGAGTGGCTTGCCCAATGCTGCAGGCCCTGACTGTTTGGTCGGCCCTCCGGGGCCGACCAAACCAGTCATGCACACTCTCCCAATGCAGCCTACATGGAGAAAATGGCCTCCCCATAGACACCTGTGTGGTCGGTGTTGCAACCAATCACTACACTGCCATTGCAGCATTGTGATTGGCTTAGGGGAGAGGAAGGAGGCTGCCTGCTTCCTGTTCCTGGAGCCGGAGCTGGAGCTGGAGCTGAGAAAACGTGGGACCCGGGAAAGGTAAGTTTAAAATGTTTTTATTTTATTATTTAACCACCCTGCATGACCCCTCCTTCCTTTACGACCACTCGCCTGTCCCCCACCCTGCGTGACCCCGCGTCCGCCTCCCCACCCGTGAGCCATGCCGGCCGCAACTGCTTCCAGGTCAGGGTTCCCTCGCGACATCCAACATGACCACCCCACATGTCACATGACTAACTTGATGTCACACCGCAAGTGACCACCTCCCTTGTCATCTGACCATGGTGATGTCACACCCATAGGACTGGTCAGATGACCAAGGTGATGTCACACCCCACATGACCACCTTCAGGTCACATGGCTATGTGATGGCACATCCCACGTGACAGACCACCTGACTAAGGTGATGTCACACCCCTCGTGACCAACCCACAGGCACGTGATTAAGGTTTTGTCACACCCACGTGGCTGGTCACATGACTAAAGTATTGTCACACCCTACATGAACAACCCACAGGTCACATGCCTAAGGTGACATCACACCCCACGTGATCACCCTGCAGGTCACATGACCCACACAGTCATGTGACCTGGATGTGACGTCACGTCTGGGGCATGCCCCCCAGGGGCCCGGAAGTCCCGGGCCCAGAAGTGATGTAACTTCCGGGGCAGTACAACTGTCACTTTTAGTTTGATGGAGGGCACCATTTTATCCTACTGACTCTTACGGACTAATGAAATTTCTGATTCTTCAACTTAACTAGAGAGCAGTGCAAACAAAAACAACTTTTAGTTTTAAATCTATTTTATTGAAAGAACACCGTCAGTGATACAAGAGCTTAGCGCCTACAACCCAGCGGCCGGCGTGCTACTACACAATTATATCAGCAAGGCAAAGCAAAGCAAAAGTCCAAGCACACATTCCCAACTTAAACACAGCATGCCGCCTACAACCCATCCGGGCAGGCCGCGTCTGATAAAATGGAGGAAGGGGAATGAACTGCCAGATAAGATCAGGAGTAGGCGAGCAAGACACTCGGGATGCACTAAGTCCCTGTCCCTGAAGGAGTGACCCACTAAGGTCTATAAATTCTAGCAGGCGCTCCATGTATCGGTTTGAATCTTTCTTGAATTTTCAAAAGGAACAGAACACTCGAAGCAATTCTGACCGGGTAAGCTATCCCAACTATACTTGCATAGGATATGCAACTGCACAAGTCAACTTAGAAATGCGTTTCCGCTCGCGGGCATACGCCTCTACTGGTCAACCACCCCAATTCGAAGAAAAGGCTAATATACCCTTGAAAGAAAAAGAACACAACCCCCCCCTCCCCTCAACTCCCCCCCCCCTGTTCCATGTCCACCCTGCAGCTCCCCCGGACCCCTAATGTGACTCCCTCACCCTTCCGTCTCTGATGTGTCCGCTAGGCGTAATAAATGTAGATAACATGGGCAGGTGACTTCTCGGAATTCAGTAGCCAAAAGTGCCAGAAAAGGCTGCCACAACTCTCTGTACTTGGAGCCCTCACCCGCCATGGTCAACGTGAGTTTCTCCATTCCGAGGACGTACCACAAACGGTACAGCCAACCCATGAAGGTCAGGACGGTGGGGGTACACCAGTGAGTAAGAATGTTCTGTATCGCCGACCACAGCGCTATTGCCATTTGCCGACCTCTGCGTGATCGAAGCGGGTACGTCAAGGGGTTGGGAAGACCAAGCAAGATGTACACTGGGAATTGGGACAGCACAGTGTTAAAATGTTTATCTACCTCATCAATCACCTGTGTCCACTAGGGCTGAATATGTTCACACTCCCACAACAAGTGCGTCAATGTACCTATATGGTCACACCCCCTCCAACACCACGCCTCCCTCGTGTGGTCCATTGAATGTTGACGTTTTGGAGTGTAGTACCAATATGTTACCACCTTCGTGAGAGTCTCGGTGAGCCCCATATGATAAGCTGAATGCCGGGCCCTATAGTATATACCCTCCCACTCCTTGTGGCTGAGTGTCCTGCCTAGCTCCCTCTCCCAACGCGCCCTACCAGGATTGTGGATGTGTGCAAGTCTAACCTGGAGCATCCTATATAAGTCAGAGATTAATTGTTTGTCCGACGTGCGTGTAAGGAGCCATCGCTCATAGGGGGAGAAGCGTCTATCAGCCGCCGGACGAACTCGCTCATCAAGCGCCCAATGACGAGCTTGCAAATAACTGAGTCTTTCCGATTCCGGCAGTGCGTATTCCTGTTTAAAATGCTGAAAGGGGATAACGCCGTCTGCCCCATATAGATGGTACAGGAAACGGCAACCCGCTGATTTCCATGCAGCGAAGGCCACCTGGTCGATTCCTGGAGCGAAATCCGAATTGTCCATCAGAGGAGTAAGCGGGGAGGCAAAGGTAGTAAGGCCATGCTCAATATTAGTGCGGTCCCACACTTCGAGAGGAAGACGGGTTATATATGAGGCATACAGGTTAGGGAGCCTATGTTGCTGCGGAGAAAGGGGATCTCCTGCAGAGGCCGAGCAGCTACCGCTTGGTACTGAAACAACCAATGTTTCTCCTATTCCCAACGACACCATTCAACCAAGTATCGCAATTGAGCTGCTTGGTAGTAAAGCTGTAGATCTGGAATTCCCAAACCGCCTCCCTAAGGGGGCAGAGTCGACAGCATCCGCTTCATGCGCGGCTTCCGACCATGCCATATGAACTGGGCAAGTTCAGACTGGGTCTGCTGTAACCAGCCCGTAGGCAGATGTAAAGGAATAGCACGAAAGAGATAGAGAATTTGAGGCAAAATGGTCATCTAAACTGCTGCAATTTTCCCCAGCCACGAGAGGAGGCTATATTTCCATTGACCAAGTTCCCGGCTAATCTTCCGGCGCAGGGAAGCATAATTGATAGCAACGACTTGCGGGAGAGTGGGTGCCAACTGAATCCCCAAATAGGGAATTGTTTCAGGAGCCCACTGAAGATATTCCCGGGCGGATCTTGACAGGGAGAGATCAAGGGCCAATGATTTGTCGGCATTGACCTTAAACCCCGCAACCCGCGCAAAGGTGTCCAAATCCGCAAGGCATGTTGGGAACGCCGTGCGCTGACTAGATAACGAGATCAACAAGTCATCTGCATACAGGCTGATGGTGTGGATATATCCCCCGAACCGGATTCCGGAGATCGCTGGGTTTTGCCTAATCCGCTGGGCGAGCGGTTCCATGTAGGAGGCAAAAAGGAGGGGTAACAGAGGGCACCCCTGTCTGGTGCCCCTCTCTATCGGAAATCTAGTGGACGTGTAGCCGTTCACCCGGACGGAAGCAGACGGGAACTTATAACAATTAAATATGTGGGTGCGGAATTTCTCTCCCAGGCCCATCCGCTGCAAAACCCGCTCTAAATACAGCCAATGAACTCGGTCGAATGCCTTCTCCGCATCGATTGTGAGTAGCAGATACTCTCCCTCAGTGCGGGAAGCCTTCTCAATTAAATGGAGAGCACGTTTCATATTGTCCGATGTTTGGCGCTCCGGAATAAAACTCGCCTGGTCCGGGTCAATAAGTCCGGGCATGTGGGGTGCGAGACGGTTGGCCAAAATCCCTGTGTACAGTTTAATATCTACATTTAGAAGGGAAATGGGGTGATACGCACCACACTGAGTCTTGTCCTTCCCCGGCTTAGGGATTACTGCTATAGAAGCCTCTAAAAGATCTTGAGGAATCGCCCTGGGTTCAGAAAAGGAATTGAAAAGTCGAGTGAGGAGAGGAGCGAGCCGGGCACAAAACTTTTTATAGAAGATGGCTGGGAAGCCTTCTGGCCCGGGGGCCTTTGCAAGCTTCAGCCGGGCTATGGCAGCAATTACCTCCTCTACCCGTATGTCCTTATCTAATAGATCGGCATGTGCCTGAATCAGGGCTGGGGGAGTGACAGAGTGCAGAAAGTCTGGCCCTCCGTCTGGTCCAACGGGGAGGCAGTATAAAGCGTAGCAAAAAAATCGCGGAATGCCTCCGCGATGGCACCAGCCTCCGAAACTCGCGTGCCATCTCCCCTGCAGATCTCGTGGACCCCCTGTTTCTGTCGGACTTCACAGAGCTTGTGAGCAAGAAGGCGCCAGCACCTGTCCCCCCGGTATAGTAGGCATGTTTCAACCTCAGGGCCACAAACTCCGCCCGATCCTGATCCAGGGCTTCCAGTTGTTGGCGCGTCGCTTTTAGCTGGCGCCACACACTGGGAGCTCCCGTTCTCTGATGCATCTGCTCCAGCTCTCTTGTCCGTTGTGTAAGGTCGTCCCATTTACACCTGCGCTCTACATTATCTGCCGCCGATATGGCAATAAACTCCCCCCGGAGGACTGTCTTTAGTGCTGCCCACTGTGTAGCCAGAGTCGTGTCAGTGTTAGCGTTATGTGACAGGAAATCTGTAATGGAACCATGTATGTGTGTGACCACGTCTGCTCTATGTAGGAGGGTGTCTCTAAGGCACCATATCCTGTGACAAGGGTGGAAGGGTGAAAGTAGCAACCACCGGTGCATGATCGGAGAGTGAGGCAACCCCTTTCTCAATCCCTGTCGCTATCGCTCGGACTGAGGTAGATACCAAAAGACAATCCAGTCTGGCATAAGTCTTGTGGCGTGAGAGTAGTAAGAGTATTCCGGTCCTGTGGATGGAAACTGCGCCACAAATCACAAAGCCCCAAATACAGCAATCTTTCTATCCCCAGTGCCGAGAGCGCTCCGGCTTGGTGCATCCGCTGAGAGGATCTGTCCAATGTATTATCAAAAACAAGGTTCAAATCCCCCCCGATGATAATATGTCGGTCTGCCATTGCCGTGATGTCAGTAAGGGCAGATTGGAGAAATTGTTCCTGGCCCTCATTAGGGCCGTAGATGGAACCTACGGTAAAAGTCATGGTGCCCAGGACGAATCTGTAGGCCAGCAACGGACCCCTTATTTCTGCCTCTTTCCGCAGGACCTCCCCCCTAAACCGTTGCACCACCAGTATCGCCACCCATGTGGACTTGGTAGGGCCGGAGGAAAAGAATTGCGTCGGGAATTTCCGTGATCGGAGACGGTGGCAGTCCCTAGCTAGTAGGTGCGTCTCCTGCAAGAGGCATAGATCGGCTTCGGAGTTTTCAAGACATGATAAGACCGCCCTACGCTTAACGAGGTTATTGAGACCCCGAAAATTGAGAGTTAGTATTTTAAGTGTGTGAGCCGGCATTTATGGTGTCTCAAGGAACCGGACTGCACCATCGAAACCCCTATGAACGCCTAGTGGAAATGCGGAGTGAGGAGTCTGCATGTGTGGCATCATCTGACGGAGCCTCAGTAGCCCCCCCCCCGAAGGTGGACATGGAACCCTGAATCCCCCCCAACCAAGACCCCAATCCAAAAGCAGAAAAACCAACCAAGAAGAAAATTGTGTCGTAACCCATTGTCCTCCACCTCCCGGTGAATGGAAGGATGGCATCATTGGAGTAAGTAGCCTGCGGTGGGACGTCCTCCCCCCGCCAACGACCCGGGTGGAGAACTTTAAACTAGCCCCACCCTCGCTGCTGCCGGGGTCAGCCAGGCCGGGAGCCGGTCAGTTCCGTGGATGCAGACTCCAGAGCTGCCTGCTGGCCTTTGAGTATTTCTGCCACTGGGGGTTTTCTGGGACGCCGTCGACGGCCCTGCTGACGCCATCTGGGCTGCAAATCATTGACCTCCAGTGAGGGACTGTCGTCTTCGCTATCACCCGCTGGTAGCTCCACTCCCAGCAGCCTGCCCGATTCGGCCAAGGAGCGCAATTGATAAAGCGTATTGTCAATCCGAAACACCTAGTGGAAAGGATGGCCCCAACTGTACGGAATCTTGCGAGGCTGGAGATGCGCGGTAATTGGCTTGAAGGTCTTGCGTTTGTGCAGGGTGAGGGCAGAGAGGTCCTGAAACAAAACCGGCCGTTGGTCGCGGAACAAAACCGGGTGCATCTGGCGGGCCTTTCTCATTATATCTTCTTTGGTGCGGTAGTCTTGAACGCACACTAATATGTCCGGCGGCGGGGCGGATGGTGCCCGCAGCGGCCCCACTCTGTGATCTCGATCAATCCGCAGCTCCGTCTCGAGTGGCCGGCCCAAAATATGATTAAAGAGCTCTCTTGTGTACCTAAAAAGGTCCTTCGAATCGTCTGGTTCTCCAGGTCCTCCACGTGCGTTTGTAGGTCTACCTGCTGGTCGTGAATCCTGAGGATTTTCTGCTGTAACGCCGCCAGCTCTGTGTCCCGTCCGCCGCTTTAGCCCTCCAGCTCGGCCACTCTTTCCTCCATGCTGTCCACATCTCTACAAACCTCTCTGAGTTCTGCCGTGAACTCCCGCTTGAGGGTGTGAATATCGTCCCTCAGGCCTGCAAACATGGACTCCGGGAGGGCCTTGGTTATCGGTTCTGCACCCTCACTCTTCGCTGTTGCTGGGCGAACACCGCTGGTCGCCATGTCGTCCGCGTGCTGGGCCGCCTGCACCTTCGCAAACAGGTCCTTCAGAGTTTTGTCTTTTCGCCCCTTAGGGGAGACCATAGCGTGTTGCACTCCGGACCAAGAGGGGCTCCAGACGTCAGTACCTCCCTCCCTCCTGCGCTCCTCGCTGGCTCAAAAGGTCAAGATCGTACATCCAGCGTAGGCCCCATGCCCCGCCGCTGCAGGAGCGACCGCCACACTCCGCCTGTACCAGGCCCTTCAGTGCAGTCGCACGCTCCGCTTCTGCCGAAGTACCACAGCTGTGTTGCGTGGACCGCCTCCCCAACTCACTAACCGGACCTCCAGCCCATGAGCCGCCCACCTCCGGGGTGTCGCGCCCTCTGATCCACACCGGGATGTGGGCAAATGGCAGGGGAGCAGAGAGCCGGCCTTCCGCTGTTCTGTCCTGTAGTGCGTATGTGCCCCCTCCCCAGCACCGTCGAGGCCAAAGCCCTCGGGAAGCGCACAAGTCCTAATGCGAGGCACCCCCCCCCTCCTCGGGTGGCGTCACCACAGCGTCCAGTAAATTACCACAGTCCAGCCGGGCCCTCACTCCCTCCGCTCCCGTGCCCACCGCAACCATGAACCCCCCCTTCTGCGGCATGGGCAGTGCGCAGTGTATCCCCCACAGCCGCCAGGAGTGCAGCGTTAGCTCTCAGGAGAGGCGAGGCAGTCACACAACAGTCTTACTCGGCCTGCTACTGTCCCAAAGAGAGCCAGGGATCTTGTGGGGCAGAGAGCACCAGGGTCCCCTCCGGTATCAATTCCAGGAAGTGACCCTCCCGACAATGCCAAAGTTACCTCTCCGTCCACCCCTGTGCTGCTTCGATCACTGTTCCCACCACCAGACGCGACAACCAGGCCGCAGGGGATCTTCAGGCCACCATTTCCCTCCAGTGCTCAAAGATGGTGGTCAGCGCAGGGCAGCCGTCAGTAGCCATCGCCTCACTCGCGGCATCCCAGCAATCCTCTGGCGGCTTCTCCCTTACAATCCAGGAGGATGCCCGCTCTTGCCTATAAGCCACAGTCCGCCTGGCCCCCCACTGTCCGACTCCGCGTGGGGCCGCTGTTCACCGTTGCCCAAAGGCGAGTCTCTCCTGTTCCGCTGGCCGCTTACCCCCACAGGTCTTCCAATCTGTGGGGACCCGGACGCCGACCACACCTCTTACCGGGCCCCCCGCTAAACCATCAGCTGCTCCCCGTGTTCGGCTCTCCCGGTGAGTTGTCCACTCCGCCTGTGGGGTCATCCGAGGCCGGGCCTTCGCCGGGCCCACTGAGTCACCACTGAATCGGGCGGCGACCAAGCTCCTCCCCACAGCCTGCGGATCGGACTCTCCGTCTTCTCTGCGGCACTTCGCCCGTCTTCCTGCCCCGATGTGCGCTGCTGTAATCCCGCCACTCGCGACTACTCCCAGGGGACCAACGACTCAGCGGGCGACTGCCACCTCCGGCAGTCGGGCAGGCGCGCAGTCCGTCCCACAGGCCTCGCGGTGAGCGGGCCTTCCACTTTGGGTCTCACCACACTCCACCGCCAATGTGTCGCCGCCACTCCCTCGTAGAGCTCTCCTGCTCACCACCGCCGCCCCAGGCTGACAGCTCCACTATTCCGGGTCTCAACCGGCCTCGCAGCGAGGGTCAACAGGCGCTATGACGACCCTAAGGCCGGTGCTGCGACAGGCCGTCGGCAGGAGCTCCGACAGTACACGTCTGCTCGCACTGCCATCTTGGACACAAAAACAACTTTTACTGGCATTGCCACAAAGCACACTACTGCCAAAAGACATTTCCTCAGTGTGAGAAGTTGGACTTGTATAGGCTGACTACTAATTAAAGTGGGCAACTTGTACCTGTTTAAACAACCCTTATTGATGACTAGGTTAAAGACAACCTTTATTCAAGGTTATCCAAGTGGTAGCTATGGAGAGCAGCCTTAAGGCTAAGTCTTGAAGGAATGTAAAGCAGCTTGTTTTACCAGATCAAAACCTCCTGAATGACCAAATGAAAGGAGACCCACACAAGAGATATATAAAATATATGTATTTATTACTAAACACTCTCTACTAACTTCATTATGAGATTAGAGCACAAAGCACACACTATTAAATTACTAGAACGACAGTAAATAGCACAATACACAGTGGGCTCCAGGGAGAGACCAAACCATATACTAAGAAAGTGGTATAACAACCATGACTTAACTAGACACGGTGCCTAGAGCACGTAGAATCACTGGGACCTCAAGGAACCACCCAAGGTAGTGACACAGGGGACCCACGGAGGACGGGTGTTGTGTATGAACACAGGCGCGAGCTCCGTACAATCCTATGGGAAAGTCGCAGTTGGAATTTTAGAGATTAAGGACACTTCGGAGAGGACTTTAAGCAAACCCTTTCAAACATAGAAGGTTCTAAGGCCAGCACCCTTGAGAGTACCGAGATACCCGTGTTACCTATCCCAGAGGAGCCGGTTGCATAGGGGTCAAGTGATGTCGGAAATCTTTGTCGTTTTCAATTGCATGATGCGGAAAAGTGCTGCTGCCAGGAAGATGAAAAGTGTCCGGTGGAATCCCAGCTTGGATCCGAGGTGAGAAGACCCTGAAAGCAGAGGGGACAGAGTCTGGGTCACTTCAGGGTGGCCAGGGGCACGATAGACAAATGCCCACCGATGTCGGGTGCTTCAGGTGAGAAGATGCGATGCTTGACTCTGCAGCCACGGGGACCAGGAGATGTCGACGACAACCAAAGTCCGGAGGTGAGCTTTCCCATGAAGGATGTCAAGTGCTGGGGGGGTCAGTGTCCGGATTGAACACCAACAGGCCTTGGCAACTGCAACCCACACGAGCAGAGTAAATAAGCTTCGGTGAGGACCAGCAAGGTCCTGGGGACTCTCCAATCTATGGAGAGTCAGGGCACGTCTTGAGCAACCAGGAAAGCCCACTGAAAGTCAAAGTTACCTTCACAGGGTCCCACAGGTCAACAGACCAGAGATCACGAAGGGACCTTGAGCTGAATTACAAAATACCAGCCCACAGAACACTCGTGGAGTGTAGGCCGGAAATCTTCAGTGGAATTACTGCTCGGGGTCAGGACTACAAGTAGCCCAAAGCACAGCCTCAGGGATCACCAAAAAGCATATGCTGCTGCAAAAGTACACGGTGCACAGGGGTTCGGGTTACGCGGTCCCCACTAGGGATACTGGTCTCAGAATTGCTGGGAGGTCAGATCAACCTCAGGAACGCTCAGGAACCCACCTCCTTGCAGGGGAGTAACTCCTTTACTCCAAGGGAAATTCTTCAGTCATCCAGCGTAGTGTAGATCGTAGAAGTACTTGGTTTCTGTAGCAGAGTTTAGTCCAGGTAAACTCTCAAGCCCTGTAATCAGGGGTTCCTACTTTATAGCTAAACCAAAGGGGATGAAGGACGGAGTGTTGAACATTGCAAGCACTCACCCCAGTCAACTGATCTGGGTTTATTCCATCATCATTCTTTAGCTCACTCCGCCACCCCAGTTCAGACATGACCATATGCAAATCAGTCTGACCCTGTGCCTCATGGGAACAGTCGAGCTCGAACTGCCAAGCCATGTCTTCCCTGGACTGGAAACAAGCATCCTGGGACCGGTTTCTGGCTAATCAGCCGTCATCAGCCAGGCTAGCTTGAATCCAGTGGCAAAGTGAGCAAGGGACTCACGTCTGGGCATACCCTGCCAACTAAGGGCGAACAAAGCAAAACCAAAGGGGATGATGGACGGAGTGTTGAACATTGCAAGCACTCACCCCCAGTTAACTGATCTGGGTTTAATCCATCATCATTCTTTAGCTCACTCCGCCACCCCAGTTCAGAAATGGTCATAAGCAAATTGGTCTGACCCTGTGTCTCATGGGAACAGTCCAGCCCGAACTGCCAAGCCATGCCTTCCCTGGACTGCAAACAAGCATCCTGGGACCGGTTTCTGGCGGATTAGCCGTCATCAGCCAGGCTTGCTTGAATCCAGTGACAAAGTGAGAAAGGGACCCACGTCTGGGCATACCCTACCAACTTAGGGCGAACAAAGCAAAACCAAACCCTAAGTTGGCAGGGTCTGCCTAGACGTCAAGACACAGAACAAATAGAACTTGAGATCACATCCCTTTAGAAAACTGAAGTCATCTTATTCCCATTAATAATAAGACCCCTTTTGTAAGCAATGAGGCACACGCTATAAGAATGGCATTTGATAAATTGGTTCAGGAGAAAAAGCAGGAACCACTAGTACTGTAACCACTACTACTGTAACTTAGAGTTTCACTAGCACTGAATTACAGGGCAGCTACAATCTTACCAAGTATTTCTTTAGTATTTGATTAAAGATTGAGGGGCTTTCCATATACCCTGTGGGATACAACAAATCAGTGCAACTTTGCGCTGGGTAATGATCTGATGTGGGAAAATCAATCTGTGCCTGATCACTGGCTGATAATATTCAGAAAATAGGAGGGCTGTCACCCAGGTATGACTCACTTTAAGGTTTACATAATAGCTATGTCCAGGCTCTCCGGTGTAAAATATGGAGTATTTTACCTAATTTTACAAAAATGAGTTCTATGGCCCCATTCACCACATTCATAACATTGTGGGGCTCCTGAACTAGGGTTGCTAGGACAGGCAGAGGTAGCAGGTGGAGGCTCATAACGTGACAATGTGGAGCAATGAAAATTCGATCTGGCAGTTGGCATCGGAACTTTGCTAGTTTTCGAAGATTCCAACAAGAGTCTAGGGGCCTGAACTCTGGTAAAAGTGCTGCCCATTTCAATGACACATTTATCCATGAGTCCCATATGTTGTTTAAGCCAGCATTATGTTGTAAGTAGTAGAGCCTCTAAGAATTGCTCCAAATACATATTCGCCATGATTTCTTCCTTGGTTGTTGCGTAGTATATCAGCCACCGATCTGCGGCGTCATCCAATTTTAAACAATCTAAAGTTCTGTGGTTGTCTCCTGCTGCACTTTTTTCTTTTTGAAACAGGAGTTTATAACCCTCCTCATCCACCCCAAGACTTTTGAGAATGACCCTTTATATGTCAAGCTAGATTGTGTATTACACAAGCCAAATTCCATGTGACCAAAGTTAGCACTGGCACCCTCCTCGAATGCCACACACCGGATGACCACGAGCTGGTTTTCTTCGCCCGCCAAGTGCATGACTCTCATGCAGCAAGCATCCTTGCAGAGTTCCTTTAGTTGTTTCAAGGCCTGGGGTGCCTAAAAGGACTGAGAGTCAAGCTGCATATTGATGAAACCTTCGGGCCCACCGCCCTTAGACACATAAGAGTGCCATAGTCCCTACGCCCGCTGGTGGAAAAAGAACTTGACAAGCTCGAATATCTAGTGGTCATCCAGAAGCATTGTATTAGTGTAACCCACCTGTGGTGCTAGGGTTTTGGTAAAACTGATATGAATAATTGAAATTTCTTCTGACATTGAATCTACAGGCTTACTTAAATCAACAGTCGGATATACACCGTGACGAAATACGGGTTGGCTGCTTGTGCTTCCATGATTTGACACAAAGATACAACAAAACATGTGATTGGGAATACATGCGGCTGATTCTCGCCATTGAACCAGTGCAGGCAATTTACAACTTACAAGTCTGTCTTCTATAGTACAGGCAATCTAGAATTTACAAATCTGTCTTCTATATTGTTTATAAAAATCACACAGCCTCCCTGTAGAGTGCCACCCGGCCTCTACGGGACAATGCTGCACTCACAACCGGAAGGCCGGGCATGGCCTGAAGGTATAAATAACAGCAGAGTTAACGCTCGTGGTTCACTCGGCGACTCCAGCAATATAGTGTGTCTGTGTCATTATTACTCACAAGTGCGGCCCGTGCCACGAGGTGAACCACAGGGCCTTTCACTGGTGACGAGGCTGGTCTGTCTGCCATGCATGCACATGCTCTAGCCACACCGGTGCCTCATCCTGAGCTGCAGCACCTACAGAACCGCTGACGCACAACTGTCGGGTTATAGCACTACCGGAGTGGAAGCTTGAGAAGCTGTTCCCGCTACAACAAGGATGGTGGCCTGCCCCGCTCCTCCCCTTACCTCTGCCCCAGCACCTGACACCTCCGGCTGTGAGGAACCTCTGCTTCACACCCTCTGCCGCAAGGTTGCAGCGCCACCTCCCAGCCGCCTTCAGCACCACAGCCAAAACAGCAAACACAAACATAAGGAAAAGACACATGGGCTCCCGAATCGGCCTGCTTTGGAGCTGGTGCGCATGCCTGCCTCTGACAGCGTGCCTCCTCATCTTGGGCCCCCTTGCTAGTGAATCCTTCTGACTAGGCCTTTCCCCAGGTAGAGCCTGTGACTTTTCCCCCACAGCCCTGACCAGTGCCTGTTTCCCTGCCTTCGCTTGGACCCTCAGGTGCATGAGAAGGCCCTGTTGCAGAGTCCACTGGACACAAGTGCCTGAGAGCTGCGCAAACGCATGGGCACCAACCATGTCCAGGCCTCATCCTGTGTGCTGGTGTATTACCCACAAGTGACTGAGCCTGACACCACTGTTTTGCTTGCCCAAGCATGATTGCATGCTGTAGCGCTCAAGAAGATGACGCACTCTCCTAAGCGAGGCACACAAGCATCAGTAGCTCTGCTGCCACCACTTAGCCAGCTAGTTGACTCATCCACAGCCACGCCAAGATGGTGCCAGTGGATTGAAGGCCTCCAACACAACTTTCACGCAAATCGGTAATCTGACAGCACTGTGAAAAGGCCCATGATGCTCTAAGTGGGTGGCGCAGTACTGTGTGAACTATTTGAGCACCTTCCCAACACTGGACAGGATGACGCATTTGACGCAGCAGTAGCAGCTCTAATTTGGCACTTCGACCCCCAACTGATCCCGGAATACAAGAGGTTTTCTTCAATGTGTACCTGTGAAAACTGCACAGGCATCAATCAGCCCGATGAAATCAGAGCGCAAATCATCCAGGGCTGTCGATCGGCCAACCTGCGCAAGTTGATACTCCGCCAGCCAGGCATCTCCCTTGATGAATTCCTGATCCTCGCCAGGTCACACAAATTGGCAGATGCCAGGGCTGAGACATATAGGGTGTGCTGACATGAACTGTGACCCCGTCCACAACCATGCAAAGAGTCAAAGTCAAAGAGGAGCAAGTTGATGCAACTCAGGGACACCCCACCCACCAGTGCACATTTACTCCTGCAAGACAGCCCTTAATCAAGTGTGGGAGCATTGGAATGACACACTGCACACCAAACGCATGCCCAGCACAAGGACAATCCAGCTTGAAATGTGGCTGCATGAATCACTTTGCAAAGGCACTCCGGCCAACAGCAAAAGGACACCGGTGTAGAGGACGTCCCACTCTCTGCCAGCTATCCCTACACGAGGATGAAGGTGAGCAGCTTTGCAATACTCAATACTCAGAGCCAATAGGTCAACCCGAAGATGACAACAAAGTCTTAACAATTTCCTTCGCAGGCAGAGAGAGTCACCGGAAAAGGCCACCAACCATGTGCAAGGTTCTCATCGGAAAAGCAGAAATCACCACCCTCATAGACACTGGAGCATCAGTGAATGTCATGGACACTATACAGTTCAATAAACTGTCACCACGCCCACGATTAACACCCATGAAGAATAGAATAAACACGTACGGAGGGACCGAACCTCTACCCCTGAGAGGAGCGATCAGCGTCACAGTAGTCAGTGAAGGTCAGATTACACAAGCCAAATTCCATGTGACCAAAGTTAGCACTGGCACCCTCCTCGAATGCCACACACCGGATGACCACAAACTGGTTTTCTTCGCCCGCCAAGTGCATGACTCGCATGCAGCAAGCATCCTTGAAGAGTTCCTTTAGTTGTTTCAAGGCCTGGGGTGCCTAAAAGGACTGAGAGTCAAGCTGCATATTGATGAAACCATCGGGCCCACGGCCCTCAGACACTAAAGAGTGCCCTAGTCCCTACGCCCTCTAGTGGAAAAAGAACTTGACAAGCTCGAATATCTAGGGGTCATCGAGAGAGAGACAGGAACCACACCCTGGGTGTCACCAATGGTCATCTCCCCCAAGCCCAAACAACCAGGTACCATCTGGTTTTACGTGGACATGAGGCTACCAAACAAGGCAATTCCCAGAGAGCGACACATTGATGATAAGGTGGCCAAACTCAACAGAGCTTGCTGGTTCTCAAAGATAGACCTGAATGACGGCTACCACCAAGTGGAGCTTGATGAAGCAAGTAGGTACATCACCACCTTCTCAACCCACATAAGTTCTTCCAAAACATCATCAGGGAAACGCTATGAGTGCTATGGGCACGATCAACTTTAGTGATGACATTCTATTTTATTCAGACACATTGAAAGATCACCACAAAAGACTAAGAGCCGCACTGCAGAGACTAGCAGATGGCGGGCTCAACCTCGACATGAAAGAGTGTTCCTTTTACACCAACGTCGTCAAGTTTTGTGGCTTGCTGTTATTTATTGTGATGCCTTTTCCACAAGGTTTACCTCTGACCGAACCTGGTGTATGAAGGTTTTATATTGAAACTGGAACTTACCAAGACTCAGCCACCTGGACCAAGGACTTATTTTTTTTAGTGCCATTGGTCCTCTTTTGGAGTCTTCCCTACTTACCTCAGATTTCACAGTTTTTGGCAATTTTAACTTTAACTTAGAGAATCGCAATGACCCTGAAACAGAAACACTTATTGACATAATGTCAGGATTTGGTTTGGATCAATGTGTGGTTTGTCCAACTCATCTCGCAGGACATACTCTCGATGGAATTTTTTCTAACTGTCCATTTTTTTCTAATCCGTTGCCAAGTCCAGTAACATGGTCAGACTGTACTGTAGTCACTTGGGAAATCTCTTTACTAAATAAAATTGCCCCAACGAAGATTTCTGGGAAACCAACTTTTTCCCCGGCTTGGTATCGGATAAGTGTGCAGGAACTCAATTGTGTTTTGGCCAACTCACAGCCAATTGAGATGAACGACATGAATAAAATGTTGTCTAACTATTCTACTTGGCTAATGGCAGCAGTAGAAAAGTTAGCTCCGATCAAACAGAATCCATCTGGAAGAAGTAAACCCACATCTCTCTGGTTTGGCAAAATGCTTCTGGCAGTCAAATCACGATTGTCACAGACAAGACCGTATTTAGAGGAAAAATTATGATATTATTGAAAAAGAAAAGTATAAAACTCTGCAGGCAGAATATAAAAAACTTATTCTTAGGGGAAAGTCAAAATATTTCATTAGTTCCATTTAATCAGTTAGCTGTTTAAATAAGCCCTTTTCCAAGTTGTCACAAAACTTTCCTCTCCCGTTGTCAAGGTCATGAGAGGTTACAAGCAGGTTTTCTGAGATTCCTTTGCATTATTTTTTCAAAGCAAAGTAGAGATCATTTTTGATAAATCCTCTTCTTGTGTATCTATGCCTTATATCATCAAGGACTCCCATCCTAGGTATGGAAACAAGGTTTCTTTCTTTGAGTTTAAAGCCTTCCCAGAGAATCAAGTCAAACAGCTGGTTCTCACACCTAAGTCTGGCTCCCCTTTGGATCCTTGTCCTCCAAAAATTATGCAGCTTATTCCCGACTTGGTGGCCTCTTTACTTACGACCATCTTTAATGCTGTGTTCAGGATTAGCATTTTCCCCAAAGTTTGGAAATCCGCATCAATTCTACCATTGCTGAAGAAATCTAATCTGAATATTCTATATTTGAACAACTATAGACCAATTTCTAGGCTGCCGTTTCCAGCTAAGTTGATTAAGAAGGAAATTAACTCTCAGTTATTGGCTTATTTGGATAATAATCATCTGCTTGATGATTCCCAATCTGGGTTCCATAAAGGGCACTCCACAAAATCATCCCTTATTTTGCCCACTGAGATGATCAGGGCTACAGTCGCTAGAGAGGCAATGCAACCCTCATTTTACTCGATTTGACCACGGCCTTCGACATGGTCAACCATGATCTTGTGATTGACAGACTGGAAGGCCTGGGGTCTGTGGTGTGGCTCTGTCTCTATTTATATAATTTTTGACTGAGAGAGTTCAATCAGTTCCCCTAGGGGAATTTACTTCCCAATCTTTTTCTTTGCCGTGCGGTGTTCCCCAGGGATCATCGTTGAGTCCGACTATATTCAACATTTATGTAACACCATTAGCGGTTCTATTGAAATCGTGTGGGTTGTCACTAGTAGTGAGAAACTTTATTGCATGATTTAAAAAAAACCTTTGCAAGTTACAAAAGATAAAAATGTACGCATTAAAAGAAAATAGAAACCCAGTGCTTTGTAGTAAAAGACCCTCGGGACCCCCAATTTCCAGAGTACGCTTGAGGTTGCCCTGCCACCAATGGGTTGTCACTAGTATCATATGCCAATGACACCCAAATTGTTGTCTCTCTCTACAGGAATGGCCCAGATCTCAATTATATCTTTCGTACCACTATGAGGGATGTAAGCTTAAGAGGCCCATAGGAATGGGAATTGCGTATGCAATTTGCGAGTACCTAATAGGTACTCGCAAATTGCGCACGCAATTTCAAGGGTGCAAGGGTTCCAAAAGGACAACCTATTGCACCCCTGATATGTGCATTTGTGCACATGCGGCACATATACATGCCCTAAGGGCATGTATGTGTGCCACATGGCACTTTGAAAAAAGCTAAAAAGTGTTTTTTTCGAGGAAATCGCAAATTACCACCAACTTGGTGGTAATTTGTAATTCCTTACAGCAATATCACAATTTACGATGTCTACTAGAATAGCATTTAGGGAATCGCAAATTGCGATCCTCTAAATGCATGCGCTAAATAGGAAATCACAAATTTTACGATCCCTTATTTTGCGAGTAGGTTTTTGCTTACTTACATGTGGAAATGTGCCTAAAAGTGGGCACACTGGTGCAGGGCCACCCTCTTGTCCACGGGTCCAAAGACCAACAAAATAGAGATCGGCACTGGAGTTGGAATAAATAACAAGTTTATTATTCACTCATGAGTGGGACCACATCCACACAACCTTCTCAAGTGCTGCAGGAGGTAGTACACTGAATTCCCAAACCATCGTCCCTTTTATACAATTTTGTTCCAGTGTAAGCATATGAACAGAAATGGAAATAACAGTTTTAGAAATAGCTATCAGCAAACAAGGGCAGATGAATAACCACTTGGTCAGCAAAGTGGGAGAGGGGAGCAGGAATGCTTATGGCAGCAGTAAATGGTCGACAGTTAACATCTGAGGCCAGGTGCACTGGCAGCAACAAACCCCCAGCACGTACATTGCTTTAGCTGAGTCAGGAAGTCAACTAAAATAGATAACACAAGCAGAGTGAAAAAGACAAGCAGCAGAGGACGGAAGAATTATGAAGGAAACTAAATGGACACCACAGCCAAACTGGCTGTCGCTTATGCTAAGTAAAATATTACACATTTCCACATATGACCCTTTTAGCATAAGCTAAGACATTTTTTATGCTTTTAAAAGGGTACGATAAACATCATGTGTATCAATTGACAGTATCTCAGAGATTTTCTCGTTCTATTGCTGAACGGGCATTTACATTTTGTACATTCGTTTTAGATGGTAAACAAGTAGTACAAGTGGAAATACAGAGGGAACAAAGCATTGGCCTGCATAATATACATAAACAACAAGAGAAGAGAGTTGCAATAATTATAAATAAGGCCGACAATATTTTCAGACCCCATACAGAAAATATGTTCCAGAACCATCCAACCCAAGTCCATGTTCCTGAGTCTTGATGTATCTCAGTAGCTATTTTATGCATTTTGGAAATAGCATCATAAACAAAAGGGGCGTGGTCGGGTATGAACACGCAGCAGCTGCTATCGATTTTTATTTTTTATTTATTTAACTTATATAGCGCACAGATACCCCAACGGGGTGTCCCGGCGCTTGTGTGAGAACGTGTATAATGCTCGCTGCAAGGTGAAGAATTAGCAGAATAGAAAAGTTTTCAGGGCTTTCCGAAAGGGAGGTTCGTCTTGAACGCTCCTGATGTACAAGGGAAGGTTGTTCCAATGGGAGGCAGTGCAAACTTGGAACGTTTTCCCCCCAGATCGAGCCTTTTTAACCCTTGGGGTAAAAAGAAGATGTTGAGAGCTCGATCGGAGTGGACGGGCGTTGCTGTAGGGGCGGAGACATGAGGACAAATGAGCAGAACCCTTCCCGTTGATAGCCCGGTGGGCAAGGGTGAGGGCCTTAAATTCCGACCTTTTATGTACTGGGAGCCAATGCAGCCTGAGGCGGTGGGGGGTAATGTGTTCTCTAAGGGGGAGACCACAAACCAAACGGACTGCGGCATTTTGAACTGTTTGCAAGCGCCTCAAGAGACCTTTAGATAGTCCCAAATAGAGGCCATTGGCATAGTCAAGATGGGAGGTGATTAGCGCCTGCACAATTGTTTTCCTAGTTTGGTTAGGGATGAAGTTGATGAATTTTTTCATCATCCTCATTTTAGAAAAACAGGCCACAGATACAGATTGAATCTGCTTCTTGAAGGAGAGATCACTATCCCAAATGACTCCCAGGTTTTTGACGGAGTCCTTCGGCAAAGGGGGGGCACTCAAATCAAGAGGCCACCACAGAGTAGGATCCAGTGGGGAGGGCTGGTGAAAAAATATTACTTCGGTTTTGCCAGCATTGAGCCGGAGGCAGTTGATATCCATCCAGTTGGCAATGCTCCGAAGGCAATTTTTTAGTGGGTCGAAGGTAGACTCAGAGGGGGAGTCATATGAAAAAAGAAGCTGTATATCATCCGCATAAGATGTGGCCTGTATTCCAGATTGGGAGATGATCTCGGCCAGCGGAGAAAAATATACATTAAACAAAAGAGGGCTTAGTGAAGAGCCCTGAGGGACGCCCCACTTGAGAGGACGACTGCATGAAGTGAAGGGGGGAGTGAATACAGCCTGGGTCCGATTGGACAAAAAGGAGGCAAGCCATTCCAAGGCTTTGCCCTGGACACCTTTTTCCTGTAGTCGGTTGAGGAGGATCGGGTGGGATACGGTGTCGAATGCTGCTGAAAGGTCTAGCAGCACCAACACCGCTCTAGAACCCTCGTCAACTTTCCACCTAATAGCGTCCGCCATCTCCAGGAGGGCAGATTCGGTGCTATGACCCGGCCTGAAACCGTGCTGGGAGATGTGGAAGGCGCCGCTCTTCTCAAAGAACCCAGCCAATTGGCCATATACAAGTTTCTCCAGCACTTTGGCTGGGGCAGGGAGCAGGGAGATGGGGCGGTAATTTGCTGGTTCAGAGGGGTCTGCAGTTGCCTTTTTGATGATTGGTACCAATCGAGCATGTTTCCAAGAGTCTGGAAAGATACCCGACAGGAGAGAGTCATTCCATATTTCGTTCAGTACTGGATTGAGCAAAGGAGCGAGAGATTTGTACTGCTTCGCTGGCCACGGGTCAAGGGGGGAGCCCGATTTGCACTTGAGAAGTTCCGCCAGAGACTGATCTAGGGAGATCGGCTCAAATTTGGAAAAGACTTTATCCGGGTTGGAGCTAGTTAAATCTGCCTTCAGTTGAGGAGGAGTGATGTTGCTGGGAAAGGAGTTCTGGATTAAAGCGATCTTATCTTCAAAAAAGCTCGAAAGATTGTCACAGAGAGCCTGGGAGACCAATGGTTGGCGCTTAAGGGCCAAGGGGTCGGTAAAGGCTCTGACCGCATCAAAAATGACTCTAGGTGCACCCTTAGCCCTGGTGATTTCCTCCTCAAGGTGTGATCTTTTATGGTCAATGATTTTTCTTCTGTACTCCTTAAGGGAGGTTTTGTATTTGGATCTACTGTCAGGAGAATAAGATCGCCTCCAATTTCTCTCCAGCCTCTTGCAGGTAGATTTATGTAGCCGCAATTCCTCAGAATACCAGGGTGCCGAGGGAGAGGTACGAAGGGACTTAATAGGTCTCAAGGGTGCTAAAAGATCCAGAGCCGAGGTAACCCAATGGTTGAAACTGGCCACACGAGAGTCCAAATTGTGGGCCTCCCCTAGGGGGGGCGTGGAGAGATGAGGGCCTAGACTCTCAAGAGAGATTCTCCTCCAATTCCGCCCCATGGTGTTGGACTGAGGTCTGGAACGATACACCAAGCGGGAGAAAAAGGAGAAAGGGATTAAAAAATGGTCTGACCAGACAGCAGGGGTGGGCTTACCTAAAATAGTGTCAGTGAGATTGGTACATATCAGGTCCAGAGTGTGCCCGCCCTTGTGTGTAGGGCCAACGACAAGTTGCTTTAGGCCACCATCAGATAAAGCTGACAAAAAGTTGGAGGCATTAGGTTCATTAAGATCGTCAGCGTGCAGATTAAAATCACCCAAGAGGGTGAAATTGGCATAGCGGAAAGATGCCTGTAAAGCAAAATCAATGAGGGCCGGAAGATAGGAGAATTTGGATTTGGGGGGACGGTACACCAATAAGCCAGAATAAGTAAAGTTGGCGGCCAGTTTAATACAGAAGGGTAACGCCTCGATGCACTCTATTTGAGGGTATGGGAAGGAGGAGATCGACCAGATAGATCTGTATATAATGGCCACTCCTCCACCAGGGTGTAAATTCTGCCTGTTAGCGCACAGAATTTTGTAGTCGGGAGGAATAGCGAGGCAGAGGGCAGGATTGGTGTCATCTCCCAACCAAGTTTCCGTAAGGAAAAGGATATCCCACCTGTTATCCTCGAGTGATTGGGCTATGTCTAATGAATGTTTTACTAACGAGCGACAATTAATGAGTCCTGCTTTGATAGACGTATTACTGCCGCTCACGGGTTGACGGTGTGCGGACTGCCGTAAGTGGCAGGCGGGATGAGAAGTATCGTCAGTATGCCGTACGCAGCAGGGTTTGAAGACAGAGGATGTCGGGTCGTCCGGCAGTGCTTGATAATGTGACATGCTCCGCCATGATCAGCTAGAGAAATATTCGCAATTTCAGAGGCCCACAACAGTGCGAATCATGCTCTACAGGAGCCATTATGCGAGAATGGCAAGGGAATGAAAGGCGTTCCTCCCTTCTTCTGATGACCTGGCATCATTCCACATACCCAGCAGTTGGTAGTGTTTGTAGCATTATGAGTATGATGTAACATTTGTATGAAAGTGTTATTGAGATATGATATTCGGTGCTTCGTTTCATGATAAGGAATAGTGAAATAATAATGTTCGGTGGGGGCAGGAGGAGTAGCAGTCACTAAGTTTTCAAGCCTGAGCTACTTCCTCCACAACCCACATTATCACAGTAATGATAACAGCAGTCAAAGTTAGTCCAGTAACAAACATTGTGTATTTGCTACATATTTTTTCAGCATTCAAATTCTCCTCAGATATGTTCATCTCGTCGGCAAGCAACAAAACAGATGGTGCCCTAAGGTCCTGGGCAGGCATTGGTTTCTTCACTAACGTTGAGACGAGTGGTCACTAAAAGGCTACCCCCCTTTGTAGTCAGTCTTTAACCACCCAGGACATTGGCCCAAGCAGTCTCTTTTTGCAATGAAATGTCTTTCTTCCTGGATCGAAGCAGATATCTAGATGTACCAGGGATCGTGTGGTCCAGGAAGACTTCCTCAGGTCCTTCAGGAGACGCAGCTCGCCCTTTCTCAGTATTCAGAATGTTGCAGTGATCTTTCAACGCAGTAGGTTCCACCAAGGTGAACAGAAGTTTCTTGCAGTGTGTAACATGCACCCAGTTCTTCCTTTTGGTCACGCGGACTGCAGTTCTGGTAGCAAGGAGGACCTGCTCTGGGCCAAGCCAGCGAGGTTCCAAGCAATTCACCTGCTGAAAGACTTTGATCATCACATGGTTGCCAGGGCGCAAATTGTGTCCATCACATTGTGACCTGTCTGGAAGAGCTTCCCGTACCTGCTGATAAATAGAAGACAAGCCGTCAGTTAACCTGGACAAATAGTCACTCAACAACATGTGGGGAACATCATGTATAGGGCGAAGCTTAGGGACCCCCCAAATATTAATGGGCCTGCAATAAACAATTTCATGCGGCGTAAGGCCAGATCGTGTATGTGGTATTGAGCTGTGCCGGCAATATCAGGATGATCCCAAACTTGCATGAGTTGTTTTGTTATTGAGGATGCACCAACATGTGCCAGCCCATGTGCCATATGAATATAAGTAGGCTGTGGGTAACTTCCATTCGGTCATATCTTTATTCCTCCAACAGCCCTCATCATCCAGTGTTCCCTCCTTAGACCATTGATCTAGTTCATCAGCAGAGGCAGATTGTTGCATTGAGGTCTCACGGGCTGTGTGATCTGCAAATGCATTACCTGCTCCTATTTTTATCCGTCGTTGTCTTGTGTGCACTGCATTTAACAATTGCCACTTTGTGAGAAAGTGCCATCTATCTTACATGGTATGCCCCCACTTTTTGCTGAATTGCTGATGTACTTTGACTGAGTGTGCCCTGGGCTCCTGCCAAATCAGGTACCCAGGGCCTGTGTTCCTTCCCTAAAACTGCATGAAGCCTAAACCCAATTGGCATCTCTGGTCACAGGTCAGCCCCTGGTAAATGGTACCTTAGGTACCCAGGGCTCTGTGACCAGAGAAGGCCTCTAAGGGCTGCAGCACTTATTGTGCCACCCTTACAGCCCTTGTACCCTGACACACACACACACTGCCTTTGCAGGCTGAGTGTCTTGGTGCAGAACAAAACAGAGAGTCGACATGGCACACATCCCTGTGTGCCATGCCCATAAACACACTGCCCTGGCATACCTCAGTCACCCCTCTAGCTGGGTGCACTATGCCAGTGGTGTGGGTACAGGTGCATGAGCACTGTACCCCTACAGTACCCAGGTCCATTCCTGGGCATTGTAAGTGCAGTGCTGCCATTAAGAGTATATGGTGCTCGGAGGTCATCAACACGAACTCCACAGCACCATGATGGCTACACTGAAGACTGAGAAGTTTGGTATCAAACTTCTCAGCACATTAAACCCACACTGATTCCAGTGTGGGATTTAATGTAAGATGCACAACAGAGGGCAACTTAGAGTTGCCCCCTAAACCTAACCTTCAATCCACGTCCTGTCTGAGAGGCTGCCTAGGCTGCCACACAGCAGACATGTTGCTGGACCCCTGGGTAGAGAGCCTTCCGCTCTCCTGGGCCTGCAACAATGCACATCCTGGGCAAGCTGCTAGGTCTCCTCCCCCAGGATGGGCAGGGGAAGCTTCAAAGGCATGCCGCCTTTGTGAGCTTCTCCAGGCCACTTGCTGTACTCAGCAACTGACCCCCACCGGCTCTGATCCCCACTCTGGCGGGAAGACTGGCGGGAAAGCCCAAGTGAGGAAAGGGGGTGTGCCAGCCTCTGCCAACACCACCCCTCAGGTGGGGGAGGCGAGGTGAAGCACAACTCCGGGCTCTTGCCATCTTGAGGACGGGGAGCCCTGCCCAATCAGGATTAGGCTCCTGCCTCCCTCCCACTGGAGAGTGGCAGGATAGGGGGTGTACTCACCCCAGGGAAGGGACCCATTGGTCCTGACCTCTACCTACCTGTAACGCCCCTAAATCTAGTATTTAGGGACACCCTGAACCTTCCTTCCTTCCTCAGATGTCGAATCCAAAACAAGCAAGAAGAACAAGAAGAAAGAAGACCTGTCGTGCAGCTGCTAACAAGAGGAAGACACCAACTGACTTGGCCCCAGCCCTACAGGCCTGTCAACCCTCAAACCTGCTCCTGCTAAAAACCCGGCGTCTCCAGTGGTCAGCAACCTCGAAAACCTCAGAGGACCTGACTGCCTTGTGACTCTAAAAGACTGAGACTCCCACGAGCAGTGGTTATGCTCAAAGGAAGTAACAAGCCCCTGGTGCCAGCCAGGAACCCCGACTCCTGAACACTCTGCACCCGCCAAGCCTGGCTTGTGCCGGAGTGGGCAAAGACCACGAAGACGTCCCCCCGGCGACTGTGACCAAGAGTTCAACACGCAAGGACCCTCCTCGACGCTCCTGATGACGCCTGCAGCCTCAGAAACAGGGACAAATCCAACCGCGACCAGCTGAGGGTAAGATTTCTCGATGCGAAAAGACACCCCTGCACCGGCGCCCTGCGGCCCCCTGTGCCCAGCTCCTGGGTGCCTACCTAACCTACAGCTTCCCAACTTACATCTCGAATTGGTGGTCGCACCTGAAGAATCTTCGTCCCCGAGCTTGCAGCCTTTGTTCGTTTTGTAGCTTCTCCATTGGAATCCATTGAGCGCCCGACGGCTCAAAAGCACCCTGCACCCAGCCGCTCGAGTGCCCCTGGGAGTGCAACCTCTATCCTAATCTACTTCCCCACTTGTCCTGAGTAAGTGACCAGGAGCCCAGCTCCCACAGACGAGTGGCCTGCCTGCTAGCAGCCACCAACCAAGGGCCCCCTGTCCGCCATAGGCTAACATTGGACCTAACTCCCTCTGCACCCAGCTGCCCCTGTACCGCTGAGGGTGTAGCAACTGTACCTACCTGACCCGGGGAGACCCCTGTGACTATGCCCAGAACCTTAACTCTTCCAGTCGAGTATTTACCCAAATGCCGATAACTCACTTTTCCTCCTTAGGGTAACATTGACTGGTTTCACATGGAAATTCTTCTAAGTGTCGAGTTTTGAAGCTTTAAAATATTCACTAAAAATCAACCGATCAATGAAAACGAAATTACTCACCTGTTATCAGGAGAGATCCCAGTGCTGGATCTTGGTGCCCAGCACTGACCCTGAAAAGTAATTACAACCGTACTTACCGATAACTTGATTTTCCTCCGTAGGATAACATTGCCTGGTTTTTGCCAGAAATTCTTCTGTGTCGATTTTTTAAACTTACAAATATTATTTAAATATCGCCTGTATAACAAAAACGATTTCTTTCAACTGTTTGCAGGAAATGCACCAGGGTTGAATACAGGATCCAACCCTGTGTAAGAAAATCATACGTAAAGTAACTGAAATTGCATTTACTTAAAAAGTCCCATTGAGCTCAATGTTATAATTGTGTTTGAATTGTGTTGCCTATTGCACCAACTGTAACTATTGCATTCAAAAGTCTATTGCCTATTGAAAGTATTTAACTAAAGCATCTAATTCTGAGAAAGTATATTTTGATACCTATTGTTGGTTCTAAAATGAAACAACCATATATTTTTATATACAAACCATTGGCCTACAGTTCAGTTCTTGAGTGTGTGAGACCATTTGGTGACTGAGTGTGTAAAACAAATGCTTTACACCAGTGGTTCCCAAACTTTTGACTCCTGAGGACCCCACTGAGTCACCACTGGAAGTCGGGGACCCCCAAGCAATTTTTATGATTTAAATTCCAAACGTTAAAACAGTAATTCGAAAAAAATTAACATGTGTGCACACAAAACAAATATTCGAAATACTAAGGATTTTAGGGGCATATTTACAAACCCCTACCACCATGGAAACATCACTTTTTGCAACGTTCGCGTGTCGATAGGGGCTTTGCCTTATTTACAAGGCAGCGGTAAGCCGCTTAATATGGCTTAACGTTGCCTTGTAAATAAGGCCCCCTTTCGCGCAATGCTTAGCGTGAAGGGGTGGGTAGTGGGTTTTGCAGTGGGCATTCCACCGCAAAACTCATTGATTTTGATGCTGCCCCCTATTCACAGGGGCAGCGTAAATAGGAGGCAGCGCCAAAATTAACACCAGGGAAAACCAGGTCTTAACTTGGCGAAACGAGGAGAAATGCTTTATTTCTCCTCATTTTTGCTTTTTCCATGTGTGCTGGCTTGTGCAGCACACATGGAAAAAGCAAAACGCATTGGATTGTTTATGTTCAGGAAGGTCACCCTTCCTGCACATAAACAATCATGAAAAAAAATGGCATTTTGTAACTTCCATGTGTGCTGCATTAAGCAGCACACATACAAGTGACAAAACCCCATTTCAAGATTGTTTATGCGCAGGAAGGGGGGCCCTTCCTTTACATAAACAATCTTCCCCTGCACGCAGACACCCTTGCACTGTGTTGCAAGGGTGCCTGCGTTGGCGCTACACTGCTAAGTGCAGCCCTGCGTTTCTGAAGTGGCGGCGCGTGTCGTTAAGCCACAGAGGCTAACGACACGCTCCACGACTTCTTTTGTAAATATCCCCCTTAGTATTTTATATTGAAAGAATTTGCAAAAAAATACAATTTTAATGGGAAGGTTGGTGCTGCATCTCTGTGACTAACTTTTAAATGGTTGGTTTTATTTCGCAGTACGAGGCTCCTACTCCTGCCAGGGCCAGACTGGAAACCCAAAGCAGCCCTGATAAATGTTTTCAGACCAGTCCCCATACGGTGCACACCAAGTGCATTGAGTGTGCCTGACCACTACAAATGGGGCTTTGGGAAGCTCTCCCCCAAAGAAATTTAGGAAACAACGGTGCAGTCTACAACACGTTTATCACTTTACATCACACACATATAGAGACAATTAATCATAAGTGTAATTCAGTGTATGGAAAATGTTACATAAGGCAAAGGGGACTACAAGGTGTAGGATTCACATGTCATTTACACTGGTAGGCATTTTTAGCGAGTGCTTGGTCTGGAGAAGCATAAAAAACTCGGGATTAGCATTGACTTTAATAATAAAAATGTATTTCCACCCTAATAAACTTTTTTAGCAGCATCGGGATAATGAAAGACAGGGAAGTTTGCAAGCAGCTCTTTGATGACAGTTTATAGGTCACTGTGCTAGATTACGGTTGTCACTTATGTACTGCACAGTAACAAAATAATCTTTGTGACAAAAGCAGTAACCCACTCGCCTATGCACATAAAGTACTGTTATTTAAAATGCACAGTACACGTTCTTTGCACTAGGCATATTAACCCTCTGTGCTACATTAGCTAACTCAAAGCTGCCACAGGACAAAACTCTCATCTCTCTCCAGCAGGTACATTAATCACTGGTGTTATCTTGACACTTTTATTGTTTCTGGAAAACTGCTAATTATACAAGTGCAGTGCTTTTTAAACTGCTGCCTGCGGACCCCCTGGGAAAGTGTCAGGGACCCCTGGGGGTCCCCGGACCACAGTTTGGGAAACACTGCTTTACACTGTCCTCTGATACTGCCTTACTGCTCGACCAAGCTACCACTTTAGAGAGTAAGGTTATATCTAACTTTAGCCACTGCCAAACCTCTGGGGACTGTGGACTCTGTGCACACTGAACCTTACTTTGGTGCAGTATATACAGAGCCACTTTCTTACACACTTTCTTAGGATAGGTTAGGGCAGTAAGAAGATAATGCACTAATTCTCCATGCACCATCTGTGTCCCATGTGAGGTGAGGAAATCCCTTTCTTTCTGCAAGCGACCAAAATTGTGTGCCACCCCGAATGCGTACTGGCTGTCAGTAAAAATATTGACAAGTAAGTCTGTACTAAGCTCACATGCTCTTGTTAGTGAGTATAGTCTGGAGTTACTAATACTGATGCAGACCAAAGAGCTTGGCGTGGCTGTTGTAAGGCATTCTGTCATTCAGTAGTCCATGGGAAAGGCATCGGAGTGTCTTTAGTCAAAAGGGCCAACAAAGGTTTAATAATGTGCGAAAAGCTGGGGATCCACTGCCTACAAAAAGAGGTAAGGCCAATCAGTGCACGGACATCCTTCTTAGTACGGGGCACGGGAGTATCTAAAATACTCTGAATTTGATCTCATGTGAGTGCACGTCTCTCCTTAGACAGGAAGTGACCTAAATAGGTAACCTGCTGTCTACAAAATTGCAATTTCTTTCTAGAGACTTTGTGATTATGTGATGCAAGAAATGATAACAATAACAGTGTACCTTCTTCACATTGCTCAGGAATATCTGGTCGCAAAAGTCTATTCAACTACACCAGAAATAGTAATAATCCCTAACTAGCTACCATAAATTAAATTCCTCTGAAGTCTGGAGTAAAGCAAAAAACGAGACATAGTATGAACATAGAATTAGGACTGCAATTTTATCAGAGCCTCAAGCATAGAAAGACTTACTTATCCCTTGATTACAAATGAGACGGATGGGAGTGAGGTATTTTTACCAGTTGTGGTAAAACATTCCTGTTAGCAGCTTTTAATTGGAAAACGGGGCATGACATGTAGAACTTGATGCTCACAACACTGAGTTTCACGTGCATGCGTTTATTGCACTTTTTCACAAAGCAAACTATGGCAGGTTTGACCATGACAACATTTACCAATGGAAAATTGCAAAGTGAGCAGTAAATAAAGTGGTGCTGAAAATTCCAATATGTGCAGTAGCGACCACTAACATCCTATGTTCTTAGCGTCGCTGGCTTGAGCTGCCCTGACCCTCGTGCTTCAAAAGTGCAAAGCCTGGCTGTATTAACTATTGACCAGCCCACCTCTCTTCAAAATCTGATCAAACATGGCCCGTTTGCCGACCCTTCTTGTTAGTGACAGCGCGAGGCCTATTCATCGACTACCCTTCCAGAAAGGGTGTCTGAATCTTTGGTTCATGGCTTCAAAGCACTAAATCAACCCAGACACCAAGCATGTCTTTCTACTAAGGATGCAAGGCCTTTTTCCTAAGTTTTTGTGTAACATGGTGCAGGAGCCCACCCTATGCAGTGTCTTTACGATGTTTAGTGTATCTTTAGTTGCTCCTCACCGACTGTGCCTCAATTAACATCTCCCCATAAACATTATTTTACACTTTCACAGTAGTGAAATGACTATCCTTGAGACTTGTGACATCATTTTTTCAAGCGATTCAATGGTCTCGAGGCGTATAAACACAAACCGCACTCATGCAACACCAAAAATAGAAAATTAAGCATTACCACTGCTAAACAACACACATGCGCTATTTCAGTACTGTTCTCCTGCATGTGATGGGTGAATTTATTTTCAAGGGCCTGAAAAACATATAAGTCCTACATGTATTAGCTACCAGGGGCCTTAGTCTGTAGAAATGCTACAAGTGTTGAATGATTACTCCTCAGAGATTACCACTAAACATGGTGGTAATTTTGGAGTCATTGGTATTTCTTACAACCGGTAGTATGCTATTACTGTTAGTGGTAGAAATATCACAGCGAACATTCGAATGTTCTGCAGTAAAAGAAGTATCTATATATATTTTTACCTTTGTCGTAACTTTTTACCGCAGCAGAAAATGCCACAGGCTAACATTAAATAGTAGCAATTAAAAGGGCAGTGACAGGAATTGTGGCAACATTTGTCATCACTAGAGTGTGTTGTTACCATACCTAGACCACTCTTCAGGTATAGGTGTCGTGTTACGGTTTTACCCAGTTTAAGATTTGCTCAGAGCTGAACTTATTTTCGATTCTTCATACTGTCGTTTTAGACCGTCTTATTTTAATGCTGTGGTCAAACCGACAGTATTGCATTTACTGCTGGTTTTAATCCAGCGGAGTGTTTTTTTTTTTTGGCAGCAAGGGAAGTTCACTTATGAGATGGGTGATATTTTAAAACAAGCAGTATTTTGCATTTTCCACCAGTGTTCAAATGATGCTTCCTGTTCAGGGCCTAAGACACCTACTATGTAAATGACTATAATTACCGGCAATGCCGAGGACGTAAAGTGCAGAGTATTAATACATCTCACGCTGCTTGAATGTATCACTATGGAGCATGTACCACACATAATACTAAGCAAGCCTTGCATCTATCACTGGGCATAGTGCAGGTAAAAAAAAGAGAACAGTTACGTAAATCTTCTGAAGTTTTATCTGCCTGGAGAACGCAACTTTCATCCTTCCAAATTAAAAAAATTGAATACCATTAAATCAGGTAATAGTAACACCCATTGCAGGGCTTAGCAAAGACAAAAGTACACTCAACAAGTTATTATTATTCAAGTGCCACCAAGTATCCAGAGGAGAACATGTCAGGCATACTTAGGCACAGCCTGTCCTAATATGCAGCAGTCAGCCCAAGCAGCAACAAAGCCAATGGGTTTCAATTTTGTATAGTACACAGAGAGAGAGAGGCCAATAACAAGAAGGGTCAAATGCACCGATGTAATCAAAGGAAGACAAATACAGGCTTTTATACTCACACAGAACATACACATACAAGCACCTAAGCATACAGACAACATGCACAAGCACCCAGATGTATGTCAGTCGTGCACAAAAATAGAATCCAACAAAAATATCCTAGCTAACATATTGACTACCACAGTAATGTGAATGGAAGTGTTTATAATCTAACTATGGACTAAAAATTCTTAACGCTACATCTAATGGCCACTGTAAGTCGAGTTCTTTCTTTGTGTATTTATTCCACAATGAACCGTACATTATGGGAGAAATACCATATTTACTATACATCTCCCTGTAAGGGGTCCCTTCTGGAGGGGCCTGATGACTTTATTTAAAACTAATCTTGGTACCACAAGAGCAGCAACACCACTTATGGAGTGTGCTGAAAACAGGCATGTTTTACAAATATTTGTAAAATATTACTACTCCAAACAAAGATTCCAAAAGGAGAAAAATCTCCACATTATCTGCCTTCAGTTTTTGAAAAAAGTGAATAACAAATCCAAACCGAAAGACCTAGGCCAAACAAATCAAGAGTGCCGCTTCAGTGACCTTACCAAACAGAAGTCTCCAACTACCACCTGCGGCTCTCTGGTTGACCTAATGGTCACTGCAAAATTACACCAAAGTCAAGACCGGCCACCACCTGGAGGGTCAAATCCGGAAAACTGGAAAAGTCACATCGGCCTGCAAAGACAAGGGTCTCCCCATGCAGTGCGCATCCTCAGTAATATTTCGATCCTCCGTCAAGACCACTCCTTCAGATGGCCGTGTCTCCGATGGGGCCCCATGTGTGGGCGCCAACTGTGGAAATGTGCCTAAAAGTGGCCACACTGGTGCCGTGTCACCCTCTTGTCCACAGGTCCAAAGACCAACAAAATAGAGATCGGCACTGGAGTTGGAATAAATAACAAAGTTTATTAATCACTCATGAGTGGGACCATGTCCACACAACACTCTCAAATGCTGCAGGAGGCAGTACACTGAATTCACAAACCATCGTCCCTTTTATACCATTTGTTGCAGTGTAAGCATATGAACATAAATGGAAAGAACAGTTTTAGAAATAGCTATCCTTAAACAAGGGCAGGTGAATAACCACTTGGTCAGCAAAGTGGGAGGGGGAGCAGGAATGCTTATGGCAGCAGTAAATGGTTGACAGTTAACATCTGAGACCAGGTGCACTGGTAGATACAAACCCCCAGCACGTACATTGCTTTAGCTTAGTCAGGAAGTCAACTAAAATAGATAACACAAGCAGAGTGAAAAGACGAGCAGCAGAGGACGGAAGAATTATGAAGAAAACTAAAATGACACCACAGCCAAAATGGCTGTCGCTTATGCTAAGTAAAATTTTACACATTTCCACATACATTGCACACAGCTAAATTGTGATAGCAAATGCTGAAATTCTGCGAATTTCAGTGTTTGCGAACACAATTTAGCTTGATCCATCTGGCCCCAAGTAAATAAGATTATTTCCTCCTTCCTTCTTTTTGCTCCATTTGATCAGGAAAATAGTTCAGTTCCTTCTCTATAATCTGTTGAAAACAGTTCTTCAGGCCCTTTTAATGTCCATGGTGGACTATTGAAATGGATTGTCTCTGAACGTGCCAAAGGTTCCCCTGAAAAAACAGCAGATTCTTCAGAACTCAGCAGCAAGGATGTTGATTTATATTCCCAGGTTCCACTCTGTTTCCCAAGCCTTAGTGAGTCTACAATGGCTTCCTGTCCATAAGAGGATAAAGTTCAAAGCACTCTGTATTACCTACAAAGCGCTTCAGGGACTAGGTCTGGCTTTTCTAAGAGAAAAACTCAGAAGGTATGTTCCTGAGAGGACTCTTTGTGGTCCAGCTGAGCCAGAAATCTGGTGGTGTAGTCTTATAAACTTTCCTCTTGGGTTGACAGGAGCTTTGTGGTCTGTGCCACTCGTAACTGGAACTTTCTTCCTTTGGAAATAGAACAGCTTCCTCTCTTCTGAGCTTCTGTAAGCCTTTAAAAATATGGCTTTTCAATCAACAATAGCACTGGTGTTTTATTACCTTGTTACTGAGCACGAAGACGTCTCAGGGTATTTGCATGAGCTTTATAAAACTAAAATCAAATCAAACCTATACCTTTGGGGGGGAAGAATTTCTGCGTCGTGACTGACCATCATCCCCTAGTCCCTCTCTTTACCTGTACTGCTAGGAATGGACCACCTCAGCTCCAACCGTGCTCCTTCGAGATCACGTACTGGCCAGGCCTATACAACCCAGCGGACTATCTGTCCCGACATCTGCAGCAGCGCCAGTCAACAGCGACCCTTCAGAGATGGATTGAGGGTCTGAAGAGTTCACACAGATGACAATACATGAGTCATGGCACTGTAGCTGGATGAGATCCGTGAAGCCACTGAAGGAGATACCAGAATAGCAAAAGCCAAAGAAGCATTGGACAGGCGACAGTGGAAGAACTTCTTAGATGGGACAAGAACCCTCACCACTGACAAACAGACAGCACGAAACCAGCATGAGAGTGCGTAACTCCTCCCATGAGGATGCTAAATAGTGTTATCGCAAAGCTTGTAGGCCAGGGTGATCAAAATGGCTCACCAGGGACACCAGTGGATTAGGAAAACAAAGACACATCTCAGAGACAAAGTGTGGTTCCCAGGGATTGGCAAGTGGGTCGATGAACAGGTAACTGCTATTCCTTTAACATCACCAGAGTAGACCTACCAAACGCATCAGTAATCACAGAGGAAGCCTGCATGACATCTTGGTCATGTCTTAACAGGGACTTTTGCAGTTTCCCCGATGGCAGACTCACCGCTGTGATCATAGACAGCCACACCAAATTCTCAGTGGTAGTGCTTATCAGGTCCACTGCATTGTGAAACAACAAGCCAGCGCTCAAGAAAGTGTTTGCACTCCTGGGACTCCCTGACGAGATGAAGACAGACAATGGACCTCCCTTCCAGGGACAGGCGTTCCAAGCATACCTTCAAAGCCTGCACATCCGACACCAGAAGACAACCCCACAGTGGCCTTAAGTGTGCAGCGAGGTCGAATGTTTTATGCAAACCCTGAACAGAGCCATCAGAATCATAGTGGAGTGCAGTGAGGATGCAGAGTGCTGCCTACCCCGGTTCTTAAGAGCCTACAGACAGACACCTCACAGCACCACAGGGTGCTCCCCAAGTGACCTGTTAATGAGAAGACAACCTTGTGTTGTCATCACAGCTGGGCCTGTGTGGAATCCAGCCGAAATAGACATTCAAGCCACCCAAGAGACGACAAGTCACTAACGACAGGGCCAGGAAGGATTGAAGAGCGGTGGTCCCTGACCTGGCAGTTGGTGACCTGGTAGCGCAGATAGACCGTCATCCCGGATGGAAGTTTTGCACACCATTCGAGAGAGAATTGTGGGAAATAACTGACATAAAAGTAACAATGGTGACAGCCTGGCATGGCATGGTCAGACCACCATGTGGTTCAAAGTGTCGTGGTTCAAGTGAACTAGGCAACACGCAAGTGGGCAACAGGACAATCAATGCCAAGCTGATGAAACCTACACACCAGTAACAGCTACCTTCAGGCCCCTACCAGATACCTCACCGTCCAGCCCTGAACTAACAGCAGTGCTCGCAGTGAGCCTGGACAGGCGTCCATCGGCCAGCCAAGCAGATCTGAGCAGCAGGCCCTCTGGAAAGCCAAGGATAAAGGATTCACAGCTAAAGGAATGGGCTTTGGCTCAATCCAGTGCCAAGCCAGAGACTGAAAGACTATGTATATGATGTCTAACACCAAATACTTACCTGTGATTACTTGATGCTAGCAAATGTTATGAGGGATGTAGAGTGCCATCCAGCCTCTATGGTACTATGTTGCACTCACACAACCGGAGGGCTAGGCACAGCCCGAAGGTATAAATAAAAGCAGAGTGAGTGAACCCTCGTGGTTCACTCGGCAACCCCAGCAATATAGTGTATCTGCGTCATTATTGTTCACGAGTGCGACCTGCGTCACGAGGTGACCCATGGCCTTACAGTCCTGTTGCAGAATGTAAACTTAAATTAGTATGACACAATTTGGTAACGAATACAAACATACATTCAGTCGCAGTGACTGCCACTACAGAGTGGTGGGTAGCAGGGCTGCAGGAGCGTCGGATGGAGAGTGTCGTTGGGGGGGTTTGAATAAAATATTTTTTTTAAACATACCTATTCCTGCGACCGCCACGCGCTTCAATGCTCCTCCAGTGTTCTCCTCCTGGAAGTCCCTGGGACAACAGACTCTCCATCCAATCCAGACGCTGCTTTCATGCTATGAGAGCAGCTTGAAGATTGGCCTAAGTGGGCTGGTTTTACCCTCCGCTCAGGCACAGGGTGCCTGTGCCTTTCTCTAACTTGGCTGTACAATACAACAGGGTAAGAGAAACCTAAGTGTGCATGTCTGTTTGACAGAGATGTGCACTTAGAAGTGCACAACACTCCTCCTCCCCCCTCCCATGGCCCAGGCCCGCCTCTCCCTACACGCGCTGGCTCAGAACAAGCAACTGAAAAATAAAACTATAGTAAAATATAATTTTCTTTTTCAGCTGCTGGCTCTGAGTCAGTGGGGTGACACTCCGCCACTGCGAGGGAGCCGCTGCTGCACGGTACATTTGACTAAGTTACTCAGTTCATTTAACACTTGGCAGGCCCATTTCTTCATTTGCTTCTCAATTAGCAGGCACATTGTAGAACTTTCCGATTGAATTCCAGTTTTAAAACTTTGTGTCAGCAGGTGGCGCCCTAATCTAATTTTTACTGAGCATTGAGTGTACATCGAAAGAGAAATTTTACTAGACGATTTTTATTTTTTTCAACAGATTCTGTAAATAAATGATCTGCCGAAAAAAAACGCCTTCTTTCTTTTTCAGGTGAAGAAAGTGCTCTTAATTGTGTTATAATGTTGACTAATTAATGCTTGTTCAAGTAAAATGCATGCATCAGAAACTTCATTGTAGTGTCATAGCCATTTTATGCCGCATCTCGTAAAGCAACATACCTCAGTGTAATACGTTAGGCAGAGCTCTTGCTTCCTACCGCAGCTGTATGATCGAAGGTGTTATTTGATGAGAGACCTGTAGATGGCGCGCTAGGACAAACACAGTATAATCTTACCTGGGCTTCTTAAAAAGCCACATTAACAGATTGCGAAGCAAACCGACTCGTTAAGGTTTGTTGATGTGTTGAAAACTACCGAATGTGCACCCAAACAGGGAACAAGTTGAGTCTACACGGGGTAGATGGCGTCTTCCCTCTCTTTTTACTGGGTGGACGCCATCTACCCTACCAAGAGTTTCGTCCCCACAGCAGTTCCTTGGTGCATATTATCAAGCATGGCGTTAAAATTATCGCCGCTTTAGCGGCAGAATGGCGATAATGGGCTTGGTAATATGCCGCAGAGAATTCCAATAAAAGCCCATGTTGACACCAGAACCGGCGATAATTTTAATGCCGTTTCTTGATAATATGCCCCCTCATTTGTAAAACAAAATATAAGTGCCAGGACTCTGCAGCTTGCTCCACCCATTGCCCCTGCCATGCTGCCAGTGATAGTAAGAACACAACTACTAACCATCACACTCCTGTTTGTAAGTGTAACAATTCAGACTTTTTCTGGCCCCCAAAGCTCTAAGAATGGCTTGGCTGGCAGGTAATAGTCATTTTGAAAGTATATTGCATTGATAATTAGCTGTTATTATGGTCGTCTCTATATTTAGCCAGACAGTGCCACCTTGTGCCAGGCTGTCACAAGCACTGGTGCTAACAAATAAGTGCCGCTGCTGAGCACAGGAAACCACTGGCTCAAATTTAGCACTGCTCCACAGAAATATGGTAAACTTGTGACAGTGTGCTTTTCAGACACCAGGACACATTCAGCAGCTCCTGCAAGCTGCCTTCTTTGTTCGGAGCAGCAATGCGCACGCAGGAAAAGCTAGATGTTGTCACTGCGTTTAATGCCCGGCGGCCGCATTTAAGAGTGGGGGGAGCTAGCGATTCCCGCGACGGCCGCCCAGCACGGTCGCAGGTAAGAGGGGGAGGTCGTGACCCCCAAAACTAATGCCGCCCAGCCCAGGGCGAAATGCCCCCTCCCCCCCACCTCCTCCTTGCTACACCACTGTCCGGCAGGGCCCATAACAAAGGCTGAAGTTAAGGGGCTATCTAGAGCTTCCCACCTAGATGCAAATGTAATGGATGGGAAACAAAAGCACACATCTTGTTATGACTTCACAAATACTTAAGAGAGGCATGTTTTTGACTTTGTTCAGTCCCTATTTGTTAGAGATATGAATTCACTTTAAGAATGTCAGATGTGTTGATCTGTCCAAGTATTTACACAAATAAATTTAAGTACCACTTTTTAGTTTTATTTCTTTTAAAGCGCTATAGTCCTACTCATCCCATTGCATGGTGTCAGAGTGCTTTACATCATGCATACACATTATACATTGACAATAAATCATATGTGATGTTATAACAAATTTGTATAGAGGTCATTCACCGAAAGGTTTCTTGACGCTGGGTCGAGGGGCTGTCATCTAGTCAGGTTGGAATAGCCATGTCTTCAGCATCCTTCTGAAGCACATGTCGTTTTCTGCTAGTCTAATTACAGTTGGGAGTGAAAACCCAGAGTTGGGGACCTAGCACTGACAAACTTATACCTCCCAGCTTCTTTCGTTCAAATCTTGGAACCATGAGGAGGTTCATTTGGGCTGACCTGAGATTGCGCTTCGGGCTGTAGCTCTGGATTCTTTTGGATATATACTTCGGACTTCTGACTTTTGTTGTGTAGTGATTTAAAAATGATACAGCCTGTTTTAAAGATGGTCTGTTGAGCCACTGGAAGCCAATGTAGCTTCTTCACCAGTGGCTTGGTATGGCAGTGTCACGGTTGTTGGAAGATAATTTTTGCTGTTTTTTTTGCGCCATTTGAAGTCAGTAGTTGAGGCCTTTTGGGATTCCCAGGTAGAGGGCATTTGAATAGTCAATTTTTTTTTAAGTTAAAAAAAGGAAGTCTATTGAAGAACAAGGAGTATCGACACAAAGTATGGAATACAAATTAAAAAACACAAAAAAAAGGAAACACAAAGAAAACATTCATTTAAACATGGCTGTGATAAAATGGTCAAGCAATAAAATAACAATTTAAGCAACAAGATAATGCATTTTAACAGATTATACAGCCATGTAATGAGCAGAAGTATGACAATATAGTAAATAATTATTTAAAGGGAGGAATGTCATGGAGGTCAATCGACTTCTTGTTGGATAGGATTAGGGAAAAAGAACGCTTAGCGCTGGCATCAATGAACATTGTAACCGGTGACCATAAATTTAAACGTTTTATGGCTAGGTGAATAGGATGAAAAAAAGCTGTATCCAATCTATGATTATAACAAACTGCGTACCACCATGGCTGTAAAGATAACTTAGTCAGATCTTTCCAATTTGTAGTAATCTGCTGAAATTCAACTGCCAACAATAAGTCACCAATCTAAGTGTAGTTTTCCCAAATCGGAGATGAACTTCTGAGAAATTAGTGAGCAATAGAAAAAGGGAAATTAGAACCAAAGATTAAATTAATTTGGGACCAAACTTGCTTCCAAAAAGTAAGCTCAAACGGGCATGTAAAAAGGAGATCTTTCAAATCTGCAGCTGCAAAAGAGCAAGACCAACAAGTATCTGGTACGTCACTATAACTCTTATGCAGCAGAACTGGGTGTAATAAAAGTCTATTGTGTATAAAAAAGAGTGTTTGAGTTGTGTTTGCAGCCCTAGATGATTTAATAATTTTAATCCAGATTTTATTCCATAAGAGAATTGGCCAATCTGTTCCTAAATCCTCCTCCCAAGAGAGTTCAACCTTAGTCTGGTAATGTAAGAACGATGCAAATGGGCATATATGGTAGAAGCTTTAGGGAAAGAGGGTAGGAGAGTATATAAGCTATCAACAGAAACAGGGTTAATAGGGGGGACGGGAAGAGAGTTGAGTATAGGTAAAGGAAAGAGCTTGTTTAATGAGGTTATATTTAGAGTGAAAGGAAAGAGGTAAGCCAAAAAGATGGCGAGCTTTGGAGAAAGGAATAACATCATTTTGAGAAAAAAGTTGATGTGTCCAAATCAAGCCCTTTTGTCTCCATACTTTCCAATATATAGGTTTCCCACGTATCACTATGGATTTATTATGCCACGGGGTGAGTCAAGAAAAGAGTTTAAATCAATAGGAGGTGTGGGAGAAGAAAAGACAAGAAGTTTAGAGGTGTATTTGAGAATGGAGGTAGATAAAGATTGTGGCTTATGAGTAAAAGAGAGGCATTCTTTGAAAGAGAAAGGAAAAAGGAAAGATCGTTCAAGATCAACCCATACAGGGCAAGAGGGTAGGAGAGTGTACAAGCTATTAACAGGAACAGGATTAATAGAGACGGGAAGAGAGTTGAGTATAGGTAAAGGAAAGAGCTTGTTTAATGAGGTTATATTTAGAGTGAAAGGAAAGAGGTAAGTCAAAAAGATGGCGAGCTTTGGAGAAAGGAATAACAACATTTTGAGAAAAAAGTTGATGTGTCCAAATCAAGCCCTTTTGTCTCCATACTTTCCAATATATAGGTTTCCCACGTATCAATATGGATTTATTATGCCAAAGGGGGGAGTCAAGAAAGGAGTTTAAATCAATAGGAGGTGTGGGAGAAGAAGAGTCAAGAAGTTTACAGGTGTATTTGAGAATGGGGGTAGATAAAGATTGCGGCTTACGAGTAAAAGAGAGGTATTCTTTGAAAGAGAAAGGAAAAAGGAAAGATCGTTGAAGATCAACCCATACAGGCCATTCCAGCAGAAAATCAACAAGCCAATTTGAAGCTTGGCGCAGTAAAAAAGATTTATGATAAGGAGGAAAATCCGGAAATTTTACCCCACCTTCCGATTTTAATTTAGTTAGTCTAAGCAATGATATACGGGTTTTTTTATTATTCCATAGGTACGTTGATAATATAGAATTATTTCTTTAAAAATATTTTACAGGACTAGGAACAGGAATATTAGAAAGAGTATATAGGATTATGGGGGAGAGCATCATTTTAATGGTATCTAGACGACCCCACCCTGAGAGATATAGGGGGTGCCATTTTGATGTCAATGTGGAAATTCTTTGTATATATTTCTCTAATCATAAGGAGATAGTGGTGGAAATTGAAGGGGTAAAATAGACTCCCAAAAATTTAATATGTTGAGAATTCCAAGAAAAATTCAAGGTATTGAAGTCATCTTTAAACGTGTATTTGGTTAAGGGAAGTATTTCACATTTATCTCTATTTAGTTTGTAATCAGAAACTGAAGCAAAAAATCTCCACTTCTTGTAAGAAAGCAGGGATAGAAGATTGGGGATTCGAAATAAATAACAAAATGTCATCGGCATAAGCTGCTAATTTAATATGTTTGCCATTTGCCTCAAATCCCTTAATATTTTGATTTTGGCGGATTTTGGACAGAAAGGGTTCCAGAGCTAAATTAAAGAGGAGATGGGCTAAACAGCAGCCCTGACAAACACCTCTATTCAGGTCAAAATAGGGAGAAGTTATACCATTTACAAAAACGGCTGCTCGGGGATTAGAATAAAGCAATGAAATCAAAGCGATACTTTTTTAGCCAAAACCACACCATTTAAGCGTTCAAAATAAGTAAGACCAATTGACTCTGTCAAAAGCTTTCTCTGCATCCAGAGCAATGGCTGCTAACGAATGAGGTAAATGAGAAGATTTCGAATGGATATAAAAAAATAAATGAGTATTATCAGAAATAAGGCGACTGTTAGACCTTGCACCATTGGCGTGGGTCTCCCTTCCATTTTTTGCTGTTGCCTCTGATGTTTTTGCTGGTTTTAGATGCTTTGGGCACTGTGCCACTGCTATTCAGTGCCACAGTGCAAGTGCTCCCTATGTTAAATTGATGTATGGATTAGTGACTCCATGATTGGCTTATTTGGTTTACCTGCCAGACCCTAGTACAGTGCACTGTGTGTGCCTAGGGCGTGTACATCAAATGTTGCTGGTGGGCTTGCAGCACTGATTGTGCCACCCACCGGAGAAGCTTGTAAAGTGTGTCTCAGGCCTGCCATTGCAGAGCCTGTGTACAGTCTGGTACTGCCATGTTGACTTGGCTAGTGCAGCCACTTGTTAGTCCCTAAACCTTCCCTTCTCTACATTTTAGCCACCCAAGGGCAGGGTGCAGTGTATGTCAAAGGTAGGACATGCCCTGATGTGTGTGACATGTCCTGATAGTGAATTACAGCTATTTTTGTTTTTCACTATTGCAGGGCTACCTGTCCCCATAGGCCAGAATGGCCAGTTTGATTTTAAAACCTTATAATCCTAACTGACCCAGGGAACATGGTAGAATTTCGAGTTTAGTATGCCTGAACTCAGAATGATAAAACGGTACAAAAGGGGGTGGTGATGGACGGAGCATCAGAACCAATTAAACACTCACACCCAGTCAACAGATCTGGGTTTGATCCATCACTGTTCTTTAGCCCACTCTGCCACCCCAGTTCAGACATGGCCATATGCAAATCAGTCTGACCCTGTGCCTCATGGGAACAGTCCAGCCCGAACTGCCAAGCCATGCCTTCCCTGGACCGGAAACAAGCTTCCTAAGACCAGTTTCTGGCATTTCAGCCGTCTTCAGCCAGGCTTGCTTGAATCCAGTGGCAAAGTGAGCAAGGGACTCACGTCTGAGCATACCCTGCCAACTTATGGCGAACAAAGCGGTACAAAAGGGGGTGGTGATGGACGGAGCATCAGAACCAATCAAACACTCACACCCAGTCAACAGATCTGGGTTTGATCCATCACCGTTCTTTAGCCCACTCTGCCACAATGGGCAGAATGATAAAATACATCTTTTAGTGAAGTTGGTTTTAACATTCTGTGTTTGAAAATACCCCTTTTAGAAAGTAGGTATTTTTTTCCCTAACTATCCAAGTCTGCCTCTGCTAGGTTGTGTATTCCATGACTGAGTGACAGGGGCTGGGGGCTCCAGGAGACAGGGTGAGTCAGCACAAGGCTGAATAGATCTATCTGCATGAGGAGTGGTGGGAGGAGTAGCACCTGGGCCTGAATAGAGCTGTGTCTCCCTTCCACAATGCTGGCTCCACCTTCTGTTGTGTGTCTGATGACCCTGGCCCACACTGTCAAAGGAAAGAAGGAGTCCTGTAAACAAAGTGCTCCAGGACTGCATAGAACTGGTTTGGACTAGGTACAGACACTCTCTACCTTCAGAGACAAAGGATTTGGTGTATAATATGGGGGACCCAGACCCCTGAACTTTAGATCACTTCTTGGAATCAAGACAAACCTTTGCTGAGGAGAAGAACCAGTAAGCTGAAGGAGGAGACTACTCCTGTGCTGTGTGTTTGGGGGTTAGCCTGCAGTGGTTGCTTAATTGCCAAAGAAAGGAGAAGCGGACTGAGTGTGCTTTTCATCAACTTGCAGAAGATCTCCAAGGGCTTGAACTTGAGCTTGCCTCCTGCCTGAAGTCTCAGGGATACAAGAATTCACCAACCAGCTCACCTCTGAATTCCGTTGCTGGGAATTGAAGTGCCTGCTGTTGTGCTGGGCCTTCTGAGAGACTGCGTGTCACTGGGAGCTGGAAGCGCGACTCAACAACTAGAAGCGTGTTGCCGCCACAGCTGTTGCCGTCACATCGCCTAGGAAGCGTGCCACCGCTGCCACTGTTGCCATTGCATCCCTGAATCGCATCGCATCACTGGAGAAGCGTGTCGCAGGGCCTGTCGTGGCTCAGAAGATCATCGAGTCGCCGCACGGGCATCGGGCTTGCACGAATCGCATCAACGCTGTTGCATTATAATCAAGACGCCATTTTGTCGCATGGCACCGGAGAGAAGTATCGCATCGAGGCGCCATCTTGTCGCATCGTACCAGAGAGCAGTAAGAAATCGACACATCACCTTCCCACACAGTAAGGAAGCGATCATCAACTCCCCTGCTCAGCAGTAAAGAACAAACGCATCCACTCCCCTGAGTGTAAGGAACTGACGCATCACCTTCCCTGCGACCCTTTTGTTTGCTTTGCGTTACGCATCTAAGGCACTTTGAGAGTAAAGTGTCGCAAGAACAATCTTAAGAAAACTGAGTTATTTCCTACCATTTTAAAGTCTATTTTTGAGTACAGTGTTGCGGATTTTTGTCGTTGGTCTTGTGATAAGTCTACATATAAAAAAACGTATTTTAATAATACAACCTGTGTGGTGTCCATCTGTAGCGTTGTCACTGTATTACTGTATGTTTTCACAAATGCTTTACACACTGCCTCTGGGATAAGCCTGCCTGCTCGTGCCAAGCTACCAAGGGGTGAGCAGGGGTTATTTTAAGAGTGTAGCCCCTGATCCTGACTGGACACAAGGGTCCCTATTTGGTCAAAGGTACCTACTCTGCCAACTAGAGACCCCCAAATCTAACATTGGTGGTCACCAGTGAGGATTCTGGACTTGCTTTTGTGACTCATATACAGTGATTGGTGTACACTACTAGTGAGTGCAGACCATAATGCAACCATATACATTTTTGTAGAGTTTTTTTTCCTTGGAACGTCTTTTCTATTTTTGATTCTTGAGAACTGCCAGTCTTTTCTACCATGAATAAGCCAACATCCATAGCATCTGTAGACATTGAATTGGAAGAAGAGAGAATTGAGGCTTTCACTGTGCCTAATCTCAAAGCTTTGTGCAAGAAATTTAAAATCTCTGTGAAAGGCATCACCAGGAAAGAGGAATACCAAAAGGCACTGAGGGCCTGGTTGGAATCTAAGAATGCCAGTGAGCATCCTGAGGAGCCAGTGGTGGAAGCAGAGGATTTAGATGAGCAGCTTGAGAGGCCAGTGGGCCCAACCAAGGAGAAAGTACCGTCCAGTGTGGGCAACAGTGTTTCTTCGAAGGGTCTGTCCCCAGGAGAGCTGGAGGACAGAGAGAGGGAGAGGGTGCACAAGTTAGAGCTATCTGAGCTCAAAATGGATGGTCAGACAGACATAGAGAGCAAGAAGAATGCTTGGAATGGAATTAGAAATGAAGAAGTTAGCCTTAGAGGAAAAGAAAATGCATTTTGAACATGGAAGAATGTTGAGGGAGTTGGAAGTCAAGTCCAAACGTTTAGAGATTCCTCCCTCTGGTGGCAGCATACCACCAGTGCCTGTAGAAGCAAGAGCCTACATCCCCAAAGAAGTCGTTAAAGATTTCCACAAGAATGAGGATATTGGTCAATGGTTTAGGGCTTATGAAGCTGCAATGTTGGCCCACCGGGTCTCTGAGAAGGATTGGGGAGCGGGGTTGTTGGGCCGCTTTGTTAGTGGTGGGAGGGACACTTTGTTAGATTTACCTACAGAGGAGCAGGTGTCCTATGCCCACATGAAGGGAGCCCTAATGTCCAGATATGGTTTGACCCCAGAGTTATACAGACACAGATTTAAGAATTGCAGAAAACTGGAGTCCACCACTTGGGTAGAATATGTGTCCTTCTTTTGCAGAGCATTGGATGGCTGGGTGAAGGGTAGCAAAGTGGATAATTTTGAGGCGCTCTATGATTTGTTTGCATGGGAGCACTGGTCCAATAACTGTTTTCCAGAGCTACGCCAGCACCTGATTGATAGTAAGCTGACTAATCCTATGAAGCTTGCTGAGGAGGCAGACCACTGGGTGAGCACCCGGGTCCAGAAGGGACATGTGGGAGACTTCGCCAAAGGTGGGCAGAGTCCCCAGCAGAGAATTGGGGGGACAAGTGTAAACAGAGGCAGTTCCAGAAAGGGCTCCAAAGTAATTCCCAAGGAAAAGGTTCCCAGCCTCCCCCTGAGAAGAATGGTACAAAAAGAGAGGTCACAGTGGCTGTCAAATTCATGTACGTGGAACTTAATTCAAATCTATTCAATAATTCAAAACGCCACAACAAAATTGTTTAATTTAACTGTGGTTTAATATTGCATCACAGAAATAGAATTAATCAAAACATATGATTAAGAGAGTTAATCAAAATTGGTACATATTAGTGCTCAGTAAGAGAGGGAGGGAGTGGGTGTTCAGGGAGAGTTCTGTGCAAAAGAAACGGAAAGGTAATGTGATTCAAGTACATCTAAACTGTTTAGAACCAATCCGGTCTATGACTTTGACAAAACAATGTTCAAATAAACATAACCATCTAGGCACAGATAGACATGTCTCTGTTGCCTACGTTTGATATATATACAGATATGTCAACGTTTCGACCCCTGTTATCATAAAGGTTGCTTCATCCTTATTGGGGGGTCTTCATCAGGACTCAAAGAAATAGTGTCAGAGTGGAAGGAGCACCTGCAAATAAATAGTCTAAAACTAGGTGACGTGGACATGGAAACAGTGCTGTGTTTGAAAATTAATCAGTGTTAATTAACATTAAAGGACTGCACGAACAATCCGGCTGTATTTTCAGAATGCGGGCCCTTTAGTTCCTAAGCAGGAAAACAGAGACGGAGAAGAATGGTCACCCAATGAACCGTTTGTAGACATTCCAATAATAATGTAAACTAGTAGAGACTCACTTGCAACTGGAAACTAATTCCAGTGTGATTGAAGGATGGGTGCCACGTGTACACCTTGGTGTCTGCAAACAGTTGATAAGTAACCTACAGAATACACAAAGGCCCAAGAAATGCTTTAGACCAAATGTGCAAAATGGACACAGATTGGATGGGGCTTAAAGGTAGTTAAATTGTGTGCCTAATGTATTATTCTAAAAGGCCTAAAATGAACAGATGGAAGCAAAGCATGTGCGATATATTAAACCTCACAACACGGTCCCGTGTCAAGAAGAAATGAAGCCTGTGGGTCGGAAGCGCGCCCTACCCACATGACATTTGTGTGAATAATATGTGTCCAATTACTATGAGTATTAGTTGTAAGAACAATAACAATCATTGGCATAGCCAATAGGTCTCGCTTTTGGGACCTTATAAGTATTTAGCTATGCAGCACAAAATCCTTGGTGCAACAACATTAACGGTTGCATGGTTAAACACTTATTAGGCCCCAAAGGTGAGACCTATTGGCTATGCCAGTGCTTGTTTTTTTTTAAAGGACAAGCAATGCTATCAGGCTCTTGCTGCCACTTAGAGGTAGAGAGAGGGAGGTGTGTGTAGAGAGAAAGAGAGGTGTGTAGAGAGAGGTGTGTAGAGAGGTGTGTAGAGAGACGGGTAGAGAGAGGGGTAGAGAGAGGGGTAGAGAGAGAGGGGTAGAGAGAGAGGGGTAGAGAGGCGTGTAGAGAGAGGGGTGTAGAGAGAGGGGTGTAGAGAGAGGGGTGTAGAGAGAGGGGTGTAGAGAGAGGGGTAGAGAGGTAGAGAGAGATAGGGAGGTAGAAAGAGGTAGAGAGGTAGAGAGAGGGAGAGAGAGAGGTAGAGAGAGAGCAGTAGAGACAGGTAGAGAGCGAGAGGTAGAGAGGTAGAGAGAGAGATGTAGAGAGAGGTAGAGAGAGGTAGAGAGAGGTAGAGAGAGAGAGGTAGAGAAAGAGGTAGAGAGAGGTAAAGCGGTAGAGAGGGAGAGGTAGAGAGGTTGAGGAAGAGAGGTAGAGAGAGTGAGAGAGGTAGAGAGAGAGGCAGAGGTAGATAGAGGTAGAGAGGTAGAGGTAGAGAGGTAGAGGTAGAGAGGTAGAGAGAGAGACGTAGAGAGGGAGAGGTAGAGAGAGAGAGGTAGGGGTAGAGGTAGAGAGGTAGAGAGAGAGAGGGAGACAGAGAGGTAGAGAAAGAGAGGTAGAGAGAGAGGTAGAGTGAGGTAGAGAGAGGTAGAGCGGTAGAGAGGGAGAGGTAGAGAGGTTGAGGTAGAGAGGTAGAGAGAGAGAGAGAGGTAGAGAGAGAGAGAGGTAGAGAGAGAGGTAGAGAGGTAGAGGTAGAGAGGTAGAGAGAGAGAGAGGTAGAGAGAGAGGTAGGGGTAGAGAGGTAGAGAGACAGAGGGAGAGAGAGGTAGAGAGAGAGAGGTAGAGGTAGATAGAGGTAGAGGTGGCGAGGTAGAGAGAGAGAGGTAGAGAGAGAGAAATAGAGAGAGAGAGGATGGAGGAAGAGAAAGAGAGGGTGGAGAAAGCACGTGTGTGTACGGGTCGAGGAAATGGCGTAGGGTCTCACCCAGAAGTAGGAAGTATGCAAATATTAAGGGTTCCAGGGGTGAGCCACCCAGGTAGTTGCTTGGAGGATCCACTAAGGGACAGTGGATTCTACAAGTAAAGAAGCGCCATGTGAGAATCACTGCATGTAGAAATCGCTTCACAATAAGTAGGTCCACTAATGATTGAGGAAGTGAAATCAATATGCGTTAATTATGGGCCATAAAGAAGGAAGAATTAAAATTCACCATATCAAGCTCAATGCATGTAAATATGGGCCACCGTGAAGGAGGAAAAGCCAAATGTGCCATTATGTAGAGAATAGGCTCACTGTCAGTAACGCAACAAAATTATATTAGCCATGCAACAGTTTAATGTTTCGTAGTTGCCAAAAGTCCGCCCGTCTGCTTCCTCTCCCCGAGCTGGTTTGTTCCTTGGTCACGCCCACGGCACAACATCCCGGAAGACCCCACTAACACCTAAACTGCCCTAATTAAGGACCTGCAGGCAAGAGGAGTGGTACGGGTATTGAAAAGGGAAATGAAGATAAGAGGGAAAGAAAGGGGTGGACGAAAAGGAAGCCCGTTAAAGGGGAGCAGAGAAGAGGGGGAGAAGAAAGAGAAGGGTGGAGAAAGAAATACAGCCGGAGAAGAGTTAAAGCAGGGTGGAGTTGGACCAGAGGATCGGAGAAGAGACGCCTCTTGGAACCTACCTTGCTGAGTCACGGTTGAGCATCATCTCAGCTCTAAGACACCATAGAAGAAATGTTTAAATTTTTTAAGTGTTACATGTTGCAAAGCAGCTGCGTTTTAATTCCTGAATGGAAGTGGGGAGTGCACGTGCGCACACACAGGAGACAACTGTTGCAGCTGGGCGGGCTTGAGCCTTGAGGCTTGAAGAAGTAAACCAGTGGGAGGGGTGGGGGGAGTGCACGCGTGTGCGCGCTAAGCAGCAGCTGTTTTCTCTTTTCTCAAAGCACACACTCGTGCTTGTGGTGCGCCGCTGTGCACTCCCGCAAGCTGTATGCCGCCACAAGCACGAGTATGGGCTTGGAAAAAGAGCTGTACGACGGCTAAAGGTCTCCTATGCCATGCATGCGCGCAGCATAGGTGAGACCTAAAAACAGAGACTGGACTTTTAGGACCTACGTTGCGAAAGGCAAAGGATCAACATCAGCAGGAGTAATGTAATGAGTTATCATAAAGATAGCAAAAGAGATAAAGGCAGGAGGCGGGGATGCTTTGGTGCAAAAGGGCGAAGGTCCGAATTCAGGAAGGTCTATGTGTGTCAAATCCCGAAATAGCCTACAATGGCGGAGTTTTATAACTTAATATATTGAACCAGAAGTCAAGGGTGCGATTAAGTCCAAAGTCTAAAAAAACGTGTGGGCTTTCAAAAGCAAAAGTATTGCAACATCTACTAAACAGATTTATAGCAGCGTCTTATTTAAAAGCAAAACCCTGAAAAATGATGTATGTGTGTGTGTACAGTACTACAATTTCATTTTATATTACCACAACAAGCCTATATTTTTAAAAGTTAAACATATTTTCAATCTCTCTCAAGTTTAATAAAGATTAACATAGGGAACAATTTGGAAACAGGAATGCACCGTTGTTTCTGCTTTAAAGGCAACAACTATCAGGGAAGTTGGGAGGCAGCCATGAAACAGGATTCTCATGTTAAGAGGCCATTCTGAAATGCAAAATTAGGCCTCTTCACAGAAGGGACGTCCTCTGAAGGACACATTCATGGGCCCTGGGTAGGGCAGCATAAAAGGAGTTCCTGGGATGACCGGTCAAAGGAGGGAAGGGAAGGCAATCCAGTCATTCGTGTAGGATGAGCAGACACCAAGAACAGTGTGTCATTACAGCAGCAATGCCAGATACTGGGAACCATCTGTGCCAAGTTCAGTGCATGATAAGAAGACAGGAAATATATATATTGTATTTTGCCTGATTAAAATTAACTTTAAATAAAACTGCAAACCGGAGTGGAGAAGAGTTTGTATCTATCTATCTATCTATCTATCTATCTATCTATCTATCTATCTATCTATCTATCTATCTATCTATCTATCTATCTATCTATCTATCTATCTATCTATCTATCTATCTATCTATCTATCTATCTATCTATCTATCTATCTATCTATCTATCTATCTATCTATCTATCTATCTATCTATCTATCTATCTATATACATATATATATATAATCTCATCCTGAAATGCTGTGTTTGCATTGGTCTTTCGGTTGTACCCCGACATCTGCCTAAAGGTGTAGCAATGGCACCCTACGGATATTGGTCTTTGAAGTACAGTTATGAGTTATGTAAAGCGAGAAGGGCCTTTGACGATTTAGTTGCAAATGAAAAGCGGTACAGAAGGGCAGTAGCAGGAGGCAGGCACTGGTGAAACCGTGTGTTGGGTATATAATTACCAGCCATAACCGTGATTGGCCATGTTGGCCGGATTATCAGAAGCACAGAAACAATCAGAGGGCACAGCAAAGTATTTTTGCACCACTCACTGGCATCAGTCTCTGATGTGGATTTCAAGTCACTCACACACTGCAGTGGCGATCCTTACGATAAAGCATATATCTTGCTTACTCTCATGGCAAACTGGAAAGATGGCATCACAACCAGGAGGTGGAAACCATAATGTGTATGTCAAGAGTCAAAATGAAACAACTTGGCTGAAATACGTACACTTTGCCACTGCTGATCCTGCTCCTGTATTTGGCTTTTTATTTTCGGCAAATCTTCAAAAACTAATTGCTGCACCACCGGCACCTCCTCCTCATTGATGTCCCCCATCGACTTGCTCTAATAAAAAGAAACGAACAGTAATTTACCAATGCAGTCCGTACAAAAAAAGACTAGATGTAATGCCCGAGAAGAAACCTCTTAGCTCCTGAAAGTTCACTTTGGTACCTAATGGTTAGTGGTGATTTCATGTCTGCAAAGCGTTTGGTGTAAAGGCCAAGCATGACAAAACAAAAAAATAGATAGTTATAAAAAATGATTCCAACAAGAAGTTTATGTAGTAGATGGAGTTCAACATGTCTAATAGCGGATCATCGCAAAAACAAAATCAACAGTGGGGAAAATTATTTTAGAGTGCTACGAACCTGCATCTATTTACAAAGATACACGCAAATAACGTTTAATGACTGTCAGGTCCCGGTTCCTTTTCAGGGCAGGAAATGTATGTATTAGTGCTACCCAACAAGCTCACTCAAAACAAAGAAACACAAATTGTTACTGAACACCTTTTCTTCGCACTCCCAGTGGTGGTCGCGGAGAGAATGGACCACTTTAACGTCCGCAAAGGACACAACGCTGACTGGGGCAGAATTATATGGGATGTAGGGTTAATGGAGTCGTTTATTTTGGGACACTGCTTCCAAGCTACGGAACCCTGGGAAAAACTTCCATAGAATAATTTCAGATCCTAATGTGAATGTTTAAAGGCTTTTATTCCATGAAAATCCATTAATTTACGAAGGGATTTGTCTAAAGTAGATTTACATTTGGGGACAACGCCTGCGGCAGGGGAGAGCTGGACACTAGGCTTTTATAACTGACTCAGTCTTTGGCAGTTAAAAACAAGCACGCGCGCCTCACTCTGGCAGCAGGGGGAGGGGAGAGAGGAGGGGGCCTGCGCCTATTTCCCTTGCGGGAGTGAGCAGGAACTATATGTTAATTACAAACATATGGTTTGAAAGCTCGCTCCCGCATGCGTTGCCATTCAAAGCAATGCAACGCGTGCACGTTTTTAGCACACAAACTCAATCGATTTCAAAAGGTCTTTTTTCCTATGCAGTGCATGCGCGCTGCTTAGGCGGGACCTAAAAAACCATAAAAACGATCAATATACCAGGATTAAATTACTAGAAAAACGATCAAAAGGCCAGGATTAGATATATCGTTTTAAAACCTAAACCTTCCGTGTCATCAAATATCTAGCTCGGTATTGTGTGGAAGTTAAAGCCTATTGTAAATTGTAGCGCATTTACATAGATTAGAACCAAGCCGGGTTTAGACAAAGCTTGTAATATAATGCTGGAGTCACATTACTAAATTCGATCGCCATAAAACCTTCAAAACGTAACAAAAAGCGGTGCAGGACAGAAGCAAACCAATTACCTCACCACCGGTGGCTCCTTTCTGAATCAGGGAAGCTGCACGGTGGCGGTGTCTATTTAAACGAGATCCGGGCCACGTGCACTTTAGTATCGCGGCACGAACAGACGTTCAATGCTCATGGTAGCATCACGTGAATGGAAATGGTAAAAAGACCGGCCGTTTGGGAAACGGGGGGGGGCGTTAAATAATTGAAATACGTTTAAGGGCAATCTGAAGATAGGCACTTAATACTGGTATGCTCAATTACGTATTGAAAAAACATAACACTTATACCGCTTCCACTTGGTACATATCAAATCACTCATTGTCATATGCACACAAATGATTATGAAGACTTAATTGTTAGGGACTTAAGAAAGGCAATTCATGCTAATAGTATGTACTAGATCACAAAGAACGTTTAGTTATGTTGAGGAGGGGTTACTGTCCAATTATGAAGGCACAAAATATGTTGGGGAAAACATTGCATGTTGACCGCTGTCACTTAAGTACTTAACAAATTTCATCACTTGTAAAGAGATCACAATATAGACTTAATTGTTAAACTAATATATTCACTTGTGCCAAAGCTACTGTGTGTTCACGATAAATTTGTTGTCACAATACCAATGCAAAAACGCATAATATACATATAAACATATCATTTGGGCACATCGTGTAACTACATAAACAAGGTGTTATTAACATAAATTTGCGTTTAGAAAGTTGTCTGACTTTGGGTTAGCAAATAAAGACCACAACGGGAGCCTTCTAAGGGTGTTGCTATTCTGGTGGGGAAGATAAAGAGGTGCGGGTGAGACGCTGCTAGAAAACCTTTAACAAATTGTATTATAGATCTCAAAAAGTAGGTTATCTAGTCTTTTACTAAACAGGACAGTTGGGCATATGTGGCATCCATCTCATTTAAGCCATCCCTGACCGAATCAAAGAGGTCCATCCATTTACACTCCTGGATGTTTAGTATTAAATCAAGACTGCCCCCCCTGGGTCCCAGTGTAACTTTCTCAAGAACCACCCATTGCAATGATTCTGGTTGATGATTTTTAGTTTGAAAATGTTCCACCAGGGGGGCCATGACACAGTTACACCTAATCTTGCTGCAGTGCTGGAGTATCCGTGCCTTGACTTTCTGTCTGGTTTGGCCAAAATAGATTAGGCCACAAGGACACAGAATAGCATAGATAACCTCCAACGTATTACAGTTAGTGTGTACGGTGAGATTAATCTTGTGTTGGCGATAGCAAAATTGTTTGGTCTGCAGAGTCATCTTGCATGCTTTACACAGGCTGCACTTAAAATGGCCAACAACCGCAGGAAGCTGCCAAAGTGATTGGATGGTTGGTTCGGGTGGCGTTTCAGGTAAGGATTTAACCACGTGGTCTTTAATGTTCTTTCCTTTCTTAAAGGAGTGCATTGGAGGATCCTGTTTCTGCAGGTCTTCCGCAATGATACCCCAATGTTTGTTAACGACTTGTGTGATGTCGTTGCTGCAGGTATTGAAGGTTGTGACACAAATCATGCTCTCCATCTTCTCAGTGGTACTGTCTTTTGGCGTAAGTAGTGTGTTGCGATGATTGAACCAGGCCCTTTTCCTTGCCCTATTCACCAGCCTTTTGGGATAACCACGCTCGATCAGTCGTGATATTAGGTCATCTGATTCCTGAAAGAAATCCTCCTTGCGGGAGTAGTTCCTTCTGATCCTAAGGAACTGTCCGAACAGTAAATTATCGTGCAGTCCTCTGGAATGATGACTTCCATATCTCAAGAGAGTATTCCTTTCTGTAGGTTTACTGAATAGGGTGGTATATAGCTGTTGATCTTGAACTTTGATAGAGATATCAAGAAAGTCAATAGACTTGGTGTCCCAGTGCATAGTGAATTGAATATCATCCGATCTGCCATTAATCCAAGTATGGAAATCCTTCCACAGTGCCAGTACATATTAACAGCACATCATCAATGTACCTTTTCCAGTGGGTTACATTGATGCTGAATGGGTTCAGGGTGTTGTAGATGAACTCATGCTCGAAATGATCCATCAACAAAATTGCCAGATCCGGGTCGAAGGTGGCCCCCATGGCAACTCCCTTCGTTTGAAGGTGGTATTCCCCTTGGAACATGAAAAAGTTCTTCCTCATAGCAAATTCCAACAATTGAACAATGAACTCTGTGGGGATCAAAGATGGTTGGGTCCTTCTATCCAATGTTTTGCGTATCACCTCCAATGCTGTGCACTGTGGAATGCTCGTGTACAGCGACACGATGTCCATGGTGACCATGACCTGTGTGGTAGGGTCAAAAGTCATTCCGTCTACCAAATTAATAACCTCCATAGTATCACGGAGATATGATATTGTATTCTCCGCCAGTGGTTTCAGGAAAAAATCAATGAATTTGCCGAGGGGTTCCAGTATTGAGCCGCAGCCGAGACAATCGGTCTCCCAGGGGGTTTCTCAATGTTCTTGTGTACCTTTGGTAAGGTATAAATAATAAGGAGACATGGTTGCCGCTGATTGAGATAGTCATGCTCTAAGTCTGAAAGAAAACCACAATCATTGGCAGATTTAGTAATCCTAGATACCAACTTCATAATCTCCTTAGTGGGATCAGTATTGAGTCGTGTATAACTGACCAAAGTTGGGAGTAGATCTCCTTCTTGTAATCCTCAGTATTCGGCACGACAATGGCGCCGCCTTTGTCAGCTGACTTGATGACGATTGATTTGTTGCTTTTAAGGGATAAAAGTGCCTCTCTTTCACCAGCAGTGACATTGTGCTTGATATACCGTCTCGTTGAGCAGGCCTTCGGGGCATGCTTTCGTATGTCAAGATCCGATGGGACATCATGTGGCTAGGCGGTATGAATGTCGATGAGACCCTTAGTCCTGTGTGGAATGTAGATGCAGGTGGTGGCGAGTGCCTGAAATGGTACCTCAGTCTGATTTTTTTTAAAACGTATGAAGTTCCGCGTGGATATTAAACACATTGGGATGAGTGGTGGGTACAAAAGATACTCCCTTGCTGAGAATTTTAACCTCATTCTCAGTTAGCTCATGTGTGGATAGGTTGATAATGGGGTTCTTCACAACCTGTACACCCGGTGTCTCGTCTGGATTTCTCCATGGTTCTCTGGAGGGGATTTCACCTGTTTCTCGTTCTGGCCTCGCTGTCTCCCGCTGTCCCAGTTCTGGCCCTATTGCGGGGAGCCACGTGGTGGGCCTCTGTTCCAGATCTGGTTCTGCCCCCTCGGTGGTCGCCACAGTGCATCTTCTAAAAAAGACGGACCCATCTGGGGTTGATACCATCCTTCCTGATACTAATATCCTGTGCTGGGGCCTGGTTGGTCACTCTGTTTGACCCTGAAGATTCGGAAAAGTGGTGAAACGTCTGTTTACTCTGTTTCCACCCCGTCCCCTGTTGGTGAATCTTCATTAATGCTCTTGTTTGAAGTAATCTTCCAGCAGATAAGGGTAAGTGACTTTCTTATCATAGAACCGTATATCCTGGGAGAGTTTATCCAGTTTTTTGGCTTGTGTGGTAGTGTCAAAATCTTTCACTGTTTTCTCCAGACGCTCGAGTGCTTCTTTGGCATTAGTCAAGGCAGAATCTTCGGATATCTTACGTTTAAGATCTGCTAATTCTTTTATCAGTTTCTCCACTTGCTCCAAGGCAGTTTCTATGCCCAGAACCATCCAGTGGCGTAAACAGTTATTCGCCACATAGCTGAAACCCTCCTTAAATTTAGGTATGTCCATGAACATTGCAGGCTCATTCCTGACTTGGAGCCCCACAGGTATGATGTTCGCCTGAAGGTACTTCGTAAGGAGATGGCCGTGCAGTCTTGTTCTGATAAGTTTTTTCTCTAGTCTTTCTAGTTTATTCATTTTCTCATTTATGGGCATATCTACAAGGCGGCGATAGAAAATTATCGCCGCTTTTGCGGCCGTTTTCAGCCGAAAAGCGGCGATAATTTTATCGCTATATTAGCGAGGTCACACTATCGCGTGAAACCTTGCCTTAGCGCCTGAATTCCTAACGCCCATCTTTGCATCTCTAATGAGATGCAAAGTGGGCGTACCTCCCCAGGATAACGAGAGAAATGTCGCTAAGCGACATTTCTCCTATTTACAAGCCTCACGCAAAGCAGCATAGCGAAAAGAAAAGTAGCGATAACCTCTGTTATCGCTACTTTCCTTACGCCTGCTTTGAAACTGACTTAGCCATGATATCCTATGTAAGGTGGATATCATGGCTAAGTATTTGAGGCCCTATCAGCAAGCTATCGCCAAACTTCGTGGGATTATCGCTGGGTTTCCAGCGATAATCTAACGTTTGGCAGTTAGCGCTCGGATTTTTATCGCTTTTGAGATAAGCGTTGCTAATAGCACGCTATCTCAGCGATAAAAATCCACGCTAGCCGGCGATAAATATCCTAGCGCTAAGTGTGCTTAGCGATAATTATCGCCGGTTGTTGCTGATATGCCCCTTAATGAGAAATCAACATTGGGTGTGTTGGATGTAAGAAACAGGGGATTCGATTGGTCCTGAATTAACCTGTTGATGTAATCCTCTGTGTATGATAAAGTCTCCTGCTCTGACATGCCTAAGTCGAATAAAAATAGAAAAATAACCCTCGCAGGGATTGCCTGCACATTAAAGAGTATGATAAAAGGGGTAACACGTAGGACCACTGGACCCTGGTGAATAATGGTACAAAAAGAGAGATCACAGTGGCTGGCTGTTTACAAATTCATGTACGTGGAACTTAATTCAAATCTATTTAATAATTCAAAACGTCACAACAAAAAAATGTAATTTAACTATGGTTTAATATTGCATCATAGTAATAGAATTAATCAAAACATATGATTAAGATATTTAATCAAAATTGGTACATATTAGTGCTCAGAAAGAGAGGGAGGGAGTGGGTGCTCAGGGAGAGTTGTGTGATTGTGCAAAGGAATGGAAAGGTGATGTGATTCAAGCACATCTAAACTGTTTAGAACCAATCCGGTCTATGACTTTGACAAAACAATGTTCAAATAAACATTACCATCTAGGCACAGATAGACATGTCTCTGTTGCCTACGTTTGATATATATACAGATATGTCAACGTTCCGACCCCTGTTATCATAAAGGTTGCTTCATCCTTATTGGGGGGTCTTCACCAGGACTCAAAGAAATAGTGTGGGAGGGGAAGGAGCACCTAAAAATAAATAATCTAAAATTAGGTGACGTGGACATGGAAACGGTGCTGTGTTTGAAAATTAATCAGTGATAATTACCATTAAAGGACACCACGAACAATCCGGCTGTATTTTCAGATTGCGGGCCCGTTAGTTCCTAAGCAGAAAAACAGAGAAGAATGGTCACCCAATGACCCGTATGTAGACATTCCAATAATAATGTAAACTAGTAGAGACTCATTTGTTCTATTATTCTAAAAGGCCTAAAATGGATGAATGGAAACAAAGTCTGTGCGAAGACCCCGCAGGGTCACTTTCGCGGAGATCTTTTAAGAGAAAAACTGTTAGGTGAGTGCGGGTGTGTGGGGTGGATCCAGATGAATGGTAGTGAAGTGCGTGCAGTAGAGAGTAAATAAAAATACCTAGGGGTATCCAAAGGAAATATTTTTAATGGTGCGGTTCCCCTGGTAGATTAAAAAAACAAAAGGTTGGTGAGTTACTATAGGGCTCGATGTGCCCGTGTAACTAATAAAAGGTCGACATGTTTCACGCCTGGTTAGTCTGCGAGATCAATGGTGTTTCTTCAGGACCTAGCTGATGTGATAGTTGTTCACGATAAAAGTGTGGTTCTGGAGTAAAGTTGGTAACCCACGGAAGTGTAAGGTGACTTGGTTGTGACCACAGGGCTAGATTGCCTAATGTGTGATGTGTATCTCGACTTTGTAGATCTATCCAAGGCTCAAAGATACCCTCATGTGTATGGGAGAGTTCTCCCAAGGCTTTTGTCCGTTGGCTGCCCGCACCCTATTGGGGTTGCGTCGGGTGCCGGCTCATTAAGCACTTGCCCTCTGCCAGCGGCTGCTTGCAAAATATATTAAACCTCACCACACGGTCCCTTGTCAAGAAGAAATGACACCTGTGAGTCGGAAGCACGCTGTTTTATGGCGATCGCATTTAGTAATGTGACTCCAGCATTATATTACAAGCTTTGTCTAAACCCAGCTTGGTTCTAATCTATGTAAATGTCCTACAATTTACGATGGGTTTTAACTTTCACACAATACCGAGCTAGATATTTGATGACACGGAAGGGTTAGGTTTTAAAACGATATATCTAATCCTGGCCTTTTGATAGTTTTTCTAGTAAATTAATCATGGTATATTGATAGTTTTTATGTTTTTTTATTATTCTTTCAACTAATCCTCATAGTAATTGGACACATATTATTATATATTATTCACACAAATGTAATGTGGGTACGGCGCGCTTCCGACCCACAGGCGTCATTTCTTCTTGACAAGAGACTGTGTGGTGAGATTTAATATATCGCACAGGCTTTGTTTCCATCTGTCCATTTTAGGCCGTTTAGAATAATACATTAAGCACACAATTTAACTACCTTTAAGCCCCATCCAATCTGTGTCCATTATGCATATTTGGTCTAAAGCATTTCTTGGGCCTTTGTGTATTCTGTAGGTGACTTATCAACCGTTTCCGGACACCAAGGTGTACTCGTGGCACCCATCCTTCAATTACACTGGAATTAGTTTCTAGTTGCAAGTGAGTCTCTATTAGTTTACATAATTATTGGAATGTCATATGGGTCATTGGGTGACCATTCTTCTCCGTCTCTGTTTTCCTGCTTCGGAGCTAACGGGCCCGCATTCTGAAAATACAGACGGATTGTTTGTGCTGTACTTTAATGGTAATTACCACTGATTAATTTTCAAACACAGGACTGTTTCCATGTCTACGTCACCCAATTTTAGACTATTTTTAGGTGCTCCTTCCCCTCCCACACTATTTTTTTGAGTCCTGATGAAGACCCCCCAATAAGGATGAAGCAACCTTTATGATAACAGGGGTCGAAACATTGACGTATCTGTATATATATCAAACGTAGGCAACAGAGACATGTCTATCTGTGCCTAGATGGTTATGTTTATTTGAACATTATTTTGTCAAAGTCAAAGACCGGATTGATTCTAAACAGTTTAGATGTACTTGAATCACATTACCTTTCCGTTCCTTTGCACAATCACACAACTCACCCTGAGCACCCTCCCCCTCCCTCTCTTTCTGAGCACTAATATGTACCAATTTTGATTAAATCTCTTAATCATATTTTTTGATTAATTCTATTTCTGTAATGCAATATTAAACCACAGTTAAATTAATTTTTGTTGTTGTGACGTTTTGATTTATTGAATAGATTTGAATTAAGTTCCACAGACATGAATTTGTAAACAGCCATCCACTGTGACCTCTCTGTTTGTAGCATTATTCACCCGGGTCCAGTGGTCCTACGGGTTACCCCTTTTATCATACTCCCCCTGAGAGGAAGGCAGGGGCCCGACAGATTAGCCAGTTCACAGGGGCCCGAGACTTGCTTTAAGTGTGATAAAGAGGGCCACTGCTCGTATGATGCTAGATGTCCCTTGTATGGGAAGACAGCACCCACTGGTGCACCACCCCGGCAGATGGATAGTGTAGCCCTGGGGGAGGAGATGGGTGCCCAAGGTGGGTGGGGTCCCGCAGAGATGTCCCTAGTCTCTTTAGGAGACTGTGAGGTGGTCCCGAGGACCCAGCTGCCTGATAACACCAAGAAGTACAGGCAGTGGGTGACCATCAATGGCCAGAGGGTTTGCTCTTAGAGACAACTGTCAGTTGTAGACTGGTGTCTGAAGAGCAGGTAATCCCCAATGCATTTTACCCAGTTGTTGCCGCGAACAACACAGAGAACCACTGCCAGGTGGCTCAGGTTTTCTTTGAGTGGGGGGGGGGGTCTCAGGGACTCTTCAAGTAGCTGTGAGGCCCACCATGCCTGTTGATTATCTGGTGGGTAACGATTTGTAGAGCTCCCCTTGGGCTAAGGTGGAGCGAAGTGCTCATTTAGAGATGCTGGGTTTGCCTGAGTGGGCCTGCGTGCGGTCTATGGCAGCCAGTAAGGGTGTTCAAGAGGACCTGAAGCCTGAAAGAGTGGCCCAGGTGTCTGCCTTAAATAGAGGAGGCCGGGGGCGCGGGAAACCTGCCCCCACAGTTCCCACGGTCCAGGAGGAGGCAGACCCTGAGGGGGATGCCCTGGAACCTACAGGGGAACAGGTAGCTGAACTGGGGGACCTGCCTGAGCTGACCCATTGGCAGCAGGGAAGAGTTCTGCGAGGAGCAGAAGAAGTGCCCTTCTCTTACGGGTTTGCGGCAGCAGGCTGCAAATCAGGCATCAGGTGATCATTCTGGATCACATTGGATCTACTGGGAGAATGATCTACTGGGAGAATGGTCTCCTGTATAGTGAGCCTAAGGTTGCTGAGCCTGGGTCAGCCCATGTGCTGGTGGTACCCCTGCGCTTCAGAGCCTTCCTACTGGGGCTGGCTCATGATGTGCCGTTAGCAGGACATTTAGGGCAGGACAAGACCTTTGAAAGGCTTGTCACCCACTGTTATTGATCCCAAATACGCAAGAGTTCAGACACTCATTGCAGGACTTGTCAGACTTGACAGGCAAGTGGAACGAGTGGGAGGAAGCAGAAGGCTCCTCTCCAGCCATTCCCTGTGGTCAGCACCCCCTTTGAAAGGGTGGGCATTGACATTGTGGGGCCTCTGGATCCCAAGACAGACATGTGCAACAGGTTCATCCTGGTCTTGGTGGACCATGCCACCTGGTACCTGGAAGCCATCCCTCTCCGGATTGTGACGGCCCCCATGGTGGGAAATGCACTGATGGGGATTTTCTCCGGCCTGAGGCTCCCAAGAGAGGTGGTGTCTGACCGAGGTACTAACTTCATTTTTAAGTAGATGAAGTCCCTGTGGCAGGAGTGCGGTGTAACATACAAGTTCACCACCCCTTACCGCCCCCAAGGTAATGGGCTGGTTGAAAGGTTCAACCAGAACCTCAAAGGCATGATTATGGGTCTTGAGGAACCTATGCGGTGTAAGTGGGATGTCCTCTTACTATGCCTTCTCTTTGCTTGCCGTGAGGTGCCACAAAAGTCCCTAGGGTTCAGCCCCTTTGAACTTTTCTATGGTCACCCAGTGAGAGGACCTTTGAGTTTGGTCAAGCAAGGCTGGGAGAAATCTCCCATCAAACCTCCCCAGGATATATACAGCTACATGCTGGCCTTCAGGATCCCGATTAGGCGATTCAGACAACTCGCTGATTTGAATCTGGAAGCCGGCCAGGAGGAGATGAAGCGGTGGTACGACCAGAATGCCACTCTGGTTGAGCTTCGGCCTGGTCACAAAGTGTGGGTCATGGCCCCGGTGGAGCCCTGTGCACTCCAGGATAAGTGGACCGGACCATTTGAGGTGGTGGAGCGCAGGAATCCTGTCACCTACTTGGTGGACTTGCAGTCTCCAAGGAACCCTTTGCAGGTCCTACATGTCAACCGCCTGAAGCCCCACCTAGAGAGGCCTGAAGTGGGCATGCTCCTAGCCACTGATGCTGGAAAGGAGGAGGAGACTGAGCCTCTTCCTGACCTCCTGTCTGCAACAAAGCAAGATGGGTCAGTGGATGGTGTCAACCTTTCTTCCACCCCGACCCCTGAGCAACAGAATGACTGTCACCAGTTGCTGGGACAGTTTTCTGACCTGTTCTCCCTGATTCCCAGTGTGCCCTGATTGGTGCGTCCATGATGTAGACACTGGGGACAGTCCTCCTGTTAAGCACAAAACTTACAGAGTGACTGATAGGGTGAGAGCTTGCATCAAGGAGAAGGTCTCTAAGATGCTTGCATTGGGGGTGATTGAGTCCTCTAACAGTTCTTGGGCCAGCCCAGTGGTCTTGGTCCCAAAGGCTGCCACACCGGGTGTCACGTCAGAACTGCGGTTCTGTGTGGACTACCGAGGGCTCAATTCAGTCACTAGGACTGACGCCCACCCCATCCCCAGAGCTGATGAGCTCATTGATCAGTTAGGGGCTGCCCGGTCCCTCAGCACGTTTGACTTGATGTCTGGGTACTGGCAGATCGCCTTGACTGATGGGGCAAGAGAGAGGTCAGCATTCTCTACACCAGATGGGCACTACCAATTCAAGGTTGTGCCCTTTGGGATGAAGAATGCATCTGCCACCTTTCAGAGGTTGGTCAACCAGATGTTGGCTGGACTGGAAGAGTTCAGTGCTGCCTACCTGGATGACATTGCAGTGCTCAGCGCCAGTTGGGAAGAACATCTGCGCCACCTCTGGGAAGTGTTGATCTCGCTGCGGAGAGCAGGCCTCACGATCAAGGTGAGTAAGTGCCAGATCGGGCAGGGTTCAGTGGTGTACTTGGGACACCAGGTTGGGAGCGGCCAGGTGGCACCCCTACAGCCCAGGGAACCCCCGAAGACCCAGACAGAGGTGAGAGTCTTTTTAGGACTCACTGGGTATTACAGGAGGTTTGTCAAGGAGTATGGCAGCATCATTGCACCCTTGACAGAGCTGACTTCCAGGAAGCAGCCCAAGAAAGTGAACTGGACTGACACCTGTCAAAAAGCTTTTAATGCCCTGAAGACTGCCATGTGCGCGGCGCCCGTGCTCCTGGCACCCAACTTCTCAAAAGAGTTTATTGTTCAAACAGACGCTTCAGAGCATTGTGTGGGGGCTGTTTTGTCACAGATGAAGGAGGAGGGCCTAGAAAAACCTGTAGCCTTCATCAGTAGGAGGTTACTTCCATGGGAACAGATGTGGAGTGCGATTGAATGTGAGGCATTTGCTGTTGTCTGGTCACTGAAGAAGTTGAGACCATACTTGTTTGGGACTCACTTCCGGGTTCAGACAGACCACAGGCCCCTCAGATGGTTGATGCAGATGAGGGGTGAGAATCCAAAGCTGTTGAGGTGGTCCATTTCCCTACAGGGGATGGCCTTCACGGTGGAACACCACCCTGGTACAGAACACATCAATGCTGATGGTCTGTCCAGATTTTTCCACCTTAGTGATGAGAACTCCCAAGAGGTAGGATAGTTCTTGTGAGAAGTTGGCCTGATATGTAGTGCTCACTATTCTAGTGATCACTGTGTATCATTCCAAACGACCCTTATTGATGATTGGTTGTAAGTCAACCTTTTAGACCAGCTATCCTAGTAGCGTGGATACGAGCAGTCTTAGGCTAAACTCTAGAGGGCGTGTTAAGCCAGCTGTTTACCATCACATATACCCCTTGAACACCAAGTGAAAGGACACCACACAAGTTGTTATGAAAATAAAAGGATATTTATTTATAACAAGACTACCCTGGCTGTTAGACCTGGCACCATTGGCGTGGGTCACCCTTCCATTTTTTGTCTGTGCCTCAATGTGTTTTTGTGTTGGTGTTAGCTGCTCAGGGCACTGTGCCACTGCCATCCAGTGCCACAGTGCAAGTGCTCCCTATGGTAAAATGTATTATGTGAATTGACTTCCACGTTTGGGGTATTTGGTTTACTATCAGTCCCTAGTAGAGTGCACCAGGGGTGCCAAGGGCTTGTATATCCAAATGCTGCTAGTGGGCTTGCAGCACGGGTTGTGCCACCCACCGAAGCAGCGGGGTAAAATGTGTCTAGGGTCTGCCACTGCAGAACCTGCGCGCGGTCTGGTACCGTCGCGCTGACTGAGCAAGTGTCCCCACTTACCAGTCCCTAAACCTTCCCTTAACTACATGTTAGTCACCCCTCTGGTAGGCCTAAGCGCAGGGTGCATTGTAGGTATAAGGTAGGACATGCCCTGATGTGTGTGGCATGTCTTAGTAGTGAATTACAGCCATTTTCGTTTTTCACTATTGAAGGCTACCTGCTCTCCATAGGCCAGAATGGGCTGCTGGGATCGCTACACGCTGTGACCCCAGTGGACTCAGAGAGCCTGGTAGAACGTCATGTTTAGTATGCCTGAACTCGGGATAATAAAATACATCTTTTAGTAAAGGTTATTTTAATATCCTGGGTTTGCAAATGCTACTTTTAGAAAGTTAGCCTTTGCGTGCCTGACCATCTCAGTCCGCCTCTGCTGTGTGTGTGTGTCCTGCCTAGCAACAGTACAGGAGCAGGGCTGGGGGATTCCAGGAGACAGGTTGGCTGCCAGGTGGTGGGTAGAGAGATTACACCAGGATGGGTGGGAGGAGTGCACCCTGACTCTTGAATAGACCTGTGCTCTGCCACCACAAAGCCGGCGCCGCCCCCTGTGGAGCGGCTGATGTCTCTGCCCTGCTGCTGAAAGGAACAAGCCGAGTCACCACAACAGAGTGCTCCAAAACTGGACTGAGCCAGGCCCAGGCCCCCTGGCGCTAAAGAACAAAAGAATCCCTGTATAAAAGTAGGAGCCTGGCTCCTAAGAAATCAGATCCAGATTGAACCACAAAGGAACTCTGCCCGACTAGAAGGACCTGGAAGAAGCTGAAGGAGGAGTAACTTTCCCTGACCTAAGGGACTGGCCTGCAGTAGGTGCCTTGCTGAGGAAGGAGAGGAAAAGACTGAAAGAGACTTTGCACTTTGTTTTCAACTATCTCCAAGGGCTTGGAAGAAGAGCTTGCCCCCTGAACTGAACCCCAGGACCAGTGGGTTCACCGTGTCTCCGCTCGTCTGAGAATTCGAGCCGTGTGCTTTCTCCCGCCGGAGTGCCCTGCGCACCTTCGCATCCCTCCTAGGGCCGTGACACCCAGAAGCCTGGCCGCCTCCACTCGCCGAGAGCCCCGCTCTACCTGAGTCGCTCTGGACCCATCGAGTCTGGCCGCCCCGCTTCCCTGTCACCTGCCTGCTACTGGAGCGCGCTTGGTGCCCTCTCGCCCTCCCGCCGGATTTCTAGTGGGGAAGTGAAATCCAGCCTCGGACGGCCGCCCGTACGTCGTAACGTATCCGGCCGCCCCGCTTCACCTCCCAGCCTGAGTCTGACCGTGCCGCCCTCCGCAGTGACCTCCCGCACAGTCCGTGTCGGAGGCCCTGGGCCGCACCTGTCTACCGAGAGCCGCCCGCTGAATTCTTGATCCGGAAGACCCACGAGGTGCAGAACCTGCATCTCCCCTGAAGACTCGTCCAACCACATCGCACGTTCCCAGGTACAGTGAACTCTCTATCGGACTCGGGGTCCGCAACGTTCTGATTTCCCCGTATCACTGTATCCCGGGTACGCTGCGCATCACCGTGACTGGACCGACTCAACCGAGCCCTGTGAAGCGCTCGTGAACGAATAAGTTACCAAAGACAAGAACAGTGCCTAATCATCATCTTGTGGCTTCCCTTTCGCGACCGTTATTGATGGTCTTGTACATGCCTGCGTAACAAAGAATCTTTTATATAAAGCATCCGTATTTTTGATACAACTTACGCCTGGTGTCCGTTTGTGGGGGATCATTGTGGTTTACTGTGTGTGATCATAAATGCTTAACTGACTAGCGCCCTGAAGTTTAGCCCTGACTGCTCGCGCCACACTACCTATAGGGTGAGCAGGGGTTGTTCTGAGGGGGTAACTCTCTCGCCCTGAATAGAAGAAGGGACCACTGCTTGTCACAAGTACCTACCTGTGCCAACTAGGGGTCCCCCATTCTAACATTGGGTCCCCCATTCTAACACTGGCTCTTTATGAGTCAGGGAGCTAAGCACACTACAAAACTCTTAGGAAAATACTTCAGTTGCACAATTTACACAAATGCCCGAGGGGCACGAGAAACCATCTACACTAACAGTGAAATGCGAATGGTTAGAGTCTGGAGGTACTGATTCCGGAGTGTTACGATCAGTGGGACTAAACGAAAAAGGAACCGGACACTTGTAGAGCGAACCTGCGATGGAGCACCGAGATGCTCGAGTTACCTAGCCCGGAGGCTGCGGCTGCGTGAAGTTCGGCAAGATGTCGGGAGTCCTCGTGTAGTCTCAGGAGCCTGAAAGAAGAAGTTGCTGGCAGGCGACCAGTGACGATGTTCAGAGCGATCCAAGCCTGGATCGGTGGTGAAGGAAACCTGAAAGCAGAGGGGACTCAGTTCTCAACCGCTAGCCAGCGATCGTGTGGGTACCAGGGGGGGTACCGGCTGAAGTCACCTCGACCAGGTGAGTGGGTGACGTCGGACTCGGCTGTTCCTCAGACCAGGAGGCGCGGCGGCGACCAGGATGGAGGGCGAGCTGTCCCACGAAGGTGTCTGCTGTCGATGATGCTGGGCCCAGGAAGGGGCAGCGGATCTTGGCAGTGGCAACCCAAGCGGGGGAGTCAAGATGGCGTCGGGAGTGGACCAGGAGGGTCCGTGGTACTTCTCTGTTGAAGGGGAGCAAGAGCCAGTCTGGAGCAACCAGACCGGTGATGCAAATAATCTTGGAGCGTCGTGAAGAGGGCCACAAGCCGGTCGGCAAGTGGTCGGACAACGCTGGGAACAGCAAGAAGCGGAAGGGCCCCCACGCAGATCTCGTGGATGCTGGGGAGACAGACTTCGATGCTGGAGCTGTTCAGGGTTTAGGGCTTCTCAAACCCTAGGTGCACTCACTCGAGGGTCCCTCGGTGGGCGTGCTAGATAAGCGTCGTGCAGGTTCTGAAGATAGCCGGTCCCGCAGGTCTCGTCACACCTACGACTCTCAGCTGGGCTGATGAGGTAGGTAAAAGGTCAGAGATGGCAGGGAACTCGGGTCTCGTCGAGCTGGGCAGTATTGATCCGTAGGAGACGTACAGCAAACCGCAAGCGCTTAGATGGTGCCTGCTGGTGCAGGGTGGCTACTCCTTAGCCACAAGGGAGAGTCTTCAGAAATAGTCAAGAGTTCCTTTCGTGGAAAGTGGTTCGTGATTCGGAGTTATCCGATTATCTGATTATCCAATTTGGGAAGGGGACTCGCTCCTACCTTTATTCTAAGAAAAGGGGCTGGCCCGTGACTAGGTTCTACCTATGGGTGGAGCCAGGAGGGGGGTGGTTACACCCCTATCCTTTGTCCGGCTTCGCGCCAGCTCAGGGGCTGGTGTGCCCCCGAAACTGGTTTGAGCCGGGCTATGCACAGCGAGCACCGGGGTGCCACTTGCAATCACCTTCCTTTCAGCCCTGCCTACCTGGGATACACAAACCCTGTCGGGGATGGTGCTAACACCGCCCTTGACAGGAAACCCTTTGTCCAAGCTCCCCTTGCTGGAGGGTCCCCCAGCAGCAGGAGGTCAGACTGGTGTCTGGTGGCAGCATCCATTTTGTGATGCTGAGGCTTGAGTCAACTTTAACCGGGGTTCAAGGTTACTTCCATGTCGTGTCCCTCTAAAAGGGGGGAATGCTAACCCCGTCGCCAGGACTGGCGAGGGGTTCGTATTCCCATTCGTATGACACCTTACTCGACATGCGTAGGTGATGCGATGCCAAAGTTAGCAAATAACCGCAAGGATTATAATGCATTACAAGTAGTTGGCCCGCGTCACCATGGAACGGCTATTAGGACTTGGTTCCGCAAGCCGTCGACGGGCTCAGCTCGCGCCAGAGCACCGTCCCACATGATTTCCTGCACTCTGCCTTCAGGATTGATAAGGCCTGCTATAGGAGTGACTGATAGGAATCCATGTGTCCATTTTAGGGTTTAGGTGTAGGAATACTACACCTACAGCAACGGGTGATTACACCACGTGGCCCCAGCTGTCGTGCAGCCAGTTGTGTCAGATTTGGGCGGCCATTCCAGGGGTGGCATAATACATGCTTCAGCCCCTGGTAGGCCCTGGGGACACCGATGCCCTGGATACCTGTGGTATGCTGAGACAGGGACTGACAAGGCGGCCCAGTTCCAATTAGTGGATGCACCTAATGTACATGTGTGTTAATTTCGAGAGAGAACAGCTAGGCTGTGGGTCTGATTGGCAGGCCCACGGCCGGAGAAAGTCGTAAACCAATGAAGCAAAAGCAAAAAATCTGGGTGATCATAGGATTGCAGACCCTACTCTCCTACATGACCCCCCCCCCAAACTTTGGGACAATAAGCTAACCTTGACCAGGTGAGTCTTCTTGCTCTAAGTGGAAATACCTGGAGAGCCCATCTGCATTGCCATGATCAGTGCCAGGTCTATGCTCCACTGTGAAGTCCATCCCCTGTAGGGAAATGGACCACCTAAGTAGTTTGGGGTTTTCACCCTTCATTTGATTTAGCCACAAGAGGGGCTTATGGTCGGTCTGAATCTTGAAGTGAGTGCCAAACAAGTATGGCCTCAACTTCTTCAGGGCCCAAACCACAGCAAAGGCCTCCCTCTCAATAGCTGACCAATTCTTCTCTCTGGGGGTCAGCCTCCTGCTAATAAAAGCTATGGGCTGGTCATGACCATCAAAATTCAGTTGCGATAGAACAGCTCCCACACCCAGCTCCGAAGCGTCTGTTTGGACAATGAATGGTTTGGAGTAGTCTGGACTCTTTAGGATAGGGGCTGTGCACATGGCCTGCTTTAGGTCATCGAATGCCTTCTGACAGCTTGCTGTCCACTGAACTTTTTTTGGCATCTTTTTACTTGTCAGGTCGTTTAGCGGGGTCACAATGGATCCATAATTTCTGACAAATTTCCGGTAATAACCAGTCAGGCCCAAGAAAGCTCGAACCTGAGTCTGGGTGGTTGGAGGAGCCCAGTCCTGGATGGCCTGTATTTTGCTCTCCAATGGTTGAACCTGGCCTCCACCTACAAGGTGGCCCAGGTATACAACCTGTGTCTGCCCTATCTGGCACTTGGTGGCCTTGATAGTGAGGCCTGCCTTCTGCAGGGCCTCTAACACTTTCCTCAGGTGGACCAGGTGATCCTCCCAGGTGTAGCTAAAGACAGCGATATCGTCCAGATACGCCGCACAGAAGTCGTCCAACCCAGTGAGAACTCGATTCACCAGCCTTTGGAAGGTGGCAGGTGCATTTTTCAAACCAAAGGGCATTACCACGAACTGATAATGCCCACCCGGGGTAGAAAATGCTGTTTTGGGCTTGGCCTCCTCAGCTAACCTGATTTGCCAATACCCAGCTGTCAGGTCAAACGTACTTAAGTAGTTGGCCGAGGCCAACCGGTCGATAAGTTCGTCTGCTCTTGGTATCGGGTGGGCGTCAGTCTTAGTGACCGCATTGAGACCTCTGTAGTCCACGCAAAACCTCATCTCTTTCTTACCGCCCTGGGTGTGAGGTTTCGGCACGAGCACTACAGGACTAGCCCAGGGGCTGTCCGAGGGTTCAATGACTCCCAGCTCCAACATTTTCTGCACCTCTGTCTTGATGCAGTCTCTGACATGATCAGGCTGCCGATAGATTTTACTCTTTACGGGCAGACTGTCCCCAGTGTCGACCTCATGGGTACACCACTTGGTCTGACTGGGTGTCAGAGAGAACATATGTCGAAAGGATTGAAGAACCTGTTTACAATCCTCTTGTTGATGTCCAGAGAGGCTGCCACAAAAGACAACACCGTCTACTGATCCATCGTCAGGGTTCTGAGAGAGCAGGTCTGGGAGAGGGTCACTCTCCTCCTCCTGTCCCTCATCTGTGGCCATGAGCAAGCCCATGCCCTCCCTGTCGACATATGCCTTGAGCCTGTTTACATGGAGCACCCTGTGGGGGCTCCGGGGAGTTCCCAGGTCTACCAAGTAGGTGACCTCTCCCTTTTGCTCAATGATCGTGTGGGGCCCAGACCATTTGTCTTTGAGTGCTGCTGGGGCCACTGGCTCCAGCACCCACACCTTCTGTCCAGGCTGGTACACAGTCAGGACAGCCTTTTGGTCGTGCCAAGCTTTCTGTAATTCTTGGCTCGCCTCGAGGTTTTTAGACGCCTTTTCCATGTACTCCGCCATCCGCGAGCGGAGACCGAGCACATAGTCCCCGATGTTTGATGCCGGCTTTCTGAGAGGTCTCTCCCATCCTTCCTTTACCAAACAAAGGGGTCCCCTTACAGGAGGTCCGAACAGAAGCTCAAAAGGGCTGTAGCCAACCCCCTTCTGCGGGACCTCTCTGTAGGCGAACAAGAGGCAGGGTATCAGGACATCCCATCTCCGCCGAAGCTTTTCAGGTAGTCCGTGAATCATCCCTTTTAGGGTCCTGTTGAATCTCTCAACAAGCCCATTGCATTGTGGGTGATAGGGTGTGGTGAACTTGTAGTTGACACCACATTCCTTCCACATAGCAGTCAGATATCCCGACATGAAGTTTGCACCTCTGTCTGAGACGACCTCCTTAGGGAAGCCCACTCTGGAGAACACTCCAAGTAGGGCCCGTGCCACCACAGGTGCTGTAGTGGTCCTAAGGGGAATAGCTTCAGGATACCTGGTGGCGTGGTCCACCACCACCAGTATAAACTTGTGCCCTGATGCTGTCTGGGGTTCCATTGGTCCGACAATGTCGATCCCCACTCGTTCAAAGGGTACCCCCACCACTGGTAGTGGTATGAGGGGGGCCTTTGTCGTGCCACCTGACTTACCACTGGCTTGGCAAGTGACACAGGAGCGGCAAAACTCCTTCGTATCTTCGGACATGTGGGGCCAGTGAAAGTGTGGAACAATTCTGTCCCAAGTCTTATTCTGGCCTAAGTGGCCTGCAAGGGGAATCTCGTGGGCCAAGGTGAGAAGGAAACCTCTCAGAGACAAGGGGATGACCAGCCTCCTGGTCGCACCAGGTTTGGGGTCTCTTGCCTCGGAGTACAGGAGTCCATCGTCCCAGTACACTTTGTGGGTACCTGTGGCGTTCCCTGCAGCCTCAGCAGCGGCCTGCTGTCTGAGGGGTTCAAGTGAGGGGCAGTCTAACTGTGCCTTCCCCAGGTCTTCCCTGGAGGGTCCCCCTGAGCCCAGAAACTCAACCTGACCAGGTTCAAGCTCTTGCGGCTCAGTTTCCCTCAGTTCTTTAAGGTCAGCCTCCTCGGAGACTTGATCCACGACCTGGGGCAAGGGGGAAGGCGAAGCCTTACCCTTACTGCTCCTTTTCTTGGAAGGTGTCTGGTCCGTTCTTCCAGGATCCAGCACCTGTTCAGTGGGGCATCTTTTGGCCTGTGACCTGGTCACAGCAAGGACATGTGCTGGCAAGCCTAACATCTCCATGTGAGTCCTCTGCTCCACTTCTGACCATTGTGACGTTTCCAAATCATTGCCCAACAGACATTCTACGGGGAGGTCTGAACTAACCACAACCTTTTTCGGGCCACTTACCCCTCCCCAGGAGAAATCAACAACTGCCATACTGTGATTGGTAGTGACGTTGCTGGCATTGGTCACTAGGTAACTGGTACCTAGCATGATCTGTCCAGGGTCCACGAAGTTAGGCGTCACCATGGTGACACTGGCACACGTGTCCCTGTAGGCCTGAGCCACTTTTCCATTTATCAAAGGTGTCTGTCTGTATTTGCCCAAAGTATTGGGGCTGGCATCAGGGGACATATCCATATCCCCTGTACAGACAAGGACGGCCTGAGGGAGCGTGCCGACTAAGTCGTCACTCCCCTCGGTTCCCAAGGTTAACCCAACTAATGCCTTGGGAGGCGCACTACCACTGCTGACTGTACTAGGGGGCGCAGGTGCCTTAGGGGCGGCAGTGGCAGGAGTTTGCCCTCCTTTCTTGGTGCACTCACTAAACCAGTGAGTCTTACTTTTACAGTATTGGCACCACCTTTTTGACTGGCCTTCTTGAGTCTTCTTCTTCTGTGAAGCCTGACCCCCACCCTCTTTGGTTTGTTGGGGACCTGTCGAAGACTTCTGGTCATTTTGTTCGTTCTTGTTACCCTTTTGGTCTGCTTTCTTCTGACCACCCTGGTTCTGATTCTGGTTCTGCTTGACCCTTGTTCTGACCCATCTGTCTGCCTTCTTTCCCAATTCTTGGGGAGAGGTCAGATCCGAGTCGACAAGGTGCTGATGCAACAATTGGTTCTGACAGTTGTTTAAAATCTGTTCTCGCATGATAAGATTGTACAATCCTGTGTAATCAGTAACCTTGCTACCCAGCAACCAGCCTTCCAAAGCCTTAGTGGCACAATCGACAAAGTCAGCCCAATCCTGAGACTGAATTTTCTGGGTGTCCCGGAACAGCACCCGGTACTGTTCCGTGGTTAAGCCGAACCCATCAATCAGTGTGTTCTTCAGGACTTGGTAGTTGTTAGCATCCTCAGCTCTTGTAGTGAGGAGCTTGTCCCTTCCTTTACCTTCAAAGGAAAGCCACAGTATAGCTGCCCACTGACTTGGGGGACGCACTGGACAGTGCAGGCCCTCTCCAAGGCAGTTATCCACTTGTGGATGTCGTCCCCTTGTTTAAAGGGGGGCACTATTTTACTCAGGTGTCTAGTGTCTATACCCCTGTCTTTCTCTCTATTGAGAATGCTGCCACCAGTGGGATCTAACCCACTTAATTTCTGCTCTCGGGCCAAGGCAAGTCTTTCTTTGGCGAGGGCAAGTTCTTCCCGCTCGATCCTCAGATTGACCTCCCGCATCTTCGCTTCATGCTCCCTCCTCTGAGGGGAAGTCATTCCTCTCTGAGAAGGTGCCTGAGAGACATGTGTATGAACCGATCTGCCAGAGCCTCTGGAGAGAGACCTAGCTCGTCCGTTCCCAAGGTTAAGCCTGCTTGAGTGTGGGCCCGGGGCTCCCCCAGTTCCATTCTCATGCCTGCTTAAGTTGGTCCTTGTAAGCCTGCCGACTACCACTGGACCTTTGTCTGCCTCGTCTCCCGATAACTCGTCCTCGTCCTCCTCCTCTGTGTGGAGGTCGAGGTCGGGGTCACCGAGGGTTCCCTCTAAGGGAGGCATGTTCCCATCTGCACTGGGGGGACCTGGGTTAGAGGACCTCCTAGCATCGTACGCCTCTAAGAGACCTATCAGTATTGCGATGGTAGGGTTAGAACCCTGGTTTAGCTTCCTGGAGGCACACAGTTGTCTCATCTCCTTGAAGCTAAGAGTTGCATATCGTGACACGACCTGTGGAGGGTCACTGACCACTAAGGGAGTCCCTGCAGACTCTCCGTGGACCGACATGCTTTTCTAGTGAGGTGTAAGTGTTGCACCTACCTACACTATGGGTTTACCTACTGATCCCTTGCTAAGAGTTGTAGTCAGGGTGTGCTAAGCCCTGTTACACTACAACAGCCGGTTCAGTAGAACTCGGAGTATTCTAAGTTAAGTTATATGTACCTGGGTACTTATGTGATCTTTCACTGCGATATTCTTAGGATACGTGTGTGGTAAAACAACAGCAAGCTCAAATCCCAACCGCTGCTCACCAATGTGAGAAGTTGGCCTGATATGTAGTGCTCACTATTCTAGTGATCACTGTGTATCATTCCAAACGACCCTTATTGATGATTGGTTGTAAGTCAACCTTTTAGACCAGCTATCCTAGTAGCGTGGATACGAGCAGTCTTAGGCTAAACTCTAGAGGGCGTGTTAAGCCAGCTGTTTACCATCACATATACCCCTTGAACACCAAGTGAAAGGACACCACACAAGTTGTTATGAAAATAAAAGGATATTTATTTATAACAAGACTACCCTGGCTCTTTATGAGTCAGGGAGCTAAGCACACTACAAAACTCTTAGGAAAATACTTCAGTTGCACAATTTACACAAATGCCCGAGGGGCACGAGAAACCATCTACACTAACAGTGAAATGCGAATGGTTAGAGTCTGGAGGTACTGATTCCGGAGTGTTCCGATCAGTGGGACTAAACGAAAAAGGAACCGGACACTTGTAGAGCGAACCTGCGATGGAGCACCGAGATGCTCGAGTTACCTAGCCCGGAGGCTGCGGCTGCGTGAAGTTCGGCAAGATGTCGGGAGTCCTCGTGTAGTCTCAGGAGCCTGAAAGAAGAAGTTGCTGGCAGGCGACCAGTGACGATGTTCAGAGCGATCCAAGCCTGGATCGGTGGTGAAGGAAACCTGAAAGCAGAGGGGACTCAGTTCTCAACCGCTAGCCAGCGATCGTGTGGGTACCAGGGGGGGGTACCGGCTGAAGTCACCTCGACCAGGTGAGTGGGTGACGTCGGACTCGGCTGTTCCTCGGACCAGGAGGCGCGGCGGCGACCAGGATGGAGGGCGAGCTGTCCCACGAAGGTGTCTGCTGTCGATGATGCTGGGCCCAGGAAGGGGCAGCGGATCTTGGCAGTGGCAACCCAAGCGGGGGAGTCAAGATGGCGTCGGGAGTGGACCAGGAGGGTCCGTGGTACTTCTCTGTTGAAGGGGAGCAAGAGCCAGTCTGGAGCAACCAGACCGGTGATGCAAATAATCTTGGAGCGTCGTGAAGAGGGCCACAAGCCGGTCGGCAAGTGGTCGGACAACGCTGGGAACAGCAAGAAGCGGAAGGGCCCCCACGCAGATCTCGTGGATGCTGGGGAGACAGACTTCGATGCTGGAGCTGTTCAGGGTTTAGGGCTTCTCAAACCCTAGGTGCACTCACTCGAGGGTCCCTCGGTGGGCGTGCTAGATAAGCGTCGTGCAGGTTCTGAAGATAGCCGGTCCCGCAGGTCTCGTCACACCTACGACTCTCAGCTGGGCTGATGAGGTAGGTAAAAGGTCAGAGATGGCAGGGAACTCGGGTCTCGTCGAGCTGGGCAGTCTTGATCCGTAGGAGACGTACAGCAAACCGCAAGCGCTTAGATGGTGCCTGCTGGTGCAGGGTGGCTACTCCTTAGCCACAAGGGAGAGTCTTCAGAAATAGTCAAGAGTTCCTTTCGTGGAAAGTGGTTCGTGATTCGGAGTTATCCGATTATCTGATTATCCAATTTGGGAAGGGGACTCGCTCCTACCTTTATTCTAAGAAAAGGGGCTGGCCCGTGACTAGGTTCTACCTATGGGTGGAGCCAGGAGGGGGGTGGTTACACCCCTATCCTTTGTCCGGCTTCGCGCCAGCTCAGGGGCTGGTGTGCCCCCGAAACTGGTTTGAGCCGGGCTATGCACAGCGAGCACCGGGGTGCCACTTGCAATCACCTTCCTTTCAGCCCTGCCTACCTGGGATACACAAACCCTGTCGGGGATGGTGCTAACACCGCCCTTGACAGGAAACCCTTTGTCCAAGCTCCCCTTGCTGGAGGGTCCCCCAGCAGCAGGAGGTCAGACTGGTGTCTGGTGGCAGCATCCATTTTGTGATGCTGAGGCTTGAGTCAACTTTAACCGGGGTTCAAGGTTACTTCCATGTCGTGTCCCTCTAAAAGGGGGGAATGTTAACCCCGTCGCCAGGACTGGCGAGGGGTTCGTATTCCCATTCGTATGACACCTTACTCGACATGCGTAGGTGATGCGATGCCAAAGTTAGCAAATAACCGCAAGGATTATAATGCATTACAAGTAGTTGGCCCGCGTCACCATGGAACGGCTATTAGGACTTGGTTCCGCAAGCCGTCGACGGGCTCAGCTCGCGCCAGAGCACCGTCCCACATGATTCCCTGCACTCTGCCTTCAGGATTGATAAGGCCTGCTATAGGAGTGACTGATAGGAATCCATGTGTCCATTTTAGGGTTTAGGTGTAGGAATACTACACCTACAGCAACGGGTGATTACACCACGTGGCCCCAGCTGTCGTGCAGCCAGTTGTGTCAGATTTGGGCGGCCATTCCAGGGGTGGCATAATACATGCTTCAGCCCCTGGTAGGCCCTGGGGACACCGATGCCCTGGATACCTGTGGTATGCTGAGACAGGGACTGACAAGGCGGCCCAGTTCCAATTAGTGGATGCACCTAATGTACATGTGTGTTAATTTCGAGAGAGAACAGCTAGGCTGTGGGTCTGATTGGCAGGCCCACGGCCGGAGAAAGTCGTAAACCAATGAAGCAAAAGCAAAAAATCTGGGTGATCATAGGATTGCAGACCCTACTCTCCTACAGTTCTCCCCACATTTCAGCTGGAGGAGACATGTGTTAGACCTGGCACCATTGGCGTGGGTCTCCCTTCCATTTGTTGCTGTTGCCTCTGATGTTTTTGCTGGTTTTAGATGCTTTGGGCACTGTGCCACTGCTATTCAGTGCCACAGTGCAAGTGCTCCCTATGTTAAATTGATGTATGGATTAGTGACTCCATGATTGGCTTATTTGGTTTACCTGTCAGACCCTAGTACAGTGCACTGCATGTGTAAATCAAATGCTGCTGGTGGGCTTGCAGCACTGATTGTGCCACCCACCGGAGAAGCTTGTGAAGTGTGCCTCAGGCCTGCCATTGCAGAGACTCTGTGCAGTCTGGTACTGCCATGTTGACTTGGCAAGTGCACCCACTTGCCAGTCACTAAACCTTCCCTTTTCTACATGTTAGCCACCCCTAAGGTAGGCCCTAGGGCAGGGTGCAGTGTATGTAAAAGGTAGGACATGCCCTGATGTGTGTGGCATGTCCTGGTAGTGAATTACAGTAATTCTCGTTTTTCACTATTGCAAGGCTACCTGTCCCCGTTGGCCAGAATGGGCAGTTTGATTATAACACCTTATAATCCTAACTGACCCAGGGAACATAGTAGAAATTCGAGTTTAGTATGCCTGAACTCAGAATGATAAAATACATATTTTAGTGAAGTTGGTTTTAACATTCTGTGTTTGAAAATACCACTTTTAGAAAGTAGGTATTTTCTTCCCTAACTATCCAAGCCTGCCTCTGCTAGGTTGTGTATTCCATGTCTGGTTTCTGAGTGACAGGGGCTGGGGGGCTCCAAGAGACAGGGTGAGTCAGGACAAGGCTGAATAGACCTATCTGCATGAGGAGTGGTGGGAGGAGTAGCACCTGGGCCTGAATAGGGCTGTGCCTGCCTTCCACAATGCTGGCTCACCTCCTGTGGTGCGTCTGATGACCCTGGCCCACACTGTCAAAGGAAAGAAGGAGTCCTATAAACAAAGTGCTCCAGGATGGCACAGAACTGGTTTGGACTAGGTACAGACACTCTCTGCCTTCATAGACAAATGATTTTGGTGTATAAAAGGGGGGACCCAGACCCCAGAACTTTAGATCACTTCTGGGAATCAAGACATACCTTTGCTAAGGAGGAGACTGCCCCTGTGCTGTGTGTTTGGGGGTTGGCCTGCAGTGGTTGCTTCATTGCCAAAGAAAGGAGAAGAGGATTGAGTGTGCTTTTCATCAACTTGCAGAAGATCTCCAAGGGCATGAACTTGAGCTTGTCTCCTGCCTGAAGTCTCAGGGATACAAGACTTCACCAATCAGCTCCCCCCTGAATTCCCTTGCTGGGAATTGAAGTTCCTGCTGTTGTGCTGGGCCTTCTGAGAGACTGCGTGTCTCTGGGAGCTGGAAGTGCGACACAACATCGAGAAGTGTGTCACCGCCGCAGCAGTTGCCGTCGCATCACCAAGGAAGCGTGCCGCCGCTGCCGCCATCGCATCACCGAAGCGCATTACATCACCGGAGAAGCATGCCGCCGCCGCAGAGGCTGCTGTTGCATTACCGGAGAAGTGTGTCGCACGGCCTGTTGCGGCTCAGAAGATCATCGAGTCACCTCACGGCCGTCGGGCGTGCACGCATCGCATCAATGTTGTCGCATTGCATCGAGGCGCCATCTTGTCGCATCATACCGGAGAGCAGTAAGAAACCGACGCTTCACCGCCCCACACAGTAAGGAAACGAGCATCAACTCCCCTGCGCAGCAGTAAGGAACCGACGCATCTACTCCCCTGAGTGTAAGGAACCGACGCATCATGTTCCCTGCGACCATTTTGTTTGCTTTGCGTTACGCATCCAAGGTACTTTGAGAGTAAAGTGTCACATTTACAATCTTAAGAGAACTGAGCTATTTCCTTCCATTTTAAAGTCATTTTTGAGTACAGTATTGTGGGTTTTTGTCGTTGGTCCTGTGATAAGTCTATATATAAAAAATACTTATTTTTATAATAGAACCTGTGTGGTGTCCATCTGTGGTGTTGTCACTGAATTACTGTATGTGTTCACAAATGCTTTACACACTGCCTCTGGGATAAGCCTGCCTGCTCGTGCCAAGCTACCAAAGGGGTCAGTGTAGCCCCTGACCCTGACTAGACGCAAGGGTCTCTATTTGGTCAAAGGTACCTACATCTGTCAACTAGAGACCCCCAAATCTAACAGCGACCTTTTACAAATCCATATTGTTCTACACCTAATAGTTGAGGAAGGAAAGTCTCCAAGTGTAAAGCTAATGTGTTAGAAAAGATTTTGTAGTCAATATTGACAAGGGAGATAGGCCTGTAATTTTTGCAATATTTTAAGTCTTTGCCCTCTTTAGGTATTAAGCCAATTAGAGCTTCCATAAAGGGAACAGAAGATTCGCCCAAATGAGAAAAGGAGTGAAGGAGAGAAAGCAATTTGGGAAGGAGTAATGAAGCAAAATGAGTGAAAATTTCCACTGTAAAACCATCAGGTCCTGGGGCTTTGTCTCTCTTGAGGGAATGTAATGCAGTGAGAAGTTCTAGTTGGGAAACATCGGTTTCTAAAGAAGTGAAGTCTAATTGGGTATCAGGGGAGCGAGGAATGTCAGCAAAAAACTGTGAAATATAAGAGTCAGAGGGTGCAATTTCAGGTATGTAAAGTGATTTATAGAAAAGAAGAAATTCTTTCAAGAGTCTTTAAATCGCAATGCATTTTGTTCCTCCATAATACAATCCATATCATACTTGTTGTGTTTGACCTTTAAGTAGTTTGCTAAAAGCTTGCCCGCCTTGTTCCGACCACCAAACAATTTTGCACTAGCTTTTAACAGATAAAGTGATGCATTGCCGGTAGATTCTTTATTAAATTAGAACTTTTCCTCAACAAGTTGAGATAAACACTGTTAATAAGAGTGGTTCAATTTCTTTATCTCAGCCAGTAAATCATTTGTAACCTTGCAGGGTTTTCTAAGTTTTTTGGAAATAAAACCAATGATAAAATCTCTGGCAGACGCTTTAAAAGCGTCCCGTACTACAGAAAAAGGGAGAGTATCAGTTTGGTTTAATGAAAAATATTCTTTAAAGAAAGCAGTAAATGAGGATTTAAAGTTAGGGTCTAAGAGAAGTGAATTATTAAAATGCCATCTTCTGGGACCATCAGGTTTAGGGGCTATATATAATTGAATGGAAATGGGGGCATGATCAGAAATTGGAATGGATCCAATATCTGCCCCTCTTAATGATTAGGAAATTGTGTGGGAAACTAAAAAAATAATCGATTCGAGATTGGGTGTGATGAGCTGGAGAATAAAAAGTATACTCTCTCGTGGTGGGATTACAAAGTCTCCAGGTATCCAAAAGTTTCAATTGCTGAAGTGTCTGGAGAAACAAGTTATGTGTTTTATGAGTTTTAAAAGAGACCAATGAGCTGCGGTCTATGAATGGCAAAACTATTTGGTTGCAATCCCCAGCAAAAATGAAATTGTCATCTATACACAATGAACTTTGCTGAGATATTGTAGTCCAAAACAAAGGGTCAGCAAAGGTAGGACCATAGATGTTAAACAAGAAAATTGAAGCACTCCCAATCAACAGTTTAGTATATAACCATTTTCCATCTGCATCGGAGAATTGGGAAAGCAATTTGACAGCAAGTGATTTGTGACAAAGCGATACTACACTATTGCGTTTACCAACTCCGGCTGAAAAGAAAACATCCCCTACCCAACACCTCTTCCATTTCAGAGACTCAGAATCTGTTAGATGTGTTTCTTGTATAAGAGCAATGTCAGCCCCTAATTTAGATAAAAGTGTTAAGACACGTTGTCGCTTAATAGGAGAATTTAGACCCCTAACATTCCATGAAATAATTTTCAGAGACATATGAACAATAGCAAAAGGGTAAGAAGATATAGTACAAAATAGACCATCAGAATATGCAAGATATGATATATGGTAGACCAGCAATGCACGCAAGAGCTAAAACGATTACAAGAGTATCACAAGGTTAAATACGGATAAGAAAATGCAGCAATAGACAAAAAAGAGGATGGAAAAACTGGCAGAGGATAAAAGATCTGAAGAAGAAAAAGAGAAGAAGAAAAAAGAAAAGGAAAAAGAAAGTAGAAAAGGGAGCAACAATAAAAACAAAAAAGATACAGCATACCTAAGCGTAAAGACATCATAAGAAGAAGGTGGGGGGGTGGAAACACGTGGAACAAATGGCGCATCCAGACTCAATGAAACGAAGACGAGGACGAATCTCAGCATTGCAAATAGGGCAAGGGTAGTTGACACGATCAAACACCGACTAATCTGTAAAGATGGGAAAAAGAATTAGTGAACATAACAAGGGAAGAAGAAATGTAAAGACCAATGACAAAATATGTCAAAACCGAGTAAAGACAAACTGACGTACTAACAAACACCGAGCAATAAAATCCCAAATGTTAGAATCTTAGAGCAATAACATTGAGTAAATTTTTTTTTTAAATGACTATACTGGATAAATAGAAGAAAGAAACAACAAGTCAAACATCTTTGAGAAGACGCAGTACCAGAGCAGTCCATAGAGTCAACTTTGCAGGATTTATGGGATCCTCATATGTTGTTGTTTTATTTTTATAGGTCACTTTGAAGAGGCAAGGATGAAAGAGTCCATATCGTGCTCCCAAAGCACGTAAATCAGGTCTCAAATCAAGAAATATTTTATGTCTGTTAGCAGTGGATTTGGCATAGTCCTGGCCAAAAAACAGAGTGGAGCCAGACCAAGAGATGCGCTGGATTGACTCGACTGCTGATAAGACTTTAAGTAGATCCGTGTACTAAAGAAAGTACATAATGACCCCTCTAGGTCTCCGAGATTAGGACATGTCAGCACGCAGATGACCAAGTCTATGGGCGTGTTGAATATTGAGTATTGTTCTCTCAGGTAGATGCAATAGTTTAGGAAGAGAGGACTTGAAGAAAGAGACACGGTCTGACCCCTCTGCGTCTTCCGGAAACCATAAATACGAAGGTTGTTCCTTCTATTTCTATTTTCTAAATCTTCAACCTGCTTCTGAATCACCGATATTTGGGAGTGAAGGATGTTGACCCTCTTGTGTGTGTGAGAAAATGAGGAGACACTGTGTTCCACCATTGTTAGCAGTTTATTCATTTGAGACTAGTTTTATGTCAGGAATTGGAGCTTGGTGGTTGTGTCTTCCATAAAAGGTCGGAGAGCGCGTATCTCGTCCAACAACATATCCAGAGACACAGAAGAAGAGGGTTTTGGTGGAGAGGGTGGATCTTTCTTCAGTCTTTTAGTGTTAATCTTTGCAGCAGCAGAAGAAACACCAGCATTTAAAGGTGGGGGGTCTTAGAGACCGAAGCTAATGACTCCTCCATTTAAAAAAATTCAGAGAAAATTCTAGAGATTTTGAAAAAAGCGTGCACAGTACGTGTTGTAGGAGGATCCAGCTTTTTCAGTCTACCCATAGACAGTAGGAAGTATGAAAAAGACTTAATTGAAGTCTCCTTATCATATTGTACCTCTCCTCTATGTAACTGCTCCCTCCTTTCTTTTAATCTCTCTCTTACTCTCTCCCTCCTCCTATACAGCAAGAGGAAACTTATAACAATAAACAGCGTTGGATCCCTTGGAATCTCCTGACAGGGATACTGCAAGCCTAGGAAGTGATATAAAGGTAGAACTTACCAAACAAATGCCAATGAATGGGCTGCTATAGGTTACATGAACTCCAAATTACAAAAACACATCATGTCTCAAGTCTCATGAGAGTTGAACATCCATAAAAAGCATGTGAGCCTGTAAAAAACAAATCCTGACACTTCAGGATGAAAGAGTTATGAAGATGGAAGGATTTTCAGACACAAAGGATATTAAATGAGCCTTCATAAGCAACAATTGCGTGAAAATGTCGAAAAATCCAAGAGGGATATTCTCAAGAGCGTGTGATAACCATTGCAAAATGAGCTTAACTCAACGCTTGACATCGCAGTCTATAGCGGGAAAATTACTCCGTGTTAACGTGGTATTCTCAAGCTGGCTGCACCATGCGATAGTCCCATGATAACGCGTCAAATGACCGCGTTAAAAGTAAAGCGACGCCACAAAAACGTGAAACACGGACGCGAAACTAGTAGTGATGAGGCCAATCGCGATACAAAAATCAGCGATAACTAGCGATAGGCCTGCAATTCCCACGCGTCATGCGGGAAAATGCACCATAAAAGCAGAGTAAAAAAACGGTGAGTTGACAATGTACGACCACAACCCCACATCCGTGACGTAGAACAAATGACCATTGTCTCGCATCATATAGGCATCTCCTCACAGTCACAATGTACATTGACATGTAGTCTGCATGTAAAGTGAGCCATTGCTGACAAATGCATGGAACACACTGTGAAACCACATCTCCCCCATCACATTGCAGAGGGACAAGCAACCCCTCCTGCACACAGACGTGTCATGACCATGATCAATAAATTATGAAAGCGTGGACGAATGTAGGGGCACTGACTGCCGCATAAGTACATGTTGCCCATGTTGTGGGACTTGAGTCACAGGGGGCATCCCTGCATCATGGTGGTACATATCTGACCCCAAAAGGAGCCCTGTTGTCAGCTGTAGGTCACAAATGGCAGCCAAAATGGAATGATCTTGGACACATGTGAAACGCAGAAGAGTCGGATACCCTACTAGCTGCGACACACAGAACTGGCAGTCCGAATACGTGTCACCCCAAACAGCCTGTCTGCACAGAGGTGACACACCCACCATCCATGAACAAATCATAAAATCGTTAGCAATACATGTCACACTCACACTTGTCTGAGTGATGTGCCTGTACAGATGAGTGACATGCACTTAGGGAATGGTATTTTAGAATGCTTTTATTTGCACATGCTGTGCCTGTGGTTATTTTGTTCTGTCCCATGATTGCCAAGGACTGTCATAATGTGACGTGCTCATCTGAAGACATTTGCAATGATGGTGTCCCTACGGGCTATTTCTGCTGCGGCTTCAGTGGGGTGTGGTCCACCTGCCTTATCTTCATTATCATCGTCCGGTGCTTCTGGAACTTATGTTCTGCAACACACAACATGCAACGATCATCTTGCACACGATGTCTGGGCTGTGCAGGAGCCTTCCACCTGTGATGTCCAGGCACCTGAAACGTGATTTCAACACGCCAAATGTGCATTCCACGATGCCCCTGGAGCGTTTGTGGGCTGCATTGTACTGCCTTTGTGCCTGTGTGTTCGGGCCTCGGAGGGGTGTCATCATCCACGTGCAGAGTGCATATCCTTGGTCACCTGTGACAGTGCAGAGAGACATGAGTCAATAGTTGGCTCTGCATGATGTGTTGGCAGGCTCACTGGTTCATTGGTGTGTGATATGTGTGACTTTGTGATTCCTGTATGACATGTACTGCTTATTGCAAATGAGCGGCATCAATGTGTATTACGTATCCTCACTGCAGCTCATCCCTCCCCCGAGCCTGACAACAACTACAACAGTGATCAGACAATCAGAAGTTCAAAGTACAAACAGCAAGGGTCAATGACTTGAGCTGCACAGAATTAGTGGCCCCGGATGCACTGCGGCCGGCACAGGCACACCCGCAAGGGGCGGTGACTTGCGGTGCACTGAGATAGGGCAAAGAGAGCTGAGCTGGTCCTCTTTGATGTCCAAGGAGAATGTCGCAGAGTGTTACGGGTTACAGTGGAGGTGTCCATCCAGGGCATGCTGCAGAGGGCAGGAGCAATCAGAAACAAGCATTATGGAGGAGTTGAATGCTACAGTCTCCTTTTTCCCACCATGTCAGTATCAGCTACATGATGATGAAGACAACCCCCCCTGGCCATAGACTCAGATGCCAACAAAGTACAACGGGAGAGTGTCCATGACTCCCGTGGCACAGAGGCAGTAGCACCAGAACTGGAAGGGGATACAGTCTGCGATGAGGCCTGTACAATGATATGAACTCTGCCATCAAGGCAGTTCCAATTGTGTGTCCTACTCAAACGCAGTGTGTGCCGGAGGAGCAGTCAGCAGTGGCCCACAGCCACGTGATGTCGGCTTGCGATGCACAGAGTCAGTGGCACCAGTGCAGCTGTAGGTAGTGTTCTATCACCTGCGTAACGGAGATCCTTTTGTCCTCCGGACTGAACTGCTTCTTCCTCTTACTCCTCTCCTTGCGTACTGTGATATGAACTCTGCAATGACGAAATCAAGACTTGGTTCTGAATGTGTCACCTACTCGACCGCAGTGAAGCCGGAGGCAGTGGTCAGCGTGGGTCACCCGCTGTGCATCCAGCTCCTCCTGGATCTCAAACACATGGCATTGAAATGGCATGTGGAGAAGATTTCTGCTTGACCGAGGTGGGGGCACCAGAGCTGAGCGGGTGTGCAGCCTGTGATGATGTCGTGTCCTGCCTGGTACGGACTGTATTGGATTGGTGTGAGGCCTGCTGGAACGCAGTGTAGGCCGACGGCAGAAGTCACCAAGGGCCCACAGACACGTGTGGTTGGAAAGCTATGCAGAGTTGGTGGCACCACATCGAAGGGAGTATAGTGACATAAACTCAGCCATAAAATATGTACTCTGCCATTGTGTAATCAAGACTCAATTCCAAATGTGTCACCTACTTGTCCACTGTGTATGCCGGTGGAATACGTCAACGAGAAAGGAAAACTGCGGGCCTGGCTCGCGGAGGCCGTGATGGTCTGAGGAGGCTGCCAAGGTCGCGGGCCTCAGGTTTGGAGCTTGCACTGGCACGTGGTGGGCCCTCTTGGAGACACGCCGGTGTCTGCAGGTGAGCAGTGAGGCCTGGCTGCGCAGGGGCGGGCAAGACTGCGGCAGGTGCACAGGATCGCAGGCACCACTGCATACGGTGTCGGCCTCGAGGCGGTGAGAGGCGCCGCCCTGGCCGACACGTTGGCCATTCCGGAAAAGAACCACGCCCAGGGCTACGTGCTTTTTATTCACACCCCTATGCTAGCCTGGCATACGCCGGGCAAGCCCACTCCACACACGCTTACAGGGGGGACATAACAAGCTACATTTCCATGATCTTCCCCACTGGCAGTGGTGACATAGTTGCGTCCACTGTCCACAACACTACCACCACCAGCAGTATATGTCGACATGGATGTGTCTGTGGTCTGCATACTGCAGTCTGTCCAGCACATCCACGCCACACTTGGCAATGTGTGCATTCTCATTCATGGGTCACTTGCCTCCTTCGCACATGCCTGGTTCCCACCTCTCCCCACATTCTGCTATTGTGTGGCTGAGGTGCCATGACGTTGTTGGCTCAGGTACATGGCTAGCCCAGGTTGCCAGAGTAAGTTGTGCTGTCGTGTCTGGTGGGTGGGCATGTTGTAAGTGATTTTGTAACGTGTGTATTGCCAGAGTTGTGAGTTGCATGATTGTGGATTCGAGGTGTGGGGTGTGTTCATTTGGTACTTACCAACGAGCAGTGCATTTCTGTAGGTGCCATCCTGGAAGCGCCGGTTGATAATGGACTGTTGGAAGATGTAGGAATCATGCACATTGCCTGTGTAGTTGGCGACGACATTGGTGAAGAGTCACCGGTGGTCCACTATTGCCTGCACATTGATGGAATGCGTGTGCTTTCTATTGCGTTAATTGTGTGCAGTGTTGGCAGAGGGCACAAGTAGGACATGTGTGCAGACAATTGCCCCCAACACGTGCGGGAATCCAGCTATGGCGTAGAAGACTTGCTCGGTCTCCAGCTGTTCCTGTGCAGTGTGTGGGAAGTATAGGTACTGGGGTACCAAGCTGATGATGGCATCCAGGACAGGATTGAGGAACTTGCACAGGCATGACTGTGAGACTCCTCCGACTCTGGCGGTTGTTGGTTGAAATGTCCCAGAGGCCAACAGGAGCAGCACAGCCAGCAGCTTTGTCTGCGGAGGGATGTTAATTGTCCGCTGTGTTGGTACCATCAGCCTGTGGGCAATGATGTTCTGGATGCGGAGGATGGTTGTCCTTTTGCGTCTGTAGTGGACATTCGCTGGTGTTTAGTCTGTGAGGCAGGTGCGTTTCCTGAAGGTCTGCTGTCTTTGTCTGTGCTGCCTCTGTGGTGGTCCGGGGGAGCGGGGAGGCTAGGGGGGATGGCGGTCCTGGGGGGCCAGGTGGGCCGAGGGGGGACTGTCCTGGGGGTGGTGGTGGTGGGTGTTGCGGCCCTGTTGGGGCTCCGAGTTGCATGATGAGTAGCTCCATGGCATATGTTGTTCTTCCAGTGTGGCTGTGGGCTGGGCTCCCTTTTCCGGTGCCAGTTGTCGTCCGACTTTGCACCAGGTCAGAGCAGGTGTTAATTTCCTGTTGCTAACATGCCGTATCGCCTGTTTTGTGGTCTTATCGCCGATCGGGCTGGTCGTTGGGAATGGTGCGGTGTGGTGTTGTCGCGGCTTTTTGCTTGGGAACGCCTACTCTGCCTCTCATTAGCGTTAGTTGGCTGGGTCATCTGTGGCGATGTTTTTTGAGCTGCTTTCGCACGTAAAGTGGTGATATGGGCTTTTTGCACCAACTTGTGAATGGGGCGATAAATTTATCGCCACTTTGGCTGCGATAAAGTGCCGGTAACTCGGCGATAGACCCTTGAGAATATGTCTCCAAGTTTCCAGGAAGAAATCACTGAGACAACAAGAGAGAACAGAATAATACTCTCACCGGCATCTGACAGGGTGAGAGAGCGCTGCAGTCACAATGGTGGCCGCTGTGAAGGTGATGATGCAATGGAAGGCATCATTAGTCATCTAAGCATCGTGTTTCAGGGAGGAAGCATCCAGGCACGACCCCAAAGGTCAGCGCATCTTCCGACGCACAAAGCCCCTCACCAAACTCGAGGAAACGAGCTCGGAGCGCGTCTCTCCCATCCCGTTCCGCGGAGCCCTACATCGACACCGCCATTATCCAAGGGCGCCAAGCCACGCCCCCGCGTAGTCAATTTTTGATAGGACTAGCGCAATGATGATTTGGATGGTTGCTTCAGTTGAGAAAACTTTCATGATTTTCCTGAGTTGGAAAAAACAGGAGGACATTACGGTGCCTATCTGAGCTTTCATGGACAGATTCTCGTCAGTTTGAATACCTAGACTTTTTACGGCTGTCTTTGGTGTAGGGGGAGAACCCATTTTTGTTAGCCAATAGGTGGAATTCCAATGGCTTAGCTTGTTGTTAGTTATGACAATCTCTGTCTTATCAGAGTTTAGCTTTAACTGATTACTGTTTATCCAGTCGCTGATATATAACATTGTGTTCTGGAACAACTCCCTTGAGTCTGACATATCATCGATGGTAAAGATCAGCTGCATGTCATCAGCGTAATTGTATATTTTCACCTTCTTCTGCTGAAAGGTGTTTACCAGGGGCAAATATAAAGATTAAAGAGATGGGGGAATAGAGATGATCCCTGAGGTACTCCACAATTCAATTGAACTTTAGCTGAGCAGTAAGGATAGAGGCGAACTGACTGAGTGGGGTCTTTAAGGAAGGATTTCATCCAGTCCAGGGCAGTACCTTTTAAGCCTGCTGCTTCGATTTGGTTGATCAAAATTCCATGATCCACAATGTCAAACGCCGCGGATAGATCTAATAGGACCAATGCCTGATTGCTACCTTCATCTGCCTTACCTCTCATGTCATCCACCTCATAAAGGATGACCAATTCGGAAGCCTACTTGATGTGAGTCCAGGTATTTGGTGTCCTCTAAAAACAAGCATAGGAGTTTTGCTACATGTGCCTTTAAGATCTTTGCTGGGTAGGGGAGAAGGGAGATTGGTCTATAGTTTTTCAGCAGCAGCGGGTCCCCTTAAGTTTTTTGTTACCATGGCTTCTTTAAATGATTGGGGAACATGGCCTTGCATAGGAGATTGATCTATGAATGATAGAACAATTTCTGAGAAGGAAGCAAAGATGATTTTTTGAATTCCTGGGGGACATGCATCTTTTTGGGAGCCAGATTTCACTTTTGTTATTAGTTCACAAGATGATCTTGGGTGATATGGGAAAAGGTTGAGATAGAGGTGTGATTTCTGTGTTTGGGTGCGGTCTTCGTATCTAATATTCTGGTAGGGATAGTATCTTTTATTTATTTTATTTTGTCCACAAAGAAGGTGTTAAGATCATCTCATAATTTCTATGTTGGGGTGGCTGGTCGTATGACTCGATCTGGTTTTGATAGTTTCTCAACAATATCCAAGATGTCTTTTGTTTTATTATTGAGGTTCTTATTTTCCGTCAGATACGTTCTTCGCCATTTCCGTTCTGCTTGACGCGTTTTCATTTTGGCTGTTTTTCACTCTTCTGAGAACAATTTAGAAGCCTCATGGTGGTAAATGGATTTAGTTTTTTGGAGTGGGGCATGTATATTGCTGGCCATCCTTTGCCAGTTTGAGATTGCTTCCTCTAATTCATCCAAATTCTCTGTCATGGAGGGTACCTTCAATGCCAGTGTGTCACAGAGTGAGTTAATATTTATGTGGTTCCAGTTTCAAGACATGGTCCCTGGGCGAGTAGTGGGTTTGGGGAGGCAAGCTCATCTACTGTGAAGCTTATTAGGTGGTGGTCTGACCATATGCACGGGTTGATAGATAGATTAGACATTTTGAGGTTAGTGGACCAATATCTGGTCCAGTGTGTGACCCTTTATGTGTGTAGGCACACATATGTGCTGTACGAGGTTGAGGCTATATAGCACACCAATCAGATCCCTGGAGTCTTGGTCCCCAGCCTCCTTGTTTTCCCAGTTATTCATGTCTCCAATGAGTGGAATTTTTGCATGATCAATGGTCAGTGAATTCTCAACAATAGAAAAACCCAGCAAGGGGAAAGGCTAGAAAATGGCAAACTCTCCACCGTGATAAAGTCTATGATAAATCATAGGTGCTATCTACAAGTGCTCCCACGTTTTCGCTTGGTCGCAGCACGCCTCGATCCACAGTGGATCGGGAGGAACGCCAATGATGAAGCATGCCACCTGAAGTACCATAAAAATAAACTTAAGGACTATACCTACCAATAGTCCCAATACCATTACCCAATCATCAGTCAGTTGGCAGTGAAGAAGGTTCAATCGTTTATTAAGCAAAAATACTCTATAGAGGAGCCTCTCCGAACCTCACCCATCAGGTGCGCCAAGAAGACTGTTGGCTCGTATTCAAACATGAGGTTATATACTTTTCGGTTCAACACATACAATCACTGTAAAAGGAAAAACACCAGTTGGCCCTCGAGCTCCAGGAAAGGACCATATATGGCACACATCAGACCAGTACAAAGGCTTGACTATCTATTAAAGATGAGGTCAGGAGGGGTGACTCCCTTTCGTCTTGGTGCCGGCGAGTGTAGACATGGCGCCTCCAGGAATGCGCTTATCACCCCTAAAGCCAGATGCGACCTTGAGTCTTAGAACAGTCGAGTAAGCAGCCTACCTTCAGCTGCTACCAGTAACTCAGATGAGCTGGGGCCTGACAACTGCACGTGATCAACACGTGATCACGGCCCGTGCTCAAACATATGCTCAGAAGATGGTGTCTGTATGGTTCTTGGCCTATTCCTTTAGCATTAGATATACAAGGAGGAAATAAACGAGTTTCCTCCAAGCAAAAACATATATATCAAACAGGGAGTGTACGTATAGATGCATCATGCTAACATAATATAGGTCCGATACTCCATATATACGGGAAATCTACCTTTTTATCCCTAACACCAAGGGGTAACCCTAGTGGGTGAGGGTTTTCATAGAAAAACTATGTTTTTCTCTCATTTCCATCGTGGTGGAGAGTTTGCCATTTTCTAGCACTTCCCCTTGCTGGGTTTTTCTATAGTATTGAGGAGAGTGAAGCCAGTTTTTCCTTTTCCTCCCCCCGTTTTAGATAACGATGGTCAGTGAAGACAGGATGTTTGCCAGTAATTTGGGAAATTCCTGCATAGGGTTTGGCAGTCAATAAATAAGTATGCACACCAGCGAGGAAGTAGGTGAATCCAATTAAATTATGATGTTATGAACTGGGGGGATGTGTGTTGGGGTAAAGGTAGTTAAAGTCAGATGCTGTTTAATGGATGCTGCCACTCCACCCCCTTTCTTCCCTGTTGGACTGTTGGCATTCAAGAAATAATAATTTTCCGGCAAGGCTGTTAATGTATCTGGTATGGATTCATCCATGAGCCATATCTCCGTCACGAGTTATATGTCCGGAGATTCTGTGCTTAGTGGCTGATGCTTGACCATGAAATCTGTATTAAGATAGATAATAGTGAAGTCATTTGTTTCCTGTTTTATGTATGTGGAGACTGTGTTGTTTAGGGAGGCTGATTAGTGGACTGGGCTATGTATAGGTATGATCAGATCAGGGTTGGGGTTTAGGAGGCCTAGCATGATAAATGTATGCATTACTGAGGTTTCCAGTGGCTTACCTTGTGAGGAGAGGAGTTTTAATTCATTAGACATATAGACTAATTTCTGGGCATAATGGCTGGCCCCTGGCCCCGTCTGGGGGTGGGCGTGCACAGATGGGCTTGCCGTTGGCGCATCTGCGCTGCCACCAGTCTTTTGAGGCATCGGAGCTCTTATTAAATCTGCCCCTCTGTGAGCTGATAGGATCCCCAGGTCCAATCAGCTTCTACATTAGCTTGTCCTAGTGCCACCTGAGTTCAGCACGATTCGTCAAGTTAAAACTTCTAAAACTTTCCCATCATATCAGATTTAAACAGAGTAACAATTTTTACAATAGCGGTGAGTAGCAGTAAACCTTTTGCAATACATTGGCGGGATGCGGCTACCTTTACCGGCGCGTCCGTGCTGCCGCCAGTGCTTAGGGTTGGAGCTCTTCTTGACTGTGCCCCTCTGTGATCTGATTGGATCCCCAGGTCCAATCAACTTCTACCTTAGTGCGTCCTAGTGCCGCCTGATTTCAGCTCGATTTGTCAAGTTAAAACTTCTAAAACATTCCCATCATATCCGGTGAGTAGCAGTAAACTTTTTGCAATAGATTGGTGTGCTGTGGCTACCTCTACCTTTATATGTGTGTAAATCAAAATACAGGATGGGTTACATAAGGCAGTGACGGTTACAAGGTGTAAGAGACACTTTTCCCTCATAGTTCACTGTGTTATATTAGAAAGATTACAATTTATGAATTGCAAATAACAAAAGGATCTCTGTGTTAAAAGCAGTAACCCACTTACCCATTACATAAAATAATAAAAATCTGTCATCTGCGTGTTACATAATGTGCTTTGCAGGATACATTTAATCCTCTATGCTACTTTGATTCAAAACCGGGACTAGAAAAAAACAGATATCGCCAGCAAATAAGTTATCTCACAATTTTTGTTTGTGCACAAAGATCTCTGACACGTTTCTCCTTGCTGCCAACTTCTGTGTGGCAGGGTTTTAAACAATAAATGCATATGTTGAGGTCCAGATTTTGCAACAGGGTTGCGTCACTTTTTCACCATAACCCCGATGCAAAATCTCATATGTTACATATTGTAATGCACTCAAATGTACTCATGATAGACCTGCTAAACATATGTGTGAGGTCTTAACACCTGACGTCACTTCTTGTGATGTCACTTCCTGGGATGCCACATGCGATGATGTCACCTGCATACTACCTAACTTGGTTAGTCCCCCCACTTTTTAGGTCTTGCTGAGCCCAGCACATGCGCTGGCTCGAAGAGACATTTTGTATGTGGGCTCCAAAAAGTGCTACCAGGCCAGCCTAAAGCTACAGTGCATGTGCGCGGGCGCGCGCGCCGCGCTTACTTTCACTTTCGCGGCCGCAGGGCCGCTTTGATCGCGATCACTTTCAATTTCGCGGCCGCACGGCCGCTTTGCTGCGCAGACCCAGCCTCCTCTGCTGGCACACCCACAACTGGCAACATTACTAGTTTCTTTTACTCCTTGCCATTTTCGATATATTATTCCATTGAAGTGCATGCCTTGCTGGTTCGCCTCTCTTTTGTCCTCCTCTTTCTTATTTGAGCACTCGCTCATGCTTTTCCTTCACTCTCATACATTCTCCCTCTCGCTGACTTCCCAACTCCAGTCATTTTATGTTGGCAGCTCCCTACCATGCCAAGCACTGCTGCAGCTTGATTTTGGGTTCTCTTTCTCCTCTCTTTAGAATTGTTTCTCAATTCTCTACACCTCTCCCACTGATTCCCACCGTTGACTTTGCCGATACATCGAAGGGGGCAGGCCTCGTTGTCTGCACCGCCAACCGCAGAAAACAAGCAGCAGGGCAAACTAGACCCACCTCGGGAAAACCAGCAGCAAAGCATGTTGACGAAGACCCCGCGGAGGGGAAAACACACAGACTTCTCTCCTGCCTACCTCCACATGGTTATATTGTGGCACGCAGGGCCTCTTTGTGGCATGGCAAGCTGGGCCCAGGCCTCAGAGGGGTGCACGGAGCTGCCTGTATTAACAGCAGCGTCCGTCTTGACACCAATGATTCCGACTAGACTGGTTCTACTCTCTTTTTCTTGCCTCCGGTGCCGTTCTATGACCCATCCACCCCCTTCCCGCCCCTCCTATCTCCCTCCCCCGCCAAGGCACATCAACAGCGCCATTCGCACCAGCAACAACTCGGCACTAGCTTGATGAAGCTACTGCTGTGAGTGACTCAATCACACCATGAGGGTCTCAAGGTGCTGGGGGATATTTTGGGTGAGTGCCGAGACGTTTGTGCTCAGAAGTCAGTCAGTGCTTTGATGCGTGATTGAACTGTGAATAATTTTATTCACCAGCTGCAGCCAGGGTGCCAATTTTCTTTCTGCCCAGGACGCTACATTTCTTTCCGCCCAGGGTGTTATTCCACAGCAAAGGCCGACTATGACCGCACATTATGCCGTTCTGTGCGGAAAGCTAATAGCCAGGCAAACTTAAAACAAGCATTTGCAATGCAATCGGTCTCGCATTTACGTGAGTTTAAGCTATTAGCATTGTAAATGCCAATGCCTTTTAGTTATGTTTTAAAAACAAAAACAAAAATAAAAGGCATTGTCATTTGCAATGTCAATACCTCAAACTCACTTTTTTAGACTCTTGTAAGGCAAGTGATGCTTCTGAACGGATGATCATATTGTGCAGAATGAGTGACTTGTGAGATAGGTAGGGATGTTGGGGCAGTGGCAGAGTTGGTCACTTGTGTGGGACAGAGCAGCCACTGTTATAGCCCAGACATAAATGGATTTGTAAGGTCTGTGAAGCATCTGCTAGATGTTAATGACAAAATTTAAACAAGACCAAAAGTTGGAACATTATCCCCAGAACGCATCTTTTCTATTTCGCCTTTGAGAAAAAGTGAAATATTCCGTTATTAATTCTGCGTTCTGCACAAAAGTGGAGAAACATCATTTTATTTTGGAATTACGCTTGCTGGGCAGTGTAAGTGGCATCTTTTGTGATGCTCAGCCCCATTCTGCTAATAGTCCTGGGTATGCATGTAATATTAAAAACGTAGCGACAAGAAACATGAAAGTGCTGGCATTAAAATTGATATATTAATTGTATGGATGTAATAATTATTTTATATACATTTCTGTGGGTGCTTTGCCCACTGCTTTAAGACCAACAGTAGGTGCTCCATTATGTTTCAATTTAACAGAGAAGTTGTGCATTTTTGAGAACTAAGACAGGCACCATGGAGAAATCCCAAAAATGTATTATTTTTTCCGAAATACTTTAAATGGTAAATATTTCCTAAAAGCTTCAAATGTTTGATGGATCATAGTTCACGTGTAACCCTGCATACATTCTGGTTTCTCTAGTATGCAAAAATACCATTTATTGCTAATGCACCATGGCTAAAATTGCGAATTTCCCCCTGGAGACTAATCATCATAATTCCAAAGCACAGAATGGGTAGTAATTTCTGGATTTGACAATGGCACCAATGTGCATTGTTACAGAAAATTATAGAATAGTTTTCTTTCTAAATAATAATGCAACACTGTTTAACGGGTGACAGCTGAAGCTTGTCTTTACTCTTTTAGGAGTTAGTATGTTGTGGTTTAGAGCCCATCATTAAACGCTCAAAAACGAAACTGCAAGTCCTAAATGCAATGGGCTGTTCACTAAAATGCAAACAATTGGCTAAGGCGTCACATTTAACGAGGGGCCATTTGGTAGCTGTAACAGGCTTTGACTGTTCTATACTCATTCTACAAAAGACACAAGACTCATATTACATGGGTGTCCAGGATGCACAAAGTACCGAATCGACTTCAAAGCCGACCTTAATTTGTATCCACTCATTCACACACATGCCTCTACCCCTGCCCTTTCATCCTGGGCACACTCATGCTCACAGGACCAAGCCATGCATCTTGAAGGCAGAAGTTACTTTGCACTTCAATTTGTCTGATGCCATCATTCCTGTCAGAATTTTGCACTATTTCAGGCACTAGCCCATCCACATATGGTAGAAATAAACAAGCATTTGCAATGCAATAGGTCTCGCATATAGGCGAGTTTGAGCTATTGACATTGTAAATTACAATGACTTTTATTTTTGTTTTAGTTTTTAAAACATAAATAAAAGGCATTGTCATTTACAATGCCAATAGCTTAAAGTCTTGTAAATGCGAGACCTATTGCATTGCAAATGCTTGTTTTAGGACTTGTACCCTGTATCCAACAGATTAAAAGGGAGAGCCGATCTAAGGTTTGGCTTGGCTGTAAGAGCATGAGCTGAGCTATGTGAATATTTGGCATGTGAATAGTACAATCAAATTGTGTAAAAATATGATAAAGTCTCCTCAAAACTAAAAAATATATAATTATTTCCTGCTTCATAACAATGCCAATAGTGAACTAAGAGGCAAATCAGTTGTCAGGTGTACCCTATATGTGGCCTAGATTCCTAATATACATCAAGAAACATTATCATCAAGTCACTGGAACACAAGAGGTTTTTATACAGCGGACATCCGGAACTCACGTATTTGAAGGTGCTCTCATATTTAATAATGAATTAAAAGGTGAGGAGAGGAGTTGAGGAGAGGAGTTGGCCTAACAGCTAGGGCGGTCGACCTCGAACCTGGGGAACTGGGTTCGAGTCTCGGCAATGACACTGAACATCCTGTGATTCTGGGCAAATCACTTAATCTCCCTGTGCCTAACAAAAAAAATGAATGTGTGTCCTCATGTAACGTAACTGGTGCTATGTAAAGCGCTCTGATACCCGATTCGGGTTAAGTTCATGCTATATAAAACTCTATAAAAAATATAAAAGGTGACTCCGTGTAAAAAATATTTGTCTAGGATCTCACAATTTGGATAGGGGAGGAAGTCTGGATTGATGCCAGGTTATCTGGCTGCACATTGTACAATTTGGCTACTAGATGGGTATCTCTTCTGTTTTACATTAAAGGTCACTGCATTATCTTTCATTCTTTTAGAAAAAAGATCTTTTCATTATCCCATGAACAAAGAAACATGGCAAAACAGTGGACTATCCCAATCAGTGTGTACGGCATTGGCCGCAGCCCTACAGACACTTCTTGTTGGCCCTTCCTCTTAGGAACAGTCTAGTTAAGGTGTGGTAGGTACAGTAGAAGATATTCAGCTGTACCAGTCGAAAGCCTGATTTAATGGTTACCTCCCATGGGTGGTGAAATGCCTTCCCCCAATCCTCATCAGTCAGGGCACCCAGGCCCTCCTCCCTCTGACCATGGAGCACGTCCAGGTTGGGCTGGCAGTTGGCCACCAGCGTTCGGTATGCCAGGGAGATAGCGATAAAATCCGAAACCCAGCGGCGTCCATTACCCAGCCTCCACCAGGATATCTCTGTACCCCCCAAATGTGTGATGGATCTGCATATAACAGAAATGTTGGGTTGCCACCAGTTTGTAATGATTCCGTAATTGTGGAGGGACAGTAGACTCTGTGGTCTCCAAATGTACCCCAATTTCGATACCACATCATGCCCCATTGTAGCCTGCACTCCAGTTCTCGTAGTGCCCCCAGTAAGGCCAAGTCCTGCAGAGCGGTCTCTAGTATCCGTCATCCCTGACAGCACAATTTCTCAGTGGCTTTTTTTCCAAATCTTTATCATTAGATCCATTAGTGGAGGGTTGACGGAGTGCCCTGCACCCATTGTAGAGCCTTCTTAAGTATCCATGGGGGACCATCAGTCTCTTGTCCGCCTTCTGTGAGGGCTCTTGCTGAGAGAAAATGCCCAGTCATTGACAACCAGCAATTATGTGGCCCAGCAGTACAAGCATAGGTCAAGGAGCCAAAATCCCCTGCCATACAGGTCTCTAATAAACATCTGTAGCGCAATGTGGGGGGAGGGTGCCACCATCGAACAGCAGGAATCTGGTCACCACATCTACAGCCTAGGAGAAGTGATCTAGGACCTCGAACAATGTATTTCGGAGGAGGTAGAGGAACTCGGTGAGCACTATCATCTTGTATATGGTGGCCCTGCCCATCAGAGATAATGGAAGTGTCCTCCAGTGTCCCACATCCCTCCGGTATCCTTTTAGGACTCAAACCAAATTGTGTCTCAATAATTCTCCGGGATTCCTTTTACATAGACTTCTACTTAGCGAAAGCCCTCCAGAGACCACTGCAGGGCAAAGGCCCAGTCAGTGGGCGGCACCTAACGGGTCAGTGGATCTTCAGCGATTTCTGCCTGTTGATGCGTATCCATGAGTAATTGCTGTATGTGTCTAAGATCTGAAGGGCTCTAGGAACGAACCTCAGGGAGTCGGCCAGATAAAGAAGCCCCTTGTCCACATAGAAGAAGACAATATGCTCCCAATCCATGGTCCACCTCGGTCACTGAATCAGAACTTCAGCACGCACCCTGCAGGACAGGGCTCCCGGGCTTGGGCAAATAACGGGAGGGAGAGTGGGCACCCCTGCCTCGTCCCTCGTCCCACAATGATCTGTTCAGAGAATGACCAATTCACCCATACTCCGCCCATCAGTTTGGTACACTGTAAGTGTATTCAGGACACAGATTCCCATTCGAACCCCCACTGGAAATCCCACTCAACTTAGTCAAAGGCGGTCTCGGCCTATAGGGCCAGCAGTAAAACCGGTTCCCATGATCTTGCCTCCGGGTCAGACACCCAAAGAACTGCCTTTTATTTATGTCAGGGTCACTGCATAGGCGTAAAGCCCGATTGATTGATACCACCAGTTTATCTTTCACTAGTGTCATCCAGATGACTAGAACCTTTGCCAGAATTTTAACTTCTGAGTTGAATAGGGTGATTGGTCTGTAGGAATTGCACTGCTCCAGAGGCTTACCCTCCTTGTGGATCTGGATGTGGCAGTCTTCAGGTACGGTGGTAGTCTCCATTCCCCTCTGGCAGTGTACAGCATCCCGCACATCAGGTCAGCCACTAGGCAGATCATACATCTATAAAATGTGGGGCGGAAAGCCATTAGGCCTGAGTTTTCCCTCTCTGGGATAACTGGATGGCCTTTCAAATCTCCTTTACATTGATTTTCTTATCTAGGGATGTCATTTCCTTTCAATTTAGTGTTCGAGTGGGGAGGTATTTCATGAACCTAAAGAGGTCTGCTCTGGACTGGTCCATCCTAGGGCTATAGAACTCCTTAAAATGGTCTGTAAATGCATTTGAGATTTCCACTGCTGTGTGCACTGGCCTACCCTCCCTATTTAATACTTTGTGTATCAAGCTTCTATACTCCTCCCATTGCGCCAGCCAGGCCAATAGGTTTCCACCTTTATTAATCAATTCGTACAGCTGTTATTGTTTGGACTGGTATTGAGATCTTGCCTCTGCTTCTACCAGACTACAACACTCTTCTCTGATGACGGCGATGCGGTGTTGGATTGTGGGGGATGGCTGGAGAGCATAGTCCCCCACCCAGTCCATCATCTTTGGTTCTAGATCATCTATCTCCCTTCGTCTTTTCTGCCTTTACCCTGTATTGTGGGATATCAGACATTCCCTTAACACAGCCTTTTAGGCTTCCCAGGTTACTACCTCTGGCAACACCATTCGCACATTTCCCTTAAGGAGGACTACATGGTGGAGGTTAGAAGTTTTCTAGTGTCCCAATTCTTGGGGTCCATTCTCCAAGACTCTTGCCCCCTTAGCCCCCCCATCCCAATATCCCAGTCGAGTGTATATTGAGGAATGATTTGAAATACCCCTTGGAAAATAGAAGATGTTGCAGTACCAACCTCCCTGTGTTTGGGGACCAAGAATGTATTTAATCTAGACATATGGCCTGCCGTCTCTGCTCCGTAGGAGTTCTGTCGGTCTGAGGGGTGAGTTTCGTGCCAGGTATCCTGGATTCCCGTAGCCTTAATAAACACCTGCAAATGTGTACCCCTCACTGGATGTCGCTGGCCCTTGGTGAGCCTGTCTATTTCACTGTCCATGGTAAGGTTAAATTCCCCCCAATGATGGTGGTCACCAGTAGGACCTGCACCAGTCAGTCTCTCACCTTCTGAAGTATGTTGTGCTGTAGGCCTGGCGAGAAGTAACAGGAAGCAATCGCCATCTGTTCCTTGTTGTGTTCACCCAGGATCACCGCATAGCAGAGGGTCAGTCCAGGATTTTATGACCAACAAAGGAAGCGATTCTCTGAACAGATAGACTCACCTCCCCCTTGAGTCTGTCGAAAAGCTCAAATGCACCAGGAGTATGTAGAGGCCTCTTTCTAGGAACCAAAAATTGGATACCATCCCTCTCTTCATCTTACTTCCCAGGCCATTTACATTCCAGGAGGGCAGCTCAGGTGCCATTCCCACTTGTGTTGTGGAGGGCCACATAGTAATTCCCCAGTTGTCTTGGCCACCCCTCCATGTGTGCACCATCAGTAGTGTCAAACCCCCTGAAAGAACCCCTCACCCTGCAATCATAGGCCGCGAGTGTAAAACTACTGACTGCCTGCTGTGTCAGTCTCTCCTCCCTACCCAACATCAAACCATTTTCTTCCTTAATATTTTCCATTCTCGGTCTCTATATCGAGGGCTTACTGTGGCCATTGTTAATTCCAAGTAGCGTCTTTTAGTCTTGATGCGGCTGCGGCTTCTAGCTGGTGTATTAGTCAATGTCTGTTACATTTTTTGCTCGGAATCTCTCATTGTCTCTCAGGGGTGTCGCTGCTCACCCCACTGGGGATGGAGAGGATAGCAGGGTACCTCATTGTGGCTGTCAAGCCACGCGCCAGCCTTCCAGCCAATCCCAAGCCTGCTCTGGAGAAGTGCAGAACCAGGCCTTACCCCCATTCAGGATTTGCAGTTTTCCCTGGGAATTGCATTACGTATTGCAGGTTTCATTTTCTTAGTTCCTGTTTGACCTTATCAAAAGATCACAGTCCTGCCTGGACCTCCTGTGCGACATCTGGGGACACCATAATTGTGTGATTCTCAAAGAGGAGTGGGCCCTGTTGCAGACAGGAATTCTTTGATGAATTAATTTCCCAACTTCTGGTTCCTCTGCTTTCTCCAGTATCTCCACAAAGTGGACATTATTGCAGCGAGATCTGCCCTCCACATCTTCATCCCGGGCGCGGAACTGTCAGGTGACCTCTTTGATTTGGCAAACTTCTGCTGTCAGGGCTCTGATGAAGTCGGCGTGGTTATTCAAAGTGGCCTCTGATTTGGCCACATGGTCCACAACCTTCCTCATGTTAGCTTGGATCACAGTGACATCCACCATTACTGTGCTGATTTTTGTCATTAGGGCTGTCTTGAAGGCCTAAAGCAGTTTTTTGAGGTGGGGCCTTGGTCCTCCATGGTTGCGCCCTCCATGTCTGTCTGACGGTCCACCCCACTGGCCTCTCCAACAATTTTGAAGGGGTGTTACTCCAGGAGGTTGGTTTGAGTATCTAGTGGACCTTTATCTTTCACCGTGGCTCTGGGCCTGGACTTTGGTCTCTGGGGTGTTCTGACCTGGCTAGCAGGTCACTGTGCCCAGTATATGCTGCCCGTTTTCAGGCCCCTTCTAGCTGTGGGTTGTTGGGTGGTGTAAGAGAGGGGTCAAAGGAGCTGAAAGACGGCCCCACCTCCAAGGCTGTCCAACCTGCGGCCCTGGTCTGGTGGCACACCGGGTGGATTGAATCTTTGCGGCACTTCTGCAGCTCAAGAAATGCAGGTTGCAGTCTGGAGGGTGGGGGAAACAGTGGGGGGGACAGCTCGTGGAGGAACCCCCATGCAGAATCCAGAGTGCGGGAGTCTAATGGAGTTCCAGGGGGGAATCTCAGCCTCTTAACCGCATCCCGAGTGGGTCCGGCTGCCATCTCAGTCCTTCAGGAGCTGTAGCAAATTTCTATGGATTTAGACCATCCAGAGGGCCACCCATCCCATCAGCAGCCTATCCATAGGCTCTGTGACTGGTGGGTATGCTCGGCAAACGCCTAGAACAACGTATGGGTGCTGTGGCAGCTTATCGGCGGCAAGAGCTCACATGCTGGGTGCCATGTTGCTTTGGCATCCTCGGTGTTATCTTTATCTCTAATTCTTAGTGAATGAGATTGCAGTGTGGATGGTAGGCAGAGGAGTTGGAGAGAAGCTTGAGCTGAAACAGAGCAATCCATTTAGCTCAAGTCTGGAATGATGTTTCAGTGTCTTGCCCACCTCTCCCACCGAAATGTGGTCATGCGAAATCAGGCATAGCTATCAGCAGTCCACTGGTTTCAGGAACATTAAAAATAAAGACTCTCTGTAGCATGCATGCAACATACTGAACCAAAGGAATATGCAAGAACCGGCACCCTGCTGCAGGCAAGCTAAGAATCTACATTTTTAATATTTGATCAACCAATGAGCTTTCAAATGATGAAGCACAGAGGCAGGTCATTGACTGCTTGTTGTTACAGAGGATGGTTTGACCTGAACCAAAACTTTAGAGCAGGAGCTGCACAACAGAAGGCTATATAAAAAACAGTCTTTGGGATGGCTTTCCGATGCTGCCAAATAGCCCATTTCCATGCGTGGCATGTTTAGACACTCCTATCTTCTATGGCACCAGTAGGGTACATTCTGAGACTTAGAGTTTCCCTTTTAACTTTGTAGGTAGGGGCAGAAATTGCCCAGTGTGCAAACTGGCACTGGCTAAAAACACAGGAATGACTGAAAGTGTCACCGCATTGCAGCTCTGGATTCGACTGAGGGTCTTTATTGATAACGGTAGAGGCTGAGGAATGTTAACAGAAGATCAAGCAACAAATGTGTTTAGATTTTAGCCACTTTCAACCATGTGATATGTTCTACAACCCAGTACTCTGAAGTGGCCAGAAGGTAAAATGATCTTTAGACACAGATAGGGCAGCGGATCTAACTGGGCACAGACCAGGTCAGTGCACCCTAACACAATGAATGTGCTGCTCACAGGCAGCAACCTGGCCTGGAATTCAAAGAGGGAGAGGGGCTCTTTTGCAGGTGGGTGCTTGTTTGCCTCTGTGCCTGTCCCTGTAATATGGCAGAGGCGTAAAGGGTTATAGGCAAATGAGGAATGCCACAGGGCTGTAGAATCAAAATTACTCTAGGATAGCGCCTGGTGTGTGTGTCTGCTTTTTGCCCCCTCCTCTCCCCACTTCCCCGGCACTTTGGTATTACAGAAGGGATTGCGGATGCCTGTTTGCCTTTTTTCACTAATGCCCTGCCCCCTGAGCAAATGCAAGTTCATGGCTGCACTTAGAGAAGTGCATTCATTATGATAACATCTACTGACCTGGCCAGAGCTTGGCCCTCGCAGACAAAGATGTGCTGCAGCGGAGAGAAGGGCTGTGTGTGTGAGAAAGTCAACATTATGATTGTCCGTCATGGAGGTTGTTCTCAGCATCCCAAAACATGTGAATTTGCTGCTGTTCAGGGATTCTGCTTGCAAATCGAAATTTATTAATTGGGTTTAGAGTCTAGAAGCTACTTGGGGATCAATGTGGATTCTTAAAAAGATAGAATTTTGTTTGTCTTTTTAAGTGGTCTGGGTACTGAGCCTTGCAGAATGCATAGCATTTCTGTACCAGTGGTATCCACAAAGACTGTGTCACTGTCCTCCTACAAGAACTTGGCATGCCACGGTTCAGGTTGTATCTTGGACGCATTGCTTCAATGTTGACAGATGGGTTCACTTATGTGACCTGTACTAGTGTCACCTAAATCATTGCTGTTGTGATGGGCTCAAAGAGCGAGACTTTGGATTTGTCTCAGATGGAGAGTCGCCTTGAAGAAGATGGGTAAGCCCACTTGTGGCGTAATTTCTGCAGTGTTTAATTTGTAAAAAAAAACATAAGTCGCAGGGCCTTTCTCAGGAGACATTGAAGCATGGCCTGTCCATTGTCCCTACCAGCACTGCCAATGCCAGTACCAACACAACCACTAACCATTAAACTCCTACACGTGTAAAGAATTCAGATCATTCCAGACTATCCAAAGCTATGAGAATGGTCTGGATAGCGGATTTGTTTTATTTTTAATCTATATCAACCCCTTGAGCGCATGTGTCAACCAATGGCTGACACTCACAGTACCTGGCCAGTGCGTGTTGGCCAATGGCCGACACTGAGAAGGTATTTAAAGGCCCCTCTGGTGCTCTGCTTGAGAAGAGCTTTCCAAGCAGCCTGAGTGTTTTTTTACTGTAATAACGATCAGCGCGAAGGGCATGCTGATGTCATTACAACAAAGTGAAAGTAAAACGAGCCGATGGGCTCATTTTACTTTCAATGCATCAGTGTTCGGAGGCATATCTCTGCCCCCGAGTACTGATTGCTTTGGAGGAGGTTCATTAGAAACTGGAGATTCTCCCCTTTCCAAATGATATCTCCGCCCAGTAAATCCTTGCTTGGGGATCACCATTGGAGAATGATCCCCAAGAAGGTATCCACCCACTAGGCCCCAGGGACATGGGGCAGCGGCCCCTTAGGCAAGGATCTGTGCTCCCCCCCCAAATAATTAGCCTTTCTGCCCCTCCTGGGGGCAGATGGGAGTTATTACCCCCGAACTGCTTCCCAAGTAGACAGAAAGCCTTTTAGACACTGGGGGAAAAAAAGGAAAAGTAAATGCAGGGGTGAGGGCTGCCCATCAGGGCATGACCATGCCCCCATTCCAAACACTGCAGCATCAGTCTTTCTAGTCCCTGGGGGAGACATGGGGGTGATCACCCCCAATCTGCTACCCCTATGGGATGGGGGCAGCATGTCCACTAGACACCAGGAAAAGATTGAAAAAAAGAGTGGGGGCTGCCCACCATGGGCAAGGCCCTGCACCCATCCCAAAAAAGTGGCAACAGTCTTTCTGCCACCCTGGTGGAGCGGATGGGTGTTATTACCCCCTGATTTTAACCCCTGGAGCAGAAAGCTCAATAAACGCAAGGGCAAATTGAAAAAAAGAAAATGTAGGGCTAGGGGCTGCCCACAATGGGCATTTCCATGCCCCCACCACAAAAATTACTGCAGCAGTCTTTCTGCCTTCTCTAGAGGGAGGATGGGGTAATTATCAGTAAGATTGAAATAGCTGGAGGTTGAGACGGAGCACAAGCCTTTGCACAAGGGGCCGCTCCCCCATTTCCCTTTGGCCTAGTTGGTGAATTCCTGCTTGGGGATAGCTCCCTTGTTGCAAGGATATCATTAGAAAGGGGAGATTCTCCTTCTTTCAATGATACCTCTGCCGAATCATCAGTGCTTAGGGGACTGAGATATAATTTTAAAGAAAGAAACTAATGCAGAAATTTTTTTCGGGGTGGGTATGGTTCACCATAGGCGTAGCTGAACTTCCACCACAAAAAATGTGACATCAAACAACCTGCCACCTGGGGGGCAGAAAACCCGCAAGAAACTAGGGACATTTTGTAAAAAAATGTACAAGGGTGGGGTCTGCCCACCATAGGCATGGCCATGCAACCACCCTAAAATGGCACTGACAGTCTTTCTGCCCCTCGAGGGGTGGATGAGGAAATTGCTCCCTATGTGCCCCAGAGGGGGACAGAAAGGCCACTAGACACAAGGGACTGAATGGATGCAGTGTTTTTTGGGGAGAGCAGCCCCCCTGGCTATGGGCATGCTTAGCCATGGTCCAATAAATGTTCTGCCCCCCAGGGTGTTAATCCCGCCAATGTGCTCCCTTGGGAGGGCAGAAAGCCCACTAAACACCATGGATTTCAAAATGGAGGCAAAACAAACAAAAGGAGGAGGTGGCCTACCCTTGCATTGAGCTATAGCCCACCTCCGAAGGGGCAATAGTGTCTTTCTGCCCCATTGGGGCAGGTAAGAGGTTTGTAACAGTTGGGAAGCTTCCCGCATATATGTCCCTCAGGTAGGGTAAAAAGTGCACCTGACACCAGGGATTTTGTATTTGGGCCAAAAGAAAGTGGTGCAGGTATTGTACTCTGGTTTTTCCCACTCACGCCATTTTCCTTTACCCCAAAGGCAAAAACCCTGGTATCAGGTAGACTTTCTAACCACTTGGTTGCTAGTTTGAGGCAGCCACAACAATTGGGATAAAACTTCTATCTGCACCTTGGGGGGTGGGGAGACACTACGTCCAGGGGCGTACCACAATGTTAGGGTAGGCCACACCCTTCTTTTGTTTGTTTTGGTGCCATTTAGAATACCATGTTGTGTAGTGGGCTTTCTGCCCGCCTCAAGGGCAAACCCCCTTGTCTGGACCTAGGGGGGTAGAAAAACTTGTTTGTACCATATGGTGTGGGGTATGGCCAATGCCAGTTTTTCTACCAGGGCAAGACAGGGAGAGTGCCTTCAATTTGCCCCTTTGGAAGGCAGACATCTGACTACACACAAGGGAATTCAAAATGGAATCAAAACAAAAAAAAGGAGGGTGCGGCCTATCCTGGCATCAAGCTATACCCTCCCCTAGAAGCAGTGAAAGTGCTTTCTGCTCTCCTGGGGCAGATAGGAAGTTTGTCCCAAATGCGGAGACTGCCCCAAATTTGCCTGCCCCTAGGGGGAGGGGTGTAGAAAGTCCTCCTGACACCAGGGATTTTGCCTTTATGGCAAAAGAAAGTGGTGCGGATGTTGCGCTCTGACATTAGCCACAGCAGCCCCATCACAAATGGCACAAACAGGTCTTTCTGCCCCCCAGGCAAAGAGAGGGGGGTTGCCTTCAATTTTCCTCCAGGGGGAAGACAGCCCACCACACCAGGAAATTTAAAATGGAGTCAAAAAAACAGCCCTTGCGAGAGGAATTCCATTGACGTCAGTTTGATCCATTCTTGCCATGAGCACTAGGTCCAGCCACACTAGTGGTGCAGCGTTTTAATCTGCACAAGTGGGGTAACACTGGGTGGTAGGAATTTAGTGGTTTCCTGTGAATCCCAGAAGTTTCCATCACATAAATGTAGGGAAAATATGTGATTTCAGACAATGTTTGAGTTATGCAGAGCATTTTGGGCAAGAAATCCACATGGGATACACACAAGGCACACCACCCTGGAATCCCCTGGCTGTCTAGCTTTCAAAAATGTCTGTGGTTTGTTAGTTTGAATGGGTGGCGCCACAGCACGTTGGAACCAGGAGAGAGGAACCACGAGGAGAGAGAGGTAAGGGGGATTGTGCTTGGGGTGGGGGTTACTTTTTAAGGGTTTAGGGTAGTGTCGAAGTAGTGTAGTAATGTTTGTGTAGTATAGGGTTGTGTGTAGGGGAGGGTCATGCTGGGGGTAGTGTTTTAGGGTTTAGGGTAGTGTTTGTGTAGTGTAGGGAAGTGTTTTTGGGTTTGGGGTAGTGTCGAGGGGGTTGTGCAGGGTAGTGTTAGAGTATAGGGGCCGGACTGGGGGTCATGCGGGGGGTAGTGTTTCAGGGTTTAGCGTAGTGTTGGGGTGTTTGTGTAGTGTAGGGTAGTGTTTTAGGGTTTAGGGTAGTGTAGGGGGGTCGTGCAGGGTAGTGTTAGTGTGTAGGGACAGGACTGGGGGAAGGGGGGGTCGTGTGGGGGGTAGTATTTTATGGTTCAGGGCAGTGTTGTGTTTGTGTAGTGTAGGGTAGTGTTTTAGGGTAGTGTAGGGGGTCGTGCGGTGTAGTGTTAGAGTGTAGGGACAGGACTGGGGGAAGGGGAGGGTCGTGATGGGGTAGCATGTTAGGGTTTAGGGTAGTGTTGTGGTGTTTGTGTAGTGTAGGGTAGTGTTTTAGGGTTTAGGGTAGTGTCGGGGGTCGTGCAGGGTAGTGTTAGAGTGTAGGGACTGGACTGGGGGTAGGGGAGGGTCGTTCAGGGGGTAGAGTTTTAGGGTTTAGTGTAGTGTTGTGGTGTTTGTATAGTGTAGGGTAGTGTTTTAGGAATTAGTGTAGTGTCGGGGGTTTGTGCAGGCTAGTGTAGTGTTATTGTAGGGAGAGGACTGGAGGTTGGGGGAGGGTCAGGGAATAAGTGTAGTGTCGGGGTTTGTGAAGGGTAGTGTAGTGTTATTGTAGGGAGAGGACTGGGGGTCAGGGGGAGGATCGTGCAGTGGAACTACATGAGGGATTAGGTAGGTTGGAGTCACTTACCTTGCAAACGTTTACCATGAGTATACTTTTACCATGCATGCCTTGGCATTGCAATGGCATGTGTGGTAAAGGTATAGTCGTGGTAAAAGTTTGCGTTGTAATGGTACTCGTTGTAATTGACATCACATAGTAATACCCACATTGTAAAGGCATGCGTGGTATTTCTATGCGATGTAACAAGTGCTATTCGCTGAGCTAGGGCCCAACATCCACAGCTATCCGCATTGTAAAAAAAGAGTCAAATTTGAGTGGAAAAATGTGATGTGTCTAAGTTGTGATTTGAGGCCTTTCCTGTCATGGGCACTAGGCCTACTAACACAAGTGTGGTACCATTTTTATCGGAAGACATTTGGGAGCATAGAATAGTAGAACATTTGTTAACATCAAATGAATTCCTCTACTTTTTTGCCTTCCAAATGTAAGTCAATGTGAAAGAAAGAAGGCATTTTGAATAATGCAATTTAAATCGGATGTTAGTATGGGTACCCACAAATTCAGAGAAGTACAAATAACCAATGCTCCTAAAATCCATATCTTGTGCTCACTTCAGAAATACATATGTTTCCTCTTTACCCATTTTTCACTCTGCATATTTCACCATATGAATTATACTGTACTCAGTACACAATGAAAAACCATTGTTCGGTGCAGCTCAGTTGTTGGCTCTGGGTAATTCAGATTCTTGGAGAACCTTCAAACCCTATATATCCTTACAATCAGATGGATCTTGCGAGCAAAATGGTATATTGCTTGTATAAATCAGCAATCGTGAAAAAAGGTTGCAGATGAAAACATTGTCACAAATAGCTGTTTTAGCTACTTATTTCTAATATTTCTTTATTTCAACAGTTTATTTATTTAGGGAAACTTGATGGACATACACCTATGACTGCCCTTGCTGAATTCGGAATTGTGTCTACTTTTTAAAATTCCATAGCTTTCCTGGATCACCCATGGGTTTTACACTGGTTTCCACCACAAAATGGAAGTAGGTTGAAAGCACAAAAAATAGGAAAAATGGGCTACATCTTTGAAAAATACCAAAACTGTGGTGACATATTTTTTTTTTATTCAGCTCTGCATGTTCCTGAAAGCTGGGGAAATGGTGACTTTAGCACAGCAAAGCGTTTGTTTATGCCATTTTAGGAGAAAAAACACTCTTGTATCCGGAGCACTTTTTTTCTCTTTTGCCAAAACATTCAAAATGTAGCTATATTTTGCCAATTTTCTTGGTCCCCTTCAGGGGAATCCACAAAATCTGAGCACCTTTAGAATCTCCAGGATGTTGGGAAAAAGGATGCAAATTTGACATGGATACCTTATGGGAACAAAAATTATTGGGCACTAAGTGCATACTACCCCAAATAGCCAAAAAAGGCTCAGCACTGGAGGGGTGTGGTGGTGGTGTGTGGGGAGGGGGTCTGCAATTAAAGGGTTAAACACTCTGTTTAATTAGAGAAACAGAGCTAGCATGTAGTGGACTGTCAGAAGTGCCATGTTTGACAATTAATTGCTGGTGCAGTGCACCAGCAAACATCATCTCAAATTAAGCACTGAATTTCTGGTTAGATGTGGAACAGAATTCTTGTGTGGTTTGTTGTTTGCTATTCATGTCATGAAAAAAGTTGGTTGGCTTTGTGGACTGCCCTAAGGTAATCATTCATGTTTCCTTTGCATTTCTTTCTTCTACCAAATCTAATACCCAATATATCAGAAACATTTTGATAGTTGTGTGAGATGTGCAATAAAATGTGAGCACACCTTGGTTGGAGGGGCATTTTTAGGACTGGGTGTATTAAAGAGGACTCAAGCAAAATGCAGAGGCGCTCCCTTTGGTTTGTCGCCTGCAAATCCTCATATCTGGTGCTGTTAGAAAGGAGTCACATCAGGAAACTGATCAAAGCTGGTGGAGTCCCAAATGAACAATTTTGGGCAACTATCAAAACTTCCATCACTGACCATCACTGGTCTTAGAGGAGCTGAGGAATATATACAACATGAGTTTTAAACAAGCATTGACATAGCCAATAGGTCTCGCGTTTGGGACCTTATAAGTGTTTAGTTATCCAGCACAATATCCTTGGTGAGACAACATCAAGTGTTGCATGGCTAAACACTTATAAGGTCCCAAAGGCGAGACCTATTGGCTATGCCAAGGCTTGTTTTAAGTGAGGGGCTTGTGCAGATATGCAACTGTGAGGTAGAGATGCTGCAAGTGCTTTTACAGGAGCGACTGTGACATTGCGCCTCTTCAAAATGTATCTTGGATCTGGTGTAATACTTCTAGCCCCTATGCCTGTCTTCTCGCACCCGATGCATCCTTAAATGTCCCAGGTACAGCTGGGATTGACACTCCTATTACCCCTGCACTCCAGTGACACTTTACCTGTCACAGGTGGTGGTGGTAGAGGTGGTGGCCGTGGTGGTGGTGGACGTGGTGGTGGTGGACGATGTGGTGGTGGTGGTGGACGTGGTGGTGGACGTGGTGGTGGATGTGGTGGTGGTGGATGTGGTGGTGGTGGACATGGTGGTGATGGTGGATGCGGTGGTGGTGGTGGATGTAGTGGGTGTGGTGAATGTGGTGTTAGATGTGGTGGTGGTTGTGGATATGGTGGTGGACATGTTGGTGGTGGTGGACGTGGTGGTGGTGGACGTGGTGGTGGTGGCATGGTGGTGGTGGTGGACATGGTGGTGGGGGATGTGGTGGTGGGTGTGGTGGTGGTGGAAGTGGTAGTGGTGGATATGGTGGTGATGGTGGCATGGTGGTGGTGGTGGACATGGTGGTGGTGGATGGGGTGGTGGGTGTGGTGGTGGTGGAAGTGGTAGTGGTGGATATGGTGATGGTGGTGACCTTGTTGATGGTGGACGTGGTGGTGGTGGACGTGGTGGTGGATGTGGTGGTGGTGGATGTGGCGGTAGTGGATATGGTGGTGGTGGACGTGGTGGTGGGTGTGGTGGTGCTGGACATGGTGGTGGTGGATATGGTGGTGGCCTTGTTGGTGGTGGATGTGGTGGTGGTGGACATGGTGGTGGATGTGGTGGTGGATGTGGTGGTTGTGGACATGGTGGTGGCGGACGTGGTGGTGGATGTTGTGGTAGTGGGCATGGTGGTGGATGCGGTGGTGATGGATGTGGTGGTGGTGGACATGGTGGTGGTGGTGGTGGAGGATGTGGTGGTGGTGGACGTGGTGGTGGTGATGGACGTGGTGGTGGTGGTGGATGTGGTGGACGTGCACATGGTGGTGATGGACGTGGTGGTGGTGTGGACATGGTGGTGGTGGAGGATGTTGTGGTGGTGGATGTGGTGGAGGACTTGGTGGTGGACATGGTGTGGTGGATGTGGTGGTGGATGTGGTGGTGAATGTGGTGGTGGTGGATGTGGTGGTGGTGGATCTGGCAATGGTGGACATGGTGGTGGTGGATGTGGTGGTGTGTGGATGTGGTGGATGTGGTGGTGGATGTGGTGGTGGTGGATGTGGTGGTGGTGGACGTGGATGTGGTGGTGGATGTGGTGGTGGTGGAGATGGTGGTGGACGTGGTGGTGGATGTGGTGGTGGATGTGGTGGTGGTGGACGTGGTGGTGATGGGTGTGCTGGTGGTGGACGTGGTGGTGGTGGATGTGGTAGTGGTGGATGTGGTAGTGGTGGACCTGGTGGTGGTGGACATGGTGGTGGATATGGTGGTGGTGGACGTGGTGGTGGTGGTGGACATGGTGGTGGTGGACATGGTGGTGATGGATGTGGTGCTAGTGGACGTGGTGGTGGTGGTGGGTGAGGTGGTGCTGGACATGGTGGTGGTGGATATGGTGGTGGTGGCCTTGTTGGGGGTGGATGCGGATGTGGTGGACATGGTGGTGGATGTGGTGGTGGATGTGGTGGTGGTGGACGTGGTGGTGGCGGACGTGGTGGTGGATGTGGTGGTGGCGGGCGTGGTTGTGGTGGATGTGGTGGATGTGGTGGTGGTGGACATGGTGGTGGATGCGGTGGTGGTGGACGTGGTGGTGATAGACATGGTGGTGGTGGTGGTAGAGGATGTGGTGGTGGTGGACGTGGTGGTGGAAATGGACGTGGTGGTTGTGGTGGATGTGGTGGACGTGGTGGTAGTGGACATGGTGGTGGTGGACGTGGTGGTGTGGACATGGTGGTGGTGGAGGATGGTGTGGTGGTGGATGTGGTGGAGGACTTGGTGGTGGTGGACATGGTGTAGTGGATGTGGTGGTAGATGTGGTGGTGGATGTGGTGGTGGTGAATGTGGTGGTGGTGGATGTGGTGGATGTGGTGGTGGATGTGGTGGTGGTGGATGTGGTGGTGGTGGACGTGGATGTGGTGGTGGATGTGGTGGTGGTGGACATGGTGGTGGACGTGGTAGTGGATGTGGTGGTGGATGTGGTAGTGGTAGACATGGTGGTGGTGGGTGTGGTGGTGGTGGACATGGTGGTGGTGGATGTGGTAGTGGTGGACGTGGTAGTGGTGGACCTGGTGGTGGTGGACATGGTGGTGGATATGGTGGTGGTGGAAGTGGTGGTGGTGGACATGGTGGTGGTGGACATGGTGGTGATGGATGTGGTGCTAGTGGACATGGTGGTGGTGGTGGACGTGGTGGTGGGTGTGGTGGTGCTGGACATGGTGGTGGTGGATATGGTGGTGGTGGTGGCCTTGTTGGTGGTGGATGCGGTGGTGGTGGACATGGTGGTGGATGTGGTGGTGGATGTGGTGGTGGTGGACGTGGTGGTGGCGGACGTGGTGGTGGATGTGGTGGGCTTGGTGGTGGTGGATGTGGTGATGCGGTGGTGGTGGACATGGTGGTGGATGTGGTGGTGGTGGACGTGGTAGACATGGTGGTGGTGGTGGTGGAGGATGTGGTGGTGGTGGACGTGGTGGTGGTGATGGACGTGGTGGTGGTGATGGACGTGGTGGACGTGGTGGACATGGTGGTGGTGGACGTGGTGCTTGTGTGGACATGGTGGTGGTGGAGGATGTTGTGGTGGTGGATGTGGTGGAGGACTTGGTGGTGGTGGAGGTGGACATGGTGTGGTGGATGTGGTGGTGGATGTGGTGGTGGTGGATGTGGCAGTGGTGGACATGGTGGTGGTAGACGTGGTGGTGTGTGGACGTGGTGGATGTGGTGGTGGATGTGGTGGTGGTGGACGTGGTGATGGATGTGGTGGTGGTGGACATGGTGGTGGACGTGGTGGTGGATGTGGTGGTGGATGTGGTGGTGGATGTGGTGGGGGTGGACATGGTGGTGGTGGATGTGGTGGTGGTGGACGTGGTGGTGGTGGATGTGGTAGTGGTGGACATGGTAGTGGTGGACCTGGTGGTGGTGGACATGGTGGTGGATGTGGTGGTGGTGGACGTGGTGGTGGTGGACATGGTGATTGTGGACATGGTGGTGGTGGATGTGGTGCTAGTGGATGCGGTGGTGGACGTGGTGATGGTGTATGTGGTGGTGGACACGGTGGTGGTGGTGCACATGGTGGATGTGGTGGTGGTGGACGTGGTGGTGGACGTGGTGGAGGTGGTGTTGGTGGTGGATGTGGTGTTGGTAGTGGATGTGGTGGACATGGTTGTGGACGTGGTGGACATGGTGGTGGTGGTGGATGTGGTGGACATGGTGGTGCACGTGGTGGTAGATGTAGTGGAGGTGGTGGACAAGGTGGTGGTGGATATGGTGGTGATGGACATGGTGGTGCTGGATAGGGTGGGGGTGGATGTGGTGATGGTGGTGGACGTGCTGGTGGTGAACATGCTGGTGGTGGACATGGTGGTGGTGGATGTGGTGGTGTGTGGATGTGGTGGATGTGGTGGTGGACGTGGTGGTGGTGGATGTGGTGGTGGTGGATGTGGTGGTGGATGTGGTGGTGGTGGACATGGTGGGGGACGTGGTGATGGATGTGGTTGTAGTGGACATGGTGGTAGATGTGGTGGTGGTGGATGTGGTAGTGGTGGACATGGTGGTGGTGGATGTGGTAGTGGTGGACTTGGTAGTGGTACTGGTGGACCTGGTGGTGGACCTGGTGGTGGTGGACTGTGGTGGACATGGTGGTGGATGTGGTGGTGGTGGACATGGTGGTGGTGGACATGGTGGTGGTGGATGTGGTGGACGTGGTGGTGGTGGACGTGGTGGAGGTGGTGTTGATGGTGGATGTGGTGTTGGTAGTGGATGTGGTGGTGGTGGATGTGGTGGACATGGTTGTGGACATGGTGGACATGGTGGTGGTGGTGGATGTGGTGGACATGGTGGTGGACGTGGTGGTGGATGTGGTGGTGGATGAGGTGGTGGTGGATGTGGTGGTGGTGGATATGGTGGTGGTAGTGGTGGATGTGGTGGTGGTGGATGTGGTGATGGTGGTGGACGTGCTGGTGGTGGACGTGCTGGTGGTGGACATGGTGGTGGAGGACATGGTGTTGGTGGTGGACATGGTGGTGGTGGTGGACGTGGTGGTGGACATGGTGGTGGTGGGCATGGTGGTGGTGGGCGTGGTGGTAGACAGTGTGGTGGCGGACATGGTGGTGGACATGGTGGTGGACATGGTGGTGGATGTGGTGGTGATGTTGGATGTGGTGGTGGTGGTGGTGGTGGTGGTGGATGTGGTGGGGGTGGTGGATGTGGTGGTGGTGGATGTGGTTGTGGTGGATGTGGTGGTGGTGGACATGGTGGTGGTGGATGTGGTGGTGGTTGATGTGGTGGTGGTAGACACGGTGGTGGTGGACACAGTGGTGGTGGATGTGGTGGTGGATGTGGTGGAGGTGGTGGTGGATGTGGTGTTGGTGGTGGACATGGTGGCAGACGTGGTGGTGGTAGACATGGTGGTGGATGTGGTGGACATGGTGGTGGGGGTGGATGTGGTGGTGGACGTGGTGGTGGTGGACGTGGTGGTGGATGTGGTGGACATGGTGGGGGTGGTGGATGTGGTGGTGGTGGTGGATGTGGTGGTGGACATGGTGGTGGTGGACGAGGTGGTGGAGGACATGGTAGTGGTGGTGGGCATGGTAATGGTGGTGGACGTGGTGGTGGTGGTGGATGTGGTGGTGGATGTGTTGGTGGTGGACGTGGTGGTGGAGGACTTGGTAGTGGTGGTGGACATGGTGGTGGATGTGGTGGTGGACGTGGTGGTGGTGGATGTGGTGGACGTGGTGGTGGTGGTGGATGTGTTGGGGGTGGTGGACATGGTGGTGGAGGATATGGTAGTGGTGGTAGACATGGTGGTGGTGGACATGGTGGTGGTGGACGTGGTGGTGGTGGACGTGGTGGTGGTGGATGTGGTGGTGGTGGTGGACGTGGTGGATGTGGACATGGTGGTGGTGGACATGGTGGTGGACATGGCGGTGTACATGGTGGTGGTGGTGGACATGGTGGTGGTGGATGTGGTGGTGGTGGACGTGGTGGTGGTGGATGTGGTGGTGGTGAATGTGATAGTGGTAGACATGGTGGTGGTAGAGGACATGGTGGTGGTGGAGGACATGGTGGTGGTGGAGGACATGGTGGTGGTGGTGGATGTGATGGTGGTGGACATGGTGGTGGATGTGGTGGTGGAGGACATGGTGGTGATGGATGTGGTGGTGGTGGATGTGGTGGTGGTGGTGGACATGGTGGTGGTGGATGTGGTGGTAGTGGATGTGGTGGTGGTGGACGTGGTGGATGTGGTGTTGGTGGTGGACATGGTGGGGGATGTGGTGGTGGTGGACATGGTGGTGGATGTGGTGGACATGGTGGTGGGGTGGATGTGGTGGTGGACATGGTGGTGGTGGACTTGATGGTGGATGTGGTGGACATGGTGGTGGTGGATGTGGTGGATGTGGTGGTGGATGTGGTGGTGGTGGTGGACATGGTGGTGGTGGACATGGTGGTGGAGGACATGGTAGTGGTGGTGGGCATGGTGATGGTGGTGGACGTGGTGGTGGTGGTGGATGTGGTGGTGGATGTGGTGGTGGTGGAGGACTTGGTAGTGGTAGTGGACATGGTGGTGGATGTGGTGGTGGATATGGTGGACGTGGGTGTGGGGGTATATGTGGTGGTGGTGGTGGACATGGTGGTGGTGGTGGACATGGTGGATGTGGTGGTGGATGTGGTGGTAGATGTGGTGGTGGTGGATGTGGTGGTGGTGGACGTGGATGAGGTGGTGGATGTGGTGGTGGTGGACGTGGTGGTGGATGTGGTGGTGGATGTGGTGGTGGTGGACGTGGTGCTTGGTGGGTGTGATGGTGGTGGACTTGGTGGTGGTGGATGTGGTATTGGTAGACGTTTTAGTGGTGGACCTGGTGGTGGTGGACATGGTGGTGGATGTGGTGGTGGTGGATGTGGTGGTGGTGACGTGGTGGTGGTGGATGTGGTGGTGGTGGATGTGGTGGTGGTGGTGGACGTGGTGGCGGTGTACATGGTGGTGGTGGTGGACATGGTGGTGGTGGATGTGGTGGTGGTGGAAGTGGTGGTGATGGATGTGGTGGTGGTGAATGTGGTAGTGGTAGACATGGTGGTGGTGGAGGACATGGTGGTGGTGGAGGACATGGTGGTGGGGGAGGACATGGTGGTGGTGGAAGTGGAGGTGGTGGACGTGATTGGTGGTGGACATGGCAGTGGATGTGGTGGTGGAGGACATGGTGGTGATGGATGGGGTGGTGGTGGATGTGGTGGTGGTGGTGGACGTAGTGGTGGTGGACGTGGTGGTGGTGGACGTGGTAGTGGACATGGTGAATGTGGTGGAGGTGGTGGACGTGGTGGTGGACTTGGTGGACATGGTGGTGGTGGATGTGGTGGTGGATGTGGTGGTGGTGGAAGATGTGGTGGTGGTGGAGGTAGTGGTGGTGGATGTGGTGGATGTTGTGGTGGATGTGGTGGTGGGCGTGGTGGTAGACATGGTGGTGGTGGACGTGGTGGTGGGTGTGATGGAGGACAGTGTGGTGGTGGATGTGGTGGTGGACGTGGTGGTGGTGGACATGGTGGTGGACCTAGTGGTGGTGGACGTGGTGATGGTGGACGTGGTGGTGGACATGGTGGTGGTGGAGGACGTGGTGGTGGTGGACGTGGTAGTGGTGTACATGGTGGTGGTGGACATGGTGGTAGACATGGTGGTGGATGTGGTGGTGGTGGACATGGTGGTGGTGGTGGACGTGGTGGTGGTGGATGTGGTGGTGGTAGGTGTGGTGGTGTGGATGTGGTGGTGTTGGTGTACATGGTGGTGGTGGACATGGTGGTGGATGTGGTGGTGGTGGTGCTGGTGGAGATGGAGGTGGTGGACGTGGTGGTGGACGTGGTGGACGTGGTGGTGGTGGGTTGTATGTCGTTACAACGCATTCCGTTGCAACGCATGCCTTTACCACGCATGTGTTACAACGGAATGCTATTTCCATGCATAACCTTTACCACGAATATTCCTTTACCACGCATACCTTTACAACGATTTTCGATGTAAATTTATGCATGGTACGGGCATACTCTTGGTAAAGGTTATATCCCTCCCCTGTACCCTTACGTGACCCCCAGCCCCAATCCTTCTTATAATTACCCCTGCCCTGAACCCTCAATCCTTATATATATATTTATTTTTAAACTAAAATTCCCCTTACCTCTTCATGTCGTCTCCTCTCCTTCATCTTCCTTGGTGACATCATACATCGTAAAGAGGAAGCAGGTCTGGTGGCTCAGTGGACTAATGCATCCACTGCAGGGACCTGTGTTCGACCTCATGGTCACAGGTTCAAATCCTGGCGGGTCCACTCAGCCTTTCATCCATTTGTGGTCGATAAAATGAGTACCATTGAGTTGGGTTCAATATACATCTGTTATTCTGCGCCAAGATGCCCCATTGCTGGGGTGAACGTGCGCTTTACAAATACACATGTTATGTTATGTTACGTTTCTTTCCGTTTCCTCTCAAACAACGCCGATTGCCTCCACTTTGCGACGTGACATCAAGCCCCCTTTTTTTCCCACGCTTTATTTTTTACTTTTGGGGGAGACCCCCCAAGCCCCCTTTTTCTAATTTTAGCCTTTACCACACATGCCTTTACTACGTATCTCGTAGTAAAGGTATGCGTGGTAAAGGCTTTCGTGGTAACCACGCATGCATTGTAATGCATGCGTGGTTAAGGTTTGCGTGGAAACGGCAGCGTTGTAGTGGCCGTTTCCCATGGTGATGGACGTGATGGTGGACATGGTGGTGGTGCTGGACATGCTGGTGGTGGACGTGGTGGTGGTAGACGTGGTGGTGGTGGATGTGGTGGACGTGGTGGTGTTGGTGGACATGGTGGTGGTGGACATAGTGGTGGATGTGGTGATGGTAGACGTGGTGGTGGTGGACGTGGTGGACGTGGTGGTGGATGTGGTGGTGGACGTGGTGGTGGACATGGTGGTGGTGGACGTGGTGGTGATGGTGGATGTGGTGGTGGTGGACGTGGTGGTCGACGTGATGTTGGTGGAAGTGGGGGTGGACAAGGTGGTGGTGGACGTGGTGGTGGTGGAGGACATGGTGGTGGTGGACGTGGTGGTGGTGAATGTGGTGGTGGATGTAATGGTTGACGTTGTGATGGGGACGTGGTGGTGGTGGACATGGGGGTGGACACAGTGGTGGACATGATGGATGTGGTGGTGGTGGTGGTGGTGGACGTGGTGGTGGTGGATGTGGTGGTGGATGTGGTGGTGGTGGGCATGGCAGTGGTGGACGTGGTGGTGGACGTGGTGGTGGTGGTGGACATGGTGGTGGTGGTGGATGTGGTGGTGATAGATGTGGTGGTGGTGGTGGACGTGTTGGTGGTGGATGTGGTGGTGATAGATGTGGTGGTGGTGGTGGACGTGTTGGTGGTGGATGTGGTGGTGGACGTGGGGGTGGACGTGGTGGTGGACATGGTGGTGGTGGACGTGGTGGTGGTGGACGTGATGGTGGTCGACATGGTGGTGGTGGATGTGGGGGTGCTGGTGGACATGGTGGTCGTGGAAGTGGTGGTGGACATGGTGGTGGTGGTGGTGGACATGGTGGTGGACATGGGGGTGGTGGACATGGTGGTAGTGGTGGTGGATGTGGTGGTGGTGGACGTGGTGGATGTGGTGGTGGACGTGGTGGTGGTGGATGTGGTAGTGGTGGACGTGGTAGTGGTGGACCTGGTGGTGGACCTGGCGGTGGTGGATGTGGTGGTGGTGGATGTGGTGGTGGTGGATGTGGTGGTGGTGGTGGTGGTGGTGGAGGACATGGTGGTGGTGGACGTGATGGTTGTGGTGGATGTGGTGGTGGTGGTGGATGTGGTGGTGGTGGTGGACGTGGTGGTGGTGGACGTGGTGGTGGTGGTGGACATTGTAGTGGTGGTGGTGTATGTGGTGGTGGACATGGTGGTGGGTGGATGTGGTGGTGGTGGACGTGGTGGTGGTGGAAGTGTTGGACGTGGTGTTGGACGTGGTGGTGGACGTGGTGGTGGACATGGTGGTGGTGGTGGACATGGTGATGGATGTGGTGGTGGACATGGTGGTGGTGGGCATGGTGGTGGATGTGGTGGTGGTGGTGGATGTGGTGGTGGACGTGGTGGACATGGTGGTGGTGGTGGAGGATGTGGTGGTGGTGGACGTGGTGGTGGTGGATGTGGTGGTGGACGTGATGGTGGACGTGATGGTGGGGGGCGTGGTGGTGGGGGACATGGTGGTGGTGTACATGGTGGTGGTGGTGGACATGGTGGTGGACATGGTGGACGTGGTGGTGGTAGACATGGTGGTGGGGATGGGCGTGGACGTGGTGGACATGGTGGTGGACGTGGTGGTGGACGTGGTGGTGGTGGTGGGCATGGTGGTGGTTGACATGGTGGTGATAGACGTGGTGGTGGTTTTGGATGTGGTGGTGGACGTGGGAGTGGATGTGGTGGTGGACATGGTGGTGGTGGTGGTGGACATGGTGGTGGTGGATGTGGGGGTGGTGATGGACATGGTGGTGGTGAAAGTGGTGGTGGTGGTGGACGTGATAGAGGTGGTGGATGTGGTGGTGGTGGGCATGGTGACAAATAGTGAGAAAAGGTAAAAGCAAAACACAGAGTGAATGATAAAGAAAAAGAAAGCAAGATAGAGCACAAGGGAAAAAGTGATGAGAAAACTGTCACAGTAAAAGCAAAACACAAAGTAAATGATAGCCGTGCACGAGTGAATAACTAATGCTGCTATTTTGAAGCACACGCATGCATGTCACAGTAAAAGCAAAACATACTGGTGGCACTGCAATTGTGTGTTTGCTGGCCCGGGAGTGGTGCGCGCGTGTGCGCACAGTCGACTCTTTTTGGAAGCACATACTCGTGCTTGTGGGCACGCCCCTGCTCACTCCCGCAAGGTGGATGCCGCCACAAGCACGAGTATGTGCTTCCAAAAAGAGCAGAGCGACGGCTAAAGGTTCTCCTGCACAGTGCATGCGCGCTGCGTAGGCGAGACCTAACAACAAGTGCAACAAGCATTTGCAATGCCATAGGTCTCGCATTTACGCGAGTTTGAGCTATTGACATTTCAAATGACAATGCCTTTTATTTTTGATTTTTGAACATAAATAAAAGGCATTGCCATTTACATTGCCAATTGCTTAAACTCGTGTAAATGCGAGACCTATTGCATTGCAAATGCTTGTTGAAGATGCAATCCATTTGCAGCTCCACATCTGAGTAATTCTTACGCCGTACCAAAGAAAATATTATAGTGCTGAGGTGCTGCTATTCTGTGCTGTACTATGCAGCGCTATAATATGCAGAATATATTATGTACCTCCATTCAGGAACGGTGCTTTAAAAAAGGCAGTCTTTAAGCCCGATCTTTCCAGCACGTGAAGAGACACAGGGGGGGGGGGAGGGGGAGGTGGAGACATTCAGGCTGGCAAATGGTGGCCACTTTCGCGGCCGCTTTGATGGTCTCAGTGGCCGTGCGGCTCACTGAGAACATCAAAGCGGCCGTGAAATGATCACGCAGGCTGCCAAGCCACAATCAACCACGCTGCTCTCACAAGTGACAAACAATGAAGGGAGCCTAAAAAACTCCCAGAACTAACAGGCGTTTGCCGGCCAATCACGAAATAAGTGTCGCGGGTCATCCTGAAGGTGACGCCGAGCTGTACTGCGCGCACCTTTCACACCTTCACTCTGTTTCACCAATCACAAACCAGGGAGGGCTCTTCCTCGTGGAGCCCCGGCTTCCAGCGTTGTGTTATCTTTGTAAATGTGCTTATCTTCTCTGGTTGGGCTATCTGCGTGAACGTAATCACGTGAGTTGTTTTCAGAGCAGAGTCGTGTACACTTGAGAAATAATACAATCAAATGTTTGCAAACGACTTTATAATTGCCATAATTGTCACCCATTTGCAAAAAATAAAGAACTGCACATTAGAAGGGCTTAAATGTGCACACACATTTTCGTAACCCCTCGAAAAGACCATAACACTGAAAAAAAACCAAAGCTCTGCCACATCTAACTAGGATTCGTTGGGATACTCCAGCGGTGCTGACTTCGGAACTGGGAAATTCGGTTCGAATCTCGGCGTCGGATAGAATCTTGTGATTCTGGGCAAATCACTTCCTCTCCCTGTGCCTACAAAAAAAATGAATGTCTCCTTGTGTAATATAACTGATGCTCATGTAACGCGCTCCAATACCCTCGGTTCGAATTCGCGCTAAATAAAAACTGGGAAAAACTGTTAAGCGCTATAGAATTCTGCTGCGCGTCACCTCCGGAGACTAGTGCATGGTTAATTTTAGACGAACCGCGCATTGCGTAGGATTACAAAAATGAATCTGTACTCAGACCACACAAGTGCAGGCATTTTTCCGCATGACTCAGAGCTGGGAGGGCGAAGTGCGTGCGAAGTAGAATACATTTGCGCATCTGATACCACAGTGCATCGCGCATCGTGAATTTCACAAGAGACTGGTCAAAATTAGCACAAACTGTTCGCGAGCATATCGATAGGCAGCTATCACATTATCTGGCCATGAAACTCTAATAACAATTATATTCGGATTGGCATTTATTAATGCAGGCGCTATTAGCGGTATGCCGCTCGTCGGCCGGATACTCGTCGGGTATTGGGGGGAGGGGGGTGAAGGTCTTGGTGGTGATCTTGTAGGTCCGGGCACTTGTGCAGTCTGAGACGAGTGCTGCTTCTCTCTTGTTTGTAATGCCTCTGGTAATTATTTGGCTCCCAGTATCTGAGCAGCACAGCGGGTTATCCTGCTGCGGCGGAATCACGATCTCCAAATTCAAGGTATTAGTTTATTTATTACAGAGAATCATCTGCTAGAGATGTTCGTGCGTGTAGGAAATACGTGAGCATTTAGACTTTGGGAAGGTGTTTAACTACACTGAATCTGTGTGTCATTCGAGGTGTTTTTTTATTCTTTTGAAATAACAAAATAATCCAAATTGGTAACACTTTAAAACAAGGCTGTGAAATGTTCTGAAATCGGAGATAAAAAATGAATGCATCTTCCGCACATCACGAGTCCTGTGATCATCCCCCATGATGTGTTCTTGTTTTAGAGCTGTTAAATAGAGGTGCTGGAGGGAGACCAGCAATGAGGAAAGGGAATAGGGAAACTACAGGAGAAGGGAGTAAGAGACACGAACAGGACAAACAATGACCTAGAAGCACGGAAGAAAAGGGAAGTGCGGCAGAGGAAGAGTGGAAGGCTGATAAATAAGGCAGGGGCGCGAGCCAGAGGAGAGCAGCAGAGAGAAACAGGAAGGAGGAGCACGAGGGAAAAGGGCCTCGGTGCCGACAGATTGCAAGGGAGGGAGAGGGGTGCAAGGCAGAGAGTGGGGACGGAAGGGAAATAAGAACAGCCAAGTCAGAAAGTGAAGGGCGAGGACGTCTAAAAACGCTGCGTTCGGGGGGGGGGGGGGAAGCGGGGCTACAGGGCGGGGAGAATGAGGAAAGAACAGCTGTGAAAGAGCAGGATGGGGTGAAGCAGGAGAGGGCAGAGAGATAAAGAAAAAGAGGCGAGATAAAGAGGGAGTCGGCGCAAGGAGAGAATCAGAGGAAAGCAGAGTCAGAGGAACTGGAAGGGTGAATGCGACACAAAATGGCAGTGGGCGAGAGCGAGGAGATAGAATTCAAAGCAATGAGCTTGAACGGGAGGCAGTGAGAAAGGCTGTCTGCGGGATGAGTGAGAGAAGAAGAGGGAATAGCGAGATCAGTGGAAGCAAAGCGTGAAGGTGATACACTGAGGACAAATGAGTGTGTGGCAAAGGAGCAGAGAGTGATGTAAAGTTAACTAAGGACAACATAGGAGGAAGGGAGAGATGGAGAAACATGATCCAAGCGTCGATGTATAGTCATGAGCGAGGAAACATGAAAATCTGCTGCGCGATGACAAACACACGTGCTGAAGACAAAGTTGAATGGAAGCACAAGCGATTATCCTTACCGTTTGTCTGATCGTGCCTTTACATTTATTTACATGCGTTAGAGGACACGCGCTGTAGATGATATGAAATGAAAGTACAAGCGATAATCCTTCACACTTGGCTGCATGCTGTTAGTTGAAGATGGGTAAGACTTCCCTTGAAATCGGAACAAGCGCGTATGAATCAAGGCTCAGCAAAATAAAAGAAAATCAAAGGCGGTAAAAGGCTTGAAAAGTTTGTAGCGGCGAAAGTGAAAGTAATCGAGCAGAGCATCAAAGGGCTGGGTGAGAAGGGAGGGGGAATGCAAGGGTCAAAGCGGCTAAAGTGAAAGAAAGCTATAGAGAAGGGAGGGGGGAGTGGGAGCAGCTGTGCACGTGCATGTGATCGTGCACTCAAGGTTTAGGCCAGCCAAAACTGTGGGTAGCACTTTGAAAATCCCACATATAAAATGTCTCTTCGAGCCTTTGGCTCAGCGAGACCTAAAAATGGTGGACAAATAACATAAAACTGAAACAAAATCACCCTGTGGAAATAATCTCCACTGAATAAGATCCGTGCACTTTGAAAATGTAGATAGCTTGAGTTTAATCTACACACAGGGCCACTGAGATTATGTGATTCTAGGGCTGCAGTGTTTTGTGCGTAATTATGGAATTACTGCACTTGCCACGTAATCAACAATCTGATGCATAATTCTAACAATTTTTAAAAGTGCCTAATTTATAAAGGTATTTTCATCTGTAAACATAAAATTAAGGCGACAAATATCTTTTTTATGCTTGGCAGGAATTGACAAAGGGGTCCCGGCATGTGTAAATGTACTAAGAGTACAAAGTAACATGCATTAGTTAATCTCACTCAAAGGGAAGTGGGCACTCCAAGGCGCGGTTTGCCTTGGAACTTTGGGAATGGCCACAAACATGTATGCTTTGGGAAAACTCCTCTCGAACCATTTTCCAAACTAGAGATGGTCAGAGATTTACTTCAACCAAAGAAGAGATTTACTCCAGTCAAAGGAGAGATTTACTCCAGTCATAGGTCTGTAGTAAATACATTTCTACAATGGGAAAGGGATCAAATCACCACCATATTTGTTGTGTGTAGGGAAGGGCTTTAACCAAGGGAAAAAAATGTCGCTCCCACTGAGACACAAAGACATGCATTTGCACAGTGAGCTCCGTTGGGTCTGTGTGGAGTTTTACACTATTTAGAACACAGCAGGGGGGGGGGGGGGGTAGGATCGACTGGGAAATGTCACATGCCATTCTCAATAGCATTCTTGGAAACCTGCACCTGGCTTGCTGCCGCTGCAGGATTCCAGGCGTACCACTGGGAATGTTTGTGAAAAGCTAAAAGTCGTAAATGTGCACCCTTATGGAGATGTACTTCTATGTGGGCCGATTTAGTTTTTATTTTTCTGAATAGAACTTTTGTTTCTAGTGCATAACAAGTGTTTCACCTGATGCTGCCCAGCGGCAGACCCCTTGCAAAATGTAGCTGGTCCCTTTTCAGTTGCTGTTCGCTGTGTTTATATGTTAACTTGGATCTAAATAGAGGTGCAGTGTCCGGGTATATTCATGGCTCAAAATAAAGACAAGTCATGAAGGCAAAGGACTCGACAACCTTGGCCTGCTATAACATTGATGCTTAAATCCCGGCAGTTTGAGTGCTGTACAGGTATTTGATTTGTTTTAATACATTCTTGCTTTCCTACACAACTTTACTTCCCGATTACGCAGCTGTGGTTTGCTGCCAGTAAAGTACACTCACTGTGGTTAGAATGGCACGCGCACCATGGTTACAAGTGCATTCGAAGTTAGAGCATGCTACCGTCTTCTCGCCTTCCCTACATAAGTAGAATTCTTCTGAGAAATGAAAGTAATAATGGTGACGTTGCATACCTCCGCCAAATGATCATCGATGACGGACTGTGGAATCACTGCCCTGTGGCTCTTCCTCGTGCCATCTCGTGCGACTCAGGGTGCCTTGTGACCCAGCGTACCAATTTAGGCAGCGTACCAACAGGTCCATTATCTAATGTACTCTGATAAAAACAAACGGTGTACTTAAGTAGGGCGGAATAAACCTGGTCGTTCTGTAATTAGCAGATGACTCTCATCCACCACGAGTGACAGGCAGAAGGGGAGTATTACTCACACTTGCAACAGTTTTACAAATGCATGGCCGAGGCAGGCTTATGTAATTGTTTTAATTGTGCAGCTGATTCTAGAAGACCTGTATATGTCTTGTTTTCGACACCAGTGTGTCCTGCTATGAGTTTCAGATACGTTATAAGCTCATTGGCCGATCCGAATATGAATCTGTGACCTTCATGTCACTTCGCTGCGGCACCAGTCCTGCATGAGTACTTGTTTATAGGACAGAATAGACATGCAACCCCTGTGCCCTGGGCAATGTAGACCATGGACATCTCTGAACCTGGGATTACTCTGCATTCTTGCATCAGCAAGCAGGTATATGTTACTGAGTCCAGTACAAAAACAAGCATTGACAAAGCCAACAAGTCTTACTTTTTTAAACATGCAACTACAAAGCCAATAGGTCTCCATTTAGTTAGGGGAAATGTGTGTGTTGCTTCCAGCTATCCTAGAAAGAAAATACCACAGTGAAGCAATCTCTTAGGCTATAAACAGGGAACTATGCAGTGCAGGAAATGCACTGTTTTCAGCATAATTATGGATTTGCAACATCTGCCACATAATCCATCATCTGCTTTACAATTTCCAGATTTTAAAACCAAAATGTTTCTAGCTCAAACATAAAATATTTTAAATATTTCTTTGTGGAAAACATTTTTCTCATGTTTAACTATACATTACTATGCTGAGATGTCTGCCCTGACTGTGGAGTATCCCTATGGTAAATTGTAGGGAACATTTAAAAAAATGTATTTACCTTAAAAATAAATAGTAAAGAAATGTTTATATTAAATATTAATGTAAATTAATGTGTTATATTTACTTTAAATGTAGAACAAAATAAAAAAGATGCTACAACACTATTTAATTAATGTTGAATTAAAACTGTAATTATTGGAAATATATTAAAATAAATAAAATATATTTTTCTGAAGTTTAATACATTGAGAAATAAACTCCCACCTAAAGAATGTTTTTATGTACATTTATAATTATTAAAAGTGATGTACAAAATTGATTACAATTAATTTAATTGTTTGTGTTCAAATATATTGTTACTCTATTTTTAAATTCAAAATAGGTTATTCAAATATTTTATAATTAAATAGTTAATATGTGCTAGTTTTATATATTTTTTAACATCAATGTATATTTATTTATATTTTTAACTATTTTAAATAATTTATTTTAAATTAACATTTACCTTCATTATTTTCTATGGGAGGGTGTTGTAATACCAGTGTTTTTTTATGTGCAGTGCTGGTCTTGCTACTGTATTTTAGTGGTAAGTTTGTGAATAATGAAAAGTAGTAAATTCACTCAGAAGGGTAAGTTACCCTTGTGAATCTGGCCCATAATGTCCGTACTTGAGGCAGCCCTAGGATTTTTTTTTCTTAAATAGCTCTTGCTATTTCCAATGCCATGTATATATATATGGGCACAATTTTGCTTCTAAACATGGCAAATCTTTTTGTATGTCAATATATCTTTTCCAATCTCAATTTCTATTTTGGTGTGATTTGTTTTGGAAATAATATATATTGACTATATTTTTCTGATTTTGTCTGGCTCGCCCAGCGCCCTTGAAGGATATAATCATGCCTCACTAAAGGCTATCCAGGATAAACTTAAATTTACTTACACAAGTGAGAAGGGATCCATTCCCTTTCTGGATCTCACCATAAAGTATAGTGCATTCCAGAGGAAACCAACAGAAAAGAACACTTTGCTCAAATGTCAGAGTTGCCATCCCAGGGCAGTCCACGATAGTCGCCTGTTGGACAATTCATCAAACTCCGTTGACAGCCGCGGTCGGTAGTAGGATTAACTACAGGGCGGTGACGTGGGGAGGGGGAGGGGCAGGGGCAGGGTGGGGGGTAGTAAATTATGGATTAAGGAGGTTTACAGGTAAGTTAACATATAAATTAATAAAACAAATTTCGTTGCGTGCACTGCATCCCCAAATGCGATGCAGTGCACGCAACGAAATTCGTTTTATTAATTTATATGTTAACTTACCTGTAAACCTCGGTAATCCATAGTTTACTAACCCACACCCTGCCCCTCCCCCTCCCCACGTCACCGCCCTGCAGTTACTCCTACTACCGACCGCGGCTGTCCGTTGAAACTGCCAACGGAAGGAGGACTACCTTAGGGAGGCCAGAATATTAATGGAGAACCTTTTTGACAGGGACTGTCCATGCAAATTAAATAAAAATAAATTAAAGACAATCTGGATTTATACCCAGTGGCATTTTGTCATTTAAACCAAAACAAGATAGTGGGAGATTGGTTTGTGTGAAAATGTTTTGTCTGCATACTTAGGGATTGGAAAGGTTATCTAAAAACTTTGGAACATTTTGAAAGCTGGCAAACTTGCCTACAACCTAGATGATACTATTAAAGACTTTGTGGTACATTCAGCAGATGGGTCTGAAACTAGCAATTAATTGATAACATAAACATAGAGATTACAAGTCATTAGGCACCACAATTGTGGTAAGTGTACTGTGTGCCATTTCACATTCACTACCAAAAATGTGTCCCTGGAGAAGTGATTCACGACCTTAAATCTTTTTCAATTTGTAACTCCACATTTGTAGTTTACTGTGAGATCCCTTGCAATATGAGTTGTGTGGGTGAAACCATTAAACAGGTCAAAATATGAAACTGCCAGCATAGCAGTAGGGTAAGATTCATGGTTGCCAATTCTCTCTTGGTCTCACACTGCTTACAGTAGGGTCACACACAGGATTATATTGGCAGGGATGTGATCAATGTAGTATCACTGCCACAAAGGGGAGGTGACCTCCAGGAGATATATTGTCAGGACTGTAAAACTATTCATCGCTGCAAATCGATAGAAAATGGACTAAATACAATATTAGTGCATCATCATAAAATACTGACCATGTTCAGCAAACTGTAACAGAAGTTCCAGAAAGAAATTCATTGGTACTCTGTAACATTGGCCCATTTCACAATGCAGAGAATTGAGAAATGATGGGGCATATTTAAATGGGGATATTGACACCAGAACATCACTTTTAGAGACGTTCTGGTGGCGATATCCCCTTCTACTTATGTACAAAGCGGCATTAAGCCACTTAACATGGCTTAACACCGCCTTGTAAATAAGTCCCCTTTTCACCCTTCCTTTAGCATGAAAGGGGCATGCAATGGGTGTTTCAGTGTGCGTTCTATTCCTTTTTGACTCTGCCTCAGGTTTACAAGGCTGGGGCAGCACCAAAAACTAAGGGGTCGATTACGATGGTGGAAGGACTGCCACCGCCAGCCATGCAGTGATGGGCCTTCCGTACGCTGACCGCGATTTCCCCCGCCAAATTAGAATGGGGGTGGAAATCTCACCGCGACCATGGCGGTTGCAAAGACCGTCCACCACAGAACCGCCACAGGCAATCCTCTGGATTGCTTGGTGGTGTGGTCTTCCCCGGGAAAACGGCGGCAGTACCTAGCAGGCACCGTCTGCCAAATTACGATGAAGGCTGGAGACAGCCTTTCCATGGCGGTGGAACCGCCATGTAAAGGTTGGCGGTGATTGGGTTTGGGGGCCTGTTGTGGGCCCCCCTTGTGTTGGGGGAGGCCAGGGTGCACTTTGGGGGTACCTATGGTAACCCCCTACATTTCACAGCACTACGTGGCAGACACCATATGGTGCCGGCCACATAGTGCTGTGAAATGCACAACATGGCATTATCGCATTGTGGCGTGAGGTGCTGCCAGCAGCTACCGCCGCAATGTTAAGATGCAGGATCCGACTGCCACGGTGGCGGTCGCATCCTGATACGGTGTGCGGGACCACCGCATACATGGTGAACGGTCCCGGTTTACACCAGGATAGCGGACGGACTACAGTCCGTGCGCCATCCTAATGAGCCCCTAAGACCAGGGAATACCTGGTCTTATCAAGAACAGTACGTAACCCTGAGGTCTAATAATACAAAAAAATATATTTATATGAAGGTAAGGAAGGTGAAGTGTAGAAACAAACTACGCCCAATAGATACTTCTAAGGGCAAATCCCTATGTAGGACGTAATCCCTCACTCACCAAAGGTAACATGCTTCATCATTTGGGATTCTCCTCCCAGAGGAAAAACCTAGTTTTTCTGGGGGCTACAACCCCCTCTCTGAGAGGGAGGAGCTCAGGGATGTTTTGAAATATACTAACGGATATAATAAATCCACAAATGATGAGCTAGTAATGTAAGTGAGGGGTGCAGTGCTGGTAATAAACACATTTTAGTGAAGATTGTGAAGTTAAAACTAGTTCAAGAATGGCAAACCAAGGTTTTCTGGAGAAGTGTAGCTCACTGGTTAGAGGAGGCATACCCTGAAGCAGAGATCAGACCCGGGACCTGGGTTCGATTCCCGACGCGGCAGGGTCCAGAGCCCAATCGTCCACGGACTCGATAATTCTCGCTTCGGTGCCCACTCTAAGCACGAGTTCACACTATGCAGCTCTGGGCAACAAGCCTGCTTAATCTCCACAACGGCCCCCCGCGGCGGGATGCCTGGCTTTCACCTTGGGGATGCCCAGTACGGGTTATCTTACAGGGAAAAACCAGGACGGGTTCCCAATGCAAGCGCCAAGATGCCCGTAGGGTGATAGCTGCGCTCTATAAGTAAATCAATCAATCAATCAATCATATCAGCCGTGCATGACCAGGATTAAAAATAGTGTACACCACCAGTCAAAGATCATAGACCGTGGTGATTAATTAACAAATGTTGGTCATCATGTTTCAGCCATCACGCCTATAAAGAGGCAAGGCTTTCAGCAGGACCACTCAAGCTACTGCAGAAATACACCTGTGTGGGGACCACACAGGAAAAGGATACAAAGGACACACGAACAAACTTGGCATGTGTCCGTAACTGGTGTGTTTCACCTTCACCTAAACAGAAAATTATATAAATTGCTCGGTATTAGTACAATAAAGATAATAATGCACAAAACCAGAATCGCAAGAAAAAGAATAAATTCAGAAAAGCTCACCCGTAAGAACTGGGTGAGTCACCATCCTCCACCTGGCAACCGCTCAGGAAAGGAACACCGCTCTGAAAAAATACGGTGAATATCAATATTTCAAGAAAGACATATCTCAAGCATATTGCAAAGGGACTTAGCACACCAAATCTGCTGATCATCCTATGCAAAGCTTGTTTGAGACAAACTAAAAGCAAAAGAGGAGACTGACAAATAAACCTTAACGGTGAATATCTACACAAGCAAAAGAACATGGTGGCCTCAGTACACATGTTCAAAGTGGATCAAGGATAAAGGATATATGCTCACAATAAACTACATGTGAACCTCAAAAACTATCTTGCTAACACTTACAAATAGAAGTGCATGCACAACAGAAAGTGTGTGAGTTGGAAAAAGGAACCCAGTCACAAAGCCATTTTCAAAGAATGAGCCTGATACTGTTGATGCATACCGCCCTATTGGTGATGGCAAAAGAACAACGTAGCAAAGAGAAATGCGTGGCTTCATCGTTCACAGCTAAGAACAAGTTTAAACAAAATGCTGGCAAGAACTCAAGGGGCTTACCTGTCCGTCGGTGAACCGGCGTAGCAGTGAGCCTGAAGCCGGAGGTCCTGCGGACAGGCAAACCCTCACCTAAGACGCCGAATCATGGAGACATTTAGCCAATCAGAATGCACCGTAGAAAAGAGCCAATCAGGGCGCCCCTTAGACAAATACTCCAGTAACTAATGTCTACGGTAACGAATGTCTACACAATAATATACATGTGTAACATAAAATATTTGCACATTGCAAAACAAAACCTCAGGCAGAAACTGAATATATGTAAAACAGCTGCTAACCAGAAACACGAGGATAACTTGAGGCCGACTCAGCAAAGCCACTATCTCCGTGGGTCTGCGTGTGCCCGTTGCGTGATGCGCATGCGCAATAGTCGAACGCTGAAAACTCAGCGAAATCAATGCCATTCCAGAAAACACACACACAGTGCATCAATAATCCATGCGGGTAATCATAAATGAGGAGGGCTTCCTTAAATCAGGTAAATCAACCCTAAGCTACAAAAAAGGAAAAAACTCGCTCATAAGAAAGCATATTTTATGAAGATGGAAAGATACTGAAATACAGCCTAGTCTGATCAAAACAGCTGAAAAAGTCCCCAGAGAGTGAAAAATTCATAATAACAACCACGGAATATCATCATTTAACCCGCTAGTGTCTGAATGTAGTTTATGTACCCACCATTGCTCACGCCTGAATAAAAATGAGGTACAATCAGAAAGGTGAGGTGGAATGAATGGTTTCTCAAGAACTGTCCACTTGAGGTCACTTGGGGCATGTTTAGCTGTGAGAAAATGGTTGGTCAATTTAGTAGAAGACCTGCCACAACGGATGGTACTCTTGTGTTCCAAAATGCGGATTTTAACCCGACGAGTGGTCATCCCTTCATACCGCAGCTGGCAGGGGCATATGATCATGTAGATCAACTTAGTACTGTTACAGTTTGTGTGACATTTAAGCACCCATGGTCTGGACGAGCCTATGTCAATTTCTTTGGTTATGGATGTATGACAACAGGCTGCGCAAGACCCACAAGGATGATGTCCTAAAACTGGCGTCAATCCCCATAAAGTGTTTTGTGTTTCTGATTTATGAATTCGAGGGCGAGTATGTACCAACCGATCTCTAATATTGCTGCTACATTTAAATGCGAAAAGAGGTCTTGGTAGTACTTCTTCACCTATGTTCAAGATCTTCCAGTTTGCCAAAATAGTCTTTTTAATTTGATTAGAAAATTTGCAAAAAGTATGTACACAGGTCAACCTCTCACTTGTGTCTTTCACAACTTTAGGTTCAAGTAAGGCCTCACGATTGTTATTAGAAGCCCGTTTGGAAGCTCTTTTTACCAATTTTTTTGGGTATTGTCTGGACAGAAGTTGTTTCGACAAATTCTGAGCATGTTCCTGGTATTTTTCATAGGAAGAACAATTCCTTTTAAGGCGTAAAAACCAGCCAAAGGGCAAATTATCACGCAAAGCTTGTGGATGGTAACTGTCATATAGTAAGAGAGCATTTTTAGCCATGGGTTTCCTGTATAGTTCAGCACTCAGACCACCTTCACAAGGTGCAATCAAGATGTCCAAAAAAGGTAAATGAGTTTTGGAATAATCACAAGTGAATTTCAAAAAGGCATTACAGTTGTTCAGCCAGTCTTTAAATTCAAGGAGTGTGATCTCTAAACTTCCCTAGGACCCCCTGGCCTCGAACCGTTATTGTTATTGTTAATACCTGGTCTTAGACTAATGATACAAGGAGAAATTATTAATTTTTCTTCATTTTTTGCTCTTTCTATGTTTGCTGCATTCTGCAGCACACATGGAAAGAGCAAATCGCCTTTCAAGATTGTTTATATACAGGAAGGTGTCCCTACCTGCACATAAACCACCACCCCTGCAGTGCAGGCACCCTTGGCACATGGTGGCAGGGTGCCTGCGCTGGTGCTACCCAGCGTTATTAGCACCAGTGCTAGGGAAAACACAAGGGTGCGCCGTATTTTTGTAAATATAGCGCATCCCAGCGTTTTAAAAATGTGAGAGCGTGACGTTACCAATTTTGGCGTAACACAGCACTCCGAAATTTTGTTGTAAATATCCCCCGATGTGCCTTTTTTCGGAGGATTCTGGGTCATTTAAAATCTGTCTCTCCACAGATCCCGCCCCCCACCATCCTAAATAAGATCGCTGAGATCATATCTCCAGTTATATTGGATTTGATCAATGCCTCCCTTCCGACGGGAATTGTGCCCCCGCTATGGAAACAGGCTATGGTCAAAGTGCTTTAAAAAAAATATCCAACTTGGACCCAGAGGCGTGCCCGAATTATCGACCAATATCTCTGTTGCTTGGAATAAATAAAATAGCTGAGAAGCACGTGAATGTATCTCTCTCTGCATTCCTGGAAAAGAACAACTGTCTCCACCCTATGCAGACAGGATTCAGATCACAGCAGGGTACGGAGACCGCACTCCTGTCGGTAGTAGAGGGATCTAGGAAAATCCTTTATGGCGGAGGCTGCGCTGCACTTATTCTGTTAGATTTCAGCACAGCCTTCGACACGGTGAATCATTCACTGATGATTCAAAGACTCAGGGATATGGGAGTGACTGGCATAGCACTGAAATGGTTGCAGCCTTTCCTGGAAAATAGATTCTTCACAGTCTTTGAAGATGAAATTGTTTCAAAGCAATTGCCTCTTACTTGCGGGGTCCTCAGGGATCTGCCCTGAGCCTCACCTTATTTAATATTTATATGAGCTCCTTGGCAGAAATAGTTACTCCGTTTGGAGTACAGATTGTTACCTATGCCGACGACACTCAGTTGGTCGTCTCCCTCAATAAACAGGATAACTCTGGACTTGGCATAACTTCCTGCCTTGAAAAGGTTTCCAGATGGATGGATAGCTCATGTCTGAAGCTTACTGGGGTAAAGACTGAGCTTATACTCCTTAGTAATTCTGTCCCTCCTAACATAGATCCATTCTGGCCTAGCTGCTTGAGCCTACCTTCTGCTCCGAAAAAGCAGATTAGGAGCTTGGGGTTGTGGCTTAACTGCAACCTTGATTTTAAGGAACAAGCCCGGAAAGTAGCAGCCAGTTGCTATGGTCTCCTGAGAATGATTAGGAAGATCCTTCCCTTGTTACCTTTTGCGACCAGAAGGCTGCTAGTTCAGGCATTGATTCTGTCACGGCTTGACTATGCCTTATGCCCTATACTTAGGAGCTCCATACTCCACGACCAAAATATTACAGACCGTGCAGAACTGCGCAGCTCTTCTGCTCCTGAACATCCCTAAACGCGTTTCGGCTAAACCTGCACTGGCTCCTAATTCAAGAAAGATTACAGTTCAGGGCTATGTGCATTGCACATAAAGCACTCTCCGGAGAAGGATCCCCAATGATTCGTTCCATGATTCAATCCTATCGGCCCAATAGAGCTTTGAGATCCGAGAACAAGCATCTGGTGGCAGTCCCAAAAATAAAATGAACCCGAAGTGGAGGTCGCCTCTTCTCGCACAATACAGCTAAGCTATGGAACCACCTCCCCCCTCACATTCGTCTACAGTCAAACTACTTGAACTTCTGGAAGCAACTGAAAACTTACCTCTTCCCCAGATATGCTCGAAGTCTGAATCTGCGTCACTATCAGCGCTGGGATGCCCTCGGGTAACCAGGCGCTTTATAAATGCTACCTCATTCATTCATTTTTTATGATACACAAGAAAATGGAATTATGGCAATTGATATGATTCCTGAGTAGTGGAATGATTGCATAATTAGCAATATGGTAATATGTTGCTAATTATCATTTACTGAACTTTTTAATGTGTACATATGTTATTTTGTTTAAACTGATTTTGCCCCCTTCCTCTTGACAATATGTTTATTATGGCATGACTCTACTGCATCCCATGGTTCCTCTGCTTTTTAAAAATAAAATCTAGAAGTTGAGAACGCGAGTGCTACCTTCATTCATTTAATTTTTTTTTTTTAATTAATGGCTTCTACGCTCAGTCAGTTCAATGCAATATTTAATTTACAGTGATTATTTTTTCTATTTTCATGATATTTAAAAAATGGTGCCCATGACTACAGAAATTGTCCCTGAATGTATGGTGCATTTTGAAATAATAATTAGGCTCATTAATGCCCTCTAAAGGTTTTTACAACAAAAGGCAATTTTGGTATTCCTGCCCGAAGCGCTGTCGCAATTTTTTAAATTCTGCCAGTATTCGCCATGCACGTTAAATACTTCCTTGCACCTGGGCCTATCAACCCAGCCTGTTCCAACTAATTTACTTCACGCACCCAGCATGATGTCTGCACTTCAGCCATTATAAAGTAAGTGGGCATGCCATTCTCACATGTCAGCACTATGGCGGCTGTGTTTCTTTTATTAAATATTCCTACTTGATATTTTGGCATTTGTAGGGATGCATTCTGGAAGGTTAATGTAGTATGCTGTACATGATACTGTAATCCATTGTAAGACATTATGTGGAATGCTGTACTCATAAGGTTCTAAATGACATAATGTTGATCTGAAGACTTTTTCTTGAGAATGTTGACTTGCAAGGGAAAGCTGTTGGATGGACTACAACTGTGTTGGCAGGCTGATATGTAAAGGATCTACTTAAATAAATAACACTTGGATTATACCACAATTTGATTGGAGTGCTCTTTACAATGGCGACGAGTTAAAAGGACCTTTGGACTTCACCTCAACGCTACATGCACCTTCAAAATCCAAACAATATCAAAGCTTACAAAGAGTCTTTGCTACCTACACTGTTAAAGTCACCGTTTAATATTCAACGTGAACTCCTGCTGAAGTAACTTCTTTGGTATCGCATGACTTTGTGTGTATTTGACTTATCCTTAAGCGTTATTTACATCTGAACATCAAAAGAAGTGAACTTAATTGTTAGACCTGGCACCTTGGCGTAAGTCTCCCTTCCACTTTTTGTCGCTGTGCCTCATGTGTTTTTATGGTGTTGGCCGCTCAGAGCACTGTGCCACTGCCAACCAGTGCCACAGTGCAAGTGCTCCCTATGTAAAATGTATATGTTGGTTGGATTCCATGATTGGCTTATTTGGTTTACTATCAGACCCCAGTAAAGTGCACCAGGAGTGCCAGGGCGTGTAAATACAAATGCCGCTGGTGGGCTTGCAGCACTGGTTGTGCCACCCACAGAAGCGGCCTGGTAAAATGTGTCTAGGTCTGCCATTGCAGAATCTGCGTGGAGTCTGGTATTGACATGCTGACTGGCAAGTGCACCCACTTGCCAGTCCCTAAACCTTCCCTTAACTTCATGTTAGTCACCCCTATGGTAGGCCCAAGGGCAGGGTGCATTGTAGCATAAGGTAGGACAAGCCCTGATGTGTGTGGCATGTCCTAATAGTGAATTACAGCCATTTTCGTTTTTCACTATTGTAAGGCTACCCTGTTCTCATAGGCCAGAATGGGCTGTTAAGATTGTTACATCCTTTGATCCTAACAGACCCAGGGAACATGGTAGAAAATCGAGTTTAGTATGCCTGAACTCAGAATAATAAGGTACATGTTTTAGTAAGGTTTATTTTAATATTCTGCGTTTGCAAATGCCATTTTTAGAAAGTTGGCCTTTGCTTGCCTAACCATTTCAGCCCGCCTCTGCGTGATGTGTATCTGCTGTCTGGCTTGAGTGAGTGACAGGGCTGGGGAACCACAGATGGGCAGGGCTAGGTAGCCTGGTGGTGAATAGAAAGATTGACCTGTAGATGGGTGGGAGGAGTACACCTGGACTCTGAATAGGGCTGTGCTCTGCCACCACAAACTGGCTCCGCCCCCTGCGGAGCGTCTAATGGCTCTGCCCTGCACCCTGAAAGAAGAAGCCTGCATCGCATCAACAAAGTGCTCCAGAACTGGACTGAACTAGGCAAGGGCCCCCCTGGGCTGAGAGAACAAAGGATTTGTGGTATAAATGTAAGAGCCCTGCTCCTAAGAAACTAGATCCTGTCCTGCCAAGAAGAAACCTCTGTCCGACCTGAAGGAACTGGAAAAGCTGCATGGAGGAGTACTGTCCCTGAACTGGGGGATTGGCCTGCAGTGGTTGCCTTGCTGCTGAAGAAGAGGAAGAAAAGACTCAAGACACTTTTATTTGACTTGCGCTGAGAGATCTCCAAGGGCTTGTGAGTGAGCTTGCCCACTGAACGAAGTATCAGGACCAGTGGACTTCACCGCCATGAGATCGCCTTGGAAAACAGACCGTTTTCCCTGCCTCTTCGACTCGAACTGCTGTGTACGTCTCGCTGATCGCAGCGTACCCCCTGCAAGCTGGTATCCCACTGTCCGGCCCGAACAACGTGACTAAGGCCCCTCTACCAGCCGTAGCTCGCACCGCAAAGGAAGGTATCGTCCGGCCTGAGCAACGCGACTAACAGACCCCTACAAGCCGTAGCTCATACCGTAATGGAAGGACTGCGAACCGTACTTGCTGCTATCCCCTACAAACCGTACTGCGCAGCGCACGCTCCTTTCCCCTGCTTTGGAAAGGCTGCGGTGCGTACGGTAGTCGCGTACGTCTCCCCTGTTCGGAGCGTACTGTTCGCCTGTATCCAGCGCTTCGAATCAAGATTGCCGATCTCATGGTACGGCGCGAACGCCGCGACGAAGATTGAACGTACTGTATCTACGCACCGTCCCCATAAGCACTGCACGCCCAAGGTCTAACGTACCGTAGTACGCATCGTACCAGGAGGACAACGCACCGTACATCGCGCTTGATGTAAGCGCTGCATCCGTGACGAACTCACCAAAAGTAAAGGTACTGTGCCTGTTCGCACCGTAGGGTGTACACTTCATCCCGAAGCACCTACAGTGCATGTGAGACCCGTTCCCAAGCAGTTTTTTACCGCGTACGAAGCGTACAGACAGGAACGAAGCGCACAGAACTTTAAAACTACGCTAAAACCAAGAACTCTTTGTCTAATAAGTATTGTGGGCCGTTTAAACGTTATCTGGTCTTTTGCTAAGCCTAAACTATATATATAAGGTGTTATTTTTCTATATATCCCAGTGTGGAGTCCATTTGTGGCGTTGTCACTGAGTTACTGTGTGTGTGTTCACAAATGCTTAACCTGAACGCTCTGAGATAGGCCTTGTCTGCTCGCGCCAAGCTACCTAGAGGGTGAGCAGGGGTTATTGTTGGAGTGTACCCCCCTACCCTGACTGGAGGAAAGGTTCCCTGCTTGACACAAGTACCTACCTGTGCCAACCAGAGAACCCGGATTCTAACATTGGTGGTCAGCGGTGAGGATTACGAATTTGCATTTGTGATACATACACAGTGATTGGTGAACGCCACATAGTGAAGGCAGACCAATAGCGCAACCACTTACTTCTAATTCGCATTTTTTGTGGAAATCGCCAGTTGTTAAAGAAATCATGCCTGGTTCAGTTGTTGTGGAAAGGGCAGCATCCCTCATCTCTGAAACTGAAGACGTGAAATGGGAAGAAGAGGGCCCAGCTGAAGGGCTTCTGCAGAAAATTCAAAGTCCCCACTGTTGGATGTAGGCTCAAAATAGATCTTTACAAGGCGCTGAGGGCCTGGATGGAGTCAAGAAAAGACTCTGATGAGGTGGAGGAAATTGAGCAGGCAGAGAGCATCGATAGCTTGGGCAGAGGCCTGTCGCCAGAGGAATTGGCCGACAGGAAGGAAACCAGAGGTCATGAGATAGATATGGCGAAACTAAATGGACAACTGGCAATGGAAAGAAAAAGGCTAGAGATGGAAGAGAGGAGAAGCCAAATGGAGCATGAGATGAAATTGAGGGAGCTGGAGTTGAAAGTCCAGTGCTTGGGAAGCACTCCCTCTGGTGGCAGCACACCGCCAGTGCAGGTAGAGTCCAGAGTGTACATACCCAAAGATGTAGTGAAGGAATTTTTTAAAAATGATGACATAGGGCAGTGGTTCAAAGCCTACGAAGTAGCCATGTCCTCTCACCGGGTCCCTGAGAAAGATTGGGGAGCGGGGTTGTGGGGGCGGTTCTTGAGTGAAGGGCGGGACACACTGCTAGATTTGCCCTCAGATGTGTATAACTCTTACCCCCACATGAAGGATGCTTTAATGACTAGGTATGGGTTAACTCCTGAAATGTATAGGCAGAGGTTAAGGGGTTGCACTAAGATTCCCAATAGTATGTATGTGGAGTATGTGACTTTTTTTTGCAGAGCACTGGATGGTTGGGTAAAGGGTAGTAAGGTTGATAATTTTCAAGGGCTTCTTGATTTAATGGCATGGGAGCACTTGTCCAGTAATTGTTTTCCTGAGCTACGCCAGCACCTGATTGATAGTAGGCTGACTAACCCTAGAAAGCTTGCTGAGGAGGCGGACCGCTGGGTCAGTACCAAGGTCCACAAGGGTCACGTGGGAGACTCCGCCAAAGGTGGGCAGGGTCCCCCACAGAAGAGTGGGGGGGACAAGGGTAAACAGAGGGAGTTCCAGAAGAGGCCCCAAAGTAATCCCCAAGGGAACCAATGGAAGGGTTCTCAGCCTCCCCCACCCCAGAAACCGACCGGGGCCCCGACAGGTACCCCTGTTCAAAGGGGGCCCCCAAACTGTTACAGATGTGGTGAGCCGGGTCATTTTGCCAATTATCCCAATTGTCGCCAGTTTGGTAAACCAGCACCCACTGGTGCAACCCCCCGGCAGACGGCTAGTGTAGCCCTGGGTGGAGAAATGGGTGTCCAAGGTAGGTGGGGTTCCGTAGAAATGTCCCTGGTCTCATTAGGAGACCGTGAAGTGGTCCCCAAAACCCAGCTGCCTGAGAACACTAAGAAATACAGGCAGTGGGTGACCATAAATGGCCATAGGGTTGAAGCTCTGAGAGATACAGGAGCCAGTGTGACGGCTGTCAAGCGCCACCTGGTGTCTCAGGAGCAGGTTGTCCCAGGAGCATTCTATCCGGTTGTTGCCGCTGACAACAAAGAGAGTCACTGCCCGGTGGCTCAGGTTCCCTTTGAGTGGGGGGGGTCTTTGGTACTCTTCAGGTAGCTGTGAGGCCCGCCATGCCTGTAGACTGTCTGTTAGGGAACGATCTGGAGAGCTCACCTTGGGCTAAGGTGGAGCGGAGTGCTCACCTGGAGATGTTGGGTAGGCCTGATTGGGCGTGTGTCACCACACGGTCCATGGCAGCCAGTAGGGGTGCTCAAGAGGACCTGGAGCCTGAGAGGGAGGCCCAGGAACCGGCCTTAGGGAGGTGAGGCAGGGGGCGCGGGAAAACGGCCCCCGAAGTTCCCACGGTCCAGGAGGAAGCAGACCTTGAGGGGGGATTCCCTGGAACCTACAGGGGAACGGATAGCTGAACTGGGAGACCTGCCTGAGCTGACCCATTGGCAGCAAGAAGGAGGAGCCTCCAGGGAAGAATTCTGCAGGGAGCAGAAAGAATGCCCTTCTCTCGTGGGTATGCGGCAGCAGGCTGCAGACCAGGCCAACGGTGATCAGTCTGGAACACATTTTATTTACTGGGAGAATGACCTCCTGTATTCTGAGCCTAAGGTTGCTTAGCCTGGGTCAGCCCGTGTGCTGGTGGTACCCCAGCGCTTCAGAGCCTTCCTACTGGGGCTGGCTCACGATGTGCCATTGGCAGGACATTTGGAGCAGGACAAGACCTTTGAAAGGCTTGTCACCCACTTCTTTTGGCCCCAAATGCGCAGGAGTTCAGACACTCACTGCAGAACCTGCCAGACTTGCCAGGCAAGTGGAAAGAGTGGGAGGAAGCAGAAGGTTCCTCTCTAACCATTTCCTGTGGTCAGTACCCCCTTTGAGCGAGTGGGGATTGACATTGTGGGACCGCTGGACCCCAGGACAGACATGGGCAACAGGTTTATCCTGGTCCTGGTAGACCATGCCACCCGGTACCCGGAAGCCATCCCTCTGAGGACAGTGACGGCCCCCGTGGTGGGACGTGCACTGATGGGAATTTTCTCCCGAGTGGGATTCCCTCTAGAGGTGGTGTCTGACCGGGGTACCAATTTCATATCCAAATATATGAAATCCCTTTGGCAAGAGTGTGGTGTAACCTACAAATTCACCACACCTTACCACCCCCAAGGAAACGGGTTTGTTGAGAGATTCAACCGAACCCTGAAGGGCATGATAATGGGTCTTGAGGAACCCATGAGGCCTACGTGGGATGTCCTCTTACCATGCCTTCTCTTTGCTTACAGAGAGGTGCCCCAGAAGTCTCTAGGGTTCAGCCCGTTTGAGCTTCTGTACGGCCACCCAGTGAGAGGACCTCTAAGTCTGGTCAAAGAAGGCTGGGAGCAATCTCCCAGGAAACCTCCCCAGAATGTATATAGCTACATGCTGGCCTTCAGGAACCAGACTAGGCGTTTCAGGGAACTTGCTGAGGCAAACCTGGAAGCCAGCCAGGAGGAGATGAAGCGGTGGTACGACCAGAATGCCACTCTGGTAGAGCTTCAGCCTGGACAGAAGGTATGGGTCTTGGCCCCAGTGGAGCCCTGTGCGCTCCAGGATAAGTGGACCGGTCCCTTTGAGGTGGTGGAGCTCCAGAGTCCTGTTACCCATTTGGTGGACTTGCGGTCTCCAACGAACCCCTTAAGGGTCCTTCATGGCAACCGCCTCAAGCCCCACTTGGAGAGGTCCCAAGTGGGCATGCTCTTGGCAACAGATGCTGGGATGGAAGAGGAGACCGAGCCTCTTCCTGACCTCCTGTCAGCCAAGGAGCAAGATGGGTCAGTGGATGGTGTCATCCTCTCCTCCACCCTGACCCTTGAGCAACAGAATGATTGTCGCCAATTGTTGGGGCAATTTTCTGATCTGTTTTCCCTGGTTCCCGGTGTCACTGATCGGTGCGTCTATGATGTGGACACTGGGGATAGTACACCTGTGAGGCACAAGGCCTACAGGGTGACTGACAGGGTGAGGGCATGCATCAAGGAGGAGGTCTCCAAGATGTTAGCCCTCGGGGTAATTGAGTCCTCCAGCAGTCCTTGGGCCAGCCCAGTGGTCTTGGTCCCAAAGGCTGCGGCGCCGGGAGCCACACCCGAACTCCGGTTCTGGGTGGACTACAGAGGACTCAATTCAGTCGCCAGGACTGACGCACACCCCATCCCCAGTGCTGATGAGCTCATAGATCGGCTAGGGGCTACCAACTACCTCAGCACGTTTGATTTAACGTCTGGGTACTGGCAGATCGCCTTGACCGATGGGGCCAAAGAGAGGTCAGCATTTTCCACCCCTGATGGTGCTACCAGTTCCGGGTTATGCCCTTTGGGATGAAGAATGCCCCAGACACCTTCCAGAGGTTGGTCAACCAGGTGTTGGTTGGACTGGATTCGTTCAGTGCAGCCTACCTGGATGTCATCGCAGTGTTCAGCTCCACTTGGGAAGAACACCTGCGCCACCTCTGGGAAGTGTTGATGGCGCTGCGGAGGGCAGGCCTCACGATCAAGGCGAGTAAGTGCCAGATCGGGCAGGGTTCCGTGGTGTACTTGGGGAACCAGGTTGGGAGCGGCCAGGTGGCACCCCTTCAACCCAGATAGAAACCATCCTGAATTGGGAGTCGCCCAAAACCCAGACAGAGGTGAGAGCCTTCCTAGGTCTCACCGGGTACTACAGGAGGTTTGTCAAGGTGTATGGCAACATTGTTGCCCCCTTGACTGCGCTGACTTCTAGGAAGCAGCCCAGGAAAGTCATTTGGACTGACACCTGTCAGAAAGCTTTTGAGGCCCTGAAAACTGATATGTGCACGGTGCCCGTGCTTTTGGCTCCCAACTTCTCCAAAGAGTTTATCGTTCAGACAGACGCTTCAGAGCATGGTGTGGGGGCTGTTCTTTCACAGATTAATGAAGAGGGCCTAGATCAACCTGTAGCCTTCCTTAGCAGGAGGTTACTTCCACGGGAACAGAGATGGAGAGCTATTGAGCGTGAGGCATTTGCTGTGGTCTGGGCACTGAAGAAGCTAAGACCCTACCTGTTTGGGTCTCACTTCCGGGTTCAGACAGACCACAGGCCCCTCAGATGGTTGATGCATATGAGGGGTGAGAATCCAAAGCTGTTGAGGTGGTCCATTTCCCTACAGGGTATGGATTTCATGGTGGAACATCGCCCTGGTACATATCACGCCAATGCTGACGGTCTGTCCAGATTTTTCCGCCTTAGTGATGAGGAACTCCCTGGGATAGGGTAGTTCTCCCCACTTTTCAGCTGGAGGGGACACGTGTTAGACCTGGCACCTTGGTGTGAGTCTCCCTTCCACTTTTTATCACTGTGCCACATGTGTTTTTATGGTGTTGGCCGCTCAGAGCACTGTGCCACTGCCAACCAGTGCCACAGTGCAAGTGCTCCCTATGTAAAATGTATATGTTGGTTGGATTCCATGATTGGCGTATTTGGTTTACTATTAGACCCCAGTAAAGTGCACCAGGAGTGCCAGGGCGTGTAAATACAAATGCTGCTGGTGGGCTTGCAGCACTGGTTGTGCCACCCACAGAAGCGGCCTGGTAAAATGTGTCTAGGTATGCCATTTCAGAATCTGCATGCAGTCTGGTACTGACATTCTGACTGGCAAGTGCACCCACTTGCCAGTCCCTAAACCTTCCCTTAACTTTATGTTAGTCACCCCTATTGTAGGCCCAAGGGCAGGGGGCATTGTAGCATAAGGTAGGACAAGCCCTGATGTGTGTGGCATGTCCTAATAGTGAATTACAGCCATTTTCGTTTTTCACTATTGTAAGGCTACCCTGTTCTCATAGGCCAGAATGGGCTGTTAAGATTGTTACGTCCTATGATCCTAACAGACCCAGGGAACATGGTAGAAAATCGAGATTAGTATGCCTGAACCCAGAATAATAAGGTACATCTTTTAGTAAGGTTTATTTTAATATTCTGCGTTTGCAAATGCCACTTTTAGAAAGTTGGCTTTTGCTTGCCTAACCATTTCAGCCCTCCTCCTGCGTGATGTGTATCTGCTGTCTGGCTTGTGTGAGTGACCGGGCTGGGGAAACCCAGATGGGCAGGGCTAGGTAGCCTGGTGGTGAATAGAAAGATTGACCTGTAGATGGGTGGGAGGAGTACACCTGGACTCTGAATAGGGCTGTGCTCTGCCACCACAATGCTGGCTCCGCCCCCTGTGGAGCGTCTGATGGCTCTGCCCTGCACCCTGAAAGAAGAAGCCTGCATCGCATCAACAAAGTGCTCCAGAACTGGACTGAACTAGGCAAGGGCCCCCCTGGCCTGAGAGAACAAAGGATTTGTGGTATAAATGTAGGCGCCCTGCTCCTAAGAAACTAGATCCTGTCCTGCCAAGAAGAAACCTCTGTCCGACCTGAAGGAACTGGAAAAGCTGCATGGAGGAGTACTGTCCCTGACCTGGGGGATTGGCCTGCAGTGGTTGCCTTGCTGCTGAAGAAGAGGAAGAAAAGACTCAAGAAACTTTTATTTGACTTGTGCTGAGAGATCTCCAAGGGCTTGTGAGTGAGCTTGCCCCCTGAACGAAGTCCCAGGATCAGTGGACTTCACTGCCGTGAGATCGCCTTGGAAAACGGACCGTTTTCCCCGCCTCTTCGACTCAAACTGCTGTGTACGTCTCGCTGATCGCAGCGTATCCCCTGCAAGCTGGTATCCCGCTGTCCGGCCCGAACAACGTGACTAAGGCCCCTCTACGAGCCGTAGCTCGCACCGCAAAGGAAGGTATCGTCCGGCCTGAGCAACGCGACTAACAGGCCCCTACGAGCCGTAGCTCGCACCGTAACAGAAGGACTGCGAACCGTCCTTGCTGCTATCCCCTACGAACCGTACTGCCCAGCGCACGCTCCTTTCCCCTGCTTTGGAAAGGCTGCGGTGCGTACGGTAGTCACGTACGTCTCCCCTGTGCGCAGCGTTCTGTTCGCTTGTATCCAGCGCTTCGAATCAAGATTGCCGATCTCATGGTACGGCGCGAACGCCGCGACGAACATTGAACGTACCGTACCTACTCACCGTCCCCTGAAGCCCTGCACGCCCAAGGTCTAACGTACCTGAAGTAAGGCGCAACTCTCACATTCAAAGTCAGCCCTAGATAACATTCTTAATGACATCATAAGACATAGACATTCTATTAACTAGAACACATCACCACAGTACCGTAGTACGCATCGCACCAGGAGGACAACGCACCGTAAATCGCGCTTGATGTCAGCGCAGCATCCATGACGAACTCACCAAAAGTAAAGGTACTGTGCCTGTACGCACCGTAGGGTGTACGCTTCATCCCGAAGCACCTACAGTGCGTGTGAGACCCGTTCCCAAGCAGTTTTTTACAGCGTACGAAGCGTACGGAGAGGAACGAAGCGCACAGAACTTTAAAACTACGCTAAAACCAAGAACTCTTTGTCTAATAAGTATTGTGGGCTGTTTAAACGTTATCTGGTCTTGTGCTAAGCCTAAACTATATATATAAAGTGATATTTTTCTATATATTCCAGTGTGGAGTCCATTTGTGGGGTTGTCACTGAGTTACTGTGTGTGTGTTCACAAATGCTTAACCTGAACGCTCTGAGATAGGCCTTGTCTGCTCGCGCCAAGCTACCTAGAGGGTGAGCAGGGGTTATTGTTGGAGTGTACCCCCCTACCCTAACTGGAGGAAAGGTTCCCTGCTTGACACAAGTACCTACCTGTGCCAACCAGAGAACCCGGATTCTAACATTGGTGGTCAGCAGTGAGGATTACGAATTTGCGTTTGTGATACATACACAGTGATTGGTGAACGCCACATAGTGAAGGCAGACCAATAGCGCAACCACTTACTTCTAATTCGCATTTTTGGGGGAAATCGCCAGTTGTTAAAGAAATCATGCCTGGTTCAGTTGTTGTGGAAAGGGCAGCATCCTTCATCTCTGAAACTGAAGACGTGGAATGGGAAGAAGAGAGATTAGAGAGCTACACCAAGGCCCAGCTGAAGGGCTTCTGCAGAAAATTCAAAGTCCCCACTGTTGGATGTAAGCTCAAAGTAGATCTTTGCAAGGCGCTGAGGGCCTGGATGGAGTCAAGAAAAGACTCTGATGAGGGGGAGGAAATTTAGCAGCCAGAGAGCATCGCTAGCTTGGGCAGAGGCCTGTCGCCAGAGGAATTGGCCGACAGGAAGGAAACCAGAGCTCATGAGATAGAGATGGCGAAACTAAATGGCTAACTGGCAATGGAAAGAAAAAGGCTAGAGATGGAAGAGAGGAGAAGCCAAATGGAGCATGAGATGAAATTGAGGGAGCTGGAGTTGAAAGCCCAGGGCTTGGGAAGCACTCCCTCTGGTGACAGCACACCCCCAGTGCAGGTAGAGTCCAGAGTGTACATACCCAAAGATGTAGTGAAGGAATTTTTTCAAAATGATGACATAGGGTAGTGGTTCAAAGCCTACCAAGTAGCCATGTCCTCCCACCAGGTCCCTGAGAAAGATTGGGGAGCGGGGTTGTGGGGGCGGTTCTTGAGTGAAGGGCGGGACACACTGCTAGATTTGCCCTCAGATGTGTATAACTCTTACCCCCATATGAAGGATGCTTTAATGGCTAGGTATGGGTTAACTCCTGAAATGTATAGGCAGAGGTTCAGGGGTTGCACTAAGATTCCCAATAGTACGTATGTGGAGTATGTGACTTTTTTTTGCAGAGCACTGGATGGTTGGATAAAGGGTAGCAAGGTTGATCATTTTCAAGGGCTTCTTGATTTAATGGCATGGGAGCACTTGTCCAGTAATTGTTTTCCTGAGCTACGCCAGCACCTGATTGATAGTAGGCTGACTAACCCTAGAAAGCTTGCTGAGGAGGCGGACCGCTGGGTCAGTATCAGGGTCCACAAGGGTCACGTGGGAGACTCCGCCAAAGGTGGGAAGGGTCCCCCGCAGATGAGTGGGGGGGACAAGGGTAAACAGAGGGAGTTCCAGAAGAGGCCCCAAAGTAATCCCCAAGGGAACCAAGGGAAGGGTTCTCAACCTCCCCCACCCCAGAAACCGACCGGGGCCCGACAGGTACACCTGTTCAAAGAGGGCCCCCAACTGTTACAGATGTGGTGAGCTGGGTCATTTTGCCAATGATCCCAAGTGTCGCCAGTTTGGTAAACCAGCACCCACTGGTGCAACCCCCCGGCAGACGGCTAGTGTAGCCCTGGGTAGAGAAATGGGTGTACAAGGTGGGTGGGGTTCCATAGAAATGTCCCTGGTCTCATTAGGAGACCGTGAAGTGGTCCCCAAAACCCAGCTGCCTGAGAACACTAGGAAATACAGGCAGTGGGTGACCATAAATGGCCATAGGGTTGAAGTTCTGAGAGATACAGGAGCCAGTGTGACGGCTGTCAAGCGCCACCTGGTGTCTCAGGAGCAGGATGTCCCAGGAACATTCTATCCGGTTGTTGCGGCTGACAAGACGGAGAGTCACTGCCGGTGGCTCAGGTTCCCTTTGAGTGTGGGGGGTGTCTCTGGTACTCTTCAGGTAGCTGTGAGGCCCGCCATGCCTGTAGACTGTCGGTTAGGGAACGATCTGGAGAGCTCACCTTGGGCTAAGGTGGAGCAGAGTGCTCACCTGGAGATGTTGGGTATGCCTGATTGGGCGTGTGTCACCACACGGTCCATGGCAGCCAGTAGGGGTGCTCAAGAGGACCTGGAGCCTGAGAGGGAGGCCCAGGAATCGGCCTTAGGGAGAAGAGGCAGGGTGCACCGGAAACCGGCCCCTGAAGTTCCCACGGTCCAGGAGGAAGCAGACCTTGAGGGGGATGCCCTGGATCCTACAGGGGAACAGATAACTGAACTGGGGGACCTGCCTGAGCTGACCCATTGGCAGCAAGAAGGAGGACCCTCCAGGGAAAAATTCTGCAGGGAGCAGAAAGAATGCCCTTCTCTCGTGGGTATGCGGCAGCAGGCTGCAGACCAGGCCAACGGTGATCAGTCTGGAACACATTTCATTTACTGGGAGAACGACCTCCTGTATTCTGAGTCTAAGGTTGCTGAGCCTGGGTCAGCCCGTGTTCTGGTGGTACCCCAGTGCTTCAGAGCCTTCCTACTGGAGCTGGCTCACGATGTGCAACTGGCTGGACATTTGGGGCAGGACAAGACCTTTGAAAGGCTTGTCACCCACTTCTTTTGGCCCCAAATGCACAGGAGTTCACACATTCACTGCAGGACCTGCCAGACTTGACAGGCAAGTGGAAAGAGTGGGAGGAAGCAGAAGGCTCCTCTCCAACCATTCCCTGTGGTCAGGACCCCCTTTGAGCGAGTGGGGATTGACATTGTGGGGCCGCTGGACCCCAGGACAGCCATGGGCAACAGGTTTATCCTGGTCCTGGTAGACCATGCCACCCGGTACTCGAAAGCCATCCCTCTGAGGACAGTGACGGCCCCCGTGGTGGGACGTGCACTGATGGGAATTTTCTCCCGAGTGGGATTCCCTCTAGAGGTGGTGTCTGACCGGGGTACCAATTTCATATCCAAATATATGAAATCCCTTTGGCAAGAGTGTGGTGTAACCTACAAATTCACCACACCTTACCACCCCCAAGGAAACGGGTTGGTTGAGAGATTCAACCGAACCCTGAAGGGCATGACAATGGGTCTTGAGGAACCCATGAGGCGTAAGTGGGACGTCCTCTTACCATGCCTTCTCTTTGCTTACAGAGAGGTGCCCCAGAAGTCTCTAGGGTTCAGCCCCTTCGAGCTTCTGTACGGCCACCCAGAGAGAGGACCTCTAAGTCTGGTCAAAGAAGGCTGGGAGCAATCTCCCAGGAAACTTCCCCAGAATGTATTAGCTACATGCTGGCCTTCAGGAACCAGACTAGGCATTTCAGGGAACTTGCTGAGGCAAACCTGGAAGCCAGCTTGGAGGAGATGAAGAGGTGGTACGACCAGAATGCCACTCTGGTAGAGACAGAAGGTATGGGTCTTGGCCCCAGTGAAGCCCTGTGCGCTCCAGGATAAGTGGACCAGTCCCTTTGAGGTGGTGGAGCGCAAGAGTCCTGTTACCCATTTGGTGGACTTGCGGTCTCCAATGAACCCCTTAAGGGTCCTACATATCAACGGCCTCTAGCCCCACTTGGAGAGGTCCCAAGTGGGCATACTCTTGGCAACAGATGCTGGGATGGAAGAGGAGACCGAGCCTCTTCCTGACCTCCTGTCAGCCAAGGAGCAAGATGGGTCAGTGGATGGTGTCATCCTCTCCTCCACCCTGACACCTGAGCAACAGAAGGATTGTCGCCAATTGTTGGGGCAATTTTCTGATCTGTTTTCCCTGGTTCCCGGTGTCACTGATTGGTGCATCCATGATGTGGACACTGGGGATAGTACACCTGTGAGGCACAAGGCCTACAGGGTGACTGACAGGGTGAGGGCATGCATCAAGGAGGAGGTCTCCAAGATGTTTGCCCTCTGGGTAATTGAGTCCTCCAGCAGACCTTGGGCCAGACCAGTGGTCTTGGTCCCAAAGGCTGCGGCGCCGGGAGCCACACCCGAACTCCTGTTCTGTGTGGACTACAGAGGACTCAATTCAGTCACCAGGACTGACGCACACCCCATCCCCAGAGCTTATGAGCTCATAGATCGGCTAGGGGCTGCCAACTACCTCAGCACATTTGATTTATTGTCTGGGTACTGGCAGATCGCCTTGACCGATGGGGCCAAAGAGAGGTCAGCATTTTCCACCCCTGATGGGCACTACCAGTTCCGGGTTATACCCTTTGGGATGAAGAATGCCCCTGACACCTTCCAGAGGTTGGTCAACCAGGTGTTGGTTGGACGAGATTCGTTCAGTGCAGCCTACCTGGATGACATCGCAGTGTTCAGCTCCACTTGGGAAGAACACCTGCGCCACCTCTGGGAAGTGTTGATGGTGCTGCGGAGGGCAGGCCTCACGATCAAGGCGAGTAAGTGCCAGATCGGGCAGGGTTCCGTGGTGTACTTGGGGCACCAGGTTGGGAGCGGCCAGGTGGTGCCCCTTCAACCCAAGATAGAAACCATCCTGAATTGGGAGCCGCCCAAAACCCAGACAGAGGTGAGAGCCTTCCTAGTTCTCACCGGGTACTACAGGAGGTTTGTCAAGGGGTATGGCAACATTGCTGCCCCCTTGACAGCGCTGAGTTCTAGGAAGCAGCCCAGGAAAGTGATTTGGACTGACACCTGTCAGAAAGCTTTTGAGGCCCTGAAAACTGCTATGTGCACGGCGCCCGTCCTTTTGGCTCCCAACTTTTTTAAAGAGTTTATCGTTCTGACAGACGCTGCAGAGCATGGTGTGGAGGCTGTTCTTTCACAGATTAATGAAGAGGGCCTAGATCAACCTGCAGCCTTCCTTAGCAGGAGGTTACTTCCATGGGAACAGAGATGGAGTGCTATTAAGCTTGAGGCATTTGCTGTGGTCTGGGCACTGAAGAAGCTAAGACCCTACCTGTTTGGGTCTCACTTCCGAGTTCAGACAGACCACAGGCCCCTCAGATGGTTGATGCATATGAGGGGTGAGAATCCAAAGCTGTTGAGGTGGTCCATTTCTCAACAGGGTATGGATTTCACGGTGGAACATCGCCCTGGTACAGATGACGCCAATGCTGACGGTCTGTCCAGATTTTTCTGCCTTAGTGATGAGGAACTCCCTGGAGTAGGGTAGTTCTCCCCACTTTTCAGCTGGAGGGGACACGTGTTAGACCTTGCACCACGGCGTGAGTCTCCCTTCCACTTTTTGTCTCATGTGTTTTTATGTTGTTGGCCGCTCAGAGTACTGTGCCACTGCCAACCAGTACCACAGTGCAAGTGCTCCCTATGTAAAATATATATGTTGGTTGGATTCCATGATTGGCTTATTTGGTTTACTATCAGACCCCAGTAAAGTGCACCAGGAGTGCCAGGGCGTGTAAATACAAATGCCGCTGGTGGGCTTGCAGCACTGGTTGTGCCACCCAAAGAAGCGGCCTGGTAAAATGTGTCTAGGTCTGCCATTGCAGAATCTGCGTGCAGTCTGGTACTGACTGGCAAGTGCACCCACTTGCTGGTCCCTAAACCTTCCCTTAACTTCATGTTAGTCACCCATATGGTAGGCCCAAGGGCAGGGTGCATTGTAGCATAAGACAGGACAAGCCCTGATGTGTGTGGCATGTCCTAATATTGAATTACAGCCATTTTCGTTTTTCACTATTAAAAGGCTACCCTGTTCTCATAGGCCTTGAATGGGCTGTTAAGATTGTTACATCCTATGATCCTAACAGACCCAGGGAACATGGTAGAAAATCGAGTTTAGTATGCCTGAACTCAGAATAATAAGGTACATCTTTTAGTAAGGTTTATTTTAATATTCTGCGTTTGGAAATGCCACTTTTAGAAAGTTGGCCTTTGCTTGCCTAACCATTTCAGCCCGCCTCTGCGTGATGTGTATCTGCTGTCTGGCTTGTGTGAGTGACCGGGCTGGGGAAACCCAGATGGGCAGGGCTAGGTAGCCTGGTGGTGAATAGAAAGATTGACCTGTAGATGGGTGGGAGGAGTACATCTGGACTCTGAATAGGGCTGTGCTCTGCCACCACAATGCTGGCTCCGCCCCCTGTGGAGCGTCTGATGGCTCTGCCCTGCACCCTGAAAGAAGAAGCCTGCATCGCATCAACAAAGTGCTCCAGAACTGGACTGAACTAGACAAGGGCCCCCCTGGCCCAAGAGAACAAAGGATTTGTGGTATAAATGTAGGAGCCCTGCTCCTAAGAAACTAGATCCTGTCCTGCCAAGAAGAAACCTCTGTCCGACCTGAAGGAACTGGAAAAGCTGCATGGAGGAGTACTGTCCCTGACCTGGGGGATTGGCCTGCAGTGGTTGCCTTGCTGCTGAAGAAGAGGAAGAAAAGACTCAAGAAACTTTTATTAGACTTGTGCTGAGAGATCTCCAAGGACTTGTGAGTGAGCTTGCCCCATGAACGAAGTCCCACGACCAGTGGACTTCAACGCCGTGAGATCGCCTTGGAAAACGGACCGTTTTCCCCGCCTCTTCGACTCGAACTGCTGTGTACGTCTCGCTGATCGCAGCGTACCCCCTGCAAGCTGGTATCCCGCTGTCCGGCCCGAACAACGTGACTAAGGCCCCTCTATGAGCCGTAGCTCGCACCGCAAAGGAAGGTATCGTCCGGCCTGAGCAACGCGACTAACAGGCCCTTAATAGCCGTAGCTCGCACCGTAACGGAAGGACTGCGAACCGTACTTGCTGCAATCCCCTACGAACCGTACTGCCCAGCGCACGCTCCTTTCCCCTGCTTTGGAAAGCCTGCAGTGCGTATGGAAGTCGCGTACGTCTCCCCTGTGTGCAGCGTTCTGTTCGCTTGTATCCAGCGCTTCAAATCAAGATTGCCGATATCATGGTATGGCGCGAACGCTGCGGCGAACATTGAACGTACCGTACCTACGCACCGTCCCCTGAAGCCCTGCACGCCCAAGGTCCAACGTACCGTGGTACGCATCGCACCAGGAGGACAACGCACCGTACATCACGCTTGATGTCAGCGCAGCATCCGTGACGAACTCACCAAAAGTAAAGTTACTGTGCCTGTTCGCACCGTAGGGTGTACGCTTCATCCTGAAGCACCTACAGTGCGTGTGAGACCCGTTCCAAAGCAGTTTTTTACCGCGTACGAAGCGTACGGACAGGAACGAAGCGCACAGAACTTTAAAACTATGCTAAAACCAAGAACTCTTTGTCTAATAAGTATTGTGGGCCGTTTAAACGTTATCTGGTCTTGTGCTAAGCCTAAACTATATATATAAAGTGTTCTTTTTCAATATATCCCAGTGTGGAGTCTATTCGTGGGGTTGTCACTGAGTTACTGTGTGTGTGTTCACAAATGCTTAACCTGAACGCTCTGAGATAGGCCTTGTCTGCTCGCGCCAAGCTACCTAGAGGGTGAGCAGGGGTTATTGTTGGAGTGTACCCTCCTACCCTGACTGGAGGAAAGGTTCCCTGCTTGACACAAGTACCTACCTGTGCCAACCAGAGAACCCGGATTCTAACATTAATATTATCTATGTGCGACGTTTCTAGAGAATTGTTTGAAGTGACCTCCTCAAGTATTTATCTCCGCTTTTGAATGTTAAGACTATGTTAAGACTATAGAGCCAAAGACATATGGGGTCATTACGATAGCGGACGGATCGTCACCGCCCGTATGGCGGTGGCGAGCCGCCTGCTAAACTCCTCCGCCCGCATGACTTTTCCCCCACCACATTACGATGGCGGGGGGGACCCCGGCCGACGAGAAGACCGTCCACCGGTTTTCCGCCTGTAGGCAATCCGCCTGATTGCCTACCGGGCGGTAAAGCCAAGGAATATGGTGATGGCGGGGAATTGCCTTTCCATGGCGGAGACTCTGCCATGGAAAGGCAGGCTGTTTTGGCTTTGGAGGCCCGTTGCGGGCCCCCAGGGTGTTTGGGGGGTGCACAGGTACCCCCTGCATTGTCATGGACATGGTGGCAGGCACCTCGCGGTGCCTGTCACCTTGTGTATGACAATGCACACAGTGCATTCCCAGCATTGTGGTGGGCGGTGTTGTGAGCACCGCCCGCCACAATGCTGGTAATGGAGAATGCCACCGCCATGGAGGCATCCTAATTGCAGGTGCGGGACCGCCGCACCACTGGCGGCCGGTCCCAGCACCACTAGGGAGGCGGTCGGACTAAAGTCCGCCCGCCATCCTAATGGGCCTCATAGTGTTTTAATTAAATCGCGCTACTTAATTCAAACACTCGTTTGTTTTTGATTAACTTGCTTACCTTTTAGCGTTAAATCAACCGCCTGCTCAAGATTGTTATTCTTTGAGATTCCGGTTCCATGTTCTGTGTGCGCTCTCCTTCTTTATTCATGTGAGACGTTGCTAGTCTCCTCTTCAAGAACTAGCTTGGCACATCATACCTTGTAAAACAAACGCTAGATTGCCAACTTTACTTCCTGTTTGGCTCTGTGTTAAACAAACGCTAGACTGCTAACTCCACTTCCTGTTGTCAAAGCTGAGAGATTCTTTGGAACTTTCTCTTCAATCTGGAATGCTCACATTGTTCTTCATTGCTAGTATCCTCACATTATTCATCATTATAAAGGAAAGTTCTTTACAACCTGGGAAATTATTTGCTGAAGTTTTCCCTCTGTCTATTGGATTCTTAGACAAATAGAACATTCTTGCCTTCAAGAGAAGTATTCTACTGGAACAGTTCTTTATTAGAAAATTCTGGCAAGCCATTCTAACAGCGTGGGAACCATTCCTCATCTATTTTCTACCTGGCAACCATTCTAACAGCGTGGGAAACATTCCTCATCTATTTAATACCCAAATCAGTGATAGGCACACTTCTTACGGCGGGGTAGGTTACTGGACCCGTGATAGGCGAGCACATTTACTCAGCCTGCAACCGAGAGGGTGCCGACGGAGCCTGATCTCCTGAATAGAGGGGTTGGGGATAGGTACCTACAGTAAGAGTCCCTATCAGCGCAAGGACGCTAAACTCCTTAAGTATAAGGTATTACAGGTCCACAGGCTCTTTCTTTCCTGGAACCTGTTTCATGTGGTTTGTTTTTCACTTCACACTCCGGTCCTGACAAAGCGCCACGAGACCCTTTAGGGACCAGTTGAGAGCGCGAAACATGTTGACCTTGCTTTAAGTACGACTTTTTCACTACTGCACACATCCTGAGAGCACACATCTGCCCTCTGTATTTGTTCGACAGAGGAGCTCCAGGATCCACTTCCTTTTAATTTACCATATGGACCCTTGAATAAACAAAGGTTCTGGGTACCATTCGGTAATTTTAAAAACACCCACTCACCTTTTTTAATAGCCCCACACACCCACATGCACAACTGCGGCGTCACCTTAAAAGATCTCTGCCAAAGAGCTCTCTCGCGGGGCCTGTGAGGGACTGCAGCGCCACCCCCACAAGGAGCAACGCCCGATGATGAAGCATGACCCTCGCAAGGGTGTGTGAGGGCACTATATTCAAAAGGAGAAATTCCCCCAACACCTATGTAGATCCAACCTATCGTGAGTCTTAGGTACCACAATTTGGTCATTTTCTTGGTTCTGAGGAACTGTTACCCCCCTAGTACATACACTTCTTACATTGCCTGTCATCTCATCACAGGGTTTGACGTTTTGTCAAATTAATGTTTAATTCAACGCTAATTTTTTACCTTACAGATGTTCGAAATAAGTCTTTGATAAGCACATAATTAAAAACTGTTTTAAATTCATTTTCACTCTTACTTTTACAGGCATTCTTCTTACTACAACTAACATGCAAAACGTACCTCATCCTCCATTTTTCTTGTCTTCTCCTGGTGAACCACCCATTGCTTGGAAAAAATGGAAAAATGTGTATTCTCGTGTATGTGGTATCTCTCTCAGTGTGGAAAGGAAAATGTCACTTCTTTTACACTGTTTAGGATCAGAAGGACACAAAAGTTTTCAACATCTCCCTGAATTATCTACACAAGATGCTGATAACTTAAATGATTATGACATTTTTCCTAAAAAACTTGAAATACATTTCTTGCCTAGAGTTTCCACTGTTTTAGAAAGACATCACTTTGGCAAACGTATGCAAGATCAGTGCAGAATGCTGAAGAATATGTTACTGAATTGAGGAAGCTAGCCTCCACATGCAATTTTGGAGCAAATTATGAGGAGAGATTAAGAGATCAATTTATGCTAGGTTGCACTCTAGTTGCATTCTAGATAAGGTTAAAGAAGCTTGTTGGGAGAAAGATGATCCATCTCTCTCTGATGTTATCACTATAGCTAAATCGTGTGAGCATACTAAAGCATATGTAGAAGAATTAAAGAGAAAAGATGATGAAACACATAAAGAAAACATACGCATAGTTAACAAATTTAAAGACAAACAGGGCATTACAATGTTCTCCCAACAAAACAAAGGTGACATTAGCTACTCACAACAAAACAATGGGGTTAATAGTTACAAAAATGAACAAAAAGCAGTCCGAATCTTTAAAAATTTCAAGGTACTTGTTAAAGGTGTGGTGAATATGGTCATGCAGCAAATTTCAAAGATTGTATTGGTTGGAAACCCACTTGTAAAAAATTTCAATAAAAGGGTCATGTTTCAAAATGTTGTCGTAGTGGCATTACAAAGAAAAATGTTAAAGAAATCTCTTGTGGTGAAGAGTGTGAAATAGAGGAAATCATACTGAGGATTAGTGACGGAGGAAAAAGTGGTCCTTTTGATGTAGTACTCATTAAAAATGTTCCAGTACATATATTGTTTGACTCTGGAGCCAAAATCACACTAATACCCAAAGAAGTTTATGATGAACACATAATGAACAAAGTTGGCTTACATAAACCTGACATCAAAGCAAAAGGTTATGGTGGTGAACCATTTAACTTGTCAGGATTCTTTAATGGTAATATTGTTTTTAAATCTAGAACAACTACAGGAATGATTTATGTCTCTGTGAGGGCTGATTCCTTGGTGTGTTGGGCTCTTCGAAAAGATCTTGGAGTGATTCTTGACCCCAATGACAATCCACCTATAAGGTTGAAACATTATGAGTCACATTGTACACAAGCAGCTCAAAAGCTGACTCTGAAAGGTGAACAAAATAAATTGTTACAGGCTTTCACTTCTTCATTTGAAAATGAATTCCCAGAAGTGTTCAATGAACAACTAAGTTGTTTGAAGGTATACTCCCACAAAATAGTTCTTAAAAAGAATTCTGTGCCTATTGTTAGTAAAGTTAGAAGTGTCCCAATTAAGGTCAAAGAGAAGATGAATATAGAGCTTCACAAACTGTTGAAAGGTGGTAGCATAGCTGAAGTTGAGGCTACTGAGTGGTTAGCCTCGGTGGTTAGGGCTCTCAAGGCCAATGGAGAGTCTAGACATTTCATAGACTTAAGGGAACTCAATAAATATGTTGTGGTAGATCACTATCCCTTACCTAACATCTCTGAGATGTTGTGCTGTTAAAAGGAGCCAAGTTATTCTCCTCCATAGACTTGGAGTCAGCCTACCATCAAGTGAAACTACACACCACCTCTCAAGACTTAATGGCATTCATAACTCCATTTGGAACTTCTAAGTTCCTTAGGATGCCGTTTGGGGTAATTTCAGTCGCAGCAGTTTTCCAAAGAATGATGGAACACATTTTAAAAAATTGTGAAGGGATAAAAATCTATCAAGACGACATACTTCTTTTTGGCAGTACTGAACTAGAACATGACAACAGAGTCAAGATAGTTTTAAACAAACTAAAAGAAAATCGTCTGACGCTTAAAGCTAAAAAGTGCAAATTCAATATCTCCAGCATTGATTACTTAGGTCACAAAATTACAAGCTCAGGTATTGAACCCAAAAAGAAACTAGTAGAAACCATCCACAATATGGCCAGTCCATGTAGAAAAGATGAAGTAGTAAAGTTTCTAGGGATGTCCGAATATTTTTCGAAGTTTATTCCCAACTTTGCTGACAAAACACATAACATGAGACTTTTACTAAAAAATGGTGTTGGCTTCACATGGAATTCCGAGTGTGAGAAAGAGTTTAAACTCATTAAACAACTTCTGTCTAATGCTATCTCGTTGAAGAGTTTTGATCCTGAAAAAATATTGTTATCCTTACTGATGCCAGTGCTACAGGATTGGGGGCGGTCATGATGCAGGAACATGATGGTGTGGAACAAACTATTTTATTTCTGTCCAAGGAGTTTGAGAGGAGCAGAAACAAATTACTCCGTAGTGGAAAAAGAGGCATTGGGAATATTCTGGGAGGTGAGAAAACTTCGGAAATTCTTGTGGGGAAACAATTTCTTAATTAAGACTGACCATAAACACTGAGAGAAATTTTTGAGAACAAAGGCTTGTACAATATTTCTTCCAGGATACGCAAATGGGTTATCACACTTCAAGAATTTAACTTTCATGTGGAATATGTCCCAGAGGCTAAAAACAATATAGCAGATTGTTGTTCACGCTTGATCAATAAAGAAAACACAGAAGAAGAAGCGTTTGCAGAAAACCTTAGTGAATTTGTATGCAGTCTGCACTATCAATGACAGCATAATAAAAGATGATTTGTGGACCAGTGAACTAGAAAAAGATGAAACATTACAAGCTGTCTTGAGCGAAATCAAAAGCAATTGGTACAAACATTTCAAAGTAGACGATTCTTTAAGTGTTTTTTTTTTTAGTAAAAGATGAATTGTCCTGTCAAAATGGTTTCTTATTGAGGGGTACCAGGTTGAATCCTCCGGCCAGTTTGAGAATGCAATTGATTGATTTTGCACATGAGAGCCACCCAGGCATTTCCAAAACTAAAGAGATATTGAGGCAAACATACTGGTGGCCAGGGATGGACATTTGCATTGAGAGATGTATGAGAGAATGTGTTGAATGTAACATGAGTGACAAGATTCTTAAACCTAGAGTTCAACCCATGACTTTAAGAAAGCTGCCCAGACTGCCTTGGGAGGAAGTTGCGATAGACATCTTGGGAACCATCAAACATACCAGCACAGACAAGTATATTATAGTGCTTTTAAATGTTTATTCCAGATGGCCGGAAGTCAAAGTTACTAATGCTGTAGAAACAAGAGATGTAATAAAATTATTGGATGAAGTTTTTTTGAGAGAGGATTTCCCGTCCAAATTACTATCAGACAGCGGAGTTCAATTCACCTCAAAGGAAATGGTCTAGTGTTTGTCAGATAAAGGTATAAGTCACAAAAAGTCTGCACTATATCACCCAGAAACTAACGGAATTGTTGAGAGATTCAACAGAGTTCTTAAGAAACCATTCAGTGTGCCGTTTCAGAAGTGTTGGCAGAATGAGATTCTAAACAAGGTTAAAAAACTGCAGGTTTTCACCACACAGGTAGAACACCTTTTACTACATTGTGTCCCTCCTGGATGCTGAACATAACCCAGGATTTGAAGCATGTTAGCAATGATCAACACAAGTTTGGAAAAGAAATGAAGAGAATGTGTGAAAATAAAAAGAGTTTTGATATTAGGAAAGCGGTCAAAGAAACAACCACTAAAATAGGTGACACATTTAAAATTAAAAATCCACGCAACGGGACAACTGCTCATGGGTCCAAATACCTTTTTCCTATGGAAGTTAATAAGGTTTTTAAAAATGCTATCAGAACTGATGACCACAGAGTGTGGAATTTAAACAGAGTTGCCAAACTCTCTAATCATATCTCTGATAGTTGTAAAGAGAGTGATGGTAAAAAACCTTTAGCGTTAAAGTGACATGGTGAGACAAGTAACATTAGGCAACGTATCAAGCCAAAGTACTTACAAGACTATGTTTTACAATAAGTGTTACCATTCTAGAACAAAGTTTGCATGTTTGTTTTAAGTTTTATTAATTGGACTTGTAGTTATTTTTTTTTCATTTCTCTGTTATTGAGAGGGAGATGTGTAGTATGCTGTATATGGTACTTTAAGCTATTGTAAGACATTATGTGGAATGCTGTACTCACAAGGTTCTAAATGACATAATGTTGATCTAAAGACTCTTTCTTGAGAATGTTGACTTTCAAGGGAAAACAACAGCTGTGTTGGCAGGCTGAGGTGTAAAGGATCTACTAGATAAATAACAATTGGATTATACCACAATTTGATTGGAGTGAACTTTACAGTTAAACTTTTTTTTTTTTATAAACAGAATTTATTGTGTCAAATATTGAATACAGTGTAGAGCCCCGTAACCCAGGAGACTTCTGCCACAATATATAATGCAGAGTAATGACATTGACATTTAGATTACATATTTAAAAGAAAAACAAGAGAACATAAACAATATAACAGCCCTACAGTTGCACTATTCAATCACTACATCGTAAAAGCCAATCCACCACCCGCACCAATAAACAAAGGTCATCATCATATCCATAGTCCCTCACTTCACAGGCCCGGACAACTATCCCAGGATAGGGGCATCTAATGGGAGTATGGGTTCTAGGTGGAGACCCCGATAGTCCGCCCATCGCTTCCAGATCTTTGGATGTTTGTGCGGGCATCCCTGGCTTTAAATATCGGGATCTCCAACCCCGTGCAGAAGTCAAGGCCATTCTTCCATGCTGACAGAGGGTGGAGCTGCTGCTTTCCACTGTCTGGCAATGTCTCTCTTGGCCAGAGTAAACCCCAACAGCATTAAATGCCTCTTGTATATATTTCCCCCGATACCCTCCATTATGTGTAAAATTACCAACTTTGGTGAGGAGGGGAGCTCCCACCCCAATACCTCTGCGAGGCAGGCCAAAAGCCCTCGCCAAAATCTAGCGAGTGTTGTGCAATGCCAAATCGTATGTATGAGAGTCCCCTCTTCCCGACCACATCGTAGACATATCGGGGATAACACAAGGCCCACCCTCCACAGCCTAACCCTGGTATAATACACCTGGCGTAGGTATTTAAACTGAATGAGGCGTAGCCGCATCGCAATTGCATCTTCCAAGGGGAGGCTAGCGCCTCTGTCCAATCGTCTCCCTCTAGTGGGACAAGGACCCCTTCCCATGCCTCTCTAAGTTTATCTAACGTGGTAGAACTATTTGTCACTAAGGACTGATAAATTCTGGAGATTTTATGGTCTTGAAGATCGCCCATAAACACCTTGGCTTCGATGGGGCTAAACTCAGGAAGGGTCTTCAGTCCCATGAGCCTGGGAGAGATGGCATGTCTAAATTGGAGGTACTTGTAAGATTGGGTCTTCGGGATCTGATATTGCTGCTGGAGGTCCTGGAATAACTTCAATACCACACCGAGCATCACATCCCCTAGAGTAGAGATACCCATATTGTCCCACCCACAAAATCCAGGTAACCCAGCCAATTGTGGCAGACGCCCATTATACCACAGCGGGGTCCCCCTCGTCAATTTGTCCCACCACCCCATCTTACGGAGAGCCTGTTTCCATACCTGGAATACCACCCTTGCGGCTAGTGGTAGAGAGTTACACAGAGGCACCGAATATAAGATAGTATGTAGAGTAGAGTCCGCCATGCATCGTCGCTCCACCGCATATGCGGGATCCGATCTGTCCCCATACCACCATTCATTCAATACCAGCAGGTGTGAAGCCCTCTAGTATGAATAAACATCCGAGGTAGCCAACCCCCCACAGTACGTTGACTGAAAGCAGGTCTGCAACGCAACTCTGGACGCTCCTCCCACCCACAAAAATTGACCCAAGGCCGCGTTGACTTGTGGAAACCAATTTGGGGGGACGGGGTATGGATAATTCTGCAATTGGTATAGCAGACGCAGCAGCGATACCATCTTGAAGATGGCCGACTTGCCATAGATGGAAAGAGGCATGTGTGACCATGCTTTTAACTCCTCATGAACCCGCGCCCATATCAAACAATATTTCTATCCCAGGACACACTCGACGAAGCCGACAGAAAGACTCCCAAATACTTCACCCCTACCGTAGTGACCTGCACCGCCAAGGCCCAAGACCCCAGTTCAGTCGTCTCCCCAAATACCCACTGGGTTGATTTACGGGTATTTCATAAAAAGGCCCGAAGACTTCCCAAAGATTTGCATGATGCCGAGTAGCCTCGGCCCCGTCCTATTGATGTCTGTTAAGAAGAAGAGAACATCGATGGCATATAGTGCTATGCGGTCCATGAGTCCATGTGCCCACTCAAAGCCTGCCACTTGTGCATCCATCCGCACCCACGCAGCTCAAGGCTCCATTGCTAGAGCAAAAAGTTATGGTGACAGGGGACAGCCTTGACGTTTGCCCCTGCCAATAGGGAATGTGAATGAAGTGGATCCCCCTATGCTCACAGACGCCATAAGATCTGTGTATAACAATTTCAGATAAGACAGAAAGCGTGGGCCCATATTTAGACGATCCAAAAGTGCAAATAAATATTCCCAACTAAGGGAATCGAATGCCCTATCCATATCTGCCAGTAAGAGTGTGGCTTGTTCGCCCAATCCCTTGATAGTGGCTATGGCAATGAGTGCACGGCAAATATTATGGCGCGTAGCTCTCTGGGGCATAAAGTCGGCCTGATCAGGGTGAATCAGGGTTGTTATATGGGATTGGAGGCGATTGGTAAATACTTTCGTCAAGATTTTTGCCTCTACATTCAATAAGGAGATGGGACGATACGAGGCGTGCTGGTCCGGGGGTCGGCCCGGTTTGTGGAACACTACCACTTCTGCGTATCTCCAGTCCCGTGGGAGGCAGCCCTGCTCTCTCACCTCATCGAACACCCAAAGAAAGTGGGGCCCCAGTTTCGAAAAGTATTTCATAAAAAACTCACATAGGAATCCATAAGGACCTGGCGCCTTCCCGGAGTTCAAATCTCCTAGTGCAGTGCTTAGCTCCTCTTCAGTGAGCAGGAGATCCAGCTCCCCGCGTGCCTCACCTCAGAGGGCCCACGGTGTTAGGTCTTCTATAAAGAAGTGTATCATACCTTCCCATATAAATTCCTTGGGAGTATATAGCTCCGCATAATAATTGGCAAAGCTCTCTGCTATCAGGGAAGGGTCCCCAAGAATTCTTCCATCGGGGCCCGGTATGCTAGGAAGAGCCTGGGGGCTCAAGGAACCCTAGCACAATTGATTGAGAAGTTTGCTAGACTTGTCCGCCTGGCTAGTATATCCTGCTGCGCGATGCCAGCCACGCCAAGCATGCTTTGTCTATGAGGAGGTCTGCATGAGTCTTTCACACCAGTAGCAACTAGCGGCATACCAGACCTCCCCCCCCTCCCTGCTATTCCGCTCCAGTTCTAGAATGTGAGCCTCTGACCTCAAAAGCGACTCCCTCCGGGCTCGACGTGTCGCTGGCAAAAACAAAATATCAATACCCCGCTTCATTGCCTCCCACAGAGGTTCAGCCCCTGCTACCGATCCTACTTTGTGGTCAAAATATTTCTTGATCGCCTGCCCAATATGTTCCATAGAGTTCTCATCTTGCAAATTCCATGGGGAGAGACGCCATCGAAAAGGTCGCCTCACAGGACCCAATAGTAGCGTGAGAACGACTGGGAAATGATCTCATAGACATCTCGGGAGGATTGCTGCGGCCCTTACCCTACTGGCTGCACCTGATGGCACGAATATATAGTCCATTCAGGAGTATGAGTCGTGTACCGCAGACAGATATGTGTAACCCTACTCTTCCCCGTGTAGCCGTCGCCAGGGGTCTGCCCAGCCTAACCCCGTCATGAGGGAGTGTAGTTTGGTGGTTTGACAAGTATTGGATTACCCCCTTGCCTCCATCTATCCCTGCCATGTCCATGACGTCATTCCAGTCTCCCCCCTATTATTGCCAACTCATCGGGTACATCTGCCCAGTGGGACTTAAGGCGCTCAACTAGTGTCCAGGATAGCAGCGGGGGGCCATAGACACAACCAAACACCACCACCTGCTCCTCGTATATGGTGCCCTTGATAAAAACGTATCTCCCCTGGGTATCTGTCCACCCCTTGAAGTGTTTATAGGGAACCCTTTGGTGGATTAAAATGGCAACCCCACTGGATCCCCTTGCAAACCCAGAATGAAACGCTTGAATATAACCATATCTGAGAAGGCACAAGGCCTTTGCTCTCATTAAGTGCGTCTCCTGCAACATCAGGATGTCCGCCCGATAGACTTTGGCCTGTTGAAGTATAGCTCCTCTTTTCACTCTATCTAGCACTCCCCTAACATTCCAGCTCACTATTCGGAGATCTCCGTTATGGATCGGCAGCCTATCAGTTGGGACCGCCATCAATAAGGCCTGTGGTGTTGTGCGTGCGAGACCATCAACAATCTGTGTGTGAGTAGTGGCTCTGTATAGAAGTGATGTAGTGCAATCATAAACATGAAAACCCCAACTTCCCCCCACCCCCCATACCTCAAAACCGCTGAAGTATCTCGGCGGGGGTGGCCTGCAGACCCCAACGGGAGTACCCAGCCGACTCCCGCCAATGGATCCCCAATAACTGGCCCATAGTTAGCGGGCGTTCCCTCTGTCAATTGAGTCCTGGCAAAGGTACTAGCCCCTCCGTGTGCTTCTCTGGTCTGAGCAGCTGGCGCCAACAACCCCCTAACCGGGGGAATCCCAAGCCAGCTATGAGGCAGATGTCCCTTGCTGAGGCAGCGATGTGGACCGTCCAGGATCACTGCAAGATTGAGATCCACATCTGGACCTGGACCTGGACCTGGACCTCCTGTTTCCTTTAGCTTTGAGCTTGGGTGGTCTCCAGACGACATCACTGGATGATGAATCTGATTCCCTCCTAGGTGGTGTGTGGGGTCAAAACTTCACTGTCTTGTCTGTCCAGTTGAAAACATTCTCGAGCGATTCAAAGAAGAGGGGAAGGGATTGATAAACCTCCCGCAGACTGGCGGGGTACAGCAAGGCATATGGGAGTTTCAATTGCCGCAGGCGGGCCTTGGCTGCCAGGAATGACGGCCACTTCTGCTGCACAAGTCGCGTGTAGTCTGGAAACACAAGAATTCGAGCATTGTCATGGGTCAGGGGCTCTTTGGCTCTGGCTTGTTTCAGGATCGCATCCCTGGTTTAAGATCTTGGCTATAATGGGCCTCGGTCTGGCTCCTGGAGGTGGCTTCTGCATAGGGCCCTCTGCGCCCGCTCAACAACAAAACAGATGGACAATGACTCCAGGGGAAGCCAGCTCGTGAGCCACTGAGTCAGGATCCGCTCCACATCGCCCCCCTCACAACCTTCGGGGAATCCAACAAAGCGTAGATTGTTCCTCCAGGCCCTGCCCACTGCGTTTTCCACTCATGTCGCTAGACCTCTGGTGACCGTTTCCAGTGAGGCGACTTTTTTCTGTAGGGTATGATGGAATCTTCCACCTCTGAAATTCTGGTCTCGGTCTCCGTGATACGCTCCACTGCGTTCCGCAAATCTTGCCACAGGAGCATGACATCGGAGTCCACTGCCCCGATGTTTGCGTCTAGAACGTCCCTAGACAGCGTAATGGCAGCCGTAAGGGCTGCATTGTCTGGCATGCCCCCAGTTCTGCCCCCCTGCTCGGCAGCAGCGGCCCCGGGCCCGGTGAATCTGTCCAACGTGCTCTGCTTGGTGGAGCCCCCACCGCTTTATCCCTCGTCATGATTGTCTCAGATTAACGCTCCCTCAAGATGGCCGCACCACCACTCCCAGCGCAATCTGACTGGATGATCCACGCTTATGGAGATTGGGCTGTAGGAAGCTTCATTCCTTGCCTGGTCCACTGACCAGCGTTGTCTCTGGGGCAGATCACTCAAGAATCCCAGGCTCGGGGGGAGACCCCCTGCCCACAAGCCGAGCACTGACCTGGCCACCTCCATAGACGGACGTGTCCCCACGCACCCTAATGGGTGCCCCACTGTCCACCTGCCTGTCACTCCCTCCAGCCAGGGGTAATATGGTGGCAGACCCAATTTAAAGTTCAGTGCTAGAAGGGTGTAGTAGGCCCGGCTCTCCTCTAGACAAAAGTCGGCGACGGGGGCCAGCAGCACAAGCCGTCCCCCTCTCCACCAATCCACAATGTGCAGTCTTCCTAAGGGATAGCGCAGTGTTTGTGGGGTTAGCCGCAACCGGCATCCTCCCAGCCTCGTCCCAAGTCGTTCCACGGCCGCCTCTGCCCTCAAACCACCGCCAGGAGCCTGTCCACTTCTCAGGCCGCCCTTCTTCAAGTGGAGCACTCCAGTGCCACCGCGGGCGTGAATCCCAGTTGAGGCCGCCGCCCAGGAGACACCGTATCAGCCTCCTTTGATATGCCGTGCGGATACTAGGCCACTGCTGCCACTACTGCATCCACCGCCGCCTCAGCTCGTTCGTGAGCCTCGTTGTCGGTCGCCCGGTTATGCTGCTGACATGGAACGTGTTTCTAAATCAAATTTGTCCGGAGAAGCCGGATATTGAAAGGATAATTGGCTCAGGCTGAGCAGAGCTCGCCAAACGCGCCTCCACCATGATGGATCGCTAGGCCACGCCCCCCGAAGGTTAACCTTTCTGAACACTAAAAGTTATTTTTACTCAGATGGTGTGTGGCACCTATTCCATGCACTCACAGTTCATAATGCATTTTTATTAGTTTTTGTACAGTAGTGCCATTGTGCCCATATATGACTGAAGTTAATTGTGAGCACTCGCCACTGTTCTTAGGCGTTTTCACTGAGGAGCTCTACTTCAAATATTTTTTTCCTTATTCCTTATATCTTTATTAGGCAATTTGTATAAAATGGAATTCGTGACACATGAATCACAAGGTCGACAAATTAGCAACAAGAACTCCTCCCCTCCCCCTGAATTCCCAAGGCATATTTTAGCATCACTCAATTAACAGAATTTTCATAAAATGTAAACCATCCACCTCCAAGGATTGTACATCTGCGTATGAATTTTTCACAAACCACTGATCGTCCTCAATCAAATTACGAACTCTACTTAGGTACGTTTTAATCTTCATTATTCTAATTACCATCTGAGATCCTTTCCCTAAGCGTGTCTGTGACATTCACTTCCCAGCTATAACCTGACTGACATGACCGCCCCATAACCGGCCTACTGCAAGCTGGCAGTGTTTCCATTTGTGTCGGTGGGGTCGCAGTGGCGGTGCGTCCATTGGGGCGCTGGGGCGTTGCCCCACTAATGCCACATGGCCCCATTGTTCATCGTTTAGAAATGTGACATAAGTTAACTTAACTCATTGACGCAGCCGCTAATTCCTGGCCGGCCGGTCACCGCGCCGCGCCCGAAGCTATCAGGACGCTGAAGGGGGTGGGGCTGCGGCAGAACTCAGGGTATGAATGACAGTGACACTGACACAGCTCACTAAGCTCAGCAGCAATAGTAGTGTGCATGTTCGGTTTTGGGCTGGTCATTTTTACGACCAGCCCGAACATGCGCACTAGCCTTCCCCTTATGAGAGCGAGGGTTGCTTTATGCGCAGCCCCCGGTCTCCTAATGGGCAGGGAGTATCGCTGCTCAAGCCAATCCTGGCGCTGCTGGAGCAGCGCCAGAATTGGCTGAGAGGCAAGCGTTCACAGCGCAGTATGAGAGGCCTAATAGGTATTGGGTGCCGCGCGTGGGTGGCACTTGGTGAGAACGTCTGGCCAATCACTGTGGCTTATGTGAAGCCATGCAGAGACAGTGATTGGCCATTTCATTCCTGATGACGACCATGACGTCGTTGCACACACACAACACGACACACCTCGTGTATGTTCCATGGCAGTGCCTTCCTGTGCCTACTACTGCTCGTCGTGGCTGGTGCTCGGGTCACCAGATTGATAGACGTAACTAAGTAAGCCAAGTGTCAGACTCCGTCCTAGGCACGGCAGAGTCAGACATGAACAGCGCGTGCGGTGGGAGGCACACGCCAACGTCCATGTCCTTATGAGGCAGTCTAAGGGACGCTGGAGCTCAGACAAGCCAGAACACACCCTTATGGTGAGAGTTCAGAAATAAACTACAAGTTGTAACGCACACATACACACACACTGGTGCCCAATGGCATTACGCTAGACTCGGTAGGCATCGATTACTTTGCTGCCTATTAACATACACACTGTATAAGTCTCGTGGAGCTGAAGAGCCTCTGGCACAAGGCATCAGAACTATTGGTCCAGTAACCTTTTGATCTTCCTCCAAAGGCCAGATTGTAAGGGGAGCTCCCAGTGCCGGCGGGCCTCAAAGGTAATGGCCACCATGGGAAGTTAAAGGTGTCAGAGTGCCTGATGTATGTTCCTTGCCTTGGTCTGGACCATCTGCACTACTATGACGTAAGTTGGACGTGGTACCGTGGAGACATACTGGGGCATTTTGTGTCTTACTTGGAGAGTGACTGCAGGTAGGTACTCGATTTTTCGAGAAAGGGCTGGTGTTTGGGCTGCTAAGCTTTCAATTTTCTAATGCAACATAAGGTCGCATCAGCGCATCCTTGTGTGCATTTTCATTTGAGATTGGGGTCCAGAGAGCACCTCTCTTGGCTGTCAGTGTTTGTCGTGTTCTACATGGCACAAGCATCAGTGACGTAGTTATTGTATCAGCGGGACATGTTCAGGATGCCAGAGAAACTCCCGGGGAGCTGACCATAAACTGTGTGTGAACAATTGCTCTCGGTGTAGATTGCACTGTAAGAATGTGGCTTTTCAGACTGCTCCTCTACCCAAAGTTATAACAAGCATTTGCAATGCAATAGGTCTTGCATTACTAAAATGTTGAGCTATTGGTGTTGTTAATAATAATGCAAAAGCAATAGAGCAAACATTCAGCAATGCGAGACCACTTGCATTGCAAATGTTTTATTTTTTGGAATGCAAGATTAAAAAAAAAAACAGACCAAACTAATTACCATGTCACGCGCCCTCGGCAGAAATACCATTCCTGCGAGTAGCAGTGAGTTTTATGAGTCGTTTTTTTAATAAAGTCTTTGATAGTTTGTCCACAGGTGAATGATACCTCATACAGTAGCCTCTGGCTGAACTTAGTGTAATTGAGCCATGGTTTAATGGCTAAAATACAAGCAATTCTGATTTGTGGATTAAAAAAAAAGACTGCCGTACTTTTTCCATTAAAACGTGTGTTTGAGAGCAGAGTACATAAATCGTGTGGGTGGTACTCAATTACGAACTGGTATTACCCTATTACATACATTTAATTGCATTTATAGAGCGCTTAGTACTTCCAACGAGAGGTTATTTGTGGAAGTGTGCGCTGTTTTCCTGCATTTCTTTTTGAAATAGCAATTTTCTTTTATTGAAAAAGGGATTTATATTTGCTGGTGCAAAAAAGAACGTAGTGGTGCAATAATAATTGAAACTATATAAAATTCTGCCCTTACAATATGCGCCGTAGTGCTAAATAGTATCTTGATGTAACTAAGCACCTTAGTGGTTGATATGATGGCAGCTTGATGCTTAAGAGCGCTCACCTGCAGATGCCTTATTTTATGTTTTTTTAAACACTTTATTATAAGAGCTTTCTCTGCAATGCAACAGGAGCCGAAATGCATCGCAGTTGCAATTAACATCTCGCATCTACGAGTCTTGCATTCTAGAGTTAACACCTCTTTATTCTGTCGCATTTAAATATACGCTGCATCCTTCACGGAATTGGTTTGCACACATAAGACCGGCTGTACAGAACCACAGAGAACAACAAACATGTTCAATACAGAAGCATCGTGGGTATTTATATAAAAAAACTAAGCCACACACACAGACAGACAGAGAACAAGGCGGAAGAGACAGGGATTAGTGACTTGCCCAGAATCACAGAACAGTGAGCCGACTCCGAGACTGCTGACGTAGTGCAGGGTCCCCGGGAGCTTCCGAGATGATCGGTAGCTGACGGAGGGAGGGAGGGAGGGAAAGTGAAAGCGCCCCATGCGTGTGTTACTGCTGACGCCGTGCAGGGTCCCCGGGATCTGGAGCTGACAGGGGGAGGGAGGGAAAGTGAAAGCACGCCATGCGCGCTTTACTGCTGACGGCGTGCAGGGGCCCCGGGAACTGGAGCCGATGGGGGGGAGGGAGGGAAAGTGAAAGCACGCCATGCGCGCGTTGTGGGAGGGAAAGTGAAAGCACGCCATGCGCGTGTTGTGGTGAAATGCTGCGAGCCGTATGCATGCACATCTCCTGTCCGCGCCGGCAACAAAACATGCCTCCCTCCCAATGAAAATCATGCATTTTGGACCTGCACTAATCAGAAGCATGGGTGGAGCTTCCACCCAGCTTCCAAAGCTAATACAATGCCAATAGATCTCGCAAGCGAGCAGCGCATGCGCTGCGTCTCTAGGCGAGACCTAAAAAGGAATTTTCTCACTAGATGTCTTGGAATCTCAGACCACTCAGCTACCAGCTCTCGTGCCACCACCAGTGTCTTCTTATAGGAGCTATTCCCTGTTTAGGACCAGTGTCTTCCTGGTCGAGGACCACCACACTGCTTTCTCTCTTATCTGTCTTTAAAGATCAATGTATAGCCAATGGCGGAGTAAAACGAATACACGCTTTTATAAATCAACATTTTAAGTCTCTAGCCCTAACCATCGACATTCCGGAAGAAAACTCCTGGACTATGACCCTATTCCTTGCTAGGCACTCAGACTGCTTAGCCTGCCTGGATGCCATCTTGTATAGCACTGAGGAGGGCGAGGATACGCCATCTTGTGCACTGAGGAGGGCGAGGAGGATATGGCCTTCGCTGGGGTAACATTGGAAGGAGCTCCAGGCCAGCACTGACACTTGAACCAGCTCCGCAAATACTCCTCCTCAGGCCACCGCCATACTAGGTCAGTGAATGTCACCGCTTTAACCCCTTGAGTGCCCATGACGAGATAGTCTCGTCATGGGCCGCGGTTGCGCTGTGCCCATGACGAGACTATCTCGTCATGAACCCCGCCCGCTGATTCAACGCCCGGCACAGGGCGGGGAAAGGGCGGGGCACACAAGGGGTTAAGGGGCACTGCTGTAGCAAGTCACTCTGCAGCAGGTGTGACAGCTGCAGCAAGTCACTCTGCAGAAGGTGTGATGGCTGCAGCTTGTCGCTCTGCAGAACGTGTGCAGTGCACCAAGAGAAGCCTCGGCTGATCGGGGAAAGTGCTTTAGGGTGGAACATGTGGGGGAGATCTCGAGAGCGCATTGGGGGTAGGCGGTAGCATGATCGAGAAACACTCTGAGGTGGAAAAGTATGAGAAGTGCTCCATTTGGTGAAAAGAGGCAGTATGGATTAGAAGTGCATTTTGTGGTGGAACAGAGATAGAATGGTTGAGAAGTGTTTTTTTTTTTTACAGAGGCAGTATGTTTGAACACTGCTCTCTTTGCTGGAACAGGGAAAATATGTTTAGGAAGTGGCCACTGTCCCCTAGAACAGAGGCAGTGTGTTTGGGAAGATCTCTCTGTGTTGAAGTATAGGCAGTCTGTTGGGTAGGTTCTCTCCACTGTGGACAGAGCAGTATGTTTGGGATGTGCTCTTAATGGGGAATTCATGATTGAGAAACAAAGGTGCATCAGAGGAAACAAGACTGGTATCTGATCTCTTAGGTGGAATGTAAGATAGGGCAGCACTCGCTAAGGTGGACAGGTCACTGCACGTTTGGGATTAGCTCTCCAGGGTGGAAGTGAAGTGATCTCTCAAGTAGATCACCTGATTGTGAAGCACTCAGAGGCATATCAGCAAGCAGGCGATAAAAAATTATTGCCGCTTTTGCGTCTGTTTTTGGACGAAAAGCGGCGATAATTTTATCGCTTTATCAGCAAGGTCACGCTATCGCGTGAAACTTTGCCTTAGCGCCATTTCCCTTAACGCCCATCTTTTCATCTCTAATGATATGCAAAGTGGGCGTTCCTCCCCAGGATAACTGGAGAAATATTGCTAAGCGACATGTCTCCTATAATCAAGCCTCACGCAAAGCAGCATAGCGACAAGAAAAGTAGCGATAACCTCTGTTATTGCTACTTCCCTTACACCTGCTTTGAAACTGACTTAGCCATGATATCCTATGGAAGGTGGATATCATGGCTAAGTACGTGAGGACCTATCAGCAAGCTATCGCCAAAAGTTGTGTCATTATCGCTGGATTTCCAGCGATAATCGCACATTTGGCAGCTTGCGCTCTGAATTTTATCGATTTGGAGATAAGCGTTGCTAATAGCACGCTATCTCCACGATAAAATTCAGAGTTGGCCGGCGATAATTATCCTCACGCTAAGAGCGCTGAGCGATAATTATCGCCGGCCCTTGCTGATATGCCTCTCAGTAAGGTGGGAGAGCGGCAGTATGATTTAGAAACGTTCTCTTGGTTGGCGTTGACAGTGGAGTTGACAGAGATGTAACATTACCTGCCTGAGTGAATTCCACTCAGACGCAGAACAGGTACGGCGACCCTACACAAGTACATAAAACAGACAGAACAACACGTGGCCTCTGTTCACACATTTGTTTCAAGATATTTTGCAGTAGTCTTCCATCACAAGCAGTCATGAATAGAATGGCGTACATTCAGAAGTACTGTGTGTACACATAGATGACGCATACACACCCAACCACCGTCCTTCCTCCTGCCCCACTCTTCGATGCGGTGTGCGCTGCCATCTGAAATGTCTCTTTCGTACAGCACTCTGAGTCTGACTCATTTATGAATGAGAGCTGTTTCTACGATGCTGTTATATAGCAACAGGCCTCGCCTCAGTCTACTTGTAGTAGTAAGAGGGAGGTCAACATTTTTGTTTTCACTTTGGGAATAAAAGGTTCAAACTATGAAAAATAAATAAAAAACGAAATAAAGCCAGTCAGAGTGTTCACAAAGTGGCTACACTGATTTTATTCACTCCCAAACATATTAGCGCTACTTTACAGAGTTTGCCAGTGAAGCAGTACTTTTGTTTTCTTGTCTTTTTTTGAACAGCATTGTTTTCTCGGGTGGGGAAGTGCACCAATTGTGGGGTACTGCAATGACTGATTGATGGGAGGATTGGTAACCATGTTCTTCCTACTTACATTTCACATGCTTTACTTTGCTTTTTCCAGGATGTTGGTACTTTTTAGTTTGGCAACATATTGCTCTCTTGTCTAGTACGTAATTTTAATGAAGTTGCAAGTCTATTATGGTTCTAAAAGCACTCACTACCATCTTCCTAGCCTCTAGCAATTGTCAGAAACAATAAAAATGTCATGATAACGCTGATGGTTAATGTTTTTCCTAGAGAGAGATCAGAGTTTTGTCTAGTGGAAATTTTACTCATGGAAAGGTAGCGCAGAAAGAACATGTACCTGATGCAGATTATAAAATGCACATGATGTAAATAGGTCAGTGAGTCACTGCTTTTGTCAGAGAGATCCTTTTGTTACTTGCAGTTTGTAAGTTAAAATCCTATGAGCTATTGACTGTCATCTAAGAGCTGCATGCAAACTGCAAGGTAAAAATTAGAGCGTTATGTTTTGGCCCCCAGTCTTTGTTTGAATATCCTAATGTTTCAAAAATAAATTTTTATATTTTTATTTTCAGCACCTGGTAAAGCCTGAGTGTCAAGCATTACCTAATTTTTGGGCCATTTTTGGGCAAAGAACAAGAGGCCCCCAACCTCCTTTGCTGCTCTTTCACCCCGGCTACAACCCAGCAAACACCAATGTTAGAGGTAAGGAAACTGATGCTATATTTTTTTAATTGGAGTTAGGGCTATGTATGTGGTCACTCTACATGGTGGTTGGGGTGGGTGCACATTTTGAACATTGTACCCTCAGTGGATGGAATTTACTAATAGCCTTAGCCTTGTGCTGTGGGCAATAACGGTTGTTAAAGGCACTATCTATTCCTTGCCTTGTTAAAGGCCCTCAAACAGTGTCTGTTTCAGTGCCTTCAGCAACCAGTATAGCACACAGAGGCAGCAGGCAGTAAGGATGTATTTTTAGCAGTCATGTTGTGCAAAGGGGAGCTGTTGGAGATCTACTGTAATAATGCACAAGATATATGTATTTATACTGAAGTTTGATATAATTGCACCAAAACTTATACGTTGCACTTTGATTATTGACAGGCTTCTTTAATATTGGTAAGGCCAGCATCAGCATGAATACAGTAGAATAGCTACTTGCAAGGTCATTCTTTGGACGGACACATGAAGAGAAACTACATATAAAGCAACTAGGACCTGATCGGCCTGACCTGAAACTACAACAAATTACCCAGGACAGAGGAAAGACTTACAAACGTACATTATCAAACACCTGGTACACAAAAATTGATTGGTTTACAGGGTGCGAGTCAAAAATTCTCTGTTCTGCTTCCCCTGCATGCTGTTTGGTGATGAATTGCCTCGGACAAAACAAGGAGTAACAGACTTGAAGCATTTGTCTGACAAAATCAAGAAGCATGCACACACAAGAATCCATATGGAAAACCTGACGAGACTGGGAATGTTGGGAGACACACTGATTGAACACCACATAAATTACGCATACCGGAACACAATACAGAAACACAATGAAGTAGTTTATAGGAATAGACACATACTATCAAAAATAATTGATTGTATTTGTTTGTGTGGTGCTTTCGAACTGGCATTGCAAGGCCATGATGAATCGGAAAGTTCCTCAAAACCTGGAATATTCAGAGGCCTTGTGGCTTTAATAGCAAGCATAGACATTTAGCAAGTGCTATAGTCTTTAAGGGCACCTCTAAAACAATACAAAATGAACTCCTTGAGTGTATGCTAGAAATATTGCTAAGCCATATTGTCCAAGAGGTGCAAAACACAGACTTTGTGGCTATTCAGGCTATTCAGGCTGATGACACCACTGATGTGGCCACAAAAACACAGTCCATATTAGTCTTTCGGTACCCTGACAATGACAGTAAAGTTGTGGAGAGGTTCTATGGCTTCACAAATTTAAGAGACTCTAGTGCAGAAAACATTACTGCCGCTATACTGCGTGAACTGAACTTCATTTTTTAAGAGCTGCCTCAAAAAAAAACTTATCTCACAAAGCTATGATTTTGTGTCCGTAATGAGTTTAAGCCTTGGTGAAATACAGAAAAGAATTAGAGATGTGTACCCTAATGCTTATTATGTGCACTGTTACGCCCACCAACTTAATCTTATTATGCATCAGGCAGTATCAAAGATCTTCGAGACAAACATTTTCTTTCAGTATGTAGGATGCATGGCAGCATTCTTCTCACGTTCCCCCAAAAGAACGGAAGCACTTCAGGAGATTGTGGACAAAAGGCTTCCAAGGGAATCCTCAACTCGTTGGAACTTGAACATACGTACAGTCAACCTAATATATAACATAGGGAGGACCTTGAGAAATGTTTTGACGCCATAGAAGCCAATGAAGACTTTGATTACAAAAGTCAGACTGAAGCCCGTGGCTTTGCTAGAACACTACAAGACAGAGAGTTTCAGTTCTTTCTGTTTTTATTTCATGAAATAATGTTTTTTGTCGACATATTATACAACCAGTTGCAAGCATGAGCCATAGATACTGCCTCTGTGCAAAGAGATACCAGTATGTTTGTCACCAACATGAGCAAAGTGAGAGATGGGGTTGACAATTTACACCGCAAACTGCCAGAGGATTCTACTTTTTCAAACTGCAGGAAAAACATCAGCGTCTGGTCCGAATTGCAAAGAAGATATGTGACATTATAATTGTGCATGCACAAGAACGTTTTTCTTTCACTAAACATTTGTTGAGAGCCGCATTAATGCAACGTGAACACTTTGCAAAATACGATCAATCCTTCCCTGAGCAAGCTCTGAATGATGCTGTGGAAGCTTACCCTATGCTCAACAAAGAGGACCTGAAAACTGAGTTAACTGTACTGTATGGAATGAGTGTATACCGGAAGGCCACTGGTGCCATTTCTTTGCTGGCTTTAATTCAGAAACTTAATATGGAAAAGTCACTTACAGAGACAGTGGCTTTACTATACATTGTCATTACCACTCCTATGACAACAGCAGAGTTGGAACGATGTTTTTCCACCTTAAACAGAATTAAGACATTCCTGAGGAGAACAATGATTCAGGAAAGACTGAATGCTTTAGCAATGTTCTCTATAGAGAGAGACCTAGTTAAAAGAAGCCCAGACTTTAACGTTCAAGTTATTGAAAAGTTTGCTGCTCTTAAAGACAGACGTGCTGATTTTAACTACAAAAAGTGAACAATGTTGAATGCTGCAAGTTTGCAACCTGTTTAGTGGTTTGTTAAATAAAAAACATCTGTGAGGTACTCAGAAATGCATTGTATCTCGAAGTGTGTTATGAAGGTCTGTGGTTATACTAAATAAGCAGCTACCTATGTTATATGACATCTCTTTATTAATGTAATAACTGCACTTTCACAATTGCTTTATTAACCTTCCTGCTTTCTCAAATTTGCTTGAAAATGCACCATTTGTCCACTCATTTTTCAACATTTTCTCGAGGGACGCCCCCCCTGAACCCACTTAGGTTGTTCGGGCACGCTCACTACGCTCGCTCGCTACGGTGCAGTATGACAATATTTTTACGCCTCATCACTTTCAAATGTCACCAGCCACCACTGGGTCAGAGAACAATTAGGATTTCACCTCCATAGGACTCGCTCCTCTGTAACCTTTTCACCTTCACGCACTTCTTTCATGCATCTTTCCTCTGCCAAGCCTTTCCTCCCACAGCCAAGACAAGTAAGTAATAAAGTCCCCCTAGGCGACATGAATGTTTGGCTATTCTGCCTCTCCCAGGAGACCCAGAGAAGCACATTTGTATTGAGATTTTCTCTCCCTGGATTTCGGACAGTGTTTCATCGTCGTTTTAAGGTTAATGCAGAACAGGACCACATTGACAGGGCATGTTAAACGTTGAGTTATTTTTATTGCATCGTGTCCAAGTGGGAGATCTAGCTGCATATATTTTATGAAGCCTCTCGGTGGGGTGAGGTATGTGCAATGACGGAAATGGAAATGCGTCAACTCAACCCTTGTGTTACTTGTTATTATCTGCACCCGAGCACACCTAGCCTCCCACTCTGGATTGGAAAACGACTCAGGTAGGTCTTCCTCCCATTTCTGTCCAACTTGCAAATCGGTTTTTGGTCTATCAGACTTTACTGTTTTATACAATTTTGAGACCAAGTGTTGAATGTGTTCAGCCTCCGACAAGACTTTGAGGGGCGGGCATATTTATCAAAAGGTAATGCAGGGCAGCAAGTTACCTTGCTGCACTGCTTTACAGGGAAAGGGCAGAAATGAGCTGTATTTATCACAATACGGCGCATTCCAGCCTTGTCCAAGTGTTGGCGCACAATAGGCTGCTTAGCGCCAACACAGTCACCCTTGCACCAGGGTTCAAGGGTGCCTGCATTGCATACAGGATTGTTTTTGCACAGGAAGGGACATCTTCCTGCTCGAAAACAATCCCCTGAGGCATTTCCTCTATCTATGTGTGCTGCAGAATTCAGTACACATAGAGAGAGAAAGTAGCGAGCACAAATAAAGATATTCTCCTTGATACACCTCCCCTGGGAAGGCGTAGAATTCTGGTGCATTCTCAAGTCTAACTGTAATGAGAAATCTGGGAATGCGTCGACATCCATGGGTGTTGCGTGGGATCACCCATGCAGTGCCCATGGAGCAACTCCCTAGGGCCGAGTAACGCAATGCAGCATGTTGCATGGTGCAAAAGCGACTCAATCCCTACATAAATATGGCGCTGAGTGTATTACTTGTCTGCAGGTTGTCTGTAAAGCCTATTCATATTTCCCTAGCTGTGTTAGATAGCTTTGTAAACCGCAGAAACTATTCACTGCCCACATTAAAGGTGAAACACACTTCTCCGAATGTGATCAATCTTTTATTAGGGTATATCTCCCCCAGCGCATTGCACCCACCCTCTTCCCAATGTGCCACGGACATGCTCAGGTTTATTTTTCTAAATGTCTGCAGCCAAAGATGTGGAGGGCCCTGGAAAAGGGGGCTCTTTTTACTGCTCTTTTGACCACTGTCTCCCAAGCTCCCGATATCCGTCGTTCAATCTGTGTAGTTGTCGAGGTTGAATATTACCCCTCATTAGACACACCAGTAATCATGGCACCTCCACTACTGTTCTTAAGAGACGTTTTTCCCAGTTGTCATCTTCACTGCAGCATATTCAATCATGCTAGGGTTGTGCCATAATATAGAAAAGTTCCATATCCAGCAGTCCCAAACCCCCTCCGTCCATGTCTCTTTTCAAAACCATCAACTGCACTCTACTCCTTTTGGCCAATTCAAAAATGAACACAACATTTAATTAATTTGTTCTCTAGGTGACCAGTTCTGACAATCTGTGAGTTTTCTTTAATATTACATCAGCCTAAAATACCCACAGTTTTCAAACCATGAAGGAATAATTTTTTGATTTATTTGGGAATTACATTATATACTATTTTTTACATCCAGGTATACCTTAAATGCATTATACTGATGATGACCTTTAGAGGGCCGAAATGTCATCGACATTATTACAGACAGACTCAGGGCCTTATTACAAGTACAGCATTGCTGGGACCACCATGCTCGCTGAGGCAGTCAGACCACCACTCCTGGTCCGCCCACCATATTATGATGGTGGTGGTGGGACTGCCACAGGACTGCCGCCTCTGCTGAGATCCAGGATACCACGGTGGTGGCGGTGTGTCAAGGGGCCTGAATAAGCAGGTGGAACGATGTTGACTCCACCGAGCATATTATGACCTGCACATCCCACGCCCTTTTCATGGCAGGGAAACCACCATGAAAAGGGTGGCGGACATGCAGGTTCCAGCCAAATCTGGGCCTTGGGGTGTGCGCGGGGGGGCACATGTTGCGCCCCCCCTGGAATTGCACCATAGTTCCTACACGGTGTGTCATGCACGACATTGTGCATGCCACATAATGCTGGAACATGCTGCAGGCACTCTCACGGCGGCAGTATGCTTTTAAGGCTCTCCTATGAGCCCAACACAGCTGCTGGCGTGAGATCACTGCTGCACCACCCGCTTGGGATTAAACTCATAATCCAGTGGGCGGGCTCACGACGGCCTTAGCGGTCTTCTTGGGACTGCAATGGTCGCAGTCCCATTGGAAGACCACCAAAGTTGCAATAAGGCCCTTTGTGAAACAGAGCTGTGGAAATTTAAAAAATGATAGACGCAGCACAATTCCCAAGATCATAGGCTTCTTTTATTTTGTATACACGCCCATCGCACGCCTATCTGTTCTCAGTCATTAAGCCAATGGCTGAAATGGGTTGAACGAATTCTAGCTCTCTCTGTACTGCTTCTTATTGTAGTTTTTTAAAGCGTTCTTAAAATTATATCTCCCAGAGAGCTGAAGGAGTCTGAAGCAAGACCTTATAATCCTTACCCCAGTGAAAACAATCTCCACTTCAGAGCACTGTCAGGTGTTTACCATGGAGATTCTGAGCCTAAAGATGGACCCTGTTGACAGGGGATCCACAAAACACTAGGCGGCTTGACAGACTTGCATAGACCTTTTATTTGCTGGTTAATGGGATCATGCCTGAGATAATTTGGCAGAACAATATTCAACAGGACTAGTTGCAGATGCCTAGCAACATGTTGTGAGTTGTTTCAGCTTTTCGTTATGCTAAAGTAAGCACGCTGCTTTGCAGATCCTCGCCATTATTTTGTTTTCCTTTTCTGGTTCCCCCACTATTGTGCTTTTCCTACCCTTTACCTGTTTGTCTTTGTTTTCATCTAATAATGAGTCTTTGTGCTCCCCCTCATAGGCTCTGATTCTTGGCCATTGCTGAATTGACTCTACTTCTTGGTGTCCTTGGGGTTTAGATTCTGACAGCATCTCTCTGCCAGAAGGTTGATAAGCCACGGTCTGAATACACCTATACATAACTTGATGTCTAAAGTATGTTAAATTAGTAATTGATGTCATCTTCTTACTATATAGTCAGTTGGCATGTGTGATCATTGAGAACATATCTGCGCATGGTGCTTAGTCTGAGGACAGGAAGCCTTCATTTCAGCGCACAACAAGCTCCAGTTCAGTGTTTCCCCTACATTTTTTCTTACTTAACTTTTCTCTTTTGTCCCCTACTTCCTATTGTAGCTGTGTTGTGTACCCCTTCCACCTCGATGAGGACTTAGGAACAATAAGAATTATCAACAGGTCTGACTGACAAGTAGATAGGCATTGCCAAACAAAGCAGTTATTCCTCGCACACAATCTAACATTAAATCACTTTGAGCAGCAATGTCAGCTGATCCCAATATCCATGTCCCAGTCTTCTCTGCTCATCAATTGACCCTGCAAACAGTCAGTCAATGAGAGGTAGAGGAGGGATCTGTAAGGGATACAGACCTTGAAACAGCCATTGAAGACAGCGCTCATCCCTTCCCTCAGGACTGTTTGCTTCTGTCCTATGCTGCTATGCAAGACCCTGACCTCTTCCTTTCACTCACTGCTAACTTCTTGTAGGAGCCAGGTATCTATGGAGCTTCTCTCTGTCTCTTGGGCTCAGGGGAGTCTTAGCACCACAAAATTGCTTAAGCCTGCAGGGAGCAGATGCCTCCACTTGCTCAAGATGTACTAGAGGACAAAGTGAGGTGAAGGAAAGGATCTCAGCGAGTTTTACCAGTGTATTGGGAAAGGGAGACTGATATCTGCGTGGGTAAATTGTGCTCTTGTGTCAATGTGGGTACTCTGTTTCTGAGTGTATACAAAGCACATAGGCATTAAATTGTTTGTGTATCTTCTTCCCTGTTTGTACCTGTGTGAATGCTCCCAATCAAAGTGGGGGAGGGGGTGAGGCATGTGCTAATGTAAGACCCTTGCATTTTGGACCCCTTGACTCTTGTGACCATTTGGTCATTTTTGACATTGTAGTGGCCTATTGTTGACTTAGTTTGAGCATTTTTGTAACATGTTGGCTATCTCTGGCATAATAGTGGAGTATCCTTGACAAATTTGGGATGTTCTTTACAACATTCTGTCTATCCCTGGCATAATGGCCTGTCCTCACCATATTGGGGACCTATTGCTAACCATTAGGCTAGCTGTTGGCTTAAGAGGGACTGATATTGGATATTGTGAGGGAATTTGTGACATTTTGGCTTTCCCTGCCATAACAGTGAATGATCATCAACATATTCGGGTCATTATTGAAAACATTTGGCCTATCCGTAGCATAAGAGTGGCCTATTTGGGGATTTTTTTGTATAATATTGTTCTGTACTTTACATGTTTTTGACAGTCTTGACAAACACAAATTTATAGCAATCCCTTACTTAATCGCTTTTCCTATGAGACTTGTTGTTGCTTGCCTAGTAGAGTTCCGAATTGCACACATAATTTTGGCTATGCCTTGCTTGATAGTGACCCATATGTAATATATTTTGGGTATTCTTGGTAACATTCCGAGTGTCCTAGACTATGCCAGCCATTATAGTAGCCCATATTTGACAAGGTATGGCCATTGATAGTCTGGAAAGAGTCAGAATGGTGTCTGACTCCATGCCAAAGTTTCTCATTCAAGGCAATAGATCTTTGCCACCATTTTTGAATGGATGCTAAATCAAAACAAGTCAATCATCATCCTAACTTCCAGTTTATGTTCACTCCATGATGAGAGTTTTAAGTAGATTTCCAAAACTGTATTCTCTTTAAGCAATTAGTAAATTCTTTTTTTCCCCTCTTTATTCAATTAGTAAATCAGATAAATCCGTTTGCAGAAATTATCAAGAAAATAATATGGTTAGAGTCATCAGTAATGTCAATTAACAAGCGTTAATTAATCCCTATTCTATCTAAGAGGAATCTAACCTAAATAGAACCTGTAAAGAGTCCTGGAAAAAGATCAAAAGAGCATCAAAATCAAAATCAGAATTAAGTAGTTGAACTCTCCACAAAGAGTAGTTCTTGATACTCAGCTGAGTCTCATTACTATCCAAAGTGTTAGCATACAGTTGCAGTAGCAACCCGTACAAAATAAGTCTAAATTGGGGAAAATAAGGGAAACAACTGCAACAGTAGCTACACCCATCAGGGAAGGGAAGGATAAAGTAAGCATCACCTACAAAATGTCAGGCAACAGCAATTGCCGTCTTACAGCAAATAGCTCTGGGTGCAAGGGAAGGTGAGATGCATCTGCCTCTCTAGAAACACGCACTAATATATAAGAGAAAAAAGCATGCTATTAACATTGTTGCGGATCTGGTCACTCTGGTCCAATGGGAAGACATCTTTCGATGGTGAGCAACTTCATTCTTATTTTCCCACAGCAAAACACATGAAGTTCATAGTCTACTCTCAATATCTAATAGACATTATTTAACAGTTGTATAACTGGGTATGTCTAATCTTGGTTCCCAGGGAAGTCTATTGCGGTGCCTTTTCTATAATTCATTTAATGTTTCACTGAGGAACAAAGAACTACACTAAAGACAGAAACATTTGCTTGCAGATTTTTAGTTAAGTAATGACATTCATATTTTTTCATAAGTACATGCTTATTGTTAAATATGTGTTTCTCTATTCAGTATCATGTGAACATGTGATAAATAGGAAGTTCAAGCTTGGTTCTTCAAGAATATGTGGTTTAAGGAAGGGCACATATAATAAACTTGGCACGTTCTGCAGTTATCACAAAATCTAAACAAGCCACTCCTTGGTCAAAGTATCAAATACATTTATGCATGGTTCAGCATTTCCTGAAAGCATCTATTATATTAAAAGAGAAGTCTAGCTGAGGCTTACCAGTAGAAAGGAATGTCTGGTGCATTTTGCACAGCTTTACTTCACATCATTTTAAAACTACGTTTTCATGTTAATACCTAAGGCACATTATCATTGTTGCTAATTCATTTTCATGCAAATGTTCTACTTTAACAATTCCCCTGTCTGATGGCTGTCTTAACCATCACACTAAAGTCCTTTCAAATGTGAGTTCAGAGAGCACTCTCATCATCTGTTGAATCTCTTCTTTTCCTTTTTTGACCTCTGTTTTTTCAGTGATTTCATGTAATCATCACTCATGATCCTATTTAATCCCAAATCTTTTTCAAATTGTTTCTTTAATTATTTTTCCCTTCTTTATATATATATATATTTACAGCTCAAGAATAATGTATACAGAAACAGCAAGCAAAGCCCTGTTATTATTACTGGTATTAAAACAACATTTAAAAGGCCTCCTCCTGCCATTGTAAACAGTAGCCTAAAGGCTGAAGATCATACTGACAACAATTTACTGGAGCATTTCTTTTCATTTCTTTGTGAGAAATGCACATGCGAGCGCGCATGCGCAGATCATGCAAGATGTCCAGCGAGGAGGAGAAGGGCAGCCCAGGGACGCCGCAATAGCGGTAAGTGACTTAATGTTTTTTAAATTAAGTTATCACTATTATTTTATTGGGGGGGAGGCAGGTGGCGGAGCGGAGTTACACTGAGTTTTCCCCCAACTCCGTGGACCTCCGTGTTGCTGCACTCCGCCAGCTTTGCCCAGGGTTATGGCTTTCTTGATCTGTGTGACCACCTTCGGTCTTTGCAGCAAGGGTTCCTGGAGTTTCTATAGCCACCGCTTCTCTCTATTTCGAGGATTATGTAGCTCAAGTATAAGTGCTGAGTGGTCAGAAAGAGATCTAGGTTCAATCTCCACCTACCAGAGTAGTTGCTGGATGTCATGAGTCCCTAGAAAGTAGTCTAGGCGGGCATACGATTTGTGGGCATGTGAAAAAAAGGTGTAGTCCCGAGTATGGGGATGGGATGCCCTCCACAGATCAATCAATCCCACCTCCCTCAACCAGGCCAATCCTTCGTCTGATAGGGCCCCAGTCCCACTCTCTCTGGGGCCCGAGCGATCTAAGTTGTTGTTGAGGACTATGTTAAAGTCACCTCCTATTAGGACTAACCGGTGTTGGGATCTGAGGGTCTCTTCTAATGCAGCAGGGATTGAGTGTTCCTTTGCATCATTGGGTGCATATAAGAAGCCCAAGGTGAGTGTCCGAGTGCCCAGTTGTATTTGATACACCAAGAGATGGCCTTGAAGTTCGATTAGTTTAGGGCCAATCGATCCTTCAAATCTATGGGAGAATAAGACTGCCACCCGGCTGCCTTACGTCCTATGGAAGAAAGGAATTGGTGTGGGAATGCCTTGGATTTAAGCCTTTGGGAGTCCCTCGCAAGGAGATGAGTCTTCTGAAGGAGACAAATGTCTACACCAGTGTGTTCTAGGTATGAAAGGACGGCCCACCTCTTGACAGGATTATTTAGCCCCTTCATGTTTAGGGAGATGACCTTCAGATAGTCACCAGATATCGTAGTATGGGTGTGCTGTCCTGCTAATAGCCCCTTGAGGGTCCCTCTGTCCTGGGTATGAGGTGAACCTTTGAAGTGTAGGGACTTATGTAAGTCAGGCATCATTTCCCCAGATTCTATGACTCTCCGTGATATTGCAGTTTGGTACCTATGTATCATAATCATTTGAACAAGAAACAAAAATAGAGTCTCTGGAAGGGACAAGACATCCTGGTTGGTCCACGCCACTCCTGGAAAAAAACAAAAGGTGGGGTCCATGTTGGCCATTCGCGTCCATGGGGAGGTCCATCCCCTTCTCGGCCTCAGATAGCGTCTGGTTTGCACCCATGCATTTATTGAGTTTTAACCTCAACTTCTTAGTCAGTTTTTTACTTGTGTCAAGCCTCCTGCTAGGCTCTCCAGCACTGCCTTTCTCTCTTGGGCCATCATGGCTGAGTCTGGCCGAGTGAGACCTCTGCCCTGAGATCTCCATCTGGATCGTCGATTGGTCCTGGTTCCTGATCTTGCAATGTTCCCAGGTGACCCCACTGGTATTTCAATCTGGAGAAGGTCGCATGCTGCTTTGATGGAGCACAGTTGGTGGGATTTCCCTTCCCAGGTAAAGATCAGACTGATAGGGTGACCCTATTAATATGTGGTATTGGGTTCTCGGAGGTAGGCAGTCACTGGGTGCAACGTGATCGCCGAGAGTTACTGGAAGAGTTGAAGTCGTGGAAGTATATTGGGCTGGCATCTCTGGCCCTGCGAAGAATGCGTTCCTTCAGTGGGAAATGAGTTCCTGTCTGAGCTGCTCAATTTCTTTGTCCAAGTGATCTTGTGGTTTTCTAGGGCTTCTACCCTGTCCCCTATATCAGAGAGCTCTTTCCGTACCCCATGCAGGTCTTGAGCCAGTTCTCTCTTGATTGACTATATGTCCCCCCTCAGGGACGAGAACAAGGTCTTTATATATGTCCTGGTAACCGGTGTATCTCCCCCCTCTTCATCTCCCGGGGGCCACCAGAGGGGCCAGGGCAGTCCGCCGAAGGAGGGACAAGGTGTTTGGAAAGCATATCCATCAGGGAACGATCTTTCTTGGCCCAGGGTGCTGCCATAGCCTCTCCTGTAGGGGAGGACTTCAGTCGCAGCAACACAGCCACTTGCGAATAAGGCCCACTGCTTGCTCTTCTATGTTCAAAGGGGGGAAAGCAGCACCCGGGCAGCAATGTGGAAGTTCAGTGTGGTATGTTCTAACCCCAGGAGATCGACGAGCGAATCTGATTAGGCAGGCCCAGGATGCAGCAGGTTCTGGGGTCACGGCTATGCAGGAGAATGTTCCTTCAGCGGATCCCGGGGGGGTGGGGATCAGGCCGCCTTCTTCACAGGGACATGGGAACGTGGCCTACGTGCTCTAGAGATTGCGCCTTGGCTGAGTACTTGCACCATCCAGCCTGCCACCCCTGCTGCTCAGCTCTCACCACAAACTGAAAGCTGGCACATCTGTGGTTATTTATGTAGGTCTCAGTGCCCCCCCAGATGCTAGCCCCTCCTGACATAGTACTGGACCCCAACTGTCTCAGGGCAAGGGCACCCCTGACACCTATCGTCTTCCTCAGCTCCTCCACTGGTTGGCCGATCAGAAGCTGTCACCAACTGTGCCGTGGCTCACCCCTCACTCACCAGATGGGCACCACCCTGCGTGCCCTCCTGTCGGGTGCTGGTTGCCCACTGGGGTCTGTGATGCCCTGTGGAGCACTCCCCATTCCAGCTACGTTCCTCAGGCCTACCTTTAGCCAAGGGGAGCGGCCTTCGTCCTCTCTGCTGCCTGGACTCACCTCCTTTCGGCCCGGTGGGCAACGCTTTCGTGGTATGTTCTGGAGGCCTAAGTGACTCAGGTGGGTTCCCAGGCTTCAGTGCATCATGGTGTCGTCCATGGGTGTGCCATGTCTGCGCTGGGAGTATCAATGCTTTGGCTGTAAGGGCCTCCCCCACTGCCGCGGGCACTGCAGATCAATGATGCATGCCACTGGAGTCCCCTCTCCTCTTCCTTGGGGCACCTCTGACAGATCTCCTGAGAGTCAGGTGCACCCCCACCCACTGCTTGCTGGCGCCCAGTCCGCTCGCCTCTTTAGGCCTCTGGGGTCAGGTGCTCGCGTTCTGGATGGACACCACCCCATGCATCTTTCTCCACCGACCGGGTGCTCCCAGCAAGGTCCAAGGGCTCCTTGGGGCTTTTGGACTGCTAGTGCCCCCACCGGAAGGCATGGTTGACAAGGATTCACAGAGATTTTTCCGAGGCCGGAGCGGCGGGACCGTAGTGTGCGTCCGCTCACTCCGCCATTTTGGCCACACCCCCCATGCAGGGAGATTTAAATGCTGCAGCAGCCACCTTGTGTCGAGTTGCATAATAGACAGAACTCAAGAGATGGGCAATGGTCTACATGGTCGAAGTAGCTGATAGTTGGATCACGCACCTGCTGCCTGGCCACCCCAAAGTGCACCCAAGGACCCTTCTCCTGCCGGAACTGCAGCTTCACCAGCATCCGGTCCGCCAACCCAACTACCAAAGAACCCAACCACCTCAGATGCATCCTTCTAAACACCTGCTCCGCACGCAAACACCCCGTGGAACTCTGGGACCTACTGGACTCCAACACCACAGACGTCGCCTTCCTGACGGAGACCTGGCTGAACCCCTCCTCGGCACCCGACATCCCCATAGCCATCCCGAAAGGCTATAAGATCACCCGCAGGGACCGCACCAATGGAGTAGGAGGAGGAATCGCCATCGTCCACAGGAACACTCTCAAAGTCTCAACCAACACCGACGACACCCTCAGCACCGCCGAACACCTGCACTTCCAGATCCACACCGATCCCAACACCACCCTCAGAGGAACCCTCATCTGCAGACCCCCTGGACCACGAGCACAGTTCAGCGATTCCATCACTGACCTCGTCAGCACACACGCCCTCTCCTCCACGGACTACATCCTCCTCGGGGACCTGAACTTCCACCTCGAGAACAACAATGACACCAACTCCTCCACCCTGATCGACAACCTCGGACTCAGACAACTCGTCACTACACCCACCCACTCCGCCAGCCACACGCTTGACCCCATCTTCTCCACAAGCTCCCACGTCTCCTTCAACCACACCACCGAGCTCCACTGGACTGATCACCGCTGCATCCACTTCACCTTCCGGAAACCCACCGCGCACCACCGCACCCAACAGATGCCGCGCCGCTGCTGGAGCAAAGTCACCGAAGACCAGCTTTCCACCACCCTCGCCAGGAGCCCACCCGCAGATCCGACCGACCCGACACCGCCGCTCGCAACCTCAAACAGTAGATCAACGACTGCGCCAACACACTCGCCCCACTCAAGAAGCCCTCCAACACCCACACTAGCAAGAAAGCCAGCTGGTTCACCGAAGACCTCCAGGCCTCCAAGCGAACCTGTCGAAAACTAAAAAAAAACTAGATCCGTGAACGAACACTGGAAAGCTACACAGCCCACAAGAACGCCTCCCGCAGACAGCACCACCTCATCAGATCCACCATAAGGACCTCCTTCAAAGACCGCCTAGACAACATCGCACACAACAGCAAAGAGCTCTTCAACATCGTGAAGGAACTCTCCAATCCCAGCACCAACACCAACGACATTCCACCTTCACAAGACCTGTGCGAATCGCTGGCTACCTTCTTTCATCGCTAAATCACAGACATCCACGACAGCTTCAACGCCGTCACCACCCCGGCAACCACTGAGACCCCCGCTCCCACGACCACCACCTGCACCAACCGCCTGATCGCCTGGACCAACATCAACGACAACGACACCATCAAGATCATGAACATCGTCCACTCCGGATCCCTGGAAGACCCCTGTCCACACCACATCTTCAACAAAGCCAGCAGCACCATCGCATCCCATCTCCGGAAAACCATCAACATGTCCTTCGAGACAGCGACCTTCCCGGAGAGCTGGAAGCACGCAGAGATCAACGCCTTACTCAAGAAACCCAAGGCGGACCCCAAGGACCTCAAGAACTTTCGACCCATCTCCCTGCTCCCGTTCCCGGCGAAGATCATCGAAAAGGCCCTCAACAAACAACTGACCAGCTTCCTCGAGGAGAACAGCATCCTGGACCCGTTCCAATCCGGGTTCCACAGCAACCACATCACCGAAACTGCCCTCATCACCGCCACCGATGACATCAGGACCCTGCTAGACAACGGAGAAACCGCGGCCCTCATCCTCCTGGGACCTGTCAGCCGCCTTCGACACGGTCTGCCACCGCACACTACGAACACGCCTCTACGACGCCGGAATCCAAGGAAATGCCCTGGACTGGACCAAAGAGCGTCTGCCTCCCCCCTTCCACTCCGAAGCCACCGAGATCATCTGCGGCGTACCCCAAGGCTCATCCCTCAGCCCAACGTTGTTCAACGTCTACATGACACCACTCGCCCACATCGCACGACGGCACGACCTCAACATCATCTCCTACGCCGACGACACCCAGCTGATCCTCTTCCTCACCAAGGACCCCCACACCGCCAAAACCAACCTTCACAAAGGAATGAAGGCCATCGCCGACTGGATGAGGAACAGCCGACTGAAGCTGAACTCGGACAAGACGGAGGTCCTCATCCTTGGATCCACCCCCTCGGCCTGGGATGACTCCTGGTGGCCGACTGCACTAGGAACACCCCCAAAACCCACCGACCACGCACGCAACCTAGGGGTCATCCTCGACTCTACCCTCTCCATGACAAAGCAGGTCAACGCTGTCTCCTCCTCCTGCTTCAACACCCTCCGCATGCTTCGCAGGATCTTCAAGTGGATCCCCACCGAAACAAGAAGGACGGTCACCCAGGTCCTCGTCAGCAGTAGACTCGACTATGGAAACGCACTCTACGCAAACGCACTCTACGCATGAGCCCCGGCCAAACTCCTGAAACGGCTTCAATGCATCCAGAACGCCTCCGTACGCCTGATCCTCGACATCCCTCGCCGCAGCCACATCACACCCCACCTGAGAGACCTGCACCGGCTCCCTGTCAACAAGAGGATAACCTTCAAACTCCTCACCCACGCACACAAGGCACTCCACAACACCGGACCAACGTACCTCAACAGCCGACTCAGCCTCTACACCCCCACCCGCAAGCTCCGCTCCGCAGACCGCGCCCTCACCACCGTTCCCCGTATCCAAAGAGTGACCGCCACCGGCAGATCATTCTCCCACCTCGCCGCCAAGACATGAAACACCCTCCCCATCCGCCTACAGCAGACCGAAGACCTTCTAACCTTCAGAAGACTTCTCAAGACCTGGCTCTTCGAACAGTAGCAGCTCCCCCCCCCCTAGCGCCTTGAGACCCTCACGGGTATGTAGTGTGCTTTACAAATGCCATGATTGATTGATTGATATACGGCCTTGGACAAGGGGAATGTCACTATCTTCCAGGATCTTTCTCTCAGAAGGAAGAGTCACGACAAAATGTAAGACGGTGCTGCAGCAGCATCCAGGCAGAGTGCTACACATGAGACCAGTCTTATAAAAAAATTACCATTAGCACAGGATGGTGCGTTAGCCAGGAGTCACGTGCAGCTCCATACGAGAGCACTTACCTTGTGTGCTGCTCGCCCCATGAAGAGCGAAGAGCCTTTACCATAGTCACAAGCCACCAGGCGAACCCAGACTAGGAGAACCAGAGCACTGGGCTGTAAACACACAGGGAATATGCAATGTCTGGCCGTGGTCTTGAAGTAGGAGGCAGACATGTACAGCTGCATGACCATCAGGGAACAACAGACGGCCACATGGAGGCCGCCTTGTGATCTCTGAGCACGTGGATCTCCCAGCAACATTCGTCTCACTGGGAATCAACTATGGCTCCGAACACAATTGAACTAAAATCTGGGGGAGCAGATCTCTTGCCTACTATAGAATCTATTATAAAACAAGTGTAATATAAATATTATGCACACAAATGCACCTGTGGTTGGTCCTGAGAAAATCTTCATGTGCCTTTGTAGGACCCTGTCACACATGCATAAGACGCCATTTTTACGTTATCAAATCTCTCCGACACCGAGACCTGGAGGAAAGGTAACAGCGGTCATTAACTGTGACCTTTATATTAGATTGTTGGCATACTTCTGGGAAAGCTCTGCTGCCCTGGGCTCACAGCCAGTGCGACAGGGCCGCAGGCGAAGCAGGCGGCAGCCGCTCAAAGAAAACGACAAGCAACCACCAGCACAGCAGAGCCTTGAACGCCGGATGACGCGCAAAACGACAGCACCCCTCTTTTTGGAACGGTTCTCCGTGGAACGATCCATTCTGAGGGCAGAACGCACATTCATCTTTCCATTCACCCCGAAAACAAGGTCAACTGATGAGTATTCCGCACGAGTTGAAGCATGCAATACCGAGCAAGAGGTCTTGTGATGAAATAGGCATTTAGGTTTAATGATGCGAAACTCGAAAATCAGGCTTTGTATTGATGCTGGTGTGTTTTTAAAAGTAGGCCAAAGTGAGCTAGAAGCCGCGCACCATCACCACCGCTCACGAATCACAGGAATACGGCGGACGACCCAGAGCAAAGCATCCACCATTTCTGCAGTAACTGTCATGAAAGGTTGGCTTGTGCGTCAAAAGACACGAGTCAAGAGCCATCGTAAGTACTATTACCTATAGATACTTACAGTACAATATTTTATAGGCAAAATTCTGGCAACTATATTTTTGTGGCGCAATATTTCAATTGCGATATTCTAGAAATTACCGTTGTCCCCACTTCACTTTAAACTCTAAGGTGTGAAGTTTTAGAATATGCTTAGAAGTCTGCTTAAAACCCTACAAGATATGGCGCATTCCTGTCATTTTCACCTGCGCTGGCGCACACTGGGCTGCCATGCGCCAACACAGGCACCCTTGCGCCATGGTGCAAGGGTGTCTGCATTGTATGGATGTTTGTTTTTGTGCAGGAGGGGACACGTTCCTTCACAGAAACAATCACAGGAGGTATTTTCCACTTTCTATGTGTGCTACAAAATGTAGCACAGATAGAAAAAGGAAAAACAAGGGAATATAAAGGTATTTCTCCTCTTTGCGCCTCCCTAACATCTCCCCGGGGAAGGCGTAGGAATCTGATGCATTCCCAGGTTTAAAAAACCTTGAAACAGATTCCATGGATGTAGCATAGGAACACCCACAGCAACACCCATGGAACGCGCTTTCACGCAGAGAATTGCGGGAAAGAGGGCCATATTTACACGGCCATGAAAAGCCACACAGGGTGTCTTTAGTGTGGCCTTGTAAATATGGGCAGGCACACTGCGCTGCTGGTGTGCCCAAAAAAGTGACACTCCCGTGGCGCAATGGGCTTACAAATAAGCCCCTATGTGTGGAGCAAAACGCCATTAATGGTTGTTTTTGTGCAGGAAGGTATCCCTTCCTGCACAAACACAATCATCCCTGCAACCAGGTAGGCAGCCTTTTCCCCATGGTGCAAAGGTGCCTGTGTTGGCGCTAGGCAGCTTTTTTAGCGCTGGTGCAGGGATGCGCTGAATTCTTGTTAATATGGTGCATCCCTGCATTTTGAAAATGATGGAGCTCGGCACAGCAAATTTGTTTGTGGCACTGCACTTCACCATTTTCATGTAAATATGCCCCAAGGTGTGATGCTTCTTTGCAAATCGAGGGGCATATTTAGAAAGAATTGGCATAGGGCAGCGCTGCAAATCATTTTGCTGCGCTTTCTTACTCCAATTCGAAAGGGCAAGAATGCACCGTAGTTACAAGATATGGTGCATTCCTGTCCTTTCAGCCTGTGCTGGCGCAAAATTTTCAGCCAAGAGCGAAAGGGGTTATTGTGTAACCATATTGGCTACACTGTATTTGGATGCTGCCTTAAGATATTTTCCTCCTCACCTCTCAAGTCGCACAAAAAAGACCGTTGGATAAGTGTTATTGAGTAAGAGGGTCCAGTCTTTATCAGACTCAGGGCCTCATTTATGAGGTTTTACCACAGGGCAGCGCCACAGGCCTTCCTGCTGCGGTGCCCTATGGCAAAAGATAAGGGCAGGAATGCGCCGTATCAATCAGATACGGCACATTCCTGTCCTGTTCCCCTGTGCCGGCGAACAAAGGGCTGCAGGGCGCCAATGGTGCAAGGGTGCCTGTGTTGCGGGGATTATTCGTTTTGTGCAGGGAGTCAAACCTTCTTGCACAAAAACAATCACAAGAGGTTTTTCCCTCTTTCTATGTGTGCTGTAGAATGCGTACGTTTTTATGATTTCTGTAAATTTGGGGCAGTGTCAAAAAGCCATGGATGTTGCTGGGAACGCCCCCAGCAACACCTGATCGCACACCCCTTTAAAACAGAAAACTGCGTTAAAGGGAACAATATTTACGAGGCAGCATTAAGCCCAAAAAAGTGGCTTATTGCAGCCTCGTAAATATGGAGCAGGCTCCTGTTCCACCGGAACGTCACAAAAAGTGATGTTTCGGTGCCGCTTCATAAATGAGACCCTCAATATTTTTGCATGAATTTACGAGCTTGCCTTGAATCCTTGCATGCTGGCCGATGCCCCTTGATGTGACCATGCTCCCTTTCTTTTCCCAGTACTGCAGCCTTATGCTTCCTGGGCAGGTGTCTTCCTTCCTCAGGGCTCCCTGGAAATTAAACATAGGATTTCCACTAAGGGAATTTTAAAATGGCCATAACTCTGAAACTAGAACTAGGTAATGCACACTGTTATCACATCATCACATGTCAAGAAGCATTGCTTGAGCATAGGAGTCTGAAGTCAATCCCTCCTACCTCCCTTAGAGGCCTGCACATGGAGGAGCCCCATTCATAGGGAAAGGGAATAGGAAGAGAGAGAGAGACCGAGAGGGAGAGAAACAGAGAAAGGGAGAGTGTGTCATTGGTTCCTGCACCTAGGCCTTAGGATAATTGTGAGTAGCCCCAGGGCATACCTTCAATCTTGCCCCAGAGTCGATTCTAACGATGGAAGCTCTAAAACACCGGATTACACCTTTGGGAGCAGAACACATTCTGAGAAGTGTAAGTTGAGTGCTAGAACAAATCCAGGGGGAGTACTACCGAGGAAGTGACAGGAAGGACAAAAACAACAAAGATGTTGGGACCGGAAGCTGGGTGTGAACAGAGCAACTGTGAGGGGTCGGAAAACCTGCTGCTGCCAGACATGGTTGCTCTTGGGGAATATTCATCCTGGCACTGTCTCCAGTGACCCAGAAGTGCTACTAGCTATGGCCGGTCATCAAGAGGCGCTATGCTCTGGTGAATGCATGTTTGTCCCTTCCAATGACCGGTTTCTATTTCTTTAATTCTTGCTTCATTATATGCCCTCTCCTGACTCTTATTGATGAGTATTCCTTGCGTTTACACCCTAAGTATAAGTCGCCCTTCTTGTTTGCATATGTAGATGTGACATAGTGTTTGTGGCAGACATCTTTCATGCAGTAATTATGGAGCAGATCATACCACACCCATCTCCCCAGATTGCGGCTGCTCACATGACATGAAATGCTGTTTTTAAAGAAATACCAGCAGCAGTTGCTTAATCTTTTTCATTTAAATCATGATGTCTAATAGCATTACAATTCCATTCCAGTTCATGGACACTTCAAAGAGCAAGACCTGTGATAACACTTTCTAATAAGTCGGGACATGAACCTACCGTCCAATCAAAAGCCATAAGAAAAGAAGATCAACGTGTAGGAGGAGCCAAAGTGTCTCTCTCAATACTGCTTCTTAAAGAAAAAACGCAATTTTTAAACATTTGGTGTGACTAATTGCATTTTGTTTATTTTAAATCTGCACTCACCCCACGGCTTGACGTGGACACAGCGACCTCCAGCTCAGCTGATCCTCGCTACCGCTGGTTGTGGTGGGACATGCCTACTGGCGCTGGACACGCCCCCCCCTCCCTTACTTAAACGCGCGCTGTTCCTAGCCCCGTGTTCTTCGAACTCCTCCTGAGGCGGAAGCCGGGAGCTTACAGCAATTTTTAAACATTTGGTGTGACTGATTGCATTTTGTTTATTTTAAATCTGCACTCACCCCACGGCTTGACGTGGACACAGCGACCTCCAGCTCAGCTGATCCTCGCTACCGCTGGTTGTGGTGGGACACGCCTACTGGCGCTGGACACGCCTCTCCCCCCTCCCTTAATTAAACGCGCGCTGTTCCTAGCCCCGTGTTCTTCGAACTCCTCCTGAGGCGGAAGCCGGGAGCTTACAGCAATTTTTAAACATTTGGTGTGACTGATTGCATTTTGTTTATTTTAAATCTGCACTCACCCCACGGCTTGACGTGGACACAGCGACCTCCAGCTCAGCTGATACTCGCTACCGCTGGTTGTGGTGGGACACGCCTACTGGCGCTGGACACGCCCCCCCCTCCCTTACTTAAACGCGCGCTGTTCCTAGCCCCGTGTTCTTCGAACTCCTCCTGAGGCGGAAGCCGGGAGCTTACAGCAATTTTTAAACATTTGGTGTGACTGATTGCATTTTGTTTATTTTAAATCTGCCCTCACCCCACGGCTTGACGTGGACACAGCGACCTCCAGCTCAGCTGATACTCGCTACCGCTGGTTGTGGTGGGACACGCCTACTGGCGCTGGACACGCCCCCCCCCTCCCTTACTTAAACGCGCGCTGTTCCTAGCCCCGTGTTCTTCGAACTCCTCCTGAGGCGGAAGCAGGGAGCTTACAGCAATTTTTAAACATTTGGTGTGACTGATTGCATTTTGTTTATTTTAAATCTGCACTCACCCCACGGCTTGACGTGGACACAGCGAACTCCAGCTCAGCTGATACTCGCTACCGCTGGTTGTGGTGGGACACGCCTACTGGCGCTGGACACGCCCCCCCTCCCTTACTTAAACGCGCGCTGTTCCTAGCCCCGTGTTCTTCGAACTCCTCCTGAGGCGGAAGCCGGGAGCTTACAGCAATTTTTAAACATTTGGTGTGACTGATTGCATTTTGTTTATTTTAAATCTGCCCTCACCCCACGGCTTGACGTGGACACAGCGACCTCCAGCTCAGCTGATACTCGCTACCGCTGGTTGTGGTGGGACACGCCTACTGGCGCTGGACACGCCCCCCCCCTCCCTTACTTAAACGCGCGCTGTTCCTAGCCCCGTGTTCTTCGAACTCCTCCTGAGGCGGAAGCCGGGAGCTTACAGCAATTTTTAAACATTTGGTGTGACTGATTGCATTTTGTTTATTTTAAATCTGCACTCACCCCACGGCTTGACGTGGACACAGCGAACTCCAGCTCAGCTGATACTCGCTACCGCTGGTTGTGGTGGGACACGCCTACTGGCGCTGGACACGCCCCCTCCCCCACCATCCAGGATATAATATGCTTCGCTACCGGAGGCGCAGCGGACGAGCGCAGCGGGCGCGCCGATTGCGTGCCGAAGGCGCGCTTAAGGCAAGCTCGTCTGCGCTCGTCCGCGTCGAGACCGGGGCGAGGCTCATTCCCCCGGCCCCGGAGAGGCCAGCCACCGCCCAAAATGTTAGCACATACAAATATACTGCCAACCAACTCTGTGCAATAAATATGTCGACAGATGCACCTCATTGTGTACCTCATTTCTTATATTCTAACCCTATTATCGGTCCTCACAAATGTTCTCTTTGCATTGCTACTACCATCCCTATTGCTTCCTCCCCTCATGTTCTAGCAGCACTTACCAATGTGCGTTCAGTTTCTAAGCACAAATTCGAAATTCTAGAACTTATAGAGACTCACAATTTAGATTTGTTATTCATCACTGAAACCTGGGGTGACGACTCTTCAGGCCCAGACTTCAAAGCAGCCATCCCGGAAAACTATTGCGTCTACAAGCTTGACAGAACCAATAAAAAGGGTGGTGGAATAGCCATTATCTACAAAAATCTGTACAAAGTTAAAGCAACAGACGCTAATCACACTGACTGCGAGGCATTTTCCTTTACCATTAGTCTATCAGTTAAACAATCACTTACAGGTATTCTACTCTACCGCCCTCCAGGGTCCAGACCCAAATTCCTTAATAACCTAAATAACCTAATTGAAGCCTCAGCAGGAGCCCCTCACTTTACCATACTGGGCGATTTTAATTTCCATCTGGAATCCATCTCTGATCCTGATACTTTGGCATTAATTAACGACCTATCAGCGGCCGGCCTCCATCAATTAGTTAATCAGCCAACTCACAAAGCGGGGCATAATCTAGATGGGTTATTTACCAGCAACCCTCACATTTCTGTTTCCAAATTGATTCCGCTTATATGGACTGACCATGCGGCTGTCATTTTTTCTATAAAATTAACTTCCCCTCCATCCTCGTCTACTTCTTTTTCTCCTATCACTTACCGAAATTGGAAAAATGTTAACCCTTCCCTTCTGGCGGCTTCACTGTCCGATAATATCATTACCACTGACAATGATCCCTCACTAGCCTCCATTAATTATCTGAACAGTTTAAATACGGCTTGCCACAACGCAGCTCCCCTAAAAACCTTTAACCGTAACAGAAAATGCCCCTCGGCTCCTTGTGTGGAAATTTAGCTTACAAACTGAACATTATCTGCGCCATCTTGCCTCTCCCCAGCGCCACGCACAGCGAATGCACGGCCGCCATCTTAGGCACCCCACTCTCTCATTGTCACTCGCCAGCGCGTTCCCCTGACGCTGCAAGCATCCCCCGCGCGCCGGCCACCCCCGCTCTCTCATACAGGCCATAAACCCTCTCCTTCTGCGCGACCCTGCTACGGAACCACTTCCGACCGACAACCCATACATGGTCATGCCTCTCCTTTGATAACCCCCTTCCTCTGCGCCCCATTGTCCGAACTGGTCCCAGGCCATCACCTAGCCCTGCGGATGCAGTTTATTGCCCCTACTGTAAGGGAAACACCCCACATCAAAGGGATTACAGTAGATCAAAGCCCCTACCCCCTGAGACCCGACCGGTCACACACACCCCCGGGAATTGACGGAATACCCTGCTGCGCAATAGCCATCTCCTACTGTGGGTGGGGTGGGAACTTCTACTGTATCTATGTATGGGATCGGATCTGAACCGGGGCTTCAGGGGATATTCCCCCATGCATCAAGGGAATCTCAAGAATGTACTATGTGTAATAAAGCAATAAACCAGTGTATAAGAGACCAGGTCTCAGAGATGCAGTTAGAGCACCTCGTGACGATACCTTGCTGTCTGATCTGATGTGTTCTGCTCCGACGGAATAAAACTTTGTTTCCTGCCTTCCAGTCTCCGGTGCCTGCCTCTTTCATTGGTAAATTATCGAGTGGTATAAGAGGCGATTACCGCCGGGCAAATACTTGAAAGGTTATCGACTGAAACTGCCGCTACCATTTAACAATTGGCGTCCCAAACGTGGGGCCCATCAGCGACACGTGGATCCAGTGGGAGAGGTCCCGACGACAGAGTGAACGACTGCAACGATCGGGAGAGCTCCTGCCCAATAGACCCTCGTCTGGCAGCCGATCATCCGAACTTCACTGATTCCGAGCAGACCTCTCTCGAGTGATCTACGGTCCTGACTGGGAACCATCAGGAGTGCCGCGGCAAATACGGAGAGTAGAGGACGATCGGGCGCTGGAGGCGGAAGACGAGAAACTGTCCACGCGGTCCGGGTAAGGTCGTGATACACGACAAATTGAGAAATAATTGATTGATTGTTTGAAGCTTTGGAAATACTAGTATTGCTCATTGATTGTTCTTTTTGAGATATTCGCTGTCTACAAACGGGGAGGAGTAGAAATACTCTCTCTCTCTCCCTTTGCAGATAGTGAAGGGTAGGTAACGCAGACTTTTGTCCCCGTTGAAACCCGTCGTGCCTATCTTTATCTCCCCATTGATTGATTGTCCGAACATTGATTGTTTTGAAGAATAGTGCTTTTTGAGATATTCTCTGTTTGCAAATAACGTAGAATAGGAATATTCTGTCTAGTCTTTGCAAATAGTGAAGGGTAGGTAACGCAGACTTTTGTCCCCGTTGAAACCCGTCGTGCCTATCTTTATCTCCCCATTGATTGATTGATTGATTGTCCGAACACTAGTTGTTCGATATTGGTTCTTTGGAGGTATTCTCTGCTTGCAAATAACGAAGAATAGAGATATTCTGTCTAGTCTTTGCAAGCAGTGAAAAGATAGGTAGTGCTGACTTTTGTCCCCGTTGAAACCCGTCATGCCTATCTTCTCCCCACTGATTGGTAGTTGGTTCTGCCCGGACCGCTTATTAGAGGTGAACCACCCGGCTCCACTGGAAGGCACCCCTAATAAGGACATGTTCACTAAATATGGACTAGTCGCCGTAGCTTATAGCAAGCTGTGGCATAAATATACCAAGAAGGACCCCGAAAATCAGTGGCCACTGATGGGATCCTTCGACGACCATAAGATAGAAGCGCTAGAAATAGCTTTGCGTAGCAATAAGACGACGCCTACTATGCTTGACAGTATCGGCATGTGGCGCAAAGAAGCAACGCAACGGAAAAAGAGGGAAGAAGTAAAAGCAGAAAAGGAATTACGAAAGGCAGCTCACCTTGCCGCTAGAAAATTAGAAGAAGACATAAAGGAGAGAAGGGAAACTAAACTAAGACAGGAGACCGAAACCTCAGGCCAGTACGCTGTTAGGACCCCTTCATTGCTCTACCCTGAGTTGTCCTCCAAGCAGCGAACGAATGACGAATTACTGTTAGGTCCCCCGATCATTTACATGCCCCCTCCGTATGCACCCTCCCAATCAGTAGTGCAACACCCACAACCCCCGAACACGAGCGAAAGCAGTACAGGGGTCTCGGCCCTCACGGCCTCCGCGCCGGCTGAGCCTCTTGTGCCGAACCCAACGTCGACTACAACGCTAGACGAACATGAGATAGGAAAGAAAGAGTCCACCAGAATGAATCGATTAACTAAGGATGAACGAGCAGGAATTGACAAGATAGTAGGGACGCTGGTGGAGCGAAAAGAAAGTGAGGAGTATATAACAGACGTGTATAACTCGTATGCCGACAGCCGCAGACGACACTTCGTCGTACGGCTCTGTTATCACGCCCTGAATGCATATGAGGATAGGTACCACGATAAAGGTCCCGAAGGCTTAGCGGCCCTATATAGGAAGGTAGACATTGGGGAAGAAAGAGAGGGCGATGTAACGAACCTCTTCACTCGTACACTCGAGGTCTACCGACACCTTAAAGAACATGGACAGACCACCAAAACAGAAACCCCCATAGCAACTAAACCCCAGGGAGGAAGGGCTGATGCCATGATGCCCATCAAAGAAGCTGCCCCCTACTGGGTCCCCCCACGGGGTCAGGGAACACACGACGACATCAACCACCAAGATGCGAAGGGAAGGGTTGTATATAACTGGGTCTATCAGCCGTGGGACCGGCAAGATATTTTGACTTTTAGAAAGACTCTACCCGACTTAAGAAAGAACCCGACTGCCTTTTACACGGAATTGGGTACAGCCTTAGGCTCAACGATAATGACGTTAGCAGATATCGACTTGTTCTTTGGGCTATGCCTGCCGGCTGATGTGTGGAAACAAATCCGGAGAGTTGACCACGCTGAGCCGTTCGGATATACCTGGGTACAACTCGATACCACAGATAAACAGCGAGAACCAGGACAGAAACCCCCGAAAGCCATCTTAGAGCTCCCAGACAAGATTGTACAAAAGCTGAAGACTCTAATCCCAGAAAGAAAGGTAGACTGGTCGATAGTGACGGCTTGCCGTCAGAAACCCCAGGAAGATGTGTCTGAATACTTCTCCCGATTCGAGACTGTGTTTTCCGATTACAGTGGCCAAGACATGACCACCGCAACCGGACACCACCTCTTTGTCCAGAATTATGTAAAGGGTCTGTCGCCAGAAGTTTCCCAGAAACTACAGACCAGCGAGAGTAGTTGGGCAGCCTCCAAACCCGCAGCAATTCTCCAGATGGCCCAATACTACGAAAACCAGAAGAACGAGAATGATAGGGCGTCAGAGAAGAAGAAAAAGGAATTAAAGGAGAGGGTAATGATAGCACAGTTGCAAGGGGTGACCATGGGAAGGGAACCCCCGAAAGAGAATTACCAACCAACCGCCCCTAGAAAGCTACCCCCTAGAGATCATACCCCTACACCCTACAACGGACGGAGAGACTTAGATGGGAATCAATGTGCGTTCTGTAGGGGGTTCGGACACTGGAAATCCCAGTGCCCGGTCCTTCTGGAAATGAACAAGAATAGGGACCCCAGAGACACAGCATATGACCCCAGAAATAGAGGACAGGGACGAGGGCACACGAACAACACCATCAACGACAGGCCAGGCAGACCAAACACCTTTGATCGCCCCCGCCAAAACCAGTGTCAGCAGTCCGACTATGAGAGCACTCATGACTTCGCATAGGACCGCCAGGGGCAAGGGAGGGATCCAGTCGAACTCCGTGTTGACCAGCAAGGTCCTTACGTCACCGCTAAGGTCTTGGGCACAAAATCTCCATTCCTGGTAGATACTGGGGCGACACGTAGTGCGTTATCTAAACGACTGATTCCTAGGGCACCCTTGTCTGGCTCACACGTAACCTCAATAGGCTTTGACGGAACGCCCTCCACTAACCCCTTATCAGCACCAATCTCCTTTGACTTAGAAGATAACACCACTGACACGACCTTTCTGCTCTCCTCCAACACCCCCGATGCTATTATGGGACTTGATTTGCTAAAACATTTTCGAGCCACCATCAGATGCTCCCCAGACGGAGTTCGAGTCATCCTACACGATAACCCAGATCTGTCCAGACCCTGTCACACACGGCGTATGCTCTCTATAACCGATGCTGATATGTCCCTACTCGACACATTACCTTCACATCTATGGGCTAAAACCGACTCAGATGTAGGGCGCATGGTGATCGACCCGGTACACATAACCGTCCGACCGGACGCAGTGCTCCCAAAGCTTCCACAGTATCGGATATCACCCGAAGGCGAGAAGGCATTGGTGGAAATCATCGAGTCCCTGGTCGAGGCAGGAGTGGTAGAAGAAGTAGTCAGTAATGTTTGCAACAGCCCTATCCTACCCATTGTAAAGAAGCAAGGCGAGGGGGATGAGAAAGCCTACCGTTTCATTGTTGACTTGCGAGAGGTTAACAAAGTAGTCATACCCCAGTACCCCGTAGTCTCAGACATCACCACCATCCTCACCCTGATTCCATCCACTGCCACCATCTTTACTGTTATTGACCTCAAGAACGCATTCTTTTCCATCCCCATCCACCCAGACAGCCGCTACCTGTTCGGCTTCACTTTAAAAGCCCGTTCGTACAGATTCTGCAGGGCACCCCAAGGCTACACTGAGAGTCCCAGTATTTACAGCCAAGCCCTCAAGAGGCAACTGGATGCAGTCCAACTACCCGATGGAGTGGTGTTGATACAGTATGTCGATGACATTCTTTTGGCGGCCGACACCACTCCTCTTGCCGTCACAGCCACCATTCACCTCCTCCACTTCCTTGCGGAGAACGGTCACAAGGTCTCCAGAAAGAAATTGCAATTCTGCCAGCCCCAGGTAACGTATCTAGGCCACCTACTATCCAAAGACGGGAGGAAACTTACCCCTGACCGAATTCAAACCATCCTAGAAACCCGTGTTCCCAAAACTCAGAAGCAAGTACGATCCCTAGTGGGCCTCACCTCCTTTTGTCGACAGTGGTTGCCAAACTTCAGTCTTACCATAAAGCCTCTGCTTTCCCTGCTGGCTAAGGATGTCCCCTTCCCCCTCCCCTGGACACCTGAATGTCAATCCTCCTTCAAAGAATTACGAAACGCCCTCTGCTCGGCCCCAGTCCTAGGAACCCCAGACTACACCAAACCTTTCTCCCTCTACACCCACGAAAGGGAGGGATGTGCGTTGTCTGTCCTAACCCAGTCCATAGGCCCTAAGCAACGCCCTTGTGCCTACTTCTCTGCCACTCTTGACCCCGTAGCCAGAGCTTTGCCCGCCTGCCTTCGAGCAGTAGCCGCCGCTGCTGTCTCTATCCGACAAAGTGAGGGGATCGTGCTCTCGAACCCCCTCACGGTATTGGTACCCCATGCTGTTGACACCCTCCTGAACCAAACCAAGACTCAACACCTGACTAGCGCACGACTGACTGGTTATGAACTGACTCTGCTTGCACCCCACATCACATTGAAACGATGCACCACTCTGAATCCAGCTACACTACTGCCTCTCCCTGACGCTGACCCCAATGCATCCCCTATACATGATTGCGTGACCCTCACCGACGAACAAACCAAGAGTAGGGTTGACCTCCGGGATACTGCCTTCCCGGACCCTGACGGAGAACTGTGGGTGGATGGCTCATGCATCAAGCTCCCCGATGGCACCACCTCAGCTGCCTATGCAGTCACCACAGCCCGAACAGTTGTTGAGACAGCCCGCATCACACAGCGATCCGCACAGGCGGCGGAACTAATTGCTCTTACACGAGCCTGCATCCTGGCAGCAGGGACAACCGCAAACATTTACACAGACAGTCAGTACGCCTTCGGGGTAGTTCACCACTTTGGGCTCTTATGGAAAGAGAGGGGATTCTTGACTTCTCATGGCACACCCATCCTGCATGGAGATCTAGTCTCTGCCCTGACCGAAGCAGTCCTCCTCCCCACACGGTTAGCTGTGATCAAATGCCAGGCACACAAGAAGGTGACAGACATTATAGGACAGGGAAATGCACTGGCTGACATTACTGCCCGAACCACAGCCGAGAATAGGTCCACGACCCGTATGTACGTGACCAGGTCACAAACTGAGAAATGGAAGGATGCTAGGGAAACAATTAGGGATATCCAACTAGCCAGCACACCACACGAGTTAACTGAATGGGCCCGGGTGGGATTGAAGGACGATGATGGTTGCTGGCGAACCAAAGACTTGAACAAATGGTTGTTACCAGATTCATACTTGATCCCCATGCTGACCATGGCACACTCCCCCGCACACATAGGGTCTGCCCCCATGATCGAACTCATCTCTAAAGTCTGGCACAACGACAAAATACCAGACTCAGCCAAACGTCTAGTCCAACAATGCCTAGTATGCCTCCAACACAACCCTGGGAAAGGAACTGCTGTACCCCGGGGAGGGTTTGGGGTCCCCAATCACCCCTTTGAAGTCCTACAAATGGACTATGTCCAGCTAGAAAGGTGCCAAGGTTTGAAGTATGTACTTGTCATTGTGTGTGCCTTCAGCAAGTGGGTGGAAGCCTACCCAACCCATGACAACACCGCTATGACTACCGCAAAAGTACTACTGAAGGAATTCTTCCCCCGATACGGCCTTTGTCGAATTTTGTGGAGCGACAATGGCCCCCACTTCGTAGCCGAAGTTATCCAACTCATCTTAAAAGGGTTGGGTGTAAAACAGAAGTTCCATGCGGTCTTCCATCCCCAATCTGCAGGCCTGGTTGAGCGACACAATGCCACATTGAAGCTTAAGATAGCAAAAATAGTCGCCACCACAGGGCTAAGATGGCCAGACGCTCTCCCACTAGCATTGCTATCAATGCGTTCCACCCCCACCAAACACCACTTAACCCCCTACGAGGTCGTCTTCGGGCGGCCCATGAACCTTTGGACTGCACCAAAACCGACATCCATCCACGACGTCCCGGACGTCCTCATGTCTGATTATCTGTACAATCTAACTAAAACGTTGTCTATCATCCATCAGCAGGTGCTGCACGCCATTCCCGATGTTTCCAGGGGCCCCGGGCACGACATCCAACCTGGTGACTTCGTCTTAGTGCGTAACTTCCAGCGCACCAAGAGTCTGGAGCCCCGGTGGACGGGCCCCCTGCAAGTCCTGATCACCACCCGAACAGCTCTTCGAGTGGAGGGGAAACGCAATTGGCTGCATGCACACCACTGCAAGAAGGTATCACTGACCCTGACAACCACGGACAACGTCACCGCCCAAGAGGAACTTCTGGACAAAGACCGACCATCCCTGAGCCGCTGCCCGGATACAGAGACACTTGAATTGATTGAATATCCCGATCCCACTGTGCCATCCAAAGAAGGGTATAACTTGCGACGAAAGGAGAGGACTTCGGCTAAGCAGACCACAGGCTAAGTGGAAATCTCAGAGCGTAGCCTAGTCACCTCAAAGGCCACCAGGAGAGAAACTAAGCAAAGTCTGTGGTTCTGCCCGCTACCGAGTCTCTCGAAGGTGATGGAAGCGCCCGACATGAAGGTGATGGAAGCAACCGAACGTCCGAAGATCCCCTACAAAAACCCAAAGACTGACCGAATGCACAGCTTTAAGACTATAACACTTTTTATTACCCTTCTCTTTTGCCTTCTCCTCATGGTCACCTTCTGGATCATGGAGGAGAACACACCCGCTCATAAGACATTGCTGACCACCGTTCAACCTACCACCACGAAGGAGCACCATCTGATCTCACTTTCACCCCAACTCCAAGAAAGGCGTAAGGAGTTCTGGAATAACTCTTTTGTGCAGTTGCTCCACCAACACAATCTTGCCACTAACGCCACTAACTGCTGGATCTGTGGATTGCTACCACATGCCACTGGGCACTCAATCCCTTTCATCCCTTCACCTTTTTCTGTCCATGGTTCCTGCCTCGCCTGGCTGATCCTTCTGCAGGAGAGCTACAAGGACAATGCCACTTCCGGCAGAACCATGTCACACTTCTACCATGGGTTCTGGATGAACAAAACTGGTAGAACTTCCGCCCTCTTCTGCCCTCTGAGATCGAACGCTTCCTTTCACATGGACATCCCTGCCAAAGAACGAGTTGAAATGCAAGTGTTCAACAATCCAGCCAGACCCACCTTCTCTTACCTCCGAAAACGGATGGCCGCCACCCTAACAGTGGCCCTGTCCGTCATCAACATCACTGGATCTGTATGCCTCGAAGGCCTGGGGGCACAGCTGGTGGGCCACAGCTCCTGCCTCATCACCCGAACATTGGATTCAGTTGACCCACCCTCCTTTGTTGCCTCCCCGAATATGTACTTCGTCTGTGGTACTAAGGCCTACACCTGGCTCCCGAAAGGTTGGGGAGGCACCTGCTACATCGCCTTTGTCCTTCCTCCGACGTATGTGGCTCCAGCAAACCATCACCGACAGAAACGGGCCAAAGACATTGTGCAGGCCGACTCCACCGGAGCACAGTTCATGGACGCAGTCAAAGGCCTTGTTCCACTCTGGGGCCCAATGGCAAACAGCCGTGCCATCCGCCACTTAACCCAGGCAGTCGAAACGGCAATGAACATTACGGCTGGCGCCCTCGCCAACAACACCGCCGAGCTCCAGGCCGTCCGCTTAGTGGCCCTTCAGAACCGCCTCGTTCTAGATGTGGTTCTGGCTGATCGTGGAGGAGCATGCCGCATCATTGGGTCCAGCTGTTGTACCTACGTACCAGACAACTCACCCTCAGTCTACAAAGCAATTGAACACCTCCACAGACTGTCCACAGAGGTCCATCAAGAGCAAGAAGAATGGTCACTGGGGAGTTGGTTTTGGGACGCTATTAAAAGTTGGGGATGGAGGCTGTTTTCATTTATCCTAATACCGATCGTGATACTATGTGGATGTTGCTTGGGGATTCAGTGTCTGCCACCTTTATGTTCGCTTTTTATGAACTGCATCTGCCCTAAGACTTTGAACTTTGAAACAGAGCGGATGAAAGCCCTTTATGAGGTGGAGGTCCGCAGTATTATGGGGATAAATCCGAACTAGACAAGCTGGCGAGATATGTTAAAAGGGAGGACTGTGGAAATTTAGCTTACAAACTGAACATTATCTGCGCCATCTTGCCTCTCCCCAGCGCCACGCACAGCGAATGCACGGCCGCCATCTTAGGCACCCCACTCTCTCATTGTCACTCGCCAGCGCGTTCCCCTGAAGCATCCCCCGCGCGCCGGCCACCCCCGCTCTCTCATACAGGCCATAAACCCTCTCCTTCTGCGCGACCCTGCTACGGAACCACTTCCGACCGACAACCCATACATGGTCATGCCTCTCCTTTGATAACCCCCTTCCTCTGCGCCCCATTGTCCGAACTGGTCCCAGGCCATCACCTAGCCCTGCGGATGCAGTTTATTGCCCCTACTGTAAGGGAAACACCCCACATCAAAGGGATTACAGTAGATCAAAGCCCCTACCCCCTGAGACCCGACCGGTCACACACACCCCCGGGAATTGACGGAATACCCTGCTGCGCAATAGCCATCTCCTACTGTGGGTGGGGTGGGAACTTCTACTGTATCTATGTATGGGATCGGATCTGAACCGGGGCTTCAGGGGATATTCCCCCATGCATCAAGGGAATCTCAAGAATGTACTATGTGTAATAAAGCAATAAACCAGTGTATAAGAGACCAGGTCTCAGAGATGCAGTTAGAGCACCTCGTGACGATACCTTGCTGTCTGATCTGATGTGTTCTGCTCCGACGGAATAAAACTTTGTTTCCTGCCTTCCAGTCTCCGGCGCCTGCCTCTTTCATTGGTAAATTATCGAGTGGTATAAGAGGCGATTACCGCCGGGCAAATACTTGAAAGGTTATCGACTGAAACTGCCGCTACCATTTAACACTTGGTTTACGGAATCTCTGCGGTTGCAGAGACAACACTGCAGAAATTTGGAAAGGCACTGGCGCCGTCATTACAATCTTACTGACAAATTAATTTACAAATGCGCCCTCTCCAAATACAAAGAGCTGATAGGTGCCGAAAAAACGCTCTATTTTACTTCTCAAATCAACCTAGCCAAAAATTCATCAAAAAAACTGTTTCAGGTAGTTACCCACCTCTCCAACCCTTCAGTCTCTCACTTCGAAGGAACCCAATCACTTTGTGATTCCCTTGCTAACTTTTTTACAGATAAAGTTATGGCCATTTCTTCAGCCTTCACTCACGCTTCTTCCACAACCACTATGAGTTCACCCTCAAATATCCATACACCTAGCTTCCCGGTTTTTGAAGCTGTTACGGAGGAACAAGTCCATCGGCTTGTCTTGGGTACCAAATCAGGATCACCCCTAGACCCCTGCCCCCCTGCTGTCCTCAATTTAATCCCGGAAGCTGTTTCGCCTGCCTTGACAAACATCTGTAACGCTATGTTTACGACGGGCATCTATCCGTCAGTCTGGAAAAGGGCTATTATCAAACCACTACTTAAAAAGCCCACCCTTGATCCCCTCCTTCCTGCTAGCTACCGACCCATTGCATGTCTTCCATTCCCTGCAAAAAAATTTGAAAATATTATGAACACTCAACTATCAAAATTCATTGACAATAACAACCTACAGGACGACACCCAATTTGGGTTTCGACAGGGTCATGGTACAGAGACTGCATTATTAAAAGCTGCAGATGAAATTAGAATGACACTTGACACTGGAGGAGCGGCTGTACTGATTCTATTGGATCTTTCTGCAGCTTTCGACACGGTCAGTCATGCAATCCTGATTGACCGTGTCTCAGCCTTTGGAATTCAAAATAAAGCTAAACAACTTCTTACAGCTTTCCTCGCCGATCGTTCGCAAAAAGTAAAAATGGGCCATTTCATCTCCCACTCCTTCACCCTCCCATGTGGTGTTCCACAAGGATCATCGCTAAGTCCGACACTATTTAACATTTATGTTTCGGACTTGGCGAGGGTAATAAAATCTTACGGAATTGCTCTTACCACATACGCGGACGACACTCAACTTGTGTTGTCTATACATAACGACGGCCAAGCGGTTGCTGCAAACTTTCAAGAGGGTATGCGGGCCATCAGTTCCTGGATGTCATCAAACTCTCTCAAATTAAATTCTGATAAAACAGAGGTGATGACATTCGGGAAACTGCAGCCTGTCTGGTCCCCTCAATGGTGGCCACCGGAGATGGGAGCCCCCCCTGAACCAGTTACTAGGGTTCGCAACCTTGGGGTTATTTTTGACAACAAACTGACGTTTGTCCACCACGTCAACTCTGTGGTTTCTTCATCCTTCTTCATTTTAAAAAAGGCTACTGCCATACCTTCCACCTTCAGCTGGCAAAACTTTAATCAGTATCTTGGTTTTCTCAAAAACGGATTACTGTAATGCCCTCTTGATGAATGCCCAGGAAAAGGTCCTAAACAAACTACAATTAGTTCAAAACGCGTCAGCCCGAATTTTACTGGGAATCCCGAAGTTCAAATCTATCACACCATACATCAGACAGCTACACTGGCTCCCAGTCAGAAGCCGGACAAAGTTTAAGGCACTATGCATCGCGTACAAAGCAGTTAATAACGTTGGCCCACAGTTTCTCAGAAGTGCTTTTCGCCCTCTTGAACACTCCAGAACACTCCGTTCCTCGTCAGCTCACCTACTCAAAGTGGCACGAACCAGGAAGGTCAACTGGGGTGACAGATGCTTTACGGTCTCCACAGCAAAAATCTGGAACACACTGCCTAGTCATGTCAAAACTGCTCCTACCTTCTTGAGTTTTAGGAAGAAAGTGAAAACATGGCTATTTTCACCTTGATTTACTTGCTGTAGCACCATTTCCGTCCCTTGAGCGCCGAGACACCTTTGGGTAGTTGCGCGATTTAAAAATTGCATAAACATAAACATAAACGTGTAGGAGGAGCCAAAGTGTCTCTCTCAATACTGCTTCTTAAAGATCAAGCTGTAGGAGGAGCCAAAGTGTCTCTCTCAATACTGCTTCTTAAAATCAACGTGTAGGAGGAGCCAAAGTGTCTCTCTCAATACTGCTTCTTAAAGATCAACGTGTAGGAGGAGCCAAAGTGTCTCTCTCAATACTGATTCTTAAAGATCAACGTGTCGGAAGAACCAAAGTGTCTCTCTCAATACTGCTTCTTAAAGATCAACGTGTAGGAGGAGCCAAAGTGTCTCTCTCAATACTGCTTCTTAAAGCTCTTTTTCTGGTGATCACATAAGCTTGGCAGATAGCTCTGCTGTATAGCTAGACTTCCGAAGGTGAAGACTGAGAGCTTGTGTGGACAGGCTACAAATTATATTATTTGGGATGTCGGTGAAATAAAGTACACAACGCTGTTAGAAATAAATATTAATCGAAAGGGATTGCATAAGCGTATTTGAATTTCACTTTAGAATGCATTTAAAACGCTGCTAAGAAACTGAATAAATAAATCACACGTAGGGAAAATGTGCTTGCTTATAATCTGTAAGAAAATTAACGCGTAGTGCAAAATGCAGTAGACTTTCATTTTTTCAATGTGCTTCTGTAAGTAGGACAAACTATATCTTCTTTCGGCTCTTGCTCACAGCTAAATAGATGATTCTTTAAAATATTTTGCCTAGCATCAGCATCCTACTGAAGAATGTGCTGACTTTAAGATTACATTCTTTTGCCTCATCACACCAGGTTAGCTCACCCTCTTTGACAATTAATTTGCTGTTGCTTATGATGAATAGACTGTTAGAATAAAGAACAAATTAGATATATATTGCGTATGCTTAACCAGGATACTGCCGTTAGAGTTGTTGCCTTACATTTGACTAGCCCTTTGTCTTCACATTGGGATATTGGTAGCAGCTAACAGCTTAGGCATGAAGGTTCTCATTTGAACTTTCTCCCATGTATCTAAAACTGCAGCATTAGTTTAACTATGAACTGTCGTGAATGTTTACCATGGGAATCAGGAGAAGCAACGGATGGCGACAACACCATTGAATGAGTGGTTTCCATTGCTGAAAATGATCTAAACCTACTAAACTTCGATACATTATTTGTGTATTTCATATTATAATCAAGTATTCCTAGCTAGAAGGGGCATCATTATTATTTTCTCTATTCTCATTTAGACCTGTGTCCTTATTACTGAAAGCTACTACTGACAGTGATTTTCTCCTTCTTCACTTGACTCTCGGTGCAGGGAACTTTTCTTCTAGCATTTGATTAACTGCTGCAATTCTTCTATCTCTGACCTTATTTTAATGGTTGCCGCTGTGGGGCACGCCACTGAGTTTCCAGAATTACTCTTTATGGGAAGTTTGGCACTTTAACTATGCTCCAAGAATCTTGTTCTTCTCCAGAAGAGACTCTTCATGGTTTTCTATAGGGTATGTTAGGCTCTTTAGCTAGACAGGGACTGATTCCTGGAACACTTGACTTATGCTGTTACTAATCAAACTATTTATCAATGTTTCTGTAATTGGACTAATCTGAATAAAGTAAAATGACAAAACCATACATATCCTTTAACGACAAATAAAGGTTTTAGAAACTTCTTCAACTTCTCTTCATTGACTGATAATTAAGAACCTGACAGCTGATGATAAATTTATTTATTTATTTTATTTATTTAATCATTTGTAAAGCGCGACAGCTACCTCCAACGGAGGTGTCCCGGCGCTAGCAGCCAGAGAGGGCATGCAGAGGGTAGCGGGGAGAGAGAGACGTTAGACGGAGGTCGTGAGGTCAAACAGCCAAGTTTTAAGGGCCTTTCTGAAAGGGAGTTCAGCTTTAATCTGGCGTAGGTGGTTAGGCATCATGTTCCACATAGTAGCCGTTTTTACTACAAAGGCCCTCCCTCCAATTCGGGCTTTCCTAAAACGTGGAGTGGCAAGGAGGTTCAGGTTGCTGGAGCGTAAGGTTCTGGCGTTCTGATATTTTTGGAGCCTCTGTCTCAGATATCGCGGGCCAACCTCTCTGAGTGCTTTATGTGCTAGGACCAGGGCCTTAAACATTACTCTTTTTTTTACGGGCAGCCAGTGAAGGCTCCGCAAATGGGGAGTAATATGATACCTTAGTGGCACATTTCTAATTAATCTGGCAGCAGAATTTTGAATTCTTTGAAGTCTCTTCATAAGGTAGTCAGGCAGACCAATGAAGAGACTGTTAGCATAATCTAGCTGGGAAGTGATAAGCGCATGAACCACCATCTTTCTGCATTCCATAGGAAGGAAATGAAGACACCTGCGAAGTGCCTTCAGTTTCCAGAAACATTGTGAGGAAATATAGGCTATTTGAGCCTTGCCAGTGAGTTGGGTGTCCATTCTAAAGCCTAGGTTCCTTGCTGAGTTGACCGGAATTGGGGGGGGGTTGAGTTCTGCTGGCCACCAGAGTTCAGCTTGAGGAGGGGTCGGATGATTAAAAAACAATATCTCGGTCTTGTCAGTATTTAGTTTCAGGCAGTTATCAGTCATCCAAGAGGAGATATCACGGAGACACTGCCTGAACTTAGTGAAAGCATTCTCGTTATGCTCTTTGAAGGAAAAGATAAGTTGGGTGTCGTCAGCGTAAGAAACGACACGTACACCCAAGCCTTCAACAATGGATGCCAGGGGGGCCAGATATACGTTGAACAGAGATGGGCTCAGGGCGGACCCCTGCGGGACCCCCTGCGAGAGTGTCCTAACACTTGACACGTGTGGGTGAAGAAAGACTTGTTGAGATCTATCTCCCAAAAATGACTTGAACCAGCGTAGGACAGTTCCTGTAACACCTAGTGAGTGGAGCCTGTTGAGCAGGATCTTATGGGAGACCGTGTCAAAGGCCGCCGACAGATCAAGTAGTACCAGCATGGCACAGCTACCTTGATCCATAGTCTCCCGGATTGATTCAGTCACCTCCAGCTGTGCCGTCTCAGTACTATATCCCGCCCTAAAACCGGATTGTGAGTCATGTAGGCAGTTATTGGATTCGAGAAAGTCAGACAGTTGCCTTTGGACCTCCTTTTCCAGAATTTTTTGCAGGAGCGGGAAGCAGGGAGATAGGCCTAAAATTCTTCAGTTCCGTGGGATCAGAGTCTTCTTTTTTTAGAATAGGACAGACAAAGGCTTTCTTCCATTCTGTAGGGAAAATACCAGTGTCGAGTGAAGTATTCCAAACATTGTTCAATGTATTGTTCACTGCCGGGGCTAGAAGTTTGAAAATTCTAGCCGGGCAGGGGTCAGAGGGGCAGCCAGACTTAATTTTCATAAGATCTCTCAGGGAGGCGTCCTTTTCATACCGATGAAGTCGGACCATTTACCAGGATGACCAGTCAGAGGCCTCTCCCGCTCATCCGTAATCGGGAAGGCAGAGTAGATGGCCGCAATTTTATCATGAAAAAAAGAGGCTAATTCCTCACACAGCGAAGGGGTAGTCGGGATGATACTTTTAAGGGAATGAGGTTTCAGAAAGCTCTCTACTATCTTATAAATCTCCCTAGGGGAGTTCTCTGCCTCCATAATTTGTTTAGCAAAAAAATCTTTCATAGTTTTGCGCTTGAGAATATGGAATTTTTTCAATGCTTCCTTGTAGGTATCCTTGGCTGAGATTTCATATTTTTTTCTCCAGATGCGTTCCAGTTTTTTACAGTGACTTTTAGCCAATTGTAGTTCGGTATTGAACCACGGCGCTGAGGGCTTGCTCCTAACTACTTTACAGGATCTGATCGGAGCGATCTTGTCTAGGGCAGAGGTCAGCCATGTATTGAAGAGGGAAGAGTCCCTATTGGGATCACCTGAAGGAGTAGGAGTGGAGTTAGCTAATTCATTTTTCATAGCGTCAAAAGTAACTTTCCTCCAATTTCTTCTTTTCTCTACAGTAGGTCCCCCGCATTTGGCAGGACCTAGTGGTCCCAGCGTGAATGTGACTAGCATGGGGTCTGACCAAGTTACTGGTAAAGGTTTTTCCACACTGATGGCCCTGTCATTAGAGAAGATGATATCTAGTGTATGTCCCGCTGAGTGGGTGGGGGAGTTGACTAATTGCACAAGATTTAAACTTTTAAGTGCATCGTCCACTAAGGTGGTTTGAGGGCATGTTGCAAGGTCCATATGTATGTTAAAATCTCCTAGTACAGTGTAGCTGGAGTAACGCAGTGATTGGTTGGCAATGCAGTCGAAAAGTGGCGACCAGTAAGAAGTCGGAGTACTAGGGGGTCTATAAATCAGAAGACCTGCCGTAGACTGATTTTTGTTAAGCTTAATTTGATAGGACATGGCCTCAATAGGATCCAGCTCCGTTATTTTTTTATATGAGATATCCCAGTCTTCTTTCAAAATTATTGCCAGACCTCCTCCAAGTCTGTTGGCGGCTCTGTTGGCAATAACCATTCTGTAACCTATGGGGACAGTCAGGCAGATGTCTGGATTCGATCCCTCACGCAGCCATGTTTCGGTCAAAAATAACAAATCCAAATTTAAGGTTTTTAGAAGCAGCCACAGATCAGCAGCATGCTTGGGCAGTGATCTGCAGTTTATCAGGGCTGCTTTGATGGAACGTTCCTCCTGGTAAGTGTCTAATCTGTTGGCCCCAGGTGGAGTGGAGATATCAAGCGACTTTATGGGAGTAGGTCTAGGCAGAAGAAACTTACATGATTTGCATTGTGACTCGCAGTAGTTTCCGCCCCTTATCAGCATTCTGTCAAGTGAAAAACAGATTTGTGCTTTTATTTTAGTTCCATTCCAAAATGGTGGGAAAGGTGGGTTGACCTGATGATGAAGCACCACAGGATATCAAGGATCCCAGTTGTAAGTTTAGGGTAATTGACTCAAGACCCGATCCTGACAAATCCATGGGCACTTACAGTTTGAAAGGCGGAAATAGCCTTAGCAATCAACTAAAATAGCTATAACTTTTAAAAACATGACATATTGTCTCAGAAAGGTACAGTCTTGGTGGTTAGCATCAGGGACGGACTGTGACAGAAAATGTTTTATGCTCTGTGTAGTTCTAAAGTGCACTATCACCCACAAGGATAGCCTGGCACTGAACAGGTGTGTATGCCTAGTCCTGCCAATTATAGGTTGGTTATTTGAAAAGCCAAGTGTCATAAAGGAGACTACAAGACCAACGTAATTTCCTAGTAGTAGTCCTGTGGAGCGGATGTGTCTGGATGGTTGATGAAAGGATATGCAACTGTCTAAATAGGTGGGGCCTGAGTTGTGTAGTGCCTTGAATGTGTTTAAGGAGTTTGAATTGAGTGAGTTCATGTATCAGGAGCCAGTGTAGTTCCATGAGGAGGGGTGTGATGTGAGTTCCATGTGGGAGGATTAGGATGAGTCTGGCTGCTGAGTTCTGGATGCTTTGTAGTTTTCTAGTGAGTTGCTTGGTGATCCTGGCATAGAGGGTGTTCCCATAGTCCAACTTGCTGGTGACTAGTACTAATGTTGCTTGGAGCCATTTGAAGAGCTTCCTCAGCATCCACAGAGTGTGGGAGCAGGTTGCAGTGACGGCGTTGACTTGTGCTATCATGTCCAGTTTGCTGTTGACTATTATTCTGAGATTCCTGGCATGGGTTCTGGGTGTGATAGAAGTTTATTACAGTTGGAAATATATAAATGTTTAAAATATTTTAGATTATCGCTTGCTCTCATATACAGTTTAAAGTTATTTAGATATAGTTTTGAGACATAAAAAAAACCAAGGGACTGGCGTACCTGGCGCGACATCATACGTCTATGATGTAACACAGGGCCTGGCAGCATGCACTCGTCGCATACGGAACGTGCAGCGGGCGCGACCCCATACATGCATGACGTAGCGCGTGGCTTGGTACTGCGTAACCATCGGATACCTATGTAGCAGCTGGCGCAAACTCATACGTATATGATGTTACACGGGACGCGGTGCCACAAATCCGTCGGATACGAAATGCGCATCCTTTACGAGTTTAGCAATATGGCGGATAGGATTCGCGGGGTGATGGAGCTTGGTACACTACCGGTATGGGAGTGCAGTTTCCTCCCCCAAAAAAAGATATACATATTTTTTGGGGAACATATAAAACATTACTTAATTTTTAAAGAAGTATAATCGAGATTCAAAATATTACAAAAAAAATAGAAAAAATATAGGTTTTAAAAACATTAAAATTTGAAATTAACATTTAAAAAACCTTCGAAATTCACTGAAAAAAACATAGGTTTTACAGACGTTATAGTTATGAATTAGCATTTAAAAAACCTTTGAAATTCACAAAAAAAAACATAGGTTTCAGGGACGTTATAGTTAGTTGGACATTTGACTCATATAAAACCAGAGAAATTCGCCTGTTATAGTTAGTTGAGCTAACTATAACTCGCGCGCCTGCAATGCACTGCTGATGATGTCACATATTACATCACTCATGACATGGTCAGTGACATCACTGATGACATCTCAAATGACATCACTGATGACATCATCCAGTGAATGTGTGGGCGAACAAGGAACTCTGCATCAGCTACTTTTAAATCGTATGTTATTGCTAAACACAGTGCCCCAGCTGAGGTTAGCGCCCGACCCCGCCCTCCAGGTCAGGGCTCTGTACATTCGGCCCGCACCGGTCGCACTGCCCTAAAGTCGGCCCTGCGAAGACCTGTTATGAACCTTTGACTTGCTTTGACTTGCAAAGCTCGCCTGCTTCTGAGCCGGGTCCCTGTTTGTACTGCAATTAGTTTCTGGATGCTGTGCTACTTGATTTTGGTGTTGATTAACTTTTTGGTGTTTTTGTAGCTACTGCATGCAAACAAAACCAGCTGCCAAAGGTAACTTGAACATCTGAAGACAGCTTAGGTGTTTATGTGGCCTGTGACAGCCAGAAGACCAGATTTTAACATCCACTGAGCATTGGGCTCGTCGTATATTGCATTATTGCCTTTTTAAAAAAAAAAAAAATTTTATTGAGCAGAGCATTGAGTACATAAAATACATAGTATACTTAAAATCATTCTTAAAAAACCATGTGTACAAAAAATACGATAGCTTCATATTTCATGATAAAGTTATAAACAAAATATGACTGTAGCGGCTAATAACATCATCAACCACAAAGTAGCAATGTGCAAATCATCTAATAAAGTGCAGCAACAAAAAAAGTGCTAATGCTTCTAAAGTGCAAAAAGAAAGTACTAGTGCCTTTTAATCACAAATGGACATAAAATTGGGGGAAGATTCAATGTGGTGTACCAGAGGCTGGAATCTGGACTAACTTTTTATAACATACATTTTGCCTCTGACACCAATGATCACAACGTTTGTTTTATCGGCTAGTCTGTTTAATGACTGCGATGTGAAAAGCAAATTTTTCTTTTACTTATCAACTTTTTGGCTCGATGAACACTACTCGTTAGTCATACACTTATTATATACATAAGACAGTGACATATATATTTACATTTATACAGTGACTTCAAAACGTTGTCAAAAATAACATGAAAGCAATCAAATAGATCTATTTTACATAACCATAATCATTTGTCCGATACTATTTGACTTAAGGAACTTAAGCCGGTTGGCTCCTATAGTTCTAGCTGTTGTTGCGGTCCTGAGCAGAGTCGGATACTTGTGGCTATAAATAGTTTAAACAAGGATGCAGGTTGTGGTCCTTCTGTGCATTTGCTTGTGTGGAGGAGCTGATTCTCGGTTTGTCTCCTACAGAGGTGTTTACGATCTCTGCTTGTTCGCCAACGCGTTTCGACCTATGTAGCTAGGGACCTGTGTGATGTTTATAATGTCGTCTTCAGGGCTGATGTAAAGTTGGAATCGGACTTCTGTTCCTGTAATTTAATCGCAATGTTATCTAATTAATGTTTATGCCATATTTGAAGGTTGTGAATAAAAAAGAAGAATCCTGTGTCAACTTACGCTCACTCCGAGACAAGGTGGCTTGTCTTCTTTGTGTTGCCGTGTTCTGTGTGGTGCCAGCTGACAGGAAATGACTTGCCTCGTATGTGTCTTGCTGGTTTCTTTCTAGGGGACAGGAAGTCAGAGGGATTGGCATCAACACCCTGTTAATGACGCTGATGCTGTGACATTATGAGTGTCGAGTTTCTAACTTGCGGTGGTTTTTTACTTGGTATTACTACTGGTGCACTTTGATTAATCGTTTTCTTTCATGCTTGTTATTCGTGACTCGCGTTGATTATACGTGCCTTGGAAGTGGTGTTTAGATTCTGGGACGTGACCTCTTGGGCGCCTGCAAGGGATTTCTGTAATAGCACTCTGCTTAGTCGTGCCTTGGGTAACAACGTGCTGGTCAGGATTAAAAGTCTCGAGTTGACTAATTGCGCGTGCATGGGACGGTTCCTTGTGTGGCGTTAGGGCGGATTTTTTCTAGCGCGTTTTGCTATTTACAAGTAGCCCGTGGGGGTTTGCTTTTTCATACCTCTTTGCTTGTGCGTTTCCTGGTCCGCTTCTTCGGTGCTCCAGGGTCTCCTCTCTCCTTTCCGGCTGCTGTCACTCTTCTGACGTTCTCGGAGTGATAGGAAGAGCTCTTGCGATTGGTGGGTTTATATGGAACTCCGACGCATAGGCGCGCTGCGTCATCCTAGTTGCAGCTGTTTCGACTTGGGGGTGTGTGTCGTAGTCATGGTGACCAGGTTGTTGTCACTTTCAAGCACCGTTTTGAATGGAACTTTATTGAGCCGCTACCTGTTTGGTTGCGTCCAATGCGGTCTAGATTACTGATTTTATTGATCACATGCGTTGGTTGTGTTAAAACTTTGTTGATCCGCTCTTGCTGACTGGCGTTTGGGGGTTGCGCTAGTGAGCGCTCTTGCGATAGGTGGATTTATGTGGAATTCCGACGTGTTGGCGTGCTGCGTAATCCTGGTTGCAGCTGTTTCGACTTGAGGGTGTGTGTCGTAGTCAAGGTGACCAAGTTGTTGTCACTTTCAAGCACCGATTTGAATGAAACTTTATTGAGCCGCTACCTGTTTTATTACGTCCATTGCGGTCTAGATTACTGATTTTATTAACCATTTGCGTTAGTTGTGGTGAAACTTTGTTGGTCCGCTCTTGCTGGCTGGCCTGTTGGGGTTGCGTTAGGAGCATGATGGTGTTTAAATGTTCGTTGTTAGGGGGGTGCCGATCTCACGCTTTGGGCTGTTGTCAAACACGTGATTCTTGAAATGGTCATGTTTTTTTGTTGACACTCTAGTGTTTTGGTCTTCTGACTTCCTTGCACTATGCTTTGTGTTTTCGTGCATTACTGGAACGGGGGTTAGTCATTTTCCACTGTTGTTTTTAGCTGTGCTGGATACTGAATGTGCGGTTGTGTCCAAACTTCTACACGAGTACATGTGGCATCAGGTGTACTCTCTCTTTTGAACCGGTGGTGGTTACTCAATTGTGTTGTGAACTGGTTGTTGTGTTGTAGAGATTGGTTTTTCGAGGAGGTGACATGTCTGGCCCCTATCAGACGATGTTCGATATTTCTGTCATTTCGTTTAATCCATTATCTATGGTCCCTAGGAACATTATCGTTTTAGCTTCCACTTTTGAAAGAATTGCGTCCACATTTTTGCCTTGAATATGGCGTAGAACTGTCCACTTGAGTTCGTTTAGGCTATGATTTTTCTCAATCCAGTGGGAGACCATTGGTGCATTGTGGGTTTTGCACTTGATTCTTGATCGGTGTTGCGAGATGCGGTTTTTCACAGGTTGTGTCGTTTTTCCGATGTAGGCCAATGTGCAGGGACATAAAACACAATAGATGACGTTTTGTGTATTGCAGTTGGTAAAATCCTCATGGATCATGTATTTTTGCCCATACACAAACTTTGTTCCTTCTACTGTACTGTTGCATGATGCGCATGTGCCGCATTTTTTGTGGCCTTTTATAGGAGGTAGTGAAAGCATAGACCTCAACGATGTCACTGGTTGTTTGTAGTTTGTGTTTGCGCGTACCAATTTTTCTCTTATGCTGGTGTTTTTTTTGAGAGCGAAAATTGGTATCTGTGCGAATGTTTGAATCCCTTTTACTGTGTCCCAATTTTTCCGAATGATCTTTTGCATTTCAGTTGTTCTACTTGAAAAAGTGGTGACGCATACCAGTTTTGGGTTTGTTGTGTCTGGTCTTGAAGATAGAAGGGAATCTCTGGGCGTGTACCATGCCCTTTTTAGTGCTCTCTTCAGGAGTTTTTTGGGGTAGTTCCTTCTTAGCAGTTTCTCCATTAGTAAATTAGCATTCTCGAAATAGTCTTCTTTTTTCGAACAATTTCTCCTAATTCGAAGGAATTGGCTGTAAGGGAGATTCTCACGTAGGTTACGTTGGTGGAAACTTGAGAAGTGGAGAAATGTGTTTCTGTCAGTTTTTTTGGTATACAGTGTTGTGTATAGGTGACCATCCTCGTGTCTGATGAGTAGGTCCAGAAAATTCATTTCTGTTCTGTGATGGTTCGTGGTAAATTGAATGTTTGGGCTCCTGTTGTTTAGCCATGTCACAAACGCTTCTAAATCTTGTATCTCACCTCTCCACAGCAGGAAGACATCATCGATATAACGACGCCACATTTTTATGTGGCCGTCGTATGGGTTGTTGTTATACACCCATTTTTCCTCGTATAGGGCCATAAACATTATGGCCATTTCTGGGGCGAAGGGACATCCCATCGCGGTTCCCGTGACCTGTAGATACTGGGTATCATTAAAGGAAAAAAAGTTGTTCTTGAGACAAGTTTCTGCTAGTTGAACAAGATGGTTTGTTGGGACAGTGTGCGCTCGAACTCTTTTGTCTAGGAAAACTTGTATTGCTTCTAGGCCTTCTTCTTGTGGAATGTTTGAATATAGGCTGACTATGTCCAGGGTTACGAGGATTTCATTGTCTTTGTCGAAGGGGAAGTTTTCAAGCATAATGATGGCCTGCATAGTGTCTTTCACGTAACTTGGAGTATCTTTGATCAGAGGTTTTAAAAAAGTGTCCACATATTTAGCTGGTCTCTCCAGTATCGAGTTTACTCCTGAGATTATGGGCCTCCCTGGAGGATTCCTGGAGTCTTTGTGCACTTTTGGGAGGACATACATGATGGGTGTCCTAGGATTGTCGTTGATCAAATAGTGTGCTTCCTTAGTTGTCAGCCAACCTTCTTCGACACTCATAATGTCACAGCATCAGCGTCATTAACAGGGTGTTGATGCCAATCCCTCTGACTTCCTGTCCCCTAGAAAGAAACCAGCAAGACACATACGAGGCAAGTCATTTCCTGTCAGCTGGCACCACACAGAACACGGCAACACAAAGAAGACAAGCCACCTTGTCTCGGAGTGAGCGTAAGTTGACACAGGATTCTTCTTTTTTATTCACAACCTTCAAATATGGCATAAACATTAATTAGATAACATTGCGATTAAATTACAGGAACAGAAGTCCGATTCCAACTTTACATCAGCCCTGAAGACGACCTTATAAACATCACACAGGTCCCTAGCTACACAGGTCGAAACGCGTTGGCGAACAAGCAGAGATCGTGAACACCTCTGTAGGAGACAAACCGAGAATCAGCTCCTCCACACAAGCAAATGCACAGAAGGACCAAAACCTGCATCCTTGTTTAAACTATTTATAGCCACAAGTATCCGACTCTGCTCAGGACCGCAACAACAGCTAGAACTATAGGAGCCAACCGGCTTAAATTCCTTAAGTCAAATAGTATCGGACAAATGATTATGGTTATGTAAAATAGATCTATTTGATTGCTTTCATGTTATTTTTGACAACGTTTTGAAGTCACTGTATAAATGTAAATATATATGTCACTGTCTTATGTATATAATAAGTGTATGACTAACGAGTAGTGTTCATCGAGCCAAAAAGTTGATAAGTAAAAGAAAAATTTGCTTTTCACATCGCAGTCATTAAACAGACTAGCCGATAAAACAAACGTTGTGATCATTGGTGTCAGAGGCAAAATGTATGTTATAAAAAGTTAGTCCAGATTCCAGCCTCTGGTACACCACATTGAATCTTCCCACAATTTTATATCCATGATCAGAGTGTGCACCAGGCATACGAGGGTAAACAGGTAGACTACTACTACTTGGGAAAATAAAAATCCTAGTACCTAGAATAAATAAATCTAGGTTCTAAACTTTGATTGAACACTACCCCGTTTCACACTAGTCAGATTCACAGTATCACAAAAATCAAAGCAACAGTCAATCTTACGCTCTCACATCCCGAGATCACACCATTCAGGTGGAAATAGTGGAGCAAGCTCAGACCAATGACAGAACCCAAAACCCTAAGCTTCAGAGAGGAAGACATTGAAGAACTCCTAAAAAGACCGTTGTCGTTCAACCTAGGAAAGAATTCTACCAGTTTTGCCCAGCAAACAGACTTGGAAAGAATAACGAGACTGAAGAAAAAACAGATAAGGACAGCCCTACACGGAGAAGCCCTATTAGAACACCTTAGAGCAGGCACAATACCAACAGGCCTACAAGTTAAAAACATACCCGTGATATTTACAGACCAACCAGAGTACCTCGAAGGTTTCAGCCATATTGGAACAAAATGCTCAAGAGATTGGATGTTCCACTCCATCAAAACTGCTGAACGCTTGAGCTTAAAAGAGTTGGAACTAATCCAAGAATTGGAAGAAGCCTTTCTAAACAACACAGCAATAGAGGACGCTAAGAACATTCTATCCAAATTGGAAAAAGAAAATACCACCTTCAAAAAGAATACTGAAGAAGCAAAAAGATTTAAACTACAGAAAGACATAATAAACTTCTCAATATCCAAAGCCTATCCCTATTTGGAAAAAGAATATTACAGCCAGACCCAAAACACTGGAATATTAAACGTATACGGAGGCAGAAGCAAGAGAAGGTTTCTCACCTTCTCAGAACCCTCTTCCTCATCCGGGACATCTAGCGACAGCGAAGGCCCAACAGACACCAGAAACATTCAACAAAGGCCATTCTACCAACAGGCACCTTTTTTAGACAGAGGCAACAGCCGACCGAGAGGCCGTCCACGAGCCAACAGATGGTACAACCCCCAATCGAATCAACACCAGGGAGAGATTACAACCAGGAGGAACGTATACCGGTGGTAAGGGAAGAAATAGACGCAATATACAACCTTTCAAACGAAGCCCTCCTTCCAGCTGAAATCAAAGTACTCAAAAAGGCCTATCATTCATCCCCACGGCAAGACCAGATTTAACCCAAATGAAAATGGAAATAATTCAACTCTTCAGAAAAATGAGACTTAAAGTATTCTTCCAAGATAGAGAAGAAATTACTTCTCGTAATTTCTCTGGTTTGAAAAATCCATCGTCCTTTTTTCCAAATGCACAAAATATGCCCGTAGAACTCTTAACTTTTGAGAAGAATGTTTTAAGAGATCTCGACAATTTAGACAGGAAGAAACCCTTCATGAAATGGAACCTGTCAAAACAAGAAACGGAAGCTCTGGACCACCTGTCACATAACAAAAATCTCATAATCAAACCGGCGGATAAGGGAGGAGGAATAGTCATCTGGCAGAGGGACAAATACGAAGCCGAAGTACAGCGCCAATTAATGGACAAAAAATACTACAGAAAAACCAATGACGATTGGAACTCGAAAATAAAAAGTAAACTTCTTCCCATTATCAACACAGGCAAAGAAGAAGGTTGGCTGACAACTAAGGAAGCACACTATTTGATCAATGACAATCCTAGGACACCCATCATGTATGTCCTCCCAAAAGTGCACAAAGACTCCAGGAATCCTCCAGGGAGGCCCATAATCTCAGGAGTAAACTCGATACTGGAGAGACCAGCTAAATATGTGGACACTTTTTTAAAACCTCTGATCAAAGATACTCCAAGTTACGTGAAAGACACTATGCAGGCCATCATTATGCTTGAAAACTTCCCCTTCGACAAAGACAATGAAATCCTCGTAACCCTGGACATAGTCAGCCTATATTCAAACATTCCACAAGAAGAAGGCCTAGAAGCAATACAAGTTTTCCTAGACAAAAGAGTTCGACCGCACACTGTCCCAACAAACCATCTTGTTCAACAAGCAGAAACTTGTCTCAAGAACAACTTTTTTTCCTTTAATGATACCCAGTATCTACAGGTCACGGGAACCGCGATGGGATGTCCCTTCGCCCCAGAAATGGCCATAATGTTTATGGCCCTATACGAGGAAAAATGGGTGTATAACAACAACCCATACGACGGCCACATAAAAATGTGGCGTCGTTATATCGATGATGTCTTCCTGCTGTGGAGAGGTGAGATACAAGATTTAGAAGCGTTTGTGACATGGCTAAACAACAGGAGCCCAAACATTCAATTTACCACGAACCATCACAGAACAGAAATGAATTTTCTGGACCTACTCATCAGACACGAGGATGGTCACCTATACAAAACACTGTATACCAAAAAACCTGACAGAAACACATTTCTCCACTTCTCAAGTTTCCACCAACGTAACCTACGTGAGAATCTCCCTTACAGCCAATTCCTTCGAATTAGGAGAAATGTGTTCGAAAAAAGAAGACTATTTCGAGAATGCTAATTTACTAATGGAGAAACTGCTAAGAAGGAACTACCCCAAAAAACTCCTGAAGAGAGCACTAAAAAGGGCATGGTACACGCCCAGAGATTCCCTTCTATATTCAAGACCAGACACAACAAACCCAAAACTGGTATGCGTCACCACTTTTTCAAGTAGAACAACTGAAATGCAAAAGATCATTCGGAAAAATTGGGACACAGTAAAAGGGATTCAAACATTCGCACAGATACCAATTTTCGCTCTAAAAAAAAACACCAGCATAAGAGAAAAATTGGTACGCGCAAACACAAACTACAAACAACCAGTGACATCGTTGAGGTCTATGCTTTCACTACCTCCTATAAAAGGCCACAAAAAATGCGGCACATGCCTATCATGCGACAGTACAGTAGAAGGAACAAAGTTTGTGTATGGGCAAAAATACATGATCCATGAGGATTTTACCAACTGCAATACACTAAACGTCATCTATTGTGTTTTATGTCCCTGCACATTGGCCTACATCGGAAAAACGACACAACCTGTGAAAAACCGCATCTCGCAACACCGATCAAGAATCAAGTGCAAAACCCACAATGCACCAATGGTCTCCCACTGGATTGAGAAAAATCATAGCCTAAACGAACTCAAGTGGACAGTTCTACGCCATATTCAAGGCAAAAATGTGGACGCAATTCTTTCAAAAGTGAAAGCTAAAACGATAATGTTCCTAGGGACCATAGATAATGGATTAAACGAAATGACAGAAATATTGAACATCGTCTGATAGGGGCCAGACATGTCACCTCCTCGAAAAACCAATCTCTACAACACAACAACCAGTTCACAACACAATTGAGTACCACCACCGGTTCAAAAGAGAGAGTACACCTGATGCCACATGTACTCGTGTAGAAGTTTGGACACAACCGCACATTCAGTATCCAGCACAGCTAAAAACAACAGTGGAAAATGACTAACCCCCGTTCCAGTAATGCACGAAAACACAAAGCATAGTGCAAGGAAGTCAGAAGACCAAAACACTAGAGTGTCAACAAAAAAACATGACCATTTCAAGAATCACGTGTTTGACAACAGCCCAAAGCGTGAGATCGGCACCCCCCTAAGAACGAACATTTAAACACCATCATGCTCCTAACGCAACCCCAACAGGCCAGCCAGCAAGAGCGGACCAACAAAGTTTCACCACAACTAACGCAAATGGTTAATAAAATCAGTAATCTAGACCGCAATGGACGTAATAAAACAGGTAGCGGCTCAATAAAGTTTCATTCAAATCGGTGCTTGAAAGTGACAACAACTTGGTCACCTTGACTACGACACACACCCTCAAGTCGAAACAGCTGCAACCAGGATTACGCAGCACGCCAACACGTCGGAATTCCACATAAATCCACCTATCGCAAGAGCGCTCACTAGCGCAACCCCCAAACGCCAGTCAGCAAGAGCGGATCAACAAAGTTTTAACACAACCAACGCATGTGATCAATAAAATCAGTAATCTAGACCGCATTGGACGCAACCAAACAGGTAGCGGCTCAAAAAAGTTCCATTCAAAACGGTGCTTGAAAGTGACAACAACCTGGTCACCATGACTACGACACACACCCCCAAGTCGAAACAGCTGCAACTAGGATGACGCAGCGCGCCTATGCGTCGGAGTTCCATATAAACCCACCAATCGCAAGAGCGCTTCCTATCACTCCGAGAACGTCAGAAGAGTGACAGCAGCCGGAAAGGAGAGAGGAGACCCTGGAGCACCGAAGAAGCGGACCAGGAAACGCACAAGCAAAGAGGTATGAAAAAGCAAACCCCCACGGGCTACTTGTAAATAGCAAGACGCGCTAGAAAAAATCCGCCCTAACGCCACGCAAGGAATCGTCCCATGCACGCGCAATTAGTCAACTCGAGACTTTTAATCCTGACCAGCACGTTGTTACCCAAGGCACGACTAAGCAGAGCGCTATTACAGAAATCCCTTGCAGGCGCCCAAGAGGTCACGTCCCAGAATCTAAACACCACTTCCAAGGCACGTATAATCAACACGAGTCACGAATAACAAGCATGAAAGAAAACGATTAATCAAAGTGCACCAGTAGTAATACCAAGTAAAAAACCACCGCAAGTTAGAAACTCGACACTCATAATGTCACAGCATCAGCGTCATTAACAGGGTGTTGATGCCAATCCCTCTGACTTCCTGTCCCCTAGAAAGAAACCAGCAAGACACATACGAGGCAAGTCATTTCCTGTCAGCTGGCACCACACAGAACACGGCAACACAAAGAAGACAAGCCACCTTGTCTCGGAGTGAGCGTAAGTTGACACAGGATTCTTCTTTTTTATTCACAACCTTCAAATATGGCGTAAACATTAATTAGATAACATTGCGATTAAATTACAGGAACAGAAGTCCGATTCCAACTTTACATCAGCCCTGAAGACGACCTTATAAACATCACACAGGTCCCTAGCTACACAGGTCGAAACGCGTTGGCGAACAAGCAGAGATCGTGAACACCTCTGTAGGAGACAAACCGAGAATCAGCTCCTCCACACAAGCAAATGCACAGAAGGACCACAACCTGCATCCTTGTTTAAACTATTTATAGCCACAAGTATCCGACTCTGCTCAGGACCGCAACAACAGCTAGAACTATAGGAGCCAACCGGCTTAAGTTCCTTAAGTCAAATAGTATCGGACAAATGATTATGGTTATGTAAAATAGATCTATTTGATTGCTTTCATGTTATTTTTGACAACGTTTTGAAGTCACTGTATAAATGTAAATATATATGTCACTGTCTTATGTATATAATAAGTGTATGACTAACGAGTAGTGTTCATCGAGCCAAAAAGTTGATAAGTAAAAGAAAAATTTGCTTTTCACATCGCAGTCATTAAACAGACTAGCCGATAAAACAAACATTGTGATCATTGGTGTCAGAGGCAAAATGTATATTTTAATCACAAATAGCAGCTATAACTTTCACATCAATATCGATAACGAGTGTTAGAATTCCTCTTTTAGCTTTTCTAAATCACTAAAAAACTTACAATTTTTTTCAAATTTCCTAGTGTCTCCCATCCGTCTAGCGTATGCTTACTCAAAATTTCGAGTCCTTTTCATTTTATTAAACCATTTCAAATGAGAGGGAGCTTCACTAGATTTCCAATTCTGAAGAATTAATGAACGGGCTACAGTACAAGAAATAAATAAAGAAACTTTCTCAGCCTCTGTTAGCATAATTCATTATTCATAGCATTATTGCCTTTGTGGTATGTATTTAATAATTGAGAACCCCTTTAGTGATTATAAACCTATGAAGAGTGGAACAATTGCCTGCATCGTCGCTGTATCTGCTGTTGTGCCCGTAGCAGGAATTAAAATGTGCGAGAGATTGTATGCATTTCTACAGTTTTTGTCATCACTTGATTCTCCTCGTTGCTGACAGCTAAAATGAAATGTTGCATTATTTTATATGTGCTGTGCAGATTTGTGGTAATTTGTTCCTGTGCATTGTCGCAAATGTTGAGAAACTATCAAAGTCTGCAATCTTGTTAAGTTTAAATTTGCAACATAATGCAAAAAATTAACCGTGAGAAAAATCCAGCAAATTAGCATTATTCTGACTTAACTTCAGGAAAAAATAAAAGAAGGTTCCATAATAAATCTTTCACTTACCTTGGTCAAAATCACTCTTTTTTTACTTGGCCTTTTGTTATAGCTTTATGGGTATGTGGGTAAATGCGAAGCTCCAAGTAGGAACACCTGCTGTTGTCTTTATAATGGTTCGGGAATTCCTGGCCACTCAGGACTTGTCTGGCCTGGGAGACAAACAGCCTGTAGCTGCTACGTCTAAATAAAGGCCTTCAACATCTGTATACTGTCCTGTGGTGGTACAACACTTTTAGCAGAGTAGGTTTTGCAGAAAAACAATGCTAAAAACATAAGAGTACAAGAAGATAAAACATCGCTGATCCATGGAGTGTATAAGTAATGAACATTTGGCCAGTTACGCCACCAGGTTAAAAACTTTGTCATTTTGTATTACAAATATGACTGAAAACTACAGTCAGTTGCCTTTTCCCTGAAATTAACAGCATTTTATTGTGATTTGCATGTTAGTCATACACTTTGCAATCATACATTTCAGTTTATCTCTCTTTAAACCATATTTCCTCCTTCTACTCATGTTTATGTATATAGATTTTGCACCATTAGCAAATGAGAGTGAATAATGGATATTTAGAAACTCTTAAAAGTGCAGGAATGTTTGAACTAATCTCAGCCACTGCATTCCATTCTATCATTTTTAACTTCTCCATGCCATTACATGCAGAGACAATATTATGCAAATCAGTCTTGACTCTGCCCCTAAATGAGACAGTACAGACCGAAGTGCAAGGGCCAGTTCATTGTGAACAGGAGCTAAAGCTCTCCCAGACCGCTTTCAGCCATGTTGGGCTCATCAATTAAGATGCAGCATGAGTACTATGGCACATCAGCTTGGGTCCCACACTTGGAATAAATCTTCCACTTACATAGATAACATTTCCATGTTTGCAACACACTACATGCATAGATTCACGTTTTTGTATTTTTTCCCAATCTGAGTTAGTACAGATCAGGAAAAATGCCTTTGGAAGTCACACCAATCTTTCAAAGCATCCCTTTTGGCTTTAATGTGCAGTGATGCAAATAGCAAAGTTGACACACAGTACTCATCTTTAAAGTGGCCAGCCGGTTTCATTTCCGGACCTTATTCAATATTTCAACATCTTCGTTGTTATATTTTTTACTTGTAATCTGTAATGTGTGCTTCTACCACCTGGGATGGTCCAGTGTGCTCTCTCGTTGTCCGCTGGAGCCTGCTTGCCTTGTCTGCTCACTTGTAAGCTAGTGGTACAGTAAGATAATGTCACAGCGGGGAACAATCAAAATACATAAAGAAGGGCAAGAATTAATCTATTGTATCTATTCAAAGTCAAGCACCACCATAAAGTGTTTCCACCAATGGATGTGATTTTATTTCATCACAACATTGAGATGAATCAAGGTATAACGTACAAAGCATTTCATAATTGGATATTTTGAAAAACAGGTGCACATAGGGTGAAGGGATAGGTGCATGGGAGGGATTGTGAAAGAGGACAGTAGTGCGCATATATACATCTGCAAGTAAATAATTAACAAACTACCCAGACAGATTCCTGCCGAGTACATTAAATGTCAAATCATAACATAATTGCAGATATACATTCTCTGTCTTATATGTTTGACAAAAAAATAAATAAAGAAGTGTTGACGTTTTGACCCCTTTATGAAACAGCAAACTTTGTGCATTGGGAACGGGTTCTTCATCAGGACCGAAGTGAAGGTAGGGAAGTGGGCACCTATGTACAATTGGATGGAGTTATAGGGGTGGTGCGTCAGAGTAGAACGTATCAATAGGTCATGTGAATTTAAGGATGAATTACCAGTAAAAACAGCAAGATTTCTTCAGGCTGCGGATAAGGAAGCTGGGTTGGTAGGCTCCTACGGAATAGAGAGAGGAGACAAAGCCACTAGGATCTATATTCCATATGGCAAATGTAGAGTATAACTTAAGAGCAGAAGACTTGCAAAAAAACTCACTCTGACTTCTTCATAGATGTTCATGGTAAGCGATATAAAGGCACAGGTTGATCAGTAACCCGTGGCTGAAGAAAATGGTACACTATGTCACGATATGTACAGCCCCCTCATGTCAGAGGACAGGGCACAGCATGATTGAAACATATGCGCAAACAACGAGCCAGTGTGGCAGCTGCAGGGTGTGCTGAATGTATATAGCAAAGATATGTTAAGATCTTGGTCAGGTTTGGGGCGCCTAGCTGCCTAACCTGGAACTGAATCCACCGACCTAATGTGTGAGATTGCTTAGAAAGCGTGCATTACGCGTCTCGTCAAAACCGAAAATCAGTGTTGACTAAGCTTGCTATTGGCCTAGTAATAAGAAGGGAATAAGGGTGTAGGCTAAAATGGGGTAGCTTACAAAAGTGCACATTATGCCTCGCAATAGAGGTCAAAAGACAATTTTCTTTTACTCTTCCAAATGACCAAAAGTTATAGTGGAACAGGCGTGTGGCATAAAGACCCCGACTATTAGTGTGGGCCGTGCTTACAAAAACCAAATAAACACAGGCTACTCTAAGAATTCCATTAACGCTTCCAAATCGCCGATTGTTACAATCGTATGGATCAAGAAGGTTGCGTCTATCTGTGCCGGACGCGCTTAAAAAGAACAAACAAATCCAGGCTACTTTAGCTAGTAGACAGACATAAACTGAATCCATGAGCTGACTATAAACATAATACGCACAGCAGCCTCGCTGGGGCCGGGATGGGAGACATACCTGTGGGCTGCTGGAAAGACCGGTAAGACAGCTAACACCGTGGTCTTGCCAGTGACAGGGCTTAAGTAACGTGAGACGACGTGCACGCTTGGCACGTTTAGCAGTGAAAGCCGGTTGTTGTCTTTCACTTTCACGACCTATTTTCTTAGGGGCGATGACAAGGGGAATGCTGTTCACAAGATAAATGATCCAGCCTGTCTGCAAAAAGCAGCGCACATTTTACTACAGTGGTTTCTCCACGGATGATTTACAGACATATCGATACCCCAGTGCGGACGACAATTTAAGCAGTAATAAATAACAAATGTCTTGTAGGAGTGAGTTTTTTTGCAAGTCTTTTACTCTTAAGTTATACTCTACAGTTGCCATATGGAATATAGATCCTAGTGCCTTTGTCTCCTATCTCTTGTGCGTAGGAGCCTACCAAGCCCTGCTTCCTTATCTGCAGCCTGAAGAAATCTCACTGTTTTTACTGGTAATTCATCCTTAAATTCACATGACCTATTGATACGTTCTACTTCGAAGCACCACCCCTATAACTCCATCCTATTGTCCATAGGTGCCCACTTCCCTACCTTCACTTCGGTCCTGATGAAGACCCTGTTCTCAATGCACAAAGTTTGCTGTTTCATATAGGGGTCGAAACGTTGACACTTCTTTATTTATTTTTTTGTCAAACATATAAGACAGAGAATGTATATCTGCAATTATGTTATGATTTGACATTTAATGTACTCGGCAGAATCTGTCTGGATAGTTTGTTAATTATTTACTTGCTGATATATATATGCGCACTACTGTCCTCCTTCACAATCCCTCTCATGCACGTATCACTTCACCCTATGTGCACCTGTCTTTAAAAATATCCAATTATGAAACGCTTTGTACTTTATACCTTGATTCATCTCCATGTTGTGATTAAATAAAATCACATCCATTGGTGGAAAAACTTTATGGTGGTGCTTGACTTTGAATAGATACAATAGATTAATTCTTGCCCTTCTTCATGTGTTTTGATTGTTCCCCACTGTGACATTACCTCACTGTACCACTATTTACACGGGTCCAGTGGCCTTTCAGGTTGCCCCATTGTTATATAACACTTGTAAGCTAGGGCCTGCATGAGTGATTGGAAGAGTGTGGTTGACGAGTAGATTACATGAAAAGTGTATGATGTTTTGGGTGAGGCTTGAAATGTTGTAGGGATTATATGTGGTCTCCAATTTAGTTTTCTTTTTTATTTAGCATCTTTTTGAGATGGTGGTTTGCATGTCTTGTTTATTAACACGAGACTGTGCCAGGCACACATTTATTTTTAGTAGACATTGCTGTTCTATAGTCTGTCCCATTAGTTCACACATATCGGAACGTGATGTCCTTGTTATTATGTGTTTATAGATGACTTTATCCCTTGAAACTAAGTAACATTGTTATTCTGCATTGCAGATTGATAAGACCATTTTTTTATTATTTACTTGTGTTTACGTCAGTGAGAGACACTTTACAACGGAGTTATCATGAATGCTGCAAAGGGCTTTAATGAGTTTCAGCCCAGCAGGCCCTGACATTCATCCTAAGAAGGAAGATAACTGAGCAAGCAGAGATGTGTGCAGGCTTGCACATTCAGATAGCTTGCATTTGTTAATGCACTGATGCCCGTTTCCCTATATATTAAATTATAACAAGTTATGGGGATAGATCAATCCAACTAGTTCTGTTAGAAGGATACTTCCATTATGCTCCAGTTACAGTAGAAGTATTATTGATAGATAGGAGTAACATTAGAAACAATTAACATGCTTGAATAGTTTGTTTTTCACCCTTCTGATAATGCTTATAACAAGGATGCATTTTATCTGTTTAATAATCGCAATCGACATTTTATTTACAAAGATAACATCTTTTCAAAAAACATTTACAAATGCATTATCGTTTCTTTTCTTTGTAACACTTAGGGCATGTAAAAGTGACAAACGAAAGGGTTAGATATGTTTCCACACAAATTCCTTGGGAATCTGAGAGGTCATGTTCAAGCTTACCGACAAATATCTATAACTCTGAAAGGTTAGTTTAGATGTGGTACTGTGAGCTAGTCAAACTAACATTTACTGATGGGACGAGTAGACGAAGGGCCTGATGTAGATCTTGGTGGGACTCCTGTTGTCCCTCTGTGGTGGCTTTTACAAGTACTCCGTGAAGTTGACTGATTCCCACCCGCACCATTTAGATGTGGACGGGCTGATCCTCTATCTGTTTTGAGAGTGTTGTCTGTCATGTAAGTGGCTCACCTTCGACAACGCGGTGGACTTCTCATCTGGCTACTCCATCGCCCTCGGGTGGCGGGACTGCAATGGTGGGATTGTGCCAAGCTTATTAGATTTCTCAGTTGCGCTGGAGTTGTCCTAGCAGTGGATTCCTGATGACGGGATTCAGTCGTGGGACGCGTTCAACATTGTGCTATTCCTATGGATTTGGATGAATGCCAGCGTCACACACCTGATGTGTTTCGTCTAATTGTTTTCACCTCCATACCACACTATAAAACACACTCCCATTTCAGACCATGATCGTTTGCCATTCCATTGCAGCAGAACATTGTTTATTAGAACTTTTTCAGTGGATGAAATATTTAGAGTATATCCACAATTGGTTGGAGTCCAAGTACAAAATATAACTTTAGCTCAGAAAAGGCTAATGTAGGCCAGAATAGTTGAAAGAGTGAATGCTGTAGCAAGCCACCTGCGTTCACAGGGGCAAATTAGGAAGAGGTGGAACGACCTGCGGGGCAGAGGCCATTCCATGGCCTGCAAGCGTCACTTGGAGACCCAGAGGACTGGTGGTGGTTCTCCCAACTATATCCCTGGTAGGAGAAGGCCTGCAGATCCTACATCCTGAAGGCTTGACAGGAATCCCTGATGGAGTGGAGACTGGTAAGTTATACTTTTGAATGTGTCACTAAACCTAAATGTCATTTTTTGCTTTTAATATAGCTGTTGCTAATGTGATATGCACCTTTTCTAAACATATGAACCTATATTTAATTTTTTGTTGTTGTTTGGAAATTTGTAGCATTATTGTTGTTTCTCTAGCTTTACAAATTTTTAATATGTTTTGTCAATATGTGTGTTTTTCTCCATGTTTTTTTTTGCCTTGTTACAGGTTTCAATCTCCATTAAATTTTGCGTGATGTTATGGTGCTCGTAAGTGCTTTTTCACCAACTAACTTGGGGCCCAATTACGATGATGGTGGGGCTGCCACCGACAGCCCGTCGGTGGTGTTACCACCGCCATCGCAATCATGTTTTCCTCCCGCTACATTTGGATGTCGGGTGGATGTGTGGCAGTCGGAAATGATTCTGACTGCCCATCGGACCTTCCGCATTCCTCAGAATGGCGGTGGTGTCTGCCGTAGGGATAATGATATCCCTTTCCTCCTGTCTGTCAGCAGCAGTTAATCCGCGTGACCAGGCAGGCGAAAACGGACTTCTGGGCCCGTAGTGGGCTCTACTCCCCCCCTGGGCCTTGGATATGGGCCTTGTGGGGCACCTACGTGCTGCCCTACATATCCCAGCACCATGTGGCAGGCACCACATGGTGCCTGCAGCGTAGTGCAGGGATATGTAACCTGTCATTTCATTGTACTGCGGGGGTTGCTGCAGACCGCAGCGCCTGCTGCAATACAATGAATAGACATTGCGACCGCCATGGTGGCAGTCTCATCGTAATTCGGCGTGTAGGACCGCAGCCTTGTAGGCGGGCGGTCCCCATTCCGAATGGCTGGCAGACGGAAGTCCATCCGCCATCCTAATGAGTCCCATAATTCTTATATGCATTTTATATTGTAAGTGTCTGTTTATTTTTACTGCATATTTTTACCAGATATGTTTAACTTACAATTTTGCAAGTAATGTTAATGTTTAATTGTAACGACTATAACTATCATGATGCCTTTTTTTCATTTTGTTAAAATAATATTGCAATGCTATTTTGGTTATTCTCTCTTTTCTTCCATATTTATCTTTACATCTTATGTATTTATCAATCTCTATTTTATGCTCTGTTTTGAAATGTTTATTTGTTTAATTTTGTATATTGTCATTTTCTTGTTATTTTCACAAATCAAAGTTTGTTGACTTAAATTTTTTTATGTATGTTAATTTGTATGCTGAAAATAAGTTTTTTTTAATTAATGTACTTTGCAATGTTTATATGATGATTAATGCTATTTACCCGTTTAAGTTGTTTAATTTTCAGAATTTTACCCGGCAATGCCTTGGAATGGTTTCTTTCACATTTCTCCCCTCTAATGTGTTGCGTTGAATGTTTGATATATTTTATATATTCTTGCTCATTGGTTTTTCATTTCAGGACATAATTTTACCTCCTTTTTAGGTCTTGCGCCTAGCGTTGCAGTATGCGGCGTTGCTCGCGCAGCAAGAGACCTCTGTAGGGGGTTTAGTAACGGACCTAGGAATCGCACACGCTCGTGCTTTTCCTTTTGGCCCAGGCTATTGGCCTTTGCGTGCGTCTTTTTATAAAAGACAGCATGCAGTTGGCTCCGCCCATGGCCTATTGGTGTCTGTTACGCGCACCGCTGCCATGTGGTTTCAATTATTGTGCCCAGACACGGGCGCGATAATTGAAACCACATTGCAGCGGTGTGGCGCGCGCACCACTCGTTCTGTTTCTTTTTGATTGTGAACTGCTCTTTACACACGTGGTGACCATCTATCTTTTGTTTTATTCAGAGATATAGCATTGTACGTTATTTATAACATAGAGCATTTGCTTTGATGGCGTGGATGTGAGACAAACATTTGAATCGCCATTTTCTTCTAACATGTAAAGCGCGTACGTACTTAGTATGTGTTTTGCAGCTTTACATAGCGCAAACTTAGCTCAAGAGCATTAAAGTGCTTTACAGGTGAGGCAAAGGTTTTACACTTGAGGGCATTTTTTCTGTTTTTGTGGCGCTGGGGATTAAGTGACTTGCCCAAAATCACAGGATGGTGACCAATCGCTGGTTTTCACCTCCGCCAAGACGCAGAAAGGTATGCTTTTGTATAGAAGATGTGCTTCTCATGTAGTGCTTTAATGCTTGCTGACCGTGTTGACGAAGGAACACCAGCAGCAGCAGTACTGCCTTCTATATGAAACGCTGGAGAATGAGGCATGTTTTGAATTAATTAGCTTAGAGCCAGAGTGACCATCTATCCTTCATTTTACACAGACAGGCAGTTGTATGTTATTTATAATATCACAAAAAGCATTTGCTTTGATGATGTGGCTGCGATAAACACATTTAAATCGGCATTTTCTTTAAACAGATAAAGCTCTTGCGTACTTGGTATACGCTTTGCTGCTTTATATAGCGCGGACTTGGCCCGGTAGCATTGGGGTGCTTTACGCGCTAGGCATAGGTTTGCACTTGAGAGCATATTTTTTGTTTTTGTGGCACGGTCGGTTTACGTGATTTGCCCACAATCACAAGAAGTTGACCCGGCGCTGGGATTTGACCTTCCCATGCCGCGGAGGCATGATATTATTTCATGTTGGAGAATGAGATGTGCTTTTGGTGTGGAGCGCTTTGGTGCTGGCTGGTTGGATTCACGCTGTATGAAGCTGCAGAAAAGGTATCAATTACGATGTTTAGGTGAGACCCTGCTGTGCAGGCACGAGTACCATACCCCACAACAGACTCCAGAGTTGTTGGAATCATGTACTTACCAGGATTGGGCAGCAGCCTCCTTCAAGTATACGTAACTCATTTATAGGACTGAAACTTGCCCAAAGTGCGTCAGCCGCTCTCACAGACAATAGTAGTGTATTCTAGCACTAAGTTGCAGCTGCTGCCTTACACTTTAACTGAAAGCGTGACAGTTTGCTGCATGGCTAAATACTTGAGTCCCAAAGGCAAGACCAGTTGTATTGCATTGCATATGCTCTTCGGATTAATCTTTGAGATTTCTGTGCACCTTTTAGTAGCTGGGAATTTGCAATGTATTAGTAACGCTTGGCTGACTCAATTATTTGTGCTCTTGAATAGTGTTAATGACCTGAATTGTTATATCAATTGAATAGAGATTTGCTGCCCCCGTGCACTCCCAGGGTATGTTCATACAAATATTTTACTGTATTCTCAATCTGCATATGTTCTACGGGGTTTAAATGAAGGTATGTGCAAGCATATACTTGTGTATTTTTTATTGAAGGTTATTAGAGAGGGTGAATTGAAGGATTAAAAAACAACCCTCAAATATGGTTTTCTTATACTGGTTGGGCCCCAGAGTACGTTAGGTTTTGTCTTGTAAGTAATGGGGGTCATTTAGAATAGGGTGGAATTGGGACATCTGTTGAAAATGGCAAATTATCCTTTGCTATCATTCCTGATCCTCCCCCTCAGTTAGAATTTGGGAAAAATGTGGTTTTCCTGATGAAGGATGATACCTTTTTTGCCGGCGAGAGTGATAGTGAGGTGGAGCTGAATTGCACATATCCTGTCTCCAGGGAGCTGAAGCCACTTTAATCACTGACTTGTTTACTTTGCCTCTCAAGTCATGCACCTGCAATTTGGCAAACACTTACTATTTTGTGTACAGTTTTATTTTATTTTTATTTTTTTAATAAGTGGATACAATTTGGGCTTGGTAAAGCCTAACACATATTCAGGAATTAATCTATAATTGAACTACCCAGGATAATGTTCTGCATGGCTAAACACTTCTATGGTCACAAAGACAAGAGGATGTAGCCTTACTGCTAGAGCTGCCAACTTTGGATCTGGGGAACAAGGTTGGAGTCTCGACGTCAGCTCAACAGCCTGTGATTCTGGACAAATCACAGTGGGCCCGATTCACAGAACTAACTTAAGACAAAATCCTAAACTTACTACCATTTCGGTATTCACAGAAGACACTTACTCATTTTGGTATTCACAGAAGGCACTTACTCATTTCGGTATTCACAGAAGTTAGGAGTCTTAACTTTAGGACTCCTAAATGCCTTCTGTGAATACCGAAAGCCTTAAAATTAGGATTTTTCTCAGTTTAGTAGTAGTATAGTTAGGACTCCTAACTTTAGGACTCCTAAATGCCTTCTGTGAATACCGAAAGCCTTTAAATTAGGATTTTTCTCAGTTTAGTAGTAGTATAGTTAGGACTCCTAACTTTAGGACTCCTAAACTGAGAAAAATCCTAATTTTAAGACTTTCGGTATTCATAGAAGGCATTTAGGAGTCCTAAAGTTAGGACTCCTAACTTCTGTGAATACCGAAGTGAGTAAGTGTCTTCTGTGAATACCAAAATTAGTAAGTGCCTTCTGTGAATACGAAAATGGTAGTAAGTTTAGGATTTTGTCTTAAGTTAGTTCTGTGAATCGGGCCCTTAATCTCCCCGTGCCTACCAAAAATGAATGTGTGCTTGTGTAACTAACTGGTGCTCATGTAAAGCGCTCCAATATCTTTGGGTCGAGTTCGTGCTATATAAATCTGCAACAAAAGAAAAGGCGAGACCTATTGGCTAAGCCAATGCTTTTTTTTTTACCACCACTGTGCCTCACACACAGTTTCGAAATCCGAACTCTGCAAACTGCCTGCTTTAGGCTGAATTCCATAACACAGTACCCTCCGCTGAACAAGAACAGATAGTTTCTATCACATCCCACCTGCTAATTTTGGGGCTCAATATGAAATATTGTCAGCTGTCTTTTGTTAGACGAAAACATGAAAACCAACAATGCTATTGCACAACAGCTTTTGAGAACACATGCTTTCGGTGGCTGTAATTGCAGCTAGAAGTAACAAGGTGTGAGCAATATAGAAAAGTTTGTTTTGGATCTTACAGATTTTGGGAGGACTGCATGCAAGTTAAAAAGAGCAAAACCCAATGTTTGCAAAATTTAACAAGCATTTGCAATGCAATAGGTCTCGCATTTGCGAGAGTTTGAGCTATTTGCATTGTAAATGACAATACCTTTTATCTATGTTTTTTGAAAACCTGAAAGCGGTGAGTAAATAAGCACTTTGTATTTTTAGTCCTTGCTTACGACAAGCAAGTCTGGCAGTAAACGAGGCGCAGTTACTGCCAGCCTTGGTTCTCATAAGCAATGACTATAAGTAGAAAAGTGCGTGTTTACGACCGCTTGCAAGTTTTTAAAACACATACATAAAAGGCATTGTCATTTTCAATGCCAATAGCTCAAACTCTCACAAATGCGAGACCTATTGCATTGCAAATGCTGGTTTATAGTAGTTTTGTGTGTAATTTAAACGGTTTTTGAAATTCATTATAATACTACTGAAAGGTATAATAATTATATCAATTTTATTTTTCCTTTTAGGTTGCTTAATTTTTTGCTTCAAACTCATTTGATGTATAATCAAGGCTTTTAAAAGAACATAATGATTTTAAAATGTATTATAGGTCCCTCATCCAGAGTACGTGGACAACCATCTCCCACTGCTACTGATGACACCTCCACTGCAGACCAGGAAAAAGCCTTCAGTGAGGAATCCACTCCTGTAAGCCTGCCTGGATGATAAGGAGCAGGCTAGTCAGCTTCAGTGAGTCTCACTCGGACCACACCTACACCTTCCAACCCAGCTGTTACCACACCTCAGCCTCTGGATAACTCCACCTCCTGTGTCCAAAGGAACCAATCTTGTACCCCCAGTCCTGGCTGCAGTTGATCCAACACCACCACTACCACCTCCAGTTTATCCAGGTACCAGTGGGATGGGACACACTGGGACAAGAGCACAGGGTAGAGTAGGTAGGGTTCGTAGGAAAAAATATGTGGGCCAGCAAATTGTGGCCACTTGGTTCATCATCAGCCAGGCCACCATCAACCAAGTCTTGGGATCCCTCAATCAAGACTTGATGGGCCAGGTCCTTATAGAGCTTAGGGAGATGAAGCAGCTGCAGAGGAAGCACAATGTTCTGAGGGAAAATCTCAACAAACATTTGGGCTCCCTGACTGGGGTGCTGCATGATTGTTTGACCCATAAGTACAAGGCTTTTTCAGCAACATCTTCCCCTTTCTGTGGTTCAACAACTTCTAGCCGACTGCATCTGCCTCAGCCACAGAAAGAGAAACCCTACCACAAGAGGAAACACCTGCACCCACCTCAGTCTCTCAGAAGGGGATGTTCATCCAGATCAGCAAGAGAGGATGACGAGACCTACACCACCACCAGCAAGGGTGCAGAACCAAATGTCCTCCAGTGTGTGACTAGCTTTCACACTATGGACTATTTTCTGGACACATTTACCTTTTTGATGGCAGTTTTATTTTGTACATTGGATTTCAAACAATTTTGGCTCTCCAATAATAGTTTGATTCACCATGATTGACTTTTTTTGTGGTTGTTTTTTTAATTTCATTTTGTTATTTTTTTGTTTTGTTGAAATAAATCAAACATTGCAAATTTGTAGGCTGCTGTTATATTTCTTTTCTCAATTTGTTAAATGTTTTGGTTCATCATACATTTAACAAAAGTTAAAAATAAAAAGATTCTCTCTTCATAAGTAAATTGCATGCAAGTAATTTGTTTCACATTTTTTTTTAAATGACAAAAAGTAACACAAATGACAAAACAAAATGTATTATTTAACAAAACTAGAATAAATAATTGTTCTTCATATTTTTCTAATACATTAGAACCCATGCATAATCCAAATACTTCATGCTATATTTTCATTTACAGTTCAAGACCTTGCCACCACAGAAGAATGCGATATAATAATAATACTGTGGCACAAAATGGAGTACTGCAATTATTTTGACTATTGGTGTTATTGATGTGGGATTCCTAATGTGAGGCAGAAGATCGGGCTCCAGCTGAAGACATAAATCAAAAATAGTTTGCCAATTTAATCTGATTTTTTTGATTATGGGCCAGATGTATGAAATCAGATGTTTGCAATTTCCTAATAGCGAATTTTAGCTATTCGCTATTAGGAAATACAAACTGTGTGGTGATTCACAATGGGTCGCAAATGGACCTGCTTCATCAATATTCATGAGGCACATTACAATTTGCGACCCATTGTGAATGGCTGCAATCGCAGGGATAGTGGCCTGCCGGAGTCAGCAGACCACCATGTCTGTGATTGCTTTTTAAATAAAGCAATTTTTTTTTGTAATGCAGCCTGTTTCCCTTAAAGGCAAATGGATGCATTTCAAAAATAAAAATGAATAGCTACTTTTTCATTTTTTGAGATTAGGCAGTGATCTGTGGGGCCACAGCCTGCACTTAAGAAATGTTGACGCCCACATTCACAAAGGGGAAGGGGTCCCTTGAGGACCCCATCCTATTTGCAAATGGGTTACCACCAATGCGAAGTTGGTGGTAACGGCGAATGTTTTTCTACTGCATTCCCAGTCGCAAAACATTCCTACATATCAGTGCGACTCGCTATTAGGATGGGACGCCCTTAACACGCCCCTTGATAATCGTGACTCGCAAACCCTATTTTGCAAAATAGGGTTGGTACATGCCTAAAAGATACTGGGACCGTTTACGAGTCAGGGGCGTAACACAGGCCCCCGCATCCCCTGCAGTGCGAGGGGCCCCCTAAGCTCTGTACTCACGCCAGAGAGCTCCAGATTAAATCCGGAGCGGGCCCCTCTGTGTACCTTTGCAGGGGGGCCCCTGCAACTTTCGTTACGCCACTGTTGTGAGGGGTAAAATGCTTCAGACATCTGGCCCTTTAACACATTCTTCCATGGTGGCAAGGTCTGGAAGTGGTCTCATAACTTGGGGCAGTCGTCTTTTCACTCTCCCTGGGTTCATATGTCTGTATTTAAAAGTTTGAAAATTGTTATAAATTCAGCAAACATATTTTTGATTTTTTTTTTTTTTTAAAGTTTGTTTTATTAGCATAATTGTCAAAAAATTTATTTGTGATAAACATTTTTAAATTCCATTTTTGACATGCCTATTTTATAAAAACGAAATGTGCAAATGAGACATCTAAAATGTATTATTTACACATTCTTTAAAAAAAAAAATTATATCTAAAATTCCGTCAATGGAAGTATAAACAATACTGCATAACTATTGCATTTAACCATACTAATACACTACATAATACATACATTTTTTGGAAAAACAAATAAATAACATTAACATTTAGCATTTTTAAACCAACTAACCACCATTTGGAGTGGTGGTGACACACTTAAAATTCACAAACACACTATTTAACTATCTAAAATGGCAGAAGCCTGACCTCACCATCAGGACATTTGCAAGTAGACTTAGGGCTTGATTAAGAGTTTGGCGGTGCAGGAGTGGGACAGCACGCCACCGTCCGCTCCCACACCACCAAACTCGCCGCTGCCCGCCCTCCAGATTAGGAGTTTTCTCCTTGTCTGGCAGGCAGTCCTTTGGTGTTCCCACGGCGGTGCCTTTCAAAAAAGGCTCCGAAATGTGAACGTTAAAGCCTGCTCCTTCACGGCATGGACTGTGAAGTCCAGGCCGTGCAGGAAAGTTAGTGCATGCACACAGGGAGGCACACCATGTGCCCCCTGCATGCATCCCATGGGCCATGAGGCACCAGGAGGCCCTGTAGGGCCCCCTTTGTTTCCTCACTCACTACCTCCCTAACAAATGCGGTCTCACCACCGTGGTTTGGGTCGCAGTGAATAAACTTGTAATATGCTTGGCAGTGCCACAGCAGATAGAACATGTGGTGTTTGGTAATGAGTGGGTTCCCCTGACTCTGTGGACACTAATATTGCCGCAAGTGACTAAATACAGTGAGGGTTCTCAGTTTTTCTCTATAATCAATTTTCTACAGGATGCCTGGATGTTGGGTTAATAAATAATGGCCAGATGAAGCCTAAGCCCTGTACTATATATGCAGTGAATTGCGGCTTCCAGGTAAATGTGATTGGTGCATAGCCTTCATCAGTAGCTGGAATAACCAACTGGGAAGGCAGTAGGTTCAATTGACCCTGAAGGTGGGTGAATGCAGCCAAATCCAATAGCCTATATCAATTATTCTAGTGTTTGCAAAGCATTGTTGTTGGAAAAGTATGGTGGAGCTTTGGACCCAAATGTTTAAAGGTAATTAAACCTTCCGGTGATTGGCACATTGTACCTGTACAGTGGGAATAGATGAAGGGATACCTCCACTTGATAATGGTCTGGGAGTTGTGAGTGAAAATGCCTGGATATGGGTTTGGAGCCTCCAAGATCTCAGTATCACTTAGTTTTAGGAAGGTGTGTACCAGGATTCAATGAAAATGAGTTGGAGTATTCAGCTAGATCTCATTGGATATTGATTGCATGCTTGCAACCATGGTTCACAAACCCTAATCCAACAGGTGTTCTTACTTAACACCTGATGATCTGTTTGGTGTCTGGAGACTAGACAGGAGGCAACAGACTCAGAGTACTCACAGAATGTTGCAACCTAACAGAACCTGTGTATTCTCGTATTTAGATAACAGCTGCTCCTTGCCAGGGGCAGGTTATTACTAAGTATATTGAATCTTCTTGGAGGGTTGAATGCATTTTACAGACTTATGCGCTGTTAAGGGCGTGTGGTATTGGTAGTGCGTAGTAACGGACGTGATGTAAAGGCTGTTTCCTCTAGATTTTATGTTTGAGGTTAGAAGGTGAAATAGTCAATCTCATCAACAGTAAGTGGTTGACCCCACAGCTTTCGCTTGCAAATCCTTCTGGGCCGTCCAGGTTCTTTATACGTTTAGAGACCTGCAAGGCGTACTGTAATAATTGATACTTATTCAAAATAGCATTCATATAAAGCACTTTGGACAAAGGTGACCTATAAATATCTACCTACCAATTATATTGCCAACATTTTATATATTGAAAAATAATGCTGCAGCTGTTGCCATTTTATAACACTAAAAATCAAGTATTCCTTTTTGCTATCAAAACCCACAATTTATATTAATTTCTGAAGGTTGAAGGGTTGAGTTCTCCCTTTGACCATTAGATTACATGTACATATTAAAAGCAAGCTATCAATTAATCTCTAAAGAACTTCCCAAAAAAACATAACCACAAAAATTATGACTATGATTTTCTTGTCTTTTTACAAAAGTTATTTAAATATAAGTAAGTTGAGAGCTCTTTTCTAAATGAATAAGTGATGACATGAAATATAATTGAAAACTATGCCTTCCAAAGATAGAACCTATCAGTGACAACCAACAGAAAACGAGTTTTGTTTTTGAGATAAAATGACTCTGTAATATTCCAAAACTATAGAATATACATATTGCAAAAATAGACCCTGCAAATGTATTAGTTTTATGTCATTAACTAATTGGTTTCACTTCTAGAAAATGAAGGACCATACTTCTAATGTGTTCCTTGTAAACTGTCTTATCAGAGCATGTTCTAAATGTTCTTGCTGCTTCTCCTTCTGCATTTCACATTCTCTTCTAGCAGCTTGGGTCCCTTCCTCCCCACTTTTTCTACCTCAGGAGTGCCCAACATATGTCCATGAGGGCCAGATCCATGGAAGATTTTCAGATATAAACACCGACTATATACATGATTCATGTCTATATTCATTTTATGTATATTTATCCTAATAAGGTATCTGAAACTACTGGCATGGATCCAACACCTCAATACATACTTTGGACACCAGGGGTCATACTATACTGAGTGCACCATGGTTGCACCATGCTTGAGTGCTCACTTTTTGCACCCCCTGGGCAGCTTGGTATTACAGAAAGGGTCGCAGGAGCTTGCATAGCCAGCTCTGTAATGTAGATCATGCTGTGAAACGTGCGCACTATGACGATCTCCAGGGGGCTATTCCTCAATTGCATTGGGGTGTAGGCTAGTGCAAATGAGGGAACAGATTACCTCTGCATCCATGCTGTATTATAGATGCATACACAGATGCCAGGAATCTGTCAGGGTGCACACTGATTATGCACCACCAAGAGTTGGTGCCCATTCACAGCGCTCCCTGAGGGGGACCCTTGAAAGGAAGGAAAGGAAGGAAAGTGGGTCCCTTGGAGCCTCCCATTATACCCCACCGGCAAGTGCATTCACTCAGTGCACCCCCCATACAAGGAACTCTGTCCCTCTTTGAAAGGTAGCCCAAGTTGGTGCTAGTAAAGTGAAAGATGCATGGACTGGCTGCTTCAAACAGCTGTTCCGCCTTTCACTAATGTGTTACCCCTATGGTAGGTGCAAGTTCACAGATGCCCTGGTAAGTCCACTGACTGCAGTTAGGCACACTGACAAGGTCTGTACGCAGCGCACCCATTAATCAGGCCGCAGTATTTTTTTTTTATTTCAGTAGATTTTTATTATTATTTTGTTTGTTTTTTTCCCTCACAACATATGACATATAACATATAACATATAACATTCACTCTGCGTCGTTTGTTGTTACAGGGCAGCCCACATTGGCTGTGTAAGTTGTGGTATAATGCCTATTCTGGCTGCCCCCCACCCACTGTCCTCATATGGGTCATAGAAAGCACAGAGAGGGACAGGGAACGGGAAACCAGAGCAGAAAAAGAGAAGAGGTATCTCATACAGAGAGAATCAGCTTGCTCGCTATTGTCTAATGAGGGTTGTTGTCCAGAAGTTATACTAGGCTTTCTTAGGGCGGATCATGAGGGTCTAGGTACTTGTCCAGGGATGCCCACATTTTTCTGCCGGGCTGTCTCCACGGTGAGTCTCGTAGGGCCACTGTATCCGCTCCTCTGAGGTACGTCACCCAGTTGAGCCATCCCTTAAACGTTGCCTTGGATGTGTCTTTCCAATTATTGAGTACCATTTTTACACCTGCTGTTAGTGGGAGATCGAGTAGGTCTCTGTCTCGTTGAGAGTCTGCATCTGTCCTAATAAAGGCAGTTACCAGGGTGGCAAACTCAGTTTTAAGAGAACAACCTAACATGTTGTTTAAAAAGGCGAAGATCTTCTCCCAGAAAGCTTTGACTTTGGGACAGTAATATATGAGATGGGCCAGGTCCCCCTTTCCCTTATTACAATTCCAGCACTGGTCATTAGCGTTTAATCCCAGGGTCGGCAGGCGTGCTGGGGTCCAGTAGATTTTGTGTAGTGTCCAGAACTTTGTCTGAGCTAGTACCTGGGATATTTTACTTTGTGTGGGGAAGGACCATAGCATCTGGGTCTCATTTTTGCTAAGTGTGTCTCCAAGCTGGGACTCCCAGTATATGAGTGTCTTTTCATTAAGTTTGGTTGAGCTGGGCCGTAGGAGTCTATAGAGGTGTGATACCTGGTGGCCTATTTTATTGAGGTTGGTCATATATTGGATGATTGACGGCTTGGTATTGGAAAGTCTCGCTTTTTTCAGTGCAGTTTTGATTTATAAAAAATTATATAGTTCTATGTCTGGTAAATTATGCTTGATTTTTAGCATACTGAAAGTGGTGGGGTTCCCTCCCTCGTCAAGTTGTATAGGGTGGCAAATCCCTGTTTCCCCCCACGAGTCCATAGAGAGCGGTTTGCCCCTGTATTTTATCTTACTGTTTGCCCACAGAGATTCCCATTTTGTGTTTTTTATGCTGTGTTCCATCTTCTGGTCTAATGGTTTGATGTTAGCATATGTTTATTGGCTGTTAGTAGGGCTAAAGGTTCAAGGTTGTTTAGAATGGCTCTCTCTAATCTCAGCCATACTGGTGTGTACTCCTGGTCGGGAAGGATCCAATAACTACCCTGTTTAGCCAAGAAGGCCGTTGGGAAGGTTTTTAAATCCAACAGGTTTAGCCCTCCCAGTTTTTTCCCCAATCTTAGTTTTTTAAGGCTTAACCTTGCTTTTTTGTCTCGCCAGATGAAATTATTCAGCATCTTATCTATTTTGCGATGGAAGTCTTCTGTGAGTATTAGAGGGAGCATATTTGCCAGGTAGTTGACCATTGGAGTGACCATCATCTTTACTGTCTCTATCCTCCCCCACCAAGTAATGAATTTGGGTGACCAGCCCTCTAACCGCATCTTTATCTTGTTCAGCATTAGTTTTTCATTTTGATCCAGTGTGTTTTTAAGGGCATTCCCAAAGAATATACCTAGGTATTTTACTAAACTAGTTTGCCAGGCAAGGCCCGAATCTCCCAGTATGTCTTTTGTGGTGTGTATATTGAGTGGTTTACATTCTGACTTGTCTTTGTTGAGTTTATAGCCGGAGAGGACCGAGTACCTGTCTATGGATTCCATGAGGGCCGTGATAGAGGATTTAGGGCTTTCTGTGACAACGAGAATGTCATCCGCGTATGTGGCTAGTTTGATTGAGACCTCATTGATGGTGATCCCTTTCATCTCTTCATTGGCCTCGATGTCCTTAATCACAGGCTCTAAAGCTAGTAGGAACAGTGAGGGGGACAGGGGGCAACCTTGCCTTGTCCTTCGCTGCAAGGTGAATGGCTCTGAGACAGCCACATTGACTACGATACGAGCAGTGGGCTTTTCGTATAGTGCCATTACTTTCCGCGTGAAAGAGTTCCCTAGGTTGAAGGTCCGCATGCACTGTTCTAGAAAGTGCCACGATACCCTATCAAACGCCTTCTCTGCGTCTAGTGTGTTGGTCACCGCTGGATTGTCGGATTTGGCAGCACTATCTAGTATATGGCATAGGAGTCTGGTGTTATCGTGTGACATGCGTGTCTTGAGGAAACCAACTTGTGTGTTACTTATCAGTTGTGGAAGTACCTTATTAAGTCTTGATGCCAGAATGTTTGCGTATATCTTGCAATCAACGTTAATCAGAGAGATAGGTCTGTAATTTTGGGGCATCTGGGTGTTTTTGCCTTCCTTGGGAATAACTATAATATTAGCTTCGGACATGGTATGTGAGACCATCCCCATCCCCCTCGCAGTGGTCAAATACTTTTTTCATAGTGGGTTGTAAGTGAGTTATGAAAGTTTTATAAAAGGTGGCTGTGTATCCATCTGGCCCGGGTGCCTTGTTTACTTTAAGGGACTTGACTGCCATCTCGATTTCAGTTGAGGTTATCTCCCTTCCTAGAGTGTGTGCTTCTTCTGGTGTTATCTTTGGGAGGTTTAGTCTGTTTAGGTACTCAGTGCAACCGTTTTCGTCCAGCGTTTGGTCCTTTTTAGGTCTCGGCTAGCGAAGGCTGCGCTTGCGCAGTCTCGCTCGCGAGATATAATGACTTGGAGAAGAGGGGCTTGAACCCGCCCCTCTTCTCCCCTCTTCTCCATTGGCTGGCCTCTTGAATGCTGGCCAGCCATTAGAGAAGAGGTCCGTCACTCCGAACAGGCCCCGTCCTTTTCGGATTCGGGGGCGTGTTTTTTGCAACATTTCTAATTATCTCCTCCAGCCAATGGCAAGAGGAGAGAACAGAAAAACACGACCCCGAATCCGGAAACACCGCTGCCTTTCTCCGAGGCATTTCTGCTTCGCCTCGGAGAAAGGCGGTGGTGTCCCGGCGTCCGGACGCATTTGTTAATTTTTTTAGATCTCTGTCCGCGACTTTCCCTTTCTCTGGGTGGGTGGCTGCTTGGCTCCTTACTTTCGCAGGGGTCACGTGAGCGCCCTCCATGACCCCAGGGCTTGTCTGCCGTTGAGTGCTTCTCTGGCGTTTCTCTCCTATGGCGTCCACAGCCAGTGGTTATAAAGATCCCCGCGCGTGCTTAGCTCGCCTTCAGCCCTAGGTTTTCAAAGGGAAGATGCATCGTTTTCGTTCACAGGCTCTCATCGACTTCTCCTGGTCCCGCTTCTGTTCTGCCCGCTGTTGCTCGCCTCTACCGTTAGGGGACTTGAATCTTATACCTGAAAGGCGGTTTAGTAAAAAGTGTTCGTCTATCGGCTGATTTCTGCCAGGCACCGGGCACGGCACAGCGCGCCGGACATGCCCAGGACAAAGAGGAGGACGAGCAGCGGCAGCCGGGGAGCAGGAGCCAGCGGCGGCAGCACAGGAGGTGAGCGTGTTACCCTTATCACCGAATCGAGTTGTGTAACGTGTACATAGCGCGCGAGCCGACCCGATCATGCCCCATAATGCATTGGCCCGGTAAATGGTGCTCTGTCTTCGTGACGGTGAAGGAGGTGGGACTCCATGTTGGTGACATGCGCTTGCGCGGTGATATAGGTTTTGACATCATTGGGACGAAGGACGAAAGGTTGTCGGCCCCTTAAGTGACCATTATGTGGCCCTTCTATTTAAATACATTAACTCTGTTTACTATCGCAAGGTCGGCATACAGCGTCGGCTCGTTTTGAGTGATAATTTCAATCTCATAAAGGCACCGGTGACTAGCTGGGACTTCTTAAGGAGATGTTAGTTTGTATAGTAAGCATTTTGGACAGGCTTGTGATCTGCCCCTTTTAATCATTGGCTTTCTTCGACCATCCTTTTTCTGCTCCTACTTGCTTCCTAAATCATTAAACCGAGACCTATTGCCTTTACCAATGATTGTTTTCAGTTCACTTACCATTCATTGAACCAATGCAAAACGTCTTAATAACTAAGCTTTAGCGATTTGCTGCTGAAGTGGGTGTATAGAGCAGACTGCGTTTCCTTCCTTGGTACTTCTACTAAAAATGAATGAGGAGTTTATAAAGCGCTGGAATCACCCCGGCAGGGGTATCTCCGCGCTAGCAGCATATAGAAGCGAGGAAGTCGTGAGGGCGCTCAATCCTTAATAAGCTCTGTTTTTAATAGTTTTCTGATTTTAAGCAAGTTAGGCCACTTACGTAAGGCACAGGGGAGCGAGTTCCAGAGACGTGGGGCAACATAGAAAAAAAGATTCTCCCCCCCCTTCGAAGTTTGTTGACCCCAGTCACTGCTAACAGCCTTCCCACCTGCCGTTGAGGGCTTCTCTGGCGCCTCTCTCCTATGGGAGCGGAGCACGTGACCTGTGGGCGTGCTCGGTGGCGCTTGGGTGTGGATGGCGTGTGTATGTGTGGCGGCGTCACCCGGGCCCCAGGGAGGATACGAGGGTGGCTGTGTCCCACTCGCGTTCCCACAGACAGTGGCACTTTTGTAAAATATCCTAACCCCCGGAAAACTTACGAGCGCACTGTCAACTTCTCCACTCGAGCATTTCATCCAGTCTCAGTTTTTTTCTTTTATATTCTGACACTTGCAAATCTCAACATAACATGTCTAATGACTGACACCGCAGAAAAGCCAAGCGTGCCAGTAGACTATGGGGTGATCAGGTCATGCGTGGGGTGAACAGCGGCGGTGCAGGCCGAGCCGCACGCTCCGCCCTGACATAGAATGTCAAAATAGACCCTGATTTACAGCCACGGCCTACACGACGGCACGGGGCTGCTGCTGCCTCTAAATCACTTCCGGGCGAGTTCGCGCCATATAAATATATAACTCTGCCAGCTGGTGCTTTCGTTCTACTGCTGCCTACATTGGGAGAATAAAGGGGGTTAAGAGTGCTGGTTAAGTGTTGTGTTGAAGATTTGTGGTGGGGGTTATGATCAATGCCAATAGCTCTCACTTTAACAATGCCGAGACCATTGCATTGTAAATGCTTGTTATAGAGGTCTTGATAAAATTCACTAAATGTCCGTAGTATTTCTTTATGTCTTGTGTGTGTGATATTTCGTGAGTCTGTGATTGATGAGATGGTATGCTGTCTTTGTTTATGTTTTAGGTAAGAGGCCAGAAGCTTCCCCGCTTTGTTAGCCTTGCAAAGGTTTATTGCTTTAAATGTGTTTATTCAAATACCAGCTCTTTCGCTCAAAATTCTGTTGAATTCGTATTTCATCTTTGTGAGCTTTGTAAGTGCACATGCGTTCTTTGGGTCTGAGATATGCCTTCGCGTTTCTGTTCATCTTGGCTTTGATGTCCATAATTGTCCCCCTAATTGTGGCTTTTGATGCGTCCCACGTGGTTTTAGGATCTGTGTCTGCAGTGTAATTAAAACTAATGTACTCCTTAATGGCCTCCTCTATTTTGATTCTGTTGCTCTGATCTGACAAGACATCACTGTTGAATCTCCATCTTCGTGGGTGATCTTCATTGTGTTGGCCGCACAGCAGTAGTCTAATGCAGGAATGGTCTGATACAGTTCTCGTGGCTATGTCTGTGTGTTCTATTAAGTGGGTGTGTGATCCTGTGATCAATATGTAATCTATTCTGCTGTATGAGTTGTGTGGGTTGGAATAAAAAGTGTAATCTCTTGTGTCCGGGTGTTGTAGCCGCCATGCCTCTTTATGATTAAACCTGGTACATATATTTTTTAGAACGTTGTGTGTGCCCGGGGGTAGTGAGTGGCACTGTGATTGTCTGTCTATAGTGTACTCTAACGCCATATTGAAATCACCTGCCATCACTGTTAGGTCATTTTGTGGGAGTGTCTCTAACATTTTAGAGATGCCCTCCCAGAAATCGGAATCATCTGCGTTTGGCCCGTACATGTTGAGTACATGGATGTTTTCTTCCCCCCTTCTCAAATGCGTCAACAGTGTTCTCCCTTCCGCATCGCTATGTTGGTCTTCTATAATTATTTTAGAGTTCTTATTTACCAGAGTGATCACTCCCCGTTTCTTTCCTACGGCTGGAGAGCAGGCCATCTGTCCCACCCATCTCACCCTAATCCGTTCTGCATCGTCAAGGGATAATCTGGTCTCCTGTAGGAGGAAGATATCCGCTTTAGTTTTAGCTAGGTAGTCTAGTATTTTTTTCCTTTTAACTGGGTGGTTGAGACCTTTAACATTTAGGGAGACTATCCTTAGGTTGGACATTAGTGTTTTCATATTGTCTACTGCCATTTTGTTATGTTAGGTATTGGTTGTTTAACCATTGAGGTTTTACCTTTCTGTTCGGTATAGCCCTCCCCCTTTGGGGCATCGGGTGTGTGCTAACTGTGCCGCCCCCCGTCGGCCCCTCATTGCTGCTTCCTCCTAAGACCTGATGTCGTCCTTCCCTTGAGTGCAAGAGTGTAGATAGAAAGGTTTAAAGAGGATAGAGTGCAATGGGTAGAAAAAAAAGCTTGTGTGCCTGACATACATTACTAACATGACATAAAAAACACTAAAACCCCCCCAAAACACCCCCACCCCCCTGGTTCCTACACATAGAATTCTGGACATGCAATAGCAAAGATCCTGCTCCGTCATCCCCTGGAACACTATAGTTCTGTACGCCAGAGCATCTATATAGTTACTTCCCTCAGCCTAATTGCTTCTGCATATATTGTCTAGCATGTTATAGTCCCCTATTGATCAATACGGGTGTGCACTCCTGGTTACAACATTCACACTTATACATTCCTGTAAAAATTTTCTTACAATGCTCTTAAAAATGGTCTTAAAAAGGATATTAGTGATTATAGTGTTCTCGTATATAACTTCTTGTCTCATCAAATTGGTTTGATTTGTTAGTGCGCTTTGTTGAAACCGCAACCACGAAGACTTCAATTCTTCCCGATGGGGCAGTTTCAAGAACCAAGTGACCAGCCGGTTAACCTCCACTCTATTACTTTAAAAATGGCTGTGAGACACTCGCTATTCAGTTAATGTGTTTTGGTTATACTGTGGGTTCATTGCGAGTTTTAGACACGCGATGACATTCATTAGCATAGATTATATTTAGGAACTGATGCGTAAAGGCAATCTTGTCTGAAAATATAAAGGAATTATTGCACGTTTATAGATAGGATTAGTACCCTTCAAATAGTATTGGTGAAACACAGCTTATGGCTTGTATAATAAAACATAGAGGGACAAATCACAAAGGTCTTTTTCATTACAATTCTGTAATTAACAGTGTGCATCACGCCACATATAAAAATAGGCTCTTTAGAAATCACGCTATACAAAGGTCTGTTCACCACGATTTTCTAATTAACAGTGTGAATTAGGCCACATATAAAAAGAGGCCCTTTAGAAATCACGCTACAGTAATTATGTCCGAGTAAACATCAGACTATATCCCCAGATGTACACAAAAATTATATCTAGGGAGTGAGTCATATTATCAGCCATTATTCGAAGGTGCAAACAGTTAATATGATCAAAATTCCAGTGAGTGGTGCATATAGTATTAGACCTCTCATTCTAAACAAATACATATCTAAGTGATACTGATAACAGGGACAAGAACAAATGTTCTCTCCTGTTATGTTTTTTACAGATTTCTACTTCGTTGCAATTTCAAGACAGCAACATAATTAGGTATGAATCATTTTATATCATATAGCAGAAATTTAAACTATAGCTTTTTCCTCTGCAAGTAGACAACAATATCTACAATCCTTTTTTTTCCAGTTCATTTGTCGTTATATGAAATACGTAATAACATAGACTACAGGCACGATCACGGCTCACCTGTACTGTCCACAAAACGGAACTGTTTTTTTAAGGTACATTTTGTCCTTTAACCATTAAATTACTGGTAACAAGTTAATGAATAATCATAAAATCTAAGGTTTCTCTATTTCCATTTTGTAAGATGATCAAATTTTACTCCTTACCACATCGGTGGCTCCTACAAACGCAACTATCATGGAATAGTACCATATAGAAAGGTAAGGCGTATGTAATTACAAACAAATTGTAGATCAATTATATCTAGATCATGTCAAGGTATCACCTTGTTAAAATTAGGTTAAAATACGTACCTATGTCATTGTGTCTTTAGGATATTTCTGCCTATATTCTTCGCAAGAAGAACGTTAAACCTCCCAATTGAAAAAGGGATTGGTGAAATTTTCTGTCGTTGATACTGCAATAGGTAGAGAATATTTGGATCATGTGCTATTGTAGTCATTTTTAAAGGTTGCAAAGGGAAATTATATAACAATGTTTTTTTGTGTAAAATAGGTAATGAAAGTGAAAAAACATGAACACTGTGACTATGGATGTATAAGCTAATATATTTTTGTATTATTTAATATTGCTTTTAGAAAACTCTGTCCTGAAGAAGGTGGTTGATCCATGTCTCACCGAAACGCAACGTTGACTGTTTTGTAGTTTTCTCTGGTTTTACTCATATAACGTGTCTTAACTTTATGAAACTGTGACTGTGTACTGAAGATTATTAATTTGTCAATGTATGAATTTTAACAGTACTAAACTCTTTGAGTGAAATTTTAAAATTTTGAAATAAATACTGAATTATTTTATTTGCTTTTCCTGTTTAACTTTTATTGTTGATTCACCATTCCACTTTCATTGTTTATGTATCATTGTATTTCCTTTGCAATCGGGTTTGTAATGATTGCTGGACTAGTACTAACATTGTGCGCTTTCGAGAACAACATACCACAACATATGATCCACAAATAGTTCAAGGTAGGAACCTGTTCATTTGTTTGCACTTGATTACCCTGTCCCTACTTCGATCAATAGGGTTTCTCCTCTTTTTTCCCATTTGGAGGTGCGCCACTGCGCAAACCAGGTAAGTGTGCCCTACACATAATACTGCCCTAGGAATTTACCTGAAAGATACAGGATTCATTATCTGGAAGTCCATATCGCACATAGCTGGTTTTTCCTTAGAGCAAAGCATACCCGAACATTCACTTTGTTCTAGTTTGTTAAATATCAGCTATTGCTGTGCCTCATCTGAGGACATGCCAGCTGCTTTGCAAAATATTAAGGGCCTCAATCACAAACCAATGCAGGGATTTAAGTTTGCTTTTCACACAAATAGCTTCATTTAAAAGTGCAACCCACCTTCTGAAACCCATAAAAATAGGTTTCAGATTCAAGCATAGATTTACTTCCACAGAGTTTCAGTGTGAGTAAATCTACCCCCGTGGATGTGTTCTAGGGTTGATGGGGCCTGGAAGTTTGTGCACACCCAAAAACGTGCATGTATATGTTTATTCACAAGCCATTTTCTGACTCTTTCACACACTGGAAATGGTTGTTACGTGCAAAGCAAGCATGAGGGATCCGGACTTCTTGATCCCTGACAGGAACAAGCATATACCATCCATTACAAACATACCGGTAGCTTATAAAGGAGTGCAAAGGGCAGTTACATTGTATCAAGCACTCACAGGGTGGTTGTAATATCAAAAATGGGCCGATTACTAGCCCAGAGTGAATGTGCGACTGGCAGTTATCATTCACTGGTGTCTTACAATACGTAGGGCACGCCACGCATGGTATGCACTAATCACTATATACAGCATGTGTATTACAAACATCAAATACACTGAGTCCTCTATGAGAGGAGCACTCACCACCATCTCTGAGCCAAAGCACACGTAATTGATTTAAAATGTGTGTGATTGTTCATTTGTCTTTCAGAATTTCCCTTTCAACAATTGATGAGAGGGCGCCATACTGTGAGTACATGGTGTGGTTTCAGAGTGACCAAGGGTTGGGTACACATTAGCGCGTGTATACCACTCGGGTCACACAGCTAGGTCCTGAAGAAAACCTGGTAATATCGCCGACAAGTTGAAACATGTAGACCACTTTCACGTTTTACCACCATTTAGATACCTGAGGTCAATCTAACCGAGCACGGTATCTTACACGTTTTTTTTTTTTTGTTTGAAATGCTTTATTGAAGAAAAGTATAATGAACAACAAAATACAGATCATATAAAGAACATTGTCGATATAGAATCAAAAATAGAAAAAACAGAGGATCATCATGTGGTAACATAAGAAACCTGAAGGAAGATTAAAAAGCATTTTGTAAAAATTTTAAAGGCAACCAGGAGGAAAAGGGGGAAAGAGGAGAAAAAAAAAAAGGAGGAAAAGGAAAGGAAGGGAAAGGAAAAAGAAAAAGATAAATATGAGGCGTTAGGAGAAGAATAGATAACGAGATCAGACAAAGACTAGGTAGGATAGAAACAGCAAGAAAGCCAAGGATAGGGAATAGTTGAAAGGCAGGAAAGACAAATGCAAATGTAAAAGATACAAGAAGGGTAAAAGGAGAAGAAGAAGAAGAAGAAGAAGAAGGACAGAGAAAGAGACACTTATGGGGGTTTAAAATTCTCAGAGGATAAAGGAGAGATAGATTTCAGAGCCATGCGATCAAGATATGTTGTGAGAGGCAACCAGAATAAATCTCTATTGAGGGTAGGAGTGGAGGCAGCGGCAAAACGGACATCGAGCCTATGGTAATGACAGAGAGACTTCCACCAACAATGTATAGAGAGCTTAGAGAGATCCTTCCAATTAGAAGAAATGTGTTGAAAAGCCAGAGCCAACATAAGATCTAATAGACCAGAGGAGTGAGAAGAAATATCGAGAGTGTCAGAAACACTACCTAAAAAATGAAGAGGGATAGAGTATGGAATAGAGATAGAGAATAGACGAGAGACATAAGACCACACCTGATCCCAAAGTGCGAGAACAGAAAGGCACAGAAAAAGTAGATGAAAAAGATCAGCATTAGGGGCAGAACAGGTCCAGCAGGTAGAATCCTTATCAGGAGAAAAGCGAGAAATAGAAACAGGAGAGAGATAGAGTCTGTGATATAGAAAGAACATAGATTGAGTTAGTGAAGCGGAACGGGAAATTTTTAAGGACCTGGCCCAAACTTTATCCCAAACAGCTATAGGCCAGTCACAGCCCAGATCCAGCTCCCAAGCAAGTTCCAATTTAGATTTCGGGCGGGTCGGATTGGGGGAGGAGAAGAATTTATTGATGAGAGAGGCTTTAGGTAAAGTAGACAAGATCTGAAGAAGTGAGGAATGAGATACGGGAGAGGATAACAAGGGAAGTTAATAATAAACATCAAGTATGATGGCCATGAGGACAGTAAATCTGCGGAAAAAAGACTGAGGGCAATGAAACAGAAGTCGGAATCGAGGAAAAGAACATGGGAGAAGACCATCGAAAAGTTGGTTAACCCACATCAGACCCTTTGATCTCCACACAGTCCAACAAATAGGATGATTATTGAGGAGAATAAGCGAATTGTACCAGATAGGGGAGGCCAAAAAAGATTCACGAGAAACCGGATCAGGACGGACCAGAGCATGTAAAAGAGAGGAAGTGTGCTTGAACAGGGGTAGAGGAGTGGTTAAATTCTTAGCAGAGAAATGTATAATTTCAGATAGAGAGAAAGGAGAGAGGAGCGAGCGTTCAATAGAGAGCCAAAGAGGAGCAAGAGGGGAGGGTGCGAGAACAAGCCAATTAGAAGCCTGACGGAGAGAGAAAGATTTATGATAGAGACGGAAATCCGGAAAATTGACTCCGCCATTGGATTTCGGTTTACGAAGAGCAACTAGAGCAACTCTCGATTTTTTATGATTCCATAAAAACTTAGAGAGACAGGAGTCGATGCGTTTGAAATAGATATCAGGGATATGTATGGGGAGCATGGAAAAGATGTATATAAGAATGGGAGAAATCATCATTTTGATCGAATCCAGCCGACCCCACCATGAAAGAAAGAGAGGATTCCAAGAAGAGAACTACTTATCAATGCGGGATAATACAGCAGACATGTTCAACCGAATAGATGAGGAGATGGAGCTAGAGAACCAAATTCCAAGGTACTTAATTTTAGAGGAGTTCCATGCAAAGCCAGTGGTCGAAAACTGATGAGGAAGACAAAATTTGGTAAGAGGAAGGATCTCGGTTTTATCAGAGTTAATCTTGTAACCAGAAACTTGGGAAAAGGAGTTAAACTCAAGCAGTAAGGCCGGAATGGATTGGTCAGGATCAGAAATGAACAAAAGAATGTCATCTGCATACGCAGAGAGTTTCAAATGAGTCTTGTTATAAGGGAAGCCAGAAATAGAAGTGTTATTTCTAATAGACGTAAGGAATGGCTCTAAGGCTAGAACAAAAATTAGAGGGGACAAAGGGCAACCCTGACGGACGCCGCGCTGTAAGGGAAAATAGGGGGATAGTTTACCATTAACTAAAACAGACGCCTTAGGGGCAGAATAAAGTAAAGAAACAAGAGAAATAAAATTAGGGCCAAAACCGTGCCAGCGCAAGGAGGCAAACAGAAAGGACCAATCTACTCTATCAAAAGCTTTCTCAGCATCAACCGAGATAGCGGCTAAAGAGATGTTGAGAGAAGGTACCTTCTTTAGAACATTGAGGAAAAGGCAGGAATTATCCGAGGTAAGCCTGCCCTTTACAAAACCACACTGTTCCTTACCAATGAGGTGCGGGAGAAGAGGATCCAAGCGCAAGGCAAGAAGTTTAGCAAATAATTTATAGTCTACATTAACAAGGGATATTGGGTTGTAATTTTTACAGAATTGGGGGTCGCGACCCTCTTTAGGTATAAGGCAGATCGTAGCCTCGTGAAAAGTACTGGCAGCTGTGCCAGAGGTAAAGAAGGATTGGAAGAGGGAGAGAAGTTTAGGAAGCAAAAGATCTGAAAAATGTAGATAAAATTCCACAGAGAAACCATCCGGACCCGGAGATTTACCTTTAGTCAGAGACGTTAAGGCTCTATCCAGTTCGGTAATAGAGAGATCAAGTTCCAGATCAGGGAAGTTAAGATGAGAAGTGGAGGGGGCAGGAATTTTATCTAAGTAGGATTGAATAAGAGAGGGCGAGGGGGGGGATTCAGGAGTATAAAGAGATTGGTAGAAACCTTGAAATTGGGCGAGTATATCCTGCTCCTTATGCAAAAGAAGATTATCGGTGGAATAAATCGAAACAATCGAGTTACGCTCCTTGCGAGACTTAAGGTAGTTGGCTAAGAGTTTACCTGATTTGTTGCGACCACCGTAGTAGCGGGCACTGCTCCGAAGTAATATTGAAGAAGCATTATCAGTAGTGGTTTTGTTAAAATCGAGCTTGGCGCGTATAAGGTCTGGTAAACCCGTTTTAGTAGAAGAAGTGTAGAATTTATGCTCCAGGGATTTAATATGGAGAGAAGGTCTTTCTGTTTCTTAAGGTAGCACTTCTTTTTCTTTGAGACAAAATCAATCACAAAACCGCGAGCGGTAGCCTTAAAAGAGTCCCAAATAACATGAGGGGCTAAAGAGGGATCAGAATTAAGTAGAGAAAATTCCGTAGCAAAAGAAAGAAAGGAAGAGGAAAAGAGGGGATCCACAAGAAGAGAGTTATTGAAACGCCAACGAGAAGATTTGGGAGGAGGAGGGAGAAGATCAAGAACTGTGACAATGGGAGCATGGTCTGAGATAACTATCGGCTCTATAGACGAGGATAGAAGATTTTGAGAAAGAGACTGAGAAAGGAAGATGTAGTCAATCCGAGAAAAAGAGGCATGAGGAGGTGAAAAGAAGGAATAGTCCAGAGAGTCAGGATGGGACAGTCTCCATGAGTCAAGAAGGTGAGATTTAGAGATGGTGTCAAGGAATTGCGTATGTGATTTGTGGGGAGTAAAGCGGGCAGAGGATTTGCAGTCAAGAAACGGGTCAACAATTTGATTACAATCCCCCCCCAAAATGAACAGGGAATCACTGTATTGAAAACATTTAGAGGTTATTAGAGGCCAAAAATTAAAATCGGGATGAGTGGGGCCATAAACATTAAAAACAGTCAAGGATACAGAATTGATTAACAGCTTAACAAGGACCCAACGGCCATCAGTATCATTCTCTTGAGAAAGAACTTTGCATTTGAGTTTCTTATGACACAAAATGGCCACACCATTCTTTTTATTAGATGTAGGAGAGAATAAAACCGTTCCCACCCAGCCTCTCTATAGTTTAAGAGACTCCACCTCAGAAAGATGAGTTTCCTGTAAAAGAACTAGGTCAGGAGTATAAGAGGCTAGGTGGGAAAGCACTCTCTGTCATTTAATAGGGCTAACGAAACCTTTCACATTCCATGAAATAACTTTGAATTAAAAAACAATAAAATGTGCAAGGAACACAGAAAAGGCATAAAACCAAGAACGCCATAAAGGACAACAGCAAGTGAATGAGGGAAAAGAGCAAGACAAAAGAAAGTCAGGAGTTACAGTAAGAGAAGAACAAATAATGAGGAAGGAGGGGAAGAGGGAAGAAAAAAGAAGTGGAAGAGAAGACAGTATATATCCAAAACGGATAACTGAGGAAAACATACCTGAAGGGGGAAGGGAGATGACAAAATGACGATGGGGTATGGGAGGATTCGACAAGAACGGCCTCCTAAGCCGGAGAGCAACACACACTGCACCAGGACGGAATACGTGGAAGACGAATCGTATGAGACGGAGAGGAATACGAAAGGGTGTATCGAATAATCTAAGGGAGGGAAAAAGAAACGTGTTATACAAAAGTCATGTTAAGATAAACAGCACAAAAGCAGACACTATATGTAAAACAGAAAACCCAGACAACAACCACTATATAATCACATCAAGCAGGAGAAGAATCAAACCAAGGAGAGAATATTTCCGCAAAAACCTGCAAGGAGAGAAACAAAACAGGTAAATAATCAACCAGTAGTAGGATTGGATGTATCCATGCCAGCATTGGTCTGAATGTGAATAAAATTCTTGAATTCAGCTGGATCTTGGAAAGTCCAGGTGTTGTTTTGATGAGTTACTTTGAAGGTGCAGGGGTGAAAAAGGCCATATCTAGCTCCAATAGAGCGCAGAGGAGCACGAAGGGACAAGAATTCCTTTCTTCTGGCAGCAGTGACACTAGAGACATCTTGAGAGAGAAAAACTCTCTGACCCATCCACGACACCTGGCGTTTCGCTCGAGCTGTAGAGAGGACCAGAAGGAGATCAGTAAACTTGAGGAAGAGGATGATGACCCCTCGCGGTTTGGTTGAGGAGGAGGAGCGAGGGCCAAGTCTATGGGCTCGTTGGATACTGAGAGAGGTAGTAGTGGGAAGGTCCAGGAGTTTCAGAAGGAAAGAGGAGAAAAACTTGACAGGATCATCTCCTTCCAAGGATTCCGGAAGGCCATAAACGTGTAGGTTGTTTCTCCTATTCCTGTTTTCCAAATCTTCAGTGTGCTGTTGAAGGGCGAGAAGAGACTTCTCCAGAGAGGAGATGCGTTGAGAGTTTGACTGAATCTCTGTAACCTGCTGCTCCACAGAAGAAACACGAGCATCCATAGTTGACCATTTAGCCTCAAAAAGCTGCATCTTAGTGTTAGTCTCCTCCACGAACGGGCGCAAAGCGCGGATCTCCTCAAGTATCAACTCCATAGATATAGGGGATGGAGATGACTCAGATGGAGGAGGAGAGGAGTCCTGCTTCAAGCGCTTAGGTAAGGAGGCAGAAGGAGTAAACTTGCTGGAAGTAGGATGTGATGGAGAAGAACGGGTGGAGGACATTGTCGCCATTTGATCTGTGGGAGGAGGATGAGGAGAATGACCTGCCGCTGAGGAAGAGGCGGAGGAAGGTGGAGTCTGCAGGGCACAAAGACAAACTTTGGGTTGCGTAACTTGCCCATAGAAGCCTGAACGTGCCAGTGACAGGGAGGCAAAGAGGCAATCCAACACAACGACCTGCACTCAAAAAGCAAAAAATGTCAATATGTCCGGTCTGAAGAACCCAGCGGTCAGCAGGAGCAGTGAAGGACACCAGCAAAAATCATGAAGAAACCTCGGACGCCTTGAGACTGAAGTAAGCTGTCAAGGAAGAGCACAGCGCATGTGGTAGCCTGCGAGGGAAGCATGAAGACAGAGGTCACTCAGGAAGCAGCGTCGACATGAGGAGTAATTTGCAAACATAGCGCACTGGCAGGACGCAAAACACACAGGAGAGGTCCTTAGTTGCTAAGAGTAAAGTCCAGTGTCTGGAGGAAGAACAGGAAAAGCATGTCTGCAGTCACCTCAGCGTCGCGCACACATCGCACATATTACAAAATGGCGGACGCGCTGAGGGACTTACATCGAGAGGCATGAATGGGCGAAAAACTGCAGGAAAATGAAGTCTGGCAGTCACATCTTCAGCACGAAGTCATCCGCTTACAGGAGCCACAAGAAAACCGCCGAAATGGTCGCGGATAGCAGCGGAGAGATGAAAAGTCCGCCGCGGCGCGGGAGAGCTCCGGTCTCAGGCGGCCATCTTGTTCGGCGTCCAAGCCACGCCCCTCTTACACGGTTTTTAACATTGTCCATTTGCTCCATATTAGAGTTTTGTAGGAAGTTAAATCTGGCCAATTTTTAATTCACTTGATTTCACTCACGTGCACCACTGCTGCCAAAAAAATAAATAAATAACACTGTAATCAGGTGTTGAAGCACACCCGGATAGCATTCGGCTATTCGGGTGGGACCCCAATGATGAAGCATGTCACCAACTAGGTTGGTGAGTGAGGGGTCTTTTTAAAAAAGGACAACTTTTCCCCTTTTGTGCACTTCTCTTTATACCGCGTGGACATATTTTTGTCCTCAGGGTCTACTCCTTCATTTGTTTGATATAGGAGAACAATAGAGACCAATAACACTTGACTGCAGCAGGTAGAAAAAAACAACAGAGGAAGTATATGTAAAGGAACTGTAAATCCCATGAACAGTTGCAGGTTTGATGCTAATCATAGTAACTGGTAAAACATGGTGATCCAGAAGAACAATATAAGATGCTTCTGCTGGTGAAACAGGGCAGATTAATGTGTCCTGGAAACTCATGACAATTCTTTTGTTCCCGTGTTGCGAGGTTGTAAGGGTGCTTGCACCGATCTGCGTTCCGTCCGCCATCGTAATGAGAGCCTACGTTGGGTGGATATTTGTTTACTCCCTATATCAAGAATAGTTGGTAAAGATTATTGGAGTTCATAATAACACCCACTTCCCATTTCAGCAAAATTCTAAGAAACATATGGATGCATAAATAGAACTGAAATGTTGCCTACCCTGCTCCCTTGAGTTACAAGCACAGATTTTTTTTGTTACAGGTAACGCATGTTAACAGGAACTAGGTATATATGTTTAGAAGGTACACTAAGATATTGCAATCTGTTTTTTGTTTACAGGCCTCCTTCCCTGCTGTTTCCTTCCCTCACTTGATCACCTCAAGCCTCTATGCTGTCATACCAATCAGAATTGAGGCTATCGAGAGGTGGACCCTATTGAGCACTGAGCTGACCCTGAGGAAACTGATTGCGGAGGGATACAGAGGTGGGAGTTCTACTCTTCTCTATGGCAGGGATACATTTAAATAACATAATAAAATGCCATTACAATAATGTATTAACTTAAAGAAAATTCCCATAAATACAAATACCTTAAATTATAAAATTATAAGTTACAATACTGTTACTAAACAAATATTATACAAATATAACATTAATAATTTATATTATGTAATTAAACACAATTGAAGCATATATAATCGCTAATAATAAACAATTTAACAATTTTTTAAATTTATTAAACCATTAAAACATTTTATAGTAAATAAATAGTCTCCAAGTGTCTTTCCAAAACAAAGTAACATTTAGTAATCTAACTCCAATGCAAAATCATTAAAAAATAAAATAAGGAAGTAAACAGTTATAAAGCGAAACGAATGCCGAGGTGTCTGTTAAACAAATGAAAAAAAAAATACACTCTACAATTCTCCAAACACAAAGGGAAATGCATGCATTGTGAGAGTTTCAGGTCTAGTTTACTATTCTAACTCTATTCTAACAAACATTGGCGAAAATGCATGTATTAAAGAGGGCTTCATGTTTGCTTTTCTAACTCCAGACTAGCAAAACATTGGGAAAAACGCATATATCTAGGGGATCACATTTACTATACTAACTAGTATAGAAAAAGCATATATTGGGTTTGGGGATGGGGAGAGGGGTTCTAACGAACATTGGAGACAGTGCATACATTTCAGAGGGTCAGATTGACTATTCAAACTCCATTCTAACACATGGGGAGGAGCGTCAGATTTACTAATGTAACTCCAGTTCAACAAATATTGGGGAACGTACATACATTGTGAGGGTAGGGGCACAGATTTACCATTAAAGCTATATTCTAACAAGCATTGGGGAAGTCCATTCATTGCGGGAGGGTTAATATTCTAAGTCTAATCAACAAATATGTGCAATATTGCATACAAGGAGGAATCCGATTTACTAGTTTAACTGCAGTCTAACAAACATTGGGGAAAGTGCATACATTTGGGGGACTGGGAGCTCATATTTACTATTCAAATGCCAGTTTTATAAAAATTGAGGAAAGAACATAAATTTGACAAGCATTGGGGAAAGAGCAGCATTTGTGGAGGGTGGATTCAGATATTCCATAGCTGCTAAGTTTTAAGTCTGCATATGAGTGACATTTTCATTTCAGTATTATAATTATGTGTGACAATTCAGTGCATTACGTGAGACCCTTTGAGTGACACACATAATACAATGGGAGGGATACACCCATCTAATATATACATTTTAGATATGGCTCCTTTGATACCAAGTATCCATGCTTTCCCTATGCTGCTGGATTTTCTGTGCTTTTAAACTGTAGCTAAATATAAGCTGCTGGTCAAGCGTGACCGAGTCTAATGAATGGAAAGCAGCTTACACTTTCTTTCCATGAAAGCGAAGTGGAAAAATAGTGTCAGGAGCTCTAAAAGGCCAAATCTGCTCCTAAGAAATTATTCAAGGCACAGCAACTCTCCCAGAGCCCTTAACATGCTGGAGAGCTGCCCTTTTACTCCATTGAGCTCCAGTGGTGGATGACAGCTCCGCATAGGCAAGAGCACTACTATTTTGCTGCATTTTGTTCTACTGTTGGTATAGGGGTTTTACAGAGCTGCCAAAGGTGGTCAGGTAGTTCACTGTAGAAAAATGGGTTGGGAGGGAGAGCATGGTAAAAAGTGGTCACTTAATTGTTATATCAGGTCCTATGGTGCTACAGGGAAATAATGTAACTTCCTTCTGTTCAGCTTCCCTTGGTGAAAATGTGGAAATTGACTCATAAGAGCCTTACAGCCAGTGCTTTTGAAATTACTGAAACCCTGTTGCTGTGGAGAGTTAGGCCCACATTCTCAGGCATTACTCTGATCAAGGATTGACTTACAGCATCAGAAGTGATCAGCAGGGCTGAATGGTGCTGTCACACAACAAACCACTGCCTCATTCGCATTACAGCATGCATTACTGACTTTCACTCTAGGGGCAAGCCATAACATATACAGTTTCTTCCCTCTGAATGTAAAGAGGGCCTTACAGTTCCATTTTTTCTTTTTCTGGTTTTTACAAAAATATAAGCTTATTCATGAAATTCGTGAAATGGATTCCAATTTTAGAAGCCAAAAAAAAGGACAGTGCAACATCGTAATATTAGACACCACTGGTGAAATCAAAAATTTGCAAGAACAGACAGATGACTTTCAACAAATGACAAAGAAAAAGATCCTCTGAGAAACCATAGCTTTTCTATCTATGCTTTGTGAAGACAAAGAGGTTACTTCGTAATGTTTAAAATTGCAATTTTGGAAACTGAAAAAGGCAACGCAGAATGAGAAATGATGTACTCCTGAAACCCCAAATACGGTTTGAGCCATGTGTGTAAAATATTCAAATGGCATGATATGCATTGAGCTACCACTTTGCTGACTTTGGAGCCACAGTCCTGGGTGAGTTCTGCAAGGTGTGTCTGTGACTTATGCTTCAAGCTTGGCCGCCAGCCTCAGACTCAGCGAGCTGAGCCAGGGCGCGTGCTTGCAGTCACTAGGCCGGCTTGAGAAGCAAGTCTGATGTGGAAGGCCTAAGATACAATAATGCTATGCCTCGCCCAGCGCCTGTCCCACCCATGGATCTCTCACCAGTTACTGCAACATTCCCAGATCATCGCAGAGGTCTTGGTTCAGAGACATATTGACACATACACAATTGCACCTGTTCGGAGAACTTTATTCTGCTGTCCAGGGTCTGTGTGTGGTCACTCCAGCTCCTTCACCATCATTTCCTCCAGCACCAACTTCTTCAGCAGGCTGCGCAGTGGGCCCATAATTCCTCAGTTACAGCCAATCACAGCAAAAGGAGGCTCCAAAGTAGACAGACCAAGAAACATACTTAAGCCTTGTCTGAGGAACAGACTCCCCTTTCAGGTTGCTATAAGGAATTACCTAAAATGGCCACTGAAGCAGCCACACCAGAGAGCTGTGCGTCAGTGTAAGGTACAAGCCCAGGAATAGAGGGAGTACTAGGGACACCGTGAAGCACTGAGAAACCAAACTTGCTGACATCTCTGATTGCGTGATTACCTCAGCTGCTGGTAGTGATGCGGTAAAAAAGTGCCAGATCAGTTACTCTACCCTGTCTAACCATATCTAACAACCATTCTAGAAAAGCCATAAAATGAGGGTCATCAGATACACTATTCTAACTCCAGTCTAATATTGGAAAAGTGCATACTCGGAAGGAGTCAAATTCAATGAGCCCAAATAATTTAAGCATGTATTAAAATTAGTCCAAAAACAAAAAACTTAAAATAACTAAACCTCAACAAAATACCACAAATATAGTCTCATTTTAAATAAACACAAACATATCAGAAATGTAAAACAATGTTCAAATTGTAATATATAATTTAATAAAAAAGACTGCACACCCAACCCCAAACAAATCCCACATGCCAAAAATAAATAATTGTAAAATTATAACACAAATGCACATGGGAACCCAGGTTCAAATTCCAGTCTCGGCTCTAGGCAAATCACTTAAAGGGACCATGGTGGAGACTGCTGGGTAGAAGCAGGGCCGCACTGGGAACCACAACCAGCCCTGGGGAGGGGGGGGGGGGCGCCGCCGAGCTCTTTGCCATGGCCAGTTTTCGGCCGATTTTGTTACAGAGCCAATTTTGCAGCTATACTGCAAAAACAGCCCTGTAACAAAAAAGGCCCCAGGGGCCCAAAACCGCCCCCCACCCGTGCGGTGCACTGGGGGATTGCCCGGTGCCCGCTACGGCCAGTTCGGCCCTGGGTAGAAGTGGAATTGGGTGAGTATGCACCCCAAAACTTTTGTTTCTGATGACTCAAGGCAGTCGGTCAGCTCGCCACGGTCAAATCGTCGGAAAAACAAATCATAATCCAGGTGGTGGTAGGAAACCCCTGCACTGCCCAAAAGCTGCTGTTTTTTCTCCAACCGCCATGTCGGTGGTTGGAGAAAGGCTGTCAGTTGCCAGTCTCACATCGGTCAGTCGGAGTACAGGATGCAGACATTGTAATCCGGTGGTCACACCGACCGATTCTGATAAGACCACGGCAGTCCGACTGCATTCGAAAGGACCGCAAAAGCCAGTCTAACGGGCAGAACAATGACCCCCTTAATCTGCCTGAGCCTGAAAAGGATAACTAACTGTGCAGTGTAGTCTGAATCTGCTGTAAGGTGCTCTGATGTCTTTTAGCCATGTTCATACTATAACAAAAAATGAACAATAACACAGTCAAACTATTCAAATGTAATATGTTAAACAATGAAACAAAAAACATATTTAAAAATTAAAATTGCAGTACCTTCCTAACCCTCTAAACACCCCGCAACCCAATTTTTTTTTATTAAAGTAATAGTTTAATTTAAAATTAACTAAACTTATAAACATAATTTCTATTAAGCATTTGTATAGTAAATTGAAATCTATTAATGCATATTTTATTTCCAACACTGGACACCGAGTTCTCCATGAAACCCCCAAGCCTCAAAATGAAATTAGTGACATATTTAGGCAAACATTGCTACAGTGAATAGGTTTTGTGTTGTCTGCCAGCCTTTTAGCTTTGTCATTGCTTGCGTTGTTTTATCATGGCTTTTGCAAAATGTTATTGTTGGGAAACCTTTATTGATCTAAAAGAAACATCAACTAAGAGCAAAATTATACATTCGCTGGCACTTAAGGAAACTTCTTTGTGTGCGGATATAATCTTTGTGAAAGGGCAGAACGCTGTCCCTCTCAGTGAAGTCAGTCAATGCCTGAATTGCGCTGAACCACTGCTCCATTGCCCTAGAGCGTAGAGGGTGAAGAAAAATATGTATGACACAATAACAATAACAGAGCAATGGATGGGGGAGGAGCCTAGCGCGCAACCAAGATGGCCGCGTAGGTGCGAGGCTCCCGAGGACCTCCGCAACCTCCTACGTTTATCCTGTCTTCATCCTGCATTGGTTGAGGGGACTGTGTCGGGGAGCCTGAGCCGAGGTGGTACCCGTTTTCCGTTTTTGAATCGGACCCCGGGTGCCGGGGTGAGCACCGACTGAAGTTTGCGGCCTACTTCCCTCCTGACCCCGGATTCGAGTTTGGGGGTAACCCAGTGACGAAGTGAACAACAACGGCGGGCTGGGCCTGGCGAGTCGCGCACCCCGCACTTTCACTTTCGCTTTTGACTCCCCTTGCCGTCATCGCAGGTGGGATTACGGCATTTCTTTGTGTTGGGGTGGCCTCGCTGGGAGACCCTGCCTGCCTGCCTGCGGTGGCCCGCTCTGCCGTCCTGGGGTGACCCCCGGGGCTCTCGGCCTTGATTGATTGCTTGCTCTCCACTGCGTACCTGGTGAGGTCGCGAGCCACACGACGATGGCCACGAAGCAGGAAGGGGATCGGTTGAAGGCCAAGTCTACCCGGCGTGGCACCGCGCATCAGGCCAACATTATGGACCGCTACACCCTCCCGAAGGGGTCTCCCGGCGGATCGCACAAGTCCTCCGAGTGCCCCTCGGATGCCCCGGATTTGCCTGCGGATCTGACTTTGCAGGATGTTATGGGCGCCATTGCTGAGATGAAGACCTCAGTGGGCCAGCAATTCGACACCTTGGCACATAAACTCGACGCGGTCCTCATCGATGTCAACCTTGTTAGAGCCGATCTCTCTAAGACGAATGACCGGGTCGACTCATTGGCCCACACCGCGTCGGGCCTCACGACTGAGGTAGCGGCCCTTCAGACGGAGGTGCATCGACTCCGTCAGGCAAGTGCGCTCCTGGATCGGCGCCTGGAGGACTCCGAGAGCAGGGCCCGGAGGAACAATATCCGCATTATTGGAGTGCCCGAGGGACGGGAGGAGTCGGCGGCGGATCTCTTTGTGGAGGACCTGATCTCTACCCATCTCCAGCCTAAGGGGCTGAGTAAATTCTTTGCGGTGGAGAGGGCCCATAGAGTTCCCGGAGGCAGGCCGAAGGTCGGAGCCCCTCCGCGGCCTCTTATTGCCCGTATTTTTTACTTTCGGGACAGGGATGCGATTCTGCAAGCTTCCAGACTGCAAGGGCCGATTAAGCTGGAAAACATGGAGGTGAACTTTTATCCTGACTTCACGCAGGCAGTCCAGAAGCAGAGATTGAGTTTCCTGGGTGTCAAGCGGCGGCTTCGGGACATGAACCTAAAATATGCCATGCTCTTCCCGGCCAGGCTGCGAGTGGAGGCGGATGGTCGCACTCACTTCTTTGACCGTCCTGACATGGCCGGGGACTGGCTGGACACTTTGACTGGGGGACATGGTCGGGATGGGGGGGGGGCGACGGGAGGTGAGCGCTCACCGGACCGGGTCTGAGGTACTGACACCGTGGCTCAACCCGGGTGATGCCACTTTTGGCCATGCTTAGGGTCTTTTGCCTATTGTGCCCTGTTTCCCCTCCATGGGAGGTTGTGCTGGGTCTCGAGGGGGTTCTCCCTCCTCCTCTAGGGGGTCTTAGTAGCTCCATCTATAGAGGGGCGACAGGCACACTGCAAGTTGGGGGGGCTGTTTGGGCTCATGCAGGGGTGCAGGGAGGGGGGAGTTTTGTTGGGGCTGTTGGGTTGGGGTTGGGTATTGTTTATTTGTACCACAAGGCAGATGTATTGTTGTGCTACTTCTACAGTGCTCCCTGGGGGGAGATGGCTCGATTTCGGTTATGATGGGGGGTAGGGGACTGAGTCTTTTGTCCTGGAATGTCAATGGACTGGGGGACAGGATAAAACGGGGTGTGGTCCTGCAGTTTTTAAAACGTATTTCTCCCGATATAATATTTCTGCAGGAAACGCACCTCATTGGAAACTCCTTTCGTGCTATGAATAGACGGGGCTATCGCCTTATAGCCCACTCGGGCTTCACCTCTGGTTCGAGGGGCGTGGGAATTATGGTTAAAACTTCGCTCCCGTTTGAGATGGATGAGGTGTTCCACGATGACAGGGGACGATACACGGCTCTGGTGGGTAGATTGGAGGGTAGAGTGATTGTTTTAGTTTCTGTTTACGTACCGCCAGGGTTGCAAACAACTACTTTTGCTGATCTGGGACGCCTCCTCCTTGGCCTTCCGGAGGGGATTCTAGTGGTTGGGGGAGATTTTAACGCTGTAGTTTCCGGTACTGAGGACCGTCACCCTCCTAGAGATCTCCCCCGTGCCCATGCGTGGCTTTCCGGCCTCTTGGATACATTGGGGCTGGTGGATTGTTGGCGGCTGAAACACCCTACGCAGATACAGTACACCTTTCATTCCGGGGCTCATGGCAGTCTTTCTAGGCTTGATTATGTTCTGATGCCAGCGGCACAGGCGGGGAGGGTTGGGGAGGTACGACATTTGGCGTGGGGTATTTCGGACCACTCCCCGCTCCTGCTGCATTTCGACATTGTCCCGAGGGGTGAGGGGAGGGTGGTCCCGGTCAATCCCTGGTATCTGCGTGACCCCACAATTCGCGCAGATTTGGTTAAATCTCTGGAGCGGTATTTTGAAGATAATGTGGGGTCTGTATTGTCTGCGGTCTCTCTGTGGGAGGCGTTTAAAACGGTGATCCGGGGGGAGGCCCTGTCCCTCATTTCCCATTCCCGGAGGCGCGGGCGGGAGGAGGTGACCCGTATTGAAACTGAGATAACTGAATTGGAGGGTGATCTGGAGTGTGGGGTAACGGATGATAAACTGCATGCTCTCCGACTCAAACAGGCGGACTACAAGGCCCTAGTCACGGAGGCAGCCAGGGGCCTGAGTAGAGAGCAACAAGGGCGAATGTATGATGTGGGTGATAAGGCTGGTAAATTGATTGCGTGGCTGGATAAAAAGGAGAGAGCGAGTCGAGTTGTCCCGTCGATTGAGAGACTGGATGGTGTGTGTGTCACTGAGCCGGAGGAAATTGTTGAATGTTTCGCTGAGTATTTCCGTGGGGTGTATTCCCCGGTATCTTCCCGTTCGGAAGAAGATTCCCATGACCTGCTTAAAGACATTGCGCTGCCTTCCCTTTCGGAAGAGGATAAAGTGTCGTTGGATGCCGCCCCTACATCTGAGGAGATTGCCCTCGCCATACGGTCGGTCGCTTCCGGCACGGCCCTGGGTCCTAATGGCCTTCCCATCGAATTGTACAAGCTGCGACCGGATACGCTGGCGCCACATCTTCGCGCTATGTTCCTCGCGGCCCGTTCGGCGGGCTCCCTCCCGCTGGACCAGCGTCTGGCCACTATCGTGGTTATTCATAAGGAGGGGAGGCCGCGGGATCGGGTCACGTCCTACAGGCCCATTTCTCTGTTGAATGCGGAGCCCAAAATTCTCGCCAAGGTGCTGGCTAATCGGCTGGTTAGCGTGGTGTGCGATCTGATTCACCAGGACCAGTCCGGCTTTATCCCTCATCGCAACACCGCGCTTAATCTGCGGCGTTTGCATGGGGTGCTCGCGCGGGTCCCGTTCATGCGAGAGCCGGCCATTTTGGCGTCCTTGGACGCCACTATGGCGTTCGACACGCTTGAATGGCCATATATTTGGGCGATGCTGGCGAAGTTTGGTTTTGGCCCGGGATTCATTGGCTGGGTGAAACTGTTATACTCCGGACCTCTGGCACAGGTGGTGGTGAACGGTAGAGTGTCGGCTCCGTTTGAGCTGGGCAAGGGTACGCGGCAGGGCTGCCCGCTGTCGTCGCTCCTCTTCGCGCTTGCCTTGGAGCCCCTGGCGGAGTGGCTGCGGTGGGAGCCTTCCATTCGTGGTCTCCGTTGGACCCTTGAGTATGAGGATCGCGTATCTCTTTACGCGGATGATATCCTTTTATACCTTGCTTCCCCGCGTAAATCGCTGATTGTATTAGTGGATGTTTTGCATTCCTTTGGCTGTAATTTTGGCCTAGTCATCAACTGGGCTAAATCCTGTGTGTATGTCCTCTCCGGGGAGACTCCTATCCTGCCGCGGGGCTGCCCTATCCAGGTCGCCTCGCAGGGATTTAAATACCTGGGTATCCTCATTACCCTGGATGCTGAGGCCCGATATAAACAAAATTTGCTCCCCCCCTCCAGCGCCTGAAGGAGGACGTGGCGCGTTGGAGGCGCCTGCCGCTCTCGTCGCTTGGCCGTGCGGCATTGTTTAAGATGATGTCGCTGCCACGTTTCCTATATGCTTTACAGAACACGATGGATGTTGTCCCGGCGCGCTACTTTTGCGAGGTAGAGAGTTTGCAGCGCCAACTATTCTGGGATGGGAGACCGCGTATCGCCCTTGCGAAGCTGACACTCCCGTGGTATGACGGGGGGTCGCCCTCCCAGACATCAAACGGTACTACTGGGCCTCCCAGCTGGCCGCTCTAAACCACGGCCTTTACGGGCCTGCTTTAAACCCGGCCTTTGAGATGGATAAACTATTACTGCCGGGTGGTGACTACAATCGGGCGCTTTATTCTCGATCGCTCGACGCGCGTCTGACGGGCCCTACGCGGGTCATGGTACGTGTGTGGCACGTGGCAAACTTGGCGATGGGGTGGAAGGATCGCTTGACCCGGGCGACGCCACTGTATGCCTCTGAGCGGCTGGGCTCCCTGTGGACCTCGAAGGGTTTTGAGAAGTGGGACATGATGGGCATCAGCAGGGTGGGCGATCTCTGGACGAGGGGGGGATTCAAGACATTCGATGTGCTGCAGACGGAATTCCAGTTGCATGACAGGGAGTACTTTCGATATCTACAGGTCCGTCACGCGCTGGTCTCCGTATTCCCGGATGTTGCCTCCATCCCGGAGTACTCCCCTCTGGAAGATAGAGTGCTAGATGGGCATGTGCCGGATGGCATGATTTCCTTGATTTATAAAAAGCTCATCAATGATCGCTCGGGACTGTTGACTAGCCTTCGTGAGGCGTGGGCCGCCGATGGATTGGAGCTGGACGACGAGGACTGGGTGTCTGCGGTGGCCTCCCCGAAAGAGGTGGCCATACCGGCCCGCCTTCGCTTCGTCCAGCTCAAAATACTCCATAGGGTCTATGTTACGGGGCCGGGTTTGCTGCGTATGGGATATTCCGTGGATGGGTTGTGTAAGCGTGGGTGTGGTTCATTGGGGACCTTCGTCCATATTTTGTGGGAATGTCCGGAGGTGGCGCGATTCTGGCGTGGTGTGCATGCGGTGTTGCGGGCGGTCACACATGTGCCGCTGCTTCCTGAGGCGAGGAGGTGTCTGCTAAATGTGTGGGAGCCGACTGATTACTCAGTGCCGCAGACGTGGTGGGTGACTCTGGGCTATATGGTGGCAAAGTGTGACATAGCGCAACTGTGGGGCTCCCAGAGGGCGCCTACGATCTCGGCATGGAAGGACAACATGGATTGGTGTTTGTTTTGGGAAAAAGTGGTGTATGTCGCGAGAGGTAAGCCTGGGAAATGGGTGAAAGTGTGGGGCCCCTGGAACTCCTACCGTGGCGTAATTTGTACCCCGCCGCTGACACCTGAGCTGGCACTGGCCCCGTCTCCCTAGTCTCCTTGTCTCTTTGGTTCTGGGTACGGAGTCCGCTTTGTCTCCGCTCTGGCCTGTCCCCCCCCGCTTTTCCTGTGTATCGGTAGGGTCCTCCCCGGGGGAGCGCATATTGCTGCTTCGATTTTTTGCTGCCTTGTGGATTTGTTTGTTATCTCTTACATAAAAATGGAACCGCCATCTGGGGGGTCCGGACGGTGTGGCCGCCAATGTTTTTTTTTTCTAACTCCTGTGATCTCTCTCTCGCTGCAGCGTGTGTTTCTCACTTGTATTCTATGTTCTTATCGTTTGCTAGTGGCCGGCCCGAAGGTTGTAGGCCCATCTTTGTAACTCTTTTGACTTCTGTAATAAAGGTTTCAAAAAAAAAAAAAAACAGAGCAATGGATGAAGAGGGCTGCCTGAAACCCCCTATAAATATGTATATTATAAAGTATATCATAAATATAATTTTAATAAAAGCAAAAGGTCTTAACTAACACCAACCATACAAATGTACAGATGTGCTAACATGTAAACAATTAAATAGCAATAAAAAACGAAAGGAATTATATATTAGTAAATTCATGTAAATTAATCTATAACTTATTAAAACAGCACCCAACCAATCCCCCAATAAATCCAACCCCCAAAAACAGTATACATAAATATACTTTTTTTTTTTAAACAAAATCTCCATATATAAATATCACAATAACACCAATAATGTCATTAACATGTATTACAAGATAATATAACAACAAAACAAAACAATATTATTGTATTTAAACTTTGGTATTATTGAAAAAGGTAAATAGAAAAATATACTTACCTACAATATTTTTGCCCACAATATTTTTGTAGTCATGATATTTTTTCTTCAGTATTATGGTCAGGTGATATTTTTGAGTCAATATTTAGGAGGAATACCTTTAAACTGCTAGAAGCACCAGAAACCTGTGGGGGAAACATCTGGGACAATGAGATTTTACTATGGAATTCAGACCAGGAATTATAGATTCCCCTGGTAATTCCTTGTTACTCTTGGGCATTTTCTAAGCCTATATGTGTATATGAGTTTATTTTGTGTAGAGTCTTCCAGTGCCAACAAGAACTAAAGTACCTGTGAGGTCATTATTGAAATGTTGTAGGGGTTGCTGAGGTGAAGGTGTATATCAGGCTGTTTCGAAATGGGGGAAGAGGAGACAGACGTCACATATTGACCTCTGAAGAAAAAAAGGTAGAGATATCCAGGTTGATGCAGGTAACCTTTAAAAGTTGGCTCCTGGGGTAAATATTATTTTTCCTTACCTAGGCAGCTCTCAGACATCTTGGGTACGTTCCAGGGATCCTGTATTTGCAAATGTGTGTCAGTGAACCAAGGTCCAATCCGCAGTAGTATAACTGCTGAATGGGAAACGGCCTTTACAACGTGGGCAGAGCCACACATGCCGTTTCCCCATAAACTCAACCATGCATGCCTTAATCACGCATATGTGCGCGGTCTAGGCTGGGATTGGCGGGCCCAGGAACAGGAGGGATCGGGAGAGGATGGGGTGAAGTAAGTGGGGAGGCGTCTGGGTTTTGGGGTGGGTGGGGGTCGTTTTTAGGGCTATGGGGTCTCTGGGTCATTTTTTGGGCTTGGGTGGGTGGGTAGTGTTTAGGGCTCAGGGGGAGTCGGGTAGTGTTTAGGGCTCTGGAGGGGTCAGGGTAGTGTGTGGGGCTCAGGGGTTGGGGTAGTGTTTAGGGCTCAGGGGGAGTGTTTGGGGCTTGAGAGAGGTCAGGGTAGTGTGTAGGGCTCAGGGGGTTGGAGTACTGTTTGGGGATCGGGTAGTGTTTAGGGCTCAGGATTGGGGTGGTGTTTAAGGCTCGCGGGTCGGAGTAGTGTTTAGGGCTCAGGGGGAGTTGGGGTAGTGTTTGGGGCTTGGGAGAGGTCAGGGTAGTGTGTAGGGCTCAGGGGGTTGGAGTACTGTTTGGGGGTCGGAGTAGTGTTTAGGGCTCAGGATTGGGGTGGTGTTTAGGGCTCGGGTAGGAGTAGTGTTTCGGGCTTGTGGGGGGGGGGTCAGGGTAGTGTTTAGGGCTTGAGGGAGGCAGATTAGTTATTAGGGCTCGGGGGCAGGGGGCTTGGGGTGTGATCTTTACCACACATCCTTTTACCAGTCATGCCTTTATCACAAAATTGCATAGTAAAGGCATGTGTGGTCAAGGCATGTGTGGTAAAGACATGCGTGGTTAAGGAATGCATTATTTAAACACATTCATTGTTGGGGCCGCGTTGTAGAGACATGCATGGTCTAGCCATCTGTGTCTCTGTCATACAACCCTGCTAGATGAACGGTAGGCCATAAGGTAAGTAGTGCTCCAAGTGAACAACCAGGATTCCACAGTTAAGACAGCATTGGGCTAACACATTATTTCCCTTGTTTGCCTAATATGGCCAGAGGACGGCCAGGTGGGACTGCTAAAGGGTGATGAATGTATAAAATAATGGACATGTGATATGAAAGGCTCTTGTCATGCAATGACAGGAGCAAACCCTGTCAGATCCAGAGATAGTTTAGAGCAGGGAGACAATTAAGAGTCAACCGATTGTCACATTCAAAGAAATTGATCCCTGCAATCGAAGGGTAGATGCTTATTAGGGATAAGCAATCGACTCCCTAAACCATAGTCTATATATCACTTGAGGGAAGAGCCAAGTAGTTTGGATGTCTATACTAATATAAAGAGCTCTAGTTTGTTATTGTTAACCCAGTTGTAAGTGTAAGGATGATCTACAGAGGGTAACTTATAAAGAATTGATTCCGAAGGGGTACGGAGAGATGTAAATAAACTGGGGAGTGTTACACCTGTGTAGTTCAGTTGTCTGGTCAAAGTTAACTAAATAAAAGAATAGTTTTCACCCAAATCGATGGAGTGGATAATTGTTTCTTAGTTGACGCATAGTGCGCAGTAAGTATAATGTCCTGCAGTGATGCTGTTGCCCATCTTGCACAAAGTGACCACCAAATAGGAATACAATTTGATTCAAAAGGTAAAGTGGAAGCATGACATAAAGCAAATGTTTAGTAGATTAGCTTTGTTTCAAAGTACAGCGGTGTCATTACAATCTGACGTTATGTGTATGTTATGGGGTTTCAGGTTTACTTGGACGCATCTCTGAGAGAGGGAGACCCAGGGTTGGATCACAAAACATTCTCGACTCTGGTGGTAAGTTAAGGCAGTGTTTGTTCCAAGCACCTTTAACCACTGCATTGTGAATACAGGATTTTGGTGAAGTGAATGTGTGAGAAGAATTTTAGTGCACATTTGTTGTCTGGCATTCTGTTGCAGCGTTGATGTGCTCTATTGTTATTTTGTGCAGCTGTGTTTTTGTGCTGCATTATTGTAAGGTAATGTAATTTTGTTGTGTTGTTATATGGTTTTTGTTGGGTTCTGTTTTGCCTGTTTTGTTGTAAAATTACATTTTATGTGTTAATTGTGTTTTTACGTTGCTTTGTGTATTTTATTTTGCTAGGTTCAGTTGTTTACTTCAGATATATTAACAAATGCTGCTATATTTCCAGCCAATGCAAAAAGAACAATTGACGGACAGAATGCAGGACAATGTCATACATTCACCCCAGTACAGCGATCCGGGCCTAAATCCTTCATTTTTTTGCTCCCTATGCCATTCCAGTTTGAACCCAGCCATATGCAAATCAGTCTTGACCCTGTGTCTCATGGGAACAGTCCAGCCCGAACTGTCAGGCCAGCTCCTCCCTGGACTGGAAACAAGCATCTAAAGGACCGGATTCGGGGTCTCACCCCTCATCAGCCAGGATAGCTTCACTCCAGTGGCATGGAGAGCATGGTACCCACGTCTGAGCATACCCGGCACACTAAGGGCGAGAAAGCAAAAGATACACAATTGATGGACGGAATGTAGAACAAATCAATACATTCACCCCCACTCAAAAAATCTGGGTTAAATACATAATTCTTTTGATCAACATGCCACCCCAGTTTAGACCTGGCCATATGCAAATCAGTCTTGACCCTGTACCTCATTGGAATAGTCCAGCTCAAACTGCCAAGCCAGGTCCTCCCTGGACCGGAAACAAGCATCCTAGGATCGGTTACAAATGCAAAAAGAACAATTGATGGACAGCTGATGAGGGGTGAAACCCCGAAACCGGTCCTTGGATGCTTGTTTCTGGATCCGGGGAGGACATGGTTTGGCAGTTCGGGCTGGACTGTTCCCATGAGGCACAGGGTCAGACTGATTTGCATATGGCCATGTCTGAACTGGGTTGTGGAGTGAGCTAAAGAATGAAGATGGATTAAACCCAGATCAGTTGACTGGGGGTGAGTGTTTGATTTGCTCAAACGATCCGTCCATCATCCCCTTTGGTATCACTTTGTTCGCCCTAAGTTGGCAGGGTATGCCCAGACGTGGGTCCCTTGCTCACTTTGCCACTGGATTCAAGATAGCCTGGCTGATGAGGGTTATGAACCCGAAACCGGTCCCAGGATGCTTGTTTCCGGTCCAGTGAAGATATGGCTTGGCAGTTCGGGCTGGACTGTTCCCATGAGGCACAGGGTCAGACTGATTTGCATATGGCCATGTCTGAACTGGGGTGGTGGAGTGAGCTAAAGAATGATGATGGATTAAACCCAGATCAGTTGACTGGGGGTGAGTGTTTGATTTGCTCAAATGCGCTGTCCATCATCCCCTTTCGTATTGCTTTGTTCGCCCTAAGTTGGCAGGGTATGCCCAGACGTGGGTCCCTTGCTCACTTTGCCACTGGATTCAAGATAGCCTGGCTGATGAGGGTTATGAACCAAAAACCGGTACCAGGATGCTTGTTTCCGTTCCAGGGAAGACATGGCTTGGAAGTTCGGGCTGGACTGTTCCCATGAGGCACAGGGTCAGACTGATTTGCATATGGCCATGTCTGAACTAGGGAGGTGGAGTGAGCTAAAGAATGATGATGGATTAAACCCAGATCAGTTGACTTGGGGTGAGTGTTTGATTTGCTCAAACGCTCCGTCCATCATCCCCTTTGGTATCGCTTTTTTTCGCCCTAAGTTGGCAGGGTATGCCCAGACGTGGGTCCCTTGCTCACTTTGCCACTGGATTCAAGATAGCCTGGCTGATGAGGGTTGTGAACCCGAAACCGGTCCCAGGATGCTTGTTTTCAGTCTAGGGAAGACATGGCCTGGCAGTTCGGGCTGGATTGTTCCCATGAGGCACAAGGTCAGACTGATTTGCATATGGCCATGTCTGAACTGGGGTGGTTGAGTGAGCTAAAGAATGATGATGGATTAAACCCATATCAGTTGACTGGGGGTGAGTGTTTGATTTGCTCAAACGCTCCGTCCATCATCCCCTTTGGTATTGCTTTGTTCGCCCTAAATTGGCAGGGTATGCCCAGACGTGGGTCCCCTGCTCACTTTGCCACTGGATTCAAGATAGCTTGGCTGATGAGGGTTATGAACCCGAAACTGGTCCCAGAATGCTTGTTTCCGGTCCAGGGAAGATATGGCTTGGCTGTTCGGGCTGGACTGTTCCCATGAGGCACAGGGTCAGACTGATTTGCATATGGCCATGTCTGAACTGGGGTGGTGGAGTGAGCAAAAGAATGATGATGGATTAAATCCAGATCAGTTGACTGGGGATGAGTGTTTGATTTGCTCAAACGCTCCGTTCATCATCCCCTTTGGTATTACTTTATGTGGCATGGCCCCTAACTTCCTTAAGCGAATTACTATGCCGAAATGTAATTGAGACTCTTTACTCTAAGGTTCACTGGCATACCATATGTTGTGCTGGTATAGCGCTGAGAATCTCTAACTTATATAGCGACTGAGGCCATGGTTGGGGCCATATGCTTCAAAATGGAATTCTCGGACCTTTGCAGGATTATGTGTGGAAATCTGTGACTACTCTATGCTTCAAAGTGTAACATGGAAAAGTTTTGTGAATTCCTGAAATAAATAAATCTGCACCCGTACGAGATGGTAACCTTCTGTGCACAAATTTGATAATTTCTTTAAGAATGAGGCTACATGTATCGACTTCGAAAATGAAATGAGGTACCAGCTATGATTTTTGTAGTTTACTGTTTTGGGAGATTTAAAAAAATCTTCTGAATTACACATGGAAGACTGCGCAAATCATAGACCTCCATGTATATGCCTGTTTTTAATGAAATTAAATGAAAAAGTTTTTTATATAGCGTATGGCTACCCGGAAGCATCCCAGCTCTGCAGCGGCCACTAGAGATGAGCAAAGCCCCTATGGAAAAAGCCAGGTCTTTAGCTGTTTCCGGAATGTGAGATGGTTGGATTCCCTATGAAGATGCAGTGGAAGGGTGTTCCAGAGTTTCGCGGCATTGTATGAAAAACGGCGGCGGTCACTTCTGGCCTTCTTAATCCTGGGTACCACTGCTATGTGGAGCTCCTCTGAGCGGAGTCTTCTGTTAGCCTTATAAGGGCAGATCATGGTTTTGATGATAGGAGGTCCTTTCCCTCCAAGAGACTTGTGGGCAACGCAAAGGGCTTTAAAGCTAATTCTCTCTTGTACCGGTATCCAGTGGAGGGCACAGGCTTTGCTGAGCAGCCGTTGAGGCTGTGAGAAGTCTTGCTGCGGAGTTTTGTATGAGCTGCAGCTTCGTAATCACTGCGCTTGGGGGGCCCAAATAAAGGGCGTTGCCGTAATCGATCCTTGAAAGAATTAGGGCCTGGACCAACAGTTTTTTTTGCTTGATCAGGTAGGAGAGGAAGCACTTTGCGAATCATTCTTAGCATGCCATAACATGATGCAGCAGTTTTCCTAGCTTGAGCTTTAAATGTGAGGTCTTGATCTAACCAGATACCAAGACTTTTTACCTCGGTTTTTGGTGTCGGTACCGGGCCTATACAGGCTGGCCACATGGTACTTGATTTAAAATTTAGATGATTACCAAGAAGCATGAGCTTGGATTTATCACCATTGAGTTTTAAGTGGGACAAACTTATCCACTTGGTAACTTCCTCAAGACAGGAATGGAGGTCAGCGGGCGTCTGGTCAACCTGGCTCAATGCGACAACCAACTGTGTGTCGTCGGCATATGTTACTATATGATTCCCAAAAGGGGATATAATATCCACCAGTGGGGACATATGGACATTAAAAAGAGTTGGGCTCAGGGTGAACCCTGAGGGACTCCACACTGAAGGGGGATAGGTTTTGAAAAAATGGCGCCTTCGAAAACCTGGAAGAATCTTTCTTCTAGGAAAGATTGGAGCCATAATAGGGCCTTGCCGGTCACTCCTATGCTCCTGAGACGGTGAACCAGAATTCAATGGTTCACCGTATCGAAGGCTGCGCACAGGTCAAGGAGAAATATGGCCAATGATCCTCCTGCATCAAGGATTTTTCTTGTTTCTTCCACCACCGCTAGTAAGGCGGTCTCAGTGCCTTGACGAGGGCGGAAGCCCGTTTGTGAGGGGTGGAGCAAATTATGGGACTCGAGAAGCGCGGAGAGCGTGTGGTTAACCTGCTTCTCCCCGATTTTGCTAATTCCAGGAAAAAGCGAGATGGGATGATAATTGCCCAGGTCGGCAGGGTCCAAATTAGATTTTTTTAGTAATGCTATTACCATTGCCCTTTTCCATTCGGGGGGGCCATACCGTAAGCGAGGGAGGCATTAATCAGGCTTGTAATGGTGGGGGCAACTGTGGGTACTACCAGTTTCAGAATGTTAGGTGGTGCAGGGTCCAGTGGTGACCCAGATTTAACTGACGATAGAATAGCTAGAAATTACTCTTGAGTCAACTGGGTATAGGTCTCTAAATAGTGATAATTTTAGTGCTGACCCGCATCCCTAGGCTCGGGTATATCACTGTCACTTTGAGGAAGACGCTTGAGAATATTATGTACTTTCGTGGAAAAGTATTCCGCAAGTTCATTGCAGCGGTGTCCCGATGGATCTGGTGCCGCTGGAGGGTTGGGGATTTTAAGTAACTTTTTAGCAATGAGGAACTTTTCTCTAGATGAATTGGCTGCTGATGTAATCTTTTCCTCGTAGAAAGCGGTCTGGGCTCGTTTTATTTCTGCCTTGTATGTTCCGATGGCCGCCCTGTATTCCTGTTTCCTAATGGGTGAGAAGTCTTTCCTCCATATCCTTTCCAATTTTTTGCAATGTTGTTTTAGGATATGTAGTTTAGGGGAGAACCATGCGGACTTGTTGGGTCCCGCTTTCTTCTGGATTGATTTCTTTCGGAACACCATGTTCAGTGACCCATCACTCCAGTTTGTAAAATGTTTGTGGGCTGTGACTGGATTAGGATCAAGGATCGGTTTGGTGTTTTCGAGTTCCTGAAAACATCAAGGACCCACATCAGCAGAGTGTTCACAGCTAGGCAGTCCTTAAGTTTTGGATTGGTGAAACGTGAATTTGTGCATTTTTTACAGACTTTTAAAGTATATTTCTGTGTGGGGACATCTCTTCTGTACCACGGTCTGAAAGTATGAGGAGCTCTCTCCTTTCTAATTGCAAACATACATTAATATTTTTTACAACTAAGGTTTGGTGTGCTATTGCCTTGGGGAAATCAATTAGGACGGTTGGTCAAAGTTCAGAACGTTACGATTTTGTAGGTGTTTCCCACATTCTTATTGGCCATTCCCTTTGCCTGACACCATGCACTCCCATTTGCTACCCCTTAACTGAACTTTCCATTGCAAAAAACCTGACCACTGTGCCGATTTTGCTGAAAGAGCCATCACCAGGGGTTATCACCCCCTAATTCTGAGAATTATGTTCTGCAGAAGACACTTTTTATGCATTTTTTGTGAAGTCGGGTTGACCGAACATAGTTTAAATTACGATTCCCAAAGCACATGTACATATGTACGCTCATACCGATAGGCAGCCTCAAATACATGTCCGGCAATACAATGCATGGATGTTTTTCCATTTGTATTATAGAGAAAGACACAAGGCAGTGAGCGAAACTTAGGGGCATATTTACAAGACCTCAGCGCCACCGAAGCGTCACTTTTTTTTATGCTCCTGTGGTGCAGCGCCATTTTCCATATTTAACACCACTGTGTAATGTGCCCCTTTCCGCCGCAGTCTTCTGCGGCAAAGGGCCGTGCAATGGGTGTTGCTGTGTGCGTCCCACTGCAACACTAATTGCATTTTGAGGCTGCCCCAGATTTACATGGCTCAGGCACAGCCAAAAACGAACGCCATGCAATACCAGGCGTTAGAATGATGCAACGAGGGGCGTGGTTTGGACGCCGGAGACGATGGCGGTATAACGCGTCGCTCCTCCCGTGGCAGTGAAACACGGAGCGGTTCTGGAGCTACATCCTAATGCATGAACAACAAGAGCGATGATTTTGGCAATCGGAAACTGAGGTCTACCTCTGGGACGAAATTGAGTCGCCAAGGAGGTCCTGGAAGCGAGTTATGAGCAAAGAGCCCTGAGACCACGAGCGGGTCGCGCAGCCGTTGGAGCCGGCGGATCCCTGACGGACGCTGTCGAGGTTGTGACCGCTACAGAGCCGGAAGATTCGAAGATCAGGAGAGACCTCCGCCATAATAGAGAGTGAGGGGGCAGGAGTGAGGATCTGGACTGGTCAGTGCGGCTATAGTTTCTCCCTGATATGCAGTGAAACGCCGGTGAGTGGAGCATGCAAGATGGCGGCTGCGGGAATCCCCGACAGTTTTTGAGAGTCCCGGTGGGTGTCGGAGAACAGGGACGGGCTTCGATAGAAGGGAAGCCAGAAGAATGACACTGAAGTATGGAGAGTGAATGTAACGTATCCTATATCACCCTAATATATGCTGGTCATTGCCGGTAAACACCGATGTTGTAAGTGGCAAAATGGCAGCTGTGCGAGTCTCCAAGGCTCCGAGGATCCCGCGTATTGAATGGAACGCGAGGTGGCTGTAATAAGAGAGGGTGGAATGCTTCATGACCAAGCGGTATGTTTAAATCGGCAACGGATACATCATACTACGAGCAGAGAGTGTGCCGGTCTTAGGATCACTCCTATACTATTTCGCAAAATTGCGGCAGTGACGGCGGCTATGTAGGCTCCTTTCGAGACACTAAATCACTGAAACCGGCAGCCTAGCAGTTGACCCTCATAAAATCAACACGTGGAGTGCGCTTTGAGTGCGCATTATATGCTTAAGAGTGCGGTTGAAGGCAAGAGGTAATGCACACTGTATTGATGGCAGCGCAGGTGTCGTAGCTTGCTCCATATGCATATGGGCGGGTTGCGTAGCTAGTGTGTGTGGCCACCATACCATTTTAAAATGTGGATCTGAGAGAATAATGATGGCGATCTGAGAAGGGCTGGGAGAGGTTGAAGCACCATATCCAAGGGGCAGTGCACAGAATTCAAGCAGTACATGGAGCACAAGAGAATTGCGGAGAATAACCGACTGGCTTGGATCTGTTAAGAGAATAGGTCACTCACGAAGAGTAGTGGAGCAAGGAGGTCTGAGCAGGTGCACGTTGTGAGATTTATGTCCAATGTCATGCTGGTCACAAGTAAGGCAATGATGTCTATTCTGCAGTCCTAAATCTCTAACCACGTCGCTGGCAGCGGTAGGAGTACCTTTGTGGTGGTAATATCTTGTCCGTGTGCACCTTCTGCGTCTGGTGGAGGCTCCTGGTCACAAGCTGTTTAAGCCTTCTTCAGAGCTATCAGTCCTGGCATTCAAATCAATTGGCTCCTAACAGTGTTGTTTAAAGTGGGGGATAAAGACACAAAGAACCTAAAAAGGCTCAAGCCTCCTGCTCCAATCTCACCGATCAAAGGTAAAAAGGATGTGACCGATACGATGGACATAATACTGAATAAATTAGAGGAAGTAAAGGAGATCACAAAGTCCACAAAGGAAGAAATTGTAGCTATCCATAAAGACATCCGTGATACTAATGCCAGGCTTACGGAGTCAGAGTCAATAATCAGTCGTCTAGAAGATTCGGAGACCATAACTTGTAGCTCTCTTAAACACCTACACATCTCCACAGAACAGATGTCAAGGAAGATGTCGGAATTGGAGGATAGAAATCGAAGAGGGAATCTACGCATCTTTGGTATACCGGAGGGGTCAGAAGAGACATACGAGTCCTGTGTCCAATTTCTGGAGGCTTGGTTCTCACAGGCAACCAACCTTAACTTCCATCACCCACTGGAATTTGATAGAGCTCATAGGGTTCCGGGCAGGATCATGCCGGGCCAAAAGGGACCGCGACCTATTGTATGTAAACCACTACGTTACCAGCATGTGGAACAAATACTATCATTTGTGCGTTAAAAAAATAATCATGTACACTGGAAATCTAGTAAAGTGTACATATCACAGGACTACAGTAAAGAAACTGTCGACACGAGGAAAGCCTTTCTTGCTTTGCGACCACAGTTGAAGTCGCTTGGTTTTGTGGGTCCGGCAAGGTTCCGTGTCTTTATCAAGGGTTCTCCGCAGGTCTTCACAGATCCGTTAAAACTCAGGCAATGTCTGGAAGGAGGCGAGGAGTTACGCATGGATACTTCATCGGCGGCCTCTACTTCCTCCACTAAACAGAATTCTTTGTTTCCGTAGCAGATTATTATGTCGTTGTGTCATTTGTGGTCATACAATGTTGGGTCCTGATGTACTGCTGTATTGTTGCAATGTTGGGCTCTGTTCATGGAGTAGAGGGGGACGCAAGTCTTATCTTCTGTGTTCTTGGGTGGTTTGTGCCTTCTTCGAGTGTTGATTACTAGTCATGAATCGTCACTAAATACTATGCGTTTATTGGTCTGCATTAGCGGTTCCCAACCAGTCAAAGAAGTAGGGAGGCTCATTTAATGCATACATCTAATGCAAGCATATAAGGAGATCTTGCATCGTATGGTGTTGATTTGTTTGAGGAAAGATGGATAGAGGGGAGGGCTGCTTGGTTGTGCCTTTTGTTAAAGTAGGTTAAGGTCAGTAAAGATGGGTAGCTAATGTTGATAATCCCACTGGGAGGTGGCCCAGCGGCAGTTCTGTCTGTATAAGTTAGTTGTTACCTGGACAGGCACTGTTGCCTAATGGGCACACGGGTTTGTGCTGTTTTATGTGTTGGGTTAATTCCCGAATTGCTAACACGGATACGAGTTGAGGCCATGGGAGGGACACTATTTTTTCCGTGTCACCATGCCTACTAGTTTATCTCGGGGTGGAGGGGTGGGGGAGGGTGATCGGGAGGGAGAGGGGGAGGTGGGAGGATGGGAGAGGGAGAGAGGGTGGGGTACGTGTTTGATCTCTGTGTTAATTTTCCTTTATGTCATTGTTTATGTCATGTTCCAATGCACACCAAGTCCAACATCATTTTACTGCCAATGCCTATGCCGATTGCACTGCCGCGACCCTGCTGGGGTTTATGTCATGTTCCAATGCATACTAGGCCCACACTCATTCCGCTGTCAATGCCTATGCTGATTGTACTGTCACAATCCTGATAGTATTTATGTCAAGTCCCAATGCACACCAGGTCTAACATCATTCTCCTGTCAATGCCTATGCCGATTGTACTTTTACCTTCATACCAGTGCTGTGAGAGTTGGGGTGTTCTGGGAGAGAATGAAGGAGGTCCGAGTCAATACATTTAAGTGTAGTTTATTAACAATTCACCATGTTAGCTATTGATTGGCTATGTCATTATCCACAATTGACACTCCTATAGGCGTAAAAAGAGTGAATAGCTTGAAAATACTCTCTCTTAACGTCAAGGGTCTCAATCAGCCAGTTAAGCGTCAGAAGGTCCTGGAGTATTTGCGTAGGCAGAAGGGAGATATTGTATTGTTTCAGGAATCTAAACTTGAGGCCTCACAATTTCATACTCTCAGGAATAAATTCTTTGTTGAGGTCGTAGGGTCAGAGGCGATAGGAAAGAAAAATGGGGTCCTGACATTAATTGCAAAAAGATCTAACGTAGATTTGCTCTCCTCCGACTCTGAGTCCAAAGGGCGGTGGGTTACGACCAAGCTGACTAAAGACGACACTGAATTCTATGTGACGAATGTCTATGCCCCTAATACATGCGACCTAACCTTTTGGTCCGATCTGTCCAGGCAACTAGAGACTATCCCTGATTCAGCCATACACATTCTGGCAGGAGACTTTAATCTACCATTTGATCCAGTATTCGACAGGGATTCCAGATGCTCCTTTCGTAGCAATAGATCTCATAAGGCCTTCACTAATCTATGTACTCGATTCCATTTGGTAGACACATGGAGGTTGCAGAACCCTGATGGGAGGGATTATACCTTTTATTCTCCTCCACATGATTCATTTTCCAGAATTGATTATTTATTTATAACAAAGAATGGCATCCCCAGAATGAAAGGAACATCTATAGAACCAAGGGTTTTATCCGATCACTCATGTATTTCCCTATCCATCTCCAAAGTCAAATCTTCTACTCAACAATCAATCTGGAGGTTTAATGAGGAGGTCCTCGAAAAAGAACAACATAGGGTAGCGATCGAGACCGCGATTAGAGAGTACTTAGAGCATAACGGTAGGGGAGACACCACTGATTTGATTAGTTGGGTGGCGCTAAAGAGTACGATAAGAGGGGTCGTTATTAAAATAAAATCTGCCATAAACAAGAACCACAATAAAGCTCAGGAGACTTTAGAAGGAGAAATTGCCGCGCTAGAGAAGAAACACTTGTCTGATAGGAAGGAAGAAACAATTAATAAATTAGCAAATAAGAAGTATGAATATAACAAAATAGTAAGTGAAAGAGCGGGGATTTGGTTAACTAGGAGGAAACATTTCAAACTCTGTGCATCCAACAAGGCAGGGAAGAGCCTCGCTGCATACCTCAAATTTAAAATACAGAAAAATACGATCAATTCCATCAAAGATCAGGGGGGAACAACACACTCGGACTCGGTCAAGATAGCGGAGGTATTCAAACAATTTTATGAGCAACTTTATGCCAAGAATACAGAGGTAGTCGACTCCAAAATTGAAGGTTATTTGGATAAGTGCAATCTTCCCTCCCTCTCCACTATGGATCGTGATGACCTTAACGGTCCTATCACGCTTCAGGAAGTCGAGATGGTCATTAAGTCGTTAAAATGCGGTAAGGCACCCGGACCGGACGGGTTCACTGCTAGATTCTATAAGGGCTTTTCCCCACTTTTATCGCAACCACTCTTGCACTTATTCCAAGAAATCAGTACTATAGGGGAGGTGAAAGGTACGTTGTCGGAAGCCATCATTGCGGTGCTGCCAAAAGAAGGGAAAGATCCAGCGCTACCGAAGAATTATAGGCCTATCTCGCTCATTAATCTTGACTGTAAGCTTCTAGCAATGATTCTGGCTAACCGGCTTCAAAAGGTCCTGCCCAAATTGATACATGCTTCACAGGCGGGTTTTTAAAGCATAGACTGTCTAGTGATAATACCAGAATACTGGCGCATGTACTTGAAAGAGCAAAGCTGTTGTCTACCCCTACTGTTGCAATCACACTTGACACCGAAAAGGCATTCGACAGAGTCGATTGGAACTATTTAAATGCGGTCCTAAATAAGTTCAACCTGGGTCACTTTTTTACAAAGATGGTGATGTCTCTATACTCTTGTCCCTCTGCGAGAGTTAGAGCTGGCGGTTCATTTTCCTCAGCGTTTCATCTGCATCAAGGCACTAGACAGGGATGTCCTCTCTCGCCCTCACTGTTTTTGCTGCCCATTGAGCCATTTCTCTATCACTTGAGAACTAACGATGGTATTGCTGGAATCCCATTTGAAGATTGTATAATAAAGTTGACCGCATATGCGGATGATGTCCTAATAGTATCAGAGAGGGCGGAAGAGGCTATCCCGGCCCTCATGTCTACCATTGACGATTTCTCCAGGGTGTCAGTATACAAGTTGAATAAAGATAAAACAGAGGTTAAACTGTTGAATAACTTGGGTAATAGAGAGATTATGGGGGACTCTGGCTTGACGTGGCAGCCAGGCTGCTTTAAGTATTTGGGGCTGGAATTTGATAAAGATCTAATCACAACTTTGGGGGTTAATGAAAGCTTGACTCTGAAGAAAATATCTAAATTACTAGAGGGATGGTCCCCGAAATTCCTTTCATGGTGGGGAAGGGCGGAAACTTTAAAGATGATGGTGACCCCATTAGTAAATTATCTGGCGAGTATGTTGCCAATTACATTCTCGGAGGCCTTCTTGACAAAGGTGGACGGGCTATTTGGTGGGTTCTTGTGGCAGGGGAAGAAACCCAGGATATCTATGAAGAAGCTACAGCTATCAAAAGGAAAAGGTGGCTTGGGTCTCCCTAGCTTCAGGAACTATCAGACGGCCTTTCTATGTAAACAAGGGGCACAGTGGTTGAATGAGGACGCGGATTATACTCCGCTGTGGATTGCGATTGAGAAATCTTTGATTGGTAATGCCCCTCTAATAGCATTACTCTCAATGGATCTATCCCATCTCCCCCACTCCAAATACATCCTACTAAACACTAGAAGAGCACTTCTGAGACTAGATCAAGCTCAGAAAGTTGGGTTGCTGTGGAGGAAGTCTACTATGGTATCTTTATGGTATAATCCATCGCTTAAGCTGGAAGGGAAACCTCTGCAGTGGAGGGGTTGGTCTGAGAAAGGCATTAACCTGGTGAAAGACTTATTTGAAGGAGGGCATCCATTGCCGTTCTCCTGGCTTCAAGCCAGCCACAATCTGTCACCAATGGATTTCTATGACTTTTTGAAACTCAAGGTCATTCTGTCTACTCGCTCCCTCAACTCGAGCGACCCTTGGCTTAAGACCCATGTTCCACGACTTATGAAGTCGGGTCACTTTGTCTCTAAAATTTATAAGTTGCTTCTCCCTGCCCCAAGGAAGGCGTACAAGAAAAATGAATCCAAGTGGGAATCTGAGCCTAACTCTACCGGTTAAGTATTTGACTGGGATTTGATACATGCTGCTGCCCTAACGAGTAAGATCTCCCCGATTCTAGCCCAAACCAAATATATGCTCATTAATAGGACATACTGGACGCCAAAAAAACTCCATAGACTCCATCTGAGGGATAGCCTCTTATGTTGGAACTGTGATTCAGCGGTGGGAGACTTAGGTCATATGCTCTTTGGGTGCTCTGCGCTGGGATTATTCTGGGGGAAAGTGTTTGATTGCATAGATCATATTTTCAAGGTCAATTCTAAACGAGAATTTGTCTATGTTCTATTGGGGGTGCTGGACCAGGAGCTTTATAATGACAATGATCGTCAATTGCTAGATATTTTGCTTACTCTAGCCTGCAAGGTGGTACTATGTAAATGGAAAAGCGCCTCTGAGGTCTCATTCAGGGTTTGGCAGGAATGGCTCTCGTTTCTAAGAGGAGCTGACAATCCAGCTCTACACTCATCCCCGTGGCGCGCTTCCCATAGGCGGCTCTGGAAATCCCTGGACAGGTCTTCGTTCTCATTTGACCCGCCCTGAACAGAAGTGGCGGAAGTGGCGGAGTTATGGCGGAGTTATGGCTGATAGGCTATAGAGTAAGGGGCGAGGCGGAATCGGACAGGTAACACACATGAAATAAGGCATTGGCAGTCATGGCGCTCACTCACCATAGCGTAATTGGAGTTTGGGGGCTGAACTTGGTTTCATGACATATCTTAGTTTAATTTAATTTAATTTAATTTCACTTCATTTGCTTCAAGTTCGTCCATGTTACTCGGACATGAGGATCAGACTTATAGTCCTGACTTACGGATCTTATTACTATGTGTATGAGGAATATGACTTCATATATGTCTGAGTTGGGGGCGACTCCCCTATAGACTTGCCAGTTCTCAGGTCCTATGGGTCTGTTTGTTGGGGATTGCACATGTCATTTATTGTCATTTATTGTATGTCTTTGTCATTTTTCTATTTTTTTATCAATAAAAAAGATTTGAAATAAAAAAAAAAGAATGATGCAACAAAGAGAAATTATTAATTTCTCCTTGTTTTAGCTCTTTCCATGTGTGCTGCATTGTACAGCACACATAGAAGGTGCAAATCACCATTATTGATTGTTTATGTACAGGAAGGTGTGCATTCCTGCACATAAATAATCCTCCCTGCAGCACAGGCACCCTTGCAACATGGCGGTAGGATGCCTGCGCTGGCGGTAGGCAGCTTTTTTTGCACCAGCGCTAGGGGAACATAGGAGTGCACCATATTCTTGTGTATATGGTGAATCCCTGAGTTTTGAAACTGTCAGAGCGCAGTGCTGCCAAATTTGGCGCAGCTCTAACATTTTCCTGTGAATATGCTCCTTTTTTTGGGTAAGATACACAAGGCCACTGATGATTCGACTATCTTTTCTGCTATTACATGATTGCAATTGTTCACTTCTTATTACTGGATTGAGCCGTGTTATGTATTTGTACCAATGAGTAGCGATGAAACAATGTAAGAACTGAATTTATTTATGGTACACATAGTTCCCCAGGTCTATCGTTCATGCTAGTGTTATGTAGCAATGTTACCAATTTCCTGCCTGTTGCGCAATAACATTTGTCTCATGTGTCTCAGCAAAATATATCATGGATGATTCATCGCACTGTTGGAAGTGTGCCCACTATGTTGTAACGCTTTATGTTAGCAGGTAAGTACTGCCAGTACGGCATGATGCACTTGGAGCTGTATCGCACATGTGCAGCGGTCATCAAGTAATTGTGTCTCAGTGTGAGGGCATGCCCATGTCGTTATTGCGCAGGGTGGAGCAGCGCCCTCAGCCTTGCCTCGGGCCATCGGAATCTGACGCTTACGGTGGAAGGTTACAAGAAGCATACCTGTTGGATTTGTGTGATGAGGATTCACCATTCCTGTCCTATAGAAATGCATTGGAGTGAAATGTAATGACTGGTCTCTTGCACCTGACGTCTGCTCTCTGCTCTCAATTGAAACAGAAAACCAGCTGTATTAAGAGCACTTTGAGGGCCCTGTCAGCCTGGCCTGGAATTGCCTTATGATGTAGCAGAATTGCCTCACCATATTTAGAATCTGGTATTGACGCTAAAGGCGGTCAGTGAGTGCCGTATCTAACACTCTAGCTCTTTATTGGAACTCTGGGATCTTTACAGACAGATATTAGGGGAAGAAGATGAGTGATGTGCGGATTGATACTGAAAAGAGGCTTTAGAGTCTATCTGTGAATCTCCTGGGGAGACGTAGATCAGCTAGGAGCAATCAAAGTGCAGCTTTTTGTGCTATACAGATGTCTGATCCACAATAGTGAGTGTCATCATATGGTGACTAATAAACTGGGCAGTATTTGTTATTTTTTAATAGAAAGTCGCCTCATGGTTTGCAACAGAAGTTTGGTTTTTCCTAGTCTACATAAACGTTCACTGCAGTGTCCGTCCTGTTACAAATAGACTCTGCTGGGTTGATGATACATTTTATCCCCAAAAAATCAAGTCACATAGGTCTGTCAGGCACATATGGATTGATTTTTAGGTCCTGAAAGGATCATCCCTCATACATGCGATAGCACAGTTATAAGAACGCAGTTTTCATCAGCCAGAACTCATCTATTTCATGCCTGGACCAATAGAGCACCAACACTGTGCATTCTGAGAATTTATTTCTTTACAAAGCAGTTCAAGGTTTCCTAAACTTGCCCTACAACAGGGTAGTTCATCTTCTTTCATGTCTGTAGCCAGATGTTCTCTCTGACAAGCATCAAGCTGTAGGGATTTACAGCAGCGGCTCCTACGCTAAGGCGGAGAAGACTCACCCCTCTGCTTGGTGAGCAGTTCAAAAAGGAAAAATAAAATGATAGTAACACAATGTTGTTATCATTTTATTTTTCCGTACTGGCTCAGTTCTAGGTGTGGGGTGGACGGGGCTGGGCCGTCCACAGCAGGTGGGCACTCTCTTAATCTTAGTCTTGGGACGGCCAAACATTCATGCACACCTAGCATGTTCTCCACCCGACGGTATTGCATAGCCTGTGTGAAGAACATGCACAGACTCCCAGTCCCTGTCTGAGCGCCGAACCACAGTGCTCAGACCAATCACAACGCTGCTATCAGCTATCATGCTGGTGACAGCAGCATCGTCATTGGCTAGGGGAGTCTGGAGCCTGTGTGCTTCCTGCTTCTGGAGTCAGTCGACTGAGAGGCGGCGGCCAGCCTGCAGGTAAGTATTTATTTTTTTTCATTCACGTTAAGTAGCAGCTGCCCTTGGAATTTGTTGTATTCCGCTCTCACTCGGCAGAGTAGCACAGATCTTGGCTGCCTGTGCCTGGGGCCATTTTGCATTTTACCTGTGATCCATGGCGGACATAGACAGGGAGAACAGGTGATGGGCGGCTCTCCCTTAATAGGCCAGGGGGGTCGTCCCTGTGACCTTGAAGCCCCTGGGCAGACATGCTGCCAGGTGAAAGGTTTTCACTAGTGGAGCTCAGCCAGCTGTCTCTGCAGGTGTAAACCCGGTGCTTTCTTTCGCCAACTCTAAGCGGAGCGAAGGAACTGCAACTCTAGCGAGGCGGGAGCTCTGCCAACCTTAAAATACATCTCCTAGTGTCCTGAAGACGTATACTACAGGAAACAGATCCCTCGGATAGCACACACTGAACAGAAAACAGATCCCCTCGCATAGCACACACTGAACAGAAAACAGATCCCCTCGCATAGCACACACTGAACAGAAAACAGATCCCCTCGGATACCACACACTGAACAGAAACAGATCCCCTCGGATACCACACACGTAAGAAAGGTTCCACAGGAAATGTTGCAGCACCAGTGAATTCCCAGGAAGGCGTATCCTAATATTGCAACACTAAGACGATGTACACCAAGGAGCTTGCAAATCAGGAATGTAACACCAATCCGAACCCCAGAATAACTCTCTGTTGCACTCATTTACATACAGATGAGCACAGAGGCTATTTTTTTATTTTTATAAATTGCTTTCACAGTAAGAATCAAAACTCTTTTCAGCCAGGTCTAAAAACTGCAGTAAAGCAAAACAGAGGCTAATACAATGCCGGTCATTAGTCATTCCAGGAACCGAGGGGCCGTGAGCAGGCAGCCTGCAGTGGAACATTGCACTCTACAGACACATTGTTCGTCTCCTGGTCTAGGAGCTCCTGCAAGAACATTGGATGGTTATAAAAATACATTTCAGGGCTTTCACTGTACATGCTGACAACTGAAGTAAATTCCAACAAAACAACTACAAGTGTGCTAAAAAACTATAAACCAGGTGAACAGAACAGGTGATTGCGAGGTTGTGGCTACATTCCGATCCCTGTGCAAACGTCTGTGTGCGCAGGGTTCAGCATTCTTACCCCTGTGGAGTCTTCGACAAGGTGAAATTATAAGTGCGAGAAACATGGCACCCCCTCAATTTTTCCAAGATCAATTTCAGCAGTTGATAAATAGCAGGGAGAAAATAGCTGCTTATTAACCCGGTATTTGTAAAGCACAAACTAATCACCCCAATGGGTCTCAAGGCGCTGGGTCCGTTGAGAAGATTAAGCGAGTTATTGCCTAGAGTCATATGGTCAGGGACTACCGAATTTTCCCATCCCCCCTGGGCATAAACACATTTGTAATGAGGGACATGAGAGGTAATGACTTTTGGAGGCGGGGGTCGAACAACCCCCGGCCGTATTTATTAAAATATGAAAACAAATTAACATTTTTAAGAAATAAACATTATTTACACAAATTTTATACGCAGAAACATAACACGACATTTGATTACAATTAGTATGCACAGATTTCAGATGGCTAACCTTAAAATATCACTAATACATAGTTCTCCTATCCGAATCTAACATAACGATCATAATCATACATTAATTACTTTCTGCGTATCCTATTTGGGCCTACGGCAAGGTCATTGACTGGTGTCAGATCCTTATCAATTTACCACGCCCCCCGTAGGGTTGCGCATGCGCAGGGGGCCCGCTTACCGAGAGGGTACTTCCCCCCCCGGTTACACCCATATGTTCCCTGAACTCCATGCCAATTTGGGGGGTCTTGCAGTCTGCGTCATTTAGTGACGTCCATGCCAGTGCGGGGTGGCCAACCAGCCTAAAAGAAAGCGTGACTCCCCCCCTTCCCCGCACCCATCCAGCCAACCGGATGTACCGCCCCTGGAGTTATAGGAGAGACCCCTTGTCCTTCCCCCTGGGCGACCCCATCCGAGAATGAGGCCGCCCCCTAAGGACCTTAAATTTACTGCTCACTAGTCATGACCTTACCGCCTGACCAAGGAATAGCAATAAATATGACGATTGAAGACCTGCAAACGGGAGAAAACGCCTAAGGAAGGAACCACACCGTCAATTACAAACACCCATTAAATACCTTGCAACAGGGGATGGAGGGTGGGTAAACAAAGAAGTTAAGCAGCCTCCTAAGGGCTGCGACCAGATGCTGGGAGAGCACGGGACAAAGAGACCGAGTCCCACGCTCCCCAGCCTTTTATCCTAATACATGGGGGCAGACCAGTTCTAACTGGCTTGACCCCCAGCCCCCCCCCCCACTCCTCCATGACCCGGAAGCGCCTTAATCGCTTCCGGGCCATGGGTCACCGTCGCGAGCCAATCACGGACACGGCGTGCCCACCGCGTCATGATGACGCGGTGGTCCGCGCCGCCGGGTGGACATGCGAGGGCGGGGGGGGAGGGGGTCGGTGCCCCGCCATATTTGCGGCGGGGCCGTTCCCGGCCCCGCCTTTCTATATGGTCAGGGACTAGCGAATTTCCACCTCCCCCCCCGGGCATAAACACATTTGTAATGAAGGACATGAGAGGTAATGACTTTTGGAGGCGGGGGTCGAACAACCCCCGGCCGTATTTATTAAAATATGAAAACAAATTAGAATTTTTAAGAAATAAACATTATTTACACAAATTTTATACGCAGAAACATAACACGACATTTGATTACAATTAATATGCACAGATTTCAGATGGCTAACCTTAACATATCACTAATACATAGTTCTCCTATCCAAATCTAACATAACGATCATAATCATACATTAATTACTTTCTGCGTATCCTATTTGGGCCTACGGCAAGGTCATTAACTGGTGTCAGATCCTTATCAATTTACCACGCCCCCCCGTAGGGTTGCGCATGCGCAGGGGGCCCGCTTACCGAGAGGGTACTTCCCCCCCCCGGTTACCCCCATACGTTCCCTGAACTCCATGCCAATTTGGGGGATCTTGCACTCTGCGCCATTTAGTGACGTCCATGCCAGTGCGGGGTGGCCAACCAGCCTAAAAGAAAGCGTGACTCCCCCCTTCCCCGCACCCATCCAGCCAACCGGATGTACCGCCCCTGGAGTTATAGGAGAGACCCCTTGTCCCTCCCCCTGGGCGACCCCATCCGAGAATGAGGCCGCCCCCTAAGGACCTTAAATTTACTGCTCACTAGTCATGACCTTACCGCCACAGGCCAGCATAGTTGCCCGACTATCTGGCCCCCCCCCAACCTATCCCTCAGAAAGGTCATGCCCCTTCCCTCAGACCCTCTAGCCAAGCCATGAAATTCTCCAACATTAAGTCATTACCCAACCTAGTCAAGTGGACCCCGTCTTTTAAGAAGCATGGTTCCCCCCTGACACACCCATGTACAATGCACTGCAATTTGGAAGATCTGAACAGTTTCCCTATTTTGTTATTGACCCTCTTTACCGAGTGGTTCAAAGCTCTCACCGAGTCCCCCCCTCTCCATTTAAATCTAGGTATCATGTGTGACCAGACTATGTAGCAACCCTGGCACGCTTTGGCTAACCAACCAATCTCAGAGATGATGTTCTCAAACAAGACCCTCCTGCCCAACGTGACCAAGTCATTGCCCCCCAGGTGTAAAATAACGATAGAGGGAGGAGGACTGTGTCTCTTCAGCTGATCAATCATAAAGCCCCTAAATTGACTAAGGCAAAGGCCCCCTTTCCGTGAAAAGATACTGTGAAACCCCTCTGCTCTACCCGTTTCCTAAAGTCACCTGCAAGAAAAACAGATTTCATACGCCGTACATATGAATGCCCCACAATCCACACATTACGTGTCCCTGTGACCTGTAGCTTTGTTGATCATTGCGGAGAATGTTGTTGCTGCGATGATGGCAGTTCCCCCCCTGCGTGACAGGTTTGAGAAACTGTGAAGAAAACGACAGACAGGGAAGCATCAGTACACAATTATAATGTGTAATCACAACATGTGCAGCCGCACATAACGCTTATAACTATTGGAAACCCATCATCCAATCCTCTGTACCTTACTGAAGTGCAACCCCCTAGCCGTTGCCTCAGTGGCAGCCCCTATCCTGAAAGAATGCGTTCCGAAAACTCTTGGATCCATGCCTGCCTTGCTGATTGCCGTATCCAATACTTTTTTGAACTGGTACATGGTAAGTGGGGTACCGTCCGCATGTAGTAACAATGCTCCACCCAACGCGCTTTTCCTCAGACTGAGGTAATTTTCAAGATGCATTACCGGGTAACACGGGTTGTTTCGCGCCCTATGCAGTACCACCCCTTCTCCCCGAGCTTCCTGATTGGTTTTTGACTTTTTGATGGTCAAAAGCAAAATGTCACCTTGTACCTTCACGTACTCCATTAAGAGCCCACCCTGACTATCCTGCTTGTTGCGTGCCACCAATTCACCCACTCTAAAAGGCTAATGCAAAGGCAGCTCTGAATAATAGAGTCTCCCCCACTGAACTGCAAATGGCGCCCAGCGCTGTCAGCAGCGCACTCAGCCGCTCCAACCCTATCGGCTGCCTGGTGTCAGGAATCCCACCTTGGATTCGTCGCCACCCCTTCAATGCCTTTCTCACAATTAAACTATTTGTGGGATCGTTCGTGTCTCTGATCTGCGCAAAGAAGGAAACTGCCGCTACATGTCGCCTGGCTGCCGCCACTGTGCACCCCCCCTTATGTAGGCTGTCTAAAAACAAGAGGAATGAGCCTGACGTATCCCATCTCTCCTCCCAGTCTTGACCCAAAAAAGTACAGTAAGACCAAAACGCCCCTTCATAAGCTTTCCTGGTCCCAGGAGCTAGGCTAGCAGCCACGAGGTTCTGTAGTTGGGGGCACCAATCTGCCAAAGAACTTCGGGAAAGTGTGCTGATGTTGCCTCTGCGGATGCTAGATGTTCCCTGAAAACCTACATCTTGAAGCGAGAGAGTGCGTCAGCAGCATTATTCCGCACTCCCGGGACATGTTTTGCCTTAAACTGTACATTTAATTTCATACATAACAGCACTATCTCTTTCAACAGGCGAAGAATCATTTTACACCTTGCCGCCTGTTGATTGATGGATTCTACCACTGTCATGTTATCAGACCAAAAGATTACAGACTGATTCTGCAGATCCTGGGGCCATACCGTTAATGCAACCCAAATGGGAAACAATTCCAAAAAACCTATGTTAGCTGTTAAGCCACACTCAAACCACCACCCCGGCCACAGCTGAGCCCCCCACTTGTTCCCATGTATGGCACCAAATCCTACACTACCCACCGCGTCAGTCCATAAACCTAAGGCAGCCGAAGTAATGGGGGGACCGGGCCACACTACTCTGCCATTGAAACCCTCCAGGAATGCAATCCAAATCCGCATGTCCTGGCGAACCTCAGATGACGCGTGTGATGGTGTTTTTCGTGTAAGCCTGCCATGGCCTGAGAAATGGAACGAGAGAATGGTCGAGCCATAGGTATCACCCTTAGTGCAAAATTCAACTGGCCTACAACCTGCTGCAACTGATGTAACGTCACTTTGTCCTTTAACAAACACTGCTGCAAAGCAGCACGGAATTTCATTATCTTTTGTTCAGGTAACCTAAAACAGCCCTGTACTGAATCAATTTCAATGCCTAGGAACTCAATTGTGGTTGTTGGCCCCACTGTCTTCCCCTGAGCCAGGGGGACCCCAAATGTACGCATGAGTCCACAGAATTCCTCCAAGGCCAAAAACATTCCTGAGAGCCCGCCGGTCCCAGAAAGAGAAAATCATCGAGATAATGCATCACAAAATGATGTCCTGTCACTTGTCTGAAAACCCACTCCAAAAATGAAATACATTTTTCAAAGTAAGCACAGGAAACTGAACAACCCATAGGCATGCACCTATCCATGTAAAACTGTCCTTGAAATGAAAAACCCAGCAAATGATGATCTAAAGGATGCACTGGCAACAGTCGGAATGCAGATTCAATATCAGATTTTGCCAGCCAGGCCCCCGGACCCAAAACCCTCAACATCTCTACTGCCTGATCAAAGGACGCATATTTTACACTGCAAAGTTCTTCATTGATGGCATCATTCAATGACTTGCCTCTGGGCGCTGATAGATTATGAATCAACCTAAACTCCCCCTCTTCCTTTTTTGGTACCACACCTAGGGGAGAACAGACAAAATTAGGCACCGGGGGGACATCAAACGGACCCACTATTCTCCCTAAACCCAATTCCTTCTCAATCTTTTCCACTACTACCCTTATGTTTGACCTAACAGACAATTGGTTTTTGCACTCCGATGTCCCTTTGTAATCCCCAACTGGTATCCTGAAACCATACAAAAACCCTTCCTGCAGCATCCTAGCTGTGGCATGATCTGGATACCGATTTAACCAGGGATTCATAGCAAAGACATCAATGGGTGAATGCGTTACCTTTTCCATTTCCTCCTCAGTCCTGTTTCTTCCCCCCTCTTGACCCTGAAAAGGCGTTCCCTTTCTTAAGGCACTTTGACTCTGGGTGAGAGGGGTGATTACATATGGCACATGCGTGCCTGAATTTACAGGTGCCTTGGGCTCTAGTACAGGACTTCCTATTAAAATCCCAGCACACTCCCTTTCGCCTTCCCCCTTTCTCAGTGGCCGGCGCCGACGCCCCGGGGTGCCCTGGCCGAAAGGGCTGATGTGGCGGCGAAATGTGTGCCTTGCCCCAATTCTGACCTGTACTGCCCGGCTGCCCTGGGCCAAACTGGTCAAACCAGGAAATAGAATCCACCCTGTCCCATGTGAGTGAAGGGTCAAACTCTTTCGCCTTCCTGAAGTTCATATCATATTCCTTCCAACCCACACCCCTGTATTTATCATGCGTCATTGCCACCCTGCTCTGGTAAAATGCCATTTCCGCTTGCATATTAGGTGTACGTTCAGCCACTATGGCCATATACACAGAAAATGCCCTTATCCGGTTTGTCAATGTCTCCTCTACCCTGAATCTAGACATTTCCGCCCAGGCTCTGTTCCCCGCCCGGGGCCGCCATGATCTTTGCCACCATTCTTTGCGCCTCTGCCAAGGGATCGGTGCCCGCCGCCAAGGGCAACACCCCCCCCTTTCCTAACCATGGAAGAACTGCCGCTATTTGAGTGGCTAATTCCGACGGGACCTGCCCACCCCCTGCTGGTGTTAATACCGGGGCCACAGGGTTCAAAACAGGAACATTGGGGACTGTTGGGGGCACAACCGGTACGATACTTGGCACTACCGGTTCAGTGGCTGGGGACACCGGAACTGGTGCAGGTACTGGCACCGCTGACCCTGGGACTTTGGGCACTAACTCAGGAATCTCTGGCACAGCTGGGAGCCCAGATGGACCACCCCCCCCTAGTGTCTCTAAAGGTTCCACTACTTTGGGATCCTGATTGTTCCCCTTCTTATGTCTAACCCTCTTGGGGAGAACCTCCAATTCCCCTCTCGGTTTTGGGGGCACAATTGTCCTCTTGGGCCTGCCGGACGGCCCGCCCTGCTCCTCCACCTTCTGCCTGAGCTCAGCTGGGCTATGCCCCATTTGCTCAACCTTGCCCCATCTCCTGTCCATGGTCGCCATTCTACGCATCATTGCCTCCAGCATATGCTCCATGCGCGACCGCTTAGTTCCCCGCTTACCTAACATGCTAATGCTAAGACCCACACGCCTATCCTTCACTATCCCTGCCCAACCACAATTAAACCAGCTCTTTAAAAAACAAGCAACACAGGCTTAATACAATATAACCATCACAATATTGCAACCCATGTACCTGCCCCCGTTAACATACACACACGGAGGCCGGTAACCCTGCAAATGCGTAGGAATGTGCGCCAGACGTACAACTACACCAAAATTACTAAACACTTTCCATCTAATATGCAGGAATTTAAAAGAAAACCACCGGCGTGGAATCACTGAGACTTGAACCTGGCACCTTGAGATCTTTTATAACCACAAGCACAAAACCTACCAGTGAGCTATAGCTCCTGCAATGACTATGTATTCCCCCAAATACTTCGTCTTAACTCGTTCAATATGCACCCACTGCAAGTATTTACAGCATTAACGATCAGGAACCTACTCGAATATAACAATGAGCACCCTCGGGGCACAACAGCATTCAATTACACGCTCCGGTCCACACGCTGTGAGCCTCGGCTCCCCCCCCTTGGAACGAATACCTTATGGGCGCGAGCGCGCGCCGTGCACCAAACCTAAAGAGCCTCTCCCTTCCGCTCCCGCCGCAGTCCACGTAGTCAGACAGCAGGCCTGCTTCCGCCGTACTCGCGCTGCCCAGGGAACGCCTCGCCACGACTCCACGGACACAGTAGACAGCCACCGGCGCTGCACCGAGGTACAAAATCCCCCTTTCCGTCTCCGAACCTGCTAGGAAACAAAAAAAACCAAAGAAGTTAAGCAGCCTCCTAAGGGCTGCGACCAGATGCTGGGAGAGCGCGGGACAAAGAGACCGAGTCCCACGCTCCCCAGCCTTTTATCCTAATACATGGGGGCAGACCAGTTCTAACTGGCCTGACCCCCAGCACCTCCCCCCACTCCCCCATGACCCAGAAGCGCCTTAATCGCTTCTGGGCCATGGGTCACCGTCGCGAGCCAATCACGGACACGGCGCGCCCACCACGTCATGATGACGCGGTGGTCCGCGCTGCCGGGTGGACATGCGGGGGCGGGGGGGGGAGGGGGTCGGTGCCCCGCCATATTTGCGGCGGGGCCCCGCCTTTCTACATGTTGCTGGGCTATCCTGCCACCAGCGCCGGGGGTCGACCCCTGAGCCCTGTGTTTCCGAGTCAACCACCCTGGCTGCTGTGCCACACCTCTTATTTGTTATTGAAGACTCATGTAGATTTCATTGCGTTAGGCACTAAATTCAACGTTATGCCCCCATTTGCAAGTGAAAACTCGGTGTACATCACCCTGTGGTGTTGATGTTCACTGTGTCCGGGAAATACCCGGAGCAGTCTTCACAGGGCCAGGGTATACTCGTATCTGATGTGATACATATTGCATAATATTACATTAGAACATTTGACATCGCACAAGTAAAATGTATCATCACCCCATCTGGTGTAATGTCCAAGCCTCCCTCAATGGAGATGTCATTGAGTATTGCTTGGTGTGTACCTTGGAATCTTCGATACCCTGGCTTAAGTACATCCAGTTAAAAATTCCTAGTTTAGAGAGACCTAGCCTCCTCCCTGACCCAGCCTCCATTAAAAAGGAGGATAAGTTGTCAGTAAATGAAAACATTTTGTTGAAGTGGGTCAGGGGCAGGAACCTGGCAATTTCCGTCTCTGATGCCCTTAGAAGTTACGCGATGATCCAAACGTGCCCTGGGATTGAGCCATATTTGGAATGGATTAATCACCCTTGGGAGAGAGCAGTTCTCACTAGATTCTGTCTGGGCTAAGTTAGATGGAAACTTTGGGGCTTATTTACAAGGGGTTTGTGCCACCGGAATGGCACTTTTAACAACGTTCCTGTGGCGCAATGCACTGCACCTTATTTACAAAGTGGCGTTAAGCCACTTTTTGTGGCTTAACGCCGTTTTGTAAATATGGTACCCTTTCACGCAGGTATCTGCTTGAAAGGGGCGTTCTGTGGGTACTGCTGTGGGCATTCCACCGCAACACCCATTGCTTTTTGGAGCTGCCCCAGGTTTACAAGGATCTGTAAATCTGAGGCAGCGCTAAAAACTAACGCCATGCAATAGCAGGCGTTATAATGGCACAACACGGAGAAAAACTTGTATTTCTCCTTGTTTTTTGCTTTTTCTATGTGTGCTGCATTTTGAAGCACAAACAGAAAGAGCAAAACTCATTAATGATTGGTTATGTGCAGGGAATGATTGTTTATGTGAAGGAAGGTGCTACTGCGCAAGAGTGTCTGTTTTGACCCTAGGCACTTATTTTTAGCGCCAGCACCAGGGTAAACACAGTGGTGCACCATATTGTTGTAAATATGGCGCATCCGAGCGTTTTGGAAATGGTGGAGCAGGGCGCTGCGGAATTTGCTGCAGCGCCACGCGTCGGCATTTTTTTTATAAATATGCCCCTATGTTACCCTCTTGGCCAATATGACGTTATCACTACCAGCCACTGTCCTTGTGAGAAAAAAATCTGACCAAACCTTGTTACACTGTGTTTTTTCTGCAGATTTGATAAAGAGTTGCCTAAGGGCTTGCTTATCCCGGCGAACCAAAAGGTACAGATTAAAAATTTAAGAGCCACTCTTATTTATTTAGAATCTCTATGTATGCTGGAAGTATGTCTTAAGTGGGCCTATTTTTAAAATCTGCTGTTAGAATTCGCAACTCAATGCTGTTTTAATGTGATCTTTTGCAACTTCCTGCATTTTATATACCTTTTATATAACTCGTGTTTTATCTGCGAACGGTGGGTTTAATAATTTATTGTTTTGTATAAGGCTGCCTGTTTTCAATGTAGCATTCTCTTGATTGTATTTGTATGCACTTTTATGGCCATTTTTGACCGAAATAAAGATAATTTAATTAATTGACATCGCACATGACATCAGCGATTTCATAGTGAATGTCAGCCTCAATCCCAGTAATCAGATAAGGAAAGGGGCTGAGAAGAAAAGCCAGGGACACCTGCAGCAGTGTTTGTTTAAAAATTGAACTTTTACGAATTTTAAATCATAAGATTGGCACGTGATAATTGTAGCGCGAGCTCGAGGTACATTTCCTCAGTCATTCTACACACGTCAATACCTTGGTGTCTTTTAGTCAATCTGTGCAGAATTAGAAAATACAATTACAATTATATATTGCGTGCCCTACACAAACATAAAATTAATTGATTTATCTTAACATTTAACATATTCAGTGCAACGTGTTTCTTCCATGTCTACCTTTTGGTTCTTTCATTCACACGTTCTCGTGAAGTCTACATATGTTTCGGAATATTTCTTTTAATATCTTTTTTTAGCTTCCGCCAGAGTATGTCCCCTGGGGTCGTGCAGTTCTATGACTTAAAAGCAATGTAGGCCAGCCCTCACTTCAGGCAGTGAGCTTCTATTGAGACACAGGACGACAACAATGAAGATGCTCACATGTTTCTCTGGCCACGTGCTTCCCTGAAAAGCTCGCATTAATCCATTGTGCCCTGAGCAATCTGACTTCAGTCTGCTCTTCTTTTGAACTGTTATTCTGCAGTTTGTGTTTCATATAAAAAGGATGTTGCTACATGTAGGCTTGGCCCACAAACTTAGTCGTCAATGAAATAAAAAGTATTATGACCCTCTATGGTCACATCTAATTTGATATACCTGTCATTAGTTCAGCTGCCAAGTATTATATGTATTTCTATTGATGTTATTTGCAACATGCTTTCTATGAAGAATAGGCCCTCAAGGCGCCTTGTTCCTGTTTTCTAGTATGTCTCATTTTGTCAACTTGCTTCATAATGTTTCAGAATATGTTTGTTACACAAATGTGAATTGAGCCTATTTCTTGTGTTATGTTTGCTTCCTATGCCATGCTTGTTTGTTGCATGACGCCTGCTTGTAAAATGGGCGTGTTATTACCGCAAGCTCATTTGGTATTACATCAAGCCCATTTGTTATTACATGAAGCACATTTGTTACATTATGCTTGCTTGTCATTTCATGCTTACCTATTACATCATAACGACTCTTACTGACACCATTATAACACCATGCTTGCGTGTTGCATCACGGCTGTAAGTTACATTGTGCAGGTCTGTTACACCATGCTTACATGTTACACCAATTCCTAGGGATCAGGCCTTCTGCCTGCGAATAGTCTGATCTTCCTCATTTGGTGATGTCACTTTCTCTGAAACATAAAATTCATTGATCAAACTTGCTGGCTAACCCTCTCTGCATAATCAGTCATAGTAACCAGCTACTGGAGAGGGTGGCTGATGAAGACTAAAATGGTTTGGAGGATCATTCCAAAGGAACTGAGGGTTAGGGTCTGTTCCAGAATCTGGTGACTTGCGGAGCAAAGTGTCACTCTTCTCTACCCCACAGATGAGTGATCTGGCATGAAAAGGATTGGGTTAGCCGCTCAGTCTATGGAAGAATTATGAGGTGCTTTGATACAGAGGTAAAGGAGTTTTGTCTTCTAAGCAATCCTTTAAGTTTTCTCAGACCTTTGTATTGTACCGCCGTAGGTAACTGGATCCCTCCACTACTTCCTGAATATAACGCTCATTTCCAGTAGCCAGACAGACGGAATAAATTAAATATTTTCAATGCAATTAAAAGAGAATAGAAGTAAAATGAATGATACCCTGCTAGTTTTGTTTGGAGAAACTTATATTGCAGGATTATTTGGCAAGGTACTGGGTTAATGTATGGCCAAGCTAAGGGCTACCAAAGATGATAAGACCTAAGCTGTCTGCACACCTGTTTAGCCAACACACAGGGACTATACAGCATTTGGTGTCCAAACCTTTGGAATTCACTCCACATCTGGACCTCATACACAGGGCCGTTGGAATTATGCGTCAAACGAAAGCCAAATTATGTGACAGGGTTAAGTAAATTATGCGGCAAGAAAATACAAATTATGCAGCATAATGCAGCACATTTTGTAATAGTATTACTTCATTCTTTCGTCGTTCTTAAACTTGGTAACGCTCCCTGTGCATTGGCTGCACCTCATTAGTACCAGTTTAACACACAAATATAGCATTAAGCAATAGAAAGGTGACCAGTCCAGTTTTGCAAAGGGCCTTCCAACGTGCTGCAACACGTGTTGCTGCATTTTTAGTAACTTCTGAACAGTTTGAGCAAAGATTTTTTTACACCTGCCGATTATGCAGCAGATGTTGGATTATGTGTGAAATTCGGCAAATCTATAATTATGCGAAAGTCGCCACAGCCACACAATCGCATAATTCCAGTGTCCCTGCTCATAGTACAGGATATTGAGCTATCGGAGGGTGTAGTGACTACCAGGCAACCTCCCACGTCTCTCCAAAGTCCACAGGACTTGGCAAAGGGAGTGACACCAGTTGGCATCCCCCATATTAAGCTCAACTCCAGCTCCAGAAGTAAGTTAACTGGAGGAAGAGGGGTTGCCTGGCTCTCTAGACATCCAAACCTCCCCCTTATCTCTATGTGGGTGTGGGGAGAAAGGAATATGTGCAGCCTGGCGCGGGAATGCAGCATTAAACTGGGGCCTGACAAAATGTTTCCCTTAGAGTGATGTGGGCAGCCAAATATTGCAATCGTAAAACTATAAAAAAGTCTGATTGATTAATGTCCTGGCCACCATCAAGAACTATGATATTCATTCCTTGACATCACAGTCAATCCTTAATGAGGAGGCGCATAAGTAGTCTTTTCTTTTGTTAACAGGAGTGTTGGACTTTGCCTTTTTTGGCTAAAGTTCCCTAAACTTTTTGCCTTCCCCATAGACCTTTTTTCTGACATGGTGTTTCTTTGGGCACTTTGCCACTGCTGATCAGTGTCAAAGTGCAAGGGCTCCCTGTGTAAAGTGTAATGGTAATTGGTTGTCCATGATTGGTATGTTTGCCTTACTAGTAAAGTGCACTATGTGTGCCAGGATTAGTAATGCAAATGCTACTAGGGAGCCTGCAGCACTAATTGTGTCACCCACACCAATAGCCCTAAAGAGAGAACTCAGGCCTGCCATTGCAGTGCCTGCGCGCAGTTTGTTAAATTGCCATGTTGTCCTGACAAGTTCACCCACTTGCCAGGCCTTACCCTTTCCTTTTTATGCACATCAGACACCCATATGGTAGGTCCGAAGTTCCCCCCTGGGCAGGGTGCAGTGTATGTGAAAGGTAGGACATGTACTAAGGTGTGTACCATGTCCTGACAGTGAAATACTCTCCATTTCATTTTTCACTGTTGCAAGGCCATCTTGCCCATAGGACAAAATGGGGATGCTGTGTAATATGTTTGCAGCCTATCTTCCCATAGGCTCAAGATGGCAGAGGTGAAGTTTAGTGTGCCTGAACTCACAATTTAATAACACATTTAATAGATTTTCAATTGGCCTGGTTATTGTGTGTTAAAATAGATTTTGAAATACCAATTATATTCATAAATGTGTATCTAAGTGTAAAGAACGCAATTAAGATGACTCAGCTGTCAGTATTATGGGAATCAATTGCAATCTTATCACTTCAGTATCCGGCAACTAGTATTATTATTTCTGGATATTTTAACATGCATTTGTTCTCTAAGAATTCAGGGATCGTAAAGAAGAGAGGTAATGCAATTACTAAGATGTTCTGTTCCCAATTGCAGAAATTAGATCTTGTGCTGTTACAGGATACTCAATACAATACGACAGGTGTCCCAACCTTTAAAAATTCAAGGCAATACTCTACTATTGACTATACCATTATTTCAAATAAATTAATGAATAGCCTTATTGGATTATATGTGACCCCTAGGGTAGAAAGTGACCATAACCCGCAAATAATTACATTATCATTGGCAGAGGACTACCTACCAAAATTAAGAGTTCCTGATAAAGGGCCTGTTGTGTATAATTTGAAAAGGCTGGCGTGGCATTCAGTAAAACAAGATGAGATTTTGGACTTTTTTGTCCCTTTAATAGATCAAGTAATAAATGAGGGTTGCCATGGGAACTCAATAGTGAAAACGTGGCCAGGTCTCTGCTCTTTACTGGTTGATCGCTTTCCGGTAAAACCAGCTTTTAGGGGAAACCCTCATACGTCGAAAAGGAAAATGTGGTATTAACACAGGTTACATAAAAAAAGGCTCTAAATAAAGCTTCTCGTGCTATTTGTAAACCATCACATGGAGTATTTAAATTTACCCAATTATATTTAATAAAGAAATTAAGGAAATCGTATAAAAAGAAGATTTGGAAATCAAAAAGAGAATATAAGGAAGACTTGTGGATAAAATTACACGATGTAAGTAAGACAAATAACCTAAGTGCATTTTTGGGTATTATTAGCTCTTTGAAACATGTGAATATGAGAGCTGGTAGTGCTAATATTTCCACAATAGCCTGGGAGTCTTTTATTCCTACCCTGTATGGTATGTAAAGAGAATAGAAGGCACGAAAATTGTGACGAACAATTATTAAAATTTAAGACACCGCAGGTCTACATGGTAAAGTCATTGATAAGCAGGATGAAAACAAATGGTGCGCCTGGTCCAAATGGGATCCCTAATGCAGTTTTTAAAGCAAGAACAGACATATGGTCAAAATTTCTTATCGAAATGTTTGAAGACATCGTGAAAACCAAGCACGTCCCAGAATCTTGGCAAGGCAGCATAATACATCAGATTTACGAAAGTGGCCCGCCTGAAAATCCAGCAAACTATAGGCTAATTGCTCTAACGGATGTAGAGGCAAAAATGTTTGCAACATTATTACTCAAAGATCTAAAGGAATGGGCAACTACAAGGAAAGTTATCCCAATTTTTCAAACTGGATTTCGTAGGGGACAATCAACAATACCGAATCTGCTGATACTTACCTTGCTGGCAGAGAAAACCAAATACAAAAAGCAAAAACTTTTTATTTGTTATGTAGATCTAAAATCAGCTTTTGATTCTGTTCCGCGTAACCTTCTTTGGGCAAAGTTATCAGCATGGGGCGTACCAAAAAACCTTTTAGATATGATTGCACTATTGTATACAAATACGTGGGTACAGGTCAAAGTGGGGGATGGAAGTAGTACCATTCGTCGCCTTGAAATATATAGTGGCCTTAAACAGGGTTGCGTACTTCAACCTTTTTATGACTGACTTGTCTCATCATTTACATAGTGTCAATGTACACTCGCCAATTCTTGCTGGCCAAAGTATAAAATATTTGCAATATGCAGACAATACTATTCTGCTAAGTCACACGCAAATAGGGCTGCAAAGATTGATAGAGTCATTTGTTCAATATATGTTGGTGAATGGTTTACAAATAAATGCCAAAAAAACAAAAATTAGGATAATAGGATCAATAAAATCAGATAAGACATTATAGAAAATGAAGGATTTATCTATTTAAACAGTAAAGCAGTATAAATACTTAGGAGTTACGTTGGATGATAGAATTACTTTTAAACCACACTTTGATAACTTAAAGGCCAAGGCAACTTCATTGTCTTTTGCCTTTAGATCATTGCGTGATAAACTTTCATGCCCTAGTTACAATCATGTTTTAAAAGTAATGAATGCAAAACGTATCCCTGCGCTTACATATGGGTCAATAATTTTCTGAGGAAAAGATAGCCAACTGCTGGATAAATTACAAATAAAAGTTTTTAAGTCAATTTTTAGGATTTCAAAAAATGTTGGACACGCTACTGTTAGACTGGAATGCGGTTTGATAAACCAAATATTGGTAAGACAAGCTGCATTTTTAAAATGTCTATTTTCACTTTATTTATCCGACCCTGAGTCCCTTGCATATATGTGTTGGCAAGAAATGAATAAGAAGGAGTATACAAGACCATGGAGGTCATACTTAATGGAAAGTTTGAATACTTTTAAGCTCCAACCTTTTGACAATATGATTAGAAATAAAACCAGTTTAAAACATATTTTAAATCAATCAACTAAATTGCTATCTTTAATATTGGATCAGAAGCACGCCTGGTCGGTTATTAATTCATATAATAAAATTGAACCCCAATTCTATCTAACTTCTTGCTTGAAACCGGCAGTAAGGAATATATTGCTTAAGCTTAGGTTTGGACATTACCCTATAAAAGATGGTACACCTAGATGGGTGCAAGTTTGGCAATCACAAAAGTGTAGATTATGTGGTTATATTAATAAAACGTTATTGCACATTGTATATATATGCCCCAAATTGTGTCAAGAAAGATTAACACTTTTAAAACCAATATTTAAAAAACAAGGGGTGAGAACGTGTTGCCAAGCAATAATACTGTGCCTCCAAGGGGGTATCATCAATTTAACAGCTAACTTTGTCAAATTTATCATTATAGCGGAGAAATAACTGGCTCAGGACGATGTTGTGGTCATATAATAAGAATAGAAAGCGGCTATGATTCCAACTATATTGTTTTCTCCTATACTGACAATGCAACTTGATAAATTTTATAAAGCATCTGAGATTCAGGGTAATTTTAAGAAACGTGGATGCACTTTATATTTTAAGTACTAAGATCACAACTGGACCAAACATGTGTTACTGTATGCTCTGCTTCTTTTTAGGGGCGATTTAAAAACCTGAGAGGTGACTAAAAGATTATCTGTATGGATGGGTTTACTAATATGTATGGTGAATAATAATGAAATGTAATGTTTATATTCGATTATGAACAAAATACCCTTTTATGATATTTTATGTATTTCTAACAGTTTTAAAGATATGTTAACACTTCCTCATTATCTTTAAGGAATGTAAGAAATTGCCTTGTTTTATGAACTGTGTTGTTTTATTGTAATGATTTTAATTAATCGGACAACAAAGAATATATAACAACGAGTCTCAGTGACGCTGTGTGCGTGTACTTTTTGCAGCCTGAGACCCTCGTAAGAGTTGCCCTGTGATCGTGGGCACCTGGAGTCCAAGTGAGTCTCAGCGACGCTGTGTGCGTGGGCTTTTTGCAGCCTGAGACCCTCGTAAGAATTGCCCTGTGATTGTGGGCACCCAGTGGCGTAGCTAGAGCTTGTGGCGCCCGGGGCTATCCCTCAGATTGCCGCCCCCCCCCCCCCCCCCCGGCGGGCGGGCATGCACTTCAAAGAGGTCCGAAAAAAACGTAATATCGCCTCGAATAGTTACCTTGATCATGCAAGTTGCATGCACATACATGACACGGTCCAAGGCTACACAGTTGAATACACCGGTGACTGGCAGTACAAAAGAGAACACACAGACTGCATGATCTATCTGGGGACTCAGAAAAACCTCATATGACATCCATCAGAGAGCTGCGTGAACAATTACCTGGTAATCCCCTCAACACAATGCAAACATGCACACACATGACACTGTTCATGTAACCTTCATCTACAGCTGACATTAAATGACCATACATCATGGTCCCACCATTAAAGCAGTGGGGACCTGCACGAACGTGATGTGCTCTGGGGACCCAAAACCAACTTAACAGTGTCGAAGCCTGTGATTCTTTATCTTTCAAAAACAGCAAATTAATTATTCACAGGGAATGACTCACTGTGTGCCCTTAAAACTAAACGCAGCACAAAGGGGTCAGTCAGCTCCACCTTGCCAACACAGACCAGATACAAAGCCCACTCTGGTGGCCCAAAGGCAACATCCAGGGGCCGCTCCCTGTCATTACTTCAAAGCAGCAGCAACCAACTCCCTGGGAATGAAAAGACGTGTGCTCTTGGTACCCAAAACCAGCTTGTAATAGTGCATCTCTCCTTCACAGCAGCCTCAGCACACACATGGTGCACAGCCTGCCTGGGGGCCCAAAGCTAAAATACAGGGAGGGCCGACACATTATGATCACAATCCTTAAACACAGTTGTGGGGGCCATGGGGACTTGTTCAACTCTATCCAAGACCCGGGACAAACTGTTCCGGCGCTGCGGCACTCCTTGAATATTCAGAAGAAACAAGAAATATTAAACCACAGTGATGTCGGCCAAGAATGGTCAATGTTTCGAAATAAAGAAATGTGCAGGGCAAATAAATAGATACAAGACAAAGACGACATCAAGCATGTTAAGTGTGATTGTCAGCTGCTAAAATTTTAAGTGAAATACATCTAGATTAAAGGAAGTAGATGTACAGAGGTGAGTCTTGAGCATACCAGGTAGGCTGCATTATGCTAAACTTACATGAGATGCTGTTAGGTGTGTCTATTTAAATATATTGCCAAACTAATACCACACATACATTATGGCTAAATTAAAGAAGACAATAACAATCAAACTGAAAATTAAGGGATGTAAAGCCAGGGAATCGAACCCTGGATGTACATGAGATAATCATGGAGATTATGGGATGGGCTGTATTGTGCTATACTACTGTGCCCCCCTGTTATATGTGCCCATTAAAATCTATTACCAACATAAGTTAAAATAATTTGAGTAAGCTACATCTGAATTATACATTAGAGAAGAAAATTGTGCAATCTATATGACTTATATGGGGGTACTGCCAAAGAGATCCAACCCTTGATGTGCATGGACAAGTCACAGATGATACACAGTAAGAAGAGTTCTACTGTACATTGTTGTTTTGAGTAGTTCCAACGTCAGTTGGTAAATAGCAGCCTCAAAGTGCATAGCTGCCAAGCTTTCAGATTGCTGGGTGTGATATTTTCATAATTTTATTGCAATTATGAGTCCGCCGCCGCAGACATTTGTACCAGTTTTAGTCTTCTTAGAGTTTCTCATTGCTCAAATGGGTGTAATTACTGATATATATATATATATATATATATATGTTTCCCTCGTCTTCATTGCTTGAGTTTTGCTCGCAAAGAAGTGTCACTCATAGTCGTTGAAATGTCACTCACAACTACAATTGAATTATGAAAATGTCACACATAGCAATTTGAAACCTTGGGAGCTATGCTCATAATCGTTGAAATGTCAATCATAATTACACTGAAGTTATGAGAAAATGTCACACATCTGAAACCTTGGCAGCTATGCTGCCACTCTGCCACTCACTAAATATCCCCTCTGAAAACGTTTAGCTCTTACCTCACTCAGCCTCCAGCAGCACTCCACAGTGGTGGCAGCCAGAGCCAGGGTCTCTATGGCAGGGGTTGGTTCACGTCTGGGGACGGAGGACACAAAAGAACCTGGGAGGGCAATGCACAGCAAGACACACTCCGGACAGGGAGGGAACCTCATGGAAGAGGACGCGATGCAGGAAGAAAAAAGAACGTGCAATTACATGGTCAGGCTTGTGTCAGAGAGCAGCGGGAGGTAATGAAGGAGTAGAGGCAGGCAAATTGGTAGAGGGACTGTAGATGCACATACTTAGGGGGGCGACCAACAGGCGAGACAGGAAGAGAATGAGGAGGGCCAGTGTGAGGGAGAGAGGCCAGGGAGTGATAAAGAGAATGAGGAGGGTTTCCAGAAAACGGCATTAGCCGCTTGGGCAACCGGAGAGGGGTCTTCATTTTCCTAATGGGCTGGAAGTGCAGCCAATGGTGGGAAGCTGAGAGCCGCCTGTCCTGTGGGCTGAGCCTGTAACTTACCCCCAAGTCTACCCAGGACACAGGAAGGGAGCCACTGCCGAGAGAGACACGGGCTGGGAGGCAGTGCCAGGGCAGAGCTGCTCTGTGGAGTGCCATGCTGTCAGCTCCAGACATCCATTGTTTGAATGTAAATGGTCGAGGATCAACTAAGCCCCTGGGTCCAAGCTGTTACATTCTTCCTCAATGTGGAGTGGGATTTTAATGTGTGTAATGGGTCTTAATTTTGGAAGTACTGCTCAGATGCTGGAACCACAAGATTTGTCTGTTAACATTATTATACACCCAGTCATTGATCGCTTATGGAATGCTTTTTGAAGCCCCATACCTCTTCTCTGTGGAGAGCCTTTCAGCTTCAAACCGTTTAGAGCTGTGCTCACCCATTCTTTGAACGTAAAGGGTTGAGGATCTTTAACACTGTGTGGCCATTCAACCCTAACCATACATATCACTATCCCCATCGCACATAAATGTTCATTGTAAAATACTAGCATGCATCGTAGCCAGCAGGATAAACCCACTGAGGCCCAGTCGGATGCCTCCAGATGAGGCAGCTTAAAAACAGTCACCACCACAGAGCAATGCCACATAACAAACATGCACAAATATTTTTGCCACACATCAGGCCTGGCTCCAGGAATTTTTATTTGGGTGGGCCAAGGGTGCATTTGGGTGGGCCACTGCGGGCTCGATTTGTCGCATATATGTCTGGGCAGGCCTGCTTCAGAGCCCTCCTTTATCTCTTCTTAGCCTTATAAGGACCAGTAAAACTCACTCTTTTCCAAATCTCTTTCTAAATATTATCACTCACAAAAAGTGCTTTTTCCATGTAATGTTCCTTTGATGGGAAGAGGATTTTTTTGAGGTGGGAGTATCAGGCAAGTGATACTACTCAGGCTCCATCTGTTTGAGCCTTCATGGAGGATCCCTCTTCATTACTACCTCCAGCTGACCCCGGACTCGGCAACGCTCTCCCTTACAGGCTTGATTATCCACTACTCCTCTCTCCAGTGCACCTTTTCTCACAGCTGTCCTTGGGCCCCAGCCCCATATCAGGCACTATCGAGCTCCACTTTGCTTTTTCCCGGTAAAAACATTAGTAAAATCACCTTAAAACTTAAAACATTGAATATAGCAGTAAATATAATTAGCAGCACTTTAAAGCATGTTCCACAGTAGCCCTTATGACCCGACTGCTAATTAAATAAACAAAAACAGAAAGGCCATGACAGGGCCGGCTTTAGCGCTGATGCGAAAGTCTTTTTTGGCGCCACACTAATAACCTCTTTCTCTGTAAATACCTTTACTACCACCTTCCAACAGTGCCCCTCGTCCCTCCATGGCCCCCCTAGTGACCTCCTCCTCAGATTCCCTCACTGCCTCACGCCACAAGTGCCCCTCATCTCCCCATAGCCCCTCCCCCTCATGACCTCCTCCTTGGACTCCCTCACTGCCACCATCCACCAGTGCCCCTTATCTCTCTGCAGCCTCTCCCCCTCATGACCTCCTCCTCAGACTCCCTCACTACCACCCTCCACCAGTGCTCCTCATCTCACCCTAGCTCCCCCTCCACACCATGACCTCTTCCTCGGATTCCCTCACTGTCACCCAGGGCACAAGTCCTAAAAAAAGAAGTATGGGGACGCTGACGTCACAACAGGAAGTAATGTCACGAAAGTGGCTTGCACCATCAGACTCATTGCCTCCCCTCGCTCACCCCTTAGATGCCATTGCATCAGAGAAGCCAGCGCGTGAGCAGCGTTCTGAATGAGCTCCAATCTCGCCCCAGAGAGGCCAAAGAGTAAATGTGTGGCTCCATTTGCTCCAGTAATCGAGCTCCCGTTAAAATAAGTGAGGGGACACCGTCCACCCGCCTGGTACCCCGACTCGAGCCCTGCAGTCACCCTCCACCAGTGCCCCTCATCGCTCCACAGCCCCTCCAACTACCTCCTCCTCAGATTCCCTCACTGCCACCCTCCACCAGTGCCTCTCATCGCTCCGTAGCCCCTCTCTCATATGCATTTGTTGTTTAGCGCTACTCATATCAGTGTAGTGTAGTGTGTCAGCACTTTACACCACAAACACATTATACAGAGACAATCAATCATACAAGTATGTAAATCAGTCTACAGGGAATGTCACATAAGCCAATGAGGATTACAAGGTGTAGGAATCACATGTCATCCATACTGGTGGGCAGTATATTTTGAGAGGATTTGGTCTGGGGAAACACAACCTTAGGATTTAAAAGAGTATTCCATGGGGATCAGCTTTACTGATAAAAATGTATCTCTGCTCAAACATACTCATTTTAGCAACATTAGAATGATGAAAGACTGAGGAAGCTCTAACTATATCACAAAACAAAAAAAACGATACCATTCATGTTTGTATGCAGCTCTTTGATGACAGTTCATTGGTCACTGTCCTATGTTAGGATTGTGACTTCTGAACTGCAAGTAACACAAGGATCTCTGTGACAAAGGCAGTAACCCACTGAGCTATCCACATAAAATACAGTTCATCTGCACTTAAAAACTACCAACAGACAAACGATTGCTCTCCAGCAGGATCATTAATCACTAGCGTTATCTGGGCATTCTGAATTGCGTTGTCATATTGTGTCCTGCATCGGCCATGAGAAGGATAAAAACTGTTTAAATGACGTGCACAGAAGTATGTGTCCTGCTGGGCCTGCACATATTTTTAAAAGAAAAAAAATAGTAACACATTCTCTTACCTACTAGTCGAACTCTGTGTCACAGCCTGATGCGATAAGCAGCTGCAGGGGTCAGGAAAGGGGAATAGGAATAAACAAACTTATTTTCTCCGACAATCCGACTCCGACCTCTGCAGCACAGAATTGGGTCCTCACGAGTGCGTAGTGGTGAAGCGCGTGACGCGTCACCACTACGTAACGTTCTCATCGCGAGGCCCTGGAGCAGGCTGGTGACCAATACGAAGTCCTGGCTCTAGTCTTGGCGAACCGGAACCGACCGACGTCATGATGGCAAGGCAGCACTGCAGCAGGCGCTGACGCACTGGCGCACCACAAACAAGTAGGTCTGCTGGTCAGCGTCAGGTGCGTGCAGTGCGCAGCGCGCTCACCGCGCTGCTTGAAGACGTTTAACTTTTAACTGGGCCGCCGGCCGCGCGCGCTGTTGCGGCCGCGGCTGACTTTATAATTTATTTAGGGACAGTCAAATCTGTCCCTAAATAAATTATAAAGGCCGCCGCAGCCGCAACGGGCCACCAGTGCTGAGCGGCCGCCCTAAAAACAGTGCCGCCTGGGGCGGTCCGCCCCCACCGCCCCCCCCTAGCTACGCGCCTGTGGGCACCCGAAATCCAAGTGAGTCTCAGTGACACTGGGTGTGTGTACTTCGTGCAGCCTGAGACCTTCGTGAGAATTGCCCTGTGACCATGCACACCCGGAGTTCAAGTGAGTCTCAGCGACGCTGTGTGCGTGTGCCCTGTTGCAGCCTGAGACCTTCTTCATTGCCATCGGCCCAGACTGGCATCCCCGGAGGAGCTGTGCTGCCGGCCCGAGCCTGCCGTTGCCAAGGAGGGATTTTGAACCATCCTCGTCGGGGCGGGGGGCCCGAGTTCTACTGCCCAAAATCACCGAAGTCGCATCAGAGGCCCAAGTCACGAGGGGAGGAGTGTGAGGTCGCACCCCCAGGTAACGCTCAGTGAGCGTGTGTGCGTGTGTCACCTCCTGGGGCGGGTTTGTGGGCTCCGAGAGAAACGCTCTCAGCCTTTCCCATTCTCGCAGCTCGAGCCTCTGCTCAAGCTGGTATCGCGGCCCATACTTGCCGAGGAGTGGCAGTACCAGGGCCAGAATGTGGAGCTGCACTTTGTTTTTCACCATACCAGTGTTGGGGGCATATTTTGGCAGAAGCTGACTGTGGTACAGTAAGAGTGGCATAGAGACCGTCCAGAGCACCGTGATCGGTGCCGTAGTACACTATTCTTTGCATTACGAGCTGCCTGATTGTTGCATTACGCATTGCATTATTGTTGGCATTGCGAACTGGCTGATTGTTGCATTACGCATTGCATTATTTTTGGCATTACGAACTGCCTGATTGTTGCATTACGCATTGCATTATTTTTGCATTACGAACTGCCTGATTGTTGCATTACGCACTGCATTATTTTTGCATAACGAACTGCAATATTTTGACATTACAAAGTGCCTGATTCTTGCATTACGAACTGCGTAGCATTGCATTAGGACTGCATGGGATCATAGAGAATTGCTCATTAATACTGCAAGAACCTACAAGGGCTTACTGGCCTAATAGGAGTATTAAGGAAATAATATTTTAAAGCAAGATGTTATTGAATCCTTAGTTGGACAGCAAACTAGGACTCTCCTGCCCAGAATCCATGATTAGTCTTGCAGAACAGATTGAGCTGTCGGGAGTTAAGAGAAGCAAACAAACTAGTAGTATAAGGGAGAGATGACACATTATTATCATGGGTGTTGAAGAATCATTATTAAAATGTCTGTATTTTCTTCTCTGTAGAGTTCGACTGAATTCCTGTTGTTTCAAACCAGGAATTCAGTTTCCTGCTGACCTACCTAACAAACTTCAATAAGCTATAGCTAGCACTGTGAGGAGGCTTGGGCATAGGAGACCAGACCTGGAGTGAAAAAACCTTCACTGGGAAAAATCCAATGGAGACTCTGGAATTTAGAGTAAATGGTTGGATGGATGGTGGATGTGAACAAAGGAGATCCACAAATGAGAGGGAAACCGTCTGTACCATTGTTGATGCAGGAACTGAGATGCCTGCAAGAGTGTGACATTGTCTCATGCCTGGCTGCCCAGTTCTACACACTTCACTTGGGAAGAGTTTGCAGGCAGATATCAGAGTCTGGAACTCTACTTGAGCTCTTTTCATTAACCCACGGCGGATGTCCCTTGTCAGGTTTATACAGGTCATCTTGCAGAGATTGCTCAAGACAGGACTTATTAGGGCTAGGTAGGACAGGGACTAAAGGACAGATCTCTATGTTGAGAAAGGGAATAAGATAAAGTTATATAGTAAAAGAGTGTTAAAGAATGCCCGATTGAGTGTGTCCCCTAAATATTGAAGATGGAATATTGAGGCATAAGAAAATCAATGACAAAATATCAAAACCAAAATATCGAAAGGTAAGTATAGTATCTGCCTGATACACTTTAATTATATGTGCAGATCAAAATATATGCATCCAGTTTTAAAATATATAAATTTCCTGCTCTCTCAAGTCCTTGAGTTGCTAATCAGCAGGGGATGAACTACTTCACATGTTGACTTGTACAAATGTTCTAGGAAAGGGTGGATGCCCCTAATTTTAAACGATTTGTACTGGGAGGTCTACAAAATCACAGGGAGGCATGGCTTTAATACTGAAATAAAGCTGTACTGCAGTTCACTGCATGCAGAGCAGGGGCCAGTCCCTTATCTTTGGTTGCAAGATGTGAATTAATGGCTTTTGGCCATAGAAAAGCGCAGGATTGTTAACTGCTGTCCCCACCAACCCATTGCTTAGGGAAGATCTGCATAGCTGCAGAGAAATGTGTGGGAAATGAATTTCATTACGGGATACAGGTATTTCAGACTAATGGAACTTTTTCTTTAGTCATTAGAAGATGTTATGATATGTAACTGCCAACCCTGGTCACATTCTGTGTCTTCACGAACCAGACCATGTAACCTTTGTGAGAGTTTTACTTACCGGACTGCAGTGCGGATTGAGAAGTTTTCCTGTATTTTTGTCCTGTTTATTCTTATTAAAAAGTAAAAACCTTTAAAAACGAAAGCTGGGAAGATATTGATTGAACCAGATTCTTGCATCCAATAACCAGGCCACACAAACTAATGAGCAAAGTAGAATCCAGGTCTCCAAGACTTCACTGTGTCATCGTTACTGCAAGAATACTCATCAATACCTCGTGCGGCAGCATTTGCTGATGCCCGAGTAGTAATGGTCAAAAAAGTTCATACTATTGCGCAAATATAAAACATATGAAATGTTTCAACATTAGTACCTAAACAGTGTGCAATGCATTTGAGAATCTATTTATATCAAGATATAATAAAGGTGCAGCGTAAAAAAGGCTCTTTTCAAAGAAGAAGAAACCTGGTGTTAAGTTGGCGAAACGAGGAAAAATGCATTATTTCTCCTTGTTTTTGCTTTTTCCATGTGTGCTGCCTTGTGTAGCACACATGGAAAAAGCAAAGTGCCATGGATTGTTTATGTACAGGAAGGCCCACCTTCCTGTACATAAACAATCTTTAAAAAAATGATATTTTGTGATTTTCATGTGTGCAGCATTAAGCAGCACACATGAAAGTGACAAAATGGCTTTTCAGGATTGTTTATGTGCAGGAAGGGACGCCTTCCTACACATAAACAATCCTCCCCTGCACGCAGACACCCTTGCACTATTGTACAAGGGTGCCTGCGTTTGGGCTACACTGCTGAGTGTAGCGCCATTGCAGGGGTAAACGCAAGGCTGCACCCTATCGTTGTAAATACGGTGCAGCCTTGCGTTTCAGAAGTGGGGGAGAGAGGCGTTAAGCCAGGAAGGCTAGCACCTCGCTCCGCCACATTCTTGTAAATATCCCCCAGTGTTTTTTGGACCCCTCTGAATTTGGGGTAAACCATACTATCATGTTATTCAGAGGGCATTTTAAAAATATCTTCTTTCTTGCACATTGGCTTACATGTCAAAACCAAAAATGCAGATAAATCCAATTGGTAATAACACATTTTATACTATGCTGTGTTGCCACATGCCTACTGATGAAAATGGTACCCTATTTGTGTAGCTGGGCTTAGCGCCTGCAACAGAAAACATGACCTGGAGACTTCACATTTCACCCAGCAATATCAACACTTTTTAGGTCTCGCCTGACCCAGCGCATGCGGTGGTCTGGCGAGACTTTTTGTGAGGGCTCATAAAATGCTACCATGGCCAGCCTGGAACTACAGTGCATGTGCGTGGGCGCGCGCTTAGGAGCAGAGGCTGGCAAAGCTCGTCATGCTCATTAAGCGCCCAATCACTTTCACTTTCGCCCGCAATCACTTTCGCGGCGCCCCTTTGATGTTCTCGTTCAAAGAACATCAAACATCAAAGAACATGTTGTGTTAATGCTTTGCTGCGCCCGTTTGACTTACAATGTGCTTTCTCTTTCCACAAACTCGATGTTTGTGTTCCTTTATTTTGAGATGCTTTTAGTATTACTGTTTTGTGACTTAAAGAACATTAAGGAAATGTTACTGTGAAACTGGACAACGTTCACAGTGTTTATTTCTGATGGCAGCGGCTGCTTCATGTCCGTTGCACCATTCAGGGAGTCCTTTCGTTGGCGCTTTCATGAGGACATGATGAGGAAGCTGGAAACTTTAGGCACATTCTCTTTAAAAGCACAGCATGTTGGCGACTGGTTAATCGATTAGACCTATGTAGCGCTTTAGATCTCAAAGCGCTATGGTGGGTGCAGCAGTTACAACTCATGAAATATGGGGTGCAACTCACAAGGAGGGGGCAGGTTTGAGTGCACATTGGCTGCAATCGAACTCTTAAGATGATGGGCTGTGTGTATCCATTATCAGCACTCAGTCTTCGCTAAGTGATTTTGTTTTGTTGTTGTGTTAATGCTTTGCTGCGCCCATTTGACTTTCTCTTTCCACAACCACACACACAACCACAACTGCACACACACAACCACAACCACACACACAACCACACATACAACCACACACACAACCACACACACAACCACACACATACACAGAACCGCACACACACACACACACACATACCCACACACATAACAACCACACACACAACCACACACACACAACCGCACGCACACAACCACAACAACACACACAACCACATATACAACCACACACACACAAAACCACACACACACACACAACCACACACATACACACAACCACACACACACACAACCACACCTACAACCACACACACACACAATCACACCCAACCACACAACCACACACACAACCACAACCACACACACAACCACACACACACAATCACACACACAACCACACACAACCACACACACAAACACACACAACCACACACACAACCACACACACAACCACAACCACACACACACAACCACGCAAACAACCACACACACACACAACCACACCCACAACCACACCCACAACCACACCCAACCACACACAACCACACACACACAACCACACATACACAACCATACACACAACTACACACACAACCACACACACACAACCACACACACACAACCACACACACAACCACACATACAACCACACACAGACAACTACACACACAACCACACACACACAACCACACACACACACACAACCACACACACACAACCACCCACACAACCACCCACACAACCACCCACACAATCACACACAACCACAGACACATCTAACCACACACACACACACAACCACACACACACACACACACACAACCACACACACACAACCACCCACACAACCACCCACACAATCACACACAACCACACACAACCACAGACACATCTAACCACACACACACACACACACACACAACCACACACACAACCACACACACATAACCCCACACACACACACACACACAACCACACACACACAACCACACACACATAACCACACTCACACACAACCACACACACACAACCACACACACAACCACACACACAGCCACACACAACCACACATCCACACACACCCACAACCACACCCACACCCACCACCGCACCCACACCCACAACCACACCCACAACCACACACAACCCCACCCACAAACATACACACAACCACACACACACAACCACACACACAATCACACACACAACCAAACACACGCAACCACCCACACACAACCACACACACACAACCACATACACACACACAACCACACACACACAACCACACACACAACGACACCAAGCATTGGCATAGCCAATAGGTCTCACCTTTGGGACCTTATAAGTGTTTAGCCACGCAACAGTTGATGTGGTTGCACCAAGGATATTGTGCTGCATAACTAAATACTTAGAAGGTCCCAAAAGCGAGACCTATTGGCTATGCCAATGCTTGTTGTTACAATGTCGGTGGCTGCGGTATTTAGGTCCTAGCTCAGCCTCCATGAAGGATAACCTACAAAACCAAGACATTTGTGGAAACTAGACACTGAGGGTAGTCCTGTGTGGTATAACTTGTGTGGATAGCACAACGTTTTGTACGCTAAAGGCCTCGCAAAACTCAAATTTTGGCTAAAAACACAAATTTTCCTCACATTTCTGTGAACAAAATCTACAGACGCTGCGGGATCAAAAAAATCCTACCACACAGCAGTGGCAGCTAGCAACTAATTAGAGTGGTGAGGTGGGCAGATGGGTGGTGGGTAGGTGCATGCACACAAGCTACATATAAGGTGCATATGTTATAAAATAGATAAGATAAAAAGTCACTTAACTTGCTTGCTGCACAACATGTCCTCTTCTCTCTGGACCGGTGTTCTTTTCTCTCGTCCATGCTCCAGCGCGGACCCCAGCCAACTCCCTTAGCCAATCCTGGTGCTGCTCTCATGCTGGTAACCAGCATGAGAGAAGTGCCAGGATTGGAGGGAGCGGCTTCTTTCAGGACTATCGAGGGCACTGTAGGCCCATGCTTTCTCTAAACCCAGCTGTCTAAGACAGCTGGGTTAGAGAGGTTTAAAGTGTGCATGTCTGGCTGGCTGTCACAAGTCAACCGGCCAAAGTGACATGTGTACTTTCAACTTAATTGCAAAGGCATCCCACTACTCCTCCCTGCTGCTGCTACTCAGCAGGCCCTGCCCAATCCTAACACTCGGCTCGGGACAGGTTGAGGAAAAATAAAATGGTAATAAATTAACTTAATTGCCATTTTATTTTCCATCTCTGGGGCTTTTCTGGGGGCATTGGAGTTAGTGGGGCCACCAATAGCAGCTGCTACGGGGCGGTGGTGGTGGGGTTAAAAAAATAAAGAATAAAAAGAAATAAATAAATTGAACTTACCTGCCATCCACCTCTTTTCCTCCATCCTCTTCATCTTCCATCGACGCACGAAGCATTCAGGATTCCAGACTCCCCTAGCCAATCACAACGCTGCTGATAGCAGTGTTGTGATTGGTCGGAGTGCCGTGGTTCAGAATTCAGATAGGGACTGGGAGCCTGTGGATGTTCCCCACCCAGGCTGTGTAACACAGCACGGGTGGAGAACATGCCAAGAGCACATGACGGTTTGGCCGTCATGCTTACTTAGAGAGTGTCCACCACTCCTCCCCCTCCTGTATGGGCAGTCCTGCCCGCCCCGGCCCTACAGAGGAGTATTGAAAAATAAAATGCCAAGAACATGCTGTTAATATTTTTTTTTCCAGTGGGGCGATGGGCGACACTCCTCCGCTTTAATGGAGCAGCCACACCCCTGCCACCCAGTATTTCCACACTTCTCCTGATAAAAAGGGTGCCCAACTTGTGTTGCTGGGCCCTGTGCCCATGACAGAAAAACGCTCCAAATCACAATACAACAACATGACCTTGCTTGGTGATGTGGGTAACTAGCAATTTTGGGCCATTTGGGCAATTTTGGGCCCTAGCTCACTCACCAACCTGGGAAACCCATCAAACCGAGGCATTCCTGAAAACAAGACACCCAGGGTAGTTCAGGATAGTGTGTCTTGGAAGGAACCTACAACATTTTTTTGTTAATTTTCTTACATTTCTGGAATCTGAGGGATCCACAAATTTCCTACCACCTAGCATTATTGTATGACTCTCAATAAAAACAGTATTCCACTTATGTGTGTGGCCCTAGTGCCCACAACATGATAGGTTTCAAAATGAAATATGAACTAATCAAATATTTCTACTCAAAACCAACCCTCTTTTTCGAATGTGTGTAGCTGTGGATTTTAGCCCTGGAATCAGCCATCACCCAGGGAAACTTTCAAACCCAAATTTTTCTTGAAACTAGGCATGTGGCGCAGTCCAGGGTGGTATATCTTGCATCAATTTTAAGACAAAGTCTTACCCAGAAGCCCTTACAAATCTTAAACTTAGGCTAAAGACATGCCTTTTCCTCAGATTTCAGTGAGGGAAAATTCAGGAAAATGTGAGGATCCACAAATGTCCTACCACCCAGTGCTCCCACATGTCTCCTGGTGAAGACTGTAGCACACATGTGTGGGTGGGCCCAGTGCCATGACAGGAAAGGATCAAACCAGGGACAACAGGAGTCCAAAGACAAATGAGGTAATGCTGCGTGTTGTGTGATTTTAGGCAAAGGTTCAAGCACTTGAAGTAGGGGTGTTAGGTGGTACTGCAGCCGGATGGGTGGGGGGTTAGAAACACTGACTGTGCACATGGGGAAGAGGAAAGGACCATGACCCTGTGTGCTACCACCTCCCCCAAATATTATCCACTGTTTTCAACTGGAATGACCAGGCGATCACATCCCACTTCGATAGCCTAGCGCTTTGCATGCCAGGAGAAGGATCACTTGAAAGCTGAGTTTCTCAGGATTATGTCAGATACTCACATGTACTTGTAATTCAGCCTTGCACGTCCATCTATCACCATCAGATGCCCAGTAGACCCACCATGTTACATAAAATTTTCGTACAATGAGATAAAAGGAATTTTTGCCCTGTACCACCCAGGTCCCTGAAGTTAGATTTCCTAAGGTGTGTGGACGGGTATGGATAACATATAGACCTACATGGCTGGGAAAACAGACAGGGGACTCGCTGACAAATCATGAGTTAAGTCACAGGGAATATTTAAAATATGAGATTGCTCCAGACCTGCCAGATTCTCTTGTGGGCAGTACATATATGTAGATTTGATTTGGAGTCTAAGAATGCCACATTGATAGTTAGAAGTCAATATTGTACCATAATCTAGAATTTAAAGTATGACGCAAGTATGGTAATAATGAGTAAAACAGAAAGTAAAAATGGCTCTGTGTCCTCCAAGGTTTGTATCAAATCAATTTAGAGGATATGAAATCAGGGAAGCCAAGATAGACAGCTTTGTGGATAAGAACCATGAACTTAATAATGACACCATCACGAATGGACAGGCAATGCAGCTTTCTCAAAATGGGGGAATAACAGTTAGACGTTTGGCTACCACTGGCAAGATCAATTGGAGGTGGCTTTGTAGATGGTGTTGACATAATCCAGAGATGAATGAATAAGTGAATTAACCTCATCGAGGTGGGATTGTTTGTCAATGTAAGAGAAGATGGATCAGGGCATCTTCAAGGAGGGGCAAGATCTATGGAACAGCTAGAAGGATGGCCGTTATTTTTAACGTCAAGCAGAGATCCTGGAGTGTGGATGGAGTCTCTAGGTCACTATCTAGGTACCAATATATGGATTTAGGAATTGCTTCAGCTGTAATAATAGTAATTATGTTTAATTGATTTAGTTATTTTTTGAGAAAGGTGGTACGATCTCGGAGGGGATAATATTGCTTTAAGTTGCTTAAGGGGCCCAAGAATTTTCAATAATTTGGGATATTTCTTTTGTAAGATTTGGTGTCTTATCTAAACGTGAGTTGTTATATATTTTTTGGGTATTCTAATGCAGGCTTAAAAAACTAGTAGTAGGCAGCTCTAAGGACAGGGATGTAAGATGTTGTTTATTGCCTCTTAAGTCGGAGAGTTTCCAGTTTGAGTCTGGCCTGAGCTCGATTAAACCATGGTCCCGTGTCATAGAAAGGGTTTTATTTTTTCTCCCATGCCAGAATGGCACTGTCGAGCGCCTCCATCAATACCTGACTAAGAGTTGTCAGCAAAGTGATGATAATTCAGGAGTGCTGCTTGCTGTATTGATACAGGTACTCCAGGATGGATTTAGGAGGGGTTGGTAAATTGATATGAAAGGGAACTGCCAAGTGGTCAGACCTGGCTTCCCTACTACCACTCCTTCCAAAGAGAAAACATAGGGTCTAAAAGATGAACCTTGCTGTGTGTAGGGTCTTCAGATAGAAGGTGTGGATTGAGGCTTTCTGTAAACAGTAGAGCAGCACCTGAGGGATTCTCTAGCCACAGGCTAAGGTTGCCTAAAAGCATAACAGACCTTAGGTTCCAATTTCTCCTGCTAACCGGTGAAGATTTATTAGAGTGTGGAGAGGACGATATATTATCAAGAAATTAATTTGTCTGCTATCCATTGGATGAGACGGGTTGATCCTTCAGAGTGAGTGAGTCGCAAAAGAAAAAACACACATTAGGCTGGTTCTAGTTGTTTTTTCTTCATTTAGTTCAGCCTCCAATGTAGGTATATTTGAGTATAGTGTTGAAGCACAGAGTCGTACCTCGTGCCAGCACTCTGTGTAAATAAGGCCACAGAACACTATACCTGGTGACTACAGCATGGACATCGCAGTCATGTGGCCAGGGTGAAATAAGGTTTAGACACCACACAGCAACTGTTCTTCACATCAGTGTTGCTGAACCTGAGACTGCTAGGAAGCATAGTGACCACACCGTCATCCGCTTCATTCAACACGCATGCACAGACGTCACCCAAGGATTACACTGACACTTTCATTGTGGGTGAAGAACTGCTGCAGGTTTATTTCATACAACATAAGTATGACGATAAATGGGTTATCTTATGGGCGATCCAGGGCAAGCAGCCCCTCGCTGCTCCGCCCGCCTGGTGAGCCAGCACGCACGGTGGGTCAATGCCCGGCAGTGCGGCACATATTTATTTTCAGATCATCCACTGGGTCACATGATCTGTCTCCTACTCCCGCCCCTTCTGACAGGGGCGGAGCGTGTTGTGGCACACCCCCGGTTGGTCAGGCCCCCCAACCGCCCGAAGGACTAACGGGGCGCTGTCGTGGTCTTCCCAGAACCCCCTTCGGCTCCTGGACCTTGGCTCGGGCACCCTTACTGTGCCGGACAGGGGTACCCTTACTGTACCGCCTGTCGCAGAGGTACCCTTACTGTACCCGTCTGCCTCCAGATCGCCCTGTAACTCCGCCTGCAACGCAAAAGAAAAACATTAAAACATTCCAATAACGCGCTGTCTCTGCCACGCAGGGTAAGCGGAATGGGTGGGAATACGCGTGTCCGGGCAGGAGCGTCGCGCAGGAAGCAGAGGAGGAACTGGGCGAGAGGGACGCCTAAGTAGGGGGGGCTAGCCTCGCCCCCCTATCGGCCCGCCTCCTACCTGCACCTCATTGGGAGATCTCCTCCCGGGGCGCGGCCTCGCTCGCGAGGCAGAAGAAGGGGGAGGGGAAGGCTGCGACGGGCGGCCGTTAGAGAGCTGCCCTGCTGACGTCCCACCGCGTGGGACGCGGGCAGCGGCATAGTGACCACACCGTCATCCGCTTCATTCAACACGCATGCACAGACGTCACCCAAGGATTACACTGACACTTTCATTGTGGGTGAAGAACTGCTGCAGGTTTATTTCATACAACATAAGTATGACGATAAATGGGTTATCTTACGGGCGATCCAGGGCAAGCAGCCCCTCGCTGCTCCGCCCGCCTGGTGAGCCAGCACGCACGGTGGGTCGATGCCCGGCAGTGCGGCACATATTTATTTTCAGATCATCCACTGGGTCACGTGATCTGTCTCCTACTCCCGCCCCTTCTGACAGGGGCGGAGCGTGTTGTGGCACACCCCCGGTTGGTTAGGCCCCCCAACCGCCCGAAGGACTAACGGGGCGCCGTCGCGGTCTTCCCAGAACCCCCTTCGGCTCCTGGACCTTGGCTCGGGCACCCTTACTGTGCCGGACAGGGGTACCCTTACTGTACCGCCTGTCGCAGAGGTACCCTTACTGTACCCGTCTGCCTCCAGATCGCCCTGTAACTCCGCCACAGCTCTGGTGAGGCTACCGTCGCTGCCAGAGCCCCCCTTCCCTCCACAGGTGTTACTGATGTCCTTTGCTTGCTAGCGCCTCTTGCACGTCCAGCAGGAACATGTCCATCCCTACCCTGGACAAGTGCACCCCATCCTTCTTGTAGTACCCCTCCACTTTCTCTTGGATCAATGCATGTCTGATGAAGCCCATGCCCCTGCGCTCCATGAATTTTTGCATGGACCTATTGACCCTTCTACGTGACCGCTCTACTGCTGCCGGGGACCTGGCCCCCCTCCAGATCCTGCGGGGTACAATTTCTGACCACCAGACTTCGCATGACCCCCCAGCCTGGCTAATGGCTGGCAAGTCAGCTTGCATGGACATGAGCAGAGCCCTCCTTCCCCTGGAAACCAGGTCATTACCCCCAAGGTGTAAGATAATAATCGAGGGCTGAACCCCCCCAGCAGCCAAACGCTGTTCAATTATGCCCCGGGCTTCACTCCATTGCATCCCTGGGGAGCCCAACCACACGAACTGCGTGTTAGCAAAATTCTGCGACCAGTTCCTGTGTGCTGCCCAGCGTTCCAGCCTCGTGATGTAGGAGTGTCCCATCAACCAAACCTGGTGACCTGTCAATGAAACGAAGAAGCAGCTTTTAGGTAGTTGTATCTTTATTACACACCAAAATAGATACGTTCATCCAAAAGGAAAAAACCAGGGTGGGAAAACTCGGAGCTGCACATGCAGCATCAAGGGCGAACATACCTCTTAAAACAATCGGACTCCCAGCGCCCCACCCCCTTCACACCCTCTGGGCCCAGGCCGGCTTTTGCCGCTGAAGTGGCAGCGCCAATTCTGAAGGAGTGCGAGGAGAATCTGCGCCCACTCCCTGATAGGCCAGCCTTGGCAAGGGTGGCACCCAGAATACGGTCGAACTGAAACCTGGTGAGGGGGGATCCATCTGCGTGAATCAGGAAGGGACCCGGGGACGCTGGGCGTAAGGCCAGGTATTCCCTGACCGTGTGAACCGGGCAGTACCTGTTGTCCCCTAAGGCCTGTAGAACAATTGTCTTCCCCCTCCCCGCCTGGTCTGTCTTGGATTTGCGAATGCGGAGCTCCAGCGATACATTAAGGGCCACATCCGCAATCCCCAGCGCTGTGTCAGAGAGGTCAACCTTTGATTTTGCCACTAACTCGCTAACCCTAAAAGCGCCAAAGAATGCCAGGCAGAATGCCGTTGAAAACAGCCTCGCTTCGAACGGGGAGAAAGTAATCAGAGGTACCGTGTCCAGGAGGAGCTGAAGGTCCATGAATTCAATGGGTGCCCTGGTGTCAGGTTGTCTAACCTCCTCCCTGGCCCAGCCCTTCAGGGCCGCCCTAATCTTGGATGACGCCGTTGGGTCGACACTCCCATCTAACCTGGCGTCATGGCGCACGGCTGCCAGATGACCACAAATCCATGAGTGTGATCTGCCGTTCTCCTTGGCCCACACCACAAAGGTCTCTACCTGATCCTCGCTCCCCAAGGCTAAGCAACCCTGCGCCTCCACCACTGCTCTGAACGTTGCTAACTGTGAGTCGTACTTCCTCCGCGTCGCCGGCGCCAGGGACCTCTCCCCCATCCTCCTCAGTCTTTCCCCCACTGAAGCAGGCGCCACAGGTGGTCCGGGAATGGTGTCATCTCCGCCCTTGCCCGCGGCCAGGCCTCTCGAAACCGGAGCCACTGAAAGCGAGAAAGAGCGTCAGCTGCCACATTCCGTACACCCGCGATGTGCCGCGCCCTAAACTCAATGTTGCTGCGCAAACCCTCTTTGACTAACTCCCTCAGCAGACTCAGGACTAGCGGGCACGAGGCAGTAAGGCCGTTGATGGCGTGCACCACCGCCATGTTGTCTGACCAGAAGACCACCTTCATGTTGCTCAGTGTGGCCCGCCATAGATGCAGCGCTACAAGAATTGGAAAGAGTTCCAACACTGCAATGTTCTGTGTCACCTTCTTTCTACGCCATGCATTAGGCCACCTCATAGCGCACCACTCTTCCCCCAGGATCACACCAAAACCTTCCCTTCCAGACGCATCAGAAAACAAGCAAAGCTCCTGGCTGGCTATCCACGGGGCCCTCCAAATTACCGTCCCATTAAAACCAATGAGGAATTCTGCCCACATTGCTAGATCAGCCTTCAAGCCGGCGGTCAATCGTACAAAATGGTGCTTCTGAGTTACATTTGCCGTGGCCCCTGCCAGCCTCCTTGAGAATACCCTGCCCGCTGGAATCACCCTGGCTGCAAAGTTCAATTTGCCAATCAAGCTCTGGACAGCCCCCAGGGTCGCTTTGTCCTTGCCCAGCAGCGCCTGGATGTCCTGCAACAAGCCCAGTACCTTATCGGCGGGGAGCCTCGATTCGCCTTTTACCGTGTCTAGCTCCACGCCTAAAAAGGTCAAGACCTGAGCCGGCCCCTCGGTCTTACCTGGGGCAAGGGGAACTCCTAGAAACTCTGCCAGCTCCTCAAAGTGACTCAAGCCTACCGCACACTCGTCTGTCCCATCCGGACCAAAGAATAGGAAGTCATCCAGGTAGTGGGTCACCTGCGTGATCCCTTGAAGGTCCCCCAAGGCCCACTGAAGGAACGAGCTGAAGGCTTCGAAGTAGGCGCAGGAGACTGCGCAACCCATTGGCATGCAGCAATCATAGAAGAACTGCCCCGCCCACTTGAAGCCTAGCAGATGCTGACTTGCTGGTTTCCCCTGCAGCAGGCGGAATGCGGACTCAATGTCCGCCTTCGCCAGCCACGCCCCCTTCCCTACTCTCCTGACCATGTCAATGGCCATGTCCAGGGAGCAGTATGCCACGGAACAAATCCCCTCGTCCAGCCAGTGGTTCACAGAATTCCCCTCGGGGTACGATAGGTGGTGAATTAAGCGGTAGGCACCCTGTTGTTTTTATGGTACCAATCCCAGTGGTGACACCAAGAAATGGTCCAGGGGCGGGCTGCTGAACGGCCCCGCAACCCTTCCTGCTGACAACTCCTTTCGTACCTTCTGGTCCACCACCCCGGGCATATCCCTTGCTGACTTCAGGTTCTGTGCATCCCTGGACTCCAACGGCCCCTTGTAGGGAATCCTAAAACCATCAATGAACCCACCCGCCAGAAGGGCCCTGTCCTGCAACAGTGGATAGCGCCTAATTAGCGGTATGAAATTTTCCAGGATGATGGGGGAAGGACCCTTCGCGGGGCTGGGGCGCTTTGCAGTGAACCCAGGAACGCAGGGGGCGGTAGCGTTGGTGGGGAGGAATGGCGGGGGGGGGGGGTGGTACGCGTGTGGTCTCATTGCCGTTGGGAGTCTGTCCTGGTTGGTGTGGCAGGCTGAGGCGCGCCCTGGCTGGGGGGGCAAGCAGTAGCAGGGTGTTGTGCGCCGCACTTGCTGCAGCTGTGTGAGAATTTGCATGACCTCCCCCAAGTGCAGTTTCCCCCGTTGTAAAGGCGGCATGTGCCTGAATTGAAGCGCTTGCCCTGCCGCTGCCCCCGCCCCCTGCCCCCACGAAAAGGCTGCTTGAAGGGGCGCCTGGGAAACTGATCCTTTTTTCTGTCGTCCGCCTCCCCGTGTCCCTTATATGCCTGATCCTTCCTATCCCGTGTGGGTCGGCACATGTGTTCTACCCAAAGTTGAATCTCCTTCTGATCCCACCCCAGGTCCGGGCATATGGCCATTCTTTTTCGGAAGTCCTGGTCGTAATAGAACCAGCCCAACCCCCCAGAGAGCCTCGCCTCTTCTTGGATCGTGCTGGCATATTGCATTAGGGCCTCGCTCTGTTCAGGAAATTTTTGCACTACTACAGCCGCCAATATATTAAATGCAGACGTCCAATTCTCGATCGTCTTGTCAGGCCATCGCTGATATCTGACCCTTTCCTCTTCCTTACGCCCCATCTTTCTTGTGTCCACCCCTGCCGACCCGTGCATTAGTAGTGTCAGTATGTCTATATACTCTCGCCTCCAAATGCCTTCCTTCGCGGCCTGCGGTACCAACCATGCCAGGGAGCAGCGACCTGATGCCAATGGCGCTTGGGTGACAAGGGGTCTGAGAACCTGGCCCATGCCCTCCCCTCCTGCCACAGCGCACCCTGATGCCACGGTGGGCGAAGGCTCAGCAGCAACGGAGGTGGTAGGCGTACCCGTCGCCGGTGGGGGTGGTAGGGAAGCCAACGCGCTAGACGTGGATGTACCCGCTGCACTACTTGCGGTGGGACCTGCGTTCCCTGAAAGTGAGAACCCCGGGGCACCCCCAGGCTCACCATTACGCTGTTCCACGGCCGTACTCTGACCAGCCCAGACTTGGAGCACGGGTGCCTGGGCTGGTGCGGGCCCCGTCGCTGTGGGCAACTGTGGCGGTGCAGCTAAAGCGTCCAAGCGGCTCTGAAAGACGGACATGAGGCTAAGCATGTGGTCCATGGCTTTGCCCATCTGGGCCATGTCCGTGATTCCTGTGGCAGAGTCGTGCACCGGCGGTGTTGCAACTGCCGGGAGGACGGTACGTGGTGCGGCCGCTTGTCGTTTCCTGGCCGGCGGGGCCTCGGGCATGTCTTTAGATGTGGGCTTACGCACCCTGGTGGACCTCCAGGGCTCTGACCCCGAAGGGCCTTGGACGCCCTCGGATGGGGGGGGTTACGACCATGCCCGAATCTTCCAACCTGCGGCCCTCAAGGAAACCTTGGGCCCACGCCGTGCCCTTCTCACGGGCGAACACCATAAAGTCTGCCCACACCCCTTCTTGCGGTGCGCTCGACTGCGTCTCCTCGACCGACGTCTCCTGGGAGAACAGTGGACCCGGTGTCCCGATATCCTCCATGGCGGGTGGGCTGCTCTGAAGTCACATCTAGCGCGCGTCCCCCTTGCGCCTTCCCCTTGGTCCCTGCCCCTACGTTTGCGGGCTGTACCACACCGGATCTGTAGATGGGGAAAAGGAACGGCGTTAGAGCGAGGGAGAAACAATGCACTGAATATACCAACAACCATATAGCTGCTAACCCAACAGACTCATGCGCCACGTTGCCTATGTCCAACGGAGTTGGAAATCTGCCCTCTTATGGCACTACGACAACAGCATCTGTGAAGGCCCAGATAATCACCGTAAATGACCTACCCAGCCCCTTGCCCTGGCATAGCCAGGAAAACCTTGTGCGTGAAATGCAGGAAGGTAGGAGGGATAACGACACAGCACATATGTTGTGCATTTTTAATGTGGCAGGCACGTTCTCTGCTTCCTCAACCATAAACCAGTAACGTTGTAAACATCAGCGGAAATCAGCAGTGGAGCGAAAACAGCGCGTGGTCTCGGGCCGGACATGGCCGGTGCTTAAAGGGACACAGCGGGTAAAATCTGAGTGAATCATGGCCACTCACAGGGCAAAAGACGAATACCCGTATCGCCCAAAAGGCAATGCAACAAAACAATATTCAGAAAGTAAAGAAAGCAGCAGGCTGTGAACACCACACGGCACGCCAGACACTGAGAGGGAACGCGCGCATTGCTGCGATGCAGGTCTGTAACAGAATTATCGCGAAGCGTGATATTAAAAGGGGGGGGGGAGGGCTGAATCACCGCCGCTGGACACAATGTCCGTGTATTTTTCTACCGACGGTCCTTCATTGTGGTGCTTTGAGAACACGTTGTGTCTCCGCACAAAGCATAGGTGTGTGTAATAGCATCCGCCGACGTTTCAGCGGCGGAACGTGTAGTTTATTGCAACCGGCGTCACTCTCCCGCCAAATAAACAATTCTGCTGCCCCGTGTGAAGGCTCTCTGCGCTTCAGCGTGCAACCCACAGAGTACAGGAGGGTGGTGGGTCAAGCAGACACCGCCCGCAGTCTGGTGTGAAACGCGCATCCCTTAATGACACTCTCCGTAAACTTCGGGTGAATGTGAGGACCGCTGCCCGGCGGCCTCGGTGCGTTACCGCCACCGGAAGAGCCTGTGCCACCTATTACACCCGGCATGTTATAATCAGACGTGTGCTGCAAAAGACGCGCAGACCTGCAGTGTGTGTAGAAGGAAGCGCGTGTAGCGGACGAAAATGTTTGATATTTATATAGCGCGAACTCGACCCGAAGGTATTGGAGCGCTTGCATGAGCACCGTAATGTGGACGCGACCTCGAGGGCACGAACCTGGTTCCCTGCACCAAAATCGGCAGTTTTAAGCCGGCGGACCACATTCCTCTCCCAGCCCGCACTCTACCCCTGAGTCCTCCTGCGGCCCTGCAGGGGCCCGACTCGCGCCATAGCCCCCATTTCCTTCCATTCCCGGGTGCGACCTTCTACATGATGCGTTACTTGGGAACCCGCCCGCGGCACAGCGCTAACTATTGCGCGCCGGGAAACGAAAGACTAACATCGGTGCACCATAAAACACGAAGACAAGATGGCCGCGACACCCGTACAACGGCCCGAACGCACGTGGCCGCAAACAACACGCTCGCCTCCCCGATACCCTGCCACCCCGCAGTCGTACCAAGAAGGTGCCCCCCCCAGCGACACCCGCATCGCCCCGCAGGGACGCGGGCGCTGCTTGCGCCCCCCACACCCATGGCCATCCAGGCCACAGGGCCCCGTCCACCTGGTCATGCCCAGGGACAGGGCCGGGGTGGGAGAGGTTAGCAAGACTCACCGCAAATAGATGGTATCCCGGGTATCCCGAAGAGTACGACGACGTTGAGCGGGGGGGGGGTGCCTCGATCGTGGTAACGTGGTGCAGACGACGCGTGTCCGGGCAGGAGCGGCGCGCAGGAAGCAGAGGAGGAACTGGGCGAGAGGGACGCCTAAGTAGGGGGGGGCTAGCCTCGCCCCCTTATCGGCCCGCCTCCTACCTGCACCTCATTGGGAGATCTCCTCCCGGGGCGCGGCCTCGCTCGCGAGGCAGAAGAAGGGGGAGGGGAAGGCGGGCGGCCACTAGAGAGCTGCCCTGCTGATGTCCCACTGCGTGGGACGCGGGCAGCGGCATTCTGCCAATACTGCATCTAGGAAGCACCCAAACAATGCACCACACCAACGATACTATGTTTGTTACCTGAGAGTCTGTCAACAAAGTTAAAAAGTCAAAATACACTAGATAACACACACAACATTGCAACAGTAACAGTCAATGAACTCTCTAGGGTAAACTGGCATTATAAGAATGTTGTGTTGTTTTCTGCGGGATTAGTAAGAGTGTTGTGTTCTGTTGTCTTTGCAGGATCGGCGCTGTTTGGAACTCTGGATGAATGAATGCACAATGTATCTTTCTTTGGCAACGTTGGAGTTTTTTAATTGTTTTTGTCTTGCAGCCTGCTGTTACCCTGATTGCCTCTCTGGTGTTTGCACCATGGGATCGTGCAGCTGTCCATGTGTCATGCTTTGTCAGTGTCACTGTAGCGTGTAGATAGGGTTGGAATGTCATGACGTAACCGGGGTTCTAGAATGTTAATTGCAGACACTTAGTGAAAGGGCCTGAAGTGTCTAGTTGTGGCTTTGTGCTGTGGAATGAGGCTGTACAGTCTGTTCTGGACTATTGTGGACTATCTGACATAATCCAGATGTTTGTTACATCTTCGATCACCATATTATGATGGCGGAAGGATACGCCTTTACCATGATCTCAACTGTCCATTTCTCCACCGAGGCAGCACGCCTATTCGTAGCTGAGGCCTGGCTGATTTTGTGCTGAAAACAAGATGAATCAATGGCAAGTCGAGGTAACTGTGAGCGCAAGCTAGTGTTCATTCCAGGTATAGGTGTGGGCATAATACTAATTCCAATACACCTCTATACAAATCTCTCTTAAAATAGCATAATGTAACATAACACTATATTTAACTAACGGAGGTATTGTATTATAGCATAGCGCTTTCCTAGCCCTCGATGGGCGCCAAAGCGCTTTTTGAGCATGTAGGTACTCATATTGTTCTGCATACCCACCTAATCACAGTGAAGGACAGAGAATGCACCCATTTCGATTGGTTTCCACTGGTTCAAGCTGTGGGTTTGTATACGGGTCTTTTGCGCCCCTGTACCTCCTTTGTGCTCATAGGTGAGGTGCAACATGAAAACTTATACCTTTAAGGTAGCAAGAAGAGGCGAGCACCAAACACAACTTGGCTAGCACTAAAAGCGGCGCAGCTGAAGCAGCAGGCTCCTTTCCGGAACAGACGTGCACATTCACACACCAAGGGCATACCATACACACCAGGAGCAGCAACCACTGACTTGTTGCCATTGGATGTGTTTGCATAACTTCTGCCAATGTTTCTACAGTAAAAATAAATGATCGCGCACAAACCGCCTAACAGCCTAGCAGCATTCAAGGGTGCCACTGCCTTGCATGAAGTAACGTGTTGTACTATTAATATTTAACTATATATATTTTACCCGCCCTCTTGCCTCAGATGACCCTTCTGAGCTGGACCACACTGGAAGGCAGTGCTGCCTTATCACGCAGACTTGTTTGTTTCTAGCCAATAGGGAACAGGGTTACACTTTGCCTTGTGCAACATTTAATGCACCCGAATTATGGGGGTATTATACCTCGTGAGTTTGAGTACAAAGAAAACTGCACGAGTCTAGCCACTTCCGCTTGCGGCTTCTGTGCTCCTTATTATCCAATTATAGAGGCATGTTTCTCCGTATCTCCCGGAGTTCCCTCCTCTCCATCTCCTTCCGCCCTGGACGGCAGCCCTTCCTCTGCCAGTCACCGACCAGGAATCTGTGTCCAGGCCTCCCTGTTCCAGGGAGCAGCGCAGAGACTAAATAGTCAGTCAGGACGTCTCTCGTGCCGGGTCCTTTGCCGACTGCCTCCCCGTGAGTTACAGGGATGAACGTGGGATCCTCCATGCCAGGTCTGGAGAAGGATAAACAGAGACTCGTTAGTCATAACGCCAGCTCCTTTTGGAACCACAGCTGCGTCTCCACACGTGTTCCATCCAGGAAAATGGCGCCCCGTTCCAAAAGAACACATTGCCCCTAGCGGCCCAAGTCTGGCTCATTCCTTTCTCGGTAACATCTCTCCAAACCAGGGCTTTAAGTGGGGAAAAAAACCTGGGGGTGCTCTAAGAGGGGCGGGGCAAAGCTCGTAAAGAGGCGTGGGGGGTGGTCTAAATAAAGATATGTATGGATAACGCCATACACCCTCCCCAGAGGCGCAAGTAGAGCCGAATTTGGAGGGGGGGGGGGGCTAAGAAAACATTTCCGGAGGGTGGGGGGGGTATTATTCTTCAAGCAATAGGCAGAGTGGAGCTACAGGGGCTCTACAAAGGGGTGAAAAACAACAACACCTGAATCACTTTTAAAGACCTGTGAAGTACTCGGGTGCGGCTGTGTGTTTGGAGGCTGGTCGCAGGATCGCAATCTTACGCTTACCAAAAATAAGGTGCTAAATCTATGAAATTACAAGTTTTTTTGATTATCCTTAGTTCTAGGTAATTTACCTAACAAACAAAGCTTTACTCAGAATGAATAGGAGATAGGTGCCTAAAAAGTCATTCATTAAAGAGAGGACTGTCTGTCCTAAACTGTGATACTTCCCCACAGTCCCGCATCATATGATAAAAATCTGCATGAAAGGATCTACAGCATACACAAAGGTCAGCGGCCTCAGGATCTAGCCTGGCAATTCCAGCTAGAGCAAAATATGTTTGGTGCAAGAAAAAAAAAAAGAAAACGAACCACCTCTGCGAGGCCCGAAAATAGAGCCCGATAGAGACCCGTTTCGAGGCCCTCTGAAAATAACTGCTGGTGCCCATACCTGGACAGACCCTGCCCACTCAAAGCTCTGCTCCAAACAATATAAAACATGCTTCACATAACTTTGGCGCCAGGCTGAGATTCAAAATGAGAGCCCTGGACTACTTTTCGAGTGTCCAACAATATATCAGCCAATCATCACCATAATGTAGTACTGGCAGTCTAGAATTCTTTCTGTGGGAGGGCCGTAAAGAAGACTGGGTGGGCCATGAAGGTGAGTGGGTATAGGCCAAAAAAACAACAAAGTATTTAATCGGGCTGATATTTTAGGTATTGGCATCTGTCTGTGTTTAACATTTTTGACAAAATAATCAGCACCCAAAGAGCTACATACTTCCCTTTCTTTGATGTGCTTCTGGCTTTGGAGAAGGGGAGGGACGCTGCTTGTCAAATCTTTAAGATGCAGAACTTTTAGGCTGAAGCATGCTCCTGGTCATTTGCAGCGGAAGAAATGTGTCTGCTACCATAAACAGCCACTTGGCAGTTTTTCATGTTTTAAATTTTTTTGGGCAGCTGTTTACTTTGCAAATCATTGAAGTGTAAAAATATGATGCAATAAGTCCAGAATCATAATTCAGTTTTCATGCCAGCTAATAAACTCTGCTGACTTCACACCTCTTTCCAGGTCTGAAAATAGCCTATGTCAATGGTGTTAATCATTAAAATAAACGATAAGGGAGAGCCCAGAGGGCTGCACGGCCCTGTGAAACATTAAGGCAAAAAACGCTTGTTTTTCAGTTTGAATGGCCTTAGGTGGGCCAGGGTATTCCTTGGGTGGGCCTGGCCCACCCTCTAGAACCGGGCCTGCTGGCAGTGCCTAGTGCGACAATCTTCGTTGGCGCCCCATCGAGATCTTCTGTCCCTCCCACCCTCCAACAGTGCTCCTCATCCCGCCATAGCCCCCTCTCACATGTATTTAACTTCTTTTATTGGGGTCAGAGCCCTTTATATCAAACACACACTATACAGAGACAAAAAATCATAAAAGTGTGTAAATTGTTGTATAGGAAATATTTCATGAGACAATGAGGACTACTAGGTGTAGTAGTTACGTCAGCCATAATGGTAGGAAGTATATTTTAAGAGTGCTTGGTCTGGAGAACCACAGACTCAGGATTTAAACCATAACACAGTGGTTTAGGGTTAGCTTTACTAATTACAATTTATTTTTACCCAAACAGACCCCATTTAGCTTCAAAAGACTGGGGAGAAAAACATGTTTATAAACCTTTGCCTTTCGGTTTGCATGCAGTTCTTTGAAGCCAGTTCATAGCTCACTGTGCTATATTAGAAGGATTGCAACTTAAGTTACAAAAGGTTCTCTGTACCAAAGCAGAAACCCACTGAGGTATCAACATAAAATACAATTCTGTGATCTGCATGTTGCACATACTTTGAAGCAGGCACATTAATCCTCTGCATTACTTTAAGATGAGTCAAAACAGCCATAAGCAAAACTCAGATGGTTCCAGCAGGTACCTTCATCACCAAGTTATCTTGACGTTGTAATTACTGCCTGAAATTGCTGAGCACAAAAGGAACTCTTGAGCAAGTGCTTTTTAACCCATTGAGATATTTCAATTGTATAGCCCCTTGAGCTCAGGTTGCACCACCCTAAAGCTGGCCCTGTAAGCATCTTGTAACACAACAACAACAAAAACCTGCTGCTTGTGGGTTAGTTGTGCACCAGGACTGGTGGAGCATACTCCAGCGGTTCTTGGCCTGCGGAGTGTGGACCCCTGGGTAGCCGCAACCTCTACTTAGAGCCTAGGTACTCAAAGTATGGCCCGCAAACCACTTGCGGCCCGGCAGACCTTTAGATGAGGCCCCTTGTGGAAAACAACAGCAGATGCAGTCAGCAGCCATTGTTCTGCCATTTGTTCGTTCCTCGGGACCGCATTCATAGTAAAAAAATAAAAGGCAATCAAAGGAGCATGCTTAAGAAATTATGTCGCCCCTCCCCTTCTTGCTCAGTGACGTGAGATGCAGGGGCTCTAAGAAGGGATGCAAATACAATAAAGCCTCGTTAACAAGTGAATGGTCTTTTAACGACCTGTGAAGTACTCGGGTGCACACAGGAAGCTGTCTCAGCCCAGGCTGACACACACAACGCGTGAGGTGGGGGCCAGCTGAAGCCCTTTGAGCTATATGGGCGTTGCGCGCCTGGCATGCAGGTTTCTGGCTTTCCTTTTTAGTCCAGCATAGACATCAGCACCAGCCACTGGGAGGGGAAACTACTGCTGTGGTGCAGATCTTCAACCTCAGTAACCAAACAACTGTAGTCACAGCCACGAAAGTGGTCCGTCTTCAACATCAGTCAGTCATATCTGTGCCACCGGCCTTTTCAGCAGCACCAATCGGTGCAAGTTTTCAACCTTCCCACGGTAAAGGCGTGCTTTTTATCCATGTTGCTACGCTATACCTGTCCAATAGTTCTCCCTCCTTCACCTGCCAATGAGGATCCCAGATGCTCAGTGACATTCAGTGTGACTATAGGTACTGTGTCTGTAGCGCCACGCTAGCCACTGAGTTCCCGCTTTACACAATGAATAGGAATGCGTCCAAGTGTGACCCAGTGACTTGTGCCCTTGTGAGGGCGAATTTGACTAGTAATGGATTCTCATCCCAGCAGTATATTGTGGACAACCATGAATTAATTAATGAAATGAATGGACCTATATTTATACAACTCGACTAGCAACTCAAAGGGCATCCCCGAACTAGCAAGAGTGGACTCTTACATGTAAGATTAAACGACCCAGATTAATCTTGCTTGAAAAAACAAGATTTCATTGTTTTTCTTAAAGGTGCAGATCCAGAGCTTTAATATCCCTGCCACATGCAGTGCTGTTTCCGATCTATACCTAGTTAAATGTGCAGCCCCTAGACTCATCTGTGTCGTATAGCATGCTCAGTATAGTGCCCTCGCACCCCTGCTCATACACTTCAGCTCTGTGATGCATCAGTGCCTCATACACCACACTGTCCCTGCACCCCTACCCCATACACTACATCTCAGCGACCATCGGTGCCTCATGAACCTTACAGCACAGGGCATTGACATCCCTGCCCCATACACCACAGCTCTGTGACCATTCCCGCCTCATGCACCATACAGTCGGGGCACTTGCATTCCTGCCCTGCACACTGAAGATTTGTTTTTACTTTAGTAGCCTTGCCCCCATCGCCCCCGCCCCGCCCCTTCTGTCCCCACCCGCAGGCTCATCGGTGCGGCCCTCAGCCACAAACCAGACTGTCTTTTGGCCCCCGAGAAAAAGTTTGAAAGTACCCATGACTTAGAGGGTCAGCACTATTTACAAATATAGTACATTACTAAACTAAATATACATAAAAAACAAAACAGAACATTTTAAAACTCTCTTCAAAAGTGAAGAAATTTGAAATTGGAAATTAACAATTGTGCTGATCTCTTTAGCGCGATTCTTGGGAGAAGGGCAAGTACAGCAAACATAATCTAGTATGGATGATTGGCATGTGCTGACAAAAAGAGCGCATGAATTAGAGCAGAAAAGACAATGTGATATATGAAAGAGCTGCATATCGCTTCTTCTCTTAAGGATAAAACTACATTTTGAAAAGCTCCAACCTTCCCATTAAAATGAAAATGTAGATGTTTTTATACTTTTTGTTTGTGGATGACATACCATATTTTATTGTATTTTCTTTTAGGTTCAAATTGCAGAAATTGCTTATGCTGGGGTCCCTGCCTTTCAGTAGTGATCGAGTGGGGGTCAAAAAAAGTAAAATGTTAATAATTGCTGCTATAGACCTTTGTTTTTAAAATGTGTTCTTCAGTAGAATCCCTGGAAAAACAGAACTCAATTCACCAACATTTCAGTGTTAGAGCAAGTGGCTTCTCCATTCGTTGACCACCAATGACGTCACAGAGTTGACATCAGCATCCTGTCTGCTTCTGAGAGTTGAGGGATCAACAAGTGGAAACTTCATAGAGTAAAGAGAGCTCATAGGGACCTCCTTTTTCTGTCCTTGCCTATGCTTCAATGAAGGGCCATGAGTACAAAAGAATGAGCAACCCATTGAGCAGATGCCACCTATAGCTACTCGTAATAGACATCCCTGTCTCGAAACAACGCTCTGTGCAGAAGTCAGCCTGTTCCATTTATGTATGGATGAATGTGCTACTTCATACTACATTTATGTGGAATAAGTCTAAGCAATCCGTTTCTCATTTGGCAGCTGCGGTTAACCAGTGTACTCTAACAAAGCTCCAAACTAAACCCATAGGGCCGGACAGCATACCAAAACCATCTCTTGTAAAAAAAAATTCGAACCAGCTCCCCAATTTAGGAGGCTCCGAAGGGAGTCGTGGAGTCTTGGCTGGTTCTTTTGATTGCTTTTAGGTGTCTCTATTTTGTGCACTAATAATGATGGTTAATATTTTCATTTATACATTAATACATATATAGGCTGAGTTGATATAATTGCAATTGAAATGAATTTCATATGATGTGTAGAATTGTATTTATTAGTGTGTGTAATGATGTAAGGGGCACTAGGACCCTGCCGAGGGAGAAAGAGGGCGGGGGAAAAGGGAGGAGCCGGGGACCAGGAACGGCAGTTAGCCGATGTCCGGGGTACTGCGTGGGTCGCAAATGAAGAAGCTCCATAACACACAGTGTGTTCCCCGGTGAAGAAACGGCCAAATCTCGTTGCACACGAGACTCTTGCGGCGGCCATTTTGAAGTCAGGCAGTATTATCCAATCCCCTGTCAGGGATATTCGGTAGCCATTTTGAAGTCAGGCAGAGAACCTAAAATAGCAAACGAGCACTGGCGAGTGCAACGAACATAGCAAACAAGCACTGGCGAGTGCAACGAACATAGCAACCAAGCACTGGCGAGTGTAACGAACACAGCAAACAAGCACTGGCGAGTGCAACAAACAGTATAAACAAGCGCCGACAAGCGCAACAAACAACGAGATAATGGATGTCGCTGCGGCTCCCATGGGTGTGCTGGGAGTTTCGTTCCTATGCCCTCCAGAGCCCCTCACTCTTGAATCGGGCGGGGGCATGGGCCTGCGGTGGCAAGAATGGCTAGAAGACTTCACGGACTTCATGAAAGGGTCTCATGTAACGGACCTGGAACAGAAAATGATTGCCCTCAAGAATCTGGTCAGCAAAGAAGTTGGACAGATCATAAAAGAACTGCCTCTTGAGTCCGTTAGCTCATATGACAAAGTCTGTGACGCACTTAACCGCAAGTTCCTACACAAAAAAAAAGTCGACTATGAGCGATACACTTTCAACCTAGCTTCACAGGAAAGAGGTGAACAAATGGGTGTGTTTGTCACACGTCTGAGACGTCTGGCAAGATACTGTGAGTTTGATAATTTCTCCACCGAAGATGCTCTCCGACTAAGGATAATAGAAGGCTGCCTATCAGAACCGCTGAGGTGCAAACTGCTAAAGAAAAGCTACCCGCTAGAAGAAATTGAAGAAATGACAAGAGTCGAGGAGCAAGCAGATGAACACGCAAAGAAGATGGAAGCTGGGAGAAGTGAAAAACGTGAACAGGCATTCAGAATGCAGTCTCGACAAGCACATGGACGGTCCTCACCTCAAGTGCGCTCCTCCAGGTCCAAGAAGCAATACCACTCGTCAAGCAACTCACGGCAAAGCGCAAACTACACTCAGAAACGATCGGAAAGACAACTGAAATGCTACAGGTGCGGCTACGACTTCCCGCATGCAGACGCTTGTCCGGCACTAGGACAACAATGTCGGAAATGTGGCAGGAGCAACCATTTTGAAAGCATGTGCGGCACATCACACAAGGATGACCAACGAAGACAGCCCCGGCAACATCATCCCTCGGGCAGTCGTCATCACGTCAGAGCAGTTCAGGATAGACGAGACTCATCCACAGGGTCGTCACAATCCAGCTGTCACTCCTGCCGGACCTGGCAATCTCGACAGTCATCATCAAGAGAATCCAGCTCCCTCTCACCCATCGCCCAAGACCGAAACGAATATATCCACTTCGTGGCTGATCCTGACCGGCTAAAAGAATACCCACGGCTAGACCTCAGATTTGGCTCTCACCGCACCAAGTTCGTACTGGACAGTGGGGCGTCACTAAACTACCTACCAGTAGCGGAATATCAAAGAATGCGGCCGCCTCCCAAACTAGTCGACGCCCATGTACAGGTGTACACGTGGATGTCAAAGAAACCACTGCCATGTCTTAGGAAGTTCGCAACGGATCTATCGTATCGTGATCGCACGATACAAGTCTACATTCACGTTATTGAAGGGCCGGAGGCAGACAGTTTGCTAAGTCTTCCCACTGCAGAAAGACTAAAGCTGATAGACATACTATACAAAGTGGATGACAAACTAGATGTCATTCAAAAGTTCCCCAAACTTTTCCAAGGTCTCGGAAAAATGAAAAACTGCCAAGTCAGACTGCACATCAATGAACAAATCACACCAGTGGCCCAACATCACAGAAAGATCCCATTCCACCTGCAAGAAGCAGTAGAGAAGGAGTTACAGGATTTACTAGAGGCTGACATTATAGAGAGAACTGATGGGCTCACAGCATGGGTCTCCCCGGTCGTAGTAGTCCCAAAGAAAGGAGAGACGAGCCAAGTCCACCTGCGTGTGGACATGAGAGCACCTAACACAGCAATAGAGAGAGAGAGACACCCAGGCCCCCACATCAGCGACATGATCACGTCACTCAACGGAGCAAAAATATTTTCAAAACTAGACCTCAACAAAGGATATCACCAATTAGAGCTGCACGAGCGGTCCAGATACATCACGACGTTCTCAACGCACCTAGGGCTATTCCGATACAAAAGACTGAGTTTTGGGGTGTCCTCAGCAGCAGAAATATTTCAAGAAGCAATAAGAAGAACCATTCATCATGTGCCCCATGTACTAAATTATAGCGATGACATCCTGGTATACGGAGCAACAACTCAAGAACATGACAGAGAGCTAGATCAGGTTTGTCATGCACTGACGGAGGCAAACCTCACACTCAACATGGACAAGTGTGAATTCCACAAACCAACGCTGAAATTTTTTGGACACATATTCTCCGGAAATGGCATGAAGCCAGATCCTGAAAAAGTAGCAGCGCTAAATGACACACTGAGCCCAGAGGACGTTGGCGACCTACGTTCGTTCCTAGGCATGGCCAGCTACTGTTCCAGATATATACCAGACTACGCCACAATAAGTCACCCCCTGAGAACACTCACCAAACAAGGGCAGCCGTTCCTGTGGTCCACTCACTGTGAAGGGGCGTTCAGAGAGATCAAGAAAGCGGTAGAGTCGTCTACCAACTTAGCCTACTTTAATCCCCCCAAAAAAAGACAGAGATTACAGTGGATGCCAGCCCAGTGGGGCTAGGAGCCATCTTAGTGCAATATGACAGAGAGGAGGACCGACGGCACATTGTAGCGTATGCCAGCAGGAGTCTAACAGACACAGAGAGAGCATATTCCCAGCCAGAAAAGGAAAGCTTGGCTGTCGTATGGGCGTGTGAACATTTCCACATATTCATCTTCGGAAAACACTTCACCCTGGTCACTGACCATCAGGCTCTGATTACAATTTTTGGAAACCCTCGAGCAAAAATGCCACCACGAATAGAGAGATGGGGCCTCAGGCTACAAGAATACACGTACACCATCATACACAAATCCCGGAAAAGCTGAAAACCCTGACGACTATATGTCCAGACACCCGACCAAGACGAGCCGATGCGAGCAATCGATTGCGGACGTATACATTCATTTCGTGGTAGATCAGGCTAGACCACCTGCAGTCCCGCTGGAAGCCATCGCGAAGCGACACAATCTGACGTCACCCTACAAGAAGTAAAGAGCAGGATACAAACGAACAGCTGGCGACAGGCGCACACAAAGGAACAAAATGACCAAGAGTTGGCAGCGTTCAAGCACGTCCATGAAGAACTGTCCATAGCGACCAACGGTCTCATCTTAAGGGACACGCGAATTGTGATCCCACGACAACTAAGACAAGGGGTCATAAACTTAGCACATGAAGGACACCGGGGCATAGTAGCAAAGAAAAGAGCACTCCGCGAAAGAGTCTGGTTTCCAACACTGGACCAAATGGTGGAAACAACACTGAAGGACTGCCCACAATGTCAACTGGTGAGCCGTCCAGATCCCCCGGCACCGCTACAAATGTCTCCACTACCGGAGGGCGTCTGGCAACACGTTGCCATTGATTTCTTTGGGACATTCAAGTCATGTGTTGGTCATCATGGACGAATATTCCAGACTCCCCATTGCACAACTATGCACATCCACAAAAGCATCCAGCGGCATATCAATACTAGAGGAAGTTTTTGCTGCGTGGGGCATTCCTCAAGTGGTGAAATCCGACAACGGGCCCCCATTCGACTTTGCTGATTTTGCCGTTTTTTGCCCAACACCTCAACTTTAAATACCGGAAGATCACACCACTATGGCCGCAGGCGAACGGAATGATTGAACACTTCATGTCCACGATCAAGAAAGCAATACAACAGGCGGAACTCACTCGAAAGAGCATCCAGACAGCACTGAACGAGGTACTAAGAGCATATTGAAACACACCCCACTCCACCACGGGCAAGTGTCCGGCCACCCTCATGCTAGGACGGCCCGCGCACACTAGTCTACCAATGATAGGTGCCCCCGCAAGTGAACAATACCCAACTCTGACCATGAAGATATTGCAGCCACAGACAGGCTGAAAAAAGAGAAAAATGAAAGACTACGCGGATGAACGGCGACATGCCTCTCCCGCTGAGATCAGAGAAGGAGATTGGGTGTTAGCGCGACAAGAGCAACACCGAAAGACTGACTGCAGATATCACGACACTCCCCTGAAAGTGGTGCAACAGAAAGGGACTATGATCACTGCGGAAACTGACGGAAGACGAGTCACCAGGAATGTGACATACTTCAAAAAGTGCAGCCCGAATGTCAAGGAACTACTAACTGAACTGCGAGTTGAGAAAAGAGAACCAGAGACACCGCCCTGCTGCAGTCAGGCCCTGATGGAAATGACTGGCGAACATGAGCAAGGCAGTACTGATCATCAATCACGCCCCCAGCGGACGATTAAGAAACCGTCTCACCTGATTGAAGAACTGTAAAGTTGAAAATACTTTCTTTTGTTGTTTCTATTTTGTTTGTTTACAAGGGGGGGAGATGTAATGATGTAAGGGGCACTAGGACCCTGCCGAGGGAGAACGAGGGCGGGGGGAAAAGGGAGGAGCCGGGGACCAGGAACGGCAGTTAGCCGATGTCCAGGGTACTGCGTGGGTCGCAAATAAAGAAGCTCCATAACACACAGCGTGTCCGTGTTCCTTGTCCCTGCAGGACATTACAGTGTGTTTTAGTTATGTCACATTTTCATCTAAAACACTATTTTAGACAAGATGGATGCCATCACTGTCACTCCTGCTTTCCTGCACATCTCCTCACAGGCTCAACAGAGCACAGCCAACTTGATGTATAGTAGTTTATTTCTACTGGCATGATTACTTTGGTTTCAACTAACGTTTCTCAGTTTTGTAAGCCATAAAACATTATTAAGGTCCTTCCCACTGCCTCCCTTTGTGAACACAAGTCTATTTAATCACTGAAAGTCTTGTTGTTCAAAAGTTTTCACAATGATTTCACAAAATTTTCAAATTTGTTATGCAAGGAATGTGTTTAAGAACTTCTTGATTTTGGGGGAGAGTAAGTATTTTTGGGAATTTTGAGAAGAGTTTCCAATGCTGCTAGGGATATTGTCCTATTTCGTTCTAATTTTGCTGCTCATTTGGAACTTAGAACAATTTCTGATTATTACCTACTCTGAATACCTTTGCATTTGAGAGCCTTCACGACATTGACCCTGTATCACTTATTTTTTAATTTTGTAATAAAACCCTAGTAAAAGTATTCTAGCCTTTCCCCATTACCCAGCTGTACAGAGCCAGCAGAAGAGCAGCTAGAGAGCAATCCAGCACCCTATGAAGAAAAGCGCTTAGGTAAGGGCTATGTTTGCAGTACCATAGCCCTGGTAACCGCTGATTACAGTGTTACAAGTCGCAAGTAAGGCCAATGGGATCTGGGCAACAAGAGACACTTCCTGTCTATCGTGAAACAACGTGCAAAAACAATGCAACAACCTTTGTAGACCAGAAGAGAAGCAATCAAACACAAAAAGGGCTAACAAAACATGCACTTGTTCCTGAATATAATACTGTCCCCTGCTTCTGGAAGTAATGTGGAGATTCCTAAGCAGGCATGCAGGCCGGTATCTCCTTGGTCACCAGGAGCCATTCCAGCAGCAAGGGTGCGTTGGTCCCAGAGTTAATATCGAGCCACCACAAAAACTACTTACAGGCAGACCAAAAGGAAGCTCAAGAAATGATGGGTACCAGTATATCCCAGCTCCAATGCTAGTATATTACAATACACACTAAGGGAAAACTTGGGCTGCATGGTGTTGTGCAATATTTTTCTGGGCCAAGCTGCTGGAGAAAAGGATTAACTGACTAGCACTAATGATTTGGATGAAAGTGGCCAAAGTCTGCATTTGTCAACAGACGTAATTAAAAATAGATGTGCTTCTGACCCTAATTAGGCAATGATTGAATCAAAAGATACAAAGACAGTTGAAGGCAGAAACGCTTCATCAACTGTACCCTGCGTAGACGACAAGGAACCAGGCTCCAATTAACTGAGTGATTTTAGTAATTGTGACATTTAATTTAGTGGAAATATAAACATTTATGTGAGTTTTAATATTTGAATGGTGCAAAATTATAACTATTTGAGTAAACTATAAAAACAAAAACGTGTGTGTATATATATTCTTTTAATTTAGGATATGCTTCAAGAAGCTTGGTTAACTTTTTTAAAAATAGTTCAAGAGTTAAGGGCACGCCCTTTATATCTCTTATAATGTGCACTGCAACAGGTCACCTGGCATTTCCCCAGTGGCTACAGTTCAGAGGGTTGCTTTCAGAGAGGGATGAGCTCTCGTGACTCTGGGAGCAAGACCCTTCCCCAAACTTTAGACACCCCAAAATGTTACCTCGTGTGGTTCTCCCCAGATTGATTTGTGCATTAAGATACACCCTAAATATTAATTAGCAGGATTAAACAGTTCAAGTAAGTAATGTGGCACACTCAATTGAGTTCTAGAAGAGGAAGAGGGTCAATACTGATTTGCATATGGCTGGGTCTAAACTGGAATGGCATGGGGAGCAAAAAAAACTGTGGATTTAGACCCCGATCTCTGTACTGCGGTTGATGTATGACATTGTTCAGCCTTCTGTCCATCAATTGTTCTTTTTGGATTAGTGCTAATCTGCATAGCCAATGATTGACTTGCTGTTCTATCTTTGGAAGCTGTTCCATTTTAGGTTGCTGTAAGCGCCAATGTGTCACATCTAATGGCTCCGACCTAGGCAAGAGAATAGAGAATGCTCTCCTGCCGAGTCTGGTTTTTTGAAAATCAGGGATTCCTAGAAAGCTGTTAAAGGACCGCAAGGAACCAGATGGACAGAGCAACATTAGGGTTTTGTGCAATGATATTGGGAATTTTCCAAATAGAATTAGTGTTTATGTCAAAAAAGCTCTACTGGAAATTGTGACTCTATTGGGGAGCCAGTGTAGACTTTGTTCTCAGAATAGGGGATGCGCAACTGAACTTGGGAAGGAACTTGGGTGGTCCATCAACAACTCTGGTGGTATGGTTCCACAGAATCGTGAATCATTTAAGCAAGCCTTTTGCTGAGCCAGTGTCCACAGCAATTACACAGCCTAGTGTGTATCCTATGAGAGCTAGTGCTGTCTTACACCCTTTCTCCATAGTTTGACAAAATTAAGGTTACTCAATTTACACCACGACCAAAGGACATCATCAAACTTAACTTCCAAGGTCTTCACCACGCTAACAGGATGTAACAGAAACCCTTCTCTGCTTCCATGGGTTAGATCTTTAGAACTCCTCACATGCACCTACTACCAGTGTCTCTGGCTTTTCTGAGTTCAGTTTCTACCATTTTCCTCTATCCATTATCTTACTTTCTGTAAGCTGCATTGGGAAGTACTTGCAGATGAAGCTTTTACCTCAAGCTGGAAAATAAACTGCAGGAGAATTCGTAATAATGACTCCAGTTGTGATCACAGCAATTTAATTTCGAGCCTAAAGTTGAAAATATCCTTTCTGGCCACTCCTTAGTTGTATATAAACATAGATAAATTGCAGGAATTTAAAGCCCTGGTTCATTTTTAGGTCCCGCCTGCAAAGCACATGCTCTCTTCTGGGTGACGTATCTTTTACAATTCAGCGGGTTTAAATCGGGCCCACAGCATACCATTAGTTGTTTTCATTGTCACTCTCATTTGCAATCTTTGGATTGCTTAGCTCCTGTAGGCTTCCCTTCCTTTCTTGAGTTAGATCCTCACTGGAGCATGGACCTCCTTGTCTTTTTTCAAAGCACAATATATATTTTTTAAGCATTTCAGTATTATTCCTGGACATGCAATTTACTTTTCTACTTTTAACATAGGCATACACCTTTTAATTTATGTTGCTTTCAACCTATTTGCCATCTCTATTGACACTTTAGCTACTTACACCCACAGTTGTACTACTCTAGACCACTCTACTCTATAGTACTCCACCCTTCGCCATTCTACGCCACTCTACTTCACTCTACACTACTTCACTATATGTTACTCCACTCTACTCTATGCCTCTCCACCCTATGCCACTGTACTCTGTGCCACTCTACACTACTCTACACCACTTCCCTCTACTGTACTTCAATCTATGCCGCTTCACTTAACTCTAAGTCACTCCACCCTACTAAATGACACCATACGCTATGCCAATCCATTCCACTTCACTCCATTCCTCTTTATGCCACTGCACTCTACTCTACGCCAACCCATAGCCATCTACTCAATGCCACTCCAGGTTATGCCACTCTACACCACTTCACTTTATGCCACTCTACTTTATGCTACTCCACACTACCCCATCCTCCCTACTCTATGCTACTCTACGTCACCCAATGCCACACTTCTCCACTTCACCCCACTCTGACAGTCTTCTTCGTGACACTCCACTTTATGCCACTTTGCACCATTCTACGCTATGCTACTCCATTTCACTCTACTCCACTCTACACCACTCTACTCCACTCTACTCCACTCTATGCCGCTCTGTGCCATTTTATGCCACTCTACTCTAAGCCACTTGATGCCACTTCACTCCACAGAATGCCACTCTATGGCACTCCACACCACTACACTCCACTCTAGGCCACTCTACCCAAGGTCATTCCACTCTACTCTACTGCACTCCATGTCACTCTACTCCATGCCACTCTACCCCACTTCACCCCTCTCTATGCAATTCTACGCCACTCCACTCTACTATGTGCCACTCCATTCTGTGCCACTCCACTGTATGCCACTCCATTCAATGCCACTCTACTCCATGCTATGCCACTCCACACTAAGACTCACCACTCCACTCTACGGCACTCTTCACCATTCCACTCTATGCCATGCCACTCTATGTCACTCCAGTCTATGTCACTCCACTCTATACCACTCCACTCTATGCCATTCTACTCCACTCCACCCCATCCCACTCTATGCCACTCCACTCTATAACATCCCACTCTATGCCACCCCACTGTAAGCCACTCGATTCTACACCACTATGCTCTACGCCACCCCACTCCACGCTACTCTGTATCAGTCTACTCTGTATCCCTCTACGTCACTTTATTCCACTCCACTCTACTTTATGCCACTTTATTCTACCCCACTCCACACAATGCCACTCTACGCCACTCTACTCTACTCCTCTACTTTACGCCACTCTACTCTATGCCTCTCTACTCTACCCCACTCCACTCCATTCTATGCCACTCTACCCTCTGATACCCCACTCCACTCCACCCTGTAATCTATGCCACTCTAATGCAACACCACTCCACTCTTTGCCACTCCACTCTACTCTATACCACTCCACTTTATGCCTTTTTTCGCCACTTCAATGTAGGCCACTTTACTTTACACCACTGCACTCCACTCTGTGCTACCATGGGCCTCCACTCAACGCCAATTTACGCCACTTCACTTTACTTTTCTCCACTCTCCTCTGTGTCACTTTCCTTTACACCAATCTACCCCACACTGCGCCATGCAATTAACTCGTAGCCATGCTGAACAGCAGCCATGCTGCTGTAAAACATGGCTAAAAGACATTGGCAAAGCCAATAGCTCTCACAGAGGTGAGACCTATTAGCTTTGCCAATGCTTGTTTCGGAGGGTGGCCAGGGAACAAGTGCAATCACTAAATATGCTGTCTTTTTTAAACTGTTCCTCCTCCCACCTCCTGAGAAGGAGCCCGATAGATGTTACTCCTCCTGAGACAAAGCAACATGCATTTATGTAATTGAACTAATGAACACTGAGTTCTTAGCACCATGCTCATGTGCACGGCGATCCACCCTTCCATTAATGGGTCCTGTTACAGATTTAAAAGCATTTGCGACATACAAACCATTCATTTTTTCCGATCAATAATATGAATATTCACAATGGTTCCATTTGTAAGCTGATTTCAGGGAAGTGTATCACTGAACACAAAAATAACATTACTTCACAGTTTAGTAGTGAGATAAATTGCTCAGTGGCTCTGCCTGTTAATTGACATGCTCTGAAGAGGAGCCATGTTCACATTTATGGGATTTTTACAGAGCTGCATATGCCTAGACACCTCAGGGCACTACAAAGAGACATGGTGTGCGCTATGGCAGGGTTACTTGAGACTTATTCTCTACTTGCTCTTGCATAGCAAAATGTAACTCAGAGTGTGGGTAGAAGTAAGAAACATTTAAATCAAGTATGTCAGTAATGCTTTTACGACTGATAGAGCAGAGGTTTTTCCTATTACTAATTTGCGACAATTTACAAAGAAAACGATTTGTGACACTACATCACAAAGAGAATGACAAACGTGTAAAAAATTTTGATGACTTTTGATCCTGTGATTTGATAATGTGATAATAACGATAATTAAGAAATTCATTTGTGAGCATTAAACGTTTCACGCGATAGAGATAAATTATACATTAAAATGTGTAACGTGTACACCGAAAATGACAAAAGAATAGTAAGTGCTACACGAGTTTTAGCTAAAAAAAAAATGTTGTGAATGTTTCTTTTGATGTGTCTTTAAACGTGTTTTGATAATATAAGTGCAAAGAAAACGTATATAATCTATATGTGAGTGACAGTGACATTTTCAAAAATGTATGAGTACCCCTATACTGATGTGAATTAATAACGATTTGATTGAAATTATATTAATGCATTTAGTTGAAAGATTAATATTTCATGCTATGCAATGCGAGATTCATATTTTAGCATAATTTTATTGTGAACAAGCTGTGTTTCATGTAGGCTTCAAATCTTGCTTCTTTTTCCTATATGAACTTATGAACTGAATGGTCTGAAGCCTATAGAACTTTTCTTAAATTTGCCACTTGTGTTCTTACTATCAATTGTTTTATTTGACATCGGTAGCATAGTCTGACTGAACTTTCAACAAAAACAGATACATGCTAGAACAGATTTTTGAGAACTAGCAGACAGCGAGATGAGAGCATTAACTCGCCTATTTTATGAGTGTCACATTGTTCATATAACTAAACGTGTAATAGTTTAAGGTAGCTACGTAACCATGATCAATTAATTATTCCGAATTGTATACTTTTTGCCTACTACATCATCTCATCCTGTTGAAGACGACCAATGGGACAGAGTGGTCTGACAAATTTGATGATGTCAAGGGGTGTCACCCCAGAACTTATGAAGTATAATTGCTCAAGCCTTTTGAACAAGAGAGTGGACTTTTCGTATGATAGTTTGATTCGCTCGCTCACCCATTTGCAGCATTCAGATTGACGACTTGAACATCTAAAGACAATGCAAACTGTGAAGAAATACTACGATCTGCTACCGGCTGGCATTCTAGCATAGTGGAACCTTTTCGGCATACTGCTGTGACTCTGACATTACAGCAACAGACTTAGACAGATTTCCTGTCTTGATGAACTAGACCTGGTCATTTGGAACACACTGAACTTTCCTAAGGATTTGTATGAGGCTCAACTGATATCTCATTGATCTAAATGTTGTAGATGCCCATGATCTTCCTCAGCTGGGGAATATTCATACCACTGTCATCTTTGTAACTCGCAGTGTTGGTTTCTTATTAAATCTTAACAATAATTAAGATTTTAGGATTCAAGATTTGTGTCATTTAAATGTTCTTTGCCCTTAAATCTGAAATACTAAACTATGATATTTAACCTAAGTCTGCTGATTTTGTCTCATTATTCCCTTATGGGTAAATCATTTGAGTAACATTTTTCCTTTTCTGTTTTGCTAAATTGTGTTTCTAAACCTTATGAACATAAAATTAGAATGTAGCAATTATCTTATTCCTGGTACTCATTTGATAATTGCTTATCCTCTGAATATTCTAGTCCCTTTCAGCACAGAACAAGATCCATCAGAGGACCAAGGAGATTTGACAGGTAGCAAGAGGTTAAAGGAGAGAATAGTAAGATAATTAAATTATAGAAACTGAAAGGCTCAGCATGCCAACACTACAATATGACAAAGCCCTGGATAATTCCTCAGAACATCTCTACTTGGTATGGTCAAGGGGGGTAGCCCACTAGAGAAGTAGCAAATAACTTTCGGACACGTCCTCCTCTCGCCATTAGGAGTCTTTCCAAACCCCTGTAGCTGTACCGCCTTATAGAGCTTGTAGAGAGCAGAAAATCTAGCTCTTTGTTTAATCTGCAAACATAGGGAGGAATCCGACCCGTGTTGGCTCACCATGACTCTCGCCAGTTATCAACTTATCTTTAAACATAGTAACAGTCCTGTGAGGGTTCAAGGATGTCATAGAGACAATCCTTCAGAAGATCCCAGTAAGTCATATGGTGATCAGCTTGGGTTCATCCTCTCAGGGAAGGTCTAGAGGTAAGTTGACTGGGAATGGCTTGGACTATCGGTCTAAATGGTCTGTGAGGTCCAGTGCAAAGGAGCACCCATGGAGCTTGGCATGAAGGCCAACCACTGTGATGTAAAATACCAGCAGTACCACGAGCCTCTGGAAATACCATCCATACAAAACATTGTTCTCCGTTAAATCCAATGTCTGAAGACAAGTCATTCATGAACGTTGAGTCACCAACATTCAAAAAGTAGCAGAAGTGACATCAGGTGCACTTTCACTCTGCATGACATCACACAAAGTGACATCATATGACAGGAAGTGATGTCACATGATCTTTGAATTCTGTAAACATTACAAAAACTAAAATAAGGGATAAAAAAAAAAGGATATTAAAATAGATAAAAGTGCAAACATTTTTTTAATGCACTTTTTTTTTATATATCTGTGTATATATAAGTGCAAATATACTCTCAAATGCCAAGTCACATTCTCAAATGCCCATACACAGCCATCATTTGCTAACCATAACCATCATTTTCCAAGTTACAACCACGATATGCCTAGATGTAGCTTCTAATGCATGCACACAGATGTAAAAGCCCAAGCAGAATCTCCACGTGCAAAGCCAACATAAACCCAGGGTATAACCCCATATGACTAGTGCTGTTCCATAAGAGCCTGTCCTTAAACAAAGGCTGACCTTAGTACACGTTCATGCTCTCTTTATTGTTTGGAACCAGGATGCATTCCAATGTCTGATGTACCTAAGTATGCATGGTGTCCTCCACAAAGACACTATTCCTTTCACAAAGGGACCCTGAACCGAAGGGAGAAGAGAAACATTAGCTTTCAGATAGGCCAAATAAATTGTAACCTTAACCCATCTACTGAAGGTAGAAGTAGAATGACGCTGATCCATATTGACTAAGTCAAAGGTAACAAATGAAAAATTTACCTAACTAAAAGAAGCTGCTCTGCCTAGATACATGGAGAGCACCCTATGGTATCCAAACAATACCAGAGTTTCCTGCTGCCAGGAAGGAGAGGGACAAAAAATCGGCAACACCAGATCTTGAGAAAGATAAAAAGAAGATGCTACTTTTGGAAAAAAGAGGGATCGAGCCTTAAAACCTCCTTGTCTTCAAAAAAACCTAATAAAAGTATCGCAGGATAAGAGAGTGCCAATCTCACTCAATATGTATCCAGAGCAAAGTGTCACCAGAAAAATGCTTTTAAGGTATGGAATTTCAAAGAAACTTATTCCAAGGGCTCAAATGGATCAACCTGCATACTATTTTGAACTAGTGACAGAAAACAAGAAGGGACAGGAGAGTAAAAAAGAAACTTCTAAGAAGGCGAAAAGCCAGATAATCAAAGGCTGGAATACTGTTCCCTCTGATAGCTCCTATGGCCACCCACTGACTACAAAGTGTAGAGAAAGCAATATTGAAAAGAGCGCCATATCAAACAAATTCAAAGATCTTCCCTTTATCACAAGCTTGGGGAGAAACACCCCTAGAACAATAGCAAGAACTAAAGTTCCTCTAGTGTCTAGCATACAGGCTAAAAACACTCTGTCTCCTGGAATGCTAGACGAACTGAGCCACTTCTGAAGAACAGCCCAAGGCTTCTAACTTCTGCCTCTGAATTTCTAAATCCCCTGGGACATGCGGAGAAAGGACTATTCTGAAAGGGGAGGAAAGCTCAGGGGTTATGGATGAACAGGGAATATACAAGGAGGCTGAGCTGCCAACTATTGCAATAGAGGAAAACCTGGCCTCTGGCACATGGGACTTACACCCTCTCAACCCTGATCTTGAAGGACTCTGCTCAATAATGGAAAGGGGATAAATACATTAAGAAACCCCTTTGGCCACTGGATGCTTACACAACAGAAGAAAGGAAGTGCTGGGGTTCAGTCCTGCCATTATAGGTCATGACACAGGAAGTGGTCATACACAGCAATATTGGTGGTGGCAGAACACTTTTCTTAGTTTCTAATATGGCTGAAAGCTGTACCCTGTCTGTGACAGAGCTCACTCTAGTAATGACCTGAACGAGGAAGAAAGGCGAGACAGGTGATGGTTTGTGTTTCTATCAATGTCTCAATATGGCAAAGCAGGTACAGTTATTCAGGAGACAGCAAAGTCAATCTAACAGGGAACGCTATAAAAAAGGTGCAGACAATCAGACTCGATTGAATGCTAAAGGAAGTCCTTCCAGTGTACAGTACTGGAAGAGAGACACAGAAGATACCAAGGAAGAGCAGTCTGAAACCTAGAGATATTGGAATTTCCAAAGTTGTGCCAGGTCTGAACTCAAAGCAAAGCACAACCAGAGTTCTGAAGGTGTACTGCGTCAGTTGCAAGCAACTCACCCAATCTTTTGAACGGAGGTAGTGGTAGTCCTGCACTTATACGTGTCAGTACAGAATACAAAGAAAAATATAGAAGTGGATTTGCTTCTTGTCATCTACAAGGGACAGCTTGGGAGATCCGCATAAAGTGGTATTGAGGACTGCAAGTTAGTAAGGGAGAGAAAGGGTCTAAGAGAGCCCCAGAAAACACGGAAAGAAAGGAAAAGAAGCGATTATCTAGACTGGGATACTTGGAGGCGTAGATACAGAGAAGAACAAACAAGCCAAGTGAAAGCAGGGTAAAAAAGAAGTGTTGCCTGGAATACTTCTGAACTCTCATGCTTCCCAGGACAATGCAAAGGACTTGGACTATTATCCGATTCTAAAACCAGGACTACGTGTCCCAGAATGCAAAGAAAAACTTGGACTGGAGGAGCTACTTGCTTGAGTAGCTATGAAGCGATGTCTGCTACCAATGGGATGGATGCACGAGGTGCTTGTAAAACATTAAAGTGGGTCAGGAGCACAAGGAAAGTGCAGGTTGAGAAACTAGGCAGAATTCAGGCTATTTGGACTCCATAGGGATGAACTGAAGCTTAAATGGACAGGGGGCAGTTTTAATAGTAGCAGACAGAAGCAGAAGTTCCCGGCTAACACAATTACAAATACAAATGACTAGAGGTGAAAGGCAAATAAAGTATGGTTCCACGGTCTTGATCACACATGGTGAAACTCGCTAAACAGCAACACAACTGCACCAAGCCAGTCAAGACCCTTTGTCCAGCACATAGACACAAGCAAAGAATGCAGATACCAGAATGCAACTGAGACACAGATCAAAACCCTGGAGCAATATATGGGATGGCTTTAGGCTTGGAGGACTAGACAAGGTAGAACTAAATCTCCAAAGGACCCGCAGGCAAAGCTTCAAGGTATTAGGACACAGCCTTCAATGTTCCCAGGACATGCACGATTAGCTGATTCAGTCCAGATTTTTTCTTTGTATTCTGGGGCTTGAGATCCTAGTTTTATAACAGGAATAAACAAGATTACAAGTTCCAAACTGCAAAGAAAAAACCTAGACTGGAGCAGATAGTCTTTGATGGACCTGGCAAAATGTGCAGGGCTGTTAGCATGGCAACATCTCAGCATACAGCTAAAGAAGGAGTCCTGTGGTGAACGCTTGTGTATTTCAGAGTTTTCTATTGAAGCAGGTATCTGTTCACAGGTGGCAAACTCTGCAAGATTAAGTGGTTTTTGCCCAATAACTAGGACAAGTGTGCTTCATTGGTCTTCGCTGAGATCAGCTGACTTGAAAACTGAGCTCTGCTTCTTAGAACCGCTGGAGACATATCAGGATTGAACTCATTTGGTAATGGTGGAAAACGCCTGACATCACGTGGGATGTTGCTAGTATGCCTTTGAAAAGTTCTTCCTGTAGTGACTTGCCCTGGCCTAATTAGCTCTTGAAAACAGGAGTCTAAAAATGTAGCCAACTCTGTTTTTAATATTGTGAAATCCTTAGCTAATCCTCCCACTCTTCAAATCCAGGTCACCCTGTTGCAAGAACTGTGCAATATACCATCTGATTTCTTCCGAACTAAGATTGATGCTATCGGTACTTCTTCTTCCAATGAGTCATCCATTCCTCCTCGCTGACCGCTGCTGCCCTTCAGGACCCCTTCAGGACCCCCACCTTACTTCTCTCACTTTCTTCACCTCACTGTGCCTCTCAGAGACTTCTGATCTGTGTAATCTTATCAAATCGAGCCGTCCATAAGACCCTTGTCCAGCCCACTTGTTTTTTTCTTTGGCCCCAGTTATGAACCCCCTCCCGTCCCCAGAAAAAAAAACTAAACGCCCTGCAATATGTTCCTACCCTCAGCTGAGGTCCCTGGGCCTGTAAAACTGCGTCTTCTTTTAAAAAAAAAAGCTTATAGCAGAGCCTTCTGTTCTTATCAATTTCACCTTTATCTCCTTTCTCCCATCCCCCACCAAAACTCCTAGGAACAAATTCGAAGAAACAACGGTCTCATTTCCTTGAAATCAATAATATTGCGTTCGACCCTTCCTAATCAGGATGTTGGCCCTTCCAAAGCACTGAGTCTGCTTCTAGCAGCCGTCTCAGATGAACTCCGGACACCCATGGATCAGGGTAACGTAGATGCCCTGATCCTCTTAGACCTTTCAGTCACATTTCACACAGTGTCCCATTTCACCACCAAATCATCTTCAGTTGGTGTCTAGGGCACTGCACTCAAATGACCACAATCCACTCCTCACTCATCGTTTTCACTCATGTTTCTCTCTCACATGGATCAGGATCCTGCTAAGTTTCTCCTCTATGGTGTCCACTAGGGATCCTTGCTTAGTCAATCACTCTCAATGTTTTTGTCATCTACCTGACTCACCTGATTCACACTCATGGCCTTTCCCTCTTGTCTTATGCAGGTGATACTCAATTGATCGTGTAATCAAGAGGGGGACACGAGAGCTGGTTATTTAAAGAGGTCCTGTTCTAATGCTCCCTGGTGTGTATATAGGAAAAACAGAGGGGAACAGTTCCTCTTAGATGCCAAGGTGGTTGAGTTCACTATCAGCCTGCTGTTAGTTGGTCAAGGGGGAGATCTGAATTTCAGATCGTGTTGCCCTCACACACCTGTTAGGGTGTCATGCTGATGAAGCATGACACCCTAACAGGTGTGTGAGGGCAACACGATCTGAAATTCAGATCTCCCCCTTGACCAACTAACAGCAGGCTGATAGTGAACTCAACCACCTTGGCATCTAAGAGGAACTGTTCCCCTCTGATACTCAATTGATCATCAGCACAGGAAGCAAGAGCCACAATGCCCAATCCCAATTCCGTTCCTGTCTGTCTGATGTACCACGGGTGATGAGCAAAAATTCTTTTTAATTAACGTCAGACAAGAGAGAAGTTCAATTTTAGAAGCTCGCCCCTTCTGTCTGGACAAATAGGTTGTACATATGCCTCTTGCTTCTATGACATTCACCCTGTATGGAAAAGTCTTCCTCTCCTCCCCCCAGAACTGCAGCTAAATAATTTTTCAATCTATCATCATTTCTCGACTAGATTATGGCATTCACATTACCTGGGCCTCCCGAAGGTTTACAGGATATTCAGAATGCTACTCGCTTATTGTTTCTCTTGGTGATCACCAGAGTCCCACCTACTGCCCAAACTACCAGTTGAGAAACTGATCCTATTCACGACTGTCCATACCTTTCGCCGAGCCTACTCTACAACTGGGCCTTTCTACTTTCAGAATCTTTTCCATCCTTCACTCCTGCAGCCACCTTGGTTCCTCCCACCTCTACCTTCTATGTTTACCTAGGATAAAGAAGTCTTGCCTTTGAGACTGCATATTTTCCTAGATAGTACCCAAACAATGAAATGTTCTTCCTGTCCCCATTAGGGCTCTACCCACCCACACACAGTTTTGGACATTTTTGAAAGCTTGGTTGGTCGTCTCCCGCTGTGATTAACACCTAATTTTACCTCTTGCCTCTTTTGTAACTATGTCTGCAGAGCTTGAGGACAACCTTTGCGGTGACAGCCATGCTTTACAAATATCTATATCTACAGACATTGACATAATTTGGCCAGCACTAGTGCATTAGCCCCTTGTACTAGTCCTGACAAGATGAGTATTTCCTTACAAGGGGGGTCCAGGTGGCCTGGGCCCGTTGGGTACACCATGAGGCCTACCATTTGGGAACCTGAAACGTGGCGATACAAAATGGCAGGTGCATCAGAGAAGCCTTCACCACTTCTACAAAATGCACTCATGTTTGTATTCTGTTTTAAAACTGCAGCAGGCATTTTAAATATTTTACTCAGCACTCAAAATGCAAGCCAGACCTATTTGCTTTGCCAATGGTTGTTGGCTACAAATTTGACCGGGCCTATGTTCTAACTAATGTTAAACTATGTTCTAACTAATGTTAAATTCACTGGCACGTCTAGTGCGGCGAGTGGGTTCCATTTGAAGGAGGCATGGAAATAAGCTCTGCCCCGCACCTACCAGGACACTCCCCAATATATAGAGTACAACCAGGGCTTTAAGTGGGCCTGGTCTCACTGGGTCTGAGCACCGGCAGTTTTTTAAAGAAGGCCTCGAAACGCGTCTCTATCGGACTCTGTTTTGTGGCCTAGCACAGGCGATCCGTTTTTGTCCAAACTGCAGTGACAGCACATACATCGATGTGCGCGTGCTCACACTGCTCACTTCTCACTAGTGGAGAAGTTACGGCATGACGTCATGCCAGGTGAGCGTTGTAGGGGAAGGGAAATCCTTTAAAGAGAGTAATTTTCTCTTTTGCTGCTTTTTTTTTTTTTTTTTAAATTTAGCGCGAACTAGACCCGAGACATCGGATATTGAAGCGCCTTACATGAGCACCAGTTTTGTTACATGAGGACACATTAATTTTTGTTAGACATGGGGAGATTAAGTGATTTGCCCAGAATCACAGGATGTTGCCCGTCCTTGCCGAGACTCGAACCCGGTTCCCCAGCTTCGAGGTCGACCGCTACAGCCTCTCCACTTATTTATCTTTTGCAACTAACAGCCATTTACAAAGCCAATAGTACTGACTTGTTGTAGGTGTAATGTTACTCGTTGTATTGTATATCTGGATGCAATGACAGAAACAGCAAAATACAAGTCGGAGGCACATTATGCTAAGCACAGGTTTTTAGCTTGCGTGTTTTTAAGCAACACCCTAAATTACATTGGCCACGCCCCTTTTTTTTCATTCGACTTAAAGCCCCAAGTACAACAACAACAGGACTGCACAGGTCTATGGGGAGCTGACTCCAGACTACCCTTATGGTGACCCTCTGAAGGAGGACCAGGAGGGCCTCGCACCTCTGGGTGGCCCAAGGGAGGGGTGTGCTCCTAGGGACCGGCACTTTGTCCCACGGCACTGGCGGGCAACGGGTGGCAGGTTACCAAGAACCCACCTTCCTGAACCCCTGCCTACACTACCACCCTCCTAAAAAGAACCTTAGCTCAGCACACCTCGCCCTCGCAGAGATACCGCGCATACGACGCAGTCCCACCAAACCAGGATCATTCTCCCACCTCGCCGCCAAATCCTGGAACACCCCACCCCTCCACCTCCGCACTGCACCATCGCTGACAGGATTCAGGAAGGGACTCAAGACCTGGCTCTTTGACTGAGACCAGCAGCAAGGCCTGGATACCCCCGGGGTCATTAGCCGTGCTCTACAAATACGACTTGGTTGGTGTTTTCAGAGAAGAACTTTTATTTAGCTCTGGCAGACAGAGAAACCTTACTTCTGCACTATGTGCACCTGGGCCCGAGCAGCACTAATAAATGTAAATAGGCGCCTTCCAGCGGTGACCCCTGAGTGCCTGGAGGTGGCTGTGTGGTATGAAGGGGATGGGCATTGTCACAACATGAGCAGGTGATTGCAATTAGCAGGGCCTCTTGAAATGCCTGGAATAATGGTTCTGGCACCGACATGTCTGACGGACACATCTCGGCTTTCAGTTGTCTCCCTGGGTGGCAGCTCTCGGGCCGATAACGAGCGTTCTCTCCAGTTTCAGAACTCTGCCGGGCACGCCTCGTCGCTCTGCCAGCCTGGCTGGGTGCCCGCGCCACTGAAACCCGAGCTCGGGAGCAGTCCCCGGTGCGGCAGGCAGGGCGGGGCGGCGCAGGTGTAACCCGACCGCTCAGCAGCGGGGACGGATTTCCACCGAGGCCTGAGTGACTGAAGGAGCGGAGAGATCTCCAGGGGAAATCTACCGAAGAGATCTCCAGGGGAAATCTGCAGGATCCCGGGCACGGATATTCAAGGTAAATTGTTCTGAGCAGAGAAAGGCGCAGCCTTCGAGGCGATCCCAGCGGCACGGGACAATTGCGCTATTAATCACATTAATTATATAATATTAATAAGCATCGGGAAGGCAGTCTCACAGTGCGTTTGTTACAGAAGCTCGTGCAGGTGGCTCATTCCTCATACTTAAATGCCATGTCATGTATGGCATATTTACAATTAATGAAAATGAATGCATTTTTGTCTTCATTCGGCACTGAGGTTGTCGCAGGGGTGGGCCCGTTGAAGATTCGTGCATGTCCTTGGCTGCAAGCCCTTGGCCGTGGCATGATACGTCTCAATTTTGATGTTTACCACTAACACACCAGTACTTCTGTTTTGTTTCCTTGGGACCAGGATGTAATATGATTCAAACAAATCTACGGCGCTTCTTTGGCACACAGCACACCTCTGATTGGAACTCTGCCATCAGCCGAATGACGTGCACGGAACTGGTTCCACCTCACGAGACACCGCATAGATGACGATTCTTCGAATGCTAGGGGAAGCACACGTTTCATCCAGTACGCTTTGACCTCAGATGACGTTAGGGTCGACACCTTGTCCTAGGCGCAGCTCTTCAGGAGTATCCTACTTCTTTCTGAGGGCAGGGACATCTTGAGGATTTTGGGGGCCCTCGGCCAAATGTATTTTGAGGGGCCCTGTTCGGGGCACCTTTGAATTAATGATCCAGTTTCAGCACTTTCATGCCCTCTTTGACCAGGTCCCTGACAGTGCACTGGCCCTTGTCCAAATTCGAAATGTGTATACATATAATATTCCGGGATAGTGATGTGTGTTTTCAATAGTGTAGCACAGCAGCAGCTCACTCACTACAATTAATGCAAATAGTCTCAGTGACACCATCCCATTTCTGTTTGGATCTAAAATAAGCTGTTTTTTAATGTTATATGAAACATAAAAACAACATTTCTCTGCAAAATGCCTGTAAAAACTCTCGCACATCAACCACATTAAAAATAAATTGAGGAAAACAGTATTTAAAATATGTGTTAAAGAATTATTCAAGGACTCCAGGGAAATACTGTGCAGAAAAGAGCTGGCTCTAACAGGGGGGCACCCTGAAAGGCTGGGGCCCCGGGCCAGTGCCCCTTTTTCCCCATGCCTCAAAATGTCTCTTCCTGAGGTTCACGGGTAGAGCAGTGAGTGGGGTGTAACCAGGGCTGCTTTGTGTTCCCCCCTGTGGCTTTCTGTCCTCTGAGATCAGTGATACCAAAGGCAGAGCCAGGGGTGGGGTGCCAAGCAGCAGCTACTGCTGACTACCCCTTAATGATGCCCATGAGATCCAGGCACACCATTACCTCCCCTGTCCCAGATTCTGATGGCAGTCAGAAGCGTATTACAACTTAAAGTTTTCGTAGAGAGGTAGGGTGGCACTCTTTGGGGTGTCAATAAGCACAGGGTACCCCCAACGTATTTAAGGGGCCCCCAACAGTTTGCGTAACATAGCTGCCTTCCCTGAATGTGCTGCTGCGGTTCAGGGTCCTGTGGTCGCTGTCAAGATCAAGGGGTGGCCAGCTTGGATTTTCTGCCCCAGTGATTGGAAGAGTCAGTGACTTCCCAATGCTTTCCCAGAGCCTTTTAAAACAAGCATTGGCATAGCCAATAGGTCTCGCCTTTGGGGCCTTATAAGTGTTTAGCCATGCAACAGTTGCATAACTAAATACTTATAAGGTCCCAAAAGCGAGACCTATTGCCTATGCCAAGTGGCCGTGTGGCCCCGAAAGTGAAAGGGATCACAATCGGGATCAAACATCAAAGCGGCCGTGCGTCCGCGAAAGTGAAAGTAATCGCGGCAAAAGCAGCGCGCGTGCCCGCGCACATGCACTCTAGGTTAGGCTGGCCTGGTAGCACTTTTTGGAGCCCTCTCAATAAGTCTCGCCAGACCAGCGCATGCGCTGGGTCAGGCGAGAGCTAAAAAAACATGTACTTGTTGAGTGTGTGGGGAGCACACAGTTCACAAGGCAACGCCTTGACTGGGTCATCATGCTCTTCTCCTCATCAACAATAGTAATTAATAGCACATTACTCTCTGCACCTTTTTATTTGTGGCTTACTCGATGCTGTTATTTCACGTTGTTATTAAACAAAGTTATTTAACCAAGACAAAAGGGACTAAATAAGTGATGTGCGATAACATTACAGTGAATAGGCCTTGTGAATATTAGCAGAGTTGTTTCCCTCGACAAAGTCATAACACGCAACCCATGAGGCGTATGAAGTGGTTTCTCACATCAATTAAAGTGTACTTTGATAATACCATGGAATTTGCATGTAGTTTTAATGCACCAATGCATATTTATTATTGCACTTGCTCCTAAAAAATAATTATGTTGTTTTAGGTACTTCCCGACATGCACAAAGAGTGCCAGCCAACCCCCCTCAAAAATACTGCCACCCCAATACATGTATAGCCTACGTAAAGGGTAACCATGTAATATGGTCAAATATTTCCTTCGAGGGGTTCTTGTGATGTCATAAATCATGAGGTTAAAGACCAAGGGGCATATCAGCAACAACCTGCGATAATTATCGATAAGCGCACTTAGCGCTAGGATAATTATCGCCAGCTATTGCTGGTTGATATCGCACAGATAGCGTGCTATCAGCAACGCTTATCTCAATTGCGATAAATAAACCAGCGATAGTTGCAAAAACGTACGATTATCGCTGGAAATCCAGGGATAAACGCACAGGGACAGGGGTTACCTTATTGATAGGGCTGGGTGGTCTCAGCCCTATAATCCACCACCCATTGGCTAACATTGTTTAGTCAAAGGAAAAGCAGGCGTAAAGAAACCTGCGATGAGCGCGGTTAGCGCTCCTTTTATCATCGCTGCACAGGTTAGCGTGCAGGTTGATAATAGGAGTAATGTTGCTTAGCGACATTTTCCTAGAAATATCTCTGCGTTACGCCCACTTTGCATCTCATTAGCGATGCAATGCTGGGTGTTGTTGTAACGGGTGCTAAGTCAGCAAAACACACGATAGCGTGTCTTTGCTGATAAGGTGATGAAATTATCCTCACTTTTCGCCCGAAAATGGACGCAAAAGCGGCGATAATTTCATGGCGCCGCCTTGATGATATGCCCTCAAGTGGTTTGTAAGAATCATAAGAACTCAGAAATGGGAATATACGGCTATATTGAATGCGTTATCCATTGTGTATTTTTTATATTACCCAAAATGTTTGTGACGGTTAGAGTGGAAACACAGTTTTCCTCAAAGTGCTGCCAATAATTGACATTCATTGGAATTAGAATTTTTCAGTTTACCTTCCGTTAACACATTGTTGATAAAATAATCGACAATCGAGTGGCCAGTGGACTGATGCAAGTCTGCGACTACGGAATTTACTGCAATATTATTGATTTAATTAATTTGCCACATAATTTGCACTATGTGTGGATTCCGGAAAATAATGTTTCTAGTTCAAATGGATGAAACTTATACTGCCAGAGAATATGCTACATAACTTGCTTTTTGGTCCCATAATTTAGATAACGTGGGGGCATATCAACAAGGGCCTTATCTCCGCTTTTTTGGCTTTAAAAGCCAAAAAAGCGGAGATAAAACTATCGCTCTATTTACAAGTGGGTGCTAACATGCATTAGCGCATGTTAGCACCCGTTTTCCCGACGCCTCGCTTTGCCTCACTAATGAGATGCAAAGTGGGCGTCACTGGGAAGTACTGCTTGTAAATTATCGCTATGGTGCACATCGCGATATTTACAAGGAGGACCACGCATTTTAGCAGACTTTCGTTTTTGGCGAAAACCGTGGTTTTCGCCAAAACTAACGTCTGCTAAACTGCTGACTTACCTATACTTTACATAGGGGTGGATTATGCTGATACGACCACAGGGACGTATCAGCAAGGTTATCTCCGTTTTCCATGGAACATCGCTGGAAAACCAGCGATGTTCCATGGAAAGCACCGCTATCGGTGGAATAATTATCGCCATTGCGCTATGCATTTTTAATACAGCGCTAGCATGGTGATAACATTAGTAATAAGTACACATTCACACACATATCACTATAGTCCAAAGGAACAATTCGAAGTAGTTACTATGTACAGGAATTGGATGTAAGAAAAGCATGGTTTCCTGTCTTGCATTGCATTGCATGAAACAATTACTTTACACAGGGAAACAACTCTCCTAAAAGACAGCAGGATTCCTCAATGTAATTTTGCCATTCAGCACAAATAGACACCCTTGCATCCTGGTTTTGGTTGAACATATGTTTTTTTAATTCATACACAAAAAAATTCCATGGCTTAAACTATACATGGAAATATGTTATTTATTACCATTGTTGAGGTGGGGAGGGGTGTAAAGATCCACTCGAGGCTTCATCTCTCTTGAGTCATCGCCCCTTCCCACCCTCAACAATGGTTTAAGTAACATATTACACTCTGCGCATCTGTATATACACCACTTATATGTGACGGGTTGTCCTCACACACCACCAGGTGTCATGCTTCATCACAGGACTCCCTATGCTCTTCAAAAACCTGTTTTGATGAAGAGCGAGCCTCCACCTTAAGGTCAGGTAGGCACTTCGCTATAGGAATGAATCTGTGACATAATAAATTAAAAACCAATATGATATGCCAGACTGACCTTTATATTTACATGGAATAAACACTTGATATTAAAAACCAACATGGGTCAAAGGAGAACTAGTACCCCATCACCACTCACACCGTCAACATGTTTCTGCCTGATGGCTCATGCGAGTCCATGGCATTCTTCAGGATGGTATCATGGAAAGCCTGCTTAGCACACACTCATGTGCACTCTACTATCAGTGTAGGGTTGACCTTTGTCGACCCTCTCAAATCTTAGACCTCCACTTGGAACCCAAATGTCGGGTCATCTGTGCCCCATATAGAAAGGGCTCATGAACCCCTGTAGTCACACATTTGTCAAGGTGCGTTCCTCTCCGTAAACCTACTGGCGTCTGCTCCTTCGTCCCGGTGAACGCACCTTGACGAATGTGTGACAAAGGTCAGCCCTACACTGATAGTGGCATGCACAGGGGAGTGTGCCATGCAGGGATCCTGTGTTTCCATCCTGAAGAATGCCACAGACTCGCATGAGCCATCGGCCAGAAGCATGTTGGTGTGAGTAGTGATGAGGTACTAGTTCTCCTTTTCCCCACGTTGGTTTTTAATATCAAGTGTTATTCCGCATAAATATAAAAGGTCAGTCTGGCATATCATATTGGTTTTTAATTTATCTATGTAACAGGTTCATTCCTATTCCGAAATGTCTACCTGACCTTCAGGTGTACGCCCGCTCTTTATCAAACTGGGTTTTTGAAGAGCGTGGTGAGTCCTATGACGAAGCATGATACCTGGTGGTGTGTGAGGACATCCGTCACATTTTTGTGTATGTTCAGAAATAGGCTGCTCTGAGGTGTAGCATTGATTGAAATACATTCTCAGGTGGCTCAGTTGTGTTTAAAACGTTTGTGACTGGAGGCCAGCTCACCCTTGAGGCTCCATCGCCTCTGGTTCCCAACCGTGGATAGAGTCCAGGGCTATTTGTGTTTTGATGATATACACCACTTATGCCATGACAGTGAAAATAAATGTGACTTCATAACATATTATGTAGAGCAAATCTAGTAACAAACACACATCCACACATGTATTACTTCAGTGCAAAGGTCACATTTGAATTATTATCACAGTAGAGCGCAATTGAGATTAAATAAATGACTTTTGACCATCTCGCAGATAGCATGTAGCAATTACTTTACTCAGGGACACACCTCTCCAAATAGTCACATGGTCTTGTCAATGTGATTTTACAGTACTGCACACATTGAATCCCTTTCATCCTGGCTGTCAATAAATACATTTTATTAAAGCAAATAAAGGTGAAAAATTACCATTGTGGAAGCCATATATGCAGATGTGTTGAGTATATTACACTATTTATTACCATTGTTAACGGAGGGGAAGGACACCATGAGTCGGGCATCCCCCCATTCAACAATGAAAATATATAACATATAACACATAATATATATATATATATATATATATATATCATATATATATATATATTCACTTAAAAAACCATAGGTTTCACACATGTTATAGTTAGCTGGACATTTCACTCGTAAAAAACCAATGAAATTCCCCCGTTATAGTTAGTGCAGGCAACTATAACTCACGCGACCGCAATCCTCTGCTGATGACGCCAGATATTACATCACTGTATATAGACACTTATTTACCCATGTCTTCTTCCATTAATCTTTAGCTATACATATATTACAAATATTTATTTTTCATAAAGACACATATGTCATCAGTGATGTAATATCTGACGTCATCAGCAGAGGATTGCGGTCGCGTGAGTTATAGTTGCCTGCACTAACTATAACGGGGGAATTTCATTGGTTTTTTACGAGTGAAATGTCCAGCTAACTATAACATGTGTGAAACCTATGGTTTTTTAAGTGAATTTGCAAGGTTTTTTAAATGCTAATTCGTAACTATAACGTGTATGAAACCTATTGTTTTTTCAGTGAATTTGTACGTTTTTTTAAATGCTAAGTTATGTATTTATTAAATTATTTTTTTTTCTGGTTTTTCACCGTGCGCGCACCGAGCACCCACGGTTCGCAGTGCGTGCCTTGCGCGTGCGGTGTGCGCACCTCGCGATTTTTTAAAAAAAAGAAACATTGTTTTTTTCTCCCTTGGGGGTCCTTCTGTGACCCCCTGACCAAGGCTAGGGGGTCAGGAACTGTCCACTCTGCCCCCTTTTCACGTTCTCCACCTTTTTTTTTCACCCCCTCAGACTGCGAGAGACAAAATGGCGGCCGACACTTCCTGGTTTCAACCGATTAGAATGTTTACCGACATCTAACAACCAATCAGAATTGCGCTCGCGCACGGCAGGGTGCGCGCACAGTGCGCGCACGGTGCGCGCGTATAGATATAGATATGCTTTTAAATGCTATTTTCTCAGGAAATACTGAACAGATTTACACCAGACCTATAAAAGGCACTTCCTTGACCTTATGGCTACCTCTCTGCCAAATTTCACGTAATTCTGTTCAGCCGTTCGGGCTGTAGCTGCGACTAAAGGTCCTATGGAAAAATGCATCGGGAAAACGCGTTTTGGGACCCCCCTTTTTCTCGGCCCCCGCTTGACGAATCACCCCGAGACTTTCAGGGTAGGAGCTGAACGGAGCGCCCCATTTGTTTTGAAAATTTCGCGAGGATTTGTCAACCGGCGCCAAAGTTATTCAAAATAGAATTTTGAGATTTCCTATGGAAACTAGGTTGTAACTATAACTATCTACTGGCGACTGCCAGTAGATAATATATATATATAGTATGTATACATATATGTATATTTATTATGTATATATATGTGTATATATATATATATAATATGTGTGTATATATATATATTATTTGTAATATGCTATATAGTTCCATTGTTGAATGTGGGGATGCCCAACTCATGATATATATATATATCACAATCCACCATCTTTCCACACGTCGAGTATATCATGGAAAACTCCTGAATTTGCAATGCAGATTTATTCACAAAGTATGTCTTCGCCAACGCATTTCGACCGTAGTCTTGATCACGGTTATGGCCAAAACACGTTGACGAATGTTTTCCATGATATCCTTGACATGTGGATGGTGGACTGTATTATTTTGGGTATCCGGAGCCCTCTGCAGACCGCGCCGCCCACTGAGCCGCCCCTGGACTCCAGCATCTATTGTGTATGTGTACATATATATCTTTCTATGTGTGTGTATATATATATATATGTATATATATTTTTTTTTTCTCAGCCCCTGCTTGACGAATCACCCCGAGACTTTCAGGGTAGGAGCTGAGCGGAGCGCCCAATTAGTTTTGAAAATTTCACGAAGATAAGTCAAACGGCGCCAAAGTTATTCAGAATAGAATTTTGAGATTTCCTATGGAAACTCGGTCCTAACTATAACTATCTACTGGCGTCCGCCAGTAGATAATATATATATATATATAAATATATATAAGGCGCGCAACACTCATTGGAATCAAAGGGCTTCAGCCCCCCCACAGCTTCCCGGGCACACACACAGCCGCACCCGAGTACTTCACAGGTCTTTAAAAGACCATTTGCTTGTAAATGAGGCTTTGTTGTTTTTTCACCCCTTCTGGAGCCCTTGCATATCCACTCTTAACTATTGCTGGAAGAGTCAGCCCTCCCCGAAATTGTTTCTTAGCCCCCACCCGAAATTTGGCTCTAGTTGCGCCCCAGATATAAATATTGCTGTGTATATATGTATAGTTCCACTGCAGGTGGTGGAATCATAAGCCGCCTTCATCAGAGGGTCCCTTGCATTCTTGATTACTCTTGACTCCTAGCCATCAGCAAGAAGGGCCATTTCCTGCCCTGTTCTCCCATCATTCGTTGGGCATCCTCGCCCTGGCTCCCAACCCATCACATCCTCTGCACTCCATGCAGTGACGTCACTCGCTCCCACCCTGGGTAATGGGATGCGGACTGCACCAGCTCTCTACAGTGCAGGCAGTGCCGAGGATGAGACAGCAGTTAATCTGCTCTAAAAATAACTCGCTTTCCTTGGGAATGATGCGAATCTGCGCATCCTCGCCGAGGACCCGGTGCGCGTGGATGTTCCGGGTGTTTGGAGCATGAGCTGTCCGAGGAGCACATGTGGGAGTGCGCCAGATGAAAACACACGTCCGCGCTGCAGGGCGAGTTAGTGCACCGAGGCAGAGGAGAGGAGAGCCGGCTCTGCTGAGAGCTGAGACAAGGCGCGCTCCTGGCCGGCGAGAGAGAGAGGAGTATTCTGCGCAGAGCACCGCAGCGCCGGGTGATCGCTGCCAAGGGTCGCTTCTCTGACGGACACAGCCTGCGCGCACAGGAGCAGAGGAGAAGCAGCCGCATTTCTTCCAGTCCCAGCCAAGGGCACCATGGCTGTTCAAGGGACGCTTGGTAGGTACCGCAGTCCACGGCGGAGCCAGGCCACTTAGCCTCCATCAATGGGCAACTGAAAGCAGCCAGGGCTAACGCTAGCACCGCACGTAGAATTCTATTCTCATTATAGTCTATTCTCATTATAGTCTATTCTCATTATATTATGTTCTCATTCTATTTCAGTTAACCTCTTTGTTGTTATACCAAATATCTATATTCCACACGTATGCAAGTTTAAACATTAATGTGGTTAGCTGCTTGTACAGTTCATCTGTATAATATTAAATCGCTAGCCTAGAACTTCGGCCGACACGTTAGCTAAATGAAGGCGTGCCCGTGACGCGCATCTCACTCCTTTCACAGCCAACAGACACACACGCTCCGTAAATAGCATTTTTGGCGGGGCCTTGGTTGTCCCCGGTGCATGTTGGACTGTATGTGTGGGCAATGGGATACATCTGTTCTCTGGAGGCTCTGCAGGGGTATTACAGATGCTCCACACTGCCCCGGGAGGCTGCAGTGGTCCTGAAGTAGGGGCACGCATGTCAAGAGCAGTCCATCTCCTAACCCGCAGCAGGGCTCGTGCCTCTAGGGCGCTTCCCGGTGTGTGAGGAGACACTCAGGCCAGCCAGGTTTCTCATGAATGTTGTTTCTTGTCAGCCGGGTGCGTGCACCCAGTCGCTCATCCTAACACATTTGCTATCGCCCTACGGAAATAGCCCAGCTGTTAACACCAGATAACGGAGAGCCAATGGCAGCATCAAGTTGTTTTTAAAAAAAAGGTCACCAAATTTCTTCGGCTCTTGTCCTTGATTAACTGTTTGTTGCCTATGTCTCTCGAATGCGAACCATTCTGTCCCCCACATACTCTCTCTTTTTCTTTCTGTTTTTTTTACACCAGGTCTCTCAGTGCCTAACCCCCCCCCCACACACACACACGCACAAGAGTCGTTTTCTCCCACTGTCTCTGTTTGTCTCTCTCTCTATGTTTTTCTTTCTCTTAAGTGCTTTTTACTGATTTTTGTTTTTCTCCTTCTTTCGCAATCTTCCTCTCTCTCTCTCTGTGTTTCTCCCTCCTTTGTTTTTTCTCACTGTCTCACTTTATTTTGTCTCTCTTATTTTTTTAATCACCGGCTCCTTCTCTCCATCTTTCTCTTTCCATGCTCCTTTGTCTCTGTTTTGCTCTATTTTGCTTTTCCTTTTTCCCACCTTTTATCTCTCACCCTTGCCCTGTCGTGTTTCATTTTGTTTATCTCTTTCTCTCCACATTTCTCCCTTCCTCGTTATTTCTTCCTTTATCTCACTATCTCGTCACAGCGTTAGGAGCCATAGCCACGTGGCCCGGCAGTGAACGTGTCGCTGGTGATTTGCCCGAGCAGCCCAATTTTCTAATTGCCAGCACACTCTGTAGACATACAGGGAAGTTTGTTTGAGCCACGTGATGAGATGCAGCAACATTCCATCGTGACTGGCACATTATTGCTGCACTAGTCACTTTACTTCTGACGCAATCGTGGAATGTGAAGAAGAAATAAGCATTGCGGTGCACAGTCGTCTTTCAGTTCCCTGTTTGCGGAAGTGCTGTTCTGTTTACATGCCCCTGCTGCTCACAGGGCACACTGGTTAAAAAATAACCGTTAGTTGACAGCACTGCCGACCTTGAGGCTACAGAGGGACAGGCACTCCATTCACTGCCCCAAGACGCCAGCAGTCCTTGCCAAGAAGCCCTTCAAAGCAAGCTGTGAAGCAATGGAGAGGAGTGATGCAACCCCCGTCAGCGGCGACAGCTCACTCGAGGCCCAGCAGACGCCATTCATCACTTGCTCGAAAACCGATCTGAATTATTGACAAGCGTTTTTGTAGGCGTTCTCAGAATAGATATGTTCGTACACAAAGTACATGTCCAGAGAACATCATATTCCATCTCTGAAGCAGCTCACTCACACGTAACCTGAGAAAACTAGACTAAGTGGCTTCAGGTGATGTCATGACTCAACACCCCGCGCTCCGGGTTCTAGTCACTTCCAGAAGGTAGGCTTTCACCGTTGTTATGTAACTGCAGTGGCACTGCTGTCTACCACGGTTCTAAATAATCTACAGAAAAGGAGTTGCATTAAACAGGGTGTGATAGTGTACTTTGAGGGGCAGGCGGAGAGGGGTGGTTTAATTTCCAATTAAAGGGTGTAGCAGAGCTTTAGACTTGGGAGACACCAGTCTGAGGAGTAGGAGGCAGAATCCTGTATCAAATGACAATAGCTTCAGCAGATGCAAAAATACTAAGAATTATGGCTCTTTCTAGGACTTTGGAATTTCAAGGCTTGGAGGTGACAATCTTGATCTTGTGCTGTCTTTGATGCGGGGCAATAGCAGGCTGGAGGCAAATGCACAGCGGCGCGTTTCCATGAGCCTTGAATAAAACAAGGCTGCAAGCTGTGCAAAGTTTCCACTGAGCCATCTGAGAGGCCAGAGAGTGGCACATGTCAAGTCCGCAAATGTCATAGCAGAGCAGTGGAAGATCACAGCGTTAACAGGTGTGAGGAACAAGTGGCGAAAGGAGAAGCAGTAGATTAATGTTCATGGGATTTGGCAAGCTGGTGTGATATCTGAGGCTGCCGCTCAAGACAGGCATGATTTTGTAATCAACGAAGCGGTGCGAAGAGTAAACAAGGGCAAATTCCAATGATGAGACCTCTATTTTAGGCTCGCTGTATGACTCATTCGATGACATTTAGCTAGGAACTTCAGAGAGGTAGGAGGATTTGAGAATGAAAAGATGAACCATGCAATGAGATAAGGCTTGGTAGTTTATGTATAATGGTGGTAACTGAAAGACGGAGAAGAGATAGGAGCGCTAAAGGTGCGAGGAAGTGGCATGAAAAACAGGAGGAGTGGAGATCCCTTGGGGATCGCTGCCAATGAGTGTATGTCAAAAGACTGATGCAAAAATGTCAACCTACAACAATATCAACGACAAATTATTGACTGGCTCAACATTATCAAGTTAAGCATACACACAGGAGCAGAGATTTATCGTTCTTTTCCTACCTTGACAATAGTTTGCAAGTTGCTATCTTGTAGTTGATACCTTTCCTGGTCTTTGTTTTGGTCACTATTTTGGGAGGTCCTCAGAAATATGTGAGAAGAATCAGACATGGACCATGCCTCCAACCCTGGGGAAGGAGAACAGTCTAAGATGCAAGCTCATTGGGTAGTTTGCGCATGGGAGAAAGTAGGTGAGAACAATGTGGTTATCTGTTGTTTGACACGTTTGCAGTGTAGAGAGAGTTAAGAAGGTTCCCTATGAAAGAGAGAAGCAATGACTCTAAATCTAAATGTGGGGGTTTTGTTTAAGTGTAAGGAACAACCCTGGGTGGGATGCACAGGGTAGTTATGGGTTTAGATCCAGTGTTTCATGAATGAGGCTTTAAGTTGTAGTGTCTCCAAGGAGACAGAAGAAAGTGAAAATCTTATGTGATTATGCTTACTGACCTGACTATAAACAAGGAAGCGGATGCCCTCAGAGAAGAACATGATATTATGGAGAGCTCCATCTGTGTTTCTGTGTGTGTTGGGGAATTTGTTGATGAGATCCTTCCTGTCATTGTACCCACAATAGGTTTGTTTTCACTGTGCAATCACCATGACTGTGTGGTATCTGATAAATGAGGGACGGTCTGTTTAGTTTAGCTTAGCACCTGATTGTTATTATTTAGTCAGTCTATTCATTAAACTTTGCAAATCTAGGTGTCACTCTACATTGGGCATTCTCCGCTTCCCAGCATTATTATTCTGCTCCTTTCCTTGTGTCAAAGACATGTCTTATGGTCAGTTTCTAAGAGCTTTATGTACAAATATTGGAATCTCACTGAGCAGGGCACGATAGACAAGATTTCCAAAATTATTTCCATCCCATGGATATTTCTAGAGTGATGTGTTCACTTCAGGCCAGATGTACATAGTTTTTTTAGGTCTCAAACGGACAGATTTGAAGAATGGGCCATTTACGACTGGATAAAATCATTTTGAAATGTACAAAGCTCTATTTTGCATTTTGGTAACCTATTACCGAATCCCAAAATGGGTTTGAGATCTGTATTTGGAGGGGCATGTTAAGGGCCACCCTTCCTAATAGCGACTCGCAATGGTATGTGAGAACGTTTTGCGATCGAAATAAGGTTGCAAAACATTTGCATTTTACCACATACTTCAAGTAGGGAGTAACCCATTCGCAAACGAGAAGGGGTCCCCAAGGGACCGCTTCATCTTTGTGAATGACTGTAAAAACGTTTACTCCTAAAGAATGAAAAGTTTACATTTTTGTTTTAAAATGCATCCTGTTTTAGTTTAAGGAAAACAGGCTTCATTAAAAAAAAACTAAAAATATTGCTTTATTTAAAAGCAATCACAGACATGGTGGTCTGCTGACCCCAACAGGCCATCACCCCTGTGATTTTAGAGATTCCCAAAGGGTCACAAATTGCAATCTACCTCATGAATATTAATGAGGTAGGCCTAATTGTGACCCAATGGGAATCGCAAAATGTGTCAAAGACACATCAGTACATGGATGTTTGTGATTCTCAATTAGTGAATCGCAGAAATCAGGAATTTGGGAATCGCAAAGCCAACCCTATGTACTTCCGGACCTTCATTCCTTACCAAACCTAATACACTTGACTCCTAAGTGGCAAGCTGTAGAGAGAGTTGGTTTGAAGGAAACCATATGTGGATGACAAGGGTAGGTTTTATATAACTGAAGCAGACCTCTTCCATTTGTGCTCCGAAAAAGGGAATGCAGCTTTCGAGCTTGATAAGAAAGAGTTGTCTTAGGAAGAGTATAAAAGAGTATACAATTGATCAAAGATCAAGCTATGGTGCCCTTCCAGATTCACATCAAAAGTGTGCAGCACTGAGTTCTGCAATTCCTAAAATCTAATTTTTATGATAACTTGTCAATTAAACACTTGACTGATCAGTTGGGCCAGTTATAAAAAATCACTGTGGAAAAGCTAAAAAACATCTGCCATTGTTTACAAATGGATAGTGCTCTATTCCAAGCATTCTGCAAGTTAATCTTTCTTTGAATTGTTTTTAAATGTTGTGGGTTTTCAATATTAATGAACAACGTTATGTCCAGAAAAACTTTAATACTTTTGAGTGAAGCAAGGTCGGGATGATTATGTGGAGTTCTTAGTTAGGGTGATTCTGCTCTGCTGTCGCACTATAAAGGAATACGTCACAACACCTTCCCAGGCTCATGGCTTAGAGCCGGCTTCTTCAACGAGTAGTTTGTGACCTACAGGTAGCTGTCCAGCTATGTGTAAGTAGCTCTCCTGTGTCCAATTCAGCCTTCTAAATTAGACGTTTTTACTTGGCTAAATTAATATATTTATACCTAGATTGAAAACTGTGTATTCAAGACGAAAATGTGTGTTTTCAGAATTCGGAGAGAAATCGCTGAATTTCCAAATAACATTTAAAGCTGATATTCGAGAGATAAATCATGTGACATTGGGGAAATGTATTACTAATATTACTTAGGTGGCAGGGGCATTACATACATGTTATGTATAAGCAATATAAAGCATGCCAAATTGACAAAGGCTTTTGTACATTATTGCAGGCAACCCTGCTTGATTCACTGAGATGATCACTGCTGGTAATGTTGCAAGTGGTGGCCACTAATATAATTGTCTGATGTCACCACTACTACAACACTAATGATATTAGTAGCTCATGATGATTTTAATTGATCATAAGTAGCTCTTAATACAGAAAAGGTTGGAGACCCTTGGCTTAGTGTGTCTTGTATGTACAGTATGATGAACCGTACACAAACACACAAGATGAATGGATGACAGAGCAAAGCAGAGAGGTGGTTTGAGTGGTAAGAGACAATAGCGGGACAATGGAACTAGTCAGGATGGGAGGAGGGAAATGTAGTAGTAAACTAACCCCTAAAGCAGGTGGAGAGCTCTCTGATGGAGCAATGGCATAATTGAAAAACATAACACAGATGATAGAGAATGGAGAACACTGAGATCAACTTGCAATTATTTTAATGGTCTTTTTAATATATTTGATAGAGCAAATTCGTTTTTTTTGTCATCGGATTCAGTTGTATGGGAGGAATGGAATGGTCTAGGCAAAACAAACTTTTTGTGTATGAACTTGATCATGGTAATTGTAACATGAGATGTTTTACTTGATAAATATTATGACTGAACGTGGGGTATGGTCTGTTCACATATTTTGAGCGTTTGTTGAATATAGAGCCAATGAGGTGATTGAGGTTGTAGTTTCACTAATAGATCATATGTTTTGTTTGGATATTTTGAGGAAGTTTAGCTGCCGTGTGAACTTTTGATGTTACTATTGAGCTGGAATTGGGAGAGAGGTGAAGAATCTGATAAAAAAGGCAAAGTACACCCGTGATATTGGCCTCGGGTGGAAGGGAGAGCCTAGTATTGTTGAGACGCGGCACCCAGTAAGTTCATTTAAAGTTATAGTAAAGCCATAGGGTGGGTAAAAGAAGATACCTACAACATATGTTATAAGAAGATGTGAGAGGTGAGTGTTGAGCAGAAGCAGGAGAGCCAGCACTGATATTAAAGCCTGCTGAGATGATTCAAGTACAGTAAGGATGGTTCACATTGGTAAATGAGCTTCAGAGTTAGATAAGAAGCTTCTAAAAAGTGTAATGGAAAACTCTGTACAATTCCCCTTCACAATATTTGTAGGAAACTAGGATCTGCTTTCATGGTTACCCCCACTTTTTGCTGGTGTCATTCTGTATCTCTGACTAGTCTGACTGTGATCCTACTAATCAGGACCCCAGTCTCTGTGCTTCCTCTCTAAATTTGACATGGTGAGTACTTAGACACCCCCCCAGATTGGCTACTGGTGTGCACTTGTAAGTCCCTACTGTTTGGTACTAAGGTACCCAGGGCAGAAGTACACCAGGGGTCACCCATGGGCTGACGCATGTATTATGCCACCTATGGGAGACAACTCAAATTGTGACTCCAGGCCTGCAATTGCAGCCTGTGTACGCTGGTGCTAGCACCACTTACGACAGATATAAGTTTACACTTAAAACCTATAAGTCACCCCTAAGGCAGGCCTTTGAATCCTGAAAGCAGAGCTCTTGGTTATAAGTGTGAGGGTGCCCCTGTATGAGCAGGACAACCCTACAATCTTCGGAGTCCATTCTCCAGGGTTGTAAGTGCATCAACCATTACGATACATAAAGCGGCGGTGCATTCTTACTCAAAGCTAATTCTAAACTGGTTGTAACAAACCCTGGCGTGTTTGGTATCACACATGTTGGAATCATACCCCAACACCGTAAATGGTGTTGGAGGTATGATTCCATACACTGTGAGGCCCCTCAGGGAAGACCACAGTGCTCACGGTACCAGTCTTCCAGAGTCTGACAGCAAGCTCTGGCTGCTCCGACCACAGACACGATTCTGCCCTCCTGCTGCTGAGCCAAGATCAAGCAGGGGAAGGCAGGACAATAGGTTTTCTGTCACAGGGAAGTGCAACAAACTCCCAGACCGAACGTAGTGTATTGGGCTGGGGTTGGGGGCGCTTACCAGCACCACTAGACTGCTTTGAAGGGCACATTTGGTGCCCTCCTTACATACTCCAGTTGGAACCAGTTCAGGGAGCCATGGCTCCCACTCTTGCACGAAACTGGACAAAGGACATTGAATTATCCTCCCCACTGTCCAGCCCCTCCTCTGAGAAGGACCCCTGAATCGCCACAACTCTCGCTTTAGGGTACTTAAGGGCTTACCTGTGGGTGGTTCTAGAGATTCATTGTGGGACAAGATTCAGATCTGAAACCACTTCATCTTCAACCATTTGGGCACTTTAGACTTCGTTGGACTTCACTTCGGGAACCGATATTGCACCGGGAGGACTCCTGCTGCTCCTGGTTTTGTGGTCCTTCCAGTCTTCTGCATTGTCTGTGCCTGTGCTCTATACTGGTTCTTAACCAGGCCTGTGGACATCCAAGAAACCCAAAGGAATCTCCTTTGGAGTGAAGGTGTCACCGCCCTGCATCTGCAGGCACTGCAACAAAGCTGACTGGTCTGCTTTTCCTGAGCTCCCACAGACTCTGAAAATTTCAGCAACACAGGTCATAGCTCTGGAACTCCCTTCAAGCCTGCACTGTCTTCACAGCAAGTTTGAAGCCAATATCCCTCGTCAGAACTGATGGAGAAGTACCCCTGTGCACCGCATTCACTTGCCATTGCCAAGGCTTGTTGACTCTCTTCTCCAGAGATCTTCAGGCTTCAAGAAGCTCCAGCCCCAAGCTTCTCTTGTTACCAAGATCTTTGTCCTCACCACATCCCCTGCATCGTGGGTCTTCATCATTGGTGAGCTGCTCGAGGTCCTCTTGCGACTCCTGTGCCTTTGACCCGTGGTTCCTCTTGAGGGTCTTCTTTGGCTCCAGTGGGCTCCGCTATTTGCTCGAGGCCTACTCTGACTTACCTGCACTTGGTGAGTCCCTTGGACATTGCTGGTCCCAACACTGGACCTTTTTCATTTGCCATGTCTGTTGCCGCTGCCAAGGCTTGTTGGTGCTCACACTGGACACCGACCACCTGGCCCTTGACATCCGACGTGGTTCAGCTTGTGAATGGCTTCTGGTCTTCCACAGTGTCACCTGGTCCGCACAGATACAGCACCCAGGTCATCATCAACTCCTGCTTTGTCCAGCATCGGTGGGCATTCATCTTCCGTGCCTCCTGGTCACTCCTGAGTGGCATAGACTCTGTCCCCTCTGCTTGCAGGTACCTCTCATCCTTAATCCATCCTTGGGTTCCACAGGACTCTTTTAGCTTCTTTGCCAGTGGCAGAAAGTCCTCCAGTGTGGTCTATGGCGGTTTCCAACGTCACTTCGCACATATGCAGCCGGCTTCCCTGGTGTAGGTATCCTGGTTCCCGGGGTATCCACGGGTGGGGTGACTCTCCAACCTTCCATCTTCCATGGGCTTTCTTCAGGGTACTCTGGGAAGGGTCCTTCTTCTTAAAAACTGCAACCGCAACTTCCCTATCGACCTGTGTGGATCATGCGGTCGTGTTCCCACTCTGCACAGGGCGTCTGTGGTGTGCCTGGGTACTTACCATGGGTAGTTCCTTGGGTCCCCAACACTTCTATGTCTTCTGGGTCCAGTCTCCACTTAAGTCACATTCCACTTTCTTAGTATATGGTCGGGTCTCCCCCTTGAGACCACTGTGTATTTATGCTACTTACGTGTTCTATTACTGAAGTATTGTGTGTATTGTGATTATATCTCATTGAAGGAGATATTGCAATGTGTTAATGAGTGTTTATAATAATTACATATTTTTATAACGACACTGTGTAGTTCTTTTTCACTTAACCTGCACTACATGATTAGTTCTGGTAAACACAAACAGCTTTACACTCCTTCTGGACTAAGCCTGAAGGCTGCTCTCCAAAGCTACCACTTGGAGAGCTTTCTAATGTTGTCTAAGACCACTAAAATCACCATACGTGTTGCCTGGTTTAGTGCAGGGTGCCCCACATACATAATTAAGCACCATATACTAAGCCAGCCTCCTACAATAGTATTAAAAGGAACAGGTATCAGAGGGATATTAGTGGGTGAGGTAAGTGTTTCAAGAGCTACCCCAAGGACTGCACTCACTTGCAATTCTGATGTTTGCCACAGTGGTGATTTGAAGCATCTCTGTAGCACAAATGTCAAGCAGTGTGCAAGCAGTAAAAATGATTGATAACCCAATTACCGCACATTTTACAGTTTGTGCACAATATGAGTTATGCAGTATGACTGCATCAAAGGAAGGATGCATGTGTTGTCCTCTGATCAACATAAAAAAAGGCTGGTGGAAACAAGATTGAAAAAATGCAATAACATGAGAATTAACCATATTACACCTTATATTTTCAGTGAGATGCAAAATCAGGAGATAATACCAGGTGATAACACGCCTAACATTACATTTTTATAACATTTAATAATTTCCAGTAGGACAGAGATTTTTTTGATCAATGTAACCGATATTTACTTTCTATGAAATAGCTAATGTTCTTTCTTTATGTGTTCCTTTATCCTCTTTGTAGCTTCTTTTTTGGTAGTAGTCTACAACATTTTTCCTTTCAGGAACGTGCAATCAACCTAACACCGTGCATTCCTCACTCTTTGAATTATGTGGGTTTTTATCAATGCAATCCTTGCATACCTCCAGCAACTCCCTTGAATAGAACTTGAACTTTGCCCACTCTCTTTAAGGGTAAGACTCGGAGTCTGCCTCAGTTACATCTGACTGAACAGGATATGCGCTGTAACACTTGAAGGGTATTTTGCCACTTCCTCAACTCAGCTTGGCGGTTAGATTTCTTACATGTCTCATGAGAATGCACCTCCAGTACCCACATCCTCATTTGTTACAAGCAGCCGCGGTCGGTAGTAGGAGTAACTGCAGGGCGGTGACGTGGGGAGGGGGAGGGGCAGGGTGGGGGGTAGTAAACTATGGATTCCGGAGGTTTACAGGTAAGTTAAAATATAAATTAATAAAACGAATTTCGTTGCGTGCAAATTCGTTTTATTAATTTATATGTTAACTTACCTGTAAACCTCCGGAATCCATAGTTTACTACCCCCCACCCTGCCCCTCCCCCTCCCCACGTCACCGCCCTGCAGTTACTCCTACTACCGACCGCGGCTGGTTACAAGCCATGCGCAGGGACAATACATTCAGTTCGGGCCTGTTCAGTAGCGCAGGGCAGACAAGTGTTACTGGGCCCTAACTGTTTTAGATGAGTTTGTCTCTGGTCTACCCTACTGTGGATCTGCAAACTCTCAGAGTAGAGAGCAGTCACAGACTTCCCAGAGAGGTGGTGTGGGGAGCAAGAGCGCAGAACTCAACAGTCAACCAACAGACAGTATAATGTTCAGTTCAGTCCAGTGCTTATCTTTTATGACAAAATAAAATACTTTTTCACACAGCAGAACTAAATTCAAACCCAATGAATGGAAAACACATACAGGGTTGAAAACTATGTTGTGATAGACAGTGAGATGCTACACCCACTGCTTCCCTGTGTCCTAATGCAATCCCCTGTTTTGTATCTTTAAGGGTTCTAGGCAAGGATAAGGCACAGGTAGCTTAACGTCTCTCACAGGTTAATTGCACACCTTCATTTCAATGTCTCTTTACCCATTCTTGGCAAAAAGAACTAGCAAGATCAAGAGACCCATCTGCACATGTTCCGCCTTTAGTCCCTCATGCAGGCTAGGCTTCATGTTGTTACAGTTCGGCTTCTATAGCAGTTCAAGCAATGCAGTTGGAGCGATCTGGCTCCTGCCCTCATGGGAACTCTCCAGTGTGGACCATGCCAGTAGCCTTGCTCAGGATGATGATCTTGGAAGTAATCAGGAGCAAGCTTGTGTAGCAATATTCAGCCTCAGCAGTGGGAGTTGTCCTGACGTGCTATGGCGACATCATGCCCTGACAGTTGCAGCCACAGGGCCGATTAGGGCTTCTCACTCAACAGTGCTTTTGTTACCACGCCAATAGAGGCATCGCCAGTCTTTCAGACTGCAGCATCTGATAGATGGCACAAGTCAATGTAACTTACACAGAGACTGGCCAAAGCGACCAGGTGACCCCTTCGTGACACAGCTGACTCCTTGTTCCATGCTCTACTGAAAGTTAACTTTCTCTGGGCCATTCTCATGTTGGGAACGTTCTGGGCTTCTCCTCCGGGCCAGTTTCTGTTCCTGCAGGGCCATACACACTTCTTCCCTCTCTCAGTCGGCGGGAATACTTCTGGACACTTCAGCTCCTCCTGCATAAAATGTAAACTTTAGGTTATGTGCCGTAGGAGAGTAGGATCTGCACTTATGTTGCCCCCACTTTTTTTCTGAATGATACACTGGTTTCGGCTATAGTCTGGCTGGGTCCCTGCTAATCAGGGCCCCAGTCTCTCTGTTCTCTCTAAACAACTTGGTGTGCATATTAGATGCACTAGTGATTGGATACTGTGGTACCTTATGAGCCCCTAGTATATGGTACCTTAGGTACCTAGGGCATAGGTACTTCACAGGCCTACCAGGGGCTGAAGCATGTATTATGCCACCCCTGGGAAGCAGACTAAATCTGACACCGCAGGCCTGCTACTGCAGCCTGGGTGAGGTAGTGTTAGCACTCCTCACTGAGGTATAGGTTCCTATATCTCACCATACACACACATATAAACCTATCAGCCACCCCTATGGCAGGCCCTATCAATCCTGAGGGCAGGGTGCTTGGTTTACAATGTGAGGGGGTGCCTCTGCATGAGCAGGGCCCCTCTGCAGCTGGCAGGGTCTATTCCTTGTGGCAGTTTGTGGATGCGGTTAAACCATATACTCTTAAGTGCATTATAATGCTAACTTTGGAATAACTGCATCAAAACATGTCGTGTTTGGTGTCAAACAACTTGGAATCATACCCCACATCAGTCCATGATGTGGGAGTGTGATCCCACCCTTCTAGAGGGGACGACATGTGCCTACTGTGGTAACACGGTAGAAATCTGAAAGAGCCCTGGCATCACAAAATGGATGCCACCAGCACAGACACTGGGCTGCCCTCCTGCTGCTGACTGAAACTCACAGTGAAGGAGGCCCAACAATAGGCATCCTGTCACAGGGAGGTGTCACCACCTTCCAGACAGGATTTAGTGTATTGGGGCTGGGTGGGTGCACTCCTAGAGTGCTTTGAAGTCCTGCACTGGGGGAGCAGTAGGCTCCTCTGTGCATATGCCAGCTCAAACCGGTTCAGGGGCTACCTGTCCCTGCTCTGGCATGAAACTGGACAAAGGAAAGTGGGTGTAACCACCCCGTGTCCTGACCCTCCCAGAGGAGTGGTCATAGAGCTAGTCCCTCCCCTATCTTCAGTATAAGATAGGAAACCTTGCCATTGCAAAGCAGATAACCCTGGACAACGCTCTACAAAGAAGAATCTGGCCCTTCGATGTTCCACTACCTTTGGAAGACAGAAGAATCTCCCTTGGAGTCAAGGAGTGACTCCCCTGTTTGGCAGGCACCAAAAACTCTAATAAACAGTCGCAAACTTTCCCGCTCCCGCTGGAGTCCGAAGTCTCTGCAGCCCCGGAAGTGGATTTCCTGACTTCTCAACAGCCATTGTGAGTCCCCAGCAGAGCTGAGGCGAGTGGACCCCACGAGTGATGAGGAACAGCAATACCCTGGTCCCGTGCACTATTGTCGAGTGCAACCCCTTCACGACATTCTACGAACTTGTGCATTAGACCATTTATGGCCCAAGCCTCCAGCACGTTGTGCAGCGAAAATCAGAGGCCTACCCTGTCCCGAGTGACCGTGGGCTCCTGTGAAGCATTTCCTCATGAGGCATCTTTGCGATCCCTTGCCCGTTGGCTTGTGGGTCCCCCGAAGACTTTCTTATCAACTCAAAGGGCTCCCCTGGTTGCTCCAGGCCTGTCCTCACTCACCCTTGTTGGGTGAGTCCCTCAGACCTTGCTGGTCTGCACCATTGACTAAATTCACTTTCCATGAGATTTGCTGTTGCCAAGACTTGTTGGCTTCAATCCGGTTGCCGACAATGCAGTCAGCTGCAGACGTTGTGGGACACTCCGAATCCAGCTGCTGGTCATCGTTGATCCTTCCTGGACCTCGTGAGCGAAGAGTCAAAACACCCTTGATCACCTGAAATCACCCGACTTCCGTGGGCAACCAGCTTCCTGGCCCCCGGTCACTAGCAAGTGACTGTGAACACTGTCCCTTCAATTCTCAGGTCATCTGCATCTCGAATCCACCCTTGGATTCCACCGGACACTTCTTCAGTCGACGCAAGCAGCAAGTCTTCTTTGGTCTCCATAGAAAACAGCGACGCGACCCGACACCAAAAGACACCTATGCACCCGGCTTCCCTGGGTGAGGTAACTCGTGCACTCCGGTGCCCTAGTGTGTGTTGGCCCTCGAATTACTTACCTTGTAAGTGGCTTGCTTGTAGACTTCCTCGAAGTACCCTAAAACTTTAAAAATCAAACCGCGACTTGCTCCATTATAATCAATAGGGAACCCGTGGCTGTGTTCACACACTGCATGCGTCTCCCGTGGGTCTGTTACTTACCTGCTTTCACTGCAGTAGTGAAGCCCCAGCGATTCTACAGGCCCTAGGCCTTGTCATTTTGCAAGTCGACTTTCCTAACCCTCTTTTTTAGTATATGGTCTGGTACGCCCCTAGGGCCCCAGCCATATTTGTGCTTAACTTATTGTGAAACGTTGATATATTAATGTGTTCCTGGCTTCTAATCTCATAAAGAGATTAGTAGAGTGTGTCTAGAAATAAATACATATATATTTGATATAAATACCTGTGTGGTGTCCTTTCATTTGGTAATTCAAGAGATTATAAGGTAAAACAAGCTGCTTTACATTCCTCTGAGACTTAGCCTGAAGGCTGCTCTCCACAGCTACCACTAGGATAGCTTTCTTTAAAAGGTTGTCTTAAACCTATCTACCATAAGAGTCGAATTGGACTGGTGCAAGGTGGCCACTATCACTAGTGACCAGCATATGCCAGGCCAACTTCTCACATGTGCCCTCACTTTTAGGAGGCTGGCTGTCAGACAGACTCTGCAGGTTCTCTGTGGTGCACTCCCTTACTTGGTCAAGAAGAACTAGTGAGGTAAACAAGTTGAGATGGTTTCTATCCCACTTTTATACACATTTTCTAAACAGGGGATGTGGGTCCACTGTCTAAGGCTTCAGAATCGGATTGGGTTGATTCTCTTTCAAATTTAATTTTCAGGCTGCTCTACAGACACAGCCTTTGTGCAAAGTGATGATTCTCACAACAGGTAGCAATGGGGCTGACTCCAACCAAGAGTATCCAAAACAGAGGCATAATAATTAAACATAAGATCTCTTCACTCGTCCTGAAGCTGTAATCAGAGACAGACAAAAAGTCAGACCTTCTGTAGAAATTTCCTCATGTTGAAAAACAGAAGCTGCTTTTTCACTCCTCACTCCGAACATCTACCAAATGGCAGTTCTCAGGAGGAAGTACTCAGCAGTCTTTTGCTAGCAACAGCCTCATTCATTTTCTAGTGGTAGCTCTGTCTTCATCCTCCTTTCCTCAGCATCTGGGTCTCCACCCTCCAGCCCCAGGACTCCCCTTGTCTGGGGAAGGTAACATTATCCTCCATCTTCTGCCAATATAAATGAGCATCTTCCAAAATGGATCCCACTTGCACCAGTACTCAGAGTAACACACACACAGTTCTACTACCATACATGTGCTACACACAAACTTCGCATACTCCCACCAAACTTGTACTAGGAATGTCATGGTTTCACATAACAGCAGAACTTTATACAAGAGTGGCCATTAGGGTGTCCACTCCCTCACACAAAGAAAAAGTTCTGGTCATGCAACAAATTTCGAAAGCTTGATATACTGCCACCACTGCATTATATAATGTACCTAGGGCATGAATAGCTGTGTACTGCCTACTGTGAGCGAACACTATCTGTACCTCTCCAAATTACAGGTCTGGTCCTCTATCTCGCCTTGCCAGTGATAGACCCAGGCTTCTGTGCACATGCTAAGTTAGCACAATGCTAAAGCCAAAATAAGTCAGGATACAAGATTCTCATAGGTTGTGCACTCAGGGCTGGTCACTATTTATCATGCAGGTGACATTTCTGTCCCAACACCTAGAGAACATCATGTTGAAAAGCTGGTAATACAAGCAAAGTTAAATGTGATAGATAGTTGTGAATTTCATAAATGAATGAATTTTGAACTATTCTTATCATTGAGTCTTTTTAAGAGGTGTCCTCAGACAGAATCACCACTCACTTAAGGATGAATCTCCCTATTCGAATGTAATGTACTGGTGCTAAGAAACATATTTTCTATACATTAAAGTACGTTGTTTAATCTATTCCTAGGCGAGATGCCTCGACAGTTCCCAAGGCTCAGTATTTCTGAAGCGGACGAGCATGTGCGGCTTCTGGCGGAGAAAGTGTTTGCAAAAGTTCTCCGGGAGGAAGACAGCAAAGATGCCTTTTCTTTGTTCACTGTGCCCGAGGACTGCCCCATTGGCCAGCAAGAGGCCAAGGAAAGGGAACTGGAGAAGGAGATCTCCGGACAGAAGTCTGAGGAGACAACCAAAAGGTAGGTTTGATAATCCACAGTGGGAAGTATGAACATTCTTTTCTGATCGCCACAGTTAGTAGAGGAGGCTAATAAACCAAAGACACAACACATGTCTATTCCATGCCTCAAACTGTGTCCAAATCAGATTGCAGTAAAAGTTGACATCTTCTTTATGAAGTGGAACTCTATAGAAATAGCATACTTTGCGGATGGAAGCTGAGGCCGTGTGAGTTCCTTGGTTGAAGTTGTCATCAAAGACAGTCTTGATGTTAATCAGAGGTGTACTCCATGACATCACCAATGAGTCCACAGTGAGCACTGGACTTGTATGGTCCCCTGAGAGACTGAAAGAATGCTAACCATTGTGTGAGAGATGTGACTGGTGAAGGTACTTGTGCATTGGCAAATCTGAGTCCTAACTCTAGGTGACAGTGTCAATTTCCAAGACACGTTAACTGGCTCCTTGGCCATATGTACTCTCCTCTCAAGCTTGGCCTCTTGCATGTAAGCGCATAGATAATAACAAAGGTATGAACTATGGTTTTACAACATCCAGTAACGTAAAAAGGTCTGAGGGCAATCAGAGACCCCACCCTTTAATATATTAATTACATTGTACCATGCTAATTACAGCTTTTGATCGAGAGGAGTGGAAAGATGTGGCCCACAACAAACATTCAAGGCATACAATACACAGGTTCCTATTTGAAAACATGTAATTGATGGGCAAAAAGTCCAATTAGTTTTTCTAATATTCATTTTACCAAGGAAAGGAGCATCTATTTGCTTTTGTATACCCAACATGCTTTTTTTGTATCTTGAGTTTATGACATTCTAAGCACATTTCACTGCCATGCTCATTTTTGAGAACCTTCTTGCAGGCTGAGTAGTAATCAAATACATTTGCAGCTCTGGCGCTGAGTGTGAAATGCCCACAGGGTGTTATCTCAGTGGCCCAAAGCATAGTACTTCATGGATTTATGCACATCTTCCAGCACTGCTCCTCACATAGCACATAACTTAAGCATGATATCCTCTGTCTTTACTGTGTCATCCATCAAAAGTGGTATATTAGTGAATGATATGTCAGTTATTGCAAAGTTCTGTCATTTGTGTCACTTCGTTATAGAGGAATGCAAGAAACGTTACCCAAATATAATGTGTAGAATCTGTGACGAAATCTAGGTTGAACATCTGTCCAAGTTCATTTAATTTTTCCTATTTCACTGGTGGAAATAGTAGTGTCCTATGTTGCCAAAATCTAAATGTGTATCCTTATGCTTTTCATATGTTTGTTGTTACAACTGAGTTACTCAGATGACACTTAAATAAAATGCAGATTACTCGAGTCCAGCATCTCCCCCTGCCATTCCCTACACATACACTCTGACACCGACTCTCATTTGTAAACACCCTGATTGGTATTTAGATATCTAACTGGCCTCCCGGAGCCCACAATTTAATTCTTTGGGTCACTGACTTGGAGAACATCACGTTCTATCGATAGAAGCTTTGACAGTGTCTTTTTTCACCGCTTTTGTCCACACGAAAACACACATTAAATGTTACCGTAGAAAAAGAATGGGCATATTTGGTAAGAAAAGAGAACTAGGCCAGAAAAAAGATGACCAATAAATTAATGCTGATGCTTATAATGCTTAAGGGTGTCTGGATGACACTGTAAAATGTTGCCTCCTTGATCGCTCGTAGGCTATTAGAAAGGGATGGCATTGAGCTCACCACAAAGTTTGGCTTATAGCTACTCGGTTTAGAAAGATATTCTAAAATACAATTTAGCTAGGTCTTAAAAAACAGAGGCAACTTACCTTTATACCATTCTCCTCCTTAATTTGAGTTTGGATGAGATGGGAAAGGACATTCAGGCAAAGTCAACCAGCAACATTCACTCATTAGAAAGAACTTTTCTGCCTGAGTTGAAGAAACAGGGCAACTCATGTTTCACAAGCATTTGCAGGTTCTAGACTGGAATCCAGTCCAATCACTGTCTGATTAAATGTGCAAATCTTAATACCCCTTATTTATGAAGCATGTGAAAGAGCAGATCATCAAACTAGGGATAACTGGAGATGTAATTAAATAAACAGCTCCATTCCATAAATTCCACGAGTATGTTCATTCACTGGCATCATTGTTACTGTAAACCCTTTATTCATAGAAAGATGTTTTGCACCTCAAAGTTGTCTCTGCTGTAGATGTGTTGTTTGCTTTGTTATTATTTTTTTTTTTCAAGGAGAAACATTTGAGTTGAGTACCAGACCTTTGGGGTACATTTAAGTGACTACCCCACTTGTAAGTTACACCTTCTCCTATTTGTTACTTTTGTAAATTCATATCATCTTTAGCTAGATGTGTAAGTCGCAAATGATTTTGTATGGACAGTTTAAATGATTTTATAAAAATAAAACATCTTTTAAATCATGAAAGTTATCTCATTTCCTATGGCCAAGGAAACAAATGTGGATTATTTTATTAACTCTCATAAGAACACTCCTTTAAATAGTGCACTTTTGCAAAAGCTGCAAAATATGAATTTTTTATCTTTCCGCGACGAAAGAAAAATTACTCTCCTCTCCAGTTGGAAACTCTGGCCTTGAAGTGGGGACGTATGAATATAAGCAGAAACAAATTGTGTTTTTTGGAATTTCTTCTTTAATGGGTGTAGATCTTCATTATAACTGCTTACCCTTTGCCACGTCTATCACCGTAAGTGACAGAAACTAAGGGGCAGATATACAAGCCCTTTGCGCCCCTTTTGCGTCACTTTTAGCATGGGAAAAGTGATGCAAAAGTGGCGCAAGGGGCTTGTAAATATGCCCCTAAGCCTTTAAGTCCTGAGTCTCAAAAACGTAGGAAACGCAGACAAGCATAAATAAGTGCCTACAACGTACGTACGTGTGTTTTAAAAAAAGATTTACAACATGTCAGGCAAATCTATGACTTTTGTAGACTTCCATGACTTTTGTATGCCTTTTCCATTTAGCCACTGGAACTACACAGACGCAGGCCTTAGGTAAATTTGCATTTTCCCATCATTCCTCTTTTTCTTCACATGTAAAACATTTTTATGAAATCCCTTCTCCTGTACAACTTACACCTATTGTTAGACGTGCAGGTTTGTAAATGCAGTTAGCGTGGTAATCTGACCCCAACTTTTTGTGAATACTGACTTTAAGATACAACTTGTGGCTGTTCACCATATGTTCATGCCACCTGACCTTTCCATGTAGCACGTTCAATTTTCCCACCTCTGCCTGAAGCAACTGAAGACAAATCTGCGTACTTGAGGGCAGATTTACAAGCCCCTTGCGCCACCAGTACGTCACTTTTCCCATGTTAAAAATGACGCAAAAGTGGCGCAAGGGGCTTGTAAATAAACCCCCTGGGGGCAGATCTATATTGGAGATGCGCCACTTTTATGCTGCCGTTGCGTCACTTTTGTGACGCAGCGGCGGTGTAAACCCTGCGCCATGTTGCGCCATATTTACATCGTGACGCGTCACGATGTAAAGCCCTGCGCCACGTAAAACCTGCGTCAGGTTTCACGTGGGCGTGTCGACAGAGGGGGGGGGGGGTTCCGTCGCAGGAACGCCCCTGAAAAGGGACTCAGTCAAATCTATAAGATTTGACTGAGTCACTTTCCCAACGCTGATGCGCCAAAACCCTGCGCCTGCTTGAAGCAGGCGTAAGGCTTGACGCACCATGTTAGGGACAGGGTAGGTTGGAACAGTGCTGGAGTTGCGTCGCGCTTGCGACGCAACTGAAGCACTGCGCCAACCTTACGCCATCGGATGCGTCACGCATCTGTTTATTCCTGCGCCATGATGCGCCGCATTATAAATGCGGCGCATCATGTGTGGCGCAAGGGTAAACTTGCGTGACGCATCATTCCTGGCGCATCGTTGCTGATTTGCAGGGATGCGCCATAAATCTGCCCCCATATATCTTGGTTTTGAGAATTTGAATCGTGGATTTCTGCTTTAGGTGACTGGAAAATATTTTGCCTATTGATTTAAGGCATTCATACATGCTCATGGAATTAGTACTTCTAGCTGGTTTGCCAATCGGGTGGTATAAATTCATTTGAGAGCAAATTTTCCTTCTGTGAATCAGCCTAAGAGTATTTAGTGGGTCACCGTTTCTGTGAATCTGCATAAAATCACTTTTCTGTACATATAGGTAACCACCTTTCAAATACTTGGTCACCCATCAGCCTATGTTAAATTATAACAATATCAATTATTTCACATCAACACCAAATCATACATGGTATAAATCACAGATGCAACAACAGTACTAATCGAGGTTGAGACCAATTATTGTGTGCTTTGTTGAGGCTTTGAAGGCATGCAGTGCAATGCAAGCACTGTGCACCATAACATGGCACCGTGTTGTCTAAAACCGGGTATCCACATGAAAAAAAAAACAAATGTAAAATGGGACAAGTATAATCAAATGCACGATCAAAATAAATTGTTGTAGTCCTAAATTTTAAATACATTTCTTGATGAAGCCAATTGTCCCTTCCGGCGACCCTCGCTTTGGCAGTTCACTCAGATCAAATCAGAAACCTAAGGGTCTAAAACTCGTATTATTTCAACACATTTACTTATAGCTCACTAATTATGCTTCCTCTTTTTCATGTAGAAATCTATCAAAGGGCCACCTGCATCAAATGCTGTTTGATCTGAAATTACAGACACATATTCAAGTGAAGTACTTCAAACACCCATCGTACCTTTAGGACAATTAAAGATCAAGCAAGAAGGCCAATGAGGCAAGGATGTCTAAGTGCACAGACTGTAATTGAGTGTGGCTGATAGACATCATCATTTACAGAAACTAAACTCCTTCTACTCTATGCTCTGGCCACCGTAGATTCAATTTATTACTAATGGAAAGTAAAGGATTGGTAAAAGCCATCCTTACAGCTAGCAGTTATTGCAGAATGCATGGACATGCTTCTCGTCTGCATAGATGCCAACAACATGGCGAGGTGACAGGGCTTTTCCAGTCTATGCACCAGGATGACAAACAATGTCCCTGTATCCATCAGGACTGCCCTAACCCTGCCCCGATAACGCTTGAAAGAGTTGAAGATGCATCTCTTTAAAGAGCAGTACATCATGATGCAGTAACCGTCCACAAACCAGCTACCTCTCATATGACTTGTTGCCTGTATCTTTGCCTCTGACACTGTGCTGCGCTGTGCTGCCTTCAGCTAGATTCGCTCAATACAGATATCACATACATACATACAGGCATACATGACCTGTTGGGCAGGATTTCTTCCCATTGTCTTTTCATTGCTGATTGGCGAGAGGGCACGGATCATACTGGACACAAGCACCAGTGGCATTAACCAAGCAACGAGCCCAAATGAAGGGTGCCAATTCCATCCAATCACAATAGATTTGCAGTTTTAGAGGCCTCTTCGGGAGAAAAGTCTGTTTTCCAAACAGCTGAGCCACAGTGGTTTGACTCTAGAAGAATGTGTGCAGGTCTGTTGACATTTTTGTGTCAATTTCAGAGTCAAAGTTCCACTAAGTGTAGAAAAGGAGAACAGACTACCTTCCGTCATTTTCACATACAGTCTCATTATTTACACAAACAGGTTTTCTCCAGCAGATTACTCTGGTATTGCCTTTTGAAAGTATAAAACAGGAAGTGTTCTGCTGTTCTTGACTCAGTAAACACTTTAAGCACCTAATTGTTTCTCTTTTAAGAATGCTGCATGTAGAACCTACTCCTCAGATTTCCATGTCCGTTAAAGATGCCACACATTTCTCACTTGTACTGTACTCATGACTGCTTCTCTATTTCATTGAATCCTAGGAAGAAAAGCTTCAAGATGATTCGCTCCCAGTCGCTGTCGCTGTCGCTGCAGATTCCTACGCATGAATGGAAGGCTCCGTCCATCTCTCCAATTCGGTCTCCTGAGTCGGCAGATCTGCCAGTCATTGCTGATGTTCCCGATTCAGCACAGGCCCCGGCAGCAGAAAATGAAGTGCCAGAGTTTCAGAGAGTCACAATTAGTGGAGACTACTGTGCAGGGGTTAGTATATGGATCAACAGATCTCAAAAAACAAGATTATACTCTTCAAATCATAATATATATGTGTGTGGTAGCTGTGTCTGTGTTTTGAGGGAACAGGTTATCTGTTTGTGAGACCTATGCGATGCTTGTCTATGTAAGTTATTATTACCATGAGGGTGTACACATTTTGTTTTTGCTGTGTAAGCCCTTAAAACTATTGGAAGGTGGAGAAGATTGCGAAACTCCTGCTGAAAGTTATGCACATATTATAGGGCAATGCCTCAGACCCAGTAACGAGTCTTTAATTTCTGGATACAACAGAACGACGCTATTCAGAAGAAAGTGCTGAGTCAGTTGTACACTTGCATTTAATGTTTGTAAGGATATCTTTCACTTGAAAATGGTACTGCAGCAGCTTTTCATATCTTTGTAATGCATGCAAAGACATATACTGGTTGGCAATGGTAATGCGGTCCTTAGCCTCCATGCAATCTCAAGATATCTGCCAACTGGATTTGTATGCGTGCCTCCCTAAATAAGTCTGTGAGAGCATCAAGCTGCAAGCTTGCATGCATCTATACTACTTTGGAAGGTTTCATGTACATTTGCGAAACATATCCAATGCGATGAATGATCAAACAAATTGCTTTTCTATGGACTAACCGACCTAGTCATAACTGTAGTCACCAACACTTGGTAATACATAGTGATATGATGTTTGAACATACTAACTCTGGGTGTTGGAGTGAATGAGTCTCAAATTGTATTGTAAGCTCATTGGATATAATGGGAACATTGAGAAGGAAGGCCTCTATCTTTGGGATTTTGTTTGATGAAAGAAGCTGTGTAGGTGTAGAAAGTTTGCGATGAATCAGATGAAAGAGGCCTTGAATCATATGTGCTAAAGGATTTTCTCTAGGGACTATAACAGATGGAAGATGTTCATCCAATGAATATTTCTAGATGGAAAAAACTCTTGCGATAAGACATATTAATATGATGGAAGAGGTATTTTTGCTGTTTGAGGACAACATCATTGGGATTTTCCTTCACAAGGAGGTCTTCAGGCACCCTTTTCACCTAGAATGTTCCTTTGAACTTTGAAAATCTACCAGATAAACCTACAGGTTTGTCTTTCAGCCAGTCCTTACTATAGAGACACTCTTGACTAGATTTGAAGTCAACCTCTACACTGTGCTTGGCAACAATGAAACCTCTCAAACAACCATGAACCATTTTAGAATTATTTCTTTTACATCACCTCAGATGAAACAGGCTTTTCATGCTGCTGGTTGATACACAAAGGTAAACGAGTGTGATGAGTAGTGTAGCTGTGTGATACCCTTGACTGATATTGAAATTCATGGTATGCCGTGAGAGAGTAGTGAGTTAGTTGGAATTAGGATGTGAGCTGTGGTGATAGCCTTCCATTTCACATGAGTGCAACAGAGGAGATGGTCCTGGGCAGTTCTCTAGTCTGTCAGAGGTCTGTGGGTTGACACTGTTAAAGACATCCTCCTGATTGGTTAGTGTATTGTATGTGGGTGCGACCAGGTAGAACATTTTTAGGCTAGTTTTTCCCAAAGTTTTCCTTCTGGATTTATTTTCTTTTTCTTTGCTTTAGATATGCTTCTTTGTTAATTTGTGTTGTTGTCATTGCTTGACTATACGTTTCTGTATTTCTCAAATTGCTAAGCGTAAAATATGTGTTGTAGCTTAAAGAAGAAGCTACAGAATGTGCATTCCATTTGCTTTGATATCCCTTGTGATGAGATATGCTGACAGTTTCAAGCTGCTGATAGGCCTGAGAGGATCATTATATGGCTGTAGTCCTATAAAAAATGTAGTTCACGGCTGTGGCTGCTAAGATTATTTACAACACACAATTATCTGATGGAAGAGGTATGATGGGTGCTTGAATGCCCCATCATTGTGATTTGTTACATCTCAAGGAAGTCTTGTGTACTGGAGACCTTCATCTTTGGGATTTCCCCAGTTAATTAATGACCAAATTCTACTCCATTTTAATGTTTGCCTGGAGGTCCAATGAATGAATGAGACTTAGTGCATGGTAGAAGTCTACACCTTAGTAGTTTTGCAGATGGAAGATGTGCTAGAGTTGAGAGCTATTCAGGACTGTTAGCATCCAAAATTTGGCAGGGCAATTTGATGACTAGTGCAGAGCCAAGCACTTACAACAAAAGCCTCCTATTTTTGGTGTTTCTTTGTTTTCAGGCCAACAGATCTTGCCCGCAGTTGTAGAATGGAGCTGTAACAAATGTATTTTCAAATATAATCATCAACTTTCTGTAACTTAATGCTCAGTCAATGATCAGAGGTTTGGGATAGTTTTTATAGTTTTATTTCTCATTAAGAGATTAGTATTGTTTTTGTTGTTTTTGTTCAGATTAATACATTTACAGAAATATCAAGAAAAAGTTTAGTTAGAATCAGCATAATATAAACCGCGTGTTCCATAAAGGAAACAGTCCCTATCTTAATCTAAGAGTCCTAACCTATATAAGAACCTATAAAGGGTTCTCTTGGAAAAGCGCAAGATTCTGGAGCATTTACTTAGCTACAGAATGAACTCCCCATGAAGAGTCGTTCAGGAAACTCAGCCGAGTCCCTAATGAGTTGCAGTAGCACTTGTTAATTAAATCAAAGAGAAGTAATCACAGCAGTAGCTATGATCGGCAGTAAGAGAAAGTCTCCTCGTCAAAAGATCAGGATAATAGGAAATCGCTGTTAGCAGTAGCACACAGAAATCTGGGCAAAAGTAAAGGGAAGATAATGCATAAAGCATCAAGTGTAAGGTGGCATAGAAAAGGTAAAATGGCATTAATCCTCTCTAACTAGGAACACATAAAATATAAAACATTTGAAACATTCGCCATAGTTCGTACAATGGAAACGGGTCTTTCGATGGTCTGTCACCTCTCCTCCCATTTCCTATGGTAAACATTCAGGTCAGTGAGCAGTTATCTGAAAGTTTCTAATGTGTCTTGCACTAGATATATGAGGGAAGGTTCTCATGAGAACTCTTGCAGGCCTATTCTGTAGCTGTTGTCAGTATTCCATTGTATGGACAAAGGGGTAGTCTAAGACGATGAAACATTTCTATCAGTAAGTCTTGATGAGAGCATGCAAACCAATATCTTCAGAAAGTTCATATTTGCTAATACTATATTCATTTTAAAATATAGCAGAATACATTGTTGAGTGAAATGAGGAAATCATATGGTGTGAGGAAGCAAAAGAAATACCTTTCTTAGAACAGCACATTTTAAAGTGATGAACAACTTTACAGTTAGAGGATTAGGCCAGCAATTGCTGAAATGCATCTTACTCTAATGTCAAGCGGAAGTCCACAAAATAATTTTGGGGCATAGTAGTAGTAGCACATTAGGTATGAGAGCCTACTACTTATTTAAACTTCACGTTCAAGAAAGCATCTTCTCCTATGGTTAAAGCTATATTATTTATTTATCACATTTAAAAGGAGTATTTTTCTATGTTTTTCGTTTTCTCTTCTACAGATATGATAAAGTTAAATGCATTTTCTTATGTCAAGCACATTTTCTTCATTAAATGAAAAATGTAGACTTTAACAGTCCGTAATTGAACTGTTTAGCTTTTGTCTGGACTTTTTATGTCAGGTGAGGAAAGCCATGCAGTAACACTAAATAAAATATGTTGCTTAGACATGTGTTGTCACCCAAAAGTACCCTCATGCGTACTATAGTGATGAGGGAACGCCATGCAAGTTAAATACCTCTATCATGTTGAATACTCAAGGAGTGCAGCTATCTGCTGCTGAATAAAATAGGCTGGAAAGATAAGAGATTCGATTTAGAACTGGGTGGAAGTGCCAAATCTGGAGAAGATGCTACCACTGGAATTTCCTCCACCATAATAGCGATATGGTAGCTTGATTCTCTACCAAATATGCAATTTCCTTCACAAATCAGAGGATTTTCCGGTATCTCAACTCTAACTTAGATAACTTGTATCTTTGCAATGCCTAGGCTTTCTTTGAAAAACAAAGTCCTGCACTTGTACTAGGTTTTTTATTCATATTTCTATGAAGGATAAAATACAGGCAGTGTTTGACTTATTATGACATATGCTTTGACAAGGCACAGGTAGAAAATGAAATACACAGTTTTCATGAGTAACATATTGACTATTGGTTGCCTGGAAAAGTGCTTCATGTTTTCACTTCTGTTAATGTTTAATAGATTTGAGAACATTTACATCAGAATTAGGAACATTAAGGAGTAGCAATTATACTAAACATTACCTTTTCACCTTTTATTCATTTGTTCTACCAGAAATTAATTGCATGGTTTAGTACGTCATGATGTGGAAATACATTGTGACCTTGGAAAGGGTTTATGAAAAGATATCTGGCTTACCAAGTCTTTACAGAGAGTCAGAGGAGCCCAGGATGTATAAATGTTCTGTTAGTGCCATTTCACATCTCACACCCCTTTTCCTTTTGGTGATGTAACTTTACTCCATCTATGTGATTTTCAGGATTCATTATTATAATCAAATTGCTCTCACCATAAGCGTGATTATACTGTGCTGTAACTAACGGCCTGCTTCCAACTCTAATTCTGTCGCCACCACTCCGCTGCCTTTTGACTAGGTTCGCAGTATATAAATACAACACACAGGTGTGCCCCCTGATTAACGAATTAACAATATTGATGGAACAGAATATCGAGGACAGAAAATTAAAAATAAATATTGACAGGTAAGTAAGTATAGATTTGCTATACCTAACTCAAAGTATATGTACCCATGCAATACAAATATCTTCAAGGAACATAGATGTGGAGTTAGGAATAGTAAATCTATACTTCCCTATATGAAACTACATTTTGATATTTTGTTCCTCTATATTTCTATTCCTATTAGTATGCCACAATATTGTTGGTGCCGATATTTAGTAATACAATCCCACACACATAGATATTAAGCGTCTCTGGCAGTGGTTAACACATGGTTGCAAATTAGCCAGATACCATTATTGTGTGACGCACCTGTACTCCCATCACGTTAGCCTCAACATACGTTCGAGTGTCGTATCTCCTCTTGGTTTAGAGCAGGAAGATGATATGATATGATCATATGATATGTGAATGCTCTTACATGGACATGTATGCTCATCTATAGTCAGCACAGCGGAACACCACTTCTAAGTTCATTTACATTAGGAAAATTAATGATACTAAGTTACTGTCTTGGTGTCTTGGAAAGATGGGTGGGTCTTTTGTCATGGTATTAGAGTTTGTGTCACCGTACCAACAGCCAGAGACCTGCTCCCCTCTGCCCCCTAGTGTAATTGGACTGTATGTCATGTTCAGAAGCAGCATCTTTCAGGCCTATAATTATCCCTGTGTAGCAACAAATGTTTCTGGGGAACCATGTTTGTCATTCAATCTCCAGCTGAATCACGTGGCCACTATCTCTGAATGCCTGTCTATTGTATTCCCATAGGTGACGGTGGATGATTACGAACAGGCTGCCATTGGGCTGGCCAAAGCTCTGCTCATCCGTGAGAAGTACACACGACTGGCCTACCATCGCTTCCCAAGAACCACGGCCAGATATCTGTCCAATGAGAGCTGGAAAGTTGAAGATGAAATATTACCAGGTGAGCAGTTTTTTGCATCTAAACAAGAGGCAAAAGGAAAATACCTTAGCAGATACCTTTCGAACGTTGAAACTCTGAGAGACGCATAGTCCAAAGCTCACATCATATGTGAGTAAATCTATTAGGTTGGGTAAAAGAACAATGATTTAAGAGAAACTGAATCTTGTAGTTCATTTATGTGAATTGCTAATACCTCTACCATGCTGAGGGCTAGCTGAGTGCTGCACACATCCAGATGAATGGGTCACATGGCCATTTTTAAGAAATCTGCTACAAGGTATATTTGTGTCCTTGACGAATAAGCAGCAAAGAAAAATTGGTAAGCAAATGCTGACTGCTAGGGTTTTGTTAAGGTGAGCAGCAGTATGGATACGGCGCACTCACACACCATCACCCTGCACTACCGCACACACTGAACTCTGGGGACTGTAATAGTGTGCCATATCACAGCTGGGACAGTGTGCCGAATGACAGCAAATGCCACTCTGGGAATAACATACTTGTTAAAGTAAAACTGGCGGTTTGAATCTGACGGTCTACGTTTCACTGTGCAGGCAGCAACTAACCTGACTTTCAAAGGAGGCACACATACCCCTGCAGATGGGTGCTGTGAGTGACATCACTTGTCTGCAGGGGGATGCTCGAGGGGCAACTGAGAGCCCATTTCCCCTCTTGCAAAGGGTCCCATCGGGGGCACACCGCCTGTGCAAACAACCAGTCAATGCCCCTCATGGCTGCCTCTTTGCCTCTTACACTTAAGTAATATGGCGCAGGCGCAAACCCAAAGGATCCCTCTTTTGTAAAGGGCCATACCCCCGTAAAAATGAGGGAATGCCACTTGAGATCACACACTGGCACACATTTAGCACGGCGCAACTTGTAATGCAGAAGCAGCTGCGCAAACGTCCATTGCCTCTTATGTAAAGCCAAAGTGCCCTGAGGACCAATAAAGTGGGCACAAAGGGATCAAGCCTCGTCCCACCCTATCATTAGGCTTATATATGAAAAAGGAAAGCAGGCTTTTGATTAGTAGAGTTAAAATGAAAACATGGCTGACTAGATGGAAACGAGCAGTGCAAATGGCGAAAAAGCAATTGGACATTGCATTGTCCTACAGGAAAATGGATCCAATGAGGGCGGTGCATCGAGGCCTAGTCCAAAACAGAAGACCAATCATCAGTCTAGAAAAAAGTAAAGTGATTCGCATGCATGCAGCCCCTCATTTCAAATGTGTCCTCAGTATACATTATGGGATCAATTCGAAAATGAGTGAAAATGTTGCTGAAAAGTGTACTCACATTTTCACAGGTGAAATGCAGTGTAGAACGCATGGTATGAGGACACAGTCTCACCTCACTTTGCGCTTTGTTCCTCTCTTTGCACAGATTTCCATTTTCCCCCAGGTGAAGGACAGGACCCATTCAATCTTGAGGATGAGCACCAAAACCTGAATTACATCGTGGACATGAAGGGGGGCATTCCCTTTGTATACGACAACAAAGAAATGTTGGAGAAGGATGAGCCGCGGAGTCTGCCCTACCCACACCTGGAGACGTACACCGTGGACCTCAGCCACATCCTGGCTCTCATCACGGATGGCCCAACGTAGGTCATGCTTTGATGTATCCAGCTTTTATTTGAAGATGTTTCCTTCCCTTTTAAATTTATAATTCAATTCTTGTGTTGCCTTTTCTGCTCTTATGGTCATTTTGTAGGCTGTTTTACAGTGCTGTATGTGAGAAATGTTATCCATGCTGTGCGAGGAGTGCATGATACTGGTTGGATGATGATCACGATCCTCACACTGGACTGGCGGGTGAAATTGAAGGCTTGCTCCACATTGTGTAACAAGGGAGGAGTCACTGTCTGCTGGGAACCCTCATTAAACCATCCACACCCACTTATTCAAACACAATCAATGGCTACTGAAAGTCAGACAAAAGCATTGCGATGTCGCAGTCCTAGACCGGGTCATTTCACTGGTGAATTAAAAAAGGCACACACTACAACAGAGTCAGACGTGCACCACAGAGGTGACACAGCCCCAGGGGAACCCTTTAATGACTTCCTTTAGGCTTTCATTTCTGGCATGGCTAATCGCGATTATATATAGCATTTATTGTTTGAGAATTAATTGAAAGTCCTCACATATGGACTCCACCTTGATTTTGTAATTGTTTTATCAGGGATATTTTATTTAGGAAAGTGTAAGATACTCTGCTTTTGAAATGGTGCCAGAATATATCAGGTTTTTATGTTATTTATCTCACTTTTGAGTAAATGTTTTAACATTTCTTCAGTGGCTTATTGCTGGGGAGTCTAATGTAGGATCTGAGGGCTATGGACACACAATTGATGGACGGAATGCAGAACAAATCAAGACATTCACCCCCAGTGAAGAGATCTTGGTTAAATCCATCATTCTTTTGCTCACCATGCCACCCCAGTTTGGACCTGGCCATATGCAAATCAGTCTTGACCCTGTGCCTCATGGGAACAGTCCAGCCCGAACTGCCAAGCCTGGTCCTTCCTGGACCAGAAACAAGCATCCTAGGACCGGTTTCGGGGTTTCACCCCTCTTCAGCCAGGATAGCTTGATTCCAGTGGCACAGTGAGCCCAGGACCCACGTTTGGGCATACCTGGCGCACTTAGGGCGAGAAAGCAAAAAAGACACACAATTGATGGACGGAATGCAGAACAAATCAAAACATTCACCCCCAGTCAAGAGATCTGGGTTAAATCCATCATTCTTTTGCTCGCCATGCCACCCCAGTTTAGACCTGGCCATATGCAAATCAGTCTTGACCCTGTGCCTCATGGGAACAGTCCAGCCCGAACTGCCAAGCCTGGTCCTTCCTGGACCAGAAACAAGCATCCTAGGACCGGTTTCGGGGTTTCACCCCTCTTCAGCCAGGATAGCTTGATTCCAGTGGCACAGTGAGCCCAGGACCCACGTTTGGGCATACCTGGCGCACTTAGGGCGAGAAAGCAAAAGACACACAATTGATTAACGGAATGCAGAACAAATCAAAACATTCACCCCCAGTCAAGAGATCTGGGTTAAATCCATCATTCTTTTGCTCACCATGTCACCCCAGTTTAGACCTGGCCATATGCAAATCAGTCTTGACCCTGTGCCTCATGGGAACAGTCCAGCCCGAACTGCCAAGCCAGGTCCTCCCTGGACCGGAAACAAGCATCCTAGGACGGGTTTCGGGGTTTCTCCCCTCTTCAGCCAGGATCTGAGGGCTATGTCCATGCCAGATTTTAAACAAAACCACTCACGATGTAAATCGGTTCAATTTTCATACTGGTTTATGTTATTATTTGTGGCGCTCCTGAAGTTCCGGCATTGAGTCAGCCAGCCTGACCTTGAACCGGCTGAGCGTCAACTGCTCTCTTTTCTACTATGCTTTGATGCCCTATCCCCTCTCACATGCCCTTGACATTGGAAGACCGCTTTACCCTAGTGCCTTGGTTGAAGGACAGCATAGAACGGCAGTGATCGGATACATTTACGAACTCAACATAGAATGAATAGGCCACGTTACATTGCATGTGTTTACAATGCATGCCATTACAACGCGGTCATTACAACAACCCCATTGTTACATCGCATACCATTACAAGGCAAGTCATTACAATGATTTGCTGTGGGGGGCTGGAATAGTATAATTTACTTTTCCAACTCCAGTCTGTGCAACAGTAGGGAAGGTGTTGGATTTTAAATCCAACACCTTCTACCCCTTACAGCAAGTCGTTGTTGTTGTAATGGTATGTGCGTTGTATTGCATGTGTGGTAAATGATGTTTACCCATAGAATATATTAAACCAAACTTTGTAAAGGATGGTGAAGGACTCAACTGCCGTTTCTACCAACTCATGAATGGGCAAATGGTCATATTTGATATCCATTGATCGCAACATGAAATTAATTACTTTAATTGTAGGCCCTCATGTCATGCCTTATTATTCCATTTAGTCTTGGTAAAAACTGCCTTAACACTTTTTTACTTCTGTGTCATAGCATAATGAATTTAAAATATAGTATGCTGATGACGTGGGTTGCAGTTATTATATACAATGACCTTTAAATCCTCCCTGTAAGACTTCAAAGACAGCCATCGGCTTTTACATGTGTAGCCATTAAGAATAACTGCAGCGCTATCACATGCTGGTGGACGTTTACATAGCATTAGACATAGAACGTGAGACGCCATTTTGTGAAGAAAGCTATATGGCTGAAATCACCAGTGGTGCAACAGAACAGTCATAAGTGTGCCTTTGTATGAAACAACTTTTCCTATGTGAGTTTGTTATTCACAATGATCTTTGAATTTTGTTTGGCAGGAAAACGTATTGTCACCGCCGGCTGAACTTCTTAGGATCGAAGTTCAAGCTCCATGAGATGTTGAATGAAATGTCAGAGCTGAAAGAGTTAAAGTGCGTTCCCCATCGTGATTTCTACAATGTTCGAAAGGTACGGTATGTCGAAGATTGGTTGATGATGTTGTGGTTCTGGCGGAAGTTTGCCAATTGCTGAGACACCATTTTGAAGCTTACTAGACGACAGGGATAGCTCCATGTCCTGGCACTGCCTGGAAGGCAATAACAATATGGAGGGTGCCTATTACAATGACATCCAGTTAGGGCTTCTGTAGCAACGCGGCCAGTATCCCCATGTGAAGGCTCGTGTTGGTAAAGAACATTGTCCTCCATTTGGCATACAACAAGCTCAGGCTTCTTAGAATCAGTACTCCCTGGTCACTGGTACATACATTTTGTCACGATTTGAAGCTGAGGAGAACCCATCAAAGGTTTTTAGTTTAGCACATTTTGTCCCCATGGGCTAATTACTAATGCATCAATTCTACGCTTTGTGATACAAATGGCGGAATTTGACGGGAGGAATTTTTTGGTAAATACTCGTAAGACACGCATTCTTTTGGGAATACTAGTCACACAGGTTACCTTGTATGCTGTGGGAATCATAAGTTTAGATTGTGTATTGATAATTAGTGCAGTATTTTGCTAAGCCCCATCATCACTAGATTTGCACAGGCCCTGCCTGGCAAGGATAGCTGGCTTTGAAAGTGAGACCTTTTCAGCTATCTAAAAGGTCAGTCATACATGTTTAGAAAGAGCTTTCAATTGAACAAAAAGCCATGGGGGGAATGAATAGGTCAATGATTTGACAATGGCCTACAAAACATTAATATTTCAACCTTAAGGATGATATAAATTGGTAAGGGTTCTGAATCATGGGTTAAGTGTTATGTTTCATGCCATATGGCATGGACTGCTGGCATTACACATTTCTCTGTCAGAAGGTATTCACACCTCGAATATGGATTTCAGATTTGAAGTGATACAGCAGGTCAAAAGAATCAGGGAGCCTGAGGACTAGTTGGACACTTTATTCAAGTGTTCATCTTTACTGTGAGGAGACACCCCTGAGTAGGATAGTGCCACATCGAAGGACTGTTGTGGAGATGTTTAGTGTGGTCAGCTGTAATTGGCTGTGTACTTGTTTGGTCGGGCTCTGTTGATTGGCCAAGTATATATTGTGGAGGTTTTGTCAGTCCTATATCTGTCAAGAAAAGTATGGATTTTTTAAAAATAAAAATGATATGGTACTGCTATGGTTCCTTCTTAGAACTACTCTAAGGATACATAATGAGTGGGTTTAATACTAGTGATTTCTAGAACATGAAGCCTAATATTTTATATACTTAAAATATCTTACTAGAGTTTTTATTAAATTGTTTATTGAGTTAAGTGATGTAGTTGTGAGAGGACTATCTAGTTCTTAGGGAAGTTCTTAGTGACAAATGTGGACCTCTAGACGTTCTATGAGACCTGTAAGAATTATTTGAATACACAAAACAACGCACAAAAGTTATCTGAATGTGGGAGTACAGTGTTAAAGACATTGCGAAAATACAAAGAATGAAGGAATCCTAATTGGCGAAGTATATTTGTAATAGTAATGAGGTGAGTTTTACATTGTGCCTAAAATCTGGGGGTTTCCAAGGGCTTGAATAACACGTTACTATTAATCAGTTCCTTGCTACGCATTTTATGAAATTTTATAGAATTATGAAAAGCTGACTAATTTCTGCTGGAATTTTTGCCTGTAGTATGCAAGATACATATACATCTGCCTACTTGGTGGATTGGCCAATTGATGTTTTCAAATCTGTTTTTTGGGGAAATCAAAAATATTTTTGGGCTACAAGGCTCGTTGTCTTCTTTTAACATTACTGCATACCCTTCTACTTACTTGTATACACACACACACACACATATATATATATATATATATGTATATATATATATATATTCTTTTATACATACAAATAAAGCCACATACATTGCTAAGGCGATGAATATTTACACATGCATGCATAACGAATTGCATAGCTAAATACATACATAGCTACACATATCTTTACACAAACAGTTTGCTACAAAGTCTAGCTACTCACATACCTGCATACATACATAAATCCTAGCAGCCATATACACATACCCCTTTCAATAAATTTCACAGCACCTATTGATACTCCTCTTATCACTATCCTAAATCCAAAATGTTATAAATCCCTGAAAACCCCATGTTGCATTCCCCATTGAGGCTGCAAAAGACTGATTGAGTCAAACACTTTAAAGAGCGAATCAACCCCATGGAAAATTGGTCTAAATCTAGATGTTTGAAAACTTACCAGCAACGCTCAGACTGGGGGTCCCTGAACTGACTTACAGTTAATTTATTTATGATAGTTCCTTATATGCAGGGCCATATTGCTCAGCAGTGCTATGTGCCACCCCATGTCCAGAGATAGTCTATTTCCTGATGTTATCGCAGGACCAAGGGACATGTAGCAGGCTCAATTAATTCCCCTACGCCATGGCATCTAGCTTCATAATCGGGAAGGGGCCTGGACGGTGGAGTATGGGATGTTTACGTAAAAAAACTTGAAACTCCCCTTGACTTTCATAGCATCGTCCTAACCCGAAAACCACTAATGCTACATACATCATAAGAACTTTTCTTTAATGAAAGAAGAAAGCCAGATATTATCTGTGTCGGGGTCTTTTAGTAGATTTTGTTTATTTTAGTAGATTTATTTTGAAGGAGTTGTGCTCATTTATGGAGAACAGTGGTGTGACTTCATCAATTCTTGCCAGTGTACACAATTAGTATTTCTCTCTCGTTTTAGTCCATTTTAAGACATTTGGAAAGGGAATTTATTCTTCAGCCAGCAAGAAATAGTATTAGAGACAGCGGCCGCATGCCGTTCTCCACTCATTTCCTTTTTGGCCAATTGTTTAGGTCTAGCCTGACCCAGCGCCTGCGCTGGTCTGTTGAGACATTTTTTAAGGGCTCCAAAAAGTGCTACCAGGCCAGCCTAGAGCTACAGTGCATGTGCGCGGGCGCGCACGTCACGCTTTACCGCGATTACTTTCACTTTCGCGGCCGCTTTGATGTTCTCCGTGAGGCTTCAATAGATTGCAGTAGTTAAAACAAGCATTGGCATAGCCAATAGGTCTCGCTTTTGGGACCTTATAAGTGTTTAGTTTTGCAACTGTTGCATGGCTAAAGACTTATAAGGTCCCAAAGGCGAGACCTATTGGCTATGCCAATGCTTGTTTTACCTTTGCTGCTGTGCTGTACCAGATTCCATAAGTCTGGTGTTTGAGCTTCAAATTCATTGACAAACTGGTTATCAAGTGATGGGCCTCAGGTCAGCTATTGTATAGGATCTATTGACACAGGAAATCTTCAGAGTAGGATATTATGCACTGGGGCTGCACATTTTCTTTACTTATTGGCGTAAGACAGCTTAAAACAGAATGTGGGAGAGCAGCCGCTGCCACCAGACATCCATGCAGGGAGGTGGGCGAAAGAACCAGGTTTCTGCATCCTTTTGCCAACATGCTTGCATTGGCTTTATCATTTGTGGTGTCTCGCTGTGACGTCAGCCTCAGGTCAGGTGATAACAGTACAAATAAAAGAATTCATGGCACCGCCAAGTGCAAATATAGGAACATTGAATCAAGATAGAAAGATAAAACACAAAGGGCGGCTTTATGAATCACTGATCATGCACTGACATATTTTAAATATGTGTATGTATTACTGTGAGTAAATATTTGCTAGGCTATTATGTATTATTTCTACTTTTATTACTTTGGGTTTTTTATAAAGTGTAGCACTCGCCTCATGAATCAATGGAGAGCTGCTCATAGAACAGGAGAGGAGATGTACAGAGCAAATAAAAAAGGCATCAGAGCAAGGAAGACACATTTTGTAACACTAACAACAGCAGGGAGAAGGGAGACAAGCGCAAGTGGGTTAAGAATGGTGAGTGCCACATTGGGGGGAGGAGCCTAGCGCTTGACCAAGATGGCCGCGTGAGCTCTGAGCTCCCGAGACTTTCGCGCCCTCCGTCGACTATCCTGTCTCTAATCCTGTCGGTATGCATTGCATCGTGTGGATGACCTGTCAGGGAGGCGATTGATGCTACCCGCGGTCGGATCGCCCACCGGGAACCGGACTTATGCCTGGCGGAAGATAGCGGCCTACCTCCGAGGGATGCCAGGGGCTAGAGTTGGCAGGATGCCCGACTTCTAGTTGAACAACAACGGCCAGGCGAGGTGTGAACTGTCGGACGGAGGTCCCCGTCCTTTCACTTTCGCTTTCTCTCCCTTTGTCAGCCCTGCCCCTGGAGAGCTCTTGGTGGCTTTATTACCCTATGGACGCTCTGCAGGCTACTCTGGTGGCCCACTGCAGAACTGATCACTCCTGATTCATTTCATTGAGAGGGACCCGTCTTATCTGAACCGACCTGCTTGGTATCAACCATGTCGGGCAAAGCAGAGGTGGATCGGCTGAAGGCTAAGTCTACCAGGCGGGGAGCCTATACCCAAGTCAATAGTATGGACCGCTATGCTCTGCAGAAGGGATCACCGAGTGGGTCGGGCCAGTCGCCGGATACCCAGAAGGCGGCCTCGCCTTTGGCCCCGGAGCTCTCACTACAGGATGTCATGGGCGCGCTCGAAGGGATGCAGACTTCGATTGGGAGACAGTTTGATGCCCTGGCGCATAAGGTGGATGCCATCTTGGTGGATGTTAACCTGATTCGTGCGGACTTGGGCAAAACGAATGAACGGGTTAGGACCCTGGACCTCAAGACCACGGGCCTCACCGATGATGTCACGGAACTGCAGATCGAGGTTCGTAAGCTGAGGACCGAGAGTGATCTCGCCGCCCGCCGGCTGGAGGACTTTGAGAGCCGGGCCAGGCGCAACAACGTGCGCGTCATCGGGGTCCCGGAGTCCTCGGATGAGGCTTCGGTTGACCTGCTTGTCGAGGACTTGGTGCTTAATCATCTGCAGCCTAAGGGTCTTGGAAAGTTCTTTGCGGTTGAAAAGGCCCATAGAGTGCCGGGTGGGAGGCCCAAGGTGGGTGCCCCACCGAGGCCGATCGTCGCTCGGCTCTTTCATTTTCGAGATCGGGACGCTATCCTGCAAGCATCGAGGGTGACGGGCCCGGTCCCCTTCCAGAACGCGTCGGTGAATTTCTATCCGGACTTCACCCAGCAGGTGCAGAGGCAGAGACAGGGCTTTCTGGGGGTGAAGAGGCGGCTCCGGGAGAGGGATCTGAAGTATGCCATGCTCTTCCCTGCCAGACTACGTGTGGTGCACGAAGATCGGACATTCTTCTTTGACTCTCCTGTTATGGCCGATGAATGGCTGGACGCTTTGCCCCGGCGACGGACGGGGGAGGATATTGCCGAGGATGGGGACAGTGGCCGGGATGGGCAGGGCTGATTTTTCGGAGCCGGTCTGACTCGATTTGGCTATATTTGAAGACTTGAATAGAGTGCAGTCAATGCGGAGGGCTGCGGGAGGACAAGGGGTGCTCTTTTCCTCCCTTAGGGTACTTTTTGTAGATTTTTTGGGTTTTCTAGGGCGACAGGCACACTGCAAGTTGGGGGGGCTTTGTAAGCTGCAGCAGGGGTGCAGGGTGGGGGGGGTTTCTGGGATTTTGGGGTTTTTGTTGGGGGGTTTATTTCTGCAAGGCATGGGGATTCTTTCCAGGACTGTTCCATGGTGGCTCTTCGGGTGTGGGGTGGGCCTCTTTACGTTTGAGGATGGGGGGTAGGGGTTTAAGTGTTATAAGTTGGAATGTTAATGGTTTGGGGGATCGCATTAAGCGTGGGATTGTTTTGCAATTCTTGAAACGGTCAATGCCGGATGTTGCCCTGCTGCAGGAGACGCATCTTATAGGTAATACGTGCTACGCTCTGAATAGGAAGGGTTATACATTTATAGCACATTCGGGATTCTCCTCTGGGTCCAGGGGTGTGGGCATCCTAGTCAGAGCCTCGCTACCATTTGAGGTGGACTCCACCATTGTTGATGATATGGGGAGGTTTGTGGCGGTGGCGGGGCGGTGGGAAGGAAGAACTTTGGTTTTAGTTTCGGTTTATGTCCCGCCGGCCCTGCAGGCCTCCACGTTCACAGATCTGGGTAGGGCCCTGCTAGATCTCCCGGGGGGTATGCTTGTGGTGGGAGGTGATTTCAACGCTGTTGGCTCCGGCCTGCTTGATAGATACCCGCCCAGAGACACAGGGGGGGCTCAGAAGTGGCTTCCAGACTTCCTAGACACGCTTGGCCTGATAGACTGCTGGAGGCTCCGGCACCCCACACAGAGCCAATACACGTTCCACTCCGGGGCACATGGTAGTCTTTCCAGGATTGATTACCTACTCACTCTGGCTGCGCACGCCTCATTGGTATCCGAGGCGAGGCACATGGCGCGTGGTATATCTGACCATTCGCCAGTGTGGATCCGGCTGGATCTAGGTCGGGAGGGAGGAGGAAGGGTGGCCCCTATCAACCCGTGGTATTTCCGAGACCCCAAGATGCGCAGCGCGCTGGTAAAGAAAGTAGATAATTTTTTCAAGGACAATCAGGGATCCGTGGACTCGGCAGTGTCGCTGTGGGAAGCATTTAAGACCGTGCTCCGAGGGGAAGCCCTCTCCCTAGTAGTAGCTGCCAAGCGGCGGAGAGATGGCGAGGTTCTGCAGGTTGAGGAGGAGATCGCGGCTCTGGAGGGAGTGCTGGAGGAGGAGGTTACAGAGTCCTCACTGCATGAGCTTTGCTTGAAGCAAGCTGAGTATAAGGACCTGGTGACGAACGCCGCTAAGACCCTCAGTAGGGAACAGCAGGGCCGTTTGTATGATGTTGGTGACAAGGCAGGGAAACTCCTGGCTTGGCTGGACAAAAAAGAACGGGTCAATAGAGTTGTGCCAGAGTTGACGGGAGAGAGGGGAGAGGCGATTGTGGAACCTGAGAGTATTGTAAAGTGTTTCTCGGACTATTTCTGTAGGGTTTATGCCTCAGTGTCGGATAGGCCGCCCGAGGACTCGTGTGACCTCCTCCGTGATATCGAGTTGCCCTGTCTCTCCGATATAGATAGGGACGATCTAGATGGTGACATAACGGTTGACGAGGTGGCGGGGGCTATCCGCGCGTTAAACTCGGGCAAGGCCTCGGGACCGAACGGCTTGCCGGTCGACCTGTACAAGCTGTTTCCGGATAGGGTCGCCCCTCACCTGCGCGCCATGTTTGTGGAGGCGCAGGGGAGTGGGACCCTCCCGTTGGACCAGCGACTGGCGACGATAGTGGTTATACACAAAGAGGGCAAACCCCGAGATAAGTGCGCCTCATATAGGCCTATCTCACTTCTTAACGCAGAGCCGAAAATTCTGGCTAAAATCCTGGCGACCCGATTGATTAGGGTACTCGGTGACTTGGTCCACCCGGATCAATCCGGCTTCATCCCGCACCGAAACACAGCGTTAAATCTTCGGCGCCTTCATGGTGTAATCGCCAGGGCGGGCACGCTGCGTGAACCAGCTATTGTGGCGTCTCTTGACGCCACGATGGCCTTTGACACGGTGGAATGGGCATATTTGTGGGCCGTGCTGACCAAGTTCGGCTTTGGCCACGGTTTTGTGAGCTGGGTGAGGTTGCTGTATGAGGGGCCACTTGCGAGTGTGGTGGTGAATGGTCGGGCGTCGACTCCGTTTCAGCTTGGGAGGGGTACTCGGCAGGGTTGCCCCCTGTCGCCTTTGTTGTTCGCCCTCGCCCTTGAGCCGCTGGCTGCGTGGATACGTTGGCACCCGGATATACGGGGCCTTAGATGGTCGCCTGAACACGAGGACCGTATTTCGCTCTACGCCGATGATATCCTGCTGTATCTTGCCTCACCCAAGAAATCACTTATAGTGGTCTGTGACGTACTCACATCTTTTGGTAGGAACTCGGGTCTTGTTATCAACTGGAGTAAATCGTATTTGTATGTTCTTAGTGGCGAGGCTCCACCGATCCCTAGAACATGTTCGATACAGGTCGCTCAGCAGGGCTTCGTGTATTTGGGGATTTTTATCTCCATGGACTCTGCTGTGCGATATGAGAAGAACCTGCTCCCCCCCCTGGCACGCCTGAGGCGGGATGTTGAAAGCTGGCGGAGGCTGCCGCTCTCCCTCGTTGGGCGTGCGGCCCTGTTTAAAATGATGTCTCTTCCCCGCTTCCTCTACGCACTGCAGAATACCTTGGACTGGGTTCCGGCCAAATACTTTCGGGAGGTCGAAGGCCTCCAACGAACGTTGCTTTGGGATGGGCGGCCGCGAATAGCTATTGCAAAGCTGACGCTTCCATGGTACGACGGGGGCATTGCGCTCCCAGACATCCGACGGTACTATTGGGCCACCCAGCTGAGCGCGATTAATCATGGGTTTTATGGCCCTGCCCTCAGCCCTGGGTATGCCATGGACAGGTGGTTGCTGCGTGGTGGTAACTACTACAGGGCGTTGTACTCGCGGTCCCTAGACTCGTCCCTCACGGGGCCCACCGGTGTGGCAGTGCGTGTGTGGAAGATGGCAACTGACTCGCTGGGCTGGAAGGATAGGCTCACCCTCGCTACCCCGCTGTTTGAATCGGTGAGACTGGGAAGGCTTTGGCACACAAAAGGGTTTGATAAATGGGACCTGATCGGCATCTCCAGGGTGGGAGATGTGCTGAATAAGGGGAAGGTGAAGTCCTTTGAAGAGTTGCAGACGGAGTATGAGCTGGGGCCCTCCGAGTATTTCCGATATATTCAGGTGCGTCACGCCCTCCGATCAGTCCTCGTAGAAGGTGAGAAGGTGCCTGAGTCCTCTCCTTTGGAGGACCGGGTCCTTGATGGCCATATGCCCGGGAGCACGATCTCACTTATCTATAAGAAACTGATCAACGTCCGGGCGGACATGCTTCTGGGGCTGAGGGACCAGTGGACTAGGGATGGCCTCGAGTTGGATGATGAGGATTGGCAGTCGGCTGTTTCCTCTCCTAAGGAGGTCGCGATCCCGTCGCGTCTGAGGCTGGTGCAGCTTAAAATACTGCATCGAGTGTATGTGACGGGGCCAAGGCTGGTTCACATGGGATTCTCGGAGGACGGCCTATGCAGGAGGGGATGTGGTATGGTGGGTACTTTCCTGCATATCATTTGGGAATGTGGTGTCATTACGGAATTCTGGAGGAGAGTCCATGCAGTGATGGGGGAGGTGACGGGCATTGCTATGCAGCCGGAAGCGCGGTGTTGCCTCCTGAATGTCTGGGGGCCCACTGACCACGATGTGGCACAGACCCAATGGGTGACTCTGGGTAACATGGTCGCTAAGAGAGATATCGCGCGATTGTGGGGCTCCGCGGGGCCCCCCACATTGACCGCGTGGAAAGAAAATATGGACTGGAGTATGTTAAGGGAGAAGACGGTCTATTGCGCTAGAGGCCGTCCCCGGAAGTGGCACGCCATCTGGGGGCGGTGGAATCAATACAGGGGGGGAATATGTCTTGCCCCGGATCTGGATCCTCCCGAGGAACAGCTTTCCTCCTAACCTTCTTTCCAGCTCAGTATGGTTCATGGACTTTTTTGGCCTCTGCTGTCCCCCTTCTTCCTCTCTACGCTGTACTGTAACTGGTAGATGAGTGGGGTCCGGCCTCCCCTGGGGGGCTTCACCATGGGCTTTCAGTGTTCTTGCCTTGCTGGGGTTTGTTGTGGGTTGTTGTGTTTACTTAAAATTGAACCTTTGCACTTCTCCTTTCACGGTACTGGGGACGCATCTTTGTTTCTATATATCGATGCTGCCGAACCTCCGGGTTGTCGGCTGAATAGCTGTGTCCTGACTTTTGAAAATAAAGGTTTTTTAAAAAAAAAAAAAAAAAAAAGAAAAAAAGAATGGTGAGTGCTTTTAGAAGCACGGAGAGCAGGTGTTATTTCTGTATTGATTTATTGGAGATGTATTTCTAACACACTCATGTAGTTAAAACAGCTGCTTCTAAGCACACAGTGGTAGGGGAGGAAGCAAAGATTATGCCAAACATAAGGTGCAATGCCGAGGGGAAGCAAAAGGGTTTGATGAAGATGGGAGAATGGGCAAGTCTTGACAATCATGTCACATTCAACTTGGAGTTTCAGCATCAAGAATCAAGCCTCGCTGGAGCAGGAATTACTTGATAGGAGGGGAATGAGCTATTTCTTTAAATTGGGAAACAATGTGAGCACTAAATGAAACGTATACTATTGCTCTAATTGGGGACTTACAGACGCAAAGAAAACACATCCCCGGCATGAGGGTGTCATATACAGTGCTGCGGAATGGGCAGTAGATAGTGGTGGTTGAATCTGGGCAGTGATGTAAAATCATACTATATATATAAATTGTCCAGTGGGCATGCTAAAATAGCCCCTGTGCGAGGGGCACGACATATTTCACATATCAATGAATTATAGCATCCTTTCTCACAGTCCAATTGGTGTGGATTCTGCACCGTTGTCTTGGGTCACACACTGAGAAGGCAGGCCTGCAAGTGTGTTTGTTGTTGCATTTTTCTAGTAGTGGTCTATCGAGTTATTGACTTCTGGTGTTTGTACTGGTAGGAGTGCAGAGACTTTGCATGTAGGGTGACCAGAGGGTTTGTGTTACAAAATACTGAAAAAAGAAAGTGGTATACTGTCAAGGATATTTAAATGCATTCACAGCCAGGCAGTAACGCAAATACGCAATATATATACGGTATAGTGATGTCTTTGCAGTACCGTGTCCACAGTGTGTGTTACTCATGGTGTACATTGCTCTATGAGTGTCTTATATTTCGGTGGCACATTTTCTATGATAACATTGAAATTAAGATTTATGAATTTGCGGGTTCAAATATTGTCTACTAGCGTCTCATCAAGTATAAGTTATTCCCCAGCTTAGTAACCTGTTCTTTCAAGGTTGGTTACTAATCAGGGGGCCATGATTGAATATGCCAGCTTTTGGGAATAGCGACGTACCACAGGCAGCCCCTAGTATGGACTGATGTTAATAAGGGCCACTGTGGCTTGATGATAAATAGTTAAATAGCAGGAATTTCTTGCACCCCAGATACCCCCAAACCTCAGATGTTTAACACACAAAGGGCAAAAAGCGATGTCAGGTGTTGGTGATGTCAGTTTGGTATGATTGTGGTGATGGGGAGAGTGAGTATCAGCCAACTGAAAGGTCTGATCCTTCATATATGTTACTCATACGTCGATCGCTCTGCCCAGCTGCAGTGTAGGAAATATGTAGAAGGCAGAATGGGTGTTTTGGGAATTTGCGTAAAAGTGCTCCTGTGGAACTATCCAGAAGTGTAAATTATTGGCTCTTGGACCAGAAGAGGGTGTAGAAAAAAGGATGCAGGGAGTATTTTTGAGCAAGTAAAGTACTAGGCCATGGTGATTGTCCTTAGCATACTAAATCCGTTTTATGGGATGTGGAAAAGAAAATGATTGCAGATCACATATTCCTTGCGTAAAAGCAGATCATTACATAAAAACAAAAGGATTACCACCATTTTTTGTCCTAATGTATGTGCAACTATTTAGCCATGGGCACTTTTCATGCTCATAACAACTAAGTTAGCACCAAGTGGAACTAATTCTAGTGCGATAATTGGGTATTTGCATTGACAGAGATATAACCTCTGCTGCATGTTGTTGCCCCATATACTGCTACTGAATGGCCATTTCTACCAACTCTGTGTTTGTTCACACAAGGAGTCCCTATCAAATCAATTACCATTACTACGCTGTATCAGGACACTCCTCGGGGATATGAATCTATTTTCCAATAAAACTGCAATCCGCTTCATCACAGAATTATATAAAGTGTTGAAGCAATGATTAACGAGGGATGCTGACACATCAGAATGCCAGTGACTCCTCTGAGATGAACATTTCCTCTTCTCTAATTTCATTACGTAGTCAAAAAACAGGCCGGTTCACCAAGCCAAGCGGCATACCTGAGGCGTGTTTACATTGCTCGTGACCTGCATCACTACAGGCAGGTGATCAACAATCAGGACAGAACCTGCCAAACCTGCAGTTGGTATTGAGAAACGTGTACTTTGAGAGCTTAGTATAAGACATGCACTGTTGAATTTTTTTTTCTTACTTCCTGATGTTGAGAAGTTTAGTTGTACAACAATCTTATATTAAAAAGGACAATTCATTGAGGGACCATTTAAAAGTTCATGGTTGTGCACAAGTAAACTTACATTAAGTACAGACTCTGCAGTACATCAGTGCAGTGCAGCTCGGCAAAGGGAACAATAAGTGGAAGTAATGGCTGTGGTTCTCTTTGCAGGTGGACACTCACATCCACGCGGCTGCATGCATGAACCAGAAGCACCTGCTGCGCTTCATTAAGCACACCCACCGCACCGAAGCCGACAGGGTTGTGGTGGAGAAGAATGGCAAGAAGATGACCCTGAAGGAGATGTTTGAAAGTCTTCACATGGATCCCTATGATCTGACGGTCGACTCGCTAGACGTCCATGCTGTGAGTATTGCCCCCCATTTTGTCATTCAAATATACTGGGAGTATAGTACCTATCTGGGAATCTTCAATGTATTGGAGGAGGGTTTAAACTTGAGACAATTATAAACAAAGGTTTGAAAATAATTTCTACTGTTCCCTGGATGGTACCAAATCATGACAAGTGAGGGGGAGAAACGGACTCGACTAGCAGTTAATAGAGGAATTGTGTGTATATATGCATCATGCCAACATCCTCTCATACGCATGGTATTGCTTCTGGGGCAGTATGAACAATTTGTAAAGTTGACCTGAAATAATGCAGTCCTTAAGGAGGTCTGCTGATGTTTGCCACCAGAGTTTGAAGAGCCAGCGGGACAGGTGTTTTCCTTAAGACTCAGTTGTGCCGTTGGAATGAGCCAGATTTACCCATGGATCATCAGGTCCTCACTAGTTGTTACCAAAGAGACCAAAGTGTCCAAGAGAAAAACCGTGTGTGTGTGTGAATATTTGTCATAAGGTTTCGAAAATGTTTGCTAATGATCCCCATCTAAGCTGAAATTCGCCATTATGATTCTTGTTTAACTGAGCACAATACATATTTTATCAATACACCTGCAAGATCCGGAAATGAGAGTGATATTAAACCATTGCCAGGGGAGGTCCATGCTCGTGAAGCATAATAGTGATTTCATAAACCCAATTTGACAGCCCTCTGATAATTGGAAATATAAACCGAAACAGCAAAACCTCAAGGTTACTAAACAGCTGTGATAAAATGATAATCCATGCATAGAACCCCACAGCTGTGTCACGGTACTAAGGGGCATATTATCAAGAAACTGTGTTAAAATTATCGCTGCTTTAGCGGCAGAAAACTGCCGCTCAAGCAACGATAATGGGCCTGATAATATGCCATTGAGAATTCCAATAGAAGTCCATGTTCTGGTGTGAACATGGGCTTCTAGTAGAATTCTCTGCGGCATATTATCAAGTCCATTATCGCCGCTTTAGCGGCAGTTTTCTGCCGCTAAAGTGGCGATAAAATTAACACAGTTTCTTGATATTATGCCCATAAGCCATTTACTCGTAATCCTAGCTATTCGTTTGAAGTAGATCATGTACTGACATCCAGTCTCTAAATATGAAATCATCACACAACCTTCTTATCAAGCAGTCTCTGCTTCCTAGAACTAAACCACACCAGCTGAGGATTTAAGGAGGAGACGTCTAAGGGCCACTGTCCAGAATGATATGTAAAACAATCTTCTCCAATGAAGTAAGAAACAAAGAAAAGTGTATTTTGAAAACATTTGACAGAATGTAGGATGATGAGATACAGTAAATGTGGAAACTGCAATAAAGGGTCCCCAAAGTGATAAAACGTAGGCTCTTTGCTCTCTCATTTATCACTGCGGTATCTATTACAGATCTCTCAAATACATATTGGATGGTTAGTGTAGCAAGAGCTTGGAGCCCCGTGAGTTGCGGTTGTGAGTTGTGTGTGTGTCTGTGTGTGAGGAGAGAGGAGAACATTGTTGTGACCTTACTAACCCTCTAGAATCTACCAAAACACCTGTAGCCACCTCCATTTACATCAAGATAGGCTTTCGGCAACAATGAAAGAATATGGCTTCATCTTGCATACTTTCAGAGTTTTCAGATCTTTTCTTCATTACACAGGGGCGTCAGACATTTCATCGATTTGATAAGTTTAACGCCAAGTACAACCCAGTTGGTGCCAGTGAGCTGAGGGACCTGTATCTGAAAACAGAGAACTACCTCGATGGTGAATACTTTGCCCGTATTGTCAAGGTAAATATAGTTCCTGACTTTTCGTACTGATTACATATCTTATGTGAGCCTTTCTAGTTTAATTGACCTACAGAGCTGTAATAGTGCACTGGTCTCCATGTAATAATACGCACAGCTCTGCAAAACAGGCTGTCAGCCGCGGCCCATGCAGGTAAGAGCAGTGGGGCGGTGGGATTGGGAGAGAGGGGATTTCGACAGACGACGAGGAGGCAAAATTAATTATTTATTACATTTTCCCTGGTGGTTGTCTGTCGAATTCCCCCCAACCCGGTCCCACCACTCTTACCTGCACAGGCTGCGGCTGCAGGCTGTCTACTCTGCCCATTCCACAGGGCCATTGTTTCCAGTCCAGATGCCCAAAGCAGGTTTTCTGCCGCTTTGTGTAGCCACTTCCCCCTGTCCCGTCTCTTGCTTGGGCCATTCCGTGTGCACCAATAGTGACCAGGGGCCTAGTGCTACCAAGGAAAATACATCCCACGTCCCTTTTCATAGTAAGAAAGCCTTAACTGGGGTTTAGTGGCTGGTCACTGAGGGCAGTGACTCCTGTGCTGTGAAGCAGAGAGCGGGGTAGAGAGCTAAAGAAGAAACATGCCTTCCCACAGGGTGCCTGCTACCTGAAAGAAATGTAAATGTGTTTATCACCAAAAAAAGGTGACTTTAGAGCCAGTAAGGTTTGTAATTATTGGAGTCACTTGAAACTACATGGAGACATATATTTATTCTTTTTGACAGGCAATATGTGTGTCCATTAAAAGAAGTGACCCCTTTTAATGGACACCTAAAAATATTTGCACTAGATATTTTCTGTTTGATTGCATATTACTAAAATGTTAATTTTAAAGCACTTTTGTGGCAGCCTATTTTGTAAAGTGTTGTACAATTTTAAAATAATGACCTTCACAGTGCTTTCCATCACAGGTCGGGACCTCGTAGCACTATTAACAAGTTACTATTCCTTACTGCACCAATCAGGATTAAATGATGTTACTCTCTGGTCACATACATAAACATCTGCAGTCATCACATTAGCCAAATGTGGTTTCATAATGTAAAAGAGTATATTTCCCATAGGTTAACTTGAATTCATGTTTCATTTGTGGTGTGTATGTGTCTTACTTTGTATGCAGTTACCTGCAGGTGAAAAATGAATAAAATGCAGAATAGTTTGTTCTTTTCAGCTACGTTTTTGTCCTCGTCTCCATGCTCACTCCCCCTGCCCTTTGCCACACTCTTTTTATGCACTTCAACTGTTGCATATACATGAAGACAGCCTGTAAACGCAACAGTAGCACTTTCAGTCTATCTTCATGTATAAACAATTGCAGTCTCATTTGTGCGAGTTCTGTGACAGCCGACTTCTCTGTTGTAAAATTAATACCCGCATTCCACCCGTCTCAAATAAGTAGCCCCTTTCTGTTTGTCCTTTTGATACTCAAGTGCCCACTTCTTGCTTGTCTCGAGTAAATATAAATGTAAACTTTCCACTTGCTGGTGATACATTTCTGCTTTCTGCTTGTCTCTGATAAACAGTATGTCTGTCTCCTGCTTGCCTCTTGAGACAGGAGGAGTCACTTTGTTTATGTGTCTGCCTTCAGAAGCATGTGAACTTTAAATCCACTTCTTGCTAGTTTGTTGAGACGTATACCGCATTTCCATTGGTCATTATTGACATACATGCTACATTTCTACTTCCCTTTTTGAGACCAGTATCCATAGTCTCTCTTCTAAAAATGCAAAAATCAGTCTATAGATACACGAGTAGCAATCAGCATTGGAACATATTGCAGATGTTTCTCAACATACAATGTTAGCCTGCTATCATTAAGGTGGCTCTCAAGATCATGTACACCACATCAAACATGGCTACGTACCTTCACGGTGATGTTCCCCACACATGATGAGCACGAAGGGGTGTATTATATGCAGTGATTTCTTAATGCAATTATTATTATGTGAAAAGCCGGGTAGGAGCCACACTTCCACTGTCATACTTGGTATTCAGATTACCTGGAGTAATTTTGGAGAGCATGTAAATGTTTCTGAGATGTGCTTACAAAAGAGTATCTCCACAACCCATGACAATTATCACATATTATCCTCAGTGAATGCAACAAACCAACCAGAGCCATTTGGTGATGCGTCCTGTTATTTGTCCATGCCACTCGTGTGTGGTGCTCATTAGGAACTATGCATCCAATGTTCTTGATGCACGCGGTGGGAGCAAGTGCCCCATCTGTTGGCCTTTTTGGTGATGGGACTGTTGTGCGACCAACGTAATGTCGATGACTGTTACTGCATATATTGTCTGTGAATTCTTCATGCTGAAGTAACTCATCTTCAACCCGAGAAAGGCAGCAAGAATCTCTCTCAAGTGTCACACTCTGCCAAATATCTCCACCACTCAAAATACATGTTAGAGCTCCTGTGCACACTATGTTGTTGCTCATCAGACTTCTTTATTGCAATTAATGTCGTAAGTGGTTGTTGTGCTCTTCGATCAGGCAGTTAGAGGTAGAAGATGATGAACATCTGCAGCAAAATGTGCTCCTTTCAGGCTGTGCACTCTATATTTAGGTGAGAGTTCAGAATTGTAAGTGCTTTTTATGCTGTGAAATAAAAGCAATTAATAGCCTACCTGACTGTGCAGCTCCTTTTGATTTTCCACCTTCTGATTCCTATTTCAAGTGCTTTTTATGATGAAAATGCATCTTCTCTCCCTCTTGCTCCATTTCTTCATGGAACAGCTAAGCCAATCCTTTTCAATCTTGGCATTTCTTGGCATTACGTTAGTCAGATACGCCTCACTGTCATTGCCCTATGCATATATGTCAAAAACAGTTGTAAATGGTCTGCTGTTATCTGAGGCCAGCCACGAGCAGACACAATATGCAGCTGATCCCTCTTGGACTAGTTCCTTATTGCTTTGCTGCAGGTTGACGTTGACAGCTTGAAATAGTTTTCATGTTTCCTCAAGCCCCACTGTCCCAATATTCTGCTTTAATTGGCAGACTGATCATTTTCAATCTTCCAGCTTCCAAGTCACAGAGGACTCCACTAGCCAAAACAATTCTCTAGGATGGATATCATTTGCCCCAGACGTCCATGTCAGAGAGTTTCTCGTAAACTGACCAGCTCACTCAATGTCATCACGTACTCTGGTTTCAGGCCTGGGCGTTGATGAGACCACCTAATGCACTCTGTGTGTTGTAGTCTTTCTTTGCTTCCATTGACCTAATTAGACTAACACACCCAATAACAATGATTGGAATCATGGAAGCAGACTCTATGATGAGAGGGTGTGCGATGAGTGCTCTAGTTTCTGTTTATAATCTCATATAGCACCGTGCATTGCAAATGAATTCGCTATTGGCCCCGTTGGTTTTTGCTGCACTCATCAACTGTAAGCAACACTAGACACTGTAGGGAGCCTGTAATGCAATCATGATGTCTGTTAGTGCTTCTTTCTGATGTTGGCCACTCCAGTAAATAGCGGTCCTTCATTAGGAATTTGATATGAGCAGAGGCATCCAGTAATCCCACTTTGTACATCACTATACCCACAATAGAGCTCATTTGTAAAGTGTGTGGCAAACCAGCTGCAGTGGCCAATGCTAAGCATAAGTTCTCTTCTGCTCTATTAACTGTTCTATTATGTTCACACAGGAGGTGGGAAAGGAGCTGGAAGAAAGTAAATATCAATACACAGAACCACGGTTGTCTATCTATGGACGTTCGGCAAATGAGTGGGACATTCTGGCCAAATGGTTCATCAATCAAAAGGTGTATTCCCCCAACATGCGATGGGTCATTCAAGTTCCAAGAATCTTGTAAGTTTCGAGCGCATAAATTACAAAGTGTCATTGAATTTATTCAGAAATAGTCAATTTTCATGAGTTTTGGTTTTCCTACTAGTTCTTACATTTCCCTAAAACCTATTTCCTGGAAATTCTTTGCCTTTCTTGAGCCATTTTAACCTGTCCCCCCCTCCTCCTCGTGGAGTACTGAGATGGACAAAGTATGTGCAGTCACTGGTAAAAACAAGGACAGATAGGAAACACAGAATGGGCCTAAATCAAACCACAAATCTTCTGCTTCCACTGAGTGCAGAACAAGAAAGTAAAAATATGACTAATGACAGCAGCTGAGCTGACTTCTAAAGTGCAGAGACATTTTGGTGCAGATGGACCGCTGACCTGATGGGTTTACTAACACTTGTTATTGTCTCCGTTCAGTTGAAGGGCTTTCCAGAAATAAATATTTTTTCTTACCCCATGGTAGACCCTTTAAACAGAACGTATAAATATAATGTTTTTGGTTCTTTAGATTTGAATGTAAAAATCATTGTTCTTCCCCTGAAAACAAGAATGGAGAAGATTCTGTATGACCCAGTGGCTGATCTGCAAACTGTGTGATTGGTCATTGGTCATCCATTGCCAAATCCCAGCTTCCCTACTTGATCACATTGGTGATCCTTGGCACAACACCTTACTTCACTGTGATTCATTTTCCGTAGCTACCAGACTTGGAAATACCTAGAATTAAGTGGAGAGGCTGCATTAAAATGACCTCACTCGTGGATGGCTTAATACAGCACCAGTCGCTTAGTTCACTCTTGGAATCACTGGTGTGGCTTTCTGAGGAGTATTCTTTCCAAGATGCCTCTATTTTCTGTTTAGGTATTATGAATTATAAAAATGTAACCCAATTCAGTAACAGCATCTAATGTCTATAATGTAAACAGGAGAGCAAAAATACCCTGAATTTTAAAAACTTGCCATATTCCTCCATGACATGTTTTACATTCCATTCCATTCCATACACGGCTTGCCTTTGCTTGTGCTTTGTGTCTCAGGGCCTGGTCACACTTCTGTCTCTGACTGTAGCTCTTCACTGCCTATGAAATGACTGGTGTACCCACACCTTCATTCCACAGAAAATACCATTAGCACTCTCTGCCAACCTGTTTCATAAGACACTTAGGGCCATATGTAGGTAGCCTAACATTTACCACTTCATAAATACCGAATTTTACCGATTCGGTATTTATGAAGTGGTAAATGATATGTAGGTAATCTATCGGTAATATTTACTGATTCGGAATGGGTCGGTAATTTAGAATCGGTATTTACCGATTCGGTAATGGTAACTGGCTTCCCATTGATTCCTATGGGCCAGGAGGCCCATAGGAATCAATGGGAAGCCAGTTACCATTACCGAATCGGTAAATACCGATTCGGTAATGGGGGGAGCACAATCAAGGGTGGCAGGGTGTCACAGTGACACCCTGTTGCACCCCTGATTCCTGCATGTGTGCACATGTGGCACACATACATGCCCTAAGAGCATGTATGTCTGCCACATTGCACACTTCAAAGTGCAAAAAAATGCTTTTTTCCAGCTATTCGTCATTTACTACCAACTTTTAGTTGGTGGTAAATAACGAATCCCCACAACAACCACACACTCCCCCTACATATCATTTCAGGATTCGGTATTTACCGAATCGGTAAAATTACCGAATCGGTAATTTTACCAATTCGGTAAATTACCGAATCCTGAAATGTGCCCCCTACATACCAAAAGCCTGAATACCGGTCGGTAACGGGATATTTACCAAAAATCGTCCGTTACCGACCGGTATTGGGCTTCCTACATATGGCCCTATGTCTATATTTTGGGAAATTCTCTACTACATGAACAAGGTACCCATAGACTTAAATGAATTTTCCAAGAAAATCGTAACCATGATTTGGAGAGCCTGGGGTTCATGGATACAAAGTCACCTATATATGTACATGGGGGTATGGAGTGTTTATATGTAATAGGGTTGAGGTAGTGGATTTAACATTTTTCACAGAAATCTAAAAAAAGGGCATAAACCCAGTCTCAATGGCTTGTATGGACGTGATGAGTTAGAGTGAAATAGGGCAGTTAATAGCACTTAAAACGTAACTCAGTTCATTTTGTCTATTTATGGAAATGGTTTCTTTTGAATAACAGAACTACAAGCAATGGAAAAAAGTTTAAAAAAGGAACTGCCTATAAATGCTGTCTACATAAAAACATGCTGTCTGAGATATGAAAATTAACCTAAGTTGTTTCTTTTTGCTTTTTTTCAGTGATATATTTAGCTCAAAAAAGATTTTGCCTAGCTTTGGGAAGATGTTGGAGAACATATTTCAGCCGCTGTTCGAGGCTTCGATCAACCCCAAGGACCACAAGGAGCTTAATCTGTTCTTGAAATACGTAAGTGCTCCTGGATCTCAGATACGAGCTGATGTTTGAACCTTTCTATGCCTCTATCACCAAACTTCAACCGGAAAGAGCCTCCACTTAATGCTGTGCAATCTAACACGGGTCCGTCTCCCAGACATCCAACCGTAATCATGGTTTCCAAGAAATATATTTTGACATTTCCCTTTTTAATCACCATTGCCAATTTATCAGTCAATGTCTATGTTATTTATTTCATCTTCTGAAATGTTTGCCAAGATTCAACGGAGCAATCCTGATATTTGTGTGAGATCACAATTTAGTTCTGAGTAGTGTGTATTGTTTAATGACAAGAAGCTGTTGGACTGAGCTGAGTTAGTTACTTATTAACATTGTCACACCAGCCAATTAACTACTTATGTGTTTTTTGGTTGTGTAGAGAGACTGATAACCTGGAGGTGAAAGAGACACAATTGTAATAGATTGTGGGGGTGTGTAGACGGGGCTGCCCTGAACTGGATGGCTTCTTACCTTCATGGTCGCAGCTTTCAGGTGTCACAAGCCACACACACCTCCAAACACATCAAGTTAGCACAAGGAGTGCCACAATGAGCCCACCGCTGTTTAATCAATACGTCGCCCCCTTGGCCGAAATAGTGGAGAAACACGGTGTCACAATAGTGTGATACGCAGATGACACACAGCCTGTGGTCACCTTAACTCAAAAATCTGCACTAGCTTTGCGGAATGCCTTAAAGACGTAGCCAGGTGGATGACTGATAATTGCCTGAGGCTTAACGGCAGTAAGACGGAAATACTGATAGTCGGAAACACCCCATCTATCTGGTCATCGGCTTGGTGGCCAGCGAGCTTAGGTCAGATCCCCACCCCAAGGACGGAGGTGAAGAACTTGGGGATATGGATAGACCATAGATTATCCTTTGAGACCCAAATCAAGAGGGTTGCAGGTAGATGTTTCAGAATCCTCAGAATATTAAGGAAGACCCTAGACATCATACCTCTGGCGGCAAGAAAAACCCTGACCCATGCACTCGTTACATCTAGACTAGATTATGGAAACCTGCTGTATCTGGGTGCCAACAAAAAAGTACTCCAAAAGCTACAATCTGTTCAGAACGGAGCAGCCCGTCTGGTTTTGAATCTGCCAAGGAAAGCATCCTCAAAGAATGCACTAAAGACATTACATTGGTTACCTATCCAGAAACGAATCACATTTAAGGCACTGTGCATTGGGCATCGAATCTTGCAGGGCAGGTGTCCATTGTACCTCAATGATCTTATGATTCCTTACGAAACAGGAAGACAACTGAGATCCACCGGGACACATTTGGTGAAAGTCCCAAGGATCAGGAAGGCACGAATGGGAGCACGCTCCTTCGGATACTTAGCAGCAAAAAGCTGGATCTCCCTTCCTTTGACCCATAGGGAGGAACCGTCAGAGAAACTTTTTTGAAAAAAACTAAAAACCTGGCTGTTCATCCAAGAATAAGAAGTAGTACATGAACTGGGAGGCACTAATTCCTGAAGTTTGCAGAATTTCTTAATAGCGCGGGTACACACCAGTGGGTGTTACCAGGCGCTCTACAAATGCAGAAATAATAATAATAATAACTACAGAACTTGCAGATTCCAATTCATCCAATTGTTGTAGGGTGTGTGCCCTGGCAAACTGTGCCTGCTCACAGATTATCGTACCAGAGTGTCTGGAGGGTGAAGGTTTAGATGCATTGGCAAAGTTATGTTGGTTCCACTGCTGAAAGAGAAGGGCGTTATACTGAGGGATGAACATTTGGCATATGACATTGAACCCATTTCAAGCAATGTATGCTGTTAGTCATAAAGATAAAGAGACGGGTCCTTTAAAGGCTGCCATCAAAACTGGAATTGCATTCATCCATTTCCAAGACACATTAGGCATCATTTTAGTCCTCCATAAGCAGGTTAGGAATTACAGATAAAGGAGTCTGCTAATGGGTTGCTTTAATCTTAACATAAGGACATATGGCAACCCACTCGAACAGGCAGATCTTTGGGGGTTCAGTAGCCTCGATTTTTTACAGATGGGGCATGAATCCTCACTTCAACATGCTCTTCGTGGCCCAGAAACACACTCTGATGGTCTTACAGTCGGTCGTCAAAGTCACAGGACTCCTCTCAGTGATGTCCTTAGATGCTCATCAAGTTTACTTCTGTCTAAGATAGGAGCCTGGTGGTCAGATGGCATCTTGCCACCTGCCTTGCATAGCAACATCATCTGAAAGATGCATCTCAGGGCTGGACACTTCTAGCTCAAGTTCATTGGAATGACTATATCTTTAATTCTACCATGCCCAGCTGCATAGTTCAGTGGCACACCTAAAACAAGGGAAACCTAAAGTCATCGACTAGAGTTTGTGTTGTTTGTCAGGCTGCAACAGAGGTCCAATCGATGGCTCACTGGGATTGCTGAAAGGAAGTTATTTACTTCTTATGGTTCCTGCTTGCACCTGAGGTGAAAAGAGCCGAAGAGGTGTGATTTGCCTCTTCTCTAGCAGCCAATTTTCAGGCCAGCCATAATCCCTTCTGTCCCATTGAGATTTCAGTAACAACACTTGGAACAGACTGAACAAAACAAGCACAATTGGAGAAGGAAAAGTGTGTTTTCTTAAAAGGTTTCGTCCAAAATGTGCTCCAGATAGAACTCAACATTCCAGCCCTTGAAAAGGTCTCCTGAAAGTTGCTGAAATCGTTTATCAGAATAAGAGTGATTTCATGATTTGCGGTATATTAAGAATTACACACAATACTGAGGTGCGTTCGGGCCAACCAAAGCAAGAAAACAAAGCAGGGAGGTTAATCAAGGCCCACGAATAGACAAGAAGAACTAAAAAGAAGGCAGTGGAGAGGCTGAATGAAGGCTTGATGAAAGAGGCCAGCCATCAGCTTTGAAGAGAGGCATTCCAGAGAAGAGATCCTTAGTAGTCAGACTCTTTCCACTTTGATAGCTTGCACGGCATTCTGGGTGTCACTACAGTCATCCAAAGTGCCTTGTCAACATTAAGCATGGCTGCCAGTAGGAGTCAGCCATCAGGGAATCCCTTGCCCCAAGGCTGTACACAATGCTACTGATTGAAAGCTGTGGTATATTTGAGTGCGATCATATTTCAGGGGCGTCTCCTCCGCTATGGCAGAGGAGAGTTGCCCCATTGGTGAAATGCTGCAGACAGAAGAAAAATAAAATGACAATAAAACAATGTTATTTTCATTTTATGTCTCGGCTACAGCAGCAGGGGGAGGAGTGGTTTTAGGCACTGAAAGTGCGCATGTTGTTTTGGCCGGCCGTCCACGGCCAGACAAACTGACATGCGCACTTTGATATCTCCAGGCTGCTCCTGGGAAATTTCACCAGTGCTCAGGGGCACAGGCTCCCAGTCCCTTCTGTAGTGTTAAATTGGCCTGCTCCGCCCAATCCCAGCGCTTATCTCATGCTGGGAGTAATTGCATGAGAGAAGCGCTGGGATTGCATAGGGAGTCTAGGAGCCTGTGCTCCGGGGGATTGTAGTGACATGGATCTGAGAGAGCAGAAGATGGGGCGTCTGGCAGTGACAGGTAAGTGTATTTTTTGTTGTTGTTATTTTTTTACCCGTGCTGTCCACCCCAAGTCGGATTGGCAGCAGCTGCCGCTGTCACATTAGATCCTTTTCAGCTGATACTGCTTTAACTTCCCCTTGTCCATCCAAAGTCCCTCTCAATGGCCAATGTGTCCGTTTCGAAGGTGAAGCGGACAACAAAAATCCAATATCTGATTCGACTGTACTTGTCATCTGCATTTGCCCCATCCTTCCTGCAGATCAGCTGTAGAAGAGCCGAGGGAGCCTCCTATTGATTAGAAGATATTTTCACTGAATCCAAGATTTCAGACAGATCCCAGATTCTTTTCTATACCAAGTAACCTAGTACTTGTGCCTGCCCTTTAGATTTATGATTGAAAATGGTTTCCAGCATTTTGGTGGTAACAAGCGGGAACACAGAAGGCTTGTCCCCAAATGCACTGAGTGATGCAAGCCTGCTGCCACATAACATCTTGTACGATAAGCTAATCCTTCATAGGGCCTTCCAGCAGCGCAGCTGCTTCAAAGTCATAGTAAGGGTCGTGCTTAAAAGTACCAAACATGGCTACTTTATTGCCAGCCCCAGGCACTTAGATCTGCCGTCCTGTGGATGCGAGCGCCAGGTCAACTCAGTACTGTTTATATTATAAGAGAACTATAAAAGTCTGTTCACAGCACTTTTTCTGGATTTCCCATGCCGTAAATGTGAATAATTCGATGGGATGGGCTGTGTTTGCTTTGTTTTTGTTATTCATAAGCTGGCCCGCAGTCATTGAACGGGGAGTGGCTTGTGTGCAGAGCAGTTTGTGATTCCGGCTTCCTGCTTTGTTTTCCCACACTGCCCCATGCCAGAGTAGGTACTTCAGCGTTTCCATCCCCTTTCTCCCGCTGCTACGGCTGCCTCTTTAATTGCTGTTGCTTTCTCACATAATTAGTGCTACCTATTGTGACATTGCGCAGGAGCAGCTGAGTTTGACCCGTTCTTAACTCGGCTTCTAGAAATCTTTTCATCCAATTGCCGATGCCCCTCTACGTCACGCCCCCCACCCCCCCCACCCCTCCTCCCCAGGTTAATATTTCTTTCAGCCTCGGGTTATTTTACATGTGGTGCGAGTTCTGGTGACTTCTTTGAACGTCTCCAAAATGTATCTGGTAATTCCGTTTCATACTGAGATTCCAATTCAAATATAAAATATTAAATAATAATGTAATTGTCCATTTTAATGACCATTCCAACAAACTGCAGTTATAAACAGAGCTGGTTTCTATTCTTTATTTCACTTGATCTGTGGAGTCATTTCATCGAAGTCACATAGCATGTAAAAGTAATGCCACGTAAAGTGGCATCACATAACCATTTTTAAAGAATAAATTGCTAAATATTTTGGGATGTAGTATGTTAATTTTAATTTGATAACCGGCACAACCACACATTTTTCAAAAGTAGAAACATCTAAATTAGCACAAAATATAAACATTTGTCAGACCCAACAAATTGCAGAGCTTATAAAGTAACCCAACGGGTTTACAAGTAACAGCATAGTGGTAGGGTTTGCTACCCCTATCAAGTCTTAAGCGATGCCCCTTCAGGTGACTGTGTGAACATAGTCGTTGCAGTTTGAAGTATGCATTGGCACTTCACGCTGGCCTGCACTTGTGCCAGCCTCTCTTTCAATAGCACTCGCTTGTAGCTTAGCTAAGGCTCTGAGTCTGCAAGGGGGGAATCTCTGGAGATGCTCAACTTCCAGCTGCTTCTAGTTTTCAGCAGTTCTTCCCCCCTCTGGTTATTACTGTTTTTTCGCTGTTTTTTCGCTGCCTGTTGCCATTCGATGGCACTCAATATGTCTTTGTTCTGCAGAGATTTTCTCTTAAGATGAGCTGTTCCCACTGTTGTTTGGGCCTCAAAGTGGTGAGATTCCTTTCCCCCTTCATCTTCCTAAAGAGCCAGATTAAAACCGGATCTGAAACTGTATTAACAAATGATAGACCTGATGTTCACATTGTCTCTCATCTTGAAAGCCTGATATATGACTGACTCTTCCCCAGCCCTACTTGACCAGGGGAGACCCACGTAGATCCAAAGGTGCAAGATTCATGCCACATTTCTGGGTACTCCATATTGATGTAAATTGCAGTCAGTTGAATAGTCAATGGTTATCCTGAGAGTCTGACATGCATCTACCCCCATGAGCCTACATTAGACTACTCTGTGCCAAACTCTCTTACTTGTGTAGGCTGTTTTAGCTAGTCAGCCTGTCCCTGTACACTAATGGTTAACCATTGATTGTACTCATCCTGAGCCAGGCCCGAACCCTACTCTTTCATGCACCGCCATTTTCTTTATTGACTTGGGATTGTAGTAAAGTCAGTGCTCTTTCATTGCAGGTGACCGGCTTCGACAGCGTAGATGACGAATCCAAGCACAGCGACCATATGTTCTCTGACAAGAGCCCAAACCCTGACCTGTGGACACATGAGCAGAATCCGCCCTACAGTTACTATCTATACTACATGTACGCCAACATCATGGTGCTCAACAACCTGAGAACGTAAGTGACCAAGGGCGCAAGCAGTCGTTCACTTCCTGTATGATTAATTTTAGATTAGATGTCATGTTGGATGTAATCGGCTTTGCACACATTCCAGTGAACCTGATTGTTAACTCAGCAGTATTACTTAGGAAGTGGAGATTTGAAATGGCCTATTTTGTTCCAAAATTAGTTGGGGCCCACAGAGAAGTCAGCAGAAGCAGTCAATTTACATTTGGTTCTCCATCACTTGAGTGGCCTCTGTGTAGAGGGACATAGGGCAAATAGGCTATCCATCTTAAAACAATAGGGTGAATAGACACACCCAATCATTCTTCAATTATTGATATCTTCTAAATTAACAATTCCTACCATTTGACTGGACTGATCTCATCCGTTCTTCGGGTTAAAATCAATACTACACTCAGGTAGAACTTTCCAAACTCAACATCATTCAGGTCCTAATGATCTTTAGACCTCTTTTATTTCTTTTAATTGATTTAGAACACCGCAGATTCCTTTTATTCAGATGCTCCAGAGCTTGGTTAAACTATATGTAGGATTACATAATCATGAGGTAACAGTGGTGTACCCAGGAGAAGCAACGTCAAGTTTTCCCTTTTCTCTTCTGTGGGCTAATAATTCTTTAAAGGAAGGATTCACCAGTGTGTAACCTTGGTTGGCATTATCAATGTGCGTTAACTTTGTTCGAAAGAGGGCGCATTCATAAAGAAGCAACATTATCCGAAATGTATTTAATCAGTTTGGTTAAGCCTAATGCACTGTACAGATTTGTCCGATTATTAAACAGAATCATGTACATGTTGGTTATAAAATAATCAGATAACGAGATTTGTCAGTATTTATTACGCTGATAATAAACACTTGTTTAAAAAACTTGGTGTGAAAAAAATAAAACAAAATGGGACAGAAACGATTGAACAAAACAAGTATTAGAACTTGAAACGGTATTAGGGTAACTATTATGGCTTCTTAGAATCACTGTGATTTTGTGACTCTGGGCAAATCAATTTATTTCCCTGTGCCTAAAAAATTCTGATATTGTGTGATGTCAGCGGGTGCCCATGTAAGGTGCTTTGGTGTCTTTGGCCAAGTTCACGCCATATAAAACTGTATAAAACCCTGTTGTGAATCGGGTTTTGAAACAACGCGTCATGTACCAGCCCAGATTTGCTGAGACTCACGCAGAGCTTCTTGGAGATGTTTAAGCTTTGATCTGAAACAATACACGCTCTATACAACTATTATGTTGTACTATGAAAAGTCTTCTATTGCTTAATGTTGTGCTAGTACTTTAAAGGTGCCTTGGGCTCTTTTCCTCCTATCACACCAGCCCATATCTGCAAGTCACCTTCAACACCCGCAAATCACTTGCATTGAGCAGAGCAAGAAAGCAAAGAGGTTTATAAATAGAAGTCTGCACCCCCTGCTGAGCCCTTTCTCTTAACCCTGTGCCTTGTATCTGTCCTTCCTGAACTCCACAACCTCAAAATACTGCACAAAAAAGGTCTGTTACAATTACTTTCAAGAAAAGCCGTCAATGCAAATCTATAGGTCTGTGCACATGCCTCCATACTAGACTCGCAGACTGAAAAAAAGTTATGATATTTTTAGATGTGAAGATATAAATAAACAGTTTCCATGTCAGCACGGCGTCCTCTTTTACAGACGGAAGTAAATAATCCACGTTTCCCGGAAGTAAATAAAGGTATGTACAAGGGAGAATCCAAATAGGGTCTGTGTGAGCCCTGTACTTCTCTGTGAGGCAAGAGGCAGTAAATAATGGCCACACCTGTCCTGTACTTTCTGCAGAAAGTAAATGCTATTCATAAGTGCCTTTGATAAAATGAAACCATGTCAAAGAGTTAGAGTGCCCTGCATCTACCTCTATCAAGGGAAAAAGCAAATATTGAACATCCATGCTCTGCACGCTCCTCTAGGATACACATGTGTATCCTGCATCTTGTAGTAGAGTAGAACGCAGATAACATCCACGTTATCCTTGTATCAGCTGAGACAGTGACTCATGTCCATTTGTGACCTGCATCCCCAGTATCATGGGAGACAGTAAATAATGCCAATGTGTGTTTCACATCACTCTGTGTCAGAAGAGACAGTAAAAACCGTTCATGTGTACACTACATCATCCTCAATCAATCAATCACCGACATTTATAAAGCACACAGCTACTCAAATGGAGTGTCCAGGCGCTACAGGACTGTGGCAGCAAATACAAATCAGACAGCATGAAATGCTGAGTTGAAAAGCCACGTTTTCAGCTTATGTTGAAAGATCCTGCATCTTTAATCAACCGAATATGCTTGGGCAGAGAGTTCTATCCCCTCGTTGCTAGCACAGCCAAAGAGGAATCACTCCATCTTCTCTACTTAGTTTTAAGCACAACTGTCAACGGACCATCTGAGTAGCGAAGAGCTCTCGAAGGCTGGTATTGCAGGAGCCTCTTACAAAGATATTTCAGTCCACGTCCGTAATATGCTCTGTGTGCTAACATCAGTCCTTTCAACTGCACTCTCGCCTTAATGGACAGCCAGTGCAGTTCCCTACCAAGTCTTAGAATGGAAGTATACTTAGAAATCCTAAGCAGGAGCCGGGCTGCCGCATTCTGTACCAATTGGAGACTCTTTAGGAGCTAATCCAGGAGACCCCAGTAAAGAACATTGGCGTCATCCAGCCGTGAAGTTATAATGGCATGGATCACCAGCTTTTGGCAGATAGTAGGTAAAACAAACAAAAATGTCCTCACCATCCGCAGAAGGGCAAAACATGTCCCAACCACGCTCTCCACTTGCAGTTTCAAGTAGAGGTTACTGTCAAATTTTACACCTAAATTCCTGACCACTGTCAAAGGCGATGGTAAGGGAGAATGGCAACTCAGCCAAATCTCATCTCCCCACATTGGTGGTGGTGCTCCAAAAAACAGAATCTCTGTCTTGTATTACATTGGAGATTGCTCTGGTACATCCACTGGAACACTGACAACATCCTGGGAAGATGAGATATCCCCGTCCCACGTCAGGATGATCTGTGTATCGTCGACGTAGGAGACTATTTGAACACCATAGGATTTTACCAAGGATGCCAGAGGCGGGAGGTATACAGTAAACAAAGTCAAACTTAACTCCTAAGCCCTGGGGGACCCACAAATCCAGAACTTTAAGCTCAGGCACATCCTTGTGAAAGGAGGGGGTTCTACACTCCCCAGTGTCCCGTGAGACAGTAAATAATGTACACGTGTATGTCTAGCATCCCCACAAAGCCAGGGGAAGACAGTAAATATTTTTCATTTGTGCCCAGCTTTTCCCATCCCTCGGTGTCAGGTTAGACAGTAAAAATTTCCATTTGTGTCTTTTGCATTCCCCGATGTCACTGAGACAGTAAATAAGGTTCACGTGTGCCCTGCATTCTCAAGAGGGAAGGGGGAGTAAATATTGGTCTTATATGTCCTGCTCATTCCTCCATCAGAGAAGACAGTAAATAATGTCTGTTAGACCCAGCGGTTTCTGGCAGGCTGGGATGCATCAAAGTCATACAGAATCTACTATCCTAAATAGGATGAGTATGATACACTTGTCTGATAACCTGTGCTCACCCTTGGGTAACTTGGCACAGAGCCGCCAGGCTTATCCTCAAGGTCAAAATGTAAAGTATTGTCACAACTTCCACCCCAGCAACACACTGTGTACGCTACAAAAAGACTCCAGACTGTATTTATAAAAGACTGGTCTTTGTACTACACACATTCAAATCAAAATGACATACACATTGGATATATACTTTACAGTTATATGAAATTGTCGAACTCTTCCATTAGCAGAGAACGGCATTAACATATATGCACTAGTGATAGGTATTTACTTGCCCTGTTATCCCCTCCACCTCATAAGCAACATAAACCCATGTGCTTACTTCCCCAGGCGTTCCTGATCCAAGCAATCCCTTCCATATCAAAAGCAACAAAAACATATATGCAGGCTGTTCAGAGGTGCTCCACTTTACCGTTAACACATTAGCAGAAAACACAACATTTCCAATATCTCATACGCCGTACAGTTGCGATGGTCAGGAAATCACAGGTTTTGACTAGCCCTCATGACCCAGACCCTCAACCATTCAAACTACACCAGCCAACTATACACGTTACACCCACTGGCAACCCTTTGATTAGATTGTCAGGCCCACCAAAAGCAGAATGAAACAGTTAAGTGTTCTCGTCTTTCCAGATGAGGCCCTCTGGCACCCAGCGGCACCTTCACGAGTGCAGGATCACTATTCCCCCCATAGGCAAATGACTGTGACACCGTAAGCTGGTGTGCTTCCGATTTGGAGAATGGTTTTCTATCCGGAAGAGGAGTAAGCTGCCGTTGCTCCAGGCAGCCAGCCGTGGGTGCACACAAGGCACAGCGAGACCCCACGGATCCAGTCACGGAATTCTGAACAACAGAGTACCTTGTGGCGTGGGTCTGGGTAGAGGAAGCCAGTGACCTAGGACAGAGGCCGCAAAGTCAGGCACTGTTGGTCTACAATCCGGATGTTCGGAGACAGTCTATGCTTCCAGCTCAGGTCCCGTGGACTCGGCAACTTCCCCAAACACCCCTCAGAGTCCACACACTACAAAGTACGAGACTCAGCAAACTTTCCCACATTCCCCCAACTCCTCTTGTACAGCACCCTCAAGTAGGCTGCTGATTGTTATAAACACACTCCTCGGCACAGTGTAATTACTGCATACGTCAGGACAGTCCTTGTCCCAACTGACAATTACTTCCACCCTTTTCCGCCACACCCTGCACGGTCCTTACATTCTCGTGGAAATGGGGATATCCTTTCTGTTCCTGGGATCTCGTGAACAGGAGGCTAGCCAACCGGCCTTTGGAGAGTGCCTAGGGACCCGGGCCACGACCGTTGGCAATTAGATGCAGCCCAGCAACATCCAGGAAAAATCCAACAAGTGATAATCCTCTTCCTAGAGCACGACAAGCCCCAAGCCACCACAAGTCTTCAGATAATCCAGTTGCATTCCCTCCTGTCCCAATAGTTCCTCTTGTCGATGTCCCAGTGTCGAATCAGTGTAGTATGGTTCTAATCCCACAAGCATCTCTAACTCCTGCGGGCAGAGCCACAGCAGTTATACCCACCATGGCCTTTGAAGATGCAATCAGTTTCAAAAGGCCACCTTTGAAATGCATTGGGCCTCTCTAAATTTTGTCCTGTATGCCACCCTAGCCCAGGAGACTTGATCAATATCTTTAGTGGGGCCAAGACATTGCCTGTTGGAATACAGGTGCCAATTCCACCCCTCTTATCCATCCCAGGAAAGCCCCTCAGAGTCAGAGGTCTGCAGTTTCCCTTGAGCCCCTAGTTTATGGCTATCTTATCAGGAATGCCCAGATGTATCTGTCCCCCAGCACCCAGATGTGTATTGGAGACAGGCTGAGAGGCACACACAGCCATGAGCACTGAAATGCCCACTTTCCCAAAGTAGGATTTCCACATTAGAAATGTTGGATCCACTTGCAGCACTGGGGAGAATTTGCCATTACTAACTCATCAATATCAAAGACTATCATGCCGCTCTTCTGCATATAGGAAATAAGGCTCAATAGCCTTTGCCACAAATCTCTCATGTCAATCGAATGCGAGAAGCAGACACTACCGTACTGAAATCACCATCCGGTTCCATTCACGACTAGTGCATTTGGCGCACACGTGCATATGCCCTGCCTCTACCTGACAGCCTCCTCTGCCCCAGGAAGTACATCAATGTAGCGAGAAACATGCAGAACCTTCGCAAGTACTTTTTTAAGTGCCAAGCCGAGTAACAGTAACCTGCACACACTGGCCCTTCCATGGCAAATCTGTGAAACGTTGGAAGAGCTAACTCCATGTAGGCCCACAGAGAAGCATATGAGTTACAAGCCCTAGGTATATGTCTTACCCCTAGACAAGGGACTTAAAGCTAACTCAAATCAGCCAATCATGTATACATCAATCGCCAGTATGTAAATGGCAAACACAGCGCTTTGGCACTGATTGGCAGTGTCGACAGCACTCAAAGTCCTAAGGCTAGCACATAGATCAGAGGAAAACCGGGAGGGACAAAAGCAAAAGGTCGAGGGAAAGCCTCCTAGAAAAGGTCATTTCCAACAATGTCCATGTGTGTTTTCTGCATTCTCCGGTGTTGCTGAGACAGTAAATCACTTCCATTTGTGTGTTCTGCATTACCTGGTGTCACACAGACAGAAAATAACATCCATGTGCGTCTTCTGCATTCCCTGGTGCTACCGAGACAGTAAATATTGTCCATATTCATGTTCTGCATTCCATGGTGTCTCGTGAGACAGTAAAGAACATCCATGTGTGTTTTATGCATTCCCTGTTGTCACAGAGACAGTGCTTGGGAAGGAAGGGGCAGTAAACATAGGTCTTGTCATCCTGCATGACTCATCGAAAACAGTAAATAATGTCCATGTATGTGTTCTGCATTCTCTGGTGTCACTGAGAAAGTAAATAATGTCCATATCTGTGTTCTGCATTCTCTGGTGTCCCGTGAATCAGTAAGTAATGTCCATGTGTCTGTTGCCATTCCCTGGCATCCTGTGAGACAGTAAGTAACATCCATGTGTGTGTTCTGCATTCCCTGGTGTCACAGAGAAAGTAAATAACATCCATGTGTGTGTTGTGCATTCCCTGGTGTCACAGAGAAAGTAAGTAACATCCATGTGTGTGTTGTGCATTCCCTGGTGTCCCGTGAGACAGTAAATAACATCCATGTATGTGTTCTGTATTCCCTGGTGTCACAGAGAAAGTAAATAATGCCTGCGTGTGTGTTCTGCATTCCCTGGTGTCACAGAGAAAGTAAATAATGCCCGTGTGTTTGTTCTGCATTCCCTGGTGTCATGGAGAAAGTAAATAAGGCCCGTGTGTGTGTTCTGCATTCTCTGGTGTCCCGTGAATCAGTAAGTAATGTCCATGTGTCTGTTGCCATTCCCTGGCATCCTGTGAGACAGTAAGTAACATCCATGTGTGTGTTCTGCATTCCCTGGTGTCACAGAGAAAGTAAATAACGTCCATGTGTGTGTTGTGCATTCCCTGGTGTCACAGAGAAAGTAAGTAACATCCATGTGTGTGTTGTGCATTCCCTGGTGTCCCGTGAGACAGTAAATAACATCCATGTATGTGTTCTGCATTCCCTGGTGTCACAGAGAAAGTAAATAATGCCTGTGTGTGTGTTCTGCATTCCCTGGTGTCACAAAGAAAGTAAATAACATCCATGTGTGTGTTGTGCATTCCCTGGTGTCCCGTGAGACAGTAAATAACATCCATGTATGTGTTCTGCATTCCCTGGTGTCACAGAGAAAGTAAATAATGCCTGCGTGTGTGTTCTGCATTCCCTGGTGTCACAGAGAAAGTAAATAATGCCCGTGTGTTTGTTCTGCATTCCCTGGTGTCATGGAGAAAGTAAATAAGGCCCGTGTGTGTGTTCTGCATTCCCTGGTGTCATAGAGAAAGTAAATAATGCCCGTGTGTGTGTTCTGAACTCCCTGGTGTCATAGAGAAAGTAAATACTGCCCGTGTGTGTGTTCTGAATTCCCTGGTGTCATAGAGAAAGTAAATAATGCCTGTGTGTGTGTTTTGTATTCCCTGGTGTCCCGTGAGACAGTAAATAACATCCATGTATGTGTTGTGCATTCCCTGGTGTCCCGTGAGACAGTAAATAACAGCCATGTGTGTGTTCTGCATTCCATGGTGTCACTGAGAAAATAAATAATGCCCGTGTGTGTGGTCTGCATTCCCTGGTGTCACAGAGAAAGTAAATAATGCCTGTGTGTGTGTTCTGCATTCCCTGGTGTCACTAAGACAGTAAATAACATCCATGTGCGTGTTCTGCAACTGAGACAGTAAATAATGCCTGTGTGTGTGTTCTGCATTCCCTGGTGTCACTAAGAGAGTAAATAACATCCATGTGTGTGTTCTGCAACTGAGACAGTAAATAATGCCTGTGTGTGTGTTCTGCATTCCCTGGTGTCACTAAGAGAGTAAATAACATCCATGTGTGTGTTCTGCAACTGAGACAGTAAATAATGCCTATGTGTGTGTTCTGCATTCCCTGATGTTATGTGAGACAGCACATTTTGCCCATGTGTGTGTTCTCCATTCCCCGGTGTCCCTGAGACAGCAAAACAGTCTATTTGTGTGTTCTGCATTCCCTGGTGTCACAGAGACAACAAATAATGCCAGTGCGTGTGTTCTGTATTACCTGGTGTCACTAAGACATTCAATAACACCCATCTATGTGTGTGCCCTGCATCCGGATGGAGGGGGCAGTTAATATTGGTCCAGTAAGACAGTAAATAACGTCCATTTGTGTGTCCTGCGCCCCCACAGTGTCAGGGGTCGACTCAATCATTTCCATTTTTACCCTGGATTTCCCTCCCTTCTGTGTCAGGTTATGCAGTAAATACGTCCATGTGTGTATCCTACCCCTCCTCCCCCTGGTTTCCAGGGAGACGTAAACAAGGGCCACCTCTCCTGTTGCTCCCATTGAGACTCCAATGTAACCGGCGGCCTCTCTTGTTTCCGCAGGGAGCGGGGCATGAGCACCTTCCTCTTCCGGCCTCACTGCGGGGAAGCGGGCTCCATCACTCACCTGGTGTCTTCCTTCCTTACTGCGGACAACATTTCCCATGGCTTGAACCTGAAGAAGGTAACGCTGCATCTTTGGTGTTCTTGGAAACACATCTCTCACTCATTCACACTTTTTTTCCTCCCAAGCTGTGCTGGTAAGCACCCATCAGAAGATGGATACAGAGGAGTGCCCCAATGACAGACCAAGTGAACGCAGCCCATGTGCCCTGGTGTCTCCTTTGTGGTTGGTAAACAGAATTACAAAGTGATGGAGACACCGAGCAGATCACGTGGCAATTTAAGTGAAAAACAAGGATTTGTTTAGGGGGACTTCAGTGAAATCTCGGAAGTCAGCATGAAATCACTTTCTCTGCTCAAGTATGTGCGCATATCCCAGGAAACAGTTATTCGATCCACGATCAAGTCTGGATCGTGATTAATCCGTCTTTTACCGACTAATGTGCTCTGACAAAGCAGACATCACAAGATGCAACATAACAGCCGCGCTTTGGACATATAAAAATACTAAGGTCTAAATGAAAGGACGGATTGGTGGATGGATCAATGAATTTTAAGGATTTATGACTAGAATGAAGCATGAATGGATGAATGGACAGTGGGTGTAAGGATGGATGGGTGGATCAAATAATTTTAAGGATTGATGACTGGAATGAAGCATGAGTGGATGAATGGACAGTGGGTGTAAGGATGGATGGGTGGATCAAATTATTTTAAGGATTGATGACAAGAATGAAGCATGAATGGATGAATGGACAGTGGGTGTAAGGATGGATGGGTGAATCAAAGAATTTTAAGGATTGATGACTGGAATGAAGCATGAATGGATGAATGGACAGTGGGTGTAAGGATGGATGGGTGGATCAAATAATTTTAAGGATTGATGACTGGAATGAAGCACGAGTGAATGAATGGACAGTGGGTGAAAGGATGGATGGGAGGAAGAATGGGTGGATGGATGGACTGACGATGACTAGAGGGACTGAAGGATGGACAGATGGATGGTTTGATGGATGGTGGACGGAGAGATTGATGGACAGACTGAAGAATGGGTGGATGAATGGGCAATGGATGGATGATCGATGTATGGATGAACTAATGGATTAGTTGAAGAATGGGTGGATGGATGGATGAGGCCTGGTTTGGAAGATGCAAAGATGGATGGTTTGAAGGATGGATGGAGGAAGAAGGGATGGATGGATGCATATAATATTAGCAAATAAGCAGACCTACACACAGGCAGCTAGCTCATTTGTATGTTTTTGTATGATGATGAGGTCTTCAAAACGATGCAATTCCCCAGTTAGAGGACTAAGGAGTGAATCCCAAAGGAGAACGCACTGAAAGTGGTGGAAGTACTGAATAGGCGGAGCCAGTGAATACAAGGGAGGCTGTTTCAGAGCGAGTGAGAAAACGGTTTGAGAGAGAGAAGGGGGCAGACTGTGAACGACTTTTAAGATTGTGCGTTCTCGTTTGTGGAAATATTAATGTGCGCAGTGCATTGGTTCTGTTGACCAATTAAGCAGTCTTTAACCAATCCAATCTCTCTGTTTCATAAGAAATTTAAAATTGCCTTATCTGCCCTGGTGCGTCTTCATTGTCCATAAAAGACTAATGAAATTCTGCATACATTTACCCTTCCTGGGAGCATTTTATAGATGCGATCTTACAAATGTTATGCTGCCTCGCTGGGAACCCTTTTATGCACAAGGCACTGGAGTGTACTTCTTGTTCTTGGCCGCATGCCCTGGCCTCCTACAGCATGAGCAGTTATTTGCTGTTAACTGTGCCACAGTTAATAAGCTGGCTTGTGTTTTTTCTGTTTGCAGAGTCCAGTTCTACAGTACCTGTACTACCTTGCTCAGATCCCAATTGCCATGTCTCCACTCAGCAACAACAGCCTTTTCCTGGAGTACTCCAAAAATCCGCTGCGGGAATTCTTGCACAAAGGTCTGATGGTCTCGCTTTCCACAGATGACCCCATGCAGTTCCACTACACCAAGGTAGGTCTCTAAACTGCTCCCTAACTTCCGGTCAGCTGTTCTTATTCACTGAACCTCAGAATATACCCTTTCCCTTACAATTAAGTTAATGCCAGATTTGTGGCATTTACAGGGATAAAGGAACCAGAAATCCCCACTGCATTCACGTGTTCTTTTACTTTGTGAGCTTGTTATAACTAACTTTACGTGGAGCTGACCTTTCCCCTCACTAAAAACAAGTCTAACTCATGACTGCCCCTATTTTCTTATATTCTTTACACATTTTATGTGTATCATTGTGTGGTAAATAATTTAATTACCGGAACTTAATTTGATGCGGAAAATCTATAATAATAGCTCAGTAAAATAAGAGGCAGAATCCGTGGTATTAGAGGTTCGGAACGGGCTTTATTCCAAAATCAATTCGAATTGATGGACTCCATATTCCATCACCACGAAGGTTCAGGAAGTGAAGGACTAACTTTATTGACAAGTAATCATTTTTATACAATAGGCATTACAGTGAAACAGATGCAGGAGGCGTAACAGTTGATAACAAAGATAAAACATACATGCGTAACTAAAGTGGGTGTAACTGGGCGTAACTTAAAGAACGTCATCAGGTATGATGTCACAATAGGGTGGTTCCATGAAAGAATTTCGCAATGTCAGCAGAAATACTTGGCAGAGATGCGCGCGCAGCAGCATGACGTGTGATTGACGTGCAACTAGGGGGTGAAGGGGACTTGACATTTAGCTCTACATGTGGAGACAGAAGTCTGGGGTTATGTCAACCTAATCCCAAATCATATCTAACATCCTATGTTTAAAGAACTATGTTATCCAAAAAGAGAGGTCTCTTAGGATAGAATCTTATTCTATACTGACTATACTGACTGTTAGTGCGTGTACAAGCGTCTAAGTGTCTACACTAGATGCGAGGGGGTAGGAATATTCCATGGTAACAGGGCTATGAATTACTTGCATAAAGACAGAGAAGCCGGGCCTTTTGCTCGGTAACTGGAAGAATGTTTACTTAAACTACTAGACAGGAATGCATTGGGTGAGGAGCGGAGCAGAGCAGATAATCTTGAAGGTGAAATACAGTTTTTGGCAAGCAGACAGATCGAGTCAGGCACCGTTAGCCGCACAGGGAGTAGGACAAAGTTCATGGATACAGATGCGAGCTCAGACTGGAGCTTTCAGAGGCAGAAGGCAGGAAAAAGCTTAATGGCAGAATCAGGGCCTACTCGCCTGGACTGTAGAATGGCATAACTGAACCATATAAAGCCGGTGGCCTTTCATACTTAGGAATAGAATATCCGGCCCATTCATGGCTGATCTGAAAGAGGACATGTTGACGGTGGCCGCACATGTGTTTGCGTCTTCATAACTGGAACTGGAGGAAACATACATGTACTTGTGATTTATACATGAAACCGTTGGGGTCCAAGATAGGGGACATAACTGATCATAAAAATCCATATTTCCACATTCCCTCCTTGTCCCCTACTTGCCCTTAAGAGATATCAGTTGATCTGTTCATATAGCATCATTTGTTCTTCTTTCTTCTTCCGGGATGAATGAAATCTTGGTGGTGGAATACACGATGTGGCACACAGACCACAAATCGCTGGTCCACATTGTAGGCATAAGCAGCAACTGAATAGTATGAGAAAGCCAATACCTAGGAAGGATAGGACCCTCCATCCAAAGGTTGATAATACACTCCAAAACCAACCGGACCAAGTCCAGGTGCCTGGATTCTGGTGTATCTGGCTTACAATCTTATGAAGGCGAGTTATGGCTTTATATACAGATGGCGAATTTTCTGGTATGAAAATGCAACAACTTGATCCGATGACCCTACAAGCTCCGCCCCTATCGGCCAGAATGACGTCAAGGACAAGACGATTTTGAAGCACAACAATCCGCATAGCAGACTGCTCTTCTGTTAAATTGCCTAAAGCGGAAATAGTTTCGTTCACTACTGCTTCAAGGGTTCTGGTTAATCTACGTATCAGCTTACTATTAGTGACTGTACCTATATAGGGAAAGAGACCTTTATTGAAATCTGTGTATTTTTCCCATGCTGTTTCAGTGTAGTCGACTATTGGGAGATCTCTCCGTTCTCTATTGTGTACTAAGTGAGTATTTCTATGATAATCAGGAGGAGCTAGGAAAACAGGTGGCAAAAGGAATCCGATGTAGCAGGTACCATCCCAATCTAGAGGCAGACGTATATATGCAGTCTGACCACATACAAAGTAGGAATGGCGAGAAGCTCTAAATGTAGATTTGCCTTGATCACTGAATTCTATTATAGTGGTGCATTTACTATGGCCCATGTGTATGGAGCCATTCTTTCTTATACACAATTCACCTTTAACTGGAAATACTGACATAGCGGGCAAAATTGGTGCAGCTTCGGATTCAACATTCAGGATCATGAGATTAAGCGTGAAATTCCCTAATCCATATACCTCATTTTCTAGATCAGTTCCTGTTCTTTTGGGAAGTCCCTCCTTATTAGGGTAGCAGACTTTAAGCAAGACTAAGTTCAGGTTTCCCCATACCCAGTTGTCTTGATAAACTGCGGAATTCGAATCTAGGGAATTAATTAAACTAAACCATGCTCCACAGGAGCCATTGTGTGTGAACGGATATGGAAAGAGAGGCAGAATTCCCTTATAGTTCTGATAGGGAGGGAATCGGCCACATATCCAACAATTTGTAGCATTGCTAGCCTGATGGGAATGATGTAACATACTAATAAAAGTATTATTGCGCAGCGCAAATCTATAGGACAACTCATGCGGGGGTAATTCACTAAAAGAATGTTCAGCAGTAACATTGTAAACATGTTTAGAAATAGGATAATATATGTGCAATAATATACTTGCAGCGATTATTAAAACACATAAGAAAAACAGAATTAATAACGTCACTGTGCAATGACTACGCAGTGATTTACAGTACGCATGTTTTTTCAACTGGATTTGATTATTTCTTTCTCTATTCCGGTCCAGAGGATACATGTCAGAGACAAATTCAACCGATTCACCTTGGAGAGGACTTAAACAATCAAATTGTCTGACTTATTGGACCTCAATTTTAGTCTATATAGTTCTGAGTTTGTTTGCTCAACCAAGGGGAGCTTTGAGTCTGTCTTTGAGGAAATACAGGGTTTAGTCTCTATATCGGATGGTAATCCATGAAATTTCTTGATATGACTTGAATGTATCCAGCCTTTTCGACCTTCGATCTTCACGGCTGTCCTCGTGGTTAACAGTACGAGTTGAGGCGATTTCCACCTAGGATCCAGCTGAGACTTCCGGTCAAAGTTCCTCACTAACACCAGGTCCCCGGGAATTACGTCATGGGGTTTCACCTCGGTGTTGTCGGGAAAGGCTGCAGCTACCTGTGAACGACAAGATTGTAGTGCAGACATCAAGGAAGCCAAGTAATCTGTCAGCATATTACAGTCTACATCAGTAATTTTGCGTGGTATAGGCGTCCCCCACATATTTGGTGGTCTACCGAAGATCACCTCATACGGGGATAGCCCTGTTCGAGAGTGTGCTACCATTCTCATGTAAAAGAGTGCAACTGGTAGGGCTACTACCCAATCTACACCTTTCTCCCTACATATTTTGGACAATCTAATTTTCAGAGTTTGATTATGTCGTTCCACGAGACCTGCTGCCTCGGGGTGTCGGACACAATGAAATCTCCATTGATAGCCTAACAAAAGTGAAACGTGTTTCATTAGTTCGGATGAGAACGGCTGGCCGTTATCTGAGTAGACAGCACGTGGTAAACCGTACCGTGGGAAGAATTCTCGAACTAACTGTTTGGCAGTAGTCGGGGCAGTGTAATCTGAAACCGGGTATGCCTCTGTCCAACGGGAAAGAGCACAGACAACTACAAGAACATATTTGAATCCTCGACATCGTTCCATCTGGATATAATCCATCTGGAGGACTTCAAAAGGGTGCTCAGGAGTCTGAAATCCACCCTGTTCTACGGGAATGCTTTTACCTGGGTTAAACTGACAGCAGATCATACAGGTACGGACTTTTTGTTTAGCTGCTGCTCGTAAATGTTTGTTGAACCAAATGTGTTGAATGCTGTCTAGCATAGCTTTTTCTCCTAGGTGTGCTGGACTATGTATTGTATTAATGATAACTTGGACCATTGAGTCGGGAAGAAACCATACAGATTTTTCCTTCGTCATCCATCCTTGATCCGTTTGGATCCCTCCTAATTCAGTCCATTTCTTTATTTCGTCTGGTGTAGCATGTGTCTGTATGTCAATTACGTCAAGAGCGGGATCCTTAACCATCATGCAATGTGTTGGTGTCGGAACTATTGTCTTTGTCATGTCAGATGTGTGAGTTTGAGCAGTCTGTTTAGCTGTTCTGTCAGCTAGATCATTGCCTTGGGAAATGATATCAGTAACTTTCGTATGAGCTTTACATTTCATAATTGATATTGCAGCGGGTAGATGTATTGCATCTAATAAGGCATGAATGAGGGGTCCGTGCTGAATGTGGGCACCGTGAGAAGTTAAATAACCTCTCTCTCGCCACAGCACGCCGAAGTCATGTACAACTCCGAATGCATAACGTGAATCAGTGTATATGTTGACTTTCTTATTTGTGGCTTGAATACAGGCTTGTGTCAGAGCGATGAGCTCTGCTGCTTGAGCTGACAAGGTATTAATACGATTTGTTTCAATGACTTCAGTGTCTGTTGTGACTGCATACGCGGCCACTAGCTCTCCTGTACTTGTTCTCATACATGAACCATCTACATACAACGTCAGGTCTGGGTCTGACAATGGGACGTCTGTCAAGTCTTGTCTGGGTTTCGTCGTGATAGTAATAACTTCTATACAATCATGTGCTAATGGGTCTGTTCCGTTTACTGGTAACAGTGTGGCAGGATTTAATGTACTACAACGTCTGATTTCTATGTGTGGCTGAAACAATGTCAATTCGTAACCGGTGAGTCTCGCCATAGTCAAGTGTTGTGTTTGCGTTCGGTTCAAGAGAACCTCTACTGCATGTGGTACTTGTACTGTCAATTGGTGTCCTAACACTATGGCATCGCTTTGTCTGATTGCTAAAGCTGTCGCTGCCACTGATTTCAGGCACGCAGGCAGAGCCTGAGCTACGGGATCTAATGTACTAGAAAAATAAGCACATGGTTTGTGTGATCCTGCTTGTTCCTGTGTGAGTACTGACAAAGCAGTACCTTCGCGTTCTGTAACAAAAAGTGTAAAATGTTTATTGTAACATGGTGTTGCTAAAACAGGTGCTTGACATAAAGCTTTCTTTAGGCTTTCAAAAGCTTGTGTATGTTCCTGAGTCCAAGGGAGGACAGTCGATGTGGCTGCCTCCTGTGTTGTCAACTGAATGAGTGGTTTTGCTAGAAATGCATACTGAGGGATCCACTGCCTACAATATGAAGTGAGGCCTATAAAAGCCCGCACCTCCTTTTGTGTCCTGGGTATTGGCATGTTAGCAATTAACTGGATGCGATCGGGTGTAAGCTGCCTTCCCTCCTTGGACAGCGAGTGACCAAGGTAAACAACTCGCTGGACACAGAATTGCAGCTTAGAAGGGGACACCTTGTGCCCCTTTTCGGCCAAGAATTGTAAAACCGTCAGTGAGGCTTTTTCACATTCAGGTTCGCTTCTAGCGGTGATCAGCAGATCGTCGACATATTGAAGCAGGGCAGTGTTGACTGGCATGTGGATACTGTCAAGTTCTCGTTTCAGTGCTTGGCTATAGATGCTGGGGCTTTCTGTGAATCCTTGAGGTGCGCGTGTGAATTTAAAGCTTCGTCCATTTAAACTAAATCCGAACAAGTATTGGCTTTCCGGATCTATTGGGACGCTGAAAAAGGCATTCTTGAGATCAATTACAGTAAAGAATGTTGCTTCGGAATCAATGGCTGTCAGTAATGAAGAAATATCTGGGACTACGGGGTATTGTGGTACAATACATTTATTTAATTCGCGCAGATCAATAACCAATCGATATACTGGCGGGGCTTTTGGATCAGTTCGTTTAAGAATCGGAATTATCGGTGAATTACATACATTGGAGTCGGTTTCCACAACCACTCCTTGGGTAATAAGCTCGTCAATGATTTGCAGTAAAGCCACTACAGCATCTGGGGGTAACTTGTATTGTCACATTCGTGGTAGTACCACTCCTGCCTTTAGTGTGACTCGATATGGTGTAATGTTCATGCAACCAACATCTGTAGGGCCTTGTGCCCATAAATGTGTGGGTAAAGTCTGCAGTCGGTGATCCATGTCTCGGGACACATAGTGCCCTTTGAAATCACGTAGAAACAATCTTACTCCTTCCGGAGAACAACATATTATAGCTCCTAGAGCTTTCAAAGTTTTTATACCTAACAGGTTTTCTGGACATGATTTAGTAAGCAATAAATCTGTAGTTCGTGTCAAGGGACCAATCGTAAGGGGAAGAGGCTGTGATACTTCGTTAACGATAGGTTTTCCTGAAAAGCCAAGGGAAATATTCTGTGAGCCTGAGAGGGGTGCCCCTGGAACTTCACTTCGTTTTATGGTTGTTCGGCTTGCCCCTGTATCAAGTAAAAATTTTCTATCTTGGCCTAATAGTTCACTGTGTACATAAGGTCCTTCTTGATCTACAGGGACCTCGATAAGGGGTAAGCCAACTTCCCTCTCTAGGCTGTTTCATGAGTATCGTTGATAATCAGGATAATCATACTGTGCGGTCTGGTACATCTGTCGTGTCGTTGTTTGTGTGGCAGCGATAGGCTGCGATGGTGGAGCTGTCATAGATTGTTGCGGAGCTGGCATGGACTGTGCATGCTGCGGAGCTCCTTGTTGGTTCTGATCCTGTCTAAGTGGCCGTGGTCTTTCTTTTGTATTACCTATGGCGATATTATGTTTTAAAACTGGACAATCGTGTACATAATGACCTGGCTGTTTACAATAGTTGCATGTCCCTTTTACAGGACCTGCTGAAGCACTGGACTGTGTCATACCCTTTTTATGACCGTCAGCTGGAACTGTCTGAGAAACTAGCATTTTCATTTTCGTGTCTTTCATGCGTCTTTGTTCATGTTCTTGTTCCTCTCTAATTCTATTGTGATGGTACTGTAGCATTTGTAACATTTGTGACGGAGTGTTACCTTGCCAGGTACTCTCGAATTTCAATACTCTATTCTTAACTTGGGGCAAGGAATTTTCAACTAATTTTGTCACAAACAGATGTGGATACGATTCGCTACTTGCTTTTATTCCACTATTTATACCAAAACATTTTTCGAATCGGGCATAGAAATCACTAGTGTCCTCATCGTGCTTTTGTTTACAGGCTGAGATTGCACCCCAGTCTTCCTTTTTCGTAGTTAATAAACGTGGCAGTACCTGTACTAGTAAACCTGGTAGTGTTTTGGTCTTTTCCCCAAGCCCTGAACCTGGACCTCGAGCTTTTTCTTCGTTTTCTAATGCTGTCCAATCTATCTTCTGGTCTCCCACCTCCCAATCCTTTTCCTTGAGTTTTTCGTAAATGCCCGCAGGCATTAATACCTTCAATATTGTCATAATGTCGGGATAGGTATACTCTCCCATGAGCAACATGTCTTTAATTTCATGGTGGAAACCCGCTGGGTCTTTGTCATGACTGGGTACCACTTTCTTCATTTCTAATAGTTCTATTTTAGATATGGGTGTGTATACAAACACACGTTTAAACTGATTGTCATCACCTTTTATCGGGTGCACTTCGCGTAAGGGATTCTGTCTATCCATATAATACGTCGTTCTTTCTTTTATGGGCAGTGAGACATGTTCGGGACATACAAAAAGAATGTACTGCTTTCTGGATTCTAGTATTTCTCTAATTAACTCAGTACCTGAACCTCTCCATTTATTCGTGAGTAATTCAGTCAGTATATCAGGTAATGGACCAGGATCGGAGTGTTGGCTTTTATATAATATAAGGAGTTGTTGAACCATATAGATACCAGCTAAACGCTGTTCATCTGGGGTGAGGTTCAAAAACGTGTGCGCTAATGTATCATCACTATATTTTCCGGGGCTATCAACCCAATGAACGGCTGACCTGGCTAATTCTTGTTCGTCCATAGAATCGAGTAGATGATAACCCCTTCGTTCTCGGAGTAATTTGTCAGCGGCTTGGAACGAATGTTCGGGGGACCGTATATTTATTATAGGAGTTTGGAAATTTCTGTTATTATCTGGGCGTATCGGACGTATCGGATCAGTAAAGCATCTAGTATTATTACCATATTTCCCTCTACCTACATAGACCATGGTTTCTAACTGTCCTGTGGGCAGTTCTAATTCTTCCTCCTCCTCGGTTTGTTCTGGCTCGTCTACTGCTAATCTTTCTTCGTGTATTCGTTCTACTTCTTTGCGGATCTTGCGGCACATAGCTACTATACATGATCGTTTATCATGTCTCCCCTCTGATATATTCCGACTCCATGTGGTAAGAATTTGCATTTCTTCCGGATTTACCCCTGGTCGGTCTTGATTTCTGATCACACAATTTATGAGGAAACGTAACAGTTCCCCCTGTATCTCCACTTTCTGGTACTCCAAGGCTCTATTAATACTTTCAGAATCTCGTCCTGACTGGACAAAGTGATATATATTTTCTAAATGTGTAGTCATTCCTGGTAGCCTCCCTAAATATATTGCAGCTCGTCGGATACGTAATGATGCCAGCAGCATTTCGTCCCCTTTTCCGGGCACCGGGTCATATCTACAATCTATTAGAAGTTCCTTAAGCGCGTCGGGAGTTACTAGTTTGGGCGTACGTTGGTGGGCTAATTCTTGAAAGGAAAGTTTATTTACTCTGGGTGGCGTGGAAAAAATGTTTGCTGTACCTCCCGTAGCACCACCTGGGGTGCTGGATGTGAAAGGATTCGTTGAACGTGTTATTGCGCAGCGCAAATCTATAGGACAACTCATGCGGGGGTAATTCACTAAAAGAATGTTCAGCAGTAACATTGTAAACATGTTTAGAAATAGGATAATATATGTGCAATAATATACTTGCAGCGATTATTAAAAGACATAAGAAAAACAGAATTAATAACGTCACTGTGCAATGACTACGCAGTGATTTACAGTACGCATGTTTTTTCAACTGGATTTGATTATTTCTTTCTCTATTCCGGTCCAGAGGATACATGTCAGAGACAAATTCAACCGATTCACCTTGGAGAGGACTTAAACAATCAAATTGTCTGACTTATTGGACCTCAATTTTAGTCTATATAGTTCTGAGTTTGTTTGCTCAACCAAGGGGAGCTTTGAGTCTGTCTTTGAGGAAATACAGGGTTTAGTCTCTATATCGGATGGTAATCCATGAAATTTCTTGATATGACTTGAATGTATCCAGCCTTTTCGACCTTCGATCTTCACGGCTGTCCTCGTGGTTAACAGTACGAGTTGAGGCGATTTCCACCTAGGATCCAGCTGAGACTTCCGGTCAAAGTTCCTCACTAACACCAGGTCCCCGGGAATTACGTCATGGGGTTTCACCTCGGTGTTGTCGGGAAAGGCTGCAGCTACCTGTGAACGACAAGATTGTAGTGCAGACATCAAGGAAGCCAAGTAATCTGTCAGCATATTACAGTCTACATCAGTAATTTTGCGTGGTATAGGCGTCCCCCACATATTTGGTGGTCTACCGAAGATCACCTCATACGGGGATAGCCCTGTTCGAGAGTGTGCTACCATTCTCATGTAAAAGAGTGCAACTGGTAGGGCTACTACCCAATCTACACCTTTCTCCCTACATATTTTGGACAATCTAATTTTCAGAGTTTGATTATGTCGTTCCACGAGACCTGCTGCCTCGGGGTGTCGGACACAATGAAATCTCCATTGATAGCCTAACAAAAGTGAAACGTGTTTCATTAGTTCGGATGAGAACGGCTGGCCGTTATCTGAGTAGACAGCACGTGGTAAACCGTACCGTGGGAAGAATTCTCGAACTAACTGTTTGGCAGTAGTCGGGGCAGTGTAATCTGAAACCGGGTATGCCTCTGTCCAACGGGAAAGAGCACAGACAACTACAAGAACATATTTGAATCCTCGACATCGTTCCATCTGGATATAATCCATCTGGAGGACTTCAAAAGGGTGCTCAGGAGTCTGAAATCCACCCTGTTCTACGGGAATGCTTTTACCTGGGTTAAACTGACAGCAGATCATACAGGTACGGACTTTTTGTTTAGCTGCTGCTCGTAAATGTTTGTTGAACCAAATGTGTTGAATGCTGTCTAGCATAGCTTTTTCTCCTAGGTGTGCTGGACTATGTATTGTATTAATGATAACTTGGACCATTGAGTCGGGAAGAAACCATACAGATTTTTCCTTCGTCATCCATCCTTGATCCGTTTGGATCCCTCCTAATTCAGTCCATTTCTTTATTTCGTCTGGTGTAGCATGTGTCTGTATGTCAATTACGTCAAGAGCGGGATCCTTAACCATCATGCAATGTGTTGGTGTCGGAACTATTGTCTTTGTCATGTCAGATGTGTGAGTTTGAGCAGTCTGTTTAGCTGTTCTGTCAGCTAGATCATTGCCTTGGGAAATGATATCAGTAACTTTCGTATGAGCTTTACATTTCATAATTGATATTGCAGCGGGCAGATGTATTGCATCTAATAAGGCATGAATGAGGGGTCCGTGCTGAATGTGGGCACCGTGAGAAGTTAAATAACCTCTCTCTCGCCACAGCACGCCGAAGTCATGTACAACTCCGAATGCATAACGTGAATCAGTGTATATGTTGACTTTCTTATTTGTGGCTTGAATACAGGCTTGTGTCAGAGCGATGAGCTCTGCTGCTTGAGCTGACAAGGTATTAATACGATTTGTTTCAATGACTTCAGTGTCTGTTGTGACTGCATACGCGGCCACTAGCTCTCCTGTACTTGTTCTCATACATGAACCATCTACATACAACGTCAGGTCTGGGTCTGACAATGGGACGTCTGTCAAGTCTTGTCTGGGTTTCGTCGTGATAGTAATAACTTCTATACAATCATGTGCTAATGGGTCTGTTCCGTTTACTGGTAACAGTGTGGCAGGATTTAATGTACTACAACGTCTGATTTCTATGTGTGGCTGAAACAATGTCAATTCGTAACCGGTGAGTCTCGCCATAGTCAAGTGTTGTGTTTGCGTTCGGTTCAAGAGAACCTCTACTGCATGTGGTACTTGTACTGTCAATTGGTGTCCTAACACTATGGCATCGCTTTGTCTGATTGCTAAAGCTGTCGCTGCCACTGATTTCAGGCACGCAGGCAGAGCCTGAGCTACGGGATCTAATGTACTAGAAAAATAAGCACATGGTTTGTGTGATCCTGCTTGTTCCTGTGTGAGTACTGACAAAGCAGTACCTTCGCGTTCTGTAACAAAAAGTGTAAAATGTTTATTGTAACATGGTGTTGCTAAAACAGGTGCTTGACATAAAGCTTTCTTTAGGCTTTCAAAAGCTTGTGTATGTTCCTGAGTCCAAGGGAGGACAGTCGATGTGGCTGCCTCCTGTGTTGTCAACTGAATGAGTGGTTTTGCTAGAAATGCATACTGAGGGATCCACTGCCTACAATATGAAGTGAGGCCTATAAAAGCCCGCACCTCCTTTTGTGTCCTGGGTATTGGCATGTTAGCAATTAACTGGATGCGATCGGGTGTAAGCTGCCTTCCCTCCTTGGACAGCGAGTGACCAAGGTAAACAACTCGCTGGACACAGAATTGCAGCTTAGAAGGGGACACCTTGTGCCCCTTTTCGGCCAAGAATTGTAAAACCGTCAGTGAGGCTTTTTCACATTCAGGTTCGCTTCTAGCGGTGATCAGCAGATCGTCGACATATTGAAGCAGGGCAGTGTTGACTGGCATGTGGATACTGTCAAGTTCTCGTGTCAGTGCTTGGCTATAGATGCTGGGGCTTCCTGTGAATCCTTGAGGTGCGCGTTTGAATTTAAAGCTTCGTCCATTTAAACTAAATCCGAACAAGTATTGGCTTTCCGGATCTATTGGGACGCTGAAAAAGGCATTCTTGAGATCAATTACAGTAAAGAATGTTGCTTCGGAATCAATGGCTGTCAGTAATGAAGAAATATCTGGGACTACGGGGTATTGTGGTACAATACATTTATTTAATTCGCGCAGATCAATAACCAATCGATATACTGGCGGGGCTTTTGGATCAGTTCGTTTAAGAATCGGAATTATCGGTGAATTACATACATTGGAGTCGGTTTCCACAACCACTCCTTGGGTAATAAGCTCGTCAATGATTTGCAGTAAAGCCACTACAGCATCTGGGGGTAACTTGTATTGTCACATTCGTGGTAGTACCACTCCTGCCTTTAGTGTGACTCGATATGGTGTAATGTTCATGCAACCAACATCTGTAGGGCCTTGTGCCCATAAATGTGTGGGTAAAGTCTGCAGTCGGTGATCCATGTCTCGGGACACATAGTGCCCTTTGAAATCACGTAGAAACAATCTTACTCCTTCCGGAGAACAACATATTATAGCTCCTAGAGCTTTCAAAGTTTTTATACCTAACAGGTTTTCTGGACATGATTTAGTAAGCAATAAATCTGTAGTTCGTGTCAAGGGACCAATCGTAAGGGGAAGAGGCTGTGATACTTCGTTAACGATAGGTTTTCCTGAAAAGCCAAGGGAAATATTCTGTGAGCCTGAGAGGGGTGCCCTGGAACTTCACTTCGTTTTATGGTTGTTCGGCTTGCCCCTGTATCAAGTAAAAATTTTCTATCTTGGCCTAATAGTTCACTGTGTACATAAGGTCCTTCTTGATCTACAGGGACCTCGATAAGGGGTAAGCCAACTTCCCTCTCTAGGCTGTTTCATGAGTATCGTTGATAATCAGGATAATCATACTGTGCGGTCTGGTACATCTGTCGTGTCGTTGTTTGTGTGGCAGCGATAGGCTGCGATGGTGGAGCTGTCATAGATTGTTGCGGAGCTGGCATGGACTGTGCATGCTGCGGAGCTCCTTGTTGGTTCTGATCCTGTCTAAGTGGCCGTGGTCTTTCTTTTGTATTACCTATGGCGATATTATGTTTTAAAACTGGACAATCGTGTACATAATGACCTGGCTGTTTACAATAGTTGCATGTCCCTTTTACAGGACCTGCTGAAGCACTGGACTGTGTCATACCCTTTTTATGACCGTCAGCTGGAACTGTCTGAGAAACTAGCATTTTCATTTTCGTGTCTTTCATGCGTCTTTGTTCATGTTCTTGTTCCTCTCTAATTCTATTGTGATGGTACTGTAGCATTTGTAACATTTGTGACGGAGTGTTACCTTGCCAGGTACTCTCGAATTTCAATACTCTATTCTTAACTTGGGGCAAGGAATTTTCAACTAATTTTGTCACAAACAGATGTGGATACGATTCGCTACTTGCTTTTATTCCACTATTTATACCAAAACATTTTTCGAATCGGGCATAGAAATCACTAGTGTCCTCATCGTGCTTTTGTTTACAGGCTGAGATTGCACCCCAGTCTTCCTTTTTCGTAGTTAATAAACGTGGCAGTACCTGTACTAGTAAACCTGGTAGTGTTTTGGTCTTTTCCCCAAGCCCTGAACCTGGACCTCGAGCTTTTTCTTCGTTTTCTAATGCTGTCCAATCTATCTTCTGGTCTCCCACCTCCCAATCCTTTTCCTTGAGTTTTTCGTAAATGCCCGCAGGCATTAATACCTTCAATATTGTCATAATGTCGGGATAGGTATACTCTCCCATGAGCAACATGTCTTTAATTTCACGGTGGAAACCCGCTGGGTCTTTGTCATGACTGGGTACCACTTTCTTCATTTCTAATAGTTCTATTTTAGATATGGGTGTGTATACAAACACACGTTTAAACTGATTGTCATCACCTTTTATCGGGTGCACTTCGCGTAAGGGATTCTGTCTATCCATATAATACGTCGTTCTTTCTTTTATGGGCAGTGAGACATGTTCGGGACATACAAAAAGAATGTACTGCTTTCTGGATTCTAGTATTTCTCTAATTAACTCAGTACCTGAACCTCTCCATTTATTCGTGAGTAATTCAGTCAGTATATCAGGTAATGGACCAGGATCGGAGTGTTGGCTTTTATATAATATAAGGAGTTGTTGAACCATATAGATACCAGCTAAACGCTGTTCATCTGGGGTGAGGTTCAAAAACGTGTGCGCTAATGTATCATCACTATATTTTCCGGGGCTATCAACCCAATGAACGGCTGACCTGGCTAATTCTTGTTCGTCCATAGAATCGAGTAGATGATAACCCCTTCGTTCTCGGAGTAATTTGTCAGCGGCTTGGAATGAATGTTCGGGGGACCGTATATTTATTATAGGAGTTTGGAAATTTCTGTTATTATCTGGGCGTATCGGACGTATCGGATCAGTAAAGCATCTAGTATTATTACCATATTTCCCTCTACCTACATAGGCCATGGTTTCTAACTGTCCTGTGGGCAGTTCTAATTCTTCCTCCTCCTCGGTTTGTTCAGGCTCGTCTACTGCTAATCTTTCTTCGTGTATTCGTTCTACTTCTTTGCGGATCTTGCGGCACATAGCTACTATACATGATCGTTTATCATGTCTCCCCTCTGATATATTCCGACTCCATGTGGTAAGAATTTGCATTTCTTCCGGATTTACCCCTGGTCGGTCTTGATTTCTGATCACACAATTTATGAGGAAACGTAACAGTTCCCCCTGTATCTCCACTTTCTGGTACTCCAAGGCTCTATTAATACTTTCAGAATCTCGTCCTGACTGGACAAAGTGATATATATTTTCTAAATGTGTAGTCATTCCTGGTAGCCTCCCTAAATATATTGCAGCTCGTCGGATACGTAATGATGCCAGCAGCATTTCGTCCCCTTTTCCGGGCACCGGGTCATATCTACAATCTATTAGAAGTTCCTTAAGCGCGTCGGGAGTTACTAGTTTGGGCGTACGTTGGTGGGCTAATTCTTGAAAGGAAAGTTTATTTACTCTGGGTGGCGTGGAAAAAATGTTTGCTGTACCTCCCGTAGCACCACCTGGGGTGCTGGATGTGAAAGGATTCGTTGAACGTGATATAGCAACCATAGTTGTGGGTACAGCTGTAGAAACAGATGTGCTTGCCGGAACTTGTGTCGGAGTTTGTTGTTGCGGAGGTACAGACGGAGGAGGGTCTTGGCGTTGAACCCCCTCGGCAGGCGGTCTATGTGGCGCAGTATTAGCATACTCGGGAGCTGCGTCGTCTAAATAAGAGGAAAGAAAAACATCTTCTGCGGTTCTGGGATGCCCTTTGGGATGTACTTTTATCGGGAACAATGGGGGTGGCAAGTCTTTTGGTATCTCCGGAGTAGCCTTAGGTAATCCTTCGGCCAGAAGAGGATACATACCATTCATAAGGGCATTTCTTTGTCTGTCTATTTGTTCTGATTTAACTCGAGTACCTTCTTCAATTAATAGATTTTCTCGAACTTTATTTGAATTCTCCTTACTTTTCTCTTCCTGTCTGAGTGCTTTTTCTGTACGTCTATATGATTCTTTACGCCATAATTCAATGGCATCTTTCTGTGACTGTCTAGCTTTCTTTTTCCATAATTCTTCCTCTACTTTCACGATGCAATCTGCATCCCAGGTCCCAGCTGCGGGCCACCTCTGACTTTCTGGTAATTCCTTGGTGTAGTCTACCCATAAATCAAGAAATAATATGGCGTCTAGGCCATGTTTATGATACATGAAGTACCCTGGAGTGTCCCTAGGAGGAATGGGAACAGCTTCTTCGAGTACCCCTTTTCTAGTTTTGATCTGTCTTAATTTCGAAAAGAGCGGCATATTGAGAACTGATCTGATACCTAATTCTGAACACGTTTAATACAACAAAACACAATAATGAACAGTCATTCACACCACAATATGCAGAACGTATTTAAAACATTTTAACATTTAACATTTAATGAACAACAATGATAGCCATTTAGGGAACTAGTCACTAAGCATAATACTCGGCACTAACTAGGTAATTCTGAATTATATACTAGACATACTTGATATACTGCTAAACAGTACAGATACACTGCTAAAACAGTGCAGACCGGATTTGTGTACCCAAACCCGTCTTGACCGGCACAAACTATGTGCACGTCGGAACGCCTCCCCGGCAATGGTACTCACCGGGTAGCTCGGAACGGAAGGCCTCGGAACTGAACTGAACTGGACTCGGACCGGACTGGACTCGACTCGAAACTTCGGAACTTCGGAACTGGTGGGCCTCTGTATACCTCGGATCTTGCTCTCTCAGCTAGGCTCTGGTCGGGATACTTCGCACTTCTCACCGCCTCGTCTGGGTGTTGATCGCAGCCTCAGTTACCCCCGCTCGGCAGGAGGGAGATACAGGAAATCCTGTGGGTACGCGTTGTTGTCCGTCCAGCTGTGACAGGAGACCGGGCCTGCAACGCACCTCCGGCGCGTGAGATGAGAAAGTGTCCCTATTCGGGCGCCATATATGTGGTAAATAATTTAATTACCGGAACTTAATTTGATGCGGAAAATCTATAATAATAGCTCAGTAAAATAAGAGGCAGAATCCGTGGTATTAGAGGTTCGGAACGGGCTTTATTCCAAAATCAATTCGAATTGATGGACTCCATATTCCATCACCACGAAGGTTCAGGAAGTGAAGGACTAACCTTATTGACAAGTAATCATTTTTATACAATAGGCATTACAGTGAAACAGATGCAGGAGGCGTAACAGTTGATAACAAAGATAAAACATACATGCGTAACTAAAGTGGGTGTAACTGGGCGTAACTTAAAGAACGTCATCAGGTATGATGTCACAATAGGGTGGTTCCATGAAAGAATTTCGCAATGTCAGCAGAAATACTTGGCAGAGATGCGCGCGCAGCAGCATGACGTGTGATTGACGTGCAACTAGGGGGTGAAGGGGACTTGACATTTAGCTCTACATGTGGAGACAGAAGTCTGGGGTTATGTCAACCTAATCCCAAATCATATCTAACATCCTATGTTTAAAGAACTATGTTATCCAAAAAGAGAGGTCTCTTAGGATAGAATCTTATTCTATACTGACTATACTGACTGTTAGTGCGTGTACAAGCGTCTAAGTGTCTACACTAGATGCGAGGGGGTAGGAATATTCCATGGTAACAGGGCTATGAATTACTTGCATAAAGACAGAGAAGCCGGGCCTTTTGCTCGGTAACTGGAAGAATGTTTACTTAAACTACTAGACAGGAATGCATTGGGTGAGGAGCGGAGCAGAGCAGATAATCTTGAAGGTGAAATACAGTTTTTGGCAAGCAGACAGATCGAGTCAGGCACCGTTAGCCGCACAGGGAGTAGGACAAAGTTCATGGATACAGATGCGAGCTCAGACTGGAGCTTTCAGAGGCAGAAGGCAGGAAAAAGCTTAATGGCAGAATCAGGGCCTACTCGCCTGGACTGTAGAATGGCATAACTGAACCATATAAAGCCGGTGGCCTTTCATACTTAGGAATAGAATATCCGGCCCATTCATGGCTGATCTGAAAGAGGACATGTTGACGGTGGCCGCACATGTGTTTGCGTCTTCATAACTGGAACTGGAGGAAACATACATGTACTTGTGATTTATACATGAAACCGTTGGGGTCCAAGATAGGGGACATAACTGATCATAAAAATCCATATTTCCACAATTGCACAAGGCCTGTAGTTGCAGACAGTTTGATAATGGGAAGCTACGCCGGGCACACTAAGGGCCATATTTATGTGGGAAGTTGCATCACGCTTGCACCACACAGTGTGGTGCAAGTGCGACGCAAGCCCAAAATGCGATTTTTGAAGCCATGCAAGGTTTTGAGTGGACGTGAGTTGCTTCTTTAATTTGGAGTAACACAACGCGGCGCAAATCGCTGCGTTGCCTTACTCTGCGCTGGGAAGGCATTCCATTAGTGTTGCTTGGGTGTTCCCATGCAACTCCCATGGCATTTGACGCATTCCCAGATTTACCAAAAGTGGTAGACCTGGCAATGTGCCAAAAAGGTGCGCCTTCTCAGGGGAGGCATAACGAGGAGAAACACCTTTATTTCTACTAGTTAGTTCCTCTATCTATATGTGCAGCGTTCTGCAGCACACATAGATAGAGGAATATGCCTCTAAGGATTGTTTTTGTGCAGGAACGTGCTCCTTCCTGCACAAAAACAATCCTGCATGCAACACAAGCATCCCTGCACCATGGTGTATGGGTGCCTGCGTCGACGGTAGGCAGCTAAAATGGCGCCAGTGCAGAGACAAAGGTAGGTATGCGCTGTATTCTTTTAAATACGGTGTATTCCTGCCCTTTCACTTTAACACAGCACAGAGCAGCAAGGTGACTTTCTGCGCTGCGTTGCATTAATTTGCCATAGATATGGCGCTAAGGCTCTAAGAGCTTTTACTGGTTACAGAGCATCCGTTTCAGGAAGCACAGGCCCTCATGTTTCATAATCGGGCTGTGCTCCTCGTTGGGCAGGTGCTGCAATGCCCAACGGGTCTCTCAACGGGGGCTCCTTGCAGGAGATCTTTTCTTGTACTGTTTGCATGGCTGAGACTCCTCAGTCAACAATCGTAGTTCTCTAGGCATGATGAAAGTAGACTGGAGGGTTAGATAGTGACGATGCCCCCCGGGATGAAACCATGAATGTTGTACTTACCGCGAAGCACGAGCAACATGGCTGACGCCCGGTGGAGCTGTTTAGGCAGCTATAGAGGAGTTTGGCTCTGGTTCACCCCCTCGGCCGTCACCTACCCAGCCGGACATTGGACATAGTTTTTTCTTGTTCTCCCCGTTATGTTTCCTTCCCTCCTTCGCTTCCCCCATATGTGATCTTGTGACTGCCTCCCCTTTCCATCCCTGCGTCAAGACGTAGAGTCAGCTACCTTTATGGTTTTTGGATGGATTTTTGTATATCCCACCATTTTGTGACTCAGCTGTCGGCTCTCATGGGTCCTCCATCTCGCTCTTTCACTCTTGTCCTCTTTAAGTACTTTCCCCCTTGCCGGTCTGCCTGACACTATCTACATTCCATACCCCCTTTTTACCTTTCCCCCTCTAACTTCCATTCCCCATTAGACGTGTCTTGGCTATTAACTCTTGTTATTGTGTTATCACTGTTTTTCTCCTATGTTTATACTTGGCTCCTGTAACTGAGGTCATTTTGTAACCTGTAACTCGCTGATCCACATGTAAAGCACTCTGATACCTCTGCGTCTAGCCAGCGCTATATAAAACTCTGCAAATAAATAAATAAATAAATAAGTAAACTAATAGATAGTGATAGTGATAGGTTAAATAAGTGACTCAAAGCTAATTTTAATATCTGTAGATGTCCTTGTTAAATGATTGAAGCCAACAGGAGATAATGTACCAAAGATTTACCAATAATACAAGAACAATTTTCTAATTTAATTATTTTTACAGAAATCTAGAAGGAATACGTTTGTTGACCGAGGACTCTCAGCCACGTAAACAGTACAAGGTCATGGTGTGGGAGTCATTTTGCTGTTTTTTCTGCTCCTTACTGCCAGGTTTTACCTGGTGTTGATGGAAAGTGAAAACTTGTTATTTTTCTGCCCAATCTAAAAAGGGTTGGCAGACAGATGACAAACCCTCTGATGGTCATTACTCTTTTGGGCCATCGGATGTGTCTGTTGGCGGCGGAGACAGAATATTCTCCTTTTTCGACATACTAAAGGTCCACCGGATTCAAAATGTAGTGGGTGGACCTTCAGTTTGGCGGGGAGGATACATCATCTCCATTGCAACGGAATACTTTCTCCACCAAACTTTCAAATGGTCTTGAAGTGCTGATAAATTTTGCCAACACAGTACATTTCCAAAATCATCCGATGGGGCAAGGGAATCCAAACAAACACTGCATTTATGTAAACAAAGACAAAAAAAATCAAAATATTTGTGACAACGCCATCTTTGTTACTCTTTAATATGTTACTGAAGTAGATCAACAATAGTCAATTCTTAGATCTTGTTCGTGTCTAAAAATGGCAATGGATTAGACAGTTGTGTTGGCTGCATTAGCATTTGAGCAAGAGTATAAAAGGAATGAACGATGGAGATTAAAGAACTGAAGGCAACGAGGACATGAAATAGAGGCAGCGTGGATAGATAATATACAATGGTAATCAAAAGTGATGTAAGAATTACAGGCTGATGGTGATGAGGAAATTAAAAAGATAGGGTAAGCAATGTTTAAGGGGGGGGGGGGAGTGCCACAAAGTAGCGGCTTTCTGTTTACCAAGCAACAAACTGGATAGAATGAGGAGACATTCACGATTGAAGAGCAGAAAGGTATTCAGAGAACTAACGATGAAAGGAAGAGATTGACCTGTGAATTATCAGCACAGCGATGAGGAGATCATGATAATCGAAAAGAAGAATGTGCTGAGGTTAGACAAGAGAAGTTGGCAAAGCACAGACATCATAAAGCAGAGGAAAGGATAGAGAAGATGAGCCACACCAGTCTACCCAACAGAAATGGCTGGAAATATGTATAGTCATTAAAGAACAATTCAGAGATGAAGGAGTATCAAAGTTAAACACCTACTTCAAAAGAACAGGAGAAGTAGAGAAGAATCAGAACAGAAGAGAGAAGAGTTTATATTAGCGTCTGGAAGAGGGTTTAATAACAGACGAGACAGCAGTTTCCATATAATGAACCAAACAAAATCCATATTGGGAGGGGGTAGGGTTGTTAAGCTAAAAAGAGGGCTTTAAATGAACCAAACATTTATGGAGCTTAGAAAGAAAGAACAGAGTTATTGGAGGTAAATGAACAGGGTGAGATGGGTCATGCAGATATTCTCTGCGGAGTGGGTGAATAGAAGTTTATTTACGGGAATGTGGGATGAAGCCACAACTCGCCAAAAGATGAAGCTGAAGGAAAGTTGCAATGTTGAGATGAATGAGAAGGTATAGAGGACATGCGTGTTTGGCCGAAGGTGATTCCAAAGTGAGGCTTAGTGGTTTGCAGGAGAAAGTAACCAATGTAATTCAGCCTCAGGTGCCATGGCAAATTTCAACAAGCACTGGCAATGCCAATAGGTCTGGCTTTAATAGAATGTTATGTGGTAATGTGAAGCATTACAAAAAATAGCCCAGGAATAAATATGTATTTGTGTGGAAGCAAAGAACAGTAGGATAACATTGCTGTGTGTTAAAAGGTCAAGTGAAAGTTACACTTTCAAGCCAGACCTAAACATCTATGTAGGTTAATAATAGCCCTACTCCCAACTGTGCTGCTGGCAGAGAAAAACACCATAAAATATCTAGTTATCGAAGACACTGTGATAGCAGTACAATGCCATGTGTGTCCCTGAACATTCAAGCTCAGACAGCTGGATAAATAAACAAAATGATCACAGCTGTGTGGAAGGCAAGCACTCTTTTTATTGAAGCACACAACTTCTGTCCAATCAAAACATATACTCTGGGCTCTCCACATGTGGGCAAAGCCAAAGACCCTCTGTAGTGAAGCTCACATAATTGTCTGGCGACTGCTGCTCTGTCAACCCGGACCAGAAAAAGGAAAGGAGGGGCTTTGGGGTCGGGAGTAGGAGAGGACGGTGGAAGGATACATGAAGATCATTAAATAAATGCCATAACAATGTAGTGTGACTTAACTGACTGATACTATGTGCTGGTAAAATACATATGGATATATGTTTTATATTTTCATCTATGTTGTGACTTTGCGCATTCACAGGAAGCCCTGATGGAGGAATTTGCAATAGCAGCTCAAGTGTGGAAGCTAAGCACCTGTGACCTGTGTGAACTTGCCAGAAACAGTGTGCTGCAAAGTGGATTATCGGATAAGGTAAGAGCTTTCCTTTATGAAAGAGCAGATATTAAGTTATTAATCCTCAAAGTAAAATTTCTGTAGATGAGGTAGAAATCACGTTTGTGTAAAGCACTTTTTAACGTCAATAAAAATAAAAATATATTACCTTCACCACTTTCGTGAAGCTTTTCTAAAACATCACAAACGTTGCCAGTTTCATGAAAACACAGGCAAAAATTCCGGCACGAAGTAGGTTTTTCAAGGAAAAAAGCTTTTACGGGAACATTTCCCACCTTTCACGGGGAAGCAGACTTTAGCAATGGCATCAACTTTAAAATTTAGCAACATTATAATGTTTCAAACTTTCAGAGAACGTTGTCTCTGAAATGATAATTTCACTCAGCCCTATTGATTATGAAGTTGATTATGATGTGATCAAAGTTCAGTGAAAGGAGTGACATTTCAAAACAAGCTGATTCTACATTAACCCTGGGTGTAGTTTGCATAGTAGCGCTACGCGCAGCTACGCGAAGTGCACTTCGCGAGCTACACGAGCTGCGTAGTAAATGCAGTTCGCACTGAATGCACAGTGCCGGATGCTTGTCCGCTCTGTGCAATCATTGCAAACGGCATCTTGCACAGTGCAAGAGATCGTTTTCTGCCGCTCGAGTAGATTTGTACTCGAGCGGCAGTTTTCTCAAAGCGGACTGGTAGTTTCTCATCGCGAGCGGTCGCAAGCATACGCGACCACTTGCAATGAGAAACCTGACCTCCCCGCGTTGAGAATCTCGACGGGAGGTTTAGTTTCGCGATCGGCAACTTGATGTTGCTGATCGCGACTGAAGAAAATGTCTCGCCGGGATGTCATTTTGCTCGCTCGAGGTCGCCAACTGGACGTTGAGGACCGCGAACAAGCAACAAAGGCCCGCTACTCTACGCCACGTGTTTTTGCACTGTGCTACGTGCAATTCGCGTAGGGCGTAGTTGCGCAAACTACGCAAGCGTAGCATAGTCCTATGCCCAGGGTTAGTCTACATACAGCTCCCGTATGGTTTGAGGAACACTAGTATGGCCGGATTTAGAAAGCCATTTCTCGTAGTAAACATACATGTACAGTGTAAAATGGCACCTTTTGTGCCTGTCATGGATCCACAAAAGAATACTGAGCAGGCATAAATGCAGTCAGTACTGCATAATGTTATGCCAGGACAGCGTATAATTATGCAGTAGCAAATCCCATGAAAGTAGAAGAAGCGCAAGGAGCAGGGTATGGATTGTCTTGAAACTTTGTGAACACCCACAATTTTGTAAGTTTATGGCCATTAAAAATTCCTTTCTGACACCTTAGCACACAGGAGATAGTAAGATGTACTCTAGCAAAGGGCTGTAGAAACTCCCTTACCAAGGTGGGAAAGGGTGCAGAATAACTCCATATTTTGTTGCGGTGTAAATTGTGCAGGTGCACATATGGGATGCCATTACCACAATGTGAAATTGTAATGTGTCTACAATTTTAGACCGGGGAAGTACCACTGTGAATAAATGTCCCATGACATTACCACCAGTGTGCCTGGAAACCTGTGTCTGACAGTTTTCCAGGCATACATGTGTGTGATTTGCAAAAAGTAGTAAGTCTGCACTTCTCCATGTGAGTACTACTACGAGCGCAAATGTATTCCTTTCTTGTGAATCTGGGTTCTGGGTTCTGGTGCCTAGTGGACAAATCAAAAAAACGTTTACAAGGCTTTAATTTCTTTGTAAGGGAGTTGGCAATATCATGTTTTATCATTTCATGGAATTAATCTTAATTATGGAATTAATCCTAATTTATACACAGAAAGGAAAGAATGAGGCTCTGGACCAGGCTAAAATACACTAAGCTAAAATACAGAAAGCCAGGGAGAGTGGAGAAGTCACCCAATTAGAAATAAATAGGTAGGGTTTCAGAGCTTTATGGAAGGCCAGTTTGTATTGGATCTTGCGCAGTTCGGTGGGTAGATGGTTCCACGCAGCCCTTGCTCGTACAGAGAAGGAACGTCCGCCACATCTTGCTCAATGGAATCTGGGGACAGAGAGAAGCATGTCAGAGGTAGAGCATAGGTTTCTCCCTGGCGTATAATGTTAGAATCGAGAGACACACCAAAAACCTAGATTAGCTGGGGAATGGCGGATAAGCTTTGAACCATTTGTTTAAAAAACATTGCCTCCCACCTTCCAGTACCCTGAATCATTCCCTCTTACAGTACAATAATGAAATATTTGACAAGATTGCTTTGAGCTCCTGATGTAGTCCTAAGATCCAGCCTTGTGTTGTCTTACTCGCCCTGTGCATTTCAGGGCCTTAGCGAAGCCTCTCTCTGGCACAAACTGAGGGGAGATCAAGCTTGTCACACACAGTGCTATGCTATGTGAAAGTGCTTTTTGTGCAATATGTAGGTGGCTAATGAGTAATCAATACCTTTATCAATTCAGTTTCCTCTTATGAAACGTTAGAGTAAATTAAACACTCTTCCGTAGTCAGCATTTACTGCATCTATCCTACGACTGCTGATTCTGAACATGCAGCTACAATCAGTAATGTTTACCTGTATATATATATATATATATATATATATATATATATATATATATATATATATATATATATATATATATATATATATATATATATATATATACTGAAAAAAACAAAGGTTTAAGTAACATTATAGATAGGTAAAATGCTTAGTAACTACGTTTTATTTTAAACTCTAAAAACCACTGATATTGACCAGTTATAGTTATCCCAAGTAACTATAACTCAAACCCTTAGGTAACTATAACTCGTACCCCCACTCCCTCTCTTTTACTTAGTTTGCAGTTCCCAGGGATGGGGCCTTTAGAAGATCATGAGGGGAGCCGTGTGCCCCCCTTCCTCTTACAAAATACGCCAGGCCCCGGGGGTGGGGACTCCGAGGGCACAAATTGACTTTGGAAGATGGCCCTATTCCCCCTCCCCTGAAAAAGGCATTGGGTCTTAGGGCATGGGGTACGGGCGCTAAAATGGGCCAGGGAATTGTGTGTCCCCTCCCCCTAAATTATATGTTGGGCTATGAGGGATGGAGTACCCAAGGCTGAAATCGATCTGGGAAGGAGGCCACTCATGCCCCCTCCCCCAGAAAAATAAACCCTTCTTCCCCCTCTGGCCTACCCCGGGGGGAGGGTTAAAAACGACCAGGGGAGCCTGTGAATGTTTTTTTTTATTTTACCGTAAATTTGTGGCAAAATTACAACAACAAAAAAATGTGGCTCCCTTTGGGCCCCCACCAACAGGTTAAGGGGGTGCCAGGGGATTTCCACTCTGGCCCCTTCTGTCTTTTTCCCCCACTTTTTATGGAACTCTGGACTGACTCCAGAGTCCTAAGAGGGCTGCCACTACTTCCTGGTTGACATGGTGGCAGCCAATCAGACCTAAGCTGGAGATTTGTTGGGATCCACAGAGGTTTTGCGTCCCTAGCTATACAAAGTTTTTGAGCATTTGTTGCTCAAAAGCTGTTAAGCAGATTAACACCAAAACACAAAAAGCACTCTTTCTGGAACAAGATCTAGCTTTCTGCCAAATTCGGTGTAGATATGTTCAGCGGTTAAGGCTGTAGCTGTGTCTACTCATGGGAAATGAATGAGGAACAAACGTTTTGGGGCCTTCCATTTTGTCTCAGCCCCACTTGACGGATTACCCCAAAACTTTCAATTTGCAAACTAGTCAAAAAATGGCACTTTTAAAAAAGATTTGGGGAGATTTGACAAACGGCACCAAAGTTATCAGCCACACAAAAAATTCATTTCCTACATGATTAAAGGTTTATTCTGTACATTTGTGATGTTTTCTAGAAGCCGGCAGCGAATTGAGTATATTTATATCAAAATAAAAAAAAAAACAGTTTGCTGATTGTGTAGCAATAAAGGATGCTCTAAAAATTATTTTTTTAAATCAAATCTTTATTTGCCAACAGGAAAAGCGACACTTCTTGGGAGTGAATTACCTGAAAGAGGGTCCAGAAGGAAACGACATTACCAGGACAAACGTTGCACAGATCCGCATGGCTTACAGGCATGAGACACTATGCAATGAACTTAGCTTCCTGAGTGATGCCATGAAATCGGAGCAGGTTGTAGATGCGATATCCAAGTGAGCGGCATGCAACAGGAGCAAAGCCATATCACCGGGGACCATTAACCTCCTGTTCAAAAGCTTGTTCACCTGACAGAGATCCAAACCTTTGAGCTAAGTTCTGGACAACATACTTCGGTGGAGCGCTCTTCAGTGTCTGTACATTATGTGGTTTCAGGTGCTGAGACCACACACCTCACATGAGCCCAAGCCTGAAGGCCTGAGGACTAACTGAGTTGATGCTGCCATCCTGCTGGCCTTTCACACAGACTAAGGTGCTCATTGGGTTTTCATTTGTTCCATGTCCAAAGCCTCTATTGAAAGAGTGCTCTGTGACATATTCTATTTATAATAGTCATTGCCAGGAGAACAGGAAGTGGTGCACCACTCCAACACTATCTCCTTTTGCTGTGACTGAGGTTGTTGAAAGGTGTTGACAGCATAGAGTTACTCATTATAAGCCACTTCCGGTCTTGACTTCACAGGACGCTTCATTAAAAGCCACTTCAATGTGCTGGGCCAGAGGACAGATTTCTTTTCCATCTCAACAATATCACTCACACCTCATAGGCTGGACCTGGAATGTGTTCAGAGATTCCTTGTGCAGCTGAGCTGACATGTGACTGATTCTCTAGGTGACTTAGAGGTCATAGTAGAAAAATGACCACCTTCAGAGTCCACAAACCCCACCCATAGCCGACCAACCACATAGCTTTGTTGAAGCGATTGGACCCCTACAGAAGTCATTCTCCTGGGGGGACCTTGGCCTAGATGTTTCAATGGTGACTACAGGGGCAAAGGGGAAAGACCCAAACTCTGGGCCCACCTCTGGGTCCTCGGGAGGGCATGCTGATACACAAGACTGGCTGTAACGGAGTAGAATGATTAAAAGTGAAAGCACTTATGTTTGCTTATTTGCACGTAGCCACATGCCACCACGATACGCTTCAGGGCAAGCGGTGCACGAGAATAACCCTTCTATTCTCTGCAATTAGCCATTTATCTGATCATTCTGAAGTGCTTTGCTTTCATTGCCTGCTTTTCTAAAGTTATATTTCCATGCCACATTTCATTATGTTGTCACTTCACTGGGATCATGACATTTCCAGGACGCAGGCCAAGCTCTGCCAGCAATTTAATACAGTGCCACTGCTCCTTAGATGTTCTGGAAAACATATTTTCAGTTTAAAAATGAAAATATTAACTGTTGAACTCCTATGCTGGAAATTTGAATACGTCTGTGAAGGTATAGATTTTCTTCCTTGTTTCCAATTCAAAGAAAGTTAATTACCAAGTCACCCAAGACAGGTACATTTTGGCACTCCATTTGACATTCAAGGTCAACATTTAAATTCTCAAAGTCTTTGCAGAACAAAAACATCGTATGATTGTCCTTACGAGGTCAAGTAGCAGATGTATTTCAATAATGCTTGGAACAGGGGCTGTTGCTGGTCTGTTGGAGGTCATCAAAACCTGTCAGCACTGAGCCGCTCAAGGTACACCTTTGTGCTTATCCTCAGAAGAATACCTGCCTTCTTAGGTTGTGGTGCTTAAACCACAGGATTTTATTTGAGACTCAGTAGGGCTATATTAAAACTATTGTAGGCTGCCGTCTTACAACGCCACCACAAAAGGCCACCAGAGGTCATCAGATTTCAACAAAAGGCATAAAACATGGTTTTGTTGGGACTGAGCAAGAAACACCAACAGCGCAAGGTAGGTGTTGCAGAGGCTCTTGGAATTCTTGCAAAGGATACCATTTAAACACTGCCCTCTGCTTACCAAGTTATGACTTCATATCAACCAAGTTTGCCCTCCAACTTTACAGCCGCCCCTTCTATTTTGCCCTGGGCTTCCAGCTAAGTAGCTCCCTACTCTTTTCTAAGTCCCACAGTAATTTCTTGAACTCACTCCAACTCAAGGCCTTCAAGCTGAAATTCAAAGCCACCTTCACAGCCTCCACCTAGCACTGCAGCCTCCGGATGGACCTCACTTCCTTGCACCGCTGTCATGCCACCATCCTCAGAATGTTGCTGTGTGCATGCCCTGTTAGGCATCCAGGTACCCTGTGGGACGGTCACCTCTGCACCCCTCCATGCAGTCATGCTGGGCATGCTGGGCATGCTGGGCTGGCCTAGTTTCCTTTTCTGCACCGTGACTGTACACTCCTGCATGACTGTATTGTTAAAGATGACCTCACTTAAATAACAACGTGCTGCATGAAGCACACTCAAGGCACTTTACGGATATATACAACATAAACCCAGATGTAAATGGTCAGATGTATACTAAAGAAGCCTTATCTTGGCATTGGGTGTTACTTAGAGCTGTGTATGTTTTCTTTAAATAATAAGCACTGTGCATCAACAACCTATTTTATCAAATAGAGAATTTATTTCTTTAATAAATATGATGTACATTGTATGGTTGGGTGTTTTGTTGCTGTTTTGCACATTTAATCAAGAACAGTTTCTAAGTGTAATTAGGTGTGGGCTTCCGCTGCACGAGGACCCGAGAACGTGGCACCTTTGCTAATGCTACTGGTGGACCTACACGATTTAGGGGTCCTGGCACCTTACAGGTGGTCCCATTCAGTGGCAGTACAGACCATACGGGGACCTAGACCTGCTTAGAACTTACAGTTTGCTTGATCAGAGCTGCTCTCTTGTCCCCCTAGTGGTAATGGAGGGTCCTATTCTTGAAGGACCATTTGTGGCCATCGATGCCTGGTGGAACCTGGTTGAAGTCTAGGGTCCCTGGCATGTGAAACCAAAGCACTGAGAGGAGTTCTCTTGGAATAAACCACTGTGTGAGCAAGGTGTGCCCCGAGGATTCCCGCGGCATGCCGTGTTTATTGTGTTTATGTTGGAGTATTCGTACCATGCTCATAGAGCCACAAAGGCTATATAACCTCTAACTTTGAAGAGTTTTTTTTCTATATTGTGCACTGGCTGTTCAAACAAATGCCCTTCCCGTTTGGGAAATGCATAATACAGTGTAAAGATATATCGTTCTTCCATAGTTTGCATCCATTTCAAGCTTTATGTGTAAACATAATTCTTTAATACTTTTTTATTGTTTTTTCTAAATACCTTTTAAAATGTTTTCAACGAACATACTGTGAGCTGAATAATATTGTTTATGTTATCTTCATTATAATGTGTTTTTGAATAGCACTTATTATGGCACTTTTACAGCAATGTAAATTTGGGGTGTTAAATTTAGCCAAGTCATTGATTCTCATTTCATCAACCTTTGAAAGATGAAAGGCAGATTCAGCCATGCACAGTGCACAAAGGTATCAGTGTGAAACACTTAACTACTCATCCATGTTTCTCACCGCGCCGTCACAGTGAGTGATTGAAAAGCGCTTATGTAGCAGAAAGCCGTTTTAAAGCACGTGCTAAAAAGTCAAAGAAAGACTTGGACGTAGGAGAGGCACATAATATATTTATCAAGGTTGATAATAAGATGTGCCTTAAGGCAGAGGGAGGGTAAAAGAACTCATGTTTTATTCACTATGTTTAACCACAGAGTTTATTTTGTTGGAGATTTAAATCCATGCGTAGATTTTGTTCATTTTTTGACAAACACAACGTGCAGTGTAACGACTCATTGCGTATGTATTTGATGTTTGGATGTTGCTGTCAATAAACACTGTTCTACCCGGTATCAGGGTCAAAGTGCATGACGTGTCGCCTTTGGAGAATGTCTACTTTTTGTGCTGTGTACAGTTAATGGCGCATACTTTGTTTTCCAAGTTTCTGTGCCATTAGCATCCCACTGGAAGCCTGATTTCATGCCCTACCCATGATTAACTTATCTTCAAATAATTACATTCAAACTGAACAGTGCCCAGTGTACTTTTTAAAAAAATATACTTTTCTTTATTGATTTTATTGCACAGCAATGAGATAGCGGTGATCGCATGATATTACAATTACCTTAAACATGAAGGGGCAGATTTATAATAACTGGCGCATCCCTGCATATCAGCAGGGATGCGCCAGTTATTGTGCGCCACCGCTCCGCCACCATGGATGCGCCGCACTTACAATGCGGCGCACCATGGGGCAAAAACGGCACAGATGCGTGACGCATCTGTGCCGAAAAAGTGGCGCATTGCTGGAGTTGCGTCGCAAGTGCGATGCAGCTCCAGCAATGCTTTGGGGGGACCTATCTTCACAATGCTGCGTCAATCCTTATGCCTGCTTAAAGCAGGCGCAGGGTTTTGACGCAGCACGGGCTCAAAAGTGACTGAGTGAAATCTTGTAGACGGAACACCCCCCCCTGCACAGGTACGCCTACTGCTGGCGCAGGGCTTTACAACGTGACGCATCTCCCAGATGCGTCACGTTGTAAATACCCCGCAGCATGGCGCAGGATTTGCGCCGCTGCTGCGTCACAAAAGTGACGCAACGGCGGCGTAAATGAGGCGCAAGGGCCTCATAAATCTGCCCCGAAATCCCTACAAGGCACATCTAAAAATAACAGTGGAGGTGCGAGCTACCTACCCCTCCCCCCACATGCACCCAAGATGCACACCTTTGCCTCCCTGATGGATCCTGAGTGGCAAGACTACAACTCTACTACCAGACCACCTACCGTGCCCCGGTTGGGGGTGTCAGAAGGGACTGCAGCCGCCCGCCCCATGAGGGACTCTCTCCTCCAGCGGGACTTGACATTCCCTCCTCCCCGCACACAAAACTGTCCAAACATCCCGCCCATATTCGTAGGGACTTCTGTGCCTTCTCAACATGCCTATATAATTTAATATGCTTCTCTTCTGCAAAGGCCCATTCCATCAAGTCTTTGTGCCATAGGTGCACGTGGAAGGGTCTGTTACCCATCCAACATATTGCGACTCTTCTATGAGCAGGTTTAGCAATCTGTGGTGCATTTGTTTACTTTTTTTCTTGGGAATAGCTCCTAGTAGGGTCTGCAGTGGCCCATGTTTAAAGGGGATTCCAGTTACTGTCTCTAAAGTGAAAAGATGGAGTCCCAGTAATACCTCACAGGGGGCAGTCCCAGACCAGGTGCAGAAATAGAGCCCTCTCTGTCTGTCACCTGGGGTAGGTAGCACGTCTCCTGTAGTAGATTTAACTTAGGACCACTGGCATAATGTAAGTGCAGTCAGGGCCGGCTTCGGGCGGTGCAATGGGGGCTGCCGTGTTTAGCAATAACTTACGATTTAAATGCATCTGTTGCAGAGTTCCTTGTGCACTCAGTTTTCAGGCAGTATTAAATGTCCATGGGGCATATTATCAAGCACGGCGTTAAAATTATCGCCGCTTTAGAGGCAGAAAACTGCCGCTAAAGCGGCGATAATGGGCTTGATAATATGCCGCAGAGAATTCCCATAGAAGCCCATGTTGACACCAGAACATGGGCTTCTATGGGAATTCTCAAGGGCATATTATCAAGCCCATTATCGCCGCTTTAGCGGCAGTTTTCTGTCGCTAAAGCGGCGATCATTTTAACGCAGTTTCTTGATAGTATGCCCCAATGTTCCTGCTAGAGAGAGAGATGCGAGTTTTGTCTAGTGGCAGTGTTGACTTGCCATCAAGTAGCACAGAGGGTTAATATGCCTGCTGCAAAAAACAGATCTCTATTTTATGTGGATAGCTGAGTGGATTAGTAGAGCTAGCCTTTACCAGTGCTTTAAAACAGAGGAAATGCATATTATATAGGGGTTATGGAGAGACGAGGGGCACTTTTGCCAGGTGGTAGTGAGGGAATCTGAGGAGGAGGTCATGGGGGGCAGGGGCACCGAAATAATCAGTTGCACCGGGATCCAATAGCACTAAAGCTGGTCCTGCGTGCAGTGTAAGAAATTAAAGTGTATACATTTAATTTGTGCTTTGCTAAAGACCACTCTCACCTGTGCACGCACCTTGTCCCAGCCCTGGTCTATAACCTGGCCCCCTATATCAGCCACCCAGTCAGATTTTCCCTCAGACTCTGCACAGGAGTTGTCACTTTTGAGCACTCTATACATGTGTGTTATGGTATGTCTTGAATTGCCCAATTGTAGGATGGCTTTCAACGTCCACGAGGGGAGAGGAGCAAGTGGTAAACTGGTCCAGATCTCTCTGGCTGTGCTCGCCAGCTTTGCGGATTGGAGTAACTGACCAGGGCCTGCTCCAAACATGTCTTGAGGCATCTGGAAAGGGAAAAAAGCATCTGCTGGGCAAACATCTCCTAGGGTCTCAGATCCCCTTTCCCTCCAATGGATTATAGTCATTGCCTCCACTAACTGTTTAATTGGTTGAAGCACCTATAGAGTCCGTGGCAAGTGGCCGTCTCCAGGAGCGCTCTGTAATAAAGTCAATCCTCAGGAATGAAGATGTATCACCAAACTGAAGCTCTTGCTTAACATGTTTATGTACATGTCATGGGAGAAGCATCCCAGCCATCCGTCCAGGCCAGGCTCCAGTTACAATTCATACCGATACATTCTAATGGAACATACGCAAGTAGAGGTTCCAAAGGAACATTTGACATAGTTACACTACGTAGGGAAATTAATCCCTTGCATGCAAATACCAGATACAACACACCCGTTTTATGAGCTGCTCCTAAATACCTCGGGTCTGCCTGATAAGGTAAGGGGAGACTTTTCTGAGTATTTGTGCAGAGGCCTAAGACTTCTAGGGAAATTAATCCCTTGCATGCAAATACCAGATACCACACTCCTCCCTCCCATTATATAATAAAACAAGCATTTACAATGCAATGGTCTCGGCATTGGTAAAGTTAGAGCTATTGGCATTGCTCATGACATTATTTTTGTTTATGTTTTTGTTTTTAAAACATTTAAAGAAACGGCATTGTCATGAGCAATGCCAATAGCTCTAACTTTAACAATGCCGAGACCGTTGCATTGTAAATGCTTGTTTTATTAACAATCAATAAAATGTGGTTAAAAAAACGATTTGTGAGTGAGTTTGAACTCGTAAGTCAAGCTATTTGCTAACGTAGGTTGATTTTACAGGTGCAAATGGCCTTGTCAATCCAGACCGGAGAAGTAAAAAAAATACAAAAAAATTAAAAGCGTGTATATGGCATGTTAAAATAAGTCCTGCCCATCAGGGTTTATTTCACAATCTGGAAACACACATACACAAGAGACTACATTAGAGTCCAAATTGGATGCAAAGACATTGTCAGCGTCCCTGTTTTTAAATAATTTAATTGGCTAGAGTATTTGTACGACACTGCTGCTATGTACAGCGCTCTGCCACCCAATGGGCCTTGTCCATGCTTAAACTGTAGTAAATTAAGAGATCTAATTGCCTAGAAGTGGCCTGACACTATGACACTGCAAAGTAAGGGTTAGGTAGATGGAGTGCATGCAATATCATTGTCATGTGATATAATGCATGCGATACAGTGGGGATATACCGCGCGCACATTTACCATCAGACCAGCCTCAAAGTGCTGTGGATGTCTACTACATTACAATTTTTCTAAATAAGTGTTTATTTTGTTACACTTCTGTCAATTATTAGAAAGTAAATGATTTTTAACAACCCCCACAGTTCCCGTTTGTACTGATTTGTTTATATCTGTATGTCTACCAAAATGAGTGCCTTCCTGCTTTCTGCCTTGTGTGTCACATTCTCTCCCATAACAATGCATTCCACACAATGCACTATTTGAAGACAGTACTGGGCTAGTCAGGCCAACCACAATTTAAGTAGGGATGTGCAAAATTCCTGTAATTTGCTTTTGCAAAATTCCGTAAAAAGTCTGGCATTTAGCGCCATCTCTTAGCTCAAAATGCATCCTCACGCCCCAAAAAAAACACAAAGCGCCCCAAAAAACAGCTACTTACGTTCTGGTCATTTTAATAGTTCCTGAGCGCCTGTGCTAAAGTTTTTCCACATGGCATTATGTCATTTCGGGAATTTTATGTAAAAAGAGTGATGCAAATTTTGAAAAATTACGCCAGCGTAACAGATTTTTCACCTGGGCCTAATTTTATGGGTTACACTCCCTTGATCAGAAAAAAGCAAGTTGTGTCTAAGACTTTCTATCCATAATCTTTTTAAGGTGGTATGAGGTGCTGTAGCTACAGATTTTCCTAGAAACGCCCCCAAAAATAGCACAGTAGGTTGCATTCTGCCTCGGCCATTTATCGAGTCAAAGTTAGATGCATGTTCAGCCATCCGAGGCGCGTGCAGAGATTTTACTTGAAATAAACCTTTAGTGGGACTTTCAACAAGGCTCTCGCTTTTCTAGCTTTGGTGATAAATAAACAATTCAGGGTGTCCAGCCCATCCAGTGGGGGTGAGTCCTGTGTGGGAGGGGTCGGCGGACCGAGGGCAGTGCAGGATGGCTGTGCAAGCAAAGCGTTTAACACACCGAGGGGAAGAGACAGGCAGAGAGAGAGAGAGAGAGCTGCAGAGACAGGATCTGTACTGGGAAACAAGAGCATCTCCCCAGCTGCATCCGGAGCCGCAAACAGGACCCTCGAGCACCACGGTATTTTACACGCTACGAGTCCTAGACAATTTACCAAAAACATATGCAGCCATTGGATTGGTTGTCACGTGACCCGGAAGTGCTGACATGCCATTTCTTAAAGTAATCCGTAATGTACATGGGGAGTTAATTCACGAGTGAATGCAGTTTTCAAAGTTTTATTGGCTGCTGTTTGTTTCGCTGGCAAGCTTGAGAAGCGTCTTCTGAGCCTCCCGTCCTGATTGAATTCACCAGTGCCAGTCAGTGCCAAACAGGACAGCAAAAGCACACCACCGGAGAAAGGCAGCGTCCTTTTCGGATCGGGGGCGTGTTTTGCTGTTGTCTCCTCCCTGAGACTTCTCGCAAAAAACACGCCCCCCGATCCGAAAAAGACGGGGCTTCAACGGAGTGACTGGACCTCTTCTCCAGTGGCTGGCCAGCATTTAAGAGGCCAGCCAATGGAGAACAGGATAGAAGAGGGGCAGGTGCAAGCCCCTCTTCTCAATAACATTAAATCTCCGGACTTCCGGTCTGCCGACCGGATGGTCCCGAGACCTAAAAACTAACCTAAGGAAAACAAAGAAAAACAAAACAAAACATACTTAAGAACCTACAAATACATGAGCGGAGATGCACAGATTGTTTCTATTTAAAAAAACCTACTGGAACTATTATTAAACTAACCAAAAGACATAATTCTCTAAATACCTTAGGGGCATCACCTTTCCTAAACTTTTTCTCACATTCACACTTGCTCTCTCAAAGTGTTTACATTAACTTCCAATTTTCTCAGCATCATCTCCCACCTGGTCAAATGCTCCATAGTTCACAATAGTAACTCTATTGAAGTTCTACACCCTTGAGTCCATAGTCTTTACAGCATTCTTAAACAGTTTCACAACACAAATGGGTGCAGAGAATCTCTTACAACTTCCCGGCAATCTGATCCTCTCCCAGTCTCCAACTTACCCATTTTTTCTAGCTTCCATTTTCATCTCTTTCCTATCTCGCACAGTCAACTTATCCATGCTACTTTCACACTGACACATCCTGGTGCCATCAAACGTTGGCTCTTAGTTTCCTGAATAGTCCGAACAGTGTTTTTCCTGTCACTGAATGCGGGGGGAGGGGGAGGGGGGTAAAAGCGATAAACACACACTTTCTTGCATATCTCCTCTCTCCAATCGGCACTCTAGCCATTCTAATAGTCTCTTTTAACACTCTGTTAATGTGTTCCACAACACCATTGGCTTTTGGGTGATACAAAGCATATTTAGCATGCAAAATACCCTTCTCACACAAAAATACCTCCATTTCACTCAATACCAACTGTAAACCGTTATGCCTGGTTTCTACACCCCTGGTAACAGTTATTTCAGGCACATGTCAAAACAAATCAGTTACGACCAACACATAAAAAGTACTGCGATGACTATGAATGGCCCCAAAAATGTAGAGAGCGAGCTCCTCCCAGGGTCCTTTAGGTAGCTGTCTCATCACCATAGGTTGGGTTCTCGGCTTCAAAATCTTCTCACTCATCATACCCTGAATACACTCACGAACTAACCTCTCAGCCTGCATGTCCATACCCAGCCACCAGTAAGCTGCACTCAAACTCTCATTAGTTTTAGAAATAACCAAATGACTTTCATGCGCCAGCTAAACGTCATCCTCAATGCAACCGGGGGCACCAATCTAGTTCCTTGAAATAACAGTCCATTTAACTCAGATAATTTCTCTCACACTCCTTGCTAATGAACTCCTTCTTACTCCCCTTTAACTGTAAAAACACACTCATCCTCTTCCACATCCTCATCATCTGATTCAACATCTTTACAAACTGACACTAGCCTCTACAATGCGTCCATAATCACATTTCTAATACCAGGGATGTATTAAACTGCAAAATTATACTCCTGTAAAGCCACAACCCAGCGAGTAATTGTCCAAGAAACTGCTTCAATGCCCTTGCTCTGAAATGTTTCTTGCAAAGGTTTGTGGTCGGTTTTAACACAAAACTCAGAACTCCACACAAATGTTTTTATTTGCCTGACTGCCCAATATATCGCTAAGGCTTTTAGCTCGATAACTAAATGCCTTGTTTCTGGACCACATAAGCTCCTAGACGCAAACATGATGGTCTTGGTGTTAGAACCTTCCCTTTGAAACAAAACTGCTCTTAAGCCCTTAACAATGGCGTCTGTAATGAGGGTGCTTTTCATGTTTGGATAAAAAATCCTCAAATTAGAAGCCTGACAAAGCTCTTACTGTAATCCCTTGAATTGTTCTTCGTACTCCTCATCCCAGCAGAATGCCACACCTTTCTATAATAGCAATGTATGTTTAGATGCAACATTTTGGATGAACTTACAGTAATACTCTGCCATCTCTAAAAACTTGAGTAGCTCCTCCTTCTTGGTGGGAGATGACAAACCCTTTATGGCATTCACCAAGCTAAGTTTTGGCTTAACACGTTCCTTAAAATTCTCAAGACCAAGATATTCAAAGACTGGGTGTCTGAATGTACATTTCTCTTTCTTTATTGTCAAATTAGCACCTTCTAATCTCTTAAACACCTGTCTCACCCTTTCATCATGCACATGAACATCAGGTCCATATATCAGAATATTGTCCTGGTATATTCTAATGACCTCTACACCATTCAATACTCTCTCTATGACTCTCTGAAAAATAGAGGCTGCTGACACTAATCCGAACAGCATTCTTTTATACCTATATTTGCCAAAAGGTGCTATAAATGTTGTTACATCCCTAGAATTCTCTTCCAGTTCTATTTGGTGATAAGCTGACCTTAAGTCAATCGTGGAGAACACTTCAGCTCCATCCATAGATATCAACATTTCGGAAATATTTGGAATAGGGTACTTATCTCACTACACCCTTGTTAAGTTCACGCAAGTCCACACAGAGTCGCAATTCTCCACTGCTCTTTTTGGCTACTATGACTGGAGCCAACTAATCAGTCCCTTCAACTTCTTCAATGACTCTTTCCTTCAACAACTTTTCCAATTCCAATTGCACACCATTTCTCACAGCAAATGGAACATTGCGCACCTTACCACACTTGGGCTGAATACCATTTCTCAATTTAATCTTATGGTGATATCCCTTGAGACAGCTTAATTCAGAACATTGAAGGGAATTGTTTAACCAAACTCTGCCCAAAATCCTCTGAGGGTCAGACACTGTGCTGAATGAGGATCAACATTCTCTGTTTGTGTGACAGATTGCACATCATTCTTCACAATTATGGGGGATCACTGTTGGAATCGAACATGACTCCAAGATCTTGCTCACGATGCTGTCACCTCAAAAAACACATACACCTTTCTTGGCAAACATTTATCTTTATATTCAAATATGCCCATGAAATACTCTCTCCCTTTGATGGGCTCTCCTCCATAAGCCAACAGCCTGATGTTAGGTTTCAACGATTTCACGCTTCTCCCCAGGTTTTGTTAAAAAACTGGACACCAAAGTGATTTTTGCTCCTGAGTCAAAAAGAATTTCAGTTTGTTTGCAATCAGCTAAAAGAGGGGACTCTTCTGAACACCACAATCAACCTGCAAAACTATTTTTCTGCACTCAAAATCAGATTCATGACTTTATTCTATCTTAACCTCTTTTACTTTAAAACTTCCTTTGACATCTTTATTTTTACACTCACTATAAACATTACCTCTCATACCACAGCCTCTGCATGTGGCCTTAAGGGCTGGGCACTCTTTCTAGAAGACCAAATGATTGCTCCTCCAACACCTATAAGACTTCCTCTAATCCTTACCCTTCACTTTCCCCTCAATGCCTTTATCAACTTTTTGATTCACCGACCATCCCTGTTTCCTTCGTACAGCATCCCCTTTATTCTTTACCACCTGTAGTTCTACCTTAGTATCCTTCTCTATAACTTCCACACTTTTCAAAGAGTGTTCTATCCTTTTGTAGGTCAAGCCCGTAGCAGCGCGCATGCGCTGCTCTGGCGAGCCTTTTAGTAAGGAGCTTTCAAAAGCTCACCACACGCTCGTGCATGTGTTTTGTTTAGTTACAGGCTATTGGACTTTGTGTGCGTCTTTCTAAGAAAGATAGCACGCAATTGGGCAAAGGTGGGTGCAAGTCCCGCCTTTGCTCCGCCCACGAACTATTGTTTGCGGTTACCCGCACGGGCGACATCTGTTTTGAATTATCGTGCCCAGACATGGGCGCGATAATTGAAAACAGATCGCTCGCAGTGGCGCGCGCACCATTTGTTTTTTTTTACTCTTTTGCAATTTAGTAGGGCATATGCGAAAAGAGTGATGACTATATTCTTTATTCATATGTGCAATCATCACTGTGTAGTGTTACCTGTGCAACAAGTGGTCGATGATGCAGGTGACCCTTTGCGGGGGACGTGTAATTTCCCCAATACAAAAACAATGTGCTATTTATTATGTTGCATGCTTTTAGTCTGCCTCCCATATGTACTTGTCCTTCAAGGTGTTAGTGGAGGTGATACGACTTTGATACATATATATTCTGTGACATATAGATTATTTGTATGAAACACATTAATCTTTCGTGTGCTCTTAAACCACCTGGGCTGTGTACTAGGACCTCGTACCAGTTTGGAGTGTCCGCTGGAGTACCTCCCGGAGGGAGGCGCTGTGCTTTCAGCTTCTCCTTCAGCGTGGGAAGCTGTGCTCTTTGCTGTACTTCTGACCCGGCTCTGGCTTTCCGGACGAGGCTCGGTTGAGCAGAGGTGCCACTGCAGGCTATGGTGCCATGGGACTGAAGGGCAGAGGGCACCGCACAGCAAAGGCGATCCTGCTGCCAAGGGTGGGCGCCACGTCCCTTCCGTTCCCAATGCAGCGCTTCTCCGCCGCCGAGGTCCAGTCGCTGCTCTCTTCACGTACTGTAGCGTCGCCCACCAGCCCCTACCTGCAGCCAGCATTGTGCCCACGCCTGGCAGGCCGACTGGGTGACCGCCACTACCACATGCAGCCCAGAGTCTCCATGATGGGGCCTGACACACCCCTTCAGTGCTCTGGGATATTGCACTGCTAGGGCGGGTACTTTACCGCGCCCGGTTCACAGTACTCATGCAACGACTACAGCGGGCGGAAATAGTTTGCGCGTCCCATGGTGGTAAACCTGACGGCCATCTTCAAATGTGGTGCTCCTACTTCTCTGAATATTTACTGTAAGAATCTCCCGATTCTGACCCGGAGATGATAGTGTTGACGCTTATCAACGTGTGTTGCTTTTTAATATATCCTCATTCCAGTGCAAGTCAGTGAGCGATAGCTTTGTTTTCGTGGATGCAGTGTCCGCAAGTTTACTGTATGTAGCATATATCACTTGGGGACGGAGTCTTCCTGAAATGCAATAACCCCATTTGGTTGCTAAATGCATAAACCGTGTGGTAGCTATCATCCCGGATACAATTGGAGCGGGGTCAGTGTGGTATGTAATTACCAGGTGAACAGTCAGTGAATGAGGCCTGCATTGTGAAATATTTAATCGCATTCCAGGTAAAACGTTTTCACCCATGCAGTTCGATTATCCTCGGAACCCTCCCATATTTGGACAACCCCCACGGCTTTTCTGTAGCCCCTCCCACTGAAAGTGAAGCAATGTCTGGGGTCTTATCTCTGGCACCCGAGTTTTTCACAGGTCTTTGACAGGCCATTTACATATTTACATACCTTTGTAAGCTGTTTAACAAGGTTTAGATTTTTTATTTCTGGTCTCCATAACCCCTGGGCCCCCACTCTGCTGTTTCTTACATTTTGATTTTACTTTTATTGCCATGGTGTGAGAATTCATTTCATGAAAAAAAATATGAAGTAGGGTATCCAAAAGAAAAATACCAGCCATTTGTAAAGAACCTCCAAAGGCCTCTAATTGACACTAAACTGGGGTATAAATAAAATATGTATTTCTTTGTAATGTGACTTTTCTGTCTTTGTTCCCTTTAATTATCAGTCATGGATCATTCTGGCAGCCCTAGAACACAATTAACAAGCATTGGCATAGCCAATAGGTCTCACCTTTGGGACCTTATAAGTGTTTAGCCATGCAACAGTTAATATTGTTGCAGTAAGGATATTGTGCTGCATAACTAAATACTTATAAGGTCCCAAAGGTGAGACCTATTGGCTATGCCAATGCTTGTTGTAATTACTAACATGTCCTTTAAATATGGATCATCCTTTAGCTAAAGTTAATCTCTAACCCTTTCAATGTTACATCCAAGCATAAATTGGTCCCTTATCCTCTCTGATGATGTATTTAAGAATTTACAGGATGAAGCCAACTTTTTTAGGTCAGTGACATAGTTCTCTATGGACTCCCCATCTTTTTGTACTCGCCTTCCAAAATGATATCGTTCAAGTATAGTACTAACTGTGGGTGAGTACTGATTGTTTAGTTTTCTAATGCATATTTCATAGTCATTCAATTCAGCTGCGTCACCATCAGAAAGGGATGGTAGATGATCAAAAACTTCCATCTCTTCAGAACCCAGGCAGAGTAACAAAAATGCCGACTTGTGCTCAATGCTTAATGAAGCTCCACAAACTCTAGCATAATGCTCAAAAACCTTCTTCCATGTGTTCCATTTAACTGTCGGCTCTCCAGGCGGTGACAAGAAGAACAGCAGAGCTGGCACACTGATATTAATTTGTAACGAGGTGTGCCAGTAATCAGATAGAGAGAAACACAAGCCAAGTTCAAAGATGAGCCTGTCACTGAAATAAATATTAACTCCATGGAATGTGAGGAAAAATTAAGTACAAAGTGACTGTTGAATAACTCCTTGTAAGCCTGACCGAACATAAAGTTGACCGTGGCGTACATTATGGAGCGTCAAATTCTACAGGCGATGCAGCTTGTTATGGGGTCAAGACTCCTTCAGATCACCCCGGCAACCATGCAAATGCGATGCACCTAATCCCACAATGGCAGCCTCTGTACTCGAGCACACCAACAAGCTTGAGGAAAGCTGCTGTGGAACAGCGCAAGATGTCAACGACACAGTAAGTGAGTACGTGGGAGCAAGCCTGTACTCACATTTCCTTTGCCTTGAAATATGTTTTTTCCAACACCAAAATCCTTACCTTAGGCATTGATCACCGCAGGCTGCACCTCATCTCACCCTTTGTAAAAGCCCTTACACCCAACAGTCCTCCAATCAGGTTATGAAGGTGCTATGAAGCAGGCCAAATGTTGAGATGTGTTCTCCCTGAAGTCACATGCTTCCAAGTTCAGCTCGTCGACAGTGTAAAAACAAGCATTTACAATGCAATGGTCTCGGCAATATTATAGGTAGAGCTATTGGTATTGCTCATTATTTTTTTATCTTTATTGTATCCCTAAATAAATGGCATTTTCATTTCTATTGGCATTAGCTTTTTTTTGCATATGTGATACCTATTGCATTAGCAGAGAGAGATTGAGGTAGTGAGAGAGGGAGAGAGAGAGAGAGTGAGGTATTGAAATAGAGAGTGAGGTAGTGAGAGAGAGTGAGGTAGATAGAGAGTGAGGTAGTGAGATAGAGAGTGAGGTAGATCGAGAGTGAGGTAGTGAGATAGAGAGTGAGGTAGATAGAGAGTGAGGTAGTGAGATAGAGAGAGTGAGGTAGTGAGATAGAGAGAGTGAGGGAGAGTGAGGTAGATAGAGAGTGAGGTAGTGAGATAGAGAGTGAGGTAGATAGAGAGTGAGGTAGTGAGATAGAGAGAGTGAGGTAGTGAAAGAGTGAGGTAGTGAGGGAGAGGGATGTTGTGAGGTAGTGACTGGCCTTTCTTGTGGTTGGACTCAATCCTATTTCACGTTGGATATTACATTTTACAACTAACCTATTATTCACTATGAATATATGCCAGCTACTAATTGCTCATCTTATCTTTCAGAATGACTTGAGTGTAGTATGAAGCCCACAGATTTTAATATCAGTTCATGAGTACATCTGGAGCGATGAGGCTCAGCAGGCAGGGTGTACTGGCTGCCCGTGCATAATATGCGTACACCTGGATGCTGTGCTTTGTAGCCATTGCTGCAACCCCAGTACGCATACTTTTGAAATGTATTACGTGTACCTTTTCATACTGTACAGTGCGGTCATATCGCTATTTAATAAAAGTGTTCTAGTGAAATAAGGCAACTGTGGTCATATGTAAAACAGAACGATAGATAACACGGGGTTTTGGAAATACACAAACCTCTCCCATCAGTTGTGCTGCCTCTTTTTCAGTGCATTGAAAAATAAAACCAATACAAAGAGAAAAGCTGTGGGAAACAAAAAGCAGCGTGCTAACAGTATAATTTGCCACCCTTCCAAATAATCAGTTCTCATCCCCTCCCACTAACCTTGCCCTGTCAGATTGCGTTGTGACGTCCTTTGTTATTGTAGCTCCACCTCACTCCCATTCGCCCAGCATATCCCACGCCGCACCCAAGCACCGACATGCTTATCTGAGTGTTCTGGTGAGACAGGAGCGCAGCTGGGGGAATGAGACTAACATGCACTTACTCCTCTTCGAGGGGGTGAGGCAGACGTGCAGTTACTCTTTGCTGAGGGGATCAAATGTACCAGGAGTGTACTTACTCCTATCTGAGGGGGTAAAACGGGCGTACACTTACCCTTACTTCTCTCTGAGGGGGGATGAGACGGGCATGCACTCCTCTTCAAGGGGGTGGGGGTTAGGCAGACGTGCACTTACTCCTCTCTGAGGGGGTGAGACGGGTGCGCACTTACTCCTCCTCTGAGGGGATGAGACGGGCGTGCACTTGATTTACTCCTGCCTTCCAGATTTAGCAGGGCATGCGCAGGTTAGGGGCGTATTGTATCCTGGGCATCTTCCCCTCATTTGAATGAATGAATGAATGATTAAACACCAGAGGGAAGATGTGCTGACTTCCGATGTTGTGTCTGCAGGGTGATAGTTTAAAAGCTTTTTTTCCCCAAAGGATAAACTGGTACATGAAATCCTATCCTGGCGAATCCGGTGCCAATGCTGGGTGCCTGCAAGATCGGCCCGCTATACAAACACACTTCACAAACTGAATGCCACGGACGTGGAGTCATCCACACTGCTGGGGTGGGCACAGTTGGCACGGTGTGGCATCCATCTATTTGTTTATGTGAACATTCCACCGTTATAATGGATTTCCGCAACAGCCAATTGAGTCCAAAGGGTGGGCTCGTCAGCGTCCCTTGATGGTCACCTGTAAAAGGGCAGTCACCCCTGGAGTACAGCCCCAGCCCACTGGCACACCGAACGGTGTTTCACGTGAAGATGAAACGCACATTCCCAAATTTTTTTCTAGAATGACTATATAACACCGTCAACACAGGCTCTGGAAACCTAGCACTAACGTATAATATACAATCTATATTGAACTCCTGCATATTACATTATCCAGAAACTATACAGTGGATCGGGCCTGCGCTTGACACCCTGGGTTGTGCATCCTATAGTCCAATAGGATCAAAAGAGCTTCCACCGCATGTGTGATCCGCTGCATGTGTGTGTGGCAAATATTGCAGATCACACACTGCGATACAATGCTCACGGTCTGCAGTACGGCTGTGTAGGAGTCTAGAAGCCACGCGCCTCCTATATATGGAACGCTCACAAACTGAAGGACTCATATGCTCTCAATGGTTTCACCGCGCGCCAGTTTGCAGCCGAAGTTCTAACACCCTGCCTGCTGCAGCACTCCTCACTGCGCCACTCACATTTTCACCTCTCTTTGCAGGACACAAGTCCTAATGCAATTGCAGCCTGCTGGCAGCGTGTGCCAGGCTTAATGTAAATGCGCCTGAAGTTACATCACACAGCCCCATTAATTGAGTAACCGGGAGAGGTGGAGGGCCAAAGGGCTGCGGCCGCACGGAAAGAACAGCGCTTCCCTCCCGCCAACTGTGTAATCTCGTGACCGCGGAAAGCAAACTCGGAACTCAGGAGCTCCCTCCCGGATTTACACAAACCCGATCCGGTGGCACAAGGGGGAAAGACGTCCAAAGCACGGTGCGGATCCCTGCTCGTGGAACTGGAGCCTGCCCCAGCAGCGCCGCCACCAGCACAACAACACGGCGCCGGACGGATGGATCCTCACGGCCAGAGAACAGCATAAAAATGGCGGATGGAAGAATCGAAACTTTTTCGCATTCGGGGGCGTGTTCCTGCTGTTCTAAAAGGGCGTGGCTAAAAAGTGGAAAGAACAGCAAGGAACACGCCCCCGAATCTGAAAAAGACGGAGCCTATTTGGAGGGACGGCTCTCTCCTCCAATGGCTGGCCTCCGTTTAGGAAGCCAGCCAATGGAGGAGAAGCAAAAAGAGAGGCGGGCTAAATAGCCACTCTAGGAAACATTAAATCTTCCGACTTCCGGTTCTGCCTTCGGCAGACCGGTAGTCCTCGACCTAAAAAGTCAGTCCACAGGAATGATGATGTAGCACCAAACCAAAGCTCTTGCTTAAGTACATGTCATGGGAGAAACATCCCAGCCATCCGTCCTGGCTAGGCTCCAGTTACAATTCCTACCAATACATTGTAATGGAACATACACAAGTAGAGGTTTCAAAGGAATGTTTGACATAGTTACACTACGCAGGGACATTAATCCCTTGCATGCAAATACCAGATACCACACACCCGTTTTATGAGCTGCTCCTAAATACCTAGGGCCTCATTTATGAAAAGTGACGCATCACTGCGTGAAAACAGTGATGCGTCACTTTTCACTGCGCCCTCCCTGCGACTCCAGTGATGCGTCATATTTACAGTATGACGCATCATGTCGCAAGGAGTCACAGATATGTCAGTATTTCTGACGTATCTGTAGGCGCAAAAGTGACGCATTGCTGGAGTGTGTCACAAAAGTGACGCAACTCCAGCAATGTGTCCTTTCACATGGGGCAAGCCCCATGTGATAGGGCCTGCGTCAGTCTTACGCCTGCTGTGAGGCATGCGTAAGATATTGACGCAATTGCACCCTAGAAGTGGCGCAGTGAAATCTCGTAGATTTCACTGCGTCACTTCTACGATGTTTACTTACGTGGGAACGCCCACCCTGCATACATTATACCTGACGCAGGTATAATGTAGCGCAGGGGTTTGCAAAGTGACGCATCTAGGTAGATGCGTCACTTTGTAAATATGGCGCATCATGGCGCATGTTTTACGCCACTGGTGGCGCAAAAGTGATGCAGGGGCTCATAAATGAGCCCCCTAGACTTTTCTGAGTATTTGTGCAGAGGCCTAAGACTTCTCCGAATCGTTCCAAGCAATGCAGCAACATGGGAGCCGACAACCATGGAATACGCAAATAAAACAACGTGTCATCAGCATACAGGGACACCAAGTAGGTGACCTACCCCACCCTAATCCCCACTCTGCCATTTTCAAACTAATTTGAAGCACCAGTGGCTCCACTGCCAGCACAAATAACAGTGAGGGCAGTGGGCACTCCTGGCGTGAACCCCCTCTATATGATCCATGCATTTGAGATTATTCAGCCCATTTCCACCCTGGCCATGAGTTGCTCATAGAGTAATTTAACCCATTTACTGAACCTGAGGCCTTTCCCTTTCAGCGCATCACCTCCCACAGATAGTCCTAGTTGAGTGTATCACGGCCTTTCCTAAATCAGTTGCTCCAAGGGCCATTTCTTCATCTCTGTCCACTACAGAGTGCAGTACATGTGTCAGGTGCACTGTTCAAACCGGTGTTCCGTTGTGGCACACATTGGCCTTCCTGCACCAACCCTCTCAACACCCGACTCAACTTTGTTGCTAAAGTCTCACATAGTATTTTTGTGCGGGAATTAATCATGGTGATTGGAGGAAGAGTTCAGTTCATCTCTCCCTGGTTTAAGGATCATAGAAATGAGCCCCTCCCTTGTTTTAGGTGGCAGTACCCCAGCCGTGAACACCTCCAGAAGGGTCTTCAGAAGGTTTTCTGTTACCTAGCTGGAAAAGTTTGATACAGTTCAGCCAGGAAGCCTCCCACGCACCTCCCAACGTTCTGTTTTTTAGTAGCTCTCAGACGGCCTATGGAGCTCCTCGAGTGCAAGCTCCCTGTCAAGGTCCTCTCTCAAGGGGGGCTCAAGTCCAGAACAGGACGGGGGAATGTATCTAGGTATTGTGCTATGAGGTTAGGCGCTACTGGTGGCCCCTTGGTGTATATTTGTTGTAGGTGCCAGGCAAGTGCCTTCTTAAGCAAGTTGTGTGGCGGCTATCATATTGTCTGGATTGCGTAGGTCCAATATTGGGGCATGTTTCTCTCTATTTATCATCCGGGCCAGGAGCATACGCTATTTGTCTCCCTCCCTGTGGAGCATCTGCTGTATATTTGTCTATGTTGTTCCATGTTTCACCCAGTGCCCCCTTTACGTCCAGATGTGCGAGCCTATACGGTTTGGGGTAGGCTCTCTGCCAAACATTTCTCTGTCTCCTAAACATCCCTTTGCATTTGTCCCCTGACCCCGCAAACCAAACCAATACATTTTACTGGGATCCCTGCCTTCATGGCATCCCACTTGTTAGCACAGGAGGCAGTGGTTCCATGGGCGTCTGCAGGGAGGGGCAATGGGGAGCGCTTGCCCCCCCCCCACTGATTTTTCATTTGCCCTTTAACGGCTATGCTCCTGTGCTTTGACATTGTCAAAAAGGGTCGGGCGATGGATAATGTTAAAATTTTGCCCGTCTCTGAAAAAAGTTCTGCAGACGCCCACGAGTGGTTCCCTAATTTCTGTTTAAGTAGTCCATCAGTGTTGTGCCCACCGTCTCCGTCTCCATTGCAGTCGGATCAGAGAGTAAGTCTCTAAGGACCCGCCACAATGGTGGCCCCCAGGTGAGCATGTCCTAAAGCATATTACACCAGGAATCTGCTCATATATTGAGTAGCTTGTACTGTGGGGCCACAGGGGCGGAAACCATGATATTGTACAGTGTGGTGGGTTAGAGAGCTACAGGAGCACTCTCTCCATATATCGACACACGCTATATACTGGGCGTGACTTCATGTAATGTTCTTGTCATACCTGGTTTTGTGTTGTGTCCTGTGTATGTTTCTTTCTAGACCAGCCCTGTTTTCTCGTTAAATTGAAGTGTGACATGACTAAGAGCCTTATTAGATGCGGCAAAAGGTGGCGATGTCCCATCCGCGGAACCAGAATTTCACTGATGTGGATAGCACTTAAATATGGCACACGGACTCCCTCCACTTTTAGAGAACGTCACGCTCCACCAAACTCTCAGTAGGGCTCTAAGTTATTTTAGTGATTGCATCGGATGCCAGGGGAAGCATTTCCGGATTCCACAGCATTCAGGGGGTGTATTAGCAAAGGTGCCTCTGAAGGGCACCTGGCAAATACATGCAGCCTACATAGAGAAAAGGGAGAGTGCGCATGACTGCTTTGGTCAGCCCCAGGCCAACCAAATCAGTCAGGGCCCACAACAGTGGGCAAGGGACTCCCCCCTGCCCTCGAGCAGGACCGCCCAGCCGCCCGCCCACAACCAGGCACTTCTGCTTTCTGGCAGTGCGAGAAGCAGAAACATAAAATGGTAGTTTTACCATTTTATGTTTCTGCTTCTTGCACTGCGAGAAAGCAGTGGGGCAACGCCCCAAAGGGGAGCCGCCACTGTCCCTGAGCCTGAATGGGTACTGAAAGCCCACACAAGCATTATTATTATTATTATTATTTCATACTTGGTTTAGCGCAATGACTCACTCTCACCAGGAATATCTCGACGCTTGCGATGCCAAGAACAGACAGGCACATCAAAATAGCCAAGTTTTCAACCTCTTTTTAAAGATCCGGAAATCAGGGCATAAGTGCACAGTAGGACTTTACTCACCCTCCCGCAGGCCTTGATGCCTTCCACAAGCATAAGGGAGGCACCTGCCCAAGAATACAGAGCTGCGGGCGAAGCATCACTGTGAGCTTCCATGCATCTCTGCCTGCTCACCAGCAAGTGCCAGGTGCCAGTGAGGATGCACACCAGCTTAAGGAGTGCCTACACCGTTGCTGTAACCAAGCATCTGATATCTTGCAGCGGATTTCAACAGTGGTATCTATAGAGAGCATGTCTCAGCACTTGCAGTGCACCAAGCATACTTTGCAAAATGCATATGCGAGGATGCATAATGTAGCTGCTCTGAGATGTAACTGAGCATTCTAACTTGCAGAACCAGAGGCCCTGGATCTGGGTCCTTGGAGGTATTAGCAACACATTTTAGCAAACTGTAGAGGGCTGCCGGGAGTTAGTGTGCATTTAACTGTACAGCATTTTTTAAATCTAATGTTTTAACTTTTCTTACTGCCCTCATGTATTTACAAATGCACCATTTGGCGCTAAAATTCCGAAACAACCCATGAAGGAGAACTTTTTTTTTTTCAGCAGAGTTTTATAAAGCGCGAACTTGACCCGAATCCAATCAGGTATCAGAGCGCTTTACATAGCACCAGTCACGTTACATGAGAATCCCCATTCATCTTTTTTGTTAGGCACTGGGAAATGAAGTGATTTACCCAGAATAACAGGAGGTTTAGCGTCGTTATCGAGACTCAAATCCAGTTCCCCGAGGTCCTAGGTCGAGCGCCCTAACCGTTAGGCCAACTCCTCTCCCCAAACCTTCAAACCACGTTTACAGTTCTACTCTTTGTCACTCCATTTGTAGTTATGCGGCCCCTGCCCATGTCTGCCCGCCAGTTTTTAGATTGTTTGTCATCACTCCACATTCCTGCAATGCTGTTTTCCTCTCTAGCCTCATTTCCTGAAATCAAGAAGTGTGCAAGTGGTTGAGTGACCAAAGTGCAAAGTGGACTTTTGTAAAACCGTTAGCTCAGCTGCAAGCAGTACATTTCCCCTAATTTTTTGGGGGTTTAAACCTATATTTTAGAATCTTTCACTGCTTTTTATTTTAAAATGAATTTATTTTTTATTTTTTTAACAAATGTTCTCCTAATGCGGGTTATAATTAACTGCCCCTGTATCGCTTCCATTGAAACTTCTTACATAGTGCTTGTTTCCTCACTTATTGCCTTCTGAATAGTACACACTTTGAACATGCACTTTACAGAGCCTAATGGATTTGGATATGTGGCAGTGTTGAACCATAGGGCTGTATTTCATTTAATTTTTATTATTTTTATATTCCAATGAATTGTATGTACTGTCTATTTTGTACTTTTATGGTCCTAAAGACCGAAATAAAGTTTTTGAACGAACGAGCATTACCACCTCACTTTACACGAGGCCCTAAGTATTTGATGGTTATTTGAATTTGAATGCATGCATATTTACAGTGTTTAATTATCTGGGCTTCACCAACAACTTTAAAACGCTTGGGCTAAAATAGTTTATTACCTTATCTATTTTTTCTAGCAAATGACAAGCGATGAAAATGGGAGCATACCACAGAAGTCCATTTTGTATAGGTGGAATGACAGCCTATGGACATTTTGGTACCACTTCAGCTTATATGATACAGGCATAGATATTGCCAGGCTAGGCCACCTGCAGGTGTCTCACACAGAGGCATGTGCTGTGACCTGGCACAAATCAATTTGTGTTCCAGTGGATTAGGAAATTAATTATTTTGATCAATCTATTTGCAAGAAATTTAGTTTCTATATTGTAGCAAATTTGCCTTTCCTGTAAGGTCAATTTACCACTACTGAACAGAAGTAAAGTGCCTGTCCTGTGTTTCCCCTCTAAATCATGGAGAACTTCCCATTTGGCCTACTATGCATCTAAGATATGGAAAACTAAATGTCATATGTGGCCTGCAGTATGTATGTACATGACACATATAGTTGACAAAGATTTGTTTCTACCAGGAGCCTTTGTCATGTTGGAAAAGCCTATTTATATATATATACATATGCCACCATTAATATTTCCACAGGGTAGGGCACTAAAATGTAGAAAATAGGGCACGTTACATATTAAAGTTATTTTACTCTGTAGGCCTGGCCTGACCTTTCCCTACTAGGCCTAGGTGGGATTGAGATCTTTATTTTCCACCTCTGCTTAGAAAAGGACTAAATAAAATGCTTCAAAGTTGTCCTCTGCTTAGTTTGTAAAATCTGGTTTACTGGTGAAATCAGAATTTTGATAACTTAAGCAGAAAAGTAACTGTAAAAATGAACTGTAGGCTGCCTGAGCCCGAACTAGCGTAAACCAGTACTACCAATCATCACATCTTTAGACCTAGAATACACGTCCTTGGCTGGCACATTTAACAACCCTGACTCCGAGGACAATGGCTTGCCTCTGGGTTCAGGAAAGGCTAGTGGGTGTTAACTGCTAACCACTTAGCAGGGATTAGCTATCAGGGAGTGGACTGAAAGAGTTGGTTGAGAAAAAAGCAGCTTCAGCACTACCTCTTTTAACTTCGAGAGGCTAGGGAGGGATTCTCCTATTCATCTCCAGGTTCTTCTTAGACAGCCTATCCCCTGTCAAGTAGGAGAGAAAACCAGTTCTGCCGCCTATCACATTTCCAGAGCTGGAATACACATCCTTTGCTGGCAGAGGTAATGACTTGGGCTCTGAGGACAATGAATTGCCTCTGGGCCCAGGAAAGGCCAATGGTTGTTACCTACTGACCACGTAGCAGGGATTAGCTATCTGGAGTGGACAGTTGGCAGAACAAAGGGCAACTTTAGCACTACCTCTTTCCACTTGGAGATACCAAGGAAACCTTCTTCTATTCATCCCTAGCAGCCTCCGAGACAGTTAGGCCCCAGACACAGAAGAAGGGAAAACCAGTTTTGATGCTGTCAGGTAGGGAAGTGGTCAAGAAACTGGAGCCAGACCTGCCTGGCAGCAGCTGGACCCTGCCAGATTGTACCAGGGGTTAATTTGTAATGTTACAGTAAGGCAAAGAGGAAGCTTTTGTGTTTACATGCTCGAGTAGTTGCCAGTAGGTAACAGTGGCCCACGTCATGGGGTTCTGAGTGGAACGCTGGAGGGCAGCTAACAGGCAGTTGAGAGGTGGGCAGAAAATCTGGATTTTCTTAAAGACACGGAGGCTAAGATATTATTATTATTATTACTTTATTTCGGCCATTTTGGCCATAAAAGTCACATACATACATTAAAAAAAATCAAACTGTAAACATAGCAGCAATTTAAGAGAATAGTGCACAAAAAATGAATACCTTTTACAATTCATCTCATTTCAAATTTTTAAAAATATATAAAAATATTAAAAATGTAAGAGATTTGTAAACATATACATATTTCCAACTCAAAGTACCTGTCCTTGTTTCTTACGAGTTATGTAGGCAGAGTATAGAAATTTACTTATGCTAAATACAATGTACTGGGTTGAGTTACTTTTCATGATCCTAAAGGCTATAACGCAGGACCTGGTTCCCAAAAGGTTACACATTGGTTTTAGCCATTTCTTTCTAGCATTCATGTAGGCGCTACAGACAAAAAACATATGAGCTTCATTCTCAGAACAGACATTGGAACACATAGGGCAACACCCCTTTTTAACATTCGCTTCTCCCATCCTTTTTTGTGCCCATCTTTCGGTGTTGTAATTAAGCATAAGTATCCCATATCTGAACTTTAAATAAAGGGTTTTTGCAATAGGAGGCTCTATCTCGTCCAGGAATGGTTCAAAACGAAACTCATCCTTAAATGACAAAAAGAACTGGACTGCGGAGCCTACACTAATTCCATCCACTAAATTTCTGTTCGTGTGGGTCCAAAAAGCTCGCTTAACTATTAGTTTAGAAGAGGTGGGCAATTTGTCGGGAGCCTCCCACATGGAATATAAGCCCAGGAGTGTAAACCATTTTTTAATATGCACTATCCATTGGATGGAATTAAAAGAATCAAGGGTCATCAGTTCATGTAGACCATTTCTATATTCTATCAATTCCGGGGTGGACCAAAGCCTAACCCAGAATATTAATGGTCTTAAGATAGCTAGGTGGTCTGTTCTCTTAAGGTTCAGGTCAAGTTGGAGAGGTAAAAGAGGTGTACTATTAGGGACCCTTACAGAGGCACGCATGAATTTGTTGTCCAGATTTTGAAAGCTATTCTTGGCCCATGCGCCCCATATCTCTGCTCCATAAAGCACAGCAGATTGTATTTTGAATTTAAAAAGTTCTAAAACCGGGGTTACACTTTTACTCGTGCTAGTATTCATTTTACATAAAATTGGCTTAGCATTTTGGGCATATGTTATCTTGCTTTTCTCGATTTGGGCTTTCCAACTAAGTTTGGAATCAAGCACAACACCCAGATAGGAAAAGTTTTCCACAATATCTAGTTTTTGGCTATTCAGGGTTAAAGACCCTCTATCTGGCATACTGGGATTTAATGACATGCATTTCGTTTTGTCAGCATTGATTTCCAGGCCCTTTATCTGACAATAGCGACTGAAGGAATTAAGGAGTGCCTGGAGGCCCTTTTTTGTTTGAGATATAAGTAATGTATCATCTGCGAAGAGCAACGCAGGCACCCTTTCACCATTGAGCCGCGGCGAATCGTTAACACAGACATTCAGATAAGCAGGAGCATCATTAATAAACAGCGAAAACAAGGTAGGGGCCAGGACACATCCCTGGCGAACCCCGCGTTCAATGGGAATATTACGTGTCAACTCGCCATTAGGGCCCCACCTAATGTTTGCAAAGTTATCAGCATGTAGCTCGACTATTTGGGCTAGGAGGCATCCCGGTAGACCCATTTCTCTTAGAGTTTTCCAAAGTAGACTGCGTGGGACAAAATCGAATGCAGCCCTCAGGTCAACGAAGGCAACATACAGGTGACCTTTTTTAATGTGCACATACTTCCAAATCAAACAACAAAATCGAAAAATTTGGTCAATAGTGCTGGTCCTACTCCTAAAACCAGCTTGAAATTTGGAAATTATGTTCGAGTCTTCCAGCCAGTCGTTGATCCTGAATAGCAAGTGTTTAGCATATAATTTTTGGAGCGTGTCCATCAGACTAATGGGTCTGTAGTTAGAGGGTGTCAATCTATCCCCCTTTTTAAATATTAACACAATCTCCGCTGCACGCCAACTATCAGGAAAGTTGCAGTTTGATGATAAAGCATTAAAAAGGCGGTTCACATATGGGGCCCAGACGTCAACTTCATGTTTGTAAAGATCCCCCGGTATTTTATCAGGACCAGGGGCTTTGGTGTTTTTAAGTTCGTTGATCGCCCTTACTGTCTCATCCAGTGTAAAATTGAGGGGTTCAATAATGGGAGAATCAATAAAGGGGGGGCACCTTAAACTCTCTTTACTGTCGCCATCGTATTGTTTATAAAGATTTGTAAAGTGAGTTACCCAGGTCATCTCATCCAGGAATGCATCTTTCACAGCTCTCCCAGCATGCCCCCCATTAGCCACCAGCCTCCAGAAGCCAACATTATCATTAATTTTTGCTGCAGCTAACATTTCAGCCCAAATTGATTCTTCCCATAGTCTTTTAGATGTTTTAAGTATACGTTTGTATTCAACCCTTGCAAGATTAACTTCTTCTTTTGTCTTGTTTTTAATGGCAAGCAATAAGTTTCTTTTAGCAATCCTACACGAGTGGTCATACCATAACTTTCCGTGATTAGCCACTCTTATAGATTGTTGTTTTTTTCTCGGCATATCTGATAGATACGTTTTTAGTTCTGAAAAGAAGATTTTGTGGAGATCAACAAAATGATCAAAATGTTCAGGTAAGAAGGCATGGTCAACTGTGTGTGCAAACGTTTGCTCAAAAAGAGAGTATACCAATGCTAAGGCCTTACCATCCGCCAGAACACGTGACCATCTTACTGCACGTCTGTTGTTGTTTATATGGACGTCCTCACACGTACTTACAGTTGATGTTATGGAAGTATCACTAAACAAATTCATATTGATGTAAAGTTCTAAAGGATAGTGATCGCTTTCCCCCCTGCTTACTACTTTCAGATCGATCAAAAAATGCCAGATGCTAAGAGAAACAAGAACAAAATCTAGACTACTTTTAGCTTTAGAGAAGGTTGGTTGTTTTTGCAAGTCCGATGGGAGACGGCCGTTTCCTGCTCTAAGGCCGTGGTCTGCGGTGAGTCTTAATAATTGGCTAGCCAATGTGGAGTATTTTACAGATTTTGAGGTACCAAGCTGAGGGATATTATACGCTTGGTCCTCATCTTCAAACACATCAGAAATGCCCAGAACAGGTTCGTAATTACAATTTAAGTCTCCTCCCAAGATAACCGGGATGTCTCCAACTACGTTTTTCAAGAGGAGATCCAGGGCTTCAAATGTTGGTGAAACCTTGGAGTGGCCAATCGGTCTGTTATAAACATTAATTATGTAACATTTGTTTCCACAGGGTGGAGTAACCCTTAGGGCCAAGATATCCGGAGAGCCTGTGTCAACAAGATCAACCTGCATGGGCAAGGTGATTTTTAGCCAAATTAATAGGCCCCCCGATGGTCTTCCTCGAATGGACTGTACTGCCTCAATGCCATAAGTTTTAAATCCTACCCGATGTGGAACTTCTATCGCCCAAGTTTCTTGTAGCAGACAAATATCACAGATGTCAATATAGTCTGCCCAGTCAGGGTCTTTTAAGTTCTTACAAACACCTGCGATGTTCCAAGATAAAATAAGTAGACGAGGTGATAGACTCTGGGTGACATTGGAGGTATTGACTACACACTGTTTAGATAAAATGCCTAGCTGTGAATTTAGCATGTCTTTCTCTGCATCCCTGACTCTTTCTTTCACTACGGTATTAGATCCCCCAGCCGGGCCACCCTTAGCTTTACTATAACATACATCTCTGGCTTTGTAAGATAGTTCCACGTTCTGGGGATTTGAGACCGTCCTATGCATCCTAACCTTAATGGTCTGATCTTCATCATGCAAATGTAGTACATTTTTTAGTTTGGTATTACCTTTATCCATGCTACAGAAGGTGTCATATAAATTAGAGATACAGTCAGGCATAGTGGCAAGTCAATCGACAGCGTCAAGGCAACTGAATCTGTTGGAGGTGGTAATGCCAGACCACATATTATAATCACCATGTCTAGCCAAATTGGGAGCACTGCCATAATAATGGTTGACATAGTTCCACTTGGGGACATGATGAATGGGTCTAGGTAAAGGGTAAAAAAATGGTAAGGGTCTAGCTTCGATGGAAGGATTCACACCGTACGATTTCCAATTGCATATTAGTTCAGCACTTTGGGGTTCTTCGAAGGATATGACAATACAGTCACCCGTGGTTGATTTGGCCGTTGGCCCTACCCATGGTACCCTCCTAACCATAAGAATCTTACTTTTCATCTGGTTAGGAATGGGTTTATATTTGTCTAGCCAAAAAATCACTTTATTTTTTAAAGATTGAAAATTTTCTTCATATTGGCTATCCAATTCTGGTACCCCTGTGAGGACGACTACAAATGGACTAGCGTCTGGGGGCAGATCTATATACCCTCCTCTAAAGTTACTATGCGTGTGGCTAGACTGATGGTTTGACTTATGAGTAGTATTTATAGAAGATTTATCTGGCAGGGATTGATTGCTTACAGAAGGAATATGGGAAAATGCAAGCGGATTAGGTCGAGATTTATTTGGGACTAATACGCTCTGGTTGGAGGAGTGGGTAGAGGGAACAATTGGCATTTGAGAAGTCTTACTATGTACCTGCTTTTTCTGAAAAGGTTTACTGGTAGCATTTACAGCAGTAGAAGTTGAGGGGGTTGAATTAGGTTTATCTTTAGTACTACTAATTGGTTGTTTGGCTTTAGTATTCCCTACTATCCCCTCCTTTTTTTGCTGCACAATCGATGAATATGTGTTTATTGTTAGGTCCGGGGCGAGAACTGGAGTTTGTTGGATGGCTCTAGGCACATCAGTACAGTTAAGGCTTAAACTTGACAAAGTGATAACACTTTTCTCAACTTCAAGAAGTTGGTTCTCAATGTCAGTAAGCCTGACTTCTAGTGGTTTAAGTAATCTCTTTAGGGTCTCCCAAACTATTTTTAAAAATTCTTCTCTTCCACCATCTTGTTCTGCCATATCAGACGAGACTCTTTGCCCCTCACTAGCTGAGTGATCAGACATGCTGATAAAGATTTGTTCATCTGTGATAGCATTAGTATTTTCTACAGTTGCTAGGGCTACATCGTGTACAATGTCAGTTGTTGCAATAGGCATACTTGGAGCTCCCCCCGTGATATTATGGCTAAGAGCTACTTTTGCTTTTTTCCTAGCAAAAGCGGTTAGGTGTTTGCGTTTTCTTTTGTGTTTTGGTGCAACCTTGGCAGATGACTTGCCTTTATTAGACTGTATCTCAGCTAGTAGCTGACAGGTCTCCTCATTTACGATATCCTCAGCACTCTCCTTTGGAAAATTCAGCAGTGATAGGCTTCCAGTTTCGGCTCTAACAGAAGGCCCAGGAGGTTCCTGATAATTAAGAGGAGTTATTTCATCTGCTGTTGAGTGAACCTCAGCCGAAATTATAATTGGTTTTGTGCCAGTAATGCGATCAGGCGTTTTAGAGGTTGCAATACTGCCTAGAGAAGATTTTTTTCCAAGCGCAAATTCAGATGAGAGCCTCCTAGCACTCTCAAGTTCTACTGAGACTTTGTGCTGAAGTTTAGTTATTTCATTATCAATTGAGAGATTGGTCCTGGTGATAAAATCATCTAGGGTGCCTGTAGCCTTTTTGGAGATCTTAGTAGCCTTACTCCTAGTTTCTCGCGAGAACATTGTGTGAGAGGGGTTTTACAATTGTGTGTGAGTAGGGAAAAAAGGTCAACTAATGTGACACAAAACTTAAAAGCCAAGAGGAATGGCCCGGTCCGGTCTTACACGGTCTCTAACGGCCTAAAACGGCCCTGTCTTTGCCCCGTCTTCGCCCGGGCTGCGTCCCGCGCTGCGGGAGTAAGATGTTGTTATGAAGCCTCAGGAGGGCGGGGGGCGGGCCAGCAGGGAGAGCGGACCGGAAGCTCTCCGTCGGTCTAGCAGGGACTTCTGGGAATTGAAGTCCCCGCACGCTCGCAGCCCTGCTGCAGCCACACGCCTGATGCCGCTTTTCCTCCTCAGTACTCCTCGCAAACGTCAGGTGTGATCCTCTCCTCAAGACGGGCGAAGGGGCACCCGCGAAGCGGGTGCGCCGAGAGGTGGAAGGGCGCCGAGTGAGAGACAGGTGAGCCGGCAGTTGGCAGTGCTAAACTCCTCCGTTTAGTGTCCAAACAATTTGAGCAAAGTGTCCCACTCGTTTAGCTGCAAACAGGTGTTTTGAAGCCTCAGGAGGGCGGGGGGCGGGCCAGCAGGGAGAGCGGACCGGAAGCTCTCCGTCGGTCTAGCAGGGACTTCTGGGAATTGAAGTCCCCGCACGCTCGCAGCCCTGCTGCAGCCACACGCCTGATGCCGCTTTTCCTCCTCAGTACTCCTCGCAAACGTCAGGTGTGATCCTCTCCTCAAGACGGGCGAAGGGGCACCCGCGAAGCGGGTGCGCCGAGAGGTGGAAGGGCGCCGAGTGAGAGACAGGTGAGCCGGCAGTTGGCAGTGCTAAACTCCTCCGTTTAGTGTCCAAACAATTTGAGCAAAGTGTCCCACTCGTTTAGCTGCAAACAGGTGTTTTGAAGCCTCAGGAGGGCGGGGGGCGGGCCAGCAGGGAGAGCGGACCGGAAGCTCTCCGTCGGTCTAGCAGGGACTTCTGGGAATTGAAGTCCCCGCACGCTCGCAGCCCTGCTGCAGCCACACGCCTGATGCCGCTTTTCCTCCTCAGTACTCCTCGCAAACGTCAGGTGTGATCCTCTCCTCAAGACGGGCGAAGGGGCACCCGCGAAGCGGGTGCGCCGAGAGGTGGAAGGGCGCCGAGTGAGAGACAGGTGAGCCGGCAGTTGGCAGTGCTAAACTCCTCCGTTTAGTGTCCAAACAATTTGAGCAAAGTGCTAAGATATTGCAAATCTCCTTTATTGTGCAGCTCACAGCAGCAACAATAGTAGAGATTTTGAACTTCAGAAGCATTCTAACAGTGTATAACGTCCCTCCACATGTAGTCTTCTCCCTTCTTTGGTCAGTGAACAAGATAACTTTAACTTTCTTTTTTCTTCTTAACTTCACTGTAAGAATCCATTAGTTCTTTGAAATTTCTGATCTGAAAGACAAAAAAGATTGTTCCACTTTAGTCATTTTACCCAAGGCTGGGTACCTAGTGAAGGGATAATCTCAGCCTCCGTGTCTTTAATAAAATCCAGATTTTCTGCCCACTAGGCTGTGAAAAACCTAAATTTTATGGCATGACATGGAGGCTAACATTATGCAAGTTTAAAGTGTGTTCAACACATTATCAATCAGCACTTGTTACAGGTTTAAAGTAAGAGCTTTTGAAGATACTTTCGTTGGACCAGTTCACAGCTCTAAGGATCTCTTGTAGACCTCCACCCAAAATGAAAGCTTTTGAAGCTGAGGCCCCTCTTAGGGAGTCTGTGCCAAATATGTATATATCTATTCCTGGATCTTCCATAACATCTTTCACCCATCTAGCTAAGGTGGGTGGGGAAACCGGTCTATGGGGAGACTTATGGGATATTAATACCTGTTAAACGTTTCCTCTTATCCTTGCAGTCCTTCTTTCATACTCCATCGGGCACTTCACCACACACAATCTTTCATTCTGTTTAAAGAAGGGGCAGAAAACCGAGGTTGACATTGTTTTAGTTAGTCTTTTTAAGTAAAAGCAGACCCCTTCTGGTTGGTACGCTCTACCAGTGATATCTAAGGCTTTCACATCTGACTTTCGCCTGAAACAGTGAGTTTGTAAGAAATTTGCTTTAGGGTGAGTCTAGAGTTCTCACCCCTGCTTGTAATCACTCGAAGGACATCCCTAACGTCCCATAGGAAAGTATATTTAGCAGAAGGTGGGTTTAAAACACGCATATTTCTCATTAATTTCTTAGTAGGTTTTGACCCACAGAGGTTCCGTCTACAAGGCAATGGCCTGCTGCAATGACTGATTTGTAAACATTAACTGTTCAGTAGGACAGTTATGATGCAGAAATGTCAGATAGATAGTTAATTACATGTACTAGATCAGACAAAACGGGATTGTAGTTCCGTCAAAGACACCAACAAAGCCATTTCTCCCAAGTCAGTCAATATGCTTTTCTTGTGCCAGGTGCCCATGACTCTGATATGTGTCTGAAAGCATTTGCCATAAGTCCTGGCATCTGCCACTGTCTCCTGAAATCCTCTAGGCCATCAAAGACAGAAGGCCCTGCTGTACAAGCGGGTGAAATTCTCCCTGAGGACCTGTAATTATTTCCTCGAATATTGGTATCAAGATTGGTAGGTCTATTGCTCATTTCCATCAGGATTGGGAACCAGGCTTGAGACCTCCAGAGGGGCGTTATTACTACTGTTGCCTCCTTCTTTCTGCAAACCTGTAATAGATGCTTTGGTAGCATGACAAATGGAGGGAAAGCATAAGGTGCTAGTCCTCACCAATTCTGAAGAATGGCATCCACCCCCAAGGCCTGAGGGTCCGGTCTCCAGCTGAAAAATGTCTGTCGTTGACTGTTTAGTCTGACTGCAAAGAGATCTACTCCAAAGGGTCCCTATATCGCCTGAATGGTCAAGAAGATTTCCCTGTCTGGCCTCCAGTTGCTGGAATCTCTGAAGTTCCTGGAAAACCAGATGGCAACCCAGTTGTTCAGACCCGGGATATGTTCTGCAATCACTGAGATGCCCTTGCTGAGGCAGTAGGCCCAGAAGTTCTTGGCTAGGTCTGATAGGCCTTTGGAGTGGGTTTCCCCCATTTTGTTCATGTATCTGACTGCAGATATATTGTCCATGCGAAGCATGACTAAACACCTTATTAAGTCCGTGGCAAAGCTGTGAGTTGCAAAGGAGTCCACCAATAGTTCCAGGCAGTTGATATGTAACTCCTTCTCCTGTTCTGTCCATCGCCCCCCCCTTCGATGAGTCGCTGCATCTCGCACCCCATCCCTCTAAGCTTGCGTCCGACTCTATTACTATCTCTGTTTCCTCCCCAAAGATGGCTCTGCTATTCCATGCCTCTGCATTCCTCAACAATCAGAGTAGTTCTTTCCTTGAATCCAAGTCGAGGGGTACTGTCTGGGAATAAGTTTGATTCAATCTCAATGCTTTGGCCTTGAGTGTCTGGAGGAACCGGTAATGCCGGGGGCCCGGCTATATGGCCATGTAAGGTCTTGATGAGCTCTGGCCACGGCCAAGGAACTGACCCGTGTTCTCCCAGCCCTGGCAAAAACCATGTCGTAGAATACTCTCTTTATGTCCTTCTGGGACTTCTGTATAGAATTAAAGACTCCAACCTATTTAGCCATTTCTTTAATAAATTCCTCCCCAAATGGAAGCCCTTGGGAGGCTGCTCCCCCTTCCTTGTTTGCCAGTTCCACTAGCTTGGGGTTGATTTTCAATAAGGCATTTTTCCTTCTCTCATTGGAGAGTGCAGTGTTGGCGTTACCAAGTAGGCAAATGGCTCTTTGCGCCTACTGGCACAGCTCTCTGGGGTCAATGGGCGTATCTTCAAGATAGGCCCTTTCAGCTGACTCGAACATCTTGGTTAGAGGGCTGGTAATATCCAACATTCGGTCCTGGCAAGATTTTAGACCCTTGTCAAGGCCTTTCCTCAGGTCGCTCCCGCTTTTGGCGATGAACGCCACTACCTTGTTGTCTAGGTCTGGGGTTGAGGCCACTTTATCTGGCAGGGATGGTCAAGGGCACTCAGACCTGAGGCGAGACCTCACCTCATTACGGATTTCCTTACGGAGCCAGGAGGAGAGGTATTCACCCACATGTTGCGTTGGGACACACTCAGCAGATAGAGGGTGTTTGATGAGGAGCGGGTCGAACATGTACTCCCCAAAGGAGTCTAAAATCCCCATTTTTGACCCCGAGGCCTTAGATGCCTCATCAGATATACCCACGTTCCTTATCTCTCCCTCGGAGTCAAACTCAGAGGAGTAGGAAAGATTAATCTCGTCCTCCAGACCATCGTCACTATCGATGAGGATAGGTAGCACTGGGCCTTTTTCTTGCCCATCTGTTATGCTCAAGGCATTGTCTCTCTCTGTCACCGCCGCAGCGTTATATCAGTGGGGGGGAACAACATTTACAACGCAACTTTTACAACGCACTACACTTACAACGCATTTTTTACAACGCAACATCCATTACAACGCATTCCATTACATAGCATGACACTACAACGCATTTTTAAAAACTACCTTTACAACGCATTCCATTACATCGCATACTACCTTTACAACGCATACCATTACAACGCATAATATTACACTACACTGTCCAACACTTACCCTACTGTTGCACCCCCTGGAGTTAGAATAGTAATTTTTACCCCTATACTATCCAACACTTACCCTACTGTTGCACCCCCTGGAGTTAGAATAGTAATTTTTACCCCTATACTATCCAACACTTACCCTACTGTTGCACCCCCTGGAGTTAGAATAGTAATTTTTACCCCTATACTATCCAACACTTACCCTACTGTTGCACCCCCTGGAGTTAGAATAGTAATTTTTACCCCTATACTATCCAACACTTACCCTACTGTTGCACCCCCTGGAGTTAGAATAGTAATTTTTACCCCTATACTATCCAACACTTACCTTACTGTTGCACCCCCTGGAGTTAGAAAAGTAATTTTTACCCCTATACTATCTAATACTTACCTTAAATGCAATTTAATATTATGCGTTGTAATGGTATGCGTTGTAAAGGTAGTATGCGATGTAATGGAATGCGTTGTAAAGGTAGTTTTTAAAAATGCGTTGTAGTGTCATGCTATGTAATGGAATGCGTTGTAATGGATGTTGCGTTGTAAAAAATGCGTTGTAAGTGCATGCGTTGTAAAAGTGTGCGTTATAACGACATACATCCATCAGTGGGTTGGAAGTTTTGGCCTTCTTAGCAACCTTAGGTAGGTTATCAGATGTATCTCTCTTCTTTTGGGTTTTATTCGCCTACGTGGCTACTTCGGGGTGTCCAGTAACTGGCCAACCTTTTTTAGATAGGACTTCCAATTTCTTATTAAGGGTGTCATCAAGTGACCCTATTACCCTATCTAGGGCCTTATTAATGAGACCCTCCAGTCTATCCTCCATGGACCTAGTTGAGGGTTCAGTGGACATAATAATCAATATAGAGTCTAAAACAGGGAACTGGTGATGGAAGGTAGTTGACCTAGCAGTTAGGCAGTTTTCAACTGCCAAACACAATTAGATTGCCCAGTTTAATAAAATGGCCACTCTAATTCCTGTAATGAACTAGCCCAGTTTGATAAAATGGCTGCTGGGAGTTGCTAAGGGCCTTTCCTTAGATTTGGGCTTTCTGTTAGTGTCCCTCTTCAATTTTGGTGATCTTTGTGACCTTTTGCTCTTCTTCTCCTTTCTTTTTTAAACAACTTTATAGGCTTAAAAGGGCAAACACTGTCATAGAGGGTTAATCAGCGCTGAGAGCAGAAGGGTGACTCTCCGCATTATCACGAAAGGGTGAGTCACCTTTAGCATTTGCATATTCTGTCTGTTAATATTATGTATTATTATTATTATTAATTTAAATATGCAAAAGCGAGTCCCTCTGTGAGTAGGTCTCTTGATCCGGTTCACAAGTGTGCCTCGCTCATTTCCTCGCTGTCATGGCAACCCTGTGCGGCCTTGTTAGAGCTCCTGCTCTAGCTGTGGGTTTGCCATGGGAGCGGAACGACGCCGGTCTCGCAGTCGCCGCCCGGAACGGGATCGGACTTTAAAAGGGTGATTCCCTCAGCCTTAGGAAGCTGAGAAAAGCACAGAAGCGAGTCAGGGCAATAGGAGGGGTATAGAGATACGGAGTGGGGAGACAGGAAGTCTCCGCTCTGATTATACGTGAATGGGCATTAACTAACTATCGGGAAATGGCGGCAGGAAGGCTCCGGTACAGAGTCAAGACAACCGTGGTATTAAGGTAGAGAGCCCCCCCCCCCAGAAGGGAAAAATGTAGAAATATACAATAAATATACAGTTAGAAATATACACAATACAGTTATAGGTTGGGTGGGAGGGGGGGATTTAACCATTAATCAATCAATCAATACTCAATCAGGCATACATCAGGCATACAAAGTACGAGAGGTGTACTTATCTTATGAGCAGCTGCAACAAAGAAGGGAGAAGACTACATGTGGAGGGGCTTTATACACTTAGAATGTTTTTGAAGTTCTAGATCTCTTCAATTGTTGCTGCTGTGAGCTGCGCAATAAAGGAGATTTGCATAATGTTAGACTCCGTGTCATGCTATAAAATCCAGACTGCTGGCTCCTGCTGGAAGAAGAGGAGTCACAGAAGGACTTGAAGACTCCTGCATTCTTCTGGCACCGAGCGACTGGAACTGATCAACAAGAGTCGGGTGGTTGCCCTCCTGCTTACCTCCTTGAGAGACACAAAAAAACAGGACTCCTGCCTCTCAGAGGGCCCCGCTGACTAAAGAGGACAACACCCTGCATTAGACCTAGCTAGATAAAGACATAGTGCTCAGAAACCCACCCTGAGGAGGTAGGGGATTCAGAACTAACCAGAAGTTGCTTTCCCAGCAGCTGGAGACAAAGCAGAAGGTAGAACCTTTGATAATGGCAACCCATTTCAAATCAACATGTATCTCTGTGGGATCCTATGGGGCAGGAGTGTGGGGGCATTGTAGTATCAATAAGCTTCAGAAAATACAAAATAGCTTCCTCAAAAGATTACTGTTAGTTCCCGCAGGCACACCCACCTTTTTTTGCCATTCAGAGGTTGGATTGCCCTATCTTGAAGATTTTCTTGGACTTGCCCCTCTTTTGCCAAGGGTCAAGATATGGCAATCGAGTGACATTGGCCTCACAAAAACCATTATTTTAGATTGTAAGGCCCTGGAAAAGGGGGATGAGATTCCCTGGCTATGCTATATCAAGAACACTATCACCAGTGCTCTGATACAGCTGCCTTCATTAGAGAGATACTTTTTACTAGATCCTGCATTCAAGCTTGAGTTTTATTTATTGTTTGTAGAAAACTGTCAATTTAGATTTTACATCACTATGTTTTGCTTTAACATATTACGTTTTTTTGGGGTTTCAGCAGTAAGGCGCATGGGCTGACAAACTTCACACTTGTGACAATTTTTCTGGTCATTCTACTATAACGTTGTTTTGGTCATTGTAGAAGTTTGCTCGCATTCATTTTCTTTTTCCAATTCTCTGCCCTATTAATTTTTTAACTCACAGGTTGGCTTTCCAATACCTGCAGCAGTTGGACTCTACTGAAAAATGTACTGCGGTTATTGATTTTATTAGAAGTGTATTGAGTATTAGGAGGTGGTATTCATCTTAGCTGCTTTCAGATATTTAGGTATTATAATGTCTGATAGAGTACATATTGTTCAGAGTTGGCAGTTTTCTAACAAATTGTTGTCTCATTTAAAAGTTTTGAACTAATTGCTAATCGTAATATGAGATTACATTTAATTGTGATTTTGTGATTTATTGTGATTTAATTATGCACTTTTATGGCATTCTATGCTGAATAAAGATTATTTGATTTCATTTGACAACCCGTTTCATAGTACCGACCTGCGCTTGTACTTGGGTAATGGTACTCCTTAAACTGTTATTTTACCCATAGTGCTTGACTTCTTTTTAGGTGCTCTTTGCCTTAAAACGTTACACATATCTATGGTTCCTCTTAATCTAACTTGATGATCTTGGTGTCTTTTAGCTCATTAAATGGTTCTCTATAGTTTTAAATTAGTTTGGTAATTTTATTTTGTTGTGTTCTATACTTTGAAATTGTTGGTACTACTTGAACTTAGCATACACATCTCTGGGGATGGCCTGCTGCTTGTGTCATAGCTACCAATTGTGTACTGCCCAAATCAGTGTGTTCATAGAGAGTTGGTAGCGGTGCCCCATACCAAGTTAATAGCCTCATGACATGCTTTAATTAGTGAAAGAGGTTTGTAGAAGACGCATTCACTTGGATATTGATTGGGTTTAGGTATGACCACGATGGTAACTCTCGGAAATCATAGTGTATCGTACATGTTTGCAAGGCTTCCTCAAACATAGGTAAACAATTTGGGGTCAGGAGAAATGATTTTAAAAAAAGTCCTGAAGGAATTTTTTTGTGTCCGGTGTTTTCCCTGTCTGCATCCCATGTATGGCATTTTGGATTTCTTCTGGTGTAACTGTATGGTCCAGGGTCAATTTGCTCTTTTTGTGTAATTTACTGATTATCTATTATATGTAAGTTTAATTTAATATACCACATTTTGTAGTAATTTGCAAACACTTTTGCAAATTCATCGGAATTTATTTCATAGCCATTGGATGGTCTTGGATTGTTAAAATATTATTTTAGCCTCTGTTTCATAACTGCTACAAAAAGTGATGGATAGAATGTGTGAATTAATGACAGCCACTGGAAATTACACAGACATCCCAGTCCATCGTAATTTTGCACACCATGCCACCTCAGTTTCAACCCAGCCATATGGAAATCGGTCTTCAGCGTGCTCCAGTGGGAACAGTTAAGTCAAACTGCCAGGCCAGGTCCACCCTGAACCGGAGCACAAGCAACCCAGGACCTGCTTCACCCCTATTAGCATTTATCAGCTGGGTATAGCATGGTCCCGGTGGAACAGTTCATAGAGGACCCACTTTTGGGCATTCCTGTCAAACTGAAGCATACAAAAGAGTGATGGATGGAATGCTTAAATTAATCTCAACCACTAATAATTACTATAGGCGAATCCCAGTCCATTGTAATTTTGCACACCATGCCACCTCAGTTTGGACTCAGCCATATGGATATCAGTCTTGACCCCCTTCAGTGGGAACAGCCCAGATGAACTGCCAGGTTAGTTCATCCCTGGACCAGAACAAAAGCACACAAGGACTGTTTTCCCCTTATTAGGGGTCGCCGGACGGGTATGACTTCCTTCCAGTGGCATAGTGCTCACAGTACCCACGTTTTAGATATGCACAAATTTTGTCTGTTTATTTTGTATATTCTGATATTTACACTGTAAGAGGCCTGCGATCTTCTCTCCTGCCCCTGATGGGGAGGTTTCTTCTGCTGTTTTTCTCCCTCATCTCTCAGAGCCATTCCTTCAGCGACTTCCTCTTCTCAGTTGCAGTTTCTTGGGAAGGAGGTGGACTTTGCAGTCATCGTCACTCTTAGTGGATTGCTTTTGTATGTTTTTCTTTCTTCGACCCAATCCCAAGTCCTCTTTGGAATATCAAAGAAGTATGGCTCCCTAGTGCACCACCTTCAGCTTTTCCTGGTACAAAAACATATAGTTAAGTTGCACCGCTCTTAGCTTTAGCTTCACTTCGACACAGCACTTTCTTTGTTGATGAACTTGTAAGGTACAATCAGGGAAAAAATTTACTTTTGAGTATTCAAATCTGATATTGGATTTTTGCATCAGTGGTCTATGAGCTCTCTCAAGCACATAAAATGCTGACATTTATTCTTCAGAGACTTACATCTTCAGACACATGGTAAGAAATTTATGAGGTTGAGTACTTTCAAGGTCCTCAGGGATACTCATGAATCTTAAATTGTTTCTGCAAGATATACCTTCAGTGTCTTCAGCATGTTTTTCTATTAGTGTGGTAGTTTCTTGCAGCTGTGCTAGTCGGATTTAACTCATATTCAGCTGTTGAGATGCAGCCTTTGGCTTTTTTTTATGCAGTCGGCAAGGTTTCTCACATCTTGGCAGAGCACTGAAACCTCAACCCCTACTCTACCAATTTTCAACTTCAGGGTTATTCCACTGTCAAGTGTGGTTAGGAGTATTGTGCTCTTGTATACCACATCAACCTTATCCTCAGCAATTTATCCTACATCCCCTGGGTTCTGTGGAGTAGTGGTAGGCCTAGAGTGCCCGTCAGTCTTCGTTTGCTGGAAGAAACTCAGTCCCATGTTTTTCCTCACTGTCCACCAATTGATGGAGCAAGGACTCGTAGAAAAGAGACTTGCTCGGAAGCAAAACCCTCATATAACTCATAACCCTGTATTAATTGTGTATTATGTATACTAATAATACGCACCACACTCGACATAATAGAGAGAAGAAGCTTGCCTATGTGTCTTACTAACCCGTAACTCGAGTGAGATCTAAAAATGGCTGCTAACGCGGGAAACTTTATTGCGCAAGCATCAACTGCATCTACGCAGTATGCTGAGTTGTCGTTTGGAGGGAATTTCTTGCACCTGCGCAGATGCTCTTAAAATGGCTGCTTGAAAGCTCACATGCTAAGCATCTGCTTTGCTGAAACTAAAACCAGCTAATTTACTAATGCTAACGCGGGGAGAGCATTTATAATTAAATGAGATTAGAGTAGAGATAGGTGGTATACTGTGAAACCATTTTTTTTTGTTGAAATTAATATATGTCTTTTTGACTTTCTTATTAGTACGTATTTGGGCGTTTTGTGAGATTCTGGAGTCTATAACCTATGTGGGCTCTGCACATGCATGGTATGAGCGAGCGGGAAGAGATGATGTGACTCTTGAAAACAGTCCAAGGACGAAAACGATACATACCCTGGGAACCAGTCCCAAAGCCCGGAGAGATGGATGGGAACCTATAAACTTTATACTATTGTTTCTAATAAGATGTGAATAAGGGTGGGAATAAAGAATTATGAATACAATATTAAGGGGTGGGATCATTGAACAATGAAGTGAAAGACAAAATTAGAAAATAAGCATGGTGTTATGATCATCCCCCTTGCCTGTCGAATCAGAGTTAGAAATTACATGATATTGAAACAATAATGGGTGGTACATGAGCAAAGAAAGGTATAATTGAGGTAGCATTAGTTAGTTAGCGCGAGAGATGCTGAATGCTGCAGAACTTGGGATGCTGTCGGAGTAACGAGCAAATGCTGATGAAGAATATTGCAAAACATCACCTTAGACTATCTTAAATTAGAAGAAGATCGCGGGAGAATCTCGAGGAGGAAGAGAGTGTCAGAGAGGGGTGCGACGCCAGCGTCGGTGTTAGAGAGGTCAACTATCCTGCCCTGAATCCTGTCCTGAAGCCTTTGTCGCCTGATCTTTCCCGGGGGACCCTTCCCAGCTCCTTGGCCAGGGGCTTGGTTTTCACACCATCCTAGGTAATTATATCTTCGTGAATGTGCAAATGTACTTTTCTCTCTCTCTCTCTCCTTTCCTCTCTATGCAACGTCATTGCAAAGTAATGATACATTTGATTGTTTAATTGACTAATCGAATCTTCCTTCCTTTAAGTAACAGAGACTGTACTGTACTTTGAAAAGTTTCACATGCATTTAATTTAGATAAAGCCTTAAAACTTTCCCGAGTCTGTGGTTATTTCATTACAAAGAGAATCAAATTTACGTCATTTCACCATCAACTAATTCAACTAATGGTCCATTGACCAGAGGAAAGAACTTTTTGAACAGTGAAAGATTAGTTAGGAATGACAGGAAACTAATCTTGCAATAAGAAACAACATAAACTTAGACTCCAGTGGTTTAACTGGTCAGTGTGTGTGAAATTTGTGAGTTTATGGGCCCAGGCGAGTATATGGTATTGGAGTATTTGTAGCTGGTTCACCGCTGGACCACAATCACCCACCAAAGAGGCACTGGTAATGTTGCAAGTGTATCCCTAGACATTACTCACCAGAAAGTTAAATATATTGGGACGGGATACAGTCTGCCTTCTTGTGTTTTCTAATGCGTGCCCAGATATTACAGAATCGGGGGTGGGGGGGCTCAATACAGTACTATCTAGCCTTTTTTCATTAATCTTCAATCCTGGCCCCCTTTACAGAGAACAAATGGAGCTGGGGATCCCTCATTTAGCAGGAAGTGTCATCCCAAAGTTGTGAAGCTGCCCGCAAAGGAGGGGGGAGACCTGCAGTCAGGATAAGCAAGAGAGACCAAAGCTGAGCCACCTGCGCAGATCTTCACATAAGACTGGGCCCCTGGTCTCAGTGGTAGATCAACAGTGATCTCATTTTTGTGGATGTAAGCACAGGGGGATATTGCCAAGTGATGCCAGACACTGTTACTTCTGCTGCCCTTTTATTTCCAAGAGTAACAACCTCAGTTTACAAGAATTCCATGGAGTAGAGCCTCACCAACTCTTGATTAATCTCATCTTGATCACTTCCTTCATCATCCTGGAAGTAGCAAGTGTAAACGTACTAGTATTGCCTTCATATTTGCAAGTGTGCTGGATGAAACCCATGAATAATGTAATACTAACGTAAATGACAGCCACAATCAGGATAATACCAAGAATGGATTCAAATATCTTCACACTTCAGGGCCAAAAAATGTCTCTAGCCACGCCAAGATGCCATTAGGACTCAGGTCCAGGATGCTTTGTTTCTCCTGTAGTTTCTTCACACTCGCCTTAAGGTCATGTATCTGTTCATGTATGCTAGGGTAGATCATTGAAGTCGCTTATGGTGGAAAGAATGTACCTTGGGTAGCAGGTCCCAGTTCAATCTAGAGGCAGCCAAGGGTAAGCATGTGATCTACAAATGAAAGAGGCATGATCTCCTTCAGGTTCACGTTTGAGGAACACCAGTCCATGGTGGAAGCTGAACTCAAAGGGGGAGAGGAGGTCGAAAGGAATGTCCTCTGCTGTTAAATCACATTTACTTTGTCCAACAAAAATACTGGAGACAGTTGCTCCCCGGTGCTCCCAATTCAATCCCTGCTCAGTCATTGAGGGATGAGTCACATCTGGCATCTTACAGGAAAAGGGATTGTTGAACTTTCCAAGGCCTGAGAAAGAAGAGAGGGAGATGCCAGGACACTCTGGTAGTTTATGTCCGAGGTGGAAAAGCTGCAGTCAAGTGTTGTTAAAACTTTTTGGCACTCACATCAGAGGGATACTATTCCCTATATTAACAGGCATGTGCATGGATATCCACCAGGAGGAAGAGTTAATGATCTGTCGGTACATTTCAAGCAATAACAAGCAGGAATTACCCTTGCAGGCTGAGCAACGGTTTCATATCAGGGGCGTTTCAGCTCAGATCGGTCTTGGAATAATTCCGCATTCCTCAGCCAGGCTGTATCTCTCAACTCTCCAGATGCTCAAAGAGGTGAGGAATCGAGCAGGCCACACCCACAAATAAATCTGATGTCCAGAAGGAGGATCCTGCTTACCATGGATGGAGGCAGTAATGACCAGAGGCTTTCAGGGCACTACCATGTGGTGGTGGCGGAGGGGTGCAAAACACTTCAATCCACGAACAAGTAAAAAGGCTGCAGCAGAAACAGTGCCAGTGGCTGCTTCAGCAACAGGCCAAAGCCTTTGAACAGTGACAGGGGCACCATTGTGTCGAGTAAGACGAACTAATTTGCAGTGAGAGAAGGGGATCCAGGTCACCAGGCCCCGACACTTGACAGCAGGTTTTGTGATGCCCAGGCTTTTACAAGGTCCTTGCAAGCTGGAATAAGAACGGCCTTCCTCTGATATATGCTGACATTTACCCAATTACCAGGATGGAGGGAATGCCAGGCCTTAATGAGACATCCAGGTAAGGTATTTTGGAACTGAGGACAGAAACTGTTAAGTGTGTAAGCTTTCTGCAATATTGTAACACAACATCATCATTTAGCTGCAGATGTCGATTTGCACAGGATACACGGGACCCCAAGGGAGCATCATGGGTCGGTCCGTGACTATCTCTCATGGCTTAGATTTTACTTTTGGGAAAGGATCAGACTAGTGCTAGACCGTTCGGCTATTTTTATTGTGTCTCTGAACACAGCTTAGCAATATTATTCTTTAGGGTCCCATTATTCCTTTACACTTTACCCTTTGACTTTGGGTAATAAACACAGTGGTAGTGCTGGTCTATTCCGAATGCCTTAAGACTGTCTGTACTACTGCAGACACAAAATGTGTTCCTTGATCACTACTAATTCAGCTTTGTACCATGAACGTAGGGTCGATTGCTTAGCACCAGGAATGGCATCTGCATGAGCACAGGGCTATGACTCCAACCATTCTGAAAACATGGCTATTTTGACAAGCCCTCATCATCAAAGACTTTATGACAATCACTTTGGACCATAAAAGTGTGGACAAGACAAAAAGAAATCACACATATACATAAAAACGGCAATTATCAATAACAATAAATATATTTTTGAGAAGTGCCGAAAGCACATTTAAAATATGATTTAAAAAATAATATAAAAGCCCCAATATGGGTAGACACAGCACAGCTAACAGTACATAGACGATACCAGCATAGCAAAGATTGAGGTCTGGAAGGAGGAAAAGAATAGCACTATTGCACATTCAAGCACCGAGGCGCACCCTAGTCATCAGATAATCTATTTCACACATTAAAAACTGATTGCACATATTTCGAGCGCCTTATTTAAATTGCCATTAAAAACTTGCGGCGGCAGAAGACTACAATCCGGCTAGTGTTGCATTGCAGTAATCTGAATGCCTCCTGATATTCCCTAATGTCCAGGTTTTTAAAAATGGGAACAAGACACTTTGTATGGAGCTGTTTATAAAAGGGGGAAAAATACATGAGTAAGAGATTCAGAGCCCCCTTGGCTACCTACACAACGATCATCATTAGTATCACTATTATGTTGCCATTCATTTTTTACAGGTAGAGATCCATACCTAAACTGTAGGTAGAGTTTCCTAGCTAAAGGGGGAACAATTTCATCAATGGTACTTCCATAAAAAGCCACTGGTTTGTGTTCAGTGAAGGCCACGGATAGAGAACCCGTACACTGCATAATTTTATCAATTGCAGCACTCGCCCAGAAAATTGCTTCAATGCTAGCTTTAGAAATTGAACAAATGGACTCAGGAGAGACCCAGTATGTGTCCAAGTTCAACCTTTGTAGAAAGGCCTTAACGGGAGAGAGCAACAGAATTTTCCTTGCACACTGCTTAACCAAAAGGTCTTTGATGCCCACCCAATAAGACTCTAGGGCGGATGTAGTCTATCGCCGGTGCTAATGGATGAGGAGTCTCCACTCAATCTTGTGGGCAATTTTCTTTTGGGCCAAGTCTAAGTAAAGTGGAGTCAATGGGGTACCTGCTGGAAGTTTCAATAAAGACCATAAAAACCTATGCTCCACTTTAGAAAGGCTCTGGATTTGTGAACTCAGCACCATATAAAACCACCCCTAGGGCCTTAACATTATAGATGTCTAATGTCGAAGCCACCCTTCCGGATGTGGTTTTCCTGTATATTTTCTCTATGTATGCAGTGTGTTAAATCAAGGACAGCTGTGCTTTTTTCCACCTGTGGTGCCCAACATAGATTCTTCATGAGTTTTAATGCTAAATACTCAAAGTTGGGCACCACGTCTAAGGGAGTGTCACCCACAAGCATCCTCCTCTTACAAAGAGCCAACTTCTGTTTAGAGAAAATAATGCATTTGGTCTTAAAGCTGTTATTCTCCAGGCCCTGCTCAGCACAGAACAATTGAAAGAGTTCAAGAGCTGCTGCAATCCTTATAGCGACTTAGATATTAGCAGAGTATCATCCGCAAAAGGAGTGCAGGGATCCTCCGCCCTCCTATTTTGGATGCATCGCAACCATCCCTATTTAAAAATTCAATTACACCATTAATGTATAAGATAAAGAGAGCAGCCGCCAGGACTTACCCTTGCCTGAACCCCTGATCAATGTGAAAGGGGTCAGACAGGACTCCATCCTCCCCCTCACCACACTTGGGCCAGGGTGTCAGCATGTAGCCTCACTAAAATATCCAGTAAGGGGACGGGTGCCCCCATTTCCTCAAGCACCCTCCATAACTTGGCTCGGGGAACCAAACCAAAAGCTGAAGATCGACAAAGGTAACATAGAGTTTGACTTTAACGATAATCACCTCCCTCCAATAAATGCAAGCAAAGCGGAAAATCTGATCTATGGTGCTTAATTTCGATAGAAAACCCTCCTGCCAGTCAGACAGCACACTTATCCAGTCTCGGATACTGGCCAAAACCTGTTTACAGAAGAATTTGTGTATGGAATACATCAGGCTTATGGGCCTATAGTAGCCCGGGTTTGCACGATCTCCCTTCTTGAAAATAGTAATAATTTCAGTTTGTTTTTGTGAAGGGGGAATCTCCATGCCAGCTGAAATGGTTAATATATGACCCCCAGATTTCTGGGTTTTCCCTATAAAGATTGTTGAGCAATCAATCTGGACCTGTAGTGCAACCAGGGATGCAAGAATTTATGGATTTTAATGTTTCACTTATTGAAAATGACAATCTATTAGAATTTGATAGAGACCTATTCTCGTAAGCCATGCCATCACCCCGGCGGTGTCACATTAGTATAATAAAGCTGTCCAAAGTGCGCCATCGCTTCGTGGAATTGGATGCAGAAATGAAGTGTTGGTTTACAACCATTTAACATATCATAACTGTCTTCCAGAAAGCCTCATTATCCTTCATGTAGAGTGCTTCATGCAGATTTGACCAAAGTGAACTCTCCCGTTCCCTTTTTGCTTTACTTAGTGCTTGCCGATGCCAAGACCGTATTTTATTATTTCTGGCTGGGATTTAGATTTGATTGCCACAATAAACTCACTCTTGGCTGAGCTACTTTCCCATTGTATCAGTTATCAGGATTTGACACAGGTCTCCACTTATGCCTGTTCTTTCCCAGTATCTCCCTAATATGGGTAAATAACTTGTTGAGGCTGGTAGCAAAATCCTCAATCCTAGACGTGGGAGAGAGTTTTGATAGATACTCATAATCCGCGATTACACTATCATTAACCACGTCGAGGTCTATAGGATTTCTCATCACCCAATCACACCTAATGGTTCTAAGGCTGTTGGTATACGAAAGAGCACCCATATCTCTGTTGCCATAAGACACATAAACTGGAGCTACTTTGTCATGAGGTGACAAGCTAAGGGTGTTCTGGTCGCTATCTATGCTATCTATTACTTCCATCTCCAGAATAGCAGGCCAGAGGTTAACATCGGCTGAAAAATAATCTATTCTACTACTATTACCCGGCCCATTATATGTCATTTTACCCTGTGGATCAGAGGGTCGTCTACCATTTGTGGCTCGTAAATCAAAATGTCATGTTAGAACCAACAATTGGCCAGCTTTAGCTGTCCATCTTGCTGTGAGCATATCAATATTTGGTACACTCCACTTATTGTCTAGTTCCTGGGTTAGATCATGGAGATTAGCAACCCGTGGTTGAAAAGTAGAATTTAAGTCTCCTGCTACCAAAAGCATGTCCTGTCCAACATTCTCCAGTACTGCTTGCTCTAGTATATTGATTACATTTGATCTCCTCACTGCAGACATCTACTCTATTTCAGACGGATGTATGACGTACCAACGCGAGTCATTACAACGCGTGCAGTTACATCGCGGTCGTTACAACGACTGCGATGTTACTACGCTATGCCATTACAACGCAAGTCTTTACATCGACTTGCGCTAGGTGGCGTGCTTACATTAGAAAAGCGTAATTTACTATTCCAACTCCAGTCCACTTAACAGTAGGGAAGGTGTTGGGATAGTAAACTACACTATTTGTAATGTTAGCACGCCATCTAGCGCAAGTCGATGTAAAGACTTGCGTTGTAATGGCATCGCGTGGTTACATCGCGTTCGTTGTAAAAGTTTTGTTGTAATGGTAGTGCGTTGTAAAAGTTTTGTTGTAAAGGTTGTTTACCATTTTAGACATTATACATTTTTAGGGACGGACCAGATGGCACCACCAGCCTAACTGCTATTATATCGCGGGATGCAATGGGCATTAAGGATATTCTGCACTGGAGTGTTCTTTTAACCCATATACCCATCCCTCCTGGTGGCCTGCACCTTGCAGGTTTGTTTGCATTCACACAAAATGATGTGCACCCACACCTATGAAAAGAGCATAAGTACCACGTGTCCTGGAAAAGACAAATGTCAAACAGTTAAATAAATTGACCCCACTCAACCTCGGACCACTCAGCCTCGGACAGTTGCTTGAATATTCCTGCTACATTCCATGACATAATTTTAATGGAGGCTTCAGAGGGCAACTTAACACCATCAAGAACAGGGAGGGTCGACTCAACAATGGTGCTTCTCACATTATTCACAGTGAGGGACCCAGATGCCAGACATAATGCCTGGCCCAAAGGGCCATCCCCAATGGCTTCTTGATTCTTCCACTTACTAAAAGGGGGTGGGCTAACCAACACTTGAGATGAGATAGAATATCATAGCAAACCCTCCCCAGAATCTCTAACATCCTAACACTGCAGGATGCGAACTTAAACTCCAGTCAGGGAGACACACAAATGATCCCATTGCTGGCTTCTTCCGACCCCTTTTTCGCTGCCTCACACTGCGACCCCTGAAGCAAAGCTGGGTCACAAATTTAAGCTGCATGCTAGTATTTGCAGTGGAAATAGACAAGGAGGCAGGAGTAATTCGCACACTTAGGTAGTTGTATAAATCAAACTGGATGTGAATTAAGGTGCCCCAAGGAGGAGGAGAGAAGTGGGGTGGCCTTCACACTATTTACAGCATTGAATGGGAGGCATGTGGCACAGGATTGGCAATAACTCTGGGCTATAGAAGCAAAGAAGGGCACATACTAACATGTTGTATAAGCACAAAGCATGCTGTGTCTGCCAGCATGATCAGTTCCATGATATAACCTGGCATGGTTGGGGAGAAAACATTTTGATGCAACCACATACCCAATGATGTCTCTCCACACTTGTTATTTTACATTGTTACTTGATTTAAGACTGCATTTCATTTTTAGAGACTTGTTCCTGCAATTGAGACAAATCCTTTAATGATGGTACAGGAAATTGATCAGTTTAACAATGTACATGGAAACATCAGCAGTTCTAGACAAGGTGGCATTTTTACAGCAAAATCGGCAATGGTACTATGTCTTGAAACATCTTGACGAGGTTGATGGTGGGCAGCACAATTTAACACAGCCACCTTTTCTAGTAATTGCAAAGCATGTAAAAGATTTTGCACACACTGTCCATTCTTTATTCAAGCTCTTGCTGAGGTCAAGACAGCTCTTAGCATGCAAATGACCCAAAAGTCATGCCACTCACCAAACTCAGACTTTGAGTACGTGTGCAGAGTGACAGTCTATCCTTTACTTAGGAGTCAAGCGCGGGTGAGTGCAATGAGCTCCATCACTTGGGCAGATTTCACTGTGGACCGATTGCAGCTTTCCAACACTTTATACCAGCAACTAGAGTGCCTTCATCATGTCTGAAAAAGGAACCATCCACAACATAAATTGGCTCACATTCATTGAGGGGCACATCACGTAAGTCAGTATGTTGTTTAGCAAACCTGCACGGCAGTTAAGATACAATCATGTGGGTCTCCATCTTCACTGGTGGGATTCAGAGAACCGGTGTTCAAAGCAGGAGTGCTGATGAAAGTAATACAGGATACAGGCAACAACAGCAGAACTGAACACAATATTTTCAAAAGCTTCAATGAGAATTGGGGTAGTCGCCAAAGAATGTAAACTTGGTGGGAGACCAGGTGTGACTTGGTTCAAAGTCGAGGACTAATAAGTTATTGGCCTTTTCTGATTGTCATGACTTCACAGCAACACCCCAAGTGCACATCTATTTTGTTTGTGATAGTTCAAAGAAAAGGTTTAACATATTCAGGGAGCCCCATGAAGGGTGCAGAGGTTAACGCCAACCTTACCTTTAGAAATGCACTTTCAGCTTCACTAGATCACTGTTAGTGCTCAGGAGTGTCTTCTCTAACAAATAATTGAAAAGACGTGGCCATTTCAGCATAACCCCAAATACATTGCCCACAGTATCTCACCATTCCCAAAAAGGTATGTACATGAGAAACAGTCACAAGGTAAGGCGACATACAAATGGCTTCCATGCTTTTGGTGGACAGGTGTCCATTGCGAGCAGGAATCTCTTGGCCAAGATATCTCAGTCCGTGAAGGCAAAACTTACATTTTTCCTTTGAAGAATTATGCCATTTTCTTAGCTAATTCAGAGAGGAGATAGACTGACTTTTCCTCTCACCGGTCAAGAGTAAGAGATGCCAATAGTAAATCGTCAACATATTGAATCAGAGTAGACCCCTGGGTGAAAACCAAGAGGTCCAAATCCTTTCTTAGGGCTTGGAAACAATTGAGGGTGACTTTGTAAATCCTTGTGGGAGTCATATCTTGGAAAGGTGGGACCCTTGGAAGGTGATTTAGAAGAGATACTGACTCTTCTCATGTATGCAGATGGAAAAGAAGGCAGAACCAAGATCATCCACATTGAACCACTGAGCGCTGGCAGGGATGTGGGAAACAATAGTAGCGAGGTTGGAGACCACATGGAAACTTCGGATAAACATATTATTAATAGCCCTAAGGTACTGTATGAACTTGTGCATGTTGGACTTTCTCGTCTTGCGCACTGGGATAATTATGGTGCTAAATCTACTAACAGTAGGTACTGGGGCCCATTGCTTGATCAAATCTGCTCTCACCAAACGGATGACCTCCTCCACCTTGGATTTTAGTGGGTACTGAGGTATTTAATCTAAGTAGCTTTTTCGGAAGGGGTGGCCTTTGACTGTACAGGTTTCATTAAAGAGCTGAATACCATATCGTTGGACCCTGTGAACCCTTATTTGGACGGTACCAGTGAAAACAATTCATTTAAATCAGGAGACATGATTATGGGTTCACTTCCTCTGAGCAATTCAACCTTTTGCATAACAATGCAAGTACCTTCATCCCTTGTATAGGAAGCTGGTTATCTACATAGTGTACTAAAACAAAGTACACTCTGCAGAGAGACCAGTGGATCCCTTACTGGTATTCAGAGGTAAAAGTAGATAATACTAATGCTCTATTTGTGGTAGTGTGGGCGAGCAGTTAGGCTTATCAGAGGGCAGTGCTAAATATTTGTTGTAGTCACAGAGGTAATAAATAAGACACACACTCAAGAATAAATCCAAGACCAACTTGTAAAAATAACATTGAGTTTTATATAATTTTTCAGACCAAGAACTTCGTTTTAAGATAAGTACTTATTAAGTTATGAATTTTAAAGTTTGCAAAAGAAATCACAGTTGTGTGCAATTACGTACAACAGTAGTCAAAAAGCATGGAAAATCGCACAATGGGTTCTCGAGGTTCACTTTCTGGATTCGGGTAGCAAGGCTAGATCCAATGTTCCAGCAGCAGAAGTTCGGGAGCATCCCGGATTCGGCCTAGAACAGATCATTGGTAGCAGGCTCGTTAAGGAGAAGGGGGTCACCTGAAAACACACTGCACAGGAGGATTTAAAGATAGGTCCCACTCGAGGGGGCAGGTCATAAGGGCCTTGGGACCATGGGAGCAAAGCTGGTTTGTCATTACTCAGGCCGGGCAGGCTGGGTGCAGAGCCAATAGGGCAGCTGAGCATCGTGCGTCAAGAAGGTCCTTGCGGTCAGGTGCAGGCAGGTTGCAGAGGCGACTCTGGGACAGGAGAGCCACTCATGGAGTGGGTCTCAGGGTCTAGAACTCTCTAAATTAGTGCCTGTGTTGTTGGGGTCCGGATTGGAGTCTTTCTTCTCGGTCCTCGGTGTATGTGGTCTGGTACCCCTGGTATTGGTACAGCACAGCTCCGGTGGGTCCTAGTGCCCTCAAACTTGGAGGGACAGATGAGACCATTCAGAGCAGATGGACCTCTTCTTGCTAGGATACTGTATCTCAGTCACCGGGGAGCAGCAGATTGGTTAATAGATTTCCTGGTTCGGTGCCTGCAGGGGAGTAGCTCCTTTACTCCAAGGGCGGTTTGCAGCTAATTGCCAAAGGCTGGAGGGGCTCTGGGGTTCTTGGAGGCCTCACAGTTGCAGGACGAGACAGCAGGCCACGAGTGTTGAATCCTGGGAGCAGCTGGCAGTGCAGTTAAGCTTGAAGAGAATGTCTCTGCCCAGCAGGTTTGTTGGAGAAGATGGACTTAGCAAGAAGGAATGTTTATCACTAATAGGTTCTATGGAGTTTGACAAAGAGTCTGTAGTCTGGTAGATATTTCACTGATTGTAAATAGCGACTCAATCTACAGGCAAGTCCAAGAGAGGCAAAGGAGGGAATCGAGATTTTGAGGGCTGATCAACTTGCACCCGTATCAATAAGGAAAGTGGTGTGTTTACTATTGGTGATGCAGTTTACATAAGGACCCTTTTGGTCTACAGGTATTAAGGTATTCATTTCACAGTCAGAACCTCTCAGGCTGTCATAACATTTGGGGGTAGGGATTCTGAGCAGTCAGTGGTACCTGGGCTAATCTGGAAGACCTGGTACACCAGAATCAATGTTAGGGCAATCTCGCCTCCAGTGCCCAAACTGCCCCCACGCAAAACATGAACCTCATTCATACATTGGCTTAGTACCTCTCCTATAAAGTTTAGCTGTGATGCTCTTTTGTGAGCTATTATTGATGTCTGTAGAGTGTCTTGGATATACAACTGCCCTAAAAGAGAGGTAGGGGATTGCATGGTCATTCATTTTCATGATACACAACTAGTGGGCCATATATTACACCTATTGCTGGTCCTCGAACACCCCAAATACAATATACAGGTTGTCCCATTGGGTTTTTCCTCAGACCAACATCAGACAAGTCGAATAACCCATATCACCTGAGTTCTTCAGGGCCTACGCCATTTAACATTTTAACATAAATTCAGTTTTCACATTCAAAGCTAAAAGATCAGATATAGTCAAAACACTGGGATCTGCTGCTGCTGTTACTAGTACTGTAGATGCTGATATTGAGATAGATCCAGCATTGTTGTTTCAAAGAATGACTGGCGCTGCTTCCAATGACATGAATCTTGCAGATATAAAACATTATGAGCTCGGTGCTTTCCCTCCTGCATTATTTGAATCCAGTGCTTTATTTGTAAAATAATAAGTGCCAGGGCACTGACCAGGAGGCCACTGCAGCCTGCACCATCCACTTCCCCGTCATCGCTGCCAATGACGGTACCAAAACAACTACTAACAATCTCTCTCACCTACAAGTGCAACAGTTCAGATTATTCTAGGTCTCCAAAGCTAAATGAATGGCTAGGGAGGCAGGTATTAGTATTTTTTCATGTATATTGTATCATAAACAATAGTTGTTCTGCTCATCTCTAAATTAGATGAGCAGTGCCACCATGTGGCAGAGTGTCATAAGTGTGGTGATGACAATTAAGTGCCGGTGCCGAGCACCTGAATCCATTTAAATGCCGGTGCTGAGCTTCGGAAGCCACGGCTCAACTTAAGCACTGTTTGAATCTTATAGTATGTTAGGAAAGGCTGATAAGTCTCAATTAGCACATGGAATACTAAAGAAGTCTTATGAGTTACGCACTGAGGTTATTGAAATACAATCTACTGATCAATATGTCATAAATGGCAGATCACTATTGCAGCACATTCCATGGCACAAACATGATATATTCAAGAATATTGAGAACTCCTACGCTACTTTCATGCTTCAACACTATGAGAAAGATATTATTGTGTTAGATGGTTACGATGATTCTCCATCAATCAAGGACATGACCCACAGAAGGTGACAGAATTCTCACATAAGCACAGCTGTCAAATTTACAAAAATTATGAAGTGTGTAGGCCAGAAATATAAGCTCTTGTCAAATGACAAAAACAAACTGCTAATCATTTTACTCATAGCCAAGAAGTTAAGAAAACTTGGGTGTACCATGCAACATTCTGTTGGAGATGCTGTTAAGCTATTGGCATTGTAAAACACCCTCTCTCAGTGTGCAGGCATCAATAGGACTATCCTACAGTGGTTCACCTTCTTTCTAACCCAAAGCTCGCAGCTAATCAAGCTCAATAATTCAACCTCAAAAACAACACCAGCCTTCCAAGGAGTCCCTCAAGGGTCAATCCTATCTCCTATTCAACCTATATATGTAACCCCTTGCAATGATCCTGAAGCAAGCTAGAATAGCCTACCATCTGTATGCAAATGACACCCAACTCTACATTAAAATCACGTCAGCCAAAGACATCCAGCACCTAAATAACACTCTCCTCACAGTTGAAGCCTGGCTAACCAACCACCACCTCAAACTCAACCCCAGCAAAATTGAACTCCTCATTCATCCCAAAGAAAAATCCTTTCCCGTAGATAGCTGACTTGACAACCTTACAGCTCTGAATTGCAAACTATCCATTTCCAACTCTTATAAATCCCTGGGGATTACTCTTGACTGCCACCTAAGTATGAAAGACCATATAAACGCCTCCACAAATCCTTAGTCCTACCCAAGCTAGACTACGGCAACGCAAAGGTTACAGACGTACCAAAATCTTACCTAGCCCCTTTGAAAGCCACACTCCACAAGGTGGCTAGACTTATATCGGAGGAAAGGCTCTTTAAACACATCACTCCCACCCTCAGATAACTCATCTGGCTGCCTATGAAGGCTAGGGCCATACTAAAAACTGCCTGCATAACTCACAAAGTGCTCTACACTGAAAAAACAATCTACCTCACAAATAAACTATCAAAAGCTGGTCAAAAGAGACCTTTACGAAGCTCAAACAGTCTACTCTTGATTACTCCAAAATTAAAGAGAGAGAAATATCACAAACGCTCCTTCTCTGAGAATGCTCCTAAAATCTGGAACTCTCACCCCCAGGAACTGCGGTAAAATCAATTCTTCCCTCATTTCAAGAAGAAACTGAATCTTCTTCTCCTCAACAAATACCTAAACCCTCCTCCTTAAAGCACCACATTAGCCTGTGGGCACTCTCCCCGCACCTTCTAAATAAATCTATGCACCACAATCCCGGGGAAAACTGTGCCTCAAAATCCCCCATCCCTAAGAGGCTTTTTCCCAACTACCTCAGAACGACAGCGTCCATCTGCACTACTCTTACTCTTGTTTTGCTGTTTTTCGGTCGAGCCTGGACAGTGCATGCGCTGCTCTGCGAGGCATGCAGTATTGAGGTAGGGACTTGAAGCTCCGCCCACTCGCCTCCCACATTTTTCATTGGTTTGTGTCATTGCCCACTGTAAACTGTGGCTGTTCATTGGTCAAAAGGCTTAGCAGTCCCTCTTTAGTACTGCCTTGTCTCATTTTGTAACCTCCCATGGCGACACCTCCTGTTACGTGTGTTGTTGCTCAGTAGGTTTTAATTACAGCCTCCGAGCACTATTTTCTCAAATATCATTGTCCTGCCTGCTGTTGTCACTGCTCACTGGGTGGGTGCTTGCTTGCATTGCTTACATAATAAAAGCTACATTCAGTTTGGGTTGGACCCCAGTCAGTTTGGGTTTAGAGCGAATCATAGCGCTTAGACCACATTTAAAAAAACTACTGAAGAAATCCGAATGACATTAGACGGTGGAGGGTTAGCGGCTTTTATTTTACGGGACCTGTCCGCGGCATTTGACACGGTGGACCATGGTCTATTGATCCACCGTTTGAACGCTATAGGAATTAAAGTTAAAGCTCTTACTTTCCTAACATCCTTTCTATCAGGGAGATCCCAAACTGAATCTGAGTCAATTTAAATCCTCACCTTTTACTCTGCCTTGTGGGGTCCCTCAGCGCTCTTCATTGAGCCAGACGCTTTTTAATATTTATGTCTCTGAACTTGCCCCTTTGATTAAAAGTTTCAACTTGAATCCAACATCCCATGCTGACCACACCCAATTGCTGATCTCAGCTGTGGATAATGATGTCAACTATTTTCTAAGATGACACGATTGTATGATCGCCCTGAGTTGCTGGATAAGCAAACACTGCTTAAAACTGAACTCAAACAAAACAGAGGTTCTACTATTCAGTAACCTCTCTCCAACATGGTCTCCTGCCTGGCGACCAGGCAGCCTAGGACTAACCCCCATTCCAGTGATCAAAGCCAAACATCTTGGCTTTATCATGGACGAGAAGCTCAGTTCTGAGGCCCAGGTGTCTACTGTAGTGCCCTCCTCTTTCTATACAATTAGAACTCTGAGGAAAATCCTCCTGTTTATTCCCAGAAACACCAGGAAGACTGTCGTTTCCTCGTTAATCATCTCTAAATTGGATTACTGTAACGGCGTATCCATTGATCTCCAGGTAAAACTGCTTGGGAAGCTTCAGACGGTACAGAATGCAGCCGTCAGAATTATCCTGGGTGTTCCCAGATATCAGCCGATATCTGCAGGCATTCAGGATCTTCACTGGCTCCCGGTGCAACACCAAATTAAATTTAAGGTGCTCTGTGTTGCTCCTAAGGACCATGTTTTCTATGGAAGGCTGATAAGTCTCAATTAGCACATGGAAAACTAAAGAAGTCTGATGAGTTACGCACTGAGGTTATTGAAATACAATCTACTGATCAGTATGTCATAGATGGCAGATCACTATTGCAGCACATTCCATGGCACAAACATGATATATTCAAGAATATTGAGAACTCCTACGCTACTTTCATGCTTCAACACTATGAGAAAGACATTATTGTGTTAGATGGTTACGATGATTCTCCATCCATCAAGGACATGACCCACAGAAGGTGACAGAATTCTCACATAAGCACAGCTGTCAAATTTACAAAAGATATGAATTTTGTTGGCCAGAAATATAAGCTCTTGTCAAATGACAAAAACAAACTGCTAATCATTTTACTCATAGCCAAGAAGTTAAGAAAACATGGGTGTACTATGCAACATTCTGTTGGAGATGCTGTTAAGCTATTGGCATTGTAAAACACCCTCTCTCAGTGTGCAGGCATCAATAGGACTGTCCTACAGTGGTTCACCTTCTTTCGAACCCAAAGCTCGCAGCTAATCAAGCTCAATAATTCAACCTCAAAAACAACACCAGCCTTCCAAGGAGTCCCTCAAGGGTCAATCCTATCTCCTACACTATTCAACCTATATATGGAACCCCTTGCAATGATCCTGAAGCAAGCTAGAATAGCCTACCATCTGTATGCAGATGACACCCAACTCTACATGAAAATCACGTCAGCCAAAGACACCCAGCACCTAAATAACACTCTCCTCACAGTTGAAGCCTGGCTGACCAGCCACCACCTCAAACTCAACCCCAGCAAAACTGAACTCCTCATTCATCCCAAAGAAAAATCCTTTCCCTTAGACAGCTGACTTGACAACCTCACAGATCTGAACTGCAAACTATCCATTTCCAACTCTTATAAATCCCTGGGGATTACTCTTGACTGCCACCTAAGTATGAAAGACCATATAAACGCCTCCACAAATCCTTAGTCCTACCCAAGCTAGACTACGGCAACGCAAAGGTTACAGACGTACCAAAATCTTACCTAGCCCCTTTGAAAGCCACACTCCACAAGGTGGCTAGACTTATATCGGAGGAAAGGCTCTTTAAACACATCACTCCCACCCTCAGATAACTCATCTGGCTGCCTATGAAGGCTAGGGCCATACTAAAAACTGCCTGCATAACTCACAAAGTGCTCTACACTGAAAAAACAATCTACCTCACAAATAAACTATCAAAAGCTGGTCAAAAGAGACCTTTACGAAGCTCAAACAGTCTACTCTTGATTACTCCAAAATTAAAGAGAGAAAAATATCACAAACACTCCTTCTCTGAGAATTCTCCTAAAATCTGGAACTCTCACCCCCAGGACCTGCGGAAAAATCAATTCTTCCCTCATTTCAAAAAGAAACTGAATCTTCTTCTCCTCAACAAATACCTAAACCCTCCTCCTTAAACCACCAGATTAGCCTTATTTTACGGGACCTGTCGGTGGCATTTGACATGGTGGACCATGGTCTATTGATCCACCGTTTGAACGCTATAGGAATTAAAGTTAAAGCTCTTACTTTCCTAACATCATTTCTATCAGGGAGATCTCAAACTGAATCTGAGTCAATTTAAATCCTCACCTTTTACTCTGCCTTGTAGGGTCCCTCAGCGCTCTTCATTGAGCCAGACGCTTTTAAATATTTATGTCTCTGAACTTGCCCCTTTGATTAAAAGTTTCAACTTGAATCCAACATCCCATGCTGACCACACCCAATTAGTGATCTCAGCTGTCGATAATGATGTCAACTATTTTCTAAGATGACACGATTGTATGATCGCCCTGAGTTGCTGGATAAGCAAACACTGCTTAAAACTGAACTCAAGCAAAACAGAGGTTGTACTATTCGGTAACCTCTCTCCAACATGGTCTCCTTCCTGGTGACCAGGCAGCCTAGGACTAACCCCCATTCCAGTGATCAAAGCCAAACATCTTGGCTTTATCATGGACGAGAAGCTCAGTTATGGGGCCCAGGTGTCTAGGGTAGTGCCCTCCTCTTTCTATACCATTAGAACTCTGAGGAAAATCCTCCTGTTTATTCCGCGAAACACCAGGAAGACTGTCATTTCCTCGTTAATCATCTCTAAATTGGATTACTGTAACGGCGTATCCATTGATCTGCAGGTAAAACTGCTTGGGAAGCTTCAGACGGTACAGAATGCAGTCATCAGAAATCCTGGGTGTTCCCAGATATCAGCCGATATCTGCAGGCATTCCGGATCTTCACTGGCTCCCGGTGCAACACCAAATTAAATTTAAGATGCTCTGTGTTGCTCCTAAGGACAATGTTTTCAATTGAAGGCTTTTAGCTGGTACACTCCGAGTAGAAATCTTCAATCCGCCAAGGCTAGATTGGTTAGCACCGTAAAAGTTAGAAAAGCGAGTTGGCGAGAAAGGAGTCTCATTCGCAGTGCAGCCAGGTTGTGGAACTCTCTTCCATTACATCTCAGGGCTATACCTACCTACCCTTCTTGCCTTTAGAAAGGAACTCAAGACTTGGCTGTTTAGATATTAGCTATACCTCAGCATAGTATGTTCATGCTCCCAAAAGCGCCAAGACACCCACGGGTATACAAGTGCTATACAAGTTGGACTTGGCTCTTTTTGCAGGGTCATCCCTAAACTTTTTGCCTTCCTCCTGCATTTTTTCTGACCTGTTGTTGGCTGTCTTATGACTCTGGGAACTTTACCACTGCTGATCAGTGCTAAAGTGCATATGCTCTCCCCATTGTAAATTACTATGTTGATTGGATTCCATGATTGGCTTAATTGGTTTACTATCAGACCCCAGTAAAGTGCACCAGGAGTGCCCAGGGCTTGTAAATGCAAATGCTGCTGGTGGGCTTGCAGCACTGATTGTGCCACCCACAGACACGGCCTGGTAAAATGTGTCTAGGGTCTGCCATTGCAGAACCTGCGTGCAGTCTGGTACTGTCATGCTAACTGGGCAAGTGCACCCACTTGCCAGTCCCTAAACCTTCCCTTAACTTCATGTTAGTCACCCCTATGGTAGGCCCCAGGGCAGGGTGCATTGTAAGCATAAGGGAGGACAAGCCCTGATGTGTGTGGCATGTCCTAATAGTGAATTACAGACATTTTCGTTTTTCACTATTGTAAGGCTACCTGTTCTCTTAGGCCAGAATGGGCTGTTAGAATTGTTACATCCTATGATCCTAACAGACCCAGGGAACATGGTAGAAAATTGAGTTTCGTATGCCTGAACTCAGGATAATAAAATACATCTTTTAGCGAAGTTTATTTTAATGTTCTGTATTTGCAAACGCCACTTTTAGAAAGATGGCCTTTGCTTGCCTAACCATTTCAGCCCGCCTCTGCACTGATGTGTATCTGCTGTCTGGCTTGTGTGAGTGACAGGGCTGGGGAATCCCAGAGGGGCAGGGCTAGGTAGCCTGGTGGTGAATAGAGAGATTGACATCTAGATGGGTGGGAGGAGTACACCTGGACTCTGAATAGGGCTGTGCTCTGCCACCACAATGCTGGCTCCACCCCCCTGTGGAGCGTCTGATGACTCTGCCGTGCACACTGAAAGAAGAAGCCTGCATCATGTCAACAAAGTGCTCAGAAACCGGACCGAACTAGGCAAGGGCCCCCCTGGCCTGCAAGAACAAAAGAAATGGCGTATAAATGTAGGAGCCCTGCTCCTAAGAAACTAGATCCTGTCCTGCCAAGAAGAAACCTCTGTCCGACGAGAAGGAACCGGGAAAGCTGCATGGAAGAGTACTGTCCCTGACCTGGGGGATCGGCCTGCAGTGGTTGCCTTGCTGCTGAAGAAGAGGGAGAAAAGACCAAAGAAACTTTTATTTGACTTGTGCTGAAGATCTCCAGGGGCTTGTGAGTGAGCTTGCCCCCTGAACGAAGTCCCAGGACCAGTGGACTTCACCGCCGTGAGAGCGCACCGGAAAACGGACCGTTTTCCCCGTAATTCTGAAGCGAACTGCTGTGTATGCCTCGACGATCGAAGCGTACCCCCCTGGAAGCCTGCACCAAGCTGTCCAGCCCGAACAAAGTGACTATGTCCCCTCTACGAGCCGTAGCTCGCACCGCAAATAAAGGTATCGTCCGGCCTGAGCAACGCGACTGACAGGCCCCTACGAGCCGTAGCTCGCACCATAACAGAAGGACTGCGATCTGTACTTGCTTCCATCCCCTACGAACCGTACTGCCCAGCGTACGCTCCTTTCCCCTGCTTTGGGAAGGCTGCAGGGCGTACGGTAGTCACGTACGTTTCCCCTGAGCGGAGCGTACTGTTCGCTTGGGTCCAGCACTTCAAATCAAGATTGCCGATATCACGATACGGCGCGAACGCCGCGACGAACCTTGAAAGCACCGTACCTACACACCGTCCTCTGAAGCCCTGCAAACCCAAGGTCCAATGTACCGTAGAACGCACCGCACCAGGAGGACAACACACCGTACATCGCACTTGATGTCAGCGCAGCATCCGTGACGAACTCACCAAAAGATAAAGGTACTGTGCCTGTTCGCACCGTAGCGTGTACGCTTCATCCCGAAGCGCCTACAGTGCATGTGAGACCCGTTCCCAAGCAGTTTTGACCGTGTACGAAGCGTACGGAAAGGAACGAAGCGCACAGAACTTTAAAACTACGCTAAACCTAAGAACTCTTTTTCTAATAAGTATTGTGGGCCGTTTAAACGTTATCTGGTCTTGTGCTAAGCCTAATCTCTATATATAAAGTACTATTTTTATATATCCCAGCGTGGAGTCCATTTGTGGGGTTGTCACTGAGTTACTGTGTGTGTCTTCACAAATGCTTAACCTAAACGCTCTGAGATAGGCCTTGTCTGCTCGCGCCAAGCTACCTAGAGGGTGAGCAGGGGTTATTGTTGGAGTGTAACCCCTTACCCTGACTAGAGGAAAGGTTCCCTGCTTGACACAAGTACCTACCTGTGCCAACCAGAGAACCCGGATGCTAACATTGGTGGCAGCGGTGGGATTCTGAATTTGCATTTGTGATACATATACAGTGATTGGTGAACGCCACATAGTGAAGGCAGACCAATAGCGCAACCACATCTTTTTTTAATTTTCGTTTTGCTGGAAATTGCCATTTTCTCAGAAATCATGCCTGGTTCAGTCGTTGTGGAGATAGCAGCATCTGTAGTCTCTGAAATTGAAGATATTGAATGGGAAGAGGAGAGACTAGAGAGCTACACCAAGGCCCAGCTGAAGGGCTTTTGTAAAAAGTTCAAAGTCCCCTTTGTTGGATGTAAGGTCAAGGCAGACCTACTCAAGGCGCTGAGGGCCTGGATTGAGTCAAGGTCACCTGAGGATGTGGTAGTTGTTGAACCAGCAGAAAGCGTCCATAGCTTTGGCAGAGGCCTGTCGCCAGAAGAGTTGGCAGACAGAAAAGAAACCAGGATGCATGAAACGGAGCTGGCAAAGCTCAAATTGAATGGGCAACTGGAGCTGGAAAGCAGAAAGCTGGCTCTGGAAGAAAAGAAAATGCAAATGGAACATGACTTGATAATGAGGAAGCTTAACTTAGAGATCAAGAGGCTTGAGACCATGAGTGTCTCAGCCCAGCAACAAGAAATGTGTGTAGCGCAGAGATTGAGCTTTGCTGAGTGGGAGGAGGAATCCAGCTCAGATGGTGGCAGCAATATTGAATGTTCTAGTGCTGAGAGAGTAGTACACACACACAGAGATAGGGCACCTGACTTGAAGGAGGGGGTTAACATACACCAGGAGGTTCAAGGACATGAGGTAGCTCCAGTAGTGCGCAGTATCCCTGAAGGGAATAGGGTAACTGGCGCAGGGGCTCATGGTCCTAGTGGTGGGAGGGACACTCTACTGACTCTAGATGAGAGGTGCAGGGAGAGGGGTTCCCCCAAAATTGAAGTCCTGGTATGTGAGTGTGAAGACCGCCCAGAAGAGTGTGGGTTGTGTGACAGAGACAGTCAGATACTGTCTTGCCAGTCTCAGGAGAGTGGTGTGGAGTACGTGTGCAAGGCACTGGATGGTGAGGTGAAGGATAGTTTGGTTAACCCTGCTAGGGGGCTGTGTGATCCAATTGTGGGAGAGCATATTGTAAGTCCCTGTTTTCCAGAGCTATGCGAACACCTGTTGGAGAGTGAGTTCTCTGACCGCAGGGAGCTCACATGGGAGGCAGACCTTTCGGTGGATTCCAGAGGGTCTGGAGAGGCATTGGGAAGTGATCCCAAGATGAGTGGTTCAGGTATCTTCAAACCCAGTGTGGTGGAAGTGGCACAGAGTAGCCCAGCTAGGTCCTGTAGTGAGAGGGGTGTAGGGCCTCACGTCCTGTCTTTGAGGGAAAGGAGTGAGAATGAGTTATGTCCCGGTAGTGCCCAACCTCAGTCTCAGAGCCTGGATGGTTCTTTGAAGGAACACCAGGTGGGGAGCCTAGTCTGTCCTGAGGGGCTGCCTGTTGTGCGGGACCTCCTAGTGTCGGGTGAACGGGGAGTGTCTGTAAGCGGGCCTCCATCAGTTCTGGTGTCTGGCAGTACCGCTCCAGTTGGGAGGGTGCAGAAGTCCAGAGTGAGGAGTGAGAGGGGGAAAGAGTCCCCAGTGGAAGAACCAGTGGGTCAAGGGCCAGCCAGAAGGGCTGTGTCACCCGGGAAGGACCATGGTGACACCACTTCTGTCCTGGGGGATCTTCGTGCACTGTCAGATAGACAGGGGTCGGGAGATCTGCGCCAGGCAGACTGTCACACGACACATGAGTTATGTGTCACCCTCAGGGGGAGCATGCGTGCTCCCCGGGAAGTCCTGGTGCGCCAGGCGAGCGTTCAACCGCATGGGTTGGTCCCAGGGTTGGGAAGCCAGGTTCAGGTGTTATCTGACCTGGAGGGTGGGACAACTGTAATCTGTGTCCTGACCCATGTTGCTTCTAGGCGTACCACTCCAGTTGGGAGGGTACAGCCATCTGGAAGGGGGTGCAGAGGGAGGGAGTCCTCGCCTCTGACCCCGGCTCAACTGAAGGGTTTAGACCCTAGGTTGGAGGGCCAGGTTCAGGGTGTCCCCCTTGACCTGGACGCCCAGTTGCTGGATAGCACCCCTGAACTGGTGGGCGAATTGTGCAGGACACCTGCCACAGGTGCCCTGGCAATTCTGGAAGGGGGTACCACTCCAGGTGGGGGGGTACAGAGCCCCAAAGAGGAGGACCGGGTGTGGGAGAGGCCACCCCAGTCTTTGGTCCAGCCGCCGGATACAGGCCTGGGGCTGGTGGGTCGGTGCCAGGATGTCATACCTGACCTGACAGGAGGGAGAATGGACAAAGGGTGCCAAGCACCTGGCGCCACAGAGGTTTGAGAGCCCTGAGAGGCATAAGGCCTGGGTCTCATCCCTGACTACTGTCAGTGGCCACTGTGGCATTTTGCTGTCTGTCTGTTGGGACACACCTGTGAGCCAGTTAAGGTTAGGTGCTGCACAGGTGGTGTCCACAGGTGATGAGAAGGGTCCCCCATGGATTGGCTTGGTGGGCCCTGAGAGTATGGACAGAGGGATTCCAATAGATTCAGATTGGCGTAGAACTGGAGTCTGCCCCTGCAGTTGCGGGCCAGGTCCTTGTTCTATCCCCCCAAGCAGGGAAGACCATCACGGTGGTGATTGGTCTGCCCTGCGTTTTGGCAGGAAGGGGGTAGTGTTGGACTTGGCCCTTTTTGCAGGGTCATCCCTAAACTTTTTGCCTTCATCCTGCATTATTTCTGACCTGTTGTTGGCTGTTTTATGACTCTGGGCACTTTACCACTGCTGATCAGTGCTAAAGTGCATATGCTCTCCCCATTGTAAATTGCTATGTTGGTTGGATTCCATGATTGGCTTATTTGGTTTACTATCAGACCCCAGTAAAGTGCACCAGGAGTGCCCAGGGCCTGTAAATGCAATTGCTGCTGGTGGCCTTGCAGCACTGATTGTGCCACCCACAGACACGGCCTGGTAAAATGTGTCTAGGGTCTGCCATTGCAGAACCTGCGTGCAGTCTGGTACTGTCATGCTAACTGGGCAAGTGCACCCACTTGCCAGTCCCTAAACCTTCCCTTAACTTCATGTTAGTCACCCCTATGGTAGGCCCCAGGGCAGGGTGCATTGTAAGCATAAGGGAGGACAAGCCCTGATGTGTGTGGCATGGCCTAATAGTGAATTACAGACATTTTCGTTTTTCACTATTGTAAGGCTACCTGTTCTCTTAGGCCAGAACGGGCTGTTAGAATTGTTACATCCTATGATCCTAACAGACCCAGGGAACATGGTAGAAAATTGAGTTTCGTATGCCTGAACTCAGGATAATAAAATACATCTTTTAGCGAAGTTTATTTTAATGTTCTGTATTTGCAAACGCCACTTTTAGAAAGATGGCCTTTGCTTGCCTAACCATTTCAGCCCGCCTCTGCACTGATGTGTATCTGCTGTCTGGCTTGTGTGAGTGACAGGGCTGGGGAATCCCAGAGGGGCAGGGCTAGGTAGCCTGGTGGTGAATAGAGAGATTGACATCTAGATGGGTGGGAGGAGTACACCTGGACTCTGAATAGGGCTGTGCTCTGCCACCACAATGCTGGCTCCACCCCCCTGAGGAGCGTCTGATGACTCTGCCCTGCACACTGAAAGAAGAAGCCTGCATCATGTCAACAAAGTGCTCAGAAACCGGACCGAACTAGGCAAGGGCCCCCCTGGCCTGCAAGAACAAAAGAAATGGCGTATAAATGTAGGAGCCCTGCTCCTAAGAAACTAGATCCTGTCCTGCCAAGAAGAAACCTCTGTCCGACGAGAAGGAACCGGGAAAGCTGCATGGAAGAGTACTGTCCCTGACCTGGGGGATCGGCCTGCAGTGGTTGCCTTGCTGCTGAAGAAGAGGGAGAAAAGACCAAAGAAACTTTTATTTGACTTGTGCTGAAGATCTCCAGGGGCTTGTGAGTGAGCTTGCCCCCTGAACGAAGTCCCAGGACCAGTGGACTTCACCGCCGTGAGAGCGCACCGGAAAACGGACCGTTTTCCCCGTAATTCTGAAGCGAACTGCTGTGTATGCCTCGACGATCGAAGCGTACCCCCCTGGAAGCCTGCACCAAGCTGTCCAGCCCGAACAAAGTGACTATGTCCCCTCTACGAGCCGTAGCTCGCACCGCAAAGAAAGGTATCGTCCGGCCTGAGCAACGCGACTGACAGGCCCCTACGAGCCGTAGCTCGCACCATAACAGAAGGACTGCGATCTGTACTTGCTTCCATCCCCTACGAACCGTACTGCCCAGCGTACGCTCCTTTCCCCTGCTTTGGGAAGGCTGCAGGGCGTACGGTAGTCGCGTACGTTTCCCCTGAGCGGAGCGTACTGTTCGCTTGGGTCCAGCACTTCAAATCAAGATTGCCGATATCACGATACGGCGCGAACGCCGCAACGAACCTTGAAAGCACCGTACCTACACACCGTCCTCTGAAGCCCTGCAAACCCAAGGTCCAATGTACCGTAGAACGCACCGCACCAGGAGGACAACACACCGTACATCGCGCTTGATGTCAGCGCAGCATCCGTGACGAACTCACCAAAAGATAAAGGTACTGTGCCTGTTCACACCGTAGCGTGTACGCTTCATCCCGAAGCGCCTACAGTGCATGTGAGACCCGTTCCCAAGCAGTTTTGACCGTGTACGAAGCGTACGTAAAGGAACGAAGCGCACAGAACTTTAAAACTACGCTAAACCTAAGAACTCTTTTTCTAATAAGTATTGTGGGCCGTTTAAACGTTATCTGGTCTTGTGCTAAGCCTAATCTCTATATATAAAGTACTATTTTTATATATCCCAGTGTGGAGTCCATTTGTGGGGTTGTCACTGAGTTACTGTGTGTGTCTTCACAAATGCTTAACCTAAACGCTCTGAGATAGGCCTTGTCTGCTCGCGCCAAGCTACCTAGAGGGTGAGCAGGGGTTATTGTTGGAGTGTAACCCCTTACCCTGACTAGAGGAAAGGTTCCCTGCTTGACACAAGTACCTACCTGTGCCAACCAGAGAACCCGGATGCTAACATTGGTGGCAGCGGTGGGATTCTGAATTTGCATTTGTGATACATATACAGTGATTGGTGAACGCCACATAGTGAAGGCAGACCAATAGCGCAACCACATCTTTTTTTAATTTTCGTTTTGCTGGAAATTGCCATTTTCTCAGAAATCATGCCTGGTTCAGTCGTTGTGGAGATAGCAGCATCTGTAGTCTCTGAAATTGAAGATATTGAATGGGAAGAGGAGAGACTAGAGAGCTACACCAAGGCCCAGCTGAAGGGCTTTTGTAAAAAGTTCAATGTCCCCTTTGTTGGATGTAAGGTCAAGGCAGACCTACTCAAGGCGCTGAGGGCCTGGATTGAGTCAAGGTCACCTGAGGATGTGGTAGTTGTTGAACCAGCAGAAAGCGTCCATAGCTTTGGCAGAGGCCTGTCGCCAGAAGAGTTGGCAGACAGAAAAGAAACCAGGATGCATGAAACGGAGCTGGCAAAGCTCAAATTGAATGGGCAACTGGAGCTGGAAAGCAGAAAGCTGGCTCTGGAAGAAAAGAAAATGCAAATGGAACATGACTTGATAATGAGGAAGCTTAACTTAGAGATCAAGAGGCTTGAGACCATGAGTGTCTCAGCCCAGCAACAAGAAATGTGTGTAGCGCAGAGATTGAGCTTTGCTGAGTGGGAGGAGGAATCCAGCTCAGATGGTGGCAGCAATATTGAATGTTCTAGTGCTGAGAGAGTAGTACACACACACAGAGATAGGGCACTTGACTTGAAGGAGGGGGTTAACATACACCAGGAGGTTCAAGGACATGAGGTAGCTCCAGTAGTGCGCAGTATCCCTGAAGGGAATAGGGTAACTGGCGCAGGGGCTCATGGTCCTAGTGGTGGGAGGGACACTCTACTGACTCTAGATGAGAGGTGCAGGGAGAGGGGTTCCCCCAAAATTGAAGTCCTGGTATGTGAGTGTGAAGACCGCCCAGAAGAGTGTGGGTTGTGTGACAGAGACAGTCAGATACTGTCTTGCCAGTCTCAGGAGAGTGGTGTGGAGTACGTGTGCAAGGCACTGGATGGTGAGGTGAAGGATAGTTTGGTTAACCCTGCTAGGGGGCTGTGTGATCCAATTGTGGGAGAGCATATTGTAAGTCCCTGTTTTCCAGAGCTATGCGAACACCTGTTGGAGAGTGAGTTCTCTGACCGCAGGGAGCTCACATGGGAGGCAGACCTTTCGGTGGATTCCAGAGGGTCTGAAGAGGCATTGGGAAGTGATCCCAAGATGAGTGGTTCAGGTATCTTCAAACCCAGTGTGGTGGAAGTGGCACAGAGTAGCCCAGTTAGGTCCTGTAGTGAGAGGGGTGTAGGGCCTCACGTCCTGTCTTTAAGGGAAAGGAGTGAGAATGGGTTATGTCCCGGTAGTGCCCAACCTCAGTCTCAGAGCCTGGATGGTTCTTTGAAGGAACACCAGGTGGGGAGCCTAGTCTGTCCTGAGGGGCTGCCTGTTGTGCGGGACCTCCTAGTGTCGGGTGAACGGGGAGTGTCTGTAAGCGGGCCTCCATCAGTTCTGGTGTCTGGCAGTACCGCTCCAGTTGGGAGGGTGCAGAAGTCCAGAGTGAGGAGTGAGAGGGGGAAAGAGTCCCCAGTGGAAGAACCAGTGGGTCAAGGGCCAGCCAGAAGGGCTGTGTCACCCGGGAAGGACCATGGTGACACCACTTCTGTCCTGGGGGATCTTCGTGCACTGTCAGATAGACAGGGGTCGGGAGATCTGCGCCAGGCAGACTGTCACACGACACATGAGTTATGTGTCACCCTCAGGGGGAGCATGCGTGCTCCCCGGGAAGTCCTGGTGCGCCAGGCGAGCGTTCAACCGCATGGGTTGGTCCCAGGGTTGGGAAGCCAGGTTCAGGTGTTATCTGACCTGGAGGGTGGGACAACTGTAATCTGTGTCCTGACCCATGTTGCTTCTAGGCGTACCACTCCAGTTGGGAGGGTACAGCCATCTGGAAGGGGGTGCAGAGGGAGGGAGTCCTCGCCTATGACCCCGGCTCAACTGAAGGGTTTAGACCCTAGGTTGGAGGGCCAGGTTCAGGGTGTCCCCCTTGACCTGGACGCCCAGTTGCTGGATAGCACCCCTGAACTGGTGGGCGAATTGTGCAGGACACCTGCCACAGGTGCCCTGGCAATTCTGGAAGGGGGTACCACTCCAGGTGGGGGGGTACAGAGCCCCAAAGAGGAGGACCGGGTGTGGGAGAGGCCACCCCAGTCTTTGGTCCAGCCGCCGGATACAGGCCTGGGGCTGGTGGGTCGGTGCCAGGATGTCATACCTGACCTGACAGGAGGGAGAATGGACAAAGGGTGCCAAGCACCTGGCGCCACAGAGGTTTGAGAGCCCTGAGAGGCATAAGGCCTGGGTCTCATCCCTGACTACTGTCAGTGGCCACTGTGGCATTTTGCTGTCTGTCTGTTGGGACACACCTGTGAGCCAGTTAAGGTTAGGTGCTGCACAGGTGGTGTCCACAGGTGATGAGAAGGGTCCCCCATGGATTGGCTTGGTGGGCCCTGAGAGTATGGACAGAGGGATTCCAATAGGTTCAGATTGGCGTAGAACTGGAGTCTGCCCCTGCAGTTGCGGGCCAGGTCCTTGTTCTATCCCCCCAAGCAGGGAAGACCATCACGGTGGTGATTGGTCTGCCCTGCGTTTTGGCAGGAAGGGGGTAGTGTTGGACTTGGCCCTTTTTGCAGGGTCATCCCTAAACTTTTTGCCTTCATCCTGCATTATTTCTGACCTGTTGTTGGCTGTTTTATGACTCTGGGCACTTTACCACTGCTGATCAGTGCTAAAGTGCATATGCTCTCCCCATTGTAAATTGCTATGTTGGTTGGATTCCATGATTGGCTTATTTGGTTTACTATCAGACCCCAGTAAAGTGCACCAGGAGTGCCCAGGGCCTGTAAATGCAATTGCTGCTGGTGGCCTTGCAGCACTGGTTGTGCCACCCACAGACGCGGCCTCGTAAAATGTGTCTAGGGTCTGCCATTGCAGAACCTGCGTGCAGTCTGGTACTGTCATGCTAACTGGGCAAGTGCACCCACTTGCCAGTCCCTAAACCTTAACTTCATGTTAGTCACCCCTATGGTAGGCCCAAGGGCAGGGTGAATTGTAAGCATAAGGTAGGACAAGCCCAGATGTGTGTGGCATGTCCTAATAGTTAATTACAGACATTTTCGTTTTTCACTATTGTAAGGCTACCTATTCTCATAGGCCAGAATGAGCTGTTAGAATTGTTACATCCTATGATCCTAACAGACCCAGGGAACATGGTAGAAAATCGAGTTTAGTATGCCTGAACTCAGGAGAATAAAATACATCTTTTAGCGAAGTTTATTTTAATGTTCTGTGTTTGCAAACGCCACTTTTAGAAAGATGGCCTTTGCTTGCCTAACCATTTCAGCCCGCCTCTGCGCTGATGTGTGTCGGCTGTCTGGCTTGTGTGAGTGACAGGGCTGGGGAATCCCAGAGGGGCAGGGCTAGGTAGCCTGGTGGTGAATAGAGAGATTGACATCTAGATGGGTGGGAGGAGTACACCTGGACTCTGAATAGGGCTGTGCTCTGCCACCACAATGCTGGCTCCACCCCCTGTGGAGCGTCTGATGACTCTGCCCTGCACACTGAAAGAAGTAGCCTGCATCATGTCAACAAAGTGCTCAGAAACCGGACCGAACTAGGCAAGGGCCCCCCTAGCCTGCAAGAACAAAAGAAATGGCGTATAAATGTAGGAACCCTGCTCCTAAGAAACTAGATCCTGTCCTGCCAAGAAGAAACCTCTGTCCGACGAGAAGTAACCGGGAAAGCTGCATGGAGGAGTACTGTCCCTGACCTGGGGGATTGGCCTGCAGTGGTTTGGTTGCCTTGCTGCTGAAGAAGAGGGAGAAAAGACCAAAGAAACTTTTATTTGACTTGTGCTGAAGATCTCCAAGGGCTTGTGAGTGAGCTTGCCCCCTGAACGAAGTCCCAGGACCAGTGGACTTCACCGCCGTGAGAGCGCACCGGAAAACGGACCGTTTTCCCTGTAATCCTGAAGCGAACTGCTGTGTACGCCTCGACGATCGAAGCGTAACCCCCCTGGAAGCCTGCACCAAGCTGTCCGGCCCGAACAAAGTGACTAAGGCCCCTCTACGAGCCGTAGCCCGCACTGCAAAGGAAGGTAACGTCCGCCTGAGCAACGCGGCTGACAGGCCCCTACGAGCCGTAGCTCGCACCGTAATGGAAGGACTTCGATCCGTACTTGCTTCCATCCCCTACGAACCGTACTGCCCAGCGTACGTTCCTTTCCCCTGCTTTGGAAAGGCTGCGGTGCGTACGGTAGTTGCTTACGTCTCCCCTGAGCGTAGCGTACTGTTCGCTTGTGTCCAGCACTTCAAATCAAGATTGCCGATCTCACGGTACGGCGCGAATGCCGCGACGAACCTTGAAAGCACCGTACCTACGCACCGTCCCCTGAAGCCCTGCAAACCCAAGGTCCAACGTACCGTAGTACGCACTGCACCAGGAGGACAACACACCGTACGTCGCGCTTGATGTCAGCGCAACATCCGTGACGAACTCACCAAAAGATAAAGGTACTGTGCCTGTTCGCACCGTAGGGTGTACGCTTCATCCCGAAGCGCCTACAGTGCGTGTGAGACCCGTTCCCAAGCAATTTTGACCGCGTACGAAGCGTACAGAAAGGAACGAAGCGCACAGAACTTTAAAACTATGCTAATAAGTATTGTGGGCCGTTTAAACGTTATCTGGTCTTGTGCTAAGCCTAATCTACATATATAAAGTACTATTTTTTATATATCCCAGTGTGGAGTCCATTTGTGGGGTTGTCACTGAGCTACTGTGTGTGTGTTCACAAATGCTTAACCTAAACGCTCTGAGATAGGCCTTGTCTGCTCGCGCCAAGCTACCTAGAGGGTGAGCAGGGGTTATTGTTGGAGTGTAACCCCTTACCCTGACTAGAGGAAAGGTTCCCTGCTTGACACAAGTACCTACCTGTGCCAACCAGAGAACCCAGATGCTAAAAACATAACATACATTATGAAATGAGACTGTCCATGCTGTTGGTGCCAATTGCTTTCTTTGCACATTTAGCACATGTTACTGATGATGTGCCTATGTCTTGATTATTGGATGCTGCTAATTGCAGTTGTCCTTCGTACATTTGCACCTGGTATAATGGTGAATTGTTTTTATAACAGTACTATCGACTATGATGATAAGGGATGGAGATTTTGATATATCGAGATTTCATGTTGTGCTCTTAAACTGTGCTTTGAATGAATCTGTTTACAATGAATGTGTACGCATAATTTTATGGTTTTTTTATCGAATAAAGATCTTACCTTGACTTGCACTGGAAGGAAGTCCTACTATGGAAGCTGGGATCGAAAGAAAGGGATGGCGTGAGGAAGATGTAACTGTATGTAAAATATGTATTCCATTCACAATATCTTTCGTCACACAATTTTCTTCAGTAGATTTTTTTCAAGTTGCCGCTTTAGATTCATTAATCAGTGCATCCCCCCATACATAACAACACCACCTATATTCAAATAATAAGAGCCCTAGAAGGAACGCATGCGGTTATTTGCGGCTGGGCTGAAATGTTTCCACTTCGAGAGTCTGACGTGTATGTTGGCACTAACCAGAAACCGTAAAAGAGCGTGAAGCCGGAGGGTGGAGTTAGCTTGAAGCTCTGGTGGCTTTTCAGTGAATCTCTGGCACCACCTATTGGTCATCTGGGCATATTAAAATGTTCAGAGTCCGATTCTCGAAAGTTGAGAATATTCCAATATATGACGGTGGTGCAGGAAAAAAGGCCAGCAGCCTAAACACCACAGGACCCGGTATACCACGTCTCTGCTCCTGAACTATAATTAGACAGGCCAGACGAGCTTTGTAAAACCACACAAGAACATTTTGGAATGGAATTCACAAGTGAGAGTCTGTCTAGCTGAAAGAAGTGAGGAAATCCTAAGTATGAAAGTTCAAAGCTGTCAGAGGCCCAGGCCAAAATGTTTTTGTGTAACCTACATTACCAGGTCTGTGAAGGGTACAGGATGTCTCAAATTTTTCTGTTAATGTGTTCACTATATTCAAACACCGCAAACAAAGCAAGCATCAACTCACAACAATACAGAGCATATACAATGCATACTTTTCATGCGTCACTGAGATCGTTCACCTGTTTGCAAAAAGCGGATATTCACCATCTATCATTATTTAGTAGCTATTCTTATTTTCGCACGCGGTATCTCTATTGTTCATTCAAATTGAGGCCTAGAATGGGCATTATAAGCCATCGTTAACCATTGCTTCATCATCTGAGGAGGTGTTTAATTTTACAATATTGTTTTAGCTGCAACATTTAATACCCCCAACCATAGTTCCCATAGACACCCCCTTCCCCACATCCTTCTTCCTTCTCCCCATCTTCATGCCACATGCACATCGCACATCAATTTTCTCTCCCTCTGCTCTGCCCTACTCTCTCGCACTTCCACATTCCACTCCTTTCTTTCCTGCACTTTATCCCTTCCGCCATTACCCGTGTGCTCTCTACTGCACTGCTCACACATTCTTGTCCAGTAAGAACACAGCTGGACCGACGCACTGGAATTGCTGTACCCCAGGAAGGGCGATCAAGGGATATCCCGTATCAAGAGCAGTTGTCTGAAAAAAAGACCCACCCCAGCTCGGGTGAAAGGATTTTTGGAACCCTTGCCAAAATTAGGGTTTGCCTTTCAGACGAATCCTTTCCTCTGGCAGCAAGGTTATCTTAAGACCATTTCTTGCGCTATAGCACCCTCCTACGGCCATTAGCAGTGGTGCCGTTTACAATGGCCTTAACACACATCATCGGTCTGGGCCTGCCCTGTCTCAGTTAAAACATAACTGCCAAATCACCCCAGGCCAGTCCTACGCGCAGCATCCTTGCAATACAAGTGTGGTCCGTGGATATCGTTGCCAATGCACCTAATTTCTGACGTCACTCCTGGCCATTCTATTTTGTACTTTGGCCTGTGCACAGCCTACCCTATTCTTTGATAACCCTCTACCTTTCTTTCTTCTACTTTTAGTCAAAGTCTGATGATGCCCTCGTCCCCAAAGATGAGCGCTGGTGTCCACCTGCTGTGACCCCTGGTACCAGCTTAGATCTATCTGAGCGCCCCCCATGCTCCAACCAGTGACTTTCAGATGACCTTAATTACTGTGCCTTGGGTCTACTCAGGTCGGATCCCATATACATATCATCTTTACTTGCTCTCCCTTGAACATGCAAAGCAAAACACGTGGTTTTATTTATTTTTATTCCGAGGAGGGAATGCCACACTGCAGTGTAACACACAGACTGTGCACACAAGGATGCTCTCTGCAACGAAGTGCCTCCCAAACTGGCTTCACTGGATCCAGCAAAAGAGCTCTTTCTTATGGCTAAAACCACAAGTCAAAAAAAGATCCGAGATCGTGGATCAGGGAACCTAGCTAGTAGGGAAATGGAGGGGTCTACTTAATGAGTAAGACACACCTCAAATAAAGAAAAGAAAATACTTTTCTTGAGTCCCCTCACTCACCAAAGGTTTCCCCTAGGTGACATGCTTCATCATTGGGGCCATCCCAAGCATCTACTGCTTGGGGCGTGCTGCGACTTGCGACAGTTACGTAGGAGCACTGAATTGTAAAGACTATGTGTAGTGCAGTGAAGGGGAAGTGATGTGGGTTGATTTAAAAATTACCTAGCTAGTGAGCGTAAATGAGTTTATTCTTGCTCCTAGTTGTTCAGTTTAACCGTATGTAATTTGTTTACGCTGACACTGAGGTGCGCGTTTATTATTATCCCTTCTTATTTTATCACTTTATTACAGGTTGTGCACGGAGTGGTACACATGGGGCTGGTCCCCATGCGGTCCTGAAGAAGAGGTTTAGGGGATAACCTCGAAACATGTTGACTTTCAATATCAGGGACTATTAGCACATTATTACCTAATTCTTCCCTTTTATTAAACTCCCTTTTTATCCTTTACCAACTAGGAGCAAGAATAAACTCATTTACGCTCACTAGCTAGGTAATTTTTAAATCAACCCACACCACTCCCCCTTCCCTGCACTACACTTAGGGCCATATGTAGGTAGCATAACATTTATCGATTCATAAATACCTTATTTTACCGATTCGGTATTTATGAATCGGTAAATAGTATGTAGGTAATTAATCGGTAATCAGTACCGATTCGGTAAATATCGGAATTTATGAATCGGTATTTACCGAATCGGTAATAATGCATCCCTTCCCATTGATTCCTATGGGCCTGGAGGCCCATAGGAATGAATGGGAAGCCAGTTACTATTACCGATTCGGTAAATACCGAATCGGTAATAGGGGAGGCATTATCATGGGTGGCAGGGTGTCACATTGACACCCTGTTGCACCCCTGATTCGTGCATGTGTGCACATGTGGCGCACATACATGCCCTAAGGGCATGTATGTCTGCCACATGGCACTTCACAAATTGCACAAAAATGCTTTTTTAAAGGTATTCGTCATTTACCATCAACTTGTAGTTGGCGTAAATAACAAATCCAGACACCAATTATGCACTCACTTGAGTGTCCCCCACATAGCATTTCTGGATTCGGTATTTGCCGAATCGGTATTTTACCGATTTCTTAAAATTCCGATTCGGTAAATACCGAATCCAGAAATCAGCCACCTACATCTCAAGTGCCTCAATACCGGTCGGTAACGGGATATTTACCGAATTTCGGCCGTTACCGACCGGTATTTGGCTTCCTACATCTGGCCCATAGTCTTTACAATTCAGTGCTCCTACATAACTGTCGCAAGTCTCTTTATTTTGATATTAAAACCACAAGTCACCTCCAGGCCTCGTCATCCTAGGTATTTTTGTCAGCCACTAATCTTCTAGTCTTCCGCTGCTTTGAGCTAAAGTGTGGTCTTACTTGACATCTATGTGTGAAAGATTATATTCTATCTCTCTTGAACTACAGATTTCGTTTATTTGGAGGGATTACACAGCTAATATAACCCCTGCTCATCCCCTGGGTAGCTTGGCATGAGCAGTCAGGCTTATCTCAGAGGCAATGTGTAAACCATTTGTACATACACACACAGTAACATGGTGCAACCACTACAAAATGAGTCCACACCAGTTCAAGAAAATAGCCAGTATTTATCTGAATAAAACAAGACCAACACAACAAAAATCCAACATAAAGAAGTCAAAATGTCACTTTTAAAAGGATTGCTGTAAAAATATAACTCCTACGAAACCGGGCTAGCTCAACATTGTGACAGGTACAAATCCAACAGTTCGGCACCTATTGCAAGGAGTGTAAGCCGGCTATGGAGTCACATGGACTCCCAGTGACAGTACCTTGAAAACAATGAAAACAAAGATGTTACATGGCTTCGGGGAGATGAGGCGTCAATGGTGCAGGGTTGGTTCCTTACAGCTGCACAGGGGAGGTGATGAGGCCTTGGCAGAGAAGCAGCGATTCCTTATGACTTCGCAGAGTTGATGAGTTCAGGAGGTCACCCATGGTGATTATTGACTCCGCAATTATGTGGTTGAGGGGGGAACGACATGAGTAAGGGCTGCGGTGTAAGTCAGGGCAGTGCTTTGTGTTCTTCACAAGCGGTGCCCTCGGGTCCAGTGCGGGCAGCTGTGCGGCATCAGTGTAAAGCGCTGTCACGGTGGAGGTCGGGGTTGAGGTGCGAGTTGGGGCGGTGTGTTCTGCACTTCAGGAGTGGTGCCCTCAGCTCTAGTGCAGCCAGCAGCTTCGGTGACGGAGTCAGAGTTGATAAGTTGCTGTCATCGGCAACGCCAGGGCTGCGGTGTAAGACAGGGCAGTGAGTCTTACTCATCCGGTGCAGGCAGCAGCGTCAATGTTGCTTTTCTTGAGTTGCAGCATTAGCAACACGATTCCAAGGGCCCAGGAACTGGAGTTGGAACCACTTGGCAATCAGGACTAACAGCAGAGAAGTTCAGGTGCTGTTAGCAAGATGTAGGTGAATTCTTTGATATCCCTGACTCTTAACAGGATGCAAGGACGCAGAAGCCCTTGGAGAACCTAGAAAGCAGGATTCAGAAAGCAAAGTCCAGTCCTTTCACTTCCAGGGTATAGAAGCAGCAAGCAGCAGGCCAGCACAACAAAGCAACAGGCCGAGGGGGGGGCGTGGCTTGCAGGCTGATGGAGGCAGACGCGTGAGCTCCGAGCTCCGTGCCGGCCCCGTGAATTATTGGATTTAAAGACCGTCCTATCCACGGGAGGTCGTCGCAGAATGCTCCCACAGTAGCGTGGGGATTCGAGGAGGTGATCGCGGCCCTTACCTGGCCGAATTGCGGTGTGTGGCTATGGCGGCGGCCTTGAGGGACTACAGGCCAAAGAAGGCAAGATGGCGCTGACCTGAACGGGGAACACGCATGGACTGACCAGCGAACCCGGCTTGAGATGCACTGAGAGCATTGGAGACCAGCTACTGAGAAGTGAGGTCCCGATTTGGATTATCATCTTTTACGCCTATCAAGTGCGGAACACGGGTTTCGTTTAAACTGCTATCTGCAGTTGGCAAGTTTATTGAACAAACACACATAGAAACGAGAACCACACGCCAAGGTTTGGCATTTCATTGAAATAAGGGGCTACTCACAGCCATGATTTTCTTGGATTGAAGAAAAGCTGAGTAAAAATTTATTGAGCAGGATTTTTGCTTACAAGAATTGGTGTGAGCACTCAAATCTTCTGACGATATACCTGTTGCTTAGACGATTAGAAATATCCTCAATGTGGGCTGATTGATTAGTCGCAGATAACCCCAGGCTTCTTTGGGTTTGAGATTCCCTTTTCTTTTATCCTGGTCCTGAATAAGGTGGCTTATCCACTGAAACGCGCGTAGACCAAGGCCAAGCGCTACCTTTGAGAAGCAGTCCCTGGAGAAACAGTACCACCAGAAATTGCTTTAGCAATCCTTGTTTTCTCTAGAGTATTTTCTGGACCCCTCACAGGGTTGAATCTCATGTGGGTTTTATTAAGATGATTGTAGGATGAATGAATCAGTTTGTGTGGTGAGAATGAATGGTTGTTGGTTGCTGTGGGGTTATTAATTTCAATGTTGATAAAAATTCATTGTTTGTTAGTAATTTTGCTGGTGTTACATCGGTTGAATATATTATGAATTAACTCTATATATGTATGTATCTCTCAACTAGAATTATTTAAAAATATAAAATGATAAAAATGTATTTTTCAAATATTTAAAGTAAATAAAAAATGAAAAAAGTGTACGTTGTTTAATTTAGATGTGATTAATGGTAGGGGTGTTGGCAGGAAAGAACCTGAATAGGTCTGTTAAAAAGCAATATAGGTCAGAATAGAGGTTTGTACTTGTGTGTTTTCCTCCTCCTCTTGGACCTAAAAGCATTTAGGGGGGGCTTGTTTCTTTATAGTCAGGTCCCGAGCCTACTACTGTGGTGATAGTGGCGCAGATTGGGACGGCCTGTGACCCGAGATCGCTGCTCTCCGTGGCGGACCCCTGGTGAGATCGGCCGGGAGGGGCGGTGGTGATTAGGCTGAGAGACGCTGATCATCTCTGCCGTACGGCGGAGTGTCCTGGTTTGTGCTGGCCCTGCCAGCTTACTACACGGGGGGCCCCCCATTTGAGACCCGGCAGTACTGAGCGTCACGTGAATGCTCTTGCCGTAGTGCGGCGCCCTGAAGAGGTCATCGCGGCCCCTGCCTGGCTGGATTGAGAGAGAACAAAGCAAAACCAAAGGGGATGATGGACGCAGTGTTGAACATTGCAAGCACTCACCCCCAGTCAACTGATCTGGGTTTAATCCATCATCATTCTTTAGCTCACTTCGCCACCCCAGTTCAGACATGACCATATGTAAATCAGTCTGACCCTGTGCCTCATGGGAACAGTCCAGCCCGTACTGCCAAGCCATGTCTTTCCTGGACCGGAAACAAGCATCCTGGGACCCGTTTCTGGCTAATCAGCCGTCATCAGCCAGGCTAGCTTGAATCCAGTGGCAAAGTAAGCAAGGGACCCACGTCTGGGCATACCCTGCCAATTTAGGGAGAACAAAGCAAAACCAAAGGGGATGATGGACGGAGTGTTGAACATTACAAGCATCTCACCCCCAGTCAACTGATCTGGGTTTAATCCATCATCATTCTTTAGCTCACTTCGACACCCCAGTTCAGACATGACCAAAAAGCAAATTAGTATGACCCTGTGCCTCATGGGAACAGTCCAGCCCGAACTGCCAAGCCATGTCTTCCCTGGACCGGAAACAAGCATCCTGCGACCGGTTTCTGGCTAATCAGCCGTCATCAGCCAGGCTAGCTTGAATCCAGTGGCAAAGTGAGCAAGGGACCCACGTCTGGGCATACCCTGCCAACTTAGGGAGAACAAAGCAAAACCAAAGGGGATGATGGACCGAGTGTTGAACATTGCAAGTACTCACCCCCAGTCAACTGATCTGGGTTTAATCCATCATCATTCTTTAGCTCACTTCGCCACACTAGTTCAGACATGACCATATGCAAATCAGTCTGACCTGGCTGGCTGGATTGAGGTCCGTGGATGCGGCGGCGGCATCTTTGAGCGACTATGGGCCGCGGCAGGTGAGCTGACGTTGGACTGAGAGGAGAAAACACCCGGACTGCCCCGCGGGTTGCAGGCCCGGCTTGGAACGCTCTGGGAGCCTTGGGGGCTACTGGCTGAAAGTTGAGTGCCCTTACACGCCCCTGCAGCAGTAGTGCCGTGGCTGGTGACGGCCTGGAATCCTGATCCGCTGTTCCCCGTGGTGGACTTCTGGCACGATCGGTCAAGAGGGGCGGAAGAGACTGGATTGGGGGACGCCGACCGCCACCACCATACAGCGGAGGTTCCTGGGTTGCCTTGGGGTGACCTCCTTGCTGCATGGGAGGCCCCCCGCCTTTGACCCGACAACACTGAGGGCGCTTGCGGGTGAGTGCTGTCCCGCGCGCCCTTTGTTGAACTGCGCATTGGGGCTAGAAGGGGCCACCCATACTGACTCTACTGTGAACTTCTTGCTGCAATTAAAACTTGAGGACTCCATGGGCCCGCGCTGGTTTGTTGCGCACAAGATCCGGACTGCCTAAGACTACCACGGGAAGACCAGCGGCCCCTGGGACATTTGAATTTAGATCTGGACCACTGCCTGTTTGTTTGTTTGAATTAGCCTGTGAGCTGGGGATGCCCCTGACTTTCTGGTGGAGTGGGTGACCTGAGGACCCCTGCGGATCAGTTGCTGTGAGCCCCATAGCACCTTATTAGACACTGGTAGATGCTTGATGTGGAGAGATCAACGCTTCAAGTAGGGTGTGCTCTGGTCTGAGGAGACAACTCTGATCCACGACTGCGTGATGGGGAAGCCTAGAGGGAAGCATCAGACGGCCCCACCAGATCAGGAAGTCTTGGGGCAGGAGGAGAAACGACCGGCTTCTCCTGAAGTGCCAGGTGATACAGGGGCGCAACAGCAATTGGCCCGTATACTCCAGGCTATCACTGATACAAGGGAGGTCCTGCATAAGGATATTGCTACAGTGTCGTCGGGTCTGGGGCTGCTGCGAGCCGAGCACGCCAAGTTGGCGGACAGAGTGGAGCAGGCCGAAAACTCCCTGGCAACTCTGGAGCCAGCGCAGAAGTCCATCGCTAACCAGATAGGAGACGTCACCCGTAGACTCTCGGTGCTGGAGAAAAGGGCCGAAGACACCGAGGGGAGAAATCGGAGGAACAACATCTGAGTTTTAGGTCTTCGGGAGGAAATTGAGGGGTCCAACATGGTCCAGTATCTGGAGGACTGGCTCCGCGACAAGGTAGCACCGGAGGGGCTGACACAGTTCTACATGCTGGAAAGGGCTCATCAAGTTCCGGCCCGCCCGCTGGCGCCGGGTCCCCCACCGCATCCAGTGGTGGCCCAGCTCCTCCACTACAAAGATAGGGACCACCTTCTGCAGAAGGGGCGCATGGCTGGGCCATATACGGTGGACAACAGCAAGGTTTCCATTTTTCTGGGTTATACACTGGAGGTCCAGCGCTGCCGTCCATCTTTCTTAGTTGTCAAAAGAGCTCTACGGGATTAGGGACTTCCATATTCACTGATGTTTCTGGCCCGACTACGGATTATCCTGGATGGTACAACGCACTTTTGTGAGGACCCATCAGAGGCATGGGACTGGCTGGAAACATATAAGACGGGCAGGAGGCCGACAGGGGACACTGGGGCTTGCATACCTCGGCACGATTGCCACAGCGCCGGCGAGGTCCGCGGCGGGGCCCTGTCACCCTGAAGACACCCAGCTCTTCCCAGATGGAGAGGGAGAGAAATGAAGTCCTGCGCGCAGTGTCGGAGCTGCTCCGGGACCATGAGAAGGATTCGGAGACTGGCACAGAGACTGATAAATCTACTGCGGGCATTGCCAAGGACGAGTCCCAGGCTAGTGGCCTGCAGATGCCACATGTCACACCAGGCACTGCTGATGATATTGTTTGATTTTGCTAATCATGTGTCATTGATTTGTTTTCTTTGCAGGCCTGCTGGACGAGTTGTGTGCCATCTTGATATCGGTACTATACGTATTTTGTTTTTATTGTGATATTGATTGTGGGCTAAGGTCGGGAGAGAGTTGTGTACTCCTACTGGTGTGACATCTTCCGGGGATGGGGGCGGATTGCACTACGCGGGGCATAGGCGTGGTCTTTTCTTCATAATCTTATTGCTGGTAATTGACAGACTGCAACCATTTTTCCCCATTGTTCCTCTGTAGTTACTAGAGGGAAGTCAATTTAGAGTAGTTTGGATGAGGACTAGTTTCTTAGTACCTGTCCTGGGGTGAAGTTGTTGCGATTGTTTCTATTGTAGTAAGGGAATGTTATAGGGTATATGGCATAACCTTTTAAAATTAGCTGTTTGGAGCCAGTGCGGATCAACACCATGGGTTCAATATCTGAATTGAAATGTTTATCTTGGAATGTCAGAGGTATGCACACCATTTACGGAGGCATAAAATACATGCGTACTTAGTCCGTAGGGAAGTCCAACTGGATTTTCTTCAGGAAACACATATAGCACCAAAAGACGATGTGGCATTGCAGCGTAGGTGGAGAGGGCAGATTTTTTGCACAACTTACTCCGCCTTTGCACGAGGGGTCCTGATATGGGTCAGGGCAGGTGTCCATTTTCAACCCACTCGACAACTGAAGGATCCTGAGGGCCGTTACATATTGGTAGCAGGTCGGCTAAATGGTAGGGATGTAGTGCTGGGCAGCATATATCCACCAAACATGGAACAATCGGCCTTTTTCACACAATTGTCTGGGAAATTCGCTCCATTCTTAACTGGGTCAGTACTTATGGGTGGGGATTTCAACTCTGTCACGGATGTCCTGCTGGCTAGATCTCATCCTCCCCTCCCGGATGCACCTACCCATGCTCTTTCAAAGATTAGCCAGGCATGGCAGCATAGTTGGGGACTGATAGACACCTGAAGGGCATACCACCCGACCACCAGGGATTATTCATTCTTTTCTGCTATGCACGACCTCCATGTTCGGCTTGATGCGATGCCTTGCTCTCCTGACATACATGCTGTAGTAAACCCAGAATTGCTGGAAGATCAAGCATTTCGCGAAGTGCTGGGAACCGGCATTACTGATTATTTTCAGAATAACACTGGCACTGCCTCATCGCTGATGGTAGAGTGAGACGCTTTCAAAAGTGTAATACGGGGCATTGCAAAGCGTATAAGCTGGGAGTGCGTAGAGTGCTGAGGCAACATTTAGAGAGGGCGGATCAAAAGTTGTGGGACGTTGAGAGGGGGAGGCCTGAGCACCCATATCACCAACAAGACTCACTAGCAGCACGGGAAGAGGTCGCAGTGCAGGTGGAGCGATTGCGTTGCTTTGACTGTAAAAAATATGCTGCACGGGTGCATGCAGAGCGCGATAAATCTGGGGCGTATTGGCATGGCTAGCTAACCCAGCGCAAAGAGGGATGGTCATTTTAGAACTCCGTGCCCTGGATGGGGAGACCCGCTATATGCAGCAGGGGATAAGTGACCTGTTCTTTGCTTATTATAATGATCTATATCAAAGCAAAATGGCCCCTGGTGAAGAGGCCATTCAGGAGCTTCTAGAGGCGGCAGATCTCCCAGCGCAAGATAGTGGGTCAGGACATTACCCTGGGAGAGGTCCTTGGCGCGATTACACATATGGCCCAAAAAAAGACCCCTGGAATGGATGGCCTCCCGGTGGAATTTTATAGTGTGAATGTCGACCTGCTGGCCCCTAGGTTAGTGACACTTTATAATGCTGAGAGGAAAGAGCACTTCTTACCTGCCACCACTCAAGAGGTGTTATTTATACTGTTGCTAAAACCGGGTAGGCCTCCCCATGACAGGACCGCCTATCGCCCGTTATCAATGTTGACCACGCATTATAAATTGTTGGCGACCCACCTGCTCCCATATATGGTCCAATTAATACACACGGATCAAGCGGGATTTATATTAACACGGAGTACGGCTCAGAATGTACGGCGCCTTATTACTATTTTAGAAGCTGACACCTACCACAAAGAGTCTGCTGCTGTCTTGGCAATAGATATTGAGAAGGCCTTTGATAGTTTGGAATGGCCATATTTGTTCCATGTCATGCGGCAATTTGGATTGGGAGATGGCTTTGCAGATTGGACATCTCTTTTGTATAGACAGGCCGCAGCGCGGGTGAAGACGGGAGTGATGATATCAGACACTTGCTCTGTGGGTCGAGGGACAAGGCAGGGTTGTCCCCTTTCTCCTCTTCTGTTCGCCCTGGCCATGGAGCCACTGGCGGCACGGGCTAGGACGGGCTTGCATGATTCCGGATTGAGAGTGCTAGAGCAAATTCATCATATTGCATTATATGCTGATGATCTCCTTCTGTTTTTAGCTGACGTAGAGGGTGCACATTGTGGCGCGAAGATTTTATTGGAGGACCTTGGCAAGGTTGCCGGTCTCAAGGTAAATTGGACAAAGACTTGTCTGTTCCCTGCGGCGCTGCAGGCTGAGGACCAAGTATATACACAGGAGGTACGATGGGAGAGACAATGTCTGACGTACCTTGGCACTCGCATTTATCACACCCAAACTGATTTATTGGAGGGCAACGTGGGCAGGGCCATCAGAGCACTTAAGGGTTGTATTGAGTTTTGGGGTACGCTCCCACTTTCGGTAGCTGGACGAGTGGCCATTCTCAAGATGGCAGCACTCCCCAGACTGCTGTATTATTTCATGACGCTGCCGATCTGCATCCCAGCATCTGTTTTTAAGCAACTCCAGTCGATGGTGGTTGGGTTCCTCTGGGCTGGGGGGCGGCGGTGAGTGGCTCTTAACACACAAATGAGACCACGACCGGAGGGTGGACTGGCGGTCCCTGATTTTGAATCATATTATTTAGCGGCGCAACGGCAGTGGCTTACTCAGGTGATGGCACGGACGTTCCGCAGCGCTGATGATGAGGAGAGGAATCAGCTGGATAGGCAAATGCTTTACAAACTGCTATTGCAGTTGCCACTCCCAGCCTCCTCGCTAACTCGAGAGATGGGGACGTTTAAGCTCTGCTGGAACAGAAGTTAAAGACGTGCACAAATAGTGCGTCCATATGCCCCTGAGATCCTGTTGGCGGTGTGTAGTGCTCTACAGCATGGCGGTAACTGGGCAGCACTGATGGACTGGGCGGAGAGGAGGTTGACCACCATAGGGGATTGTATGAAGATGGCTCCGTGATTCCATATGATGTATTACAGGACAGATATGAACTGGCTCGGGGAGACTACTTGTGCACTTAGCACTTATAACAGCCATTCAGGCGCATTGGAAATTGGGACTCAGGCAACCGCCCATCTCCATGGTTTGTCAGTATGTAGTCCTAGCTGCTGGCACCATCAAGGCAGTTACCTGCTTATATCGCCGAATGACAAACGAGGGACTGACCCCACTAGTAACGCTCTGGTGGCGGTGGGAAGTAGACCTGGGTGCCGAAATTCCTGAGAAGACATGGGCGGGATTGGTGGAACGTGCATGGAAAAGCACTAGGAACGCGCGCTTTCAGCTGGTACATTTCTTTATTCTTCATCGAGCGTACATTACACCTGAAAAAATTAATAAATATTTTAATGTGACTTCAGCAATGTGCCCGCGCTGCAATATGGTTGGAGCGGATTTCTGTCACATGCTGTGGAATTGTCCTCAACTTGGAATGTTTTGGGAAGAGGTGGTCGCTCTTTTACATGCTGCTACGGACAGGGACATAGAACCCACTATAGGTCTCTGTTTATTGCACTGGTTCCCCCACATCACTCGGAATAAGATAACAAGTAAGTTTATTGACTTGGGGCTTCTGCTGGCGAAGAGGGAAATTACAGCCCCCTGGAAAGCCAAGAAGGGCCCTAGTTTGCAGAGATGGCGTACTGAATTCATTAAATGGCTGGAATGTGAGGGAACCACGAGGCTGCAGCTGGCAGCCCGCGCTAAAAGCGATACGGCTTTGGAGCTGGCAAGGGCCTGGGAGGCATTAGTACACTTATTGAAAACGCCGCAACTGACTCTGACGAGGACTCGAGCACATCAGGACTGGAGACTCCGCCTCGAGGGATTACACCTCCCTAAGAGGACGGCTACAATGCTTTCTCTCATGAAACTACCTCTGACACCACAGAGTGGCCTTCTGGTTTACTGTATTGTGCACATTTGATATCGACACGGCTGTGACTTGTCATTACCATTGTTTACAGATATTTGTTACGCCATCAGGGAGTAGGGAGGGATAAGTGGGAGGGAATGGGATTGCATTTCGTGATATTTGATTTACTGATGAGTGGATAGTTGCAGTTGTACAACACTGACGGGGATGTTTATTTCCTGAGAATTTGATTGATATTGTGATGTTTTAAGATTTGACAAAATATTATGGACTGTATTTTTCACTACTGTTAATGCATAATTGGATGTGGAAGATATTCTTCAGAAAATAATTTATTTTCATAACCTGATGTTAAGTGTACAACTATCATTTGATATAAAATGCACTTGTTTTGTTTGAAAAAAAAAAATCTAGTTAAAAAAAAAACAAAGCAACAGGCTGAGTGGCTGCCCTCCAACAGCATTCGGCTCTTCTTCCTGGCAAAAAGTCCTTAGTCCAGAAGTGTTCTTATTTTGGAGTGTCAAAGGTCCAGAAACAGGTTTCTGCCTTTGAAGTAAGCAAACTTCAAAGGAAAGTTTTTGTCGTGCACAAGTCTGTGCCTTTTCCTGACTTGGCACCAGACACCCTTCTACAGAGGGGTGGAGACAGGTTTGTGCAAGGATAGGCACTGCCCTATTCAAGTGTCAGTGACAACTCCTCCCACCACTCTAGCTCAGGAAGGCTCATCAGCTTGGTGATGGCCCATCAGGATATGCAAGGCATACCTGAAAGATATTTCAAAGCAATCCCCATGTTACACTATCGGAGAGATAGCCCTTGCAATAGTGAAAAACAAACTTAGCAGTACATACTACCTTTTAAATACAGTGAACCCCGCCCATGGTGCTGCCTTGGGCCTAGCTTAGGAGTGACTAACATGTCATAAAAGGGAAGGTTTGGGACTGTCAAGTGGATGCACTTGGTAGGTCGAAATTTTAGTTTAAAACTGCGCACACAGACACTGCTGTGGCACGTCTGAGACATGTTTGCAGGGCTACTCATGTGGTTGGCACAATCAGTGCTGCAGGCCCACTAGTAGCATTTGATTTACAGGCCATGGGCACACCTGGCACACATTACTAGAGACTCACTAGTAAATAATATATGCCAATCCTGGATAAATCTATCACCATATCCATCACGTTACTGGTCAGCAGTGGTAAAGTGCCCAGAGTCTGAAAACCAGCAAAAATGAAATGCAGCACACAGTCAAAAACAGGAGGTCAGAAACAAAAAGATAGGGGACTTCATACCAAAAGTTGCCAGGTCTAACAATAACCTATAACTGTTGTGTTGATACTTGAATAAGCTACCCAGTAAATATTGTGGGGAATAATTTTAAACTATACTGGAATATGTCCTCCAAGAAAAAGTGAAAATACTTGGGAAATAAATATAAAAGACATTGTTTTGAATACACCATATGAAGAATGTCAATATTAACTGACTGACCTTGGAAAATTATCAACAGTAAAACATTTTTTATGAAAAATGACACAATATGTCAATTTCATATGCTGAATGGTTTTGCAATATGTGTTGTATTTTGTAACTGCACAACAGTGAATGGATTCATCACTGTATACAAATTCTTGAGAAAGGTTCACTTGACATTCTTTCTAATAACTTGGCTATTACATATAGATGTTACCCTTTATTCCTCAAATGCAAAATGATTTCCCATATTCCATCCAAACAGGAAGCGGCATCACTGTATTTCCCATCATCCAACTGCACAGGAAGTGACATCACTTAATTTCCCATCATCATCTGCACAGGATGTACATCTTTGGTTTTGTGCAAAACCTGTCTTTAAAAGAAGAAGCCCGGCAAGAGGACTTCCTTCTCCATTATCTATCTGCACAGGTAGTGAGAATACTGCATTTCCCTTCATCCATCTGCACAGGGAATGACATCACTTGATTTCCCATCATTCATCTGCACAGGAAGGGACATCACTGGTACCTGCCAAAACCGTCTTTAAAAAAAGAAGCCAAGCAAGAGGACTTAATTTCCCATTATCCAGTTCCACAGGAAATCATATAACTCATCATCATCATTAAACTTTATTTCGGTTCAATGACCATAAAAGCAACAAGAAATTTCACAATGGATAATACAATAAAAGAAAACATAAAAAACACAACCAATCCAATCATTTTCAAAGATATAGCAGTACATTCAAGTAAAACAGAAAAGTGTTTGACAGGATTGATGATTATAAAAATTTCCTACGTAATAGCCAAACAGAGTTAAGGAACCGGGAGACTGCGAAAACTATCGGGGGTTTAGTGTCATACTTTAAAACTCTCATTGCTTTTTCGCATTCTCTGAAACCAAGATTATTGCATAGGGGCTTAATCCAGCGTTTCCTTTGAGGTAGATATATTGGACAGAAAAAGAAGACATGTTTTTCATCCTCCAATATATAGCTACAGGCCGGGCAAGCAGTGATTTTATTGGCATCCCATCCAGAAGTACATGACCTGAGCGGGAGACAACCCATTCTCAGTTGACAATAAAGCTTTCTCGCGGCCGGTGGACTGACCAAGTCTAAAAACTCCTCTTTCCTGTAATTATCTTTAATTTGGAGGAACGCGGCCGTCAGCCTGCCGATCTTAGGGCATTCATACAATCGCGCAAGATGGTAGTTTTTAAACTGTTCAACCAATTTTGCTTTGGTAAGGGCCGGGCATGAGACCTCGGAGTGGTCCATAATTCAGGAAGGCCAATCTTAGTGCAAGAATCCCTGACGAATCTCAGCCAGGGGATATTCTTGCTCCTTAGATGGGACCAGACTCCCTTGAATTCCTCACGGTAAGATCCCAACTCATCATTTGACCATAGTCTCTTCCAATATATCAATGGACGCAACATTACCACTTGTTCCATGGGTAGTAACCCACAGTCCAACCTGATAGGGGTCAGCGGGGAACTAGAGGGAAGGCCCAACAGACTCCTCACAAATACGTTTTCTGACCCGATCAAGCTGGGTATTCTGGAATGGCCCCACAGTTCTGCTCCATATATGGAGGCTGCTCTTACTTGTGTCCTATATATTTCTAATGCTGGGGACACTGGTTTGGAGACCGATCCCCTAAATACTTGGGATATTCCCCCGGTGGTTTGGGCTAGTTTTAACACAGAATTGGCAATTTGACCACCCCAGCCAAAGTTTTCTTGTAATAAAATCCCCAGATAACTGAATGTAGTTACCCGCTCAAGGTAAACACCATTCAGGACTGGGTTTGGCCGTGTATGTTTGGGGGGATTTAGGATCATGTATTTGGTTTTAGCCAAATTGATCTCTAAGCCTCTTACTGCGCAGAAATCCACAAAGCCATCCAGAATACGTTGGATGCCAGTTGATGTTCGCGATAACAAAAGAGTGTCGTCAGCGAACATCAACGCTGGCACCAAACCCGTGGCAAGTCTGGGCGCATCTATATCCCTAATATCTTCCAGGTGCTTAATGAGCCCATTGATATATAGACAAAATAATGTGGGTGCCAACACGCAACCCTGTCGGACTCCACGATTTACGGGAAAACGGGAAGAAAGCTCACCATATTTGCCGCATCTAACCTGGGCAAAATTTTTCGTGTGAAGTCTACTAACGATGTCCAAAAGATACAAGGGGACATTGAGAGCCAGAAGCACCTTCCACAGTTTTTCCCGCGGGACCAGGTCGAATGCCGACCTCAGGTCAACAAAAATGAGATAGAGGCTGCCACCCTCTAAGCTCACGGTCTTCCAATGAATGACCTGAAGTCGGAAGATCTGGTCCACGGTGGAGGTGCCCTTTCTGAATCCTGCTTGCAGTGAACTTAAGATGTTATTTTCAGTCTCCCAGGCCTGGAGTCTGTCCAATATTATACGCCCAAACAGCTTCTGAGTAATGTCGATTAAGCTGATGGGCCTATAGTTTGATGGTTTTAGAGGACAGCCTTTCTTAAATATAGGCACGATCTCTGCGCCTAGCCATGACCCTGGTAGATCACCTCCAGACAGAATGGAATTAAATAGGATACAAAGGTATGGCACCCAGATCATTGGTTCAGAGCGGTAGAGGTCGCCAGGGATTTTGTCCAATCCCGGTGCTTTGTTGGGTATTAATAGATGGATAGCCATTTCCACCTCCTTTATGGTTATCATCGTTATAGCCTCTGTTTGGGTGATGGATCTGGGAGGAAAAGTAGGCGAAGGAGGAGTGTTGATGTTTGGGCTTGAGTAAAGACCTCCATAATGAGCTTCCCATACAGCTGGAGCTATGTTTGGGAATGAGCTCGTTCCTGCTTCTTTCCTGCCTTTGCTAACGGTTGTCCAAAAGCCCCTAAAGTCCTTCGCTATTAGAGTAGATCTTAATTCTTCCCAGATATCGGACTCCCAATGTTTTTTTGCCCTTTCTAAAGTTAGTTTGTGTTTGGCCCTTGCTACTTTGATCCTGTCTCTATCGAGGGTTTTGATGGCAATAAGTAGCTCACTCTTCGATTTCCTACACTCAGCAGAGTACCACGATTGCCTTTTGGGCAAGTGGGGCCTCGCGGACCCAGTCAGACAAAACGCCTTCGAGAGTTTATCTACTAACTGTAGGTGAATGCCTGTTGGTCCGGTTGTATGTACTAGTGGAGATCGAGATAAATCCACCTCAGACATTTCCACAGGGTGAGGTAGAGCAAGGCTGTAAATTTCTGAAATTTTGTTTGGACTTGCGGCAATGTGCGGCCATCTCACCCTTCGTTTGTTATTGTGTAGTATGGGGAGTTGTGCAGTGGTGGGTAGTGGTACGTCATAGGTGCTCATACCCCAACAGCCTGGTTTAAAGGTTACAGCCAAAGCATTATGATCGCTGTCTACTCGATCTAGCACCCTAAAATCAAGCACCTTGTCCCAAGATCTAGTTTCAATAAGAATATAGTCAAGAATGGAGGTGTGACCTACCCTATTGAAGGTAGCTCGTCCTGGTCTGTCAGAATCGAATCTCCCATTGCAAGCCCTCAATGACAAAGAAAGGGTGAGAGCGGAGATTTGTAGAGCCAGAGGGGACCAAGCTTTGACCTTTGGAATCATGGGATCGGGGATATTACGGTATTCGTTCTCTGTGTTTGGGTCGTCTAGGACCGACACACAGAGTGGTTCGAATTGGCAATTGAAGTCGCCACCTACGACCACGGAATATACTGGGTCCAGGGTCAGGATAAATTTATTAAGCAATTCCATGACCTTAGATTCCCGACCACCCTGGGAAGGTCTTGAATATACATTCAAAAGAGCCAAATGGATATTATTTGGCAGCACTAGTAGGGTACATTGAATATCTTCCGAATTGGTGTGGATCTGCCTTGCCGAGGCACCCAGATGGAGTGCCACCCAGGTGGTGAGACCCCCTGAGGGTCTACCCCTACCACTTGTTACAGCCAATATGTTAAAAGATGCAAAACCTACCCTGTGCAAATTTTCCAATGCCCATGTCTCCTGCATCAGGCAGATATCAAAATCGTCTATGAAGGCACCCCAGTCCTCGCAGTCCAGTTTACTCTTGAGACCTGCCACGTTCCAAGATAGAAAACAAGGACTCGGCTTTGATTTACTGGAGAGTGAGATCTGGTCAGCAGCAGGGTTAGTGGCGGATGATGAACTCAGAGCCCTCTCTATAGTTTCCCGCATGGGCCTATTTGCCAACCCTTCCATTTCTGGCTTCTTCCCTGGGGTTAGGGCCAGTTTCGAAATACTAGAGTTCAAACGTCAATCCACTTGCTCAAGGGTGCTATATCTATTGGGGTGATAGAAAGCTTCAAGCGAGGGCGGACAGGCTCGGTCTAGGCCTTGGATTGTGTTGGAATCAAGAGGGAGTAGTCCAACCCTGTCAGTTCGCACGATGTCCACCCTTCCCCTATTTAAATTATTAGTACTAGGGTGATGCAGTCCTGGGTAAAAATAGGTAAGGGGGAGAACTCTAATTACTGAATGGGTGCTGGAATTATAGCCTGGCTGGAATGTGCAAATATACCTGACCGTGTTTGTGTTCCTAAAGTTGATAACTACACAATCTCCTTGAACATCTTTGGCTCTATGTCCGACCCAATTAATTCTCCTGGCGAATAAGATCTCACTTGAGCACGGATTCGGGAGGGGTTTATGACGATTTAACCAGTGCATGCATTTGTTTTTTAAATCAAGAAATGACTCCCTTGATCCTTGATTCAAGGTGGGAACACCAGCAAGGATCACCACATATGGTGCAGATTCAGGTGGAAGATCCAAACAAGGTAATTTCAGGTCGAGGGGGGGCTGTCGCTGCTTACTAGGAGATCATATAACTGCATTTCCCATAATCCATCTACACAGGAAGTGACTTCACTGGATACTGCATCATCCAACTACAAAGGAAGTGACATTACGTCCTGTCCTTTCCCTACTTCAATTAACTCCTTGGGGCATCCCATCACCCTGATGTCCCCCAGCAAAGGGAATTGCTTGTGTGTGTCTGGACGGGCCTTGGTTCAAAGCCCCTATTCAATTGAAACAACAAAGTTAGAATATAATCATGTACCTCACTCAGCACCCGATACTACCACTCACCATGATAAAACCCAGCTATAGACAACCCAGACAATCACATAGCCTTTGCACAATATGTACACCAACCTCATACAGATCCCACTACCACACACCCTCAAACTACAGAACACACATTCCAACTCATGCTCCTAATGCTCATTGTGCAGTACCCCACGCAATAGACATTGCAGACCTCATCACCTATTAAAAGCTTATTGCCCTCTTCATCACAGAACCATGGTTCAACCCCATGTCTTTGCACATACTAGACATCCTTCTTCTGACAGGCTACAGCATCCATCGTGTGGAGCGTGCACAGAAGACAGGAGGCCTCACTGTCATCCAATAATCCTCCTGGTCCTGCACACTAGGCAAGCAAGTAACACACAACTCCATGGAGTTGCTGACATGCCATTGCCCTCTCTCTGCAACTCAGACTGCCACAAGCCATCTGATCTACAGGCTCCCAGGCTGAGCACAAGGGCTTCATCAATACATTTTCAGAAGCCGTCAATCCAACAAGCCCACACCACCCTTTTGGGTGTTTTCACCCTCCCAGACAATGCAAACTAAAAATAAAGTGTGGTACAACATCCAGAGTCCACATCCACAATCTTATCTTCTCAACATCACCATCAATCCAATGTAAACCACCCATACCCTAGGATTAGGTTGACCACTTGGCCATCCCCATCTCCCTGATCAGTGTAATACCAACAAACAAATGTCAACACAAAAAAGAAGACCAAACCTTCAGGTCCTTCAAAGAGTTCTCACTAGGCAACCTAATGTTGGAACTCACAGCTCACCCCATCAACTCTTTATCTGACACCCTTCTAAAAAACTTCAACATTTTATTCAAAAGCCATGTGAATGCCCACACTCCAATTAAAATGTGAAGGTGCATGTTGTAAAGATCTTGCTGACAATAAAGGATCCACTCGCAGACAGGAAACAAAATGGAAGAAAGACAGAAGACGAGAACCCTTTGATACTGAAGGGCATCTTCACAACACACAGACAGCTCATAACATCAGCCAAGGCAAAGTATTACACCATCAATGAAACTATCAACAGAAGCAGAAGACTGCTCAAGACAATCAAGCACTGCATCAACCCTCTGCCAGATCCACCTATTCCTCACACCACAGAAAAGTGCAATGATCTCAAACTCCTCTTCAGTAAAAAAAATACAAAATATCTGATGGCACATCAATGATACCAATCCTGCTTCATTTCTCACACCCACCCCTTCCAGGAGCATCCCACAATGGCCAGTCTTCAAAGCTCTATCTCTCCCAGACCTGGCTGATATACTCAAGTCCCTCATGGCCACGTCTTATGAATATTATGTCTTATCATCGCCCTACATCAAAGCTGTCTCTGGGGATGCTCTGTTATCCCTACTGACCATTGTCAAGGCCACCTGCACTGAAGGTCTCCCCCCCTTAGCTCTCAAGGCTGGCCAGATCCTCCCACTCCTAAAGAAACGCATAGCAGACCCAAATCACCCCATCAACTACCGGCTCATCACGCACCTACCATTTATCGGCAAGATCATTGAAAAGGCAGGATATGTTGAACTCCAATATCACATCAATGCTAACCTTCTCCTGCGCGACTACCAGTCTGGCTTCAGATCATGCTGCAGCATGGAGATCACCACCTTACATTATGTCGATGGTGCCCTCTTGACCACAGTTGAAAATGATCCCGGTCTTCTGATTTTGCTAAGCCTCTCAGCTGCCTTTGACACAGTTGACCATCCCTTGACCATCCCATCCTCATAGGCACCCTCGAGCCATGAACGGGATTCACCAGCAGTGTCTTTCAATTATTCTCCTCCTACAGTTTGTTCACTTGGGCACCACCAGGTTACAAAATATCCTTATCAAATGTGGAGTCCCCTACGGTTCCATACTCTCTTCGGTCATCTGCAACATAAACATTCATCAATATGCCAATGACACACAACTATAATTGGAAGTCTCCTGAGCTTCAGGAAGCCAATGCCTTAAACACTGCTTGCACATCATCCACACCTAGATGTCCAGGGGCTACCTGAATCTTAACACAACCATAACATAATACCTATTATGTGCAAAGAATAACAAACAAGATAAAGTACAAACCTGGTTCAATGATATGAACCCCACCTCTCACCGCACACCAGATCTCTTGGAATCATCCTGGACACCACCTCTCCCTCAAAAAACACAACAACGTCTTGATACTAGGTCTCTCTTCTAAAGAAATTCAAACTGGTTCTTCCAGAAAGCAACCTCTTTAACTGCTGTTCAAGCCCTTTTGCTCTTGCATCTAGATGGTGGTGAACTGTTATTCTATGGCCTTCCAGAATACACACTGGCGCAACCTACACACTACAGTTCATCTCATCTAGGGCCTGAAGAAATGTGATCATATCACCTCTACTCTGATGGAACTCCTTTGGCTCCCCAAGCCACTAAGCACCATCTTCACAAATAGCTGCATCATTTACAAAGCACCCCCTTTTATTTTGCACACAAACTCAACATCTCTGGTCGTTCTCAACACACCCATAGTCAGGACACCATCATACTGCAAACTAAAAAGTTTGATAAAAAAACAAAACAGGCTTTTTTTATCTAAGCACCTATAAAACAGAACAACATCCTGTATCATTCAGGACCACCCTGGTGCTGCTCCAATGTAGGAAAGATATGAAGACTCATCTCTTTAAAGAACACCACATCACAATGTACTAACCATCCACAATTCAGCTTCCTCAACTATTGCTCCTAGACTTTAAACTTACCTTTGATCATGTCCAGCACTCTGCTGCGTTTCGGTTAAGTTTGAGCTATAGAAATACCATACCACAGCCTCCCAAACATTTCCTCACAGAAATGTTCTGGATAACAAAAATGTGCATGTCACACCATTCCAAAGGTGCCTAGGTGTCAATTTTTCGGAAATATCTGGGCTTGGTAGGATTCCCTCTCTGATGGGAGAGCCAGGGCCCAAAATTCCCATTTTCCCACATCCCAAAACCGGGTCATTTTTCTCTCAGATTTTAGATGTCTGTATGTTGTGTTTTGGAGTGTTTATTGTTGCGCATGTGAGGTTCAATCAAGCAAGTGCGGCACTATTTTTATAGGGATAAGGGGATGTGGTGGGATATGTGTGGATCCTTACAGCTTCCTGATCTTTTTCACAGAAATGTGAGGAAAATGCGTTGTTTAAGCAAAGTTTTGAGGTTTTCACAGATGTTTGGGGAGAAAAACCTCATAGGATCCACCCTGGACTCACCTGGATGTCTAGTTGTCAGGAATGTCTGGGTGTGGTAGGTTTTTCTGTGTGGTGGGCTCAAATTCTATAGCTAGCCACATTGTACAAAATCATTGATTTTGCTAAATGAGGTGTGATATTTCCAGGTCAAGTTTTGTGGTGTTTGGTGTTGCAGGCACTAGACTCAGTCACACAAGTGGTGTACTGCTTTTTAGGAACACAGGATGGTGGAACAGTTGTTATTACCAACAGTTTTTTCCCGCAGTTTTGGCTTCCAAATATGATCCAGCATACAACAAAGATTTAGCAAAACACTCACAAGAAAGTATGGATAACCCCAAATTCAGAGTTATATAAATAACCACTATTTCTAAACTCAGTATCTTGTGCACTATTTAGAAATACATAGATTTCGATCTTAGTTATTTTTCATTCATTATGTCTTACCTGCTAAATTGTTTTATGGTCGGTACACAATAAAAATCATTGTAAGGTGCAGCTCAGTTGTTGGCTTAGGTTATCACGTGTTTTAAGAGGACCCATAAACCTTTGATATTAGCACAACCTGAAGGTTCATCAAACATAACAGTATATTGATTTTGTAAATCGTCCATAGAGACACAAAATGACAGATGAGAATGTTATCACCAACCACTATTTGTTTCACTCAATTTCAATATTGTTTTTATTTCAATTATTAGTTTTTGGGGAAAAAACGTAAATGATATACACAAATGACCCTTTGCTATAACCAAAATGTTGGCTACTTTTCAGAAATATATAGCTTTCCAAGATCACTTTGAACAAGCAGGGATGGCCTTATTAAGTTTTCCTATACAAAACAGCATGAAACAGAAATGGTATGGAAACGTATTTATTTATTTAATTTGTTGAGTTTTATATAGCGTGATCTTGACCCTAGGGCATCAGAGCGCTTCACAGTGTTAGCACATGCAGCATGTGCTTGAGATACATTTAGACAAAATACAGATAAACAGTGACAGAAAGTGATGAGGTAAATGAGGAAAATTGCATAGGTTATAACTCCATAAGATACAGTGGGAGTAAATACAAATACATGGCGACAGCATGTGACGTGGCATTCAAAGACAATTATAGAACGTTCTCGAAACAATTTTGAGGTTTACAGAGTACAGCGGAAATTTTACAAGATTACCTGAGGGGTAAACCTAAAAAGGTACATAGTAACAGTAAACAAGCTTTTGCAATGCAATAGGTCTGCATGATAAATAAAATGCATTGTCATTTACAATGCCAATAGCTTAAACTCTCACAAATGTGAGATCTATTGCATTGCAAATGCGTGCTATAAAAATTTAAAAAAAGCATTAGGAGAGAGCGTGTCCTGCCTGCAGCAGCAGGCAGGACAATGCTATTTGAGAGAATAGTGCTTGGAGGCTGTAATTAAAACCTACCGAGTAACAACACACGTAACAGTGGGTGTCACCATGGGAGGTAACAAAATGAGACAAGGCGGTACTAAGGAGGGACTACTATGCCTTTTGACCAATGAACAGCCACAGTTTACAGTGGACAATGACACAAGTCAATGAGAAATGTGGGTGGCAAGTGGGCGGGGCTTCAAGTTCCTACCTCAATACATCATGCCTGGCAGAACAGCGCATGCGCTGCCAAAGCTCGACCTAAAAACGCCAGAACAAGAGGAACAGTAGTACAGTTGGACGATGCAGTTCTGAAGTAGTTGGGGAAAAGCCTCTTGGGGATGGGGGGAATTTGAGGCACAGTTTTCTACGGGGTAGTGGCGCATAGATTTATTTAGAAGGTGCAGGGAGCGTGCCCACAGGTTAGTCAGGCTAGTCAGGCGCTGTAAGGAGGAGGGTTTAGGTGTTTGATGAGGAGAAGACAATTCAGTTTCTTCTTGAAGTGAGGGAAGAATTTATTTTCCAGCAGGTCCTGGGGCAGAGAGTTCCAGATTTAAGGAGCATACCCAGAGAAGGAGCGTTTGTGATATTTCTCCCTCTTAAATTGGAGGAATCAAGAGTAGACTGCTTGAGCTTCGTGCTTTGTGAGTTATGCAGGCAGTTTTTAATATGGGCCTAGCCTCGATTGGTAGCCAGTTAAGTTATCTGAGGGTGGGAGTGACGTGATCAAAGAGCCTTTCCTCCAAAATAAGTCTAGCAGTAGTGTGGAGTGTGGTTTTCAAAGGGGCTAGGTAAGATTTTGGGTCGTCCGTAACCATTGCATTACCATAGTCTAGCTTAGTTAGGACTAAGGTTTGCACCACCATCTTTAGGTCTTCAATGGGGAAGAAGGGATTGATAGTTTTGAGGTTTTTCAGGGCATAATATGCACTTTTTGTCGTTTATATGGTCTTTCATACTTAGGTGGCAGTAAAGAGTGATCCCCAGGAGTTTAAGAGTTGGAAATGGACTGTTAGCAGATCAGAGTTGTGAGGTTGCCGAGCCAGCTGTCTACGGGAAAGGATTTTTATTCGGGATGAATGAGAAGGAGTTCAGTTTTGCTGGGGTTGAGTTTTAGGTGGTGGTTGGTCAGCCAGGCTTGAACTGTGAGGAGAGCTTTATTTAGGTGCTGGGTGTCTTTGCTGACGCGATTTTCATGTAGAGTTGTGTGTCATCAGCATATAGATGGTAGTCTATTCTTTCCCCATGCTCTATTCTATAGTAAACGGAAATAAATGGTGAATGAAACAACAACAGAGCAATGGATGGTAGAGGGCTAACTCTAGACCTAATTATAGAAAATCTACAGGCAATAGTGCATCATTTTGTACAAAATATTTAGACCATTATATTTACGTCAGTGAATATTTTCTTATCAATATTCTGACATCCAACTGTAGTGAGAACTATCCCCTTACAATGTTTTAGTAACATTCTGCAATAACATCGAGAGTTAAAATACTCAATACATTCCTGTACATTGTTAGATTATGAAATTAATAAACATCATATCTGTAAATATTTCACATCAGTGCAATTTTTCTGCTGGGTCAACACTAACCTGCGCAACTCCACATTAACCAATCACTTATAGTTATCGGCCAGCTCACAACATCATGGCACTAGCCTTTGGAAAACAATTATACATATACTACTGGTCTTATATCCTAATGCACATAAGAAACGTTTTCACTAACTTTAAAAATTATGTATTGTGACCTCCACTTTATTGCTCTGTAAAATCAAATGCACTTTTTCTATTCAAAGAAGAGGAATCTGCACTTGTAAAGTAATAAAATATCAACCGACAGGTGTCCAGCAGGCATTCTGGTGTGGCAATACTATGGAACGATTTTGTGCACCCACAAACATTTGTACAAGCCATTTACAACCTATAAATGCATGAAAAGTTAATCCTGTCAACTGCAGTATGAATCTGTTTCCAGGGTGGTAATTAAAATGTTAGGGGTGTAAGGAAATACATTTTTCAACAAGGGGAAATGTTGTCCTTGTAAAGGTAAAAACTCAAAACCCAAATGATGCAAATCACCTTTTCTCTGATTCCCTATTGTACACTATGTACAAATATGTAGGTGAAGATGCACTATTCTCAGACACCTTTATGAATACCACAAATATGAACCTCTTCAATAAAATCTAGGTTAGAACCTAGCTGTATAGTTCTGAAACTTAGAGAATCGAGCCCTCAGTGATTAGTGGATATGGAAGGTCTGGCAAACATTGTGTGTCATATGTTATTATAAAAATGTAGTCACTGAATTCCAGTACTATTTAAGTAAGACCATAGCGAAGGGGTGAAGTGTGAAATGGGACTGTGTTGTACCAGCTCACCCTCCTGAATCAATGTGTAAAGGGCTCCCAGCACTCTCTGCACTTGGGTATTCATGCATTCCTGAAAGGACTTGGGGGGACAGCAGCGCGTCTGTAATCCAGTCGGTGACCCCTTCCCTAGAAAGCGGAATCATATTCAAGGCCGGGTGTATATTATCTATAAGTCCACCATAAACAAACCCCCTAGTGTACCTATATGAGAAGCTAGCCATCTTGAGGGACAGCAACACACCAAAGGGAAAGACATTTCCAAACTTGAAAAAAGAAAATTCAGGAAAAAGTGGCCAGAAAAGAACAGAAGGCAAACGTTACCAATCTACGCACTCATCTGCAACAGACTACCCACTAGCATCCTAACAGCCTATCTGTTCTTAGAACGTCCATTAATTTCTCTTCCTTGAAATTAAGGAATGAAGTGAAGACTCCTCTGTTCATAGATCTATATCCACTCACTGCTAGCCACCCACCTTCTCTTTCCCTCACTGTCAACCTTTTAAACAATGTATCTTGGTTCTTGCCGTTCTGTTCAGAGCTCTGTTGTTTCCCAGCTGTTTGCACTGTATAGGTACCCACACATACATACAAATGTATAACACGTGATCATTTCAAAGAGGGGATATTGAATGGGCATGGCTATTGACATATTTTGTCAGCCAGTCAGACATTGGAAGAGATTGCTCTAAAGAGAGGCCTGTGATTATACAGGCATTTACATGAATCTGTCCTTTAACTCAAAATATGACTTTGTCTGCAAAGAGTCTAGGGATTAAGTGGACCTTAATCCAGACAGCTGTCCATCTTTTTTCTGTCTATTCATTCCCTTGACACTCTTTCAATACCTACTTGTGTACTGATTGACTTTATCTATGTTTTGTGGGACAGTGTACGTGTGCCTGAATGTTTATTAGCTACATCTTAGCTTTATTGTTTTGGTAAATAGATATGGGTATTTAGCCTGTCATGGCATCTTTCTAGCAATATACTAGTCCTAAACATCGGTTTGGTCCTGATTTATATCTCCAACTCCCTCTTTCTCTTCTTTCCTCCTCTGTAGCCTGTTTTCCTTTCTTTCGTCCTTCCTCTAGGATAAGCACACACAAAATGCTGTTTATCAATCACTGCTGACTTCCATGCTGGCAAAGATCATGCCTTTCATTAGGCCTTTCCTCGTCCCCTAACTCTTCTTCCCTTCATTCCACCCTCCTGTCACATCTAGCACTTGTAAACGGTGAACACCCTAAATATTGATTCCAAAATATCGACTGCCCAGAATATCGAAGTTAAAATATAGAGTGGACAGAATATCCAACTCTCAAAATACAGATAGGTCAGAATATCGAAATTGGGGTACGAAATATCGAATTCCATAATATACAATTAAAAAATATAGAATTCCATAATATCGAATTTTAAAATATAGATTACCATAATATCGAATTTAAAAATACAGACATCCATAATATCGAATTTCTTTTAGTGTTATGTATGGTAGTATATGTGTTAAAATTATGTATTATTTTTGTAATGTATGTTTAATTTATTTAAACTAATGAATGTTATGTAATTTAATTTTTGCGTAATTTAATTCCGTAGCGGGTTGTGGGTTTATAGGGGAAAAGGGTGGGAAGTAATTTAATTATGGTTAATTAAATATTAATTATATCTATATGTTTTGATAATTAATTGATTGAAAATTAATTATTAATTGGTAATTATTTTTTATTAAAAGGTAATTAATTGATATTAATTGATTAATTGATAATTATGTTAATTGTATTTTTTATTATTAGGGGTGGGATGTGGGTTTGTAGGTGAAATGGGTGGGAAGTAATTTAATTGTAATAAAGTAAATAAATTTTTTTGTATTTATGTGTATTGATATTTAGTTGATAATTAATTATTAATTAGTAATTAATTTGTATTAATGGGTAAATAATTTGTATGAATTGCTAATTAATTTTTATTAATTGCAAAAGTGTTTTTATTAATTGATTAATTGATAATAATGTTTTAATATTGGGAGTGGGTTGTGGGTTTATAGGGGAATTGGGTTGGAAGTAAATTAATTGTAATAAAGTAAATATATTTTTTTGTATTTCTGTGTATTGATAATTAATTAGTACTTGGTAATTAATTTGTCTTAATTGGTAAATAATTTGTATTAATTGCTAATTAATATTTTTCAATGGTAATTATTTGTTATTAATTGGTAATTATTTTTAATTAACTTGTTATTGGTATTGATAAATAATGTAATCTTATTTTAAATTTAAATGATTACTTTCCCTACTTTTGCACACTCAGGAGTGGGAATAGTATTTTTTACACTCCGCTATCCAACTCTTTCCCTACTGTTGTACTCACTTGAGTGGGAATAGTAATTTTTACCCTCCTGCTATCCAACGCTTTCCCTACTGTTACAATCTTTGGAGTGGGAATAGTAATTTGTACCCCTACGCTATCCAATGCTTTCCCTACTGTTGCACTCACTGGAGTGGGAATTGTAAATTTTCAATTCCCGCTATCCAAAGCTTTCCCTACTGTTGCACTCTGTGGAGTGGGAATAGTAATTTTTACCCCTACACTATCCAACGTTTTCCCTACTGTTGCACTCACTGGAGTGGGAATAGTAATTTTTACCCCTACGCTATCCAACGCTTTCCCTACAGTTGCACTCATTGGAGTGGGAATAGTAATTATTCTCTTCCTGCTATCCAATGCTTTCTGTACTTTTGCACTCTCTGGAGTGGGAATAGTAATTTTTACCCCTATGCTATCCAACGCTTTCCCTACTGTTGCACTCACTGGAGTGGGAATAGTAATTCTTACCTCTACGCTATCCAATACTTTCCCTACTGTTGCACTCACTGGAGTGGGAATAGTAATTTGTACGCTCTCACTATCCAACAAAATCTCTACATTTTTTACATTACTTTTATTATGTTTACATTTTAAGCTTTTTTATATTATATTATGTATGTTTTATTTAATTGTTTTTAATATTTAATTACTTTTATATTATTTTTAACACATTTAAAAAATTCGATATTTTAGCTAACTATATTTTAACATTCTATATTTTGGAATCAATATTTTAGGACTTACCTGTTTGTAGATAGGGAGTCGATATTCTGTCCTTAAATATTTTGGCGTCGATATTTTGTGTAGTCGATATTTTGTCTCTCGATATTAAGTCACTGAACCCTTGTAAACATTCCTTGCACAGCTTAAAGTGCTAGATAAGCAATTACCATAACACATCATGTGATCTCTGTGCATGGGTGATTTTTTGTTAGGTGGTTTATGTTTATGGGTGCCTGTAGGTCTGTGTGCATATTTATCTGCTGATCTATGGCTATGTAGGGGTTTTCTATGCTTGTATATTTGCATGCATGTATTATCTATGTCAATGAATCTGTGGATGTTTTGTGTGTGCAAGCACCGCATACTGTCAAACATGTTGGCTTTGCAGGTGCTTGTTTAAACTATCCAATACTGCAATTGCTAATTCAAAATGCTGTAAATATATGCCTTTAGTATTTCCCAGTTTAATGATACTCAAATTATTATTCTCAGAAGGATGAAGGGCTGAGTTTGCCCTGTTTGGGATTCAAGACAGAGTAACATTTTACTGGAGCCATTTAGATGTGGTCTGCTGAAATATAACACGAATGATTAGAATCATCTTGTATAGAGTGTCTCCCGTTATATTGGCTCTTGGTGATGAATGTTAACTTTTGCATCACAACATTGCACCATCCATGTTCTACAGCGATATGAGCATAAAGCAGATGTATGCCCTCATTGTTGAATGCTGCAAGTCATGGTACCCATTCATTTCAACCTAGCTTCAGCACCACACCCTCACTTCACCTCTCATGTGACGGAGGTTCTTTACCTATTGCTCACAATCTAATGCCAAGTAATGCCAAGGACAACATTGTCATAAAGATATCATTGTGCTCTCAGAGCCTTGCCATATTAAAAAGAAAATATTAAATCAGACTATGACTAAACACATAGTAACAAGCCATAAACAGGATAAACACATGCAAATAGACAGACAGACCTAGAAACTGATGAAGGGAAAATCTGCTAGGTGCTATTAGACTCCACATACCACCCCACTGATGCCCATATCTGCAACACTCATGCTCATGGACAGCGACACTCAGTGCACTGTGCACCCACCACATCATAAAAATGTACACACCGACGCAATGTGTTCCCTATCTATCAAACCACAAACAACCCTCTTTCAACCATGCACTATTAGGGTGCCTAACCACTTGATGCAAAACAGAGCAGCTGATGTCCTTGCTACGGAAACAAGGTCCTATATATATAATTAACTGGACTATATTAGAAAGCGCTTTAGGCCTCATGAGGACTATGGAAAGTGCTATCTATATAAGTAACCAATACAATTCCTCAGTTTCAAAAGAATGCCATAAACTAACCATAGGCATTTCTGTGCATCCTATAGTAATGGTACTAAACGTAATATTGTACTCTCATCTTGCATTTAGTGTGAATGTAAGGCTGGGTGGAGTCAAGAATGCAGGTAAGTGTAAACAAGACTGCAGATTAATAGGGACAGCTGAGCCAGGGCCAAACCAAGGGCCTGTTTTTTCCCTTAATGCTACAGCATTATCTGAGCTATCACAATATTTGGGACATAAATTACACAACAAACATGCAAAAATATAATGAAGACTTAAAAATGTTAAACATTTGTTTTTCTTTAAACTTTAGAAGCATTTTAATTCAGAAACTAGATGAAATCACTGCATTTAGTGGTATTTATCAAAAGTGAAAGTTTCTAAATATGAACTTAGAAATCATGTAGCCCTTCCTCCCCCTACCACCCCTCACTACTGTCCGATAAGGCCATGAGGAAGCTGAGAAACAAATCAGTTGGTATTTGCTCTCCTATACCTGGCCTCTATTGTTATTATAGATGAGCAACATTATAGTGATTATACCATGCACAAGAGAATTTTGTGTAAGTCACACCCAAACGGAATTACTTCAAGGCGGTCTTGAATGTGACGATCAAGAAAAATGAGAAACAGTAAAGTAAAGTGGTTTGCATAAGTTCTTACAACTTAGTCAAAGCAATAAGCAGAGATTTGGACTCGAGGTTTAGCTTCAATTTAGTTGCTGGATTGGTATCTTCTTTTCGAGTTTAACATCAAAGGACATAGCTTTTGCTTAATTCTACCAAGAGCTAACTAGCATACTGTGTTTAATAAAAACACTAATCCCATAGTACATTAAGCAGTTGCAAGGCGTTTTTTATTTTTGAAAAGGAAAACGTTGAGATATCAGAAGTGAATACCATCTAATTGCGTAGTCTCAGCAGTACTCTGGGGCTTGTGATGAGGGAGGATGTAAGGCACATGCACTTTCTGCCGGTACAAGCTAGCCTGCCAGGCAGCTGCACATGATGCATTTGCACCCTCAGCGCCAGATTGACTATTTTTTTACCCAAGGCAACGCTGCACCAAAGATGCAGCTCTGCCCGTGTCAAAGGGAAAGAGAGAAAAGTACCATATCTAGTAAGCTATGGTGCAATTTTTCTCCACCCTAGCCCTGGCACACCATGGCAGCCATGTGCCAACAAAAACAATCTTGCACCATAATGTAAGGGTGTGTTCTTTATCTGATTACAGTACAAAAAGAGGGCTTTAAGGCTTGACCCACTTTGGATGAGTGTTGTACAATACAGCATATATGCAAAGTTCGAAAAATGAGGAGAAACTAACACATTTCTCATTGTTAAGCCTTCTTCAAGGAAGTGTAAGATTTTGGGCAAATCCCTGTCTACTATTGTTTGTACACAGGAATTTACATCAAAACCCATAGGTGGTTCCATGGAAACACCCATGCATTACCCATGGAACGCCCCCTTGACTCAAAGTAATGCAAAACAAAGTAACTTTGCATTACTTTGGAATTCTAACCAATGCAAATCCTGATTTGTGTTGGATTTTAAATCCCATACTAAATACTTTGAGCCGGGTTTGAGTCACACAAACCTAGCACTTTGGAAGTAGCACCGTCCTGCATGGTGACATTGCCCAAGCCAGTCACTAATTTGTAATTTGACTAAGATCACACTTTTAGTCAAGGCTGGAAGCTTGGATTTGAACCCCAGTTTTCCTGGTAATATATTGTGCAACTTAGCCAAATAACTTAGCCACTGGATTGCTTTTGCATTTCACATTTTACATTTAAAGCCAAAGGACCGTATGTCTTATTTAGTTCTCCCAGGAGCTAAATAGTACACTGTGTTAAACAAATAATATCATCATATGGTAAAGTAATCCCATACAACACAACTTGCTATTACATTTTTTTTATCAAAGTTAAAGAAGGAAATTCAAGAGACATTACCAATCTCATTCTCCACACCTGGTGATGCTGGCACCCTGTCATGGGAGGAAAGAAGATTGAAGGCAGGCGACTACAGCTCTCAAATCATCAAGTGGGGCGCTGCTGATCTGAAGCAGCACAAAGCATGACCACCCTTTGTGGTAAAACTGCGGAGTCAAAGCAGGAATGGAACCTGTTGCCCTACACAGCAGCAGTGCAGACCCCATGCTCCAGGTCGATCAGAGGCACGACTTAGGGTCAAGCAAAGGCAGCAGAGCACAGGCGCACAAATGGCCCTCAACTTCAGCGTCACTTTCATTTTCTATTTCCAGGCTGAAAGAGCTTGGAAATGTTTGTCTTGTCAGCTCCTCCACACTAGAGCTCATAACCAGCACATGGCATGCCCTGGCAGGCCTGATTAAGTACAGGCCTGCCTGCAGAAAGTGCAAGGAATATTGCAGTGCCTCTTTAGTTTTACATCACAAGACTCAAATATTTTAGGGAGGCCAGACAAAAATATAGGCTGGCCTGGCCCCTGTGGGCCCCCTGTGGGTATGGCCCGGTCATTACTGCAGGGAGGGGGTCAGATATGTGAGATGCCGGCTTCATGCTGGAAAGTAACTTGAGGACTTCTTCAGTGGTATAATTACATTTAGTCCAGGTTACATTGTTTTTCAGTTGCAGGGAGAGGAGGTTGGCGAGCTGTGTTAGAGGGGGGAGGCATCCATTCAGTGATGGCAGCGTTATGGGTGAACCCTTTAAGCAGGGGGCATCTTTAGGTGCAGGGTGAGATGCGTGGGGTGGTTGGCCAAATAGAGTTCAATGTTCAATATTTTTTTAGCGAAAAATGTGGTAAATTCTTCACAGCACTCTATAGAGTTGTTACTTGAATGTTGACACTAAATGTAGCGGACTATATCTGAAATCACAAGAGTATTTTATTTCAAATATTCAAATTCATATACAGTTTTGACACATCTGATTTCCACAACAACCCTCCTAAAATAAAATAAAAAACATCACTTTTTCATCCATCGTGAGCTATTTTTTTCATATAAAAAATGTGAGTCCAAATCTGAGTCCAGTAGTCTCAATTTCCACCATCTGTACACCAAGTAGCAATTCTTCAAAGACTCCTCATCTCCCAGTCATTGTCCATGTATTGGCTATGATTTCATAGTCTCCGCTATCTTATTTTTGATGCCTTCATCAGGACAAAAGATATATTGAGTTGCATTTCTAGCAATCAGGTGTGTCTAAAATAGTACAGCAAGTCTATATATACATTCCACATAGTCAATTACCACCTATCACCACTTCCATCATTTTAGCACCTAGTTCATTCATTAAACTTTTTTTGTGCTTTTTTCTCGGATGAATCATTGGAACATCTACATCTCATTTCCAGTATGCCAATTAATGTAATTTTTCACTTTCATCATTTTATCTCACAACGGTAAACCATCTATCTTATAATGTCTACAACATTTCATGTACATACGGTCCTTTTCATATAAGGCATTTCATAAAGTGCATTAGTCAAATATTCTATATTTTCAGCATGTATTCTCACCTCATAAATTCATTATCTGTTATTCTAACAATCATTTCTCACCACATCGATCGATACCAGCTTTTGTTTCTGACCTCAGAGACCAAAGGAAAATTCTTTCTCCCAACTATGTCTTGGGTGCATTTGTACCTACTTAACTTCTTAAAATTAACCCACCCATCTCTACAGGTCAATTTCACAATATCCCATCTCTATACACTCTGGCAGGACTGTTTATGGGGGGTGGTGGGAGTAATTTTCGCAAGCATCTCTCCAAGAACAGCTAGATCTTCGTGACTTTCCTATCCTTTTGGGTTAGTTTCACGTGCTCCTCATCTGCGACCGCCCATTCCAGCAAATCTTTTTTCCACACCATGACCTGTGGAGCCTGTGAGGCCACCCAATGTATAGAGATCTGGCGCTTTTCTAGCACCATACTCAGTGTCACCATGCTGTTTGCATTTTATGGCACTTCCGCTTCCTCATTATACCAAGTAAGCAGTGTTTCACAGTAACTTCTAGTGTAAGTGCTATGACTTCTGACAGTGCCTCCACTGCCTCCACCCCGAAACCCACGTCATATGCAGGAAGTTAGCTGAAGCCATCCGCATCTTCTGCATGCTGTGGACCTAGTAGGGTAAATCATCATTAATTTACAAGGTGTGAGATATATTCTATGAAGAAAACAAAACTACCAGCTTGACGCATGCATTGGGGGGGACCTGTTTAACTTGCTTGCATGATTTCTTCCTTTAAGGTATTATCAATTCATCCAGGCAACCCGCATTCCAAGGGCCTTGGCACTGTCCCTCTTGCCTCCCTTTTCTTTCAACAAGGGCGTATGAAGGTTTACACCCCGCCAACTGTAACAATTGTTGCATGCCATATGGTCTCTCAGGGAATATGTTTCCAATCATGTATGTGCCAGTCTCGCATATTGCAGAAATTGCTGCTAGGCTTGCTTGTGAGTTACAAATCTATTATTGTAGTATAGGTTTCCTGTGTTTTCGTATCCGCCCCCATGCCACCTGCTGAAGAGATGTTAGCAAATGGCCGCAAGGTCCAAAGTGACATGTCTTCAGCAAAAGGTGATCTCCTGAGCATTCTGCTAACCACACAGTACCATACGTCCGCCATAAATCTGATCAAATGTGAAGAGTTGCGGCGGAATCCTGTGGAAATATGGATTTTTCTGATCAGTTATGTCCCCTATCTTGGACCCCAACGGTTTCATGTATGAATCACAAGTACATGTATGTTCCCTCCAGTTCCAGTTATGAAGACGCAAACACATGTGCGTCCACCGTCAACATGTCCTTTTTCAGATCCGCCATGAATGGGCCGGATATTCCATCCCTAAGTATGAAAGGCCACCGGCTTTATATGGTTCACTTATGCCATTTTACAGTCCAGGCAAGTAGGCCCTGATTCTGTCATCATGCTTTTCTTGCCTTCTGCCTCTGAAAGCTCCAGTCTGAGCCTGCATCTGTGACCATGAACTTTGTCTCATTCCCTGCGCGGCTCACGGTGCCTGCCATCACCCTGTTGCCTGCCAAAAAAACTGTATTTCACCTTCGAAATTATCTGCTCCGCTCCCTGCCCAATGCATTCCTGTCTAGAAGTTTAAGTAAGCATTCTTCCAGCTACCGAGCAAAGGGCCCGGCTTCTCTGTCTTTATGCAAGTAATTCATAGCCCTATTATTATGGAAGATTTCTGCCCTCGCATCTAGTGTAGACACTTAGACACTTGTACACGCACTAACAGTCAGTATAGTCAGTATAGAATAAGATTCTACTCTAAGAGACCTCTCTTTTGGATAACATAGTTCTTTAAACATAGGATGTTAGATATGATTTGGGATTAGGTTGACTTGACCCTCCAGACTTCTGTCGCCACATGTAGAGCTAAATGTCAAGTCCCCTTCACCCCCTAGTTGCACGTCAATCATACGTCATGCTGCTGCGCGCGCATTTCTGCCAAGTATTTCTGCTGACATTGCGAAATTCTTTCATGGAACCACCCTATTATGACATCACACCTGATGACGTTCTTTAGTTACACCCAGTTACGCCCACTTTTGCTACGTATGTATGTTTTATCTTCACTATCAATTGTTACGCCTCCTGCATTTGCTTCACTGTAATGCCTATTGTATAAAAGTGATTACTTATCAATAAAGTATGTACTTCACTTCCTGAACCTCCGTGGTGATGGAACTTGAAGTCCACGATTCGAATCGTCCATTGGAATAAAGCCCATTCCGAACCTCTAATACCACGGATTTTGCCTCTTATTTTACTGAGCTATTTTTATTATGTTTCTGTATCAAATTAAGTCCCGGTAATTAAATTATTTACCACATGAATGGCGCCCGAACAGGGACACTTTCTCATCTCACGCGCCGGCGGTGCGTTGCAGGCCCGGTCTCCTGCCACAGCTGGACGGACAACAACGCGTACCAGCAGGATTTCCTGTATCTCCCTCCGGTCAAGCGGGGGCGACTGAGGCTGCGATCAACACCCAGACGAGGCGGTGAGAAGTGCGAAGTATCCCGACCAGAGCCTAGCTGAGAGAGCAAGATCCAAGGTATACAGAGGCCCACCAAGTTCCGAAGTTCCGAAGTTCCGAGGTTTCCGATGTTCCGAAGTTTCCGAAGTTTTCGAGTCGAGTCGAGTCCGGTCCAGTCCAGTTCAGTTCCGTTCCGAGGCCTTCCGTTCCGAGCTACCCGGTGAGTACCATTGCTGGGGAGGCGTTCTGACGTGCACATAGCCTGTGCCGGTCAAGACGGGTTTGGGTACACAAATCCGGTCTGCACTGTTTTAGCAGTGTATCTGTACTGTTTAGCAGTATATCTAGTATATCAAGTATATAAATTCAGAATAATTCAGTTAATGCCGAGTATTATGTTTAGTGATTAGTTTTCTTAGATCGTCATCATCATTGTTGCTCATTTAAATGTTAAATGTTAAATGTGTTAATACGTCCTGCATATTGTGGTGTGAATGACTGTTCATTATTGTGTTTATTGTATTAAGTTTGTTCAAAATCAAGTATCAGATCAGTTCTCAATATGCCGCTCTTTTCGAAACTAAGACAGATCACAACTAGAAAAGGGGTACTCGAAGAAGCTGTTCCTATTCCTCCTAGGGACACTCCAGGGTACTTCATGTATCATAAACACGGCTTAGACGCTATATTATTTCTTGATTTATGGGTAGACTACACCAAGGAATTACCAGAAAGTCAGAGGTGGCCCGCAGCTGGGACCTGGGATGCAGAGTGCATCATGAAAGTAGAGGAAGAGTTATGGAAAAAGAAAGCCAGACAGTCACAGAAAGACGCCGTTGAGTTATGGCGTAAAGAATCTCATAGACGTACAGAAAAAGCACTCAGACAGGAAGAGAAAAATAAAGAGAATTCAAATAAAGTCCGAGAAAATCTATTAATTGAAGAAGGTACACGAGTGAAATCAGAACAAGTAGACAGACAAAGAAATGCCCTTATGAATGGTATGTATCCCCTTCTGGCCGAAGGATTACCTAAGGCTACTCCGGAGATACCAAAAGACTTGCCACCCCCATTATTTCCAATAAAAGTGCATCCTAAGGGGCATCCTAGAACCGCAGAAGATGTTTTTCTTTCCTCATATTTAGAGGACGCAGCTCCCGAGTATGCTAACCCCGCCCGACATAGACCGTCTGCCGGGGAGGTTCAACGCCAAGATCCTGTATCTGTATCTCTACAGCAACAAATCCTGACACAAGTTCCGGCAAGCACATCTGTTTCCACATCTGTTCCTACAGCTGCTTCTACAGCTGTGTCCACACCTATAGTTGCTGTATCGCGTTCAACGAATCCTTTCACGCCCGATACCCCAGACGGGGCTACCGGAGGTGCTACCAACATTTTTTCTACGCCACCCAGAATGAATAAACTTACTTTTCAAGAATCAGCACATCCACGTACCCCCAAACTCATAAATTCCCGCACGCTTAAGGAACTTCTTGTAGATTGTAGATATGACCCTGTGCCCGGAAAAGAGGACGAAATGATCCTGGCATCATTACGTATCAGACGAGCTGCGGTGTATTTAGGGAAGCTACCAGGAATGACTGTGCATCTAGATAATATATACCATTTTGTCCAAACAGGGCGAGATTCTGAATGTATTAACAGAGCTATGGAATACCAGAAAGTGGAGATACAGGGGGAACTGTTACGTTTCCTCATAAATTGTGTAATCAGAAATCAAGACCGACCGGAGGTAGATCCGGAAATAATGCAAACTCTTACCAGATGGAGCCAGAATATATCAGAAGGGAGACATGATAGGCAAAAATGTATAATAGCCATGTGCCGAAAGATCCGTAAAGAAATAGAACGCCTACACGAAGAGAGATTAGCGGTAGACCAGTTCGAACAAAACGAGGAGGAGGAAGGATCAGGACTGCCCACAGGACAGTCAGAAACCATAGCCTATGTAGGTAGAGGAAGATCTTGTAATAGTACTAGATGTTTTACTGACCCGATACGTCCGATATGTCCAGATAATAACAGGAATTTCCAAACACCTATAATAAATATAAGGTCCCCCGAGCATTCGTTCCAAGCCGCTGACAAATTACTCCGAGAACGAAGGGGTTACCATTTACTCAATTCTATGGATGAACAAGAATTAGCCAGGTCAGCCGTTCATTGGGTTGACAGTCCCGGAAAATATGGTTATGATACAGTAGCACACACATTTTTGAACCTCACCCCAGATGAACAGCGTTTAGCTGGGATTTATATGATTCAACAACTTCTTATACTATATAAAAGCCAACATTCAGACCCTGGTCCTTTACCTGATATATTGACTGAATTACTCACGAATAGATGGAGAGGTTCAGGTACTAAGTTAATTAGAGAAATACTAGAATCAAGAAAGCAGTACATTCTTTTTGTATGCCCAGAACATGTCTCACTGCCCATCAAGGAAAGAACGACGTCTTACATGGACAGACAGAATCCCTTACGAGAAGTACACCCAATAAAAGGCGAGGACAATGAGTTTAAACGTGTATTTGTATATACGCCCATATCGAAAATAGAATTGTTAGAAATGAAGAAAGTGGTACCCAGTCATGACAAAGACCCAGCGGGTTTTCACCGAGAAATTAAAGACATGTTACTCATGGGAGAGTATACCTATCCCGACATTATGACAATATTAAAAGTATTAATGCCTGCTGGCATTTATGAAAAACTCAAGGAAAAAGAGTGGGAGGTGGGAGACCAAAAGATAGACTGGACAGCATTAGAAGCAGAAGAAAAGGCACGAACTGCAGGAGCAGGTCTTGGGGATAAAACTAAAGCACTACCAGGTTTACTAGTACAGGTACTGCCACGTTTATTAACTACGAAAAAGGAAGATTGGGGTGCAATCTCAGCCTGTAAACAAAAGCAAGATGAAGACACTAGTGATTTCTATGCCCGATTCGAAAAATGTTTTGGTATAAATAGTGGCATAAAAGCAAGCAGCGAATCATACCCACATCTGTTTGTGACAAAATTAGTTGAAAATTCCTTGCCCCAAGTGAAGAATAGAGTATTAAAATTCGAGAGTACCTGGCAAGGTAACACTCCGTCACAAATGTTACAAATGTTACAGTACCATCACAATAGAATTAGAGAGGAACAAGAACATGAACAAAGACGCATGAAAGACACGAAAATGAAAATGCTAGTCTCCCAGACAGTTCCAGCTGAAGGTCATAAAAAGGGTACGACACATTCCGGTGATTCAACAGGACCTGTAAAGGGGACATGCAACTATTGTAAACAGCCAGGTCATTACATACACGATTGCCCAGTCCTGAAGCGTAATATCGCCACAGGTAAAACACAGGAAAGACCACGGCCACCTAGACAGGATCAGAATGAACAAGGAGCCCCGCAGCATGCACAGTCCATGCCAGCTCCACAACAGTCTATACAGTTTGTGCCAGCTGCACCAGCGCTGCCTGTTGCTGCCACACAAACCACGACACGACAGCTGTACCAGACCGCACAGTACGACTATCCTGATTATCAACGATACGCATGAAGCAGCCTAGAGAGGGAAGTTGACTTACCCCTTATCGAGGTCCCTGTAGACCAAGAAGGACCTTATGTACATAGTGAACTATTAGGCCAAGATAGAAAATTTTTACTTGATACAGGGGCAAGTCGAACAACCATAAAACGTAGTGAAGTTCCAGGGGCACCCCTCTCAGGCTCACAGAATATTTCCCTTGGTTTTTCAGGAAAACCTATTGTTAATGAAGTATCACAGCCTCTTCCACTTACGATAGGACCCTTGACCCGAACTACAGATTTATTGCTTACTAAATCATGTCCAGAAAACTTGTTAGGTATAAAAACACTGAAAGCTCTAGGAGCTATAATATGTTGTTCTCCGGAAGGAGTAAGATTGTTTTTACGTGATTTCAAAGGTCACTATGTGTCTCGAGACATGGATCCCCGACTGCAGACTTTACCTACACATTTATGGGCGCAAGGCCCTACTGATGTTGGTTGCATGAATATTACACCATATCGAGTTACACTAAAGGCAGGAGTGGTACTACCACGAATGCGACAATACAAGTTACCACCAGATGCTGTAGTGGCTTTACTGCAAATCATTGACGAGCTCATTGCCCAAGGAGTGGTTGTGGAAACAGACTCCAATGTATGTAATTCCCCGATAATTCCGATTCTTAAACGAACAGATCCAAAGGCCCCGCCAGTATATCGATTGGTTATTGATCTGCGCGAATTGAACAAATGCATTGTGCCACAATTCCCTGTGGTCCCAGATATCTCGTCATTACTGACAGCTATTGATTCCGAAGCAACATTCTTTACTGTAATTGATCTCAAGAATGCCTTTTTCAGCGTCCCAATAGATCCGGAAAGCCAATACTTGTTCGGATTTAGTTTAAATGGACGTAGCTTTAAATTCACACGCGCACCTCAAGGATTTACAGAAAGCCCCAGCATCTATAGCCAAGCACTGAAACGAGAACTCGACAGTATCCACATGCCAGTCAACACTGCCCTGCTTCAATATGTCGATGATCTGCTGATCACCGCTAGAAGCGAAACTGAATGTGAGAAAGCATCACTGACAGTTTTACAATTTCTAGCCGAAAAGGGGCACAAGGTGTCCCCTTCTAAGCTGCAATTCTGTGTCCAGCGAGTTGTTTATCTTGGACACTCGCTGTCCAAGGAGGGAAGGCAGCTTACACCCGACCGCATTCAGTTAATAGCTAACATGCCAATACCCAAGACACAAAAGGAGGTGCGGGCTTTCATAGGCCTCACTTCATATTGTAGGCAGTGGATCCCTCAGTATGCATTTCTAGCAAAACCACTCATTCAATTGACAACACAGGAGGCAGCCACATCGACTGTTCTCCCTTGGACTCAGGAACATGCACAAGCTTTTGAAAGCCTAAAGAAAGCCTTATGCCAAGCACCTGTTTTAGCAACACCATGTTACAATAAACAGTTTACACTCTTTGTTACAGAACGCGAAGGTACTGCCTTGTCAGTACTCACACAGGAACAAGCAGGATCACACAAACCATGTGCTTATTTTTCTAGTACATTAGATCCCGTAGCTCAGGCTTTGCCTGCATGCCTAAAATCAGTGGCAGCAACAGCTTTAGCAATCAGACAAAGCGATGCCATAGTGTTAGGACATCCATTGACAGTTCAAGTACCACATGCAGTAGAGGTTCTTGTGAATCGAACGCAAACACAACATTTGACTATAGCGCGACTTACAGGGTACGAATTAACATTGTTTCAGCCACATATAGAAATCAGACGTAGTAACACATTGAATCCTGCCACACTTTAACCTGTAATCGGAACAGACCCACTAGCTCATGATTGTATTGAAGTTATTACAATCACGACGAAACCCAGACAAGACTTGACAGATGTCCCATTGTCAGACCCAGACCTGACGTTGTATGTAGATGGTTCATGTATGAGAACAAGTACAGGAGAGTTAGTGGCCGCTTACGCAGTCACAACAGACACTGAAATCATTGAAACAAATTGCATAAATACCTTGTCCGCTCAAGCCACAGAGCTCGTCGCTCTGACACAAGCCTGTATTCAAGCCGCAAATAAAAAAGTCAACATATACACTGATTCACGTTATGCATTCGGAGTTGTACATGACTTCGGCGTGCTGTGGCGAGAGAGAGGTTATTTAACTTCTCACGGTGCCCACATTCAGCACGGACCCCTCATTCATGCCTTATTAGATGCAATACATCTACCCACTGCAATATCAATTATGAAATGTAAAGCTCATACGAAAGTTACTGATATCATTTCTCAAGGCAATGATCTAGCTGACAGAACAGCTAAACAGACTGCTCAAACTCAAACATCCGACATGACAAAAACAATAGTCCCGACGCCAACACATTGTATGACGGTTAAGGATCCCGCTCTTGACGTAATTGACATACAGACACATGCTACACCAGACGAAATAAGGAAATGAACTGAATTAGGAGGGATCCAAACGGATCAAGGATGGATGACGAAGGAAAAATCTGTGTGGTTCCTTCCTGATTCAATGGTCCAAGTCATTATTAACACTGTACATAGTCCAGCGCATCTAGGAGAAAAAGCTATGCTAGACAGCATTCAACACATTTGGTTCAACAAACATTTACGAGCAGCAGCTAAACAAAAAGTTCGTACCTGTATGATCTGTTGTCAGTTTAACCCAGGAAAAAGCATTCCCGTAGAACAGGGTGGATTTCAGCCTCCTGATCACCCTTTTGAAGTCCTCCAGATGGATTATATCCAGATGGAACGATGTCGAGGATTCAAATATGTTCTCGTGGTTGTCTGTGCTCTTTCCCGTTGGACAGAGGCATACCCGGTTTCAGATTACACTGCCCCGACTACTGCCAAACAGTTAGTTCGAGAATTCTTCCCACGATACGGTTTACCACGTGTTGTCTACTCAGATAACGGCCAGCCGTTTTCATCCGAACTAATGAAACACGTTTCACTTTTGTTAGGCTATCAGTGGAAATTCCACTGTGTCCGACACCCCGAGGCAGCAGGTCTCGTGGAAAGACATAATCAGACCCTGAAAATTAGATTGTCCAAAATATGCAGAGAGAAAGGTGTCGACTGGGTAGTAGCGTTACCAGTTGCACTCTTTTACATGAGAATGGTAGCACACTCTCGAACAGGGCTATCCCCGTATGAGGTGATCTTTGGCAGACCACCAAATATGTGGGGGACGCCTATACCACGCAAAATAACTGATATTGACTGTAATATGCTGACAGATTACTTGGCTTCCTTGATGTCTGCACTACAATCTTGTCGTTCACAGGTAGCTGCAGCTTTTCCCGACAACACTGAGGTGAAACCCCATGACGTAATTCCAGGAGATCTGGTCTTAGTGAGGAACTTTGATCGGAAGTCTCAGCTGGATCCTAGGTGGAGGCCGCCTCAACTCGTATTGCTAACGACGAGGACAGCCGTGAAGATCGAAGGTCGAAAAGGCTGGATACATTCAAGTCATATCAAGAAATTTCATGGACTGCCGTCAGACGTAAACGACACACCTTGCGTGTCTTCACCGATTGACTCAAAACTTCCTTTGGTTGAACTGAGTAATCACGAACAATACAAACTAAAACTTAGGTCTAACCAGTCAGGCAATTTGATTGTTTAAGTCCTCTCCAAGGTGAATCGGTCGAATTTGTCTCTGACATGTATCCCTTGGACCTGTATAGAGAAAGAAACAGAAGGATAAAACTGAAACGACATGCGTACTGTAAATCACTGCGTAGTCATTGCACAGTGACGTTATTAATTTTGTTTTTCTTAAGTCTTTTAATAATTACTGCAAGTATATTGTTGCACATATATTATCCTATTTCTAGACATGTTTATAATGTTACTGCTGAACATTCTTTTAGTGAATTACCTCCGCATGAGTTGTCTTATAGATTTGCGCTGCGCAATAACACGTTTATCAGTATGTTACATCATTCCCATCAGGTTAGCAATGCTACAAATTGTTGGATATGTGGCCGACTCCCTCCCTATCAGAATTATAAAGGAATTCTACCTCTCTTTCCATACCCGTTCACACACAACGGCTCCTGTGGAGCATGGTTTAGTTTAATTAATTCCCTAGATTCGAATTCTGCAGTTTATCAAGACAACTGGGTATGGGGAAATTTGAACTTAGTTTTACTTAAAGTCTGCTACCCTAACAAGGAGGGACTTCCCAAAAGAACAGGAACTGATCTAGAAAACGAAGTGTATGGATTAGGTAATTTTACGCTTAATCTTATGATCCTAAATGTCGAATCCGAAGCTACTCCAATTTTGCCCGCTATGTCAATATTTCCAGTAAAAGGTGAATTATGTGTAAGAAAGAATGGTTCCATACATATGGGCCATAGTAGATGCACCACTGTAATAGAATTTAGTGATCAAGGCAAGTCTACATTTAGAGCTTCCCGCCATTCCTATTTCATATGTGGTCAGACGGCATATATACGTCTGCCTCTAGATTGGGATGGTACCTGCTACATCGGATTCCTTTTGCCACCTGTTTTCCTAGCTCCTCCTGATTATCACAGAAATACTCATTTAGTACACAATAGAGAAAGGAGAGATCTCCCAATAGTCGATTACACTGAAACAGCATGGGAAAAATACACAGATTTCAATAAAGGTCTCTTTCCCTATATAGGTACCGTTACTAATAGTAAGCTGATACGTAGATTAACTAGAACCCTTGAAGCAGTAGTGAACGAAACTATTTCCGCCTTAGGCAATTTAACAGAAGAGCAGTCTGCTATGCGGATTGTTGTGCTTCAAAATCGTCTTGTCCTTGACGTCATCCTGGCCGATAGGGGCGGAGCTTGTAGGGTCATCGGATCAAGTTGTTGCATTTTCATACCAGAAAATTCGCCATCTGTATATAAAGCCATAACTCGCCTTCATAAGATTGTAAGCCAGATACACCAGAATCCAGGCACCTGGACTTGGTCCGGTTGGTTTTGGAGTGTATTATCTACCTTTGGATGGAAGGTCCTATCCTTCCTAGGTATTGGCCTTCTCATACTATTCAGTTGCTGTCTATGTCTACAATGTGGACCAGCGATCTGTGGTCTGTGTGCCACATCGTGTATTCCACCACCAAGATTTCATTCATCCCAGAAGAAAAAAGAAGAACAAATGATGCTATATGAACAGATCAACGGATTGATGAAGATTGATATCTCTTAACGGGCAAGTAGGGGACAAGGAGGGAATGTGGAAATATGGATTTTTCTGATCAGTTATGTCCCCTATCTTGGACCCCAACGGTTTCATGTATGAATCACAAGTACATGTATGTTCCCTCCAGTTCCAGTTATGAAGACGCAAACACATGTGCGTCCACCGTCAACATGTCCTTTTTCAGATCCGCCATGAATGGGCCGGATATTCCATCCCTAAGTATGAAAGGCCACCGGCTTTATATGGTTCACTTATGCCATTTTACAGTCCAGGCAAGTAGGCCCTGATTCTGTCATCATGCTTTTCTTGCCTTCTGCCTCTGAAAGCTCCAGTCTGAGCCTGCATCTGTGACCATGAACTTTGTCTCATTCCCTGCGCGGCTCACGGTGCCTGACATCAGCCTGTTGCCTGCCAAAAAAACTGTATTTCACCTTCGAAATTATCTGCTCCGCTCCCTGCCCAATGCATTCCTGTCTAGAAGTTTAAGTAAGCATTCTTCCAGCTACCGAGCAAAGGGCCCGGCTTCTCTGTCTTTATGCAAGTAATTCATAGCCCTATTATTATGGAAGATTTCTGCCCTCGCATCTAGTGTAGACACTTAGACGCTTGTACACGCACTAACAGTCAGTATAGTCAGTATAGAATAAGATTCTACTCTAAGAGACCTCTCTTTTGGATAACATAGTTCTTTAAACATAGGATGTTAGATATGATTTGGGATTAGGTTGACTTGACCCTCCAGACTTCTGTCGCCACATGTAGAGCTAAATGTCAAGTCCCCTTCACCCCCTAGTTGCACGTCAATCATACGTCATGCTGCTGCGCGCGCATTTCTGCCAAGTATTTCTGCTGACATTGCGAAATTCTTTCATGGAACCACCCTATTATGACATCACACCTGATGACGTTCTTTAGTTACACCCAGTTACGCCCACTTTTGCTACGTATGTATGTTTTATCTTCACTATCAATTGTTACGCCTCCTGCATTTGCTTCACTGTAATGCCTATTGTATAAAAGTGATTACTTATCAATAAAGTATGTACTTCACTTCCTGAACCTCCGTGGTGATGGAACTTGAAGTCCACGATTCGAATCGTCCATTGGAATAAAGCCCATTCCGAACCTCTAATACCACGGATTTTGCCTCTTATTTTACTGAGCTATTTTTATTATGTTTCTGTATCAAATTAAGTCCCGGTAATTAAATTATTTACCACAATCCCTTGCCCATCATGAAGAGCTTTTGAAGAGAATCTGGTCCACTCACGTCAGCAACAGGGATTTCTCCCAATTTGGTCCCTCATCAAACCAGCTCACAGCATGCTCCAATCAGGTTGTTGAATAATATCGGAGGAGGGCCGGTAATCCCAACCCTACCTCCAACCAGGAGAACTCTGGGGTGTCTAGTTTCACCAGACTTCTTTTTCCTGCGGACACCAAGGTGTTTAGCATCTTGTCCAGCTGAAGGAACAGATAGGATGGGATCGAATCATCACATTCTGCAGGACACACAGGCAGTCCGTGTGCTTCTCCTGCTTTGAAACTCTCAGACCCCACAGATATCATTGTGATAAATACGTTACTCTCTTATCTAAAACTGAGCTTGAAAGACTAGTGAAAAATTGAAAGAAAAAAATGCTCGTAGACTGCTCTCTGCGTTATCAAATGTGTCAGGGTCTGCACCTAGCTTGCCCTTTCCTCCATACCAGACCAGCTACTCATGTCCACTACCAAGATGTACTGAGAACTTCACCCAATAACAACAGGTTAAGGTTACGTTATTGTTCTCATTTCCCCCATGCAATAATACCATTGTGGTTGAGCCTTTTATAATTTTTGGTGGATTACATATTGTTCTCTCTCTGTATCAAAGGGCCACGTTGCACCATTGATGCATAATAACATTTGAATATATCTGTGTTCTAGAAATAAAATGGATAATAATTCTAACAGAATGCGTGAGCTGGGGCACTCTTGTTCCATTTCACTGTAAAGTTTTGTCTTTTTTTAATTGTTTCTTATTGACATTTTCATAGCTCATTTCTGAATAACCCAAGAATATATAGAAAGTCTTAATAGCGTATGTTGGTGAGAATTGCCACTATTGTTTAAGTATTGACAGCAATTGTAAGATTTATCGACGTTCATGCGCAGTCAACAAACAACCAGTAACCTGACTCGCCCCCTCTCACGGGCCCTCACCCAATGCCTCACCAGCCCACAGATAAACGCCGTCTCTTACCCCTACAGAGCGGAAATACAAAAACAAAGCAGGAAGGGGTTATCGTGCTCTACAAGGCGCATGGATCTAGGACGAACAGTTCTGAAGGGGGCATCATTCATACAGGCTCGCAGTACAGTCATCTCATCTTTGTATTATAGGTTTACAAAAGTGCCCTTCGAGGGTGGTTCATCCTCGACTTGGGGTTATGTCTCTGACTCGAGCAGCTCTACGATCTGGATGTGTTTCGATGAGGCGAGAATGTGCACCAACTCCACCGTAGCAGTTTTATGCAGGTGCATTCGCCGCCGCCCAATTCAGGAGTGGAAGATATCAAGCTCATGGCTATTTGTCGTTTGGGGAGGGAATTGGCCAAGTTTATGGGCTTGGGTGAAGGCCCATAAACCAATAAGTAAAGTTCCTTTACTTATTGCTATACTACTCCTCTGTTCACACCGTTCCGCACCCAATCAATTAAACATGTCGCATGAAGATATAGCAAACCTCACAGGCAACAAAGCAGACACATTCGGATTTTCTACAGAAGACACTAAGAGGATCTATTTGATTATCCAAGAGCCAGAATGCGTTGCATCCAGCACTGGATCTGTCCAATCAAATATTCGACAATTACTGTTCACAGCAAAGAGAGAAATAAACCAGCGGCTGCATGCCAGCACTCTTATCAGATACCACAAAGTCCAAAGAATCCCTAGGGGTCTGCGCATACCCCTTAAATCAACCTTGTGTAAGAATAATACCCGATTTAGGGAGCGATGGTACGGCATCCTAAATAAATGCTCATTAGATTTGATAATTCTAATTGTTGAAGAACTCTCAAAAATCTTAGATGAACTTGAAAATGAGGTTTCACAACTCAAACAAGAACTCAGCGGAAAATTATCCAGCGAAGAGTGGGCCAAAACATTAGAAGACATAAACTCTCAACTAGACAGATATACCAAGGAAATTAATGAAAGGAAACTTAGGAAGTTTAAACGAGACACGGTGGACTACAAATTAGGAGAGGTGTACAATTGGGCCGAAATATATGCAACTAGAAGACAACAACGGGCCTTTAATAATAGATCAACAGAAGGAGATACGTCCTCATCAGAAGATACGTCACGCAAAGGATACCAACGTGGACCCCCACGCAATACTACCACGGAGAAAGAGAGTCAACCCTCCACTTCAAATGTAGAACACATTCAAACGGTTCCTTTTTTAGGAACAGGCCCCGATCCAATAATCGAACCAGGAGGGCAAAGCACAAAAGAAAAACATATACCTGTGGCAAAATCAACCAGGAGCCAGACAACTTAGCTATAAATATCTCGCAAACAGAAATTACATCTACACAAATACAGACACTCCAAAAAGGAATGTCATTCGTTCCCACATACGAGTCTAATGAACTTGAAGCACAAGTTTGTTTTTTCAAATTTATGAGAACTTTAAGATTAAAACATTTCTTCAAAAACATTGTGGAACCGCAACCAAGAGAAGAACAAGGCACTTTACTAGGCTTAAAACCTAAGAGCACTTTTATTGCACCCCTAAGCCATAAAGTGCTCGATACTTTTGAGACTATGGTACAAAAAGACTTACACACTATTTTCCAGAACAAAGTCCACAGAAAATCCAATCTGACTACCCAAGAACGTCACGCCATTTCACAACTTGCTGCCAATGATGAAATCATTCTATGTAAGGCAGATAAAGGAGGTGCTTTGGTAATCTTAGACACGGTCTTCTACAATGAAAACTTGATGACACACGTCAATGATGACTCATTATACATGGAACTACTTTCTAATGCAACAATGGAATTCAACAAAGTGCTACATACCATCCTTAACAAAGCCTTTCAAATGGGAACCATCACAGAACGTGATAAAAAATTCTTGACTAAAGAACATCCACAAATGCCATATCTTTATATGGTACCAAAAATCCATAAACACCCGACCAGGCCACCGTTTAGTCCCATCGTAAGCACATGGAATTCCATACACAAACCTATCGGTCAATACATCGATCAACATCTCCAACCGAGTGTCCAAAAAATGACCACCTACATTCAAGACCCTACGGATTTCCTAAGAAAGGTCAGCAACATCAACCTTGATAAAGAACAGCAGGTCGTTCTCTGTACCATCGAGGTAAATTCGCTGTATACCTCAATTCCCCATAACCTTGGATAACAAGCCATTGAGTCATTTCTACTGAACAGTGACACAAATCTGGACCTACAAGTACTTCTGATGGAGCTAATGCAATTTACTCTACATTACAGCTATTTCACCTGCAAAGATAAATTCGACACTCAATTATCTGGAGTGGCCATGGGAAACTGTGCCGCTCCATCCTGTGCCAATTTGTTCATGCATAAATTTGAATTAGATCACATTCTATCGAACATCCTGTGGCAAGACAATCTGATCACAAATTACAGATACATTGATGATATTTTCCTGATTTGGAAAGGCACAGAAACTCAACTACTTTCGGCTATAAGGGAGCTGAACCAGATAAACGAGAGAATCCAATTCACCCATAATATGAGTAAGAAACAAATTGCATTTCTGGATGTCACAATATACAAATCGTCAATAATGAACTAGTGACTTCAGTTTACACAAAACCTACAGACCGCAATAACTACCTCCACTTCCACAGCTTCCATCAAATGAGTTTAAAAAAACACCTGTCGTACTCTCAGTTACTCAGAGTCAAACGTATTGCATCCTCCAACACGCTTTATGAAGAAGATAGTCAGAAGATTAAAACTAAATTTATACAAAGAAGTTATCCACATTCTATTATACAAACAGCAGAAAACAGAGTGAAATCTAAGGAGAGATCGCAATTACTAACACCTAAACTCACGACTAACGCCATGGAGGAACGCGCCGTGTTCGTGTCCAAATACTCCATCCAAAGTACCAAAATCAAGCACACCATATGTAAACACTGGCATCTGCTCCAAAGGGAACATGATTTCAACAATATATTTCAAGCAAATCCCATATTTGACTACCAACATACAAAAAATCTGAAACAATTGCTCAATAAGAAATTGCAAACACCAGGTTTAACCTACAAGGAGACAACCCCTTGTTACATCTGTGGAAACTGTAACAGCATCATCAAAGGTAACATTTTAACTCATCCTACTCAAGGCACCCCCATTGAATTGAAAGTCAATGCCACGTGCGACACTGCCAACGTAGTGTACCTACTCAAATGCCCATGCGGTTTACCGTATGTGAGCAAAACGGAACGCAAGATCAAAATAAGACTAACCGAACACAGAAGCAACATACGGACTAAAAATATGAAATCATGTGTAGCTACCCATTTTTCCAAAATGAACCATAATGTCAGTCAAATCCGATTCATGGTGCTTGAAACAATTGCGGACACTGAAGGAAGAGACAATAAGAAATTATTGTTGCAACGTGAACTTTATTGGATACACAGACTGAATGTCCTCCACCCAAAAGGGCTTAATGAAAGACTCAAATTCAGTTGCTTTCTATAACACTCTTGTACCGTTTACTCTTTGACCTGTAACTTTTTAGACGTTTGCACTCATTTCGTGCAAAAAATTCAACTGTTATGAACTTCGACTTTCTCTCGATATTTTTATCTCTCTTTGTGCACTCCATTTTCTTCTTGACTCTCCGCTCTCCCCACTTCATCTTCACTCCCTGTTACCCCCATTTTTTCTGGTTTTCTCCTTTCTTTTTCTTTTTCATTTTCTTCTACTTTGGAGTTTCTCCCTTTCGTTTTTCGGTTTCCTTGCTATCATCTCTTTCTTTTTTCTTTTTCCTATTCACCGGTTTAAGTGAATATTTGCTTGTATTTTTACTTAATCTTTATTGCTATTTGTCTTTTTTCACAACTACACTATATTCTTTTCCTACTTGGATTTCTCGTTACACGCGTCGTCTGTTTTTCATTTTCATTCACTCTCATGTTACACTTCCAGTTTACGGACTATTACTTCCTGGTCCATTGCACTGCTTGTAATTCTCCAGACGGCGTTTTCTGAACACCTTTTCGTTTACAAAACCACGGGTTACAGCTCAAAGGTATGCCTGAACCTAGAACCTTTAACCTCTTTATTCTTTTATTTGCACTGGTGTTTGTTTTTCGTTTAGTTTTCAAAGTAACTGGTACAGCTGCTACTCTTGCGGCACCCGCCCACGTTTAGCCTTTGAAGCTCTCGGCACAAATCTCGGTACTATTGGCACCGCCTGTATACCTCTTTGCGTACGTACGATTCTGCACGCGACAAATTTTACATTCACGGCATGCAGATGACAGCTAGCACGTATCTGATAGTCAGCATTTCTGAATTCACGAGAGCATGTTCTCTAACACATTTTCTTTTATCACCCTCTGATAGCCAGCACATATTTGATAGTCAGCACCTCTGAATTCACGAGTGCACGTCCTTTATCTCACTATTTTCCACCATCCTCGCACTAACACACTTGATTTTTTACCCGTCCCGCTTTTCTCTTCGCGCATTCTGCTTTAACTTGGATTCCGAATATATTGCCTTTTTTCTTTTTCTTTTTCTTTTTGTAGAGAATTCCTCCTGATGAAGGGCACAAGCCCGAAATGCATTGGGGACATATTTTCAACATGGTGACCTGTTAATACCCTTTTGATACCTGTTAAGACACTTTCACCTTCTGAAATGCATAAATGTCGATTGAACTATTTCATATGACGTAATATGAAGGAATACATTCTGATTTTTGAAGATGACACAACTTTAGCTGAAATTGTTGAAAAATGATTTTCATCGCTCGGAGTGCTTTAGATCTAAACCCTTCCTGGGGAAGGGTACTCTTGTATGTTTTCAGTTTCTCACCTTTATGAACAGGAGGTGATTATGTTTAGCACCCTACCTTTTCTACTCTTTTGGCAAGAAAATTCACCTAATCATTGACCTAGGATTGCGACGGTTCCTTTACTTATTGCATATACTGATGTCGTCACATTCCTTCTTTGCATGACTAAGACAGAAGAGTAACATTAATCGTTTCCAGACAAAGATAATCAGTGTCGTAACATACCCAAAGAGAGCACAAAAGATGAGGGGTTAAGGCAAGTTACTCACTCGCAAATCTGTTCAAGAGGAATATGTTGTTGGAGAGTCACGGACACTGCCATACCTTGCACAGCATTGGCCTAAATCACAAGGCAGCTTTGGTGTTCCTGTGCAGAATGGCTGCCTGGCAGGTTAGTATGCAAAATAGCACCCAATACACAATGCAGGTCCTACAAGTCACTTTCGCTGGCTCAAGGCCTCAAATCGAGACATCCAGTCTACTTCAGGAGTGGAAAGGATTGACAGAATCCATTTTAAAAGAGGGTGATCTCTAGCATCAAAATTGTGCAACCACTCTAATTCTTGATAAAGGATTTTTGAAAAATATTGGGGAAAATTCCTATGAATATAAATCACTGCACTGACTTGGGCCAGACCATTTTAAGAAGAAACTTAAATGGTACAGCCCAGCAAGGACGATTCGTTCAGGCTCTGCCAGGAACCTGATTGTCCCCCATTTAGGAAGACTACTACTACTTGGGGTGGAAAGAGCTTTTTTAGGACCACTGCCGTACTTTGGAACAGTCTCCCACTAACACTAAAATCTGCCTTCTCTCTACTTACCTTCAGAAAAGCCTTAAGGACCTGGCTCTTTACACAGGAGTAGAAGGTATTTGCGCACCTGCTTGATCCGACACTGACATTGCTGCAGCCAGAATCAGACTTTGATAGCACCAAGACGCTCTTGGGCATGAGTTCATGCTTTATAAATCACATTTACATTACATTACATGATTCGTAAGAATGTTTGCTTGGACTTTAGATATGTAAGGATTTGATGGACAGTTTTTTTTATGGAACACGACATACAATTCTTCTGATGATAACTATGGTTTGCTCACAAAGTGAGCTGAAAGGAAGATCATCTTCCATTTTACGTCATAAGTTCAAAGGTCAAATGGGCCTATGTAAGGAAGATGGAATTCAATGCTAAAATGAATGCAATATCTAAATTGAAGACAGGACAAAATTCGCAAACGTTATTCTCTTGGCAGGTAGGTGTCAAGGAGGTGCCACTAATTTTAGCAAATTTGCCCAAGAAGGATTGGGTAAGGTTGTAGTCCTTTTGACTTTCATTCCATATGTTAGGGCCATGAAATTGCATTATGATGACATCATAAAAGGCAAACACAGTTGTTAGACCTGTCAGCCTTATGATAGTCTTTGGTAGCCTCCCCCTAGTCTTTTTGCCTCACTCCTCCCGCTTTTGCTGAATTCGTTTTTGTTGACCTTATGACCCTGCATACTTTCCCATTGTTAACCAGTGCTAATGTGCTTGTGCTCCCTCCTTTAAACATGGTGAAAATGGCATACACCCATTTGGCACATTTAATTTACTTGTAAGTTCCTAGTAAAGTGCTACTACATGTACCCAGGGCCTTTAAATTAAATGCTATCAATGGGCCTGCAGCACTCGTTGTGCCACCCAATTAAGTAGCCTTTTAAACATAACTCAGAGGCCTGTCATTGCAGCCTGTGGGCGCAGTTTAATCTACCATTTCAACCATGCAAAATAATCCTTTTGCGAGGCTGATAATTACCATTTTTAATACATATTAGTCACCCCTAAGGTGGGCCCTAACCGCCCTAATAGGATAGGCTGCAGCACATTTAAAAAGTTGGACATGTACTTTTAACCTTTACATTCTGTGGTAGTGAAAAACTCTTAAAATTTGTTTTTCACTACTGTGAGGCCTGCCTCTGCCATAGGATAACATTGGGTTACGTTGTTAGATTTAATAAGTGCTAACTTTCAATTGGAGGCAGGTAGGAAAGTCAAGTTTGGGCTCTAAAGAATTGTAATTTAAAATCTTCTTTCATGGTAAAGTTGGAATTTGAGTCACAATTCTGAAAATACCACCTTTAGAAAAGGTGACATTTTATTTTTCCAACCATTTGGTGCCTGAAGCCTGTAGCCTGGGTCACATTAACAAGTGTAGCTGGCAGTTGGTCTTTGTGTATTGCCCCCAAACAGTGAAGCAACGGGGGAATAGGTGTTGGCAGGATGGACCATCTCTGAAATGATAGGAGGGTGGAGCTGTCACCTACTACACTTGAACATCACAACAACTCTGCCTCAGCACATGGACAAAGGGCTTCACACAGGATTTTTGTGCCCCCAGACAAACTGAGGCCAGGGCAGAGAGGCAGGACATTCCAGACACCTTTGAAGGGGAAGGGCTCCAGAAGCATCTCCTACTTCAATGTGGGCACCAGGTAAAAATATTGGACTGTCAGACCCATCTCTTCAGTACACCTCTGAACTTGTGGAAAACTCAGAAGGACTGTTGTGCTGTTCTTCTTCAAGAAGGACTGCTACTCTGCTGCCTTGCTGCCCTGCTGCCTGAATGAGAAGGACGTGTCTTATACATTGAACCAAGGACCACCAGAGTGACTCCAAGGGATAGTTGTCTGACTTCATGATCAGAGTCTCAGGGAAATAAAAGGCTCCAATTACCTTAAACCCTGCAACTGTACTCTGCTAGCTGTGTGTCCTGCTCCCATATGGTGCCACCCCAGTCCAGGACCCTTGGAAGTGGACCTGATGCTCTGCCAGCCCAGCTGTCGTCCCAGCAGTACTGACACAGCACAATGCATCGCTTCACAGCTGCACATTGGAAGTGCCACTGTGAGAGCGACCCTTGACCTTCCTGGTAGGTTGCTCCCCCCCGCTGCAGCTCCGCCTGCACCCCCGCTGTCTCTGCTGCTGCCGCCGGTGAATCGAGGCTCTCCACCACCCGCAGGCTTCAACCTGCGCCTCATCCCTGGTGGCCAGTGATGGCCTTAGGTTCATTTTTTGCTTGCTGCCTGTTGCTTTGTACCCGTAACTGTCTGTGCCCCCTGCCCCCCGCTCGCCGCTTTGATTTTGTACCCCTTTTGCTCTTCTGTGCCCCGTGCCAGTCTCCTGTCCCCCGTCCCCACCGCTGCCTCCACTGCGGCCCCGCCCCCTCCGCGCCCATTCGTTACACCCGTCCCTCGCCTCCCGCCTCCCAGCTGCTCCTCCCGACCCACCTCCCCATATATGGTGCCCACTGCGTGGTGAGGAGAGCGACCCTTGACCTTCCTGGTAGGTCGCTCCCCCCCGCTGCAGCTCCGCCTGCACCCCCGCTGTCTCTGCTGCTGCCGCCGGTGAATCGAGGCCCTCCACCACCCGCAGGCTTCCACCTGCACCTCATCCCTGGTGGCCAGTGGTGGCCTTAGGTTTGTTTTTCGCTTGCTGCCTGTTGCTTTGTGCCCGTAACTGTCTGTGCCCCCTGCCCCCCACTCGCCGCTTTGCTTTTGTGCCCCTTTTATTCTGTATCCCTCGCCAACTTCTGTACCCCCGTGCTGACTTTTGTGCCTCTGTGCGCCTTTGATTTTGTACCCCTTTTGCTCTTCTGTGCCCCGCGTCGGTCTCCTGTCCCCCGTCCCCGCCGCTGCCTCCCCTGCGGCCCTGCCCCCTCCGCACCCATTCGTTACACCCGTCCCTCACCTCCCAGCTGCTCCTCCCTCCCCACCTCCCCATATATGGCGGCCGCGCCAAAGGCACGCCTAAGGCAAGCCCGTCTGCGCCTGTCCGCGCCTGGACCACACCCAGTGCCAGAACCCCTGGCCCCCGCACCAGCCACGAAGACCGCCTCTGCTACGATGCCAAAACCCTCGTCGCTCTCAACCCAGGAAGGACCCACACCTGCTGCAAGGTCTCCCCAAGGCGCACCCACTGCCCCTTCCCCTGCCGGAACTGCAGCTTCTCCTGCTGTGAAAGCGCCAAGACACCTACCACGACGGAACCCAACCAGCTTAGATGCATCCTGATCAACACCCGCTCCGCACACAAATACGCCATCGAACTCTGGGACCTACTCAACGCCACATCAACAGACGTCGCCTTCCTGACCGAGACCTGGATGAACGAAGCCTCCTCGCCAGACATCGCCATAGCCATCCCGACGGGTACAAGATCACCCGCAGAGACTGCACCAACAGGGCCGGAGGAGGAATCGACATTGTCCACAAAAACACCATCAGGATCTCAACAAACACCAACGACACCCTCAGCACCGCCGAACACATGCACTCACAGATCCACACGGACCCCAAGACCACCTTAAGAGGCACCCTTGTCTACAGACCGCCAGGACCCCAGTCCCAATTCTGCGACTCCATCGCCGACCTCATCAGTTCGCACGCGCTGACCTCCTCCTCGGAGACTTGAAATATCACCTGGAGAACAACAACGACAGCAACTCCTCCACCCTGATCGACAACCTTGCCAACCTCGGACTGAAGCAGCTCGTCACGGCGCTGACCCACATCGTCGGCCACACGCTAGATGCCATCTTCTCCTCAAGCCCCCACGTCACCTTCAACCACGCCTCCGAACTCACATGGACAGACCACCACTGTATCCACTTCTCCTTCCGAAAACCCTTCACACACCACCGCACACCACAGACCCCCCGCCGCTGCTGGGGCAAAGTCACTGAAGAACAACTACAGACAAGCCTCGCACTCAACCCTTCGACGAACCCCACCTACCCTGATGAAGGTGCACTCACCCTCGAACGCTGGATGAACGACTGCGCCAACACTGTTGCCCCACTGAAAAACCCCGCCAGCAGAGACACCAGCAGAAGAGTCAGCTGGTTCACCCCGGAACTCCTCGACTCAAAACGCACCTGCCGGAAACTGGAAAACATATGGCACAGCGAAAAGACGCCATCCGCAACCACCACCACCTCATCAGGACCACGAAGAGGCCCTCCTTCACAGACCGCCTTGACAACAATGCACACAACAGCAAGGAACTCTTCACCATCATGAAGGAACTCTCCAACCCCAGCTCCAACGCCAACGACATCCCACCATCGCAAGCCCCGTGCGACTCCCTCGCCGCCTTCTTTCACCGGAAAATCACCGACATCCACAACAACTTCAGACCCCGAACGATCCATGCCGACTGCACCGCACCGAACTCACCGCACCCCTCCACCCATGACACGCTGACAACCTGGGCCAACTTGAGCATCGAGGACACAATCAAGACCATGGGAACAATCCACTCCGGATCCCCGTCCGACCCTCTCCCGCACCACATCTTCAACAAAGCCGGCAATTCCATCACACCCCACCTGCACAAAATCATCAACCTCTCCTTCGAGACCGCCACCTTCCCTGAGAACTGGAAGCACGCAGAGATCAACTCCCTACTGAAGAAACCCAAGGCCTCAAGAACTTCAGACCCATCTCCCTGCTTCCATTCCCAGCTAAGGTCATCGAGAAGATAGTAAACATCCAGCTCTCCCGTCACCTCGAAGACAACAACATCCTGGACCTGTCCCAATCAGGATTCCGCAGAAACCACAGCACCGAGACCGACCTCATCACCGCCACAGATGACATCAGGATCCTACTAGACAATGGTGAAATGGCGGCCCTCATCCTCCTGGACCTCTCCGCCGCCTTCGACACCGTCTGCCACCGCGCACTACACATGCGCCTCCACGACGCAGGGATCCGAGACAAGGCCCTGGACTGGACCACCTCCTTCCTCTCCGGCAGAACCCAGAGAGTCCGCCTCCTCCCATTCCAGTCCGAGGCCTTCGAGATCATCTGCGGCGTCCCTCAAGGATCTTCCCTCAGCCCGACGCTGTTCAACGTCTACATGGCGCCACTAGCACGCATCGCCCGACAGCACGACCTCAACATAATCTCCTACGCTGACGACACTCAGCTGATCCTCTCCCTCATCAAGGACCCCCTCACCACCAAATCCAACCTCCACCAGGGAATGAAGGCCGTCGCAGACTGGATGGAGGACAGCCACCTCAAACTGAATACAGACAAAACAGAAATCCTCATCCTCGGGTCCAACCCCTCCGCATGGGACGACTCTTGGTGGCCCACGTCACTGGGGTCCCCTCCGGCCCCCACCGACCACGCACGCAACCTGGGAGTCATCCTCGACTCGAAACTCTCCATGACCAAACAAGTCAACGCAGTCTCCTCCACCTGTTTCAACACCCTCCGCATGCTCCGCAAGATCTACAGATGGATCCCGACAAACACGAGGAAATCAGTCACCCAGGCCCTAGTCAGCAGCAGACTCGACTACGGAAACGCGCTCTACGCTGGAGCCTCGTCCAAGCTCATCAACAGACTACAGAGAATCCAGAACGCCTCGGCACGCCTGATCCTCGACGTCCCATGCCGCAACCACATCACCTCCCACCTGAGGAACCTGCACTGGCTCCCCGTCGACAAAAGAATCTCCTTCAAGCTCCTGATCCATGCACACAAGGCACTCCACAAAACCGGCCCAGCCTATCTTAACAGTCGACTATCCTTCTACGTACCCAACAGGAAACTCCGCTCCGCTGACCATGCCCTGGCCACGGTCCCACGCATCCGGAGAACTACTTCCGGAGGCAGATCCTTCTCCCATCAAGCTGCCAGGACCTGGAACACCCTCCCCCTCTACCTGCGACAAACCGAAAACCTGCTGACCTTCAGGAGACAACTCAATACCTGGCTGACCAATAGCAGCAGCGTCCCCCCCGCGCCTTGAAACCCTCATGGGCATCTAGTGCGCTTTACAAATCATTGATTGATTGATTGATTGGCACAGGATCTCTCAGCTCCTCAAAATCACCACTGCGCGATGCCTCCTCGATGCAGGACCTCGCATCGCTGCCCCGCAACTCCTTAGAACTGCTGCAGTGTGACGCATCCTAGATGCAGAACCTTACATTGCAGGCCCGCAGTTCCCCGGAACCTCCTCTGCATGACACATCCTCAACGCAGGACCTCACAGCTGCCGCTATGCAACACATTCTTGACGCAGGGTCTCATAGAACTCTGCAGCCAGGATTTAAGGTACTTTGTTCAGCGAACCTACCTTGATCCCTGTATCCGGCGCAGACTCCATCATGGTTGGCCTCAACTTGTGACTTTGTCCTGGGCTGGTGTCCCTCAAGGCTCAGCCCTGTATTTTTCACACCACCTCCCTCAATGTCATTGTCTCTTCATTTGGTCTCTCACACCATGTTTATGCCGACAACCCAATGTTTTTCTCTTTTTCAATTTTCTCACCCCTACAGTCATGTATATCGAACTGTGGTATGGTTATTTACTATTTCAGAAGTACTTACGCCTACTCAGGGCCCTGCAAACTGTTTAGGAAATTAAGTAATAGCATATTAATAAAGTGAAAATAAAGAAAAAGTTCAACTGAAAATGTTAAAATGTCCTGCAAATGTGTAGGAATTTGGCACGAAGCTTAAAGTTGAGTTGCTATCCATAGCTTAATTCCTGGGGGTAGCACAATTACAGCAAACAGAACCTAGTATGAATGACTGGTGCTATAAGCCGACAAAAACAGAGTATATCTTAGGAACAAAATAGAAAAAGTGATATGCTAGAGTCTAGCCTATACGTTTATCTTTTAGAAATAACATCAAATGTTTAAAAACTCCAACTTATCATTAAATTAACATTTTTGATTTTGTTATATTTTTGGTTTGGGAATTAAAAATATTTTTTATTATTGTATTTCTTTGATGGATACGTGTTTCTGTATTTTGTGCATTAGTTTGAGGTTCAAAAAGCAGAAATTGTTTAGGTGGGGGTGCTGGCTTCCAGTAGTGATTTAGCAGGGTCCACTGTAGTCAAAAGATTAAGAACCGCTGTACCTTTGGATGTTATTAAATTGCCTTGTGCTGAACTCATCCAAGACATAGGTCTTATATTTTCCTTGTGCATCACTTTAGTTTATCCAATCCACTTCTATCCTGACTTTTGCATCACTTGCCAGAAATCTTGGGGTCCTTTCTAGCCCTATGACATGTGAAAATGTTCATCACAACAACAGCTGAAGTATTACACATACAAAAGATTCACCCACACATCCTGTTCCAAACAGCCAGGGTACTGAGAAATTCCCTAGTGCTTACTAACTGGACTACTTCGCCCCAGTGGACAAAAGTCTTAAACATGACATGACCTCTTTAAATCTCCTGCCACACTCCTAACTCACCCTATTGCCACCAGGTGGGCTGATTGCAAAAACTAAAAAACACAGTGCCCTTTACAAGGTATCTCCTATCTGTGACATCTAGGACCCATATATACCTCTAAAAGTAGCCTAGGATACGAAAAACAGAACCCTTGCGCCTCAGGAGGCAAACCTGTGCTACAGAGAGATTCCAGTCCTCTTACATATTAGGCCCCTACCAATGTATTCTAAATATCCTCAAAAATCCTCAATCTAGGATTTCGAAACACCGCCAAACAATAATGTCCTAGTACTAGAAGGCAAAGGGTGACCTCTGCCTCCGAGAGCCTTTAATCATCGTTTGTATGTGCATTTTGGCTTCTGCTTCCTATTCGTCATTTATTGACTATGCCTTTACTGTTCATGCTCACAACACTTGATACATCCTTCCAGTATATGCACTGGGAATGAACCAGGCTTCAATTTTCACTGCTGGTTTCGAGTTCTCTCCCCGGCCCACATAGTTGGAGTACTACCTCTACGGTTTGATGGCACTCGGGCAGTAGAAACCAATCCACTGGGGGCGATGGTCACTTCCCAGTAGCTGAAGTATCTTAAATCATTGTCACAGGGAAAATGAACTCACGTGATAAAAGTGTTTCTACCACGAGAATAATGTTTTCTTTACGTATTCTTATCAAATAGTTTGTTTAACGGAAGTCATATGCATTTAAATGTTCAGAGATATATTTCGCTACAAGAGAGTTCCTTTCATATTTTGGAATCTGTAGCAGAACATGCAAAGGGTTGTCTTGTACATGAATTTTAGAATTTGTTAGTCACAACTACAAAGATTAGCTTTGAATCACTCATTTGTATTAAATAAATTGCATATTTCTCTACAAGTTTGATTTACGTCAACTTCCCTACCTGTATCTGATGATCAGGTTTGTGGAGCAACCGAACAAACATATATTGATGATTAAAAAGTTCCTATGTTTGTTTGACATTTGGACATCCATGATAAGGAAGAAGGATGTTTGATATCAACAAGGAGGCCTGTGCCAGGCTCTTATCAAAATCTCATGGGAGCAGAATTTGTACAGCCAAGTGTATTTCAATTGCAGTTATCTTGAAAAAAACATGTGAATGTTTCAATTATGTGGTGTTTCTCAAGTTGTACTCTCAATGTTCTATGACACATGATTTTGAAAATTACAAATGATAGTTTATTGACTAGTTGTTCATCCCGTTATGGGCTCTATTTTCGTTAGATGCTGAAGGCTATTACTGTTTTCACCACCCATTACAAAACCTCGTAAAACAACTTTTTGGTTGATAATGAAATAACTGTCAGCAATTAAAGTTGGGAACCAATATTAATGAATAAATTATTAATTTAATTTAAAATTCCTCAGACCGTGTATATTAATGAAGTTTACTAACTCCATAGGAGGATTTAAGAAAATAGGTGGGTTTGGTGACTACTTCTATTGAGGTCTAAGTATTGACAGATATCTGTGCTTTCTTAGCGACTTACAGCTATTCCTATTTCATCATGGCATGCCTACCATCCATATTTAGTAGGATACTGTGTAAAATGCCCAAGTAACCCGTGTAAGTTCCCTCTGGGAGTTGTAACTTAAAAAAGGTGACATTTCATTTGAGATTTGGAATATGCTGCCATGACAAATACTTTGGCTACTTGGGGACTAAGAAGGGAGCTGTGAATCCACTCTCACAAAACTTGTAATCTGCACATTGTTAAGTAAAAAACAGGCTTCAATGAGGATTCCTGTGCTTACCACTAGTAGCTATGGCTCAAGTGACAGGGTCTGAGAAAAGCGAGTAAAGTATTTCCAAAACCGCAAAAAAATCATTCAATTCAAGAAATTAAACAGTAAAATTCCTAAATCCATTTAATAAATATCATGAGTCAAATGACACCAAAACTAAAAAACTGGTATAGCAGATTAGGTAATATGTAGTTTTTAAAGAAAATGGAAATTCAAATTCAATGTTAGTCCAGATGCATTACAAAACAAGCATTGGCATAGCCAATAAGTCTCGCCTTTTGGATGTGAATGCAGACCCACTAGTTTTGCCATTGTTTTGTGCCGATATTGTTTAGCATCAGCAGGTGTGATGTTGTGCATGCGGGCACAGGTCATTTATAAGCTGGGGAGGTGGACGAAAGAGGAACGAGGAAATGCAGCACTTAAAGAAAATACACAGAGCCTATACAGGCTGTTGGCTCTTGGGTTGTCAGTACCTTGTAGCCACGGTCTAGTAGCCAAGACCTAAACACACCTTCCAGTGTGCCTGGTGCCCTCCCCTGTGAAAAACGATCTACACATTGAATAGGAGTAAAATATAGACTCTTCAGCTCTAAGTTGCATATTGGTGTATTTGGGGTTGAAACTAGTGCTAATAATGAGAACACTTTGTCCAGACAGTGTTACCATGGGCAGCAAGCATTCATATGTTAATTGGTGCGTTTCCTCGCATTGAGCAGGCAGGACGCTATTTTAGTTTCTCTGTGATGCAGAGAAAGACTTTGCTCTAAAGTAACATACGGTCACTATGCTTCCCCCGATTATGCTTAGTACATTGAGTGGAGACACTGAAAAAACATACTCCAGGCAGCTGCCCGGGTGATTTACAAGACTCAAGGAACAAAGCACATAGTTACAGACAAAATGCGACTCCCTCACCCTCTGTGACGGGGCTCAAAGCCGATAAAGAAAAGGAAAAGGCCCAACTTAAACCACTAAAAGGGTTAACCATGCAACATATTAACTGAAAGATACTTAGAGCGGCTTGTCAAGCTCCGATTTAAAGGCACTACAAAAGTGCAGCGCTAAATAAACTTCAACTTACATTAAAGACATCTTTCACAATGATATTATGGTAGAAAGTGCTTTGCCTAATGTATAACCAACATACACGATAACGTGCCACGCATGGGAAAAACATCAGCTGTGACATATTAAAACAAGGAGGCATTGCAGCTGCTCGCTCCCGCAGGCAAAACGCTGTGGGATGCGAGGAATGCAGTTGCAGCGTCCCGCGAGTGGTGTGTGTGCACTTGTGTGAAATCTGACACATAACAGATGGCAAACTGCACGCCGCTGCTCGTAACCGCAAGCCGTAGGCCGTGGGTGGATACATTTCCTGGGAAAGGTGGAACATGCCCCGCCTTTGCCCAATTGCTTGCTGTCTTTTGACAAAGACGCACGCAAAGCCCAATAGAAAAAATGCTTAAAAAAAAAACCACACGCACGAGCGTGTAAAAAGTCCAGAGTGATTCCCAGAGGTCATTTCCCTAGAGCAGTGCATGCGCACTGCGCTGGGCTCAACCTAAAAAGGCGCTAGGGGCCTCTTGTGCGACAAAAATACACATATAGAAGGTGTTAGACCTGGCACCTTGGCGTGGGTCTCCCTTCCATTTTTTGCTGTTGCCTCATGTGTTTTTGCTGGTGTTAGATGCTTAGGGCACTTAGCCACTGCTGTCCAGTGCCACAGTGCAAGTGCTTCCTGTTAGAATGGGGAACCCCTGGTTGGCACAGGTAGGTACTTGTGACAAACAGTGGTCCCTTCTTCTAGTCAGGGCAAGAGAATTACTCCCTCAGAACAACCCCTGCTCACCCTATAGGTAGTGTGGCGCGAGCAGTCAGGGCTAAACCTCAGGGCGTTATGTCAGTTAAGCATTTATGAGCACACACAGTAAATCACCAGATCCTCGACAAATGGACGCCAGGCGTAAGTTGTATCAAAAATACGTATACTTTATGTAAAAGGTTCTTTGTTATGCAGACTTAGTACAAGACCATAAATAACGTTCGTGAAATAGGAGCCACAAGATGACAATTCGGCACAGTTCTCTTTGGTTGGTAAGTTCTTTGTTACAGGCGCTCTGTAGCGCTCTCTTGGATCTGTCCAGCCACGGTGAAATGCCGTGCGCCCAGGGTACAGTGATACGGGGAAATCAGAAGGTTGCGGACCCCGAGCCTGATAAAGTGTTCACTGTACCTTGGTTCGTGCGGCGGGTTGGACGCGTCTCAGGTGAGGGTGCAGCGTCGGCACCTTGAGGGACTCCGGATCTGGAATCAGCGGGCGGCTTTCGGACGACAGGCGCGGCCCAGGGCCTCCAACACGGACGGTGCGGGAGGTCACTTCAGGGGGCGGCGCGGTCTGAATCTTGCGGGGAGGCGAAGCGGGGCGGCCGGATACGTTACGACGTACGGGCGGCCGTCCGGGGCTTTGAACTCGCGGTCCGAGCAGAAATCCGGCGGGAGGGCGAGAGGGCACCAAGCCCACTCCAGCAGCAGGCAGGTGACAGGGAAGCAGGGCGGCCAGACCCGAGGGGTCAAGAGCGACTCAGGTAGAGCGGGGCTCTCGGCGAGTGGAGGCGGCCAGGCTTCTGGGTGTCACGGCCCTTGGAGGGGGGGGCAGGTGCGCAGAGCACTCCGGTGGGAGAAAGCACACGGCTCGATTCACAGACGAGCGGAGGCACGGTGAACCCACTGGTCCTGGGGTTCAGTTCAGGGGGCAAGCTCAATCAAGCCCTTGGAGATTGCTGTGAGCACAAGTTTTTGGGTCAAACAAATAAAGCAAGTCTTATGCAGGTTTCTTCTCTCCTTTGGCAGCGAGGCAACCACTGCAGGCAAGTCCTCCAGACTTTAGGAACAGCGTTTCCTCCTTCAGCTTCAGGTTAATCCTCCTCAGGCAGAGCGTTCTTCTTTGTCACGAGCAGGATCTGATTTCCTAGGAGCAGGGCTCCTTCTTTTAAAGCACAAATCCTTTGTTCTTTGTCGCCAGGGGGCCTGGGCCTGGCTCAGTCCAGTTTTGGAGCACTTTGTTGTGGTGACTCTGCTCTTTCTTTTCAGCAGCAGAGCAGAGACATCAGCCGCTCCACAGGGGGCGGAGCCGGCTTTGTGGTGGCAGAGCACAGGTCTATTCAAGAGTCAAGGTGTACTCCTCCCACCCATCCTGGTGTAATGTTTCTACCCACCACCTGGCAGCCAACCTGTCTCCTAGAATTCCCCAGCCCTGCTCCTCCTGTTACTAGGCAGAACACACACACAGCGCAGAGGCGGACTGGATGGCCAGATCAGTAAATACTAACTTTCTAAAAGTAGTATTTACAAACACGGGATATTAAAATAAACTTTACTAAAAGAAGTATTTTATTATTCTGAGTTCAGGCATACTAAACATGACTTTCTACCATGCTCTATGAGTCCACTGGGATCACAGCGTGTAGCAATCCCAGCAGCCCATTCTGGCCTATGGAGAGCAGGTAGCCTTCACTAGTGAAAAACGAAAAGGGCTGTGATTCACTAGTAAGATATGCTACACACATCAGGGCATGTCCTACCTTATGCCTACAATGCACCCTGCCCTTGGGCCTGAGGGGTGACTAACATGCAGTTAAGGGAAGGTTTAGGGACTGGCAAGTGGGTGCACTTGCGCAGCCAGCGCGACAGTACCTGACTGCGTGCAGGTTCTGCAGTGGCAGATCCTAGACACATTTTACTAGGCGCTTCTGTGGGTGGCACAACCAGTGCTGCAGCCCACTAGCGGCATTTGTATTTACAAGCCCTGGCACTCCTGGTGCGCTTTACTAGGGGCTGACAGTAAACCAAATAAACCAATCGTGGAAGTCAATTCACATAATACATTTTACCATAGGGAGCACTTGCCCTGTGGCACTGGATGGCAGTGTCACAGGGCCCTGAGGAGCTAACACCAGCACAAAAATACATTGAGGCACAAACAAAAATGGAAGGGTGACCCACGCCAACGGTGCCAGGTCTAACACTTCTTATTGTAAATTGATGTATGAATTTGTGATTCCATGATTGGTTGGTTTGGTTTACCTGTCAGACCCTAGTACAGTGTACCAGGAGTGCCCAGGGCTTGTAAATCCAAATGCTGCTGGTGGGCTTGCAGCACTGGTTGTGCCACCCACAGAAGCAGACTGTAAAAGTGTGTCTAAGGTCTGCCATTGCAAAGCCTGCGTGCAGTCTGGTACTGTCATGCTGACTGGGCAAGTGCACCCACTTGCCAGTCCCTAAACCTTCCCTTTTCTTCATATCAGACACCCCTATGGTAGGCCCAAGGGCAGGGTGCATTACAAGTATAAGGTAGGACATGCCCTGGTGTGTGTGGCATGTTCCAATAGTGAATTACAGCCATTTTCGTTTTTCACTATTGCAAGGCTACCTGTTCTCCATAGGCCAGAATGGGCAGTTTGATTATTACATCCTATAATCCTAACTGACTCAGGGAACATGGTAGAAATTCGAATTTAGTATGCCTGAACTCAGGATGATAAAATACAATTTTTAGTGAAGTTGGTTTTAACATTCTGTGTTTGAAAATACCACTTTTAGAAAGTAGGTATTTTCTTGTCTAACCATTCAAACCTGCCTCTGCTAGGCTTTATATTCCTTGTCTGGAGTGTGAGTGACAGGGCTGGGGAATTCCAGGAGACAGGGTGAGGTAGCCGAGTGGTGAATAAAGAGATCTGCATCTAGATGGGAGGGAGGAGTTGCACCTGGGACCTGAATAGGGCTGTGCCTGCCTCCCACAATGCTGGCTCCACCTCCTGTGGTGCGTCTGATGTCTCTGCCCTGCACTCTGAAAGGAAAGAAGGAGTCATGTAAACAAAGTGCTCCAGGACTGACCAGAACTGGTTTGGACTAGGAAAAGGCCCCAGAGGACAAAGGATTTTGGGGTATAAGTATTGGGACCCTGATCCCAAGAATTTAGATCACTTAGGGAAAAACAAGAAGAAACCTCTGCAGAGGAGAGGAACCAAGAAGAAACTGAGGAGAGACTATCCCTGAAACTGGGGTATTGGCCTGCAGGGGTTGCCTACTGCCAAAGAGAGAAGAAAAGGAACTTTGTGTGTACTTTTGCTCAACTTGTGAAGGATCTACAAGGGCTTGGAAAAGAGCTTGCCTCCTGCTGAAGTCTCGGGGACAGCAGACTTCACCAGCTCCCCAGAGTTCTTTGGAAGTGCCTGCTGCTGTTTTGGGCCTTTTGAGGGACTGCGTGTCGCAAGGTACTGGAAGCGGGACACACGGAGAAGAAGCGTGTTGCCGTCGCAGACGCTGCCGTCGCATCACTGAACAAGGGTGTTGCCGCTGTAGCTGTTGCATTGCACCGCATCACGAGAAGCGCCCCGCAACACCGAAGAAGCGTGTCGCCATCGCAGCCATCGTAGCTGACGCATTGCACCACATCAAGAGAAGAGTCTCGCATCGAGGAAGAAGCGTGTCGCTGTCGCAGCCGCTGCCGTCGCATCTTGGATGACGCCGCTGTAGCTGTCGCATTGCACCGCATCGAGAAAGGCGCCTCGCAACCACGGAGAAGCGTGCCACCGTTGGAGCTGCTGCCGTCGCATCAGTGAACAAGGGTGTCGCCGCTGTAACTGTCGCATCGAGCGGAAGCATCTCGCTGGAGAAAAGTGTCGCCGCCAAAGCCGCTGTTGTCGCATCACTGGACCAGATTGTCGCCGCTGCAGCTAACGCATCAAGCCGAGATCTCTCGCAACATCAGAGAAGCGAGCCGCATCAGGAAGATCTTCACGTCTTTATTTCTTTGCACCAAACTTTAATCACATCAACATCGTTGGAACACTTTTGTTGCCCTGCGTGTCGCACCTACAGGTACATTGACTTAAAGTGTCACATTTAAGAACTAAAGAGAACGAAGCTAAAACTACCATTTAAAGTAACAGTATTGTGGATTTTTGTCGTTTATGGTCTTGTGATAAATCTATATAAAGAATACTTATTTTTTAATAAAACTTGTGTGGTGTCCATCTGTAGTGTTATCACTTGATTACTGTATGTGTTCAGAAATGGTTTACACACTGCCTCTGATATAAGCCTGTCTGCTTATGCCAAGCTACCAAGGGGGTGAGCAGGGGTTATTTTAGGAGTGTACCCCCTTTACCCTGACTAGAGGAGAGGGTCCCTATTTGTCACAAGTGCATACCTGTGCCAACTAGATACCCCCAAGTCTAACAGAAGGGCTGGAGCAGTGTATTTTATCTTGCAGACCAATACACATAGAACTTGCCTGGGTGTAGGCAAGATGGATTTCTTTCACCCCTCTTCTTCATGGCAATGGTCAACTGTGCAGGCACAACTTTGTCCAAGCACAGACAGAGTTCCATCTGGACAGTTTCAATAACCCTCAACTTCCAGGAGCTGTCCTGTGAGACTGCAGTCACAGATTTAGGTCGAAAGATAGACTTCTGTAGCCCTGTTTATTTAGGCCAAACACAACGTTCGATCCCACTAGAATGCTATTCCTCCTTCAGGGGTGCCCTCTTCTACAAGAGGGAGACAGGTTCCTCTAACCCGCTGCTTCATTGCTGTCAGAACCAAAGTCCAGTCCCAGTTGCCATGAGGTGCCCTCTTTTACCTGGGATGTGTCTGTGAACCAGAGGAGGCCAGCTTCCTTGAGACACACATGCAGAGTTTGGATGCATGGAAAGCAGGCACAGCCTCTTTTATTTCTCCTGAAGCAAGCAGTAGGTAGAACATTTCTCATTCTCTTGTCTTTTCCAAGTCCAGTTAAATTCTGACTTCTCTGAAAAAGCAGGTGGTAGATGCTTGTGAGCCTATCCCAGAACAGTTGTCCAGCTAGACTCTCCCTAACCTTTTAGTTCTTCCAACTTATCATAAAGGTAATGTCTTGTGGAGTAGACACTTCTAAGTACTGATTTCTTCCGCATAAAAGTGGTAGGAGATGTTTGAATTAATTTAGAAAAGCCCAAGAGCCTCGAGGTATAAGTTGACAAGGGTGGGCGAGAAAAGAGAGATTTGAAATACACTGTTTTGGAGAAGTGCAGGGTTGAGTGTGAGCTTGGAATCTGAAAGGTTCGATAATAGATCTCAAGTTAAGAAGTGAACCGGCTTAGGGGACCAATTCTGATCCCCATTCTCATCCTCTAGAAAATGTAATCTCATCCATTGTCTAACCATGTTGACTACTACAGAAAAATCCAGTAGGGGAAGCAGAAAAAGGAGTGCATTAATATTAATGAGTAGGATTGCAGTTTTGGTGAAACATAACACTCTGAAACATGTTTGGAAGCAATAAGGCAGTTCACCTAAAAATTATCTCAACTAGTTCTCAATACAGATTTCTAGGGCTTCGGACAGGAATGTTAGGTTTGATGCTGAAGAGTAGTTAATATGGTCAGGGGTGGTACCAGTTTTTTTCATACGGAGACTGAATTGGGTGATTTTCAGGCTATCGTGACAGCAAAACATTAATATGGTTTATTCAGAAGTGCTGATTTCTTTGATTACAGACATGGTGATGGGATAAGCGAAGCGTGTAAAGGGTTTTAATTTTGCCATGGTTTTGAATAATTATGATTTTTCTGAGATTTGCTCGAATTCAGACAAGGGGTGTTTAGTTTTCTATTAAGAAAAAAAACCTCACATAGCTCTTGAGAGGCTGGTCAAAGAGGTGTTCAATCTTGTCCATTGTTTAAATTCAGCTAAGGTTCTAGCCCATTGCAACTTTGTCGAACTTGACATACTTTGATAAAAAGTAAAAGAAATTCACTGCTAAAGTGAAGTGGCAATAATATCTGAAGGGTATCATTTATTTAGCACAGCTACAAGCGTTCGTAAAACTCAAGTTTCAAAAGGCATTGTAAATAAAACTATTTCTAGAATCACATTTGCGGGAAATAAAAACATGTATATTTCTCCAGCTCCTTAGTTTGGTCTGTGATTTAGACACATCTAGAAAACAGTAACCTAGGAGGTTGGCCTGTCCCTTTTTGAATTCCCATAAAGAGCAGTCATTTATTATCTCAGAGTGAGGATAATTACTCATCCGCTAAACTTGTGAGGGCTCACAGCCAAACTAGCAGGAACTCAACGCACGGCTCTAGTACTAGCGTGTAACCAACAACAACAGTTGAAATATGTCAATACTGGAGTGGATACTGGAACTCGGTGTGTGTTCTAAGGTTTCATTTCCTTGACATTTGCTGTCCCTCCCGAGGACAGCAAATGTCAAGGAAATGAAACCTTAGAACACACACCGTTCCCCAGGAGGAAGAGAGTTGGGATGAAATAAGAAAAGAGAGACTTGCGGTATTCAGTCTGCTCTGCGGCTGTGCAACCCTCAGTAACAAGATCTGCCACTTCTGAGACATTTAATGTTAGCGAGGTAGATGTACACTGGACTAGAACCTCTGGTTTTGGGATGGCGCAAAGCACTGGAAATAACAAGAGGAGTACTCTAACAGGTCTCTATGTACAGTGACCATGCTTTGACTTCAGTGACGTACACTTACAGGTTTCGTCAGCAGCACGACATGAGAGAAGAATAACCAAAACCACAGATTGGAGTTTGGGACACTCCCAAGGATCAAACTCGGAACACAGATTTCGGTACAGGGTTCATACATATATCAAAGACTCTAAAGTGCTTTCTCTAGGTACTACTGTTCATCAGAGAAACGTGGAGCTCAAGTCTTTAATCCTTGCGTAAGAACCGTTCTAGCGCCAAGATTGCAGGAAGGGTCTAGAGTATAAACACACAAAAAGTGCTGTAATAAATAAGTGAAGGCATGGAGGAAAAGCCTATAGTTTTTGAAGACATGGAGAGTCTGTCCAGCTTACTACTATATTAATACGATTAGTGTGCACTAACCTGATATCAAGTATTTAGCCTAGTTCTTCCACTTCACTGAAGTTTGAAGAAGATCGCGAGGCTTTGACTCAGGGAGTTGCCTAGGGTCTGGAGTAGCTGTGAAGGAGGGAGCGAGGAGGAAGACATCAAAGGAACAGTGGAGCCACGGGAACCACCGGTTCAGATGGAATTGAAGGTTATTGGAGCAGTTTGTGATTCTGGCATGATTATTCAGGTGAGTGGAAGGGTGAAGCTTGTTCCGCAGGGAGCGAGGCCAAGCCATAATTCGGGATTGGGCGGGGCTTATATACTCTCTTGAAGACCAACGGTTGATCGCATGTGGCATGTATGGCACATGGCCCTTAGGTAGGTTCTGATACATTGGAGAAAACACGTGTTAGTACACTAGCTTTTTTAACTTGATAATCAGAACCAAACAACAGGAAGAAATGTATCATTTTCGCTCGAATGTGCATAATGGAAAACAAAACCAAGGCCCCAATAACAGCAAGAGCAAGGCTTACCATTGGCTCAAGGGATTCTGGGGGAAGCTTGCAGGGTTTCAAGTGCACAGGAGGATGCATGCAAATACTCAAGCGCAATGGAATCACAGGTTCTGGGGGATGCTTGCAGGGATTCAAGCGCAATGGAATGAAGGGTCTTAGGGAACATCAGTCATGGTATCATGGCGCGCCATAAAGCACCACAGGGGTAAAGCAATATGAGCCCGGCACGCTAGGCCCACTACACAGAGGGCGCATGTGGTGGTTGTGACACATGGGACCCCTAAAACCCATTAAGATGACACTACGTAGAGAGATTAAGTTAGAGGTAGAGAGGTTGGCAGAGGGAGAGTAGTTTAAGAGACAGAATTGGAAATGACAGAGGTCAAAAGTAGAGAAAGTTCACTTTTTCAGGGGCCTCTTGGAAGGTAGAAGTTCTGGGCATGTGACCACTTTGCCCATGCCTTATAACGTCTCTGCATGTAACTTTCCATCATCTACACAAAAGAAAAACACAGATAGGGCATCTTATCCAAAATAGCAACTGCATATGGAAATGGGGATGTTACACAACAGAATGTAAGACAAATGCTACAAGAGTTCCAGGTGCCCAATCTGCAGCAAAGGCGGGAGAATATCAAGTTTAGGAAACTTTCCTACAGGTCTGTAAGTCTCAGCATTTAAATACAGGGATACTCATACTAGAACAATTGCCTTACTGTGGCAACACAAGCACACAGACAGCTGAGGGGCATTTCATTTGCCTCACAGCTCGCATTGTTTTTTTAGACACTGCCTGGAGAAAGTACAGAAAATCTTTCTGTTATAATTTACTTTAAATAGCCCATTCCACCTCTTCTCCTTTTTTCCCACCATCACCTTCTTCCCTTGGTATTGCCCCGCATTCCTTAATAGAATGTTGATATGAAGCTTGCCTTAGAATGTTTGCAATGAGAGAGAAGGCAGTTGAGCAGCTTTGTAGAGGACTATGTCTTGAATAAAACTTACTTCTTACCTCATCCTGAGTGAATCTTTTTCAAATCTGGTGACGAGGATGAGATTGCTGTGTATGGGGCAGCTGTGAGTCAGTTCGCTTGATTCTATACTGCAGCTGCCTTACTACTGTGTACTACTCCTTACCGTTATGGCTGACTCCGACATGAAAGTTCACGTTTACTGATGATCTTCTGATCGTTTGGTTCCTGATTGAAGACATTGTGAGGAGGACTACTGGATTGCAGTATCTGGGGTTGGCCCTCACGCAAATCCTGGAGCACCTGGTGTAGTGCTACATGCACTCATATGTACAGTGAGACTGTGGTGACATTTGACAATGTGTTTTAATTGACTATATGGGGGATATTCTCAAGAACGTGTGATAATTATCGCAAAATTAGCTTAACGCAACTCTGCACATCGCAGTCTATCGTGACAAAATAACACCGTGTTGAAGTTGTATTCCCAACACGGCGGCACCATGCGATAGTCACACGATAACGCGCCAAATGACCGTGCACAAAATTAACGCGATGCTGAAAAAATGCGAAACACGAACGCGAAAAAAGTTGCAATGCCCAAAATCGCGATACAAAAATCAGCGACAACCAGCGACAGGCCTGCAATTCCCACGCGTCATGCGGGAAAATGCACTATAAAAGCAACAAAAAAACACACCTAAACCAAAATAAACTGCACAGCACCATGGACGCACCCGGACCGAGTGCAGAGGATGACTCGAACCCCACAAGCCCCACGGAGGACCAGCCAGGATCCCCGTGTTTGGGGAAGGGCAAGGAGAAGAGGAAGAGAAAGACGGGGTTCAGTCCGCAGGAAAACCGGATCATCGTCACGGAGGTGATAGAACACTACTAACAACTGTTCGTCACCTCCAACGTGTCATTGGCAACACAAACGGAAATATAGCAGTCCATCGTGAACAACGTGAATGCAGTCGAAGTGTTGAGGAGGTCAATGGAGGAGGTCAAGTGGCGCTGGCATGATGTGAAAAGCCAAACGAAGCAGAAACTCGCTGCCAACAGGAAGGCAGCAACGGCGACTGGAGGTGGGAGTCCTGCGCCATAGGAGGAGCTCGATGAGGTGGAGGAAATGGTGGCCAAAGTCATCAGTGTGGAGACAGTGCAAGGAGTTGGGAGTCCGGACACAGCTCGATATGACCTGATCCAACAGCAACAGGGTGAGTAACGACCAGGGACTGGGGGGACGGGGGGAGATGGGAACAATGTCACACAAGCACAATTATGTGTAGCACACTGCACACCCACAATGATTGAGGAACATGTCCCTAATACCCTTGGCACACTGCAGCATACATAGAAACACCAAGTAGGCCCCCGTCCACTATGTGCACCAAGCGGCCCCCCACCCTATCACCAATCCCACAACCTACCCATGCACATGTGCTGAATCCAGCAAAGCAGCGGCTCTGTGAGCCACACTGACAATGCAAGTGACACTGCATGACCAATAGTATGGCTGCAGTCAAAATTCATGACATGGTGCACGTCACGACACTGAGGTGGCACAGTGTGGATCACATCCTCAAAGGAGCAGGTCACACTCTGACACATCCACGTTCACATATAACCCCTGACGACAACAACACATCTGCAGACAAACGATGCACAAGAGCAAGAAAACTGTCCAAGAGCACAATTGACCCTAGTCACCAACATCTCAGCACCGTAAAAGCACACAAGTCAAAGGCACACCGCCTCAATGGGATAAGCGGCCGCTAAATCAGAGCTGCAGGGGCGACCCTCCCACAATGCAGCACACACACATAGCAATCACAGCACATCAACATTGACGACGATGTGGTACAAAGTGTAACACTTTCACTACAGAACAGAGTTCACAACTGGTGCCGCTTGTGCGTAGAAACTGGCCAATCACATCTGGCATAGGAGGAAACTGTGAGGTGATAATGTACGAGTACAACCTCACATCCATCATGTAGTCGAAATGTCCACTGTCTCCCATCAAATAGCCAGCTCCTCCAAAACAGTCACAATGTACATTGTCATGCTGTCTGTCTGGAAACATGTACAATGCGTCAACATGCATGGAGACACTGTTAACCTGCATCACCCCTTTACATTGCAGAGGGACAATTAACACCTCCTGCCAAGCAGACCAGACATCTCTTCACTGATGATGAAGAGGACTCCCTGGCCATCTGCTCCGACACCCTCCAATGGCTCGTGGACAGCTCCGCACCCCACCCCCAGGAGCCGGGCAGCCCAGCTGCATCGAGGTGAGCCCACCCCCTGCACAAACCACATAGTAGGAAGCACCCACCACCACGGCTGACTCCAACAACCTCACGGAAAGACACATGGCATTCCAACCCCATGTGTTAGACTGCCAGAAGGAGCTGGCTGAACAGGTGCGGGTGGGTTTCCATCTCATGGCAGCCAAATTGGATGCCCTATGTGGTTGTATAAGTCCCATCAGGGAGCACTTACAGTCCCTATCGGACACCCACAGTCCATTCCATGCTCTACAACAATTCTTGGCTGATTTCGCTGGAGCCATTACTCGGATACAAGAACTGTCTAGTCAGACAGGCTCCAGCGAGGCTAGCACAGAGATGGCACAGCTGCGGAGGAGAATGGAGAACATAGAGCGGATGCAGGCTGGAAGGATGGCTGCCACGACTGAACACCAGCGAGATGTAGCTGGGATCTTCCATGCCCTGCAGATCCTCATCTTGCCATTGCTGCCACAGAGCCTGTCCCAGATGACTGCTGCAGGAACTTCGACACACACATCTCCGCCCCCTGATGTGTCGGTGGCACACAGTGATGCAGCCAAACAACACCACACACACCTAACACACCGGACACAGAAGACATATCAGAGAAGAAAGAAGTGGATGGTAATGACTGTGCAAGAAAGGAGGTTGTAGCATTCATCCCCGCCATATGGCCTGTTCCTGCCTGGTTCAGCCCTCTGCATCATGCCCTGGAACAACACCTTCCACTGTCCCCTGAAACACTCTGCGACATTCACCTGGACCCCGACACTGACTGCCATATCTTCTCTGGTTACCACTGACAAAGCAATCAGGCTTCAGACTGAACTCTTCCTCTTCCGATTAACTCGTCATTCCCCAAAGGACTCTGGTTGACCCTCTACTGGGCAACCATGTAATGTGGGGTTTGCATGGCCATGTACTGCTCCAGCTCCGACACTCCACAGAATGTGAATAAAATATTCCAAATCACACAGATGTGTCATGTCTACGTTCAATCAAGTATAAAAGTATGGATAATGTAGGGACATTGATTGCACTAAAAGGTATACCCTGGGAAATGACATCAATGCGCATGTTTGACCCTGACCCACATGGCCAATTAGATGACTGTGAAGGTGTGAACTAGCTGTGGCCCCATTGTTCATGAACAACAATCTCGCAACTCCCCAACGTAGCCGCACGTCCATGTATTACATAGGGCTGTGTGTAAAAAATGTCTAATTCGGTAGCAGCCCTAAAGTAGTGTCCCCCATCAAATGTGACAACAGAACATCTCTTCGTATACCTACTCACACTCAACTGTGTGGACACAGCCTGTTTTGATGGGTCACATTGATCCGCATGGCAAGAAGTTGGACACCATAATCACATCGCTGAAGACACGTAAGAGCACAGGTCTACCATCAACTATCCCAACCACAATGTCTGGCTCACAGAGGTGGAGCTGTCAATGGGGACTCACCCCCAAGTGAAATGTGTCAGTCAGTCCCTCCCTGTGTACGGACAATGCTCATTGAGGCACACGATTTGTCATTCTAATCAACACTCATCACAGTTGAACACTAGTGAAATTGCTTAGACTTTATTAGCATGTGCGTGTCAGTACGGGCAAGACAAGAGCCACAACATGCAGACCAATGCTTCAGACACTAACAGGCAGCATAGGAACATGTAGAGGTGCAAGAAATGGGGAGGAAAAAATGAACAACAATCATATAGGATGGCAACGGTCTCAGCCCAACTTGCCTAGCTGGACAAGTCATGTGATGTTTGCCGTCTGCTCATTGCCCCCTGTCAGGGACTCGACTCACAGCCCATAGGATCTGCATAGTGCTGTACCACCGGACTGTGCCGACTGTCTGCTCTGCTGACAGTGAGCAGGTGAAAGGGTCCAACAAGGTCACATGTAGCACTACATTGCAATGTGTGTACTCTCCCTCCAGCAGCATGTCAGATTTAGGAACGTTGCCAAATGACGCTGTGCAGCTCTGCCCATGGGACTGCCTCACCTTGCACAGGTGTGTGTCAACACGCGTAGGTGCACGCACATGCATTCTGAGTCCAGGCGAATGCAGACATGTCCACTGATATGGTGGGATATGTGACCATTCCTCCAAGATGCAACAAGGTGTTGGGACCTGTGCTCTGGGTTACAATCAGTTGCGGCTGCAGGAACGTAGTTACTCATCCATGAATGCGAGCGCAGATTCATGGGCAATCAGTTCCAAGAGTACGTAGTTGTCGAGTTCAACGAACATGAGGGAGAGCCAATCCATTAACTGGTCCCGACAGATGTGCTCCGTCCACGCCATTTCACCAATCTGCAACACAGCCCAATAAGGGAGCGCCTCGATGTGGTCACTGCACAGAAGGACTTGTGCAATCTCCCATGCACAACTACCAGCACATATGCAAAATATCAAGGCATCCCATGCACAGGTATCACGGTTACACTCCTGTTCGTGGGCCAACAGGGGGCGCTCACAAAAGTCATAATTCAGTTCAGCTACCGTTGTGTTGGATACGCAGGCATCCATGGGCTACTCGGATGTGCATGATCGACAGTGGAACCAGGGCTGGACGCAGGTGACGTACGCAAGACAGAAGCTCAGATGGTAACTGATGTGCAACACGGCCAGTGCTCTCAACAAATGCTGCATACGTGCATGGTACTGTTCCACGTGACGGAGGGTGTGCATGTGCTCGGGATGTCCTGCCATTGCGTTGCTGGGTCTCATAGAACCGGCACTCTTCTGACCTGCGGCAGTTATGTGGATGATATGCCACAGCTTGGAGCAATGAGTGGTATGCGTGTGCCAAATTTGGACGTATGGGTTGTTGTGTACATAAGTCGTCATCATCAGCCATGGTATCTCTCTCAGGGGGTGCAAGTCGCATTCAAAACCAAGGTCGGAGGTGCAGATGTCCTTCCGCATTATGTATTGAGACAACAGAGCTTTCATCCCTAATGTTTGTCTGGCTACTGCTTGCAATTTGGAAATGTGATGTGGCTTTAGCGCTGTAATTGAGGCCAGCCCTTAGTCTTATGGTGCACCAATAGCGATACACAAACACCAGTTGGCATGTATGAGCCAAGAGCCCGAGCGACCTTGCGCTCCTTGTACAATCTCTCTCCCTCTCTCGTTCTCATTCTCCCTCTCTCTCTCTACCTCCCTCTCTCTCCCTCCCTCTCTCTCTCTCACTCTCTCTCTCTCCGTCTCTTCCTCCTCTCCCTCTCTCTCTCTCTCTTTCTCTCTCTCTCTCTCTTTCTCTCTCTCTCTCTCTGTCCTTTGATAAGCACCTGACACACCTTCTTCTCTTGAATTTTGACTTGCAGGCTGTGACTTACAGATTGTCCAGGGAAAACCCACCATGACTCTTCCAAATAGTTGTTTTGAGTTAGATTTGAATGTGATATTTTGTTAGGAATTTCAAAGATGAATGAATGATTCTCCTTTTTCTGTCCACAAATGAATGTTAATTGTTGTAATTGTGCGACATCAGGCAAATTGGTTTGTTCATGATTTTGTAAAGTTGATGTGAGATATCTTTGTCCGGGGAGAGGGGGGGGAGAAGGTGTGCCCGGGGTGAGGCCCCGGGGGAGGGAGGTAGTCCTGAGGGTGGTGACGGTGGGTGTTGTGGCCCTCTTGGGTGTCCAAGCTGCATGATCAGTAGCTCCATGACATCTGTTGTTCTTCAGGTGTGGCTCTGGGCTGGCCTCCCTTTTATGGTGCAGGTTGTCATCCGACTTGACACCTGGTAAGAGCAGGTGTTAAATCCCTGCTGCTAATGTGCCTTATTGCATGTTTTGTGATCGTATCGCTGATCTGGCTGGTCGTTGAGAATGTTGTGAAGTAGTGTTGTCGTTACTTTTTGCACAAGAACGCCTACTCTGCATATCATCAGCGTTAGTTGCCGATGTCATCTGTGGCGATGTTGTTTTGCAGCTGCTAACGTGTGAATACTGGTGATATCGGCTGTTAGCACCAGCTTGTGAATGGGGCGATATATTTATCACCACTTTTGTTGAGATAAAGTGCCGATAATTCGGCGATAAATCCTTGAGAATACGCCCCTATGTGTTTTAACTTACTTCAATTTAAATGTACGACATCATTTTTGTGCTCTTGCATTTTGATTTGTGATTTCATTTTGTGTCTACTTGTTGTGTCAGAGTAGGATTGTTTAGTTTCTACTCAGCACAGAGCAAAACAGCCTTGCTGGAATAGAACGTGCGGGATGTGCATTTGAAAGTACGAAAGAGAAATGTGCAGAATGTACTTCTCTGTCTCGGAGTCAAAACACAGAGGTTCAGCCGGCTTTCATCTTGACCTTGGAACAGACCGGTACGGTCAGCTTTGGTTTTGCAATAGATGAAAGAATGGGGAACTTCTAGAAGTCTCTCTCAGTGTAAGAACAGAGTATTAAAGATAGGAAGTTTTTGCGCTCTTGCAGAATCTCACTCGTGAGATGGACGTATCGTCACGAGAAAGTTTTGCTCCCACTGAGATTTCTGGACAACCGAAAGGGCTTCCCAGTCAAGCTGAGCAGAATCATGTGCTCTCAAAGGTGATGTATGAGTTATGAGTTTCATTTCTCTGTGATGTTTTCATGTTGGGTATATATGATCTTTATATTTGAGTCTTAAATTTGACAGTGCTTGTTTCTTGCATTGGGCATCAATTATTATCTGCTTCCATCATTAAAATTATCTGCTTATGTTTTGGCTCCCTTGCATTTCACTTGTGAATGTTCCATTATTATTTGACTAGTGAGTGTTTCATTATTATTATGTGCGTGTGTTTTACCATTATTATATGCTTGTGTTTTATCTAATACATTTGAACTTGTGAGTGAATTATTATTACTTGCTTTTGCACATAGATCAATACATTTCCATGTTGTTTTATCTGATCCATTTGATATCTGGGAAAGTTTTTCTGCTAGAGAGTGTTGCATTAATAAAACCCCACGTTTTATTTTGAAACTGTCTTTTGATGTGCCTCATTTTTTAGTGCAGGGCTTCCTTTCCAGGTGCATTTTCCTGCTTCACCGAGTGCCTTTGCTTGGGAGTGCTGAATTTCTTTTATTTGGAGGTGTAAAGCAAGACACCTGGCAAGTACTTCGCTTGATGCTACTGCTTAATGAACAATCCTTGCCTAAGCCCCGACTCAGTGGAGGATAGTGATTAGAAGATGGGGTTTGCCTGCTGTGGCGGTTAAGTGACAATTGCCTTGTCAAATTCATGGTGGAAACTGTAGTGCTCGCCCCGAAGGAAGTTCTTCCAAAGTGCTCCGGAGGAAGTGAGGTTCTGTGCAGGGGCAGCTGTCGGCATGTCTTCTCCGGAACAGTCCTCAACTGCCAATGACATTCATGCGCAGGTGCCTACACAACGCCCACTTGTGGAGGAGTCTATGACAGAGGTGTAACCTTTTCCAAGAAGTGTTTCACCAGAGCAGTCCCCGCCCGCCAACAACATTGACACATGGTACTCAGGTAAAGTCTACAGGAGGTGGAGCCAGAAACGAGAGCTGAACCGCCTTCTCCATCTGTGGTAAAGAGCGGAGCAGACCAGATTTCGACTGCGCAAAGACAACGTCTCTGACTGGATTTCTTTCAGAAGCTAATATCATGTAGTTCCTATAAAAAGTATACAGGATCTGCATGTTTAGACAACACACACAGACAAACTCTGATCACCCCGACTGGGTAAGTTGGCCCTTTTGTACCAACTAGCTCACAGTGCCACTAGAAACTCCTCTCACTAAGGAGAGAATAGTTCATGGCAACCATCGAACATGACAACCCTGATCCCTCAGGACCGTAAAAACAATATACTACCTTTCGCTCAGTCACTCGTGCTTACTTAGTCTGTCTCAGAGAGATACATCGAATAAACAGGCTTGGCGTTTTCAATAAGCATTTATTGAACAGTTGTTGTTCTGGTGTAGAATAGATGTGCTGCAACAACCATTAGACAGTATAAGATATAAATGATTAACAGTACTATAAAGGTAAATGGATGGTATAGTTCTACCATCTTACTATAATCATGCATACATTCAAGTATATAAAACACATGATAAAAGATACATACCTATGATGCCTCCCTAACTAGATGTACCTAAGTGTACCTAGCATGGGTGTAAGAGTTAAGCCAAGAATCCCTCTAGGATTTAGTCAACCCCATTACCTGAAGTGAGAGACTATGGGACCTCGTCCTGTACTCGAGTTGGACATCCCGTGAGGGTCGTTAGACCACTGCGAGCGGGAGCATCTGCGTGCAGGAACCTCAGCGTCTCTGGTCAGTGTGTCGGCGGGAAGTCTCGGTCTCCTCTGTCTATCTTAGCAAGATGTGATGTATATATGCCCATAGGTCTCCCCAAGGGTTCTACCTTGCTGTATTACTGTGTCACCCTAAGGATGACCTTGGGCATGAACTTTATACATAGATTTTATACAGGAGATGGTAGTCCTGCTGTGCTTCTGAATGCAGTGTAATATTGTCAGGCTGGCAGTAGCCGTATACTCTAGACTTTTCTACTAACCTGCTGATCGATCGGCAGGAACGATGACGTGCAGAATATCTCTCTCTTCCCACAGGTGCAACCCCACGCTGGTGAACCAAAACAACCAATGCGTGGTAGAGGCACATAGGGGGAAAAAGAGAGGAACAATAAGGGAAAGAATAGGGTCAGCTTGGCTCTTCTGTCAGCGAGCTGGAGGGTCTGACGGGGTAGTCCTCTTAGCAGGCTGTAGTGAGGAGGAGACAGACAAGTCAGGTAATTAGGGAAGGAAGTACCACATACCCCTTACCTCCCTTCTCCCGTTCTAGAACTACAACTCACCTACTGCGTGCACGAACTTCGATCCCCCAGTCATGGAGACCGTTAGCTTCACGGTCTAGGAAACGGTAGATAGGGTGTTGTCTGCACGGAGCTAGTTCGTTCGGGGTCTTTGCGAAAGTGGTAGTTATCTTCACTACCGAGGCGGCAACCAACAATGCCTATCTGAACAAAAGGCGTTCTCTCTCTTAAAGCAAAGGTAGAAAGCAAGCGGCGGGGCTTCCACGCCTCCTCGCGCTGGCTGCGCAGGACGCTGCCGAGGGAAACGGAACTCGTGGATTCCTCGGGGAAGTCAATGGACTACTGCAGTTACGTCACTGCCTAGAAGAGTATGATTCAAACGGGTGCTCCTGCTCCTCCCAACGGAGAGTGCTACCCGATTACCTGATCTTGGTACCTCGGGCAGGAACTGGAACCAGGGAGACCTTAGGAGCGGCGTGACAACGGGTTCTGGACATGGGAGTCACGGCGAAGGAAAAGTAAGCGAGCGCTCGTCCTCCAGCGGGGAATACCATCCGCTAAGCGCTGTCTTCAGGGAGCTTCCTCGGATTGTCAAGCACCGTTTCTTCAGAGGGGGATGGTCTTATAGCGGCGGTCATGTGATCGACCCCGCTTCCGGTGCTCTGCCGTTGGACGTCCCGATGTTTTCTGGGACTTGTAGTTGGTCTTTGGAGTACGCTCCTTTTCCGTGCTATTAGATAACCACTGGGGGCGCCGATCTTCCGTCTGGTAGTCAGATGTCTCGTGAGGATCATGACAAATATCTAGGTAAAAGGTCAGTCCCTGTAAACCGTGAGAAGTGTAATGTAGGCAGAGGATATAGGTGAGGGGTAATGAGATTACCGAAGCCTATTTTATGGTACCTACATGGAATATAACACCCACTCCTCTTCGGCATGGACAACATAGTTAAATTCTAAACGTACTACTAGGTGGACTAGATACTTGTACACAAATATATAAAACATTAGTTTCTCATTGTGTTAAAAACATTGTTTTAAAACGTTAAAAATGTCCAAATAAAAATTAAAAAAGAGAAAATATTAGAAATTGACATTTGAAGATACAGCTCTAATATGTCTGTAGGTATAGTTCAAACTACTACAAGCATTTTGAAAGCCATACATGCTCAAAAGAAATGTCAATTTTGAAATGGAGTTCTAATTTTTCTGTTTGTTTTCAAAAGCCCAATTTTTTCCCAGCACACAACGGGCCAAATGAGTCAAATGTTTATGTGTCCTGGCTGGTAGACAAAACATTCTTGTTGCTTGCCTTCGCAGTCGACGGTCCCTGTAACACCTCGCATATTATGTCAATTGAGCACAGATGTTCTTCCGTATTGTCCACAGCCGGTGCTTGGCCAGCCTGTTCGCCATCCAAGGCCTGGGTGTCAGAGCCGGTGTCTATACCAACAGAAGCTGATACTACCTGTGGGGGCTCTAGGAATGCTGCCATCAATATGGGAATATTCTGGGGACACTGCAGAACATGGCCTGTTATCGGGTTCACTAAAGCATCAACATTCGGTTGCGCACATGATGGGAGTTTCAGACAGAGATCCAACGCGCATTCTTTTCCACAAAACAGGCATCGGAGGACAGGTAAGATGTAGTCCATCCAGACTGGTCTAAATGACAAGAACCAAGAAGCGCTTAGTTACCTTAGTCGAGTTGTGCCTAAAAGTTGTACCATGCGATCACGGTATTTTCACTCCAGGAACACTATTTCCATCTCCTCGGTGACTGGGACGTCCATTGTGTAGCAGTAAAACGACAATCAGGATATCTGCTATTAGAAACAGGATCAGCGGCAGCCCTCGAAATATGCTTCCAAATACGGAGTGTATAAAGTTTGGTATACTCTGAGGGCTGTCTGAAAGGTGCTTAATAGTCCAGAACGTATGGTCTTAAATAGGTGGACAATGCCTGTCGTATCAAACATGTTAAAGATACGATTTACCATTTCTGCGAAATGGAAAGGGCAATTTGTACGTACAAGTGCCTGTATCTCTGCTGAAGACCTTGCTACTTGAAGATCAAAAGTCTCCCAAGCGGAGGTTAAGGGCACGGATTTCTGTATAAGCATAGCTTTCATTCTGCTCAAAGTATCAAACTGTATTAATGGAATATTTAATGAAGGCCATAGCGGCGTCTCCCTGAATGTATGTGTTTGGGGGAAACAATACTTGCATACAGCAAGTAACCCTGGAACTCACGGTTACCAGATATGCGATGCCCAGAAGCATCCCGAAGCAACCTTGATCCTTCAGCATCAAGTAACTCCCATTTGAGAGTAGTCTGAATACTGGAGTGATCACAGCAGCTGGGGCACCCTTTACGTTACAGGACAAGTTTGCTACCGAACCTTTACAGGCCCCATGAAGCATTATATCCTGAATATAAGTGATCCACTTAAAGTATTCTCGCAGTTAGTACAGCTTAGAAACACTTTTTTTTTCCCACTCCGGCATCAAAATCTGTACAGTAATTCCCAAGATACCTTGATGAATTCCCTACCCATTTCTTCATATCTGCCTGCCTGCATTTGTTCTAGGAAATATTAGAATTGAAAGGTTGTGATCAGAAGAGTTATGTGACCATGGATTAACCATTCTGTGGATGGTGATTCTGCCACTGTGAAGGTTAATCTGTCCAGTTTCTCAATGCGCAGCATTGTATACTTTGCTCCCCTCTGTGCCATTTCTATCTGTTTTCTGTCAGATTGTACGAGGAAAATAGAGACGTGCTGTTTATGAAACGCTATGGCACATAGCCTACGTGCAAAGATTGCAGCGTCCAGCTTAATAACATAATAGAACGCAATTGCGATTGCCAGTGTTGTAATATGGACAAATCTTGTTCTAGTACATCAATAGCAGATGATACAATGCTGCCTAGTGAATATATCCTCGAAGTTAGGGTTGTGAACCCATTATCGACCACTGCTAGAGCTTTCTCTTGATTAATACGATCTATTTCTCATAATCTTTCTGCGACCTCCTGTTGTGATATTTTACAAATCTCATTATAGACAGCATAATAGAAACATTTGTGAAGTGGTTTCCTAGGACCTAATAAAAAATTCCATAGGTCCACATCCTCTGTAAGTAAGGATACGTTTTGTTTCACCTGTGTGAGTGTTGAGGTCTTTAGCCAATCGAGGCATAACTTCCCAACACTGTATGATGTCACTACCCCTGGGTGTTGTCTCTGTACATAGCATGGATCTGGTTTATTGATACTAAATCCTTCAGTTTTACCCAAGAATCTTTCTTGACAGTTATTGGTGTCTACGGGCCAAATTAACCATCCCTTCCAATCGGGGTCTGATCTATTGCATTGTATGATGTCATCTAGTGTGACCTCTTCTTGTGATGTTATGTTACCCTCAGTATGTGATGGTGTGGGCATCTGAGGTGTATTCAAATCTTTATTCCTGGCTAATCTAAGACAGGTCGTTTGTTGCACTGTTTCATTCAAAAACATTATTTGTTGGGGAATAAGGCATGCTCTAAATAGTGCCTCTGTTCCCTGGAACTGCCAGTCTCTAGTACCCCAGACAGATTTTAGATCTATGGTGTCTTTCCATAAGTCAAAACCTTGTTCACGCACCTGGGCTACAAAGGAAGCAGAATAAATCTGTTTGGTGTTTGTCAAAATATTTTTCTGTGCTGGTGTTGGTGCAACCTTATAATAATATGAGGCTGGGTCTGACGTGTTAAACCCTGAAATATATTGACATTTTTGTGCAAATGTCTTCGAACTGCTTTTCTGTGGTGTTGGGCAATGTTCCCATTGGTGGTATGTGAAAACATTTCTAGAAAAAGCAGATTTATGCAGAAAGTGATGACCATAATGTTGATAGCAATGCATTGTTTCAAAGTCTGATGTGTCTTCCAATATTTAATTATTAGAAAAGACAGCAGAGTTTACAGTTTCATAATCCCAATCATTGGAAAATGTACTGGAGGTAATGATATCATTCAATGATATTTTAAATAAATGTGGTATTTTTAAAAGTTCGGCCAAATATATTGTAATCAACCTTGTCCCATACTATACCATCAGGTATAGGAACTGCTGCAATGTTCACTGATGATAGATCTCTCCTTTCACGATGTGATGATAGATGCGGTTTTGGAATCATATTCACTTTTTATACCACAGAGCTTTCTCAAAGATAAATTCCATTAATAAGCATACTAAAAACAGTTAGGTGGCCTATCCAGAAAAGAAAGAAAAGTATTCCGGTAGATACCCAGAGTTCCACCCAAGGTGATACCAGGTAAGCCTTTTTAAGAAAGTTCAGAAAATCTTTAAATCGCTGTAGACAAGTTTTTTGGGCTGGCGTCGTTTTAGGTTCGCTTGGATTTAATGAAAAAGTGTCAAAGTCAATGAAATAGCTAGATGCAGTTCGATCAATTTTCGGTAGTTCTTCAGGTTTTGTGGAAACTGTAGCTTGCTCTTGTTGGGGCATGTTGACGTAGATATCTGTGTTTGGTCGAATTGAAATTTGTCTTTCAGTGGAGTTCTCATTTTGAACTTCAGTGTCCAGAGGAACGAGTTCCATTGCATTGTTGCTTGTTCCTTCATTCCATGCAGGTGACCCTTAAAACTTGATGAGTCTTTCTGTTTGAACTTCTTGTATAGTTGTGAGAGGAGGGTGTCTGTTATTCTGGAGTCCACACGGCCTACTACTCAGTATCAGCCACATAATGTGGTTTGATTAGGTCAATTGAGACAAAACAATACTCCTTTTTACCGGCAAGAGGTGGCAGAAGTACTGTTCTTCTTCCTTCAACTGCCAGGACAGGTACAGGCTTTCTGTATGATGGCCCAAATTCTTTTTTGTCCACTATTTTTTCTCTGACCTGATCCCCCATTTTAGGGATCTAGACAGGTCTTGCCGTGACACTTTTTACTTCCCCAGTGGCAGTCCTTTTCATCTGGACATTACTTTGTAGTGCCCTGGTTTCGTTCAAGTCCTGTAAAACAGCCAAACGTTTATGGATGTCAAAAGGTTTTTTATCCGCCACTGTGCCTTCACAATCAAGATCAGGTACCCAAATTCTCGACCCAAATAGGACCTCATAAGGAGTGACACCCCCTAGAGAGCTTCTTGGATGATTATTTAACTCCCTTTGAACTCTGTACAGATGTTTTACCCCATTTCCACCCAAGCCTGATACTCTAGCTGTTAAAGATTGCTTTAAGTCCTGGTTTTTCCTCTCCATGACCAAATTTTCTTTGGGATGGTACGGAGAGGAGTACTGCAATGCTACACCCAGACTTTCCATGGCTTCCTTGTAAGCCCTCAGAATGTAGTGTGCAGATTGCGTATGTCCCTATAAAGACTCGCAAATCTTTTATAGCATCAGCTGAGCGCTGGGGCCACACCCATAGGAACCTAGAGCAGGAATCCACCGCAACCATGATATACTTGTAAGCCCCATCAAATTGTAAGGGGCCGCAGTAGTCCAAATAAACACACGCTAGTGGTTTGTCTGATATTAGTAATGGTGATTGCACTGGACGTGTTACTGTGGAGCCTTTCATCTGCTGACAGATGTCGCATTTCAAGTCATAGTCCTTAGTCTGCTTTCCCAGCCCTGGCCACCAGTAGTGCTGTTTCAATGGAGAAACAGTTGTGAAACTCCTGCATGTGCAGAACCTACACCCTCATGTGCTGCTAGGATTAATCCTAACCTACGATCCATACTTGGTATTACTCTATCCCCCACTCAAGGAATTTGAGCAAATGGAAACAATATTGCATCTAACTTGTAGGAGTACTTGAGTGGAAATCTTTTTGGTACTGCTGAGTTATTGTGTGCGGCAATAATTGCAACCATTATCTCACCGTCTATTCTCATTTTTGAATGAGTGATTGCAGCTATGGAAGCTGTGCATACAGCCTCCTTTGCGGCCTTGTCGGACAATGAATTCCCTTCAACGTGAATGCCATCATGTTGATGACTCAGTGTGTGTATCACGTGAGCCCTTGGTAGTTCATTTTCCAACTTCACTACCTGTTACCATAGCGTTTTATGCTTAATTGTGCCACCTTTTCCATTGTGTCCCCACTGATGTAAATATTAATTGTATGACTGTACACAGTAAAAGGAATCTCACGCAATTAGTGTGCGGAATTCTCGATCCGTATTTACCAGTGGCAGTATTAGTGCTTTTAATTCTGCCAGCTGCGTCGAGCAATCTCCAAGAGACTGTGTTTTTGTGCAATTTAATGAAACTTTCCATCCTGCATATGTCCTTTAACGATAGCACACGCGGCGCTGTATTGCTGTTTACTCCCTATGGCCGGTTGAGCAGAACCATCAGTGTAAATAATGTATTCATACTGATCCAGAGGCATTTTCGAATTTGGTAGAGGATATTCTTGTTCATATTGCAGGAATGCTTGTGTTTTTAGATTTGGGTTGTACCTGTATTCTACATTTGTTACATTGGGAGAATTAGCCCATTGTATCCATCTTGGATGTAAGGCTTTGGAGTTGGGAACGCTCGCATTTGTCGCAGCCTCTAAGGCTCGAACCGGGTTAACGCCTATTATACGTTTCCCTTGAGCCAGGGCTCTTTCCCCAACTACAGCAGTCTGTACTACTATTAGAATTTTTTCAGTTGATGCAAACCGCATCTCAGCATTTGTGTACAAATGTGATTTATATGCTATTGGTACTGTTTCATCACATTATATGTTAGATAGGTGTACCCAGATTGACCCGCAACTACACGGATCACCAGGTTGCGTACATTCACGCGTGTCTGTAAGTGTTTGGAAGCTATTATGTCAGGTTGTAAGGAACAAAGAGTATCTGTGTGTTCCTGTGTCCATTGTCTAACTGAAAAGTCAGGTTTTATTAAATTGTAGAAAGGTTTTAGTCTTTCTGCGTAATCCAAAATGTATGTTCTGCCAAAATTCAGGAATCCCAGGATTGATGGGACAATGTCTCGTCATCCAAATTTTGAAGTAATTCAGTTACTCTGGCTGAGAATAACCCCGGGCTGTTCTTATTCCCCTGGGGGAGTTGACAAAATTGCCTCTGGTACCCTAGCGCTGAGAATGCTGTAAAATATCTGGTTTCAGGTGCAATATTTTGGCAAAAAAATCAATTTGAGATATCTATTGTTGTTTTGTATTTTTTCCACACAATGTTATATATTAATGCAGCACTGTGTGCATTTTGAACCGCAAACGTATTAGTGCAAGTGTTTAAATGTCTGTAATCTAAAACTCAACAATATGGATTATCTGGTTTTGTTACTGGAAACAAAGGTTTATTCATTTGAGAGGTGCAAGTTTCAATCATCCATTGATATTCAAGTTGATCTGAGATCTCCCTGACTTTTTTTTTTTTTAGCTTCTTGCTTTATTGGATACTGTCTTTGTGAAGTTGGAGTATATTCTTATGGAATTATGTGGTGGGTTGAATCCTCATCCCATCCAACATGGTTTTTGCATAATGCTGGGGCTTGGGCTACTGCCCACTCCAGCGTATATGTATATTTTAAATATCTGGGAACATGGTCGTAAAATGCTGGTAAAATTACTGTTTCTCCACTTGGGCAATCCATGACGAATGCTGGTGGCCAATCTTGTTCAAAATGTCATAACCAAACATTACGTTCTCCCAAAAGAGACCTCTAACTGTCCTGCATTTGTCCCCCTCCATTTGGAGTGTTATTTCATATAATTTGTGTAGGACACTTACCCTAGTATCTGGTGTTTCCACTGTGATATAATCATTCAAGTCCGCTGTCACCAGAAATTCCACCAGGTTCTGGTGAGCTATTGTTTCTTCTGCCGCACTGTCTGGCATCGTCAGAGCCCATACCCCGTTCAGTAGTCGAGTCCTCAGAATTCTGGGCATGTCTGATCTTTAGACCTGCAAACTTCTTCTTTTTGAACTGTGGTTTGGTTTTGCTTTATCTTCTTTTTTGGAAGTATAGTCTTGAGCGTTCTGCTTGTCTCTGGACTTTGTACGCTCTTCTTGTCTGTCTGACCATCCTTCACTCTCTGAGTTTTTCGATGAACCCTGAAAGGAACGAGAGGAACGTGTATCAGTATCGTGATACCCTCAGGTTTCCTAATATTATCCCTATTCCTCGTCGGGCTCCTGTGGAGGAGATCTACCTCTGGATTGAGATCTGTTTTCTTTAACTTTTTGTTTTTTGTTATTGTCCCACTTCTTTTTAGAAGAAGTAGGTGTCTGCTTTCAATGTCTCCATCTCAGGACTACCTATCAGTTGTGGTTGTAACATGTTTCCACCCAAACTGTCCCACCCTAATTCTGCATATGTAGTTTCAATTATTTTGAGTAGTTCGTGCTCCTGTTGTAAAGGACTGAACTCCCTTAGGCTTTGGCGGATAGCCACTGATGCTGCCTCCCCTTTAATATTTAATGATATTATTGCTGATACCTGGGCATAGTTACCTAGTAACTTCATCCTAAGTTCAGAGCAGGTTCTGCTCTGTACTCGTTCTGTATTTGTCCTAATACGTCTGGTATTACTACTAATAATGGGATATCATGTGTTCTGGTATATATGGCAGCGAAAACTGTACCCCACGAGGTACAATCCTCTATTTGTGGCGTTATCCCCATGGGCAAGTAGATTGTCAGAATTCTGTGTTTTTCATAAGGACTAGTATTTAGGAATACTGATTCTAGCTGTGTTACTTTCTGAGCCACCCAGAATGGCATTGGTCACGTTTTGTGGGCATCTTACCCATTACTGCATGTAATGTTTGTGGTGTAATTTTAGTTGCTGTGTTTTGAACGTAAGCAGTATTTGTTGTTACCATCGCTGGCTGCACTGTGGGTGTCCTCATGATGAATTGCGTCATGTTTCTGTAAAGTTTTATTAATTCTTTGTGAAGTATGAGTGAGTCTGGTCCTGGCATTGTTTCAATGTCAGGATGTGGTGTGTAAGCTGCTAATATTGGCTATATTGCTCCTTCTCTTCCGAGCGGACCGAGTCTTACTCTACCTCTTGTATGGGGTAGGGTGCCTTTAAACCAGTATAAGTGTTCCTGGTATGTGAGCGGAACCTCAATGTCCTCATACGGACAGTATTCCGCTGGTGCTTCACCTTCTGTGTAGAAGTGAAATGTTTTTGTTCTTGCATTTGCTGCTGGGAATTTAACCCATGAATAAAATACCTCTGTTCTGTATGATTCGTGTGCCTCAATCACAAAAGTTACTATGCTACCCCTAGGTGTTAGACCATGCGCAAGCAGTATCAGGGTGACTGCATTTCTAACATTTTCTGCAATGTGAATTGCATCTGTGTTTTCTTCTTCATCTGAGAGATGCAAGTTTTGCACGGCTCTTTCCGCATTATCTGCGCCTTCAGTCATTGTTTTAGAGAAGAATAATTTTTCAAGGAAACTTAAGATAAGGTGTTTTGTATAATTTTAGGAATACCGTGTCCTTCACGATTGATTAACCACTAGCCAATAAATAGGATTTTTGCCTACTCATCTGTGGTGGAGTTTGTGCCCACCCACTTCAGGCGTCTCTGGTGTATTGTGAGTAGGGGTCACTGAGACTAGCATGACTGAACTACTCAGATTCTACTGTTAAATAAGTACCCAACCAACGTTGGCGGCGCCATGTCGTCTAGTTCCTATAAAAAGTATACAGGATCTGCGCGTTTAGACAACATACACTGTAGGATTGGTGTCAGACGAACTCTGATCACCCCCACCGTGTATGTTGGCCTTTTTGTACCAACTAGCTCACAGTGCCACTAGAATCTCCTCTTACCAAGGAGAGAATAGTTCCTGGCAACCATCGAACATGACAACCCTGATCCCGCAGGACCGTTGAAAGAATATACTACCTTTCGCTCAGTCACTCGTGCTTACTTAGTCTGTCTCAGAGAGATACACTGAATAAACAAGCTGGGCGTTTTCAATAAGCATTTATTGAACAGTTGTTATTATGGTGTAGAATAGATGTGCTGCAACAACCGTTAGACAGTATAAGATATAAATGATTAACAGTACTATAAAGGTGAATGGATGGTATATTTCTACCATCTTACTATAATCATGAATACATTCAAGTATAGAAAACACATGATAAAAGATGCGTACTCCTACGATGCCTCCCTAACTAGATGTACCTAATTGTACCTAGCATGGGTGCAGGTGTTAAGCCAAAAATACCTCTAGGATTTAGTCAAGCCCATTAACTGAAGTGAGAGACTATGGGACCCCGTCCTGGTCTTGAGTTGGATACTCTGCGAGGGATGTTAGACCACTGCGAGGTGGAGCATCTGTGTGCAGGAACCTCAGCGTCTCTGGTCAGTGTGTCGGCCAGTAAGTCTTGGTCTCCTCTGTCTATCTTAGCAAGATGTGATGTATATACCCATAGGTCTCCCAAGGGGGCCTAAGGATGACGTTGGGCATGAACATTATACATATATTTTATACATGAGATGGTAGTCCAGCTGTGCTTCCAAGAATCCTCATGCATAATGTATGAGATTTCTAACTAGGGAAAACCCGCGTTCTGAATGCAGTGTAATATCTAGGTAAAAGGTCAGTCCCTGTAAACAGTGACAAGCGTAATGTAGGGACAGAATATAGGTGAAGAGTAATGAGATTACTGAGGCCTATATTATGATACCTATATGGAATATAACACTAATATGTGAGATATTTCCAGACGCACCTGACAATAGACAAATAAGATCCATTCATAATAGGACAGCTAAACCGCTTTCTTTAAGTCAACTCATCATTCAATGGTGGTATTGTACAGTATCTTGAACAAAAAGGAAAATTCTAAAATTATTGTGTTGTAAGTTGCATACATGTTTACAAGTGACCCCTATTCATATGGAAAGTGGACATGCTACATTGTTAAGTTCTGTACACGCCTTTCTTCAATAATTTCGATTGCCTCATGTAGATTTGGATATTTGGTATGAGTTCCATGCATATTTGGTAAATATATTATTTGATTTAGCTAACAATTTTTATCATATATATATATGGTCGAAACGCATCGTTCTTCTCTGCCTAATTGAAAATAAACTGCTACACTGATCGAGCGGGCTCGTGTGGATCCTTTCCTTTCATTCCTGTGGATTTGCATCTGGTGAAATATATATATATGCACACATAGTGAGATAAAATTAGCCTTATCTTGGGGTAGACGCTTAAGATGACTTAATTTGCTATGTCTCAACTGCCACCCTTCCTAAATGATCTAGCAGAACTAATAATTCCATGGGATAGGTGTAAGAAACTGGCTCTAAATATACTGCACCAAAGTGAGGTACAGTGTGTATAGAGTCCAAGGGTCTCCAGAGGTAGGCAGAGGTTAAAGTTAGATAGAACCTTACTCTCCAAAGTGGTAGCTTTGTCGAGCCGTAAGGCAATATCAGAGGACAGTGTTAAGCATTTGACGTACCCACTCACTCAGCCAATTAATTCACACACTCAAGAACTGAACTCTAGGCCAATTGTTTTTGTATAAAAAATATACTGTTGTTTATTTTTAGAACCAAGCAAGCCTGGAACAGGTGAGCATTAAATACTTTTCAGTAATAAGTTACTGGATATAGAACTGTTTGAAAATGCAATAGGTATGGTACTTTGTTTGATTTACAGGGGAGCAGTAGTATGCAACACTTAGCAAATACAGTACATTGGAATGAATAGGCTGTTTCAATAAATTGTAGGTAAATTACTTTTCAAATTACTTTTTCTAACACAGTGCTGGATCCTAGATTCAGCACTTGGACATATCCTGAAAACAGTTGAGAAAATGCGTTTTAGTTAGATGTATGATTTTTAAAGAATATTCTTGTATTTCAAAATTTGACAAAAACTTTTTCACAGAGAACCACCAATGTTATCCTATGGAAGGAAATTCAATTCACAGGTAAATTACTTTTACGTTACCTTTTCCTACTCAGTGCTGGATACCTAGATTCAGCACTGGGACATTTCCTGAAAACACCAAAAATGCGTTTTGGTTATTTGTGCGATTTTTAAAGAATATTCTTAGTTTTCAAAAGTCGACACTTAGGAACTTTTTGGGAGGAAAAGTGTCAATGTTATCCTATGAGGAAAAACAGGTTATCGGTTTCGATGTAAGTACTCGGTCTTTGGAGTTGAGGTTCTGGGGTTAGAGTCAGGGGTCTCCCAGGGTCATTAATGCACTGTTGTTGTACCCTCAGCGGCACTAGGGCAGCCGGGTGCAGAGTGTTGAGGCCCAATGTTATCCTATGGAGGATAGGGGGGCTTGGGTTGGTGGCTGCTGGAAAGCAGGCCACGGGGTTGTGGGAGCAAAGCTCCTAGGTTTTAGCTCAGGGCAAGTTGGGGACCAAAGTAGCACCAAAGGTGCACCCTCAGCGGCAGTAGGGCGGCCGGGTGCAGGGTGCTGTTATGAGGCCGGGTGCCCTGTTGATTTCAATTGAGATTATCCGGGACAAAGAAATACTGCAGGCTCGGGGACGACGATCTTCCAGGAGCGACCACCACTTTGAGGGGTAAGTTGGGATGTTGAGGGTTGGTTAGGCACCGTTGGTTTGGGCACACAAGGCCATGGGGCATCGGGTGCAGGGGTGTCTTCGTCAGAATTTCTTACTGCTCTGGTCGCGGTAGAGGGGGTCCTCTGGATTGAGGCTTAAGGCATCGTCAGGAGGCTTGGGGCAGATCAGGGGTCACCGGATCTCGGGTCAGGATCGCCGGGGAGACCTACTTGTTGTGTTTTTCCACTCGAGCTGGGTTCAGCGGGTGCAGAGTGTGCTGGATTCGCGCTTCCTAGCTGGCACCAGAAGCTGCAGTTTAAACACGTCCGATATTCACGGGAGAAACAGTCTGGAAAGTGAAGGCAGGCAGGTCCTCCAGGGATTGTGAGGTTGCTGGATGCTGGAAACGCTGGGATTTCGCAGGAGCAGATTCGAGGGGAGACAGGCCAGTAGGGCTGGGGCCAAGTCAGTGGGCGTCGTCCTCTTGTTAGCTCTGCACAGCTCTTCGTTCTTCTTCTTATCTTCTTTTCTTGTTGTTGCTGGATCTGAAGAAGGAAGGTTCAGGGTGCCCCTAAATACTAAATTTAGGGGTGTTACAGGTGGGTAGAGGGCAGGGACCAATGGGTCCCTTCCCTGGGGTGGGTACACCCCCTATTCTGCCACTCTCCAGTGGGAGGGGGGCAGGAGCCTGTCCCTGGTTGGCTGGATCCCCCCATCCTCAAGATGGCGGGGACTCGATGTTGTGCTTCACCTCGCCTTCCCCACCTTAGGGGTGGAGTTGGCAGAGGTGGGCACACCTCTCTTCCTCATTTGTTTTTCCCGTCGTTTCTCCCACCCTAAGTGGGGGTTAGAACCAATGGGGACTAGTTGCAGAAAGCAGCAAATGGTCTGGAGAGGCTCACAAAGGCGGCATGACTTTGAAGCTTCTCCTTCGTGAACCCTGCCCATCCTGGGGGAGGAGGCTTGGCACCTCGTCCCAGGATGTGCATTGTTTCAGGCCTCCGAGAGCAGCAAGCTCCAGCAAGCAAGGGTCCAGAAACATGTCTGGTGGTGGCAGCCTAAGCAGCCACTCAGTCAGTTCACTAGGAGTTGGTTTAATGTGCTGAGAAGTTTGATACCAAACTTCCAAGTCTTCAGTGTAGCCATTATAGTGCTGTGGAGTTCGTAGTGAAGTTCGTAGTGACGAACTCCCAGTACCACATACTCTTCAATGGCAGCACTGCACTTACAGTGCCCAGGAATGGATTTGGGCACTGTAGGGGTACAGGGCTCATGCACCTGTACCTTCACCACTGGCATAGGGCACCCAGCTAGAGAGGTGACTGATGTATGCCAGGGCAGTGGTTTGTGGGCATGGCACACAGGGATGTGTTGAAAAGCACCCCCAATAATATGGGGTGTGTCCCCCAGGCACTGGCTAAAGGCCGCAAGTGCGGTTTTTGACTTATTTAGTAGAAATAGTTCATCACAAGTTGAAGCATTTGTGAGTATGGAAGGTGTTGTTTGAGGGGTAGAGGGTGGAAGCTGTGGTAGTGAAGGGTGTTGTTCCTGTCCGTGGGTTTACGGTAAAGATCTGTTTCAAAGCTGGTGGAAGATCTGGTGATGTTAACGTCCAAAAAGGTGATAGAGTGGGTGCTGATGTTGAAAGTGAACTGTATGCGCTGGTCGATGTGATTAAGCTGTTTCAGTTGGTTTTCAAGGATGTCATTAGGACCGTTCCATACAGGTCAAGACTTTTGTGGCTTATGGGAGCCATGAAGGTGCTTTTGACTTGTAAACCCATGAGGGGATCTTGTTCCTGTTCCTTGGTGGTCTTTAAGATGTTATCAAAGAAGTGACGGAGTCTGAGTTTCCTCATCAATTTGAAAAAACTGATGTCTAATTCGAGCGTATTGCTGGATGCTGTTGGTACGAAGGACGTGCCTTTCTGTAGGATCCTAAGTTGAATGTCACTGAAATGGTGATCAGAGATGTTGATGACTAAGTTCTCTGTTGATTCGCTTGTTTCTGTCGGTCCTTCTTGGTTGAAGTTGTCCGTGTTTGAGGTTGATCCTTCTCTTTTTCTTTGTCTCCGGTTTTTTCTATTGAACTCTATGAAGCCAAAAGGAATGAATGATCGTACGGAATTTTCCTGTTACCTTTAACATATCATCTCCAATTACTCAGAGAAGCATTACCCACTAACATTGTTTCACCCAAACCATGTTCTGTTCTAAAATGTTGTCACTGCCTTTAAGCATGTTACTTTCTTTCTTCATCCAGTCTTTCCCTCTTTCTTCACCTTTTTATCCCTAACTCTTTAATACTTTCTCAACATTAATCCATGTCAGAAACTCGCTTCAATCTTCATTGTTTTTTGTATGTCACCTCGTTTTAATTGTCACCTTTCAATTTCATTTACCACGCTTGTATCTTCACATATCTTAACCTCCCCGTTACGTTTTTAGTCCTTCTTCTAGTTTACACTCCCATCCATCATTAACATATAGTCTGTTTTCACTCTCCGATATATTACCTACATCACGTGATCACGCCTCCGTTTTTTTAAAATCCACGCACCAATCCCGACTACCACTTCACCACTGAATTTACGCTCCTGAATCCCGCATACTCGGTACGAGAATACCCACTTAGTCATCGGCGCATACTGTAACTTATTTTCTTGCATGTTTAGCAACATTGTTTCCACACGTTAACTCCAACAGCTTCGCATTAGCCGCATGATACCTCACTACTATTATCGGCACAATCCGCAACGACGCTACAACTTTCTACTAACAATCTAAGGTACTCCGCACTTTTCGCTATTCGTTAGCATCACAAACGCGTTAGTCACACCCCATTATTTTTTACACTCCACAATCCGTTATTCATTAGCATTACTACACATCAGTTACACTCTGTTACCTTTTACCGTTTACTCACGGGCACTCGTCTATACTTTTCCACTGCTACCGTGTCAGTCACCCAGCTTTCACCATCACCATTTCTCCGTGTCATGGTTCTATCGTCACTCGACGCTTTTCTAACAACTCGCGTTTCACCATTTTTCTTAATCATATATATTGTATTATATCCTTGTTTAGTATAAATATCGTATTTTCATGATGTATATAATTGCTTATAGATCTCCCCTGATGAAGGCAAGTTCTGCCGAAATGCATTGGGAACGATTATGGGAATGATCATGTAATTGTAAATTACAACGGAAGTACCGTCATCCAAGGATTAAAACTGCCAATTGTTTTTCTATGAACGAATAGAAAACAATAAAAGCTTCACCTTGAAAATAACTCAACTTGTGATGAACTATTTCTACTAAATAAGTCAAAAACCGCACTTGCGGCCTTTAGCCAGTGCCTGGGGGACACACCCCATATTATTGGGGGTGCTTTTCAATGTTTCTATTCTCACTCCATCTCGGAGAGTGATACCCCGTGAGCACGGTGCAACCTTGAAAACTTTGGGAAACTTCAGGAAGTGCGCGTACTACCCTCATCTTTACACAGGGATGTGTGCCATGTCGCCTCTTCACTTTGTTCTGCACCAAGGCACTCAGTCTGCAAAGGCAGCGTGTGAGTGTCAGGGTACAGGGCCTCTGAGGGTGGCACAATAAGTGCTGTTGCCTTTAGAGGCCTTCTCTGGTCACAGTGCCCTGGGTACCTGTGGAACCATTTACCATGTGGCCAGAGATGCCAATTGGGTTTAGGCTTCAATGCAGTTTTAGAGAAGGAACATAGGCCCTGGGTACCCGATTAGCAGGAGCCCAGCGCACACTCAGTCAAAGAACATCAGCAATTCAGCAAAAAGTGGGGGCATACCATGCAAGAAAGAGGGCACTTTCTCACAAGAGGTGGATACCGTTATTTGAGTCTTACCTCATAGATTGGAGGAGACAGATTCTCCTAAGTACGGAAACAGCATATACTTTTACATAACTTAGGGACTCATGCAAAGGAAATCTCTGATGACATGCCTGAATTAAACACAGATGAACATGATGCACAAAGGGATGTGAGGTTAGATGCTTACAAAAACACTCTTAAAAGACTAGAGGAACAGTTTGGGGAAAAAAATCAATGTAATATTAAAAAGACATATGTTTTTTACTAGAGCGCAGGGAAATAATGAGAAAGTGATAAATTACACTGCTGCCTTAAGAAGATTATCTGCCCCATGTGATTTTGGGGTCTAAACTGACTCATTAATAAGAGACCAGTTTGTAAGGTGCACGAATAATGACAAGGTTCACAAATTACTTCTAACAGAAAACCCTGATTTGGAGCAAGCTGTAAGCCCAGCCAAAAGTATAGAGCGCGTCTGCATTTTGTATGGAAGAAATGAAGGAGTTATTAAAGACAAAAATGGTAGCCAAAAGTACAGACAATGGTTGTATAAATAAGGTTACAGAGAGAATTGACTCGATTAAAGGGAGTAATTCTGAGACGTTTAGACAGAAATGTGAGACTGGTGAACTGAGATGCTTCAGATGTGGAAATGTCAACCATTTGGAAAGTTACCCTAAGAGTTCAGCAAGAGGAGTAACTTGTAGAAAATGCATTTTGCGAAGGTTTGTAGAGGTATGGGAAATATATTCACTCATATGGCTAGTTAAGAAAATTCAGAGGAAAAAAAAACTTGTATTCCAAGCCTCTTATGCATTCCTAACTCCTGACACAATTTATCCTCCATCTGATGTATCTCTGATGGGGCTTACTTCAAAGTTTTTACAGGCTCCTGCTCCCAATACACTTTGATAAATGAGGCGAAATTTAAGGAGAACTTCCAAAAAAGTGTATACCATGCTAACTCTTGATATAAGCCCTGGAGGGTATAAAATAATGTACAATAATTTTAAAGATAGAACCACTTTGGGAAAAGTATATATATCCAAGCAAGGTTCCAACCTTTTAGGTTGGAAACACCGGAAGGACCTGGGAATCAAACTTGTTCCTAATGTAGAAGAACAAGTCAATTTAGTCAACAGTTCCATCACAGGTATGGAAATAAGTGATAAATTCCCAAAAGTCTTCACAAATAAATTAGATTTAATTGGGGATTTTCTTTACATAATCAAGCTCAAACCTGACGCTAAACCAGTGATACACAAAGCTCGCCCAATACCATTGCTCTTGAGGGAGCCACGTTTGAGAGAATAGATAGACTGGAGACCACAGGGGTGATTGAGATACTTGAGTGTGCTGAATGGTTGGCCCCCTTTGTCATTGTTTGTAAAAAAAGGAGGGAAGTATATTCATCTTTGTGCTGATCTTAGAGATCTAAATGCCAATATATGGATAAACAGATACTCCCTACCGAACATTAATGAAATGTTGAGTGTCATACAAAGTGCAAGCTACTATAGTGTCCTGGACCTCTTGTCTGCTTACCACCAAGTAGCCCTTCACCCAAATACAAAGGCCTTAACATTTTTATAACTCCGTTCAGGCCTATAAATGCTGCAGGTTGCCATTTGGTCTGGCATCTGCTGCAGCGGTTTTCCAACGGGTAATGCAGCACATATTACATGGAACTGAGAAAGTTCTCTGTTTCCAAGATGATATCATGATCCATGGTAGATCCAAGGAAGAACTTGAAAAAAATCACTAGATGAAGTGTATTATCAACTAGATGCGGGTTCACCATATAAATGGAGAAATGTAAAATTTATGTTAAGTCAGTAGAATATCTGTGACACACATTAAGCCAAATATTAGTTTGATTAACTCTGTCAAGGTAGCACTTGCTCCCACCGTCAAGGAGGAGGTTAAATCATTCCTTGGTCTAGTAGAGTACATGGCCAAATACATAAGAAACTTCACTGAACAAGTGCATTCTCTGAGAGCCTTACTTAAGAAGAGAATCCCATTTGAGTGGAGTAATCTATACCAAACCGATTTTAACCAAGTAAAGGAAGCCATCATCAATGCCCCTCATTTAGGGATGTTTGACACAAAAGCTAAGGCCATATTGATGACAGGTGCAAGTATGAAGGGTTTAGGTATATCCCTTTCCCTAACGACTAATGTAAGGAAAAGGCCATTTACCTTTGCTTCAAGAACACTCAAGAGGCAGAATTCAATTACTCCACAATAGAAAAAGAAGCTTTGGCAAGTTATTTGGCCATAAACCATTTTAAGTTTTACTAGTGGGGAATGCTTTTTGTTCTGAGGACAGATCAAAAACCTCTTGTTCCCATGTTTTCCACCAAATGCACTGAGAAAACCACTCCCCACACTCCAAATGGGTTTTGGGTCACAGGGATACAACTTCAATAATACGTATGTCCCAAGAATAAATCTCGTCCGATACGCATGTTACCACAAATGGAGAAGGCATCTCGGCTCACGTTGCAGGAGCCACCTCCAGTAAGCTTTGCCGTGTGTCACTGTTGATGGCGGGCGGGGACTGCTCTGGTGAAACATTTCTTGGAGAAGGCTCAGCCTCTCCTTCGTAGGCTCCTCCTCAAATGGGCATTGTGTAGGCACAAATTAGGTTTGACATTATTGGACTGAAAATTTGTCCAATGTAATAAACAGATACATGTTCGAAGCAGTTGATTACCATTTATATTGGGTCAGAACTAAATCTGTGAACAACATTAACACTTCCACTTTAACTTAATTTTTATCAGATACATTCTCCAAGGAGGGCATTCCAAGTACCATATTCACCATCAATTGGGTGCAGTTCACATCGGAAGAAATTATGCAATTCTTGAAAAAGTTATCTATCTGCCACATAAAAACTCCACTCCATTGTCCAAAGGCAAACGGATTAGTAGAAAGGGCAAACAGGATGATTAAAGAAGCCATACAATTAGCCCAATCCACTGGGGAGCAAACTGATAAAAGCAGTGAGAAAAATGTTATGGTTGCATCACACCACCCCCAATGCAGTCTCAGGAGTATCTTCTTTTTCATCCCATAAAGGAAGAAATCCTGGCTCTAAGCTCAACCCTAATTGGCTTAATGGTGGTAATCCTGTCTGGGTAAATAGTAATTCTGTAAAAGTGAAAGTTTGAAAACACCAAAAGGAATATAAGACGTGGTATACCAATAAATGGGGAGCGATTAAACGTGATCAGAGCAAATTACAATGGGTGGTAATTAAAAACCCTACAATACACGTAACACGTTTGCGTCATTCCCCAAACCCCATAAAATTAAATCTGTCAAACATAATACTGTGATGCTGGAGAATGGTCGTACTTCAAGTTTGGATAACGTAGCTCATTGCCCGGACACCTCATCCCAGAGAATAATTTCCCAGTTGGAACATCAAAAACTTCCCCTACAACACAGGGATCTAAAGAAACCAGGAATCGTTGCTCCCACATTGGCAATCAAACTACAAAATGGATCAACTGTACAGCTTTGATTTTATCTGTTTTATGTATGTATATTGAACTACTCAGACTTATAAAGAAACTCTTATATTTCTGATAAATGGAAATGTGTTGTAATTTACTTTAAATGGTACATTTCCCCTTTTCTCCTCTTTTCCCATCTTCACCTTCTTCCCTTGGTATTGTCCCACATTCCTTAATAGAATGTTGACATGAAGCTTGCCTTAGAATGTTGGAAGTGAGAGAGAAGGCAGTTGAGCCGCTTTGTATAGAACTCGGTCTTGAACAAAACTTACTTCTTACCTCATCCTGTGTGAATCTACTTCAGTTCCCCAACTATTGTACAAATACTGTGGATTTCAAATTTTTGGGAGGCTTGGGGTACATCAGGAAAAAGTATTGAATGTTTATATATTATATCTGGTTGGTAATGTAACTCAAATGTATTGTTTTATGTGGATGAGATTTAGGTAATTTAGATTTTTTTCTTATTTTATTAATGCTGTTTTTATTAGAATTATAGTGTGCAACCTTTTTCGTCTGGTAGTACTCTTGATGTGTATTCTATATGTTTTTGAGGATTCGTATTTGAAATAAGCTATTGTTGGCTAACAAACTCAGGAAATGTTTTTCACTGAGTCAAACATCCACCTGCAGACTTTTGGGACCACTCAGTTCCTTAATAGCTATCTTCTTATAAAAATCTCCAGGATAATGATGAGCCCCGTTTTTAGTGCTACTCCATATAAGAGTTTAGCTCTTATCTCACTCGCTCTGGTTTGTTTTGAGACTGTGCGTATCATCATTTTCAAGTTAGAAGTAAGAGTACAATAATAAAATGCACCATGAATGGATGCAAATCCAATTGTCATGAATTGTTGATTTATTTATTTAGAGTTTTATATAGTGCGAACATGACCCAAGACGGTATTAGAGCTCTTTACAAATGCTAAGGATGAGAGAAACAGGTAAAGCAGACAATAATAAGTAATGATAGCAGTCACAATAACAATACAGGAAGTAATAGTACCAGGGCGGGGAGAAGAACTCTCTCTAGTCCAAAAGAGAGAAACAGAAAAGGCAATAGTGTTAGGCGACAGATCACAAGTGTTCCCTGTGTGCATTGTCGTACCAGTATGAGGATGCGCTACAGCAGGCACTTATCCATTAATAGCACTTTCACTTGTTTTTTGAACGACACAGGTGAAGGGTTAACTTAGATTTCAGAAGGTAGGGAATTCCAGAGTCCCAGGGCAATGCCAGAGAAGGCCTGATTGTAAGTTGTCTTCTTCTTAAATTTCTGCGGTTTCAATAGTAAGGATATCGTGCTTCTTGAGGCTCTAGCACCACCTGATAGCTCCAGTTTTTGTGCAATGTACCTTGGGGTGTTGGAGTGCAAGGCTTTGTATGTCATGCAGGCAGTTTTTAACTGAATTCTTGCCTTGAAAGAGAGCCAGTTTAGTGATTTTAAATCCGCTGCTGAGTTAAGGAAGGCCCTAAGGGGGGCCAACTTTGATCTAGGAAGGCACAAAGGGTTACATTTCCATAGACCAACCTGGAGATAACAAGGGCTTGAACAACTGACTTGAAGGCATCGAAGGGGAGGAAAGGTTTAATGTCCCTTAAAATGCTCATTGGAAGTTATCTCCTCTGATGGCTGAGCTGTTGTGCTCCTGCATGTTCAAATTATTGTAGAGCGTTATTCCCAATGATTTCTTGGAATCAATAATGTGTGGAATGCAATTGAGGGCTGTTAAATGTTTCATCCATTCAGCAATGTCGAGTGATTGTTTGGGCGGTGCAATTAAAAGGAATTCTGTTTTGAGATTATTTAGTTTGAGGGTGTTGCAGGTCAAACAATTGTGAGTGCTTTGTAGAGTTGCATTAAGAGATCCAATATCTTCAAGGGAGGAGATTTTCAGGTAAAGTTGGGTGTCATCAGAATACTTGTGATAATTGATGTTTGATGATTTCAGAATTTCAGTTAAAGGCTCCATGAACAGGTTAAAGAGAGTGGGTGAGAGCGTGGAACACCTAATGTGACAGGTGTAGGGTTGGACAAGGAATGATTCATCTTTATTCTTTGGGATCTATTGTGGAGGAAGGAGGCGAACCAGTCTAGGACAGGACCAGAAAGCCCCATCCTGCATTCCAGTAAGTCAAGGAAGCTGTCATGTTTGACCGTATCAAATGCTGTTGAGAGGTCTAGTAGGATTGGAAGACAGGATTTATTTTGATCAAGCATTTGTAGCGTGTCATCAACTATGTGAGTTAGGGCCGATTCAGGGCTGTGGCCCTGACGGAAGCAGGATTGGATTTGGTCTAAGAGTTGGAATTGATCAATATGATTACATAGCTGGGTATGGACAAATTTTTCAAGTAGCTTTGAAAGAATCGGGATGTTGGAGATAGGGCGTAAGTTATTTAGATCAGTGTGGTCCGCCGTGGGTTTTTTAAGAATGGGGGTTATCCATCCAGACTTGAGGCAGTCTGCTATAGTACCTTGAAGTAGTGAAGTGTTTACTATTCTAGTATAGAGTGGTAGAAGATAGGTTTTTATCTCACTGAAGAGATTCGAAGGAAGAGAATCGCTGAAGAGGTTAAAAGGTTTCAGTGTTGACAGGATTTTTAGTATGGTAATTTCATCAAAGGATTTGAATGAGCTCCACAAGGCTTTATTTTTGGGGGTGAGATATGGACGCTCAGGCCCAAAGGGTGGGCTGATGTGTTGAAGCACCGGGAGGAGATGCAATGCAGATCGTAAGTCACTTTCAATCTTTGCCGTCTTTCCCAGAAAGAAGGCGGCAGGTTCTTCATAGTTAGGCTGCAGCTTAGAACCAGATAGAGGGTTGCATTGCCTGCCTGTTAGATTGCAATTTAATGAGCTCATACAGTTATTTAGGTCAGATTCTGGCATCATCCAGATGTTTCCTAAAGAATTTTGCTTTTGCGCTACGTATGCGTTTGTTGTAAATGCTTCTCGGAGATCTCAGGTGCTTGAGGAGTTTGAGGTAGAGGGAGAATCGTCATGATGGCTCGGCTAATCTAATGTTGCATCTGTCAGTGTTTAGGCTACCATTGTTGCAAGGCTAGGAGTCTTTGGTGGACTTTTTAGTTGAAGAGGTGCCATAGCGTCTATAATGTTTGTCATTTAGTTATTATAATGATTAATAAGGACCTGGATATCTGACATTTCTTCAGGTAGGGTTAGAATGTAGTTGCTGATAGATGTCAATTCATTGAGGTTTAATTTTCGAATGCTCCTTTTCCAGTGTCTGAGTATTTTAATTTGCGCCTTTTTTGATGAGGAAAGTGATGCAGTGGTGTTCTGTCCACTCAAATGGAACAATAGATTTAAGTTGAATTTAATTGGCATGGAGATGATTAGATCCAAGATCGCTCCCAGGTTGCGGGTATGACAATTATTATATTGTATTGTATCTGTTATTTCTTAAGCGTGACTATCAGTCCGCGGGAGTATCTTGGCAGTCACAGATATGGATCAGGTTATGGTCAGCTGGGACGGGTTTTAGACGAATGTAGGAGGCTGGCTTAGTATATGGTGCACACTTATGTAAGTGATGCACCTAGCTCTAATCCAGGCAACCCTTTTGGTGATTTTAGTGGTCTTTGATAAGCATAGAAAGCTCTCAAAGTGGTTGCTGTGCAGAGCAGCCTTCATGCTTACCTTGAAGGAGTGCTAAGGACCTGTTTTACCAGTTTAATCATGTAGTGTAGGTTACATGAAAAAGAACCACATAGTATTTATATAAAAATACTTCTATTTATTACACAACACTCACTTACACATTGGTATGTCTCCTACCCGGAGATATCAACACAAATACACAATAATATTTCAATTGCGATAAGGTAAGTAGCACAAAATACAGTGCAAACCATATACTAAGAAAGTGGACAGCGAACTGCAGGAGAGGATGGGACTTGAACAAGACAATCCAGAGGAGCCGGGGACACAAGGGACCACCCAAGGTAAGTACCCAGGAGCCCTATGGAGGCTGTGTGCAAATTGGAAACACAGCCGTATGCCCAATGGAAGTCAATGGAGTTTTGCAGAAGAAGGACCCTTCCCAGAGGACCTTCTAGAATTCCTTTGGAGGACGGAAGGTTGGAAAGCCAACTCTCCCGTGGATGCCCCAGACACCAGGTTACCTACACCAGGGAAGCCAAGTGCATAGGGGTGCAGAGACTTCAAAAACCTCCGTAGAGGATAATGGAAGAACTGCCTCTGGAGAAAGATGGTGAAGAAGTCCAGTGGAATCCAAAGGGTGGATTCTGGAAGTGAAGAATCTGCAAGCAGAGGGGACAGAGTCTATGCCACTCAGGAGGCACAGAAGAGCAATGCCCACTGAAGTCGGATGGTTAAAATGAGTTGACGGTGACCTTTTTATTGCAGCTGTGAGGACCAGGCAATGCTGAGGGTGACCAGGAGCCATGCGCTAGCTGTCCCACGTCGTGTGAGGAGCAGGCAATGCTGAGGAAGACCAAGAGCAGTGCACGAGCTGTCCCACGTCAGTAACCATGGGGTTGTTGTCCGGCGGGAGCACCAACAAGCCTTGTAAGCCGCAATTGGAATGGAGAACGAAGAAGGAGCAACATTGGGACCAGCAAGGTCTAAGGGACTCACCACAAGCATCAAAGTCAGAGCAGGCCTCGAGCAAGCAGGGGGGCCCATTGAAGCATGAGAAGACCCTCAGGAGGACTCACAGGCCGAAGCCAAGGGAGATGCAAGAGGGAAGGCCCATGGTGCAGAGGATGCTGTGAGGATGCTGTATTTGGCAGGAATAGATGCTTGAGGCTGGCGTTTCTTGTAGCCTGAAGATCTTTGGAGTGCAGAGCCAACAAGCCTTGGCAATAGGAAGTCGATGCAGTGCACAGGGGTTCGGTCCCAGTGGTTCTGTCGAGGGATACTTGCCTCAAAATTGCAGCAAAGACAGGTCAGGCCTCGAGGGAGTGGAGGCAGAACCACCACCTGTTTTGCTGAGCCTTTTGAAATCCATGGGACATCAGCAGCAGCAGACCGGTCATACCCATTGCGGTGCCTGTAACTCCTTCACTACAAGGGCGATTACTTTGGGTGTCCTTGATGCCCACAGGTTTTCTGAAGATCCGGAAAGCACAGACACAGAAGATGAAGAAGACTTGCAGAACAGCGAGACCAGGAGCAGCAGGAGTCTTCCTTGGTGAAGTCTCGGTTCCAGGTGAAGTCCAGTAAAGTTCAAGTGACCAGACGGGCGAAGAGTGATGTGGTTTCAGGCTTGACTCTTGTTCCACGACAAATCTAAGGAATCACCCACAGGCAAGCCCTTAAGTACCCTAGAGAATGGGCTGGAACAACTCAGGGGTCCCTCCCAGAGGAGGGGCTGGACATAGGGGTGGATCCTCCCATGTCCTTTGTCCAATTTCGCACCAGAGCGGGAGCCAAGGGCTCCCTGAACTGGCTCAAACACCAGTATACAAGGAGGACACCAAATGTGCCCTTCAAAGCAGTCTGCTGATGCTGGCAAGCACCCCACCTCATCCCAATACACTAAGGTCTGTCTGGGAGGCGGTCACACCTCCCTGCAACAGGAAACCTATTATTCTACCTTCCCCTGCTCAAGCTTGGCTCAGCAGCAGGAGGGCAGAATTGTGGCTGTGGTCGGCAGCAGCACTAGCTTGCTGTCAGACTCTGTAAGGCTGTAGGCGGTAGTACAGGAGGGTACCCCAAGGGAGCCCCACAGTACATGGGATCAAACTTCCATCACTGTAATAGATGTTGGGGTATGATTCCAACATGTTTAATACCACTATATAGTTAGACATCTCGTAATGACTGATGTCCACTATATTTATTAAAATGGCTGACCGCACTTACAAAGCCTGGAGAATCGACTCTGGGGTCTGTAGGGGTGTCCTGCTCATGCAGGCGCACCCTCACATTTATAACCAAGCACCCTGCCTTCAGGACTGAAGAGACTGCCCTAGGAGTGACTTATAGGTTTTAAGTGCAGTGACCTCAGATATAAGGAAACATATATCTGTTGTGAGAGGTGCAAGTACCAACTCACACAGGCTGCAATGGCAAGCCTCTAGTCACAGTTTAAGTGGACTCCCAGGGGTGGCACAATACATGCTGCAGCCCATGAGAGACACCTGGTGTACCTATGTCCTGGGTACCTTAGTACCATAAACTAGGAACGTACAAAGGAACACCAGTAACCAAGTGTGGATGTACAGAAGTACTTACCTTGGTCAATTTAGGGAGAAAGCACAGTTCTAGTCAAAAACATACAGACACCAGGCAAAAAGTGGAGTAACCATGCTAGAAGGATCCTACCTTCCTACAGCTAATCACTGCTTGGTCGTTTGGGTCGCTCCAGTGGAGGGTGAAATTGCCAAGGAAGATCTGGGCGCAGTGTAAACCTGAGTTAGTTGTGATGATTTCCATCATTTTTTCAATGAATGAGAATGCATGCAATTTGCATCAAGGTCTATCATTACTCAAGATATCAATGCCAAGGTATTCAAACTAGGTGAGAGTGTCATTTTGAGCTTGCTTCACAGAGAGATTGTTGTGGTGAATGCAGGCGATAACTCCACCTGGTCTGATTGGTCTATCTAATCTAGAGGTCTTCAAACTTTTGTATGTTGAGCCCCCCCAGCTGAATTCTTTTAGATGTTGGGCCCCCCCACCACCTGAAAGAAATTTCTGGAATCGACCGCCACGCGCATATTCCGGGCATATCCAGCAAATAATGTTCAATACAATGAGAGTGTTTAGTAAACTGCAGGTTTGTGAGTGGGTGTGGTGAAATGACAGAGGCTTATTACACAGCTCAAAACACCACTTTTCAAGATAAAATGTGCGCAGATTGTTTTTACTAGGATGCTTTGTTTTACACATGACATAGATTGATATTAACACCCTCAACATAAATGTGACAAGGTGTGCCTGTTTTTCAGAGACGATCAGTCTGTGGATGGATTTTTGCTACTGCCATCCTCAGATTGTGCTCCACATCCAGTCTTGAACGGTACTTAGTGTTTAACATTGCAAGTGCTGAAAACCCAATCTCACATAAATAGGACGAGCTGAAAGGCAAGAGAGTTTTGATAGCAGTTTCTCCCAAAGCTGAATATTCTGCAGACATTTTCAGCCAAGACAGGGACTGTAAGGGAGACAGAGTTAGATTTTTCGAGCACTCCCTAGGTCAGAGCTCATACACGTGAAACAATTCTTCTCTAGAAATCATTAACAAACATTTTAGGCAGCATTATAATGGGATAATTGCCCACCAACTAGTTATGGATCCGAAGACAGTTGAAAGTCCACAGAGAGGGCGTTGAACGAACACCTAATTGAGAATTCCTAAGTAGTACGATAAGTTGCTTGCCTGAAGCAGTGGGAGTTTAGGACACGTCGGCCTTATGTTTAAAAAAAATAGAACTAATAATAAATTAATGATGTTGTCTATTTTACTTCAGGGTAATGTTGTCTGACAGACTTTGTGATGGCACGGACATGTTAGTAATTTTGGGCGCCCTGAGCCAAAACTATTTTGGGGGCCCCTGTTCAGTACAGCTTTGAGTTTAAATGATTTACTTTCAGCTCTGCCATACCCTATTTAGCCAGGCTACTAACGGTGCACAGGCACTGTAGTCAAAATTCTTAAAGCGTTTACATCTAATATTCCGAGATAGTGATGTGTTTTCACTGTTGTAACAAAGCAGCAGCCCACTAATTTTACAGTGAATAAAATCTGTGATATCCTCCAATTTCTCATATGTGAGGACTCGCTTGGAGCTAACTTTTTTATGGTTAACGTTTTTATGGTTGTTGCATGAAACAAACACATTTCTCTGCAAATAGTAATAGACTCCCTCACAACAATCACATTAAAAAGAGATTAAACAAAACGGTATTTGCAAGAATCTGTGTAGGAATTATTCCAGGCCATCAAGGCAAAAACAGAACTGCAGTGCATTTAGATGTCTCCTTTTGTAATATAGGACGAAAACCTTGATGGGGCAGGACATGCCCATACTTGTGTACAGGGGTGAGTGAGGTGACCATATGAATTTGGGTGCGCATGTTGGTGCAGAGTGGGACGAATGAATGTATGATTAGTGGTGGGCTTATTTGAGTGAGATTGCAGATTGAACAGTGAGAATGACAGTTGAGTGAAGTGTCACAAGTGCAGGTTGAGTCGTGGGCTCGTGTGACTGCAGGGTGAGGTACAGGGTGAACAGCGCAAGTGCATTGTGAGTGCAGAGTGATCACTGTGAGTGGAGGGTAAATGGGTCAATGGTATGAGTGCATGGTGATCAGTGTGAGTGCATGGTGATCAGTGTGAGCGCATTGTGATCAGTGCGAGCGCATTGTGATCGCTGTGAGTGTAGAGTGATCACTGTGAGTGGAGGGTAAGTGGGTGAATGGTGTGAGTGCATGGTGATCAGTGTGAGTGCAGGGTGAGCGGGTGAATGGTGTGAGTGCATGGTGATCAGTGTGAGTGTATCGGATCAGTGTGAGTGCAGGGTGAGGGTGAAAGTGAAGGGCGAGAATGAGGAGCGAATGCAAGGTGCAATCCCAGACACTTGAAGTAACTCAGCATGTTTTTGACCGCAGCGTAGGGTTTCAAATGTGTTAAACTATTGCTATTATGACAGTAACCAGGGATCAATCAATCAATCAGAGAATTTGTAAAGCACGCTACATATCTGAGAGGGTCTCAAGGCGCTGAGGGGGGGAAAGGGGTGCTACTGCTCGAAGAGCCAGGTCTTGAGGAGTCTTCTGAAAGTGAGGAGGTCTTGGGTCTGCCGTAGGTGGGTGGGCAGGGTGTTCCAGGTCTTGGCGGCGAGGTAGGAGAAGGATCTGCCGCTGGAGGTTGTTCGTTGGATGCGGGGGACAGAGGCGAGGGCGAGGTTGGCGGAGCGGAGCTAGCGGAGCGGGCGGGTGGGGGAGTAGAAGCTGAGTCTGCTGTTCAGGTAGGCTGGTCCGGCGTTGTGGAGTGCTTTGTGTGCGTGGGTGAGGAGCTTGAAGGTGATCGTCTTGTCTACGGGGAGCCAGTGTAGGTCTCTCGGGGGGATGATGTGGCTGCGGCGGGGGACGTTGATGATTAGTCGGGCGGAGGCGTTTTGGAAGCGTTGTAGTCATCGTAGGTGTTTGGCAGGGATCCCTGCATAGAGTGCGTTGTCGTAGTCCAGCCTGCTGCTGACGAGGGCCTGTGTCTCCGTCCTTTTTGTTTCGGTCGGGATCCACTTGTAGATCCTGCGAAGCAAGCGGAGGGTGTTGTAGCAGGAGGAGGAGACGGCGTTGACCTGCTTGGACATGGATAGGGAGGAGTCGAGGATGAATCCTAGGTTGCGTGCATGGTTGGTGGGTGTCGGTGCTGCTCCCGGTGTGGCCGGCCACCAGGAGTCATCCCAGGCTGAGGGTGTGGGTCCGAGGATGAGGGCCTCCGTCATGTCTGAGTTCAGCTTCAGACGGCTTTTCCTCATCCAATCAGCGACGGCCTTCATACCCTCGTGGAGGTTGGTTTTGGCGGTATGTGGGTTCTTTGTAAGGGAGAGGATGAGCTGGGTGTCGTCGGCGTAGGAGATGATGTTGAGGTCGTGATGGTGAGCCACTTGTGCGAGGGGGGCCATATAGATGTTGAACAGCGTCGGGCTGAGGGATGAGCCCTGAGGGACGCCGCAGATGATGTCGGTGGCTTCGGATCGGAAGGGTGGGAGGCGGACGCTCTGGGTTCTGCCGGAGAGGAAGGACGTGGTCCAGTCAAGGGCCTTTTATTAGATTCCGGCTTCTAGGAGGCGTGTCTTTAGAGTGCGGTGACAGACCGTGTCGAAGGCGGCGGACAGGTCCAGGAGGTTGAGGGCTGTTGTCTCGCCGTTGTCTAGATGGTGCCTGATGTCGCCTGTGACGGCGAAGAGTGCAGTCTCGGTGCTGTGGTTTTGCCTGAATCCGGATTGGGATGGGTCCAGGATGTTGTTGTCCTCCAGGTGGCGGGTCAGCTGCAGGGTGGAGGAAAGAAATAGTGTGCTGATCCCTCAACAAACTTCCAGTCTTATGATTAGGGTAGCCAGCTCATTATTGTGATGTCACAGATGGTATAAAAATAAGCAGTCACCTAAAGCCGTATTTTCAGCACTTGTCTGTGCATACTTTGAACAGCAAATATAAATAGAAAGAACTTTTAATTGTTTTCTAGAGCTGCCTGAATGATTCATGACTGATAATAAAAGGGAACAAAAACAGAAAAGTCACATTACAAATGAATACATACAACTTTATTTATAACCATATTTAGTGTCAAGACAAGCAATTTGCATGCTGTTTAAACAACACATGGCTGGCTGGCATTTTGCGCGCCTGCCTGTGTAATTTTAAAAGAAACTTTCAGTGATGTTTTAAGGATTTTGAGGGCCCTGGGCCAAATGTATTTTGGGGCCCCTGTTCGGACCAGCTTTGATGTTATGATCCAGTCTCAGCTCTTTCATGCCTTCTTTGGTCAAATACTAAATGTGTGTACATATGATATTCAGGGATAGTGATGTGTGTTTTCAGTATGTAACACAACAGCACTTTACTAATATTACTGCAAATAATCTCTGTCACACCCTCCCATTTCCCATATGCGAGGTCCTGTATTGATCTAAAATAACTTTTTATATGGATGTTACATGACGCATAAACTTTTGGCTGCAAAATGTCTGTAATAGACTCTTACACATTAAAAATGAATGATAGAAAAACGCTATTTACAACATTGTGTTTAAAAAAAATGTCAAGGTCACGGGGGCAAGACTCTGTAGAACAGAGCTGGCTCTTTCAGCACCCCCTCCCCCCCACCACCCGCTTTAAAAGGCTGGGGCCCTGGGCCAGAGCCCACCTTGCCCATGCCTTAAAACATCCCTGGAAACTTTGTCTCCTTTCTGGGAAGAGCTATCTCTCCCAGGAGGGGGTTAATTCATAGACCTGAAATGCTTCAGCTGCAGTGGGAGGCAAGGGGTCTCCTCTGCTGTGATATCGAATGCGAAGGAACAGGACTGTCTGTTCGTTTGCTTTCGGTTTTAGCATCGTGCCTCCCACTGCAGCTGAAGCATTTCAGCTATATGAATTAACCCCCCCCCCAGGAGAGTTAGCAAAACAAAAGCATGGGATCGTAAGGAAAGATTAGACAGGAGTGCGCGCCCCCCCTGAGATGGCGTCGCGCCACCCCTGCCAGAAACCTGTCCTAGGAAGCTTGTTTCCGGTCCAGGGAAGGCATGGCTTGGCAGTTCGGGCTGGACTGTTCCCATGAGGCACAGGGTCAGACTGATTTGCATATGGCAATGTCTGAACTGGGGTGGCAGAGTGGGCTAAAGAACGGTGATGGATCAAACCCAGATCTGTTTACTTGGTGTGAGTGTTTGATTTGTTCTGATGCTCCGTCCATCACCACCCCCTTTTGTACCGCTTTGATCGCCATAAGTTGGCAGGGTATGCTCAGACGTGAGTCCCTTGCTCACTTTGCTACTGGATTCAAGCAAGCCTGGCTGAAGATGGCTGAAATGCCAGAAACCTGTCCTAGGAAGCTTGTTTCCGGTCCAGGGAAGGCATGGCTTGGCAGTTCGGGCTGGGCTGTTCCCATGAGGCACAGGGTCAGACTGATTTGCAAATGGCCATGTCTGAACTGGGGTGGCAGAGCGGGCTAAAGAACGGTGATGGATCAAACCCAGATCTGTTGACTGGGTGTGAGTGTTTGATTTGTTCTGATGCTCCATCCATCACCACCCCCTTTTGTACCGCTTTATTAAGAACCTTAAATGCATCCCCATAGTAAAAGTCACTAGGTGGTATCATATTTTGACACAGTCTGTAGTATTTTTACACTTGAAGAATACTTTGCAAAATGTACACCCGGTTTTATACACAAATTTATCAGGCCCTTAAGCTCTTTATCTCTTGACAATATTTTATTGAGCTTACAGACACCTGCACATTTTATGTTGTTACTGTAAGTCTTGAGTTCAGCCAAATACTTTGATCCTGTTAATTTGAAAACAGACAAGTGTGGGTTTTATGGAAACTCAATGAGATACTGTAGGAAATCCACATTTATTTCATGATTACACCATATTTTTCACCAATTGTTGGACTTTATATTTTTGCTGGTGTTAGACCTCTGTGCACATTACCTCTCTAACCAGTAGAAAACTGACTGCACTTACCCTTCAAATAAGGTCAAATTGGCATACTCCTAATTGATGTATTTAACTTCCCTGTACACTTCCAGTATATGGAACCAAGATGTACTCAGGGCCTGAAAGTTAAATCCCAATAGTGAACTGCAGCAGATTGTGCCATCCACTACAGTGGTTCAGAAAACATGGCTTCAGGCCTAGCAGTGTAAAAACTGCAATTCAACCTGTCAAAATAAGCCCTTTTGACAGGACAAAATCTCACTTTTTAAATATGAATACATCACTGCAATGTAGAGCTCGGAGCTAATAAGGCAGGGTGCTTGGTATTTAGAAGTAGGAGATGTACAAATCTAATGTTAAAATGTCCTTACAGTAACTGGAACCAAAAAAGCTATGTTTCACATTGGTGGACCTAGCTGTCCTATGTAGAAAATCATAGTACAGAATAAAGAACAAGTTACTTACCTTCGGTAACGATGTATCTGTAAGAAACATTAGTTAGTTAGATTCCTCACCTTAGAATATCCCCAGGCGTCAGACTGGATCCGGAAGATTTTTCGTCAGCAATACCCCTTGCGCGTCGCTAGGCGTCGTCTGCGGCTCCGCGTCCGTCGTCGGCGTCGTGCGCCGGGATGACGTCGTCGGAGTACTTAGACGCCGCCCTCGCGCGCTGACGTCAGTTCTTGTATATAGCCTTCCGCGCCAGGAACGCAGAGCCATGCAAAGACCGACACTGGTGCCAAAAATAAAATCTGGGGGCCTGAAAGGACAACCTTAACCCTAGATGTCAGTTCGCAGAACGGGGAGGATGGGTGGGTCGGTGAGGAATCTAACTAACTAATGTTTCTTACAGATACATCGTTACCGAAGGTTAGTAACTTGTTCATCTGAAAGAAACACGTTAGTTAGATTCCTCACCTTAGAATAGATACCCAAGCAATACCATCCCCGGTGGTGGGTCTGCGAACCAAGATCACACCAGAAAGTCCTGGAGGACAGAACGGCCAAAGAAGCCATCCCTCCGGACTTGGCTGTCAAGGCAATAATGCCTGGCAAACGTGTGTAGCGAAGCCCACGTCGCCGCCTGACAGATGTCCTGCAAAGGGACACCCCGTCCCAAAGCAGTAGTAGCCGCTGTGGCCCGAGTGGAGTGGGCGCGCAGCCCAACAGGAGGGTCCTTTTTAGCCAAAGAGTAAAAAATTTTGATGCACAAAACGACCCACCGAGAGATGGTCCGTTTGTGCACAGCTTTCCCCTTCTTAGCACCCACGTATCCAACGAAAAGTTGGTCGTCCACCCGGAACTGCTTAGTGCGGTCCAAATAAAAGGAGAGCGCACGTTTTGGGTCCAGACGGTGGAGCCTCTCTTCCTCTTTGGAAGGATGCGGAGGCGGAAAGAAGGTGGGCAAGGTGACAGACTGCCCAAGATTAAATGGAGTCACCACTTTCGGAAGAAAGGAGGGACGAGGCCGAAGGACAACCTTGTCCGGATGAACAGACAGAAAAGGAGGCTTTGAAGATAAAGCCTGGAGCTCACTCACCCGTCTAGCCGAGGTGATGGCTACCAGAAAAGCAGTCTTAAGAGTCAGAAGACGAAGAGGACAATTGTGAAGAGGCTCGAAGGGAGCGCACATCAGGAATGTCAAGACAAGATTCAAGTCCCACTGAGGCATTACAAAAGGGACAGGAGGGAACGTGTGAGTAATGCCTTTTAGAAAGCGTGTAACTACAGGGGACTTGAAAAGAGAAGGCTGATCAGGAAGCCGTAAGAAGGCAGAGATGGCAGCAAGATAACCTTTCAGGGTGCCCAGGGCAGAGCCCTGCCGGGCCAAAGAAAGAAGAAAGAGGAGAACCTCAGAAAGAGGGGCGGAAAGGGGATCCACAGCCTTTGCTGTGCACCATGCCACAAATTTGTTCCACCGGCAGGCGTATACCGTCTTTGTGGAGGGACGCCTGGCTGCCAGAATGATATCACAGACTTCAGGAGGCAAGTCAAATGGCATCAACTGCCGCCGCTCAATCTCCACGCATGGAGGTGGAGGCTGGACAGGTTCGGGTGGAGGACCGTCCCCTGCTGCTGCGACAGAAGATCCTCCCGAAGGGGCAGACGTATCGGAGGATCGGTCAACATACTGAGTAGCTCGGGATACCAGTACCTTCGTGCCCAATCCGGAGCCACCAAGATGACTTGGGCCCGGTCGTGCCTGATCTTCTTCAGCACTCTGGGCAGAAGTGGTATAGGCGGAAAGGCGTACAACAGACCGCAACTCCACTCGTGACGAAAAGCGTCGCCGAGCGAGTGCCGCCTTGGAAATTCCAACGCGCAGAACTGCTGACATTGCGCGTTCTCTTCGGTGGCGAATAGATCTAACCAAGGCTCTCCCCACTGCTGAAAGAGACCTTGCGCCACTTCGGAGTTCAGACGGCATTCGTGATCCATCATGCACCGGCGGCTGAGTTCGTCTGCTCTGGCGTTCAGAGAGCCCGCCAGATGTTGAACCACTAGGGTGACGCCCTGGTGTTCCAGCCATGTCCAGAGGCGCAGAGCCTCCTGACAAAGGGTCCACGACCCCACCCCGCCCTGTTTGTTGCAATACCACATGGCGGTGGTGTTGTCCGTGAACACCTGCACGACACTGCCCCTGACAGAGGGAAGGAAGGCTTTCAGTGCAAGTCGGATCGCTCTCAACTCCAACAGGTTGATGTGGAGACGAGACTCCGCCGGAGACCAGAGGCCTCTGATCTCCGCCTCTCCCATATGGCCACCCCATCCCAGGAGGGACGCATCCGTCACTACGACATGCTCCGGTTGGGGAAGGGAGAGGCTTCTGCCCAAGACTCAATCGCGGTCCGTGAGCCACCACTGCAACTGCTGTGCAGTGCCCTCCGAGATCAAGACATGGTCGGACAGGTTTCCGTGATGCTGGGCCCACTGAAACTTCAGGTCCCACTGCAGAGCCCGCATGCGCCGCCTGGCGTGATGCACTAGGAGGATGCAGGAGGCCATCAGCCCCAGAAGCCGCAACACTAGCCTGACCGAAACCCAGGATAGAGGCCGAAAGATGGGAATCAGGGCCTGTATATCCCGGACCCGCTGTTCCGGTGGATAGACCCGGTACTGCGCCGAATCGAGAACCGCTCCGATGAAAAGGAGCTTCTGAGAGGGACTCAGGTGTGATTTCGGCACGTTGATGGAAAACCCCAGCAAATGCAGGAGATCCGCCGTAGTCTGGAGGTGGGAGACGACTGCCTGGGGCGAGCCCGCCTTCAACAACCAGTCGTCGAGATAGGGGAAGACTGGAACCCCTGATCTGCGCAGATGAGCTGCGACCACCGCCATCACTTTCGTGAACACCCGAGGGGCACTGGTGAGGCCGAAGGGGAGCACGGTAAACTGAAAGTGCTCTTGGCCCACCGTGAACCGCAGGTAACGCCGGTGGGCCGGCAGGACGGGGATGTGGAAATATGCGTCCTGCAAGTCCAACGCTACCATCCAGTCTCCGGGGTCTAGGGCAGCTAGAACCTGAGCCAAAGTCAACATCTTGAACCTTTCCTTCCGGAGGAAGGCATTGACGTTCCGAAGGTCCAAGATAGGGCGCAGGCCCCCTTTGCCCTGCTTGGGAACCAGAAAGTAGTGGGAATAACAACCACGACCCACTTCTGGACTCGGAACGCGCTCAACGGCCCTCTTGGCCAAGAGGGCCGAAACTTCCTCGTGGAGAAGATTCAAATGATCCCCCGAGATACGTTGGTGCTGCGGTGGCATGGCTGGAGGGGTCGTCTCGAAGGGGAGGGAGTAGCCCCTTCGGACGATTTGCAGCACCCACCTGTCCGATGTGATGGACCGCCAGTGGAGCAGGTGATGGCGAACTCTGCCGCCCACTGGCGTGGAATGGGCCTGAAAGCTCGGACTAGGAAGGCTTTGAGGCGGATGCTGCCGGGGTGGATGTGGGCTGACCTCGTCGTCCTCCAGAACCGCCTCGGCGGAAACCACGTCCGCGACCGCGCGCAGGTTGGTTCTGCGGCTGGTGGCTAGGCGCACATGAGGAGGCACCCCTTCCTTGGCCACGAAAGGGGCGAAAAGCGGAAGATTGCGACCGTGGGGCCGAGAGGCCCAAGGACTTGGCCGTAGCCCGGGAGTCCTTAAAGCGGTTCAGCGCACTGTCCGCTTTCTCGCCAAACAGGCGAGTGCCATCAAAGTGCATGTCCATGAGAGTGCTCTGGACATCGCCCGAAAATGACGTGGACCGCAGCCAGGCGTGACGTCTAAGCGCCACTGTGGTAGAAATGGCCCTACCCAGCGAGTCCGTGGTGTCAAGCCCACAACGTATAGCATGTCGCGCGGCATCCCTCCCATCGGCCAGAGCCTGGGTAAGTCGTGTCCGGACCTCCTCCGGACACAGGGGCAGCGCGTCCTCCACCGCATCCCACAGAGAGTGGGAATAACGGTCCAAGAGACAAGCGGTGTTCAAAGACCGCAGGCCCAAACTAAGGGAAGAGAACAGCTTCTTGCCAAACTGTTCTAGTCTCTTGGAATCCCGGTCCGGCGGGGCGGTCGGGAAAGAGGATTGGGAGGTGGAGGCCTGGATAACCAGGCTCTCAGGGGTAGGGTGTTGGGACAGGAAACTGGGGTCGCCCGGAGCAGGGCGGTGGCGCCTGGCGACGTTCCGGTCCACAGGAGGAACTGTGGAGGGCTTGGACCAGGTGCCCTGCAGAACGTCAATGAGGGCCTCATTGAATTGCAGCAGAGGCTCAGTGGAGCTTGCTGCAGACTGAAGCACCTCAGTAAGGACGTTAGTCCTCACAGCCACGGCAGGCAGCTCGAGCCCAAGGGCTGCGGCCGCCTTGCGCAGCACCACAGAGAAAGCAGCGCCCTCCTCCGAAGCCACAGTCGGAGGAGAGACGAATCCAGTGTCTGGAGAGGTATCCAGGCCACTGGCCTCCCCCAGTTCATCTGCCCAGTCCTGGGGCAGTTGAGCCTGAACGGCCATAGGATCCTCAGATCCCTCCCAGTTGTCCCCATCATCCACCTCCTGGTATAGAGGAGAAAGTAACGGAGCCGGGCGGTAGACATAATGTGTCTCTAGCGGCGTCGATCTCGGCGTCCATCGACGCCGGACTGGCGCCGGGGCCGGAGTGGGACTGAACCGGGGCTCGACGTCGAGCGGAGTCGACGTCGGCGTCGGGGGTGGTACCGGTGTCGACGCCGGCGGAGGAGGCGTGACGAGGTTGACCGGCGTCGACGGGGACTCGAGAACGGGTCCCTCGGGTGCTTGCGGCGTCGAGGCCGGAGCCGTCAACGGCGCCGGGGCCGGAGCCACCGGCAGGCAAGGCAGCCCAGTCGGGTCCGCGGGGCCCGAAGGCGCACCAGCGGGCGCCGACGGCAGAGCCAGGTTCCTCATGGCCGAGAGGAAGGCACTGACTTCCGCCGGCGTCATGTTAGTCCCAGGGACCGGAGGGTATGGGGACGGGCGCGGCGCCTGCGGCTCCGCCGGAGCCGCGGGGGTGGAACCACCCTGACCCTCGGCCGAGTCGCGCGACCGGCGAGGGGAGTCCGAAGAGCGATGTCGCCTCTTGGACTTCTTGGAATGCTTCGACTTACCCGAAGACTTGGATCCCGACGACCGATGGTGACGTCGGCTGCGGCTCCGCGACCGATCCTTGGACCTCCTCCTGGACCGGGATCGAGAGGCGCGCGGAGCCGAGTGGCGAATCTCGAGAAGCTTACGGGACCGCTCCCGTCTAGCCTTCGAGGTCAGGGCCTTACAGTCCGAGCACGACTCCGCGTCGTGGTCGAGGCCCAAGCAGTACAGGCACCGGCGGTGATGGTCCGTAACCGACATCAATCGGTTACAGTCCATACAGGCTTTAAACCCAGGCATCCTACCGGCACCGGTGTCGATTGACAGGATCAAAAAGGATCAAAAAGTTAGTCAAAAATTGACTAAAGGGGTAGCTCTCCCGGATCTGCGCTTACTGGCGCGGAAAAAAGAAGAACTGACGTCAGCGCGCGAGGGCGGCGTCTAAGTACTCCGACGACGTCATCCTGGCGCACGACGCCGACGACGGACGCGGAGCCGCAGACGACGCCTAGCGACGCGCAAGGGGTATTGCTGACGAAAAATCTTCCGGATCCAGTCTGACGCCTGGGGATATTCTAAGGTGAGGAATCTAACTAACGTGTTTCTTTCAGATATCCTGACTCTGTACTCCTGAAATGCGACTAGCTAGCAAAATATTTAAAAAACTAATTTCAGTAGTTAATACAAATTCAATTCAATGTTGAAGTAAATTTTTTAATAAATGTTAAGGAAAAGTAACTTTTAGAAAGTTATAATTTCCCTGGTCGAAGTTCCTAAAGGGTAATTTGCATTTGCTCTCAAGCTACTCCCAGTCAGGGATTAGCCTTTGAATAGGTGTGCAAAAGGTGTTAAATGCTTCACAAGGATCAAACAATAGGTTGACCTGAATGGGCAGAAACCACACACTTGAACCTCATTGAATATGAAGGGTAGGGGCTGTGAGATTTACATATAACACTTTGGAGTGCACATGAAAGGCAGAGAACATGAGGGCAAGACAATTGTTGGATATCCACCGTCTGGTTTCTGTAAAACCTTACTTTTGTGCTACCAGACTTCTGTTTCTGGGTTTATTGTGGGTAGAGTGGCTGCCTCAAACTGGATTCTAGTGTTAGGTATGGGATGACAATTGGATTACCATTTTACACTCCCCACACCCCCCTATCACTAATATTCCAAGTTGAGTGTGGCTGAAGACTTTCCCCATCTTGAAAATGCCCAAAGTGGATATTGTTGGCATCAGGAGGTTTTATCCCATTGGCTAAGCCGTGCCCAGGAGGGATTCTCACTCACTACCTCATGCCAGCCATAAAAGTGGCATCTCCGGGCACCCACTTCAGAATACTTTCTGGACCAGAGGAAGAACAGAAAAGGACTTGGCCTGCTGTCAGCGACCTTAGAGGAGTCCTGAAAGACTGGACCTGCTTCTTCCTGTACCCAGGACAAAGAAGTGGACTCAGTGGTCAGTTTGCTGACCTCCTGTGCACCTACAGGGAGACAAGCTAAAAGAGGAGTTTCAGCTGACTATCACTTAGTCTCTGAATGACAGCCTGTAAAAGGGTCTCCCCTGAGTTCCTGGGGGCTTTGGAAGAGTACCCATGAGGTGGACAGGGACATAAAGGATTAAGGTAGATGGTAAAGTTGTTGACCAGAACAAACCTTGTTGCTGTTTCTGACCTGCACTCATGGTGGTTAGCATCAAATTGCGCCTGGGTCCTGGTCTACAGCGACCATTGACTATCATTGCTACTTTTGTTTTTCCTGGAGCTATTCGTACTTAAAACTTTAAACATTCTTATCTCTGGTTCCTCTTATTGGATTTTTGTCATTTTTGTGTCATTTTGGTTATTAAATTCCAATCCATGTTCCTAACTTGCTTTGGGTTTTTTATTGTTTCACATTTCAACTTTACTACTGTTTTGGTACGGTATAAGTACTTTGCACATTGCCCTAAGTTAAGTCTGTCTGCTCTGTGACATACTAACCAGGGGGTGAGTTCAAGTTTATTTAGTGACTTTGAGAGATGTTCCTTGGGGTGGCTAGTCACCAGCCCCAAATAATAATCCAATTTCTTACTGATATTTTCATACCTCTAGACCTCCCCACGCTTCTTACAGGGCTTCCAAAACAGGATGAGTTGTAATAAAGGTCACATTAAGATCAAGCGGATCTATGGAAAATAACCTGCTGCAGAACAACAGATTAGGAGCAAAAACAACAAGTTTCACCTCGCCCAATTCAAGGAGAAGCCCTGCCTCGATGGTTTAGGGCGAGGGAGAAAAAGCAGAAGGGAAGCCTGATCCCCTGACCTACCCTAAACAATCTCATGGTCATTGCTGTTGATTTTTCAATTTCCCCTTTGTCCCTTTTCTTGCTCTGATTGGCTGAGGATGTGGCAACAATACCCTAATTTGTTTTTAGATATTCTCTCACTTTCTGAAATCATCAGAAAATTCAGATTCACATTAGCTCCAAGAGATTCACAGTGACAGCTTCACATCTTCATTACTGAAGGAAGCCAAATGTCTAGGAATGTGGGGTTTTCCAAAGGCTCCCTTGGGGGAGGGGATGACAGGTGTTGATACAAATTAGTGAACACAGGCTCACAACTCAAAATGCGTGCAGCAGCAAAAATAAGCCAATGTTCAGCCAAATACTCACTTTTATGAAAAAAAGAGAAGTATTTATTTCTACCACTAACCACACAAAGAAAAAATAGGACACTCACAAACAATAACACATTTACCCTGGAGGTCCAGGCTAATGTGTTTGAATGGAAATTTCCTGCCCCACTCCCTCCATGTGTTAGCAATAGTGATTATTCCCCATTCCCTGTTGACAACATCCAGGGAATGTCCTACATGCAGCCCGTATCTCAAGAGTCCATTCTAACTCTTAAACTCAAGCAAAAAGTGTCCTAGCAAGGCACAGCTCTCAGCAGCGAATTCCCCTGGGGCTGATAGGCTCGAAAGAAGTATTACCCGCTCCAGTAGGAGCGAAGAGTGCAGTGTCCTGGAGTGCGCCTCATCCACAGGCACTTGCAGTAGCTCAGGTACCTCGGTTGTGTCGGCTGCATGGGGTATCAGTGGCTGCACTCGACCGGCACAGGCTCTCTCCTCTCGAGGTCACGATCCTGCAGTGATTGGAAGTCCTTCATGCCTCCTGCAGGGCAAGTGTCTTCACTCTCCCAATGGGGGTGTGGGGAGTGATTCTAATGCTCCAATGTTCGATCCCGAACTTGGGTGACGATACTCCACAGTGTCCTCACTGCCTTAATGAGGTCAGAACAGTCACAGTTTTCCTTCCTCCAGGTGGCCTATGAGCCACCACCACTCACGGTCTACAGGCTCCAGCCCAATCAACATGGCACAAGTATTCCCAGCTGCCCCTCCTGGAATACAGGGTTGCCGCACAGCTGTCACACAAGGCTTTGGCCATTACCGCATGGCAGACTTTACAGTGGGTGTCCCTCCTGGCATGCATGGCTGCGGCAATGTTACTGAGCAGGTTTAGGCCCTTACTGCATTGCAGTCTTTACCATGGCAGCCCCGCAAGGCATATAGGGGGGTCACCGTAACGTTACTGTGCAAGGCTTCTGTCCTAACAGCTCTGCAATCTTTTCCATGGCTATCTTCACAGAGGCCCTCTCCTAACATATCGTGATCACCGATTCCGTCCTGCACAAGGGCAACAACCAGATCGGTACAGCAGTCGCTTCCTCACACCCTGCACTATGAGTACACTCAATAAGGCTCCCCATTCAACATTGCTCCCTCCAACGCTCTCTCCTATCTCACAGGGCACAGTGGTCTTTGCAAGCAGGCTGGTGTTGGTGCTTCAAGGCAGATTGTTTTGGATTCCCTAGGTCATGTCCCCTAAACCAGCAGGGAGACTAGCAGGCCTTCGCCCCAGTCCTGGTCGCAGGCAGAAGTTTTGAGGAGCTTCCCCTGCTCGCACAGCCTGTCTGGATGCTTGGTGGATATCAATTGTTGAGGTCTCAACCTCTTCTTCTTAAAGTTTATTTCCAGACAACAAATGTGCTTAGGGTCTAGTCTTTGAAGTTTTTTGTTGGCGTTTTGCTTTTTTAATGTGCATACTCCTCTGCTCCCTCTTCCTCTTGAAAAGCAGTCCGTCACAACAGGGATGTCTCCAAAGCTGATAGTCCCACAGCACAGGCCATGGGAGAAACTAGAATTCACACATGAATATAATGTAATGCAAGTTGGCATTTATTAAGCGCAAGCTGTCACTCCGCAAGGAGCATCCTGGTGCTGTAGAATAGACGATAAGGGAGGGTCTTATGAGATACCAGCCTGTGTTCCGATTAATTCCGAATGTCAGCCACAATGATATGTGCATCAAAAAGTTAGCCAAAGGCTTCCAGTCCAATTCTTTATAATTGTCTCATCGCCTCTATCTTCTTCCTGAGATATGCTCAGGCCCCATCCGTGTGACCTATCACTTAATCAAATAGCACCCTTTGAAGTGTACAGGAGAGGCCTAGTCTGCCACTTTCCAGTGTGTGCCCCACACAGCTTCCAGGAATGCAGCAATCCACAAATCTGTCTGGGAGATCTCTCTACCTCCACTCCATGTTTCACCATTGAGGCTTGAGTCTCCCAAAATGGAACCTATGACCCTCCATATGTTGTACCATTTACAGGCACAAATGCACACAGTACTGAATCCTCCATGTACTGTACTATTCATAAGCACACATTCACCTAGCACATACACACACTGCACACAATGTATTGTACTACTCATAGAGGTGCAGATGCACTACATCCTTGTACTGTACAGCTCCCTCAGGCACATTCACCTCCAGCAGATGCATACATTATGCACGCACTACTCAGTACTGGACTGCCCCAGTATGGCGCCCTCCATAGGCACACATACACCCAATACAGATATGCCTCTTCTGCGCTCTGCAACACTTCTCACCATTCTGATGTAGCCAAATGAGAGTTAAGCACACAGCAGCCGAACTTTAGAAGGTGAGTAAACCTGTAGGCCTCACTACAGTGACACAGGTAAAAAAGTTTATGTTTACTCCTACTGATCACTACAGGGCATACTGCCTCCACCGTGCTCAAGCTGCTTAACACTTGGTGAAGGCAGTAGCCTTCCACCACTATTATGGTAGTGCTTTGGGTACCCCTCCTGGTCCAACAAGACTGCAATGTGTGAGACAGGCCTATGTAATGGTGCACAGAAATGATATTATAACAACCAAATTCATCATTAGCGATCCAGACATGGGCAGGTGTTCTTGTCCATTACCATGCAGAGGACTTTTCCATCCCAAACATCACTAAAAACTGTTGTACTCTCATCAGCAAGGCTCATCATGGGCACGAGAAAATATGACCAAATTTGCACTTAAAGATCTCCACCGCTTCCTTGGTAAGAAACAAATTACTTACCTACAACAGCAGTTATCGAGTATTGGTAGCTTTTATAGATTCACATTCTAGATTCATCCCTATCGTGGATGTATGATACCATTACCACGCATTTGCCTTTACCACGCATGCCTTTACAAAGGAAGTTGTAAATATTTGGCAAGTAAGTATATAGAGTATATCTATCTATCTATCTATCTATCTATCTATCTATCTATCTATCTATCTATCTATCTATCCATCCATATATATATAGGTATATCCAATATCTGCGCAAATCTTTTTAGGTCAATTAACCAAAACTGAAGAAAAACACACCGCTGCTGCAGTATACTAGAAGCGTGTTTTTTTTACCAGCGCAACCACGCTACCCAAAGCGTTTCAAAGCTTGCGACTCCTTGATCACGGGCCAAATGCATATTCAACTTCCTCATTCTTTTAACAACACATGTGCAGTACACTGGAGCCGCGGTGTGTTTTTCTTCGGTTTTGGTTTATGGGCCTAAATGAAGATTGGGCTGCAGCGACTTTTAAGATTGGATATATATGTATGTATGTGTGATATATATATCTTTCCAATTCTTGCTGGCTTCCGTTGTGCACCAAATCTAAACGCTGGTCAGCAACAAGTGGATTCAGCAACCTCCGGACGGAATCCTTTTTGCCACCTCCTCGGTATGGTAAAGGTGACAACACTCTTAATTAAGAAACCTGGATTCCAGATATATATTAGAGCTGAATTCGAAAACTCCCAACGATCATAAAATGGAGGAAGACCTCCACACAAACTTGTAGAAGTTTTGAATCTCCCTAACGGAATAATGAAGTGATTTACATGATTTTAATTAAGAGTGTTACTGCACAGGAGTGTAGTGGTAATATCCTCATACAAACACGAGGAGACGCCAGAATACACAACAGTGAATGTATGATATGCACTTTTGGGCACTTATATAGATGATAATGACAATACGAACATCCTTCCTTAATAATGATATTGTTGCATTCAAATATACAGCGTATCATGTATTAATCAAATTTGCCTTTCCACTGCATTTGCGTTAAATTTAATAGGTTAAGAGCACACCGTTCGTGAAATATGGCAATACCTATTGTCAACCTTCTTCATTGAGTTTCCCTAGTGTAACTAGCTACTTAGCTGTTTCGACTATGGTGATCAGTAGGATTACTGACGAGTACTACCCACCAAGGGCTGTATATGAGCATGTATGTACTTTGATAAACAGGCTATGCTTCAAATGCAACACCCCATTTGGGTTAAATTGTTCTGACATAGATTTCCTAAATTTCCTGTAGATATTGTGTCTTTATTCTAATGTATTTACATTTTCATAACTAGCAGTGGCACAATGTTAACCACAATTAATTTATTCGGAATTGAGTACGGAACATATCATTGAATAAACACACATTGTGTTACCAACAAAATGTAATGACATAGCCCTGTATGATCTGTCCACATCGGCTGGATTGACGTTTAACTCTGTACTGTAAAGTCTATAGTATCGAGGAGTATGCACATTTTTTCTCACTTGTTTAATCATTTATCATACATTTGTAATACGCAATATATGTAATGAACTACGATGAATTGTTCAATGTATACGGTGACAATATAATTGATGAACATCTTTTTTTCTTGTTAATTATGAGGTCACATGTCACGTTCTTTGTAAATACACATGCAAAATGGCACCTCACTTAAACACGTCTGGTGGCAATTTCAGTAGCACACAAATAAATTTAGAGCTGAACTAATATCCGTATGACTGCAGTTCTTCACGAAGTGTCACAGCTTTTACCATACATGGGAGAGGGATATATCCTTTTCGACCCCCAACCCCTGAACTCAACTACCACTAAACTGTAAATATACCCATACCACCCAATACCCCTACCCACCCATAAACACCGTTACCACACAAATCGTTTACCCACCCTAAATAAACCCTTGCTACCCAAATAACCTTACCCACCCTAAATCCTAAAAATACCCTTGCCCCCTAAATACCCCTACCCACCCTTAAACACCGCTACCACACAAATCATTGACCCACCCTAAATATACCCTTGCTACCTAACTAACCTTACCCACCCTAAATCCTAAAAATACCCTTAACATCTAAATACCCCTACTCACCTTAAACCCTAAAAATACCCTTGTCACCCAATACCTTCACCCACCCTAAACCGTAAAGACACCCTTACCCACCCTAAACCCTAAAAATACCTTTGCCACCCAAATACCATCACTCACCCTAAACCCTAAAAATACCCGTACCACCCTAATACACTTGCCCATCTTAAATCCTAAAATTATCCCTGCCACCCAATCACCCTTGCCACCCTAAACCCTAAAATCACCCTGGCCGCCCAAATACCATCACCCACCCTAAACTCTAAAAATACCCTGGCCACCCAATACCCTCATCTACTCCTAAATTCTAAAAAAAAACCTTTACCCTAAGATATATATATATATATATATATATATATACGTTTATAGGTACATTTCTTTAAGAAATAAACATCCAGCACTCCAAGGTCAAATCTGTGCACTCGGTCTTTATTCAACGAGCGAGGTATGACATCTACGCGTTTCAGCGGGCTCACGCTGCCTTGTTCACGATGTCTGAGTGTCATTTTTTTGTCAATAAAATACACATTGGTGAACAACATCAAAGAGGGACTCAACACATTACACCATCGGCTCCACTGTTTGCAATTTGGCCGCCATTTCTTAACATGTTAATCCTTCTCTCTTAAACATGTTTCTTAACATTAAAAGAGTTACGTTCCTCCCTTAATGTTCTCTTCGGAGTCATATTTATATATAATACTGCTCTTTGCATTTTAAAAAAAGGGGAGGGGGGGAGGATATCTTACACCGATCTAATGACTCACAATTTTTTAGCAGAAATACCATTCCTTGCATACAATCTTATTTGTCAATCATGATCGGATGTATCTATTTATTCCTATAAAAATGCAGATTTTAAAGTGCAAGTGCTAATCTTGTTCATTTTATCATTCATATTTGGCAAATGCCTTCTTCATTAGGTGCAAAAATTGGCAATTTTAAAGTGCTAGTGCTACTGTGCAAATTGTGCGAACATCCCCATTCTGCCATATGCAAATAATTGATACATGCAACATACCAAAGTCTTCTACTATTAAAACAAAGGCAAGAATATATACATTCTATGAAGAAATTAAATAAAGGAAACCACATTCCTAATAATAAATATTATCACGAATTTAAGGTGCAAATGCTTATGTAAACTTAGGCAACTATCAGACATAAATGCCTGTTTACTTCCTTCAGCCTGGCACATTAAAAATAAAGTAACTAGGGATTATTGCGATATGCACATGCAAATATTTGAATCATAAAATAAAGTATTCTTTACAGTAGAGCAATTGATTGTGTCGAATTCACCTCTATACAGATAAATATTCACCATTAAAAACAAAAAGGCAAGAAAAACCATATCATCAATGGTTTACCATATGTGCAGTTTCCTATTCTCTATTTCTCTTCAAGTGTTTCAAGACAGGCCGGTGTAAAGATCCTCATCTACATTCAACCCCTGTGGTTCTTTGCAGTTAAACTCTAGGATAAAATACGTTTCTAGTTTCCTTAGTTCCTTTTCCCTATCCCCTCCTCTTCTTTTCCTGGGGACTTCTGCTATACAGGAATACTGCAAAAACACAGGGTTACTCTGATGATGGATCTCAAAGTGTCGTGCTATTGGATACGTTCTGTCTTGGTTCATGATTGCCCTCCTATGCTGCAAAATTCGTTTATATACAGGTAGAGTTGTACTCCCTATATATATTTTAGGACAAGGGCATCGTAATAAGTAAACAACAAAGCTAGATCTACAGGTCAAAAAACTTTTAATGGTCACAGTTTTATTAAAAAATGTTTTTAGATCAGTGCAATTCGTGCCATGCTGGCACGCTTTGCATTTTGAACATTTTCTAAAACCTGGTTTCTGTTGTAACCAAGTTGGAGCATACCCTTTTGTTTCCTGATATTCGCTCCTTACGACCAAATCTTTCAATGATTTCGATCTTTTATAAGTAATGTCTGGGTGTCATTCTGGAACCTAGCACAGGATCATTTTTTACTAGATGCCAATGTTTATTTAAAATAGATCTAATTTCTTTATGTTTTTCATTGAACGTTGTTATAAATCTAGAATTATCTTGATTTTTATTCTCTTCTCTAAGTTTTTTCCTTTGTTTAGTTCTAGATGGTTCAAATAAAATCTTCTGTCTGTCTAGGTTTCTTGCCTTAGATAAGGCCCCCTTAATAACAACCGGGGAGTATCCTCTTTGAGTGAACCTACAGGTCATCTCCTTCTCAATTTTGTCATACTCCTCCTGATTGCTACATGCTCTCCTTGCTGTAAAGAATTCCCCAAAGGGGATACTCCTAATTAATGTAGTCGGGTGAGCACTTTCCGCATGGAGCACTGTATTGCCAGCCGTAGCTTTGCGGAACACTGAAGTTTCCAACTTTTCTCCTACTGGTTTAACCCGAATATCCAAAAAGTCTATGGTTACTTTACTATGGTGACCTATAAACTCTAGGTTAATGGAGTTTTGGTTGAGGTCCTTGATGAAAAGTTCTATATCTGTCTCCGTGCCCTGCCACAGCACGAAGACGTCATCAATAAATCTGACCCACAGTAGTATGTGTTCTGACCAATGCTCTAGGGGACTACCCCTGAGCACCTGTTCCTCCCACCAGCCAAGATGTAAGTTCACATAACTAGGGGCGAAACAGGTGCCCATCGCAGTCCCTTGTTCCTGCTGGAAGAGTTCATCATTAAACAAAAAAATATTCCTTGTTAGGCACCATTCCATTAATTCTAAAATCATTTTGTTATGTTCCAGAAGTCGAATTGGTCTCCTATTTAAAAAATACTCAGTTGCCTTTAGACCATCTGCGTGTCTTATACTAGTATACAATATTGCAATGTCAAGTGTTAATAATAGCATAGTATCCGCATCCCATTGTATGTCAAAGATACATTAAAAAAAATCTGCTGAGTCTTTAATGTATGAAGACAAAGATTTCACAATCGAATTAAAAAAATAATCAATGCATCATGAAGCATTTTCAAATAAACTTCCACAAGATGAAATAATTGGTCTCCCTGGTGGACTGGTGAGACTCTTGTGTACTTTGGGGAGCATATAAAACACCGGAATCGTTGGTTTCTCTCTTTTAAATTTTTTTTACTCATCCCAACTTAATAAACCTTCTTCCTTCCACTAATCTAGTCTTGTGAAAAATAATTCTTTCACTTTATCATATTCCTTCATGTTTATCCGGATGTAACAATTGTTATTATTCAACTGACTAAGGGCTTCTTTTTTGTATAGTTCCCTGCCCCATAGGACAATGTTTCCTCCCTTGTCCGAAGGTTTAATCAATACTCCATCTTCTTTCTGGAGTTTATTCACTGTCTTGTGGAAAAGTGCTTTTTTTGGACACATTTTCTTTTTCTTTTGGTTTACCGCAACATATAGTTGTTTCATATCCTTGGTTACATTTTCCCCAAAAATATCAAGATTGTCTCTTACAGATTGGGGCAAATATTTAGATGGTGGTCGAAATGGGGTATGATCTTCTTTGTTCATCCCTGTAGTAAGCAATACTACTTGTTCCTCATTTACTGGTGGGTTGTCATCATTTGCCAGTGAGATCAGATCTGTCAAAGTGGGTATATCATTCATATTCAAGAAGGTTTCATCAATAGAGGATTCTAGTGCTCTTTCCTGTGGCAACTGATTGATATTACGTTGGTTCGAATGCATTTTCGATAATTTGAGCTTTCGGATGAAGCGATATAAGTCCATTCTGCTGTTAGGGTAATTATATTCATTACTACTACAAAAAGACATGCCTAGTTTTAGAATCGATTCTTCATCTTCCGTTAGCTTCATATTGCTCAAATTAATGACCGTTGTGCTATCCATTACTTCTTGTTTTGTTTCCTCGTATTGGAGCGTAACGATCTTTTTGCTTGCCAATCTTGTACTCCTCCTATATCCCTATATATATATATATTACCTACTGGCAGTTGCCAGTAGGTAGTTATAGTTAGGACCTATTTGCCATAGGAAATCCGCAACATTCTATTTGGAAAAACGTTGGCGCCGATTGACGAATCTTCGCGAAATTTTCCAAACTTTTGGCCAGCTCCGGTCCGCTCCTGTCCGGAAAATTTCACGGTGATTCGTCAAGCGGGGGCCGAGAAAAAATGGGGGTCCCAAAACGCATTTTCCCCATGCATTTTCCCATAGGACCTGTTGACGCAGCTACAGCCCAAACTGCTGAACGGAATTACACCAAATTTAGCAAAGAGGTAGTCCACAGTTCAGACTCGTGCCCTTTGCTTAAATGGTGTAAATCCGTTCAGTAGTTTCTGAGAAACTTAGAGTTAAAAAGATAGATATATCTGGGCGGAGCCTAACCACACATCTCATCGTGAGATCTGATTGGCTGTCAGTACTTCATCCAAGAACTGTTGGCAGCCATCTTGGGACCAATATACATGATAGCACCCCATTAAAAAGCATTGCAGTTAATAGAAGGTTTTAAGACTTTAGTTACATTATAAATCATTTGTTGATGGTACCATACTCATTTTAGGAATTGTGGTGTGTTCTAAGGTGATTTTACCATGTGAAAAAGCCTTCTGCTGTGATATCATGAATCATGTTTGAGAGAAAACTATTTTCTCATGCTTTTCCCACAGAGGTTTGGAAGGTGATCTATAAGCTAAACTGAGAGCATACTTTCTGTAAATTCACATTATCTTTCTCAGTCATATGAGAATGAAGTCTGACATTCTCAGTAAAACATGTACATCCAACAAGGGCATAGACTGTCAGTTGATTCCTTTGTGTTCTACTGCAACTTCCCAGAGTGTTGTAAAGATCAACTAGAGCGCTAACAGTCCTACTTATGACAAACGTATTGCACACCTGAAGCCATCTTGATTGGTATAAAGTGGTAACTCTTAAAACATTTAATTTAAAAAGGAACAAAATGAGGGGGTTCATTTTGCCATAGAAATTATGATTAGTGCTGCAGAAAGAAAAATTAGAGCACATTTTGAGTTACTTCTCAAATCCTCTTCTATTTCATTAAAAATTCTGACATGCAGACTGAAACATGCACTTTCAATACCAGAAGCACACTTCCCTGGTGAGCAGTAGCTTTACTACAGTGATCTAATGAGCAACTAGAGTGCTAACATTCTGAATTTATGGCAATAGTGTGACACATCTGAATGCCTTCTTGATGGAATCAAAGTAAAAAACTGAAAGAATTTCCTACTCAGGAGACTGTAGTAAATGAGGAAATTAGGAAACTTCATAACTAATAAGTCTCCCAAAATGGCCACCAGAGACAAAAGAGCCCAAATGTAGCACAAATATCACCCAGATGTAGCCCAAGTATAGCCCAATGACAGAATGTCCCAGAGTGTTCTAACGAACAACTAGAGCGCTAACAGTCTTACTTATGACAAACGTATTGCACACCTGAAGCCATCTTGATTGGAATAAAGTGGTAACTCTTAAAACATTTAATTTACAAAGGAACAAAATGAGGGGGTTCATTTTGCCATAGAAATTATGATTAGTGCTGCAGAAAGAAAAATTAGGGCACATTGAGTGACTTCTCAAATCCTCTTCTATTTCATTAAAAAATTCTGATATGCAGACTGAAACATGCACTTTTAATACCAGCAGCAGACTTCCGTGGTGAGCAGTAGCTTTACTACAGTGATCTAATGAGCAACTAGAGTGCTAACATTCAGAATTTATGGCAAATGTGTGACATATCTGAATACCTTCTTGATGGAATCAAAGTAAAAAACTGAAAGCATTTCCTACTGAGGAAACTGCGTAAATGAGGAAATTAGAAAACTTCATAACAAATAAATCTCCCAAGATGGCCACCAGAGACAAAAGAGCCCAAATGCAGCACAAATATCACCCAGATGTAGCCCACATGTAGCCCAATGACAGAAGTGTGCAAAACACTTATTTTTTGTGTATTTGCAGTTTTATATAGTGCAGACTTGTCAGGTATTGAAGTGCTTTACATGAGCATTGGTTACATCACACAAGATCAAATTCATTTTGGTTGTAGACATGGGGAGATTAAGTGATTTGACCAGAATCACAGAATGTTGAGCTGAAGCAGAAAAACCAACCTGGTTCCTCAGTTGCAAAGTCTGCAGCTCTGGAAGTAACACCACATCCTCTCCCCTAAGTGCTACATTTAATCAAGTGGTCAACTGGATAAAAAAACATAAAGATTACAAATAATTTAAAAGTTCTTCGTCGTTATTTGAAAACTCAGAAAATATGTCCTCATTTTAGATTTTTAGAGCACTAACCATAATTTTGATGGAAATAAGACCCTCTCATATATGTAATTTCTAAAGAAAAATCCTCTAGGTATTACAGTTTTGACTACATCAAGATGACGTCAGGCGTTCCACACTTTTGTAATAAATATAGAATGTTAGCAATCTAGTTGTTCATTGGGATACTTTTGAGAGGCAGAGGCCAGGGGCACAGACTCTGAAAATTGAAGGCAGGTAGGAGAGTGCAGAGGCAACAATTTGACCACACTGGGCAGGCAGGAAGGGCAGTGGCAGCACAACAGACTATGGAGGGCAGTGGAAAGGGGGGCAGGGGCAACAAACCAACAATACAGGACTGGCAAGAGAGGCTGTGGCAATATAATAGACCATTGTGGGCAGAAGGAAGAGGCAGTGGTAGTACAACCATACATGCCAACATACCCGTTACAGCCAGGAAACGTCCAATGTTTTTATGCTCAAATGGGCTTTATTTAATCTGTCTCCTGTTTACAATCTCCTGTAACTCAAAGGGGAAAATCAATACCCCATTTTGTTTTCAAAATCTCCCTCTTACCAAGTTCAAAATGTTCACAAGTATGGTACATTGGATCATGGTAGGCAGGAGGAATTGGGGCAGGGACATGGACTTGGATAACAGAGGACAGGAGGGACATGGAGAGGTGCACCAAACTGACCCTACAGGGCAGGCATCAGGGTTTGCAGCAGCACAATACACCACACAGGGCATACGGGATGGGAGTGCAGCACAACAATCCATAGAAGCAATAGAGAGGGGACAGGACCATGTACATGGACAACAGAGAACAGAGGGGAAAGAGGCAATGGTAGCTATCTGACCATAATGGACAGACAGGAGAGAAAGCTGCAGAATAACAGACCATAAAGGGCAGGAGGGACGGTTCAGGGGCATTACAATGGAACAGACAAGCCAGGAGGGAGGGAATAGGGGTCTGCACATGGAAACAGAGGGCTGGGGGCAACGGGGCAGGGCAGGAGCAGCAAGATGACCATGGAGGTCAGGCAGGATTGGAACTAGAAACAAGACACACCATGGAGAGCAACAGTGAGACTATCATGGCATACACACAGAACATTGAGGGAAGGTGGGAGGGGGTCAGGGGCAGCTAGCTGACCACACAGGGAAGGTGGGAGGGACAATGGCAGCACAGAAGACCATGCATGGCAAGCGGGAGGGTTAGTGGCAGCCCAATGGCTATGATGGGCAAGAAGGAGGGTGCAGGGGCATGCACAAAGGACCATGGAGGATAGAAGGGAGGGTCAGGACCTGGGCACAGACAAGAGAGTTCAGGGGAAGGGGCCTCACAACAGACCGTGCGGGGCAGGCAGGAGGAGCAGTTGCAGCACAACAGACCAGGGAGGGCAGAAGGGTGTGGCAGTAAAATGGACCATGGAGGACAGGAGGAAGGGGATAGGGGCATGGCATGTGGACAGGCAGGGGGGAGGTGGCAGGAACAGGTTACAGTCATCTGACAATGCTAGGCAGGTGGGAGGGGAGTGGCAGCTCAACAGAACACTCAGAGTAGATAGGAGAGGCAGGTCCAAGGAACATGGTGGGCAAAAAGGATGGAGCAGGGGCATGCACAAAGACATCGGAGGGCAGGGGGAAGGAGAATAGGGGCAGCAAGCTAAGCACAGAGGCTAAGCAGGAGGTCAATGATGGGCCATAGAATTGGGCAATGGAGGGCAGGAGGAGTGGACTGGTACATCATGCTAAATGGAGGGCAGTGGCAGCACATCAGACCATGTATGGCAGGAGGGAGGAGGCTAGTCCATAGACTCAGACAACAGAGGATAGGGAGGAGGTGGATGGGGCAGCAAGCTAACTGTTCAGAGAAGGTGGGTATTAGGAACTTTATTGTTTTTAAAATGTGTGTCTGTACGAACTACTTAAAATATGAACAAGTATGCAGCATAATCTCACTTTTATTCAGGAAGAAGAGGACGTTTGTGACTGTTACTCCGGGCTCACTTGGCAGAAACACCCCCTGACCCTCCACCCCCCATCGCAAAATGGAATGCCCGTGAAAAGGGTAGGTGGACGCAGTGTTATATAGAACATAGTCCTGAGAGCACGATTGAAAATGAAAACTAGATATAGTATATGGTATAAACTATGCACCAAAAAGTGTGATATAAGATGAACCGGGGCGTGAAATATAATATGCAATACATTGTGCGCAATGACAGATTCATTGGAGAGCACGAGATAGCACAGGCACTAGCGCGTGTGTAAAATACATGTATAATAAATCCAGATGCAGGTTTCCAATGGAGAAGAGAGAAGTTTATTGTAGAGAACATGAGATCCCATCCACCTTGTCCAATCAGTCAGGTACAAATGACTCATCCCCACACTAGTGTGATCCATCACCATGGAGCTTCTTCAACAATAACAACTTCACTGTCCATTTTCCTTCAAGTGGTACTACAGGTATTTACAAGGCACATCCATAAACAACATGCACATTACTACACATCTTCCTCTTTCTAAAAGAAGCATTACATAAGAAAACAAAACTTGATCCCTAACAAAATCATTGAATTTTGATGGAGGCTTTACTATCCTTTTATCTCTCAAACGAATAGAAACGGAGTTGTCACCTGACGTAACATTGGTTTCACTTCTATTCTTGTTTTCTCCAATTTTTCCGACTACAACCACTCTATTTAGATTCCAGATCCTCGAGTCTTCAGTCTTGATTGCATTGGAAAAAACTTTTTTCACTTTATGAGCAATTTTAAACGTTTCAGAAAACTTCCGTCCAGGAGGTGCCCTAATCATTACTAAGTCACCTACATTAACAACAGTCCTTTTTACTGCCTTCTTATTGTCAAACCACCTCGTGTGATCAACAATTTTGTCTGCCTCCCGCTTTCTCTATGAATCTGAACAAAGCTCAACTCTGTCACTCTCCCCTACCTTTTCATTTACCCAGAAAGGCGTGACAAAAGTATTGGGATGCCTTTTTTTTTTAAAGTAGAAAAGGTGTATTTCCCGTTCCAGGTAGGAGGACGACTGGGGTAGGTGGTAAACGAGGCCACGCCGGAGCAAAACTCACTAGAAGGTGTGTACGCTCGTCCCCTAACCTATGGAGCATTATTCTCCGTGCCTTTAGGCTGTCTATCCTGGTGCGACCTGACTCTCACACAGAGAGCAGTGCTACTTCGGAGTGTACGCCCGGATAGTATACTGAGGGTAGTATCCCTTAGGGCACATTCACTTTTCGCTCTTTTTTGGTCCTGAGGAAGCGCCAGGGATCCTTTTTTGGACCATTGGGGCGCGAAACATGTCGACCGCTTGACCACACACTAGTTACCTATTGGTACATTACTTTCAATAAGGTAACACCCAACCTACGGGTCTTTTATTATGTCAAGGGTGCTATTCACATTAAACTTTATCCCAGTAACCCTTAGACATTTTTAGGATACCACTTCACTAACACACTCCATCACCACATATCTTTTTATTAGGACCCAAACCACACACCCGCATGCACCAAACGGCGTTTTCTCTAAAAGATCTCCGCTAAAGTGACCCTTCGGGGGACCCGTAGGGCATTGCAGCGCCGGCCCGACGAGGAGCAAACGCCCAATGATGAAGCATGACATCCTTCGGGGTGTGTGAGGGCAACAAGAGAAACTAAGGAATGCCCCCCCCCCCCACTTAATCCTTAGGTAGTTGGGCCTAATATTAGCCTAGGTTTCTCGCTTCATTTATATATCTCTCTCTGTCTCTCTAGGAACAGTGTCTCCATTTAAATACTATAGGTATTTCCCGTGGTTGCATGAGGTGTAACTCTATACATTTCTACCACTTTATGCACTCCCTCCTTCCAATCTAGATTGTTCTGTTGGGATAAAGAGATTGACTCTTTAAGAACTCGCACAAACCTTTCCACCATTCCATTACTCTCGGGATGGTACAAAGAGCAGCGTTTATGTTTGATACCACATTTCTCTAGGAAGTCCCCCATTTCTTTGGAAACAAATTGTACTCCATTATCCGTGAGGAGGTAACCCGGGAGACCCTCTCTAGTGAACACTTCCTTGAGGAAAGTTATAACGTGTTTGGAGTCAATGCTTTTCGTGATTTTTATTTCGGGCCACCGTGAAAATAAATCAATAAGGAAAAACAAATAGACCTCACCATCATTACTTTTGACAGGACCCAAAATATCAAGAGCTAGTTCCTCCCAAGGTGCATTCGGTCTGTCCCTTATTACCATAGGTTGCACCCTTGGTTTGAAACATTTCTCACTAAATGTGCAAGGAATGCACTCTCGCACCAGTCTCTCAATATCTAAGTCCATGCCAGCCCACCAATAGTTGAGCCTAATGCTTTCTTTAGTTTTGGAGATGCCTTGATGCCCTTGATGGGCTAAGGTAATAAGCTCTTCGCGCAGACATTTGGGGGGAATCAATCTAGTGCCACGGAATACAAATCCATCAGATATGGATAACTCATTCCTTACATTCCAATATTTCTCAGAGACACCTTGATTTTTCTTAACCCATCCATTTTTAATAAAGGAGGACAACTCTGTAAGTTCTCCGTCCACTTTACTTTCCTCCCTCCACCTATCCTCTTTAATACTACCACTCTCTATGGCACACACCCATTCTAATTCCTGTTCTTCTTCTAGATCATCACAACCATCATCCTGTTTAGCCAACCTTGACAAAGCATCAGCAGTATAATTACGTACTCCCGGTAGATATTCTACCTTGAAATTGTATCCTTGTAGGTCAACAATCCATCTTGAAATTCTGCTGCATATAGCATCAATTCCTTTACTATTAAAAACTTCAACCAAAGGCTTATGGTCAGTATGGACCACACACTCAATGCCCCACAAAAAATTCTTTAGTTTCTTCATTGCCCAATGAACGGCTAACGCTTCCTTCTCTATCACAGAGTAGCGAGATTCAGCTCCTCTGAGACTCCTTGATAGGAAAAGGATGACCTCTGTTTTACCCCCACTTTCTTGCTGTAGCACAGCACCCAAACCTTTCATGCTAGCATCTGTTACCAACACCGATTTGGCTGCAGGATCAAAGCTTCCTAATCTGGGAGTTTTTTTTTAAATATTCTTTAATCTTGTTAAATTCTACTTCATATTCCTTACTCCAAACAAATTCCACACCTTTGCAAAGAAGGGTACGCATGTGAACACACTTTTCAGCAAACCCTTTAACAAACTTGCTGTAATACTCAGCCATTCCGAAAAATTTCATGAGGTCCTCTCTAATTTTTTGGTGAATCCAGATTTTCTATGGATTTCATTAAGTCACTCTTAGGTTGTATACCCTTGCCTGATATGGTGTGTCCCAAATAATTGATAGATGACTTCCTAAACTTGCACTTATCTATCCTGACGGTGAGATTATGTAAACTAAACCTCTGCAACACTTCCTTAACTCTCAGATCATGTTCCACTTCGTCTTTCCCATAAATTAAGACATCATCTTGATAAATTTTGACACCTTTCTGATCCTTTAGAACCCGCTCCAAAGCTCTCTGAAAAACCGACGCAGCGGAGACAAGCCCAAACGGCAGCCGCTTGAATCTGAATGTTCCAAAAGGAGTGATAAAAGAAGTATAGTCCTTAGACCCCTCTTCTAATTTAATCTGGTGGTAGGCCGACTTCAGGTCGACCGTGGAGAATACTTTTGCTCCTTTCAGTAACATGAGCATGTCTGATATCTTTGGAAGAGGATATCTTTCAACCACCACCTGTTTATTGAGTTCTCTGAGGTCAATACATAAACGAAGACTTCCGTCCGATTTTCGGGCAGCCACCACCGGAGCCAACCACTGAGTTCCCTCTACTTCCTCTATTATACCATCCGACATTTATTTTTCTCGTTGATCTTTCATCTCTTCTCTGACAGATAACGGTACCCCACACACCTTGCTAGCAAAAGGAACAGAACCAGGTTTTAACTTAATTTTATGCATGTAACCATTCAGACAACCCAGTTCATCCTTGAAAATTTTCGGAAAAGTATTCTTCAACTTCAGCTCATATTCATTCTCACACAATTGTAAATCTACCTTATTTATATTGAAGGTCTCTTTTAACAAAATGGGTGGTTCATTATTGGGGTCTAACATCACACCAAGGTCCTTTTGATGTAACCAACTCAATAAGCTGTCCCCTTTATGTGACACATACACCTTCCCAGATATGTACCTCCCTTTGTATTCAATGAGGCCATTAAAGTAGCCTATTAACTTTATAGGCTCTCCCCCGTACGAATATGGATTTATGTCCGCTTTCAATAATTTCGTTTTACCCATCAAATGAAGTTCATAAAACTTTTTGGACACAATAGTAATCTTTGCACCGGAATCAAAAAGTACACTTATCTTACAATCCTCCACAACAATTTCATCAACGGGCCCTCTTTTTCTTTCATCCGAAACTTGAGACACAACCTGACTACAAACAATGTCTGAGTTAGAGTCACTGTCGCTTCCATCATTCTTGCATACCATATTGACTTTAGACCCGTTTTTTTTTCATTTACAAGAGGATGAGAAATGCCCAATCTTTTGACATTTATTGCACTTGGCCTTGAGTGCTGGACATCTCTTATTATTGGCTAGGTGATTGGGACTCCCGCACTTATAACATTTAAAATTCCCATCATGTTCCTTAGAAGCAACCAAGGATTTCTTTTCTGACGTAAAATATTTTGACTTTTTGTCATTCTTTTCTTTGTAACCTGCATTTTCCTTCCCTTGTACCTTTACCACATGCACTTTCTCACTTTTACATTCATTTTTAGTTATAACTTCTACACATTTAACAGAATGTTCTATTTGTTTCGCAATGACTAGCACTTCGTCAAGGGAAGGATTGTCTTTCTGCCATATATCATCTCTCACTTTTTGAACGTTGCACCCTAACATAAATTGGTCTCTTATTCTTTCCTCTAAAAGACCTCCAAATTTGCAAGATTAACCTAATTTTCGGAGAGCAGTGACATAATTCTCAACTGATGCACCCTCATTTTGTGTATGTCTACCAAAATGATAACTCTCAAGAATGGTGTTGACTTTCGGTAAGTAGTGGCGATCTAACTTGAGAATGCAGATCTCATATTCATTCAGGCTAGAGTCATCAATTTCGGGTAAATGATCAAATACCTCTTGGCCCCTCAGACCCTAGGCAGTGAAGAAGCAAAGCTGTTCTTCTTTTTGCACTTAAATTTGTTCCACATACCTTAGCATACCTCTCGAAGACTTTCTTCCATTTCCGCCACTTAATTGGTGGATCACCAGGATTAGAAAGGAAGAAAGGAGGGGTAGTAACATTCTGCATAATGGCTTAGCAACGAGAAATTATGGCAGATACCTATTAAAACTGTTTCCCTTTTTTGTAATACAGTATAACGTCAACCTTTTATCAGAGTTGAAGAAATAGCATCCGTTGTATAAGTACCTGTAAAGTAAATTGAAGAAGAGAAAAAAAAAACGATGTATGGTAATATTAAAGAGACAATTTGACTCAAAAAATGTTCAACAATGAGGAGAGATTTTCACAAAATAACCACAAAAAAACCCCCATGTGTTACCATGTTTCCACATAAGCCACAAGATGGCACTGTTGCATGAAGTCTTATCCACGAAAGAGAAAAAAAATATATATATAACAGTACCTCAGATGCCACGTAGGATGTGGTTACGTATGTAGGCAAATGACTATAGTGAAGAGTTTTGACAAACTGCACACCTACTGTTTAACTAATGCTGAAAAGTTCTTACGGTAATCTTAAAGTAATCAAGGGTGCAGCCTTTGAATGCCTGTGCAACCCCTACACAGGCCCTGAAAAGTAACAAAAGTCATTCAAACAGAAGTTTGAAAAAGGCGCACTGTCCACCTGCCCTATAAGGTGCAATGTGTTAAATGTAATAAGTATGTAACGTACAACAATTACTAGAAATAGATCAATTCTGAGCATATGTATTCTGAAGTGTGAAAAGCAACCTATTTAGGTTGAATCATAAACATCGTCCTAAACATGAAGTAAACAAGTAACGTATTCCAAAACACTTCTTTGTTGCCCAATGTTTCAATATGCTACAGTCTACGTATCAAAAAATAACTGCAAGTCCAAACATAAATCTGTGAATCATCATAAATTCTGTGATTCTTCTTTATTTTCTTAGTATTTTCAGAAGAACGTCAAGGTGTCCCAATGCATTTCGGTGTAAAACACCTTCTTCAGGGGAATACTGAAAAAATATATATGTACGTATATATGTCAATTCAAATGAAAACTATACAAATGTCCAATCAAACATATATATATGTCAATGTATGACATTTTTTAACATTGTGCTGCCCTTAACATCCATTGTTATCCAGCCAATATTTCAGCTTGCAATGCGGAAATGGGAAACAGGAAGAATTAATTAATGAATGAGTGGGGTGCTTAGAAAACCCAACGAAAATGAAAAACCAGATACAAATAAGAAACGCCAGTGAATTTGAAATGTGAAAGCAAGTGAGCAAACTTGATGTGAAAAGTGCCCGTCAAAAAAATAATGATAATAAAACTCGCTTAAAAATGGATTTTAATAATGTGTGCTCGAGTGAGACAAGTGCCTTATAGCCAACGTGATCAGACAAGGTCTGCAAACGGAGGACTCACCTCCCAACGTTCGAGTACGAATTAACACAAGCAAGATGTCCGTATCGCAACTCGCAAGGATCTGAATGCTACAAATAAAAATAAACACTCTCGTGATTCCAAAGGGAATAAACCAGTGGTGGAAAAAGGTTAAGCGTGAAGTGCCACTTACTTTGCCTACTCCATGATGCTAAAGCATCAAGAACCATTCAGTAGAGACAATATGGTGAAGATCACATTAACAACGTCTACGAGAAAAATGAAGAGATAATGCCGTAAGCATAATGCGTGACAATGTCTCAGCGCTCAAGATTGTCAAAAGCAGTTACGTCCTGCTGCCAGTAAAGTTACCTGCATTTGTAGCGTGTTGTTCGACCTCGGAGGGGTTCTGACTTCGAACGGCAATGACTCGATGAGTACAAGTCGTGCAAGTGTGTTAGTAGTTAAGCCGTCGCGGATCACGTGACAAGTAAAAGATCCATAGACAGAAAAAGTGGACTATCGAAAGCGCCATATTGAAACGGGTGCAGTCTAACCAAGAACCCAGTGAAGAACAGAAAAGACATGGAGATACAACATTAACAATTAATGTTTCGTAAATGGCAGAGATGCCTGTTAACCAAATACAATTAAGTTCGTGTGCAAAATACATGTATAAAATCATGTGAAACATACATAAAGCAATGCAAAGTTCACTCATTATTAATAACTCAGCAGTAAAATTTTATCAAGATGTTAAATGAAATGCAACCACATTTTATCACAGGAAATGAATAAGTTCAATTTTGTCATTCAAACCCCCTGGACTCATGGTCTGTAAAAAACGTATCCAAAATGTTTCTCTTTGAGCCAAGTGCCTGTTGGGATCAGCATGTGTGGGATCAGATATCTGCTCAAGAACAGTGAATCGTAGTTGGGGTATAGTGTGCTGGTGTGTGTTCCAGTGTGATGCTAAGCAAGATTTCAGATTGGAAGTGCGAATAGCACTTTTGTGCTCAGTCACCCGTATTTTTACTTTACGGGTTGTTCTCCCCACATAAACAAAGCCACAGGGGCATTTGATGGCATATATCACCATGGCAGTGTTACAGTCAGAGGAATGTCTAAGCTTGATGGATTTGCCCGTGTGTGGATGTGTGAATGTATCACCCACCATGACATTCCCACAGTGTCCACAATTATAGCATTTACGCATCCCTGCGTTTTTAAGCGTAGATTGATTGGGAATTTTTTTAGCCAGAATCTCTCTGATGTTTCTAGACCTAGAAAAGGCAAAAATGGGTTTAGCGTGGAAAACGTTTACAAAATCATTTTCTTGCTCTATGATTTCCCATCGCTTGAGGATACTCCGTTTGATCGCCATTGCTGTTGTGGAGTATTTGAGGACACAAACTTCACGTTTAGAGACTGATTTCTCAGTTTTTCGAAGTAGTTGCGTTCTTTCCATGCTGTATGCCTTGAGTTTCGCCGTTTCCAGAACTGGTGCAGGATAACCTCTATCCAAGTATTGCTGGTACATGATTTCAGTGTCAATTTTCCCTTGATTGTCATCCGAGCTGATTCTGCGCACCCGGATGAACTGTGATAGAGGTAAATGGTTTTTCAGAGAGTGTGAGTGAAAGCTCTGAAAGTGAAGTGCATTATTCCTGTCAGTCGGTTTCTTAAAGATCCTGGTTGTCAATGTGGAACCTTGTTTTTCAATTAGAATGTCTAAATAATTAATGGTGGTGGAATCGATAGAGTATGTAAATTTTATGTGGGGGTGGCAGTTGTTCAAACTCAAAATCACACTCTCCAGAGATTCTTTCGTACCCCTCCATAAAACCAAAATGTCATCTATGTATCGGAGATACAATAGTGAGTGATCAGTCCATGAGCTGTTGTGCAGAATGTGTTCATCCTCGAATTTAGCCATAAAAATATTGGCATACGTAGGTGCCCCAGTAAAACCCATTGACGTGCCAGTCCTTTGTAAATAAAACTGTTGCTTCCAAGAAAAATAACTGTGGTATAAGCTGAATTGAAGTAATTCAAGCAAAAAGATGTTCATGGATTCAGCATAATCGTGTTGGAGCAGCATCCATTCAACCGCCTCAATCCCTTCTCCATGGGGGATTGAGGTGTAGAGAGCCGTAACGTCTATGGTGGCTAGAATCACCTCATCTGTGTTGGGTAGCGTGACACTCTGTAGTTTATTAAGGCAATCCGTGGTGTCCTGTACGTATGTCACCCATTTCTGAACCAACGGTTGCAGGAAATGGTCAATGAATTTACCCAGTGGTTCATGCAGTGACCCACAGCCCGCCACAATGGGGCGAAAAGGGGGGTTCACCGGGTTTTTATGCATCTTTGGAAGCATATATATATGTGGTCTTTTTGGGTAATTGGTACTCAAGAATTTAAAAGTGTTATCATTGATCCAGTTGAGGTCTTTGGCTTTTGACAAAATTGAGGATAAAGTTTTCTGGAAAGATCCCACTGACACAGCAACAGTTTTATTTACAAAGGACTGGCACGTCAATGGGTTTTACTGGGGCACCTACATATGCCAATATTTTTATGGCTAAATTCGAGGATGAACACATTCTGCACAACAGCTCATGGACTGATCACTCACTATTGTATCTCCGATACATAGATGACATTTTGGTTTTATGGAGGGGTACGAAAGAATCTCTGGAGAGTGTGATTTTGAGTTTGAACAACTGCCACCCCCACATAAAATTTACATACTCTATCGATTCCACCACCATTAATTATTTAGACATTCTAATTGAAAAACAAGGTTCCACATTAACAACCAGGATCTTTAAGAAACCGACTGACAGGAATAATGCACTTCACTTTCAGAGCTTTCACTCACACTCTCTGAAAAACCATTTACCTCTATCACAGTTCATCCGGGTGCGCAGAATCAGCTCGGATGACAATCAAGGGAAAATTGACACTGAAATCATGTACCAGCAATACTTGGATAGAGGTTATCCTGCACCAGTTCTGGAAACGGCGAAACTCAAGGCATACAGCATGGAAAGAACGCAACTACTTCGAAAAACTGAGAAATCAGTCTCTAAACGTGAAGTTTGTGTCCTCAAATACTCCACAACAGCAATGGCGATCAAACGGAGTATCCTCAAGCGATGGGAAATCATAGAGCAAGAAAATGATTTTGTAAACGTTTTCCACGCTAAACCCATTTTTGCCTTTTCTAGGTCTAGAAACATCAGAGAGATTCTGGCTAAAAAAATTCCCAATCAATCTACGCTTAAAAACGCAGGGATGCGTAAATGCTATAATTGTGGACACTGTGGGAATGTCATGGTGGGTGATACATTCACACATCCACACACGGGCAAATCCATCAAGCTTAGACATTCCTCTGGCTGTAACACTGCCATGGTGATATATGCCATCAAATGCCCCTGTGGCTTTGTTTATGTAGGGAGAACAACCCGTAAAGTAAAAATACGGGTGACTGAGCACAAAAGTGCTATTCGCACTTCCAATCTGAAATCTTGCTTAGCATCACACTGGAACACACACCAGCACACTATACCCCAACTACGATTCACTGTTCTTGAGCAGATATCTGATCCCACACATGCTGATCCCAACAGGCACTTGGCTCAAAGAGAAACATTTTGGATACGTTTTTTACAGACCATGAGTCCAGGGGGTTTGAATGACAAAATTGAACTTATTCATTTCCTGTGATAAAATGTGGTTGCATTTCATTTAACATCTTGATGAAATTTTACTGCTGAGTTATTAATAATGAGTGAACTTTGCATTGCTTTATGTATGTTTCACATGATTTTATACATGTATTTTGCACACGAACTTAATTGTATTTGGTTAACAGGCATCTCTGCCATTTACGAAACATTAATTGTTAATGTTGTATCTCCATGTCTTTTCTGTTCTTCACTGGGTTCTTGGTTAGACTGCACCCGTTTCAATATGGCGCTTTCGATAGTCCACTTTTTCTGTCTATGGATCTTTTACTTGTCACGTGATCCGCGACGGCTTAACTACTAACACACTTGCACGACTTGTACTCATCGAGTCATTGCCGTTCGAAGTCAGAACCCCTCCGAGGTCGAACAACACGCTACAAATGCAGGTAACTTTACTGGCGGCAGGACGTAACTGCTTTTGACAATCTTGAGCGCTGAGACATTGTCACGCATTATGCTTACGGCATTATCTCTTCATTTTTCTCGTAGACGTTGTTAATGTGATCTTCACCATATTGTCTCTACTGAATGGTTCTTGATGCTTTAGCATCATGGAGTAGGCAAAGTAAGTGGCACTTCACGCTTAACCTTTTTCCACCACTGGTTTATTCCCTTTGGAATCACGAGAGTGTTTATTTTTATTTGTAGCATTCAGATCCTTGCGAGTTGCGATACGGACATCTTGCTTGTGTTAATTCGTACTCGAACGTTGGGAGGTGAGTCCTCCGTTTGCAGACCTTGTCTGATCACGTTGGCTATAAGGCACTTGTCTCACTCGAGCACACATTATTAAAATCCATTTTTAAGCGAGTTTTATTATCATTATTTTTTTGACGGGCACTTTTCACATCAAGTTTGCTCACTTGCTTTCACATTTCAAATTCACTGGCGTTTCTTATTTGTATCTGGTTTTTCATTTTCGTTGGGTTTTCTAAGCACCCCACTCATTCATTAATTAATTCTTCCTGTTTCCCATTTCCGCATTGCAAGCTGAAATATTGGCTGGATAACAATGGATGTTAAGGGCAGCACAATGTTAAAAAATGTCATACATTGACATATATATATGTTTGATTGGACATTTGTATAGTTTTCATTTGAATTGACATATATACGTACATATATATTTTTTCAGTATTCCCCTGAAGAAGGTGTTTTACACCGAAATGCATTGGGACACCTTGACGTTCTTCTGAAAATACTAAGAAAATAAAGAAGAATCACAGAATTTATGATGATTCACAGATTTATGTTTGGACTTGCAGTTATTTTTTGATACGTAGACTGTAGCATATTGAAACATTGGGCAACAAAGAAGTGTTTTGGAATACGTTACTTGTTTACTTCATGTTTAGGACGATGTTTATGATTCAACCTAAATAGGTTGCTTTTCACACTTCAGAATACATATGCTCAGAATTTATCTATTTCTAGTAATTGTTGTACGTTACATACTTATTACATTTAACACATTGCACCTTATAGGGCAGGTGGACAGTGCGCCTTTTTCAAACTTCTGTTTGAATGACTTTTGTTACGTATGTAGGCAGCCACTATACAAAAATAAATGTTGAAACTAATCAGGTCTTGATATTCAGCTTTATCTGGCTGCCAGAATAAGGTTTCCCAAAGTCTTCCTTTGCTCACCGAAGGCAGTTTCTCAAAATCTTTTCTTGCTCCTTCTAAGCGTCCGTGTTTCGACGTGAGACTAACGTAACAACGTCAAATCCGGTTACGGAAGCCGCCGCCGAACAATCACCAAGAGATTCGAAAGACTTGAGGTCGTAGCAGAGAACGGAGCGTGGAGAGGATTCTCCTCGTGAGAAGGTAGGAACGATCCAATGACGTTGTTAGGTAGCACGCGCGATGAAATTTGAAATTACACACTTTCAAAAGCAAATACTGCAATGCGAAGTTAAGTTGTTTCGTACCCTTTTTTTTTTTTTTGTTAACTTTGCTGGCTGACAATGCGCCACTGGGGTTTACAGGAAATCCTTGCCTTTACGAAACACACGCAGACGCTGCAAAATGTCTCTGGCTTTGGCAAAAATCAAAAAAGTTACTGTACTTTACCACATAGCGCTGTACCAACACGGAGCAGAGCATACAAGCCTTAACACTTCAACACTTGAGGCATCATTTTGAAGTTAGCGTCAGAAGGACACAATCCAGTATATATAATCCAGTATGTAATGAAATCCTTGCCTTTACAAAACACACGCAGATGCTGCAAAATGTCTCTGGCTTTGGCAAAAATCAAAAAGGTTACTGTACTTTACCACATAGCGCTGTACCAACACGGAGCAGAGCACACAAGCCTTAACACTTCAACGATTGATCTTCCATCAAAGGCATCATTTTGAAGTTAGCGTCAGAAGGACACAATCCAGTATATATAATCCAGTATGTATGCACGTTTGAAGAATAATGGCGTCAAAAACAAAGGTCATAGATCAGCATGAATTTAAACCCTTTATACAATAGGATTTTGCTGATAAGAAATGTACAGCATATGCACGCAAATCCTTACTTTGATGGGAGAAGTAATCAAAGTTTCCAGGATTAGCCTAAGTTTGCGCCAAACTTTAATTAAAATATTTCCAATTCTCCCAAAAAATTGTTCCTTTAGTTCAAGGTTTGAGAGAAAAGAGGAAAAAAAATATTTTGAGCTCTTACAGGAAAGTAGACTGTTCCAGAAAGAAAATTAGATGTTGGGATCTCCTTTGACATTTAAGTACTCCATAAATTCAGCAGAAGAACAGTTGAGTAGAGGTTTCACTTCTCAGTATCCCACGTTCGTCGCCAGTGTAAAATACATGTATAATAAATCCTGATGCAGGTTTCCAATGGAGAAGAGAGAAGTTTATTGTAGAGAACATGAGATCCCATCCACCTTGTCCAATCAGTCAGGTACAACTGACTCATCCCCACACTAGTGTGTTCCATCACCATGGAGCTTCTTCAACAATAACAACTTCACTGTACATTTTCCTTAAAGTGGTACTACAGGTATTTACAAGGCACATCCATAAACAACATGCACATTACTACAGCGTGCTATGCGATATGCGCCTTGGAGTGTAATATGCACAGGGCAGCGTTGTGTAACCTAACTAGTCTCTAAAGTTGTAATATAAAATGTGTGCTGGGGAGTGTAACGTTGCATATGCACTGTGACAAAGATATGGATCCCAGATTGTAATATGTATGGCATAGCGCTGTGCGTTATAACATAGGCATCGAGGAAGGCATGTTAGATGGGGCAATATGACCCGTGCGAAGGCAAGTTTGGCATGACATATTCATGGGGTGGAGAAGTGTGGCTCAATGATTAGAGCGGCAGACCCTGATGCAGAGGTCTAGCCCGGGACCAGGGTTCAATTCCCTGCCTCGGCGGGTCTTGGGCTAAAAAATTCCACTGACCTGATAATTCTCGCCTCGGTGCCATTCCAATCATGGAGTCCCACTCTACTACTCTGGGCAATAGCTTGCTTAATCTCCAAAACAGCCCCCACAACGCTAAGGATGCCTGGCCTCCACCTTGGGGGTGCCCAGGAGTGGACGCCTCACAGGGAAAGCCAGGATGGGTTCCACAGCGGTATTCGTACAAGCGCCTTGAGACCCTTGCGGGTGAGTAGTGCGCTATACAAGTACCAATTTACAATTTTACGGGGTGGTGTTACAGTGCACATGGGCTATATAGTGTCATAGCATACGCACTAGCTGGTGGAATACAACACAGAGGTGTGTGGCACTTGGCGGGCACTGGTGGGTGTAACACAGCATTGGGCTCAGCCAGGAGCACGCTGTGACTCTCAAGTGAGGTTCGTCTCCTTTCCAGAGAGTAAAATAAAAAGTATTACACATCCGGCGGTGGATGTGTGTTTTATTAACCGTGAGGGGGGTTTCTTGCATAGTTTGGTCGAATTTTTGTCGAATCCCCTTTGAATGGCTTGGTGTGCGTGTGTATTAAATGCGCCCGTCAATAGCTACCCATGTTTGTATAAATAAACGACAAGGGTGTCTACTTGGAGAGTACCCACCGGCGGGGGCGCTGGGATTAGGCACGGTAGTGCGTCAGTCACGTCAGAGCTTCACTAGCGGTGTAAATACATTCCACGTGGATTCATTGTATGCATAGTCGCCTTTTAATGAATATCACGCAAATCGTCATGGTGATAGGTACATAAGGTTTGTCCAGCATGTCCTAGGTGTTTCTATAAATATATATTTTTAAAAAATAAAAAAAAACAAAGACCGGACCCGGGAGATGGGGTCCCCGGGGCAATAAGTGGCCTGAGGAGGGGGGCAACGCAGCCCCCCTCCTAAAGAATTAAAAAAAAAATAGGCCCCCTTCCAAATTTATTTTTTTCAACAACAAAAATTAGGTTGCAGGCCCTGGGGGATGGGGTCCCCAGGGCCAATACATTAGAAAAAGAAGGGGGACCACACAGCCCTGCTTAGTAAAAAAATAAAATAAATAAAAGACCGGCATCGTGCCGGAGGCCACGCCCCTCCTTGCAGCACTCTGTAAACGCGCCCCCTGGCCAGTTGCAAGTTGGGGAATTCATTCCCCTTCAATACTGAGGGTCCCTGAGGGCCAACTTGCCCAACAGGTATCTCCAGTATGCGCCAGGGAGCTGCGTTGCATACAGGTGTTCTGAGGCCACACCCCTTTTTACACCTCTATGCAACGCAGCTCTGTGGCGCTTAATGGAGATACCTAGTGGGCTAGTTTGACCCTAGGGACTCTTAGGATTCATGGGGACTTAATCTCTCAACTTAGAACGGCCACAGGGCGCATTTACACAGTGGTGAAGGGAGGGGACGGGGTCTGAAGTGACGTGTGCAAACACGCCCTGTGGCGTGTTTTAAGTTGGGGAAATAATTCCCTTTCAATCCTGAGGGACCCTGGGGGCCAACTAGCCCACCAGGTGCTTCTAGTAAGCGCCACTGAGCTGCGTTGCAGAGAGGTGGTCCAGGCCGTGCCACTTCTTACACCTCTCTGCAACGCAGCTCTGTGGCGCTTACTGGAGGTACCTAGTGGTCTAGTTGGACCCTAGGGACCCTCAGGATTCAAGGGGACTTAATCTCCCAACTTAAAACGGCCACAGGGCGTGTTTACACAGTGGGGAAGGGAGGGGACGGGGCCTGAGGTGACGTGTGCAAACACGCCCTGTGGCACGTTTTAAGAGGTAGTTGTAATCCCCTGCCCTATTATATACTAAGGGCTTACAGAGCAGGTCATGCTAACCACAGAGGGACCCCAACGCATGGTGTTCCCTAGTGTATGTAGGTGTTTTCACTGTATTCTGAGTGTCTTAACATAGCACTGGCTCTAGGACTGGTTAGTCAGACTCAGTTACCACCAGTATCCGTCTGAAAAAGTTGAGGGTACAGGATGATTTTGCAACAAGGCTTCTTTCTGCTCTTCTGTTTGTTCTTTCTGCACGTTATCCTTCTTCCTGCACTTTTCTTCGTCTTTGAGGACTTCTGTTGCTTCTTTCTGCATTTCTTTTTTTTCTTTCTGTGCGTTTTTTCTTCTTTCTTCACATGTCCTATCTCTGTAGGCATAGTTAGAAATTAGCATTTAAAAAACCTTTGAAATTCACTGAAAAAACCATAGGTTTCAGGCACATTATAGTTAGGAATTAGCATTTAAAAAACCTTAGAAATTCACTGAAGAAACCATAGGTTTCAGGGGCGTTATAGTTAGCTGGACTTTTCACTCGTACAAAACCATTGAAATTCCCCCGTTATAGTTAGTTGAGCTATGCACTGCTGATGACGTCACATATTACATCACTCATGAGATGGTCAGTGACATCACTCATGACATCACTGATGACATCTCAAAGGACATCACTGATGACATCATCCTTGTGAGTGGCAGACCTCCTCTCCCCCTAATATAACCTTTGAAACACACATTCAAAAATAGAAACAACATTTTTAAAAACAATGGACATACCAATACCAGTTACAACAACCTATTCAGTAATTCTAAGATCCACATACACATCCACTCATTCACCAACAGTCCTATACAGTCACTCATACATGTACTCACTCATCATATGTACTCATACACCTATACATCCTGTTACACAACACCACTCATCCATAGAGTTACTCACACACATAGTCACTCATGCTAATAAAGAATCAAACATCCATTTACTTGCATATACAGTTATATACACACCACCACACTTACTTCTACAGAAACTTACACATATTTAGTCTTTTAAACAATCACTTACAGAAACACATACTTATTCATACAGGAACTCTTCCAATCTCTCACTCTCACATATACTCACTTATATACACTATTAGTCACATATACTAGTTGAAAACATATGTAGTTACTCATAAAGACATTATTGAGACAGCCATTCACTCACTAACACACCCATGCACACACTCATCCACCCATACAGTCTTGCACACATACTGTCTTCAACACATACAAACAGTGAGTCACTCATTCATGCACCTATGCACTACGTAATACCCCCCACCGAACCATACAGACACTCATACACTCAAACCAAATAATAACCTATATAGACACTCATGTAGCTACTCACCAACCCATGCAGCCACTTATACACAAAGTGAGAGACTGATACAGATATTTACATATTTAAACATTACTCACTAAGCCATGTATTCACTAAGATACACTTAATCCGTCAGTTATACAATCAATTTTTCAAAAACATATCATCCATTTAGACACTTATATACCCATTTATTCTTCCACCGACCTTGAGATATACATATTTAAAACATATGTAATTTTCATAAAAACACACATTCACTGGATGATGTCATCAGTGATGTCATCAGTGATGTCATTTGAGATGTCATCAGTGATGTCATGAGTGATGTCACTGACCATGTCATGAGTGATGTAATATGTGACGTCATTAGCAGTGCATTGCGGGCGCGCGAGTTATAGTTAGCTGAACTAACTATAACGAGGGAATTTCAATGGTTTTGTACGAGTGAAAAGTCCAGCTAACTATAGCGCCCCTGAAACCTATGGTTTCTTCAGTGAATATATATATATATATATACACATACATACATATACATACTTACACTAACCTGCAATACACTTACGTTTTCTTTGTAAATGCATTCATGGTAAATGTATATTCACAGTAAAACTTTGCATTGTAAGGGCATATGCGGAGGTAAAGGTATTGAGTGGTAATGACTGCATTGTAAAGGCTGTTTTCCCCCATCGTAGACCTGGAAGTCCCACAGTAACTTTGCAATAGCAGTCTAATGTTAAATATAGCCAAGTAGACTGTAAACATTGTCACTTCAGTAACCTACTCACCACACTAAAAATAAAATAAACTTCAAACAATAATGGAGAGCAAACTCAAGACTACACCCGTGGGAGGCTACCTGTCAAACGCCAAGTCTTCACAGAGGCAGAATGCTGCTAGTTCCCAATGCCCGTTCTCCATAACACACTGCAGTTCACGCAGCTGCTCCAGAGGGGGGGGAAAGGGTATTTGGACAGAGAAGAGAAGAGACACTCCAACTACTCCTGGACTTCCTCAAACTTCATCAGCTTAGTCTTCAGTTCTCTACACTGACTGCTGGGATTTGGAATTTTCCTAATACACACAAGGAAACAGATAACCTGATAACTCTTTTGCATGTGGTACTAAATACTTTATCCTTCTGCTAACAATTCCTTCCCTACCAGGTTCTTCTGGAGTCTAGCTTCTCTTCTTTTGATGTGGCTGCTTCAGCTCGCTCTCCTGGAGACTGAAGGTTCCTAATACACACAAGGAGAGAGAACCTTTGATTAACACACTCCTTCCCCTCCCCACACCAATTACTCTCTTTACAAGATCGTTCCCACCTAAAGCATTCTTGTAAGTTCTTGCAAATATTTGGTAGGCAGTTGTATAATTGGATATCTACTCCAAAAGTCTTTCACTTCTGCTGGTAGTGCAGTTCATCACAGAGAAAGGTTTTGAAAGTCTCAGGTTTTCAGTAGTACGCGCAAAAAGGAACAAGGTAGGTAAAGTAGGAAGGATAAAAGAGCGTAGACGCAAGGAAGCCAGGGTATTAGATCTTCAGAACCGTCTCCTTCGCGCAGTAGCATTGGATACTGAAGCCATGCAAATAATACTGGAATTGTCTTACTTCAAAATCGCTGAATCTCCTCAGGAATTTAGAGTCGCATTCACTTCAGAATACTAAAGTAGTTGAGCGTCCTCTCGAGCTCAAGAATGAAGAGGTAAACTCGTAGCTCTAAAGAAGTCTGATTTAGAACACTTCCTCCCCAACCTGTTGCCTGAAATCTCCAACATCCGCTGGGAAGCGTTCACGGACTCAAGCCTCCAGGCGGTAGTCGGAAAACAGCTGAGCCGATAAGTTCGTCTACCTCAGTGACGAGAAACGGGAATAATTTACTGCCGCTTGGGAGCATGCAAGCGTTGTAGGCTTCCCCTAACGGCAATGGAATGTAGCGAATTACCAGACGCCCTCTCGAATTGAGTTATTTCGCAGAGGGTTACTTGACCAAACACTCGTCTCCTCAATTCAAATTGAAGTGCGCAGATTAGCGCACAATCTCGCGGCTCGAGACCTAAAGTCTCGCGAGATTTTAAGTTCTCCATTAGTCTCTATGCAGTCGGATGGAAAAGCAAGCGGCCATCTTGGAAGAAGCAATACACCTAAATGTTCAACCACAGATTGCACCAGGAAGGCTTCACAACGACTCTAGAGCTCTTACTGAGTTTCTCGCGAGTCACACAGATCTGATTCCTGACACTACCATCCCTCGATTGTGTATCACAATATAGAAAGGATTCCAAATTTAGGCAAGACGTTTGTGTGCAGGAGGATGGACGACGTGCAACTATGAGTGATACCAATGATGGGGAACTGTTATAGTAATTCATGTTTTTCTAGTCCAGTATTGGAACGGGCATAGAACCTGAATCAGAATAAGTACATTGGAGCAATACACCACTATAACAGTGGTTGAAGGATAATTCAGATAAGAGATACATTAGATATGACTCAACTTACTGAATGAGATGTTGAAGTACTAATTACCCAACTCTTTCTGTGCTTTGAGACAGTAGTGCTGCATAAAGGTATCCCTGTTTTTTGCCATATTGCTGCCCTGCATATGTCCAATAATGCCACTACAGCGAACAGGGCAGTTAATGCTGAGACATTGACTGAGCATGTGCTGCCCCTGAACCCTGGAACAGTCTACCAGCTTTTGCTTGGCGTGGTATGCCTTGCTTAGAAATAGCATGGTTTTCTGGGGATTTCCGAAGGCTACTAGGACTTGATGCAATTGACAAAAGCCCTTGGTTCTGTCAATGAGTTCTTACGATACATTTTGGCAATCATGCACGCAGTGCTCTTTCCTTTGTACTGAAGGGATTCTCGAAGAATGTTTTCAGAACCACTAGGCCATTAAGATGAAAGTGCATGGACTTTGGAGATAATCTAAGGGTTAGTTCCTAAAGTGACACGGTCTCAGTGGAATTGAATAAAGGATTCATTAATTGTAAAAGCTTAGATTTTGCTGACCCATCATCTGCATGTCAAAGCTAAGAGAAGTACAGCTTTCCGGGACAAACATTTAATACCTGTCCTATGTACTGGCTCTAATGGGTATTTCATCAGTATGTTTTATTTACTGTCTAAGTGCCAGTCTGTAAAACTATTACTCTACATTTCTAGGTGGTAAACTGAGTTCACTTGCCATGCGTGCAATTCCATCAACGCTGGATCTGGATGTTAAATCTGGCTGTTGGATCTGGCCAGCAGACATGCCGAGAGTGTTAGCTGTATTTGCAGGATTTCTGTATGGGGTAGTAGTTTTGTGAACTAACACTGCTTAGGCCACACTGGAATGATCAAGATTAGGAGGGACGGCTCACTGTTGATTACTGCTGGTGGCAAAGAGTCAAGCCCTATCTTGATCCATCTTCAAAAGATCTTGTTGCGTTGGCCTTATTTCAATTCCAATTCAACAGCCTTCCACACATGGAATGAGTGCATCAGCTTAGTCATTGTCTATTCAGAGTCAGTGCACTGCATTTACTGAAACTTGGAGCAACATGTACGTACGTTAGAAATTGCGACTTCTTCATTGCGAATCTATACGAATCACAATTAGGAAATCGCAATTTTAAATGTACAAGGGCCATATGCATCAACACATTTCCCCATAGACACAGAATGGGCAAAACCCTTTGATACATCTGGCCCAAAAACTCTACTGAGTTTCATTTGCGATTCTCAGTGGGTCGCAAACAGCACTACCGCATTAATATTCATGAGGTAGGTCTCGCTTTGTGTGGGATGAATGAAGTGTGAACTTCCTCCCAGCACATGGACAAAAGGCCTTGGGTGTGGGGAGGTGGTGTTGTGCCTTTAATAGGATGGCCTCTGGGCTGGGCCCTAGGACTTGATCAACATTTTCTGCCCTATGGCCCTGGTATCCCTGGATTGGCTCAGAGGAGGGTCATTGTCCATCACCCTATACTCATTGACTGCATCTTTGGCAATGCGTCAATCGGTGAGGAAAGAACTGGGTGGGATGGTCTCCCTGGGTACCACATAAACACAGATTTCTGGTGGTACCGCTCCCAAACGAAGAGTATGGTTGCCCAGATAGAGAGTAAGGGATAGGAGTTAGAGGCAATCCACAGTAGGAGTACCAGTAGGTCAAGGGTTACCTACTCTGACAAAAGAGTGCCCCAAGACTGACCCTAGTGAGGCCAACTTCTGACTTGGAGGTGCTGCCTGTGCTGTCACTGGGACAGAGGAGCAGGAGAACTGCCCCAGGCAGAACCCTGCATCGTACAGTGTGTCACCACTGAGAGGGGCTGTGGTTCCCTGCTGGAACTCTAGGACTGCCACGCACCAGTGCAGTCTCAGGTTACAGAACCTGGGCTTAGAAGCCTGTATCAGAATACCACACCTGAGATGGTAGGAGTGATAGTAGATGGAGGGAGTTTAGCACCTCAGGATGAAGACCCTCACTCTTAGAAACCTAAGAGTCCAGAGAGATCTACGGCGCAAGGGAAGGGCTCCTTGACAGCCCTCCAACTTGAGGTGAGACCCGCCTAAGGACCCAGATTGAATCCTCGACTTGGCAGTGGACAGCCAGGGACATGACTCATGACACTCACAGCAGTCTGTGGGCTCTGTAGGTTGCTGTTCTTGTGGGCAAAGGGGCTTGTAGGTTGTAGACAGAAGTCTGACTTGGAGGGGGAGGGGAGGCAGAATGGACCACATCATCTTGTTGGCCATGGTGGTACTATCTGCATACTGGGATGCATCTGTGAGCAAGCTATGGGTAGGAGCCTCACAGATAGGTCTGCAGATGAGGAGAAAGGTTCCCCACTGGCCAGTCCAGTTGCCCAAGAGGATGGTGACAGAGGAGTACTATTAGGTTCAGAGGGGCATAGAGCAGACAAGAGCCACCACAGAAAAGCCAATTGTCCATGTTCTATTGCTTGAGCGGGGGGGGGAGGGGTTACCTGTGTTGGAAGTGTGTCCTTTCTGTAGGGTCACCCCAGATCTTTTTGCCTCTTCGGCTGACCTATATTTCTACTGGCTACAGAACTATGCGTACTTTACCCCTCCTAAACAGTGGTAGAGTGTTTGTGCTCCACCTTTCAACATGGTAAGATTGGTATACACCTGACATATTTAACTTCCCTATTATTCCCTAGTATATGCTACCATATGTACCCAGGGCCTCTAGGTTAAATGTCACAAGTGGATTGCAGCACTCATTGTGACGTCCACTACAGTGACAACATAAACATGACTGCAGGTCTGCCACCAGGAGCCTGACTATGCAGGTTTTAACTTCAAATTTGAACTGTCATAATAACCCCTTCTAACATGTCTAAATCTTCCCTTTATACATTTTTTGTCACGACTAAGCAGGAATTATGGCCAATACAGCAAGATGCATGGTATTTAAAAGTAGGAAGGTTCATTGTTAAACTTGTCCTTACAGTGACTAGCACATCACAGCTATTTTCACTGTAGCAGCTTGGTTGTTCCATAGGAAACCATTAGGATACAATATTAAGGTTAATAAATATTATCATCCCATATGAAATACTTACACATTTCATTTTTGGTCTTTTAAAAAAAATGTATTTCAAGCCCAATTCACTGGTGATGTTGGATTTGTGGTAAATGAGGGAAATATTTTGGAAAGGGGACTTTTAGAAAGTCACATTTGCCCAGCTGAAGTCCTTCGAAGCTAAATTAGCATTTTGCCCTCTCCCTGCTGCCAGATAGTAACAAAATGGTTACTTACCTGTAGGCGTAGTTTGGCATCATGAAGAATTTTCTGGATTCACATGCTGCGCATTATTCCACCATCTAGTGGTTGGGTCCGGAATTCTCCAATATAGTAGTAGTCCTTCCCTTATTTATTGTTGTTGGGCATCAGCGGTCCCACCATTTGGTTTTCCTATTCTGCCTCCTCTGACGTAATACATCCTCCCCAGAAGCTCCCACCCATGGTCCTAATCTTCAGATTCTTTCTTTTTTGTTCTTTTTTACCTCTTATAGGTGAGGTGGGTTGGTTGCCGGTGACTCCAGAATCTTTTTTTCAAGCTGCAAAACTACTCCTACAGGTAAGAAAGCATTTTGTTTTGTAGCGTGAATCTTTTCTGGATTCCCTGATGTGCATTGATTTTGTAGTGGTTTTTTAATCTTGTGGTGGTTGGGATCAAGATGAGCTTAAAAGTTGTGAATACATATCTTAATACTTTCTGTCTGACTTGAGCTTCCTTATTCATCTGAAGATCTATACAATAATGTTTGGTAAGCATGTCGAGTGATGACCAAGTAGTTGCCATGCAAATGTCTTTTAAAGGTATATTTACTAAAAAAAGGGTATTGTAGCCCCTTTTTTACATGATGAGTGCAGTTTTAGTTTGGAATATAGATGCACTCCTGCACTTGAGTGTTACAATTTATTTATTTATAGGGTTTTATATAGTGCACCTGCTACCCACAGCGGGCTTCCCGGCACTGAACGACCCAATAACTAACATGAGTTCCTGAACAGGTGTATCGGAATGACTCCAAGGTGTCTAGAGAACTGTCTGGGTCACAGAGAAGATGTTTTATCAGCAATGATCATTGCCTAAAGAGATGTTTTTAATTGTCTCTTACAGCTTAACAAGTTATTTTTGGACCGCAGATGTACAGGAAGGAAGTTCCATAGATTGGCCATGAGGAAAGCAAATGTTCTTCCACCCCCTCTAGCTCTCCTCATTCTTGGGACTGCCAGGAGACAAAGATTGTTCGATCTCAAGGCTTTTTCTGTTGAATAAGGGGAAATGAGATGTTGTATGGCCTGAGGATTGTGTCATTGTTTCAGCTTATGTGCAATGCATAGGTTTTTGAATGCTATGCATTTTTTGATGGGTAACCAGTGTAGTTGTCCAAGTACTAATTGTGCTGAGTTCTCTTGGGGATATTCAAGAGTACTTGAGCTGCTGCATTTTGCATTACCTGTAGTTTCTTTAAGACATAGGCTGGAATGCCCATTTAAGGGAGTTGCCGTAGTCAATGCGTGAAAGTATCAATCCTTGCACAACCATCCTACAGCACTCCAGTGACAGCCATCTCAGCTTTTTTTCTCATTGATCTGAGCAGGCCGAAACAGGTCTCTGCTGTTTTCTTGGCTTGGGAGTTCATTATCAGGTCTTTATCTAGTATCACTCCTAAGTTGTTTACCTCGTCTTTCGGCGTAGGAGGTCCACTAGTTGAGAAGGCCATGCAATTTGCCCCTCAGAGGGATGGGTTATTACCCATCGCCAACACCTCAGTTTTGTCTCCGTTCAACTTAAAGCAGCTTGCTGCCATCCAATCGGCCACCTGTTCCAGGCACGTGCTGAGTCTCCTATAGGCGGAAGGAGCATCTGGAGACAGCAATTTGGGGGTCATACACATATGACACCATGTGCCTGACAATGGTTTCACATAGATATTAAAGAGTGTAGGACTCAACGCTGAGCCCTGTGGCACTCCACATTTCACTTTCATCTTTTTTAACACAAAAGTGCCTTCACTAACTTGAAAGCTTCTGTTTGTTAAGAAGGCCGTTAGCCACTTTAGGGCTGGCTCTGAAATTCCTGTTTCTTTCTCTCAGTACTGAGTGGGAGACGGTGTCAAAGGCTGGGCTCAAGCCTAGAAGGATTAGCGCAGCCGCCCCTCCTTGAACTATAGTCGTTCTCATTTCTTGTGGTGCCAGTAATACGGCTGTTTCCGTACTGCACCTAGAGCGAAAGCCAGTTTGTGTTTGATGTAGCAGGTTATTGCTGTCCAGGAACTTTGAAAGGTTGCAATTCAGCCACTTCTCTAATATCTTACTTATTCCAGGCAATAACGAAATGGGCCTGTAGTTTTCACATTTGTCTGCGTCTTCCAAGGTTCCGGGATGAAACTTTCTTTCACAGAGGTATTGCATAGTACCTGTAAAGCAAATAGTATATTATCTTCTCCTTTAAACAGGATGTGGACTGAGGATGGGTCTAATGGAGATCCTTATTTAATGGAGCTTGCAACCCGAATGATGTCACTGATGCTCATCTTTGGGAGGGAGGAAAATTCTACTAATGATTGACTGGCTATTGTTCTTAATTTTGGGATGTCTGAATCCATTGGTGCCTCCCCACCCCCAAAGGACTCGTAAATCGTGTTAATTTTTTCCAGAAAAAAAGAGGGCAAGCTTTTCACAGCGCTCCCTCGAGGGGCAAGAGCCAGTCACATTGGGTTTTAGAAACGAGTTTACAATGGTATATATTTCTCTTGAAGGATTAGCAGTCTGTTTAATCTTCTCCGCAAAGTCCTTTAATCTGGCTATGAAGATTGCCTGATGGTATTGTCTTATACTTGCTTTATAGGCCTGTTTGTTCTCTTCATATTGATGTCTCCATTACCTTTCTCATCTCTGACACGCTTTATTAACTTCCTTAGCTCTGCAGAAAACCAGCCTACTTTTACTCTATCCTGAGAAGCTCTTTTGTGGTGTTTAGGCCCCACCTCTTCTAGTGTGGATTTTATCCACTCCCCAAAAGCAACGCAGGATGGGCACACATCTCCATCCAGTCTTTGAGTGGTTTTACTCAGAGCTGTTTGCCAGCCCACAATGTCCATTTTTGCCCATTGTCGTGTTTGTTGGATAAGGGCTTTGTTCTGTTTGGACGGTACATTTTTGGGGATAGTAAATTGAATTAACAGATGATCTGAGCATACAATTGGAATGGGGGCATATATTTCTAAGGATGCGATGTTTGAAAAGACAGCGTCCAGTAAATGGCCCTTGATGTGTGTAGGATGCTTAACCCATTTTCTAAGCTGTAGCACTGCTAAATCACTCTTAAATCCGTTGGCCAGTGTACACAGGTTATCTTCAAAATGTATATTTAGATCCCTAGCAGTGTGAAATTGGCAGTGGACAACTCATACTTTGCTATTATATCAGGAATCATCTGGATGAATTGTGTTGCAGTTCCTGGCGGTCGGTATACTAATAAGCCAGAAAAGGCGAAAGTAAATGAAATTTTAAGTGAGGAGATTAAGTTATCACTATCTGCAATCTGTATTGAGTGTGTTTTACATTCCAGAGTTTTTTTCAGATATAAAGGCTACTCCCCAGTCTTTCTACTCACAACGGACACTTCTAGCAATTGCATTTCCAGGGGGAGGGCAACAGCAATGTCAGGACTACTGTCCTCATGCTGCCAGGGCTTCATGGCTCATGACTTCTAGAGAAGTGTAGATTTCTCTTTTTTTGTTTAGGAAGAGATCTACAGTTGACTAAGTACATTTGCCAATCTGACACTCCCTGTTCGTGGTCTATCAAGTGTTGAGAGCTCCTACCAATATACAATTTTTGCATAATTTCATTGTTATTAGTCTGAAATCTCTTATCACATTTGGAGCACTTACTAGGTAAAGCATCTGGCATTGATGTTGAATATGGAACTTTAGTTCTTCAGAGGAATATCATGACACCGACACCGAACTGCCAGGGTTTCTGGCCTGTAGCCTGGGCGCCGCAGAGAGGCGCAGATGGGCTTGCTTTTGGCGCGCATCTGTGTCATCAGCTGTACCTTATTGGGACACGGTCGCCAACAGCGAGACCGCTCACCCCAGATTAAGCCCTCTGGCACTGAACAGGACCACTTAAAGTGCAGCATGCACATTCTCTAAGACAAAATGCCCCTCAAATCAACACACACATAATTTTTCCACCTTTAAAGTTCTGTGCCTCAAAAATGATGCCGTCAGATGCATCGCATTTGGACAGACGGAATTGAATTGTTTGAGAGATCCATTTAGATATTGTACCCTTTGTCACTGGTTTGCCCATGTTGTTGTCTGCATGTCTTCCATGTAGTACATGATCGCTCTTCTTGTAACCACTGTGTGTAAAGCTCTTTCCGCTTGATTTTTGGGCTACTGGAAAATACTTGGTATTTGAATTGATTGATTTATGTGGAAGTGTGACACAACTTTGGGTAAGAATTGTGGATCTGTCCTCATGACTGTTCTGTGTTTGTCGATCTGTAGGTACGGTTCTTGAATTGTAAGTGCTTGCAGTTCACTCGTCCTGCAAATCATTGTCATTGTCACTATAAAGGCTGTTTTAAACATGAGCATTTTTAATGAACCCTGTGTAAAAGCCGAAAGGGTTTACTCATTAGCTGTGTTAGTACAGAGTTTTTCAGTTCCTTGTAGGGGCTGGCACCAGTCTGGGTGGCGCTATCCTCTTTGCTCCCTCTAAGAATCTTTATTACTGGTGTTGTGAAAAAACTTCTTCCTACGTGACCTCTTGTGTAGGCACCCATTGCTCCTAAATGTACTTTTAACAAAGCATAAGTTAATTTGCAATCTATTAAGTGCGTGAGGTATCTCAGGACTGTTGAGTATTCGTATTGTCCTGTAACCGGCCCTTCCTTTTGCGCCACCTTGAGTATCTTTCCCATTTAGCCCTGTAGCACTTTCTTGTTGTTGGTCTTCTTGCTTCTCTGAGAATGGCTATTGTGTAAGCCTAATTGTCAAAATCCTACATCTTCAGGAGCCATGCTGCCGAACTTTAACTCTGTGGTTCTTTGTTGAAAGCAGGTCCTGGTGCCTTGGTAATTTTTTAATGTTGCCTTGAGCCATTTCCACTAGTTACGAGTACCAAGGTTGTCTGTCCCACTGAGGGGCAATCAGAATTAGCGTCATTTTGGCTCGCTTGCATTTGTTGATTACTCTGTGTAACAGTAGTACCCAGGGGGAAAAGCGTAAGCAAATATCCCTGACCAATTTATCGACAGAGCATTCCCTAGTGATTGGTTGGTGTGGATGCCTTGACACAAAGTATTGCCATTTTGCATTTGTTTGCGTTGCGAATAGATCCATTTCTGGTGTCCCCCATTGTTTGAATATCTGTTTGAGTACTGCTTGATTGAGTTCCCATTCGTAGGAAGATGATGCTTGCCTGCTTAGCTTGTCCGCTTCCACATTGTCTTTCCCTGGAAGAGGAATTGCTGTTTGGTCTATTTGTCTCCGATTGGCCCGCTTCCAGATTTCCTGAGCTAATCTTGATAGAATAAAGGATTGTGTTCCTCCCTGCTTGTTCATATAAAACATTGTCATAGTACTGTCTATTTGAATTAAAATTGATTTTCCCCAAAGCTCTTTCTGAAAGGCTTTTATGGCTAGGAAAGCTGTCTTTAGTTCCAGGACATTGAAATGTAGGCCAGCTTCCTGATCCTTCCATAGCCCTCTGACCTTGAGTGAACCAATATGAGCTTCCCAACCCATATGTGAGGTGTCTGTAGTAATGGCTACTGTTGGAATTGGTTGTGTGAAATGGTCATCCAACTATTAAAGGTAATCTGCTCCACCACGCCATTTCCTCCTGCATTTTCTACCTGACAACCACTAGATCTTCCCAACTCCCTGTAGCTTGTGACCATTGATTTTGTAGCCATTCCTGAATTGGTCTCATATGCAGCCTCGTTTATAGAATGAGAGGGATGCATTAGGTCATCTTCCCCAGAAGTTTCCCCAGTCCTCGCTGTCAGAGACTGCCTCTTCTGGTAAAGGCGAGTTTCTTGAAGTCCTGACGCTATCCTATTCTCACAGGGTACACCTTTGCCTTTAATGAGTTGATTTTTGCTCCCAGAAAGATCTTTTCTTGTTCTGGTTTTGGTGATGATTTTTCTATATTTATAGAGAATCCCAGGCTGACAAGAGCTCTTATCACCTTTTGTATGTCTGTTGTGTATTTGCTTAAGGAGTTGCTATTACTAGGCAGCATTTACTTAAGGAGTTTGCTCTTACTAGCCAATCATCTAGGGAGGGATACACATGTATCCCCTGCCTTCTCAAATGTGCTTCCACTGCTGCTAAGCAACTTGCAAACACCCTTGGTGCTGATTTTATACCGAAGGCCAGCACTCTGAAATGATAGTGAGTCTTGTTCACTACAAACCTCAAGTATCTTTTTTGTTTGTGATTCATTGAGATGTACATGTAAGCATCTTTTAGGTCTATATTTGCCATGTAATCCCCTTTAAGTAACTGTGGTATGAACTCTTGCTATGTTGTCATCTTGAATTTTTGTGTTTTTATAAACTTCAACTTCACTGAGTATGCAGAATGTTTCCTCTTTTCAATGGACCCTTACCCTTGGTCCCCTTGCTGACGGTGACATGGCAAGTTCTAAGCAATAGCCACATTTTATAATGTTTAGTATCCATTTATCTGAAGTCACCTTCCTCTATTCCTGAAGGAAGTCTTTTATTCTGCCTCCCACTGGTGTTGTGTGCAAGAGGTTTTGGTGGGTTGATAGGTCACTTACTGGTTGGGGCCATGTCTACCCTGTGGGCCTGAGCTCTTCCTCGTGCACGTCCCCGAGAGGATTGGAGTCTGTGTGCCTGATACTGCAGTGTTGTGTGGGTGCATGTGATTGACTTGTACCCTGAAACTCCTGAAGTGATGTGGTACTAGAGAAAATACCTCTTTCTACTGATCTTCGTGTTGGTGAGGAGCCTTTTAGCATGTTTATTCCGAATTGTAGTGCTCCCATAGATTTCACAGTCTCATTGAGCTGCTGCAGGGTTTTGTCCACCATGCTGCCAAAAAATTGTTCTCCATTAAATGGTGTATCTATGATGTGTGCCTGTACTTCTGATTCTTAACTAAGCCTGAAGCCTCAGTGTTGTTCTCGCCATCATTTGTCAACTTTCTGTGTCTGCTGCATCTAAATCTGATTTGAGGCAAGTATTTGCAATGTTTTTGCCTTCTTCTGAAATGCTTGCTGCTATCTTTTTGTGCTGGTCTGGTAGGTGCTTCATGAGCTCTGTTATTTCTTCGCAGTTGGGACGCATATCTATTTAGAAGAGCGTTAGATTGACAATCCTCCATTGATTTGCTGTGCTTCTCTCAAACCTTCTGCCTTTTAAATCCATCTTTTTGCTTTCTTTGTCTAGTGGGGATCCAGATAATATAGACATATGCTCTTTTCCTTGCCATGGATGCAATGATGGAATCAGCTGGTACCGTTCCCCTTTTATCTTTTCGATGAATGTTTGAATTGTTTTCTGCACTCGGTGTTGCAGCTCTGCATGTTGCAGGCTCCGTGAATGCCTCTCTTCCTTGATCCAGGACACTGGGCAGCATAGGGAGGAACTGTTTTTTTTGTCTGCGAAAGCATCAAAGTTTATAGTAGGAAGCATAAGTGTGTTTTTCCTCCTCCAGTTGTACTCCATATTTTTCCACAGCTTTCTTCTTGGTAATTTGGCCAAACATTGCGATATCATCTGGAGAAGGCCTCAACGGAGAAGAGTCAATCCCTACCTCAGGGTAACCTGTTAACAGACCCTGCCACAGTGTTTCTGCATACTCTGACTCCTCAGACTTCTGAATTCATCTGGTGGCTTCTGGGTCATCCTCTTCCAAGAAGAATTCTGGTTCTTCTTGTGGCTCTGGTGCCAAGGAAGGCACTTGGGTCGAAATACAAAGAAGCCTCACCTGTCACAGGAAAACCTTAGCAGATGCTTGTGCAGGGCCCCAATCACAGTGGGCCTCTTTTTGACATTACATTGTAAAAGCCTGTTTGACAAGTCTGCTTGGTCCACATATACACATGGAGCGCTCTTTTAAGGAGGGAAACAAGATGCCATTAAAAAATTGTGTTTCCACTGTCAGGTTGCTGATAAACAGATTTTGTTTTACCAGATGTCTGTCTCTGAGTTTGTTGGGATACAGAGACTGCCTAAAACTGGTTTTTAGTGTTAGATGTGGAAGTACACTAGGATTGCCATAGTACACTCCCCCACCTCCCCACACACAAACCTAGCCCTCAGAGCTCATGTTTTATGTGGCCGAAGACTTTGGCCATATTGAAAATGCCCAAAGTGGGTAGTGTTAGCATCGGAAACTCTCACTCCATTGGTTAGGGCATCCTCAGAGGTCATTCCCACCACAAGTTTGTGCCAGGCATAAATGTGGCATCTCCAAGCACCTACCTTAGAACAAACCTGGACCTGTTGAAGATTATAAGAGGACTGAACCTGCCTAGAAGACTGGGCCCGGACTGAAGAGCCTAGAAGACTGGACCTGTTCTCCCTCTTGTACCTATGACAAAGAAGTGGACTCCAAGTGTCATTAGGCTGACCTGATAAAGCTACTGGGACACAACAAGCTATAAGAGGCCTTTACCTGCACCTGCCTAGTGGCAACTGGACCTGTACAGGACCTTTCTGTTGGCCTCTGCCTGCCACCCTGTAAATCTCTAGGTGGCCCCACTTAGGTCCCGGACCCTTATAAGTTTACACCTGTGGTGGATTGGATGACTAAAATCAGAAGGTGAACTCTGACCATGGTTAGTGTATCCGACCCAAATTCCATTGCAGTCAGCATCAAATTGCGCCTAGGTCATGTTCTTCCACGATCATTGACTATTATCGGTACTTTGTGCTTCTTGGCTCTATTTCCACTTAAAACCTTAAAAATGTATAACTCTGGATCTCCATTACTAGATTTTTGTCATTTTGTTCATTACGTTTTTGTAATTAATTTTGGGATTTCTTATTATTTGGCATTTTGACTTTATTATCTTTTAGTACTGCAAAAAAACTTTATACATTGCCCTAAGGAAAGCTCCGTTATATTGCTACCAGGGGGTTGAGCACAGGCTAATATAGTGACTTTAAGGGTTCACCCTGGCAAGGATTGTGATTATTACTTGAGGTGAATACTTACCCACCTGAACTAACACCCTCATTTCTTCCAATGATATATGTGCTGAGAGAAGCTGTGATGGGACTCCAGTACCTGCTGAAATTACAGTGGTCTGTAAATTCAACACTAATTTGGTCATTAACAAAAAACTTGTATATGAGGATCTAGTTGCTGACAGCTGGATCGGCGTTGCAGTCTTTGCCATCATCAACGGTATCATCAATGGAGGATTTGCTGATGAAACAGACTTGGTTGAAGGTGTCTTGCCTGTGCAGGATAAAGTGCAACTGAAGTTATCAAGGGTATCGGTGTCAAAAACAGTATAGTCATAAAAGGTATCTTTGTTGATAGTTTTGATATTTTGAGGTATCTTTGGCATCACTGGTTTTGCCATTGAATATGTTGTTGAGATCTTTTTCGACTACTTCACTGCTGGTGACAGAAAGGCTTAGAGGGGAAGTTTTTTTCTATGTGAGGAAAATGTGTAAATGTGTCTTGAAGTTGTTGATGTCGACTGATAATGTGCCTTTTTTTGCCTCATGAATTGATTCATTTTCTTTGAATGCTTTTTAGCTGGTTATTTGGAGGAGTTATCTGGTTCAGTGAAGACTTGGGCCATGGACTTCTGTAGCCATAGAAGTAGCCTTTCTTCCCTCTCCTTCAAATCTCGTCTAAAAAGTCTGCTGCTGAGCTGAATTAAAGTAGGAAATCGAAAATTCAAGCAATAATGGACTTACATGCGAAGATCTCAGTAGAGCTCAAAAGTACTTCCTTCACATACAACATGCAGTAGAAATCTGAAAGATGCTGGACTCTGGAGAGTGTGGTCTTCAGTCTGTTCACACCAGTTCGGTTGAAGTTCTAATATTTTCAACTGAGGTGAGCCGGTTACTCAACTGAGAATGTGTAAGGCCTACTTGCCTACGTTTAACATTAGACTGCTTGTCATGTTAAAGTGTGACTCCCAGCTTGTTGACGGAAATTATTCTAGCATGTGACTCTATGAAAGATCCAACAATGTGGAAGCCACAATAATGTTCAAGCTAGCCGGCATCACCTTTAAATCAGTTTGACTACAACAACCAGATTATCTTCGTTCATCATTAAAACTGTCCAGGGCAGAAAGGCCTCTAAGGAGTTTATACAGACTTTGAAAACCAACGCATTTACAATTCATGAAGCTGCAACTCAATCCTTCTCCAAAGCAGCACCTTCCTTATGTCCATTTGATCTGGCGATGTCCCAAGACCATAATGGCTTTCTAAACAAAGCTACAAACACATTTGTCTAAATTGTGCATTGAATTTATTGGTTCTTTTTTCCCCTCCTGCTGGTATTTTTCATCCACCGAATGTCGTTGTGCCCCATATCCCACCCACTTTACTTTCTCATTGAGCTCAATCTGCATCCTTCTAGGACTCTCACTTCTATATCACCACATCATTTTCCTCTGGTGACCCTTTCCTGTTACCCTTCAATTATGTTCCAGCTCTAGAGGTTCTTTTGTGTTTTTCTGTATGTCTTATTCTTCTGCTATTATTGTTTGTTTGCCTTGGAGTGAATTTTGCGTTGTAGTTTATACTGTTCAATTATGTTAACTTCTCTGTTATGTACAGCGTACTGATACCTTTTGTTCAAGAGCACTCTATAAATGTACAAATAAATAATTACACGGGGGAAATGTGGTGATCCAGTTGAGACAAGTGGAAATGTATCATTTAAAGAGCACCTGAAAAATTCAGGAGCCAATATTAATCAAATTCTTTAAAAAGTCAGTATTGGGGCATAAGAAGAGCAAACCAAATAAAAAGTCATAAGACTGGAGAAAAACAAACGTGAAGCATTACAAATGGGAAGGGCTCTGCTGAGGATCTCTCAAGTGCAAAGCATGGTCAATTTGATTCCTTAGGTGGAGAGAATGGCCATTGGAGCCTGAGCAATAACACAGGTGGACAGGAACTAGGAGCTGACTAAGGAGAGCTTGCCATCATGCTACTGTGAATATTGTGTATTAATTAGGCATTTCCTCTATCCCATTACCTGAGCAAAGAAAGCCATTTGAATAAATTGAAGGAACAGAGTACACAAAACTAGTTTTATCATCTAGTGTGTTGTCATTTTAGAAAAAGAAAGCACATGATGTTCATTCTGAAAATGCTTCTTATAACTTTGCAATAGATGATAATTATAAACAAAGAAAGTTAGATTGTCTTTTCTAAGGATAAGAGTTTGAGTTTTCAGAAGGCGGTAGTTTCAAAAACACACAGTTCTCCCAAAATAAATCTCTTCATTTAATATTTTCAAAATGTACTGATTGCATAAACTACAGAAATAAAGCAAGAAACCAATTCTTCAAGTTTACATTTTTTTATACAGAGTGGTCAGAGCTTCTCATTTTGCAACAATATGTTTTACACAAAGTGGTTAGATTTCAATTTGCAACAAAAAATTCTTGCACGGTTCTTCTGATATTTTTCTTTTCTTTTTCCTTCCACCACATGTATATTTTTTGAGTTCCGAATAAAACTACATATTTTCACCAAGAACACTTTCTTGAGAATGGAACACATAGTGGCATTGTCTGATTTAGTTTAAATGGTAAAAACAAAATAACTCAGACTCAGGATTTGAACCTACATGCAGAAGTATGCTTGTTTACACATGCAGAGTTTCTCTGGCTGTCTTAAAATAAAACAAATTAACAAATAGAGAAGCAAACAAATACATTATAAAAAGTGCTAATCAGTGATCCAGTTCATTGACTAAGTATAACATTATGAACCAAATTACCCATATACATAAATCATATTAAAAATCCAAATAGTATCTCTTTAGTCTTACAAACTATGTTCAAATAGTTTATAGATAGTCACATAAACAATGTGTTTAATCTGAATACTGTTACTATTTACATCACAAGCTGAGTGTTTTTCCACAGTGTACCCACAATGCATTTGCTTTGCAAATCATACATTTAGCATATCTACATCACTACAAGCTAGTACTGTAGAATAAAAAAATATATTTGTACAGAATATAGACCATCATTTCACTCGCAAGGAGGCGTTTATACCAATCCTTCACCATTCTAAGTCATGCTGCCAAAAAATACTTTGAGCACCCTTCCTCTGTTTTTGTCCAATACTTGAATATCACCACAAACTTTAATATATTTTTGTCATTGCTTCCCTCTGTCTTCTCATGTGTGTACATTCTTCGCTCACTTATACTAGAATAACAGGATAAGGCAATGAACTATTCATCAGCGAAGACTAGAACTCACCTGATTGCATCACACACACACAATGTAGTGATCTCTTTCCAAAAAACTAATTCAGGTTAGGAGCTCAATAAGAATAGCAGCTTAAGAATTGAAAAAACAAGATCCAACAAACTTAGTGCAGTCAGAGACAGAAAACCTGAGTGCCCTTTTCTCTGTCACTACAAGAAGGTTTGAAAGAATTTATTGCTTGTATTTTCAGCACTGAATGTTTACTTTGCACATTTTTCTACATTTCTTTGCCCCTTCACTAACATCAACATCCAGGAACATGCATGTCTAAAATGGTTTTGCATAAAGGATAGAACATTCAAAAACAGTTAGTTCAACACTACCAACAGAACAGCATACTTTCATACATTTAATCATCTTAAACCATAATTTTGTCTTTCTACATTACAGTACCTACATGCCAAATTCAAATGGGATTGGCTTAGACACCAATAGTATGTCCTCTGTAGTATTATACAATTAAGTGGTCTGTTTTTTTCTTATCAATAGAGTTCTTAAATGGTTAAAGAAAGTGAAGTAGTGACTCAGAAAAGTATCTGTAAGGAAGTAAAGTACCATTCGGGCTTCACTTAAGACGATCTTGAATGATTCATATACGATTCAGACACTCACCAAGTATGGTGAATTTATAAAGACTGAAAACAAACATCGAGGTTGGGACTACAATCTAATTACGGAGTAAATCTGAAAAATGCTGTGAGATTCCACACTTAATTAGGAGTGCTTGAAGAAAGTAATACTTTAATACCCATATTAATTTTGTACCTCAATATGCCCTGTTGATTTTTTTTAAACTTTAAAAATAATTTCTTCAGCAATAGGAAGTCTTTTCTTCTTCTGCGCACAACTCATTCAATTAACTAATTTCTAACTTAGTTCAGAGGTTTTTTAATTGTGTTAAAAAACATGCAACATTTGCAATCTCACATTTGTTATGAAAATGTATGCTTCTGAGGCACATGTAGATTAAAATGATGGCTATGACTAAAATTATGGAAATGATAAGTAAATTAATTCATAATTTTAATTTGAACATTTGAAAAACAGAAATATAAAAGGAAATGTCAATATGTCCTATGCACGGAAGGAACAGATTTTGAATTCTCATATTTGGGAAGGACCAACTGAAATGTGGCAAACCTTGCTTGACTTTGAATGTCAAAAACAAAGAAATGGCCGCAAAATGGAACAGTGTATTCAAATTTACAAAATGAAGTTTCCAAGTAGTTAAACAAGAATGTCATCACACAACACATTTTTTAAACAGATGAAACATATTTGAAGGGAAAAATACACAGCGCCATTCATATTTTGTAGAGTAATGTTTCCCTAATTTATTGACCAGATACCACAACAAAGTTTTGCGAGGTCAGTGCCTAACTCAGGACTAGGAGCCAGAAGTACAAAGTCCTTCTGTAGTTGCAATCCCTGCGATTTGCACCATCACAGGGTTTGCGACTACAAAAGCATATTGTAACTTTTTGTAATGTACACAAGCTTTTTCACAAGTCAAAAATCTCTTTCCAATTAGTAACAGGGCATTTAAGACCAGTTCCGAATCATGAATAGCTGGACACGAAAGGGATGTCCCGTCCTAGTTGTAATTCAAAATGAAATGTAGCAATGATTTGCGACTGCGAATACAGTCGCAAACAACTGATCAGTTACCGATCCTGGAGTTGGGATGGTAATTGGTTAGAAAGGGGAAGCCGTGGGACAGCTCCTCACTTTGAGAATCATGTTGGCAGCTTCAGGAGCAGCAGGCAGGTGTCCCAGGACCACTGCCTGTTCCCTTCAATGTCTTCCCAAGAGAGAAATTTTCATTTTCTTTTTTAAGCTACACCAGCAGTTTTAATGGATACTTCCTGATTTAATAAACAAACAAATAAATAAATAAATAATAAACCTTTCCTATTTTGGAACACAAATGCAAGAATGGGGTCTGCTGTCTCTAGCAAATCTCTATCCCTGAATTTGCAACCAATCACGGGGTGGGAGTTAGAATGCTTCCCAATTAATATTCATTATGCATGCCATTTTGTGCAATTTAGATTGCAACCTGTTAGTATACAAATCTCTTCCCCTTCGCAAACCAGTCGCTGTGCAAAATGCACGCAAGTTATTACAATGACTTGCCCTGGATGGCGCTCTAACTTAAGGAATAGTATGTTTTACTATTTCAACACCTTCCCTACTGTACATAGACTGGAGTTGGAATAGTAACTCATACTATTCCTAAATCCAGCACCCTCCAGCGCAAGTCGTTGTAATGCCTGCGTTGTAAAGGTATCGCGGTGTAAACACCGCGATGTAACGTCGTATATATTATGATTAAGCAATGGCGAGGCTTCAAAACTAAAAACTCATAAAAAAGAAAAGGTTTTTACACAAATATTAAATAGGATGAAAATATTTTATTTTTCATTCCAAAAATACCACAAAAACTACCAACACACACACACACACAAACAGGAACACACACACCAACCGCATCTCCACCCATCACAGTGACGAGTATTTACAACATGTCTTAGATGCTTTAAAAAGGACTAACAGATACAAAACTTCTCCAAAAATATTTTCTCTGAAATGTTGGTTAATTAACTTGTCAAGAGACACATATTGTGTCCATTTTTGTTTACATGTCAATTCAAATACTGAAGACTCAAACCGGTGACAAAGGAACTGTCAACATAAAAAACATTTCCAATTCAATTTACAGATAGAACTAAAATAATGTTCATAAAACTGAGAAGCAAAATGGTCTAGGTTGGAATGTCATGGTCTATGAGGTTGTCCTGCGTCATCTGCCAGGTTTAGTATATAGTTAGCCACATCCTGCTCTGTAGGGGCCTCTGAAACCACCCAAGAATCGTTGGTACACGTCACCTGCAGGCGACATATGGGGCAGTTTCTATTCCGATCACTCCTGTAGAGAAAATGGCCATCAGAAAAGAATAAAGCAAACAAGCATATTAATGCTGTGATCTTATCTTATAGATAAAGTAAGTAACTTTTACCTATACAAAAAAGTCATGTTGTAAAGAGCTATGTAACAAAGGTTGTGTTATTTTTATGGGTTGGAAACAGGCAGGTGAATTATACTGAAACATATTGTAGAAGAGCACACCTATTAACGTAATATGGGAATTAGCCACTGAGCAATGTTTGACACTGAACAGACTAAAAGAAAAGGTTACCTACCTTCAAGGAAAATCTTTTCTGGTTTATACTATATCTTCTTGCATATTCCTTACCAAGAAACAGCTCTCCAGCATAGCCAGCTGGCACCAAGTGGCATCAACTGCAACTCCACCCACTCTGTATGTGATAAAACTGGGACATAGAATGAGTAAATTCTTGTTTTTTTTCTGCACTACACTGAAGCATGTGGAAAGGAACTAAGAGAACAATAACAAATAGAGTACATGAACATTTTGTATACCTTTGCATCTTACTAATCACAGAAATAACCCATCAGAGTTGAAGGAGGAAGGGCGGTGATGAATCTTCGTGACAATATATACTATCCACCATGAAAGTTGTTACAGAAGGAATGTAAATTAGCAAGCTTATCCAGTGAGGAAAGGAATAAATGAAGCAGTAGATTTAAGTGAATAGGTTTCTTAGAGAGACTTGCCCTACTTGGGCATCTGCTCTTGCATCAGTCTCAAGACAATACTGTCTTGCAAAGGTGTGAATAGATCTCCAAGTTGCCGCTTTGCAAATCTCAGAAATTGGAATGTTGCTAAGTAATGCAGCAGTAGCTACTTTACCTCTGGTGGAATGACCATTAGGTTTCCCAGGTAAGGCTTTGTTGGCTTTCCGGTATTACAGGATTTTGTAGGAGACAATCCATCTAGACAAGGAATTTTTCAAAGTGGCAAATACTGTTCGGAAAGGGCCATAGTTTACAAATAGTTGTTTTGACTTTCTCAAAGGTGTTGTCTTTTCCAGATAGAAGGAGTCATTTAATACCCATTTGTGATTCTCTTCAATGGCTCTGCTGAGTGTGTCTGCTTGTACATTCTGGATTCCTGGTCCATGGACAGCTGTGATCCTGAGATTCCTGGAGATTAACAATTTCCAGTTTGCGTGTGCCTTGAGGGACAGTGGTCTGGATCTCGTCCCTCCCTGCTTGTCAGATAATGCATGTTTGTTGTATTGTCTGTTTCAATAAGGAAAGAGAGGAACGCAGTCCAGAGCTTGGTGCACAGCTCTTAACTTCTGTGGGTTAATATGATAAGGCTGTTCCCTCAGACACCACATGCAGTGAACATGAAGGTGGTCCATGTGAAACCCCAACCCGAATGGGAAGCATCTGTCACTATGGTTTGAGTTGGAATATCTAGATGGAAATTCATTCATTTTACATTTTCTCAGAGACACCACCAGCTGAGTGATTGTTTTTTAATTTTTTTTATTTAATTTATACTTTTTTGTAAACGACATACAGTGTCTAAAAACAAAACATGTAGCATAAAGAGTGCAATAGAGTGAAACCTGCCTGACAATACATCCCATAGCATTCATATAATCGTCAGTCACATTATTACATATTAAAACATTCATGTGTAACTACTCAATCTGACTAGCTTTAAGATAGTTCACCAGGTAGAACCAGTAGTCTCGAGGTTTAGAGCCAGTGGACATTTTTTCCTCATATGTTTTCATGGTGTCGTTGCAGTAGGCCATATCCTTAAGCCATTGCTTGGTTGTTGGTGTTGCCTTGCTATTCCAATGCATTGAAATTCTCAGTTTAGCTAACAGGAGAGAGATCATACAAAATGTACGCTTCATTGCCCGTACATTCTTAAGCAGTCCCAGAAGACATGTTTGGATCGTACAATCTATGGGGACTCCTACCATTTTACTCAGTAGCTCCGCTACCTCCATCCAATATATTCTAAGTAAGGGACAGTGCCAGGCCAGATGTATAAAGTCAGCAATGTCACCACCACATCGTTGACATCGTGCGTTTGCACGGAGCCCATATTTATGTAACCTGGCCGGAGTATAATATGCTTGGTGTAGATATTTATAATGCAACAGGCGTAGATTTCCATTTGGGGTGAGCCTACCACTTATAGCACAACAGGCCTTCCAGTCGTCCTCTGTGAGGGGAGTGTCAAGCACGCTGTTCCAGCGTTCCCATGCCTTGTGTGTGTTAGCAGCTATATCACCCTGCAACTGTGTGTACAATCGCGTCACCATATGCTTATTATGCGGCGTAGTAATCAGTCATTGCAGGGTGTTCAGCTGCAGCGGTTCGGCGGGATAGGTGGTATATAGTTTCTTAATAGCTTCCCGTAATCTGTGGTAGGTAAATTGGAAGAGCAATGTCTGATGTTGTACGTACTGTAACTCTTTAGGCTCCACAAACGTGCCATTAATATATAAATCCCCCATTTTATCTATGCCTACTCGCTTTAACAATTCGGTTCCTATTGCTTCCTGAGTAACCAACAGATTTGGATGGTATTGCAATGGCATTGCTGGTGCGTACAGAGGTAGTTTATGGGCCAACTTTCCCATCTGTCGCCATGCAACATTAGTAGTCTCTATAGTGTTAATTTGGTGAGGGCGCATGGAAGCCCACCGATGTGGCAATATAGCAGCTAAAGGTATTGGATGTGCATCTCCATCCTCAATCGCGATGTGGGCCAGGAATGGAACATGGTGGTACTAGTAGTGCGCATATTGTGCCTGGGCGCACAGGTAGTATAGTAAAAGATCTGGTACCTTAAAACCCCCTTTAGAGAAGGGCAAGGTGAGGGCCCGCAGTTCTATGCGAGCTTGTTTACCGGCCCATATTAGTCGAGTTATCATAGTGTTTAGGCATTGAAATACAGCAGTCGGTGGCGTAACAGGAATGTTGTTAAATAAATACAATAGTTTTGGCA